>NC_080109.1:45461083-50461083 GCF_950005125.1 Chionomys nivalis | reverse complement strand
TGATTACCTGCCTGAATTTATTTTGCACTGCAATAGGCTGAACTAGCTTTATTCATCAACCAATAAAGCAACACATTACAGATGGATTTTCCCCAACATTTCATTGATTAGAAGCTTCTTTACTTTAGAGGCAAGGACAGAGAGCAGTTAATAAACTCTGTAAAGCTCCTTATATATTGAGACAAGATAGCTTTGTTAATGGGGGTCCTGGAGTCTATCTTGCCTCAACTATCCTAAACAGTGCTGATCTAGGAAACTCATGGAAGACAGAGAGCTTCCCTTTTATCACCTAGAAAATGGAGATGATAATCCCCAACTACTTTGTTTCCCTCATCAGCTGAGGGAGAATCACCTGCAGGAATATGTCAACAATATTGTACCTAGAAAGCACCTTGGGGAAGTAGTGGTAGAGAAATGGTGCCACGGTTTATAGAACTCATTCATAGGACTACAGTTCATTTCCCAGTGCCCAAGAGAGGCAGTTAGAAGCAAAGAAGATGCTTACCTAGATGGACAACTTCTTTAAGTTGATTATAAATTTCTGCAATGGTTTATCAAATTCTGTCCTCAGTGTAAAGAACATAGGTGAATGAGTTGCTTACTGATTACCATTTTTTAGAAGCACAGATGACAACGTGTAGGTACTCCCTGCTTTCTTTTTGTCTTGCTCACTGCTGTCAGCAATCAGTCTCTTTAGGTCATTCCAAGTCACCCAATTACTGGTCTGACAGCTACCTACTTGCAGGCAAGAGTAGGGAGAATTTAGCTGATTGCCTATGACTTGCATTAAATAGACTTTCATGTTGCTTTAAAATTCGTAGTTCCTTTTTAAGAAGACCCCTCCTGGGTTTCTGTGCTTTGTATAAAATAGCAATGTGAAAAATTCCTCTGCCAAGCTTGGCTGTTCAAAATTCAGAGTTTTTGTTTAATCATGACGCTGAGTTCCTTTTGCCCTTGGTTATGCTGTTTTACATTTCAAATATTCTATCTATAAAGGATGAACAGTAATCTTTACCTATTGCACAGGGGCTTGAGGGATGATGGATGACTTAGTGTTTTAAAGAACTGTGGACTCACCAAGTTGCAGATAACTGGTCTTTATCTATCTTTGAAATATTGAGGATATTTAGTAAAATTCAAACTTAATCATTCACTAACTGACCTGCATTGGCATGCTGACTGATTCTCTGAGATTTGGCAAAACTCCTCTCATTTGGATGGGACTTTTCACAGACTTAATTTTATTGGACAGACATTGAAATTCTATGTAGGGTCAAGTCCTATAGCAGAATGCAGGTGTGAATAGCTGTTCCACTGATATTGTACCCATCAGAGAACATTTCATGTTTAGGAGCTTGAAACATAAGTCATGAGAAGCACTGATGCTTAGGTATCCACAGAATGAGCTCATCAGGACCAGAAGTCAGATAAACATTTCTTTTATTTTCTCTAATATAACATTTTACTAATTATCTGGCAATTTCTTACAATTCGTCCCAATAATAATCACTTTCCATTCCTTCCAGATCCACCCTTGTACCTTTGTGTAATCTCAACCAAAACTCCCCCACCTAGTCCAATTTGTGTTGCCCAAATACTTTTTGGAACAAAATCAAACTCTTTTATCCATCAGAGACATTTAAATTGTAACTTTCAAAGAAGATTGTTGTGTTACACAAGAAGGGGATAGGATATGGATGACTTTATTTGTAATCTTCCAGGCTTTATTTTATTTAATCTGGATAGGTGCCTATGGATTAGCTTTCACCACTTCTGTGTTTGTGCATGTGATGACTTTAATCACACTGATATGTTGAATTACCTTCTCTTTTCCATTGCTGTAAGCTCCCAGGAAAGGGGCATTACCTTATCCATAGATTTAACATTTCAGTTTATAAATAGGTAACACTGTTTTAAATGTAAGACTATTACCAGCACACATTATAATTATGCATATAAATGTGTTGAGTCTTAATAATCCTATGGAAATAATAATAATACCAAGAATTTCTTTGATATGGTTAGTATCCTACAAAACACAGGGAGTTTGTGTCTACAGTTACACATGAAGTTTATAAAAATGTCAGAGGAATTTGAAAATTTTACAAAAGTCATAATCAATTAATTTTTTCAGAAGATGTATTTTAACAGATACTAATTCAATAAGCATTCCGGGGATGCCATAGATTGAAGATACAATCACAAGGCCCCTATTTACAAAGTATTTCTAGTTAGAGAGCAAGATAGAATTGCCAAAAGCAATTCCTTCAAACTAGTGAGCAAAATACCAATAGAGATGGGCACAGATGATAATTTGAAAATAGACAACAACAACAAAGCAGCTAGCTGAGTCTGGAGTCAGTAGGGGTGAAAGTAAGGGCTGCACAATTACTAGATAAAAAGCAATGAGAAGCACAGATGTGGACATCAAGGAGAAAGATGTATAAACAGATCCCTAACCTTTAGGGAGAGCCTGTGCAGAAACTGGAGTGAGAAAAAGGTACAAAGGAGGATTCATGTGATATGCAAAAGTGCTTGGGTCACATCAGTAAAGGGGTTTTTGACAATCAGGAACAGAAAAAGGGCATTCTAACCCCAAGCATGCCACTGACTCCACAGCTGCCACTCTTCACTTCCTTCAATAGCATGGGTATGTGTCCTTTAGACATCAGGGGCAATTCTCAGTACAGGAATATGGTTGATGATTATGAATGATAGAACTAGAATGTGGATTAGTTCTCTGAGAAAGCCTTCCTTTTCCTATATCTCACCAAAGAAAAGTAAAGACAGGAAGGAGCCAACCTGTCTTCCACTGTCCTGAAAAGACTGTTTCTTCCTCTCTTTTGCATTTGGTGAGTACTGTTTTCAGGACTCTGATACTATAACCCAGTCTTGAACTGTTGTAGTGTGTGTGTGTATGGGGGGCGGAGCTAATGTCTTCCTTGGGGGAAGAGGTGAAAAGGTGTGATGTCAACCAACACAGATATTGGGAGTCTGGTGAAGGGAATATGAGAGACTCGTTTATTTAACAATGGGGAAAAGCTTATGTACCCCCCCCAAGCACCCAGGCTTTCCAATTCATTAATATCAAATGGTTGCCCCTCATTGTGTAGGCATAATTGAAGTCTCTGACAGCATCTGTTGCTAGACTTTCAGGCCAACTTCAGGTTTGTTCCTCTTGGTCTGGTAGGCCTTATCTTTCTACATATATACTTTTTTTGATTTATTACATGAGCATTCAGGGGCAGCTAGAGATTTTGCTCAGTCCTTGTTGATTCCACCTGAGGAGGGCTCAGCAATTAGATTGTGTCTGTCTTAGTTTGGCCTGCCAAAAAAGCTCTTACCTATCATTGTCTTCCAGCCCTAGAAGAGTATTCACTCTGGAGAGCTGTCAGGGAGGAGGAACTAGGCAGTATTCTTTTGAACTACAGATAACTTGGGAAGCATGATCTCCTGTGGAGTACTTCAAGAAGGATGTCTAAGAGCCATTAACAGCTGAAGACTCACCGTAATTGCTGTCTGTTGCAGGGGACACTTAAAGAGAATAAGGATTCACAATACCACCTGCCAATTAATGTATATGTGATCATCCCGGAGGAATCAAATAGCCTTTTTATATTATGTCAGATCTTTTCAAATAATAAAGACTCAAAGGTCATAACTTCTGCCCTTAATAAATCCATTTGTTTGGGGGACAGTGAGAACAAGAAAGAGGAGTATATGTATTGCCCATCTTGGGTTACTCCCTCCTTGCTTAATCCATGGCTGGGTATACATCTCTTACAGGACCTGTGTTGGTATTGTGGTAGTCTAAGGAAAAACGCAAGCATACTTTCTCCCATGAGTTAATGGGTGGGGGTGGGGCTGGAGGCTGCCATTACAGGGAGATATTATCTATCTGTCTAACTAGCAGAAGGGGTGTGTTCCCTTACAGAGATGTCCAGGGTTTATCAGCTGGGTTGAGTCCCTTTTCATCAAAACTGAGAAAGTTCATATGGAAAAGCACCTCTGTTAAGGCCAGATGAGGATCTCTTAGCTACTGGGAAGATAGTCCTGGCCAACGGCTCTTTAAGAGCTCTGGTGTTTCTCTCCACAATGGCTTATCTTTGTGGATCAGAAGGGCTGTCAATGGTATGGCAAATCTTCCAGGACCTCAGACAGTTATTGAATTGTTGAGAGGCATAGGCAAGGTCATTATAAATCTCAAGTGCCCAAGGTACCCCCATAATTACCATGATAGACTAAGGGCTTTGATAGCATTGACAGCTTTCTCACCAGAAAGACAAAGGGCACAAACAAAGGAGGAACATTTTTAAGATTTCCCAAAGAGGTATAGTGTGTAACATCTATCTGCCAGATGCCATTAGGCAACAAGCACTGAAGCATTCCCAAGGTGGCAAGAGAGGCACAAGTAGTATATGACCAAACAAATGTTTACATTGAGAAACTGCTAATTTTGGAAGCAATCTATGAAAATTGTGTGGAGATAGATGAAACTGCTGATGAAGAGCCCTGACTTGTTCTAGGAGATCCATGTTGGTTGTTAATATGATGCTCTCTGTGACCTCATTTCCTTGAGTCAATAATCCAGGTAATTTGCAGTGAATTCTAATATGTGACAGGTACCAAAACTCACTCCCCTGATTTGAGACATCTTGTATGAGCAGCATAGTGCAGATAATGGGGATCAGTGTGTCTTTGACTTGAGAAAAGGCTAGCACCTGAACTGCCTGTACGGGATGTTGGATGTCAAAAAAAATGTTATTGGACTCAATCTGGCACTCCACTAGAACATTGTGTAAGGTCAACAATTCACCCAGTTGAATAGAACCAGGGTTCGGGCTAATATATGTAACACCTTTGGATCCAGGGCACTGGATAAGAATACCATGTCTGTTTTTATTGGAATCTGAAAAGCTCTGGGGGGCATGAAGTATGAGAGTGAAGTAGGAGACTGCGTGGAGCTGTATCTTGATTGGAAATGTAGGGAGCCCTGCTAAAATCTTATGTTTTTAGCAAGTGATTATCAGCAGTTCCTGTGAATCCTGCAATTATTTCCTGGAATAAGATAGAGTATGCCCAGAGGGACTGGGTATTCTTCAAAGAAAAGGGGAAGACAAGTTTATCTGGTTCTCATTCATATGCTCTCCATAGCAACACTCATACTTCAAGGTCAAGTTGGAAGGATTAGTAAAACTTAGAGATGACTTTTCACAGATCATAATGTGTTTGTTGTATCCAAAATTAGGGCCCAAATTGATATAATTTTCCCAAAACCTCCTGGTTGTCCAGAGAGTCATTGTGAAACAAGGGCTTCTGAGGCTCATGTCATTGTAGCCGAAAGATAGCTAGAATGGCCACAACCTTGTGTAATAGATCTCTAGCCCCATGGGCCTCATGTCCATCAAGGACAGTCAGCTAGGGCAGTCCAACAGTGAAGAGAGATTTGTCATCTCTTGATCAGGAATGGGCAGAAAGGTATTAAGCCAACTGACCACGACACAAAATTGATCTAATTCTCAGAATGAGTAAAATTCCTTCAGTCCTAATTTAAAAGAAAGGGGGCAAACCTGCTTAGAAATGAAAAAGTCTAAAAAGGCAAAGGGGGATATCATTTGAACCTTATCTGGTATCATCATCAGATGCAATGACACAAAATCTTTTAATACTTTTTGGGAGCAATTTACAGATAGACTGCATCTGGATGTGCCAGAAGGAGATCATCCATGTAATGGATTAAGAGGACATCACTGGGAACATTCACTAAGAACTAAGAAACATATAACTGGCAGATTTTGAGGCTATCCATCATTCCCTGATGTAATATAGTACATTGACATCTCATGACTGGATTTATACAAATCAGGGTCCCAGACAGTAAAGGCAAAGTCATGTCTATCCTGTGATGCTAGGAGAATATGAAATAAAAACAAAAAACAAAACAACCATTCTTAATATCTAAAACTAAAATGTAATAAGATAGAAGAATAGCACTAGGGTGGGGAGGCCTGGTTGTATGGACCCCATTTTTTTCATTTGATCATTAACTGAATGGAGAGCCTGTCAGAGGTGGTAGCTTCCCAATTTCTTGGAAATATAAAATATGGGGTTATTATGTTTACTTGTAGCCAGTTCTATGGGCCGGAACTTTAGCTGTTCTACAACTAATTCCTTTAGGATTGGCTGCTCTGGTTCAATAATAGGCCCCACACTGATGTCTTGATTCAAGTGCTATGTCAGTGGAATGGGGCTAGGAGGCTCAGTCATGGTGCACTTCAGAGGGACAGTGGGACAGTGGGACTGCAATTTGCCAAACCTATCTTTTCATGGACCTGAATGTTATCAAAGAAAACTCTATCATCAGCAGTTAGGACAGCACCAATATCCTCCAGAATGTCTCTGCCCCAGAGGTTTCTAGGTACCTTGGAAATAACAGGGTGAATGGCTCCCTTGTTCCTATCAAGGTCTTTCCAGTGGACTGGACAGGTGGTAAGTTTTAAATCTTTTTGGCCTTCTACTCCAATAATAAAATGCCCAGATCTAAATTTCCAATGCAGGAAGCAGAGTGCCTCCATTTCTGTTAATATAGTGACATTTGCACCCATATCCACTAAGCCTCTAACTGTCTTTTTCATCAAGATAGATGGTCAGCATTGGGGAGTATAGAAACATGAGTAGTGTCTAATAGATTTTCGGATTACTAGAACCTCCTCTTACTGGAGGGGCTGAGGAGGACCCTGCCTGGAGTTTAAAGGGGCAGGTCTTTTAACAGATTGTGATCTGCCCTCTCTTCCCAATTAAATCTCTTGCTGCATCTGGGGCATTGTGTCCAAGGTTTCTCCTGGGGAAGACATGTTACAGATGGCCTGATTTACTGCATCTTCAGCAAGATCTATCTACTTGGGGGCTTTTGGAAGTATCATCAGTGTGCCGCCTGTCTGCAAGCAGGGCATCCAGGATGTTGGTGAGGTCAGTGATAGGACTGTTACTGGGATCAAGATCTCTTGTGGCCAATAATCTCTTATGAATGTCCTCATTGCAGACTGCTGTAACCGCAGTGTAGGTGAAGGCATTAAGACCTTCCTAAACCAATCCCTGGGTCTACTCTCCACTCCACTGCCTCATTGACAAGTGTGTAAAAAGTTCCCCTGGCTGTTGAATAAGATGGTAGAATTAAGGTGAAGTGTCCTGCGGGGTGCATGCTGTAAGAACTTTGAAGGCCAAGTTGGCAGTAGGCTTGATTGCCAGTCTGTGCCTGCTGGATGAAATGAACAAAGTTACCTCAGCCAATGAGCATGTCAAGGGTCACTGGAATATTAATTAGGAGGTTTGTTCATGCTTGAGCTTCTCCTTGACCCTTGTAAGCTGATTTCCAGCTAATAAAGGCTGCTGACTCCAGCTCAGCTTTGAGAAGACTATACCAATCAAAGTCTGGAGTTGCATTGCCCATTGAGTGAGGACCTATATAAAGTAAGGTAAATCCAGACTCAACTCATTTGCTGCCTTCCAGGTAAGGGAGCTTCGAGCTATGGGAGTGGGAATCCAGGGCTGGTTAATGGAATTTTATTTTCCAGTTTGACTGGAATGCTTCTGCTGGGCTTTGAGGCCTGAGACAGGGGCACTGCAGTGGCTAGGAGTATTTCTGCCTTCAGAGGCATATGAAACTGGAGGCTTTTCACTGCAAGAGTACTGCAGCAGAGGTGTAGCCTCCCTTGGAAGGAGTGGTGCTGGCAGGGAAGCTGCACATGTGATTTTAACTGCAGCTGCATTCTCTGTAGCCTGTCTCATAGGTTTGAACTGTCTCATCAGATGTCAAATAATGTTCAGACATGGAAGGGGTGGAGGCAGAGAGATTCTGCATTTTGTAGAGGGAGACAATATTCAAAAGGGGTGGGGAATTGTATTGTACCTTCATGTCTTGTGATTAGTGAGGAACTTCTGTGGTTCTTTAGTCCACAACCATATCCCCACATGGTGTCTCCAGGTGAGGGATGGTACTCAGGAGCCAAGCCTTCATTCTGCCTTTCTGACTCTTAAAGGGAGGTCAGTTCATATATGGAGATACTGTGTGAACTGAAGCAGAAAAAATTGTGCCTTCCTAACCAGATGGGCACACAAATGTGACAGACCTCACAAAATAATTTAAGGATGGGGGTCCCAACACTTACCTGCTAAAGGGTCCTTTTTTTTTTTTTCCCGAAAATACTGTCCAGCACTTTGAGTAAACAGAGGTAGGTGACTCAAACCTGTTCAGGGAAAACCCCCAAAATTACAGTCACAATGAAGAAAAGGAATCTGAACACGTGAATTCAAAACCTATGTTCGAAGTCATTGTCCTGGGTGCCAGATGTTGTTAAAATCTTCCTCAGGGGAGCGAGTGAGAAGGCACAATGTCAATGAACACGGATGCTGGGATTCTGATGAAAGTGATAGGTCAGACTCACTTAACAGTGGGAAAAACTTATACACCCTCCAGTATCCAGGCATTCCAATCCATTGACATTGCATGGTTACCCCTCATTGGCTAGGTACAAACAGTCCCTCTGATAGAACCTGTTGTTAGACACTCAGACTGCATTCTGTGGTTACCCCTCATTGACATGATCAGGACCGCTGACAGCACCAGGCAGACTCCAGGTTGCCTCTTCTTGGATTAATAGGCCTTAAATTCCTTGTTTATTTCTACCACTTACTAATTTGCATTCTATTATTTAGGTCTCCTTTGTCAGGCTCTGCTGCCTGAAGTTTCTGCCCCACCCAGTCCTGCAGCCATTAAGTCCCAAAGAATCACACAAAGGTCTACATTAATTATGAACTGATTGGCTCATTAGCTCAGGCTTTTTATTAACTAATTCTTATAACTTACATTAGCCCATAATTCTTGTCTGTGTTAGCCATGTGGCTTGGTACCTTTTTCGGCAAGGCAGTCACATCTTGCTTGCCCCCTGTCTGTCTTTCTCTGTGGCTGGGTGATGACTGCAGAATGAAACTTCTCTCTTCCCAGAAAACTTGTTGCCCTGCCTCTACTTTTTGCTTGGTTGCCCCACCTATACTTCCTGCCTGGCTACTGGCCAATCAGTGCTTATTTAAAATGCAAATGACAGGGTACAGACCATTGTCTCACAGCACTTCTACCTTAAAAAAAAACCAAGAACTCTGAATCAAATCTCCTTCTTTAGCTTTTCTACTGACTATTATCCATAACAACTTGTACCAACATTCTAAACAAAGACAAACATCCATAATATATTTTTTAGGGATGTGCGCACAGTTTCCCAGACTACTTCCTGATGATTGGGGGCTCTGTTAACCTTATGGGGGCTTAAAGAAATTTAGAATTATGATAAGGTCCTGAGTCGAGTATCCCAAGGGGCTTGATCATCCCAGGCAACAGTTTTTGAACTGTTCTGGATGTAGAACTCAGACATCTGGGCCATTCCTCCTATCAGAGATTTCTCAGGGGGTCTTCTTGGTCAAACTTAAATTTTCTTAATGTAGAATGAATTAAGTCCCTCATTTCCCGTGGGAATAAAAGCAAAACCTCTTCTCCAAAGTAAGATATCTTTTGACTTAAATTTAAAAGTTAAAGCATTATCAATATATATATATGATTAATCCAGCAGTATTTATATTCAAATGTCTTTTAACAACATTTACTTCTTCCTCAGTCATCAAACAATTTAAAGACAACACAATAACATACAGTATCCAGACTCTGTGTATTTTTTATCTTTACATGGATTTATTTTAACCTCTATTTCTTTTATTTTTATTTTTAATTTTTGGCTTTTTGAGACAGGATTTCTCCGTATTTCTTTGACTGTCCTGGAATTCATTTTATAGACCAGGTTGTCCTTGAACTGACAGATATCTGACTCCCTCTGCCTCCCAAAGGTTGGGATTAAAGGTGTGTGCCACTGCACCTTGAACTCACAGAAATTCATCTGTCTCAGCCTCCCAAGTGTTGGGTTACAATTATGTGCCACCACATCCAACTACTCTGTTTTTCTTTTCCTTTCTTTTTCTTTTAAGGACTTTATCCCCCGCCCCCCAAGAGAACATATATTTTTATATACACAGTAAACCATTTAGAGGTTTTCTTCATCTTTGAATCTATCTTTACTGTATATCTCTCTTTTTCTGACCACATGAGTCTTTAATTTTGTTAAGTGCTATGGCCAGAATTAAAGCTAGGGCTTTGACAGCTGGATCCAGCCAATTTTTTAAGCTTCCTGAGAGTATAGCCTCAAGACAGAGGTACCAGGTGGACCCATGTTTATTACCATAAGTCTATGGAGTTTCAAGGTCCTTGCTACAACCAAGAAGAATGTTGTCAGCTATTCATAAACACCATTTAAGTGTCTGCTGATAGGTCTTCTTAAAACAGCTGCAAGGTTTTTGCAGCTAAAGCTCAGTCAGGAAGCCTATCTTAAATGAGACACGCTTGCCTCTAGCAAAGTACACCCAAGTAAATCCTGCTACCAAGAAGCCATGCTTAATACTGTTATGCTATATTCTAGAATTACTTCCCAAACTCTCTCAGGCTTTATGTGGATGCAGTTGCCCCATATTGGGCAACATTCTGTTGCCTGAAGTTTCTGTCTTACCTTGTCCTGCAGTCATTAAGTCCCAAAGAATCACACAAAGGTTTATATTAATTATATTTTGATTGTACTATTAGCTTAGCTTTCTTATTACCTAATTCTTATAACTTACATTAGCCCATAATTCTTGTCTATGTTAGTCATGTGGCTTGATACCTTTTTTGACGAGGCTGTCACATCTTGCTTGCTCTCTGTCTGGCTTCCTCTGTGGTTGAGTGATGAGTGCCGACTGAAACTTCCTTCTTCCCAGAATTCTTGTTGCCATGCTTCTACTTCCTGCCTGGTTATCCCACCTATAATTCCTTCCTGGCTAGTGGCCAATCAGTGTTTTTTTTTTTTTTTTTTTTTTTTTTTTTTTTTTTTTTAAATTACAAGTGACAGGGTAAAGACCATTGTACACAGCAAGGCCCAAAGAAGAAGGTAAAATAAATGATATAAAACAACCAAGACAGGAATGAATAGGAGTAGAGACAGCAGAGGTGAATGGAACACAAGGAAAACAACCCTGTAGAGGTTTAGGTCTGCTGGAGAGGAATGTGCTCCCAGTTCAGTGACAACTATGGGCAGTTGCTCAGACTGCATATAATTGTGAACAACATGCTTAACTTTAGTAAAATATGGGTTACTCTTTTAAAAAATACTTTTGGTTATGTTTAACCACATGTGGCACACATGAGTGTACATACCCGAGGAGATCAGAAGATGATAACAGATCCCTTGGAGCTGGAAGTACAGGATGCTAGCAACCAAACTCAGATCCTATGGGAGTATAATTTGTGCTTTTAATCTTTCAGCTATCTCTGCAGTCCTTACTTTGCATTTAGGACCCACTTGGAACATTGTTCAGGAGCAGAGTCAGAAATGGGAAAGATGCATTTAAAAAGTGAGAGAATACATTTAATTCATGGCAAATTAGATCTTTAAGGTTTTCTCTATAAACTACATTTTTTAAATAGAGTGAAATTTAGGGCAAACTATAGTGTTCTAATTATTAAAAAGAATAGGTTTGTGAGAAGACTGTTGTGAGGTGGATCACATTTTTGAGTCATAGAATTGGGTCCCAGGTGGACCATGTCTCTCTTGATCCAGTACAGGGACCAACATTAAATAGGAAGCCCACCAGTTTAAGACAATCTTACTAAGCAAACCTTTCATGTGTATGTGTACTCATGTGTGTGTTATGAGTGAATGTCTATGCATGATATGCAGAGGCCAAAACAGGACTTCAAGAATTTCCTCTATTGATCTCTATTTTTATAACCTGGGACGGGTGTCTTGCTAAATCTGAAGCTTGTTTGCACTAGGCTGCCTGGCCACTGATCTTCAAGCTACGTGTATCTCTGTCACAATACAATATTGGAGTGACAGAGTCACACAGCCATGTCCAGATTTTTATAATTTTAAAGGGATGTAAAACAGACACATCACAATATACCACAAAATATAGGAAAGCAGATGTATATGATCTTTAAAACCTCAAGTAGTTGGTTCTTTCTTCCCAAAGAAAGCTTGCTGTCCCCATTTTGTGGGGTTGATTCCACATGAACATCACAGAGTTCCCCTCTCAGCCCACCCAGACTCAGTTGCTATAGATCTTTTCTTCCCTGGCTTTCATCTTCTCGTTCTATGTAGCATAGTTCCTCAGCCGATATAGAAAATCCACAGAGTCCTTTTCAACTCTTAATGAACTTCAGCATAAAAACCACCACTGTAAATGAAGCCCTGTCAGTGAGTCCCTGAACAACTGAAGAACCCTGAAAACCAAATTTCCATCCTCCACGTGGTGTGGTGAAGCAAACTAAGGCCTTCAGATGCTGAGTGGCTGTTGCCTCTTCTGAGAAATTAGCCAGTGTCACTGCTGCCAATCTGTTGTTCCTAAGTCATGAAGAATCCATGGGAAGCTGTTGGAAACTTCAATTCTAAAGAAAGCGTTAAAATATGTTCATAAGTCAGCTCTTGTTATAATTATATCATGCCCTCCTCATTGAAGAAGAAAATGTATTGTTGATGATTATGTGACTTAAGTTTTGAAATTCAAGACTTGAAAATCACATATCACTAACTCAGGAATAAATATATTTACACAGTTCTCATGTTATAGTTATCAAAACTATCAACAGATCACCTTACAGCACCACAGAAATTCAGTGCTTAAAGGAAATCCATGTGAATTCTCTCTAGCCTGCTTCATACTCTAGTTAGTTTCTATCAATGGATGAAATAAGGTTTACCAAAATTAAGTAAGTAAGCAAAGATTGTTAAGGTAGAAAATGATAGAGCATGAGCAAGGATAAATTTATTACTAAATTTGGATTTCACAATGAATACCAAGAATAATTTTAATTCTTAAGTTAACAAGTATAGAATTTTTAATAAATACAATGCACAATAATTAATAATTTCTACAAAACAATCATATTTGGTAGCCTTGACTGATAGCAGTGTTCACTTTTATAAAAGAAAATTTAGTAGACTGAAAACATCAAAATTAGATACCAAAAACAACTTCACATACTGATGGCAGTGATTTATGTTATATGAGTATTTTTTCTTCTTCTTTTTCAATTCTTCAAAAAGTAAAAAAAAAAAAAATACCCTTTCATCATTTCTTTGGCAGAACCCTATGTTCTATTCACTTTGCTCACACTCAAGTGATTCCCTCCCAATAAACATCAAAACAGTTTCCAAATCCTACCAGATTCTTTTCCAATATTCTTTTGAATTGGTGACTGTTTTATGGTTAATAAGACAACAAATGAATTAAGGATTCTCAGTTCGAAACTTCTGAAATATTTGTGTTGTTATTTTAAAGACTAACAGATAATTACTGAAAACAATTATTACTATTATGGTGATGATTATTATTATTGTGTGTGTGTGTGTTTATTGGGAGCACAAAAGTTCTTGCACTCAGAGATAGCAGCAAGGAAACCAGGAATATTTCCTGGATTTCCACAAAGAAAAAGATGCATAACCTGTTTTCTCCCCAGAATACTGGGTTTGGAGGTGGCTGATATCTTAGGTAATTCTTACATTAACTGAAGTACTAGGCCATACCCAGCTCCCATAACCAGGACTGGAGGTGACTAATAGCCCAGATGACCTCTATACTATTTGAATGATCAAGACCACATCAGATCATTCCCTAGACCCTTAAGAATTGGTATTCTATGACTAATATATATTGATCTTCTAAAGGGTCATGTTAGGAATTCATAAATCAGGTAACTTTAACAGTATCAGTATTTAAAGTATATTTTTTAAATGTTGTTCATTACTTATATGTTCTTTGTGATTTAAGTAATCTCAACTTTGCTTAAACATAATCCTGAGTGTTATATTGCCATTATGCAAAAAAGACATTTTAAATTTAGATTTCACTTTATGAATTATGCTATTAATTAAAATTGCACCATGCTAAATAATGATATTTCCAGCAAATGTTATGTAAAGCATGTTTTGTGCTAAATATTCATGTCCACAGAATGCAAATCTTGCAAAAATTCTTAGTAATACTTTGAAAAAATTGGAATGTTCATGGGAAGCAATACAAATTTACTTGAATTGTTCATAATAAACACTGTAGAAAGGAATACAGGAATGAGACATATGAAGAACTGATCTGGTCTCAAGTCTTCATCTGCCACTCCTGGGTTAGATAGACCTCTGTTAATTGACCAAATGTGTTAGTAACACAATTGATTTTTATGATAATCTCTGTGTAATAATTACTTTTGTCTTTGTGTCATCATTTTCCTATTGTGTAATATAATGCAGTGATGAATTGGACTTGACATCATCTAGATGTGAAAGCAAAAGGGACAGACTGTAATTGAGGTTTCAGAAACCCTGGAAATGTTTCTTTCTACTGCACATTATGGATTCACATCCATGCTGTCTATTGTTGGTATCAAAGCTAACTAGTATATCCAAATAGTTCTTCATTTTCTTGTGACTATAGATTTCTTGGAAGGTGCCTGTGTGGAAGTCTTCATGTGTTTTCTGTATAGTAGGATCTGCAGAGTAGGAAGAAAGTTGGTGCTTCAGGCATGTGTGAGAAAGTGGGGCTACCCACAAAACTTCATTCATTTTCTCAAGAAACAAAAAGATTAGAACCTCCTACAAAGATCACCACATTTTCCTGACCATATAACTTCAGGAACAAAATGAGCTTTTTATTAAATTTTTATTATTACATAATTTATTTATTTATTTGAAGGGAGAAAGTCATTCTATAGCACTCATGTAGAGGTTTGAGGACAATTTGATGAGTCAGTTGTAGATTCTTTTAACTAGATTTGTTTATGCAGCAGAATATTACTTTAACTGTGTAAAGGCATGTTACATTTGTTTATGTTGCATTTGTTTAATTATGTAAAATTGTTTTACCTTGCCTGCCTAAGGCACCTGGTTGGTTTAGTAAAGAGCTGAATGGCCAATAGCTAGGCAAGAGAAAGAATGGACAAGGATGACAGGCAAAGAGAATAAATAGGAAGAAAAATCTAGGCTTGGGAGGAACAGGAAGAGAGGAACAAGAGAAAAAGGATGGAGGAGTGAATGAGGGAGATTCTTGAGCAAGAAGCCAGGCAGAAAACAGAAAGGTAATAAGCACTGAGGCAAAAGAAATAGGTTAATTTAAATTAAAAGAGCTAGCCAAAAACATGCCTAAAGTTGGCCAAGCACTCAAAACTAGTAAGCCCACATGTCTTGACTTGGGAGCTGGTTGGTGGCCTCAAAGAAACAAGCCTGATACAGTTAGTTCTTTTCTACCATTTGCATCTTTGTATTGGACTCAGGTTATGATATTTGGTAGGAAGCACAATTTCTTTCCAAGATCTATTTATGTAATGAGCATTTGTGGAGGTCAAAGAACAACATGAAGAAGTCATTTCTCCTTCTACTGTATGGGTTCCATGGATAAACTCGAGCTGTCAGGCTTGGCAGGGTGTGGTCTGACCATTTTGCAAACCTGTTACTTTCAATTTCCTCATATTTAAAATGGTAGTAATACCTGCTTTAACATACATAAGAGTATATAGAAGGGTACCTGGTATATAGCAAGCATGGGGGAAATCATGCAATATAACAATGGATATTTTTGCTTGGGAAATTTAATAATGGGGTTTGGAGTATATCTGTAAGGAGTTGTGGGAAATAGAGAACTGATATTATAAAAATATATTTTATAAATAATTTTCAAAGAATTAAAGAAACATTAAAAATAAGTACAACAAAATAAAAATAAAATGACAGCTTAATGTCAATGACACATTGACACAATCTCACTGATTACTGTTTTCCCATCCAAACTACTAGGTAAGGAGCTAAAGTTTTGTTTTACTCTAGTCTCTGTTTTTCACTACAAATTACTCTTATAACCAAGACTTCCTAGCCTCATGCAATACTTCTCATTTCACTTAAATGTGTAACATTTTGAGGATGGGATCTTTAACATAGACCCTCTTTGTTTACCTTTGTCAGACATTGTCTAGCACCTGGAAATGGGCAGTATGTGCAGTTTGTTGTTAATGGTGACTTTACTTTGTATTCAACACTGAGTTACCTGCAGTTAAGCAGTTGCAAGCTCTGTATTCCAATATAATAAGATGGTTCTTTCAACAGCGATTTGACCATGGTTTTTCATAGCTACATTTGAGAAGTCTTTAACAAGGCTTTTAAGGTACAAAATACTTTCTTTTTATTTTCTGGTTTTTGCTTTTCAAGACAGTATTTCTCTGCATAAGAACATTAGCTTTGTAAGCCAAGATGGTCTTTAATTCAGAGAGTTTCCCAAATGCTGGGATTAAAGGCATGTGCCATCACATCCAGCTCACAAAATACTTCTTAAAATGAAAGGTCAATGATTATTATTACAAAAGCCTAAAAATAAAATTATCAATTATCAGAAGTAAGATAGAAAAATTAATTAGCATTTATATTCTCATGACGGGAAAGAACCAATTAACAATGCAGTAGAATGGGTGCTCTACCCTCTTCATCTCTAGTAAGTAAGCATTAGACAACAAAGAATAAATCATAGCAATTTCCAGTGTTCTAACAGAATAAAGGTTATACATTGAAAAATGAAGTAGCCACGTAGAAATTATTGGAATAGTACGTATTTTAATTTTGGTTTGAATATTTTTTCTTCTGATATTTCTTTAATTCCCTTCCTCCATCCATGAATTTTTTTATAATGAATTAGTTTGCCAGCAAAAGATGTGGTAATGAATGAATCATACATGTGATCCATACCATCAAAGAAACCAAGGCTGTGGGTGGAAAGAAATATATTATTTACATTATGAAGATATAAGGTGATGTATAACATAAGACAAATATGTCATTCATAGAAGAAGGGGACATTACTATAGGCTATACAATGGCCCTGAGAGACCTTGGTTGTGGAAATAGTTGCTGTTTCTTGACTTGCTGGTCCATGGAACTGTTTACTCTGCTGTTTTCTAAGCTTAAGATGGAAGGAAAGCAATCTTGGGTTCAATCCTATGTATAGCTAGAACTCACCATGGTTTACATGAAATGGAAGTGTGTTGGGGGAAACCGTAAAAACCTATTTCCTGATTTCCCCCATTTCATATTGGGGGGTGGAAAGTGAGGTCTTTATTGATGATAGGCTTTCCTTAAGTGAGTCAACATGCTGTAGAGAGATCAGACCACTGCTCCTAAGACATTCAGACTGCCTGTTGAAAGCTTTTTACCCAAATACAAATGTTTCTGAATTTTCCCTTTGGTTTTCTAAAAGGCAGATTTGACAAATGGTCCTTAGCTAAGACACAGTTGTATGATAGGTTCATAATGAAATAGTTCCATTTATTCATTTCTTTACTTTTCATCTTTTTGTGCAAAGAAGTTACAGTTAAGAGAGAAGATATAACCCTTTCAAGGTTAATGGTCATTAAGTGAAATGTCATTTTTCCAAATTAAGGATGTCCTGATCTATGGTTTATTTCAACTTTATTATGTAGCCCATTTAGATGAAGATAATTCAGATAGTTCCTGCTCTTATTGATGGTATAATGTAGCAGAAAGTCATAAATACAAACATTAAGAAGACAGGAGATAGAATCTCTAACCCTAATACATTAAAACACAAATAGGGAAATTTCTTCAAAAGCTAATGTAAATTAGGGGTGTGTGCAGAAAAATTAGTAGAAACTTATGTCTTTCACATATGTAGATATACCTTAAGAGAGCTGCTGAAACATTCTGCAGGGGCAAAACTCTGTATGAAGGATCCACAATGGTCTGTAATTATGATGAGTATGAAGTGAGAAACTGGCTTCTGGTGATAGCCTGGTATTTATAAGAGATGTGTAGAGGGCAAGGGAGTAATCTTGGTTGGTAAAGTGCTTGTTTTTCAAGCATTGTGTGGTAGTTTGAATGAAATTGGTCACCATAATCTCAGGGAGCTGTAGCTTTGTTGGAGTGGGTATGACCTTATTATAGGAAGTAGTGTAGTCAGGATTTGGGATTTCCAGTTCTCAGAATGCTACTCAGTGTATCATTCATCTTCCTGCTGTCTTCTGGTTAAGATGTAGCCAGCACCACATTTGCCTGCATACCACCATGCTTCACCCCATGATGATAATGTACTGAACCTCTAAACAGTAAACAATCCTCTTCAATTAACTGTTTTCCTCATAAAGGTCACATTGTCTCTTCACAGCAATAAAAACCTTACTTAACTAAGAAATGTGGAAATCTGAATCTGGTTCCCAGAATCCACTTTTAAAAACTGTCCAGGTGTGCTGATGCACACTCAAAATCCTGAAATTTTGAAGGCTGAGACAAACAGAAACCTTGTGCTAACTTACAAGCCAGTTTAGGTTACTACTTAATCAGGTCCAGAACAGTGAGAGACCCTGTCTCATGATGATGATGATGATGATGATGATGATGATAATAATAATAATGGTGGTGGTGGTATTGGTGGTGATGGTGTCAGGTTGTCCTCTGAACTCCGCAGGCATGTACACACATATGGACACACCCATAGGGGTGTGGGAGGCAGTACAGAAACAGGAGATAAAAAATTATTAGCTGGTCAAAACAAGGGAAAGGCTAAAATGACAGGGATGGATGTGGATATTTTCCTACATGCAGTGCAAAGCCCTAAGCTATATATCCAGGAAGGGTTTTGTACAATTGATATATTTTTTTTACTTCCTCACATAAGTATGCTTTTTCATCAAATATATGCCTTCCTTTATTTGGTATGAGGGCTGTGAGGGGAGTACATGCATGTGAACTTCTATCTTGCAATGTGCCTTCTATCTTGTTGCCTTGAGACAGGATCTTTCACTGAACCAGAAGCTCACAATTTGGTCTAGACTAGCTGCCCAGAGAATGTTCTGTCCCTGCAGTGGGAATGCACTGCCCAGCACACTGATGAGTGCCCAGCACACCAGTTTGGAATTGTGATTAATAGGGTGGTATTTATTTAAAGGGGAATAAACTTACAGATCACCGTCCCAGACAACAGCCCTCTGCGCAATTAGGAAGAAGTCTAGTCGCCGGAACCGGAGCAGGAAGTAAAGAGAGCGAGGAGGGAAGTAGCCGCATTTTTAAAGGGAAAGAGACCACGCCCCAATGGGCTGGTATCTCAGCGGCTATTGGCTGGAAGAGCGGAAGGACCTCCCGCAACAGATGAGTTATAAGGTATTTAAAGACATTCCTAAATTTTTATGGAGGTTCTGGAGATTCAAACTCAAGTCCTCATGCCTCATGCTTATATATCAACTGATCTTGACAACAAAGCCATCTCTTAACCCTTAAGGTATACTTGAAATCTCATTTCTTAGAATCTATTTTTCAAAAATCTCATGTTTATCCAATCATATGAATTTAATACTGTGTTTAATATCATTTGTCTTGTCTAAATTTGAATTACTTTTAAGGTGGGTCTGGCCTGGAACTGATTAGGTATTACACACTTACTTTGAGCTCAGAATCTTCCTCCTGAACACTGGTTTTCAGGCTAACATACAGATTACAGGTATAGCTGACTATCCAGAAAGGCCCAAAGTTAACCTGTAGGCCCTAAGTCTCCAAGGACCAGGTAACCTCCCAGAATGCTAGGAGTTCTTGGAAAATAACAGCCAAGCCATAGTGCCTTATGGCTTTGTCTTTAAAAAATGCTCTATAAGACACATCCTGGGGCGAGTCAGCTGGGAATTCCAGGGAGTGGTCCTGACTAAAGTTCATTCTAGTAAATCTTATTTCAAATTTGACCCAAAAGTCTGGAGTTGGTTTATCTCTGCCAGATCTCAAGATTAGCACATACCTAGTTCTGAATTTAAATTTCAGGCTATTCTCATACAGAAACTACTGAGTCACTTAACAGGTTGTCCAGTAAACCAAAAACTGTAATTTGGTTAATATTGTTTTCCATAAAGTTGACTAGTTTTCTGTTGTTGTTTTGGTTTTGTTTGTTTGTTTTGGTCATGAAAGCAACAGTCACCACGTGATCCACTTTGTGTTATTATCATCTATGTTACTATCATCTACTTTACAAGGAAGACAAAATGAAAACAAAGTGTGTTTCTTTGTGGATAATAATCAATTGTAATTTTTTATCAAAATTGTCACATAGTGGGGTCCTGTGGGAGAAGCTGTACCAGTGTTGATACTGGTTTCCATGGCAATCCTGTGAAATGATGTCATTATTGGTATAACAAACAAAGAAAAGGAGAAAGACCCCTGGAGCTCTTCCATCCCATTTGAATCTTTGGCAGATTCCCCACCCACAGGATCTGATTTCAAATGACATGCTTCTGTTGCTTTCTCATCCAGTCTTAAGGATGTCATTGTGGAAGTATTTTCTGCCTCATTCTTTCTGTGTAAGGCATAGAATTTATTTCCCAAACCTAGATGAATGTACAGAAGACTGCATTCCAGAAATATTTTAAATGTTTACTGTATTTCCTATGTCAGAGTTCCAACATTTAAGACAAAACAAAAACCAAATTTGGTGAATGGTTGTGATCTGATTTTATTGTGACATCTTGAAGTTTTAATGAAATAAGAAACGTGATCCTTGAGTGATTTAAAACTGCTTTGATGTTACAAGAAACTTCAGTCATGGAGACTATAAATTATGTTTGTATGTATGTATGTAAGTATTAGTGTATGTATATTTGTATGCTTGTGTATTGCTGTGCTCTGTGGCTTTTTCTGAACTGTAATGACAGTTCTCACTTCCAAAGTAACTATTCATGGGTGTTTAGAATATTTTTACTGAATAAAGACGCCATTTTGGAAGCATGTGGACGTTAAGAATTTGCATGTGCAGCTGTTCAGCTTTCTCACAGCCTGTCAGAATAAAGCAATTATTCCACTACTTAGCTGTTAGTTCCACCTCCACACCATTGCCTTAAATTGCTATGGAAATTACATTTTGAAAGATACTCTTCTTTTAAAAATGCCTCCTTGAGAAAGTTCTTTAATTTGCCCTAAGCAATTTAAAATGGAAAAATAAGCTCACACTTAAATAGAATTTAGAAAGGGCCTGGATTAAAACAAAAAGTCATAATTTCTGCATATGTATGTCTTAGCATCAAGTTGCAACATAGCTGACTGCATGCTCAAAGGAGATTAGACATTTTTGTCTCCTATACTTACCTTTCTGTTGCTGTCACAAAACACTGTGACCAGAAGCAGGGTCCTTCATTGAGAGAAGTTCAACAGGAACTCAAGACAAGAACTTGAAAGCAGAAACCATGGAGGACAGAAGTTTTCTGACCCTCACTTTTTGGCCTCATATTCTCATGCTTCATTGGATTTCCTGTATCACCTAGGACCAACTGCCTAGTGATGGCACAATCTACAATGATATGGGACCTGCTCCCATGGAAATGGGTTGGATTTGACATCTAAACATGAGAGAAAGGATAAGGTTTTCTTAGTTGTGTCTTCTCTAATCAGTAAATACTAAGCATTTGCCAGGTGTACTTTCATTCAAAATCTTAGTCCTTCAGGAAAATGATAAAGATAAATGAACTCTAGCACCCAAGTTGAAAGCTTAGACTTCCAGAGATGACCAGAGGGCTCAGCCAAAAAACCCTTGCCAGACAAACATGAGAACCAGAGTTCAACCCCTAGAACCCATATGTATATGTATTCATTTGACATAGAAATCGCCTGTATAGGCTGAAGCTTTTCAACAATTGGTCCTTCCTTGGGGCTGTTTGTGGAGGTTATGAAACCTTTAGGAATATCTATAGAGGCAGTAAGTCATTGGGGTGCACTTTTTGACTATATAACATGCCACTAATTCATGTTCTTGCTCTGCTTTCTATGCGTCTATGAAATAATACCGGCCAGCTGCAAGCTCTTGCTCTTGTTCCTGATGCTTGCCTGTTGCTGTACCTTCCCTGCTTTGAAGGACTCTGAGGTCATAAACCAAAATAAGCCTCTTATTCCCTAAGTCACCTTTTGCGGGGTATCAAAGTAGTTTATTACAATAACAGAAAAGTAACTGATTCACCACATAATGGTGGAAGGAGAGAACTTTTTCCACAAATCTGTCCTCTGACCTTCATATTTCGCTGAAAAGCTCCATTTCCAGTTATGACTGAAAAGTTGATTTCCTCTTCATCTATATACAGTGAAAAAATATATAATGGATCCTTTCCCATTTCTGCTCAGATCACAGTAAATCATTGACTATGATCTTTATCTAATTCTCAAATGATGACTTTGGAGCTTCAAAGCCTAACTGAAATATGGAAAGGTCTCCCCTCTGCCCTCTTTTAGATTAACAATAGATCTCGCTATATTTATTCTTACATGTATTGTTCTTAAACAAAACACTAAACTCAAGTTCCTTTCAGCACATTTTCTTAGATGCACGAAGTCTGTGAGCTAATAAGAAAGATCAGCTCAATATTGATAATTTTCTAGTTCATTTTTCTATCCGTTTCTCTTTGAGTCTCCATCCCTGTCTGACAGTCTCAGGGTTTTCTTGATTTTGCTATAACTGTGATTTTCAACAATGGTATGACAAGAATGGCTTTTGTCTTTGTAGAAGACTGAGTAATGCTTTTGTTTCATCACTAGCATATGTCCAAAAGGCCTTAAGACTTTTCCCATCTACTACTCTTTCTACCTACTGTTGAGTAAATGGTGTGAGACTCAGGCAATGTAAGTTTTGGGCTAACTGGTCCTGACTGTTGTTCAGCTAATAGTGGAGTTCAGTGGTTAATCTCTTACTATTGCATATATTGCTTTCTTATATTGAAATTGAAAACAAATATCATATGTGGTATACATATTATTTATTCATTGGATAGCTTTACAATGAACAAGAATCATGCAGGGGGACTTTCTGTTGTGATATTTTGTTTGTGTTCTGACAAATAAAGCTTGCCTAGAGATCAGAGGGCAGAGCTAGCCACTAGTTAACATAGAGGTCTGGAAGTCTCTACAGAGAGGAGACAAGATGGGACAACTTGAGTGGAGAAAGAAAGTGATAAAGCAGGGTGTAGATAGAATCTCAGCCTTTTCAATCTGAAGAGTTGGAGAGGTAAGTGGTGACTATGGCTATTCCTTTGCTTCTCTGGTCATTCAACTTTTACCCTGATATCTGACTCCTGGTTTTTATTGTTAAGACGAATTAGGGTCACGTTTTATTTGGCATCCAAATTTTGGAGCACAAATTCATGAAAAAACTGCCTGCCTGTGACTTTGTACCCTCTGTCACAGGCAGGAGCTGTATGCAGCTGGAGTCACTGCCCCAACTAGGTTTTCCATTTCCCCCCCACGTTCTCTGAGAAAGTGTTTTTTTTTTTTTTTTTTTTTTTTTTTTTTTTTTTTTTTTGCAGTCTCTCTGCAGCAAACTCCACATGTGCTTGGACTCCAAATGCTGCTGGAGTTATCCCCCTCACTACTGACCAGCTCTAACTAGGCAGAACTCATCACATGTATTTCTTCCCCATGATACCCTGTGTGCTTTTTCAGACAGCAGCTCCCTGTCTTGATGGATTGTGGATTTTCCCTGGATCCTCTCCTTGGGGTGGCTGCTTTGAAAGCCTGTGTGGGTTTCTTACTGTTCTACACAGCAGCAGTCAGCCTCACAGCTCACCATCGCCTTCACTATCATCTTCACGATCATCATTAGAAGACTGAAAGACACAATTGGGAATTGTTAAAGGGTGGAATTGGTTTAAAAAGGAGAGAGAGCTTTATCCCACATTAAAAAATGGAAAACACTATTACAATAGAGGGAGTTAGGTGTCTCTTAGGAGATTAAACAATGGATGGTTTAAAAATGAAACAATCAAATGAGAGCATAATAAACTTAAATGGGATTTTGGATTTATATAATGTACATTATAAACATTATTGGTTTCATCATTTTTTTATCCCTAAAAATGCTGATTGATATGATTGCCAAGATACAAATCTTAGAAAAACTATTAAAACAGATCAAAGACATATTCAGATGCAGACAGAAGTATTTAAAGGAGTATCAATTATAAGGGTAGAGGGGAACAGGCAAAGATTTTCAAATAACCAACTTTAATTTGTTTAGTTTATAGGAACTGCAATATGACAGATATCCCAAGGCTGTGCAGAGCTGACTGGACTGCACACTTGTGGAATGTTAGATTTGAGGAGATTAAGGAAGCAGTATTCTCATATGATGTGCATTCACCTTTTGTCATGAAGATGCTAAATTCATTGTCAACGAGTTATCACTATTATTCTACAAGACCAGAGAGACTTGGTTATAGCAGAATAAGAGTCTGGTCATGAATTTTAGTGGAGGACCTGATGGAAAGATGAGGTTAGCACCATTAAACAATGAAGTATGGCTATAAGTATTCTAATCTTGCACAATCTACTTCTTGGAGAGGGAAATTATGATGATATACAAAGACAGTCCATATATGCTGAACATATCTTAGCTCTATGTTGTACAGCAGCTTTGAATGATTGGTACGGAATTGAAGAAGTCATAAAGATAATTGAGTAATTTACTAATGTTATACAGAGACCAAAAGAAACTTTCACCAGTTTTTACAAAAATTGACTTTAGCTGCAAACAGAATGGTACCAAATTCAGAAGCTAGACAAATAATAATTGAATATTTGACTTTTGAAAATGCTAATTCACAATGCAAAATTGTAATTAGGCCTTTATAAGGCAAGTTCATTGCAGACCCTCATATCAAATTTGGTTCAGTCAATCCCTGTCACTGTGGAAGACACTTCTCCCCAGAGCAAGTAAATGATCTAATAACTATTGTAAAAGTACCATTCTGCTCTGGATGATAGAACAATGTTAGAAGGTAAGATAAAAATTTCAGGAGAAACCTTAAAGCAAATATTTTGGCAAGCTTCCATAAATGAGCAAAGACCATAATTAAAAATATGAATAGAAGACATTGTCTTTGAAGGTCTTAAAGATACAGGTGTGGATATAACTATAGTTGTACCAGAATCTTGGCATCCATGACCTTTTAAGGAAGAAAATTTTCAGCTTTTAGAGATTGTAACTTTATCTCAGTTTAAAGCAAAGCAAGAGATGGATTGAATCTATAGGACTAGAAGGACAAAGTGGAAAATTGAAACCAAATATGGCTAACATAGCAATGAATTTATGGAAATGTGATTTGTTACAGCAATGGAACAGATAAACATAAAAAATCCAGATAAGCATTCCTCCAATCTTAGAAATAAGCCATAAGTAAAGTATGTTTCTGGGTTAAATATTTAAAGGTATTATAAAGAACAATCCCTGACCATTCAGGTTGTAGAAGAACAAGGAACAACTTCTGATCTTTCGAAGGTACAAACAGCCCTACCTTTAAAATGGTTAGTGGTCAAACCTGTATGAGTTGAGCAATAGCCTTTAAAATCAGAGAAATTACAGGCCTTAAAGTAGCTGATACAGAAGCAGGTAAATTCTCAGCATCTTGAAGAATCACCCATCCCTTTGGATACTTCCATATTTCTTATTAAAAAGGAATCTGGAAAATGGAGAATGGTAACAGATTTAAGAGCTAGGCTCTCTATCGCCTGGAATTCTCCTGCCTTCTCAATTACTAATATGATGGTGTATTACAGTTATTGATTTTAAAGATTCTTCACTATACATTTACAGGAAAATGTTAGAGAAAAATTTCCCTTCACAGTGCCTACTTCTAAAAATTCTTAGCCTGTTAAAAGGTACAAGTGAAAGATTCTTCCACAAGAAATGTTAAACAACCTTACCCTGTGCCAATATTGTATATGACAGTCACTGGTAATGATATGTAAGCAGTTTCCTCAATCTAAAATTTACGAATATTTGGACAATATTTAATAGTTGATTCAAAACCTTAGGGAAAATGTTTGAAGAAGTAAAGAAAAATTTCCCCTGTTGGGTATTACAAATTAATTCTGAAAAAAATACAAAAAAGAAATTTTATTATTTACTTAGTCCATAAAACATGTCTACTAAAAATTCAACCCCAAATCGTACAAATCAAGCGAGATCAGCTGCAGACTCTTAATGACTTTCAAAAACTGCTGGGATTATGTATCTATGATGCTCTATTGGATTAACAACTCAAGAACTAAGCAATTTGTTTCAAACCTAATAAGATGACAAGGACTTAAACAGACCAAGGGGTTTATGAGCTGAAGCTGATAGAGAATTGGCTTTGTTGGAAAGGAAATTAAAGGATGAACATGTGGATCATTTGGGTGTGAAGCTTGATTGCATTCTGGTTTATTTACCCTCTATATATTCCCCTACAGGGATTTTAATAGAGAGAGATGATATTAACTTAAAATGGATATTTTACCATAAAATCTGAGTAAAAACTTAAAAACTTATTGTGAAAAGTTTCTGAGTTGTTTCTAAAAGAAAATTGAGACTTAGTCAATTAATAGGAATAGATCCACTAAAAATGGTAATAGCTTTTACTAATGCTGAAATTGATTCTTTTTTAGCAGAAAATGAACATTGGTAAGGAACTTGCAGTAACTTTTTGGTAGAGATTGACAACAGATATTCTAGGAGAAATAGACTTCAATTTATAAAAAGAACCAATTGGAACCTTCCTCACATTTTATGGGAAACACTGATCTCTGAAGCCCACTCATTCTACACTGATGCAAATTAATCAGGAAAGGCAGGTTGTAAATCAGGAAGCTTATGCTTAGTGTCTCAGAGTCCTTAAGATTCTGTCCAAAAGTCAGAATTAAATGCCATTCTCATGGTACTTATGGGTTTTATAGAACCTCTCTCTTTATTGTTGTTGACTCTCAATATGCAGAAAGAGTCATTCTATACATTGAAACCACTAAGTTCATTCCTGATGACTCAAAATTAACTTCATTATTTATACAATTACAGGAAATAGTAATAGTCAGGAATAGGAATCATATAATATATATATATATATACATATATATATATATATAAAATATATATGATCTTTTTTTTATTCTTTTTTAATTAAAATTTCCAACTGCTCCCTGTTTCCCATTTCCCTCCCCCTCCTCCCACATATTGCCCCCTCCCCGCGCTCCCCTCCCCCTATCCCCACTCCTCTTCTCCTCCCCCTAGTCCACTCCCCCTCCCTCTCGATACTGAAGAGCAGTCCAAATTCCCTGCTCTACAGGAAGACCAAGGTCCTCCCACTTCTATCTAGGTCCAGGAAGGTGAGCATCCAAACAGGCTACGCTCCCACAAAGCCAGTTCATGTATTAGGATCGAAACCTAGTGCCATTGTCCTTGGCTTCTCATCAGCCTTTATTGTCCACCTTGTTCAGAGAGTCCAGTTTCAACCCATGCTTATTCAGTCCCAGTCCAGCTGGCCTTGGAGAGCTCCCAATAGATCAGTTCCACTGTCACTGTGGGTGGGTGCACGCCTCGTGGTCCTGATTTCCTTGCTCATGTTCTTCCTCCTTCTGCTCCTCATTTGGACCTTAAGAGCTCAGACGGTTGATCCAAATTGGGTCTCTGTCTCTCTCTCGATCCATCGCCAGATGAAAGTTCCTGTGCCATTCTCCTTGGCCTCTCGTCAGCTCTCATTGTCCACCACATTCAGAGAGTCCGGTTTTGTCCCATGTTTTTTTCAGTAGCAGTCCAGCTGGCCTTGGTGAGCTCCCAATAGATCGGCCCCCCTGTCTCAGTGGTTGGGTGCACCCCTCATGGTCCTGACTTCCTTGTTCATGTTCTCTCTTCTTCTGCTCCTCATTATAACCTTGGGAGCTCAGTCCGGTGCTCCAGTGTGGGTCTCTGTCTCTATCTCCATCCATCGCTAGATGAAGGTTCTATGGCGATATGCAAGATATTCATCAGTATGATTATAGGATAGGTTCATTTCAGGTTCCCTATCCTCAGGTGCCCCAATGAACTAACTGGGGACATTGCCCTGGGCATCTGGTAGCCATTCCAGGTTCAAGTCTCTTGCCAACCCTTAGGTGGTTCCCTTAACTAAGGTATGAGTTTCCCTGCTCCCCAATCCAACCTTCCTTTAATCCCAATCACCCCGATTCCCCCAGTTCCCCTCATCCTCTCCTTCACACTTTTCTCTCCCCATCACCCCTCATCCCCATCCCACCCCACCCCTCAAGATTACAATTTTTTGCCCATCAATCTTGTCTATTTCCCATAGCTGGGAGGATATCTATATGTTTTTCCTTGGGTTTACCCTCTTGTTTAGCTTCTTTAGGATCACAAATTATAGACTCAGTGGCCCCTATCCATGGCTAGAAACCAATTATGAGTGAGTACATCCCATGATCTTCTTTTTGGGTCTGGGTTACCTCACTCAGGATCGTATTTTCTATTTCCATCCATTTGCATGCAAAATTCGAGAAGTCATTGTTTTTTACCGCAGAGTAGTACTCTAATGTATATATATTCCACACTTTCTTCATCCATTCTTCTATTGAAGGGCATCTAGGTTGCTTCCAGGTTCTGGCTATTACAAATAATGCTGCTATGAACATAGTTGGACAAATGCTTTTGTCATATGATAGGGCATCTCTTGGGTATATTCCCAAGAGTGCTATTGCTGGGTCCAGGGGTAGGTTGATCCCAATTTTTCTGAGAAACCGCCACACTGATTTCCAAAGTGGTTGCACAAGTTTGCAGTCCCACCAGCAATGGATGAGGGTACCCCTTTCTCCACAACCTCTCCAGCAAAGGCTATCCTTGGTGTTTTTGATTTTAGCCATTCTGACAGGTGTAAGATGATATCTCAAAGTTGTTTTGATTTGCATTTCTCTGATCGCTAAGGAGGTTGAGCATGACCTTAAGTATCTTTTGGCCATTTTAACTTCTTCTGGTGAGAATTCTCTGTTCAGTTCAGTGCCCCATTTTTTAATTGGGTTAATTATCCTTTTAAAGTCTAGTTTCTTGAGTTCTTTATAAATTTTGGAGATCAGACCTTTGTCTGTAGCGGGGTTGGTGAAGATCTTCTCCCAGTCAGTAGGCTGCCTTTTTGTCTTAATGACAGTGTCCTTTGAATATATATGATCTTATATCACATATAAGATCCCATACATGTCTATTAGGCCATCTAGCACAAAGCAATGATAAATTTGATCAACTATTAGTATGAAATATGCTAGAAGCCACAGAATTTTATAGAAAAAATACAGCATGTCAATAGTTAAGTTTGTAAAAAGGTTTTCTCATCATTTGAAAAGAAACCAATGAAATTATAAGGAAATGTTCTACTTGTTCTTTTTATAACCAATCTCTACTACTGACAGAAAGTAACTCAAATAGTTCCCAAAGAAATGAAATTTGGCAGATGGATGCGTTTCATTTTTTCAGAATTTATAAAATTAAAAAAATGTGTATCATACCATAGATACATATTTAGGATTTCAACAAACAACCGCTTTGAGTTCTGAAAAGGCTGATTCTATAATCACACATTTGTTAGAAGTTATGGCCATCATGAATATACCTGTAAAAATTAAGACTGAAAATGCTCCAGCATATTTCTCTAGCAAAATGAAACAATTTTTTTGCTTATTACAATTTAAAGCATATTACACCACACATATTACCTATTCCTTACAGGACAAACAGTTATAGAAAGATCAAATCAAACTCTAAAAGATGCATTTAATAAACAGAAAGGGGTATTAAACAACCCCAGAAAGAATTGCATAATGCTTTATTAACTTTACATTTTCTAAATGTTAATGAGAAAGGAATGACAGCTTTGGAGAGATATTGGATACTAGAAAGAAAAACTCCAAATTAAATCAGCCTGAACACTTTAAAGGGGCGTTGACCTCAGAATGGAAACCAGGATATGTGTTATATTGGGGGAAAGATTTTGATTTTTTTAAAACAGGAGAATTGCTATGGATACTATCAAAATTATTAAAGATGAGATTTGAATAAAGAAGAGCCTCCTGATATGAGAAAAAAAAAGAAATTAAAGGATTATTCTACTGCCATTAATCTTATAATAGTTTGGGTTTTTTTGTTGTTACTTTTTAAAACTTTCCTTAAGGTATAAAGATTCTCAAAATTTACTATACATAACTTTTTGTCATGATATTTGTGGCCATATAGAATACTAAGTCTTTTTTTTTTAAAGGCTTACTCTAGCTTCCTGTATATGATTTTGGATTTGAGTCTCTATCAGGTTTGTACTCTGGATGTATATAACAGATCCTGATCCTTTAACATTTTTGAGATCTGCTGCATATGACATTTAAAATGTTTAAGATTTCTGCAATGAACCATGAACATGCCTAGCAGAGACCTTCAAAGTCTCCAAAACGATGATGGAATTTCATAAAAATAATTCCACAGGGACTGTGATAATATCACTAAGCTGAAAAACACCACCCAAAGATCAGATTTAGACTGAAAATTACTCAGGACAATTTCAAGGTGACAAGCTGAGATGGTCCAGCCTCACACACTACTCTCACCAGAACTTGAGATGAACCTTGTACTTTCCCATCACACAGAGAATAGACCAAAAAGTGATATAGTTATATCTCTTAGGAATTGATAATGTTATAACCTTGTCTTTTATTAAGACAAAAATGGGGTATGTTGTGATATTTTGTTTGTGTTTTGACAAACAGAAAGCTTGCCTGGAGACTAAAGGGCGAAGTTAACCATAGCAGTCTGGAAGTCTGTACAGAGAGGAGACAGAATGTGACAAAATGGAATGGAGACAGAAATAAGTGATAAGGTAGAGTGTAGACAAGATCTGGCATTTTCAGTCTGAGGAGTCAGAGAAGTAATAGGTGACTGTGGCTGTTCCTTTTCTTCTCTGATCTTTCAGCTTTTACCCTGATAACTGACTACAGATTTTTATTGTTAAGAATAATTAGCATCTTATATGTGTTTAACAACACTTAACAGCAATGGTTTTTGACCTTACTAAATGCTGTGACCCTTTAACATGGTTGTTCATATGATAGTGATTGCAATCATAAAATTACTTAATTACAACTTCATAACTGCAATTATGCTACTGAAATGAATTGTAACATAAGTATCTGATATAAACAATATCTGATCGTGCTACTAAGGAGTTGTAACACACAGGTTAAGAACCACTGTTCCATAGGCATTGTGTTGGAAAAAACAGCAAATACCACAATTTAACTTGCTTGTATATGTAGCCAGAAAAAGCCTCCTCATATTTTCCATTAATAAAAAGAATGGGTTTTAATGTTTAATTTAAAAAGAAGTGGTGATTTAGAAATGAAGAAATGAGAAAAAACACAAAAACATTCTTGGGCTGCTGGCCCTGATTAAAAATCTCCATCATCACAAAGGCAAGCAAATACAAATAAAGACAGTGTGTGTGTTGGGGGGTCATCTATCTGAAGTTTCTCACTTGTGAAAGGGTCAGTCATTAAAGCTACTACTTTGAGACCTTTTATTTGATTTTTAAATTAACTAACTATCAGCTCAAATTATTATATTCATGTAATTCTTAGCCTAAAGCAAATCACTGGAATGTGGTCATTCTACCAGGATCCATATTCTTAGGGAAAACTGCTACTCCCATTTCCAGAAATCATAAGCAATCAATAGTTATGGCTTGTAGGGATTCATAAACTCCTTTACATGCCTTGCCAGAATGCTATCTGGCTTGATTTTGTTCAGGAAACCACAGATTCTGTGACTTCATGAGGGCAACAGTGATATTATGTCCAGAAGACTATGGATCTACTCCTCCATGACCTCTGGCTCTTACAGTCTCTGGTCCCACTGTTCTGTGATAGTCCCTGAATCCTAGGAGTGAAAGTGATAAAGACACCCTACTTCTGATTGAAGATTCTTTGCTCAGTTATTCTCTGTACTTTCAACAATGGTAAATTTTTATATTAATGAAAGTATATTGCACAATGACACTTGGATGAGCTGTGAAAGTAACACTTAACTATAGGCAGAGAGAAGAACTTAAAGAGAAGTTGTCCATTAAGCAAAATACATTAGTAAGTTCAAACTGCTCCTATGAGTTTCCTTTCCATGAGTTTTTGGCAAGATTTTCAATATCAGCAATGTGTTTGTCTTATGGAATTACCCTAAGTCTATTTAGTAAGCTGTTGGTTGCCCTACAACCTGTATGAAATAATTGTAATATGAGTATATGTTGCTATACTGGTAATTATAGCACTTTACAGGTTCTACAACTGGGCAAGCCTGTATTATTCTGTTTAGTTTCCCTGCCTAACTCTACCCTACCCTACCACAGGCCTAAGACAGTCTCTTTATTAACCAATGGTATTCACAGCATACAGATGAGGATCCCACATTATCTACCCTTTTCTGTTTAAATAGTAAGAAAAGGTTTAACTTTAACAGAGAAAAATTACATACAACCAAACAGGTATCAAACAAGAATTACAGTTACAATATTTATATCTACTTCATCTTTTATCATATCTAAGGAAACCTATAACTATTGATAATTTGACTCCATCAAAGACTCCAGAAGGATATATTACTTAAGTAAACAGGAATTACATTATAAGCAACTTCCAAAACTTTAGAATTAACAGAGACATATCACTGCATGGACAGTCACCCAAAGTTCTTCTGTATTTTTGGAGCATTCATCTTCAGTCTAAAGGCCCATAATACTTCAGACTTTTCCACAATGCAGGAAATTTCAAATATAGTTCTGCCTATATTGACAGTTTGTCAATCACTTTCTTGTTTAATGTGCAGAATGTCTGGCAGACACTTTATGAACAAGGAACCCCGAAGGATCATTTCACCTTTAGGCAAGCTCAGGGGTCATTTCTCTGTGGGTATTGCATATCCAGTTCACACAGCATAGCGTCAAGTAGTCCAGACAAGAGCAGTTTGTTGCCCAAATGGATAGTAAACTCCATAAGTAAACTCTTTGATGCCCATTTTTCTCTTGATCTAATTGGTGCTTCCAGGAGCTCATATGTGTCATTAACATGAAAGGTCCCAAGTTATTAAAACATTTTTTATTGAAAATTTCCACCTCTTCCCCTCCTCCTACTTCCCTCCCCTCCTCCAGTCCTCCTCCCCATCCCTCTCCAGTCGAAGGTGTAGTCAGGGTTCCCTACCCTATGGGAAGTCCAAGGTCCTCCCCACTCCCCCTAGGTCCAGGAAGGTGAGCATCCAAACAGACTAGGCTCCAACAAAGCCCATCCATGTAGTAGTATCAAAACCCAGCACCATTGCCCTTGGCTTCTCTGTCAGCCTCCATTGTCAGCCACATTCGGAGAGTCTGGTTTGATCACATGTTCCATCAGTTCCAGTCCAACTGGCCTTGGTGATCTCCCATTAGATCAGTCCCACCATCTCAGTGGGTGGATGCACCCCTCACAGTCCTGACTTCCTTGCTGATGTTCTCCCTCCTTCTGCTCCTCATTTGGACCTTGGGAGCTCAGTACAGTGCTCCATGTGGGTCTCTGTCTCTATCTCCATCCATCACCAAATGAAGGTTCTATGGTGATATGCAAGATATTCATCAGTGTGGCTATAGAATAAGGCCAGTTCAGGCACCCTCTCCTCAGCTGCCCAAGGAACAAGCTGGGAACATCTCCTTGGACACCTGGGAACCCCTCTAGAGTCAAGTCTCTTGCCAATCCTAAAATGACTCCCTTAATTAAGATAGGGTTGGGCTATTGATCATCCCCTGTGGGAGGATAGTCCACTGGTATCTCCTCATAGGCTGAGAGTTATTACACATAGGCACTGTGAAGGCAAATTTTTCTCTGTCCCTTTCTTGTAAAGGTATAAGAAATAAGCAATCCTTTAAATCAATAACTATAAGAGACCATTCTTTTGGTAACAAAGAAGGCAGAGGAGGTCCCATAAGTTGAATTAACTTGTTGACAGCCCTTAGATCTGCCACCATTCTCCATTTACCAGATTTCTGTTTTATAACAAACACAGAAGAGTTACAAGGGTTAATTGACTCCTCAATTGATGAGGAAGGTCAACCGATCACTTCTGGTTAGGTTCTGGCTTCCTGGAGTCCAGGTAGAAAAAACAAGAGATGTAGGTGCGTGCTGTCTCTCTTTGCAGTGTCTTTCAGAACTCCCATTCTCGTAGGGTAATGATGGAGTAAGGTCATTGGTTAATTAATAAAGAGACTGCTTGGCCTGATAGGTTAGAACATAGGTAGGTGGAGTAAACAGAACAGAATGCTGGGAGGAAGAGGAAGGGAGGTAAGACACCTCAGACAGATGCCATAGCTTTACTCTCTGAAGCAGACGTGATGAAGCTCCGACCCAGGATGGATGTAGGCTAGAATCTTCCCGGTAAGGGCACCTTGGGGTGCTACACACATTAATAGAAATAGGTAATCAAGATGTAAGAATTAGCCAGTAAGAAGCTAGAGCTAATGGGCCAGGCAGTGTTTAAATGCATACAATTTGTGTGTTGTTATTTTGGAGCAAAAGCTAGCCAGGCAGCTGGGAGCCGGGGCAGCAGGAACACAGCTCGCAGCTCCTTCAACAGAATGGCGCCCAGACGTGGATAACTAAATTAACATAAAGCCTGAGAAAGCTTGGGAAAGAATAGAGTAAAGCATGGTTTCTTGGTAGAAGCAATTTTTTGGTTCTACTCTGCTCGCTAGAGGCAAGCAAGCACTCCCATCTAAGAGCAGCTTCCTGACTCAACTTTAGCTACAAAACCCTGCAGCTCATTAAGAGGTCCTGCCATGAAACACTTAAATGATGTTGATAAAAGCCGACTGAATGCTTGTTTGTTTTCTTCCATAGCAGGAAAAAAGTTGTGTTGTTTTAAAATTCCGGATTTGTGGGCCATCCTACAAGGCAAACTGACTCTTTGAGGCAGGAGGTCAGCTACAGAGAGAGCATTTGAGTGTTGTAGCTTGTTTGCTGGCAAGGACCCTGAAACGCCATAGACTTGTGGCAATAAACATGGCTACAGGCAGTACCTCTGCCATGAGGCTGGAAAACTACGAAATGGACTGGATCAAGCTGGCAAAGTCATGGCTTTAATCCTACCTATAATGCTCAGTAATCTAAAGGTTTATGTCATCAGAAAAAGAGAGAGAGATACAGTAAAGAGAGATTCAAAGACAAAGAAAACTTCTAAATGGTTTACAGTGTGTTTAAAAATATATGCAGGCTTGAAAAAGAAAAAGTTAAAGTTCCTAAAGTAAAGAAAGAAATAAAGTAGTTGGGTGTGGTAATACACACCTTTAATCCCAACACTTGGGAGGCAGAGGTAGATGGATCTCTGTGACTTCAATGTGTGGTAGCACACGCCTTTAATCCCAGTGCCTAGAAGGCAGAGACAGACAGATCTCTGTGAGTTCAAGGTGTGGTAGCACACACCTTTAATCCTAATTCCTGGGAGGCAGAGACAGACAGATCTCTGAGAGTTCAAGGACAGCCTTGTCTACAGGGTTATTCCGGGACAAAGATATACAGAGAATATAAAATAAAAGTAAAAATAAAAGAAATAGAGGTTAAAATAAAGCCACACAAAGATGGAAAATCCACAGAGAATCTTGATATTGTATACTATTATGTTCTCTTTGAATTGTTTGGATGCTGAGGAAGGAGCAACAGCTCCTAAAAGATATTTGTTTATAAATTCTGCTGAACTAATCCAACATAGATATTTTGAAAATACCTTGACTTCAGAATTTGGATCTAAGGATATGATACTTTGGAAAAGAGATTCTTCTTTTGTTTTCAGATGATGAGACCCTGTGGATTGCTTCCATCCCAATATGGTATGATAGACCACACCCTCCTGAAAGGTTGCTGTGAACACCTTCAGAAAATTACTTCACTCAACTGCCAACAGAGATGAACCTAGCACACAGGTTATACCATAAAAGACCAAAATTACAACGCCCCCATTCAGCAGGAAGCAGTTTGGAGAGAAATAACTACGTCCATGTTCCCATATATTGTTTATAAATGTTCTTTTACATTTAAAGGGGGATATGATAGAGATATGAATAATTTGCATTGGTATGGATTTGACTTTATTGATATAAATTTAAGGTCAATCTTGCTATATGTATATGTATTTCTGATATTGATTAAGGTATTGTGATTGTGTAGTTCATTTAAAAATGTAATGTATATAGATTGTTAATGGATATTCATTAATAATAATCAAGTTTGTAGTCATGTTAGTTAGATTTTCTAGATGTGCATAGATATATTTCAGATAGACATTCTTCATATCTTTCAAAGACTACAAAACATGACATTTTAAATGTTTTAATAACTTAGGGCTTTTCATGACAATGAGACATGTCTGCTCCTGGCAGCACCAATCTACTTCAAGAGGATGATGGGCATCGAAGAGGCTCCTTATGGAGTTGGTTAGCCATTGGGGCAAGATACTACTCTTGCCTGGACTGTTGCATAAACTGGACCCGCAGAATTCTGCTGAACTTGCCTAAAGGTGAAATGATTCTTTGGGGTTCCTGACTCATGAAAGAGTCTGTGAGACATTCTGCAGGACACAGTAGATAGTGACTGAACTGCCTTTGAAATTTCCTGCTTCATGAAAATGTCTCTGAATACTATGGGCCTGTAGGCCGAAGGTGGATGCCCCAATGGTACAAAAGAACTTTGGGTGACTGTTCAGGCAATGAAATGTCTCTGTCATTTCTAGAGTTTGGAAGTTGCTTATTTCATGTTTGCTTAGGTAATATTGTATTCTTATGGAGTTTTTGATGGAGTTGAAGAATAGATAGATAGTTATAGTTTTCCTTAGTTATGATAAAAGATAAAGTAGATATAAATATTGTAACTGTAATTTTTACTTGATAACTGTTTTGTTATATGTAATTTTACTATGTTAAAGTTAAAGCCTTCCTCTTTTTTGTTTAAATAAAAAAAGGGGAAATGATGGAAGAAGGTCATTGGTTAATTAATAAAGAGACTGCTTGGCTTGATAGGTTAGAACATAGGTGGGTGGAGTAAACAGAACAGAATGCTGGGAGGAAGAGGAAGGGAGGTAAGACACCTCAGACAGATGCCATAGCTCTGCTCTCTGAAGCAGATGTGATGAAGCTCCGACCCACGATGGATGTAGGCTAGAATCTTCCTGGTAAGGGCACTTTGGGGTGCTAAACACATGAATAGAAATAGGTAATCAAGATGTAAGAATTAGCCAGTAAGAAGCTAGAGCTAATGGGCCAGGCAGTGTTTAAATGAATACAATTTGTGTGTTGTTATTTTAGGGCATAAGCTAGCCAGGCAGCCGGGAGCCGGGGCAGCAGGAACACAGCCCACATCTCCCTCAACAGTGTAAGATTTCCCCCTCATTAACCATTGAAGTATTCCTGTTACTCTTGAGCTTGCCTGGTTACTTATTATACTGACCTAATTCATTACACTTGGTGCCCCTAAATGTTGGGCCATTGCAGCTCTGTGCCCCGCTCCATTTGCGCATTCTGCAGCTTCACTTCCCTCGGCTCCAAGCGCCCTGTGCTGTTTGCATGCATAGACTACACCCTCGGCTTCTGCTCCTGGCCCAAGCACTTCCAGGCATGCCTGCCCCATGCCTGCGCCATGCTACAGGCTCTGAATCCAGCCAAGTTGCCGTTCCACCAGAGCAGGAAACTATTGAACAGCTGAACACATTCAGAGAGTACATGGTCTGTGATTTTAACTTCTTGATTTGAGTATATTTTACAGTATTTCATTTACATTCAGTCATCTAAAACCAAGCATGTGGATTCAGGTGCACCCCGACACCAATGGTCAGGCAATGGTTATTGCACCTAATCCTGCTGGTTGAACCACAGGTAAGATTTATTATTCTAAATTTAAAAAAATAAATATGTCAGAAAATCTAACCATCCAAGGTTTCCATAGCCTTTTCACTTACACCATTTGTGAGGTCTTACAAGACGCATATGACATCATTCTTACATGGCTATTTCTAGGATTCACCCGCTTTCTTGTATTCTGTAGATTTTTCATAATATGGTTTGACAGTAGGAAAATGATGCAATCTTTACAGACTGAATCCAGGATTCTTAGAAAAGAAGTTGAAAATCTAAGGAAGGGCATGACCATTTTAACTCACAGTTCTCAGTTGGCTGAGGTGATTTCAAAGAAAGAGATTGCAGATCTGAAGGAGGTTACTACAACTTTGTTTAAAATGACTCAGTCGAGGCCCGGGCGGTGGAGGCACCAGCACGCAGGCAGGTCCGGGCGGCAGAGGCACCGGCGTGCAGGCAGGCCCGGGTGGCGGAGGCACCGGCAGTCAGGCCCGGCAGGCAGGCCTAGGCGGCAGAAGCACCGGCGCGCAGGCAGGCCCAGGTGGCAGAGGCACCAGCAGGCAGGCCTAGGCGGCGGAAGCACCGGCGCACAGACAGTTCCGGGCAGCGGAGGCACCGGCAGGCAGGCCTAGGTGGCGGAAGCACCGGCGCGCAGGCAGGCCCGGGCGGCGGAGGCACCAGCACGCAGGCAAGTCCGGGCGGCAGAGGCACCGGCGTGCAGGCAGGCCCGGGTGGCGGAGGCACCGGCAGTCAGGCCCGGCAGGCAGGCCTAGGCGGCAGAAGCACCGGCACGCAGGCAGGCCCAGGTGGCGGAGGCACCGGCAGGCAGGCCTAGGCGGTGGAAGCACCGGCGCACAGACAGTTCCGGGCGGCGGAGGCACCAGCAGGCAGGCCTAGGCGGCAGAAACACCGGCGCGCAGGCAGGCCCGGGCGGCGGAGGCACCAGCACGCAGGCAAGTCCGGGTGGCAGAGGCACCGGCGTGCAGGCAGGCCCGGTTGGCGGAGGAACCGGCAGTCAGGCCTAGGCGGTGGAAGCACCGGCGCACAGACAGTTCCGGGCGGCGGAGGCACTGGCAGGCAGGCCCGGGCGGCGGAGGCACTGAATGCAGGATAGTGCGGGCAAGAAACAGTGAAGCCTGCACTGAGAGCAGATTGCCCCGCTACAATTAAATCAAACCCAATAGATAGCATCGGTAAGAGGAGATGGGCAGACGCCCAGGCAAGAATTCACCCAACAATCTGAAAAACAACATGAAAACACCAGAACCCAATGATCTTACAACACCAGGACTTGAACACCCTAACACAGGAGACGAGGAAAAAACTGACTTTTTGAAAGCAATAGAGTCCCTTAAACAACATGTAAAAAACGCCCTCATAGAAATGGATGAGAAATATAACAAAAAGTTTGAAGAAATGAGTAAATACGTAAATGATACCCTGGGAAGCCAAGAAAAAACGATCAAACAGGTAATGGAAACAGTCCAAGAATTGAAAACTGAAATGGAAGCAAGGAAGAAAACACAAACTGAGGACCAGCAGATATGGCAAATATAGGTCAACGAGCAGAGACTACAGAAACAAGCATAATCAATAGAATACAAGAAATAGAAGAAAGAATCTCAGATTCTGAAGACAACATAGAGAAAATAAACAGACTGATCAAAGAAAACACCAAAACCAACAAATTCTCATCACAAAACATTCAGGAAATATGGGACACAATAAAAAGACCAAACCTAAGAATAATAGGGATAGAAGAAGGAGAAGAGGCACAGCTCAAAGGTCCAGAAAACATTTTTAACAAAATTATGGAAGAAAACTTCCCCAACATAAAGAAAGATATTCCTTTGAATATTCAAGAAGCATTCAGAACACCAAACAGACTGGATCAAAAAAAAACGTCCCCTCGCCATATAATAATCAAAACACAAAATATACAGATTAAAGAAAGAATATTAAGAGCTGCAAAGGAAAAAGGCCAAGTAACTTATAAAGGTAAACCGATCAGACTTACACCTGACTTCTCTATGGAAACCATGAAAGCCAGAAGGTCCTGGATAGAGGTACTACAGAAACTAAGAGACCATGGATGCAAACCCAAACTACTATACCCAGCCAAGCTATCGTTCACTATCAATGGAGAAAACAAAACATTCCAGGATAAGAACAAATTTAAACAATACGTTGCCACAAATCCAGGCCTACAGAAAGTAATAGAAGGAAAATCACAACCCAAGGAATCCAACATTGCCAACACTGCCTACAATAACCCAGGCATCTAGCGACCCTTCAACAGCACAACTCAAAGAAGGGAGACACACAAACTCTTCTACCAAAAGCAGTAAGAATAACCGGAGTTAACAACCACTGGTCATTAATATCACTTAATATTAATGGTCTCAATTCACCAATAAAAAGGCACAGGCTAAGAGATTGGATACGAAAACAGGATCCAACAGTCTGCTGTTTGCAAGAAACTCATGTCAACCACAAAGACAGGCATCTACTCAGAGTGAAGGGTTGGGAAAAGGTTTTTCAAGCAAATGGTCCTAAGAAAAAAGCAGGTATGGCCATACTAATTTCTAACAAAACTGACTTCAAACTAAAATCAATCAGAAGAGATCGACAGGGACACTTTATACTCATAACAGGAACGATTCAGCAGGATGAAGTCTCAATCCTGAATATCTATATCCCTAATATAAAAGCACCCACTTATGTAAAAGAAATATTGCTAAAACTCAAGGCAGACATCAAATCACACACACTAGTAGTAGGAGACTTTAACACACCTCTCTCACCAATGGACAGGTCAATCAGACAGAAAACTAATAGAGAATTAAGAGAATTGTTGGAGGTAATGAATCAAATGGACTTAACAGACATCTATAGAACACTCCACCCAAATAGGAAAGAATACACCTTCTTCTCTGCAGCTCATGGAACCTTCTCGAAAATTGACCACATACTTGGAAACAAAGGAAACCTCCACAGATACAAAAAAATATCAGTGTCCACCTGTGTCTTATCAGATCACCACGGATTAAAGTTAGAAGCCACCAACAATGCTACCCCCAGAAAGCTGACAAACTCATGGAAACTGAACAGTCAGCTACTGAACCACACCTGGGTCAAGGAAGAAATTAAGAAAGAAATTAAGTCTTCCTTGAATTTAATGAAAACAAAGAGACAACATACTCAAACCTATGGGACACGATGAAAGCAGTGCTAAGAGGAAAGTTCATATCACTAAGTGCCCACTTAAAGAAAACGGAGAAAGCATACATTGGGGACTTAACAGCACACCTGAAAGCTCTAGAAAAAAAAGAAGCAGACGCGCCCAGGAGGAGTAGAAGACTGGAAATAATCAAACTGAGGGCAGAAATCAACCAAATAGAAACACAGAAAACAGTCCAAAGAATCAATGAAACAAAAAGTTGGTTCTTGGAGAAAATCAACAAGATTGACAAACCCCTATCCAAACTAATTAAACGACAGAGAGAGAACACGCAAATAAATAAGATCAGAAATGAAAAGGGGGACATAACCACAGACACAGAGGAAATTCAGAGAATCATTAGATCTTACTACAAAAGCCTGTATGCCACAAAACTGGAAAATGCAAAAGAAATGGACACTTTTTTAGATAAGTACCATATACCAAACCTAAACCAAGACCAGGTGAACGATCTAAATAGACCTGTTAGTCGCGAAGAATTAGAAACAGTTATCAAAAATCTCCCTTCCAAAAAAAGCCCAGGGCCAGATGGTTTCAATGCAGAATTCTACCAGAACTTCCAAGAAGAGCTAATACCTATACTTCTTAATGTATTTCACAATATAGAAACAGAAGAGTCATTGCCAAATTCCTTTTATGAAGCTACAGTTACCCTGATACCAAAACCACACAAAGACCCAACCAAGAAAGAGAATTACAGGCCTATCTCACTCATGAACATCGACGCAAAAATTCTCAATAAAATACTGGCAAACCGAATTCAAGAACACATTAGAAAAGTTGTCCATTATGATCAAGTAGGCTTCATTCCAGAGATGCAGGGCTGGTTCAACATACGCAAATCTATCAATGTAATCAACCATATAAATAAACTGAAAGAAAAAAACCATATGATCATTTCATTAGATGCTGAAAAAGCATTCGACAAAATTCAACACTCCTTTATGATAAAGGTCTTGGAGAGATTAGGGATACAAGGGGCATACCTAAATATAATAAAAGCTATTTACAGCAAGCTGACAGCTAACATTAAATTAAATGGAGAAAAACTCAAAGCCATTCCACTAAAATCAGGAACACGACAAGGATGTCCACTCCCTCCATACCTCTTCAATATAGTGCTTGAAGTTCTATCAATAGCAATAAGACAACATAAGGGGATCAAGGGGATCCATATTGGAAAGGAAGAAGTTAAGCTTTCATTATTTGCAGATGATATGATAGTATACATAAGTGACCCCAAAAACTCTACCAAAGAACTCCTACAGCTGATAAACACCTTTGGTAATGTGGCAGGTTACAAAATCAACTCCAAAAAATCAGTTGCCTTCCTATACACTAAGGATAAGGAAGCAGAGAGGGAAATCAGAGAAGCATCACCTTTCACGATAGCCAAAAATATCATAAAATACCTTGGGGTAACTCTGACCAAGGAAGTGAAAGATCTATTTGGCAAGAACTTTAAGTCTTTGAAGAAAGAAATTGAAGAGGACACCAGAAAATGGAAGGACCTCCCTTGCTCTTGGATTGGGAGGATCAACATAATAAAAATGGCAATTCTCCCAAAAGCAATCTATAGATTCAACGCAATCCCCATCAAAATCCCATCAAAATTCTTCACAGATCTGGAGAAGACAATAATCAACTTTATATGGAAAAACAAAAAACCCAGGATAGCCAAAACAATCTTATACAATAAAGGATCGTCTGGAGGCATTACCATCCCTGACTTCAAACTCTATTACAGAGCTACAGTACTGAAAACGGCTTGGTACTGGCATAAAAACAGAAAAGTCGACCAATGGAATAGAATAGAAGACCCTGACTTTAGCCCACAAACCTATGAACACCTGATTTTCGATAAAGGAGCTAAAAGTATACAATGGAAAAAAGAGAGCATCTTCAACAAATTGTGCTGGCAAAACTGGAAGTCAATCTGTAGAAGAATGAAAATAGATCCATATCTATCACCATGCACAAAACTCAAGTCCAAATGGATTAAAGACCTCAATATCAGTGCAAACACACTGAACCTGATAGAAGAGAAAGTGGGAAGTACTCTACAACACATGGGCACAGGAGAACACTTCCTACATATAACCCCAGCAGCACAAACACTAAGGACATCATTGAATAAATGGGACCTCCTGAGACTGAGAAGCTTCTGTAAAGCAAAGGACACTGTCACTAAGACAGAAAGGCAACCCACTGACTGGGAGAAGATCTTCACCAACCCCGCAACTGACAAAGGTCTGATATCCAAAATATACAAAGAACTCAAGAAATTAGACCGTAAAAGGTTAATCGATCCAATTATAAAATGGGGCACTGAGCTGAAAAGAGACTTTTCAACAGAAGAAGTTCAAATGGCCAAAAGACACTTAAGATCATGCTCAACTTCCTTAGCAATCAGGGAAATGCAAATCAAGACAACATTAAGATACCATCTTACACCGGTCAGAATGGCTAAAATCAAAAACACCAATGATAGCCTCTGCTGGAGAGGTTGTGGAGAAAGGGGCACTCTCATCCATTGCTGGTGGGAATGCAAACTTGTGCAACCACTTTGGAAAGCAGTGTGACGGTTTCTCAGGAAAGTCGGGTTCAACCTACCTCTTGACCCAGCAATACCACTATTGGGAATATACCCAAGAGATGCCCAAACATACAACAAAAGTATATGCTCAACTATGTTCATAGCAGCATTGTTTGTAATAGCCAGAACCTGGAAACAACCTAGATGTCCTTCAATGGAAGAATGGATGAAGAAAGTATGGAATATATACATATTAGAGTACTACTCAGCAGTAAAAAACAATGACTTCTTGAATTTTGCATACAAATGGACGGAAATTGAAAACACTATCCTGAGTGAGGTAAGCCAGACCCAAAAAGAGGAACATGGGATGTACTCACTCCTATTTGGTTTCTAGTCATAAATAAAGGACATTGAGACTATAATTCGTGATTCTAGAGAAGCTAAATAAGAAGGTGAACCCAAAGAAAAACATATAAGCATCCCCCTGAATATTAACCTTCATCAGGCGATGTAAGAAGACAGAGACAGAGACCAACATTGGAGCACTGGACTGAAGTCTCACGATCCAAAGGAGGAGCAGAAGGAGAGTGAGCACGAGCAAGGAACTCAGGACTGCGAGGGGTGCACCCACACACTGAGGCAATGGGGATGTTCTATCGGGAACTCACCAAGGCCAGCTGGCCGGGGACTGAAAAAGCATGGGACAAAACCGGTCTCGCTGAACATAATGGACAATGAGGACTACTGAGAACTGAAGAACAATGGCAATGGGTTCTTGATCCTATTGCACGTAATGGCTTTGTGGGAGCCCAGGTAGTTTGGATGCTCACCTTACTAGACCTGGATGGAGGTGGGTGGTCCTTGGACCTCCCACAGGGCAGAGAAACCTGCTTGCTCTTTGGGCTGAGGAGGAAGGAAGACTTGATTGGGGGAGGGTGAGGGAATGGGAGGTGGTGGCGGGGAAGAGGCAGAAATCTTTAATAATTAAATTAATTAATTAATAAAAAATCAGCAAGAAAAAAAATAAACCAAAAAAATAAAATAAATAAAAAAAATAAAATAAAATGACTCAGTCAACTGAGCTATTTTTGGAAAAGGTACAGTCTAATAGTAATTCATTTAAGGAGAGGTTCAGCACGCTGGAGAAGGAAACAGCTGATTTGACACATGACAATGAGTGCTGAAACATTATTTGAGAGTGTTTGAGAGTATTCACACTGTTGAATGTATTAATCAGATTCTGTCAAAGGGGTATTACAGATTGACTGATAGAATGTCTCTGCAAAAACGTAATATACATGCCATGAAGATCATGTCCAAAGATGAGATACTATTTCTAATGGACAGATTTCATACCTCTGAATCCTCAATGAGGGCATTAGAGCATAATACTGGACAGGAGATTCAGACTTTGCAGAAGGCGATGGTAACCAGCTTTGAAAAGATTTAGGAAATTATCAACTTTGATGACCAGGAGCAAAAGGTAGGAAGGCAAAATTTAACTTCTTCAGTAAGTAAAACTCTCCGGGATAGCTTCTCCAGAGTTCTACCTGCCTTTCCAGTAATAACATCAGAAAAGGTAGCCAGCTCCAAATACCCTAAGGTTATCAAGGAATATACATGGGAGCCCATATGTATGAGTAATTTAAAAGAAATTAAACACGTGATTATGAATTATGGACTACATTCATACTTTGTTAGAGAGATGATCAAAACCTGAGCTTTCAGTAAAACGATTGGGTTCAGTTAACCTCAGCTGTCCTAGAAAGTGGGCCCCAATTGCACTGGAGATGTCTTCTTAAAGAGAAAGCAAAGAATTTTAAAACAACAGGAAAGAGAGAAAGAAACTGAGATTTCCCTAGATCATATTCTAGGTGATAGACTTTACTCTGATCCTCAGGACCAAGCCCTCTATGATGACCACACAATATCCGCATGTGCCACAGAAGTTTTAAAGGTTTGGGACAGTGTTCAGGACCCAGGACAGAGAATGGAATCATATCTCAGGATTAAACAGGGTCAGAAAGAACCCTTTAGTGACTTTTTGCAAAGATTAACTAGGGCCATAGAAATAGGGATAACTGACCCAGAAGCTAGATGTATAATAATTGAATCTTTAGCTTATGAGAATGCCAACACAGAGTGCAAAAGAATCCTGGGGCCTTTAAAGATCAGATCAGCACCCTTGGATGAATGGGTCTTGCATACAATGAATGTCGAGACATTTGACTATGGCACTGAAGCATGGGTAGGAGAAGCAATTTCCAATGGTAAGAGAAGACATCAAGATACCAAATGTTTTATTGTGGGACATATGAGAAGGGATTGTAGACAATGAATTTCCAGGAATAATGCATCTTATAGGAATAAAAGGAACAGGAGGACTCAGCCTTCAGATTTTGTAGGAGGTGTGGAAAAGGCCATACTGGACCAATGAATGTAGGTTAACAAGAGATAGACAAGACAACCTCTCACAGGCACCCATGATGAATGTGGTCCAGTCATTCCCAGTTACTGTGGGGAATGTGTCTCATCAGGAAAATTAGAAGGTCCCGTGCCTGCTGTCAAAAACAATAACAGTCTGAATGATGAGATAAATGTGGAGAATGAGTCAATAAATCTCGTGGGACAGAGGAAACATATATTCTGGCAGACTTCTATAAATGAATAAAGACCAAAGCTAAGAGTGTATAAATGGCATTTTTATTGAAGGCTTACTAGACATGGGTGCAGATGTAAGTTTCATACTCCAGAATCTTGGCATCCGAATTGGCCTCTTCAGGAGATAGATGTTCAGTTCATGGGAATTGGAACCCTATCTCGGGTAAGACAAAGCACGAGATGTGTTGAATGCATAGGGCCAGAAGGGCAAATAGGAAAACTTAGGCCATATGTAGCCACTATTACAGTGAATTTATGGGGTTGTGACCTATTACAGCCATGGGATACTCAGATTAATATTTCTGCTGCCCCTAAAGCCTATATTTCTGAGGAAAATATTAAAAGTTATTATAGATGATGAACACTGACCATTTGGGCTGTATAAGAACACAAAGCAATTGACAACCCTTCAGATGTACCAACAGCCCTGCCTTTAAAATGCTTGATTGAGAAGCCAATATGGGTCAAGCAATGGCCTTTAGCTGAGGAAAAGTTGCAGGCTTAGAGCAGCTGGTATAAGAGCAATCAGATGCTCCACATATAGAAGAATCTACCAGCACTTGGAATTCTTCTGTATTTGTTGTTAAGAAAAAAAAATCTGGAAATGGAGAATGGTGACAGATCTTAGAGCTATCAACAAGGTAATTCAACCTATGGGCCCTCTGCAATCTGGAATTTCTCTGCCCTTTCTGTTACCAAAGGGATGCCTCTCATAATTATTGATTTAAAGGATTGTTTCTTCACTATACCTTTACAAGAAAAAGAGAAAAATTTGCCTTTATGGTACCTACTTATAATAATTCTCAGCCTACTAGGAGGTACCAATGGACTGTCCTCCCACAGAAAATGCTCAATAGCCCCACCTTGTGTCACTATTTTGTAAGTAACCGTTGGAGGTAATATGTAAGCAATTTCCTAAGTCTATAATTTACTATTACATGGATGACATTTTGCTATCTGATTCAAACACAGATACCTTAGAAAGACTTTTTGAAAAAGTAAAGATAGTTTTACCTAAATGGGGATTACAGATTGCTCCTGAAAAAATACAAAGAGTAGATTCTGTCAATTATCTAGGTTATAAAATAGGTTTGCAAAAAGTTAAGACACAAAAGGCACAAATTAGAGTTCCTTTTCAAGCTTTCTCAGGTTTTACATGGATCTATTCGACCAGTTTGGAGTGCCAATTTATAGTAGGAGGTTGCTTGTTCATTTCCCGACCATGCAGGCTCCCTAAATAACCACACAGAAACTGTATTAATTAAATTACTCCTCGGACTATTAGATCTAACTTCTTATTGGCTAGCTTTTCCATCTTAATTTAACCTATTTCCATTGTTTTATATTTTACCATGAGGCTCATGGTCCACTGGCAATGTTCCAGCTTGTTTGTCTCTGGGAGAAGCTCCATGGCTTCTCCTTGACTTTCTTTTCTGCTTTCTTCCAGCATTCAGTTTAGTTTTCTCAATCTAACTCTACTCTACCCTATCACACAGGCCTAAGACAATTTCTTTATTAACCAATGGTATTCACAGCATACAGGAGGGACTCCCACATCACCCAAGTCTTCAAATGTTACTTAAAGATGTAAGCAAACTCAATTAAATTACATGTATATATTTATTATGTAAAATAAGAAATTTTCAATTTAAATATCTCAAAGGTTATTTATTTGAAGAGTTTATACTATGACTTACAATGTTGCATAGAATGTGCTTGTAGAGTCTATACACTAAAGTGAGCAGAACTAAAATTATGTTCTCTCCTGGACTCAGATCTGTAAACTTGATTAATCTATAGAATAAGAGGTCATGGAGGCTCAAGTTTTTATGTATAGAACACCAGCATTGGAATGAAGGAAAAGGTCTACTCAATAGTACAGTGCAGACATTCTTAACAAGGGGCTGACATTTTTCTTCATTTGTTTGAGGACAGTGAAACCTCCATCATGTAGTGTTACTGTCCTGGTTGTCTACATTTAGATCTAGAAAAATATACAACAAACAATGCTTAGAAACTTTAAAACTTGGCCCTTAGGTAGTGCACATCATGTTTATTTTCTTTGGTTGAGAGTCAGTGTTTGATCATTTATAGACTTAAGAAAGGCTACAAAGTATATTACATTATAACTTTTTCCTAGAGGTCATCCTAGAAGGACAGATCTCTCTATGGTAGGTATTGGTATTACTTACATTTCTGTTTCTAGATAAAATATATAAAAAGGTAATTCGAGGAAGAAAGAGTTTATGTTAGGGCGATATATCCCTTCATGGAAGTGAAGACATGGGAGTAGGCAGGGCAAACATGGTGACAGGAAGAGGAAGCTGACTGGTCACATTTCATTGGCCTTCAGGAAAAAGAGACAACAGGCAATGCATCCAAGAAATAAAGCCTTGATGCTCATTCCAGAAACCTACTTCCTCCATGAACACTGCATCTCATACCTTCCCACAACTATCCCAAACAGTGCATCAGTCAAGAACAAAATGTTCAAATATGAGAGCCTATGGAAGGCATTTCCCATTCAAATCTCAGCTGTTTCTGGTACCTTTTCTACTACCTTCTTTTCCAGTCTTCTGATTACAGCTCTCAGATCACAGCAGAATCAGAAGAAACATCAGATGAACTTTTAAAGGCAGAATTGTTTCCATCTCACCTGTCATGTTGTGAATGGCATTCAACAAACACTAGAGCATGGACATATTCTAAAATCTCATATGTATTAGGTCAATAGTGTGCAGTACAAAGCAGAGAAGACCTGGGGCAGCATGAAAACAGCCATTGTTTCTCAGCATTTCTGTCATAGTCTGTGTTGGAATGCAGTAGGGAAAGAACTTGATTTGTCATTATTTCAGGAACACTTCTGTTTTATAATTTCTGCATTTTATGAAATTTTCTGTTTATACATATAGCATTGGATGTAAATATTAGCAATGATGTATCACTTCATTTTAAATAAATTCAGAAGTATAGTGTCTGTATATATAAACATACACACATACACATAAACAGACATACATTTACTTACATACACATATATAGTTGCATCCATGTACCTAAAGTCATAGACACAAATACCTATACTCATATATGTTTACATACACATGGATAGATACACACATACATACATACATTTTACACACATAATACATAGACATACATTGATGCACACACATAGACACAATTGCATTTTGCAGCAATTTGTACACAAGCATTTACATGCATATATATGGGCACATATGTATCCAGACACACAAACATATTTACTTACATAAAAACACATATATTGACCAGGCACACAGATATGCATACATTTTGCACACAGATAGATGCTGTAGTTCACAGCATTATACAGTGAGAGTACGGTTGAAAAAATCTCTATACTTACTGCATGGAAATTATGAGTATTCTAGTGAAGGAGACACAACTTTAAAAGGCTTTGGGAATATTTGTCTTCTGAATAGCAAGCCATTTCTGTAAAAACCAATTTGAAGCCATTGCACTTATTTCTCCATAGTAGGATTTCTTCCCCCAAACCCCAGCAGTGTGTTAATTTTCATGCATAACTTCCTCATGTATGGTTATACTGGATGACTTTTCATTTAATTGTATAATGTTGATATATAGAATATTTGCTGGGTGCCTTAAATTATCAAAAAGATCTTGGAGAAAGGAAATTCTTACTCAGGCATCAGCAGGAACAAAGCTGTTACCTGACCTAGAGGCTGGAAAAGCCAGGCTCCAGAGTTTACAGTACCAGAGTTTTGGCTTTGATCTAGCCAACTTAGATGTTATCTCTGGGGCTAAGAGTTTCTCTTTAATCAGCTAGCATTTGGTGAAAATACCAAAGCAGATCCCTTTTCCTCTTCCAGTTTACGTTGGTTGCCATGGCTACCAGCCACAGTGGGAACTGAAGTGCTTAGAGACTGCACAGCACTGCCTTGTTTTCTTTCCCCTTGTCTACATGTATCAATTACAAACTTCTAGTTTAACTAACCACATAAATGTAGTTAACACACAAACTCCCTCTTTCGCCTCTTAAAACTTCTAGCCCTTCCTCTATTTACCTTTTTCAGATGTGCCTGAGGACTTCACAGCCACACTCCTCTGAGAGATAAGTAAGGTAACAGGCAACAGCTTTCTTAGCCTTATCTCATTTTTTGGCCCTGTGATATGCATGCCTGATATCCTTCCTATTGTCAGAGAATTGTTAATTGTGTCTGCATGGGTATATAAACTGGCAACCTTGTGGGATCCAGAGAACATGGAGAGAACATTGGAAGAAAAAATTGGACATGATGAGAAGATTTAGGTGAACTGATTCATTCCATTCACCCTCAAACCCTTTTAGTCAGTTTTTGCTTGCTGTAAGCATTCCTTCTACATCCTGAGAGGTTTATGGGGCTAGCACCCCAATAAACCTCAGTACATAGATGCATACATGTGACTTTACATGTACTTATGAACCAAACTGTTTGCTTTTTAAGGGAAAGTAGTATTTAACAAAAATACAATGCTTTAAGAGTCTTCTTATATTTCTTAGGGAGCAGTATATGCAAATGAAACTGTCTTTAGCTTCATATTGTATGAAAGAACATAAGATACCCTTTGACTGTTGTATTTTACTTTCCAATTATTGCCCATATCTTATTTGTCTGTAGTATCCATTAGCAAAATCAAGATTACTGAAATATAATTGACAAAAGTCCCTTCAAACTTTCATTCTACACAAATTTTTACTAGGATATATATAACTATCTCAGGTGGGGGAGAATGACAGCTGATATCTGCCTTCAGTTGGAACACATCATGCTTTTTTTATCCACAATGAGATTGTCATTCTTTTGTGCTTTCACTGCCACTGGCAAAATGTTGTTCTAGAAAAAAAAAAAAAAAAAAAAAAAAAAAAAAAAAAAAAACCAACATAAAAAAGGGAGCAGATGCTTCCATGCTGGTTTCTCCACTGATAGAACAAATTTGATTCCATTAAGTTAAATAAACATTTATTGAACACAGTCACTGGGTTAAATAGTAGCACAAAAACAAAGAATTTGCAAACAATGTAGGCCCTATCTGTAAATGAGGGGACAAGTGAAGCTAGAAGTTCCTATATTCCCTTCAGGCTATAGGGAAGAATCAGGGCAAACAGAAAGCTACTAATACAATAAAGTTAAACTATCAGAAAGGCAAGAATAAAAAAGCCTATTAAATATTGCTGAAGACTTGAAGAATTCAGAAATTGTCTACATTATTGAAATTAAAGTAAGTGAAAAAAAATGTAAGGAAACAGATACTTTTGCCAAGCATTTGATCACAACTACAGAAAAAATAAATAATACATTAAGTAAACAAATATCATCTCTAGAGTAATGAAAAACACAGAATATTTTAGGAGAAAGAGCTTACTATTGACAAATCATAAACACAATGGAATAGTGGAAGGGTCTAGTGGTAGATAGATATGATAGTAGATGAAAATGACATTGGATACTAATGGAGGAGCTTGGGTGGTTATATAAATTTACACTGAAATTTATTTAAGCTGCACTATATGTTTAAATTTTTTTTCCTGCAGGCCAGAAGAGGGCACCAGACCTCATTACAGATGGCTGTGAGCCACCATGTTGTTGCCGGGAATAGAACTCAGGACCTTTGGAAGGGCAGGCAATGAATGCTCTTAACCTCTGAGCCATTTCTCCAGCCTAAAATTTTTCATAATAAAACACTGGTATGACTACAATGGAGCAAAATAATCCTATTCTTGCAAACTGTGTTGCTAGAGCTCCAGTAAGAACCAATTCACCACTATTGTTCCTCCTTTTAATTCTTCTCTATTGTCTATTGTTTTTATTTTTTTTCCATCTGTAAATGTACATAGCTTTCCACCAACTTAAAAACAAAACAAACAAACAAAAAACCAAAATACAATCACCCTGTACCTTATTATCTCTTCAAACAACTTTCTTTCCTCAGCCACTATTGTATTACAGTGACAGAATCTAACTTCCTGCTGGCTTCCCTTTCCCATCTTTCAGCTGTTTGTTCTTTTTATTCAACTGAAGCTTTTCTTTCTGTGGTAGTGATACCCACTGCATGCTCAGTCCTCATCTGCTGCTTCTGTCCTCCACAGCAGCTGACTTGTCTCAAAGCATTACTATGGTTATAAAATGGCATAACCTCCTGTGCTCTTCTTCCTCAAGCAAATAAACCAACATCTGAAAAGCCCTTGGAAGTCACACTGCAGTATCTCCTAGGACACATTTTTCCCTCTCTGAAGCAGTTGACATGGGAATGAAAAGCAGGCCTTTCTGCAGTTGCTATGATTCATATCTGAGCTAGTCTTCTTTCTCTGTCTTTTAGTTGTTGGCTATTGTCAAGTTTTTAATCAGTTCTTCTTTGACTTTTTACAATTTCATTTAACAATGAGAGATTTATTATTCAAAGTGACACTGGCATCTACTATTTTTAAATAAAACATACACTATTGAGGAATAAGTGAGAATGAAGGCTTAAGATAACCTGAATCCTATATTATTCTACCTGCCAAGAGAAGAGACTGTCAGCTTGGAAACTACTTCTGGGTCATTTCAGATTCCACACAGCTGTTTGCAGCATTCACTGATGGGTTTCAAACTGCATCCATGCGGCATATTATACTTTTAAATTTTGCATGGGACCTTTTTTCCGAACATTTATACTATTATTTATTACAAACAGGGATGTTTATTACAATTAAGGACAAAATATGTGTAAAAAGAAAGAAAACATAAAGAAACAAAAAGAGAACTATCCATGTGCAGAGCCCCAGCTGCAGATGAGACCTTAGAGCCCCACAGAGCCTCATGGAGCCCTCACAGAGACCCATAGAGCCCCTACATTGACCCACGGAGCCCCCATGGAGCTCCCACAGAGCCCCACAGAGAAGCATGGAGCCAGGAGGTCATTTGAAGAAAATATTCCTTTTTCTTTTAAAGATGTTTCTATTATTTTAATTATGGGGGATATGTGTACATGAATGTAAGTGTCTACAGAGGTCAGAGGCATCAGATTCTCCTGGAGTAGGTGTTATAAGCAGTTGTAAGCCACCTGATGTGGGTACTAGGAATCAAACTCAAGTCCTGAGGAAGAGCAATATGTGCCCTTGACCACTGAGCCATCTCTCTGCCTCCTCCCATCTCCTTTTCTTTTTTGTTCTTTTTTATTACTTTGAAATAATATCAATTAAAATTTCTACTTCATCCCCTCCTCCCAATTCACTCTTGCTCCCCTCTCCCCCGACTCCAGCCCTAGGAGAGGGCAGAATACCCTGCCCTCTGGGAAGTCCAAGACCCTCCCCCCTCCATCCAGGCTTAGGAAGGTATGCATCCAAATAGAATAGGATCCCAAAAAGGCAGTACATGCAGTAGAGACAAATCTCAGTGCCATTATCATTGGCTTCTCAGTCTGCCCCAATTATCAGCCAAATTCAGAGGGTCCTGTTTGATCCTATGCTCATTCAGGCCCATTCCAGCTGAATTTGGTGAGACCACTCTTGGTACTGACTTCCTTGGTCATATTCTCCCTCCTTCTGCTCTTCAACTGGACCTTGGGAGCTCAGTTCAGTGCTCATGTGTGGGTCTCTGTCTCTATCTCCATCTGTTACCAGACAAAAGTTCTTTGGTGATATTCAAGATAGCCATCAGTCTGATTACGGGACAGGACAGTTCGGGCACACTCTCCTCCACTACCCAAGGTCCTAGCCTCTTGCCAACCCGAAAATGGCTCCCTCAAATAAGATATCTCCTTCCCTGATTTCATATCCATCCTTTTTCCATCTCAACCATCCCACTACTTCAAGCTCTCCCCAACCCTCCACTTCTTCATTCTCTCTCCCCCTCTCCTTTTTCTCCCACCACACCCTCACTCACATGCTCTTAACTTTTGCCATCTTGTCTGCTTCCAATTTCCAGGAAGATCTATATATTTTTTCCTTGGGTTCACTGTATTACAGAGATTCTCTAGGATCACTAACTATAGGCTCAATGTCTTTTGTTTATGGCTAGAATCCACTAATGAGTGAGTACAAACCATATTCATATTTTTGGGTCTGGGTTATCTCACTCAGGATAGTGTTTTCTATTTCCATCCATTCGCATGCAAAATTCAAGATGTCATTGTTTTTTACCGCTTAATAGTACTCTAATGTGTAGATGTGCCACACTTTCTTAATCCATTCTTCCATTGAGGGTCATTTACGTTGTTTCCAGATTCTGGCTATAATAATGCTGTTATGAACATAGTTGAACAAATCTTTTTGTAGTATGATTGGGCCTCTCTTGGGTATATTCCCAAGAGTGGTATTGCTGGATCCTGAGGCAGGCTGACTCCCAATTTTCTGACAAACAACCACACTGATTTCCAAAATGGTTGCACAAGTTTGCATTTCCACCAGCAATGGATGGGTGTTTCACTTACTCCACATCATCTCCAGCATAGGATATCACTGGTCTTTTTGATTTTAGGCATTCTGACAGGTATAAGATGGAGTCTCCAATTCAATTTACATTTCCCTGATAGCCAAGGAAGTTGAACGTGGCCTTAAGTAACTTTTGGCCATTTGAACTTCTTCTATTGAGAGTTCTTTGTTCAGTTCAGTATCCCATTTGTAATTGGGTTATTTAGAATTTTAATGTCTAGTTTCTTAAGGTTTTTTTTTTTTAATATATTTTAGAAATCAGACCTTTGTCTAATATGGCGTTGGTGAAGATCTTCTCCCATTCAGTAGGTTGCCTTTTTGACTTAATGACTGTGTCCTTTGCTTTACAGAAGCTTCTCAGTTTCAGGAGGTCTCATTTATTCTTTTTTGCTCTTATTGTCTGTGCTACTAGGGTTATACGTAGGAAGTGGTCTCCTGTGCCCATGTGTTGTAGGGTACTTCCCACTTTCTCTTCTATCAGGTTCAGTGTGTTCAGACTGATATTGACATCTTCCCATTTTTTTCTTCAACAGGTTCAATGTGGTCAGATTTGTATTGGGGTCTTTAACCCATTTGAACTTGAGTTTTGTGCATGGTGATAGATATGCATCTATTTTCATTATTCTACATTTTGACATTCAGTTATGCCAGCACAATTTGTTAAAGATGGTTTCTTTCTTCCATTGTATAATTTTATCTTCTTTGTCAAAAATCAGGTGATTATAGGTTTGTAGATTAATATCTGGGTTCTAATTCAATTCCATTGGTCAACATCTCTGTTTTTATGCCAATACCAAGCTGTTTTTATTACTTTGGCTCTGTAATAGAGTTTCATGTCAGGGATGGTAATGCCTCCAGAAGTTCCTTTATTGTGTAGGATTGTTTTGGCTATCCTGTGATTTTTTTTATAAATTTTTCCATATAAAGTTGATTATTGTTCTCTTAAGGTCTGTGAAGAATTTTGTTGGGATTTTGATGGGGATTGCATTGAATCTATAGATTGTCTTTGGTAGAATTGCCATATTTACTCTGTTGCTGCTTCCTATGTAAGAGCATGGGAGATCCTTCCATTTTCTGGCATCTTCATCAATTTCTTTCTTCAAAGGCCTAAAGTTCTTGTCAAATAAGTCTTTCACTTTCTTGGTTAGTGTTACCTCAAGATACTTTGTGCTATTTGTGGCTATCATGAAAGGTAATGCTTCTCTGATTTCCCTCTCTGCTTCTTTATCCTTTGTATATAGTAGAGCCACTGATATTTTTGAGTTAATCTTATATCCTGCCACATCACTGAAAGTATTTATCAGCTGTAGGAGTTCTTTGGTAGAGGTTTTGGAGTCACTAATGTACACTATTATATCATCTGCAAGTAGCAAAAGTTTGACTTCATCCTTTCCAATTCAAATCCCCTTGATCTCCTTATGTTGTCATATTGCTGTTGCTAGAACTTCAAGCACTATGTTGAAGAGGTAGAGAGAAAGTGGACAGCCTTGTCTTGTTCCTGATTTCAGTGGAAATGCCTTGAGTTTCTCTCCATTTAATTTGATGTTAGCTGTTGGCTTCCTGTATATTGCTTTTATTTATTATATTTAGATATAATCCTTGTATCACTAATCTCTTTAAGACTTTTTTCTATAAAGGGGTATTGAATATTGTTAAATGCTTTTTCAGAATCCAATGAAATGATCATATGGTCTTTTTCTTTCAGTTTATTTATATGGTAGATTACATTGATAGATATTTGTATGTTGAACCAGCCCTGCATCTCTGGGATGACGCTTACTTGATCATAATGGATGATTTTTTTGATGTGTTCTTTGATTCCATTTGCCAGTATTTTATGGAGAATTTTGCATTGATGTTTATGAGTGAGATTGATCTATAATTCTCTCTTTTGGTTGAGTCTTTGTGTGGTTTTGCTCAGTAGTTAAGAGCATTGGCTTTTCTTCTGGAGGCCCTGAGTTCAGTTCCCAGTACCTACATGGTGACTCACAACCATCTATAATAGGACCTGATGCCCTCTTCTGGTATATAGCTATATAGGCAGAGCACTCATACATAAAATATAAGTAAATAAAATTTAAAAGAATGTCCATTTCTTTTACATTTTCCAATTTTGTCTCATAGAGGCTTTTGTAGTAAGACCTAATTATTCTCTGAATTTCCTCAGTGTCTGTTGTTATGTCCCCCATTTCATTTCTGATCTTGTTAATTTGAGTGTTCTTTCTCTGCTGTTTGATTAGTTTGCATAGGGATTTGTCAATCTTGTTGATATTCTCAAAGAACCTGCTCTTTCTTCTTTCACTGATTCTTTGGGTTGTTTTCTGTGTTTCTATTTTGTTGATTTCAGCCCTCAGTTTGATTATTTCCAGTCTTCTACTCTTCCTGGGTAAATCTGCTTCTTTTTTTCAAGAGATTTCAGGTGTGCTGTTAAGTCTCTAATGTGAGCTTTCTCCATTTTCTTTATGTGAGCACTTAGTGCTATGAACTTTCCTCTTAGCACTGCTTTCATAGTGTTCCATAGGTTTGGGTATTTTGTGCCTTCATTTTTGTTGAATTCAAGGAAGACTTTAATTTCTTTCTTTATTTCTTCTTAGATCCAGGGATGGTTCAGTAGTTGACTTTTCAGTTTTCGTGAATTTGTAGGCTTTCTGCAGGTGGTGTTATTGTTAAATTCTAACACTTACTCCATGGTGATTCGATAAGACACAGGTGGTTACTCCAATCTTTGTATCTGTGAATGTTTGCTTTGTTACTGAGTATGTGATTAGTTTTCAAGGTTCCATGAGGTGCTGAGAAAAAGGTATATTCTTTCCTGTTTGTGTCGAATGTTCTATAGATGTCTGTTAAATCCATTTGATTCATTACATCTGTTAGTTCTCTTAATTCTTTGTTAAGTTTCTGTCTGGTTGATCTGTTCTTTGGTGAGAGAGGAATGTTCAAATCTCCTACTCTTAGTGTGTGTGGTTTGATGTTTGATTTGAGTTCTAGTAATGTTTCTTTTACGTATGTGGGTACTTTTATATTAGGGGCATAGATATTTAGGATTGAGACTTCTTCTTGATGAATTGCTCGTGTTATGAGTACAAAGTGCCCTTTTCCCTCTCTTCTGATTAATTTTAGTGTGAAATCATTTTTCTTAGATATTAGGATAGCCACACCTGCTTCTTTCTTAGGTCTGTTTGATTGGAAAACCTTTTCCAACTCTTTACTCTGAGATAGTTTCTGTTTTTGAGGTTGAGGTGTGTTTCTTGTAAACAACAGAATGTCGGATACTATTTTTGTATCCATTCTCTTAACCTGTGCCTTTTTATAGGTGAATTGAGTCCACTGATATTAAGTGATATTAATGACCAGCAGTTGTTAACTCTGGTCATTGTTTTGGTTGTGGTGTTTGTGTGTTTCCTGTCTTTGAGTTGTGTTGGTGCAGGGTTATTAGATGTCTGTGCTATTGTGAGTGTTGATGACTCCCTTGGGTTGAGGTTTTCTTTCTAGTGCTTTCTGTAAGGCTGAGTTTGTGAATCTGTATTGTTTAAATCTGTTTATGTCATGGAATATCTTGTTTTCTCCATAAACATTGAAAGAAAACTTTGCTGGGTATGGTAGTCTGGGCTTGCATCCGTGGTCTCTTAGTGTCTGCAGCACATCTATCCAAGACCTTCTGGTTTTCATGGTTTCCATGGAGAAGTCAGGTGTAATTCTGATAGGTTTAACTTTATATGTTACTTGACTTTTTTTTTTTTTGCAGCTCTTAAAATTCTTTCTTTATTCTGTGTGTTTTGTGTTTTGATTATTATATGGCAAGGGGAGGTTTGTTTGTTTGTTTCATAAGGTTACATTTAAAGTCAATTTCTTCTACTTTTTCTTGGTTAGGATGTTCAAGTCTTTCTGTTGTGAGTTCACTGGATTCTGGTGTTGCCATGTTGCTTTTCAGGATATTGGAGGAATTCTTGGATTGGCACCTGCCCATCCCTTCCTTCAAATGAGGCCAGCAGATTCTTAGCATCTTGGTCCAATCTTTGCTGTGGCTGACTCTGTACTTTGGAGTTTTTCTTGGTCTGTCCTCTCTTAGTTCTTTTTAGCACTGGAGCAGGCTCTCAGATCACCTCTGTTCTGAAGCAGGCTGGGCTAGGAAATCCAAGGACCTCACAGATGAAAAGGCAGGCTTGGGGGCACAGTGAAATGAGGCAAAGAAAGCCAGAATCAGGGAACACACCCTGGTGGATGGCCAGAAAAGCTTAGGGAATTGGATGGGGCTTGGATTCATTCCCCTGGGACTGTCTGGCTCTGTGGCCACTTCCTCACCTCTCTGGATCCCCTCAGTGTGGGAGCAGTGTCTCTCTGCATGGGATCTTAATGCTTTAAAATGTAGGAAAAAGGTGAGATGTTCTGGAGGTCACAGCTTGGAGGGAAGCCACAAGATCTCTTCTAGCTTTGTACATGCTAGAGGCTACCACAGTTTCAAGGTTAGGTCTAAGGTTTGCTCTGGCAAAAAATAAAAATAATCTGGCAGAAAAATAATCTGGCTTGGGATTCAACTAAGTCTGTATTTTTATTAAGCTTCTAAAGGATGCCTTTTTTATTGCTGCAGATTGTACTTCAAGAGAACAGACTTGGTACTAAACAAAACCTTGAATTTTAAGTTTATAATAATATAAAGAACATTCTAATTGTTCTCGAGGAGATGAGAATATGTCTTTCCCTTTGTGTCTCAAGACAACAGATGTGTTATTTTATGCAATGTGATGTTGTCCTCTACCATGTTTTTCTTTATGTACATTTCATTTGTAATAGGGCACTGGCCAGATGAAATGATCAGTGTTAGGAATATTTCCTAATGTGAATTCTTTGCTGATGTAAATTCCCAATCAAGTCAAAACAAGCCAAATTAAGAGATATCCAGGATTAATGGGAGTCTGGACTCTTGAGTGGCCCCAAGGGGGAACTGGAAAGCCATGCAAATGCAACCACCTGGTTCAAGAAAAAGAGATCACGTGTTCCTCTTTCGGGAGTTCACTTAAAGATTCTTGGGAGTGGTCCTGAACTCCCTCCAGGGAGGAGTCAGGACTCGGCCTGCTGGGATTTAGAGTCCAAAGTGCTAACTCTCAGGGTCAAGGGCTAGGATAGATACAAGAGACGGGGGCCTAAGCTCCTAATTTATTATTTCAGACTCTTTGGATACAGGGGTGACAGAAAATTGGAGTGGTAATTATGACAAACATCTAGGCTCTCTTTGGAAAAAAAAGGGCGTAGACTCAAATCTTCCTGTGGGCACAGAGCAATGTGGGGAAGGGGAGAGCTAGGTGTCTACATGTATCTAGAGGTGTGGCTGGAAAGTCATCTCATGTACTGTTATCCCAGAGATGACAGGCATCTGTTCTTTGGGGGATGTGAGAAGGCAGGTGTCTAAGAAAAAAACTGTTATCACTAAAGATGAGTGTGCCACAATGAGAAACAGGTAGGCCCTTCATTGTGGCATCCTGGGAAACTGGAGGGTGGAAGGTCCTGTCTTCTGGACAGACCAAGTATCTTAAATAGGTGCCCACATGAGCCTGGAGAGATGATACCAACATGGGTGTCCCAAGAGCTTAGCAGCCAAAGGGGTGGTGAGGCCTACAATGTGAGGTTTCGTCCATTGAGGTTCAAGAGACCTAGGAGTTAACTGTTTGAAGAGTACTCTGTCCCCTGGGGAGAGTGAGGCAGGTTTAGGGGCATTCGTGTCCACTGGTATATTGGTAGGAAGACAACTGTCAGTATGTGAACAGAGAAGGGACCTTAAAAGGGAGAGGTAGGGTAGGTACCCCACCAGTGGAGGAGCTTGAACTGGGAGGTGATGGTTAAGGAGAAAGGGCCTTCCATAAAGCAGCTCAAAAGGGCTCAGGCCTATAGGGAAATGTGCTGTGGCCCTGAGGTGAGTCAGGGCAATGGGGGAGAAGGGAGGGCCAAGATAACCTGATTTCAATGAAGAGCTTGGTTAGCTGTTGCTTGATGATTCCATTGTCCATCTAAATGGTTTGTGGGACACCAAACTGAGGAATGATGTGATCCAGGAGTACCTGAACCACCACATCTGCTGTTTCCCTGGAGACTGGAAATACTTCTATCCATCCTGTAAAAGTCCACAAGTGTGAAGAAATAATGAAGTTTTTTAATAGTAGGCATATGGCTGAAATCAACCTGCCAATCTTTGCCCAGTTGATGTCCATGAAGCTGGTGTAGAGACTTACATATGTAGAGAGCCCCTTGTGGGTTTGCCTGGGCACACTTCTGGTAGGAGAATTGACCTGTAAAATTAAATCTTGGAGATGGGTGGCATTAAAAGGGTCTCCAAAAAGCAGAACAAAGCTTCGGGGAAGTGGCTAAGGATATCTCCATCCAGTAAAAATGCTGGGCAAGTGGGTATCGCTAAGAAAGAATAAGAGAAAAAAAAAGTTCTGCAAGAATGCAGGGCAGTGGCAAAATTTTAAGTGGGGAGGAATGGGTCCCATTTACCTCCATAGTTGAAATTGGTGAGGGAAACTTAAGGCCCTAGTGAGAATAAAAGTAATGGACTTACCCACCACATGCAGCTTTACCTTAGGTTTGGATAGGGTTACAGGATAAACCAAGTCTTGGCAGCATCAATCCTCTGTAAGGCTGAGATGTTTGAAGGCTGGCACAGTTATACTTGCCAATGGTGATGAGGCTGGATTTCTGTGGCTTGTCATAGAGGACAAGCCCACATGGGGACATCATGATTTCCAGTGTCCAGGTTGTTGGCAATTAGGGCACAACCTTGGAGCAGGTGTAGTGCAATATCATGCCCTGTGACCATTTTGGCCACACTTGAAATAGTTTGCCTGTGAGGTTGACTTAGGCTGAGGTTTAGAAGGAGAGAGCCTTGTGACTGGTTTCCCTTGTCCCAATTTCTGTGACATTAGGGCTGCTGCTAAGGCCTGGACCTGTAGATTGTTGTAGCTTTGTCTGTCAGGAAGACTCAGCTGATTTCTCTAGGGCATTAAAAACTTTAAAAACCATTTTCACCAGTTCCCATATAGGAGTTTGGGGACCATCCTCAACCTTTCTTAACTCTTTCATACTATCTGGTATGAGGAAAAAAAATGGGTAAGCAGAAGGATTAGTAGAAAGGAACCTAGCCACTTTTCTATCTGAGAGAGATTTGGAAGAGAGAAGGGAGCAGGGGAATGGCTAGCCTAGTGCACAGAGAGGGTCCAGGAGTGGAGCTATGAGGAGAAGGGGAGGGGAATGTGGGTAATGTGGAATTTGACCTTGGACCTCAAAATTGATAATGTTGCTCCAAGGAGGGGGTTGAGTAGTGTGGGCTTGTGGGAGTAGGGGAGGGGCCAGTGCCTCTGGCAGCATGGTGCTGTGAGACACTGGTTACTGGTGGTGGTGAGAGCACAGAGCCCCAAAACCATGAAAATATGTAAGCTCTGTCCATTTGTCCTTACAGTGACAAAAAAGACAAAAAAAAAAAAAAAATTAGGTCCCGGAGGGCGGTAAGCTCAAGACTTAGTACATAGAGAAATTAGCCATTTGGGACAGATTGTATCAGACAGGCTCAATTTTAAAAGAATTTTTGTAAGAGGCATTACAGGGGCAACAGTCATTGAACTGTAAGTGCCCATTTTAAAGTCTATGCCCAACCACGTGACCTAAGTCCACTCCAGTGCGTCTGCCAAAATGGCTCTTAGATCCAAATGGGGCCATGGAAACTGAAAGCCTAGTGTTCCAAAACAGATTTCCACCTCAGCCAAACCTAGTCTTGCTGGTCTGACTGATGCTGAGAATCTAACCCTTTGTGTGGGCTGCGACTTGGACAGGAATCCGAAAAATGACAAAAATGTGTATGAATGGGTCCCCCCAAAACCCTATATCATAGACAAGAAAAAGGACACACCAAGACACAGTCACTGTAGCCCAGAAGCCACTTTAAGTGTGGCATAGAGAACTCAGATTGTAGACTAGGGGGCTTTTAACCTGTGGTCTGCCATGTGGAAAGGACCTGCCCTTGCTCAGGGGGAACTCCAAGATGTTAGGAATATTTCCTAATGTGAGCTCTCTGCTGATGCAAATTCTCAATCAAGCCAAATCAAAACAAGCCAAATTAAGAGATATCCAGTTTTACTGGGAGTTCTGCACTCTCGGGTGTTCCCAAGGGGGAACTGTAAAGCCATGCAAACACGACTACCAGGAGGAAGAAAAAGAGACCATGTGTTCCTCTTTTGGGAGTTCACTTAAAATATTCTTGGGAGTGGTCCTGACCTCCCCCCTTAGGGAAGAAGTCAGGAGCTGGCCTGCTGGGATATGGTGTCCAGAGTGCTAACTCTCAGAGTGAGGGGCTAGGATAGATGCAAGGGCCTGGGGCCTAAGCTCCCAAATTAACAGGAAGATAACATCGTAAGTCCTCTTCCTGGAGTCACAATTAGTAATAGGAAAGGAAGGCATAAGGACAGCCAGTCATAAAGACAAAAAAAAATTGAATTACTTGAAGGGCATTGCACCCATGCATGTAGCCAGCCAACTGTGGGCTCAAACACAAGAGGTAACAGAGAATATAGGAGTCAATATCAGGACTTTGATGTGTCTTCTCTAATTCAACCAAGGATTTTCAGTAAAGAATATTAAGATGTAAACAGACTCTGAGTCAGAGGTCAGGGTCAGGACAGACTGATCTCTGGAATCACAAGTGATGGATATTTTGTGCAGCAGAACCAGGATCTCCTCACTTCCTTAACCTTATAGGAATTGTTCCCAAATAGCAAGAGCTTTCTTTCTGTATTACCTAATCTCCAGTTTCTGCAGCTCGATTTCAAAATCTTGGGGATAACCTTCATGTCTATGTCCTCTCCTTTGATCTTTCTGAAGTTATTTATTCAGTTCTTCTTTCCTTTTCTTGTTTCATGAAGTCTTTATAGAGAGACACAAGGAGAGAGGAAACATGGGCAATATAAGTTTTTCTGGGAAAGAAGGTAAACACATTGATTGCAATTCAGTGTGTAGCTGACAGTCCTTAGTTCTTCTAGTCCTTGGATGCCTCACACTTTTCTTTATTGTTTGACACAGTGACTGAAGACCTCACATTACAGAATTGTGAAATATCTATTGACATTCTGTTCCCCTATTCTGATTAGGGGTAGTATTTAAGCTCCTTGGAAGGAATTTGCCATCCTGTAATATTGTCTTCCCACAGTTCTTCTGTTTCCTTACAACTTGGTTTCAGTGAATGTCCCTGTCTCTCATTTGTTCCAGGTTATGTTCTATAAACTAGTGATCCATTAATAGATTTTTTTGTACAAAAGTGAAGGGTAATGAAAAACACAGAAATCAGAAACAGGAAACCATTATATTTGGTGTACCTCCTCTTCATAGCAATGGCAGTCCTGTTGAGACCACAGAGCACTCACTACCACAGACTATTCTCCGGGAAACCAAGGAGCCCCATATGGCCTGTTCCCTATTACGATAGATGATGATGGGCCAGTGGAAAGAGAACACTCAATCCACAGCCCACGCCCATCACTGTGACCAGAGGGCAGTAAAGATCCTTACCCTCCATCTTCCCTGCTATGATCTTGCCTAAGTGCCCTCCTTTTTTCAGCAGAATTGAACAATGAAGGTGTGGAGGAGGGAGCAGGTTGTCCTTTATCATTAACAATTTCTGTCTTCAAACTTAACAAAAATGTCTTTCCCTTTTACCTAGTATATTAAAAATCACCACAAAAATAACAGATAGGAATAAAAGTGAGTAGCTTTCACAAGAGATAAATCTTGGAAAAAACATATTCAGTGTAATAGAAAGCTATAGAAAAAAAATAATGTGCTTCTGTTTTCTAAAGGCTGGACATCACTTTAAAATGTATTGCATGTGCAGACATACCTATGTAGTAAAATCACTTAAACATTTATCTAAAAAAATGTTAGCTCTGATCTACAAAGTAGGTAGGTAGAGCTAAAGAGCCAGGGGCATGAGGTCAGCTAAAGATCTGTGGTTACTTTCTGTGCTCTCAACTTTGTTCCTATCACAGAGACTAAAGAGCACATGGGAAGCAATGACATGTTTTAGCATCACAAATAGTGAATGTGGTGCATAGATTTTAAAAGCTCTTGGTAAGATATGTAGAACACTGATTCTCCAGATTTTAGAATTTTATTTGGAGTAGGGGTTTACCAGTTTCACCATGAAAGTATTAATACTGGGACAATGTTGAAAGACAAATAGCTCCTGCAACTCAAATTCAGTATGAAATACACTCGTGCTTATTTCTAATTTAGTTCAAGCCAGTTTTTGTCTCCTTCAATATGACATCAAAATAACTTACTAAAGACTTATTGCTAGTTGGTGTTTTCTGTAATATCAATGCTACTTTGTCAATTGTCGTGACATCTCAGAGCAGGTAATTCTTTACATATTTAACAAGATTCTCCAAAGTCTTTTAATGAGGAATTGGGAGTCCATGTTTGTGTGAGACCATGGAAAGTTGCCCTAAAATTTTTTAATGGTTAATGTTGGTTGTCAATGTGAGTAGATGTAAAACTACACAAAAGAATGAGCACTGGGATAATTTCCACATTTGGGTGACTTGAGGTAAGAAGAAATATCCTAAATATGGACAACTCTATCTGTTAAAAGAGGTGAGGTAAGCCCCAACATTCACCTTTCCTGCTTCTTAAGGATTAACTATGACCTTCCCTCCTACCTGCTTGACCATGCCGTACTGTGTTCTAAAACTGTGATATTTCTTTTCTTCAGTTGCTTTTGTCAGACAGTTTGTCACACAATGAGAAATGAAACTAAGACATAAAAGACATAAAAGAGGATTTTGATGAAAGCATTGCAATGTGTTTAACTGTAAAACTGTTATTGTGCTCTCTTAAAGTTTTTGCAATGAACAATGGTCATTTGCTACAATCTTCCAAATGAGAGTTTCCATGAATCTCAGAGGTTTATTGGTGAGAACAGTGACCTACTCAAATAATACTAATGTAGACAGTAACAGCCATGGCTTTCAATTGTCTTTTATTCTTTCTTGAATTTATTATTCAAAAGAAGCATCTATTATGCAGTCGAATAGATAAATTTGGAGACAGAAATTTTATATCCTCATTTTTGTTCTGCTTTTGTTAAGTTCAGATGAGTCAGTGCACCTTTTAAAATCTCAAATCTGATGCTCTTGTAATATGGACCAGTTTTTCCTAAATGATCTGCATGAGAAAGTATTAACATGAAGCTTGGGTTCATGCTAGATCCCCTCAATCTACCAATTCAGACCAGCAAGAAATTTATCTCTGGATGCAGACCTATCTTCCAGCATTGTATAATGTAAGCCAGTTTCATATTACAATGTTCAGAACTTTCTTATGTAAGGAAAATTCTGAAAGGAAAAAAGTTTCGTAACAGAATCTAAAACAAAGGGGGGGGTGATCTTAGGTTTAAATCCTACCTGGAGTTGGCATTTTTGCAATGCATTCTGTTTCCTCAATATTATAAGTGATTGAGGTTCTGTGTAAATGTCTTTTCTTTGTGTATGTCTGTATTGTTTGTGTGTGTGTGTGCATGTGTGTGTGTTTGGGTGTGTATTCAGAAAGAGCTAATTCTATTTCAGTCCTGCTTGATTGGAATTGGTGATTCAACTGTGGCAAAACTTTGCAAGTGTTCATTAATTCAGTCTTAATTAATGCAGAATGACAAACTTTTATGGAATATGTGTCATCAATGAGAATACTATGCATTTATTTGTATTCTGGAAAACTAAGATGAATATAAATGTGTTCCAATGACCACAATTTAAAAATTATCCCATTTAGATAGCTGTGGATGTATACAGTGTACCTCATATTACTATAAAAGATTTAAATGCTGCATAATTTATGGAATAGAAGCAAAGAAGGCACTCTTTTTATTCACATAGTATTAAAGTTTCTAACAAAACAAATCTGCAAAGAAGACTTACTTTAAAACTTCTTGACTCATAACTTACACACCCTTAAAATGTTAGAATTCAAGATTGCCAGTATTAAAAATTGAATGTGTGAGTTTTGGGATTTTAGAGTATCCAGATTTTAAGTATCTTCTTCTTTGTGTTAAGCAGAGCAGCTGCACATTACAGATTCTAAGCCTACATTAGGTGAACAACTCTAAAATATGCGTTTTCTTTTTGAAATCATAGTTTCAACACATCCTAGGCTTATGCACCAACTTCCAGCATTTGTCAGAACCAGAAATTTGCATGCCAATGTCTATGTTCTTCTTCCTTTCTCCCTTTTTCACTTCCTTCATTCCTCCTTCCCTCCCTCTCTCCTTCTCTTCCTTACTCCCTCTTTCTTTCTATCATTAACATATTTCATTCATTAACAGGCTAAAAAAATGTCTATCATGTTGGAAGTTCAGCTACACATATGTAGGCTTAATTCTTACATATACTTTAAATTGTCTGTAAACAGCTCTGTCTTTGATTATATCAGTGTACTAATACAATATTCATCATTAAGAATGCTGTTAGTAGGGGAGGGAGAGATACCTCAGTAGTTAAGAGCACAGACTGTTCTTGCAGAAGTCCTGGGTTCAATTTGCAGCACCCATGTGGCACTTCAAAACTGTCTTATATGACTCTAGTTCCAGGGGATTTGATGTGCTCATCTGCCCTCTTCTGCCCTCCTTGGGCAGTACACACACTCTATTCAGTATATTGTACGTAAGATTCAATTGTGATAAAGCATATATTAGAATTTCATTATTTATAGCACTGTGTAATCTTCTTTGTTAGTTATTTTTTTTGTTACTATGATAAAACTCAGTAACAAAAGCAAACTTAGGAAGGAGTTTCTTATTTTGGCTTATGGTTTGATGATGTCATCCATCATGGTATGTAGGTCATAGCAGCAGGAGCAGAAGGGCACTGGCTATATTACATGTGCAGTCTGCAGTCAAGAAGAAGAGAGAGATAATCATTATTCACCTTTTTCTTTTTTATTCAGTATGGAAGACCAACTTGTGGACTGCTGTGGCCTAGAGTTCACAGGTCTCCCACAACAAATAATTTAATCAAGAACCTAGATAATCCCTCACAGCCATTCTCAGATACTCGTTCCCTAGGTACACTAGATCCCGACAAACTGACAAATCAGAATTAACCATCCCATTTCCCATTGCACATTTCTGCTACATTTTGCTTATTTCATCTCTGAAAAGGATTGACAAAACCTGTCAAGATGACTAGAGTGAAAGGGTTCCTGAGACTGGTAAAATAGGCAATGCTAGTAGTGAAACAGAGACAGAGATGATGTGTGAGCAGTCATGAGTTACGAGAGGCACTGTAGAGTGTGATGTATCGGTATAAGCTAAAAAGTTCTTTGTTTCTTGAAAGATTTTTGGGATCTTGTTCTAGAAAGATAAATCAAGAGGCATTTTCATGTTGAGTCTGGGGGGAATTGAACTCACAGGGAAGTGCTGCAGGGTGTTTTGTTTCCTTCTAGACTATGAAGAACAAATTTATAGAGAAGCAGTCTGAGAATAAATAGTGTTTTGTTCTCTTGCATTTTATTTACTTTAGTCATTTGTAGATTTGAGACCTAATAGTGAGGAAGCAGGATGCTCAAGTTATGTTGCCATTGTGTTGAACTCCAGCTTTCCAACTGTATACTATCTGTGACCATGCTTTGATAAGATTTTATTGAAAAAAAGTCACACTAGTTCATTCACATTGTTGTATGTAGATGCTTTTAGGTTACAACCTACAGTGAAACAGGAAGAAGAGGGCATGAGTAATGTGGGATTTCCCTCTGTATTCTGTGAATATCATTGGTTAATAAAGAAACTGCTTTGGGCCTATAGCAGAGCTATAGGGGAACAAGAACTAGGCAGAGAAAGCTAAAGTGAATGCTGGGAGAAAGGAGACAGAGAAAGAAAACCCAATTAAAAAATGGAACACTGAGCTGAACAGAAAATTCTCAACAGAAGAAGTTCAAATGGCCAAAAGACACTTAAAGTCATGCCCAACCTCCTTAGTGATCAGGGAAATGCAAATCAAAACAACCTTGAGATACCATCTTACACCTGTCAGAATGGCTAAAATAAAAAACACCAATGATAGCCTTTGCTGGAGAGGTTGTGGAGTAAGGGGTACACTCATCCATTGCTGGTGGGAATGCAAACTTGTGCAACCACTTTGGAAATCAGTGTGGTGGTTTCTCAGGAAATTCATTATCAGCCTACCCCTGGACCCAGCAATACCACTCTTGGGAATATATCCAAGAGATGCCCTATCATATGACAAAAGCATTTGTACAACTATGTTCATAGCAGCATTATTTGTAATAGCCAGATCCTGGAAACAACCTAGATGCCCTTTAATGGAAGAATGGAAGATGAAAGTGTGGAATATATACATATTAGAGTACTACTCAGTGGTAAAAAATAAATGACATCTTGAATTTGCATGCAAATGGATGGAAATAGAAAACATTATCCTGAGTGAGGTATCCCAGACCCAAAAAGATGAACATGGGATGTACTCACTCATAATTGGTTTCTAGCCATAAATAAAGGACATTGAGCCTTTAATTTGTGATCCTAGAGAAGCTAAATAAGAAGGTGAACCCAAAGAAAAACATATAGTTATCCTCCTGGATATTGGAAGTAGACAAGATTGCCGGGCAAAAATTGAGAACTTGGGGGTGGGGTGGGATGGGTGTAGGGGAAATAGGGGGAGAAAACTGAGAAGGGGAGGATGGGGAGAGCTTGGGGGAATGGGATGGTTGGGATAAAGGAAGGGTGGATATGGAGCAGAGTAGTATATATCTTAATTTAAGGGAGCCATGTTAGGGTTGGCAAGAGACTTGACCCTAGAGTGGTTCCAAGGTGTCCAGGGAGAGGTCCCTAGCTAGTTTCTTGGGCAGCTGAGGAGAGGGAACCTGAAATGGCCCTACCCTATAGCCATACTGATGAATATCTTACGTATCACCATAGAACCTTCATCTGGCGATGGATGGAGATAGAGACCCACATTGGAGCACTGATCTGAGCTCCCAAGGTTCAAATGAGGAGTTGAAGGAGGAAGAACATGAACAAGGAAGTCAGGACCAAAGGGGTGCACCCACCTACTGAGACAGTGGGGCTGATCTATTGGGAGCTCGCCAAGGCCAGCTGAACTGAGTCTGAAAAAGCATGGGATAAAACTGGACTCTCTGAACGTGGCAGACAATGAGGGATGATGAGAAGCCAAGGACAATGGCACTGGGTTTTGATTCTACTACTTGTACTGGCTTTGTGAGAGCCTAGCCTGTTTGAATGCTTACCTTCCTAGACCTGGATGGAGGGAGGAGAACCTTGGACTGCCCACAGGGAAGGCAACACTGACTGCTCTTTGGACAGGAGAGGGAGGGTGAGAGGAGTGGGGGGAGGGTGAGAGGAGTGGGGGGAGGGTGAGAGGAGTGGGGGGAGGGGGAGAGGAGTGGGGGGAGAGGGAATGGGAGGCAGGGAGGAGGCGTAAATTTTTTTCAATAAAAATAAAAAATAAATAAATAAATAAAAGAATTTAGGACTTTTAATTACAGTGAGACACATCTGCTCCTCGCAGCACAAAGCTACTTCAAGAGGAAGATGGGCACTGAAAATGCTTTGTATGGTGTTTCCTAGCCATTTGGGCAAGAAACTGCTCTTGCCTGGATTGCTTGATGAACTGCACATGCAGGACCCACAGAGAAATGACTGCTGACCTTGCTTAAAGGTGAGATTATCCTTTGGGGTTTATGCTTCATGCAAGAGTCTGCTAGACATTCTGCAGGACAGAGAAAGATGTGACAGACAAACTGCCAGTATAGGCAGAAGTATCTTTGAAATTTCCTGCTCATGAAAAAAAAGTCTGCTGGATACTATGGGTCTGTGAGTTGAAGATTGGATGCCCCAATGGTACAGAGGAACTTTGGGCAACTATCCAGGCATTAATATGTCTCTGCCAATTCTAGAGTTTTGGAAGTTATAATGAACATCCTGTTTACTTAGGTAGTATTATATCCTTCTGGAGTATTTGAAGGAATTGAAGAGTAGATAGTAATATTATAGTTTTCCTTAGTTTTGATAAGAGATAAAGTAGATATAACTATTGTAACTGTCATTCTTGTTTGATATATATTTTGTTATATATAATTTTACTATGTGGAAGATCAAGTCTTCCATTTCATTTAAATAGAAAGAGGGGGGTAATGTGGGATTCTCCTCTGTATGCTGTGAATATCATTGGTTAATAAAGAAACTGCTTTGGGCCTATAGCAGAGCTATAGGTGAATAGGGCTAGGTAGGAAAAACTAAAGTGAATGCTGGGAGAAAGGAGGCAAAGACAGAAAGAAGCCATGGAGCCTCTGGGGACAGAAGCTGGGAACTTTACCTGGTAAGCCACAGCCATGCGGCAATAAACAGATTAATAGAAATGGGTTAAATTGATATAAGAGTTAATCAATAAAAGGCTAAAACTAATGGGCCAAGCAGTGATTTAATTAGTATACTTTCTGTATGATTATTTCAGGTCTAAGCTAGCTGGGTGGCAGGAAACCAACTAGCGGCCTTCCTCTGACACATGAGGCCTGCAAGTCTAAGGTCCTGGTTTAATCCCTGTCCTCCTCTCAGAGATGGCTTTTTTCTTTTAGCAACACAACATATATGGTATAATTCATTTGAAGTGATGGAACAAAATTCACGTTCTTGTTTAGATATGGTCTTATATGTCTGTGTATTTGAGGAATGGGAGGTTACTTATGTGTGTGGTAGGGTGGGTGCACTTTCATGTCCTGTTCATATGGATGCCAGAGGTTAATTTTAGTAATTTCTCCATCACTGTTGTGAGGAGCGGCAGGCTGCGTCCCACCACCCAGCTAGCTTTACCCAAAATAATTACACGGAAACTGTATTTTTTTTAAACACTGCTTGGCCCATTATATCTAGCCTTTTCTAGGCTAATTTCCACATCTTGATTAACCCATTTCTAATAATGTGTGTAACACCACAAATTGGCTTACCAGGGAGATCTTACCATCACCTCACTGTCCAAGAGATTTCCAATTTTGATTCAACTGCCTGGTCTGTGAGTACTAGAGACTTTCTGTCTGTTCCCAAGTGCTGGGGTACAGAAACATTCAACCACCCAGTTTTGTTTTTGTTTTTATTGATTTAACATATGTGCTGGACATTGGAACTCAGGTCCTTATGCTTACAGGGACTCACTTCATCCACTGAGCAACATTTCTAGTGTCTCATCTTTCAGGTTTATAAGAGTTATGCAGTAGTGTATGACCAGTCACCCAAAGTAAACATAATGCTCTCTCTCTTTACCAATGTAAGGAACTTGGAAAGCAGTAATTGGTACAGGGGAGTCTTATGGAGGATAATTCAATGCTAAAAACTTTGAAATCATTTTCAATAATTATAAGAACTTTGTTGGCTATGGGTTGAACCTAACAATTAACTCCAAAGAAACAAACCTGAATTCTATATGAGAAGTGTTGGACTCTAGAGCAATTTATATAATATAAATTATGTAAAAGGCATCTAAATAACTAACAACTGGGAATTCAATAAGTACACTGAAGTTTACACATATGACCAAATAAAACCACATTATGAGACTGAAGATGATTCTCAACAGACAGAGATTAGCACTTTGTCAATATTAGTAAGGAAGACTAATATATTTTGATGTGAGGGACATTAAAATGCTAAGGACACGATCTTTGATCACAAAATTGTAGGTGACTACATGTCTCCCTTTCTACAACATTGCAAAACTATTGTGTCTATTTAGAAAAAAATCTTACCCACATAACATAATTTGTTCCCTGATATCTTTTTCTTGAATATATTAGACATCTTTTAGGGACAAACTATCAAGAAAGGAAATCCTAAAGTTTGCCCTAATCATTTCAACATTCCAAGTCAATACTCCTTGATTAAAACATGATTTTGCATGCATTCTTACACGTGCATGCATGCGTGTGTGTGCACGCACACACACACACACACATACACACACAGACACGGCAGAGCACTGCATTCTCTTTTCTTATTTTTCCATCTCTGGAGTTCCGATCTTGACTTCTTTGCCCAATGATTTCAAGTGCCTCCAATTCAGAAAAGCTTATATACAATGGCTCTGCTTTACTGTTTGTAAATAGTCACAAGCTGAGTGCTCAGACACATTTTCTGGGCTCACACTTTCTAAAACTGTGAGTGGGTTTGCTTTCCACAACTGAATGAGATAAACAACTGAATTCATTTCCAATTGCTGATCAAATTACTTAACTGAAGATAATGACACTAGGGTAAAAGAGCAAAGTGTTTGTTGAACAACTTCTAATTTTTATTTATTTTCTTCTTTTTTTCTTTACTCATTTGTTTATATATGTCAGAATCTCAGCTTCCTAATTGCTGTGATTCCTGTCATGCATCTCTCCATTTTTGTATTAAATTTGAATCAGTTTTAAGAGATAGTAATTAAGCTCCGCTCATGACATTTCAGGGTCAAAAATTTCCTCTATCTTAAGCCTATGGGCCAATTTCTTTATGTCAACTGTAGAAGTTTTTCTTATATATCATTTTATAGGACTTCTATACTTTATATAATATTTCTCTCCATTGGCATGGTGGTACATATCTTTAATCTTGGCATGCACAAGGTTCAAGAAAAAGAATGACAAATTTGAGGGCAGCCTGCTCTACACAGCAGGGCCTTGTCTCAAAGAGAAAACAAATTCTAAGAACTATGTTTCTCAAGCCTCTTAAATATTCATTACAATGTCTAAGACTGAAATTAGACAACATGAGTATAATGCTGATGACCCTGTTTGACAATTTATAACAATCAGGGAGCAACAGTTAATTTTATTTATTTTCATTTTATTTCTATTTTTGTTGAAAATTGATTTTTTTCTAATACAATACATCCTGATTATAGTTTCACATCCCTGTACTCCTCCTAGTTCTTCCCCAGCTCCTCTTCCCTCCAGATCCACTCCCTTTCTGTCTTTAATTAGAAAAGAACAGATTCATAAATAGTAACCAATAAAAATGACAAAATAAAATATTATAAGATAAAATAAAAATAATTACATTGGTAATGAACAAGGCAGCCCTCCAGAAGGAAAAGAGAACCAAGAGCAGGGAACAGAGTCAGAGAAACATTCATTCTCATAGTTATTGATTCCAGGAAGTTTCCAATGTACTAGGTTTTCAAATCACACCCCTAATGCCTCTTAATTCCAGCTGTCTCTCCCTGAATTATCTCTCTCCATCCCATCTTTCATTATATATGTGTGTATATATATATATAATTTATATATATGAGAGTGTATATATATATGTACACTCTCATAAGTGAATTCATATAGTATTTGACTTTCTGACGCTGGGTTACCTCACTCAGAAATATATTTTATATCCATCCATTTATCTACAAATTTCATGACATCATTTTTTAACAGTCAAATAATAGTTCATTGAGTAAATGTACAGTATTTTCTTTATCCATTATTCAGCTGAAGGACATCTAGGTTGTTTCCCAACACTGACTGTAATTAATAAAGCGTCAGAGAACATTGTTGATCAAGTGTCTTTATGGTAGCAATGTTCATCCTTTGGTTATATGCCCAAGAGTGGTAGAGCTAGGTCTTGGGTTAGATTGATTCCCAACTTTCTGATGAACTGCCATATTGATTTTCATAGTGATTTTATTACTTTGCACTACTGTCAGCAGTGGAGGAGAGTTCAACATTCTCATCAGCATGAGCTATCACTTGTGTTATTGATCATTACCATTCTGAGAAATGTGAAATGACAGATGTGAGATGGAATCACTAAGCAGTTTTGATTTATTTTATTGAGCTATACATTTTTCTCTGCTCCCGTGCCTACCTCTTCCCTTCCCTTTAATCCTCTCCCATGGTTCCCATGCTTCAAATTTACTCAGGATATCTCATCTTTTTCTACTTCCCATGTAGATAAGATCTATATATCTCTCTCTTAGGGTCCTCATTATTGTCTAGGTTCTCTGGGATTTTCATTTGTAAACTGTTTTTCTGTGTTTTATGTTTAGAAACCACTTATGAGTGAGTACATGTGATAATTGTCTTTCTGTGTCTGGGTTACCTCACACAATATGATGTTTTCTAGCTCCATTCATTTGCCAAGCAGTTGTGATTTGCATTTCACTGATGGCTAAGGATATTGATCATTTCTGTAAGTGTTCGCAGCCATTTGAGATTCCTCTATTGAGAATTTTATGTTTAGATCAGTACCTATCTTTCTAAATTGGATTTTTTGAGGGCCATCTAGTTTCTTGAATTCTTTCCATACTTTGGATATTAGCCCTCTGTCAGATGTAGAGTTGGTAAAAATCCTTTCCCATATTGTAAGTTGCTATTTTGTCTTATTGATGGTATCTTTGCCTTACAGAAACTTTTCATTTTTATGAGGTATCACTTATTAATTGTTGAACTTAGTGCCTGCATCGTCAGTGCTCTATTCAGAACATCTATTGACAATATGTTCAACACTCTTCTGAACTTTCTGTTGTATCAGGTTTAGTGTATCTTGTTTTATTTTGAGCTCTTTGATCCACTTGGACTTGAACTTTATTCAAAGTGATAAACAACCAGTTTAATGAACACCATTTGTTGAATATGCTGTCTTTTTCTTTTCTTTTTTTTTCCTTTAGTGATCATTTCTGTCTTCTTCATTTCTTAAAAATATATTAAATAAGGTGTCCATATGTGTTTGGACTTATATCTGGGTCTTCAATTCAGTTTCATTGATGAATCTATTGATTAGTATGTCTATATTATGCCAGTACCAGGAAGTTTTTATTACTATATCTCTGTAGTACAACTTGAAGTCAGGGATGGTGAGAACTCCAGCAATTCTTTTATTGTTTGGTATGGTTTTAGATATCCTGTGTTTTCTGTGTCTCCATGTGAAGCTGAGAATCTCTGTTTCAAGGTCTGTAAAGAATTGTATTAGGATTTTTATGGATATTACATTGACTCTCTAATTAGCTTTTGGTAGGATCATCACTTTTACTGTGTTAATCCAACTGATTATGCCATCTTCTAAAATCTTCAATTTCCTTCTTCAAAGACTTGAAGTTTTTATCATGTAAGTCCTTCACTTGCTTGGATATAGTTACCCCAAGATATTTTATATTATTTGAGAATTTTATAAAAGGTATTGTTCCTCTGATTTCTTTCTCAGTCTGTAATTTGTATATAGAAGGACCAGTGTGTGTGTGTGTGTGTGTGTGTGTGTGTGTGTGTGTGTGTGTGTTAATCTTGTATCCTGTCAGTTTGCTAAAAGTGGTTGTCAGATGTAGGAGTTTCATGGTGGTATGATGAGGGTCATTTAAGGATGCTGTTATATTATCTGCAAATAATGGTACTTTGACTTTTTCTTTTCCAATTTGTATCTCCTGGATCTCCTTTAGTTGTCTTAATTGCTCTGGCTAGAACTCCAAGTACTATATTTTATAGATATAGAGAGTGTGGAGAGTCTTGTCTTATTCTTGATTTTAGTGTAATTGCTTGAGTTTCACTCCATTTAATTAGATGACGACAAATTATCTTTGTTATGTTTGAGTATGTCCCTTGTATTTCAAATTTCTCCAGAATTTTTATGTTGCTGTATTTTGTCAAAGGACTTTCTGCATCTAATGAGATAATCATATGATTTTTTTCTTTAAGTTTGTATATAAACAAAGGTAGAATACATATTGACTTTTGTATATTGAACTACCCATTCATCTCTGTAATAAAACCTACTTGATTAAGGCAGATGATTTTTTGATGTGTTCTTGGATGCAGTTTGAAAGTATTTTGTTGAGTTATGTTCATAATGGAAATTGGTATGTAGTTCTTTGTTGAGTCTTTATGTGGTTTGGCTACCATGATAACTATGGCTTTGTTAACTGAATTCAGAAATCTTCCATTTGTTTCCGTTTCATATAATAATTTGAAGAATATTGGCATTAAGTTTTCTGTGAAATTCTGATAGAATTCCGTGTTAATAATCTGACCATGGGCTTACTTTTTAGAAGAATTTTAATGATTACTTTTATTTCAGTAGGAGTTGTAGGTCTATTGATCTTAATTAAACTTTGATAAAAGGTACTTAGTGAAAAAAATTGTCAATTTATTTTAGATGTTTTTACAGTTTGGTGGAGAAAGGCTTTTTAAAGTATGTGCTTATCATCCTCTTAATTTCCTGGATGTTCGTTGTTATGTTATTCTTTTCTTTTTTGATTTTGTGAATTTGGATATTCTGTCTTTGCTTTTTAGTTAGCTTGGATAAGGGTTTGTCTATCTTGTTGACTCTCTCAAATTACCAATTCTTTTTTTCATTGATTTTTTGTATTTTCTTTGATTCTATTTTATTGATTTCAGCCTTAAATTGTATTATTTCTTTTCTTTTCCTTTCTTTTCTTTTTGAGACAGGGTTTCTCTGTGTAACAGACCTAGCTGTCTTGAAACTAGCTCTTGTATACCAGGATAGCCACAAACTCATGCTTCCCGAGTGCTAAGATTAAAGGTATGTATGACCACCATCTGGAAAGTGTGCTTATTTCTTTTCTAGAGATTTTAGATGTGCTGTTATCTTGCTGGTCTCTCCTTTTTTTAAAAAAAAATATAACCACTTAGTGGTAGGAACTTTCTTATTGATGCTACTTTCATTGTGTCAAATATATCATGTTCCTAGAATCATACCCCTACTTCAAGGGTCAGGAAATATCAAAGAAGAGGGGAATGATTGACTTTTTTAATTGACAGGCATCGAGAGAGATTTTCTTTAAATAATGTCTTCTGGATGTAATAGGGCCAGAAACTTTGGCTACCTACATAAATAAAATCTAGGTAGTTAACATTGCTGAATAGAAAATTAAGTTCAGGAGCCCTTACCCCTACATTAAAGGCTACTGACAGTACACGGCCACCAGGGCAGTAAGAATCAGACAACTTCAGTGGTATGAGCAGTGATAGGTTGCCCATAGTCCAGTCAATAGTGCCTGTAGTGGGTTGAATGAAAATGACCCCATAAAATAGACAAGATCACCCGACAAAATTGGGAGTGTGTGTGGGGGTGGGGAGAGTAGAGAGAGAAGAAGGGGAAGATGATGGAAGAAGGGGTGGGGGGAGTATAATTTGAGGGAATAGAATAGTCAAGTTGAAAGAAAGACAGAGCTGAGAACAAGGAAAGAGATATTTTGATTAAGGGAGCCATTATGGGGCTAGCAAGAAACCTGACACTAGAGAAATTCCCAGGAATCCACAAAGATGACCCCAGATAAGGCCTTAAACAAGAGGAGAGGGTTCTCTAACCGACCTTCCCCTGTAGTCAGACTGATGAATATCTTAAATATCAACATAGAACATTTATCAAGCAGCTGGAAACAGAGGCAGAGACTTACACTGGAGCACTGGACTGAGTTCCCAAAGTCCAGTTGAAAAGTGGGAGGAGTGAGAGTATGAGCAAAGAGGTTAAGACCATGATGAGTACATCCACTGAAATAGTTTATCTGAGCTAATGGGAGCTCACCAACTCCAGCCTGGCAGGGAAGGAACAACAGAAGTCCAAACTAGTCCTCTAAGTGTGGGTGACAGTTGGATGGCTGGGGAAGACTGGCAGTGGCACCAGGATGTATCTCTACTGCCTGTACTGGGTTTTTCGAAACTTATTCTTTTTGGAAAAATACCTTGCTCAGCTTAGATATAGTAGGGAAGGCCTTGGACCTTCCCAAAAGTAATGTGACCTACACTCTCTGAGGAGTGATTGGCAGTGTGGTGGGGGCTAGATTGAGGGAATGGGAGGAGGGAAAGAAGTGGGAACTGGGATTGGTTTGCAAAATGAAAAAAATTTTGTTTTCTTAAAAAAAAAAAGAAAGAAAATGACCCTTGTAGATCCAATTCCCTTTAACTATCTTCTAAAATGTTCATACCCTTTAACCTAAAACAATAGCCTTTTTGCTATAACACCAAGAAGTATATCTGTTCCAGTTGACATAAAGATATCTGCAGCTTCCTGGGAAAAGTTGTGCTGCTTTATCAAAAAATCAGGTCAGGTATAAAGTAACAGTCTCTAGAGCCTATTTTATCCCCACCCATTTTCAAGCATATTTTTACAGGTCACTCCTGATGTCTGGGCCAAGACCAACTTACAGAGGGCCTTCCAGACAATTCCAGAACCTGCACCAGCTCCTGGAACTTCACCACTGGTACAACCTCTCCACATTTCTCGAATGGACACCTACCCAACAACTAAAATCTGGTTTGAAAGGGCACATCTGCTCTTGTGTCTCATGTATTCACCTGTGCCTCTCCTGGACAACCAGACATTTCTCTGTTCCATTCTTCCTGGCAATTAATGACCCTTCATAGATCCATTCATAGGGCTGGTAATAACAACGTATTTTTCTCCTAGCAATATGCCTTCTCATCTCCCTCAAGAAAGAAATGCCTGATGTCTCCAGGATGGCAGTTAATCAGACGCCTCTCTACCCACACCTCCGGCTGAGCATGAGCCAAACTCCCAACCCTCTTCTCCCCCACATTGCCCCATGCCCACAGGAAGTAGCCAGACTTGAGCCAGCACCTCTAAATCCAAAGAGTCTAGGATATTTGGTTAAAGGTGTCATCCCAGCCCCTTACACTCCTATACACAAATAGTCTGGGATGTTTGGTTGCAAGTGTTACCCCAACCCCAGGCATTCCTATACCCTAAAAGTCTGGAATGTTTGAGTTAAGGCTTCACCTCAGCCCCTGGCATTCATATATCCCAAAAGTCTGGAATGTTTGGGTGGAAAGTTCCATCCCAAGCCCCCTCCTATGGGAGTTACCTCAGTCCTGTCTCCACTTCTGAGAAAACCAGCCAAGTGGTGACCCCTCCCCCAGAGAAGCTCAAGACCACTCCCACAGGGTATTTAAACTGACCCTCAAAGAAAAACCACGTAATTTCCCAGTCTTCCTTTCCTGTTTCTTCTCTGGGGGCTGGAATGCCATGGGGGAGAAATGGTATCCATTAAACCTGGGCTTTTTCTAATTCAGCATCATATGTTCTGATTTGGATTATTGCATCAGTGGAGAGGTTTATTGGGATGTAAAAACTTTTCAAGGATGTCTTCAATTCAAAGGAAATGAATTAGGAAGGGTATTTTTTATTCTGTAATTTCAGTTATATATAAATAAGTTTGCATGCCACTAATTTCTTTGTTGTTTAACTATTTTTTATTTGAAATATTTTTATTTATTCATTGACAGTTTTATATATACTGAAAGACCTGGATAAATCCAGGCTTCCCCCCACCCATGGAAGCCCTGGATAAATCCAGGTCCCCCCAGCAGGAAAAAATATAGCCTAAAATTGAAGAATCAGAAATCTAGGATTAGCTGGTTCAGTGACTGTGTTTCAGGAACTCCCTGAAGATAAAGTTAGATTGTCATCTTGAGAATAATCTTGAGAAACAGGGAGTTTCCCCCTTGTGATTATCATTGGTATTTGTGGAATACTGTGTTTCAGGAACTAGCTGATTATGACCTTGAGAGTGGTCTTGAGAGGCAGGGAGTTACCCCCTTGTGATCATCACTGATATTTTCGGAATTTTCTGTGACACCCTCCCTGCCCCTTTCGAATTACTGGGCTGTGGTTTCTTCCTATAAAAACCCCTTCTCCAGGTCACTCGGGTCGAACTCTTCCCCTGTGTGGGTTTTGAGTCTCGGCCCCAGTGCACTGGTCCCCACGTCATCTCATTGATTAAACCTCGTGTGATTGCAACAAGGACGGTCTCTCATGAGTTACTGGGGGGGTCGTGTTATCACGAGACTTTAGTGAGAATCTCCCCACACTGGGGGTCTTTCAATACAATGTATCTTGATCATACCCACCTTACAGTTTTCCCTCTTGTTCCCCTATACTCCTCCAATGTGTCCCACTCCTAACTTCATGTCTTTTTCTTTAGTTCTTCTTTTATTAACATACTCAACCACATTAGTGCTGTCACATGGGTGTGTCATCCAGTTGTGCTTGGGAAACCTACCAGCAGTCACATCCCCAAATAAAAATAACATCCCCTGTGGGTGGCTATCAACTGCCAAGAGCTGCTCAGCTAGGGGTGGGACTTCCTTAGCTTCTCCCCATTCATGCTTGAGTGTTGACTGGCTTCATCTTGTCCAACAAGTATGGGTACTGTGAGTTCCTGTGTGCAATGGCCATGTCATGTTCAGAAGCTGGCATCTCTGAACAGTCAGTGCTCCACATTCATGATATTCTCTGAGCTTTGGGAGTGGGGATGCATATAAAGAACTGTTAGAAATTGCGATCGGCCCCAAACATCACGTCAGGGGTGGGTTCACAGGGGTTCATGAAAAGAAGTTAGAAGCACTCTAAGGATAAATCTAGCCTTTCCAGATGCTGGGGCCAGGGGTCTGCACTGAGCCACTTCTCCTCAGCAAAGACTTTCTTTTTCTTTTGGTTACTCAATTTATGTCTTTAGCAATTTAATTTTGGTATACCAAAACTTCTTATCTAAGCTTCCCAAATGGACAATGTCAAATGCAAATTCTTGATTAAGGAATACCTCAGTTTGCCTGTTTTTTCCCAGCCAAGTTTTGTGCTTTTAGGAAACTCCCAGACACACACAATTTACATATTTTATACAGAAGGTACTGGAGACAAAGGGTGGATTAAGGCTAGTTGCCAAGGCTCTGTAGTCAAACCAGCTGCAGCTCTGCAGGAGCTCTCCCTACAGATGGCCCATATAGAAATGAACATTCACAGACACAAATTCTCCAATCTATTGCTAGGAGTGAGTCTCTACACCGTTTACTTACCTTTCTAATTCAGTTGTTGGCTACAGGATTGGTGATTTTCTAGGAGTTGCTCTCTAAGAATGCTCTTATTCTGTCAAGTCATTCTCTAAAGTGAGGGATGATCTTAGGGTCCCAGATGTTTTATCATTATGGTTGGTTTTGACATCAACTTGCTACAAATTAAAATCACCTGAATGTATGACCTCACCTAAAGAGTTGTCCTTATTGTTTTATTTGGCATGGAAAGATCCACTCCATTTGTGGGTAGCATCTTCTGTTAGCTGTCCAGATAGGTCATATAGTCTTTTGCTTACTTAGCCTTCCCTTTGCTGTTGTGTTGATTCATCCTGTTTTTACTGATGCTGAATCTTTGTCTGATATCAAGACTAGCATTTCCAGGCTCCCATGGTGGATTAAAAGCCAGTGTTTCTTTAGGATTTTGGGGTGCCAGATTGATCCTGCTGTGACCCCCTAGCCTTGTGCATTTAGGGACTGTTGTGTTGTTATCCTCTCCAGTGAGAGATAGCTATTGGGGGACAAATGATTGTACTCTAGGGTCCTTGCCTATAGCATCCTTTATGCATTAATCACTGTATTTTTGATTCACCCATTCACCTTTCTCCACCAAAAAATAAAGATCTCCAGGAAGAAAATGTCTCCCATTCACCTCTGTTTACATTGTGGGACTATCTCAATTCCTATCATACCTCAAAGCATTTGTTGAATAGATAAATATTCCATCATTAATTCATTTGGTAGCATTAGAGACCTGTAGGGAAATTTAAACAAATAAAAGAACCTTGCTACAAACTGTAGATATTCACTTACTATGATAAAATTAACTAACTTTCAATTCTCTGTCAGGATCCTCAGATGCTGGAATTTATTCACAAGTGAGAAAAAACAGTTTCCAGCACTGAGAGAGATGGACACAAAAAAATAAATGCCTTGTACCTACTGGTATTCACCTGTGGAAATGAAGTGTGGGATATTGAGATGGTACAGACTTATTGGTGCTGCAAAAACAGGTATTCTAAGGGGGTTACAGTCTAGTTATAAATCAGGCATGTGGCACAGAGGTAGGGTGCCTGAGCAATGAATGAGGAATTAGTGAACAAAAGCAGATACTTGTGACTTCCACCCAACATAGAGGAAATTGATGCCACTGGTGTTACACTGAATTTGCAAAGCATAGAAGATGGAGAAAGGGTGATTCTGAAAGTTCCTGACTTTCTTAGTTGGGTGAATAGTGGTGTCATTTCCCAAATAAGGGCTAATACTATTTGAGCAGGTTTGCACTGCGTAGAAGGAGTTTAGTTTGGTATATGATAAATTTGGTATCCTTATAAGGTTGTAAACGGCACAGTTAAGGTAGCAGGTAGGATGGATGCTCAAGAGCTCTGTCTGATTAGAGTTCCCAATGTTAAACTCTTTGCCCCATTAAGTGCTTAGAACTAATCCCAATGTCAACATCATCCCTAGATTTCAACATGGAAAATAACTCAGGATCCTGAATTTTCCTCTTAGCTCACATGATACTAGACATCTTAATACATCAGTGATTCTTGTTCTTCATTGCTTTGCAAAAGACAACTCACCATCAGTATTTCATAAATTAGACAATGGAGACCCAGAGCAGTAATCACTACCCCATACTTATATGACTATTAAGTCCTAAAGCAGGGAATTGAATGCAGGTGTGTTGTAACTATGAATCATTTGTTTAATATTCTTAAACTCCACACATTTCCTCATATGTGACCTTGTTACACAATCCTGCCAGTAGCTGTTACTTTCTTAGATGGCCTGCTGAGCAACCAGAAAGGATCTAAATGAACTGTAGCAGGGACAATAAAAACCCAGTGACAAATATATGGGTTAAAGCTGAAGTTCAGAGAAACAGAGCAGTGAGCCACTAGAGAGACTGTTTACCTCTATCAATGCTCATACTGAAGGGGCAATCCTCAGACTTCCTAGACTGCACTGTGTTTCCACCAGACTTCAGACTCCACATGCCAGTGACTTTCTGTCTTTTCCCCTTGATATTACTTTCTCTACCCAGCCATATCACTCCTGTCTCCACTTCCCTAGTGCTGGGATTAGAAGTGTCTGACTCCTGGGATTAAAGGTGTGAGGCACCACTACCTGGATCTGTTTCTTTTGTAGCCCAGGCTAGCCTTGAACTCACAGAGATCCATCTGACTCTGTCACCTGAATCCAGGGATTAAAAATGTGTGCCAAAACTCGCTGGCCTCTAGTGGCTTAGCTTTGCACTCTGATCTTTAGGCAAGTTTTATTTGTTAAAATACAAATAAAATATCACTACAGCGTAGTGTTTTGTCATCAGTAAACTGACTCATTCTAATGCCTAATTCAGAATTCCTACTGTGTTCCACTTGGTTACATATGGCTTCAAAGAGGATAGGGTTTGATCTGGAGGTTCATCTGGGCTAGTGGACAACTGAGTTGGAGATTATTGCAAATGCACCAAAATAACACCAATGTGTTATGAATGACAGAAACAGGGACAAGCTCTTCTGACTCATTCTCTAAGATATAGTGGGCTTGTCAGAACTCTTCTTGCAATGACAATTTAAGAAATGAGTAGAGTGTTAGCAAGAATCAAAGAAATCTTCACTTCTTCAATGTGTAAATTGTGGTTTGGATTCATTGTTCCTAGTATCTATTCATACTCTATCCTAAAATATATAAAATTTCTGATGTCTCCCATATATTTTTGAATTAACTAGTGAGACCATTCCCTTCCAATTTTGTGCACAGCATGTATACACCAGATTGCCATAGAACAGTAATATAAATCAGAATTGTCACTACTTTTCCAAAAATGTTTAACTTCTCGGTCATCCTCAATTGCCTGTACATCACATAATGTACTGACAGTAACAAGCATCATCAAAGACCATATTTCTACTGGAATTTCTTCTCCCTCCTAAAATTGCAGAAGCAAAGCACACGTCATCCAGGATCTGTACCACGTCTCCTTAAGTTTCCAACTCTGCAAGCAGGTGGTATGCATTTGTTTAACAGCAGGTTTTACAGTAGAATATCACAAGGAACTCTTGGATAGCATTCATTTTTGCTCCTCATTTTACTCAAACAGCACAGAAAAGTTGAAAATATGAATATTTTAGAAAGTTGCTACCTGGTAGGACAGAGAGATAATAAATTTGCCTTGTTTCCTGAGATAACTGGGCAGAATTTCTGTAAATCAGTCTAACTATCTTCAATACCTTTGAACCTGAGGTTACTGGAGAAAATGCATATCGTTGGGGTTGATCTATTGACCCTCATCCAGAGTCTCATTCTGTGGAGAAAGTTACTTCTCCTAATAACAACCTTAAAATAAACAAACAAACAAACAAATAAATAAATAAGATTTTCAAGGACTATATTTGTTCAAATGTCCATAAAGTCAGATACTACCAATTCTTCAGGCAGCTAAGGTGAATGTAATACAATGATTATTTAAGGCATAACAGATTTAAATTTTAAGATAATGATATAAATATTCATAATTTGAGTTCATGTTTTTAAGTCATTGTATTTTCATTTCAAGTATTTTACATCTCAGTATACCATTGCTATACTGGGCATCAAACTGGGGAGTGATGCTAGAATTCTGAATGCTTAAACTAAGCCCACACATAACCCGATATACAGACTGCTAAGAGAAAGAATCAAAAATTTTGCTAAAGCATAAATATGCTCATTTTGAAAAGCAGTCACCATTTAATATTCATTTGCATGGACTATTTCATGCACCAATTCCTGTCAATCATTGGTGATTTCTACCTTTCATAAGAGCTCCATCTTGGTGAACTTTTATACTTTTAATTTGGAAGGTACTTCACTTCCTTGGCTCAATTTATCTCTAGTTTCTAAATTTTAGTTTTTGTAGTTACCATCAATGATATTTCTTTTAAGAGTCATTTGCCAATAATATGTACTGTGTTGAGTAATATTTGTCAAGTAGATGCAAACTTGAGTAACCTTGAATGAGGTAACCTCAACTAAGAAAGTGTCTCCATCAAAATGCTTGTAGAGTCATATGTGTGGGGCATTTTCTAAACTAATAATTATTGTGGGAAGGCCCAGTGCACCCTGGGCAGTGCCACCCCCCCTAGGACCGTGGTCCTGGGTGAGCAAGTCATGAAAACTAAACTGGTTAACAATATTCCTCTATAGCTTTTGCTTCAGTTCTTGACTCCAGGTTTCTGCCTTGAGGTCCTGCTTTGGTATTTCTTGATGACAGACAGCCTTCCTCTCTTGTATGTTTGTCCAATTGGATTGTCAGTCTGAAAATGCTCTTGTAGACTGAGTTTTGATGAATTTTCACCTTTCAATATTTTTTTTATTATTAGGGGAGAAAATTAGGAATGAAACAAAAGTCTCATTATTTACATAGCAGCAGTGAGTATAAGCACAGTAAGAATTATAGTACATATGGGAAATTTCTTTTCAACAAATACTGTAATTTTCCTAGAAGGGTCATTCAATAAATTTTAGTGACACATATGTTAATACAAAACACATAAGTATTGTTTTCATTTAAAGCAGCTTAATTCAATTCTATTCACTTGATTTTACAAAGATATATTTGTTTCAACCCAATAAGCATTGCTAGTTTTTATCGTAATCCAATAATCTTATCTGGTAACTTCATTAAACCAGCAATGATATGACAATATGATAATTTTGCCAATAAAAACATATTGAAAGTATAACTATCATACATTGTGGGAGAGAAATCAACTAAAATGTCAGAGAATAAGCATGATTGTCACTTGAAGTCTCTTGCTGAAGAAGGGAGAGCTCCATTTGTATTTGAAGAGTTGTTTGCCAACATTGAAACAAGACATTTATGGGAAATCAAAAAGGACTAGGAAGTAGAGGCACAGACATCCAATCTAAAACATATAGTGTTTATAGAAGTGCAGAATATTGTCTAATGGCATATCAGTGAAAAAAGCAAAGAATATCAACCACATCAATACATTCAAAAATGAGGAAAACATTTGATCTTTGAATTGTAGTGACAGCAATATGATACAAAATATTTACTTTTAAAAAGTCATAGAGCTATACTATCCCCAAATGGAAGATACATTGGAATAATTTTATCTGTTGTAACTTTGTAACCAGCTTGGAAAAATGGACCAAATAATGCTGGCACATTAGAGATGAAACATTATTTAATCTTAGGTCTTGGCCCATGTGATGTCAAAGAACTTTTCTATGTCTACACACACAGACACACACATACAAACACACAAACAAACATATACCATTTTGTTAATAGGCCTCTCAGATTCAAGAATTCTAGCCCATCACTTACAACATTTTTTTCCTCTCCATGAATTCTGATCTTCTAGATATTTGCACTTACTGCTTAGTACCCAATCTTATGGGTAACAATAGAAGATTTCTTTCATGACTATTTCATGGATAATATCATCAAGACTCATGAAAACTATGATCTATGTTTTATTTTCCATCATAAGTTTCATGACATGCTTGACTCAAGAATTAGATTTAGCACACTTTGTTAGAGTTTAGCTGTCATTGTTGAGTCAAAGACCAACATGGTTATAAGTTATTGCTAGATTATCTGCTGTTTTCTTCAATATTTCTTTTAAATAATATTTTATTGATAATTTTTGAAAAATGCTGACTATTCACCAGACCTATTAATCTTAAATGCTCTAAGCATCATATTCATGTGTCTTAATGTACTATGATGGCAGAGAGATTGGACACTTAAAAGAAATCCCACACTAGCTCAGAACTGAGAGATAGATAATTATTTATTTAGGGGAAAAACTTTCAAATCAGGATTCTTTGCTTGAATGGTGAATGGAGATGGGATCCAAAACAATTCAAATGAGCAAAATGGAAACCAGGGGGGAGAAGAGAAGGGCCAGATGCCAGATGCCATACGGCATCTGGTAAATAGTATATGAAGCCACACCCCAGTAGGTGGGTAATTACTAGCTGTAAACCTTCCTGCAACACATCCCACTTTTGTTTAAATAAGAGATCTCTGAGTCTAATACAAAATTATATACATAAGAACAAATATCCAATTCTAACAAACTTAAGTCTTGTATAATAAATAACTTGGCCAAGTCATGAGAAGAGAGTAACTACAATTATTTAGACTTTAACCCCATCAAAGATCCAAGAAGGGAAATAATGTTACCCGAGTGAGTAGAAAGTGCAATCAAGCAACTTCCAAAACATGCAACAAATCACAGAGACAACTGGTTACCTGGACAATCACCCAAAGTCACATTTGCAACGTTGAAGCAACCAACTTTGACTAAGGCCTAGAATAACTGACAGACTATTTTCAAATGCAAGAAAAATTTCAAAACCATCCTACCCTGTCTTGGAAAGATTTGACATTCCTGCTTATCCATTTCCAGATACTATGTAATTTATCAGTAGTTGAGGTATGGGCAATTCCTTACCCAAAGGCCAGTTCTGCCAAGAAGAAAATAAGCTCCAAGTACAATGTCTTCTGTGCTCAACATTCTTTTGGGAATAGATTGGTGCTGCCAGGAGCAATTGTGTCTCACTTCAACAGAACTCTAAGTTATTTAATTGCCATTTTCTACAGCTCTTCAAAGTGGTTGAAGATTATATATCTATACAGAATATAATCTCTATGTATCTAAAGAACCTGATTAGTCTAAATATGTTAGACAAATATAGATGACTATTGATCTATGATTCTTAATACCTATATAATTTAAAGACTAAGACAATAAACAACTGACATGAGGGCTGGCTTGTTGGGGTTTATGTCCTGCCTAGTTCCCATAAGAATATCACACAGAGATTCTGCATTATTTATAACTCATTCGCCCCTTAGCTCAGGCTTCTTTTTACCTCTTATAACTTATATTAACCCATTATTGTGAGTCAATAACTATATTAAGAGGTTCTTTAAAATCCATTAGCACCATAAGAATGGCATATAATTCTGCCTTCTGGACAGAATTATAAGGGCTTTGTTCCACTTTATTCAGTTTGTCTTATTTGTAACCTACCTTCTTTGATATATTAGCATCAGTATAAAATATATGGGCTCCAATTATTTGAACATTGTGTACAATTCGAGAATGAATCCAAGAAGTTCTCTTTATAGGGTTAAGTCTTTCACATTTGGGATAGTTGCTATTAATTTCTCCCAAAAAATCAGAACAAGCTTTCTGCCATGGTTCATTGTCTTCCCATAACTTTTTTATTTCATCAGTAGTGAAAGGCACTATAATTTCTGCTAGGTCTATACCTGCTAGTTGACGAAGTTTTAATTTATCTTTTATAATTAATTCAGAGACTTTTTCCACATAATTTTTAAATTTTTTTTTACGTGGTTTATGCGGCTAAATGATCCATTATAAAAAAATATCTTCCGTCTGCATTAAAATTTTTATAGGAGAAATTTTGGAAGGCAACATGACTAGAATACAACTAAGATTTGGATTCATCCTATTGACATGTGCCTCCTGTAATTTTTCCTCAACTGTTGTCAGTTCCTTTTCTGTGTCAGCTGTTAATTCTCTGGGACTATTCAAATCTTTGTAATTGTCTAAGTTTTTTTAATGAATTATTAGATCAAATGTTATCCCAACTGTCAGTCATAGGCTAGAAATGTCTTCTAATAATCTTTGAAAGTCATTAAGAGTCCGTAATCAGTTTCTCCTAATTTGTGCCTTTGTGTCCTAATTTTTTGTAAACCTATTGTATAACCTAAATAATTGACAGAATCTACTCTCTGTAATTTTTTCAGGAACAATCTGCAATCCCCATTTAGGTAAAACTATCTTTACTTCTTCAAACAGTCTTTCTAAAATATCTATGTTTGAATCAGTTAGCAAAATGTCATCCATGTAATGGTAAATTATAGATTTAAAAATTGCTTACATATTATTTCCAATTGCTGACTTACAAAGTATTGGCACAATGTGGGGCTATTGAGCATCCCCTGTGGGAAGATAATCCACTGATATCTCCTAATAGTCTGAAAATTATTATAAGTAGACACTGTGAAGGCTAATTTTTCGCTATCCTTTTCTTGTAGAGGTATAGTGAAGAAACAATCTTTCAAATCAATAACTATAAGAGGCTATCTTTTTAGTAACAGAGAAGGCAGAGGAATTCCAGACTGTAGAGGGCCAATAGGTTGTATAACCTTGTTGACAGTACTTAGATCTGTCACTATTCTCCATTTACCAGATTTCTTTTTTAGAACAAACACAGGAGAATTCCAAGGGCTAGTTTATTCCTCAATATGTCAAGCATCTAATTGCTCCTGTACCAATCATTTTAAAGCCTGCCATTTATCTTCAGATGGAGGCCATTGCTTAACCCATATTGGCTTCTCAGCCATTTTAATGGTCGGGCTGTTGGTACCTTTAAAGGTTTGTTAGTTGCTTTACATTCTTGTACAGCCTGAACGGCTGGTGACCTTTGTAATAGTACCTTATTAAACCTTCTCAGTATTATAAGTTCCTTGGACTGCAGGAATGTTAATCTGGGTATTCCATTACTTTACCGGTCATGGACCCATAAATTTATTGCAATATCAGCGACATATGGCCTTAGCTTTCCTCTTTGACCTTCTAGCCCAATACAGTAAACCCATCACATGCTTTATTTAACTAGAGATATGGTTCTAATTCCTAGTAATTGAACATCTGCCCCTTGAAGAGGCCAACCAGGATGCCACGATTCTGGAGTGATGATACTCACATCTGCTCCTGTGTCTATCAAGCCAACAATCACAATACCATTTATACACACTCTCAGCTTTGGCCTCTGATCATTTATAGAAGTTTGGCAGAATATATGCTTCTTATTTTCTATTTGAATTTTTGACTAATCCTTCAAATTTGTGCCATCATTTAGAACATTATGGTCTTTTACAGATGGCTCTGGATTTTTTTAATTTTCCTGGTGGGACATGTCCTCCACAGTTACTGGGAATAACTGGGCCATTTTTAGCTTGGGGTCCTGTGAGAGGCCCCTCAAAGAGTTTCTCATTGGTATGGGGTTGCCTTGACTGTCTTTTTTTGATCTGCATTCATTGGTCCAATGTTGTCCTTTACCACACCTTCTACATATACCTGAAGCAAGCCCAAGTTCTTCTATTTTTGCCATTCTCAGATGAGATATTATTCCTAAAAATTCCTTACCTGTAATCCCTTTTCAGGTGTCCTATTTTACCACAATTAAAACATTAGGCAGTTTGATCTCTTCTCATTGTTTTGGAAATTGCTTCTCCTACCCAAGATTCATTCTTACAGTCAAATCATCATTGTATGCAGAATTCATTCAACAATGCTGATCTAGACCTTAAAGGCCTAATTATCTTTTTGCATTCTAAGTTTGCATTTTCGAAAGCCAGAGATTCAAGAATTACTCATCTAACTTCTGGGTCTGTTACTCCTCTTTGTGGAGCCTTAATTAATCTATGTAAAAAGTCAGTAAAGGGTTCTTTCTGTCCCTGCCTGACCCTGGTATATGCTTCAAACCTTTTACCTATTCTTGAATTCTATCCCAAGCATTCAAGGTTGCTTTGTGGCACAGGAACAATACTTCTTCGTTGTAAAGAGCTTGGACCTGTGGGTCAGCATATGGTCCTTCATTAAGAATTTGATCTTGGGGAGCCTCCAAACCTTTTGCTCTTCCCTGTTGTTCCATATTTTTGATTCCTCCCTGAAATAAATTCAAAACATCAAGGAAGGTCCATCATCCAGGACTGCTGACACTAACTGAGAAAAATCATGGGGGGGTTAGCTCTGACATTAGAGACCCAAGTTTTTATCATTTCCTTAACAAATACGGAATGCAAGCCACAAGTAATGACAGCTTGCTTAATTTCTTTTAGATCATTCATTCCTATTGGTATCCACCTACCTTGTTTGGCTCCCTTCAAGCATTTAGAAGTTGATACTTTGTCAGAGTAAATTACAGGGTAGAACTCTAAAGTCCTGGGTAAGCCAGTTCTGACAGCCAGTGGTGACATTGTATCCTGTCCTCGTGCCTTCTTTCCCTGTTCATCAGTTCCAATAATTTCCTTAATCACTTCAAATCTTTCTATCATTGTCTTTTGTAAAGCCTGAATCTCCTGACCTGCAAATGTTTCTAGTGATCAATTTTCTGGTCCTCATTCTTTACCTGTGATTCCAAGGTTTTAATGTTCCCTTTTAAAGATAACATCTGTTCCTTGAACTTTTCATGCATATTGTGTAGCTTGCCATCCTGGAGGTACATTCTGTCTGTTAATTTATCAAAATTTTGTAATAACTTTTGAATGCCAATTCAACAGTGTGAACCCTTTTAGGTAACTTCCTAGTAACCTTAGATATGGAGTCAATATTGCCTATCATAGCATCCACTTGTTCAGATAACTTCTGATTTCCAGTTATATTAATCCTGTCAATTAGTGTCATATTCTTTCTTAATGATAGAATATGGAGAAGAAAATTGAAACCTAGTAACCAATGAATTGAGGTATTCCCATAGTCATATAAGTTTCACATAATACCATCCATAGCAGTTGGAAGAAAAGGAAGTAAGGGTAGCAACTGAAACAAAATCTGCCATTATTATAAACCTGAATATGTGATCCAGTAAACAGCAAGTTATCATCCAGCAGATGGCATTGTTGCAAAGTCACAAAAAGAAGCAATGCAATGAACAGTCCTGTTTTAATGTTTCAACACTGGGAAATATGAGTTGCTCAACAAATTAAATGTAATAAAATCAATTCCATACAAGGAGCAAGAAACCCAGAGTCCAGGGACAGAGAACAGAAACCCAGAAGCCGCACATGCCAGCGTTGCAGAAGCTGGAAAACAGTGCTTCTACTAGCATTTCGGCCTTCTAGCCGCAAACACCATTTTGATGGGGATTTTATAAAAAAAGAAAATACCTGTTCAGGCAAAATCAGATCTGTCCAGGCTGTGGAAGGACTAAGCCTTCAGTCCAGAGGGCATAGAGTTTAAACCCACATGGTGCCAAGTGATGGCGGATAGATCAGATGCTTAAATGAAATCCCACATTAGCTCAGAACTGAGAGATAGTTACATATTTAGGAGAAAAACTTACAAATCAGGATTCTCTACTTGAATGGTAGATGGATATGGAATCCAAAACAACCGGAAAGAGCAAAACAGGAACCAGGGGGGAAAAGAGAAGGGCTGTACACTCTTCAGCATCCAGATAGATAGTATATGAGGCCCACCCCAGTAGGCAGATAATTACTAGCTTTAAACCTTCCTGCAGCAGTACTAAGTGCTTCAGAGACTTCTAATGCTTGTAGAGCATGGCAGCTACCATAAGTGCCATGAAATAACACTTACTAAAATAGCATTTTCTCAACCACCAAGACCGAAATTTGAACCAACCCATGTGTGACCACATAGAATAGCAAGCTTTTACACCATGGGCTTCATATTCAAATAACTGAGAGTTTAAAATATTCATGCCTCACCTCAGGCTTGTTAAGTAAGCCTGTATAGGATCAATCCTATACTGAAAAGAGTTGTAATGTGTGACCAAAACTGGTAGCCACTGACAGATTTGAGCTCAGCCTATACTGCTTGTAGAAAAGTGGATGAGTAGTTAGGGAATTCATCTAAGTTTTCTTTGCAATGTTGAGTGAGATATCAATATGAGAAATTAGTAGAATCAGATTATAACAAAAATAATAAATCAATGTACAAATGGCATTTAGAAAGATGGTTGGATGGAGGTCCAAATAGAGGGTATTCAGTCTGAGTTCATATGGAATAAAAGAAAATTAAAAGAGAATATAAAAAGTCATCCTGGCTGGCATGCAGGAAAAGCAAAAGTTAAGTGGTTAGGTCTTATTCTTTGCTCTTATTCACAGATCTGGAACTTTAGTTCCTGGTCCTTTTTATAAATACTGAATCTTGATTTTTAGTCTGAATATATTGTGTTAGGATATTCACTTAACAGAAACCAGGTAAATTATTTTTAAGGAAGGAGAAGCACTAGGAGATAACACTGGATAGGTAGAAAGATATTAAGACAACTTCATGTTACCAAAGAATACTATCGTTTACTTCCCAGCACCTAAATCCAAGGGAGCTCATGCCCTCTTCCAGCTGTCAAAGGCACCTACACCCATGTACACACATAGATACACATACACACACCCATAAACACACACACAAGATAAAGAACACGAGAGAGTGCACATGAGAAAGAGAGAGGTCCTTTTACTATTTGAGTCTACTTTACCTTTCAATCACAAGAAAACAAGTGACCTAATAAAAAGTAAAGTGAAGGAAGCGAGGCAGTGGCTCAGTGGTTGAAAGCTTTTGCTGCTCTGAAGAGAATTTGGATTCAATTCCCAGAACCCACATGGTGAATCTCAAACGTCTGTAACTCCGGTTCCAAGGGATCTGGCACCATTACCATGCCTTTCTGACCACCAACCACTTATGTGTTCTTCATATATCCATACAGACAAATTCATAAAGATTAAAATAAATCAACTTTTAGTGAAGAAGCCTAATCATCAGCCATGTAATCTTTAGATGCCTTTGATTGTGGACTTCCCAACTTCCATAATGATGATAAATAAACCTTTCCTATTTGAAGCAATCCTCTCCATACTGATTTGTTATAGCAAAGCATGTAGATTAAGACAGGCAATGACATTATTACATTCCACAGATACATTATCTTTGTGCTGTCCTCTTTATACATGGCTACAGTCCAAGATAGGGTAGTTTTACTGAGAAGATGTAGGAGATGGTTTATAAACCTAATAGTCCTGTGTCCCTAACTGTGACTTTGAAAAGTCATTTGCTTTCAAAATTGTTAACTTTCCACATATGAATGTCTAAACATACTATCTATGAACTAACAAAATCTGGCATAGTCCCTAAATTCTTGAACTCTCCATAATGTTTTCTATTTTCAAGTCATTTTCATGTTGACCCATGACAATTAAAGTTTTCTTATTTCATTAGACAAATTTTAATTTAGATTTGGTGTGCAAAGATCAATTTAATTTTTGGTTGGGTGTTTATTGCATTATGCACAAGCCAAATGTCACACAGCTATTTAAAATATATTTAATGAGATTTGTCATCCAGCAAATTAATATAGTATCTTACTCAAGTCAGATAATGTTTGGAAACAACCTCTTTCTTTTAACGTGGGATTATGGCAAGTATAAAGTCTCCATAAACTTTAAATAAATTTTAACCATTCAGATGGTAATCAATCCACATGAACCTGCTGTAAGACATCTAATCAGTTCTCTATCATATCATCAGGATATGTACTGCACTACCACTTCCTCTGCAAAGAGTAGACCTGGAACAGGGCAGGGATCCTTGAATTCAAATCAGACCAGAAGCAAACTGTATTAAAAGCCTGGAGATGACATTTACAAGTCAAGTGAGTGTATATGGAATCCTTCAGTCTCCAAATTTCTTTTATTTCATCAGTAATGTAGGAAAACTACTTCCTACTTTCCAGAAATGGTAAGCATGCACTGAATGAAAATACATGTAATGGACACGGCACACGTTAGGACAGTGGGCAGTATGCTTCTTGTTATGATAACTATTATATGAACTGAGTATGGTAGCACAATTCTTCAATCTCCTTACCCCTAAGCAGAGGGATGTGGATGTCTATGCAATTAAGGCAAAAGTGATCAATGTGAATTGTAAACCAGCCGGGACTATATCTCAAGAACTGAAAGCTAAAACTAATTATATAGAGTTGAAACAAAACAAAATATTTATTATCATTATTATTATTAGTAGTAATAGTATTGAGGTACTTGGTATTAAATCAATGGACTGGCAAGTTCTAGACAAGTGCTCCACCACTGGGCTACATTCTCATCCAATTACGTAATAACTTGTCTACAATGTTTAAAGTAGATTTTTCTTTGTATATCTATGTGTTACATTACATTTAATGTCTACTAATTACTGTATTAGGTGTTTAATAAATGTTGATTTATTGTTTAATATGACTTCTAGCAATTCTTTGTACTCATAAGCCTGTGGTGACTGAGTTTGTTTCTGAATGCAAAGAAGTAATTTGACAATGTTCTGAAGTTTGGACTATAATCTTGACAAAATAAAACATAATTATAATCTTTTCTCTCCCCCAAGGTATAGTGAACTATTTTTTTTTTCTAATTTTAATTTCAAATTCCTAATCTACATCAACTGATAATAGAAAATGTCTTAGTGCATGAGTCAACATGTTGCCCAGCATCTCTCTGTGGATTACTATATTGCCCAGAACCTTGCTTTGAATCACATTGTTCCAAAGCACCTCTATGGATCTGGGAAGTTGCTTCTCACTCCTTTTTCATGAATAAAGCAGAGTAATTTTCCAATCTAACTTTCTCCCTCTCTCTCCATCTTATTCACTTGGTCTCTCGCTCTCTCTCTCTCTCTCTCTCTCTCTCTCACACACACACACACACACACAGAGAGAGAGAGAGAGAGAGAGAAGGGGGGGAGTTTACATTTGATTCATTCATTTCTGGGCAGTGATGAAAGAAACATTACAGTCCCCCATGAACTATGAAGCAGGAAAGTAAAACAGAAAAGAGATCATTGGAGTCTGCAATCTCTAAAAACAAAATTAATAAGCTGGGAGAAAAGAGGCAATGTCAAATTGCTATCTATTTGATAGCAAATATTTTATCTCTTTTGGAGAAACAGCAGAAACCAACTGCTTGCTGATTTTAGTTATTGGTCAAATTAGTATTTTTAACTGTTTATATATCAAAAATTGGTGGCATTTTTTTTTGTTAATTTTTGAACGATATCTGTAATAGGAAACTGCTACTCCAGGCTACTAAGGATTATGAAAAGTATCTAAAAATAAGAGTCATAGTCTTTGCCTTCTATAATTGTGGGATGGTAACACTATGTGACTAGAAGGCATTATGAAGGGAAATGGCATACATACTGATTGGTAGTATGAACTGATTGCCATTTGTTGCAGAAGGGGGTGTGTTCTACCCAGCCATGGTTCAATGTTCACTTGGGTACAGGAAGATGAGATTTTTTAAATGTGTTTATTCATTTATTGTTCTTAATTTATTGGCCTTTTTCATGTAATTTGTTTTGATCTTATTCTTTCCTCTATTTTCACTTCTCCCATGTTCCTCTGTGGGCAATGACACTTACTGCCAGGACTGATGACTTGGGTTTAATGTCCAGGATCCAATTGTAGAAATTTAGGGTGTTTAGGGCCTGGTAATTGAGGGAGATGCATCTGACCTGTTTGAGGTGAATCCCAGTCAACTTACAAGAATTCCTTGCATTTGCAAAAAGTTTTAAGTTTGAGACATTAACATTTCTACAGTTTTCATGTGTATTGCAATCTCTGGTATAAATGGCAGTTTTTTTCTATTCAGAAAACTGTGGTAAATGTTTTTTGTTTTTTTTTTTTTTTTTTGCACAATAAAAAGTGTCTTTGAGGTTTATAGTTAGAAAACAACAAAAGAGAATTTGAAATTTTGAGCTTGTGGTTATGATGGTGGTATCAGCATTCTTCCAGAGCTAGACTTATTGTATTGATTAATGTTAAGACTATAGATCCTTGGAGTCCTAATATAATAGTAGCATAATGAGAGAGAGAAAAATCTGGAACATGTTTTATTCTTTTAAATGTCTCAAACCACTTGCCTTAGTCAACATTTAAGTCTTTTATCCTCAGACCTTTATAACTTGCACTTACATACCTTAGTAATTTTCATTTGCACATCTTAAAAAACCTTCTTAGACCCTAAGACATTTTTAGATCCTCACATCATAAGCTTTGTATCTTAAAACTACTTTTATTTAAACTAAGGAATGGTAAGAAGTTATACTGACCTTTGTTTTGTGAGTTTATATTTTTTCTGAGTCTGCTAATGAGATAAATTATGCCTAGACTTGATATTGGCTCAAAGGAGAGTGGGTCCTGTGACTTGAGTTTTACACAGAGAACTGGGGAGGCAGATGAAGCCTTAGTTAAGCCGGCAATGCTACCAGTTGTCAACTACATCAGAAATATTGAGAAGGAAAAAGTTTTATCTGAGTTAATGCTTAAAAATTACAGACACTTATTTAATTGACTGCCTAGATAACCACTTCCCAGGGTCCTCCATGGTCACTGAGGACAACATCAGTCTTCTGTTCTTAGTTCAAGCTAATCAAGCTTTAGAAGATCCTGCGGATTAGGAGATTTTTCTGGGCAATACAAGGCAGTTGATTCTAGTGTCCCATCATCCATGGTCTGAAGATGGTCTTAACAGCAGCTTAGTTAAAAGGCAGGTTTGATCAGTGACGAGTGCTGCCATTTATTAATCAAGTTCCAAGTGGAGGTTCTTCTGGACCCAGTCATCTTTTTTGGAGGAAGTGGGAGTGGTAGCAGAAGTTGATCTGTCTCTCTCTGTTATGAAAGATTTTTTTTTTTAGTTAATCATTTTAAATGCCATATACTCCATGTCTCTGAACATTTTAAGTCTGTCTATTGGGTATATCTGAGCAGTTACTTGTTAAAAACTGAACACTAACAACTGACTATAGTGATGGTCCCTCTTATAAACAGCTTATGGGAAAGACTTGGTGGTGTAAATCTCTAAGTTAGATTTAAAGTTAGTTTTTGTTAACTTGAAATAGATCTTATAACCTTAAGTTTTTATCATTATGTACAATATATTTTAAAACAGATTTAAGTCACATATACAGTATGTTATGACAGATCTTACCATATATTTTTATCATCATTTAAAAGTACATACCAATTTAAAATATTTGAGACTTTTGTTTTTAGTCTAGAAGGAGATGAAATGAACAGAGCTCATTAGGACTGTTTAAATCATTTTAAACAATAATTATATGAACATATATGCACAGATGAATTTAAGCTGCACATGTACATACACACAGAGTTAAAGCTAGTAAAGCTAGTTTACATTTATAAAGTTAAATCAAAAGTCACAAGTATACACACACACACACATATTAAAGAGAAGTTGAGTAAAATAAGAAAGGGAGAACTGCCAGGAGGTGGTGGTGCATTTCTGAGTCCTGGAGGCAGACAGATCTCTGTGAGTTCAAAGGCAGCCTCACCTACAAGAGCTAGTTCCAGAACAACTAGGGTCTTACACAGAGAAACCCTGCCTCACAAAATAAACAAAAAAGAGAGAGAGAAAAGAAAGGGAGAACCAGTGTGTGCTGAGTGAGATGAAGCTTGATTCTCTATCTCTGACTCCCACATTGCAGATCCAGTTGCCATTACTGAATAAAAGACAAAGCAGGTTCATTATAGGTAAGAGAAAGCAGATCTGTTACAGGGGGTAGGGTTCTTGTATGAAATGAATGCCTCAGAGGGCACTGTCAAGACATAACATCACACAAATATGCCAGTCACAGCAGGGTCAGTGAAAGAGGAATTAAAGACAAAGGAACAAGAAGGAACTGGTTCTGCCTGGCAGGCATTTCTAAAGCAAAGCTAATGGTATAAAGGCAGCTGGTGAGAAGTGATGATGTAACTGGTGGTGGGGCCAGGCTGCTATGTTTGCAGCTTGTTAGGAGTGGAACCTTCTGCAGCTCCCCCTTACTCCAGTCACCACCCCAGGGCTGAGTGGTGCAGGGCGGTTGGTCACTTGGCGGTCCTTAATGAAAATGGCAGTTAGGTTATCTGCCCTGCCCTTAGCCAAGATAGCCCCTTCCCATGTATTATAAAGTACTACAAACCACATGAATTTTTAGAGCAGTCATGAAAATTTTAAACAGATCCAATTAACAAGACAGACATACAAGACATTCAGAAACACATGCATGTGGCCAGATTATTAACACACATCTTTAAAACATATGCAGCTAGGTGGGAAAGAGGGACCCACCCGTACCCCCACCTTGGCTGCAGCAGAAAGGGAAGTGGGATCAGAAGCAGCAGCAAGCCAAGCAGGAAAGAGGGACCTGCCAACTTGGGCTGGATGGTCTGGTGGCAGCTGTGGTAGAGCCATGACAAACAGACGAGCCAGACATTTGAACAGAAGCATGAGATGCCTAGCAAAACAGAACGTTCCCAGGCAGAGGGAGGATCCCACCTAGAGACAGGCTTAGCCAATGGTGGGACACAGCAGGAGGCTGCTGTGGTGGTTGGGAGAGAGCCTTTTAGCATGGCTAGATCACACACTGGGAACAGACAGACAAGCAAGAGAAAAGGAACAGTGATCCAACTGTGAATCACAGGCAGAATGTTCGGTGCCAATAGGCAGCCTTGTGATGATTTCTGAATGGAGGGGGCATCGTGTCCATGATTGAGGTGGAGAAGATCCTAAGCCTGCAATCTTCAACATTCCAGATACTAAAGAAGGAATGGATAGAAGACACAGACTACTTTTGGGATCAAGCAAAAGGCAGGGACCAGGGCTCTGAGCCTGAGAGCATGGCTGCCCAATACTGGGTCTTACAAGTAAAGCCAGAATGTGAGAAACCAGAGCTGAGAAATGAATCCTCAGTCATAGAAATGTAGTAATAGGGCCGGAGAAAGGGGGCTTACCAGACATGCCAGTGTTAGATGTACAATCCCAGTGATCTTTTTGCTGGAAAAGTGAGAGAGACTGGCGAAAGTTGCAGGGATTTAGTGTCAGGAAGAACTGCCAGGAGAGTCTGCCAAGTCTCGAAGCACCAGATATGATTGTTCTTCCAAGAGTACTCGGCGGGTGAGAGCCAGAGGCCTTACTGTGGGCAAGCAACAAACACACCATGTAGGCATAGTTTATGCAAGAGTTTTATTGAGATAGGGAGTAGGGAGGGGAGAGACAGAAAGAGAGAGAAAGAGAGAAAAGAGAGAGGTAGAGACCTACTTGCTTCTTCAGAAGAACAAGAGGAAGAGGAAGAAGAGAGAGAAGAGGAGGAGTATCACCTTTTGAAGATACAGGATACCGACAGCCTACACATAGGCTTGATGAATGTTAACATATGGTAGATAAGAAGAATAAAGGAAGACACAAATCTGGGATGTTAGAAAAGAATACACAGAGAATACTGGATTGTGGAACACAAGTGTGGCATATCTATCTCTCTGGTGACCCCGGTAGCCTAACCTAATTATGATGTACAGATGTTCAAAACATATTCTAATCTGTAAAAGATACAGTTAGCGTTGCCATTTAAAAGTGAATAAGCACAGAAACAGACTGAAAGGCAGAAGTGACTGGGCTGGAGATTATGTAGTCTTTTTCCACAGTTATCTTCCAGCAGCTCTATTATCCACAGAATTGGAATGTCACTGACAATCATAATCATATGGAGAAGAGAGATCACTGTACAGGAAGGCACTTTTCAAATGACCTTGTCATGACTGACATTTCTGCTCTCCTCCAAGTTTGAAATTGTTATTTAGGAGCAAAGGTCCACAGGATTCTTTTCTAAGCAGATCCAAGATTAGTCAAGTTTGTCTTTTGTAGAACATACAGGTTTTTGAAGCAATGTTTGGTGTACAGGAGAGGAGAAAGAGACATAGAAACATGAGTAGGGACAAGCAAGTGACAGCAATGCCCATCATAGGGAAAATAGGTATTTTTAATGAAACAGAAGAAAAGGTAAAGTTCTTTGTTGCTTCCCCCCCACTCCTTCCCGTCCTCTCTAAATCAATAGTTTAGTCACTGAAATGCCCCCTCCCACAGAACAAAAGGAAGAACAGCATCAATACTCTGGCTATGGTCCTGGCCATTTTTCTTGATAAACTGCGTGGGAAGCTACTTGTTAAACCTCTCTGATAATGAAAATGACATTCTTCACATTACATAGATATTACTTATCTAGTATAGTCTGATAAGCTGCAAAAATTCTTCTGTATTTCCTATTTGTATTCTAATCTTCCACATGTGGTTTAGACATGTGACATTTTGTTTGTGGATTTCTGGCTAAAATATCTGCAAGGATGTGTAAGTTGACTTATTCCTTTTTAGAATAAGTCAAAACGTGGCTGCCTGCAACTTTGGGAGACTGCCTAAGATTTCTGAGTTCTTGGTTGTGATTGTTGACCATTTGTTTAAAAGTCCAGAGATATGATAATAAATCTCAGTTGCTTACCATTTCCCAGATAATAACTTCTTCAGATAACAGGCTTTTCTGAAAACAGTCTGGCTACATATGTGGATTGAATGGGGGCATCTACTTTTTTTATTGAAAGCAACCATCAATAAGAAACAAAGTGTACTTAATGGTTTTAAAATGCAAAATCAAAGGATTTGTCCCATAAGCAGGACTTTATAGTTAGTATATTTTCTGGGACATTCTACTCCTTTGAAGGAGGGCTTTTGGTTCCTGTTCTAAATAAGTAGGAAATTACATTATTTGAAAAGATACCATTTAAGTTGGTGTACCCCAGCATATACTTGAACAAATTGCTACTGTTTCATTATGTTCCAAGCTACAAATACCAGTCTCAAAAACAAAAACCTAGGCAAATATAGCATGAAAATAAATGTTTAGTTAAAAACAAGTGATTCCTGTACCTACTTCTTTTCTGTGTGTAAACATGAATTTGCTAAGCAGGACCAAAATAACTGTATCTGACTGAATACTAAGTTTCAGGTAACACATATATTATTTATCACATTATGGAATTCTTAAACATAACTTTTGCATGAGATCAGGACACAGAAATCCAGATTAGAAACTGAATAAGCACTCAAGAGTTGTGTAGCATCCCAGTGGTGAACCATTGATAGAATCCAAGTTCCACTGACAACAAAGATCATGAATCACGTCAGGATACTGATATCTATGGGTATATATGAAAAACTTACAGCAAAGCTTCCTAGTGTGACAGGAAAGCAAAAGAATAGCTCAGCAACCCAGGACTCTATTCAGCTTGCGCCATGCACATTCCTCCTATTCTTGGCAACTGCATACCATTATCTGCATGAAATGTTCACATACATCTTTCCAAAAAACCACATTTAACACTTAGAAACCTAGGATCTATGCCTGCGTCAAATTACATTATCATCATAATAACCACTATTATCTGAGTAATCAGTAAAGTTTCCCCTCCTCTCAACAACTGCCAAACTTTCAGAGATTTTCCTCAGTTTTACTCTTGTTATATCCAGGCATGAGGGTAGAGACTTGCTTTAGCCTGAATTGGTTTTTCATGCCTCTGCAATAAGGTAAACTGTGACTACCAAATGAATTTTTACGAGGACATCTGAAATCTTCTATATACCATTTCATACATTATGCATAATTTGGTGTGCATATAATTAAAGCTAGGTGCATCATGGGAAAGGAACTACGTAATGAGCGATATCATATACTTTGAAACCTGTCAATCAAAAGAGAGAAGGCTGGTACCATGACCCTTAGCAACCACATACTTCTTGAACCTCATTAAAGAAGCCCCAAACAATAATCATGGCATTGACTATGCTCATTCAAGTGGTCTGTTGTCATGCTTGATGATACATTTCTTTCTGATCTCTACTATTACTCTGTTTTGAATAGTTTCTTTGCTACATTGCGATTTATGTGAGCCTTTATTTCAATTTTCTGAATAAAAAAATGAAGAACCGGGAAACACCTTGCCCAGAGTCCAACCACAAGTAATACTGGCTTCATTCTGCATGTGATTATATTTTTAAATAGAAAATTATAAAGGCAAATTCCATAGTTCCTTCAAATTTTTAACATCAGGATTTTAAAATTTATGATAAATATGGATACTTGCATGTAATTCAAATACATACAGATCAGTGATTCTCAACCTACTAATGCTATGACCCCTTAATTCATGTTGTGGTGACCCCATCAACAAAATTACTTTGTTGCTACTTTAAAATTATACTTTTGCTACTATTATGAATCGAATCTAAATGTGTGCTATGCAGGATAACTGATGTGTGACCCCTGTGAAAGAGTTTTTTGACTCCCAAAGGGATGGTGACACACAGGTGAGAAATGCTGATATAGATCAAATGTCTGCTCATTTAAATAGCATACTCAGTCTGCCTTTTCTTTCATGGAGACAAGTTTACAGTTACATTTTTAAATTTACATACTTTTCAAAATATACATGTATGTCCATAAGTAACTACAATATTTTGTAAATCCATCTAGTGTTGTTTATAGCAATGCACCATGTAGAGGCCTTGTTTGACAATAAAATTTGCTCATAAAATTTTTATTTTACAATTGAATTCAGAGATATATAATAAATAGGGTTTTAAATATAAAATCAAATTGTTTAATTTAATCTATGGGAAAAGTACTCAACTATTTCTTATAATCTTTTGATTGTGTATGATGTGTGCATGTATATGTGTGTACCTTTGTGTATCTGAATGAAGGCATGCTTCGTGCCACATCTCGAGATCAAGGGGTAATTTTTGATGTCTGTTCTTGTCTTTCACTGTGTTTGAACCTTGTCTCTTTGTTATTTTCTGCTGTATATGCCTACATGGGTTATCCTGTATCTGTCTCCCATCTCCTCACAGAGGCACTAGAATTAAAAACACAAGCTCTCTTTAGAAATACAGATCCAGTTTTATGGGTTCTGGATTCAAGCTCAACTCCTAACATTAACGGCGATCTCTTTAGTGATCGAACCATCTCCTTAGTCTGTTTAGTATTCTTACTTATACTTTTTCTTTGTTCCCCCATGTTTTTGGTTATAGTGGCTTATGTAGGCATTATAGTGATTATATAGTGATGGCAGTGAACAGATAAATACAGGCATTTTCGTAGTCTTTGTGTTTCTCTAACACTTGAAACTTTGAAACAAAATTGTTAAGTTATAGAGCAAGCATATTGAAAATGTTCCTGGGAACCATGGAAGGCTTTTCAAAGAACTATGAAAATTTGCATTACTGTTTTCACTTGACACCTGGATGTCTGTGATATCTTGTGCTTTGACACTTTCTGTTTTTGTTCTGTCTAAAACAGATTGCTGGATCTCATGGCACTTGTATTTTCTAATCTTAAGTCATTATATTTTGTATCCCTAGTAGTCTTAATCCATTAACCTTTCCTAATTTCAAGTTTTCATTTATATTGAATATGTCAGTCTCCTTCATATTAGAGGCTTAATAGATGCAAATACTATCAATTCACATTAAAAGAAAACACTTTTTTGGTAGTAAATGACAGTATGCTGCAGCATGTTTTTGGAATTTTGTTTTGCATTAATATTTTACAAAATGCCATAAAATTTTTATTTTATTTTATGTTTATTTGTTTATCTCTCTGTGTGCATATGCCACACAGTGTAGCTACTTGCAATGTATGGAAGAGGGCATAAGGTCCCCTGAGATTCAAATTGCAAAAAGTAACCAATATCAGTGTGGGTACCAAACTTAGGTTTTCTGTAAGAGCAACACACACTCTTCATGTCTGAAATCCCTGAATTAGGTTTCTTCAAAGTAATTATAGATTTGTATACAGTTTTAGGAAAGAATAAAGCAGATCAAAATTCCCTTACAGTTTCCTTTAGTGGAAATGCATGGGGCAGCCAGAACTGAGATAGGCTAGAGAAACTCCGACATCATGAGGCTCTTTCACACTGACGTGTCTCAACCATGTGGGCCTCTTGACAATCATTAGCTGGTTCTTCAGTCTTTTTTCTTTTGTCTATTTCAGAACTACTATATGGATGAAATGTGAGATATATAACTTTGGGAATCACTTCACTGTCTGTCATCTAACTCTCTAGAGTTCTTTCTAGGTGGGCATGTGTGTCCTTCTATATGTGGTAGATGTAATACTGCCATTTATTCCTACATTCTTGTTGGAAGTCTCACATAGCTATGGAGTTTTGATGAATGAATCTGCTTAAAAATGTGTGCACATGTGTTATGTGACCTTAAGTCTTTTTTCCCTCAGATAGAAGAAGAAACAAAACAAAACAAAACAAAAAAAAAAAACCACCATTTTCTAGGGCTTATTTTAGTTTCATGTTTTGATTTATAAGAAACTGCCAAAATAGTCTTTAAAATTACTTTCAATTTACATCCCTAGGATCTCTGTATAAATGCTTCAGTTTCTAAAAAAGGCAGTGTTTAATATAGTTTCAATTTGACACTTCAGATGCTGGGTTGAGTTTATAGTGGTGTCTCATTGTGGTTTTATTTTGTACTTCTGTAATGAGATACTGAGTGTGTATGTGTGTGTGTGTTTATAAGTGTGTGCAGGTGAACATGGTGTAAATGTGCAGAGGCCAGAAACATTGTGTGATATTTTCTGTCATGTTTCAAATTATTCCTTTGAGATGGGACCTCTAACTGAATCTGTCTCTACCTCTTATCCCTCAGTACTCAGGTTACAGAAATGTGCAATCACACCCAGCTTTTATAGGACTGCAAGATCTCTCATACACTTAGCCATTTTCCCAATGAATGCTGAGCATTTCCAGTAGAATGTCTCTCCTTAACTATTTGAAATGTTTGCAATTGGTTTTCTTTCTTTTTCTTTTTATTTTTTTGGTTTTTCAAGACAGCATTTCTCTGTAGCTTCGATGCCTGTCCTAGAACTAGCTCTTGTAGACCAGTGATGACATGTGTCACAAAACAATCCCACACCAGTTCAGAATTATGAATAATAAAAGGGTTATTTATTTAAGGGCGAAACTTACAGATCCTAAATGATAGTCCTCTTCACGAACAGGAACAGAGTCTAGCAGCTGGATGAAATGAGAGCTGGAAGCAAGAGAGTGGGCGTTTACCTCTTCTTTTATAGTATAAGAGACCACACCCAAGTGGGCTGATATCTTAAAGGCTATTGGCTGAAGGAGCAGAGTAATGTTCCCACAGCAGACCAGGATGGCCTTGAACTCACAGAAATCCTCCTGCCTCTGCCTCCCCAAGTGCTGAGGTTAAAGGCATGCCCCACCACGTCCGGTGGTTTTCTTAGTTCCTTATGTATTCTAGATAATGAATCTTCTAATGAATATATATTCTAGATAATGTCAATATTTTTCTCTCATTATGTCATCTTACCTTACATCCTGTTAGATGGAATGAAAAATTTGATATTGATAATGTCCTATTTATTAGTTTTTCTGTCTGCTATAGAACACAACTCTAGTGTCAACTATTAGAACAGTACAGCCACAATTACCATGACCTTTTTACTATGTTTTTCCTTGATTTACATTTAAATACACAATATATTTGAAGGTGTATTCGTATATGTTTTGAGGTTTAGATCTAGGTTTCATTGTTAACTTCTTCTTTATTTAACTTATGACTAAGTTGGTGGGACACTATAGTTGAAAATGTTATGTTTCATCCTTTGAGTTGGAGGAGAAAAATATCGCTTCCAGCAGTCCACTGGGAATATTTGTGTGACTTCGCTTTGTTCTGTATCTATGGGTCTGTGATTACCATGCAAACTGATCACTGTAGATGGACATTAAATCTTGAAATTAGGTAATGTCATAGTTGAATTTTTATTAACTTAACATAACCTAAAGTTATCTTGAAAGAGGAAATTCATGGAGAAAATGTCTCCATCAAGTTGCTTGTAACCAAGTCTGTAGGGGCATTTTCTTTCTTAATGATTAAAGTAAGAGGATTCAGCTCACTGTGGTCAGTGACAACCATGGGAAGGTGGTCCTGAGTATATAAGAAAGTAGATCAAACAAGCCATGATGAGCAAGATAACCTGTATTCTTCCAGGGTTTCTGCTTCAATTCCTACATCCATATTCCTACCTCAAGTTCCTGTCCTGTCCTGTCTTATGAAATAAACCCTTTCTTGCCTGAGTAGCTTTTGATCATGGTGTTTTATCACAGTAATAGAAACCTAAGACAGGTAGACTAATTTCTTCTACTTTGTATTTATTTTTCACAAATGAGTTAGTTTATTTATCTCCTTGACATTTCAATATAAATTGTAGGACATTTTTCTATAATTTTAATAAAAAATACATTGATTCTATAATTAAGTCAAGAGAAAACTGTCATCTCCAGTATGTTGTCTTTCAAACTCTGAACATAACACATCATATATGCATTTTGACTTTCAATTTCTCTGTGTTGCTGGGGCCAGCTCCAGATTCTTACCTCAGCTTCACAAGTGTGGGGATTAGGGACACTTTCTTTTTTATCTGTGTGTATTCAGTTCCATTTTCTTGCTTTTTGAAACTGACTAGAAGTTACAATAAAACTCATGACCAGGATGGCCATTTTAGACATTGTGCTTCATTTCCTTTCTTAGGAAAAAATAGTCATTGAGTTATTTTCTGTGAAGTGTTGCTTTAGTTATTGATGTCTTTCTTTCTGTCTTCTGTCACTGAAAACAGAGAGGAAGTCAAGCTTTTTGTGTTTTTTTTGTAGAGGGACATTGACATCTTGAGAGTTTTGCCTCTATGAATGCCTACTTCCCAAAGCCCCATTTCCAAATGGCAGCACATTGAAGATGAGGCTTATATAATATGAAACTAGAGGAATGAGGTTTTCAATCCTTAGGAATGGCTTTTCTTGAGATGTCTATCTGACTTATCCTCTTTCTTTCCTTCAAAATCTTAGTAAATTTCTTTTATTTATACTGTCTGGGATGGTCAGCTGCATGCAGGAGAACAGAAGAAAGCAAGCCCCTCCTGTTTAATAAGCTGTGAAATATTGTGCTTCTTCTGTGATGTTGTCTGTTTAAAATGTTTGTCTAACTGTTTATTTGACTGTCGATTTCTTATTATTTGTTTTAGAGAATTACTTACAAACTTTAGATGTATCATACTTTTTATATGCTAACTAATATATTATGTATGGCATATAATTTTTTATTCTCGTAAAAATATATTCTGAAAAGAAGACATTTTACTTTTTGATGAATTTCAGTTTTACTTTGTTACATAAGGTTTAGGTTTTTGCAGTTGTGTTATAGAAATATTTGCCTAATTTAAGGTCAAATTGATTTTGTTCTGTTCTTTCTAGAAGTTTCGCAGTGTTGGCTCTATTCTCAGATATGGTCTTCATTTTGGACTTATTTGTGTGTATGTATGAGCTATAAAATGGACCTTATTTTTATGACTCCCAAATATTCTGACACTATGTTAAGATGATGATTCCCTTCATAAAAGAAATTTTACTTTTGTCAAAAAGTCGGGCATCCAGAAATTTGTCTGCATCTGAACTCTCATTTCAATTCCATTTATCTTAAAGAATATAGGACACCATTTATTTATTCCATGATATGAGAATAAAGCTTGAAATCACTTATTAGCCATTAAACATGTTTTCTGATTTTCAATATTGTTTAAACTATGTTTGTTGTTTACATTTCTAAATGATTTTCAGAAGCATATTATCTAATTTATTTTATAACCTATTTCTATATCCCTGTGTGAGAACACACAGAAGGCTAAATACAAACTTGTCTATTACAAGGTCAAAGAGAAGTCTACTTCAGGCTAACAATCCATGGGTGATGGGGGAGAGTCTTCTGTTTTGAGTTGTTTTCATTGGTTAAATAAAGAAACTGCCTTGGCCCTTTGATAGGACAGAAAATTAGGTAGGTGGAGTAAACAGAACAGAATGCTGGCAGAAAGAAGCCGAGTCAAGCAGTCGCCATGATTCTCCTCTCCAAGGCAGATGCAGGTTAGGATCTTACCGGTAAGCTACCACCTCGTGGTGGTACACAGATTATTAGAAATGGGTTAATCTAGATGTGAGAGCTAGCCGATAAGAGGCTAGAGCTAATGGGCCAAGCAGTGTTTAAAAGAATACCATTTCTGTGTAATTATTTCGGGGCATAAGCTAGTCGGGCAACCGGGAGGTGGGGTGGCGGGACCCAGCTCGCCACTCCTCTCAAAACATGGGTGCTTGCTTCTCAGTTTACTGTTACTTGTCCCCAGCTCTTCTCATTGGGGCTCTTTTCCTCCTTGCAGAGGATAAGTCTTTTGGTAGGCTTTGAATGAACTTCTATTTTTTTTCCATTCAAAAATTTCTACTTCCTCCCCTCCTCCCATTCCCATCCCACTTCCCCACTCACCCTTCTCCCCCCCCCCATGTCTTAAGAAATGGCAGGGTACCCTGCCCTGTGCGAAGTCCAAGCCCCCCCCCCCCCATCTAGGGCTAGGAAGGTGTGCATCCAAATAGAATAGGATTCCAAAAAGCCAGTACATGCAGTATAAACAAGTCCTGGTGTCATTATCAGTGGCTTCTTAGTCAGCCTCCATTGTCAGCCAGTTTAAACACATGTTCATTCAGTCTCAGTCCAGCTGGATTGGTGAGCTCCCATTAGATCAGGCACACTGTCTCAGTGGGTAAACAAAGCCCTCGTGGCCCTGACTTCCTTGCTCATCTTCTCCCTCCTTCTGCTCTTCATCTGAACCATGGGAGCACAGTCCAGTGCTCTGATGTGTGTTTCTGTCTCTATCTCCATCCATCGCTGGATGAAGGTTCTATGGCAATATTCAAGATATTCATCAGTGTGACTATGGGACAAGGCCAGTTCAGGCACCCTCTCCTCTACTGCCCAAGGACCTAGCAGGGGACATTCCCATGAACACCTGGGATCTTCTCTAGAGCCAACTCTCTTGACAACCCTAAAATAGTTCCCTGAATGAAGATCCTTGCTCCTATATCTGCCCTTTGTCCATCTCAACCCTCCAACTCCCCAAGCTTTCACTAATCCTTCTCTTTTCTCCTCTCTCCCCTTCTCCCCTTTCCCCACCGTAACCCTGCCCCCACCCCCATACTTCCAACTCTTGTCCAGCGATCTTGTCTGCTTCCGATTTCCAAGAATATATATATATTTCTTTGGGTTCACCTTATTTTTTTTTTTGGTTTCTCTAGGCTTGTGAACTATAGGCTCAATGTCCTTTGTTTATTGCTAGAATCCAATAGTGAGTGAGTATATACCACACTCATATTTTTGAGTCTGGGTTATCTCACTCAAGATAGTGTTTTCTATTTCCATCCATTTGTATGCAAAATTCAAGATGTCATTGTTTTTGACCTCTGAGTAGTAATCTAATGTGTATATGTTCCACATTTTCTTTATCCATTCTTCCATTGAGGGACATCTATGTTGTTTCCAGGTTCTGGCTATTACAAATAATGCTGCTATGAAAATAGTTGAACAAATGCTTTTGTAGTATGATTGGGCATCTCTTAGCTATATTCCCAAGAGTGGTATTGCTGGATCCTGACGTAGGTTGACTCCCAATTTCCTGAGAAACTGCTACACTGATTCCAAGGTGATTGCACAAGTTTGCATTCCCACCAGCAATGGATGAGTGTTCCCCTTACTCCACATCCTATCCAGCATAGGCTATAGCTGGTGCTTTTGATTTTAGAAATTCTAACAGGTATAAGATGGTATCTCAAAGTTATTTTGATTTGCATTTTCCTGATCACTAAGAAAGTTGAACATGACCTTAAGTATCTTTTGGCCCTTTGAACTTCTGTTGAGAATTCCTGTTCAGTTCAGTACTCCATTTTTAATTGGGTTATTTAGAATTTTAATGTCAAAGTTAGTGAGTTCTTTATATATTTTGGAGATCAGAATTTTGCCTAATGTGGGGTTGATGAAGATCTTCTCCCAATCAGTAGGTTGCCTTTTTGTCTTAATGACAGTGTCCTTTGCTTTACAGAAGCTTCTCAGTTTCAGGAGGTCCCATTTATTCATTGTTGCTACTGGGGTTCTACATAGGAAGTGGTCTCCTGTGCCCATGTGTTGCAGTCTACTTCTCACTTTTCTTTTATCAGGTTCAGTGTGGTCAGATTTATATTGAGGTCTTTAAAACATTTGGACTTGAGTTTATTGCATGGTGATAGATATGCATCTATTTTCACTCTTCTACAGGTTGACATCCAGTAATGCCAGTACCATTTGTTGAAGATGCATTCTTTCTTCTATTGTATAATTTTATCTTCTTTGTCAAAAATCAGGTGTTTACAGGTTTGTATATTAATATCTGGGTCTTCAATTCAATTCCATTGGTCAAAATTTCCGTTTTTATCCCAATACCAAGCTGTTTTCAATATTGTAGTTCTGTAATATAGTTTGAAGTCAGAGATGGTAATGCCTCTAGAAGTACCTTTATTGTATAGGATTGATTTGGCTATCCTGGGTTTTTTTTGTTTTTCCATATAAAGTTGATTATTATTCTCTCAAGGTCTGTAAAGAATTTTGTTGGAATTTTGATGGGGATTGAATTGAATTTACACATTGCCATTGGTAGAATTTCCATGTTTACTATGTTGATCCTACCCATCCAAGAGCATGAGAGATCCTTCCATTTTCTGGTGTCCTCTTCAATTTCTTTCTTCAAAGCCTTAAAGTTCATGTCAAATAGATCTTTCACTTTCTTGGTTAGTGTTACCCCAAGATACTTTATGCTATTTTTGGCTATTGTGAAAGGTGATGTTTCTCTGATTTCCCTCTCTGGTGTCTTTGTCCTTTGTGTATAGGAGGGCAACTGATTTTTTGGAGTTGGTCTTATATCCTGCCACATTACTGAAGGTATTTATCAGCTGAAGGGGTTCTTTGGTGGAGTTTTCAGGATCACTGATGTACACTATCATATCATCTGCAAATAATGAAAGTTTAACTTCTTCCTTTCCAATTTGAATCCCCTTGATCTCCTTATGTTGTCTTATTGCTATTGCTAGAGCTTCAAGTACTACGTTGAAGAGATATGAAGAGAGTGGACAGCATTGTTTTATTCCTGATTTTAATGGAATGGCTTTGAGTTTCTCTCCATTTAATTTGATGTTAGCTGTTGGCTTGCTGTATATTTTTTTTATTATATTTATATATGATCCTTGTATCCCTAATCTCTCTAAGACCTTTATCATAAAGGGGTGTTGAATTTTGTCAAATTATTTTTCAACATATAATGAAATGATCATATGTCTTTTTCTTTCAGTTTATTTATATGATGAATTACATTGATAGATTTTCATATGTTGAACCATCCCTGCAACTCTGGGATGAAGCCTACTTGATAATAATGGATAATTTTTTTTGATGTGTTCTTGGATTCGGTTGGCCAGTATTTTATTGAGAATTTTTGCACCAATGTTCATGAACAAGTTTGGTCTGTAATTTTCTTTCTTGGTTGAGTCTTTATGTGGTTTTGGTATCAGGGTAACTGTAGCTTCATAAAAAGAGTTTGGCAATGACTCCTCTGTTTACATTATGTGAAACGCATAAAGGAGTATAGGTATCACCTCTTCTTGGAAGTTCTGGTAGAATGCTGCATTAAAACCAACTAGTCCTGGACGTTTTTTGTTTGGGCCTTTTTTATGACAGCTTCTATTTCCTCACAACTTATTCATTTATTTAAATTATTCAACTGGTCTTGATTTAATTTTCTTTTTTTTTTTTGGTTTTTTGAGACAGGGTTTCTCTGTGGTTTTGGAGCCTGTCCTGGAACTAGCTCTTGTAGACCAGGCTGGTCTCGAATTCACAGAGATCCGCCTGCCTCTGCCTCCCGAGTGCTGGGATTAAAGGCGTGTGCCACCACCGCCCGGCTTTGATTCAATTTTTTAATGTAGTACTTATCTAAAAAACAGTCTATTTCTTTTATATTTTCTAACTTTGTGGCATACAGCCTTTTGTAGTAAGACCTAAAGATTCTCTGAATTTCCTCAGTGCCTGTTGTTATGTCCCCCTTTTAATTTCTGATCTTGTTAATTTGTATGTTTTCTCTCTGCCCTTTGATTAGTTGGATAGGGGTTTACCAATCTTGTTGATTTGCTTTTTTCAAAGAACCAGCTCTTTGTTTCATTTATCCTTTGGATTGTTTTCTGTGTTTCTATTTTGTTGATTTCAGCCCTCAGTTTGATTTTTTCCTCTGGGTGAGTCTGCTTCTTTTTTTTTTCTAGAGCTTTCAGCTGTGCAGTTAAGTCTCTAATGTGAGCTTTTTCCATTTTTTTTCAAATGTGGGCACTTAGTGCTATGAACTTTCTTCTTAGCACTGCTTTCATAGTGTCCCATTGGTTTGGGTATGATGTGTCTTTATTTTCTTTGAATTCAAGGAAGACATTAATTCCTTTCTTTATTTCTTCCTTGACCCAGTGGTGGTTCAGTAGTTGACTGTTAAGTTTTCATGAGTTTGTAGGCTTTCTGGAGGTAGAATTGTTGTTAAATTTCAACTTCATTCCATGGTGATCCCATAAGACACAGGTGGTTACTACAATTTCTTTGTATCTATCAATGTTTGCTTTGTTACCAATTATATGATCAATTTTTGAGAAGGTTCCATTCAATGCTGAAAAGAAGGTATATTCTTTTCTGTTTGGGTTGAATGTTCTATAGATGTCTGTTAAGTCCATTTGGTTCATTACATCTGATAGTTCTCTTATTTCTCTGTTAAGTTTCTGTCTGGTTGACCTGTCCATTGGTGAGAGAGGATTGTTGAAATCTCCTACTATTAGAGTGTAGGGTTTTCTGTATGCTTTGAGTTCTAGTCATGTTTCTTTTACATATGTTGGTGCTTTTATATTAGGGCGTAGATATTCAGGATAGAGACTTCTTTGTGATGAATTTTTCCTGTTATGAGTATAAAATGTCCTTCTCCATCTCTTCTGATTGATTTTAGTTTGAAATCAATTTTGTTAGATATTAGTATAGCCATACCCACTTGTTTCTTTTGACCATTTGATTGGAAAACCTTTTCCCCACCCTTTACTCTGAGGTAGTGTCTGTCTTTGAGTTTGAGGTGTGTTTCTTGTAAATAGCAGAATGTTGGTTCTTGATTTCGTATCCATTCTCTTAACCTGTGCCTTTTTATAGGTGAATTGAGTTCATTGATATTAAGTGATATTAATGATCAATGGTTGTTAACTCCGGTTATCTTTCTGGTAGTAGAGTGTGTGTATTTTCTTTCTTTGAGTTATGCTGGGGAATGGTTGTCAGATGCTTGTGTTATTATGGGTGTTGTTGGCTTCCTTGGTTTGTGATTTTCCCTCTAGTATTTTCTGTAAGGCTGGGTTTGTGGCAATGTATTTTTTAAATCTGTTTTTGTCCTGGAATATCTTGTTTTCTCCATTGATGGTGAATGCAAGCTTTCCTGGGTATAGTAGTCTGGGCTTGCATCCATGGTTTCTTAGTTTCTGCAGCATATCTATCCAAGACTTTTTGGCTTTCATGGTTTCCATTAAGTCATGTGTAATTCTGATAGGTTTCCTTTTATATGTTACTTTACCTTTTTCCTTTGTAGCTCTTAATATTTGTTCTTTATTCTGCATGTTTTGATTATTATATGACAAGGGGATGCTTTTTTGGATTCAGTCTATTTTGTGTTCTGTATGCTTCTTGTACCTTCATAGGAATATCCTTCTTTAGGCTGGGAAAGTTTTCTTCTATAATTTTGTTGAATATATTTTCTGGGCCTTTAAGCTGTAATTCTTCTCCTTCTTCTACCCCTATTATTCTTAGGTTTGATCTTTCCATGGTGTCCCAAATTTCCTGGATGTTTTGTGTTAAGAATTTGTGGATTGTTTTGCTCTTTAATCAGTGAGCTTATTTCCTCTATAGTATCTTCAGTGTCTGAGATTCTTTCTTCTATCTCTTGTAGTCTGTTGGTAATGCTTGTCTCAGTAGTTCCTGTTTGTTTACCCAGATTTTCCATATCCTGCCTTCCCTCAGTTTGTGTTTTCTTCATTACCTCCATTTCATTTTTCAAGTCTTGAATTATTTCCCTTACCTGTTTGATTGCTTTTTCTCATTTTTCTTGGTTTTCTTGGGAATCTTTGAGAGATTTATTCATTTCCTCTACCTTTTTGTTTGTCATCTCCATTTATTTAAGGCAGTTTTTCACCTCCTGTTTAAGTTCCTCTATTATTTTCATAATATTCCATTTAATGTCGATTTTTTTTCTATTTCTTCTGGAGTAGGGTATTCAATTCTTCTTGTTTCTTGATCCCTGGATTCTAGAAATGTCATGTTGCCTTTCAGGTTGTTGGAAAAATTCTTGCAATGGCACCTGCCCATCTCTTCCTTCAAACGGAGCCAGGAGAGTCTTGGTGTCTTGGTCCAGTCTTTGCTGTGACTGACTCTCTGGGTGAATCTCCTCAGTGCAGGAGCAGGAACTATTCCTGTCTGTCTGGATGGAATTCCTCAGCACATTCACAGAGTCTCCTGATAGTCCAAGGACACCACAGACAAAAGGGTGAACATGGGGGCAGGGCAGGGTCGAGTGGAACACAGAAGACCCTGAAGCAGGAGCTGGGGGGGGGCTGTGCTCTCTTCTGGGATAGTCTGCCCCTGGATAGCACACACTCACCCATCTTGATGGAATTCCTCAGCACTGAAACAGGGATACCTGGTAGTCCAAGGACACTGCAGACAAAAGGGTGAACGTGGGGGCAGGGCAGGGTCGAGGGGAACACAGAAGTCCCTGCAGCAGGAGCTCTGGATTAGAATTTTAACAGACACATTTTGGAGGGATATTCAGTCTATCATTAAAACAATACTGTGATAGCTAATACATTAATCAATCATTAGTCTCCGAGTCTTTCTAATGATTAAAAGGTTTTAGTGGTTCATTTCAGGGTCCATGAATCTTGGAAATGAAATCATGTGTGACAGTGGCCTCAGGGAGCTTCAGACTCTGCACTGGGCATCGAGCATCCTCTAACTTTTTTCACCACCTAAGAAGCATAGTAAAGGAAGCCAACTGACTAGGAGAGTGTTGCTATGTACTCCAGAAGTGAAGCCCAAAGGAAGCTATCTACAGCACAGCAGCCAGACACTGAAGAATCCATGCACACTGCCCTGCAGAGTCTGGGAACCTGGGAAGCTAACGCTGTTGCAAGAGACACAATCTGTGGAAGCTGCCTGTACTCCTTTTGCTCAGCATCTGCTACAGGTGTTGATGAGAAACTTTGGTGAACCTAGAAGGAGAAATACTTCCCTCTGTTATTTCTTTCTTCTTACCTTTTATTTATTTATCTTAAATTTTAATTAAATTTATCCATTCATTTAACTCTTTCTTGTGTGTGTGAGGGGGGATTGTACATGATATGATACATATATGGAGGTCAAAGAATAACTTCCAGGAGTTGATTCTCTATTTTCACAATGCAGGTCTCAGGATATAAACTCAGGTCATCAGGCTTGGAAGTAAGCACCTTTTCCAACTGAGCCATATCACCAACTTCTTTCTCAGCCTGCTCATCCATGACTTTGATCTAAGCTTATCACATGACTGTGGTGGGTTTTAAGCATCAATCTTTCTTGGTCTCTATTACATTTTTTTAAGTTTTGAATTTCAAAACAATATTTTCCCGATAGCAAGCCTTCCTTTAACTATCATTATTTTTTTTTTTTTTTACTCAGAGAAACCTAGTCTGTAATCCTAATCCAAATATTCAAGTGCAAGGTTAGGATTTTATTTTTACTTTTTTCCTTTGGAAAATCAATTTACATATATATATATATGTGTGTGTGTGTGTGTGTGTGTGTGTGTGTGTGTGTGTGTGTGTGAAACCCCATTAATTCGGTTATTTGTATACTTCCTTATGATAGAAATAAATAAGACTAAATGGATTTTTAAATTTTAACTTTTAATTTGTTGCCAATGAAGTTTGAGGCATTTCCTTTTATACATCATGACTCTAAGAGGAAAAGACTTGAAAACTGCTGTCTAACCTGGATGGAGGGGGGAGGACCTTGGACTGCTCATAGGGCAGGGAACCCTGACTGCTCTTAGGACTGGAGAGGGAGGGGGAGGGGCCTGGGGAGTGGGGGAAGGGGGAGGGAAAAAAGAGGCTGGGAGGAGACAGAGATTTTTAATAAAAAAAATTAAAAAATTGAGAACTTTGCAAAAACAATTTACTAAAAAATATGAAAGACATTCTGTTGACATAATTGAATGATTCTGAATCCTCAGGATGATAGGCATCATGCTGAAATACGTGCAGAGATTTGCTGTTAGGAAGTCACAGGGAAGAGGCAATTCTTCAAATGTAAAGTGGCTGTTTTCATTGAAAGGTTCAAGGGATAAATAGATGTTGATGAAATGTCATTTCTCATTGTTACAGTTTTCAGATTTGCTTTTATTTGTAACTGCAGGTATGCTTGTGTGATTTTGTGTGGGTATGTGCATAGGTGTGCACATGCCTATGTGGCTCTAGAAGACGTCATTCCAGGTGGATCTGAGCACTTGCATCAGGAGGCTTAGAGCCAAACTTGGGTCCTCTATAAGAGTAATATAGACTCTTTAAGTGCTGAGCCATGTCTCCAGACACATTTTAAAATGAAATAGGTTTATTGTTACCTAAACCATGAGACCAAAATATTTAACCACAAACATTTGTGAATGGTACTATATGAATGCATTCCTTACTTTGCTTTTGTGGTAACATTATACAAACATCTGTATGTTCTTATAAAAAGCTGATGAGAGTTGAGTTTTGTTAAATAGCCATAGAACAAAGGATAAAACGTATTATCCCTGATACTGAGAAAGAAGCTGCATATATTAAAAAAAATAACAATCTTGGTCATATTGTAATATTCTTAGTATTGTATTATGCATTAATCACGATTAGTAATTTTTCTTTAAATTTGTAGTAGAAAGTTCAGTTTCTTGATTGTATAACTCAACTTTCCATCTAAACTTGTGATAATATGTTAACTCTTCTCATTGTCATGATATGTCCTGCATTTGATGTCTAGCATTACAACATATACATATAGTTTATGATAATTCCCAGTAACACATGAACTCAGAAAATTTACAATTTTAGTAAATATGTTCTAAATTTTGAAGTAAATGAAGCTATATTTGTTTAATATTATGCTTGTACTTGTACCTATGTTTACTCATAGCACTTTCCAGTTTCTTTGTGAAATACTATTTCCTTCATGAAGATAAAATAATTTATTCATCCTCTTCACTGTACTTTTTATCTATGACCATAATACTGCAATGATTGGTCATAGTCACGTGTTTTTATGTTGCCTGTGCCAGCATTTTCCCCCAAGTTCATATAAAGATCTGGAGCTTTTGTCAGGTAGCTCAAGGGAATTATCAATCAACTTATCTTATTAAACTGTTCTTTGCAGAGGAATGAAAAAATTCTTTCCACAGGAAAGTTTGAGTTCTGTTGCTCTACCCTGTCAGTAATGTGCTGTGATTTCAAGGTGTAGGCCTTGCTCAGCTGGTAAGGGCAATTACATAGTGACTAAAAAACTAATGCAAAACTGATCATTGAGGGTTTCTACAATGGAAATTAGTTTTTTTTACTTACATCTTTTCTTTTTAGTTATTTTTCCTTTTATTGTTTTCTGATATTGCAGAACTTTTCTTTCAGTTTGTGACTTTTTATTATATACTTTGTGTTATATTGATTCTAATTTAAGAGCTTACTTATCTATTATTTATGAATTCATTTCACTGCTAGTGCTTTCTGTGTATTGTCTACATAAAGATCTCTGCAACAGAAACATAAGAGTATTTTAAAGTTTTACTTGAAGCCTCTATCCTTTTTTAAATGTTCCATATTTCTAAAATACTGCATATATATATTAGGTGCTCTACTGCTTGGTTTTACTCCAAATATCCAATCAGCCTAGATGTTGAGCAACAGAAAAAAATGAAATACAAAATAGATGCAGTAAGTTGACCAGGAATACCTAAATCTGTGTTCTTCCTGCTTCAGGCTTGCTTGAAGCTTGAATTACAGACCTGTAACACCTTAAGAAGCATAGATGAAGAATTAATTAACATTAATTAACCTATTCCATGCCTTACTCTGAGAATCACTCCATTGTTGTAGGCTGTGGATGTCTGAATGTTCCTGTAAAAAGCCAATGCCATATTTTTATATCATTTATGTAGCATTGTGATGTATATGTTTTGTATTATTAAAATCATCCTTTGATAATTTTACTCAGGTATATAAAGCCATTTAATCACATTTGCTATCCTATTTTCTTAACTCCATTTCATCTTTGTCAACTCTCTTTTCCTTCTACAAATCCCTTTATCACATTCTTGTTTATTTGTTTTATGTTCCATTAATGACTGGCATGGTGACATAATGGAGTGCAACAGGATTATCAGTATGTGTCAAAAGTCACCCTCCTCTAGAATCCATCAGTAACTAATAGACCAGAAGTGTGAAATTTGGCCAATTAGTGCCTTCCCTATTTATGACTGCCTATTGACAAACCCGGTTTTGTGCTGGTCCTGAGTTCAGAACTACAATTGTTGTGCCATGCCAAAAGATAACATTTAAAAGACTTATCTTTTTCATCCAGCTCCTACATTTTTTATGCACACATCTTCCACCATGTTACCAGAGCCTGAGTTATGAGATATGTGTAGTGTTTAGGACAAATCATTCAACTGTTCCTTATTCTCAGAACCTTGAATAGATTTCAGTCTTTGCATTCACTGTCATTCACAGTAAAGAGAAGCAGAAAGTATCATTTATCTATAGGCATAAAAATAACTATTTGGAAGATAGTTTGACAATGTATCTTTTACAAGTTTTTCACCATGAGCTGTTGAGCCATTGATGTTTAGTTGGATTTATAATACAAGGAATTAATTCCCTCTTATAGAACAGGCATCAAATCTTAGCTAACAGTTTGTGTGACATAGTAGTCATGTGATTGTCCACATAGTAGTCATGCCACTATTGCACCAATGGTGATCATATTTGCCTGACAGGTTGGTATTGTTTTTCATAGGTTCAGAGCAGCATGCATAGCATCTTCTGGAATTATGAAAGCTAGCCAGTGTTGAGAGAGAGAGAGAGAGAGAGAGAGAGAGAGAGAGAGAGAGCAATTGTTAGGATATGTACTTTTTAAATAGCCAAGGATATCCTTGAGTGTCTGATCATCTGACATCCACCTTCCATGTTCTGATGGTTCAGGCACCATCATTTCAGGTTGATGCAATTCTGGGACTTGAGCTCAGAATCCCTGTATTTCAGGTGTGGTGGTCTGGATGAAAATGTCATGAATAAACTCATAACAAATGGCATTATTGGGGCTGTAGCCTTGTTGGAGGAAATGTGTCACTGAGGGGTAGACTATTAGGTTTCATAAGCTCAAGCCAAGCTTAGTGGTTCATTCTTTCTTTCTGTTGCTGCTGATCCATATGTAGAACCCTCAGCTCCTTCTACAGCACCAGGTCTTCCTGAATGCCACTTTACTTTCCAGCATCATGATAAATGGACTAAATTTTGGGACTGTAAGACAATTCCAATTAAGTACTTTTCTTTATGAGACTTGGCACAGTCATGGTGTCTCTTCGCAGCAAGAGAAGACACCCTTACTAAGACACCAGGCAAGATCTCTAACAATTTAAATACATACTTATTTCATTTCCTAGTTTTTTAAAATTTACATGACATTTAATATGTGTATATTAAAATCTGTCCATCTGTCTGTAAAGACATAAATATAATCTATTATGACATTTAGTAGATGTTTGTTTATAGAATCAAATTAGTCCTTTCATTCCACGCTTAATTATTGATTTACTTTTGTAAACAGCCTTTCGCATCCCAAAGGTAGAAAAGTTCACATTGTATCTAAACAATGCTATTTATCTGTTGAAGAAGTAAGCACAATTAAGAAAAAAATCATGAGCCAGGCAGTGGTAACATAGACCTTTGATCCCAGCATTAGAAAAGGAGAGCCAAGAAAATCTCTGAGTTGGAGGCCAGCGTGGTCTGCAGAGCTAGCTCCAGGATAACCAAAGCTACAGAAAGAAACCCTGTCTTCCAAAACAAGAGAGAGAGAGAGAGAGAGAGAGAGAGAGAGAGAGAGAGAGAGACGGAGAGACGGAGAGACAGAGAGACAGAGAGACAGAGAGGATATAAACACATTTAATGTAGGTAAAAATTTATAAATTTATACATTGTGATGGTAAATTGATGTGGGAATCCCCTCTGTATGCTATGATTACCATTAATAAATAAAGAAACTGCCTTGGCCTGTTGATATGGCAGAATGTAGGTAGCCGGGGAAGACAGAACTGAATGCTGTGAGGAAGAATGCAGAGTCAAAGAGATGCCATGGAGCTGCTAGAGTCAGACATGTCAAATCTTTGCCAGTAAGCCACTGCCACATGGTTGTAGTGGGAGCTGTGGGCTGTGTTCCTGCCGTCCCAGCTCCTGGTCGCCTGGCTATCTTATTCCCCAAAATAACGACACACAAACTGTATTCTTTTAAACACTGCTTGGCCCATTAGCTCTAGCCCTTACTGGCTAATTCTCATATCCCGATCAACCCATCTCTAATAATCTGTGTAGCACTAGTCTTACCGGGAAAGATTCAGCATGTCTGACCTGGCGGCTGGCTGCACCCAGTGATATACAGATTAATAGAAATAGGTCAAATTAATGTAAGAGTTATTCAATAAGAAGCTAGACCTGGACTCCTTCCTAGAAAGTGGAACAGAGTTACCTTGGAGGATCTTTGTTTAGGAAGAAGCTAGAATTTTAGAGAAACAGGAAAAAGCAAAAGGACTTGAGATTTTCTTTGATCAAATTCGAGGTGAAGGACTTTACTCTGATCCTCAGAATGAAGCTCTTCATGATGACCACACCTTGTCCCTTTATAGCACAGCAGCTTTAAAGGCTTGGGACAGGATTTGCGTACCAAGAAAGACTTGAATCATATCTTTGGTTTAAACAGTGTCAGAAAGAAACTCTTAGTGACATTTTACAAAGACTAACTAAGGCTGTACAAATAGGGGTAACTGACCCAGAAGCTAGACGTATAATACTTGAATATTTCACTTATGAGAATGCCAACATAGAATGCAAAAGGGATCCTTGGGCCTTTAAAGATCAGATCAGCACCCATGGATAAATGGGTCTTGCATATTCTGAATGTCAAGACACTTGACTATGGTACTGAAGCTTGGGTAGGATAATCAATTTCCCACCCAGGTAGGGTAAAAGAAGACATAAAAATACCAAATGTTTTAATTGTGGTAGAATAGGAAATCTGAGAAGGGATTACAGAGAAGGGATTCCTAGGAATAATGTCTCCTCTGGAAATAATGTCTCTCTGAGAGGGAGAGCAGCATGGAGGACTCTGTGCTGACCCATGTGACATTGGGAGGGAGAGCAGCATGGAGGACTCTGTGCTGACTGAACGTGACATTGGGAGGGGGAGCAGCATGGAAGACTCTGTACTGACTGAACGAGACATTGAGAGGAAGAGCAGCATGGAGGACTCTGTACTGACGGAACATGACATCAGGAGGGGAGAGCAGCATGGAAGACTCGGTGCTGACCCAACGTGACATTGGGAGGGAGAGCAGCATGGAAAACTCGGTGCTGACTGAATGTGACATTGGGAGGAAGAGCAGTAGGGAGGACTCTGTACTGACGGAACATGCCATGAGGAGGGGAGAGCAGCATGGAGGACTCAGTGCTGACCCAACGTGACATTGGGAGGGGAGGGCAGGTTCGTACTTTGATGGCATCATGTTCTCTGTTTCACATTATTGTGCTATCACTTTGTTAGATTTTTTTCAAAATGACACCTTCCAACTTGGAATTTAACTATAGAATGAACTAAAAATAACCAGCTTGTTGTTTGCCAATTTCAATTCCTTGGAAACTTTGGGTATGTGTGAGTCTCTGTTTTAATTAGATATTTACTACTTTATTCAAGAACTCTTTAACCTTAATGTGAAAACATACTATTTATTTGGAGTAAATCTGCATACACATTGCTTCTAATGCTTAGGAGAGAGAAGAAAAAAATCACTTATTATTCTGTCAGCTTGCAGCTGGGACCTCAGAGGTAGATATTTTGCGTCTGTACACATGTGTTTACTGTGTTTAGGTCCACTGAAAGAATGACACATTATGTCACCAGTGATAACAGAAGGGTCAATCCCCTTCCTAAAGTCTTTTGTAAGACCTGAATATGGCCTGAATCTGTCCAATGAATTTAAAGAACCCAGATATCAAGGAGGAGGTTGACGAATAGGCCTGCCCTGCATCCTATTAGCACAATGAACAGATGTCTGCTTTGGCCATTGTGGTCACTTTAAAAGGGAACACTGGAGACTTGCCATCTTGAAAATGAAAGGTAGTTTTGCATCCCTGCACGATTAGTTGCATTTCTGAACAATAAAGTGTGCATTAAGTCAGGGGTGACATCAAACAAAATGTAGTTAGGATGAATCACTATGTTGTATCAGGATGGAAGAAATAATATCTGATCAAAAACAGATATAGGAAGTAGGTAGGGATGGGGCTACAACCCACATATTGCCAGGAGTCTCTTTGCTGGACTTCATCCTTGCAAAGACCAACACCAAATGCTTTCTGGATTCTTATACCTTTCAACAGCAACAAAACCAAGTTGTGCAGCTGGCTAGTTAGTCAGTGGGAGAGGGTTTCTATCCCAGTACCAGCTGGTGATGATTTTATGGCTACCAGCATGAGGATTGAGAGTGCCTATAAATTTACATCCAGCTAGTGTAGCCACAGATGCCTCTCTTACTCCTGTCTGGAAACCTTACTAAATGGTAGCCTGAGAAATATCCAGCAGCAGCAGATTCTGAAAGCTGCCTATGTGCCCCATAAAAGAGTCTTTATCCATTTTCACTCTGCTGCTCTTTGAATTCCATCCAGTTTCCACTGAAATTAAGGTGAATGGGGGTATGGTATATAATTAGACTTTGTTACACTATTCAATTACTTCATTCACCTTTATCTTATTACCTCTGCGGACATGCAAGGTCAATTCCAGCAGCATTAGAACAGAGATGTAGTTAATTAAAAATGAACTGAGTATAACCAATAATACACTTGCTTGAGAAAAACTCTAAATGACCAAAGCTGGCACAGGAACTTTATTATGTTATTAATGCTGACAGTAATTTACAGTCGTGGTGCAGTTGTATGGATGTTCCTTTGTATTTGTTAAAAGCTGTGCAGACATGGGAAACACCTCTAATCTCCCTTTCACTTCACATTAGTTCTAGCTCAATCATAGATTGCAAATTTTCCAGTTGTGTAATCATGAGGCATCCAAAGAATATGCCACTAACAGTTTTTTTTTGTTTGTTTATTTTGTTTTGTTTTAAATAGGCCAGGAGCTGTGGGCAAATTCTAGCTGCTTAAATTTCTAGAATGGAATGTCAGCAAGAAAATAAATGAATGTGTTTTAATGATTTATACGATGGAAAATAGAACAGACAACTATGTCTTTTCATAATGGAAAAGGGTCTAGGGTGTTTTTTTCCCAGGGGACAAAAAAGAAAATTCTTGAGCATTTTGTTGAATACATGTAATTATGGGTAAATATAATTTGTCTCAAATTAAAGGGCATATGCTTATGTATAAGCTGCTCTGTAGATTACCTTGTGTACTGGTCGGTTTTCTTTATTGAGAAAATATGTGAGATTATAGTTCTCTGTCACTGAGCAACTCCAATCAAATAGTATATACTATGTCATTTATAAACAGCATATATTTATAGAGGTGGAACTGTCTTTGAAATTTTATGCTTCATGAAAAAATTTGCTGGATACAATGGGCTTGTAGGGTGAAGATGAATGCCCCAATAGTACAGAAAAAAAAATAGGTGACTGTCCAGGCAATGAGATGTCTCTGTCATTTCTAGAGTTTTAGAAGTTGCTTACAATGCACTTCGTGTTTACTTAGGTAATATTATATCCTTCTGGAGTCTTTGATGAAGTTGAAGAATTTATAGTTCTAGTTTTCCTTAGTTATGATTAAAGATAAAGTAGGTATAAATATTGTAATTGTAATTTTTGCTTGATACCTGTTTTGTTATATGTAATTTTACTATGTTAAAGATAAAATCTTCTTTTTCATTTAAACAGAAAAGGGGAAGTGATGTGGGAGTCCCCACTGTGGCTGTGATTACTATTAATGAATAAAGAAACTGCTTTGGACCTATAGCAAGGCAGAACTTAAGTAGGCAGGGAAAGCTAGGGTTAATTCTGGGAGGAAGAAGGGCAGAGTCACGGAGATGCCATGAAGCCACTGCCAGAGATGGATGTGCTGAAACTTTGTTGGTAGACCATGACCTCGTGGTGATGCACAAATTAATGGAGATGGGTAAATTAAGATGTAAAAGTTAGCTAATAAGAAGCTAGAGCTAATGGACCAAGCAGTGATTTAATTAATACAGTTTCTGTGTGATTATTTCAGGTCTAAGATAGCCAGGCACAAACAAGCAGCCCCTTGTCCAATATATTTGTTCTGATAGCTTGTGGAGAATGGGAAGACCAAGGTGAAGGTCTGATTAGTTGTCTGGTGAGGATTTTCCATATAACTCCAGGTTCTTACCATATAAACCCTCATGGAGGAAGAAGTGTCTCTCTCTTTATTTAGTCTCTAATTCCATTTATGGGAGCTCTTTCTTCAGGGTCACATGTTCCAATACCATCACACGAGGTTAGAATTTCAATACATGAATTTTGGTGGGACTTGCCTATTCAGTTGACTTATTTCCCTTTACCTTATTTATGCTTGCTTTTTTGCTCTCCATTCCTTTCTAGCACAACTACGCAGGGAATTATAACAATCTCTTCCTGGCTATTACCCATTTCTTTCTGGGTTTGCCAGCCTGGCAGCTGTATTCTATGGGCTCCGAGCTGGCAGCTCCTCAGGTATATTCCTTTCTTAGAGCAGGATCAAAGCTTGTTGGCCAGGGAAGTTTCTATTAAAGCCCACTTCCATGACTGTTTTTAATCATCCTGATTTCTGACCTTTCGTGTGAACATGTGATCACCTTTCTTGCTTGGTTCTCCAATCAGTTCATCTGATTTTCTTTGGTACACATTCCTCCAACATGTCTTTGCTAGCTTCTAATTTCTCTTCATAGCCAGCATCATGACTCTAGTGCTACTAGCAAAAAATCCTGCCTTTCGAGTGACCCAAGTCCCTGTCCTGACTTGTTATTACAGTTTTATCCTGTTCTCTTCAGCTGCAGCATATAGCTGTGCAGTCTGAGCTCATCGGGAGCTGTGATGATTTGTTCCCCAGCTTTCTTCTTTTCCTTTTTTCCATTTAAGCTATGAAATATTAATGCCTCTAGTGAAATATCTGAAATTGTCCACAAAGAAGACAAAATCAGCAAATATAAAGCAAACTAATTTTCCAGCCAAGAGGCAGTTATGTGAATATTTCCACATTTTTCTGTTTTTTTTTTTCTTCAGCATAATTCTGACAATGTTGATGGAAAAATATTTTAAAACATCACACATAATAAATATTAAATCTTTTATTAACTGTGATGGGTGATTTTTGGCAACTGCCTCATGCCATTTTGTTAACTTCCCAACACCATTATTCACACCTATAGTTTTGTCATTAACGTTATGTCTAAAAATATATGGATATAGAAAAGTCCAATAAATACTCTTGTCTATAAATATTTGTATAAATTAAATATACTTTTCCAACTGTAGTTTTTTAAAATTATATAAATATTTTAAAAGTGCTTCAGTTAAACAGGTATATTATGCTTTCGATGGTCAGAGCTATGGAGACATGACACCACTAAACAGATGAGTTTGTGTGGTTAAGGAGAACAAGATAGTTTGTGAGAGAAGAAACAGTTTGTGTACGCTCACATATGAACTCGATTCATGCTCAGAAATGTAACCTTCTACACTCTGGTCTATATTCACAGTAGGATTTTCACTTATACTTTATATGTCTAATGTTGGCAACATTGAACTGTCTCATTGTTTAATATTTTCTTATTTTTCTTTCTATGGTTCTATTAAATGAGTGCATTTGCACTTCTGGCTTCCTTTAATGAGATTTTGTTTATTTTTTTGTATATGAATGTTTGCTTGAATGAATGTCTGTGTATCACATGTGTGCAGTGCCTACAGAGGCCAGAAGGTGTCAGATCCCTAGGACTGGAGTTACAGACAGTTGTGATCTGCCATGTAGGAGCTGGGAATCCAACCTAGATTTACTAGAAGAAAAGACAGTACTCTTAACTACTGAGTCATCTTCCCAGCCCCTTTTTTGGTTTTTATTTTTACACATTCCACATCTGTTTTTTGTTTTGAATCAGCACAGACAAAAGGGAAGGCTTCACTGTGGAATTTTTACATGTGTACATAATCAATTTCCTTCATATTCCCTCTTTCTTTTGTCCCCACCAATTTCCTTCCTATTTCCCACTAACTCTCTTTTTACATTCATGACTATTTTTGTGACCTAATGGATTTCCTTAACACTGCTTACAGAGGCATAGGATTCTTACCAGTGGCTACATCAATAAAAAAAAATCTCTTCTTCTATCACTAACCACTAAAATGTTCAAAAGTACAATTAGGCATATTAAGCCCAGAAACCAGCATTCTACCATGCTCCAGCTACTTTTGTCGTACCTTACGTTGTTTCTACTTCTAAAATGCTACTTGAACCCTGGAGGGATGATCTATATGTCTAACTTATGGCTGAGCTTTCAAAAGTCACCTATTCACAGCAGTTTGACCAGTTCAGAGTTCCCTCAGTTACTGTTGACCATTGTAAGAAGGACATTCCATTTCCAAAGCTGACAGCAACTCTATTATAGGGGCATAAACAGTTATTTAGAAGACAATTTGACAATCACATTTCATACATTTTTCAAATCAACAGCAATATCTTCCCAGTAGGGCTTGTGACTTACCAAGTCACGAACATTTGATTGGATTTATACTCCCGGATGAGAATTCCTTCCTACACGAAAGACATCAAATCCAATCAGAAAGTGGTTGGTTATCTCCATGACAGAATTGCCATTTTCACAACAGCTAGTTAGTATTGTTGCAAACAGGGCTCACAACTTAGTAAATTTGTTGAGGACAATTTTATTCCAGAAGCTTATAAAACACCCTCTATAAAGGGCTGCTTGCTTTCTTTCTTTCTTTCTTTCTTTCTTTCTTTCTTTCTTTCTTTCTTTCTTTCTTTCTTTCTTTCTTTTTTTTTTTTTAAAGCCTGCAACAAATTGTCTTTATTTGATAGTTAGGTACATCACGTTGTCCACCAAATAAAAGCATCTTTCACACACACACCCACCAGGTACACACACACCAAAACACAGACACATGCACACTCGCTTGCTCAGGAATCAGGTGCTGGCTCCAGCTTCATTTCTTATTAACCTGAGCGGTACCAATAACACACTGGTTCACCTTGGAGGCAAAGCGCAGTGAATTGAGAGACTCGGAGACATTCTCTTCCAAAGGGGAAATGTTCACAAACATGAGCATTTTGGCACTGCCACCCAGCGAGTTCTGCAGCAGGTAGGTAAGCTTGCTGTTTCGGTAAGGTACGTGAGACTCCTTATTGCTCAGAGCCATTATGACCAGTCCCAGTGTAGACAGACTGCTGTTGATAGCCTGTGTTTCCCGAAGACGGTCACGCTCCCCAGGGCCTAGGGCTAAGCCAGGGTCTAGCCGCTCACTCCCAGCAAGGTCTATAAGGTTGAGGGGAGCGCCATACTGCAGGCCCCGAGCAGCATGCTCTCCAGAAATCTGCAGCTGGAACACACTGTGACTGCGTGACGATCTCTCATTCTGGGCAGTGCGGGCCACAGCCCGATTCTGGCGGGCCAAATGGAGCAGAGCCTCCACCTCTTTTTCACAGGAAACAGGGACATAGCGTGCATTGGTGACGGTGAGCTCCTCACTCCCTGGACCTGCTCGACGAATCTCACACTCGCCCCCTTGCCCCTTCCGGGTCCCAGTGGCTAGCAGGTCTCGGACCGTCTCATTGTAGATCTCTACGTAACTTGCCACAAAACTGTATGTCCAGCCCTGGCCACCCATCTCCTGGGCCACGGAGAATAGATGCCGCAGGGCCCGAGGGATCAGCCCCTCCAGTTGGGGGTCTCCCCCAGGCCCACCCTCCATAGTGAAGGTCTTGCCACTGCCTGTCTGTCCATAGGCAAAGATACACACAGGGTAACCATCCAGTGCTGACTGGACAAGCATGGAGATCTCCTCAAATACTTCCTCCTGCTTGCTTCCTGGTGGGAATACCCGATCAAAGGAGAAATCATGGCGGGTAGTGGGTGCTGGTGCCCCAGTCAGGGTGGCACGTCGATCATCAGACCATGAGACGCTAAGGTGGGTAGGGGGATCAGAGGGTCCAGCAGGGCCATGGGGAAATAGGAGGAAGCCAGGGGATGGAGTGGGCTCCCCTGCAAGGACAGGGCGCACCCGGCAGAATACCCGGATATTGCCCTTGAGTTCCTGCAACTGGTTGTGGAGTCGACAGCGCTCCATCTCCAGGCCATGCAGCCGGTCTCCTTGTTCAGCCAATAAGGTCACCTGGGCTGCGGTCTTCTGCCGCAGAGACACCACCTCTGCTTCGCTGCTTGACAGAGCGGTTTCTGAGGCCTGTAACCTCTTCTCTTGCTCCTCCAGGCGGGTGGCCAGTGCCTTCTGTTCCTCCTGCAACTCCAGTTTTTCTTTCTGGAGCTCCTGAACCAATCTCTCCTTGGTACCCAGGCATTCCTCCAGCTCCAACACACGGGCACACAGAGTCTCTAGCTTCTGCTGGCTCTGCTCAGCCTGGGTCCGAACACTGGCCAGCTCCCTTGCCAGGGTGTTCTGCTCTGTCTCCAGCACTGTGGCCTGCTCTTGGGCTTCTTTGAGTTGCTCCCGAAGCCCCTGGTTCTCCTGGTCCAGCTTCTGAGTCTTCTCCCGATAGCGTTTCAGCTCTTCATTGAGGTCACACAGCTGGCCCTTCAAGTCCCAGGCAGGACGTTTACCGGGTCTCTTCCCTGCCACCATTGGGGCAGCTGATGTGCCAGGCTTCTGGGCAGGAGCGGCAGGAGCAGCAGGAGCGGCCTTCGGGTTCTTCAGCACTGAAGCAACAGTAGCATAACCACGAGGTCCTGTCTTCTTAGGGCCTTTCTGAGCTGCAGTAGGGCCCTGTGTCTGTGACACCGTGCTGAGCACTGGTCCTCTGGGGCGGGATGTGTCAATTTTAGTCACTGCACCCAGGCCTCGTGTCCGTTTCTTTGCAGGTTCCAAGGCATCCTCCATCTGGTCAGGACCCCCTTTGAGTTTGCTTCCTGGAAGGGGCAGTCGGGAGGAGGCCTTGACCAGGGTTGTCTTCAGCTCGAAGTTCCTCTTCACTTCCAACAAAGGGGGTCTCTGCGCCTGCATGTTCATTGCGGTCCGCACAGGACGGGATGCAAAGGAAGAGAACAGGGGGACGGCGCCCCGGGACCCGCGTCCTCTCACGGGCTCGTGGGACGCAGCCCGAGCGACAAAGGGGCCTGCAACCGGCAAGGGCTGCTTTCTTAACGGCTGTTTCAGATGTCCTTATTTCTGTGTCTTTGAGTTATCGCATGCACATGGCTAGCTGTCTCTGTCTCTCAGTTCTTGAATGAAAATTCAACATTGAGTTTTTGCTTCAAAGTATCATTTTTCTTTACTTTCAGGGCTTTACCTTGTATTTGTTTTGTCAATTTAAAGTATACATTTGGATGCATTTTCTGGAACTTATTCTACTTGGAATTTTCTGAAATCTTTGCAGACTTATACCTCACACCAAACTGAAAAGAAGTTTGAACCTCATGTTTTCTAACTCTCTATCTAAGACTCTAATATCAATGGTTTCTCTGTCACCCCATGCATTTTGTTGCTTTTTTAAAAAAAAGCACTACTGAATTTTAAACATTTTTCCTCTCTTTTATGTTATCATGTTGGATTTCTGTCAACTCCTTCTTTATAAGTTTACATCCTGCTTTTACATATATTCTTTAAAACATTAGGCATTGCATCTTTTATTTGATCTTTGCAAATTTTTAAAGATCAATTTTCTTGCAGAAATTTGTTTCTCTCACACATTATAGGCATTTTTTCTTGTACCATGTTAAATAATTTAAATACTTTAAATACCTTCTAATAAATCAAAATCTGAAATATCATGAATTTATACTTTACTTTCTTCTGCTATTTGCTTGTTTTTGCTTTTCCTTTTTGGTATATGTGTGTGTTGTATGTTTTAGTGTAAATATAGATTTTTCATAAGGTCAGACACTGTAGTTCATATATGTTGTAATGACATGGGATCCTAGTTTATTTTTATAAAGCAAACCCACAGTTTTAAATCCACAGTTTAATTCTTTATTTATTTGCTGCAAAGGAAAAAGGCCAAGTCTCATACAATGGCAAAGCCATCAAAATTACACCATACTTCTCTTTGGAAACAGTGAAATACAGAAGGTCCTGGTCAGATATGTAACAGACATGAAGAGATCTTGGATGCAAGCCCAGGCTACTATACATAGCAAAGCTTTCACTTAGCATAGACAGAGAAAAGAAGATATTTCATGACAAAACCAAATTTAAACATTACCTATACACAAATCCAGCATTATAGAAGGTACTAGAAGAAAAACTCCAACCCAAGAATGTTAGTCGCACCCACAAAAACATAGGCAATTAAGGGATGCTTAAAAGAAATCCTACACTAGTTCAGAATTGAGAAATAGATGGTTATTTATTTAGGGGTAGACTCACAAATCAGAATCCTCTGCTTAAATGGAGATTAGAAACAGAAATCCTCAGCTGAAATAGACTGGAAAAGAGGCTGGACGCAAGCTCTACATCGGCTTATATAGTATAAGAGACCATGCCCCAGTGGGTGGGCAACCACTACCTGTAAGACTTCCTACAGCAGGCAAGAAGTAGCTTCATACTAGCACACCCTAAGGAACAAATATTACCATCAATAACAACAGGAATAAACAATCACTGGTCATTAAAATCTCTTAATATCAATGGACTCAATTAACCTATATAAAGATACATGATAACAGAATAGATACTAAAACAGGATCTATTTTTCTGCTGCATATAAGAAACACACCTCATCCTCAAAGACAGACATTATTCAGAGTAAAGGGCTGAAAAAAAAAGACTTTCCAGTAAAATGGACCTAAACAAGCAGGTGTAGATACCCTAATATCTAAAAAAAATACATCAAACTAAAATCAATCAAAAGATATGGAGAAGGATACTTCATACTCATCGCAGGAAAAATCTATTAGACAAAGTCTCAATTCTGAACATCTATGCCCCAAATACAAGAGCACACACAGATGTAAAAGAAACATTACTAAAGCTTAAATTATACATCGAACCCCACATACTAAAGTAGGGGACTTCAACACCCCACTCTCACCAATGGAGAAGTTTGCCAGAGAGAAACTTAAATAAGAAATAAGAGAACTAATAGATGCTCTGACTCAAATGGGATTAAAGACTTCTACAGAACATTTCATTTAAGCACAAAAGAATATATCTTCTTCTCAGCACCTAATGGAACTCTATTTAAAACTGACCCCGTACTTGGTCACAAAGCAAACCTCAGCAGATGCAAAAATTTGGAATAATGACTTAAAGTTAGAATTCAAGAACATTAATTGCAGAAAGGCTAAAAACTCATGAAAATTGAACAATGCTCAACAGAATCACCCCAATGTCAAGGAAAAAAGAAAGAAAGAAATTAAGGACTTTGTAGAATTCAATGAAAATGGATGCACAGCATACCCAAATTTATGGGACACTTTGAAACAAGTGCTAAGGGGAAAGTTCCTAGCACTAAGTGCTTACAATAAAGAACCTGAAGAAATCTCACACAAGTGCACATCTGACAGCTCTAGAACAGAAAGAAGCAAGTTCACCCAGGAGGAGTAGATGCCATGAAATAATCAATTTGATGCCTGGAATAAATAAAATAGAAACAAAAAAGCAATACAAAAAAATCAATGAGATAGTTTGTTCTTTGAGAAAAATCAACAAGCTACACAAACCTTTACCCAAACTAACCAAAAGGCAGAGAGGGAATCTGTAAATTAGCAAAATCAGAAATTAGAAGTGTAATATAACAACAGACGCAGAGGAAATTCAGAGAATCATCAGGTCATACTTCAAAAACCCTACACTCCCCAAAATTGGAAAATATAAAGGAACTGAACAATTTTCTGGATAGGTACTACATACCAAAATTAATCAAGATGAGGAAGAGAACAACGGAGAATATGATGCTCAAGAAGCGGGGAGAACAGAGAGGGAACCAAAGAAAAGCGATATCTTGATAGAGGTAGCAATTAAGGGGCTAGCAAGAAACATAACCCTAGGGAAAGTCCGAGAAATACATAAGGATAACCCCAGGTAAGAGTCTAAGCAGCAGTGGGGAGGGTGCCTATACTGGCTTTCCTCTGTAATCAGATTGGTGACTACCTTAATTGTCATCATAGAATCGTCATCCAACAATTGATGGAAACAAATGCAGAGATCCACAGCGAAGTACTGGACCAAGTTTCCAGAGACCAGTTCAAGAGAGGAAAGAGTGATAATATGAGCAAAGGGGTCATGACCATGATGGCAATACCCACAGAAACACCTGACCTGAGCATACAAGAGCTCAGTGACTTTCGACTGATATCAGGGAAATCTGCATAGGCTCAAACTAAGCCCACTGAATGTGGGCGACAGTTGTCTTAGGTAGTCTGTCAGGCCACTAGCAGTGGAAAAAAAATTGTCTCTAGGGCTGGAACTGGCATCTTGGAGCACATTCTCTTTAGAAGAATACCTTGTTCAATATATATATATATATATGATTCTTGGTCCCGGCTTGAAATCATGTGTCAGATTTTGATTCCCAATGGTAAGCCTTACCCCCTTTGAAGAGCTGATGAGGGCTGGGCTGGAGGGAAGGGTACAGTGGAATGAGGGGAGGGTATGGGAATGGGTATAGCTATGTAAAATGAGAAAAGTTTGTATTAAAAAAATTTCTTGCATTGCAAAAAAAATATTAGAAATAAAAATAATTTAAAATTATTTTCTTTATTTTTGATAATATCCAATAAAATCTGACTATATCAATCCTCAAATTCCTCTAGAACCCCCATCTTTACAAACAACATTTATATATTATATGTGTATTTGTTTCCTTCCATCCCTCCTTTTCTTCTCTCTTCCCCCCTTCTCTCCCTCCCTTAATAATTGCAGTCCAGTTTGTGCTGTCCATTTGTGTATGGGTCTGGGGTACCTTTGAAACATGGAAAATCTATCATTAGCTACGTTCTCAATAATGCTTTATTTTTCTTGTCGCAGTAGCTGTCCACTGTCAAAAGTGCCTCATGTAAATTTTGAGGCCTGGAGAGCACCTCCTCCATCTATGTAGAAATTTTTGTTGATTTGATCTTGTTCAGGTCTTGTATAAGTAACCACAGCTGTGGCAAGTACAAAGATGCAATAGCTATGTCAAGTCCAAGAGACAATACTTAAAAGCACTTCTCCCCATCTCTGGCTCTTACATTGTTTCCACTTCTACTTCCCCACTGTTTCTTAAACCTTGATAGTGATAGGGATTAATGTAGATGTTCGATTCAAGGCTGAGCACACGTCTTTTATTCTCAGCATTTTAACTGATTATGCATTTCTCCATTGACTTTTACCCATTGAAAGTAGGAGCCTCCATGGCTAATGTTGAAAACATCCTAGGTCTGTGGGTACTCTTGTTGGTTGTTTACTCTTTTGCTTTTGTGGGAGTAGATTACCATTTGACTCCCAAATAAATCACACATGAAAGCTTATTATTATTTAAAAATGCCAAGTCTTAGCTTGGCTTGTTGCTAGTCAGCTTTTCTTAACTTTTCCCATCTGCTTTTTGAATATGGGCTTTATCTTTCTCTATTTCTGTATAGCTTGTCTTTACTTCTTACTCTGTGTCTGTGTAGCTGGCTCCTGATGTTCTCCTCTCCTTATTCTACCATGTTCCTTCTTTTTCTCCTCCCAGATTTTTGCTTCTCTTTATTCTTTCTGCCCACCAGCTCAGCCTATCCTTTCTCCTGCTTGCCATTGACCATTCAGCTCTTTCCTAGACAATCATGTGTTTTAGACAGGCAAAGAATCACAACTTCATAGAGTAAAATAAATGCAACATAAAACAATGTGGCAGATCTTTGCATCATTAAAACAAATGTTCCACAGCATAATCAATTGTAAGACACCTTAAAATAATATTCCACAAAAGTGTTGAAATTATATAGAAGGAAAAAATGTACTTTTAACCTGAAAAATAAAATAGGTTCCAAAAACAGTGTAAAATGTTTGCTTACTTGTTTCAATCCAACTTTCTCAAATCTTAATCAATATCTACAGGAATGCTTTTTACATAAAAAGTTTAAATTGGCAAACTGAGCATGGGAGTGTAAGTATATAATCCCAGAATTTAGAGGCAGGCAGAAAGCAGACTAGCCTGAGTTACATAGAGACTTCCAAACAATTTTAATCTACTTAAAGAGACCCTGTCTGAAAATTAAAATAAATAAATAAGTAAAATTTAAAAAAGAAAAAAACCATCAAAATTGCCTCACAGACTTTGTGTAGTATAATACAATGTTAATTAATGGTTAACATCTTTAAAGTTATCAGAACTTCCTCTATAATTCCTTATATAAATTCTAAGAGTGCCTTAACGGACACGCTCCAGCATAAAAAATAGCTTTCATTATAGTAACACAACACCTCTGTCTCTGCTATCTGGAAATCCCTGACATCTCTGTGGACACTTACCTACCTCACACTATTAGATGAAAGTGAGAATAAATAACAATGTCAGAAAAATGGGCAACCAACTCCATGCCTTCTACCTTTTCAAAGCTTTCTGAGATTCTGCTGCTAGCAGTTTTCTTGTCTATTCTGTCTAAGAACAGAACAAGAGCCTGAAAACCTGTGCTACTCAATCCTCCTAAAACTATTTTTTCACGAGTTCTTAGAAGGCTGATAATGTTAATCACCCACTGAGAGTCTTGGAACATTATAATGTTTAGTGGTAATTTGCATGCTTTTCTAACAGAATTAAGATTGAGTCTTGATGTTTCTTTCAATCATCAAGAAGATAAAATAAATGATAATGACAAATAAGCTTTGACTCCAATCTGCCAAGATTCTAGTACTAGCTCTGCCTTATTTCATTTGTTTAGCAATAGCAAGTATGTTATTATTTTAGTAAATACATTAGCCTCCATGTCCTTCAGTTTCCACAGTAGTAAAATAAGGCCATTGTATATGTAGCATTGTTATATGATTAAATTAAAGAATGCAAAGTGTTTAAAACCCAGATTATCTTCCAGTTCTCAGAACATATTATTTATTCCAGCTGTCATTAATACATTAAATATAGTTTATAAGTGGGTGCATTAGGGGAATCTGTGCTTACTTTACTTTTCCAGAGAATGAGGGTTACGATGTGATGTTCAGTTAAAGAATTTGATTCATTTCTCCTATGTCGAGGTTCAGTATGCCCATAGTGGTGCTGTGGGATTCCCCTATGTATCCTGTGAATACCATTGGTTAATAAAAAGAGCTATTTGGGGCCTGTGATAGGGTAGAGCAGAGCTAAGTAAGGAAAACTAAACTGAATGCTGGAGAAATGAAGGCAGAGTCAAAAAAAGCCATGCAACTCTGGGCAGAGACAGATGCTGAAACTTTACCCAGTAAGCCACTGTCATGTGATGATACACAGCTTAAGGGAAATGGGTTAAATTAATACGTAAGAGTTAGCCAATAAGAAGCTAGATCATAGGGCCAATCAGTGTTTTAAATAATATAGTTTCTGTGTGATTATTTTGGGTCTGAGCTGCTAGGTGGCCAGGAAACAAACAAGCAGCCTCCTACACCACAATGGGAATCTGTTTATTTTATACAAAGAACTTCCAATGTCCTAGCAGACTATTAAATAACAAGTATGAGCTTTTATTCTCTATATGTAATGAATATATATCATTATTATGAAAATATTTAAAATTGTATTATGGGCAGTGGTGAGCAGAGTGTTAATTAGTTAGATTAACTTTTAATGAATCATGTCTGTGATCTGACCAGTATAATCCATGTAACTCTTCAGAAGGCCCAGAGAGTTGTATATTGCTAAAAGCTACACAGAACTGCAGCTGCTACTTTAAAGATGAGCCAGGAAAAGCTCTTCTGATGTAGAACACGAATACATGCTGTGAATACTTCCACAGAACAGCTACAGTTGACCCAGCTGTTTCCTAAGTGGTGTTCTATTTAAATTTCAGAATAATTAACAACTATACTTGTAGGAATGCATTTTCTGGGGTGTGTGCACGTGTGAATATGCCTTTGGCTATTGCATATCTCAGGGAAGCTTGCATGGAAGAGATTATAGCCCAGCTGGTTGCAGAAATATTTTCCAGCCATGCATTCATCTTCAGGATGGAGCTTTACACCATACCCTCAACTGGATCTGCCCTGGTAATTTGTTGATTGTAATTTGTCTATATCAGTTTAAACTCCATGTGGATAAACATTTGGGCTTGAATACTCCTGCCCTAAATAAATCTTTTATTTTCATACCTCCACCAACTAGTTGGCCAACTGATACTTCAGAATAGCATCTGATGGTCAAATAAGTACTACCATCTGCTCCAATTTAGAAGACTCTTGGTGGCACTGTGACAGCGGTCTGCTTTTGAGTCCTGAACACCAGAACTCATTTGTCAGAGAGACACATATTTGTTGTTGTGGCCATTCTCTGTAGAAGGGTTTACAATACCCAGTTTTTATGGAAGTTAGGTTTCTGTAAACTATTGTCTGTGTTTCAGAATTTAACTCCTGAATGTGGATTTGATTAAAGAAACCTTCTGAGCAATCATAATAAACCCCAAACATCCTAGTCATAGTTTTATTCGTGAACAAGCAGTACACTCTCCCTAAGAGCCTAATTACTCTTATTTAATACATCGTCTTTAATAAACTGGATAATAAGATTTATGAGCAAAGATTACTATAGATGCCACAAGCTAGAATTAGATATGGAAAACTTCAGTTGACTACTATAAGTAAATAGTCTGGTAAATTATTTGGTAAAAAATATTAAAACATGGAGTATAATTTTGTCAACACTACAATGACACATTTGTATAATGATTTAATTAATAAATACCTACTTACTATGACACACAGACACTCTCCTAAGTACTGGAGTCTATAAAAAAAGGTTAGTAAGACATGGTCCATTTACTTAAAGAGTCTGGAGTCTAGGAGATGGAATTTCTCATTAGTAATTCAAGGAATATGATATCAATACCATTAGAAAAGCAGATAATTTAATCTGAGAGCAGAGACTAATCTAAAAGGACTCCAAGAACAGGGGAATTTACTGTGACTCCAGGCATTTAAAATTTACTTTGAAAAGAACTTTAATATTTGAGCATACAAATGCAGAGTATAGTATACAACTATATACTATATATATATATATATATATATATATATATATATATATATATATATATGCTAGAAAGCCCAAAGGACCACGAAAATTAAAGAAGTAACCAACAGACTAAAAATTCTAGAGGGGCAGTTGCTGCATTTTGGGTTTCCATTACGAGATTTCTTAGTACACATTCACATGAATTCACATGACAAACATTTAATATTTTTATATTCCTAGCAGGCAGAGAGTGTTTCTGGCACACATCCTCAGTCTTCAAATTGAAGCCATTTGAGACAGTCTAAATTGAACCTCAGCTGAGGCTAGAGTACAAACAAGGCCAGTAGAAAGTTTGTATTTCCTTATAAGCAAAAAGTGAATGATTTTATTACTATTTAACTACTTTCAATTATTATTTAATGAAGCTAAGGAAGTTATTTATATGCAACCAAGAACTATTGATCAGTCTGGAATATGGTGCCATCAAAAGTTGCCTGTTTAACCTAACCTGTTAATGGTGTTTGCCTTTTCTTCATACAACATATATAACATTTTCTGTTGTTTGGTGTGGGAAGTCCTTCTGTCTATGTGTTGGTTTTGTTGGTTAATGAATAAAGAAACTGCCTTGGCCTGATGATAAAGCAGAATTTAGGTAGACAGGGAAAATTGAACTGAATGATGGGAGGAGGGAGGCAGAGTTAGAGAGTCACCATGGAGCTGCCAGAGATAGATATGCTGAAATTTTGCTGGTAGGCCACGAGCTTGTGGTGATATACAGATTAATAGAAATGGGTTAAATTAATTTGTAAGAGTTACCCAATAATAAGATAGAGCTAATGGGCCAAGCAGTGGTTTAATTAATACGGTTTCAGTGTGATTATTTCAGGTCTAAGCTAGCTGGGCAGCTGGGAGGAACAAGCAACCCTTCCCCTAACAGTTGTTCTGTAATTTAAGTGGGATAACTTTTTCCTTGCTTATTTTAATGATTTAGCTACTAATTTCTTTAATTTCATGATCATTTCATAAACCAATTTTAAGTTTATTCATATTATTGATTGGATTTTAATCTCTTTTAATTTTAACTTTTCTACTATTAAATAGGTCCCAATTTTATTGATTTCTACTGATAGTTACCAACTCCCCCTTTCTTGTGACACTTATTTTTTCTTCTTTTGACATGGGAATCATGGAGTATCTTAGAGAATAAAAGATTCTTTCATTCATAGGTGGAAGCTTACGAGGGAGAGAGAAAGCTATGCCATTTTTCTGAATCAACCCAGCATGAAAGTCAGTCATATGCTAAACAGCCACATGGGAGGAACATAATTTTAGAGAATGAGTAAGAAATCCCAGGACCTAGAGAAAACATAGTTAGGTTCTGGCCAACATTGAAAAGAAAATGGAAAAGGAGAACAATGTGCATATTTGAGTCAGAACTCCAGCCCAACAGAATCTCATAATGGCTCATAATAACTGGGCTAAGTGGGATGGGAATTCAAGTAAAAAAGAGTACATTATCTTATCAAAGGCCGAATTATTCCTATGTCTTTAGTATAGCTTCAGGTAAACAACTTATGGGAAGACCCTGAACCTGGTGACAGTCAATAATTAATGTTTAAAAGATGGTCAAATTCCTCTGTGGCAGGTGAGAAATGGGAAACTAGACTTGAGTAGGAAAGGAACCCTCACTGTAGAGTCTGCTTGAATCAAGAATTCCAACACAATTAATGACATTAGCAATGAACCATGGCTAAACCAAATAAAACTATTAACTTTATTTACATTGAACATAACCTACATTCTCATCCATAATTTAACCTTATCTATTGCAAACCTATCAAGAGCCCCCCCCCCACACATTGGGATCTCATTAAATCTTCTTAGCAACACATTGATGATAATGGCAATAAAACCTGCCAAAATCCTAAAGATGACAATTGTGAAGACAATGAAGATTCTTCTGTGAAATGTATACACATTTCAACCTGGGTGTTCTTGCCATCTTCCTAAGCAATCTTAATATTTACAATAAAATACTTTTATAATAATAAACTATACTATGTTTCATACTGATTCATCCAGAAATCCTATTCTGGATGGAAATTGAGGATCTAGTTTTATCCAAGTCAAAGTCCCTGAACTATTAGAGATCTTCTCAGGCTACCATGAGTGATAGTATAAAGCAATACCCTTATCCCTATCACTTCTGACACCTTTAACCTAACTCTTCTTTGCTGGTAACCAATAGCATCTATTTGGCATTTTTCTTATTATTTTCGATGGTGTTGAGAACACAAACTAGAGCTTCACAAATGCCAGGCAAGCACTCCACCATCATTCTTTTCCCCTAGCCCTCATATGACTCTTTCTTGTAGACAAGAGATTGTACAATATTTTCAATTATTTGAATTTCAAAGTATGAATGTTACACACTTTAAGTACAAATTTTATGAACAGTGCATATCTTAGTGTTTTCTCTAGCATTCTGATCGTGACTGCCTTTCACTTGGAACACGTGATTGTGTTTAATTTTGACCTCAAGTCACTGAAACCCAACTTCCTCTTTTGGTTTTGAGTTTCTTTTATCTAATTTCATTTATTTTCCTCATTTTATTGTTTTTCAAACAGTATATTTTGATATATAGTTTTATGTCCATTATTGACTTGTAAATTATATCTAGATTTTCTTTTGATAGTTGCTATAAGGTGATACTGAATTTTAATATATCACCACTGAAAACACTGTTATATCTCAGGAGATATGATGAGAAGGGAGGGGGACATTAATTAGAGAAGGGCGGTCCAAGAAGAAGGAACAGCCGATAGACTTATATGTATGTGAGGAACAGAAGAAAGCAGGTTAGTATTGCTGTAGCTGGAGGTCCAAGGGAAAAAAGTTGTGCAGAAGAACAGAATGGAGTCAATCATGCAAGAAGATGGCATGATCAGGTAGATGAGCCATTGAAGGGTTTTTGATAATATTTAATTGGAAGGCAAGAGATATACAAACGTAAGTAATCCAATAGAGCTGTGTCCTCACCCTTTACTGTTTCTTTTTTTTTATTTTTTTTTAAATTTATTTCCTTATTTATTTATTAAAGAATTCTGCCTCCTCTCCGCCACCGCCTCCCATTTCCCTCCCCCTCCCCCAATCAAGTCCCCTTCCCTCATCAGCCCTAAGAACAGTCAGGGTTCCCTGCCCTGTGGGAAGTCCAAGGACCTCCCACCTCCTTTCAGGTCTAGTAAGGTGAGCATCCAAGCTGCCTAGGCTCCCACAAAGCCACTATGTGCAGTAGGATCAAAACCTAGTGCCAAAAAAAAAAAAAAAAGAAAGGACAACATTGACCAAAGTTACTTGCATTTCTGAGCGTGGCAGGCTTGTTCTGTGCCTCTTAATTCCTTATCCTGATCTGTTTATGCCTCTGCCCAATAATGATTATGGAGACAATCACCAGTTCTTGGGTTTGGGAGTAAAACAGACACCAAACATTAAATATCTTATATTTAAAAATAATAATAATAATAATAATAATAATAATAATAAAAACCCAGTGCCATTGTTCTTGACTTCTCAGCAGTCTTCATTGTCCATTATGTTCAACGAGTCCGGTTTTATCCCATGCTTTTTCAGACCCAGTCCAGCTGGCCTTGGTGAGTTCCCAATAGATCATCCCCATTGTCTCAGTATGTGGGTGCACCCCTCGTGGTCCTGAGTTCCTTGCTCGTGCTCTCTCTCCTTCTGCTCCTGATTTGGACCTTGGGATTTCAGTCCGTTGCTCCAATGTAGGTCACCGTCTCTGTCTCCTTTCATCGCCTGATGAAGGTTAATATCCAGGAGGATGACTATATGTTTCTCTTTGGGTTCACCTTCTTGTTTAGCTTCTCTAGGATCACATATTAAAGGCTCAATGTCCTTTATTTATGGCTAGAAACCAATTATGAGTGAGTACATCCCATGCTCCTCTTTTTGAGTCTGGTTTACCTCACTCAGGATAGTGTTTTCTATTTCTGTCCATTTGCATGCAAAATTCAAGAAGTCATTTTTTTTTACTGCTGAGTAGTACTCTAATATGTATATATTCCATACCTTCTTCATCCATTCTTCCATTGAAGGGCATCTAGGTTGTTTCCAGGTTCTGGCTATTACAAACAATGCTGCTATGAACATAGTTGAGCATATACTTTTGTTGTATGATAGGGCATCTCTTGGGTATATTCCCAAGAGTGGCATTGCTGGATCCAGGAGTAGGTTGATCTCGAATTTCCTGAGAAACCGCCACACTGCTTTCCAAAGTGGTTGCACAAGTTTGCATTCCCACCAGCAATGGATGAGTGTACCCCTTACTCCACAACCTCTCCAGCAAAGGCTATCATTGGTGTTTTTTATTTTAGCCATTCTAACAGGTGTAAGATGGTATCTTAAAGTTGTCTTGATTTGCATTTCCCTGATTGCTAAGGAAGTTGAGCATGACCTTAAGTGTCTTTTGGCCATTTGAACTTCTTCTGTTGAGAATTCTCTGGTCAGCTCAGTGCCCCATTTTATAATTGGGTTGATTAGTTTTTTACAGTCTATTTTCTTGAGTTCTTTATATATTTTGGAGATCAGACCTTTGTCAGCTGCAGGGTTGGTGAATATCTTCTCCCAGTCAGTGGGTTGCCTTTTTGTCTTAGTGACAGTGTCCTTTGCTTTACAGAAGCTTCTCAGTTTCAGGAGGTCCCATTTACTCAATATTGCCCTTAATGTCTGTGCTGCTGGGGTTATACGTAGGAAGTGGTCTCCTGTGCCCATGTGTTGTAGAGTACTTCCCACTTTCTCTTCTATCAGGTTCAGTGTGTTCAGACTGATATTGAGATCTTTAATCCATTTGGACTTGAGTTTTGTGCATGGTGATAGATATGGATCTATTTTCATTCTTCTACAGTTTCTGGCACAAATTCGAGGAATTTGGAAGGTATGTGACCTTGAACTTTTCCTTCCTGTAAGTCTGTGTATCATGCTTGTTCCAGATGCCTTCAGAGGACAGATGTGGAAATTAGGGTCCCTGGGACAGGAAATTCAACAAACAACTCATTCATCATGCAGGGACAAAACAGAAATCGAGAGAGAGACAGAGAGAGAGAGAGAGAGAGAGAGAGAGAGAGAGAGAGAGAGAGAGAGAGAGAGAGATATTCCCTCAAGTGCTCATGGGGTATATGACCATATCAATAACATTCTTCCATTTCCCCCCTGTCCTTGATAATGCAATTATATATTTTCCTTCTGTATCTTCTAACATTTTATTATGATTTGTGAATTAAAGCCTACTTAATTTTAAAGAAGTTTTAAAATGAGAAAAATAGATTTTGTATGTTTTTACTACCTTTACCAATTCTTACATCCATTGTTATGTTTTGTAGCCTGGTTTCAATCTAGTGGAATTTCTTCAATGTTAAACTGTGGTGCTTTGAATAAGAATGGTCCCAAAGGCTCATGTATTTGAATGCTTGACTATCAGGGAGTGGTACTACTTGAGAGGGAGAAGGAGGTATTACCTTGTTAAAGGAAGTGTGGATGGGGTGTGTCACTAAGGGTGGATTTTAGCATTTCAAAATCCCAAGCCAGCCAGCAGCTCTCTCCTCCTGCTTCCTGGATTCATAGCTATTGTTAAGGCCACTATATGGGTCTTAGTACTCAGCTTGTAGCAACCAAAAACTTCCTGCTTCATAATGCCAATGTACCTCTGGACTATGTCAGAACAGCAAAAGAGGATAAATGTATTAGGGGTGGGGGGCATAGGGAAATGGGGGAGGGAATGCAAGGAGAGGAGGGAGGGAAAACTGTGATCAGGGTGTAAAAATAAATGAACAAATTTAATTAAAAATAACCCATGGATTATACAGACAATGAAAATATAAGATCACTATTGCTGCTACCAGAGGAGAATGAATCAACTAGCCAGTGTGTGGTCATAAGTGCTGGGCAGTGTAAGAATGGGTTGCTGGTGCTTACAGGTAGTGGACTTGCTTCAGAAAAACAGAAAATGTTCAGCAAATGTGAATAGTTCTTAAGGCTAAAAGGTGCTGCATTTGACAGCACAGTAACTCATGCTACTATTCCGATGATGAAGTTCAAAGTACTTTGAAGTGTGTGCTCAGGATTCTCAATGGATGTACAGCAAAGCATGTAAACAGTCACAAGAGCAAGGCACAGAGAAGAGCAATCTCAAAAGAGAGGAGCTGTTGCCAAAACTAGTTGATGGACGCTACTTATTTTGGGTGGAAACTCAAAACATCATCCAAAGGACAACCTCCATAAGCTCATTGTTGCAGTGGGAGGCAAAGTCTTCAGCAGAAAGTCCAAGCGAGACAGTGACATGAGTCAGATCATCAATGCACTTGTGTTCCATGCCTCTCCTGTTTCTGATAAGCATTTCTGTATGTATGACATCATCCATGAAGATTGGTTTTACTGTCAGACAGAAAGGGTTCAAAAGGGCAAAGTCTGGATGACACCACCTGCCTGACTTAATAACTGTGTAATGTGTTTTGTTTCCTCTTTACAGGTGAATGTCATACCAGGTGAATATTTTGAGTGGATAATTTGTGAGAAATCAGATGTTGTTTTATGTTTAATCATTCACATTTATATGGAAAAAGAAAAACATTCTTATTTTCTTCCTTTATAGTAGAACAATTGAGGGAAAAATCAGAAAAAAAATGAAGTTCCCAGTCTCTCTGTGGAATATATTTATGATAAATTTTAATGTTCAACAGGGATAAATTTATAAAATCCTAGTCATATAAATGCTACTAACACTGGGCTTTACAACCACAGGTTCCTGACCTTTCTTACAGTATTAGGCATATGTTTCCTCCTATGGAGTAGGTCCTATTTACTATACTCTTAGTCATATAAGTTAGTTAACCTAACACTCAGAATAACTAAATATTTTTCAGAGTGTTTCATACGGAGTTGAAAAATGTGTTTGCATTCAAGCAAGCTTTTCTGTTAAATACTGGATTGTAGGCAGAGACTGCTTGTTTATCTGGCCACCCAGTTCTGAAAAATAACACAGAAACTATATTAATTACAGCACTGCTTGAGCAATAGCTTAGGCTTATTTTTTTTGAGACAGGGTTTCTCCATAGCTTTTGGTTCCTGTCCTGGAACTAGCTCTTGTTGACCAGGCTGGCCTTGAACTCACAGAGATCCGCCTGCCTCTGCCTCCCAAGTGCTGGGATTAAAGGTATGAGCCACCACTGCCCAGCTTAGATTAAGCTTCTTATTAAGTAACTCTTACATCTTAAATTAGCCCATATCTATTAATCTCTGTATTGCCACATGGCTGTGGTCTACTGGTAATGTTCTCTCTAGCATCTGTCTCCTTCAACAACCACATGGTGTCTCCCTGGCTCCACCTTCTTTTCTCCTCTATCTCTCTTTGGAATTTCCACCTTGCTCTATTCTGCACTGCCATAGTCCCAAAGCAGATTCTTTATTATCCACTGATAACAAAACATATTCACAGCATGCAGAAAGAAATCACACATTACCTCTTCTGTCTACTTAAAAAGGAAGGGTTTAACATTAACATACCAGGATTACATACAACAAAACAGTTATCAAGCAAGAATTAAAGTTGCACTATTTAGTCCATTTATATTTGACAAATTAAGAAAAATATTATTTATCCTATCTTTGTGAGTTTAAAGTTTTATATCTAACCTATCTTTTATTATAAATATCTTTTTTCAACTCCATCAAAGACTCCAGAAGGATATATTATTACCTAAGTAAACAGAAAGTGAATTGTAAGCAAGCTCCAAAAGTGTAGAGTTGACAGAGTCATTTTGCTGCCTGGACTGTCACCCAAAGTTCTTTTGTAACATTAGGAAATCCATTTTCAGCCTATATGCCCATAGCACCAGGCAGACATTTCCATGAAGCAGGAAATTTAAAAAGCTGTTTTGCCTATCTTGGCTGTTTGTTAGTAACTTTCTTCTGTTTTTTGTAGAATGTCTGGCATACTCTTTTATGTAGCAGGAATCCTGAAGGACTGTTTTACCTTCTTTAGGCAAGTTCAGCAGTAATATTTCTATGGGCCCTGAATGTCCTGGTGTGGGAGGTCCTTCTGTCTATATGTTGCTTTTATTGGATAATGAATAAAGAAACTAGCCTGGCCTGTTGATATGGCAGAACACACAGTCCAAGCAAAAGCAGTTTCTTGCCCAAATGTTAAAAAAAAAAAAAAAACCTCCATAAGAAGCCTTTTCAACACCCATATTCTTCTTGAAGTTAATTGGTGCTGGCAGAAGTAAATGTATCAAATTGTCATGGAAAGTTCTAAATATTTAATTTTTTAATGTCACATTCTGTTAATCTTTGAAAGGTTTGAAGAAGAACTACCCATCTGAAATGTATCTCTGTATATCTAGAAAATCTAACTAACATGACTACAAGCTTGACTATTACAGATCTATTAACCTGCATTTCTTAATTATTAATGGGTAATAGAGCGAGAAAATCCTCACCATGAAAAAACTCCTAAGTATTTTTATGTCTTGAATTCAGATTTTGACTCTTCTATGCATAATCTCTATTATAATGTTGCTTTTACTCTTCAACAAATTACTTAGTGTACCTTCTATTGATTTGTTAGTTACTTTTCTTGTTGTTATGACAAATAAATCTGACAAAAGCAACCTAAATAAGTTTATTTTGACTTATGATGATCCAAAGTGTTACAGCAGATTTTGGTGAAGATCATGGAAGCAGTTGGTCACATTGTATCAACAATTAGGAAGCAAAGAGTGATTAATTCTGATGCTCAGCTCACATACATCTTTTTTGCCTTTTATGTAGTCTAGGATCCCCAGATCGTAGGAGAATGATGCTCATATTCAAAGTTAGTTTCACCTCCTATCTTAAAATTCTCATTGGAGCACTGGACTGAGCTCCCAAGGTCCAAATGAGGAGTAGAAGAAGGGAGAACATGAGCAAGGAAGTCAGGACTCTGAGGGGTGCACCCACCCACTGAGACAGTGGGGCTGATCTATTGGGAGCTCACCAAGGCCAGCTGGACTGGGACTGAAAAAGCATGGGTTAAAACCGGACTCTCTGAACATGGTGGACAATGAGGGCTGATGAGAAGTCAAGGACAATGGCACTGGACTTTGATCCTACTGCATGAACTGGCTTTGTGGGAGCCTAACCTGTTTGGATGCTCACCTTCCTAGACCTGGATGGAGGGGAGGGGACCTTGAACTTCCCACAGGGCAGGGAACCCTGACTGCTCTTCAGACTGGAGAGGGAGGGGGGAAAGGAGTGGGGGGAGGGGGAGAAGAGTGGGGGGAAGGGGAGAGGAGGAGGAAAATGGGAAGTGGGGAGGAGGTGAAAATTTTTTCAATAAAAAGTAATAAATAAATAAAAAAGATTCTCTGGAAACATGCTCATAAAAATGCCCAGAGGTATGTCTCCAAAATAATTCTATGATTTATTTATTTATATTTTATGTAAGATGGTGTGTTGGCTGCATGTGTGTACCATGTATGTGTGTGGTGCCTATGATAATCATAAGAGAATATTGGATCTCCAGGAACTGGAAATTACACACAGTTGTAAGCCATTATATAGGTGCTAGAAATCAAGCCTGGGTCTTCTGTAAGATCAGCAACACTCATGTCCACAGAGCCATCCCTACTAACCTCTTCTAGATGATTCTAAAGCCCATCAAGTATAAAATAAAATGGTCATCACAATTGGCTCCTAGGAGTCATATGAAGGATTAGTAATAAAGCCACCAGAGTACTCTCTGCCTCATTGTGCAAGAGGTACATAATTAAAGACTTTGTTGGTAGGATACTAAAGTGACCTAAGATTTGTATTCACTGATCAATCAAATCTAGGTTTTAGAATGTTGGTATCTAGCACCATCAAACCCATTTTTATGTTTCTCTTTCTAATTCTCATAAAGGCCCAAATTTTAATTTGAAGCTTTTACTAAAAGTAATTTTTTCAGTACAAAAAAAAAGAGCTTCCAACAAGTCAGAAATTAATAAATGGATTTGGATACAAGCTTCATGGCTAATCCAGTATGAGATAAACTAACAAGTTTCCACCTTGAAGAAAGCTAAATGAGCTCTAGAAGTGTAGGGATGAACACACCTTCCTTCCAAGATAATCTTTTCATATTATATTAATATACAACAAATTTCCATTACTAGATGCATGAGTCAATATATGCCTTAACAATGTCATATATCTTCTTTAAAACATATAAGATTACATCAGAATTAATAATGTGATGATGACCATCACATGTTCTTAAGAACTATTTGGCAAGAGTAACATTTCTTAGTCAAATTGCTATTATCTTCTAGACCTTTAAGAGACAGTGGAATACAGATTGAGTGAATAGAGACCTCAGGATATACTCAAGAATATAACCTTTTAAAATCACCATGTAAACTTTAATTTCCTCTGACCTTTAAAAGTATCCAGCACTAACATTCTACAGATTGTTTTGTTTTCAATGTTTAGCAATGGACTTACACTGTGGCCCAGGCTGGCCTTAAACTCAAGGCAATCTTACTTCGAACTGATTATTGAGGCTACAACTGTGAACCTGCCTTAGCTAAAGTCTGCAAATTTGATTAACCTAAATTACACACTCAAAACACTATTTATTTCATGCTCAGAACATGTCATTCACTTTATACTCAAATTGTCTATTCTGCTATTCAGCTCTCCTTGGGGAGTGATTAATGTATTTTGAACTTAAGTAGGTAATTTCTTTCCTCATAGCCAGATCAGAATCAGAATGATCTCCTTCCTTTCTTTCATTCTTTTTTCTTTCTCTTTCCTTCCTGTCTCTTTCTTTCTTTCTTCTTTCTTTCTTTCTTTCTTTCTTTCTTTCTTTCTTTCTTTCTTTCTTTCTTTCTTTCTCTCTTTATACCTCTCTCTCTCTCTCTCTCTCTCTCTCTCTCTCTCTCTCTGATACATAGCTCTGATTGTCTTGGAATCAGATAATGTAGACCACAGTGGCCTATTTCTCCTGACTAATTGAACTGAAGTTTGTATTAGTAAGAGTAGCTTCACTCATGTTTCCAAAGTTTAATCACTAGATAGTCACCATATTTGTCACCTAAGAATTTATTTTAAATATAATTTGGAGGGGGGCATGGAAGTATACAGCATATGGTAATTGATAATTTAGGTGTTGACCCACTGTATAAATAAATATCTGGTGGAGATAAGCCTGTCTATCAAGGCCACAGACTCTGAAATCTGCATGCCTGTATCTGTAAATTTTCTCATGTGTCACTTACTTTCTCCTCTAAGAATATTTTTGGGTGTATTCTTACTGCCTGCGTGTTTATCTCATATAAATATTCTACCTATTGGACACAAATATAGCTATAGATATAGCTATAGATAGTCAGGAAGATGATTTCTGCTCAACTATAATTTTGATGAATTTTACCTTCCTCAGACCGACATAAGATTCTCAGTCATTAAGACAGCCTTTTCCTTTACACAAACAGCTAACTTTAGACTCCAGAACAAATTCAAAGCAGGCTAGTTTTCCCTGGAGATGAGTATCTGGTTGTACCTAGAGACAAATAAAGAAGGTCATTTTCCCAAGTGTTGTTTGTTGCTGATTTAAGGGCTGAGCTTGAAGCAACTTTAGTCTGCAGGTACTCCCTACCACTCAAGATCAAACTAATTAACTGTTCTTATTAAGTCTTGAATTCCAGTTATTTATTTATTATTTATGTCTGGGAACCCTAACCATTTGAGCTATGTGCATGGCTAAGCATTACTTACTGGCCAGTCAATGAGACCTCCCTGGCCTAAGAGAATGTAGTAAGAGCAGCGGGCTGTGTTCCTGCCGCCCCAGCATGTGGAGCGGTGGACTGTGTTCTGGCCGCCCCGGCTCCCGCATGGCTAGCTTATGCTCCGAAATAATTACACAGAAACTGTATTCTTTTAAACACTGCCTGGCCCATTAGTTCCAGCCTCTTATTGGCTAGCTCTTACATATTGATCTAACCCATTTCTAATAATCTGTGTAACACCACAAGGTGGCTTACCAGGAAAGATCTTAACCTGCGTCTTTCTGGAGTGGGAGAATCATGGCGAGTGACTGACTCGGCTTCGTTCTCCCAGCATTCTGTTCTGTCTACTCCACCTATCTAAGTTGCTGTCCTATCGAAAGGGCCAAGGCAGTTTCTTTATTAACCAATGACCTTCCTCCATCAAGAAAAATTACATTACTGATCATGTGCTCTGAGAATAGGTTCGACCCTAAAAATGTAACTTATAATTGTCCAGAATTTTGGCTGTAAGCGAGTAGAGGTGAGAGTGGTGGTATTGAAAGAAGTGGCAAGAGAGAAACATGAGAGATAAAGAAGAATGAGCATGAAGGAAGTGTGAGAGCGGTAATGAGTGAGAGTGAGTGAGTAAAACATTTGTCAGTAATATAGAAGTGTGTGTGTGTATTTGTGTGTGCATGAGAGAGAGAGAGAGAGAGAGAGAGAGAGAGAGAGAGAGTGAGTTGTGTGAAAGAACTGCTGATACATGAGGAGTTGTAAATGAGATGGGTAGCTGTGACTGTGTGGAGATTTGTAACCATGTGAAGGCAAGGAAGATCAAGGTATATAGAAAAGAGATGCAAAAGAGAAATGTATGTTAAAAAAGATATGTAGTCAACTGAAAGGGGATACGATTAAATATAGAAATATACAACTGTGTAATGAAGAGATTTTATATATATAGATAAATAGTAAGATAGATAAATTGATATGTGGATGTATGTTAAGAATGTAGCTGTGTGGAGATAGAGAGATTTTCAGAGAGCATTCATCAGAAAGCACATGTGTTTTCTTATTTTCCCCTCAGATAGAAAAGTTTAGCCCTCATCGCCTTCATGGATTTTCTTACATATCCTGGTGCTGTAACTTTGAGAGCATTCAAACCTCCCCAGTCAATCCAAAGGAGGGGCTTAGTCTTAATGTGATGGACAACTACAGTCTGAAAACCATGTACTTGATCCTATCAGAACACAGCCTGATCTTTGGAGATAGGCAGGTATGGCTGTCCATTGTTTCTTTGTAGAATGTAGTATTTGAAGTTAAGCATCACATTTAGTTGACTATGACCTATTCTCTTTCAGGCAATATGCACTGATTTTTAAAAGCCTCATAGAAAATTCATCTCTATTCGTACACATCACTCTCTCTAGTCATGGACAACTGTGAAATTTTATGGATATGACCCTCCCTTGATATATATATATATATATATATATATATATATATATATATATATATCACCTTGATATATATATATATATATATATATATCACCATATTCTTCTTTATTTGTAATATGAATGATATCAGTGCATCACTAATTATAAAAATGTGCAAAATTACTGTGAATAAGGGAACCTCATATAACCCCAGGCTTTCCTTACTATTCTTAAAGCAGGGCTATTGATTCTTCCTAACAGATAATACAGGTGTTGAAAAGCTAATTCACAGCTCCCCTGTTGTCTTCTTGTGGGGAGAGCTTTCTTCTGCTCCAGGCAGTAATTGCTTGACTGCTAGCCTAAATTGCCCTAGAGAAGAAAGCATAGCTGTGCTTGCTTTTTATCCTGTGGATGTAGAACGGTGTCTAGATTAGCTTTCTAAAAAGGACCATTCTTATACACACCTTTGCTGTAATAAATGCTGCATGCCAATTGAGACAGGAGGAACAAGATTATGAAGGCATCTACTCATGGATCTGTTGTTTATTCTGGTCGACCAATTAGACCACCCATTTCCCCTTCTCACCCAGACAAGACTTTCATCATCCTGTGGGCTTGTTTGTTATTTTTTTAATCTCGAGTATCACCTTCTCTGAAGACATTTTTCTCACCCTGATATTCCAGAGAAGACCTCTTGTATTCCATAACCACATGTTTTGTTTTCTCATCTGTCTCTCTGACTATCCTCTGAGCAGGCACTCGGCAAACAGAGAGGGGTGTAAGGACAGATGCAAAGAGATGTGCACTGAAAGACCCTCAGAGAGTGTCTTCCCGCTGAGGAGACCCTTCCCCAAGGAACAGCGAGAGCACCGGTGTGGATGCAATCAGCAAGAGGTTTATTCAGATACACGGGAACCCGGGGTGAGGGTCTTTCATGCACATGGAGGCATTACCCCTAAAAGAGGGGATGATGCCTCTTTTGAAGCATGACTAATAAAAACTCAGGGTCAGAAACTGGGTTCAACCTGAAGATCTGAAAAGCAGAACAGCCAGCCACTGGCTCTTACCTCGACCTCAGTCTGAAAATGGCAATATTGCCTCCAGAAATCTCAGAATGAGACTGTTTGAGAGCTGTCTCACCCTGTTGTATATTCCTCTCTAGGCCTAGGATTAAAGGGGTGCACCACTGGGATTAAAGGCATGCACCACCCAATTTCTATGGCAACTAGTGTGGCTACTGGGATTAAAGGTGTGTGTTACTGTAACCTGGTCTTTATGGTTGACCAGTGAGACTGTTTTTCTCTCAGATCTTCAGGCAGTCTTTATTCATTAAAATACAATTGAAATGCCACTGCACTCTTTCTTGGAGGGAGAAATAGGGCTATGGGTAGATTTCTGCTATGAATATAAAAAGACTCTTAGAAGAGTCTTGCCTGTAACAATATTGAAGAAGTTGTGCCAACCATTAAAAATCAAGGGTAAAGACATGAAGGTAAAGTCACATTCAAAATGTAACTGCAGGTGAATAAAGCACTGTCAGTTGACTTTTGCATTGACAACAATCAGGCTTCACAGTGTTCAGCAATGAGAGGGTTCAGTGAGTGCTGCAGTGATGTTTACTCATTCTTCACTGTCAACAACTGTAGCTAAAGCAAGGTGGGGGCTGCAGAGTTTGCAGAGTAAATGAGCAAAGACCAAAGACCGATGGGAGCTGACCAGTTAGTGAGAAGTTCAGAGCCCGAGGAACACAGACTGGAGGTGAGGGATTTGAGGTCAGGAGAAAATGAGGCTTTCTGAGGAAAGTCTAGAGGCTCTGCATCCTGCCTTTTCCCTTGACTCCACAAAGTAAACTGTCATTGCCAGCAGGGAATCCTATGACTCCCTGATACAGAAACTGTACCTTCCACACAGTTGTAAGAGCTCTACTGCCATTTTAGTGAGGAAGGAAAAATAGCAACATTTATTGCCTGGGTGGGAGTTTATGTGGAGCCACAGCTAAAATTTGTTCTAGGAGAATTGTTAATAACCTTTGTGGTGTGATTGCTCCTCATCAGTGTGCTCTGGGACAGAATAAGAGAAGATGACAAAACTTTCTTCTGTTCAGACTTACTCTGCTTAAGTTTAAATGTCTCCAGTTCTTTTGTCTTTTAAGCAAGAGTTCTAGAGGCTGCATACTTTCTGGACTAACACCATGAATGAGAGAAAAAAAAAGAAAGAAGGAAAGGTAATTGGATCAAAAATTCACAAGAAAAACACCCAGAGGAAACATGGTTCTGTTAGGCCAATCCCCTAGGAGGAAGGGTGAGAGGAAGTGAGTCACAAATAGTAACTGAGGAGCTTGCCAAGTTGATCCTAAGACTGTTATATAATAAGAAGCTGCTTGACTTGTGATGAAAGGAAAAAAAAAAAAACCCATGCTTTCCCATCTCATTTGCCAGCCTAAACTTGAAAGGAGTCCTGAGTCTTAGAATGAAAGTTGATTTTAATGTGTCTTTCAGGCTTTTGTTAAGAACTTTGTAGCTGCAAACCATTTTTAGTTTTGGAAATCTCAAGCTTTGCAATAATAAATCAATTTAAATGCCCAAGGACTTCAAAGTAAGTCTAATTTGTGTGCTTATTTTCATATGAATTATTGTTCTCTCTGTCCCTGCTTCTGCTTCTGCCTCTGCCTCCACCTCTCTCTCCTTCCCCCTCTCTCTCCATATCTCTCTCTCCATCTCTCTCTCTCCATCTCTCTCTCTCTCTCTCTCTCTCTCTCTCTCTCTCTCTCTCTCTCTCTCTCTCACTGTTGCATATTTGTGATTGTACGTGAGTTTAGGCACTAATGTGCTACAACATGCCTATAGAAATCAGAGGACAATCTCAGTAATCAGCCCTCACCTTCCATCTTGCTTGAGACTAATAGATTTACAGGATCGGAGGATTTCCCTTTTGCTATTTCCATTTCAAGGTATGAATACTGGGATTGCTACTATGAAGCTACATTCAGCTTTCTATGGGTTCTGGGGATCTGAACTCAGGTTTGCACACTTGTGAAGCAAGTGTTTTAATCACTGAAACATCTTCACAGCCATCTTACAGTTCTTTGGCTATATTTTAATCACTGTTTACTTAACACTTACTGTAACATTTCACTGTTGTATAACAATTGTATATCTAATGTTTTTCAATTTTTTTGGTTCTTATGAAGTTCATAGGTCATGGATATTGTGTCTGATTAAATCCATGAATGTAGTAGCCTGCTCTTGGTTTGAAATGCTTATATTTCTAATAAGACATTGTAAATTGAAGTCATAGCCTCTGAGAGTTAATTCAAGTTCAAACATTTTATCTAAACCCTGTGATATTGGCAAAAACTTGTCTTCCTCTCTTTCCCTGTCAACAGTGCCAACATCAGTGTAGTTTCTCTGCATATGTATAAACAGACAGAAAGGAAACAAATACAATAAAGGACTTATAAAGGACATAATGGGTTGCTGTGGAAACAGATAAAAAGTACCAGAAAGATCAAGAAAGTAAATTTTTCCCTTTGGGAAAATATTGGTAACACCTAGACTTTTTTTCTTTTTATGGTTTTGATGTATAAAATCAAATAAGATAAGTATGTTGGGATGTTCATATTTGTGGTGCAGTGGAAACAATGGACGACTGGAGCCAGACAATCTGGTTTATATTCCACATTGGTTCTCTAAGTAGCAAACACAGTTTAATCCTGCCTGGGCTCCAGGCTCCCTACCTACAAATGGCTGTTTTAGGTTGAATACTATCAAAGTCTTTAACTATCCAGAATCTAAAGGTGTGACCTCATGGAGAAGTGAGGTCTTTGTAGATTTGAGTGGGTAAAGGTGAGGTTGTACTAGACTGAAACTCCCATTCAACTTGTAACAAGGGTTTTTATAAGAAGAGAAAAAATTGGACATAGACACGCTGAAGAATGTCATGGGACTATGGAGATAGAGATTACACTGGTTTTGTACAATCCAAGGCATAAGAGGAACTAAAGAGAAAGAGGTATTCTCTAACACTGTTGAAAGCACCCTACCTGAATCTTGATTTTAGATATTCAGCCTCCAAAATGATGAAAAAACAACTATTCAAGTTGCAAGTTACCTGATGCCTGTCAGTATGCCACAGCAGCCTTAGAGATCCAATAAAATTGCTTAATAGCAGTGACATACCTGGGATACTCAGGATGTTACCTGGGTCTTGGTACAGTCTACTGGGAAGTAGCATATAAGAGGTCGATCTCTGGTAGCTATGCCTCTTTCATCTTCATCTCTCTCTCTTTCTGCCTTGTTAACTGACAGTTATCCTCATTTCCAATTTTAATCCGTCACTATCAACTTATAGTAATGATCGTGTTCATTATGTCCTTATTCATAATTACCTTTCTGAATTAGTATCATAGTGGACATTTCTTTTGCTGAAACCAGTAGCAACTTGTGGAGTAAAAGCTTTAGTTTGCTTACAGTTGCATATCACAGTCAATTGTCCAGAGCCCTCAAACCAGGAACTCAAAAAGTACAGGTACTTAAAGACAGGAGCTGATGTAGAGGGCATGGAGGAGCACTGGTTACTAGCTTGCCCCTCATGGCTTGTTCATTCTGGTTTCTTATAACATTCAGCACCCCCTGCCTATGTAACACACTGGGACCTACCTCATCAATTACTAATTAAGAAAATTCCCTATAGGATTCTCTACAAACTGATCATGTAGAATCAATTTCTCAACTAAGGTTCACTCTTCTCAGAAAACTCTAGTTTCTGTCAACTTCACATAAAAGTACGCAGAATATTTATAATTTCAGATCATAATGAGCTCATATGTTTTGAGTGTCCCTCAAAAACATTGCTTGCTTCTACTTTTGTTGCTAGAGTAGAGAGACTGACATGCTAGATGAAATCAAAAGATGGGAATTCCTTGGCTATTACAAACTTGTATGTAAGGCCATCTATTTGGATGAAAATGATGCTTATACATAGAACAGAAAACAGAAGTGGTGTCTACCATGAACATTCATGGAAAGGCAGAGAGGTAATGACACTGATTTAGAGTCTGGTCCCTAAAATAAAATTGTGTTACATGTTTATGTATATAATCAGTTGGTATTTGAAGTTCTATAAAGTAAAAAAAAAGAGGTAAAATATCTCAGGGAGGGGATAGGAAGATGGCATAGAGGAAAAAGTATGGAGAGGACTATGAGTAATGCTAAAAGTCTTTTGGAAAGCCATATGGAAGCCTACTACTGTAGGTAGTTGTAGTTTGAAGAAGAATGGCCCTCGCAGGATCAGATGTTTGAAGCTTAGTCATCAGGGAGTGAGACTAGTTGAAAGGATTAAAATGGTTAAGAGGTATGGTCTTGTTGGAGGAATTCTGTCATTGAGAGAGGACTTCAAAGTTTCAAAAGCCCATTCAGGCCCAGAGTCTGCGTGTTGCTCATGAATCAGGATGTGGAACAGTTACTTCTTCAACATCCTGTCTGTCTGTGTGCCAATATGGTCCTCACCGTTATAATTTTAATTTAATTTTATTATTTTGGTTATTATTTATAATTTTATTATAATGGTAAGGACCATAATATTTATTTTACCTCTTAATATGGTTTATTTTAGCTTTTAGACTATAAGCAATACCCAATTAAAGTAGGAAATTCTAAAAGAATTGATAAAATATTTTATTTATTTATTTAGGTTTTTCGAGACAGGGTTTCTCTGTAGCTTTGGTGCCCGTCCCAGAACTAGCTCTTGTAGACCAGGCTGGCCTCGAACTCCCAGATATCCACCTGCCTCTGCCTCCTGAGTGCTGGGATTAAAGGCGTGCGCCACCACCGCCCGGCTAATATTTTTTTATGTCACCTCCGACTTCAACACTTTTTGGCTTCTAATTAAGGTCAATGTTGAGAGCCATGAGGTTTTTTAGGTGCCTATAGAATTCTGTTTTAGTGCTCTTCTTCCTTAATCCAAAATTGGCTTGTAAGGTAATTTAGGAAGGTGATGAAAAGCCAGACCTTTAAGGATAAGCATCCAGCTACTTCTCTTAGAGCTGCATTGTGATCAGTGTGCTAGTTTTAAATCACAATACCCAAATTCATTGACAATTCAGTCACTGAGTAGTGTTTTGTTGTTGTTGTTGTTGTTCATTTGTCTTTTGTTTTAGTTTGTTTTATATACTTAAATCTGAGCTCCATAACACCAGTAGAATACTATCTTGTGAGCACTCTTAGGGAAGCAAACCAGTGTCTTTATTCAAAAAAAAAAAAAAGAAGAAGAAAAAGAAGAACCAATGATAGACCAAGAAGAAGGATTGCATTGTGTGTAAATTTAGATGGTGAATCAATAAGTCTTAATAAAGTTATTTTCAGAATTATGGGTAGCTTAAAAACAGTTATACCACTGAAGAAAATATCTATTCATCAATTGTTTTTATTTATTGATTTTTTAATTGATTTTTATTGAGCTCTGATGAGAAAACTCTGTTAAGCAATCACAACTAATTGGGGCATGGTGACCTGGACCCCAGGAGGAAAAACTGGGAGATCCAGGTGCGCCCTCCTCTCTGCACAGTGCCCACCAGACCGATTGGAATTCGGACCTCCCACTCTTGTAGCATGAGTTTCCCCTTTTTAACTATTAAAATATAACTGTTATTCTTGAGCCGGTCTGGTTATTTATCATACTGACCTAATTCGCCAACACTTGGCGCCAGAACATGGAGCCACTACAGTTCTGCATGCCCCAGCACCACTTGCGTACACTGCCGCCGCAGACAGCAGACATAGACCACCCCCTCGGCTTCCCTCAGCTCTGTGCCCCATGCCCTGCCACTGCCCACTCCCCCCACCTTACGCTGTGCTGCAGGCTATAGGTCCAACTACAGCTGCAGCTCTGCCAGAGCGGGAAACTATTGAACAGCAGGACACATTCACAGAGCACACAGTCTCTGATTTTCAAAGTTAAATTATATTGAATATTGTATACATCTATGCTTCTACCTCTGTTTAAATCATTGTTTATGTATTGATATATATTTACCATATTGCAGTATAAATTGCTACTTCTGTTTACATTTGTAGGTCATTGTCCTCATTTATTGCACAGTTGTTTACTGTCTTAGTCTTTAAGTTAGATAGGTATTGAGAATTATAGATCAATAGTCATCTATGTTTGTCATATTTATAATTAGACTAATCAGGTTTTTTAGATACATAGAGATTATATTCAGTATAGATAATCTTCAAGCTCTTCAAAGAGCTGTAGAAAATGGCCTTTAATCAAACCTAGAGTTCCATTGTAGTGAGACACAATTGCTCCTGGCAACAATGATCTATTCCCAAGAGAATGTTGAGCACCAAAGACACTTCACCTGAAGCCTTTCTTCTTGGCAGAACTGGCCTTTGGGCAAAAAAAATGCCCATACCTCAACCACTGACAGAGATACAGAGTATCCATAAATGGATAAAACAGGATTGTCATATCCTGCAAGACAGGGTAAGATAGTTTTAAAATGTTTCTTGCCTTTGAAAATGATATGTCAGTTATGTTAGGCCTTAGCCAAAGTTGGTTGCTTCAATATTACAAATGAGACTTTCAGTTGTCTCTGTCATTTGTTGCAAATTTTAGAAGTTTCTCCATTGCTCTTCCTGTTCACTCAAATAATATTGTTTCCCTTCTCAGATCTTTGATGGAGTTGAAGATTAGATAATTGTAGTTACCTTCCTCATGGTTTAGCCAAGCTTAACTTCAATGCAATATTTAGACTCCTTGAAATAAAATGTTCAGTAAAATTTTGTCATGCATTCTTTGCTTAATATTGTTTATTGTTTTAATTTTTTATTTGGTATCTGTTCCTTTTGTATATAGTTGTATTGGGTTTAGATCAATCTTGTTTAGACAAAAGGGGGAGATGATAGGGAAAATCTGTTAACCAATCACAACTAATTGGGGCATGATGACCTGGACCCCAGGAAGAAAAACTGGAAGATCTAGGTGCACCCTCCTCTCTGCACGGTGCCTGCCAGACCAATTGGAAATCAGGCCTCCCATTCGTATAGCTTGAGTTTCCCCTTTTCAACTATTAAAATATAGATGTTATTCTTGAGCTGGTATGGTTATTTATCTTATCGACCTAATTTGCCATCAGAGCTCTACATTTTTCTCTGCTCCCCTCCCTGCCTCTCCACTTCAGCCCTCCCCCAAGACCCCCATGCTCCCAATTTAATCAGGAGATTTTGTATTTTTCTACTTCCCATGTAGATTAGATCTTTGTAAGTCTCTCTTAGTGTCCTCATTGTTGTCTAAGTTCTCGGGAATTGTGGTTTGTGGGCTGGCTTTCTTTGTTTTGTGTTTAAAAACCACTTATGAGTGATTACAGGTGATACTTGTCATTCTATGTCTGAATTGCCATACTCAAAATGATGTTTTCTAGCTCAATCCATTTGCCTGGAAAATTCAAAATTTTGTTATTTTTTTTCTGCTGTGTAGTGTTACATTGTGTAAATGTACTGCATTTTCTTTATCAATTCTTTGGTCCAGGGGCATTTAGGTTGTTTCCAGGTTCTGGCTATGACAAACAAAGCTTCTATGAACATAGCTAAGCACATATCCTTGTGGCACTACTGAGCATCCTTTGGATATATACCCAAAAGTGGTATTACTGGGTCTTGAGGAAGGTGGTTTCCTAATTATCTGAGAAATCGCCACACTGACATCCAAAGGGCTGTACCAGCTTTCATTCCCACCAGCAATTCAAAAGTGTTGCCTTTTCCCCACAATTTCTCCAGCATAAGTTGTGCTTTTGATCTTAGCCATTCTTACAGGTATAAGATGAAATCTCACTGTTGTTTTGATTTGCATTTCTCTGATGACTAATGATGTTGAACATTTCCTTAAGTGTCTTTCAGCCCAATTTAGGTTCCTCAGTTGAGAATTCTCTGGTTAGGTCTGTACTTTATTTTTTTTTTTTATTGGATTATTTGTTCTTTGTATATTTTGAGATCTTTGTATATTTAGGAGATCAGACCTCTGTCTGATGTGGGGTAAGTGAAGATATTTTCCCATTCTGTAGTCCGTCATTTTCCCTTGTTGACTTTACAGAAGCTTTTCTGTTTCAAGAGATCCTATATATTAATTGTTTCTCTCAGTGTCTGTGCTGCTGGAGTTATATTTAAAAAGTGGTCTCCTGTGCCAATGTTTTCAAGTGTACTTCCCACTTTCTCTTCTATAAGGTTCAGTGTCACTGGCTTTATTTTGAGGTCTTTGATCCATCTGGACTTGAGTTTTGTTCATAGTGATAGATATGGGTCTATTTTCATTTTTCTATATGTTGATATCCAGTTATGCCAGCAACATTTGTTAAATGTGCTTTTGTTTTTTTTTTTTTTGATTTGATATTTTTTGATTCTTTGTCAAAAATCAGACGTTCAAAAGTATGTGGATTACCACCATTCTTTTGCAGTCTGTGAAGCATTTTGCTGGGATTTTGATGGGTATTGAATTGAATTTGTTTACTGCTTTTGGTAAGATTGCCATTTTTACTATGTTAATTCTACCTACCTAAGAGCATGGAAGATCTTTCCACTTTCTGGTGTTGTCTTCAATTTCTTTCTTCAAAGATTTAAAGTTCTTGTCATACAAGTCTTGTGCTTCTTTCATTAGAGTTAATCTGAGACATTCTATGCTATTTGTGGCTATTTAGAAGGGTGTTGTTTCTCTGTTTTCTTTCCAGCCCTTTTATCATCTGTGTACAGGAGAACAACTTTTTTTTTTTTTTTGAGTTAGTCTTGTATCCTGCTACATTACTGAAAGTGTTTATGAGCTGTAGAAGTTCCTTGGTATAATTTTTGGGGTCTCTTATCATATCATCAAGCAAACAGTGAGAGTTTGTCTTCTTTTCCTATTTGTATCCCTTTGATCTCCTTTTGGTATCTTATTTGCTCTAGCTATGACATCAAGAACTATACTGAATAGGTAAATAGAAAGTGAACAACCTTGTTTGTTCTTAATTTCAGTGGAATTGCTGGGAGTTTCTCTCCATTTAGTTTGATGTTGGCTGTTTGCTTGCTGTATATTGCCTTTATGTTTAGGTATGTTCCTTGTATCTCTGCTTTTGCCAAGTCCTTTATCATGAAAGTATTTTGTATTTTCTCAAAACCTTTTTTAGATTAATGAGATGATTATGTGGTTTTTATTTTTCAGTTTGTTTATAAGGTGGATTATGTTTACAGATTTTTGTATGTTAAACCATCTTGCATCTTTGGTATGAAGCCAACTTTATCATGATGGATGATGGTTCTGATTTGTTCTTGTATTCGTTTTGCCAGTATTTTATTTAGTGTTTTTGCATCAGTGTTAATGAGTGAGATTGGTCTGTAATTCTCCTCCTTAGTAATGTCTTTATGGTTTGAGTATCAGGGTAATTGTAGCCTCATAAAAAGAGATTGGCATTGTTCCTTCTGTTTCCATTGTTTGAAATAATTTGAGGAGTATTGATATTAGGCCTTCTTTTAAAGTCTTGTAGAATTCTGAGCTGAAACCGTCTAATCCTGGGCATTTTTTTTGGTTGGGAGGTTTCTAATGACGTTTTTATTTCTTCAGCCATTATTAATATATGTTAATTTGCTTATCTGGTCTTGATTTAATTTTGGTAAGTGATATTTATCCAGAAAGTTGTTCATTTCCTTTAAGTTTTCCAATTTTGTGGAGTACAGGTTTTCAAAATTTGACCTGTTGATTTATTGTATTTCCTCTATGTCTGTTGTTATGTTCCTTTTTACATTTCTGATTTGTTAATTTGGATATGCTCTCTCTGTTTTTTGGTTAGTTTGGATAAAGGTTTGTCTATTTTGTTGATTTTCTGGAAGAACCAACTCTGTCTCATTAATTCTTTGTATTGTTTCTTTTGTTTCTACTTTGTTGATTTCAGTTCTCAATTTGATTATTTCCTGCCATCTAGTTATCTGAGGTGAGTTTGCTTCATTTTGTTCTAAAGTTTCCAACTGTTCTGTAAACCCACTAGTGTGTGATTTTTCCAGCTTCTTTAGGTAGGCATTTAGTGCTATGAACTTTCCTCTTAGCACTGCTTTCATTGTGTCCCATAATTTTGGGTATGTTTCATTGGTCTCTCCTACATCATTGATATTGAGCCTTTACTGGGACTACTCTTGAATAGCCTATTGTTGCCTTGTGTCATGAAGATCCTGTAACTTTGGGTCTGCAGATCTGGCCCTTCACATGCTCCAGCAGTTTATAGATGAGGTGGGTATTGTAATGGGCTACATTCATTGCAATGTATAAAGATGCATAGAATAAAGGGTATAGTGTTTGAAAAAAAAATTTGGGTATGTTGTGTGGCCATCTTCATTAAATTTTAGGAGTTCTTTAATTTTTCCCATTATTTCTTCCTTGACCCATTGATGATTCAGGTGAACATTGTTTTATTTTCATATGGTTGTGGGTTTTCTGAAATTAGTATTGTTGTTGGCTTCTAGTTTTAAAGAATGGTGATCTTATAAGGCATATTGGGTTATTCCAAATTTTTTGTATTTGTTGAGGCTTGTTTTGTTATAGAGTATGTGGTCAATTTTTGAAAAGGTTCCATGAGGTGCTGAGAAGAAGGTATATTCTTTTCTGTTTGAATGAAATATTCTATAGATATATTAATGTTATATAACTCAAATGTTATGTCCATTTGAGTTATAACTGATGTAGGTGGGTCATCTGTCTATCTGTTGCTTTCATTGGTTAATTAATAAAGAAACTGCTTGGCCTTTGATAGGACAGCAGCTTAGATAGGCAGAGTAGACCGAACAGAATGCTGGGAAGAAGGGAAGTAAGCCAGTCGCCATAGCTCTCCTCTCTGAGATGGATGCAGGTTAAGAATATTCCTGGTAAGGCACCACATCGTGGAGCTACACTCATTAGAAATGGGTTAATCAAGATGTGAGAGTTAGCCAATAAGAGGCTAGAGCTAATGGGCCAAACAGTGTTTAAAAGAATACAGTTTATGTGTTGTTATTTCGGGTATAAAGCTAGCCATGCAGGCGCTGGGTAAGAACGCAGCCCACAGCTCCATACTACATATAACATCTGCTAGTTTCTTTATTTCTCTATTCATTTTTTGTATGTCTGTTCTGTCCACTGGTGAGAGGGGAGTGTTGAAGTCTCCCACTATTAGTATGTGGGGTTTAACGTATGATTTACATTTTAGAAGTCTTCTTTTAGATATGAGGGTGCCCTTGTATTTGGCATATATAGGTTCAGTATTGAGATTTCTTCTTAATGAATTTTTTCCTAGGACTAATATAAAATGTTTTTCTTTTTCTCTTTTGATTGATTTTAGTTAAAGTCTATTTTGTTAGATAATAGGATAGCTATACCCACTTCTTTCTTAGGTCCATTTGATTGGAATATTTTTTGCTAACCCTTTACTCTGAGACAATGTCTGTTTTTTATGCTGAGGTATGTTTCTTGTATGCAGACAAAGGATTGATTCTGTTTTCATATCCAATCGGTCGGCCTGTGCCTTTTTATAGGTGAGTTCAGTCCATTTATATTAAGAGATATTCATGACAAGTGATTGCTATCTCCTGTTAATTTAGTTGTCATTTTTGGTGATATTACTTTGTGTGCTTTTCCCTTCTTTGGGATTTGCTGCTATGAGACCATCAATTGTCTGTGTTTGTGTTGGAGTAGCCACCTTCCTTGGGTTGAAGTTTTCCTTCTAGTATTTTGTGTAGTGCTGTGCTTGTGGCTTGGTATTGGTTAATTCTGGTTTTGTCATGGAATATGTTTTTTCCTTCTATTGTGATAGATATAGTAGTTGAACTGGAATCCATGGTCTCTTAATGTCTGTATAATGCTTGACCATGACCTGCTGACTTTCATTGTCTCCAATAAAATTCTTTTAGATATGTCTTTATATGCTACTTGGCCTTTTTCCTTTGCAGATCTTAATATTCTTTCTTTACTGGGCATGTTTAGTGTTTTGATTATTGTGTGGCAAAGGGACATTTTTTAAGCTAGTCTGTTTGGTGTTCTGTAAGCTTGTGTATCTTCATAGTCATATCATTCTTTAGGTTTGGAAAGTTTTCTTCTATGATTTTGTTAAATATATTTTTTGTGCTTTTGAGTTAAACTTCTTCTGTACCTATCATTCTTAAATTTGGCATTTTCATGGTATCCCATATTTGCTGGGTATTTTGGGTTAAGCTTTTGTTACATTTAATGTTTTCTTTTACTGATGAGTCTTTTCTTCTATTGTATCTTCAGCACTTGAGATTCTCTCTTCTATCTCTTGTAGTCTGCTGATCATGTTTGCTTTTGTGGTTCCTGATAATTTTCTTGTGATTTTTGTTTCTTTAATTCCCTTGGCTTGTATTTTCTTTTTTGTCTCTATTTTAGTTTTCAAGTCTTGATTAGTTTTTTTCACATGTATGTTTGCTTTGTCTTTGTTTTCTTTAAGGGATTTGCTGATGTCTTCCAATATTGTGTTTGTCTTTTTCTCCATTTCTTTATGGGAATTTTTCATTTCCTCTTTAAGAGTTTCAAACATTCTCCTAATGTCAGTTTTTGGTCACTTTCTTCTGCTTCATCTATATTTGGTTGTTCAAGTTTTGGTGCTATATTGTCTATAGTTATTTTTGGTGTTGTGTTGCTTTTCGTGGTATTTTGTGTGCTGTTACCTTATCTACTCATCTTTTCCTCTAATAGGTGTGATTGGAACTGTCTGTGATTTTTTTGATTAATCTTCTAGGTGCCAGTGAATCTAAGGCTCAAATGGTTGTTCCTCATGGTACAGTCAGTTCCACTGTTCTAGTTACCCCATTGGTCACTCTATCGTCCTTGAGATTTTGCAAGGCTTTGCTCTGCTCCCTTGGAGTTTGCTGTCTTAAGTCTGCTTTAGCCTAGGTTTTTGGCTTAGACCTTTTTCTGTAAATGACCCTAGTCTGGATCTGTGCCTGCATAGATCCCTGGCTTGGGGTTGTTCCTTCAAAGTTCTCTGCCTATAGTCGACTCCCTCAGAATTTCCAAGCTCAGGTGTGCCCAGAACTGCAGAGAACCTGGATCAGGTTCCTCCCTCAGAGGTCCCAGACTTACACTTGGACCCACAGAAATCTCTGCTTCCTGTCTACTCCCTCAGAGTTCCCAGATTCATGTATCTACTGGCAGAGGTCCTGGCTCAGGCCTAGTTCCTCAGAGGTCCTAGGCTCATGCCCAGAATCACAGGGGTTCTAGTTTAGATCTATTTCTTTAAAGGTACCAGATTCACACCTTGCCCCTTAGTGTTCTCTGTCTCTGGATCACTCACTCAGTGGTTACTCCTTTGTACCTGTTCTGGTAGAGTTCACTGTCTCAGGTCTGTTCTTGTGATGGGGAAGTTTAGCCAGTCACATTTGTCTAGGGTGTGGGCGCCTGGGGCCAGGGAAGAAAAACCTGGGAATCCAGGTGCACTCTCTCCTCTCTACTCGGGTTGTTTGCCGGACCCCAGTCATGTGAGTTTCCCCGTTTTCAATTATTAAGCAAGATCTGTTGTATTAGCTGGCCTGGTTAATTCTAGCGTACAGCTCAACTACATCCATCACTTGGTATCCAACCTTGGGGCTTTCTGGAACCTTTTAAGGCTCTAGATACCCACACCAAATCCCACGCCCCCGCCAGATGCAGCTTTCTCCCACATCCCGGCGAGAGTGAGGGGACCTAAGAGCAACGAGCTCATGCACCTCAGGTCCCGCACCCATTCAGCACACCCCACCATCAGCTCTGAGCTCGGGAACCTGAAGGCTGGTGCCACCTGCCCTTGCTCAGTGATTCCCGCCAGAGAGCAGATTCGCTCGCACTGCAGCTGCTGCCCACACTGTGGACTCCGTGGCACATGCCCCCGAACTCACCAGCACCCGCACTGCCACCTGCCACCTGGTTCTACAGCCATAGGAGCAGGAGATCTTCATATTGTGGTTAACTAATCCATACAGCACACATTCTGTAAGTTTAACTTCTTGATTTGAGCCTATCTTTCAGAATTATTTTTTCGCTCTCATTTGCCCGTCACATGGATTCAGGTGAACCCTGTCACCTTCTGGCAGGCAACAGTTATTACACCTACAGGTAAGATTTATTTTGTTAAAAAAAAGGGAAAATGTCAGACAATCTAATTATTCAAGGCTTTCAGAGCTTTTTCACTTACACTATGTGTGAAGTTTTACAAGATGCTTATGATATTCCCCTTGCTTGGCTATTTCTTGGGTTCATCTTTTTTCTTGTATTTGGCAGTTTTTTCATAATATGGTTTGACAATAGGAAAATGATGCAATCTCTACAGACTGAATCCAGGATTCTTAGAAAAGAGGTTGAAAATTTAAGGAGGGGCATGGCCGTCTTGGATGATAAGTTTCAGTTGGTTGAGGTAATTTCAAAAAAAAAAATTCAGACTGACATCAACCTCCTCAAGAAAGAGATTGGAGGTCTCAAGAAGGAGACCAAATCTTTGTCTAATATGACTCGGTCAACTGAGCTAAATTTTGAAAAGGTACAGTCTAATGTTAATTCATTTAAGGAGAGATTCACTGCTGTGGAGGAGGAAATGGCTGATTTGGCTCATAAAATCCAGTCCATGACTATAGGTGCTGAAACATTATTTGAGAGGATTCGAACTGCCAAATGTATTAATCGGACTTTGTCAAAAGGGTATGACAGATTGACTTATAGAATTTCCATCCAAGAACGTACTATACATGCCATGAGGATTATGTCCAAGGATGAGATATTATCTCTAATGGACAGACTTTATACCTTAGAATCCTCAATGAAGGCATTAGAGCATAATACTGGACAGGAGATTCAGGCCTTGCAGAAGGCAATGGTAAACAGATTTGAAAAGATTGGGGAAATTAAAGACTTCGGCAAACAGGAGCAAAAGGTAGAAAGGCAAAATTTAACTCCATCAGTATGTAAAACTCTCCTGGATAGCTTCCCCAGAGTTCTACCTGCCTTTCCAGTAATAACATCAGAAAAGGTAGCCGGCTCCAAATACCCTAAGGTCATCAAGGAACATACATGGGAGCCCATACGTATAAGTGATTTGAAAGAAATTAAACAAGCTATTGTGAATTACGGACTACATTCATCATTTGTTAGAGAGATGGTCAAAGCCTGGGCTCTCAGTAACAAGGCCACACCTCACGATTGGGCTCAATTAACCTCATCTGTCCTAGAAAGCAGCCCACAATTGCATTGGAGGTGCCTTTTTAAAGAAGAATCTATCATTTTAGAGCAACAGGAAAGAGTGATAGGAACTGAGATTTCCCTAGATCAAATTCTATGTGACGAACTTTACTCTGATCCTCAGAACCAAGCTTTTTATGATGACCACATCTTAACCATATGTGCTACAGCAGCTTTAAAGGCTTGGGACAGCGTTCAGGACCCAGAACAGAGAGTGGAATTATATCTCAGTGTTAAACAGGATCAGAGAGAACCATCTAGTAACTTTTTGCAAAGATTAACTAAGGCTGTACAAATAGGGATAACTGACCCTGAAGCCAGACATATAATAACTAAATCTTTAGCTTATGAGAATGCCAACGTAGAGTACAAAAAATCCTGGGGCCTTTAAAGATCAGATCAGTGCCCTTGGAAGAATGGGTCTTGCATACAATGAATGTCGATACATTTGACTATGGCACTGAAGTGTGGGTAGGAGAAGCACTTTCCAATGGTAAGAGAAGGCATCAAGATACTAAATGTTTTAATTGTGGTAAAATGGGACATATGAGAAGGGATTGTAGACAACAGATTTCCAGGAATAATGCCTCTTCTAGGAATAACAGGAAAAGAAGGACTCAGGAAAATGAAATGATTTTTTGCTTATTATAATATTAAGCATGTTACAGGTATACCATACAATCCTACAGGTAAAGTAGTCATAGAAAGATCAAATTGAACTATAAAGGATACATTAAACAAACAGAAAGGGATGGAAAATACCCCCAGGAATAGGTTACATAATGCTTTATTAACCTTGAATTTTCTCAACACTAATGAGAAGGGAACAACGGCTGCAGAAAGACATTGGATAATGGGAAAGTCTGTTGAATTAAATCAACCATTTTATTTCAAGGATATGCTGACCTTGCAATTGAAGCCAGGAGATGTGCTGTGTTGGGGAAGGGGTTTTGCTCTTGTTTCCACAGAAGAAGAAAAATTATGGATACCATCAAAATTAATAAAGGTTCAGTTTGAAGAGGAGGAACCTCTTGTAAAGGATAAATGACAATTTATCCACAATGATGATAATCATACTGATGGTAAGAAAAACATATAGGATGGGGGCAGGGTTTTTTTCTTATCTCTGCAGGAAAATACTCATCTTCAAAGAATTCAAGGGACCCTGGATATTTGAATACTGACAGATCGAAACTATTTACAACCCAATATGGATCAGCAAGAAAACTGAATAGGTGAGCCGGGCGATGGTGGCACACGCCTTTAATCCCAGCACTCAGGAGGCAGAGGCAGGTGGATCTCTGTGAGTTTGAGACCAGCCTGGTCTACAGAGCTAGTTCCAGGACAGGCTCCAAAGCTACAGAGAAACCCTGTATCAAAAAACCAAAAAAAAAAAAAAAAAAGAAAAAAAAAGAAAAAAGAAAACTGAATAGGTTTAGTAAGTGAAATTATTATAAACATATTTTAAAATATGTATTAATGTGCATTTATTTATACATATATAGAGCTGGTTTTGGAGTTGGATTCTGGCTCAGTCCCTCTCCAATTCCAAGCCTGTTGGGAAGAGATATCCCAGAGTTTCTGTCTCATGTCAAGAGCTATGATATAGGACAGAATAATAATAATAATAATAATAATAATAATAATAATAATAATAAATACACTTTCTTTGCCTTTCCTTATGTTTGTTTCTGTCTTTATTATACTTTTCATTGAATATATATGTTTGTATATGTCTTTATAGATAATGCTTAAGTTTCCCATGAGAAATAATAAATTTTTCTGCAGTAATCTTTGAAGTTTCCAGGAAGAAGATGGGGCCACACAACATTGACTCCACCTGGTTGATATGATGTCATGATCTTGATAGAGCTACTACAAGACCTGTTTTTTGGTACCAGCTACACAAGACAGTTCCAAATGGTACACATCTTTTACAACACTCTGGTCAGACCTTCTCAAAACACTCAGAGACTATTTCCAATTTTGCCAGACCAAATATTAATCTTGGAATTTTACCATCATTTACTTTCACAGGATCCCTTAAGAAGAACGTCGCCCTCATGACAACTGGAAACCAGCTTAGAGGACACCGTCCCCTCTCCAAGCAGAGTTTGCCCTCAGGTTTAGAGACATCATTTAGGGGTTGGTAATAATTGGTATATGGTAGAGGGATGGGGGAGGAATTTTATAGGCTCAGGGGTGTTATTGAAAAAAAAGAGGGATAATTGGTGATGGGCTAATAGATTGGTATTTGTGAGTTATAATTTTTAGAAAATCATATTGGTGGCATCGATTCTTATATATTGATATAAAGTTAAATTATATTGAATACTGTATGCGAGCATGCTTCTAACTCTGTTTAAAATATTTGTATGTATTGATAAATATATTACATATATATATAGTATTGATATATATTTACCATATTGCATTGTACATTTCTACCTCTGATTAAGATAATTATATATTGTTTATGTAATGATATACATTGTTTACATTTGGAGGTCATTGTCCTTATTTATTGCACAGTTGTTTATTCTCTTAGTCTTCAAGTTAGATAGGTATTGAGAATTATAGATCAATAGTCATATATGTTTATCATATTTATATTTAGGCTAATCAGGTTCTTTAGATACATAGAGATTATATGTAGTATACATAGTATAATCTTCAAACTCTTCAAAGAGCTGTAGAAAATGGCCTTTAATCTAACCTAGAGTTCTGTGGTAGTGAGACACAATCACTCCTGGCAACACCGCTCTACACTCAAGAGAATGTTGAGCGCCAAAGACACTTCACTTGGAGCTTGTCTTCTTCTTGGCACCACAACCAGCCCTTGGGCAAAGAAAAGCCCATACCTCAACCACTGACAGAGATACAGAGTATCCATAAATGGATAAAAACAGGATTGTCTTATCCTGCCAAGACAGGGTAAGACAGTTCTAAAAAGTTTCTTGCCTTTGAAAATGGTATGTCAGTTACGTTAAGCCTTATCCAAAGTTGGTTGCCTCAACATTACAAATGAGACTTTGGGTAGTTGCCCAGTTTTCTCTATCATTTGTTGCACATTTTGGAAGTTTCTTGATTGTACTTCCTGTTTACTCAGGTAATATTACTTCCCTTCTCAGATCTTTGATGGAGTTTAAGATTAGATAATTGCAGTTACCCTCCTCAGATTTAGCTAAACTCAATTTCAATACATTATTTAGACTCCTTGAAATAGAATGCTTAGTAAAACTTTTGTTATGTGTTTTTGTTTAATATTGTTTGTTGCTTGTAATTTTATATTTGGTATCTGTTCCTATTGTATATAGTTGTATTGGGTTTGGTTCAATCTTGTTTAGACAAAAGGGGAGATGATGGGGAAGTTCAGCCAATCATATTTGACTAGGGTGTGGCTGCCTGGGGCCAGGGAAGAAAAACCAGGAAATCCAGGTTTGTTCTCTCTCTCTCTCCTCTCTCTTCATGGTGTTTGCCAGCCCCTGATCATGTGAGTTTCCCCATTTTCAATTATTAAACTAGATCTGTTGTATTGGGCTGGTCTGGTTAATTCTAGCATACCGGTTGACTACACCCATCATTCTTGACCAGATTGCTGGCTCAGTCCTGGTCCACCAGTGTCCTAGTTCCTAAGACAGACTAGATAGGCTCCTGGTTCCTGCTTCCATGGAGCTTGCTTTCTCAGGTCCACTCTAGCCTAGGTAGCTGGTTCAGTCCTACAGCTATGAAATTTGTTGCCTCAGGTCCCCATTCAAGCCAAAGGTAGAGTTCCTTGCCTCAGGCCTACTTTGGCCTAGGTTACTGACTTCCACCTCTTTATGTAAATCCTGATCTGGATCTGCTCCTGCAGAGATCCCTGGTTTGGAGTTTGTCCCACAATGGTCCTTCCAGTGATTGTTAATAGCTTAAATGTCTTCAGAGAGGTGAACCCTCTCCATAACAGTTACTATCTATAAGTCTTTGCAGAGGGGCACAGCATCATGAATACCCCCTCCTCCACTGTGGTAACCACAGTTGCTGAGAGTTCAATAGAGCAGAAAACTGCATGCTAAATGACAGCATTTTATTCCACATATTCAAGAGATACTGCTTCAGTTTCTAGGCTAAGGATTCAGAAATTGGCCACTTCTTCTTTTCTCCTGGGATGCTGACTCTTGATTTTTAGTTGCAACCATCAAAGAACAATGAGTTGCCCTGTGGAGAACCACATGTATATTCCAGCCAGAGAATTTAAATAACAGACAGCACCACTATTAGAGGTGTTAGTATTCCAGCTACCAGATGACTCTAGCTCTTGCCATCACTTTTCTCCCAGCCAGTGATTCACCTTGGCAGTTAGGGTGTCCCCACCAAGTACTGCCTAAATGGCAATTTGTGCGCAATCTCAATGATGGTTATGCCAGTAAGTTTAGGGTGGTTTGTTACACAATAACATAGAACAAGAGTTGTTATATCTTTTGATTTTAGTTTCCTCTTCTGTAAAGTGAAAAGAGTGATGATGATCTCATGACAGCTTAAAAATAAAGCTGAAATGCAAAGGACTAAATATTTCTCAGACTCAGTTGCTGCAAGTCACTGTTGCTGTATTGGATGGTTTCATCATGTTTTACCAATGTGTTAGTCAGTTTTATCTTACTACAATAAAATAACTGAGGCCACTAAGTTCTAAGGAAAGAAGTTTACTTTTTTCAATTTTGAAGACACAGAAGCACAGTGTTAAGCTCTGATGATTATTCAAATGATGACACCAGGGAAAGAACAAGTGTGAGAACAACCTACTCACCTGAGGTAGTGAAAGAAAAAGAGTGTACCTCAGGTGAGCACTATAATCCTTTGTGAGTAAATGTCCCTGATGTATCATATGATGACCATAAGCAGAGTTAAACTGGAGGTATGTAAGGTCCCATTCTATTTTCATTCTGTTTTCTCTCTATGGAGTTGAACCACTGTAGGTCCATATTATTACAATGAGTGGCGGCCAGACTTTCAGACCATAGTTTGCCCCTGCCACACAGAAGGTGGTCATCTCCCTAACAAAGGGTCAGTATATGCTTATGTTGTTCTGCCCCTTCTTTGCAGTTTGGAGGATGATTGGGACAGAGATGCTAAATCAGCCTACATGACAGAGGTGGCATACAGAACAGGAAGATAGAAAGATTTGACAGAGCAGGCATAGGTAGGTAGATGTGTGGGCATGACCACAGCCATTTACCTGATTACCTAGGAAACAGAATGCTAATAAATTTCCCTCTCATTTTATATTTTGGTATATAAGGCTGTTTGGAGAATAAACATAGAGCAATTTTAAGGATGTGAACTCAGGATTTCATGAGGGATCATTGGACATCTCCTTCCCGATAAAGCCAATGAGTTGTGTCTTTAGTCCCATGGCTCCCTTCTGGTCCAGAGAAATAATTTATGGTCTGGGCTAGTAATGGACCATGAAATAATGGCACCTTGCAATGTGAGGCTGATTGGTGAATCCCCAAAACATGGAAGAAGTAACCAGACATACGGAGGAGAATGTGAGGAACCCGTGGAAAAAAATGCACCACAGGAGAATATGTGAGTAATGAGCACTCAGTAAAAGAGAATAGGATTAAAACAAGTATACAGAAGTGGGAAATTTAAATCATCAGTAAAAATTTGTAAATTATAAGATATATATATATATATATATATATATATATAGGATAAGGAAAGAATATTCAATTATGTAGGTTAATAGCTACAGTTAGAGTGAAACAAAAATAATGGCAGAGCTATTTAGACTCGGTAAGCATGATAGATACAGAGATACAACATTTTTCATTTGCTAAATGGGTAGGAAAAGTAAAGGAAATATGACATTTGGTTCAAGAATCATCTAGGTTACTGCTGAGATTGAGGTACCAGGTGCAGGCAGTGTGCAGTAGCCAGCTGAATCTAACCCACTTGCAGGGGAAAGGGAAGCAAGAGTTAAGTTTAGAGAGCAATTTTACCACACAGTGAGCAGCCCAGAGTCAGTTAATAGAATAGAGGAGAGGATTCAGGAATTCTTCTAATTTTATAATTGCAGGTTAAATTAAAAGAAAACGATAGTTAAAAATCAGTGTGGCTACATTTGTCAGAGCTTGTGATGGCAGGCTGACAGATGGAGAGAGCCTGTGTCCTGACTCCTGCTGTGTGGCCTGGCTTCAGCAGGAAGCTGAAAGGGAGGTTTAAAAAAAGGGAGCCTTAGAGAGCTGCCGCTTCAGAACAATTAAAAATAAACAAACAGGTTAAATATGCTTCTTTTTCCATTTCACAATTCTTATCAAACAGTTTCTTATCAAAAAGTTTCTATCAAAAAGTTTTTATCAAACAGGTTTTTCCACTTGTTTGGGTAGGGTTACTTCAAAATATTTTGTGGTATTTGTGGCTATTTGAAAAGGATAATGTCTCTCATTTATCATTTATGTAAAAGAGGAGCCTTTGGATTGTTTTCAGGTTCTGGCTATGACAAAGTAATTTTGCTATAGACATAGTTGAGCACATGTCCTTATGCTATGGTTGAGCATCTTTTATGTATAGACCTAAAACTGGTATTAATGAGTTTTAAGGTAGTTTATTGCAGACTTTTCTTTAAAAATTGTCATATTAGGATCCAAAGAGACTGTGCCAGTTTGCACCTCCACCAGCAGTGAAGGAGTTTTCCTTTACCCCACATTCTCTTCAGCATAAATTATCAGCAGTGTTTTTAATCTTGATCATTTTTAATTTATTATTTATCTTTCTTTTTTACTTTTATTTATATTTTTTCTTTTTTTATTAAATTATTTTAATTAAAAATTTCCGCCTCCTCCTCGCCTCCCTTTTCCTTCCCACTCCCCACTCCCCTCCCCCTCCTTCTCCAGTCCAAAGAGCAGTCAGGGTTCCCTGCCCTGTGGGCAGTCCAAGGTCCTCCCCCCCATCCAGGTCTAGGAAGGTGAGCATCCAAACAGGCTAGGCTCCCACAAAGCCAGTACATGCAGTAGGGTAAAAACGCAGTGCCATTGTCCTTGGATTCTCAGCAGCCCTCATTGTCCACCATATTCATTGAGTCCTGTTTTATCCCATGCATTTTTAGTCCCAGTCCAGCTGGCCTTGGTGATCTCCTAATAGATCAGCCCCACCGTCTCAGTGGGTGGATGCCCCCCTTGTGGTCTTGACTTCCTTGCTCATGTTCGCCTATAGTCATACTAATGAATATCTTGCATATCACCATAGAACCTTCATCTGGCGATGGATGGAGATAGAGACAGAGACCCACACTAGAGCAATGGACTGAGCTCCCAAGGTCCAAATGAGGAACAGAAGGAGGGAGAACATGGGCAAAGAAATCTTGATCATTTTTACAAGGAATCTCAGAGTTGTTTAGATTTGCATTTCTCTAATGGCTAAGGAAGGTGAGCATTTTTAAGTGTCTTTCAGTCTTTTTAAGTTTATGTGCTGAGAGTTTGTAGTTTAGGCCTGTACCATATATTTTTATTGGATTATTTTTTATTTTGATAAAATATTTTTTCCCATTTTATAGGTTGATATTGTGTCTTGTTGATTATGTTTTTTTGCTATACAGAAGCTTCTCAGTTCAGGAGATCTCATTTATTAATTGTTTCTCTCAATGTCTGAGCCACTGAGGCTGTGTTTGAGATGTACCATTGCATTCAAATGTACGTCTAACTTTTTTCTTCTGTGAGGTTCAATGTGTTTGGTTTCTTTTTTGTTTGTTTTAATATTTATTTATTTATTATGTATACAATATTCTGTCTGCAGGCCAGAAGAGGGCACCAGACCTCATTATAGATGGTTGTGAGCCACCGTGTGGTTGCTGGGATTTGAACTCAGGACCTTTGGAAGAACAGGCAATGCTCTCAACCGCTGAGCCATCTCTCCAGCCCCAATGTGTTTGGTTTCATGTTGAGGTCTTTGATTCATTTAAACTTGAGTTTTTGCATAAAGATAAATACGAACCTATATTCATTCTTTTACATGTTGATGCTAATTAGGCCAGCATCATTAGTTAAATGTTTTCTTTTTCCATTTTCCTATCAGCTAAGCAGACTTACAGCTTATAAGGAAGAAAGTCTACAAACTTTTAATTAGATATACAATGATTAAAACCTTAGTTATAATAGTCTTATAAGAGAACTTGAGCCATCAAGTAAAATTTTTAAAGGGAGCAATGAGCAATTTCCATTAGAGAATTTATAAAGATGCCAAACAGGTACTCAAGCAGGTAGAGTATAGATCAACAGGCAGAGTATACAATAATCACCAAGTATAGTATATTAATTATGATTCAGCTATGGCAAATGTATATATTAAGTACAAAACATATTCTACAGCAGTTTATAAAACATGCTTTTTATGGCTGCAGCTTCCCATTTTTTTGCCAGTTAAGATATTAAACTCTTAATTTAAAGCAGTAGCTTGTCTAATACAAAAGAGCAGGATAAAATCTGGGAGATAGTTTAGCAGAGAATCGACTATGATCAATGTTTCTTAGACAATAGATTAATTGATAATTTTAAGATAGTGATTCTTGGACAATTGTGCTTGCTCAATTCAAAGATCAGAGTAATAATCTTTTCCCAGATGACTGTTGCTGCGATTTGCAGAACTGTATTTTGCTAATGTTATAGCTATGCCTTGAAGGAGGTTAAGCAAAAATTTTATGCACGGCTTTTACAATAAAATGACTGCATATATGGTTAATAATAAAAAAATTGTGAAGTATACCATGGTTCCTTAAAAACAATTTAAAATGATAAAAAGTTGCAGACAAATCTGCTGCAGACAGATCTGACATGGTGACACCAAGGTGACCTTGCCAAGGTGAGGAGAAAAGCCATTGCAATGAATTATGAAAAGACCATTATTAATTTAGGGTCAAGGATGTGGTTGTGCTTATTTCACAAAAAGAAAATAAAGCTGGATGACATGACTACATACATGTACAGTAAAGGAGTGACAGATCCTATGACATCTTAACTGTTAATGCCCCCATAGAGCGGTTTGGAGAAAGGAGTTGGAGAGGAGTCTTTGGTTCTGTCTTGATCTGCGGGACCTGTTGCCACCACTTTACACTGCAGTGTGCCATTCTGCTCTGAGAGTCAGTTGCTGAGCTGCTTCCAGACACCCGGGACACACAGACCAGAGGCCCTGCTGCATGATGACGACAATTTTCTGCAGTTTGAATCAAGTTTGCTCTGGAGCTGAAATGCAGACTGAACATCTCACTGTTTCAATATTTGGGACACAGAACTCATTTTCATTAAAATATTGGACCTAAAAACTAAGACCTAAGCTTTCTCCTTAGGGAAAAAAAAGACTCAAAATAAGAAATGACTAAAACCACTCCACTGAAGAAGGAGACGGATTACGGGTTTAACTTCTGTTGACTAAAACTGATATTTGATAACAGCAATGTTATTTTACTCTCACCCATCAGAAAAGTTGTTCTTGTCTTTTATTAATGTGAATTTATAAAAATGTGATGTGTTTAATTATGGATTTATTGTTAAATCTGTTATTGACCTGATAGTGTTTGAACTGCTTATAAGATATTGAGAAAAGTGGGTGTTGACCAAATAATGCTTGGAAATGCATATAAGGTGTTAAAAAAAGTTGGAATAAACCTGATAATGTTTTTAACTGCTTATTAAATGTTATAAAATTTTGACACACCCTGTAAATGTTTGAATTTAATGCATATGTTAAGAATTTTAGATTTTGATATAATACAAAAATTCAAGAGGTGCTCTAGATTAGCTAGAAAAATATTTTTAACTTAGGCTGTCCTTTCTCCTTTAAATATGAGACTATAGTCATTAAAGTATGATTATTTTGCCTGAAAAAAATATGGCTCCAAGGCAAAGAGCCCAAAGTTATCTCTCTCCCTTAGTCTCTTTTCTTTACAGAGATCAGCAGTCAGTGATGGGTTTAAAGTTTCTTCTCCTCAGACACTTAACATGGGAGATTACATAAAATAAAATGCCTGTTCCATGGATGGGTAAATTTGGGTAAATGAAGAAGTCTTTCCATAAGGCAGATGTGATAATATGTCCTGTTGCAGAAGCACAGGTTTTATTAAAATTAATAAGAATAAATAGATTGTAGGCTCATATTTTTACACTGAATGGTGGCCAGACGTCCAGGACATAGTGTGCACATGCCACGTAGGAGGTTGTCACCTTCCTAACAAAAGGTCATAATATGCTAATATTATTATGCTCCTTCTTTGAAATTTGGAGAATGCCTGGGATAGAGATGATAATTCAGCCTACATGATAAAGCTGTCATACAAAGCAGGAAGATAGGAAGATGTAACAGAGCAGGCATAGGGAGATGTGTGAACATTACTACAGCCACTTACCTTGTTACCTAGGAAACAGAATGCTAATAAATTTTCCCCTCAGTTTATGTTTTGGTATATAAAGCTGTTTGGAGAATAAACACAGAAATTTTCAGGTTGTGAACTCAGGATTTCATGAGGGATCACTGGAAAACTCCCTCCCCATAATTCCATGTGAGTGTGTCTTTAATCCCATGGCTCCCTTCTGGTTTAGAGAAATAATTTATGGTCCAGGCTGGTACTGGACCATGACAAACCACAAGTCATCAAAGACTCCAGTAGCCACATATATTAATATTTCCCATTATTGACCATTCTCAAGGATATGTGAAAGAGTATGAGGCTAGATAAAAAGGAGCCAAGAGTAAACTTGGGAGCTTACTGCATTGGCTAACTGGTATTTGTAATACAATTACACTACCTGGTATGGCAGTGGCTCCCAACCTGTCAGTCACAATCCCTGAGGGAGTTGAATGACCCTTTCACTGGTTTCTGTTATGACCATTTGAAAGCACAGATAGTTACACTGTGATACATAACAGTGGCAAAATTACAGTTATGAAGTAGGAAAAACAATTCCATAGTTGGGGGGTCACTATAACATAAGGACAGTGTTAAAGGGCCACAACATCAGGAAGCTTGAGAACAACTGTGATACCGTGTTTTCCTTAAAAACCTGACTCTGCTTCCTGAGATGAACAGCTCTGATAAGAACCTCAGTATGCACCAGACATGCATAGTCAGAATGACCCCAGAGAGCATGCTTAACCATCAGGCTAGAGCAAGTAGCATTCTTTTTTTTTTCTAGCCGTTGTTTCATTTGTTACATGTTTTAAGAAAACATTTCCCATTATAAAAATACAATAGTGAACTGCAGAGGAGATCATTTTAACATCCCAATAATGGGGTTGTACAGCAGCAGAGCCATGCAGAACATAAATCATCATTTCTAGTCAAAGGAGTTCTGCGGACATATTTTTATAATCCTAAGTCCCTGACAGTGGGAGTCAAGGAAAATACCATATCAGAAAGGAATCCTTAGGACCTAAAGTAGAACCCTTTAGTATGATGGTGATAATTAACTTGAATTTGTGATTTTCTCACTTTTGAGCCTCCTATTTTTCCATAGGAAACTCCTTCAAACCAAAAGAGAAAGCGTGAAAAAGATACTTTTGTGGGTCAAGTTTGCCCTTAGCTTAGATAGTTGAAGGAAATAACTGTACAGGACTTCCCAGTCTAGAGTATCAAATTATTTTTCCCCATGCCATTAGATCTACCTCAAAAGCAGCAGTCCTTTCCACACTTAAGGGACACCAGGATAGTTCACCATGCAACATTACTTGTGCATAGATAACAGCATCTGCTGCTGTCATAGAAATAAAGGAACTGACTCTAAAAATTTTTGCATGAAGATGTTCTGTATTGGTGCCATTAAATCAAATCCTACTCTTAATAATACATAAAAATGACATGTGATTTTCTTTCCCCCCTTGGGTAGCTAATCTTGGTTTAACTGCAAAGAAATTTGTCATAAATGAAAAGCGGCTATTTAAAAATGAGCTGCAAGCTTGCCATTTAAAAAAAAAACACTTTTTAAACTAAGGTCTCCAACTTCTCTGTTGGCACAAACTGACAGAAATGTGAAAATACTCAACTCAGTTTCAGTGGTGTTACTATTGACTACTAGGAGGGTTTTAGAATGTTAAACAGCTCTTTACAATGCAATTTGAAAAAAATAGAGAAAAAGAAATAAAATCTTAATTTGGGGGGTGAAATTCTATAATTTCTTATATAGAACAAAGAGCTCCATGTTCCCTCACTATTTTATAGTCCACTTAAGAAATTATTAGCATTCTATGACAAAAATGAATTGCTTTTTCCTAAAGGACATTTCAATCTATGCTGTGGTCACTATATCATTTATGGTGAGTATAATAAGATTTTTTATTAGGCTTTAAACTCAGTAAGATGTTTCGAGGGCAGGTTACACCATTAGGAATAACTACTAATAGAATTGAAATTATACAGTACTTTTTCTTGAAATCTTTTCTTTTTTATTCTTCCAAATTATCACTTAAAATGCATGCCAACATGCATCTGTGGTGACTGGGGAGGGCTTCAGATTTCAGATTTCCCTGTGGAATCCTACCATGCCTCTTTGTTCTCTTTAGTCTCTATGCCATCCATCCTATAGAATGGGATCCCAGGACTCTTGAAAATATTTCCTTATGAGGTAATTCCATAAATAAAATTGTATTCAATCTGCGTTAAAATAAACATATCTCTGCAAGGAGAGGAGATGAAGGAGGTAGGTGTATGGCTACTCCTTCTCTTTCTTGAAGAGCATCACTCACTCAGACATGGGAAAAGTTTAGAGACACAAGTTAAATCATAGAGTTGTAGAGATGCTAGGCCTGTCTAAAAGTCTTAAAGTAAAATTGCCTTAAACTCTTCTTTCCAAACACTCTGGAAATACCACAGGATGTGGGACATGGACCTGTTTTGTTTGTTGGCTCTGACCTTCCATTTGTATTTTCTTCAAATCTGTTCAGTTCATGGTCCATCTCACCTTCACTTAGGTGCTGTGTGTATACTGTGTCACTTCTGCATGTTTTGCAGAATATCTCTCTTTTCTTATTTTGCACTCTCAAAAAGGCATTAACAGCTGGTGTCACAACACAAATAGGAGAGCAGCTTAACTGTATTAGACATCTCAACTTTACAATATACTTCTGTCATTTCTATCAAGTTGGAAATTGGCTTTGCTTCAACCCCAGTTGCTCATCTCCCCAAATTCTTATTCACCCAGGACCTCATCAATTTGAAGGACAGTTTTCATCAGTTTGCCTCCTACCTTTTTCTTAACTTTCTGCTTTTGCTTTACCTTTGCTCACATAAGAAACTAAAATATTTTTTCATTAAATTACAATGTCAATTTGTAAAATAATATCTCTACTTAAAATTTTATTGCAGAAGTGATCTCTAAGAGAGCTATTCTAAGCTGAGAGTAGCAAGTAGGCAAAACATTTTTATTGGGACAGGTACACAGAAATGACTCAGGGAATCAGAGTGATTTTGGACACTGGTGTGTAACACAATAAGCTCAGCTTAGGTTGTTCCCATTTGTAAACCCTTTCCTTATTTTCTGCGTCCATTAACTTAGGTTCTTGATTTAAATCACAGACATCCCCAACCACACCAATTAGAGGAAAAGATAAGTAGAAAAGGGAAGAACACACACAACATCACAAAGAGCAGCATGGCAAAAATAAAACCTAAAGACACTACAACAGTCAGACTTGAACAACAAAATATAGATGAAGCAGAAGAAAGTGACCTAAAAATTAACATTAGCAGAATGTTTGAAACTCTTAAGAAGGAAATGAAACATTCCCATAAAGAAATGGAGAAAAAGACAAACAAAATATTGGAAAACATCAGCAAATCCCTTAAAGAAAACCAAGAAAAAACAATAATACATGTGAAAAAAAAACTATTCAAGACTTGAAAACTAAAATAGAGACAATAAAGAAAACACAAGCCAAGGGAATTATAGAAACAGAAATCATGAGAAAGTGATCAGGAACCACAAAAGCAAGCAAGAAAAGCAGACTACAAGAGATAGAAGAGAGAATCTCAAGTGCTGAAGATACAATAGAGGAGAGAGACTCATCAGTTAAAGAAAACATTAAATCTAACAAAAGCTTAACCCAAAATATCCAGGAAATACGGGACACCACGAAAATGCCAAATCTAAGAATAATAGGTATAGAAGAAAGAGAAGTTCAGCTCTAAAGCACAGAAAATATATTTAACAGAATCATAGAAGAAAACTTTTCCAGCCTAAAGAAAGATATGCCTATGAAGACACAAGAAGCTTACAGAACACCAAATAGACTGGATCCAAAAAAAAAGTCCCTTTGCCACATAATAATCAAAACACTAAACATGTGAAGTAAAGAAAGACTATTAAGAGCTGCAAAAGGAAAAGGCCAAGTAACATATAAGGACAGACCTATCAAAATTACACCTGACTTCTCATTGCAAATAATGAAAGTCAAAAGGTCATGGTCAAGCTTTATGCAGACATTAAGAGACCATGGATGCCAGCCAAACTACTATATCTAGTAAAATTTCAATCACCATAGAAAGAAAAAACAAGATATTCCAAGACAAAACCAGAGTAAACCAATGCCTAGCCACAAATTCAGCCCTACACAAAATACTAAAAGGGAATCTCCAACCCAAGGAAGTTGACTACACCAACAAAAACTCAGACAATTGATGGTCTCAAAACAACAAACACCAAAGAAGGGTAAAACACACAAATTAACATCACCAACAATGAAAACTAAATTAACAGTAGATAGCAATCACTTGTCATTAATACCTCTTAATATAAATGGACTCAAATCACCTATAAAAAGGCACAGATTAACAGATTGAATATGAAAACAGAATCAATCTTTCTTCTGTATACAATAAACACATCTCAACCTCAAAGATAGACATTGTATCAGAGTAGAGGGCTAGGAAAAAATATACCAATCAAATGTGCCAAAACAAACAGGTTTGGCTACCCTAATACCTAGCAAAATAAACTTCAAACTAAAATCAGTCATAAAAAGAAGGTCATTTCATATTAGTCAAAGGAAAAATCTATCAAGAGGAAATCTCAATACTATGCCCCAAATACAAGGACACCCTCATATGTAAAAGAAATACTTCTGAAACTTAAAACATACATTAAACCCCACACGCTAATAGTGGGAGTCTTCAACGCTCCCCTCTCACAAATGGGCAGGTCAGTCAGACAAAAAAGGAACAGAGAAATAAGGGAACTAACAGATACTGTGACTCAAATAGACTTAACAGACATCTGTAGAATATTTCATCCAAACAGAAAATAATATACCTTCTTCTCAGCAACCCATGGAACCTACTCAAAAATTGACCATATACTTGGTAACAAAACAAACCTCAATAAATACAAAAAAATTGAAATAACTCAATGTTCCTTATCAGATCACCATGGCTGAAAACTAGAAGTCGACGGCAATACTAATTCCAGAAAACCCAGAAACACAGTTAAACAATGTTCACCTGAATCATCAGTGGGTAAAGGAAGAAATAAAGGGAGAAATTAAAGAATTCCTAAAATTCAATGAAAATTACCACACAACATACCCAAATTTATGGGACACAATGGAAGCAGTGCTAAGAGGAAAGTTCATAGCACTAAATGCCTATCCAAAGAAGCTGTAAAAAGCCCACACTAGTGAATTAACAGAACATTTGAAAACTTTAGAACAAAATGAAACAAACTCACCTAAGAGTACTAGAGAGCAGGAAATAATCAAATTGGGAACTGAAATCAACAAAATAGAAGCAACGAAAACAATCAGACAGAGTTGGTTCTATGAGAAAATCAGCAAAATAGACAAACCTTTATCCAAACTAACCAAAAGACACAGAGAGAAGATCCAAATTAACAAAATCAGAAATGAAAAGGGGGACATAATAATAGACATGTAGGAAATACAAAGAATCAGCAGGTCATATTTTGAAAACTTGTAACTCTACAAAATTGGTAAAATTAAAGGAAATGGACAACTTTCTGATATCACTTACCAAAATTAAATCAAAACAAAACAAGCAAATCAAAAAGACTAATAGCTGCTGAAGAAATAGAAACAGTCAACAAATCTCCCAACCAAAGAAAGCCCAGCACCATATAATTTCATATCAGAATTCTACAAGTCTTTTAAAGAAGCCTTATACCAATACTCTTCAAAGTATTCCACACAATGGAAACAGAAGGAATAATGCCAATCCCGTTTTAAGAGGCTACAATTACCCTGATACCCAAACCACAGAAAAACATTACTTAGAAGAAGAATTACAGACAAATCTCACTCCTGAACACTGATGCAAAAATACTAAATAAAATACTGGCAAATTGAATCCAAGAACACATCAGAATCATCCTTCACCATGATCAAGTTGACTTCATACCAAAGATTTAATATGGTTCAACATACAAAAATCTGTAAACATAATCCACATTATAAACAAACTGAAAAATAAAAATCACATAATCATCCCATTCGCATCTGAAAAATCTTTTGACAAAATACAACATCTTTTCATCATAAAGGTCTTGGAGAAAGCAGGGATACAAAGAACATACCTAAACATTTTAAATGCTATATACAGCAAGCCAACAGCCAACATCAAACTCAATGGAGAGAAATGCCAAACAATTCCACTCAAATCAGGAACAATACAATGTTGTCTACTCCTTCCATACCTATTCAGTATAGTTCTTGAGGTCCTAGCTAGAGCAATGAGGCACCAAAAGGAGATCAAGGGGATACAAGTAGGAAAAGAAGAAGACAAATTCTCACTGTTTGCTGATGATATTATAGTTTATATAAGTGATCCCAAAAATTCTACCAAGGAACTTCTACAACTCATAAACACTTTCAGTAAAGAAGCAGGATACAATATTAACTCAAAAAAAGAATCAGTAGCCCTCTCATACACATATGATAAAAGGTCTGGGAAAGAAATCAGAGAAACAACACCCTTCACAACAGCCACAAATAGCATAAAATATCTCAGAGTAACTCTAACAAACAAGTGGAGGGTTGTATGACAAGAACTTTAAATCTTTGAAGAAAGAAATTGAAGAACACACAAGAAAGTGGAAAGGTCTTCCATGCTCTTGGGTAGGTAGAATTAGCATAGTAAAAATGGCAATATTACCAAAAGTAGTATACAGATTCAATGAAATGCCCATCAAAATCCCAGCAAAATTCTTCACAGACCTTAAAAGAAAGGTACTCAACTTCATATGGAAAACCAAAAACCCCAGGATTTGCAAAACAATCCTGTACAACAAAAGAACTTCTGGAGGCATCACAGTCCCTGATTTCAAACTCCACCACAGAGTTACAGTACTGAAAACAGCCTGGTATTGGCATAAGAATAGACAGGAGGACCAATGAAACTAAATAGAAAACCTGGATATAAATCCACATGCCTTCAAACATCTGATGACAAAGAAGCAAAAAATATCAAATGGAAAACACAAAAGCATATGTAACATATGGTGCTAGTCATAACTGGATAATCCAATCAAAAATGGAGTACAGACCTAAACAGAGAACTCTCGACAGAGGAATCTAAAATGGCTGAAAGACACTTAAGGAAATGTTCAACATCCTTAGTCATCCAAGAAATGCAAAACAAAACAACTCTGAGATTTCATCTTACACCTGTAAAAATGGCCAAGATCAAGAACACTGATGACAACTTATGCTGGAGAGGTTGTGGAGAAAAGGCATACTTCTGCATTGCTGGTTAGAATGCAATGTGGCATAGCCTCTTTGGATGTTAGTGTAGCAATTTCTCAGAAAATTAGGAAACAACCTTCATCAAGACCCAGTAATACCACTTTGGGATATATATATATCCAAAGGAGGTTCAATCACACAAGGACATATGCTCGGCTATCTTTATAGCAGCATTGTTTATCATAGTCAGACCCTGGTAATGCTCCTCAACCAAAGAATAGATAATGAAAATGTGGTACATTTACACAATGGAGTACTACACAGCAGAAAAAATAACGACATCTTGAATTTTGCAGGCAACTGGATGGAGCTAGAAAACATCATTTTGAATGAGGTAACCCAGGCCCAGAAAGAGAAGTATCACTTGTACTCACTCATGGATGGTTTTTAAACATAAAAAAAAAAGAAAACCAGCCTACAAACCATAATCCCAGAGAACTTAGACAACAATAAGGACTATGAGAGAGATTTACATAGATCTAATCTACATGGGAAGTAGAAAAAGACAAGATCTCCTTAGTAAATTGGGAACCCTGGGACCTTGGAGGAGGGTTGAAGGGAAGTGGGGAGAATCAAGGAGGGGAGCAGAGAAAAAAATGTAGAGCTCAATAAAAACAATAAAAAAAATGCCCAAATAAAAGATTTATTTTTAGAAGTGTTTTCTGGTTATGTAACAGCATAGTATGGCAATCTCAAAAACATATAAATCAAAATAACACTTTGTTTTCATAGTTTTATATGATTTCAATATTGAATTTTAATTCAACATTCACAATAACTTTCATTTATTATGAGATGTTTGTCTAGCTTCCCTGAAAATTCCTTTGGTTACCCAAAAATTACATATTTTTAATTTAATTTTTAAATGATGTAATTGACAAACCTTTTTAGTACTTACTAAATGAAAATTTATCAATAATTTTGATAATTTTTAATTTCTAGAAATTCTGTTCTGTTGATGCAATCACCATTTAGGAACTGTTAAAAGTTTATTTTTGAATTGTGATAATTTTGGGACACAAAAGGTCAAGTATTTTAAATCTTTAACATTAGTGTCCGTAGGAATTATGGTTTGGGGCTGTTTTTTTTTTTTTTCCAAAAAATTATACCTCTTCATAAAAATCACTTTCGTGTACACTGGGATTTTTTTAAATGCAAATTCACACAGTGGTATTGTAAAGTTTTCTCTGATACTTTATAACTCTGTGTTAAAGTGGCTTCATTTTCTCACATTATTCAAAACACCCATTTACATGTTGTGCCACTCTAGCTTCAATCAAGAAAAAGTTAGTTATAATCTTATTGTTAAAACTTCAAACAATCTTTTATGGATGGAGATAGAGACAGAGACCCTCAACAGAGCAACGGACTGAGTTCCCAAGGTCCAGTTGAAGAGCAGAAAGAGGGAGAAGATGAGCAAGAAAGTCTGGACTGCGAGGGGCTGGTCCACTCACTGAGACAGTGTGCCTGATCTAATGGGAGCTCACCCAATCCAGCTGGACTGGGACTGAATGAGCATGCGATCAAACAGAACTCTCTGAATGTGGCTAACAATGGGGGCAGACTGAGAAGCCATTGATAAAGGTACTAGAACTTGTTTCTACTACATGTACTGGCTTTTTGGGACCCTAGTCTATTTGCATGCAAAGCTTCCTAGTTCTGGATGTAGAGGGGAGGGCCTTGGACTTCCCACACTGCAGGGTATCCTGCCCTCTTTTAAGGAGGGAGGGGGAGAGAGGAGGGTGAGTGGGGGAGCGGAAGGGGAATGGGAGGAAGGGAGGAAGTGTAATTTTTGAATGGAAAAAATAAAAAAAAAATTAAAAAATAAATAAATGAACAGGTAGTGCTTGTATTTGGTCATCATTTATTACCAGAGTACATCATACATCAGGAGTTCATGTCATCATGTTTAACCTAATATCTTCACAGATGGCACTATAAAAACCACCACCACAGGAGTAGTGAGCATAAGCACAGCCCCTAGAAGTCCCTTCTTTGTCATTGGCTATGCCACATCTGGTGTCATCACATAAACACTATTATTGCCATCAATCCTGACCCTTCCTACTTCTCCAAACTGTCTTTAAGCATACACACCTATGCTAGATGGCACTGCAAATTGTGTTACCTAACATTGCCTGCTGTGCCCCAGACCTGAACCAGTAATGGATGCATTACCAAACCCCTGAAGTATCTTCCCAATTTGTGTTCATGTTTTATTTTCCTATCAGATTTCTCTTAGAAAACAAATCCACGATGAAATTGTTTAAAATTTCAATATACTTACAGTTCGGCACTAAACTAAGTTTCAAGCACAGATCACAGTAAATGAAGGTGGGGTCTAGTTTCCATTATCTTCTTCTGATAACCCACTCTGACCAAATTTACTTAGGAGAGAAGGAAAGAGTTTATTTGGTTTACTTTTCCAGGTCACAGTTTATTGTAGAAGGAAATTGGGGCAGGAACCCAAAGCAGAATGCTGCTTGCTCAGTCATGCACTCAAGCTTACCTAACTCTCTTATACTGACCATGAAATGGTGCTACTCACAGTGCACCATCCTTTCTTGCATGAATAAAAATATCAAGACAATTCACCACAGACATTCCCGCAGGCCAACCTCTGCTGGATACTCTCTCATTTGAGACTCCCTTCTCAGGTGAATCTAGGCAGTGCCAAGTTAACATGGTTAACTGGGAAGTATAATTTGCAAGAAAATGAAACCACACTTCCACACCAAAGAGAAGAGAGGCATATACTAAATAGAGAATTTATGTAATTGTCTGAAGGAAAGAAAAGTATACTCTGATAAGATACATACCCATGTCACTATTAATTTTTATATTACTTTCAGTAACATTCTCATCGCTCCGATGTGACTTTCTGAGGACAGAGCGTGTATGAACGTACTGAGTAGTGGCCCCTTGCCTTGGTCACACTAATCTTTGTATTAAAAGAAACAATTTCTTTGGTGTTAGCCTGGTTGGGATACCAAGAATATGATTTAGGCAGCATCTTTGCCAGTGGAACAACTAGAAGGACTAGAGTTGGTAACAATAGTAGTGGCCATGTGATGTCAGCAGAGGTGGAATAATTAGGACCAAGGACAAAGAAGGGACAACAGAGGGGCACACTGTGATTCAAGGTAAAAGCAAAAAACTGTTAGAGTATCACTCAGGATAAACTTGCAACCTTGGACAAACATTGGTTCAAATAAAAAATTAGAACAGAAACACAGACATGAAAGCTGTAGACTTCTGTGTGGGGACTTATAATTCATCATTTTAATTTACTTTTGCTCTTTCCTTGTGTTATTCTTTCCAAGCAGAACTTCAGCACACCAAGATGCATTATAATATAGATCAGATTCCCCCATGCTTTGGGCATTTTTCCTGCCCATATGTCTATGCCACATCCTTTCCTGGTGCTTATGAAAATGAAAAGAGAGCATCAGATCCCTTGAAATTGGAGTTACATATGGTAGAAAGTTGCCATGTAGGCGCCAAGAATCTAGTCTGTGCTCCTAATTGATTACTAATTCCTTTAACTTCTTAACATTGATTTCAGGCCAGATGTTAAGAGAAAATGTAGGTGCATGGAGGAAGGTGGAGCACATCAGTTGTGAGTTTCTTAAAGAGGGCTTGTTCAAAACAATTTCCTAATTCAAATGATTTTCATCTCTAACTTTGCATCCTTAAATGTTCTTCCAAGGTCTATATCTAACAAAATGAATTACTGGTAATTAAAAAATTACCTGCCTACACTAAAAAAGATTATTATTCTAATTGAAAATTTATCTGGAAAAGTTTGGAAGTGTACCTGTCAAGACAAATACATTACCATGGCATTGTCCTAAGAGAGTTATTTGGTCATGAACCTCTTTGTCTCCTTCCCTTTTATAGAATCAAGATTTACTAATAAAAAAAAGATTTACTAATAATTATTCAATTATATTTAGAAACCTTGTAAGTTTTAAATATGTTTCCTAATGTATTATATATGTAAATTATAATGGTGATTCTAGCTTATTTCCCAAATGCATATGAGACACAATTACTTCTTCTTTAGGTTATTCAGTAAAACAATTTTCACAGAAGTGGAAAAATTTTAATATCCTCTTGAATTATTGACTAATTTTTACCAAGTCAGCACATTTTTATGAAAATATATAACTCCAAAATGCCCTTACTTTTATTGAACTCAAACTTTAATTTAAGATGACAATTTCTGATAGGTTATGGAAAACATAGTTCAAAAGGAACTATGCAGTAATTTCACTGCTGTGTATGTAAATGATCCATCAAAGTCTACTCAGAAAAAAATATTCCTTTTGAAATATCATGAGCAGAAAAGAAACATGCTAATGCTATCATTAGCATTTAAAATATGCCATTCTCCAAAACATTCCATCTGAAAAAAGTTCTGAATCAGGGTTTTGAGAACACCTAAGCATATCACTGCATGGTCAAATTTCTCTTTGGTTCTCATAAAGGGAGAGTTACATTGATTATTAAAGACCAGGTCAGTCTCTATCAACCTGAATGTCTAGAACACTAAGCTCATTCCTTTACTAGCCTGGAGCTGTAGGCTTCTCTGAGTTGGGAGCTGTAAATGTCTGGGTCCTCCATTTCATTCCATGGCTTTATACATGCAAGACAAGGGACTGCAAGCTTGAGACACCTTTCTTGCTTATTATAATTTCTACCCAGATAAAACAACACTGATAAAATTATGCTTCAGTGTAGGAATTTTGTTGTTTACCCTTATTTACAGTCTCTGTGAACACCTAAGCACATCACTCTATAGTCAAATTTCTCTTTAATTCTCATAACAGGAGAGTTGTACTCTGGGGTCAACTATTGAGATGCTGACAGCATGGATAAAAAGAACAGAAACAATAGGTAGTTCTTACATGTTCAATATCCATTCACTAGTTCTTCTTCAGCTAAAAAATTTCAGTTTTCCTTGAATGCATGAACCCCAGCAAATATCTGCTGAACTCCAGATGGAGATGGGGATGAGGTGTTGTTGGTGAATTTTGGGGAAAAGCTTCGCTCTTCTATGTAAACTGAAGTTCTCAGAAAAAGTGCCACATCTACATTAAAGATTCTAAAGGACTGATTGACCTGTTAGAACTTAGACAACAAAGAGCACCTTAAGAGAGACATACATGAATGTAATTTACAGGAGAAGTAAGAAAAGACAAGATCTCCTGTGTAAATCTGGAGTGTAGGAATCAGGAAAGAAGGTAGAAGTGGGGGGAGTAAAGGAGGGGAGTGGAGAAAAATATATAGCTCAATAAAAACAATAAAAAAAAACAGGAATAAAAAAGAGGGGGAGGCTATGGGTAAAAGCCCTCGAGAGCAAGTCTTATAGTCTGAGTTTAAAAAAAAAATCATGATTGTGGAAAGTTGGAATGCTACAGACCCAGAGACAAATATTCTTAAGTTGCCTTTAGCCCCCTTAACAATCATTCATTGTCTACTTATGTTTTTGCCCTAACATCTTTGTGACTGTAGATAAGTTAAAAATTTTACAAAGTGTTAATTTAGCTTAACCCTACTTTCTACCAATCTAAGAGGTAGTGATATCATCAGATACCTAAAATCCATAGCAATTTCATTCAGTTTGTCCTAACTAGTATACCAGGTGTTCCCAACATGTATTCTAAAACACCTTGATTTTTATTGCTTTCTTCTGTTCTGTAGCAATAAAATTTCATATAACTACTTTCATACTGGACCATGTCATTGAAGAAAACTTGAAACTACATTTCTGGAACACAGCCACTTATGTTTGACTAAGAATAATCTTTTGTTCTTTAGGAAACATAGTCTATAAACATCTAATATTATTTTTTTCTGCTAAACAATTTATCGAGTTGCATATTTTCATATTGATTACAATAAATTTAATTAATCTGCCTATGTTCCTACTTTGACACACAATGGTAATATTTACCCCTCCCCAAAATGAATGAATAAGAAAAAAAGAAAAAAGAAAAAAAAAACATAGTTGGATTACATCCTTAAAACAAGCTGGATTTTACAAGTCGCAAACAGTACCTCCATTCAGAATTCCTCGTGCTCAATGTGGAAGTGAGATAAATGTTTGGGTTTTTTACTAATATGGAGGTTACGTGGTGCTATTTACTAATGGTCCTATTTTAAGGAACATTTTGGTTAATTGAGGTGTGTGTACACATACATACATGTGTAAACTGTGTGTGTGTGTGTGTGCACATGCGCATGCACGTGTGTGTAAGTGGTATTCAGCATGCCTAACTTTTTCAAAGTAACTTGTCTATTATCAACATCACCTGGTGCCTTGATGAACAGGAACTCCAGAAATAAGGCAGATTCTCCTAACTGGTCACTACACATCCTCTTACCCAGGGTAAAAAAGACCCTAACATCTGAAAGCTTTCCAGAATTACTTATTTCTGAACCTCTGTAAGTATAATTATTTATATAAAGTGTTTATACTTTTTGCTTGGTTTTCTTTGTACAACATGGTTTTATGAATGAATCTATGTGAATTCATAGAATAGCCATTTACTTGTTTTCCTTTCTCTATGATATGCTTTTGTTTAAATATACCATAATTAATTTTTCTATTCTTCTGTTATTTTGCTTTGTTTTGTTTATTTTTTGAGGCAGGGCTTCACTGTGTTACCCAGGCTGACCTCAAACTCATGATTCCCTTGCTTTGGTCTCCCCATTGCTGGGACACAGATGGGGAGAGCATGACTTGCCTTATGTCTCATATCATTGTTGATTTGCTTTTGGATCAGTTACTATTAATGTTACTGTAAACATCTTGGTTCATGGGATGTGTATAAACAAGTAAACATTCTCTATAGCGTGCACCTCATAATGGGATTACAGGGAGATGGGTTAGCAGAGCTACCATCAGCTTTAGGAAATTAGTGAATTTCTCACAGTTGCTTAGCCATTTTACATCTTCATAAAAGTGAGTAAAAAATTTCATCATCTATCTTAACTAACATTTTGTTGTTCTTTAAAAACTATTTTGTTGTATATTAGTTTACAAATACTTTTCTCTCTCCTATTTTCTTACTTTAAAATAACAATTCATCTGTAGTTTCATTGCTTATTGTTTTTTACAGTCTGAAAGGTAATTTGTATATCTTTTGTTATTATTGGATATTTAAGAATTCTACCTATGTTTTAAGCTAACTGACTTTTTAAAAAAACACACTCCTAGTAGTTCCTAGCTACCTTATTTACAAGTCTTTGTGATTAACATCTGCAAATATGTCTTCTTATTTTTGCTTGTTTATTTTTCATAGGTCTTTTCTAATGAAAAAAGATTTTGGCTTCACCTTTATGCTATTAAAAATTGTTTTATAGTATCATACTTCCCTTACCCCCAGATATTTTGGTATGATAATCTTCATTCTTCTATGACAGCTGTCATGAACTTCTAGAATAACAAATGATCATTTCATGTTTTCATAATTTAGACTGACAATCAGTTTTGGATTCACTGTGAGATATAAATAAGATTGGAAAGTAGCATATTTTTTCCTTTCACAGATATTCTGTGTTATAAAGAGGTATATATAACACTCAATATTGATAAATGACTAATAGTTTATTTATATATTGTAGTATTATACTTTTTAAAAAGTAGGTTTTTGAAAAAAGTATATACTTTTTACAGTATATCCATCTCTATGAAAGTAAGATCTACTTGAAAAAAACTCTGTTAAATTGTGAGCAGCCTCCTACAAATCTTTCCTATCATTATTCTACTGCTCAGAGAAACCCTGTCTAGTAATTAACCATAATATCTTGATTGTGTAGCTAGACCATGATCTTTGTACATTGACAAAATTCCCCATATGATACAGCTCCTTAAATAAGAGGAGCATGATTATGTATCTATTATTTATTACATATGAGTTGTATGTATGAATGTACTGTGAAAATACTTTCTAAAGGTAATTAGCAAAAATGAAATATTTTCATCAGTTTTGATGGAAGGGATGTGTATATTGAAAATTTTCTAATTCTATTAGTATAATAACTTTCATCATTTTCTATACCCTTCAGACTTCTTATAGGATAATTCTATTTCATATCGGCATTGGTAGATTTGTGTTCTGAATTTGAGTAACTTTTTCTTTATGTATTTGGGGAAATATGATGTATAAAACATAGGACCCTATGTATGTCAAACACTAGTTTTATCATTGGGATACTTACTCAAATCCTGAAATTAATTTATTAGTTTCTAAATATTTATATTTTTTCTTTTATTTTGTATCCCAGAATATGGTTTTGTTTCTTTCAATTTTCAATTCAATTAATTATTTTTGCCTCGTTATTTTGAAGTGATATTATTAACTGAGTACAGATTAAATGTCTTGATTCCATACTCGAGTTCATTCTAAAATTATGTGTGCTTAACTTATCGCTAGAAATATCTTTTTTAAAATAGGGTACAACCTCCCTTTTGTTTAGTTCTGGATAGGGATTTGCTTTCCTGTCATTTTCCAATCTTCTAAATTCTCATATTAAATTTCAGTTTTTTCAAGCAGAATACAAGATTGCAGAAATCTAATTTGACAGCTATTATAATTGAAAAACTTAATTGCATTTAGGAATCCATACTTGAATTACATTTTACTCTTCTAATTTTAGAGAAATTAGAAGTTGACATGGTAATAATTAGCTTAAGATGTATGTAGAGAACACTTCTCAGTGATGGAGACATAACTCCATTTTGAACAGTCCAGAAGCCTAGTCACTTATCTCAGACTTGAGTCTGGCTGGCACTGTGAGTAAAACTTGCCTCTTAATTCAGACTTAGCTAAAAACTTGTCTCCAGCAATTTCCAGTCACTTAACATTTGTCAGATTACTTGTCTCCTGATCTTCAATTTTCTCATCATTAAGTGAAGAAAATCAATACTAGCTAAGACATGGATGGTGTGAAATTTCGGGGTACGTTACGGACAACATACACAAGTGCCCCCAAACAGCAGAGGTTAAGACCATCAGCATTTAGAATTGCAAGTAAGCTATTTGCATGGTCATTGTGGCAATTTGATGAACTTGACAAAGTAGAATGTTTCATTATCATAGAAAGGAACATTGACTAGAATCACTGTAGATTGATCCTGTAGTTGTGATTATTATATCATATAGTTCTATAAAAGTGCTGTCCTTTTTGAAAACAGATGGGGAGTGGGCTGAAAAGAATATCCAGTAGTTAAGATTCTGTCCTGCTCTAGAAGACAAGAGCTCAATTTCCAGTGCTCATTTCAGGGTTCTAATAACTACACATAACTCCCATTACTGGGGGTCTGACACCACTGGCCTCCACAGACACCTCTACTTCTGTATACTCACATACAGGCATATTATGATACACACAATCAAACATATAAGTAAATAAAAAAAAAAACAGAGGAAGAAGTCAATCATACCACATTTTCTCTGACATTGTAGCATTGTTTAGCAGGCTGCCTAACATTTACTTTATTTTCCTTAAGTCTTTATCATAGTTCCAGATGTTCAAGAATTTTCTTATCTATTCATGTAAGTAATCACTCTACTTACTAGATATAAGAGATGAAACTATTAACCTATCTATTGTTTAAATTTAATCCTGTGAATCATTGAAATTTATAGATCTTAGATTGGAAAAGTGGTTCAACAATTAAAACTGCCTGTTGCGAAGCACCATGGCCAGAAACCATAGGACAAAAGGAAAAAGCCAACTTATACAAGCTGCCTTCTGTCTTCCACACACATGCTGTTGAAAGTATCCCTCATGCCAATGAATAAACATATGTGATAAAAATTAAAGTCATACACTCTTATCATCTTTGTAAAAATGAATGTGCTTAAATGTGTTTCCAAAGCCCTCTTCTAGAATCAGAAATTCATGATTTGAATCAGTAGCTCAAATTTTAACAGTAGATTTAAGGTGAGTTCTGTCTTGAATTGCTTTGGGGTAACTTTGGGTTTATTGTAAGGTAACTCAAAGCCAGCATGATAAGGAAACCCTACTTTAACAACTCTGCAAACAATTTTTTGAACTACTGCAGAGTCCTCTTCCCTTAACAAGATGTATTTTAGAGGGATGTGCAATAAATACTGATATATACCTAAGTTCATTAATGTTTTTGAAACCCTGATGCTGCTTTCTACTTCACAGTGGGAAAAATCAGGATGGGCTTTTGAAATTGCTTCTACAGTTTAATGACTTGTTTAGAACTTTTCATCCACTTTTAGAGAGAAATTGACATATACAAGTTCACCTAAAATGAACCCTTTAAGCTTTCCATTCTACTGAATGATATTCTATAGTATAATGTACAAGAAATGCACTTAAGCAAGATGCTTGCTTTGAACATCATTGGAGAATAAACAGAGGAGAGGAAAAGGGAGGAGAGGAAGCTTGCCTGAAAATTCCACATATTTAGAAAAAGGCCAACACACACAAAAAAAATTCAGCTCAGTTAAGAAGATGGGAAGTCAGGATAAGAGTAGTTTATAGCTTTTTATTTGTTTTATGCTAATCAACAAAAATGATTTATGGTAAAACTTTTCTAAATAATGATGTATGACTGGTATTTTAAATTTAGTTTTCTAAGTTTTGAGAATTTCATATATGAAATCTGTATTCACAACATTTCTACACGTCTCTCTCCCCACTCCAAGTACTCCCATATCCTCTCCTTCATAAATTATATGTCTTCTGTCTCTCTCTTCATTCATGTTTCTAAAACCCTGATGCTATATATATACATATATACATAAATGTATGTACATGTGTATGCATACATATATGTATGTATAAACATGATGCTCTTTGAGCCTCCACATGCACATTTGTATACATACACATACATGCAAATGAAAATAAAATAAACCTTTAAAATATTTGAAGATTGCAAGTCAACTAAGATTTTTGCTTTCTGAATTGGTGGCATTAGATATCAGAAAAATATTATGTTGGTAGATGGATATAATTTTAAGTGAAAAAAGCAAAACAAACAAACAAAACCCCACAATATTTGAAGCTCTTTGCTGAACTATTTATCATCTAAAAGTATATTCAGGCTTCAAATTGTTTCTGTCAAAGGATTCAACATTTTTAAATAACAACTTAATCTGCAAAAGAAGAGGGTACTTTTTGCTTAGTAATAGCACCAGCTCCTGTTCTCTTAACTGAAGTTCATACAGAATATAGGATTAATATTTTTAGAACATATGTCCCATAAAGAGCTGTATCTAGAATTTGGGGCGTGAACTCTTAAAATTCAGCATAAAGAAAGTGCATGAGGAATAAGGATCATTATGCCTGAATAAACCTTTCATCTAACTAAAATGTAGATGCCAGATATTTACATAAAAGTGTGTTGAACCTCACATGTCAAAAGTAATTGAAAAACTACAAAAGAGAGAAGCTACTACTCATTTTTCACCTGTTAAAATGATAACCACTGCTACCTGAAAAAGACAAAATGAAAAAGCCTTATTTGTACAACCATAAGTACATAACTGTAGAAGCTACTTCACTGGTGTGAAGACAAATTGAATATAAGCAACTTAAGGAAAGAAAGAAGGAAGGAAGGAAGGAAGGAAGGAAGGAAGGAAGGAAGGAAGGAAGGAAGGAAGGAAGGAAGGATTTATTTTGGTTCACAGTTTGGAGGGAGAGTCCAACATGGTGAGGTACGCATGGGAGCAGGTGTGTGAGGCAGCTGGTCACACTGAATCCTATTATACAGTTACAGTAATAAAAGCATCTTGGTACTGGCATCAAAACAGCAAACTGGATGAATGGAAACAAATCAAAAACACTGATACTAATCCACACTCCAATGCACAAATCATTTTTCACAAAGAAGCTAAAATTATAAAATGGAAGCATGAAAGCATCTTTAACAAATGGTGCTGGTATAACTGGATGTCAACATGTAGAAAAATGCATTTCCAAAATATACAAAAACACAAGAAATTGGTCATCAAAAGACCAAATAACCCAATTTAAAAAATGGGGCACAGGCATAAACAGAAAACTCTTAATAGATGAATCTAAAATGGCTGAAAGGCACTTTAGAAAATGGTCAACATTTTTAGCCATCAGAGAAATGGAAATCAAAACAACTCTGAGACTCCATCTTATACCTGTAAAAATGACCAAGATCAAAAACACCAATGACAACTTACACTATATATATATGTATATATATATATATATATATATATATATATATATATATATACTGGAGAGGATGTGGGGTAAAGGGAATACTCCTCCATTGCCAGTGGGAATGCAAACTGATACAACTACTTTGGAAATCAGTATGGTGATTTCTCAGAATATTAGGAAAAAACCTACCTCAAAACCCAGCAATACCACTTTTGGGTATTTACCCAAAGGATGCTCAATCATACCACAAGGACATGTGCTCAACTACATTCATAGCAGCATTATTTGTTATAGTTAGAACCTGAAAACAAACAAAATGTCCCTCAACCCAAGAAAGGAGGAAGATGTGGTACATTTTCACAATGGAGTACTACACAACAGAAAAAAATAACAACTTGAAATTTGTAGGCAAATGGACGGATCTAGAAAACATCATATTAAGTGAGGTAGGTAGGCCTCTTCTCTGAGTTGTAAATGTCTGGGTCCTCTATTACATTCCAGGGCTTTGTACATGCAAAGAAAATGATTGCGAACTCGAGACAGCCTTTCTGTCAATTATAATTTCTATCCAGATAAAACAACTGACTGATAATATTATGTCTCTGTGTAAGCATTTTGCTGTTTACACTTACTGACAGTCTTTGAGCTTCTTTGATTTGTATATTGAGATCTGAAATTAGTGTTGGAGATTTTAGACATGATTTATTCTAATATTTTACTTCTTCCTCTTGCCATTCTACACCAAGTATATTTAGGCTAAGCAAGGTATCGCTTCAAAAAATATGCTCCTAGACATCAGTTCAAGCACTAGAGACAAATCCTGGTCTGACGCCAAGGGCCCCACAGTTTGCCCAAACCTCACACCCAACCCCCACATTCAGTGGTTCTAATTTTGTCCTATCCCCATATCCCATTGTTTCCATCTATTATCTTTATATGAGTGAATACATACCATGTTTGTGTATCTGCGTCTGGTTACCTCAGTCAGGGTGGGTATTTTCTTTTTTTCTTTTTTTTGAGTTTCATTCATTTGCATGCAGATTTCAAGATATTGTTTTATACTGCTGAGTAGTACTCCATTGTGTAAACATGCCACATTTTCTTTAGCAATTGTTCAGTTAAGGGGCATCTAGGTTGATTCCAAATTCTGGGTATTACAAATAATGCTGCTCTGAACACAGCTGAGCAAATGTCCTTGTGGTATGAATGTGTACCCTTTAGGTATATGCCCAAAAGTGGTATTTCTGGGTCCTGAGGTAGATTGATTCTCAAATTTCTGAGAAACCGCCATACTGATTTGCAAAGTAGCTGTACAGATTTGTACTTTCACCAGCAATGGAGGAGTATTCCCCTTACTTCCCATCTTCTTCAGCAAAAGCTATCATTGGTGTTTCTGATCTTTTTTATTTTGACAGGTGTAGAATGACATCTCATATTTGTTTTAATTTGCATTTGCCTGTTGGTTATGGATACTTAACAATTACTTAAGTATCTTTTGGCCATTTCCAATTATTCTCTTGAGAATTCTGTTTATATCTGTATCCCATTTTTGATTGAGTTGTTTGATAATTTGATGTCTAGTTTCTTGAGTCTTTTATACATTTTGGAGCCCAGTCCTCTGTCATATATGGGGTTAATGAAGATCTTTTCTCATACTGTAGGCTGCCATTTGGTCTTAGTACTGTAACCTTTGCCTTACAGAAGCTTTTAATTTTCAGGAGGTCCCATTTATTAGTTGTTGCTCTCAGTGTCTATGCTCCTGGTGTTATATTTAGGAAGAGGGCTCTTGTGCCTTTGCATTCAAGAATATGTCCCACTTATCTTTCAATGTGCCTTAGTGTATCTGAATTTATGTTGAGGCCTTTGATTTATTTGAACTTAAATTTTCTGCATGGGGATAGATATGAATCTATATGCATTCTTTTACATATAGACAATGGGTATGCCAGCACCATTTGTTGAAGAAGCTTCTTTTTCCCATTGTATAATTTTAGTTTCTTTGTGTTCCTTAGGTTTGCTGATAAATGTCAAGGTCTTTGATACAATTTCATTGGCCCATCTGTCTGTTTTTTACACCGATACCAAGCTGTTTTAATTGCTATAGTTCTATAATAGAGAATGGTGTCTGGGATGGTGATGCCACCAGAAGATCCTTTATAATAGATGACTGTTTTGGCTATTCTGGGTTTTTTGTTTTTCCATATGAAGTTGAGTTTTGTTCTTTGAATCTGTGAAGAATTGTCTTGGGATTTTGATGGGAATTGGAATAAATCTATAGATAACCTTTGGCAGGATTGCCATTTTTTTTACTATTTTGATTCTACCTATCCAAGAACATGGGAGATGTTTCCATTTTATGGTGTCTTCTGCAATTTCTTTCTTCAAAGACTTAAATTTCTTGTCATGCAAGTCTTTTACTTCTTTGGTCAGTGTTAACCCAAGATAATTTATGTTATTTGTGGCTATTTTAAATGATGATGTTTCTCTGATTTCTTTCTCAGCCCCTTTATCATTTGTATATAGAAGGGTTACTGTTTTTTTTTTAAGTTGGGGTCTTATATTCTGCCACATTACTGAGAATGTTTATCAGCTGTAGGAGTTCCCTTATAAAATTTTTGGAGTCACTTATGTAAACCATCATATCCTCTGCAAATAGTAAAAGTTTGACTTCTTCCTTTTCAATTTGTGTCCCTTTGATCTACTTTTGTTGTCTTATTGTTCTATCTAGACCTTTTTTAGTACTATGTTGAATATATATGTGGAGAGAAGACAACCATATCTTGTTCCTGATTTTAGTGAATTCACATTGAGTTTCTTTCCTTCTGATTTAATGTTGGCTGTTGGCTTGCTGTGTATTGCTTTTATAATGCTTAGATACGTTGCTTGTATCTCTGATCTCTCCAAGACATTTATCATGAAGAGGTATTGGATTTTGTCAAATGCTGCTTTTTCAGCATCTAATAAGATGATCACATATCTTTTTTTCTCTCAGTTTATTTATATGGTGGATTACATTGATAGATTTGCATATGTTGAACCCTCCATGTGTGTCTGGCATGAAACAAATTTGATCATAGTAGATGGTTTTGTTGATGTGTTCTTGGATTTGTTTTGCCAGGATTTTATTGAGCATTTTTGCATCAATATTGATGAGCGAAATTGGCTTGTAGTCCTTTTTCTTAGTTGCATCTTTGTGTGGTATGGGTAACAAGATAGTTGTTACCTCATTGCAGTGGGAACTCCTTCCACCAAAATCCTTTAAGATACCAGTCCACTTTGGCATGGTCTCTTATACTATAAATGCAGTCATAAAGCTTGCACAGTCTCTCTCTCTCTTTCTCCCTCTCTCTCTCTGTCTGCTGCTGCTGCTGGATTCTGTTTCTGTTTCCATTCTGTGCACAGGACTGTGATCTCTGAATCTATCCTTGAATAAAGAACCATTTATTATACTCAATTTTGAGCTAATGTGAAATATACATTATAGTTTCCACCTTCATGTAGTGCCCACAGGAATCCCAATTTCAGGCCTACTGGGATAAACCCCAAAGATCCACAGCCCAGAAGGTGTCACACTCCTGTCTGCCTGGCTTGATTTCACCTACTAAGTGTTTTATTTTATTTTTTTGTTTTTTGTTTTTGTCAAAATCATGCTACAAAGGAGCTACCAAGTGGTAACTTGGTAATTTCTAGGCTCATGCATGCTTCACCCCTGCCACTTTTGCTTTGACGTGGAAACTTGTGCAATTCAGTTTGTGTTCCTTGCTCATGAGCTCTGGGCTCCTTGATATTCTGATTACCAAAACCTCCCTTCACGTACAGAATTGATTTATTTGCTCTTATTCTGTCAAGTAAAGCATATTTGTCAGTATTTAACCAGGGGTCAATGCACAGAACTAAAGTGGTGTGGGACTGTTTGCTCCACCACAGGTTATGTCTCTCACTTGCCACTCACATCAGTCCACCACATGGCTGCCACCAATACCTGCTGGCCAATTACACCTACAACAATTTAATGAAATCTCCTAATGGATGTAAATAAATTTGAAAGTTATACAATGGCTGACAATATTACCACTGAGGAATTTAATATCCTTTTTGCTTATACTATACTTATTCTGCAAGGCTTATATGATTTTCTGATACATCCACTTATTGGATATTGGAACTTAGCTTTGTTTTCATAATATATCCTTAAAAATTGTTTGATAACAGAGCCAAGAATCAGGCAGTCTTAGAAATGAGACAGTCTTTCCAGACTAATAATGAACAGCTAGGTTATAGGATTAATACCATCAAAATAAAAAGTTAGCTGAAAAAAATTAATACCAATGGAAAGGATAACATTAATTTGACAGGCAAAAATCAATCCATGTTAAAGGATACTGAGAAATTATTTGATAGAATTCATACCATTGAATATGACAATAAAAATCTGTTAAAAACTTATGATACAGTATCAGATAAATTATCTCTCCAGAAAGACAATCTGCTTGCTATCAAATAATGTCCAAAGATGAGATGTTATCTTTAAAGGAAAAATGTCTTATCTTGGAATAACATATGCAGAATAAAGACCAGAGTCTAGGTGCATCAATGAGATCACTAGAAACATATACAGGTCAAGAGATTCAGGCTTTACAGAAGACAGTAGGAAAACACATGAAAAGACTGAGGAATTAACAGAGTTGATGAGTAGGGAGAGAAGGTACAAGGACAAGATATAACATCACCAGTACCTATTAGAGTCAGAAATGACTTACCCAGGGTTTTAGCTTCCATACTTGTAATCACTTCTGGAAAAGTATCAAGTTCTAAATGCCTGAAAGGATCCAAAGAACATGAATGGAAATCTATAGATATGAATGGACTAAAGGAAATTAAGCAAGCAGTAATATCTTATGGCCTATATTTACTACTTTTAGGAAAAGAGTAAAGACATGGGCTTCTAGCAATATGGCTTACCCACACAATTGGCCTCAATTAGTTTCTTCAGACTTGGAAAATGAGCTGCAAGTACTGAGGAAATGCTATTTGTATAAGAGGCAAAACTTTTAGAATGGGAAAAGCAAAAGGATTTGAGGCTTCCCAAGATCAAATTCTTGGCAAGGGCACTTATTCTGACCCACAGGATCAAGCTTTTTATCATGAACCCATCTTTTTCCTATGTCACTCAGCTGATTTAAATGCTTAGGACATGATTCAAGAAGCAGGGAAATGAACGAAATAATATTTCAGGGTTAAATAAGGCCAAAGAGAACCCTTTGTTGACTTTTTACAAAGATTAACTAAGGCTGTACAAATAGGAGTAACAGACGCAGAAGATAGATGAGTACTTACTGAATCTCTGGCTTTTGAAAATGCCAACTTCAAATGCAAAAAGACACTTGGGCCTTTGAATGTTGGATCAGCACCAGTGGATGAATGGATCCTGCATACAATGTTTGTTGAAATATTTGACTATAGTAATAAGGCTTGGGTAGGAGAAGCAATTCCAAAGGTATGAGGAGACATCAAAATGACAAATGTTTTAATTGTGGTTAAATAGGACATCTGAGAAAAGATTGTAGACAAGGAATTCCTAGAAATAATGTCTCTTCTGGAAATGGCAAAAATAGAAGGTCTTAACCTTATGGATTATGTAGAATATGTGGCAAATGCCAACATGGGACCAATAAATGTATATCAACAAAAGAGAAATATGAAAACCCAATACCGTCAGAAAACTCATTGAGGGACCTCTCTCAGGTCCCCAAGTCAAACATGATCCAGTCATTCTCAGTCACTGTGGAGGACATGTCTCACCAGGAAGATGAAAATATCCATTGACGGCTGAAAAACAACAACAACAACAAAAAACATACTGTCTGAATATGGAATAAATGTGGAGAATTAATCAAAAATTCCAATAAAAATAGGAAGGGTATATTTTGGCAGTCTTCTATAGATGATCCAAGACCAAAGCTAAGAGTGCATATAAATAACATTGTAATTGAGGGATTTGTGGACACAGATGTGGATGTGACTATCATTACTTTAGAATTTTCACATCCAAATTGGCCACTTCAAGAGGCAGATGTTAAATTCCTAGGAATTGGAAGCCTATATCAAGTGAAACAAAGCATGAGATGGATTGTATAGGACTAGAAGGACAGAGAGGAAGTCTGAGGCCATATGTGGCTAATATCACAATAAGTTTATGATGTCATAACCTGCTCCAGCAATGGAATACCCAGTTTAACATTCCTTCATAATTACCTTAAAATTACCATTGTAAGGTACTGTAAACAAAGGTCACCAGCCACTCAAGCTGTACCAGAAAACAAAGTAACTAGCAAACCTTTAGAGCCCTAACTTTAAAATGGTTAACAGAGAACCCAATGTGGATTAAATAATGGCCTTTAACAGAAGAGAAACTGCAGGCTTTAAAAAAGCTGATACAGGAGCAAATAGGTGCTCACCATATAGAAGAATCAACCAGCCCTTGGAATTCTCCTGTATCTGTTGATAAAATAAAATATGAAAAGTGGAGAATGGTAACAGATCTAAGAGTTGTCAACAAGATAATTGAACTCTGTAATCTGTAATTCCTTTGCTTTTCATGTTATCTAAAGGATGGCTTCTTATAGATATTGATTAAAAGACTGTTTCTTCACTCTACCCTTATAAGAAAAGGAAATAGAAAAATTTGCATTTATAGTACCCACTTATAATTCTCAGCCTACTAGGAGATATCAACGGACTATCCTCACACAGGGAATGCTCAATAGCCCCATCCTGTGTGAATGCTTTATAAGTCAGCCATTGAAAATAATATGTAACAAAGCACTCATAGTTCTGTTGAAAAGGCAGAATTATATGATAAAGGTCAGACAGTTATATAAAGGTCAAGCCAAACAATAAAGGATATGTTAAGCAAATGGGAAGGGAATGCTGGACCAAAGCAAGCCTTAAAATCCACAAGTCAAATTCTAACCTCTGTGCCTCCATGTCTGATGACAACATGCTCTTCTTATCACCAACTCATTATACCTTTGTTGACTACAAAGTACTTTTATCTCTTAAATTGTTATCAGCCCTCATTGTCACAATTCTGGCATCTCCAACACCTTGGAGTCACCACCAAAATCTAGGTTTCACCTTCAGAATTTCATGCAATGATATTTTCCTTCATGCAGAAGATCCCAAAACTACCTGTCATTCTTTTTTTTGTTTTTTGTTTTTTGTTTTGTTGTTGTTTTTTTGTTTGTTTGTTTTTCGAGACAGGGTTTCTCTGTAGCTTTGGTGCCTGTCCCGGAACTAGCTCTTGTAGACCAGGCTGGCCTCAAACTCCCAGAGATCCACCTGCCTCTGCCTCCCAAGTGCTGGGATTAAAGGCGTATGCCACCACTGCCTGGCCTACCTGTCATTCTTAACTTTAGAATGAGAACCACGTGACTGAAGCCACATTCTTCTCCTTATCAGAACTTGGGTATTTCTACTACTGTATTTGGATACTGTTTCAGCTATTGATGTTTCATTTGCTACATAAACTTTTCTTATTTCTTTTCACAAATTGGAAGCTTAGATTCATGAAGTCTTGCCTTTATTCAATTTTAAAATCAGACTTTTCTTTAAATTTTTTATCTCTTTGAGCACAAGACTCGGCCCCAGCATGTAAGTCTTTCCCCAGGAGCCGTACGTTTTCTACGTTTTCTATTTCTTTGTGCTCCATCTACTCCTTTTCATGACAGCTTTTCAAAAAAGTAATCGCTAACAGTCACGCGGCACAGGTAATATCAGGTTGTTTTGAAATCTACTCTGCCAATTCTATTAACCCAAAACTCTTTGATTTAGTCTAGGGCAGATTTTTAGGCAAGGCAAGAAGTAGCCATGTTCTTTGCTAAAATATCACAATGCTCTCTAAGTCAGCTGCTAATAATCTTCCCTTCTTAAACTTCTTGAGCTGGTCTGCTTCAGGTTATATTACCATAAGAATCATTATACACGCTCATTCAATTGTCCTATTTAATCCCTACTTAAAGTATTCAACAGTTTCTAGTCCAAAGTCACAAAGTCTTCCATATTCATCCAACAAGTCATGGTTAGGCCTATCACAGTAATATGCCATTCCCTGGTACCAAGTTCGATCTTAGTTACTATTCTATTACTGTGAAAGTGACACCATGACCAAGGTAACTCTTACAAAAATAAGGTCCATTGAATGCCTACTTACATTTTCAAAGGGTTAGTCCTCGTGACATGGAGAATGGTTGCAGGAAGGTTGGCATGCTGCTGGATAAGTATCTGAGTATCTGAGAATTGCATCCTTATCCATAGGCTCATATCTTCTAGTAAATCCCAACTGGCAACTAAGCATTTGAATAATGAATTTATGAGAAGCTCAAATGACCAAATTTGTAAATGAAGGCTCATCAACACACTGCCAATTTTGCCATTCTTTTCTGAAGTTTTCTGTTTGGTCTGAAATCATTGTATTTCCCCTCAATTTTTAACATGCTTTGAAATCTGAATAACAAGGGTGACAGGTATTTTTGGTTTTGGTTTGTTAGTTTTTTATTTAAAATATGTTCTAACACACTGTGCTTTGGCTTCTATAATCTTCACTGAAAAGTGAGTTCTCAGTTTTGTTATTGTAATACTTTGTTTTATTTAGCAGTTGACTGTGACAAATCTGCTTGTTTTCTTTTATATTTATTTGTTGCATGAGAATGATTTAATCTAAAGTTTGCTTATCTTACTTAGATAGAAACAATAAGCACTCTTGACCAGTAGTTCTTCAAATATTGCTTATTTTGCCTTCCTTTTTTCCCTTTGAGAACTTAAAATTATCTTTTCTGAGCCTAGATTGCTACTTTTTACCTGGTTCCTTACTCTTTAATGTTATTTTTTTTCTGACTAGAAAATGTCAAGAGGAAGACAATGGATCATTGACCCCATCATGCTATGACTGGACAGGTAGGTTTTGCTGTACTAAGGAACAGTGCTCCTAGCAGTTAATCCAGTTTTGCCTTCCAAATTATTTCTCTTTTGGGACAATAGTTTGTATTGACTCCAATTTACAGACATTATTTACAAATACTGCAATTTAAAAGATTTGTCATGACACCAATAACTATACGACTTATAACTTTGTAAATTTATAAAGAAAAATGCTGAATATTTGGAAATGTCAGAGGGGAGGACTTTGGGAAAATGCTCATAAGATTCAAGTGGATGGAGGCCCAGCAAATTTATTGTGGAACCATTTTTGATGCTGGTAATCACAAAGAGGGAAAGTTGCTCTTCTTTTTTCAAGGGAAGGTGTAGCCCTAGGTAAGCTCCTGTCAACAGCAGTTAGGATAGAATTTGTGCTCAGGAAGTAGCTTCTGAGCTGTGTGGAAGTGGTAAACATAGAAGTTAATTCTGTAAATATTCAGGATTAAGCCCAGTACTTCATACATTGTAGCTTAGTGATGTAATACTGCACACAGCCTTTCCCTTATATTTATTCTGAAATATTTGTGCTTTTGAATACAGACATTCTGTCCATTTTAAGGCATCTATGGAAAAACTATCCATTTACATCCTGACTGCTGAGTGAAGTTATAAATACATTTAGACTATAAGGATCCTTGAAATTCATCTAAGTGACCCTTTCCAGAGGTCACTTTAAAAAAAGCACTAAAAAAATTTTGGAGGATTGGCTTCTTTTAGCTTCTCAACTTAGATGCTATTTTAGTGAATATAATGAATAATAACAAAAACCTTTCTTTAAAATCGTTTCTCTCTGCCTCTCGCTGTCTCTGTCTCTTTGTGTGTGTATGTATTTATTTTTATCTGTCTATCTAGTAGTTTGGAAGGGGGCATGTGTATCACATTGTAATTGAGGAAGACAGAGAACAATTTGTTGAAGTCATTTCTTTCACTCCATAATACGGCGCCAAAAACAGAATTCCTGTCATCAGGCTTGATAACAAGCCAACTCACCCACTATGCAGTCTCAATGGCCCAAAACTTTCCATTGTTTGTGGTTTGGGTTCTACATTATAGCCTTTTTAAAAAATCACTTTAATTTTGATTTGTATTCATGTTTGTACGTCTGTGTGAGTGTATACTATACGAGTGTAGTCTCCTCCGAGTCCACAATAAGGGGGTTGTACATTTTTGTGTATCAGCTAGACACAGACTAGAGTCATTAGAGAGGAATAAGTCTCAGTTGAGAACATGACCCCATGATATGCAGCTGTAAGACTTTTTTCATTTACTGATCAGTGTGGGAGGACTGCTAGTTCTGGGTTCTATAAGAAGGTCTGAACAAGTCATGGGAAGCAAATCAGTAAGTAGGTCCCCTCCATGGCCTCTGTACCAGTTCCTGCCCCCAGGATCCTGCCCTGTTAGAGTTCCTATCCTGATTTCCTTCAGTGATGAACAGCAATGCTGAAATGTAAGGCTAATCAACCCTTTCTTCCCAACTTTGTGTTTCATCACAGCAATAGAATCCCTAACTAAAATAGTGGTAAATCCTTTGGAAGTCATCTCTTCAACATCCATTGAGAAACAAATCTAGAAAGTAAACTAGATAGTAAAAATTATGATCTGATACTAGTGACCAGTTAACCAGCTAGACAGTTCAGTCTCTAGGCCTTAGGCCTCAGGGCAAAACTCTGGGCCTTTTCCCCACCAACCTTGCTGCAGTATCCTGCCAGCAGGCAAGTAGCTGGCTGCTCCAGCACCCTCACATCAGACCCTGTAATCTACAACTCCCACCCCACCCCCATGAACTCAGTAGCTATCCTAGACACAGACTGCAAATTCACAGAGCAGACAAAGTGGCAAGTAACCAGTCCTTCAGCTGGACAAGGCCTTCTGCAAGCAGGTAGCTACAAAACCCACCATCAGACCTTGTAATCTACAAGTTCCACTCCACCCTCAAACCCTCCCATCCCTGGAGACCCTGTGATACAGACAGCAAAAGTAACATTTGACCCAAAAAAGGATCTCTGACACAGAGACACCCACTACAAGGATTGCATCAAGAGGCCAAAGCAATGCATTCACCAGTTGGAGGAGAAGATGGGTAAGCACAAACACAAGAATACATTCAACAGCCTAAGGAGCAAGATGGCAACAAAAGAACCTTAGTGGTCCTACAACAGGAAGAACTGAAAATTCTAACCCAGGAGAAGCAGAAGAAAATTACATTAAAGATAACAATATGAAGAAAATAGAGACCCTTAAAAAGGAAATGAAGAATTCACTAAACGAAATGGAACAAAAAAGACAAAAATTTAGAAGAAATCAGCCAGTCGGTGGTGGCACACACCTTTAATTCCAGCACTGGGGAGGCAGAGGCAGGCGGATCTCTGGGAGTTCGAGGCCAGCCTGGTCTACAAGAGCTAGTTCCAGGACAGGCACCAAAGCTACAGAGAAACCCTGTCTCGAAAAACAAAAAACAAACAAACAAAAAAAAATTAGAAGAAATCAATAAATCTTTTAATGAATGCCAAAAAACAAACAAACAAACAAACAAAAAAATCAAACAGGTGAAGGAAATAGTTGAAACAGTTCACAACTTGAAAATTGAAATAGAGACAATAAAGAAAACACAAACTGAGAGAATTATAGAAATGGAAAATCTGATTAAATTAGCAGGAACTACAGATAAAAGCATATCCAAAAGAATTCAAGACAAAGAAGAGAAAACCACCGGAGATGAAGATATGATAGAGGGAATAGATGGATCGGTTAAAGAAAATGTTATATTCAACAAATTATTAACACAAAACATCTAAGAAATCAGGGACATCTGGAAACGACCAAATATAAGAATAATAGGCATATAGAGAAGAATTGCGGCTCAAAGTCACAGAAAATATATTCAACAGAATCATAGAAGAAACCTTTGCCAACCAAAAAAAAAAAAATGTGCCTATGAAGGTACAAGAACCTTACAGAACACCAAATTGACTTGACCAAAAAAAAAAAAAAAAAAAAAATCTCCTCACCATACAGAAATCAAAACACTAAAATAGAGAATAAAGAAAGAATATAAGAGGTACACAGGAAAAAGATCAAGTAACATATTAAGACAGGTCTATTGGAATTGAACCCTACTTCTAAATGGAGACTTTGAAACCCAGAAGGTCCTGGACAGATGTGTTGCAAACACCAAGAATTCATGGAGACAAACCCAGAATCTTATACCCAGCAAAGCTTTAATCACAATAGACAGAGAAAACAAGATATTCCATGACAAAACCAGATTTAAATAATACCTATAAACAAATCTAGTCTTATGGAAAGTACTATAATGAAAATTCAAACTGAAAAAAGTTATCTGCAACCTTGAAAAAACAGGGAGCATATAACCTTACACCAGCAAACCATAAAAAAGTAGAAACACACTTGTACCCCCCCCCCCAAATAACAGGAGTTAAAAATCACTGGTCATTAATATTTCTCATTATCAGTAGACTCAATTCACCTATGTAAAGGCATAGGCTCACAGATTGGATGCAAAAAACATAATCCATTCTTCTGTTGCATATAAGAAACACACTTCAAACTCAAAGACAGATATTACCTCAGAGTAAAGCATTGGGAAAAGGTTTTCCAAAGAAATAGACTTAAGAAACAGTGTGTGTAGCTATCCAAGTATCTAACAAAATAGATTTTAAACTAAAGTTAACCAAACCAGATGGAGAAGGACATTTCATACTCACCACAGGAAAAATCAATAAAAGTGATGTCTCAATTCTGACCATTTAAGTCCCAATGAAATAGAAGCTACATATGTAAAAGAAGCAGCACTAAAGCATAAATCCCACACACTAATAGTAGGAAATTTCAATGCTTCACTTTCATCAATGAACAGGTTTCCAGGCAGGAACTTAACAGAGAAATAAGAGACTTAACAGCTGTCATGACTGAAAGGAACTTAAAGGACATCTATAAAATCCAAACACAAATGAATACACCTTCTACTCAGCACCTCATGGAATCTTCTCAAAAATTGACCACATACTTAATAACAAAGTAAACCTCAACAGATACAAAAAATTGAAATAGCCCCATATCTTATCAGTTCACCATGATTTAAAGTTAGAATTCAACAACATTGGTAATAGTAGAAAGCCTACAAACTAATGGAAGCTGAACAATTCTCAACTTAATCATTCCTGGGTCAATGAAGAAATAAAAATAAGAAATTAAAGACTTTCTAGAATTCAATGAAAATGAAGGCACAACATAGCCAAGAATATAGGATGATACTATAAAAACAGTTATAAGAGGAAAGTCCATAGCACTAAGTACCTACATAAAGAAAGTTTAGAAATCTCACGCATAACAGAACACCTGAAAGTTCTAGAACAAAAAGAAGCAGAATCAATCAGGAGGAGTAGATGATAGGAAAGAATCAAACAGAGGCCTGAAACCAATAAAAGAGAAACAAAGAAAAACAATGCAAAGAATTAATAAAACAAAGAACTGGGTCTTCGAGAAAATCAACAAGATAGGAAAACTATTATCCAAACTTAAAAAAAAGAGATAGATTATTCAAATTTTAAAAAATCAGAATTGGAAAGGAGGACATAACAATAAACGCTCAGGGATGGATGGTTTCAGCCAAGAATTCTACCAGAACTTCAAAAAAGTACTGGTACCTGTATGCTTCACAGAATAGAAACAGATGGAACATTGCCCAACTTTTTTATGGTGCTACAGTTACTCTGGTACTCAAGCCTCACAAAGATACAACTAAAAAATGATTACAGACCAATCTCCTTCATGAACATTGCTGCAAAAATACTCAATAAAATGCTGGTACACCGTATCCAAGAGCACATTAAAAAGACCATTCACCATGATCAAGCAGACTTCATTCCAGAAATGCAGGGATGGTTCAACATATGAAAATCTGTCAGTGTAATCCACCATAAAAATAAACTAAAAGAAAAAACAATATGATTATCTCATTGCATGTTGTAAAATCCTTTGACAAAATCCAACACCCCTTCATGATAAAGGTCTATGAGAGATCAGAGATACAAGGAATGTATCCAAACATAATAAAAGCAATATACAGAAAGCCAACAGTCAACATCAAATTAAGTGGAGAGAAACTCAAAGTGATTCCACTAAAATCAGTAACAAGGAAAGGTTGTCCACTCTCTTCATATCTATTCAATATTGTACTCGACATTCTAGCAACATCAGTAAGATAACAAAAGGAGATCAATGGGACAAAAATTGGAAAGAAGGAAGTCAAATTTTCACAATTTGCTGAAGATATGATAGTATACATAAGTGAAACCAAAAATTCAATCATGGAACTCCTACATCTGATAAACAACTTCAGCAAGATAAATTTAAAAAAAAAAGGGAGTAGCCCTGCTGTATACAAATGATAAAAGGACTGAAAAAGAAATCAGAGAAACATCACCCTTAATAATAACCACAAATAACATGAAATATTATGGGGCTGACCAAAGAAATGAAAGATCTGTATGATAAAAACTTTAAGTTATTGATAAAAGAAATTGAAAAAGATATTAGAAAATGGAAAGATCTTCCATGGTTTTGGTTAGTTAGGATCAACATAATAAAAATGATAATCTTACCAAAAGCAATCTACAGACTCAATGCAATCCCCATTAAAATCCCAACACAATTCTTCACAGATTTCAAAAGGTCAATAACCAACTCTGCATGGAAAACCAAAAATTCCAGAATAGCCAAAATCATCCTGCACAATAAAGGCACTTCTGGAGGCATCACCATCCCTGATTTCAAGCTTTTTTATAGAACTACAGTAACAAACACACCTTAGTATTAGCATCAAAACAGAAAATTGAAATGGAATTGAATCAGAGACACTGATATTGATCCACACCCCCAATGAATACCTTGTTTTTGCAAATAAGTTCAAATTATGCAAATTAAGCAAGAGCATCTTCAACAAATGGTGCTGGCAAAACTGAATGTCAGCATGAAGAAGAATGAAAATAGATGCATATATATTCTCACACACAAAACTCAAATTCAAATGGGTCAAAGTCTTCAACATAAATCCAGTGACATTGAATCTCAAAGAAGAGAAAGGGAGCATAGCTTTCAACTCATAGGCACAGAATTCCACTTCCTAAATATAACATAAGTAACACAGACACTGATGGCAACATTTAATAAATGGGATCTCCTGAAAATTAGAAGCTTCTGTAAGGCAAAGGACACAGCTAAATGAATGAAAAAAGATATTCACCAGCTCCACATCAGATAGAGCACTGACCTCCAAAATATATAAAGAACTTAAGGACCTAGACACCAAAATATCAAATAATCACATTAAAAAATGGGGTACATAACTAAACAGAGAATTCTCAACAGAAGAATATCAAATGAACTAAAGACCCTTAAGATTTTTGCTCAACATCTTTAGGCATCAAGAAAATGCAAATCAAAATAAATATGAGATACCATCTTACCCAATCAGATAGCCTAAGATCAAAAATACCAATGATAGCCTATTATGGAGAGGGTGTAGAGTAAAGGGAACATACTTTCTTTGCTGGTGGAAATGCAAATGAATACAGCTACTTTGAAAATCAGTATGGCGATTTCTCAGAAAATTGGGACCCAATTTACCTCAGCACCCAGCAATACCACTCTTAGGCATATACCCAAAGGATGCATATTCATACTACAAAAACATTTGCTCAACTGTGTTTATCTCAGCATTATTTGTAATATCCAGAATATAGAAATAGCCTAGATGTCTTTCCACTGAAAAATTGATAAAGAAAATGTGGTATATTTACATAATGGAGTACAATTCAGGAGTAAAAAACAATGATACCTTAAAATTTAAAGTCAAATGGATTGAACTAGGAAAAAATCCTGAATGAGGTAACCAAGACCCAGAAATGTAAACACATTATGTACTCACACATAAGTGGGTATTACATGTAAAGCAAAGGATAATGAGCCTATAGTCCAGGACCCCAGAGAGCTAGTTAACAAAGAGAAACCTAAGGAAAACACATAAATCCTGAGAAGGGGAAATATACAAAGTCTCCTGAGAAAATTGTGACCAAAGGGAGGATAAGAGGGGGGAAGGGGTGGGGATGGAAGAAGGAGAGGGGTAGGAGAACGTAAAGAAATGGGATGATCAAGATTGGGGAAGGACAGAGAGGGAGAGGAGGGAAAGAGATATCTTGATTGAGAGAGTCATTATGGGGCTAGCAGGAAACCTGGCAGTAGGAAAATTCCCAGGAATCCACAAGGATGACCCCAGTTAAGATTCCTAGCAATAGTGGGGAGGGTATCTGATCTGACCTATAGTCTGATTGATGACTACCTTAATTGTCATTGTTCATCCAACAACTGATGGAAGCAAAGGCAGAGATACACAGCTCAGCACTGGGCTGAACTCTGAGAGTACAGTGGAAGTGAGGGAGGAACAATAGTATAAGCAAAAGGATCAAGACCATGTTGGGGATACCACAGAACTTGAGCTAGTAGAAGCTCTCTGAGTCCAGGTTGGTAGTTGGGTAACCTGAATAGGACATAACAAGGCCCTCTGAATGTGGGTGCCAGTTGCATGACTGGGGTAGTCTGTGGGGTCACTTGCAGTGGCACCAGGACTTACTGCTAGTGATTGAACTGACATTTTTGGAGCCTATTCTATTTGGAGGGATACCTTGTTCATCCTAGAAATAGGAGGGAGGGCCTTTGTCAGACCTCAAAATAAAATGCCAGAATTGACTTCCCATGAGAAGCTTTACCTTCCGAGGAATGGATGAAGTTTATGGTGGGGGAAAAGTGGGGGTAGCAGGAGGATGGAAGGGAGTGGAAAATGATTGGCATGTATAATGAGAAAAGATTGTTTTAAAATAAAATTATGATATAAAATTCTCTCTTCATCAAAGAATGATTCATAAACTACCAGGAAAAGAATTTTAAGAGTTCTCAAAGTGGTCAGAAAAATAATAGTTTTGGGAAGATGTAAATTGGTTCCCAAAAGAGGTCATTGAAGATCAGGCTATTTGGACACATGCTAGTCACTATCAGTGTCCCTGCAATACCATATTTTATAGAGAATCATTGATTGCTTTGAATATATATACCAGTAAAATGGTGGCTATTTTTTTTCTTAATTTGCAGCCACATAAAATTTATAATAAAATTATTAGTATATATTTTAATTGAAGGTAACATTTATTGAATATCTATGATTGTTGTGTCATCATACAATGTTACATCATCACTAGGCCAAGAGTTATTAGACTTATACTCTTAGGAAATTACATGTTTCTTCTTTTTATCTAAGGGACCAATATTTACTCTCCTTTTAAAGCTATTTGTATTTCTTCTCTGAATTTCATTATTGATGAAGCAATTTCCAGTTTGAAAGGAGACTTGAGAGAAATATATGTGTATGTGTGTATTGAACACTCAAGTATCTTTAATTATTTAATAATTTTCAGATAGAGATTTACACATAAGATTTTTATTAGTCTCTTTAGTGTCAAAATAGGAATGTGTCCTTGGGAGCCTTACTGGTTATTAAACAGTATATAATAAATAGTTGGGAAGGTGGCTCCTTAGAGTAAGTATGTACTGCGGAAGCATAAAGACCTAAACTCAATACTTATATCCCACAGAAAGATGTTGAGTCTGATCATTAATGTTTGTGATCTGAATCCTAAGAGGCAGAGACAAAAGATTCCTGAGGATTCCTAGCTAACCAGCTCCACCTCCTTCTGAAGTTCCAGAACATGAGAGCCTGTCTTAGTAGACAAGTCAAATCATACTTAACAAAGAGCAGCTGAATTTGTCCTCTTGTCCCTCCACACCCATGCACCTGGATATCCAATTGTGCATTTGCACAAATACATACACAAACACAATGACTGAGCACAGCTATCCAAATGTAATTGAAGCAACCATAAAGGGGATTGAAAATTATTTCAAATAATTATGATTTGAAATTTTATGTTATTTGAAAATCAGTTTTTAAAAAGAAATCATTATTTTACCATAGATGGAAGTTTTGTCCCACCTGATCCTTCAGCTGTTCAGTCCCAAAGAAACACACAGAGATTTATATTAATTATAAACTGTTTGGCCAATTAGCTCAGGGGTATTAATAACTAGCTTTTACAACTCAAATTGACCCAAAATTCTTGTTTATGGCTTGGTACCTTTTCTCATTAAGACATTCTCATCTTGCTTCCTCTGTGTCTTTCTGGTGACCGACACTCTGACTTTGCTCTTGCCAGAATTCTCTTAGTCTGGTCACCTCACCTATGCTTCACACACACACACACACACACACACACACACACACACACACACACAGAGAGAGAGAAGCAAAATGACTAAGCACAGCTATCCAAAGGTAATCCAAGCAACCATAAAAAGGATTTTAAATTATTTCAAATATGCTTGAAATTTTATGTTATTTTGGAATCAATTTTTAAAAAGAAATTATTTTTTAACATTGTCATAACTCTAACCCATCCCTACAGGCTTGTGAACTGTTAGGTGTGCTAAATTGAAATCATCTATCATTCTTTCAATGTCTTTCAGGATTCCTGGGGGAAATAGACTGCTTACCTAATTGTTGGTATGATGAAGAGTTAGTATTCACATATGCATGCCTTTCTGTTGAATACAATTTCCATGGTAAGCATGGTAGTATATTAATTTGAAGCCACAGGTAGGAGCTCTTTTGTTAAACAAGGTACTAATAGCTCTTCTCACTTGATTTTTACTGTAGAATTGAGAAAAATGCTATACAAAGAGATTCTAGATGCAGTCATTGCTGAAGGCAGAGAAAAGTTTTCTGTGTTAGTTTTCTGGTTGTTTGTGATATTTGTTTTTGTCTTCAAGACCAAGAGATACTGATGTCCCTATAAGTACCAACTGGGGGATACCTGCTTGGGTTGTGACTGTTTGCCAGACATTGCCTATCATGGCATCTCTAACTGCCACTGATAGTGACAGTAGTTACCTTTGTACATTTAGTGAAGAAACACTTCTGCAGATTTTTTTAAAAAAAGATTTCTGTGGGAGTTTTGACTCCTAGAATATCTAACTTTTTCATTCTTGTATAAAATGACCTTTTTTTTCTCACTCTGACATTTTAGGGATCAGAAGGCAGCTGCTCTCATCTAAAAACAACCACAAAATGCAAGTGATGAGATGATGAGGCAATGCTAGTCTATGCTTGAGAGAGTCAAAGGTGTCCATGGTATTTAAAAAAACTTACAACAATGAGGTGATGTGTTTCAGTGATGAATATGATGGCCTTGGGGCAAGAATTTCATTGAAAGATGGTGTTGTACATGTTTTGATACAACTACTACAAACTCAAAGGGTTGATTTGAAAGAAAGATGAAAGTCTGGTGTTTTTAGATGAGCTGAAAATATTTCCTGGATCCTCTTGTTATAATAAAATTCACCAGTGTTGAAAAATAGAAATAATCAATGTACAGCTTTAAAAATTTAGTCTCACACATTCAGAAAAAGATTCTACTGTATTTCTATGGTAACTGCCTGAAAGATTTCAAGAAATAAGTAAGGAATAGAAAATATTGCCTAATTTTAGTAGAGAGAATGTCTCAGCACAGATTACTATGACAGGGAAGAAGGGAGCAGACTGGAGAAAAAACACTTTGGGGTAGTCAATATATTGAATGAACATTGGGGGAAAAATCAATGAATGTTTATGTAATTCACAATTAACCAGTGACCTAATATTCTAAACAGCATGAGGTTGACCAGTCAGTTTGGTGATTGTTGCATCCAAAAAAAAAAAAAAAAATGAAATATCTGGATTCTAGAATCTAAAATTGAAAACCCAGTTTTAAATTTTAACTTTGCTCTTGAGTTCTCAGTAGTCCTCATTGTCCATTATGTTCAGCAAGTCCGGTTTTATCCCATGCTTTTTCAAACCCAGGCCAGCTGGCCTTGATGAGTTCCTGATAGAACATCCCCATTGTCTCAGTGTGTGGGTGCACCCCTCGCGGTCCTGAGTTCCTTGCTCGTGCTCTGTCTCCTGCTCTTGATTTTTGATCCTACTGCACGTACTGGCTTTGTGGGAGCCTAGGAAGTTTGGATGCTCACCTTACTAGACCTGGATGGAGGAGGGTGGTCCTTGGACTTCCCACAGGGCAGGGAACCCGAATTACTCTTAGGGATGATCAGGGAGGGGGACTTGATGGGGGAGGGGGAGGGAAATGGGAGGTGGTGGCGGGGAGAAGGCAGAAATCTTTAATAAATAAATAAGTAAATAAAAATAAATAAATAAATAAAAATAAATAATAAATAAATTTTAACTTTGCTTAGAAACTAGCATTGCTTTCAACACTGATTTTAGAGAATGTCCATCACTCTCACTTCAGGACACAGCATTCTCTCCCTGTATTTGAAACAATAATCCAAGTGGGCTCTGCTCCTAAGTTGTACCATAAAACCAAAAGTACTAACCCATGTTTGAAGATGGCAAAGCTTGTCACCATTGTGATTGAAGGGATTCTCTGCTCCTCAGTGTTGTTACTTGTAATGCAGACCACTGTCACTTTCCCATCTGATTATCTTTTGGTATTTGACATTTCCCTGGTTCTTATAAGGACATCTTAAACTGATTCATACGTTTTTTTTTTCTTTTTTTTATTTCTTTCTAAGGATCTTCTATTTCAACTGATTAGAAAAATTTATTCAAAGGAAGACCAGGAGCTAATTCCTGGAGGAAGGAGTCTTTGAAGATCTTCATGATGGAAAGAAGATGACAAACATGGGGCACAGAAAGAATGCTGAGGTCACATCAGGCAGAACTGTGAGTGGATAAGCAATAAGATAGAAATAGAAGCAGGAATTAAAATTTTCAGCTCTTTGTGGACCATAGTATGAGACTTGCATTTTGTCTTAAAGGTAAAGGAGGTTTTAGACAGAAAACTAACACCCACAGAAACCTTGAGATGGCCGGGCGGTGGTGGCGCACGCCTTTAATCCCAGCACTTGGGAGGCAGAGGCAGGCGGATCTCTGTGAGTTCGAGACCAGCCTGGTCTATAGAGCTAGTTCCAGGACAGGCTCCACAGCCACAGAGAAACCCTGTCTCGAAAAACCAAAAAAAAAAAAAAAAAAAAAAAAAAAGAAACCTTGAGATGAATTCAAAATGTAGTATTGGGACTAAGGCATAATCATGAGATGCAGCAATGAATATCATGACAGCAAACACTAAGGTAGATGTGTGTTGCAGTTTAGAGATATGGCTCTCAGTAGAGGCTGATAGATGAAAATGTGACAAAAAGTATGGGAAAAGCCAATTCCCTGGTGAGCTGAACCCTCAGAGGGTGAAACAGGCTGGGTGTCCGGGTCTAGATTATACTCATCCATATTGGAATCCACAACCAACATTTGTTGGTGTGTTGCTAACTCTTGTTCCACATCATGCTCTCAGAACATTTTCTTCCTTGGAAGGCCCAACAGCACGCCCTACATTTCCTGCAGACATGTTTGCTTAAAAGCTCAGTGATCTTTGATTCCTAGTAAAATACTAAGTAAGAGAACTCTTGGGGTCTTGATAAATATATACAGATTTTTAATTTTGCAAAAATAGATCTTCCCGTATTGTTTAAGATTGTATGATAAGTTCTTCAAGCATCATTCAGCATTTGGCTTCTGGATACAGCTACAAGGTAGTTAGACTGGGGATTCATTCAATATATGTTCAAGGCTTGTGGTAACTTCCATGGAAAGTACTAGTGTAGGAAGAACCTCCATAAACACCAATCTGCTCTGTACCATTATGGAACGGAAGTGTTAGTCAGTCTCACAACACTAAACACTTGCACCAACATCAGGAACTGGCAAAGAAACAAGAAACAGTCCCCTGCATGCAGACAGAGGACCAGCTGGCAAAAATACCTCCTGACTGTTGATGCTTTCAAGTGATTACTGTCAGTTATTAGACAAAATAAAATTTTGTCATAATAGAAATATGTCTAACATCATAACTCATTTTAGGTTTTTTTTTGCCTATTGGTATCATAAAATAACCACTTATTGGAGTATCACATACACTTCAGTGAAAACCCAAGAAGTTCACTTTATAAGGTTCAATCTATCGCTTTGGGGATCATTGCTATTAATTTCTCCCCCAAAATTAGCAAAAGCTATTTGCCATGGTTTAATATCTTCCTATAACTTTTTTATTTCATCAGTAATAAAAGTCACTATAATCTCTGCTGGGCCTAAATTTGTTAATTGACAAAGTATCAATTTACCTTTTATAATTAATTCAGAGGCCTTTTCCACATAAGTTTTTAATTTTTTACTTGGTTTATGTGCTTAAAAGATCCAAAGATAATATCATCCCTCTGCATTAAAATTCCCATAGGAGAAATTCTGGAAGGCAATATGACTAGAATAAAACTAGGATTTGGATTCACCCTATACACATGTGCCTCCTGTAATTTTTCTGCAACAATTGTCAATTCATTTTCTGCTTCAGCTGTGAATTCTCTGTGACTATTCAAGTTTTTATTACCATCTATGGTTTTGTCTAAATGAATTATTAGATTAGGAGTTATCTGAAAAGCCAGTCGTAGATAAACTGTTGAAAGTCATAAGGATTCCACAACTGGTGTCTTCTAATTTGTGCCTTTTGTGTTCTAATTTTCTGCAAACCTATTTTATAGCCTAAGTAATTGACAGAATCTCCTTTCTGTATTTTTTTCAGGAGCAATTTGTAATCCCCATTTTGGTAAAACTTTACTTCTTCAAACATTCTTTCTAAAGTATCTATGTTTGAATTAGATAGCAAAATTTCATCCATGTAATGGTAAATTCTATACTTGGGAAATTGCTTACATATTATTTCCAATGACTGACTTACAAAGTATTGGCACAGAGTGGGTCTATTGAGCATTTCCTGAAGGAGAATAGTCCATTGATATCTTCAAGTAGGCTGAGAATTATTATAAGTAGACACTGTGAAGGCAATTATTCCCTATCCTTTTTAATTAAAGGTATAGTGAAGAAACAATCTTTCAAATCAATAACTATAAGAAGCCGTCCTTCTGGTAATAGAGAAGGTAGGAGAATTCCGGATTGTAGAGGGCCCATAGGTTGAATTACCTTATTGACAGTTCTTAAATCTGTCACTGTTTTCCATTTACCATATTTCTTTTTAACGACAAATGCAGGAGAATTCCCAGGGCTGGTTCAATATGGTAAGCATCTAGTTGCTCTTGTACCAGATGTTCTAAACCCTGCAACTTTTCTTCAGCTAGAGGCCACTGCTTAACCCATGTTGGCTTTTCAGTTAAACATTTTAAAGGCAGGGCTGTTGGTACTTCTAAATGTTTGCTAGTTTCATTATGTTCTTGTACAGCCTGAATGGCTGGAGACCTTTGTGAATAGTACTTTATAATATCCTTCCCAGAATTGATTTTCTGGGACTGCAGGAGTGTTGTAAGAGGAGTGGTGGGCTGTGTCCTGCCACCCGGCTAGCTTATACCCCAAAATAACAACACACAAATAGTATTCACTTAAATACTGCCTAGCCCATTATTTCTAGCCTCCTATTGGCTAACTGTCACATCTTGATTTAACCTATTTCTAATAATCTGTGTTCACCATTAGGTTGTGGTTTACCAGGAAAGATTTAGCATGTCTGACTCTGGTAACTCCATGGTGGTTCTCCCCTCTGCCTTCCTCCTCCCAGCTTTCAGTTCTGTCTTCCTGCCTATCTAAATACTGCCCTATCAAAAGGCCAAGGCAGTTTTTTTTTATTTATTTAACCAATGAAAGCAACACAAATACAGAAGGACCTCCTATACCACAGGAGTATTAGTCTGGGTATTCATTGATGCAGCAGGTCATGACCTCATAAATTTACTGTAATATTAGCCATATATGGCCTCAGTTTCCCTCTTACATTCTTCCCACTGCAGTCAACACATCGTGTGCTTTGTTTAACTTGAGTTATGGTTCTAATTCCTAGTAATTGAACATCTGCCTCTTGAAGAAGCCAATTTTGATGCCAAGATTCTGGAGTAATGATACATTTTCACCTGTGTCTATCAAAACTACAATTACAGTACCATTTATATGCACTCTTAGCTTTGGTCTTTGATCATTTATAGAAGTCTGCCAGAATATATTTTTTCCATTTCTTATTGGAATTTTTGACTTATCCTACATTTTATGCCATCATCTAGAACAGTATGGTCTTTTACAGAAGGCTCTATTTTTTTTAATTTTCCTGGTGAGACATGTCCCTCACAGTGACTAGGAATGACTGGGCCACTTTTGGTTTGGGGACCTGCTAAAGTCCTCTCCAGGATTTTCCCAATATTATCAGGTTGCCTGGTCTGTCTTTTATTAATCTGCATTCATTGGTCCAATATCAGCCTTTGCCACACCTGAAGGTTGAGTCCTTTTATTTTTGCCATTCCCAGAGGATATATTATTCCCAGGATTTTTTTTTTTGTCTACAATCACTTTTCAGATGTCCTACTCTACCACAATTAAAACATTTGGCATTTTGATGTCTCCTCATTCCTTTGGGAATTGCTTCTCCTACCCAAGATTCAGTATTGTAGTCAAATGTCTCAATGTTAATTGAATGCAGGATCCACTCATCCATTGGTGTTGATTTAACCTTTAAAAGCCCAAGTATCTTTTTGCATTATAAGTTGCCATTTTCAAAATCTAGAGATTCAGTAAGTACTCATCCAGCATTTGGGTTGGTTACTCCTATTCGTACAGCCTTAGTTAATCTTTGCAAAAAGTCACTAAAGGCCCTGTTTAATCATGGTATATGGATTAAATTCATTTTTCTAGTTCTGTTTCTGGCCCTGTTTAATCTTGGTATATGATTAAATTCATTTTTCTAGTTCTTGCATCCTGTCCCAGACATTTAAGGCTGCTTTGTGGCATAAAATCAAGATTTGTTCATTGTAAAGAATTTGGAAAGCATAAGTGCCCTTACCAAGAATTTGAACTTGGGAAGTATCAAGTCCTTTGCTTTTCCCTGTTCCAAAATTTTTGCCTCCTCCCTGAAATAACATTTAAACATCAATTGGGGTCCATCATCCAGGACTGCTGAAACTAACTGAATCCAGTCATGTGGTGTTGCCTTGATACTAGAAGACCATGTCTTTATCATATCCCTAAGAAATGTGGAATGCAAGCCATAAGTTACAACATCTTGCTTAATTTCTTTTAGATCATATATTCTTTTAGGTATCCATCTTTGGATCCTTTGGGGCCTTTAGAACTTGATGCTTTGTCAGAGTAGATTGCAGAGTAGGAAGCTAAAACCCTGGGTAAGTCATCTCTGACAGCTACTGGAGATGTTGAATCCTGTTTGTGCCTTCTTTCCCTGTTCATCAGTTCCAATAATTTCTTCAATCATTTCAAATCTTTTTAATATTGTCTTTTGTAAAGCCAAAATCTCTTGGCCTGTGTATTTTTGTATTGATTTAATTGAGGAACCTAGCCTCTTGTCTTCATTCTGCACATGAAATTCCAAGGGCTGAAGTTTCTCCTTTAAAGATAACACCTCATTATTGGACATGACTTGGATAGTGTGCAGATTGTCATCCTGGAAAGATGCTCTATCTGTTAACCTATTAAACTTTTTAACAACTTGTGATTGTCAAATTCAAATATGAATTCTTTCAGTTAATTTATCAATAGCCTTAGATATGGATTTAATTTTGTCTGTTAAATTAATGTAACCCTTTTTAATAGTATTAATTTTTTCACATAACTATATTTGATGGTATTAATCCTGTCAGCTAGCTGTTCATTATTAGTCTGTAAAGACTGTATCATTCTTAAAAGTACCACATTCTTTATTAATAATATAAAATGAAGAAAAAAACTGAGTCCCAATATCCAGTAAATTGAAGTATCACCATAACCGTATAAGCTTTGCAGAATACAATTAGTAGTATTAGGAAAAAAATTACTAAAAGTTTCGATATTAATGTAGTCTGTCATATTGATTTATTAATGACCTGTTATAAGATCCAGCAAATTGTTTTACGTATAATAATATTTATTGTCCAGCATATGTCCTGGTTGCAGAGTCACAACTAGTAGGAATGCAACCAGTGGAGACAGGAACAGTCCTGAGCCACTTTAGTTTCCCACCTTGGCACTGGTTAAATACTGAGAAATATGCTTTACTTGACAAAGTAAAAACAATCAAATCAATTCCACACCTGGCACAAAAAACCCAGAACTCATGGGCAGACAGCACAAACTGGAAGCTGTACAAGTCTTCAAATGGCAAGGAACCATGCCAGTGCACTGCCCAGGGAATGTGGTAGGAGTGCATGTCCTCTTCCCCTTAAGTCAAACAATACATCTGTTGCTGATTTTTTTTCTAAAGCCACTCTAATGGTGGAACATGGTCTTTTCAACTGTCAGTGTTTTATTTAATTTTTTTCATTACAGTAGTTGAACTTGTTTTATTTTAGCTAGAGTTTGTTTTAATAGTAACAGCTACTTTCTTCCATATAATTTTCTACTTTACTTCTTTTTAAATTATCTAATATTTATTTATTTGTCTATAAGGATACTTTGCTCTTATGGTATTACTTTATGTATAATTACCAGTTCATTGCAAATTAAATGTTACCAATATTTTAGTATCTAAGATATACTTGTACAATGCCACTTTAATTACATATAAGTTAAATAATACACATAAAGACATCTTTTAAGCATTGTAATAATAATTTTATTTATTTAAACAATTATTCATTTGTTTTGAAAATCTTTCAATTTGATGATAAAAAAAATCTAATAACATTTTTTATTTTTAATCATAATAATATAGGCTTGAGAAAAGACACCTGTGGAGCCTCTCTCAGAGAGAGTCTGTGAATTTAATATTCACTTATTTAACAATTTCAAATAAAATTCAGTTCATTACCACCACAAAATTTTATGTTCTTCTTGGTTTATTTATATTATATGACAATCTTTTTCTTCCACATATTCTCTGAAGGCTTCACAATATGGCTTATTTTATGGAATATGTTATTTTGCTTTCATTAACTATGTTCCCAAGTGTTTCTCAGCATTATTACAAATGGTTTTAAATAAAATCATTATCATTGCATAGTACTGAGCTGTTGTGCAGGACTGCCTGCACTGAAAGAACTCTGCTGATAAAACTGCATTTCATGGCTTTAAGTCTTGTGATTCATGATAAGGTACAGGTGCCTACTTTTTTATGTGAATCCCAACCTGTTGAAACTGAAAAATAAATTTTGGGAGACTACAATATAATTTTTACATTCTAAATAGAAGGAAAAAACACTCTGGACTTCCAATATTGCAAAAAGTATTACAGTATTAACCAAGAAACTCTAAAGAATACAAATCACATAAATCACAACTTGTCAAATAATTTAGTACTTAATGAACTCAATAAAGAATGTTCCAGTGTAGTGCGTGTTCTCAGTTTCAGATCGCATTTTTCTTTCATAATGCAACAGATATGACTGTTGGGTGAATATATTAAAATAACAAGATACAGATAAGTGTAAACAAACCAGCAAAATCAAGTGACACTTGTAGAGAATTTAAAAATAATTACAGGGCTAAAAAGATAAATCAGTAGCTAAGAAGGCATGAATAACTGAGTTCAAATCCCCCAATGTAACATAAAGCTGGATGCCACTGTGTACATCTGTACACTTAACTGCTCTTTTCCACACACACACATTAAAGGGAGATGGGAGATAGGAGTATATTCTGGAAGTTTGTTAGCCAGCTACCTTGCATAATGTAATACTGAAAAATAAGATATCTTGTCTTAAACAAGACAGAAAGGAGGCTGAGAAGATCTGGAGAGGTAAGTATTGATCGTGTGGCTGGATGGTCCCGGGGAACTAAGTCCAGTTCCCTTCCAATTCCCTAAGCTTTTCTGGCCATCCAGTGTGGTGTATTCCAGAGGCTTGGTTTTTTTCTCCGCATTCCACCCTGAAACAAAGCACTCCTTTTAATCGGAGAGGTCCTTGGATCCCCCAGCACAGCCTGCTTCAGGGTGGAGGGGATCTGAGAGCCTGCTACAGTGTTATGGGGACATAAGAGAGAGAAGACAAAACAAAACAAAACAAAACAAAACAAAACACCTCCCAAGTATACAGTCGGTCACAGCAAAGACTCTGCTGGCCTCATTTAAAGGAAGAGATGGGCAGGTGCCAATGCAAGAATTCCTCCAACATCCTGAAAATCAACATGGTAACACCAGAATCAAGTGATCATACAACAAAAAGAATTAAACATCTTTCGACCCAGTAGAAGTCAAAGAAATCGACTTTAAATGAAATCTTATGAGAATGATGGAGACCCTTAAACAGGAAGTGAAAAACTCCCTTAAAGAAATGAAAGAGAAGACAAACAAACAAAAAAAATTAATAAATTACTCAGATACCCAAGAAAACTCAATCAAACAGGTAAAGAAAACAGTACAAGACTTAAAGAACAAAAATGGGTAATAAAGAAAACACAAACAGAGGGAAGACTGGATATGCAAAATCTGGGTAAACAAACAGGAACTACAGAGACAAGTATAACCAACAGAATACAAGAGATAGAAGAAAGAGTATCAGGTGCTGAAGATACTATAGAGGAAATAGACTCATTGATCAAAGAAATCAGCAAATTCTTAACACAAAACATCCAGGAAATCTGGGACACCATGAAGAGACCAAATCTAAGAATAATAGGGATAGAAGAAGGAGAAGAATTTCAGCTCAAAGGCCTAGAAAATATATTCAACAAAATTATAGAAGAAAACTTTCCCAACCTAAAGTACTATATTCCTATGAAGGTATAAGAAACTTACAGAACACCAAATAGACTGGATCAAAAACAAACAAACAAACCTCCCATTGCCATATAATAATCAAAACACAAAAAATACAAAATAAAGAAAAAATATTAAGAGCTGCAAAGGAAAAAGGTCAAGTAGCATATAAAGGTAAACCTATCAAAATTACACTTGTCTTCTCAATGAAAACCATGAAAGCCAGAAGGTCTTGGATATATGTGTGGCAGACACTAAGAGACAATGAATGCAAGTCCAGACTACTATACCCCGCAAAGCTTTCTTTTACCATTGATGGAGAAAACAAGATATTCCATAACAAAAACAGATTTAAACAATATATATCCACTAAGATGGTTCAGCATATGAAAATCTGTAAATGTAATCCAAGATATAAACAAACTGAAAAATAGAAAACACACGATTATCTCATTAGATGCTGAAAAAGCCATTGACAAAACACAGCATCCCTTCATGATAGAAGTCTTGAAGAGAGCAGGAATACAAAGAACATATCTAATAATAGAAAGGGCAATATAGAACAAGTCAACAGCCAACATCAAACTAAATGGAGAGAAACTCACAGTGATCTCAGTGGAATCAGGAACAAGATAAGGTTGTCCCCTCTCTCCATATCTATTCAATATAGTTTTTGAGGTCCTAGCAAGAACAATAAGACAATAAATTGAGATCAAAGAGATACAAATCAGAAGAGAAGTCAAACTCTCACTATTTGCTGATAATATATATTATATATATTATATATTATACCAAGGAATTTCTGCATCTCATAAACACTTTCAGTAATGTAGCAGAATAATAAATTAACACAAAAATTAGTAGCTCTCCTTTATGCAGATGATAAATGGGCTGAGAAAGAAATCACAGGGACATCACCCTTGAAATTAACCACAAATAGTTTGAAATATCTCAGAGTAACTCTGATCAAGCAAGTGGAAGGCCTGTATGACAAGAACTTTAAATATTTAAAGAAAGAAATTGAAGAAGACACCAGAAACTGGAGAGATCTCCCATGCTCTTGGGTAGGTAGAATTAACATAGTAAAAGTAGCAATTTTACCAAAAGCAATCGACAGATTCAACACAATGCCCATCAAAATCCCAGCAAAAGTCTTTACAGACCTTGAAAGAAAGGTACTCAACTTCATATTAAAAAGCAAAAAAAAACCCCAGGATAACCAAAACAATCCTGTACCATAAAAGAAATTCTGGAGGCATCCCATTCCTTCACTTCAAATTCTACTACAGAATTACAGTACTGAAAACAGCCTGGTAATGGCATAAAAACAGACATCAGGACCAATGGAATTGAATACAAGATCTGAATATCAATCTACACATCTTTGAACACCTGATTTTTTGCTAAGAACCAAAAATTATCAAATGGAAAAAGAAAGGGTATTTAACAAATGGTGCTGGCATAACTGCATATCAACATGTAGAAGAATTAAAATAGATTCATATCTATTACCAATCACAAAACTCAAGACCAAATGAACAAAGACTTCAATATAAATATAGCCACACTGAACGTTATAAGAAAGAAAGTGGAAAGTACACTTGAACATATTGGCACAAGAGACCACTTCCTAAATATAACCCTAGTAGCACAGACACTGAGAGAAACAATTAATAAATGAATTCATTTATATTAGGGGATACTAATGACTAGTGATTGCTATCTTTTGTTAATTTAGTTTTCATTGTTGTGTTGGTGATGTTAATTTGTGCGATTTTCCCTTCTTTGGGATTTGCAGATATGACCATCAAATGTCTGTGTTTTTGTTCATGCAGCCAACTTCCTTGGGTTGGAGTTTTTCTTCTTGTATTTTGCATAGGGCTGGGATTGTGGCTAGGTATTGGTTAAAATTTGTTTTGTCATGGAATTTCTTCATTTGTCCTTCTATGGTGAATAAAAGTTTTTCTGTGTATAGTAGTCTGGGATGGCATCTATGTTCTCTTAATGTCTTAATAACACTTGACCATGACCTTCTAGCTTTCATTGTCTACAAATGAGAAGTCAGGTGTAATTCTGTTAGGTCTGCCTTTATATGTTACTTGGCCTTTTTTCCTTTGTAGCTCTTAATATTTTTTCTTTACTATGTATGTTTTGATTATTATGTGGCAAGGAAACTTTTTTTTAATCCAGTCTATTTGGTGCTCTGTAAGCTTCTTGTATCTTTATAAATATGTCTTTTTTTAGGTTGGGAAATTTCTTCTATGATTTTGTTAAATATATTTCCTGTGCATTTGAGTTGAACTTTTTCTCCTTCTATTCCTATTATTCTTAGGTTTGGTATTTTCATGGTGTCCCATATTTCCTGGATATTTTGGGTTAAGCTTTTGTTAGATTTAATGTTTTCTTTGACTGATGAGTTTATTTCCTCTATTGTATCTTCAGTGCTTGAAATTCTCTCATCCATCTCTTGTATTCTGTTGTTCATGCTTGCAATTGTGGTTCCTGATCATTTTCTCATGATTTGTGTTTCTATAATTCCCTCAGCTTGTGTTTTCCTTATTGTCTCTATTTCAGTTTTCAAGTCTTGAATAATTTCTTTTATATGTCTGATTGCTTTTTCTTGGTTTTCTTTAAGGGATTTGCTGATACCTTCCAATTTTTTTGCCTGTCTTTTCCTCCATTTCTTTGAGGGAATTTCTCATTTCCTCTTTAAGAGTTTCAAACATTCTCCTGAAGTTATTTTTTAGGTCATTTTCTTCTGCTTCATCTATATTTGACTGTTTAAGTCTTGCTATTGTAGGGTCTTTAGGTTTTACTGGTGTTGTTTTGCTCTTTGTGGTGTTGTGTGTGTTTGTACCTTTTCTACTCATCTTTTCCTCTAATAGGTGTGTTTGGGGCTCTTGGTGATTCTGTTGATTAATCACCTAGGTGCCAGTGAATCAAAGGCTCAGAGGGTTGTTGCTCATGGTACAGTTAGTGCCACAGTTCTAGTTACCCCTTTGTTCACTCTGTTTTCCAGAAGGTGGCTCAGCACTCCTGTGCTTTGCTCTGCTTCCTTGGAGTTTGCTGGCTCAGGCTTACTCTAGCTTAGGTTGTCAGATTTGACCTGTTTCTGTAAATCCTGGTCTGGATTCACTCCTGCAGATGGAATTGGTCATGCGAAGGTCTCTAGCTCTGGCCTACTCCCTTGGAGTTCCCAGACTTGGGTGTGCCCTGGACCACAGAGGATCTGGCTCAGGCTTACTCTCTCAGAGGTCCTAGACTCAGGCTTAAACCCATTGAGGTTTCTGGTTCCTTTCTATTGCCATTGGTATCCCAGACCAACATCTGGACCCACAGAGATCCTGGCACAAGTCTATTCCCTCTGAGGTCCCAGACTCATGCCTGGCCCTGCAGAAATATCTGGTTTGTATCTACTCCCTTGGTGGTCCAAGATTCACTCCCAGAACCACAGGGGACTTGACTCAGGCCTAGTTCCTCAGAAGTCTTCGGCTCATGCCCAGACCCACAAGGAGCCTGGGCTTAGGTCTACTCCTTTGAAGGTCCTAGATTCACATCTAGACCCTCAGAGGTGTCTGGCTCTGGCTTACTCACTCAGCTGTTGCTCCCCTGTACTCATTCCAGTGGAGTTCCCTGTCTCAGGTCTACTCTGAACCAGGTCGCTGGTTCAATCTTCATCTGTCAATGTCCAGGGACTGTATAGGCTCCGACTCCTCTGAAACTTGCTTTCTCAGGCCCACTCTGGCCTAGGTAGCTGATTCATTCCCACTCTTGTGGAATTTGTTGCCTCAGGTCCACTCTAGCCCAAGGTGACTTGGGCCTTCTTTTTGCTCCCAGCTTTTGTCTTATTTCATCTAGTCTGCTCTGAGGAATATCTATAATACTTGCCTTCAACTCTTCTCTGGTCTGTCATAATTCAAAATCACTTTGTTTTTTTTTTTGTTGTTGTTGTTTGTTTTCTCATTATTTTCAGACATGAAGCAGCCACGTTTCATGCCATTATTTTTTCTGTTACTCTGTATATTCTTTTTTGATTCTTAAAATTAATTTTGTTGAGTTATTTATATATCTCTGTTCCCCTCCCTTTCTCTCCCATTTCTTTCTACCCTCTCCCATGATACCTAAACTCTCAATATACTCAGGAGATCTTATATTTTTCTAGTTCTTATGTAGATTAGATTCATGTATGTCTCTCTTACAGTCCTCATTGTTGTCTAGGTTCTCTGGAATTGTGATTTGTAGGTTGGTTTTTCTTTGCTTTATGTCTAAAAGCTGCTTACAAGTGAGAAGATATTATATTTGTCTTTGTGGATCTGACTGTGTATTTTTTTCCAGAATATTTATTTCAGCTAAAATCTGGCTTCCAATCTCCATGCTTTTCAACTTGTTTTCATGTGTGTGTGTGTGTGTGTGTGTGTGGTGGGGACACTATTGTCCCACTCATTTTCACTGCATCTATTTTTATTGTTTCTTCTCAAATTGGATTTCCATATAAGTGAATTTTCCTATTTTATTTACTATGTTATAATAGGAATTTTCATCTTCAACTTGGCTGGATTTGAAGTCACAGTGAAGACCTAACTCTGAGGATACTTCTGAAGATGTTTCCAGGAATGTTTAACTCCACCACCCTGAGTATGGGTAGTATCATCCCAGTGGCTGAGGTCCCAGACTTTCTTTTGGGGAGTATGAGAAAGTGAGATTAGAAATAACATTCATCTTTCTCTGCATCCTGGAATGTGATCCAGTTGTCAGGATTTTCCCCACCACCACAGGCTTCCTTAAGCATCTTTCATTATATATTTTGTTGTATCAAGAAAAGGAACTAATGCACACACTCATACTATTGTGGATACCCAGATTTTTGTCTGTTTTTTTTTATTTTATTTTTTTTAGTATATCAGCTTTATAAATCTGTTCTTATTAGAGAGGCAGCTTGTTGGTTCCCAGCCACCTGGCTAATTTAGACCTGAAATAATCACACAGAAACTGCATTAATAAAAATCCCTGATTGATCCATTAGCTCTAGCTTCTTATTGGTTAGCTCTTACATTAATTTAACCTATTTCTACTGATCTGTATATTACCATAAGATTGTGGCCTACCAGCAAAGTTTCAGCACATCTATCTCCATTAGTAGCTCCATGGCATCTCCCTCACTCCACCCTTCTTTCTCCCAGCATTAAGTCTAGCTTTCCCTGCCTACCTATGCTCTGCCTTGCTATTGGTCTAAAGCAGTTTCTTTATTCATTAATGATAACCACAGCACATATATGGAACTTTCATATCACCTCCCCTTTTCTGTTTAAATAAAAAGGAAGGTTTTAACTTTAACACAGTAAAATTACATTTAACAAAACAGGTATCAAACAAGAATTACAGACTTTATCTTTTATCATAACTAAGAAAAAATATGACTATAAATTCTTTAACTCCATCAAAGACTCCAGAAGGATATGATATTTCATAAGTAAACAAGAAGTGCATTGTAAGCAACTTCCAAAACTCTAGAAATGACAGAGACATCTCACTGCCTGGACAATCAACCAAAGTTCTTCTGTTGCATTAGGGCATCCATCTTTATCCCACAGGCCCACAGTCTCCAGCAGATTTTTCTACAAAGCAGAAAATTTCAAAGACAGTTCCACCTAAACTGGCAGTTTTTCCATCACATTTTTTTGTGTCCTGCAGAATGTCTAGCAGACTCTTTCATGAAATAGGAACCGCAAAGGATCATCTTACCTTTAGGCAAGTTCAGCAGTAATTTCTCCATGGGTCGTACATGTCCAGTTCAGCAGTCCAGGCAGGAGAAATTTCTTGCTCAAATGGCTAAGCAACTCTATAAGGAGCCTCTTTGATGCCCACTTTCCTCTTAAAGTAGCTTGGTGCTGCCAGGAACAGATTGCCTCATTGTTATGAAAAGTTATGTTATTAAAAATTTTTAAATGCCATATTCTGAAGGTCTCTTAAAGATTTGAAGAATACCTGTCTAGCTGAACTATATCTCTATACATCTAGAAAATTTAACTAACAAGACTACAAGATTGACTATTATAGATGAGTATCTTTTAACTTATATTTCTTAATTATACATTACATTTTTAAATGAATTACACAAACACAATACCTTAATCAAGATCAGAAATATATATAGATATAACAAAATTTACCTTAAATTTATATCAATAAACCAAGATCTTTACCCAAATAAATTACTCATCTCTATAGCATATCCCATTTCAAATGTGAACAAACATTTATAGATAATATTTGGGAATATGGGTATAGTTTCTCCAAACTACTTCCTGCTGTTTATTGGGTGAAGTATTTTCTTTGTGGGGTTATTTGCACCAACCTTTCAGGGGTTCTTTTTCCATTAAACTATATTGGTTTGGAAGCAATCCATAGATTCTCACCTTCTGTGAAAACAAAAGAAGAACCTTTTTTTTTTTTTTTTCCAAAGCAACATATCCTTAGACTCAAATTTTGGATTCAAGATACCTTTATGTTGGTTTAACTTAGCAGTCCATACAATGAAATGTATCTCTGTACTTAGCTCCTTCACAGTCAAAAAAATTCAAAGAAAACACAATAATATACATAATCCAGACTCTCTGTGAATTTTCCATCTTTACATGTCTTATTCTTTGTTTACTCCTTTTAAACTATGACTGTCTGTACTCTGTCTCTTTAAAGACTTTACCTTTATTTTAAACCATTTACTTCTTTTTATAACTATCTATATTATTTTTCTTCTCTCTGCCAAGCCTAAATACATTTATCAAACACTATGACTGATTTATAGGTCCTTTTATCTGGATTTTTGTTTATTGCATATCTGTACTTGTTTTCTTACCAGAAGCACTTTTTAAAATGTGAAGCACTTAAGAATCTATGCTTACTAGGGTACATATGATACTTACTGTTTGCTGTACCCATTTCAACATGGCAGAACTGCTTGTTACTTCCGAGAGCCACACACACCACCCCACTTCCAGACACACAGCCAGTTCACATTGGCATCAAGCAAGCCACAAAACACTTCTCACAAACCCCATCCAAATTCTCTGTCTCCAGAAAGCCAGATGTTGGTTGGTAGCATGGCCCAGAAAGCTGGCATTTCTAAACAGTGCAGCTTTTTTTTTTTGCTACCACTGAAACAGAAAAACCTCTCTTAAAGGAGTTGTGGCACACTGCCAGAAAAACAGTAAGATGCTATGTTAAACTCTGTACTTTTGTGTCTAGAATTCCTTTCCAAACCCTCTTATGTTTTATTGGATTTAGATAGCTACAGTGGCACCAATTTGTTGAAGAAGCAGATTGTTAGTTCCAGACGACCCAGCTAGCTAAGGTCCAAAATAATCACACAGAAAGTGTATTAATTAAATCACCACTTGGCCCATTAGCTCTAGCTTTGTATTGGTTAACTCTTACATCAATTTAACCCATTTCTATTAATCTGTATGCCACGAAAATGTCATGGCCTACTAGCAAAGTTTCAGCATGACTAACTATGACAGTGGCACCATGGCATTTCCCTCACTCTGTCCTCTTTTTTTCCCAGCATTCAGCTTAGCTTTCCCTGCCTACCCAAGTTCTGCCTTGCTATAGATCCAAAGCAGTTTCTTTATTCATTAATGGTAATCACAGCACACAGAGGAGACTCCCACATCATGTTCTTCCTGAGCCTTTAGGGTAATATTTCTTTCTACAGTGTTTACATTATTTTCTCAGAAGTCTCATTTTACTCATTTATTACAAAGAGAAAATCAATGGAAATGATGTTTGCAGGAAGGCTGGTGGTGCAAATCTCTCTGGAATCCTCTTATTTCCACTGGGTTCAGAAAGCTTCTTTTCTTAAGTATAATAACTAGGAATTGTCAGACAGGTGATCAAACCCAGACAAATGTTTATCCATACTGTAGTCATTGGTCTCTCTCAGATCTACTGTTGGTTTCCAGGAAGCCTGAAATTAGAAATTTTTCTATAAAATAATTGTGACAGAAAGTCATTATTATGATATGGCAATATTTTACTCGAGCAGCCTGCATGTAATATTTTGCAGGTGTATATAAACAAATGTTATCCCTACTTTCTCTAACAGACTCACATGTATACTCCTAGAAGTGGTATCCAGGTAGCTTGACATCTAAAAAGCAATGTCTATCCGCACAACAGAATACAGTAGAAGGAAGATTAACAAACTTTGTTATCAATGTAGAAGCCCATTTAAATAATTTTAGAATAGAATATTTTGTAGAACAGAGGTATCAGAATTGTCAACCTAAATATGCATTTCTGTTCATTTTGACATGATACATTTTGCAAAGATCCTTGTTTCTAGCTCCTGTGGCTGTTATTGCCATAGTAGATGCCTTCTGTCATGATAGCAGGTTCTCTTTGGATTATTTACTTCAAGAAAGAAAAAACATGATGAATCTTTTAAAAATTGTCACAAAACTTTCAAAAGGACTCTACTAAAGTTGGGGAAATGTTTCAGTGGCTAAAGGCCTGTCATGAGACATAGCATAAGGACCTGAGTCTTACCCTCATGTAGGAGTGCACCCAAGGAAATTTCAGCAGGAACCTATAATTTCAGTGATGGAAAGCAGAGACAAGAGAATCCCTGTTATGTGATGGCCAGTCAACCTAGCTAATCAGTGAGCAGCAGGTTCAATAAGAGGCCTTGTCTCAAAAAAAAAAGGCAGAGAGTAATTTAGTATCAATTCCTGGCCTATTCATACACATGCACATATGTGTGCAAAAAATACATTAAAGGCATGGTGGTGGCTCATGCCTTTAATCCCAGCACTCGGGAGGCAGAGGCAGGTGGATCTCTGGGAGTTTGAGGCCAGCCTGGTCTACAAGAGCTAGTTCTGGGACAGGCACCAAAGCTACAGAGAAACCCTGTCTTTAAACCACCAAAAAATAATGAATAAATAAATAAATACACACAAATAACAATTGAATATTGTTATTTTAGAAGGATCTTCAAAGAATGCATTTCCTCATTTACATACAGAACCATGGCAATTTCTTGGGCAACTCCAAAGTTCTTCTTTTTCCCCACAAAACCCTAAGGATCCACTATTTTGCTTTCTGGAAATCTTTATGGCAAAATATTGCAAGGGAAACCAAATACAAATGCACTTACTAATTCTGGCTACATTCTATTTTGCTATTTCCTACAACTCAGAAAATTTGAATTTCAGTAACACAATGTATTTGAATTTCAGTATTTCAGTAATGCAATGACAATTTTCACATTGGTGAGAGAGCTTAGTGCAGAAGAAATCTGAAAGAAGAACAAAAGTTGAAAGGATGTTCCATTACTGTGGATCTAAGGACACTGACAGCAAGCCAAGTGTGGGGTGGACATCTGCAATCTTAGTCATCCAGAGTTCAGTGGAGAAAGACCAATGAAAATCTGAGATGGTCTTGGCTATCTATTGGGAGATTGCCTATAAAATTATTGAAAAAAGATGGGGAATGAAGGAAACAAATGGAAAGAGAGAAAAGAAAGAATTGACTACCTTTATGTATACATTGTCTATCAGAAAAAATAACTACAAAGAATACATATTCTCAATATTAGACAAATGCTTTTAGAATTTCTAAGAGCAAGTAGCACATACAAATTGTGGCATTGAACTCTGAAGAATGCATACACACACATGGGGAAATGGTATTGCTATAACTTCAGATACATGAAGAAAGCAGAGTACAGTACCTGTACTGAAAAAGGCAACATGTACATATGTGTAGAGAACATTCCCCATACACAGTTCCTTCATTTTTAAAAGGTTGATACCTGCAAAGACTCCAGTCTTGAAATCAAAAGTGTGTTTGAATCTCAGTGCTTCTACTAGCTGTATTCCATTGGCCAGTTAACAATTCTGTCTGAGAATCTAGTTCTTTTTTAGGTCAACTGCTGTATGTATGGGGAAATATGAAATAAATAAAATTATTTGTTTGCCTTTTGCTTTATTGAGACACAATCTCATGTGGCCCATGGTGGCTTCAACCTACTTACATGACCAAGAATGGCTTTTCTTCATTCCTGATTTTTTTTTAAAAAAAAATATGGACAAGTCTTACTTTATAGCCCTTGACAGACCTAGAGTGTCCATTGCCTTTCTTGCTTTACACTCTGAAACACACAGAATAATGGGTGTCAATCTGATATTTTCATGAATTCTTTGTTCTACTTCATCACCCTCCTGGTTCTCTTTCATTTACCCACCTCTGTTTCTGGTATTCTTCTCCAACTGGTAGCCCTCTTGCTTTCATGTCAAGTGTACTCCATTACTCTTTCTATTTTTCTTACTTTTTTCTCCTCCCTTAGAAACATGCCTTTTTTTTCTCAATGTCTCCTTTCCAGTTTCATAGCCTACATATATAGATGGAGACTGCTTTCATTTCCCAGCTACCCAGACCTGAATAATCACAAAAAAGTATTTTAATGGCAGCACTGCTTGTCCAGCTCAGACATATTCCTAACTAGCTCTTATAACTTAAGTTAACCAAGAATTCTTATCTATGCTTAGCTATGTGGCTTGATACCTTACTAAGTGCAGCATTCTCATCTTGCTTCCTCTGTATCTGGGTGGTGACTGCAGATTGAGCCTTTCCTCTTCCCAGAATTCTCCATTCTGGTCATCCCACCTATACCTCCTGCCTGGGTTCTGACCAATCAGTATTTTATTAAACCAATATGAACGACAAATCTTTACAGGGTATGAGAGCATTATCCCACAGCATGCATGCTCCTCCCAACATACATGTGTGTATAGTGTAGATAATGCATGTGAGAAATGAATATGGTATTAGTAGATTTCCTAAAATTGTTATAATTTCACTTTTCTTTAAAGCTAAGTAAAAAATGTTATTGTATATTTGCATATATGTAACACACATTTTTTTATCCTTCTTCTGTTGATGGATAGTGCATCGGATTACACTTTCTAGCTATTGTAAATATGTACCATCATCTGGTCCTTTGTTTTTTTTTTCAGTTTTTCAGTTTGAATCACTGGCCTGCACCCAAAGTCACAGAAGCTAGTCCACATGACATGATAAACATAAGCTAAAGGCCTGCTTCCAAGGATTGAATAGAGACAAAAAATGGGAAAGTCTTGATACCCTGATGGTGACACTGAGCTTTTCCAAGTCTTTGTCTAGACACACAAAATTTAGTTTATAAAGAAATGCTTGTGATGTTCAGGTTTTTTTTTTAACAGAAATGTAGTAACTGATCCACATGACTAAGAGGAGATTAATATACTACAACAATTTTCAAGATAAATTAATTGTATTATTTGAGGCCTGACACAAGAAGAAAGGACAAAAGTGGGCATGAATCTGCTCCCTCTTTCGGTTCAAGGATTGTAGCAATATATCTTGGAGACAGGTCATGCTTGTAGAGTGAATGGATTGTAGCTGGGTTGGTGTTTACCTTTCTTCTTTAGTAGCATGCAGAATATCTTCTAGTATCATGAATACTAGTCCATAGGGGTGAGTAGACACCGGTTTTACTTCTTCATTTTAATTGAGTTGTATAGGTGTTGTTTTCAGCAATAGGTCCTTACCATCAGTTTGTGGAGAGCTACCAACATTAGCCTAGATTATTTGGGGGTTTCCATGGTACCTTCTTAGTCAACAACTCAATTTTATGCAATTCATTCCCAAACCTGGAAGCTTCATTTGATGACAAAAGATGTTCAGTTAAGGCTCTATCTCCCCTGTTATTTGGTAATTTTATTTAGATTGCCCCCCCCACACACACACATACACACATGTATACACATACAGAGGAATATATATATATATATATATATATATATATATATATATATATATATATAGAGAGAGAGAGAGAGAGAGACAGAGACAGAGAGAGAGAGACAGAGACAGAGAGACAGAGAGCAAGAGAAAGAGAGAGAGACAGAGAGAAACAGAGAGACAGAGAGAGAGGCTTCTACTGTATTAACTTTCCATATAACCTCTAAAATGGTCCTTAGTTTTAGCTGTGCCTCCAAGTATCCCCTCCCTTGGCTCCCTCTCTACTCTGCCTTCCCATTTGATCTTTCTATTCCAGTTTGTTCACCCTGTTCAACCATAGCTAAATATTCTGTTTCCCCTTCCTAGGAGGATAGTACCACTTCCATACCCCAAGTTATGTGATTATACAGATTGAATCTTGCTGATCAGTGACTTAGCAGCTAATGTCCACATATAAGCAAATACACACCACATTGTCTCTCAGGGACCTTACTCAAGATTGCTAATTTTAGTTCCATTCATTTATCTGCCAATTTAATGTTTCGTTTTCTAAATCATTGATTGATACTTTATTTTGTAAGTGTACCACATTTTCTTTATCAACTCATCCATTGAAGAACATCTAGGTGGGTTCCAATTTCTAGCTATTGAAATAGAGAAGTAATGACCATGGTCAAGCAAGTGTCTCTATGGTACCATGGAGCATATTTTGGGTATATGACCAAGAGTGGTATATTTGGATCTTGAGGCAGAATAATACTCATCTGTCTGAAAAACCGCCACATAGATTTCCATAGTGACTATAAAAGTTAGTACTCGCACAAGCAATGGATAAGTGTTCAACTCACCGTCATTTGTTTTATTGATCTTGGCCTTTTTGACTTGAGTAAGATGAACTCTCAAAGTAGTTTTGATTTTCATTTCCCTGATGGCTAAGGATATTGAAGATTTCTCTAAGTGTTTCTCAGCTATGTGATTTTCCTTTATTGAGAATTCTATTTAGGTTTGCATTCCATTTTTTAAATGTGTTATTTGTTTTCTTCATGTTCAGTTTTTTGGGATATTCATATATTTTGTATCATTAACCTTCTATCAAACCTAACAACCTTTGCCTATTCTGTATCCTGTGACTTTGTCCAAATTATGGTTTCCTTTGCCATGCAGAAGCTTTTTAGTTTCATGAGGTCCCATTTATTAATTTTTGTTATTAATGCCCATGCTGTTAAATATTTTAATAATTTATTGAAAATATTTTCGTGTGCCAATGAGTTCAAGACTACTCACTACTTTTTCTGATTTCAGATTCAATGTATTTGGTCTTGGGTTGAGGCTTTTTACCCATTTAGAGTTGAATTTTATGCATGGTGATCATTATGGATCTATTTGCATTGTTCTAGATGCAGTCACCACCTTGACCAGCACCATCTTTTGAAGATGCTGTCATTTTTCTAGTGTGTATTTCTTGTTTCTTGATTAAATTAAAAATCATGTGTCTGTAAGTGTGTGGACTTGGGAAATAACATTCTAATAAGGCTGAATCGTCTTCTTTCATTCATATACATGATGAATCTTCTTTCTACATCATTATATTGTTTCTTTAAAAGTCTATGACTTAATCCACTATGGATTCAGCAATAAATGAACACATTAGTATATAAAATACATGCATACAAAATGGTTATGTGCACTGTTGAAATATGAGCTGATATGTCACCAAGAACAGGAAAGGAATTGTGCTCCACAATGACTTGGGAAAATTTTAGGGGAAGTGGGGCTTGAATTTTATGTAAAAGTTGCTTGTGATTGGTACTTCTTGAGTCAGGAGGAAAAATATTCTTGTTGAACACAGTATGATCACATCTCTAAGGTTCAACGTAGAGGCCACAAAAGCAACAGTCCAATTTGACTTGAATAAAAATTTTGTAAATTAAACATGAAGGTTAATGCATATCATTAAGGCCTATCAAGTAAGTATAGGCTTTACCCTGTTTCCCAGAAGAAATAGTAACAATCTTTTAGTTAGGACGTAAATCAGAGTCTGGATGGAGCAACAGTGGCATTGATGAGATGTAGGAAATGGAGAGTTCCACTTGAGACTTTTCGTCATTCATTTCTAGGAACAGGGCTAGACATAGAATTTCCCTCAAATCATACTGTGATTTTCAGTGTCATTAAGGTTTCGTTTAATGTGGGACAGCCAGGGTGTTTCAAGCAATGCCTAAGGAAGACTGGATGGTTATGGCTCAGAGACAGAACCCAGGGACCCCACTGTGGTGGAACTGGGAGACTGTAATCAGAGCAGAGAAAAAAAGACTACTTGAACAGAATGTTAATTGTACTACATAGGAACGTGACAGGGGGTAGATTTCTTATCTCATAGAAAAAATGTACAAGAAAGGATTCAGGAGACAGAGGTGAGAATTAGCCTAAAGTCAAACAACGCAAATTCCCATTATTAACATTGACTTATGGCCTATAGGGTTCCAAGAATATCTCTACCTGGAATCTTGCTTGAATACTAACTCTACTTTTACAGCTCTATAGAAGTCAAAAGAAGTTGTGTTCTCAAGAAACCTAGTAGATCTCTAGATGATATCCTCTAAGATCTTCTAAGCCCTGCTTTCCTGGTGTTTTGATCCTTCAGTTTTAATTCATTGCAACATTTTATTATCTTTAATTTTGTGTACTGGAGATAATGAGAAACAAACAGCACCAGAGTGCATTGAAAAAGAAGTGATAGTTTCTCTGAATAATACATCCCCTCCTCAAGCACTAAGCCCAGATTAAAGTCATTTCCAGTTAGGGCACTGGCAGCTAAAAAAGTATTTATTACATAAAATTACTAGGTAAGTGCCAGAGGAAAGAAATTAAGTATTTTGATATTGAGACAAAATCATTAAACAAAAGTACCTAAATTCCCTCCCGGATATATAACTTGTTAATTTGTGACTATTCATTTGTGTTACTATTTCTGGAAAGCAAAAGTAAAAGGGTAGTGGCCATTTATTCATGTAGTATAAATGCTAGATTCTAGAAGAGTGTGATGCCTGCATGTATATAAAACAAATTTACTGTAATTAATGCAATTACTCTGGATAAAAAATAAACTCATAACAGCTAATTTGTAAATAAAGCAATGTATGTCATTTGTTTCTTCTTAGAATTAATCTCATTATAATATGATTTATGCTTTGGTAACATATACTATGCCTCAGGAATAAGAGTAGATATTATTCACTCTTTGTGAAAACCTATGAACAAATAATGTACTACTAGTATCAAAGTATTATCTAAAATTAATGTTGGTGTGTGAGGTTTATGTAGTGTGTGTGTGTGTGTGTGTATGCGTGTGTGTGTACATACATCTACGTAGGTATGTGCTTCTAAGGGCCAGAGATTAATTTTATGTGTTTTCTTTCAACAATTATTATTTTTTCAGACACTGAAATGTTTTATCTGGTCATTGAGCTCTAGGGATCTGCCTGTCTCTGCTCATCTCCCCACCTCTAATGCTAAGGGTTACAGATACACACTGCTATGCCTGAAAAACAGTTCATCTAAACTCAGGTCTCCATGATAATGTAGTGGGTACTTGGTATTTTTGGTGTTGTTAAAATAGCTTCTTGAGTTTGAAGTCTGAACAGTGCCTGGAAAAAAGTATACATGCCTTAATCTATTAAAATTACAAAAGAGAGGACATATGTTGACAAAGATTTTGGGACAGATCATATATCACAGAATTCTAGATGCAGAGAGGAACTGTAAAGTGGCTCTGGTCAATTACTTTATTTTTCCAATGAAGTGAAGGAAGGCCAGTGGTGCTGGCAAGTCTTTGGTACTTGGTGCAGACATAGAATTCCAGTGCCAAGGAAACTACACACCTCCTACCCTTACCTGTTGTTATTTTTGCCCAGTCATGCCTTCTGAAGGATCCTTTTCTACCATCTTAAAATGCTCCCTTCCTACTGCAATAGCCAGTGAAAATGAATGGTATATCTTGTCATTTTTAAATGTAAGGAAAGCACTTTCATTAACTGCAACAAAGTAATATTTACCAGAAACTGCTGAGGGTGGTTCTATTTCCCACTCATCTGGCAGCAAATCAGCTTTCTGGCTGAAAGCCCACAGAGTCATGTCAGTGATTTTTAAATGAGTTGAATTTGTATTGAAATGGATTGCTTTGATAATGGTTACTAGTTTTCACAAGATAAAAAAAAATCAAAAAATTGTTATTTAAAATTCAGAAATTAAAACACCTTTTTTCCTATTCAGATACAACTCATCAAAGGAGACAGGTTTGGTGAGTTCTTAGAGAAGCATGCTCAGATGAGATTTAAGGCCTTCCAGTGGCCCTCCAAGTTCACACATGAAAGGAGTTACACACCTGTTGCCAGAATTTTGGCATGTCTCTCCATGTACATGCTTGACTACTAGGGAGTTTTGGGATTTGAGTCTAAGTTTGATGGATTGCAAATGTTTTCCATCATGTTAAGGCTTATTTACTTTCTGATCTAACAGGATCTTTTGAATAACTTTTGAATAATAGTAATTTTGCTTACTTAGGCTTTTCTTTTATGATTATTGTCTTATATGTCATGAATGTTGATTTTAACTGTCAGCTTGATACAATATAGACTCTCTGGGAAAAGTTTGATGAGAAATTCTTTTCATCAGAGTGGCCTGTGGGTTTGTCTGTAGGAAGTTGTCATGATAGTTGGTATAAGAAGCCCAGATCATTATTTGTGGCACCATTACAAAGTCAGAGTTTCTGAACAGTGAGTGTAGAGAGAAAACTAGCTGAAAACAAGTAAGCATGTATTTATCTTCTCATTGCCCTTAACTCTGGATGTGATGTGACTAACTGCCTGAATTCTTGCCTTGACATTTCCAAAGTGGTAGACTGAAACTTGGGGTTGAAATCCCAAAAACCTTTCTTCAGCTAAGTTCCTATTAGTTAGACTGCTTACTAAGCAATAGAAATGAAAGTAGGACATATGTTCAAGGGAGTATTTTAAGCTATATTATAGAGCTATAGTAATAAAAACAGTTTAGTATTGGCATAAAAACAGAAATGTTGATCAATGTAATTGAGTTGAAGACCCTCACATTAGTCTACACACCTATGAACACCTATAAATTTTTGACAAAGAAGCCAAAACTATAAAATGGAAAAAAGAAAGAATAATCAACAAATGGTGCTGCCATAATTGGATGTCAACATGTAGAAGAATTCAAATAGATTCATATTTATAGCCATGAAAAAAACCTCAAGTCCAAGTAGATAAAAGACCTCAACATAAATCCAGACAGAAAAGAAACTGAGAATTATATTTGAATACATTGACACAGGAGACCACTTCCTAAATATAACACCACCATCATAGACACTGAAAGTAACAATTAATAAATGAAACCTCATAAAACTGAAAATCTTCTGTAAGGCAAAGGACACAGTCAACAAGAACAAATAGCAGGGTACAGAATGGGAAAATATCATTACCAACTCCACATCTGATAGAGGGATGATCTTGAAAATATATAAAGAACTCATGAAACTAGGCATAAAAAAATAAATCAAATTAAAAAAAATGGGATAGAGATATAAACAGAATTCTCAACAAAAGAATCTCAAATGGCTGAAGTCATTTAAATAATTGCTGAACACCCTTAATCATCAGGGAAAATTAACTATAAATGACTCTGAGATACCATTTTATACATGTCAGAATGGCTAAGATTAAGAATACTGTTGACAGTTTATGCTGGAGATGATGTGAAGTAAGGGGAACACTTCTCCATTGCTGGTAGGAGAACCACTTTGAAAATCAATATGGTGATTTCTCAGAAATCTGATAATCAAATCTACTTCAAGACCCAGCAATACCACTCTTGGTCATATACCCAAAAGACACACATTCATACAAGAAAGACAGTTGCTCAACAATGTGTCAGTGTCCAGCTTCAACAGGGTTCATTTTTTCAGGGTATTGTGTGGGTTAGAATTAGGTAGGAGGAACAGAGATAGAAAAGAAATACAGAGACAAAGGATAGAATTGAGACAGCAATCCATTGAATTCTGAATATGCCTGCATTTATTTTCATATGCTTTTATAACCCTAATCCAAAAAAGGAGGAGAAGGCAAAAGACTGCTTTAACATGACACAAAGAACAAAAACAATACTTATTTCAATACTTGAAATATCAAACCATTATATCCTGAATAAAGCATTTTGTTGTTTTAGGCAGGATATGTAGCAACTACACCATTAGACCAAATATCCTGTAAGCAGCCATTCCCTGGGTCAAACATCCTGTCATATCCTTGAAGGAGCAAGAATCACCTTGAATTCTCCAACTTTTGATCAGGATGGAGCAAATCTATCTTTGTGGGCCATATCCATGCCCAAAACACTAAGTAATTATACTGTAGGTCAAAATATGTTGTTTGTAGCCACATCTTAATTCATACCTCCTGTCAATAACCTTGAAAGAGCAAGATAGGCTTTAACTCTATGAACTTCAGTAAAGGTGGATAGGACCCATTTCTGTGTGCTCCCATAATTATGTTCATAGCAGCACTATTCATAATAGCCAGAACCTGGAAATAACCTAAATGCCTTTCATTCAAAGAATGGATAAAGAATATGTGGTACTTTTATACAATGAAGTATTGCTCAGCAGTAAAAAGCAATGACATCTTGACATTTGCAGGCCAATGGATGGAAATAGAAAAGACCATCCTGAGTGAGGTAACCCAGACCCAGAAAGATGAATATTAGTCCTAAGTGGATATTAGACATAAAGAAAAGAATAACCAGGCTACAATCCACAATCCCTAGGGAGGTAGGTAACAAGAAAGACCTTGAGAGAGAGAGATGAGTGATTGCTCAAAGTATCAGACTTTATTTAGAGCCAGGCAGACTTTAAGAATAATTCTTCTCAATTCTGTTCCCTGACCTGTGAAATTGGGATGAAGGGCAGCATCATTTGCTTGTTAATAGAAGTAAGTGGTTTATATACAGTGTCTTAGAAATGCATTCTAGCAAGTCTCATATTTCTAAACCATAAATAAGAAAATTCATTTCAGAATACAGCAGCACATATAAAAGGGCGTCAGTCACTTCTTTTCCTTGAAGACTGCTGTAAGAAATCTGAGGTTTACATTAAAAATAACTCATTCCTTCAGAAATGTTTCTTCCAGTCAGTATTTTATTTTACTAAACAATACATGCATTACCAGGAAATAGCTAAATAGTTTCTTTAAGACAGTAAACTATAAACTTGAATTTTTTTCACTTTCCAAAGTAATGGGAAACAAATTCTGAAAACAAAACCAAACAAAAAAGAAAGGAGAAAACCAATCTTAAATGCAATCAAACGAGATTTAGGAGTCTTTAACTACTTATGTAACCTCTCAAGATCCCTGAGCAACATTAAAATATATCCCCTGAAGAAATAAAGACAATTGCTTGATATACACGTGCATGTAAATATAGACTCCATTCCAAAGCACAGGACAGAAGACATACTCCTCTCACTTCTATGTCTGCTGCCTCTGGCCCTGGAATTGCTCACCTGTGGAATAAATGTGAATGTTCAATGGCTGGGTGGCATAGTTGAGTGAGATGACTGTCTATGAATCAAGAAAACAGCACTTCCAATTCACTCTTACTCCTCTCAATGTAAACCACAAAGCTCAGAGCACAGTCTACCCAAGTGGAGGATCATTTGTACAATTATAAATTACCCACACCTAAGCCAAACGGACAAAAAGAAATTAAATATATATGCAGGTGATCAACACTGCATACAAATTACATCATCCAAATAAGAATAATCATCATGAAATCCCACCCAGTGCAGTAGATGTTTGCTGAGCAAATTTCCATTTAGGTTCATTATCAAAGTACATTTTGTTAAGAATTCAATATTACCCCAGTGTAAAATTTTCCATTAATACTAATGGTCTTTTCTTAATTACTTTGAAATGGATATACTCTGGGTATTTTTTGTTTGTTTGTTTAAAAACTATGAAACAGAATAGAGGTGTCTTACAAGGCTGTATTAAGTAAATACAAAAAAAAGCTCCCAAAAAAGTTGTTTAGCATGGCTTGAAGTTGTGTTGAACACCCTGACAAAATCAAAAATACAGAACTAATAACTGAGAAAAAAATTAGAACAGCTTTCAGATTTAGGGAACCTACATTGTTAAAATGTTTCAGTTTAAAATATTTAGGGGGGAATGGTAAACAGCCCTTCTTCAGTAAAGTAGTATCCAGTTGATGTCTTAGAAATAGAAAATATATGTAATATTAAAGGAAAAAATAAAGAAAAATAACCCACATAAAATTTTTCTTTTATTTATTTCCTAGTAGTAGGATTACAGAATACAAACATAGTGTATATGACCTCTTGCTAGACTTTGTCAGCAGCATCAGGAACAATGCTTTCATGCAATTCATGACTGAAGACATATATTCTACTGTGACATCTGAGACAGCATCAACAGCAGTAATCACCCCACCCCCAGACAAACAACAACATCAAAACAACTTTCCTGTTTATTATTGGAGCTTGGCTTTCCTCAATTCTTGTCATTGAATTTCTGAAATGAAGCTTCAGAGATGAAGTCTAACTATAATTTTCTATTACTTGTTTATTGTTGGATGGGTTTTTTTAAAATTTTTTTCTCTTTACTCTTTCATATACATGGAGTCTTATTATTTCTTTTGAATGCTTGGCCTTAGCTTAATTTGTTTCTAGCCAGCTTTTCTTAATTTAAATTACACCATCTACTTTTTCCTTCTGTGCTTTTTTTCCTTTTTTTAAAACTTCTGTAACCTTACTTTCACTATTACTCCTTTCTTTTTGGCTGAGTGGCTGGCCCCTGGTTTCCTCCTGTCCTTCTTCTTGACCCTTGATCCTGATTTTTAATCTTTCTTACTCCCTGGTCCCTCTTTTTCTCCTATTTATTATCTCTATTTATCAGTCCCTCTTATCCTTTTACCTGCCTTTGTATGGGTTGTCCAGCTCTTTATTAGACCAATCAGGTGTTTTAGACAGGCAAAGAAACACAGCTTCACAGAGTTAGACATTAAAAAATGCAACACATCTTTTCCAAACTAAAAAGACATCATAAACAAATGCAACACATTTCAAAATAATATTCCCCAACACTTGTTCATTTCTAAGCTTCTTTTATGTTTCTTGGACATAAAAAAGTAATCTTTTTACCACTTAGTATTATTAATTTAACAATTTATGGTAATTTATTTCAGATATCTTATCGATAGACTTCTTAAGACTAAAACTATTCCCATAGTCTTTCCATGAGGAGTGGGACTCCACAGCAAGGTTGCTGATGTCAGATGATGTGTCAGGGATTGAGCCAAATATAGACTACAAAATTAGACATCATTAATGCTTTCCAACTGTTTGAAAATGTGTTTGAAAACTTAGTGTAGTAATTACCCTTAATTTGCTTAATGTATGTCCAAAGTCCAATGGGCCATGGAATGTTACAAATGTTTTTATTCTTGGTATCAACACAAAAGTTTACAGTAAGGAATAACAACCAAAAAATCAAAACCAAAAATAGTTCATTGGTCCATTTTGCACTGAATTCATTTCAGGTCTTTACTACCATCATTAGCAAATGCAATGATTTTTGCCTCTTTAAAACATTCAACTTTGTGTTCAAAGGAATGGGAATTTCTTCTGCCTAAAAAAGGAAATGCTAAACAACAAATAGGCCTTCTTCATTTAAATGCCACCATGTGACTAGCTCTGAATAATTAACTTTTTATCACTGTTACAACAGGGATAGTCTGTATCTGAATTGCATCATTTCAATAAATGCCACCATGTGACTAACTCTGAATAATTAACTTTTTAATCACTGTTACAACAGGAATAGTCTGGATCTGAATTGCATCGTTTCAATAAATGCTCCTGCAGAGAAGCCACCACGATCTCACGACAGCTGTCGCTCTTCCAAACACCTACTTACGTCATTTTCTAAAAACTATCATTGGATTCAAATTAAAATAAAGCTAATGGTTTCTAAATAAAACTGTCAGAAAAGATAAAAGGTTTTATATTGAAAGTAAAGCAAATGATTTTTCCCTATGTTGGGGTTGCATAATAGGCTGTCTGTCTAAATGACTTATGGTCTATTAATGACACATTAATGTGGAGTGGGGAGAAAACTTTCCAAGAACAGTTTTCAAATAAATGAGATCTCAGGCCCAGAGGCAACAGGAAAAGCTGATTATCAGAGCTGAAGATATGTGGGGGAGGTGCCCTGTGTTGTGGGAGCAGCTGGGCTGCTTCCCACCACCCAGCTAGCTTTACCCAAAATAATTACACAGAAACTGTATTCTTTTAAACACTGATTGGCCCATTATTTTTAACCTCTTATTGGATAGCTCTTACATATTGATCTAACCCATTTCTAATATTCTGTGTAGCACCATGAGCTGGATTACCAGGAAAGATCTTAACCTGCGTCTGTCTGGAGTGGGAGAATCATGGCAACTGCCTGACTCGGCTTCTTTCTCCCAGCATTCTGTTCTGTCTACTCTGCCTACCTAATTTTCTGTCCTATCAGAGGCCAAGCAGTTTCTTTATTAATTAACCAATGAAACAACAGATAGAAAGATGACCCTCCTCCATCATTTCCCCTTTTTATGTTTAAACAAAAAAGAAAGGCTTTAACTTTAACATAGTAAGATTACATATAACAAAATAGTTATCAAGCAAGAATTACAGTTACAATATTTATATCTATTTTATCCTTTATCATAACTAAGCAAAACTATAACTAACCATTCTTCAACTCCATGAAAGACTCCAGAAGGATATAATATTTCCTAAACAAGCAAGAAATCCAAATCTCTAGAAATGACAGAGACATCTCGCTGCCTGTACAGTCACCCAAAGTTCTTTTGTACCGTTGGGGCATCCATCTTCGGCCTTCAGGCCCATAGTTTTCAGCAGACATTTCCATGAAGCAGGAAATTTCAAAGACAGTTCAGTCATTTTCTGCTGTGTCCTGAAGAATATCTTGCAGACTCTTTCATGAATCAGGAACCCCGAAAGACCATCTCACCTTTAGGCAAGTTCAGTAGTCCTCTCTCTGTGGGTTCTTTCTGTCCAGTTTATGCAACAGTCCAGGCAATAGCAGTTTCTTGCCCAAATGGCTATCAAACTCCATAAGGATCCTCTTTGATGTCCGTTTTCCTCTTGAAGTAGCTGGTGCTGCCAGGAGCAGAGTGTCTCACTGTCATGAAAAGCCCTAAGTTATTAAAACATTAAATGCCATATTCTGCAGTCTTTGAAAGATATGAAGAATGCCTATCTAACTGAAATATATCTATGCACATCTAGAAAATCTAATTAACATGACTAAAAGCTTGACAATTATCAATGATTATCCATTAACAACCTATATACATTACATTTTTAAATGAACTACACAATCACAATACCTTAATCAAGAGCAGAAATATATATATATAACAAAATTGACCTTAAAATCTATACCAATGCAAATTATTCATATCTCTATCATATCCCCCTTTAAATGTAAAAGAACATTTATAAGCAATATATGGGAAAATGGGTGTAGTTTTTTTTCTCTCCAAACTGCTTCCTGCTGTATGGGGGCACTGTTAATCAGATATTTCATGGTATAACCTGGGTGCTAGTTTTATCTCAGTTGGCAGTTGAATGAAGTAATTTTTTTGAGGGTGTTCATAGCAACCTTTCAGGAGGGCGTGGTCTATCATACCATATTGTGATAGAAACAATCCACAGGGTCTCGTCCTCTGTGAAAACAAAAGAAGAAACTCCTTTTCAAAGCATCATGTCCTTTGACCCAAATTTTGTAGCCATAATTCCCTTATGATATCCATTCTGGTTCCACTTGGCAGCCCATATAATGAAATCTCTCTCTGTACTTAGCTCCTTCACAGTCCAAAATTTTAAAGAAAACACAATATACATAATCCAGACTCTCTGTGAATTATCCATTTTTACGAGGCTTATTTTTCTTTATTTCTCTTAATCTATAACTGTCTGTACTCTGTCTCTTTGAAGACTTTACTCTTTTTTGGGCATTAACTTTATTCTCTCTCTCTATTTTTTTTCTCTCCCAAGCCTACGTACATTTGTCCAACATTGTGATCCATTTAGTGTTCTGGATCTGTCCTATTGTGAATCTGTACTTTTTTTTTTTTAATATCCAGGAGCATTTCTTAAAATGCTAAGCAGTTCTTAAAAACTTAAATTGCGCCATATAGAGGTAATACAGTAATAAGGTACAGCCTGTCTCTGCCCAGTCTAAACCTTAACTGTGCCATTATTATGATAAATACGATCATTCCTGCCTGAGATCAGCACTGATCAGCATGGCGGAGTGGAGCCAGAGCCACTCCTGCCTCAGAGCCATTTGGTACCCCTGAGCTGCGCATACTTCCAGGCACACAGCAGTCCACATTGCCTTCAAACAAGCTGTAGCACTTTACTTCAAATGCTCCATTCAAAAGCTCTGTCTCCCGTAGGAGCCAGGCAGAGATCACAATGGCGGCACAGCCCAGAAAGCCGGCATTTTAAAACAGCCAGTTTTTTCTTGCTGCTGAGTCAGGAAAATTTCTTTGCGGCAAGCCACCCACAAACAGCCAAAAGCTGTGTTAAGTTCTCTCAGGTTTTATAGGGATCTAGTTTAACACGTTGGAGCGCCACTCTGTTGTGGGAGCAGCGGGGCTGCTTCCCGCTACCCGGCTAGCTTTACCCAAAATAATTACACAGAAACTGTATTCTTTTAAACACTGCTTGGTGTTGCGGGAGGTCCTTCCACTCCTCCAGCCAATAGCCGCTGAGATACCAGCCCATTGGGGCATGGTCTCTCTCCCTTTAAAAAAGTGGCTACTTCCATCCTCACTCTCTCTTTACTTCCTGCTCCGGTTCCGGCGACTAGACTTCTTTCTGATTGCGCAGAGGGCTGTTGTTTGGGATGGTGATCTGTAAGTTTTCTCCCCTTTAAATAAATACCACCCTATTAATCATAATTCCAAACTGGTGTGGGATTGTTTATGATTTACACCTTCATCTGGCGCCCAACGTTTGGTTTTAGGACCCCTCCTTCTCCCGCTCGGCTGCCTGCCACCAGTTCGGCCGCGGCCTGTGCCTTGCAGCCTGTACCTTGTGCGTGGAGCCAGCAGTTTAACATAAATCATCACGCAGTGGCTTTTCTAGCTGCAGTTCTTTATATTTTCCCTTTTGACACCTCAGATTGACTTCAAGTCCCCACGCAGACTATCGTTTGCCTCCCTATGTGGATTTAAACTCCACAGGCCCGTGTAGTCTCTGCCAATGTGGTTTGCTCTTTTCTGAGTCATTTTCAAATCTCCCTTTCAAGTGCAGCTCTTAAGCAGCGCGAACCAGAGCACGCGGTTACCAGTTGCCAAAAGCTGCAACCCATTGGGACGACTCTGTCACGTGGAGCCATGCACGGCTTCTGTGTTACTCTTCTCTACCCCTGGATTCTGGGTTTATGGTTCCGTGTATGGAATTGATTTAATTACATTTACTTTGTTGAGCAACTTGCATTTCCCAGTTTTTAAAAAATACTAGGCAGACACTGAAACAGAACCCCGTTTTCGTCACGACTTGGCAACAACGCCACCTGCTGGATAATAGGTAATATGGCAGTTTTCGTTTCCAACACTAATTTTACTGTTTTGGTTACCAAAACAATGGGTTATATCATGCAAGGTTTATATGACTATGGGGATAACTTAATTTACTGGTTACTAGGTTTCAGTATTCTTTTGAATATTCTATCATTTAGGAAGATTATAGCACTCCTAAGAACCATACAATCTTTACTAGAAACTCATGCAGATCAGGAGATTCAGGATTCAAAAGCTTTGGAATCACAGGTACAGAATGGGGACCAAAAAATTGATACCTCAGTGAAATCACTAGAAACACATGCAGGTCAGGAGATTCGGGATTTAATAGAGACAATAATAAAAAGACTTGAAATGATTGAAGAAATTATTCGAGCTGGTGAACAGAGTAAGAAGGCACAAGGACAGGATACAATGCTACCACCAGCTATTAGAACTGGCTTACCCAGGGTTTTAGCGACATACCCTGTAATTCATTCTGACAAAGCATCAACTTCTAAAGGCTCAAAGGGAGTCAGAGAAGCTAGATGGATGCCAATAGCAATGAATGATCTAAAAGAAATTAAGCAAGCTGTTGTTACCTTTGGCTTGCACTCTGCATATGTTAAGGAAATGATAAGGACTTGGGCTTCTAATGCTAAAACTACCCCCCACGATTTCCATCAGTTAGTGTCTGCAGTTTTAGATAATGGACCTTCCTTGATGTTTGGAATCTATTTCAGAGAAGAATCCAAACATATGGAGCAGCAAGGAAGAGAAAAAGGTGGTGAGGTTTCCCAAGATCAAATTCTTGGTGCAGGAGAATATGCTGATCCACAGGTCCAAGCTCTTTATGATGATGAAGTACTGTGTCTATGTCACCAAGCAGCTTTAAATGATAGGAATAGGCTAAAAGACCCAGCAAAAAGGGATGAATCATATACCAGAATTAGGCAGGGACAGAGAGAACCCTTTATTGACTTTTTGCAAAGATTAATTAAGGCTCTGGACATAGGAATAACAGACCCAGAAGCTAGATGAATACTTCTTGAATCTCTAGCTTTTGAGAATGCAAACATAGAATGCAAAAAGAAAATTGGGCCTTTAAAGTTCAGATCAGCATCTATGGATGAATGGATTCAGCATACAATGAATGTTGAGACTTTTAGCTATAATGATGAATCTTGGGTAGGAGAAGCGATTTCCAAAGCTATGAGGAGACATCAAACTGCCAGGTGTTTTATTTGTGGTAAATTAGGACATCTGAAAAGGGATTGCAGGCAAAGGATTTCTAGGAATAATATCCCTTCTGGAAATGACAAAAATAGGAGAACTCGGCCTTCAGGTATATGGAGGAGATGCGGTAAATGCTGACACTGGTCCAAAGAATGCAGGTCAACAACAGACAGACAAGGCAACCTGATACCATCGGGAAACTCCTTGAGGGGCTTCTCGCAGGCCCCCAAGCCAACAGTAGCCCAATCATTCCCAGTCACAGTGGAGAACATGCCTCACCAAGAAAATTAAAAGCTCCAATTTCTGCTGTAAAAAATATTACTGGTCTAAATGATGAATTACGCATGGAGGATGAGTCAAAAAACCCAGTAAGACAGAGTAAACATATATTTTGGCAGACTTCTATTAATGATCAAAGACCAAAGCTAAGAGTCTGTATAAATGGCACTTTTATTGAAGGCTTATTAGACACAGGTGCGGATGTATCATTACTCCAAAATCTTGGCATCTGAATTGGCCTCTTCAAGAGGCAGATATTCAGTTCCTGGGAATTGGAACCCTATCTCGTGTAAAACAAAGTACAATATGGGTTGAATGCATAGGGCTTGAAGGGCAAATTGGAAGACTAAGGCCATATATTGCCAATATTGCAGTAAATTTATGGGGCCGTGACCAGCTACAGCAATGGAATACCCAGATTAACATTCCTGTAGTTCCAGGAACTCATAATTCTGGGAAGGATATGGTGAGGCATTATGGGAAAAGGTCACCAGCCATTTAGGCTGTACAAGAACATACAGCCAATACCAAATCTTTAGAGGTACCAGCAGCCCTACCTTTAAAATGGCTGAGAAGCCAATATGGATCAAACAGTGGCATCTAGCTGAAGATAAATTACAGGCATTGGAACAGCTGGTGCAAGAGCAACTAGAGGCTCACCATATTGAAGAATCAACCAGCCCTTGGAATTCTCCTGTGTTTGTTGTAAAAAAGAAATCCAGTGAATGGAAAATGGTGAAAGATTTAAGAGCTGTCAACAAGGTAATTCAACCTATGGGCCCACTACAATCTGGAATTCCTTTGCCTTCTCTATTACCAAAAGGATGGCCTCTTATAGTTATTGATTTGAAAGATTGTTTTTTCACTATACCATTACAAGAAAAGGATAGAGAAAAATTTGCCTTCACAGTGCCTACTTATAATAATTCTCAGCCTACTAGGAGATATCAATGGACTGTCCTCCCATAGGGAATGTGCCAATATTTTGTAAGTAAGCCATTGGAAATAATTCGTAAACAATTCCCCAAGTCCATAATTTATCATTACATGGATGGCATCTTGTTATCTGATTCAAATAAAGATACTTTAGAAAGGATGTTTGAAGAAGTAAAGAAAGTCTTGCCTAGGTGGGGATTACAAATTGCCCCTGAAAAGATTCAAAGAGGAAATTCTATTAATTACCTAGGTTACAGAATAGGGTTAGAGAAAATTAAAACACAAAAGGCACAAATTAGACGAGACCGGTTAAAGACTCTTAATGACTTCCAAAGATTGTTAGAAGACATTTCCAGTCTATGACCAGCTGTTGGGATAACACCTGATCTAATAGTTCATTTAAAGAAAACCTTAGATGGTGATAAAGATTTGAATAGCCAAGAAAACTGACAGCTGAAGCAGAAAAGGAACTGACAATGATTGAGGAAAAATTACAGGAGGCACATGTGGATAGGGTGAACCCAAATCTTAGCTGCATCCTAGTCATATTGCCTTCCAGAATTTCTCCTACAGGGATTCTAATGCAGAGGAAAGATATTATTTTAAAGTGGATATTTATACCTAATAAACCAAGTAAAAAATTAAAAACTTATGTGGGAAAAGTCTCTGAATTAATTATAAAAGGTAAGCTGAGACTTCGTCAACTAGCAGGTATAGACCCAGCAGAAATTATAGTGACTTTTACTACTGAAGAAATAAAAAAGTTATGGGAAGACAATGAACATGGCAAAGAGCTTGTGCTAATTTTTTGGGAGAAATTAATAGCAACTATCCCAAGAGTGGTAGACTTAAGCTCATAAAGAGAACTTCTTGGATTTTTCCTAGAATTGTACGTGATGCTCCAATAACTGGAACCTGTACATTCTATAATGATACAAATAAATCAGGGAAAGCAGTTTATAAGTCAGATGAATTGAGTAAGGTGGAACAAAGCCCTTATAATTCTGTCCAGAAGGCAGAATTATATGCCATTCTTATGGTGCTAAGGGATTTTAAAGAACCTCTTAATATAGTTACAGATTCACAATATGCAGAAAGAGTTATCTTGCATATTGAAACCGCTGAATTTATACCAGATGACACAGAGTTGACTTCATTGTCTATCCAGGTACAAGACATAATCAGGAACAGGCTTTGTCCGATGTACATAACACACATCCGGTCCCATACAGGTTTGCCTGGTCCTCTAGCACAAGACAACGCTGAGATTGATCAATTATTGATTGGAAGTGTGTTGCAGGCCTCAGAATTTCATAAGAAGCATCATGTCAATAGTAAAGGCCTAAAGAAAGAATCTTTCATTACATGGCAACAAGCTAAGGACATTATAAAGTGATGTCCTACTTGTTCTTTCTATAATCAATCACCATTGCCTGTAGGGAGAAATCCAAAGGGTACTAAGAGAAATGAAATCTGGGAGATGGATGTGTTCCACTTTATGGAATTTGGTAAATTAAAATATGTACACCACACCATAGACACGTATTCAGGTTTTCAATGGGCTACTGCCCTGAGCTCAGAAAAGGCTGATTCAGTAATCACACATCTATTGGAAGTTATGGCCAACATGGGAATACCTGCACAAATAAAGACAGACAATGGTCCAGCATGTGTATCTAAGAAAATGAAATGCTTTTTTGCTTATTATAATATAAAACACATTACAGGTATACCACATAATCCCACAGGTCAGGCAGTTATAGAAAGATCAAATCGTACTATAAAGGATATGCTGAACAAACAGAAAGGGACCGAAAATACCCCCAGAAATAGATTACATAATGCTTTTTTGACCTTGAATTTTCTTAACGCTAGTGAGAAAGGAACGACAGCAGCAGAAAGACATTGGGTAATGGAAAAGTATGCTGAACTAAATCAACCAATTTATTTCAAAATGTGCTGACCTCTCAATGGAAGCCAGGAGATGTGCTACGTTAGGAAAGGAGTTTTGCTCTTGTTTTCACAGGAGAAGAAAAATTGTGGATACCATCAAAATTAATAAAGGTTCGATTTGAAGAGGAGAAACCTCTAGGAAAGGAGAAATAACAACTCATCCACAATGATGATATTCATACAGGTGGTAAGAAAAACATATAGAATGGGAGCAGGGTTCTGTTCTTATCTCCAAAGGAAAACACTCATCTTTGAAAAATTCAAGAGACCCTGGATGTTTGGATACTGACAAATGGAAAAATACCTGCCCAATAGGAACTATCAAGAAAACTGAATAGGTTGTGTAAGTAAAATATACTAAACCATATTTCTAATTTATAGAGCTAGTTTTAAATTTGGACTCTGGCTCAGTCCCTCTCCAATTCCAAGCCTGTTGGTAAGAGAAAAACTTAGAGTTTCTGGAGTTTCTGTCTCATGTCAACAGCCATGATAGGGGACAGAAAGAAATATGAGTTTAGAAAACATCTTCGCTTTTCTTCATATCTATCATACTTTTCATTGAATATATCTATCATGCCTTTCATTGAATATATATATATACATATATATGTCTATATATGTCAATATGATTAATGTTTAAGTTTTTCACAATGAACAATGAGTTTTTCCTGAAGTAAAATTTGAAGTTTCCAAGAAGAAGATAGGGCCCCATAACAACAACTCCACCTGGTTGATATGACGTCATGATACTGATAGCACTACTAAAAGACCTGTTTTAGGTACCAGCTGCACAAGACAGTTCCAACTTGGTTAGCTGAAATGGTGCACATCTTATACAACATTCTGGCCAGACCTGCACAAAATACTCAGAGACTATTTGCAATTTTAAAAGACATTGATCTTGAAATTTAACCATCATTTTACTTTCACAGGATCCCCCAGAAAGAACGTCCCCCCCCATGACAGCTGGAAGTAACTCTAGAGGACGACGTCCCCTCTCCCAGTAAAGTTTGCCCTTGGGTTTAGGGACATCATTTAGGGGTTGATTATAATTGGTATAGAGTTGAGGGTTGGGGAAGGAATTTTAAAAGCTCAGGGATCATTTGAAAAAAAAGAGGGATAATGGGATGATGGGATAATAGACTGGTACTTGTTGGTACTTGTGAATTATTGTTTTGAGACAAATATATTGGTATCAATTCTTATATATTGACACAAAGTGAAATTATATTGACTATTGTATGAATGCATGTTTCTACCTCTGTTTAAAAACATTTTTATGTATTGACATATATTGTATATATTTACCATATTGCAGTGTACATTTCTACCTCTGATTAAGATACTTACATATTGTTTTTGTATTGATATATATTTACCATACTGCAATGTATATTTGTATATTGTTTATATTTGGAGGTCATTGTCCTCATTTGTTTCACAGTCATTTATTGCCTTAGTCTTTAAGTTAGATAGATTTTGAGAATTATATAGATCAATAGTATTCTAAGTTTGTCATTTATAATTAGACTAATCAGGTTCTTTAGATACATAGAGATTATACTCAGTATAGATAGATAATCTTCAATCTCTTCAAAGAGCTGTAGAAAATGACCTTTAATCTAACTCAGAGTTTTGTGCTAGTGAGACACAATTGCTCCTGGCAACACCGCTCTATTCCCGAGAGAATGTTGAGCACCAAAGACACTCCACCTGGAGCCTTTCTTCTTGGCTGAACTGACCTTTGGGCAAAGAAATGCCCATACCTCAACCACTGATAGAAATACAGAGTATCTGTGAATGGAAAAAAACAGGACTGTCATATCCTGCCAATATAGGGTAAGATAGTTTTGACAAGTTTCTTGCCTTTGAAAATGGTATGTCAGTTATGTTAGGCCTTAGCCAATGTTGGTTGCTTCAACGCTGCAAATGTGACTTGGGTGATTGCCCAGGTAGCTAGTTGTCTCTGTGATTTGTTGCATGTTTTGGAAGTTGTTTGATTGCACTTCCTAATTACTCAGGTAACATTATTTCCCTTCTCAGATCTTCGATGGGGTTGAAGACTATATAAATGCAATTACTTTCCACTCATGACTTAGCCAAGCTATTTATTATACAAGACCTAAAGTAGTTAGAATAGGATATTTGTACTTATTGTATATAATTTCATAGTAGGTTTAGAACTCTCTTACTTAAACAAAAGGGGGAGGTGTTGCGGGAGGTCCTTCCGCTCCTCCAGCCAATAGCCACTGAGATACCAGCCCATTGGGGCGTGGTCTCTCTCCCTTTAAAAAAGCGACTACTTCCCTCCTCGCTCTCTCTTTACTTCCTGCTCCGGTTCCGGCGACTAGACTTCTTTCTGATTGCGCAGAGGGCTGTTGTCTGGGACGGTGATCTGTAAGTTTTCTCCCCTTTAAATAAATACCACCCTATTAATCATAATTCCAAACTGGTGTGGGATTGTTTATGACTTACGCCTTCAGCTTGGCCCATTAGTTTTAACCTCTTACTGGCTTCTCTTTCATATTGATCTACCCCATTTCTAATATTCTGTGTAGCACCATGAACTGGTTTACCAGGAAAGATCTTAACCTGCGTCTGTCTGGAGTGGGAGAATCATGGCAACTGCCTGACTCAGCTTCTTTCTCCCAGCATTCTGTTCTGTCTACTCAGCCTACCTAATTTTCTGTCCTATCAGAGGCCAAGCAGTTTCTTTATTAATTAACCAATGAAACAACAGATAGAAAGATGACCTTCCTCCATCAGCCCTGTAAGTGCATATGTTCATAATTCATTAAGATCACAGAAAATGACAGCAAATCTGGAAGGAATTTTCTATATCCAGACGGGAAGAAGTCAATGGGTACCTAATTGCAGTAGATTCTCCTGCAATTAGTATCAAGTCAAAGTGTGTGACAAGAAAATGAAAACAGAAACAGACAGGTGCAGTGGCCAGAGAGCACTGGAGGTATTTGCAGCACAAGCCCTTCTCTAAAAGAGCCATCAGAAGCAGTGAACCTGAGGAGTTGCACTACTCATATAAGACAGGCAGTCCATGGATGCACACTTCTGAGCATGCTCAATTGAAGATCATTACAAGTTCAGAAAGAAAATGCCGTAAATGCTTCTGGGCCTAAACATCATTGGTATAACATGAAAGTTACTCAAGATCATTGGAAAGAATGTCAATCAGTAATTCTGAGACCTGGGCTGGTTCTTTTTTTTTTTTTTTCAATTTTAAGTGGAAAAAAAAGAGGCTCAGCAGTTAAAAGCATTTGTTGCTCTTTCAGAAGATCTGGGTTTGATTCTCAGCACCCATTCAATGGCTCACAACTATCTGTAACTATAATTTCAGTGGACCCAATTCCAGAAGATGTCATCCTTGGGCACCAGTTACAATGTGGTATACCTATATACATATAGTCAAAACAATAATATAAAATGAAATAAATAAACATAAAGCACAAGAATATTGGAAATCCATTAAACAGTTTTGAAAAAATTAGACTCCCCACCTCAATTGTACCCTAAAAGAGTTTTTCTTCATGTATTAACAGTAAAGACTGCATTCCTGAAGACAACTGCAGGAGGCAGAGACACTTGAAAGCATATTTGTGTAGCATGACTGAAAGAATCAACCTTGTATCACATAATTTAATAAAAGATTTCACATACATTATTTTCCTCACCAATACTCTGATACAATGAATAGCAAATATTTTGTAAAATAAGATCCAAAGGAAGGGTGATCTTAATAAAATACTTTGTGTGTAAAGTTGACCTGTCTATAAAAATTAGTATACTGAAAAATGTATAGTGCAATGAAAATTATAAAAAACAGTACTATAAAAAAATTACTTTAGTGTATAGAATGACAAGGTGTGTCTCTCTGTGTATGTGTGTGTTTAAAACTTACAACCTTGAATCTTAAACTGAATATACTCAGAAATGAGTATCTAAAGCTGAGAGTCATTGTGCCTGCCTTGTGTGCACTTTCCTTTATGAAAAGATGCAGGTGTGCAATACAATTTTTTTTTTGCTTTATTCAAGAAGTCTACTGCTTAATAAATATTTAAAATCATCTTGTTACTGTTCTGAAGAAATATTTATGTAATACAATTTTATATATAATTATATTCTAAGACATATAATTATATAAAAAAATAATAGGGCTGGAGAAGCAGCTTAATTGTTAATGTCATTGGGTCACTACCAATATACAGGAGACCCTAAATCTTATTCCCATAGATAAACACACATAATTATGTGAAATTAGGTTGGTGTTAACTGTATTTTCTTTTCTAAAATCTGAATTCCTTTTGTTTAGCCAAATTTATTTTTCATTATGAAATCAATCTAGGTTTTTATAGGCAAACAAATGAAGATTTTTAAAAATAAATCACATTTCTGTAATATATTTATAACTCAGTAAGTTTCCTTCAGTCTTGGGATGTTTTTATTCATAATTTTTAGGAAACTTTTGATTATGTGTAAGACAATGTCTTGAATACAAGGGATACTTCAAATTGCTTTGGAAGAAGACAATTTTTTATAGTATCTACTGGCTTCAATCTACTGTGTAGACCTTATCCTTTTTCTCTCTGCTCAAATTATGCTCTCAGTACCCATTAAATATTGTCACTTGTAGCTATAATAACATGAATTTTAATGCTGACAATATGACTCCAACTAAGAGCCTAACTAAATCACATGACTTTAGTGTACAAAAACCCAAAAATTCTTCTGTTCATTTGACTTAACATGCCTTTGGGACTCCAAGTTGTATCAAGTAGAAATTTTCAATTTTCTCCATTACATACATGCATATGTATGTATGTATGTATGTATGTATGTATGTATGTATGTATTCAAGGTAGAAAGTTACCCACAGCTCTATTAATTCTGTCTTTGATTAGTGCAGAAGGTGATTCTCACAAGCTGTTCTGTGCTTTATATATCCCATGCACTCACACTTTCTTGTGATTAACTTGTGAATATTTTGAAAGCAGAGAAGATGAAGAGATGCATTAATCTAAAGCATCATCTTAGCTGGATGACTGTTTTATGACTGAGTGAACTTCTTTTGGGAGTTTACAATTGTTCTTTCAAAATTTCTGAGGCTATTTATTTCCAAGCCCAATAATTTATTTAATAATCCAGTGTCAGAGTTGGGTTTGAAAAAGTTTTCAAATATAGATTTTTCTTTTTTTTAATTTATTTTTATTATTTTTAATTAAAATTTCCACCTGCTTTCCGTTTCCCATTTCCCTCCCCTTCCTCCCACATATTGCCCCCTCCCTCTACTCCCCTCCCCCTATCCCACTCCTCTTCTCCTCCACCCACACCATTCCCCCTCCCTCTCGATACTGAAGAGCAGTCCAAATTCCCTGCCCTGCAGGAAGACGAAGGTACTCCCACTTCTATCTAGGTCTAGGAAGGTGAGCATCCAAACAGGCTAAGCTCCCACAAAGCCAGTTCATGTATTAGGATCGAAACCTAGTGCCATTGTCCTTGGCTTCTCATCAGCCTTCATTGTCCGCCATGTTCAGAGAGTCCAGTTTCAACCCATGCTTATTCAGTCCCAGTCCAGCTGGCCTTGGTGGGCTCACAATAGATCAGTTCCACTGTAACAGTGGGTGGGTGCACCCCTCGTGGTCCTGATTTCCTTGCTCATGTTCTGCCTCCTTCAGCTCCTCATTTGGACCTTAAGAGCTCAGACCGTTGCTCCAAATTGGGTCTCTGTCTCGATCCATCGCCAGAATAAGGTTCTAAGATGATATGCAAGATATTCATCAGTATAAGATAGGGTCATTTCAGGTTCCCTCTCCTCAGTTGCCCAAGGTACCAGCTGGGGACATCTCTCTGGACACCTACGAGCCCCTCTAGAGTCAAGTCTCTTCCCAACCCTAAGATGGCTCCCTTAGTTAGGATATATACTTTGCTGCTCCCATATCCACCCTTCCTATATCCCAACCATCCCATTCCTCCAAGCTCCTCTCATCCTCCCCTTCTCACGTTTCTCACCCCATTTCCCCTTAGCCCCAAGCCACCTCACCCGTAAGTTCTCAGTTTTTGCCCGGCAATCTTATCTACTTCCCCTATCCAGGCAATGACTATACGTTTTTCTTTAGGTTCACTTTCTTATTTAGCTTCTCTAGGATCACAAATTATATGCTTAATGTCCTTTATTTATGGCTAGAAACCAATTATGAGTGAGTACATCCCATGTTCCTCTTTTTGGGTCTGGGATACCTCACTAAGGATATTGTTTTCTATTTCTGTTCATTTGCATGCAAAATTCGAGAAGTCATTGTTTTTTACCGCTGAGTAGTATTCTAATATGTATATATTCCACACTTTCTTCATCCATTCTTCCAGTAAAGGGCATCTAGGTTGTTTCCATGTTCTGGCTATTACAAACAATGCTGCTATGAACATAGTTGAACAGATACTTTTGTCATATGATAGGGCATCTCTTGGGTATATTCCCAAGAGTGGTATTACTGGGTCTTGGGGTAGGTTGATGCCAAATTTCCTGAGAAATCACCACACTGATTTCCAAAGTGGTTGCACAAGTTTGCATTCCCACCAGCAATGGATGAGTGTACCCCTTTCTCCACAACCTCTCCAGCAAATGCTATCATTGGTGTTTTTGATTTTAGCCATTCTGACAGGTGTAAGATGGTATCTCAAAGTTGTTTTAATTTGCATTTCCCTTATCACTAAGGAGGTTGAGCATGACCTTAAGTGTCTTTTGGACATTTGAATTTCTTCTGTTGAGAATTCTCTGTTCAGTTTAGTGCCCCATTTTTTAATTGGGTTAATTAGCATTTTAAAGTCTAGTTTCTTGAGTTCTTTATATATTTTGGAGATCAGACCTTTGTCTGTTGCAGAGTTGGTGAAGATCTTTTCTCAGTCAGTGGGTTGCCTTTTTGTTTTAGTGACAGTGTCTTTTGCTTTACAGAAGCTTCTCAGTTTCAGGAGGTCCCATTTATTCAATGTTGTCCTTAATGTCTGTGCTGCTGGGGATATACATAGGAAGTGATCTGTACCCATATGTTGTAGAGTACTTCCCACTTTTTCTTCTATCAGGTTCAGTGTGTTCAGACTGACATTGAGGTCTTTAATCCATTTGGACATGAGTTTTGTGCATGGCGATAGATATGAATCTATTTTCATTCTTCTACAGGTTGACAACCAGTTCTGCCAGCACCATTTGTTGAAGATGCTCTCTTTTTTTCATTGAATACTTTTAGCTCCTTTATCAAAAATCAGGTGTTCATATGTTTGTGAGTTAAAGTCAGGGTCTTCTACTTGGTTCCATTGATTGACTTCTCTGTTTTTATGCCAATACCAAGCTGTTTTCAATACTGAAGCTCTGTAATAGAGTTTGAAGTCAGGGATGGTAATGCCTCCAGATGATCCTTTATTATATAAGATTGTTTTGGCTATCCTGGGTTTTTGTTTTTCCATATAAAGTTGATTAATGTCCTCTCAAGATCTGTGAGGAATTTTGATGGTATTTTAATGGGGATTGCATTGAATCTATAAATTGCCCTTGGTAGAATTGCCATTTTTACTATGTTGATCCTCCCAATCCAAGAGCAAGGGAGATCCTTCCATTTTCTGGTATCCTCCTCAATTTCTTTCTTCAAAGACTTAAAGTTCTTGTCAAATAGATCCTTTACTTCCTTGGTTAGAGTTACCACAAGATATTTTATGCTATTTGTGGCTATCGTGAATGGTGATGCTTCTCTGATTTCCTTCTTTGCTTCCTTATCCTTTGTGTATAGGAAGGCAACTGAGTTTTTGGAATTGATCTTGTATCCTGCCACACTACTAAAGGTGTTTATCAGCTGTAGGAGTTCTTTGCTGGAGTTTTTGGAGTCGCTTATGTACACTATCATATCATCTGCAAATAATGAAAGTTTAGCTTCTTCCTTTCCAATATGAATCCCTTTGATCCCCTTATGTTGTCTTATTGCTATCGCTAGAATTTCAAGCACTATATTAAAGAGGTATGAAGAGAGTGGACAGCCTTGTCATATTCATGATTTTAGTGGAGTAGCTTTGAGTTTCTCTCCATTTAATTTGATGTTAGCTGTCGACTTGCTATAAATAGCTTTTATTATAGTTAGGTACGACCCTTGTATCCTGAATCTCTCTAAGACATTTATCATAAAGGGATGTTGAATTTTGTCAAATGCTTTTTCAGCATCTAATGAAATGATCATATGTTTTTTTCTTTCAGATTATTTATATGATGGATTACATTGATAGATTTGCATATGTTGAACCAGCCCTGCATCTCTGGGATGAAGCCTACTTGATCATAATGGATAATTTTTCTAATGTGTTCTTGGATTCGGTTTGCCAGTATTTTATTGAGGATTTTTGCATCGATGTTCATGAGTGAGATTGGTCTGTAGTTCTCTTTCTTGGTTGTGTCTTTGTGTGGTTTTGGTATCAGAGTAACTGCAGCTTCATAAAAGGAATTTGGTAAAGACTCTTCTGTTTCTATATTGTGAAATACATTAAGGAGTATAGGTATTAGGTCTTCTTGGAAGTTCTGGTAGAATTCTGCCTTGAAGTCGTCTGGACCTGGGCTTTTCTTGGTAGGGAGGTTTTTTATAACAACTTCTAATTCTTCACGACTAACAGGTCTATTTAGATTGTTCACCTGGTCCTGGTTTAACTTTGGTATATGGTACTTATCTAAAAAAAGTGTCCATTTCTTTTACATTTTCCAATTTTGTGGCATACAGGCTTTTGTAGTAAGATCTAATGATTCTCTGAATTTCCTCTGTGTTGTTTATGTCTCCCTTTTTGTTTCTGATCTTGTTAATTTGCATATTCTCTCTCCACCGTTTGATTAGTTTGGATAGGGGTTTATCAATCTTGTTGATTTTCTCCAAGAACCAGCTTTTTCTTTCATTGATTCTTTGGATTGTTTTCTGTGTTTCTATTTTGTTGATTTTAGCCCTCAGTTTGATTATTTCCAGTCTTCTACTTCTCCTAGGTGAGTTTGCTTCTTTTTTTTCTAGAGATTTCAGGTGGGCTATTAAGTCTCCAATGTGTGCTTTCTCTGTTTTCTTTAAGTGGGCACTTAATGCTATGAACTTTCCTCTTAGCACTGCTTTCATAGTGTCCCACAGGTTTGAGTATGTTGAGTCTTTGTTTTCATTGAATTCAAGAAAGACTTTAATTTCTTTCTTTATTTCTTCCTTGATCCAGGTGTGGTTCGGTAGTTGACAGTCCAGTTTCCATGAGTTCGTAGGCTTTCTGGGGGTAGCATTGTTGTTGAATTCTAACTTTAATCCATGATGATCTGATAAGACACATGTGGTTACTAATATTTTTTTGTAACTGTGTAAGTTTGCTTTGTTACCGAGTATGTGGTCTATTTTCAAGAAGGTTCCATGAGCTGCAGAGAAGAAGGTATATTCTTTCCTATTTGGGTGGAATGTTCTATAGATGTCTGTTAAGTCCATTTGATTCATTACCTCCCTTAATCCTCTTATTTCTCTGTTAGGTTTCTATCTGATTGACCTGTCCATTGGTGAGAGAGGAGTGTTGAAATCTTCTGCTATTAGTGTGTGTGGTTTGATGACTGCCTTGAGTTTTAGTAATGTTTCTTTTACATAAGTGAATGCTTTTATATTAGGGGCATAGATATTCAGGATTGAGACTTCATCCTGATGAATTGTTCCTGTTATGAGTAAAAAATGTCCCTCTCCATCTCTTCTGATTGATTTTAGTTTGAAGTCAACTTTGTTAGAAATTAGTATGGCCACACCTGCTTGTTTCTTAGGTCCGTTTGCTTGATAAACCTTTTCCCAGCCCTTTACTCTGAGTAGATGTCTGTCTTTGTGGTTTAGGTGTCTTTCTTGTAAACAGCAGAATGTTGGATCCTGTTTTCGTATCCAATCTCTTAGCCTGTGCCTCTTTATAGGTGAGTTGAGTCCATTGATATTAAGTGATATTAATGACCGGTGGTTGTTAACTCCGGTCATTTTTTCTTTCTTTCTTTTTTTTTCTTTTGGTAGTAGAGTTTGTGTGTTTCCCTTCTTCAAGTTGTGCTGGTGAAGGGTCATTAGATGTCTGAGTTATCGTGGTCATTGTTGGACTCCTTGGTTTGTGATTTTCCTTCTATTACTTTCTGTAAGGCTGGATTTGTGGCTACATATTGTTTAAATTTGTTTTTATCCTGGAAAGTTTTGTTTTCTCCATTTATAGTGAACGAAAGTTTGGCTGGGTATAGTAGTCTGGGCTTTCATCCATGGTCTCTTAGTTTCTGCATTACATCTATCCAGGACCTTCTGGCTTTCATGGTTTCCATAGAGAAGTCAGGTGTAAGTCTGATAGGTTTACCTTTATAGGTAACTTGACCTTTTTCCTTTGCAGCTCTTAATATTCTTTCTTTATTCTGTATGTTTTGTGTTTTGATTATTATATGATGAGGAGATTTTTTTTTGATCCAGTCTATTCCGTGTTCTGTATGCTTCTTGGACCTTCAAAGGAATATCTTTCTTAAGGTTGGGAAAGTTTTCTTCTATAATTTTATTAAATATATTTTCTGGACCATTGAGCTGTACTTCTTCTCCTTCTTCTACCCCTATTTTTCTTAGGTTTGTTCTTTTTATTGTGTCCCAGATTTCCTGAATGTTTTGTGATGAGAATTTGTTGTTTTTGCTCTTTTCTTTGATCAGTGTGTTTATTTTCTCTATGGTATCTTCAGTATCTGAGATTCTTTATTCTATCTCTTGTAATCTGTTGGTAGTACTTGTCTCTGTAGTTCCTGTTCGTTTATCCAAATTTTCCATCCTTCCCTTGGTTTGTGTTTTATTATTTCCACTTCATTCTTCAAGTCTTGAACCATTTCCCGTACCTGTTTGATTTCTTTTTATTGTTTTTCTTGGTTTTCTTGGGTATCTTTTAGAGATTTATTCATTTCCTCTACCTTTTTGTTTATAATCTCTAATTGATTAAGGCAATTTTTCACCTCCTGTTTAAGGTCCTCTATTATTTTCATATAATTCACTTTTGAGTCGAATTCTTCTAATTCTTCTGGAATAGGGTGTACAATTCTTATTTCGGGATTCCTAGATTCTGGTGATATCACGTTGCCTTTCAGGTTGTTGGAGGAATTCTTGCATTGGCGCCTGCCCATCTCTTCCTTCAAATGGAACCAGGAGAGGCCTGGTGTCTTGGTCCAGTCTTTGCTGTGACTAACTCTCTGGGTGTATCTCCTCAGTATAGGGGCATGAACCGTTCGTTCCCTTCCAGATGGACTCCTCAAAACCAAAACATGAACGCCTGGTAGTCCAATGACCGGCGGACAAAAGGGCGAATGCAGGGGGGTTAGGGTGGGGTCGAGTAGAACACAGGCGACCCTGCAGCACAAGCTGGAGGTGCCTGCACTCCCTTTCGGGGGTTCTTGAGGCCTGCCCAGTAGGCAGGCACTCACCACTTTGAGTGGGTAGCCTTAGTGTAGGAGCGGGAAGCTGTTCCTCAGCAAAGGACCTTGCAGACAAGGTGGGCTTGGGGGGGTGTAGGAAAGAAAGGCCTGCAGCAGGAGCTGGGGAAGGGGAATTTGTGCTCTCTTCCGGGACAGTCCGTCCCTGGATAGCACACACTCACCCATCCAGATGGAACTTCTCAGCACCTACACAGGGACACCTGGTAGCCCATTGAGCCAGGGACCAAGGGAAGAAGGAGGAAGGCAGGGCGGGTCCAGGAGAGCACAGCAGACCCTGCAGCCCCAGAAGCAGGGGCCCGCAAGCGTGCTCCCTCGTGGGGACCTTGAGGCCTGCCTGCTAGTCAGGCACTCACTACAGATATAGATTTTTTATTTCAAGCATTTACTTTATAGTCTTAGTCTTATGGCTTTCTTGGTTGGCGGAAAAAGAAGATGGAGGATTTATTGCTCTCAAAGCCAATGTGTGGGTCAAGGTTTCACAGGTGTGCTACCTTGGTGAATTTCACTTTTTAAAAACATTTTATTTATTATTAACATGGACAGGGAGGTTCATAGATGTGCCATGACCCACCAGTGAAGGTCAGAGGATAACTTTTCAGAGTTAGATCTCTCTTTATACCATGTGGCTTCTGGAGATAGAGCTTGGTTTTCAGGTTTACCCTACAAGCACTTGCACCTTTTGAGTCATCTTGTGAGCTCTACTTCATTCTTTACTAATTTGCATTCATTACTAATTTGAGTCTATGATGTTCTTATGGAAAAGCCTCACAAGCACTCTTAGTTGCTGAACTGTGTCTCTTGATCCTCCATAGTATCTTTTGATACAATGCTTTTTAATGAGATTTAAAAGGAAGAAGCTTCCCCTATTTAAAAAATTTTTTTAAATTTATTTATTTCATTTTAAACAACTTAATATCAGCTATACTTTGGCATAACAAAGTGGTTTTTGTAACGGTGTAAACGAATGCAGACAGACTGTAAAAATATATACAGCTTTAATGGGGAAATAGACTTACAGAACCACCGTTCCCACAGAGACCAGGAAAGCAGAAGCAAGCGCTGTGAGCACACTCACCAGATTTATAGGTAAACATTAGCCCGAGGTGAATGCACCTCCTAAGGGGTGGTACTTATCCCTACATCTCCCCCTTTTGTCTAAATATGACAGAACTAAACCAAATACAACTATATAAAATAATAACAAATAATAAATATAACAAGCAATATTGAGAACAAAAGTTTTGCTAAACATTCTATCTCAAGGAGTCTAAATAATGTAGAGAGTAACTACAATTATATAATCTTCAACTCTGTCAAAGATCTGAGAAGGGAATAAATATTACTTAACAAACGAGATATATCCAAAATGTGCAACAATTGACAGAGAGAAATGACTACCTGGGCAATCACCCAATGTCTCGTTTGCAATTTTGGCTAAGGCCTAACATAACTGACATACCATTATAAAAGCAAAGAACTTTTCAAAACTATCTTACCCTGTCTTGGCAGGATATGACGGTCCTGTTTTATCCATTGATGCATGCTCTGTATCTCTGTCAGTGGTTGAGGTATGGGCATTTCTTTGCCCAAAGGCCAGTTCTGCCGAAAAGAAAGGCTCCAGTTGGAGTGTCGTTGGTCCTCAACATTCTCTCGGGAATAGAGCAGTGTTGCCAGGAGCAATTGTGTCTCACTATCACGAAACTCTGAGTTAGATTAAAGGCCATTTTCTACAGCTCTTTGAAGAGATTGAAGATTATCTATCTATACTGAGTATAATCTCTATGTATCTAAAGAACCTGATTAGTCTAATTATAAATGACAAACTTAGATGACTATTAATCTATATAATTCTCAATATCTATCTAACTTAAAGACTAAGACAATAAACAACTGTGTAACAAATGAGGATAATGACCTCCAAATATAAACACTGTACAAATATACATTGCAATATGGTAAATATATATCAATACATAAACATTATATAAGTATCTTAATCAGAGGTAGAAATGTACACTGCAATATTGTAAATATATACTATATATATCAATACAATATATGTCAATACATAAAAAATGCTTTAAACAGAGGTAGAAACATGCATGTATACAATAGTCAATATAATTTAACTTTGTATCAATATACAAGAATCGATAACAATATATTTGTCTAAAAACAGTAACTCACAATTATAAATCTATTATCCCATCATTCCCTCTTCTTTTTTTTTTCAAAATGATCCCTGAGCTTATAAAATTCCTCCCCAATCTCCCAACCCCTAAATGATGTCCCTAAACCCAGGGGCAAACTTTACTGGGAGAGGGGACGTCGTCCTCTAGACTTACTTCCAGCTGTCTTGGGGGCAACGTTCTTTCTATGGGATCCTGTGAAAGTAAAATGATGGTTAAATTTCAAGATCAATGTATTTTAAAATTGCAAATAGTCTCTGAGTATTTTGTGGAGGTCTGGTCAGAATATTGTACAATATGTGCACCATTTTGGCTAACCATGTTGGGATCGTCTTGTGCAGCTGGTACCCAAAACAGGTCTTGTAGTAGTGCTATCAGTATCATGACGTCATATCAACCAGGTAGAGTTGTTGTTGTGGGGCCCCATCTTCTTCCTGGAAACTTCAAATTTCACTTCAGGAAAAACTCATTGTTCATTGTGAAAAACTTAAACATTAATCATATAGACATATATATATATATATATATATATATATATATATATATATTCAATGAAAGGCATGATATATATATATATTCAATGAAAAGTATGATAGATATGAAGAAAAGCAAAGATGTTTTCTAAACTCATATTTCTTTCTGTCCCCTATCATGGCTGTTGACATGAGACAGAAACTCCAGAAACTCTGGGTTTTTCTCTTACTAACAGGCTTGGAATTGGAGAGGGACTGAGCCAGAGTCAAACTTCAAAACCAGCTGTACATATTTATAAAGAAATGTTTAATAAGACATATATATATATATATATATATATAAAATTAATACTTACAAAATGTGTCCATCCATCAGTAATTAAATATTCAGGGTCCCTTAATTTCTTTGAAGATGAGTATTTTCCTGTGGAGATAAGAAAAGAACCCTGCCCCCAACCTATCTGTATTTCTTACCATCAGTATGCTCGCCATCCTTGTGAATAAATTGTTATTTATCTTTTCCAAATGGCTTCTCTTCTTCAAACTGAACCTTTATTAATTTTGACAGTATCCACAATTTTTCCTCACCTGTGGAGATAAGAGCAAAACCCCTTCCCCAACGCAGCACATCTCCTGGCTTCCATTGTGAGGTCAGCACATCCTTGAAATAAACTGGTTGATTTAGTTCAGTAGACTTTTCCATTATCCAATGTCTTTCTGCAGCCATTGTTCCCTTCTCATTAGCGTTGAGAAAATTCAAGGTTAACAAAGCATTATGTAACCTATTTCTGGGGGTGTTTTCCACCCCTTTCTGTTTGTTCAACATATCCTTTATAGTTCGATTTGATCTTTCTATGACTGCTTGACCTGTAGGATTGTATGGTATACCTGTAACATGCTTGATATTGTAATAATCAAAAAAAACGTTTCATTTTCCTAGAGACATAAACAGGACCATTATCCATCTTTATTTGTGTAGGTATACCATGATAGCCATGACTTCTAATAAATGAGTGATTACTGAATCAGCTTTTTCTGAACTTAAAGCAGTTGCCCACTGTAAGCCTGAATAAGTGTCAATGGTGTGATGAACATATTTTAATTTGCCAAATTCTGCAAAGTTGTACACATCCATCTGCCAAATTTCATTCCTTTGGGTGCCCTTTGGATTAGCCCCTGCAGGCAGTGGCATTTGGTTATAGAAAGAGCAAATAGGGCATTTCTTTACAAGCTCCTTAGCTTGTTGCCATGTAATAGAAAACTCTTTCTTCAAACCTTTGCTATTAACATGATGTTTTTTTTTTTATGAAATTTGGAGGCTTGTAGCACACTACTAATCAGTAATTGATCAATTTCTGCATTTGTAGGCACTGTGAAGGCAAATTTTTCTCTATCTTCTTTTTGTAAAGGTATAGTGAAAAAACAATCCTTTAAATCAATAACTGTGAGAGGCCATCCTTTTGGTAATAAAGAGGGCAAAGGAATTCCAGATTGCAGAGGGCCCATAGGTTGAATAACCTTGTTGATGGCCCTGAGATCTGTCACCATTCTCCATTTACCTGATTTTTTTCTTAACCACAAATACAGGAGAATTACAAGGGCTGGTAGATTCTTCTATATGTCCAGCATCTAATTGTTCTTGTACCAGCTGTTCTAAAGCCTGTAACTTTTCCTCAGCTAAAGGCCATTGCTTTGTCCATATTGGTTCCTCAGTCAACCATTTTAGAGGCAAGGCTGTTGGTATCTCTGAAGGAACATCAATTGCTTGTTCTTGTACAGCCCAAATGGCCGGTTTTCTCTGTTTGTAATATCTTTTAATATTATTCTCAGAAATATAGGCTCTAGAAGTAGCAGGAATGTTAATTTGGGTATTCCATTGTTGTAATAAGTCACGACCCCATAAATTCATTGCAATATTGGCTACATATGGCCTTAATTTTTCTATTTGTCCCTCTAGTCCTATACATTCAACCCATCTCGTGCTCTGCCTTACTCGAGATAGGGTTCCAATTCCCAGGAGCTGAACATTTACATCTGAAGAGGCCAATACGGATGCCAAGATTCTGGGGTAACGATACTTACATCAGCACCTGTGTCCAGCAGGCCAGTAATAAAAATGCCATTTACATACACTCTCAGTTTAGGTCTTTGATCATTTATAGAAGTTTGCCAAAACACACGTAACTTATCTTTCTGATCATTATTGCTTGTAACAGTAGGCATGGGGCTTCCTAATTGTCCTGATGAGGCACGTTCTCTGCAGAAACTGGAAATGACTAAACCATGTTTGCCATGGGGGCCTGTGAGGTCCCCCTCTCACATTTCCCGTCTGTATCAGGTTGCCTTGTCTATCTCTTGTAGACTTGCATTCATTCGTCCAATGTCTGCCTTTTCCACATCTTCTACATAAACCTGAAGGCTGAGTCCTCCTATTTCTGTTATTTCTAGAAGATGCATTATTATTATATCTGAAAATCCATTTTCTACAATTCCTTTTCATATGACCCATTTTGCCACAATTAAAACATTTGGTATTCTAGTGTCTCCTTTTACCATTGGAAATTCCTTCTTCTACCCATGTTTCAGTGCCATAATCAAATGTATTAACATTCAGTGTATGCAAGACCCATTCTTCCAAGGGCACTGATCTGAGCTTTAAAGGCCCCCAAATCCCTTTGCATTCCACATTTGCATTTTCATAAGCCAAAGACTCAATCATTATACATCTTGCTTCTGGATCAGATATCCCTATTTGTACAGCCTTAGTTAGTCTTTGTAAAAAGTCACTAAAGGGTTCTCTCTGACCCTGTTTAACTCTGACAAATGATTCCATTCTCTGTCCTGGGTCTTGTATCCTGTCCCAAGCCCTTAAGGCTGCTGTAGTACACATGGAGAGTGTGTTTTTATCCAAATTAGCTTGTTCCTGAGGGTCAGAAAAGAGCCCTTCACCTAGAATTTTATCTAGGGAAATGTCAATTCCCTTCACTTTTTCCTGCTGTTCTAAAAGTCTAGCCTCTTGCCTGAATAAGCATTTCCATTTCAATTGCGGTCCACTCTCAAGTACCGCAGAGCTCAGCTGGAGCCAGTCCGAGGGGTTTGCTCTGCTTGTCGTGGCCCAAGATTTTAGCATCTCTTTAACAAAAGTGGCATGCATCCCAAAAGTCATGACAGCCTGTTTAATTTCTTTGAGATCATTCATACGGAAAGGCTCCCATGTATCTTCCTTGATGACCATAGGGTTTCTAGAACCAATCTGCTTCTCTGTTGTTATTACTGGAAAGGCAGGTAGAGCTGTAGGTAGAGCTTTGTGGAAATTTGTCCCAGAGAGATTTACCCACAGATGTAGTTAAAATTTGCCTTTCTACCCTTTGCTCTTCTTCATCAGAATTTAGAAATTCCTCAATCTTTTCAATTCTATTATCATTGCCTTCTGCAATGTCTGAATCTCCTGTCCAGAATTATGTTCCAAAGTCTTCATTGAGGATTCTAAAGTATGAAGTTTGTCCATTAGAGATAACATCTCATCTTTGGACATAATTTTTATGGCATAAACAGTGCCTTCTTGTATTGACAATCTTTCCGCCAATCTGTCATAAGCTTTAGACAAAATCCGATTGTCACATTAAGCAGTTTTGATTCTCTCAGTTAATGTTTCAGTTCCTACAGAAAGGGACTGAAGCTTACGAACCAAATCAGCTGTTCCCTCTTCCACAGTAATGAAATTCTCCTTAACATCAGCCTGTACCTTTTTAAAATTTTGCTCAGTTGATCGAGTCATGTTAAACAAAGATCTGTTCTCTTCCTGGAGGACTTCAAACTGATTCTTTAGAAGATTGTTGTCATTCTCAATTGTTTTTAAGCATTCAATCTTTGCCTTAAGAATCCTGAATTCATCTCGTAAAGACTTTATCATATTTCTGTTATCAAATCATTTAGTGCCAATGAAAACTATGAATCCCAGAAGGATCCATAGATGTGGGGTGATAGACACCTCTTGTAAAATCTCCCACATGGTACAATTAAAAAAACTATTAAATTCTTGAATGATAATGTGTTCAGACATTTTATTTATAAAAGAAATTTTTTTTACCTGCAATGACCAGTTCCTGCCAGTGGTGGTCTCTGTGGTTTAGGAGCCTGTCCTGGAACAAGCTCTTGTAGACCAGGCTGGTCTCGAACTCACAGAAATCCACCTGTCTCTGTCTCTGGAGTGCTGGGATTAAAGACGTGCGCCACCACAACTGGCGAGCAGGCGGGGCAGAATGGGCCTGTGTGGCCGAGTGTATCTCGGACTCAGACTGGGGCCTGAGTCACGAACTAAAAAGTGGCACCCGGGAGTGTGCTGTGTTAGGTAGCGGGCTATGTGCTTGAGTTGGGGGCAAAATAGCCCAACGTTGGATGCCAAAATGTAGCGGCGTAAATGAATGCAGACAGATTGTATAAATATATACAGCTTTAATGGGGAAATAGACTTATAGAACCACCATTCCCGCAGAGACCAGGAAAGCAGAAGCAAGTGCTGCAAGCACGCTCGCCAGATTTATAGGTAAACATTAGCCTGAGGAGAACACTCCCCCTAAGGGGCGGGACTTATCCCTACAGGTTTTCCTGCTTTTTTTTTAACCCTTCCTTTTGTCTGGAAGATATACCCAATAATTTGGCTAATTCAGAGAATTATCTGCAGTTGAAATTAATAGTCCTTGGGAAACAGGTGATTTTTGAGCTCAGAAGAGGAAGACATGAAAAGAAACAGATGAAAAAAAGAGTATTCACTCTAGATGATTAAAACTTTAGACTTTTAAGAAAAGAGAGTTTACACAGTTGAACAAACTGTCCACTATTCAATGATTCCAAAACAAAAGAATCAGGAGGACTCAAAAGCCAAGGCATGTCCTGCTTGTATGGAATGGGCTTCACAGAGCAGGGATATATGCCCAGAGAAAATTGTGTGCGTTGATCCTTAATTCTATATTCAAATGTCCCTGAACAAATTTCTATTTAGAAATAACAAGAAATGTGAAAGATACTATGTAGTCCTAATCTAACAGTAAGCAGCATTTCAATGAGGCTCAGCATTACAAATCCCTCCTTGCCATCTTTCTTCATGAACAGGGAACCTCAGCCACCTGCATCTGTTGATTTAAAATACTCAAAGACAATTCTTAAGAAGTTCAATCATTTTTTCCTTGTATTACTTTCTTCTTAGTTACAAGGCACCTATTTTCAGGAGATGAGTCCCACCCACTGATTGCTACACACAAAACTGCTAACATTTTTCCTTCCAGACTGACCCAGAGACAAAAGAGACTTTGTGTGCTCAAAGATTTTCTCTTTCATACTAAAGTCATCTCCAAGAGATAATGGGGGGAGGAACCAAAAGAAGGAAGAGGAATGGAATTGTTCATTGGGATTTTGAAATCTGCATCTAGGAAACATTCTTAGATACAAAATATCTGCCTGATTTATGTTATGACTCCTTCCATCTATTGAACTATTGAACTCCAGATTTTTTAATAGAAAATACTATTTTAATTGTATTTGTTCTCTGTGGTCTTAAGACACACACAGAGATATGAAAGAAAGTGTTGCATCTGCAAGAAAAGGACATCCATTCCATCAGGTCTTCCTTTTGACTTCTTTCCTCTTCTCTAATTTCTAATTTCCTATTTAAATGGGGGAGAACCAAAGAAGGAGAGGAGCTTGCAACAGATAATAAAGAATTCCAAAAAGAAAGCATTTCAGTGATACACAAAATAAAACCTAGGTTATATTATCTATCCTGTTTCTTTAATGATGACAAGTTATTACATTCTGAATATATGCCAGGTGCTTTATATGCATGTTTAATCCTTGTGAAAATGTTGTGTGATGCCTAATTTTATCTTTGCTCTGTAAATGAGAAAACTTTGGTGAGAAAAGTTAATTAGCTTATTCAAATATACAGAGCTAACAATTGCAGGTCAGAACAAATACCAATGTTGCCTGATTCTATACATTATATTCTTCTCCTCACCTTTATTTTCTCATTCCTTCTTCTTCAAAACTTACTTTTGGTGGTGCATAAATATATTTTTATTGCATATAATTATTGTAACACTGTGTTGTGTATGTGTGCATGAAGGTGTGTATTAATTGTGCAAATCATTTAGAACAACTTCCCCCATCCCAACATCTGATTCTAAGGAATCTCATACTGGGTATAACTGTTTATAATTCTTCAAGGCTCTTTTCAAACATGAATAAACTTTTATATTTTTAAATATATATCTGCCCAGGCACTGTTTTGGAAGTTGTCACTTTAGTATAATAATATTTTGTGTATATGTGTCCACCTGTGTGTACAAACGTGGAGCTATGTGTATGTTAATTGTGAATGTTAAGAGTCTCTAGCTTATATTTTGATACTGGGTTTCTAATTTGTCCTTGAGCTCAGTATTTTGATTAGCTTCATTGACAAGTGAACCCCAAGAATCCTCCTGTCTCTGCCTCATCAGGGTGGAGACTACAAACTCATGATACCACAGTTGTATTTATATGTGCCCAATGGGTTGAATTCAGGCCTTCATGCTTATACAGCAAGTGTTTTCCCAGTTAAATCATCTCTCCAGCAACTATTGTAGCATTTTAAATACAATTTTTCAATATAAGTCAGATATACACTTTTGACAAATTGTGTTATATTAAAGTTTGAATTTATCTGCTATCTTGTTCTCTACTTTTCTTTTGTAACCTAGCTTCCTGAAATGTAGTTAGTGTTAGGAAACAAACAAAATAGAATACTTCTAAGATGACAGTTCTTTGCAAAATACTGACTTTCTTCAGAGGTTATTCCAGCTAATCGATAAATATTAGAATATTTCAACATCCATCTCCCCCCTTTCTACTTACTATAATTCTTTGGGCTATAATTCTGTCTTGTTGAATAGTGTAGTACTTTTGTTCATGATGTGGATTTTCCATAAATTCCTGCTTTCCCTACTGACTCTAGTTACTTTGGCTCAGCTGCCTTTCTACTTCTATATTAACATTGTGGTTTGAAAGAAAATGGGCTCCAAAAGGAGCAGCAATAGTACGTATGATTTTGTTGGAGTGGGTGTGGCCTTGTTGGAGGAAGTATGTCACTGTGGAGGTGGATTTCAAGGTCTTATATATGCTCAAGCCACACCTGGAGTTTCAGACCACTTTCTGTTGTCTGCAAGTAAAAATGTGGACTTTTAGCTCAGTCTCCAGCACCGTTTGCCTGCAATCTACCATGTTCCACCATGCAGATGGTGGAATAAACCTCTGAAAATGAAAAACACCCCAATTAAATGTTTTGGGATAGTGTCAGCCACAATTAGGGTAGGTCTTCTAATCTCAACCTAATCTAGAAACTCCCCGAAAAATATGCCCAAGAGTTTACGTCCTATGTGATTTTTAGATCCGGCTAAGATGACAATATTAGCCATCATAGTTCTCATAAATGGTGATACATGTTAAAGTATATTTCTGTATAATACCTGGGAAAGTAGAATCAAGAAACTCAGATGAAATACTTTTTGATCTTTCTTGAGAGCAAGGTTAGATTAGGTCTACTCATTTTCATTCCAGGTCTATACCAACGGACTTAAACAAACAAATACAAGTCAGTCATAATTTCCACTAGACCAGACATTTGTCTTAGTAATAGATGCTTTTACTGTGTGATTATTTGGGGGTTAAGCCAGCCAGGTGGCTGGGACAAACAAGTGGCCTGCTCCTACAGATTGGTGATCCAATGTGTGCTAGCTAAATTCTCTTAAAACCTGAGAGATTGAAAAGTAACTCTAGACACAAAAATACAGAGTTAAACACAGCTTCCTGCTGTTTGCTGGTACCATGCTGCAGCTCCTTTAAGAGACTTTCCTGATTCAGCTTTAGCAGAAAAAAAGCTGTGAGGTTTTAAAATGTGGCTTCCTGGCTGTCAGTGCAAACTCTGGCTATGAAACATTTCAGTGGCATTTGTATGCCCGGGTGTTTGTATGCCCACTTGGGTGGGGAGGAAAGTAGCTGAAACCATGTTCATGGCTCGGTGCTCCCTGCCTAAGAAGGCAATGGGATCAGGTCTACTAGGCTTGCACAGGCAGGAGAGCATGACTGATTTCCACCACCATACACATATATATTTCCAGGCCATGCAGTATGCTGCATGGCAGCTTTAGCTTTTATTCAGAAAAAAAAAAAAGGTTTTATATGCTGCATGGTGCTAACCAGAGTTTAGGTCGTGAGGATGACTCCCACCTGGCAGTCCTAGAGCTGAGGTGAACTCCCTCCACCATATTTAAAGCCTGAGAGAGGTTTAGAGGCAGAGCCAGAACCCAGGGCCACTGAGACCAAGCTGCTTTGCATTTTAAGGAATGCTTCTGATCAAAAAATAATTACAGATATACAATAAAGACGAATTCAGATGGAAAGAACTCTATATGGGTCACAGTGTTGGATAAATATACATAGGCTTGGGAAAGAAAAGAAAGAGTATAGAGAGTCATAAAATAAAGTTAGTGCTTTTAAAAAAGGGTAAAGTCTTTAAGGAGACAGAGTACAGACAATCATAGATTAAAGGGAATAAAGAAAAAAAGCCCCATAAAGATGAAAAATTCACAGAGACTCTGGATTATATATATTATTGTGTTTTCTTTAATTTTTTTGACTGTGAAGAAGCTAAGTACAGAGAGACATTTCATTGGATGGGCTGCTAAGCTAAACCAGCATGTATATTGTAAAGGTATCTTGAATTCAGAATTTGGGTCTAAGGACATGTTGCTTGGGAAAAGAGGTTTTTCTTTTGTTTTCACAGAAGATGAGAATGTGTAAATTACTTCCAGGCGAATATGGTTTCATTGACCAAGGCCTCCTGAAAAGTCGCCATGAACACCCTAAAAAATTTTTTTGCCCAACTGGTAACTGAGATGAACCTAGCACAGGGTATACCATAAAAGACCTGATTAATAGGGCCCCAAATCAGCAGGAAGCAGTAAGGAAAAAAACTACACCCATATTCTCAAATATTGTCTATAAATATTTGTTTACATTTAAAGAGGAATATGTTATAGACATTTGCATTGGTATGGATCTTGGTTTATTGATATAAAATTAAGGTCAATCTTGTTATGTATCTTGGTTTATTGATACAACTTAAGGACAATTTTGTTATATGTATATTTCTGTTCTTGATTAAGGTATGGTGATTGTGTAGTTCATTTAAAAATGTAATGTATGATTAAGAAATACATGTTAATAAATAATCATCTATAATAGTCAAGCTTGTAGCCATGTTAGTTAGATTTTGTAGATGTGCATAGAGATATTTCAGATGGATAGGCATTCTTCATATCTTTCAAAGACTACAGAATATGGCATTTAAAATATTTTTAGAACTTAGGACTTTTCATGACAGTGAGACACATCTGCTCCTGGCAGCACCAATTACTTTGTGAGGAAAATGGGCATTAAAGAGGCTTCTTGTGAGTTTGTTCGAACTAGACATGCAGGATCCACAGAGAGATGACTGCTGAACTTGCTTAAAGGTGAGACTGTCCTTTTGGATTCCTGCTTCATGAAAAAGTCTGTGAGACATTCCACAGAATACAGAAGTAAGTGACTGGCAAATTGCCAATATAGGCAGTCTTTGAAATTTCCTGCTTCATGGAAAAGTCTTCTAGACACTATGGGCCTGTAGACTGAAGATGCATGCCCCAATGGTACAGAAGAACTTTGGGTGACTGTCCAGGCAGCAAGATGTCTCTTTAAATTTTAGAGTTTTGGAAGTTGCTTACAGTGCACTTCCTATTTACTTAGGTAATATATCTTTCTGGAGTCTTTGATAGAGTTGAAGAATATATAGATAGATATAGCTATAATTTTCTTTACTTATGATAACAGATAAAGTAAATAGAAATATTGTAACTGTAATTCTTGCTTGATACCTGTTATATATAATTTTACTATGTTAACATTAAAACATTCCTTTTCATTTAAACAGAAAAGGGGAGTTGATATGGGAATCCCCACTGTGTGTTGCTTTTCTTGGTTAATGAATAAAGAAACTGCCTTGGCCTGTTGATGGGACAGAACTTAGGTAGGCAGAGAAGACAGAACTGAATGCTGGGAGAAGGAAAGAGTCAGAGAGACACCATGGATCTGCTGGAGACAGATGCTGAGAATTTACCCAGTAAGCCACTGCCACATAGCAATACACAGATTAATAGAAATGGGTTAAATTAATATGTAAGAGTTAGCCGATAAGAAGTTAGAGCCAATGGGCCTACCAGTAATTTAATTAATACAGTTTCTGTGTGGTTATTTCAGGGATAAGCTAGTGGCCTGCTCGTACATATCCCCTTATGTTACTTCCTTCATGGTCTGCCATAATATTTTTTTATCTCACAATGTAGAAAAAAATACACAAAATCAGATGTTTCTCACACAGAGGCCTGCCAAACTCTAAAATACACAGGTCAGCCTTCTCCAAGCCCCACTCCTATGGTGATGAACATCCTATGGAACCTTAATAGATACTTAAAGCAAAGTCCATGAATGTAAAGCATTCACATCTTAAAGTCAGCTCCATCACAAAGTGTCCTCTTCTATGAAGTATCATCTCCTATACCAGCTAGAGGAGATGATGGCCAGAAGGTTATGGGGCTGAGTAACACTCACCTCTCTCAAGTCTTGTACATGGGTCTGGCTTCTATTGTTAGGACACATGTTAGTGGTTATTATGCAGCCACTGGGGCTCAGATGAGACTTTGAACAAACTAATTCAGTAACTCCATTATAGTTTTGATAAAATAAAAACCAAATTTTAAGAGATGAATACATGCAGTCTAAACTGTGTAATAACTACAAATTTTGCAGGAAATTTCCATTGTGACACAATTATGAGACTGACTCAAGAGTATTTTACTTGCTTTTATTAAAAGTACAATTTCACATGAGAAGAAAATTGTGATATTTCATCTCCGGTTTCCAGGGAAGCACTGTGGAGACTGTTGTTAACTGGTGTTGTCAGGTAAACCAGCAGCCTCCCTGATTAGTACCCCCTGCCATGTGAGAAGACAAAAAGCCCAATCATAGAATATTCCAGAGAGCTCTAGTGTCCCTACTCTAGCCGTGCCTCCTAGGGATTTGTCAAGTGTCTGTAAATATTTTGCAGATTCTTAAGAAAAAGTGTTACCTTCAGAGAACAGCAGAAAAGACTGCCCTTGCCTTTAACCCTAATTTCTGGTGAACAAATGTTGCCTGTTTCCTTACTCTCAGACACGTTTATCTAAATAATCCATTTTAATCCCTTTCTGTACTTCTTCTTTGAGGGGTGTGTTTGTGTGTGCTTGTGTGTGCATGTGTGTCTGTGTGTGTGCATATGTAAGAGATCAACCTTAGATGCTCCTCATCAGCTCTTCACCTTGGGGTATTTTTTTGTTTAGTAGTTTTTTGTCTTTGTTTTTTCTCCTTTTTCCCCCAAACAGGGGTATTTTGTGTAACAGCCCTGACTGTCTTAGAACTTACTCTATAGACCAGGTGAGCCTCAAACTCACAAGGATCTGCCTGTTTAAACCTCCTGTGATTAAAAATATGTACCACCACTGCCCTGTTTCACTTTCTTTTTTGAAGGGGTGGGTTTTTTTTTGTTTTGTTTTGTTTGAGAAAAGGTCTCTTGCTTTTACCTAGGACTCCCCTATTCAGCTAGGCTAGTTAATAACAAACCCCAGGCTTCCATCTATGTTTTCTCAGTGCCTGCATGTATAAACAATAACATCACAGACTGGTCTCTTATAGATGGGTCCCAAGAACTGAGCTCAGGCTCTCATGATTTTGTGGCAAACTGAACTAAGACATATGTTGACCTCATTTCTTTTTTCCTCTCTCTATGCTATATGCGAAAGAAAGCCATCCTTGTGACACTTAATCTTCTGCCCAGGATGTGCAGAAAGTGACCATTATTCTTTTTTGAGACCTCACTGAGCTGAGTTTGAGTGAATGAGTCCACTACACAGACAAAAACAAAACAAAGGTGTTGAAGGAGCATCACCATCTGCTATATATTGTATTTCCAAAGCTGGGCTTCACAATTCCACTTGGCCTCCATCTCTGCAGTGAGTGAAATGAAAGTACAGTAACTATTATCCAAAGTTGAGTTGTTTTGAGCATCTTGATGCTTAGCAAGTTTTGTTCCATGTTTCTCTTCCAGATGGTTGGTTTGCAACTTTTGAGAGGAGTAACTAGAAATTTCAGTGCCTAAGAATATAAATACATATACACACACAAAGTTCTCCATAAATGCTCTGTTTGTTTTCAGTAAACCTTCTGTTCTTGTTCTATTTTATTAACAAGAATAATCAAACATCTAAGTAGAAATCATTGTGTTTCGCCATTGGACAGTGTCCAACCTAGTCCCAGAAAGCGTGGAAGACTGGCATAAGACAAGATACACTAGGCTGGAAGAACTGTATACAATCTACACTCATCCCTTGGCTAGGAGGCCAGATCAAACATTTTAGGTTAGAGCAGGATTGTTGTCAAGCTGAGATGAGAAGCAAAAGAAATTTAACAGTGGCTCCTAATTTTGAATGCTAAAGAAAATGCAGAATGAGAAGTCTGACTCCTGGAATCACCTTCCCCAAAAAGCCTCCTCCCAGTTCTGTATATTCAAAAAAAGGGGTCAAAATTGATCTACTTGACTGTGCTTTTCTTGTCTATACTTGACAGCTGCAAGGTGAAGAACCTTTCCAGTTATTTGTATATCTCTTGAATCTTCCCCAGGTACAGTAATGGAATATCTTGGAGATACTAAGTGCTGATCATTGCTGCTTTAGAGCAAATCAATCCACTGAAAACATGTACAGTGTATTTACCAAGTAGCAAAGTTTGGAAGAACAAGCAAAATCTCTCTGAAACCTCCCTTTAACAAAATAAGGAACATCACTGACACCCATCTAATAACAACATCCCACTGTTTCTTCCATTTCTACTTCCCCATTCACCTTTATTTTATTGTGCTGGAAACATTAAAGATGACAAGGATATGGAATTCTAGATAAGTAGTTTCTGGAACCCTGCCCTCGACTACCTCAGCCCTGCTCCCCTCTTTCTAGCTTTCGTCTTCCTTTCTTCTTCCAGCTCTCCCATCTCCTGATATAGCTCTCTTTCTGCTGCCTGGCAACTGTACTACAGGAATTGTCACACAGGGTTGCTTATTGCAGCTCCAAAGAAAGAAACAGGATGGGGGATATTCTAGGTGATACATTAGAACTATTGTGTACAAAGGAACTTAAACCAGGTGATTCCAGGAATGATACTGAAGCAAAATTTTTCACCATGATGCCTAGTTCTTCCCTACCCTCCCTCCCATGGACATAAAGAAGCAGGAGCAGAAAGAAAAAAGATAGAGCAAAGATAGCTTTTAATTGACCATGTAATAATTGTTATCGCCATCAAGTTAGCTTAGACCTCAAACATAATTATGTCTGAACGTTGAGGACCTTACCAAAAAAAAATGTTATAGCCATCATTTGTAGAGGACAAAAAGCCTGTGCAAAGCCTGAGTCTGCAGTGCCCATGCTAATCTTCATTCTTAGAATTGTATGTGTCTCACTGTAGTAGAACATAAGAGAGCCCCATCTAAAGTCTGGAAAGGGGCCAGGACCCATATTTTCTCCAGGACCATTCTTCTAGATATAATGAGGGTCTTTTGTTTTTCAGATATTCACTCAGTTCCACTACTTATAGCCTCTGACACTGACTGAACACATTCTTTGTGCCACCTACTAGATACAGTGACCAGAACAAAAGACCTGTTGATATTTTTAGGAATCACATTATCACAGCAAATATTTGACCATGAAACAAACCATTAAATTAAACTCTGATAAAGAACAAAGAAAGCCCACATTCCACTCAGGGCTGCCTGCATCTTTATAGCAGAAACTTTTCTCTTTATCAGTGTTTCTTTGGGGTCAGATCAAATCCATTTAAGTAGGCAAAGAAAGGAAACAGGTTTCCTCCTTGCTCAACTTCCTGAGTTTGAGGAAGAGGCAAGACTAACATAGAAGTGAAATGTGACACTCTAGAACTATCGGCTCACCTTTAACTCAATTGTAAAGTCTATCCACATCCCAAGTCCCTTTGCTGTGAGTCTCAATCATTGCCAAGAGTAAAGTTAATCTAATTTAAATTTTGGTTAAACTATTATTGGAGTTTAAGTTAAATTGGCTGTAAATTATAATGAAGACACAGTTTCTGATATCTTCTTACTCACACAAGGTTCTTGAAGACTCGGTGCCCCAATGTGAATGGCAGTGTTTGAGAGAGTGGGTGCTAGGTGTGAGATGGGATGTTGGTGTGCAAAAAAGTTCCACAATAGCCGGGAGTAGAGTAAAGCAAGGTTTATTTATCTGGGGACAAATTCACAGAAAGAGTAGTGATCCACAGTCCTCTGTGTGTGCTGGGAAATGAAATCAAATCCAGCAGTCAAGAGACCCACACACACTTTTCATCTGCATTTATAGTACATGAAACGATGCCCAAAGTAGGCTGGTATCGTAAAGGCTATTGGCTGAAAAAGTTCTCACAGCATAATACCTTCTAAGAAAGGCTGATTTGGGGTAGCAAATGGTGTCAAAATGTATTTAGTATGAGACTGAGATCAGTGTCTCTTACCAAGGAAAGTTATGATTAGGAGATCCAGAAAAGTGTCTGGTAACTAATTGAGGTTTCCTGGCTGGTGTCCTAAAGTGATTCCCCTGTTCAGTATGCAACTATAATAGAAATGGAAGAAGAAACTGTCCAGGCAAGCAGACTGGCCCAGACTACATGGACTACAGGGTACGGCTCAGCCTTCTCTATGCATTTCACCAAGCAAGCCAGAATATTCACTTTCACTATGAACTAGTACTTTCTGAGAGTGGGTGCATCCTCCTCTGACCTGCAGGCCAGATATATGTTAACTGGATAGGAAAACCCTCTGAAGGGCAGGGCTTCTTTTCCCCAGCTTATAGTACTATGTAGACATGCATGTGGTAGGAAAACTGCTAGCCTTGAGTTATGGATGACACCTCGGTGTGAATATTGGCCCCTAGTAGGAATGTTAAGTGTCTTAACAGGGAAAATCAAGTCCTCAGGACCTTACCTTCCTCATCTATAAACTTTCAGTGAATATCATTATAACCTTTTATGAAAATCATTGTTATACTTCAAAGGGACAAAAAGAGACATTTAGAACTTTTTCTGCTGTCATAAGAAATCAAAATCAAAAAGCATGTTAAATCATTCCATTAGGATTTATGGTCTTAGAGATTGATAAGCAGTATTAATAATTCTATGGTGTCACTTTCTCAAAAATAGAAATTGTACATCATATAGTAAACTGTGCTTATTCCCTTGCCTTCTTTAGCGACCCCTCAACTCCCAGTCTCCCTATTCCATTATAGAACACTCACCTAAAGCAGACAATTACATTGGCTACAAGTGCAAACTCTTAAGAACTTTTGTGGCCTGGATATTGAAGGATATAAAACTTGTTGATCAAAAGAGGTTTCTACACTACTGTTATGCCCAGATATGTGAAGTCCCCCTAAAACCAACAGGGAGAACAAGTCCCATATGTAAAAGCAAAGAGCATTTATTTCATACAAATTTAAAAACTCAGTCTCTCCATGTGTCTAATATATTGGAATAATCTGAGAGCTGTGAGCTCAGTTAGAGTTGGGTTTTTATATTAGTAAAGATGGAGGTGAGGGATTTCTAAGATTCAGGACCCCTGATTGGCTTACATTTGTCTAGGGGTGGTCCTGATGAATATGTGCTGACTGGTGGTCCTATCTACAATTGTTGAAACGTTGGGAATTTCCTTTGGATGCTCTGTTCTTGGTTGGTACCTGAGTAATCTCAGTTTGTGGTCCTTTCTGCAACTATGTATTACCTCAGGGTAAACTACTCAGACTCAGGCCTCCATTAAGCTTATCATGGCTAGGTCTAACACTGACAGGTGATAATGGTTGGAAGTTGTGTGTCTTTTACTATTAAACTTATCTTGGCTAGGTCCTATACTACCTATGGATAAGCACAGTGGAAAATATATTTCTCTTTGTTGTCAGCTAGTTAAATCGATTAAAAATGACAATGAAGACCTTGTTTCAGATATCCTGATGTCTGTCCCTACCTATATTTTCTTTCTATTTCTTTTTTGTTTTGTTTTTTTTCAAGACATGGTTTCTCTGTAGCTTTGGTGCCTGTCCTGGAACTAGCTTCTGTAGAACCAGGCTGGCCTTGTACTCACAGAGATCCTCCTGCCTCTGCCTCCCAAGTGCTGGGATTAAAGGCGTGCACCATCACCACCCAGCATATTTTCTAAAAATGTATTTTTCTTCGTGTGTGTATGCGTGTGTGTATATATTTAATGAGCATGTAGGGGGAACCACACATGTGAATCGGCATATACATGTTGAGTGTGAGGGTGAAGGGACATTGGTGTTTTCCTCCAACTCTTTCTACTCTCTATTCCCTGAGGCAGGATCTTTCTTTGAACTCATCGCTTGAGCAGATAATACTTTATTCACCAAGTCATCTCCTAGCTACCCAATACTTTGAACTGAGGCTGAAAAGGCTGGTTTCTGCAGAATCTTTGTTGTGTTTGTGAATGACTCTGCACTCAACTTGAACTTCTTTTGACACCTTATAATCCTCCTGGGACATTGAGCTATTTGGTCTCATCTCTGCCTTCTCTGTCTGATTCTTCTATCTGTTCCTACAGTAAGGTACGTCAGGGTTTGGCTTCCAATTTACACCCACTTTCTGCCTTCTCTGTACCAGACAGAGATCTTTCTTGATGAGTTACTCTTGGACCTCAGGATCAGGCAGCACACTGAACCTTGTCTCTGCTGTTGGAGAATCATATAGTAGTCTGTCTATTTTTCTCCAAGTTCTGAAAGGAATTCTGAGAACCCCAGCCAGGTGTCTCTCAGGGTGTTTCAACTGAAAACTGCATGGATGCTACCTGGAGTCTTAACAAATTAGGGTTTAGAAGAAAACTCCCTACTTTCCAGGCAGGTCCTCTACATAATTGTCATATACAATAAAGTTTAAGGCTTGCTGACATAATCTCTTATTAAAGATTTTCGTTAAAATGAAAAAAAGATTCTTTTCATATAAATAACTGATAGCACAAACCTGATATTAAAAAGTTTTTAAGTCTCTTGCCAACCCTAAAATTGTTCCCTTAATTAAGATATATACTTCCCTGCTCCCATATCCACCCTTCCTCCATCCCAACCGTCTCATTCCCCCAAGCCCTCCCCATCCTCCTCTTCTCACTTTTCTCTTCCCATCTCCCCTTACCCCCATCCCATCCCCACCCCCAAGTTCCCAATTTTTGCCCGGCAATCTTGTCTCCTTCCAATATCCAGGAGTATAACTATATGTTTTTCTTTGGGTTCACCTTCTTATTTAGCTTCTTTAGGATCACAAATTATAGGCTCAATGTCCTTTCTTTACGGCTAGAAACCACTTATGAGTGAGTACATACCATATTCATATTTTGGGTCTGGGTTACCTCACTCAGGATAGTATTTTCTATTTCCATCCATTTGCATGCAAAATTCAAGATGTCATTGTTTTTTTACCGCTGAGTAGTACTCTAATACGTATATATTCCACACTTTATCCATTCTTCCATTGAAGGGCATCTAGGTTGTTTCCAGGTTCTGGCTATTACAAATAATGCTGCTATGAACATAGTTGAATAAATGCTTTTGTAGTATGATAGGGCATCTCTTGGGTACATTCCCAAGAATGGTATTGCTGGATCCTTGAGGTGTTCCTGGGTGTCCATGGAGATGTCCTCAGCTAGTTTCTTGGGCAGCTGAGGATAGGGAACCTGAAATGGCCCTATCTTATAGCCATACTAATGAATATCTTGCATATCACCATAGAACCTTCATCTGGCGATGGATGGAGATAGAGACAGAAACCCACGTTGGAGCACTGGACCGAGCTCCCAAGGTCCAAACGAGGAGCAGAAGGAGGAAGAACATGAGCAAGGAAGTCAGGACTGCGAGGGGTGTGCCCACCCACTGAGACAGTGGGGCTGGTCTAATTGGAGCTCACCAAGGCCCCCTGAACTGGGACTGAAAAAGCATGGGATCAAACTGGACACTCTGAATGTGGCAGACAATGAGGGCTGACTGAGAAGCCAAGGACAATGGCACCGGGTTTTGATCCTACTGCATGTACTGGCTGTATGGGAGCCTAGTCTGTTTGTATGCTCACCTTCCTAGACCTGGATGGAGGGAGGAGGACCTTGGACTTTCCACAGGGAAGGGAACCCTGACTGCTCTTTGGACGGGAGAGGGAGGGAAAGAAGGATGGGGGGAGGGGAAGGAAATGGGAGGTGGGGAGGAGGTGGAAATTATTTTTTTTTGAGTGAACGCTCATGATTTTATTGTCTTCATAACAAGATCACCTTAGAACTGGATCACTTGGCCCTTTCTCTTCTTATTACCTCACAGTTCAAAATGTTTATATCTCTTAATAGCCAGAATCCTCTTAGATCTGCAGTTGCGCTCTACACATTCCAGTCTCAGCACAATCTTCTTTGTAGTTTTTGGGAGGTGGAAATTTTTAATTAAAAAAAATCAAGCAAGAAAAAAAATATTTCATGAATAAAATGAAAATTGACAAAAAAATAAAAAGTTTTTAAAAATCTGTCTATCCAGATTTTTAGAAAAGATTTCTTTTATAACATCATAGTTACTTACATATTTTTCTTTCACCTTATTTTTTATTTATATTTTAGGTCTATCTTTTCAAAGTTAGCTGAGCCAAGTGATAAAAACAAGTGATTGACCGACCAGTTGACACAATGTAAATCACCATCTTCACTTGGGATTCTAACCAGCCTCTTAGACCATATTCTCATTGCTGGAGATAGGGACATTTGTCCATAAGACGCAAGCTCTTGGCTTCAACTGAGCTTCCATGCTATGGAGAAGACAGGCATGGAGAAGTATAATGATACTTATTTCTGGATAATAACAAATGCCCTGAAAAATAAGAAAACTTCATGGAAAGTTTGAACCTAACTCAAGAGGAGGGAAGAAAACTTTGTTGAAAGAAAGACAGAGAAAACTTTTAGAAATCATTTTATATTAGAGGCCTGGATAGTGTGAAAGAGCTGGATGAACTAAAAGAAGATAGAAATGGAGAGTAGAAAGTAGAAAGAGCTGGGTGGAGGGGCAAGAACAGTGATGGACATGGTATGTCCAAACAATAGGTCAAGTAGGTCAAGATGGGTACATCAGAGTGAGCAGCTGGACAAACAGGGCCTTACTGGGCAAGGTAAGGGAGCTTTGCTTTACTTAAATTATGATGGAAGTAGTTTTAGGTTGCAGTAGCAATGCTACATCATCTCATATACACATTTAGTTACCCCAACTTTCATGGAAAAGACTGAAATGATAGAAACCACCTTAGGGTCTATTTTAGTAGTTTTTGAGCAGGGAGGATATGGCTTGAATCTTAATCTTTTCAGTAAGTACAGGAGACTGGTGTCAGAATGTATTTTTGGGAGAGCTAAAAGATCTTGTAAAATGCATTAGGAGAAGTGGAAAACATGGGGAAGTCAAGGATACTAAATATGATCTTGTTTTGACCAGTTGACTAAATGGTAGTACATTTTGTTCACATGAGAATTGCAGAGAAAAAAATGCTTTTAGAGAAAATACTGAGCCTTTTAGTTATGGCAGGTTTGTGAACTTTGTGTATATGAGTTGAGACATTCAGTGTAGAATGGGTATAAAAATCTGGGAATCAGAGCTACAGTCTGGAACCCATGACTTATCAGAGACTAAATATTAACTGCCACAGAAATGGAAGTGAAAATCCAAGGATTGAGAAGATGGAGAAAGACAGAGTAGAAAGATCTGCTTAGTCAAAAGCCAATGATGTGGAGAGGCCAGGGAGGAATCCTGTAAAAGTGGACAATGTTTAGGCATATTACATATCACCCAGGAGACTGCTCAACAAGACAGAAAGAGTAAAAATAATAAGGTTAGAATGTTAATAACTCTCATCTATTTGGTTGTTATCTAAGTAAAAGATGTATGAAGTTTTGTAAATGAACTCTTCCAAAGGACTTAAAAACAGAGGTAGCAACTACAGAAACAAGAGAAACAAGAATCCAAGAAACCATTTCCACAAAGGGATAGAGTATTGGGCAAAGTGAAGGATTTCTCTTAAACTATATCTTGAATTAAATCAACAACATCTGACAGCTTATTGAAAAGGGCAAAATAAAATATGCTGATCAGACATCTTATAAACCTGTGACATTTGAGAGAGGAGAGGACTTCAGATTTAATAAACGAGGATGAACATTAACATGCTTTGGTCTCCAGTGAATTCAGAAACAATTTGAGATCAGGAGAAAAGCAGGTAAGACAGATGAAGGCATATTTTCAGTCTAGATGTATTTGAATAAACTTACATGTCCAGGGATTTGCCGAAATAGTTTTTTTTGTTTTGTTTTGTTTTTGTTTTTGTTTTTGTTTCTTGCCAGGCCTCCTTAGTCTTATTCCCCACGGAAAGGTGAATGTGTTATCCACCCTTTGGGCAGCCACAAGACGCAGGACAATCAGATGCTATAGGGAATCAAGTCAAAGGGAGGTACCTCCAGCCAATGAGAGACAGTCAAGCCCTCCCTCTGGTTGGAGGGGAGTCTACATAGATTTTGCTGTTTCATCCCCCCTCAGAAGCTTTGAGACATACTTCAAACTTGAGCCAGGCTTTTCTCTGTCCTACAGGACTCAAGGTACAGGCCCTGAACTTGAGCCAGGCTTTTCTCTGTCCTACAAGCCTTGAGGTAAGGTCCTAAGACAATTTTGGGTCAACAGCTCCCCATCTTGTTTTATATCCCACCCCCTACCTTGGACACCAAGTCAAAATAGCCCACTGGGAAGAGAGTATGCGTCAGAGTCACCCTTATTCAGAGTTTCAGCATGGATACCGTCAAATTTAGAGTTCAACTATTGGGTGAGATGTATTGAGCCAATCATAATGTACTCAAAGGGCCATGATACTTGTATCTGTTTTTGGAATGCCTGTTTAAGCCTTTGGAGAACACATGGGCCAAAAAGACAGAGCAATAAGCAAATAGGCATCAGCCCAATTAGGGAAGAATTGAGTATGGTAAACCATGGCGACCAATTAAACCAGGTCTCATAGGGGGTTCTTGACTTTCACAAATCAATATCCTTTCTTAACTCATCTAGGGTTCTTGTCATTTTCCTGAAATGGTCCACATAGAAACAACATTCTTCCCCAAGTGCCCTGCAAATTCCTCCCTGTTCCATAAACAAGTCTAAGCCTCTCCTATTTTGTAAGGTTACCCTTGCTAAGAAACCCAAAGACTTTTGTAAATAATGTGATGCAGTCTCTGTCTTTTCTAATTATGTTCTATTCAGCCCTCTCACATCCCCAGGAAAAACAACAGTAATCAGGAGCTATCCCTGATCCCTCCAAATGCCCAATGATCAGATCATTCATATAAACATATAGAAGGGTATTATCTTTGTCAAAATAAGGAGAGAGTATACTATACAAATACTGTTGACAAAAGGCCAGACTATTGGCCATCCCCTGCATGAGAACAGCCTATTTGTATCTTTCATCAGGTCAAGAGGAGTTAACTGGAGGAATGGAAAATGCAAACTTTTCACAATCTTCTTCATAAAGAGGAATTGAGAAGAAGCAGTCCTTTAGATGGATTACAATGAGGTGAAACTGCAAGGGGATTTCTGGGACCCAAGGTAAGCCCCATAAAGGGATCCATACTAGCTCCATATGGACATTGATTGCTTGTAGGTCCTGTAACATTCCCCAGGTCACATTAGGCTTACATATCACAAACACAGGGCGATTCCAAGGACTCATCATGGGCCTTATTCATCCTTATTTAAGCAGATTTCTGGTGATTTCCTTGAGCATTAAGTTTAAATTCAGATAATGGCCACTGCTTCACCCATACCGGCTTTCCAGGTGCCCACTTCATGGGGGGCACTCTGGGTAGTGGCCTCTACTTTTGGGGGTGAATCCAGGTGTCAGGGGTCTGCCTGATGATACCCTGCTCAATTTTATCATCATAAAATGCTAGGTGATCAGTGGCAATAATGAAATCCATTTGTCCTAGCAAATCTTTCCCACAAGGTTTTCAGACAAACAAATCTGATCCCCAGCAGGATCAGAGGTCTGAACATTCCTGTTCAAGAATGCCTGGGCGCCACTCTGTTGAAGTGAAAGCCGTGGGGCTGCATCCCTGGCACCCGGCTGCCCGCATGGCTTTACCCAAAATAATTACACGGAAACTGTATTCTTTTGAACACTGCCTAGCCCATTAATTCCAGCCTCTTATTGACTAGCTCTTACATATTGATCTAACCCATTTCTAATATTCTGTGTAGCACCATGAGCTGGCTTACCAGGAAAGATCTTAACCTGCGTCTGTCTGGAGTGGGAGAATCATGGCGACTCCCTGACTCAGCTTCTTTCTCCCAGCATTCTGTTCTGTTTACTCCACCCACCTAAGGGTTGGCCTATCAAATGGGCCTAGGCAGTTTCTTTATTAATTAACCAATGAAAGCAGCAGAATACAAGACCCACCTCCATCACATTCCTTTGTTTCTGTTCAGCCACACACAAGTGTGTATTCATTTCCTCCTGACAAGGATGGAGCCCCCTTACTTGTCCCCTTTCCATCTCCCATTTTATCCTTTGCAGGGCAGCTGGGGGCATAACGAGGTGGTCACTCCTTGTCACAGACAATATCTACTTTCCTTTTTGTTTTTGTCTCTGCCTGCCATATTCCTTCCCCCTGGGACTGATCTTCAGTAAATTGTGCTCATTTTTGATCTTCCCCCTCATCTGTTTCCTTTTCTCCTGTTCTTCTGGTTAATTGGTTACTTTTGTATTCTTCAGACCTCTCCTGATCTTTGACCTTTTCCTTACCCACCATTGGGGAAGGCAGAGCAGTGGAGTGAAAACATGCCTTAAGGGCCATAATAGTTAGGTAGAATCCCAATATTGGGGGTATATCAAAATAGTTTCCCTTTTCTCTGGCCAGAGTCTCCTCCCAGTCCTACGTGCTTCATGAGCAAAAGATTCCCAGTGGGTACCCAGGGGGCCAGGGTAATAACATCCTCCCATGCCTTGATGTTGGGGTTTCTGTCCTGCCCAGTTCCCGCAATCGTTAAGTCCCAAAGAAAATCACACAAAGATCTATATTAACTATAAACTGACCCATTAGCTCAGGCTTCTTATTAATTCTTATAACTTACATTAGCCCATTATTTTTGTCTATGTTAGCCACATGGCTTGATACCTTTTTCAGCGAGGCAGCCTCACATCATGCTTCTTCTGTGGTGGGTTCACAACTACAGAGAAATGGGCTTTGTCCTTCCCAGAATTATCCTGTTCTTATTGCCCCAACTCTACTTCCTGTCTGGTTGACCTGCCTATACTTCCTGCCTGGCTATTGGCCAATCAGCATTTATTTAAAATATAATTGAAAGAATACAGATCGTTCTCCTACATCAATGCCTAGATTGCATTGTGTTCTGACAAGTCCAGGCCTCGGGAGAGTAGTACATATCTCAGTTCCTTAAGCACTGGGTCATTTTTGTGTGAAGTTGCATTAACCATCATGGGGTCTCACTCACCTAGACCAAATGCTTTGCCCTGAGACCAGTTGCACCACATTGGGCACCAGTTGTCTCTTCTCCTTAGCCTTATTTCCCAGGGAAAGGTGGGTGTGCTATCTGCCTGTTCCTCAGCCCCAAGACACAGGACAATCAAAAGCAATAGGGAGTCAAGTCAAAACAGGAACTTATTGTGAGCATTAGCTTATATAGGTTAAGTGACATTGTGTGAGGTGGGGATACCTCCAACCAATGAGAGACAGCCAAGCCCTCTCTCTGGGTGGAGTGGTATCGACCTAGATTTTTCTCTCACATCCCTCCCTAGGTAGCTTTGAGACTATACATCAAACTTGAGCAAGGTTTTCTCTGTCATACAGGCTTCAAGGTACAGGCCCTGAGAAAATTTTGGCCCAACAGTTCCTGTTTACTACTTTCTAAAATTTTATTTATTTTGTACCTATGGGTATTTTACATGAATGCATGTCTATGCATCATTTATGTATCTGAATCCAGGTGTGGAAGACAGAAGACAGAGTAGAGGTACAGATAGTTATAAACAACTGTGTGGGTATTTGGGTTTGAACCTAGGTCCTCTGGAAGAACAGTCACTGCAATTAATGACTGAACCTTCACTTCATCCCTCCTGTTTAGTACTTATAAATAACCCAGAATGAGAATTAGATCATTTAGGTGGTGATGAATGAGTCAGGGAATGGATGACAGATCTTATCACTTTGTGGTCAGACATCTTGTAATATCTTTTGCAGCATTGTCCTCACCAGGCATCTGAGCACTGGGCATGCCCAATGCTCACACAAAAATGATCACAATTGACTTTTTGTTGACATTTAATTTGGTTCATTTATAGTAGGGGAAGAATGCACCCACTTATCCATTTTTGGAAATGAACTTCCACACAAGACCAACTTTTGGACAAATGTTGTTTTTGTTTTGTTCTTTTGGGGGGAGGGTGTCTTTTAAAATACATTTCATCAGATTTAAGAATATGGTCTTAACTCTTGGTAAGCTACAAATCACTGACTTTCAGAATTAGTAATATAATATGAAGGCGAAGGCGTAAATCACAAACACCAGTTTGGAATTATGATTAATAAAATGGTTATTTATTTAAAAGGGAAAAAACTTACAGATCACTGTCACAGAAAACAGCCCTCTGCACAATCAGGAAAGGAATCTAGTCGCCAGAAGTGGAGCAGGAAGTAAGAGAGCATGAGGAGGGAAGTGGCCGCTTTTTTAAAGGGAGAGAGACCGCCCCAATGGGCTGGTATCTCAGCAGCTATTGGCTGGAGGAGCGGAAGGACCTCCCTCAACAATAATATTCCCTTATTTGGAAATGACATTACAAAATAAAAATTATCTTTACCGCATACTGAAAGAACAAACCCTGCTACGCTCTCAGCTGTGCTGAGATCAAGTATTCACTCAAGTTGATCCCAGCCTTTTTTCTGGCTCAATCTCTGTATAGTTTAAGATACTTTACAATAAAGTTACTGGCCTGGACTAGTCTATGCTCTCTTAACTTATATGATATATGTGATTCTCTTCTCTAACAAAAAGGGAAAGAAGTACATGCAATTCAGTCTCCAGTGGTGTGTAATTCCAGAATCATTTCCAGTTGACTTTAGGATATGTTTTACAATTAAGCTTATATGAGGGTCCCTTACTTTTGGGAATTTACTTCAAAAATAATTTAAACACAGTGAAAGTTGGTTCCTTTTGAGCATAAAATATTCCAGCTTTCCTTTTCTGATGTACTCTTGGAAAATAGCCTTGACCTTGCTTAGTGTCCTCTCTAATGTTGAGTCTTTAGATTTCAAAATCTTCCCCATGGAGTGTTCAGTGCCTTTAAGGCCAGAGCTAAATGTTAGAAAATATACTACCTGAGAAGGTTAAGGGGACAGATACCAATGTATCTGCTAGGCCGGGCTGAGAAGTGATACTGAAATCTCTTTCTCAATCTAACACTGGTTTACAAAACATTAGATAGTGCAGGCCAGACCCTTGAGCTAAAGTCTATCTATGAAGTTTTTTTCTCTTTATAACTCTGAAATCTTTGGCAAATTACTTAATTTTTCCAATCTCTTAATCTATAAATTTGTTCCCTTTGCGTTAGTGGTGAGGATTAAATGAACTAATACTCAGTCCTTAGATAACACAAGTTGCTCAATAAATGACCAAAGTGAACTTAAATCTTATTGCAATCTATAGAAGAAACTAAAAATCACCTCACACAGAAAGATGTATTTTTTTAAAGAAACATATCCACTTGTACTATCTTAGACAAATGCACTGTTACTTCAGAATATCTCTGTTTATGTATGAAGCAACAAAAAGTTAAACTGCCAGTTGTTTTGGTATTACTCATTTATCCCTGCTGTGACTATCTCCTGAATCTGGTGGCCCTGAATGAATACCTTACCATAACAGGACATCTAGTGTGTGATTTGTAACACTGTGCACTACAATGAATAACAGTTGTGGTGACTAGAGAAAAATGATATGGTCCTATGTGAAGATGAGGCAAAAAGAAGCTAGAAAAGTCACTTTGAAGACAGATGGAGTAGTTAAACAAATGTGGACAAAATAAGAAAACTGATTGGTTATTTTTGCTATTTGGAAGTTGGGAAAGAAGACACTGTCACTATGGCAGAATATCATTCTTAAGACCATTCATGACGGCATATTTCAAGTACTGTCAGGATGTCTGCAATTTCCAGTGTTTCATGAAATCTTTCTTTTAAAAAATAAAATTTTTTATGAGTTTTAAATTTAGGTGAAATTTATCAAATTGGCCATTTGCTATTTTTGATTTCTCTAGATGATTATTTTCTTGTTAAAATTATAGGGAATAAAGAAAAAACATTGTTTTAGACATTTAAAAATATCCTTAAGCTAAGTGTAATGGTGTCTGTCTATAGTCCCAAAACATTGAAGGCTGAGATGGGGGACTCTGAGTTCAAAGCAATCTGTACTAAAGAAGGAAGACTACATAAAAAATAAGCAAATAAAAATAAAATAAACATCCGGGAGATGTTGGCACACACCTTTAATCCCAGCACTTGGAAGGCAGAGCCTGGCAGATCTCTGTGAGTTTGAGATTTGAGGTGAGATAAAACTTGTTATTTTATTTTGGTTTGGTTTTGGGGACAGGGTCTCAGGCAGCCTAGGCTGTTCTCAAACTCCCTAGGTAGCTGAGAAAGATCTTGAACTAACTCAGGATCCTCCTGCTTCCACCTCCATGCTACAAAGGTATGTGTTTCATCACACCCAGCCAGAGGATAAAAAAGAAGAGAAAAAGGTTTTATGTGGACAAAATTAATTTGTGCCAAATAGCTTGTTTAAATAGAGAAAATTGAGATCTAAAGGGATCTGTCTACCTAACCAAACTGCTAGCTGTCACTGTACCACAGTTACTTTCCATTAGAGAATCCTGCAGTTTTTGTCTAATGAACTGAACAATGGTTTCAGTTTTCTGCCTTCAGTTTCAAGGAAGGCAAAAGATCCTGAGAGAAGATCAATATGAGTAAGTGCATCTACACTGGTGAGTGAAGAAACTAGCACTTTATGATGGGAAGGCATCAGGATCGTCCTTTCCCATATTAAATTCTCCAAGACTAAGGACAAGGACTAAGTGCTAAAGCAGAAGGAATCTCAAAATACTGCAATGTTGCCGAATAAATGGAATGTAGCTGTGCTTGGCTCAGGCAGATTATATCCATCCACAGCTGCATTAAGAGGCCAAGAAGTATCATGTGTAACCAAAATGACTACTTTTGTTACAATTGAGGATGATTTTTATACTAAAATGTGTTTAAAATTTTCAAGGCAGTGATGAATGGTTTTTATTTTTAAGTGTGGACAATCACCAGTTGTCTATCATTTAACCAGAAAGAGACAATTTACAATACTGGAGTATCTAATTTTTAGGATCAAATGCTGTAAAGACCCCATTTAACTAAGATTTTGGTATATCACTTTTGACATTCTGTGCATTTTTACATGTGTGTGTTTATACATGTATATGCTTATACATGTGTATGTACACATTTTAGTTGCTTTTCTTCTTGTGTCAAAAAAAACTGACAATGAACAATTTAAAGGAAAAACACTTATTCTAGTTTTCAGTCAAGTGGCACTGTTATTCCATCATGGCAAGAAAAGCATGGTGATGAGAGGGCCAGAAGAAGGGAAACAGACCAGGGAAGGAGTGACTTTAGACTGTGCAGTCTCTTTCTTTGTGCTTGTGGAAACTGTAGCTGGTTCTTTGTAAAAATCAGACTCCACCATCCACTAACCAACTGGGTAGCTATATGGCTGAAAGGAAGGGATGGAGAATGAAGTTGAGAGGGTTCTTTTTTACCCGAGGTTGGCCACTGCTAGACGAAACAGTAAGCAGTCAGCTAAAGAATGTTAGGTGATGGATAAACATCTTCCCTAGAGACCAGGGCTGTCAAGAAAAAGAAGTTCATTTACTTCTAGGAATCAAATTTCTATAGTTACTGCAACAGTCACAGCTCCATAAAAATAGAGGAGATGTTCAAAATTGTGGGGTTCTGGATATCAGGAAAAACATGCAATCTGCATGAGAAGCCCCTAGTCACACCGCACCTGCCCTCAGGAAACAGTGACTAGAAAGCAGACTAGGCTATGGTGTCCAGGGACATCATCCCCAACCATAACCTTCTCCCTCTACTAAGGCTTTACCTCCTGAAGTTTCCGCAACTTGCCCCAAAACAGCACTGCTAGTGGGGACCAAGTATTCAAGTACCTGAGCCTGTGGGGGACATTTTTATATTCAATGTATGCATTCATCCCTTTTGAGCCATAACTAGTTTGAAAATAACTTTTAATGCATTGTGTTCAGCATGTATAATATGAAATGGATGTTCTTGAGGTCATTGTACCTAAGCAATACAGTGTCACACTACTTACATAGCATGTTCATTTTGTAGGTATCATAGGCAATCTTAAAATGATTTAAAATATGCAGAAGGATGTGTGTAGGTTGGAGACACTGTCCTATTCCATATGAGAGACTCCAGCATATGCAAGTTTTGATACTTGTAGGGGCTTGTGTACCATGCCCCTATAGGCAATGAATGATAAATGAAATATACTATTTTTTTACATTCTCAGAATTTCAAGTTGTACATGCATTTGCCTCTGCATGGCATTGAGAAATAAATGTCTTCCTTGCTTTTTAAAGGAATGAGGCCTAGTCCCTGTCACAGTGCTCATGCAAATGTCTCTAACTAGCAGACCTGTTGTGTGTTACTGTGTGGACTTGGAATGTGTTTTAAAATAATCACAAATCCAGATTCTTGCTTATATCTTTACTCTTGCCTTGTGGGAAAATACAATATCTCTCTTTGGTTCCCTTCTTTCTTGATTAATCAGTAATATGTTTATTAGATAGATTCTTCCTCGGCTCTTCCTATCCACCCACTCTGGAGGATTTTAATTACATCTGAGGTAAATTTGCATGCTGACAATTCAAACAAATATGCAAGTGCTTTCTCGATTTTGTCTCTTGTTATCTACTGTCTTAATATAATTTTCATTAAAATAATAAGCAGGCATTCCCACAATCCTTAAAAAGTGTGCCTATTGAGTAATATTATGAAAACTATATTCATCATATTCTTCTTTTTTAATAAAACAAGAAAGGTTCCATTTTATCAACCTGTATTTTGTCTGTTAGAGAAAAATGCAATGTGGGGGGCAGTGTATGCTTTCCACAGGGAGCCCTGCACTGAACATAGGAATTTTGTCTAGCAGAGCCATGATCCAGAGTACAGCATTTCAAGCATGTCGGGAGTTCATAGCAATACTCTGTTCTGTAAGTCACTTGTCCGTTATCACTGCAGACAATAAGTATTTGATACAAAACAAAAGCAATGGGAACTAACTCTACTAATGAATATATACTCAGTAAGAACAAACAAGAAAGCCAACATAGTTCACTCCTGTTGAAATTATTTTATGGTATTTAAATATATCTTACACTATGTTGTGCAAGAATTGTTGAATGGGAACTCTGGAAATCAGACCTGGAAAATTGATTATTTCCATTCTATAAATATATTATTTACTCTCCTAAATTGCATAGTCAATGTTTTAAAATATGTGAGGCATTGCTTGGTAAAATCTCAATCCCCCCCCAACTTCAGACCCTTTCCACATCTTAAAAATGGTAAAAAAAAAAAAAAAAAAAAAAAAAAAAAAAAAAAAAAAGATAGAAAGAACAAGTACGGGATTACAAATTATTGTGTAAATGAAATATTCTGTTGATATTTGAAACTGTGAGATAGAAAAATGGCACATCTTTTCTTAGAAAAATAGCTTTATTTTTGTAGACCTCTGTTCTTCTTGGCACTTGGTTGAGATGTGATCTGTCTCTTGTAGTCACAATCACTAGCTGATGGACTTGGCCAGCACTCATATTCATGATTCCATAATGTCAAATGTATGAGGTTTTTTCTAACTGCCTCTGAAAGACACACTTCTCTACTCAAAATTCTCAGCAGCTGTCTTTTACAAAAGTCCTTTCCTCAGAATTTCTTCTGCAACTTTTGCAGCTGAGCCTTGTGTGAAAACCTGTCTTCTGAAAAAAGTAGCTTCATATAGCTTATCTTGATGCAGAACTAGTCTGTGAATCAAGTCTTAACCCTCCTATAAACCAGAAAACTACTGCATGTACTGAGCTAACCCCCTAGCCCTAAAATTTGTTTTAAATTTTATTTATTTGTTTTTAACTTTTTTAAATTTTTATTTAATATATGATTATATTGCTTTCCTTTTCCTCTTTTCCTCCTCTAACCCTTCAATCTCTACCACATCCCCCACTCTCAATTGGATAGTTCCTTTTCTTTAGTTATTGGTGTAGGGGGTGTGTGCATATGCATTTGCAAAAATACAAATATAACGTGCTAAGTCTATTTTTTTTTGCTTGGGTGTATATTGTTTCAGGACTGACAACTTTGTATTGAACCCCAATATAGGGGCTTATCTCTGGGAGAGTCTAATTCTTCTCCCAGAAGTCATTAGTTGTCTATAGTTCTTTATCTATGGGTAAGACCCCATGAAAATTTCCCTTTCCATATTAGTATGTCTGAAGAGATTGCCATTGATTCAAGTTTGCTTATGCCATTCCTAGAAAGATTAACAGGATGCATCCTGTTAGTGTGGCTCTCCCACTCCCCCTTCATCAGTGTGCCCTGAGCCATAGATGTAAGAACTATGGTGTATATGTATTCATTGGAGGTGGGCTACACATGATCTGTTGTTCTCTGCACTATTTCTATTTGCAGTTTTCTATGATGGTCTCCATTTGCTGTGAAGAGATGCTCTTTTGATAAAGGATGGTAGCTACACTTATCTGTGAGTATACGAATAAGATTTAGATATATACTTCCCTGCTCCCATATCTACCCTTCCTCTATCCTAACCATCCGATTTCTCCGAGTGCCCCCCATCCTCCCCTTCTCACTTTTCTCTCTCCATCTCCCCTTATCCCTATCCCACCCCACCCCCGAGATCCCAATTTTTGGCCAGGCAATCTTGTCTACGATGGGATGGTTGGGATAAAGGAAGGGTGGATATGGGAGCAGGGAAGTATATATCTTAATTAAGGGAGCCATCTTAGGGTTGGGAAGAGATTTGAACCTAGAGGGGCTCCCCGGTGCCCAGGGCCATTTCCCCAGTTAGTTCCTTGGGCAGCTGATGATAGGGAACCTGAAATGGCCCTATCTTATAGCCATACTGATGAATATCTTGCATATCGCCATAGAACCTTCATCTGGCGATGAATGGAGATAGAGACAGAGACCCACATTGGAGTACCGGAATGAGCTCCAAGGTCCAAATGAGGAGCAGAAGGAGGGAGAACATGAGCAAGGAATTCAGGACCGCGAAGGGTGCACCCACCCACTGAGACAGTGGGGCTGATCTCTTGGGAGCTCACCAAGGCCAGCTAGACTGGGACTGAAAAAGTATGGGATAAAACCGGACTCTCTGAACATGGCGGACAGTGAGGGCTGATGAGAAGTCAAAGACAGTGGCACTGGGTTTTGATCCTACTTCATGTTCTGGCTTTGTGGGAGCCTAGCCAGTTTGGATGCTCATTTTCCTAGACCTAGATGGAGGGGGGAGGACCTTGGACTTTCCACAGTGCAGGGAATCCTGACTGCTCTTCGAACTGGAGAGGGAGGGGGAAAAGAGTGGGGGGAGGGAGAGAGGAGTGGGAGAAGGGGGGAGGGAAATGGGAGGCTGGGAGGAGGCGGAAATTTTTTTTTAACAACAAAAAAAAATTAATAATAAAAAACAAAAAAGAATGATTTAGAATGTAGTTAAGAATAATGCTGCTCTAGCAAAGTAGTATTATTCATATATTATTTTATAAGGTTTATGATGTCACTCATCTTATGAAGATGGTTAGACTACTAGCGAGCGCTAAGCATGATTTTCTTCTTGTTGAGGGAATTTTAAGTCTAACTGTTGGTCATGACGACAGCTACTTATTATAACTTTACTCCTGTCTTGGAATGTTGGTCATTGTTACGGTTCATAGTTATTACAGCTGGGTAGACTATTAATTCCTTTCCTTCCTTGGCAGTTTGCATAGTATTTTATGGAACCACAGAAGCTAGACCACAGGACCCTATTGGCTTTCAGGTTAGATTAAACTTGAATCATCCAAAAGTTCTGTGTTGTAAGTATACAATGCTTTCAGAAATGGAGATTAATCTTCAATGTCTAAGAGGTAATCAAAGCTTCTGTACAGCTAAGGAAACCTGAATCAAGTGAACTCAACCCATAGTGGTAGAAAATCTTTCATAGCTTTACATCTGACTGGGAATTAATATCCTGGATATAAAAAAAAAAAAAACTAATAAGGAGAGTCAAGAAAACAACCCAATTTTAAAGATAAGCTAGAGATCGAAATAGGGAGTTCTCACTATAAGAAACAAAACTAGCTAAGAACTAGCTAAAAAACATTTTATATTTATAGCAACTGAGAAAATAATTATTAAGATAACTTTGAGAATTCATCTTACCAAGTCAGAGTGACTAAGATCAACCAAAAAACTGACAATAGATGCTGGCAAAGTTGCAAACTAAGAATACTTATTCACTATTGGTGGAAATGCAAATTGGTACAGCCACTCTGGAAATCAATATGGAGAATATTAAACAACAAAACAAACAAAAAACTAAAAAAACCTAAGAAATAAAAATAATTCTGTCATATGACCGAATGAGACATCACACTTCACATACACATGCTTAGCCATACTCATTGCCATCCTATTGACAATACCCAGAAAATGGTAACAACCTAAATGACTATCAACAGATAAATGACAAATAAAATGTGTTACATATACAAAGTAAATAATGAAACCATGAAAATTGTAAGCAAACGGACAGAATTGGAAAAGATTGTATTCAGTAAGGTGACTCAGACCCAGAAAGAAAAAATAAATAAATAAAACACATGTTCTTTTTCATCTGCGACCCTAGCTCCAACTCTTCAGAGTTAAGTGTACAGCATGGAGAAACAACAGAAACAAGAAACATATAGAGCATCCATAGGAATGTGTTGGAGATGGGTGTGAGACACAAATAGCAGGATGCAGGTGATATGAACTGAGAATTACAAAAATAGGAAGAGCCTATATCTGGGAAAGGAGGTCAATATAGAAAAAGAATATTGTTGTTGGATAAAGTCTCAAGGAATTATGTTATTTTTATTTATCTGTAATCATACATAATACATATAAGCATGTATACATATAAATACACAAACAAGATATAGCACATGGACATACATGTACACACACACTTATATGAAAGTTACAACACTGGACTGACAATGTACCCCTCACTAAACATAGGTAAACAAAACCATAGCATGATCATGAGGAACCCCTTTTTCAATGGTTAGTTGGGGTAATCTAAGTGAATCCCAAAACAATAAAGACTATTGATGCAGATTGTTCAGACATTATTCTATTAGAATATAGATTCATTATAAACACTAAGAAAATAGAATTGTATGCATTTGTTCTTACTTTAGAAGCTGTACTTAGCTATCTTTCAGGAATTTATCCTTTCATATATTCTAGTAAAACCATGTTACAGAGTGTCCTTCTCCTTATATGTGCCTTGATTTATAAAAGGCAGAATAAAATTTCTTTAAACTCCTTAATAATAACATTACAAATATGTGAATCCCTGTAATTGTAATGTAACAACATTACAAATATGCAAACTCACTCTCTGAGAGGGCAGAGTCCATACAGCCCTGGCCTCAATAAACTGTGGTATTTTGGATAATAGGTTCCTAGACCTAGGAAAGACAAATAGAATTTTCAGGGTCTTGTTTTTAAAAATGAAAATACAAAATCATGCCCTCCACTCATTCAACAGCTACCTGTATAGGGAGAAAACAACTATGAAGATTTTCAAAAAGAACTATTAATGTCAGTGATCAGAATGACTTACTTCAAGACTCAAAGATGTAACTTGATATTAATTTAACGTGCAGATCATGTGATAAATCATCAGATTATGTAATAAATGCATTTTCACTTAACAGTGAAAAATAGATTGATAAAGATTGAAATTTCTAAGTTTTCTGAATACATTAATCTCAAGAGATAAATTATAATTAAATCATTACTGGGTGTCTAATTTGTCAGATTCACTAAGAAAAAAGTTTTTCTCTAATAAGGAAAATCTAAAGAAGTTCTGATAAATCTATGTTTTAAAGTTTAAATGTATTGCAACTTGAATTTCATGTCATTTAACTCTCTAAGGTGCATATGGAGGCATCATAGAAAATGTAAAATTAGCAAAAATGCAAATATCACCTCTGATTTGAATGAGAGAAAGAAGTGAAGAAATTGGGATTGTTCTATAGAACAAGTAGAGAAAAACTCTGCAGTGGAGACTTTGACAGGAGTGTGAACAATGCAGTTTAGTGGACAATGGGGGAAACTGCACAAAGTTAACACAACAGCCTAGAATAAATACTCAACATAACTTTATTTATTGCCCAGCTCTACTATTTTATCAAGAGATTTCTTGAATCAGAATTCGGTGTTTTGTGTTCATACACATAGTTCCTTTCATCTGTCTAAACTATATGGTTAGTTAAACTGGACTAAATAAATACAAACAAGTGACATTCTATAATCATTTTTTTTCTGGTTTTGTTGAAAGAGAGATTCCCAATAGGAGAGGTAAAGGAATGTTCTTACCTTGCATAACAACTTTTAGTGGTATCAGGTAAAACATGTAGAGTACATTTTTACAAGTTCCAAATTCGTGCTGGCTTTCCTGTTTATCTCATCGTTGAGTCAGAGGAAAGGTAGGAATGCATACTGTACCCTGTCTGTACTGATTAGCCCTGTTGGAGATATGAGGACAATGCATGGTTCAAGAAATGTCCCTTATAACACTGTTGTTTCTGCCTAGCTGCCATAAAAAGAGAGGGGGCCTTTTTTATTCCCTAAGCTTCTGACAAGTGTTAGGTATAACATCTGGCACAAGCTAACCCACGAAAATATAGTGGAATGTGTTGGGGACTTGAGGGCGCAGAGACGAGGATAATTTATGGACCCAATTTCTAGTAGCACAAGTGGTAACACGTTTATCTGAATCACTGATTTTATCAAATAAATATGAGTGAATATTCGCCAATTCTGAAGTAATCTATTTCTTCAAGTGTATTTGAAATGTTAATTTTATCAGGGTGCAAGATGCTAAAATGTAGAGAGTAGATCATTAAATTTCAATAGGGAATAGACTTAATATTAAACATAAATAGTCAAGTCATTCTGGTTGCCTGCATCCAGCACCACATTTAGAAAGCCTTCTGTGTAACCATAGGAACGGTTTGCCTAAGCCCTGTTGCTTGTTTAAATCCAATTCATTCTGAATTAGCTGAGATGTATGTGGGGAGGGCTGTTTGATTTATATATTTTTGCAAGTTACTTCTTTAAAATTGAAGGGAAGTTAAAAATGTTTTTTCTTCCTCTCTGTCTCTCTCTCTGTCTCTCTGTCTCTCTCTCCCTCTCCCTCTCTCTCTCCCTCTCCTGAAGCATGAATAAGATTATGGAGCAGAGTTCTCTTTTTGCTTCTAATGGCAACAGCATTGTGGTGAATAAAAAATAAGGAACAGATCTTTTGTAATTCAAAAATATGTCCTATACTTGTTTTTTTCTTTGGTTTGAGTGTTTTTCCTTAATATTGTTCATTGAGGAATATTCTCTTTCTGTGTATAATTTTATACATGATGTAAAATCCTAATACAAATTTACTTATGCTAACATTCTCTTTTATGTACTAGGGCATTTTATGAATGATCTGACATGTATCATAAACTAGGCTTACTCCCCTAAAATTACTACAACTGAGCAACTGAGGAAATAAGACAGTTTTGCTGTATAGAGCACTAAGGAAAGAGAAGACCTGGGTGGTCTGCATGGGGAGTGCTCAGGACAATGAGAGAGAGAGGAGGAGGGAGGAAGACACCATTCTGCTAGACAATAATAGTGAGCTCCATTCTGTATGTCTCCTGTTGGAAATACACTTCAGGCATTCTTAATCCATTATTGTTTTGCTTATCTTCAAGGGTTAGGTAAAACTTAATTAGATTCATGGTATTTTGCTAGTTTCAAGCCACACCAAAGTAATTGTTAAATTTTCATTTGTGGGTGGAATTTGTAATATGGATGCACATATACATGTAGGTGTGCTTGTGTGGGTGCAGGTGCACAAACAGAAGAAGCCAGCTGTGCTGGCTATTTTTACATCAATATGACAAAGTTAGAGTCCTTTGGAAAAGCAAAACTGAACTGAAGGAAGGCTTCTGCCAGACTGACTGGCAGGAAAGCCATATTCTTGACTGATGATTGATGTGGGAGGACACAAATCACTGTGGATGATACTACCTGCTCAGTAGGTGATCCTGGAAGGTATAAGAAAGCAGGCTGGTCAATCCAGGAGAAGGAATCCAGTAAACAGTACACTACTGCATCAGTTCTTGACTCCAGGTTCTTACTTTGAGTTTCTTTCCATATATATATATATATATATATATATATATATATATATATATATATGTATATATCCTGCAGTTTGCAAGCTGATTTTTGATATGGTGTTTTATCAAAGCAATAGAAACCCACACTAAGACAGGCATTTTCCATCCTTTGTTTGTTTGAGATAGGAACTCTCACTGACCTAGAATTTGACAAGCAGTCTAGAGTAGCTGACTAGTTACTCCTTTAGGATCTGCCTACCCCTGCATACCCAGTGTTTGAATGGCAAGCATGCATGATACCAAACCCAGTTGTTTTTTTCTTTGCTTGTTTGTTTGTTTTTAATGTGTGTTCTGAGACCAAACTTGAGTGTTTTTATTTACAAGACAGTTCTTTGCCAACTGATCCATTTCCTCAACCCCAATATTTGCTGAATTTTCATGAATTGACTACACATTACAAATATGTCTGTATATGTCATATTCTCTTCTTTCTTGCAAATGATAGTTCAACTATCTCTGAAGGAGGAAGGTCATTGGTTAAAAAATAAAGAAACTGCTTGGCCCTCATAGGTTAGAACATAGGTGGGTGAAGTAAACAGAACAGAATTCTGGGAGGAAGAGAAAGTGAGCTCAGACTCAATAGCTCTCCTCTCTGGGGTAGATGCAATAAAGCTCTGACCCAGGATGGATGTAGGCTAGAATCTTCCCGGTAAGCACAACTTGAGGTGCTACACACATTATTAGAAATGGGCTAGTCTAGGTGCAAGAGTTAGCCGAGAAGAGGCTAGATATAATGGGCCAAGCAGTGTTTAAAAGAATACAGTTTGTGTGTTGTTATTTGGGGGCATAAGCTAGCCAGGCAACCAGGAGCTGGGATGGCAGGAACACAGCCTGCAGCTCCTACTACAGAATGGCGCCTGACATGGTAGCAGCAATTTCTTGGGTCTGCTCTGCTTCCTAGAGGCAAGCAAGCGCTCTCATCTAAGAGAGGCTTTCTGACTCAGCTTTAGCTGCAAAACCCTGCAGCTCATTAAGAGGTCCTGCCACGAAACACTTAAATGGTATTGATAAAAGCTGACTGCATGCTTGTTTGTTTTCAGCCGTAGCAGGCAAAAAGTTGTGCTGTTTTAAAATGCTGGCATTCTGGTCTGTCCTGCCAGGGCAAACTCTTACTCTTTCACGCAGGCGGTTTGTGTGGTTTGCAAGCACAACCTGCTGAAGCTTGCTTGCTGGCAGGGACCTTGAAACGCCATAGACTTGGGGCAATAAACATGGCTACAGCCAGTACCTCCGCCATGAGGCTGGAAAGCTAAGGAATGGGCTGGATCCAGCTGCCAAAGCCATGGCTTTAGTCCTACTGATATTGCTTGGTAAATTAAAGACTCATGTGATCACAAAAAGAGAAATATTCAGTAAAAGAAAGATTCAAAGTTAAAGAAAATGTTTAAATGATTTACAGTGTGTTAAAATATATGCAGGCTAAAAGTTAAAGTTCTTAAAAGTAAAAAAAAAAGGAAGAAAGTAGTTGGGTGTGGTAGTACACACCTTTAATTCCAACCTTTGTGAGGCAGAGGTAGATTGACCTCGGAGTTGAACTCTGTGACTTTAAGGTGTGGTAGCATACACCTTTAATCTCAATGCCTGGGAGGCTGAGACAGACAGATCTCTGAGAGTTCAAGGACAGCCTGGTCTACAGAGTTATTCCAGGTCAAAGATAAACAGAGAACACACCTCAAAAAATAAAAGTGAAAATAAACGAAATAGAGGTTAAAAAAAAGACACACAAAGATGGAAAATATACAGAGAATTTTGATACTATATGCTATTATGGTCTATTTGAATTGTTTGAATGCTGAGGAAGGAGCAACAGCTGCTAAAAGATATTTGTTTATAAATGCTTCTGAACTAATCCAACATAGATATTTTGAAAATACCTTGACTTCAGAATTTGGATCTAAGGATATGATACTTTGGAAAAGAGATTCTTCTTTTGTTTTCACAGACGATGACACCCTGAGGATTGCTTCCATCCCAATATGGTATGATAGACCACACCCTCCTGAAAGGTTGCTGTGAACACCTTCAAAAAATTACTTCACTCAATTGACGACTGAGATGAACGTAGCACACAGGTTATACCCTGAAATATCTGATTAACAGCACCCCCATTCAACAGGAAGCAGTTTGGAGAGAAATAACTACATCCATATTTCCAAATACTGTTTATAAATGTTCTTGTACATTTAAAGGGGGATATGATATAGGTATGAATAATTTGCATTGATATGGATTTTGCTTTAGTGATTTAAATTTAAGGTCAATTTTGTTATATGTATATGTATTTCTGATATTGATTAAGGTATTGTGATTGTGTAGCTCATGTAAAAATGTTATGTATATAAGTTGTTAATGAATAGTTATCTATAATAGTCAAGTTTGTAGTTATGTTAGATTTTCTAGATGTACATAGATAAATTTTAGATAGACATCTTCGTATCTTTCAATGACTATGGAATATGCTATTTAATGTTTTAATAACTTAGGACTTTTCATGACAATGAGACACTCTGCTCCTGGCAGCACCAATCTACTTCAAGAAGAAGATGGGCATCGAAGAGGATCCTTATGGAGTTTGATAGCCATTTGGGCAAGAAACTGCTCTTGCCTGGACTGTTGCATAAACTGGACACAAAGAACCCACAGAGAGAGGACTGCTGAACTTGCCTAAAGGTGAGATGATCTTTCGGGGTTCCTGATTCATGAAAGAGTCTGCGAGACATTCTGCAGGACAGAGCAGATAGTAACTGAACTGCCTTTGAAATTTCCTGCTTCATGGAAATATCTGCTGGAAACTATGGGCCTGTAGGCTGAAGATGGATGCCCCAATGGTACAGAGAAACTTTGGGTGACTGTCAAGTCAGCGAGCTGTCTCTGTCATTTCTAGAGTTTGAAAGTTGCTTATTTCTTGTTTGCTTAGGTAACATTGTATCTTTCTGGAGTCTTTGATGGAGTTGAAGAATAGTTAGTTATAGTTATAGTTTTCCTTAGTTATGATAAAGATAAAATAGATGTAAATATTGTAATTTTTACTTGATAACTGTTTTGTTATATGTAATTTTGCTATGTTAAAGTTAAAGCCTTCCTTTTTTTTGCTTAAACAGAAAAAAGGGGAAACGATGGAGGAAGGTCATTGGTTAAAAATTAAAGAAACTGCTTGGCCCTCATAGGTTAGAACATAGGTGGGTGGAGTAAACAGAACAGAATGCTGGAAGGAAGAGAAAGTGAGCTCAGACTCAATAGCTCTCCTCTCTGGGGTAGATGCAATAAAGCTCTGACCCAGGATGGATGTAGGCTAGAATCTTCCCGGTAAGCACAACTTGAGGTGCTACACACATTATTAGAAATGGGCTAGTCTAGGTGCAAGAGTTAGCCGAGAAGAGGCTAGATATAATGGGCCAAGCAGTGTTTAAAAGAATACAGTTTGTGTGTTGTTATTTCAGGGCATAAGCTAGCCAGGCGACCAGAAGCTGGGGCGGCAGGAACACAGCCCGCAGCTCCTACTACATATCTTCCTCAACGAAGAGTAAGTTGTAGGCAGGGAATAGTCTTTTCTTTCCTAGAGTCTAAGACACTGCTCCTGAGAAGCCATAAATAGATATTTTGACTAGCAAATGCACATTAAAATGCAAAGATAGCAGAGATGCTGAGGGTAAACAGACTTTGTTGATCACTGCATCTAGCTTAGGGATAAAAGACTTGCTAGAAGGTGGGTTATGGGTTTTAGAAGAGGAGAGATAGAGAAGAAAGGGAAAGAAAAAACCATTAAGGTGTTAGTCCTCAAAAGACATATATGGTAGAGAGGAAAAAGAGGCCACTGACAGGTCTCACTGTACTGTGAGTGAGGTGGAAAGTCATTGGAGTCTGCAGAGAAGAAAGACAGTTTGCATTCCCACCATTCAGCAATTATTACAAAGAACTATCTGAATAAACTACATGACTATAGTGACCACTGATGTATTCAGTGTGTCATCAAACATGACCCTCAGCTGCAGTCTGGACTTGCATGTCACCATGGTCCCGGGTTGTAGTCATGCCACTAAGATCAGCATGGCCTTGGTGGTGGCACAGTCCTTGGATGCCAACATGGTCACAGGTGTCAGCCCAGACTCTGAGTATATTGTGGCCTTTGGTGGCAACAAGAGTCTTGAATGTCAATAGAGATCTGGCTACAGTAGGATTGGGAACCCAGACGTGGCCTTGGAAGTAGCCTAGACCCAGACATCACCCTCCCCTGCATGGCAAGCAAGTCCACCATGTCAGACTGTTTCTCATCACCTTTTTCATTTCTATCTCTTTCCACAGTACACAAACCATTCCACTTCTCTTTCTCTACAATTTTGCCATCATGTATTTGTACATCAAACTGGCACCTGGCCTGTAGATTCCTTCAACCAGCCTGGATTGGGATGACAAAATCCAGGATTTCTTTCATCTGCCTGACCAAGTGGCACCAGGCTGGCCTCTGAATGCTGTCAGCCAGCCCAGACTGTGAGAACCCAGTAGAAGGTAAACTTTAGAACTTGCTTCCTGCAGTAATCAAAGGATCTTTGAAATGCTTATTAAATACAGTTTTCACTTTGCTTTCTTCATCACCTAGGATCTTTTTTACCAAATTCCTTAGAACTTCTCACTCATACCCAGTGAAATCTATTCAATTCAAAATTAATATTGTTGAAATATATATTACAAATTCCATACCTATAGATTATGAGACAGGAGAAAACACTGAAGACACCAAGCGTACTGAGTGAAGTGTGGTAGGATATAGGCAAGCCATTAAAGTAGTCATCCTTCTCTAACCATAAGCAATGGGTTCTGGAACCACAAAGTTCAGCATTGCAGATGTTCAAGTCCTATATACAAAACTCTATATAATTTGTATTTAAGCTACTAGCATCCTCCTAGATATTTGGAATCATTTCTAAATTAGTTATTGTATAGTTAGCTTTGATTGTCAATCTGAGACAGACTAAAATCATCACGGAAGAGTCTCATGTCGTAGGGACTGTCTATATATCAGATAGGTCCATGGGTGCTTCTCTGGGTGGATTTTCTTCATTGTTAATTGATGTAAGAAGATCAAATTCTTGTGCATGGTATCATTCCCTTGGCTGGAAATTATATACTGCAGTACAGTGAACAAGCTAAAGAGTAGAAGGCATCCAACATGCATTTATTTTCTCTGCTGTGACTGTAGATGTGATATGACTGGATGTTTGAAGTTCCTGCCTTGACATCCCTGTAAAGAAGGACTGTAACCTAAAATTATGAGCTGAAATAAGATGTTTTCCACATACACTTTTTGTTGCAGCAATAGGAAACAAAACTATAATAATTATAACACCTAATATGATTTAAAACTTATAGTCACACTGTATTATGTGAAGAATGCCTAGTTTAAAGTCTGGGTGTATTCAGCACACATTCATTAAAATATTTTCTGTTCATGGTTGGTTGAGTGTGCAGAGGGTTAACTCACTGAGATTCTTGAGTGCCATCCTTTATATCACTCATCCATATTTAGGTGAAGCCTGACTGAGTGTTCCAGAAGCTCTAACCATCTATGCTCATAACTGCTGCTCCAGAGATAGAATCCTTGTTTTCAACAACTTCTAGCCAACAACCTGCATATACAACAGACAGCACCTATCTGTCATTCATGACAGATACATCACAAAAATTGGAAATATAATTTAGAGATGTATTTGTAAATCAGCATGATATCATCAGAATGCATTGGATTTTATGAACAAATCAGGTAGTTTTTATGTTAGGACCCTAAAGCTTTTCAATATTTGATCCTAACCCCTTATTCACAATAACGTGATGGCACAAGCATTGTTCTTACAGCAAGAATTTTCACTTAAGAGCCGGGCGATGGTGGCGCATGCCTTTAATCCCAGCACTCGGGAGGCAGAGGCAGGTGGATCTCTGTGAGTTCGAGACTAGCCTGGTCTACAAAAAAAAAAAAGAATTTTCACAAGAGAGAACATGACAAGTGACTTCCAGCTGAATGAAAGAGGGAGAATTTTTTCTCACTCTGTTAAACAGCTTTCATCTAACCCATGTCACTTTGATCTCACTATTGAGAAAGAACTTTTGCCTCATTAGCTCTCATCTGTGTCAGATTTTGTAACTTTGAAAATGCATTTGTAAGTAAAGGTTCCAAGATATTCTTACAATAAAACAAGTTGGTGTTCTTGCTTCTTTTTGATTTTCACTGATAGCAAACATTGTTGAAATTGATAGCTATTTACAAATGGAAATCCTGTTTAATAACCTGTGAATCCTGCATTGATATTTTTCTCTGCCAGCATTGCTAGTAGCATGACCTCCATTTCCATGAACACATACTATACTGTGCTTATTATAAGAAGACAGAAACCAAACCTGACAGAATAAATATTTTAAGAGTTCATTTTAGAAAACAATTATAAGATCATCCAGAAATTGAGAGCAGCCCTGGACTTTCTGGGTAGACTTATGCACCTGTTTAGACCCTCAGTGAAGGAGCTGGTATGCAGGGAGGATAAAAGGCGGGACAAAGTGCTAAGAAACCTGAGTGCTTCCACTGTGAAATAAGTTTAAGTCTCAAATATTATTGAATGTTTTTTGATTCTTGTGCTTTTCATGGTCCTGATGGTAGTGATATAAATAAAACATCAAATATCCAAATTCTTAAAGAAGAGTGAGTAGAAAAGGAGTCTTTTAGTTTCTGAACCTGGAATACTGAGGGGAACTGGGAGCCAACAGGGAGGATTCCTGCAGGTGGGCTATTCCACAAGTCACCATGCTCCAACATCTGCCTGTTTGTTTGCAAGCTCAGTGGAACCCTGGAACACAGATTGCTCCAAAACTGAGGGGAACTGGGAGGTAAGACAACAGCCACAGACACCCCACTCTTTAGAACCTCCCCAGTGGGACAAAACCCAAAGGCCCCTCCTCAACTTCCTTGGCTTTTCTAGCCAGCCATCAGGGAGTATTCCTGTGACTAGGCTATCCTTCACCCTTCCCTGCCCCTAACCTGTATATTTACCTGTGAGATCTGTGGAACCCTGAAACACAGATTGCTTTAATACAGAGGGGACCTAAGAGCCTGTGGGCTCTGTGGAATGCTGAAACACAGCTTGCGCCAATACTGAGGAGACCTAAGAGATAGCCACAACAATGATTGTACCAAGATGCCAAGACACTGGTGGCCACATTTGAAGAAAGAGATGGGTAGGCACCAATGAAAAAGTTTCTCCAATATCCTAAAAAGCAACATGGTAATACCAGAACTCAGTGGACACACAAAAGGAAGATTGTCTAACCCAGAAGAAATAAAAGAAAAAACTTTAAACGCAACTTTATGAAAATGATGGAGACTTTTAAAAAGGAAGTGAAAAACTCCCTTAAAGAAATGGAAGAAAAGACAATCAAAAAGTTGAAGCCAGGTGGTGGTGGCACACGCCTTTTATCCCAGGACTTGGGGGGGGAGAGGCAGGTGGATCTTTGTGAGTTTGAGGCCAGCCTGGTCTATAAGAGCCAGGACAGGCTCCAAAGCTACAGAGAAACCCTGTCTCAAAAAATAACAACAACAAAAGAAACTGGGAAGAAATTAATAAATCCCTTAAAGAAACACAAGAAAACAAAGAAACAACAATCAAACAGATGAAGGAAACAGTTCAAGACTTGAAGACTGAAATAGAGGTAATAAAGAAAACACAAACCAAAGGATGGCTGGATATGGAAAATATCTGGGCAAATGAACAGGAACTACAGAGACAAGTATAACCAACAGAATATAAGAGATAGAAGAAAGAACATCAGGCACTGAAGATACTATACAGGAAACAGACTCATTGGTCAAAGAGAACATTAAATCCAACAAATTCTTAACACAAAACATTCAGGAAATCTGGGACAACGTAAAAAGACGAAACCTAAGAAAACTAGGGGTAGAATGATAAGAACCCAAAAACTTTACCAGAGAACTCCTATTGCTGAAAAATACCTTCAGTGATATGGCAGAACACAAGATCAACTCAAAAAAGTCAGTAGCCCTCCTATACACAAAGGATAAATAAGCTGAATATGAAATCAGGGAAGCATCACCCATCACAATAGCCACAAATAGCATAAAGTATCTTGGGATAACTCTAACCAAGGAAGTGAAAGAACTATTTGACAAGAACTTTAAGTCTCTGAAGAAAGAAATTAAAGAAGATACCAGAAAATAAAACTATCTCCCATGCTCTTGGATAGGAAGAATCAACATAATAAAAATGACAATCCTACCAAAAACAATTTATAGATTCAATGGATCCCCCATTCAAATCCCAACAAACTTCTTCACAGACCTTGAGAGAACAGTAATCAACTTCATATTGAAAAACAAAAAACCCAGGATAGCCAAAACAATCCTATACAATAAACTAAATTCCAGAGGCATTACCACCACTGACATTAAGCTCTATTACAGAGCTACACAAACCATAAAACAGAGGTATTGGTATTGGTATAAAAACAGAGATGTTGACCAATGGAATAGAATTAAAAACCCGGATATTAACCAGTACATCTATGGTACAGGAAAATTGTCTATATTCCATCAATTATATTTTAAATAAATGCTGATTGGCCAGTAGCCAGGCAGAAAATCTAGATGGGAAAACCAGACAGGAAGTAGAGGCTGGGCAATGAGAACAGAAGTATTTTGGGAAGGAGGAAGCCCAGTCTTCTGCAGTCCTGCCCAGACACAGAAGAAGGAAGATGTGATCTACCCTGCTGAAAAAGGTACTGAACCATGTGGCTACCATATACTAGAATAATGGGCTAATATAAGTTACAAGAGCTAATACAAAGCCTGTGCTACTGGGCCAATCAGTTTATAACTTATGGAGACCTCTGTGTGATTTTCTTTGGGACTTGCTAGCTGTGGGATCTGGTGGGAGGACAGAAACCCCAACAAGCAGGCCCACATGTTACAGAATGGCACTCACATGGACAACTGTATCCACATAAAGCCTGAGACAGCTTGGGAAGTAATTCTAGAACAAAGTAACAGCATAGAGTTGTGGCAATAAATATGGCTCTAGCCAGTACCTCTGCCATGATGGTGAAATCACAGATAGCTAAGGAATGAGCTGGATCCAGCCTTCAAAGGCACAGTTTTAATTCTCTCCACATTGCTTAGCAAATAAAAGACTCACATAGACAGAAAAAGAGAGATATACAGTAAAAAGAGATTCAAAGATGAATAAAACTTCTAAATGGTTTATAGTGTGTTAAAATATATGCAGGCTAGAAAAAAGGGTTAAAATCCTTCAGATAAAAAAGTAAGAGAGTAGTTGGGTGTGGTGGTACACACCTTTAATCCCAACACTTGGGAGGCAGAGGTAGACATATCTCTGTAGTTCAAGGTGTGGTAGCACACACCTTTAATCCCAGCACTGGAGAGTCAAAGACAGGTGAATCTCTGTCAGTTCAATGACAACCTGGTCTACAGAGTGAGTTCCAGGAAAAAGATACACAGAAACCCTGTCTCAAAAAGCCAAAAATTAAAAATAAAAGAAATAGAGGTTAAAATAAAGCAGCATAAAGAGGGAAAACACACAGAGAATCTGGATACTGTATGCTATTATTCTCTTTTTTAGTTTTTTGAATGCTGAGGAAGGAGCAGCAGCTGCTAAAAGATATTTGCCTTATAAATGCTGTGAATTAATCCAAGATAGGTATTTTGAAAATACCTTGACTTCAAAATTGAAGTCAAAAGGTATGTTACTTTGGAGAAGAGGATTTGCTTTTATTTCCATAGGCTGTGGATTCATTCTGAGTTAAGAAAAATCAGGTTTGATCAAGGAAGATCACCTAAGAAATCTCCAGAAGGAAAAGATGGCACAGATGTCAGTTTTAAATCCAGAAGAGGTTCAAGACTGCTGCCTGAGATAATCAAGATCCACAGGATACTCCAGTCAGGACTTGATTATAATTCAAAATTTTCTATATGTCCCCATAAGATTATCAGTGCCCCCAACCAGCAGGAAGTAGCCTGGAATACTACATCCACATTCCCAATAAATGGACTCTGGATATTTTCCTTTGTTTAAAAAAAAAAAAAGAGGGGGAAGTGGTGCAGGAGAATTGTCTATATTCTGTTAATTATGTTTTAAATAAATGCTGATTGGCCAGTAGCCAGACAGGAATTATAGGCGGGACAACCAGACAGGAAGTAGAGACTGGGCAATGAGAAGAGAAGTATTTTGGGAAGGAAGAAGCCCATTCGTCTGCAGTCCTGCCCAGACACAGAAGAAGGAAGATGTGACCTCTGTGTGATTTTCTTTGGACTTGCCATCTGTGGTAACTGGCAGAACAGAAACCCCCAACAAGCAAGCCTTCATGTTAGAATGAAAACCTGATTTTTAACAAAGGAGCTAAAATTATACAATGGGAAAAAGAAATCATCTTTAACAAATGGTGCTGACATAACTGAATGCCAACCTGTAGAAGAATGAAAATAGATCCTTTTCTACCACCATGCACAAAACTTAAGTCCAAATGAATTAAAGACCCCAAAATAAATCCTACCACACTTAACTTGATAGAAGAGAAAGTGGGAAGTAGCCTTAAAGGCGAGGACACAGGAGACCACTTTCTCCTACATATAACCCTAGTAACACAGACAATTTAAGCAATAATAAATAAATGGGACCTCCTGAAACTGAGAAGCTTCTGTAAAGCAAAAGACACAGTCATTAAGACAAAAAGGCAGCTTACTGAATGGGAAAAGATCTTCACCAACCTTACGTCAGACAAAGGACTGATCTCCCACATACATAAAGAACTCAAGAAATTAGACATTAAAGTTCTAAATAACCCAATTAAAAATGGTATACTGAACTAAACAGAGAATTCTCAACAGAAGAATTTCAAATGGCCAAAAGATACTTAAGGACATTTTCAATTTCCTTAGCCATCAGGGAAATGCAAATCAAAACAACTCTGAGATATCATCTTATATCTGTCTAAATGGCTAAGATCAAAAGCACCAATGATAGCTTATGATGAAGAAGATGTGGAGTAAGGGGAACATTCATACATTGCTGGTGGGAGTGCAAACTTGTGCAACCACTTTGGAATCAGTGTGGCAGTTTCTTAGGAAACTGGGAATCAACCTACATCAGAATTCAGCAAAATCGTACCCAAAAGATGCTTAATCATTCTACAAAAGCATTTGTTCAACTATGTTCATAGCAGCACTGTTTGTAATAGCCGGAACCTGGAAACAACCTAGAATCCCTAAAATAAAGGATGGATAAAGAAAATGTGGCACATTTACACATTAGAGTACTACTCAGTGGAAAAAAACAACAACAATAAAAAACCAATCACATCTTGAATTTTGCATGCAAATGGATGGAATTAGAAAACACTATCCTGAGTGAAGTAACCCAGAACCCAAAAAATGAATGTGGTATGTACTCATGAGTGAATACTAGCCATAAACAAAGAACATTGTGCCTGTAGTACATGTTCCTAGAGAAGCTAAATAATAAGGTGAACCCAAAGAAAAACATATATAGACCCACCTGGAAATTGAAAACAGACAAGCATGGGGGCAGGAGATAGAAGGAAGGGGAGAAGGGGAGAATTGAGGAGACCTTGAGGGAATGGGATAGTCGAGATGGAGCAAGTACAGATATGAGAGCAAGGAAAGAGATATCTTGATTGAGGGAGCTATTATGGGATTAGGAAGAAACCTGGCTCTAGAAGAATTCCCAGGAATCCACAAGGATGACCCTAGATAAGACTCTAAGCAATAGAAGAGAGTGTGCCTGAACTGGCCTTGCCCTGTAATGAGACTGACGATTATGTTAAATATCACTATAGAATCTTTGTCCAACAACAGATGGAAACAGAGGCAGAGAACCACATCAGAACACTGGACTGAGCTCCCAAGGTCCATTTGAAAAGTGGAAGGAGTGAGAATATGAGAAAGGAGGTCAATACCATGAGGGGTTTACCCTCTGAGACAGTTTGCCTGAACTAATGGGAGCTCACCCACTCCAACTAGACTGGGAGTGAATGAGCATGGGATCAAACAAGTCGCTTTGAATGTGGTTAACATTTGGGGCAGACTGAGAGGCCACCGACAGTGGCGCTGGGATTTGTCTCTACTGCTTGCACTCAATTTTTGGTATCCTATTCTCTTTGGATATAGATCTTGCTCAAGCTAGATGTAGTAGGGAGGACCTTGGACTTGTCACAGGGCAGGGTGCCTTGCCTTCTCATAGGATTGGAGGGGGTAGGGGTGGGAGGGTGTGTGGAGGTAGTGGAAGCAGGGGAGGGAGTAGGAGGAGGAGAGGAAGTGGGAATTTGGATTGGTATTTTTAAAAGTAATAAAAGATAATAATAATAATAATAATAAATATAAAATCAGATGTTTCTTAAAGCAAAAAAATCACTGAACCTGTAAGAGCTGAAGATAACAGTGGGGGAGGAAGAGAATGTTAAGAGCTTTGCTAAATGACTGACACAATCATCCTGAAGATTAAAAAGATCAACAACATGATATGTAGAAGCCACTTGTTTGGGTTTAAAACCTGACCTCCCAAATAACCAGCTTGGTGACAATGGTTTTTAGTAAATCATTGAACTTGATTACGTTACAGCGCTTTAAGAAAAAATCCCTGAAAGCATATAGTATTATATACTTTAAAGAGTTATCAAGACAGATGTGTCATGAGGTACTGAAGCAACTAAATGGACAAAAATATATAAAGAGATGAAAATGCAAGATGTATAATAGTCACAGAATCCATATTTTCTCCAAGCCTCAATTATTGTTTTTAGGTGCATATGCAAATACAGCTAAATTAATACTAAGAGACTATTATTGTTTTACACACACACACACACACACTGCTGAATCTGTTTTAGTTGGTGGTATACATATGGTTTCAAAACTGCTCTGCACTGGACAATGAATAAGCAGACTCCTTCCAAGGAAAAGTTAATCCTCCTCGGCTGTCATTAATACCTCCAGCTCTCTGTCTAAGAGTGAGGGCCCCTGAAATTTGGAAAGTGAGGAATATCTCGGTCCTGGTTTTGTTTATAAGTATTTCGGGAAATCGTTAATTGTTCAGTCACTATATCATAAATATGCCACTTTTCTTCCAAAATTCTCTCCCTAACCACACTTATACCAAGACCCAAGTCTTGTAAGTCACTTGCCAATTCAAAAGAAAAATTATAGGATCGGTAAATCTGAGACTGCACTATTATGGACTGAGATACAGTGTGATAAAAGTGTTGTTACTGGGGAAGAAGAAACACAAGTCAAACTATATCATGCTTCTTTCTTAGAAGAGGCAATCAAACACCCTGACACCCATTCCTTAGGGCCCCATAGCATTCATTTACCTGATGCTTAAATCCATGTCTACTCTGTCAGATACAATCACTTCTGTCCATCAGAGGAAAGCTTTTCTGAATAGTTTTTTGGTAGAGAACAATGTGTGCAAGTATGACACTTATATCCAAAGGCTTTTTCTGCTTTTCATAATTATTTTATTTCTATGCTCTTAAAATAACAAGTGTCTTTATTAGCACTTTCTTGATGACTAAGGATGTTGAGCATTTCCTTAAGTGGGTGTATATTCAAAGGATGGTTAATCGTGCCACAAGGACATGTGCTCAACTATGTTCATAGCAGCATTGTTTGTCATTGACAGAACCTGGAAACAACCTAAATGCCTTTTGACAAAGAAATGGATAAGGAAAATGTGGTACATTTACACAATGGAGCACTACACAGCTGAAAAAAATAATGACATCTTGAATTTTGTAAGCAAATGAATGGAACTAGAAAACATCATTTTGAATGAGGTAACTCAGACACAAAAAGACAAGTATCACCTGTAATCACTCATAACTGGTTTTAAAACATTAAGCAAAGAAAACCAGTCCACAAATCACAATCCCAGAGAACCTAGACAACAGTGAAGACCCTACAAATGGCATACATAGATATAATCTACATGGGAAGTAGAAAAGGACAAGATCTCCTGAGTAAATTGGGAGCATGGGGACCATGGTAGTGGGATGAAGGGGAGGGGAGAGGCAGGGAGAAGATCTGAGAAAAGTGTAGAGCTTAATAATAAAAATTGTTAAAAATAATAAGAGTCATACACGTCTCCTACCCTGTTTTCTTAACTTTGTTGGTGACAGTAAAGTGCAGGGATGGCCTAAGGGGCAGCATCAATATAGGAGGACATACTCACAATGAGAAGTTGTGATCCAGTATGAAGGGTTTGATGTGGCTTCGAGGTTGGTGTTTTTGTAAAGTAGAAGATAGTTTATTTTTTCTCTCAGGCTAAAAGCTAAAAACAGAACTTGGAGATTGATTTATAGCTACATAGATGGTTTGCCTTGGAAATGTGTCTTCTACTGGCTGTAGCTAAAAAACAGTCATTTCTCTATAACATCATCATGACTTTAAATTAGCATGACCTTCCATCGGTTGCCTCTAATTCCCAAAAGGGGATACAGGAAATAGGTCTTCCTCATCAAGGATGCTAGATGTGGGTGTATCCTGAAAGGAAAATGCAGCTTTTTAAACTATTGATTGTTCCATACATGAAAATTTCTTTTGTAGTATGTCAAACTGAATAAATGCTAAATATGGGTAGCAGTAAAGTTTGGAATATTTTCTTTCCTAGTAAAAGAGTCCTTTAGAAACTAAGACTGCTATGTTCCCCTCTATAATTTCCTTCATTGGAAAGCTGCCCCAATGTTATGATCACTCTCAAACTCAGAAGTGTTCAATATATAGTTGGAGTTCATTGGATAACTCCTTAGCTAATTTTGACCTATGAGAAGGGTTGAGTCACTTCTGCCCCACTAGTACAGTATGTGCTGTGTGTGATGGTTCCATCTTCTTTTGATGGATCTAAACAGAATCCAGTAATGTTCTGACATTAGACATGTAACAAACTAACTCACCTATGTAGCGGTATTTCATTTGTATTTTATTAAAAAAAAAAAAAAAAAAGCCTGCCTGAAGTTCAGACAGTAAAACAGCTGCAAAACAGATCAACCTTCCAGACCAGTCTGTGGAGACACACTTAATCCCAGCAGCCACATTAGTTCTCCAGAGAAACCAAGCAGTAGTGGTGTGCACCTTTAATCCCAGCAGTAGAGAGGAATATAAGATGGGAGGAGACAGCTCTCACACATAATCATTCTGAGATTCCTGGAGGCAAGATGGCCATTTAGGACTGAGGTAGAGGTAAGAGTCATGTGGCGGCATAAATGAATGCAGACAGATTATATAGATATATACAGCTTTAATAAGGAAATAGACTTACAGGACCACAGGTTCCCGAGGAGAACAGAAAAAGCGGAGCAAAAAGGCTGCTGGAATCACACCCGGCAGATTTATCAGCAAACATTAGCCCAAGGCGAACACGCCCCCAATGGGTGGGGCTATATCCCTACAGAGTCAGTGGCTGGCTATTTGGCTTTTCTGATCTCCAGGTTGAACCCAAATTTCTGTCTATGGGTTTTTATTAATTGTGCTACCCACCTACACAGACAACATGTTGTGTTCAATTTCTCATCCACTAATTGATCTACTGACTTGAACTTTGTTCTTTGCTTTTCTTTTTTAGGCACTTTAGCAAAAAAAAAAAAAATCACTTAAAAACAGGTCCTTGAGCAGCTGAGGAGAAAGAGCCTGAAATGGCCCAATCCTATAGCCATACTAATGAATATCTTGCATATCACCATAGAACCTTCATCTGGTGATGGATGGAGATAGAGACAGAAACCCACATTAGAGCACTGGACCGAGCTCCCAAGGTCCAAATGAGGAGCAGAAGGAGGGAGAACATGAGCAAGGAAGTCAGGACTGCAAGGGGTGCACCCACCCACTGAGACGGTGGGACTGATCTATTGGGAGCTCACCTAGGCCAGCTGGACTGGGACTGGAAAAGCATGGGATAAAACCGGACTCTGAACATGGCGGACAATGAGGGCTGATGAGAAGCCAAGGACAATGGCACTGGGTTTTGATCCTACTCCATGCACTGGCTTTGTGGGAGCCTAGCCTGTTTGGATGCTCACCTTCCTAGACCTGGATGGAGGGGGGAGGACCTTGGACTTCCCACAGGGCAGGGAACCCTGACTTCTCTTTGGACTGGAGAGGGAGAGAGAGGGGAGTGGGGGGAGGGGGAGGGAAAAGGGAGGCGGGGAGGAGGCGGAAATTTTTAGTAAAAAAAAATATCATAGAAGCAGCTTGTTCTGAATAGGAATAGTTTCAATTCCAGTCTCTTCTCAGCCTGTCTTTGTACTTTGATGTTAAAACTGAAAATAGGATTGCACATTATACTCTGAAAATTCTACATAGAACTGAAAAGGAGAGAAGGAAATAACAGATCTAAGTGTGCATCGTGGAGCAGAGTACATAAACCTGAGTCTGATGGGAGCTCCGGTCTGGAAAATTTTATTTAGCTGGTCCTGGGAAATAGGTCAGATGGTAAGAGGCAGAGGGAATATTTACTTGTGAAGAATATTCGTCCTCTTAATCTATTTCCTTTCATGTGGGAACAGAAGAGATTCTACAGGATGAATGATAGCTTCCCTGAATTCTAAAGGAGGCATATTCTATTAACGTGTGGCCTGAAGGCATTACCTAGGAAGACCCTAGTAGCAAACCTGAAGTCACTTTTGCTCCACTGCATTTGGAAAACAGGCAACTAGACTATAGGGAGAAAAGCCCTGTTTGAGAGAGGTCACACTACAGTTTCAGTTTAGTGCCTATCAGAAATTATTAAACTGTTTCACTTTAGAGCACACATATGTAAAAATTATGTCAACAAATAGTATCCACAAAGGAAAGACAAAAATAAGGCATGTACCTTGAGCACATAAAAAGAAAAATGTGACATGTCAGCTTCAGGCCTTCACTGATGGTCTCACTGGGAACCTGCAGGTTTCTGGATTGGATGAGTAAATGCCAAGTCATGTCCCTTAATTGAACCCATGCAGGGGTTGAGGCATGGGTTGGGCAGGGGATGCTGTCCTAAAAGTCCTCATGTGGTTGGAATATAAAAGTTGTTCTTTCAGTGATCTAAGCTTGCTGAAAAGCAGTCTGACAGTGAATAAATCTAGTCATTTGCTGCTGTTTCTACCATAGAAAATCATTGATCAAATGGGATGAATCAGGTCAGATTTAAATAAAGATACTTGAGAGTTCTATGCTGCATTGAATTCTATGAATTTAGTGACATTTGCATACTCTAAGAGCCTTGCAGTACCGCTTATACTGTCTTAGATTTCTTTCTTTGCTTTCCTTTTCTTTTTCAGTTTTGGAGATTGAAACTAGTGTCTCATGCATGCTAGGGATGCATTCTAACTTACATCTTTCTGCCTGCTTCAATTCCTTTAGAAGCTACTGGGCTCTTTTGTGTTTTCATTATTTACACTTCATTTGAAAATTTGTATTCATTTATTTACTTACTGAGAATTTTATAGAATATATTTTGATAATGTTCTTTCCCTCTTCCTCTGCTCCCTAGTTCCACCTACACCTTCTATCTACCCAACTTCATATTCTTTCTTTTTCTTCACAAAACAAAGCAATACCACACATGCACAACAACGCAGCAAAAGCAAACAAAACAAAAACAAACATGGAGTTTCGTTTATGTTCAGCAGTTACTCATGAACATAAGGTCTTCTCTTGGGCTGTGGTTGATATAGCCAGTGTCAATCCACTGAAGAAAAATCATTTTCACATTTTCAGAAGCTATGAATTGCAAATATATTCTTATCTAGGGGTGGTGTTTTGTGACCACTTCCCCTTCTTTGTGCTGGAATTTTTGTCTGGTATGAAATTGTATAGGTTTTATATATGCTATCACAGTTTATTTAAATTTATTTATACATCAGCATTGTTATAGCTGGGAAAAATGCTGTTTCCTTGGAGTCATTCACCATCTCTGACTCCTAAAATCTTTTAGTCTCTTCTTCTAAATAGGTCCTTCAGCTTTAATGGGAAGAATGTGATAATACCGTCATTCAGGACTGAGTGTTCCAAAGCCTCCCCCTCTGTTCATCGTATATTGTCTACTTGTGGGTCTCTGTATTAGTTACCATGTACTACAAGAAGAAACTTCTTTGATGAAGGGTGAGTGGTACTCTGTTCTCTACCATTAATTTTTTTATTCTTTTAACAGAATAATAGCATGTTTTACCCTTGTAACCAAGCTCTACCTAGGTTTAGGTTCCCCATCACTTTAGCAGTGTCATAAATATGTTCCATGTCATGGAATAGGCCTTTAATCCAGTCAAAAAGTAGTTGACTATTCCTACAACATGACACTGTTGCACTAGTGGTCACAACTTGCAAGGATGTTGATGCTGTAATCTCAGGGTTCATATGATTATATCAATGAGTACCTCGTCTGTCACTGTGAAATATATCTTCTAGCACTATGATGCTACTCAGTAAGGGTAAAACCTCTTGTTGGGCACCAGCTGGATTTCTCCATGGCCTATTGCATAAACTGGGTCTCATCATGAGTTTACAGATAGTAACCAAAAGCTTTGGCCATAGTGTGCAATGTTTTATTATTACAGGGTCTATTCTCTTTTGTTTCTCTAAACTGTAGGTTCTACCACATAGGTTTAAGCACTGTCATTCTGGACTGTCTTTATCTTAAAGTATCATACTGACCTGTAACTATATTGCTGTTTCAGAGCCATTTTAACCCTGATAGCTGTTGTTTTTCTGTATGGCTAATTGAACCTATGGCTTCACACATATTAGACAAGTGACCTAGCACAGAACTAAACCCCCCAGGCTTCCAGTCCTGCTCAAAAGGAAAAATATTCTGATTGCCCAAAGGCCCATTACTGTCATATTCCTGAACAATCCTCTCTCTCTCTCTTTCTCTCTCTCAAAGTTTAAAGAACACTGATTCATATTTTGGAAGAAAGTCAAGACTCATGATGAAAATTCTTGTTTTTTCTATGGGTACTTTCTGTATGTAGTTAGAAAAGTGTCCCCACTGTAGGAATTCCTTTAAGTTATCCACCCACTTGGGAATGACCTATAATGTTATGTTTAAAGTAGATTTCTTCTACTTCTTCTGGATTAGGGTGTTCAATTCTTCCTGTTGTGTGTTCACTGGTTTCTGTCATGTTACTTTTTAGGTTGTTGGAGGAATTCTTGCATTGGCGCCTGCCCATCTCTTCTTTCAAATGTGGCCAGGAGAATATTGGCATCTTGCTATTCTTTTCTGTGACTGACTATGTACTTGGGTGATTTTCTTGGTCTACCCTATCTTAGAACCCCACAGCACTGGAGCTGGCTTTCAGATCCCCTCTACCTTGAAGCAGGCTGTGCTGGTGGATCTCAGGACCCTGTAGATGGAAAGGAGAGGTTGGGGCAAGATGGAATGAAGTGACTAGAGAAAGCCAGTAGCCAGGGAGACACCCTGCTAAATGGCCAGAAGCATTTAGGGAAATGGAAGGGGCCTGTACTCCATTTCTGGCACCATCCAGCTGGGCGGGCACACACTTATCCCTCTGGATGGATCTCCTCAGTACAGGAGCAGGGACTCTTGCTGGGTGAATGACCTCACAGACAAAAGGGATGGCTTGGGGGGGGAGCAGGGTCATGTGGAACAAAGAAGCCCCTACAACAGGAGCTGGAGGGGTCCTGTACTCTGTTCCTGGAATCGTCCAGTCAGACAGGCACACACTTACCCCTCTCTATTGATCTCCTCAGTTCAGGATCAGGGACTCTTGGCGGGTCAAGGATGCCTCTGCATGGATCTCCTCAGTACCAGAGCAAGGACTCTTGCTGGACCAAGGACCTCGCAGCTAGGTAATCTTCAACCTCTTTAAAGAGCTACAGAATATGCCATTTAAATAACTTAGGGTTCTGTTGATGTGAGACATGATTGCTCTTGGCAGCACTGATCTATTACCAAGAGAATGTTGATCACCGAAGACACACCACTTGGAGTTTGTTTTCTTCTTGGCAAAGCTGGACTTTGGGCATCAATCACTGACAAAATGCATGATGTCTGGACAGGACAAGCAGGATACAAGAAAAAAAAACCTGTCAAATCTTGCCAAGTCAGGGTAAGATGTTTTCGAAAAATTTTCTGCCTCTGAAAATGGTCTGTCAGTTTACTCTAGGCCTTAGCCAAAGTTGGTTGTTCCAACATTGCAACAAGACATTGGGCGATTACCCAGGTAGCCAGCTGTCTCTGTCACTTGTTGCCCATTTTGGAAGTTGCTTGATTGCACTTTCTGCTTACTCAAGAAATACTAATTATCTTCTCAGATATTCACTGAGGTTGAAGACTAGATAGTTGTAGTTACTTTCCTCTCATGACTTTTCCAAGTCATTTGTTATACAAGGCTTAAACTCATTAGGGTAGGATAATTATTGAGACATTTATTATATGTTTCTTGTTTGATATTGTTTATGCTGGTTGTAATTCTCATTTTTATACCTGATATTTCTTTTTATTGTATATAACTTTGTATTAGGCTTGGACTTTTCTTATTTAAACAAAAGGGAAAAGTGCTGTAGGAATTCCTACTGTCAGTAGCCTTTAAGCTACCTGCCCACATGGGCGTGGCCTCTTATACTGTATATGCCGATGGAAAGCATGCATCCAGTCATTTTTCAGCTGCAGAATTTGGTTGTTGTTCCCCATTCCAGCAGAGGATTGTGATCTGTGTGTCTACCCATAAATAAATAACCCTCTATTATATTCAGTTCTGAGCTAGTGTGGGATTTCTTTCAAGTGTCCTTCTTCACATCCCACCGTTTCTCTGAATCTCTCAGATCCAATGGCTTTCACATTACCAAGTTATCTTACTTATATTTTTAGGTTTACTCAGTATATTACTGGGTATATTACTCTAGTGCTAAAAGTGTTCTAAATACAACCCAATGTTTTTCAAAAACCTAACTTTTAGTTCTTTTAATGTGCTTCCTTAGATATACTCTTCTAATTATGCTTTAATATTTCAAATATTTTTAACATTTATATTTGATATTTCAAAAAATATATGAAATATATTTTGATCATATCACCATCACACTATCCCTAGAACCTTTCTTTCCATAATGTTTCCTTCTATAAAAGTTTCTTCAAAATTATTTAAACATTTATGTGGGAAATTGAAATATCAGCTTGTGGTTTCAAATAATTTCCTTGGGCCAGTGAATTGGCTTAGTGGGTAAAGATGCATCCCACTAAGTCTAATGACCTGAATATAATACTCATGAATCAACTGGGAAGAAAAAAATGATTCTTCAAATTATTTCCTCATCTTTTTCATTTAATAATCTGAATTTAGTTCATTAGGGGTTTGTGCTTAGAGCATAGAAAGCTTACAAGTGGCTTCACTGCTGAAGAAAAATGACTCTTCCCTACATAGTAGTCATTTACTGCCATGATTTCTTTGGTGTGGGTGTGAAGACTGGGCTTCAAGAGCCCTTCGCCTCCACATGCTGGAATGCTGTTTGACTCAGTCTTGAGCAAACCTCGCACAGGTATCCACAGCTGTAGCCAGCTCACAACACTCCTCCCCTCCTCTGTTTTGTAATGAATCTTTCTCTGTTCCATCAGTCAACTCCAAAGTAATGACATGGAGACTTATTATTAATTATGAAAGCTCAGCCTTAGCTTAGGCTTCTCCCACTAGTCCTTATAGCTTAACTGGTATTTTAAATGTATGTTCTATACCATGTGGCCTCTACCTCTCTCTTGTTCTAACTTCCTATTGGCTAGCTCATACATCTTAATTTAACCTATTTCTATTGATCTGTGTATCAGCATGTGATGGTGACTTACCAGCAAGGTTCCAACATGTCTGTCCCTGGTGGGGCTATCTGGCTTCTCCTGACTCTGTCTTCTTTCTCCCAGCATTAAGTTTAGTTTCCCCTGCCTACATATAATCTGCCCTTTGTAGGCCTAAGACAGTTTCTTTATTAACTAAGGGTATTCACAGCATACAGAGGGGAATCCCACATTACCTCCCCTTTCCTCTTTAAATAAAAAGATTTACTTATAACATAGCAAAATTACATATAACAAAAAAGGTATCAAGCAAGAATTACATTTATAATATCTATGTCTATTTTATCTTTTATCATAACTAAGAAAAACCATAATTATAACTATCTATTTTTTAACTCGATCAAAGACCCCAGAAGGATATAATATTACTAAATAAGCAGGAAGTACATTGTAGGCAACTTCCAAAGCTCTAGGTTTAAAGAGACATCTCACTGCCTGGACAGTCACCCAAAGGTCTTTTGTACCATTGGGGAATCTATTTTCAGCCTACAAGTCCATAGTGTCCTATAGACTTTTCCATGAAGCAGGACATTTAAAAATCTGTTTTTCCTTGTAATGGAAAAGTCCATCCATTTCTTTCTTCTGGATGGTCTTGCAGACCCTTTCATGTAGGAAAAACCCTTAAAGATCATCTTAGGAATGTTTAATGGTCATTTCTCTTTGGGTCCTGCATGTCCATTTCATACAGCATAGCATCAAGCAGTCTAGGCAAGAGCATTTTTTGCCCAAATGGCTAGTAAACTCCATAAAAAGCATCTTCGATGACCATCTTTCTCTTGAAGTAATTGTTGCTGCCAGGAGCAGATGTGTCTCATTGTCTTGAAAAGTCCTAAGTTATCAAAATATTTTAAATGCCATATTCTATAGCTCTTTGATGTAGTTAAAGAATGCCTATCTATCTGAAATATATCTGTGTATATCTAGAAAACCTAACATGTCTATAAACTTGATTACTATATGATGGAGGAAATGATGATCTGTCTATGAGTTACTCTCATTGATTAATAAAGAAACTGCCTTGGCCCATTTGATAGGCCAGCCCTTAGGTGGGTGGAGTAGACAGAACAGAATGCTGGAAAGAAGGGAAGTGAGCCAAATGCGATGAAGCTCTGGCCCAAGATGGACGCAGGTCAGACATGCTGAATCTTTCCTGGTAAGCCACCACTTTGTGGTGCTACACAGATTATTAGAAATGGGTTAAGCAAGATGTGAGAATTAGCCAATAATAGGCTGAAACTAATGAGCCAGGCAGTGTTTAAATAAATACAGTTTGTGTGTTCTTATTTTGGGGCATAAGCTGGCAAGGTGGCTGGGAGCCAGGTGGGAATGTATTCCACACCTCCATCTACAACTATAGATGATTATTTATTAATCTATATTTCTTAATTACATTTTGCATATTTAAATGACCTGGACAAATACAATACCTTAATCAAGATCAGAAATACATGTTTAGACTTTTCCTACTAGCTTTATAACTAAAAACAAACAAACAACAACAAAATAACAAAAACACCCCCCACCTTTTTTTAAAGATCTACATTCTACCACATGGCTTTACCTCTTGCCCATTCTGTGTGTCTGATTTGTTCCACATGTCCATGTCATGGGTAGGTACAATACCTTAAACAATAGTAGAAATATATATCATGTATTACTGTAATTGGTGTAATAAGGAGCTGAATGTCCAGTAGCTAGGCAGGAGGCTATGTGATATTCATTTTTTGGGACCAGTTCCATTCATATTGATAACAAATAGTAGACTAGACTGCATGCTTCTTACAGCTGAATAGTAGTTCAAGCTGTACATAAATTACACCTTTATCCATTTTTCTGTTGATAACTGTATGAGTAGATTTCTCATTTCAGTAGTTATAAAGAGTGCCATAATAAACAGAAGAGTAAATGTGTATTTTCAATGTATTAATTTCATTTTATTTGCATATATACCCAGTAGTAGAAATGCTTGATCATATAATAGTATTCTCTTTTGGTTTCCTTTTTTAAAGGGATTTACTGGTCTTCAATAACTGTTGTACTAATAATGTTTTGCACTTCTAAAAGACTCCTAGAGGACTCTTGAGTCTGATGTATAAATAAATCAAAGTTTAACTTGAAAGACTTAAGAAGCCTTAGAAAAACATTCTTAAGATGCTGTAGTAAAGATTTTCTTCAAACAAGTATCTTATTGCTAAGAATACAGAATTTCTACTAGAAACTAAAAAAAGTTATTTATTCAGCTAGAGACTTGAAAAATATAAAAGCCATTGAACTGTTCCCTAAAACTCTAGGAGCACCATTCAGCCTGCTACTCAGAGTAGTCCACCATCAATGATCATAAATATCAAGTGTTTTCTTATCAATAGAGAAATGAAACAAATGGCATATGTCTGGGGGGGGGGGCAGAAAGATGGCTTAGCCACTAAGGGTATTTTTTTATCTAATTTTGGCACCAGGCCCATACATGGTGCACAGACATACCAGAAAGCAAAACACTCTCATATATAAAATGAATACCTGACACTAGAGAAATTCCAGATAATCCACAATGATGACCCCATCTAAGACCCTAAGCAACAGAGGAGAGGGTTCCTTAACTGGCCTTGCCATTTATTCAGATTGATGAATATCTTAAATGTCACCATAAAAACTTCATCCAGTTGTTAGTGGAAACAGAGGCAGAGACCTGCAACAGAGCACTGGACTGAGGTCCCAAAGTCCAGTTGAAGAGTTGGAGGAGTGAGAATATGAGTAAAGAGGTCAAGACCATGATGGGATACCCACTGAAGTAGTTTACCTGAATTAATGGGAGCTCACCAACTTGGACAGAGAAGGAACCAGCATAGGACCAAACTAAACCCTCTGAATATGAGTGACAATTGTATGACTGAGGAAGACTGCAGGGCCACTGACAGTGGCACCAGGATTTTCCCTACTGCTTGTATGTTTTTTGGGGAACCCATTCTCTTTGAATGAATACCTTGCTCATCCTATAGCAGGGAGGGCTTTGAACCTTTCCTAAAGCAATGTGCCTTAGCGTCTCTGGGAAGTGTATGGAAGGTGAAGAGAATGGAAGGAGGGATAGGAGTGGAAAATGGGATTGGTGTGTAAAATGACAAAAGATAGTTTGTTTTCTGTTTATAAAAAGAAAATGAAAAAAGAAAAATAAATGTCACAATTTATGGAAATAAAGAAATTAGAGAGAAATTGTGAAATAATCCAGGAATAGTGCAATTTCGGGAAGACAGATGACCACTGACGAGATTGATGTTGGGTAGAATGGCCATCATCAAGAAAATAAGCAAGAGCAAACACTTGTACAAATGTGGAGAAACTAAATATTCCTTGCTGCCAGTGGAATATTCAATTGTTTAGCTACTATGGAAATCACTAAGAAAGCTTTTCAAAACCTAAAACTAAAACTACTATATGATCAGGTTATAAACTCCTGGCACATAAGCAACAGATTCTATGTCAACACAAAACAGACAGCTGCTCATCTCTGTTTACTGTTGTACTATTCACAGTAGCCTTGAAATGGAGCCAGTCGGGGAATCCATCAACAGATGAATGGATAATGAAAGGTGAAACATGTTCATAATGGAATTGTCTTCAGCCATGAAATGTCATGTCATGAAACAATGACATTATAAGGAAAGTAGATGGGAATCTGAAAGATTGAGATAAAAGAAATAAGACAGATTCAAATACTGCTTCTTTTCTCTCAAAGGAGTCTAGTTATATGTGGGTATACAAAAAATATGTGTACTTATCTATCTGTGTGTAGGAAGGCAGTGAAATTAAAAAGGGGATCAGGTGGAAGAAGAAAAGATATTTAGAGTAAAGAAAAAATTAATAGAACACATGAGCTATAAAAACAGGAATGGGGACTATCTGGCAGAAGGAAGGAGACTCACCAGAGAGAGTGGAGGTAAATAGAAATGGATGAGAAATAAAATTATGCCACATGCATAAAAGACCATAATGAATCACATTACTTTGTGTTTTAACCTAAAAATTTAATTAAAAATGAAACTTCTTCTGGAAAGAAGGGTGTGCCAAGCATTCCCTGTGACATGAGCAACATAAGCAATCTATTATTAGGAGCTGCTTTTCAGACATTGAGACCTTACAGTAGAAGCTGGAGGAAGTCCTCTGGTAAGGAATGAAATAATCTCTCTGCCAGTTTTTTTCGGAAAGCTTACTTTGGTTTCCATGGTATCCATCATTGTGCTCAGCTTATTTTCAAGGAATCTCTTTCAATATTGGAGACAAAAATGGTGAACAAAGCAGTCGTGTCTCAGTTCTCCTGTAATTTGAATTTAAGATGAGAGTGGCAGCACCTAAGAAAAAATACATAAGCCAGCAATAATGTGCATCTCTGACGTGAAGACAGACCTTGACAACATGAAGCAGAATGCAGTGTCTGGAAATAGGGCTGGAGGCAGAGCAGGATGAAGTTAGCAAAGGTGCCAATGAGCACAAAGGGAAGAAAAATAATCTTTTCAGAAAAAAAAAAAAAACGCTGCTTTATGGGAAGAACAGGAACTTTAAGGAGTCTAGGATGATGGAGATGTCCTATCTCTCACCTGAAAAGATAGCCATTCCAGTGAATATATTTCTCCAATCTAGAACCACAGTAGTCCTCCTGTCTCTGCCTTCTTTTCTGGAGTTATAAACATGTATTACTGCACTCAGGTTCTTCATACAGATGTTAGAGATTTGAACTCAAGTCATCCTGCTTGAGTGGCAATCACTTCCTTTATTGAACCATCTTTCCAACCCCACAGGAGAAACTTTAGTAAGTGAGAAAAGTGTTAGGAGCTGAAAAGTACCAAATGCAGTTAAACAGTAGCTAGCATGGAAGAGGGTATAGAAGAAGCACATAGTATGTGGTGAACTGAAATTGTTAGCATGTGTGCTGAAAGATATGGAGGATAGACTTGGTTGTAAAGTTGTCACACCACAGAACTTCATTTGAGGAGTTTAGTCCATCAGATTGGCTTGTGGGCATGTCTTTGTGGCATATTCTTGGTTGCTTATTAATATAGGAGGGATGAGTCTGTTGTAATAAGAGCGGCGCACCTGGCTGCCCACATGGCTTTACCCAAAATATTTATACGGAAACTGTATTCTTTTAATCATTGTCTGGCCCATTAGTTCCAGCCTCTTATTGGCTAGCTCTTACATATTGATCTAACCCATTTCTAATATTCTGTGTAGTTCCACGAGTTGGCTTACCAGGAAAGATCTTAACCTGCGTCTGTCTGGAGTGGGAGAATCATGGCGACTCACTGCCTCGGTTTCTTTCTCCCAGCATTTTGTTCTGTTTACTCCGCCTACCTAATTTTCTGTCCTATTAGGGCCAAGCAGTTTTCTTTATTAATTAACCAATGAAAGCAACAGATAAATACAAGACCCACCCCCATCATGAGTCCACAGTGAACAGTATTATGCAAGGACAGGTGGGTCAGAGTGTTTTTTAAGAAATGTACCTTACCAAGCCAGGAAGCATTGTTTTTCCACAATTTATATCCCAAGCTCATGCCTTGAGTGCCTAAATGTGCTTCTTTTGGTGATGGACTATAATCTGCATTCTAAATAAACCCTTTATTTACCCAAATTGCTCTTACCCATGCTATCTTCTCACAGCAACAGAAAACAAACTAGAATCAAGGGAATTCTACAATTACAACTGAGAAAAAGATGAACAAAATCTGTCATGACCAACCCCATGAGTTCTTATCTGATGGAGGTACAATGGTATCAGTTGTGAAAATATCTGGGGAAGTAGGGTTGAGGAGAGGATAAATGGACTGGACATTTGACATATGAATTGATGTTTCAGGAAAGTCAAGTAAAATGTACCTCTCACAGTCATACAGACGCCATTTGAAACAAAGAGCATCAAAGAAGCCCTTGCAAACAGAGAAGCAAAGAAGACTAATGTTGTAAGCAGGGTGATGATGGGTCTGTGAGGTTTCCATGATCAGATTCAGAGATCCTAGGATGTGAAGTTCTGATAGCACTGAGGACTACGATGGAGTGATTTTCCTTGATTATCCAGATTGGTCAGTGTAGTCTTTCAGTCATTTGTGTTGGACAACCTTCCTGGAGCTTAGAGCATAGACTAAGACAAGAGGTAGAGAGTTCAAGTTGAGATATCTGGCTCTGGTGACCAGGAGTGAGGACAACGAGCCAAGAAAGGTAGTCAGTCCTTAGCTGTCCCTTGCCCTTACAGAAAGGAGTTCCATCCTCATAGTGCCATAGTTTCAAAAAAATGCATTAGTTTTCAAACTTGAACAATGGTGCATTATCTTACAAGGGGCAAAGGAACTTACAACAAAACTCTTTGCAGTGATGCCAGAGTTTGACAAGAGTACACTAGCCAGGTCAGTCAGTGCCAGAATCAGGGTCATGATGTCATTTTAATGGTCAAGGACAGTAAATATCAAAGGTGACTTAGGTCCTGTATTAAGAAAGCATAAAGGCCTAATAAGTAAGATAATGGATTCTAGGTAGAAGATCACAGAAGATGAATGGAGGAAAGCCAAGCAGTGAGGAGAGGCAACTAGAACAGGAAGGATATGGTAGGCAGGGAGATGGGAAGCCATGATGGCCTGACTTAGGGTCTGTGCTGCCACATAAACACAGATTTATATCCATAGCCAGTGGTCAGATTGTTGAAAATCTGAGTTTTGATACTAATAAAACTACTTTCTAATTATATGACCTTGAAAAAGAAGCAAATATTTATGTTATACATATGCAGCTCTGCTGAATCTGAAAACACCCCACATTTAACCACAAAGAGGACAAGAGATAGTTTACATTATGCAACTAGCAGTAGCCATGTCCAAGGAACACATATTTAATCTCACCAATTTTTGTGTTCTAATGAGTTATTGTATGAAGTTTTTCATAGAAGTAGAATAAACAAGGCATCATATCAAGGCACTTTTAAAAGACATTTGTGGAATCATCATGCAGATACTCTTACTGTGCTGGAAATTAGTTATCTGTTAGGTCTGTACATTTCACAAGTTTGTGTTAGTTCAGACACAAATGAGTGTAAAAATAGTTAAAAAGGGGCCTAATGATAAAACAAGATAAATTTTAATTAGACTCTTGACATGTAATATTCTTTTTTTTTTTTTTTTTTGGTTTTTCGAGACAGGGTTTCTCTGTGGTTTTGGAGTCTGTCCTGGAACTAGCTCTTGTAGACCAGGCTGGTCTCGAACTCACAGAGATCCGCCTGTCTCTGCCTCCCGAGTGCTGGGATTAAAGGCGTGCGCCACCACCGCCCGGCTAACATGTAATATTCTTATTTATTACAATCATTTAATTTTTTCAAAAATTGTATGAGGATGGGTGTTTGCCTGAATGTATATCTATGTGCCATGTGTATGCCTGGTTTCTTTGGAGGCTAGAAGAAGGCATTGGTTCCCCAGGCACTGGAGTTATATATGATATTAAGACACCGTGTGAGTTCTGAAAGTCAAACCTGAGTCTTCTGGAAGAGTATCCAGTACTCCTAACCACTGAGAAATCTCTACAGCTCCCCATGATTGAAGTTTTAATCAGTTAGAAGTCAGTTTTGCAGGAGCATCACTAGGAGGTACAACTTTTCCCAGGAACTTCCTTTCACAGATACATGGACACATATATACCTACAATATATTTATCTGTAGATCTTTGGGAATGTGCATGTTTGCTTTGATTTACAAACATTTGTGAGGGCAAAAATGCACAGCATATGAATAGTTTGTGTAAATTGAGTAGAACAAGATGTTGTAGGACTTAGAACTATGGAAGGTTGTGTGTGTGTGTGTGTGTGTGAGAGAGAGAGAGAGAGAGAGAGAGAGAGAGAGAGAGAGAGAGGTCAGAGGACAACAACCATGGGCATCATTTCTCAGCTTCTTGAGGCAGTGTCTCCTTGTTCACAGCTGCATACACAAGACTTCATTACCAAAGTTTCAAGTTTCCATTTTCCATAGGTTATTGAGGGTTACCAAGGCCTATTATTGCATCCAGCTTTTCCTGGATACTTAGGATTCAGACTCAGGCCCTCATACTCATATGATGAGTGATTTACCCAGTGAGCCATCTCCAAAGTCCTATAACATGGTCTTTAAAGAGGTTGAATTCCAAAGGTCAATATTCTAAGAGAATTTATTGGGAAGAACAATTCAGGAAAGGTATAAAATACAGAATAAAACTTGGATGTCTCATGAAAACGTTTGTTTTTTGTTATTTATAGAGATAGTTTAATTGAATAAAAATGTAGTAACTACTTAGATTAAAATTATGAAGTGGTCTCCCTTTTCCTCCCTTATTCTTTTTTTTAAAAATATTTATTTATTTATTATGCATACAACCAGACCTCATTACAGATGGTTGTGGGCCACCATGTGGTTGCCGGGAATTGAACTCAGGACCTTTGGAAGAGCAGGCAATGCTCTTAACCACTGAGCCATCTCTCCAGCCCCCTCCCTTATTCTTTACCACTCTCCTTCTCCTTCTCTTTCTTCTTTTCTTTCTTTCTTCTTTCACCATCTTTTACATACAAGTACACACATGTGCACTCTCTTGTGTTTTGATATCTTCTTAAACAGCAGATAATTTCCCTAGAGTGTCTTGTCAGTCTTACCTGGCAACTCATTCAGAGGTGTGTGATTACAATTGGTCTTCTCTAAGATCTCCAGTTTGTCACCATTTCCATGTGAGTAATGGAGGATTTGTGATACTTTGAACCATGGCCAACTATAGAGTTTGGAAACGGAACATAACACAAAATAGCTGACACAGAAAGGAAAAAGAGCAAAACGGCTGGGAGTAGTGCCCTACATGTCCATCTCAAAGACTGAATGATGGTGAGTGGACAGGCCTGGATGGGCACCGAAAAGGGCAATGGATCCATTGAAGTTGTATAGGACATATTAATGGCCTCTTAAGAGAAGAATAAGGCACAATTTTTTTACAATTAAATCAAAAGACTCAGGTGGATGTCTCAAGAGAAGGGCAAGAATTTGTGCAGTGTTTTTTTCATCCATTCATCACAACATGCCACCTTAAATTTGTCCCAGAAGCCCTGGCAACTAGAGAGGATAATGAGAGGTCAGCACATTTCTGGCAATGATAATGCATGTGTGGAATCCCATTAGGGATGGTCATCTGTTATCCTGTCCCTCTCCCAGCTGAATTCATCCTGAGATCCTTTAGTATTTAAAATGGGAATCTTCTTTTTTTTTTTTTTTGCCTTCTTAAAGTAGGCAGATGTGATAAGGCTTTCTGATGTTTCCATGCATGATGCCATGGGACTTTGTGATGACGGCACTGTGTAGGGATCACCTGTGTCCCTTCTGTAGGAAAGTCCAATAAAATCACTGGTCTCACTAGATTGGGTAAACATCCAGGGTGACTATGTTTACTTGTGTAAATGGAGATTTCTTTATCCTATCATATCTTATAACCACTTTTAAATCACTCAGAGGCCTAATATTAATTACTATATATATATATATATATATATATTACTTTGTTAAAGTTAAAACCTTTCATTTTAATAGAAAAAAAGAAGGGGGAATGTTGCAAGGTATTGCACTGACACTATGTGACTACCAATTAAGTTTAACCATGAATCAGGAGAGGAGTTAGTATATGACTCATCAGAATTAGCCCTAGAGGTTTTGGAGAACCTAGGATACATACATAAAGACACAGGAAGTAATAGGGAGGAAATAAGAAAGATTTGTGGGTCCTTTGCATTTGGGAAAGAGGGATAGGGTCACTGTTTACTTCTCTTTCACTTATCTAATCAATCATGTTTTACCCCCATAACTTACTCCCAAGTCTTATTTAATAATAGACCAATATGAGTAAATATTTCAAAATTCAAAAGAGAGTAAATATAGAAGGACAGTGCAATCCAGTATCCCACAAAAAAATTGCATCAGTATTGCAAGGAGATATCCACTCCCCTGTGTTCTAGGCAGTTTAAAAAGTCACTGGAGCCGGGCGATGATGGCCCACGCCTTTAATCCCAGCACTCGGGAGGCAGAGGCAGGCAGATCTCTGTGAGTTCGAGACCAGCCTGGTCTACAGAGCTAGTTCCAGGACAGGCTCCAAAGCCACCGAGAAACCCTGTCTCAAAAAACCAAAAAGAAAAAAAAAAGTCAATGGACTAAAATATGGAAACAACTGAGATGCCCATCAAATGCACAAAAACATTGATGCACAAATATGATGGAATGTTGCTCAACCATAAGAAAGACCTGCATCTAAGCAGGGCAACAAGAATTTATGAATAAACTCAGAGAACATTATATAAAGAAAGCTAGCTCAGCACAGACAGAGCCATGTGTGTTCTCACATGTGAACCTAAAATTCTCAACATCAAAGGAACTGACAGGACAGTGGTAGTTGGTGGCTCTGGGAGTGAAATGAACCTGTTTACATTTGATTGTAGGATGAACAGAGCCTGAAGACCTAAGGATTCCATCAAAAGAGTTCTCACATACTCCAAAAAATATTGACTAGCATGTGCAGAGTCATCATATTACAATTACAATGAAGGAATAAATGCCAACAGGAAACTCTATAAAATAACATGTTTTTATTTGCTGTGACATTCTTCAACCTTTGTAACAGTCCAAATTGGGGATAATGTACTAAAGAAGAATAGGTTAAAAAAACAGCATTCTATATGGAATCACGTTAAGAAGATATCACTACCCTTAAACTTCTGATTGTTTAAGACTAAAGTAAATAAAAATTCATAATTTGGTAGTTTAGATATTACCATATAAAAATTCACATGGGAATTCTGGAGATAAATATACCAAAGGAATGATTGCTATTGACTCTGAGAAGTCAAAAAACATGTGCCTCCCTTAAATCTTCAAGTTGTATTAATTTCTTATAAATAATTATGAATTACAAATATATATAATTCAGTCTTTTAGAAAATCAAAATGTAAGTCATGAATGCCTAAAATACATTGAAAAGCTATTTTATTTCTTTTTTTAGTGATCAAATGTATAGAATTACAAAGATGAAGAAAAAGTTGATTATTTAGTTTTTGACTTCAGAATATTAATAGATATTAAAAATAATTTGTGTGCTTTGTACATAGCATTTTTTTCTCAGAAACCTGGGGAATTTATACAAGCTAGTATGCTCCCCTAAAAAGCTGTATTTGTTTGTCAGAGACCTGGGGAATATATACAAGCTACTATGTTCCCCTAAAATGCTGTATGTCATCTTCTGACACTTTAAACCTTAAAAGACATGATTTTATGCTGTGCTAAAATTTTGTTTTCAGCCAGGTAGTGGTAAATCATGCCTTTAATCTCAGCACTTGAGAGGTAGAGGCAGGTGGATTTTCAAGCCCAGTGTCATCCTGATTTAGAGAGAGTTCTAGGACAGCCTGGGAAATACAGGGATGACCTGTCTCAAAACACATAAATAAATAAATAAATAAATAAATAAATAAATAAATCTATAGTTTATGTGTCAGAAATAGACTAATAGAAAAATTACTTCAAAATGTTAAAATTTATTTCAGTGTCTGTTTATATTACTCCTTAGTTTTCATTGAAAGCAACTATTTTGTAAGTGATGTTTCAAAGAAAAGAATCCCTTCTTGTATTCTTATTTGATATACAATAAGAATAATTTTCATCTAAGAATTACATTCACAATGTCCAGTCCATTTAGTATTTGGCAAATTCAGAGAAAACACTCTATTATATATCCTATCTTGGTGAGTCCAAACTTTGTACCTAATTCATTTTCAATCATAACTTGTATTACCAACCTAGAAATTTCTTTTTGGACCTTAAAACATTTTTTTAGACAATTAGTCTTTTATGTCTTTCAACCTTATATACTTTATATCTCTTTTGTAAATTTCTTTTCTAAATTTAATAACAAGAAAAACTGTAACTATAACTATTTAGTCATCAATTCCATCAGAGACCCCAAAAGGATATACTATCACCTGAGAAAACAGGAAGTGCAAAACAAACAACTTCCAAAACTATAAAAGCAACAGAGACATCTGGCTGCCTGAATAGCCACCCAAGTTTCTTCTGCATGTTTTGGGCATCCATGTTCAGCCTATGGTTCTAAGATATCTGACAAACTTTTCTGCAAAGAAGGAATTTCAAAGGACTGTCCTATCTTATCTTAGCAAACTTCAACAGTGACCTTTTGTGTTCTGCTTGTTCAATTTAGACAGCATATTATCATCAGTCAAGGCAAGGATAGTCCCTCATCCAGTAACTAACTTTGCCACAATAAAAAACAAACTCCATATGGAGCTTCTTCAATATCCATCATTCTTTTTTGAAGTAATTTGTTGCTGCCATGAGCAGACATGTCTCACTGTCATGAAAAGCCTTATATTGGTAAAACATCTTAAAAGCAATATGGAGGTTTTTGAAGTATTTGAAGACCATCTATCTAAAACATGTCTGTTTGACCTTGAAATCATGCATAATTTGGCCACAAATTTGATTGTTAAAGATGACCGCTAACTTGCATTTCTTAATTATTCTAAATAGTTTATTATAAACTGTGAAGATCTGTGTTACCTTGTAATTGCAAAGTTCATTACTTGTTTTCTGTGTCCTACAAAATATCTGGCAGTTCTTTCATAAAACAGGAAGCCTAAAGGACCATCTCACCCTTTTTTGGCAAGTTCAGCAGTCATTTTCATGTGGGTCCTGCATGCCCAGTTTACACTGCATGCCATCGCCAACTTCTCCAAAGTAATTGGTGCTGCAAGAAGCAGACATGTCTCACTGTAAAGAAAAATCTAAATTCTTAAAATGTTTTAAATGTCATATTCTGTGGTTCATTGAAAGAGTTGAATTATACCTATTCATTTTAAATATATCTCTGTACATTTAGAAAATCTAACTAACAAAGAGAGGACCAAGAGTGAGTGACTGCCCACTCAGTGGGGAGCCACACTCTCCAGGCCCTTCATACCAGGACAAAACACCAAGTCGCTCCCCCACCCGCTTTAGCGTCTCTAGCCAGCCAGCAGAAAAGCCTCCTGTAGCTAGGCTGCTCCAACACCAACCAGACATAAATTGAACTTTGTAAGTTACAAGCTCTATTCTACCCCAAACCATCCTTTCCCCTGCAACCTCAGAGGAACTCTGAAGTACAAGGTGCAACTACTCACAGAAGACCAAGAGAGGATACCTGAAGTACAGGCTATGGCTGCATAGAACAGGCCAAGAGAGAAAACCAAGAGAGCAGACCAAGAAAGTGGGCCATGAGAGGCCTCAATGGCTCCCTGAGACATAGCCAATGACAGTGCACAGCAAAACAAGAACAGTTCACAAAGACACAGACAAGGACTGAACCAAGATACAAAGAAACTGCTGGCACCGATTGGAAGAAGAAATGGCTAGGTATCAATACAAGAATTTATTCAACAATATAAAACACAAAATAGTAAGATCAGAACCCAGTGTTCATACAACAGGAAGACTTGGTAATCTTAACCTAGGAGAAGCAGAAGAAAACAATTTTAAATATAACTTTATGAGGATGATGGAAAAATTTAAAGTGGAAATGAAAAATCCCCTTAAAGCAATGGAGGAAAAGGCAAATAAAAAAATTTGGAAAACATCAATAAATATCTTTTTTAAAAACCCTAAGAAAACCAAGAAAAAAATAATCAAACGGGAGAAGCAATCCATTCAAGCCATTCAAGAATTGAAGACAACCCCTTCTGCCTCCCCTCTTCGGGCCCATAACATTCCCCAAGCTCATCCTGTTTGGGCACTGGGACAAGGTCATGAGAGCAACCAGGTGGATTGGAGTGCCATTGTTTCAATAGCATGCCAGCAGCAAGGTAGGCCTTTTGTCTACGAGCTCCCTGGCCAGCAAGGAGACCTGATCCTGTAAAAGAAGATCCATTGGGGAGCATTCGGAAGAAGAGATGGGCAGTCGCCAATGCAAGAATTCCTCCAACAATCTGAAAAACAACATGAAACCACCAGAACGCAGCGAACTTACAACAGGAGGACTTGAAGACCATAATCAAGAAGAAGTAGAAAAAATTGACTTTATGAAAGTGATAGAGGCCCTTAAACAGGAAGTGAAAAACTCCCTTAAAGAAATGGATGAGAAGAATAACAAAAACTTTGAAGAATTGAGATCCATAAATGATATCCTGGGAAACCAAGGAAAAACAATTAAACATATAATAAAAACAGTTCAAGACTTGAAAACTGAAATGGAGGCAAGGAAGAAAACACAAACTGAGGGAAGGATAGAGATGGAAAATATAGTTAAATGAATAGAGACTACAGAAACAAGCATAACCAACAAAATACAAGAGATAGAAGAAAGAATCTCAGATTCTGAAGATACCAGAGAGAAAATAAACACACTGATCAAAGAAAACAGCAAAACCAACAAATTCTCATCACAAAACATTCAGGAAATCTGGGACACAATAAAAACACCAAACCTAAGAAAAATGGGGGTAGAAGAAGGAGAAGAAGTACAGTTCAATGGTCCAGAAAATATATTTAATAAAATTATAGAAGAAAACTTCCCAACCTAAAGAAAGATATTCCTATGAAGGTTCAAGAAGCATACAGAACACAAATAGATTAGATCAAAAAAAAATCCCATTGCCATATATAATCCAAACACAAAACATACAGAATAAAGAAAGAATATTAAGAGCTGCAAAGGAAAAAGGTCAAATAACTTATAAAGGTAAACCCATCAGACTTCTCTATGGAAACCATGAAAGCCAGAAGGTCCTGGATAGATGTACTGCAGAAACTAAGAGACCATGGATGCAAGCCCAGACTACTATACCCAGCCGAGCTTCCATTCACTATAAATGGAGAAAACAAAATTTTCCAGGATAAAAACAAATTTAAACAATATGTAGCCACAAATCCAGCCTTAGAGAAAGTAATAGAAGGAAAATCACAACCCAAGGAGTCCAACAATGCCCACAATAACTCAGACATCTAGTGACCCTTCACCAGCATAACTCGAAGAAGGGAAACACACAAACTCTACTACCAAAAAAATGACCGGAGTTAACAACCATGGGTCATTAATATCACTTAATATCAATGGACTCAACTCACCTATAAAAAGGCACAGGATATGAAAACAGGATCCAACATTCTGCTGTTTACAAGAAACACACCTCAACCACAAAGACAGACATCTACTCATAGTAAAGGGTTGGGAAAAGGTTTATCAAGCAAATGGACCTAAGAAACAAGCAGGTATGGTCATACTAATTTCTAACAAAGTGGATTTCAAACTTAAATCAATCAGAAGAGATGGAGAGGGACATCTTATACTCATAAGAGAAACAATTCATCAGGATGAAGTCTCAATCCTGAATATCTATGCCCCTAATATAAAAGCACCCACTTATGCAAAAGAAACATTACTAGGATTCAAGGCAGTCATCAAACCACACAAACTAATAGTGGGAGACTTCAACACTCCTCTCTCACCAATAGAGAGGTGAATCAGACAGAAACCTAACAGAGAAATAAGAAAATTAATTGAGGTAATGAATCAAATGGCCTTAACGGACATCTATAAAACATTTCACCAAAATAGGAAAGAATACACCTTCTCCTCTGCAGCTCATGGAACCTTCTCGAAAATTGACCACATAATTGGTAACAAGGCAATCTTCCACAGTTACAAAAAAATATTAGTAACCACCTATGTCTTATCAGATCATCATGGATTAAAGTTAGAATTCAACAACAACGCTAAAACCAGAAAACCTACAAACTCACGGAAATTGGACAGCTATTGAACCACCCCTGAGTCAAGGAAGAAATAAAGAAATTAAAGTCTTCATTGAATTTAATGAAAATAAAGACACAACATACTCAAACCTATAGGACACTATGAAAACAGTGCTAAGAGGAAAGTTCATAGCACTAAGTGCCCACTTTAAGAAAATGGAGAAGGCACACATTGGAGACTTAACAGTTCACCTGAAAGCTCTAGAAAAAAAAAGAAGAACCAGACTCACATAGGAGGAGTAGAAGTCCGGAAATAATCAAACTGAGGGCTGAAATCAACAAAATAGAAACACAGAAAACAATTGAAAGAATCAATGAAACAAAAAGCTGGTTCTTGGAGAATATCAACAAGATTGATAAACCCCTATTCAAACTAATAAAATGGCAGAGAGAGAACACCCAAATTAATAATATCAGAAATGAAAAGGGGGACATAACCACAGACACAGAGGAAATTCAGAGAATCATTAGATCTTACTACAAAAGCCTGTATGCCACAAAACTGGAAAATATAAAAGAAATGGACATTTTTTTAGATAAGTACCATATACCAAAGTTAGACCAGGGCCAGGTGAACAATCTAAATAGACCTGTTAGTCGTGAGAAATTAGAAGCTGTTATCAAAAACCTCCCTACCAAAGAAAGACCAGGACCAGATGGTTTCAATGCAGAATTCTACCAGAACTTCCAAGAAGACCTAATACCTATGTTCCTTAATGTATTTCACAATATAGAAACAGAAGAGTCAATGCCAAATTCCTTTAATGAAGCTACAGTTACCCTGATACCAAAACCACACAAAGACTCAACCAAGAAGGAGAATTACAGGCCAATCTCACTCATGAACATCGACGCAAAAATTCTCAATAAAATACTGGCAAACTGAATCCAAGAACACATTAAAAAATTATACATTATGATTAAGTAGGCTTCATCCCAGAGATACAGGGCTGGTTCAACTTACAAAAATCTATCAATGTAATCCATCATATAAATAAACTGAAAGAAAAAAAAACATATGATCACTTCATTATTTGGTGAAAAAGCATTTGACAAAATTCAACAACCCTTTATGATAAAGTTCTTGGAGAGATTAGGGATACAAGGATCATACCTAAATATAATAAAAGCTATTTACAGCAAGCCGACAGTTAACATCAAATTAAACGGAGAGAAACTCAAAGCCATCCCACTAAAATCAGGAACATGACCAGGCTGTCCACTCTTTCCATACCTCTTCAATATAGTTCTTGAAGTTCTAGCAATAGCAATAAGACAACATAACGGGATCAAGAGGATTCGAATTGGAAAGGAAGAAGTTAAACTTTCATTATGTGCAGATGATATGATAGTGTACATAAGTGACCCCAAAACTCCACCAAAGAACTCCTACAGCTAATAAACACCTTTAGTAATGTCGTAGGATACAAGATCAACTCCAAAAAATCATTTGCCTTCCTATACACAAAGGATAAGGAAGCAGAGAGGGAAATCAGAGAAGCATCACATATCACGATAGCCACAAATAGCATAAAATATCTTGGGGTAACTCTGACCAAGAAAGTGAAAGATCTATTTGACAAGAACTTTAAGGAATTGAAGAAAGAAATTGAAGAGGATACCAGAAAATGGAAGGATTTCCCTTGCTCTTGGATTGGGAGGATCAACATAGTAAAAATGGCAATTCTACCAAAGGCAGTCTATAGATTCAATGCATTCCCCATCAAGGTCCCACCAAAATTCATCACAGATCTTGAGAGGACAATAATCAAATTTATATGAAGAAACAAAAAAACCAGGATAGCCAAAACAGTGTTATACAATAAAGGAACTTCTGGAGGCATTACTACCATCCCTGACTTCAAATTCTATTACAGAGCTACAGTATTGAAAACAGCTTGGAATTGGCATAAAAACAGAGAAGTCGACCAATGGAATTGAATAGAAGACCCGGATTTTAACCCACAATCCTATGAACACCTGATTTTCGATAGAGGAGCTAAAAGCATACAATGAAAGAAAGAAAACATCTTCAAAAAATTGTGCTGGCATAAGTGGAGGTCAACCTGTAGAAGAATGAAAATAGATCCATATCTATCACCATGCAGAGAACTCAAGTCCAAATGGATCAAAGACCTCAATATCAATCTGAACACATTGAACATGATAGAAGTGGGAAGTACTCTACAACATATGGGTACAGTAGATCATTTCCTACGTATAACCTCAGCAGCACAGGCATTAAGGGCAACATTGAATAAATGGGACCTCCTGAAACTGAAAAGCTTCTGTAAAGCAAAGGACACTGTCACTAAAACAAAAAGGCAACCCACTGACTGGGAGATCTTCACCAAACTTGCAACAGACAAAGGTCTGATCTCCAAAATATATAAAGAACTCAAGAAACTAGACTTTAAAATGCTAATTAAACCAATTAAAAAATGGGACACTGAGCTGAACAGAGAATTCTCAACAGGAGAAGTTCAAATGGCCAAAAGACACTTAAGGTAATGTTCAACCTCCTTAGCAATCAGGGAAATACAAATCAAAACAACTTTGAGATACCATCTTACACCTGTCAGAATGGCTAAAATCAAAAACACCAATGATAGCCATTGCTGGAGAGGTTGTGGAGTAAGGGGTACACTTTTCCATTGCTGGTGAGAATGCAAACTTGTGCAACCACTTTGGAAATCAGTGTGGTGGTTTCTCGGGAAATTCGGTATCAACCAACCCCAGGACCCAGCAATACTATTCTTGGGACTATACCCAAGAGATGCCCTATCATATTACAAAAGCATTTGTTCAACTATGTTCATAGCAGCATTATTTGTAATAGCCAGAACCTGGAAACAACCTAGATGCCCTTTAATTGAAGAATGGATGATGAAAGTGTAGAATATATACATATTAGAGTACTACTCAGCAGTAAAAAACAATGACATCTTAAATTTTGCATGCAAATAGATAGAAATAGAAAACACTATTTTGAGTGAGATAACCCAGACCCAAAAAGATGAAGATGGGATGTACTCACTCATAATTGGTTTCTAGTCATAAATAAAAGACATTGAGCCTATAATTTGTGATCCTAAAGGAGGTAAATAAGAAGGTGAACCCAAAGAAAAACATATAGTTATCTTCCTGGATATTAGAAGTAGACAAGATTGCCAGACAAAAATTGGGAAGTTAGGGGTAAGGGAAAATAGGGAGAGAAAAGTGAGAAGGGGAGGATGGAGAGAGCTTGGCGGAATGGCATGGTTGGGATAAAGGGAGGGTGGATATGGGAGCAGGGAAGTATATATTTTAATTAAGGGGCAAGAGACTTGACTCTAAAGGGGCTCCCAGGTGTCCAGGAAGATGTCCCCAGCTAGTTCCTTGGCCAGCTGAGGAGAGGGAACCTGAAATGGCCCTATCCTATAGCCATACTGATGAATATCTTGCATATCACCATAGAACCTTCACTGGCGATGGATGGAGATAGAGACAAAGACCCATATTGGAGCACCAGACTGAGTTTCCAAGTTCCAAATGAGGAGCAGAAGGAGGGAGAACATGAGCAAGGAAGTCAGGACCGCGAGGGGTACACCCACCCACTGAGACAGTGGGGCTGATCTCTTGGGAGCTCACCAAGGCCAGCTGGATTGGGACTGGAAAAGCATGGGATAAAACTGAACTCTCTGATCATGGCGGACAATGAGGGCTGATAAGAAGCCAAGGACAATGGCACTGGGTTTTGATCCTAATGCATGTATTGGCTTTGTGGGAACCTAGCCTGTTTGGATGCTCACCTTCCTAGACCTGGATGGAGGGGAGGAGGACCTTGGACTTCCCACAGGGCAGGGAACCCTGACTGCTCTTCAGACTGGAGAGCGAGGGGGAGATGAGTGAGGGGGGGAAATGGGAGGTGGGGAGGAGGTGGAAATCTTTTTAATAAAAAAAGAATTGAAGACAAAAATAGAGGCAATAAGGAAAACACAAATGAAGGGAATTCTGAAAATGAAAAATCTGGGTAAACAAATGGGAACTATAGTGGCAAGCATAACCAACAGAATACAAGAGATGGAAGAAAGAATCTCAGGTGATAAAAGTACTATAGAGAAAATAGATTTATCATTTAAAGAAAACATTAAATCCAACAAATTATTAACACAAAACATCCAGGAAACCTAAAGAAGTATATCCCTATGAAGGTACATAAAGCATAGAGAATAGCAAATAGACTCAAGCAAAAAAAAAAAAAAAAAAAAAGAAAGAAAAAGTAAAAGTTCCCTCACCATATAATAATCAAAATACAAAACATACAGAATAAAAAATAAAGAATATTAAGAGCTTCACAGGAAAAAGGCCAAGTAACATATAAAGGCAGACCTATCAGAATTATACCCAACTTCTCAATGGAAACATTAAAAGCCAGAAGGTCATGGACAGAGGTTCTGCAGACACTAAAAGACCACAGATGCAAGCCCAGACTACTATACCCAGCAAAGCTTTCAAACAACATAGATGGAGAAAACAAGATATTTCGTAAAAAAAAGCAGATTTAAACAATACCTATCCACATATCCAACTCTACAAAGAGTAATAGAAAGAAAAGTCCAACCCAAGGAAGCTAATTTCACCCCCAAAACACAGGCAACAGATACCCTTATACCAACATACCCCAAAGAAAGGAAACACTCAAACACTACCACCAAAAAAATGACAAGAATTAACAATCACTGGACATTAATAACTCAGTATCATTGGACTCAGTGCACTTATAAAAAGACACAGGCTAAGAAAATGGATGCAAAAGCAGGATCCATCCTTTGGCTGTATACAAGAAACAGGCCTCAAACTCAATGACAGGCATTACCTCAGAGTAAAGGGTTGGGAAAAGATTTTCTAATCAAATGGATCTAAGAAACAAGTAGGTATTGCTATCCTAATATTTAACAAAAATAGACTTCAAACTAAAATCAATCAGAAGACATGGAGAAGGACACTTTGTACTTATCACAGGAAAAATTCATCAAGATGAAGTCTCAATCTTGAACATTTATGCCTCAAATAAAGAACACCCACATACATAAAAGAAACATTAGTAAAGCTTTAATTGCACATCAAACCACACACACTAATAGTAGGAGACTTCAATGAACTTTTTCCAATGAAAAGGTCAGCCAGATAGAAACTTAAAAGAGAAATAAGAGAACTAACAGATGTCATGGCTCAAATGGACTTAACAGACAACAGAACATTTAACATAAATACAAGAGAATATATCTTTTTCTCAGCACCTTTTGGAACCCTCTCTAAAACTGACCACATACTCAGTAACAAAACAAACCTCAACAGATACAGAAAAATGGAATAACCCCTTGTGCCTTATCAGATCACCATGGTTTAAAGTTAAAATTGAACAACAACACTAACTTCAGACAGACAACAACCCCATAGAAATTCAACATTGCTCAAATGAACCATTCCTGAATCAAGGAATAAATGAAAAAAAGAAATAAAAGACTTCCTAGAATTCAATATAAATGAATGCACAACAAACTCAAACTTATGGGATTCTATGAAAGCAGTGCTAAGAGATAAGTGCAAAACACTAAGTGCCTAAATAAAGAAAGCAGAAAAATCTCACACTAGCAACTTAACAGCATACCTAAAAGCTCTAGAACAAAAAGAAGAAAGCTTACTCAAGAGGAATAGATGACAGGAAATAATCAAACTGAGGGCAGGCATCAATAAAATAGAAGCAAAGAAAATAATACAAAACAAAATCAATGAAACAAAAATCTGGTTCTTTGAGAAAATCAGCAGCATATAAAAACTCTTATCTAAACTAATAAAAAGGCAGAGAAAGAACATCAAAATTAACAAAATCAGAAATGAAAATGGGGACATAACAATAGACAATGAGGAAATCCAAAGAATCATTGAGTCACAATACAAAACTCTCTACTCCACAAAATTGGAAAATGTATAAATGGATGATTTTCTGGATAGGTACCACATACCAAAATTAAGTCAAAACCAAGTAAACAATTTAAATAGAACTATAACTTGCAGGAAAATAGAAACAGTCATCAAAAGCCTCCCAACTAAAAAAAGCCCAGGGCTGGATGGTTTCAGTGCAAAATTCTTTTTGTTTTTTCTTTCATTTTTTTTTATTCTTTTTTAATTAAAATTTCCAGCTGCTCCCTGTTTCCCATTTCCCTCCCCCTCCTCCCACATATTTCCCCCTCCCCCCGCTCCCCTCCCCCTATACCCACTCCTCTTCTCCTCCCCCCAGTCCATTCCCCCTCCCTCTTGATACTGAAGAGCAGTCCAAATTCCCTGCCCTACAGGAAGACCAAGGTCGTCCCACTTCTATCTAGGTCCAGGAAGGTGAGCATCCAAACAGAACCTAGTGCCATTGTCCTTGGCTTCTCATCAGCCTTCATTGTCTGCCATGCTCAGAGAGTCCAGTTTCAACACATGCTTATTCAGTCCCAGTCCAGCTGGCCTTGGAGAGCTCCCAATAGATCAGTTCCACTGTCACAGTGGGTGGGTGCACGTCTCGTGGTCCTGATTTCCTTGCTCATGTTCTCCCTCCTTCTGCTCCTCATTTGGACCTTAAGAGCTCAGACCATTGCTCCAAATTGGGTCTCTGTCTCTCTCTATCCATCGCCAGATGAAAGTTCCCGTGCCATTCTCCTTGGCCTCTCATCAGCTCTCATTGTCCGCCACATTCAGAGAGTTCGGTTTTATCCCATGTTTTTTCAGTAGCAGTCCAGCTGGCCTTGGTGAGCTCCCAATAAATCGGCCCCACTGTCTCAGTGCTTGGGTGCACCCCTCATGGTCCTGACTTCCTTGTTCATGTTCTCTCTTCTTCTGCTCCTCATTATAACCTTGGGAGCTCAGTCCGGTGCTCCAGTGTGGGTCTCTGTCTCTATCTCCATCCATCGCTAGATGAAGGTTCTATGGCGATATGCAAGATATTCATCAGTATGATTATAGGATACGTTCATTTCAGGTTCCCTATCCTCAGGTGCCCCAATGAACTAACTGGGGACATTGCCCTGGGCATTTGGTAGCCATTCCAAGTTCAAGTCTCTTGCCAACCCTTAGGTGGCTCCCTTAACTAAGGTATGAGTTTCCCTGCTCCCCTATCCCACCTTCCTTTATCCCCAATCACCCCGATTCCCCCAGTTCCCCTCATCCTCTCCTTCACACTTTTCTCTCCCCATCACCCCTCATCCCCATCCCACCCCACCCCGAAGATTCCAATTTTTTGCCCATCAATCTTGTCTATTTCCCATAGCTGGGAGGATATCTATATGTTTTTCCTTGGGTATACCATCTTGTTTAGCTTCTTTAGGATCACAAATTATAGACTCAGTGGCCCCTATCCATGGCTAGAAACCAATTATGAGTGAGTACATCCCATGATCTTCTTTTTGGGTCTGGGTTACCTCACTCAGGATCGTTTTTTCTATTTCCATCCATTTGCATGCAAAATTTGAGAAGTCATTGTTTTTTACCGCAGAGTAGTACTCTAATGTGTATATATTCCACACTTTCTTCATCCGTTCTTCCATTGGAGGGCATCTAGGTTGCTTCCAGGTTCTGGCTATTACAAATAATGCTGCTATGAACATAGTTGGACAAATGCTTATGTCATATGATAGGGCATCTCTTGGGTATATTCCCAAGAGTGCTATTGCTGTGTCCAGGGGTAGGTTGATCCCAATTTTTCTGAGAAACTGCCACACTGATTTCCAAAGTGGTTGCACAAGTTTGCTGTCCCACCAGCAATGGATGAGGGTACTCCTTTCTCCACAACCTCTCCAGCAAAGGCTATCCTTGGTGTTTTTGATTTTAGCCATTCTGAAAGGTGTAAGATGATATCTCAAAGTTGTTTTGATTTGCATTTCTCTGATCGCTAAGGAGGTTGAGCATGACCTTAATTATCTTTTGGCCATTTGAACTTCTTCTGTTGAGAATTCTCTGTTCAGTTCAGTGCCCCATTTTTTTAATTGGGTTAATTATCCTTTTAAAGTCTAGTTTCTTGAGTTCTTTACATATTTTAGAGATCAGACCTTTGTCTGTTGCGGGGTTGGTGAAGATCTTCTCCCAGTCAGTAGGCTGCCTTTTTGTCTTAATGACAGTGTCCTTTGCTTTACAGAAGCTTCTCAGTTTCAGGAGGTCCCATTTATTCAATGTTGCCCTTAATGTCTGTGCTGCTGGGGTTATACATAGGAAGCGATCTCCTGTGCCCATATGTTGTAGGGTACTTCCCATTTTCTCTTCTATCATGTTCAGTGTGTTCAGATTGATATTGAGGTCTTTGATCCATTTGGACTTGAGTTTTGTGCATGGTGATAGATATGGGTCTATATTCATTCTTCTACAGGTTGACATCCAATTGTGCCAGCACCATTTGTTGAAGATGCTTTCTTTCTTCCATTGTATACTTTTAGCTCCTTTATCGAAAATCAGTTGTTCATAGGGTTGTGGGTTAAAATCCGGGTCTTCTATACGATTCCATTGGTCGACTTCTCTGTTTTTATGCCAGTACCACGCTGTTTTCATTACTGTAGCTCTGTAATAGAGTTTGAAGTCAGGGATGGTAATGCCTCCAGAAGTTCCTTTATTGTATAAGATTGTTTTGGCTATCCTGGGTTTTTTGTTTCTCCATATAAAGTTGATTATTGTCCTTTCAAAATCTGTGAAGAATTTTGATGGGATTTTAATGGGGATTGCATTGAATCTATAAATTGCCCTTGGTAGAATTGCCATTTTTACTATGTTGATCCTCCCAATCCAAGAGCAAGGGAGATCCTTCCATTTTCTGGTATCCTCTTCAATTTCTTTCTTCAATGCCTTAAAGATTTGTCAAATAGATCTTTAACTTCCTTGGTTAGAGTTACCCCAAGATATTTTATGCTTTTTGTGGCTATCGTGAAAGGTGATGATTCTCTTATTTCCCTCTCTGCTTCCATATCCTTTGTGTATAAGAGGGCGACTGATTTTTTGGAGTAGATCTTGTATCCTGCCACATTACTAAAGGCATTTATCAGCTGTAGGAGTTCTTTGGTGGAGTTTTTGGGGTCGCTTATGTACACTATCATATCATCTGCAAATAATGCAAATTTAACTTCTTCCTTTCCAATTTGAATTCCCTTTATCCCCTTATGTTGTCTTATTGCTATTGCTAAAACTTCGAGAACTATATTGAAGAGGTATGGAGAGAGTGGACAGTCTTGGCGTGTTCCTGATTTTAGTGGGATGGCTTTAAGTTTCTCTCCATTTAATTTGATATTAGCTGTTGGCTTGCTGTATATAGCTTTAATTAAATTTAGGTATGACCCTTGTATCCCTAATCTCTCCAAGACTTGTATCATAAAGGGATGTTGAATTTTTTCAAATGCTTTTTCAGCATCTAGTGAAACGATCATATGGTTTTTTTCTTTCAGTTTATTTATATGATGGACTACATTGATAGATTTGCGTATGTTAAACCAGCCCTGCATCTCTGGTATGAAGCCTACTTGATCATAATGGATAATTTTTCTAATGTGTTCTTGGATTCGGTTTGCCAGAATTTTGTTGAGGATTTTTGCGTCGATGTTCATGAGTGAGATTGGCCTGTAATTCTCTTTCTTGTTTGGGTCTTTGTGTGGTTTGGGTATCAGAGTTACCATAGCTTCATAAAAGGAATTTGGCAAAGACTCTTCTGTTTCTATATTGTGAAATACATTAAGGAGTATAGGTATTAGGTCTTCTTGGAAGTTCTGGTAGAATTCCGCATTGAAACCATCTGGACCTGGACTTTTTCTGGAAGGGAGGTTTTTGATAACAGCTTCTAATTCTTCATGACTAACAGGTCTATTTAGGTTGTTCACCTGGTCCTGGTTTAACTTTGGTATATGGTATTTATCTAAAAAAGTGTCCATTTCTTTTACATTTTCCAGTTTTGTGGCATACAGGCTTTTGTAGTAAGATCTAATGATTCTCTGAATTTCCTCTGTGTCTGTGGTTATGTCCCCCTTTTCATTTCTGATCTTATTAATTTGCAAATTCTCTCTCTGCCGTTTGATTAGTTTGGATAGGGGTTTATCAATCTTGTTGATTTTCTCGAGGAACCAGCTTTTTGATTCATTGATTCTTTCAATTGTTTTCTGTGTTTCTATTTTGTTGATTTCAGCCCTCAGTTTGATTATTTCCAGTCTTCTACCCCTTCTAGGTGAGTCTGCTTCTTTTTTTTTCTAGAGCTTTCAGGTGGGCTCTTAAGTTTCCAATGTGTGCTTTCTCTGTTTTCTTTAAGTGGGCAGTTAGTGCTATGCACTTTCCTCTCAGGACTGCTTTCATAGTGTCCCATAGGTTTGAGTATGTTGTTTGTTTATTTTCATTGTCTTCAAGGAAGACTTTAATTTCTTTCTTTATTTCTTCCTTAATCCAGGTATGGTTCAGTAGTTGACTATTCAGTTTCCATGAGTTTGTAGGCTTTCTGGGGGTAGCATTGTTGCTGAATTCTAGCTTTAATCCATGGTGATCTGATAAGATACAGGTGGTTATTAATATTTTTTGTAACTGTGGATGTTTGCTTTGTTACCGAGTATGTGGTAGATTTTTGAGAAGGTTCCATGAGCTGCAGAGAAGAAGGTATATTCTTTCCTATTTGGGTGGAATATTCTATAGATGTCTGTTAAGTCCATTTGATTCATTACCTCCATTAATTCTCTTATTTCTCTGTTAGGTTTCTGTCTAATTGACCTGTCCATTAGTGAGAGAGGACTGTTAAAGTCTCCTACTATTAATGTGTGCAGTTTGATGGCTGCCTTGAGTTTTAGCAATGTTTCTTTTACGTACGTGGGTGCTTTTATATTAGGGGCATAGATATTCAGGATTGAGACTTCATCCTGATGAATTGTTCCTGTTATGAGTAGAAAATGTCCCTCTCCATCTCTTCTGATTGATTTAAGTTTGAAGTCAACTTTGCTAGAAATTAGTATGGCCACACCTGCTTGTTTCTTAGGTCCATTTACTTGATAAGCCTTATCCCAACCCTTTACTCTGAGTAGGTGCCTGTCTTTGTGGTTGAGGTGTGTTTCTTGTAAACAGCAGAATGTTGGATCCTGTTTTCGTATTCAATCTCTTAGTCTGTGCCTTTTTATAGGTGAGTTGAGTCCATTGACAATTAGTGATATTAATGACCAGTGGTTGTTAACTCTAGTCACTTTTTTAGTAGTAGATTTTGTGTGTTTCCCTTCTTTGAGTTATGCTGGTGAAGGGTCTCTAGATGTCTGAGTTATTGTGGTCATTGTTGGACTCCTTGGTTAGTGATTTTCCTTCTATTACTTTCTGTAAGGCTGGATTTGTGGCTACGTATTGTTTAAATTTGTTTTTATCCTGGAAAATTTTGTTTTCTCCATTTATAGTGAATGAAAGCTTGGCTGGGTATAGTAGTCTGGGCTTGCATCCAAGGCCTTTTAGTTTCTGTAGTACATCTATCCAGGACCTTCTGTCTTTCATGGTTTCCATAGAGAAGTCAGGTGTAAGTCTGATAGGTTTACCTTTATAAGTAACTTGGCCTTTTCCCTTTGCTGCTCTTAGTATTCTTTCTTTATTCTGTATGCTTTGTGTTTTGATTATTATATGGTGAGAGGATGTTTTTTTTTTTTTTGATCCAGCCTATTTGGTGTTCTGTGTGCTTCTTGAACCTTCATAGGTATATCTTTCTTTAGGTTGGGAAAGTTCTCTTCTATAATTTTATTAAATATATTTTCTGGACCGTTGAGCTGCGCTTCTTCTCCTTCTTCTATTCCTATTATTCTTAGGTTTGGTCTTTTTATTGTGTCCCATATTTCCTGAATGTTTTGTGATGAGAATTTGTTGGCCTTGCTGTTTTCTTTGATCAGCGTGTTTATTTTCTCTATGGTATCTTCAGAATCTGAGATTCTTTCTTCTATCTCTTGTATTCTGTTGGTTATGCTTGCTTCTGTAGTCTCTATTCGTTTACCTAGATTTTCCCTGTCCAGCTGGCCTTCTGTTTGTGTTTTCTTCTTTGCCTCCATTTCAGTTTTTAAGTCTTGAACTGTTTCCATTATCTGTTTGATTGCTTTTCCTTGGTTTCCTAGGGTATCATTCACTGATTTGCTCAATTCTTCAAACTTTCTGTTATATTTCTCATCCATTTCTATAAGGGCATTTTTACATGCTGTTTAAGGGCGTCAATCACTTTCATAAAGTCAATTTTATCTACTTCTTCATGATTAAGGTGTTCATGTCCTCCTGTTGTGAGGTCGGTGGGTTCTGGTGGTTTCATATAGTTTTTCAGATTGTTGGGTGAATTCTTGCATTGGCGCCTGCCCATCTCTTTCTCCGAATGCTCCCCTATGGATCTTCTTTTACCGGATCAGGTCTCCTTGCCTACTGATATACCTTCCCCAGTGATGGCACTCTGCAGTGATAGCTCTCCTGGTGCTCCAGTGATGTCTCTCCTGGTACCAATATCAGATCTCCGTGCCCAAAGACGGCTCTCCTGGTACCCAGATTAGCTCTCCCATTGATGGCTCTCCTGGTGCCAAGATCAAATCTTCCTGCAGGTTGGGTAGTTCGTAAACAAAGCCCCTACCTTGCTTGTTGCAGGCAGGCTGGTGAAACAAAGGAAGTCTCGCCTGCCTACTTGCCCTGAGGATTTGCCCCCAGCGCCAGACAGACTGAGCTGGATGGTGTTATGTGCCCTAAGAGGAAAGGGGGCAGAAGGGAGAAGGGTTCTGGATGCAAGCTGGGTGGGACAAGAAGAGAGAGGCAGTATGCAGAGTGTAGAGCCCCTGCAGGGAGCCCAGGGAGTATATGGTGGGGGATGAGGAACTTCAGAGATCCCTGTCCAGGGCTGCTTCCGCCGCTGCCGGTCACAAACTCACCCCACTGCTGTCTCTCCTGGTGCCGAGATCAGATCTCCGTGCAGGTTGGGTAGTTCATAAACAAAGCGCCTACCTTGCTTGATGCAGGCAGGCCAGTGAAACAAACGAAGTCTCACCTGCCTACTTGCCTGAGGATTTGCCCCCAGCGCCTCAGTGCAAAATTCTACCAGAACTTCAAATACCTATAATCCTCAAAGTGTTCCACATAATAGAAAGAGAAAGAACATTGCCAAATTCTTTTTATGAGACTTTAGTTACCCTGATACCTAAACCACACAAAGATTCAACCAAGAAAGAGAATTACAGACCAATCTCATTCATGAACATGGATGCGAAAATACTCAATAAAATACTGGCAAACCAAATCCAAGTACACACCAAAAAAAAATCATCCATGATCAAGTTAGCTTTATCCCAGAGGTGAAGGAATGTTCAACATACAAAAATCTATCATTGGAATCTACTATATAAATAAACTGAGAGAATAAAATGATATGATCATCTTATTAGATTCTGAAAATGCATTTGACAAAATCCAACACTTCTTAATTATAAGGGTCTTGGAAATATCAGGGATACAAGGAATATATCTAAACATAATAAAAAGAAGATACAGGAAGCCGACAGCCAAAATCAAATTAAATGGAGAAGAATTCAAAGTGATTCTACTAAAATCAGGAACAACAACAACAAAAAAGGCTGTCCACTTTTTCCATATCTATTCAAAATAGTTCTTGAAGTTCTGGATAGAGCAATAAGAAAACAAAAGGAGATCAAGGGGATACAAATTAGCAAGGAAGAAGTCAAACTTTCACTATCTGCAGATGATTTGATAGTATATATAAGCAACCACAAAAACTCTACCAGGGACTCCTACAGCTGATAAATACCTTCAGTAATGTGGCTGGATAGATGATCGACTCAAAAAAAAAAAAAGTAGCCCTAGTATATACAAACGATAAAGAAGCTGAGAAACAAATCAAAGAAATATCACTCTGCAGAATAACCACAAATAACAAAATATTTGGGATAACACTAACCAAAGAAGTGAGTGAAAGACCTCTTTGACAAGAACTTTAAGTCCTTGAAGAAAAATATTAAAGAAGATAGGAGAAAATGGAAAGATATTCCATGCTCTTGGATAGGCAGGATCAACATAATAAAAATGACAATCTTACCAAAAGCAATCTAAAGATTCAATGCACTCCACATCAAAATCCCAACACAATTCTTCACACACCTTAAAAGAACAACACTCAACTTCATATGGAAAAACAAAAAACCTAGAATAGCCAAAATAATCCTGTACAATAAAGAAACATCTGGAGTCATCTCTAGACTTGACATTAAGCTCTATTAGAGAGCTACAGTAATGAAAACAGCTTGGTATTGGCATTAAACCAGACAGGTTGACAAATGGAATTGAGTCTAACTCCCAAATATTAATCCATGCACCTATGAACACGTGATTTTTGACAAAGAAGGTAAAGGTATACAATGGATAAAAGAAAGTGTCTTCAACAAATTGTGCTGGCATAACTGGATGTCAACATGTAGAAGAATGAAAATGGATTCATATCTATCCCCATGCACAAAGCTCAAGTCCAAATGCATTAAAGACCTTAATATGAATCAAACCTCACTGCACTTGATAGAAAAGAAAGTGCAAAGTACACTTGAACACATTGGCACAGGAGACCATGTCTTAAATATAACACCAGTAGCACAGACACTGGGAGCAAAAACAAATAAGTGGGACCACCTGTAACTGAGAAGCTTCCAAAGGACACAGTTGATATGACAAAAACAAAGCCTACCTAATGGGAAAAGATCTTCATGAATCCCACAGCAGACAGAGGACTGATCTCCAAATATATATATAAAAACTTAAGAAATTAGACATCAAAATATCACATAATCTAATTAAGAAGTGGGGTAGCAATCTAAACAGAGAATTAATTCAGTTTCCGTGTGGTTATTTTAAGTCATGGTGGTTGGGAAATAAATGAGCAGCCTCCACCTACACAGAGGTTTGAATAAATGTATGTAGGCTTGAGAGAGAGAGAGAGAGGAAAAAGAGTATATACAGTTATAAATAAAGTAAAATGTTTAAAGAGAGAGTACACGCAGTCATAGACTAAAAGAGTAAGGAAAAATAAGCCACATAAAGATGGAAAATACACAGAGAGTATATATATTACTGTGTTTTCTTTGAATTTTTTTACTGTGAATGAGCTAAGTACAGAGAAACATTTTATTGTATTGACCTCTGAGCTAAACCAACATATATATTTTAAAGGTATCTTGACTGCAAAATTTGAGTCTAAGCATATGTTGCTTTAGAAAAGAGGTTCTACCTTTGTTTCCATAGAGCATAGAAAGTTGTGGATTCCTTACCAGCTTATATGGTTTGATAAAACAAAATCCCCTGAAGTAATGGCCCAGATAATCCAACATCCATAACAGCTTAGGACTATTGGCTGAAATGAACCAGCCTCAAAGGATATCCCATGAAAGACCTGATTAACAGTGCCCCAATCAGCATGAAGTAATCTAGAAAACAATGCAAAAATTTCCTAAATGATTATTTAAAAATATTTGTTTACACTTAAAGGCAGATATGCTAGAGATGAATTTTTTTGTATTGGTATGGATATTGATAATACAATTTTAAGGTCAATTTTTTTATATGTGTATTCTGCTCTTGAATAAGGTATTGTGTTTGTGAAGCTCATTTAAAAATGTAATGTATAATTAAGAGATATAGGTTAATAGTCATCTATAATAGACAAGCTTGTAGTCATGATAATTAGGTTTTCTAGATGTACAAAGATATATTTTTGATGGATAGGTATTCTTGAAATCCTTCAAAGGCTTACAGAATATGGCATTTAAAATGTTTTAAGAACTTAGATTTTCTTGACGGTGAGCCATGTCTGCTCCTGGCAGTACCAATTACTTCAAGAGAAAGATAGACATCTGAGAGGCTCCTAATGGAATTTGTTTACCATTTGGCCAAGAAACTCCTCTTTCCTAGACTGTTTGAAAGTTGTATGAACTGGATTGCAGGACCCACAGAAAAATGACTGCTGAACTTGGTAAAAAAAAGGTGAGATGGACTGTTGAAGTTCCCATTTTATGAGAGGACTGCCAGACATTTTGCAGGACACAGAAGAAAGCAACAGATGAACTTTGCCAGTACAAGGCATGAGAGATCTTCACATTTCCGGCTTCATGGAAAAGTCTACCAGATACTATGGGTCCGTAGGCTGAAGATGGATGCCAAAATGTTAATGAAGAACTTTGAGTAGCTGTAAAGAAAGTGAGATGTCTGTGTCAATTCTAGAGTTTTGGAAGTTACTTACAATGCATTTTCTGTTTACTTAGGTAAAGAAAGATAGTTTCATAATTATAAAAGGCAGATTCAATATAAAACTTTAGACTCACAAAGATAGAATAGATGATAGAGTATTTTCTTTAATCTGCCAAATGCAATTGAACTAAATATCATAACTACAATTTTTGTTTAATAACTATTTTGTTTTCTGTAACGCTGCTATGGAAAAATTAAAACCTTCCTTTTCCTTTAGACAGAAATGTGGCAGCAATGTGGGATTCCCCTCTGTATGATGTTTTATTACCATTGGTTAATAAAGAATTTACTTTGGGCCTATGGCAGTGCAGAATAAAGAAAGGTGGGAATTCCAAGCAGATGGAGGAGAAAAGAATATGGAGTCAGAGAGACACCATGTAGCTGACAAAGGAGGAAGATACCTATTGCTAAATCACAGCCTTGTGGTGATACATAGATTAATAGAAATGGGTTAATATAAGATAGAAGAGTTAACCAGTAGTATATCTAAGCAAATAGCCAAGCAGTATTGTAAGTAATATAATTTTTGTGTGATTATTCATGTCTGAGCAGTCAGAAAACAAGAGAGCAGTCTCTGGTTACAATTCAACACGTTGGTTTAAGAAAAAGTCAACTGGAAGTTTCTACAAAATGCTTTACTCTTCTAAAGAAAAAAATTAGAAATAGTGATCCCTTTTCATCATGCTTGAATTCATATGTATGGGGACAGTGGATACGTGTGTATACTGCAGCCATCTTGAAATCATAAGGCAAGTCAGTCTAAAAGTCAAAATCAATCAAAAAGCTACAACAAACTTGAAATAACACAGGTAGCACAGATGACAATTTGACAAGAAACTGCAAAAAAGTTCCCTTTATCCCTGTATTTCTGGTTATGAGAAACAATATAGTTGTTTAAGAAAACCCATGTCTGAAATTATTTTTGCTAAAAGATGGGTCCCTAGTTCATTTTCACACTGAGCCTGTCATTAAACATTTCTTAGAAAATTGAAGTGATTATTTTCTTTTTCTCACAAAAATATTGTTTCAGAAGTATGTGAAACCTTATTCTGGTCCCTTAATGGTGCTTTCTTCCTGTGTGTTGAATGATCTTTCTATCTAAAGTCTTATGAGAGATTGCCAAGTACTGCCTGCTCTTCTCACGTTCTGGGTCCTACACTGATGACTTATTTTGTAAGACACAGAACACTTGCATGACTCTGAAAAAGTAGTGGCATGTGCATTTTAACCTCACATAGAAAACTATCTCCTGCCTTACTCAAATTTATGGTACTTTCAGCTTTAAATTAGCACCAAAGGAAGAAATTTGTAAAAAATAATTTTAGTACATAATCAAAGGAAAAGGGGTCTAAAATGTTGTCAGGAATAATTGAAATTAAAAAGAAAGTATCTTAGTAAACATGCTCAATAGGAAAAAACTGCATTGCACTACCCAACCACAGGCCATTACTGCCAGAAGTCTTGTTAGGCAACTGCCTGAGGACCTTACCCACACTCTAGTTTCAAAGCAATTCAGTCCTCAGTTATCTCTCCCTACCTTGTTGATTTGTCCCAGTCCCCAACATTGGCCGACAACCCCTGCCTAAACACAGGCTATGCCTGCCGAAAGACCGTGCAGGTTTCTCACCCAAAAACCTTTTCTATGCTCTCAGTAGTTCCCTGAACTCTTCCAAATCCCCACTCCTCTTCTCCTTGCTATGTATAAGCTACAGCTCGGTCAGAGATTCTAGCTGGATCAGAGATCACACCAACCATCCTGACTCCAGGCGAACTAATCATTCACAGAATACTTGTCACCCCTTACATTAATGCCAACCACCTCTCCCTTCTTTTCACAATGTTGCAGCCCCCAACATTAGGTGTAGTGTCCAAGATCATCAAGAGACCACTATGGCCAACAGAAACTCAGCCCACCACTCAGGTGGAGAGTTCCTTCTCAAAAACACCCACCACAGAGACAAACCCTGAAAACAGCACAAAGACCTATCATTACCCCAAACCTATATGCCTAGACATCAGCTTAAAAACATAAGCAACAGCCAAGGCAATATATTCAGGGCTAGAAAAAGCCCTAAATATTCCAGAGCAGCTGAAGCACAAGAAAATATCTCAAAGCTAACTTTATAAAGATGACAGATATTCTTAAAGAATAAATGAAAAAGTCCCTTAATGTAATCAAGGAAAAGATTAAAAATAGAGGAAATGAATAAATTCTTTAAAGAAACTAAAAAAAAATTAGAAAAAAAATGTTCAAGACCTGAAAATGAAAATAGAATCAATAAAGAACTCAAAAATTACTGGGGGAATTCTGTAAATTAAAAGTCTATGTTAGCAAACAGGAACTACAGAGGCAAATGCTATCAGCAGAATACAAAAGATGGAAGTCAGAATCTCACATATTGAAGATATGACAGAAGAAAGAGATACACTGGTCAAAGAAAATGTTAAGTCTAGAAAATTCTTGACATAAACCACCAAGGAAATCTTGGTTAATATGAAAAGAAAAGAAAGATCTAACAGCAACAACAACAATAATAATAGAGGAATTCCCAAATCAAAGACCTGGAAAATATTTTCAATAAAATCATAAAAGAAAATTTTTCTGACATAAGTAAGGAGATGCTTATAAAAATACAAGAAGCTTAGAAAACACCAAATAGATTGTACCAGAAAAGAAAATCTCCTCATAGCATAATAGTCAAAACACTAAACATACATAACAAAACCAAAAAAAAATTAAAAGCTGCAAAGGAAAAAGAGCATGTAACATATAAATGCAGACTATTATAATTACATCTGATACCCTAAAAGCTAGAAGTGTCATAACAGTTGCTCAGCAAACTCTAAGAGACCAGCCTAGACTACTATACCCAGCAAAACACACTATAATCCACAAACCCAGAAATGCTAGGTAACAAGAAGGGACACATGGTTCTCTCTGCAAGGAAAAAATAAAACAGATTTTTCAGGGAAAGTGGGAACAAATAGAAATAGAAGATATCAGGCTGGAGACAGAGGGGCAGAAGGAGAGAGTACGGGGAGAGATGACTGGAATTGGAGGGCACTTGGGGGACATGTGGAAACCTAGTGCAGTGGATATTTTCTCGAATTTATGAGGGTAACACTAGCATGGACTAGATTTTGTCAATACAATACTGTTCCCTCTTAACTGTAACTAGAAATTAATATGGAACAAATGCGATCATGAGTTCATGACCTGGCATGGTTCTTCTCCTTGGTCTATTCCATTCTTTTACAACTGTTCATGACTCCATCTTTTTTACAGGATGACATCTGGCTTTCCCTGATCTGCTTTGGAACTCTGGCCCCAAAACCCAAAAGCAATCTGACTGTTTAAGTGTTCTGTAACTCTGAGGCTCAGAAAGGATATTTAGATCTTGTTTGAGGAGACTATTTCTTACAGAGAAGGCAGCTTTAAATAAGGCTTTTGTATTTATGTTAAATTTAGAAATGCCTAGGCAGCTAATTAAGATTTACTTTCAAAAATTTGCCTCTTCACCTAGAACATAAGCCTCTAAAAATTAATTATTTACAAACTGAAGATAATTGGCAGTAATTCATATCATGAAATACATGATATAAAAGGAATGAGAAATATTAAAATCATTCATACATACAAAAATAATGTATCCATAAAAAGTAGCTATTAGAATATTCATGTTTACTCTTTCCACAAGCTAATTCATATGGAAATGTTATGCATTTACACAGTTACAGAGAGAATTTTTTGCATTTATTAATATTTGTTCATGTGTGTGTGTGTGTGTGGTGACAGTACCATGGTATATGTGTGAAGGTCAGAGGACAACCTACAGGGTCAGCTCTGCCTTTCCATCATATTGCTTCCAGGGACTGAACTCAGCTAATCAAGTTTGGCTGCCTGCACCTTTACCCACTGATCTACCTTGCAGTATCTCCTCCCATATTATTTTTGAAAAAAAAAAAAAAACTTCTATGTCTTAGGTGATAGTTATAGTAACAATTTCAAGACAGTAACTCATAGAAGAAGAGTCAGGAAAATCACTGAGTGTACTTAGAACATAGATTTATTACTAATATTTTCTACCTAAAGTAATAAAATAGTGTACCTGTGTTCGGTAATATTATTAGCTTTATAAGAGTTATAAAGAAGTGTGATTTACACAAGGTTAACTGAGAAGAGAAGACCCACCCCAGTTCCGGGTAGACCCATTTCATGGGCTTGGTTTCTGGCCAAATTAAAAGATAAGGTTTGCTGAGCACCAGCCTTATGGCTCTCTGCTTTCTGATTGTAAATAAAATGTCAGCAGCTGTCCCAGTCTCCTCCTGTCATAATTACCCCTCCATAAAAGAGTGTGCCGTGAACTGTGAGCCAGGTAAACTTCTCTTTTGTGAAGTTGCCTTTGCCATTTTGTTAGCAAAGTAAGTAGCTAATAAAATACTTATGTTGCTAACCACTATAAAACAGAATAATTTTAGTAGGTATATTTAGTTTAACATATGAGGCAAAAACTAAGATTTCTTTAGATTTGTTTGTCAAATTCTTTATATTTTATAAAAAACATTGCTGTATATGAGCTATAATGAATAATGAAAATATTTTCCATGTCTGCTTTCAGTAAGCAGAATCATAATGAGCATTTTTTTTTCTGTCCATAGATCAATTACAAACACTGGGAAAAATACCAAATGGCAAGTGATTTCATCAAAGCATTAAAGTTCAACCAGCCTTCACTTAATTTTTTTTCATTACACAGCAGTTATATTTTATTTTTACTGATTTTTATTGAGCTCTACATTTTACTCTGCTCTCCTCTCTACCTCTCCCCTCTTCTTAACCCTCTCCCAAGGTCCCCATGCTCCCAATTTACTCAGGAGATTTTGTCTTTTTCTATTTCCCATTTAGGTTAGATCTATGTATGTCTCTCTTAGGGTCCTCATTGTTGTCTAGGGTCTCTGGAATTCTCATTTGTAGGCTGATTTTCTTTGCTTTATGTTTACAAACCACTTATGAGTGAGTACATGTACTAATTGTCTTTCTGGTTTTGAGTTACCTCACTCAAAATTATGTTTTCTAGTTCCATCCATTTGCCTACAAAATTCAAGATGTCATTATTCTTTCTGCTGTGTAGTACTCCATTGTGTAAATGTACCACATATTCCTTATTCATTCTTCAGTTGAGGAGCATTTAGGTTGTTTCCAGGCTATGACAAACAAAGTGGCTATGAACATAGTTGAGTACATGTCCTTGAGGCACGATTGAGCATTCTTTGGGCATATACGCAAAACTGGTATTACTGGGTCTTGAGGAAGTTTGTTGCCTAATTTTCTGAGAAATCACCACACTGACATCCAAAAGGGCTGTACCAGTTTGCATTCCTACCAGCAATGCAATAGTATTCACTTTACACCACAGCTTCTCCAAAGTAAGTTGTCAAAGTGTTTTTGATCTTGGCCATTCTTACAGGTGTAAGATGGAATCTCAGAATTGTTTTGATTTGCATTCCAGTAGATTAGACACTGAGAAAAACAATTAATAAATGGGACCTCATGAACCTGAATAGCTTATGTAAGGCAAATGATATGGTCAGAATGGGAAAGTTCTTCACTTAACCCACAAAATACATAAAAAACTCTAGAAATTGGTCATCAAAAGAACAAATAATCCAATAAAAAAAATGGAATACAGACCTAAACAGAGAACTCTCAACAGAGGAATCTAAAATGGCTGAAAGACACTTAAGGAAATGATCAACATCCTTAGTCATCAGAGAAATACAATTCAAAACAGAAGTTATTCTTAAATATGGTAATTATTATTAAACTTGGTAATCCCTACTAGAACATTATATGACCTTGTAAAAACTGATAATAAGGGTGCCATAGTAACTATTCTACTATCTTTGACTTTGGATGTTTTATTTGCATTTTTAACAAAAGCAGTTCCAATTGTATGTATGAGAATTACAGATATGCTTCTCATCTATAGCAATAAAATATCCTACCAAGTGTTGTTGTCTTAGAGGTCATTGTACTCAGACTTGAGCAGAGTGTTTCAATCATTCATTTTTTACTTGTTTAATCACATATTTCTTAATCAACTATTTCCATATAATTATTTGACATGAAAGTTATTATTTAAAACATTTTCTAAATATTTGGCTGAAGCACAATTAATAAATTTTCAGAGACAGAAATTGGGGTTCAACCTGAAGATCAGAAGAACAAAGCACCAGCCACTGGCTCTTAATTTGACCTCAGCCTTAAAATGGTGATCCTTATTCCAGGAAACCTCAGAATGAGACTAAGCCTGAGAATTGACTCCTCCCAATTTATAATCCTCCATAGTTCTGGGATTAAAAGCATGTACCACTAGAATCGAAGACATGCACTGTCCAGTTTCTATATCAATTAGTGTGCGTACTGACATTAAAGGTGCATGTTACCACTGCCTGGTCTATAAGCCTGACCAGTGGGGCTGTTTTTACTCTCTAATCTTTAGGAAAGCTTTATTTGTTAAAATGCAAATGAAATGCCACTGCACTTGGATATTTCCCCTGATAAACCTGTAATTGAAACTATTCATATATTTTTCTCTTAATAGTTTCTCCTTCATACTAATTCAATTTTAGCATGCAGGAAATAAAGAACTAAGATTTCTACTGAGGTATGCTTGTTTCAAATTTCTATCAAGTGGAAAGAAAAATAATTCAATTATGTTCATTTTATAGCAGCATAAGTTTGTACATTTTTTCTACAGACTAAAGAATAAGTAATTAAAGAATATATGTGGAAAAGGAATTTATTCAGTCAGATATTATGAGCAGCCAATTAAATGCAGAAATTTGTTCTGCAATAATTGTAAAATTATGTATGAAACTGGAGTATAATTCCATTAATAAAAACAAGCAGAATTTGTGTGACAAAAATGTTTCAACTGCAACTAGAATTTCTAATAAATATTCTGTCATTAGACTTTAGGGACCTTAGAGAATAATTTAATAAGTTTTTCTCTTTTATTTTTAATAGCACAGTATGTTTGCACAACTATCTCCTTTCCTTTCCTTCCTCTAAACTTTCCCATATGTAACTCTTTGCTCTCTTTCAGATTAATAGACAGATTAACAGACTCTTTTCCATTAATTGTTGTTGCTTGCATATACCTATATACATGTATATACAACCCACTCAATCTGAACAATATTACTTGTATGCAAGTTTTCAGGTTTGACCATTTGGTATTGGTGAACTAATCCATGTGGATGACTGTTTCTTTTGTTGCCTGTAGTTCTTTGTGTAGGGTTGAAAACTCATAGTGTTTCCCTGGTCTACTTTGGTAAATCTATGGCTGTTGTCCTTATTCATGTCATATTTAGAGATTCAAATTGGTGAGAATTCATGGATCTATCTTGTGCCGTTACTACAACGTTTTCTAGTAGACTAAATTATCTTATGTAGAACAAATGTACACAAGGCACCTTCTGTTTTCTATTTTTAATATCTCCATGGTAAAATAGAAGTTATTTAATATTGCTCTGTCTTTGTCAAGTGTTGCATGTTTTCTTAATGCAGTGGTTTCAAAGAAAATAGCCCCCAAAGGAAGTGACACTGTTAAGAGCTATGGTCCCATTGGAGTATATGTGGCCTTGTTGGAAGAAGTATGTCACTATGGAGGCAGGCTTTGAAGTTTCATGTATGGTTAAGATGGGATAGGCATGATCATTTTTTTTTGGATGAATTTGGTCTTGGGTACTTTGGGTTAGGAAAGCAGTGGAATGTTTCAAGCCCTGCTTAATGCTCCTTCCTGGTAGGAGCATAAAGGACAGTGCTGAAAATGACTTGAACTATAGTTATCAAGAGGCTTCAGAATGAAGGAATGTTAGTGTGTGGCCTAACAACTGGTCTTTTGATATTTTGGTGAAGAATGTGACTATTTTTTCCTTCTCCAGAAAGTCTGCCTGAAACTAAAGTAGAGAATTTTGGATTAATTCTTCTGGTAAAGGAAATCTCAAAACAATCTTGTTTAGACTCTGTTCTGTCATTATTAGTAGTAACTCTGATGACTTATAATGAAAATGAATAGGCTTAGCAAATAATATACAAAATGTACAGATTGAGAAAAGGGACATCAGAAACTAGAAGACAGCTAAATTTAGTGTTTAAGGAGATAAAGAGATTAAGAAATGGAATAAACTAAGTGGTGACCTCAATGAATATCCCTAGTAGCTAAGTTTCTAACCTGTGAAAAGAAATTAAAGTTTAGACCAGTTTGTAATAGTGCACACCTTTAATTCCAGCACTGGAAGGCAGAGGCAGGTAGATCTCTAAGTTCAAGGCAGTCTGATCTATAGATCCAGTTTCAGTACAGCAGTGAAGGGCAGATACCTGGTGAACAAGGGTGCCATGTCCCAACCTCAGTGAGTGGCAGAATTTGACAGCTTTGGTCATGTGATTCTGGGGCAATGCTATAAGAAAGGAGGTATGAAATTTGCCCCCATGACTAAGAAAAGTTGCCAAGGTCAAGCATGTATGGGGGATGTCCCTGAATGGAAGCCTTGAGAGACCATTGATGAAGCTCTGAAGGAAAAGCCTAGATTGCATTGGAAACTGCAAGATGGTGGAGATGCCAGAATTGTGGGATATCTGCTAAAGAAACCTGCTAACAGGGCATGGAAACAGTCCAAGATAAGAAAGAGTTATAGTCAACAAAGCTGAAAGAATTGGAGATCTGAAGAGTGTGTTTTGCTTCATTTTGTTTTGTTTTTTATTTAACTTCTTTATTGATTCTTTGGGAGTTTCACAACATGGGTCCTAATTCTGCTTATCTCCCTGTACCCCTGAAAAAAACCCCAAAAAGAAAATAACAAAGTAAGCAAGCAAATAAACAAAAACAACAACAACAAAACAACAACAATAAAATATCCCTTTGCTAATCCTTCTTTCCTTCCTCTCCAACACCTCTTCATTCATCCTGATGACATTGGAGTTTTGTTCTATCAGCTTTACGAGAAAATTTTCATTGCAATAAGCCACTGATCTGGTTCAAGATCTGTGGTTTCTGGTACACCATCAGCTTTGAATCCCGATATGGGAGGGTCATCTGTCTATGTGTTACTTTCATTGGTTAATAAAGAAACTGCCTTGGCCTTTTGATAGACCAGCCCTTAGGTGGGTGGCATAGACAGAACAGAATTCTGGGAAGAAGAAAGCAGAGTCAGGCAGATGCCATGCTTCTCCTACCCAAGACAGATGGTGGTTAGACTCATGCCAGTAAGCCATAGTCAAGTGGCGATACACATTAATAGAAATGGGTTAATCAAGATGTGAGAGTTAGCTAGTAAGAGGCTAGAGCTAATGGGCCAGGCAGAATTTAAATGAATACAGTTTCCATGTTGTTATTTTGGGTGTAAAGCTAGCCATGCGGGAGCTGGGCAGGATGAAAAGCAAACCTGCTTGCCTCGTCATTACAGAATCCTTACCAGAATTCCTCTGGGATATCCAGTTGTCACCCTGAGTCTTGGAAATCCTGAAAGTATTGTTCCACAGATAAGTCAGTCCCTTCATGAGCTCCATCAGGTCCTAGATGGAATAGATACTAGGGTAGACTTGCCTGAGACCTAATTGTAGGTCTAAGTGGTAGCTGAATTGGTCAGCCCAGGCCACTGGGATCACCTGCCTCAGGAGAGGGGCTGTGGAGTCAGATCCTCTACATCTATCTCTTCACAGATAGTTATCCCTCGAATATAGTGAGAGGTAGGATCATTTCTCCCAAGTGGAGGGGTCAGTTTTCTTGCTACAGTGTCTAGTGTGAGGCAAGGGCAGCTTTCTCAGTGACAGTCAAAGGCAGAACCAGCAGAGCATTGCCCTCTGATTTTATCTCACATGGTTCCTAAGGCCTCCTGAGGTGACATGGACCACAGACATCAACACAGACCCCAGCTGCAGCTCGGCCATGGACCCAGACATGGCCTTTGATAACAGTTTTGGCCCAGATGGCATCCTGGCTCTGGGCGAGAACAATGATGGTTCATCAAGTCAGGATGGTTCTGGCAACCAAATGGCCACTAGATACCACCAAGTCCTAAGATTACTGTCCCAACCCTGGATTGCTATGTGACCTTTGGTGGCAATAGGGTACTTGGACTTCAGCACAGTCCCAAACTATGATAGGATCACAGAACCAGACATGGTCCTCAGCAGCAGTTGGGCCTGGATGTCTCCACTGTCCCAGGTGGCAGTACAGATAGCACTGATCAGCACAGGCCCCCGGAGACAGTATGGCCCACAAATAAAAACATAGCCCTCAATCATGGGTGTCTGTAAGGATTTCAATGGTAACAGGTATCTCAGCCATCAGCAAACACCCTGGCTGTAGTAGGGCCATAGCCCTCAGCTGTTGTGTTGGCCTAAATATCACCACGGATATTTGCATGACATTGAATATCAGCACAGACCACACATGTAGTAAGAGCTGCGGGCCTGCTTTTCGACCTGCCCGGCTCCTGCACAGCTAGCTTTACACCAGAAATAATAACACACAAACTATATTCTTTTAAACACTGCTTGGCCCATTTCTGTTCATGTATGTAGCACCCCAAGGTGCGCTTACCGGGAAGATTCTAGCCTACGTCCATTATGGGTCAGAGCTTCATCGTGTCTGCTCTGGAGAGGAGAGCATGGTGTCTGCTCCAGAGAGCAGAGCTGTCGAGTCTGAACTCACTTCCTCTTCCTCCCAGCATTCTATTCTTTTTACTCCACCCACCTATGTTTTAACCTATGAGGGCCAAGCAGTTTCTTTATTACTTAACCAAAGAAATCAACAGATTGATATATGACACTCCCACATCACTTCCCCTTTTTCTGTTTAAAAAAAAAAAGGAAGGCTTTAACTTTAACATAGCAAAATTACATATAACAAAACAGTTATATCTATTTTATCTTTTATCATAACAATGGAAAACTATAACTATAACTATCTATCTATTTTTCAACTCCATCAAAGACTCCAGAAGAATACAATATTACCTAAGCAAACAAAAAGTAAGCAATTTTCAAAACTCTAGAAATGACAGAGACATCTCGCTGCCTGGACAGTCACCGAAAGTTCCTCTGTACTGTTGGGGCATCCATCTTCGGCCCACAGGCCCATAGTATCCAGAGACATTTCCATGAAGCAGGAAATTTCAAAGTCAGTTCAGTCACTATCTGCTGTGTCCTGCAGAATGTCTCGCAGACTCCTTCATGAATCAGGAACCCTGAAAGATCATCTCACCTTTAGGCAAGTTCAGTAGTCCTCTCTCTGTGGGTTCTTTGTGTCCAGTTTATGCAATAGTCCAGGCAAGAGCAGTTTCTTGCCCAAATGGCTATCAAACTCCATAAGGTGCCTCTTCGATGCCCATCTTCTGCTTGAAGTAGATTGGTGCTGCCAGGAGCAGAGTGTCTCATTGTCATGAAAAACCCTAAGTTATTAAAACACTTAAAATGCCATATTTTATAATCTTTGAAAGATATGAAGAATGTCTATCTAAAATATATCTATGCACATCTAGAAAATCTAACATGACTACAAACTTGACTATTATAAATAACTATTCATTAACAACTTATATATATAACATTTTTATATGAGCTACACAATCACAATACCTTAATCAATATCAGAAATACATATACATATAACAAAACTGACCTTAAATTTAAACCACTAAAACAAAATCCATATCAATACAAATTATTCATACCTATATCATATCCCCCTTTAAATGTAAAAGAACATTTATAAACAATATTTGGGAATATGGACATAGTTATTTCTCTCCAAACTGCTTCCTGCTGAATGGGGGTGCTGTTATTCGGGTCTTTTATGGGATAACCTGTCTGCTAGGTTCATCACAGTCGGCAGTTGAGCAAAGTAATTTTCTGAAGGTGTTCACAGCAACCTTTCAGGAGGGCGTGGTCTATCATACCATATTGAAATAGAAGCAATCCAAAGAGTCTCATTCTCTGTGAAAACTAAAGAAGAATCTCTTTTCCAAAGTATCATATCCTTAGATCCAAATTCTGAAGTCAAGGTATTTTGAAAATATCTATCTTGGATTAGTTCAGCAGCATTTATAAACAAATATCTTTTAGCATCTGTTGCTCCTTCCTCTTTTAGCATCTGTTGCTCCTTCCTCAGCATTAAAACAATTCAAAGAGAGCATAATAGCATACAGTATCAAGATTCTCTGTGTATTTTCCATATTTGTGCAGCTTTATTTTAACTATATTTTGTTTACTTTTACTTTTATTTTATATTTTCTGTATATCTTCGTCCTGGAATAACTCTTTAAACCAGGCTGTCCTTGAACTCACAGAGATCTGTCTGTCTCTGCCTCCCAGGCAGTGGGATTAAAGGCGTGTGCTACCACACCTTGAAGTCTCAGAGGTCAATCTCCCTCTGTCTCCCAAGTGTGGGGATTAAAGCTGTGTACTACCACACCCAACTACTTCGTTATTTTTGTTTTTTTACTTTTAAGAACTTTATCTTTCAGCCTGCATATATTTTTAAACACACTGTAAGTCATTTAGAAATTTTTTTTTGTCTTTGAATCTCTCTTTATTGTATCTCTCTCTCTTTTTCTGACTACATGAGCCTTTAAATTACTGAGCAATATGGATAGGATTAAAGCCGTGGCTTTGCCAGCTAGATTCAGCCCATTCCTTAGCTTTCCAGCCTCATGGTGGAGGTACCGGCTGTAGCCATGTTTATCACCACAACTCTGTGGCGTTTCAAGGTCCTTGCCAACAAGCAAACTGCAGCATTATGTCCACAGACAACAATCAAGTCCTCTCTCTGTAGTCGGCCCTCCTGCCTCAAACAGTCAGAGTTTGCCCTGGCAGGATGGACCAGAAAGCCAGCATTTTAAAACAGCACAACTTTTTTTTTTTTTTTTTTTTTTTTTTTGCTACGGCCGAAAACAAACAAGCATTCAGTCAGCTTTTATCAATACCATTTAAGTGTTTCATGGCAGGACCTCTTAATGAGCTGCAGGGTTTTGCAGCTGAAGCTGAGTCAGGAAGCCTCTCTTAGATGAGAGTGCTTGCTTGCCTCTAGCAGGCAGAGCAGACTCAGTCGGTAAAGCATGAGACTCTTAATCCCAGGGTCGTGGGTTCGAGCCCCACGTTGGGCGCCATCTGTAGTAGAAGCTGCGGGCCTGCTTTTCGTCCTGCCCGGCTCCTGCACGGCTAGCTTTACACCAGAAATAATAACACACAAACTATATTCTTTTAAACACTGCTTGGCCCATTTCTGTTCATGTATGTAGCACCCCAAGGTGCGCTTACCGGGAAGATTCTAGCCTACGTCCATCCTGGGTCAGAGCTTCATCGTGTCTGCTCTGGAGAGGAGAGCATGGCGTCTGCTCCAGAGAGCAGAGCTGTCGAGTCTGAACTCACTTCCTCTTCCTCCCAGCATTCTATTCTGTTTACTCCACCCACCTATGTTTTAACCTATGAGGGCCAAGCAGTTTCTTTATTACTTAACCAATGAAATCAACAGATTGATACATGACACTCCCACATCACACACATATCTCTATGTCTACTGGTCCTTGTACACCAACCTGGATTCAGGATGGTGATCAGACCATGGCCATCTTCGTGGCCATTGGGCGCAACAGGAGTCAATTACATCAATCCAGACACTGTCTACTATAGAGCCACAGACCCAAACATGATTCTCAGGAGAACACTGGCCAAAAATGACCAGTTACAGAGTGACAGCATATGCCACCCATATCTGTATGGCTTCTGCTGTGACATGGCCTCTAGACTCTAATGAATTTGCAGGATCCCAGATACCAGGCCTCTGTGTGGACCCTAGTGGCAGCCTGAGCCACAGACTTGGCCCAGATATATCCACAAGAAGCAAATTGTCCTGGTCAACACCCTAGCTTCAAGGTAGTAGTGCTAACCACTCAGAATAAGATGGCTCTGGTAACAGCATGACCCCAACAACAACAAGGTCACAGGTAATGGTATAATACCCAGGTATCATGTGGTCTTTGGTGGCAATATGGGTCATGGATATCAGCATAGACCTTAGCTACAGGAGGACCATGGACCCATGCATGTTCCTCTTCAGCAGTCTGGGCCTATTTGCCACCATAGCCCCAGGTGCCAGCAGTAGTTACCCAGATCAAAACAGCCTCAGTGGCAGCATGGTCTCCAAACAGGGCCACACGAGGTGGTCAGACCACTGAAATCAGCATGCTTCTCAATGGCAACATGAGCCATAGACATCAGCATAGACCCTTGTTATTGTAGGACCACAGACCCAGATATGGCTCTTGGCAGCAGCCTTGCCTGGACATTACCATGGTCATGGATGGCAAGCAGACTTCCCACCAACTATTCCTCACCAACTTACTATGGCCCAAGGAAGCAAGCAGGCCTCCAACATCTATCCATTCCTCACTGTCTTCATTTCTTCCCTTCTGTGTGTTTCCACAGTACATGAACCATTCTCCTTCTCTATCATTTCTCCACCACATATTTCTTTATCATAATGAGGCTCACATGCCAGGTGCCACAAGGTGCCAGGCAGACCCATGGATATCTTTATAACAGCCAAGGTCTTGAGAACCCCAACTGGCTACTTCCTGTCTTAACAGAACCACATAAGGCAGGACTGAAGAGCTTTTTGACATCAGACATGGACATGAAGAGTTCAGAGTTTACATGAAGAGTTCAGAGTTCATTATTGGTCTGATTTGGTAGAGTATTTCCTGACTATGCTCCTTTCCTGTGTTTTAGGACACCAATGTGTGTGTGTGTGTGTGTGTGTATACTGTGCCATTATATGCTGGAATATGCAATCTACTTTTTTTGATTTTGCAGATGATTAGAGTTAAGAGATTTTATAATTCTCAGAAGAGACTTTAAACTTTTAAGTAAGATTGAAACTTAATATGAGACTATGGGGACTTTTGAAGTTGGGCTGAATGCATTTTTGCCTTATGATATGACTATAATCCTTTGGGGCCAGGGAGGGAAATGTGGTGGTTTCTCAAAGGAAGTGAAACTATTAGGAGGTGTGATCTTTTTGGAATAGGTATGGCCTGGTTGGAGTAAGTGGGTCACTGTGGAGGCTGGTTTTGAGGTCTCAAATATGTTCAAGTCATACACGATGTTTCAGATCACTTCCTGTTGCCTGCAAATCAAGATGTAGCTCCATGTCTGCCTGTGTGCTATCATGCTCCTCAGCATGATAATAATGGACAATACCTCTGAAAATATAAGCCAACTAAATGTTTTTCTTTATAAGAGTTGGAGTGGTCCTAGTGTCTTTTCACAGAAATAGGAATCCTAACTAAGACACTTAATAATGTGCTATTTTTCAGTTCGCTTTGTGTATAAAATAGCACGCTTCTTTGAAGCTTCTATTCATATGCAATAGTTTCTCTCATGCATGGAAACCTTTTAAAGTACTATTCCTAGTTAAACTGCCAGCTTGATATGGCCTATAGCCATCTGAGAAGAGGAACCTCAATTGATGGATTACCTGCAATAGATTTGCCTATGGGCATGTTTTGAGGGTGATTCTCTTGATTGTTAATTTATATAGGAGGGCCCAGCCAATTATAAATGATACTATTCTTATGTAGGTTGTCCTAGGATGTACAAGAAAGCTAGTCAAACATGTTGCTGTGGGTGAGATAGCAAGCAACTTCTACAATTTCTTCTTTAAATTCCTCCTTGTGTTCCTGCCCTGAATACATCTTACTCAGGATTAGACTGTGACAAGGAAGTATAAGCCAAATAAATCTTTCATCCCCTCCATTGCTTTTGGTTAAAGTGTTTCACAGTGCAATAGAGATAAATCTAGAGTAGGCCCAAGTGTTAGAAAGCAACCATGATGCTATTCAATGGAGATTCCTTAATTGCAATTATAATAGCCCAAGTTTTCTTTTCTTTTTTTCTGTGTATCTAGGTAAACTTCTTCTAACATGACAATACACTCATCTTTGAAAGGAAGAGTGAACAACATATGCCATTAAGGATTTCTGAAAGTCTCTGTTTTGGTGATGGAGAAATCAGTTGTAGTAACAGAGTTCTGTTTTATTAAATTGAATGTGACCATGCTGCAAAACATCATTGAAGTCTTTTTATAGATATGTACCAATAATTGGTATACACGCATGTTAAATTAAGGGACAAAGAGCATTTTCCAGATATCATTAAGCATTCAATGGAAGAAATATCTCTGACTTACATAAGCAGCAGATGCTTTTTTGCCAAATTATAAGTCATTCGTGCATTAATATTTTATTTGATAAGAGAGTGTGAGTGGATATATAACATTGAATATTAAAATAACATTTCCCTCAGAGGATCTCAGCTTATATTTATAAACCTTTGCCTCGTATTTCAATTCTGGGTCAATGGTGAGTTAGCAACATATTTAATACTTATGTAAGTTTTGCTTGTGGTGGTAGGAGTAATGCATGTGGTAATGTGTGGGCATGTGGAAGGTAGATGAGGATATCATGTATATGCTCTATTACTTTCTACCTGATTCTCTTGAGACAGGATCTCTCATTGAGTGTGGAAAGAGGCTGGTGACCAGTAAGCCTTTGCAATCCTCCTGTGTCTGTGTACCCCAATTCTGAGTACATAAAATGTAAGTCTTCATGCTTACATGAGGGAACTGCCCAAAATGTATACTCTTTTATTTCTTTCTTTTATTTTTTTGAAAACTCCATGTCTTCTATTGATATGACTAACAGATCTTTCTAAATCTCATTTTGTGCTCACGAGGACAGTTTCCTTTTAAGTGATAAGATGGTCTTGTGGCAGTTGTAGTGTGATCCACAAGGGTTTATTTATTGAAATGCAATTTGTGAGATGTTGAAAGGATAACAATCAACTCAGCTATAATAAGTAGATGGTGTGGGAGGTCCTTCTGTTTATGTGTTGCTTTTATTGGTTAATGAATAAAGAAACTGGTTTGGCCTATAGCATGGGAGGAGAAAGGCATAGTTAGAGAGATGCCATGTAGCCTCACCAGAGACAGATGCTGGAACTTTAGCCAGTAAGCCACAGACACATGACCATACACAGAATAATAGAAAAGGGTTAAAATAATATGTAAGGGTTAGTCAAAAAAAAAAAGCTAGAGCTAATGGGGCATGTAGTGATTTAATTAACACAGTTTCTGTGTGATTATTTTGGGTCTAAGCTAGCTGGGCTGATGGGAACCAACCAGCAGCCCACTCCTTCAACACATTGGCGCCCAACATGGGACCAACAAGTGGCTCCCTCCATATAACCGATTGATGCCCAAGTAATCCTAGACACAAAATAACAGAGTTAAGCAAGGTTTTGGTAGCAGCATTTTCTTGGGTGGTCTCTGTTTGCAAGAACAAGCAGAGGCATGGCTCCTTTAAGAGAAGTTTTCCTGCTTTAACCATAGCAGAAAAAAAGCCATGAGGTTTTAAAACATGGCTTCATGGACCATGCTGCCAGCATGAACACCAGCTATGAAACCTTCAAATGGCATTTGTGGGCCCAGGTGTTTGAGTGCCCACTTGGGGTCTGGAGGAAAGTAGCTGAGATCATGCCTATGGCTCAGCTCTCCCCACCTGTGCAGGTGGCCAGATCAGGTCTATGAGGCATGCACAAGCGTGGCAGATTCTTGCTGCCATGCACAGAGATATTTTTACACAGCACACTTCTCTGCCTGGCAGATTTAGCTATTACTCATATAAAAAGAGTGTATGTGCTCATTCTCAGAGTTAATGTATTGAGCACAACTTCTATCTGGTAACCCCAGACCTGGCAACAATGGTAAGTCCACCATTTTAAAAGTGGAGAGAGTTGGAGCTAGCATCAAGAGCAGCTGCAAACAAACTGGTTACCATTTTAAAAGCTCTTCAAGACAACAAATAATAATAGATAAAACAATAAAGACAGATTTAAACATAAAAAACTCTAAGTGGGTCATAGTATTAGATAATTGTATGTAGGCATGGGAGAAAGAAGAAAAAAAGTAAAGAGAGTTGGAAAAGAAGTAAATTGTTTTTTAAAAGTCTTTAAAGGGACAGAGTACAGTCATAGATTAAAAGGAATAAAAACATAAAGCCACAGAAAGATGGACTATTCACAGAGAGTCTGGAATATGTATATTATTGTGTTTTCTTTCAATTTTTTGACTGTGTAGAAGCTAAGTACGGAGAGATATTTCATTGTATGGGCTTCTAAACTAAACCAGCATGTATTTTGTAAAGGTATCTTGACTTCAGTATTTTGGTCTAAGAATATGTTGCTTTGGAAAATAAGCTCTTCTTTTGTTTCCACAGAGGTTGAGAACCTGTGGATTCATTCCAGGCTAAGATGTTTGGATAGACCATGACCCCTTGAGAGGTTGTTGTAAACACTCCCCAAATTACTTCACCCAATAAACAGCAGGAAGAAGTTTGGACAAAACTATGCCCATATTTCCAAATATTGTTTGTAATTGCTTCTTTACATTTATAGGGGAATATTCTATAGAGATTTGCATTGGTATAGATCTTGGTTTATTTATACAAATTTAAGGACAATCTTGTCATATGTTTATTTCTGCTCTTGATTAAGGTATTGTGATTGTGTAGTTCATTTAAAAATGTAATGTATAATTAAGAAATATAGGCTAATAGATAATCATCTGTAATAGTAAATCTTGTAATCATGGTAGTTAGGTTTTCTAGATGTATTGAAATATATTTCAGTTAGATAAGTATTCTTCAAATCTTTCAGAGATCTTCAGAATATAGCATTTAAAATGTTTAAAAACTTAAGACTTTTCATGACAGTGAGGCACATCTGTTCCTGGAAGCACCAAGTTACTTCAAGATTATGATGGGCATTGAATAGGCTCCTTATAGAGCCAATTGATCATTTGTCAATAGACTACTCTTGCCTAGAGTGCTTAATAAACTGGACATGCAGGACCTGCAGACAAATACTGCTAAACTTGCCTAAGGTGAGACAATCCTTCGGGGTTCCTGCTTCATGAAAGAGTCTACTAGACATTTTGCAGGATACAGAAAAATGTGACAGACAAGCTGTCATTATAGGTGGAACTTTCTTTGATACTTTCTGCTTCATGGAAATGTCCGCTGAATAGTATGGGCCTGTAGGCTGAAGATGGATGCCCCAATGATACAGAAGAACTTTAGGTGACTGTCCAGGTAGTGAGATGTCTCTATCAATACTAGAATTTAGGAAGTATCTTGCAATGCACTTCCTGCTTACTTAAGTAATATTATATCCTCTTGGAATCTTTGATGGAGTTGAAGAATAATATAGTTTTCCTTAGTTATGATATAAGATAAAATAGATATAAATATTGTAACTGTAATTCTTGCTTGATAATTGTTTTGTTATATGTAATTTTACTATGTTAACGTTAATACCTTTCTTTTTGTTTAAACAAAAAAGGGGAAATGGTGAAGGAAGTCCTTCTATTGTTTTTATTGGTTAATGAATAAAAAAACTGGCTTGGCCAATAGCATAGGAGGAGGAAGACAGAGTTAGAGAGATTCCATGTAACCCCCTTGGAGACAGACACCAGAACTTCAGCCAGTAAGCCATAACCACTTGGCCACACACAGAATAATAGAAATGGGTTAATTAATATGCAAGAGCCAAAAAGAAGCTAGAGCTAATGGGCCAAGCAGTAATTTAATTAATACAGTGTCTATGTGATTATTTTGGGTCTAAGCTGGGCTGGGCAGTCAGGAACAAACAAGTGGCCCCTCCTCCAACAAGTAGTGGCTGAAATATAGTTAACATCTGATGCAGTTTCTATGGCTGCCCAGCATAGCCTCATAAGAAAAGGGAGAGACAAGATACTACACATATGACCACATCTTTCTATTTCTATAAGATGTCCTGAGGTGTCTTAGAATTCTTGTAGGAAAAAAAAAGGTTATTATGGTCATATGAAGGTCCTATAGCCCTTGGTTCAGAACTAAAACAAAAATAAACCTTATTTTCCTTTATCACTTACCCAGAAAATACATACTAATAGATTTGAGAGTTGCTATAGTCTTCTCCTTTGTCCAGTGTCAGAAAACTTCAAGACAGCATCATTTCTCAGAAGTCTAATTCATTTCCTGGATAAGTGGGGGAAGGGAGAATATTTTTACATGAGTGAATAGTCAAGTTAGTAGAAGATACTGGAGAGGTAAGATAAAGAATATTGCATGTTAGGACATTGACATTCACACAGTGAAGAAAATTTTATCTAGATTTGATCTGTGAAGACAGAAAGTCCAGCTCAGGATGAAATGTTCCCATCACCTAAGTTTCAACAGAGGTAACTAATCTTTGTAATTACAGAATGTTTATGATGCAATGATCAGAAAATTATACATGTAGATAGAGTAAATGAGTAATTAGAAATTATGAAGATTAGTTAAGTAAATGTCATAAAAGGAATGGAAGATATTGTAGGAGTAATTTATAGTATGATGTATCATAAAAATTAAATAGATTTGATATGTATAATCGACTCAGTTCTGGTTATTAATGGCTTTTTGCTAAATCCACTTACTATTGTCAAGTCACTAAGAAAAATGTTTGTGATCACACCAGTTTAAGGTTTTCTTTGAGGACCTGATGTATAAAGAAGAAATACAGTTCCTTGTCTAAAACCTACAACACACTCACCAAAGCCACCAACAGCATGGAACCAGGATTTTAGAGGAGGTTTTCCCTAAGGGCCTGAATTATGGAGAAGAAACATAGTTTCTTGTCTCAAACAAGGAACAAAACACGTAGCATTCTTTCCTATTTCAATTAGCTAAAGTTAACAACATGGCATTCTTAATTATATCTTCATAACTGTTCACTTTCTCCATAACTATAACTCAATCAGAGAATGGCACCTGCCTTACTTCTTTGCTCTGTCTGTTCTCCAGGGAAACAATTATATTGAGCATACTCTCCAAGAATTAGGAATATTAGTGAGCAAAAAGAATTTTACCCACTACATACAAAGGAGTCTCTTAAATTTCAAAAACTCAAAAACTCTAATGTGATTAGTCTTCAAATGGGATTCATACATTTTCTAGCTGAATATTTACTTCTCTATCCTTACACAGCATCATTATGCTCTTGATCCAACAAAAATGGGGAGAGAAATCCTCAGCACTCACCCATCTTCCTACTACTGTGTTGTTCGCATGGACAGACATCCAATTCCTTTTCAGGCATAAATAAGTACCACATCTCATTTCATCTGTCTCTGCTTTTCCGTAGAATCAGTGTCCAGTGATTATGTGAATTGATGCAGCATACATGCAAAGATCTAAATGAGTGACTGGAAGAAAAAAACCTGTCCTTTCCAAATGGGCAACTGCTTCAGCTTGTCATTACAGCCTTTTTCTACTTGTGCCTAATAGTATTAATGAGTAGGTTGTGACTACAGAGGTAACACTGCCAATGCCTTTGTGCATTTCCTTGTCCATCTCATTAAAAATCCCAGTGTTAATCCCTCCATGCTTATGTATCTCTAGGCAATTTGCCTTATCCTATTGATACAAATTGAGCATGAACAGCAAAGTATTCCCTTGTAGTCAATTACTATAAAATGTTTATTGTTTCCATTTCTTTTAGCATGTGGAAAATATATACTGGGAGAGCATAAAAATAAAAAAAATTAAAAAAAACAATTTAGGACGAGGGTTTCTGGTTTTCAGTATAATTATCTGCCTGGTAGATACACTGCTGCAAAATAATATGTGTAGGGCCACAAATCCTTCAGAGAAAACCTTCATCTCCAGGGAGCTGAGTCAAATCCTACACAAACTTCAATGAAGGTATTTGGTCTTTAATTTAAAACCCAGTGTAGATGGGAAACAAAACTAACTGGAATACATGACATGCATATGACAATTTGCCGTAGGAACAACAAAGGCAATGGCCAAGAGATCAACAGTAGAGAAAGAAAGCATTTGATCTAGAGCTTTCAGCAGTTATATAACTCCTCTATGACTGTGGCCCCTTGATATAGAAAGACGCCAACCAACTTTAGCATGTAGTACTAGACATAGAATCTATAATTATAAAGACAACAATCACATTTTGGAATTCCAAAAGAGAATTTTGTATTGAGTTCTCTCTCTCCCTCTCTCTCCCCCCCCACACACACAAACACACCTCTTTTGAGATTTTCTAGGGAGAAGGGGTGCCTACACACTTTGAGCTGGTAGATTAATAGTGAACTTGAGTTTGCCTTAAGAGTACTCAACTTGCCAGGTCGAGAGTTTGGAAGGAAGGTCATCTCTGTGAATCCTGTTCTTGCTACTCACTTGAACAACTTAGAAGCTTTCCAATCTAAATAATGAATCATAACTGTTTGTGTGTTTACTCCGCATGGCTGGATGCCTTTTCTTCTTTCCCAAGTACCTGTCAGACACACAAAAGTGAATTAATTTGACATTTAAAAAAAATGCCAAGCAAAACTCCCTTAAATTAAACAGGTCATGCTCTTATATATAAAGGAAGGTGCTTGTTGAGTAAATCCACTCAAGTTAAAAAAAATGCATGCAGAATTTAATTGCAGGAGTCTAATTAGTTTTAGACTAGTGCTATAAAACTTAGAAATGAGCAACCATAAATAATTTCAGCTAATCTCCCTATGTAGTGTGAATAAAAGTGTGGAGAGGATTCTTAAATTGAATGTTACAAACTTTTTTTCAAAGTACATTAAGTTAGTTTCTCAATGTAATGAAGTGTCCTTTATAGGGAAGAAACTCCACAGGAGCTGGCATTTCTATCATGATGAACACAGCTCTTGTGGCTTCATTAGGAGTTCTTGAAACAATCTGAACTTTAGACCTTTCCATCTACCAGCTGAGTACACAGTCACACACTAGCTGATGCCTAATTGTACCTTGGAGCATCATGGCACAGAGTCATTTCAACTACTATGACCTTATCTCTGGTCAGGCAATAGCATGTGGAAAAACCTACTTGAGAGCACCTGATTTGTTCTCCTTTCCAAACTCACCAAGTGAATTGAGTATTGCACTTCTTCTAATAAAGGAAAAGAAAAGAAAGAAAGAAAGAAAGAAAGAAAGGAAGGAAGGAAGGAAGGAAGGAAGGAAGGAAGGAAGGAAAGGAAGGAAGGAAGGAAGGAAGGAAGGAAGGAAGGAAGGAAGGAAGGAAAAGGGGAAAAAAGGAAGGAAGAAACAAATCATTGTATAGGGAAAAGTAATAGAGAAATATAAATATTACTATGAAACCATTTCATATATTTCTTGCTCTCTATTACAAAACAAAAATTTTAATGATTCTTTGAGAATTTCAAATCACACACACCAATCCTGCTCATTTCTCAGTCCTTCCATATCTGTCTTCCACCTCTGTATCATTCCCCACCCAAAGAAAAATAACATACATCACTCCTCCATCTTGCCTGCCTCTCCATTACATATTTACTCATCCTAGTGGTATTAGAAATTACAGTGTGTTATGCAGTAGCACAGTATACCCCTTTGACCAAAAAGCTTTACTTGCAAATATTAATTGCAATGAGTTTTTTGTCTGCTTTATGACTTCTGTTACACTACTGTGGTGGTTTGAAAAAAATGACTGCCATAGAAAGTGGCACTATTAGGAGTTATAGTTTTATTGGAGGAGTAGGTATGGCCTTGTTGAAGGAAGTGTGTCCCTATTGGGGTGGGCTTTGAAGACTTGTATGCTCAAGATACACCCAGTGACACATTTTCACTTCCTGTTGCCTGTGGATTAAGATGTAAAAGTCTCAGCTTCTTCTCTAACATCATGACTGCTTACAGGCTGCCATGTCCTTCGATGATGATAATAGACTAAACCTCTTAAACTATAAGCTACTCCAAATAAATATTTTCTATGGTAACAGTGGCTCTTATAGTAACAGAAATCCTAAGACAGAAGTGGGTACAAGGGACAGCAATATTGCTGGGATATGCCTGACCACGTTTTTGTTTAGAGGAATTTAAACTTTGGTACTTTGGGCCATGAAAGCAGTAGAATACTTTAATTACTGCTTATTGGGCCATACTAGTAGGAACATGGAAGATTTTAAAGCTGTGGAGGTCTGGTTAATTTTAATATGCTTCCTAGAGATCATTCTTGTGGCATTTTCATAAAGAATAAAGCTGCTTTTTGCCCTTGTTCAAAGAAACTGTGTTTGACGTTAATAGAAGAGATTTAGATCAATTCTATTGGCAGAAGAAATCTCAAAACAGCCTAGTATAGTATAGTCTCTGTCTTTTGATATAATGAAAAGGAGAAAGCAAAGCAAGAAAAAACTTTAAATTTAAAATTTGAGGAAAAAAGAGTACCTGGAAGTGGAATGGATCTAAGTTCTATGTTCAAGAAAATAAACAGATTGAGAAATAGAATAAAGGAAATGGTGACATCAGGGCAAGATCCTACCCAGCTAAGTTTCCAACTTGTGAAAAGAAATTGAAGAAAAGCTTAAGGCAGGATGTGGTGGCTCATACTTTTAATCCTAGCATTCCAGTGGCAGAGGCTGGCAGATCTCTGACTTTGAGGCAAACCTAATCTATAGACCTAGTTTCAGGACAGTCAAAGTTGGGCAGTGAAGGAATCCATAAGAAGCAGAAAGTTGGTGAAGATGTGATTGAGTGAGGGGCTGCTTTCCAGCTTTAGAAAATAGCAGAACTAGCCCGGCAGTGGTGGTGCACGCCTTTAATCCCGCACTTGGGAGGCAGAGGCAGGTGAATCTCTGTGAGTTCGAGACCAGCCTGGTCTACAAGAGCTGGCTCCAAAGCCACAGAGAAACTCTGTCTCGAAAAACAAAACAAAACACAACAGAAAAGAAGAAGAAGAAAGAAAGAAAGAAAGAAAGAAAGAAAGAAAGAAGAAAGAAAGAAAGAAAGAAAGAAAGAAAGAAAGAAAGAAAGAAAGAAAGAAAGAAAAAGAGAAAATAGCAGAACTTGGCAGCTTTGGCTACATGGTTCTTCCTTTAGAGTCAAGGACAGAACAGGGTTATGTAACCTTCCTCCATGACTAAGGAAAGGTACTGAGGTCAAGCAAGTGTCATGAGTGTCTCTGTATGGAGTCCTAGAGAGGTCAATATATGAAGCTATGAAGGTGAAGCCTGGATTGCCTTGGAGACACCAAGATGTTGGAGATGCAAGAGTCATGAGATATCTGTGAAGAAAAGCGCATAACAGGAAATGGAACCAGCCTAAGTTAAAAGAGTGGATTATAGTCAATAAAGCTGAAAGGTGTTGGAGATCTGAAGTGTTTTGATACTAGACATAAAGGTGCAGAATTTAGAGTTCGCCCAGTGAGATTTTGGTCTTGCTTTGATACAGTATTTCCACATTATGCTCCTTTTTCTACATTTTGAAATGGTAATGGATATCCTGTGGCATTATATGTTGGAAGTATGTAATCTGCTTTTGAATTTTAATTTTACAGGTAATTAAAGTTAAGAAATTACATGCCTCTCAGAAGAGACTTTAGACTTTTAAATAATTTTGTGACTGCTATAGACTATGGGGACTTTTGAAGTTAAACTGAATGCATTTACATTATGATAAAACTACAAGCCTTCAGGGGCCTGGGAGTGGAATGTGGTTGTTTGAACAAAATTGACAACCAAAATGAGTGGCACTAATAGGAGGCATGAACTTTTTAAAAGAAGTATGACATATGGAGGCATGCTTTGAGGTCTCATATATGCTCACGACACCACCAGTATCACAGATCGTTTCCTGTTGTCTGCCTATCAAAATATGGAACTCTCAGCTCCAGCACCATCTCTGCCTGCATGCCACTGTGTCTCATAATAATAACAATAAACTGTACCTATGAAAATGTAAGTCACTATAATTAATTGTTTTTCCTTTATATGAATATGTATGGTCATGATGTCTCTTCACAGCAATAGAAAACCCAAACAAGACATGTAGTAAAAATAGCCATCCTACCAAAATTATAAAAGAGTCAATTTTAAAAAATTAACACTATTCTTCCCAGATCCTAAAAGGACTATTTCGGTTTCATAATGAATACAAAAACCCTGGATAGCTAAAATAATCATGAACATAAAAGAACTGCTGGAAGTATCACTATCCATGATTTCAAGTTGAACTATAAAACTATAGTGATAAATAAAGCATTTTATTATCATAAAATGCACATAATGCTCAATGGAATGGAATTGAAGACCCAGACATAAATCCATGCATTTATGGAAACCTCTTTTTTTATTAAGGGGTCAGAAATACTGGAAAAAAGTACAGCATCTTCAATAAATGGTTGTAGTCAAATTGGCTGTCTGCAAATAGATTCTTACTTATTCTACACAAAATTAGTTGCAAATAGATCAAAGACCTCAACATAAAACCAGATAGACTAAACCTGATTGAAAGAAAAGTGGGGAATAACCTTGAACTCATCGACTCAAGGGAAGACTTTTTGAAGCATTAGCATAGTCAATAAGAGATTCAATTAGTGTGATTTCAAGAAACTGAGATATTTCATCACAGCAAAGACACTGTCATTCAAAGTAACAGCCTGTAGAATAGGAAAAGACTTTTACCAAACATACATTTAATAGAGAACTAGTATCCAAAATACAGAAAGAATGTGAGGAACTAGACATAAAGAAAACAAATAACCCAATTAAAAATGGTGTACAGATCTAAATAGAGAGTTCTTAGTAGAGGAAACTCAAACATTAAAGAAATATTAAACAGCCTTAGCCAAAGGGAAAATGCAAATCAAAACTATTTTGAGATTTCATCTTATAGCTGTCAGAATGGATAAGATAAAAAAGAAAGTGAGAACCTATGCGAGGGAGGATGTAAAGTAAGAGAAACCTTCATGTACTCCTGGTGGTAGTATTAACTTGTATAGCCAATATACACATCAATATGGTGATTCCTCAGAAGACCAGGAATCAGTCTACCCAACGATCCAAGAGCCTGGGACTAGATAGTCAAGGAATCCAAGGTACAAACAAATAATTTTGTTCTAAAGAAGGAAAAAAGAAAGAGAAAGATAAAAAGAAAAAAAATGTAATGATAAAATAACTTCAAATAATATTCTATACTCACTGATTAGTACCTTGTTTAGCCACATAAGCAAATGTTCCTCCTGCAACAGATGGGAACAAATATAATCACCCACAACCAGACATCTCACAGCACATGAGAGGTTTTGTAACATTCAGTCCTAAATGGAATATAACCATCAAATCTTTCCCCTTAGAGCTCATGGAACACTGTAGATAAGGAGATGGCAGGAGATAAGGAGCTAGAAGTGAGGGAGGGTACCAAGAAAACAAGGGGCCTCTAAATCAACCTAGGCAAAGCTCATATGAACTCACAGAGACTGAAGGAACACACACACACACACACACCCTACAGAGATCTGCACCAGGTCCTTGGTGTATACATTATGACTTTCAGTGAGGTGGTTTTATGGGATTCCTGAGTGGTGAATGAGTGGGCCTCTAGTTTCTGTACCTTCTCTTGACCTCATTTCTTTCTGTTGGCTTGTCTTGTCCAACTTTGATGTAATAGTTTTTGTTTTATCTTATTATATTTTATTCTGTTATATTGTGAAAATATATTAAGTTGGTGAATGAATGGATGAATGAATGAATGAGTAAAAACCTAGACACTAGTGTAAAGCTTAACAACTGAACTCTCACTTAGAAGCTGAAAGAGGGAGAATCAGTATTCTTTAGTATAGTAACACTGAGTGTATCATCGACCCCAGGACAGGATTCATGTTCAAGGTGAGTTGACTAACATGTAATGAATTCTACAATGTGTGTGTGTGTGCTTTTATTTGATTATAGTTTTGTGGGAGGTTATTTTGCTTGGATGGGTTTTTTTTTTTTCTTGGTTTAGTTGTTGTATTGGGTTTTTTGCTTGGATATTCAGTAAGAACTAAATTGAGGTGAATAGGGAGGAGAAGAAGATCTGGGAGAACTTGAAGAGGAGAAGAATATGATCAAATTGTATAAGTATTTAAATTTGAAAATTGCTTTACATAATAAAAATAATAATATAAAGATAATTTGGGTTATTTTTCATGGTTATTTTAAGGCAATAAACAAAAGGATAAGAAAAGAAAAAATACCTTTTAAAAAATTTAAATTATAAAATTCTGACATTTTCAGTCATCTTTCAGTAGTCTCCCCCTCCACCTACAACCAACCTGATCCCTCACGATCCTATCCCTACCTACTCCAGCCCACCCATGAGATTTCTTCTATTTCCCATTCTCAGTGAAATCTGAGGATCACTCTAGAGCCCTCCTTGTTATTTCTGGGTCTGTGGATTTTAGCATGGTTATCTTTTACTTACAGTTAATAATACCTATAAGTTTGTATATATTATGTTTGTCTTTCTGGATCTGTGTTACATCACTCAGAAAGATATTTTTTATTTCCATCTATTTGCCCTCAAATTTCATGATTTCATTGTTTTTTAATAGCTGAGTAATACTCCCTTTTATAAATGTACCACTTTTTAAAATTTATTCTTCAGTTGAGGGACATCTAGATTGTTTCCAGGTTCTGGCTATTGTAAATAAAGAGGCTGTGAAAACAGTTGAAGAAATATCTTTGTGTTTTGATTAAGCATCCTTTTAGTGTATAGCTAAGAGTGGGTCTTCAGAGTGTATACCCAAGGTGAGTCTTCTGATTGAGTCCCAATTTTCTGAGAAATTGCCATATTGATTTCCAAAGTGACTGTCAAAGTTAGCACTCCCACCAGCAATAAAGGACTCTTCCCTTTGCTCCAAATCCTCTCCAGCATAGGCTGACATTTGTGGTTTTGATCTTAGCCATTCTTACAGGTGTAACATAGAATCTCAAGGTAGTTTTGATTTGCGTTTCTCTGATGGGGAATATTGAATACTCTTAGAATATTTCTCAGTCATTTGAGAGTCTTCTGTTGAGAACTATCTATTTAGATTTGTGCTCCATTTTATAATTGTGTTATTTGGGTTTTTTATGTCTAATTTCTTAAGTTCTTTATATATTTTACAAATTAGTTTCTGTTGGATATGGGGTTGGTGAAGAATTTTTTTTCCCGTTCTGTAGTCTGCTGTTTTGTCCTACTGACAGTGTCCTTTGACTTATGGAAGTTTTTCAGTTCTGTGAGGTTCAATAAATTAATTATTTGTTTATATGGTAGACAGGTGTTTATATGTAGACCCATCCATGCATCTTGGGAATGAAGCCAACTTGACCATGGTGGATGATTTTTTTTTATATTTTCCTGGATTCAGTTTGTGAGTATATTATGGAGTATTTGCATTAATATTCTTTTTTTATTAATTAATTTATTTAATTATTAAAGATTTCTGCCTCTGCCACGCCACCACCTCCCATTCCCTCCCCCTCCCCCAATCAAGTCTTCCTCTCTCCTCAGCCCAAAGAGCAAGCAGGTTTCTCTGCCCTGTGGGAGGTCCAAGGACCACCCACCTCCATCCAGGTCTATTAAGGTGAGCATCCAAACTACCTGGGCTCCCACAAAGCCATTACGTGCAATAGGATCAAGAACCCATTGCCATTGTTCATCAGTTCTCAGTAGTCCTCATTGTCCGTTATGTTCAGCGAGACCAGTTTTGTCCTATGCTTTTTCAGACCCCGGCCAGCTGGCCTTGGTGAGTTCCCGATAGAACATCCCCTTTGCCTCAGTGTGTGGGTGCACTCCTCGCGGTCCTGAGTTCCTTGCTCGTGCTCACTCTCCTTCTGCTCCTCCTTTGGATCGTGAGACTTCAGTCCAGTGCTCCAATGTTGGTCTCTGTCTCTGTCTTCTTTCATCGCCTGATGAAGGTTAATATTCAGGAGGATGCTTATATGTTTTCTTTGGGTTCACCTTCTTATTTAGCTTCTCTAGAATCACGAATTATAGTCTCAATGTCCTTTATTTATGGCTAGAAACCAAATATGAGTGAGTACATCCCATGTTCCTTTTTTTGGGTCTGACTTACCTCACTCAGGATAGTGTTTTCTATTTCCGTCCATTTGTATGCAAAATTCAAGAAGTCATTGTTTTTTACTGCTGAGTAGTACTCTAATATGTATATATTCCATACTTTCTTCATCCATTCTTCCATTGAAGGACATCTAGGTTGTTTCCAGGTTCTGGCTATTACAAACAATGCTGCTATGAACATAGTTGAGCATATACTTTTGTTGTATGTTTGGGCATCTCTTGGGTATATTCCCAATAGTGGTATTGCTGGGTCGAGAGGTAGGTTGAACCCGACTTTCCTGAGAAACCGCCACACTACTTTCCAAAGTGGTTGCACACGTTTGCATTCCCACCAGCAATGGATGAGGGTACCCCTTTCTCCACAACCTCTCCAGCAAAGGCTATCATTGGTGTTTTTGATTTTAGCCATTCTGACAGGTGTAAGATGGTATCTTAATGTCTTGATTTGCCTTTCCCTGATTGCTAAGGAAGTTGAGCACGATCTTAAGTGTCTTTTGGCCATTTGAACTTCTTCTGTTGAAAAGTCTCTGTTCAGCTCAGTGCCCCATTTTATAATTGGATTGATTAACCTTTTACGGTCTAATTTCTTGAGTTCTTTATATATTTTGGAGATCAGACCTTTGTCAGTTGCGGGGTTGGTAAAGATCTTCTCCCAGTCAGTGGGTTGCCTTTCTGTCTTAGTGACAGTGTCCTTTGCTTTACAGAAGCTTTTCAGTCTCAGGAGGTCCCATTTATTCAATGATGTCCTTAGTGTTTGTGCTGCTGTGGTTATACATAGGAAGTGTTCTCCTGTGCCCATGTGTTGTAGAGTACTTCCCACTTTCTCTTCTATCAGGTTCAGTGTGTTTGGACTGATATTGAGGTCTTTAATCCATTTGGACTTGAGTTTTGTGCATGGTGATAGATATGGATCTATTTTCATTGTTCTACAAATTGACATCCAGTTTTGCCAGCACAATTTGTTGAAGATGCTCTCTTTTTTCCATTGTATACTTTTAGCTCCTTTATCAAAAATCAGGTGTTCATAGGTTTGTGGGCTAAAGTCAGGGTCTTCTATTCTATTCTATTGGTCGACTTCTCTGTTTTTATGCCAGTACCAAGCTGTTTTCAGTATTGTAGCTCTGTAATAGAGTTTGAAGTCAGGGATGGTAATGCCTCCAGATGATCCTTTATTGTATAAGATTGTTTTGGCTATCCTGGGTTTTTTGTTTTTCCATATAAAGTTGATTATTGTCTTCTCCAGATCTGTGAAGAATTTTGATGGGATTTTGATGGGGATTGCGTTGAATCTATAGATTGCTTTTGGGAGAATTGCAATTTTTACTATGTTGATCCTCCCAATCCCAGAGCAAGGGAGGTCCTTCCATTTTCTGGTGTCCTCTTCAATTTATTTCTTCAAAGACTTAAAGTTCTTGCCAAATAGATCTTTCACTTCCTTGGTCAGAGTTACCCCAAGATATTTTATGCTATTTGTGGCTATCGTGAAAGGTGATGCTTCTCTGATTTCCCTCTCTGCTTCCTTATCCTTAGTGTATAGGAAGGCAACTGATTTTTTGGAGTTGATTTTGTAACCTGCCACATTACCAAACGTGTTTATCAGCTGTAGGAGTTCTTTGGTAGAGTTTTTGGGGTCGCTTATGTATACTATCATATCATCTGCAAATAATGAAAGCTTAACTTCTTCCTTTCCAATATGGATCCCCTTGATCCCCTTATGTTGTCTTATTGCTATTGCTAGAACTTCAAGCACTATTTTGAAGAGGTATGGAGAGAGTGGACATCCTTGTCGTGTTCCTGATTTTAGTGGGATGGCTTTGAGTTTTTCTCCATTTAATTTAATGTTAGCTGTCGGCTTTCTGTAAATAGCTTTTATTATATTTAGGTATGACCCTTGTATCCCTAATCTCTCCAATACCTTTATCATAAAGGGGTGTTGAATTTTGTCGAATGCTTTTTCAGCATCTAATGAAATGATCATATGGTTTTTTTCTTTCAGTTTATTTATATGGTTGATTACATTGATAGATTTGCGTATGTTGAACCAGCCCTGCATCTCTGGAATGAAGCCTACTTGATCATAATGGATAACTTTTCTAATGTGTTCTTGGATTCGGTTTGCCAGTATTTTATTGAGAATTTTTGCATCGATGTTCATGAGTGAGATAGGCCTGTAATTCTCTTTCTTGGTTGGGTCTTTGTGTGGTTTTGGTATCAGGGTAACTGTAGCTTCATAAAAGGAATTTGGCAATGACTCTTCTGTTTCTATATTGTGAAATACATTAAGAAGTATAGGTATTAGCTCTTCTTGGAAGTTCTGTTAGAATTCTGCATTGAAACCATCTGGTCCTGGGCTTTTTTTGGAAGGGAGGTTTTTGATAACTGTTTCTAATTCTTCGCGACTAACAGGTCTATTTAGATCGCTCACCTGGTCTTGGTTTAGGTTTGGTATATGGTACTTATCTAAAAAAGTGTCCATTTCTTTTGCATTTTCCAGTTTTGTGGCATACAGGCTTTTGTAGTAAGATCTAATGATTCTCTGAATTTCCTCTGTGTCTGTGGTTATGTCCCCCTTTTCATTTCTGATCTTATTTATTTGCGTGTTCTCCCTCTGTCGTTTAATTAGTTTGGATAGGGGTTTGTCAATCTTGTTGATTTTCTCCAAGAACCAACTTTTTGTTTCATTGATTCTTTGGACTTTGTGTTTCTATTTTGTTGATTTCTGCCCTCAGTTTGATTATTTCCAGTCTTCTACTCCTCCTGGGCGCGTCTGCTTCTTTTTTTTCTAGAGCTTTCAGGTGTGCTGTTAAGTCCCCAATGTATGCTTTCTCCGTTTTCTTTAAGTGGGCACTTAGTGCTATGAACTTTCCTCTTAGCACTGCTTTCATCGTGTCCCATAGGTTGGAGTATGTTGTCTCTTTGTTTTCATTAAATTCAAGGAAGACTTTAATTTCTTTCTTAATTTCTTCCTTGACCCAGGTGTGGTTCAGTAGTTGACTGTTCAGTTTCCATGAGTTTGTCAGCTTTCTGGGTGTAGCATTGTTGGTGCCTTCTAACTTTAATCCATTGTGATCTGATAAGACACAGGTGGACACTGATATTTTTTTGTATCTGTGGAGGTTTCCTTTGTTTCCAAGTATGTGGTCAATTTTCGAGAAGGTTCCATGAGCTGCAGAGAAGAAGGTGTATTCTTTCCTATTTGGGTGGAGTGTTCTATAGATGTCTGTTAAGTCCATTTGATTCATTACCTCCAACAATTCTTTTAATTCTCTATTAGTTTTCTGTCTGATTGACCTGTCCATTGGTGAGAGAGGTGTGTTGAAGTCTCCTACTACTAGTGTGTGTGATTTGATGTCTGCCTTGAGTTTTAGCAGTATTTCTTTTACATAAGTGGGTGCTTTTATATTAGGGGCATAGATATTCAGGATTGAGACTTCATCCTGCTTAATTGTTCCTGTTATGAGTATAAAGTGTCCCTCTCGATCTCTTCTGATTGATTTTAGTTTGAAGTCAGTTTTGTTAGAAATTAGTATGGCCACACCTGTTTTTTTCTTAGGACCATTTGCTTGAAAAACCTTTTCCCAACCCTTTACTCTGAGTAGATGCCTGTCTTTGTGGTTGAGATGAGTTTCTTGCAAACAGCAGACTGTTGGATCCTGTTTTCGTATCCAATCTCTTAGCCTGTGCCTTTTTATTGGTGAATTGAGACCATTAATATTAAGTGATATTAATGACCAGTGGTTGTTAACTCCGGTTATTCTTATTGCTTTTGGTAGAAGAGTTTGTGTGTCTCCCTTCTTTGAGTTGTGCTGTTGAAGGGTCGCTAGATGCCTGGGTTATTGTAGGCAGTGTTGGCAATGTTGGATTCCTTGGGTTGTGATTTTCCTTCTATTACTTTCTGTAGGGCTGGATTTGTGGCAACGTATTGTTTAAATTTGTTCTTATTCTGGAATGTCTTGTTTTCTCCATTGATAGTGAACGATAGCTTGGCTGGGTATAGTAGTTTGGGTTTGCATCCATGGTCTCTTAGTTTCTGTAGTACCTCTATCCAGGACCTTCTGGCTTTCATGGTTTCCATAGAGAAGTCAGGTGTAAGTCTGATCGGTTTACCTTTATAAGTTACTTGGCCTTTTTCCTTTGCAGCTCTTAATATTCTTTCTTTAATCTGTATATTTTGTGTTTTGATTATTATATGGCGAGGGGACTTTTTTTTTTGATCCAGTCTGTTTGGTGTTCTGAATGCTTCTTGAATATTCAAAGGAATATCTTTCTTTATGTTGGGGAAGTTTTCTTCCATAATTTTGTTAAAAATGTTTTCTGGACCTTTGAGCTGTGCCTCTTCTCCTTCTTCTATCCCTATTATTCTTAGGTTTGGTCTTTTTATTGTGTCCCATATTTCCTGAATGTTTTGTGATGAGAATTTGTTGGTTTTGGTGTTTTCTTTGATCAGTCCGTTTATTTTCTCTATGGTGTCTTCAGAATCTGAGATTCTTTCTTCTATCTCTTGTATTCTATTGATTATGCTTGTTTCTGTAGTCTCTGCTCGTTGACCTATATTTGCCATATCCAGCTGGTCCTCAGTTTGTGTTTTCTTCCTTGCATCCATTTCAGTTTTCAATTCTTGGACTGTTTCCATTACCTGTTTGATCGTTTTTTTCTGGCTTCCCAGGGTATCATTTTCGTATTTACTCATTTCTTCAAACTTTTTGTTATACTTCTCATCCATTTCTATGAGGGCGTTTTTTACATGTTGTTTAAGGGACTCTATTGCTTTCAAAAAGTCAGTTTTTTCCTCTTCTCCTGTGTTAGGGTGTTCAGGACCTTGCATTGTAAGATCATTGGGTTCTGGTGTTTTCATGTTGTTTTTCAGATTGTTGGGTGAATTCTTGCCTTGGCGTCTGCCCATCTCCTCTTACCGATGCTATCTATTGGGTTTGATTTACTTGTAGCGGGGCAATCTGCTCTCAGTGCGGGCTTCACTGTTTCTTGCCCGCACTATCCTGCATCCAGTGCCTCCGCCGCCCGGGCCTGCCTGCCCGCCGGTATGTCTCCCGGACTTGCCTGCCTGCCGGTGCCTCTGCCGCCTGGGCCTGCCTGCGCGCCGGTGCCTCCGCCGCCTAGGCTTGCCTGCCGGTGCTTCCGCCACCAGGACCTGCCTGCCGGTGCCTCCGCCACCAGGGCCTGCCTGCCGGTGCCTCCGCCGCCCGGGCCTGCGTGCCGGTGCCTCCGCCGCCCGGGCCTGCGTGCCGGTGCCTCCGCCGCCCGGGCCTGCCTGCTCGCCGGTGCCTCCGCCGCCCGGGCCTGCCTGCTCGCCGGTGCCTCCGCCGCCTGGGCCTGCCTGCCGGTGCCTCCGCCGCCTGGGCCTGCCTGCCGGTGCCTCCGCCGCACGGGCCTGCCTGAGCCCTGCATTAATATTCATGAAGAAAATTGTTCTGTAAGTCTTGTTCTTTGTAGAACTTTTGTGTGGTTTAAGTATCAGTGTGACTATGGCCTCATAACATGAATTTGGCAAGGTTCCTTCTGTTTCTATTTTGTGTAATAATTTGAGGAATATTGGTATTTGTTCTTCTTTGAAAATCTGGTAGAATTCTACACTGAAACTCTCTGACCCTAAAGTATTTTTTTTTTTTGTTGGAGACCTTTAATGACTGATTCTATATCCTTAGGGATTATGGGTCTACTAAATTGTTTGTCTGATATTGACTTAATTTTGGCAAGTGGTATCTATCAGGAAAAACAACAATTTCTATTAGATTTTCTAATTTTATAGAGTACAGGTTTTTGAAGTATGACCAAATAATTCTCTGGATTTCCCTAGTACCTGTTATTATATTCCTCTTTTTATTTCTCACTTTGTTAATTTTAATATTTTCTCTCTGTCTTTTAGTTGGTTTGTGTAAGGCTTTGTCTAGCTTGTTTATTTTCTCAAAGCACCAACTCTTTTTTTCAGATGCTTTATATTGTTCTCTTTGTTTCTATTTTATTGATTTGAGCCCTGCATTATTATTTTCTGTCATTTACTCCTCTTGGGTGTGTTTGCTTCTTTTTATTTGAATTTTCAAATGTGCTATTAAGCTGCTAGTATGAGATTTCACCAAATTCTTTATGCAGGAATGTAATGACATAAATTTTTCACTTAACACTCTTTCAGTGTGTCCCATAAGTTTGGGTATGTGTGTATTCATTTTCATTAAATTCTAGAAAATTTTAATTTCTTTATTTTTTCCTTGACTCAGTGGTAATTAAATTGAGAGCTGTTCAGTTTCCATTAGTTTTTGTAGGCTTTCTGTAGTTATTGTTGTTGTTAAACTCCAGCTTTAACTTCTGGTGATCTGATAAGACACAGAGGGATATTTCAATTTTTTGTATCTGTTGAGACTTACTTTATGAATAAGTACATGGTCAATTTTGAAGAAGGTTACATAAGGTACATTCTTTGTTATGGGTTTTTCCCTTATTTCTCTGTTTAGTTTCTATAGCAATGACTTGTCTGTCAGTAAAAGTGGGTATTGACATCTCCCACTATTATTGTGTGAGGTTTGATGTATGATTTAAGATGTAGTTTTGCTTCCTTTACATACATGGGTGTTTTTGTATTTGGAGCATAGACATTCAGATCTGAAATATCATCTTGGTGACTTTTTTCTTTGATGTACCCAAAGAAGAAATGTTCTTCTTTATCTATTTTGATTAATTTTGGATAGAAGTTTATTTTTGTTAGATAATAGGATAGTTCTATCATATTGCTTCTTTTGCTCATTTTATTGGAAAACCTTTTCTAACTCTTTACTCTGGGGTAATGTTTATCTTTGATGTTGAGGTGTGTTTCTTATACAAGGCACAAGAGCTGATCCTGTTTTCATAAGCATTCTACTTTCCTGTGTCTTTTTATTATTGATGAATTGAGTCCATTGGTATTGAGAGATAGTAATAATCCATGATTCCTAATTCCTGTTGTTTTTTTCTGGTGATTTTGTGTGTGTGTGTGTGTGTGTGTGTGTTCTTTCTTTGGGCCTTACTGGTATGAGATTATTTATTACTTGTATTCTGATGGGTGTAGCTAACTTCCTTGGGTTGGAGTTTTCCTTCTAGTACCTTCTGTTGTAGGGCTGGATTTGTAGATAGAAATTTGTTTAAATTTGGCTTTATCATGAAATATATTTTCTCCATCTATGGTGATAAAAATTTTGTTGGGTATAATAATCTGGGATGGCATCCATGGTCTTTTAGGGTCTGTAAGGTGTCTTTTCAGATCCTTCTGGCTTTTAGAATCTCCATTGAGAAATCTGGTATAATTCTGATAGATCTACCTTTGTATGTTTCCTGGCCTTTTTCTTTTGCAGCCTTAATATTCTTTCTTTGATTACTATATTTGATTGAATTTAATTATTATGGTGAATGTTTTTTCCAAATTAATATTTTCCAGAATTTCCTCTCTGTGAACTTTGTTTATTGTTTCTATTTCTATTTCAGGTCATGAATCATTCCCTTCATCTTTCTGTTCATTTTTTCTTTGCTTTCTTTGCATTTCTCAGGGGATTTATTGATTTCCTTTTATTTCATCTTGCCTTATCCTCAAGTTCTTTAAGGGATTCTTTTTCATTTTTTATTTAAGTATTTCTATCATCTTAAGGTTATTTTTAAGTTTATTGTCTTGTGCTTCTGCTGCATTGGAAGAGTCAGGTCTTGCTGTTAAACAGATGAGTTCTGGTGGTACTATATTACCCTTTCTGTTATTGACTGTGTTCTTACACTGCATTTAGACATCTGGATTTGGGATGGTTATAGGTATAGCTATTGATCCCTGCAATTCTCTTTACTGAATGGGTGTTCCTTGGTTTCTGTTCACTCTCTGGTCTTCTGGTCTTAGTGGCCAAGAATTTTAGTAACTAATGAGTCTTCATTTCCAGTTGGGGGTCCCCACTGGAGTTTTGGGGCTCTGGGTCCCTAGATGTGGCCTGGCCTCTGGTAAAGATGAAATCTTCTTCTAAAGTTTTAGGCCAGAATATGAAGCCTGGGGGAGGGGTGCAGTCTATGGTTGTTGGGCAGGTTTTAAAAACTGTTATCACGTGGTGGTCAGTGTTTTATGTGGGGTCCCTAGGACCAGCCTGGTCTGCAATAAAGCTGCCAGGGCTGTGAGCTGGAGTAGAAATCCCAAGGCAGGGGATGCTGTTGTGAGATGTTAGATGGGCGTTAAGGAATATTAGTTGATGGTGGACAGAGTCTTATCTGGGGTCCCGAGAGCCAGCCTGGCCTCAAGTAAAGCTGAACTTTTCTTCCAGTGTTGTAGGAAGAAATATGGAGCCCCAGGGGCAGTGGATGTTGAAGTCTCCGAACTATTTATTTTTATACATCTTATCTATTAATAACAAAATTCAAATGAGAGAACAAGAATAGAAGCAGAGAAAAAATTCCGATTTCTTTACAGCATTTTGCTTCAGGTTGTTAGAACTTAGTTCCTTACTTTGCTACTTTGTGTTCAGAAGAGTAGCCGAGACTTGCCATGACTGGACATGCTCCTGGGATATTCTGTGGTAATAACATAAACTCTGATGACCTTATCAAGCAAATAACATACACAAAATCCAAAAGAATGAGCAAGCAAACTGTAAGGATCCCAAGGTCCAAGATAAGGGGAGAAGATCAGAAAGATCATTAACATTGTTAAATCATGGAGTAGTTTTAAAGCCAAACTTCAAAGTGATGGAGATAAGCACACAAGAAAAAGAAAAACAACAGTAAAAGACTCAGTTATTTTTTAATGAATTATTGCTTATTGTGAGGTCATGAGCTAGCATCACGCATTATAAGCAGGTTTCAGGTAATTCAGTATTTCTGCCTCAAGGAACCAGTGACAAAGGAAACAACTCAGATTGTTCCTGTGACTAAAATGATCCACAAAGGAATATGAGGGTCTTAATTCCCCCCCCCGTTCACAATCAACACTGATCAGTAATAAGTATATTCATTAAATGTGCCACCAAGAAATTCTTCTAAGAGTGAAACCAGTTAGACAGGGTTGATAATAGAAAGAAGGATATGAAAGATACCACTCTTAGCAGAGTTCTTGTACCTTACTACATAGAATGTCTAAATTATTTTTATTTCAAACAATGACATAAATAAGACACAAAGGAGGAGGAATGAAAATACAGTTTCAGTAAAAGTGAGAGAAAAGTGTAAAATATAAAATGTGCCTGGGCAAACACCAGAAATTTCTTTTGAGGATTCTATTTATGAGTTTAAGCAGAGGGAAGAACCTGTCTCCAGAAGAGGAAAGAGGAGTGGGTACTCTGATTGACATATGGGCTGCTATTCAACTTTAGGCCATCTCACAAGCACAGGCTGTACATCCCATCATTTAAGCATAAGTATGTACCGCATCATGCAAACACATGAGATGGTAAATAGATCTCTTCAATGAGAGAATCACCCTCACTGTTCCTCTAGCCAGTACAGGATGAAGTCTTATGTCTCCTTTAAATTGCAAGTAACCCTTGTCCCTGAATTATCCACAGGAGGAGTCTTTGTGTGCTGTCTTACACAGAAGGAGCGTATTACTCCAATTTGAGCTGCCCCAGGTCACTGAGGTGTTTGTAGCTTCATCATCCCGTTAGGGTCTTAAAAAATGCAACTGCGGCTCCTTGTAACATTGCTTTAAAAATTTAAATAGCTAGAAGGGCTCAGTCCTGACTCTGAATTATAAAATCCCAAATGTACACAACCCAACTTAAGCACTGAATTCAAACTTTAGTCTTTCCTCTGTTGTTAAGAACATCTCTACAAAGTGCACAGAAAATCACATTCCTCTCAACTTGTCACTCCTTGCCCTTCCAGCCTTACAGAAATTTGACTGTTTTTTTTTAAATACCATGCTTTAGGCTATAATACATACCTTATTCCTTAAGTTTAAATTTAAAAATTGATATAGTAGTTTCAAGAGAAGTAAAAGTCATTTGCACAAAATATATTTTTTCCTCAGAAGGCATATGTGAAAAGCTGATTTTTTTTGTTGTTGTTGTTCTACAATATATCATGTGACTGGTTTTATGATGGATGTACATACTTTGCAAGAACCTTGTATTTCTGTAGCTCTGACTCCACTGGTAGCAAGATTAAAAAAAATCAAAATCAAAATAGAAAGCTCTCAGTTTTAGTAAAGACTAGAGGTTTCTCTGAATATCCCAGAAGTTCAATGGCCATCAAAACTGCTTGAACAAATGGCTTTAGAGTTGCCTGAATCATGAATTTAAAGAATGAAATTCAGGGACTACAGAGGATGACTTTTAGAAAATGTATTATCATAGGTGCTTAGGAGAGAGAGAGAAGACGAAGCTGTTTGAGTTAGGCATAGTGGTCAGCCACATGACTAGACATGTGTTGTGGAGGGGAGAATTTGAGTAAAGAAACAAAAAATGCTCAAAGTACTCTGTCCAGAATCTGAACAGAAGGCAGAGAAAAAGAAAAAGGTAAAGTTTTTCCTTTTTGATTCAGGACTCAGAAAAATGGAGAGACACACCAGAACCCATGCACATCTTAAAGCCTCTGCTAGGATGTGGGAAATTTATGATGGAATAGTATATTGTCTCATTAAAGAAATAATATATTCTTTCTCTTTAATGAAACTACATTCCTTTGGCTGGGTGATTGACCTGCTCAACTAAATTGACTCTCAAGGGGGAAGACAATGTCATCTCTCTTAGTAGGGGTGATTTTCACTCTTTTGGCTAGGAGGCAAAGAAGCTTTCCCTACATAGATCTTAAATGCTACTGTACCATCTTGTCTTAGCTGGACATCAGGACAGCCTAGAAATGTCTCTGATTCTTTCTACGTATATGTCTACAGTCTGGGACACTGTCCAAATATAAACACTTTTATAGCTATTAGAGATAAAAATAGGTGTGTTCCTGTGTTTGTGTGACCTCCAAGAGCATTTGGAGGTCGGACATTAACCTTAGACATTGTGCTTCAGGCACCATCAGCCTGGGTTTCTTGTGAAATAAGGATAGTTTGTCATCTTCCTAATCAGAGGAATATTCATGTGTCCTCCAGAACACTGGAATTACAAGCACACACCAACACGCCCATTTTGACTCATGTATTCCAGGATTCTCATGTTATTAGAAAAGCAGTGAGATAACTAAAGACACATAAGGAATCCTACATCTAGAAGTGAAAGAAGTTCATGAGAACATGTGCAAGTGTAGAGAGAGTCTGTTTTTCAAACAGACTCATACAAGAGAAAGAGACAGGAATCAAACCTGACCAATGCAGAAAACCACCAGCCCACAAATAAAAACAAGGGAGGAAAAGGAATAAAGACTGTCTTTGTTCCTTTGTATCGACACTCTGATAGAAACAACCAGAAGAAACTTTTTGAATGTCATGGCTCTGTGACTAAGGAACCCAAGAGGCCTGGCCTGTGGAGGGTTGTGAATGTGAAAAATGCAAATCTCTCCAAGAGAGATCTGCTTCCCAGTTCAGCTCAGTCAGTCCTCTGTATGGTTTATAAACACCACCCAAAGAGGATACTTTCATTTGTAGCAGAAAGTTCGAAACGGAAGAGAACAGTTTGGAAAATGCAGGGCCAACCAAATTTTAAAACCCAAATCAGCCGGGCGATGTTGGCGCACGCCTTTAATCCCAGCACTCGGGAGGCAGAGGCAGGCGGATCTCTGTGAGTTCGAGACCAGCCTGGTCTACAGAGCTAGTTCCAGGACAGGCTCCAAAGCCACAGAGAAACCCTGTCTCGAAAAACCAAAAAAAAAAAAAAAAAAAAAAAAAAAAAAAAAAAAAAACCAAATCAATGGCCACTCCAAGTAGAGAACCTGGAGGAATAATTAACAGTCTTCAATCTTTCCTCTCAGGTGGTTGATTGAATGTAGAGAAATTGTTTCAATTCTTAGCATTCTTAAAAGAATAAAATGATTCAACTTTTATTTAGAGGAATCAGATATACTTTTAAAGAGAGAAAATACAAGTATGTTTCAGTATCTATTTCAAAGGAAAATAAATAGCCTAATTAATAAGCACGTTAACAAGAAACCTAAGAGAGTAGCCCATATTGGCTAATAAGAGTTTGTTGCCAAGCTGCCATGTTAATTATCTGAAAAGGTAAATACTCAATGGGATTTTCCTACTATGTCTTCAAAGTAAATATATATGTATTTTCTGTAGAAATGCAGTCTAGAAGAAAAAGCCATTTAGAGGCTGGAAGAAAAATGTACACATTATAGGTAGAGAAAATGAGATAAATCCATTCCTTTATTCTCTGAGGATAAATTCATTTGAGGTCACTGTTCTGAGTCTGCTCTTCAGGAAGCCATGCAATACACAGTAGGAAATTCCCAGCCTTTCCCGGAGTTAACAAAGGCCCTCTTTAGGACTAGGGCTCTGGCTCCTGGGAAAAGCTGCCAGTCTCTTGGACTGAAAACAGAAAGTAACATTTGTCGCGCTGTAACCAGGAACTCACACTTCTTTGGTGACAGGAAGAAACTGAAGGAAGCTGGACAAATTCTTCCTTCCCTTCCATACACAGTGGTCACACACTACTGCATAATAAGCAAGTTCCAAGTCCAGCCCCCAGCCTCTCTTCATGTTCCAAATCATGTTTCTGGAACTACAGATAGTCACTGTGTTTATAGCTCATGTACATGAATAGTGGTAAGGAAGCATCTTACAATTTTAGATAATTTATTAGCCAAAGTGTACATATACAGCCTGTGTGAATCAAGAGCCTGACCAGAAGACAAACTTGCAAATACTTTCAGCTTTATAAAAAATATTTACAAATTAGAAAGGATTTTATTTATAATTCTAACACATATTAGTAAACCATTGAATGTCTTTGAGAATCACTTTTGAATTAAAAAAAAATCTCCAAATTTTTCAGTATCTTAAAAAAAATTTTTAGGTCTGTAAACTCATATTGTGTGAATGACAATAAATTACAAATTTTTATTTCTTGGGTCCTGTAATCTGACTGCAACAAAAAAATATTTTAGAGCTGAAAATACATATAACCTGTAGTGAAAAATTCTAAAATCCCAAGGGAATTTCTGATTAACTTTTCCAAAACAAACAAAAAATGAAAGTAAGAGGTATCTTATAATCATAAATTACATAACATTTCAAAGCAGAATATTCCAAAATATTCATTTTGATTTTAAAAGCTACAGACACTCAAAATTTGCACAAGTTAACTGATTTATATACCAAAAAATTTTTTAAAAGCTTTATTATTTTTAAAAAACTATGTATATGTCTCTATGTAAATGTGATCGTGAGTCCAGAGAAGAGTGTTGGATTCCATGGTGCTGGAGTTACAGTTGGTTATAAGTTGCCTCAGGTGTAAAACAAATGCAGGCTCTCTACAAAATAAATAAAAAAATAAGCACTCTTAATTGTTGAGCCATTTATCCAATCAGTCTTTTGTTGTTGTTGTTGTTGTTGTTCTGAGACAGGGTTTCAATATGTAGCCAAAGCTGGCCTGGAAGTTGGAGTTCCACCTGTGCCTGCCTCCCTTGGCTGGTATTAAAGGTAAATGATATCATATCCCACCCAAGGGATGAGTTTGATTGCAGAAAGAAACATTATAAATAGTCACTCATGACAGCCCTGTCACCCCAAAGGAAGGCTGGCCTGCTAAGTAAAACAAATTTTAGTACTACAGACATTGTTTTGTGACCCTATTACATTATTATTACATAAAATAGTGGAAAATTCTAGATTTTATAGAAATTCCTCAGTTATTGTAGAGACAAACACATGAAAACATGCAAGTAATAAGTTATTAAATTGGGATTGGAAAGATGACTCAGTGGTTAAGAGAACTTGCTATTTGGCTTTTTAGGTTGGGTAGGAGTGTTTGTTTTCATGTAACCTGAGTTTAGTTGTCAACACTCAAGTCTCGGGGCTGCAGGGAGCCCAACACCCTCTTCTGACCTCCATAGGCATTCGCACACATGTGCACATACACAATGATGCCCACAATTTTACACAAATACATTCTAACATATAAGGTAATTAACTGGTTACTATCTAGGATTAAAAGCTCAAAATCCTCTTTATTAACCATCCTGAATATTTAGTTTGGGTTTGGCTAGATATTTTTTTAAGCTAAAACAGTGAATTACAGAAGTTAAAGTATGTGCCTTTAAAATATGTCATTTGAAATAAAATGTCACTGCTCATTGTTTGCAAATACAATTGTACCACATATTAATTATAACATATAGATTCCATATAGGGAAGCTATATAGAGAAATTACAGTGTTTATTACACACCATACAGGCTGGAATATTCTGGTTTTCTATTTTCAAAACTATCAATTCACAAGAAAGATAAGGAAAAAAACTTTAAATATACACTTGACTTTTAAATCTCACTTAAAAATTCAAAAAATGAGAAATGTAAATCAAGTGGTTTGTGGTTGCTCAGCTAGTTAAGGTGCTTACTTCCAACGCTGATGACCTGAGATTAGTTCCCAGGCAAGAACCAATTCTGAAAAGTTATCCTCTGACCTCCACATGTACACTGTGGCATTTGGACACCCATGCACATATATGCAGCTGCACACAAATAAGTATGAATAAATAAATGTAAATTAGATAAATGTATCTCACCTAACAGATGTAGAAATTAAAGAGGGAGGTTGTGAGGACAGAGGCACCTTCATATATCAATGCCTGGAAAGAGAGCAATCCCAGTCCTTCGAAGACGAGGGTTAGAGAAATCGAAAATACCTAAAAATAAGTTTACATTTTTCAACTCAGTAACACAACTACTGAATTTTTTTGAAGATACACCTCTAAAAGTACGGTGATGAGAAGATCATTTGGTATCACTGAATAACACAGACATTGACAAGTGTGGTTGTGGCTTTAAACCCAGCACTTGGAAGAAAGAAGGAAGCAGATCCCTCTGGGTTTGAGGCCAGGCAAGTTTTAAGCTAGCCAGGGTTGCATAAGAAAACACTGTCTCAAAACAAAACAAACTATGCACTTTCCTACATAGAGTGTTGGAATGGGTTATGGAGTGTTCACATGATAGGTACACCTTTATTAGAAAGTGTGGCAAATAGACTGCTATGAAGATTTTCAGTGCAGTTCTCTCTGTTAAAATGATGATGTTTGCTGAAGGTTTAAGCATGATTATTTTCTCATGCTTAGCAAATATTCTTTTAAGAATTCTTTATAGTTGTATTTTCCTTCTTATAAAAAATTTTCTGATTCACATACATTTCAGGCAAAGCAAAATATGCATTTTCTTTAGAGTGGTGGAAATAAATTGCAAATACAGAATGGACTGAGCTAACTTTTACAGTTTTCTTACCAAAACAAGCATTTTTTCTGAGAGGACTCTCTCTGAGGAAACAGCTCCCAAATCCATGTGAGCAGCAGAGTCAGCAGTGAGCCTTTAGTAAGGAGAGATGCTGGTACAGTCTAAGAATCCTGCCTGGTGCTCAGAAATCTCCATCATCTGACAACCCAATGCTAATGCTGCTTCCAGCTTGATAATATCTGCACACAGTGTTTGTGCAAAACAAGGAAGGAACAAAATGCCTTTTATTTTCCACTTAGCACTTTGTAGTTATTATCAATTACTGCTAGGTCTTGACCATCTGATCAGAAATGTCTTGAACAATTTTTGGGAGTGTCTCTGTGGATAAGTGAAGCAGCAGGAGGAGGAATGAGGCCTGTTTGCCTCATACAGAAGTAGAGTGTGGTGGCTCCTGGACTTAGATTATCCTGAGTAATGGAATTGTGACTGTTACCTACTTACAGCCTGTAATTCAGTGAAACCCTTAAATTTAACATCTGCTTTCCTCCTAAAAGCTGGACTCAGTGTGGGTGAACTTTGAAGACTGTTCTAAGTGACAATGGCCCATTGCAGAAGGACAGAGAGGATGTAATTTACTTATAGTTAGGTAATTACTAGTCAGATCTGGTTTAAAATCACAACAGGATAGGTAATGGTGGCACACGTCTTTAATTTTAGCACTCAGGAGGCAGAGACAGGTGGATCTTTGTGAGTTTGAGGCCAGCCTAGTCTACAACAGTTAGTTCCAGGACAGTCAGAGAAACACAGTTGCAAAAAACAAACACAAAACCAAACAACAACAACAAATACCATAACGGTGGATGCCAGGGAAGTGGGAGTTTTTGTTTTGTGAGACTCTCACACCTTATTTTCAAAGGGATGAGAATTTTCTGGCAGAATGTTTTAAAATTAGAAACACAGACTAGCTTCATTTATCCCCTCCCACCCAAGAAATTTCAAAGCACAAGGACACTCAGCCAGTCAACTGGAGATAAAGGAAAACAAAGAACAAGCTGACGTAGCAGGATGGGAAAGAGCAAAAGACCTTGCACCGATGCCAAAGCAACTCCGAAAGGCCTTCTTGTAGTTTCACCTTTAAAAACTAACCCCACAAAGGAACTTTAACTTCTCTCTCTACCTTAGTGTTTTGGGATATTGGAGGAGAAGTTCCTGGCTAGCCTGTACTTGCAATACAGGAGTTAACCTTGCATTTTGCAGTCCAGTCTGCCCTGGTTTCTGGTGGTCTCCCTCTGGGGGTCGTGATCTGGCCATAATAGTTTAATGTGTATAGTTTGTCAATTTCTCAAGATGAAGGGTAGAAAAAGGGGTTATTGCTGTCAATATCCTGAATTTGCATAACATAACTGTGCTTAAAATGAATATTTTACCATAGCTTGAAAACAATTTTCATTTTAAAAAATCACCTATGTGAATACAGATTCAAGTGATGGTCTTCCAATACTCTAATTGGAGGACTCAGTGCAGAGGATTTTCAGTTCTTTGTTCTACCTTCTTGGCAAAGAGGGTTGGGAACTCCTATTTTATACTGTAATGTGACTTTATCAACAATCTTGATCAATTCTTTTTTTTTTTTACTGAAAAAAAATTTTCCGTTTCCTCCCCGCCTCCCATTTCCCACCCCCTCCTCCCGCCCCTCTCCCCCTCCCCCCACTCCTCTCCTCCTCCCTTTCCAGTCCCAAGAGCAGTCAGGGTTCCCTGCCCTGTGGAAAGTCCAAGGTCCTTCCCCCTCCATCCAGGTCTAGGAAGGTGAACATCCAAACTGTCTAGGCTCGCACAAAGCCAGAACATGAAGTAGGATCAAAACCCCCGTGCCATTGTCCTTGGCCTCTCATAAGCTCTCATTGTCCGCCATGTTCAGAGAGTCCGGTTTTATCCCATGCTTTTTCAGTCACAGTCCAGCTAGCCTTGGTGAGCTCCCACTAGATCGGCCCCACTGTCTCAGTGGGTGGGTGCACCCCTCGTGGTCCTGACTTCCTTGTTCATGTTCTCCCTCCTTCTGCTCCTCATTATAACCTTGGGAGCTCAGTCCGATGCTCCAGTGTGGGTCTCTGTCTCTATCTCCATCCATCGCTAGATGAAGGTTCTATGGTGATATGCAAGATATTCATCAGTATGGCTATAGGATAGGGTCATTTCGGGTTCCCTATCATCAGGTGCCCAAGGAACTAACTGGGGACATTGCCCTGGGCACCTGGTAGCCACTCCAGGTTCAAGTCTCTTGCCAACCCTTAGGTGGCTCCCTTAACTAAGATATGAGTTTCCCCGCTCCGCTATCCAACCTTCCTTTATCCCCAATCATCCCGTTTCCCCAAGTTCCCCTCATCCTCTCCTTCACACTTTTCTCTCTTCATCTCCCCTCACCCCCATCCTACCCCACCCCCAAGATTCCAATTTTTTGCCCGGCAATCTTGTCTATTTGCCATAGCCAGGAGGATAACTATATGTTTTTCCTTGGGTTTACCCTCTTGTTTAGCTTCTTTAGGATCACAAATTATAGACTCAGTGGCCCCTATCCATGGCTAGAAAACAATTATGAGTGAGTACATCTCATGATCTTCTTTTTGGGTCTGGGTTACCTCACTCAGGATAGTATCTTCTATTTCCATCCATTTGCATGCAAAACTCGAGAAGTCATTGTTTTTTACCGCAGGGTAGTACTCTAATGTGTATATATTGCACACTTTCTTCATCCATTCTTCCATTGAAGGACATCTAGGTTGCTTCCAGGTTCTGGCTATTACAAATAATGCTGCTATGAACATAGTTGAACAAATGCTTTTGTCATATGATAGGGTATCTCTTGGGTATATTCCCAAGAGTGGTATTGCTGGGTCCAGGGGTAGGTTGATCCCAATTTTTCTGAGAAACTGCCACACTGATTTCCAAAGTGGTTGCACAAGTTTGCATTCCCACCAGCAATGGATGAGGGTACCCCTTTCTCCACAACCTCTCCAGCAAAGGCTATCCTTGCTGTTTTTGATTTTAGTCATTCTGACAGGTGTGAGATGATATCTCAAAGTTGTTTTGATTTGCATTTCTCTGATCACTAAGGAGGTTGAGCATGACCTTAAGTATCTTTTGGCCATTTGAACTTCTTCTGTTGATAATTCTCTGTTCAGTTCAGTGCCCCAGTTTTTAATTGGGTTAACTATCATTTTAATGTCTAGTTTCATGAGTTCTTTACATATTTTGGAGATCAGACCTTTGTCTGTCGCGGGGTTGGTGAAGATCTTCTCCCAGTCAGTAGGCGCCTTTTTGTCTTAATGATAGTGTCCTTTGCTTTACAGAAGCTTCTCAGTTTCAGGAGGTCCCATTTATTCAATGTTGCCCTTAATGTCTGTGCTGCTGGGGTTATACATAGGAAGCGATCTCCTGTGCCCATATGTTGTAGGGTACTTCCCATTTTCTCTTCTATCAGGTTCAGTGTGTTCAGACTGATATTGAGGTCTTTGATCCACTTGAACTTGAGTTTTGTTCAAGGTGATAGATATGGGTCTATTTTCATTATTCTACAGGTTGACATCCAGTTGTGCCAGCACCATTTGTTGAAGATGCTTTCTTTCTTCCATTGTATACTTTTAGCTCCTTTATGGAAAATGAGGTGTTCATAGGATTGTGGGTTAAAATCTGGGTCTTCTATATGATTCCATTGGTCGACTTCTCTGTTTTTATTCCAGTACCACGCTGTTTTCATTACTGTAGCTCTGTAATAGAGTTTGAAGTCAGGTATGGTAATGCCTCCAGAAGTTCCTTTATTGTATAAGATTGTTTTGGCTATCCTGGGTTTTTTGTTTTTTCATATGAAGTTGATTATTGTCCTCTCAAGATCTGTGAAGAATTTTGATGGGACCTTGATGGGGATTGCATTGGTAGAATTGCCATTTTTACTATGTTGATCCTCCCAATCCAAGAGCAAGGGAGATCCTTCCATTTTCTGGTATCCTCTTCAATTTCTTTCTTCAAAGACTTAAAGTTCTTGTCAAATAGATCTTTCACTTCCTTGGTCAGAGTTACCCCAAGATATTTTATGCTGTTTGTGGCGATCATGAAAGGTGATGATTCTCTTATTTCCCTCTCTGCTTCCATATCCTTTGTGTATAAGAGGGCGACTGATTTTTTGGAGTTGATCTTGTATCCTGCCACATTACTAAAGGTGTTGATTAGCTGTAGGAGTTCTTTGGTGGAGTTTTTGGGGTCGCTCATGTACACTATCATATCATCTGCAAATAATGCAAGTTTAACTTCTTCTTTTCCAATTCGAATCCCTTTGATCCCCTTATGTTGTCTTATTGCTGTTGCTAAAACTTCAAGAACTATATTGAAGAGGTATGGAGAGAGTGGACAGCCTTGTCGTGTTCCTGATTTTAGTGGGATGGCTTTAAGTTTCTCCACGTTTAATTTGATGTTAGCTGTCGGCTTGCTGTAAATAGTTTTAATTATATTTAGGTATGACCCTTGTATCCCTAATCTCTCCAAGACTTTTATCATAAAGAGATGTTGAATTTTGTCAAATGCTTTTTCAGCATCAAATGAAACGATCATATGGATTTTTTTTTCAGTTTATTTATATGATGGATTACATTGATAGATTTGCATATGTTAAACCAGTCCTGCATCTCTGGGATGAAGCCTACTTGATCATAATGGATAATTTTTCTAATGTGTTCTTGGATTCGGTTTGCCAGTATTTTGTTGAAGATTTTTGCGTCGATGTTCATGAGTGAGATTGGCCTGTAATTCTCTTTCTTGGTTGAATCTTTGTGTGGTTTTGGTATCAGAGTTACTGTAGCTTCATAAAAGGAATTTCCCAATGACTCTTCTGTTTCTATATTGTGAAATACATTAAGGAGTATAGGTATTAGGTCTTCTTGGAAGTTCTGGTAGAATTCCACATTGAAACCATCTGATCCTGGACTTTTTTTGGAAGGGAGGTTTTTGATAACAGCTTCTAATTCTTCGAGACTAACAGGTCTATTTAGGTTGTTCACCTGGTCCTGGTTTAACTTTGGTATATGGTATTCATCTAAAAAAGTGTCCATTTCTTTTACATTTTCCAGTTTTGTGGCATACAGGCTTTTGTAGTAAGATCTAATGATTCTCTGAATTTCCTCTGTGTCTGTGGTTATGTCCCCCTTTTCATTTCTGACCTGATTAATTTGCAAATTCTCTCTCTGCCGTTTGATTAGTTTGGATAGTGGTTTATAAATTTTGTTGATTTTCTCCAGGAACCAGCTTTTTGTTTCATTGATTCTTTCAATTGTTTTCTGTGTTTCTATTTTGTTGATTTCAGCCCTCATTTTGATTATTTCCATTCTTCTACTCCTCCTAGGTGAGTCTGCTTCTTTTTTTTCTAGAGCTTTCAGGTGTGCTGTTAAGTCTCCAATGTGTGCTTTCTCTGTTTTCTTTAAGTGGGCACTTAGTGCTATGAACTTTCCTCTCAGGACTGCTTTCATAGTGTCCCATAGTTTTGAATATGTTGTTTCTTTATTTTCATTGAATTCAAGGAAGACTTTAATTTCTTTCTTCATTTCCTCCTTAGTCCAGGTATGGTTCAATAGTTGACTGTTCAGTTTCCATGAGTTTGTAGGCTTTCTGGGAGTAGCATTGTTGGTGCCTTCTAACTTTAATCCATGGTGATCTGATAAGATACAGGTGGTTACTAATATTTTTTTGTAACTGTGGATGTTTGCTTTGTTACCGAGTATGTGGTCTATTTTTGAGAAGGTTCCATGAGCTGCAGAGAAGAAGGTATATTCTTTCCTATTTGGGTGGAATATTCTATAGATGTCTGTAAGGCCATTTGATTCATTACCTCCATTAATTCTCTTATTTCTCTGTTAGGTTTCTGTCTAATTGACCTGTCCATTAGTGAGAGAGGACTGTTAAAGTCTCCTACTATTAATGTGTGCAGTTTGATGGCTGCCTTGAGTTTTAGCAATGTTTCTTTTACGTACGTGGGTGCTTTTATATTAGGGGCATAGATATTCAGGATTGAGACTTCATCCTGATGAATTGTTCCTGTTATGAGTAGAAAATGTCCCTCTCCATCTCTTCTGATTGATTTAAGTTTGAAGTCAACTTTGCTAGAAATTAGTATGGCCACACCTGCTTGTTTCTTAGGTCCATTTACTTGATAAGCCTTATCCCAACCCTTTACTCTGAGTAGGTGCCTGTCTTTGTGGTTGAGGTGTGTTTCTTGTAAACAGCAGAATGTTGGATCCTGTTTTCGTATTCAATCTCTTAGTCTGTGCCTTTTTATAGGTGAGTTGAGTCCATTGACATTAAGTGATATTAATGACCAGTGGTTGTTAACTCTAGTCACTTTTTTAGTAGTAGATTTTGTGTGTTTCCCTTCTTTGAGTTATGCTGGTGAAGGGTCTCTAGATGTCTGAGTTATTGTGGTCATTGTTGGACTCCTTGGTTAGTGATTTTCCTTCTATTACTTTCTGTAAGGCTGGATTTGTGGCTACGTATTGTTTAAATTTTTTTTTATCCTGGAAAATTTTGTTTTCTCCATTTATAGTGAATGAAAGCTTGGCTGGGTATAGTAGTCTGGGCTTGCATCCAAGGCCTCTTAGTTTCTGTAGTACATCTATCCAGGACCTTCTGTCTTTCATGGTTTCCATAGAGAAGTCAGGTGTAAGACTGATAGGTTTACCTTTATAAGTAACTTGGCCTTTTTCCTTTGCAGCTCTTAATATTCTTTCTTTATTCTGTATGCTTTGTGTTTTAATTATTATATGGCGAGGGGATTTTTTTTTTTATCCAGCCTATTCGGTGTTTTGTATGCTTCTTGAACCTTCATAGGTATATCTTTCTTTAGGTTGGGATAGTTTTCTTCTATAATTTTATTAAATATATTTTCTGGACCGTTGAACTGTGATTCTTCTCCTTCTTCTATTCCTATTATTTTTAGGTTTGGTCTTTTTATTGTGTCCCATATTTCCTGAATGATTTGTGATGAGAGTTTGTTGGCCTTCCTGTTTTCTTTGATCAGCGTGTTTATTTTCTCTATGGTATCTTCAGAATCTGAGATTCTTCTATCTCTTGTATTCTGTTGGTTATGCTTGTTTCTGTAGTCTCTATTCGTTTACCCAGATTTTCCATGTCCAGCCGGCCTTCTGTTTGTGTTTTCTTCTTTGCCTCCATTTCAGTTTTCAAGTCTTGAACTGTTTCCATTATCTGTTTGATTGTTTTTCCTTGGTTTCCTAGGGTATCATTCACTGATTTACTCAATTCTTCAAATTTTCTGTTATATTTCTCATCCATTTCTATAATGGCATTTTTTACATGCTGTTTAAGGGCGTCAATCACTTTCATTAAGTCAATTTTTTTCTACTTCTTTATGATTAAGGTGCTCATGTCCTCCTGTTGTGAGGTCGCTGGGTTCTGGTGGTTTCATATAGTTTTTCAGATTGTTGGGTGAATTCTTGCATTGGCGCCTGCCCATCTCTTTCTCCGAATGCTCTCCTATGGATCTTCTTTTACAGGATCAGGTCTCCTTGCCTACTGATGTACCTTCCCAGTGATGGCACTCCCCAGTGATGATTCTCCTGGTGCTCCAGTGATGTCTCTCCTGGTGCCAATATCAGATCTCCGTGCCCAATGATGGCTCTCCTGGTGCTGAGATTAGCTCTCCATGTTGGTTGGGTAGTTCATAAACAAAGCGCCTACCTTGCTTGGTGCAGGCAGGCCAGAGTAACAAAGGGACTCCTTCCTGCCTGCCCGCTTGCCCTGAGGTTTTGCCCACAGCACCCAGACAGGCTGAGCAGCGTGTTATGTGCCCAAAGAGGGAAGGGGGCAGAAGGAAAAAGGGTTCTGGATGCAAGCTGGGTGGGATAGGAAGATAGAGGCAGTATGTGGGGAGTAGAGTCCCTGAAGGGAGCCCAAGGAGTAAAGGGGGGTATGAGGAACTTCTGAGTTCCCTGTCCCAGGCTGCTGCCGTGGGTCACAAACTCACCCCAATGATGGCTCTCCTGGTGCCGAGATCAGATCTCCGTGCTGGTTGGATAGTTCGTAAACAAAGCTCCTACCTTGCTTGGTGCAGGCAAGCCAGTGAAACAAAGGAACTCCCACCTTCCTGCTTGCCCTGAGGATTCTCCCCCAGCGCCCAGACAGGCTGAGCTGGGTGGTGTTATGTGCCCAAAGAGGAAAGGGGCCAGAAGGAAGAAGCTTGATCAATTCTTTGAAAGAAACAAATGCATAATAAAAGATGGCACAAGAGTCTAATATCATTATCAGTTTATTTAAAAAAATAAAAATCAGAGGAAGAGCTGAAAAAGTAGTTGTACAGCAACCACTTATGAACTAAGCTATTCATTGAACTAAATCCCTAACATCCATAAAAAGCTGGGTACAATAGTAGGTACTTGTGATTCCAGTGGTGATGAGATAATGGCAAGATACCTCAGGCTGTGGCTAGTCATTCTGAGCCAGTGAATTTGCATTTTTAGTTTATTGACAATGAAACAACTCAAAGAATAGATTCTCTTGTGTCCCATAGCTCCAACGTGATGGAAGCGCATCATCCTGACCCCCAAACCTTCAATCTTTCTAACAGCTTCCTGCTTCTATATATGAGTTCATTCCAAGCTTGCACAATACCATGAGACTGACTTTGTTATTGTCATTTTAAAGGTGAGAAAAGATCCTCAGAGAGATGACTTTATGAAGGTCACATAGCCAGCTTTCCATGTTTGGATTCACTTTTCATCCATAAAACAGTGTTATTTCACCTCTGAGAAATAAATTGATGAAACCAAATAAAATTAAATAAAATTAAATAAAATTAAATAAATAAATAAATTAAATAAATAAATTAATTAAATAAAATAAATAAATAAATAAAATTAAATGCTAAAATGAGTGAAATCTTGGTGAAGAGAAAGTACTAGACAGCTACAGCAAATTGAAGGTTAACTTGTGGCTTCTTTTTGCCTTAGCCTTTAAAACTGAGACTCTTTTAAATAAATTGAGACACATCCTGTTTTGTGTAAGTTTAGTGTAATAAGCACAATTAAATCTTTGAGTGCTTTTTTAAAAAATCCATCTATTCTATCCCTGTGTGTGTAGATTTTACAGGGGCTTAACTTTACAGAGGCCAGGGAAAAGTTTAAATGTGACCAATTTGATCAAGTCTTTAATTAAATATTACATGGTTTCTTTCTTTAAAATAAACATCAAAACATAGGTATGCTTTATTAAGATGCAAGGGAGTTGATTTATAGAAGATAATTACTTAGTTAAGCAATTTTAATCTGGATAAGTGTCCTTTTTCTACTTGCAGGTATATCCAGTCTGTGGCCACATACTGCACACACTCCAACACAGCCAGGAAAACAGCCATTTTGAAGTTGTAAACTTGCTTAAAACTTTGTGATGCTTCTTTTTTGTAATATTCTTTTGAAACTTGATAGTATGATTCATGTTCTTTGTTCTCAAGTATGACCTCTGTAGATGACAGTGCTATGTCTTAAAGTCTGAAAGTTAGAGATGTCTGGTAGTACTATCTTATATCTCAGAAAAGATGGATTCAAGTTTCAGAGATTTTGTTTTTCAGAAGAATTAATGTCCCCACATTTCCTCAGTTGAGAAGGAACAGGTTTCACAATTATAGGAGGACTCTGGTTTCTTGTGAATCTGTTGAAACTCTGGCAAGTTTTCTTCAAACTCTGACACAAATCAGTCTTCCCTTACACTGACTCTGCCTACATTGTTTTCCTTGATGGGCACTTGCTTTAAAAAACAGTTGAATATCATGAAATGGAAAATAATTTACAAAAACCCAGAGACACAAGGATCTGAACTGTCCACTCTAAGTATTTCAGATGTCTAATTTTCAGTCATCACTAATGTTGGCAACAGCAGCAGAAATAAATTCCTTTGGTCTGAAGTAGGATTCATTATATTTTTCAAATAGAGGCTAAAATATTAGAAAGATATTTACCCATTTGCCAAAATATAGCTTATAAATCCAGTATGCCTTTTATAGTTTATGAAGAAGAATTTCTCTCTAGGTTTCATCCCTACCAAAGCCTCTGTCTACATAGTAGACTATGGGAGAGTTGATCAACCTAAGCTAACTATAAAGACAGATAAATGTTATTATAATATTGAATTTGTTGCATTTGCCTTATAAATCCTACATCCTAGATGTAGTATTTTTAAGTTAAAAACATTTAAAGTTGAAAATTAGCAGAATGTGTAAGAGTGTTTTGCATATGCTTACTGATAAAATTTCTAAATTTGTAGGGGAATTTTATTTTCAAAGACATAAAAAGTTTGTTTTTTCTTTAGAGAGAGAGAAAGTAAGTAAGCCATGAAAGAACTGGCTATTTATTGATTCCTTCCTTAATGTGTATGTGTGTGTGTGTGTAACCAATTTGAATAAGTCAGCCTATGATGCTAAATATAAAGTATACTGTACATGTACATTTCTATATATATTCATGTCAGGAGCCATGTCTCCCCCAAAAATTATTATAGGGAGCATTGCCCTGAGAAGTTTGCAGAGGGCTCTACTTCCCAATTGTATTGAGAATTGTTTTATTGACAAAGCCTATCCCACACCCAAATTAACTGTTAATAGAGAGCTATCTGTTAGCAGAACCCGCCTCACATTCCAAACTATCTAGAGAACTAGGTGTGTCAACTCATGACTTCCTGACCAAAGAATCGTGACCTGATCAATTGTAACCTCCTGGCCAACGACCTCGTGACCGGTGTGGACCACGCAGCAAGATCCCATGCCCCAGCCCCCCAAGCTCCTCATCCAGGGGCTATATAAGCTGCATCCATGACTCTAATAAAAGAAGGCTTTGACAAGAACCCTGCTTGGCCTTCTTCCTCTCTCTTGCCCATGTCTTCTCAGGTAGCGCCTCTCTGTGACTCTGGAATTACTGGACCTGCCAGGTGGGTTACAGACCCTAGACTCGCCAACCCTCCTTCCTCTCTCTTGCCCATATCTTCTCAGGTAGTGCCTCTCTGTGACCTTGGAATAACTGACCAGCCAGGCGGGTTACAGACCCTAGACAGAGTAACTCGCCAGGCAGTCAACATATTCAAGTTGCAGATAGACTTGGTTTTAAAAGCACTTCCACTATGTTGACTCATAATTCTTCCTATGAGCTGTATTTGAATGGTCCTGTAAAAGGAATTGGTTATCTGGAAGACTAATTGTTGGAGGCAACATGCCAAGAACAATGTGATCTTACATTGATGGTTCCTTTGTAGAAGCTGATTTGTGAGAATATTAAAAAGAATTGTTGTGGGCCTTGTTCCTCCTACCTGTTGTGTGATCCCTTTTTCTGGGGTGCAGGAGATGAGAAGACAGAGAGTCAATGACACAGACTTTGAGAGATTCCAATACAGAAACTCTTTATTATAAGAAGGTTGGGGATTTTATGGAGTTAGGGAAATTAAACTGTTGCAAGATTCTTTTTTTTTTTTTTTGGTTTGTCTTTTTGAAATTGGTGGTTGATGTTTTGTCAAAAGTGAGACGCCAGCCCTCCAACACCCCTATATCCAAAGAGTCTGGATTATAATATTGAGATGGAAGTGTCACCTCAGTCCCTGGCCTGGGAATTGCCAAGCAATTAGACTCTAATTCCCAGCCTGCCAAGAACTGACCCCTCCCCAGGGAGGGTCAGGACCACTCCCACAGGGTATTTAGGCTGGCACTGGAAAAAGGAACATGTGTTTTGGGGTTTTGCCTGTGCTCTCCCTCTGTCTTCCCCCTGCCATCTTCCTGGCCACCCAAGAGTGCAACATTCATTAAACATGGGCATTTTTGATTCAGTCTATTCTCTTTTGATTGGGATTATTTGTGCCAGCAGAGATGCTCTGTTAGGAAATATTCCTAACATATTCGAGGTCCCACTGAGATGGGTCTGTTTTTTTCCCACAGAGGCAACATCCCTGTGCTCACAGCCAGACTCAACTTTGGACTCAGTGAGCTCCCTTCTTTTGCTCTATGCCTGTGGTATTCCCCAGGGTGACTCATTTACTTTTTGAGCTTTTGTTGAAGCCATGGACTGTGCCAGAAGCCTGATCCATGTGTCAAAAGCCAGGCTTTTGCTGAGATGGGACTTGGGTGTGGAGATACATCCTTCACTCATTTCTGATGCACCCCCATTTTGACTCAAGGGCTCTGTTCGTTGGACACATCGCAACAGACTTGAATCCCTTTGGGCATAGACTTTTAAAATAGGTCCTTACAATTCCAAGCCAATGACTCAAACACTCTTGAGTGGTGTTTTACAATAATAATAATAACAACAACAGTGCTCCATAACCTGCGGTTTCTGGATGTGCACTCCCGCCCCTCTTCTGCCTCTCCTTCTCCACTAATTTGTGCCTTGAAGTGTGTCCCACCCTCACCTTCTGCCTCTCCTTCTCTGCTGATTCATTGCCCATGGTTTGTCCCACCCTCAATTACACCTATCCATAGCCCACAAGGTTCTGATGCTATGCCTGGAGGCACAGCCAGCTCCCATCCCATTCCAGATTCAGGAATCTAAACCCGACTCCCTTTCCACTAGTTGAGGACAATGGAGGCCATTGCCCATCCCTTCAGAACAGCCTTCACCCATCATCTGTTTGCTATGCTTCACTGGTCCCTGCCACCTATGCCGGGATCATCCCCCCTCCCCCCCAGCTGTTTACTGTTTCTCTCACTCTGGGATTTTAAAAAATCTGTTTTCCCCATCCTTCCACTGTCCCTGGCTTCTGCCACCTATTCCGGGATCCCTCTGGGCACCTCGCACCTCTAGCTGTTTGACTCTCTACAACAAATCTGTTTTTATGGGTTTTTTTGTTGTTGTTATTGTTTTTGTTTGTCCCCTGTCCTTCCACTTTGAAACTGGATAGATGTTTTATTTTTATGTTTCTGTTACCTCTTGTAGCATCTGCTAATCTGGCCTCAATGGATCACCTCTATGCTTTTCTGGCTTTTGCTGCCTGCCTACACAGGTTTATAAAAGTGTTTTGTCTCTCTGTTAGAATAATGTGGCCACAGTATGTCTGTGTAACTTTATAAATGTTTCTATGTGTATGTGTGCTCATTTTAAGATTTTTTGCCTTATTAAAATGTTTCTTTGAATCTTTTTACATTTACTAGCATTGGCAAACTGTAACTTATTGGATAAAATACATGACTAAATATTGCTTATATGTCCAGTTTAAATAATAGGTAAGGGTACCTAGTTCTCAAGTGCCTTTATAGATCTGAGGGTATGGTGTTTTAATAAAAAGAGCCTCTAACACAGACACACCAGCTTCTGCAGCACCCTTTCGCTCCTCCAAGAAGACTGAAGACCTTCTGCCTCCAGGCTTTGCCTTTGGTTTGGCAGACCAACCCACACAGCAAAAGCAGACTTCTACCTCTTCAGCTTCCTTGATGCCTTTCAGGGAATCAATCTCCTTATCCTGCCAAAACAGGTAGACTAAATCTCCCTCCCCTCAGGAAAAATCTTTGGGCCTCTTGTACTCAGGAGCTAATGGCAAGCACTGCTTCCAATAATGGTGTTCTCCAAGGACCAAGGAGATTTGGGATTGCCTGTGTAGCTAAATGCTGTCTCATTTCTGCTCATTTATCCCTAGCAGATCTGTCTAATGGTATTTGACAACTTAAGAAACTGTTAACTTATTACTTCATCCATGACATTTAATAAAGTTTCCAGCTAAAATACAGACAGGTATGCCTCTTTAACAGACTTCATTGTCCAGGATTAACAGATTTCAGGTGTGTTCAGAGGTTCCACTATGTAAGTCTGTTCCAGTTCTTTTACAGGTTCCTGGAAAGTTCTACTGCTGTATCAAAATTCAGATCTGGTTAAACAAACAAACAAACAAACTCTCAGTCTCCAGAGCCTTTTGCTAACCCCAGCCAGTTTCAAGCATATTTTACAGGGCACTCCTGTTGCCTGGGCCAAGACCAACCTACAAAGCTCTCCCTTCTAGACAATGCCAAAGAGCTGCACCAGTTCCTGGGACTTTGCATTAATACCAACTTTTCTGGATCAAGGACACCTGCCTACTAAAATCTGGTTTTATCTGCCATTGTGTCCTATCCCATTGCTATCCCCAATTCTTAGGGCCAACAATAGCAATACTTTTTTTTTAATCCTGGCCACCTGCCTTCTCATTCTCCCCTCCCCCAAAAAAGAGCTGCCTGAGGTTTCCAGGATGACAGAAACCCAGATGCTGCCCTAGCCACACCTCTCACTGAGCATGAATGCACCAACTCCCAGCTTCCCCTTCACCCATGTCTCCTCATGCACCCAGGAAGTAACCAGACTTGAGTCTGTGCCCCTATATCCAAAGACTCTGGTCAAAGGTGATACCCCAACCTTCTAACGCCTCTATATTTAAAGAGTCTGGAATGTAATATTGAGTTGGAAGTGTTACCCCAGCCCCTGACCTGGGAATTGCCAAGTAATTAGACTCTAATTCCCAGCCTGACAAGAACTTGGACTCCAACTCCCAGCCTGACAAGTGCTGACCCCTCCCTGGGAAGGGTCACGACCACTCCCACAGGACATTTAGGCTCACACTAAAAAAAGTAACACATGGTTTTGGGTTTTGCATGTGCTCTCCCTCTGTTATTTCCCTGCCATGCTCCCAGCCACCCAAGAGTACAGCATTCATTAAATGTGGACATTTTTATTTGGTTTGACCTGGTTTGATTGGAGTTCTTTGTGCCAGCAGAGAGTCTTTGTGAGGAATTATTCATAACAGTCCCTGTTGGCATGTTGTGATTTGCTAGGAGTACACATTATTAGTTCCTATGCTTTTGGTCTGCTGACAGGTTATTTTGGCCTATTTTGCTTATTCATTGTGAGTTTGCATGTGCTTACTTGTGACTGAGCTATTGCCTTGCCTCAAAGAGTAATGAGACTTTAGAAATCATAACAATGACAAAGGTCCAGCATTCCCCATGAAACCAACACTAATCAGAGAGTTAACCTAAGATGCAGTGATGGCCCTAGCACTTAGCTGCCAGAAATGAATCAAGGAACTGCCTCTGTCAGTGTAAAAACTGACCGTAAGTTCTAACACAAATATATTTAAAGCAAATATTTTGGGGATTTCTCTCTTCCTCTATCATAGCACATGTGTTCTGCTGTCCTTACAGTTAAACTAACCTTTTTCATTTGTCTTTCATTATAAATTTAAAAATTTGGGAATGAGATGTCAACTGGTCTAGCAAAGAGTTTACAGCCAGGCACTAAATTCTGGCAACTGAAGCAAATTTATTGTCATCTTTTTAAACCTGTTATCTCTGATTCCTGGCAGCCATGAAATGAGTATGCTCTTCCAATTCCATAATGTCCATTAGTCAAGACATTCTTATCCTGATATTGTTTCTTGTCTCAGGCACAAAAGAATAAAGCTGACAAATCATAAGACAGAACTTTTGAAACCATGAGTCAAAATAGATGTTTCTTCCTTTAAGTTATTTGTCTTGGATATTTTATCATAGACAGGAAAAATTGAATAACATTGTCAAGTTGCAAAAGGGTAACAAGTGTATATAAAACATCAAACTTACATTTTTCAAAGAGAAGATATGCACCATGCTTGCATTATTTATTTGGCAATTACAATGTCACCTCTAACTATCACTGCATTCATGAACTGGCAACAGGTATCCTGTGCTCCAAATTGTCTAATCCTACTGACACACTCAATTCTCTGTCACTTGTAGAAATTATAACAGGAAGTGTGCTAGCCTAATGTAATTTAACTTCCAAAATTCTTGTATCTCACCTAAGTGATTCTGAAGCCACACCTTTCTTTCTTTCTTCTATCTTTTTTTTTTCTTTTAGCACCTAGTAAAAGTTTTTATTCCTGTATTCTTTAGCTGTGAATTACACTGTTCAACAGAGAAGGTATATTCTTGGCAGGAGATATGGCTAAGTTGGAAGAGTGCTTGCCTAGCACAGGTGAACTCTGAGCACTATTGAGTCAAGAGGATCAGAAGTTCACTAGCATCCTCAACTACATAGACTGTGTGAAACCAGCCTGGATACAAGAGATCTGTGAAAGAGAAAGAAATGAAGAGAGAAAGAGAGAGGGGAGGAGGGAGCAAAGAAGAGAAAGAGGGTGGACAGAACAGAGGGTGGGACAGAGGAAGGAAGGTAACAATTTTTCATGAAGACGTTTGACAGATTATAAACTCAGTGTCTTTCTAAGTCCACAGCTTCATCTTTGCAACAGAGTCCTTTTTTGCCTTCAAAATTTGTCACTGGAATTTCAATTCTGACCAGAATTTTGAGAAGAAGAAATATTACACCTTGAAAAATGGAGCTGGAGCTAAAGAAATAGTAAAAGCTTTGTGTTGAAATTTGATGTTCACCACCCAATAGACTGGCATTAGCTTCCATGTGGCTTCCCCCAAAATGTTGAAAGATGTAAAACTTTACATGTGATTTTCCAAATGATGGGTTTTATTGAGCCCTTTAGACAGTTGTAGCACTTTAGTATCTTAATCCTTTTGGCTACTGTAACTAAATATGAGAGCCTGGGTGGCTTGAAAAACAAATAAACTTGTCTCCCAGCCCTTGGACTTCCAGATAAAACAAACTGGTGTATGATAGGGATGGACCGTCCTTTTCCTGGTTAGGTAGATGGGCTTCTTTCATGTCCTCACATGGTGAAGACAGAGGAAGGAAGACCAAGCTACTGTTGTATCGCTTCTATTAAGGACGGCTATTTTTTTTTTTTTGCTTTATCGGGAGGGATATTCTGAGATCCCTCATAAAATCCTGAGTTCACATGCTGAAAAATTCCTCACGTTTATATATCAAAACATAAACTGAGGAGTTGTGAGCAACATCCCACTGCCCAGCTAGCCTAGCCCCCCAAAAATCACACAGAAATTGTATTAATTTAATTACTGCTGGTCTCATCATATCTAGTATCTTCTTGGCCAACTCTCACATCCTGATCTAACCCATTTCCATTAATCTGTGTATCACCATAAGGTTGTGGCTTACTGGGAAAGATTCGGCATCTCTGACCTGGCGACTTCATGGTGGCTCTCCCTGTCTCTGCTTTCTTCCTCCCAGAACTCTGTTTTGTCTTCCCCTCCTACCTGAGTTCCACCCTGTCAACTAGGCCAAGGCAGTTTGTTTAATAACCAATGAAAGCAACACAAATACAGAAGGGCCTCCTATATCATTTCCCCTTTTTCTGTTTAAACAAATGAAAAGCTTTCATTTTAACATAGTAAAATTACATATAACAAAACAATTATCAAGCAAGAATTAAAATTACAATACTTATTTTTATTTTATCTTTTATCATAACTAAGGAAAACTATAACTATCCATTCTTCAACTCCATCAAAGACTCCAGAAGTATATAATATTACTTAAGTAAACAACAAGTAAGCAACTTCCAAAACTCTAGACATGACAGAGACACCTTGTTGTGTTGCAGGAGATCCTTCCGCTCCTCCAGCCAATAGCCGCTGAGATACCAGCCCATTGGGGAGTGGTCTCTCTCTTTAAAAAAAAGTGGCCACTTCCCTCCTCGCCCTCTCTTTGCTTCCTGCTCCACTTATAGCATCTGCCTGCCTCTGCACTTCTTCCAAGAATTCTGTTCTGTCTTACCCACCTACCTGAGTTCTGACCTATCAACTAGGCCAAGGCAGTTTCTTTAATAACCAATGAAGGCAACACAAATACAGAAGGGCCTCTTACATCAAGAAAGACAGAGCAGTGCAACATCCTGACCTTTTGTTAGGTTAGAGACAGCCTATTTGGAAAGTTACATGATTACTTTGGATGGGGAATAATGACTTCAAAGGCTGGCTGCCATACCATATATAAATATGGGCCTACAATCCACTCTCTCTTATTAATTTTAATAGAAAATGTGCTTCTGCAACAGGACAGATGATCACACTTGGCTTGGGCAAAGACCTCTTCATTTACCCAAATTTTCCCTTCTTTGGAACAGGCATTCATATATGCAAGCTCCTATCTTAGGCATCTGGGGAGTAAAAGCTTCAAAACTGTCATTGACTGCTGACCTCTGTGAAGAAAAGAGATTAATGGAAAGAGATACTTTTTGGGCTCTGTGTCTCAGAGCCATACTTTCTTGTCAGAATAAATTATAATGCTTTATGAATAATCATGCACCCAAAGGCTATCATCGCTTGAATTGAGAATGCTTCTTCAGCTAGTTTAGAGCAGCTCTTAACTCTTTTATGTTGTCTCAAAATCTACAATTCTTAACATATGCATTAAACCCAAACATTTAAAGGGTATGCCAAACTTTTCTCAACATCTTAAAAGTAGTTACAAACATTTATCAGGTCAATATCATAATTCTCAGCATTATTGGTCAATACCAACTTTCCTTAACATTTTATATGCAGTTACAAATATTATCATTATTAGGTCAGTACCATAACAATGAATCAACAGTTAAACATATCATAATTTTCTTAAATCCACATTAATCCAAAGACAAGAAAAGGTTTTCTGATGGGTAAGAATAAAATGATATTGTTGCTTTCAAATACTAGTTCCAGTCTCTGAACATCAGTTAAAACCTTAGGCTTTCCCCCTTCTTGACTGAAGAGGGGTTTTAGTCATTCCTTATTCTGAGTCTTTTTGCCTAATGGGAAATCTTAGGTCTTAGTTCTTAGGTTCAATATTTTAACCAAAGTGAGTTCTGTGTCTCAAAAATTAAAACAGTCAAATATTCAGTTTGCATCTCAGCTCCAAAGCAAACAGGATTCAAACTGCAGAAAGTTGTAGTCATTGTAGTCAAGTCATCTTACCAGGTCCTCTGGGTCTGCATGTATCCCAAGTGTCTGGAAGCAGCTCAACATCTCTTTCTCAGAGCAGCATGCCACCCTTTTGGGTAGAGTGGTGGTAGCAGGTTCAGCGACCAGTTTCTTTTCTCTGTGGAGCCTGAATGACTGGACCATGGACTCTTCTGCAACTCCTCTATGGGGGCATTTGGAGCTATGATGTCATCAGGTCTGTCACTTCTTTACTCTATATGTAGTCATCTCATCCAGTTTTATTTTCTTTCTGTGATAAAAAGAACATAAACACATCCTTGGCTCCATATATATATATATATATGGTCTTTTCATAATTCATGGCAAGGGCTTTTCACCTTGCCTTAGCAAAGGTCATCTTGGTGCCATCATGCCAGATCTGTCTGCAGCAGATCTATCTGCAACTTTTATTCTTTAAATTGTTTTCAATGAGCCATATTATACTTCACAATTCCTTTTCATTAATAACCATTGGAAGAGCCATTTGTAAAATTCAGCATAACATCCTTCAAGGGATTTTTAGCCATAACATTAGGACAATATAGTTCTGTGAATTGCAGCAATGATTATATGGGAAAATATTTTTACTCTGGCCTTTTAATTGAGTAGACACAGTTGTCCAAGAATCATTATCTTAAAATTTTTAATTAATCTATTTCTTCGTATAAGAAACATTGATCACAGTCAATTCTCTATTAAACTATCTCCTAGATTTTATCCTGCTTTTTTGTATTAGACAAGGGATTGCTATAAATTAAGATTTTAATATCCTAAATGTCAAAAATGAGAAGATGCAACTATAAAAAGCATTCCTTTTTTTTTCTTTTTTTCTTTTTTCTTTTTTTTTTTTGGATTTTTCGAGACAGGGTTTCTCTGTAGCTTTTTGGTTCCTGTCCTGGAGCTAGCTCTTGTAGACCAGGCTGGCCTCGAACTCACAGAGATTCACCTTCCTCTGCCTCCTGAGTGCTGGGATTAAAGAAATGTGCCACCACCGCCCGGCCCATTTTTTAATAAAAATGCTGTAGAATAAGTTTTATACTTAATACATACACTTGCTATAGCTTAATCATAAATAATATACTGTACTTGCTGATTGTTATATACTTTACCTGTTGATCTATACTCTATCTGCTTGAGTACCTGTTTGGCAGATTCTACAATAAGCTCTCTATTGGAAATTGGTTCATTTCTCCCTTTAAGAATTTTACTCAGTAGCTTGATATCTCTCATAAAAATATTATAACTAAGGCTTTAACCAATGTATATCTAATTAAAAGTTTGTAAGCTATCCTAAGTTGCAAGTCTGCCTGTCTGATAGGAAAATGGAAAAAGAAAGCATATTTAACTAATGATGCTGGCCTAATTAAACACCAACATGTAGAAGAATGAAAATAGATCCATATTCATCTATATGCACAAAACTCAAGTTTAAATGAATTAAAGACCTCAACATAAAACCAACCACATTGAATCTCACAGAAGAAAAGTTTAGAAGTAACACTTGAATGCATTGGTACATCCCAAACACAGCCTCAGTGGCACAAACATTGAGTGAAACAATTAATAATGAGATCTCCTGAACTGAGAAGCTTCTGTATAGCAAAGAACATAGTCAACAAGACATAATATCAGCCTATAGAATGGAGAAATATCTTTACTAACCATTAATCTACTCCAAAAACATATAAAGAGCTCAGGAAATTAGTCACCAAAAGAACAAATAATCAAATAAAAATGTTACAGACCTAAACTGAAAATTCTCAATAGATAAATTTAAAATGCCTGAAAGACATTCAAAAATACTCAAGCATAACATCCATAACCATTAGAAAAATGCAAATCAAAACTCCGATATTCCATCTTATACCCGTAAGAATGACCAAGATTAAAAATATTATTGACAATTTATGCTTAAGAGAATGTGGAGTAAAGACAAAACTCCAGTGCTGGTAGAAGAGCTAAGCTGCTCAGCTGCTGGTGTGGGACAATTCTGTATTCTGTCAATTATGTTTTAAATAAATGCTGATTGGCCAGTAGCCAGGCAGGAAGTATAGGTGGGACAACCAGACAGGAAGTAAAGGTGGGACATGAAAACAGAAGAATTCTGTGAAGAAGGAAGTTTCCTCCCCAGTTCTGCCCAGATACTGAAGAAGCAGAATGTGACCTGCCTCGTTGAAAAAGGTACCGAGTCATGTGGCTAACATATACTAGAATAATGGACTAATATCAGTTATAAGAGCTAATACGAAGCCTAAGCTAATGGGACAATCAGTTTATAACTTATGGAGACCACTGTGTGATTTTCTTTGGTGCTTTACTGGCTGTGGGACCTGGTATGAGGACAGAAACCATGACATGTATTGGAGAAGATAACATGAGGGAATCACTCCTCCCCTTCCACCGTCTAGGTCCTCAGGTTATCAGCACTTGTGACCAGTACCCCATTTAACCTTCTCACAGAGTCAGAACACTGTGTGTGTGTGTGTGTGTGTGTGTGTGTGTGTGTGTGTATTACATCAATCTCCAGAATGAAAGGGAGAGGACCACATTGAATGTCATATAGACAGAACACAGGAAAATAATAAAGGCAAGAGACAAGCAAATGAACCTGAAAACACTAAGGTAACAGGAAGGATGGACCCCATGGTTGTTACCCTGAAAGGTTAAATTAAACTCCAAAGTATTTGATATTTATCTCAAATCATCAGCAGATGGAGAAGAGAGGATAAAAATTAACAAAAATTTCATGTCATAAAATGAAAGGAAAGTAATACAAAGTCCTCAAAAAATATACAAAGAATAGAAAAGGGACATTATAAATAGGCTTAGGCTGGCTAGTCAAAAAAAAAGTTATCTATAACTGTTAAAACATACTTGAGAAGGAATTGATAAGAAATGTAGTCTAAATCTATAGAAAAAACTTATTAATCATTAAGCAAAAAGTTGTCAGATATCTTCACTAACAAATTCTACTAAGTATTGAAGAAAGCAATAATCTAAAGTTCTTCTTCCTAGTATGGAAAGATGGGAAATGTTTTCTCACTATTCTATGAAGCAGTAATAATATGATACCAAAGTTTTATAACTTCAAGCTATTATGTCTTTAAATACTAAAATTATTAGGAGCTTAAAAAATAAATATAACCAAAAACCAATATGACTCACATTTTTCAAAGTCAAGCAAACATAACAACAATAAAACAACAAAGAAAACACAACTAAACTTAGAAATTGTGATGATTGCTATTTATCTTGTATTTAATAAGGTACACAGAGCAATTGAAAACTTAGTGCTCAAAAGGTCATGTGATATGGTAGAACTATAACAAATTAGATGTGGCTCTCCAGAAAAGCTAAGGAAGCAAATGATATTTTAGATATCCAGGGATTATATTAGGGTCAACTTCCCTGGGAAAATGCATTTAAGCCCAGACCTCCAAGAAAGTGAGACTGTGAGAATCTGAAGAAAAGAGACTAAAATATGAAACAGAAATAGAGACATGGGGCACAAAAGACATGGTCCAGAGAAACATGCAAGGAAAAGTAGACTTTGAAAATAGTCCAGAATGAATAAAAGAAATTATCTCCTCTATCACAATTGCATAGATAGTATAAGCAGACTACATTTTTAAAAAGGACAAATATCTGCACACATCTTCCCACAATCGCAAGATGTGGAAGATGATTTTCCAGTGGCACTGGTGGGGAAAGGCACCTACTTTTTCAGGAAGGTTTTCACAAAATGAAACAGTTACATAGATCAAAATTTGAAAAAGCATCCGTTGACTTCTTTTGTTTTGGCTAAGGAAGCAACCAGAGAAACTATTACAGATGTCAGAGGCAATGTTGAAAGACCCCCTGAGTGGGGAAGACTCTCACTCAAGTCTCGCGATAGCACCATCCCCCAGGAACTCAAAAGAGACTGTCATTGCTCCAATCACATGAGGTTTATTGACAAAACCGGAACCAGTGCACTGGGGCCAAAACTCATTTCCCATGCAAGGTAGAGGAGTTCAACAATGAGTAGCTGGGAGAAGAGGTATTTAAGGGAAGAAATCATAACCCAATAACCCAAAGGGGGTAGGGAGGGTGTCATTGGAAAATTCCAAAAATACCAGTGAAAATCACAAGGGGCTAATTCCCTGTTTCTCAAGATTATTGTCAAGATTATAATCTAACTTTATGGTCAGCTAGTTCCTGGAACAGAGTCACTGAACTGGCTAACCTAGATTTTTGGTTCTTCTCCCTTTGCTAGATTTTTCTGGCTCTACTCTTTCTGCTAGAAGGGTCTGAATTTATCCAGGTCTTTCATCTCCCCACTTCTCCTAGTATCTAATTCTAATCATAGAAGTAGATTTCAATATCTTTTAGACCTTGTAAAGCTCTATATTGATGGTGTAACATCAAAATCTGAACAGCACTTATTCTTTCTCTAATGAAGGTAATTAGTTTATTTAATATACATGAACCTATAATCAGTAGCAGAAGCAAAATTAGGAGTGGTTCCATAAGGGAAGATATCAGAGTAGTCATCCAAAGAGATCTATTAAACCATCTTTCAAACTGATGAACTTCTCTGTCTCTTTGTCTTTTGACTAACCTTTCCCTAAGTTTACCCATGGTGTCTTTAATTACTCCAGAATGGTCCACATAGAAACAGCATTCTTCTCTGAGAGCAATGCATAATACTCCGTCTTTTAAGAATAACAAATCTAATCCCCATTTATTTTGTAAGACCACTTCTGGGAGAAAACTCAATGACTCTTTGAGCTTGGAAATAGATTGTTCTAGAGCCCTAAGATCCTTATCCTTTGTTGGGTCCCTAGAGGCCAGGCCTTCGCACCCCCACTTGATCTGGTTTGCACTCTTGTGATTGGTTGAAAACAGGAACAAAAACAGGAACAATCTGTTGTTTTCAGCAATGTTTCTAAGGATGTTTCCTCCTAAGTCATTGAGTTACGGAGATGAGCTTCCTGCTTTTGCTGACTTGGCCTCCCCTGCTGAGAGCTATATATACTGTGTGAGAAAGTGGAATAAAGGCTTGTCTGCAGAACATGAAGTTTTGTTGTGTGTTAATCCTGACGTCCCTCACTCAGAAAAACTACAGTTGCCATGCTGATGCATCAATCCATGGGTATTTTTAATTTATTAAAGTACTGAGGGGCCTGCAATAGGGCAGCGGTACCTGTCCCAAAAACGGCAGCTACCTCAAGGCCCAGGAATACTGCTAGTGTCAGAGAAATAGGTTCTCGTTAAAAGCCAATTGTGTGCTTATCAAACTCATCTTCGAGTGTGTTAGCTTGATGATAAAAGACCCTAGGTACCAGTTGTACAAACACACAGTAATCTTTGGTGTCATTAAAAACCGATGTCAACATGCAAGTTGTTAGATCTGTACTACAAGCCCCACCATTTATCTAAACCAGGAACCTCAGTAAGAGACAGCCTATAATTAGTCCCCCAAACACAAGCATCCTGACTGGTGTTGTTGTTAAAAAGCCCCAGATACTTCATTTCGTCAAGAGTACCAAGTATGGACCTTTCCAACGAGGCTCAAGATTCCCAACTCAATGCCACTGGACAAAAACAGTGTCCCCTACTTGAAACTGATACGGCATGTGTGAGTCTTCAGCCTTATTTACATCTTTTAGTTCTTCTTAGATCTGGCATCTCACCACTTCAAGAACCTTTAGGCAGACAAATAAAGGTCTATAAAGAATAGCATCAGGATTATACACTCCACCCAACTCAGTGAGCAGTGGTGGTCCCCCACATAGGATCTCATAAGGGGTGAGTTTAAATAACCCTTGGATGTTTCCAACCCAGAACAGGGCAAAGGGAAGGAGGGCTGTCCAGTCATTCCCACTGATCTCTAGGGCTAATTTTGTCAAGGTCTCTTTTAGGGTTCTATTCATCCTTTCTACCTGTCCTGACTCTGGGGTTGGTAAGCACAATGTAATTTCCAATTGATCCCCAGTTGGATGGCCAGTACCTGACTTACCTGGGCAACAAAGGCAGGTCTATTATCAGACCCAGTTACCTTGGGTATCCCAAACCTTGGGAAGATTTCTTTTATGATCATTTTAGCCACCATATTGGCCGTCTCAGTCCTGGTAGGAAAAGCTTCTACCTAGCCTGAAAAAGTATCTATAAAAACTAATAAGTACATGTTACCATATTTGGCTAGATTAATTTCTATAAAATCTACATCCCAGTAGGCCCCAGGCTGGTCACCCCTGGGAGTATATATGGAGTGTTCTGTATTAGTCATAGCACAGGCCTTGCAGCTTTTGACTACTTCTTCTGCCAAGTCAGAGAGTCCCATAACATAATAGTTGGAGGACCTTACCACATCTTTTAGTTTCTTGGCCCCCTAGTGGGTCAGGTAATGTAAGTTGGTAACATACTTGTGCCCTTCTTTTTGTGGGAGGACTAGTTTTCTTCCTTATGTCTCTACTGCCCCTTATGGGATTTTCTTTACCAGTCCTAATTTTCCCATAACTTGATAGTCCTTGGGGGTATATCTAAAGTTGGTTTCACTGATATTATAATAATCTTTAGGCTCTTTGACTGCCAGGATCATTGCTCCTTGGGCCACCTCTTTAGTGGTTAGACCTGCCATCTGATTTCCTTTAGCCACAGAATCTCGAGCTTTTTGGTGTCCTGGACAATGTATGATGACTACGTTCTTTGGCAAATGTATGGCCTCGAGGAGGCTCAAAATTTCTTCTTTATTTTTTATGTCTTTTCCTGCAGGTGTCAACAGTCCTCTTTGTCTGTATATTGTTCCGTGTATATGGGAAGTGGTAAAAGCATACCTGCTGTCAGTGTACATGTTGATAGACGTCCCCTCAACCATCCATAGAGCTTGTATCAAAGCCACAAGTTCAGCTTTCTAGGCTGACATCCTTTCAGGGAGGCTACTGGCCCAGATTACTTGCTTCCTGTCCACCACTGCTGCCCCTGTCTTGTGCTTACCTTCAACCATGAAACTGCTGCCATCCGTATACCAGCTCAGACACCCAGGCCAAGGCTGATCCTTCAGATCATTTCAGGTACCAGCTTCTTCTGCCAAAATGTCAGCACAGTGATGGGTAGGTGAAAAGTCATTAGTCTCAGGCAGTAGGGTAGTGGGATTGAGGACAGCAGTGGGAGTGAAGATCATTCATTTGGTCAACAAAAGGCTTTGATCATCTCTGGCCCCGTTCGAGTAAACCTGATCTGGGCCTTCAACTTTGTTAACAAGTCTCTTTCTAATAAAGGCATGGGACACTCAGGGATAACCGGGAAGGAATGAGTCATTTGTCATCTCCCCAAATCTACAGTTCATAAGGTGGTCCACGGATATTGTTTCTGTCCAGTTGCTCCAATTACTATAGTCTTTGTATTCTTTAGCTTCTCCAATGGTTGTTTCAGCAAAGAGTGCTCAGCCCCTGTGTCCATTGGAAAATCCATAGGGGTCCCCTCCACAGTCATGGTTACCCTATGTATGGGGGAGGAGGTCTGAGCCCCATCCCCTCTAATCATCTTATTTTAGGGCCAGTACCTTAGAGGCCCTTCCTTTCTTCTTTGGGCATTCTCTTGCACAATGTCCTTTTTCCTTGCAATAAGCACATTAGTCTTTGTCCAAGGGGTGCCTCTGTTCATCTTCACTCATCTTTGGTCTTCTGTTTCCCAGGTTCTCTATCTGTCTAGGTTCTGTCTTTTCTTTTTTCCTACCACTGCGGCCAAAATTCTAGTCAAATTTCTCTCTTGTCTACGATCCCTCAGGTCCTCTCTTTCTTCTGCCCTCCCCCCACCCTCTCTCTCTCTCACTTCTCTTCCTCGGTCTCTCACTTATGAAACACTTTCTCTGGCTCCTTAATCAAATACTGCAAGGTATAACCCTGCAACCTTCTAACCACTGTTACTTTTCTTAATATCTGATGCTGACTGTCCTATGAAGGCCATAACTACCACTGATTTTTGACCCTCAGAGGTTGGGTCAAAGGGAATATAATGCCTGTAAGCCTCCATTAAATGTTCAATAAACACAGATGGCAGTTCAACCAGCCCCTGAAGAACCTCTCTTACCTTGGCCAAATTAGTGGGGCATTGTGCGAGAACTTGGAGACCTGCCATGAGAGCTCAATGATAGACTTTCAGTTGCTCCCTACCTGCTTTAAGTTTGACCTTGAATACATACACAGGGAACTAAGTAGGGCCCATTTCTGTTTACACATTTTTTTACCAAAATCTCTCTTTCTTTTTAGATAACATACCAAAAATCTCTCTTGCTTTTTAGACAACATACCAAAAATCTCTCTTGCTTTTTAGACAGCATACCAATAATCTCTCTTGCTTTGTAGACATTATAAAATCTCTTATCAAAGTCTTTTTGTGGTTTTTCTCAGTGGGGATGTATGGCTACATTTTAAACAAGAGCAGCACACAAAATCCTGTACCAGTGTAAAACATTTGAGACCAACAATAGGGTTTTTTTTACATTAACCAACAATAATTTGTAACAAGCCCCTATAAATGATGACAGATATTTATAACCCATAGGATCTGAAAGAGTTCTACATCCACAGAGCCAAACCTTGGTCAGCTTTGACCAGAGGTTTGAGGCATGCAGCTCCCAGGGCAGGCAAAGGGAACTCAACCATCAGCACTGGGGTGAGGGGTAGTATGCAGCACTGGGGAAAAAAGATTGTTGACCACTTTAGGCCATAGTGATTACTCTCAGATTTTTTTGTTTAGTGTTCAAAATTCTATTGGGGGCACATCTGCCTTCTATAACTGTGTTTGGCAGCCTCAATACCTTGTAACACCAAGGGTGAATAGCCCAGCCATCCATGCAAACATGCTGCCATGAAGCCGTGTGCTTTGGGCTGAGGCTGACTCTTTATTTATGAAATACAGCCCTATGCTTATGGCCCTATCTCTAAAGTCTTGTAAGTGGTCACAATATCAAAGTCAAAAAAGTCATGATTTGAGTATGTCAGCATCAATCTAAGTCAGGACAAAAGTACAACACACATTACACAGACATACAGGACAATGGCACCAAACAAACCAAAGACACAGCTTCAAGCTGCTTCATGGGTATGACCTGCCCCATTATAGAAATGAGATCACTATCCACACATGTCTTTACAGAGAACTGACCACGCCACTCATGTGTCATACCACAGAACTGAGAAATTCCACCTGCGTATCTCAACAGAGAACTGAACATGCTACCTGTGCATAAGACAAAGCAGAGAGTGAAGACACACAGACAAAGGCTAACAAAACCTAGACAGACAAATCCACTCTAGAAATACAAATGTCCAGGAGGGTGTATAGATCCTCCAATCCAGGAAAACTTTTGTATCCTCACCCGCACCCAGATGGGAATCTCCCTGGCATCCCTGGGGGTCCCTCCTGACCTTTTGGGATGTCTCCCAGGGAGGCAGTTGGTGATCTCCTAGCATGTCTGTTTATCACTCCCTCCTTCTCCTCCCAAGATAAGAGAAAAACTGAAACCAAAAGAAACCGAAAATACAAAACCTATACAGAACCTGAATTCAGCCAGCATGAAAACTCAAAGACACAGAACAAAAACACAGACAATGTCTCATCTCCAAGTGGGTCTCCAGAGATGAGGGTGGTTGCCAATCCTGGGATGAGCTCCCAAATGAAAGACCCCTGGAGTGGGAAGACTATCACTCAAGTCTTGGGTAACACAAACCTCCAGGAACTCACGAGAGACCATCTTTGCAGCAATCACATGAGGTTTATTGACAGGACATGTAGTGTGGAGCGCCGGGCCACTTCCCAACACCCGGCTAGCTTTTGCCACTCTGTAGAATGAGGAATGGCGGGGCTGCATTCCGGCAGCCCCGGCTCCTGCGTTGGCTAGCTTATGCCCCGAAATAATTACACGGAAACTGTATTTTTTTAAACAATGCTGGGCCCATTAGCTCCAGCCTCTTATTGGCTAGCTTTTACATATTGATCTAATCCATTTCTAATATTCTGTGTAGTAGCACAAGCTGACTTACCAGGAAAGATCTTAACCTGCGTCTGTCTGGAGTGGGAGAATCATGGCAACTGCCTGACTCGGCTTCTTTCTCCCAGCATTCTGTTCTGTTTACTCCACCCACCTAAGGGTTGGCCTATCAAATGGGTCTAGGCAGTTTCTTTATTAATTAACCAATGAAAGCAACAGATTAGAAAGAAATCACTCTCACATCAAAGACAGGAACCAGTGCACTGGGGCCAAAACTCATTTCCCATGCAGGGTAGACAACAAGTAGTTGGGAGAAAGGATATTTAAGGGAAAAAAACATAACCCAATAACCCAATAGGGGTAGGGAGGGCGTCATTGGAAAATTCCCAAACTACCAGTGATCATTGGAAAATTCCAAAAATACCAGTGATAATCACAAAAGGGTAACTCCCTGTTACTCACTATTATTCTCAAGATTATAATCTAACTTTATGGTCAGCTAGTTCCTAAAACAGAGTCACTGAACTGGCTAACCTAGATTTTTGGTTCTTCTCTCCCTGCTAGATTTTTTTGGCTCTCCTCTTTCTGCTAGAGGGGTTTGAATTTATCCAGGTCTTTCAATGTGATGAGGCAAATTTATGGAAAGAGGTATAATAGGGACCTTCAGTGGAGGGAGAATGTGACACTACTGGACTAGAGTCTTTAAGAATCATAAATAGAGATTAGGGTGTGTGTGTGTAAAGACTAAGTGAGCAGGTTAGCTTTTATTAAATATTGACATAGGATCTACTGAACCTAATTGTTGGCTAAACAGACAACAAAAATAAATGACTGAAGAGACAATTTAACAATTAAGAGCACTTGCTATTCTTCCAGAAGTCCTGGGTTGAGATTTCAAAATTCATAAGGCAGCTTACAACTATCTTTAATCCCAATTCCAAGGAGTTTCATGGTCTCTTCTGCTGTCTATACATGTATCATTTGCTGTTCTTTTGGAGACAAGGCCACACATGTGCAGAATATACAGCCTCAGTGGACTACGAATCCCAGTGGTACAATGGAAAGCCACACATGCGCAGGACATTTTCTCCCAGACACACCTGAGCTCCCCTTTAAAAATGGGGGACACCTTAACCCGCCCCCTTTTCCCCCCTCTCCTTTCGTCTCTTCACCCCCGTCCCTTACCTGTTGTCCCCATTAAAGTTCGCCCACGTGGGACCCCGCGTGTCTCGTCTCTCCTTCCCAAACACCCCGCATAAAAAATAATAACATTTTGGTGCCATCTGCTCGGGGACCTTCTAGCCCCGGGGCCCTCACCTGAGGCCTTGACTCTGGGTTTTGGTGCCTCCTGGAGCTCGGGGCCTCCCCCGGGACAAGGTCAGAACCGGACGACCTCCGACCACTCCACGTGTTCCACTCATCTCAACATGGCCCTCTCCGACCGCCAGTGGCTAATTCGTGAGTTTACCTGGGTTGGCTAACCATCCCCTCTCACCTGGAGGAGGCTGGCCGAGCTCCTGGCTTCCTCTGGCATGTCCTGGGTGCGGTTGCTAAACCCCCCCCTTTTTCCCCCGGCCTTCCGCCCTAGGCTAGACCTGTTTTTATCCGCGCCCAAAAGTTTGGTGCTTTTGGTTCTTCCTCCTCTCCTTTCCGTTCTTTCTCTGTCCTCTGTACGTACGGCTTCGGCTGCAACGGGAAGCCTTCGGGCTTAACTGTCCCCTCCTAGCCGAGACCCCCGTCTCCTGTCGAAAACTAGGACCGGGTCAGTTAGCCCATAACACGGACCTCTGAACACTCGGACGCCTGTGTCCAGAGCAACTGTGTTCGGAGCATCTTCGGGTGCCTTCTGCGGATATTTTCACGGTTCTAGCCATGGGCGCTAAGTCTTCAAAACCAATTCCCCCTTCTTCTCCCCTGGGACAGCTGTTGGAAGCTCTACAGCCCCACGCCTTGATTCCTTCTGTTAAATTATCTACACTCATCAGTCTTTGCTCTAAGGTTTGGCCCTCCTACAGCTTACAGGGAAGCTTTAAATGGCCATCACACGGGTCTTTCGACCCCAATATTCTACGGGAACTAGCTAACTTTTGCCACCGTTCTGCTAAATGGAAAGAAATGATGTATATTATGACATTTTTTTACATGGCTTTAAAAACGGATCCTTCTACTGTCTCTCAGTGCTCACCTGCTCACATGTTCTTAGCAATGCCGCCTCACCCGGAACCTTCTGCTCCTGATATGGACCCCGCGGGCGAACCTCCACCTCCCCGGCCTCACGGGGCTACTCCTTCCCATTCTGCCCGACCTAACGACGGTTCCTCCATTCCCCTTTCCTCCAAAGTTTCTTTTAGGCACAGAAAATCCTCCTCCAGGTCACCTAACCGTTCTCCATCTAGTTCCCCAACAAGCTCCCATTCTGGATCTACAGGGATTTCGCCCAGCTCCTCCGATGTGGCTTCCCCCCGCCCCCGCAGGCGGCGGGAGCGGCTGGAAGATTCTCCCCACCCCCGCAGGTCGCAGGAACGGGTGGGGGCTTCCCACCGCATGTCACAGGAACAGGAATGGGTGGGGGCTTCCCACCTCAGGTCGCAGGAACAGGAACGGGTGGAGGCTTCCACCCGCCCCCACCGCAGGACACGCAGACAGTCGGAAACGTCTTCGGATTCTTCCCCATCCCCCTCCCGCCCCATCCCTCGGCCGCGATCTTCCAAAGCCCCTCTGGGCTCCACTCCCGCCCACCGCCTTGCACCTTCTTTCACCCCTCCGCTCACGCGCTCGCGTGCCGCGGAGTCTGACGCTGGTCAAGTCAGACCAGCCACCATTCTGCCCTTGCGGGAGGTGGCTGGGGCAGAGGGTGTAATGAGAGTCCACGTTCCATTCGCCTTATCGGAACTCTCACATATTTCTAAGTTACTTGGGTCATACACGGCTAATCCCACCAATTTCACAAAGGAATTTCAATATTTAACCCAATCTTATAACCTAACTTACCATGACATTTTTATGATCCTGTCTAATAACCTGCTTCCCGAGGAGCGCAGGCAGGTCTGGGAACAAGCAAGACTCCATGCTGATGAAGTCCACCAAACCTTAGCCTCCCATCCTCCGGGGGCAGAGGCGGTGCCAGACCAAAAACCCCACTGGGATTATAACTCCCCTGGTGGCATTCTGGCCAGAGACCGGTTCCTAACTTGCCTCATGATAGGGCTCCGCAAGGCTGCCCTTAAACCGGTAAACTTTTCTAAACTCGCAGAAATTTTTCAGGACACTAAGGAAAATCCTTCCGCATTTCTTGACCGCCTTACCAAAGCCATGTTACAGTTTACGAACATGGATCCAGAATCCACTGAGGGCAGACAGCTTCTGATGACCCATTTCTTTAACCAGTGCTACCCGGATATCAAAGCCAAGCTCAGACGTTTTGAAAAGGGTCCCCTAACCCCACAAGCACAGGCTCTGGAGGTGGCCTTCAAAGTGTACCACGCCAGGAACGACAAGGCTGGCAACCACTGCCACGTGATAACCGCACCCACCCGGCCAGCAGAGGTGACAGACTCGACCCGTCCTGTTCGTGCTGCCCCCCCCGCCTCCCGGGGTGCGTGAGCCACCGGGCCCATGCTTCAAATGTGGTAAGGCGGGTCACTGGGCAAAAGGTTGCCCTAACCCTCATCGCAGCCCGAGGGGTCCCTGCCCAAAATGTCACAGGGAGGGTCACTGGTCCGTAGATTGTCCTCGTGCGTTTGATGATGCGGGGGCAACAGGCCCAGAGGATTCTCAGGTCGATCTATTGGGCCTGGGCCTGGAGGACTGAAGGTTCCCGGGCTCCGACAACCCGACCGCCACGCCCATCTGCAACCAGGAGCCACGGGTACTTCTCACAGTGTCGGGACGCCTCATTTCGTTTCTTTTGGACACCGGAGCAACCTACTCGGTTCTAAGAGAATTTTGGGGACCAACCTCTCCCTCAAACTCCTCTATTGTTGGGGTAGGGGGACAGCCTTATTTTCCTCACCAGACTCCACCTCTCAATTGTATATTTAAAAATATCTTTCTCACTCACTCATTCCTAGTTTTACCAACCTGCCCGGTCCCACTCTTGGGAAGGGATCTCCTAACCAAGTTGGGGGCCTCCATTTCTTTCGCACCCCCCACCCGCTTTGTTCCAGATTCATCGGTGACGCAGCTGCTTCTTCTCCTGGCCCCACGATCTCCTGATACTAACACGCCCTTTCCTCTTCCAGCCTCCCAAGTGGACCCTCTCGTGTGGGACACTCAGAATCCTGCCATCGCTAAACACCACTCCCCCATCGTTATTCAGTTAAAAAAATCCCACCAAGTATATTACTCAAGCTCAATACCCCCTCTCTTCCCAAAGCCTCAGAGGACTAAAACCCATAATTTCTGACCTTCTAAGGAAAAAGCTGCTCCGCCCCACCTCTTCTCCCTTTAATACTCCTATACTGGCTGTTAAGAAATCTAATGGAACTTACCGTTTGGTTCAGGACCTCCAACTCATTAATTCTGCTGTTGTCCCGCTACACCCAGTTGTCCCTAACCCCCTCACCCTTCTGTCTAACATTCCTCCAGGGACCTCCCACTTCTCAGTTTTAGACCTAAAAGATGCCTTTTTCTCGATTCCCCTCAGCCCTCAATCTCAAAACATCTTTGCCTTCACCTGGACAGATCCTGATACTAATTTCTCCACACAACTAACTTGGACCGTCCTCCCTCAGGGATTCCGGGACAGCCCACACCTCTTTGGCCAGGCCCTGGCCTCTGATCTGCTCTCACTGTCCCTCCTTAAATCAAAACTGCTACTCTATGTCGATGACATTCTGCTGTGTAGCCCATCTCTGGAGACTAGTAGGACTGATACCGCCGCCTTATTAAATTTCTTATCCAAAAAGGGCTACAGAGTTTCCCCCTCTAAGGCTCAATTGTCCACCACTCAGGTAACGTATTTGGGATTAACCATAACCCCAACCCAAAAGGCCATCACTCTGGACAGAAAAAAACTAATTCAATCTCTTACAGTTCTTTCCACCAAAGAAGAGGTTTTATCATTCCTAGGAGTGGCTGGTTTCCTGCGTTCCTGGATTCCCTCCTTCTCCCTCCTTGCCCACCCTCTATACGAAGCAGCTCTCGGCTCTCTGCATGAGCCCCTTCTCCACCCCATCACCAAACCCTTCCGGAGACTCCAGCAGGCCCTTATCCAGGCCCCAGCCCTCCATCTTCCAGATTTAACCCGCCCCTTTTCTCTCTATGTAGCAGAAAAGGAAGGTTACGCTCTGGGAGTCCTAGGTCATCAACTGGGACCCTCCTTCGCACCTGTAGCTTACCTGTCAAAGAAAATGGACCTCACCACTCAGGGCTGGGCATCCTGCATACGTGCTTTGGCGGCCGCTGAACTCCTTATTCGTGAGTCAAAGAAACTAACCTTCGGAGCACCCACTACAGTCTTCTCCCATCATAACCTGTCCAACCTCTTAACTTACAAAGGTCTACAGACCCTACCCCCTTCTCGAGTTCTTTCCCTTCAGGTGGCACTGGTGGAAGATGCCAGTCTCACATTTCAATGCTGCCCACCTCTTAATATTTCAAACCTTCTACCTCAACCTAATGTCAATGATTCCCCATCCCATTCCTGCGTTGAGGTCCTGGAGGACCTACTGCCTCACCCCTCACATATTCAAGAGGGCAGTCTGTCCCAGGCTACTCATACCTGGTACACGGATGGCAGCTCCTTTCTATGTGATGGGACTCGCAGAGCAGGTTATGCCATAGTATCAGACACGAAGATAGTTGAGGCAAAGGCACTCCCTGCTCATACTACTAACCAGCAGGCTGAGCTGATAGCTCTCACCCATGCCTTTCAGTTGGCCGAGGGGCAATCTTTAAATGTTTACACAGATTATAAATATGCGTTTCATATCCTGTTGTCTCATGCGGCCATCTGGAAGGAGCGCGGGCTTCTCACAATGAAGGGAGGCTCTATTACCAACTCAGAGTATATCATGGACTTACTAAAAGCTTCCTATCTCCCTAAAGCTATAGGAATTATTCACTGCCGGTCTCATCAGTCTGACAGCTCTATTGTCTCCAAGGGAAATAATCGAGCTGACAGAGCCGCTAAGACAGCAGCACTCCAGAGCCCAGGTCTGCCTCAGCTACCTCAGGGAGTACTAACAGCACAGCCCACGGCCTCGCAGACACCTCCTGACACCCAACAGATCCTGTCCTACCTGCACCAGCTATTTCATCCCAATGAAAAAGCTTTACTTAATTTTGTAAAAATACATATTAAACCAACACCTGAGGATATCAGGTTCCTAAAAGCTACCACTGCCTCCTGTCAGATCTGCCAAAAGTCAGATCCCAGGACCAAATATCGTAGCTTTCCTTTCCCTACTCACCAAGCCAGGGGCTCCCTTCCGGGAACTGACTGGCAGCTGGATTTTACTCATATGCCCACAGTTAAAAAAATTAAATATCTCCTGGTGTTGGTGGATACAATGTCTGGGTGGGTTGAAGCTTTCCCCACCTCTAACAAGAGAGCCCAGACAGTTTCTGATATCCTCCTCCGAGAAATTGTTCCGCGGTTTGGGCTTCCAACTTCTCTTCAGTCAGATAACGGCCCAGAGTTTACTTCCCAGATTTCTCAAAATCTGTCTAGGGCACTCGGAATTCCCTGGAATTTTCATATACCATACCACCCCCAGACTTCAGGTAAGATAGAATGGACTAACCGCTCTTTAAAGGATGCCCTCGTTAAGATGTCACAAGAACTTCACCTCGACTGGGTAAGGCTTCTGCCTCTGGCCCTTCTCAGACTTCGGGCTCTCCCAAAGGGCCCTCTTTTCATTTCACCATTTGAACTCATGTATGGGCGGCCGGTTTTAACCCCTGGCCTCCCATCGGGAACCTCTCCCCTTCCTGATCACCTGCTCACTCCCCTCCTTTTCCATCTACGTTCACTGCTGTGGGACTTCACAGATCACTCACTACCTCAACCATGTGCTAACACATGTCCACCGCCAGTTAAAATAGGAGATAAGGTTTTATTCTCACCTCCAGGACAACGTCCCTCACCCCTTTCCCCTAAATGGCAGGGTCCTCTCAGGGTAATCCTTCTAACTCCTACAGCTGCAAAGCTCGAGGGAATTCCTCACTGGATTCACCTGTCACATCTGAAACCGTTCATCCCCACGGCTCAAGACAATCCTCCTTACACGGTAACTCAGACGGGACCATGTTCCCTCAAGTTCCGAAGGACAACAGGTCCAACCCCCTCTACTCCAGCCTAAGGAAAACAATGGTCTCATTTTTCATTTAATCCTCCTGTGCTAATACACCCTCCCTTCTCTAAATTCTTAAATAACCACCCAGTTGTCTCTACAGAAATCATCATCAAACACGGAGTCAAGAGGTTCAGGTGATAAGCAAATTCTTAACCAAGTTCCTGACATAACAGGTTCATCACTGACTGCAGCAGTGACTCCTAAAATGTTAAGGAATATATGATTAAAATCTATTTCTTTTAAGACATTTTCTTTAAGCTCCAAGACACCAGCTTGACCCACCTGGACAAAGCAGACACAAGCGAAACGGAATAAGTATCATTCAATTAACAGAATAAGTATCATTTACTTTTTTATTCTTAACCCCTGGCCTCCTAAAGCCCCCCCCTCCACCCCAACCCCCTCCACCCCAAATTTCCCCTCTAACTTTTTTCTCTCTACTAATGCGACTTTTGTTTTCCAGCATCCTAACGGTGACCCAGCTACTCAAGAGCCAGACAGATGCAATCTCCAGGCAGATGTGATCTCCAGACATATGCGATTTCTTCAATCAGCCACTTGATGCCAGCGGACAAAACTTCGATAGGACATCATCAGGACAATCGGACGCTCCCCGGATCCCTCGACGCCCAAAGTCAGCAGGAAGCAGTCATGAGAGACCGGGCTACGCCCCTATTCCCTACCCGTTAAGACCCTCAACCCCCCTCAATTTTTTTTAATAAAACCAAAAGGGTGAAATGCTGTTCTTTTGGAGACAAGGCCACGCATGCGCAGAAAATACAGCCTCAGTGGACTACAAATCCCAGTGGTACAATGGAAAGCCACGCATACGCAGGACATTTTCTCCCAGACACAACTGAGCTCCCCTTTAAAAATGGGGGGACACCTTAACCCACCCCTTTTCCCCCCCCTCTCCTTTCGTCTCTTCACCCCCGTCCCTTACCTGTTGTCCCCATTAAAGTTCGCCCACGTGGGACCCCGCGTGTCTCGTCTCTCCTTCCCCAACTCCGCGTGTCTCGTCTCTCCTTCCCAAACACCCCGCATAAAAAATAATAACATCATTCACATGGTGTACATACATGCACCCAGGTTAATATACATCTACACATAAAATAAAATAAATGCATTCTTGTGTGTCTGTGTAATGTACCTCAGACAGTGTCAGATTCCCTGGATCTGGAGTTAGTGCCAGTTGTGAAATGCTCTATATGAATGCTGGGAACTGAACTCCAGTACTCTTCTAAAGGAGCAAGTACACTTAACCCCTGAGTCATCTCTCCAAAGATTTTATTTTAATTGTCCCTTGGATGTTATAAAGTAAATTCTGGGGATTAGAGAAATAATAAATAAATAAAATGAAAAGTTGATGAATAGCAATTGCACAATAGTAGTGTTATGCCCAAATCTGCAATCCCTGACAAGCTGACAAGGAAACCAAGAGTTCTGTATGTAAAAGCAAAGAGCCTTTATTTTAATCGAGTTTGCAAACTCAGTCTCCCTCATGTCCAATGTATTGGAATAACTGGAGAGCCCCGAGCTCAATTAGAATGAGTTTTAAAGTAGTAAAGGTAGGGGTGAGGGGTTTCTGAGGTTTTAAGACATTCATCTAGGGTTTCCTCGTGACTGTGAGCTGCAGGTGTTTCTATCTATAGTGCTTGGAATGCCAGGAATTTTCTTTGAATGGTCTGTTCTTGGGTTGGGGGGAGGGGGTCAGGTGATCTCAGCTTGTGGTTTCTCCTGCAGCCTGGCTTCTTCTCAGGGTAAACAATTGAGACTTCAGCTTCTATTAAAATTCAATGATGGCCAGAGTCCCAGGTAATAATGGCTGGAGGAAGTAAAGACATATTTTCATGGCTAGCCCTCACAGTAGTACAATAATAAAATAATAATGGTAAAGTGCTAAGTAGCAATTGTATATTGTATAATAATACAATAGTAAAAATAATACCAGGCACTTCATTCTCAGAAGGAAGAAGGCCCAAGGCAGATGGGTTAGGCTTCATGTCATCTGATATGAAGTAGAGCTGGTATCATTTGTTACCTTGTATATAAAATACAAATATTTGTAAGTTCAAAAGTATGAATTTCTAAGAAAAAGTAAATATACTTTGTGGGCCACAAAAATAATGCCAAAAAAGTCTATGTTTTTATTCTTATATTTTAAAGTTGACCCATCTAAATAAATGTGGCACTTAGTACTAAAATATATTGATACAAATTTTCCAGAGCTCAGTTGTATTTTTATTTTGTTTCCTTTCTCCAGATAACCTAAACTGGTTTCTCAATTTTTTTTTCTCAAATGGAGAATTAGAATGACACATGGAGGATATGACATAGTGAGGTAAGACTTCAAAGTATGCCTGGGTGTGAGACAGAAGAATTCTGTTATGCTAACAAAAATAAACAAACAATCCAAGTGGGAACTCCACATATCATTAAAAAAAAGTCATGCCTGTTGTTCTCAATTGCTTTTTGCTAAAAGTGAAATAGCTCAATATTTGGAGTGTCAGAGAGGCAGTGAAGAGACTTACTTTAGATTCTCCACTGCATAGAATTAATTGGTTCAGTTGAAGTTGGAGGATTATCTAGGGACTTCTGATAAATGCTCTTTAAAAACCATGGTGCAATAGCTTTTGAAGTGAGAGGAAGATCAGTCTTAGTATGAGCTGCTCCATTGATGGCATTTATAATTTGGCTAAGCTTATTCTAGAAATAAAGGTTTCAATCAAAAATTGCATGGAATTCACAACCAAATGAATATGAGGGAGAACAAATATGTCCTTGGTACAAATGCAACTTTTGAGGTGAGAACATAAACTATAGTAAATCTACCATTTACAAGGTACAAAGTATAGGTCTGTTCCTCTAGCCTGAGTGATGCTTGTAAGAGTGATACCCCCTTAAGGTCAGTCAACCTTCCCTGGAGTGTTTGACAAAGCAAGTCTTGTCCTCAACACTAATGCCAATGAAAGGCTGAAAATTCTACAAATCTGAGAGCAAAAAATAATTGGAAGATGTATAACTGCCTTCTCACTAACAGTTTATGTATGTGATACCACTTATCTAAAATCTAAACAGTCTTTTAGAGTTTAACTGTTACTGTCTCAGCCTGGTTGACTTTGTTTCAGTGGAAAGTTAGTAGAAAGTGCCTTACATGTTCACTTTAGCTTAGCACGAGAGCTTTGGGCCAAATTGACCAAACTGCTTTACTAAGGTCTTTGTCAGGAAATAAAGAGAGCCTTGTTGGATTTTTTTACTAACAAAAAGTTAGGAATCTATCATCAAATTTTGATAATGCCTAATACATTTTAGTTCCTCCTTCAAATTATTTAATTTTTGATTTCTTTTTCATGGGTTGCTGTTATTCAAAATGTTGGTCAATAGAGTTTTTGAAGAATCATCAAAAAATAGAGCCCTTCAGTTTGTCATTGTGTTCATATGTGGCACACAAAGAAAACCTTGTCTTGTTTTCTCCTTGTGAAGTGGAACTCTCATGAACTCATTTCTGTACCAAGCATTTGTTGCAGTGAAATCGCTAAGGGACGTAAGACTTCAGTGTCCATGGCAGAAACGGCATGAGGATGTTAGATAAGCTATTGGCATTATTGAAGAGCATAACCAAGACTGGTTTCATGGAGTTTGAGTATACTTTCAGTGTTGAAGAGGACTCAGAAACAAAGCAAAACAAATGAAAAAATAACACTGAACTCAATTCATAGGATTTTATATTAAAGAATGTTTGATTTAATAAGCTGACATTGTGTAACAGTTATGGTCTAGCATTCTAGGTAGTGAGATCTTCATGGTATAAAACTTATAAATTCTGTCCTCAAAGACCTAACGTGTGGAGTTCTGGAATAGCCTATGATCTGAGTCCTGCTGTCCATGTGACAGAGAGAAAGTGGCAGATTTCATCTTTGGTCTTGGCAGCAACTTCACTGAAATTCTGTTGATGTGATCAAATATCATGACCAAGGCAACTTTTAGAAAGATTTGGGCTTATTGTTCCAATGGTAGGCTAGTCATGGCAGCAGGAAGCCAGAAAAGATACACTAAGAGAGTGTTATCTTCAACAGCATGCAAACTGGGAATGGAGCCTGGCTATGAACTCATCCTTCACCCAGAATGACATACTCCCTTCAGCAAGTCTGTACCACCTCTCCAAATAATGCTACCAAGTGGAGACTATGTATTCAAATACCAAAGCCTATGTGGAATATTCTCATTCCAATCACCATAATAACCACATTAAATAAAAAAAAATAGTGTCTATAAAGGGGTATAGTACAAACAAAGGAAAAAAATCTAGGACCCTAAAACATAATATGGAAGAATAGGAGATGCAGTTTGGAGAGATAAAATCTTTATGCAGGGGATGCTTTCTCAGAGAGGGAGAAACAAGCTTAAATTTTATGTCAGAGTTTCTATAACAAGCTCAGTAGGGTCACACTTTCACTATTCCTATTCTTTTGCTGCCACCCATTCCTCACTTCTAAAGTAATTAATTCAGCAGGTCTGTTTTCTAGAGTGCTTCAAATCTCCCATCTCTGTACCACCATTATTTAATTCCAGGACTGCTTCCGCCATCTCACAATATCTTATTTTTTCAGTTTATTTCATCTGCCATACTGAGGTATACAATCAATTTTCTCAAAAACGTAAGTGCAAAGATTATAGGCTTATAATTCTAGCTAACAAATTTTTTCCTTTCCCTTTTCTGCAGGAACTTGAAACATCTAGTCATATTACATCTACAGTCATAAACAGAGAAAAATAAATGAATAGATGCTAGTGTTAACCTTGATTTATCTACTCTTTTTCTGTACAGGGTTTAAAACCAGGGACTGGTGCTGATCACTTTCAGGCTGGCTAAAATAATCAAGATGATTCTTGATTAGTTTGAATATTATTCTTTTCTTCTTCTTTTTTTTTTTTTTGGTTTTTCGAGACAGGGTTTCTCTGTAGCTTTGGTGCCTGTTCTTGAATATTTTCCTAACTGAGCCACTTCACCAATGCAAAATAATCCCAATTAAACCAAATCAGACCAGATTAAAAGATATCCAGGTTTAATTAGACACCTGCACTCCTGGGTGGCCCTGAGGGGAATGGGAAGGTGCCAACATACCCTCAGGAGAGGAAAAGAAAAACTCTTGTTTATTTTCTGGGGATCAGTTTAAATAGCCTGTGGGAGTGGTCTTGACCTTTCCCCGGGGAGGGGTCAAGGTGTGAGGGGCACAAGAGAGGGGCCTCCAAAGATGGAGGCCAAGGCTGGGATAACATTCCAGACTGTTTGTATAAGGGGTGACAGAAAGCTGAGGTAATTTTTATGTAGAACATTTTAAGTTCCCTTTGGTGAAAGGGGCATCGACTCATGTCTGGCTACTTCCTACAGGCCTGGAGCAATGTGGGGGAGTGGAGAGCTAGGTATTGGTGGGTTCATGCACAGCAAGAGGAGTGGCTGGAGAGGCATCCTGTTTACTGTCATCCCGAGATACCAGGCATCTGTTTCTTGAGGGATATAAGAAAGCAGATGTCTAGGAGAAAAAATATTGTTATTACCCATCTTGTTTGTATCACCAGAGATTAGTGTGCTAGCCTAAGGAACAAGTTGGTACTTCATTATGGCCTCTTGAAAAAACGGAGGGTAGAAGGTCCTAACTGTTGGACAGACCAAGTGTCCTGAGTAGGTGCCTTCTTGAGCCTAGAGTGATGGTACCAGCATGAGTGTCCCAGGAGCTTGGCAGCAGAGGGAGTGGTAAAGATTACCATGTGAGGTCCTGTCCATTAAGGTTCAAGAGACCTAGGAGTAAGCCATTTGAGGAGTATTCTGTCCCCCAGAAGGGAGCAGGGCAGGTTTAGGGTCATTAGAGTCCACTGGTTTGGGGGCAGGTAGACAACTGTCAGTGGAGGAGTTTGGACTAGAAAGTGATAGTTAAGGAGAAAGGGCCTGCCATAAAGCAGCTCAAAAGGGCTCAGGCCCATAGGGGAATGTAAGGTGGCCCTGAGGTGAATAAGTGCAATTCACTTATTGAAGGGAGAGTGAAGATAACCTGAGTTCAATGGAGAGCTTGATTATCTGTTGTTTGATGAGTCCATTGACCCTTTCCATCTTTCTCAAGGATTGTGGATGGTAGGGGATATGGAATTTCCAAAAGATGTTGACAGCTTCTGACATAAGCTCCATGACCCTGGAAGTAAAGGCTGGCCCATTGTCCATCTGGATGGTTTGTGTGACCTTAAACTGAGGAATGATGTGGTGCAGGAGTACCGGAGGGTACTCTGAGGGTACACCACATCTGCCCTTTCCCTGGAGGCTGGAAACACTTCTATCCATCCTGTAAAAGTGTCCACAAGAGTTATGAGATAACAAAGTTTTTTTATGAGTAGGTATATTAGCGAAATCAACCTGCCAATCTTCACCTGGTTTGTGTCCATGAAGCTGGTGTAGAGATTGACATATATGGAGAGCTCCCTATGAGTTGGCCTAGGCACACATCTGGCAGGAGGAGTGAACCTGTAGAATACGATCTCAGAGATAGATGGGGTCAAAGAGAGGCTCCAAGAAGCAGAACAAAGCTTAGGGGCCTATGTGTAAGGTCTGGGGGATGTCTGAAATGATTGACAATGCCTGGTCTTGAGGAAGGGTGAAACAGTTATTTAAATAGAACAATCCATCCTTTGTTTTTATGTCCCCTCGTTTATGAGCTTGTCCCTCTGTTTTGGTTGGTAACAGGGCTGATAGGAGGAAGCAAAGAACAAAATATATTCTGTAGAATCTGAAGAGCTGGAGGCCAGCCCCTAGGCCACTGAGTCAGCCTTGGCATCGCATAAGTTCACTGGGTCTTTGGAGGACTGATGTCACTGACAGTCAATAATGGCTACTTCTCCAGGTGGTTGAAGGGCCTTCAAAAGGTTAGTTATAAGGAATCCATTAACTATTGGAATGCCCTTCGTAGTAAGGAAGCTCCTTTCCTTACACAGTGCAGAATGAGTATGGACCATTAAGGAGGCATATTTAGAGTCAATATAGATATTAGCATATTGGCCCTTGGCTATTTGGAGTGCCATAGTCAAGGCAATTAATTTTGCCTTTTGTGAGAAGGTTCCCATTGACAGATTAGTCAAGTCAGAAATGTTAGTGGAAATGACCACTGCCTGGTGTTTTCCTGATTTATCTGTAAGAGAACCTCCATCAACAAACAGGGTGAGTTAGGGGTTTGTAAGTAGCTGGTCTAGAAGAACTGGCCAAGATGAGGTTAAAGCCTCTACAGCTTCTGTGCAAAAGTGAGAGGAGGTACCAGAAGGAGAGGGAACAGGAAAGAAGGTTGCAGGGTTTAAGGCAAGACTGGAAACCAAAGCAATTTGGGGGTTTTCTAGAAAGAATTAGTGAAAAGTCTGGACTCATTAAGGCCCAAGGAGAGAGAGATAAAGGAGTGTCTCAGGAGGTCTGAGAGACTGTAAGTGGAATACACCATGATTGGCCAAGACAAGGTGATCTTGAGAGCCTCCTGGGTGAGTTCAACTACTACTGTCAGGGCTCTTAGGCATGGTTGCCATCCACAGATGGTGGAGTCCAGCTGTTTGCATAAAAAAGCAACAGCCCAATTTGAAGGCCCAGCCTGTTGGGTTAGAACTCCTGTGGCCACTCCTGATCTCTCATCTGTATAGAGATGGTAAGGTTTCACGGGCTCTGGAAGAACAAGAGCAGAAGCTGTTAGAAGGGCATCTCACAGTAGAAAGAAGGGGTGGCAGATGATGGCCAGGTAGGTAAGAGGCCCCATGGGGGTCTCTCTGGTTGCCTGGTACAGAGGCTTGGCTGTAATGGCAAAGTTATGGATCCAATGGCAAAAGAACCCTAGCAGGCACAAAAATGAGAAGATTTAAGTCCCTGTGGTTGGAGGCCATAGATCCTGCAGGGCCTGGACCCTGTCAGAGGTGAGGGTCTTAGACCCTGGGCTAAGTTGAACACCCAGATATACTACTGTAGGAGAGCTCAGTTGAGCCTTGGTTGATGAGACTCGATATCCCAGGGATCGAAGGAAGTTCAGGAGCACAGAGGTGGCCTTTTGGAACAAAGACAGTGTAGAATTGCAGAGAATGAGACTATCCACATACTGAAGGAGTATGTTAGAAACTGCATCAAAGTTTGATAGAGCTCAAGCCTTAGTTTGGTTAAAGAAATGGGGCTGTCATGAAAACTCTGTAGGAGAACAGTTTATGTAAGCTGTCTGGAGGACCAGGAGTCAGGGTCCTCCCAGGTAAATGAAAAGAGGAAGTATAAGTCAGGGTGTAAAGAGACAGTAAAGAAGGCATCTTTAAGATCCAGGACAGTAAAGTTGGATGCGGTAGGAGGGACATTAGACAAGAGCTTATATGGGTTGTTAACCAGTGGGTGAACTGGAATAACTGCCTCCTTTATGAGGTTGAGGTCTTGAACCAAGGAGTAAGCACCAGAGGACTTACACACAGGAAAAATTGGAGTGTTGCAAGGTGAGTTGATATTCTAAAAGTCCTTGAGATAGGAGATAAGTATAAATGGGCTTAAGACCTTGGCAGTGGGTTTCAAAACTAGGAAACTGGGGTCTGGAAGGGAAGGATGAAGGGTCTTTGAGGTGAACTAGGACTGGCTAGTGGTGAGTAGCAATTATAGGAGTAGAAGTGTCCCATATTTGGGAATCTACTGGCTCAGGGAGAATATGAACAGAGCAGTCTGGGGTAGGAACCTGTGAGTCCATTAAAGTGTGGGGGAAACCAAAGCATGGCCCTGAAGTGACTGAGAATATCTTGACCCAGTAGAGGTACAGGGCAAGCAGGCATCAGAAGAAAAAATGCCCTGCAAGAATTCAGGGCATTGGCAAAGTTTTAAGTGGGGAAAACCAGGTCTACCCACATAACTGAAATTGATGAGGGGGACATAAAGCCTGAGTGAGAGGTAAAAACAAAGTAGGTATTTTGTGTCCAAAAGAAAGACAATGGACTTACCCTCTACCTGTAGCATTACCCTAGGTCCAGATTGGGTTGTGGAAGTCACCAAGTTTTGGCTGCATCAATCCTCTACAAGGCTGAATTGAAAGGCTGACATAGTCTCATTTGCTGATTTCGGTGAGGCTGGACCTCTATGGCATAGCAAAAAGAACAAGCCCCCATGGGGGCATTGTGATTGCCAGTATCCAGGTTGTTGGCAGATAGGACATGGCCTTGTAAGAGGCCCAGGGCAATATTGTGCCAAATGGCCATTTAGACCACATTTGAAGCAGCTTGTTGGCAAGGTTGACTTAGACTGAGCTCTGTCAAATTGGAGCCTCGTGGTTGAATTTCCTTGTCCCCCTTCTGGACAGTAGCCTTAGGGCAGCTGCTAAGGCTTGGGCCTGGAGCATTACCACGTGTTGCAGCCTTGTCTGTTGGGAAGATGCAGCTGTCTCTTGTCAAGCATTAAAAATTTTAAAGGTCATTTTTACCAATTCCTGTATAGGACTTTGGGGACCTTCCTCAGCCTTTTAAATTTTTTTCTAATATCTGGTGCTGACTGAGAAATAAAATGGGTGGCCAAGGCTGTGGCTCCCACTGGGATATTGGTGGGATCAATATATTGGATCATTGTCTGATGTGGGAGTGTCATATCAATCTGTTGATTTCATTGGTTAAGTAATAAAGAAACTGCTTGGCCCTCATAGGTTAAAACATAGGTGGGTGGAGTAAACAGAATAGAATGCTGGGAGGAAGAGGAAGTAAGCTCAGATGCAGGGCAGCTCCTCTGAGAGACAGACACCATGCTCTCTTCTCCAGAGCAGACACAATGAAGCTTTGACCCAGGATGGACGTAGGCTAGAATCTTCCCGGTAAGCACACCTTGGGGTGCTACACACATGAATAGAAATGGGCCAAGCAGTGTTTAAAAGAATACAGTTTGTGTGTCATTATTTCGGGTATAAAGCTAGCTGTGCAGGAGCCGGGCAGGACTAAAAGCAGGCCCGCAGCTCCCTACTACAGATGGCGCCCAGACATGGGGCACTGAATCTACAGAAAGCCTGAGAAAGCTTAGGAAAGAATAGAGTAAAGCATGTTTTCTTGGTAGCAGCAATTTCTTGTTTCTGCTCTGCTTGCTAGAGGCAAGCAAGTGCTCTCATCTAAAAGAGGCTTCCTGACTCAGCTTCAGCTGCAAAACCCTGCAGCTCATTAAAAGGTCCTGCCACGAAACACTTAAATGGTATTGATAAAAGCTAACTGAATGCTTGTTTGTTTTCGGCCGTAGCAGGAAAAAAGTTGTGCAGTTTTATTTAAATTGCTGGCTTTGTGGGCCATCCTACCAGGGCAAACTCTGACTCTTTGAGGCAGGAGGTCAGCTACAGAGAGAGCATTTGAGTGTTGTAGCTTGTTTGCTGGCAAGGACCTTGAAACACCACAGAGTTGTGGTGATAAACATGGCTACAGCTGGTATCTCCACCATGAGGCTGGAAAGCTAAGGAATGGCTGGATCCAGCCGTCAAAGCCACAGCTTTCATCCTACTGATATTGCTTGGTAAATTAAAGACTCATGTGGTCAGAAAAAGAGAGATATACAGTAAAGAGAGATTCAAAGACAAAGAAAACTTTAAATGATTTACAGTGTGTTTAAAAATATATACAGGCTGAAAATTAAAGTTCTTAAAAGTAAAATAAGGAAGAAAGAGAGTAGTTGGGTGTGGTAGTGCACACCTTTAATCCCAACACTTTGGAGGCAGAGGGAGATTGACCTCTAAGACTTCAAGGTATGGTAGCACGTGCCTTTAATCCCAATGCCTGGGAGGCAGAGACAGACGGATCTCTGAGAGTTCAAGGACAGCCTGGTCTAAAGAGTTATTCCAGGACGAAGATATACAGAAAAAATAAAAGTAAAAGTAAACAAAATAGAGTTAAAATAAAGCTGCACAAAGATGGAAAATACACAGAGAATCTTGATACTGTATGCTATTATGCTCTCTTTGAATTGTTTTAATGCTGAGGAAGGAGCAACAGATGCTCAAAGATATTTGTTTATAAATGCTGCTGAACTAATCCAAGATAGATATTTTCAAAATACCTTGACTTCAGAATTTGGATCTAAGGATATGATACTTTGGAAAAGAGTTTCTTCTTTTGTTTTCACAGAGGATGAGACTATTTGGATTGCTTCTATTTCAATATGGTATGATAGACCACGCCCTCCTGAAGGGTTGCTGTGAACACCTTCAAAAAATTACTTTGCTCAACTGCCGACTGAGAGGAACCTAGCACACAGGTTATACCATGAAAGACCTGATTAACAGCGCCCCCATTCAGCAGGAAGCAGTTTGGAGAGAAATAACTGCGCCCATATTCCCAAATATTGTTTATAAATGTTCTTTTACATTTAAAGTGGGTTATGATATAGGTATGAATAATTTGCATTGATATGGATTTTGCTTTAGTGATTTAGATTTAAGGTCAATTTTGTTATATGTGTATGTATTTCTGATCTTGATTAAGGTATTGTGATTGTGTAGTTCATTTAAAAATGTAATGTATGTAGGTTGTTAATGGATAATTATTAATAATAGTCAAGCTTGTAGTCATGTTAGATTTTCTAGATGTACATAGATATATTTTAGATAGGCATTCTTCATATCTTTCAAAGATTATAGAATATGGCATTTTAAATGTTTTAATAACTTAGGGTTTTTCATTACAATAAGACACTCTGCTCCTGGCAGCACCAATCTACTTCAAGCAGAAGATGGGCATCAAAGAGGCACCTTGTGGAGTTTGATAGCTATTTGGGCAAGAAACTGCTCTTGCCTGGACTATTGTATAAACTGGACACAGAGAACCCACAGAGAGAGGACTACTGAACTTGCCTAAAGGTGAAATGATCTTTTGGGGTTCCTGATTTATGAAAGAGTCTGTGAGACATTCTGCAGGACCTAGCAGATAGTGACTGAACTACCTTTGAAATTTCCTGCTTCATGGAAAAGTCTCTGGATACTATGGGCCTGTAGGCTGAAGATGGATGCCCCAACGGTACAGAGAAACTTTGGGTGACTGTCCAGGCAGCGAGATGTCTCTGTCATTTCTAGAGTTTTAAAAATTGCTTATTTTTTGTTTGCTTAGGTAATATTGTATTCTTCCGGCGTCTTTGATGGAGTTGAAGAATAGATAGATAGTTATAGTTTTCCATTGTTATGATAAAAGATAAAATAGATATAACTGTTTTATCATATGTAATTTTTTTATGTTAAAGTTAAAGCCTTCCTTTTTTATTTAAACAGAAAAAGGGGAAGTGATGTGGGAGTGTCATCAATCTGTTGATTTCATTGGTTAAGTAATAAAGAAACTGCTTGGCCCTCATAGGTTAAAACATAGGTGGGTGGAGTAAACAGAATAGAATGCTGGGAGGAAGAGGAAGTGAGATCAGATGCAGGGCAGCTCCTCTGAGAGACAGACGCCATGCTCTCCTCTCCAGAGCAGACACAATGAAGCTCCGACCCAGGATGGACGTAGGCTAGAATCTTCCCAGTAAGCACACCTTGGGGTGCTACACACATGAATAGAAATGGGCCAAGCAGTGTTTAAAAGAATACAGTTTGTGTGTCATTATTTCAGGTATAAAGCTAGCTGTGCAGGAGCCGGGCAGGACAAAAAGCAGGCCCGCAGCTCCCTACTACAATTGTCTCTTGTAACTGATTTTTAAAAATGATTGGGTTTTCATCTCTTGAAGTTTGTCAAAATTAACTGCTTTTTCTGAGATCATTTCCTTACCATGAAGGAGGCAATGAACCATGATGTCCTGCCTCTGATGGCCACTGTGGCCAGGTGGGTAGTCTCAGTGTAGTTCTGTGGCTGACACAGTCACACTCTCTACTAGGTGAGTCTGGTCTGCATATTGTCTTGCTGTTGTCTTCAGGAGTGAGAGTAGAAGCCTGGATAACATAGTAGTCATGCCAGGTTAGATAATAGGCCTGGGACAGATAGCAAAACTCTTTAATATAAGCAGAAGGATTAGGAGAAAATGAACCCCACCACTTTTCTATCTGAAAATGATCTGGAAAAGAAAAGGGAACATGGACTTTAATAATGCCATTGACTCTGACCTCTTTTCGGAGAGGTCAGAGAAGGATGAGGTTATGGTGGTATCTGTTATGGGAAGAGATAGGATAGGATTGGGATTGGTTAACCCAGTTCATAGAGGGGGTCCAAGTGTCGCATGGATGTGGTGGCAGGGTAGGGGAAGCAGGTAGGAAAGGGGAAAGTTGATCTTGAACTTCCATTTTGGCTAGGGAGGGAGCAGATGAGGGTGGATAAGCAGAGGAATGTGGAGTAGGTTGCTCCACAAGAGGGAATTGGGTAGTGAAGGTTTTAGGGATTAGGGGAGGGGCCAGTACCTCTGGCTGCCTGGTCAAGGCTGAACTATCTGGATTCCAATTCCCAGATGGTAGAAAACCTAGATGCACCGTGATCCTAGAGATCAAAACCGGTGCAGCAAGACACTGGTTACTGAGGCAGGGGCAAGAGTGAAGTGCCCCCAAACCACAAACATATGAGAGTTCTGTCCATTTGTCCCCATGTAGACAAACATTTTTGAGGTCTTGGAGGATGGTAAACTCAAGGCTTTCCTCTGGTGGCCATTGCATCCCATTGTCAAGGTCATATTGAGGCCAAATTTTAGTGCATAGAGACTTTAGCTGCTCAGGACAGATTGTATCAGACAGTCCCAATTTATAAAGATTTCTAAGTGGCATCCCAGGGGCAATAACGGATCTGGCTTTGAATTGCAAGCACCCATTTTAAAAGTCTATGTCCAATTGTGTGGCTCAAGTCTATCACAGCACATACATTAAAATAACTTTTGGGCCAAAACAGGGCTGTGAAAATTAAATGTCAGGCATCCCTGTACTTCACCTCAGTGGAAGTCTCAGCTTTCCTCATGTGGACTAGTCTTTTGTTGTGGACAAAAGCCCCAAAATCAACAAAAGTAAAAGCTAAGTGGTCCCCCAAGACTCTAGTAGCACAGGCAAGGAAAAAGGTCACTCACCAAGATGAAGCAGATATAGCCCAGGAGCTGTTTTTAGCCTGGTACAGAACATGGGGTATAATGACATTTCTAACATGTGGCCATGGGCCCATGGAAAAAAAACAACCTTTTGGTGAGATCTCCAAAATGTTAGAAATATTTTCCTAACTGAGGCACCCTGCCAATGCAAAATAATCTCAATCAAGCCAAATCAGACCAGATTAAACGATATCCAGGTTTAATTAGACACCTGTGCTCCTGGGTGGCCCTGAGGGGACTGTAAGGTGCCAATGCAACCAACAGAGAGGAAAAGGAAACCCACATTTTTGTTTTCTGGGGAGTAGTTTAAACAGCCTGTGGGAGTGTCTTGACGTTTTCTCCGCTGGGGTCAAGGTTTGGCAGGTTACCTTGACTCTTCTTGAGGAGGGGTCAAGGTTCAGCATAGGGGAGGGGCTTCCAAAGATGGATTCCAGAGGCTGGGATTACAACTACCAATCACAATTTGATTCCATTTAAGACCAATATTTCAGTTCAGTCTCAAAACTGCTGTTGAAGGAATTTTTTATATGTGGATGCAATCTAATCTTGAAACTATCAACATACAATGTTACTATAGTAAAAATGTATAAGGACAGTTTCTTCTGTTTATGGCTGGATTAGGGTGGGTGGAAGGGTCAGGAGGTACTTGAATTGGCTATCTAAAAGATAATATTTAGTGAGGCTTGATTGTGATTTTAAACTTTTAGTTTCTCTGACATTTGCCCTTTGTTTTTTTGCTTCATGACTAGTTTCTAGCTTCACTGAGATTTCAGTTATTCTGTTACCCATCTTGTCAACATGTTTCCAACTGCTTTTATCCACCAGACAAATGTCGATGTTTCTTCTTGAACTCACTGCAACATGATCTCATAGCTTACCTAATTATTTAGGGTTGACACTTAAAAAACAACAGCTTCTCTTTCTCTGTATTATCAGGAGAAAGGGAATTTATCTTCTTGAATCAGAACTTCAGGCTACTCTTTAAATAAATAAATGAGCAAGGCGATAGTACATAGAGTCACTTTCTTCATTTAGAAGTCAATTGTGAGCCTCTTAATAGCTCCTGCCATCAATCCCTAACTACCTGATCTTGATTCCTGGGATCTACATGTTAGAAGAGGAAACCAACTTCCACAAGATGTCCTCTGACTCTACATGAGCCTATAGCACATACACACATGTAAAGACATACAGATATATATATGCACATAAATAAAATAATGAAAATTAGAAGATATCAATTGTCACATTATCATGACATAAAAGCATGCATAAACTATGAATTAGATTCTTTGCCCTACTAATACATTTTGATTAAGTCATTTTAGTTCTGGTCAATATATAATGAATGTAGATTTAATATAATGGTTTGGGCCTGATATGTCATTATGTCATTTTTTCATCATCCAGACCAAGAGTTATTAATTTCCCAGAGAATCTGAGATAAAAATTATTGACCAGAAATTCACTAGGATAATCTAAGTTTTTCAATCTCAGTTCATTCTTCAATAGAGATGAATGCCTGATACCTTTGATGATTGGCCCATAGAATTTAAAGAACTTAAAAAATCCACAGTCATCTATCATTCAAGGCAGATCTTGGTGGAGGCCATGATGAAGAATTTAACAGGTTTTTCAATGTATATTCCTTGAAATTTTCAAGTGCTGTTTAAAAGAGCTCACTGGGATGTGATTAATGGGGAGCTTAGAGCTTCAAGCATAATTTAGAAGCAATTATAATTCAGAGAAATAACACAATAAGTTTTAAAATTCAAACAAAAAATCCTAGAAAAACAATTAATCACTAGCAATTACTGAGTTAGAATACTTAACTTACTATCTGAAGTATTCCCCATATAATCATGTACTCAGTTCTAACTTAGCTCATAGATGTAATCAAAATTAGGGATGCATCAGTATTAAAAACTCAAAATATCATAAAATACATGAAGTTTTTGGTGGTTTTACTATGTAAATTTTTTACCCGAAAAGTTTACAAAGCAGTGTTCCATCACTGCACCTGGCTTTCACATTGGTGCTGGGGATTTGAACTCAGGTCCCTGTGCTTATATAACAAGTTCTTTACTGACTGAGTCAATTCTAAAGCCAACTGCCTTTTGACAAAGATGCAGTGTATACTCAGGAAAGAAAAAAACATAATCTATGTGTGGCACCAGAAAAGCTAATGTTTCCACAGTGGTGGTAACTAGTGTTAAGTTGGGAGTTTAGGCCCCAGCACTTTGCATCTATTCTAAACCCCTGACCCTGAGAGTTAGTACTCTGGACTCCAAATCCCAGAAGGCTGGGTCCTGACCCCACACTGTAGGGAGGTCAGGACCACGCCCAAGAATATTTAAGTGAACTCTCAAAAGAGGAACAGGTGGTCTCCTTTTCTTCTTCCAGGTGGTCACATTTTCATAGCTTCCTGGTTTCCCCTCAGGGTTACACGAGAGTGCACAACTCCCATTTGTCAAAGGAAGGGGGATATGTCAGGAGCCATGTCCCCCCAAAATTATTGTAGGAATCACCGCCATGAGGAGTTTTGCAGAAGGGCTTCACTTCCCAATTGTATTGAGAATAGTTTTATTGACAAAGCCTATCCCACACCCAAATTAACTGTTAATAGAGAGTTATCTGTTAACGGAACCCGCCTCACATTCCAAACTATCTAGAGAACTAGGTGTGTCAACTTGTGACTTCCTGACCAAGTAATCGTGACCTGACCAATCGTAACCTCTTGGCCTATGTGACGGGCGTGGACCACGTGGCAAGATCCCGTGCCCCAGCCCCCCAAGCTCCTCATCCAGGGGCTATATAAGCTGTAACCATGACTCTAATAAACGGAGGCTTTGACAAGTTTGTTTGGCCTTCTTCCTCTTATCAGACCATGTCTTTCAGGTGGTACCTCTCCGTGACCCTGGAATAACTGACCAGCCAGGCGGGTTACAGACCCTAGACAGAGTAACTCGCCAAGGCGGTCGATACCCATTAAACCTGGATATCTCTTAATCTGGCTAGTTTTGATTTGGTTTGATTGGAAATTTGCGTCAGTGGAGAGCTTGCATTAGAAAATATTCCTAACATCTTGAATGCCCCACTGAGATAGGGCAGGCCCTTTCCACACAGCAGGCTGCCTGTTGAAAGCCCCCAGTATACAATTTGAGTTCTCCATGCCACACTTAAACCAGTTTCTGGGCTACAGCGGCTGCGTCTTGGTGAGTCCCTTTTCTTGTGTATGTTATAGGGTTTTGGGATGACCCATTCACACTTATTTTTGTCATTTTTTTGATTCCTGTCAAAGTAGTACCTGCACCAGGGGTTCAATACCCAGCTGTGGTCAGACCAGTGGGGCCAGTCTTGGCTGAAGCAGAGATCTGTTTGTTTGGGGATGCCAGGCATTCAATCTCCATGGCCCCAATTGGACCTAAAAGCCATTTTGGCTAATGTGATGAATAGATTTAGGTCACGTGGTTGGGCATAGACTTTAAAATGGGCACTTATAGTTGAAAACCAGATCTGCTGTTGCCCTTGCAATGCCTCTTACAAAAATCTTTTAAATTGAGCCTGTCTGATACAATCTTTCCCAAATGGCTAATTTCCCTATGTACTAAGTCTTGAGCTTACCACCCTCCAGGACCTAAAAAAATGTCTCCATAAGAACAAATGAACAGAGCTTACACATGTCCAAGGTTTTTAGGCTCTGCGCTCTTGCCCCTCCCCCCCCAAGTAGCCAGTGTCTCATAGTACCATGCTGCCAGAGGCACTGGCCCCTTCCCAACTCCCTCAAGCCCACACTTCCCAACCCCCTACAGTGGAGAAACATTCTTTCCCCTCCCTTCCCAATTCAGAGGTTTAAGGTCAGCTTCTACCTCAGGGCTCCACTCCTGGACCCCATCTGCACACTGGGCTAGCCCCTCCCACCCTCCCTTTTCTCTTTCAAATCTCTCTCAGATAGAAAAACAGCTAGGTTCCTTTTCTACTAATCCTTCTGCTTACCCATTTTTTCCTCAGTTGGTACCAGATTTTAGGAAAGAGTTAAGAAAGGTTGAGGATAGTCCCCAAACTCCTATATGGGAACTGGTGAAAATGGTTTTTAAAGTTTTTAATATCCTAGAAAAATCAGCTGAGTCTTCCCGACAGACAAAGCTACAACAATCTACAGGCCCAGGCCTTAGCAGCAGCCCTAAGGTCACAGGAATTGCGACAAGGAAACCAGTCACAAGGCTCTATCCTGGTAAACCTCAGCCTAAGTCAACCTCACAGGCAAACTATTTCAAGTGTGGCCAAAATGATCACATGGCACGATATTGCACTACACCTGCTCCGAGGTTGTGCCCTAATTGTTAACAACCTGGACACTGGAAATCATGATGCCCCCTATGTGGGCTTGTCCTCTATGTTAAGCTACAGAGATCCAGCCTCATCACCATTGGCAAGTGAAACTGTGCCAGCCTTCAAACATCTCAGCCTTACAGAGGATTGATGCTGCCCAGAGTTGGTTTATCCTGTAAACCTATCCAAGCCTAAGGTAAAGCTGCAGGTAGCAGGTGAGTCCATTACTTTTATTTTCACTAGGGCCTTAAATTTCCCTCACCAATTTCAGCTATGGGCGTAGATGGGACCTGTTTCTCCCCACTTAAAACTTTGCCACTGCCCTGCATTCTGGCAGGACAATTTTTTTCTCTTATTCTTTCTTAGCAATACCTGCTTGCCCAGCACCTTTACTGGGTGGAGATATCCATAGCCACTTCCCCAAAGCTTTGTTCTGCTTTTTGGAGCCTTTTTTAACCCCACCCATCTTCAAGATGTGATTTTACAGGTCAATCCTCCTGCCAGAAGTGTGCCCAGGCCAACCCACAAGGGGCTCTCTACATATGTCAGTCTCTACACCAGCTTCATGGACATCAACTGGGCAAAGATTGGCACGTTGATTTCAGCCATATACCTACTCATAAAAAACTTCATTATCTCTTCACACTTGTGGACACTTTTACAGGATGGATAGATGTGTTTCCAGTCTCCAGGGAAACAGCAGATGTGGTGGCTCAGGTACTCCTGGACCACATCATCCTTCACTTTGGTGTCCCACAAACCATCCAGACGGACAATAGACTCATCAAGCAACAGCTAACCAAGCTCTCCATTGAACTCAGGTTATCTTCACCCTCCCTTCTCCCCCATTGCCCTGACTCACCTCAGGGCCACAGCACATTCCCCTATAAGCCAGAGCCCTTTTGAGCTGCTTTATGGCAGGCCCTTTCTCCTTAACCATCACCTCCCAGTTCAAACTCCTCCACTGGTGGGGTACCTACCCTACCTCTCCCTTTTAAGGTCCCTTCTCTGTTCACACACTGAGAGTTGTCCTCCTACCACTACACCAGTGAACCCTAATGCCCCTAAACTTGTCCCGCTCTCCCCAGGGGACAGAGTGTACCTCAAACAGTTAACTCCTAGGTCTTTTGAACCTCGATGGACAGGACCTCACATGGTAATCCTCACCACCCCCTCAGCTGCGAAGCTTTTGGGACACCCATGCTGGTACTATCTCTCCAAACTCAAGCAGGTGCCTACTCAAGACACTTGGTCTGTCCGGCAGACAGGGCCTTCCACCCTCTAGTTTTCCAGGATGACACAATGAAGGGCCTACCTGCTCCTCATTCTGGAACACTCATCGTTAGTGATAACAATTTTTTCCTAGACCCCTGCCTTCTCATCTCCCCCAAGCAACAGATGCCTGCTGTCTCACGGATGACAGAACATAGAATGCCTTTCCAGCCACACCTCTCACTGTATTTGGATACCTAGCTCTCCCCTTCCCCATGTCGCCCCGTGCCCACAGGAAGTAGCCAGATTTGAGTATACGCCCTTTTTACCAAAGAGAGCTGAAAGGTTTGTCATAATTACCACTCCAATTTTCTGTGATTTCTATATCCAAAGATTCTGGAATGTTGAGAGCTTAGGCCCCAGCCCCCTGACCCTGAGAGTTAGCACCCTGGACTCCAAACCCCACCCCATCAGCTAAAAGAAGATGAATCATTTAAATGGACTACCTAAAATTATAAAATCATAAGCCAAATACATACAGTAAACACTGCATAATATTTAAGAATAGATCTCAAATGTACATAGAAACATAAAAAATTGAAGGAATCAAAACTTCTGCATGACAAAGAAAATCGGAGTGAAGAGAATGAAAGAAAATACTTAGAAATTATAGTTCAAAAACGGGCTAATACCCAAAGATGTGAGAAACTGAAACAATTCAATAGCAAAATAAATAAATAATCCAATTAAAACTGAGCAAAAAGTCCAGGTAGGCATCTCTTTAAAGAAAAGGGTAGTGGATTACTGGGTCATAAAAAACATGAAACCCTGTTTCTTCTGAAAACATAGATAAGCGTGAAGGACACAATATTAGACACAAGGCAGGTACAGAGTAACACATGCCATGTGATCTCATTCATTCTTGTGTGTATGTGGTGGGGCGGGGGCTGTAGAAAGCAGAGGGGCTCACTGAGGTTGAGAATAGTTCCTAGATGCTGGAGAAAGAAGGAAGGAAAAGAACTGGGAAGAGTTTGCTCAGAAGGTATGGTGTTACAGAAGGAACATATTTTCTCATGGTTAAAACAGATGGAAGTCTCATGACTGCATTGTACATTTTACATTAAAAAATTTTAAAAGTTCTAACAAGATAGTAAATACTTAAAATACGCTAATTTTCCTGATTTGATCATTATATAATAACTGTATATATTAAAACAGAATATTATACTCTATAACTATATACAGTTGTTGTATATTTGTAATCTTTTATGAACTCAAGGCAAGGAAAATGTATAGTGAAGTAGGTAAAAAAAAGAATGAGTCTTTTGAGAGTCCTAAGACAGAGCAACAGAATTTATGGAAGAATTAAAGGTGTGTCAAAGGTAGCATCTCTAAATCTGATTTGCTGGTGGAATACAAGGTATCGAACTCTTTTTTCAAAGACAGGGAAACAAAAAAAATTATATCTTCTAAACAGTATTCTAAATCTTAACAGAAATTGTACAATGTGTCAAATCAGAGCCAATTGTTTCTTCACTTCTGACACCAAAGTGTGTATTTTCATTAAGCCTTACAACATAATGTCCTTAGAGAAAGGGAAAAAATGCAGAAGGCCAATTCTCGGGTAGAAACTGTGATTTTTCACTTACTTATTAGACCTGAATCCATTCTTCTTGTTTTCCTGGACATGTATAACTTCATTCCTGTATCCAATATTTCTTGAAGTCTTTCTATTTCTCAAATATTTGGCATTTAAAATTCAAGTTAGTGTTTAGGAAGCTAACTGTCCTTCCTTCAGGAAATGCAGTGAGTTTTTTGTTTTTTTTTTGCTTTGTTTTGACTTCTGCAGTCTCACAAGCATTTAATTAGCTCCTCCTTTGGGGACAGCTTCAGTTGTTTTGAATTTCTGTTTGTTGTACCCTTCCCCAAATAGCCTTAAAGCCTCGAGTTTGTTTTTCCCATGCCAAACAAGGAATGTATTGTAGATAAGATGGCACTTTTTTCTGGTAGATTTACATTGATTAGCTCCATAGTCAACATTGGAAAATGTGGGTAAATGCACGGATCTGAAACAGGAAAACGAAACAAAACAAAACAAAAAAAATCAGCTGTCTCTGGGTTCAGATATAATAGAGATCACTACAGAAATAAATTTGGTTATAAGCATTGTAATTATAGAAAGTAAGGATTTTTGGTTTTCTAAGTACTGATATTTTTTTCAGAATACATTCATTCTAGTGCTCCAAATATTCCCACTGTATTCTTTAAGTGGCTCCATTTATAGCAAAACAGGGAAACGCTCAAGCAATTCCAAGAGCTATGCTTCATCTCCACTCTCTAGATCTAGAAAATATCCTGCATTTTATAACAGTGGCAATAGCAGCTGCTTTCTATGATTTTATAGTGGCTCTAGACTGGTACCCTTATGTGGAAACATTAAAAACTAACTGCATTTCCTGAAAACTATAAAAATAGAGCAAAATGCTAATAGAACTAAAACACTCATCTCTAAGACCTACATCATGAACCTGGAATGATGGCTGATCTCTGAAATAAAGGGACTATTATGTTTTCATTTCATCATTAGCCCCAGATCACCAGTATTCTCTTGGCTGATTGAAGTGGAGTGGAGGCAAATCAGAGTTTCCTGCAAATCTCTGTAATATTTGATAATAAATATATCCAGATACCATTGTGACTGAAATGGTGGTACTTAAAAAATCAGCCCATTAGAGGGCATAATCCTGAGGCTAAAATCAGTGTTAGTGAAGAATCCTTGTACTTTATAAATAGAATGTGTTATGTCTACTAAAACCTCTTTTAAGTAGTGCAGGGGTTGTGCACAGTTTTAAATTCCAGCATTGGGAAGCAGAGGCGGGCAGATCATTGAGTCACAAACCTGCCTGGTCTATGGAACTAGTTTCAGGACAACCAGTACTACACAAAGAATCCCTGTCTCAAAACAACAATAATGATAAACAAAGCAAACAACAACAAAACACTTTTAGACCTAGTGACCTTAGTCAGTTTTATTACTCACGTTGTGCTTCCTCAACTCCTTTGTAAAATAAAAGCAGTAAATACTGGTTTCACTGAACTGGAGAAATGGTTTAGTCTGTAAAGTATTCAATCTCCATGCCTAAGCATAAAAACCTGAGGTTGCATCCCTGGCAAAACATAGCATGGCATGATGGTTCATATGGGAAGCAGAGGAAGGTAGATGTCTGAGTTCAAGGCCAACCTCGTCTACCTACAAACTTAAAGGACAGTCAAGGCTACATTGTAAGACACTGCCTCAAAAGAATCAAAAGAATCAATACTCCTCAAGTTATTTTGTAAAATAAAAAAATTAAGGATCATTTTCTAACAAAACTGATATTATCCTGATACCAAAATCAGACAGAAACTAAACAAGAAAGATTTTATGCTAATATCTCTAGTAAACATGAGCATAAAATTTTTAATAATTGCAAACCAAACTCAAGAATACACTAAAAAGATTACCCATTATTATCAAGTTGGCTTTATCACAGAAATATAGTTATGGTTCAACAAAAGCAAATCAGCAAAACTAATGTACTAAATAGATTCAAGAGCAGAAACCATATCAACCCATTAGAGATAGAAAAAGTATTTAACAAACTCTAACATCCCTTTAGAAAATAAGTCCTAGACACTCTAGGTGTCTTAGTTAGGATTACTCTCACTGTGATAAAACAGCATGACCAAAAGCAACTTGGGGAGGAAAGGTTTTCTTTCACTCATACTTCTATATCAAAGTGTGCAGTTCACCCTTGAAATCAGGTGGTCAGGAACTCAAATAGTACAGAAACCTGGAATCAGGAGCTTATTCAGAGGCCTTGGAGGGGTGCTGTTTACTGACTTGCTCCCGCTGTCTTGCTCAGCCTGCTTTCTTATAGAAACTAAGAACATTGACCACTAACACTATCCACAATGGTCTGTGCCCTTCCCTATCAATCACTAATTAAGAAAATGCTCTACAGGCCTGCCTGTAGTCCAGTCTTCAAATATGTTTTTCATTTTGAATACTCAAAGAGGTAAAAAATAAATTATTTAAGTGTCATGTGGGGAAGTTATGGGAGGGACATAAAATACAGTGGACAAAAACTTTAAGGGGAAATAATGGAATAGGAAGAGTTTGAGTGGGCATAGGAGGCAGAGTAAAGGAGAAAATATGGAAAAAGACAGTCTGACAAAGAGTCATATAAAAACCTACTACTGTAGAAGTTCATGGGGTAGGAGGTAGTTAAATGGAGTTATTCTACTAGACATCTTAGGCTAATAAATAAAAAGTCCAGTCATGGGTATGAGTACTTCTTTTGGAGCTGCTGGCCAGCTAGGTCCCAGAAACCCACAGACATTGCAGGTTACTGCCAATGCTATTGGTTACCTTCCAGACAGAAATTGATGGCAAAACTTTGTTGCTAAAGACACTCTATGCTTGAATAATATTGCATAAAGAAATCAACCTGATTCAGATCTGGGAACTTCATCTTTACTGACTAGATATTGTAGTTCTTAAAAGTGCTATGCATGCTACCAGAAAACAAAAGTAGTCACTGGTCTGACTCTGCTGTGAACCCTGTGAGTTACGATAATGACTGGATGACAAGACATATCTACTGGTGTAATGGCGGCACAATCAAAATGGAAGCAATCAACTATTTTCCAATTTAAGTCTCTTTCCTAAAGATAGAACCCATACATAGCATCATTATCTGGCAAAAAAAAACAAACAAACAAAAAAAAACTGTGGCTAAGTAGGCCATGGGACAAAGGGAGATTCAACATTATTATTCTGCTAAATTGACATAGTATTTCTGATGACATCATTATACCTATATGTATTCCTATTATACCCATCTCACTGAACTTATCAGAGAAGTAGATGTTTGAAGTTGGTGTTAGCACAGAGACCCAAACTAATCAAGGCACAGAGAATGAGACTGCTCCACCCTAAATGGAACATCCATAGCAACCTTCTGTCAATTCTCAGAGGGTATTGTGGAAGATAGACAGAAAGAGCGTTTCTTTTTAATCTTGTTTTTGTTGTCCTAGCTTTGTGAGCAGCAAAGTTAAGCAAGCAGACCTTGTGGATAATGCTAAGGGATGGAGCCCTCTTTCCAGAGTGTGCTGCATGGTTTTGTGTCAACTGGATGAACACAAGCTAAAGTCATCTAAGAAGAGGGAACCTCAATTAAGAAAATGCTTCCATAATATCTGTCTGTAGGCAAGTCTATATGGCATATTCTTTGTTAGTGTTTGATGTCAGAGAACCAGCCCAGTGTGGATGAGGCCATGCTGGGGCTGGTGGTCCTGGATTCTATAAGAAAGCAGGCTAAGCAAGTCATGGGGAGCAAGCCTGTAAGTAGAATTCGTCTGTGGCTTCTGCATCAATTCCAACCTAAAGGCCTCTGCTCTGCTTGAGTCCCTGTGCTTACTTCGTTTGAGGATTAAGTGTGATGAGAAGCATCAGCAGACTAAACCCTTTCTTCCACAACTTGCTTTTTGGTCATTCATTCCAGCAATAGAAACACTAAAACACAGAGTAACTAATGTAACCTTCAACAACATAAATTCTGGTACTTGCAGTTTAAAGCACACCCACTTCTTATAATTTTCTAGATGAAGTCCAAGCAAGCAGCATCCCAGGGTTTTAGCCCCCACCTACTGCTCTTGCTATGGGCCTGTGGACACCTCTCACTGTTCAATCTTTCTTAGCATGATGCCAAACTTTCCACTGATTCTGGAAGATGCACTGTCTTTGCTTGAAACAATCTTCCCTGGCCTATGGTGAAATAATTATTGGTCTTCTTCAGATACCAATTTAATTGTAACTTTTGTTGCAAAGCTGTTCTTCTTTTGGCCTCTTCATAAAAAAATGTTAATCTACACCTTTTATTTCCATACTAGAGATCTGGTCATAGCTTATAATGATGTACTTCTGCATGTGATATTTCTGTACATCCATCTTCCTCATTGGACTCTTCATAAAGATACTGTTGCATCTGTCTTGCTCACTAATCTATCCTCAAGGATTGTGATAAATTCATGTATTGTATACACATTATTCACACATTCACAGCAATGTGGGAAGCACATAAGACAGTAATCTTAAAATTACACATGTACATCCACACACATGAGCACTCATAAACACTTGCATATATATACCACACACATATATATACAAGTGCAAATGTAAAGAATTATTACATTTTATTACCTATATGATTTGAGGCTATTTGCCAAGCCCAGTTTTCTCACTGGTAAAATGTGGTTGTACTTCTCAATATTATGATAGATTCTATGCAAAATCCATATAATAGGCGGCACACATAATTATAAATGCTCTGTGGCCATCTGCTCTTCCTGATGCCTACTTTACCTCCATTGGTATATCTGCACAGCCCCAATGTAGAATGGGAGGTTACAATTCATCTACTTGTAACCCAGTTTCTGTTAAATATGGATTTCTTGGATACATACAGCAGTGATCTGCCTTCTACTTACCTCTCCTCATCTTCGCTCCTTCCCATCGCCTTTCTTCTTCACTTCTTTACTCCTTTCCTTTCTGTCTTTGTCCTGTCACCTTGCCCCTTCAGGCCCATCTGCTAAAGTCCTTACCTTCTAAAAGAATCATTTCATATATGGAAATGATTGGTTTGGACTGTATTTCAGTGCTTGCTTGGCATGCAGGAGGACCTGAGTTTCATCCCAGTACTACAAACGTCAGTTGTAATGAACAACAGTTGTAATCATAGCACTCAGGAAGCAGAAACAGGAGGAACAGAAGTTCCAGATCATTCTCTCCTTGGGCTCCATGAGACCCTGTCTCAGAAAAACGAAACTAATGAAACAAAAATGGCTTTCTGATCCTTTCCAGAAACCATTGTCTTTACCCATGGTCACTCCCTGCCTTCATGTTCCTTATCTCCTTACCTTGCTTAGTATTTGCCCACCTTACTATGTACCCTTCTAAACAGTCTGCAAGTAGGTTATTAGGTTTGTTGCCTAGCCACCCCACTCCCGTGTAGACATTATGAGAGAAGACACCATTGCAACATTGCATACTGATTATGGACACCCAGCCTAGGGACTGGCCAGAGCACATGCTTTCTGAGTACTTTCATTATTTACTCATGTAGAAATTAAATTCATTGTTAACTGATGCATAGTATAATTATATAGGTATAAATAATAAACATGCTTTTATATATAGTTTAAATATATTTATGTCCTAAACCATGCAACATTTTCTGATGCTAAAATCTTCAATGCCTCTTTCCTATCAAAACTAAACATCTGTATTACACCATAAGAGAGTACATATGGAGATGTTCACTTTAATCCTTCCCTTCTTACCAACTGCTGGACTTCTGGGATCCCACATTGTGGAAATAGACTCATTACTTCACTGTATGTCTGGTTCTCTGCCTCACTTGGTCTTGATTTCCTGACTTTCTTAAACCAAATCCTGTTATTAATGCTATTAATGCTGACTGACCCAGCTTATCTAACTAGGGCTTTGATATCAGTATTTGCCTTTTAGAATTCTGTTTATGTACAGCTCTGAGATTATATATTGCTATCATTTCTACATCCTATTTATGGATGACAAGGGCCCTTAGATTGCAGGCAGAGACTAAGAAAGAGCTGTAACTTCAGTATATGGGTTATGGGTAAGTAACGGTCAGAGCTCATGGGACCAATTTTAGATTTATAGCAACCGGTCTGTAACCACCTCCTCACTTCCTTATCTCAAATATAACCCAGAGTTTCCTTTCTTGGCTAAATGGGCATACAACCCATTCAGTGTCCCAACCTAAACACATATGACTCACTTCCAGATACTCTATCCTTTTCTCATTTACCCCAAAATATTAGATTGTGGCACCTAAATCAGTTCCTGCTCTCTATGTCACACCTTGACCTAGGGCTTCCTCCTCTCTTCTGGATCCTGAAATTTTCCCAAACCTCAACTTCTTCATCTGCCACATGGCTCTCCTTACCACATCTCTCCTTTGTTTATATTATGTCCTCAGTGCCCACAGGACAGTGCCCAAGGTGTTGTCAAAGAAGGATCACACAGCATATTGAGAAACAATATGCTAAGCAGGTAAGGAAATGGAATTTTGTATCCTCCAGAGTTGTGACCTCATCGGGTACCAGTTGTGTGAACTTAGGAAAATGACTTTTCCCATGTCTCAGTCTTTTCTTTCATAAAAAGACATTCTCACAGAACCTTTGAGAGTGTTGTTATAGATGTATCTTACCCTAGTTTGAAACTTCAGGTGGCATAAGTGCTTAATTGGTGGTTATAGTGGTCATCCTCACTTTGTGCTTAATTTGGATAAAACAATGTGACTGGCTTATAATTGCACTGTTGCTTTGTTTCCAACTCTCTCCTATCTGTCTCTGTGCCCTCTCTGGCCTTTGTTACAAGAGACTTATCTCGTTGAGAATGTCCTTGTCTGAGTTCCCAACTCTGACTATTTCAATGTATCAGCCTGGCTTTCCTCCTTCCACATTCTCTGCTTAGCAAATCTCAGTTCCTCTTGGATTCAGTAGCCTCTCTTGGCAATTCTCTTTCCCATTATACATGGAAGAGCAGATTGTTATAAAAAAAGAACAGAGATGATCGGTCTAAATAAAAGACTAAACTAACTTCTATAAGTAAAATGGAAAGTACCATCAAAGGCTGAGGTGATCCGCTTAGTGGGTGAAGTCCTATCCTCTATGTATGAGAATTTGAGTCCCAATCCCCAGAAGCCACACCAAGAGCAATAGCACATGACTAATTCCAATGTGTTTCTGGAAAGACAGAAGCTACAAAAAGGGAAATCTTTGGAAGTTAACTCACACAAAATAGGAATGCACACACATTATCATAAACACACACAAAAGATAAATACTCTTCCAATGAAGTTGAGTACCGTTCTTTAGAGGTCTTTGAAGAATTTTGCTGGGATTTTGATGGGCATTGCGTTGAATCTGTAGATTGCTTTTGGTAAGATTGTCATTTTTGCTATATTAATTCTACCTACTCAAGAGCATGGGAGGTGTTTCCATTTTCTGGTGTCTTCTTCTATTTCTTTCTTCAAAGATTTAAAGTTCTTGTTATACAAGGCTTCCACTTGTTTGGCTAGAATTACTCCAAGATATTTTATGCTATTTGTGGCTATTGTGAAGGGTGTTGATTCTCTGGTTTCTTCCTCAGCCCTTTAATCATATGTGTAGATGAGGGCTACTGATTTTTTTGAGTTAATCTTGTATCCTGTTACATTAATGAAAGTGTTTATGAGTAGTAGAAGTTCCTTGGTAGAATTTTTGGGATCACTTATGTAAACTATCATATCATCAACAAACAGTGAGAGTTTGACTTCTTTTCCAATTTGTATCCCCTTGATCTCCCTTTAGTGTCTTATTTAGTAGCTAGGACCTCAAGCACTATGTTGAATAAGTATGGAGAGAGTGGACAACCTTGTCTTGTTCCTGATTTCAGTGGAAATGCTGGGAGTTTCTCAACATTTAATTTGATGTTGACTGTTGGCTTGCTGTATATTGCCTTAATTATGTTTAGGTATGTTTCTTGTATCCCTGTCTCTCCAAGACCTTTATCATGAAGGGATGTTATATTTTGTCAAAATCTTTTTCTGCATCTAATGAGATGATCATGTGGTTTTTATTTTTCAGCTTGTTTATATGTTGGATTACATTGACAGATTTTCATATGTTGAACCATCCCTGCATCTGTGGTATGAAGCCGACTTGGTCATAGTGGATGACGGTTCTGATATGTTCTTGGATTAAATTTGCTAGTATTTGCCATTGACCATAGCAGATTTATTCATTAACCAATAAGAGCAACACATGTACAGAAGGATATCCCACATAATCATCCTTTTTCTGTCAAAATAAACAGGAAGGTTTTAACTTTAACATAGTAAAATTACATACAACAAAACAGTTAGCAAGCAAAAATTATAATTATAATATTTAATCTATTTGTATCTCGCAAAATTAAAGGAAATATACCTTTATAAATATATCATTTACTTTATCTTTGTGAATCTAAAGTTTCATATCTAATTTATCTTTTATTATGACTAAGGGAAGTTGTTACTATAACTATTCTGCCTTCAACTCCATAAAAGACCCCATAAGCATATAATATTACCTAAGTAAATAGAAAGTGCATTGTAAGCAACTTCAAAAACTCTAGAACTGACAGAGACATCTCAGTGCCTGGATAGTCACCTAAAGTTCATCTGTAACATTGAGGCTTCCATCTTCAGCCTACAGGCCTATAGTATCTGGCAGACTTTTCCATTAAGCAGGAAATTTGAATGGCCATTTTGCCTATATTCACAGGCTATCAATCAATCACCTTCTTCTGGGTCCTGTAGAGTATCTGGCAAACTCCTTTACAAATCAGGAACCCAGAAGGACAGTCTCAACATTGGCCAAGTTCAGCAGTCGTTTTTCTGTGGGTACTGCATGTTCAGTTTATACAGCATACCATCAAGATGTCCAGGCAAATGCAGTTTCTTGCCCAAATGGCTAGTAAACTCCATAAGGAGACTCTTCAATGTCCATCTTCCTCTTGAAGTAATTAATGCTGACAAAAGGTGAAATGTCTCACTATCAAGGAAAATCTAAGTTCTTAAAAACTTTAAATGAGATATATTCTATAGGTCTTTGAAGATTTGAAAATTATATGTTTAATTGAAATACATCTCTGTATATCTAGAAAACCTAACTAACATGTTTAAAAGTTGATCATTATAGATGACTATCTATTAATCTGTATTTCTTAACTGTACATTGCATTTTTAAATGAGCTGCACAAACACAATACCTTAAGCAAGAGCAGAAATACATATATAAAGTGTATCAGAATCAACTTTAAATTTGTATCAATAGCCCAAGATCCATACCAATGCAAAGTATCCATATGTATTTCATATCCCCCTTAATATTTTTTAAGAAATTGACTATGACCATTAATCACTTAAAATCAACCCTTTTAAATAAAAGCAAACATTTATAAATAATCATTTTGAGAATTCAGGCATAGTTTTCTCCAAACTGCTTCATGGTGTTTATTGGATGAAATATTTTCTGAGTTCATGGAGGCTTTTTGAAGGGTCTTGTTCCATCAAACCACATTAGCCTAGAAAGAGTCCACAGGTTCTCACCTTCTGTGAAAACATAAAAAAAAAAAAAAAAAAAAAACCTCTTTTTCAAAGCAACATATCCTTAGATCAAAACTTTGGAGTCAAGATACTTTTATGTTTGTTTAACTAGCAGCCCCTAGAATCAAATGTCTCTCTGCAGTCAAAAATTCAAGAAAACACAATAATATACATAATCTAGACTCTGTGAATATTCCATCATTACATGACTTATTTTTCCTTACTCCTTTAATCTAGGATTGTCTGTACTCTTTTATATTACTTTTACTGTTTCTTTAAAGGCTTTGTTTTATTTTTAAAACTATGTAATTCTTTTTATAGCTGTCTGTACTTATTTTCTCCTATCACCCAAGCCTATGTACATCTTTTAAACACACTGTGATGCATTCTGAGGTTTATTTCTTCCTGAACCTGTCTCTACTGTATATCTGTAACCATTTTCTGGCCAGGAAAGCTTTAAAAATGGTAAGCAGCTTGATTGCAGTGACCTTGGATGCTGGCTCTGCCTCACTTGGACCTTCAGTGTAGTAGAGGTATGTTTACTGACAGCTCTGCAAGCCATGGATACAGCAGATCTATGTTGACATTAAGCAACTTGTTGCACTCTGCTCACAAACCTCTGTAGAAGCACCTCCTAAAAGAGCCAGAAATGTTCACACTTCCAGTATGAACCAGGAAGGTTTTCTTAAAGAAGCCACATAGCTTTTGCTGCTAACGCTGAATCAGGAAGTCTTCTAGTAAAAGAGCCATGCCTCTGCTCACTGCCAGCAAATATAGCCTATCTGAAAAAAAATGCAACTACCAAGAAACTGTGCCTGGCTCATGTTTTTGTTGATCTAGAAGTCCTCTTTATTTTTTTAAGCATTTTTAGGTCTTATGTGGATCTACAGCCTCAACAATGAGTAACATTTTGTAATAATAGACCACTCTTTCTGTTCTGGCCATGCATACCCAAATAATCACACAGAAACTATATCAATCACAACAGCGTTTGGCCAATAGCTTAGGTGTATTACTAACTAACTTTTACATCTTAAATTAACAAATTTCTATTTATCTGTGTATAACCATGAGTCTGTGGCCTACTGATAAAGATCTTGTGGCATCTTTCTCTTTCAGCAGCTCTATGGCATCTAATTGACTGTGCTTACTCTCTCTATATATCTTCTTCCAGCTTGGCTATATTCTGACCTGCCATAGACCAAAGTGGCTTTATTCATTAACCAATAAGAACAACATATATACAGAGGGGCATCCTGTATCAAAATGATATAACATCATTGTTTTTACTAATATCCAACAGGATAAACTTCTATCTGAATCCCAGTTACTTTTAGGGGTTCTGTGGAATCTTAGAAACTTATTCAATAACAGATAGTTTCTGTATACTTTATCAGCCACATCCCAGTCAGGCCATTGAAAATGCTGTACTCAGTCTAAATTCTGTCATGTCACAATGGTAGATATGGGGTCATTAGTAATAGCCTTTATAGACACAAATTTTGGATGACAGTAGAAGGCCAATCTAACCATTAATGATCTTTCCACTTTATTGACATGTTATCATCTGTCATTTGGGGAATAATTTACAGTTTTACCAAGTCCATGTTCACAGCAATTGATAAAAATTGTGAAAAAAATGGCTGCTTTTCATTTATTGCAGTGGACAACCACTTCAGCCTGTACATGCTGTTTTTGTCTCTATAGCAGTGGACTGATTACTGTCTTCAAAATCTATAGAGTAAGTGAGCTAGTTTTTATTGAAATTGAAAAGATTATTCTATAATCCCCCTCCCCCAGTATGCAGAGGAAACTTTGGGCTGGTTCTGTTATGAGTACTTTCTTCCTCAGCTACCATTCAAATAGAAGTCCTTTCTTTCTTTATCCCTCTCTTTCTTGTCTTCCTTCTTGCCTGCCTACTTACCTTTCTATGCCCCTTCCTTTATTTCATGTGTGTGTGTGTGCCACCAAAGGTATTTAACATTATGTTTAAGGTTTTTTTTTTAATGCTTACTTTTTCATTGCCTGTCAAATTAATGGATAAATATTCTAAGGATTTTCAAGGACTAAGTTTTATATATTTAATGGATAGGTATTTAGAAAAATTTCAAATATTTTAGAGTATCAATCCCCAACTAATCACTATATCAATTGCAAACATGGCTTTTCTGGATGTTCAGATTTACACAGTGAGATAAAGTGACTGAATGCTGTTGACCAAACAGTGTGTCTTTCTGGGAAAGGGTTGTCTTAGAACAGTCCACAATGCACAGATGTATCAGTATCTGCTATGCCAACTGAATTTATTTACAATTAGAACAGTATTTTTTAAAAATTAAATGTTTGTTTTCCATTTAAAATACTCCATTATTTTTCTAATGCTTATCATTTTAAACATTTAATATAGCTCCAATCAACATATGCTTACCTCTGGGCCTAATAGCTAGGAAATGCCAAAACTCCAGGTAGAATTTAGGTATAATTTGGGAACTAAATCCCTCCTTTTTTCCATTACTGTCTTTGCTTGTAGATATTGGGAATTCTGGGATGAACATTTCTTCTTTCCTTCCTTCAAGTTACTTCTCCCCATTTCCTAAAGTGAAGAGAATTTTACTTATTTAGAAGGAATTGCCCTGGGTATAGGGGAGTTCAAGCTCTAGAACATCATGATCTATACAACCTCATGCTATCACAAGAGGAACAAAAAAACATATTTCATTTCAAAACAGTTGTATTATTTGATACTTTGTAGCAGCCAATATGCAGTTACTTCTATTCTTTTTTTTGATTTTTTTTCTGTTTGTTTTTTTTATTAATTAATTTATTTAATTATTAAAGATTTCTGCCTCTTCCCCGCCACCACCTCCCATTCCCTCCCCCTCCCCCAATCAAGTCTTCCTTTCTCCTCAGCCCAAAGAGCAAGCAGGTTTCTCTGCCCTGTGGGAGGTCCAAGGACCACCCACCTCCATCCAGGTCTATTAAGGTGAGCATCCAAACTACCTGGGCTCCCACAAAGCCATTACGTGCAATAGGATCAAGAACCCATTGCCATTGTTCTTCAGTTCTCAGTAGTCCTCATTGTCCATTATGTTCAGCGAGACCGGTTTTGTCCCATGCTTTTTCAGTCCCCGGTCAGCTGGCCTTGGTGAGTTCCCGATAGAACATCCCCATTGCCTCAGTGTGTGGGTGCACCCCTCGCAGTCCTGAGTTCCTTGCTCGTACTCACTCTCCTTCTGCTCCTCCTTTGGATCGTGAGACTTCAGTCCAGTGCTCCAATGTTGGTCTCTGTCTCTGTCTTCTTTCATCGCCTGATGAAGGTTAATATTCAGGGGGATGCTTATATGTTTTTCTTTGGGTTCACCTTCTTATTTAGCTTCTCTAGAATCACGAATTATAGTCTCAATGTCCTTTATTTATAGCTAGAAAGCAAATATGAGTGAGTACATCCCATGTTCCTCTTTTTGGGTCTGGCTTACCTCACTCAGGATAGTGTTTTCAATTTCCGTCCATTTGTATGCAAAATTCAAGAAGTCATTGTTTTTTACTGCTGAGTAGTACTCTAATATGTATATATTCCATACTTTCTTCATCCATTCTTCCACTGAAGGACATCTAGGTTGTTTCCAGGTTCTGGCTATTACAAACAACGCTGCTATGAACATAGTTGAGCATATACTTTTGTTGTATGTTTGGGCATCTCTTGGGTATATTCCCAATAGTGGTATTGCTGGGTCGAGAGGTAGGTTGAACCCGACTTTCCTGAGAAACCGCCACACTGCTTTCCAAAGTGGTTGTACATGTTTGCATTCCCACCAGCAATGGATGAGAGTGCCCCTTTCTCCACAACCTCTCCAGCAGAGGCTATCATTGGTGTTTTTGATTTTAGACATTCTGACCGGTGTAAGATGGTATCTTAATGTTGTCTTGATTTGCATTTCCCTGATTGCTAAGGAAGTTGAGCACGATCTTAAGTGTCTTTTGGCCATTTGAACTTCTTCTGTTGAAAAGTCTCTGTTCAGCTCAGTGCCCCATTTTATAATTGGATTGATTAACCTTTTACGGTCTAATTTCTTGAGTTCTTTGTATATTTTGGATATCAGACCTTTGTCAGTTGCGGGGTTGGTGAAGATCTTCTCCCAGTCAGTGGGTTGCCTTTCTGTCTTAGTGACAGTGTCCTTTGCTTTACAGAAGCTTCTCAGTCTCAGGAGGTCCCATTTATTCAATGATGTCCTTAGTGTTTGTGCTGCTGTGGTTATACGTAGGAAGTGTTCTCCTGTGCCCATGTGTTGTAGAGTACTTCCCACTTTCTCTTCTATCAGGTTCAGTGTGTTTGGACTGATATTGAGGTCTTTAATCCATTTGGACTTGAGTTTTGTGCATGGTGATAGATATGGATCTATTTTCATTCTTCTACAGATTGACTTCCAGTTTTGCCAGCACAATTTGTTGAAGATGCTCTCTTTTTTCCATTGTATACTTTTAGCTCCTTTATCGAAAATCAGGTGTTCATAGGTTTGTGGGCTAAAGTCAGGGTCTTCTATTCTATTCCATTGGTCGACTTCTCTGTTTTTATGCCAGTACCAAGCCGTTTTCAGTACTGTAGCTCTGTAATAGAGTTTGAAGTCAGGGATGGTAATGCCTCCAGACGATCCTTTATTGTATAAGATTGTTTTGGCTATCCTGGGTTTTTTGTTTTTCCATATAAAGTTGATTATTGTCTTCTCCAGATCTGTGAAGAATTTTGATGGGATTTTGATGGGGATTGCATTGAATCTATAGATTGCTTTTGGGAGAATTGCCATTTTTACTATGTTGATCCTCCCAATCCAAGAGCAAGGGAGGTCCTTCCATTTTCTGGTGTCCTCTTCAATTTCTTTCTCAAAGACTTAAAGTTCTTGCCAAATAGATCTTTCACTTCCTTGGTCAGAGTTACCCCAAGGTATTTTATGCTATTTGTGGCTATCGTGAAAAGTGATGTTTCTCTGATTTCCCTCTCTGCTTCCTTATCCTTAGTGTATAGGAAGGCAACTGATTTTTTGGAGTTGATTTTGTATCTTGCCACATTACCAAAGGTGTTTATCAGCTGTAGGAGTTCTTTGGTAGAGTTTTTGGGGTCGCTTATGTATACTATCATATCATCTGCAAATAATAAAAGCTTAACTTCTTCCTTTCCAATATGGATCCCCTTGATCCCCTTATGTTGTCTTATTGCTATTGCTAGAACTTCAAGCACTATATTGAAGAGGTATGGAGAGAGTGGACATCCTTGTCGTGTTCCTGATTTTAGTGGGATGGCTTTGAGTTTTTCTCCATTTAATTTAATGTTAGCTGTCGGCTTGCTGTAAATAGCTTTTATTATATTTAGGTATGACCCTTGTATCCCTAATCTCTCCAATACCTTTATCATAAAGGAGTGTTGAATTTTGTCGAATGCTTTTTCAGCATCTAATGAAATGATCATATGGTTTTTTTCTTTCAGTTGATTTATATGGTTGATTACATTGATAGATTTGCGTATGTTGAACCAGCCCTGCATCTCTGGAATGAAGCCTACTTGATCATAATGGATAACTTTTCTAATGTGTTCTTGGATTCGGTTTGCCAGTATTTTATTGAGAATTTTTGCGTCGATGTTCATGAGTGAGATAGGCCTGTAATTCTCTTTCTTGGTTGGGTCTTTGTGTGGTTTTGGTATCAGGGTAACTGTAGCTTCATAAAAGGAATTTGGCAATGACTCTTCTGTTTCTATATTGTGAAATACATTAAGAAGTATAGGTATTAGCTCTTCTTGGAAGTTCTGTTAGAATTCTTCATTGAAACCATCTGGTCTTGGGCTTTTTTGGAAGGGAGATTTTTGATAACTGTTTCTAATTCTTCGCGACTAACAGGTCTATTTAGATCGTTCTCCTGGTCTTGGTTTAGGTTTGGTATATGGTACTTATCTAAAAAAGTGTCCATTTCTTTTGCATTTTCCAGTTTTGTGGCATACATGCTTTTGTAGTAAGATCTAATGATTCTCTGAATTTCCTCTGTGTCTGTGGTTATGTCCCCCTTTTCATTTCTGATCTTATTTATTTGCGTGTTCTCTCTCTGTCGTTTAATTAGTTTGGATAGGGGTTTGTCAATCTTGTTGATTTTCTCCAAGAACCAACTGTTTGTTTCATTGATTCTCTGTACTGTTTTCTGTGTTTCTATTTTGTTGATTTCTGCCCTCAGTTTGATTATTTCCAGTCTTCTACTCCTCCTGGGCGCGTCTGCTTCTTTTTTTTCTAGAGCTTTCAGGTGTGCTGTTAAGTCCCCAATGTATGCTTTCTCCGTTTTCTTTAAGTGGGCACTTAGTGCTATGAACGTTCCTCTTAGCACTGCTTTCATCGTGTCCCATAGGTTGGAGTATGTTGTCTCTTTGTTTTCATTAAATTCAAGGAAGACTTTAATCTCTTTCTTAATTTCTTCCTTGACCCAGGTGTGGTTCAGTAGTTGACTGTTCAGTTTCCATGAGTTTGTCAGCTTTCTGGGTGTAGCATTGTTGGTGGCTTCTAACTTTAATCCGTGGTGATCTGATAAGACACAGGTGGACACTGATATTTTTTTGTATCTGTGGAGGTTTCCTTTGTTTCCAAGTATGTGGTCAATTTTCGAGAAGGTTCCATGAGCTGCAGAGAAGAAGGTGTATTCTTTCCTATTTGGGTGGGGTGTTCTATAGATGTCTGTTAAGTCCATTTGATTCATTACCTCCAACAATTCTCTTAATTCTCTATTAGTTTTCTGTCTGATTGACCTGTCCATTGGTGAGAGAGGTGTGTTGAAGTCTCCTACTACTAGTGTGTGTGATTTGATGTCTGCCTTGAGTTTTAGCAATATTTCTTTTACATAAGTGGGTGCTTTTATATTAGGGGCATAGATATTCAAGATTGAGACTTCATCCTGCTGAATCGTTCCTGTTATGAGTATAAAGTGTCCCTGTCGATCTCTTCTGATTGATTTTAGTTTGAAGTCAGTTTTGTTAGAAATTAGTATGGCCACACCTGCTTTTTTCTTAGGACCATTTGCTTGAAAAACCTTTTCCCAACCCTTTACTCTGAGTAGATGCCTGTCTTTGTGGTTGAGATGAGTTTCTTGCAAACAGCAGACTGTTGGATCCTGTTTTCATATCCAATCTCTTAGCCTGTGCCTTTTTATTGGTGAATTGAGACCATTAATATTAAGTGATATTAATGACCAGTGGTTGTTAACTCCGGTTATTCTTACTGCTTTTGGTAGAAGAGTTTGTGTGTCTCCCTTCTTTGAGTTGTGCTGTTGAAGGGTCGCTAGATGCCTGGGTTATTGTAGGCAGTGTTGGCAATGTTGGATTCCTTGGGTTGTGATTTTCCTTCTATTACTTTCTGTAGGGCTGGATTTGTGGCAACGTATTGTTTAAATTTGTTCTTATCCTGGAATGTCTTGTTTTCTCCATTGATAGTGAACGATAGCTTGGCTGGGTATAGTAGTTTGGGTTTGCATCCATGGTCTCTTAGTTTCTGTAGTACCTCTATCCAGGACCTTCTGGCTTTCATGGTTTCCATAGAGTAGTCAGGTGTAAGTCTGATCGGTTTACCTTTATAAGTTACTTGGCCTTTTTCCTTTGCAGCTCTTAATATTCTTTCTTTAATCTGTATATTTTGTGTTTTGATTATTATATGGCGAGGGGACGTTTTTTTTTTTGATCCAGTCTGTTTGGTGTTCTGTATGCTTCTTGAATATTCAAAGGAATATCTTTCTTTATGTTGGGGAAGTTTTCTTCCATAATTTTGTTAAAAATGTTTTCTGGACCTTTGAGCTGTGCCTCTTCTCCTTCTTCTATCCCTATTATTCTTAGGTTTGGTCTTTTTATTGTGTCCCATATTTCCTGAATGTTTTGTGATGAGAATTTGTTGGTTTCGGTGTTTTCTTTGATCAGTCCGTTTATTTTCTCTATGTTGTCTTCAGAATCTGAGATTCTTTCTTCTATCTCTTGTATTCTATTGATTATGCTTGTTTCTGTAGTCTCTGCTCGTTGACCTATATTTGCCATATCCAGCTGGTCCTCAGTTTGTGTTTTCTTCCTTGCTTCCATTTCAGTTTTCAATTCTTGGACTGTTTCCATTACCTGTTTGATCGTTTTTTCTTGGCTTCCCAGGGTATCATTTACGTATTTACTCATTTCTTCAAACTTTTTGTTGTACTTCTCATCCATTTCTATGAGGGCGTTTTTTACATGTTGTTTAAGGGACTCTATTGCTTTCAAAAAGTCAGTTTTTTCCTCTTCTCCTGTGTTAGGGTGTTCAAGTCCTTGTGTTGTAAGATCATTGGGTTCTGGTGTTTTCATGTTGTTTTTCAGATTGTTGGGTGAATTCTTGCCTTGGCATCTGCCCATCTCCTCTTACCGATGCTATCTATTGGGTTTGGTTTAATTGTAGCGGGGCAATCTGCTCTCAGTGCAGGCTTCACTGTTTCTTGCCCGCACTATCCTGCATCCAGTGCCTCCGCCGCCCGGAACTATCTGTGCGCCGGTGCTTCCACCGCCTAGGCCTGCCTGCCGGTGCCTCCGCCACCTGGGCCTGCCTGCGCGCCGGTGCTTCCGCCGCCTAGGCCTGCCCGCCGGGCCTAACTGCCGGTGCCTCCGCCACCCGGGTCTGCCTGCACGCCGGTGCCTCTGCCGCCCGGACCCGCCCGCGTGCTGGCGCCTCCGCCGCCCGGGCCTGCCTGCGCGCCGGTGATTCCGCCGCCTAGGCCTGCCTGCCGGTGCCTCCGCCACCTGGGCCTGCCTGCGCGCCTGTGCTTTCGCCGCCTAGGCCTGCCTGCCGGGCCTGACTGCCGGTGCCTCTGCCACCCGGGCCTGCCTGCACGCCGGTGCCTCAGTTACTTCTATTCTTCTGTCAAAAACATCAAGGCAATAGACAATAATGACAGAATAAAATTTTAGGTTTCTATTTTAATGGGAGGTCATATTTTTAAATAAAAATTTCCTTTAATTTGGCTTTTGTTTATGTAAAAGTAATGGGTCAATAATTCATAGTTTAACTCCCTGTGTTTCATATTGCATGTTATGAGGTAGCATTCTAGAAACATTCAAGTCAAGAGCCTTCTTTAGTAAAGAATTATCAAACACACTTAAACTATGTTAAAACAGTTTTCCTCTGGGTGACATTGGAAAGAATGTGAACAGAATGTGTTCTTTGGAAATGTCTTTACCAAACAAGCTCCACGAGGAGCAGAAGCCAGGAGCAAATCTAGTCCTAGAAGCCAATCCAGTCCTGGGATACTAGGGGGTCAGGACTGATTCAGTGATCAGATCCAAAGTCAGCAATCTTCTAAGAGAACTACATGACAGAAAATAATCAAATTGAGAGCTGAAATCAACAAAATAAAAACAAAGAAAACAATACAAATAATCAATGAGACGAAGAGTTGTTTCTTTGAGAAAATCAACAAAATAGAAAAACCTTTATCCAAACTACCCAAAAGGCAAACAGAGAATATCAAAATTAACAAAATCAGAAATGAAAAGGGGGATATAGCAGCAACAGACACGGAGAAAATAAAGAGAATCATAAGGTCATATTTCTAAAACCTATATGCCACAAAATTGGAATACTTAAAGAAAATGGACAACTTTCTGAATAAATATTACTTACCAAAATTAAATCAAGACCAGATAAGCAAATTAAACAGACCTATAACTGCTGAAGAAATGGAAACAGTCATCAAAAGTCTCCCAATCAAAAAAAAAAAAAAAAGCCCAGGGACAGATGGTTTCAGCTCAGAATTCTACAAGACTTTCAAAGAGGAACTAATACCAAAACTCCTCAAATTATTCCACACAATAGAAACAGAAGGAACATTGCCAAACTTTTTTTATGAGTCTACAATTACCCTGATACCCAAACCACAGAAAGACTTTACAGACCTATCTCACTCATGAGCATTGATGCAGAAACACTAAATAAAATACTGACAAATTGAATCCAAGAACACATCAGAAACATCATCCACCATGACCAAGTGGACTTCATGACCAAGAGATGGTTCAGCATATGAAAATCTGTCAATGTAATCCACCATATAAACAAACTGAAAAATAAAAAAAAAAACACATGATCATCTCATTAGATGCTGCTTTTTGACAAAATACAACATCCCTTCATGATAAAGGTCTTGGAGAGGACAGAGGCACAAGGAACATACTTAACATAATAAGGCAATATATAGCAAGCCAACAGCCAACATCAAATTAAATGGTGAGAAACTCCCAGTGATTCCACTGAAATCAGGAACAAGACAAGGTTCTCCACTTTCTCCATATCTATTCACTATAGTTCTTGAGGTCCTAGATAGAGCAATAAGACACCAAATGGAGATCAAGGGGGTACAAATTAAAAAAGAAGAAGTCAAACTTTCACTGTTTGCTGATGATATGATAGTTTACATAAGTGATCCCAAAAATTCTACCAGGGAACTTCAACAACTAATAAACACTCTCAGTAATGTAGTAGGATACAAGATTAACTCAAAAAATCAGTACCTCCTCCGCACACAGATGATAAAAGGAATGGGGAAGAAATCAGAGAATCAACACCCTTCACAATAGCCACAAATAGCATAAAATATCTGAGTAACTCTAACCAAACAAGGGGAAGACTTGTATGACAAGAACTTTCAATTTTTTTCTTCAAGGATTTAAAGTTCTTGTCATACAAATCTACTTGTTTGGTTAAAGTTCTTCAATTTTTTTTCTTCAAAGATTTAAGAAGACACCAGAAAGTGGAAAAATCTTCCATGCTCTTGGGTAGGCAAAATTAATATAGTGAAAATGGCAATCTCACCAAAAGTAATCTACAAATTCAATGCAATGCCTATCAAAATCCCAGCAAAAGTCATTACAGACCTCAAAAAAGCGGTATTCAACTTCATATGAAAAAGCAAAAAACTCAGGAGAGCCAAAACAATCCTATACAATAAAAGAACTTTTGGAGGCATAATAATCCCTGACTTTAAACTCTAGTACAAAGCTACAGTACTGAAAACAGCCTGGTATTTGCATAAGGGCAGACAGGAGAACCAATGGAATCAAATAAAAGTCCCGGATATCAATCCACATATCTTCGAACACCTGATTTTTGACAAAGAAGCAAAAAAAATCAAATGGAAAAAAGAAAGCATATTTAACAAGTGGTGCTGGAATAACTGGATATCAACATATAGAAGAATGGAAATAAACCCATATCTATCACCATGCACAAAACTCAAGTCCAAATAGATCAAAGACCTCAACATAAACTGAATGTTACAGAAGAGAAAGTGAGAAGTATACTTGAATGCATTGACACTGGAGAACACTTCCTAAATACAACTGCAGCAGCACAGACACTGAAAGAAACAATGAATGAATGGGACCTCTTGAAACTGAAAAGCTTCTGTAAAGCAAAGGACATAGTCAACAAGACAAAATGGCTAGTGGATCTTCACTAGCCCCACATCAGACAGAGGTCTGATATCCAAAATATAGAAATAACTCAAGAAATTGGTCATCGAAATAACAAATAATCCAATAAAAATGGAGTACAGATCTAAACAGAGAACTTTCAACAAAGTTATATAAAATAGCTGAAAGACACTTAAGGAAATGTTCAACATTCTTAGTCATCAGAGAAATGCAAATCAAAACAACTCTGAGATTCCATCTTACACTTGTAAGAATGGCCAAGGTCAAAAACACTGATGACAACTTATGCTTTAAAGATTGTGGGGAAAAGGAAATACTCCTACATTGCTGGTGGGAATGCAACTTTGGATATCAGTGTGGTGGTTTCTCAGAAAATTTGGAAACAACCTTCCTCAAGACCCAGTAATACCACTTTTTGGGTATATATCCATAGCAGGCACAATCGTGCCACAAGGACATGTGCTCATCTCTCTCCATAACAACATTGTTTGTCATAGCCAGAATCTAGAAACAACCTCAATGCCCCTTGACTGAAGAATAGATAAGGAAAATTGGTACATTTACACAATAGGATACTACATAGCAGAAAAAAAAATGACATCTTGAATTTTGCAGGAAAATGAATATAGCTAGAAAACATTATTTTGAGTGAGATAACCCAAACACAGAAAGACAATTATCACATGTACTCACTCATAGGTGGTTTTTAAACACAAGCAAAGAAAACCAGCCTATAGACTACAATCCCAGGGAACTTAGACAAAAATGATGACACTAATAGAGACTTATGTACATGGGAAGAAGAAAGTAGAAAAAGACAAGATCTTTTGAGTAAATTGGGAACATAGGGACCTTGAGGGAGGATTAAGTGGGGGGAGAGGCAGGGAGGGGAACAGAGAAAAATGTAGAGCTCAATAAAAAAGGGGAGAGTGTCTTTACCTGAGTGTTTGATGTGGGATTTCCCACTGTATGCTGTGAATACCATTGTTTAATAAAGAAAGTGTCTTGGGCCTATGCAGGGAACAGAGATAGGTTGGGAAAACTAAAGTGAATGTTGGGAGAAGCTAGGTAGAGTAGAGAGAAACTATGTAGCCATGCTGGAGGCAGACAGAACATTAGCTACTAAGCCACAGCCATGTGTTGATACACAGATTACTAGAAATGTGTTAAATTCAGATGTAAGCGTTAGCAAATAAAAAGCTAGAGCTAACGGGCCAAGCAGTGTTTTATATAATATAGTTTCTGTGTGATTATTTCAGGGCTAAGCAGTCAGGAACTAACAGCCTCCTTATAAAGAGTATTCTTTTAATATTGTGATAATTTCACAGGCAGAAGATAATTCAAAATAGGACAAACTTATCTAAGATGATTCAGCTAAGGAGAAACATAACTGGTATAAATTCAGGAATTTCTGCTTTAAGGACCCACTTTCTACATTATGAGGCAGCTAAGCCAAAAACAAGGGAGCTGTAAGTCTTCTGTTAGAAGAAACTTAGAGTGACTCAGCATGTTTCTTCTTCATAGTGTGTCCATAGCTGATCTCTTCCCACACATCATGCACTAGGTAGATCAACTAAGCCATGACAGAAAGAGGCAGTCTATAACTTCTAATCCAATCTCCTTACAATGAGTCCTTGGGCCTTATTATTACAATATACAATTCTCTTCAGTGATCATCAAACCATCATATTAGACAAGAAGTGATGAAGAATAAAGGACAGAAGTCATAAAAGAGAGTGCTGTGTATATAGTCATTGATAGAGTGAGCCCCTTGTATGGATACATAAGAATGGGAAATCTATCCCAGGCCTTGCTTAAACATGGTATAGTAGTGGTGTACCCCTATAATCCAAACACAGGGCAAGTAGAAGCAGGAGGAGTGAGGGTGAGGACTTCAAGGTTATCCTTTACTATGTCTAAGTTTGAAGTCAGATTTAGCTATTAGACACCCTGTCCTTAAAACAAAGTTACCAAGTAGTTTGTCTGGACAACTTTATCAAGAAAATAACAACTGTCACCCAATGGCTTTCATTTAGTCATTAAGACAAGGTGACACTTGCCTCCAACAAGGGATGCTTGAAGGATTAATATGAACTTTAAATTTATGATTTAACACCATAGACATAACTGGGGTTCTGTTAAAAAAAAGAATAGATTTGGCCTAGGTAAACAGCAGATACTGCAGAGAGAAAAATGCTACAACATGAAGATAGAGGTCAAATAAATCAGGAGATACTTATGAAGCTTAAAAATTAATTATTTCTTATTTCTGATATTAAAAAGTCTATTGGATAACTAAAGTAAAAGTATCATGAAGGAAATACTCACTCAACAAGTTAAGAACATTTTACATTAATCATCCTATTAATCTATTTGGAAAATAAAGAACTGGTGACTATCTTAATGTATACTATGAAGAAGCCACTAAGGATGCTGAAACGTAGCATGGAGATCCACTGAGGCCTAAAAAACCTTGGCCTTCAGGGTGATGATTGATATGATCTACTAAATCAGATTCAGACATAGATCAAGAGTAAAACAGACAGTGCAGAGTAATGTTCATGCAGACCATTTTAAAAGAAATAATATCACAGTGCCTTAAATTTGCCCGTGACATTTGTCCCTTGAAGTTCTGGAAGAAGAAAACTTCAAATGGCTCAAACTTCAAATGGCTCAGTATAGGACTTGTACAGGAGCGATTTTTTCCCCTCTTCCTACTTGTCTTTGTTGCTTTCTCAAAGAGACTTTCACTGCACCAGCAATTTCCAAACACCCCTATCCTCTCACATATGTCTTTAACACTTTCTTTTGGATGCTTTCCACATTTTATTATCAGTATTCTTGTTGGTGTTGAGAACATTTTCTGGTTCATGCTAGGCACAATAAATCATAGCTAAATGAATTGATGTAAAATAATGTATTGTTTTAGTATCCTTCTGTTTGCTGTGATAAGACATTATGACCAAAAGCAACTTACTGAATGAAAGGGTTTATAATTTATAATCTTATTTGTTATCCACTTCAATATCAGCCATCTTGGGTAATCACCCAGCATCCGATATTATAAAAACAATTAGGGGTGGTTTTTGTTCACTTAGGTAGTAAACACTTGCTTCAGTTGAGGTTTGAAGACGATAGAAGAGGGCAGAGAAGTAAGACATACTGGATATATATTTCCATGTCAATGGGGAATTGGTGAAACTACCAGCACCAGTTTAAAATGACAATCTTCTTAGCCATTTAGTTATTGAAATTCTCATAAATCCTCTCACATAAAAAAATGCCTCATTGCAAAGTAAGGTCAACAAACTCAGAACTTCTGAACATGGAAATGTGATCTACTGATTATATAGAGTGGAAACAAGTACTTCTTAGACTTGACTGAACACAGACACACAGTTGCTTAGAAGTCATGCCACCAAGACCATCCTCTAGACAATTAAAAATTCTAAGCTTGGGTCTCCCAAACACATCAGTGTTTTATATACCCCTAGTCATTCAAATGTGGGATCTGATCCTTTGCTATGTATACAAGTGCAAAATATTTCTTCTCTGTAATGTCTGGCATGGGTAATGCTGCCATTACTCATTTTTTTATAGATAATAATTATTCTAGAATAATAATTTATAGTATTTCAATTAGCAGTGTAACTTAATAATACAATTTTTATGTGCTGGTTAATTTTAATTCCCAACTTGACACACCTGGAGTCATCTGAGAGGTAAGGCTTGTTTGACAAATTGCTAACACCAGATTTACCTAAGAGTCATGGCTAGATTGTCTTATTATTAGTTGATGTAGGAGGGCCCAGCACACCCTGTGTGTTACTATTTCTAGGCAAGTAGTCTTGGATTGTGTAGGGAAGATAGCTAAAACTGAATTTGAATAAGCAAACTAGTGAATACAGTTCCTTTAGCTTCCTGTTTAAGTTCCTGCTTGAGTTTCTATCATGACTTTTTTGACTGTAGATTATGATCTGGAAATGAAAACCAGATAAACCCTTAGGAAATGGTTTACAAAAATGAGGGAAAAAATCTAGAAGAAAGACAACAAAATACAAGTATGGTTATTCACGAAGAGAGAAAACAGCTCATGAAAATTTCTCAGTGTATACAGAAATAAAACAATTGAAATTTGACTATTCTCCGGTGAAGAAATAAGACAAAAATTTAATCAAATCAATACTTAACACAGACACAGACTATCTGGAAGACAGAACATGAAAATGTTAATGCCAAGAATTCTCCTCTAAACAACCATTACGATGCAATTATCATGAAAGTGTGATTAAAACAAGAAAGGAAATAGATAAGCCTATTAGAGACTTTTCTTGATATGAAGGTTTTTTTCTGAAAACTATTTTTTTTCTTTCTCCCATTTTTTCTTTCAGTGCTGGGAATTGAATTAAAAGCCTTATGTATCTGAGACAAGTGTTCTACCACTAAATTATTTTCTAGTCTTAAGAAGAATTCCTTTAAAAGAAAAATTAAAAGACATCCTTTTGGTTATATAAAATAATAATAAAAAAGTATTTCATTTCCTGTCTCTCCCTACTATTTAATTGGTTCTTTTGCCCAAAGCACATTTTCATTCAAGCCTCAATAAAATGACAGTAGTCATCATAAAAGATTCAAAAGTATTCATTTCTGCCGGGCGGTGGTGGCGCACGCCTTCTATCCCAGCACTCGGGAGGCAGAGGCAGGCGGATCTCTGGGAGTTCGAGGCCAGCCTGGTCTACAAGAGCTAGTTCCTAGGACAGGCACCAAAGCTACAGAGAAACCCTGTCTCAAAAAACCAAAAAAAAAAAAAAAAAAAAAAAAAAGTATTCATTTCTCATTTTATTACTATTAAACTGCTACCACAATCCACCTGACTTTACTGGCTATAACTAGCCAAGGTGGGAGCCTTAATTGGAATTAACAATCCCCAACAGCTCATAAAAGGATTAAGAGGTTAGAAGCATAATTGTCCTAAAGCTAGATGTGTGTGCTAAGCAGTCATGGGAGAAGTTTATGAGTTTCAGATGCCTTTTCTTTGAGCAATTAATGTAAAAGCCTAGTCTCACAGTTTACGAGAAAAATAGCTGAAACTTCTGAGAACTGTGACTGCAGGAGGCTATCAAAAGTGATGTCCCTCTAGAACTTGAGGGAATAAGCCTTTCTCTGAGAAATAAAGTGGGAGATCAAAGAACAGGAAAGCAAAAATATACAGTGCTGCTTCCAAGGACAGAAGGACTCATAGACCAGCAGGTTCTGACTACATCCAGATTAAATATAAGATGGGGTATTTTACTCACTGGGGGGAAGACATTTGTAGACAAACTGAAAATAAGTTTCCTTAGGTGTAGTGTCCTGCCTGTACACCATGGGACTGTACACACACACACACACACACACACACACAGAGCCAAAAATACCTCCTTTATTGTGTTTCAGGGAAACTTATATAGGGTCTCCTTCCACACCCTAACTCTCAGTTGCAAGCCAACCAGAAGCCATTCTCCTACCATCAGGAATTCCTGAGGGTCCTGTGCTCAGAGCAGTTGCAAAACAAGTTGTTTGCTCAGAGCAGCTACAAGCACAGGAAAACAAGTTGTTTACTCCAGCAGGCAGGAGAGTCACAGGAAATTCATGGTCTGGGAGGTTCACAGTCCCCAACATCTCCCTCTTTTCTGTATAATTAGACCAAAGTTCTGGACTGCAATGGGCGTAGTTGCTTACAACTACAATCCTGGAGAGGAGTCTTGTGGACCTTGTTAGTTTCAGTTTTCTGGGATGCAAACTTTGTTGACTTCCTGATTTTTCAGGAGCCTCTCTCATCTCTTTTGTAGAGAATATTTCAATCTGGTGGTAATTGTTATACAACAATAAACAAACAATAATAAGTATGTATGTGTGTGTGTGTGTTTAAAGAAAGTAGTAACAGAGCATAGGTTAAAGAGATGTAAAATTCAATTCCTTTGCAGAAATCACTGCAGACTGATAATTGAGTTTTTAACAGTGTCCTAAAAGTGAAAAGCCTGGCACACAACAGAGGCCTAGTGGCTCTGTCAATCATTTTACATATATTCAGTAAAGTTCCAATGCATTTGTTGACTAAATTCAGATTTATGTATATGTAATGATTTATTTTAATATGCTTCAGCATAAATATATTTAATATGTGCATAAAATATAGATACTATGAATGTTCAGATAATCTGCTAGCCTGACTATTACAGAAGGAGCTATGTTAATGTCATTACCCTTCTCTATAGATGGTGAACAATTTTCTTCTGAATTATTTTGACTTTTATACATTTTTACTGAAGACAAATATCCCAACATTCTTTCAAATTATGAAGCCAGAGTTAGATGCAAAATTTGAATATAACCTCTAAAATATGAGGATGAATAAACTATACTTTGTTTGGGAATTTTAAGGGTGCTCATATATCTAAGCATCCAGATATCATGTCAGGTTTCAGTAACTTTCAACATTATTTGTTTTTTCTCAATCTTAGTAAAGTAATAATAGTACATTTTAATCTATTTCTTCAGTGCACATTGTAAAGGGGTCTTTCCTTAAACTATTACACTTTCATGGCCTAAAAAGCATTCTCTTGTACTCTCAGTAAATGATATGCATCATAATATACTGACTATTTTTTTCCATTTCTGGAAAATATACGTTTTATTCTGGTCTTTATACTCTAAAATAAATAAAAAAATGAAAAAACAAATGAACAAATTAATAATTTAAACATGAAATGACATGAACATTTGATGCAAATATCTGTGGGATTGTAGATTCAAAGATGAACAACAGAAACACATTTCAGAGATTTATGTTTCCTGAAGAAATGACTTATAATGGGCTTCCCTTGCAAAGACACTTACAAAGGCTTGTGAAATAGTTTGTCAGACATCATCTTGTTATAGTCTCTGAAAACACTGAGGAATGTATATGAGGTCAGTCATCTATGTACTACTGGTGCAATTATAGATACATTAAAGATCTTTAACAGCACACAAAGAAGACAGATTGATAAGTTTGACACAGCATTTGCCTGTTGTAAAGGCAGTCTAAGTGTATCAACATGTCCATTCCCCTTTATTCTTTGTAATCTCTTTCTCCTATCCATGTTCTCAGCATTTGAGGAAATCTAATAGGCTAAGCATGTGGCTCAATGCCATAACACTTGCCTAGCACACACAAGGCCCTTGGTTCTAGCTCCAGCACTGGAAGAAATCAAAAAATATCAAGGAAATCTGATACTATGTTTCATCTTAAAACAGCGTGTGTTTTTTATAATTGTCTATAAATGGAACTGTCATGCATGTACTTTTTGTGTGGCTTCACTTGGAATTTTTGTCTTGGGATTCATCCAGATGTATCCAGTCTGTTGATTTAGGGCCATTGCATGAGCTCATGCATTTGTTTATTTATTATGCTACTAAGCTTTGCACTATTTTCCATTTGTAGCTATAACAAAGAGTTGCTTGAACACTTGTGTGGAAGGCTATGTGACAAGAACCTCTACTTCATTTCCAATAATATCTAGTAATAGAATGCTAATTCCTGTAGTACACATCAGTTTGACATGTAGAGATGCTCCAAGATTTCTAGTGGGAAGGAATATCAGGTCTACATCATGACCATCTCCCACAGTTATAAAAATGAAACTGACATATGCTATCTATGGCTCTTACACAACTGACAGATATATTATTAGTTATATCATATTTTATACTATTCTTAAAAATAGTTATTGTGTGCTTATGAGTACAGTTGTAAGCATGCCAAAAGAAACATGAGGGGGTCAGAGGACAAGTTCTGGAAGTAAATTCTCTCTTTCAATATTGTGGGATCTAGGAACAGAATTCAGGTCATCAGGCCCAAGGACTGATACCCACTGAGCTATCAATGTCAGCAGTATTATATACTAAATTTCAAAGAATCATTAGCATTGGAATTTCTAATCTTTCATTACTTGTGTTTAGAAACATTGATCTTATTTCAATATAGAATCTTTCAACACTGCTAAACTCATTAGCAGTAGAAGTATCTTTTGGTGCTTACTGGGGTTTCTGTACTGGCAAATATGTGAGCAGCAAACAAGGTTTGCTCCTTTGTTTTTAACAGGAGTTTTGTAGCTAGCCAATCTTCTTACAGGCCTTGGTTCTCAAACTGTTGAGGTGTAGCGACTCCCTCCTTTTTTTTAATTTAGTGAGAATTTAGGGAATGAGGTGAATTCTTTCAAAAGATTTTTCTTTCAGTTACAATAATTATATGTTTTTCATCTTTCATAGTCTGTTAATATTGTGAATTACATTGATCAGTTTTTAAATGTTAATTTAAATTTAGCATTTCTGAAATAGACTGTTTGACTGTGATATATTTTTCTTACTAAAAACAGATTTATTTTATTTATTAAAAGTTTGTTAAAATTGACTTGCATGTCAACTTTCCTGAGAGGCATTTGTTTCTTTGATTGTAGTTTCTTTTGTTCTTTGATATGAATAATGCCAACCTTATATTTGATCTAAGAAATAGTCTTCTTTTTAGCAGAAAAGTTATAAAAATGCTATTGTTTCTTTTCAAAGTAATTTATAGACTGCCTTAAAAAAGCCATTTAAACTGTAGTTTTTCTCATGGAAGAGTTTAACCTCAAATATACTTAAGAATCTTTTAAAAAGAAAATTATGTGTATGTGTGTGTGTATGTGTTTCTGCAATGAGCACAGTGCTGGCAGAATTCAGAAGACATAGGGCCCCGGAATGTTAAAGGTGGTTGAGAGTTGCCTGCATGGGAGTTGGGAACCACACTATGGTTCTCAGCCAGAGCAGCACTCTTTCTTAACAGTTAAGATACCTCATTATCTCTAAAACATATTTATTCAGCTGACATGCTTACTCAAGTGGCCTATTTAAAGGGAAGGTTGATATTTGGAAGTGAGGACGCTTAACTGCTTCACACATTTTATTTGCTTTATCAAATGTACTACCTTAACTTTTTCTTAAAATAGCCCCTATTTACTTTTTCATCTGTATAATTATATTGGTAGTACTCTTCTCATTCGCAATTTTTGTCGCTTACACCAAGTGTTTAGAGATAGTTTTGAATCATCAATATACAATTATGAATTTATATATCTTGCATAATTAATGCCATTCTATGTTATTAAATAGATGAATAACAAATAATTAAACACATGTACTTCTAATTAACATAGGTCTTTGTCATTATGAAATAATGTCTATTGACCTGCTTAATTTTCATATTATTTTTGGCTTAGAGCAATATGACCACTCTGATTTTCTTCAGAATACTGATATGATATCTTTGGGATCTTCCTTTGACTTAGTAAATTTTTTAACCTTTTTTATGGTATAAGTTTACCAGTTGTGAATTATTTCCATTGTTGTGGAATTATTTTTGCTACAAAGGTACATTGTCCTTGTATTGTGAAGAACTATTTGCTTACTAAAGAGTTCTCAGCTGTCAGAGTTTTTCCCTCTTTATGAAAACTGCTCCTCAACGGTGCCTTAACTTGTAGCAGTGTCCTTTCCATCTCCCTTCCTTTATTTTAATTAAAAGCTTTATTGACATTGTTCTTAATTGATTGGACATAAAGATTTTGGTGGAATGTTCTTCAGCTTTCTTATCCTTGGAATTACTTGGTTTGATTGGCTCTGTGTTTCCAAGATTTTAACAACTTTAAAGTATTTCAGCCATCATATATTCAGTGTTTTCTGCTTTTTTCATTCAGAGAATAATTACATATATTGTAGACTGTTTGAATTTGGACAGCTCCCCACTGGTTTGTAGAATACTTTGCATAGTTTTCTATTTATTCTTCCTCTTTTTCACTTGTTGTTTATAGTGATGGGGCAAGCAGGCCTGCTTTTCATCCCACCTGGCTCCTGCATAGCTAGCTTAACACCCAAAATAACAACACACAAATTGTATTCTTTTAAACATTGCCTGGCCTATTATATCTAGCCTCTTTTTGGCTAACTCTCATATCTTGCTTAGCCCATTTCTAATAATCTGTGTAGCACCACGTGTTGGTGCCTTACCGGGAAAGATTCTAGCCTACGTTCATCTCAGGTCAGAGAATCATGGCGACTTCCTGAGGCATCTGACCAACAATGCTTTCTTTCTCCCAGCACTCTGTTCTGTCTACTCCACCCACCTAAGGGCTGGCCTATCAAAAGACCAAGGCAGTTTCTTTATTAACCGATGAAATTAATACATAGACAGATGACCTTCCTACATTAGTTGTTTTCTGTTGGTATGGTTTCCTAATAATTAATGTTTGTTTATTCCAATACAACCAACCACTATGCCACACAGGATATTTCACCTTAAGGCAACAAACTGGGGCATATTAGGAATATTAGGAAAAGTATGTGTTACATTTGTTTGTAGCATGAATTCATATTAGTATCAATAATTAAAAACCTAGCCTAGAGTCAGTTATTAGGGAGTAAAAGCTGAGAGATAAGAAAAGCAGAGTAGTCTGCCAATAGAGAGCTCTTTTTACCTGTACTAAATTCTCAGACTAAAAGGGCAACCCTATCTCTATAAATCCTCAGACTGCTGTTGTCTCTCCAAAACCTAAGAGTGCATCTGTCTCTATGAATCCTCAGAGGACATGCACAGGTTGAATCCTAAGACTGCATCTGAGCTTCTGTCTCCTCCTGCCTTATTTACCTCTCTCTACCCAGTCATATCACTCCTGTCTCTACCTCCTTAGTGCTAGGATTAAAGGCAAGATCTCTCTTTCTCTTTGTGACAGGATTAATCTAGTGTAACTGAAGGTGGTCTTGAACTCACAAAGATCTGTCTGTTCCTGCCTCCCAAATGCTTAGATTAAAGGTGTGTGCCACCACTGCATGGCCTTTAGGACTAAATGGTGGTTTGGCTTTGCACTCTGATCTTCAAGCAAACTTTGTTAGATTACAAACTAAATATCACATTTCTCCCTTTATACTTAAAATAAAAAAGAAGGCTCAAACTACATAAAATAAGTACAATAACTACATAAAATATATACAAGCAATAATACATCAACAGTGTCTAGTTATTTTGCATTTGACAAATTCAAAGAAAATATTTCATTATCTATCTTGTCTTGGTGAGTCCTAAATCTTGTACTTAATTTACATTCTATCATAATTTGCATTACCACCCAAAACATCCTTTGATGTCTTTCAAACTTATTAACTTTATACCTCTTCATTGAATTTCTTTTCTGAGTCTGATAAGCAAGAAAACAACATCTAGTCTTTAACTCCTAAAGAGATCCAAGAAGTAAATAATATTAACTGAATGAGGAGGAAGTACAAGCAAGTTACTTCCAAGAAATGTGAGAAATAACAGAAACAGCTGGCTGCGACAGTAACCCAAGGTTCCTCTGCAGTATTGAAACATCCATCTTCCATCTACAGGCATAGAATACTTGACAGATTATTCTAAGATGCAGTATATCTGAAGGACTGTCATTTCTTACCTTGGCAATATTTGGCAGCCATTCAGTTTTGTATCCTGTTTGTCCAATTTGGACATCATATTGCCAGCAAATGAGGCAAGAACACTCTTTTTGCCTGGTGGTTTAGTTTTTCTACAAAGAAAGAAAACTCCATCTGGAGTTTCCACAATGTCTATTATCTTCTCTGAAGTAAATTGGTGCTGCCAGGAGCAAACTGTCTCATTTTCATAAAAACAAAACAAACAAACAAAAAAACCCTATGTTATAAAAACATCTTACATGTCATATCCTGTATATCTCTGAAGTACTTGAAGATTATCTGCCTATATAAAATATATCTCTGTTTAACCTTGTAAACATACCTAATATGCCTACAAGTTCAATTACAATAGGTGACTAATTATTTACCTATATTTTCTTATCATCTTAAACTGTTGATAATAATAACTTTCAAAAACTAGAAATTTGCATTACATTGTTAATTGAGCTATATAAGTACAATACCTTGAAAAAATTAGAAATGTATGTAGAGTATGTTCCAACAAAATTTATCTCAAATCTGTACTAATATATAAAATTTATATGTAATATACAAAAGTTCAATCCAATACAAAATATTTAATACTTGAAGTTGCTTTTAAAAACTAGATTTGATAATCAAACTGTTCATCTTATTATATCTGTATCCTTTCTTTTTTGCAGGGTAGATTTAGTAATCTACCCCTTTATCCTATCATATCTGTATCCTCCTTTTTTCTTTATAAAACAAGAACCCTGAATCTAATCTGCTTTCTTCAGTTTTTTTTTCTGACAATTATCAATATAGTTTGTAACCTTTTCTCCTAAATAATGACAAGTATCTGTAACTCACTGAATAACCAATAACCACCAACCCCACCTCTGGGGAATGTGGGTGTCATGTTCTTAAATTAGCTTCCTGCTCTCTGAGGATGATGACATCTTTCAGGATCCTGAAAAGAAAAAATTGAACTAATTGTCAAATCCTAGGAGAGGTAGCTATATCCTTTGCTATTCAGTCTCTGAATAATGGGAAAATGCAAGGCTTGTCACAAGTTCTGGTTAGAGTAGTCTATGAAGCTGAAAAATTTCAGCTACCTCAAAATTGTTCTGAACCACTTTTAGGCCAAAGCTGATCTTCAGTCATGATCATCATGATTGCTGTGGGAGCACATTCTGCTCCTTCAGCCAATAGCCTTTAAGATACCAGTCCACTTGAGCGTGCTCTCTTATAGTTAAAAAAGCAGTGGGAACTGTGTGCTCTCTCTTGCTTCCAACTCCCATTCCAGCTGCTAGATTCTTTTTCCTGTTTGTGCTCAGAGGATTGTTATTTAGGACGGTGATCTGTAAGTTTTTCCATTAAATAAATAACCTATTCAGAATATAGTACTGAATCGTGGGTAGGAGAAGCAATTTCCAATGGTAAGAGAAGACATCAGGATACCAAATGTTTTAATTGTGGTAGAATGGGACATCTGAAAAGGGATTGTAGACAATGGATTCCTAGAATGGCAGAAATAGGGGGACTCAGTCTCCAGATATATGTAGGCGGTGTGACAAATGTTGACATTGGAACAATGAATGTAGGTCAATGACAGATAGACCAGGCAACCCGATACCATCAGAAAAATGCCACCGGGGGCCTCTTGCAGGCCCCCATGATGAATGTGGTCCAGTCGTTCCCAGTTACTGAGGAGAATAAGTTCTGCTAAGAAAATTAAAAAATCCAATGCCTGTTCTAAAAAGCAATACTGGTCTCAATGATGGGTTAAATGTGTGGGGGGGAGAATCAAAAACTCCAGAAGGACAGAGGAAGCGTATATTTTGGCAGACTTCTATAAATGATCAAAGACCAAAGCTAAGAGTTTGTATAAATGGCATTTTTAATTGAAGGCTTATTAGATATGGGTGTGGATATGAGTATCATTATTCCAGAATCTTGGCATCTGAATTGGCCTCTTCAAGAGATAGATGTTCATTCATTTCCTAGGAATTGAAACCCTATCTTGGGCAAAACAAAGCATGAGATGGGTTGAATACACAGGGCTAGAAGGTCAAATATGAAGACTAAGACCATATATAACCAATATTGCAGTGAGTTTGTGGGGTCATGACCTATTGCAGGAATGGAATACCCAGTTTAACATTCCTGCAGCCCCCACAACTTATGTTTCTGAGGAAAATATTAGAAGATATTACAGACAATGGGCACCAGCCATTTGGGCTGTACAAGAACACAAAGCGATTGATAAACCTTCAGAGGTACCAACAGCCCTAACTTTAAAATGGTTAACTGAGAAGAGGTCTCTAGTTGAGGAAAAGTTGCAGGCTTTAGAACATCTGGTACAAGAGCAACTAGATGCTTGACATAAAGAAGAATCTACCAGCCCTTGGGATTCTCCTGTATTTGTTGTTTAAAAAACCCTGGAAAATGGAGAATGGTGACAGATCTAAGTACTATCAACAAGGTTATTCAACCTATGTACCTTCTACAATCTGAAATGTCTCTGCCTTCTCTGTTACCAAAGGGATGGCCTCTTGTAATTATTGATTTAAAGGATTGTTTCTTCACTATACCTTTACAAGGAAAGGATAGAGAAAAGTTTGCCTTCACAGTGCCTACTTATAATAATTCTCAGCCTACTAGAAGGTATCACCATCCTCTCACAGGGAATGCTCAATTGCCCTACCCTGTGCCAATATTTTGTCAGCTAGCCATTGGAAATAATATGTAATAAAAGTACTAGGTTTATAATCTACCATTACATGGATGACATTTTGTTATCTGATTCAAATACAGATACTTTAGAAAGGGTGTTTGAATAAGTAAAGAAAGTCTTTCCTAAATGGGAATTGCAAATTGTTCCTGAAAAGATTCAAAGAGGAGATTCTGTTAATCACCTAGGTTAAAGAATAGTCTTACGGAAAATTAGAACACAAAAGGCACAAATTAGGAAAGACCATTTACGGACTCATGATGACTTGCAAAGACTATTGGGAGACATTTCCAGTCTACGACCAGTTGTTGGGATAACACCTGATCTAATAATTCATTTAAACAAAATCTTAGATGGTGATGAAGACTTGAATAGTCACAGAGAATTAACAGCTGAAGCAGAAAAGGAATTGGTGTTTCTTGAGGAGAAATTACAGGAGACACATGTGGATAGGGTGAATCCAAATCTTAATTGTATCCTAGTCATATTGCCTTCCAGAATTTCTTCTATGGAAATTTTAATGCAGAGGGATGGATGCTATTATCTTAGAATGGATTTTTTTTACCACATAAACCAAGTAAAAAATTTATGTGGAAAAAGTCTCTGGATTGATTATAAAAGGTAAATTGAGACTTCATCAATTAGCAGGTATAGACCCAGCAGAGATTATAATGCCTTTTACTGCTGATGAAATAAAAATGTTATGGGAAGACAATGAACCCTGGAAAAGTACTTGTGCTAATTTTGGGGGAGACATTAATATCAATCATCCCAACGTAGCACATCTCCTGGTTTCCATTGTGAGGTCAGCACATCCTTGAAATATATTTGTTGATTTAATTCAGAAGTTCTTTCCATTACCCAACGCCTCTCTGCTGCCATTGTTCCTTTCTCTTTAGTGTTAAGAAAATCCAAGGTTAATAAAGCATTATGCAATCTATTTCTGGGGGTATTTTTCATCCCTTTCTGTTTGTTAACCATATCATTTATTGTATGATTTGACCTTTCTATAACTGTCTGCCTGACCTGTAGGATTATTTGGTATACCTGTAATGTGCTTTATATTGTAATAAGCAAAAGACCATTTCATTTTCTTAGATACATATGCTGGACCATTGTCTGTCTTTATTTGTGCAGGAATGCCCACGATCCATCTGCCATATTTCATTCCTTTGAGTACCTTAGAGTATGGAATTGGCCATCATAGGCTTTAGGTAATGGAAAGAACTTCTGAATTAAATCAACCAGTTTGTTTAAAAGAATGGAAACCAGGAGATGTGCTATGTTGGGGAAAGGATTTTGCTCTTGTTTCCACAGGAGGAGAAAAAATATGGATACCATCAAAATTAATAAAGATTCACTATTAAAAGGAGAAACTTATTGAAACAGAGAAATCACAGCTCATCCACAATGGAGACAACCATACACATGGTAAAGAAAGCCATATAGGGTTGGGGCAGGGTTCTACTCTTATCTTTGCAGGAAAATTATACAATCATCAAAAAATACAAGAGACTTTGGACATTTGAATGCTGACAGAATGAAAAATAACTAACTACTAAGGATCATATAAAAACAGAATATGGATTATATATAAAGTTACTGGTTACACTTACATTTACATATATATTCAGCTGGTTTTGGAATTGGACAATGGCTCTGTACTTCTCTAAATCCAAGCATGTTGTTAAAAGGAACATTCAGAGTTTCTGTCTCATATCAGGAGCCATCTGGTATGGGACAGATGGAAGACTTTAAAAATAATTTTATCTTCTTTATGCCTATTTTGTCTATATCATTTTCTTCATTGTATGTATGTTTATATGAATGATGTTTAAGTTTTCCATGATGAACAATAAGTTTTCCTACAGATCCTTTTTCTGCAGTAATCTTTGAAGTTTCCAGGAAGAAGATGGGGCTCAACAGCAACCACTGTACCTAATTGAGATGACATTTTGATTTAGACAGCACTACTATAAGACAGTTTGGGGTACCAGCTGCTGAAATGGTTTATTTTCTCATATTCTAGCCAGAACTCCAAATGAGGACTTTGAAAGAAAAAAAAAAGCCTATTGACTCCTCAGAAATTGTTTGCAACTATACTAGACAGCAATTTTGGAAATTAACCACCACTTAATTTTTGCAGGATCCCATTAAGAGAACATTGCTGCCATGACAGTGGAAAGCAATTCTAGAAGACAATGCCCTTTATCCAAAAAAGGTTTGTCCATAGGGTTGGGAACGCAGTTTAGGGGTTGGTGATTATTACTTGTACTAAATAGAGGGTTGGGGAGAAAACTGTCTGTTCAAAAAAAAAGGTGGGGATAGTAATAGTGAAAAATAGAGTGAATACTTGTCAGCTATAATTTATGGTTAATTTACATTGCTATAGTTTTTGCATATTGATACAAGTTTAAATTATATTTGTTAATTTTGTTTACATTATTTGTACATATATACTAAGTTATTTCGTCAGATTGTATATATAGTATGTTTCTACCTCAGTTTAGGACATTTTGTATATTGATATAACTTTTAGGGTATATTTTCATATTACATTGTATATTACTCCTACCTCTGAGCAAGATACAGGTATTAATTATTTTAGGTCAATACATACTCATGTTTGTTGTACATATAGTCAGATAAATTAGGTTCTTTAGCTACATAGAGATTTTATTCTGTCTAGATAGGTATTCTTCAACCACTTAAAGGATCTGTGGAACATGGCATTTAAATTTTTTAGAGTTCTGTTGACATGAGACATGATTGCTTCTGACAGCACCAATCTATTCCCGAGAGAATGTTGAGCACCGAAGACACTCCACTTGAAGCTTGTTTTCTTCTTGGCAAAACTGATCTTTGGGCAAGTGCCTCAACCACTGAAAAGTTGCATAGTATCTAGAAATGGATAAGCAGTACTGTCAAATCTTGCCAAGACAGAGCAAAATTGTTTTGAATAATTTCCTGCCTTGGAAAATGATCTGTCAATTACACTAGACCTTAGCCAAAGTTGGGTGCTTCAACACTGCAAAATAAGTCTTTGGATGATTGCTTAGGTAGCAATTGTCTCAGTCATATATTGCTAACTTTGGATACTGGATTGTTCTTCCTGCCTGCTTAAGTAATATTATCTCCCTTTTTAGGCCTGTATATAGTTTTGTATTTGGTTTGGAACTCTTTTATTTAAACAAAAAAGGGAGGTTCTGTGGGAGCACATTCTGCTCCATCAGCAAATAGCCTTTAAGATACCAGTCCTCTTGGGTATGATCTCTTATAGTTTAAAAAAATAGCAGGAGCCAGGCGGTGGTGGCTCATGCCTTTAATCCCAGCACTTGGAAGGCAGAGGCAGGCGGATCTCTGTGAGTTCGAGACCAGCCTGGTCTACAAGAGCTAGTTCCAGGACAGGCTCCAAAGCCACAGAGAAACCCTGTCTCGAAAAAACAAAAAACAAAATAAAACAAAAAAAATAGCAGGAACTATGCTCCCACTCTTGCTTCTGGCTCATATTCTGGCTGCTAGACTCTGTTTCCTGTTTGCACTCAGAGGACTGTTATTTAAGGTGGTGATCTGTAAGTTTTTCCCTTAAATAAACAACCCATTTATAATCAATAATTCTGAACTGGTGTGAGATTGTTTTATGGCATCATATGATCATTGTTCACTACAGAAAACTGAAAAACTCAAACCCAATAGCATGTACCAGAAGGTAGATGGAGCCTTTTCTAGAATTAGTTCATACTCTATATGACCATTAGCATCATGAAAAATATATATATATACATATATATGTATATATACATGCATATTTATATACATAACAGAAATATGTATACATATATAGATAGACCTAATTAATTTTGAGATATTTATACCTTAAGAAAAGCTGTTAAAGAGTCAATATAAAATCAAAAGATTATGAGTTTAATGGCAATCAAATACTTCTTAAATTTTTGTTTTTCTTCTGTCCCATATCAGGTGGATTTTCGGAAATAAGACAGAAATGTTGGATTTTATTTTAACAAACATTCTTGCATTTAGAGAAGGAGAGATTCACATGCCCATTCCAAATCCAGCTTTAATTTTTAATTGGGCTAGGAATACAAAAAAAAAGTGCATTATGTGTCTGTAGAAAAGAGAACAAACAAATATTTAGAAAGATTTATGAAATTTTATTCTGTTCAAAATGTGATATACCAAGAGCCAATTTACTCTTTTTTTGGGATATATTATTTTTGAATAATTTGTCCTTAATCTTCAGATGTCTCATTTGTCCAGCAGTTTTCAGATTCCTTATCCTGATGCCTTTCTTCTCCTGAAAAGAAAGAAGCAAAACCCTTTCCCAAACTGAATTTTGGGAGCTTTTCTTTAGGTAAGTTATATCTGGCAAAATAAAAAGTATTTCACAGATTTATATATTTGTTTGATTAAACACCCATACTGCTTGATGAATTATCACCTATTCTAATTAAGATGTCTCTCTTGTTCAAATCAAACCTATCAATTTTGATGGTAGCCATAGTTTTTCTTCTCCTGTGGAAACAAGAGAAAAACTCCTTTCCTAATATAACACATACCCTGGTTTTCATTCTGAGGTCAACATACCTTTAAAGTATATAAGCTGACTTAAGTCCATAGTTTATTACATTATCCAGTGTCTCTTGGAAGCTAATTCCTTTCTTATTAGCATTTTGAAAATTAAAAGTTAGCCAAGTGGTGGTCATGCACACCTTGAAACCCAGTACTCGGGACACAGAGGCAAGTGGATCTCTTTGAGTTCAAGATCAACTTGGTCTACAGATCAAGTTCCAGGACAAGATAAAAAATTATAGAAAAACCTGTCTCAAAAGAAACCAGAAAGAAAAAAAAAGAAAGAAAATTCAAGGTTAGCAAAGCATTATGCAATCTAAAATCTGGGGGTCTTTATGAACTTTATCTGTTTATTTAGCATATCCTTTATAGTTTGATTTGATCTTTCCCTAACTGCTTGTCCTTTAGAATTCTGTGGTATACCTGTAATATACTTTATGTTATAAAAAGCAATGAACTCATTCATATTTTTAGAAATATATGCTGGAGCATTGTCCATTTTTACAGGTATAACCATGATGGCCATAACTTCTAAGAAATGTGTGATTAAGATTCAGTCTTTTCTGAACTCAAAGCACTTGTGTACTGATATTCTGAATAGGTATCAATGGTGTGGTGTACATATTTTAGCTTTCCAAATTCTACACAATGGAACACATCCATCTTCCATAATTCATTACTTTGAGAACCCTTTGAGGTACTTCCTGCAGGTAGTGAGTTTGGATGTACAAAGAACAAATAGGACATTTCCTTATAAACTTGTTGTCAAGTGATGGAAAAGTTTTTTTAAGCCGTTCCCATTGATTGATCAATAGTATATCAATTTTTTTCATTACCTTGTGCTAGAGGTTCTGGCAGCACTGTATGGGATCAGAGATGTGTTTTATACATATGAAATAATTCCTATTCCTGATTATTTCTTATAGCTAAATAAATAACAAAGTCAATTCTGTATCACCTGGTAAAAATTCAGCAGTTTCAATATGCAAAACAACTTTCTGTATATTGCAAATCAATAACTATGTTGAGAGGGTCCATAAAATTCATTAATATCATGAGAATGGAATATAATTCTGACTTTTTGACAGAGTCATAAGGGTTTAGATCCAATTGACTTAAAATTTCTGATTTGTAATCTGCCTTTTCTGATTTATTTGCATCAGGATAGAATGTAGGGTCTCCAGATATTGGTGTTTCCCATACAATGTGAGGAAGGATGCAACTAGTTCTCTTTATAATTTGAATTTTCTTGCTTTTGGGATATTTGTTGTTAATCTTGTTCAAAAAATTATTTCAATCTCTTTGCTAAGGTTCACCTTCTGTCCACAATTTGTCAATTTCATCATTATGAGAACACATTACAATTTCTTGTTTGTACATTCCTGCTAATTGATGAAGTCTTAATTTCCCCTTTTTCCACATAAGTTTTTAAATTTTTATTCTGTTTATGTGGTAAAAAGATACATTCTATAATAATCTCATCTGTCTGGATTAAAATTTCTGTAGAAAAATGCTTAGATGGTAAAATGACCAGAATACAGTTCAACTTTGGGTACACGCTGTCCACATGTGTATTCTGTAATTTCTCTTTCACCAAAGCCAATTCTCTCAGCTTCAGCTGATAATTGTCTGGGACTATTTAAGTTCTTGTCACCCTCTAAGGTTTTGAACAAATTACTCAGTTCATCAGGATTTCCCCCAGTAGTGGACCATAGATAAGAAGTATCTCCTAGCAATCTTTTTCATTTTGTTTTATTTTATTGTTTTTGTTTTTTGTTTATTGAATCCTGGTTTCTCTGTGTATCTCTGGCTCTCCTGGAACTCACTCTGCAGACCAGACTAGTCTCAAATTTACAATGATTTGCCTGCTGGGATTAAAGGCATGCACCACCACTGTTTGGCTTCTAGAAATCTTTGAAAGTCATTAAGAGTTGACAGTCAATTTCTACTAATTTACTTCTTTGAAGTTTAATTTTCTGTAACCCTATTTTATAACCTAAAAAATTAATAGAATCTCCTTTTTGTATTTTTTCCAGAAACAATTTGTATTTTCCAACAAGGTAAAATTTTCTTCACCTCATCAAACATTCTTTCTTAAATATCTACATTTAAATCATCTAGTAAGATGTCACCCATACAATTGTGAAAAATATATTTATGAAATTGCTTATATATTATTTCCAATGACTAGTGTATGAAATATTGGCACATGGTGGGGTTGTTTAACATTCCTTGTGGAAGAATCTTCTACTGATAATCTCTTAAAAGGCTGAGAATAAGTAGGCACTATGAAGGCCAAGTTTCTCTGTCTTTTTCTTGTAAAGGCAGAGTGAATAAACAATCTTTTAAATCAATAACTATAAGAAACCATGCTCTAGACAATAGAGAAGGCATAGGAATGCCAGGATGTAAAAAGTCCATTGGTTGAATCACCTTATTAACAGCTCTCCAGATCTGTTACCATTCTCCATTTTCGAGATTCCTTTTAACAACAAATATAGGAAAATTTCAAGGACTGGTTGATTCTTCAATATTCTGAGCATTCAGTTGCTCCTTTACCAACTTTGCTAAGTCCTGCAGTTTCGCTGTTATTAAATGCCATTGTGCATTCCATACAAGTTTGTCTGTTATTCATTTTAAAGGTAGGGCAGTTGGTGCCTTTGAAAGATCAGCAGCTATTGTGTCCTGTTCCTGTAAAACCTGAATGTTTGATGATTATTCTTTATAATACCTTCTAATATTTTTTCCAGAAACATATACTAATTTATGGCTTGTTTCTAAGATTGAGAAAGTGTTAATCTGAGTATTCCATTGCTGTAACAAAATCATGTCTCCCAGAATTCATTGTTATGTTAGCCACACATGGCTTTAATTTTCTCTCTGTCCTTTTGGCCCTATATATTAGACTCATCCCACACTCTGTTTTATTTGAGATAAAATTTTAGTCATTGAAAGCTGAACATTTACATCCTAATGAGGTAAATTTGTATGACAAGATTCTGGTGAAATTATTGTTACATTCATACCTGTGTCTACCTCACCTTTAGTGGCAATGCCATTTATTCATATTTTTAATTTTGGTGTTTTTTTTCATTCATATAAGTTTGCTAAAATATTTGCTTCATGGCTTTTTCTGAATTTTTCTTCTCTCTTCTATAGCTATTCTATCATTAAGAGCAGTATGGTTTCTTACAATAGGCATTAGGTTCTTTAATTGCTCGGGGAAGTAGTTTCCTCCATGATAATAAGAAATGACTGAATCAAATTTGGCATGAGCACCTGGAATGCTCCTCAAGGAATTTCTCAACAGCAAAGAGTTGCCTTGACTGTCCCTTGTAGATCTATATTCATTATTCAAATGCCTGCCTTTGTCACACCTTCTGCATAATACAGAAGGGAGAGGCATTCTGTTTGGTTTATGCCCATAAAAAGCATTGCTTCTATGAATGCCCCACTTACAGTTCTTTTTAAGGTGACCTTGTTTGCCACAATTGAAACACTTGACATTTCATTTTTTCTTCAAACCTCTGAAAACCACCTCTCTTATTCAAGCATCATCATGGTCATGAAATTCAACATTGATTGTATCTTGTATCCATTGCTCAAAAAATGTTTATCTTGCCATTAAAGACATAATTATCCTTTTTGTATTGATAATTAGCATTTTTAAAATCAGAGGTTCAATATTATTTGTCTATCATTCGGTATCATTCTGTTTACTGCTGATGTCAAGCTTTAAGAAATCATTCTTTTTGTCATCAAAGATATATTATGGAAGGAAACAGTAGAATGAACCCATACACTAAGAGATGGGAAACTTCAGAAGATATTAACTCTCGGTCTGCTCCATCAAATGTACCAGTGATATCTGTAGATCTGCCATCTCTGGTTAATTTAGACAAAGAACTCTGCAAGCATCTAGGAAGTGTTTAAACTAGCTTAGAAGTGGATTAGAGGATGCTGGGGAATTCATTTAGAAGCAGTTGAAGAAAAACAGAATATGTTGACAGAGATTGTTTAATATCATCCAGGCTCCTCGAATCAATAAGTCAGAAGAATCAGAGTTGAAGAAATCAAAGGCAGAAATCTTAGACTCCCATACCTGGCCCTGCATGAACTCAATGCCCCATCTTGGCTGAGTTGCCCATTCCTTTTTATCCTTCCACCTGACCTCTTTTTTTCTGATAATGTAAATTCAAAATAATCTCTAGCCCTTTCCTGAAGACTCCTACACAGATATCATGCTGCAAAAACACAGACTAAAAGAGACACTTCATGCATGTGAATCTTTATTAAACTAAACAAACATTATGCTATCCATTGATTGGGGATTTTGAGATACCATGATAAATTATTTTCAATGGTTTTAATATTCTACTGGCATACTTAAATTTTAAAAATAATTCAACAGTAGTCTGGGCATAGTGGTTCATTTTTTTATCACAGCACTAGGAATACAGAAGCAAGAGGATTTATGTTAATTCAAGCATAACCTGGTCTACATAGTGAGTCCCAAGCCACCCATGGCTATACAGTGAGACCTTGTCTCTCATGATGATGATGATACAATTAATAACCAAAATAAAATTTGTTTCTCTCTCTATTATTACCCATGATTCCATCAGTTATTGGGAGTCCTTGCTATTCCACAGAGGTAATGGATTGAGCATTAAAAAACATTCTGTGACCATCATTGTTTAACTTTTTATTCTAATCAAGAATTATAGAGCCACTTGACTAGCATGAGATCCTTTGTTAACAGTCAGTGTTAGATGAATCAATGTAATTCACCCCTAACTTTCAAGGAGCCCTAGCTATCAGCAAGTATTTCATACCAGACAAATCAGGTAGTCACTGCCCTATTGGATCCCTTTAAATTATGAAGAATATGAGCTCAATGTAATGATATCCTGGAAGAGTCCAAAAAAAAAAAAGCTATTCAAAACAAGGGTGAAGCAGGGGGAAAAAAGAGTAAGATAATCCAAAGGACAAAGTTAGAAGGCATCAGCTTAAGACAAATGGAGTCTACAACTTCACTCTTTCTGAGCTTGGGCGATGAGTGGGACTTTAGTTCCTGAGCAAAAGCTTGCTTTTTTGGCCACTCAAGATGGTTATAGAGAAACACTGTACTCAGTACAAAATATTACTCTTTTTCACATCTACTTTTCAAATGCAGAAAAGTGGGGTAATTTGTTACTTCTAGTATAATTCACTACAGTGACAACTTTATTTCATTTCAGTATATTAATATTTTCAACTTAATGGCAGTCTCAATAATTTCTTTGTTTCTAAATATCACAATCCTGAAATCGAGGGTGACATTTGTTTTTTTGACATTTTAGGTTCAATCACCCAGAAAAAAATATTTGTGGCATTAAACACTGCCTTTTAACATCTCACTATGGAATGTGGGAAGAAATCTTATATTAATATAAAAAATAGCTATCAAATATATATTAACTATAATCTTTGAAATAACATTTTTATAATTTAAATATATATTGCATTTTATTTTTATTTCTATGTGATCTTTTTATATCTTTTATATGTACTATAAGTCCATTGCTTCTATTTTCTAAGTGGTCCTCTGGGAACTTTTAACAGAAACAGTAGGAAGTAAGTGATAAGATCATTGCTGCATATTTCATTCATAATTTGCAATGTAGGTGTAAATCCTTTCTCTAAGAGGAACACACAATTACCACTTGGCTCACTTGGGAACATTTAAATTAGGAACATTTATGTCTTAAAATAACACTTGGTATTCTGCTCAAGTTAGAGTGCTGTTCACCCAAAGCACTGCCTGTGTATAAAGTGTCATTAGTGGACTGCCATGTAGAATTGGTTACTTTTATTCTAATACTGTGATAAACCACCATGACTGAAGCAACTTAAAAGAGAGTGTATTTGACTTTATGATTCTAAGAGGTTAGAACTCATGACTGTGGAGAGGAACCAGCAGGCAGCAGGCATGGTAACTGCAGCAAAAGCTGATGACTCACATCTTTAACAGAAACCCCAAACAGAGTAAAACTGAAGTGTCACAAGTCCACCTCCTCCAAAATATCCGCACCTCCTAAGTTTCCACAGACAGTATCACAAAGTGGAGACCAAATATTCAAATGCTTTAGGCAATGGGAGACATCTTATTCAAATCTCCAAACCATGTGATGGATCTTGTGTGATAGAACAACCCTGGTGGCTGGGTTGTTGCTACAACTCCTCTGCTCAAGTGCTTACAATGCAAGTACAAGGACCTTAGGTCAGCTGTCTACCACACACAGAAAGCTCTGAGATCATATTTGCAAACCTGTAGTCTCAGTGCTAGAGAAACAGGGAAAAGAGAGATATCTGGCACACGCTGACCAGCCATACCAGCTGAGTTAGTGAGTTTTAGATTCAGTGAGAGATGCTGTCCCCCAAAATAAGATGGAAAATGATTGAAGAAGGTGGCAGACCTGGGACACTGGCCTTCATTTGCACATAAACATGCACATACAGACATGTGCATGCATGTGTGCAGATATACTAATATCTCCATTGATCCCAGAACTACATACAATAAAATATCTCATGGGGGTGTCTCCAGGATACCTATACTTTCTTTCAAAAGATGAGTCCATGCTTTCAAACATTGGGAAAGCACATATCTAGCAGAATATCCTATTTCCTGATTTTAGAGTGTCAAAAAGAATGAGTGTTTATACAGAACATGAGTCCTGAAGACTGACGAAAACAAAAGTGACCACTGGAGAAGATAGGAAAGTGAGCGAGCAAAAGTGACAGTAAATAAGAAAGAGCATCGGGGCACCCCAGGAAAAGTCTAATAGGGCTCTGTGGTAGAAACCAGAAACAAAAAAAACCCTATATAATGGGTACTTAGAGTTAATTAATGACTGTGACCTCAAAGATGGGAGAAAAGGCTTCAGAAACATTTTTTCAGTTATGGTTTTCTACGAAGGAGCAACATTAGAGTAAATTGAATGTTTAATATTCAGGAAATGAGCTGTGACTCTAGTGATTTATGAAATCATCACGAAAGTTTGCTAATAAAATAAAATGAGAAAAGAAACTTATCCCAGTATAGAAATAAAACATGGATTCTCAAAGAGATAGCACATTAAGGAATAAGAAGTTTCATTTGATTTAGTGTATTTTATCCAATCAAAACATTTATCATGACCCCAATGATTGTTAAACTCTGCTGTAAGTATTAAGCGTATATTAGGAATGAAGACAAATCCTTCCCTCTTGGGAGCTGGTAGTCTAATGAGATAAAAATGAGTACATTTATATCTGAAATCATAATTATGTGAAGCAGTACGGTCATCACAACAGAAAGGGGTCAGAGTTCTTGGGGTGGTGCGAGTGTAAGCTGGAGTCCTGTGAGCTACTATGGAGAGGAAGGAGATGCACTTGAGAAACTGAGACCTCAATTACTCACAGGGTAGAAGCTAGAAATGTCAGCAGTTCAGAATAAAAGCAATCCCAGAAAAGAAAAAATTGATTCCTAGACACCAAGATGAGAAAGTCCAGACATGACCAGACATGCCTAGGAGTCAGGGAACTGTTGGTTTGCAGCCTTACCGCCAAAATGGGAGTGGTCAGCTATCTCTATAGGTTAAAATGAGGAGCTCAACCTTGAGACAGAGCCAAAAAGTATTTATTTTGTTGTTTTTGCTTTATATAAGAAAGACAACTATTAAGGACTACTTTAGGAAAATTAGAGGTAAATGAAGAGAATAAGCAAAACAAAACAAAACATCATCAGCAACAACAAGAAGGAGGGAAAAAAATATATTCTGGAGCTACTGACTTGGTTCAGATGAAAGAGAATTGAGGTGGCAGCAGGAGAAATAATGGAGGCACTGCCCTGCTTAATGTGAAGGTTAATTGAATATTTGTGCATGAGTTGATGCCATTGACATGTATCTTAAGCAACTGAGAGAATAATAGGACTTAGTTTAGGGTTAGAATGAAATTCTAGTCAAGTATATCCAAATATATCTAGGATTTTAGTGGATGAGCTAGAAGCAATCAAAATTTGAAGCTTGTCTGGGCTATAATAGTGAGAAGGAAATAGAGAAATAAAAGAAGCAAGGAAGGATTAAACAGTAGATTGTCTGTGTTTATAGTTGGGAATTTAAGACCAAGTTGAAAAGAGACATCAGAACTACAGATAAACAGTATGTAGGAAGAAAGACACACAAAGAATTTGCTCATCCCTGAACAGAAGGAAATCACCCTCACTGAGAACTAAGAATGGATTTACATCCATAGTTTGAAGTCAGGCTATGTGGAAAGATCCCAGAAGCCTGAATGGACTGAGAGAACAGTAGAATAGCAAGCTGAAAGAGGAGGCAAAAGCAGTCATTTCCAGAACAATGGGTTGTTTCATTATTCATTTTGTTTGTCTTGAATGTTGGCTTTCAGATTTTTTTTTGATTCTTTAGGAATTTCACATCATGTACCCCAATTCCACTCATTTTCCAGTTCTTTCATGTCTGCATCCCCAAGAAAATAAAAATAAAATTATAAATAAAACACAAAACTTTTCCATCTTTCCTTATTCTCCTAATGTGTCAAGCAGTAGACCCTTTTGTTCAAACTGCTTTACTTGTAAATGTTCACGGCTGTGAGTCATGCGTGGGTATGGATCAACGCCCCTGGTTTCTGCTATGTCATACTATACTCTCACCTTTCTCCTCTCCAGTTTCCTGTTGTTGCCTGGACTCATGGAGACCATACAGCCATGGTTCCACAAAACTCATCCTTTTACATGTTCCAGCAGGTTATAGATGGGATATATGTTTGCATAGGTAAACTTAACGTCCTAGATGTGGGCTTGGGGTAGCTGGGTTGTTAAGCCTCTAGGTCATGCCCTCTCATGACGGCCAGGGCAGGCTTTTCCCAACCCACACCACTGAGCCCAACTCTCCAATAAAGGACTGGGCCAGCTCTCCTAGGACAAGCAAGGTACAGGGCCACCTCAGCACAACTGCCAGCTATTAATATGATCTCCGGTGGCAGAACAGACCATGAGCATCCATATGACTTTTAGTGGTAACATGGGACATGGACATGAACACTGAACTGCCTGCAGTATAACCACTGACCCAAACATGGCCCTGGGCTGCAGCATGGGTCAAGATGTCACCAAAGCCTTTGGTGACAGTGCAGGTCACTTAGCTCAGTATGTCCCCAGAGACAGCATGGACTTCAGACATCAACATGATCCCAGGTGGCAACCTAGAACATGGACATCCATATGACCTTATGTGAAAACAAAAGCCGTGGACATGAACACAGACCCTGGCTGCAGTAGGGTCATGGGCTCAGACATGGTATAGGCCTAGACATCACACAATCTTAGTACAGGCCTCTCATATCAGCCTCGCCTCCACCAAACCTCCAGTTCTGCCTCCTTCCACAACACCTGGCCTGCTCTGCTTCTTTGTCTCTCCCGTCTCTCTGCCTCATACTTGCATTGTAATCATGCCTATCACCTGGTCAGGCCTGTTGCCTCTGACTGGCTGCAGGATGATGGTTTTAAGAGCACTGAAATATAGGTTAATAGACAAGGATGGAAGCCACCATATCCAGGGATTGTCTTTTATTCCTCCATTTTATTAGGTCCTTGAAGTTCTCCAATATTAAGGCACATGAATATAACAAAAAGAGTAACCCTGGAATGAGGGGGAAAATAAATGCTGAGAAGAGGGAGTGAATGATTGCAGAAGAGACTTTGAGGTACTGAGAAAGGATGACCCAAATTTCCTCAATGAAACCGTGTCTATTTACTGTTAAGTCTTAGCTAAGCCACCGAGTAAAGTGATTCTAATTTAATTGTTCTGGGCTGGGTCCTGCACATCAATATATCTTTAAAAGCTCCCCAGGTCCTTCTAAGGTGCAGTGAGGGTTGAGGAGAAGTAATCTGAACAACATTGTTCTGTGTGTTTCTAATTTCAGCCTTCCGTGTAACTTTAAGACATGTATGCGTGTCTCCAGCACATTACTGTTCAAGGTGTGTGGACTTTACACAAATTAAATCCTACTGGATAGACTTTATATATTGTTAGACCAGGAAATTGCAAAGAGAAAGACCAAATTCATGATTGTTCAACTAAAGCAAATTTTATTTAATATAGCCAGGAAGTTGGACCCTGACCTCCATACCCAGGATTCCCAGAGAAATGATACCGAATTAGGTCAGTCAGGTGCCTATAAAGACCAAATCCACAAGCTATGTACTTTCTGCCTTAGTCCAATTCAGAGCAAGCACATATCCTAACCTAGCTCCTGCCATTATATCTCTTGCCTACACGTTATCAAACACATCCTGTGGGGTTGGAGCAGCCAACCTTGTTTATTAAAGTGAAAATATATGACTTGTTATCTTACATAAACAATAGCCCTCTCCCCAGCACCTGCACTCCAAGAAATTATCTTGGGCAAGTGGGGTTTACAGGTTAGCTTTAACTCTTACAGCAGCTCATCTATTTGATAACAGATCATGTTTGTGAGATATATGATTACAGATAATATCTGCCTCATTCATTTGCACTTTAAAATGTTCTAGCATGGGGCTGGAGAAATTACTTAGTTGGGAAAATGCTTCCTGTTTGAGCAAGCTTGAGGACCTGAGTTCTGATCTTCAGCAGCCATATAAAAATGTGTGCAGTGGCATGTGTCCATAACCATAGTGGAGGGAAGCAGAGACAGGAGAGTCTGGAGATTTGCTGACAAGTCAGTCTATATGAAATGATAAGCTCCATGTTCTATGAGACACTTTGTCTCAAAAATTGAGATGGATCCTTCCCCCAAGGGAGTGAAAAGACTTTAAGGCACTGAAGAGGTGAATGGATGCAGAAAAAAAGAGCTTTCATCTAACAGGACAAGTGTACACACAAATGCGCAGAGTTGTGAGTGTGAAAGATCAAGTCAGACAAGATTCCAGCATAGTTTGTGGAGGGGCTCATGAACTTCCATCCATTCTTACCTGAGATGCTACTGGCAATCAGTATTTACTGGGGCAAGAGGGATAGTCACCTTCTTCAGGATGTGATCCCCTGAAAGGCTACCCATGCTTCAATAGAGAGCCCTACATCCATGAACGTTACAGTAATGAGGGCTCCGTGGATTTTGAGAAAAGAAACTTGAAGTTGTGTGAAAAAGTGTGAAGAGGGATAAGAGAGGAGCTGGAAGCGAGGAAATAGGAGTGCATTTGATCAAAACAGACATTATATATGTGTAGTAGATTAAGTGTAATTGGCCCCCATAAGCTCAAAGGGAGTGACACTGTTAGGAAGTGTGGCCTTTCTGAAGGAAGTGTGCCACTATGGAGGTGGGCTTTTGAGGTCTCATATATGCTCAAGACACACCCAGTGTCTCAGGTCACTTCCTGTTGCCTGGGAGATCATGTTGTAACTCCGTCTTCCTTCTGCAACACCATGTGAACCTGCCTGCACTCTTGTCCCACAGTGAAGATAATGAACTAAACTTCTGTGTAAGCCATCCCAATTAAATGTTTTCATTTATAGGAGTTCCCATGGTCATGGTGTCTTTTCACAGCAATAGAACCTTAATGAAGATAATATGCATGCATGAAATTCTAAAAATAAAAGTAATATAATACACCATTAAAGATCAGCAGTCTCCACATGTACACACCCACACATACATGTACAACCACATACAACAAGCACATGTACAGCATATACCTTCATATCCAAAAGAAAAACAAAAATAGTAAAGTGCCCCAGCCTATAGTAACACACAAACAATCTACTCCCTTATTAAATAGATTAAATAAGTTTTAAAGTTTATTTATTTTTTTATTTTATCTTCTCTAAATCCTGCTTCTACAAAGGCTCTGGCATATGCTGCTGAGTTACTCTGACAATTATTTCTTGAGAAGAAGAAATATAAAATAGCAAAAGTAATTGGGGGGAATGACATTATGGGTTTGTTTTTCAGAATGATAACTACTTTATTTTATGTTCCATAAATGCTCCTTATGCAACTATACTTGGGAAATGTTTTGAGAAGCTAATGGCTCAAGTGAGGCTGTACCTCAGTCTATGCTTCTTCTTCATTGTTTTTTTTTTGTTGATTCATGTTTACAAAATTCTCCAACAACCAATACTAGTTCATAATGTGTTTAGAGTTGTCCTGATTCAACTCTTTTGCATTTAGTTATTTAGTATATGTGAACATTTTATTAAATAAATCAAAATATAAATTATAAATTGTCAAGAAGATGTACAGAAAAATTAATGGAGTCAATGAAAAGAAAATCTGTCAAGAAAAATGAGTTAATAGTACATACCACACCTTCTTCAAAGAACTCTGTGTGGTGAAGAGTGATTAATATAGATTCATGACTGTTTGTGGTGCTACAAAAAGTAATTGTAACTGTTGAGTGCTCAGCCTTTGATAGGACGATTTATTATCACCTCTTCTAATATTCAAGAAACATGGAAGATGAGGTAGAAAGAATGCAAAAGTCAAAGGCTGGGGAAGAATGTGGGAAATGCTATCATAAGGGCATAGCTTTATAACTAAGGTCATGAATTCATAGCAGCTGTGGTGACCTACAGTGGCCTGCATATGACCAGATCCATCTACGTTCAGTCATAGATAGTGAAGGAAGTCTTTGGGATCTTTTCCTCCCAGGAGAGCTATTAGAAGTGGAGGGCTACCAAAGGAGAGGAATTCATTGACTTCAGGAGAGTCACTCATAGTGAATGACTCACAGTGAGTTTATTTCAAGGGTTGATTGACACCAATACCTGCTCTGGAAACACTGGCGAGGCACGATGGTTCAAAACAACAAAATGAAAAATAGAAGAAAAGGATATAAATGTGAGAGGAGTGCTAGTTGAAATTCTATAGCATGCTGTGAAAATTCATGAGCCTTGTAGAAACACCCAGTTAGTGTTGCTTGCCACTGAAAAGTCTCTTTGAGAACTGGTCCACTGTAAGATGAGGGATGATATTTTTCCTATTAGGAAATTTTGTAGAGTTAGTAAGAGTGATGCAATTGTAATACCTATGCAGGGGCAGTAATGAATAAATGTAGTTCTTATGTCAACTCAAATCCTCAAGCAGAGAACTCCAGGTTTATATCTTACTTGAGACAGCTTAGCTATTTTAGTTTACACATGATGAATGGTAAGAAAGAGTCACGGAGTTTAGCAGGACATATTGTCATGCTCTTGTTAACATCCCTTTAAAAAAAAAATAACTGTTATAGTGTATGAAATGAATATTGTTATCACTGGTCCTTTTCTATTCCTTAAAATATAACTAACCATTTTGAAAACATGTATGATTTCAAGATGATATTTAAAATTGGTAACATTGTAGCAGTTTTTCTCTTCAAACTGGAAAAGTCAATCTATGTCCAGCTATTTTCTTCAAGTTGATGGGGCAGGGCATGTCTAACTCTCTGTTCTCTTTACATAGACAAGAGGAAGAACTCTTCAAATCTTCTGATGAAATTGCTAAAAAGCTTGTATGGCTATTTTCCATGGTGAACTTTCCTTAGGCAAGTGAAGTTAAGAAATACCAGACTATTGATGATTCTCATAGAATCATCAGCAAGAACTGGCGGAATAGGGCAAAGTAAAGTTGCAGCAGATCTATACTAGTTGTAGATGATTATAGATATCTGCTTGTCAATACAGTGAATATGACTGGTATGATAAAATCAGTCAACTACCCATGATTATTGAGGCCATAAAACTCAACATTTCATTTTCTTAAACTAGTGTAATTTCTAATTGCATTCTAAATATTCATCCTTATTCTACAAGTAAGTGTGGCTTTCACCCCTCACCAAAGAAGCTTTATTTTACAGTAGTAGGTGGAAACCACAAATGGTCAAATACATATATAAAAGATGCTTTAATAGGCTACAGATAAATTAAAAGGTGAACATTATAGCTTTATATAGCAAACTGCTTGTAAGTAGAAAAAAAAAACAGAAAATAAGAAACAAAAGTAGCCTTTAGTCATCTTTCTTAGAAATAACTACAAATAACATTTGTAAAATTTTTGTTATACAAATTTGTTGCCTGTCTTTGTAGCTTGTATTGTTTGTTGACTTATAAAAAAAGAAAGCTAAGAAATTCTAAAGCCTCTTCAGTGAGCTCTGCTCTCAGCATCCCATGCTTCCTTTATACCAGTTACTTCAGCACAAGTCTCTTCATTTTTGATCACTTGACTTTTCATTCCAGTTTTGTCAGTGGCTTAAAATGCAATGATGTCATGTTATAAAAGTAGCAAAGTCTTGCTCCTTCCTAGAATCTGCCAACAGCTCATGATCTTTCTTCAATTCTAGCTCTCCTTTTATCCTTATATTTAATCATCTACTTCTTGTAACTGGAAGCTTCTCTTCCACCTGCAATTTTTCAAATAACAGCTCAGAGACTTAATATTAATTACAAATGTTTGACTGATGGTTCAGGCTTATTACTAGCTAGCTCTTACATTTAAGTTAACCCACTTCTATTAATCTATGTATTGTCATGTGGCTGTGGCATTACCTCATTTGATACAAATCTTCCTTCCTCAGCAGCTGTCTGGAGTCTCCCAGACTCCCCCCCCCCTTTTCACCTGTGTCTCTGCTTGTATTTCAAGCCTAGCTCTATCCTGCCTAGCCATAAGTCAAAGCAGCTTTATTTATTAACCAGTGAGAACAATACATATTTACAGTGTACAGAAAAACATCCCACATCATTCCCCCTTTCTGTCTAATCAAAAAGGAAAGTTTTAACTTGGACATGGTAAAATTACATATAGTATAACAGTTATCAAGCAAGAATTACAATTATAGTATTTAGTCCATTTGTGTTTGACAACATTCCACCATCTATCCTATCTTTGTGAGTCTAAATTTTCATATCTAATTCATCTTTTATTATAACTAAGAAAAACTATAAATTGTAATTATCTAATTCTCAGCTCTACCAAAGACCCCAGAAGCATATAGTATTACCTGAGAAGACAGGAATGCATTGCAAACAACTTCCCCAGCTCTAGAAATGAGAGAGACATCTGGTTACCTGAACATTGCCTAGTGTTCTTCTGTAACATTGGGGCATTCATCTTCAGCCTACAGTATCTGGAAGACTTTTCAGTGAAGCATGAAATGTAAAGGACTGTCATGCCTAGTTTGACAAAGTGAAACAATTGCTTTCTCCTATGTCCTGAAGAATGTCTTGTAGTGTCTGCTGTGAAGCAGGAACCTGAAGGATCATCCTGCCTTGCTTTGGCAAAGTTTAGTAGTCATTTTTCTTTGGATCCTGCATGTCCAGTTTATGCAGCATACCGTCAAGCAGTCCAAGCAACAGTAGTTTCTTGCCCAAAAGCTCCACAAGGAGCTTCCTCAATGCCCATCATTCTTTTTGAAGTAATTGGTATTGCCAAGAGCAGACATGTGTCAGTCAAGAAAAGTTTAAGTTCTTAAAATATTTTAGCTGTCATATTCTGTATGTCTTTGAAGTGTTTGAAGATTATTTATCTAATGAAAATATGTTTTTGTATACCCAAAAAATCCTACCCAATATGACTATAGGTTTGACTCCTATAGATGACAATCTGTATTTCTTACTTATATATTAAAAGAACTGCATAAATGTGATACCTTAGACAAGAGTAGAAATATACATTCACTATAATAAAATTTACCTTAAATTTGTATCAATCAACCAAAATTCAAACCAATGTGAAGTACTTTGAGATTAACAGCTAGTGAATTAAAGTAGAATTAAAATAGATTCAATGATCGAACCCCCTTTTTTATCATAGTAATCTACCCTTTTCCCCATCATTTTTATATCATATCTTCCTTTCTTCTTATCAATACAGATTAATAGTCATCTATAGGAGTCAAACTTATAGTCATATTAGGTAGGATTTTTTTAGGTAAACAAAACATATTTCCATTAGATAGATAATCTTCAAACACTTCAAAGACATACAGAATATGACAACTAAAATGTTTTAAGAAGTAGAAAGAAATAGACTATGACTATTAATTATTTTTAAGAAATCCCCAATATATGAAACCAAACATGCATAAATAATATTTTGGAAACTTGGGTGCTGTTCTCCAGACTGCTTCATGCTGACTGGGAACACTGGCAATCTTATGGAGACTCTGAGAAAATTTGATATAATGGCCCAGTCCTGGGAAGACCAGTTATAACCTTTGTGGAAAGATATTACCTATCAAAGTTTGGTCTTCCTTGATCAAATCTCATCCATCTTAACCTGGAGTGACTCCATAGCTTGTTTCTTATGGAAATAAAAACAAAACCTCTTCTCCAAAGCAATGCATCTTTTCAGTTACATTTTACAAATATATTTTTGACTTCTTTTTTAAAGGTAAGGCATTTTTAAAATATTTAGGTTGTTACATTCCATCAGTCTCTCATTCAATTCCATGTCTCCCAGCAGCTGTCTCTTGCCCATCAGCCATCAAAAAATTTAATATCAACACAATAACATATAGGTTCAGAATACCTGTGTATTTTACTTATTTATGTACACTTTTACTGTCTCTTTAAGGACTATTGTTTTTAAATTATTTCTTTATTTCTATAATTGACTACATCCACTTTCTTTCTTTCTTTTTTTCTTTCTTTCTTTCTTTCTTAAGCCTACACACATTGTAAAACACAGTGGAACCTCTTAAAAGGTTTTTTCATCTGGACCACTTTTACTGCTTATCTTTTAGCCTTTCTTGTCTGTATGAGCAAAAGTCAAATCCACTGTACAAGGCTTGGAGACTCCTCTGTATACCATGACTAGATAGTTATATATATATATATATATATATATATATATATATATATATATATATATTAGCTAATTACATATATAAGTCTTAGACTCTTTAGGAAAAGACAACAATTGGAGTAATATCTTTAATTTGCTGATTACCCATGGTCTGGACATTTAGAATGTGTTTCTTGCTTGATATTGTTCTTGCTGGCTATAGTTTTATTTTTGTTTGTTATTACCTTTTCTTTCTTTTGGAAACTGCTTATTAGTTGTTTTTATTGTATATAGCCTTATATTAAGACTGGAACCTTCTTAATTAAACAAAAAGTATTATGGAAATTCGATCCATTTCAGCTAGTGGTGTTTGAGATGATAAGATTTATGGGCATGGTTTTCTCTGACTACATGGCTGGATAAAACTGAGAAGGGGGCACGTGCTCTCTCTCTTGAGAAGTCAGAGCAAAAACAAGCCTTGTGATTCATCCTCATTCCCCTTGGGCAGAATGCCAGGAAAATGGCAACTGGGTCTGTAATGGCATCTATCTTGTTCTGTATTCATGAGTCTCTTTTTCCTTTGTACCCCTTTAATAAATTATTGACTCTTCTTTGTGGGTTCCTGCTTCAACTCCTCCAGGGTTTTAATCTCATCAAAATATCCTTGTTATGCTTAACACACACTTTTTTTAATTTTTATTTTTGTTGTTCATTCTTTTGTTTATTTTTGAAACAAACGAAAGAACAACAAAATATAAAAATTAAAATAATCTCATGTATGCTAGGATCTTTTTAAATTTCTGTCCTCTTATCTCTACCACCCAAATGCTGACTTTCAGTTGTATGCTACCATGAAAGTCCCACACACAAAACTTTTCTTATGCCAGACATCTTGAACATTTTTAACTTCTATTTTATTTATTTTTAAATTGTACTTACTCTTTTTTTTAAAAAAAAAAAAGCAGCTCATAAAATTGCTTTCAGCACTTTGACTTAATTTATTGCTAAATTTACATTGACTTTTGATAAATTATGGCTATATATATATGTATATGTTTATGGGGGACCGTGTGATGCATACAGTGTGGGAATACTGAACCAAAGTGACTCTCAGACTCCTCCTTTTGTACCATTCCTACACTATACATTTACAAAAAGAGAATAGATTGCCTAATTTTATTCTTTTATGCTTTTCCTTCATAGGTCTGTTTCAACTGGGAAACTGGAAGTCCTTGAGTAAAATTATATTTCTGTTGCCCCTTTTGACTCCTGTAGTCCCAGTTCAATGAACTGAAGATTATACTAAAGAAAAAGAGTAACATTTTTCTGAAAGATTAAAATGCTAATAATCTAGTGAGCATTTCTCCCTGAAATACACTATATAAAATTCCCAGGGTTAAATAAAATGAATCACCCTTGCGTGACTGGAGTTAGTAGCAAAGTGTTTCAGGACTTTAGAAATAGTTTGATAACATATACACATATGAAAATAAAATTCACAAAAGTTCATACAAACACTGGATTAATTGGCATCTTTCCTGGTTTCCCATTTCTCATGTTCTTATATCTGGATCTGGCTGACTAGTAGGGAAGCCCTGTCCTACAGTGAGTCGTTTGAATTTTCAGAAATAGAAAAGAACACAGGAACATTCCTTTTGTATGCAAAGAAACAGCCCCCCAAACCAGAATTCTGCCTGGATTCCTTGGGGTTGGAGTGGGGCTCATAATTTTCAAATACATTTTCTTGGCTCCTAATCACCCTCAGAACCAAAGCTATTCTATGAAGCTATTCAAGTCACTGAATTCTAAGCTTCCCAGGCTGTTTGCCTTACCATGACCTACATCTTCCTAAATAATTGCAAGCAAGTGTTATGGAATGAGGATCTCCATTATCAAAAAAGAAGCTCAGCATGTTACTGCAACTTACCAGATATGAAACCCAGAACATGTCTTACTTACCTGGTAATTCTGCTTGGTTTTTAATACGGCCTGATCTGAATTCAAAAGGATTAGTGGAAAGAAGCTGTGGCAAGCTTTCTATTTAGAGTTCCAACAGTCCTAATGACCCACTTAAGAAAGCAGTCTCTGAAACTAATGATGTCACCAGTTTAAGCTTCACACACTAGGAGACTCCTCATGGAGGGTTCTCATGGAATTGCCTCCCAGACATGGCAACCAGGAAATAATTTTCAAAAGCAACTATTTGCTTTCGAGGTTTCTAGACACTGGGCCGTCAGATTGATGAAGGCCTTTCAAATACAACTTGATATTCCTCTTTAAAGTTGAACTCGCACAGCAAAGAAAAAAGGCTAAGTAACCTTTTGTACAATTGAAATGGTTCCAGTGACATCCTTGCTTCATATGAAAAGGAGTCACTGAGCTCTGTGCAGAGGGTGCCTGAACTGATCTTCTCCTGTAATCAGATTGATGACTATCCTAATTGTCATTAGAGAGCATTTATCCAGTAACTAATGGAAACAGATACAGAGATCCACAATCAAGAACTGGGGGAGTTCCTGGAGTCCTGTAGGAGACACAGGGAGACAGACAGACAGACATACATACATACATACACACACACACACACACACACACACACAGAGAGAGAGAGAGAGAGAGAGAGAGAGAGAGAGAGAGAGAGAGAGAGAAAGAGAGAGAGAGAGAAGATTATTTGAACTAGGCAGGGTGGGGGTCAAGGTCATGAGAGGAGAACCCATAGAGACCATTGACCTGAGCTCCTGGGAGCTCAGGAACTCTGGACTGACAGCTAGGGAGCCTGCATGGGACCAGCCTGGACCCTCTAAATGTGTGTGACAGTTGTGTAGCTCAATCTTTTTTATGGGCTTCTAGCAGTGAAATAAGGACCTGTTCCTGGTGCTTGAATTGACTTTTGGGAACTTATTCCCTGTGTTGGCAAGCCTCGCCCAATGTTGATCTTGATACAGGGAGAGGAGGTTGGTCCTGTCTCAACCTGAGGTACCATGTTTTGTTGACTCCCATGGCCACGGGTAGTCTGTACTTTTTTTAAATGGAGATTGATGAAGAGGGACGGTGGAAGGGAGGCAGGTGTTGGAATGGGAGGAAAGGAGGGAAGGGAAACTGTGTTTGGCATGTAAAATAAATGAAAAAAAGTAAAAAAAGAAACCAGGTATCTTTCCCTTTGGAAAAAGAAGTTTTTCTAAAATTTAGGTTTAAACTAAAATGTGACAGTACCTACTGTCCAGGTAGCCAGTTATCTCTGTGATTTGTTGCATGTTTTGGAAGTTGTTTGATTGCACTTCCTACTCACTCAGGTAACATTACTTCCCTTCTTGGATCTTCAATGGGGTTGAAGACTAGATAAGTGTAGTTATTTTCCTCTCATGACTTGGCCAAGTTATTTATTTTATGAGACTTAAGCTAGTTAGAATAGTTAGAATAATAGAATAATACAAAATTATTGTATATAATTTTGTATTAGGTTTAGAACTCTCTTATTTAAACAGAAGGGGAAGGTGCTGTAGGAAGGTTTATAGTTTGCAATTACCCTTCTACTGGGGCATGGCCTCTTACACTATATACCAGGATGCCACTGCGGAGGCTGTCCTTTCTCTCCTTCCCCCTGATTTCTGTTTGTTTATTCGGGTTGTTTGGATCCCATCTCTATCCACCATTCAAGCAGATAATCCTGATTTGTAAGTTTTCACCCTAAATAACTATTTATCTCTCAGTTCTGAGCTAGTGTGGGGATTTCTTTTAAGCATCCGATCACTCTGCCATCACTTGGACTGCTCAAACGCCACACCAGCTATGTAGATGTGAAACTGAACATGGCCATTGCATTCACTCTGGACTGACTGCCCTTGATGACCCTTGTTACATTTTCCTTGACTGGTTTCATTGTCAGTTGTCTGGGAATTTCACCTGCCATTTGGACAACTGAGACTGACAGGTAAAGAACACCTCTCTTTGAGACTGAAAACTCTGGACATGAATCACGATTGCTGATCGACTTTCCAGGTCCTTCATGTTGGTGCCCATAATAAGCACTTGTCTGGATTCAATTTGTTGATTAAGGCAGTAATACCCCACTTGATAGAACTGCCTCTTAAGGCTTATTACACTGGCCACAGAAATACATCCATCATCTCAGAGGAGCACAAAGGAGATGATTGTTCTGATACAGAGTTCCCACTGCGTGTATGACTGTGAACTTTTAAAAACTTTCATTCTCATCATGGGTAAGAGACAACACTGAATGGGTTATTGTTGTGCCTGTCCATACCTGATAGTCATGGGAAGTTCAAGCCTCTTCTGATGTTGTAACTGGAGCCTTGTTCCTACTGACCCTTTTTCTGTGACTTGATTTTGGCACATTAATAGTTTTTTTTCCTGATAAACTTCAATGAATTCTAATTTCAACAGCAAGAGAATTTTAAATGTCGTTTGTTCAATCAAAAATCATAAAGTCAGCAATATTGGATGGCTCAACCTAATGATAGGTTAACCTGTTTGAGATTTGTCACAATGATCAACACCATTATTTCACAGCTGTTGAAAATAAGAAAAAGGAGACAAAACAGCTTCCCTAGGTCATAGTTTTTATAAACCACACAGTATGCCTAATAGAAATACCTGACTCTAAAGTTAATGGTCAGTCACAGTGTGATGCTGCACTTAGCACCAGGAACATGTGCTAAAGGGTCAGTTGGAAAGCATCTTCTTGGTTATAATGTCTTATTACAGATACCTCCTGATACTGGTGTAGAATGCATCTTTCTTGAAGCTAAGTACTCATTGAGGTCTTGTAAGGCTGCTTTTCTATTTGACTCATGCACCTTGAATATATATAGTACCTTTCTCATGGAAGCTGACGATTAATACAGGAGGAATGAGCAAGTGAGTGAATGAAAACGTCTCTAGCCCAGAACTTTCACTTGTGCCTTGAAGGACCACAGTTGTGCATTTTCAGTCTAGACACATTTGTTGATTTTCAACCACATAGCAGGTTTTCTGAAAATCTTTTCTTATGTCAAACCCTTGATTATTGTAACAAGGATACTCAATGATCAATAGAAACAGGAATCTCAGAATTACAGTGCTGAAGAAAATCACACTGCTTAAGACATTTTAAAAAGTAAATCGAAAGGATAGGAAAATTATGCATACAAATATTATAAATTAAATACTATTGTTATAATAAAAATAATTGCCACTTTGTTTCATAAAGATTTGCTTTTATATTTATGAGTATGTGAGTGGATCAAGAGTGTGTGGATGCCTAGAAAAGCCAGAAGATGATGGCAAAGACTATGGAAGTAGAGATAAAACTCAGATCTCCTCTGAGAGCAGTAGGTATTATTCTTAAACACTGAGCTGTTTCTCTAATCCTGCATTGTAACTTCTAAAAACAAATTTGTATGTCCTATCTACAACTATACCCAGCCATTATAGTGTGTCTAGAGAATGGTAATGTGTTCAAAAACAATATAATCTACCTATAAAGAAATATTTAATAAGGAGATATTTAAAATATTCAGAATACAAAGTCACATTTCACTAGAGCTTTGATGACCCAGAAGTAGACTTACTTCATTGGTTGAATTTCCCTTTCTTTTGTACTTTTTATTTAAAAATTCTAGTTACCTTTGTTCGTGTGTGTGTGTGTGTGTGTGTGTGTGTGTGTTGATACCTGAAGTTTTCAGTGTGAGGAATAAATCTTAGTAGGGACTCTTAGTATTGCTGCATTTTACACTACTATAGTATTTGAGGGAGAAAACTTCATACATTTCTCTAAGCAGTTCAGTGATAATACATGTGAGTTATGATATTTTTTAGTAAGTATCATTTACAAAAACAGAAGCATCCTTTACATATAATAAAGGTATAAAATTCATTTTTGCTTCTGCATGCAGCAGATGGGAAAAAATACAGAGACCCACAGACTTTACACAAAAAGTGAAAGAGGTCCTGCAATACTCAGCCCTAAATGGAATGTCTCCATTAAATCCTTCCTGCAGAGATAAGGAAGCCCTACAGAAGAGAAGACAAAAAGGGAGTAAGTGTCAGAGGAGATGAGGAGAAGAAAACAGGGCTCTCTCAATCAACGTGAACAAAGCTCCTATGAACTCACAGAATCTGAAGCCACATGCACAGGACCTGAAGAGATCTGCATCAAGTCCTTCAGTTTAATGTGTTTCTAAAACTGCTGAGCAAGCAAATGAATGGGTCTCTGATTTCGTGTGTCTTCTCTTGGACTCTTTTCCTTCTGCTGATTTGTCCCATCCTACTTCTATGTCATAGTTTTTTATCTTATATTTTCTCTTGTCATGTTTTAATATTATTTCATAGAAACTTGTTTTCTTCTAATGACAGAGAGAAAATCAGTTGATCTGGATCAGAGAGGAAGTGGAGAGGAACTGGGAAGAGTAGAGGGAAAGGAAATCATAATCGTGATAAATTATGTGAGAAAAAAAATCTGTTTTCAATAAAAGGAAAAATAAACTCCTCTTCAGATTTAGAGCCACTAAGAAAGTTTTTTCCAATGTCTTTTTGTTTAATGTATATTGTTACTCCACAGTCCAAATTCATGTCAGTCTTGGCACAAGAACATTTGCAGCAATTTCATCTATAGCTGTACAGCTTAACCTCCACAGCATTGCATCCTAACCTCCATAACATTGCAGCATAAACCTCCACAGCATTGCAGCCTAACCTCCACAGCACTGCAGCCTAACCTCCACAGCACTGCAGCCTAACCTCTGCAGCATTGCAGCCTAATATTTACAACATTGTAGCCTAACCTCTGCAGCATTGCAGCCTAGTCTCCACAGCATTGCAGCCTAACCTCCATAACATTGCAGCATAAACCTCCACAGCATTGCAGCCTAACCTTCAGAGCACTGCAGCCTAACCTCCACAGCATTGCAGCCTAACCTCCACAGCATTGCAGCACAAGCTCCACAGCATTGCAGCCTAACCTCCATAGCATTGCAGACTAACCTCCACAGCATTGCAGCGTAAGCTCCACAGCATTGCAGCCTAGCCTCCACAGCATTGCAGCATAAACCTCCACAGCATTGTAGCATAAACATCTACAACATTGCAGCCTAACCTCCACAGCATTGAAAATGGATTTGCTAGAATCAGCTCTGACTATTGCACAATGAACATAATTCCATTTGCTCTTACTTCTGTTTATCAAATTATATTACAACTATATGATTTGACATAAGGTAAAGCCCATGCTAATTTTCCAATTTTCATTCAGTTTGTAGTAAACAGTTTCTTCATCACAGAGGCATCTTATAGGCAAATATATGTTTCTTATAAATATGGTTGTCATTTGATGGAAAGTAAATGTTTTTCAAAACATCACTCAGTTGTTTCATCATATTCAGGCTCTTTAGAGAAAGATACCTTGAAAATTCCAGATGTTGCAATCACTATTATTACTGCTGTCATTTAAGTTGCTATTAGTATGTATCATACTAATTACTCCTAATGAGAAAAATAACTAATTATTATTATAATAATGAAAATTAATTGCCCTACAATGGTGTTGCATTTAGCAATGTTTATGTGTGGGTATAATTAATAACATGATTAAATTTTGTCAACATGCAGTGCAAAATATATTTCCAGTTAGAATATTAGATGGTTTTGTAAAATTATCTCAGATGTATAGTTGTTCTAGTTTCCTTATCTGTTGCTATAATAAACACCATGAATGAAACAACTTGGGGGAGAAAAGTATCTCTTCCATCTTACAGATTACACTCCATTATCAAGAGAAGTCAAGGCATGATCTTAAAATAGAAAGCAACAGAGACACTGTGCTTACTGACTTCTCCCAGGCTCACCTTCAGCTACCTTGCTTATATAGTCCAGGCCCACTTGCCCAGAGATGGCACTGTTCACAGTGTGCCATGCTCTACTACATCAATTATCAATCAACAATCACCCCACAGAGGTGCTGCAAGCCCCACACTTCTCAGCAGCGCCAGCAGCTGCTGAGGACACAGAGTGGATGAGTCCAGAACAGGCTAAGATTTATAGATGCCAGAGGAAATTCACAGTTTGCAGTAGATTTGGAGAAAGCTTTAGATCCAGGGTGGGAACCAGATCTGACTCTGGGAGAGTCTCACAGGCATATGGAGAGATCCACAACTCATTGAGAAAGATTCAACAAGGTGATACTAGGTGATATGAGGCAGTACCTGACCCTCAGAGGAAGAGTCCCAGTGCTAAATACCAATTCCATAGAAGGAAAGAGGAGTTCAACCCTAATAAGACTTACACCCCAAACTGAACATTACAAGTACTATCACTGAAAGAAAAGAGGTAATTATAATTTTTAAATAAAAAACACAAAAGAAGAAAAACTAACTCCACATGTGCAAATAATAGCACAGAAACAGAAAGAACCTGAAAAACCAAGATAGCATGTCTTGGTCTTCAAGTCACTAATCCCCCATAATAACCGTACCTAATGAAAATTAGTTGGCAGGGATTTCAAAGAAATAACTCTAAGTTTGTTTAAGCAATCCTAAGAAGACATGTGAAAAATAAAATCCAAGGTAAATAAAATAAGGACAGTGTTCCAAAATATAAAAGTAGAGAGAATTTCTGAAGAGAACCCAAAACTGGATGATGTTGGAAATGAAAACTACAATGAGTCAAATAAAATCCTCAGTAGAAAGTCTCACCAATAGAATGGATCATATGTAAAACAGAGAATTAGGAAAGAAAAACAAGGTTGAGGAAGTTTAAGTTCATTAAATGCCAACAATAAATTTAACAGTGAAATATGAATAGAAAACACATCCAATATCTGCACAACACTAACTATAGTCAGTTAGTTATAGCATTTTTAAAGAGACAGGACACTGTGCAAGTCTTACAGAGTGTGGATCTAGAAGGAGTGAGGGAAGAATTAGAAAAATGGAGCAAATGCATTGTATGAAACTCTCAAGGAATTAAAGTATTTTAAAAAGAAAAAGAAACTACCCCACAGCATATCCACAGGACAATGTTCTTAAGTTAAGGTTTCTTCCCTCTTACCAGATACGTCAAGTGAACAACAAAACTAATGAGGGTAGCAATGTAGATGGAGCCAAATTCATGGATAATGTCTTAGGACCTCCTCCAATCAAAGAGAAAGGTACAAATTCTGTACCTTTCTCCAAGAGTAAGTGTGACTGATCATAAAATGGCCAGAGATTTGGGGGAAGTAGTGGGAGGTGTGAATATGATCAAAATATATCATATGCCTGTATAAAATTTTCAAGTAACTGAAATATTATACACATCGAAAGACTAGAAATACCAACAACCACCTATCCAAAACATGACTGCCACATACTTTTTAATAAATTTTTTAATACTAGCTTAGACATTGTGATACAATGGTCTTGAATGGAGTCCATTATCTACAAGTTTTAGAAGTACCTGTAAACACTCCAGGTAAAGAATGTCCTATACTACACTAATCAGGAAAGGCTAAAATGCCAGGCTTTATTATGTAGAGGTAATTATCAGAGCTAGGCCACAGTGTCAGGAGCAATCTGGAAAATCACACCACAGAGTCTGAGTAAGGTTCAATCCTAGTTCCCAACCAAGGTCAGAATAGTCAATGGTCCTGAGGCCACAGGTACGTGTATAAACAGTGCTTGACCAGCTCCTGTTCCTCGGTGATTTTATATATATATATATATATATATATATATATATATATATATATATATATATCTGGAATAGTCTCAAGACCATGTGCAATATAGCTATGTCCTCAGAAATCAGCACAGATTTTTAATATAGAGCTGTTTTCTTTCTTCTCAAACTGCATCAGGTGGCCTGATTCTAAGATCTGAAAAGATCCCAAATAGAACCAAAGAAGAATGGGATGTGGATGCCTGTGGGGCTGTGGTTATGGAGAAGCCAACTGGTCATTCTTCCCATCTCTGTTATGGTGACTTCAGTTCTGCTGATGTCACATTTGTGAATAGAAAAACTTACCAGGGTTCACTTAAAGAAATGAGCAGAATATGACAGAAGTTGTCAAATTCCAGTTTAGCTGGACACTGAGGCCATTTTCCATATGGCCTTGAAATCCCTCCCTGGAAGAACTCATTGGAAAGTCCTATGCTAACGTAGAAACCTGTGCTGTTTCTAAATAATATCCATGTTCATTTTTATTTCTAGTCAGAGATGAGAATTAGACTACCAAAGCATTTCAGAAAATTATCATAAATTTGGATAAAACTTTTGATTAACTAAGGGTCTATAGCTTTATATTATAATGATTAACTACCTTTGTTAATTGCTTTGAACATTAAGGCTGTTTCCATACCTATCTGAGTTGTTTCTTGGTGCTTTCATACATTTATCATGATACAAGTTGAGAAGCGTTAGCTGGGGCCATCAGTAATCATGACTGTGGCATTTTTTAGGGCTTCAAAGGTGACTCAGTGTGTAAGAGCACTTCTTGTACAGGTATAAGGACCCGATACGGTTGCTAGCATTCATGTAAAAATGTGTGACTACTTTGTGCCTGCAATCCTACGGTCACTACCAACCAGTCTAGCAAAATTGGTTGGTGAGCTCATCAAAGAACCTCCCCATGTCTTTCTCTCCCTTTCTCTCTTTACACACACACACATGCATGCACATACACTTGTGTGTATTAAGGTGGAAATAGAGATACATGTGAACATGTGTGTGATCATAATAAAATCCTGAAATATATGTATGCACCTCACAAATACACACACACACACACACACACAGACAAAAAAGAGAGAAAGCACAAAAGAAAAGAAAAAAAATGGAAGGAGAAATAGCCATGAACTAGAGTTTTGTTTTCCTCTATAAAATGAGGAAGAAAAGGTATTTGAGGAAAGCCTATTTTTAAGCTAAGTATGAGAATTGAAAATTAATATTTTTCACTTGTAAATGATGAGATAAATGTTAAAAGGTTCATTTAGCAAAATTTTGAGTCAAAAATAGCATCAAAATACTGCATTTTGGGCCAGTTTTAGAAAGAGTACAAGGACTTGTGATTTTTTTTTTTTTTTTAGAAAATCAAAAGTAGTTTAGAGGAGAACGGTATAAATGTCTGCTGATAAAGTTCAAGGTGCTCTCCAACATTCCAAATACACATAGATTGTATGGGACTTTTCTTATAATGTAATCTTACTCTACCTCTTAATTATGTTTGATTTGCCCAGCCATAAAACCTGAAGCAAGCTGAACAAATCAACTTTCTTCTCAGTGAGTTTGAAATGAATCTGAAATTCCTGTTTTTGTAAGCTGGACTTCTGAAAAATGATGAATTCTTTGGAAATGAATGAAGAAACCATTTTCTGTCAAAACAGCAATTATCTAATACTAACAAAACTCATGTCTGCAATACGAAAGAAGGAAAAAAGCAGACATGAAAAAAGAACACAGACCAAGGAAGAATGCCAGTGGTGATTAGCTTGTTTTCCTGCTCCAGTCTTGCCCTAAGGGCTGGAGGAAGTCCTTTCTACTCCACTCTGGTCTAAACCGGTGTTCTTTATTACAAGCAAAAGATTGCTGGTAGATGCACAAGGAAGGTTCCTTAGAACTAGTTCAGGAAGACCAGAGTTAAATACTCAAGAACAAAAAGGAAAACTGAAGTATCCAGGAGTTCTTGCTGAGCTTTCTCGCCAGTCCTGAAGTTCTGTTTTTGAATCAGTGAACTCAAATTCACAGTTTAATTTTCAGTTCTCTGAATTTCAATTCTTAAAAATCATGATAATATTTCCTTTCTTTCCCTCTTAAAATGATGGCAGTGGGGAAGCCAAATAGCACTAAGAAAAGCTATTTTTAAAACAAAGTAAATAGAACAAGAGTACAAGAAATACAGAGATCTCCCTATACATGCACATTCCCACCTACTGGAGCCTCCAGGGGCTATAAACTTCCAGCTAAGAAGTGAGAACGAAGCTTTTGGAATGTGACTGTAGCAATAATCGGAAGACATAGACCTGTCTGTAGAAAACATGGGGAAGGTGTTTTTGTGCCATTACTTCAGCCACAGAATAGTTTTTCTTATTAAGAATCGAATAAGTAAACACTGATTTTTATCACCTTACTTGCTAACTCCAAAAGTTTTTCACATGAAATCCATAATCTTGGAGTATATATTTGAAACTTGAAAGTCTAATTCTTGTTTTAAAAATCCAAATAATGTTCAATATTATCTAAATACTAATGTATTCATTGTGATTTAGTTTAGTCAAGTAGTTATGGTAGAGCCCTACTATGGGTTCAGAACATTATTAGGAAGCAGAGCAGAAAGAATAATAAAAGATGACTAAAGAAGTTTTTAAAGAGCTTCCTTGCTAATGGCAGAATCAAATCTGAACTTATAAAGTTGCAATATGTAATGTGAATGGATCTACTATAGATGTGCACCCCTAAGGAGAATTAATCGAAGTCAAGTAGGGCAAGGGCTTCCCCAAACAGGAGGGAATTACCAGGACTTGATTAGCACCAGGAAAATTGGTTCATAAAATATAAGATAGTCAAGAGAAAATCACAAGGGTTGTAATGTCTTGTCAGCAGTGACATGATAGATAATTTCCAGGTGGAGAAAGGACATTTTAAAGTCTAACTACTACCTAATCCATCACAGAAGACTCTACAAAAGAGAGTGGAGGAACTGAGTGACTGCATTCGTGAAACCAGATATGCAGTACAAAAGACACCTGAGAAGACTCAAACACTCAGGTATTGAGGAAGGAAAGACCCAATGCCATCATCATGCCCAGAAACAGAAGACTCAGTTGATGGAGGAAGGTCATTGGTTAAAAAATAAAGAAACTGCTTGGCCCTCATAGGTTAGAACATAGGTAGGTGGAGTAAACCGAACAGAATGCTGGGAGGAAGAGGAAGTGAGCTCAGACACCATGCTCCCCTCTCCCGGGCAGATGCAGGGCAGCTCCTCTCAGAGGCAGATGCCATGCAGCCAGCCGCCAGGTCAGACATGCTGAATCTTTCCCCGGTAAGACTAGTGCTACACAGATTATTAGAGATGGGTTGATAGGGATATGAGAATTAGCCAGTAAGGACTAGAGCTAATGGGTCAAGCAGTGTTTAAAAGAATACAGTTTGTGTGTTGTTATTTTGGGGCATAAGCTAGCCAGGCGACCAGGAGCTGGGGCGGCAGGAACACAGCCCGCAGCTCCCACTACACTCAGTCCCATTCTGTTTCAAATTTCCTTAAGTCAGAGAATGCATATTGGCAGAAGAGAAAAACAATGCTCACAGGTCTAAAATGAAGGTGTTAATAAACACCTTCGTGTTATCTTTCTTGATGAATGCTTGTGGCATTATTTTTGTCAGTCTGCCAGATGTAATTTTTTCTTCTAATAGCACAGATGCACAGAAAACTCAGGGAACTTTTTCTTCATGCTTCAGATACCTGTGTCTTGGTTTCTTTGTACATGTATGTGTGTGCCTGTGTGTGTGTGTGTATGGATGTGTTTGTGTGTGTATATGTGTGTGAGTGTGTAGATTTCATGCAAATATGTACCAGTGAGCACATTTATATGACAGAGGAAGAAAGGTTGTCCTGCTCTATTGCTTTCTACTTTGTTCCCTTGAAACAGATTCCCTCAGTAAACCTGGGAGCTCTTCCCCAAGGCTCAGAGATGAATCATCTCAACATATAAGGCATTTACAGGACACATAGGAACTTACTACTCAGTATAATAATGTATTTTAAAGAATTTGTTTTATAAGTGAAAAGAGATGAAAGATGGCCAGCAAGCTTAGCAAAACTCCTGTCTGCACTGGCGTTACAGAAATGCACACAACCACACTTACATTTTTCCAGCTTAAAATACAACAGCAACAACAAAACATACTTAGGTGCTGGAGATTCTAACTCAGGTCATCTTACCAGCACAGCAAGCCCTCTTACCCCATGCAGTCATCTCCTTGGAGACTTCCTGCCCTTTTGGAAACAAGTATTTGCTAATTTGTCAAAGTTTTATATCATAACACTTCTAAATTTCATATGCTTTTTTCCATCTTGGATAAAAGAGGAGAGCCTGTAGGCCTATATTTCTACACATTTCTACACAGTATGGTGACCAGAATCTCAGGCCACAGTTTTCCCCTGCAGCACAGGAGGTGGTCACCTAGCACTTACAGACAGGTTGTCACTAGGGTCAGGATATGCTAATGCTGTTTTGCTTCTTCTTTGTAATTTGTAAGAATGCCTGTGATACAGATGTTAATTTGGCCTAGGTGACAGAGCTTGCATGCAGAGCAGAAAGAAAGGAAGCCATGACAGAAAGGGCATAGAAAGATGTGAACATGACTAAATTCATTCACCTGGTTACCTAGGAAACAGAATACTAATAAATTTACCCTCAGTTTACATTTTGGTATAAAGGCTGTTTGGAGAATAAACACAAGGAATTTTCAGGATGTGAACTCAGGATTTCATGAGGAATCACTGAGAATCTCCCTCCCAAAAAGCCATGTGAGTTGTGTCTTTAATCCATGCCTCCCCTATGGTCCAGAGAAATAATTTATGATCCAGGCTGGCACCGGACCACAAGAGCTCTAAAAGTTGTTTCTTTTATTTCAAGGGTACCTATGGTTTGCCAATAAGATAAAGAATGTGTAACTAGCAACTTCAGCTCTTCCAACTATACTGAAAATATCTTTATTATAAGCATTTTATTAAAATAGCACATAAAAGAGAACTTAGAACCATCTGAGATAAAAAACATTTCAATAGATTTTATATTCTCACAAATCAATTCCAAAAGCTGTTGTGCCCAGATCACAACCCTCAAAGGGAGACCACCAAACAGAGCTGATCGCAATGCAAAATGCAAGGTTAACTCCTTTATTGTACAGGCTAGCCAGGAACTTCTCCTATACCCCAAAACTGAAAGGTAGCAAGGTAGAAAGAGAAGTTACAGTTCCTTTTCGGGGTTAGATTTTTAAAGGTGAAACTACAGAGCGGTTTTTCAGAGCCGCCTTGGCACGGGTGCAAGGTCTTTGCTCTTTCCCATAGCTTGTTCTTTGTTTTTCTTCATCACCAGGTGGCTGGCTAAGTGTCCTTGTGCTTTGGAATTTCTTGGGAGGGAGTGGGAAAGGAAAGCATTATCTTTCTGTGAAGCTAGTCTAGGTTTCTAATTTTAAAACATTCTGCTAGGTAATTCACATCCATTTTAGTATAAGGGGTGAGTGTCTCACCAAGCAACATGTAAATTAAAATGTTTTTATCCACCATTTTCAAGAAAACAATTTAGATTATACGAATTATGAAAAATTGGCAGAAATAATACAAGCATCCATTTCAACACCAAGGCAATTAAAATATCCATTACACATGCAGTAATACACAGGGACAAGTTACTAATTTATTTCAGTAATTTAAGATCTATATACATCACAAAGCCTTTTAATCTCATTTGATTTTTTCTCTGGTTTCTACAACTAAGTGGCAAGGTTACATTGTCTAATGTTAGCTTTTTGTTTTTCATTCAGAAAGGTAATTTATTTTACATACTCGTGTGCTGTGTAGTAAGTTTCTGGATACCCTCAAATTGCTGTATATTTGGGAGACATTCCGTTTCCCTCAAATTCTGGCAGAAGATGTTCAGAGTAATGAGCAAACTGTACTGGTACTTGGTTAAGATCAGACCATACAACATCCTGCATAGGTCGTGGATTGACACTGACCTGACCTTCAGTAGGAGGAGGTGTTTCATATCATTCTGAAGTCTATGCAGGGAAAAAGATTATTGTACAATTAAGAGAGATTTATCACACTAACCATTAGGCACCCTAGATTTTTAACCCTGAATTGCTTAGGCTAAAGACATAACTCAGCCTGCCGATAACTTGCTTAGCATGGATGAAGTCCTGAATTTTATCCCCAGTGCCATCCAAACCACATTTGGTAATCTATACCTGTAATCCCAGCAGGCAGGAAAATAGAGGAAGGAGAATCATAGATCAAGGCCATCCTTGACTACCTTCAAAGTTTGAGGCCAGCCTGAGATACACGAGACCCCATCTCAAAGAAACAAAACTAAGAGCAAACAACAAGAAGAAACCCTGCTTTATATACTTTACCCCTCCATCTACACATAGCAGCTGACCTGAAAAGAAATGGAATTATCAGACAAAATTGCTGACTACCCAGTGTCACACAGCTAGTGGAAGTACTGAGATTAAAACCCATTTCTGATCTCAAGACTAGAGCCTTTACAAGCATCAACTTTTTAGAAATGAAGGAATGGTTTGGGAATGTTCCTGTGTACACATGCATGTGTTGCACACTTCAACAGTACACAGGTACTATGCTCTGCTTTCCTCATCAGCCTAGTGTTGTGGCAGAATCATCTTTCTGTGTATGTGCTCTATAGTGCTCAATGCCACATTCTCTATGTGCTCCTTGTTAGAATTCATAACAATTTCTCTAATGTTGGTCATGTTAATTCTTTCTAGTTTTTTTATGACAGACATAAATATATACATATATATTTACCTACATACATATGCACAAAGATATTAATTTCTTTATCTCCCTTACCCTTCTCTCCCTTTCCACCTTCTCTCATTCTCTTTCCTTCTTTCTTTTGGTAGGTCTCTAGCCCCAGGGTGTCCTGGAACTCCTAGAACTTATCATATTACCAAGAATGACCTTGAAATTCTGATTTCCTGCCTCCACCTTCCACATGCTATATTGTAGACATACACCACCATACCTCATTTACTTAGTACTGGGGATCAAACCCAGAGCATCCTAAACTAGCAGTCTACCAATAGAACTACATTCCTATCCCAGGATGTTTGTTTCTTAAACTATGTTCAATTGTAGATTCATCAGAGCACAGGACTTGGATATCTGTCTTATATTTTCTGGATGATACTTCCCCAAAACATATGCAGTAGTGTAAAATGGGAATATTTCCACCCCTCTCATTCCAATACTGAACAGGAGTGATCAAAGTAGAGAATACTACTGAGGAGTGGAAGATACATTTCAGACGGGGTATTATGATGAGCATTCAAGGAAATGAAGCTTCTGATACATTTTGGACTTTTTCTTGCTTTTTCACAATCTCCAGATCTGTGAGACCACCCTCAGGGTTTTATTCAAGGTTAGTCAAGGACTATAGTACCACACATCTCTGGCCATCCCTGGCAGTAGACTTCTAGCAAATCAAAGCAAGAACTTTCTGTTCACCAATCTCTTACTCAAAAGCAAAATGTTTCTCCTGCATCAAAACCACCCACATTTAAAACTCCTGTTTAAGTTCAGGAACAGGAAATATATAGCTTTAAGATTAGAGAGTTAACACTGGAGCAGCTTATTCCTCTTACAGAAACCTGATTTCAGTTCCCAGCACCCATGTTAAGTAGCTTACAACTGCCTGTAATCCCTATTCCAGGGAATTCAACAGCCTGTTTTTACATCCATGGGCACTGACATACATACATGTGATACATATGTATGCAGGATGAAAATGACATTCAAATATAAGAATAACATGAAAATAAAAGCAATTTTAAAAGGACTAGAGGGCTAATAGAGTTGTATATCCAAGTAGACAACAAATGCATTCATTCACTCAACAAATAAGCACTTCATAAAAGATTCCCTGGCAGTGAATATTTGAATGGTGTCTGTACACATTACTGAAGTAATAAAAAAGTTACATTTGATTCCAATAATACAAGGATAAAGTCATACAATTTATATTCGATAAAGTCAAATTTATCTATTCCATACTCTTTACTGTGAACATCAAATAACTGTGATAATGGCAAGGAAAGATACTGCATGCTACTATGTAGTTATTGGCATCAAAACAAATTATAGAGCCCAAACAGTTCTGTCCTTTGCCAACTCATCCACTTTGGTTAAGATTGTTCCACAAAGACCATTGTTGCATGATTGAAGTTTTCAGTCCTCTTTCTCTGAAAGAAACTAAAACATTTAAGTAAGCACACAAGTCATTTATTAATATCTTTTCTAGTATTGTATCTTAAGACTATGAATTCTTTGCAGTCTAATATTTAGTCTTCGATAAAATGAACGTCAATTTTCATTCTTCTACAGGTTGACATCCAATTGTGCCAGCACCATTTGTTGAAGATACTCTCTTTCTTCCATTGTATACTTTTAGCTCCTTTATCGAAAATCAGTTGTTCATAGGTTTGTGGGTTAAAATCCGGGTCTTCTATACGATTCCATTGGTCGACTTCTCTGTTTTTATGCCAGTACCACGCTGTTTTCATTACTGTAGCTCTGTAATAGAGTTTGAAGTCAGGGATGGTAATGCCTCCAGAAGTTCCTTTATTGTATAAGATTGTTTTGGCTATCCTGGGTTTTTTGTTTCTCCATATAAAGTTGATTATTGTCCTTTCAAGATCTGTGAAGAATTTTGATGGGATTTTAATGGGGATTGCATTGAATCTATAAATTGCCCTTGGTGGGGCACCTGAGGATAGGGAACCTGAAATGAACCTATCCTATAATCATACTGATGAATATCTTGCATATCGCCATAGAACCTTCATCTAGCGATGGATGGAGATAGAGCCCAGAGACCCACACTGGAGCACCGGACTGAGCTCCCAAGGTTATAATGAGGAGCAGAAGGAGAGAGAACATGAACAAGGAAGTCAGGACCATGAGGGGTGCACCCAACCACTGAGACAGTGGGGCCGATCTATTGGGAGCTCACCAAGGCCAGCTGGACTGCTACTGAAAAAACATGAAATAAAACCGGACTCTCTGAATGTGGCAGACAATGAGAGCTGACGAGAGGCCAAGGAGGATGGCACAGGAACTTTCATCTGGCGATAGATCGAGAGACAGAGACCCAATTTGGAGCAACGGTCTGAGCTCTTAAGGTCCAAATGAGGAGCAGAAGGAGGGAGAACATGAGCAAGGAAATCAGGACCATGAGGCGTGCACCCACCCACTGTGGCAGTGGAACTGATCTATTGGGAGCTCTCCAAGGCCAGCTGGACTGGGACTGAATAAGCATGGGTTGAAACTGGACTCTCTGAACATGGCGGTCAATGAAGGCTGATGAGAAGCCAAGGACAATGGCACTAGGTTTCAATCCTAATACATGAACTGGCTTTGTGGGAGCTTAGCCTGTTTGGATGCTCACCTTCCTGGGCCTGGATGGAAGTGGGAGGACCTTGGTCTTCCTGTAGGGCAGGGAATTTGGACTGCTCTTCAGTATCGAGAGGGAGGGGGAATGGACTGGGGGGAGGAGAAGAGGAGTGGGGATGGGGGAGGGGAGTGGGGGGAGGGGGCAATGTGTGGGAGGAGGGGGAGGGGAATGGGAAACTGGGAGCAGTTGGAAATTTTAATTAAAAAAGAATAAAATAAAAAAATGAACGTCAAACAAAAGTCAACACTCTGCCTCACAAAGTGCTAAGGTGTTTCTGATAGTGACAAAACTTAGGAGGCTGTACTCTCCAATATGACAGCCACCAGCTGTGAGTGGCAATGATATTCAATTTTAACTATATGAAAGTTAGTGGTCAGTTGATGAATCACAGGAGCCACATTCATGTGTTCAGTTGTCATAAGGAGCCAGTAGTCATTATTGTGAATGGAAGGTTAGCAGATCTGTGCAGGTGGAAGCCAGAGGTAGAGAGCTGAATCACTTATCTACACCATTTATTGAGATAAACTCTCATTGACCTCCACAGTTTTGGCTGGCTGACCAATAAGTCTCCAGGCTCCTCCTGTCTCTGTTCCCAGCACTGAGGTAACAACCATATATGTACACATGCAGGTTTGATGTAGACACTTAGGTCTTCATGTTTGAGCAGCAAACCCTACCTACTAATAAATTACAGCAGTCCTTGATCAGTAAAAAAATTCCCATTGCCAAGTGTGGCATCAAAGCACTAAGAATGTTTTCTACTTACCATCCATGAATTAACACATAGAATTCAGATTTTCAGCACATCTGACCTGCAATAGTAATGTTAATGGGTGTGTAGAGAGATGTGATGGGAAATCAGACAGAAGTTTGTTGGAGGAGGGCATGCTGCCAGTAAACAGCAAGAAGCTGTGTTAAACTATGTATTTTTGTGTCTAGAATTATGCTCTCTCAGGTTTTTAAGTAGATTTTAATTTGCCACGTTGGCACCAATCTGTTGAAGGAGGGTGCCCCTTGTTAGCGCCTGGCCATCCAGCTAGCCAAATAATCACACAGAAACTGTATTAATTTAATCATTGCTTGGCCCTTAGCTTTTGTTTTCTATTGCTTAACTCTTACATCTGAATTTAACCCATCTCTACTAATCTGTGTATTTCCACATGGCAGTGGCATACCGACAAAGTTTCAACATGTCTGACCCTGGTGGTGGCTCCATGACATCTCTTTCTCTGCCTTTCTCCTCCCAGCATTCAGTCTAGTTTTCCCCGCCTTCCTTAGTTCTGCCCTGCTATAGGCCCAAAGCAGTTTCTTTATTCACTAATGGTAATCACAGCATACAGAAAAAAATCCCATATCAGTAAAAAAGAATCCCATTGCCAAGTGTGGCATCAAAGCACTAATACTGCTTCCTACTTGCCATGGTGGAGAGTGAATTAACACATTGATTTCAGATTTTCAGCATATTTGGCCTACAATAGTAATTGATGGATGTGCAGAGAGGTGTAATGGGAAATCAGACAGAAGCTTCTGTTTCACTTACCTTCTTGGAAAACTTGATGCTCCAGCAGCATTCTGGAAAGGCTTCTGATGCTAAGAACTTTCTCTCTGTGTGAACATAAAGGTAACACTTTCTCTAAGCTGCCAAAAGCAGTTTAATCAAGAAATAACATTATCATGCATTCATCTTATTGCAAATGTTATATATAAGACAAGTAAAGATACAAATTAAAAGAAAAGCAAATGGTAATTTAAGAAAGTTATTTCCACGTGGGTACTCAAATAAAAGAGTATAGAAGAAAACAACAGTTTTGGTTTACATATAAAAATTTAAAATATTTTTCCTCAGAATTGATGAATTTGAAGAAAATGGAGTCATAAGATAGTTTACATAATAAAATTTGTAATAATTTAAATAGACTAAAAGAACCTACATTGTTATAATACTAGCAAGCTAAAACAATCACTTCCACATAAGAGGGTACTCTTTAGATTAAAAACAATCCGACAACCACAACAGTGAAATATGTGCTCCATTATCAAGTAGAACCAGTACAAAATCAAATGTAGAATCAGAATATAAATACAAACAGAATAGCAGATCACTAAGGGATTCAAGATTGCTACTGCTGGCCAATTTGTTTTATTTTCCATCCCTTTCTTCCCCCTCTTCTCCGTCCTTTCTCCTTATCTATGCCAGTTAATTTTTTTCAATATCAAATAATGGAGAAGACCTTCCTACCAGGATACCATCAAATGCAGGCATGAGATTATAAACACACAGCTGCTGAAGTAGATGATGACACAGGAGCAAGCACAAGTGACTCCTCAGCACACTGAAGTCTAATGATCTCAGTCCCATAGCATAGGGTCACCTAAAGCAAATAACTCATGTGTTTGTTTTGTTTTATTCTGAGTTTATTTGATAAAAAATATCTAAAGAATCAATCTTTTACTTAGTTGCTAGCATAGTTACTCCTATTAAAAAGCCAATGGAAATTTCCAGAGCAGAACTTTAAACTGGAAGTACAACTTGATGGTAGAATATGTGCCTAGCCTGAGTGAATCTCCTGCAGAGAAAAGGGAAATAGATTAAAGATGTACAGATTTATACTATATCAGTGTGTTATCATGGATATAAAATACTCCAAAACTTTGAATTTGACTGATTTTTAATTTTTAAAAGGTAGATCCCTATCTGTCCAATGGTGTTAAGCAAAGAACTGAATAAGTCTAGCAGTGTGTTCATCAACTCTCTGTTTTCAGCAACTAATTACTATGCAGACTATAAAAAAATTATGGATTTTCTAAAAGGTACTAATTCTAAGGAAACTAGGAAATTTATAAAATTTTCTCCTCTTTCCTATTGACCCTTAATGAAATCAATTGCATGTGGTCGTTAGAAATGGAGACAGTAAGAATGATGCATAGACTGAGGGACAGTAGAGACAGACATGTTTTCAAGTTATACCAGTAGAGTCAAGATCAATTCCATTTTCATACCATTTTTAATGGTTTTCCAAACTCCTCAAATGTACCCACATAAAAGCTTCAATTAATGTGTATATATTTTGGGAAGCTCCCCCTTTAAAACCTCTAGTTTAATTTCCTTCTTCATGTCACAGGGTGTAGCTCAATGCTGATGCACAGCTTCCAGTTAAATTCCCAGCCAGGAGAAGCAGCTAGTATAGGTATTAAATCAGGCAATTTGGGGTAGATAAGAGGTCAGCCAGGGTCACATTTGACATCCAATGAAACCTTGTCATCAATCAGTCCTTTCTTCACCCTTTAAGGGTTCTGCATGAAATAACCCTAAGAAAGAGATGTGGTATATTATGAGGAGCCAAGGCATCAGATTGTGAAAGGAGACAGGTCTCAATATTATCAAAGAATCAGCCACAAAGAGAAGTAACTGCCTTGCTGCCTTTGCTCTTTTCAAGTGGTCTTTCATGATGGGAAATCCAAACCTAGGAGCTATCAAGACAGTTATGAATCTACTTCTTAATGTCTTGTATATCCTGTTCATTAAACTGTAAACTTGGAACATTCTCAATGTCCTAAGATTAAATTTAGCAAGTCCTCACTGTTTGGTTGGAAGAGTCACCTCAGCCCTTAAAATCCTTATCCAAAAAGAGTCTGGAATGTTTGGTTGGAAGCATCACCCCAGCCCCCTGGCATCCATTTTGGAATATTGGGTGGAAAGTTCCATTTCAAAGTTCCCTCCTTTGGGAGTTGCCTCAGTCCAAACTCCACCTCCAAGAAAGCCTGACAAATGGTGACCCCTCCCCAGGGAGGGTCAAGACCACTCCCATAGGCTATTTAAACTGTCCCCAAGGGAATGAACACATATTCTCCCTTTTTCCCTCTACAGTAGTCATTCCAATTCTCCTTTCCCCTTCTCCATGTTTTGCCAGGCTGCCATCTGGGAGTCCTGGCATCCTTTAAATTAGGTATGATTTAGTCTAATTTAGAATATTGCATTGGCAGAGAGGCTTACCAGGCCAAATAAAATTCTTAACACTCACTCTGTTTATTCATGTCTTCAAACACAAGTGTGTGCTATGTTTGAGGTTTTCATTTGTTTATCATCTGATGAACACACATACACACCATAGAGATATGGCAGTGAGGAATCCAGACTCTTAATGTAAGTAAGGTCACTGATCCAGACCACTGCAAATGAATAGCCTCTAAGTCTCTGATCCATATTGGGAGGAGAAAACTGGGAAAGAGAGCTATCAGAATGGGAATTGTAGAACAGGCCTGAGACAGTGAATTCCACAGGAGCAGGACTGAGCCAGTGACCTGGGCAGAAGCAGGCCTGGGACAGTGAACTCCATGGGAGCAGGAGCAGATTCAGACCAGGGACATTTGTGGAAGCAGTACTGGGCCAGCTACCTAGGCCAGAACAGGCTTGAGGCAGTGAGCTTCATGGGAGTGGGACTGAGCCAGTGACCTAGGCTGGAGCAGGCCTGAGAAGTTTCATGGAAAGTTCCATGGGAGTGGGAACGGACCCAGACAATGGACATTTGTGGAGGCAGAACTGAACCAGCAACCTGGGCTGGAGCAGACCTGAGAGAGCAAACTCCACAGGATCAGGTACAGGATAGCCACTACTGAGCAAATGGGCCATCATCAAGGGAGAAGACCTGAGACAAGACCTCTGTGGGACTAGGCATAAATCTTGGACCTCTGAGGGAGTAGGCCTGAGCCAGGTCCTTTGTGGTTCCTGGTGCACCCAAGTCTGGGACCTCCAAGGGAGAAGATCAGAGTCTTCTCTGATCTTTTGGGTTGTAGGACCAACCCAAAGCCAGGAACCTCTGCAGGAGCAGATGCAAACCAGGAACATTTACAGAAACAGGTCTGAGATGGCAACCTAGAACAGAACAGGCCTGAGACAGTAAACCCCATAAGAGCAGAGCAAACCCCAGGAACACTGAGTGACCTCCAGGAATGGAGTAACCAATAGGGTAACTAGAACTGTGGCACTGACTATACCATGAGGAACAACCATCTGAGCCTTGGATCCACTGGCACCTAGAAGATTAATCACCAGAGTTACAGGCAGCCCCAACCACACCAATTAGAGGAAAAGATGAGTAGACAAGGTAAGAACACACACAACTCCACCAAAAGCAACATGACACCAGTAAAATCTAGAGACCCTACAACAGCAAGACTTGAACAACCAAATTTCATGAAGCAGAAGAAAATTACCTAAAAATAGCTTCAAGAGAATGTTTGAAACTCTTAAAGAGGAAATGAGAAATTCCCTTAAATAAATGGAGGAAAAGACAAATGAAAAATTGAAAAACATCTGCAAATCCCTTAAAGAAAACCAAGAAAAGAAATCAAACATATGAAAGAAACTATTCAAGACTTGAATACTGAAATAGAGACAATAAAGAAAATATGAGATGATGGAGGAAGGTCATTGGCTAATAAAGAAACTGCCTTGACCCATTTGATAAGCCAGCCTTTAGGTGGGTGGAGTAAACAGAACAGAATGCTGGGAAGAAGAGGAAGTGAGCTCAGACTCGATAGCTCTCCTCTCTGGGGCAGACACGATGAAGCAAGCCGCCGGGTCAGACATGCTGAATCTTTCCCAGTAAGACTGGTGCTACACAGATTATTAGAGATAGGTTGATAGGGATATGAGAATTAGCCAGTAAGGGCTAGAGCTAATGGGCCAAGCAGTGTTTAAAAGAATACAGCTTGTATGTTGTTATTTGGGGGGGAGGGGGGCATAAGCTAGCCAGGCGGCTGGGAGCCGGGTGACAAAAAGCAGTCCTGCAGCTCCTTCAACAATGAGACACTGGTGGCTTTCTGAGGCCATGAGTACCATAACACCATGGCTACCGACCTAGAAAGTGAGCTGGCTTCTGAAGTCAGATTTGTTGTCATGGATTCCACCATGACAGGGACAGTGGCATTTCAATCATGTTTTGCCCATTGGTTGTCATGGTCAATCATAGCCAATCATTTGTAGTTTTTGTTACTAGTGTTTGGTTAGTATTTTTGAGACAGGGTCTTTCTTTTCAACTGTGGCTAGTCAGTATTCACTATGTAGTTTTCTAAGCTAGTCCGGAATTCATAGCAATTCTCTAGTCTCAGCATCTCAAGTGCTGTGACTTTATGACTGCTCAAGCTTAGTAGTATAATTTTTATTAAATATAACTAATTTATAACATTTCTTCCAATTAATGTTCCAACAGTACACTTGAACTCCAAGAAAAAAAGACACATAAAGCAACAAAAACTCCCAACCCATACTTCAGATTAATGATTAAAATATTCTCAGGGAATTTGTCGGTAAAGACATCTCACTCAATAGGAAGTGTGCAAAATCTTACTTTGAAAAAAAAACAAATAATTATTCAGATGTGCTATAACAGGTTGTGTGTGTGCATATACATGTGTATACACATATGTTCAAGGATGCAATGTGTATACATGCATGAGTGTGTAGGTCAGAGGTCAGTTCCAAGTGTCTTCCTTGTCTCTCTATCTTGTCTTTTGAGCAGCGTAGCTCACTAAAAGTAGTTCACTAATTTAGGTAAACTGGCTGGCTGGTGTACCTTATGGATCCTCCTGTCTATACCTTCCCAGAACTTGCATTAGTGGTATACAGCTTTGTTCTCTGATTTTAACATGAGTAGTTCAGATTGATTTCAGGTCCTCATGCTAGCTTGGAAATTATTTTACTTATGCCCATTATCTTTATACTATGTGATTTGGGCCACTTGCTGTGGTGCTTTGAAAGAAAATGGCCCCCAAAAGAAATAGCAGTATTGGGATGTATGGCCTTGTTGGAGTAGGTGTGGTTTTGCCAGAGAAATTATGTTAATGTGGAGGTGGGCTTTGAGGTCTCATGTATGCTCAAGATACAACCCAGTGTCTTGGACCACTTCCTGTTGCCTGAACAAGATGTAGAAGTCTCAGCTACTTCTCCAGCACCATGTCTGCAGGTACACCATTATGTCCCATCATGACAATAATGACTAAATCTCTGAACCATAAATGAGTCACCTCTTTATAAGAGTTCCATGGTCATGTTTTTTCTTTACAGCAATAGAAACCTAACTAAAATACTTGTGGTGTTACATTCACAAATAAAATAAGTCTTAAAGCACATATAGTTATCTGAATGCCAACTAAGTTACTTCAGTTTTCACTCTACTATAGTAACAGAACACCTATTGCAAACACAGGGTTTCCATGCACTGTCTTCATGGTTTGTGTAACAAGTTTGAGAAATGGTAGAGTTATTTTAATAAAACCATACAGATAGGATCAGAATAAATCTGAGAGACCTGTGGATGGTTAAATGCATGAGTCATGTATGTGTGTTAGTATGTAACTGATACAAACTTTTTCCTGATTTTTGCCCCCCAAATCTCATATTTGTAAGAATCTAGAGAACATTTACAGGGAATCACTTTTTCCTGAATAATTTTATTATTAAAACATGGCACAAATCTTCCAAACTGTAATTCTGTCTAGTAAGCTTCAAGAGGTTTCTATTCATAATTAAGAGACTCCACACAACACACACGGGTAGGAATCTCTGTAATTCTATCTACCTACTTCCTACTCTCAAACAGCCACATCTTCCCTGTGTTTTGCACAGGTCAATAAAGAATGAATGAAGATTTGGCGTTGAGAGCTGAGCAGTTGAAAGAGGAATGGAACAAGCTTGATTATATCTCATATTTCCTTCCCAATAACTTTTTCCTTCCTTCCTATTTGTGTCTATTTGTGTGTGTGTGCATGTGTGTGTGCATGTGTGTACCCACGCATACTTATTACTGTGTGTGCAAAGCTTCTGTATGTGCCAATACTCAGGTATGTTTGTGCACATGTCTATGAAGATCAAAAATCTCCTCCTGGTATTATGTCTGAGGATCTGCTCTCTCTTTCTCTTTCTCTCTGTCCTTCTCCTCCTCCCTCTCTTTCCCCTCTCCCACCCACAATGGTCTTTCAGTAGCCTGAGTCTTGCCAAATAGGCTAGGCTGGTTGGGCAGCAAGCACTAGGATCTGTTTGCCTCTGCATCTCCAATGAAGCTATCATGCCTGGCTCTTTACTTGGATGCTATTGCTAGAGAGCAAACTCTTTTCCTCATGCTTTCATGGGCTATTTTCTTAGCTATATTACCATAAATAATTTTCTTTACATGTAGAAAACAGAAAAAGATGAGGAAACTGGAAATAGCTTTAAATAAAACCTCAGATTTCAGTGTGAAAGATAAATTTTGACTTCTCTATCACATTGTGACTGAATGTATAGCCTGGGTATAAAAAAAATGATTACTACTAATAATAAATGTGTGTTTTCCAAAGTTAATTTTTTAAACTATGTTCAAATTTAAAAGGAAGAAATATAAAAGACTTCATTTTGAAGAAATTAAGTCTGTTGTAAAATTAATAACAATGAAAAATCAATATTTAGTTAAAAAGCTAAACTGAAATCCTACTTCAAAATCACATTATTGCAAAGTGTCTTTTAAAAAGATGTTATTGGGTACATCTGTAAATTCAGGAGTCTAAAGAAAGAGAATTCCGGCCAGTTGATGGCCAGCCTAAGCTGTGTTATTGAATAAAGACCCTGTCTGGAAAAAAATAAAAGGAAAGATGAAATAAACCAAAACCAAAGCAAAACAAAACCAAAACTGTAGTGGCATTTCAAATGTATTTTAAAAAATAAAGACTGCCTGAAGATCTGAGAGTAAAATAATCCCACTGGTGAGTCGTACAGATGAGATTATGGTAACACACACCTTTAATCCCAGCCCTAGAGAGGAATATAAGATGGGGTGAGGCAGCTTTCAGATGCAGTCTCATGAGATTCCAGAGGGAAGGATCACCATTTCAGACTGAGGTTGAGGTAAGAGCCAGTGGCTGGCTGTTTTGCTTTTCAGATCTCCAGATAGAACTCTAATTTCTGACCCTGAGCTTCTATTAATTATGCCTCATTTGTGGTCAAACGTTTTGGGATACTAATTTACAAAAATGCCATTTGCCTGAGGTTTTTAGCCAACAGCCCAAGATACAGTTGAGATTGGAATTCCAGCTCTGGGAGTTGAACCCAACCTAGCTACCTGAGTTTGGAAGAAAAACTAACAATCCCAGCTTCCATCCGGCCCACCTTAGCTTCCATATAAAGATGGAAAATACACAGAGAATCTGGATATTCTATGTTACTGTGTGTCTTTGAATTGTTTGACTGCCGAGGAAGGATCAATATATATTTTGATCAAAATGCTTTGACTTCAAAATATAAGTCAAAAGATATGTTAATTTGAAGAAAAGGTTTTGCTTTTTCCACAGGAATAGAGAGACTGTGGATTCATTATGGGTTAAGAAAAATAAGGTTTGATCAAGGAAGAGCCCCTGGAAAATCTCCAGTGGAAATAGGTGACCCAAATGATGAAGCATTTCAGAGTACATTTATTGCAGTTTCCTCTGAGTTCAACATCTAGAACAGCTTCAAGACTGTTGACTGAAATGATCTAGCTTCACAGAATACTCCAGTAAGGACTTGATCATAATCTTAAATTTTCTTTGGGTCCCCATATTAGTGCTTCCAATCAGCAAGAAGTAATCTAGAAAACTACACCCATATTCCCCCAAATTGGATTATGGATGTTTGTTTTTGTTTAATGTGTTGGTTACAAGTTGTTATGGATAATGGTCAGGAAAAAAGCTAAACAAAGGAAATTAGATTCAAGATTCTTGTTTAAAAAATTTAAAAAGGACTAGTGGTGGTTGTGGTGGTGGCACACACCTTTAGTCCCAGGACTCAGGTGGCAGAATCAGGTGGATCTCTATAAGTTTGAGGTTGGCTTGGTCTACAGAACAAATTCCAGGATGGGCTCCATAGTTACTGAGAAACCCTGTTTCAAAAACAAAAAGGGAAGGAAGGAAGGAAGGAAGGAAGGAAGGAAGGAAGGAAGGAAGGAAGGAAGGAAGGAAAGAAAAAAAAAGAAAAAGAAAAAAGGGAAGGGAATATAAATATTATAGGATAGAAATATAGATTATTGAATCTACTTTTTAAGACCAACTATTAGTTTTAAATGTTTTACATTGGTTTTACTTTTGTATATCATATGCAAATTTTGTATTATTGATACAAATTTGAGATTAACACTGTTAAAATGTATTGTACATACATTTCAAATTCTTGTTCAAGGTATTGTACCTATACAACTCATTTAACAATGTAATGCAAATTTCTAATCCTTTAAAATTATTATTATCAACTGTTTAGGATAACTAAGGAATATAGGTTAGTAGTTAATCACCTATTATAACTGAATATGTAGTCACATTAGGTATGCTTTCAAGGTCAAACAAAGGTATAATTTAGATAGATAGGCCATCTTCAAACACTTCAGAGATCTGAAGAATATGGCATTTAATAACCTAGATTCATTTTTATGACAATGAGACATGTCTGCTCCTGGCAGCACCAATCTACTTCAGAGAAGATAATGGCCATAGAAGAAACTCCACTTGGAGTTTATTTTCTTTATGGCAAAAGTAATCCACGGGGCAAGAAAATGCCCCTGCCTTGACTGCTGACATCATGCTGTCCTAATTAGACAAGCAGGACACAAAATATCCTGCTTCACAGAAAAGTCTGTCAAATATGCCAGGCATGTAGGCCAAAGGTGGATGCCCCAACATTTCAGAGGAACTTTAGGTGACTGTTTAAGCAGCCAACTGTTTCTGTCCTTACTCATATTTTTTGGAAGTCACTTGTTTACACTTCCTGCCTACTCAGTTAATATTCCTTCCTTCTTGGGTCTCTGAGAGAGTTGAAGTTTAGATAGCTATAATTATAGTTTACCAGACACAAGTTACAATTAAAGTAAATTAAGTTGAAGACTTCACACTCATCAAGATATGATAGAGAAGAAATTTTTTTTTGATGTTGTCAAATGCAAATAGACTAGACATTGTTGATATATTTATTGCCTGTATATATTGTATATAGTCATTGGATGTATGGTATTTAGTTTTCTTATAATAGTTATAGCCTTATAGCCTTCTTTTTTATTTTTTTAGACAAAAAGGGGAAATGTAGTGGCATTTCAAAAGTATTTTAATAAATAGAGACTGCCTGAAGATCTGAGAGTAAAGCAGTTCCACTGGTCAGCCTTACAGACCAGATTATGGTAACACACACCTTTAATCCCAGTAGCCCCTCATAATTGCCACTGGTTGGTGTATGCCTTTAATACCAGTGGTATATACTTTTGATCTCAGTCCTAGAGAGGAATATAAGATGGGTGAGACAACTCTCAGATGCAGTCTCATGAGATGCCAGGAGGCAGGATCCCCATTTCAGACTGATGTTGGGGTGAGAGTGAGTGGCTGGCTATTTTGCTTTTTGGATCTTCAGGTTGAACCCCATTTTCTGACCCTGAACTTTTATTAATTGTGCTTTGCAAAACAAAAAAGGGGGAAGGTAGAGGAGTGAACAGCAGATCATTTTGTTGGGTACACCTCTAATGTTACAATCAGCAATTAAGATACTGAAACATGATGGTTTGAGAACAGAACAAGCAAACAAAACAATCTTATTGTTCAAATAGAACCAAATCAGAGATCCTGTTGCATTTTTAAACTCTTCCACCTCTTAAAATAGCAGAAGCTGTGACAGGTGTCAGGATGACCCAGAATATGTGAGGCATTGACTAATGTCCAGCACATGATGGTGTCTCATATGGCCAGGCTCTGTCCCTTGGCAAGCTTGTCTTGGTTACAGGCATCACCCAGCAGTTTCCATTACATTCAGTTGAATGCCTCAGTCAGCCTTCTGATTTTTGCCTTGTGGTCAGGTGCTCTGGATCTTGACAATCAAAGCAAAAGGCATCTCCCACATTTGGTAACTTTTTTTTTTTTTTTTTTTTTTTTTTTTTTTTTTTTTGGTTTTTCGAGACAGGGTTTCTCTGTGGCTTTGGAGCCTGTCCTGGAACTAGCTCTTGTAGACCAGGCTGGTCTCGAACTCACAGAGATACGCCTGCCTCTGCCTCCCGAGTGCTGGGATTAAAGGCATGCGCCACCATCGCCCGGCCTATCTCCCACATTTGGAACAGCATTTGAGGTCACTCAGTTACAGCTGTCTTTTATCAAGGGCAGGAGCAACAACCAACTCTGCTTCTTTGCTCCATTCCTGCAGTGCAGACAAGTTCACATCTTCCTTGTCAGAACTGGGCTCAAATTTCAGACTCTCAGTATTGGTGGTGAATTCAGACCCATAGTAGAGGAAGCTAGCTCAGACTCACAGTAGTGGAGGTTAGCTCCAACCCACAGCAGTGGAGGTTCGCATAGTAAGGACTTGCTCTGAGGGCACTAAGTTGGATGCTCAGCACCGCAATAGTAAAATGTTCCACTGCTTACTAACGTGTGACTCTTAGAAATCCCCTTAAAAGTTGGTATTAGTTGTCTAAGGTGATCCTCACACAGCAATCAATGCTCAGTTCTTGGCACAGGGTAAAGCAGGCTAAAAAATTATGTGTAAAACCCAGCCCATTCAACTTGGGCCAGGTCTGACCATGCACACATTTTTAGGTATCCTTTATTCCTTTTTTCTTTCTTCCTTCTTTTTCCTTTCCTTTTTTCATGCCTCTCTTCTTTTCCCTCTTTCTATAATTCTGCGCCAGAGTCACATGTAGGCTAGGCCAGCCTCAAAGTCACTATATAGCCAAGGATGACCTTGAACTCCTAATCCTGTCTCTGCTTCCCCAGTGGGAAGGCCAATGTATACTACTGTCTGATTTCTGGAGTTATGACTATCAAACATAACTGGGGAGTTCCACTACTAACTGAGCTATACTTTCAGCCCTCTAGCTATCATTTTGTAAGCATCAGACCAGAAAGACAAAAGTTTCAGGAAGATGTAAGAGAACAAATTGAAAGATGAGCTTTTTAGGAGGATGATGAACTCAGTGATGTCATCTTATTGAGCAGATAGAAACTGCTTTCTCAAAGAACTCTGCATAATAACAATTAGAATATTATAGTATATTCTATCCTCTAAAACACTAATGTATTTTTTATCCATTTCTACATGAATTATTGTCTCATCCTTTAAAGGCTGAAACAGAAAACATTTATCTTCCAACAGGCTCTGTGCAGTGGAAGTGGGCCAGCAGCATAGCTGAGTACTGTGGGATCTGGTTCCCTCATGAGCTATAATCAAGGCTTGGCTGGGCTGAAGTTATTTAAAGGATTGACTCAGGGAGGACTTGCTCCTGAGATTATTCTCAGAAATCTTAACAGCCTTCTAAAAATCAGCTTTCAAGCTCTCTCCCATGGGCCTGCCATTACCAATGGCATGACAGCTGACTTCCCCCAGGGTAAGTTATTCAAGAGGTAGAGTGAACTTCCCCCTCAGACAAAAACCCCAGGCAATCAGACAGCAAAATTAGCAAAACTGCATGCAAAATATTCCCCATAGACTACCATATTGGACCTCTTAGTCCTCAGCTACTGGTGCTGTTCAGAGGAGCCGTGAAACCTTTGGATGATGAGAACAGATCTACACAGGGAAGATCTGAATGTTTATAGCTTGTCCCCAATTTCTATTATACCCCATTTCTTGACCCACACAGATGTGGACAGGCAGATATAAGCTTCTACTGTAGCTTTCAATTACTCCAATTTCTCTGCCCTTCCACCAAGATGTACTGTATCCTCAAACCAAGACATAGAATAAAAAATTGGTTTCCTTAGATTGCTTCTTGTCTGATGCTCAGTAACGGTGATGGGAAAAGTAATAGAGCATTCTATCATCTGCCATGTTCTGTCTGTTAGGTGTGAGACGATAAGCTCAGCTCACACAACAGGAAAGAACCATAAAAGGATATGAATTCCAGAGAGTGCAGATCACACTAAGGGGCATATTCGAGGGTGCCTATCACATTTATCTTGTGACTGCAACAAATTCAATTGCTCCCCAATCTAAAATTTCCTCACTGCTCTCAGGAGCTCTAAACTCTCCCCACCACAGTATCAACTTATAGCTCAAAAGTCTCTTCATGTATGCTGGACTAAGAATGCATTGAATTCCTCAAGTATAGTTTTTCTGTAGGCATGGTGACACATTCCTATAATCCTAAACACAAGGTAGAGCCAAAAAGATAAGGATTTCAAGGCCAGTGTCAGCTACAAAGGAAGTTCAAGCAGAGTTTGTGCTAACTAATACCTACTGATCCAAGATAAAGCACGAATTATAAGCCAAAAAGGTGATTCCACCCACGTCTAGATGAGTGAACTGTGAGTTAATTGGGATTGTTCACTGGAGTGTAGGTGAAGGGTTACTTCAAGAAGCACAGATGACTGAAAGGCAGATGCATCACACACACATACACACACACACACACAAAAAAAAAAAAAAAAAAACCATTGCATGCCACTACAGGGTCACACCTCAGAAAACCTGTGCCCACAGGGCTACCTGCATAACTTGCAGACAGCTCAGCAGCCACCAATTAGAGCTTTTTCTGCACAGTAATTTTGACTGTTTATATAACCTTGTGGAGCACTCTTATGAATCTTCTAAGTTTGCAAATTTCTTGAGACTTGTATTCTCTGTTTATTCTCTAGGCCTCCGAAGTGTCACTTGTTATGAAACTGTTTTGGTTTTGAAGTTTTTTGTTTTGTTTTTTTCGCTGTGTTTTCCAAGCTGTCCTGGTACTGTACCTGTAGACTGGCCTTGAACTCAAAGATCCACATGCCGCTGACTCCCTAGTGCCAGGATTAAAGGCATGCACCACCACCACCACCCAGCTGTAAGTTTTAATTTTTAAAATTTTTACCTAAAAAATAATTAATTACATTATTTTTTTTACTTTTCTTTTTCCTTCTAACTCTTCTACGGGCCTCCCTAAGACCCTCTCAAATTCATGGCTTCTTTTCTTTGGTTACTATTATTACATACACACACAGAGTTTTATATATATTTATTCATATATGCATAAATATGTAAATAAAACCTGCCTAGTCAACTAGTATTGTTTGTATGACCTTATTGCATGATCTCACGGCTAACCACTTGGTATTAGATAACTGTCTTAACTAGTGTTAGTATTGCTTTAACAAAATATCATTATAAAGGCAGCTTATAAAAGAAGGTATTTAATTGAGGGCTTGCCTATGGTTTTAGAGGGTTAGTCTATGGTTATTGTGGTGAGAAACACAGTGGCAGCAAGGTAGACATGACACTGGAGCAGTAGCTGAGAGCTTACATCTGATTTGTAAGTTGCAGATTAAAGAGAGAGACACTAAACCTGACTTGAGCATTTAAAACCTCAAAGTCCACCTCCTTCTGCAAGGCTACATCTCCTGATCTTTCCCAAATATTTGACTAACTGGCTATCAAGCATTCAAACTTATGAGCCTATGGGGGCATTTTCATTCAAACTACAATAATGGGTTAGGTAGCTCATCCCGGGGAAAGACTAATTTTTTATTTCTCTACAGTGTAACAAGACTTTTTCTGTCCTACCAGACAGTTTCCACATAATGGCACAGAGGCTTCTTATTAATTATTAAAACTTAACCTATAGCTTAGGCTTGTTCCTAACTTGCTTTTATAACTTAAATTAACTTATTTATATTAATCTAAGTTATATCTTACACCTCCGGTTTCCTCTCTGTATGGCTGTCAACTCTACCCTTATTCTTCCCAGAATCCTCTCTCCAGAAATCATGCCCATACCTCTTCCCTGGCCTTTGGCCAGTCAGCTTTTTAGAACAACAACCACAGCAATACATTTTCACACAGTGTATAATTATCCCACAATACCACAGTTATTATTTTCCTATAGTTCTTTGTCTAGAGGTATAGTGTAATGACATTTTCTCTTTCCACATTGACATATCTATTGGTGCTGTCTCTGTTTAGGTCTTATCTAAGTAGCCATATTGTCCGGGTGTCTTGGGTGGAGTTTCCTTGTTATTACAAAGAGATACAATCTAATAGCCAACTTCCTGGTCCTCTGGCTCTCACTATCTTTCTACCCCTCTTCTACAATGTTCCACCAACCTACTTCCAAGAGGAAATGTTTCAATTCAGAGAAAATCAATATAAGGCAGTTGCAGGAGACCATATTCATCAACAACAAAGAATTACTTAAGTGTCATCTATTTTCATGTGTTGGGCAAATTATGTATTTCTCTGCTAACATAGAGCTGTGGTATAGGCCTAAAATAGCCACTCTGTGAAGTCCTAGTCAGTACTATAGAAGTGAAGATACCAGAGTTATCTTTAATAATTATACAATTCAGCCAGTGGAAAGCTGAAGGGTCATGATTAGAGCATGATTAGAGCCATCATGCATTTCATGGTGGCTCTAGATTCTTTCTTTCACCATCTCAGAATTTGCATTGATTTCATTCATTTTTTAAAAAATTTATTGTGTATTTTATTATTTATTTATTTTAAATAAAAGTGGTGTGGGAGATCCTTCTGTCTATGTTCTGCTTTTATTTTTTTTTTATTTTATTTTTTGATTTTTCGAGACAGGATTTCTCTGTAATTTTGGTGCCTGTCCTGGAACTAGCTCTTGTAGACCAGGCTGGCCTCGAACTCCCAGAGATCTGCCTGCCTCTGCCTCCCGAGTGCTGGGATTAAAGGCGTGTGCCACCACCGCCCAGCTATGTTCTGCTTTTATTGATTAATAAATAAAGAAACTGCTTTGATCTGTAGCAAGGCAGAACTTATCTAGGCAGGAAAAACCAAACTGAATGCTGAGAGAAAGAAGGCAGAATCACAGAGAAGCCATGTAACCCAGCCAGAGACAGACATCAGAACTTTATCTGGTAAACTACAGCCTTGTGGAGATTCACAGATCAATGTAGATGAGTTAATTTAAGATATGAGTTAGCCAGAAATATGCTTAAGCTTTTGACCAAAGAGTATTACAGATAATATGGTTTCTGTGTGATTATTCCAGGGTTAAGCATCTGGGAACAAACAAGCTGCCCCCCTACAACAAATTGGTGCTCCAACTTGGCCGATTATATCCATACTATCCTGAAAAAGCTTGGAAAGGAATTCTAGAGTCTGATAAACAAACGTTTAGCCACATTTTTTTTTTCAGATGGGCTCTGCTTGCTGGCGGTAGACTGCAGCTCCCTTAAGAGAGATTTTTCTGATTCAGTGGTAGCTGAGAAAAAGTTTTGAAACAGCAGCTTTCTGGGCTGTGCTGCCAGCATGAGCTCTGGCTCTTTAAGGATGCTGAGCATTTAAATGGGGTTTGTGGGCAGCAGGCTGCAAGTTACTTGGTGGCAACATGGGCCAACTGGTTACCAGAGTTGAGGTAGTGAGGATGGCTCCCACCTGGCAGTCTCAGAGGCAGTGAATAGACATCTCCTATGTTGGGCTGGATGGAGCAAACAGGCAGGGGTGTATTTACCCTAGAAAAGCTGCTGCTTAGTTTTTTAAGAAGTCCCTAGCATTTTAAAAATCCATCCTGGTCAGAAAATGATTACAGATACACAATAAAGACAAATTCAGAATGGGTCACAGTGATGGAAAAATGTGCATAAGCTTGGGAGAGAAAGCAAAAAGTATGTAGACGGTTATGAAAAGAAGTAAGTGGTTTAAAAAAAGGTAAAGTCTTTATAGAGACAGAATACAGAAAGTCATATATTAAAAGGACTAAAAAATAAGCCACATAAAGCTGCAAAATACACAGAGAGTCTGGATTATGTGGTGCAGGACAGTTCTGTATTCTGTCCATTATATTTTAAATAAATGCTGATTGTCCAGGAGCCAGGCAGAAAGTAGAGGCAATGAAAACAGGAGTATTCTGGGAAGAAGGAAGCACAGACCACCGAAGAAGCAGGATATGACCTGCCTCGTTGATAAAGGTGCTAAGCCATGTGACTAACATAGATAAGAATAATGGGTTAATATAAGCTACAAGACCTAATAAGAAGCCTGAGCTAATGGGCCAATCAGTTTATAATCTTGTGGAGACCTCTGCGTAATTTTCTTTGGGATTTGCCAGCTGTGGAACTGGGCAGGACAGAAACCCCAACAAGCCTAGCCCTCATGTTACAGTTGTGTATATTATTGTGCTTTATTTGAAATTTTTGACTGTGAAGGAGCTAAGTAACCAACATATATAATTTAAAAATATCTTGTCTTCAAAATTTGGGTCTAAGGATATGTTACTTTGGTTAAAGAGGTTCTTCTTTTATTTCTACAAAGGATAGGAACCTGTAGTATCCTTCTAGACTAAGGTGGTTTAATGGAACAAGATACCCCAAAAGGTCACCATGAATAAACCCCCAAAATTACTTTGCCCATCAAAATCAGGAAGTATTTTGGAGAGAACTACACCCAAATTCCCAAATATTGTTTATAAATAATGTTTATTTACATTTAAAGGGGGTATGATGCAGATATGAATAATTTGTATTGGTCTGAATCTTGGTTTATTTATATAAATTTAAGGTCAATTTTGTTATACTGTGTATATGTATTTCTGATCTTGATTAAGACATTGTGTTTGTCCAGCTCATTTAAAAATGTATAATTAAGAAATACAGATTAATATATAATCATCTATAATAGTCAAGCTTGTAGCCATGTTAGATTTTCTAGATGTACAGAGATGTATTTCAGATGGATAGGCATTCTTCAAGCCTTTCAAAGACTACAGAATATGGCATTTTAAATGATTTAAGAACTTAGAACTTTTCATGACAGTGAGGCACATATGCTTCTGCTAGCACCAATCTACTTCAAGACAATGATAGGTATTGAATAGGCTCCTCATGGAGTTTGCTAGCCATTTGGGCAAGAAACTGCTCTTGCTTGGACTTCTTGATGATATTAAGCAAGATTACAGTTTTGTTATATGTAGTTTTACTATTTTAAAGTTAAAACCTTCCTTTTTACTTAAACAGAAAAAGGAACTAGTATGGGAGGTACTTCTGTCTATGGGTTGCTTTTATTGGTTATTGAATAAAGAAAGTGCTTTGGCCTATAGCAAGGCTGATCTTAGTTAGGCAGGAAAAACTAAACTGAATGCTGAGAAAAAAAAAAAAGACAGAGTCATATAGAAGCCATAGTGCCCAGCCAGAGACAGACACCAGAACTTTACCCAGTAAGCCACAACCTTGTGGAGATAAACAGATTAATGGAGCCTCCCTACAACATACAAGTATTAAAATTCTAAGAAGCTGAAGCTTTAGCTTCATTCTAAAGCTCAAAGTGGTTATACCATTGTACTGATAAAATGAAGATGGGCAGCCGGGCGATGGTGGCGCACGCCTTTAATCCCAGCACTCGGGAGGCAGAGGCAGGTGGATCTCTGTGAGTTTGAGACCAGCCTGATCTACAGAGCTAGTTCCAGGACAGGCTCCAAAGCCACAGAGAAACCCTGTCTCGAAAAACCAAAAATAATAATAATAATAATAATAATAATAAAATGAAGATGGGCAGTACCTAGTGTCTTTCATTGAAAATCTCTTTAGTTAAATCTTTAGGCTCATTTTCCTGCATATGCCTCTCCTGAGAAATTTGTAGATTGTCTATGAAACTGGAGAAAGCTAAACCCATTAGATTAAAAACATAAATATAATCAACAAGAGCAACAACAAAACATGCTCAAAACTTTTTCTATGTACCCCTTGGCTTTTACCACACCCTTCTTCTTCCTGTAAGCTCTATTGTCTGGCTGGGAAAAATCTTTTAGTAAACGTTTCATCTTTTTAAATGGCCTTGAGCTTGACTGAATTCAACTCAAAGATTTGTAAAGTTCTAACAAATAGGTTTACAGCCCCACACCGGGCTTTTCTTCTGTACTCTGGACTAGCCTTTTTCTTGCCAGGTACTGCCTTCATTTGACCTTTGCTCTAAGTATGATCTAGTTCATTGCTCCTCAAATGTTTAGTAGGCTGCAGTAAGTGAATGACTGGAGAGATTTCTCTCCCGGTGCTAGCCTCCTCATAGATCAAACTTGAGAGCACTGCAAGATTTCACCAGAACATTCACAATTCTACTATTTCTGTCTTCTATGTATGGCCCAGTTCCAAAGCAACAAGTGTATGAGCTCAAAGACAAGCTGGCATTTATTATCATTACTGGATCCATAAGAACAACCATAAAGTGAGCATGCTCTTATTGCCTCTTACCTTGGTGGGAGTGTCTTGAAAATCCAGTATTCTTGGTTGTGGAGTTAAAACAGGTATAGCCATAGAGCTGGTACAGGGACTGATAAAATTGAAGATGATATGGAGCTAGGATGGCCATTCTACTTGGCACCAGTTGCAGAAGCTGTGAAACAAACGTAATTATTAGGTAAAAACATTATTATTAATAAAATTATTAGTTAAAATTTTTATTATTTAAAACAGTAGCTGGTTCTCTAGGATGGGTCTTGAAGTTTCATAGCCTAGCCTCTCTTCATAGTGGCCTTCACCTGCCAGTGTGATCAGCTGTCTCCATATCTTCTCCACAATGAAGGAATGTATCTCTTCAGACTTGATGACAAAAGCACCAAGGTGGTTTTTGGAAGGTGTAAGTATCACTTCAACAAGAAAAGTGACTAATACACAGGTAGTTTTTAAAAAATCATTTACATATTTCTTCTATCTAACCAATAATGAATGGCAAATATCAGGCACTTTTGTAGGTGTAAAGCATGTTATAAAAATGAACACGACTAGCAAGATTGCTCAGTAGGTAAGGGTGCTTGCTGCCAAGTCTGATGAACTAAGTTCCATCCCTGTACATAAATGGTACAGGAGGAGAAATAATTCCAGCAATTCAGTTGTCCTCTGGGCCCTACATTTTAGGACGGTGAAACACACACACACATACACACACACACACACACAAATGTAAAATAAACCTTTTTAAGATAGAAAATATTAAATATTTCTTAATTTATTGGATATGATTCCTTATTTTGATAAAATTGAAAACAAGCATATAAATAAATAAATTAGTACCAGTGCAAATGAAAAATACTGTGAAAAAGTGCCAGACTGTGGAGTTGGGAATTTCAGGGCCCTTTCTTTGAGAAAGTGATGTTTATACAGAAATTTAATGCCTGGAAAATAGTAACACTGAACAAGAAAATGAGAAAAATGATATAAAATTTAATGAATAAATAAATTGTGACAAACGAAGTGAGACAAAATTTGCCACAAAAACAGCTTCTGAAAGTGAAAACTCTGTCCCTACAAGCTTCTCAGGCAGCTCACTCTCTCACAGATGAGTCATACCTACAAAATATTTCTGTCTGTCACAGTTCAGACATTTTAGCTGCAAACACTGGATAACTTAGTAATCAAAATTATTGCCATAATGTGAGGTTGGAACCAAAAGAATAAAAACCAAATCCATAAATTCAGGGCAGGGCTACCTGTACAGTTGAGGTCAGGACAATAATAGTCAAATGAACAGTTATGTTCCTAGCTGTGTCATCCTCAAAGTGTAAAGTCAAGGGAGAATGTCTCATTGAGCAGGTGTCCCCAAGACAAGAAAAGAGTGCTTAGTTTTTTCAAAGAAAAATCATGTGATATTAGACATGAAACACAAAGGGAAAGGTGTAGACAGAGCATAGGGGCAGGCCTGTAGTGTCAGCACTCAGGAGACTTCATGATGAGACCAGCCTGGGCTACATAGCAAACTCTTGTCTACCATCATCAAAAGATGGTGACTTTTTTCTATTAAAATAGTCTGTGCTGGTAGATAGTTGGCTATATGTGAATTATAGATAAAGAAACTCCTTGAAGTATATAAATGCCAAGGGTAACTCTATGATTTAAAGATTCAAAGACAAAGAGAATTGTGATCATTTTTTCTGTCCCAAAAATGAGAGCCATCTTCTATACCGACCTTGCTACCTGCTTTATCTAGTGGCCAGTGTGGCACTGGAAACCATAAAGGTAAGGACAAAAAAGTTGAACAAGATGCTTAGAAACACCTTTTTTCTCAAGACATGTATTCAGACCAACGATTATCAGTCTCTGATCCTACTACATAAACAGGATAAATCCCAGCCCTCGGGAGGCAGAGGCAGGTGGATCTCTGTGAGTTCGAGGCCAGCTTGGTCTACAAGAGCTAGTTCCAGGACAGGAACCAAAAGCTACGGAGAAACCCTGTCTCGAAAGATCAAAAAAAAAAAAAAAAAAAAAAAAAAAGTCAGGCTTTAGACTTGATGATAGCGTTTGTGTTTCAGTTTATTTATAGTCATTGCTTCCTTTTTGTCTATAACATTTATCCTCCTGTATATTTAAGTAATATTAATTCAGAGGATGAGTCTTTTCTTTCTTATAAAAATATATTTGAGTGTGTGATATTTTCACACAAAGGTGCTATTTTTAGTATTTAAAAATGCTCTTCTTTTCTGATGCAAAAAAGAATTCACTCACTACCAAGTCGTGCAGAATACTTTGCTTTAAAACTTTTTTCCTCCAAATGATATAGGAAAAAATGAGAAAACATTAAATTTGACAGAAATAAAACTCTTCCAACACTTTTACCATTTTACAAACAGTACAGAGCAGCACCGTTGTTATTGAGGAGGTTGATGGTTACACAGACGTCTCCAGTGACGCCCTCCCATTGCACCCTAATCTTTGCCATTCAGAGAAGCAGCAGCAAAGCAACAGCTTGCTTCAGAGCCATTTCTTCCTCCACATTGTACTCAAAGAAGGAGAAATGCCTACTACCAACACTGTTTTCTTTCACTTCTTTCTTTCTTTCTTTTATTTTCAGTAAATTCTTGACCCAGCAATACCACTATTGGGAATATACCCAAGAGATGCCCAAACATACAACAAAAGTATATGCTCAACTATGTTCATAGCAGCATTGTTTGTAATTGCCAGAACCTGGAAACAACCTAGATGTCCTTCAATGGAAGAATGGATGAAGAAAGTATGGAATATATACATATTAGAGTACTACTCAGCAGTAAAAAATAATGACTTCTTGAATTTTGCATACAAATGGACGGAAATTGAAAACACTATCCTGAGTGAGGTAAGCCAGACCCAAAAAGAGGAACATGGGATGTACTCACTCATATTTGGTTTCTAGCCATAAATAAAGGACATTGAGACTATAATTCGTGACTCTAGAGAAGCTAAATAAGAAGGTGAACCCAAAGAAAAACATATAAGCATCCCCCTGAATATTAACCTTCATCAGGCGATGAAAGAAGACAGAGACAGAGACCAACATTGGAGCACTGGACTGAAGTCTCACGATCCAAAGGAGGAGCAGAAGGAGAGTGAGCACGAGCAAGGAACTCAGGACGGCGAGGGGTGCACCCACACACTGAGGCAATGGGGATGATCTATCGGGAACTCACCAAGGCCAGCTGGCCGGGGACTGAAAAAGCATGGGATAAAACCGGTCTCGCTGAACATAATGGACAATGAGGACTACTGAGAACTGAAGAACAATGGCAATGGGTTCTTGATCCTATTGCATGTAATGGCTTTGTGGGAGCCCAGGTAGTTTGGATGCTCACCTTAATAGACCTGGATGGAGGTGGGTGGTCCTTGGACCTCCCACAGGGCAGAGAAACCTGCTTGCTCTTTGGGCTGAGGAGGAAGGAAGACTTGATTGGGGGAGGGGGAGGGAATGGGGGGTGGTGGCGGGGAAGAGGCAGAAATCTTTAATAATTAAATTAATTAATTAATAAAAAAAATCAGCAAGAAAAAAAAATTTTCTAAAAAAATCTATTTCTGGTTATACACATACCAACCATTTCTAGACGGAAATGCAAAAGAAAATTTTAAGTCAATCATCAAAGATTAGAATTCTTTTTTACCTAATAATTTGCTGGGTACTCTGGGGTAAATATTTTCTCTAACAAATGAAAAAAATAAAGATTTAATGAAAGAGATGTATCTAATTTGATATTTGATTGGATGCTATAAATAAATGGCCTACAAAGTAGGCAGATATAAAGAACTAAAAAAGTATCTTTCCTAATCTTCAAAATATATATTTCATGTTAATTTTTAAGTAAATGATCTTAAATATTTAATACAAAAATAGCCTTACTATACTAATGTTTCTTATTGAATTTAATCATAAAATGACATCTCATTTTGACAGTATTTATACTGGGCTTTCTTGGGAATTAAATTAAAAGATTTCCCAAGCCACTTTAGCTCTTAAAAATTACAAGGACACAATTTAGAGCACGTGCACTCTTGGGATACTAATTAGTGAGCAATTGGTCTATAAAATTAAAGATATCTTCCAGAAAGTATAATCAAAATAAAGGGTTTTTTGATTTTTTTAAAAGTCTTCTTATTTGGTATAAGTATCTTATTTGTGATGACAGGACTCAGTTGAAAGAAAAAAATCATTAGTTTGTGAGATTATCATCTGTAATAGGCAATAAAAAATAAGTAACTAGAGGTGGGATCACAACAAAGTCTCATACAATAAAACATTTTTCTACAAAGCAATGAATCCCAGTAAACTGTGTCCTTGTTATTTTTAAGAAATGCTAGAGGAAAGCTCTGAGGAAACCATTTTTTCCTCTCTGTTCTTCTATAGTCTCAGTTTTCTATTGCAGTGAATACAGGATTTAGAGAATTTTTGGAAATCAGAGTGGTAGTTCCTCAAAAAACTAAAAACTGAACAACATGTCCCAGCTGTGCCACCCCTATGTACTTACCTGAAGGACTCTGCCCTAGTTTCATTTCTTCTGCTATGATAAAATAGCCCGATGGGAAGAAATTTAGGAAAAAAATGCTTATTTTGCTTACAATTAAGGTCATAGTCAACCACTGGAGGAAAGTCATAGTGGAAACTTAAAGTAGCTAGTCATATCACATCTCCAGTCAAGAGCAAAGAAAGATGAATGCATAGATGCCCAGCCTAAGGAATGCTGTCATCCACAGTTGGCTAAATCTTTCATTAATTAGGACAATCCCCACATACATGGCCATAAGGCAACCCAGTGTAGACAATCCCTTACTGAGAAACTTCCTTAGTGGTTAGAGGTTAAGTCAGTTGATAATTAAAACTAGCCATCACAGACTCTAAATCAAACATGCCACAGAAATATTTGGACATGTATGTCTATTATAGCATGACTCACAATAGCTGAAACATGACATTATCCTAGACGTTCATCAGCAGATGAATGTATAAAAAATTAGGCATATATAAATTATAAAAGTCCTGTTCAACCATGAAGAAGAAAAGCACTATGTTACATACTGAAAAATGGATACAGTTGGATATGATTGTATTATGTGGAATAAAACTCAGAAAAGATCCTCTTGTTTGTGAACCTTATATCTTATATAGATACATAAAATCATAGATGTATGAAGACTTTGAAAATATAAGTGAGAATTGGGAAATAAGTGGAAATAACTAAAGGGCAAGGAAGGGACTGTAGGTAGACAAATATGGTCAAAATATGTGCTGCACTTCTACACTTGCATTAAAACATTGTTGTGGAATCCATAATTATATCAAATAAATACATGCCAATATAAAATAGCACTCTATGGTTTTCCCCACTTGATAGGTTTCTGATTTTGATGACTATGCCACATTTTGATCATTGCACATTAAATATAGGTCATCTTCCCTTCTTTTACTTACTAACTACTCATTGTCATTTTTCTCATCTTTATAATACCTTTTGGGGTCTGAAAGAACATGGCCTCATAGATTTATAGGGAGTGGCATTATTTTTGCAGTCTTCTTGGAAGAAGTGTGTCATTGGGAGTAGACTTTGAAGTTTAAGAAGCTCAAGCCTGGCCCAGTGTCACTTTCTTGTCCTCCTTCCTGCCTGGATGTAGAACCCTTGGTTCCTTCTCTAGCACCATGTATGCCTGTTTGCTGCCATGCTTCCAACTGTGATGATAATGAACTAAGCCTCCTAACATTTAAGCCAATCCCAAATAAATGTTTTTCTTATAAGAGTTGTTGTGGTCATGGTATCTCTGCATAGCAAGAGAAACCTTAATTAAGACATACCTCATCTGACCTGTTGCTTCAATCAACCAATGGTCAGGCTCTTTCAGATCAGGAGTCCAATAGTTCCAAGGTTCATATCTAGTCCAGTACATAATACAAATATTTGTAGTACATTCTTATGCTTGATAAATGCATGCTGTACAGAGAAAGAAGCAGATGAATGTTAAAGGTGTGAATGATAAATATTTGTGATAAGGATTCCCAGGCCACATCATAGAAAAAGTAGAGCGTGGTTTTGGATGAGGTTTCATTGTTCAATGAAAACATATTATTGACAGGTACTATTTTGTTTAAAATATTTAATTTAATTTATTTATGTGTGTGCATACATGCATTCTTATGTGCATATGTGTGTGCATTTGTGCACATGTGTGTGTGTGCATCCATGTGTATGTGCAGATGTTCAGGGAAGCCAGAAAAAATTCTCAGATCCCTTGGAGCTGGAGTTAAAAGTGGTCGTGAGATGCCTGGAATAGGTACTAGTAACTGAACTCTGTTCCTCTGAGAGTGTAGCAAGTGCTCTTAACTGCTAGACCATCTCTCCAATCACTGTTGTTGTACTCTTTCTAATAGTTTAGATCCTATTTCACCCGCAACACCCAGAAAGATGATTCTTGTGAATGTGTTTGCTCCTGAAGTAACACTTTGAAACTTTCTAAGGTTTGGCTGCATTCTTATCTGCAAACACTAACTCAAGCAAGTCTTCATAATCTACTTTTCATATTTATAATTTGGAGGGTCTCTGATAAAATGGAAATTAATTTTTATTGTTACAGGTTAAACTTGAGTTGTAATATTTTGTGGCAACTTTACATGCTAGCAATCACAAGCTGATACACAGAACAAACTTCCATTTGTCTAAGCATTTCATATGCTCATTGGAAATGCATTTCCATGTGTCGAAGAGAGGAGGCATTTTCTGTCACTATAAAAGCAGAGTTATGTTCCAAGGAAAGATTCCAATTCTACTTCATTAAGGCAGAGCATCTCTTCAGGGGAACACAGCCCAGTTATCTCACCTACCATTAGTCATAGCCAAGAAACATCAATGCTTGGAGTTTATATAAAAATCAAAAGGCTCTGTGTTTGCTATACAAGTATGATGATCTGTGTTTGATCACCAAGACCCCGCATGAAAAGCTGGGTGTGGTGTTAAATATTTGTAGTCATAGAAGAGAGGAGGTGGGAAGAAGTAGATCCCTGGGGCTAGTTAGCCAGGCTGCCTAGCCTACTTAATGAGTACCAGGCCAGTAAGAGAAACTGTCTCAGAAAAACAAAGTGGAAGGTTCATGAGGAACAACTCTTGGGATGAACATCTAGTCTCCACATACCCACATACATGCACATACATGTCTACACACACACACACACACACACAAAGTTTAAAATATACAAAAAGCTTAAATGTTAAACCTAGATTTCTTAGAAAATTAGGAAACAACTTTTCTCAAGACCCAGCAATATCGCTTTTGGATATATATCCAAAGAATTCTCAATTGTACCCCAAGGACATGTGTTCCACTATTTTCATAGCAGCATTGTTTGTCATAGACAGAACCTGGAAACAACCTAAATGACCCTCCAACAAAGAATGTATAAGAAAACTGTGGTACATTTACTCAATGGAGAAAAAATAATGACATCTTAAAATTTGCAAGTAAATGGATGGATCTAGAAAACATCATATTGAGTGATGTAACCCAGATGCAGAAAGACAAATATCATATGTATTCATTCATAAGTGGCTTTTAGACATAAAGCAAAGAAAACCAGCCTACAACTCACAATCCCAAAGAACCTAGACAACAATGAGGACCCTAAGCATACATGGATCTAATCTACATAGGAAGTAGAAAAAGACAAGATCTCATGAGCAAATTGGGAGCAGGGGAACCATAGGAGAGGGTTGAAGGGGAGGGAAGTGGAACGGAGAGGAACAGAGAACAATGTATAGATCAATAAAATCAATTAAAAAGAGTAAATAAAAACATTTTAAAATATTAAGCCTAAAGAATTCTTGTGTGATGCTAAGGCCTCTGTGCATCAAGAAGATATCCCAAAGAAGACTTTGACTGGTAGTTTTCTTTGGAGGGAAATACAAAGGCTTACCTGCCCATGATTCTGTTTATGACCATGCACCCATTAATGTATTGACACCCTATTATCCATACAAGTAATTTTCCCTAATGCCACTTTCCTCACAGTCCCATGATGCTTCCCTCATCCTCTTATCCATGACTTTGATCACCTTCCCTCCTACTATTCACATATATCTCTCTTTTAGCTCAGTACCCTGACAATACTATAGAGTGTTTGCATTATAAACTGCAACGGTCTACTCTGTTGCCCTTCATGAGATAAATCCTTAGTGGCACATAAGGCAGTGATCTGTATTTGCTAATATTTCTTTTGTACCACCTTGTGAAGAAGGTAACATTGGCATTAGCATTAGCATTTTGCAGAACAAAGTCTCCATGCCCAAACAAGTTTGCCCACTGATCCAAGTTTATACAGGCAAATGACCTTAAACTCAATGCCCTATCCAGCATGTAAAAGGCCTTGAGGTAGTGAGGTTGTGCATGGGAAGATACCATCTTCTTGATACTAGAAGTCTCTTTCTCTTTTTATGTATATAAGACTCATTTTTTTAAAATGTTCTTTATCCATCAATAAAACTAATGAGAGGCTCTATAAATGTTCCTAACACCAATCTCTTTTTATGGAGTAGTTTTACCAGTAATAAATTTGGGATACTATTATTTAAGTTAGTTAAGATACTTTAAGATTACACAAAGAAGCCAATTTTGTCACATTATTATCACTATTGTGTCATTTTAGCTCAGACAGATTAATTTAAGAAAGAAAGTAATTTCAAAGGCAGTAAGCTACAATCATATAGGAAAGCCTCTGCCAGCTGGCTGCAATGCTCTGAAAAGTAATGAAATCATCACCCCTTAAATTTTTCTGTTTAGTTACACTAAAAGGAATGATTTCTTCCTAAATTTAGCTCCTGGCAAACAGTCAAATTTAAGACTAATGAAACTTAGCAAGACTTTTCATACATCTGAGAGTATATCTTTTTATTCAATAAAACTGTAATCTGAGTGACGTTTATTCTGTGGCAAAAAAAAATGTATCAATTGAAGATGTACCTCAGAACTAAAACGAAACTTCAAGGAATGAACCTCAGATATTTGCTAAGAATAATACAGCCAAGAGAAGAAGAAAACCAGAGTCTTTCTTCAACCCTGTATTCATATATTGCAAGTCATGTATCTAAGTAAGACAGTGATAAATGTCACAGAAGTCTAGGAGGCTTCATTGATCATCACCTGAAGGCTAACTTTTGGAGAATAAAGTAGTTGTGATGATCGTAAGTTTGGGAATGTAAAATGTGCTAAATTTACATAAAATTTACATAAATTATAACAGCCACCTCATATATACACATAATATGAGTATCCTATTCTATTGTCTAAACCCACACATACCTTGAAAACTAGAGATGTGCTTAGGAGACTCCACTTGCAGAGTTCTCTGAAGAATGTTACTTCAAAACTTATACCAAAACCTTGCTTAAGTACAATAACTACAGAATGGTGATCTGTTTGACTAATTTGAACTCAAGTAAATGGTTAATCTTCATTTTAACATGTCAGGATTTAGAATCACCTAGAAGATACACTTCCAGATGTGTATAAGTTTAGGCATTTCTAGAATAGTTTAACTGAAGGAACAGCCACCCTGAGTGGGTTGGGGTCCTACACCAAATCAAAAGAATATAAGTTGAGTATGAGCACCCGTCTCTGCCTCCCAACTATGGACCAGCTGTCTTAGCTTCCTGCCTCCATGGCTTCCATATCATGATGGACTGTTATCTCACAATGTCCCCCCAAATACCTTCACCTTCAAGTTTTTTGTCTGCTATTTTGCAAAATAAAAACAACACAGTCATTTTTAGGAAAGTTTGAGTGTTGAAGCCAAGCACATAGCACACTAGTAGTGTCTGTTTAGCATATACAAAGCCATGCACTTGATCCTCAGTGAATTCAAACTAAAAAACACCATTCATGATTGAGAGGCTATCTAAAATTGCCCCTTCTTTCATTAGTTCAAAGTATGGTGGAAGTAATCATCTTTTATGGAAATCTGATGTGAACTCTGATCCTAGGTTTGACATTCATTAGTTTTAACATATATATAAGTGTTTAAACTCTTCTTTCTTCTGTTTTCTAAGCTGTAGGACAAAATATTGGTGAGTCCCCTGGCTAGTTATGTGAAAAATCATCTGAGAACTATGATAAAGGTTAAAATCTTAAGATGAACTCTGAGAGACCCCAATTTGGATGGGGGAAATTTCTAAAATCACTATCTAAGAGCAGCACCATGGAAGATTCCACTACAGTTGTTCAAAATACCAGATTTAGAAGTTGTCAGACTGAAAGACAATTAAACATACCTAAGGACATTAACACAGCTTAGATCCACACATAAGTTCCCCTTCTTTTGTGAGCATCTTAAAATTTCTAACTTCAGGGACAGGGCTTATGACTTACTTGGTAGGTTACTTGTCTGACTTACTTGGTATGTTACTTGTCTAGCACCCTTGAAACCCTTGGTTCTTTGCCAGTACAATAGAAAACAGTCATGGTAGCTCATGCCTGTAATTCTAGCCCTTGAGAGGTGAAGACAGGAAGATTAGGAATTCAATGTTATCCTCAGCCTCATAGTTGGAGGCCAGTATGAGGTACTATCTCAAAAATTCTTGATTGTAGAGTGAACAACTACTTAAATAAGTTATCAAAACTAGCCCCAGATCAAGCATCAGGAAAAAAATCTGGGTTTGAATATTAGGATCTTGGGTGAAGGGCCATACCTGTGTAGAACATGTGCCTAGTGTGCACAAGAAACTAAGTTTATTCTCAAACACATCCTAACTATTATGACTAACTCAATATGCATATGGCATATACTTTAAGCTTTATGTATCTGTGGAGACTAATTCATTCTCAAAATGACACACATTTAGAGCTTTAAAAATAACAAATAAATTTAATAACAATCTGAATTATGGGACTTAGATACAATTTGAAATTTCATGAAGAAAATATATATAGTTGTAAATTAACTTGTTTAAAAAGACATTACAGAAAAATCTGCATTTGCAAACAAGGGCTTAGTGAGGTGGACACTTGTCTAATTGACTCAAACCAAATTCTAGTCAAGTCCTAAATGAAAGCATTACAAATTGCCTCATATTCTCATGTCTAGACATAAGTACAGAACCAAAAGAAAAAGAGATAAATGCAGCCATGGTGATGGCTCAGCAGGTAGGATGCTTGCAGTATGTCTCTGTTTCCTTTTCTGATACTGTCATGAAGTACCCTGACAAAATAAAGGGATTATTTTGTTCACATTTCAAGAGAACAGTTCATCATGGTGTGCAGCTCAAGGTAGCTAGAGGCTGAAGTAGTTGGTCACATTACATTCACAGACAAGAAACAAAGAGAAATGAATATAAGGCAGGGTTCAGTTCATTATTTTCTCTAGTTTATCCATCCTAGGATCTTCTACCCAGGAAACAACACCCTAGCAGTGGGTTCTTACATCAAAGAACAAAATCAAGACAATCTCCCTCAGGCATGTTACCTGCCTGTTTCCCTGGGATTCTAGATTCTGTCAAGTAGAAAATTAACATTAATTTTCATACCATTGAAGTGTGAGGACCTAAATTCCTATCTCCAAAGCCCATATAAAGCCTGATACAGTAACATGCATCTATAATCCTTATTCTTCTATAGCAAGATGAGGGGCAAAGAAAAAAAATTCCTTGGAAGCTTCTAGGGCAGCTAACATGACATACACAACAAAAAACTATTTCAAATAAGTTAGATGATAAAGACCAACACTTGAGGCTATTTTCTGTTGCAAATGCATACCTTGGCACATATGTGTCTAACTTCACACTGATACTCACTCACTCACACACACACACACACACACACAAAATGACATACACAAGATATTCTTTTCAGTACAGAAAGGGAAGGTAACATGATTCTATGGATAAAGGTACTTGCCACCAAGCCTTCTGACCTGAATTCTATCATTGAGACCCACATGGTAGAAGGAAAGAACAGAGATGACTCCCACAAGTTGTCTTCTGACATCCACACATAAGTTGTGGCATGTGAGCATCTACTTACTACCTACTCCAACATGCTGACACAGAAATAAGGCAGTGTAATAAAAATATGGAAAAACAAATTTAAGAAGAAAATAAAACCAAGCTTCTTTAATTAATTCTAAATTTCCTTGATTTTATCTCAATAAACTAATTATTAAATAATAGCTTCACATGATCACTCATTGAAAACATGGTGGAGTCTGAAGGAGCCTTCCCTTAGAATCTGAGTGAGGAACTGTCTGTATGCAACACACATGATGCCTTCATAATCCTGTGGCAGTAGTCAATACTCTAGAGGCAGTAGAAAATAGGTTTCTGATATAACATCAGTTTGAGCATGAACACAATGAGATATGTCACTTTTAAGTTGAGTCCAGTTTTGAAACCTCAGGCAAAGCCATCACACTGCTGTCATGGACACCAAATAATTGGGATTCATGGCAGAACTCACTTGCTCCAAAAGATGATTGACATTCTTACAGTGTATGCTGGGAGACAATGAATGCTGAGTCACATTGTCAAAACCCAGTGTATACAATCTTTCCCAAAAGTTAATTGAAATTCAGTTGAATACAAAGGTATGAAAGCAATTTTTCACATATTTTAATAAGTAGTTTTAAATGCTGTGGTTGAAGTATTTTATCTTGACTTATAATATTTGCTATTGTAGCTGTAGCTATGTGTGGCTATAGAGTACTTGGCATGTGAAATCTGAAATGAGCTTAGTTGTAATTGTAAAATAAGATTTTGAAGATATGGGTTGTGTTTGTTTTTATGCAAACACATGTAATAATCTCTTTAGAGTTTTTAAATTTATTACATTTTCAAGGAATGATATTTAGGACATACAGAACTAACTAAATGCCACAGTGAAGTTTCTTTTATTTTTAAAAATGTCTAATTTAACCATTAAAAATAACAATGACTTTTACAGCTCACATCATATCTATATTGAGCACCTTTGCTAGTAATGAAGATGAGTTGTTGCTTATTTACAGTTTAATTGATGTTGTTTAAATCCAATTATACATCCCTAGCACTGGAAGTTATGGTGGGAGGACCTGCACTTCAAGGCTAGGGTAGGCTACATACAGAGATATATCTCCAAAAACTAATAATTAAATCAAGCTCACAGTAGTATTCCTATAGCTACAGCATGTTTTGTGATTTGATTACAATATGACCCCACTAGCTCATGCTTTTGAACCACTGCTTTGCAGCTGGTGGTGCTGGTTGGCAGGCTGAACCTAATGGGCAGAAGGGTTTTTTTCTAGAGAAGGTACCTTGTGGAATAGCTCAGCCCTGCTTCCCATACTTCACTTTCTGATCAGCAAAGATGTGAGCAAGTAGCCTCTTCCTCCTGGCAAAGAGTCAGCCTTTCCTGCTATCATGCCTTCTCAACTATTAGGGAGTGTCTCTTCAAACCTGAGACAAAATTCAGGTCCCTCCCTCAAGCTGCTTCCTGTCACTCTGTCACGCATTTGATCACAAACAGAACAGTAGCAAGGACCATGGACGATCAGGATAGGAATGTCATTCCTGCCAGGTTTTTCATAATAGATCCAAGCTGATGCCGACAAATTGTAGAATTATAATTCCTTAATAATTTTAATTTATGCCTCAAAATATCCTTACACATACTCCCTTGCACAGTCAAATATCTTATTTTATTTTATTTTTTTTTTATTGAAAAAAAATTCTGCCTCCTACCAGCCTCCCATTTCCCTCCTCCTCCCTCCACTCCTCTCCAGTCCAAAGAGCTGTCAGGGTTTCCTGCCCTGTGGGAAGTCCAAGGTCCTCCCCCCTCCATCCAGGTCTAGGAAGGTGAACATCCAGACTTGTTAGGCTCTCACAAAGCCAGTACATGCAGTACATCAAAACCCAGTGCCATTGTCCTTGGCTTCTCATCAGCCCTCATTGTCCACCATGTTCAGAGTCTGGTTTTATCCCATGCTTTTTCAGTCCCAGTCCAGCTGGCCTTTGTGGGCTCCCAATAGATCAGCCCCACTGTCTCTTTTTAAAATTATTTAATTCAATCCCAGTATCATAGAGAAGGAAGTCTAAGAGCCAGACAATAGTTGATCCCAATTATACTTCAGAAAAAGGTCAAAATGCAGGTCTTTAAATATTAAACAAGACTATTTCAATCACACTGTCACTATTTAAATTTAACTGGATTTCAAAGTGAGGTTATAATTACTCCTGTTTTTTATCCACAATGAATAACCTTATTTGTGCAAAACATCCTTCATTTAAAAGCTAAGTTGGCTTTAAAAGTATAAGAATGAAGGCCAATTTATTTAAACAAAGATACATGGTTGAAATAATTAAAGAATACCTATTTTATTGTTCTTTCTTCTATATAGTTTGGTGTTCAGGAGTTTGTGATGTATAGCAGTCAAAACATAAAACTCACAGAATTAACCAGCAAAAGACTTACAAATGGAAATAAAAATGGGGAGGAGAATTCAGACTTATTTAAATAGGGAATCTCTGAGCAAAGCAGATAGCAGACCAGCTTTCTACCCTACAGAAACTATGTGAAATAAAGGTAGCAGTTCCAGCCAACAAGATGAATTCATATAAACAAAGAAAAGCAAGGAGTGACCAATTTGCAAGGGACATTTTAATTATTATACTAAATTCTAGAGATGTATTTTATTATTGACTTATGTACATGTGTATTTGTGTCTCTGTTTTCTAGGGAGGCTTTAAAGTTTTCACCTTTAAGACCCCCTTTCAGGGTTCAGTTAAAGATGTGATGAATAGCTAAAGGGGGACTAAAGATCTGAGGGTGAAGAAGTTTACTCACAACAGAAATATTCTGTCTATGTTTCTTTATTCTTCTTTCTCCAATCCATCATTTCTCATTGTTCCACCAGTTACTTGTTCCTCTTTGTTCTCCTCATTACAAATGTTCCCATAGAAAATCAGATAAGAGTTTTTAAACACACACGAGAGAGAGAGAGAGAGAGAGAGAGAGAGAGAGAGAGAGAGAATGAATGTCCAGTGTACTCCTTAATGGGGAAAGTTAAGAAAGGAATTAAATTAAAACACCAGGGGATTCTTGGGGGGAGGTTAGTACACTGCATGATTAGGTGATGGGTTTATTTTCAGTAAAATTATGAGTAGGGCATGGATTGTATTTTAAATCAGTGTGACTTCTTTTCTCCCAGTATGTATAGAGGATACAAGGTAACTAGGCAACCTAGGGAAGCTTGATCAGATAGCACACACACCAGACACTATAGTTTCTATGGGCCTAGGTCTGGAGTTAGACTTACTGCTCTAAGCAGTAGAAACAAAAGGACCCAGGCCTCTAAACTATTAGTTAGTTCTGGCCTTTTCTGTTATCAGTCATTCTGGTCACGGGGTAAAAGCACAGCAGCAGCTTGGGCAGGTAGTAATTCTATGTCCTTAGAGATCTGTGAATACCTTAGATGGGATGCCCTATGACTGGGCCCTAAGCATTGACTGCTGATAAAGATGATTTCAGGAATGTACATCTCTAAACTTACCTAAAAGAGAGGAATAAGAAGGCCTGGCAGTGGAAAACTGTTTTCACACATAGCCCAAAGGCATAGGAAACAGTTCCAAACTGTGGAATTAATTCTCAAATACATAACAGAAAGGGAGGTCAGCTATAGTGAAAACCTTACAGCAAAGCACAGCCACTTTATTCACAAAGCAGTAACACCAAAAAGCCTTGCCTTTCAGTTTAGCATTTACCAGATTCCTTGATTCTGCTATGTTGTTTGTGGAAAGATGACTGAGCAATTATTGTATAATGGTGCAGCATGTAGCACTGTTTGTATGTACGCATGCATACAGGTGCCTGAGCAGCCCAGTGTGGGTTCGGGAAACAAATTCAAACCTCTGCAAGCTACTTTTATGTCAGTAGACACAAATTAGAATCATTTTGAAAGAGGAAGCTCAACTGACAAAATATCATAAGATTAGCCTCTGGGCAAGCTGGCAGTGCATTATATTAACTGATGATTGATGTGTGAGGGCCCAACCCACTATAGGCAGTGCCACCTCTGAGTTAGGAGTCCTGGGTACTCTAAGAAAGCAGGCTGAGCAAGCCCAGGGGAATAAGCCAGAAGGCAAGGCTCCTCATGACTTCTGAATCAGTTGCTATTTCTAGGTTCCTGCCCTGATTTTCCTGAATGATTGACTGTGGTGTGAAAGTGTAAGCAAAACACATCCTCTGCTGCCATTGATAATTGTGTTTATCATAGCAACCGAGAACTAAAAGAATCAGCAAATGCTCTTAATCACTTAGCCATCTCACTAACCCAGAAAGAGATACTTTATTGAAACTCAACATTAATTTCATGTACTTGTCAAAAAGAAGAATAAAATCAGTTTTTATTCAACAAGGTCAGAAAATTGCACTCTGCTAAAATGTTTATAACATTGACTTGGGCTATGGGGTCTGGGGTAGAGGGAGCACCTAACCTCTCAAAGATCCCAGCATGTCTTGATCCCTCTGAAAAGTTCAGAGCAAAACCTTTGTTGTTCATCATTAGAAAATAATAACACTGGTGAAGATGGCAAGAGAGGTTTCATCTTATGGAAGTCTCAAGGTTAAATGCAAGTACTCATCATTCTAAATAATTACTTTACTGAATGGCCTGAACTTTCTCCATAAAGCACCTTTAGTAAGAAATTACTGAAATTCCCTACCACAGTGCCTGGTAAGCTTAATGTTTGATGAATGGTAATTATATCTGCATCCTTAGACATAGCAACATAAATATGTTACATATGATAAATAGGGAGAATCAAGCACAAAATTCTGTTTTTTTAAAAATCTCTGTGTTATGGTAAAAATAAAATGTCACAGGTCCCCGAGTGATGGCAGTGGGCAGCAGGCACAAGACCACAAAGGCCACAAAGGCAGCCCATTCCAAGCAGGGAGCCACGTGGTGGGTGAGAGACAAAGACCTATTGAGAGAAAGTGGGTATTTAATTAACGGGTATGGAGAGGAAAGGGAAAGGGGAAAGGGGAGATGGGAGAGGAGCAGAGAGAGAGTGAAAGAGAAGCAGAAAGATAGAGAGGATGAGGTAAGGGAAGAAGTAGGGAGAAGGGAGAAAGTCAGATGCTGCCTCTTTGGGAGAGAGATGAAAAAGAAGGAATTCAGGCTGGAAGGGGAAGGAAGATCTGCTTGCCTCAGTGGACAGGGAAGTTAAGGGTGTAATACTAGCCTTGGCCTCCATTTTAGGAGGCCCCTCCCCTGTGGCCCTTGAACCTTGACTGTTAGGTTAGAGGGGCATAGGGGTTGACCTCCAAAGATGGAAGTCAAGGCTGAGACCCTAAAGTTCAAGGGACATGAGGAGGAACCTCCAAAGATGGCAGCTGAGGCTGGGATTATATTCCAGACTATATAAGGGATGATATTTATGACCACATTTTAGGCTCTCTTTGGAAAAAGGGGCATCGACTCAAGTCTGGCTACTTCCTGCAGGCATGGGTCTAATTAAACCTGGATGTCTTTTAATCTGGTCCAACTTGGCTTGATTGGAATTATTTTGTATCAGCAGAGTTGCTCAGTTAGGAAAATATTCCTAATATCTTAGCGGTCCCACCAAGGTGTTGTTTTTCCCATGGGCTCACGACCTTGTGGTGGATATGCCCTTATCCCTGTGCTTTCTGCCAGGCTAAAATCGGCTCCCAGGCTAGATTGCCATCGTCTTGGTGTGTCCCTTTTTGTTGCTTATGTTATTAGGGTTTTGAAGGACCCATTCATGTTTTCTTTTGTCACTTTTTGGATTTTGTTGAAGACATGGTCTGTGTTAAAAGTCTGACCCCCCATAGTGAAAACAGAGACTTTCACTGAGGTAAATTTTGTTTGTAGAGGAATGCCTGACATTCAATTTTCATAGCCTTGTTTTGGCCTAAGAGTTATTTTAGTGTATGCACTGGGATAGACTTCAGCCACACAATTGGGCATAGACTTTTAAAATGGGCACTTGCAATTCAAAGCCAGATATAGCCCCTGGGATGCCTCTTACAAAATCTTTGTAAATTGGGACTGTCTGATACAATCTGTCCCAAATCACTAATTTCTCTATGTACTAAGATTGGCCTCAATACAACTTTGGCAATGAGACACAATGGCACTATGGACACCAGAGGGAAGCCTTGAGTTTACTGTCCTCTGAGACCTAGAAAATTTTTGTTGTCATGGGGACTGTAATAATTGTGCTGTCTCTTTAAGAGACAAGCCACACCCACTCCCTCCCCCATCCACTGAGGCAGGCTGATCTTCAGCTTCCAGCCTGAGCTCTCTCTCATCCCTTCCCTCTCTCGAAGAGGCAGCTTCTGCCGCTCTCCCCACTCCTCTGCTTCCCCCTCTTCTGTCTCTCTTCTCTCTCTCTCTCTCTCTCCCCTTCCCCTTTTCCTTCCCCTCCATAACCCCCTAAATAAATATTCAACCTCACTCTGCATGTCATGTCTATCCATATCTCTGTCTCTTGCCCACCCACCATGTGTCTCCCTGCCTGGGACCAGTTTTAGCGCTCAGGGACTAGCAGCCATCTCTGCCTGGGACTGGCTGCTCTCAGGGCCTGTTGCCTGCTGCCACATGGCCCACTACCACTGCTTGGGAACCTCCAGCATTTCTGCTGCCTACTACCACTGCGATCTTGCAGCATTTTTAATTTTTCCATAACATTTGGTGCTGTGACTTGGTTGCGGTGGCACATGCTGGTAGGATTTGCTGAAAGAAGCAGAGGCAGGAAAATCATAAGTTCAATGCTGGCCTGGGCTCTCTCTCTTCCCATCCCTCTCTTGAAGACTCAGCTTTTGCCTCTCTCCCCACTTCTCCCCTTCCCCCACTTCTGTCTCTCTCTCCTCTCTCTCTCTCTCTCTCTCTCTCTCTCTCTCTCTCTCTCTCTCTCTCTCATTTTCCCCTTCTCCCTTCCCCCTCCATAACCCCTTGAATAAATATCCAACCTTGCTCTGCATGGCATGCCTATCCATGTCTCTGTCTCTTGCCTTCCTGCCACATGTCTCCGTGCCTGAGACCAGCCACCGCTCAGGGACTGGCAACCATCTCTGCCTGGGATTGGATGCTCTCAGGGCCTGCTGCTTGCCACCACATGGCCCGCTACTACCTCTTGAGCTGTCTACTGCAGCCAAGGATCCTTCAGTGATTTTAATAAATCCATAACAGGGACAAATGGACAGAACTCTCATATGCCCATGGTTTTGGGACACTGCACTCTCACCCCTCCCTCAGTAGCCAGTGTCTTGCAGAACCAGTTCTGATTGCTAGATCACAGTGCCTCCAAATTCTCAGCAATCTGGGAATTGGTATCCAGATAGTGCAGCCAGAGGCACTGGCCCCTTCCCCACTACCTTGAACACTCACTACTCAACCCTCTCCTGTGGAGCAACATTCTTCATATTTTTCTCCTTACCCACCCTTACCTACTCCCTCTCTAGCCAAGTTCAAGGTCAAATTTCCCCTCACCCATTTTCCTCCCCAGCTGCCACCATATTTTCCTACCCTTAGACCTCCTCTGCACACTGAATTAACCCCTCCCAATCCTCCACCATCTCCTCCCATACCAGATCCCAACATAACCCTGCCCTTCTCTGCCATTTCCAGGAAGAAGCAAGAGCCAATGGCATTATTAAAGTCCATGTTCCCTTTTCTTTTCCAGATCTTTCTCAGATAGAAAAGCCACTGGATTTCTTTTCTGCTAATTATTATGCTTATATTAAAGAGTTTCACTATCTGTCCCAGGCCTATGATCCAACCTGGCATGATTACTATGTCATCCTAGCTCTACTCTTACTTCTGAGGAGTGACATAGAATGCAAGCAGCACTGAGACAATATGCAGGGCAGATTCACTTGGTAGACACTATAGTCCCTGTGTGGGGAAGTGGCTGTGTCAGCCACAGAAACACACTGGGACTACCAACCTGGCCAAAGTGGTTGGCTGTTCACTGCCTCCTGCAGGGCATGGAAATGGTCTCTGAAAAAGTAGTTAATTTTGACAAACTTTGAGAGATCAACAGCTAGCTGACAAAAACCCAGCCATTTTTAAAATCAGTTACAAGAGACCATGGTCTCCTAGCAGGAGCCACAATTCTGGCTACCCATTTTATTCCTCAGGCAGCACCAGATATTAGAAAAAAAAGTTTTAAAAGACTGAGGAAGGTCCCTAACCCCCATACAGGAATTGGTGAAAATGGCCATTAAAGTTTTAATGCCCAAGAAGAGACGACTGGGTCTTCCTGACAGACAAGGCTGCAAAAGGAGGTAACGCTCCAGGATCAAACCTTAGCAGCTGCCCTAAGACCACTGGAACTCCTGATGGGAGACAGTGGAAATCAACCACAAATCTCCATTCCGGTGGAGCTCAGCCAAAGTCAACCTCTGACAGAAAACCTGTTCCTTCCTGATAATGCCAGAGGTCATCTGAAAAATGTGTATTCTTGGTGCTTGTTTGTAATTATTCTAAAATAACCATACCTCTCCACTTAATATAGCCTTTCTGGAACTATGTAACATGAAACTGATTAGCTTACTACATTATAATTTCATTCCCACTCTGGCTTTTCTAAGAAATCCCTGTGATTATAATTTGGTGTGCTATCAAAACAGTTCCGTAATTTGATCAGGTGGTGGTTGACTTACTAGAGAGGACTAGATCTCATAGATTATATTTAGTTTTCACTAGATTAATTTATTGAAGATGAATCCAGTCAGAGTTTGTTATTGTTACTGTTGTGTTTGTTAACTGCTTGTCCTGTGCTTCTACATTCTCTCTGAAAGCTGGACCTCCCATGCTCTTTTTAGGTTTTATTTTGAGACATAAACTATGTGACCTCAATTGACCTTGAATTTAAAATCTTCCATTTCTGCTCCCTAACCAGTTGAGATTACAAGGCTTGTGCCTCCAGGTTGGTTCCAAGTTTTGGATTTGCCACTCTTCTTGTGACTTGTAGTGACTTCCTATGACTCTCTGCTTGTGCCCTTTGGAACAGTAGAGCCACTTCTGAGTCCCTACTGAGTCTCTCCTAAATAATATAAATAAAGTCTAAGTATAAAGTAACCTTGACTCCAGTATCAGTCACTTCAGGACAAGCTCAATTAGCATATAAAAATTCCACATCTAGACAACAGCACCATTTTCTTTTGAAGGGCATTTTTTTAATCCCTTCCCAGGCTTCTAAGGCAAACACACTTCTTGCCCTTTTTAATTCAAAGCCAAGAAAACATCTTTAAGAGGACCCTTGGTAAAGCTTGGCTTTATAAAGTATTTGTTTCCATTTGCAATTATAAACATAAAAACAAAGGTCCTGTTCCTTCTGTCTCCAGCTAAAGAAGATCTAGCTGTTGATCTCACTCCTTCTCAGATTCCAGGGGTGGGGGTGGGGAGGACCTGAGCTGCACAGCTACAGGAACAACTAATGTTTGATTTTCCTAAAATAAAGTCATTATATGGTATTTTAAAACATGTTATTCTTCCACTAACTACAGCTTCCAGAAAGAGGCTAGACAATACATTTAATAATTTTATGCTTGTCAGAGCCACTTGAGACTATGGTTGAATTCACTATGACACCAAACCATTTCCTTTTTTTCCCTTCGAGAGTCCATATTTTCCAAACACCCAAAATGCCTATTACAATTTTAATAAAGATGAAAACAGATATAAACAAAGGCAAATTAATATAAAACCTCATACTATCAAAATAATTCTAGAATATCTTTTTATTTTGTTCATAGATGCCAGATCATTGAAGAACCTTCTGGAATAGTGTTGAATTATCTTGGATGGAGAAATAACCAGGCTAGCTAAAAGATAGAGCAATTATAGTTTTTTTTATTATAAGGCCAAACTAATGAAACAGGAATGAGAAGTCCAAACTCAGTTGTGTAGAGAGAGAATCACATAGAGAGAGCACCTGGGCCACATGTTGTTTTTATCCGGATACCCAGGAAACCACACCCTAACTTGGTATCACTTCCTAAAAATAATTGGCTGACAAAGATTTCCCCATCATAATAGTGGTGTGGGTGGTCCTTCTGACTATGTGCTGTTTTTATTGGTTAATGAATAAAGGAACGGCTTTGCCTATAGCATGGGAGGAGGAAGGTGGAGTTAGAGAGAAGCCATGTAGCCCTGCCAGAGACAGACATCTAAACTTTAGCTGGTAAGCCACATTCATGTGCTGATACACAGATTAATAGAAATGGGTCAAATTAATATGTAAGAGTTAACCAATAAGAAGCTAGAGCTAATAGGCCAAGCAGTGATTTAATTAATACAGTTTCTGTGTGATTATTTTGGGGCTGAGCAGTCAGGAACTAACAAGAGGCATCCTTTAACAAATTGGTACCCACATGGCCAACTAAAATCCACTTAAAACCTGAGAGGGCTTGCAAAGGAATTCTAGATGCTAAAAAACAAAGCTTTGCCACATCTCCCCACCCCCCATTGGGCTTTGTTTGCTGATGGCTCCCTTAAGAGAGATTTTCCTGATTCAGTGGTAGCAGAAAAAAAAAAGCTGCGGCCATTTTGAAATGCTGGCTTTATGGGCCATGCTTCCAGTATGAATTCTGGCTCTTTCAGGAGACCAAGCATTTGACTGGGGTTTGTGAGCAATGTACTACAGCTTGCTTGATGGCAACATAGTCCTGTTGTGTGCCTGGAAGTGGGGTGGTGTGTATGGCTCTTGGAGGCAGCGAGCAGCTATGCCATGCTGGACTGTGTAAAACAAGCAAATGGTACCATGTATACCCTAGTAATGCTGCAGTTTAAGTTTTTAAGAAGTGCTTAGCATTTTAAGAAGCTCTCCTGGACAGTAAAGAATTACAAATACACACTAGGACATAGTCAAACATAACAGACCTCTAAATGGGTCACAGTGTTGGATAAATATATGTAGACTTGGGAGAAAGAAGAAAAAGACTACAGAGAGTTATAAAAGGAAGTAAATGGTTCATAAAAAATTAAAACAAAGTCTTTAAAGAGACAGAGTATAGAAAAAGTAATACAGTAAAAATAAATAAGCCACATAAAGATGGAAACTTCATAGAGGTATGAATTATGTATATTATTGTGTCTTCTTTAATTTTTTTTACTGTTAAGGAGCTAAGTACAGAGAAACATTTCATTGTACAGGCTTCTAAGCTAAACCAATGTAAAGGTATCTTGACTTTAAAATCTGAGTCTAAGGATATGTTGTTTTGGAAAGAGGTTCTTTTTTTGTTTCCACAGAGGATGACAACCTAAGGAATCCTTCTAGACTAATGTGGTTTGATGGATCAAAAACCCCTGAAAGGTTGCTTTGAACATCCCTCAAAAAATACTTCACTCAATAAACAGCAGGAAGAAGTTTGGACAGAACTAGGCCCATATTTCCAAATATTGTTTATAGATGTTCTTTTACATTTAAAGGGAGATAAGCTATAGAGATTTCCATGGGTATGTATCTTGGTTTATTGATACAAATTTAAGGTGAATTTTGTTATACTGTGTATATGTATTTCTGTTCTTGATTAAGGTATTGTGTAGTAATATGAGCAGCACGCTAAGTTCCTAGCACCCGGCGGGGCTGCGTCCCCGGCTGCCCGCATGGCTAGCTTTATACCCAAAATAATTACACAGAAACTGTATTCTTTTGAACACTGCCTGGCCCATTAGTTCCAGCCTCTTATTGGCTAGCTCTTACATACTGATCTAACCCATTTCTAATATTCTGTGTAGCACCACGAGCTGGCTTACCAGGAAAGATGTTAACCTGCGTCTGTGTCTGGTGGGCGAATCATGGTGACTCACTGACTCGGCCAGAGTCTCTGTTCTGACAACCACCTAGTCAAATATCAACATAGTCACTTTTGCTTTTTTGAAATTATGCTTTATGTGTTATATCATGTTTTGTTACCTTTGACCTTTTTAATTCTTTGTAATAAATGCAGTTGAGTCATGTTTTTATAGCCAGTATGAAAAACTTTCCATCTAATTATACCATTTAGTTCCATCAACTTTAGTAGAAACTATTGGCCTTCAGTTTTTATGGGTATTCATCTTAGGCATGTGCCATTTTCATTTTTGCTTTATTTTGTCCCTGCCTTCTCTGGGGTTTATTGGGTATTTTGTTAGTACTTTTAGTTTTCTTTTAATTTATTCATGATTTCAGCACTTTCTGTATGAATTCTAGAGTGCATGGCTGACTTCTGCATTGTTATAACAATTCTTCACAATCATTGTCAGAAGTGCCATGGCTTCTGACAAGTCACATCCTCTAGGTTTCATTGTCATGTGTTTTATTCCTGCCAGTGTTATGACCATTGCATCAAATTTGGTTTGTTTGTTTATTTAAATAATAGCTATAATTTAAAGCAGTTTAGAATGAAGAATAATATATCCATTGTCTAGATTTTTTTATGTGATCTTCATTCGTCTATAGGACCTGAATTTCTTTGTTATTATTAACCCAACAGTGTGAAATACCCTCTATAATCTTTATAGTACAAACTTTTATGACAAATAGTGTCAACACTGGTTATCTGATACTATCTTCATTACACCTTTATTTTTAAAGAACATATTAATATAAATAAATTCTAAGTTTATTGATCTCCTTAGAGACTTTGATTCACTGACTCTGACTTTATTTTTTTAGCTTTCCTTTTTAATTTTTATTATACATTAAAAATGCTTTATTTTTATTGCTAAATTAACTTACAAGGTAATGGGTCTCCCCGTAGGATTCCCATACAGATTTCATTTTGGTTGATTCTGCACACCCTATACCGCTTATCTTCTCCCTGTACCCTTTTCTTCCTGCTCTGTCTTTATTTTTGATGAAAGTACTATGTTCATTTTTATCTTTATTCTTCAGAAATCAATCTATTTTCCATACCTACTCTTGAGAGTTTTTGTTTATATTATTAGATCTTCGTCAAAGTAACTATGAACTGTCAAGAAGTAATCTTCATCAATGTGACTGAACTGTCCACATAAAATCATAATCAATGTGATTATAAATTGTTTTTGTGTGATTTTCATTGATGTGGCTGTGAACTGTTAGGATATAGTCATCAACCATATGCCTGTGAGTTGTCAGTGTGTGATCTTCCTCAGTGTTACTGTAACTTGTCAAGCCATTATTAATATGGCTAAAAACTGTCATGGTTTGGTTTCATCAATGGGAGGGTGAACTATCAAATAGTGGTTATAATAAATATGACTGTTCAGTTGTCAAAGTGTGGGCATAATTTGTGATTATAAAATGTCAAGCTGTAGTTATAATCAATATGACTGTAATTATCTGCTATGAACTGTCAAAGTGTATTCATCAGTAAAATGATAATGAGTTTTCCAAGTGTAGCCCTCATCAATATGATTGTGAGTTGTAATACTTTGGCCTAGTCAATATGACTGTGAACTGAAACATAAATAATAAATCCCAGAGACAGAAATTGGGGTTCAAACCAAAAGCCAGAAAAATCAAAGGCAGCCAAGCCACTAGAGAAGTCTTCCCTCTACCAAGGTTGGGCAACTGCAGACTAAGCAGACTAAGCCTCTCTGTCCTCCTATTTTAGATTCCCTCTAGGACTGGAGTTAAAGAGATGCCCTATCATATGACAAAAGCATTTGTTCAACTATGTTCATAGCAGCATTATTTATAATAGCCAGAACCTGGAAACAACCTAGATGCCCTTCAATGGAAGAATGGATGAAGAAAGTATGGAATATATACATATTAGAGTACTACTCAGCAGTAAAAAACAATGACTTCTTGAATTTTGCATGGAAATGGACAGAAAAAGAAAACACTACCCTGAGTGAGGTAACCCAGACCACAAAAGATGAACATGGGATGAACTCACTCATAATAGGTTTCTAGCCATAAATAAAGGACATTGAGCCTATAACTTGTGATCCTAGAGAAGCTAAATGAGAAGGTGAACCCAAAGAAAAACATATAGTCATCCACCTGGATATGGGAAGTAGACAAGATTGTCAAGCAAAAACTGGGAACTTGGGGGTGGGGTGGGATGGGGGTAAGGGGAAATGGGGGAGAGAAAAATGAGAAGGGGAGGATGGGGGGAGCTTGGGGGAATGGGATAGTTGGGATGGAGGAAGGATGGATATGGGAGCAGGGAAGCATCCTAATTAAGGGAGCCATTTTAGGGTTGGCAAGAGGTTTGACTCTAGAGGGGCTCGCAGGTGTACAGGGAGATGTCTCCAGCTAGTTCTTTGGGCAACTGAGGAGAGGGAACCTGAAATGACCCTATTCTATAGCCGTACTGATGAATATCTTGCATATCACCATAGAATCTTCATCTGGCGATGGATGGAGATAGAGACAGAGACTCACATTGGAGCACCGGACTGAGCTCCCAAGGTCCAAATGAGAAGCAGGAGGGATAACATGAGCAAGGAAGTCAGGACTGCGAGGGGTGCACCTACCCACTGTGACAGTGGGGCTGATCTATTGGGAGCTCACCAAGGCCAGCTGGACTGGGACTGAACAAGCATGGGATAAAACCGGACTCTCTGAACATGGCAGACAATGAGGGCTGATGAGAAGCCAAGGACAATAGCACTGGGTTTTGATCCTACTGCATGTACTGGCTTTGTGGGAGCCTAGCCTGTTTGGATGCTCACCTTCCTGGACCTGGATGGAGGGAGGAGGCCCTTGGACTTCCCACAGGGCAGGGACTCTGGACTGCTCTTCAGACTGGAGAGGGAGGGGTAATGGAGTGGGGGGAGGGGGAGAGGAGTGGGGGGAGGGGAGAGGAGTGGGGGGAGGGGAGAGGAGTGGGAGGAGAGGGAGGGAAATGGGAGGCAGGGAGGAGGCAGAAATATTTTCAATAAAAATAAATAAATAAATAAATAAATAAAATAAAGGCATTACTTTCTAGTACTGGGACAAATCTGTTTCTGCACTGATCTTGTGTAACCCAGGGGGCCATTGAATTTACAGAGATCCATCTGCTTCAGTCTCCTAAATCCTGGATCAAAGGTATGTACCATCATTACCTAATTCTAATGACTTTAGCTTTGCCTCTGGTTTTCAGGCAAGATTTATTTATTAAAAGACAAATAATATACTACTATAGTGAACTGTTAACTGACAATGAACTGTCAGAATGATCTCATTAATGTATGAATTATAAGTTGTGGTCTTCATTAATATGACTATGAGTTGTTAGGATATGGTGTCATCAAAGTGAGTGTGAACTGTCAAGGTATGGACTTCCTCAATGTAATTGTGAACCATCAGAATGCAGTGATCATAAATGTGATTGTGAGTTCACAAGATCTAGTTCTTATAAATGTGTTTGAGAACTGACAAGATGTGCTTTCATCAATGTGACTGAATTATCAAGGTGTGGTCATCATTGGTACAATTGTGAGTTGTCATTGTCTGCTTTTTTATGTGTGTTTTAATCTCTCTACCGTTTGATGAGCATCTTAGATTTCTAACATATTTTACATACAAGTTAATTGATTTTTGACATCATTTCTCCAGCATTTTTTGCTCTGATTTCTGTTACCTCTTTTTCTATAACCTAATCACAAGTCTGTCAAAGCACTTTTTACTGTCCCACAGCCCACTCAATATGTATCTCCTTCCTTTTCTCACCCCTGTGCTACAGTTTAAAATGTGTTTTAATTTTTTATTTTCTAAGGTTAATCTATAAAAATTTTTAATATTTCTAAAGTGTAGCCCTTCTAAAGTCTGGGTGAAAACCCAGACTTCTCATTGGTTAGTTATGAGGATTTTCTAGGCTTAGGGAAATTCTTAAAATCTCAGTATTAAACAACTCAGATGTCAATCTCTGTCTGACCCTGCTTTGGAGAAATTTTCCTTATTTGCAAATACTTTGGTATCTAATCAAACCCTAGGGTAGTTTAGTAATAATTTCTGGAGCTTCTTCTCTGGGACACTTATTTTCTCTACCCTACTACTACACATTCTAAATTCTAAGATATGCTCTCCATTTTCTATAAGCGCACAAAATCATTGCTTGTCCTGCATCCTACAATGAAAAATTTACTTGTGCCCCATTAAAAAACCCAAGTGACCCACCCATCACAGCAGCCAGCCAGCAAGTAAGATTCTTGCATACAGAGCTCTTAACACACATTTCCCACTGCCACCCATTCCACTGCTAATCAGATCTTTCCACCACCACTCCACCCTGGCACCATCGGAGGCCCTTGGCTTCACCTGCACCAATTGGAGGAAGAGGTGAGCAACTGTTCTCCAGGCTGTACAACCCCAGCTCTAGGCTCTAAAGCACTGGGCACATCCCATACCCATCCCCCATCATCACAACCCCAACAGTCAGTCATCAGGTATGATTCTTGCGGGAAGTTACTTCCTTAACCTTCTCCACCAACAATTCCCTATCAAACCAACCCACAAGGCAATGGAGGATGTGAAGGGACAGGTTCCATTTGCATTGTTTGGAAGAAGAGTGCCAGAAATAGATCACCATCAGTCCCTGGAGGCACAGATAATCCTCCATTGATTGGAGAAGGAAGCAACATCTAACCCTATAGCTACCCCAAACCCAGATGGCTAGATGACAGTGATAGAATACATTAAATAGCATAAAGAGCTATTGGCACCACTAGAACATAGTGGTTCTACAACAGAAAGACATGAACCTTCCAATGCAGAAAATGACCTTAAAAATAACTTTCTGAAGACAATAGAGGTTCTTAACGAGGAAGTAAAAAAATTCCCTTAAAGAAATTGAGAAGACAACGAAAATGGGAAGAAATCAATAAATTCCTTAAAGAAAATCAAGAAAAAACAATCACACAAGGGAAGAAAACAATTCAAGACTTGAAAACTGAAATAGAGGCAATAAAGAAAACACAAACTGAGGGAATTCTGTAAATGGAAAATCTGGGTAAACAAACGGGAGCTACAGATGCAAGCATAACCAACAGAATGCAAGAGATGGAAGAGAGAATCTCAGGAATTGCAAATATTATAGGAGAAATGATTCATCAGTCAAAGAAAATCCTAAATCCAAAAAAGTCTTAACTCAAAATATCCAGAAAATCTGGAACACTGTGAAAAAACCCAATCTAAGAATAATAGGGATAGAAGAGGAACTCCAGCTCAAAGGCACAGAAATATATTCAACAAAATCATAGATGATAATTATTTAAACCTAAGGAAGGACATGCCTATGTAGATACAAAAAGCTTACAAAATGCCAAATAGACTGACAAAATAGACAGAACAAAAAGTCCTGTCACCATATAATTATCAAAACGCTAAACATACAGAATAAAAAAAGAATATTAAGAACTACAAAGGAAAAAGGCCAAGTACCACATAAAGCAGATGTATTGAATAATACCTAACTTCTCAATGGAGACTATGAAAAGCAGAAGGTCCTGGACGGATGTTTGAAAATATTAACAGAACACGGAAGTCAGCTCAGATTACTATACCCAGAAAATCTTTCAATCACCATAGATGGAAAAAAAGATATTCCATGACAAAACCAGATTTAAACAATACATATCCACAAATCTAGCCTTACAAAAAGTACTAGAAGGAAAATTCCAACCCAAGTAAGTTAGCTGGACAAAAACATAGACAAGAAATAATTTCACACCAGCAAATTCCAAAGAAGGGAAACACACACATACTACTACCACCACCACTAAAACCAAAAAGAAAAACTAGGAATGAACAATCACTGATCATTAATATCCCTTAGTATCAATGGACTCAATTTACCTGTAAAAAGACGTAGGATAATCGAATTACAAAAACAGGATCTACTCTTCTGCTGTGTAAAAGAAACACATCTCAACCTCAAAGACTGAAATTACCTCAGAGTAAAATGTTGGGAAAAGATTTTCCAATCAAATGTACCTAAGAAACAAGCTGGGATAGCTATCCTTATATTTAAGAAAATAGACTTTGAACTAAAATGAATAAAAAGAGATGGAGGACATGTTATATTCATCAAGATAAAATCTCAGTTCTGAACCTTATGTCACAAATATAATGGCACTCACATTCGTGAAGGAAGCATTACTAAAGCTTAAATTACACACCAAACCCTACACACTAGTAGTGGGAGACTTCAACACCCCACTCTCACCAATGGATTGGACATCCAGACAGAAACTTAATAGAGAAATAAGAGAATTAACAAATGTTATGGCTTAAATGGGTTTAAGAGACATTTATAGAACATTCCACCCAAACACAAAAGAATATACCTTTTTCTAGAACCTCATGGAATCTCCTCTGAACATATACTGGATCATCGCAATAGATACAGATAAATTAGAATAACCCCTGTATTTTATTGGATCACCATGGTTTAAAGTTAGAATACAACAACAACAAAATTGCAGAAGTCTTATAAACTCATGGAAACTGAATAATACCCAACTGAATAATCACTGGGTCAAGGAAGAAAAAAACGAATTTAAAGACTTCCTTGAATTCAATGAAAATGAATGTACAACATACCCAAACTTATGGGACTCTATAAAAGCACTGCCAAGAAGGAAGTTCACAGCACAAAGTGCCTACATAAAAAATTTGAAGAAATCTCACACTGGTGACTTAACAGCATATCTGAAAGCCCTAGAACAAAAAGAAGCAAAGTCATCCAGGAGTAGTAGATGAAATAAGTTAATCAGATTGAGAGCTGAAATCAATAAAATAGAAATAGAAAGAATACAAAGAATCAATGAAACAAAGAGTTGATTCTTCAAAAAAAAAAGTCAATAAGAAAGACAAACTCTTATCCAAATTAACCAAAAAGCAAAGAGCAAATATCTAAATTAACAAAATTAGAAATAAAAAGGGGACATAACAATAGACACCAAAGAAATCCATAGAATCACTAGGTCATACTTCAAAAAACGTACTCCACAAATTTGAAAAATATAGAAGAAATAGACAATTTTCTTGATAGGTACTGTTAGGATTGTTTCCTAACCAAGCCACTCTGCCAACAAAAACTAATCCCAATCAAGCCAAATAAGACCATATTAAAAGATATCCAGGTTTAATTAGACACCTGCACTCCAGGGTGGCCCCAAGGGGAACAGGAAGCTGCCAACATGACCACCGGAAAAGAAAAGGGAAAACCACATGTTCATTTTCTGGGGAGCAGTTTAAATAGCCTATGGGAGTGATCTTGACCTTTCCCGGGGAGGAGTCAAGTTTTGGAAGGCTACCTTGACCCTCCTTGAGGAGGGGTCAAGGTTTGAGGGGCACAGGAGAGGGGCTTACAAAGATAGAGGCCAAGGCTGGGATTACAGGAACCACACACCAAAATTAAATCCAGAACAAATAAACAACTTAAACAGACTGATAACCCCTACAGAAATAGAAACAATCATTAAAGATCCAGATAGTTTCAGCACAGAATTCTACCAGAATTTCAAAGAAAAGCTAATACCAATACTTCTAAAATTGTTCTATACAATAGAAACAGAAGGAACATTGTCAAACTCTTTTTTTGAGGCTGCAGTTACCCTGATACCCAAATGACACAAAGACTCAACAAAGAATGAGAATTACAGAACAATCTTCTCATGAACATTTGTGATAATATTTTGTTTGTGCTATAACAAATAAAGGTTGCCTGAAAATCAGAGTGTGGAGCAGAACCACTAATTAGCCACAGAGGCCAGACAGTGATGGCACACATCTTTAATACCCTGGAGGCAGAGACAGACAGATTTCTGTGAGTTTAAGGCCACCATGGCCTACACTAGACTGCTCCAGTCTCAAAGAGAAACAGAACCAGGAGGTGGTGAATTACACCTTTAATCCCTGTACTTGAGAGTTACCTGCCTTTAATACCAACACTAGGCAGGTTGAGACAGGAAGGGATATGACTGGGTGGAGAGAAGAATATAAGGCAGAAGATACTCACTTATAAGGGGATATTAGATGTAAAGCAAAGGATAACCGAGCTACAGAATCTAGGTAACAAGGAAGACCCTAAGAGGAACATAAATTGATCTCCCTAGGAAAGAGATAGGATCTCCAGGGTAAACTGGGCATGGAGGGAGGGGAAGGAAGATAAGAACAAGAACGTGAGGGAACTGGATGGTTGACTTTCAGGAGGGATAGAGAGGGAGGTCAATGAAAGAGATATCTTTATATAGAGAATCATTATGGCAGGAGGGAGAAACCTGGTGCTAGGGAAACACCCAGGAATCCACAAGAATAATCCCAGCTAAGACTTCTGGCATTAGTGGAAAAGGTGCCCGAATCAGACTGGCGACTATCCTAATTTTCATCATAGAGTCTGCATCCATTAACTAATAGAAACAGATACAAAGATCCACAGCCAAGTATTGGACTCAGTTCCTAGAATTCAGTCAAAGAGAGGGATGAGAGATTATATGAGGAAGTGTAATCAAGATTATAATGGGGAAACCCGCAGAGATAGCTGACCCAAGTTAGTGGGAGTTCTTATACTGTGGAAGGACTGTGGGGAGCCTGAATGTGACCAAACTATGTGACAGTTGTGTGATTTGGTCTTTTGTGGGGCCCCTGGCAGTGAAACCAACATTTATCCCTGGTTTTTGAACTGACATTTTGGAGCCTATTCCCTATGATGGGATACCATGATCAGCCTTGATACAGGGGGAGGGGCTTGGTCCTGCCTCACCATGATAGGCCAGGCTTTGTTGACTCCTCATAAAAGACCTTACCCTCTCTGAAAAGTGAATGGGAGGTAGGGAGGAAGCAAGGAGAGGGAGAAGGGGAGGGGAGGAGAACTGTGATTGGTATGTAAAATGAGTTCAAAAAAAAGAAAAGAAAGAAAAACACAAGTGAATGGAGTACACCCCTCTGTTCTTCATGTCAGGGGCATCATCCTGTATCACATAATTTTAAAAGACTAAAATATCTTTTCATACAATTTAAGTGGTTGTATAATATTTACACACTAATTCTGAAACTTTGTTTATATTGCTCAAAACTTGAAGCCTAGGTCTTCACATATATCCATGATAACATAAGATCTTAAAACAATAAGAAACCTATTACAAAGTAGTTGCTATCATCTTGTTTAATAATGACAGGGTTTTATGGTTCTATAAATCATTCTCAAGATGAGGAATTGAACTGAAAGGTCAAGTGAGGTCTTTCATAACTGGTAAAACCAAGGTTTGTACCAAGTCTTCCTCTGCAGTCTACAGTGACTAGAATAATGAGAGAAGGTTACCTGAAATGAGCCCTGAAAGACAGACAGATGATGAACCCTGGGCTGGCAAACATCAGCCCATTTTCAGTAAAGGACAAAGAATGGGACAAGGGGGAGCAGATGAGAGCCAGAATGAAGTCAAGCATCTGGGTGAAGTATGAGAACCTTTATGAGATCCAGTAAGATGCTCAGTTGCAATGGTATCATTTTATAGCCACAGATTTATTTTCCTAATACTGATACTACACAGTACTGTAAACTCTTACAGTATCTTCACTTTTTTTTTATTGAAAAAAAATTTTTTCTGCCTCCTCCCTGCCTCCCATTTCCCTCCCCCTCTTCCCGCCCCTCTCCCCCTCCCCCCACTCCTCTTCTCCTCCCTCTCCAGTCCCAGGAGCAGTCAGGGTTCCCTGCCCAGTGGAAAGTCCAAGGTCCTCCCCCCTCCATCCAGGTCTAGGAAGGTGAACATCCAAACTGTCTAGGCTCCCACAAAGCCAGAACATGAAGTAGGATCAAAATCCCGTGACATTGTCCTTGGCCTCTCGTCAGTTCTCCTTGTCCGCCATGTTCAGAGAGTCCGGTTTTATCCCATGCTTGTTCAGTCACAGTCCAGCTGGCCTTGGTGAGCTCCCAATAGATCGGCCCCACTGTCTCAGTGGGTGGGTGCACCCCTCGTGGTCCTGACTTCCTTGTTCATGTTCTCCCTCCTTCTGCTCCTCATTAGGACCTTGGGAGCTCAGTCCGGTGCGCCAGTGTGGGTCTCTGTCTCTATCTCCATCCATAGCTAGATGAAGGTTCAGCTTTTGTTGAGATGAACAAACTGATTCTGTCATTCGTGTGTAAATGTCAGATCAGAGTGATGCTTGACAGGGCTTACACAGCAGTGCCATGTAGAATCAACAGCTCCTTTACCTGGAGACATTGAGGTATCTGTGACATCTAGAGATAGGAGTTGTTTTTCTCCCTCTACTATGTGGGTCCTGGGATTGAACTTAGGTCATCAGATTTGATGGTAAGCATTTTACCTATGGAGCCATTTCTGGCCTAGTGCCATTGTCCTTGGCTTCTCATCAGCCTTCATTGTCCGCCATGCTCAGAGAGTCCAGTTTCAACCCATGCTTATTCAGTCCCAGACGAGCTGGCCTTGGAGGGCTCCCAATAAATCAGATCCACTGTCACAGTGGGTGGGTGCATCCCTCGTGGTCCTGATTTCCTTGCTCATGTTCTCCCTCCTTCTGCTCCTCATTTGGACCTTAAGAGCTCAGACCGTTGCTCCAAATTGAGTCTCTGTCTCTACCACGATCCATCGCCAGATGAAGGTTCTAAGGTGATATGTAAGACATTCATCAGTATAGGATAGGGTCATTTCAGGTTCCCTCACCTCAGTTGCCCAAGGTACCAGCTGGGGACATCTCCCTGGACACCTGCGAACCCCTCTAGAGTCAAGTCTCTTCCCAACCCTAAGATGGCTCCCTTAGTTAGGATATATACTTCGCTGCTCCCGTATCCACCCTTCCTGTATCCCAACCATCCCAATACCCCGAGCTCCTCCCATCCTCCCCTTCTCATGTTTCTCATCCCATTTCCCCTTTGCCCCAAGCCACCTCCCCCGCAAGTTCCCAGTTTTTGCCCTGCAATCTTGTCTACTTCCCCTCTCCAGGCGGATGACTATACGATTTTCTTTGGGTTCACTTTCTTATTTAGCTTCTCTAGGATCACAAATTATATGCTCAATGTCCTTTATTTATGGCTAGAAACCAGTATCTTCACTTTTGATATTTATGGTTTTATTGATGCAGAGGTCGCTGCCAACCTTATTTGTACAGGTAAATAAAGAGGGTCAAAGAGAAAAGACAAAAAGAAAAAGGTGAAATTCTTCTTTGTCTTTTTCCATTTATGTTTCTACTTGGTTTTGATACTTGTGTAAAGAAATTCTCCAAGCTGACTCCAATATCAAAAAGGCAAGAATTGCTAAAAATTTCTCTTCTGCGATCACAGGAACTGTGCTGTCTCCCTTTAGCTAAAATCTAATCTACAAAGTCTTCCTTTCAGCTCCTGACCTCCTTGTCCACAGTATTACAGTCTGTTTAAAATATTTTATTGCAGTTTCCTTACTGCAGGCTGTGTCACAGACCTGCTGTCCCTGTCCTACCTTCAGACAAGAGCTCACATTCTTTCTCATTGATTTTATTTTTTTAGAGAAACTGCCTTTTAAGATGTTTTTTGTCAGCTTCAAGTTTTTGAAATTTCACTAACCACTTAAAGGATACTTTGTTTAGATGTTACTGGGAGCTGTGCTGCCACCTTTCTATCTCAAAGGTAGAATCTTCTTTTGTTAACAGTAACAACAGCTAACTCATTCTAAAGTGCAGGTCTACTGGAGCTGTGCCACAGTGTCTTTTAGAAAAAGGATCTTACTTGATCCTCCCAAAACACCTGTGAGGTCAGGTGTGTTATTATTCCCCTTACCTCCCAAACTCAGCAACAAATGTTTCTCTTGGGGTGTAGCTCAGTGGCAGAATGCTAGTCTGGTATGCATGAGGTCCTAGCTTCAATCCCAGGTACAGAACAAGGAGAGAAAGGAAGGAAGGAAGGAAGGAAGGAAGGAAGGAAGGAAGGAAGGAAGGAAAGAAGGAAGCAAGAAAAATTATGAAGAAACAACCAAAAAAGAAGCTAAAGTTTGAACCTTGAATAATTCATTCAAGAAAACCATCAGTAGGTTGCTATATTAAAACTTGTAGTTAGATGCAGGATGGATAATGCAGGCTTTGGGAGATGGTTCAGTTGAGATGTACAATCACCAGAACTCATATGAAAACAAATGTTCGAGAAACAGGAGGCTCCCTGGATTTCACTGACCAGTCAACCTAGATGAATTAGTGAGCCCCAGGTGCAGTAAACTTGGTGGTGGTGGCATGTGCTTTGATTCTAGCACTTGAGAGGCAGGGGCAAGTGGATCTCTAGTTTTGAGGCCAGTCTGGTCTAAAAAGTGAGTTTCAGGACAGCCAAGATTACACAGAGAAACCGTGTCTAAAAAATTATGTACTTAATTAATTAATAAGGTGAAGAATGTTTGAGGAAGTCACTTAACATTGATCTCAGGTCTCTGTATATGCACATGACCACATACACACACACACATACACACACACAGAGTGGCAGTAGCTACCCTTATTAATCTATTTCTCTGGTAGGCTCTTTAATCTTTATTCAAATTTAAGATCCAGATTTCCCCCAAAAGCACAAGTTCATTCCTCAGCCTGGGACATATGACTGAACCTGTCTTCATCTCAACTTTCCTCATCTGAAGAAGTAGAACTAATAAGAATTACCTATTTTCATTGCTTTAGGGACAATATGAATGCTTTAGGGACAATAAGAGGCCATGAGCATCCCAAATGCCTAGCAGATTTTCTTTCTTCTGCGACCATGACCATGGGTGAGAAAAAGAGGCACAGTGTATTTGAGTGACAATCATGAAGCCTGTATGGGTCTGAGGTAGGTCTTCTGCATATATGCTATAGTTGTGTAGCTTGGTGGTTTTTTAGTTTTTTTTTTTTACTTTTTTTGAGATTTATTATTTATTATGTATGCAGTATTCTGCCTGCAGCTCCAAAGAGGGCATCAGGTCTCATTAAAGATGGTTGTGAGCCACCTGTGGTTGCTGGGAATTGAACTCAGGACCTCTGGAAAAGCACTCAGTGCTCTTAACCTCTGAGCCATCTCTCCATCCCTAGTTTGGTTTTCTTTTGGGACTCCTAACAGTGTAAGTTGGGGTTATCTTTGAGTTTTTTGCCTGATCTTGGGACCCTTTACCTTCTACTGGGTGGCCTCATCCAGTTTTATATGAGGGTATATGTCTAGTTTTACTATAACTTGTTATGCTGTATTCAGCTGATATCCCTAGGAGGTCTGCTCCTGAAGGAAGAAATGAGGAGGAGTGGGTCTGTGTTGTCTGAGGTTTTCTGTCCTGCCTGGTTCCTGCAGTCATTAAGTCCCAAAGAAATCACACAGAGGTCTACATTAATCATAAACTGATTGGCCCATTAGCTCAGGCTTCTTATTAACTCTTATAACTTCCATTAGCCCATTATTCTTATCTGTGTTGGCCACATGGCTCAATACCTTTTTCAACGGGGCAATCGCATCTTCCTTCTTCTGTGGTTGGGACAGGACTGCAGAGGAATGGACTTCCTCCTTACCAGAATTCTCCTGTTCTCATTGACCCATCTCTACTTCCTGTCTGGTTATCCCGCCTATACTTCCTGCCTGGCTACTGGCCAAGCAGCATTTATTTAAAACATAATTGAAAGAATACAGACTATTCTATAGCAGATCTGAAAAAGAAGAGATGTGAGGGGAAGAATTGGGAAAAGTAGAAGGAGGGCAAATTGTGTCAAGAAGTAATAAATGAGAGGTATTATTTTTTTTTAAAAAATCCCAGAACATATGGAAACCAAGTGTGTGATAACATGACTTTAAAAAATAAAAACATTTGGGTCTGGGTTACCTCACTCAGGATTGTATTTTCTATTTCCATCCATTTGCATGCAAAATTCGAGAAGTCATTGTTTTTTACCGCAGAGTAGTACTCTAATGTGTATATATTCCACACTTTCTTCATCGATTCTTTCATTGAAGGGCATCTAGGTTGCTTCCAGGTTCTGGCTATTACAAATAATGTTGCTATGAACATAGTTGGACAAATGCTTTTGTCATATGATAGGGCATCTCTTGGGTATATTCCCAAGAGTGCTATTGCTGGGTCCATGGGTAGGTTGATCCCGATTTTTCTGAGAAACCGCCACACTGATTTCCAAAGTGGTTGCACAAGTTTGCAGTCCCACCAGCAATGGATGAGGGTACACCTTTCTCCACAACCTCTCCAGCAAAGGTTATCCTTGGTGTTTTTGATTTTAGCCATTCTGACAGGTGTAAGATGATATCTCAAAGTTGTTTTGATTTGCATTTCTCTGATCACTAAGGAGGTTGAGCATGACCTTAAGTATCTTTTGGCCATTTGAACTTCATCTGTTGAGAATTCTCTGTTCAGTTCAGTGCCCCATTTTTTAATTGGGTTAATTATCCTTTTAAAGTCTAGTTTTTTTGAGTTCTTTATATATTTTGGAGATCAGACCTTTGTCTGTTGCGGGGTTGGTGAAGATCTTCTCCCAGTCAGTAGGCTGCCTTTTTGTCTTTAACCCAGACCCAAAAAGAAGATCATGGGATGTACTCACTCATAATTGGTTTCTAGCCATGGATAGGGGCCACTGAGTCTATAATTTGTGATCCTAAAGAAGCTAAACAAGAGGGTAAACCCAAGGAAAAACATATAGATATCCTCCCAGCTATGGGAAATAGACAAGATTGATGGGCAAAAAATTGGAATCTTGGGGGTGGGGTGGGATGGAGATGAGGGGTGATGGGGAGAGAAAAGTGTGAAGGAGAGGATGAGGGGAACTGGGGGAATCAGGGTGATTGGGGATAAAGGAAGGTTGGATGGGGAGCAGGGAAACTCATATCTTAGTTAAGGGAGCCACCTAAGGGTTGGCAAGAGACTTGAACTTGGAATGGCTACCAGATGCCCAGGGCAATGTCCCCAGTTAGTTCATTGGGGCACCTGAGGATAGGGAACCTAAAATGAACCTATCCTATAATCATACTGATGAATATCTTGCATATTACCATAGAACCTTCATCTAGCGATGGATGGAGATAGAGACAGAGACCCACACTGGAGCACCGGACTGAGCTCCCAGGGTTATAATGAGGAGCAGAAGGAGAGAGAACATGAACAAGGAAGTCAGGACCATGAGGGGTGCACCCAACCACTGAGACAGTGGGGCTGATCTATTGGGAGCTCACCAAGGCCAGCTGGACTGCTACTGAAAAAACATGGGATAAAACCGGACTCTCTGAATGTGGCGGACAATGAGAGCTGACGAGAGGCCAAGGAGAATGGCACGGGAACCTTCATCTGGCGATGGATCGAGAGAGAGACAGAGACCCAATTTGGATCAACCGTCTGAGCTCTTAAAGTCCAAATGAGGAGCAGAAGGAGGGAGAACATGAGCAAGGAAATCAGGACCACGAGGCGTGCACCCACCCACTGTGACAGTAGAACTGATCTATTGGGAGCTCTCCAAGGCCAGCTGGACTGGGACTGAATAAGCATGGGTTGAAACTGGACTCTCTGAACATGGCGGACAATGAAGGCTGATGAGAAGCCAAGGACAATGGCACTAGGTTTCGATCCTAATACATGAACTGGCTTTGTGGGAGCTTAGCCTGTTTGGAGACTCACCTTCTTGGACCTAGATAGAAGTGGGAGGACCTTGGTCTTCCTGTAGGGCAGGGAATTTGGACTGCTCTTCAGTATCGAGAGGGAGGGGGAATGGACTGGGGGGAGGAGAAGAGGAGTGGGGATAGGTGGAGGGGAGCGGGGGGAGGGGGCAATATGTGGGAGGAGGGGGAGGGAAATGGGAAACGGGGAGCAGTTGGAAATTTTAATTAAAAAAGAATAAAAAAAATGAGAAAAAAAAAGAACTTGCCTTGACAAGAACACCAAATAAATAAATAAATAAATAAATAAATAAATAAATAAATAAAAACATTATCTATGAAGACAGCTGTTACTTCAGCTTGCTTCCTGAATCTTCCTCCAACAGAATCCTGTAGAGATGTGTCACAGCAAACTCAGTGGTCAGAAAATCATCCCTGAGTAGAGTCACTCTTCTCCCTCCACTTCATCATGGCATGAAGAGACTTTGGCCATGGGGCTGAGCTGGCTCAGTATCTCTGAGATGAACACAGAAAGAACAGTGAAGGCAAATATGAGCACCTAGGAAAGCAGCAACAAAGACCATGGAAAAACCTGAAGCCTGCTGAAGCTTCCATAGACTTTCAAAATAAAGTAAAAGACAGATGTATCAAAAAAATATTTACTATTGACCACAACCAAGACAAGAGAAATAACCTAGGAAGAATGACCAGAGAACCCTACTGCATAGGTTGGGGTAAAAAAATCTGTGTCTTTTGAATAATGAATATCAAGGTGATCTCCCTTGCAACCACAGGGTAGTGAGGTCAGAAGAAATTCAGTTTGCATTATATAAAAATGAGTAATTATTATTATTATGACTGTGGCATAATTTCACTTGAAGCATGGCTTTTGTTAACCGTCACTGAGTTGCTCCTTTAGGTTGTACCAATTTTCTAGGGGTGACTGTTTTGACTTTCCCTTGACATTGCTTAGCAAGGCAAGGCAAGTAAGTAGAAGAAATTTGTGTTTGTTTTTTTGTAGCATGATTAATAAAAACCCAGAGACAAAAGTTCAGATTCGGCCTGAAGATCAGAAAAGCAAAACAGTCAGCCGTTGACTCTTACCTCTATCTCAGTTCAAAGTGGCAATTCTGCCTCCAGGAAACTCAGAAAGAGATTGTGTGTGAAAGCCATCTCCTCCTGTCTTGAAATTCTTCTCTAGTGTTGGGATTAAAGGCATACACCACCACCAACTGGTTTCTATGGCAACTCGTGTGTCTACTGGGATTAAAGGTGTGTGTCACCACTGCCTGGTCTGGAATGCTGATTGATTTATGAGGTTTTACTCTCTGAACTTCAGGCCAGCTTTATTTATTAAAAATACAAATGAAATAGCACTATATTTCTTAAGTAAGTTTCTCTTTTTAAAACACTGATATGGCTTTCCATATACCTAATTAAAGTTTGTATAAATCCCTGTTTCTACTTTCGACTTACAACTTGAGAAGATTTTTTTTAATGGCTTAATTGGCATAGGGACAATTAGGAACAGGAGGCCATGAACTAGTGAATTTTCCATTATTAATTAAAACCTCAAAAAGTTTCTCCTTCGAGTGTCAATTCAAGAGACTGAAATAAATGTGTCACAGACCTGTCTGGTGTGAATCATACTGTGATGGTGAACATTATGTTTAAAGTTTAAAATTCCCATGCTTAAAACACCTATAAAACAAAAATGTCTAACCTTGCTCCTTTTGCCCAAGGACAGACAACTTCCCAGAGTGCTTGGGGCTGTTCTTGTAATTGCTTGGTCGTGTATAAACTATGTATTTTTGCTCTGCAAACAAGCTTGCTTGACCCAGACAGCTTGTAGGCAGGATGTGCGCTTGCCCCTGAATGTACAAAAGCAGGAAGTACATTGACTTGTGATTTTTGCCTTTAAACTCCTAACTAATGTAATTTGGTATTGCATCTTGAGAGCACCCTGGGTGCACACCAGCACTTTGAGTATCTAATGTCAGTATCTGAATAAAGTCTCTTCTTTGATGAAGATTTGTTAATTGCCAGACTGGTAAATCTCTGAAGGACCCTAGACCCATAACAATATGACAAGCACATCAGAGAGGTTGATAAAAACTTTGACTTCTGGGTTGGTGTTTTATTTTCTTGAGTATTATTTTCTGACCTTTAGAAAGTCACAGTGCATCAATCTTATTTTATAAGATATGTTATTAACAGTAAATACAAAATATAGCTAGTAAAAAAGCCACTTCATAAACTCAGTTCTTCTGAGATGGGATGCTGAGGAGGGCGTGCTGAGATGGGATGCTGAGGTAGGATGCTGAGGGGGGATGCTGAGGTAGTATGTTGAAGGGGATGGTTTTGTTCTAGTTACCCCCTCTATAAAATGAATCTCTCTTACAACAAAAATATTTCCAAAAATATAAATAATCTGTGAACTGTTTATGAGGTTGTTGAAGACAAGTAAGTGTCTGTTTTCAGGAAAAAATGAGAACATAAGCTATGTCACTTGGAATGTGACCTTGAGAGGAGGTGTCTGTCTGGTAAACTGTTTGGAGGAACTGCAGCAAAGAGAAAAAAAAAAAAAAAACGTGTATGTTCCTTACCTTTTTCATTGCTATAAATTCTTGACAGAGAGCATCTTAAGTGAGAAAGGGCTTATTTTGAATACAGTGCATCATGGTTGGAAGTCCTGTAGGCAGGAGCTTGAGGTAATTTGTCACATTCTATCACAGCAAGGAATTAGAGTGCAATGAGTGTTAACATTTAGCTACTTTTCTCTTTCATTTTCAGCCTGGTACCCCAGCCCATGGAGTGATACTACTCCCATGTAAGGTGGGCTTCCCTTCCTTAAGTAACCCAATCTAGAAACTCTGTCACAGATATGACCAAAGGTTTTTCTCGTAAGTAGTTCTAAGTACTTATGAAGTTGATAATTAATAACAACTGTCACACAAGTTTGAAACTTGACCCCTATCTCAGATGATGTTGTGAATTATTATTTACAATCAGCAATCTGCCTGATCTTCCTAGTATTAGGTATAGAAATTATGCCAACCTCAGCATCAATCTGAGATTCAGTGATCTTTACAGGGTGATGCACTTAAGTGTATGACAACAAGTCAATCATGTGGAACTTCCCTCCTCAAACTTGCTGTTGAACACCATATTGTTTGAAAGATATTACGAGAGAAGGTAAAGTGAGATAGCAAAGTTCCAAGTCAGGGTCCCCACTTTTTACTGTGTAGAAACCCATATTCAACAGGAAACAGTATTATGTGGGCAGTGTCGTTCATGCCAGTCGCAGTGAGCTCATTCGAAAGAGCTCTCAAGCCAGCACTTCACTTACTCCAAGGCCAGGTGTTCCTTTGATGCTGGGGGAAGAGAATCGTGGAGGTACTTCACTGCCCGGTTCTCAAAACAAGTCAAATGGAGAAGATAAATTTGCCTAAAAATATCATGCTGGTTCAGCATAGCTGGAAATCTCACCCCACACTAATTCCCAATGTTCAGAAAACAGTAATAGCGTTTTGGAGGATGAGATCAAAATACACACAGCAGGGCAGGTCCATTGTCATCCTGGAGTTAACTCACCATGGGGAAAGTGCAGTCTATTTTAATAATCAAAATTCCTGTTTCTGATAGATACATCTTTTGGCTAGAGGAAATCTAACCATCAGAATGTCTCTCCTCCGTTTAACAGTACGGAGAGTTGAGTTGACAGATGCCTTTTTATAAAGCAGAAAATCAACCATCCCATAGTCCTTTCTATTGGTATGCTCTTTGTCAAGGTAAGTAATGGATTAATAGTCGGGCTTCTGAGAAAAATAATTTTTAGTATATTTTGACTGTCTTATGTTAAAGTGACCTAAATAAAAATTACCTAGTCCATTACAGATTTTTTCTTCTAAAATTACAGTTGTGTTATAATGTGAAAAAGTCATTGCTCTTCCACATAAAATTAAAATGATATAGTTATTTAAAAGAACCTCAATTTATAATTTTTGAAAAGAAGACTTGGGCTTCAAAGCATAGTTACCTACAGCTCATTAAAATGCGGGATTATTAACTCAAGAGCTGAAGTTTCTAGTAATAGTGGATCTTTTGTAAGAGTAATTATGGGAGTCATAAATATTAAGTATTAAAGTAATGCTCCATATTTTAAAAGAACGAGTTTGGCCTTATCTTCCAAACAATATGGAAAGAAGACCTTATAAGAACCATCAAAATGTTAGAAACCTCAGCACAGTTGGCTTTCTTATTCAAACAAGACATTATAGTATTTCTACAAACTCTATGATGAAATCATCAATGGATGAAATAGAGTAATTACTATAAATCATACATAAGTCATGTCCTAGCTACTATTTTCCTAAGTTATTCTGAGTAAAAGATCAAGTATAAATAACACACTTAGTATGATAAGGATTGCATAAGAAAAAAAGAAATAACTGCAAGGATATTAACTTACAGTGTCAGCAGCAATCTCTGATTAGTAGATTTAAGAGTAACATTTGCACCTTTTTCATGGTTGTCAACAATCAGCTTTTTCCAATATTTACATATTTCTTTTAATAATAAATGTTTTTAGTAATAATACTTTGAGAATTTCATGCAATGTATTTTGATCATGTTTACTTTCACCTCCTCCCTTTAACACAATCTAGATCCACCCATCCCTAACTATCCCCATACATTTCATGTCCTCTTTGATTTTTTTCAATTAAATAATGCATTGGTTCTAATTTGTATTGTTTCACTGAAGTGTGACTAACACTCCAAGAGCCACACACGTAAAGCAAACTGACTCTCCCTTTTCCAGAAACTTGCAACTGATCACAGCTCATCAGTGAAGGCTGTGGCCTCACTTCCTGCTTCGCTCCATGCTGGAATGCTTACTGCCTTCCTTAATCTTGTGCCGGCAACCAACCCACTGGGAATTCATGAGTGTAGCAGTCCTGTCCTATCCAGAAGACATGTTCATCCTGGTCCTCCACCATCTCTGGCTCCTTCACTCTTTCCACAACTCTTCCATTACGCACCCTGAGCCTTAAGGAAGTGGCAGGATATAGAAGCCATTTGTGTGTGACAGAGAAATACATAGTCATTTATCCTCTGCGTTTGACTAGTTTCTGCACTAAAGAAAAACAAGAACAAAACAACAAAAACAAAACAAGCAAAACTTCTCTGACAAGGTCAGAAAAGTGCATTAATCTACAGGTATAGAAATATGACTTTAAAGGGCTTTTAGCAGAGTGATAGCATTAGGTTCACACCTGTGACTAGTGGGTTCCCCAAACCATCGGTATTCGGCCAGGTTTTCAGTACCAGGCATGGACTTTAAGTTCAATCAGAAAACAGTTGGTTTCCTCCATAGTCTTTTTTTCCACTATTGCCCATGAACAAATTTTACCACATCAGTCAATATTGCGTTTTCCTGAGTCCACAGTTCAGTAGGTTTAGGTTTTCCCTTCACAGCCTTTCTCGCACTTTCCAGGACAAGCTCTATGCATATACCTGAAAAGTTCATTTTTTTGTTACTGCTGTAAAATTCCGTTGTACAGTGGTACCATTGTTTCTTTACCCATTCATCAGTTGAAGGACATCTAAGCTTATTCTATATCTTAGTTATTGTGACTAGAGCAGCTATAAACCACATGTTCTCTGTAATTAGATTTCATTGTACTCCAGTGAGAAAAAAAAAGACAACAGACAACAAATGCTAGAAAGAATGCAGAGGACAGGAAGCCCTCATGCTTTATGGGTGGAAGTACAAATTGGTACAAGTACTGTGGAAATAACTGGTCAGTTCCACAGAAAGCTGGAAATAAATCTACCATATGATCCAGCAATACTACTCCTAGACATTCTCTCCAAAGACCAGCTCTTATATTTCTGACAGTTCATTTATTAATGTTTTGAAAATTATTATAATTTCATTTAGTTTCTAGTTTCTTTTCATGATTATTTCTTCTTGTTTTACATTACTACACTAAACTGTATGTCTCTCTCGGTATTACTTAAATTAATAAAATTTTTGTGGTTTCTATCCCTTTTCAACTCTTTTCTGCATCTACTCACCCACATGTGTACAAGGAGGGGATCAAAGCACCAAAATTCACAGTATAGAGAGTCCAGGTTGAGGAAACACACGTGCTACTAGACTTCTTAACTGTGCTAGTCTGAATGAGAATTTTCCTCCTTAGCCTCCAACAATAAAACACCTGATCCCCAGCTGGTGGCACTGTTGGGGAAGGTCTTGGGGTTGTTGGAGTTGTTGCTTTGCTGGAAGAAGTGTGTCCCCGAGGGTAGGCCTTGAAATCATATGTTTATCCTAGTTTGCTCTTTATGCTTACGACTGATATGTGATCTTGCAGTTTCCTGCTCCTGTCACCATGGCTGCTGCTTCCTGCCGCACGATGATGGAGTCTTCTTATTCTGAAACCGCAAGCCAAAATAAACTCTTCCTTTCTTATTTTGTTTTTGGTTGTGGTGCTTCGTTACAGCAACAGATAAATAACAGATACACTGGCTCCACGGATTCTCTTCCCGGCATAACAGCTCTCTTCCTTTCCAGATTGTCACCAGTGAATAAGAGCACACCCTTGCCTTTGTAGCCCAGAGTCCTTCAGTCATCCTCCATGTCGATGTGACCACTTTACTGATGGCTCTGCTGTTTCTCCCTGCCCTGGGCTTCTCCAAAGACTTCTGTTCTCTTTTATCTTTGCTCAGAATGCCTTTTATCTTTGTGTCATGATGTCTCTCATCTCCTGGGAATTTTTTTACTCTGTTATGACAATTGTTATCTTGAGCATAAATTACTTATTTGATCATCTAATAAACAAATGAATGAACAAAAATCTTTTCTCTTATCCCTAGATACTTGGATGAGACAGACCATAAATTATTTTTGGTGTGCCATCTTAAAACTGAAAAATTAAGAAGAAAAAGAATTTTTTAAAGTCACTTCAAAAATTACTGTAACTGCACTGGATTGAAGGCTCAGCAGGTAAGAGTGCTTTCTGAGAGCTGGGCGTAGTAGTGCATGCCTATAATCTCAGTACTGGTGAGGTAGGCAAATCTTTGTGAATTTGGGGCTAATCTGGTCTACGTAGTGAGTTCCAGGACAACCAGGGCTACAAAGTAAGATCCTATCTTGAAAACAAAACAAAAGAACAAAAACAAGCAAAGAAACAAGAAACAGTGTTGAGGACATGGGTGTGGATCCCAACACTCATACCAGATGGAGATTGACTCTTCAAACATAAGATTATAAAGAGACAGCAGGATTAAGTCAAATAGTCAAAAGATTAAATTCAATGTAAACAAAAGCCCCTGGTTCTAAGTGCACAGTCAATGGTAGCATTTGCTAACTCTCCAAGCCCTTCTGAAGACCTGTGGTAAAAACTAGCCTGGTCTTTATGACAGCTTTGTACTCCCCAAGGCAAAACACTAGTGGGTATTTTCCAACAGACCCTTAAAATGTGTTATCATTTCACCTTGGTTTGCTCCAAAATTGGAAAAATGAAGAAATTTCACTGTTTTAATTCTAATATAGTCTTTGCAACTTTAGATATAGTTTATTAATATGTCTCTACAACCTTTAAATTCTTTCATAAACAAAGATTAGAGAATGAAATAAAAATAATAACCAGAGGGGGGAAAAGCCAAAATAGCTATCCTCTTAGTTTATGATTTTGAAATTTCCAGTTTAAATTTTACACTCTTAAGGTCCTTGTTAAATCATCAAAATGAGATTTCCTGCTTGCATCAAAATAGGAAAGTCCCAGATTCCTACGAATCTTTATCGTGTCTCAGTAAACTGCATTTGGCAACAACCCAAGGGTAAGGAAACCAGAGCCAGGGCTACTAGACTGCTTTCTGAAAACATATGGGGTAGAAGGTGAAGGTGGAAAGGCTTGGCACAGAAATTTCTGGTTTAGTCAAAGCCTGAAGAATTTAGGAAAAATAATATTGAAACAAAGTAGTTCAAATTATTTTCCAAGTTCCAAATGTGGTTAAAAAAAAAAAAGCTACTGGTGTTAACTTTTCTGAAGTGACTTCATTTATTAACTACAAGTCAGCAAAGAATTTCTAAAATGAACCAAATGAGACTCATGGTATATTTCTCCTGAGTAACCTTCAGCTAACCTTGGTTGTAGCACAAAGAACATCCAACTCATAAACACAGATTTGGGCAGAACAGCAGCAGGGAATTTATCTTATGCTTTTATGCATTATTTGTAGACACAAAAGTGGAAACCAGAAACTTCTTAAGAAGTAATTTCTCCAGAAGGCCAAGTTCAGTCACAGTCACTGGAGAAAAGAAGCAGTTACCACATCTGGAACTGGTACTATGGCAGTTGGAGCCCAGCAACTGCTACAGAGACAGACCTTTCTCCATGGTGGTTACAATCCTCAATTGGACTGTAGCTAAGATCTACAAATGGCTGACAAACTGAAAATGTTCCTGTTTGTCATAACAGATATTAAAATGAGAAGATGATCTTTTATATTTGATTGTTTTCACTGTCAAACTGTTATGATCTGAATAATACAGAAACTGGAAGAATCTAATTTGGAGAGGATGTGGAGAAAGTGTTTTCTTGTATAACTTTCTTATTGTAACTTCAGGAGAAAATTCAACAAAATGCAACAGAGGATTTCACCAATTTTCCTTGGAAAATTTTATCTTAAAATAACCTTCACTATATATGTATAAGAATACTTACTAAAAATGTAAAATATGACAAAACTATAAAGTTGATAATAATGAACTGGTTGCATATGCTGTGAAACACTCATTTAAATGCTATTAAAAGCAATGTTGTAACATAGATGATAAAATGAGAAAACTCAACTGTTGTGTGGGTAAGAGAATGCTCAGACACCACACTAAGTGATAATCATGTCAAAATGTGTATAGGCAAGAGAACCTTTTCATACCTCTGCCCGCTGCTTTTGTAGAGATACATGTTGTGGGAGCTGCGGGCTGTGTTCCTGCCGCCCCAGCTTCTGGTCGCCTGGGTAGCTTATGCCCCGAAATAACAACACACAAACTGTATTCTTTTAAACACTGCTTGGTCCATTATATCTAGCCTCTTCTCAGCTAACTCTCTCACCTGGACTAGCCCATTTCTAATAATGTGTGTAACACCCCAAGGTGTGCTTACCGGGAAGATTCTAGCCTATGTTCATCCTGGGTTGGAGCTTCATCACATCTGCCCCAGAGAGGAGAGCTATCGAGTCTGAGCTCACTTCCTCTTCCTCCCAGCATTCTGTTCTGTTTACTCCACCCACCTATGTTCTAACCTATGAGGGCCAAATAGTTTCTTTATTTTTTAACCAATGACCTTCCTCCATCAGATATAGAGCAAGGTCCTGTAGCATTCCTCTTAAAGCAGCCTCCCTCTACTCTCAGCCACCCTCATAGCTTTCAACACAGCATTGGAGCTAAAGATTCCTCAATATGTATGTCTACCCAAAATATATGTGCATTTCTGTGTACACATCTACCTAAACCTTGAACTGAATAAAAAGAGACAGCATCTCAAACTTCACAAATCCAAAACAAAGTCCTGAGGTATTGATGCTACAAAGAATTTTTTTTCTTTTTTAAAAATTATTTTTATTGAGTTCTACACTTTTCTCTGCTCCCCTCCCTACATCTCCCCTCCCCTTCTACCCTCTCCCAAACTCTAAATCTAGTTAATCTTGCCTGCTCTCCACTTTCAGATAATCAGGTCTCAGAGCCATCTTTGACTCCAGAAGACTTTTGTTATCCCACATTGAAGGCGAAGGCATAAGTCACAAACAATCCCACACTAGTTTGGAATTATGATCAATATAATGGTTATTTATTTTAAAAAAAAACCCACGGATCACCGTCCCAGACAACAGCCCTCTGTGCAATCAGGAAGGGAGTCCTGTCGCTGGAAGCGGATCAGGAAGCAAGAGAGCACGAGGAGGGAAGTGGCCGCTTTTTTAAAGGGAGAGAGACCACACCCCAATGGGCTGGTATCTCAGCGTCTATTGGCTGGAGGAGCAGAAGGACCTCCCACAACACCACATCCTGCCCATCCACTAATCCTGCTGGTTTTTCTGGATCCTATACCTTCACCTCCAGTGATGCCAGCCTGGAGTGAACATTGTTCCTCTGGCTTATAGCTCTGAGTTAAAGATCTCCCACAGTCTCTATTCCCAGAATGGCAACCAGAATAACTATGTCACTCTTCTGCTCACAATCATTCGATGACGTCCCATCTTCCTATAATTGAAAGCCATTTCAGAAAATGCCACCTGAGCGGGCCAGTCCTTCTGACTGTCCTCTACCAAACTTCTCCTTTCTTGTTCTACTACTCACTAGTGTTATATCTGACCTAAAAGTTTTACCTGAAAACATGTAGGCCTTTCCACAATAGTCAAAATGAGATGTTCCCTGAACACACTATTTAAAATGTACCTTTCCTCTGTATCCTCTATGTTGTACTTGCCCATATTCAAAGCCTTTATTACACTCAAAGCTAATATATATATATGTTTGTATATTGACTGAGCCCTGCTCACATCCCAGGTAGAATATAAGTCCCACAAAGTAAGGAGTTTTGCCTATTTGCATAATTGTTATGCTGTCAGTGCTAAATTACTTGGTACATAGAGCAAAGGCTCCCTGAATGAAAGATGAAGATCAGTTTGACAGTCAGAGAAGTTATCACTACATGGAGGACATTGAGATGGTTTTTGTTTCCATTTTTTCTGTGTTTGTATTGTTTCTTAAAAATACTTTATTCCATCCGGCAATTTTAGGTTCACAGATCGTAGTGCAGAAACACAGCAAGCCCTTCCAAACCCTCTATCCTTGCAAAGTCACAAACTCTTCCATTACCAATACTCTTGGCATCAGAAGAGATATTAATCACAATGAATTAAACAATGTGACAGAGTTTGCCTGGAGGCTGCCATTGACATCAGTGCTCCATCCTGATACCCGTGCTCTGTGTTTCCCAGTGTAAAACGACAGTGGCTGTCTCATTGAGAGTGCTGTTGCCATCCTGGAAACTCTTTCCACTTACTTTATCATTCTCACATCCCCCCAACTCTGGCAACCAAGACATTTTAACTTTTCCTAAAGTTTGATTTCTTTCAAGTGTCCTCTACCTACCTATGTGACATACAGAACTTGCAAGGCAGTCTTTGTTGGATGCTTTCCATTTGTTCTATGTAATTCAGGCTCCTCTGTGATCTCTGGTTTATAGCTCCATTCTTTTATCTCTGAATAATATTCTACTGTACAAAAACATTTTAATTGATATTTTTAAGAACCAAGGAGCAAGGGGCTAGCAAAATGGATGCTCAGTAAAGAGCCTGTGTAGGTTTAGTAAAGGACCCAAATTCAGTTCCCAGCAGCCATGTTATGTGACTTAAATCAACCTCCTGTAACTCTGACTGCAGAGGATCCAGTGCCCTTTTCTGAACTCTGCAGGCACCCGCATTTATACATGTACATTTCACTAGACATACATAGACATACACATGTAACATAAAAGTCTTTTGACAAAAGATTCTGCTGTCTAGATGTAGCACAGCTTACTTGGGCCCAGAAGGACATCCTTCTTGAATTTCAGTCCAAACATTGTAAGTATGCTGATGTCAACACTGTGTGAACTCCTCTGTCATCTCATGTGAATAAACACCAACAATCCAATTGCTAGGTTATATGAAGCAAGAATGGAGGGGAAGGTTGTTGTTGTTGTTTGTTTGTTTGTTTTTCTCCATGTTGGTTGTTGCCTGTACTGTGAATTTTGGCTATCTTATGAGTGAATGGTGGTATCTTGCATTGTTTTGGCCTGAACTTCCCTAACATCTTTTCATATGATTACTTGATATCTGTTCATTTCCTTTAAAATTTTAATTTATGTATATTATGTGTATGCCCCTATCTATATGAGCATGACATGGGTGCAGTGCCCCAGAAGTCAGATGAGAGAGCCAAATTCCCTGAAACTGGAGTTACAGGCAGTAGTGAGCTTTTCAATATGGGTACTGGGAACCTAACTAGGGTCTCAGAAAAAACAGCAAGCACTCTTAACCTTTGGCTGTCTCTCTAGCCGCTGTTCATTTTCTTTGGTGAGTTATCTGCTCAAGTCTTTGGACCATTTTTAATATGGTCATTCATTTTATAAGATATCAGATATCCTATAAATACAGGAATATAGGAATTCTTTACATATTTTGGAAATCTGCCCTTTATTAGATGTCTTTTGCCTATGTTTTCATCTAGTCTGTGGCTTTCCTTTTCATACTCTTGAGATTGTTTTTATGACACGGTAAATATTTCACATTTCAAAATGAAATGTGCCAGGTGGTGTTGGCCCATGCCTTTAATCCCAGCACTCAGGAGGCAGAGGCAGGCGGATCTCTGTGATTTCAAGGCCAACCTGGTCTACAAAATCTATTTCCAGGACAGGCTCCAAAGCTACAAAGAAACCCTGTCCCAAAAACCACAAAATAAAATAAAATGTCCTAGATCACTAGCCAAATTCTTATTAAATCATTTCAACTCATGCACATTTCAACTTATATGTACACTGTGTTAGTTACACCACAGAAAGTGTTGATGACTACAAGTGGTCTTACTTTTTATACCTGGTAAAAGTATAAGGAACTGAGTTTGAATCGCCAGAAGAAACTAACAAGACAGGATTGGTGTTTGGGCTTGTGCTTTCAGCACTGGGATGGTGGAGAAAGCTGTATCCTGGGACTCCTGGGTCAGCTAGCCTTGTGAGTTCCAGGCCAATGAGAGATCCTATCTTGATAAACCAGGGGGACAGCAACTGAGGGGTGACTGCATACACATAGACTGGTAGGTAGGTAAATGGATAGATAGGTAGATAGATAGATAGATAGATAGATAGATAGATAGATAGATAGATAGATAGATAGATCCATCCATCCATACATACATACATACACATACACACATAGATGATAGAGATAGATAGATAGATAGATAGATAGATAGATAGATAGATAGATAGATAGATAGATGATAGATAGATAGATAGATAGATAGATAGATAGATAGATAGATAGATAGATAGATAGATTTAGCTCTTGCAGGCATTCCTCCCTTGGGCAGATCTGCTTGTGCCCATTTTTCAAGCCCAGTACAAAGACAAGATCATAGAGGGGAAAGGTTCAAGATTCCTAGAGAGAGCATCTGAGTCTGGGATTTGCTACTTGGTAAATAGTCTAGCACCCTGCCTGTGGAGAGAGTTTGAAATTATTGCAGTAGGCTTGAATGGTAAATACCGCAATTGCCATGAGTAACCATTTTTCCCTTGTTGTTTCCCAGCATTCTATAAATAGACAAAACCACAAGAGTGAAGAGTAAAGAGCATTCTAGGTGAACATTGTCAGACACATTTCAGCTTTTTGAGATTAGCTTATGGAAAGCAAAGTAAATTCTAGCTCAGATGAATTCATTTTTCCTGACCATAAATACACTCTTATCTTTCTATACCAAACTGCAGGGATCCACTTGACCTGGCAGCCATCCAGGATCGTGATTCTGCTTATAAACCTCCCCAAAAATTACACTCTATGAAAATCTTAATCTGTCTGCCTCTTGGCCCTCACAACTTCTTGGAGCCAGAGCTCATGCACCAGGACAAGCTTATTCCAGAACACTCTTTATCTTGAGCAGAAAGTGTCCCCAGCAAAGGCTCCAGCATCGCTAGAGCAGAGCAGAGCTAGGTGCTATTGCCTTGCTGGAAACTCTAACACAGAGACAAGCCTCAGAGTCACCTCAGACCAGAGATGCTTGAGGAGCTCACATCTCCAGATACCTGAAACTTCCAATCCAGTGGATTGTGACCAAGTGTTAATAAGTCAAGGACCCCAGAACCAAAAACCTTTTCCCCAACCCCAGTTTTCACTTCTTAGTTACATGATTTTTTTCTTTTCCTTTATCTACCACAAATTTCAGTAGGAATGAGATGGAAATGAATGATTACTTGGTCCATGCTCTGGCAAGAGGCTCTATTAATGATTTTCTCATTCTGATGAACTAGGATTTCTCCTGGTGACTATAAAGGACTCACAGGCATGTTTCTTTTCCTGACTGAACCTCAAGTTCTATGTCTGTAAAATAGAGATAAAATTGCCATTTCACAGGCAATATGAAGATAGGAGCAGATGTATGGTAACAATCACACACTGTGGTGGTTTGAAAGAAAATAGACTCCAAGAGGAATGGCACTGTTAGGAGGTGTGGCTTTGTTGGAGTATGTGTGGCCTCATTGAAGGAACTATGTCACTGTGAAGGTGAGCTTCAGGTCTCCTTTGCTCAGGTTATGCTCAGTGTAGTAGATAATTCACTTCCTGTTGCCTGTGGATCGAGATGTAGAACACTCAGCTCCTTCTCCAGACCGTGTCTGACTGCATGCCACCATGTTCCACCATGATGATAATGAACTAAACCTCTAAAACTGTAATCTACCCCCACTTAATTGTTTTCCTTATAAGAGTTGTCATGGATGTTTCTTCACTGCAATAGAAACCTAACTCAGACACATAATGGACCTCTCAGCAATGCTCTGGTGGTTGTTCTTCTTTTTCTACTATTTATTCTGTTTAGGGTTTTCACCTATCATCTGTCCATACTTTCTGGAACTCTCATATCCATATTTTCGCCTAAAGCTCATCCTTTGGAAGAATACTTGATATGGAAGGATATTAGATCTGTGCAGCTGGTGTATGCAAATAACATTTCATGAGACAAACTGTTCTCATGTTTTTCTAGTTTCCCTTATTTGGCTGTGACTAAAATACCCTGACAAAAGTGACTTAAAGAAAGAAAGGAGTTAATTGCCGCTACAGTGCTAGGTTTCAGTCTACCATTGTGGGAAAGTTATATCCTCAGGAACTTGACACAGACCACACAATTACAGTCAAAACTAGAGAGAAACGAATGTGCATTTTCTTATCTTCTTGTTTACAGGAGTCAGATATTTCTATAGAGGTGGCTAGGGAATGATGCAGGCTCCTTGGACTGAGTCTTCCCAGTCAATTAACTTAATTAAGAAAGTTCTTAACAGGCATAACACAGGCCAACTCATGTAAATAACCTTTCATTGAGATGCTTGCCAGGTGATTCAAGGTTGTATAAAACTGACCATCAAAGCTAAGCCGTCACACAGGTCTAGTTCCTGGCTCATGGAAGGAAGAAAATAATGTCTGGCTTTGACGGTCCATGTTGAGTGACATATTGTGCATGTCTGGTACACAGATTCAGTTGAAGAATTGATGTCACTAGGAAATATTTTCCGTCATGGAATAGTTTCCATCATGGAAATTTCAAGGTGACAGGAGTTGAAGTTGACAGTGTTCCTCCCTCTAACACACAGCAATGCCCCTGTATACTCTTTCCCACTTCCTTTTCCTTGTAGGACTTACCTACAGGCCTAGTAAGTCTACAGTCTTCTCTCAGAGTGACTAGGTGAAAATTAGTTAGACAATCTCTTTCTGTCCCTTGTGGACCCTGGTCTTGTTGCTGCTGAGGAGTACTGAGAACATCTAATCAACATTTGGTAAATGTCACATCTGTTTGAAGGCTTCCACTTGTAAAACTGTGAATTTTACAGACTACAGTGTCCTTGATCACCTCCTAGCAACACTTCTGGTGTGACCTCTTTTGTATTTTGGTAATATTTAAATTATTACCAAGAATACTATTTAGAGATAGTTTTTTTTTTCTCTACCCATTCAATATAAATGATATAAATGGTACCAGCCTCTCCCACTGAGGCAAATTATGTGGTACAATGACAGTCTCCATGATAAACATGAGGCTTAGTCCTTACTTCTGTTTATCTTGTTTGGAAACAATCTGTAAATTGAAGCTTAGTTGCCATCTGTGTATAGGAATGTTAACATCAGATTTATGGAACTATCAATGCTGCAGTTCTTCGCAAATGATAGTCTCAATAAATCATCAATCCACCTGTGGTTTTGTTTTTATTAAATTAACTCAATAAATTAAGTTGCTAAATGCACAAAGATGGTCATGAGCATAATCTCAGAAAATTCTGGTGTTTTCTCCAGTGCACTGTCCAGTCAGATGGAGGGACTGTGTGCCCTCTCAGCAAACACATAGCAATCTTGAAAATACTGGGGCTGTCACTGATGAACATCACCGGAGAGTAAATATTTCCATTTGTCAGCAAATCAAATACCAGAATGGCAGGAGGTGACTGGTATTTGGAAGACAAACTATGAACAATCAGTTGTAATTAAAAGAGCAATTTGAAATTTAAAAAACCTCAAATGGTTCAATGACATGAAAGTTACTGCTTAAAAGTCAGAATTTCAAATTCAGAAGCTAAACATCTTTGGAACCTCATAGCTAAATCTTACTCACTGTTCAAAGCAGTGAAATGCTTTACCCAAAGTCAAACTTTCAATACAACATAGATACTGTGGAGTGGATTTAAGCTCTTGTATTAAACAAAGACTATGAAATGGGCTTTTCTATAGTATACAATAGTCTAACCACTCTTCAGAACTTATTCATTTAAGATTTTACTTTGGGTTGTGTATACATGTGTGTCTAAGTGTATGTTTGTGCATATGAATGAAATGCCTGAGGAGGCAAGGAAAAGTCATTGGCTCCCATTGAGTTATAGGTAGTTGTGAGCCACCCTAGATGGGTGCCAGTGACCAAACTGCCATCTTCTGCAAGAACAATAAGTGAGGTTACTTACCAAACCATCTCTACAGCCCCAATTTACTCATTTAACGTAGCTATGAATACAGAGACAACATTCTTTCTTAGTTACTTTTCTGTTGCTCTGACAAAAGCAACTTAGATATATTTGACTTACAGTTTGAAGCTACAGTCCATTATTTGGGGAAGTCATAGTAGCAGGACCTGGGCCATCTGGTCACATTGCATGTGCAATCAGAAATCAAAATGTGATGCTTCTTTGCTCTTGGCTTGTTCCCTTCAGTTTACACTTCCCAGGATCCCAGCTGCGAAAGTAAGACTACAAAGGAGGGGGATGTGTTTCCTAATTGATCTAATCATGATAATCCCCTGGGGGTGTACCCTAGCTCTGCCTCCCAGATGACTCTTGATCTCATTAAGTTCTCAATTGGTAATAACCATCACAGAAGTCATGCTTACCTTAGTGATGCCCTGTGTTTCCTCTAGGTTGCTCTAATATCTGAAAAGAGGTTCAGATTGGCTTTAGGAACTAGAATATTACAAAAATATAATTAGTAGAGGTCTTTTTGTCATGTCCCCATTATACTGTAAAATATGAAAATCACTGATGAATGTTCTGTTATATGGGGCTACTTTTATTGCTTGACATGACCTGGATCAAGAGTTGTAACTGAGTCTGGGTGTAATGACCCATTCCTTTAATCCCAACACTGAAGAGTCAGAGGCAGGCAGATCTCTCTGAGTTCAAGACCAGTCAGGTCTACATAGTAAGTTCTATGTCATCTTGGGCTATATAGAGAGACGTCTTAAGAAAACAAAACAGAACAAACAAGCATCTGAAATTAATCCCTTGATAATGAGAACAATTAAAAATGGTATTAATGGTAGACAATGTTTATACTTGACCACAAATAAGGTGATAATGGGGTATTTATTGATCCCCAGTTTAGCAGAACCAGTGAGTAAAGGATAGGAAGTGTCAGATCTTTCCTGAGGTCACATGGGTATGCTTAGTTCACATCATTAATGGTGCTCCTGTATCCAAAAACTGACCTAGCTTCCTGAACAATCCAGGATGACTCACCTGTACAATAACGCTAAGATTCCCTGATAGAAAAGACAGACATTGCAATGATTTTTGTATGTACACACACACATACACACACACACACACACACACAAACACACAGGGGGCAGGAGGCACAAGACTGGGACCTTGGTTTCTGTTATGCTTTCAAGCTATGGAAAACAGGTTTCATATGACTGAAAATTCAGGTTCATTTCAAGGCCCATCTAATTCACCCTTCACAGGAATCCTCCTTTTAGAAGGTCCAAGTTTTTGCTCTCCTGGACTTTGTGGCATTTTCATTTCTTTGGAGCTCCAGAAAAGATAAAATCCACAGTCTGACACTCTCATCCCTCCCCATATCACCCTGACAGAGCACTCAACCTCAACCTTTATTCACAGAGTGACAGTATTTCAAGATAACAGAGGACTGTATGGGTGTTTTCACTGTATTTTTATGGGGAGCTGTATCTTCTCCTCATTTTCTCCCCTGATACTGGAACAATCTTCTTTAAGTTAAATATGTAACAAATTGCTCAAAGGACCTTATTCCCAGGCTCTTTTAAACCATCATTAAATATCTTCATGCTGCATGACAATTATTTCTCCATCAGTCTGTGACCTTAGAACCTGGTGCAGAGGTGTGCAGTGGGTCACACAGAGCCAGGCATAATCTGAAAAGGACTGCATTTGCAAGGTTTGCATAATGATGCCACAAAAAGGGGCAGGCAGAAGCACACACTCACATAACAGAAAGCTTGTTTAGCAATGGACTTGTCTCTACCCCAGTTCCGTGTAGAGTAAGGATCTATGATGACATCTGATAGCATTAGACTGAAAGAAGGGAAAGGAATTGGGAGAAAGGCTAGATGTGGAAAGTGAAAGCAGAAAGAGGCTGGAGGCTGAGTGACGCTTAATAAAGACAGAAGACAGAAAGCTACACTGAAGGAATATCTGGGCAAGTCTTAAATTCACTTATTGATTTATTCTTTTATTGATCTAAGGCAAGGACTGTATAATGGTGGTAAAATCTCTCAGATTCACAACTGCTGAGGAGGACAGGTTTTAGTGTTCTGAGCCCTGAGGCCGCTCTCTTCTTACAGCAGATGCAAAGGGTACTATAGCAAACTGGAAAGGGGACTTCAGGGATGAACATTTCAGGGATAAGCCACACTGCAAAAGGTGGCAGTCACTGGGGTTGGTGAAGCACATTCTAAAAAGAGAATAGGCAAACCACAGACAGGATATTCTGGATGAAATATGAACCAATAAAGAAATATATTTAATGTTTTCAATAATTGTAACTATCTCAATCTATTGATCTATGTATTTTCTTTAAGACAGTCAACAAAATATGATAAGATGCTACAGTTGAATCTGTTGTGTGTCTGCTCTATCAAACAGCAATTTGTTTTGACATAGTCTTTGTGGTGTTAAGCAAACATCCCTAAGACCTACAGTTTGTATCTGTGAACCTAACACATAAGTGGGTCTCACCTACTCTACCACTTCAAAAATAAAATTCACTTGGGTCTGAGGCGATGACTCACTTGGTAAAGTGCTTGCCTCACAAGTATGAGGACCTTGGTTCAGACTCACAGAACCCATAAAAAAAGTTGGGCACAGTGGTACACATTTGTAATCCTAGCAAAGATGGGAGACTGAGACAGGCAGAGCTCTGGAAGATTAGTGGTTACTTGGTTTAACCTATTTGGCAAAACTCCAGAACAATGAGAAGCTCTGTTCAAACAAAAGATAGAAGGTGCCCCAGGATCTCCAACACCTGGCTTCTACCTGCACACACACACATTTGCACATACATAAGTGTACACATGCACATGCATACACATGAACACACACATACACACACAAATCACCTAGATTCTTAACTATATTTAACTCCAAGAGACAATTCTAAGACAACAACATTATAGTACTATTTTGACATTTTCCATTTTTGGTGTCATTCCAGACATGTAGATGCTTATAAAAATTAGTAGACAGAAGAGAGACATGTTTTGGTCAATCTTTAGTAATAACTTAGTTCAGCCAATATTTCTTGGTAGTAATGCATACGACTACCCACAAGGTTATTTCTTATGTTAGACTTCCCAGTAGGATCTATATTGTGTATTATAAGTGATGAGGTTCTCCTTATAATGGAATGAATGAATTATTTGTAGGATTTTAGAAACTCATTCATTCATTAATTCATGCATTCAAATCCAGAAAATCTGAAGTGTCTACAAAGCTGCTTGGAATAGAGACACCATCTCCTTACATGTCAAGAGGCAGGCTTCAATTTTGCTTTCCATGCTCATTGCTAATAGAGTTCCAGATAAATTCTTTCATTGCTCATCCCTAGTTTCCTTATATGTGAAATGAAAGAACTGGACCACATCGTCTTCAGGGAGACATATTCATAGTCGACAAAACACTTGTTATGCACATTTGAGGTCCAGAGTTCAGATCTACAACACTCACATAAAAGCCAGATAGTCAAAGCGTACCAACAGTAATCCTAGTACTTGTGAGGCAAAGACAATGACTATGGAACAAGCTAGCAGATGAGACTAGCAGAAACAGTCAGATCTGGCTGGGATCAAGAGAACTTACATTATAAATTAAATTGGAAAGCTAATGAAAAAATACCTGACACCAATCATTGCCTACACACATGTGCATTCACATGCAATCAAGCATGCACACATACATGTATATCAAGCACTGTTACTCACACACAAATAAGGATCAATATGAATACCCACAAGTAAATGTGCAAAAGTGTCAAGAACCATCTCCACATGGCTCCCACTCCTCTGTCTTAAATTCACAGTGTTCACAAGATGATGACAGCAATCCCCAGAGCTGACAGTTATGCAATTCATTGTTCAGGAAGTTGGCTTTTGACACCTACAGGGTTGTACTATATGGTGGCAAGTGTTTCCAGTGTCATTCTGACCCTGTTCCATGCTATTCTGACTTCTAGCATTTACTGGAAATCCATAGAAAAAAGGGTCAAGTCAGCATTGGAGCTGGAGGAACTGTAGAGCAGAGCACAGTCAAGCCCTTTTTAAGCTTCATATTTATTTATTTATTTTTGATAATTGCAGACATATAGAAGAGTTGCAGGAATAAAGAACTTTCCCTTGGGCCCTTCAACCAACATTTCCTCATCTTGCTTTTCATATATACGCATCAAAAGTAAAAAACTTTCATTAGCATAATAATAATCACTAAGCTACAGACTATTACAATTCTAGTGTCTTCCCTTATATATCTTTCATATTCCAAGTTCAAACCTCAGAAGTGTGTTTGTTTGTTTGTTTGTTTGATTGATTGATTGATTGATTGTCAGTGTCAGGGATTGTATCTGGGCTCTTAAAATATGCTAGCCAAGCATTCTCCACTAATTTCCATACCCAAATTTCAAAGACCTGCTTTGAATTGAGGATATGTAGTACTGTTTTGGCTTGTTTGTTTGTTTTGGTTTTTTCAAGACAGCATTTCTCTACGTAATGGTCCTAGCTGTCCTGTAACTAGCTCTTGTAGACCAGACTGACCTCAAACCCACAGAGATCTGCCTGCCTCTGTCTCTGCCTCCTGAGTGCTGGAATTAAAGGCATGTGCCACTACCATCCGGCTGTAGAACTGTTTTTATATGACTCCAAAGTACACAGCATTGTTCAGTTCAGTGTTCCCCAAGAAGCAACGGTTCATGACAGCTGAGCCATTGACACTCTGTGACCCTGCAACCCCAAACCCAGAATAACAACTGAAAGAGAGGCTGTTGACAGAAATACTTAATGAAATAATATGTGACTAAATGACCAGTTAGAACACACTACCTTCATTTTTACAGGAAACAACAACACAACCAGTTATAGAGGGATTCTTCTAAATGCTAGCTTCATCTTATTTCCTCTTGGAACTTTCATATCACCTATTAGACAAGATTTAAACTGTTAAGAATATTGGTGACAAAGATCTCAGTCCCATAAGTATCTGTTGCAACAATTCTCAAGATTAAGGATACCTGCTCTCTCCATGAGTTTACCTAAGTATAGCACATTAGCATGCTTATCACCAAATATCACCATTAGCCTTGTAACTAGATTGAATTTTTGATTCACAATTTTTCAATATGATTACATGAAATTCCTTGTAGCACTCAGTAAGCAACTGTATGGTAACTTTTCCTTGGTATACAATAATACCTACACACTAACATTAAAACACAAGACTCTTTACATTAGTCTGGTTGATGCTAATATTTTTAATCTGCTATTATTGATAGAAAATAAAATTTTCTATGGGAAAATGAATGTGGGATACTTTCTCTACTTAACTTTTAAGATGGCTCCATAGTCTACTAGCAGAATACTAATCTTTATTTTTTAAGCAGTTTTGTGAGGTGCTTGTGTAAGGGGTGTAGGTGTGTGTGTATGTGTGGGTGCATGTGAGGATTCGAGGAGGGTCTCAGATGTCATTCCTCAGACACCTTCCACCTTCTACGTGAGACTTCTCAATAGAGCGGAGTTTTACCGAAAGGCAGGTTGGGCAGTAAGCTCCAGACAGCCAGCTTTTCCTGACTTCTGTCATGCTTGCCACTCTGCTTGTCTTTTCACATGGGTCTCATGATCCAAACACAGCCTCGCGTTGTTTTTCGGTAAGGGCCTTCTTTGATAAGCACTCCCCCAGGCCTTCTCTGACCTTTCATCTTTCATAAATAGTGCATATTTCTTATTTGAACAGGTTATTCTTTCAGTGTTTTGATTTGATTGTGGCCTTCAAGTACGTAAAACACAGCAGCACTCCATAAGCTACTCGATAAAAACTGCACTCAATATAATGAGAAAGGAAGTGAGGATAGGAAAGCCATTGGTTCCATATTCCTTATGCTTTCTGGCTAGCTTTCCAACCATCATTCGCTCTCACACACAACAGATTCTGCTAATCAACACACTATTCTGCAACAGACAACTGGCTCTCCTGCCTCAATTCCCTTCCCTGGCTTCCCAAAGCAGCACCTCATGTTATGAAGAAAGGTGTTTTCAATAATTTTAGGCCAACATCTGATGGGTAGAATAGAGGTCTACAATCAAAAGCAATTTGCTCCTGGATATAAGTGTGTCCATACTATAAACTCATCTGTAAACAAACTAAACACAAACATACCTTGTCATGGAGAAGTTCAGGTTTATGAAAAAGAGGAAGTGGCTCACTTAACACCACAAGAGGAAAGTCCCTGTGGGCAGCCTTGATATTTCACAACGAAAAGATCAGACTGGTTTTTACAAAATCAATTGCTTCAAAACTGAATTCAAAAGGTGACAGCAGCATCAGATACCACAATCCAGGCCACGATGGCTGTTCTCATGGTTGAAACCTTCTAATGGAAGCCAAGTACACTCAGGGACCAAGCATGTCAGTGTGATTACCAAAATTGTGGCACTGTGATCCCTGAATGTGTACTAGTCTCATCAGTCATCCTACCCTCCATGCCAAGAGGGTTCTCGTCTTGTCTAGTTAACCTGTGATGTCTGCCCCATGCTGTTGACTCTGCTAGAATGAACCATTTAGGCTTACATTTTCCTGGACATGAACTTGGACTGGTGTTTTGCTCTTGTTTTCCTATACCCAGTGATAAGGAAATTGAGGCTAACACACCTCTCTGATTCAGCACTTTATTCACAGACCCAGGTGCAGCATCTGGTACATGATGAGTAGTAAATGAATACAATACCATTTTTACCTGAGGAAAACAATATTTTATAACTAGAAAACCCAAGCCATATAATATTTAATAAGGGCTGTCTTGATATAAATAGAAAACCAGTTATCCTTATAATTATTTTTAAGCATGTGTACTTTATTCAATTAGGTTACCAAAAAGTGATACCACCCACTCTATTACCACTCTATTACTCTATTAGCTACAAAGTAATGTTTAGGAGGGAGCTCTAGCATTCTTGGTACTTTCAAGAGAGTTCTGCTTTTGTGTCTGAAGCCATCTCCGTATGTCTTAAAGAACAGAGTATTTGATGATCATCACCTGTGTACCAGGTATCCAGACAGAGGACATTGCGGACTTGAACCCCATACATCTTGATAACCCATAGATGAGCCTACACAGTTTCTACTGTAAGGACTTCCTGTGAAGCTGTATTACAGGAAGCTGGAATCACATACATGCATAAGAACTAAACTTCTTCCTGTCTTCTGGTGTTTTCTGAAGGGATCTGGTGACATAAAGTCTCCTCATGACTATTTACATGACCTGTCTCCTTCATACACAGTGAGGACTTCATTTTGATATCTGATGAAGTAAGTCTTAATTGATTTTTAAGGCATTATGACTGCCATGGCATCCATAATCAAATACCTCTTCACGAATGGCCTTTTGCAATCTAATATTTTCACTGAATATGGGCTTCAATTATCTTTCTATAATACTTCTGGAGCGCGCTCTCTCTCTCTCTTTCTCTCTCTCTCTCTGTCTCTCCACCTCTTCCTTCAGTCTGTTAAACATATTATTAATATATTTAAGTATAAATACACCTCTGAAGGAAATAATATGTTTAAATGGTGCAGTTTTCAAAATAAGAACCTCCTATGTTTTTAAGCATTAACCAAAAAAAGAACACACACACATACTCAGCATTAATACCAGTACAGAATACACACACATACACTCAGCATTACCAACAGTACAAAACACACACATACACTCAGCATTAACAACAGTACAGAACACACACACTCAGCATTAACAACAGTACAGAACACACACACACATACACACACTCAGCATTAACAACAGTACAGAACATACACATATACACTCAGCATTAACAACAGTACAGAACACACACACTCAGCATTAACAACAGTACAGAACACACACACACATACACTCAGCATTAACAACAGTATAGAATACACACACACACACTCAGTATTAACAAAAATACAGAACACACATACACACACATACACTCAGCATTAACAATAGTACAGAACACACACACATACACACACATACACTCAGCATTAACAATAGTACAGAATGCACACACACACTCAGCATTAACAACAGTACAGAATGCACACATATACACACACACACTCAGCATTAAGAACAGTATAGAACACACACAGACACACTCAGTATTAACAACAGTACAGAACACACATACACACACTCAGCATTAACAACAGTACAGAAAACACACACACATACACACACACTCAGCATTAACAACAGTACAGAACACACACATACACACTCAGCATTAACAACAGTACAGAACGCACACATACACACTCACACTCAGCATTAACAACAGTACAGAACACACACACACTCAGTATTTACAACAGTACAGAACACACACACATACACTCAGCATTAACAACAGTACAGAACACATACACACATATACTCAGCATTAACAACAGTACAGAACACACACACACACTCAGTATTAACAACAGTACAGAACACACACACACTCAGCATTGACAACAGTACAGAACACACACACATACACACACAGCATTAACAACAGTACAGAACACACACATACACACACACATTCAGCATTAAGAACAGTATAGAACACACACACAGACACACTCAGTATTAACAACAGTACAGAACACACACACACACATACAAACACACACTCAGCATTAACAACAGTACAGAATGCACACACACATTCACACACATACACTCAGCATTAACAACAGTACAGAATACACACACATACACATACACGCATGATAAAAATTGTGTTCTCCTGGGTAATTGCTACTTTATTATTGGCAGGATCTGTTATGTGTCTGTAACCTCTTTTCAAGTCACCTTCAATAGTGTGTTTCATTAAAAAAAATTATTTTTCTCTCCCAGGAAAAATTATTATTCATCTTTGGAGAGAACATCTTGTCAAGTGGTGCCATTCACCAAAATAAGGAAAACATCACTGCCAAAGCACAGCAAATGTGATTACCCAGGCCAAGGAGAACCCTGTAATTAGATCATTTCCATGGTAACAACCTAATTACATGTGTAAAGCAGTAAGAGCTGAGCTGCACATTGAATATGTTAATACTATTGTCTATGCTGTAATGTTTCTGCTACTTAGCTTCTCTCAAATATAAAATATAAACCATGTAGATAAATTTCAACTCTGCTAAGTGAATAAAAAGTTGCTGCGTCACTGTGTATTGCATTTACATTGCATATTAATGAATTATTGGATAGCCACTGTTTATAATTAACATACACCTATATTTTTAAACTAGAAAGAATTAGAATGAATGCTTCATTACGTATATTGGTAACAAATGTGTAAGAGCATGTAAATAGCCAAATATCCAAAAGAGCACATTCTGGAATTTCACATGGTACAAAAATTATTTATTTTTTCCCGGCAATCTTGTCTACTTCCAATATCCAGGAGGATAACTATATGTTTTTCTTTGGGTTCACTTTCTTATTTAGCTTCTCAGGATCATGAATTATAGGCTCAATGTCCTTTATTTATAGCTAGAAACCAATTATGAGTGAGTACATCCCATGTTCATCTTTTTGGGTCTGGGTTATCTCACTCAGGATAGTGTTTTCTATTTCCACCCATTTGTATGCAAAATTCAAGATGTCATTGTTTTTTATCACTGAGTAGTACTCTAATATGTATATATTCCAAACTTTTTTTATCCATTCTTCCATTGAGGGGCATCTAGGTTGTTTCCAGGTTCTGGCTATTATAAATAATGCTGCTATGAACATAGTTGAACAAATGCTTTTGTAGTATGATAGGGCATCTCTTGGGTATATTCCCAAGAGTGGTATTGCTGGATCCTGGTGTAGGTTGATCCCAAATTTCCTAAGACACTGTCACACTGATTTTTATAGTGGTTGCACAAGTTTGTACTCCCACCAGCAATGGATGAGTGTACCACTTACTCCACAATCTCTCCAGTAAATGCTATCATTTGTGTTTTTGATTTTAGCCATTCTGACAAGTGTAAGATGGTATCTCAACGTTGAACTGGGAGTGGGGCTAGGATGGGGGTAAGGGGAGATGGGGAGAGAAAAGTGAGAAGTGGAGGATGGGGAGAGATTGGGGGAATGGTATGGTTGGGATGGAGGAAGGGTGTATATGGGAGCAGGGAGGTATATATCTTAATTAAGGGAGCCATTTTAGGGTTGGCAAGAGACTTGACTCTAGAGGGGTTCCCAGGTGTCCATGGAGATGTCCCCAGCTAGTTCCTTGGGCAGCTGAAGAGAAGGAGCCTGAAATGCCCTGATCCTATAGCCATAATGATGAATATCTTGCATATCACCATAGAACCTTCATCTGGCTATGGATGGAGATAGAGACAGAGACCCACATTGGAGCACGGGACTAGCTCCCAAGGTCCAAATGAGGAGCAGAAGGAGGGAGAACATGAGCAAGGAAGTCAGGACTGCGAGAGGTGCACCCACCCACTGTGACAGTGGGGCTGATCTATTGGGAGCTCACCAAGGCCAGCTGGACTGGGACTGAAAAACATGGGATCAAACCGGACTCCCTGAACGTGGCTGACAATGAGGGCTGATGAGAAGCCAAGGACAATGGCACTGTTTTTTGATCCTACTACAGGTACTGGCTTTGTGGGAGCCTAGTCTATTTGGATGCTCACCTTCCTAGACCTGGATGGAGGGGGGAGGACCTTGGACTTCCCACAGGGCAGGGAACCCTGACTGCTCTTTGGAGTAGAGAGGGAAGGGAGTGGGAGGAGGGGGAGGGTAGTGGGAAGCGGGGAGAAGGTGGAAATTTTTAATAAAAAAAATTTTTTAAAATTATTTATAAGAATAATCAACGATAGGATAAAGCAATTACATTTTTTAAAACTATATATTTTTTATTTACAGTAGTGAATCATTTTTGTGATCTAGTATTAATCATTTAAAGGCCTGCTGAGTTATCTTTTAATTTTTCATGTGATCTGTGCCCAGTCTGGCAGGCAATGGAGAAGTTACACGAACATGATTTCATTAATAGAAGATTGAGTTTGTTTTTTGAAGTTATGAGACCTACATGTCTGCTGCTAGCAACTTCTTAATGTCATTTCCAAGTCTTTAAACATGTCTCTGTTCACATCAGCTGAGTCATTTGACAGCATCTCCACCAGTCTCAGACATCCACTAGTCTTCATCTTTCCTGACTATAAACATTAACTTATCTCATTGCTATAAGCAAGAATCTGACGAGAGGGCCAGGTGGTGCCGGTGCATGCCTCTAATCCCAGCACTCCAGAGGCAGAGGCAGGTGGATCTCCATGAGTCTGAGGACAGCCTGGTCTACAAGAACTAGTTCCAGGACGGGACAGGTCCCAAAGCTGCAGAGAAAACATGTCTCGAAAAACAAAACAAAACAAAATAATCTCACAAGAAACAAGGAAGTGGTTATTTTGACTTACAGGATGTGGCAGCAGGATGTTTCTTTAGTCTAGCAACAAAGAGAGCACAAAAAGTGAGTGGGTTAGGCTGTAAACTCTCAGGCATCAAGTGACGACTCCCTTATTGTCAAGGTTCCACATCCTCGAGGTATTGCAACCTTACAAAACCCAACACCAACATTTGGGGCTCACTGATCAAACATGGGAGCCTCTGACAGGGTATTTAAAACTCAGTTTTCCATGGTTTCCAGAGTTAAGGATGGCCAGAGATGGGAGATTGCTGAGGATTGTCCTTCCTACTACTCATGCCCAGACATCACGATCAGATTCCATGGAAATCCCTTTGTGTGCATATTTGAGGGGAAGGATGTGTGGCCTTTTCACCTTCCAACTGGTCTGTGTCTGTGAGTCAAGCATGCCATTTTCTATTCTCATTCTTACTCCTTTCTAACCACCACAAACAGACAAGTAATTGTTCTCTTGCTGAGGAAGATGGGGAAAGTTTAAAGGGGACCATGGCTATTTTTAGGGTAGAGATGCAAAAAAATTGTCTGGTAAAATCTGAGTGCTTTCCCAGGGATCAGACTCTCTCTCTCTCTCTCTCTCTCTCTCTCTCTCTCTCTCTCTCTCTCTCTCACACACACACACACACACACACACACACACAGAGACACAGACACACACACACAAAAAAAATCTGCCAATGAAACAGAAAATAATACATTACCATCAGAAGCCCATTCAAAGGGTCCCTTTAAACAGATGAACCATGGTATCTGTGGCATGAGCAGGAAAACTAGCTGGAAAGAACCAACTTCACCAAGGAAAATAGTATCTGGAGGAGAACTAGAGTTTAATGCAAAAAACTAACAGGGCTTTGACCCAGGTCTTTTTTTGTCAGGGGGTTGATAAGTTGTATGAGTCACTTTCCTTCTGAGACCCCAATGTCCTTATCTGTTAGGCAAGAGCATGGACCTTGGTGACGTACTGTTGAGTCGTCTATGATCCTAACATTCTGATCCTATGGATGTCACATGGGAGGAATCAAGTTTCATACCTTTCCTCTTACATTCCCAAAGAGGCATTAGGCCAGAATGCTAAGTTTACTGCAGGCCCTAATTCTGTTCAGCTACTCACCTGGAATACACTCAAATTGTTGGGATACAGAAAAGAAGGCTGATGGGAGACAAGATCTCTCCATTCATTCTTATCCAAATCACACAGCCCTTCAACCTCTTTTCTTCTCCTATTGATTGGTGACTATGGAACGACTATCTGTAGACGTCGGCAATAAGTGGATCTGCTTTGCCAGCTGGATCTTCTTTAACAGTGTCAAGAATCGGTGTCCCTTTGAACTTTTCTCAGCAGTTCTGCCCTACACTCAAAAAACCTTAGACAACTCTTTTTTTATCCAAATATTAAAGCCCCCAGTCTTTCTAAACACCTTAAATCCAGCTGTAATTTTTTCTTAGTTCTATCTCCCTCTTCCCTTATTTACAGACCTCATTAGCTCTCCCATCTAGCCAAATGTCCCACAGATCCACACAGTCTCTTTTTCTCTACCCTGGTGCTTTGTTCATGAACCTGGCTCATGAAAGATGCTTGACAAAAGTTTCAAGTTAGACTCTTGAGCCATCCCCTGTCAAACCATTCTCTCAAACAAGATTTCAGGTACAGGCTCATCCCTCTATGATGCTCCCCCTTGCTCTGTGAGTTCTAGGTTTATGTTATCTTCTAATCTACAACATTTGTACAATAACATGCCATATTGGGTCTACAGTCCTGATCTCATAATCACTATCAATAGTACATGAAAAACTACTGCCAAATGCCAAGCAAACATTTTGAAAAGGAAGATTGAATTTCTAATACTGTGCAACCTAGCCCATTCAGGTCCTCCCTCATGTGGCACTTATCAGTAGGTTGAAAGGCTAGACAAGGTTCTCAGAGCACTTCTGCTGCCTGAATGAATGTCACCCTATTATACCATCTTTGCCTAGTAAAACTGGAATTGTAAGAAGAAATCCAAGGCAGTATTTTCTTTTCTGAAAACTGCAATAAAGAGATGGTCTTTCATTATACATTCTATTGGCATTTATCATATTACTATAATCATTTCTTCATGTATGTTTCTTCACTTAAACAGTGAATTCTTGTACACAAAGGAATAATCGATGTTTGCATTTTGAATAATCCTATACTCACTAAAATTTCCATAAAATACTAAATATTCAGTGAATATATAGGGTAAAGTCTAATTTGGTTGTGTGTCTCTCTCTCAAATGTAAAACAATTTCTGACAATTTAAGAGGAAGATCTAACACTGAGTTACTTTGTGAGCCCATCATCTTAGTCATACTCAGGGTCAGGGGTAGAATTATATATAAGCATGTGCTATTTGTGCCAAGTTTCTACTATTACCTTAAAAGTCCTGACTTGGCTATGCATTGATACTGCAGTCTGTGGTTTTTGAAATCTATATTAGAGGACCATTAAGTATTTAAAATCCACCATTAGGAAATTAAGGAATTTGATACATTAGAAAACACAACCAGCTTAACTCATTATACTCCCTGCTCCTGGAGTGCCCTAGAGTTTGCTGTACCAATCTAGAGTGTTTCTTTGAGCACTATGCATGCCATTCTTCTTATGAGCACTGGTCTCGAACTCACAGAGATCCGCCTGCCTCTGCCTCCCAAGTGCTGGGATTAAAGGCATGCACCACCACCACCCGGCTGAGCGTGTGCTTTAAACCTGGTTTATTACTGGGCAACTTACCACCACTCTTAGCTGCATGTTCTTGGGATAGTCTTGGGAATATATCTGTTCCTTGTAGTGTCTAATTTGGTCATTTCTGTTGGCCAACGGCTTGATAAACAGAGGTCAAATGAATCTGTTGATGAGCACACAGCAAGTGTCTTTTGAATATGGAAACCAAGTGATGTGAGAGGAATCAGGTTTCTGAGGAGTCAGAAATGCTGACCAACCACTGTGCCTTAGTAACCTCTATGCATTGCATCTCCTCTGTTATTGTCCTGCTAATGTTCATCAGACATCCAGTGGTCAAATTTGACAGGCCTGTTGGAGTAAGCTTCTACAGTTTCAAGGTATGATTTCATACCAAAGGTCTCTTACTTTTCCAATCTTTATTTTCTCTTTACCTACTTGTTTCCCACTAATTTTAATTTAATATTATCTTGTTATATAATAAGAATTCTTTTATGGCAAACATGTATTTATAAATGTAGATTTGAAGACATAATAATTTACCCAGAGAATAACAATATTTTCATGATTGAATTCACTTTTTGAGTAAGTATTCCCATATTTGATATAGATATTTCTGCTTTACTATTATTAAATCACAATTTAAATTACTCTATAGGTTTTTCTAAAAAAAATTGTTCATGTTTAAAAGGTATCTTTTATTGGCCTCATCATCACTAACTTGTTTGTGATTTTTTTCTGGAAAAAAGGACAGTGAGAGATTGAAGAAGATAAATAAGTGTTACCAAGATTATGTTGATACTTTAAAAATAGCCATTCAGGACTAGAGATATAGCTCATTTGGTACTGCGCTTGTCTTCCTATCTTCTCTGAGTAGGAAAGTCTAGTTTCCATCCTCAGAACAACTTAAACCACATTTGATGGCTCACATTTATAATCTCAGCATGCTGCATTCAAAAAATAGAGGCCTAATATGCAGTTCATCATTGACTAAGCAGTGAATTTGAAGCCAGGTTGGTCTACACCAGGTCCTTAAAAGACAAAAAAGAATTGGAATACAGTAATATAAATCTATACAAATCTTAGCTGCATGTTCTTGGGATAGTCTTGGGAATATATCTGTTCCTTGTAGTGTCTAATTTGGTCATTTCTGTTGGCCAACGGCTTGATAAACAGAGGTCAAATGAATCTGTTGATGAGCACACAGCAAGTGTCTTTTGAATATGGAAACCAAGTGATGTGAGAGGAATCAGGTTTCTGAGGAGTCAGAAATGCTGACCAACCACTGTGTCTACAGAAGGCATCAGGCATATTAAGAACTCATCAACATCAAAACCATGAGAGAGTGTTATTGCTGTCATCCTGTATTACAGATAAGAAAACCAAGGTGCTGAAATAAAAATTACCCAAGATGGCAGCATGGCTTCCTGGTAGAGTAGGGTGGAACTCCAGGGCATTGACTCCAGAGCTGTGCTCCTAACCACTCTACTAGCTAGGCTCAACTAGTTTACATCTTCCACATCCTTAGAAAATCTGTAAGGTATCAGTGAAATACTAATTCCACTGAAAACTTTTGCAAACTGTGGAGAAATGACAAGTGACAAATGAGCCATGCAATTGTGTAGCTAAGGAACTCCAAGACCCAGTCAGTTGGATCAGTTAATGGATACCTGAGAGCCAGTGTGGCAGCTCAGCAGGTCTTAGTGATTTCTGAACAAGCCTGGCATCATGAGTTCAATCTTCAGAATCCATATAATGATGTAAAGAGGGAAAGGACTGCACAAAGTTGTCCTTACACCTCTACATATGGACCATTACTTGACTGCCCACTCTAACATTGTATGTACACACACATATACTCATACATCATACATACATATACACAAACACACACATACAAAAACATACACATACATGCATACATACACACAAACACATACATATATACATTCACACACCAACAACAATAAAGACAAACCCACTCCTTTCTCCAAGAGTTACATCTCTGAGCCCTTTCCCCTTCTGACCATTGCTTCAATAGGTGGTATTTTAAAATAAATAGTCTATCTGTGAGTGTTTAAAAAATCTACATGCTGCTGAAATGAATTATTAAGCAAAGGGAGAATTTTCCTTTGCTCTCAATAGCAAAATTATTTTTGCAGCCTGCTATTATAACTCCTCCATTGCTTCTGTCAATACTGCCCAGGGCCTTGCTGAGCTTTATTCACCAGCTCTGTGTTTGAGCCCTGAAATGAGTTTATTGATTTATGATCAGTGTAACTCCTGCCTGACTCTTGGGTGTAACTATTCACTAATACAGGGTCTTCAGAAAAATTCTTTACCTTAACCAAAATCAACATCTTATTCATTGCCACTCCAAAATTTATCCTGTAATAATAATAAAAAATAATAATAGCACATGCTGGATATGTGACTTGAATAGATGTGGTCATGTTCTAAGCACGTTGATGCTTAGTATTCCACAGAAAAATACAGAAATACAGATATGACCAGGTCAATGAGCTACTTACCAGTTTTAAGGAAAAGAATAAGAAGGATTTGTATGTTGGATGCTATATGCCAGAAGACAGAAAAGTAATAGGACTGTCAGTTACCAAATTTTATTTTAAATCATGGGACTCTTATTTCATAAGAAACCAACTTTATAACTCATTAACTCTTTATTCTTTTGTTTTCTAAGTAACATGAAAGGGTATAAAGGTGATCTATACTCCTTGCTTTGAACCTTCTTCCCCTTAAATATAAATTGACACTCATGTGTAATACACATTAGAAATGTAAATATGTTCTTTGTTGCTCCAGGAAGTTGATTAAAGTACTTCTGTTCTTCTGTTTAACCATAAAGGGCACATTGGGGTGATAGTCAAAGGAGATTTGACAATAGTTAAGTCTCGGTGAGGTGAGGGGAGAGACCACTGCTAAAATGGAGTCTACTTCCAAATACTTCTGAGCACTTGCGTTAGAAGAAATTTGTCTGTAAAGATGCATACATTTGTCTAGTGATTTACAGAGGTAAATGGTCCAGGATTCTTTCCTGGTGTGGGAAGCCCTTCTGTATATGTGTTACTTTTATTGGTTAATGATTTAAGAAGCTGCTTTGGTTTGTGATAGGACAGAATAGAGCTAGGTGAGATGGGGGGGGGCAGAACTAAGCTGAATGTTGGGAAAAAATAGGCAGAATCAGTGATAAGCCATGTAGCCGCCAGAGGAGAAAGATGTGAGCTATTAGCCAGAACCTTGCTGGTAGGCCATGAACCTTGTGGTAAAATATTAAATAATAGGAATGTGTTAATTTAAGATATAAGAGCTAGAAAATAAGAAGTGTGAGCTAATAGGCCAACCCATGTTTTAATTAACAAAATTTTTGTGTATTTATTTTGGGTTTGAAGGGGAGTGATACTGGGAGGTAGACAATGGGTTTTCCTAAGCCCAGGCCTGATAGCGCTAAGAGGAATGTTAAGTGTTGGTCTGTTGTTGGTTGTTCCTAAGAGGAGCCTTGCTTAAATGTTCTGCTGTGGCCAATGACCCCACTCCCAATAATGTCATACTTACAGGCAACATATACCATGCTCCCTGTCTTTTCCTTAGAGAGATTTATGTAACTAATGATAGCAACAAAGTAATTGTCATTTTCCAGAAAACTACCAACCTGAGGGTCATGAACAAGTTTACTAGTGGGCTTTTGGACTAGACTACTGGTCATGGAGACTCTTTAGAAGATGGACAGTGGCAGACAGAAGCATAAACTCTGTTGATAGGAGCCTCAGCTTGGTCTGTGAAGGACACAGCTACCAAATAGGTCTTTCTTAAAGAATGCTGGCATGGATCCTGTACCAAAAGATTCATCGGAGAGGAGCCTCTATCCCCAGCTACTGCCTCTTTCTTCCTATCCCATCCCAGCTTGCTTCCAGGCAACCCTTCCCTTCTGCGGGGTCATTATATCCCCCAACTCAGCCTGTTTTGGGATTGAGGCTCTGGGGGCAAAGTGGTGAGTGAAACCGGGAAGGAAGGAGTTCCTTTGTTCCACTGAGCCTGCAAACAGCAAGCCCGCCCTTTTGTCTGCAAGGGCCCTGGCCAGCAAGTGGTTCTGATCCTGTACCAGAAGATCCATCGGAGAGGTGAAATGTGTTCCAGACCAGCCAGCAGATGCCACTGGAAAGGGAGCACAGACACCCCTCAACCCCCTAAACTTTCTGGTAATTCTGCAAGAGTTTCTCTCCCTGGATACTGCCTCTCTTCCTATCCCATCCCAGATTGCTCCTAGGCAACCCTTCCCTTTTGCAGAATCAAAAGATCCTCCAGCTCAGCCTGTTTTGGGGCTGAGGCTCTGGGGACAAAGTGGTGAGTGAAACCAGACAGGATTTCCTTTGTTTCACTGAGCCTGCAAACAGCAAGCCTGCCCTTCTCTCTGTGAGGGCCCTGGCCAGCAAGTGGCCCAGATCCTATACCAGAAGATCCATCAGAGAACATATGAAGGAAGAGATGGGAAGGCACCAATGCAAGAATTCCTCCAACAATCTGAAAAACAACATGATAACACCAGAAGTCAGCGCACATACAACAGGAAGACTTGAACACCCTAATCTAAAAGAAGTAGAAAAAATAGACTTTATGAAAGTGATAGAGTCCCTTAAACAGGATGTGAAAAACTGCCTTAAAGGAATGGATGAGAAAAATAAGAAAAAGTTTGAAGAAACGAATAAATCCCTAAAAGATACCCTAGGAAACCAAGAAAAAAATCAAACAGATAATGGAAACAGTTCAAGACTTGAAAACTAAAATGGAGACAATGAAGAAAACACAAACTGAAGGACAGCTGGATATGGAAAAATCTAGGTAAACAAATAGGGACTACAAAGACAAGCATAACTAACAGAATACAAGAGATAGAAGAAAGAATTTCAGATGCTGAAGACACTATAGAGAAAATAAATGCACTGATCAAAGAAAACAGCAAATCCAACAAATTCTCATCACAAAACATCCAGGAAATCTGGGTCACCATAAAAAGACCAAACCTAAGAATAATAGAGGTAGAAGAAGGAGAAGAATTATAGCTTGAAGGCCCAGAAAATATATTCAACAAAAATTATAGAAGACTTTCCCAACCTAAAGTAGGATATTCTTACGAAGGTACAAGAAGCATACCGAACACCGAATAGACTGGATCAAAAAAAAAAATCCCCTTGCCATATAATAATCAAAACACAAAACATATAAAATAGAGAAAGAATATTAAGATCTGCAAAGGAAAATGTCAAGTAACTTATAAAGGTAAACCTATCATACTTACACCTGACTTCTCTATGGAAACCATGAAAGCCAGAAGGTAGATGTGCCGCAGAAACTAAGAGACCATGGATGCAAGCCCAGACTACTATACCCAGCCAAGTTTTTACTCACCATCAATGGAGAAAACAAAATATTCCAGAATAAAAACCAATTTAAACAATACGTAGCCACAAACCCAGCTTTACAGAAAGTAATAGAAAGAAAATCACAACCCAAGGAATCCACAATGCCCACAATAACTAAGACATCTAACAAACCTTCACCAGCACAACTCAAAGAAGGGAAACACACAAAGTCTACCACCAAAAATAAATAAATAAATAAATAAATAACCAGAGTTAACAACCACTCTTCATCAATATCACTTAATATCAATGGACTCAATTCACCTGTAAAAAGGCACAGGTTAAGAGAATGGATGCGAAAGCAGGATCCAACATTCTGCTGCTTACAAAAAACACACCTCAACCACAAAGACAGACATCTCCTCAGAGTAAAGGGTTGGGAAAAGGTTTTTCAATCAAATGGACCTAAGAAACAAGTGGGTATGGCTATACTAATATCTATCAAAATTGACTTCAAACTAAAATCCATCCGAAGAAATGGAGAGGGACATTTTATACTCATAACGGGAACAATTGATCAGGATTAAGCCTCAATCCTGAATATCTATGCCCCTAATATAAAAGCACCCACTTATGTAAAAGAAATATTACTAGAACTCAAGGCAAACATCAAACCCCACACACTAACAAGTAGGAGACTTCAACATTCCTCTCTCACCAATGGACAGGTCAATCAGACAGAAACCTAACAGAGAAATAAGAGAATTAATGGAAGTAAGGAACCAAATGGACTTAACAGATATCTATAGAACATTCCACCCAAATAAAAAAAAAGCATGTACCTTCTTCTCAGCATCTCATGCAACCTTCTTGAAAATTGACCACATACTTGGTAACAAAGCAAACTTCCACAGATACAAAAAGTATTAGTAACCACCTCTGTCTTATCGAATCACCATGGAATAAAGTTAGAATTTAACAATAATTCTACCCACAGAAAGCCTACGAATCCATGGAAGTTGAACAGTCAACTACTGAACCACCCCTGGGTCAGGGAAGAAATAAAGAAAGAAATTAAAGTCTTCCTTGAATTCAACGAAAATAAAGACACAACATATCCAAACCTATGGGACACTATGAAAGCAGTGCTAAGAGGAAAGTTCATAGCTCTAAGTGTCCACATTTTTTTTTAAAAAGGAGAAAGTTCACATTAGAGACTGAACAGCACAGCTGAAAGCTCTAGAAAAAAAGAAGCAGACTCACCCAGGAGGAGTAGAAGATTGGAAATAATCAAATTGAGGGCTGAAATCAGCAAAATAGAAACACAGAAAACAATCCAAAGAATCAATGAAACAAAGAGCTTGTTCTTTGAGAAAGTCAACAAGATTGACAAATCTTTATCCGAACTAATCAAAAGGCAGAGAGAGAACATACAAATTAACAAGATCAGAAATGAAAAGGGGGACATAACAACAGACACTGAGGAAATTCAGAGAATCATTATGTCTTACTACAAAAGTTTATAGGCCACAAAGTTGGACAATGTAAGAGAAATGCACTTGTTTTTAGATAAATACCATTTACTCAAATTAAAGCAAGGGCAGGTGAACAATTTAAATAGACCTATAAGTCGTGAGGAAATAGAAGCTGTCATCAAAAAACTCCCAACCAAAAAAAGCCCATGACCAGATGGTTTTAATGCAGAATTTTATCAAAACTTCCAAGAAGAGCTAATACCTATACTCCTTAATGTGTTTCACATAATAGAAACAGAAGAGGCATTGCTAAACATTTTTTATGAAGCTACAGTCACTCTGATTCCAAAACCATACAAATACCCAACCAAGAAAGAGAATTATAGACCAATCTCACTCAAGAACATCGATGCAAAAATTCTCAATAAAATTCTAGCAAACCGAATCCAAGAACACATCAAAAAAAATATCCATTACTATCAAGTAGGCTTCATCTCAGAGATGTAGGGCTGGTTCAATATACAAAAATCTATCAATGTAATCCATCATAAAATAAACTGAAAGAAAAAAAGCATATGATCATTTCATTAGATGCAGAAAAAGCATTTGACAAAATTCAACACCCCTTTATGATAAAGGTTTTGGAGAGGTTAGGGATACAAGGATCATACCTAAATATAATAAAAGCAATATATAGCAAACCAACAGCTAAAATCAAATTAAATGGAAAGAAACTCAAAACCATTCCACTAAAATCAGGAACAAGACAAGGCTGTCCACTCACACCATATCTCTTCAACATAGGGCTTGAAGTTCTAGCAACAGCAATAAGACAACATAAAGAGGTCAAGGGGATTCAAATCAGAAAGGGAGATGTCAAATTTTCATTATTTGCAGATTATATATATGATAGTGTACATTAGTGACCCCAAAAACTCTACCAAAGAACTCCTACAGCTGACAAATACCTTCAGTGATGTGACAGGTTACAAGATCAACTCAAAAAAATCAGTAGGTCTCCTACACACAAAAGACAGAGAAGCAGAGAGGGAAATCAGAGAAACTTCACCTTTCACGATAGCCACAAATAGCATAAAGTATCTTGGGGGTAACTCTAACCAAGGAAGTGAAAGATCAATTTGACAAGAACTTTAAGTCTTTGAAGAAAGAAATTGAAGAGGACACCAGAAAATGGAAGGATCTCCCATGCTCTTGGATGGGTAGGATCAACATAATAAAAATGGCAGTTTTACCAAAGGCAATCTATAAATTCAAAGCAATCCCCATTAAAATCCCAACAAAATTCTTCATGGACTTTGAGAGAACAATAATCAACCTTATATGGAAAACAAAAAAAATCAGATTAGCAAAAACAACCCTATACAATAAAGGAACTTCTGGAGGCATTACCATCCCTGTCTTCAAACTCTATTACAGAGCTACAGTAATGAAAACAGCTTGGTATTGGCATAAAAACAGAGAAGTCGACCAATGCAATTGAATAAAAGACCCAGATATTAACCCACAAACCTATGAACACCTGATTTTAGACAAAGGAGCTAAAAGTACACAATGGAAGAAAGAAAGCATCTTCAACAAATGGTGCTGGCAGAACTGGATGTCAACCTATAGAAGAATGAAAATAGATCCATATTTATCACCATGCACAAAACTCAAGTCCACATAGATTAAAGACCTCAATTTAAATTCGACCACATTAAACCTGATAGAAGAGATAGTGGGAAGTAGACTGCATCACAAGGGCACTGGAGACCACTTCCTACATATAATCCCAGTAGTACAGACAATAAGGGCAACATTGAATAAATGGGACCTCCTAAAATTGAAAAGCTTCTGTAAAGCAAAGGACACTGTCATTAAGACAAAAAGGCATCCTACTTAATGGGAGAAGATCTTCACCAACCCCACATCAGACAAAGGTCTGATCTCCAAAATATATAAAGAACTCAAGAAACTAGACTGTAAAAAACTAATCAACCCAATTTTTAAAAAAATGGGGCACTGAACTGAGCAGAGAATTCTCTACAGAAGACGTGCAAATGGCCAAGAGACACTTACTGTCATGTTCAACTTCCTTAGTTATCAGGGAAATGCAAATCAAAACAACTTTGAGATACCATCTTACACATGTCAGAATGGCTAAAATCAAAAGCACCTTTGCTGGAGAGAATGTGGAGTAAGGGGTACACTCATCCATTGCTGGTGGGAATGCAAACTTGTGCAACCACTTTGGAAATCAGTGTGGCGGTTTCTCAGGAAATTCAGGATCAACAACCTACCTCAGGAACCAGCAATACCACTCTTGGGAATATACCCAAGAGATGCCCTATCATACTACAAAAGCATTTGTTCAACTATGTTCATAGTAGCATTATTTGTAATAGCCAGAACCTTAAAACAACCTAGATGCCCCTCAATGGAAGAATGGATGAAGAAAGTGTGGAATATATACACATTAGAGTACTACTCAGTGGTAAAAAATAATAACATCTTGAATTTTGCATACAAATGGATGGAAATAGAAAACACTATCCTGAGTGAGATAATCGAGACCCAAAAAGATGAATATGGTATGTAGCCACTCATTTGTGGACTCTAGGCACAAACCAATGTTATTAAGCCTATAGTTCACAAGCCCAGAGAAACCAAATAAAAAGGTGAACCCAAATAAAAACATTTATAGATCCTCTGGGAAATTGGAAGCAAACAAGATTGCAGGGCAAAAGTTGTGAGCATGGGGGTGGGGGCAGGGATGAGGGTAAGGTTGGGAGAAAGAGGAGAGGGAGAGAGGGAAGGGAGAAGGGAAAGACTGGCAACAGCTTGGGTGAGTAGGAGGGAAGAGATGGAGTAAGGGCGGATATAGGAGAAGGGAAGATAATGCCTACATTAAGGGATCCATTTTACGGTTGGCAAGAGATTTGGCTCTAGAGGAATCCCAGGTATCCACGGGAATATCCTCAGCTAGTTCCTTGGACAGCAGAGAAGAGGGTACCTGACCAGTCCTTGCCCCACTATCACGCTAATGATTATCTTGAATATCACCATAGAATATTTGTCCAGTGATGGATGGAGATAGAGACAGAGACCCTCATCAGAGCAACAGACTGAGCCTCCCAAGGTCCAGTTGAAAGGCAGAAGGAGGGAGAAGACGAGCAAAGAAGTCTGGACCACGAGGGGTTGGTCCACCAACTGAGGCAGTGTGCCTGTCCTAATGGGAGCTCACCAAATCCTGCTGGACCTGGTCTGAATGAGCATATGATCAAACTGGACTCTCTGATTGTGGCTGACAATGGGGGCTGACTGAGAAGCCATTGATGAAGGCACTTGGACTTGTTTTTATGGCATGTTCTTACTTTTTGGGACCCTAGTCTATATGGATGTACAGCTCCCTAGGCCTGGTTGTGGGGGGGGGCTTGGTTTTCCCACAGGGCAGGGTTCCCTGCCCTCTCTCAAGCAGGGTGGGAGAGGGAGGAGGGGGTGTGTGGGAGGGGGAGGGGATTGGGAGGGAAGGAAGTGTAAATAATTCAATAGAAAAACAAAATAAAATAAAGGATGCTGGCATGGATCTTGCAAATATGAACATACGTATGTAGCAAGGCACAGTTTTTAGCCAGAAAAAAAATGTACTTTCTTTTGCTACAAAACCCAGGACTAACTCCAGATGTGAGTTTTCCTATGCCCACATCCCAAAAAAACTTGAAAACATTCAACATACAAGTTGTTCCCCCAAACACAGCAAGAATAAAATTACCAATGAGCCCATACCTTCTGCTGACATCAGTCTTCATGGTCACAAACTCCTCCATTCTTTCTTAGAACCACTCTGTGAAAAACAAAGCAGGTAAGCATTATCACTAATAGAAGAGGAAACTGACTCAGAGAAGCTGAGACTTGATCATAGAGCTCATGTAACTCGAGCAATAGAATCCTGAAAATCAGATATTTATGTGCATTGTGCCTACACACCCCCCAAGGCACCAAAGAGATGTTTTAAAGTTCATGAGCACTTCTCTACCTATGAAGGAAAACCAGGTAACTGGTTAGAATAAAGTCAGATTGCCATTCTAACAGAGCCATGTAGAGATGCACTCCTCTAGCATATGTGACTCTCTGACTAGCAAAACCTCTTCCACTCACTTTTCTTTCCCTTTTCTCTCCTTCTTCTGTTCCTGGACCTTCTTCTCTTTCCACACAAGTGACAGGGATTTGATGGAGGAAGGTCACTGGTTAATTAATAAAGAAACTGCTTGGCCCTCATAGGTTAGAACATAGGTGGGTGGAGTAAACAGAACAGAATGCTGGGAGGAAGAGGAAGTGAGCTAAGATGCAGGGCAGCTCCTCTCAGAGCCAGACGCGATGCAGCCAGCCACCAGGTCAGACATGCTGAATCTTTCCTGGTAAGCGCACCTAGTGGTGCTATGCAGATTACTAGAAACGGGCTAAATTAATATGTGAGAATTAGCCTAGAAGGCTAGATATAATGGGCCAGGCAGTGTTTAAAAGAATACAGTTTCCATGTAATTATTTCGGGGCATAAGCTAACCATGCAGGCGGCTGGATGCCGGGGACTCAGCCCCGCCACTCTTATCACAACAGGGATTTCTAGTGGTTGGCATCCCAACCCTGAGAGTTCAGGAACTGAGTCGGATGGGGTGGTTGTATCTTAGCCGCTTTCTCTTCCTCATTCTGATTTTTAAAAGCATTCTCAAAGCCATTCCCTTTTAAACATCTCGTTTAGACAAAATGCTTAAATACAATTAAGCAAATATAGTAAGTAGATACACTTATTGAATGAAATAATTCATAGCAGGTTTTTCTTCTGTTCTTAAATACACAATCTATCAGCAGGTCTGAAATTGTAAGACCCCAGCTTTTGAGTAGATAATGAGTTTAAGGAAAGACAGACTCCAGAGCCCTTCCTGCCTAAAGTATACTTTTCTGAGATGGTAGACATGTGATTGGTTGAGCCAGGAGGATCATGAGTTCGAGGTAGTCCAGCGAGCACAGCATAGAGAGAGAGAGGGTGCCTGTATCTCCCAGTTTTTCTACCTGGGCTCCAGGCGGCCACACCCTAACCAGATGTGCTTGGTTGAGCTTCCACATCAGAAACGGGGAATACCTCCTAACTGATGTTTATCTCATAGAAAAGGGAGAAATAACATTATAGTTACTGAGGAAGTTGGGCTTGAAGCTTTGCTTCTAGCTTCAGGAGGGAGAGGTTGACACTGGAGTGGGCAGGAAGTTTACTGGTTGATGAACAGAAAGAAAGCTTGTTTATTGCCCTCAGGTTGGTAGTTCTCTGAAAAATGACAATTACTTTGTTGCTATCATTAGTTACCTGAGTCCCCATGAACACCAAGTATTGAATTGGTCAAGACCATGATGGGGACACCCACTGAAATAGCTTACTTGAGTTAATGGGAGTTTACCAACTCCGTCAGACAGGGAAGGAATCAGCATAGGGCCAAACTAGACCCTCTGAATGTGGGTGACAGTTGTATGTATGACTGGAGCAGACTACAAAGCCACTGGCAGTGGTACCAGGATTTGTCCCTGCTGCTTGTATTGGCATTTTGGAATCCATTCTCTTTAGATGGATACCTTGCTCAGCCTGGATATGGTGGGGAATCCTTGGTGCTTTCTCAGAGTAATGTGCCTTACCCTCTCTGAGGAGTGGATGGGGGTGGTGCAGGGGGTAGGTGGAGGGAATGGAAGGAGGGGAGGGAGTGGAAACTGGGATTAGTATGTAAAATGAAAAATAGTTTGTTTTCTTTAAAAAATAAAATAAATACAGCTACCACAAAGCTTTAATGCCTTATTCATATTTACCAAGAATGCAACACTTACTGTGCCATCATCCTAACATGGTAGGGTGCCATGGCAAAGCTTCCCCAATTTCGCTTTCCTTCTAAGTTTATTGTCAGAAGATTTTTTCTGACCATTGATCTTGCTAGCTTCAGATGCAGCTCATAATTCCAAACACTCAAGAGGGAGACAGGACCTGAGTCTAGGAATTTATGTCTACACTGTGCAATTAGTGAGACATCATCTCTTAAACTAACAAGGAAACAAATGAACAGATACGATCAATCACACTTTCAAATGTTTCATTTCTTACTAGGTAAATTTGGGCTTTTTATTGCTCCTCTTTGCCAGTTGTAAGTTTCCAGCATCAATATTCTTTTTTTTTCTATTGATTTTTATTGAGCTCTACATTTTTCTCTGCTCCCCTCCTTCCCTCTTACCTTCCCCCTTCAACCCAAGGTCCCCATGCTCCCAATTTACTCAGGAGAACTTGTCTTTTTCTATGTCCCATTGTAGATTAGATCTTACAATGTAAGTCTCTCTTAGTGTCCTCATTGTTGTCTAAGTTCTTTGGGGTTGTGATTTGTAGGCTTGTTTTCTTTGCTTTAGGATCATTGTTAAGTAAAATGTGGATGTATAAAAGACTTTGACTATCAACCTGAATACTTAGACACCTGCCAAATGAATTGTATATACAGTGTAGATCCAGTGAACAAGCATAATTCACATCCCAGGCAGCATGAAGCAGGATGATGTGAGAGTCCATCAACAATTGCAACACTTTATGACATAAACGAATGAAATATTTATTTGTGGAAGTTTTCATTTCATATATTATTCTTACAGTTTACTGTGGGTTTCAGAAATCCTGGCAAGCACAGGCAACCACATAGGAGTAAAGTTTACTGAGTTTTGTTTCTGTGATTTATAGATATTGAGCATCTATTGTGTAAATGAATATCTATTTACACATAAAGATATCTTTAAGGTTCTGTTATACATAAAGATCTACTCTTGAAGTAATAACACATAAATTTTATAAGGATATTACTCATCAGAGTAACAGATATAAGTGTGGAGGGAATAAGGAAAAGGTAAGGTCTGCTTGGAAGTCACATGTTTACTGTGCCTTGCCTTTTACTTTAAGTTTACCAGGGAACAGGGATCCTAAGTAACAGTACCAAGATCTGAAAGTCATTCCTATTGTTATCTGGGGTTTTGATGTAAAATATAGTTGGAGAGAGAGGGCATATTTTTTATCTATATAGTAGTAGTCTAAATGGAAATTCATCTTTTAAACACCCAGAAGACTTCATTGTATGTACAGTGTGCATGTGGGCTATGGTATATTTTCATAAATTATATATTAATTGTTTATCTGACTCTCCTGATAGCCTTCTAAATTAAAACTCACCCTCGGTAATGGATGTTTTGACCCCACTTGCCAAGTCCACAAGCAGGAAATGAGTGAGGACCTCTGGTTGATAAAAATCTTCCTGGGTTTTCCTGGCAAGTCCACTGTCATCACAGTTAATTGAGATCTGACAAACAGGTGACAGAAGAGCAGTGAGTGACAGGATTTGCAAATCAGATGAAGCCAAGTGACTCTTTGCCTGTAGTGTTCAGACTGAAAAACTGAATATCAGGAAAATCAATGATAGCCCTGAGCATCTTTCTTGTTTCCCTGCTGATGTTTCCATGAAGCAAAATACAGATTTGACTCTGTTTAAAAATGGTTTCTTTTTGTTTTTTTTTCTACGACCCTTTACAGAGATCATCAAGATTCAATGAGATATTGTAGTATAAACAGCTTGAACTTACTATACTGACAATAGCAGCAGCTCAACTGTCCCTGGCCTTCCCTACTTCAGGCCCTAATAAACATCATTATATATAAACATCATTATAAACAGCATTGTATGAAGTGTGTTCAGTTTAGGGCGGGGGGTTTCAATTGTCCTCAAAAATTGTCATTCTTTGCCCTGGTCTAAGATCATTTCCATTGTATTTTCAATATTAAATGCATGAAGTTGGTGCAAAATAACAAGTTGGGTGAAAACACTGAATGTCCACTTCTCAGAGACCTGTATTCAGCAGTCTGTACACTCTATCAAGTACACTTCTCTCTATCCCCAGCACAGCATGTTCCACTTAGATTATTGCTTTTCTGGCAAAGTATCATGTTTTACAGACAGCACTATGCAATCTGTTTGGACTCAAAAAATTACTTACACTCAGGCAAATGACTTCTCTGTGAGAACAGGATAGAATGCCTATTGGTCGCTTTACATTTACACTATGGAGGAACATGGTTTACATTTTCTAGGAGCCTTCTATAATTCAGTAAATTTCAACAAAATATAAAGTTGCACCATAATGATAGAGCTTTTTTTAAATTTAATTATTGAAGATTTCTGCCTCCTCCCTGCCACCGCCTCCCATTTCCCTCCCCCTCCCCCAAACCAATCCCCATCCCTCATCAGCCCTAAGAGCAGTCAGGGTTCCCTGCCCTGTGGGAAGTCCAAGGACCTCCCACCTCCTTCCAGGTCTAGTAAGGTGAGCATCCAAACTGCCTAGGGTCCCACAAAGCCAGGACGTGCAGTAGGATCAAAACCCAGTGCCATTGTTCTTGACTTCTCAGCAGTCCTCATTGTCAGTTATGTTCAGCTAGTCCGGTTTTATCCCATGCTTTTTCAGACCCAGTCTAGCTGGCCTTGGTGAGTTCCAGATAGATCATTCCCATTGTCTCAGTGTGTGGGTACACTCCTCGCGGTCCTGAGTTCCTTGCTCGTGCTCTCTCTCCTTTTGCTCCTGATTTGCACCTTGGGATTTCAGACTGTTGCTCCAATGTGGGTCACTGTCTCTGTCTCCTTTCATTGCCTGATCAAGGTTAATATCCAGGAGGATGACTATATGTTTTTCTTTGGGTTCACCTTCCTATTTAGCTTCTCCTGGATCACGAATTATAGGCTCAATGTCCTTTATTTATAGCTAGAAACCAATTATGAGTGAGTACATCCCATGTTCCTCTTTTTGTGTCTGGCTTACCTCACTCAGGATAGTGTTTTCTATTTCCATCCATTTGCATGCAAAATTCAAGAAGTCATTGTTTTTTACTGCTGAGGAGTACTCTAATATGTATATATTCCATACTTTTTTCATCCATTCTTCCATTGAAGGGCATCTAGGTTGTTTCCAGGTTCTGGCTATTACAAACAATGCTGCTATGAACATAGTTGAGCATATATTTTTGTTGTATGATAGGGCATCTCTTGGGTATATTCCCAAGAGTGGTATTGCTGGGTCCAGGGGTAGGTTGATCCCGAGTTTCCTGAGAAACCGTGACACTGCTTTCCAAAGTGGTTGCACAAGTTTGCATTCCCACCAGCAATGGATGAGTGTACCCCTTACTCCACAACCTCTCCAGCAGAAGCTATCATTGGTGTTTTTGATTTTAGCCATTCTGACAGGTGTAAGATGGTATCTTAAAGTTATCTTGGTTTGCATTTCCCTGATCGCTAAGGAAGTTGAGCATGACCTTAAGTGTCTTTTGGCCATTTGAACTTCTTCTGTTGAAAAGTCTCTGTTCAGCTCAGTGCCCCATTTTATAATTGGGTTGATTAGTTTTTTACAGCCTAGTTTCTTGAGTTCTTTATATATTTTGGAGATCAGACCTTTGTCAGTTGCAAGGTTGGTAAAGATCTTGTCCCAGTCAGTGGGTTGCCTTTTTGTCTTAGTGACAGTGTCCTTTGCTTTACAGAAGCTTCTCAGTTTCAGGAGGTTCCATTTATTCAATGTTGCCCTTAATGTCTGTGCTGCTGGGGTTATACGTAGGAAGTGGTCTCCTGTGCCCATGTGTTTTAGATTACTTTCCACTTTCTCTTCTATCAGGTTCAGTGTGTTTGGACTGATATTGAGGTCTTTAATCCATTTGGACTTGAGTTTTGTGCATGGTGATAGATATGGATCTATTTTCCTTCATCTACAGATTGACATCCAGTTATGCCACACCATTTGTTGAAGATGCTCTCTTTTTTCCATTGTATACTTTTAGCTCCTTTATCGAAAATCAGGTGTTCATAGGTTTGTGGGTTAAAGTCTGGGTCTTCTATTTGATTCCATTGGTCGACTTCTCTGTTTTTATGCCAATACCAAGCTGTATTCAATACTGTAGCTCTGTAATAGAGTTTGAAGTCAGGGATGGTAATGCCTCCAGATGATTCTTTATTGTATAAGATTGTTTTGGCTTCCTGGGTATTTTTGTTTTTCCATATAAAGTTGATTATTTTCTTCTCCAGGTCTGTGAAGAATTTTGATGGGATTTTGATGGGGATTGCATTGAATCTATAGATTGCTTTTGGTAGAATTGCCATTTTTACTATGTTGACGCTCCCAATCCAAGAGCAAGGGACATCCTTCCATTTTCTGGTGTCCTCTTCAATTTCTTTCTTCAAAGACTTAAAGTTCTTGTCAAATAGATCTTTCACTTCCTTGGTCAGAGTTACCCCAAGATATTTTATGCTATTTGTGGCTATTGTGAAAGGTGATGCTTCTCTGATTTCCCTCTCTGCTTCCTTATCCTTAGTGTATAGGAAGGCAACTGATTCTTTTGGAGTTGATCTTGTATCCTGCCACATTACTAAAGGTGTTTATCAGCTGTAGGAGTTCTTTGGTAGAGTTTTTTGGGTCGCTTATGTATACTATCATATCATCTGTAAGTAATCAAAGCTTAACTTCTTCCTTTCCAATACGAATCCCCTTGATCCCCTTATGTTGTTCTATTGCTATTGCTAGAACTTCAAGCACTATATGAAGAGATATGGAGAGAGTGGGCATCCTTGTCGTGTTGCTGATTTTAGTGGGATGTCTTTGAGTTTTTCTCTGTTTAATTTAATGTTAGCTGTCGGCTTGCTGTAAATAGCTTTTATTATATTTAGGTATGACCTTTGTATCCCTAATCTCTCCAAGACCTTTATCATAAAGGGGTGTTGAATTTTGTCGAATGCTTTTTCAGCATCTAATGAAATGAATGATAGAGCTTTTGTGGGCAATATTTTATTAATATCAATGGTGACAAGAGAAAAAAAGATAACCCTCCTGAAATTGTGATCAGTCTTTACTATTTTTCTTTTGTCTTTTCTTCTTTCTGACCCCTCTTTAAACTTCTTTTCTACCTGGTCTCTGGTTTGATTCTGTTATAGCTTCTGTTTGCTTGGTTGGTTCGTTTGGGGTCTCTTTGAAATGCTCACTCATCCCAGACTGACTTTAAAATTCCTATGGAATGTATTCACTCATTACTGGACTCTAGCCATAAAAAAAAGGACATTGACCCTATAGCTCACAAGCCTAGAGAAGCCAAATAACAAGGTGAACCCAAAGAAAGACATATATAGATCCTCCTGGAAATTGGAAGCAGACAAGATTGCCCAGCAAAAGTTGGGAGCATGGGGGTAGGGGTTGGAGTGGGGATGGGGGAAGGGGAGAGGAGGAGAGAGAAAGGAGAAGGGAAAGTCTAGGGAGAGCTTGGGGGAGTAGGGGGTGGAGATGGAGGAAGGGCGGATATAGGAACAGGAAAGAAGATATCTACATTAAGGAACCCATTTTAGGGGTGGCAAGAGACTTGGTGAAAATGTCCAGTGAGAATGAGAAGAAGACACGAGACACAAACGAACCCACTTAAGAGTTTATTAAAAGAGAATGTACTCACGGGCTGAGGAAATGGTGTGCAAAGAAAAAGAGAGCATAAAGATGGTGCATCCAGCTTTTAAAGGCTTTCTAGCACATGTGCATGAGAGGAACTTTGCGTGAGCACGTCAGACGTGGATGAGGCAGATGGCAGGTGACCCACGCATGTGCACACAGGAGGTTAGTTGAGTTGCTGGTGGAGGTAACCACGCATGTGCGCACGTGGGTCTCCCGGGCCCTGTTCTCAAGGATCCTCTTACATGTCCTTGCCTTAGAACCCGGCTCTAGAGGGGATCCCAGGTGTCCACGGGGATGTCCCCAGCTAGGTCCTTGGGCAGCAGAGAAGAGGGTGCCTAAACTTGCCTTCCTCCACTATCACACTGATGATTATCTCGAATATCACCATAGAATCTTCATCCGGCGACAGATGGAGATAGAGACAGAGACCCTCATCAGAGCAATGGACTGAGCTCCCAAGGTCCAGTTGAAGAGCAGAAGGAGGGAAAAGATTATCAAGGAAGTCTGGGACCGCAGGGGTTGGTCCACCCACTGAGGCAGTGTGCCTGTTCTAATGGGAGCTCACCAAATCCAGCTGGACGGGGACTGAATGAGCATGTGATCAAACTGAACTTTCTGATTGTGGCTGCCAATGGGGGCTGACTGAGAAGCCATCAATAATAGCACTGGGACTTGTTTCTACTGCATGTACTGGTTTTTTGGGACCCTAGTCTATTTGAATGCAAAGCTTCCTAGGCCTGGATGGAGGGGGGCCTACAGGGGACTTCTCACAGGGCAGGGTACCCTGCCCTCTCTTAAGGAGGGAGGGGGAGAGGGGAGGGGAGGAAGTGTAAATTTTTGAATGGAAAAAAAAAGACAAGGCCACTATTTAAGAGGACCCAGAGAATGGAAAACATATCCACAGCAGATCCCATTGGGCATCGAAACTTGCTGGAATTATTATTCCTACTGTATTAAAATTTTCTTTTAACTCTTAAAAAAATACATTAGTAGAAACCAATATGATATCATTAATATGTGTTTTACAAACTGGCAGAACAGAAAGGTAAAAAGCCATATATATTCCTGTAATGTCACTTGTTTTAAGACAGTACAAAATACCTATATTAAAACAAAATTTAAAAAATCCTTATGGAGCTGAAGATTACTTCAAACCCTTGACCCTCTTGCCGCTCCCTTTCAAGTGTGGCGATTGCAGCTGTGTGCCACCATCCCCAGCTGAATCAGTCCATGACCAACATTTCTACTGAGTTCTTACACATATTTCTTTTTCTACGAGGATTATTTCCAACGCTGTGATGAAAAGCCCCTTAACGGTCAGTTTAGATTTCAGCACAAGACTTTAAGAACCTGTGTGTTACACTGGGGATGTAGACGAGTAATTCCCATTGCTTCAAGAGGTATGCAGTTTGGGGGCAAGACAGGGAGAAATCTCAAGTCTGAAGGTCAAAAGTACCGTTTATCTTTTGAAAATGCCCCAAACTAGCAGGGCTGTAAATGGCTGCAGTTCTTACCCTGGCAGAAGGATTGGGGGTGGGGGTAAAGGAGGAAAGAGATCATCATAGAGCCGTGGGCACAGTACATAGCACTTTAAATACTCCCACGCTTGATTTCAATTCCTGCCAAACTTTCCAGAGTTTCTGTCTCCCTCTGTCCCTTCTCTTCTCTAATACGTTTCTTATTGATTTTTTACATAATCTGAACAAATTTTGACCTTAAAACCAAGGTCAAGTTTGCACTTGTGGTAAAGAAGATAAATTGAACTTTAAAAATATCATCTGATTAAGAAAAGCAGTTGTCTCCCGGTTTTACTCCCAACTTTCATTTCAGACTTCAAAACCATACGTTTTAAACGGGTATGTACCTTTAAGTCTCTTAAGCTGTTCTCTACCACTGTCAGTCCCGTCACTAACCTTATATCACAAGCAGTTTTTTTTTTTTTTTTGCCCTCAACTGCTCAGAGATCTGGGGTATGTGATATTTAAATATTTAATTATTAAAAACTTTTCACAACAACAACAACAAAAAAGAGACAGGTTGGCTGCTAGCAGCAGCTCTCTGCTCCCTCCAAAGAAGAGAAGACAGACACGAGCAGAACAATGTCCTTCTGCATTTCGCTTCGACTGCAGAGTGCTGACCATTGGGAAAAACCACCTTTCGTCTAAACCAAAGATCTCTAGACATGAGTGGAATCACTGGAATCGACAGCCTAGCTGCTCAGGTCAAGGTAGGCCTGTCTTCCTACAGATTTCTTAGCCTACAGGGTCTTCTGGAGCCTGCACTAAACAGCAAAGGTCAAATGCAACCTTCATCGACCATGGAGGATCCAAGAAGAGTAGCTCTGGGTGCCAAACAAGTACGTTCTCTGTCATTTTTTAATTAGTAACTCAAATAAAATCTTATCCTTCTCAAAGATCACTGACAGTTTGACAGCTGAGAGGTTTTGTCATGTTGAGGTTTGGCAGGTCACCTCACCAAACAAATTTCAAATCAAATTTATCTCTTATGCCACAGTCATTATATGTCTAAAACTTCTGTTTTCACAAACCTAAGGAGTTCTCATGAGTTACAGGGAGCCGAATTAAACAGGTCTTAAACAGGTCAGATACCCCCTCAATTCCCTGGTCCAAAAAATTTTTTTTCCTTAATTTAACTTTGTTGTTTGTTCTGCCAATACCTTAGAGACACCAGACATCTCCATGCCATAGACACCGGTCAAAAGCAAAGAGAGCAGCCATGCCAGGATGCGACCAGCACCCAGCCTTCTGTCGGGTTTCCCTTCTACAAAAGACAACGCTCACAATCAGCCGGAAACAGTCTTGAGAATTCACCGCCCCAATTCCTTCAAACTGGGGTGTCTAATTTGCTTTTTTTATTAAAAACAAGATGTGGAATGTTATTCTTTTGGTCCTGCCCTAGCCACGCCCACTCCTTTTTACCTCTGACCTCCATCGCCATCTCTCTCTCTCCTTCTGTTCTCTCCCAGTGTACACACGGGGCCTTGCCTCTCTCCTCCTTTCTCTCTCTCCTCCTTTCTCTCTCTCTCTCTCTCTCTCTCTCTCTCTCTCTCTCTCTCTCTCTCTCTTTCTCTCTCCCTCTCTCCCTCAGTAAATGTTTTTATGGCTACTTTTGTGTCTGTGGGTCTGCACCCTCCACCGCCGTGGCTCCCCACCAATGGGAACTCTGCCTCCAAACGGCACCTGCCCCCCCCCCCCCCCCCGCTGGCATCCGCTGACACGACCACGACGACGGGACTCCCCCACCTCATTTTAGAAAGAACAAAAGCAGTGGAGCAAGATATATCCTCTGAAACAGCAGAAAGGGATGTCTCCTCCTTGGGTTTCTTTCTGCTCTGAGCTTGATGTTCAAAGTGACAGATTCGTATAAGCTGCGGTGGGGGAAGTACAATTCTTTCTCAGGTGCTGCTGCTGGTGTGGGAGCCTCTCTGCCTTTAAGTGTTCCTGTAATGGGGTAAGACAACAGACCTGGCAGACAGGGATTCCTAACAGTAGGTTGCGCACAGGTACTGAGCTGAGTAAAAAGAAACTATGAAGTGTGACTCCAAAGAAGTGCTCATAAGCTAGTACTGAAATGTCTGCGAAAAAAAAACCCTATGTCTGGATAAGCTTCCAGAAGTTTCTGCAGAGAAAACACGTTAGTGACTGACCTCTCTCCCAACCCACCACTCTTCTCTTTAAACAAAATATCATGCATTTATCCAGCTGTGGTCCTCGTATGCACGGACCCCAATTTCAGAGACAGCCTCTTCAGAAAATTCTCCTTTCTTGGACAGTAACTGGACAAGAAGATGTGGGCAGGATCCTAGGAAGATTCTAGGAAGAAGGAAAAGCCTGAGCAAGAGCTCTGCCTTGTTCGCCTTGGTGCTCTTGTCCTTACTATCCTACTTAATACTCGGCCTTCTTTGCAGTCAGTCCAAAGATGAAACCCAAAGAAGAACAGTGAAAAACTAATGAAAACAAACTATATCTCTAAGTCACAGCATCAAAGCCCAATTGCTTGGAACTTAGCTGTGTGTGTCTTTGTAATTACTGTTATCTTCTAAGATCCTTGCCATCTTTGTTTAATTTATTTACAGCCAGAAGCGAGCAAAAGTTTTCCTCCTGTCTTCTTTCAATGATATCAACCTTTCTGGCTGGAGCTTTCGAAAGACTCAAATCCTGTGTGATTACTTGAGATTTTAACTTCTGTTCCCATCACACACAAAGAGGATGAGGTGATCACATGAGAAGAGCACAATGATTTCTCAGTACCAGGCACTCATCTTAGAGGAGTTGCTTTCTAACGATTTCCGCATCAGATAACTGAGTAATAGACAAGTTGCCTCCCTGGCCAGCTCATGCAGCTACAGTCTACCTCACACCTGCATACATCAGGCAGCAGATTTTTGAGCCAGGTGGCAAGTTAACCATGTATGGCTGGTGAAATGTGGTTTATCCAAATAAGCATTTGTGAATTTCAGGGTGAATTATATTGTTTTTCTTGGTTGTATGGTGGTGTTGATGCTGTTTAATAAAATGGAATCACATGGGCTTTCTGTAACATTCTCAAGGAATGTTTTATTTGCAATTATCCATTCTGGTATCTATAATTGTATTTAGTGATGGAAGTTGAAGGTGTGGTTCAGGTCTGTGTTTGTGTTGTTACTGTATATTTTTTGTTTGCTTCTCCATTCATTTCAGAGGGAAAGCTTCTAAACTATTTAACTGAAATCAAAAGTTCTTTCCTGAACTTCCATGAGATGTTTGCTCCATGTGTCACAAAACTTTTTCTTGGGCATATGTGTATTTAGAATTATTGTGCCATCCTTTTATATTGTGTCTTTGATCTTCTGAAAATTCCCTTTGCCCTCTTGTAATGATCCCAGTCTGAAGTCCACTTTGCCACATGACAATATAGTCATGTTACCTTTCTCATGCTTACATCTAGATTGTGTCTGATCATGCTTTTTTCAGTTTATTGCATTGCATCTAAATGACATTGATTGTCCAGGATACAGAGAGATGAAAGTATTGTGGCTCCTGCTTCACCATAATGAGTACCACAGCAATAAGGATCACATATCTTATACTTTTCTCCTTTTATTCATTCACGTTTGTATGCAAATGGAACCCATGTGTTCAGCAAGCACTCTACCTCTAAACAATATCCCCAGCTCAACCTACATTCCATTCTGTATGTCTGATTTCATGTCCCTTCAGTGTGAAACACTTTCTTTGATGGAGGAAGGTCATTGGTTAAAAAGTAAAGAAACTGCTTGGCCCTCATAGGTTAGAACATAGGTGGGTGGAGTAAACAGAACAGAATGCTGGGAGGAAGAGGAAGTGAGCTTAGACGCCATGCTTCTGCTCTCCAGGGCAGATGCGATGAAGCTCTGACCCAGGATGGATGTAGGCTAGAATCTTCCCAGTAAGCGCACCTTGGGGTACTACACACCTTATTAGAAATGGGCTAGTCCAGGTGAGAGAGTTAGCCGGGAAGAGGCTAGATATAATGGGCCAAGCAGTGTTTAAAAGAATACAGTTTGTGTGTTGTTATTTTGGGGCATAAGCTAGCCAGGGGACCAGGAACTGGGGTGGCAGGAACACAGCCTGCAACTCCTTCAACATTTCTTTAATATTTTCAAGTTTTAATTCTGTTCAAGACAAATTCTTGCACATTTTGCTTTGTAGAAATGCCTTATGCTAAGGATCTGCTAAATATGATTTCTGAATTCTCTAAGTCTTCATCTGTGCAGAAATGTCTGAATTTCATGCTTATTTTGGAAGATATCCTATTTGTTTCTTCTTCCTGACATACTAAATTGCCACACATTTTGTGATTTAAAACCAACATGGGTCTCACTCAGCTGTTGTCAGTGCCTTCAGAGCTCCATTCTTTCTGAAATTCATTTTCTTGGCTTTTCAAGCCTCTAGAAGCCACTGCATTCCTATGCTCTTGACCATCTTCAGCCCCAGGAGCACTGTATCTCTCTGGCCTTTCTTCTCTGCTATCCCCTGACCACAGCTGGGAGAAAGTCTCTGGATTTATGGATCAGTGTGGTTTTATTTTTTTCTACTTGCATCTAAACGGCATGCATTATAATTCCCCAGATCTCAAAGTAACGCCTGCAAAATTCCCTTTGTTGTGTGAGGTTCTAGACTGAGGGTATGACCACTTCGGGGCAGAGGTAGAGGGGAACTGGGGTTATTTGACTTGTTATGACATTCAATATTAATGCTGAGGTCTGCAATCACAGATTTTCCTACCTCTCATCTCAGTGGAATGAGACCCCTCGGTTCTGAAAAGAAAGCCACTATCTCATCTTTGTTATTATTCCTCATATGAACATGATGCTCTTTCTCCACAGTTGATTTTCAGAAATCTGGCATGTAGCTGGGTTATTTTTATTGACCCCATTAGAATTTATTCTCTTTCCTGGTTTTAGATTTATATAGCTCTTGACAGATTAGTGAATTTTGGCTGTTTCTTTCCCTGCTTCCCAACCATTTTCATTGCCTGGATTCTAGCTTCTGTATATGTTATACCAGTCAGTATTGATAGCAGTCACTGAGCCCACAATACTTCTTGGCTGTGTCTTCCATCACAGGGACATAAAAGTTTGGAGGGGGGGGGTCCTTATTGTAGTTAAGTTCTCTGGTGCTCCATTCTACACACACTTTTTTTTTATTTCCTGGAAAAAGTCACTTCATGCATTGTGTTCAGTGTGATGGCTGTTTTTGGCAAGGGGTCTGGATTGCTTCAGTTACCTTGTCATAAAGAAAAAGATACATCACAAAGACTGTTTGCAAAGAGCAGTTTGCATGCTAACTTTGAGGGAAAGCAACTTTTCTCTTACACTGTTATTCTGATTTAATTCACCCCAGCTAGCTTTCCCCTTTTGTAATTCTAACAGATAATGTCATAAGTAAGTGTAGGTAGTATTGGCCCAAATATAGTCATTTTATAGCAGCAAAAGATTAAAATTTTATATATGTTTTATCCAATTCACCATAAAATCTTTGCCTTCTATTTGATTCCAAGAAAAAAAAGGTATTTTTACAAAAATCTCACATAACAAATTGAGAGACCACCGAATTATTGAGTCATCTCATCATTAATTTGTATTTTACTGCCAGTATTACAACATAAGACAAGTAAAGCAAATGCAATGCAGAGCTTTCAGAAAGATATGGATACCATAAAATTGTAATAACAAATCAATTATATGAAGTAGACTCATCCAATTTACCAAACACTTTTCTTGCTGAAAAATGCAATTTATTATAATTCTATAGAGAAAATTTCTTGTTCCAATATTAGGTATCTGGACTTCTGGCAGCAGCACTCTTGCCCTGCTCAGATAAGTGCTGTGGTCTTGGCTGCACATACAATACCTGAGTGCCTGCTCTTCCCAAAGCATAATCGAAGGGGGTGTGTCGCAAACAAATAGATCAGATCTTGCTTTCACTCCGAATAATCTTTAGAATTTCAAATTTGTTTGACTATTCTTCCTATTAACCTGTCTCCTAGGAATGTGAGTATCTCACATTTCCACTTGCTGTAATATTGTACGTAACATGACTACCATGTATGGATAGTGTGAAGTAAGTAACTTCTGACACGTCAGCCTTCAGTGAGATCATCCTTTTTTCCTTTACCCTGACTTCTGCACAGATCCCTAGGAGGCATGGTTAGGATGATTAGTTTAAAGCTGCTTTTCTTTTGAATATCAACTTCCCTCATAAGAAATTCTGAGGCTAATTATGCCAAGAGAAGGAGAGAATATAGGTGCTGTTTAAATCTTTATTTCTTGTACATGTTGTGTACATGTATGAGATTTCTTTTGAAAAGATCTCAGTTTTTGAAAGATGTATGTGTGTGCACACTCAAGAGCACGTGCACATGCACATTGTGCATGCAGGCACCATGTGCTTCCAGGAGCCTTTAGAGGTTAGAGCACTGCATTAGACCTCCTGTATCTCTAGTTACTGGCAGTCGTGAGTCACTCAAAGTAGATGCCAGGAACAAAATTCACATCCCCTGGAAGAGCAGCAAGTACTATTAACTTCTGAGACATCTCTCCTGCCCCAAATCCTAAATTTTTTTAAAAGCACATTTGGAGATATCCTATGTCTCTCATTATTATCCACTTCTTTATAGAAAAAAAGCACTCACAGAAATTTTGGATATGAGAGAAAAATAGTCTCCCCTACCTCATTGCCTCAACTCCATTCTTTCAATGTCTGTTCTCGTCTTAGATAAGTAGGCTCAGGATATCATTCTGACAGCACTTTTGGCATTTCAGTGTGGGTCCGTTTGAAGTAAATGAGAAAGGACAGAGAGTTTTGAGAACAAAATGAACTGGGAATGTAGCTCAATTGGTAAAGTATTTGTCAAGCTGGTGTTTGAAAAGCCCTGGATTCAGTTGTCAGCAACCCAGGTGTGATAAAACATGCCCACAGTCCCAGCATTTGGGTACTAAAATCTGGATGATCAGAAGAAGTTCAGGGAAATGCTAACCTTGGAGTGGGAGAAGGTTTTGTAAATGCTATAATTTCAACACTCCCTGCGTCGGGGGCACGCCATAATTGAATTTCTGGTCCCAGTTTGTTCTACTCTGCTGTCTTTTCAGTTAGACAACTTTTAAGTTTACAGTTTTGAATTATCTGCAAGAAAATACAGCATCATGCAATTAGATGCAAAGCCTGCTCCTAGCACATTCCAAAGTACCCAGATTTTATAAACAAACACTGCCAATGTTTATTACGAAACATCAGAGATCAAGGGAGATCCGGTGACTCTAGAAGTGTTTCCATTTGGAACCACGATGCTGGCTCATCATTATCTACCAGTGCTGAACCACAAGAAACTGTGATTGTATCCGCCGAATGTGCACAGAGGCTGACTCTGGAAGGAGAGCCACAGTGCAAAACGTTTGTCCCCTCTACTAAGCCTCTGCCAAAAACGTGGAAAAACCATTTTTTCTATTCCAGGCTAGAAGAGCTTTTACCTTCAGAACACATGCAAGTAACTTTCCAAAAGGGAAACTTGTTTTAAAGGAAACCTGGAAATTTCTCTGGACTGGACTTTTGGAGTGGACTTTTAAAAGATGATCACTTTGCAAGCTGTGTTTATATGCTGACTTCTGCACTAGAGGCTGCCACCTCACAGAGACAAATAGAGTAGATTTGACCAAGTAAAATGATTGTGACAATTTTGATTTTGTGGTCAAATAACTGGATATGTTTTAGACTTGATAAAAGAGAAAGGGTAAAAAAAATAGTTAAATATCTGTATGTGTCATTTCATTTCACAGGACTCTCTCTCTCTCCTCTCTCTCTCTCTCTCTCTCTCTCTCTCTCTCTCTCTCTCTCTCTCTCTCTCTCTGTGTGCGTGCGCACAAGTACACATGCACATGAGAGTGCACCCATGGAGACTCACGAACAACTTCAGTTATTGCCCCTCATGAGTCATACACCTTGATTGTTGAGACAGGGTCTCACACTGGGACCTGGAGCTTACCAGTTTACCTAAGTTAGCTGGTAATCTAGGACTAGGCTTCTACTTGTCTTTACCTCCAAGTGGTGGGGTTACAAGCAGCACTGTCATATCAGGATTTTGTAAATGGATGTTGAGGATAAAACTTAGGTCCTCATGTCTCCCCATTAGTCACCCTCCCAGAAGCTCAGGAGTAACCTTTTAAATTAGCAAACTCTCTATGTGTTGTTAGAAACTTTAATAAACATTTTGACATATGAATATTTGTACGTAGTCTCTCAGAGCTGTCTTTATGAGTTTAATTGTCCAGTATGGACAATTCTTTATACAATATGAACTTCCTTTTGACCAGTTCTCTGGGATATATGTACCATTGTTGAAGTTTAAGACATATCCAACTTAAGTGACTCTCTCATTTCCATCTGAAAATAAAATATGTGGAAAATATTTTTGAACGGATTATGTGTGATACATCCGAGGAGAGAAAATACAATGCCATCCACAACTGTCTTTATTATCATGAAGATGATAATATCTTTTTGTCCATAAGAATTCTTCACACCAGATTTGTGTATGTGTGTATTCATGTGTATGTGGATGTATATTCATGTGCACATGTGAGGGGTAAAAATTTTTATGTATGTGAGGGTGACATGTATACCACATCATATAGTTTTCATAAAAGCATCTATTTTGTCTCTTATTACTAGGCCACCATTCATGGCTACAGCAAAATAATGAAAGGAAAATTCACATGAAAGCATGACTCCTCAGACATAAATTTTTAAGTATTTTTACTTAATTTTTCTTTTCTACTAAAACAATTAGCTGTTATTCCATTCATTCTGCACCTCTGTCTTCTAGATTGAAACCCTCCTGTCTTTTAAAAACTATGGTACAGATATATTTCTTGTCCCTCTAATAATAGCGCATGGGACACACATGGCATCACTAAATAGTTGTTGAATTGTCTGCTGAAAAGATGAGCCATGGTACTGAAGGTGCATAACAGACGTGACCTCATGTTTACACAGATGTGATTAGCATTCTCCTGTCATGTAAAACTTACTGATGGAGCAAATAAGTAGAACATTGAATCCCAGCCAGAAACAACTGGATTTGTACTCTAGATTGGAATGGAGGTTATTGTATGGTATAATGGTAAGTCAGAAGAAAGAAGATTGTAATAATGATTAATAATAATGGTCAAATGGTGGTAATGTTTCTCACATGTGTTGTCTAGTCCTAATTACCTAAGAAGGAGGTTTTATTATCATTGTCTGCAGAAAGGCTTCAGAGATCAAAATGTTTTAACCATGTAGCTAGTAAAGAGAGTTGGTATTTAGATCCATAGCAATACTGTAAATAATGCACTTTTTACTCTTTAAATTTAGAAATAAAGCAATGTTTTCCTCTTGTCACAGGTGTGTGGATATAGGAAGAATAACAATGCAGGCAGAGCTACCACACAGTTTCACTGTGGCTTTGTCATCTTGGGTTATTTCCTTACAAAAGGGTTACTGTTCTAAACACTAAACCTCATAAATATAAAATTGAAATATAATGGTGTTAGCCTTTATGTGGTTAAAAAGTAGTTTCTAAGTGGAAAGAGATATTTAACAAAGTATTGAAAATGGGAAAGAAGGGAAAAGACGTGGAAAGAGAAGTCAACATAATACAGGAAGTAAACAAGACCAGTGGATGCATCAGTGAAGGCCAATAATAGTTAATCAATGGGAGCAAACATCATACCGTAGAGTAATTCCTTCACTCTGCCAACATCTAGTGTACAATTCTAATGCCAAGAGCGCATTTTAAGGGCACTGAACACACAGGAAAATATTATTGAAGGAAATCCTTCCTTCACAGAAGTACATCCAAGTCAGGAGAGAGAAATTGAAAATTAGATGAAATACATAGCATAGTTGATTTCCCCAAATCTGTGGGTTCCTTAATGAAAGGACCCAACCAACTAAAAAGTAATCAGAGGAAAAAATGCATCTACACTTAACACACACTAACATTTTTCTTTGTCGTTTTTGTTATTTTCACTAGCAAATACAGTATAACAAGATTTATACTGTATGTTTGTTATGCTAGGTATTAGAAAAAAAACTAGAGATGATTCCAGGCATACAAGAGGATTGTTTTGATTACATGCAGAATCTAAGCCATTTTATACAATCTTCTTCAACATCTTCAAGTGCTGAAACAGATCCCAGATGGGTGTCAAGGAACTGCTATGTATATCAGATGCTGCAATGACAAATAGAATAATAAAGCAGAAAGAAAGCTAGGAGCTTTGATAATTAGCAAATGTCAAGGTAAGACAGTCTATAATTATCTGGAAAGTGAGTCTCAGTGAGAGATTGCCTAGTTTATGTAGGCATGTCTATAATGGATTACCACAGTCAAGTTCATGGGGGTAGAAATATCTGTCCACTTTGAGTAGAGACATTGCCTGGGAAAGGCATTCTAACCCAAGTAAGAGTGAAGAATGTGAGCTGAGAACTAGTGTGAATGAGTTAATTCATCACACTCTGGTTTTGACTGTGGATGGCTTGTGACCTCTACAGTCTTGACTTCTTCTCAGTAGTGGACTGGAATCTGAAATTGTGAGCCAATGAACTCTTTCTCTCTTAAGATGTGTTTGTCATGTTATACAGCAACAGAAAATGAGATTAAGACTTGTGTATTGAAGGGGGCCCCCTGGGCTGGCCTGGGTCTGAAAAAGCATGGGATAAAACCGGACTTGCTGAACATAATGGACAATGAGGACTACTGAGAACTCAAGAACAATGGCAATGGGGTTTTGATCCTACTGCACGTACTGGCTTTGTGGGAGCCTAGGCAGTTTGGATGCTCACCTTACTAGACCTGGATGGAGGTGGGTGGTCCTTGGACTTCCCACAGGGCAGGGAACCCGGATTACTCTTAGGGATGATGAGGGAGGGGAACTTGATGGGGGAGGGGGAGGGAAATGGGAGGTGGTGGCAGGGAGAAGGCAGAAATCTTTAATAAATAAATAAATTTAAAAAAAAGACTTGTGTATTGGAGGATATAATTAAAACAGTATGCCATTCTAGTATCAAAGAAAGTGGTGCAGTTAAGGACAATTTGCCAGATTTTTGCAAAAAAATTCAATTTGTAGCTGCTTCTGGCAGCACAAAACTTTCTGTCTCAAAACCGAGAGTTTAAGAGTGGTATGAGGCACATCTGTGCTCAAGTCCATTCTGCTGATGGCCCCAAGCAGAGAGTATACACCATAACTCTCGTCAAGTTCCAGATTGGGGAGAATTTTTCGAAAAGAATATTTTAAATGTTATGCCCCACAGAGTCACCACAGTTGGTGAAGATTCACAGTCCCTCATTAAAACAGACAGAATTCTTGTCTGACCACTAAGTGTGTGTCATTGTGATCTTGGCTGAGAAGACTTGTGTCAGGAAAAGGAAAAGAAGCAAAATAAAATGCCAATCATAAACAAAAATTGCCACTGTGGTTTATAAGCCATTTATAGAGAATTATATCACTAAAGAATGTGGGCAAGCCAAGTTTCAGATGTATAGAGATGTCAGAAAAATATCTTGGTGTGGGCTCTAAAGTTAGTTAGATGACTAATGAAAATTGACATCTATATAGACACCACCTCATGCATGAAAGGCCAGCTGAGAGAATGAAAAGCCAGTAAAGAAATGAAAATAAGTGAACAGCAAACCATAGTGGGAGAAGTCTTTCAGGTTGACATCATAGATCTCCTGATAAATGTGTAAATGAGTTAAATTGGCAGGAACATTCCAGAAGGTAGGAGCTACATGCCAGGGAGGTACCTATATTCAGATTAGAAAGGCTGCTTCTGAATTTTGGTTTTCAAAATGTAAAGTGACATCCTGTTTTCTGGGAAGCCTGGAGGATACCCCAGTCACAAATAGAAGAGATAAGATGGATCCAAGAGAGGAGTCTAAAGATGTTTAGGTATGTGGGCCTGGTGACTCGATTGAGAATGAAATAGGCTGCAAACACCATGCAGAGTCTGAAATTACCACCCTGATACCCTCAGGCAGGGTGGGAACAGGACACTGGAGGAAAAAACTTCTGAGTTCTATTTTTCATTTGCACTCACATATGCCTGGAATATATTGCTGTTGTGACTTCTAGCTCCTGTTCATGTGTGACCATGTTTCAGTGGTCTTTGGTTTTTAGTTTCTGGTCGCCCAAGCCACCCAGGGCAGAACTCATCACTCACTGAAACATTTTTTCAGGGCATTTAAAAACCATCATGTCTCTGTCTCTATCTCCATCCATCGCTAGATGAAGGTTCTATGGTGATATGCAAGATATTCATCATTATGGTTATAGGATAGGTTCATTTCAGGTTCCCTATCCTCAGGTGCCCAAGGAACTAACTGGGGGCATTGCCCTGGGCACCTGGTAGCCATTCCAAGTTCAAGTCTCTTGCCAACCCTTAGGTGGCTCCCTTAACTAAGATATGAGTTTCCCTGCTCCCCCATCCAACCTTCCTTTATCCCCAATCATCCCGTTTCCCCCAGTTCCCCTCATCCTCTCCTTCACACTTTTCTCTCCCCATCTCTCCTCACCCCCATCCCACCCCACCCCCAGGATTCCAATTTTTTGCCCGGCAATCTTGTCTATTTCCCATAGCCAGGAGGATAACTATATGTTTTTCCTTGGGTTTACTCTCTTGTTTAGCTTCTTTAGGATCACAAATTATAGACTCAGTGGCCCCTATCCATGGCTAGAAACCAATTATGAGTGAGTACATCCCATGATCTTCTTTTTGGGTCTGGGTTACCTCACTCAGGATAGTATTTTCTATTTCCATACATTTGCATGCACCGGACTGAGCTCCCAAGGTCCTATTGAGGAGCAGAAGGAGGGAGAACATGAACAAGGAAGTCAGGACCACGAGGGGTGCACCCACCCACTGAGACAGTGGGGCCGATCTATTGGGAGCTCACCAAGGCCAGCTGGACTGTGACTGAAAAAGCACGGGATAAAACCGGACTCTCTGAACATGGCGGACAATGAGAGCTGACGAGAGGCCAAGGACAATGGCATGGGGTTTTGATCCTACTTCAGGTTCTGGCTTTGTGGGAGCCTAGACAGTTTGGATGTTCACCTTCCTAGACCTGGATGGAGGGGGGAGGACCTTGGATTTTCCACAGGGCATGGGACCCTGACTGCTCTTGAGACTGGAGAGGGAGGAGAAGAGAAGTGGGGGGGAGGGGGAGAGGGGCAGGAGGAGGGGGAGGAAAATGGGAGGCGGGGAGGAACCGGGAAAATTTTTTTTTCAAAAAAAACATAATAATAAAAATAAAAAAGGAATCCAAAAAAAAAAAGAATTATGTTGGGATTTTGATGGGGATTACATTAAAACTGTAGATTGCTTTTTTTTTTTTAAAAAAAAAAAAAACCATCATGTCCAATTATATCCATGCTGTATGAAAGTTTCTTTTTTCCTTTTTTTTTCTTTTGTGTATCCTGGGCTGTCTGTAACTTTCTCTGTAGATGAGACTGGCCTTGAACTCATAGAGATCTCCCTGCCCTTGACTTCTGAATGCTGGGATTAAAGACATGGGCCACCATACATGGTATGAAGTTGATTTTCTTAAAGTCTGGGTTCATTACATGGAATTTTGGATTGCACCTGCAATATTGACTAATATGTGTTACACACACAAACATATGAACATACTACATATAAACACAGAATTTTATGCATCAATATGAAACATTGTCAATATATCTGTTTGAAGCAAATGGCAAGCTGGTGAGAAGTGTCTGTATTTTGGGACTTTATACATGACTACTTTGTGGATTCAGGAGAGAAAATGGCACCATATTGTTTTGCTGTGGTTTTCACAAATAGTATTTGGAAGAATGTTTTAAGTGCCAATTGGTGGTTACTTGGGAAGAGAAGAAGGAGATAGCAAAACACAGAGACAAAGGGAAAATGTTTTATTGGTCATCTTTTCACATTGTTTTCACTTTTCAAACACTCATTCATTATGTATCATCTTTTCCAAACATTTAAAAACATAGTTTTGAAGCAGAGTTGGTGTTTATTAAAGACATTTTCACACAGATCTTCAGCACAAATGTTCATGAAAAAGATGTGAGGGAAAGAATAAAGCATACAATTGGTAGTATGGGCTTCACAACGGAAGGTCACTTCAAAATGTTCTTTACAAAATGAACCTTTGAGGAGTATGAACAACAGCACCTAGAATGACGTAAAGGCACATGCATTCAACTTTGTGAAGGATGAAAAGGCATGTACACTGGACTTTGGGAATGACGTAAAGGCATGTACACTAGACTTGGGAATGATGTAAATGCATGTACACTAGACTTGGAAATGACATAATGGTACGTACACTGAACTTTGGGAATGACATAAAGGCATGTACACTAGACTTGGGAATGATGTAAAGGCACGTACACTCGACTTTGGGAATGACATAATGGCATGTACACTTTGTGGTTAACTAAGTGGAAAAGTGCTGTTATCCATTTGCTTTTCAAGAATGACTTCAATTCTAGTTAGAAATCAAATTATTGAAGAAACTGAATGATATTGTATTTTCTCACTCAAGTCCTACTAATCAAAAATCTTCTGAAAGCCTCACTGAGTAAAAGGGACTTCCTGGCTAGTTCTGTTAATTGCACTTCCTAAGGTGGCCTGCTTTGAGGAGCGTCTATCTGTTGCTTTGAACTCAAGCCAATTCCACAGCATATTGTTAGAAAAGTCAATATTTTAAATAATGAGAATTGCTGTGCCCTTGAAGTAGTGTTGGAAAATAAAATGAATTTAGATTTATATGAAGTTTTCATTTTTATGAATGAATTAGTGATTGTTCTCCTAGTTGATTACTTTCAAGTGTGTGTCTATGTATGCATGTCTGTTGAGAGAGAGAGAGAGAGAGAGACAGACAGACAGACAGAGACAGTGAGAAGTGGCACAGAGCCTAGTTTTTAAGGAGCTATAAAACATACCTCATACATATATATCTATCAAAAGACTATTTTGTTAGATATTAGAATGATAATACCAGTTTGTTTCTTGAGTCCATTTACTTGGAAAATCTTTTTCTAACCTTTATTGTGGTGTAGTGTTTATCTTTGATGTTGAGGTTTGTTTCTTTTATGCAGCAGAAGGGTGGATACTGTTTTTGCATCTATTCTGTTAGTGTGTACCTTTTTATTGAGGCATCGAACCCACTGATTTTGAGATATAGTAATAACCAATGTTGTTGATTCCTGTTATTTTGCTGTTGTTGTTGTTGGTGGTGGTGGTGGTGTGTGTATGTGCATGTATCTGTGTACAAGCCTTTCCATTCCTTTGGTTTTGCTGGTGTAAGATTATATATTGCCTGTTTTTTCATGTATGTAGTTAGTCTACTTGAGCTAGAGTTTTCCTTCTAGTACCTCCTGTAGGTCTATATTTTGCTTAAATTTGACTCTCTCATGAAATATCTTGCTTTCTCTGTCTGTAGTGATTGAAAGTTTTGCTAGTCTCAGCTGGCATTTCTTTTCTCTCAGAGTCTGCAAGACATTTTGTTAGGCCCTGCTGGATTTTAGAGTCTCCACTGAAAACTTGGATGTAATTCAAATAGGTCTGTCTTTATATGTTACTTAGCCTTTTTCCCTTGAATACTTTAATATTCTTTCTTTTTTTCTGTATGTTTACTGTTTTTATTGTTATGTGACGGGGGGCTTTCTTTTCTAGTCCAATGTATTTGGTGTTCTGTAAATGTGCTGTATCTTTATAGACAAGTCTTTTATAAGGTTAGGAAAGTTTTCTTCTATGACTTTGTAAAAATATCTTCTGGGCCTTTGATCTGGGATTCCTCGTGTTCTTCTGCTCATATTATTCATAGGCTTGGTTTTTCATAGTATCCCAGACTTCCTAGATGTTTTGTGTTAGCAATTTTTTTTAGATTTAACATTTTATTATACTGATACATTAATTTCTTTTCTTGTGCTTTCTACTCCTGAGATTCTCTCTCCAGCTCTTGCATTCTGTGGGTGGGGGGTTTGTATCTGCAGTTCCTGTTCACTTTCCTGGATTTTCCATCTCCAGAATTTCCCCAGTGTGTGTTTTCTTTATTATTCCTATTTACATTTTCAGGTCTTGAACAGTTTTATTCATTTTCTTGACCTGTTTTTTTGTTTGTTTTATTTTGTTTTCTTGACTTTCTCTAAGGGATTTATTCATTTTCTCTCAATTTCTTTAAGGAATTTATTTATTCCCTCATTGTTTGTTTGTGTTTTCCTGGATTTCTTTCAGGGATTTATTAATTTCCTCTTTAAGGACCTTTAGCAATATAAAATTGATTTTATTAAAAATTATTTCACTGTGCTTTAGCTGTGTTGGAATCTCCAGGACTTTCTGTGGTAGGATGGCTGTGCTCTGGTGGTGCCATATTGCCCTGGATATTGTTGTATGTTCTTATGCTCTTCCCTAGGCATCTGGGTTTGTGGTAATTATAGGTTTAAGTGTCAATTTCTGAATTTATTTATCTTGGATGGATTTATTTCCCCCTTGGTTTCTGTTTCCTCTCTGGTCTGACCTGAGTGGCCTATGTTTCTGGTAACTGACAAGCCCTCAGTTCCAGTAGCAATTTTTTGCTGGGGTTTGGAGGCTTGTGTGTCATTTGAGGTTTTATGTGCCAATATTGCGTCTGGGGTCTTGGGGTTCTGGGAATTTGTTCAGTCTCTGGGGTTGTAGGTACCAGCATGGCCTCTAGTAGAACAGGGGTGTTTTCGGGCTCTGGATACCTGAGAAGCCTCTGGGGTTACCGGCAAGAACGTGGCCTCCAGTAGAGTCGAGGCTTCTGCTGGAGTTGTGGGCTGGGATATGAAGATAAGGAGAGGGAATGTTATTGGGGGATGGTGGGGTGACCACAAAAGAGTGTTGTGGGGCTACGGGCAGGCTCTTACATGGTATTTGGAGCACCCATATCCTCCAGTAGAACAGGGGCCTTCTGCTGGTGTTGTGGGCCAGGACTGATGGCGGATTCTTGAGGTCATGTTTAAGGGAAATTATCCTATTATTCCTGGCTTTAGGCACCAGCTATAGAGACTTTTGCTTGATTCAACAGCCATCCAATCTTAAAGACCTAATCCATATATAAAGAGATAGATGACCAAATGATTTCACCTTCAAGACTCCTCTCCTAACCCATGCAAGTTTCACCTCAACCATCCCCAGTGTGATCCTACCTCAGGGGCATGCTCACCACTTTTCAGACTGAGTATTGCTTTTTTTTTTAACCCATAAAATTTTGGTTACTGACCTGCTTCATCTCTCTATGAATTTTTTAATAGATCAGACCAAGGACCTGGACAAAAAAGAATTTGAACTATCTGGTAAAGAATATACAGTTCATAAGACAAAAGGATCACTTTCCAAAGAACAATTCAATTCTTCATAACCCCCTGGGTCATGAAGCAAAACTATATGACTATAACTCTTTGCCATAATGAATTACTCTCAGAAAAATCTTACAACATTAAACAAGTAACTCACAAACATCCATATCACCCTTGAAATCAGTGGGCTAGCCCCAGCATAAGAAAATGCAGCTATTCTCCACTTGTGACACTGCTGATTTTTCTGCTTCCTTTTCTCGTTTCTTTTTTTAATATCTTGAACAACTTTAACTTGTGAAGCTCACATACATGATGATTGTTCTTTATACTGCCAAATTGGAGTATCAGACATGCTCTTCTTTCACAGAAATTCTCCCTTATGGAAGACAAGGAGAAGAGAAAAGAAAAGCAGATGATTGCTCAAATATCTCTTTTATAATAGCCAAGAGACTGGGAAAGTGACTATATTATGTAAAAGCCCTGCAGCTACTGTACAAAAGAGAGCTGTCCAAATGGAAGTGCCTACTCAGTATTTTCTGACTAATCTACTAAAAGCTTAAGTTTCATTTAGAAAAATTAGGCACTGGAAAAAAAGCACTTAACATCTTCAAAGTAATGTTATCATCCTTTGTGTCTTCATATGCCTTTGGCAGACTTTTCTTTGTTCTTTTCTCAATTGGTCTTACAAAAGCCCAAGGAGAAAAATGTCAACCTTCCTGTAAAGATAAAGCTATTAATTAACTAGTTTTATGTTTTCTTTTTTTCCAAAAACCCTGAGGAAGTATCAAGCAGGAGTCAGATTCAAATGGTGCAGAGTCATTGTTATAAAGGGAATACACGGAACTTGCAGTGTTAGTGCTTTGGATGATGTATGTAAAGCTCCAGGACTGTTTACAGGTCTGTGTGCTGGCAGTCACTGAAAAGAAGAGAATGGACAGGGCCTCCAAGACTAAGTGCTCAACACAAAGGGGCAGAGAGCAGGGAATAAGAGACAAATTAGGAGATAAAGGATGAGGGAGAAGGGGAAGGGCACAAGGGGAAGAGGGGACAGGTATTTGTAACAGAGCGGCAAAGGATGGTCTTTGGATAGAGAGGAGACAGATGTAGCCCATGGGCAAACAGTAATTTATCAAGGTAAAAGGGGAAATCCTGTGTTAAGATGAGGTGTTTCATTTCTGCTGGTCACTATAATTAGGTGAGCCAAAGGGGACTTTTGATAGCTGGGCATTTGGTAATCAACCTCAGGAAAAGGAAGTAGCCAAATAAGGGAATAAGTCACTTTGGTGACTAGCATTAGAAAGGCAACCTAATAATTTTTAGCAAAGCAGAGGAACAGGGCATGAGGGAAAGGCCTGCCAGAGTCATGTTTTCAAGGCCTGGGCTGGCTAGAGCTCCTTCAGCCACAGCCCAGACTTTTGCATCTTCTTATTTTCAACCTGATGTCACTTTTAATATTCCTGTTTGGAAGTAGCTGCTTTAAAACATTGCTATTGTAATCTTGTCCTGGGTCCACTTGCCACATATCTTCCACAAAACAGGAATGCCTTTCTGGAGGATCTGCTGTTTGAGATGCAATCCCCATTGGGATAAGTTTACAATAGCAATGTTCTAAAGCAACCCCTACTGAGTACCCTCAGTGAAAGCAGTCTGGCTTGTCTGAGGACCTGTTACCAAACACAGAGACTTCATGTAAGGATACCACACTGCCCTTCAAGGAAATATTCTCCTCTCTCTAAACAGGAGTCTTTACTGAAGAAGCAGAACAAACTCCATTGAGAAAGAACTCTATTTTAGACGGGCCCTAACTAGGGGTGGGTGAAAGCAGCCCAGCAAAGTCATAAACATTTCCAAGAAAATGTACTAGCCCTGGACAAAGTGACCCCACCAGGGTGTCCAAACAACATCTGCTTGCTTCAAGCGTCCTTGTAGGTATCTGATTAACCACTGTTTCAACTGTTAAAATTCCCCTATACCCCAACCAATGAATTCAAAAGTTGTATACTTTTACCCAATCCCAAAACACCAAGGCTTGTGAGTGGTTGAGGTTTTTCCATTAAAAAAAAAAAAAATCTAAATCCTCGGGGCCATTCTTCCCCACCTGCTGCAGCTTTGTGTTGGATTGTGGTCCCAGTTATCTAGCTTGTGATCAATAAACCCCAGTGTGTTTGCATTGGATACCGGCTCCGTGACGGTCTTGTCTGGGGATCCCATGATGTAGGCACAACACTATTGCTGTAGTTACTTGAACAAATGGTAATTCTCTTGCCAGTAAGGACAATATTTAGTTTAGCCGTAAGTATCAGATCGCACCACAGCCTTAAAACTCTCCCATCTCCTCCAAGTTCAATCACAAAGGGTTGAGCGTGGTGCACAAGACCTCTAGGTTCATGCTTCTACTTGTCATTCCAGCCTATACCTTTTCTCACTTGGTAGCTAAAACCCAATGCTTCTGCTGCCTTTCCTAAAGCAGACTGTCTTACAACTACATCTTCATAATATTCCAAAATCATTCACTGAGCATTTGTAGTAGGCTCCAGTTCCCTCACACTCCCTCACACTCCATACCAATGGCACTATCCTTTGGCCTCACAACATTGTAAGCTATATAAACTCTCGCCTCCTCCATGGACATGAATGAGTTTAGTTTATTCTCCTCTAGTCACTCAAGAAGGGCTAAGCCTTAGGTCTTCTCTGGATTTCTGCCTTTACTCTAAACCAGATATAGTTTGCTATTTTCTCCTCACTAAAGCAATGTGCTCCCAATATCTTCTACCACAGCTCTAGGTATCAATGTAGAGCTCAGGTCAGGATTCTACTGCTTGAAATAATCCACATGCCTCTGTTCCAGTCTGGGGTTGCTGTAGTTACAGCCCTGGTGATATTATGAAAACAACATTACAAATCTCCTTATGTCTTTCCTGCTTTCATAACATAGTATCTGTATCATATTGTTGCTAAGCACAGTGCTTACTCAGCACCCCCTCAACTCCCCCACCCCCAGAGGTAATGTTTTATTGGGAGAGGCTGGGATTGCTGTAGTTATAGCCCTGGTGATATTATGGAAACACTATTAAAAATCTCCTTATGTCTTCCTGCTTTCATAACATAGTATCTGTATCATATTGTTGCTAAGCACAGTGCTTACTCAGCCTCCCCTCCACTCCCCCACCCCCACCTACAGAGGTAATGTTTGTATTGGGAGAGGAAAAAAGTGGGTGCTTTAACAGGCAAATCTGTGGACTTGTTAATTTGTTGCTTGGAATAATCAATATATTTAAATAATTGTTTGATTAAACACATTTAATAAACTTCTCTGTGATGGTTCACCTTCATTGTTCGTGGACAGCATTTAGAATCACATAGGAGAAACACCTTTGAAAGTGTCTGTGAAGGCATTTTCAGAGAGGTCTAAGTGAGGTGAGAATCCCCCACCTACTCCCTCACCAGCCCCACTCCCACCCCCACCCTCACCCCCCACTTTCCGACCGTGGATGTGAATGTCACATGAATAGGAGCCTGAACTGAATTAAAGGAGAAAGCTAGTTGTACCAGCATTTACCTCTCCCTGCTTTCTGACTGGATGCCCTGTGACCAGCCCTCTCACCCTCCTGAAGCTCCCCGCCCTGCTGGAACCATGCCTTCCCCACTGTGATAATATATTAAACCCTGAAACTGTGAACCAAAATAAACTTTTTCTTTCTAAATTTGCTTTTGGTAGATATTTTGTCCCGCAAAAGAAAAGTAACATGCACATTCTTCTATCAGCCTACCACTGTAGCAAGCACTACAAATGCTCCGACTTCCATTGTGGGAATTGGGGAAAACAGCAGAAAGACCGTTGACTGGAAGAGGCTCATTCCTCTAAAGAAGGGATGTCTTGAACATGTATTGCCAAAGTAGAACTGGGTATAGAAATCAGTCTAAGAATTTTAAAGATGAAGACATCTGCATTTTTCTTTTTCAGTTTGCTTTTTTTCTTTTGCTCTAAAGCGAAGATGCGCCTTTGTCTGTCACAAAAGTTCTTCCATTAGGATGTTCCTGGAGGTAGGTGGCAATGTAGGAGGGAGGCTCAGAATGAGCTTTGCTTGATTGCTGGGTAATCACGATTGCGATGTTAACACTCCAGAGATTTCTGCAGAAAACCCGAATTCTTTGCTATTTTGCATATATTTGCATGTCAAATTAAAGTTTTAACCCTTGCATATAGATGAATGAAAAGCAATTAATACATTCTGTATAATTATATTCAGACTCAAATTAAGATGTTGTTATGCATATCATATGCAGAAAAGATTAATAAATCTGTTGACTTATTCAAGCCCCAAGAGAAAGAAGGCAAGCTCTGGTAGTAATATGCTGGTAAACCCCTGAACAACCTGCTCTCTGTGGGGAAAAAAGCTCTGATCTGCAAGCTTTGCCAAATTCCTAAGGGAAAGTGCTCTCACTAACTGATGGTGCTAAGCTGGGAAGAGGCAAACACACTGGACTCAACAGCCTGTCTGTACCAATTCTAGTACCACTGACTTCCTTCAAGGATTAAAACTTGTCACATCATATCTAAACTTATAACTGAAGAGCTTTACTAAGAGATAGACACAATTACAAGGAAAGCCAGCATTCATACCTATGAGAAGGGCAGTCAGTTGTGTCTCATGGCCTTGCAGCTTGTGGCTTGCTTAGAGAAAAACCAAAGCTCAATAGAAAAAAAAAAAAGCCAAGGAATGACTATGAATGACACATCATTTGTTGTGATGTGTCATTTATTCATGCCCAAAGTACCAGATGTTTCTACTCCTGAAAGGCGCTGGGTAAGGGATAGAGACAAAAGTCATATGGGTAAGTAAAGTAAGTACCTCACAATTCTGTAATTCTCTGTTGTATGTGTATGTGTGTTTGTGTGTGTGTGTGTGTGTGCGTGTGTAATTTATTTGAATGACTTACAGGCTGTAGTAGAACTAATCCAACAATGAACAATGGCTACCTGTTAATGGAAAGTCCCAGAATCTAGTAGTTGTTCAGTCCCATGAGGCTGGATGCCTGCTGGTCTTTGGCCTGTGCTGAATCCTGAAGAAATTGGCTCCAAGGCCAGTGAAGGAATGGATGTGCTGACAAGGTGAGGGCAAGCAGGCAAAGAATAAAAGTTTTCTTCTTTCATGTCCTTTTATATGCTTCTAGAGAAGGAGTGGCCCAGAGTAAAGGTGTGTCTTCATGCCTAAAGATCGGTATCAAAGGTGTGCTGTCTTCCTGTCTCATCTGGAACAGAGGTGTGTCTTTCTACCTCAAGTTTGAGACTAGAAGTGGATTCACCCACTTTGAACCAAGCAGACTGTCTCTCACAGGTGAGACTGTCAAGTAGACAATTAATCATCACACTGCCTAGCCTAGAATTACAGCCCCTACAGCAGCAACCATGCTCCAGTCATCACTTTATTCCCCTTGGTGCCCAGCCCACAGTGGGATCTGATTAATGTATTCATGGAACGTAAATGAGTAAACTTGCAGGGAAATGATTGCTTTTAGGACATGTCAAATACTTAATGAAGGTACAATGTAAAACTAATAAAACAGCAGAAAGAATTTTGAGAAATTAATTCTTCGAATGCTTAGTGTTGTTATTATTGTCACATTATTGGTGTATCTCAGGGACTCTCCTAAACTGCCAAGAACAATGCAAATATTCCCTACTTAAAAAGAGTAGCACTTATCCCTTGTATACAGAGAAGGTGTTAATGATGCAGTACACACCTTGAAGTGATACTTTCTCAATTATTTCTGAAACAGGATAGATTACTAGTTTTTTAAAGTCTTGTGTAAAAGGTTCCTGTCACTCTCAGAAACTACAAGAGACGTTGTGAAGGTGTTCCTAAAATACAGGTTCTCACATCAATGTTAAGTATCGAGTGTCTTCTTTGTTAATTCTTCTCTCTTTTACTATTTAACAAAATGTATTACGTTATTTAATTACAGAGACCCACGAGCAGACAATGGATAGAGAGTGAGAGAAGTTGGAACACTTAGTCCTAATGGGTTGTCTCTATTAAAGCCTTCCCTTCAGGGCTCAGGGAGTTATGAAGAAGATGAACAGAAAGATTATAAAATCCAGAGAGAATGAATAATGCCATTGAAAGAGTATCTTCCAGACAAAATAGGACTGATGTACATATGAACCCATCGAGACAGTTGCAGCATGCACAGGACCTACACAAGTCCAGACCAGATGGCTTATCAGCATTGAGATGCAGAAGTGAATACAATCCTTCATTCCTAGCTGAGAAGTTATTGCTATTTGCAAACTACTTGCAAAGAAAAAATTAGTTTTCTACGGTGGCGTCTAACTAGACATAAAAACCCCACTTAAGGAAAGACCCATGCCCAGAAGTAAATCGGCAAACTGAAAATGAACTCAGTAGTATTTCTGGAGACGTTTTATCTCATATTACCTTGTCTGGACATTTTTTTAATCTTAATTACCTCTTTGATTGTGTATTATGGTTTCTAGTTGTGTGTGGGGGGGGGAAGTTTGTGTATGTATATGATGCTTTTTCTTTTATTTTTATTTTTAAAATTCTGGTTTATGTGAGGTGTCCCAGACCCAGAAAGACAAATATCATATGTACTCACTCATAAGTGCCTTTTAGGCATAAAGCAAAGAAAAACCAGCTATAATTCACAATCCCAGAGAACCTAGACAACAATGAGAACCCTAAGAGAGACAAATATGAATCTAATCTACCTGGGAAGAAGAAAAAGACAAAATCTCCTGAGCAAATTGAGAGTGTGGGGATCATAGGAGAGGGCAGAAGGGTAGGGAAGAGGAAGGGAGAGGAGTGGAGAAAAATATATAGTTCAATAAAAACAATTAAAAGAAAAACTGGTTGGTCAATAGCAAGGCAAAAAGGATAAGTGGGGTGATCAAACTGAGAATACAGGAAAAAAGCAGGCTAGAGTCAAGGAGTCAGTTGAGAAAAGACGTGGAGAAGCAAGATGAACTTGCCATGCTAATAAAGGTACTGCCATGTGGCAAGGCATAAATAAGGAATATGGGTTGATTTTAAATGTAGGGGTTACTTAGTAATAAAAATCCTGAGCTATTAGTCAAGCATATTAAATGTGTGTGTCCATCTGTAGGCCTGTGTACCTGCCTCCATGAAGCCTGTAAGCAGGTCTGAGTGTGTGTCCATATCCACTTTTGTGTGACTCACATATGCCAACAGATGCTTGGGTACTCACTGGCATTTGTATGCCCAATGACTTGTGTGTGAATTACTAAATTATGTACAATCTGTCTTCAGATTTTGACAATCTCTTCAACTTCCCAGTCTCCTATGATCCTCCTCCTTTGTTGACATCAGCACCCTTTTCCCACCATGGCTACATTATACACTCCTGTTGAAGTCACAGTTAAGTTCTGCTGTACCCACTTCACCAAACTGAGGGTGTGGCCACTGACCATTATTTCTTAGTCTGTCATTTAGTCTTAAGTCAGAGAGTCTTCAGAAGTGGATAGTTATATATAGCATGGCAAAGGCACCTGGGACATCTTTGCACAGTTCATATATTATTCAGAAGTTTTTGCAAGCCTGCTGAGTCTCCTTCTCCCTACAGATTGGGAATCTATTTTGCACAAGAGCACAAGTCCCTAATTTGGATAATGGTGTCTTGGTTTCTGTTTCTGCTCCTGTGATGAAATACTCTGACAAAACCAACTAAAGGAACAGTTTATTTTTCCTCACAATACCAGGTATCATTGTGGGGAAGTCTAGTGTTAGAAATTCCAGATACCTTATCATTCCTCAACTATAGCTAAGAAGTAGTGAACACTGAATGCATGTATGTTTATACTCAACACACTTATTTACTCTTACTATACTTCAGGATTACCATACCCAGGGAATAGTGCCACCCATAGTGGTAAGGTTTCCCCATTTCAATTAATATAAACCCTCACTGATGTGCCCATGTTACGGGAGCTCCTTCCACTCCTTCAGCCAATAGCCGCTGAGATACCAGCCCATTGGGGCGTGGTCTCTCTCCTTTTAAAAAAACAGCCACTTCCCTCTGCTCTCTCTCTGGCTTCCAGCTCCTCTTCCGGTGACGGTGACTAGGCTCCCTTCCTGATTGAGCAGAGGGCTGTTGTCTGGGACTGTGATCTGTAAGTTTTTCCCCTTTAAATAAATAGCTTCTCTATTGGTCATAATTCCAAACTGGTGTGGGATTGTTTGTGACTTATGCCTTCATGCCCGGGTCTATATCTAGATCTAGAAAATATCTCATTGAGACTCCCTTCCCAGGTGAATATAAATTGTAACAAACTGGCAATTGAAACTAACTATTTAAGTCATTCTGTCAATTCTGTTCTTCTAGAGAACCCAGACAAACAAAAATCATATTTAAAAACATCCTTTCAAAAATAATCTCAAGTAAATGATGATAGAGCTTATACCTGCAAAAAGATTAGACGAGAAAAATACTGAAGATGTAGTACCTAGTTCTGTTTTACCATTGAGAAACAGAATGCCCATAGAGGCAAACAATCCTCCAGGTCTAGCACTACAAAGGACCATGATTAATGATTCTCTGCCTTCCTGGTAAGCCCTCTCTACACCAAACTGGGTGCATATCCCCTCTCCTTATTGATGACTTTAATTTCACCTCGGTGCCAATTTCCATAGTATGACATTCAAAATATTTTGTCTATTAATATCAATATTTTCACACATCAGTTAGACTGGTAATCACTTATAATTTGACAATAAATTCATTGTATTCTACTGAGGGTCTTCCCACCTTTGACCAACTTTGTATTTAGACAATTTATTTGCGTTACATATTATAGAGTTCCAAGTGTTCATCCTAATTTAGTGAGAGTTGAATATTCTTATACATAATAATAGAATGATTTGTTGAAAACAGAGCAGAACACAAGACAAACAATGCCTTGAATTCACAAGATTTATAATCTAGTAAGGCAGACAATCAAATTTCTGGATAATTATAGCTTAGGGTGAGGGTGCTAGAAATTTCTGTTAGAACTGAATATTTTGCCTGTGCTGTATAACTATCCCTAAAATTCAGAGGACCAAAATACCAAGAACTACTTATCCCAGTATCTTTGGGTCAAGAACACATTTATGACTTAGCCTTTGGCATGTATTTGAAGATCTCTCAGGAAGTCGCAGCCATGGTCCCCCAAAGACTTGGTTTATCACATGTCATCTTGATTTCTAAGATTAAACATCTTTTTGAAGATCTGGAAAATATTTGCTTCCAAGTCTACTGACATGCTTGCTGCCAACTTTGGCTTCCTCATAATCATTTCTGCAAGTATTTGACAGTTCTCTATCTGTTAGTGATCTTAGAGATATAAAACATGTGATAGAATGCTAGAAACCAGACCATAGTCTTTGTAAGTAAATAATGCACATCACTCTCATTGTGATCATCAGTCCATGTGAATTTTGGTCCTGTTCACATCAAAGAGAGAAGATATATAGCACAAGGGTTTAACAGTTAGACATAACAATCATATAATCAACAGCATTCCTAAGTAGAAGGAGTTGGGGAGACATGCCAAAGGCTGCCCTCCCACCTCCAAGGAGGGAACATAGAAACAAAATTGAAAGAATAAAGGCTAAGCAGAAATTAAATTTAATAGATGTGTGTGCATATAGATGAATCTATTTATCTATCTATCATCTATCTATCTATCATCTATCTATCTATCTATCTATCTATCTATCTATCTATCTATCTGTCTCTTTCTGTGTGTGTGTGTAATGTGTGTACAAGCATCTTTATTCAAGGGACTTGTGGAGCTTTTCCAGGGAAAGTATAGTCTACACAAAAGGGTGATGGCAAAATAAAGCAAATTTTGTACTCTTGGAGCACAGAAACTTGTAGAAGGTGAAACACAGATGAGGGTGATTATGAAGGCAAGCCCCAGGGCCTTGCCTCAACCTACTCACTTGCTTTTGTTCTCTATTATGGCTTCCATTGTTTTAACATTTAGATAAGATTGGATTACTATAAGATACATCAGTCAAGACACTTTTGACTCCAGGTAGCCCAATTTCCCCACTACACTTAAATGATTAGGAAATACATTGGCTGGCACAGGAAAAGAATGCCTCTGAGGGTGATGCAGTCAGGACCCGAAGAAGAAGCTTTGCCTGTCCATTTCCTTTGTTCTTCCAGAGTTAGTTTCATCCCAGGGTGTCATACCCATTACAACAAGGACCCATCACAGGAAAAATATTCAACTTTCCCCAGGAGATTCAAGTTTTCACAGGTTTGTGAAAGTGGGTTGAGCATATGCTCATTCCTGAGTGATTTGTGGGCATAAAGAATGGACCTGCCTGGTTTACCTCGCCTAGTTCCCAGTGATCAACTGGATGGCATGATGCCAACACGTCAGCCTCAAGTGCACCACAGACACATCACTTCAGTCACATGCAAAGTGCTTTTCGACTTCAGTAAAGGAAGATGAAGGTCATACACACACACACACACACACATGCACATGCACACACACACATACAGACAGAGAGACACATACAGACCACCACGATGAGACATCTGCCTCCTCATTGACCAAGATCTTTTTATTCATTAACATATCCTAATTTTACAAAACAGTGAGTTCATACATATGTTTAAAGAACACTGACCCTCATCCTCATCACCAACACGTACCTGTTAAGGTTCTCTTTTCTTACTTCATTTGTGATCTTTCATGAAAATTTTGCATATTAACAAACCCCTTTCCATAATTAAAGTTAATTTTTAAAAAATCTCATAGGATGTTGTATGCTTTTACTTCCCTTCTGAAGAAACAAGCTACTTCCCTTCTGTGGCTGCAAGAGAACTCCAAGGCAGAATGTGTGCAGTCCCTGCTACTTTCAGCACTGGTGACCAAAGGAGGGTGTCATTTCCTGCCTGCTTCCTTCAGCTTAATTTCTACTTCTCCATCTCTGAAACCCAGACATCAAGTTGATGTGTGATTCCCCTCTGTATGTTGTGAATATGTTTTATTATCATTGGTTAATGAATAAAGCTACTTTGGCCAATGGCTTAGCAGAGAAAAGCTAGGCAGGAAATCTGAACAGAGATATAGAGAGAGAGTAGGAGAAGTAGGAGGAGTCAAAGAGATGCCACGTAGATGTCAAAGGAGAAACAACAGCACTGGTAAGCCACAGCTTAGTGGCAATAAACAGATTAATAGAAATGGGTTAATTAAAGAAGTAAGAGCTAGCTAGAAAGAAGCTTAAGCTATTGGCCAAATAGTGTTGCAATTTATATAGCGTTTGTGTGATTATTTGGGTCTGGGCAATCAGAAAATTAAGCTCAGTCTCTGTCTACACAATGCCCACCCTATGTGAGACTAAATGGAATGACCAGCCACCCACTTCAGTCTGGTTGCTTGTATGCCCACTCAGGGTTAGGAGGAAAGTAACTGAGAGCCCACTGAAGGCTCAGCACTTTCTACCTGGGCAACTGGACAGATTGGGTCTGCTAGGAGTGCACAGACAGGAGAGCATGACAGATTCCCGCCACCATACAGAGACATTTCCAGGCTGTGCAGCATGTTGTGTGGTAGATTTAGCTTTTACTCAGATAAAAAGGGCTTGTGTTCTGTCCACTGCATCCCACAGTTGTGGTGGTGAGCATGGCTCCTACCTGGCTATCCCAGAGCTGGTGGTGTACAGACCTCTATCATGTTAAAAGGCCCAGAGAAGCATAGCCAGCATCCAGGGCTGCTGCCACCACACCACTTACCATTTTAGCATGCTTGTCAATAGAGGATTTCAGATATATAATAGGACAGATTCAGACATAAAAGACCTCTAGAGAAACAGTGTGTTTTTAAAATGTATATAGGCTTGGAAAAGAGAAAAGAAAGAGTACAGAAAAAATAAAACAAAGTGTTTAAAGCAGTAGTAAAAGTAACATAAAAGAGTACAGACAGTCATAGATTAAAGGAATAAAGAGATTTAAAAAATAAATCACGTAAAGATAAAAAATACACAAAGAGTTTGGATTATGTACATTATTGTGTTTTCTTTAAATTTTTGGATTGCAGAGAGACATTTGCTTCTGGAACTGCTAAGTTAAACTAACATAAAGGCACCTTGACTTTAAAATTTGGGTCTGAGAATATGTTGCTTAGAAAAAAAGTTCTGCTTTTGTTTCCACAGAAGATGAGAACCTGTGGATTCCTTCCAGGCTAATGTGGTTTGATGGAACATGACCCCCCTGAAAGGTCTCCGTGAACCCTAAGAATACTTCACCCAACAATCAGCAGAAAATAGACTAAAATATTATGCCAAAATTCCCAAATATTGTTTATAAATGTTTGTTTTCAGTTAAAGGGGGATAGAATATAGAAATAAATACTTTGCGTTGGTGTGGACTTCAGTCTATTGATACAAATTTAAGGTTGATTTTGCTACACTGTGTATATGTATATTTCTACTCTTAGGTATGATGTTATGCAGCTCATTTAAAATGTAATGTATAATTAATAAATAAAAGTTAATAGCAAGTCATCTATAATAATCAAATTTTTAGTCATATTAGTTAGGTTTTCTAGAAGTACAGAGATATATTTCAGATGGATAGGTATTTTTCAACCATTTCAAAGACCTACAGAATATGGCATTTAAAATGTTTTAAGATCTTAGACTTTTCTTAACAGTGAGACATGTCTGCTTCTGGCAGCACCAATTCTTTCAGAGAGGTTGATGGCCATTGAAGAAACTCGTTATGAAATTTGCCTTCAGTGTGAGAAGGCTAGTCATTTGGCAAGAAACTGCTCTTGCCTGAACTGTTTGATGGTATGCTCTATGAACTGGACATGTAGAACTCATAGAAAAGTGACTTCTGAACTTTCCAAAAGATGGAATGATCCTTCAGGGTTCCTGTTTTACAGAAGAGACTGCCAGACATTCTGCAGGACACAGAAGAAAGCAACTGATGAATTTTGCCATTAAAAGACAGAGCAGATCTTCAAATTTCCTGCTTCATAGAAAAGTCTGCTGGATACTATGTGCCTGTAGGCTGAATATGGATTTCCCAATGTTACAGAAGAACTTTGGGTTACTGTCTAGGCAGCAAGATTTCTCTGTCAATTCTAGAACTTTGCAAGTTGCTTACAATGTACTGCTTATTTACGTAGGCAATATGATATCTTCTAGGGTCTTTGAAGAATTGAAGACAGATAATTATAATAATAATTTCCTTGTTATGATAAGAGTTAAAATAGATATAAAACTTTAGGTTCACAAAGAGATGAAAGATGATTATTATAAGTGTAACTCTTGCTTTTTGGTTATATGCAATTTTATTATGTTAAAGTTTACACTTTCCTTTTTAAGGGAGATAATGTGGGATTTCCCTCTGTATGCTGTGAATATATTTTATTACCATTAGTTAATGAATAAATCTGTTTCAGTCCATGGCTTAGTACAGCAAAGCCAGGTGGGAAAGCTGAATATATATATATATATATATATATATATATATATATATATATATATATATATAGAGAGAGAGAGAGAGAGAGAGAGAGAGAGAGAGAGTAGGCAGAGTCAAAGACACACCATTTAGCTGCCAAAGGAGTAACATGCTAGCCCCGGTAAGCCACAGTCTAGTGGCAATACACAGATTAATATATAGAAATGGGTTCATTTAAGATGTAAGAGCTAGATAGAAAGCCAGCTAAGCTTTTGACCAAATAGTGTTGTAATTAATATAGTTTTGTGTGATTATTTGGGTCCAGGCTGCTGAAAAAGCAAGCAGTTTCCACCTACATCAAATGAAACCTAGAACTTCTTTGTCTTACATTCTTCACTCATTTCTTCCCCAACTGCTACTGAAAGCACACATAAGCATAAGTTATACAAATGTATAAAAGTGGAGGTGGTTGGAGGATAATAGAATCAGACAGTGAAATCAGGCACCCACATCTTGCAGGATTCTAATTCTCCTGCAACAGTGCCTCTGTGCCTTCAGCTTTACAATCTTCTCAGCCTGTACCTGGCAGCTGAAGGATCCCATTTGTTTTTTTAAGCCTACCTCAGAAATTCTCTTATCACACTGGGCAGACTGTCATTGTGTTACCAAGAGAAGAGCAGGAAAGCCTCCTTCCCATCTTCTTGGATACATACATGTTATTAACCTGAGTGATTTTTGCTTTCCAGCCACTTAAATTTTTAAAGCAAGTTTGGAATAATTTCAATACAATTTCTAAAATAATGCTATTAAGAACATCGCTGACTATAGAATTAAAATTCTTGCACTTTAGATTGTGTAGCTCACTAAAGTATGGGCAATATTATCAGGGAAGTAGTTGTATCCCAACACATCCCATTCTCCTAACTTACTGTTTACAAACAAGGTTGGATGTCAATTGAGTAAAATACTGTATCTTCTATAACTAAAACATGCCTCTCCAACATTTAGTTATCAAGATGGTAGTAAACATTTTGATTTAATGATAATACTGTAATCTACATGAAACACATACTTCACTATATTATTAGACAGTATCAAGTATACAGGCACAGCATAATCCTTGATGTGATATTTAATGACTATGCTACCCACCATGGTAGAAAAGGGTTTTTTAAGATGCTGTAAAGGATATCCAAAACAATATTCTTGAATAATTCATTTGGCCATAGTGTGTCTGGAAGTTGATCCCCACAGATCTTCTTCCTCCCTGGGCTCGGGTCACCTTTCACTGTCCCTTTGCCAAGTTCAATTGAAGTCCTTATTGTTCACAGACCTTTCCTGGAATCCAGCAAGTGTATGCAAAGTCATCAATAATTCATGTTGTTTCCACTTTGGATAGTGCTGATGTCACTAAATCAACACAAAACTGACCCAGGTAGATAAGAGGAACAAAGCAATCTCCACCTTAGAGGTCTCTACAGAATTGCTTCCCTGAGCACAAACTGCTTTCCTAGTCATTGGCTCAGATGTCCTTTCATAGATACTGCCACATTGTTGAGTTAGTGGAGCAGCATTAAATTTTTTATCAGGAAATAAGACAGGTCCACATTAAAATAAAATGCCTAGTGTCTAACTTGAAAATTGCCATCCACAGAACACAGAAATCATGTCCTGTTCAACTGTTGAAGTCCCTAATTGTGTAGTAGAAAATCAACAAATTCATAAAATTAAACTAATTCTGGCATGCCACCGCTGGCTGTGACTTCCTCTCTACTGATATCTCCATTCTCTATGTGAAGTTGAGGCTAAAAAACAAAACTGAATTGTAGATCTAGAAAGTGGCAAGGCTGAGGCTGAGATCAAGACCTTCTGATTCTAACTTCAGTACTGTTGCTGATAAAGTTCTTACCAGAAGTTTATTAAAATAAATTGTAGCCACATTTCTAAACAGACAGGAGAAACCATGACTTCTGTTCTATGAAACATGATGGAAAACAATCCATTCAAGGCTTTAAGACTTAAAACTCAGCTGTAAAATATGAGAAGAGCTACCTGCAAAAGATCTGGCTTTATTTGAAAATAAATATTTATCTACATAACATCATCAGATTTAATAGACCCTGAAAGTTTCTTCTGCTTGTAAAACAGTGTCTTATGCAATCCAGATTGGCCTGGAACTTGTTATATAGCCAAAAAAGACCTTAACTTCTCACCTTCCTTCTGCTATTTTGTAGTATTAGAATTTCAAGTATACTAAGAAACCCTGTTTCTGTTATCCTGGGAATCAAACCCAGAGCTTTGTATATGCTAGATGAGCATTCTACCAACTAAGCTACATCTCCTAACCCATCTCTATATATTATTTTTTTTTCTAGCGGCAGAAAAGTGGTCAGGTTGATTCCAAAGAAAAGTAATAAAGCTCTTTGTAAAGCTAGATATGCAAGACAGGTGTGAATATGGTTTAGCTGGAATACAACTGAAGCAGAGACATAGCATCAAAAAGTTAAATATTCATTACATTAGGAATGAAGAGATTTAGATTAATCTGTTAATCCAAAAAGATAAGGGAACTGGCAAATTAATGGATATAGTTGTGTGTCAAGGCCGCCTCGTCCAGCAAGGAAGAGGCAACACCAGAGCTCTTCTTGCTAAGCAGTTTATTCAGGGCCTTGTTAACAAACGTTAAAATCTCTCTCTCTCTCCCCGGGCAAAACCCCTCCCAGCTCTTAAATAGGCCTGGGCTCCCAACCCTGGATAGCCACATGGGCCCGTTCATAGGTCCACGCATACACAGACAGCTTATGATCATCGGGTGATGATTGCAAGAGTCTGGCCTTTGCCATATATGGAGTTGTTTTTCGCAGAGAACCCTCACTTTTAGGATCGTGGAAGGTGGAAGCCAGCGCCATCTTTAAGGTGTGGCTCCACGCAGCTCTCTACAGTTCCCCCTTTTTGTTTTGCAAAACAACAGGCAAGATTAGAGGTCTGATCTCTGTTAGAAATGGGACATGTGCCAATGTCTTTCCAGATGTCATCCAACCAGAGAACATTACACCCGTCCGGTGTCCTTTTCACAGAGGTGGGAGATAGACACCAACCCACATGCAAACAGACTTGCTCTCCTTGAGGCTGATGTATGTCACCTCAAGTGCAGTGCACAAGCCTCGCATCCTGTGCTCGCTCACATCTCTTTTAAGTAGATAGCCAAGCTTGGGGAGACTGTCCTGCTTCAATGGCTTCGAAGGCCTGTATGACTATAGTTGCATTGCAATGCTGTGAAGCCCTTATGCAACGAATACACCACAGGCACACCAGGGAGGCAAGCACCATTAAACCTGTCAGGGCTCCTATCCCTGCCCACTCCTTAAGATGATCCATGACTGTAGTGATCCAGGAGGACAATCCTTATGCTAGGCTGGTATCCATGCGTATGGAATTTGCAGTCATGATCGCCACTCGCAGCTTTTCCAGTTGTTTTTCAAATTCATCAGACCAATTACCTAAAAGATAGCTAGACAATTCTCTAGACAAATTAGCTGCACGGGTAAATTTTTCATATTGAATGCTGGTCACACACTGCCCCGGATACTTCCATTCACAACCAAGCTGAGCCAATTGCCAGAGGACATCTATCTGTTCTTGAACCAAATCTATGTGTTGGTTAACTACCATTAACCCACCTTTGAGTTGACTATCTAGCCCAGTCTGTGCATCCAATGCTTGCGCTACTAAGGCAGATAGACTATTTAATGTTTGTGCTGTTTGCACAGTATGAGTCATAGCCACAGCTGCGGCTGTGCTCGCGGCAGCAGCAAGAGCTATGGCTGCAACAATCGCTGCTATAATGCCAAAATCTCTTCTATATCTTAGCCATTCTGACCAGTGTAAGATGGTATCTTAATGTTGTCTTGATTTGCATTTCCCTGATTGCTAAGGAAGTTGAGCATGATCTTAAGTGTCTTTTGGCCATTTGAACTTCTTCTGTTGAAAAGTCTCTGTTCAGCTCAGTGCCCCATTTTATAATTGGATTGATTAACCTTTTACGGTCTAATTTCTTGAGTTCTTTGTATATTTTGGATATCAGACCTTTGTCAGTTGCGGGGTTGGTGAAGATCTTCTCCCAGTCAGTGGGTTGCCTTTCTGTCTTAGTGACAGTGTCCTTTGCTTTACAGAAGCTTCTCAGTCTCAGGAGGTCCCATTTATTCAATGATGTCCTTAGTGTTTGTGCTGCTGGGGTTATACGTAGGAAGTGTTCTCCTGTGCCCATGTGTTGTAGAGTACTTCCCACTTTCTCTTCTATCAGGTTCAGTGTGTTTGGACTGATATTGAGGTCTTTAATCCATTTGGACTTGAGTTTTGTGCATGGTGATATATATGTATCTATTTTCATTCTTCTACAGATTGACTTCCAGTTTTGCCAGCACAATTTGTTGAAGATGCTCTCTTTTTTCCATTGTATACTTTTAGCTCCTTTATCGAAAATCAGGTGTTCATAGGTTTGTGGGCTAAAGTCAGAATGGCTAAAATCAAAAACACCAATGATAGCCTCTGCTGGAGAGGTTGTGGAGAAAGGGGCACTCTCATCCATTGCTGGTGGGAATGCAAACTTGTGCAACCACTTTGGAAAGCAGTGTGGCAGTTTCTCAGGAAAGTCGGGTTCGACCTACCTCTCGACCCAGCAATACCACTATTGGGAATAGAAGACCCTGACTTTAGTCTTCTATATCTTAGAAGGCTCATGGCATTAGGCGCATCCACTGGCACCGGGATCCAACGAGGGACACAGGCAATCACGGCAAAGTTATGCCGGGAAGCATTCCGCATTGTGTATAAAAGCAAGTCTCATTACTACAATCTTGTAAGCTATAATTACTAACAATAAACACAAAAGGTGGATATACACACGCAGAGGCAGCTGTATAATGTTCAGTACGTATAGTCGACCCATTATACCCATAGCAGGAATGGTTGACCCACAGAGTCTCCTGAGGATCCTCTCCAGAACAATTCCACTTTCTGATTTCTGTAATTGAACAGCTAACATTCCCTGCCCCAAAACTGCCGCCATTCAGCATAACTAGAGGAGAAGCATCTAAGCAACTACCATTAACTCCACAAAGCATCCACATATTAAAGGGATTCACAATACCTGTTTGCTGGAACATGCCTTGAAGGTATTTTTCTGGACCCACCACATCAGGGGAAAAGGTGAATTTCTGACCCTTATCTGCCCACCTCAGCACTTTGGACTGACACCCGGTCCACGGCCAGGACTCCCCTTCATAAGTTCCCCAACATGTAGGGGCCCATTTGGGTTGTGGTGGAGGGATGGAGAAATTACCGACATGCTGGTACCAAGGCCATGTGCCACTGAACCAAACCACATTCGTAGAATAGGATATGGTAATATTGTCTTGTGCAATGGAAGAATTACAACTATTTCATTGAGTCCCATGCTTATGATACCCATAAAACCATCTTGCACTAAAGCGGGATAAAATAATACAGGAACTATTAGCATAAACATTAACAGTAACACATAAATTTCCTTCTTCACTTAAAGATCTATTTTCTCCTATGGGGGCAATTTCTGTATCTAATGGAATAAATGGCAAGTTTAACTTCTTATTGGTGGTGAATAGACGAGGGAACACCTGAGCATCATGGCGGACTGGCATCGGTTTTGGGAATGCTGATAGAATCCCCCACCACAGCTCCGCTGTCACCTTCTCCGTTGAATGGGCGAGGAACAGGCACAGGATCCCCAGATATATCCGTATCATCCTTTTCTGCCTCCGTCTGCACTTGCACCTTCCTCACCAGGCGTTCTGGCACCCAAATAGGGTCCAAATGGTCCTGTGGAAAAACACAAACAGAGCCTCATGCCCATGTCAGCATGGGATTGGGTCCATGCCAGACTCCTATCAAAGCGTCCTTCCAGGTCACCATTCCTTTCGAAGGACTGGACAGACATGAATGCCTGTCTGCGGCAGACTGGATGGAGTTATCCAAATTTAAAAAGTTTAAAGTAAATAAGGCTAAGGAAAGTCTATTCTTAGGGGTTTGGTCATGGCCTATTCCCTCTTTTTGTTTTTGAAGCAACTCCTTTAAGGATCAATGGGCACTTTCTACAATGCCTTGGCCTTGTGGATTGTACGGTAATCCATGTGTCAATTGAACACCCATACGGAGAAAAAATGATGTAAACTTTTGCCCAGTATAAGCAGGGCCATTGTCAGTTTTTATCTGTTGGGGCTTACTCCAAGCTGCCCATGATTCCAGGCAATGAGCGATCACCTGAGTTGCCTTTTCACCCGACATAGGCGTGGCATGAATCACACCAGAGCAGGTGTCCACAGACACATGCACATACTTTACCGTGCCAAATTCAGAAACATGAGTCACATCCATTTGCCAAATTTTGAGGGGGAGCAACCCTCGTGGATTGACTCCCAAGGTTTGAGGATAATAATGAACAATACATTGTGGGCAATCCATAACCACCCTCTGTGCATCAGCACGAGAGATAGTAAATTTTTGTTGCAGGGTTTTGGCATTAACATGAAATTCCTTATGAAAATCGTACGCTCTCTGTAAAGCAGAGGTGAGAAACATCCATTCTTGCCTGGTACAGTGATCTACTTTGTCATTGCCCTCAGCTAAAGGACCGGGCAATCCCATATGTACATGGATATGCTGTACAAACAGGGGATTTTTGCGTTGCCAGAGCAAACGCTGCAGCTGTACCAGCAGCGCATGTACAGGGCTGGAGGACTTAATGGATCTCGCGCATTCAAGACTTCTTAAGGCATTAACAACATAGCATGAATCTGAAATTAGATTGAATGCAAAAGGGCAGGCCTTAAACACTTCTACTACAATCGCCAGTTCAACCTGTTGAGGGGCTCCAGGAGAAAATTGATGTTTAACAGGCTCAGAGGAATCTACCATATAATCACCACAACCGGTTTTAGATCCATCTGTAAAAATAACACTGGCTCGTGGAATGGGTTGTAAAATAGTAATCTTGGGAAATATCACTGGGTGTTCCTTAAAGAATGTCAGCAATAGATGTTTAGGATAGTGGCAATCTATAGGCCCTGGATAAGAGCAACGTAAAATGGCCCAATCACCTAAGGCAGCACATAACATTTTTACTTGAGTAGCATCATATGGAATGCTCAACATGTTAGGTAAGACTCCAAAATGCTGTAAGCAAATTTGGATGCCCTGCTGAGCAAGTAAAGCCAAAGCAGTAGGGTAATATTCAATGGATTTTGTGGGGGAAATTTTTGGGTGGATCCATAATAATGCCTCCTTTTGCCATAATATCCCTGTGGGTTGCAAGCAAGTAGCCTTAGCTAACCTGTCCTCAATGGTCAAAAGAGCCTGTCGGGCTTCCTTGGTTAGCTGCCTGGGGGAATCTGAAGCTGCATCTCCAATTAAAATATCACATAATAGTTTCAATTCATAATTGGCCATCTGTAAACTGCCCCTAATCCAATTTATATGTCCCAATAATTTTTGGAAATCATTCAATGTATGCAAACGATCTTTGCTCAATTCTATCCTTTGTGGCATGACTTGATCATGCGTTATTTTTGATCCTAAATAAGTTACTACTTTATTTTGTTGCACCTTTTCAGGAGCTATATGGAGTCCTTTTTGTTGTAAGGCCTCCACTAATACTCCATAGGCTTCCTGTAAGACTTTTTCCTCCCTGGCAGCCAACAGAATATCGTCCATATGATGGAGACATTTTACGCCTGAAAAACGAGTTCTTAGAGGCTCTAATGCAGAGGCGACAAACAACTGACACATAGCAGGGCTATTGACCATACCCTGGGGTAAGACAACCCATTGGTATCTTCTATCAGCTCTTCATGATTAATGGAGGGCAATGTAAATGCAAACCTTTCACTGTCCTTACTGTTCAAAGGAATAGAAAAAAAGCAATCCTTAATATCTACCACTATAATGGGCCAATTCTCTGGCAATGCTGAAAGTAGGGGAAGGCCGCATTGAACAGGACCCATGATCTTCATCTGATCATTGATAGCTCTAATACCATGCAAAAGTCTCCACTTTCCAGATTTTTTCTTAATGACAAAAATAGGAGTATTCCATGGAGACAGAGAGGGTTTAATATGTCCTTCATTTAACTGGTCTTGAACTAGTTGATGGGCTGCATGCAGTTTTTCAAAAGAGAGTGGCCACTGAGGAACCTATACCGCCTCTTCCGTCTTCCAGGAGATGGGAATTCCTTCCTCAGTGGCCCCTATGAAAAACTCAACCCTTGTCTGGGTTTTCGTGGCTTTGCAATTATAGGATCTTTCCACCCCTGCAAATGCTTACCCAAACCAAAATCTGGGTGACAGCCCATATCTTTCATCATGGCCTGTGCCTTTTCTGAATATTCATTACTCAACTTAAAGCCCATGTCTTTCATAAGGTCCCTTCCCGATAATGAAACTGGAAGTTCCAGAACGTAAGGCTGAATCACCCCAGAATGACCCTCTGTATCTTGCCAATTTAACAAATTTAGCACTGTGCCAGGCTGAAGGGGGCCTTGAAAGTCAGAGTCTATAGTTTGAACCCCCATTTGAGGTGTCAATACAAGTGTGGTGGTGGCATGGAGGTCCAGTCCTGCTGAACCTGCAGTGGCTCTTCGTGGTCCTTGGGGTGTCTGAAAGTTGGCCACTGTTCGTGACTCTCCTCTTTGCTCTGATCCTCTATGGCCCCATAGATCTGGGGGCCCTGAGGCGGGGGGCCCCGCTGTCCGTTTTTTGACTTAGTAACATTCGTTAGAGGCTGTCCATTAATATCTTTTACTGATCTACATTCAGTTGCCCAATGCTTTTCTTTTTTACATCTAGGGCATAGTCCTGGAATTGGGCGTTGGCTACTCCCAGATTCCTGGGCTTTTCCCTGCTGAGTACTTCCTCTTTGAGGGCAAATACGCTTCATATGGCCTGCTTTGCCACATCGAAAGCAAGTTCCCGTATTGCCCCCATTTTTACTGAGCCGAAGTACTGCTGCCGCCAATCCGACATTGGTCAGTGGACCTGCTAGCTCTCTACATGCCCTCATCCAATATTCCAGCCCCCTGTTCTTGTAAGGGGTAATGGCTGCCCTGCATTCTGTTATACACTGTTCATATGCTAACTGCTTGACTAATGGCATAGCGGTGTCAGGATCACCAAATATCTTTCCTGCTGCTTCCACCAGTCTAGCTACAAAATCAGAAAAGGGCTCTGTAGGTCCTTGAAAAATCTTTGTCAAATTACCTCTTACTTCCCCTTTATTGGGTAAAGTTTTCCAGGCTCTGGTAGCAATGTTATTAATTTGTTCATATACCTGTGGGGGATATCCACTTTTCTGGTTAGCAAATCTACCTTGTCCAAGTAACATATCTGTGTCCCAGACGGCTTGGGCTCCCCCAGCTGCTAAATTTATTGTGGCCTGGCCATTGGCAAATTCAATTAAAGAGGCTTTCCAAAACAGATATTGACCAGAGGACAGACAAGCCCTTGCAAGATTCATCCAATCATTTAGGGTCATAGCATACCTATGCAAAGCTTCCACCTGAGCCACTGTAAAGGAGGCTGAAATACCATAAGTCTGGACAGACTCTGCCAATATTTTAATGACTTTGAAATCTAAGGGCTCATGGTATCTGTTGCCTTGATTATCCTGAAATATTGGGAATGCCGTCACCATTTCTGCCCTAATTTCTCTCCATACTCCAGGGCTGAAAGAAGTCGCTCACTCTGCTCCCATAATTTCAGGGTACGGGGGAGGGGCCAAAGGAGTCACCTTCCTTCTTGTACCCTCAAGATGTTTCTGCTCATGTCTCTCCCTTTCTTTCCTTTTGATCTTTATTCTATCTAGTGATTTATGGACGGTTTCTAGGGGGGATCGCATAGGAATCCTCCTCTTCCCAATCATTATCATCAGACCCCAAGTGGATAGAAGTGTCAGATTCCCTCAGTTCTGACAGACTAGGATATACTCTTGCCTTTCTTTTACCTGGGTCCTTTTTTCCCCGTATTCCTGATCCAGCATTGGACATAGCCTTTTCAGAAGCTGCTTTCTCGGATCTCTCCTCCTGCAGGATCTCTAGGGCGGCTTGACCATTCTTCACCGCTTCACTACATGGCTGATCTTCCAGGCAACCTCGCACTAGCTTCCACACTGGCCTAACTCCTTTCCTTACGGTACCTTGTTCAGCGGCAAAGTCGAGATCTCTACCTAGCTTCTCCCAGGAGGGCACGGTAAGATTGCCCGAAGCTACGAACCAAGGTGCAATGGTATCACACTCCTCCAGGAATCTCTCTAAAGTGCTCCTTTTTATCTTTAAATTTTTAGAACGAAGCAGCTCATTAAGAGCCAAAAAAATTGGGTGCGAAGATGAAGCGCCCATTTGACAAGCCCGTTAGATGTTGACGACCCGTTTGACAAGTTGACAACCCGTTTGACGTTGACAACCCGTTTGACATTGACAACCCATTTGACATTTACACTCTCCCTTCTTCTACTGGCGAGAGCAGAAAGCCTGCTTTGGTCGTGGATCCCCAACCTTACCTGAGGACTCTGTCCAGTGCACCTCCTGACTGCAGCAAGTTCTGAGCTCCACAGAGAGAAGAGAAGCGATTCCCCGTACGGGCCACCACTTGACACGGCCGCCTCGTCCAGCAAGGAAGAGGCAACACCAGAGCTCTTCTTGCTAAGCAGTTTATTCAGGACCTTGTTAACAATTGTAAAATCTCTCTCTCTCTCCCCAGGCAAAACCCCTCCCAGCCCTTAAATAGGCCTGGGCTACCAACCCTGGATAGCCACGTGGGCACCGTTCATAGGTCCACGCATACGCAGGCAGCTTACGATCATCGGGTGATGATTGCAAGAGTCTGGCCTTTGCCATATATGGAGTTGTTTTTCGCAGAGAGCCCTCACTTTTAGGATCACGGAAGGTGGAAGCCAGCGCCATCTTTAAGGTGCGGCTCCATGCAGCTCTCTACAGTTGTGGTGAACTTTTCTCATCTGGACTGACAATGATCCCTCCAAGAGTCAAAGACCTCCTAACAAAAATCCCAATATCAGACATATGAAGACTTCTTTTTAATTGTTGCCCAGGGCTATCCAAGAGACTCCCAATCATACAACTTATTGCTATTGCCCTTTGCTCCCCCACAGAGGACCCTTCAGGAACAGGGTCCAGAGACCCATGAGATGGAAATGGCCTGAATGCATTCTCCCTACAGACAGTTTTCACGTTGCAGGAAGGCACCCTGCAAGCTTCCAAGGAAAAGGGATAGCCAACAGTCACATCCCACCCAGTTATGACGCCTATGAGCCACACCAGCAACCAGCATAGCACAATAACCCTATGGGTACAGTAGTGGCAAAGATACTTTGGCACTAATCAGCAGCTCTCTAATTATGCTTCAGACTAGCTAAACAAGGAGAGCACACCTGGTACTGGACACATAGCAAACTAGTCAGTGTTAGTGAAATCATGGTTATTGGAGGGGACTCTATAACAGCTAAGTTGCTAAATCAGCATGATATCTAGCAATAATCTATAAAAATGTATTCTTATGCCTACAGATAAGAGTAGTCTTTACTCTTTATTAAGGAAATGTCTCTTTGCAAGAGACAGAAATTACTAGAGAAAATTACAAGCAATAAAAATGCAGAGTTGTGGAGCCTGGTCTCAGTAGACATATCTACAAAACACTCCTGCACCTAAGACCCAGGGAATATTTCAGAAGTGAGGGCGCAAAGATTGTCAGTGTCAGAGGATCAGGAGACTTGCTGTGAGATTGTGTCTCTCAGTAATATCAGAAGCTACATATCTAAAGTCTCACCCAACACATTTGCCCTAATGTGATCTGACTAAAGATGTTACCAATGAACATGTCAAACTGGATAGAGAACGGTCCAAGTGGCCTCAACTCTACACAAAAAAAAAAAAAAAAAAAAAAAAACATAAGCAACTGAGGAAAGCTGGGAGTGGCAGAGGTGGTCTTCCCCAAGGAAACACAGCATGCCAGTTGGTGTCCTAGCGTCAAATGGTCAGCTCTGAAAATATACATACAAGTCACATTATATAACTGACCAGGTTATACTTAGCAATCTATGGGAATACTTATATACATATACGCTTGAAATAACTAGTGAAAAAAAGAGGCTAGGAATTTGAGGAAGAGTGATATTGTAATTAAATTATAAACTCAATTTAAGAAGCAATTGTAAAAGATAGAACATATCTCTCTTGAGGCACTACAATGACCACCTTCTGAGCTTAGGTATCTTAGGCATGTTACCTTATTCATCCTCACAACAGTCTTGACAGAAATCAATCGAAGTTAAGAGGCAAAGGTTTTCCAAGTTTCAAGTTGTCAAGTAGCCAAATTAAGGCTGGGATGCTAAACCCGGGTGCACAATAGTTCCACTCCGAAGTGGAACACATGGACTAAAATGCCATGGGTAAAAGAAATAGGACACGGAAAATCCTCCCCTCCTTCCCCATTCTGATATTCACATAGGAGATTCTCTTCCATCTCTCAGAGTCCCAAGGAAGGCAAGAACAGAGAGAGGGAAACTGAGTCTGGTAAGGCCCTGTTCTGACCAACCACTGCAGTCATTATTCAATTCTGTCAAGGGAAATATAACTTAATCCTGGTGCATAGCAAGAAGGTTTCCCAGGTTTCACCTTGGCAGCCAACGCTAAAATCCTTATGATTTTGACTACTCCAGCTTTGAGGTGCATGCAGATTGGATTATGCTTCTAATAATAATACTGCCAGTCTGTCTTTAAATAAGAAACTTGCTAGAGAAAAGTGACATGGGCACAAGAGAGCTGGCTTTCAGTTTCTCCCACACACAGCCAATATTCTTTATCTCTTGAGCAGTGTCTAGTAGTCTGGTGGATTTTTCACAAGGCCACCTCTGTTTTTGAAGAACTTATACCAAGTTTATTGATAATTGCACTACTTCTAAGCATCAAATTTTATATTTTTTACTTCTGTTTCTGTTTTGGGGGAATAGTTGTATCTGTCAACCCATTTCTTAGAAAGATCTATAAGCCATTGTATCTCTAGTGGATGATAGTCTGGCCACCCTTCTGCTGGTTTCAAAATGTGTATTAAGGAATGTTTTCTTTACTGTCCTCTCTACTATCATCCAAGTCTTTGATTTGGATGGGGTAGGAAAGATTGGGATGAGTCTCTGTCCAGTGGCATTTTAAAGACCTTCCCTATAAGAGCTATTGACTCAGCTCAGCATACACCTCACATCTCAAGCCTTACTCTAGCTCCTCACTTATCTCCCAAAGTATAGGCATCTTTTTCATGAAAAAAATTAAAGATAATGAGAACAACACATTTCTATCCTTCTTTCTCTTGAAATCCCTAGGCATCAAGTAATAATACCTTAATTTTCCAGTGAAGGAAATTAAGGCACATTAGCAAGTACATATTCTGCGGAAAATTGCTCAGCAGGTAAACATTCAGATTTTGTACTATAATTACCAACCCTCTCTGCTTGACAGTCTTACCCTTTTAGTTTTTAATTTGAAAATAATTTTAATTTCACAAAAAATTAGCAGTGATAGAGCAGTTCAGTGACTGATGTTTTCTTGCTTGTAATCTACCTGTTGCTAAAGCTATTTGCTTTATCATTTGTGCTCTTTCTGACTCCAGCTACACATGTTTTTATGTAATATACAAAAATGTATATGAGCTTCCTCTGAGTGATATGAATATTAAATATATACTACCCCTTTTCCTTTAATTCAATGTGCATTATCTAGGAAGAAATATATTCTCTTGCTTAACCACAGCATAATTACTTAATTAAGTAGATAACTAGCATCATTCTAACATTAATATAAGATCTTTTTTTGGTTTTTCTATATCCATAATCCATTTATTGATTTTTTTCCCCAAATATATTTTATGGCATTTTTCCCTTCAGTATAAAACTGGGTCTAGATCAAGTATTGGATTTGTCATGTTTTGTCTGTCTCCTTCAATCCATACCCATTGTTTTTCCTTTATGACATTGACAGTATATAGTATAGTTCATTCTAACAGAAAATTCCTTATCTAAAGGTAGTCTGGGGCCTCTCTATGAGTATATTTAAACTGAGGACATTGAGGCAGAATACTCGATAAGGGATAGTATTTTACAATATTCTTTTTTGAATATTAACAATATGTATTTGGTTTTATCAGGTAGTTTTCATTGTTTATCTAACAAGGTGTCTAATTTCTATATTATGTAGATGCAGTTCATTTCCTTGACATTAATAAAAATAAGTTACTTTTGATACTGTGATAAAATATTCTAACTAAAAAGATCTTGGAGAAGAAAAGGTTTATGTGGTTTATATCTCCAGATTATAATCCATCATTGAGGAAAGTCATAGCAAGAATTTACCACAGGAACCTCGAAGCAAGAATTGTAGGGGAAGGGGTTGCTTGTTCTTCCTGGCTGCCTGGATAGCTTAGCCCCAAAATAACCACACAGAAACTGTATTAATTAAATCACTGCTTGGCCCACTAGCTCTATCTTCTTGTTGGCTAACTCTTACATATCAGTTTAACCCATTTCTATTAATCTGTGTATTGCCGCAAGGTTGTGGCTTACTGGGTAAAATTCCCAGCATCTGTCTCCAGCGGCTCTATGGCATCTCTCTGACTCCATCCTTCTTTCTCCCAGCATTCAGTCCAGTTTTTTCTGCCTACCTACCTTCTGTCCTGCTATAGATCGAAAGCAGTTTCATTATTCATTAATTTTAATCACAGCACACAGAGGAGACTCCCACATCAAAGAACCATGGAACTTCTTGCTGCCTTCTCACAGGCTGGCCCTCAGACCTATGCTTAAGTAACTTTCTTATTCAGCCCAAGACCATATACATATCCATTGTACTGCCAACAGTGGATGAGCCCTTCTATACAAATTAGTAATCAAGACAATGCCCCCACAAATCTACCCGTAAGGAAATATGATTCAGAAAGTTTCTGGGTTAAGGTTCCTTCTTCCCAAGTGATTCTATGTTGTGTCAAGTTGACAATAAAAACTAGAGAGGCCAGCAAACAATATCCCCATTTCAAGAACATGGAAATACCATGATTTGTGATGGCTAAGTGTCTTGCCACTGAGACAACACAGGATCCCCAGAGGTGAGAGCTTCATTGAGGGATTGTCTCTAATGGGTTATTCTGTGGGCATATCTGTGGAAGATTACCTTAATAAGGTCATTGATTGATTTGGAAAGAGCTAGCCCATTGTAGAAGCAGATTCTGGACTATGTAGGAGAGGAGAAAGTTAGCAGAGTACTAGCAAGTAAACAAGCAGATATCCACCCATTTATTTCTCTGCTCTTGTCTACAGATATGCAGTAATTAACTGTGCCAAGCTCCTACCACTCTGATGTCCTTAGTATTATGGAATATAACCAGGAAATGTAGCTGCAATAAACCCTCCCCCTCGTGCCTTTTTTTAAAAATCGAAAGATTTTATAAATACAACTGGAAATGAAGCTAGAACATTATTGTCATCAAAATATGCCTATGTGCAACCCACATTGATGTTTTAACTTGGATTTGTTTGACTGTGGAGTGGAGCGAAAGCAAGTTAGAAATGATGTTTTTTTTTTTTTACTCTCTCAGTTTTTTTCCATATTTATTTCTACACCAAGAGCCCTACTCATATGTTCAGACATTCATCTGTCTACTATTTATTTAATGTAGGGGATAGGTGCCTATTTTCTCCCATGGATTATAGTCACAATGTATTTGTTTACGTTTTCAAGCAGCTTTACATTTGGGCAGTGAGCCACTTTGAGTAAGCTGATATTCCTTTTTTTTCTTCCTTGGGGTTTGTTTTTATTTTTGATTATGTATGTATGTGTGTTTGAATCTATGTACATATACCATCTGTATTCCCATGCTCACAGAGGCCACAAAAGGGCATTGGATCCTTTGAACCTGAAGTTAGAGGGGACTGTGAGCCATCGCCTGCATACTGTGATTTGAACCTGGGTTCTCTGGAAACACGGCAAACATTCTTATTCACTAATTCATCTCTCCATCCCCAGTTCTCATTCTGACAATGCCTTCTCATCATCTCTCTTAATATTTCCTAGTTTTTCTATAATAATAAGATGTCTAGAATCCTCTAGAACTTTTGTCTGCCCAGCAACATTTTTGTGGAGTCCTTATTTGTTTAGTAAAGAATGATATCAGAGGCCAATATCTGAGACATACATGTGCTCTTTATTGCTGGGATGTTTTCATTTGGATTGTTTTAACAAACAGAACTAGGAAATATAAGCATGTGTATACAAAAATGCATTCACATGCTTACAAAAATGAATACACAGGTATGGATGCACATACATACATTGGCATGACCATAACTACATGTACACATATATAAATACTTTTAAATAATTAGTTCACAGAAGTGTCCTCCATTTAGAAAACTCTTTCTTAACCAATGATCAGTTTTTCCTCCTGCACTTCAATGATGGCTGAAATCAGAGCAAAACAGGATATCAAGTGACTGAGAGAACATTACTTCATCATCACTTCTGATTATGACCATTCACATCTTGTAAGATTATTGCCTACCGTTCTCAGAGAGATTATCTATACCTTTGAAGATTAGATTTTGTCTGAGATCCTTTTTGTCAGATAGTGGAGAGGGACTTGAGAAAATGGGGCCTTAATTTTCTGCTAACATTGGGAGTTTATGATCCAGAATTGTTCATAAATTTGAGGGAATTAGTGTATAGCATCTGAGACCCTAACATAGCAGTGAGTCTGTCTGTCTTGGGCAGAAGTTTGTTCTATGATGTTTATGATCTCATAGGTAAAGTCTTTTGAGGATGGGGTGTCCCAGCTTCTAGATGCTGAAGTATGGGGAAGACATTCCTTGGTGCTATAGATCTAAGAAGAAAGTTTCTCTGGTCAAAAGCAAGCAGGCATTATGGTAGGCACTTAACCCATTCTCAGAAGCCTAGCAACAGAGCCTTGTAGGGTGCATCAAAAACTAGTCTTGAGAGTGGTGCCTGAGTCCCATACCATACCTATGAGTACCTGGAACATTCAGGGAACTAGACAAGAACAACAACAATTCAAACCCAGCCATTCAATGTGCTAATGAAAAGAACAGAAAATTACCAAAAGATGGAATATAAATTGCATTAAGCATCAGAAAAAAGAGAAATGAATACTGAAAATACTTTGAAATGGCAGTTTCTGAGAAATGAAACCCATGTATATAACTGGCTGGACTACCCCAGCCACCTAGAAGTCAGTCAAATAACTAACAACAGAGCTTCACCATGGCTCTGCTACCACCAGCCTGGGTATTTACCCACAGATCTTCAAGCTCACACATCACAGAGACACAAGCACAACAATGTCTCCTGAGGAACTACTCACAACAGCTGAGCTATAGAACCAACTTGGGTGTCCAAACACAGGGGCAAGTGTAACACGATTAATAAAAATCCAGAGACAGAAATTAGGGTGCAACCTGAAGGTCAGAAAAACAAAACAGCCAGCCATTGGCTCTTACTTCTACCTCAGTCTGAAATGGCGATCCTGCCTCCAGGAATCTCAGAATGAGACTGTGCCTGAGAACTATCTCCTCCCATCTTACATTCCTCTCTAGTGCTGGGATTAAAGGCATGCAACACAACCGCCTGATTTCTATGACAAACTAGTGTGGCTACTGGGATTAAAAGTGTGTGTCAGTAGTGCCTAGTCTGTAAGGCTAATCAGTGTCGCTGTTTTATTCTCTGCTCTTCAGGCAAACTTTATTTATTCAAATACAAATGAAATATCACAGAAAAACAAATACCATGTGCTTTCTCTCATATATGGTTTCTAGATTTTATATAAATACATAAAATGGTGTGGGTACATATGGCTTGAAAGCAGAAGAGAAACTGTCTAAGGGAACATATTGAATATGTGAGGAAATATTTTTAATATACAATATGTGTTTGAATTAAAAAATAATAATTTAAAATTATACCAAAAAAGGAGTCCTGAAGTAGTCCTGCCCACTGAGATGGATAGCTTTAACTGTCCCTTTTAATACTATGTGAAGGCTCTAGCCTGTGATGACTTTAGAGCCAACAGCTCAGCTGTTAAGTGTGTGGTCTTGAGCATAATAGCTTCTGTGAGCCTGGAATTCTTCAATTATAATATAAAAAGGGTAGAAGACTGTTGTGGATTTTGTATAGCAAACGAAGTCTGCACTATTCAGTGGAATCTTAGGTAGGGGTACACTCTAAGAACACTCTAAGAGGTCACAATCCTTAATTGTGCCTACGTCTTTAGGGAGGTCCTTGAGCAAAATTGTCTGAGATATCTTACAGAAGTACTTGCAGTCTGATGTCAGGGGAAAAAATGGGCCCTGCCAAATACAGAACCCTTCTTTTTAGAGTCTCTCAGTGTACACTCCTAACAGCTAAGAGCCTATTTCCTGGGTCTGTGTCTCAGGCTGAGTTTTATAGAAATATAATGATTTGGATTTGTGTTCTTTGTTATTGCATTTTTAGCTGTTTTCCTTCTGGAAACATGCTTACTCTTCCTCTTTTGTTATCCTGAGAACATCTGCGACATTGTATTTTCCTTGGAACTTCAATTCTCAGTTAAGGTGCAGCCAGAGGCAGAACGTAAAGGCAAACAGCTTACCACAGAGGTGTTCTATGGGTTGACTGAGGCTTCACATGTTTACTGAATTGTCACTCTCAGGCTGCATGTATCCAAACTTCTGAACCCAGCAGGGCCAGCCCCCCAACTAGGAATGACTGGCATGTGAAATATGGCTTTGTTCTTGTTCTACCCGAGCTTGGTATACAAGGGCTACTGATGAAGAACAAGTTCCCCTGTGATACAGCAGAGGAGGAAGTAGCATGAGTCTGAAAATCTCTCTATTCTGTAAGCACGGTTGCCCAACATCCAGAAGCTTTCCTGGGTACCACAGGGCAAGAACATCTGTCACCCAAGCATAAGCGATGGGAGGAGAGGGGGGAATATGAGCATACAGGTGAGTAATTCTCTCCTAAAGGTATTAATATTAGATTATCTTTTAATTTTGTACTAGTCAAAGGACATGACCAATGCTTACTCTTTGCTGATCTTGACACAGGGGAGACACAGTAGGTAGGTGAGAGATGGGTTCCAGTTTTGGATCTAAGACCTCTGTGAATGAGTGACTTCTCTGGGTCCAGTTTCCTCCAGCCAAGGGAGGACATGAACTCTCCAGTCAGCATACAGTCTTCCTAACCTTTCCTGGGTCTTAAACTCTAAACTCACCCAACTCTATTACTGAAGGATTTGCTTCTACTGTGACTGACCTAAATTTTGGAGGCACAAAAATTTTATAAAAATGATGTGAGCCAATCATAAAGTGAGAAAACAATTCACAAAATATCAACTTTTAGAGTAAACAGTGAAAATATCACAAATATGTAATAATTACATTGATTTGTATAAGAACATTAATGTATACTGGTTATCTAATAAGCATTTCCATAAATGTTATATTCTGTATTTGTGTTACATGCTTCGTGACTGTATCCTCTCATGGTAAAATTCTATAATATCCTTTTTTATAGATAGACTAGATTTTATAGGAACATGATTGATCAAAATTTACTATTAATAGTGATTAACCAAATTTCAATCTCATCTCATTTTTAGCAATGGCATGTGCATCATTTGTGGTGATACCAAATTTGGAAAAATACCTCATTATGTTTTCGGGTAAACTGTAAGATTTATGCTCCCTTAGGCAAAGCACACGACCAGCTTGTCTGAGACTTTGGTCTAACTCAATGTTCATTCTTTGTTGACCTTAAAGCTACAGCAGGGATTCAAAGACAACATTCAGCTCTTAATTCTACAGCCTCCATGTAAGCTTGGCCAATCAGAAATGACCTTCAAAGTACATGGTATGCGTGAGCCAGGGACTTGGGAGCACGTGTGTCCCATCACTCTCTGTACATCTTGTATCTGCTCCTTATGAGCAAGCTCCCCCTCTACTCAGGAGAGATGACCCTACCTCTCACCATGGGTGAGGAAGGGCTGTTCCCTAGAGCATGAGCCTATGGGTCTAGGAGACTGGCTCCATGCCCCACCTGAGGGAGTGGCCTGGACTAGTCAGCTCAGCTAAGACCCAGGCCCAAATCCTGGACCTTGGGTTGGCCCAACCTATTATCAACCCCATCAATGGCCTGCTGGTGTGTAGGAAAGTACTGATCCTGTGGAATGACAGCCACAGGATCTCCATGGCTGGGGCAGAAGCAAGATAGCTGAAAGGAATTTCAGCGAGTGTCCAGTGATGATGTACCAGAGGCCTTGAACCAGACCAATGACTCATTGCAACGAAAATTCACAGGTGGGGCTGATTGGACCAGAGGGTATACTTTATGACCCATGGCAGCTCCCAAAGTCACTAGGATGAATGAAGAGGGGTTAGAGAGGTGAGGAAGATGGAGGAGTGAGTTGGCTTTTGTGTTTGTTTCGTTTTTAATTAATTTGGTGGATTTTTCTGGAGGGTTGCTGCATGTGTGAGGGGCAGATATGGAGAGACTTGGAGGTAACCTAGATTGGGGTGCATGATGTGAAATTCCCAAAGAATCAGTAACAAGTTATGTTATAAAAAGAAAACAATAAGAAAATTAGGAAGGGGTTAACTACTATACTAACTTACTAGTGCATTAGCTTGCCACACATGTTTACTGAATGAATCAATCAATGAATGAGTTCTTGTTGTGGTCATTTCATTATCCTGAATCTATTTTGTCAAAATTATGTTCATATCATTCAGGCTAAAGTTGTCCTCCTCATACCTACATAACTGTGCAATAGAGAGAAGTTCTTAGAAACAATCATCACTGCACTGACACCTAACAGACCTGTTTCTTTCGCTATGATAGTGGGAACTCCTCCTCCCTACTTCAGAGAAAGGCGAGATGTTTACTTTTCATTTTCAACAAAGTGCCAAAGCAGAGATCTTGAATTTGGTGCCAACCGGCTAACTGGAAATTACATTGTACAGAGAGTATGGGAAAATAATAAAATAAAAGACAATAAGAAAATAAACAAAACCATTTTTATTAGTCAAAAGATGATGTGAACTTCCAGAACAAAGGCCCCTCACCCCCAGCTGATTCCTAGCTGATGTGGCTTTGCTCTTTCCTTTCTCTTTAATCAGCCCTTTCCTAGCTAGCAGGACTAATTTAAATTCCTTCCATTCCCCCCATTTTATAAACCACACACAGCAAATTACCAGTATTGATAAACCATTAGAAAATAAAATAAGCAACAATTTTATTGACAGGCAATGAAGTAATGCCCCAGTAGTGTAGGTTTTTGGCAACTGAGCTTTTTGTATTCATTAAAACCCTACAAGCAGCATGTGTTAAATTTTTGATATATGCACTACTCATTGAAATCTTTATCTACATTAGCAATTTGTACCCCTGCTGCATCCTAAAAAACTGATTTATTGTGGCTTTCTCAGGTTTACCAATGAAAGAGCTCGGAGGGTTTTTTAGTGGCCTAAGTCAGTTTTATTTTTGGATGCAGCAGAACGTGTCAGGGTCTACATCACTCATGTTCTCCTTATCAATTTTGATGGATCATATGAACCCACACACTGTTCACAGTGGCTGGCAGTGTGACAGATTGGCATTCAGCTTGAGAACTACATGTCTATACATGTCTGTACAAATTAAGTAACTAGTATAAGAAGAAAAAGCCACAGTATTTCCAAATATTTTGAGGGAAGAAATGCCTATAAACTAAAGGGAAAGGTTTTATACAAGTAAATAAATACAAATAAAAAATATAAATCCAGAACTGTGATAATCCCCCTTCTTATCAAGTTATTGCTCTGCCATCTCTATTGTCATACCAGCGTCAAAGGAAAGTGTTCCTATCTGATGGCTGATCCATTTGAGCATCTAGACGATAGTCTGTACTCAACAGATCACTAAAGAATGGAATTTAACCTTCTAGCAGAACTGAAAGTATTTTAAAGACATACTTCTTTCATCCCACAAGACATTGAAATTTCCTCAAGAATCTCCTGCTGAGGTGAAAAGGCTAGCACTCTCTGGGAAGCTAGTGGAGGAACTTGTCTCCTAGAGAAATATTTCAACTTGTGAGAGCCAGTGGAGCCCAGACAATGGTGGATTCATCAGTGATGAGGGCGTCACACTTTGATAAGAGCGGCTAACTAATTATATATACCTCTTTCCTTTAACTGAACATTGTGTTAGGACCCTAATGACTGTGCTTCTTTTTCTCTCTTCTCAGTGTGGTAACACTGGATAAATCTTTGTCTCTGTTTTTCACTGTAAATGGGCTCTTTCATGTTCCTTAATAAGGACAGGTGGTTGAGCACAGCTAGTTAGGGTGCCTGAACCCAAACTCTGATACTAACTCTGATAACTATACATTTGACAAGTATCTAACATCCTGAAAGCTGGGCTCAGCGTGCTCCCTATTCCACACAGGGCCATGATTCTAGTTTGTCTGATTCTAGAATAGGATGCATAAGAGAGGAAACTGTGTGGATAAGTCTCAGGTTGATCTTGATTGACATGCCCTAACTCAGTCAAGCAACTGTAGTGATAGGAACGGTGGGCTGCGGCCCGGCTCCCGGCTAACTTTACCCAAAATAATTACACGGAAACTGTATTCTCTTAAACACTGCTTGGCCCATTAGTTCTAGCCTCTTATCGGCTAATTCTCACATCTTGATTAACCCAATTCTAATGATTGTAGCACCACGAGGTGGTGGCTTACCAGGAAGGATCATAACCTGCATCCATCTTGGAGAGGAGAGCTATAGAGTCTGCCTCATTGCTTTCTTCCTCCAAGCATTCTGTTCTGTTTATTCCACCTACCTAATTTTCTGTCCTATCAAAGGGCCAAGGCAGTTTCTTTATTAAACCAATGAAAGTAACACATAGACAGATGACCCTCCTCCATCAAGCAACCCATCCAAGAATTAATCTGGTACACTAATCACTGTTCACAGTACAAAAAACATTAAAGTGATAATGAGGAAATTTATCAAAAGTCACATCAAGTCCCCCTTCTTCCTCTTCTAGATATGTTAGGTGGCTTGGTGGCTTGCTCCCTTTTCTTTCCTTTTTTTCCCTACCCAGGGTATTGGAATTCCTTTCGATGAACCAGTCTGCCTCCAACTTGGGCTTGAAAGCCATCTTATAGTAAACAGGCTCATCCCTGTTTATCATTAAATATGTTTCCTAAAGATTGGGCTTTGCTCCACCTGTAACCTTAACTACAAATGTTTCTGTACTTCTATTTCAGGAAATAAGAACTGTGCTTTTGTTTTAAAAAGTTGTTATCACCACCTTACAAACATGCCTTTTTTTCCCGAGGTTGTTATGAACATCTTGCAACTAAACCTCTGAAACTGTAAGCCAGTCCTAATTAAATGTTTTCTTTTATGAAAGTTGTCATGGTCATGGTGTTTCTTTATAGCAACAAAATTCTAATAAGACCACCTCCATCAATCCACAACCTTTTTGCCTGCTTCCTCTATGACCAGAAAGAAGGTTGTTTGTTTGTTTGTTTGCTTTGTAAAGAATGGCCAAACATATGTGGTGGCTGCCCATACTGGTCTGGCCAATGCCATGTATCATTTGTATGTTCTCACTCCAAACTTCTACTTGGGGTGAAATGGAGCTATTCACCTCTTTTATCAGGGACCCATGAGATCCCAGGTGGCAATCAGGTATTACTGATGAATTTACCATTTCCTCAACTCCCAGCATTCAGTTAGCACAATTAAAACCCAGAGACATTACATCCTGATTACTCAACCCCAGATATAGGAGAGATAGAAGAGGTGATTCAACTCAAGATCATAATCTTTTTAACATTCCTTCTCCTAAATGCAAAGCTTTCATTTTTGTCTCTTGCTGCAGATTCTAATTTTGGTCTACCAGTTCCTAATGTTACCCAACCTGGCCACTTTGGGAATTTCTGGCTGCGTGTTCCTCCTGGGACTAGCTGCCTCTTACAAGGGTGGTACTCTAAAACTGATGGGGACCAGAACTGAATACTCCTAAAAAATGTGACCTGTGTCTCTTCCTCCAAGAGGAATGTTGTCTTCTTTTTCTATTACATAAAGAGAGAACGGCTGGATTGGGTCTGGGAGAGGTAGTACCAGGGGCTATTGGAACCTCTGAAAAAAATTGGTAATGGATGTGAGAAGCTCATGTGAGGTACTAAGGGGTTCCTTTTATATAGGGTTGGCAAAGATGGAAAAGGATGTGATCTAAGACTATAAGAAACAGGCTATTCCTAGGAATGATAAAAATCTCCTCTTTTGTAGAAGGGACTGAGGGCCACTGGATTAGGTGTTTACTATCTAAGGTTGTGGGTTGCAGTAACAGTTAGTTCCTAGTAGGTGACCTTATGGACTTTGAACCTTAGAGGGAGAGACTCTATAACCCCAATTGGAGAAGAAATTTAGAAGATGATAGGTGTCCATTTGGCTTATTTGTATAGAGAGACTGTAGAGGAATAGTTCATCTACATATTGTATAAGTTTCAATTTGGAGAGAAATAAAGAGAATAGATCAGAGTCCAGAGTCTGGCCAAATATGTATGGGCTGTCCCAGAACCCCTCTGGTTGGACAGTCCAGGTCAGTTGAGTAGAAAGTTTGGATTAGGGCAATCTAGATCTGATATTCTCATATATCAAGGAACATGGGAGAAGTGACCAGCCTAATGTCCCTCTTGATAGTAGTTTGAACATTGCTAGGTTGGCCTGAAGGGATTAGAGCAGGTCTGGACCTAGTGACCCTCATGATCTCATCTGAATCAGGGACACAATGGTCCTCGAATTTTAGGAGGCAAGTGAACCCGAGCAGTTATGGAAGCTGTTTGAATGGCCTTGGTCAGTGTGGTAGTTTGAATGTAATTTCCCCCATAAGATCATAGGGAGTGGCACTATTAGATGTGGCTTTGTTGGAGTGGGTATGGCCTTGTTAGAGGAAGTATCTTACTGTGGAGTCAAAGCTTGAGGTTTCCTATGCTCTGATACCACCCTAGGTCTCAGTTGACTTTCTGTTGCCTGTAAGATATAAGACTCTTAACTACTTCTCCAGCACCATGTCTGCCTGCATGCTACCATGCTCCCCACTGTGATGATAATGGACTGAATCTCTAAACTGTAAGCTGGAACCTCAACTAAATATTTTCCTTTATAAGAATTGCTGTGGTCATGGTGTCTCTTCACAAAAATCGACAGTCAGTATTTTGGTATTTCTATTTACAGGGTTTTTTGTTTGTTTGTTTGTTTTATCTGATCCAATATACAATTTAAAGTCTAGTACCAAGACTTGAGCCTGTGGAGAAAGGGGTCTTTTCTCCAAGCATTTAAGCTTGGACTTAATATTGGGGAAACCTCTAGAAAAAAGCAATAGGTCATGAGAGAGTTGTTCACCCCTCTGAATTTTTGTGGTCAAGATTGGTGTACTCTGTAAGGCACTCTATGAATTGAAATGGATTTTTATGTCCTGGATGACCTCTTGGAGTTTCTCACAGTTTACCAGTTTAACAGCAGCCTTAATGGAGACCTTCCTGGAAGCAAGTTGTAAACTGATCTCTAGCTAAAATGCCACCTGGGGTATCGTAGTTCCATTGGAGATCCCAGTCAGGGGCACTGGCTGGGTGTTCTGAATTAGTTTGGTGGATTTTGTCTTCATTTGCTCTAGTCTGTTCTCAAACTCACCTGTGCTCTTCTGGAAGAAGGTTGTTAGTTAGATTTACACACACACACACACACAAATACATGTATATGGTGGAAGGTAAGACTACAGGATTGGGTAACATATTGGAGTTCTTTGAAGAAAGTAGAGGAATTAGAGCTATAAGACACCATTTCTTTATATTTCACTTAATGAGAAGGGGACATGTATCTTGACCAGGCTCTCCATCCCAGCAACCTCCAGCAAAGGGAGAACTGGGGCCAGATTAGGTCAGGTAGGGAGAGATAGAGGGGTCACATGGCAGATTGGAAGCAAGTAACAGAAAGACTAAAGGCTGCTTGTGGCGTAAATGTGGAGGCAGGTTGGGATGGTTGAAGCAGCCTGTTGCTGGAAAGGGAGAAGAGGAGACCTAAGGCACCAGAAGAAGAGAAGGAACTGTGGGTGGAGGCCAGGAAGGTCGGGTGTTCTCATTAGTGGGATCAAGAGCAGTGGAGGAATTATCTTGTTCAGACCTCATATCTAGAAAAAGTTGAGTGGGGGAACAGAAAGAACAGAGGGAAGGCTTGGAGCAAAGGAAAGAGAAAGCTTGGTTATAGGGAAACTCTCTCCATTTCCCTGATCACTGATGGTAGTCACTAAGGTCCCAGGTAATATTGGAATACAGAGTGCTGCTGGTCAGCCATTTTGATTGATTATTTAGATGGCATTGAGGCCAGATTTGACTATAAAGTTTAGAGGTCCTTAAGGTGGCCTCTAGGTGTGAGGGATTGGAATTTCTCCAAGAGGCATTCCAAAGAAATTATGAGTAATTGTAAGATGATATTTACCCAGGCACAAAATGCTTGAGAGCCAACAGGCTCTCACTGGCCTAAACTGGACTAAACCTGCTATCTGAGCATGTACAATGGTAACTTCCTCATGAACCTACCTAGGTCTGCCAAGGAGCCCCCAAAACAGCTGCTGAACCATGCATGAAAAAAGATGACCCAAATCAGTCACCAGCTGCCACAAGAAATGATCTGCTCCAAACACCATAATATGGTTGTACAACCCTCTTTTGACAGCCTTTCCCCCTTTAGAGTCAAGCATATGCTAGAATATCTGACAAGCAATGGATCAGTTCAGCCTGGACTAATTTGGAATACATGAACAGTAAGGCAAACTGTGTCATCTGAGTGGACTTTAGGGAAGATCCTCTATTCAACACTTCATGCCTGTGAGTAATTAGAAATACCTATAGTTTGAATCAGCTGCATCCTGGAGAGGACAAGTGTGGTAAAGAAAGGCTTATGTGGCACAATCCAGCCAGTAAAAACCAAGAGCCATACATACTATGCCCCTTAAAAACTCACGTTTTTTCCCCCTACTGGGTCCCATAAAAGGAAGCCCCAACTCTTGGACACTCTAGCTCAAGCAGCCTGCTGCTCCCTTGTTTTGTATCTAACCGATACTATCTTTTACTATCTTTTTAATTAATACTTTTTGGTACTTTGCTGTTTGAATTCTTTTAGTAAAAAGCTAGAAATCCCTGTCATGATACCCTTGCTCCTCCCTCCTCCCCCATCACACACACACACACATACACCTGGAACAAACTGATCAGATCTACTTATGCAAACATTTCTGTATGATATCATTGTACTCTTTGTGAATGAAGTTTGGTTTGGGTCTGCAGCCTGCAGCCTGAAAGACTGCACCTTGCCTCACTACACCCAGGATGGCCATTATCCTGTTTCATCCTGTCCTAGGAAAACCTAATCATGAGCCAAATCTTTCTGTCAGATTATGAAACAGCCTGCCATGAAATCCCTGAACTCTGGCACAATTCTAACAAGAAAAACCCTGATGCAGTATAGCGGAAAATTTTAACTGAAAAATAGAACACACTCTGTGTGAGGCTGTGAAGTTGACTTTCATAAACAGGAAGGAGCTGTTCAGATTCTGAAAAAAAGAAATTGTGAATTTTTACTTTGTCACTAATTGTCTGGATAACCCTGGGCTATCTGCCTAATTACATTTTGTCTTTGGTTTCCTCACATTAAAAACAAGGATAATAATAGTTTCCTTTAAGGTAGTTGGAAGGATTAAGTGATGGAGGTGGGTCTTGTATTTATCTTTTGTTTTCATTAATTAATTAATAAAGAAAACTGCTTGGCCCTGATAGGACAGAAAATTAGGTAGGCGGAGTAGACAGAACAGAATGCTGGGAGAAAGAAGCCGAGTCAGTGAGTCGCCATGATTCTCCCACTCCAGACAGACGCAGGTTAAGATCTTTCCTGGTAAGCCAGCTCGTGGTGCTACACAGAATATTAGAAATGGGTTAGATCAATATGTAAGAGCTAGCCAATAAGAGGCTGGAACTAATGGGCCAAGCAGTATTTAAAAGAATATAATTTGCGTGTTGTTATTTCAGGTAAAGCTAGCCGGGTGGCGCGAAGCAGCTCCCCACAACAATTAAGCAGGATTATGTCTATAAAACATTTAAAGAAAGGCCTAGGAACACAAACTGTGCATTCAATCAACATAGGTTTCTTTCTCCAAACCTCCAGGAGAGAATTGAACAGGAGATGTGGAAGGAAATGGTGGGCTTGCTGAGGACCATCAAGATATGGTGAACTGTTCAGTCTACAAAACTTAACCCATAGTTAGCAAAACAAGAGGTGTGAATTTTAAACTCTCTTTTTGGTGGAAACTAGGAGGAGGAGTAAACATGACTTCTACTAGGAGAACGGGAGACACAGGGAAAATGGTCCACATTTACGGCAGAGGGTTTTAAGGAAGGAGAAGGAACTTAAATCTTTACCACGAAGGCAGGGTCCTCCTTCTTTGGCAAAAAGACAATCTAAATATGTGGCTTTAGAAGGAAAGACAGACGCTCTTGGGGCTGTCAGAGCTGCCAGCTGCAGGCTTGTAGAGGGCCAAGCACAGCACTAAACAGTGGGTGAAAGCACACACATCTCACAGAAAAGGGGAGACCGTGGGCCCAAAGCCAGAAACTATTCTTGGGTTATTTTTGCTTTTAAAGTAAGCTACTTCCACACCCCCTCCGTGACACTAAATTTAACCAACTGAAATTCTTTTTGTGAAAACAACATTCCATTCAACCTCTTCAAAAGAATTCAATTTAAAAAGAAGTGAGCACTTTCTCATAGTGAGGAAACACCCTGCGCTCCAGCTCTTCCTGAAGAGCCAGAGGATATTATAAATGCTACTCACCCACCCCGTCTGCATGGCAGGAGTGTCCACCAGTTGGCCTTTTTTTTAAAAGGGTAAAATTACTGTTCCCAGAAGAATGTAGTATAAAGAATGTTCTCTGAATAGAAGCCACTAATCCTGTATATGAGGAAGAAACGCAGTGCCATAGTTAGCAGCAGTTGTCAGTTTAACACATTTGGGGAGAGGGTGCTTCCATTTAGAAATTCTTTCCATCAGATGGGCCTTTGGAAATGTCTGGGAAGCATTTTCTTGACAGGAGGGCTCAGCCTACTGTGAACAGTTCACCCTTCCACAGGTGAGCTGCCCCAACTTGCCTTTAGTCGTTGCTTGATCACAGCAAGAGAAAAACAAACTAGGACACAGCATGAGAAGAGTTAGAACTGTAGAGTAAATGACTGGTGTAATTAAGGCTATTGTTTAGAAAGAACTTCGTTACTAAAGGATAAAAGAGTCAGCAGACAAATTAGAGCAATGAAACCATATGCTATAAGCAGTTTCTCAGATTCCTGTTTATGTTAGAAAATTACCTTGGAGCCGGGCGGTGGTGGTGCACGCCTTTAATCCCAGCGCTTGAGAGGCAGAGGGAGGCGGATCTCTGGGAGTTTGAGGCCAGCCTGGTCTACAAGAGCTAGTTCTGGGACAGGCACCAAAGCTACAGAGAGACCCTGTCTCGAAAAAAAAAAAAGAGAGAGAGAAAATTACCATGGACTAATCAATGGGTATACTGAAACCATAATAATCAGAACAAATAAAGGAATGCATGCAGAACAAAAGTGTCTAGGTAGGGCACCCCTAAAAGACAACAACAGTAGCTGATTAATTAAGTGTGTTAGCCAAGAGATGGGCACATTTTCAATGTGGGAGATAACTGATCCTTACCATAGTATTGTAACTAGGCACGTCTTCCAGAGGAGAGAATGTACTCGTATACTGTCAGTTCTAAGATAGACAAACTATGCCCTGTTCCATCTACCCACTACACTGTTAAAATAATGAAAACAGCGTCTCTGAGATCCTTTGTATCCAAACTGTTTGTAGGCAACCAGCAGATAGATTCTCCTACTTTGTTGGGCTTACCTGCTCTTTTTACAAGATCATGCCCTGCTCTATTGCTGTGATGATCACTTAAGAAGCCAGATCCCACAGTCTGAAGATATTTAGGCTATGCCCCCTGCAGTTCTCTCCCTGCAGAGAGTTAAGAAGCTGTTTTGTGCTATAGTATTATAGTTCCTAACTCATGGTCCTAACAAGAACCAGGCTTCTCTGGGCTCTCCATCTCATCTACTACACTGAACTAAATCCAGTGACATAGAACATCCCTCCTGAATCTGGAGAGATGGCTCAGTTGTTAAGAACACGTTTTTCCTCTAGTCAACCCAAGTTATTTTCCCAACAGTCACATGGGTGTCTTACAATGATGTGTAACTCAGCTTCAGGGAGATCAGAAACTATCTTCAGGCTTCCATGAGTACTGGTATACTCGTGGCATACATCCACAGATACGTACATTAATATTTTTTAAGTATTTAACTTGCCCCCATCCCTCAAAAACTAATAAAAGCCTTTGATGAAGGCTTCTATAAGAAGAAGCTTCGCTCCTGGATCCACCCTGTCTTGTGATCGTTCTCTCTCTTGTTCTTGCATCAAGCTTTGTGAGGTTCCTTTCCGGTTTTAAAGGGAAGCCGTCCTTTGTTTTAAGCATCTGGTGCTTTATTTTCGATACATTGTTATTCTTTCCTAGCATTCTTATAACTTCAAGGTCCAACCACGTCTGTGGTCTTTCTTCTAAAGAACCTGCCAGCACCTTTTGCTGTCTAACCCTACTCCTTTCTGTCTACAGATCGAAAACCACAAGGAAAGAAAAACACTATTGACTATAAACATTCATAAAGTGCAAGGACAGCATTATATGTGCTTTCATTGTCAGAGACTAAAAGTTCTGACTTGTACAATAAGGATTCATTCCTGGTTTCATCAAATGTGAGACACAATCCAGAGGGGGAAAAACATTGTCAATTAAACTGACACAATGCTCTCTGATGACAAGAAATCTTTTATCTATTGGAATAAAGCTCTGGAACTTATTTAGAGATGCATTTTTCATATAAGAATTAAATATCACAATTAATTTCTTTTTTATGGTTTTTCAAGAAAAGGTTTCTCTGTGTAGCTTTAAAGCCTGTCCAAAAACTCACTCTGTATACCAGGCTGGCCTCAAACTCACAGGTATCTGTCTGCTTCTGCCTCCTGAGTGCTGCGATTAAAAGAGTGTGCCACCACCACCCGCCCCATAATTAATTTCTGTCTATCATTGTCATCAGTCATATTGCTTGCTGTTCACAAAACATGATCACATTTAACCCAAAATCTTTAGAGGCATTTTTAAAATTCAGAGCCATAGTAATCCATACTTCCTGAAAAGTTTTTGTACCCTGATAAGCCTCTCCACAGATGCAACAATACAAATCAGACCAAATCAAACCGAGTTAGAAAAAGCCTAGGTTTAATGAATACAACACTCCCAGATGGCTTTCCAGACCCCTGGAGAGGAGATGGAAAAGGAAGACCACAAAGCCACTTGTCTGTTTTCTGCGGGGGAGGGCAGTTTAAATGCCAGATTGGTCTTGAGCATCTCTGGGGGAGGGGTCATTGTTTGGTGGACTGAGATGCAGCAGGTTTTGAAAAGAGAGATGGGGGAGGGGGCTTGGGATGGGGCTTCCCCCTGCACATTTCTAGACTCTTTGGATGTAGAGAATTCAAGAGCTGGTGTGAAGCTTCCACCAGAACATCCCAGACTCTGAGTATATGGACACCAGTTCAGGTCTGACTACTTCCGGAAGGCATGGGGTAACAGGGGGAGGGAGAGAGTTCGTGGGCTCACACTTAGAGGGAGGTATGGGTGGAGGGGCATCCAGTTAGCTGCCATTCTGAAGATCTCAAGCATCTGTTCCTCGGGAGAACTGAGAAGGCAGGTTGCTAGAAGAAATACATTGTTATTATCAGACCTATGAACATGGCTAGCCATAGGAAAGGTGATTAAATGACAGAAAAAATGGAATGGAGAAGTGCCCTAGTTGTATAGAAGAGGCAAGGGTGAATGGGTGAGAAATGAAAGCAGATGTACCCATTAAAACCAGATTTCAGTTGCTGGGTAGGTGCCTATTTGAGCCTGGAGAGATACTACCAATGGTGAATCTGGAGAACCCTTGACCCAGGAAGCAGGGGTGACCTGTAAAATATGCTTGAAAATACGTGTGGTCAAAATAGGTTCTGAAGTTTGCTACATTTCCCCAGACCATATTTCTTAATACAGCAGCAGAACTTCTCCCAGGAACCTAAATGTGTCTGTAAGACAGCTGCAACAGATTTATATCTTGGTATCATAGCAAAAGGCTATGGTTTTAGATAAAAAAGCATGAACATTTTAGAAGACAATTAAAGGAAATTTTAAAACTCTGAATCTCTGAAGTTACATTTGAAACCCGTTAATCCTGGGCAGAGAAGCCTGTCTGTACTTTCAGCAGGAACCTTACCTAATGAGCTTCCAGTGCCCTGGTCATCAAACACCATCAGACAGACCTGAGAGGACAAGTGAATGAGCAGAAATGAGACAGCTTTTCCAGCTACCCAGGCCATCCCAAGTCTCTCCATGGTGTCTGGCAAATACCAGTCTCAAAAGCACTTTTGCCTTTAGCTGTTAAACCCAGGAGGCCTGACAGATTTTCCTGTGGGTGTAGGGTTCAGTCTACCTGTCTTTGTAGGATGAGATGATCAGTTCCCCTAGTGTCCTGTCATCCAATTTCAGTCAGGGTCCAGGCAGCCGATAAGGTAAAAGGCAGTTTTTTCACTGGGTGGGTGTTTTTGCCATATCCAAAGCAAACATTCAGGGGGAAATTCTTCCTCCATCCATCTTTATGGAGGAGATACAGGATGCTGCAGGAGCTGGCATCTCTTTATATCATAAGAAGCTTTTTAAATTAAATGCCATGCTCTCAGATCTGTAAAGGTGTCTGAGTAGTAGTGTATCATTACCTATTAGGTATATCTAAATTAGACATATGAGTTAAATTTGGACATACCAACCAAAATTGTGGCCATCCATGTGTTTGTACTTTTCAGAGCAGTTGTAATCTGGAGGTACAACTTTCACAGATGTTAAAACAATCAGATATACACATACAGGCATACTGTGGCCACATTATTCAGACCTATATTTTACAGACAGACAAAACTTTTTCCAGGAATCTGTGTCAGCTGACCAAATTAAAAATCCTGGAGTAGGCTGCAGGAGCCAAGTGAGCACAGAGGTGGTCTACTGGCCAGGTCAGCAGGTGCTATAAAGGAGAACAGAACACCTATGCAGCTCAGAATGGGAGGGCAGGGTTTGGGGGGAGAGGGAGAGGGGACAGACCAGTGTCTGTGGTAGCATGGACAGGGCAAAATTTTTTAGCGTCCCAATTCTCAGAAAGGCAGGAGTCATGAGGTGCTGAGACTCTAGCACCCAAGACAGGCTCTGTGAGACAGTGGGTACCGGGGGAAGGGTGGAAGCAGTACCCAGAAACTGTGCGCATATGGAAGTTCCATCCACTTGTCCCATGCTGACAACAATTTTTAGGCTTTTAGGACATACAGTGTCAGACAGTCCCAATTTAAAAAGATTTTGTAAAGGCGATCAAAGGGGGTTGGAGATCTCGCTTCAAATTGTGGTTCCCCATTTCACAAGTCTATGCCGAGTCCTGAAGCCTAATGCAATGCTTCCACTGTGGTAGACTTTGGGTCAAAAAGAAAAAAAAACCCCAAAAAACAAAAAAAAAACGGCTTGTGGGATATTTCCTTGAACAGAATGACTTCTGAAAAAGTCATTTTTCAGGACAGGACAAGCCAGGTCTTTGTCCCAGTAACAGGTCAGTGGCCTGGCACTGCTGCATCTTTGGCAAGATACCCTGAAGACTGTAGGAGGCCCTGGGCCTCCAAAGCAACGACAACTTACCCCGTCTAAAGCTGATCTTAGCCTGGTAGAGAGCAGGTGCGGGAAAGAAGGGTATTTTTCCACCACATAGCCCAGGGCCAGAGGGGGAAAACAGCCCCTTGGTGGGACCTCCAGATAAAAAGTTTCTGTACTTTGAAAAGCCTCTTCAATGGCATAGCAATCCAAATCAGACCAAATCAAACCGAACTGGAAAAGGCACAAGTATAATGGATACAACACTCCTGGATGGCTTTCCAGTCCCCCAGAAAGGAGATGGGAAAGGAAGGCTAGAAAACCACTTGTCTGTTTTCTTGGGGGCAGTTTAAATACCCTGTGGGAGTGGTCTTGAGCATCTCTGTGTGGAGGGGTCATCGTTTGCTGGGCTTTGAGAGGTGCAGCAGGGTTTGGAGAGAGATGGGTGATGGAGGGCTTGGGATGGAGCTTTCCTCTGAACACTTCCCACTGCACAGTTGCTCTGTAATCTCAATTACTGAAAGCATTTCTTTTTATTTATTTTTTGAGGCAGGGTTTCATATAGCCCAGGATGACCTCAAACTTAGTATGCAGTCTAAGTCCCTTTGTTTACTTCTGAACGCTGAAATTGCAGGTATGTGCCAGCAAAATCATTTCAAAAACTGACAATGAAAGATTTAATGCTAATGCATTCACATCATTTCAGAAGATGTAGACAGAAGACTCTTGGAGAGAAAGCAGATTCCCTCCTTTCAAGTTCTTCAATGATTTGATGACTGAAACACAAAGGGGCTTCAGTGTTCACATCACAGAGGTAACAATCAAAATGACATGTGCATAGGCGCTGATAACTGGGTCAGAACCACCCTTGGTCTACAGTCCCTGAAAGACATAATGACTACAGAATATATTGTGCTGTCAGAGATCAACATCTCTAAAGAAACTGAGAAAATCAAGTGCAGTTTAAGATTAGCCAATACATTGTTGTACTTAAGAAGACTGCCAGCTACAGTGGCATTTCATTTGTATTTTAATAAATAAACCTTGCCTGAGAATGAGAAAAGTAAAACAGCCACGTTGGCCAGCATTACAGACCAGGCAGCAATGACACACACCTTTAATTCCAGTAGTCACACCAGTTTGCCATAGAAACCAGGCAGTAGTGGTGCATATTCTTAATCCCAGAACTAGAGAGGATTATAAAACGGGGGGAGAGACAACTCTCAGTCTCAATCTCATTCTGAGATTCCTGGAGGCAGGATCGCCATTACAGACTGAGGTAGAGGTAAGAGCCAGTGGCTAGCTGTTTTGCCTTTCTGACCTTCAGGTTGAACCACAATTTCTGTCTCTGAGTGCTTATTAATCGTGCTTCAGCTGGCCTCTCTCCATGACTCTCATTCCCTACCCTTGTTATTCTTCCACTTCTGGCTCTGAAGCCTCTCATTTGGACTTGCATTTGTTTCGGCTTTATTCTTGGAAACTATTGTGAACTTGCCCTCAATGCTCTTCCTCCTAGAGTGTGTTATGCTAGGCATCGTCTATCCATTTCCTCAGCACAGCAATCTGCTGCACCAGGGGCTGTGTAGCCACATCTGAAATAAACTCATTTGGCTATTCAAGCCATGTGACTGCGGGCTCATCCTCAGCCACCACAGGGCCTGTAGGCCAACAGGCGTGAGAGGAATGTACTTCTCAGCTGTGCTGTTTTCCCACTTCCCCCATTCCTTTCTTCCTTCCTTCTGAGCTTCATTCTTCCTTTTTTCATTTTATTGTTTGAGTAGATGTATTTTATTCTTTATATATTGGAGATATACAAGAAATATTGGCTTATTCTAAAAAAGTATATAAGGAAAGAATGAAAATACCAAATCATTCATGCTTCTACCTCCACAAAATAAAGAGCAACAAGAAAAAAATTAAAACGTGCCATTTGGATTTATTTGCTTATTTGTATGTTAGTTTTTCTAGTTTAAAGTTTCATTTAGTAGCTGATTTTTAAGTTTTTATGTTTCTACTTACTTTTGTATGAATTGTTTCTTTACATAAAAATCAAGCAGTTTTTCTGTGAAAATTCAATTGCAAAAATTATATAATTGACATTTATTCATCTAAAACAAGACTATCTTCTCTCTTTTTCAGGGCTGCACTGAAAGGCAGAAACACATCATCCTCCTAATGCTCTCGGCTTTCTTTCTTATTTTCATGTGAATATTAATTGCACACAGTACTGAGTATTATAGGCAATTTCTTTTAAGAAGAGCATGTGCTTTAACAATATTCATTCCCCACACCTTCTTTTTCTCCCAAATTGTCTTTTTCCTTCCCAATAATGTCCTCCCACTCCTCAGTCACACACGGCTTTATAGATTTATGAACAAATGAGTCTTTCTAAGTATGACTTACTTCACTTAATATGAGGATCTCCAGTGGCTTACATTTACCAGCAAATAACATAATTTTGAACGCTTTAATCTGAGTGTACATGTGTCTGTATGTCTGTCTGTCTGTCCGTCTCTGTCTCTGTCTCTGTCTCTCTCTCTCTCTGTCTGTGTGTGTGTGTGTGTGTGCTATTTTCTCTATTCACTCATCTATTGATGGACACCTAAGCTGACTGATACCATACCATGGCTATTATGAAGAGTACTACAATAAATATGAAAAACAAACAAACCTATCAACAATGAACTAAAAATACTCTTAAAGAGGCAAGAGGATCATGAGCCTCAGATTCATAGCAAATTTGAAGCTACCCTGGGCTACTTGAGATGCTGACTCAAAAGAAAGCATTTAAAACAAAGCAATAATGTCAAAAGGACATGGACAGGCAGTTCTCAAAAAATAAAATAAAAATGGCCAATAAACACATAAAAAGATTTTTATTACACTTAGCTACCAGGAAGATGCAAATTAAAACCACACTGCAGTTTCTCTTCATTCTAGTCAGAATGTCTGTCATCAAGAAAATAATAAATGCAGGTAAGAAGGTAGGGGGATAAGTCTCACACACTGCTGGTAGGAATGCAAACTGCCCCAGCCACTACGGGAACTCAGCTACTGCTCAAAAGCTTACCTAGTAAGTGATGAATGTTGCTTGCTGTCTCCTTCACTCATTCATGCTCAGCTAACATTTTTATGCAGTTCACCTGCTTAGGGATGGTGTTGCTCATAGTGACCTCCCCCACAAACAATTCTCAATTAAAGCGTTCTCTCATAGACTTGACCATAGGCCAACCAGCTCTGATTTATTTTTCTTGACATTTGGAAGCATTTCTTCTTAATAGTGTTTCTTCATGACATTGATCATAAGTATCCCTATTACGCATTAGACTTGACAAGTCAAGAATCCTGTTCTCTCACGGCGGGGCACAGTCTTTGACACACAATCAATGAATGTTTTCTTTTAACTACAAAACATGAAGCAGAGAAATTAAATAAATATTCTAAGGGATGCCTGAAATGAAAAATCATTAGTTTGGAGAAGGGAGAGAATTTCTTTTTAAACATTCTTGCTTAATCATTTTTGACTCTGAGATAGAAACAGAACATCAGAGAATGGAAGGAATCACATTTTTGGTTTTAATGGGGGTATGTTTAATTTTTTAACAGGTTTTGAAAGTTCTTCACTCAGCAAATTAAATAAATATGGCCAAACACCTTTTTTCCCCCATGTAACTGAAAGCCATTTTTATTCAAGGGAAATTGAGTTTCCTTCTTCTCAGATGACTATAGGTTTTGTCAAGTTGACAATAAAAATTAACCAACATAGTGAGTATTAAAATAAGATTTAAACCCAAGTCCATCTGGCCCCATACATTGCCAATGTTCTGTGTATACCAAACTCTTTCTTTTCAGTTATATTCATTGTCTAAATAGATAAGAATTTCTCGAGGTCAAGACAGACATTTTTCTTAAGGGGAATTTTCAAAGCAGTCTGTTCAAAAATCTAAAGGAAACAGGGCTCGTATTTTTGTTCTGTTTGACTGCTTACTGATTTTAAGGTGACATGCTGAGCAGTGTCTCTAGCAGAGAGTAATGCTTTTCTTTGTGAAAGCTATCTGTCTAACTAGGGTCTAGACTCTTCCTGAAATTCTGAGCTACAAAAACAAACCACCAAGGATAGATGTTTAGTTTACCTCATATTTCTGGTCAGGAGGCCTTCACAGTGACTCATTATTAGCTTCCCTGCAAAGCTTCTCTTTAAGTCCACACATAGAAAATCATATAAGACTAGGATTCAACAGCTTCTTTCATTTAAAACAGCTCTTAACATTTTGAGAAGTTAAGCACAAATGAATCATAAATGCACAGACTAATTTCCCTTGAATAAAAATGGCTTTCAGTTACATGGGGGAAAAAAGGTGTTTGGCCATATTTATTTAATTTGCTGAGTGAAGAACTTTCAAAACCTGTTAAAAAATTAAACATACCCCCATTAAAACCAAAAATGTGATTCCTTCCATTCTCTGATGTTCTGTTTCTATCTCAGAGTCAAAAATGATTAAGCAAGAATGTTTAAAAAGAAATTCTCTCCCTTCTCCAAACTAATGATTTTTCATTTCAGGCATCCCTTAGAATATTTATTTAATTTCTCTGCTTCATGTTTTGTAGTTAAAAGAAAACATTCATTGATTGTGTGTCAAAGACTGTGCCCCGCCGTGAGAGAACAGGATTCTTGACTTGTCAAGTCTAATGCGTAATAGGGATACTTATGATCAATGTCATGAAGAAACACTATTAAGAAGAAATGCTTCCAAATGTCAAGAAAAATAAATCAGAGCTGCATCTTAGACTCTTTAAAAACATGATTTGCTTTCACTTGGTTACATTGCAATGGCAGTTCAGAAGATGATAGAAAAGTAAAGCTATTCCTTTCTAGTGAAGACAAGCATTCACCCAAGCAAAAGAGCAGGCTATTCAGAGATGGAGCCCTGAATCCCAGGTACAGAAACTCTTGCCCTTATGCCTTTCCTCACAGGAAGAAACAGGATGACAACATGTTTCCAGGGGATGAACTAAATTAAAGTTGGCCTGAGTAAAGATGAGAGTTCACAGGCATCCCAGCATATCCAGAGACACTCAAGGGAGAATCAAGGAGTTGTATAGAGAGAGAATGGAGGTGCTTAATGAGCTGACACATCAAGCGAGAATTAGATGAGAAGCCAGTGTCTTACTGGCCCTCTTTGCCTGTTGGTAAGAGAACATAGTCTGTCTGAATGTGAAAGTCCTTCCTTTCTGTTGGGAACTCTAAGGTTTGACTTCATCTCACTCTAGCAGAAAGCTGAAAGAAACATTGAAATCAGGCACCTGTTTAACAATGATGATTGCACAGGGTCCATATTTAATGGCTTTGAATTCACTGTTCAGTGTCATTTAGGAGATCTCTTGGGTCTTTCTAAAAATCTGGACTGGCATTTCATTACCTTTCTGGTGTACAAGTTGTCCATGAAGCTTGAGATCTTGGTTATAGCCATTTGAGGAAGAAGTGGGTCAAAGAGAAATGATAAAAAATCCGGATCAAACAAATGTTAAGCAAGCATCAGCTTTTTGTGGCGATAGAAAAGAAACCAAAGGTACTGATTGTTTCCGGATTTGGAGCCCAGAAAAGAGAAATCTCATTTATTTTTTATTTCTTTCTTTGTTCTGTGTCTTTTCTCTCTCTCCTTGTTTCAGACACTTTATTTTCTCTTCTTTTACTTTTCTTCCTTCTTTTCCCTTTCTTTTTTTGCCCCCACCCTCTTTTCTTTCTAGCAAATGTGGTGTTTTGTTTTTTTTTTTCTGCTGAGAAATGGCCAATCTATACTGATAGCATTGAGTTATGTCATCCTTAAACATCAAGGGCCATTTTTCTCTATTTGGATTGTTTAAAAGTCATCTAGGCTCCAACCAGTCCATCTGTCACCTATAGACACTATACACAACATGTGAGAAAACTTGGCACTCTAGACCATAGGTAGGCCTGTTGGTGTGAGTTTTCATTACCGTAAGCTTAAGTTTTCAGGAAAATGGCATCAGCAATTTATTTCTTTTTTCCCTCTTTCGGTTTCCATGTGTGTGTGTGTTGTAACTGAATGTCTATGTTTTTGCATAAATGGACACATGTGAGTGAGTTAATGTGGGGGCCCAATAATCCTCTATAATGTTACCACTGTATTCATTGAGGTAGAACTCTTAATCAAACCCAGAGCTTTCCAACAAGACTAGTCTTGTTAGTCAGCTTGCTCTTTAATCCTGTTTACCCGTCTTCAAAGCCTGGAATAATAGGCAGGTTCCTAAATCTGTCCATTATTTACATGTGTTATAATCTTCAGACTTCAGAACAAGTGCTTTAGCCCCCGAGTAATAGCCTCAGCCCTTATTCATCCTAAATGAATGCTTTAAAGTTTGGGTCTGCATATTCTGAGAGATGCCATTCTCCAAACTTTATTCATAGTGAGTCTGTGTTCTAGAATTCTTAAATATTATTTTCTTTTCTCAATATATGAATTACATATATATATAATATGTAATATAGAAATACCATTAATGTGCAGCTGCCTATTGATCAGAAATTCCATCCTGACTGTTTTAGTTACTTTCCACTGCAGTGATACAACAGCATGATGAAAGCAATTTATAGAAGAAAGAGTGTATTTGGGGCTTTTAGTTCCAAGAGTTAGAGTCTGTGATGGAGACCCTAAAGCTTTACGATGGAGACTCTGATGGTATTCTGTCTTTGAAAACTAGAACCAGTAAAATCCACAGAGATTTAAGGACTCCTGAAAACTGTTTGTAGTCAGTGCTATGACAAAGCTTGTAAGTAACATACACATGTCTGTATTTCTAACAGACATCTAAAATAATGAACTAATGAACAACCAAGCTGCTCTTAACCTTAGGGAGGGAGCAATTGGGGGAGAATTGTTAAACTGGTAAGGCTACCAGTATCCTAGTCATCAAACACTGGTGTGGGAAGTCCTTCTGTATATGTCTTGCTTTTATTGGTTAATGAACAAAGTTGCTTTGGGCCAATGGCTTAACAGAATAAAGCCAGGTGGGAAATCAAAGCAGAGATGGAGAGAGAGAGAGAGAGAAAAAGAGAGAGAGAGAGAGAGAGAGAGAGAACAGTCAGAGAGACAGATGTCCTGGAACATTACCAGTAAACCATGACCCTCGTGGTAAAATACAAAATAATGAAAATGGGTTAATCTAAGATATAAGAACCAGCTAGCAATACACTTAATCTATCGGCTAAGCAGTGTTTTAAATAATACAGTTTCTGTGTAATTACTTGAGTCTGAGCAGTCTGGAACAAATGAACTGCACAAACAATACCTTAATGAAGAGCATATATATATATATATATATATATATATATATATATATATACATGTGTGTGTGCTGATTTGCTGAGGTTTATTAAAGCTGTGTGTGTGTGTGTATGTAACAAAATTGACCTTAAATTTATGTCGGTAGACCAAGATCCACACCAATGCAAAGTATTCATCTCTATAGCATATCCCCCTTTAAATGTAAATAAACATTTATAAACAATCATTTAGGGAATTTGGGCATTGTTCCTTCCAAACTGCTTCCTACTTTTTGTTGGTGAAAGTAATTTGGGGATTTTCAGTAACCTTTCAGGGGTCTTGGTACATCAAACCACATGAGTCTGCAAAGACTCCACAGGTTCTCATCCTCTGTGGAAACAAAAGCAAAATCTCTTTTCCAAAGCAACATGTTTGACTCAAATTTTGAAGTCAAGATACCTTTAAAATATGTATGTTGGTTTAGCTTAGCAGCACATACAATGAAATGTCTCTCTGTATTTAGCTCATTCACAATCAAAAAATTCAGAGAAAACACAATAATATACATAATCCAGATTCTCTGTGTATTTTCCATCTTTATGTGATTTATTTTTCATATATATACATATATATGCTCTTGATTAAGGTATTGTTTGTGCAGCTCATTTAAAATGGCAATGTATAATTAAGAAATACATGTTAATAGATAATCATCTACAATAGCCAAGCTTGTAGTCATGTTACTTAGGTTTTCTAGATGTACAAAGGTATATTTCAGATGGATAAGTATTCTTCAAACCTTTTGTAGACTAACAGAATATTGCATTTAAAATGTTTTAAGAACTTAGGACTTTTTCTGACAATGAGACACACCTGCTCCTGGCAGCACCAATTACTTCAAGAGGAAGATGGGCATCAAAGTTGGTTATGGAGTTGGTTAGCCATTTGGGTAAGAAACTGTTCTGGCCTGGATTGCTTGATATTTTGCTGTATGAACTGGACATGCAGGACCCACAGAAAAATAACTACTGAACTTTCCTAAAGTGAGACAGCTCTTTGGAGTTCTTGTTTCATAAAAGAGTCTGCCAGACATTCTGCAGGACACAGAGGAAAGTGACTGACAAACTGCTAATATAAGTGGAACTGTCTTTGAAATTTTCTGTTTCATGGAAAAGTCTGCCAGACACTATGGGTCTGTAAGCTTAAGATGGGTGTCCCAAAGTTACATGTGTATTCTACAGTTTTGGAAGTTGCTTACAATGCATTTTCTGTTACCTTAGGTAATATTATATCCTTCTGGAGTCTTTGATGGAGTTGAAGAATAGATAGTTACAATTATAGTTTTTCTTATTTATGATAAAAGATAAAGTAGATACAAATATTGTAACTGTAATTCTTACTTTATATCTGTTTTGTTATATGTAATTTTACTATGTTAAAGTTAAAACCTTCCTTTTTATTTAAACAGATAAAGGAAATGGTGTGGGAAGTCCTTCTGTATATGTTTTGCTTTTATTGATTACTGAATAAAGCTGCTTTTGGTCAATAGCTTAACAGAGTAAATCCAGGTGGGAAATCCAAACAGAGATATAAAGAGAGAGTAGGTGCAATCAGGGAAATGCCATGTAGCTGCCACTAAAGGAAACAGATGCCCAGGAACTTTACTGGCAAACCATGGGCCTCATGGTAAAATATAAAATCATGGAAATAGGTTAATTTAAGATACAAGAGCTAGCTAACAATATGCTTAAGCTATCGACCAAGCAATGTTTTAAATAATGTAGTTTCTGTGTCATTATTTAGGGTCTAAGCAGCCAGGCATGAATGAGTGATGGGGAAGCTCAGCCAATCACATCTGTCTAGGGTGTGGCTGCCTGGAGGCCAGGTAGAAAAACAGGAGAGAAAGGTGCACGTGCTCTCTGTCTCTCTATGCTGTGCTCACCTGACCATTTCGGAATTTGGACCTCTCACTCTGTTAGTGTGAGTTTCCCCCTTTTTCAATTATTAAAAATATAACCATTGTTTTTGAGCTGGTCTGATTGTTCATCGCACCTACCAGAAACACACACACTTAAAATGAGCAGCCTCCATCAACAAAACACCATCAGATCTGAGAAAGATAAACAAGCGGAAGTGAGACAGCTCTGCAACTACCTAGACAGTCCCAGATTTCTTCATGGTTGGTATGGTACAGAAGTCCCAAAGAAGGTACCAATCTTCAGCTGCCAAGTCCAGGAGATGTGACAGACTTTCCTGTAGGGTAAAAATTTGGGAAGAGTGACATACCTTGTCTTGGAAAAGTGGGGCAATCAATTCTCCAGTGACCTGTTGTCCAATCTGGGCAAGGTCTTGCCACTGCTTTAAAGTGCAAAGTAGTTTTTTTTTTGTTTTTTTTTTTTGTTTTTTTTGTATGGCTGGCTTTGCCACATTTAAAACAAGCTTCCATGTGAAGTTCTTCTGTGGCCTTCCTTGGAGAAGATACAGACTGCTGCTAGGACCAGGCATGTCTTCATAAGCTTTTTTATTAAAATGTTATATGTTCTCAGATCTCTGAGGCACTTGAGGATCAAGGTATAATTATCTGTTAGGTATATCTGAATTAGACAAATGTTGTTTAGGCTTAACTTTGAAAGCATATATAAAATCTGGACATACAGTTTACCCAGTTAGTTACAGCTTACCAACATAGTAAAATCAAGAAGATTAGAAGAAATAGTTTAGTCTATAGTTTTCAACGGTGGTGTTAAGATATAATTGTAAGGCAAAACCACGTTTTAACATTGCAAACAACTTAGTGGTTTTTTTTTCCTTTTTCAAAATTAATATCAAGGTTACATAATTAGGTTACAAAATCTGGCTGCTAGCAAGGTATATTCCTGTTTGAATGTATGGAGGTACAGCTTTAATACCTCAGAAAATCAGCATTGTTTTAAATCCTATGTTTCATAAACCTTGTTTTTAGGATAGGACAGAAACTATCATACAGCAATCTATCCTTATCCAAAATTACTTGGAGACCCAATGTCTTCTGATGGACCCATTTCTACATGGTTACCTCTGTCTAAGTTGGCAGTGAAGTCATATAACCTCCCTCTTCTCTGTCCCTAGGCAAAATGGTGGCTGCCCATGTGCTGTAAGGTGATGGCTGACCACATGATATTCTTAATGGCAGTTGACCACATGGCTGTTTCCTAAAGCAGTTTAAATTTGGAGTTACCAGTTTTAAGTTAATTTTGTGACAAATTTTTAACCATACCCAATTTCTCAACTATTTTCTTTATAATAAGGTAGAACAGCATAAAATAACCTTTTCTGTCATTACATCAGACTCAGCAAAGCCCATATGCAAATACTGAGCAAAGCAACTAGTTGTTACCAAGACACATGTAATATGCAAACTCAGTCGTTAAAATCCAGTCAAAAATGGAGCAGCCTGGCAAGCCAGGCCAGATCACTGGGAGGAGAAGCTAGAGCAGCAGCACAGTGGGTGGGCCAGGCAGGACAGACCACTGGAAGGAGAAGTGTGAAAGGCAGCAGCAGGCAGCAATGACAACAATGGTCCAGAAGTTATCTGACCACCAGAGCCTCAGCCCTGCCAAACCAGAAACTACCATCTGATTCTTGGGCCCGTAGGTACCTGGAGGAACAAAAGGCTATCCTCTGCATACACTGAAGGAAGGACTAATGGAGCCACAGCTCCAAGCTACACCAATTGGAGAAAATGGATCCCCCTGAAACATAGGCTTTACCATTTCCAATTGAAGGAAGAGATGGATAGGCAACAGGGTAGGAACACACTCAATAACATAAAGATCAATACTGCATCATAAGAACCAACAGTTCTGAACATCACAAAGGAGAAGCAAAAGAAAATGAACTTAAAAATAACTTCATGAAGATGATTGAGACCCTTAAAGATAAAATAACTTTAAAGAAATGGGATTACCATTAATGCATAAAGAAACTACCTTGGCCTGTTGATAGGGCATAATTTAGGTGCAGTGGGGGGAAACAGAACTAAATGCTGGAAAAAAGAAGGGCAGAGTTGGAGAGACACTATGGATCTGCCACCAGAGATAGATGTGTTGAAACTTTGCTGGTAGGCCATGACCTCGTAGTAATTAAACAAATTAATAGAGATGAGTTAAATTAAGATATAAGAGTTAGGCAATAAGAAGCTAAAGCTAATGGGCCAAGCAGTGATTTAATTAATACAGTTTCTGTGTGGTTATTTTGGGACTGAGCAGCCAGGAACAACCAAGAGTCCTTTCTCCTACAACAGTCTACTCTCTACATAGATTTAATAACTTAGAGGCATATACTCTCTATGTGGAGTTGCCTAGAGGGGTCTACTCTCTATATTTTTTCACTAGCCTAAAGGGGTATACTCTCTATATTGGCTCACTAGTTTGGAGGGGTCTACTCTCTATGTGGACTTACTGGCTTAGAAGGGTCTACTCTCTATATTGGTTCACTAGCCTAGAGGGATCTACTCTCTATGTGTATTACTAGCCTACAGGGATCTACTTTCTATGTGAATTTACTAGCTTAGAGGGGTCTACTTTCTATAGTGGTTCACTAGCCTAGAGGGATCTGTGTAGGAGGCCATTTGTTTGTTCCCAACTTTTTAGACCTGAAATAACCACACAGAAATTGTATCAATTAAATCACTGCTTGGCCTATTAGCTCTAGCTTCTTATTGGCTCACTCTGATGTCTTAATTTCACCAAATTCCATTATTTTATATTTTCTTACAAGGTTTGTGGCCTACTGGCAAGGTTCCTGCTAGTGATTTGTATCTTTCTCCGCTGGCAGCTCCAAGGCATCTCACTGACTCTACCTTCTTTCTTCCAGCATTCAGTTTAGTTTTCTCACCTACCTCTATAATCCTAAGCCACTGGCTAAAACAGTTTATATATTCATTAACCAATAAAAGTAACATAGAGAGGAAGACTTCCGACACCAGGGACCTACTCTCTATGTGGAAGTAGTAGCTTAGAGGGGTCTATTCTCTTTGAGTTCACCAGCTATGGCTATAGTTCAGTCTAACAAATGGGGCAGATATTTGCAAGGAATAAACACTCACCAGTTTCATAATTGACAATCTTCTCTAGATCCTAACAAATTATAGAATAAGATTCCTCAGGCAGATAGTGGGGCCAGGAGGCTAGAGAGAACAAAAACCATATGCTGTCTGCTACTCAAAAACCTGAGCCCACCAGGGGTCAGGTGAATTTTACGCACACACATCTTGGGAACAGACAAAACACTGTGGCCTGCACAGCAAATGCTGTCACATACACTGGGAAGCATGAGTTGAAAAGTAGACTAAATTCAATAGCTGGATCATTTGTGACTCGGAGTTTTCCACTTCTCTGGATCACATTTTCCTTATTTATAAAAGGCAAATATTCTTACCCAACTAAGTGCAGGGATCAAAATAAACTTTAACTATAGATATGACCCTAGAGAATCCTAGCAGAGGGATCTCTGAAAGGACCAGACATTCTCCATAGATTCCAATGGTCTCAGAGTAGTGTCAACACCCAGTTGCTCAGGAAGAGCAAAATAAACAAGAACAATAAGAAGTTGAAGTATGTAGGGGGAATGGACCAACCAGCATCTAGTGAGGTGGACGATGGACAGCCTGTCCCACTTCACTGTCAACTTCAGCTAGGGGGGACCTGGTACCACACCCCCACATCCAACATTTTTGTCTTCCAATACTTGGTGCTCAACAATACATATGTACCCTTATCAAAGAACATAGATGTCACTCCAGAGAAAGTGAAGAACCCCAAATCAGCTAAAAGTAAGTTTCCTGAACCAAACAGAGCCCACAAATTGAGAACAAGATCAGTAAGATGGCTCAGTGAGTACAACCCTAGCCTGTTTGATGATCTGAATTCAATCCCTAAAACCTCATAAATGTCCTCCACATATGCATCTGAAATTACACAATAATGATCTATAAAATGCATGTTTTGCCTTCTTTTCCTTCCTGGTATGCCCCAGGTTACAGATTCTGAAGAGAGCTGAAAAAATCTATTGTGTCCATGTTGTCATTTATGTATTTGCCTTTATAGTTTTAAAGATAATTCAAAACACTTGCTTCTCTTGATGGCAGAAAGACTTTTCACTGCCACATAGAAAAAAACATTACATTAAAACAAAACAAAGAACATATCTCTCTGCTTCCATCTCCTACTTACTTACGGAAGCTGTGAAAATAGAACCCAGCATCCACCTGTCAACACGTGGAGCAGGTGCACTCTGGGGAGGTCATAGTGTCTCCTTTGCCTGTGACATTTGTGATAGTGGCAAGGACAGCTATTATTCTGTGAGGCTTGGCTAGAGATCTGCCTTCAGGCTGTGTTCTGGTTGCCTCGAGCGGAGAGGAGGATCTCTCCTAGGACTTTCAGAACTAGGTCACAGCTGACAATAACACTGCTTGCCCCGCTTGCCCCACCCTACTTCTACTCTGTGCTTTACTCCTGTTCACCACTTCCTTCCTTCAACTTTCTGGTCCCTCTTTCAACTTGACAGAGACACAAAGCAAAATGCATTCCCAGCTGAGTTACCTCTCCAAGTGGAAAGACAGTGAGAATATTAAAAGCCTTACTAGTGATTTTTCCAGAATTTAATTTTCTTAAATTAGCTGCTGAGATTCAGGAACATCTCAGGGTAATATGGAGTCATATTAGTTCTTTGAGCTTGGTTTAATGGCAGCAGACATAGGATGTTCTCTTGTTTGGGCTTTCGTTAGGGGGTGGGGATATTGTAATTATGAAAATCTCAACTCCTTATTTTTCTATCATCAATAAAACCAAATATTATGGATCAGTTAATTTTATGGATATACTTTTAACTTCTATAGGTAAATATTTCTATTATACACACAAAAAATTATCTAAATTTCATCTTTAAATTAAGGCTCCCTACAAAATTATTTCCATGTTTACTGATCTTCCAGAGCCACTGTTTTCGAAACTAAATGGTACTGAACATTAATGTGTATTAAAGTAGGACTGATCTGTGGTCCCTACCCTGTCTACAGACCCTTAATGAGGTCTATTTTGTGGGACATCTGTCTGTCACCTTCCATGTAGCAGAGTTACCAATACAGGTTATACCAGGTCTAACACATATTGGGGTTCACCTGATAGTAAGAAAACTGTACCATTTCAGTGGGAAGAGTGAGAGTCAATGAAGACAGTTAGCCTAAGAAGCAAATTTGAGGGCAAATGACAGTCAATTTCTGGAGATGGCTCTGTAATCATGTAAGGCCTGGAACCGGTGTCACCTTTCTCGTCATTGGAACAAAATGCCATAGTACTAACTAGGAGTTCTATTGCTGTGGTGAGACACTGTAACCAAAAACAGCTTGAAGAGGAAAGGGTTTGTTTCAGCTTACAGTTTCAAATCACATTGCTCATTTGAGGAAATCAGAGCAGGAACCTGGAGGCTAGAACTAAAGCAGAGACACCATGGAGGAGTGCTGCTTTCAGATGACTTGCTCATTCTGCTTTTTAATACAGTTCAGAGGCCTCACCACCCACAATGGGCTGAACCCTCCCACATCAATCATTAACTAAGGAAATGACCTGTGTACAGGTCAATCTGGTGGGGACATTCTGTTAATTAAATTTCTCTCTTCTCAGATGACTCTAGTTTGTGGCAAGCCAACAAAAACAACTGGTACACAGGGTACATGACAAAAGCATCGTAAAGAAAAACGGTTTATTTTGGCCTAGAGTTCTATTGGATATAGTCCATCATGTCACGTCAAGAAAGGCAAGGCCGTTGTCATATCACATCTAACAGTCAGGAAGCTGAGTAATGAATGTCAGCATTCAAGTCACTTTCTCATTTTATTCTGTCCAGAATCCAGCCTCTGGAATTGTGTTGCTCAAGTTTAGGGTGGTTCTTTCCTCTTCAACTAATGTCATCTGGAAACATTCTCAGATATACCCAGAGCTCTGTTCCAGTGGTGACTATAAATTCCATCAAGTTCACAATATAAGATGAACTGTCACAGTGAGGGTGACAAGGACCAACTGCCTGCAGAAGTTTGCAGACCTTAATAGGCACACAGAATTTTGTCCTGGCACGGATACAGCCCTTGTCCTCATCCTCAACAGAGGGCTGATGGTCAAAATGTTTAGCAGCCTCCCTCCATCATTAATGCTTCTAGTCAGCTGTCTGATGGGATAGAAAGAGAAAGCTGGGGGCCAGAAAAGCACTCTCTCGTATTCATGCTCACTCAGCCACCCAGACATCTTGTTAGATCAGTGCTGGGATGTCACCCACATTTCTGACAGTGGCCATGCTCTACCTGCTGTCTGTACAGATTCTACACTGTGCACCATTGAGAGAATTACCTCTCTTCCCTGCAGTTAAAGAACAGTACCCTTCTTTACACAACTGCGTCTGTGCTCCAGGTGGTGATGCTGAAGAGAAAATGCAAAAGAAAACAGAATCCATTCTCCACACCTAGAGCCAGAGTGTGGAGAGAAAACAAAATGTGAACCTGTTTGTGGAATATGCTTTGACAACACATTGCTCCCTTGAAATAAAGTTCAGATTGGAATAGGCTGACTCAATTACCAAAATGTTTGCCATCCAAGCACAAGGACCTAATTCCATCTTCAGAACTCACAAAAAGCCAGGTTCTGTGGGGACTGTTTGTAATCCCAGCACTGGGAAGATAAGAATAGGTAGATGCCTGAGTCTCAGTGGCCAGCCAGTCAGCTATTCAGGTCAATGAGAGACCGTATCTCAAAAGCGAAAGATAGACAGTGCTTGAATAAGTGCCCAAGATTGTTCTCTGAACTTCACATGCATGCACATAGCACATACACATACCCCACACATAAACACACAGTCTTTCTCTCTTTCTTTCTCTCTCTCTCTCTGGTCAGATAAAGTTCACCAGACTTTAGAGGTCCTATTCGATCTTTAGGGGCGCTAATTGCTCCCCCTGTCTCCCCTCTCTTCTGGGTTTAGGAATCATAACTCACAAGCCTGTGTGCTCCCAGCTTGACTCAGAGCCTAGATAATTTCCACTACCGCTGTAAAGCAAGGTAGATTCTTTCTTGCCAAAAGCTAGACTTCAACACCCTCATCCCTGAAGGCCCAGCCTAAGTGCTGACTCCTTAGAGCTATGTTTGCTGATTCATCCCCACTTACAAGAAGATACCATGGCTATGCTGCCCCACACTTCCAATGTCCCTGATGGTTGGTGATAATCTTTTTGAGTGTGTTCAATGCCTTAGAAGGACTGTTACAGAGGTACATGCAAGTCTGGGTACCTGCATCTTCAAGGTGTTGCCGTCAGTGAGTTCTTTAAGAAAGTTAATGTAAAAACACTTGATTGTACATATTTTACCAAAGATTAGGACTGCTTTCTTCCTTTCATTTTTTTTCTTTTTTTACACTGGGTTTTATGTAGCTCAAGCTACCCTGGAATTTACTATGTAGACAAAGATGACCTTAATTATCCTTATGCTTCCAACTACTGAGTCCTGTTGTTGTGGGTATGTGCCAGCATGCCCCTTGTATGTAATGACAAAGATCAAACCCAAGGTTTTTTGTGGTTAGGCAAGCACTCCACCAACTAAACCACATTCCAGCTGAACAGGAACACATTCTTAAAGGTCTCTCCCAGGACCTGATGTACCAGGTCAGAAGTTCCAGATTGTTAGGTTTCAAGAAGAATCTTCCTGAGCACAGTTAACTGCTTCTATGCCTTGGCTCCTGCCATACAAAATTATTAAATTCCTGTTGTTTATGAATGATATGGGAGAGTCTTCCGTTTTGTGTTCATTTCATCGGTTAAATAAAGAAACTGCCTTGGCCCTTTAATAGGACAGAAAATTAGGTAGGCGGAGTAAACAGAACAGGATGCTGGGAAGAAGGCAGTGAGGTCAGTCACCATAGCTCTCCTCTCCGAGATGGATGCAGGTTAAGAATATTCCTGGTAAGGCACCACCTCGTGCTGCTACACTCATTAGAAATGGGTTAAGCAAGATGTGAGAGTTAGCCAGTACGAGACTGGGACTAATGGGCCAGGCAGTGTTTAAAAGAATACAATTTGTGTGTTGTTATTTCAGGTGTAAAGCTAGCCGTGCGGGAGCTGGGCGGGAACACAGCCTGCCGTTCACAGTACATATGAATTTTCTAATCACTGAAACATGAACAGGGGCCTGCTTGTTGTTGGGGTTTTTATCCCGTCCAGTACCCCACAACTGTTTAGCCCCAAAGAAAATCACACATAGGTCTCCATAAATTATAAGCTGATTGGCCCATTAGCTCTAGCTACATAATAGCTCTTGTGACTTATATTAATCCATTATTCTGATCTATGTTAACCATGTGGCTCAGTACCTTTTTTAGTGGGGCAGATCACATCCTGCTGCTTCAGTGGTCTGGGCATGAATGGGAGGAATCAACTTTCTCTTTCCCAGAATTCTCCTGTACTCATTGCATCATTTCTACTTCCTGTCTGGTTTTCCAGCCTATATTTCCTGCCTGACCAATCAGCGTTTTATTTAAAACATGATTGACAGAATACAGACAATTCTCCCACACCATAAGGCAAGGTAGGAATTATAATATCTACACATTTTAATTATTACATGAGTATACAATTACATGTAGCATGGAGGAGCCTCATTGGTAATGAAAGGGACATGTTGGCTTTCTAAGAGTCTGGAAGATCTAGTCAGAAAGCTGACCTATGTATGTACCTTACTCTCCTGAGAAAGGGTTCCTGCATAGGTCAGACATGTGGTTGACTGAGGCTGCCCTGCCTGCAGAATGGCTGAAAGAGAAGAAAACCATGAAGGATCACTGCACACCCACTCAGGAATTCTGCATGGAGTCCAGGGAAAGGTCATAGCAGCTCAGACAGAGTCACATTGTGTCCCAACCTCACTTCTTAGCACATGAGGGTTTTCCCCACCTTATTTATGTAGTAATGAGGCGAGCAGGCCTGCTTTTCATCCTGCTCGGATCCCACACGGCTAGCTTAGCTCCAGAAATAATAACACGGAAACTGTATTCATTTAAATACTCCTTGTCCCATTATTTCTAGCCTCTTATTGGCTAACTCTCACATCTTGATTAACCCATTTCTAACAATCTGTGTAGCACCATGAAGTGGTGGCTTACCGAGAAGAGTCTAACCACCATCCATCTTGGGTAGGAGAAGCATGGCGTCTGCCTGACTCTGATTTCTTTCTCCCAGAATTCTGTTCTGTCTACTACCCACCTAAGGGCTGGCCTATCATAAGGTCAATGCAGTTTCTTTATTAACCAATGAAAGTAACACATAGACAGATGACCCACCTACATCATTTCCCCTTTTTCTGTTTAAACAAAAAGGAAGGCTTTAACTTTAACATAGCAAAATTATATATAACAAAACAGTTATAAAGCAAGAATTACAGTTTCAATATTTATATCTATTTTATCTTTAGTCATAACTAAGGAAAACTATAACTATTACTAACCATTCTTTAACTCCATCAAAGACTCCAGAAGGATATAATATTACCTAAGTAAACAAGAAATAAGCAACTTTCAAAACTCTAGAAATGACAGAGACATCTTGCTGTCTGGACAGTCACCCAAAGTTTTTTTGTACCATTGGGGCATCCATCTTCAGCCTACAGGCCCATAGTATCCAGCAGGCTTTTCCATGAAACAGGAAAATTCAAAGATAGTTCAGTCACTTTTTGCTGTGTCCTGTAGAATATCTCGCAGACTCTTGGTCAGGAATCCCAAAAGACCATCTCACCTTTAGGCAAGTTCAGCAGTCCTCTCTCTGTGGGTTCTTCATGTCCAGTTTATGCAACAGTCCAGGCAAGAGCAGTTTCTTCCCCAAATGTCTAGCAAACTCCATAAGGAGCCTCTTCGATGCCCATCTTCCTCTTGAAGTAGCTGGTGCTGCCAGGACCAGACGTGTCTCATTGTCATGAAAAGCCCTATGCTATTAAAACATTAAATGTCATATTCTGTAGTCTTTGAAAGATATGAAGAATGCCTATCTGAAATATATCTATGCACATCTAGAAAATCTAACTAACATGACTACAAGCTTGACTATTATCGATGATTATCCATTAACAACCTATATTTTTAATTATACATTACATTTTTAAATGAGATACACAGTCACAATACCTTAATCAAGATCAGAAAATGATCTTAACTTTATACCAATAAAGCAAAATTTATATCAATGTAAATTATTCATATCTATATCATATCCCCCTTTAAATGTAAAAGAACAATATTTGGGAATATGGATGTAGTTATTTCTCTCCAAACTTCTTCCTGCTGTATGGGGGCGCTGTTACAGGTCTTTTATGGTGTAACCTGTGGGCTAGGTTCATCTCAGTTGGCAGTTGAGTGAAGTAATTTTCTGAAGGTGTTCACAGTAACCTTTCAGGAGGGTGTGGTCTATCATACCATATTGGGATAGAAGCAATCCACAGGGTCTCATCCTCTGTGAAAACAAAAGAACTTTTCCAAAACATCATAACCTTAGATCCAAATTTTGAACTCAAGGTATTTTCAAAATATCTATCTTGGATTAGTTCAACAGCATTTATAAACAAATATCTCTAGTGCTGTTGCTCCTTCCTCAGCATTCAAACAATTCAAAGAGAGCATAATAGCATACAGTATCAAGATTCTCTGTGTATTTTCCATCTTTGTGCAGCTTTATTTTAACCTCTATTTTGTTTATTTTTACTTTTATTTTTTGAGACAGGTACTCTGTATATCTTTGTCCTGGAATAACTCTGTAGACCATGCTGTCCTTGAACTCACAGAGGTTCATCTGTCTCTGCCTCCTCAGTGCTGGGATTAAAGGTGTATGCTACCATACCTTGAACTCACAGAGATCTGTCTGTCTCTGTCTTCCAGGCATTGGGATTAAAGACATGTTCTACCACACTTTGAAGTCACAGAAGTCAATCTACCTCTGTCTCCCAAGTGTTGGAATTAAAGGTGTGTACCACCACGCCTAACTACTCCTTTTTTTTCTTTTTTACTTTTAAGAACTTTAACCTTTAGCCTGCATATATTTTTAACATACTGTAAACAATTTAGAGGTTTTCTTTGTCTTTGAATCTCTCTTTACTGTATATCTCTCTTTTTCTGACCACATGCGTCTTTAAGGAGAGGATTAAAGCCATGGCTTTGACAGCTGGATTCAGCCCATTCCTTAGCTTTCCAGCTTCATGGCAGAGGTACCAGCTGTAGCCATGTTTATTGCCTCAACTCTATGGTGTTTCAGGGTCCCTGCCAGCAAGCAAGCTTCAGCATTCTGCTCATAGACCACACTCAGTTGAACTGCCTGCCTGAAAGAGTCAAGAGTTTGCCCTGGCAGGTCGACCCAGAAAGTCGGGATTTTAAAATGGTGCAGCTTTTTTCCTGCAATGGCTGAAAACTGAAAAGCATGCATTCAGCTTTTCATCAACACCATTTAAGTGTTTCATGGCAGGACCTCTTAAAAGAGCTGCAAGGTTTTGCAGCTAAAGCTGAGTCAGGAAGCCTCTCTAGCAAGCAGAGCAGATCCAAAAAATTTCTGCTACCAAGAAGCCATGCTTTACTCTATTCTTTTCTTCCCAGAAATACTTCCCAAGCTCTCTCAGGCTTTATGTGGATTCAGTTATCCACACTGGGCAACCAATTTGTAGTAATGAGGTGAGTAGGCCTGCTTTTTGTCCTGCCTGGCTCCCGCATGGCTAGCTTAGCCCCAGAAATAATAACACAGAAACTGTATTTATTTAAACACTGTTTGGCCCATTATTTCTAGCCTCTTATTGACTAACTCTCACATCTCACATTATTATTTCTAATAATCTATGTAGCACCATGAAGTGGTGGCTTACCAGGAAGAGTCTAACCACCATCTGTCTTGGGTAGGAGAAGCATGGTGTCTGCCTGACTTTTCTTTCTTTCTCCCAGAATTCTGTTCCGTCCACTCCACCCATCTAAAGGCTGGCCTATCAAAAGGCCAAGGCAGTTTCTTTATTAACCAATGAAAGTAACACATAGACAGATGACCCACCTACATCATATTTATACAATCCAGTTACAAATGCATGCTTCCTTACAATGTGACTTTAATGATACATATATGTATATGTATATGAGTGTAATATAATGTATATATATATATATATTGTCTTACCCAGTTTATGACTCCATATATGAACATGTGAGTGCCGAATATAGGCATATGTATGCAACATAGCATACATCTTTTCTTGCCTAGTTGCTGACTAACAGTTCACATTCAATATTGATTACCTTTCATCTATTCAAACAAGATATCTCTCTGTTGCTATAGCTACACTGGAAATTAAACTATTTAAGAAAAATCTATAATAATTATCAGGCATAATTAGGCTTATTATTATCCATCCACTCATTTTAAGAATTTTTTCAGCTTCTACTGTACATTAGGCTCTGTGCAAGATGCACTGAGCAGAGTCTAGAGTGATGATCATAGACCACTGAGGTGATTAGAAAAACTGAAGATATATCAATCAGACAGAAAAGAGATCAAGAACTAGATCTTCAAACTGTTCCCTCAAGACAGTGATGCTTTCTCTCTGGGGACAAGTCTGGCTAGTTGTCTCTATTATCCCAAGTATATGAATGAAAGGAAAAAATGTCAGCTACATGGGTCTCTATGCAAAGGAGGGATCAATTATCTACATGCTCCCAAGACATTTGTGGGTCAGAATCATCTAGACAGACATTTTTCAAAGTCAGTGTACTTCTTTTTGATGGCATAGGAAATCTCTGGGCACATGCAGTTTTGATAGTTTCATAGGACACAGCAGCAAGCAGCCCATCTCTGACAGGGCAGTTGTAACATCTTGAAAAGGAGTAAAGTAATGACAGATTATGAAAATAAGTAACAAATGCCAAAACCTGAGTCCGTCAGTCAGTGAGTCTGTCTGTCTGTCTATCACACACACACACACACGCACACACACACACACACCACTAACTGTCTATGGTAATTATCTGTCTCTCCATAGCTAACTCTCTATATTTTTGTTTATGAATACCAAGTTTCTTTTCATGGAAATCAATGTCCTTTGAAACTGAAAGTTTCAAAATTAACCATAGGCTTCTCAATTAAATGAAAATTTAGATGTTTAAAACAAGAATGCCCAGCAAGTTAATTATACATATTGTGCTAAAATTACTCTTTGTTCACTATAAATTTGAGTTTAAGTGTCCATGCCACTGCAACTCAATGTTGTAGATGCTGCTTCTTCCTCCATACATGCCCATGGCCATGTTGCTCCCACTTTTCAGAACCTGTCCTGCAGTGGTTTGATTAATTTTGTTTTGTTTTGTTTTGTTTTTTTCTTGGTATTTTTCAAACTGGTACATGCCAGTTCTCAGGATGGCTCATCCTTTCTGGACCCTGTTCCCATTCTCTGCTTAGCTACTCCCTGCGTATAGAACAGTGCCGACTGGAGTTGCCTACCACTGGGCTCTACAAGACTGTCACAACTCTAGTGCTGCCTTCTCGGGTCATCAGAGTCACTGAGCTCTGCAGACTTCCCTACCTGGGAACCTCTGACCTGGTACCACTATGACAGGACCCTGCTCTACCTTGGTAAGTTACAAGAGGCTCTAGTCAACAGAATGATTGTGAGCAATGTTTGAGGACCTGTGTTCTAGGCCCCAGTACCTACATAAAGATCTCAGCATAATTATGTGCTTCTATACTCCAGCACAGAGACACAGTAACAGAGCATCCCTGTGTCCCCTGGCTATCCTTGCTGAATCACTGATATCTGGGCTCAGTGAGAGACAGTGTCTGAAAAAAGAAGGTTAAAAACCATTAGGAAAACATCTAACTTCAACTTCTGACCTCTAAACATATACACAACTACACATGTGAAATTCAGGCATATGTACACACATAACACACACACACACACACTTGCACAGACACACACATACACATGCATGTAACTAAAAATTAAAAATAAATATTTTTAAAGTAAAATATAAAACAGCAGAATAGTCAGCCTCTAGCCAAGATAACAATTAGTTACATTCATAAGCTATAAAAGGCCAACCAAAGAAACAAAGATGAGACCAATCATTGTTAAAGAAGAAATATAACTAAATGGGAAAATATGTGATGTGATAAACCAATCAACAAATTAATGGCTACATAAAACATAATTTATTTCAGAATCTGACATCCAACCACATAAGCCGTTTCTATTTTCTCTAAATTTATGAAGGTCTTATTTAATTGCTATAAACACCTGAAGACATGAGCAAATTAGCACATAAAATTGCAGAATTTTAGTTGATGCATATTCATGAATACATGCTGTTGTGATCAGGCAAATAATGACCCAAGACATTGATAAATTCGGTAGAAGCAAAAGGAAAACAACAGCACGCCAGGAGAATTCTCTGTGGATCTCAGAGTGGAATCTTCCGTAAGCCCAGCTCTGAAAGACCATTCATAACAATTATCGTATTTCTGTACTCCTGCCAAGAGAGAGATCAGCAAATGTTTAATCAGTAGGCTTCATAAAAATATTGTCTACAGTTGAACACTAGATCAGTGCTAAAGAGCGCTGGCTTCTTGGAAGGCTGACCCAGCTGTTTCTCAGTGTGTCTCATTCTTACTGGCATCCCTGCTTTTAAAATGTGTTGCCACTCAGGTGGGACTGACAGCTTCCCAGCATTTGAGAGAATATCAAATTACAGCTGTTCAAGGGTCTGTGAAGTTAATATCTTTTATTGTGTTGGAAATATACAAAAGTTATTTTTAAACCACTGACCTACTAAACTCCCTTGTTAGAACTGGTTCACACATTTTTCCTGCTCATTAAATTCTTTCTTCTCACCCAAGCAAGCAGTGGCCCTGTATGTTGAAAGGTGCGTTTAGTCTGATCCTAAGAAGACTGCTTTTGACAAAGGGTATGCGTCTATGTCCAAAGTGGGCTGTGAAGCGCAGAGTCAAGAGCATGAGTTGTCTCAGGGTTATTCAAGGAACTCTCTAGAAAAGGGTTAATTATGTAGCATGTATATAGGAATGCTAATTAATTTCCAATAAGCCCATAGTATATTTCAGAATCTTCAATACAATATTCCAGTAAGCCATCTCCAGAGAATCTGTAGCAGAAAGCATATTACAAACAGTTTCTTTTAGTCCCTGGTTCTGATTTTACCAACCTGGAATATAAATAATAAGCACATTGTCACAGAACTCATTGCTGTTTTCTTTATTTGAGCGGGGTAATTATATCAAAGGCTCGTTAGAATTCCTGCTTCTCTGCCTCCACTTACTGAGTTACAAGATTACACAATTTTGCCACAAAGCTGTTTCCTATATTACTGGGAATAGAACCCAGGACCTTGCGCATGCTAGGCAAGCACTCTGCCAACTGAGACACAGCCCCAGCTACAAACTGGCATTCTGTAAAACATTTATTTGTTTCAGAACCTACATTCACTAGCCAGCAACTCTCACCTATTCCTCCTGATAAATTTCACACAGGCACTAAAGCTGGGCCACTCTGTAACTAACCGATTCTTCAAGCTCAGATGCAACAACCTTGAGAGTCAGTCATTCAGACTCTACTCCCAACCCTCCTCTGCTCCACACCCTGGCGTGACATCTGGACAGACAGGAAGTAAGGACAAACTGACAGCAGCTTTTGTTTGGCGACTTCAAGGAATACTAGTGAAGTCTGTCTTCTAGTCTCCTTCTGAATGTGAATCTCTGTTTAACTGTCAGAGAACAGTAGGAATGGATAAAGGACAAACTACAGAGCCCACCCTGACATGCAGAGAACTCTGATCTTAGGCAGGAAGTTCAGGTCCTGGACTAAGCATAATAACAACATGCGAATGTTAACTGAAAGTCACAGTGGAATGGTATGCGTCAGGGTGAGCTATATTATGATAGAAGCCCATGATTTCCCTCACAGGTTTTTTCTTTTCTTTCTTCTTCTTCTTTTTTTTATCTAGACAATGACATTTGCATGGAAATGATGAGTGTGTTTGAGAGAGTGGAGGTTGACGCAGTTGGGAAAATGTGGTATGCGGGGACTACTGTGAAGAGCCATCAAACATCTGTCATCACTAGAGATGGAGAGATGAGTATGCTCCTAGAATCAGCATCCCTAGGTACTCAGGTTATGTATGTGCTCTGTTCTCCTCTTGTCAGCAAATTCCCAGGCTAGGAAATTCTTTCTAATTAGCTCTTGTAAAATACAGATGTGATAATTAGAGAGCATGTTATTATCTGTGGAGATGAAGCCATCAACACCACCAATACTGAATCTTATAGGAGGTTCTTAGGAGTGTGAGAGGAAGCCAGGGATACAAACAAACTCTTGCCCAGAATGTGAAATGTCCTGAGGTCACCTGTATTTACAGCACAAGCCTCCCATTAACCTCAAGCTCACCCTGGAGTATCTTGTGTCTACTGTAAGGTAAAGGCGGTCCAATTTCTTGCAAGGCAGTCTAGTTCTTGAGGAGTTGCCTCACTAATTAGGGGTGTTCTATCTTTTTCTCTAGCCACTTCTCACATTCTTGGAGAGCATTAGCTTTCTGAACACTCATCTAGCATAACAGATGACTGTGTAGCTCCATGGAAACCTTTAAGATGTGTCTAGATGGCTTCCGGCACCATGCTTGGTACATGTTACATAAGATAAACTTAGCTGTGCAGGAGAGCATTGAGTTTAAGTCCATTCTGCTGATTTTGAATCCATTAAATTGGCAAGTTTCTCTAACCTTGACAAGCAAGGAAGAAGGTTTCTATTTTTCTCTTGGCATTGTCTCCAGCCCTGTCTTGGGGTGCACCAGCAGTGAATGGAATAAGAGGAAACAGCCCAGTTACTGGGTGTTATCCTTGATACTGCCTCCCTCATCAGCCTTACTTATGGCCCAGTCTCATTCCTCAGCCTCATTTCCTGTCTGACTCATTACTAAACCGCACCCATTTGGATCACATGCTCACACTGAGAACCATTCTTCCTCTTCACAATTGTCACAATAATCACTTTCTCCATTTCCACCATCAATTACTATGGTGGTATGAATAATGAATGTCCCCAAATAGGCTTGCACATTTTAACTTTGTCACTAGTCTGTGAAGCTGTTAAGAAACATTTAGCAGGCAGAACCTTGCAGGAGGAAGTACATCGCTGGGGGCAGGTTTTGAAACAGTCTTGCCCCACTATCAATTCATTCTCCAAGTTTTCTGCGTATGGCAAGAGACTTTATCCCCTAGCATCCTGTCCTAGCCAACTGCTGCCATAGCTTCCCTCTAAATTATGCCCACTATATTCCAAAGACCATAAGCCAAAATAAACTAATTCTTTTGTAAGTTGCTTCGGGTCATGGTATTTTATCACACCAAGAGAAAAGAACTAATACAGTTATTTTGATCACTAATACCGATTATTTTTTAAAAAGCAAATTTATTCTTGTTCTATCCCCTAATATAATATCTATTATAAAGCTAAAGTTATTTTATTTTCTGAAAAAAGAAAAGAGAAAAAATTCCAAACAGCAAAACAATAGGATCATGCTTCTTGTGTGTGAAAAAATCCCCTCTCTCTCTCTCTCTCTCTCTCTCTCTCTCTCTCTCTCTCTCTTTCACACACACACACACACACACACACACACACACACACAATATAGAAACTCTTCATTGCCATAACAGTAAGTTTTAACTTCTTGCTCGAGTCCATGAAAACAGACATAATCTACTCCTGAACTGCCCTGGTTGCTTTAGACACCAGAATCCAGGCTTCCAGCAGCCATACTAGACAATCCCCAAATGTACCCAAACCTCTTCACACTGCACAGTGTCCCTCAGCCAGAAATTCTCTTCATCTGAGTGCTAGCATAACAAGATCTTCCTCTATGACGCTAATATTAATATGCTCTATTGGACCCTACCACCATGCCTTCTTCTCTCGTTTCAGATTGAACACCAGAATCTGTATACATGCAGACCTGTCATTTTTATTTATATCATTTTCACACTAAGTCACAAATACTCTGAAAACAGACTGTCTTTTACTCTGAATAAAGACATTCTCAAACTAGCATGGGCTCTTCATGTAAGACAGAACAATAGGCTTTTGCTATTGGATATTCAGCCCCTCCTCACACTGTACGACAATGACGCAAAGAGCAAGAGAATGTTGGAATAACACACCTACCCACATCTCCCTCCATTTGCAGATTATTTTATTCTACTTCAAAAATTTGGAATTCTCATTTTGTAGCTGCATTCCCAAGATAAGTAGCAATACCACAGAAAAACAGAGAACAACCAGTGACAAGTTCTTATTATTGTGTGGAATGTTTAGAATATTTTGTGGTATTTAAAACAAGATTTAGAACAGACACTCTTGTTTAAACATTAGAATGATGTCCCTCTGGGTCCGGCAGAGGCCAGTCCAAATCCATTTCATCAACCAGTTCATGTGGCAGGCTTGGCTGGATCTGAGTGTCAGAGGAGAGGAGAGGAATGCATGGCAACAGTCTTATAAGGCAGCTGAATCCATTGAGAGACTCTGCTGTGGGCTCCGTGTACTGTAAAGTGCTCTCTGTTAGTCCCAATCCATTTCTCTGTTGCTGTGATAAATTGACAAAAGCACCTTAGGGAAGGAAAGGGTTATTTCATCTTATACTTCCAGGTCACAAGTCCATCACTGAAGAAGGGTCAGGGAAGTAACCAGGAAGAAGGAAGTGAAGCAGAGGCTAGGGAAGAATCCTGTGTACTGGCTTGCTTTCCATGTCTTGCTCAGTTTCTCATATAGCCCAAGCCTACCTGCACAAGGATGGCCCTGTGCATAGTGGCCCGTAGCCTCTCTTGTCAATCATTAAGCAAGAAAATGCTGCAAATACATGAAGAAAGGTGACTCTAGTTTGTATCAATTTGACAAAAATTAACAAGCACACTACATAAAGAGGACCTGTGTTTGATCCCCTGAACCCGAGTATAAGAACCCAAAATGGGGCCTGGAAAGATTGCTTAGTGGTTAAATGTGTTTATTGCTCCTGTAAAGGACCCTGTTTCCGATCCCTGAATATACAAAGATGCTCAAAATTACCTGTAACTCCAGTTCTAGTGTCCTCTTTTAGGCCCCGAATACATGGCATACACATGATAAACATAAATACACATCAGATAAAATAAAACAAATCTAAAAACCCGAAAGGTTGTACACTTATAATCTCAACACTGGAAAGGCAGAGACAAGGGTAGATCCCTGGACCTCACTAGCCAGCCAGCCTAGCTACTTAGCAAACCCCAGCGCGAGACCCTGTCTCCAAAATCAAGGTGGACAGCTCCTAGGAAACTATACACAAGGTTGGCCTTTGACCAAATGCACACATCTACTCACTCACATACATATGAATACACACAAACACCCATACAGAGTTTTGCTTTATATTGTACTGATGTCAACTGGCTACAACCCCTTTTATTATTTTCTGAGGATTCATGTACTCCAAATTTAAATGTTGAAATCTTCTCCCTGAAAGTGATAGTTTTAGAAAGTTAGATTTTTTTTTTTTTGAAGATCAAAAGTGTGGGTTCCCAGAGTAGAATTGTGATCTTTGAAGAGAACTCAAGAGAACCACCTTATTCCTTTCTGCCTTGTGAGATCACACCTACAAGGTCCCTCTCTGAAGCAGTGACCTTGCACCTGACATTGAATCTTCCAAGGCCTTGATCTTAAAGTTTGCAATCTCTAATATGTGAGAAACACAATTTATGTTGCGTTTGTAGCTATTGATATTGTTATAGCATCCCAATGAAATTACCAGCCTCTGTGTTCTTGGTCCTTCATCCTAAATAACCTGAGATCATTTTCCACAAAACAATTCTTTAGTTGCTTCCATTAAGTAAGAGTCCACACCTGAAATTTTTGTCTTCTAGATTTGATGCTATATTTCCAGTCTTGGTGTTTTTATTTTTGTGCCACTTCTCACTTTATCCTCATGCCTTCTGGTAAGCTACCTTAGGCCTGGATGGAATAAATCCATATATAAATAAATCTTAGCTTCTTTTCTTTAAGCAACAGCTCAAGTTCCCCACTTGAGTCTCCTCAGGGCCCACATCACCCCTCTTATGGCTTTCTCTGTTTTGACACTACAGCAAGAGTCTCTTATTTTCTAACCCAATGCTATCACACTTAGAGACAAGTCTGCAGCAGAGCCTCTACCTACAGGGATTTAAGACCAAGCAGGGGACTTGGTGGGGATGAAAGCAGACACAGCATTGACTCAGTAGTTCCCCTTAGGAAAAGAGTTATTAGGAGCCAGCTCAGACTTGAAACCTCCAAACCATCCACTCTTGAATTTATATCCTGACACCTTTTTTGTGAAAAGGAACATGAAGGTCACGGGAATAGAATCCCTAACATATCCCAAGGCCAATTCTTCTGCTTCCCTCCACACTGATTTCTTTGAAATCCAGTCTCCTCTCCTTTCTAACACTTTTCTCAAGCACAGTGTCTCTCTCCCACTTACAACCAGAATTTTCTTCGGCATATACCATGCCCAGATTACCCCATCTTAATGCTTCCTTACATAATCCTGGGATTCTAGCGAAAGTACAGAGACTTCAGCAACATCAGTGTTGGTCCATGCTTTGTGAACCTGAGGTTAGTTTTTGTTATTGTTTTCTTTGGGTTGTTCACTTTCTGCTCTACTCTTTAGAATGCTCTAAATTTAGGGTGTTAATTGTCACGCTGACAAAGTAAAAAATATCCTAGTATGTGCATCTCATATCTGTGAGGTACTATCCCAGTTATGTTAATTGATGTAGGAAGGAACATCTTAATTGAAAGTAAGACCAAACCCTGGGAAGAGGACTGCGGATGATAGAAGGGTCCATCACCAGGAAGACATACATATTCCTTCTCTCTTCTCACTGTGAATGCCAGCAGCTTCAAACAATTGTTGTCTTAATTTTCTTATTGGCATGGACAGTATACCTTCAACAATGAGCCAAAAGAAATTTTGTTTAAGTTCCTTTCTTTAGAGTATTTTATTACAGTGACCAAAAAATCAGACATTGGGGGCCAAAATACATATTTTGTGTCAATGCTGCATAAGTCAGCCAGTGATAGAGAGAGTAACTCAGTTTTTTTGTTGATAATCATAGCCAAATAATATGTTTCCTAAAAGCCCTAACTTTAGGTTGGAGCTTCAATGGTAAGCAAACATTTAAACTTCTGTATAGGAGAGCGTGATAAGAAAGCATGCTTTTGCCTGTCAATCAAATATATGTGAGAAGTACATAGACGTTTCAAGGCTGGTGTGAACTTGTGAAGGCATTGCCAGGTGTGGCAAACAGCCTGAGAATGGTCTAAGTGAGTCAGGGACAAGAGTGAGGCCTTGTTGCTTCATGAAAAATAGGCATCCCTGAGAGTCGAAACCCCCCTCCACTCTGGATAATTGTCCAACCTCGAGCGGGCCCTCCTCCTCCACTGGATGGATTGTGTTCTCCCCAGAATTGTTCCCATGCTTTTGATTTTCCCTTTAGCCTTTATTATGCTTTAATTCTTGTCTGTGTGTAGTAGTAATTGACATTTTGGGGGTAAGAGGTGGCAGTTGGTTTTTAAGGTAATCAGGTTGGTTTGTAGCTGACTTTTCTTGGAACTCACTGTGTAGACCACTCTGATCTTGAACTCAGAGATCCACCAGCCTCTGCTTCCCAAGTTCTGGGGTAAAGGCATGAACCATCATGTCTGGCCCTAACATTTTTTAATAAAAGGAGTTCAACCTAGGCCCTCACTAATTTTAGGCAAGCACTTTGCTTTTGAACTATATCACAACCATCTTTTTAATTTTTATTTTGAGATAGATTTTCACCAAGTTAACTAAACTCTCTTTGAATTCACTATATATAGCCCAGGAATGCCTTCAACATGTAGTCATTCTGCCTCAATCTTTGGAGTAGATAGAATTACAGCCAAAACTATCAAACCTCACTTTTGAAATGCACACACTCATACACACACACACACACACACTGCAAAGCATTTTGCATCACCTTACTTAATCACGTAATTCTTAAAACCATTGTACTGATGGGTAATAAGACAATTTTGTTCCTAGTTTAAATATAAAAAGTGGGTCCAGAAAAAAAAAAAATTTTATCTAGGCCATGTGTAACATGAGGGTGCCATTCTGTAACATGGAGGGGCCTGCTTATTGTTGTTTTTGTCCTGCCCAGCTTCCCCACAACTATTTAGCCCGGAAGAAAATTACACATAGGTCTCCATAAATTATAAGCTGATTGGCCCATTAGCTCTAGCCTCTCACTGGCTAACTCTCACATCCTGATTAATCCATTTTTCTGATCTATGTTAGCCATGTGGGGCAGATCACATCCTGCTGCTTCGGTGGTCTGGCAGGAGTGGGAGGAATCAACTTCCTCCTTCCCAGAATTCTCCTGTTCTCATTACATCATTTCTACTGTCTGTCTGGTTTTCCCGCCTATATTTCCAGCCTGGTCAATCAGCATTTATTTATAACATGATTGACAGAATACAGACAATTCTCCTGCACCAACCATGTAATAACTAGCAAAGCCACAATTTAGAAGTAGCTACCTCCCTAAAATAATCAATAGATAATGATAATAATAATAATAACTAACAACTATAGTCCCCTGTCCATTTGTTCTGCATAGCTTAAAATTACCCTAGGATTTCATGCACCTTTGCAAGAAGAAAAGAGACTACAGCCTGCAAGATGTATGCCATCCTCATATACCTCCCTGTCAGTGCTGATACAACCACCATTGGTCATGGGCCGTTTACTTCGAGAGTCATGTTTATTACCAGAACCACATAGCTGTCTCTGCTCTGCTGACTTTACCTCATCTTCAATGTTTTAGCCTTTCTACTCTATAGTATGCTTTTAAAATATATTTATTTTATGATTATAAGTGTTTTGCTTACATGTGTATAAGTGTAATGCCCATGGAGGCCAGAACAGGCATCAAGTACCCTGGAACTGGAGTTACAGACAGTTGTAAACCATCATATGAGTTTTAGGATGCCAACCTAGGTCCTCTTCTAGACCAACATGTGCTCTTAACTACTGGGCCTTATCTCCAGTCCCTATAGTTACAATTTTTAAGGCAGAAGTCTCTTCTTTTCTTTTTTAATCTCTATTCTGTCACAATTTCATAACATATATAACACCCTGATCATATTCCCTTCTATTATCCTCACACACCTCTTTTCCCCCACCCACTCAGCCCACTTTTATGCTAAAAAATCTCCCTTCCTATGCTCATGTCTTTTGCTGGCATAAGCATATATAACTAGAGCAAGAGCAACTCACCAGTAGCTACATCACTGCAGAATCCTGGCATCCATTACCTGCCGGTAGCTGCTGGGAACAGGGAAGCCTTTTGAGCCTCTCCCCCATCTATGATAGAATTTTGATGGGAGGATTATTTTTTATCCATTTTTTCCACATTAAAAATCATTTTAAGATTTATTTGTCTGTTTTGCTTGTGTATGTGTGTGTATTGCATGTGCAAAAGATAATGTGTATACGTGCCCACGAAGGAAGAAGGCATCAGGTGCCCTGAAACTAAATTTTAGGTGGGTTTGAGGCACCTAACAAGTCCTCTGAAGAACAGCAAATGTTCTTAACCACTGAATCATCTCTCCAGCCCTTAAATCATTTTCATTTTTAAATTTCAAACTTAGGAAAAAACTTCCAAATGTGATATAGAACCTATTCATTCCTAAACATTTCAAAATAATTTATAAATTATCTTACAACTCCTTAACACTTCGGTGTGAATTTTCTTCAAACAGGTATGTTATTCTACATAGTCACACTGAAACTAACAAATACAAGAAAATTTAACATTGACGCATCGTTACCACTTACCCTCACCTGGGTTCAACCTGTAGCAATCACCTTTCACAAAGGACACAATGCTAGCTGGCAGTGATTTTTGTCTCCTGAAATATTTCCTCAGTTCTTTTTTTTAAAACAATCTTGACCTTGACATTTTGAAAATAAAGAGCCAGTTATATTGTCCCCATGTTGAAACTACTTGATGTTTTGTTGTGATTAAACTCCTGCCTTTTGTGGGCAACTCTTCTATTACCTCCCAACACACCCTCTCTGCACCTCCTCCCTGCACACCCTCCCTGCCCCTCCTCCCTGCACACCCTCCCTGCAAACCTTCCCTGCCCCTCCTCCCTGCATACCCTCCCTGCACACCCTCCCTGCACAGCCTCCCTGCACCTCCTCCCTGCACACCCTCCCTGCACTTCCTCCCAGCACTCACTCCCTCCCAGCACACCCTCCCAGCAAGTCCTGACAGCTACTTTCTCTCATTTTGCTGTAGATCTAAGTTTGATAATTGGGTTAAGATGCTACCTGCCAGACCTCTCCAAATACTAACCTTGTTTGCTTCTTAGTACACAAATATTTTATGAAAACTACTTTTTTCATGTTGTGTAAATACCTTCTTAGATCTTCAATCCCTTAATTTTTATCCATAGGTATTTATCATTAAATTATTACCATAGTTGCCACAGATGTGTGATTATTTTAATGAAATTATTTCTTCCATACTCATGAATCAGCATTCACTTCCCACAAACGTTATAGCCATGTTTTCGTACTATATATTCATTGATTTACTATTCTTTACTAGCTATTTATTTTGATGATCAAGGCTCTCAGACTTGTCTGGGTCTATTTGAAGATGCTTCTGTGTCTTTGTTTCTCTTTCACTCTTGGAGTCATTCCTTCTATTCTGAGATAGTAAATTCTTCTAACTGGCCTTGTACTTTCTTTGCTCCCATTATCGCACTGGCCACTCTGAAACTCAAGGCAATCACTTAACTCTGTTTAAAAGAAGAAATCAGGTTTTGTTTCCAGTATATAAGGGCACTAAGTAAGCATTTCTATTCTAAAAAGGAGGAGCAGGAGGATAATAAGGAAAGATCAGATCAAAGCTCAGGAGAGCAAACACAAATAAAAATAAATATAGTTTAAAAGAAAGCAAAAGATTTGTTAAGATTTACATCAGTTCAAATGAGTTCTCTGGCCCCTCCCCATGCTAAGTCTACCCAAATATGGGCAGGAGGGACAGCCACAGGAAACACAGAATTGCTTTTGAGGAAATAGAACTCATCCTAGCCAAAGCTGTCATCTGTCCACAGTGAAATCTGTCAATTGTGGCTATTTATGAGTCTATTTGACCCTGTGAGTGACTCTAGTCTTACCTTGCCTACTCTCTTATACTCATTTTGCCAAAAGAGAAAAATATAGAATATTCTGTAATGGTATCTAAGAAAAATGATGTACTATAGTAAAAATGAAAAGGGGGCTTTGGAACCAAGCAATGGTAAGTCAAATCTCACTAATGTTTCTGTGTGGCATTAAATTTGTCTCTAACATCTCTTTGAATCATTTTGCTTATCTGAGAGATGGGGCCAGGTCATCTGTGCTGTCACATTCACTGATGATAACGCCAGAGTAGCTAGAGAAATAAGCATAAAATATGTGTCATTGTAAGTATACTTAGTATATGACATCCTCATCAGCCTTCCTCATGGTGTTTGAAGTTAGACACAAAGGAACTATAAATGGAGTTGGTGAGGGGAGGATGAATTATGTTAGTGGTAGGTAGATGATGCTGTGGAGGCTGTTTAGACACATTTTATTACTCAAGAGTAATATATATTCTTTAGCATGATATAGTCATATTTGCAAAAACTGGGATTCTCAAAATTAAAATTGTCTGAATTTTTAAATTTAAAGCTGTTTCCTAGAATTACTTAATTCTATAATACTCTATTGTTATGTTACAACTAAGTAATAAATAAAAACTAAAGGAGCATTATGTATGGGAAAGTTCATGAAAATGTATTTAGAAGTATTTGTCGTGTGTGTGTAGTACATGCTTGCAGCATGTGTTACATGCACTTGAGGGTGAGAGCCACAAATAGATTTCCAGTTAACAAAAGGATCCTCTGCCAGTTTCAAAGATGTTCGCTAATATTTCCCATACAGGACTACTTGCAGATTTTCTTGTAGCTCAAAGCGTCATCAGGATTAATAAGGACTCCTAAGACAATCTAGTTTTGATACCAACTTAGGAAATATTCTCTCCCAGAGCTCTTGGCTCCTTACCCACAAGTCCGCAGCAGAATATTTACAGAGTTGTATTGTTCTCCTTGGAATATAAATTTTAAACACACACAGATCTCAAAACCTCCGTGACTGGTAACTCTTTGCCATTCTGGTTTCTTTCCATTGAAACCATTTCACTGACCTTTAGACCTCATTTAGAAGGTCACAAGTAGAAAAAAGTTCCGTACACAGCACGTTTCTTTTGAGAACCAGAAATTTCACCTTCCTCCATCTGCCCTTGATCAGTGTGCATGAATAAAGGCTGGTGTCTTCTCTGGGTCTGGCTTCAAGGATTCATTTTAAAACTTTTATCCTCAAGTAATGATGCTTTAAGCTTAAGTTAATGCCAAAAATGAGAACAAGAGAACTTAAGACAGTCTCCATAACATAAGTAACCCTTCCCTGGTAACCACAAAGTAAGACCTTTCGTGTCTGTACTAAATCAGCCTCCTAAGATAAAACTGGGGTGGGGGGAGAAGGGACACAGGCTCCACTTGATGGACAACAACCTTCTCAACTGTTTGTTTCCTGCTTTTGTTTTTGCTTGTAGCTGCATTGTGCATTTTATTAGAGGCATTTTCTTCCAGAAAGAAACATCACTAGAAAGCACCACGAGGGGAAGAGCTACAACCATAGGATTATGGGCTACATGAAATGAGGAATAAAATCAAGAGACCAGGAGCAGAACTGCAGATAAAACCAGTGGTTTACATTCTCAGAGAAAAATCAGCCCAGAGGTGAGAAAATGCTGTTCCACGCAGACCTGAACTGTGCATCTAGGTCAGAGCATTCAAAACAGATCCAAGGCTACTACAGAAATCCATATTGTGATAGGGAAGAAAACAGCCATGTCAGCTGCCACCATAACCTTCTTTAAAGAAGCCAAGAGATGTCTAAGAAATACAGAAACTTGGGGGAGAGACAGCTTTGCTCCCAGGCTCTTTGAGTCACTATCCATGTAGCTGGGGTGAGGCTAAACACTGGAATCCCAGATTCAATTGGTAAAACAAGTCCCCAGAGCCAACATTAAAAAAAATCATATGAAGAAGGCATGGTAGCACGTGTTTATTACCTCGGCAATGGTAAAAGTAGAGGCAACAACAGGTGGACACCCAAACTCACTGGACAACTAGTCTGTCCTACTCAGAAAGGTGCTAGACAAAGGGGAGTTCCTATCTTAAGCAAAAAGTGGGCTGTACCTAAGCAAGGACACATACGGTTATCCACCAACTCTGCTCCCACACATATAGAGACAGACAGACAGACATACAGACAGACAGACAGACACAAAGAGCACCAACTATCTGGGATCCTGTTTTCCTATCCATTCAAACAGAGCAGAAAACCCTAGCCTTTCCGTCTCTCACAGCAAACAGATGCCTCAGCATCCTGAATGCTTTAACACGGGAAAGCCTTGGAAGTTAGTGTTCTGTGGCATGGACAGCCAGTACCCAACGGCCTCCTTACGAAAACAGTGCTATTTCTTTGAAGAGTTATAAATCACCTCTCAGAACTTGGGTGTCCTTAAAGAGCTTTCTTTTCTCCCTTCCTTCCTTCCTTCCTTCCTTCCTTCCTTCCTTCCTTCCTTCCTTCCTTCCTTCCTTCCTTCTTTCCTTCCTTCCTTTCGTTCTTCTTTCTTTTTTGGTAAAGGTTTTTATAAAATGCAAGCCACCCTGTTTTTCCTCTCTACCTTCATCAAGATTCAGTTAACAAGAGGTAGAAAATGTGGTGGCTTTTTAACGAGTTCTTTAATCCAAACTGCTTTGGCTGCGTTTTAGTAATGAGAAAGAATTATCTGATCATGACTGCTCTCTTTCTCCCCTCCAACGGTGGACTCCTATCTGTCACCTGGACAGAAAGATTGATTTTCTAATTAATTGGGCATTTGTACAGGCGCAGGGAGCCACAGATCTTACACACTGTATCTTCTGAAAATATTCCTGTTTGTACTCATTTTCTATTATGTTTAAAGGTTCCTAAGTCAGAAGGGTCAGAAATTCTCTCTGTGAAACTCATTAAAACCTCTGGCTGCTTTGAAAAAAAATGCATTAACATGGGCAAAAGAAAGAAAACATTTGATGTAAATATCTTTGGACTGGGTTTGACTCCCACGTGGATGAAACTTGCCTCCACCAGCTCCCATCCCCAAGGTCTGCCCTGCTCCAGCTGGGCTTGCCAACACAGATGGCTGTAGGAGGCAGGCTTTTAGCGCTCTGAAAGGCTATGTGGCACCTCCTGCCAAAAAGGTACATCAGACTTTTGTGCAGCCTTCAGAGATGAAACTGTCTTGTAGTGTGATTCAACTTACTTAGAGGAAGAATCTGAAACCATGAACAGCACAGGCAGATTCTGGATCTTGGGGGACACCGCCAAAACTTACTTTGGCTATTCTGGACCCAGAGTGCTGAGCCATTTTGCTCTTGACCTTTCAGTGGGAGACACTGGGGAATAAAACTGAGATCAGTCAGTACAAAAAGCTTGCATCTTTTTAGTCTGTTCCTGGTACATCTATTACCTAATATTTTATTTAAAAGCTCCATCCCTCCACTAATTGAAAAGACTGAGCTCAGTTTAGGAGTGTTCTGACCTTAACTCAGAAGACAACTACTAATTGTTTACTGTCTTAAAAGAGAAAAATAGAAGAAAGAAAAAAATTTTAAAAAGAAATAAAAAGAAAGAAAGCAAGTGTGAAGACTGGCTAAGGGTGATTTAAGGGGACTGAAGGCTTATTACAGATACAATTGTTTTAAAGACAAAGGATAATCTGGGGCTGGGCTGGGGTTCAGTGAATTCAGTACTTGCCTAGCTGCACAAATACCTGAATTATACCATCAACACCACATAAAGTGGGATGGCAATGTCAGCAGTCTCAGAACTCAGGAGGAGCAGTTCAAGGTCAGAGGAAAGGGCAGGTCAAGGTCATTATCCTCAGCTATGTAGAGAGGATGACCAGAAAAAGAAAACATTCTTTCAGATAGTTTCACTTACATTCAATTGGCAGCCTTGTCAAAGACCAGTCTTAGTGAAACTCATACATCCCAGGGTAGGAGCATGAGGAGTAGAATTATTACGCAAAAGGAACAGAGATATAAAAGCAATAAGAGTCAGAAACACAGAACAGGACTGGGAAGGAAATTCAGTGAATAATGAATCCTGAATTCATTAATCTTTATTTTCCATGTGCTCATGTACTTCACTCAGAAAGGGGAGGGGAGAAAGCAACAGACTTCATTAACATGATATAAGAAACGGACTTGAGTTCTCTGACCTTTGGTCCAGGGGGAATGGACCCGTCTCTATACCCCAAATACTAATTAACCACACCCTAAGTCAGAATCTCTTGTTTGTAGCCACATCTGTTGTCAACAACTTTGAAAGAGCAGAAATAAGCTCAGACTTTCTGGCATCCAGTCAAAGTGGAACAGGCTCACATCTGTGGGTCCTCACACAACCTCTGTTCTTAGTTGGTATCAACATTTAGACTCAAGACTGAACTCTAAATCTTTCCCTGAAGAATGGGTCCTTCCAGATTCTTCCATGTCTGCATGTGGCACCATTGCTATGCTCCTCTTAACTGTGCTAAAACCTAGGCATTGCTGGGGACTGTCTCCTGAAGTACTGTATCCTTGTTCCATGAAGTAACTTTCTATTTAAATCAAGATCATCTGATTTAAGGTCTTTCACTTTGGAGATCACTGGAATACATTCTTATCTGCACATCCAGCCTGCCTACCCTTTCATAGCCAGAGAAATAGCCTTTGTGTTTAAGTCAAGCAACCTTAAATTCTGTTATCTCACATTTGAGACCCAAGGAGTTCCCAGTGAATAAATATAACCAGACTCCAATGCTCCACGTCAGCAGGCTTTTCTAAATTGTCCCACATCAGATCTTTTCACAGGAAACTGGCACTTCCTCAAAGGTGACAAAGAGATTCCTTACTTAACCAAGCTTTAGCTAGGGCCATGTTAGGTTGTGTTAGTTTGGTTTTGAGGCAGGGTCTTATGTACACTAGACTGGCCTCAAACTCTCTACCATGTGGCCCAAGGTAGTCTTGAACTTATGATTCTTCTGCTTCCATATCTGGAACCACAGGAGAGTACCTCCACACCTAGTTTATGAAATGCTTTGCACTGAATATGGGGCTTTACGCATACTCTGCAATCATTCTATCAACTGAGCCACATCGCCACCCTCATTGGACTCTAAAATTGTCCTCCACAACTGACTGTATTATGCCAAAAAATTAAGGTTTAGAGAGAATGCTTATAAATCAGGTTAATAAGAACACCCCTCCTTTTATATCAGATCACCTCATTACCTGAGCATCCACGATATCTGATCAGATCGATGCCCCCACCATTCTTGAAATAGCATCTGCTTGCTGGGACTGCTTTCAGCAACACTGCTTTTAGGTGGGCTCAGCCTCGGGTTCCTTCCCCCTAGTGCTACACTTTAGTGATTCTCTATTCTCTGACTTTCACCCTATTTCTTAACTATACGTTTCTAGTTAACCCATGGTTCTTCAAGTTGAATCCTATGCATTTTTCTGTTTCTGAAAAATGATATTGCCATGGTTCCTCCTTTCTTGCCATGGTTTACCAAGTCCTTTGCATAGCCTTTAGAAGTGGTATCAGACTCCTGTCCATGTGTCTTGATCACTAGATATCACAACTGTCATTTTTCTGGGTGGAACATTTAGCATCCTAGGACATAAAAAATAAAACACAGCTCCTATTAGTTATTGTTCCATTGCTGTGAGAAAATACCTTGCCAACATCAGCTAAAGGGAGACAGGGTTTATTTTTGTTTCATAGTTCTAGAGGTATGTATTCCACCATGGCAGAGAAGACAGGGCATCAGGCATGGTAGCAGGAGCAGGAGGCTAGTTTGTCACATTATATCTATAGTCAAGAAATAGAATAATCAGGAAGGGCCCAGCTTCAAGCCCCCCACCCAGGGGCCCACTTCTTAAAGCAAGATTATGTCCTAAAGGTTTCACTACCTTCCCAAATAGTGCCACAATCTATGGGCCAAGTGTTCAGATTTAAGACTGTGGGAGACACTTTACATGCAAAGTACAAAACTCTATATTGAGAAACATTCCCTCAGATCTTACCACACTGAACCTCACTCTGTATATTACCCTTGTGATGTCTCTTTCTACTTTTAACTCATCCCCTGTGCCTCAGCAAAGGACCCTGATCATCACCATTCTCCAACAAACACACACAGAGGCAAATATACGTAGTCATATGTGAATACATACACAAACATGTATACAAACATATGTACAAAAATATATAAACACACAGGCATACACAAATATATATACATAAACATATATATACAAACACATATATGGATATGCATACATACATAAACACCCATATGCACATACATATAAACACAAACATACAGACATACATACATATATAAACACATACACATATAAGCACATACATGCTTATACATCTGTACTATGGAGGTTTGAATAAGAAATGTCTTCCAGATGCTCCAGTATGTTAACTGTTGGTCCCAGAGGTGGTGCTCCTTCAGGAGGTTTAACACGTGCCCTGCTACAGGAATTATGTCACTAGGGGACAGGCTGTGACATTAAAAGCTTCACCCTACTCCAGTTTGCTCTATGCCTTGTGCTTGAAGTTGAGAATATGAGTTCTCAGCTTCCTCCTCCCTGTCACATGTTGCTATGCCTCCCTACCTTGATGGACCTTTATCCCTTTGGAACCAAAAGCCAAAATAAACTCTTCTATAGGTCTCCTTGGTAATGGTGTTTTATAACAGCAACAGAAAAACAATTTAGTCACATACATACATATATACACATACACAAACTCACAAACACATACATATATACACATACAAAAACACTCAAATGCATAATTGCAAACATATATAAAAACATACCAACATTCTACATATGCATATGTACATGCATATACATATACACAAACACACACAGCAAACACGTTCTGAGTCTCAGGGATCTTAACTCACTTTACTACAATTAATGCACTTTATAGAAAGGCTTGTGCACAGATCTTAAGTAAATGGTCACCCACGAATCCATGATGCATTGGTACAGCAATGGAAGGCAGAGTTCCAGAGACTCAGACACATCTATGTGGGTAATGAAGATAAGACACAATGTTGTCTCAGAAAGGGGCAGACAGAATGGAAAGAGGGGATCTGAGGCTCTCAGGCCTGAAAAAGTGAACACAACATACTATTACCAAATATTAGTCAGAGATACAGTGGTCAGACAAAAACAGCCATCCAGACATAAGTTCAAAAAGGCACAGCAAACAAAAGCAGAATTTAGAAGCAAGATTATTTCATCAAGTCACTGGGGAAGTGGCTAGTCAGTAGTAATATAGGTTATAAGTGGGAGTTTAGGCCTCTGAAGGGAGCTGCTGAGTATTCTGAAGGCAGGGCACAACTGGTCTTGTGTTTTGCCCCAGACTCTGAGCATTCAGTGACTCCCCCTAGGCTGAGCGTATCACTCTTAGCTTCATTAGGGGCCCTGCAGGGGCCAGACCATAGGCAGCATTTGTTCTAGGTATTGGCAGGAATCAAACCTTGCCAGGACCATTAATTGATCAGCAGCTTATGAGAAATGGCAGAAGAAAGAAGGAAAAGACAACATTTCCAAAGCTCATGTAAGCACAGAGTCAGGCCCATGATTGGCATTTTGGAAGCAGAGTGGCCTGGGAGGAGAAGAAACAGCTTCAGGAAGTTTCCACAAAAGGGGTGGGAGGAGACAGAATGGATGAACGAATTGCAGGCTGGACCAGCTATGTGTCCTAGAACTGAAAACACAAGACAAAAGTGATGAGGAGAGATAGAGAATATAACAGAAATGAGAATCTCAAAGGGAAAGACATCACCATCTCAAAATGTAGATTCTCTGGAATGGAGTTTCCCACTGAAAGAGGAAAACAAAGGAAAAATAAAGAGTTCACCTGGCCAGAACAATCACTGAGCTGCACAATCCATAAGTTGGGAAACAGAATGAAACCTGGAAGAAACTAGAATTAGATGGAAGCTTTGTTTGGAGAAAGGAATAACTCCTCATTGTGACAGAAACAATGAGAAAAGCCATTCCCAGTACTGATGGCATCCTTGTCACCTACTCAGTGCTGAGCCACAAAACACCATAGGAAAGGGTCCTGGAGATAATGAGAAGGGTACACTGGTCTATCAAAACATTTGTTCATGTGGAGAACAAACACACCAGATTTACGCATACAAAAATCACCTTTCTTTTCCTGAAATGCCAAACTCCATTGTTGTGATGATTTGATTTTTTCTTCTGAAAATCAGGAATGAATAAAAATGAGCCTGAGCACTTACTGGACCCGGGCCACTGCCATCCTCAGCACGGTCCTTTTATCTTTGAGAGCCTCCATCACATCCACAGAGGACTGGTGACAGACTTAATTAGACAAGTTAATTAGAATCCAGGTGTTCTACTATTTCCCCCGTTTTTCAGCAGTTCCTCAACTTGCTGAAAGTCCTGCTTAAAGGAAAAGTTTAGTTACACTCAGACTTGGTGTCATGTGACTTACAGTACAAGAACATTTGGCGTTTCCACTTACCAGGGTTTGCAGGTGGAAGTAACGGGGAATTAGGGACAGACATCAGCTGTGTCTTGTCCACTTATCTCTCCATGGCACATAGAATCACTTCAGGTGAAGAGGAAAAAAATGGAACGGAGAGTTAGATGATGAGGGCTGGAAAAGACCCTGCAGAGAAGAGTCATACCCAGGTGGCTAATGTCTGTAATGCCAGTATTTGAGGAGATGAAGGAGCTAAAATTACTGTGAAGTGCTGGGCTGCTGCATAATGAGTTCAAGGCCAACCTGGGCTACATATTCAGTTCCAGACCAGGCTGAACTGCAGAGTAAGACCGTCTCAGGAGGGGAAAAAATTAAAGTCAAAATAAAAATACATGAAATAATCAAAGTACCTCTATTGAAGGAATGGGATTTTCATCTGACATGCCCCAACCATTGTCAAATTTACTTCCTGTGCAGTCCTCCTCTAGGAAGGAAGGCACACATAAGTCATTCTCCACTCTTGTCTGTTTTGGAATTTGTTTCATCCAGGTTTCTTTGACTCCCTCAGACTCTGGTGGATTAAACAAATCTGTTTATTGTAGCTGTGCTATTCATTGTTGCTACTAGGGTTGCAGGCTCAGCTCTGGGGAGCATTCTCCATCTCAGATGGAAGCAGAGGTTCTATGAAGCTTGTGCTTCCAATGAGCCTCTCAGAATGATCATCTGTTAGAATGATATTAAAGGTGGGAGGCAAACCATGAGGAGCTGTGTTCAGATTTCAAGTGTGTGCTTCAAAACAACAAGGCCAGGATGGTGACATAGTACATTGGTACAATGAGCACCTAACATGTACAGGACCCTGGGCTCAGTCTCTAGCATTGCCAAAAATACTGCAAATATATTATATATATGATAGTTTATGATATATAAACATATCGATAAATTGTATATTGAATGCTTTTTCTTGACATGAGCAAATGTCTGTTCCTTTTAGATAGGGCACTGACAACAGATGAAAGAAACAAGTCTCCCCAAGTCTTCCTTACTGAGCTTATTGTGGCTACTTACAGAAGCATGGCTGGTTCTCTGGCAAGCATATCGCCAGAGTTGGACTCACAGAAGCTGTGCAACTGGTGCTCCTTACCCAGCTTGCACTCCAGCACATGAGTCCTCTTCTCCAGCAGATGGGGAAGTTCTTTGTCAGTCCTGTAACTTTATGAGCTGCCTCAGCCTTGTAAGTTCTAACATTTTCTTTCTCCTTCCCTGCAGAAGGGAATGAATGTTTCAGTTCTGAAAAATTAGATACATCACATATGTCTATAATGAACATATCACAACATGTCTTGCAATATAACAAGCTAACATAACTATATAACTAGTTTTATGCCTAATACACAGCATGAAGAAAATTATGAATCACAGATTCGTGAGGCCTGACAGCAAACTTCTGTAATTAATTGTTGCATATATTATCTGCATAACAACTTTTATATTGTTTGTATAAGTTCAACATTTTGGCATAGGGAGCCAGACTTTTTTCCAGAACTCATATATATATTTCCAGAAGCTACCACACAAAATCCCAGGAGCTGTAAAGGTCTAAGTCTAATGAGAGCTTCCGTAGAATGTGAATGAAAGTCTGAGTAGTTTGAGCTGCCTTTCCCAAACATCATTTCTCCTTTTAAGAGAATTTTTAAGGTTATTGTTATTTGTGTATGTGTGTGTGTCTTCATGCGCATACATTTATACACACAAGTGCCTGCAGTTGCCTGTTGAGGCCAGAAGTGGATGCCTGATTCCTTGATGCTGACTCATATAGATGATGAGAACCAAACTCAAGTCCACTGGAAGAGTAGCATGTGCCTTTAACTGCTAATCCAACTTGATGATCCCCTTTAAGAGTTTTTTTATTGATATTTTTATTGATATTTGAGTTAGATAAGGTTTGAAATAGAGGTCCTAGTCCTGTTAAAATATAAAAATCACAGTCTTTCTTTTCCCCGTATCACATGCACACACGTGTGCACAACATACACACACACACACACACATGCAAATATGCAGATATTTTCCTGCTGGGAAACTGAGGCAGCTACAGATGTAATTTCGTAGAACTCCCCAAACTAGTTCAGAGAATAAATGGTCTCAGAGGACCTCCAGGCCTGCACATCCTCTTCCCAACACACTGCTGTCCCACAGCACTCGAAGTCTCCACCTCACTTGTGGGTCTCACTGTGGAACTGTGAAGACTCAGGCCTCAGGTTGATAAATAACTCCTCTAGCTTCACAGACTCTTGTGTGGCATCTAGAGGACCCAGGTGAGATGGTAATCACCAGTGTATGAATGATTTGGACACTGTAATTTTCTCCTGCTGTTCAGCGTGCTTTTTCTCACTGATTTATTCAGAATGTGCTCCACTACATCTTCTAACCTTGCTACTCTTTGAGTACCAATAAGCGTCAAGCAGATTAGACAGGGCCATTACTCAGTGTGCACATTTCTAAAATCTGTACAAAGGTGAAAGCACAGCAGTTTGAGATGATTGGAGTATTTATAGGATGTTAAGAAAACATCTGCTTCAAAATTTCAGAGGTTCCAGAGCTGATGTGATGTTTTATTAGGGCTTCTACCACCATTTCTCGCTACAGAAAATATTAAGCCTTTCAAGAGTAAATGAGTTTTGAGTACCTATTCCACAGCAGGGCTCTCCAGAGACTGGCTCTCTAATAGCCTCTTACAGTGAGCATACTTTGATTTTATCAAAAGAGAAGAAAATGGAGTGGGCCTTTATAGCTTTGCTCCAAGACTAATGTGGCGATAAAGAGGCTTTGTTTCTTGTTACCTCTTTGGTTAAGTACCTGACACTAGTATACAATGGTAGAACAAAGGTGGTTAGAGTTCATTATAACACATCTGAAATTTTTGTTTACATTAACTGTTAACATAGTAATAGTTAATACTGAACCACCTCATCTAGTCTTTGTAAGAGTCCTACCAGGCTGAACATAGTAGTATAGACCTGTGAGTCCTAGGTAGCAAGACCCTGTCTCCAGATTAATTAACCACTCTCTCAGTCAATTAACAACAAAGAGTGCTTTGATAATGGTAAAATATCCCCATATTATATAAGAAGGAACTGAGGTCTGAAAAGGTCTACTAATTTACTGTTGGACAAATCTTTAATAATCCAGCCTGATGCTTTAACCGTATTGTCAACATTGTGTAGAGAACACTCCCATTTGAATCATCTAGGATAGTGGTTGTTAGTGAAGAAACACAGCAATCACTAATGGATTCATTCTAGAGTTGCACGTACACATTTTCTGTTTACAGAGATTTAATCACATCTGCAGGATTTTCTTTATGAAAGATTTGCAGATGAGGCAGCTATGATTCTAAAAAAGAGAAGAGCTTAAGCAGAGCGGAGTGTGAGCCAGCCCTTATTTCCAGTCAGTGATGCAAAATTCTCCATTTAGTTCCATGCACTTCATGAATGCTTGCCCAGGCATGCCCACACAGAGGAGGAATGGGAAAGGAAGGAGATCCGCTTTTTTTTTTGTGCTCTCCATTTTGCAGAAAACAGTCATTAAAGTCACCATTTATTAATCATAAATTTTGGTGCTATGTCTGTGAAATAGAAAAGCACAGATTGATCTCTGTCGCACATTCTGATAGTTAGTAGGTTTTGCCTCATAACTAAACTGTGAATTGGGGGAAGGGTGCACACTAAATGATTGCCCTACTTAGCTACTGGCAGAAAGGCTGAGATGGATTAATATGCATAGCAGAAGGCTTATGTGACCCTGGGAGAAACAGAAACCTGAAATAACCTTAATATCCTGTCGGCTCTCATTACCAGCCCCCACTAAACAAGAAAGTCTATTTAACAATCTGTCTGGAAAGAAAACTCTGTATCTTATTTTAAAAATCATGGTATTTTATCCTGTTTTCTTTTATCCTGGGAATATTTTTTTTCCACCTCGATTCTTAGAGCAAGATCACTGCACCAGGCTCAGGTACATGATGTCCTGATTTCGTCATATTTCACAGTATAGCTATCACTCCACAGCCCTGTGACACATCCTCCCTTTTGCAAACATTAACCCTGTTCACTCTTGAACCTCTAGCAGCCTAGAGTCCAACAGTGAGTTAGGACAGAAGTAACTGTACTGACAAATGTCTAGGGTCAGCAGTGGGAAGATGTTCAGCTTCCAGTGAGAGAAAGGGAAGAAGAAACTATCCCTCCAAAGACTCAAAACACATCTTGCCTCAGCACCTGGACTCTTTCTGACATCTACAAGCCCAGACATCTCGTCAAGTTGTCAGTTGCATTTTCTGTGAACAGCCTGATTTTCTCTGGCATGCCAACTGCAGTGTGCTCCTCTAGGGAGGTGTTTATAGGGAGTTCTAAAAATACCAGAGCACAAAACAATCCCAAATAATTGCATTTCTGTCTCTTTATAATGGCTCTCCCAGGAAACACATAGTTCTTGCAGTAGCAGAAGAATTATCCCCCACATTTCCAAATTAGATGTCCTATCTTGAGGTAGCAAATTCCCTCCATCTACCGGACAGAGTTTAGCTGTAGATTTCATTCTGTTTCTCTTTCTTTTTTATATGTGTATTCTTATCTGTGTGTGTGTCTCATCCATGTGTGTGTGTGTATGTGTTGGTGCATATACACATGTGTTCACATGCATGTAGAAGCCAGATGTCAAAGTCAAGTATATTTCTCTATCATTCTCCACCTTATTTTTTGAGACAACATTTCTCAAACTGGAACTAAGCTACTCTATTGTAGGAGGCTACTTGCTTGTTCCTGGCTGCTCAGTCCTAAAATAATCACACAGAAACTATATTATTTTCAATTCTCTTTGGCTAATAGCTTAAGAGTATTTCTGGATAACTCTTTATATCTTAATTTAACCCATCTCTATTAGTCTGTGCATCGCCACAAAGCTGTGGCTTACTGAATAAAGTTCTGGCATCTATCTCCAGCGAGGCTACATGACTTTTCTCTAACTCCACCTTATTTCTCCCAGCATTCAGTTTAGTTTCCCCTGCCTAGATCGGGCCAAGCCAGTTTTTTTATTAACCAATGGTATTCAAAGCATACAGAGAGAAATCCCACATCACCTCCCCTTTTCAGTTTAAATAAAACCTTCCTTTTTATTTAAAGAGAAAAGGAAAGATGATGTGGGAGGGCCTTCTGTATATGTGTTGTTTTTATTGGTTAATGAATAAAAAAGCTGTTTTAGTCATTGTGATAGGGCAGAGTAGAACTAGGCAGGGTAAACAAAACTAAATGTTAGGAGAAAGAAGGCAGAGTCGTCAGAGAGAAGTCATATAGCCCCACCAGATAAAGACACTGGACAGAACTTTACCCGGTAAGCCACAGCCTTGTGTTGATACACAGATTAATGGACATGGGTTAGTTTAAGATATTGGTTAGGTAGAAATATGCTTAAGCTATTGTCCAAACAGTATTGCAAAATAATATAGTTTCTGAGTGATTATTTCAGGGCTGAGCAGTCAGAAACTAACTAGTGGTCTCTTACAACAAATTGACACTCCAATATATGCTAGCTAAATCTACATAAAACCTGAGAAAACTTGGAAAGGAATTCTATACACAGAAAAACAAAGTTTAGCTGCATTTTTTGGAGGGAGGCTGGTGGAGTCCAGTAGCTTCCTTAAGAGAGGTTTTCCTGATTATATAGCAGCAGAAAAAAAAAAAGCCATGCACTTTTGAAACGGCAGCTTTCTGAGCTGTGCTGACAGGACAAACTCTGGCTCTTTCAGGAGGCTGAGCATTTAAATGGGGTTTGTAAGCAGCATGTTACAAACTGCTTAATGGCCCAACATAGACCTGCTGCATACTGAACTGGGGCAATGTACATGGCTTTCAGAGATAGCAAACATGTCTCCACCATGTCGTACTGTGAAGAGCCAAAAGGTAAAGCAGCCTTAGTACTAGTCAAGCCATTTAACATTTTAAGAAGCAGTTCTGGTAATAAAAGGATTACAGGTTCACAATAAAGACAAATTCAGATACAAAAGACCTCTAAATGGGTCAGAGTGTTGGATAAATGTACATAGGTTTGAGAGAGAGAAGAGAAAGAATATAGAGAGTTATAAAAAGAGGTAAACTGTTTAAAGAAAATAAAGCAAATTCTTTAAAGAGACACAGTAAATTTGTAGAAAAAGTAATAGAGTAAGAAAAATAAGTCACATAAAGATGGAAAGTACACAGAGAGTCTGGATTATGTATATTATTGTGTTTCTTTGAATTTTTGAACTTAGAAGGAGCTACTTAACCAACATATATACTTTAAAGGTACCTTGTCTTCAAAATTTGGGTCTAAGTATATGTTGCTTTGGAAAAAGGGGTTCTTTTTTGGTTCCACAAAGGATGAGAACCTGTGGAATCCTTCCAGACTGATGTGGTTTGATGGACGAACACCCTCTGAAAGGTCACTGTGAATACCACAAAAATACTTCATCCAACAAAAAAGCAGAAAGCAGTTTGGAGAGAACTACGTCCATATTCCAAAATTTTGTTTATAGACATTTGCTTACATTTAAAAGGGGATATGCTATAGAAATAGATATTTGCATTGGTATGGATCTTGAATTATTGACACAAATTTAAGTCAATTTTGTTATATGTATATTTCTGCTCTTGATTAAGGTATTGTGTTTGTACAGCTAATTTAAAAATATAATGTATAATTAAAAATACAGGTTAATAGATAATCATCTATAATAGTCAAATCATGTTGGTTAGGTTTCTAGATATATAGTGATATAATTCAGATAGACAGATATTCTTTACATCTTTCAGAGACCTTCAGAATATGTCATTTAAAATGTTTTAAGAAGTTAGGACTTTTCATGACAATGAGACACATCTGCTCCTGCCAGCACCAATTACTTCAAGAGGATGATGGGTACTGAAGATGTTCCTTATAGAATTTGTTAACCATTTTGGCAAGAAACTGGACTGCTTGATGGTATGCTGCATGAAATGGACTTGCAGGACCCACAGAGAAATGACTGCTGAACTTGCCTAAAGGTCAGACAGTTCTTTGGAGTTCCTGCTTCATGAAAGTGTCTGTGAGACATTCTGAAAGACGCAGAAGAAAGTTATTGACAAACTGCCAATATAGGTGAAACTGTCTTTGAAATTTCCTGCTTCATGGAAAAGTCTGCTAGACACGATGGGCCAGTGGACTGAATATGGATACTCAAACGATACAGAAGAACTTTGGATGACTGTCCAGACAGCAAGATGTCTCTGTCTTTTCTAGAGTTTTGGAAGTTGCTTATGATGTACTGCCTGCTTACTTAGGTAACATTATATCCTTCTGGGGTCTTTGATGAAGTTGAAGAATAAATAGTTATAATTTTCCTTAGATATGATAAAAGATAAAGTAGATATAAATATTATAACTGTAATTCTTGTTTGATAACTTTTTTGTTATATGTAATTTTACTATGTTAAAGTTAAAACCTTCCTTTTTATTGAAACAGAAAAGGTGAGGTGATGTGGGATTTCTCTCTGAATGAAGAAACACATGACTTTCTGAGTCATCTCCCCAGTCTGGTAAGTTTATTCCTTTTAAACAGTGGAATTAAAATTATGTTTTAAAAAAGAGAGTCACTGGAAGGTAGACAGATCTGGGATCTCCAAGATCAGGAGGTATTGAGTCATGGAGGGAAGAGTGACAGAATACCATAATTGCCTTTACTAAATGCTCTGTGATATTTTCACCAGTTCTAATTTTCTCTTCTCTTTATTGAATGCTTAAATTGACTTAGGAAACATTTATTGACTATGTGTGCTGTACCCTGAAAGAGTTAGACACCATTAGAAGATTTAAAAAATAAAAGAATTTTTCCAAGGTCCTTCAAATAACAAGCCAATGCTACAAGTTTCTTTTTTCATAAGATTCAGAAGCCAAGATTTTACAGGGTCAGTGAGGCTACACTGCAGCACTGTCTTATCAGGCATTCCACTTCCCTCCTGGAGAAACCTTGCCTCTTCCCAGTGTACTGGGCTGTGCTTTCACTTGTCCTAACTCGAGTATCTTCTCTAGAGAAGAGAGATGGTAGAAGAGTGACCAGTTGAGAGCAATGACTGGAGAATTAGAAGAACTGAGGACAAGTTTCAGTCAAGGCAGGGCATGTTTGAAAGTCTGGCTTGGTTTTCTGGATCCTCTTTCTTGATCAAAAAACTGGTAGAAGGGAGGGAAAAAAGGAAAGAGGGAAGAAGAGAAATACTTTGGAAATATTGAACTATGTACACTATTAACATTAAGGAGTTCACTTTAGTGAAGTTTTTAGAAAATCTTTCATTATACTTACATATAAAATAAAATCTCTAAATTATTCATGAATTCACATTTGTTAATTTTCTACCAGATAATATTGTTGTGCTGTCACAATTCCTAACTCACTAACATGCCACAGAGCTTAAGGAGACAGTTTGGTCAGGAAAAGGCATGGGGATAAGAGTTCAACTCCTGAGTACTGCAGAGGTGAAGACAGCCCGATCCCGAGGCTCAGTGACCAAGCAGGTTGGCCTGGTGACCCACAGATCAGTGAATGAGCCTGTCTTGAGAAAAATGAAATAGATGGGTGGCATTACACACACACACACATACACACACACACACACAAAATGCAGGGTGAATCATGATACATAAATAAACAGCCATCCACTTGAAAAGTGAAGTCTTTCTGTTCTGATCTATGGGAAGAGAAGAAGGGAAGGATGGGAGGAGAAGGAACAAGCTTCTGTTTATTCCTGTTACCTGATGTCCCCTTGTTTAGTTCCCCTTGATGCTCCAAGGAAGAGAGCATCAGGCTTCAGTTAGAATTAAGTCAAGAACTGAAGAAGTGCCAAGGCCCACTTTGCAGTAGAAAGTTAAGGCAATTACTAATATGAAAAAAAAACAAAAACAAATGCTATAGAAAAGCAAAAGTACGTAGGAAAGGGAGCACAGGTACCCAAACGTTGAGAAAAAATGAGGGGAGTGGAAAGTGGGAGACAAAAGAGAAGAGCTGACTTACTGCCAACCTCTGCTTCTGAGCGTTGTTCTCTGTCACTCAATGCTTCGTTATTTTTTCCTGATTTCACTCCTTCTTGCACTTTCTGCATTCTCCTTGCTAAGAATTTCCACCCATGTTCTCTATTTACTGTAAAGTGCCTATGAGGTCTCTGGAATTATCCTCAATGTACAACAAAGCAAACTAGAACTCAGAGACATTTTATAACTTTAAGTATGGACAGCTAGTAGTTACCACGGAGTCAGGTTCCCAACAGGCCTGTGGATTTCCAGAACTTTGTTTTCTTCTGTGAGGACACGTCAGGAACATGCATTTCAGTGGTTCTTTCTCAACTGATTTGGACATATTTTAAATTCAGCAATTTCTCCGGTTGCTCTGGAAACCTCTGTTGCTTATTCTACTTTTTATTTTAAAAACACTTCCTAAAATACTCGAGCGCTGGTTTTGCAAATGCCTTTTCTCTCTTCTAACTCAGCATCCCCCTAAATAGACACATTCAAATGTTTTAACCAAATGAATTAAAATGAAATTAGTGGGTTATGAGAAATCTATTAATGAGGACATCTGACTCCAAGCCCTTCCAAATCATGGTCACATCATTTCTGTAATTCTATTTCAAAAGAGACAGTAAATTTTTTTTTTGTTTTTGTTTTTCTGGAGCACAAACACAAAAGACAACTAAAATATGTTTGCTGTTCTTTAAAATGCAGTCTTTTCATGGTCCACCCATAATCCCCCAAATGCCAGTATTAACTTATCTCTTAATCCATCAAGCTTCCAATTTTGACTCTAAGAAGGACTTCAGTAATAAACACACAGAAACTGTGCCAGCTCAAAACCACAGCAGAAGCAAAGCACCATAAGACTACACCCGGAATCAGTTTAGGATTTGAACACAGGTGCTTAGATTTCTGTTTCTGATCTGAATAATAAGGGAGACCAGTTACTAAAATGCTCCCCACTACTTCATCTTAACCCAGTCTTCTCATCTGTGCTGTAAGCGCCTGCCAAAGAAAAGGAGTTGGTGGGATTGCTCTCACACATCCAAAATTCTGCAACAAATGTTACTGTATCAAAAGATACAGACACTGAAAATTGTTGTCATTGCCTGGGAACTTTTCAGATCTTAAAACAGTTTTTTTTTTCTACTTCATTTAAGCACAAGTGTAGGAGATGAGATGGCTCAATTGGCAAAGACTGTGACACTCAGACTTGGAGGATATGTATTCAGCACCCCAGCTCCCATGTAAAAGACCAGTGTGAAGGCACAGAAGTATAAATCCAGCACTAGGGAAGCAGAGACAAGAAGCTCCTTGAAGCTAACTGGCAGCAGTCAAGTCAATCTGATGAGCTTCAGGTTCAGTGAGAGACTTTGTGTCTCAAAAAATAAAGGTGTGCAACAATGGAGGAAAGACCATCATACATGTTCACATACTATTACCCATGAAAATAAATAACTAAAAGTAAAAAATGTAAAGCATTTATAGATTAGATAAGGATATAAAAAGTGATTAGAAATCATATCTAATAAAAAATAAGTTCAGAATTAAAACAAGAGATAGCTAAAACAGTTGAGCCTTGTGATAGCAGGACTACTTACGAAAAGAATGTGGGGATTTTGAAGGGGTGCATTAAAAATGTATCACAGAAAAACGTGTGTATTACACATATGAATTTAGATTTTAATATACACCATTCTACACCACCATTGGGGAACCTCCTTCTGCCAATGGCCTTTGAAAGCCTGGACCAGGTTGGGCATGGCATTGGGTATCAAAAAGAGCATGGATCCCCTCACTCATCTCTCCATCTCGTTTGCCACACCTGGATGTTGGATTCCATTCCTGTTCCCCATTGTGATCTGTGGGTTCCCCTTTAGAAAATAAAAACAACTTACTATACCATATTTGGAGTTAGCATGGGATTCCTTTATTCACATTCCCCCCATCTACGTGTTCCCCTTCATCTGCCACCCAACATGGGGCTGAATCCATGCTTGCTGCCTCTCCACCCCACCTACCCGCTTCCCCTCATTACTCTCCCCCACTTGTGGTCCCAGACTCAGGTTTATTGCCCATCCACAGCCCATCTGAAGCTGCCTAGGTCCCCAGCTTTCCTTCCTGTAGCCCTCCCTTTTGCACATTGCAGGTATTGATGACTTAGGGGGAAAAGTCATCTGCAGGATAAGATTCCATATACACAGAATACATACATACATACATATATATATGTATGGATAGATAGATAGATAGATAGATAGATAGATAGATAGATAGATAGATAGATAGATAGATAGATAGATAGATAGATAGATGATACACTACCCAGTAGAATTATAGACTCACTAAAAATCAAAGTTGGCTTTGGAGTTGGACAATGGCTAGCCTTCTCTAAATGCAAGCATGCTGTTAAAAGAAAAATTCAGAGTTTCTGTCTCATGTCAGGAGTCATCTGGTATGGGACAGAAAGAAGAAAGAATTTAGGAAAAATTTTACTTCTCTCCATAACTATTTTTTTATATCATATCTTTCGTTAAATATACACCTATATGAATAATGTTTAAGTTTTCCACAATAAATAGATTTTCCTGCAGTAATCTTTAAAGTTTCCAGAAAAAAGATGGGACCCCATAACAAGTCCACCTGCTTGATACCATGATAGCTGATGATAGCGCTACTGTAAGACTGGTTTTGGGTATTAGTTGCTCAAGACGGTTCCAATTTGGTTAGCTGAAATAGTCCATCGTCTGACAATGTTCTGGCCAGAACTCCAGACAAGAACTTCAAAAACTCTATCAACTACTCAGACATTATTTGCAATTATACCAGACAGTAATCTTAAAACTTAACTGTCATTTGAGTTTACAGGACCCCATAGAAAAAAAATCACCCCCATGACAGCTGGTAATAATTCTAGAAGACAACATGCCCTCTCCAAAAAGCTTGTCTTCAGGGTTAGGGACTTCATTTGTGGGTTAATTATAACTGGTATAGGGTTGGGGTGGAAAATTTGTAGGCTCTGGGATTTCATAGAAAACAAAAAATTGAATGCGATAATAGGTAGTTTGAGCTTACTCACGCTAATAATAATAATAGTGGGTAATAGAGTAAATACTTGTGAACTATTATGTATAGATGATTTACATTAGTATAGATTCTTGTATATTGATAAAAATTCAAATTATATTTGTCATATTGAATATGCTTTATTTCTGTTTATAATATTTGTACACCTATGCAGTTATTTTGTCATATTGTATGTATGCATGTTTCTACTTCTGTTTAAGACATTTCATATATTGGTACAACTTTAGGATATATTTATAATATTACATTATACATTTCTACCTCTAACCATCGCTTACACATTGCTTATTTTTAAGGCTATAGTTCTCATTTGCTTCACAGTTGTTTAAAGATTGTTTAATATTCTATTACATATGAAGTCTTAGTTTTTAAGTTATACAGGTATTATGTAGTATAGGTCAATAGTCATCCATGTTTGTCATACTTATAGCTAGACTAATGGAGTTCTTTTGATACTTAGAGACTGTATTCTGCATAGATAGGTAATCTTCAGTCACTTCAAAGAATTGTAGAATATGGCATTTAAATAACTTGGGGTTCTGTTGCCATGAGGTATGATTACTCCTGGCAGCACTGATCCATTTCCCAGAGAATGTTGAGCACAGAAGACACTCCACTTGGAGCTTGCTTTTTTCTTGCCAAAACTGGCCTTTGGGTAAGGAGCTGTCTGTGCCTTGACCACAGACAAAACGCATGGTGTCCAGACTGGACAAGCAGGATACAAAACAAAACAAAAACAAGAAAAAAACTCCAAACCTTGCCAAGACAGGGTAAATGGTTTTGAAAATTTTCCTGCCACTGAAAATGGTCTGTCAGTTATTCTAGGCTTTAGCCAAAGTTGATTGCTCCAATGTTGCAAGTGAGACTTTGGGTCATTGCCCAGGTAGACAGTTGTCTCTGTCACCTACAGCACATTTTGGAAGCTGCCTGATTGCACTTCCTGTTTACTTAAGTAATATTGTTTCCCTTCTCAGGTTTTCAATGGGGTTAAAGACTAGATAGTCATAGTTACTTTCCTCTTATGTCTTAGCTAAACAATTTCTAATACAAGATTTAGACTCCTTAGGATAGAATAATTATTAAAACACTTAGCATGTGTTTCTTACTTAATATTGTTTATGCTGGTTGTAATTCTAATTTTTATACTTGGTATCTGTTCTTATTGTATAGAGTTTTCTATTGGGTTTGGAACTCTCTTATTTAAACTAAAGTCAGAGGTAATGGGGAACCTCCTTCAGCCAATGGCCTTTGAGAGGCTGGACCAGGTTGGGTATGGGATTGGGTACCAAAAAGAGCTCAGGTCCACCTATTCACTCTTGCACTCCCTGCTTGCCACAACTGGATGTTGGATTTCATTCCTGTTCTCCATTGTGATCTGTGAGTTCCCCTTTAAGTAAGAACCCCTTATTATACCATATTTAAAGCAGCTAGCATGGGATTTCTTTATTTGCATTCTCCCCAACTCACACATTCCCCTTCATCTCTAGTAGTGCAAAGATGTTCTGAAATCATTTGCTACTCTGTTTCCTGAAGATGCACTTTGTGTTCTCAAATATAGATCCTCAATACTATTAACAAATAAAAACAATGAGCCAAACAGCAAGTGTGGCATTTCACCAGAACATGGACTGTACCATTAGGCCAGATGCCACAGTCTGAATCAGTCCATGCCTCCCTATAGCTCTCTGTGACAGAGAGTTAAGGAACTGCCGGGGCTGTGACCTAACAGCAGGCCCTAATCTATTATCATAACCAGTAGCTGGTTCCTCCACACTCTGTCACCTATCCTGAACTCAGTCATGTGATATGGAACTTCTTACCAATCCCAAAAGATACTAAAATGTCAGATCTTCCCTTTGTGTCGAAGGATTTAGTCTGGAGGAATTCCTCAGAGCACTTTGCTCAGGGAGACTGTTCTGAAGGAATCTCTGAAGAGACTCAAGCCTCCCCTACATCCTCATGGTCTCTCTCTCCTGTCTCTCTCTGTGGGTCTCCCTCCCTACCTCCTTTTCCCTTCTCTCTGTATTATTGTCTCTCATTCTCACTCTTAGTGAAGCTCCACTCTAGGTTTTAAAAGGAGGCCTCTTCTTCCTGGTGAAGTCCCTGTGTGGTGGTTTGAAAGAAACTGGTACTCATAGGCTCATATGGAGTGACACTGTTGGGAAGTGTGGCCTTGTTGGAGTAGGTGTGGCAGTGTTAGAGGAAGTAAGTATCTCACTGGGGGCATTCTTTGAGGTGTCAGAAGCTCAAGCCAGGCCTAGTGTGTCTCTTTCTGCTGCCTACAGATCCAGATGTAGAACTCTCAACTCCTTCTCCAGCACTATGCTGTTTGCATGCCACCGTGCTTCAGCCATGACGATAATGGACTGAACCTTTGAATTGTAAGCCAACCCTGATTAAAATGTTTACCTTTACAGGAGTTGCTGTGGTCATGGTCTCTTAACATCAATAAAAACCTAAAACACCTTGTCATGTTTATTCCTCTATATATTATACTTATTTTATCTAATAATCTCCTTGACACCATTAAACCATCACAGCCTTATGGTCCTTTCATACTAATAAATCTCATTGAAAAGAAGTCTCCTTTTCAATTTGTCAACTTCCTTTCTGGCAAACTACTTCTATTTAACTTCTTTAAATTTAACTTTCTCTTTCTTTCTTTATTTATTTGTGTTCATAATCTTTGGTGTCTTTCTTCATTCTGTTTTATAAATCTGGCTTGAATCCTTACTGGCTATCCAGAATTAATGGGCTCTGCTAAGTTAGACTAGTGTGTGTGGACTGAGAAACTTTGGTAATGTTCCTAAGTCCAAACTATGAATGCAACCAAATTTGAACTCAGTTGGGTAGTAAGGATCTTTAAGAATTATTTTCACAAAATATAGACAACAAAGAACAATGAGAATGGAGTGCATATTCAGCAAAACTCATCACTAAACTCCTTAGTTAACAGGAGAAGACAAGGTGGGAAAAGAATAACCCAAAGTAAGTCAGAATGTTTTGAATTGGTAAGTTAATTGGCATCTTCTTTTAGAACTGTTATAAGTTCATTGAGTTTCCAGCCCCCATTGAATAGTGCTGGAAATTCAGATTTCCAAAGCATTATAGCCCACAAACAAAAGCTCTTAAAAACCTACCAATTTCTTCTGAGTATTTGGTCCAAACTTTCTCCTCTACTGCAGTTTTGTCAGTTGATATTCATTATCTAAATAATAGAGAAGTGTAGCCTGGGATTTCCCACCATAGGTTTCTCTTTCAACCTTCACTAGTAGCAGCATATAGAACAGACCAGGAAGTCACAATGGGACAGCCTCCTAGGCTCACTCCAGGGGACAGAAAGCTGTCAATAGTCAATTGCAATAGTCATAGACAATAACACAGGCTGAGACAAACTTCCTGGAAAGAAGTTTCCAGGCTGGAGAGATGGCAAACTGACTAAGAGCACTAGATGACCTTTTAGAAAACTGGAGTTTGGTTCCTACAACTCACATCAGGCAGCACACAACCATCTGTAACTCCAACTCTGAGGCATCCTACACCTTCTAGGCTTCAGAGTCACATAGGTGTGCACGTGAATAAGCACACACACACATACACAATCAGTCAGTAAAATGTAATTTTACTTCCATTCTCAATCATCCAGTGCTGTATTGACTTGTGTGTGAAGTAAGTATTTTCTTAAAGCTACCCAAAGTAATGTTTGTTCTCTTATTTTCCTCTCATCTGTTGAATTTTACTAAATTTTTAATACCCATACACCAAGTCTTGGACTTGTTCAACCATTGTGGGTTTTGTCTGCACAAATTTAGGGCAGCTCCAGGAAGTTCTATATATCACATCTGGGTAAAAACAGACACCCATGGGACAGACATAAACTTAGTTCCCATGTGAATTAACCTTCTCATTTCTATTAGTGCCTAATTCTATAGATTTATAATTTTTACAATTTGTTTATGTATGTCAATATGTGCACATGTGTACAGGTGCCCATAGAAGCCTAAAGATCTGTCAGATCCCCTGACCTGAGTTACAGGTCACTGTGAACTTCCTAATGTAATTTCTGGGAACTGAACTTTGTTTCTCTTAAAGAGCAGCCAGTACTCTCAACCACTGAGCCGTTTCTCTGGACCCTAAATTTATAATTCTAGGCACTTTGCAGAAATTGTGTAGTAACTGAAACAATTAAGGTAGGAAGAGTTGTTGAAACCCAGTCTCTGGAATCTTGTCCACAAACTTTCTCTCATCCCTTATCACTCATGATCCCTTCAAGCCCAAAATCCTACAGCAGAAGGAAACAGACACTGAATTTCAAAGACAGTTAAACCCCATTGCGATTGTAATATGTCACAGCAATGTCAGAGAAATGCAGTATCACATACATCTGGGCTGAGATACTTCATCCCAGGAATTCAAGCAGGTGTGTACATATGTTATGCAAGCATGCATACATGTTCATGTTTATGTGATGATGGGTGCATGTAATTGTGACTATATGCATGCATGTGTGTAGAAGGCAGAAGAGTCAACATCTAATGTCTTTCCTCAAGAGTCCACCTTGTTTTATAGACAGAGTCCTATTACTAGGCCGGAGCTCACCAATGTGGCTAAGGTCTGATGATCAGGTAGTCAGGTATCCACTGTCTCTGCTTCCTCAGCCTCAGGATCACAAGTGGGCATCACCATACCTGGCTTTTTATACAGTTTTGGGAGATCAAGTTCAGAGTCCTATTCTCAAAGAGCAAGCATTACAAACTAAGCTGTGCCCCCCCCCCCCGCAGCCCTTAAGCAAAGTATGTAACTTCACAGAGTCCCAGTTTAATTCTTGGTCCAATGTATGTAGCATTGGAGGTTTAGTTTGAGGAATCAACTAGACAAAGCCCTGAAATTTCCTGACATGTGTTATGTGGCAGTGCCTCCTATCTTAACAAATACCCAGATATAATGCTTGCTACTGATATTCAGATGCAGATGCATCTGGCTACCTGGCAAAGTAGGTCTGTCAGAAGATTGTTTGCTTCCGGAACTGTGGAGAATCCTGGGAAAAAAATTCATATAGAATGAGACTGCCAGACAAGCTTGGCCCATAAAGAAAAGGCCTCAATTATGGGAAGGGGCAATGGTTTTGATTGCCCCCACTTACCCGCCTCCTTCAGATATCCTCATATTAGAGGCCCTGGGAGAAGGGAGACTTCAAACACAAAGAGAGTCATTTTCTCTTTTAAAAAAAAAAAATCTGGCTGGATAGCTTGTATTTCTCCCACAGCTCTTTATACACACTCACCGTCACTTTGAGAATACTGGCTGGTCCAGCTACTGTGAGATTCTTTATTCCTTTGGATTGCTGGGTTTGGCTCACTCAGTCAGACTCAAAGTGTCAGCACTTGGCTTCTGTGTTGTTCAAGTTATTTGACTAAAATAAGCACCTGGCTTCTTCACCATCTTCTCAAGTCTGTCTTCTTTGGATGCTGTCACAGTCCATGGACTTCTGAAAGGACTTAGCATTTCTAACACAAATGCTCCTGTCTGGGGCAGCCTTATGGAGCAAATCTCCATTTTATTAATGAGGACATACCCTGGTTGGCCTATAGACCAAGTACCTACCTCAGCCTCTGCCAAATGAGTAATCAGTTGCTCAGAGAGATCCAGGAAGGGTGTGGAGTTGACTTTGACTATTAATCTTGATAAATGACACCAGGAGAGACCTAAATTTCACAGGCTTAAAGCAAACCAACCCTACATCCTAGAAAGTAGATTTTTATTCTCCTCATACCTGAGGTCCCTGGTGAGGTCACACTTTATTACTGTCCTTTTTCCAGCTCTTGTACATACAGTGTTTTTCAATCCACTGTCTGCTCTTGAGCTATATTATAGCTAGCTCCTCTTCATGAGTCCTTTGAAATAAGGTTTTCTGTTATGATGGGAATGTTCTCTCTGTACTGCCCAATATGGTTTCTATGGGTGCCTGAAGGTTTCTGCCAGGCACTTAAATAGAAGTTAGTATGACTAACAAACTAAATTTTACTATATTGATTAATTTTAATGAATTTAAATTGCTGTTAGTTGTTAAAGGCCACAAATATGAAAATGGTGCTTCTCATTATAAAAGACTTTAGTCCTTTCAGACATGATATATCCATAGTCCAAGCAAGGACCACTGTGCTGGTTCCATGGCTCTATCATCTTTCCTTTGGATGGATATGACTTCTATATTGAGGAAATTTACAGATAACAAGATTGGCTAGAAACAATTCTGTGCTATGCTCAAATAATCCTGCAGGCAAGAGTCTCTGAGATTTATCCATCACAAGACTAAGAAACAAGATGTCAAAAAAGTATACATTCCATTTTCTGTGTAATCTGAAGACTTTCTCAGTATCATTGGCCATTCAGCGCCCTGCACCAGGTCTTCAGCCATTCATCTACCCCTCTATCTATCCCTGACCTACTATCAGAAGAACTTAGGTGTTGCCTTTCTTCTAACTCCAGAAGTCAGAGAATTTATTTAAGGTGTAAGTATTTTGACACATCTAAATGTGTTTAAATCTATTACCACTGGTTTCTTCTTCTAAGTAGAAGATTTGAACCAAGAGATATTGAGTTGCTTGAGTATCCAAAATCCATTGGTTGAGTTTTGGGAAGAAGTTGATCATAAAGTTCAGAACAAAGTAAAAAATAAAACCAAGAGAGCAAGGCCACTGTTTGTGTACTCGGTTATCTTCTCTTTGCTTGTTTTCTGTTCCTAGTAGCTCCAGAGCTACAATAGGGTCACTCTCTCTAGCCCCTGTTTCATTCTGGCTTCTCTCTCACCATATTCTTAAGTGCTCACCATGACATCTTCCCAAGTTTATGTAAACTCCAAATATCTTGTATCCCTAATAGTGTATTTTATTTGTGGGCTGGTTTGGTCAACGTGACACAAGCCAGGGTTATCTGGGAAGAGGGAATCTCGACTAAAAAAAAAAAATGATCCCATCAGTTCAGTAAGGCTTTGGGGCATTTTCTGGATTACTGATTGTTGTAGGCATGTGACTCACACAGCCATTCTGAGTTCACTAGGTACGGAGCACATTAGAGGTTGCACAGCAGGCACAAAGAATGACAGTGTAAACCACAGCTATGTCAGTGGGCCTCAATGACAGAGACCACTCTTTCCTGATCCCACATGTAAGCTAAGGCAGTGGCAGACACGGTAACTCCAGTGAAGCAGTTCTTTGCTCTCAGCAGAGTAAGATCATGGCTTGATAACATAATACAAGGTAAACGGAAAGAGAGATAGCTAGGTGTAGTTACTCCTCCACTACAAAATCACAATGAAAGATTCAATACAAGATTCAATGCAAAAAATAAAGACAAAATGGAACAGATGATATTGCTAAAGTTTAAGCCAAATATTTATTATGCACAATAGACTTTTCTGTTTAGTATAAAAGGCATTAATTTGTATGTGTTTATTATTCCTCATTTTGAAGAATATGGGAGGTCCGTTAAAAAACTGGCAAGGTTATCTTCGGAAAAGATTAAAGGAAAATTGAAGCAACAAATTTCACAAAAGTGGGACTGAACCAGCTACCTAGGCCAGAGTGAGCCTGAAAAAGCAAGCTTGATGGGAGTGGGAGCCAGGACCCAGTGCAGTCCTGGGACACTGGCAGATCAGGACTGAACCAATGACCTACTACAGAGCAGACCAAAGACAGCAAGCTCCACTGGAACAGTTATAGGGGAGTAACCACTGAGTGAGTGAGCCAGAGCCTAAGACTGCTGAGGGTCCAGAAATGAATATGGGACCTTCAAGGAACTAGGCATGAACCAGGACATCTGCTGGTCTGGGTGTGAATCTGAGACCTTTGAGGGAGTATGTAGGAACTAAAGATCTCTGTGGGTCCAGGCATGAATCTGGGATCCTGGAGGGAGTAGGCCCGAGCCAGGAACTCTGTGGGTCCAGGCATTGGTCTGGGACATCAAAGGGAATAGGCAGGAACCAGAAACCTCTGCAGGTCTGAGCATGTGTCTGGGACCTCTGAGGGAGTAAGCCTGAGCCAGGTTCTGAGTGCACCCAAGCCTGGGAACTCGGAGGGAGTAGACCAGAGCCAGAGACCTTTGTAGGACTAACTCCAAGCCAGGGACCTCTACAGGAAGAGAACCAGACTGGTGTTGACCGCTTTGGCGGGTTACTCTGTCTAGGGTCTGTAACCTGCCTGGCTGTTCAGTTATTCCAGGGTCCTGATGGAGGAAGGTCATTGGCTAATAAAGAAACTGCCTTGGCCCATTTGATTGGCCAGCCTTTAGGTGGGTGGAGTAAACAGAATAGAATGCTGGGAGGAAGAGGAAGTGAGCTCAGATGCAGGGCAGCTCCTCTCAGAGCCAGAAGCGATGAAGCAAGCCGCCAGGTCAGACATGCTGAATCTTTCCTGGTAAGACTGATGCTACACAGATTATTAGAGATGGGTTGATCTGGATATGAGAATTAGCCAGTAAGGGCTAGAGCTAATGGGCCAAGCAGTGCTTAAAAGAATACAGTTTCTGTGTAATTATTTCTGGTGTAAAGCTAGCCGTGCAGGAGCCGGGCAGGACGAAAAGCAGGCCCGCAGCTCACACTACAGGGTCCCAGAGAGGCGCTACCTGAAAAGACATGGGCAAGAGAGAGGAAGAAGGCCAAACAGGGTTCTTGTCAAAGCCTCCGTTTATTAGCATCATGGTTGCAGCTTATATAGCGCCTGGATGAGGAGCTTGAGGGGCTGGGGCATGGGATCTTGCCGCGTGGTCCACGTCGGTAATGTAGGCCAAGAGGTTACGATCGGTCAGGTGACGATTCCTCTGCCAGAAGTTTACGAGTTGACACACCTAGTTCTTCTAGATAGTTTGGAATGTGAGGCAGGTTCTGCTAACAGCTCTCTATTAACAGTTAACTTGGGTGTGGGATAGGCTTTGTCAATAAAACAATTCTCAATACAATTGGGAAGTGGAGCCCTCTGCAAACTCCTCAGGGCAACGATTCCTATAATAATTTTGGGGAGGGGTGGAAATGGCTCCTGACAACCTGGATTTATAGAAACAGGTCAAAACCAGTAACCTAGGCCAAAGTAGGCCTGAGACAGCAAATTCCAAGGTAGTGGAGCAAACCTTAGTAGTGCTGAGTGATATGCAGGAACACAGAGTGACCAAGGAAATAAATAGAAGTGTGGCACTGACTATACCACAAGGAACAACCATGTGAGCTTTGGATTCAGTGGCACCTGTAAGATTAACCAACAGAATCTCAGACAGCCCCAACCACACCTATTAGAGGAAAAGATGAGTAGAAAAGGTAAGAACACATGCAACACAACACCAGTAGAACCTGACGCTCACAGGATGGTGGGACATGCCTTTGATCTCAGCACTTGGGAGATAGACACGGGCGAATCTCTGTGAGCTGATGCCAGCCTGGTCTACAGAGTGAGTTCCAGGGGAGCCAGGACTCTTTCACAGAACAACTCAAGACTCTGGACATTGTTTTCCTGTCTGAAAATGTAATTGTGAACATTAAAATCCCTGTTCAAAGCATTTGTTTCCTACTTTGATTTCAGAAGCAAAAATAAAACAAAATGAAAAACATTTTGTGTCCCTTTTAAAAGAATTATTTTTAGATTCTGGCTCTTTTGAAAATGTTACAACTCAATAAAACAGTTAAGAAAAACTTACTTGGAAAAGCATGAGGATAGGTCTTCAGGAAAAAAAAAAAACAATTGTTTGGTAATCCAGTCAACTAGGCTTATCCAGAGATGAACCTTTGAAGGAAGAAGTCACAGAATTTAGGAAAATTACTCTTCTAATCTAAGTGGGTTTTTTTTCCCAATAATACCCATTAATTGCTATCATTATTACTACTGCTGCTACTACTACTATTATTATTATTATTTATGAAGCTATTTATTATTTGTAGTCCATTATCTTACCTCTGTCTGTCTCACAACTAGACATTTTCACCATGCCTGTGTTTTTTAGAGACATAAACAAAATTTTAAGGCAAGATCCCACAGGGCCTTCAGGAAATTTATATGTCACTAGAAACTCTGAGGCATTTTAGCAGGACCCAAAAGAACAGCTGTTTCCTCTCAGGGACTTACAGTGCGCTTTGATCCTGCCAACCGTCAGTCTCTCCCTCCCAGTCCAACCAAGTGTTTTCCCAAGCAAACTAGGACAGCAGAGAGACATTTCATTTGCAGGCAAAATGCTACTTTCCAAGATGTTTGTAACTTAAGTGTGAGCTCAGCACTCAGTACAGCCTCAGCATGGTTGAATCCTGGTTCTTTTCTTGCAGGAACAGCATTTATTCAACAAGTTTTCAAACATTCACAAATTATTGCTTAACAAACCCTTTGTCCAGAAGTCAATTAAGTCAAGTATAATTTGTAGACAGAAAACCAAAACAGAGCAGGCTAAATTAGAATTCAAAAGGAGGTCTCAAGCTTTCCATTATCCCTTTGCCAGACCACCAAGAATTTCCACATGTCAATGTGACTTTACTCAAGAGCCTCCAGTAATACCACAGTGTGACCTTCAGTTTTAAAGTATAATGCTCCAAGAGAATTGCAGTGGGTTCTTTTAATGATTAGTTTGTCCCACAAGCACATACTGAGTGCAGGGTAATCTTTGGGACACATTTTTACCAAACTACACAATTTCCTACCTTAGAGGTCAGTGAACTATAACCATCATCTGTTATGAGTAAAGTTTTATTGTACACGGCATTTACATACATATGTATATTTCATCTGTCATCTATCGATTGCTTTTATAGTTAATAGCAAAGCTGAAATGGAAACTTCACAGGGTAGATGTGAAAGAGAACATCCTGCCCATCTGCCCAAAATACTTGCCTTATGTGCCTTTGTGAAATAAGTTGACCAATCTTCATTCTAGTTATCACAAAGGCTCAGTAGATTTAGATCGAGTGACACAATGCATGCTTTATTCCAGTCAATAGAGAAAACAAGATGGAGAAGTGGGGGAAACAAGACAGAGTGAAGGGAGGAAATAGAACTGTCTAAAGGCTGGATGAGGGAAAGGGCTTCATTTATGGGGGAAAGAATGAGAGGAACTCAGAAGACCTACTGAAAACTCTAAACTTCAAGTTACTAGCTGGGAACCTGAAACTTACAATAGAGCTAATCTGGCCTCATGGTATCTGCTATGGGATATTGCTCTTGTACATTGTAAGGATTTGTCACTCATATTGCTTTAATAAAATGCTGATTGGCCAGTAGCCAGGTAGGAAGTATAGGTGGGGTAAACAGACTAGGAGAATTCTGGGAAGCAAAAAGTTAGAGACACAGCCACCCATCAGATGCAGAGGAAGCAAGATAAGGATCCCTTACTAAGAAAAGTACCAAGCCACATGCCTAAGCATAGACAAGAATTATGGACTAATTTAGATGTAAGAACTACTTAATAATAATCCTGAGTTAATAGACCAAACAATTTATAATTAATATAAGTCTCTCTGTGTTTCTTTGGGACTGAATGGCTTTGGTACCAGGCAGAACTGAAACTTCCATCTACAGATATCTCCCCAACCCACTGATAAATAGTGGACTGTATCTGTAATTCCTTCTGCTAAGGTCAGGACTCACAACTGAATCAGTGGCTACTTCAGAGTAAACTTGTCACTTTTATCTCTTGAGTATTCATTTCTCTGTTTAGTTTTAGAGACCTTGACTAAAACTAAAACCAAAACAAAACCATGAACTTCTGCCTCACACCATGATGATTTGTTAAAACTCAGAGCTGGGTCTCAATTTGACCAGGAATTTCTGGTGTCCTGAGTCTGGAACCAGCCCTGATATCATCATGCCAAGTCCCCAAGCCATTCATAGTGTTAAATTCAGGACTTACAACTGGAACCAATCAAGCAAACAAATGGTTGTAAAAGGGAGTGACTGGGTGTGCCTGCTCACAGGCCCTGTTGTGTTAAAGCATGCACACTCACTTCAGAGGCTTTGAATCACTGCAAGCACACACCAGCTTCCAGATTTGGACTTGTAGGTCTCACAGGAAGTTTGCTTCACAAATAATATTAGGCTAGGCCTTAAAGATTACTCGATTTGACCTTTTATTATTTTGATCAGATGGAGAAACTAACAGTACAGTCACATTACTAACCCTCATCCAATAACTTGTAACCCCAACAGTATAATCCTTTAGAAAGAGCCCTCATGATAAAGATGGGGGTGATTAATATTGAAAGATAAGTGATATTCTATGTATCTACTTCACACCTTACAAACTGCAATGTACAAACTAACATCTCAACAGGATTAAACAGAAGACAATTCGTGCTGAAAGGACACTTAAATTTGCTCAATCAACTAAAACAAAAATCAATTATGACTCTTGAATCATCCATCAGTCCAAAACTATTATTACTGTATTGCCTAATTGCTTGAAAAGACAAAACCATCACAGGGCCAATCTTACAGAATTTATTTTATTTTAGTCTCTCCCTCTCTTGTTGAAGTCTAGAGAAATTTGACACAAATTCAAGTCCTTTTATGATTATGGGTAAATGACAACTCAAGGAGCAACTGCTCTTGATTGAAAAATGACACCTTAACAGACATGCTTTTTTGGCTCATAGAAGACTTAGAAATAATTCAGGTACGGTTTCTTATCAGATAATACTTGCTGCCTGTAAATTTCTACCCCCATTCAACATAATAGGCTCTGACAGAGTAAAAGCCACCTGGAAAACATTTAAATGTTCTTAAGAGGTTGTTTATCTACTCCTGTCCCCAAAGAACAGCCACTTAAGAGTACATTATTTTTCTAGTTAACATGTACGGGTGCCAGGCCTGTTTTTCTTTTCTTGTTCTTCCTGTCTGTTTGCTCTCTGTGATCTTCATCTCTCTTTCAAATATAGAGTAACAAAGATAGGTCCAGTCTCTCATCATAGGTAGATAAAAATGAGTTCATCTTTAATGAAGCAGAAAGAGAATTATATTCACCTTCTAAACTTTATGATGGCTCTAGTTCACTTTAGTGGATTCATCAATCAAATGATTATTTATTCCTATTTCCATCTAGATTAAATATATCAAATATAGTTGCACAGAAGTGTGTTGACAGATGAGTTTTTCTTTTCCTTGTGTAATTATTGGAAAAAGGAAGGTGCAAGTTCATACTGCTCCCGTGTCAACACATCTTGAGTTCTTTTCTCCCTTTTGTTCTGCCCTGGTGTAATCCCTGTGCCCTGGGTTGAGTAATCATTTTACCAAATAAGATGATATCTGACATTTCAGAGTGGTGAAATAAATGTTTCAGTGATTTTTGATTTTAAAAACTCTGGATATTATGAAGTATGCCATTTCTTTATAAATTAAATACAGTTTTCCTAAGCCTGGTATTTGACGTGTTCTTTCTGGCACTGGCATTCAGGTCAGGCCTGTGTAGTGGGTATTAGTTGAAGAATTTAGCAAGCAAACCTATTTTTATATGTGGCTGCCTTCCTTCAGTTCATGATGAACTCTACGTCCACAAAGGTCATGAATCCCTTGAAAATCAGCTTAAAGTTGAACCTCTTTCATTAGGATTTGTGGCCCAGGGGAACCCATAATGATATATTTCTCTTCACATTCCACACACTGTAACTTCTGAAGCATTCATTGCATACATCCTAAGCTATCTTTTGGTGTTATGAATTACCAGTTTCTCTCCACTATAAGGTCTTAGAGGATAAATTACACAGGGCATGTTTTCTGTGCCCATCATGGAGCTCAAACACTATTAAATGATACAGTTCAGCTAAGCAGGATGAGAGTAATCACAGGACTGTTGATAGCAATGGTCATTACCAGAGAATATTTATTGGAAATTGTCTCCAACAGAAAACAGTACAACTAAAATCAACTAATAAATCGAAGAATAAAAATCTTAAGATGAGTGTGGTGGCATATGCCTATACTACCAAATATTCAAAGGAAGGGGGGTCTTGAGCTATGAAGTGAGTTCTAGGCCATTGAAGACTCCAATATAACCCAATCTCAAAAACTGAACTGAAGCGGAAACCTGAGATACTGAGGTTAGTTGTGAGATTGTTAATACAATATCTGAAGTCACTGCACTGAATTTGAAGCATTTGATTCTTCCTTTTGCTCTTTATAAGAGCATTTAAGAAGTGAATGAGTTCGAGTTCATAACATCCAGCGTTGGAGTAAATAGTATTGTAATCTGCTGGCCTGGTTTGTCATCTGGGTACCCTGTCCCTTTAAGAAACAAGCTCCACCCACTCCCAACCTTTCTCCTTCCACTGAGATAAGTGAATCTCATGCCTCCTCTCCAGTCCCCACCCCCACTTTATTGCCCTTCTTCTGCCTCTCTCCTTTCCTCTTCTCCCCTTCCTTTCCCCCTCTATAACTCACTAAATAAATTCTATAACCCAACTCTTTCTCAGCATGGCATATCTACCTGTGCATCTCCTGCCTAGGCCTCAGGCCACTCACCTGGGGACCTTCCAAGGCCTTGAGTGACCCTCATGGGACCAGCCTCAAATCACCAGCATTATGAATAACACTGGTTTCATGACTTGGATAGGCAGCTTCTGTCTCTCTCTTCTTTCCCCCTTCTCCTTTTGTCCTCTTCCCCCCTTTCCTCCCCCCTCCATAGCCCAATAAACGGCATATCTGTCTGTCTCTCACCCACCCAAGCCTCAGGTGCCCCTCATGGGACTGCTGCCCCTTGTGGAACCAGCCTCAGGCCCCATCTCTTTATAAATGATAACAAAATAGTATACTCATTGTTTACCGGGCTTTAAAAATCTTTGCTAATTAATTAACTCATTAATCACTAGCTAAACTGGCAAACTGAAAAAAGAAATTACAAAACAGGAAATCAAATGAGTGGTGGCAGCAATCTGAAAGCAGACATGCACAGCTCTGCTCTAGACAGGGAGAGAGAGGAATGTGGTCCATTAGGTTATACACTGGGGCTGGGTTTTCATTTTTCATTTCTTGTCTGGCTTTTTGTCTGGAAAGTGTCCAACCAACTTTGATATTAGACAGTCTGTCTTAAATATTACCTCCTCTGCCAGTCAGTTTACCATATCAGTTTTCTACACACTAGATGCTCAACACCAAATATAGTACCATTCATGCTCAAGATATGTGTAGAAGGGAGACAGGAAGACAGAGGGATAGAAGAGGTGATGCAAAACAGCTCTTTTTCGCTTTAACCAAATGAACCAAAGCCTAAAATTAGAAGAAAATGCTAGGGTTGAATACTAAGTAGCTACAATTATTTGAACTCTGGGTTAATACCATCTAAACTTACATTCCTTACCCTCCTGACTTTTATTTTGAAGGTTGTCTGTCCTCTGAGGATTCACTTCAGGTTTCTGCCCCTCTTGGTGTGGGGACCCACAGAGAGAAATGCTGTGCTTGACAGTGGGCAGCAGCCTCATGCAGCAAGCAGCAAGCTGCTCCCCCTCAGAGCAATCTGAAAATCAATCCAGTGTTTCCTGGACAGGCTGATGTCACCCTCTCCTGTAAGAGAAAAGAGCCAAGACACTCACTTTGTGCTCATTAAAATTCTGTGCACTATGCTATGCAGGAGCCAGTGCCTATTTCAGGGCAGCCATAAAACAAAGCAATAAGTGTTCTTGTCTCTGCAGACAAGGTAGGGAGAAAGAGGTGTCCTGAGGGAGGAAGGCCATGGGAAGAAAACTGAAGGGATTCTTCAGCTAATGCTTACCCAATTCTACAGATAAAATGAGTATCACCGTATACCTTGATAAAACTTCTGAGACAGAAACATATTCTAAAGTACTCCAAAAATTTTAAGCTGAGATAAGTCAGTCAGAAAAGATACTAATAGACAATTTAATCTAGAGAAATTACTTTCCACCTAAGAAATTGAAATCATTATTTGTGGATCTTTTATTATTTTCATTAAGTTGTTCTTCTTTTTACAATCCAGGGAAGATATCTATCACTGACCCTCCTACTATTTGCATAAACACGGAAACTGGTTCCCCCAGATATTTGTTCTGAGCCTGTGCATAGAGCTGTGTAAATACACACCTTACTTATGCAAGTGGAAATGTGTGAAGACATTTGATCCCAGGACCACTGAGCTCTCATTGCCAGTGTGGAGGAACTCTGCGGATAAGCATCAACTCATTCTGTCTCTGACTCTGATGGTGGGAGGCAGGCTGGCTCTGCCACGCATGAGAGTTTGCTGTTCCTCTCCCCCGTTGTCAACACCATTTATTTATTTAGCCATTTTGTCATTCATCTAGTAGTAAAGAGATGCAAGGGTTCATTCTGAGACAGAGGGGCCTTGCTATGGGAAGTTCCAACCAGGGTTGAAACAAGACCTCATAACTCTTCAAGACACAAGTGCTGAGCTTTCTACGGAACTCAGCTGAGAAAAGTTTCACTGGTTTTGAACATTCTTCTGGGATTTTATTTTTCATTTATTTATTTATTTTGGGTGGGTATTCATGCCACACATCAGAACACACACAGAGGTCAAAAGACAGCTTGCAGCAGCCAGATGTTTCTTTTCACCTCTTGAGTTTCAGGGCAGTGAGCACCCTCATTCATTTAGCTATCTCACTGGCCCTGTTTGGTTTTTTGGAGACAGTCCTGTGTAATCAAGGCTGTTCTATAATTTACTATGTAGTTGGGGATGATCATCCTGCCTCTTGAATGCTGGGATTATAAACACGAGCCACCACACCTGGTTGATTTCATGCAATGCTGGAATCAAACCCTTTCTAGGCAAGCACTTTGCCAACTGGATTTCATTCCCAGACCATCATGATATATCAAAGATTCTTCTCCCGAGACCACAGACAAATCAAAATTAAAATATTCTGATAATATTCTGGTGACAAAGATTGTGCTTGCTGTTCTACACACACATGCATGCACACATACACAAACACACTCAAAGAGACAGAAGGGGAAGGAATGGAAAGAAAGAGAGAGAGAGAGAGAGAGAGAGAGAGAGAGAGAGAGAGAGAGAGAAAGAGTAAGGGCCATGTATATTGTAAATGGAAGGCTTCCATTCTAAGCCTTCTTTGGACAAGCTTCCCTTTCAGAGTTCATTAGAAATAGACCCCAGAATGATGCCCAGGTTACAGCCTGTTTGTGATAGGAAACCATGTTAATAGGTAACAAATTGCTATAACCAGCTCCCCTTCCTTATGGGTCAAAAAGAAAGGAAAGCAGACAGAGTTCTTACAGGGAGGGCTGGTCCTGGCTCTGTTTAATAGAGAAAGGAGACGGGTTATCTCTGTCTACACTCCTCTTTCAGAAAGAGCCAATTTCTAGCTTGAACTGGGGCCTGGCCAGCAGAGCCAAAAAGATTGGACATCTACACTGTCACTGTGTTTGAGGGTAGAGGAATCCCTAGAAACTATGCCACATAGGATGGGAAGAGGACACCCTAAGTTTTTGTCTTCTGCTATAGGTCACCCTGCCCTGTATAATGGCATAAGTATGGAGCAGAATAAGTAAGTAGAGTCTCTGAGAACACACGAAACACAGGGTTTTCTAAACCATCAATCTATCAGACCAACTAGAATCACATTCCACTTCTGCCCCTTCCCTGTTCTATGATGTGTAGCAAACCACTAGACCTCTCTGGACATCAGTTTCCTCCTCTACAATTAGGATCATAACAGTCTCTACTTCAGTGAACAATTATCAGAATGACATAGGGTACATTTTCCAAGAGGTAAGGATAAACATTCCTCAAACCCAGTAAAAGATATGCAAGTGTTAGGCAAGGTTACTGGCACACACCAGCCTGGTTTCCAGAAATTTTTGCCTGGAGATTGAAAAAGAAAAAAGAAAAAGGGGAATCATTTTGATTTCTGCTCCCACCCTTTGGTCCCGAATGAACCTAGCCTGGTAGGTTCTGTTTTCTTTGGGCCCACTGGCAGCTGCAGTGCTGTCTGACCCTGCCAAAGAACCCAGGTGTCCTCAGAGGACATCAGCTCTGAGGAGGAGTCAGGCTCTTTTGCCCTGCGTGGAGATATAGGCTCTTGTTTTGGACTCAGTGCTGATTTTTATTTATCATTAACACGAGAGACAAAAATATATGTTAAAAATTTATACCTTGTACAGCATCTTATTGGAGTGGTGAGGGGATGAAAAAACAGACACACAGGGATATACAGAAAGGCTAGGATCTGGTGGATGAGTCTCTCCAACAGAGAAGCCACAGCACCCTGGAAGATCAGCGTATTTATTATAAACAGGCGAACAGAGAGGCATGGTTATTGTATGTAGTTGAATAAGGAGGGGTTACTGAATACAGACAAACAAGGGAACAGAGTTTATGGTATACAGCTGGATCAAGGGAGAGGACAGAGTTGTCTAATCTGAGTGGGAGCAGTCTCTGTAAGGTTGCAGTCTTTAGGCTGTAAATATTCAGGGATAAAAGTTATGGTGAACATTTTCTACACACACTGTCAGCATCTGCTCACAGACTGGAGGAAGGCTTTGATATCCCTCTGAGCCTTTCCCTTGGGACTTTCCATTTCTGAAGGGTCTGAGGCTTGGGAGTCCTTTATATGGCTGTGCCCATGTCAACAATACATTTCTCTGCTCCCTATAACTTTGTTCTTATTTTTTTTTTTGTTTAATCTATTCTGATTTGTTTTGTTGAGACAGGTTCTCATGTAGCCCAGGCTAGCTTCAAAAACCCTGTAAAGTTGAGGGTGTTTTTGATCTGTTGATGGTTCTGCCTTAGCCTCTCTAGTGGTGGGGTTGCAAATGTGTACTCTGAGATTATCTGGTTCTGCCGGTAGAATCTGGGCTTTGTGCAGAATGGGTGAGCATTCTACCAACTGAACTACAGAAACAGCCCTTACTGTGTTTCCTTCCTGCTGATAGATAATGCATCCAATCCACTGCAATGGGAGCATGGCACATAGGGAACCTGATGTCCAGGTGCCACTATTATAGTAGAAGACTGTGCATCCAGGCTTGGCTGGATGGGAAATCAGGTAAAACACAAATATATTCATATAAATTGGAACATTCAACTGGATGTCCAAGTGTGGGAGGGCTTGTGCATGCCCTTGTGTCCTAAGGATTCCTGTGTTCCATCTACTGAATGGTCTTGCCTGACTATCCGAAGACCATGTTTTAGAAATCTACTGGAACAACAAAGGACTTCCCAGGCCTTCTGAGACATAACCCATGTTTAAGGAAACAACTCAAAAGTGAAATGACTAGCCTTTGGTTGGTGAGGGGCCATAACATGACATACTTAACTAGTCTGAAGAACTCAGGCCTTCTCTGGTTCACCCATTTGCTAGGGAGATACAAGACAACAGATTCAGAATGATTTTAATCAGACAACCACCATCAACATTCATGAGAGCTGCCTTCTTATCCTTATCTTGATCTGAAGAGCAAAGAGAAACTTACCCTGCCCTTATGGTTTCCACGGCAAACAGCACAGCCTCCTCAAACATGGGTAGAGTTGCCAGGGAATATCATCATTCTATCTCCCTTCTTCGGGTACAGAGCAGCCTTGGGCACTGTTCATCTTCGTAGTCCTGGGTGTGAAACCAGAGCCGAAATTAGTGATCCCTTAGTTCCTCAGAACTGCACTCTACAGTACTGTATAGACTGCAGTAAACTGACCTGCCCTTCCCTCTAAGTGCGGTTGAAGCTTAGACAGTGTCAGGCTTTAGGTGAAGCACTTCTAGAGCCTCAGTTTCAAAATCGGCAAAATGGGAATGGTGGCTAACACTGGGATGTGAACAGTAAGTTGGGAGCAAAGCCACCCAGAAAGGAAATGTTCAGCAGCCCCCTGTGCCCACCACACCTCTACCCCACCCTCAACCCATTAGCATCCCCATCACCACCCCAGTATCTACCCTGACAATCCTGGTGACAATCCTAGGTGATTCCACAATCTGTCAAGTGACAATCAACTGTAGTTGTCACACTCTATCATGTGATTTCCATGGCCTTTATTTTAGTGTTCCTTGTATTTTAAAGGAAAACATTGGAAGACAAATCCTTAGAGCATTTCTTCCTTACCATTTGAATTATCCAAAAAAATTCCAAAAACCAAATTATGCATTGCATGTTTAGCAATCAATAAAGCAATTTTTAGGAAGGCTTGGAAAAGTTATGTTAGGAACATACCTACTTTTTATATTAGAAATGCAAGAGGTCACCTATCTGAACTGCAGTGCCTTTGTATGACCTTCTGAGCCACAGAACAAGCTCTCTCAACACCAGTGCCACAGAGACAACTAGCTGTGATTAAAAGGAAGCTGATAAGGGCAACAGGAAAATTTCAGAAAGCAGGAGATTCAGGGCAGGATTCCAGCAGCAGATATGTGTGGTACAGCCAGGATAAGGAAAGAGGTGAATTTGGTTTCAAATCGTTCATACCTCCAGTTCTGACGTCTTTCACTTCTTCACAGGCTATGACTCATCAGGAACTGCCTTGAGTAGCTTCATCCCCCACATTTGGCTTTTCTCACCTCCTCTCAGACATCCATCCTGTGCTTTGCAAAATGTCATGTTCAGATTACCAGGCACACCAGTCAGCTCCACAAGGAGGTGTAGAAAAGCCTGCTAATGATGACTTCCATTTGCAGTTGGAGGGTAGCTGCTTCTCTGACACTCAGTGAGAAACCAGACTGTCTTCATTATCTCCAAAGCTGCATCTTTTGGGGAAAAAATCCACATACATACATACATACATACAAAACAAAAATCCCATGTATCTGGTATATTCCATCTACCATTTATCAGATCACTTTAATTTAAAAGTAAAAGTCAAGCTGGGTTGGTGGTTCACACATATAATTCAAACACTCAGGAGGTTGAGACAGAGGGATTGCCACAAATTCAAGGCCAGCCTCGGATACACAGTGAGTTCCATACCAATCTGGGATATGTAATGAGATTCTATCTTGGTAAAAAAAAATGAACAAATAAATGAGAGAAAGGGAATGCTGTACTAGTGTGAATGTTGCTGTGGAGTATTCATAATCAACTATCCAATATGTGGGGTAACTCCCATGAAAATGAAGAAAATGATACATTCAATCTCTGAGTAAAAACTTGGGGGAACCCATCTGTGAGTTGTTTCTATAGACCCAGCCAAGGCTGTGATACACTGCCTGGTTCCCCAAAGAGTTTATAATCAAACTAGGGAGGAAAATTACATTTGAATGCTTTTTAGTTTTTAATTTAATGTAGCAAAGTGAGACTACACAAGAACAAGGTATCAAAACATATTTAATTGCCAATATACATGAAGGCTGATGGTAGAGAAAGTCAGTGTAACACGTGCTGATGCGAGAAGGCTTTGTAGCAGCGTGGGATCCACCCTGGACCTGACTAGACAGGAATGGTGGATGTTACTAATTAGGAGAGAGAATTTAGGGTGTATCTAAAGTAACCATCAGAGAGAGCACCAGGAGTTACCAGTCATAGGTGTTTATGGAGGCCTGTTCAAAGCCATGCTGTCAAACTCTAGTATATGGTTTCTATGGTCTTTATTTTAGTCTTCCTTGAATAACAAAGGAAAAGATCAGAGGAAACATGTTCTAGGGAAATTTCTTCCATAACATTTGAATTACCATAAAATTTTAAAAATCAAATTCTTCATTTCATGTTTAAAAATCAATAAAAAAGTTTTTAGGAAGATTGAGAAGTACTATGTTAGGAACATACCTTTTGTATTAGAAATGCAAGCCAGGTAGTGGTGGTGCACGAATTTAATCCCAGCACTCAGGACAGAGGCAGGTGGATCTCTGTGAGTTCTAGGGCAGCCTGGTCTACAGAGCTAGTTCCAGAGCAGGTTCCAATGCTACAGAGAAACTCAGTCTCGGGGGGGAAAAAAAGAAAAAAAAGAAAAAAATTTGACTGCCACTCTGCAGCTTAAATTAACCTGGCCAAGGCCCTGCTGAGGGCAGGGCAACACGAAAAAGACTTCCCTTAACTGAGAGTTCTGCAGAACAGTCGTTTCCCTATGGGACCAAGCTGAGGTTCTTCTTTCCTGTTATCTTGGAGGTTCTTATGGTTGAATGCACATAACCGATTTCCAGTGTCCTTCACATACTCCTTCAAAAACCACTCACCTCCACCTACTAAAGAATAAAACCAGAGACTCCCAAGACAGCAGCTTCAAGAAGAGTATACCAGCCTTAGCTGCCTGTCACTCAGCACCAAGGGCAGGCCAGTCAGAGGGACAGTTTCAAGATGTTTCCAAAAAGCTCTACAAAATTCCATATTTGTTAATTAATAGCAGTGAGTACTGATGACTGTCCTATAGGTCCATTGATTGTACACATTTTCCTCTTCTGTTGTCACTGTTGCTGCCTCTCTCCCACTCCAGAAATAATATAAAATAAATAAATTTATAGTTATGTATTTATATGTAAATATGAATATATGCATATACATATATTCATATATATGTAAAGTCACTATTCCTAGAACTATTTCCAAAAGAAACTGCCTCTTAAAATGGTATTTCCTCCAAAATAAAAGACTGGGTTACAGTCTTTATTGCACATTGTACTATTCAAAATACTCAAAAGGCAGTGCTCTGACAATACATTTTCCTCCCCTTTATAATGTAGCAACAACAATGGAAAGCAAACAAACATGATTAGAATTGCAGCCAGGCCAGGTGGCACAGGCCTGTAATCCTAGCCTTCCAAAGGAAGAGGCAGGAAGATCAGGAGTTCAAGACCAGCCTCAGCTACAGTGAGGCTAGTGTGGGCTACAAGGGATCCTATTTTCAAAACAATAACAACAGCAAAATATTTTTGCATTGGTGAGGACATGTTTAAGCTAGGTTGATATTCTTTACAAAGGAAGAAAAATAACATAAGCATGAAGCCTACTTACACTTCAAAAAAATATTTCCATCAGGAGTTCACCTTAAGGAAGCCAATTTAATCTGCTTACTTCTCTTGTAACACATGACATCAAGGAAATAGTTTTAGCCATAAAAAACACACAATATATAGAGACCTCGTATACTGATCTCTCTGCATGACTCATTTAGGAAAACCAGGCCAGAGGTGAGCAGTGTCAGCCAGGACAGGCTCAGCCCTCCTTGTCTCAAAAAACAGGATGGTTGTTTTCTCAAGAACAATACCTGAGGTTGACCGCATGTGCGTGCGCACACACACACACACACAACAACAACAACAACACACCCTGAGAGCACTGAATTGTCAATGCTGACAAATAGAAGTGTCAGTTTTTCAAGAACTAAGAATAAGAGGGAGAACCTGACAAAGGCTGCTCTTTCCTAAAAGTAACCCCTGTGTTATTTTTAGGCTCATGAGTCTCCTTATCTCCTGAGAACATCTTAAAGTAAACCATAGTTGGTTAAGCATGTTATTAAATTCACATATTAAAGGCAGAAAATAAGTTTCTGAAATGTAAGTAATCCAATCATTTATCTAGGCATGCCAGGCACATTGTTTTGCTCATAAGACAGTAGCAAAATGTGGATCTGTCCAAACAGCATCATTCAGCCACCACCCAAATTTGCTTTGGCAAAGGGTCTCTGTAAAATCTTATTTGCTTGTTAATCAAATTTTTGTAGGTGCTACATCAGCTGTATTTGTATTCATAGGTGTGCACATGCAATAGCATGTACGTGAAGGCTAAATTGTTAGCATTGTTGCTCTCTGCCATGTAGATTCAAGGATGAAACTAAGATCATCAAGCTTGGTGACAAGTATCCTTACCTAAACCATCTTGACAATCCCAGAAAAACTGCTTTTTCTTAATTTGTTTTTTTGTTTGGATGGCTGGTTGGTTTGTTGATATTTATAGACAGACTTACTCCATAGTTCAGGCTAGTCTCACTATACAGCACACGCTGGCTGTGAACTTGTAGCAATCCTCTTACCTCCGCCTCGGAAATGCTGGCATATGCCAAGGTTCCTGACTGTTCATTAACAATGTTTATTATAAAATAACAATTGTGCCTTACAGTTCTAGCCTTATGAATTGGCCATGTTGATCATGACCATCTGGTCTGTGAAAAAAGGATCAAATGAAGTGTGTGTGTGTGTGTGTGTGTGTGTTGTGTGTGTGTGTATGTGTACAATTATGGTTGAGTATACACAGTAGATAGGTTGGTCTACAGAAGGAGCAAGAGATATGTTTTACTCCATTTACAATAACATTGATACTTTTCATCATAAATATAAATACAAGGTTTGAAGAGATGGTATATTAGGTAAGAACACTCACTCCATGAGGAGCTCAATTTGGATCTCCAGCACCCATGTGAAAGGAGCTGGGCTTAGCCCTGTCTTCCTTTATCCCCAGCACTCAGAGGGTGGACATCCTTGGGACTAGCTAGCTGCTCAAGGACCAGTGGAAGGACCAGTCTCAGAAGAATAAGGCGGAGAACGAGAATGGACAGAACAGGCCACAGAAACTTTTTCTCTGGCTCCATAATTTTGTCTATAATCATATGTATCTTCACGCACATGAGCACTCATTCACATGTACACATACTCAAGGAAAGGGAAGGAAGGAATGAATGAATGAACAAATGAATGAAGGAAGGAAGCAATCCAGTCATTTGGATCTCTTTGGATGGAGGTCAGATTCTGCTTCTTACTGATTGTGCAGTTTTGAAAGGAATTGTTAGTTGTCATATTTTGTTTATGTTTTAACAAATAAAGGTTGCCTGAAGATCAGAATACAAAGCTAAGCCACTAGAGGTTAGGGAGTGGTAGCACACAATTTTAATCCCAGGGTTTGGGAGGCAGAGCCAGATGGATCTCTGTTTGTTCAAGGCCACCCTGGGGTACATGAAATTAATCCACTCTAAAAGAGAAACAGAGCTCACACAAAGATGATGTAGCACTTGAGATTATACACCTTTAAACACAGCACTAGGGAGGTGGAGACAGGAGGGATCTGGCTGGGCAGAGGGAGATAGGAGCTCATTGCAGTCTGAGCCGCAGTCAGTCTGAGGATGCAGTCTGAGGATGCAGTCTGAGGACAGGATCACCCTTTGGTCTCAGCATTGGTAGAGGTAAGAACCTAGTGGCTGGTCATTCTGCTTCTCTGATCCTTCATCTCTCACCCCCTGATAGCTGACTCTGAGGATTTATTATTAAGAACAATTAGAATTTGTGCTACAGTTATCCTCTCTGATATGTCATTTTCAGCTGTAAAAAAGGGAACAGTAGTTATCTAGCTAGTATAGAAGATCACTAAATCCTATCAGAGAGAGCAATATCATAAATTATTACTCACATTTATCTTTATTATTGGTTTATCAACATCCTTTAAGGTAATCTGTGCCCATCAGACTTCATGATATTCTGGTTTTCTGCCTCAAACAAGCACTAAGATGTGCTGAAAAAGCAAACCAGTGAGGACTTCAACACTTCAAACACAGAGTTATGCACAGTGAAGACCCACAGCCAGGGGGAGGTAAGGGAGAGATCTTTAGCTCTGTGGAAAACTCCCCTGAATGCTCAGATATTTTTAGATAATTTTCAAAATGCAAAGCTGACATATGCCAAGAGGCATAGAACAAACACCCAGGAATATTTTGCTTTGATTTTACACAGGTTATTTTTACAGATCTGTCTAGCTGTGTGGATTTCATTGTGAATGAAATGAAGCTGCAATCTTGCTTCCATGGTAACCGGTTTCTTTGTGATTGGCTGAGTGGTATCCAGGCACTTCAATCTCTGAGAAAAGACAAGGGTTGTTAATATTTAACAGATGCGGTAAAACCCACCAACTCTGTGGCATTTGTTATGCAACTCACATAAAGAGAGCAAATGGGATTCAAATCCAGCTTAACATCATCTCACCCTGAAGTACTCTTGTAGATATTTTTTCCTTGTTAGAACCCTACTTAAAGAAAACCAGAAGTGGGAATGGAGGAAGGCAAACCCGACTAGGAGGAAGGAACAACCCTGAAGGTGATATGCTGAAGTCTCATCTTCCTTGGGATGGATGTGGCCTTCAAGAGAAAAAGTGTTCAAAAGAAATGTTTTTACCATTTCACCTTTACTTGACATTAAGAAACTATCTTTTGTCTAACAGACAAGTTTATACAATCACGAGCATACAGGGTTGTTAACTAGACTAGATGAAACAAACACTACGAATTAAATGACTAAAGGGGGCAATGTGTTTCCCACGGTCAATAGGAAATTAGAAGGTTTTTTTTTAATTTCATTTTGTTTTTTTGGTGAGATATATATATATATATACCACACACACACATATATTTGAAATGCCTATGGTGCCTTGAATTAAGAAAAGTGTTCTTGGGGCTGGAAAGATGACTAATTGCTTAAAAACACTGGTTGTTCAAGTCGCAGCACTGAAATGGCTAGCTCATAACTACTTATAATTTCATATCAAGGGGATTCAATGCCCTCTTCTGACCTCTATGAGCATACAAATGGTGGACATACATAAATACAGGCAAAACACATGTACACATAAAATAGATAAATAAATAAATTTTTAAAAAGAGTCCTCACAAAAACAGGGTGGGTCTGAGAGTGTGGCTCAGTCACTAGAGTGCTTGCCTAGTATGCACAGATCCCTGGGCAAAATACACAGCACCATAAAAAAAACCAGGTATGGTGGCATACACCTGTAACTTCAGCCTTGGCAGGTAGAGAAAGAGAGAAGTTCAAAATCATTCTCTTCTAAAAAAAAAAACCTGAGATACACGAGTCCTTCGAGACAGAAGTTAAAACATCACAGAGAGCTTGGGTTCCCAAAAGTTAATTTCCAGACACTCATCCCCTGCTCAACACAAATGAATCCATAGGTAACAGAGCAACAGTTCTGAAAATCAGTTGTGACTTTAACACCTTTAGTTAACAGTCTTCATTTTCTAGCTTATTTCAATATCTCCTTTGAGATTATTTGATTACTCAATTTCTGATCGTATCATAAATAATAGAAAGCCAGAGTCAGATATTGTGATTCAATCAAAAAATCAGAAAAGCAAAGCAGTCAAGCCACTAGAGAAGTTTTACCTCTACCAAGGCTGGGCAACCGCAGACTAAACAGACTAAAACTCTCTCTCTTCTCTTATTTTATACTCCCTCTAGTGCTGGGATTAAAGGTATGTGGCTCCCTAGGACTGGGATTAAAGGCATGAAGGACCACCACCTGGATTTTTTCTGCATTGATCTTGTGTAACCCAGGGTGGCTTTGAACTCACAGAAATCCGTCTGCCTCTGTCTCCCAAATCCTGGGATTAAAGGTGTGTGCCACAGCTGCCTGTCCTCTAGTGGTTTAGTTTGTCCTTCCGATCTTTAGGGAAGCTTTATTTACTAAAAACATAAATAAAATATCACTATACCTGATAGAGAGTACAATTTGAAAGTGCAAACATCTATATACAGATAAAAACTTTAAAAATGTTTAGAAGGGAAGTTATTACACTTTGACCTTACATATAAATTGACTCTCTAGAGACACCCTGATGTGTCCAGTGAATAGGATAGATTATACCATACAAATTCCAGACTATACCATGATCTGATGTAAGTGTTCATGTCCTACTTCTAATTGCTAAGCTTATATGATACTGTATATAGAATAAATCTCAGATATGACCAATTAATATAAATGTGAAAAATACTGCCAGAACATACATTAAAATATTATTAGTCATTATTATTTCTCTAGGTTTATAGAGTTTGTGAGGTTTTGATTTTTCATTTCATATATATCTCAACATATTTACACAATGGATTTTGTTTTGTTTTGTTTTGTTTTTTTCGAGACAGGGTTTCTCTGTGGTTTTGGAGCCTGTCCTGGAACTACCTCTTGTAGACCAGGCTGGTCTCGAACTCACAGAGATCCGCCTGCCTCTGCCTCCCAAGTGCTGGGATTAAAGGTGTGCGCCACCACCACCCGACTGGATTTTTTATTTTAAAAAATATTTATATACTTTAGAGAAAGCATCAGTATTTCCTAGAGTCTTCTTCATAAAAAATAATCTTCTGATGTATCACAAAGTTTTATCCAATTACAAATAGCTCGTATGTATAATCTTTTTCCAGTTACTCTGTAACCTGGGGGAAGGTATTGCAGACAGTTGAACCCTTCTTACCTATAGAAAACTGAAAGCCAGGAATCAGCTAACTTTCCATGATGGCAGAGTACATGACTAACAGCTAGAAGGTATCTAGTGACCTGAGGTACCCAACACTTGGATTGTATACCACCTAGAAACACTGGTAATTCATGTTATTTTAAGTCAAGTCACAAATCCATGACCATGCCTTGACTTCTTATGTTCTATTCCTCCCTGTCACATTTTTGTGATTGATACTTTCTTAGAGTTATCATCGTTTCTATGATGAAGCTCAATGACCAAAAGCAAAGTAGGAAGAAAGGGTTTATTTGGTTCCCACATTGTAGTCCATTATTGGAGGAAGTCAGAGCAGGAACTCAAACAGGGCAGGATCCTGGAGGCAGGAGCTGATGAAGAGGCCTTGGAGGGGAGCTGCTTACTGTCTTTCTCCCCATGGCTTACTCAGCCTCCTTTCTTATAGAACCCAGGACCACCAGCCCAGGGATGGCCCCACCCACAATGGGCTCCCCACCCCATCAATCACTAATTAAGAAAATGCCTTACAGACTTGCCTACAGCTAAATCTTATGAAAGCATTATTTCAACTGACACTTCGTCCTCTCTGATGACTCTAGCTGTATCAAGTTGACATAAAACTAGCTAGCACTCATATTTGAAGACTGTCATAATAAAGCTCAGCATTGTGGTACACACCTACAGTCCTAGCACTCAGGAGTTGGAGGCAGGTTAGCAGGAGTTCAAGATCATCCTTCCCTACATAGTGAGGTCAAGGTCAGTCTCAGAGATTCTATTTCTAAATAATAAAAGATAAAAGGAATAATGATATATTTGTTATTTTGTATTGCTAACTCTATCCCCCCAAAATTAGAAAGACAAAAATTAGTCAAGTAACCAATAAACATTTGTTAACTAACGTACAATAATTCTTTTTTTGTTACAATCTTTAAAACTTATTTATTTATGCAGTTAAGTATAATTAAGAGGAAAAGATGATGCTTTGAATTTTTCTTCTCTTTAACTATTTTGCAAGTTTGAAACTTGAATGTAAAACAGACATGCTTTTGTGGTCATCGGCAAAGCTTTAGGGCACAGGTGACAAGTGGGAAATAACCTGACTATTTATCTAGACAGTGAATGCAGGGGAACTGTGTCTCCAGGCCCAGCAGACAGTGGCAGGAGGAGGCAGTTACTTCTAATGCCATCACTATTCCAGTCTCATCCTGGAGTATTATAAACACTCAGGAAGTTGGAGCTGCAAGGGAGAGTCTTAATATGCACGCTTGAGAAAATGAAGAAATGAATACCTAACTGCCCACAATAAAGTGCAGTTACTTCCCACTTTCTCGGTTGCTCATTTGTTTTAAAGGCTATGAATCCCACTAACATACATGAATAAATGGAAGATGGTCCTTCCTCTTGGCAGACATAGCCAGGAAAATCCAATGCTTTAGTTTTATGAATGTAGTGGGGTTTGACAGCATTCCTCCCCGTCAACCCCTACAGGAGTCCTATCATGAAAGCAGCTGAACACTGTCTGCCACGTGCCCGTTCATAAACTAGAGACAAAATAATGTTGGGGCTCTCTAACTGGAGGGTATTTTGTATGTGCTTGTGTGTAGATGGGTGTGGTAATTAATGTGTGCACACTTGCATGTGGAGGCCAAAGGACAACAGAGAATAATCTTCCTCAAATACCACTGGTGTTTTCTTGACAGGGTCTCTCACTGGCCAGCAGCTGGATAAGTAAGCTAGGCTGGTTAGCCAGTGAGTCTCCAGGGATCCACCTGTCTCAGCCCCTACATGTATATTTTATATCTTGAGCACTGGAATTACAACGGAATGCCACCATGCCCAACAAATTTTCCCCATAGGTTCTGGATATCAAACTCAGGGTTTGTTTGTTTGTTTGTTTGCTTGCTTGCTTGCTTGTTACTTAATAAGCACTTTATCAGCTGTATCATTTCCCCAGGCCCTAGAAGGTAATTTTGATTCTTTGCCAATAAAGTATCATTTGGTTAATGAACTCACCACACACACACACACACACACACGATTTATAACAAAGATGTGATTTCCTGAGCCCAGAGGTACATGAAAAATTTTCTTAATTAAAAAGACTAAAATAGTTCCTACCTCTTTCAATGAGGGATCAACTGAATGACAGGACATACATCATGATCAATGCCTGGTCCGTGATCATTTAATAAAATGTTGGTTCTCTGCCATTTTGCCTTAGTCATATTGAGCTATTGCTGCTGTCATTTTTAAAATCTCTTTCTTTCCCTAAATCTGAAAACATCCACATCTCCCCACACAGGGTACAAAACTCTATTTCCTCTCCCATTCCAGTGCTCTCTGCCTCATGAATTTTAGAGTAGCAGGCAGCATGCCATTGACTCTGAACCCATCTGGAGGCACTGCAAATTAGTTTTGTGTGAAATGTGAGTGCAAAACTCAAAGCCAACTCTGACTTTATATTTTATAATGAGACTGAAATTTGGCCCATGTTTGCTAAAAATCTTGCCAGCATTTGCTAGGGACCTATGAGCAAAAGAGTCCTGATTTCTTGAGAGTGAGAAGGAAGTCAGGCCTGTCTCCCAAAGGTCACTTTGAACATTGACCCTGAAACAAGGACTGATGTTGATACACAAGACTGCAGGTGATTGTGTGCAGTCCTGCCTTTCCATGCACAAGATTGCAGGTGTGTGTGCAGTCCTGCCTCTCCATGCACAAGATTGCAGGTGAATGTATGCAGTCCTGCCTCTTCATGAAGTTGGGTCAGCCATCCAGTAGGTGATCTCTCTCCTCCAGATCAACTCCAGAGACAAATGAACTGCTTCATGTTCCCTGAGGCCTCTGAGAGTAGCAGTCAGCCTTCTCAACTAAGCTTTCATAGGTGCATAGAAAATTTGCCTACCGTCCTTTGGACAAATTAAACTGAAGTGGTAGGAAAGTGGTCACTTTTCCAGCTACAGAGCTGATCACTACAGAATAGAGGGGCAGATTCCAAAATATCTTTTATCTGCCTCAGAGACAGCTGTGACTTTCCCAGAACCTCTAACCCCCATAATATCACAGAGAATACCCCCTGTGGTGTTTATAGTTTAATAAAGCATGCTGTAGACGTATTTCTCTGATCTGATGTAACTTGAGCCAGGAACAATTTGTAGAGGGAGAAACTGCTGGTGATGATCTGGCATGTGATATATATGGAAATTTGAGATGAGCAAGACGACTTGAATGTGTTCCCTGAAACTCACATGTGTAAGCAGAGAATTGACTCTTGAAAATTGTATTCTAGTATACACACACACACATTCAAACACATACATCATGCACAATAAATAAATAAATAAATAAATAAATAAATAAATAAATAAATAAAATGAGAAGTTGTATAAACCAGAGAAAGCCTATCACCTATGCAAGCATGAGAGTGATGAATATAGTGCAGAGGAGAGGTCAGAATTAAGCAGCTGGAATCAAAATCAAATATACAAAGAAACAACACAAAGTAAAAGTGTCTTAATGATGAAATAAAATAATTTTTTTAAGGTTGCAACTAACACAGAGGAAAAGAAACAACAGAGTGCAGTGCACAAGCTTCTGTTTTCTGGGCTTTGCCTTTTTAACAGCAAGCCAGCCAAGCCCATGAAAGAGTGAGGGCCTCAGGGCTAAAGAACAGGGTTAGACAGATCCCTGACTTGACTCTCTCTTCTGGTTCTCTACACTGTCTTCCAGCTGACAGTTTAGTAGTGTTCCAGTCCGGTGCCTCTGCTGAATATCCCAACATCCTCGAGTTCAACTTACACCCATTCCCATAAGTAAATTCGGTCACACAAATGGGCCAGAGAAAAGCCTCAATAGATAAAAGCACAATCCTGAGGTGAGTTCAATCCTGAAAACCCACAAGATAGATGGAGGGACCAGCTCTACCAAGTTGTCCTCTGACCTCCACGTGCAAGCCGTTACATGCATAGTCTCTCTCCTCTCTCTCTTTTTTCTCTCTCCTCTCCACAACACACATACACATATATAGGCACACCATGTACTCACACACCAAAGTAAAATAATAGTTTTTAAAGTATTTTAACCCTCAACGTTTATGTGTGTATAATAAACCAAATTTCCTTCCTTGGGATTTTGAAACACTTTCTATTCCTATACTATATTTTTATATACATCTTTGTGGGTATGGGTATATATGTATGTTCTTATATGTACAGTTGTTCATTCACATGTGTGTATGTGATCCCTGGCTCATGTAATCACATATAAGCCAGATTCAACCTCAGATACGGTTCTTAAGGAGTCGTGAACCCCACTTTTGAGACAGGATCTCTCACCAAACCTAGAGGTCATCAAAGGGTAGTCCAGCTGGCCAGCAAACCTCAGGAGTTCATTTGTTTCTTCTTCCTTGACATTAGAAGTTTGTGTCATCATACCTGCCCTTTTTAGTGTGGGTGCTGGGGTCTAACTTAGGCCCTCATACTTTCAAAGAAAGCATATCGCCAAAAGATCTATCTCCCCAGTACCTTGTTCATGTCTCTCCCTCCCAGACATGGCCAGGAGCACCAAACAGACCTTAACTGCTTTGTTAAGACCCTAACACGGAAGCTGAGGTGGGGGAATATTGCAGTTGTTACTTATCCATTCTTTCTGTATCTGTATCTTCCAAAGTCCAAATGAATTTATGACTGAGAACAGAAAAACAGCAGTTAAAATACGAATGGGGGATCATTTCAGCACTATTCTACTTTCCTCCCAAATGCACCTCTGTAATTATCCATTTATTCCACAGGTGAAGGCACAAAGTATTTTGCTAGTTTTAGGACCCAAAGTAGAGACAGCATGAACTCGGCCCACCATAGTGTAGTGAGGGATACAGAAAATGAGAAAAAATTGCAATAATACAATGAAGAACATTTTTGTTTTGAAAACAACTTAGAAGAATGATGGGGGTGGAACAGGACCAAATGTATCAGGAATAGCTAGTCAGTCTCCTGTAGATTTGAGTACCTTTGCAGTCTCAGAGAACATAGAAGCATGGAGATGAAGCTCAACAAGCACACAATCTTCCTGACTCAGCGATGCTAGCAAGTTTGCCAGTACACAGCAATTATTCTCTATGTGCTCCACAAACAAACAAGGTTAGACCAATTTCTAGCTAGAGAGGCTATGAAAGCACATTTCTGGACTAATGTGGGTGATATCTATGTTTCTTAAAGATACATCCTGCTCCCCAGGTGAACTTCTTATGGCAAGGAACCTCCCAAGAAGTAAGTTAGCCTGAGAATCTCTCCTTGTACCATGTAAGTTCCAAGAAAGGCAGTCTGTTGAAACAAAAGCTAAGTGAATCTAGTCATATCTGAGCTATCTCCATGTTGTTCTCTGGGTCTAGACCATGTCATGCATTATGAGTATTCAAGGAAAATAGAAATTAAGTGCATAAGTGAGGAAAAGTTCTGACATGATGAGGCTAGATTTGAGATGAGATACTCACACCTAGACCACATTCAGTGGAGAGTGAAGAGTCTCTTACCATTTCTTATCATATAGGAATTTTCACCATTGAGAAGGCCTTTTTTTCTAATACTTTGGCCCTATGTGTTGAAGAGCAGAAATGAGGTCCCTCCCCCATGATGTAAGAGTAGTACAACAACTCTATTTTAATACATACTAAAAGTATGCTGGGAATACAGACGAGCCAGAAGAAACCCTTTGCTTCAGGCAGTGCTAAAGTGAAACAATCTTTTCTGGAAGCAGGGCCAATTGAGCTACACACATGCTATAAGAACCACAAGTCTACTGAGAGTTCATCTGCATTATCAGTTTGGCTGGACTTAGGCTCATCTGTAAGACAGTCCTCTGAATGTGCCTGGGGGGGTTTTCCAGAATAATTAACTGGGGAGGGGATGCCACCCTAAGTGTTGGAGATATCATTCCAGGAGTTGAGTTCTGGAATGGCTAAAAAGAGAAAAGGGAGTAAGGCAGCTAAGAAGTGGTATTGTCATGTTCCTGCTTCCTGATCTGCACCATGGACCAAGCCACTTCCCCTCCAAGATGGACTGCTCCTCTTTAGCAGTTAGCTATAAGCAATCCTCCCTCCTTTGAGTATTTTATAATGAATACACCTGCCCTTCAGATAAACTTTGAACATCTACACAAATAGGAAGAAAAGAAAGAAAAAAGAAGAGTTAAAAACGATAGGAAAAAAATGACAGAGGGAAGAAAAAAACTATTATAGGTGTCAAAATCTATTCCTGCTTCCACGACCCTAAATTATTTTAAATGTTCATAAAGCTGAACATGATAGGATTCTCGGAATTCCAGCATTTGGGAGGTGCAGGTAGGAAAATCAAGAATTCAAGACAACCATTGAATATTTGAGGTCACCCTGGGCTACAATATCCTATTTCAAAAAGATAAATAAATAAAAGGTTCAAAACTTACTCAATAGTTCACGTAAAAAGAGGGAGAAGGAAAGTGAGAAGAAATAATAGTTGCAAGTGAGATTACTCCGTGAATGAGAGGGTTTTTTTGTTTGTTGGTTGTTTTTCTTTCTTTCTTTCTTTTTTTTTTTTTTTTTTTGAGACAGGGTTTCCCTGTCCTAGCTGTCCTGGAACTAGCTCTTGTAGACCAGGCTGCCCTTGAATTCAAAGGGATTTACCTGCCTCTGTCTCCCGAGTGCTGGGATTAAAAGCAGGCATGCACCACAAGAACTAAGTTCAAGTCCCAAAACTCACATGGTAGAAGGAGAGAACCAAATTCCATAAGTTGTTCTCTGATTTCTACATGTTCACCATGGCATGTCTAAACACACAAACATACACACATATACGAATAAATAAATATAAAAAGTTCTTGACATAGCAATGATGACAGTAATAATAAAATAAAATAGGTAGCACAAATGTAAATTTAGCATGTCCATAGCTTGTCTAAGGATTTGTAAATTGCATGTCTGGAGTCTGACTCACTTTAAAGGAGATAGTTTATACTAGAAATAACTTAAAATTTCATAGTTTTTAAAAAAGTCATTTCTACTGGACTGGTCACAGTCTGTATTCCCAAAAAATGAAGTTCAACCATCTAGCCTCAAGAACGAGTTAAGTCTGAGGACTCCAAAAAAAAAAAAAAAAAAAAAAAAAGTTAAATATAAAAAAGCCGGGCGGTGGTGGCGCACGCCTTTAATCCCAGCACTCGGGAGGCAGAGGCAGGCGGATCTCTGTGAGTTCGAGACCAGCCTGGTCTACAAGAGCTAGTTCCAGGACAGGCTCCAAAACCACAGAGAAACCCTGTCTCGAAAAAAAAAAACAAAAAAACAAAACAACAAAAAAAATGTCTGAGGACTCAAGATGGCGGCAGCCACTAGCAACTGTGGGAGGCAGAACCTCTCCAGGAGCCTGAGAGACTCACAGAAACTTTGAAAGGAGAAGTAGGAGTGGAGGATGAGTCTGCAGAGCTTGCATTATCTCTGGAACTAAAAACAGGCCGGTCAGGTGGCAGCACAGATGACAGGTATGGAGGCACTGTTGCTTAGGACAAAGGAGCATCACTGCCAAGCAAAGCCCAGTCATCAGAGTTGCTGCTGCAGCTCAAAACACTTGCCCTGCTGGAGAGGAGAAGATCAGGATAGTCATGCCATGTCAATGGCAGGGAGCTGGCAGCAGCCTGGAGGCCTTGTGGATTTTGCTCCCAGATGTGCTGCCCACCCACAAGATCACCATGACTGGGCAATAGGATATTTGAAGTAAATCTCAACAATAGTCCAGTATTTAGCAGAAACCTTGAACAAGACCAATGACTGATTGCAATAAATATTTGCATGTAAAGCTGTTTGAGCAATATATACATATATACTGGGTGACACACTGCAGTTTGCAATACCACTTCAATAAATGAATGTGTGAAAGAGAAATGGAACAGATAGGAGAACTGTGTGTCATACATAGTGGAGAAATATAGAGCTAGAGACAGGGAAGTGGCAACGTATGGGAATGGTGGACCAAGGAGCATGTTGATGCCGAGTAGGACTAGAAGGGTGGTGTAGAGTAGCCTGGAGCTAATGGAGGCTCTGCCCCCAAACTCCCTACCCAGTCACATGATCACCCTGCCTCTGAGTAATTAATCCTCCTCCAAAGATCTCTATAATCCATCCTGCTGCAGTAGGCCATGTTGGCGTTCATGGTCCATGCTTTTGCTAGCACCCATGTTTATGTCCATGGTCCCTGTGACTGCCAGAGACCATGTTGATGTCTGTGGTCTGTGCTACTACCAGAAATCATGTAGAAGTCCATGACCTGTGCTGCCGCCAGCTGTTATGGGCAAGGAAGCTTCATAACTGAGAATGAGAGACACTGAATGCTTCTCTGACAGCCTCCTCCTCCCCTTAAAAAAGAAGCAGTTCAGACAGGAAGCTATTGAAGATAGTCCTTGAAAACTGTGACGAGGAGTCTGCATATCGCTCTGTACAACGACAAATGTAGTTGATGACTTCCAGGTGTGTTTGAGAGGCATTTATTTATTCTTAAGGGTCTGGCCACTGGGAGTTTGACCATGTTCCAATCAGTATAAAGTCAACACAAATTGGATTTGATGGATTTCTTTTTCTTTTTGCAGAAGAAGGCACAAAGGTGGGAGGGCAGACCAGGGAAGAATGGGAAGCAGGTGTGATCAGAGTGCTCTATATGAAATTCCCAAATAATCAATAGGTATCTTTCATTGGGGGAAAATGGTAAAAAGAAAAAGCAAAGAACAAATTACAAGAGATATAATAATATAATAATAATGGAAACATTAATAATAAAGCAAAAAGGGAGATGTGCTCAATCTGGCCACTTTAAAAAGAGGGACAAAGACATCCAGTTGACCTCCTCACCTCATTACCCTGAAGGAAGGTTAAAGTTGAAACTGAGGGCTATCAATATACTCATCTAAGCAGTCCTATCAAGGTGTGGTCTTGCTGAGGTTTCTAGAGTCTTATCCTTTCAGGGAACTAAATATTCACTCTAGCTGGCACTTTTCCTTCTCTGACTGTGGGAAAATTCCCAATTCTTAGGGTCAATTGTTCCAATAGTATAATAGTCATAGAGAGACACACAAGTCTCTTTAGGACATCTTCACCACTACCAGGCCCATTACATTATGACCTATGTAGTTGTCTTAGGTTACTGTCTCACTCATGAGAACCTACTAAACCCTGTGCCCCTTGACAGCAGAGTAAAAAACTGCCCATCCCCTGCCACAGCCACAGTGAACATGAACATTTTAGCATATCAATGTGTCCTTTCAGTGGTACAGCCGCAGTTCCTTGCTCAGAATATTCTGGAAAGTTAAGATTCTCAGTTCCCACTAAAGGAAAAAGGAAGTACCAAGGCAAAAGCTAAAACAAAATAAAACCTCCTACCCACCTAACAAAGGAAAGGAAAGACCAGGTAGTGGTGGTGCACACCTTTAATCCCAGCCCTTGGGAGGCAGGGGAAGGCAGATTTCTGTGAGCTTAAGGTCAACCTCTACCAAACAAGTACCAGGGCAGCCAGGACTGTTACACAGAGAAACCCTGTCTCAAAAAAACCAAAACCAAAAACAGGAAAATTTATACCTACTTTACAAGTTTGACCAAAGATCAATAAAGCAACAACCAAAAGCTCTGTAGAGCTATTTAAGAGTTATTTACAGATGGCCAGCTAAATAACACAGGCCGCGGGTACCTGTATTTGCCTCAGGCCTGGCAAGTCAAGCAGAAAGTCAGCAATCCTTGCCACATTCCCTCATCTCTAGTGCTCCCAGAATGGAAGAATGTCTGTCTGCTTAGGAGGTTTCTGCTGCTGACTTGGAATGATCCAAGACCTTCCTTCCTTGAATAGATACTGGAAAACATGGGGGAGAAGACCCATATGCCAGAAACACTTGCTAGCCCATCAGAGATCTAACTATATAAACAGGAATGAAGAGGCTAGGCTTGATAAAGAACTAAAAACCACAGGTTAGTATTCAAATGTGTGCGTTCATGTATGTACACACATATATGAAATACATTTATAACCCGTATCCAATCTATTACAAGGGCAAAGGCAATGATATTCTATCAAGGACATTTTAATGTTCTAGAGAGCAAATGTTCACTGGTTTGTAATGTTACAGAAGGCAGAACCTATTGTGTTTGGTTCAAAACAGAGTGGGGACTGAAAGATGAATTCTAATGCATATAAGCAAGACACCCACATAGGTCTTGTTATGACTTATTAGCATGGAAGGGATGGGACAAAAATAAAGGAAAAACTATTCAATTGTTAAATCAAGACTTCTCGGCTTCCTGCCTGTAGTCAATTTGCCAAAAGCCTTTTCTCTGCTGTAATTCCATTTTTCAACAGCTCATAACTCGAACCTGATTGATCATACAGTCACATCCAGCCCAGACTCATTAGGCCAATTAAATCAAAGCATGTGTGCTGGAGACTCCAGCTCAGGAGCTGCGGCACTGCCAGCAACAGCTTGGCTTTCCCACATTCATTCTGTAGGGTCTTATTTCAAGTAGTGCCATCCTGCATGGATAGTTTGATTTATTAAATGGGACATGTTGCCACTCAGAAGGCCTTCTCAGGACACTGGGTGGTGAGAGAGCAGTAAAACCAGGGCAATGTGACAAAAATAGGATTCCTTGTCACCCAAACCCTGAGGCGGCTCACATCCACAGTGATGTATTTTAAGCATGAAGAAAATAGACTCTGTCTTAACAGCCTGGTTCTGTCAGGGCATCTCCCAGAGAGCCCTACTTGGCTGTGGAATGTTCCGAGAACCTCTTTCGTATTTGTTGCCAAGGCAGCTTGGGGTAGCAGCGCAGGTCTTCCAAGAGGATGAGCAGCCATCACTATGAGCTCCCAGCACTAGGGCAGCCTCATTCTATAGAAAGTGGACTCGCATTTGTGCAGTTTTTAGGATCTCACTGTCTTGTCTAATGAAAGCACCATGCAATCTTGCAATATGTGTTTTGGGCTGAAGAGATTAGGAAATAATTAATTGTCCAAAAGCCTGACAAGGCTGAGCCTGACAGTCCTCTTGGTTTTAGGAAATTATTTGCATTTTCAAAGAAGCCCTGGAGGATGTGCTTCCTTTTTGAGTTTCCAATTCTAATAATAGTGCAAAAAGAGGAAGTGGGCACTGGAAACCTATCTTTCCAAAAGCCTGCATACTTCAGGGAAATGCCTGCATCCCTACACTCCTCTGCTCACAGTGCGACCAGCTCAATAAATGTGGATGAGAAGGATGTGTGTAAATCCATTTTGTGCTTTCAGTTTGTTTTCATCTTGGGTAAAAGAGACAAGGTTTTAAAACTATTTTGGGGCAGGCATGAGCTGAGCGCTCATGTCTGTGAATCCAAGTGCAAGGGAGGCATAAGGCAGGAAAGTTGCAGCTCGCTTGAGGTCCACAGAGTGAGCTCCTGACCAGCTTTAGGGCTACGTAAGGGAACCCTGTCTCAGAAAACATAAACGAAAGCTTCTCTTGTTTTATCCTACCCATTTCAATTCTATCTTAGTCAATGAGGCACTTTTGTGGACTTCTTTCAAAAACTTAAGTATCATAAAACCGTAGAATTAAGAGCATCTTGATCCAACATTTTTGGTAACCAATGAAAGAAAAGAGGTCTGGAGAATGTATTTGATGAGATAGAGACAAAGCCAGGACCAGAGCTCCTGATTTCAGACCCAAATACAAAGCCTTGCTCAAAGGCTTCAGTACATCTAGTACAGCTGTCTCCAAGAGCCCTGATAACCTCCTACATCCCATCCCCAACAGCCTTTCCTGATCTTATCCCTGGCATCTCCCATCTCCTTGAATAGTCTGATACTTTCTGTTACCATTGGACATCATTGGGCCACTTCACCTCCACACAGCTCAGTGAAATCCCAACCAGGCATCTGATATTTCTAATCCTTTGAAAAATAAGCCCTAAATTTAAAAACAGTCACTGTAAGGCTCCTGGGCAGATCAACTCATTCTAAGCCAGAGCTCCATTCAGTCAGGACATTCCTGTGGTGTTCAAGAACAGTGCCATGCAGGCACTGGCTCACACACAGGAAGAAAATTAACTACAGAGCAGCCAGATTGACACAGAAGACTTATCTACTAGGAATCCCCTCCTACTTCCACTCTGTATGGGTGCAGTCATCCAGATTGGACAGTTACAGAGGTGGAGTGGGGTGGGGGAGAATCTAGACAGTGTCCTAGTGTCAGCCAATGAACAAAGCCCTGACCAGAGAGAGCACTGTATTCAAGTCAACCAGGTAAACAGTACTGTTGTTTACCTTTGATAATTTCATGAACGCATATATTTTTATCATATTCATGCCAATTATCATTTTTATCTCTTTCCACTTCTGGTAAACCCTTTCTTCTTCCCCCACACAGATTCTCCTCTTCCTCTCATGCCTTTTTTGTGTGTTGACCCACTGAGTGTGGTTAGGATTTTTAGGATTTTTGCATGAGCATGAGTAGAAGGTTATTTGCTGGATCATACCCATCCAACCAGTATCTACAGCATTGGAAAACATGGCTCCTCTCCCTGTCACAGTCCTTAACTGCCAATGACTTCTCCAGGAAAGAAGGATTAGAAAGTATCTGTCTCGGGTGTCTGCTGACTTTCTGAGTTTCGTTTCTAATAACTGGAGGAGTATACAGCAGGTGACTTGACAAAGAAGGGACTGTGAAGGCCACTGTGACAGATGGAACATTTTCGTCAGACCACAACCAATCTTGTCACACTCTAACACAACAAGACAGCTGGTTAAATGAGCTAGGAATTTGGTCTCCCATGGTCACATGAACATTTACAGCTCCAAAGGAACTTATAAAAATCTAAAGGAAAATTTACAATAAGAAATGATTCACAGCATTGATACAGAGCTTTTTTTACTCTAAAAAAGTCTTCTGGGAATATATTTTTGTTACGTTTTGAATAATATCATATCATTATTGTATCTGGGAAGTTCAAATTGGGAAATGTGTGGATAGCATGCAGGAAGCCCTGAGTTTATTTCTAAGAAGTCCATAAACCAGACACTGTGGTGCACACCTATAAACACAGTATTTGAGAGAGAAAGAATGTAAGATAACTAGTCCAGATTAGAATAAACTGCTGTAATTGAAAAGATAATTTCACTATTAATTTTACAGTACCTTGATAATGTTTGTTTCTATTCATTATTTTCTCAAATAAGAATAGGTGCATCTAGAATTGATTGTGATTTTACATATATTGCACACAGGGCTCAAGACCCTAGCCTACACAGAAGAGAGCATCTGCACAATGATGCAGATGACAGACGTGTGTGGTACATTCGGGCAGCTACCTAAACAAGGAGCATTTCCAGCTACAGGGTTTCAACCGTGGGTTTGTTCTGAAAGAGCTTGTGAAAGAAAGAGGAAAAAGGAAAATATGGAAGAACCCTTTGAAAACAGCTGTCTAGAAGAGAGTTCATGATTTTTCTTTTCTTTTTTTTTCTTTTTTGTGGCACCTGTCTTTAATCTCAGCATTTTTTGTATTGTTTTTATTGAGCTATATATTTTTCTCTGCACCTCTCCTTTCCTCTTCCCTCTCCTTCAACCCTTCCCCATGGTTCACATGCTCCCAATTTACTAAGAAGATCTTGTCTTTTTCTACTTCCTATGTAGATTAGATCCATGTATGTCTCTCTCAGGGTGCTCATTGTTGTCTAGGTTCTCTCGGATTGTGAATTGTAGACTGGTTTTCTTCGCTTTATGTCTAAAAGCCACTTATGAGTGAGTACATATGACATTTGTCTTTCTGGATCTGGGTTACCTCACTCAATATGTTTTCTAGAGCCATCCATTTGCCTGCAAATTTTAAGGTGCATTTATTTATTTATTTATTTATTTATTTATTTATTTATTTATTGCTGTGTGGTACTCCACTGTGTAAGCATATCACATTTTCTTTATCCAATCTTTAGTTGAGGGGCATTTAGATTATTTCCTGGTTCTGACTATGACAAACAACGCTGCTAAGAACATAGCTGAGCACATGTCCTTGTGGTATTATTGAGCATTCTTAGAGTATATACGAAAAAAGTGGTATTGCTGGGTCTTGAGGAAGGTTGTTTCTGTATTTTCTGAGAAATCACCATACTGATAATCAAAAGGGCTATACCAATTTGCACTCCCACCAACAATGCAGGAATGTTCCCTTTACCCTACATCCTCTTTAGCATAACTTGTCATCAGTGTTTTTGGCCATTCTTACAGGTATAAGATGGAATCTCCGAGTTGTTTTTTTTTTTTTTTTTTTTTTTTTTTGCATTTCTTTGAAGCCTAAGAATATTGAGCATTTCCTTAAGTGTCTTTCAGCCCTTTTAGATTCCTCTGTTGAGAGTTTTCTGTTTAGGTCTGTGCTTCATTTTATTATTGGATTATTTTTCCTTTTGATGACAAATTTCTTGAGTTCTTTGTATATTTTGGAGATCAGACCTCTGTCTGATGTGGGGTTGGTGAAGATCTTTTCCCATTCTATAAGTTGCCCTTTTGTCATGTTGACCATGTCCTTTGCTTTACAGAAGGTTTTCAGTTTCAGGAGGTCTCATTTATTGTTTCTCTCAGTGTCTGTGCTACTGGGGTGATATTTAGGAAATGATCTCCTGTGCCAGTGCCTTCATGTATACTTCCCACTTTCTCTTCTCTTAGGTTCAGTGTGGTTGGCGTTATGTTGAGGTCTTTGATCAATTTGGACTTGAGTTTTATGCATCGTGATAGATATGGATATATTTTCATTCTTCTACGTGTTGATATCGAGTTATGCCAGCACCATTGGTTAAATATACTTTCTTTTTTTCCATTTTATATTTTTTGTTTCTTTGAAAAATCAGGTGTTCTTTAGGTGTGTGGATTAATATCTGGGTCTTCAATTTGGTTCCATTATTTCTCCTGTCTGTTTTTATGCCAATACCAGGCTGTTTTCAATATGATAGCTCTGTAGTAGAGTTTGATGTCAGGGATTGTGATGCTTCCAGAATCCCTTACTGTACAGGATATTTTTGGTTCTCCTGGGTGATTTGCTTTTCCATATTAAGCTGAGTACTGTTTTCTCAAGGTCTGTGAAGAATTTTGCTGGGATTTTGATGGGCATTGCATTGAATCTGTATATTGCTTTGGGTAAGACTGCCATTTTTACTATGTTAATTCTACCTACCCAAGAGCATGGGAGATCTTTCCTCTTTCTGGTGTCGTCTTCAATTTCTTCAAGGATTTAAAGTTCTTGTCATACAGATTTTTCATTTATTTGGTTAGAGTTACTCTGAGATATTTTATACTATTTGCGGCTCTTGTGAAGGGTGATATTTCTCTGATTTCTTTCTTAACCCATTTATCATCTGTGTAAAGCAGGGCTACTGATTTTTTTTTAGTTAATCTTTTATCCTACTACATTATTTTTGAGTTTATGATTGCTTAAGTTCCTTGGTAGAATTTTTGGTCTCACTTATGTAAATTATCATATCGTCAGCAAATAGTGAGAGTTTGACTTCTTTTCTGATTTGTATTCACTTGATCTCCTTTTGGTGTCTTATTGCTCTAGCAAGGGTCTCAAGAACTGTATTGAATAGATATGGAAATAGTGGAAAACCTTGTCTTGTTCCTGATTTTAGTGGGGTCGCTGGCAGTTTCCATTTAGTTTGATGTTGGCTGTTGGCTTGCTATATATTGCCTTTATTATGTTTAGGTAGGTTCCTTGTATCCCTGTTCTCTCCATGACCTTTATCATGAAGGGATGTTGTATTTTTGTCAAAAGCTTTTTCAGCATCTAATGAGATGATCATGTGGTTTTTATTTTTCAGTTTGTTTATATGGTAGATTACATTGACAGATTTTTATACATTAAACCATCTCTGGGATGAAGCCAACTTGATCATGGTGGATGATTTTTCTGATGCGTTCTTGGATTCAATTTGCCAGTACTTTGTTTAGTATTTTTGCATGAATGTTTATGAGCGAGATTGGTCTCTAATTCTCTTTCTTAGTAATGTCTTTATGTGGTTGGGTAGCAGGATTATTATAGCCTCATAAAAATATTCTGGCAATGTTCCTTCTTTTTCTATTATGTGGAACATTTTGAGGAGTATTGGTATTAGGTCTTCTTTGAAAATCTTGTAGAATTCTGAGCTGAAACCATCTGGTCCTGGGCTTTTTTGGGTTGGGAGACTTTTGATAATGGTTTTTGTTTCTTCAGCCACTATAGGTCTGTTTAATTTGCTTATCTGGTCTTGATTTAATTTTGGTAAGTGATATTTATCCAGAAAGTTATCCATTTCATTTAAGCTTTCCAATTTTGTGGAGTACATGTTTTTGAAATATGACCTGATGATTCTCTGTATTTCCTCCATGTCTGTTGTTATGCACCCTTTTAATTTCTGATTTTGTTAATTTGGATATTCTCTCTCTGCCCTTTGGTTAGTTTGGATAAAGGTTTGTCTATTTTGTTAATTTTCTCAAAGAACCAACTCTTTGTCTCATTGATTCTTTGTATTGTTTTCTTTGTTTCTATTTTCTTGATATCAGTTAATAATTTATTTCCTGCCATCTAATTCTTCTGGATGGGTTTGCTTGTTTTTGATCTAGAGTTTTCAATGTTCTGTTAATTCACTAGTGTGGGACTTTTTTTTTTATTATATATACAGTATTCTCAGTATTCTTTCTGCAGGAGGGCACCAGATCTCACTACAGATGGCTGTGAACAACCATGTGGTTGCTGGGAATTGAACTCAGGAAGAACAAGCAGTGCTCTTAACCACTGAGCCATCTCTCCAGCCCTAGTGTGGGACTTTTCAAGCTTTTTTATGTAAGCATTTAGTGCTATGAACTTTCCTCTTAACACTGCTTTCATCGTGTCTCATGAATTTAGGTATTTTGTGTGGTTATTTTCTTTGGATTTTGGGAAGTCTTTAGTTACTTCCTTTATTTCTTCCTTGAGCCATTGATGCTTCAGGTAAGCATTCCTTAATATCCGTGGGTTTTATGGAATTAGTGTTGCTGTTGAATTCTAATTTTAAGCTATGGTGATCCAGTAAGATACATGGGGTTATTTAATTTTTTTTATCTGTTATGCTTGTTTTGTTGCCTAGTATGTGGTCAATTTTTTGAGAAAGTTTCATGAGGTGCTGAGAAAAAAATGTATATTCTTTTATGTTTTGATTCAATGTTCTATAATGTAGTGAGAGCTGCGGGCTGCGTTCCTGCCGCCCCAGCCTCTGGGCCGCCTGGCTAGCTTATGCCCGAAAATAATTACACGGAAACCGTATTCTTTTAATCACTGCCTGGCCCATTAGTTCCAGCCTCTTATTGGCTAGTTCTTACATATTGATCTAACCCATTTCTAATATTCTGTGTAGTATCACGAGCTGGCTTACCAGGAAAGATCTTAACCTGCGTCTGTCTGGAGTGGGAGAATCATGGCGACTCACTGACTCGGCTTCCTTCTCCCAGCATTCTGTTCTGTTTACTCCACCCACCTAAGGGCTGGCCTATAAATGGGCCAAGGCAGTTTCTTTATTAAATGAAAGTAACTCCTCCATCACTATAAATGTCTGTTAAGTCCATTTGAGTCTATAGATGATTTATAGATGTCTGTTAAGTTCATATGTTAGTTCCTTTATTTCTTTGTTAATTTTTGTCTGACAGACCTGTCCAGTGTTGAGTGGAGAGTTGAAGTCTCCCACCGGAATTCATGATTTTTAACTCTCCAGATAGTATCATTCAGTCTACACTCATCAAGAATATTAAGAGTAGTGAATACGATTTGGAGAAATAGTTCAGTGGTTAGCAGCATTGGCTGCTATTGGAGAGGACCCAGGTTCCCAGCACTCACATGGAGCCTCACAACCATCTATAACATTTCCAAGGGATTGGATCCCCCTTTTGGCCCCCTCTGACACCAGGCATATAAGTGGTACACAGACATATATACAGTCAAAACATTTATGCACATAATCTTTACTTTTTTAATTTAAAAAGGAAAAAGAGTTCATGGGAAAGACAGTGACTTCTTAAATATGAACTTTTCCCAGTTAAACAGCAAAATAAATAAAAAATTACTTGTTCTAAGTTATAAAATTAATAACCATGCATATACACTGAATTTTTTATACTTTTTTGAGAAAGGAAATCTCAAACTCTTTACAGAGCTGAGAAGGGCCTTCACCTTCTAATCTACCTGTCCCTACCTCCTGCGGGCTAGGATGACAGGTGCAACAGCACAGCCAGCTTTCTATGGTGCTGAGGATCAAACCCTGAATCTCAAGCATGCCAGCAAGCCCTCCGGCCACTGAAGCTATATTGCCAGGCCAGAAATTGATACTTTTAAATGGTAGCATTAACAAAGAATTAGAGAATAAATTAATTTCTTGTGCAGAAAGATCTGGATAATTTATATTGGCCTGTCACATTCCAGGAGGCAAGGTTTAATTTTCTACTCTTTAAATCTGCTGTACAATCTAATGAATTTCTGGAGAACAGCACACACAGGAGGGAAGGAAAACCTTCCAGTCAGGTTAGAAAGAGGAACAAAAGTGAAAAAGTGAGAAGCATCCCCAATCCAATGCTCTGTATAAAATTCCTTTTCATTTTTAAAAGTCCATTGTTCCAGCCTAATCATAGGAAACACAAAATATATAACCAATGAAGAGCAGTCTACTGTAGTCAGATGTTTCTCTCCAACCTGCAAGCTCCCAAATAACCACCAAGAGACTTGCACATAGAAATTCTTGGCTGAAAGCTCAGGCTTATTACTAGCTAACTCTTGCACTTAAATTAACCCTTTATTTTTTACATATGCTTCACCATGTTACTTTATTTTCTTTTTTTTGTTTTGTTTTTGTTTTTGTTTTTTGAAACAGGATTTCTCTGTAGCTTTGAAGCCTGTCTTGGAACTAGCTCTTGTAGACCAGGCTGGCCTCAAACTCACAAAGATCTCCCTGCCTCTGCCTTTTGAGTGCTGGGACTAAAGGTGTGCACCACCAGAACCTGGCAACCTCATTTTCTTTATGTCCTACTTTTTCGGCAGCTGAATGGCATCTCTAGACTCCACACTTCTTCATATCATCTATCTCAGTTTGGTTGTCCTATCTAGCTTTATTCTGATCAGCTATTGGCCAGGATGCTTGTTTAATAAACCAATGATAGTGACATATATTCACACAATGTACAAAAGAATTATTCCACAGAAGTCTACAAAGCATAAGTCAATCCTCAGGTTGTCAATATATATATATATATATTTTTATGCTTAATGTCTTTTATTTTATGGCTAGAAACCGATTATGAGTGAGTACATCCCATGTTCCTCTTTTTGAGTCTGGGATACCTCACTCAGGATAGTGTTTTCTATTTCCATCCATTTGCACGCAAAATTCGAGAAGTCATTGTTTTTTACTGCTGAGTAGTACTCTAATATGTATATATTCCACACTTTCTTCATCCATTCCTCCATTGAAGGGCATCTAGGTTGTTTCCAGGTTTTGGCTATTATTGTCAATATATTTTTTAAATATTAAAGTTATGGGGAAAATCTTAGGCAAGAGGAGTCCCTATGCAGGGTTATTTAATACTTTGATATTGAAGGATGACATTTCAATCTTCAAACATGTTAGACCCCATTAATAGCTCTCCTGGGGTGCATGTGACCTGTCTGTTGGCTGAATGTTGAACTTTTCTGGAACTCCACAGAGACAGAGGTACCAAGTATAATATGGAACTATAACTGGGATTTTGAAAGGGTAAATAGATACTGGTCAAAAACCAGGGAAATCAAGATAAAGTTCAGATATTGTGCGCTAGCTAGTTTTTATATCAACTTGACATAAACTATAGCCACCCGAGAGGAGAGACACTCAACTGTGAAAATGTCTCAGACATTGGGCTGTAGGCAAACCTGTATAACATTTTCATAATTAGTGATTGATGGGGGAGGGTCAAGTTCACAGAGAGCAGAATTGTTTTTATGCTCGTGGTCCTAGGTTCTATAAGAAAGTAGACTGAGCAAACCATAAGGAGCAAGCCAATAAGCAGCACTCCTCCATGACACCAACTCTGGCCTCCAGGTTCCTGCCCTGCTTGATTTCCTGTTCTGACTCCCTCCAATGATGAACAGCAATATGGAAGTATAAGCCAAATAAACCCCTTCCTCCTGAGTTGCTTTGGCCATGGTGTTTCATCACAGCAATATTAACCTAACTCAGACACAGTGGGAATAATGGCATGACAGAAATTTTCAAGTGTGGCACCTAGTGCTTCTTCTAATGCTACAGATGAAAGAGATTTCACTTGGAAGAAGAAAGTTTACACAATAGCAAGAAGTACTCAAGCACAAGATCAAAGAACAGAGTCACAGCAATCCAGAAAAGGGTCAGAAGATTTGGCTACACCACATGTAAGGCCAAATGGTGGAGTCACAGGATGATTTCAGTAAACAAAGTCCAACCCAAGGCAATGGCAGCCATTTATGTTGATCAACTAATTAGATGTCATTTTTATAGTTTTACTTAAAACTTAACATTGTTCATATATTGCAACAAATGTACCTTATTAATGCATGCTGTCTAGGGGATCTCCCCAGATCATCTTCCCTTTTTCTTTTCTGCATTTTCTAAAACAATCAAATTAAATTTTATTTAAATGTTTTCTAAACAACTAACTGTGGGAAAAAGGGAGACAAAGAAATGAGTCAGGGGGATGAAGAAGAAGAGAGAGAAACAGAGGAGGGACATAGAGAGAGAAGGGAGCGATAGAGAGATGGAAGGAGAAAAGAATGAAAGGCGGGAAAAATGAGAGCGGGGAGGACAGACCGATAGAAGTGAGTATTAAAAAAAATTAGAAGTTAATCATTAAAAGCAGCATCAGGTCAGTTGGGGAAGTTCAAATTCATGTCTAAGTCCAAGAACAACGTGTTAGGATTGCTGAGGCTTCTCAAGCCCAGTTAGCACCCTGCTGGACAGACAGCCCAAACCAGACCAGGCAGAGGAGCACAAGTCCTGAGGTCAAGAGAGTTGGGCTATACCAAGAATTCACTAGAGGCCACAGGTTTTTTATGCTTCTTTTAATTAGAAGAGTTGAATTCTGTTCCTTTAATTGTAACCCTGACATTTTTATCACCTTCAAAAGCTTTTTATGTCAGCTTTCAGGCAGGCCATATTCACACATCTTGAATGTGGCCTGGGAAGACATGGTGTCTGTTGATGCACGGTCTGACCAGCCTTTGCAGAGTCTTTTTGTGGAAGGACTGAGTCATCCCATTTCTCACCTTTTCCTACCAGCCGAGTATTTTTAACTTTCTGTCAGCCGTGTGGGGAATGCAGCTTAGAAGGAGAAAGATACCTTGTTTTTCACGTTTCTACTTTCAGTAGCTATGTCCAGGAATGCATCATTGTGTTTGTGTGGGGGGTCTTCTCTACAAAAATAATATTGGTTTGCTTAATATTTTTCTTTATTATTTTTATGCACTCAAAATGAGTCTCTGCAACCCTCAACAGGGGCATCTCTTCCATAAGCACATAACTCTGTAGAGTCTCTGCTTCTAGACAACTCTAAGGTCACCCCTATGCTCCCAGCCAACTCCAGAGTCACCTCCATGCTCCCAGTCAACTTTAGGGACATCTCCATGCTCCCAGTCAACTTCATGGTCACCCCCATACTCCCAGCACACTTGAGGGTCAACTCATGCTCTTAGCCAGCTCCGGGGCCACCGAGATGGTTGTAAACAGCCTCTAGCCTCCTAAACCAGGAGAGTCTTTTGTTTGTTTGTTTTTGCTTTGTTGTTGTTTTGTTTTGATTTTTTTTGGGGGGGGTGAGTTTCGAGACAGGGTTTCTCTGTAACTTTGGAGCCTGTCCTGGACTAGCTCTTGTAGACCATGCTGGCCTTGAACTCACAGAGATCTTCCTGCCTCTGCCTTGCAAGTGCTGGGACTAAAGGCGTGCACCACCACTGCCCTGCTTTAGCTAGGGTTTCTATTGCTGTGAGGAGACACCATGACCATGGCAGCACTTGTAAAGAAAACATTTAATTGAGGTTGTCTCACCATTTCAGAAGTTCAGTGCATCATGATCATGAAGAGGAGCATGACAATGTGCAGGCAGATGTCCTGGAGCTAAGAGACATGCAGGTAACGGAAAGAATGTCACCCTGAGGGAAGCTTGAGAAAAAGAGACCTCAAAGTTCACTGCCACAGTAACACACTTCCTGTAACAAGGCCACACCTCCTAATAGTGTGTGTCTTTTTAGTGGCTATTTTCTTTCAAAGCGCCACATAGCCTGGCTCACGGTTCACTGTCCAGGAACTATTTGCAGAAACAGATTCAGTGGTTGCTTTTCATCAAGTGAAGCTCTGCATTACAATAGCATGTACTAGTTAGGGCTACTATTGCTGCAATGAAATACCATGGCCAAAAAGCAAGCTGGGAAGGAAAGTGTTTATTTGACTTACACTTTGTCTTAGTTGAAATTTCTGTCGTTGTGAAGAGATACAATGACCATGATAATGCTTATAGAAGAAAATATTTAATTCATGATTGCTTAAAGTTAAGAGGTTTAGTCCATTATCCTCATGGTGTAACGTGGTGGCATGCAGGCAGACATGGTGCTAGAGAAGGAGTTGAGAGTCCTACATCTTGATCTGCAGGGAGTAGGAAGAGATTGCCATACTGGACCTGGCTTGAGCATATGAGACCTCAAAGCCCTCCCTCTAGTAACACAACTATTCCAAAAAAGCCACACTACTTAAACAAAGCCACACCTCCTAATAGTGGTATCCCTGTGGACCTATGCAGCCATTTTCTTTCAAACCACCACACATTTCCACAGTATTGTTAATCATCCAATGAAATCAGCATGGGAACTTAAAACAGGGTAGGAACCAATGCTGCTTACTCGCTTGATTGTCATGATTTGCTCAGTCTGTGTTTCATAAAACCCAGGACCACCAGCCTAGGAATAGGACCGTCCATAATGGGCTGGGTTCTCCCCAATCAAGCACTTACTAAAAAGTACCTTACAGCCAGATTTTCTGGCAACATTTTCTTTACTGAGGTTCCCTTCTTCAAGATAATTCTGGTTTGTATCAAGTGACATAAAACTAGCCAGCACACTTCATATCTCTATGTTATTACAGTGAGGAAACGCATTTTAATCATATACCTTAGCAGATTGTTGTTGCCTAATATTCACAGGTATTTTGCAAAGTGTTGCAATTCATCAACATAAAAATTTTCAAGTTACTTTTGAAATGTACATATGTGTGTGCATGTGTATGTCCAGAGGACATCTTTGGGTCCCATTCTCAAAATATTATCCACCTCTATTGAGACAAGTTCTCTCTTTGGCCTGGAATTCAGCAATTAGCTGGACTGACTGACCAGTGAGTCCTAGCATGCTTACACTTACATTCATCTCCCTAGACTGCGATCATAAGCATATGTCACCATGCCCAATATTTTTTTCAGAGTGCTGAGAGTGAAGTTTTATTAAAAGGTGGGTGTACAGCGGAGGAAGAGAAAGAGAGAGAAGGAGGCTACCCCTTCAGAAGAATGGGACGGAGCAGGGGGGTGGGGGGGCATGCCCAATATTTTTACATGGGTTCTAAAGATGAAATTCAGGTTTTAATTCTTGAAATATACAATGGTTTGAAAGAAAATGGTCCCCAAAAGTAATGTCACAATTAGGAGGTATGCATCTGTTGGAGTAGATGTGTTCTTGTTAGAGGAAGTGTGTCACTCTCAAGGTAAGCTTTGATATCCCATATATATTCAAACCACATTTAGTGAGACAGACCATTTTCTGTTGTCTCTTGAGTTAAGGGTAGGATTCTCAGAACCAGCACCATGTCTGTTTGCATGCCACCATATTGTAGCATGATGATCATGGACTAAACCTCTAAAAATATAAGCCACCACAATTAAATGTTTTGTTTTTCTTTTATAAAATTTGTCATGGTCATGGTGTCTCTTCACAGCAAAAGAAACCCCAACCAAGACAGAAGTTGGTACGAGGGACTGAGGTATTGCTGAGATTGCCCTGACCATGTTTTTTTTTTTTTTAATTTTTTATTTTTTTTTATTTTTTTTATTTTTTTTTATTCTTTTTTAATTAAAATTTCCAACTGCTCCCCGTTTCCCATTTCCCTCCCCCTCCTCCCACATATTGCCCCCTCCCCCCACTCCCCTCCCCCTATCCCCACTCCACTTCTCCTCCCCCTAGTCCACTCCCCCTCCCTCTCGATACTGAAGAGCAGTCCAAATTCCCTGCTCTACAGGAAGACGAAGGTCCTCCCACTTCTATCTAGGTCCAGGAAGGTGAGCATCCAAACAGTCTACGCTCCCACAAAGCCGGTTCATGTATTAGGATCGAAACCTAGTGCCATTGTCCTTGGCTTCTCATCAGCCTTCATTGTCCGCCTTGTTCAGAGAGTCCAGTTTCAACCCATGCTTATTCAGTCCCAGCCCAGCTGGCCTTGGAGAGCTCCCAATAGATCAGTTCCACTGTCACAGTGGGTGGGTGAACGCCTCGTGGTCCTGATTTCCTTGCTCATGTTCTCCCTCCTTCTGCTCCTCATTTGGACCTTAAGAGCTCAGACGGTTGATCCAAATTGGGTCTCTGTCTCTCTCTCGATCCATCGCCAGATGAAAGTTCCTGTGCCATTCTCCTTGGCCTCTCGTCAGCTCTCATTGTCCACCACATTCAGAGAGTCCGGTTTTATCCCATGTTTTTTCAGTAGCAGTCCAGCTGGCCTTGGTGAGCTCCCAATAGATCGGCCCCCCTGTCTCAGTGGTTGGGTGCACCCCTCATGGTCCTGACTTCCTTGTTCATGTTCTCTCTCCTTCTGCTCCTCATTATAACCTTGGGAGCTCAGTCCGGTGCTCCAGTGTGGGTCTCTGGCTCTATCTCCATCCATCGCTAGATGAAGGTTCTATGGCGATATGCAAGATATTCATCAGTATGATTATAGGATAGGTTCATTTCAGGTTCCCTATCCTCAGGTGCCCCAATGAACTAACTGGGGACATTGCCCTGGGCATCTGGTAGCCATTCCAGGTTCAAGTCTCTTGCCAACCCTTAGGTGGCTCCCTTAACTAAGGTATGAGTTTCCCTGCTCCCCAATCCAACCTTCCTTTAACCCCAATCACCCCGATTACCCCAGTTCCCCTCATCCTCTCCTTCACAATTTTCTCTCCCCATCTCCCTTCATCCCCATCCCACCCCACCCCCCAAGATTCCAATTTTTTGCCCATCAGTCTTGTCTATTTCCCATAGCTGGGAGGATATCTATATGTTTTTCCTTGGGTTTACCCTCTTGTTTAGCTTCTTTAGGATCACAAATTACAGACTCAGTGGCCGCTATCCATGGCTAGAAACCAATTATGAGTGAGTACATCCCATGATCTTCTTTTTGGGTCTGGGTTACCTCACTCAGGATCGTATTTTCTATTTCCATCCATTTGCATGCAAAATTCGAGAAGTCATTGTTTTTTACCGCAGAGTAGTACTCTAATGTATATATATTCCACACTTTCTTCATCCATTCTTCTATTGAAGGGCATCTAGGTTGCTTCCAGGTTCTGGCTATTACAAATAATGATGCTATGAACATAGTTGGACAAATGCTTTTGTCATATGATAGGGCATCTCTTGGGTATATTCCCAAGAGTGCTATTGCTGGGTCCAGGGGTAGGTTGATCCCAATTTTTCTGAGAAACGGCCACACTGATTTCCAAAGTGGTTGCACAAGTTTGCAGTCCCACCAGCAATGGATGAGGGTACCCCTTTCTCCACAACCTCTCCAGCAAAGGCTATCCTTGGTGTTTTTGATTTTAGCCATTCTGACAGGTGTAAGATGATATCTCAAAGTTGTTTTGATTTGCATTTCTCTGATCGCTAGGGAGGTTGAGCATGACCTTAAGTATCTTTTGGCCATTTTAACTTCTTCTGATGAGAATTCTCTGTTCAGTTCAGTGCCCCATTTTTTAATTGGGTTAATTATCCTTTTAAAGTCTAGTTTCTTGAGTTCTTTATATATTTTGGAGATCAGACCTTTGTCTGTAGCGGGGTTGGTGAAGATCTTCTCCCAGTCAGTAGGCTGCCTTTTTGTCTTAATGACAGTGTCCTTTGCTTTACAGAAGCTTCTCAGTTTCAGGAGGTCCCATTTATTCAATGTTGCCCTTAATGTCTGTGCTGCTGGGGTTATACATAGGAAGCGATCTCCTGTGCCCATATGTTGTAGGGTACTTCCCATTTTCTCTTCTATCAGGTTCAGTGTGTTCAGATTGATATTGAGGTCTTTGATCCATTTGGACTTGAGTTTTGTGCATGGTGATAGATATGGGTCTATTTTCATTCTTCTACAGGTTGACATCCAATTGTGCCAGCACCATTTGTTGAAGATGCTTTCTTTCTTCCATTGTATACTTTTAGCTCCTTTATCGAAAATTAGTTGTTCATAGGTTTGTGTGTTAAAATCCGGGTCTTCTATACGATTCCATTGGTCGACTGCTCTGTTTTTATGCCAGTACCACGCTGTTTTCAGTACTGTAGCTCTGTAATAGAGTTTGAAGTCAGGGATGGTAATGCCTCCAGAAGTTCCTTTATTGTATAAGATTGTTTTGGCTATCCTGGGTTTTTTGTTTCTCCATATAAAGTTGATTATTGTCCTTTCAAGATCTGTGAAGAATTTTGATGGGACTTTAATGGGGATTGCATTGAATCTATAAATTGCCCTTGGTAGAATTGCCATTTTTACTATGTTGATCCTCCCAATCCAGGAGCAAGGGAGATCCTTCCATTTTCTGGTATCCTCTTCAATTTCTTTCTTCAATGCCTTAAAGTTCTTGTCAAATAGATCTTTCACTTCCTTGGTTAGAGTTACCCCAAGATATTTTATGCTTTTTGTGGCTATCGTGAAAGGTGATGATTCTCTTATTTCCCTCTCTGCTTCCATATCCTTTGTGTATAAGAGGGCGACTGATTTTTTGGAGTTGATCTTGTATCCTGCCACATTACTAAAGGCGTTTATCAGCCGTAGGAGTTCTTTGGTGGAGTTTTTGGGGTCGCTCATGTACACTATCATATCATCTGCAAATAATGCAAGTTTAACTTCTTCCTTTCCAATTTGAATCCCCTTTATCCCCTTATGTTGTCTTATTGCTATTGCTAAAACTTCGAGAACTATATTGAAGAGGTATGGAGAGAGTGGACAGCCTTGGCGTGTTCCTGATTTTAGTGGGATGGCTTTAAGTTTCTCTCCATTTAATTTGATATTAGCTGTCGGCTTGCTGTATATAGCTTTAATTAAATTTAGGTATGACCCTTGTATCCCTAATCTCTCCAAGACTTTTATCATAAAGGGATGTTGAATTTTGTCAAATGCTTTTTCAGCATCTAATGAAACGATCATATGGTTTTTTTCTTTCAGTTTATTTATATGATGGATTACATTGATAGATTTGCGTATGTTAAACCAGCCCTGCATCTCTGGTATGAAGCCTACTTGATCATAATGGATAATTTTTCTAATGTGTTCTTGGATTCGGTTTGCCAGAATTTTGTTGAGGATTTTTGCGTCGATGTTCATGAGTGAGATTGGCCTGTAATTTTCTTTCTTGGTTGGGTCTTTGTGTGGTTTTGGTATCAGAGTTACTGTAGCTTCATAAAAGGAATTTGGCAATGACTCTTCTGTTTCTATATTGTGAAATACATTAAGGAGTATAGGTATTAGGTCTTCTTGGAAGTTCTGGTAGAATTCCGCATTGAAACCATCTGGTTCTGGACTTTTTTTGGAAGGGAGGTTTTTGATAACCGCTTCTAATTCTTCACGACTAACAGGTCTATTTAGGTTGTTCACCTGGTCCTGGTTTAACTTTGGTATATGGTATTTATCTAAAAAAGTGTCCATTTCTTTTACATTTTCCAGTTTTGTGGCATACAGGCTTTTGTAGTAAGATCTAATGATTCTCTGAATTTCCTCTGTGTCTGTGGTTATGTCTCCCTTTTCATTTCTGATCTTATTAATTTGCAAATTCTCTGTCTGCCATTTGATTAGTTTGGATAGGGGTTTATCAATCTTGTTGATTTTCTCCAGGAACCAGCTTTTTGATTTATTGATTCTTTCAATTGTTTTCTGTGTTTCTATTTTGTTGATTTCAGCCCTCAGTTTGATTATTTCCAGTCTTCTACCCCTTCTAGGTGAGTCTGCTTCTTTTTTTCTAGAGCTTTCAGGTGGGCTGTTAAGTCTCCAATGTGTGCTTTCTCTGTTTTCTTTAAGTGGGCAGTTAGTGCTATGAACTTTCCTCTCAGGACTGCTTTCATAGTGTCCCATAGGTTTGAGTATGTTGTTTCTTTATTTTCATTGTCTTCAAGGAAGACTTTAATTTCTTTCTTTATTTCTTCCTTAATCCAGGTATGGTTCAGTAGTTGACTATTCAGTTTCCATGAGTTTGTAGGCTTTCTGGGGGTAGCATTGTTGCTGAATTCTAGCTTTAATCCATGGTGATCTGATAAGATACAGGTGGTTATTAATATTTTTTTGTAACTGTGAATGTTTGCTTTGTTACCGAGTATGTGGTCGATTTTTGAGAAAGTTCCATGAGCTGCAGAGAAGAAGGTATATTCTTTCCTATTTGGGTGGAATATTCTATAGATGTCTGTTAAGTCCATTTGATTCATTACCTCCATTAATTCTCTTATTTCTCTGTTAGGTTTCTGTCTAATTGACCTGTCCATTGGTGAGAGAGGAGTATTAAAGTCTCCTACTATTAATGTGTGCGGTTTGATGGCTGCCTTGAGTTTTAACAATGTTTCTTTTACGTACGTGGGTGCTTTTATATTAGGGGCATAGATATTCAGGATTGAGATTTCATCCTGATGAATTGTTCCTGTTATGAGTAGAAAATGTCCCTCTCCATCTCTTCTGATTGATTTAAGTTTGAAGTCAACTTTGTTAGAGATTAGTATGGCCACACCTGCTTGTTTCCTAGGTCCATTTACTTGATAAGCCTTATCCCAGCCCTTTACTCTGAGTAGGTGCCTGTCTTTGTGGTTGAGGTGTGTTTCTTGTAAACAGCAGAATGTTGGATCCTGTTTTCGTATCCAATCTCTTAGTCTGTGCCTTTTTATAGGTGAGTTGAGTCCATTGACATTAAGTGATATTAATGACCAGTGGTTGTTAACTCCGGTCATTTTTTTTAGTAGTAGATTTTGTGTGTTTCCCTTCTTTGAGATGTGCTGGTAAAGGGTTTCTAGATGTCTGAGTTACTGTGGTCATTGTTGGACTCCTTGATTAGTGATTTTCCTTCTATTACTTTCTGTAAGGCTGGATTTGTGGCTACGTATTGTTTAAATTTGTTTTTATCCTGGAAAATTTTGTTTTCTCCATTTATAGTGAACGAAAGCTTGGCTGGGTATAGTAGTCTGGGCTTGCATCCATGGTCTCTTAGTTTCTGCAGTACATCTATCCAGGACCTTCTGGCTTTCATGGTTTCCATAGAGAAGTCAGGTGTAAGTCTGATAGGTTTACCTTTATAAGTAACTTGGCCTTTTTCCTTTGCTGCTCTTAGTATTCTTTCTTTATTCTGTATGCTTTGTGTTTTGATTATTATATGGCGAGAGGATGTTTTTTTTTTGATCCAGCCTATTCGGTGTTCTGTATGCTTCTTGAACCTTCATAGGTATATCTTTCTTTAGGTTGGGAAAGTTTTCTTCTATAATTTTATTAAATATATTTTCTGGACCGTTGAGCTGCGCTTCTTCTCCTTCTTCTATTCCTATTATTCTTAGGTTTGGTCTTTTTATTGTGTCCCATATTTCCTGAATGTTTTGTGATGAGAATTTGTTGGCCTTGCTGTTTTCTTTGATCAGCGTGTTTATTTTCTCTATGGTATCTTCAGAATCTGAGATTCTTTCTTCTATCTCTTGTATTCTGTTGGTTATGCTTGCTTCTGTAGTCTCTATTCGTTTACCTAGATTTTCCCTGTCCAGCTGGCCTTCTGTTTATGTTTTCTTCTTTGCCTCCATTTCAGTTTTTAAGTCTTGAACTGTTTCCATTATCTGTTTGATTGTTTTTCCTTGGTTTCCTAGGGTATCATTCACTGATTTACTCAATTCTTCAAACTTTCTGTTATACTTCTCATCCATTTCTATAAGGGCATTTTTTACATGCTGTTTGAGGGCATCAATCACTTTCATAAAGTCAATTTTATCTACTTCTTCATGATTAAGGTGTTCATGTCCTCCTGTTGTGAGGTCGCTGGGTTCTGGTGGTTTCATATAGTTTTTCAGATTGTTGGGTGAATTCTTGCATTGGCGCCTGCCCATCTCTTTCTCCGAATGCTCCCCTATGGATCTTCTTTTACCGGATCAGGTCTCCTTGCCTACTGATGTACCTTCCAAGTGATGGCACCCTGCAGTGATAGCTCTCCTGGTGCTCCAGTGATGTCTCTCCTGGTACCAATATCAGATCTCTGTGCCCAAAGACGGCTCTCCTGGTACCCAGATTAGCTCTCCCACTGATGGCTCTCCTGGTGCCAAGATCAGATCTCCATGCAGGTTGGGTAGTTTGTAAACAAAGCTCCTACCTTGCTTGGTGCAGGCAGGCCAGTGAAACAAAGGAAGTCTCGCCTGCCTACTTGCCCTGAGGATTTGCCCCCAGCGCCAGACAGACTGAGCTGGATGGTGTTATGTGCCCAAAGAGGAAAGGGGGCAGAAGGAAGAAGGGTTCTGGATGCAAGCTGGGTGGGACAAGAAGAGAGAGGCAGTATGCAGGGTGTAGAACCCCTGCTGGGAACCCAGGGAGTATAGGGTGGGGATGAGGAACTTCAGAGTTCCCTGTCCAGGGCTGCTTCCGCCGCCGCCAGTCACAAACTCACCCCGCTGCTGTCTCTCCTGGTGCCTAGATCAGATCTCCGTGCAGGTTGGGTAGTTTGTAAACAAAGGCCTTACCTTGCTTGTTGCAGGTAGGCCAGTGAAACAAAGGAAGTCTCGCCTGCCTACTTGCCCTGAGGATTTGCCCCCAGCGCCAGACAGACTGAGCTGGATGGTGTTATGTGCCCAAAGAGGAAAGGGGGCAGAAGGAAGAAGGGTTCTGGATGCAAGCTGGGTGGGACAAGAAGAGAGAGGCAGTATGCAGGGTGTAGAGCCCCTGCAGGGAGCCCAGGGAGTATAGGGTGGGGGATGAGGAACTTCAGAGTTCCCTGTCCAGGGCTGCTTCCGCCGCCACCAGTCACAAACTCCCTGACCATGTTTTTATTTGGTGGAATGTCGACTTTAAAGTTCTTATTAGGAAAGCAGTGGAATGTTTGAAGTGCTGCATAATGGATCATACCAGTAGGAATATGGAAGACAGTGGCACTGAGTGTGATTTCAGTGGTAGCCCCCTGGTTCCAGAGATTCAAGAGGAAAAGGATATTAATATGTGGACTAGATCCTTCTTGTAATATTTTGGTGAAGAATGTGGCTTTTTTTTTTTTGCTTTTGTCTGAAGAATCTTACTGAGGCTAAAGAGAAGAGCTTTAGATTAATTCTGTTGGCAAAGGAAATCTCAAAACAACCTCATGTTGACTATTATGTGGTTATTACTGGTTAATTTTTATACATTTATGATGAAAAGAAACAAAAGAATGCAGAATTTGAAGAGAAAAGGAACACCAGAAACTGGAGCTAATTTCTGTGTCCAATGAGACAAACAGACTAAGAAATGAAATAAAACCAGGAAGTGTGATAGTGGCATACGCCTTTTAATCTCAGCACTTGGGAGGCAGAAGCAGGCGGATCTCTGTGAGTCAGAAGCCAGGGTGGTCTGCAGAGCAGGACAAGCTGCAAAGCAACACAGAGAAACCTTGTTTCAAAAAACAAAACAAAACAAACTAACTAACAAACCAAAAAAAATAAAATAAAAGGAGTGGTGACCTCAGTCTCAGGGCAAGATTCCACCCAACTAAATTTTAAACTTGTATAAAGAAATTAAAGAAAAGCTTAGAGCCAGGTATGATAGTACACACCTTTAATCTCAACACTCAGAAGTCAGAGGCTGGTGCATCTTATTCTACAGAGCAAGTTCTGAAAAAGCCAAGCTTAGACAGTGAAGGTTACTACCAAGAACAAAAATAATGGTGATGATGTAATTGGAAGGTTTCTTAGTTCAAGACCAGTCTGATCTACAGATGCAGTTTCAGCATAGCTAAGCTTGGACAGTAAAGAAAACCTTTGAAAACAGAAAGTGAAGATGGAACTAAACAAGAGGGCCAAGTTCAATCCCCAGCCAATAGTAGAACTTGGCAGTTTGGGCCACATGGTTCTGACTTTACAATCAAAGATGGAAGAAAGTTATGGAAAATTCCTCCACAACTAAGGAAAGCCACTGAGGCCATTCATGAATGGAGGCCCAGAGAGGCCATTGTGTGAAGTTGTGAAGGAGAAGTCTAGATTGCCTTGGAGAATCCAAGATGTTAGATATGCCAGAGTTGTGAAATACCTGCTGAGGACAGCAACTAACAGGGAGTAAAACCAGCCCAAGGGAAAAGTGTGTTGCCATTAACAAAGTGAATGGGGTTAGAGATCTGAAGAGCACTTTGACATCGGATATACAGATGCAGAGTTTGAAGCTTGCTCAGCTGATTTTCAGTCTTGTTTTGGTTCAGAATTTCCACACTATTCTCCCTTCCCTATGTTTTGGAATGTTGATGTATACTGTATTGTCATACATTGGAAGTATGTGATATTATTTTGATTTTGATTTTGCAAGTGATTACAGTTACGATATTACATGAATCTCAGAAGAGACTTTGAATTTTAGACTTTTAAATAATTTTGGAACAGTTACAGACTGTGGGGACTTTTGAAGTTGGACTGAATGTGTTTTTGAATTACAATATGGCTACAAGCCTTTGGGGATCAGGGGGTGGAATGTGGTAGTTTGAAACAAAATGGCCCCCAAAGTGACTTTTAGGAGATAGGGACCTGTTGGAATAGGTGTGATCATGTTGGAGAAAGTGTGTCACTGTGGAAGCAGGTTTTGAGGTATCATATATGCTCAAGTCACACCCAGCAAGACAGGGCAGTTCCTTTTGCCTACCTATGAAGATGTAGGGCTCTCAACTTCAGCATTATGTTTGCCTGCATGCTACCATGTTGTACCATGATAATGGACTAAACCTCTGAAAATGTAAGTCAGCCTAATTAAACATTTTCCTTTATAAGAATTGCTGTGGCACCTATCCCCTGTGACCTCAGAGGAACCAGAATGGACCAAGAAGTGAGTGCTCATCCACCCAGTTGGACACCCCACTTTCTAGGCCTTTGGTATGGGGCAAAACTCAGGACCCCCCTCCCTGCTGCCACAGCTTCTCTAGCCAGCCAGCAGGCAAACTTCCTGCAGGTAGGCTGCCCCAACACCTCCACCTCACCAATCAGACTCTGTAAACTACAAGTCCCACTCTACCCCCAAATCCACTTATCCTCCATAATCTTAGAGGAACTCTGAAGGATAGGCTGTAACTGCACAGAGAAGACCAAGAGGTTAGTAATTACCCACCCAGCAGGGCACCCCACTCTCTAGGACCTTGGTAATGGGGCAAACCCACAGGATCCTCCCCTACCTGCCACAACTTCTAGACCAAGACAGCAGGCAAGCTCCCTGCAGGGAGGCTGCTCCAACACTCCCACCCCATCGATTAGACCCTGTAAGCTACAAGTCCCACTCTGTCCCAAAATGCTTCTATGCCCCAAGACCTCAGAAGAACTCTGAAGCACAGGCTGTGACTGCAAAGAGTATACAAAGAGAGCAGACCAAGAGAGTGGGCCAGAAGAGTAGGTTAAGAGAGACTTGAGCAGCTCCCTGAGACAGAGACAGTGATAGTGTGGATCAGACCAAGAATAACTCCTAAGGACACAGCAGCAACTCCAATAATTGGACCAAGAGGCAAAGACACTGTGGGCACCAATTAGAGGAAGAGATGGGCAGGCACCAATGCAAGACTTCATGCAACAACCCAAAAAGCAACATGTTAACAACAGAACCCAGTGGTCATACAAAAGGGAGACTTGATCACCCTAACCGGGAAGAAACAGAAGAAAATTGCTTTAAATGTAACTTTATTAGGATAGTGGAGACCTTTAAAGAGGAAATGAAAATTTCTCTTAAAAAATTGGGAAAAAATACAAAAAAAATGGAATAAATCAGTAAATCTCTTAAAGAAAACCATAAAAAAAAAATCAAACAGTTCAAGACTTGAAAACTGAAATAGAGGCAATAAAAAAAATAGAAATTAGGGAATTTTGGAAATGGAAAATCTGAGTAATGGAATGGAACTACAAATGCAAGCATAACTACCAGGCTTCCTTAGCTTTATATTTGAGTCCTCTCCAATTGGCATGAGTTAAGTCATGCATTTGGGTAGTATTTTGTATGGGCAAAGTTGAGACCTCTATGAGACAGGCTGAGGCTACAGCATTCACAGCAGCATTTCCTTGGGAAATGAGAGCAGGGAGGTTTTGGTGTCCTCTGAGATACCGAATAACTTCTAAAAGTGATGTGAGTTGTATCATCAAGGCAGAAATAGGTTTACCATCCAATCTGATATAGGCATGGGGTAAGTGTGGCAGTAGGTTCACCACATAAGAGCTGTCTGAATAGAGGTTGCAGATTTCTGGGACCTCTTGTAGGGCAATATATATGGCCATCATTTATTTATATTGTCCACAAGGGAGAATTTTGGTAATCTTTGTCTTAGTCCCCGCGACAAGGAAAACTACAAAGGCAGTCCCATTCTTCCTACCATCTGTGCAAACAGTGAATGCTTGGGGTAGGGGCCTAGAAGAAAAGACTAAGGAGTCTCTTCAGTGTAGTTCTTGATATAGCTTCCTAACCACTGGGACTCTCCAGTGTGGGTGTCCAGCATCCCCAGAAATCCTTCCAGGGGATCGAGAACAATGCCTGGCCACCCATTCTAAATCCTTAATTTTAAATGGAATTATTGATTTAGAAGGATCTTTTCCATAATGTCAGAGGGACATTATGATCATATCAGCTATCTGATTGACTAGAGAGTACACTCTGGGAGTGCCCCCCAGGGTGATGTGTACCCATTCTAATGGTTGTGACTGCTGAACAATGACAGCCAGCATAGTCTTTTTCTCCAAGAACATCCAGCCTTGGATTGGAATGTTAGGATTATATCTCACCAAAGAAGCCTGATGGAGCTCATTGACAAATTCAGTGAGTTCCTGATAGCCTTCAGGAGGTAAGGAAATGATCTCAGAAGGTTGCCTCCCTTTTAGGAGATCATCTAGTCTCCCAGTCTCTACAGGTAACCAGGACCTTACCCAGTTAATTTCCCCAGTATCTTTTGTAACCCCGATAAAGTGAGAGGCTCAGGCAGGATTAATTGGGGTTTATTTATTTAGGCTTGAGTGAGTGTTAATTGGGATCCCCAATATATGAAATGACGGTAACTTTTGTATTTTCTTTGGGGCTATTTTAAAGCCATGTTTTTGGTGGATATCAACAATAGTGGTTACTCAGGGAGCTAGCCCTGATTCCTCCAAATGCCCAATGACTAGATCATCTATTTAAACATATTGAAGGGTATTATCTTTGCCAAAATAAGAGAGAGAGTATACTATACAAATGTTGGCAAAATATTGTTGGACTATTGGCCATCCTCTGTGGGAGAACAGCCCATTCATATCTTTCATCAGGTCGAGAGAACTATAGGAATGGGAAAGGTAAACTTTTTGCAAACCTCCTCATGAACAGAAATTGAGAAGAAGCAATCCTAAAGGATTACAGTGAGGTGAAACTGTGAGGGGATTGTTGAGGCCCAAGGTAAGCCCCTTAGAGGAGTCCCTACTAGCTCCATATGGGCATTGATTGCTCCTAGGTCCTGTCACATTCTCCAGGTCCCATTAGGCTTCTGTATCACAAACACAGAACTGTTCCAAGGGCTCATTAAGGGCCTTATCCATCCTTCTTTAAGCAGATTTCCAGTGATTTCCTTGAGCATCTTAAGTTTAAGTTTAGGTAATGGCCTCTGCTTCACTCATACTGGCTTATCAGGTGCCCACCTAATGGGGGAAGACCGTGGGAATAGTGTCTTTTACTTTTGTGGGTAAACCCAGGTGTCGGAGGTCTTGCTCAGTTTTGTCATCATAAAAGGCTACATGGTCAGCAGTAAAAACAGCATCCATTTGTCCTAACAAATCTTGTCACAGGAGGTTTACAGACAACCCCAGGAGGATCAGAGGCCTGAACTTTTCTTTGTCCCCATCTGGCCCCACTCAAGTTATGGGACTGACCATTTCTTGGAACATAGACTTTCCCCTAACCCCCATAACAGGTGGCCTGGTTATGAGATCCCTGCTGGCCAAGACCTCTTCCTTTCTGAGGACTGTCCTGTCAGCTCCTGTATCTATCAGGCATTGGAATCTTTGTCCCCCAAAGATCATAGCCGCATTGAATCAGAACCCCCTCATTGGAATGGTCCAGTTAACTGAAGGTTCATCTTTCCTTCCTTTGGTTAAGGAGGCTGGAAGGCACCCCCCCCCCCCAATCTAGTTTAAAGGTTGATTTAGTATGGGTTTCCCATTTATATCAAATTTGGAGTGGCATTCTGAGCCCCAGTGGTACTCCTTGTTGCACTGAGAGCAAGAAGATGGAGGGGCACCCTTCTGCACCTGGGTCTTATTGCCCTTCTAGGGGCAATCCCTCTTAAAATACCCCAGTAGACCACATAAGAAGCATTTCCCAGGTGTTTTCATTTGCTGTACAGCCACCAGGGCTTGAGCAATAGAAGAGGCTAGAGTTTGGGTCTGGGCCTGAAAAGCTGTCACAAGAATGTAGTTGGTAAATGACTGGGTTCTAACATTCTGTGATGCCACAACCCATTGACTCATGGATCCATCCCTAAGGCCAGCACAAGACATCCTGGTATCTTGATTCATACCTTCCCAGACTAGGAGCTTATTAAATTGGTCTTTAAGCCCAAGAAGTGGAGGGCAATTTCCTCTCAAGGCTTGTCTGCACATGGACAATAAGGTCCAGAAGTGGCTCTCCCAGCTTTTGCATCATGCCAGCTATAGGTGATTCACTGGGTCCCTCCTCTAGCTTGGTCCTGATACAGAACCATAATTGTGGCTTGTTGTACCCCAGTAGAAAAGCCTTCCATTGTGCGAGTTAGCATCAGGTGAGTGAAGGGAATTGGGGGGGGGGGTCTGTCGTTCTATTGAACTCTGCCCTAGTGCGACAGGCCTCCTTAAAGAAGGCCATCCATTTAACATATTGGGATCCCCTCAGGGTAGACTTAGCCAGATCATACCAGTCCTTGGGCACACAAAGGTGGTAGACTACCTCCTGAAGGAGGGTCATGGCTCAAGGGGAGCTGGGGCCATCCTCAGCTACTGCCTTTCTCAAATCTTCTTTCAAGTCCTTAGATTCCTAAGTATAACAGGCTAGGGGAAGGTTAGGATCAGGGGCAACATTGACCAGGAAGGCTTGGGGTCCGTAAACCTTAGCCCTATAGGCCTCATTGTAAATATGGTTAGGATCTCCAGAAGACACTGCCCCACATTCCTCTGTAGTAGGGAGCTGCGGGCCTCTTCCCACAGCCCGGCTCATGGTTGCCTGGCTAGCTTATGCCCCACAATAATGACACACAAACTCTATTATTTTAAACACTGCTTGGCCCATTTCTGTTCATGTATGTAGCACCCCAAGATGCGCTTACCAGGAAGATTCTAGCCTACGTCCATCCTGGGTCGGAGCTTTATTGTATCTGCCCTGGAGAGGATAGCATGGCGTCTGTCTCTCAGAGGAGCTGCCCTGCATCTGAGCTCACTTCCTCTTCCTCCCAGCATTCTATTCTGTCTACTCCACCCACCTAAGGGATAGCCTATCAAATGGGCCAAGGCAGTTTGTTTATTGACAAATGACCTTCCTCCATCATTTCCCTTTTTTCTGTTTAAACAAAAAAAAAAAGGAAGGCTTTAACTTTAACATAGCAAAATTACATATAACAAAACAGTTATCAAGTAAAAATTACAATATTTACATCTATTTTATCTTTATCATAACTAAGGAAAACTATAACTATAACTATCTATCTATTATTCAACTCCATCAAAGACTCCAGAAGAATACAATATTACCTAAGCAAACAAAAAGTAAGCAACTTCTAAACTCTAGAAATGACAGAGACATCTCGCTACCTTGACAGTCACCCAAAGTTTCTCTGTACCGTTGGGGCATCCATCTTCAGCCTAAAGGCCCATAGTTTCCAGCACACATTTCCATGAAGCAGGAAATTTCAAAGTCAGTTCAGTCACTATCTGCTGTGTCCTGCAGAATATCTCGCAGACTCCTTCATGAATCAGGAACCCCGAAAGATCATCTCACCTTTAGGCAAGTTCAGTAGTCCTCTCTCTGTGGGTTCTCTGTGTCCAGTTTATGCAACAGTCCAGGCAAGAGCAATTTCTTGCCCAAATGGCTATCAAACTCCATAAGGTGCCTCTTCGATGCCCATCTTCTGCTTGAAGTAGATTGGTGCTGCCAGGAGCAGAGTGTCTCATTGTCATGAAAACCCTAAGTTATTAAAACATTTAAAATACCATATTCTCTAGCCTTTGAAAGATATGATGAATGCCTATCTGAAATATATGCATGCACATCTAGAAAATCTAACTAACATGACTACAAACTTGACTATTATTGATAATTATCCATTAACAACCTATAGACATTACATTTTTAAGTGAACTACACAATCACAATACCTTAATCAATATCAGAAATACATATACATATAATAAAATTGACCTTAAATTAATATCAGTAAACCAAGATTCATATCAATGCAAATTATTCACATCTATATCATCTCCCCCTTTAAATGTAAAAGAACATTTATAAACAATATATGGGAACATGGGCGCAGTTTTTTCTCTCCAAACTGCTTCCTGCTGAATGGGGGCGCTGTTAATCAGATATTTCAGGGTATAACCTGTGTGCTAGGTTCATCTCAGTCGGCAGTTGAGCAAAGTAATTTTTTGAGGGTGTTCACAGCAACCTTTCAGGAGGACGTGGTCTATCATACCATATTGGGATAGAAGCAATACAAGGATCTCATCGTCTGTGAAAACAAAAGAAGAAACTCTTTTCCAAAGTATCATATCCTTAGATCCAAATTCTGAAGTCAAGGTATTTTGAAAATATCTATCTTGGATTAGTTCAGCAACATTTATAAACAAATATCTTTTAGCATCTGTTGCTCCTTCCTCAGCATTAAAACAATTCAAAGAGAGCATAATAGCATACAGTATCAAGATTCTCATTGTATTTTCCATCTTTGTGCAGCTTTATTTTAACCTCTATTTCGTTTACTTTTACTTTTATTTTATATTTTCTGTATATCTTCGTCCTGGAATAACTCTTTAGACCAGGCTGTCCTTGAACTCTCAGAGATCAGTTTGTCTCTACCTTCTAGGCACTGGGATTAAAGGCATGTGCTACCACACCTTGAAGTCTCAGAGGTCAATCTCCCTCTGCCTTCCAAGTGTTGGGGATTAAAGGTGTGTACTACTACACCCAACTACTCTCTTTCTTCCTTATTTTACTTTTAAGAACTTTAATTTTCAGCCTGTATATATTTTTAAACACACTGTAAATCATTTAAAGTTTTCGTTGTCTTTGAATCTCTCTTTACTGTATCTCTCTCTTTTTCTGACCACACGAGCCTTTAAATTACTGAGCAATATCAGTAGGACGAAAGCCGTGGCTTTGACGGCTGGATCCAGCACATTCCTTAGCTTTCCAGCCTCATGGCAGAGATACCAGCTGTAGCCATGTTTATCACCACAACTCTGTGGCGTTTCAAGGTCCTTGCCAGCAAACAAGCTACAACACCCAAATGCTCTCTCTGTAGCTGACCTCCTGCCTCAGAGTCAGAGTTTGCCCTGACAGGACGGACCAGAATGCCAGCATTTTAAAACAGCACAACTTTTTTTCCTGCTACGGCTGAAAACCGAAAAGTATACCTTAATCTTTTCACCAACACCGTTTTAAGTGTTTCGTGGCAGGACCTCTTAAATGAGCTGCAAGGTTTCACAGCTGAAGCTGAGTCAGGAAGCCTCTCTTAGATGAGAGCACTTGCTTGCCTCTAGCAAGCAGAGCAGACCCGAGAAATTGTTGCTACCAAGAAAACATGCTTTACTCTATTCTTTCCCAAGCTTTCTCAAGCTTTCTGTAGATTCAGTTATCCACGTGGGCGCCATTTTGTAGTAGGGAGCTGCGGGCCTCTTCCCACAGCCCGGCTCATGGTTGCCTGGCTAGCTTATGCCCCACAATAATGACACACAAACTCTATTATTTTAAACACTGCTTGGCCCATTTCTGTTCATGTATGTAGCACCCCAAGATGCGCTTACCAGGAAGATTCTAGCCTACGTCCATCCTGGGTCGGAGCTTTATTGTATCTGCCCTGGAGAGGATAGCATGGCGTCTGTCTCTCAGAGGAGCTGCCCTGCATCTGAGCTCACTTCCTCTTCCTCCCAGCATTCTATTCTGTCTACTCCACCCACCTAAGGGATAGCCTATCAAATGGGCCAAGGCAGTTTGTTTATTGACAAATGACCTTCCTCCATCATTCCTCTGTGTGACAGCCCCAACTTTGCTAGTATATTCATTACCTCCTGGCAAAGATGGTGCCCCCTTATTCGTCCCATTCCCCTCTCCGGTTCTATCTTTTCCAGCATGGCTGGGGGACATAAAGGAGGTGCCCACCCCTTGTCACAGGCAATATCTACTTTCCTTTTTGTCTTTGCCTCTGCCTGCCATATTCCTTCCCTTTGGGACAGCTCTTCAGTAAATAGCACTCATTTTTGTTATTCACCTTGGCTGTCTGCTTTTCTCCCATTAATTGGTCTCTTGAATTCTTGAGACCTCTCCCAATCTTTGATCTTTTCCTGCTCCTTGTCTATCTCCTTCTCCCCTGCCCTCCTGGTCATTTGGTTATTTTTAGATTCTTTAGACCTCTCCTGTTCTCTGAACTTTTTCTTACCTGCCATTGGGGGAGGCAGAGCTGTGGGGTGAAAACATGCCTTAAGGGCCATAATAGTTGGGTAGAATCCCAGTGGTGGGGGTATATCAAAGTGTTTTTCCCTTTCTCTGGCCAGAGTCTTCAACCGGTTCTACATTTCCAATAAGAAAAGAATTCCAACGGTACTCAGGGGCCTGGATCACATTGTGGTCTGACAATTCCAGGACTCAGAAGAGTAGCATATATCTCACTGCCTTAAGCCCTGGGTCATTTTTTGTGTGAGGTTGCACTCACCTTGACCAACCACTTTGCCCTAGAATCAGTCACCCCATGTTCTGGCACTAGTTGCCAAGCCTCCTTAGCCTTATTCCCCAGGAAAAGGTGAGTGTGCTATCTGCCCATTCTGCAGCCTCACAACTCAGGACAATCAGCTCCACAGCTCCACAATGCAGGACAATTAGACACGATAGGGAGTCAAGTCAAAACAGGAACTCAGTTTATTACTGTGAGCATCAGTTTATGTAGGTTAAGTGACATTGTGTGATGTGGGGGTACCTCCAGCCAATGAGAGACAGTCAAGCCCTCCTTCTGGCTGGAGGGGCACCTACCTAGATTTTCCTGTCTCATCCTCAGTGGGTAGCTTTGACTATTCTTCAAACTCAATCCAGGCTTTTCTCTTTCTTACAGTCCTCGAGATACAGGCCCTGAGTTAATTTTAGTCCAACAATAACCAACAGAATACAAGAGATGGAAGACAGAATCTCGGGTGTTATAATTATAGAGGAAATAGATTCAAGTCCAACAAATTCTTAACACAAAACATCCAGGAAATCTGGAACACCTTAAAAAGATCAAACCTAAGAATAATAGTGATAGAGAAGGAGAAAAACTCCAGCTCAAAGGCACAGAAAATATATTCAACAAAATCGTAGACGATAACTTTCTCAACATAAAGAAGGATATCTCTATGAAGGTAAAAAAAAGCTTATACAGCACCAAATACATTGGACCAAAAACAAATTCCTCTCACCATTTAATAATCAAGACACAAAACATACAGAATAAAGAAAGGAAGAATTGCAAAGGAAAAAGACCAAGTAACATATTGAAGGGATTCCCCTCTGTATGCTGTAAATACCCTTGGCTAAAAAAGAAACTATCTTGGGCCTGAACAGAGTAGAATAGAGGTAGGCAGGGAAAACTAAACTAAATGATGGGGGAAAATGCAGAATCAAAAGAAGCCAGGTATCCCCACCAGAGACAGATGCTGAACTGAACCTTGCCGGTAAGCCACAACCACATGGCAATACACAGATTAATAGAGATTGGTTAGTTTAGGATGTAAGAGCTAGCTAATAAAAAAATAGCACTAATAGGCCAAGCAGTGATTTAACAAATATAATTTCTATGTGATTATTTTGGGTCTGAGGGTCCAGGAGCAAATGAATGGCCTTCTACTGCAGATTGGTGCTCTAACATGGTTGACTGTATCCACATAAAAATAAAACAGTTTAAAATAAAGCCACGTAAAGATGAAAATACACAGAGAATCTGGATACTGTATGATATTTTGTTGTCTTTGAATTGTTTGATGGCTGAGGAAGGAGCAACAGCTGCTAAAAGATATTTGATTATAAATGCTGCTGGATTAATCCAACATCTATATTTTGAAAATGCCTTGATATCAAAATTTAAGTCAAAAGATATGTTACTTTGAAGAAGAGGCTTTGTTTTTGTTTCCGCAGGAAATGAGAGGCTGTGGATTCATTCTGGGTTAAGAAAAATCAAGTTTAGCACAGATCTTTAACACTGACAGATTATGCAGCAGCCACACACAGCAGAGCTTAGCTGCCTTGGTATAAAACAGGAAAAACATTGATTGGTCTACTCCATCTGTTTGTCAAACATTTGTCTGTCTGTCTGTCTGTCTGTCTACTTATCTAGGAAATGTTTCCTGCATGTTTGGTGTGTAGTGGAGACTATAACTATTTTTTAGTAGAAACTTCAAAATTTTGGTTGGATAAAATATATGTCTGTTTTTTGCAATAATCTGATTCTAGTCAACTCTACCATTCCATTGGCAAAGTCCTCATTGTGTTGTTATTTTGCTTTCTTCTAGGCTGTTATAAAAACCTACCATCTTATCCCTTGTGCCAGAGTCTGTAGTCAGTAGATAGGTGTGGAACATATTTCTTTGACTTTTTTATGGTAAGGAATCAGTTATGGTATGCCTTTCAGGATTTACAGATTGAGTATGTGTGACAAGAAAATTTAATTAATTAATGAAATAACAGAGATAGTTATACATTGTGATTATTCATATTGTCAGGCTCCCTTCCCTCTTACCTTCTTATTCCAAAGTGTTTCCTACTTTTGACCAATATTATCATGTGCACCACTGAGTTCTTTGTGTCACCAAAAGAGTAAATGACGCTGCCTTCTGTGTTTTCAGAAACACTGGGCATTGCCATGTGTGTGACCCAGGAAATGGCTGTGAGCAAGCTGTGCCTGTGTAAATGAAGGTGGTGTATGTTCATCCTAACATCATCCCAGTCACAGGAGAGAAACAAAGCTGTGGCTGCTGTAGCTATCACTTAGGAACACTGGCTAGTGGAGCAGAGGCAGGAAGACACATGAAGATTGCCTGATTTCTCACAACAGTGCCATATTCTAGGGATGTAGAATTAGGAAAAAAAGAATTAAAAGAGGCCACTGAGCCTCTCGGCTGGTAAGACTAGGATGGGTATGGAAATAAACAGTGACTGGAGCTTTGTGAAGTGAGCTATGCATGCTCTAAGTCCAAATGCCCAGGTCCCATCTGAGTGGCCTCTGATGGTAGGCTATATTCTTAAGCTTCATGAACCTCTCTCCAGGTTATCATAAAATCCAAGCAAATAATGCTTATTTTTACACTTATGAAATTCATGGTTGTGATTCACTACATTTCAATGAGTAGTAAATGAGTCGACATATATATGTATGTTTATATATATATGTCACTATTGTATGTATATATATGTTTATATATAAAACAACTGATTCTCTGCAACCATGGATTTTAAATTCACAAATTCAATGAACTGTAGATTAAAAATGTTGAAAATAAATTCTGTTTGTATAAATAAAAAAAAAGAAAAATCAGGTTTGACCAAGGAAGACCCCCTTAGAAATCTCCAGTAGGAACAGATGGACTAGATGTCTGAGTTCTACATCCAGAATAGCCTCAAGACTGCTAGTTGAGATGATCTAGCCTCATAAAATATTCCGGTCAGAACTTGAGCATAATTCTAAAGTTTCTTTAGGTCCACATAAGATTATCAGGACCCCCAATAATTCCTAAAGGTTGTTTACAAATATTTGTTTATATTTAAAAAGGGATATGATATAGAGATAAATATTTTGGATTGGTATGGATCTTGGTCTATTATTAAAATATTAAGGTCAATTTTGTTATATGTATATTTCTTCTCTTGATTAAGGTATTGTGTGTGCAGCTCATTTAAAAATATAAAATATAATTAAAAATATAGGTTAATAGAGAGTCATCTATAATAGTCAAGCTTGTAGTCATATTAGTTAGGTTTTCTATATATAGAGAGATATATTTCAGTTAGATAAGTATTCTTCAAATCTTTCAGAGACCTTCAAAATATGGTATTTAAAATATTTTAATAACATATCTTTTCATGACAATAAGACACATCTGCTCCAATAACTTCAAGAGGAAGATGGGTATCAAAGAGGCTTCTTATGGGGTTTGTTTTCCCTTTGGGCAACAAAACTATTCTTGCCTGGACTGTTTGATGTTATGCTGTATTAACTAAACGGACCTACACAAAAATGACTGCTGAACTTGCCTAAAGGAAAGATGATTCTTTGGCATTTCTGCTTCATAAAAGAGTCTGTGAGACATTCTGCAGGACACACACACACACCAAAAAAAAAAAAAAAAAAAAAAAACAACTAATGGACTTTGCCACTACAAAGCAAAACAGATCTTTAAATTTCTTGCCTTCATGGAAAAGTCTCCTAGATACCATGGCTAACAATGGGGGCCTGTAATGTTACAGAAAACTGTCTTGGCAGCAAGATGTCTATGTCAATTCTGGAGTTTTGGAAGTTGCTTATATTTCACTTCCTGTTTGCTTAGGTAATATTATACCCTTCTGCGATCTGTGATGGAGTTAAAGAACAGATAGTTATAATTATAGTTTTCCTTAGTTATAATAAAAAGATAACGTAGATATAAATATTATAACAGTAATTTTCCTTAATACCTGTTTTGTTATATGTAAATTTTCTGTGTTAAAGTTAAAACTTTCTTTTTTATTTAAACAGAAAAGGGGAGGTGTTGTTCTCCTCTGTAAATACCATGGGTTAATAAAAACACTGTCTTGGGCCTGCACAGAACAGAATAGAGGTAACCAGGGAAAACTAAACTTGCAAGGAAATAGAAGCAGTCATCACAAGCCTCTCAACCAAAAAAGTTGAAGGTAAGATGGTTTCAATGCATAATTCTACTAGAACTTCAAAGAAAAGTTAATACTCCTCAAATTGTTCCACCTAATAGAAACAGAAGGAATATCTGCCAAACTCTTTTTTTTATGAAGCTACAGTTACCCTAATACTGAAATCACACAAAGACTCAACCAAGAAAGAGAATTACAGACCAATCTCCCTCATGAACATTGATAAAAAGTATTCAATAAAATACTGGCAAACCAAATCCAAGAATGCATCAAAAAAATCATCCACCATGATCAAGTCAGCTTCATTGACGAGATGCTGGGATGGTTAAACATGTGAAAATCTATCCATGCAATCTACCCTATAAATAAGCTGAAAGAAACAAATAATATGATCTTCCCATTAGATGCTGAAAAAGCATTTGACAAATTCAATACCCCTTCATGATTAAGGTCTTGGAAAGATCAGGGATATGAGGAATGTATTTAAATGTAATAAAAGTAATATACATCAAGCCAATAGCAAAAGTTAAGTGAAGTGGAGAGAAACTCAAAAGCAATTCCACTAAAATCAAGAACAAGACAAGACTGTCCAGTTTCCCCATACTTATTCAACACAGTTCCTGAAGTTCTAACTAGAGCAATAAGACAGCAAAAGAAGATCAAGCAGATACAAATTGGAAAGGAAAAAGTCAAACTCTTCTATTTGAAGATGATATGATAGCATACATAAGTGACCCCTACAACTCTACCAGGGAACTCCCACAACTGATAAATACCTTCTGTAATGTGGCAGGATATAAGATATATCAGCTCAAAAAAATCAGTAGCCCTCCTATATACAAATAATAAAGAAACTGAGAAAAAAATCAGAAAACTATCACCCTCACAATAGCAACAAATAATATAAAATATCTTGGGGTAACACTAACCAAACAAGTGAGAGGCCTGTTCAACAAGAACTTTAAGTCTTTGAAGAAAGAAATTGAAGAAGATACCAGAAAACGGAAAGACTGCTTTTTTTTTTGGTTTCTCAGTTACCCAGACCCTAATAATCACACAGAAACTATATTAATTATAACACTGTTTGGCCAATAACTCAGGTATATACCTAGCTGGCTATTACATCTTAAAGTAACCCATTTCTATTAATTTGTGTATCACCACAAGACTGTTGCCTACAGGTAGGATTCTAGTATCTGTCTCCTTCAGCAGCTACATGGCATCTCCCTGACTCTGCCTACTCTCTCTATATATCTCAGTTCAGATTTTCCACCTGACTTTACTCTGCTAAGCCATTGACCCAAACAGCTTTATTCATCAACCAATAAAAGCAACACATAACACGCCTTTAATCCCAGCACTTGGGAGGCAGAGGCAGGCGGATCTCTGTGAGTTCGAGACCAGCCTGGTCTACAAGACCTAGTTCCAGGAAAGGCTCCAAAACCACAGAGAAACCCTGTCTCGAAAAACCAAAAAAAAAAAAAAAAAAAAGCAACACATAATTAGAAGGGTATCCCACATCATCTCCCATGTACATTTATCCAACATTGTGACCCATTTAATGTCTTTGTCATCTGAATCTGTCTTTATTGCATATCTGTAATCATTTTCTGACCAGGAGCACCTTTTTTTTTAACATGCTAAGTGAGAGTGGCTAGGACCAAATCCATGGACCTGCCTGTTTGTTCTACCCAGTCCAAGATTGCAGAGGTATGTTCACTGCCTCTGCAGCCATGCTCACTACCCCAGCTCCAGCGACACAGCAGGTCTATGTTATCATTAAGCAATTTGTAACACCCTGCTTACAGATTCCATTTAAGTGCTTCATAACAGCACCAGCACAAATCAGGAAGCTGCCTCTGAAAGGAGCTGTACCGTTTTTGCTGCTAACTCTGAGTCAGTAAGCCTTCTCCTAAAGGAATCATGCCTCTGCTTGCCTCTAGCTTGTTTCTCTTTATTTTCAACTAAACAGAATTAGTCTTTCCAGATAAAATTTTTGTATGTCAAAGTAAAGATAAAAACATGAAAGTATTTGTGTTTCTTAATAATGAGTAATGACATGAAGGTAAAAAGAAATAGCTTTGAAAAACAATTTTTAATGCTGGAGAGTAGGCTCAAGGATTACAACACACTGCTCATGAAGAAGACCTGAATCCAGATTCCAGAACCCTGATTAGATGACTCACAACCACCTGTAACTCCAGCTTCAGATGTCTGCTTCTACCTTCTGAGGACACCTGTACTCATGTATGTGTACACATGTACACACAAACACACACACACACATGTGCATGTGATGAAAAAATACAGTATGAAAGCACCATTGGAATACGGTGGCAGAAGTTTTTGTATGAACAAGATTTGGATTCACTTCTTACCAACAAATTGGGAGAGTCTCACCTTAGTTCCCAAATCTTACTGGCTCATTATTTGGTTGTTTGCTCATTAGGCACACTCTCACCTACATCTGCAGGGGCAGGAGTTTTACACCAAGCATATTCTTGAAGACAAGAATACACCTTTTATTCTACCCATGAATAATGGTAAAAGATGCCCCAGTGCTGCACCAAAAACAGAGAAGAAAGACTGGGTATCCTTTTGTGCTGAGCATGATTGTAGGTGTGCCTTAACTCTTTATGTGCAAATGAGGCATTCTTATGCTGATTGAATGCATGTGTTAAGACAGATGTGGCCTGGCTAACTCCAGGAAACAATCATAGTGTAGCAACCAAATTCTGAATGAAAACAGCTAGAGTTATAAGGACCAGGAATCTATTACTCTGAATCAGACATGGTGAGGTGACCCCAACAGTGAAGCTGATAGCATATGCAGTGATCAAAAAGATTCCCTAAAACACTGGCATCAACACAGCTGAAGAAGTAGCTCTTTTTAGGCATCCGTGAGAAGCTATCCATTTGTAGCCTCTGAACATGGGACAAGAGTAGAAGCTCTATTTGTTCCATTAAAACAAAGTGGGGTAGTCAATGACCTTTTGCTGTGAAGAGACATCATGACCAAGGCAACTCTTACAAAAGAAAGCATTTAATTGGGGACTGGCTTACAGTTTCAGAGAATTATGATCAGTTATTTAAGAGAGCATAGCAGCAAGTAGGAAGGCACAGAGCTGAGAATTTACCCCTGTATACAAACAGCAGACAGAGAAAGAGAGACTATGCCTGGCATAGGATTGTGAAACCTCAAAGCCCACCCACAACAACATGTTTCCTCTAAAAAGGCAAAATTCCTAATTTTTCTAATCTTCTCAAACAGCTTACGGTGACTAAGCATTTAAATATATGAGCCTATGCGGGCCATTCTTATTCAAACCACCATAAATCGGGAAGCTGGAGGTAACCTTATCTTGGCTGGCTGAGAGGAACTATAAGCAGTTAAAGTGTCTTTGATATGATGACCAATAATACTGGAGTAGAAGCTTTATTACTAGCAGCTGGAGCAGAATACTGACCATAGATGTGGCTACACAACAGGACTATACCACTCATCCCAACCAAATGTGCTGAGCCTTGGTAGAGGATGTTATTTGCTCCAATCAGTCTCTTCTAGTGACCAGACACCGCCCACACTGATCAGTATACAATTCAGGTTCTCTTCAAATACTGTGAGAAATATGAAGCAATACCCTCGAACAACCAGTTCCCATGAGCATCTCTGAGGAGCCTTCTGCCCTCTGTCCTCTGTGTTTCAAGATGGGGCCATTGGTCCTGTGGATCTTTATTTGAAGGCTGCTGAGTGTCAACCAACTGAGGGTTTATCACTGGAGTTCAGGGACATCTTGGATGTTGTACAAGATGATATGCTAGGCCCTCCAGTCATCCTTATTTTTTAATCCTTCAATAACCCTTGACTTCACGAAGTCAAAGAAATTGCTGAGGGCCCACCCAGGTCAGATGCAGATAGATAGTCAGAGATGGTCTTGGGGATCTCAGAATTTGGAGAAAACTTATATACCTCAAAACACCTTGCCCCTCAAATTGGATTGGCTACTACAAGTGGGAAAACCAAGCCCAGTTCTGTCACCTAACAATTCATTCTGGGAGTTAAACAATTCCACAATTAAAAAGATCATAAAGTCAAGGGACTGGTGGATTTGAACTCCCCATTCTTCTGACACATATAGTTCTGATCAGCTTTCTTTCTTTCTCTGAACAAGGACAACCCAGATTCATTGAGTTTCTTCTGGAATATAGAGCACTATAGATAAAAATAAAATCAAATTTGTATATAATGGACCTCTAGTGTCCAAAAGTTACAGGATTATTTACAAGTAAGAGAGAGTAAGATAATCCCTGAGTCAGGGATAGAATGAAAAAATTTGAGACAATGCCTGGGAGAGACACATCTTTTTAATGGTATTTTCTAAGTTATGGACTGAAATCCACAGTGATGACTGGCTGCCATGTTTAGGAATGGGGACCCCACTATGTGCATCTACATCTTAGTCTTTCCTCATCTTCACATAATTGGACAATCTAAACCATTTTCTTAGTGATTTATAATTGTGATAAAAGTAGCTCACGGGTCTAGGATCTCCTTAATCATCCTTCTTTAAACTTACGTAGATTTCTCTGGCAACTCTCTTATGTAAAACTGTTGTAATTTGTTTGTTAATTGTTAGTAAAACAGAAAAAAAACTCATATATATAACTTAAAAAGTAGGAAACAACTTCTTTACTTTGTATTGCTCATTTTTTTAAATAGCCTTTACTTTTATTTTCAATTTTTTTTCTTTTTGTTTTTTTTTGTTTATTTGTTTGTTTAGTTTTGTTTTTGTTTTTTAACATGGGATATAGAAATTCAAACTCAGCTCCTTGAGTCATCTTCCCATCCCCTAAAATAGTTTTTCCATCTTTGGTGGCAAAAAATTAATTGATTATTAACTTCATTAATTCACCCAACAAATGACTAGCAAGTGTTTTACTTATGACTTCATTATTCATTACACCTCAGCCTTCATGTCTTCTCGCTGGAACAGGACAATCAGTCTTTCTTACTAGGATCCACTTTTTTAAATCCTTAAACCCTGATCATATTTTTCAGTCAATCAGATCTCCACATTTAAATATAGCATTACATACAGTGTAAATAAAGCATTGCTAAGGACTTATTCCAGAAAACTGTCATAATTCTTCCTTTCAAGAAAAGTCAGTTTGTCAAACTCTGGAACTCCCTCAGAATCTATGATGTCTCCCAAAATTCATGGTATCTCCCTCAAGAAACCAACTTTATAAATGACTAACTCTTATTAATATAGACAAAAGTAGCACAACAAATCCTGGCTCTGGCAAAGATGGGGGATTCTGGTAATATTGCTCAGTTCACAGTTGGTGGTAGCAATAATTGTTGAAGCGTTTTTGGAAAAAGTCATTGAATATCAAGAACCACAAAAACGTCCATTTGTAGCAAAGCAGTAGTGCTGCACACCTTTAATACCAGCACTCGTGAGGCAGAGGCAAGTGGATCTCTGTGAGTTTGAGGCCAGCCTGGTCTACTAGTGAAGGCGTAAGTCATAAACAATCCCACACCAGTTTGGAATTATGATTAATAGGGTGGTATTTATTTAAAGGGGAAAAAACTTACAGATCACCGTCCCAAACAACAGCCCTCTGCGCAATTAGGAAGAAGCCTAGTCGCCGGAACCGGAGCAGGAAGTAAAGAGAGCAAGGAGGGAAGTAGCTGCTTTTTTAAAGGGAAAGAGACCACGCCCCAATGGGCTGGTATCTCAGCGGCTATTGGCTGGATGAGCGGAAGGACCTCCCGCAACATACTAGAGCTAGTTCCAGGATAGCTAGGGCTGTTACTTAGAGAAGGCCTATCTTGAAAAAACAACAAAAAAAATAAAAAAGAAAGAAAAAATGAAAGAAAGAATGATAATGTCTGTCTCATGTGTGACATTAACCTGAAAATTTTTTATAAAAAATGTCTCCATTAGATTTTTACCATGGTGAGATTTGGCTGTATGTAGACGGAGGCTGCTTGTTCATTTCCCTGCTACCCATACCCAGTTAATAACACAGAAACTATATTAATTACAGCACTGCTTGGCCTATTACCTCAAAAATTTTATTAACTAATTCTTACATCTTAAATTAACCCATTCCTATTATTTTGTATTTTACCACGAGGCTTGTTTACAACTAAGGTTCCAGGGCAGGCGTCATTTTCCTTCAGCAGCTACATGGCATCTCCCTGACTCTGCCTTCTTTTCTTCTCTGTCTCTGCTTGGAATTCCTGCTTTGCTCTATTCTACCTTGCCATAGGCCCAAAGTAATTTCTTTATTAACCAATGGTAATAAAATATATTCACAGCATACAGAGAGAAATTCCACATCAGCTCTATCCACCAGCTACTTAAGCTCTTACTGAACTATTGCAATCTAAAGAGTTAAAGGGATGTAGAAAAAGATAGATTGCTTCACTCAGTGAACAAGGACAAAGCCATTCAAATATTATTTCATACATTATTTATTCATATTGATTGCATATATCAAACCTCATTCTCAGAAGGGTTTCACTATGCTTTCTGAAATACATAAACTTCAAAAATATTTTTAAATGATAAGTCAGGAAAATAAGGATGATAAAGTAAGATGTTGTCAAAAGCAACTTGCAGCTTAACTCTCAGCAGCCCAGATATACACAGGAGAGAATACCTACAATATAAAAGAGAGAAGAAGTTTTCTTATTGAGAAAACCACAGCCTTGCTAGACACTAAGTCCCAAAAGAAATTTATCTTTGAATGTACTAGGATCAAAGAGACCCAATCACCCCATGTGGGTACCTCTGCAGGGAACATGTCCATTTTTCTAATCCACAGAGACTGAGACAGTGAATGGGGCTCATTGGGAAGTCAAGTGTCTTATCTTCTCTCTGTGTTCTCAATTTCCCATCTCAGTGGGATGAAGAGAGAACCTGCATTCTCCAGTCCAGACAATCCAGGGAGCTACAACTGATCGGTTACATAGTCAAATTGATAACCGACGAGAGAGAAGGTTTTATAGGGACTTGTTTATCTTTTGACTTTAAAGAAAATCAGAAACAAAAGCCTGACTTAAGATGAAGTTATCAACAGAGGCATGAATATTTAAAAAATACACAGGTGCTTCAAGCCCACTCCTGCCTGCAGCTCATCTTTTGAGCTCTTCATAGTCATACTAAAAAAGCTCCCTGACCTTGGGTTTGACTTTGAGTTCCGTAAATTGGTCTGTGAAACGCCTAACCAGTTGTGTGCAACTTTAAGCACATTAGTCATCATATGACCAAGAATGTGTCCCAAAAAGACTCTCACTCAGCAGCTTGTGGACCAAATATCCAACAGCTCAGGTGCATGAAGCTCACATCTGAGCAATCTTCTGTGCATGCCTCTCGGAGAAAATAATTAGAAACAGCATTTCTTCTCACATATTTTCCTTCTCTACATAATTTTTTTTCTGTTCTGAGATTTAACTATCTTTAACATTCTATAAGAACACATTTTTATTATATTTACATACCTGCTGCCCAACTAAATAAAGTTTGACAGTTTACTCAGAGCAAAGAGATCGAGCCTAGAACACCCACTGAATATTTATAGTGATTAATATTGTTACATGAAGATATTCAACTAATATAAAGCATAGTTTCTGATACCAAATATTTTATGAATCACATGGGAAGTAATACTTATTGTATTTTAGAATGAGAAAAACTTAAAAAAAAAAAAACCTTAAAAAAAGAAACAAGAATTGGTTCACTGTCCAGACAACAAGATAGAGTAGAGAAGATAGTATTTCTTTGTAGGAGTTGATTTTTTATTTCCTTGCACCTCCACTGAACTGTATTTCTCTTCTACTTACTAGCCAATTTATGTCTCACCATGACATACCTTACTCCTTACCTTTGATTCTTTTCTTCCAACTTTATCTTCTCCTGTGGCACCATCAGTCTACTCCCTGACTCTCCAAGACTGATAAGGAAGTATTGCCTCACATATGGAAAAAATCTGATCTCACCTATAGCAGTGACGTGCTGCCAAGTTTATCAGCAGAGGCAATTATGGTCTATCTTTGTGCAAGTCTTAGGCAGCTAGTTGTAGATCCTAAGGAATGCCTCAAAGAACGCCTGCTGCTTGCCTTCCAGCCTTTGATGTGATACACACTCAGGAAACACTGTATTTTCTGATCTTCAGCTGATATCTTTTTCAAGGATAGCAATATGCAGTACTGTACTCTCTTGTAGTATTGGTCCGCTAGAGCAAACAACTGATACTCACAGAAGTTCATGTGGCTAAGTCTGGAGCATGACCTACATTTTAAACCCATGATATTCTCAACCTGCAATAGATAATGGGCATGGTTTAATTTGTGTAGAGAATCCTCTGTGTGTAGTTTCTATCACCAAGCAACCATGTAAACAGTATCTCTACCCGATCAAAATCTAGCCTAGGCATGTGTAGATAATGTGGATCTGTGTAGAGTATTCAATAAGATCTCTGATCATGATGGAATCACTGAATAGCACATTTCTCAGAGGTAGCCCCACTGTTAAGCAATTCACAACTCTATATACAAGTGCATGCATACTCATGCGCCCTGTTGCTTTCATTTCTCTTGAAATCCCTAAATATTACACATACTTTTGGGATTTAGATCAAGAATGTGAAATAAAAAGGAATTTGAGGATCAGAAAGAAGGCTCACAGATCAAACTACTAGCCACTCTAACCTAATAATTTTTTTTTTCAATATCCAGAACCTATACAAAGGTGTAAGGAGAAAATCAACTCCACAGAGATGTACTTCCATGTGTGCATCACAGCACATAGACTTTCTCCCAGCACATACATATCATCATATGCACACAACAAATTTAAATTTTTAATAAATTAAGTGTGGTGACCTAAGAGACTAAGAAAATAAGTTTGGATTAAATAATTGAAGTTATACCTAAATGACACGAGAATGCACCAAAACCATGCTAGCTAAGGTTTGAAGATAGACATGCAGGGACCTGATTTCACTAAGTAGATTCACAATCATCATTTTGTTATTGTTGTTTCTGATTCTGTTTGATTTTCATCTTTGGCTTTGATCTATCAACTTATAGAGTTGATAAACTGCAGCACAGTACCACTTATCACAACCCTTTTTCCCTAGTCAGGAAATTCTTACATATCCTTCAAATGTAGCATATCCCCTGTCCTGAAGGTTCTGACTTACATGAGATGGATCAACCACTAGTAAACAAGAAAATGTGTATCTTTATGTAGTTTCTTGTTATGTAATTTAGGAATTAATACATCTGATAATCTAAATGACAGAAAATTGCATCAAAGGACATTATTCTTCAAAACATCACCACATGTTTAACAAATAACCTGCAAACCACAGTGGCTTAACACAGGAAGCTCACTTCCTGTTCATCACCCAGTCCGGTGGAAGATTCTGAGGACACTCTGCTTGTTCAATCATTCACAGACCCAGGCACATCCACTTCAAGACAGCTCTTCCCAATTGTGTGGTGCTGTTTGTTTCAGTTCTCTTGGTTCTAGTTGATGAGGAAGAAAGGCAGAGATCGCAGAAGTACTCACAAGAAGGAGCTCTTATAAGCTCCTCCTTGTCAATGACACAGGTTGCCCCAGCACACATTGCATTGACGGGGCCACATGGGGCCTCACCTAAAAACTGTGTCGCCATGTGCCTAGGTAAAAAAATAAAAACGCTACTGGGCCTGGGCACACGTTTCCATCTCAGCATCCAAGAAAGCCTGTAAGGTAATATTTCACATTTGTTTGATGCTGTTTGCTTTCCGGCCTCCACTAATGTTTCAGTCTGTGCTGGGCCCTCAGCGTTTTCCATAAAATCCAATTAACATCCTTAAGGAGGGCAAAAAGGCCAGATATCCCTATGCACCTAAAGTTGAGAGGAAGGTAACTTATAAGAAAAGAGGAAAATTGAGAGACCCAGAGCTTCCTCATTCCTCCATTAGGATCCATGGAGTCTACAATTCTAAGAAAATTAGAAAGGCCACCTTCTGCATTGGCATTAACTCATGAAGCACTTCAGTTTCCCACTCTGAGTTTTATTTTATTTTGTGCATAAGATTTTTACCTGTATGTCTGTCCATGTATCATGTGCTTGCAGTGCCAGTGGAGGTCAGAAAGGCTTGGTGAAACCCCAAGACCTGGAGTTACAGACAGTTGTAAGCTACCATGTGGGTTCTGGAAACCAAACCCAGGTCCTCAGTAAGAGCAGTATGGCTCTTGACTAGTGATCTATCTTATTGCAGGATTTTTTTTTTTTTACACTGTGTGAAGATGTGTTGTTGTTATTGGCTTAATAAAGAGCTGAATGGCTCATAGCTAGGCAGGAGAGAATGGTGGGATTCCCAGGGAGCAAGAGGAACCAGAAATGAAGTTAGGTACACATGAGACACCAGTAAGACATGGAGCAGGTGGGATGCACATAATGCAGGAGAGGTAAAAAAAAAAAAAAAGAGTCTCATAACAAAATGTAGATTAATAGAAGCAGGTTAATTTAAGGTATAAGAGCTAGTTGGGAACAAACCTAAGTTAAAGTCAAGCTTTCATAATTAATAATAAGTCTCTGTGTCATTATTTGAGGGCTGGCTCTCTCCAAGAAAGACTGATGAAAAAGACCAAATACACCATCTCTCCATGCCTATATTTTAAGCCTTTTAAGTCCTTTTCTGAGAAACAACAGTGCCAGCCAAACCCAATGGAATGCTAAGGATAAATGGCCTCAGAGACCCACAACCAAATCTCTCAGAGACAAAAAAGTCAAAACAAACATGAATCAGAGCCACACATACTAACTTGAGCCTATCATTCCAGCTTCTCTGGATCTGCAGCAAAAGGATGACATCAGCACAGGAATTTAAGAGAAGCCTAGGTAAGAATGAGGTTCTGTCTCAGAAGCAAAACAAATACAATAGAAAGAAAACTAAAAATACCCTCCCTTGGTCACCACCTCCTGTCATTTCTTCTAGGCCTCTTCATGCTGTATTTGCTTTTCTCTCAGACCTTCCTTCTGCCTGCAGCACAGATGCATGCAGAAGAGTCTCACCTGATTCACCCACTCACTAAACTATCCACAGGTAGGATATCTTCTGGTGAAAAGAGCCTATGGTGATTTCCTTATTGGAGCCTAGCAAAACTCCCAGCTGCCCACTACATGTGACCAAGATGGGAATGCCTTTTATCCAGGTTCCAACTGAGGCAGGTCAGCTACCAGGTTTAGCAGAAAAGATGCATCAGAATTTCGACCTGTTTGCACGACAATAACGACAACTCTAAAGCTAAGTCAACACTGGGAGGAGGGAAGGAAGAGGAAAGGTGGAAAGGCAAAAAAAGGTGTAATAGATGTTACAAGAAGGTTCTTTCCCAAAACCCTGGAGAACTTGGGAGAGCTAGGTACACCTAATGAGTTCAAAAAGGAGAACGACAGTCCTCTAGGACAAAATAACAAAACAAATATATCTTCGGCTTGCCTTGCAGATTTCACAGAGCCTTCTCTATTCTAAAATGTCCAGAAGAACTGAAACACAGTGAGGGGCTGTATCTGGTGAAGGGGACTGAATAGAGCCATTTCCAGGCTTTAGGTGGTGCGCCCAGCTGTCCCTCCAGCCCATGGTCAGGTCTAGTGGATGGCTGTTCCATTCACATGAGCCTGTGGAAGGACTCATAAGCAACGAGATAAGCTTGATGACTCTGCAGAAAGACAAAAACTAAAAGTAAGTCTTTCCATTCTAAAACGTGCTGTGCAGAGTTGAGCTGTGTGCCTGCATATCTGCATATTTATGTTTGTATGTGAGTATGTGTGACTGTTTCAGTGTGTGTTTGAATGAGTTCATGTGTATGTATGTTGGTCAGAGGTAAACCTCAGGTATTGTTCCTTGGGCGTAGCCCACCCTGTTTCTAAAACAAGATCTCCCACTGCCCTGGAACTCACTAAGTAGGCTAGGTTGTCTGGCCACTGGGCCTTAGAAATCTGCCTCTCTGGGATTTTGTCCTCCTTAGACACACCCCGTGTACTAGGTTCATTTCTATCACTGTGGCTAAATCTCCTGACAAGCAGGTTTGGGGAGAAAGGGCTTCTTTTAGCTCATAGTTCCAGATTACAGTCTTTCGCTGCCCAAACGTTGCAGAGCTGAGAGCTTGAGACAGTGAGTCACACCACTGCCACAGTCATATGTGCTTACATGCTAGGCTACTTGTGCTCAGCTTGGTTTTTCTATTTTTGCATAGTTCAGGACTTCCTGTCTAGAAAATGGTGCTACCCACATCAAGACAGTTCTGCCATACATAACCAGGGCCAACCCAAGGTAGACAATACCTCATCGAAATTCTCTTCCCAGGTAATGCTTGCTTATGTCATTTATGACATTTAAAGCTAACCATACTCAGTTGTTTTATGTGACTCTTAGGGACCTAACTCAGATCTTTATATCTGAATGGCAAGCACTTTATCCCCAAGCTACTTCACAAGCCCTGAAGTAAATTTTTTTAAAGTAAAAAATAAAATTCAAAACTTCAGTGATATGAAGAAAGTTATTTAAACAAAAATTTAAGGTAAAGAAATTCTTATTGTATCTGAAACATTGAAGAAAAACTGGAAATTGACATAGTCTTACTGAAGTGGACATTATATACAGGAGTATATTCCTATTGTAAGTGTCTGGTAATCATCAAAGAAAGAAGTTGGTAGCTGTGCCTTCCTACATCTACTCTTTGGTATACTTTAGAGTTGATTCCAGCATCCAAAGCCATGAACAAAACAGCTGTAGCTACAGAAGAAGTCTACAAGCACATGCTCTTCTGAGCATCCCTGCAAGTATGCACCCCTGTAGTGTAAGTTACTGTGTTCTGTGCTGGAACAAGAAAACAACTAAAGGAAACAGAGTTTATTTTGACTTACAGTTTGAGGTTCCAGACCCTCATGCTGTTGGAAATCATGACATCAGGAATGAGAGGAAGCAACTCACATTGCATCTGCAATCAGGAAACCAAGATGAAAGTTGGTCCTCAACTAAAATTCTCCTTTATATTCATTATGGAACTCTAACCTATAAAGAGTTGGTGCCCACATTTCAGGTTCATAGTGCCACCTCAATCTAGAAACTTTTTCTGAATGGATCCAGAGATGTAGATCTTAGGTGACAATAGATCTTGCCAATCAATGTTAACCATCACTATGTGTTGCATGTGTGCATGCATACATGTGTGTCTGTATGTATATTTGTCTCTGTGTGTGTATATATGTATATCTGTTTATGTCTGTATGTGTGTTCAAGGAATAATTGTAGAAATTTTCTCTATCTTTTCTTTAATTAAAATAAAAGAGTTAATTCAGAACTCTCCAGGAACCAGTTGAAATGGCTAGAGGTAACAGAAGATCAATGAAGGGAGTACAGGTCTCAAAGGTGAGATGCTCACCCAGTCACTCTCCTGTGGATGCCCACCCAGTCGCCTTTTTGTGGATGATAGATTTTGCCTTTAGTCAAAGTATAAAGGTGGATTAACACACCATGGTAGGATGCTGAATTCAGCTAGAAAAATGTTTGGGCTACCAGCCAAGAAAATACAACAAATCTAAATATGTCATGTTTAACAAAATGCCATTCAGAATCTTCTTTCTAGAAGGATCAAAGCAGCAAATGACACTTGGTTCCTTCTCTCCTGAATCAAAGTCAGGGAAAACATTCTGGAAATTCTATGCCAAAGGTCAGTCCTATGAAGACCCATGAAGTTTTAAAACACTCAGTCTCATTTTGTTCTTTTAAATCATGGCCATTAATAACCTCTGAAAATGGCCATCAATTTTCTTCTTTCTGCTTGACTGGTGTTTCTGTACCAAAATGCTCACAGGGGGGAAATAAAGGCCTGACAGTTCAAAATCCAAAAAGTTTGTGCTGGAACTCATTTATTTATATTTCAGAATTCCAAGGCAGATTAATTGGAAGGCATCCAAACCTCAGAAGCCAACACTCTGCCAAACGTTTTTGCAGCTTGGCAATCAGCAGCAGAATATGGCCAGATCATTAAAGAAATCCTGTTCTGAATTCCCTTGAAGTTCCTAAGGCAGAGTTTAAACAAAATTTATTTCCTTCAGAGACTCATCTGCATGATAAGTTTCCATCTGTGCCTCAGAAAACAGCACTCAGGAAAGTTAAAAATAAAACAAAAATAAACCCACATTTCATTTCTCTCTAGACCTCTATGACAGTGTGCTCTCAAATGGGGAGTCTGCCTGTCACTGATCTCTTAGGGAGGAGTTGTGACCTTTCTATATTGTCACAGTGCTGTCTTTCGTTTTGCAATAGTCATGGAATGAGAGCCTACTGTGAAGATGGAGATGCTCCAAAAGCCATGGAAAGAAATATAAAGAGCCCTACATTAATTGACAAGGAAAAGATATCAACAAGAGGAGATAGTTAACTTCAATTGTCAAGTTGAAAGATTCTGGGATCAGCTGGAAAAGAGTCAATGAGGAGTTGTCTAGCATAGGTTGGCCTGTGAGCAAGCTTGGAGTGGTTCTTTTGATTACATGGATTGTTGTGGGAAGGCCTATCTTAATTATTGTTTGTATGTGTAAGTGGAGAAAACAAGCTGAACATTAGCAGGCATGCATGCATTGCTTTCTTCTACCATGGACTTAAGATAACCAATCAGTTCAAGTCACCTGATTTTCTTACCAATATAGACTGTAATCTAGAACTGTTAGCTGGAACAAGCTACCACAGCAGCAAGAAAAAAACAGAGACAAAAGGGTTAATCAAGATGGACAGTGGTATATCTGAGGAAAGAGCAAGTGAGACAAGGTATCTGGTATCTGGAGAAGGGAAGGAAATGTTCATGACAACCAAGTGGTCAACATAACCTTTATGAAGCACATTAAGTAGAGTACCTTGGAAAGGCTTGTGGGATAGGGTAAACTAGAAAAGCCTTGGAATATTGTGGTGTTTCATGCTCTACCTTATTGAAATCTCTCTCTCTCTCTCTCTCTCTCTCTCTCTCTCTCTCTCTCTCTCTCTCTCTGTCTCTCTCTCTCTCTGTCTCTCTCTCCCGTGTGTGTGTGTGTGCTGTGTTTGTATCTTTCTCTCTGCCTCTCTGTGTGTCTCTCTTCCTCTGTGTCTCTGTCTTTATCTCTGTCTCTCTCTGTCTTTCTGTCTCTGTCTCTGTGTGTGTGTCTTTCTCTCCCTGCTCATTTTCAACCCATATCACACCTAATAGTGTTTATATCCTCAAATCCCAACTGATTACACAAGAGTATGCATTTTTTTCATTTTCTTTTTCTTTTTTTAGTCTGTTGTCAGTATATTAGGTATATCTAGGATCAGGGTACTAGGTCTGACACAGAGATGGGAAAGAACTGACTGTTTTTTTGGTTTTTATTGAGCTATATATTTTTCTCTGCTTCCCTTCCCCTCTCCTCCCTCCCTTTCTAACCTCTTCCATAATCCTCTCATTCCCAATTTTCTATTTCCCATGTAGATTAGACCCATTAGAGGACTCTTAGGGTCCTCTTTGTTGTCTAGGTTCTTTAAAATTGTGAATTGTAGGGTGGGTTTCTTTGCTTTATGTCTAAAAGCCACTTATGAGTGAGTACATATGATATTTGTCTTTCTGGGTCTGGGCTACCTCACTCAATATGATGTTTTCTAGATCCATCACTTTGCCTGAAAATCTTGGGGTGTCATTATTTTTTTTCTGCTGTGTAGTACTCTGTTGTGTAAATGTACTACATTTTCTTCCATCCATTCTTTGGTCAAGGAACATTTAGATTATTTCCAGATTCTGGCTATGACAAATAATGCAATTATGAACATAGTTGAGCACATATCCTTCAGGTATAATTGAGCATCCTCTGGGTAGATACCCAAAAATGATATTGCAGGGTCTTGAGGTAGGTTGTTTCCTAATTTTCTGAGAAATCACCATACCAATTTCCAAATTCCCTAAATGATTATTTATAAATGTTTGTTTACATTTAAAGGGGGATAAATACTTTGCATTTGTAGGATCTTGGTTTATTGATAAAAAATTAAGGTCAATTTTATTATATACATACTTCTGCTCTTGATTAAGGTATTGTGTTTGTGTGGATCATTTAAAAATGTAATATATAGTTAAGAAATTCAGGTTAATAAATAGTCATCTATAATAGTCAAGCTTATAGTCATGTTAGTTAGGTTTTCTAGATGTACAAAGATATATTTCAATTAGATAGATAATATGTAGAATATGGCATTTAAAATGTTTTCAGAACTTAGGACTTTTAATGACAATGAAACTCATCTGCTACTGGCATCAATCTACTTCAAAAGGATGATGGGCATCGAAAAGATTCCTTATGGAGTGTGCTAGCCCTTTGGGCAAGAAACTGCTCTTGCCTGGACTTCTTGATGTTATGCTGTATAAAATGGACATGCAGGTCCACAGAAAATGACTGCTGAACTTTACTAAAGGTGAGACAGTCCTTCAGGGTTCCTGCTTCCTGAAAGAGTCTGCAGGACATTCTGCAGGACACAGAAGAAAAGTGACTGAAAAACTGCCAATATAGGCGGAACTGTCTTTGAAATTTCCTGCTTCATAGGAAAGTCTGCCAGATACTATGGGCTTGTAGGCTAAAGATGGATGCTCAAACAGTACAGAAGAAGTTTAGGTGACTGTCCAGGCATGGATACATCTCTGCTAATTCTAGCGTTTGAAAATTGCTTGCAATGTACCTCCTGTTTACTTAGGTAATATTATAGCCTTCTGGAGTCTTTGACAGACTTAAAGAATAGAAAGATATAGTTGTAGTTTTCCTTAGTTATGATAAAAGATAAAATAGATAGAAATATTGTAACTGTAATTCTTGTTTGCTACCTGTTTTGTTATATGTAATTTTACTACGTTAAAGTTAAAACCTTTGTTTGAACAGAAAAGGGATAATTGTGTGGGAAGTCCTTCTGTATATGTGCTACTTTTATTGGTTAATGAACAAAACTGTTTTGGCAAGTGGTTTAGCAGAATAGGGTAAGGCAGGAATTCTAAGCAGATAGAGGAGGAGAAAGTAGGTGGAGTAAAAGAGAAACCATGGAGCCACCTCAGAAGACAGATGCCAGATGAAATCTTACCAGTAGGCCACAACCATGCGGGTTAATCTAAGATATAAGAGCTAGCTATCAATATGTTTAAGCTATTGGCCTAATAGTATTGCAAATAATATAGTTTCTGTGTGATTATTTTGGGTCTCAGCAATTGGGAACGAATGAGTAGCCTCCAACTACAGTGGCTGTACTATTTTGAGTTCCCACTAGTAATGAAGGAGTTTTTCCTACCCACACATTAAAACCACTTTGTATATGAGTTCTCTATTCTGTACAATCAGTTTCTGTCACAGGCTGGAATTGGTTCATTAAATTTTAATTATTTCAGACCCCTTCCTCTTAAATTAACTCTGACAGAAACAGAAGAAACCTAGTGGAGTAGCTGATCCACACAGTAATAAGACTGCACTATAGACACCAGCACAAGAGTATTTCCACTGTCCTGGAAAGTTTAATGCCAATTTGACACAACCTGGAGTCATTGTAGAAAAGTTGTAACTGAGGAGTTGCTAGGAGAGATTGGCCATTAGAAAGGTCTATGAGGGTTGTCTTAAATACTAATTGATAAAGAAGGACACAGGCCACTGTGGACAGTACCATCCCAGTCCGGAGCCAGCCTCAAAATACCTTTCTCCAGAGTGGAGGCATGGGGATTTAGAAATACAGTAAAGAGTATGAAGACACAAATGAAAATAATAAAACACAGAAACACATAGGATAGTATCTGGAGAAAATTTTTCAGTAAACACTGAAAATTCTCCAGTGTTTAATTTCCAACTGGTTAATATACCCCTCATCCCCAAAGGCAGGAGTAAAACAAAAGATTACATTAACATACAAATTGATGTTATGGGCTACATTCATCACACTCACACCCTAGACCACAAACTTTGTGAGCAAACTACTCCATGGATGGAATCCCAAATGATTTCCATAAAGGGAACTGGAACTTAGTTGGATCCTTAGACTTTTGTTTTAGGTAGAAACCAACTACTTCCCTATTTCAGGAGAATGAGGTTTAGCAACTAGCCACACCTGTTGGCAATAGCCTTGAGAGAGCAGAACTCTGATTTGCAATTAGGTGAGACCTTTGTTTGAGTTAGAAGCAATAACCTTGAATGAACAAGAAACAAGTCCCAGACTCTCTGACCTTTGGCCTCTTTGGGCCTCCACATATCCCTAGGCTGGCAATCTTGGACTGTGTAAGAAAGCTACCTAAACATGAGCCTGAGTGAACTACCTATTAAGCAGTTTTCCTCCACAGTTTCTCCTTCAAGTTCTTGTCCCAACTTCTCTCAGTGATGGACTGTTGCCTGGAAGTACAAGGTGAATAAGGTGAAGTAAACTATCACATCCCCTCAGTTGCATTCAGTCAGATAGTTTTATCATAGGCCTAGAAAAGAAATGAGAACATCTACTTTATCTATGAATGGTGTGTGCATGTGTGTATTTACACATGTGTGTGACAACAGACATGTGACATGGATGTGATATATGTGTATAAGCCAGAGATCAGCCTTAGCTGTCTTTCTCAGATGTTGTCTCCCTTGTGTTTTTGAGACAGATTCTCTCTCACTAGTGTGAGAATCACCAAGTAAGTTTTTCTGACCCACACTGAGCCTTAGAAACCTATCTCCACCTCCCCAGCCCTGAGATTAAACCATGAGCAGGATCTAAAGATCAAACTCAAGCTATCATGCTTACACAGTGCCTTAGTTACTGTTCTATTGCTGTGAAGAGACTATAACAAAGGCAACCCCTGCAAAAGAAAGCATTTAATTAGGGACTTGCTTAAAGTTTTAGAGGGTTAGTTTATGATCATCATAGTGGAAAGCCAACAGAAATAACATTGGAGCAGTAGCTGAATGTTGGAACATGTTCCCAAGAATGAAGTCATGCAAAAATTCTGATTGCTTGTGAGAAAATGCTAAGAAAACCAGACAAGAATCTTGTGGTCTCAGTTTCTTCAAAACATGGAATTGTTCTTATAAAGTATTATTATGCTCCTTCTAGGTGTAATGGGTAGGAGTGAATTTACTTCAGATTATGCATTGCAACTGGATTTTGTTATTTGCATGAGACTTTAGTCTCTATTATTTATTGCCTCTATTCTCCCATGTATGATTGCCTCTAGAGGAGCTAACAGCTAAGAACTTTACTTTCCAATCTTCAAGCTGCACACAAAGAATGAGAGAAACCCTGGGCCTGGGTTTTGAAATCTTAATGCCTACTTCCAGTGAAATACCTCACTCAACAAGGCCATACTGTTATGGTAAAAAATAAAATTGCGCCATTCCCCAGAGAAGCAGCCATGGGCAGTGGGCCATGAGGAGCTGTGGTGCCAAAATGCTGTAGTTCCCTCAGTGACCCATGGGCCATGAGGGCCAACAGGTTCCAGGCAAGGAACCATGTTGTGGGTAAGCGACAGAGACCTATTAGGCATGCCATACAGATAAAGTGGGTATTTATTTAGTGGGTTATGGAGGGGAAAGGAAAAGGAGGACAAGAAGAAGGGAGAAGTACAGAGAGAGACAGAGAGAGAGAGAGAGAAAGAGAGAGAGAGAGAGAGAGAGAGAGAGAGAGAGAGAGAAAGACAGAAACAGAGAGGGGGAAGAGGAGAGGAGCCATGAGCCATAACAGCAGCTATCTCTTTGGTAGAGAAACAGAAAGGAAGGCTGAAAGTAGAAGAAAGATCTGCTTGCCTAAGTGGACAGGGGAGGGAGTGGGAAGAGCTTGTCTCTTCAAGGAACAGGACAGACCATTACACATACTTTCTAATCCTTCCCAAACAGTTTTGCTAACTGGGGACCAGATGCTTAAATATATGAGCCTATGGGTCCATTCTCATTCAGAACACCAAATATGACAAGCAGTTTGCGGACAGTTATCTCTCCAGCCCTGTGAGAAGTGCTCTTTAAGGAGAAATCATTCCATTGTGTTGAAAGATCAAAAATTATTTACTTAAAGAAGCATGTATTTAGAAGTTACTACTCCAAAGCACTGTGTCAGTTCCTGAGGAATAGAAGTCTAAAGCTGACTGTGAGGCAGGCATCTGTCCTCACTGACCTTCAAGCATGCTAATTTCAACCTAACTAACTAAAAAAGAGTATGTCGATATTTTTTATAAAATTAGTTATAATTGTACTTCATGAGTTAATAATACATATTCATCAAGTCTAAGACATAGCATTGTGCCTTGAAAACAACAGCAACTTATTTATATAGCATGTTATAATTTTGCAAAGCACATTTAGAGAGAAAGAATTAATTTGATTTTCTTTCACACTGTGGAAGTCAATTGCAGTGCCAGTCACAACCAGTGGTTAATTTATGTGCCCTCTTCCCCACCCCCACATAAACATCTAAGTGTCTCAGTTGTAATTGAAATCTGTAGTTACTGATTAATAAATGAACTTCTAATAGCATTTTTATTATGATTAGCAAATGCAAACACTGCTTTATCTGATGCCCCACCCTCAGTCTCAAGGCAACCACTCTCAAGAAAGGGCAGCTGTGTCTTACAATTCACTATCCACAACAGGTCCAAAAGCTCCATGGAGAGAGGAGAGAAAATAAACGCACACAGACACACACACACACACATACACACACATCTCTGCCTTTCCTGCCTACTGACTGATCTCCTTTCCCTAGCTAACATCCTCAAAATTATGATAATGAAGTGGTTTGTGAGACTGTGAAAGAGAAGCTGCTGGGCTTGAGCCACAGCAGGAAAAGGAGGTTAGTTCCTACAGCTGCAGGACTATCCCTGCCAGAAAGGGCAGGTTTATCTATAAGGAGTCAAAGAAAAGATTCTTGGTTGATTGACTCTGCACAGATCCTGGGAGTGGGCTTGAGGCCCACTGCACTACAAGACCTCTCTCTTTGGCAGTAAAATGCAAAAGAAATATCACAGAAAAGCCCAAACAAAGAGCCAGTCACAGCGCAGTACCACAGACTCCCAGGCATTTCTTTGATCCATTAACATTTTTACTATAGCTGAGTGGAGTCAAGGCAGCAAACATGAAAAGGTGAGAAATTGGATTGTCATTTGTGCTAAACAAAGATAGGTTAGAGTTTTCTTTAATTGCAGATAGGGAAAGATATCAAAAACTATGTGAGTCTTAACTTGAGATAGGGTTCCAATTCCTAGGAAATGAATATCTGCATCTTGAAGAGGCCAATTCAGATGCCAAGATTCTGGAGTAATGATACTTACATCCACACCTGTGTCTATCAAGCCTTCAATAACAATGCCATTTATATACACTCTTTGTTGTGCTTTCCTGTCCCTTTAAGGGACAAGCCACGCCCACTCCCATTACCTCTGACCTGCCCGCCGCCATCTTGTCCCTTCCCTTTTCTGCTTTCTTGCATGTGCACGCGTTCTCTCTGTCTCTCTCTCTCTTTCTCTTTTATCTCTTCTCTCTCTATCTCCTCTCTCTCTCTCTCTCCCTCCCTCAATAAAATGCTTTATGCCTATCTTTGTGTTTATGTGTCTGTTACCCGCCACCACCGGCCACGCGGCACATGCCCTCCCACTGGTGGGAAACTGTAGCCGCTTGTTGTATGGCGGGCTCCGCCAGTCCGCCTCGGGGAATGTTTTTAAGAATAACAAATTGGTGCCACGTGACTCCTGAACGGGGTTTTGTTGGTGAGTGTCTCCTGTTCTACCACGGTCGCTTTCATTCTGCTGTGGTTGCTTCCTTTGCCAGAGCTGTGTTTGGATCGGTCCCGGGGGCTAGTCCACCCACGCGTTAGCACCGCACACTTCCCATGCAGTGCATTCAACTGGGGACCAGGTCCTCAGCTTCTTTATCTTTTCTTTCCATTTCCTTTCTCTCCTTTTTTCTCTTCTCTCGATGGTTACGGTTAAGCACCACTCCGAGCAGCGCCTCCAGCCTTCCTGGTTTCTGGGTCGCCATAATCCAGCTAGGCCATAGTACCCCACCCGTGGACAAATGATGCTTTTCCATGTGGTCCTGGATGTTCATACTGCGGGTTTTAACGATTTTGGCTCTGGATAGCAACCGGCTCCCCAGCTTTTTCAATTCCAGCTGTGACATGGTGCAGTTTTTTTCACTTCCAGCCTTTTGCTCCTCCCCACTGAGGCTTCTGTTATACCATGGCGGCTCTCCAACAGAGCAGACTACACATTAGCTGAGGACCAGATGGGTCAGGTGACTTTTTTCGCCATCTTGGCTGGGAGCCAGGCCACGTGACCACACTCTCCCAGTTTTACTCCCGGTTTTACCCTGCCTCTTCACCTGGTTTTTACTAAACTCCTCATGTTAACTCGGTTAAATGTGTTTTGAGCAATGGTCAAATGCCTTTAATAGGGCCCATTAGAGGCGTCCACATTGCCCAATTCCTGTTCACTCTTTCTATGTATAATAATTGTTTATTACATCTCATTTCAGACTACAAAACATGAGTCTCATATTTTAAACTGGTATGTACCTTTAAGTCTCTTAAGCTGTTCTCTACCATTGTCGGTTCCGCCACTAACCTTATATTACAAGCAGTTTTTTGCCCTCAACTGCTCAGAGATCTGGGGAATGTGATATTTAAATATTCAATTATTAAAAATCTTTTCACAACAACAAAAGAGACAGGTTGGCTCCTAGCAGCAGCTCTCTGCTCCATCCAAAGAAGACAGAAGACAGTCACAGGCAGAACAACATCCTGCATTTCGCTTCGACTGCAGAGCACTGACCATTGGGCAAACCTGTCTTTCATCTAAAGTAAAGACCTCCAGACGTGGATGAAATTGCTGGAATCGACAGCCTAGCTGTTCAGGTCAAGGTAGGCCTGTCTTCCTACAGATTTCTTAGCCCACAGGGTCTTCTGCAGCCTGACAGGCCCTGCGCTAAACAGCAAAGGTCAAATACAACCTTCAGCGACCACGGAGGACCCAAAAAAGAGTAGCCCTGGGTGCCAACCAAGTAAGTTGTCTGCAATTTTTTAAACAGTAACTCAAGTAAAATCTTATCCTTCTCAAAGATCTCTGACAGTTTGACAACTGAGAGGTTTCGCCAGGTTGAGGTTTTGCACCTCACCAAACAAATTTCAAATTAAATTTATCTCTTATGCCACAGTCATTATATGTCTAAAACTTCTGTTTTCAGAAACCCAAGGAGTTCTCGTGAGTTCCAGTGAGCCGAATTAAGAAATCCATCTTAAACAGGCCAGATACCCCCTCAATTCTCTGGTCCAAAAAAAAATTTTTTTCCTTAATTTAACTTTGTTGTTTGTTCTGCCAATACCTTAGGGACACCAGACAATTCTCATGCCACAGACACCGGTCAAAGACAAAGAGACCAGCTATGACAGGATGTGACCAACACCCAGCCTTCTCTTGCGCCCCGGCCCCCCCAAAGACGACGACCACAATAAGCCGGAAGCAGTCTTGAGAGTTCGCCACCCCATTTCCTTTGGGCTGTGGTGTCTCATCTCCTGCTTTTTATTATAAGGAAGACCTGGGAATGTTGTGCTTTCCTGTCCCTTTAAGGGACAAGCCACGCCCACTCCCATTACCTCTGATCTGCCTGCTGCCATCTTGCCCCTTCCCTTTTCTGCTTTCTTGTCGTGCTCACGCATTCTCTCTGTCTCTCTCTCTTTCTCTTTTATCTCTTCTCTCTCTATCTCCTCTCTCTCTCCCTCCCTCTCTCTCTCTCTCTCTCTCTCTCTTTCTCTCTCTCCCTCCCTCAATAAAATGCTTTATGCCTATCTTTGTGTTTATGTGTCTGTTACCCGCCACCACTGGCCGCACGGCGCATGCCCTCCCACTGGTGGGAAACTGTAGCCGCTTTTTGTATGGCGGGCTCTGCCAGTCGGCCTCGGGGAACGTTTTTAAGAATAACACTCTTAGCTTTGGTCTTTGACAATTTATAGAAGTCTGCAAGAATAAATGTTTCCTATTTCCTACTGGAGTTTTCGATTCATCCTCCACATCTATTCCATCATCTGGACCACAATGGTTTTTTACAGTAGGCACTGGATATTTTAATTTTCCTGGTGAGACATGTTCTCCACAGTAACTGGAAATGACCAGACCATGTTCATTATGGGGACTGGCAAGAGGCCCCCTCAAGGAGTTTCCTGATGGTATCAGGTCGCCCTGTCTGTCTCTTGTTTATCTACATTCATTGGTCTAAAGTCAGCCTTTGTCACATCTCCTACATATACCTGAAGACTGAGTCCTCCTATTCTTGGCATTCCCAGAAAAGATATTTTTCCTAGGAATTCTTTGTCTACAATCCCTTCTCAGATGTCCTATTCTACGGTGATTAAAACATTTGGCATTTGGGTATCTCCTTATACCATTGGAAACTGCTTCTCCTACCCAAGCTTCAGTACTATAGTCAAATGTATCAACATTCATTGTATGCAAGATTCATTCATCTATTGGTGCTAATCTGACATGTAAAGGCCCATGGATCTTTTTGCATTGTCACTTGGCATTCTCAAAAGCCAAAGATTCAGTTAGTACATGTCTAGCTTCTGGGTCTATTCCTCCTGTTTGTACAGGCTTAGTTAATCTTTGTAAAAAGTCACTAAAGGATTCTCTCTGACCCTGTTTAACCCTAATATATGATTCAATTTTATTTCTTAGTTCCTGAATCCTGTCCCAGGCATTTAAAGCTACTGTGGTGCATAGGGAAAACGTATGTTCACTGTAAAGAGCCTGCTCCTGAGGATCAGAGTAAAGTCCCTAACCCAGAATTTGATCTTGGGAAATCTCAAGTCCTTTTGCTTTTCCCTGTTATTGTAAAATGTTTTGTTTCTTACCTCCAATAACATTTTCAAAAAATCAGCAGTCCATTTTTTAAGACAGCTGAGATTAATTAAAGCCAATCATGTGGGGTTGCCTAGTTGCTTGAAGCCCACATTTTGACCATTTCCCTAATGAAGGGTGAATGTATTCCATAATTAACTATTGCTTGTTTAATTTTTTTAGATTATTCATACATGTGGGTTACCATGTATATTCTTTGACTATCTTTGGGTGTTTGGTGCCAGATGACCTTCTGATGATATCACTGGATAGGCAGGTAGAAGTCTGGGTAAGCTATCCTGTAGTTTGGTACATACTCATGAGGCTAAATTCTGTCTTTGTAGCTTTTGTCACTGGTCATGAAATTCAATAAATTCCTCAACCTTTTTAGATCTTTTTACCACTGACTTTTGTAAAATCTCCTGTCCAGTGTTTTCTTCTAATACCCTTATCGAGGATTCCAAGGTGTGAAGTCTGTAAAGTTAATGTCTCATCCTTGGACATAATTTTTATGGTATGCATATTACCTTTCTGGAGAGACGTTCTATCCATCAATCTATCATAACCATTTAACAGATTCCAATCAATACATTCAAGAGCACAAATTCTCTCAGACAATGTCTCAGCATCCTCTGTCATTGACTGGGTTTTGTTCATCAAATTGTTCATATCCTTCTCTCCAGAGTGCTTAATTTCACTTTAGTTGGTCATTAATAGTCTGTAAAGACCATATCATTTTTAAAAGTGCCTCATTTATCATTTACTGGCCCTATTATCAAACCATGTTTGTAAGGAGAAAATATGAAGAACAAAGCTAATCCCCAGAATCAAATAGAGGGATGTAAAAGGGAAATCACATAAGCCTTGCGTAATGTCATACATGGTATAAGTAAAAAAGTTATTGAACTCCTGTATTGTTAAATTATCTGTAATCTTGCCCTTTTAAATTATAAATTCATAATTTATATAGTAAATTATAAATCTCACCTGTAATGAGTTGGGGTAGGTACAATAACTGTTACTGGCCAGTAAATGTCACAGTACAGTTGTAGCGATGTGGCCAGCTTGAACCTGATTATAGCGTTGGATACTGAAAGATATGGTCAAATTAAAAACAGTTATGCAGTGTAAATCACAGACTATATGGTCCATGGAGGTCCCTGGCTGGTACACAGCCGCACAACCACAAGGACAGCAAGGCAGCAATCCAGGGAAGCCTGCATTCTGCCTGAGCTTCTGTGGCACACCAGGAAATCTGGATCCACAAGCCAGCCATGCATTCTCCGGTAGCACAGGTTGTCTGAGGACCCAGAGTGGCTCTGAGATGTTATCAAGTCTAGCAGTGACTCAGGGCTGCCCTCGGGGATCCTATAGCGAAATGCACCATGCAGAGCCTGGTGGCATCTGGCTAGAGCTGTGGGAGACCCAAGCCCCAACTGTTGAATTATCTTAGTTCTATCAAAAACCAGGCTAGCTACAAACTCACAAAATGGAAACAAGAAATCCAAGTTTGGTTGTGCTGTGAGGGAACCACATAGAGAGAGCACACCTGACCCATGAGATGTTTTTCTCTGAGTCCCAGAAAGCCACACACTTACTTGGTCCCACCTCTTAAAGACAATTGGTTGACAAAGATTCCCCATCAACATTATAATATGATTTTATGGAAAATATATTATTTGAATCTGTAGCTACACAAAAGACTCGCTAGAATGCACAGAGAGTAAATTGTACAGTGCTCAAGAATCTATGTTGGATATAAGGAACAGGGTTATAAACACAGATGTCATTCATTTTAAAAACATGCTAAATTAATGTGTGCAAATTCTGAAGTCCATATAGGCTCCTAAAAGCTAAGTTGGGATTTGATGAGTCTTAAAACCTGCAAAGAAAAAAAAAAGAAAAGAAAGATAGAAAGAAAGAAAAGAAAACAAGAGGGGGGGTTCTAGCTGAAGGTTCAGGGATCACAGGGATCAGTGTGGAAGAGGGGTAGAGAGACTCTAAGAGCCAAAGAATCAGGAATTTTTCTGTGAAATTGTGTCTCCTAAAATATCAAATGCTATACCTATAACATCTAACTAACATGACTATCAAAATATGAGCTGAGCAAGCACAACAATAATGGACATGTTTGGTTCTTCTTCTTCAGAGCTTGTTGGCCACTGGTCCACAAAGCTGGAGGGAGCAAAAGCAGCGAACCGACAGGATTTTAACCACTGTGGGTAAGATGATGATAGTCCTCTGGTATATGACTTTAGCAAGACAACTCAACTTTATTTCAGTGCATAAGAAATATATAGAATTGGGAAGCCCTAATTTGAACTAAGCATCACACTCCTCTCATACAGCTGGATTAGGGCAAGAACAGCTATACCAAAACATCTAGAGCATTAATCTATTTATCACATGGGCATCAGGGGAAGAGCATTTGCAGGGAACTATGTCAAGTGGCTTCCCTGAGATAAATCAGGCATCCACCCTAAAGATATCTATAGATAAGATTAGATAGGGAGAAGGAAGCCTCTGCTTTGAGGCAGGATTGGGGGAGTCTCCGTGCTGCCAAACTTAGAGAGTGCTGCCAGGCCATATCAGACTGAATCCTCTGTAGTCAGGACATCCCAACAAAAATGCTAACATGATAGAGGACAGCCCAAAAGACTTCTATGAAATGTGAGAGCAGGAGAATTAGGCCTCCCCTGGGAAATGCATACAAATTAGTTATCCTATTGAAAATGATCAGTCCTGAAAACATGCATGCAGTTAATGTTATATGGACTGAGATGTTTGTATTTATGTATTTAGAAACATTAAGATATATACATAATCAAGGAAAAAAGAGGCCACAAATTTGAAAAAGTGAAAGAAAGGATTATGGGAGTGTTAGAGGGAGGAAGGAAATGGTGTAGATATAATTTTGAAAAATCAAAAGAAATGTTATTAAAAGATAAAATTTACTGGAAAATTATATTTGTTGATTTTTATTGACCTCTAAATTTTTCCTACTCCCTTCTCTGCCTCTCCCCTCCCTGCTTAACCTTCCCCCAAGGTCCTCATGCTCCCAATTTTCTCAGGAGATCTTGTCTTTTTCTACATCCCATGTAGATTAGATCTATGTAAGATTCTCTTAGTGTCCTCATTGTTGTCTAAGTTCTCTGGGATTGTGGTTTGTAGGATGGTTTTCTTTCCTTTTTGTTTAAAAAAGACCTATGAATGAGTACTTGTAATAATTGTCTTTTTGTGTCTGGGTTACCTCACTCAAAATAATGTTTTCTAGCTTCATCCATTTCCTGAAAAATTCAAGATGTCTTTATTTTGTGTGTGTGTGTGTGTGTGTGTGTGTGTGTGTGTGTGTGTAGTACCACGTTTTCTTTATTCTTTGCTCAAAAGGCATTTAGGTTGTCTCCAGGTTCTGGCTATGACAAACAATGGTGCTATGAAGACAGTTGAAAAATGTTTTTGTGGCATGATTGAGCATCCTTTGTATATATACCCAAAAGTGGTATTATTGGGTCTTCAGGAAAGTTGTTCCTAATTTTCTGAGAAATTGCCACACTGACATCAAAAGGGGCTATACCAGTTTGCATTCCCACCAGCAATGCAGAAGTGTTCCCCTTTCCCCACAACTTCTCCAGCATAAGTTGTGATCAGTATTTTTGAACTTGTCCATTTTTACAGGTGTAAGATGGAATCTCAGAGTTGTTTTGATTTGCATTTCTCTGATGAATAAGGATGTTTAGCATTTCCTTAAGTGTCTTACAGCCAATTCAGATTCCATTGTTGAGAGTTCTCTGTTTAGGTATGTACTCCATTTTTTATTGGATTATTTGTTCTTTTGATGACCAATTTCTTGAGTTCTTTGTATATTTTGGAGATTAGACCTCTGTCTGATGTGGGGTTAGTGAAGATCTTTACCCATTCTGTAGCCTGTCATCTTATCTTGTTGACCCTGTCCTTTGTTTTACAGCTTTTCAATTTCAGAAGGTCCCATTTATGGATTGTTTCTCTCAGTGTCTGTGCTGCTGGGGTTATACATAGGAAGTGGTCTTCTGTGCCAATGAGTTCAAGTGTACTTCCCATTTTCTCTTCTATTATGTTCAGTGTGGCTGGCTTTATGTTGAGGTCTTTGATCCAATTGGACTTGAGTTTTGTGCATGGTGATAGATATGGATCTATTTTCATTCTTCTACATGTTGATATCCAGTTTTATGCCAGCACCATTTGTTAAATATGTTTTCTTTTTTCCATTTGGTATTTTTTTGGTTCTTTGTCAAAAATCAGATGTTCAAAGGTGTGTAGATTAATATCCAAGTCTTTGATTTAGTTCCTTTGGCCCTCCTGTCTGTTCTTATGCCAATACCAGGCTGTTTTCGGTACTGTATCTCTGTAGTAGAGTTTGAAGTCAGGGGTTGTGTTGTCTCCCGAAGTTATTTTATTGTACAGGATTGTTTCGGCTCTCCTGGGTTTTTTGTTTTCCCATATGAAGTTAAGTACCATTCTTTCAAGGTCTGTGAAGAATTTTTCTGGAATTTTGAGGGGCATTGCATTGAATCTATAGATTGCCTTTGGTAAGATTTCTATGTTAATTCTTCCTACCAAAGAGCATGGGAGATCTTTCCACTTTCTGGTGTGATCTTCAATTTCTTTCTTCAAAGATTTAAAGTTCTTGTCATACAAATCTTCCACTTGTTTGATTAGAGTTACTCTGAGATATTTTATACTATTTGTGGCTATTGTGAAGGGTGTTCTTTCTCTGATTTCTATACCAGCCCTTTTATCATTTGTGTACAGGAGGGCTACTGATTTTCTTGAGTTAATTTTATAGCCTGCTACATTACTGAAAGTATTTATGACTCATAAAAGTTCCTTGGTAGAATTTTTGGGATTGTTTATGTAAACTATCATATAATCAGCAAATAGTGAGAATTTGACTTATTTTCTGATTTGTATCCCAATGATCTCCTTTTTGTGTCTTATTGCTCTAGCTAGGACCTCAAGAACTATACTGAATAAAATATGGAGAGAGTGGACAACCTTGTCTTGTTCCTGATTTCAGTGGAATTGCTAGGAATTTCTCTCCATTTAGTTTGATGTTGGCTGTTGGCTTGCTGTATATTGCCTTTATTATGTTTAGGTATGTTTCTTGTATCCCTGGTCTCTCCAAGACCTTTATCATGAAGGGATATTGTATTTTGTCAAAAGCTTTTTCAGCATCTAATGAGATGATCTTATGGTTTTTTTTATTAATTAATTTATTTAATTATTAAAGATTTCTGCCTCTTCCCCGCCACCACCTCCCATTCCCTCCCCCTCCCCCAATCAAGTCTTACTTCCTCCTCAGCCCAAAGAGCAAGCAGGTTTCTCTGCCCTGTGGGAGGTCCAAGGACCACCCACCTCCATCCAGGTCTATTAAGGTGAGCATCCAAACTACCTGGGCTCCCACAAAGCCATTACGTGCAATAGGATCAAGAACCCATTGCCATTGTTCTTCAGTTCTCAGTAGTCCTCATTGTCCATTATGTTCAGCGAGACCGGTTTTGTCCCATGCTTTTTCAGTCCCCGGCCAGCTGGCCTTGGTGAGTTCCCGATAGAACATCCCCATTGCCTCAGTGTGTGGGTGCACCCCTCGCAGTCCTGAGTTCCTTGCTCGTGCTCACTCTCCTTCTGTTCCTCCTTTGGATCGTGATATTTCAGTCCAGTGCTCCAATGTTGGTCTCTGTCTCTGTCTTCTTTCATCGCCTGATGAAGGTTAATATTCAGGGGGATGCTTATATGTTTTATTCAACCTACCTCTCGACCCAGCAATACCACTATTGGGAATATACCCAAGAGATGCCCAAACATACAACAAAAGTATATGATCTTATGGTTTTTATTTTTCAGTTTGTTTATGTGATGGATTACATTCAGAGATTTTCATATGTTAAACCATCCCTGCATCGCTGAGATTAAGCCAAGTTGATCATGGTGGATGATGGGTCTAATGTGATCTTGAAATTGATTTGCCAGTATTTTATTGAGTATTTTTTGCATCAATGTTCATGAGTGATATTGGTCTGTAATTTTCTTTCTTAGTAATATCTTTCTGTGGTTTGGGTATCAGGGTAATTGTAGCCTCATAAAAAGAGTTTGGCAACTTTTTTTTTCTGTTTTTGTTGTGTGGAATAATTTGAGGAGTATTGATATTAGTTCCTTTGAAACTCTTGTAGAATTCTGAGCTGAAACCATCTGGTCCTGGGATTTTTATGATTTGGATACTTTTGATGACTGTTTCTATTTCTTCAGCAGTTATAGGTCTGTTTAATTTGCTTATCTGGTCTTAATTTCATTTTAGTAAGTGATATTTATCTAGAAAGTTGTCCATTTCCTTTAAGTTTTCCAATTTTGTGGAGTACAAGTTTTAAAATATGACCTGATGATTCTCTTTATTTCCTTCATGACAGTGGTTGTGTCCCTTTTTTTCATTTCTGATTTTGTAAATTAGGATATTCTCTCTCTGCCTTTTGGTTAGTTTGGATAAAGGTTTGTCTATTTTGTTGATTTTCTCAAACTTTTTGTCTCATTGATTCTTTGTATTGTTTTATTTGTTTCTATTTTGTTAATTTCAGCTCTCAATTTGATTATTTCCTGCCATCTCATTCTCTTAAGTGAGTTTGCTTCTTTTTGTTGAAAAGTTTTCAAATGTTCTGTTAATTCACTACTGTGGGATTTTTCCAGCTTCTTTTGTAAGTATTTAATGCTCTCTTTCCTCTTAACACTGCTTTCATTGTGTCCCATAAATTTGGGTATGTTGTGTGATCATTTTCATAGAATTTTAGGAAGTCTTTATTTCTCTCTTTATTTCTTCCTTGTTCCATTGATGATTCAGTTGAGCATTGTTTAATTTCCATGTGTTTGTGGGCTTTCTGGAATCAGTATTGCTGTTGACTTCTAGTTTTAAACCATGGTGATCTGATAAGGTATATTGGATTATTCTAATTTTTTGTATTTGTTGAGGTTTGTTTTATTACTGAGTATTTGGTCAATTTTTGAGAAGACTCCATGAGGTGCTGAGAAGAAGGTATATTCTTTTCTGTTTGGATGGAATAGTCTATAGATGTCTAAGTCCGTTTGAATCATAACATCTATTAGTTCCCTATTTCTCTGTTCATTTTTTGCCTGACTGACCTGTGCAGTGGGGAGTGAGGAGTGTTGAAGTCTCCCACTATTAGTGTATAAGGTTTAATGTATGATTTAAGCTTTAGAATTATTTCTTGTGCATATGAGGGTGCCTTTGCATTTGGGCATAGATATTCAGTATTGATATTTCCTCTTGATGAATGTTTCCTGTGACTAATATGAAATGACCTTCTTTGTCTCTTTTGACTGATTTTATCTTGAAGTCTATTTTGTTAGATATTAGGTTAGCTATACCGCTTGTTTCTTTGGTTCATTTGATTGGAATACTTTTTCCCAACCCCTTACTCTGTGACGATATCTGTCTTTGAAGTTGAGATGTGGTTTTTTTTTGTATGAAGAAGAAGGATAGATTTTGTCTTCATATCCAATCTTTTAACCTGTGATTTTTATAGGTGAATTGATTCCATTTACATCAAGGGATATTAATGACAAGTGATTGCTATGTCCTGTTAATTTAGTTTTCATTGTTGGTGATGTTAACTTGTGTATTTTTTTCCCTTCTTTGGGATTTGCTTCTATGAGACCATCAATTGTCTGTGTTTTTGTTCATGTAGTTTACTTCCTTGGGTTGGAGTTTCTCTTCTAGTATTTGTGTAGGGCTAGGTTTGTGGCTAGGTATTGGTGAAATCTAGTTTTATCATAAAATATCTTGTTTTGTCTTTTTATGGTGATTGAAAATTTTGCTGGGTATAGCAGTCTGGGCTGGTATCCTTGGTCTCTTAATGTCTCCTTAATGCTTGTCTATGACATTCTGGCTTTCATTGTCTTCAATGAGAAGTCAGGTATAATTCTGATAGGCCTACCTTTATATGTTACTTGGCCTTTTTCCTTTGCAGCTCTTAATATTCTTTCTTTACTCTGTATGTTTAGTGTTTTGATTATTATGTGGCAAGTGTACTTTTTTTTGGATTCCATCTATTTGGTGTTCTGTAAGCTTCTTGTATCTTCATAGGCATATTTTTCTTTTGGTTGGGAAAGTTTTCTTCTGATTTTGTTAAATATATTTTCTGTGCTTTTGAGATGGACTTATTCTCCTTCTTCTATACCTATTATTCTTAGATTTGGCCTTTTCATTGTGTCCCATATTTCCCAGATATTTTGAGTTAAGCTTTTGTTACATTTAACGTTGTCTTTAACTGATGAGTTTATTTCCTCTATTGTATCTTCAATGCTTTAGATTCTCTCTTCCATCTCTTGTATTCTGTTGTTCTTGCCTGTGTTTGTGGTTCCTGATCATTTTCTCATGATTTCTGTTTCTATAATTCCTTTGGCTTGTATTTTCTTTATTGCCTCTATTTAAGTTTTCAAGTCATGAATAGTTTCTTTCAAATGTTTGATTGCTTTTTCTTGGTGTTCTTTAAGGTATTTGCTGTTATCTTTCAATTTTTTTTTGTCTTTTTCTTCATTTTTTTTGAGGAAATTTTTCATTTCCTCTTTAAGAGTTTCAAACATTCTCTTGAAGTTATTTTATAGGTCATTTTCTTCTGCTGTGTCTATATTTGGTTTTTCAAGTCTTGCTGTTGTAGGGTCTTTAGATTTTACTGGTGTTATATTGTTCTTTGTGGTGTTGCTTGTGTTCTTACCTTTTCTGCTCATCTTTTTCTCTTTTAGGTGTGGTTGGGGCTATCTGAGATTCTGTTGATTAATCGTCTAGGTGCCAGTGAATCCAAAGCTCAGATGGTTGTTCCTCATGATATAGTCAATGGTACAGTTCTAATTACAATGTTGTGTTATTCCTTGTTCCTGGAGATAGCTCAGTGCTCCTGGGCTTTGATCCACTCCCTTGGAGTTGTCTCAGGCCTACTCTGGTCTAGGTTACTTGACTTGTTTCTGTAAATCCTGGTCTGTATCCTCTCCTGCAGAAGTCCCTGGCTTGGAGTTGGTCTTGCGACAGTCTCTGGCTCAGTTCTACTACATCGGAGTTCCCAGGCTCAGATGTGCCCAGAATCACAGAGAACCTGGCTCAGACCCACAGAGGTTTCAGCTTCCTGCCTATTCCCTTTGATGTCCCAGACCAACGCCTGGACACACAGAGGTAATGGCTCAGTCCTACTCCCTCTGAAGTCCCAGATTCATGCCTAGCCCTGCAGAGAACTCTGGTTCCTGTCTACTCCCTAGGAGATTCCAGATTCATACCCAGACTGGCAGAGGTCCTGGTTCAGGCCTAATTCCTTGGAGGTTCTATACTCTGGCCCAGACCCACAGGGGTCCTGGCTTAGGTCTACTTCCTTGAACATCCCAGATTCTTGTCCAGACCCCCAGAAATCTCCTGCTCTGGCTCACTCTCAGCAGTTACTCCACTGTACTTGTTCTAGTGGAGTGAAACTTACTGAACCTCAAAATAAAAGTTGCAGCTTGTGTTCTGTCTGTCTTCTAATAACATAATAATAATACATTTGAAAAAGAAAGAAAGAGAGGATAATGGAAGTCATCCTTTCACAAAGACATTGCCCCACATTTCTTCAGTTAGGTAGGACTGCAGTAACTAGTATGTGAAAGGGAGGGGGTGGACTATGGGGTGCACATGGTATGATCTTAGAAAGAGTTCAGGGAACAGAAAAACAAGAAACACAATGAAGTTAGAGAAAAGGGTGTATGGACATCCTGACCTATGTGGGAATAGAATCCAGCTTCAGCAAAGAAAAGTAAAGCTTGAGAAATTTAATTTTCATTTGGATCCTTCACTGATCATTCTATTAATAGAGAACCATGTCAACCTCATCCTCAAAGGTCATTCTGCAGGTGCCATCTGTCTTGTCCCTTGATATAGGATCTCTTACTTGGTCTGGGACCCATTAATTCAGCCAGCAAATCAGAGAGACATGCCTGTCTCTCTCTCCCCACAGTTGGAATCATAAAAATGCCATTGAACATAACTGTCTCACATAGATTCTAAAGACCAAGCTCGGGTTATCATGCTCACGTAGCAAGCATTTTAACCCCAGAGCTGTTTCCTCAGTCCAAAATCTTCAGACTGTGAAGTAATACAATATAATCTTTATTGAGATGAATGACGCTCAGAAGCTATTTACTACAGGGGTGCAAGCTCAAGCATACTCCTAGGTCAAGCAGGCCAGAGTTTAGGAAGTTAATGCTATCTAGTTAATGCTAGTTAGTTCGGCACTCATCTATGACTTTATCTCCCAGGTTTAGTCAGAAAATACACACCTCTTGAAAAGATAGATTTAGAGCAACTCCTAAATCTGAAAGGCTATCAAGCACAAAAACATTCTTTAAAGAAACCATAGAGTAGTCACATAAAACAGGACAAGTTAGAGCTTTGGTGCCAGCTCTAACTCCTTTAACACATAAGAAAAGATGTGTTTAACCTGTCAACAAGAGACAGCTCCTGTTGCACATGCTAATCACTAAACTTTAATATATGTAAATACTCATATATAACATATACATGTGCAATATGTATATAAGTGTATATGTGGTATAATTGACTTTCATATAATTGTTTAATATACACATGTATGTTTGTGAGTTCAGCAGAATATTTGCTACAATGTATATATCATAGTGCATATGTGGAAGTTAGAAGACAACTGCAGATAAAAGCCTTCCACTTGGCTTGAGAAAGGATCTCCTGGTGTTCACTGGGTTAATGTCAGGCAAGTTGCCCAGTGTTTCTACTGTCTTGTACCTGCCCATAGGGGCTTGCAGTACTGTGCCTGACTTTTGACAATGGTTCTAACAATCCTCACTCAGGTTATCAAGTTTTGCCCACTGAGCATCTCCCCAGACCACAAGATATTTTTTTAATACTCATACTGCAACATGAAAGCAGGAAGCCATCTTCTGTCTGCCAAGGATGAGTATTGATCTTGTCAACTGCTGCTGACACACCCAAGCAGACTGCATAAAGTTTTTTTTTTCTACTTTAGTTTACAGGTAAAAATTATGTATGGTGATGCCACCTATGCAGTTTCTGTCTGTCATTGCTTCCACCACTAAGGGCAAAGCAGTGTGTGACTCTCAGTATCTTCATAAAGCCAAAGGCTTTTATAATCCCAGGGCTGAACCTGGAGAGCTGCATCTACTTTAAACTGTCACTTATTCTGTCTTTTCTCTAGAAAGCATTTTGCAATGTGTAGCGATGAGGCGAGCAGGCCTGTTTTTAGCCCCGCCCAGCTCCCCCACGGCAAGCTTTACACCTGAAATAATTACAGGGAAACTGTATTCTTTTAAACACCATCTGGCCCATTAGCTATAGGTTCTTATTGGCTAATTCTCACATCTTGCTTTAACCCATATTTAGTACTCTGTGTAGCAACACAAGATAGTGGCTTACTGGGAAAGATCCTAACCTGCGTCCATCTCAGAGAGGAGAGCTATGGCATCTGCCTCATTGCCTTCTTTCTCCCAGCATTCTTTTCTGTCTTCCTTGCCTACCTATGTTCTGACCTATCAGGCCAAGCAGTTTTCTTTATTAATTAACCAATGAAAGCAACAGATGGATAGAAGACTCACCTACATGAGCAGTGTGCAGTGGTTCAGTTTGATTTCAGCCAAGGACAAAAAAGTATCAGTGTATTGGGTATTTGCTCCACCCATGACCTTGGCCTATTTGGCTTGATAGAGGTGGTGCTTTTTGTCTGCCCTTGTGACCTCTTAAAGGGAAGAAGGGGGCAATCATTTGCTCTCTTGTGTGGTTGTCATAGACTGTACTACTGGTTTCATTCACCCCTGGGCAGAATGAAAGACCATGACAGTTATTCACCTTATACTATATATACTAATATATATTATACTAATAAATCTGTGATACCCCTTTAACCCAGCTCTCATGGCTTCACCTGATGCCCAACCTGGTCCAACTGAACCCCATCACCTACAACTAGTCTGTGCAGCATCTGCCTCCAAAATCTACAACAATGATTTTGCCTGGTTCATAATTATGCCACCAAGCCAATAAACACCTCTCAACTATCAGTTTCAGTTTTGTTTGAACCAAAAACTGCCTAAGATAATTCCAAATTGGCTAGCTGAAATGGTCAACCTTCTTACAACACTCTAGCCAAAATTTTAGATTAGAATATCAAGTAAGCCTTACCCAATATTCTGAGACTGGTTACAAATGTTACAGCTAGTCCTCTAGATACTTAACCATTGTTCTAGTTTTTGAAAGATCCCATAGAGATGCCATCACCCACTAGACAACAGACTCCCAGTCTCCCAAGAGATTTTGTTTTCTCGTGGTTGTGGATAATTGTCATCTGTTAGGTGTTGGTTCTAAGTTGTAATAAAGTTGTTTTCAAAAAGAGACTCAGTAATCTCTTTTAGAAAACAAAAGGAGGGATAAATAGGATAGGATATTAAGGAAGATTAGTGTATCTACTTGTAAGCTATTTTAGCAACTATTAGTTTTAGACAATTTACATTGGTATAGATTCTTATACATACTGATACAGATGTAAAATTATTTTTGTATTACTGTCTAAGATAATTTGTTTACTAATACAAATTCAAAATTATATTTGTCATATTCTTTATGTTCCTATTTCTGTTTACAATATTTTTACACACAAATTTAAATTATTTTGTTATGCCATAGGCATGTTTCTACTTATACCTAAGATATTTTATATACTAATATAAATTAAGAATATTTTTGTCATATTGTACTATACATTTCTACCTCTGATCAAGATATTTTCTATATTGTTACAATTGCAAAGTCATTGTCTTCATACTACACATCTGTTTAAAGATTGTTTATTTTTATAATGTGTAATTATAAAAATTATCTTAAACTATATATATTATTAAGAATTACAGGTTAATAGTCACCCATATTTGTCATACTTATGTTAGTTAGGTTCTCTAGATGCACAGAGATATATTCTGCATAGATAGGTAATCTTCAAATACTTTAAAGACCTAGAGAATATAGCATTTAAATTTTTTAATAATTTAAAATAAATTCTGTTGACATGAGAAACAACTTTCTTGGTAACTACCAATTCTGGTAGCAGAGAATGATGAACACTGAAGACACATCATATGGAGCTTGTTTCTTCTTGGCAAAATTGGCCTATCAGGCAAAGAACTGATCTTGCCTCGACTGTTGAGATTAAACATGCTGCTCATTCTGGACAATCAGGACTTAAGGAAAAGCAAGTGCTGAACTTTGCCAAGACAGATTAGGAAGTTTTTCAAATTTTCCTATTACTAAAAAAAAAAAAAATGGTCTGTCAAATATTCTAAGCCTATAGCCAAAGTTGGTTGCCCCAATGTTGCAGAGAGACTTTGGGTGACTGTCCAGGTAGCCAGGTATTTCTGTCATTTCTTACATCTTTTGGAAGCTACTTGCTTGTACTTCCTACTTATTCAGATAGTGTTATTTTCATTTTCAGGTCTTTGATGGGATTGAAGACTACTAAATTGTCTCAGTTACTATCCTCTCTTATCCCAGTTAAGGCATATTAGGTATAAGACTTAGACTCTTCAGGATAGGACAGCTATTGGAATAATCTCTTAAATTTGCCATTTGCCTATCATCTGGGCATTCAGTACATGCTTATTAATGTTTTTCTTGTTGGTTATAGTTCTACTTTGTGTATATTAGTACTCTTTCTTGTTTCTGTGCAATACTTGATAATTGTTCTTCTGGTATATAGTTTATATTAGGTTTAGAATCTTCTTATTTAGGCAAAAGAAGAAGGTATAGTGGGTATTCAGTCCACTTATGACCTTGGGCTATCTGGCCTGATAGAGATGGTGCTTCTTGTCTGACAATGTGACATCTTAAGAGGAAGAAGGAGGTGATCACTTACTCTCTCATGTGGTGGTCAGAGATCAGACTGCTGGTTTCATTCACCCCCCCCCAAAAAAAAATTAAAGGCCACAGTGACTATTTACTATATTATGTATCCATGAGTATATCTTAATAAATCTTTAATACCCCTTTAAATAGGATCTCATCGCTTCACTTACATTATCAGGACATGTTGGTATTTTCACCAGAGTTATCTGAATTATGGAAGAGTCAGATGGAAAGGGAAAATTTTAGCTCCAATAGGCTTCCTTTTTCTTTTTTTAAAAGATTTATTTATTTATTATGTATACAGTATTCTCAGTACTCTGCCTGCAGGCCAGGAGAAGGCACAGATCTCATTACAGATGGTTGTGAGCCACCATGTAGTTGCTGGGAATTGAACTCAGGACCTTTGGAAAAGCAGGTGGTGCTCTTAACCCCTGAGCCATCTCTCCAGCCCCTCTAATAGATTTCCCAAAAGGACAAAAAGAAAACTCTACCAGTAAGTGTTAAGTGTGTTCATTTGAAAGGGTGGCAGAGGAAGAAAGGAGAGAGGGAAATAAAAATTTTCTCCCCAGCAGCTCTTCTCACAGTCTTCACAAAGACTTTTCATCTTTTTTATCAAAGTGCAGCATGTATTCCCTTTCTGGCTGGCTGCCAGATCAGCATAAAGTGAGTTCTACTATTTTAAGGTTGAATTGTTTACATTTGACTTTTAAAGATTAAGTATTTTTCAGTTTCCTTTTTCACAGTGTCCCAGAAGGGAAACAGCAACTTTAAATCTGAAGAAACAGTATTCAGGAAGTAGCAGATAATGCCCAGAAAGGTATCCTAAAGGGAAGGGATTTGCAGCTCACAGAACAATTCTCACCAGGGAACTATGCAACCCTCCCCCAAATCCCAAATTATACTCAATAGGGTTAAAAGTCTAAAGTCAGTCATATCATAAACTCCACAATAAAAGATTATCCTTCAGTTATACAAATCTCCAAAGCTCTAATCTACTTTGTTTAGATAGACATCATTTCCAAGCATTCAAGATAATAAATGTGTCCATTTTGAAATACATGTAGCCTCTCAGAGTGAGGATGGTTTGCAAAGAGACAGGACATCTTGGCTTGCTGAGTAAGGCTATTTTGTTTTGTCTGAAACTACTCATTTTAATATACTTCCAAAATATCCAGCAAAATGTCTTTGTCTTTTCACCTAAAAACCTTTTATTCACAATTCACTGTATGTGTGTGAATGATCAGGATGAGTTGTACTCCTAACATCAAATCTAGAATGTTCCATCTAAACTCCTTCTGTAGGCTGAACACATCTCCACTTGGCCAAGAAAGTGTATACACTTGTACCGTTGGCTCTTGACCATTTCTGTGTGTCAGTCCTAAATGGATACTGGGAATGGGTATATCAGTTTTCAAGTATGATCTCAGCTTTGGAACATACCTGATTTCAATAGATCTTAAAGTTCAATGCCACTTCCCTTTGAGAAAAATAATTAAGTAAATAGTTTTTTAAAAGAATATGAAAACCCACAGGTTTTCCCTCTATACAGTCACACAAATGTCCACATTATCATTGTCCTTTCCTGAACTTCCAGTGCAGTTTTTTGGCTCTTTCATTTCTAGAGCCAATTTCATGTAAAGCAACCTCAGATTCTGATTCACTCTGTCAAAAAGCCAATTTATTCATGTAAAACTGGAGGCATGCTTAGTCCAGGAGCTAGGCCAACTGTCTACACATCCCTTCTGGGAAGTAGAGCTACACAGGAAATCAAATCCTGGATCAGATGGCTTCCTGGGGATTTTAGAAGTAGAACAAAGGGGAAGATATTATCAAGCATCTTAGCAGAATAATCAACTTCCCTTTTCCAATCTAAAGATAATTGTGTCTACCTTCCATTTTAGAGACACATTAGTTTAGTGTATTCACACATGCAAAGAAAAGTAGGTTAGAAAATGGGAATCTGTCACCCATGTAATATTATTGAAGCCAAACCAGTTAAGTATACCAGGAAGCACTTCAGGTCTCTCTCATTCCCACCATCCTGTTAGGATCCTCATACTTTGGGGACGTTGTGGACTAGTTTTTTGTTTTTTAGCAAAGAGTATGCAAATTTTCTTCTGCAATTGACTATGATATGATTTGAATGCTTAGGGATTAATTTCAAGGAGAGATTTTTTTGTCTCCAAATTCTGTAAGCTCATCCTGATTGGGAATTCCCAGAAATCTCACATCAGTCATGGCATCCTCTCCAGGCCTTGTTTACATTTGACAGGCTGGCTATACCACATGTCACATAAGGAAGCTGATTAAATGCATTTATGATGGTAAAAAAAATTCATTTGCTTGGGGTTTCTTAAATTATTTCATTGTATTTGCCTTCTTAGAGCAAGATATCAGAGTCCAGAAATATCTTCAGATAGGAAAGGTATAATATTCTGTATCTGGTGATTCACTAAAACATGTACATATCTGTTGGCATACAAAAGCTACACAATAGTCCAGAATGGAGTATAACAGAAGTTTGTTTATTTGGGGATAAACTCACAGAAAGAGTAGTGACCTATAGTCTTCTTTGTGCGCTGGTAACTATGACCAAATCCAGAAGCCAAGAAACCCATCTACATTTTTGTCTGTATTTATTCTATGTAAGACCATACCCAAAGTGGGCCAGTATTTTAAAGGTTATTGACTGAAGGAGTTCACACAGCACCCCTCCCTTTTGTCTAAATAAGAGAATTCTAAGCCTAATGTAAAACTATATACAATAAGAACAAATATCAAGTATTGTCCAGGGAAAAGAAGAGGCAAAAACATGCATAAAAATTAGAGTTACAACCAGTATGAACAATATCAAATGAGAAATATATGCAAATGTTTCAATAATTATCTTATCCTAAGGAGTCTTAGTCTTATATTAAAATGGCTTGGTTAAGTCATGTGACTATCTAGTCTTCAACCCATCAAAGACCTGAGAAGGGAAATAATATTACTTGAGTAAACAGGAGGTGCAATCTGGCAACTTCCAAAAGGTACAAGAAATGACAGAGACAATAAGCTGCATGGGCAATCACCCAAAGTCTCATTTACAAAGTTAGGGTAATGAACATTGGCTAAGGCCTAAAGTAACTACCAGACCATTTTCAGAGGCAGAAAAATTTTAAAAACGATCTTACCATATCTTGGCAAGGTTTGGCAGTCCTTTTGCTTGTGAAATGTCTCCCATAAGCTCACATTTGAAAATTGGTTTCTAGATTGTGGAGCTATTTGATAAGATAGAATTCTTAGGATTTGGAGTCTTTTTGGAAGAAGTGAGCCTTGAGGCCTTGACCCTACTTCCTGTCCAATCTCAACCCTGTGACTGTAAAAGCAATGTAACCAGTCACTTCTATTAGGGCTGCCATGCCTTTACCACCTTGCTGTACTATATGTCTTCAGGTTGTAGGCTAAATAAACACACAAAACCTTTCTCATCAAGTTTCTCTTGTCAAATATTTGGTCACAAGATGGAGACAAGAATTCTCTATCTTACTCACTCTCTGCCTTCTGACTTCCATTTTCTCTCAGTCAATCCCATTCAAAGCTGAGAATCTTGAATTCTCCACAGCATGTATTTGCCGTAAGCAACCATAGCAGACATCTCAACCTAAGTTGGCAAGTTTTTCTACCACTGAAAGATTTTCTCGGTTATTTGATAGGAAAGAAGGGAGATAGGAAGGAAGAAAGAAGTTGGGAGCATGGAGGGAGCAGAGGGGAGGAAGGAGGCAATTTTGTCCTGTGCTTTTTTTTTTGAAGGACCAGGTGAAGCAAGATGTGAAAATTTTTATAAAGGTTGAATAAAAGTCGGTGACTATGTAGACTGTCTGAGAAGGAGGTTAGAGAAGACCTAGGAAAAAAGATGCACAGAAGAAGAAACAATGTCTAGAGAAAGAGTAGGCAAAAAGATGACAGACATCCCACAGGTGTGTGGGAGTAGATAGCCAGTCAAAATAACTATCAGCTTTTACTTTTTCTTTTCAAGTAAAACTGAAATGTCAATAAAGTTAAGTTAGGATTTGGGACATCAGTGTAAAGTCATGTGAGGGCCAATCATGCCAGAGTGCTCCAGAGAACAGAAACTGACTCCTCAGGATTAAGTATACAACCCACATCTGACTTCTTTCTCAACCAGTTGCCTCAGAAGAGACTTGTCAAAATTCAGAGTCAGTAACTCCAGGGAGATTCATTATTCTCAAACCTCTTGAAGAATTCTATTTCCCTGGAAGTGGGGAGGAGAAAATCAGATGTATGAGAGTCTGGGATTTGCAAAAGCTTTACCTAAGCTTGGCAGGACTTCTGGGTGTTAGAATCTCCCAGGATTCTGATTTGCTTTTTTTCCTTTAAAATTAAATAGAAGTTTCCAACCTACTATAATTTGTATTTCTAAATATGTTGGAGTTTATCAAGAGTTTAATTTATATTTTGGACAAAATGATACCACCAAATTTGATTATTTATTTAACTTTTAGTAATATTAAATAAAGTTGTGTTCAAGAGAAAATTCTCATTCATATTATATCAAAGGAAATTGCATTCTTAGGACAAATACAAATGCTTGACAAGATCTTTCTTGTTACACTGCTATGGTCCTTATTCTGTGACTATTCAATGCAATACATTGCTTTTACATCAGAACCCCACAGTGGATGGAGGCAGTATTTACTACAAATACAACATGAGATGCTCTATTTAAAAAATACTTGGAACCAAGATTTGTGGTTTTTCCAAGCTAATATGATAGAGGAAAAGCTTACCTGTTTTTCTTTTAATGGAATTGCAAAGATAGCTAAAACAGTTGCATTAACAGATATTAAGTGATATTTGCAAAACTGAAGTGATCTTAACACATGTGAACATCTCAACACAAAAGCTCTGTTGAAACCCAAAGAGATTTTTTGTTTTGCTTTGGTTTAGTTTTTCCTATATTCCTATACTAAATCAGCAGTACAGCTCTGGAAAAAACATCCCTTCTCCCTTTCCTTTTGCAAAACCAATGATTACAAGAGAACTTTGAATTCCTAACAGTCAGCTGCCATTTCCTTTAAGGCATCAGACAGCTGTTATTTATGTTAGAGGATTCAGGCAGCTATTACAAAATACCTCCTAATACATTGTTCACAAACAACCTATACTTAACTCTTTACAGTGCTAGAGGCTGGAAAATTCAAGGTCAAGCTGATTACAGATTTGGTGTCTACTGACAGCCTGTCCATTATAGTTGACAATCACTATCCTTACTTAATAGAAAGGTTGTGCAAGCTCCCTCAGACTTCTTTCACAAGGCCTGAAGTCTCACTAAGTGTCTTTATGACCTCATTATGTTCTACTTCCTGAAAAGTACTACATGGGGAATTACGTCTCAATGTGTAATCAGAAGTGTGGGAACATAAAAATTCAGGCCCTACCTAGTATTGCTGATCTATGCTTTTTCATTGAAAGTATAGATTAAGCCTGACCTTTAGATCAATAAACAGACCATGTAATAATCAACAAATCCATGGCTCCTTTTGGATAAAACAGAGCACCAAGTATTTGAGGCATAGCAGCATGAGGTGGTTATTGTCTGTCTATCCTTTTTGTCCTCACATCCATTCTTTGCTGCAGGAACTCCTACAGGCAATAGCCTTTAATTTACCCACCCACTTGGGCTTGGCCTCTTATTCGATATAAGCTTATGTAAAGCATGTGTCTGGCCTCTTTTTGCCTGCTGTAGGATTCAGTTGCTCTTCCCAATTCGAGCAGAAGATTGTGATCTGTGAGTGCACCCTTAAATAAATAACCCTTTATTACGCTCAGTTCTGAGCTAGTGTAGGATTTCTTTGAGTATCCTTCTTCAATTGTCCATTTTGATTCACTTTAACTTTTTCCCGGAAAGGGTCACAATCATAAACAGAATGCCTGATGCCTTTGCTCTCACCACCTCAACCCTTTTAATCTGAGTAAAAGCTAAATCTTCATGTAGTGCATTGTGCAGCCTAGAAATATCTCTGCGTATGGCAGCTGGAATCTACCATAGTCTCCTGCCTGTGCACTTCTAGCAGACCTGATTCTGTGGCCAGTTCAGGTAGGTGTCGCTGAGCCACAGGCATGGTCTCAGCTACTTCCCTTGCAAACCTGAGTGGGCACACAAGCATGTGAACCCAATGTGGGTGACAGTCATCAGCTCCAAATGTTTCAGACCACATTGGCAACACCCTTTGTAGGCAGAGGCTGTTTGTTCATTCCCAGACACCCAGACCTGGGGCTGCTCATTCATTCCTGACCACCCAGACCCAAAAAATCACACAGACTCTATTAATTAAAACATTGCATGGTCAATCACTTACACTTATTGCGAGCTAGCTCTTATATCTTAAATTAACCCATTTCTATTATTTTATCTTTTACCATGAGGCTCATTATTTACTGGCAATGTTCTAGCTGGCAACTTGCATCTTATTTCTCTTGCAGCTATATGTCTTCTCCCTGATTCCACCTACTCTCTCCTCCTCTATCTGCTTGGAATTCTTGACTTGCCCTATTCTGTGCTGTAATGGGCCCAAAAGCAGCTTCTTTATTAACCAATGATATTCACAGCATACAGAGAGATTCCACATCAAAATGATGCAAAGATATTAAGATTTAAACTGGCATTATAAGGTAAGTTACAGACTGGAAATGTAGCTCATTTGGCATAGTTCATGTCTGGGGTTCCTTCCTAAGGGGAAGATAAATCCAGCATGTTGTCCCCACACTTGGGAGGTAGAAACTGTAGAGTAAGAAGGTGAAGTTCATGCTTGACAACACAGATAGTTCATAGCCAGCATGGGATAGGCGAAACCCTGTCTCAGGAAATAAATGTAATGACTAAACACTAGTAGATATCTCTTTGACTTCTGTCAAGGTATCAATTTCTTACTTCAATTTCCTTAGGTTCTCAGATAAATTGGTTGGGCTTGGGGGTTAATTGTAAAGTGTCATGCACATGCTTTTATGTTCCCTGCTCATGGCACTGTTTTAGATGGTTATAAGACCTTTAGGAAGTAAATGAATGTATCACTGAGGATTAGGTTTATAGCCTGGTCCCACTTTTTGTCTGCTTACTGCTTCCTGACTGGGAATGTAATGTGACCAGCTTGCTTCCACTCCTGCCATGACTGTATCCCCTTAAACTGAAAGCCCAAATAAGCCCTTCTTCCCTTAAAATTTTTCTTGGTATATATTTAGTCACAAGAACTGAAAAGTAACTGATTCAGTTGATATGTGATCATTTCAAATCAATTATTTTAAAGAGAAAAATCTCTTCCTTGCATTTGACATGTCATTTTCCTTAAAGATTTCAAAACAAGCCAATAAAAATTCTCTGGCTTCTGGAACAGCTCCACAGCATCATGTTGTAGTAATAGGAGCGGTGGGGCTGCGTCCTGGCACCCGGCCGCCCGCATGGCTTATGCCCCAAAATAATTACACAGAAACTGTATTCTTTTGAACACTTCCTAGCCCATTAGTTCCAGCCTCTTATTGGCTAGCTCTTACATATTGATCTAACCCATTGCTAATATTCTGTGTAGCACCATGAGCTGGCTTACCAGGAAAGATCTTAACCTGCGTCTTTCTGGAGTGGGAGAATCATGGCTACTCACTGACTCGGCTTCTTTCTCCCAGCATTCTATTCTGTTTACTCCACCCACGTAAGGGTTGGCCTATCAAATGGGCCTAGGCAGTTTCTTTATTAATTAACCAATGAAAGCAACAGATTAATACAAGACCTACCTCCATCATCATGTCTGATAATGACCCACAATTAAGATTTTGCAGCACAGCTATAGTGAAGAGCCTCAGACAACGGTTTACCTCCCTTTTAACTAGTTTAGTCCTTGGAGCTTATACTTCACAAGGCAACCATTTGGGGGAAGGAGAGGTACTCATTCAGATGCTCTGGTTTCACTGAGCCAATTAAGAATTAGAGAACACAGGCTTCCGATGGTGTGGCTGTTAGGATTCGGGCACTATGCTTGCCCTATCACCTGGCAAGACCCAACCAGGCAGTACCCTGGCCAGCCCAGGGTCCTGTGGCTCCTACATCAATACAAATGTACACAGGAGCAAAGGTCCCTTTAAAAAGAGACAAGTTCTGCACATCCCCGCTCTCTTTCAAGCTGTTCTACTGAACAGGCAGGCTCATCCTTGCCTCTTCTTCCTCTCTGTATTTCTCTTTCCTTCTTTTCTCCCCTTTCCCCTTCTCTCAATAAACTGCTCTCTTAAGCTCAGCCTGCATGGCATATTTATCTGCCATAAGGCCTCTGGCTCTCACCCTCTTTTCCTGTCAAGGTCTTTCTCACACTGTGTTGCAACATTTGGTACCATAAAACTCAGCAGCCTCTCCTGGCAGTTCTTCCTGCCTACTGGCAGTTTGGGAACCACTAAAACTCTGTAACTTTCAATTTAATCACCTTTCCAACTAAGGATTTCTAGAATTCTATATCCAACATCAGCAGAAATTGGCAGTAACAGTAGGCCCAATCCTTCCTGAACCCCTTAACATGTTTTTCATGACTGAAGATTCTCCTCTTGACTATGGTTTCTCACCTCTTGGCTCCAGCTGAAAGTCCCAGTACTGGGGAACCACATACCTCTTGGGCTTAGAGCCCTTCAGGCCCCTGTACTCACACAATGGTGTTGGGGGTACAGCTTGTACCCACCTACTCACTATGACTCCTGGACCTCACAGATGAAGACCTAAGGCCAAAATGAGTCATGGTCCTTGCTGAACATCTGGGATGCTGAAGTTTAGTATCTGGACTCTACCTGACTCACAGAAACTAGGCCCACCCCAATAGATATCAATCCAAAGCAGTTGCTTCCATATTCCATCACTTCATGGGACTTTTACACCAGTGATCCAGTATTTAGAAATATGTACCCTATCACCCAAGTTCTTTATGCTTTTCTCTCTGTTTCCTTTTTTTGTCTCTCTACATCTCATTCCCAGTGTGTGGTCTAGTCACACTGAGACTCTCTTTCCCTACTGCTGCAGCAGCCTTCTGCTACAGTGGTTTCCCTCTGCCTGGGAGCATCTATTCATTCTCTCCCATCTGGCTGCACTACGACTCTGTTTCTCCTGTACATAGATGCTGGCTGAAATGCTGCCCACTGTTCACAGCACACTGGGCTGTAGACAGAAGTCTCTGTTCTGCCCAGTCTTGCAGTCATTCAGTATCAAAGAAAAACACAGAAGCTTATATTATTTATAAACTGTTTGGCCTGTTAGCCCAGGCTTCTATTAATTAGCTTTTGCATCTTAAATTAACCCATAATTCTTGTCTATGTTTAGTCATGTGGTTTGGTACCTTTTTCGGTGCAGCATTTTCATCCTGCTTCCTTTGTGTCTACTGGTCCCTGTGTCTTACTCTATTCCTCTTCTCAGAATTTTCCTAGTCTGGTTGACCCACCTATATTTCCTACCTGCCTACTGTCCAACCAGCATTTTATCAAACCAATATGTATGACAAATCTTTACAGTGGATAAGAACATTTTCCCACAGCAGTGGGATGAGATGAACAACATCTGTTCAGAGTGCTTTTGTTTCCTGTCTATTTCATATGTTTGGAAAAGTGTATGAAAGCATATGTGGTCACATGCACATCATTCTGAATTCCTACATCCTTTATGTGTGTCTTAATAAGGGCATATGGTTTAAAAACTATAAGGGGTTTAATATATGTGTATGAGTATGCATGTGACTTTTGATTCAACTTTATGTGTGAATGTAAGCTAGCTTTAACTCTGTGTATATATTGCATACTCATGTGTGTATGCAACTTAAATCCAACTGTGCATATATGTTCATATAATTATTGCTTAAAATGCTTTTAAAAGTCCATGTAGGACTGTTTCATTATCCTTTTTAAAACTCATTGTATCTCCTAGACAAAAACAGAAAAAAAATGAATCTCAACTATTTTAAATTGGTATGTTGTTTGAAATGATAAATATAGTTAGATCTGTTACAACATACTGTCTATGTGATTCAACCCTGCTGTAAATATATTCTACATAGTCATAGAAATTTAAAGTTATAAAGATTTCTTTCAGATTAACAAAAACTAAGTACTTATGTCTTCGTCAAGGTTCCAACACCAAGCTTCTAGAAAATTTAAATAAATAACAACATATGTTTAAAACCAATGAAATGGCTATTGTGATTTCTTTCCTGAGCTCATTAAAAAATTTTGTTTTCATACTAAACATGCTTCAGTTCAAAATCGTTGTTTTTAAGGCTAAACTTTACAGGAATGCAATGTAAAAGCTACCAACCTATTGTAGATTGTTGAGTAATATAAGTTATGAGTCATCTTATAAATAATCATGCTCTTTAATTGTGATCATGTTGGGTACTGACGCAATTAGTTACACGGACAGAGCCTTAACTAGCCACCTGTGTGCTTAAGACAAGTAACTAAAGACAAAGTTTGCATTTTTATATATGCCCAATAGGCAGTTCTCAAGTGCTTGGAGACAGCTCTCAAGTGCTCAGAGATCTGGAGAAGATGGCATGTTAAAAGTTTAATTATTAAAAGCTTTTCATAACAAAGAGACAGAATAGCTCCTGGGACCACTCCCATTTCCTTCAAATTATATAGATTGGCACAGAAGAATGTCCACCCACAACTTGCTCCTTAACTGGCAGCAATAGCCACTGAGCAAACTTGCCTTTCACTTCAACTGCTGCAAAGACCCTCTTCAGGCCATTTACAACAGGAAACTGGGGAATCAACTTCCTCCAGTTGTCTAAGACAAAGGTAAAGTCCTATGAGTCCTTACTCCCCAGAAGCCTGTGGGATCTTCTGGAGCATTGCCGGCATACCTGCCAGCAGAAAGGTGGATGTTGCCCTAAGACCTGCTCTTAATGACCATGGAGGATCCCAGTGTACTGTAGTTAGCCAATCAAGTAAGTCCCTTTCATTATTTAATAAATAACTCAGGTAAAATTTATCCTTCTCAAGAACTCTGATGCAGTTTGACAGCAAGTAGGTTTGCCAGTTTGAAAGGGACAAAATCACAAAACAGGTTTAGGCAGAACTTCTTCCCATTCCTTTGTTTAAACAAAAGGTGTTTTAATATACACAGTTTAAGATGAGGAGATCGAAGAATGTTTCAGGGTATAAGAAAGTGCTTTGAGGTATACAAATGCAAGTTGTCAAATTTCTTTCTCATCATACTATTGTCCATAGTCTTAACATTAACTGATGAAGTTCTAATAAGATATTAATCCAACCCTGACAGAGTACAAAGCATCATACTATATCAGTACTTGATCATAACTACAAGATCAAGATTTTAAATTTCCTTTGGTAGTTTCCTAATTATAGACCTCAAAAATACTTTTCACTGTGAAAAAAAAAATCTGTCACAGTCATTTCTGGCATGAATATTCTGCGGCTTCTACAATGTAAATTTTAGTATAGATTATAAACAGTGTAAATGCTGATGTTCTAAAACTTATGCTTTCACAACTCAAAGAATTCTTGTGAATTCTAGGGAGTCGACTTGGAGGATTCACCTCAAACAGGTCATATGCACCCCTTCCTCCCTCCATTACCAGACTCTAAGAGCCTAAGCTTCCCTACCTTTCCCTAGTCCTGGCACCCTCCCTCTCAGTCACCAGGATCAAAATAACTTTTTTTCCTAAACATCACCTTGTCCTCTGCTCTGCCAGCACCTCACAAGGTCCAAGAAAAACCAGACAGTTCTGCAGAGCTTGGACAGATGTGAATCAGCCAGCTACTCCAGGATGTGACCTGCATCCCACGTTTCTCAGTTCCCCCAAGAATTCAACACCCACAAATCATCAGGAAGCAGTCTCGAGAATCCCGCACCCTCATTCCTATCCCATCTTCTATCCCCTTTAATTTTTCCTCCTTTTTATAAGAATAAAAAGGTGGGAATCTTGGGACTCAGACATTATGCCCTTGTCACCTGGCAGAATGAATCCAAGAAGTACTCTGGCCAGCCCGGGGTCCTATGTCTGCAGTATCACTACACATGTATGCAGGTACAAAGGTTCTTGAAAAGACAAACTCTGCCCATTCCCATCCTTCTTTACCACTGCTCAATGGTCCTTGCCGCTTCTTCCTCTTTCTCTGTATTTCTCGTTCCCTCTTAAGCTCTGCCTGCATGGCATATTTGTCTCCTGCCTGTTAAGAGACCTCTGGCCCTTACCTGCAGCTCGGCCCTTTGGCCTGCCAAGGTCTCTCTTGCACCATTTTAAAACAGGGGTCCAGTGTTTCTTTTAGTTGAACTTACTTTAAAGAGGATAGCTGGCACATGAGTGTGGTAGTCTTGTTTCTATCTATTTCAAATACTGTTTAGAGGGCACCTGCAGATTAAAATAATCTTATCCTGCTCTGCAAACAGATTTCAATAGTGTTTATCAAACCATTGTGGAAAACTTTTTTTAAAACATGGAAATGAAAAAAAAAACAGTGGCAGGAATAACAAGAACAGAAAATGTAGCCATGTGAAAATACAAGTAAATTGAACAAGTTCAAATATGAAAGAGAAAGGCTGCTGAAATGTGAATGAACACATTTAACACTCTGAAGGTACATGAGGATTCAACTATTTGGGGGCTATTCTGAGCAAGAGCAGCTGTGGGTTCTGAAACACATGGCTTAACATTTATCAAAGACGTGGTGGGGAAAACATGCAGGGTATATTAAGTTGGCAATTTTGAGATTCCTTAAAAGTTCTGTCATACAAAAATAATTCTTGATCACCAAGATGGAAAATACTTGTCATTGAGGAACAGCCTTCCAACTAGTCTGTGAACTGGAATATGTGGGAGTAGACTTTCCCCACAACAGCCTGCTTCTGTTTCTCCCTGGTCAGCAGAGCTAGTAACCAGATATCTGATCCCTGTGGTCATGTTTGACGAGAGATTAGGGGAGGGGTAGATCACAATCCATTAAGGACATGGGCTCATTCTTACAGCATGAGTGAGATTCCTGGGGAAATTCACATTTCCTTGGGGTCCATTGATTATTTCAACAGTCAGATACTCATATTCAGAGATATGGTGTCTCTTTAGACTACCTTCAATTCTGCCAACGTGTCACACTGGGAGCTTTAGAGGAAGATAAACCTGACTATTGGCCTCATGGACCTTGTAGAACTGTATTCTAAAACATAAGCAAGACACATGAAATAACTTTAGGGATGATACTATAATCTGTAGAAACATGTAAAAAAATTCTTTCAGTGGAACATTTCTGACCATCCAATCCAAAGTTTCTTCTCTACAGGATTCCACGAGGTCCCCACAAGTGATTCAGTTTGTTGCTTTGGGAAGGCACTTGCCCTTTTATTTCTACCATACTGACATTCAAGGATTGGACACCATCCTATTTCATGTACTTCTTTCTCTTCATTTCTCCATGATGCATAATTTATCCTCCCTGAATCTCCCACAATCTGCTTCAGACCTGAATATATATATATATATATATATATATATATATATATATATATATAATTTATTAGTTCTGTTCCTCTAGAGAACAGTGAAGACTGACTAATCCCTGACAAAATTCATACACACACACAAGCACATATATATAAATGTGTGTGTAAATATATATACGCATATGTGTGTATGTATATACACATGTAAGGATTATTCATAATTCTCTAGATTGATATAAAATATATTTAATATATTATATGTAATATAATAAACATTATACTACTAATAATTATGAATAAATAATAAATTATAATATATTAATGCAATGTAATATTTAACATATATTTACATACTAAATCCCCATACATATACATGATATGTATGTACGTATTATTATTATGTATGTGTATGTATATTTATGAAATTTTATATATTTAAATATGCATTGTACATTATATACATTTTTATATGGTATGTATATTTAATATGTATTAAATCCCCATATGTACATAGGAATTAATTAGATTGCCAAAAAGTCTGTGGCTTAGAAGTCTAACAATAGCTGAATAAGACTGATGAAATCAATGATCTATTAACAAAAAATCCAGTAGTAGTTTAGTCCACAAGTTTGGATGTCTCAGCTGGTCTTTATTATATGCAGGAATCCCAAAGAAGTAGACTCTAATGCCAGTGAAAAGAAGGACTTGACAGTAATATCAAGAGTAAGCAATCAAAGAGAGTAAGCTTCCTTCTTCCATGTCCTTTACATAGGTTATTATCAGAAGGTGCAGTTCAGATTGTAGTGGCATTTCACTTGTATTTTAATAAATCAAACTTGCCTGAGGATCAGAAAAGTAAAACCACCACACTGGCCAGCCTTATAAAACCAGCAACAATAACAAACACCTTTAATCCCAGTAGCCACACTAGCTTTCCTTAATAATCAGGCAGTAATGGTGCATGTCTTAAATCCCAGATTGAGAGAGAATTATAAAACGAGAGGATACAGCTCTGTCACAATCTCTCATTCTGAGATTTCTGGAGGCAGAATTGCCATTTTGGATTGGGGTTGAGATAAGAGCCAGTGGCTGACTGCTTTGCTTTTCTGGTCTTCAGGCTGAACCTCAATATCAGTCTCTGAACTTTTTTTAATTGAGCATAACCAGATTAAATGTGGATCTTCTCACATCAAAGGATCTGAATTAAAAGTGTTGTAGCAATCTTACTTTTTTGACTATTTGGATCAGCAGTTAGCAAATAATGACTTGGAGACTTATTAATTATTAAAAGCTTGGCCTTTGCTTAGGCTTTTCCCCAACTAAATATTATAATTTAAATTAACCTGCTTCTATTAAACTATGTTCTGCTGTGTGATGCAGTTATTTATCTTTACCGTGTATCTGACTTGTTTTATGTCTCACTGGCATCTCTTTCTTCTTCCCAGAATTCTTGTGTCTTCCCAGAAATTCCACCTATTCTTTTCTGCCTAGCTATTAAGTGTTCATCTTTTTATTAAATCAATCACAACAACACATCTTCACACAGTATAAACAAATGTCCCACAACTTTTTCTCCTTTTGTCTAAATAAAAAGAAAAGGTTTTACTCTTATACAATAAAGCTATATACAAAAAAATTATCATGTAAGATCTATATTCACAATATCTGTTTGTGATCATTTGTATTTGGCAAATTCAGAGACAATATTATTTATCTTCTCTTGGTAAGTCCAAAATTTTGTGTCTAATTTACTTTATATGATTACTAAGAAAAAATATAACTGTAACTATCTAGTATTCAACCCCATCAGAGACCTGAGAAAGATATAATATTACCTTAGTAAGCAAGAGGCTCAGAGCAAACAATTTCCAAAACTATAGAAATAGCAGATATATCTGGTTGTCTAAAGAGTCACCCAAGTTTCTTCTGCAACATTGGGGCATCCATCTTTGACATACAGGGCTATGTATGTCACTTTTCTGTGAAGCAAGAAATTTTGAAAGATTGTTTTACCTTGTCATGGCAAAGTTTGGCCATTGCCTTCTTTTGCATCCTGATTATCAAATTTGGACAATATCCTGTCAGCAGCTGAGGCAAGGGCAGTTTCTTGCCCAGTGGCCAATTTTGCCGGAATTTTGCCAAATTGAAAGCAAATTCCAGCCGGGCGGTAGTGGCGCACGCCTTTAATCCCAGCACTTGGGAGGCAGAGGCAGGTGAATCTCTATGAGCTTGAGACCAGCCTGGTCTACAAGAGCTAGTTCCAGGACAGGCTCCAAAACCACAGAGAAACCATGTCTCGAAAAACCAAAAAAAAAAAAGCAAATTCCATGTGGGGGCATTTTGATCTCCATCATATTTTTCTGAAGAAATTATTGATGCCAAAAACAGATATGTCTCACTGTCATGAGAAGCATTATGTTATTTTTTTGTTTGTTTTAATTTTTTTATTAAATTTTTTTATTAAAAATTTCCACCTCCTCCCCACCGCCCTTTTCCCTCTCCCTCCCCCCACTCCCCTCCCCCTCCCTCTCCAGTCCAAAGAGCAGTCAGGGTTTCCTGCCCTGTGGGAAGTCCAAGGTCCTCCCCTCTTCATCCAGGTCTAGGAAGGTGAGCATCCAAACAGGCTAGGCTCCCACAAAGCCAATACATGCAGTAGGATCAAAACTCAGTGCCATTGTGCTTGGCTTCTCAGCAGCCCTCATTGTCCACCATATTCAGAGAGTCCGGTTTTATCACAGGCTTTTTCAGTCCCAGTCCAGCTGGCCTTGGTGAGCTCCCAATAGATCAGCCCCACCGTCTCAGTGGGTGGGTGCCCCCCTCGCGGGCTTGACTTCCTTGCTCATGTTCTCCTTCCTTCTGTTTCTCATTTGGACCTTGGGAGCTCAGTCCATTGCATCAATGTGGGTCTCTTTCTCTATCTCCATCCATCGCCAGATGAAGGTTCTATGGTGATATGCAAGATATTCATTAGTGTGGCTATAGGATTGGGCCATTTCAGGCTCCCTCTCCTCAGCCCAAGGACCTAGTTGGGGGCATCTCTCTGGACCCCTGGGAACCCCTCTAGAGTCAAGGCTCTTGCCAACCCTAAAAAGGCTCCCTTAATTAAGATATATACATCCCTGCTCCCATATCCATCCTTCCATTATCCCAACCATCCCAATTCCCCCAAGCTCTCCCCATCCTCCCCTTCTCACTTGTCTCTCCCCATCTCCCCTTTCCCCCATCCCACCCCACCCCCCAGTTCCCAATTTTTGCCCAGCAATCTTGTCTACTTCCAATATCCAGGAGGATAACTGTATGTTTTTCTTTGGGTTCACCTTCTTATTTAGCTTCTTTAGGATCGCGAATTATAGGCTCAATGTCCTATATTTATGGCTAAAAACCAATTATGAGTGAGTACATCCCATGTTCATCTTTTGGGGTCTGGGTTACCTCACTCAGGATAATGTTTTCTATTTCCATCCATTTGCATACAAAATTCAAGAAGTCATTGTTTTTTACCACTGAGTAGTACTCTGATATGTATATGTTCCACACTTTCTTCATCCATTCTTCGATGGAAGGGTACCTCTCCTACCTCTCCTATGCACCCCCATGCACCCCCATGCACTCCCATGCAAATTCAGACCAGGCTGGCCTCGAACTCACAAAGATCCACTTACCTCTGCCTCCCGAGTCCTGGGATTAAAGGCCTGTGCTACCACCACTCTGCTCTCTGTAGCTTTCAGAGCCTCTCCTGGAACGAGCTCTTGTAGACCAGGCTGGCCTCCAACTCACAGAGATCTGCCTGATTCTGCCTCCTGAGTGCTGGGATTAAAGGCATGCATCACTACCACATGGCTTCTACTTGTTCTTAATAAGAATAAGCTGAAGTCAGTTATCAGGAGTGAAAGCTGAAGAATCAGAGAAGCAGAGTGGCCAACCACTAGAGAGAACTTTTACCTTTAACAATGCTCAGACCAAAGGGGCAATCCTGTCCTCAGACTGCTTCCTCAGACTGCATTTGAGCACCTGTCTCCTCACACCTTATAGTCCTCTCTCCACCCAGTCATACCCCTTCCTGTCTCCACCTCCCTAGTGCTGGGATTAAAGGTGTGAGTCACCACCACCTGGACTCTAGTGGTTTAGCTTTGCCAGCTGATCATCAGACAAGCTTCATTTGTTAAAACACAAACAAAATATCACTACACTGAAGCTCTCTGGGCTGGTGGGGTGGACGGAAGTTCATCTATTCCCGTGGAACTGAGGCATTGGATCCGTTGACGTGGTGGTGCCTATGACTACAATACACATGCACTCAAGACTTTATCTGTTCTTTACACAGGCAGGGCTCCCTCGTTTCCCCCTTCCCAAAACCAAAAATAAAAACAAAACACTATTAGAACTGGTAAATTATTTCAGTAAGGTTACAGAATACAAAATAAATATATAAAAACAGTAGTTTATATCACAATTTATTAAACATTTTCCACTTGCGACTTCTTTTGGACCATGACACATTTTTATGCAACTCTGGGCACATAGAAAGAGAAAGTACAAGAGTGGGCAAGATGGCTCAGCAGGTGCAAGCATTTCCTCTTCCAGGGGACCCATGCCAGAAGACTCACAACCACCTGAAACAAAGGATCCAACACCCTCTTCTGGCCTCTGAGGACAGTGGCCCATGTGTAGTGCACACCCAGATACACATGTTCACTGTGTGACAATGATCCCCAGAGACTCAGTCATCAGTTGATGTACTAGGAAAGATTAGGGGGTGTGGCCTCCTTGGAGAACGTGTGTCACTCTGGTCTTGGAGGTTTTTGAAAGCCCACACTATGCCTGGTCTGTCCCTGTCTACTGCTTGTGGAGTAGGAAGTAGATCTCAGCTACTGCTCCAACACCCTGACTGCCTGCATGCTGTCATGCTCACGACTGTGTTAAATACTTTCTTTTCTTCTTCCTCAGCACTACCTGTGAGGTGGCTGCCGTCTCTTTTGCATCATCATGGCTGCCCTCCGGTCTCTGGTGAAGTCCAAGGTCCTCAAAAACAGGACCAAGAAGTTCACCCAGCACCAGTCAGATGGATATGTCAAAATTAGGCGAAACTGACTAAAACCCAGAGGTGTCGAGAGCAGTGTACAGAGAAGATTTAAGGGCCGGATCCTAATGTCTAGCATTGGTTATTGGAACAGCAAGAAAACCAAGCACAACTGCCTAGCAGTGTCAGAAAGTTGCTGGTTCACAATGTCAAGGAGCTGAAAGGACTTCTGTTGTCTAGCAAATCTTACTGTGCTGAGACTGCTCACAACGTTTCCTCCAAGGAACATTGTAGAAAGAGCAACACAACTGGCCACCAGAGCCACAAACCCCAATGCCACCAGAGCCACCAACCCCAACACCGGGCTACCATAGCTTGCATGCATGTTTTAATTCATGTTTAAATAAAACCACAAAACTGCTGAAAAACAACCACCACAACAGCCTGTCCTGGAACTAGCTCTGTAGACCAGGTTGGCCTTGAACTCACAGAGATTCACCTGCCTCTGCCTCCTGAGTGCTACCACTGCCTAACCATTTTTATGGCTTTTAACTCCCTTCCATAAATTGTTTTCTAAAATGGATTGCTACTTCCACACTGTATCTGATACATTGGATTATCACTCCACTAGACCCATGTAAAAGCTGGGTTTTATCTTCAGGGTCCATACGGAGGTGTGTGGTCTGTGTTGCCTCCGAGGGCCTTGTCTGGGTCCGTGATCCTTGTGCAGCCAGGGACCATGTTCGTGATCTGTGCTGTGTCCAGAGATTGTGTGAAGCCCATGACCCCTGTTCCCAATGACAGTGAAGAGCAATCACACACATGAACACACACAGGTGTATCCCAGTGGTAGAGCACATACTCGCATGCATGATGAGCCCCCAGCTTCAAATATCCCCTCTTCTACCTCAGAAGATTTGGATTCAAAAGTCATCTTCTCACTTCAAATGATTTAATTAAGAAAAAAAATTCTTCATCAATTACCCAGTTACTTCTGTTTTACTTAATTACAGTTGTAGAAAAGTTAACATACAAGAATAGGCATCATAAGTCCAATAATATCTCCTTAAGTCATACTTAATTTCCAAATAAAACCAGTAGCCAGGTCATAATTATTCACAGCATGAAATAGTTATTCCTTGTTCAAATACAAATGAATTAAAAATTTTTGAATACATGGCAATGTCCCTTGAAGGACATTCTTATAGTATCTCAAACTTAAATATGATAACCAATGATATTCATTTTAATGATGTTACATTATGTGATAAAGAAATCAAAGAAAGAAAATACAAATACTTGTATAAATGCATTATTAACAAAATATGACAGAAGCTATCAATTATAATTCTTGTTTCTGCAACTTTCGATGTGTCCTAATCTGGTATTTAGAACTACCTTTCTCTATTACACATCCTTTATTTCCTCTAACCCTAGGAAATATATTATCAAGTCCTTGCTCTTTACCAGGAGAAGTGAGCCATATCTTCATTCCTGAAGGGTCAGTGCCCTTTGTCACCTTGATTAGGCTATTGTATTTTCCCTCTTACTTTAATAACAGGACATGGGGTTCTACCACTAAAAATATATTTTCTTACCTTCCCTTTCTTTGAAAATGAGTTATTCTGAGGCAGGCCTAGGTGGCAGAAGCACCGGCGCGCAGGCAGGCCCGGGCGGCGGAGGCACCAGCAGGCAGGCCTAGGTGGCGGAAGCACCGGCGCACAGGCAGTCCCAGGCGGCGGAGGCACCGGCAGGCAGGCCCTGGTGGCAGAGGCACCGGCAGGCACGCCTAGGCGGCAGAAGCACCAGCGCGCAGGCAGGCCCGGGTGACGGAGGCACCGGCAGGCAGGCAAGTTCGGGCGGCAGAGCCACTGGATGCAGGATAGTGCGGGCAAGAAACAGTGAAGCCCGCACTGAGAGCAGATTGCCCCACTACAATTAAATCAAACCCAATAGATAGCATCGGTAAGAGGAGATGGGCAGACGCCAAGGCAAGAATTCACCCAACAATCTGAAAAACAACATGAAAACACCAGAACCCAATGATCTTACAACACAAGGACTTGAACACCCTAACACAGGAGAAGAGGAAAAAACTGACTTTTTGAAAGCAATAGAGTCCCTTAAACAACATGTAAAAAAACGCCCTCATAGAAATGGATGAGAAGTATAACAAAAAGTTTGAAGAAATGAGTAAATACGTAAATGATACCCTGGGAAGCCAAGAAAAAACGATCAAACAGGTAATGGAAACAGTCCAAGAATTGAAAACTGAAATGGAAGCAAGGAAGAAAACACAAACTGAGGACCAGCTGGATATGGCAAATATAGGTCAACGAGCAGAGACTACAGAAACAAGCATAATCAATAGAATACAAGAGATAGAAGAAAGAATCTCAGATTCTGAAGACACCATAGAGAAAATAAACGGACTGATCAAAGAAAACACCAAAACCAACAAATTCTCATCACAAAACATTCAGGAAATATGGGACACAATAAAAAGACCAAACCTAAGAATAATAGGGATAGAAGGAGAAGAGGCACAGCTCAAAGGTCCAGAAAACATTTTTAACAAAATTATGGAAGAAAACTTCCCCAACATAAAGAAAGATATTCCTTTGAATATTCAAGAAGCATACAGAACACCAAACAGACTGGATCAAAAAAAAAAACGTCCCCTCGCCATATAATAATCAAAACACAAAATACACAGCTTAAAGAAAGAATATTAAGAGCTGCAAAGGAAAAAGGCCAAGTAACTTATAAAGGTAAACCGATCAGACTTACACCTGACTTCTCTATGGAAACCATGAAAGCCAGAAGGTCCTGGATAGAGGTACTACAGAAACTAAGAGACCATGGATGCAAACCCAAACTATTATACCCAGCCAAGCTATCGTTCACTATCAATGGAGAAAACAAGACATTCCAGGATAAGAACAAATTTAAACAATACGTTGCCACAAATCCAGCCCTACAGAAAGTAATAGAAGGAAAATCACAACCCAAGGAATCCAACATTGCCAACACTGCCTACAATAACCCAGGCATCTAGCGACCCTTCAACAGCACAACTCAAAGAAGGGAGACACACAAACTCTTCTAACAAAAGCAGTAAGAATAACCGGAGTTAACAACCACTGGTCATTAATATCACTTAATATTAATGGTCTCAATTCACCAATAAAAAGGCACAGGCTAAGAGATTGGATACGAAAACAGGATCCAACAGTCTGCTGTTTGCAAGAAACTCATCTCAACCACAAAGACAGGCATCTACTCAGAGTAAAGGGTTGGGAAAAGGTTTTTCAAGCAAATGGTCCTAAGAAAAAAGCAGGTGTGGCCATACTAATTTCTAACAAAACTGACTTCAAACTAAAATCAATCAGAAGAGATCGAGAGGGACACTTTATACTCATAACAGGAACAATTCAGCAGGATGAAGTCTCAATCCTGAATATCTATGCCCCTAATATAAAAGCACCCACTTATGTAAAAGAAATATTGCTAAAACTCAAGGCAGACATCAAATCACACACACTAGTAGTAGGAGACTTCAACACACCTCTCTCACCAATGGACAGGTCAATCAGACAGAAAACTAATAGAGAATTAAGAGAATTGTTGGAGGTAATGAATCAAATGGACTTAACAGACATCTATAGAACACTCCACCCAAATAGGAAAGAATACACCTTCTTCTCTGCAGCTCATGGAACCTTCTCGAAAATTGACCACATACTTGGAAACAAAGGAAACCTCCACAGATACAAAAAAATATCAGTGTCCACCTGTGTTTTATCAGATCACCATGGATTAAAGTTAGAAGGCATCAACAATGCTACCCCCAGAAAGCTGACAAACTCATGGAAACTGAACAGTCAACTACTGAACCACACCTGGGTCAAGGAAGAAATTAAGAAAGAAATTAAAGTCTTCCTTGAATTTAATGAAAACAAAGAGACAACATACTCAAACCTATGGGACACGATGAAAGCAGTGCTAAGAGGAAAGTTCATAGCACTAAGTGCCCACTTAAAGAAAACGGAGAAAGCATACATTGGGGACTTAACAGCACACCTGAAAGCTCTAGAAAAAAAAGAAGCAGATGCGCCCAGGAGGAGTAGAAGACTGGAAATAATCAAACTGAGGGCAGAAATCAACAAAATAGAAACACAGAAAACAGTCCAAAGAATCAATGAAACAAAAAGTTGGTTCTTGGAGAAAATCAACAAGATTGACAAACCCCTATCCAAACTAATTAAACGATAGAGAGAGAACACGCAAATAAATAAGATCAGAAATGAAAAAGGGGACATAACCACAGACACAGAGGAAATTCAGAGAATCATTAGATCTTACTACAAAAGCCTGTATGCCACAAAACTGGAAAATGCAAAAGAAATGGACACTTTTTTAGATAAGTACCATATACCAAACCTAAACCAAGACCAGGTGAACGATCTAAATAGAGCTGTTAGTCGCGAAGAATTAGAAACAGTTATCAAAAATCTCCCTTCCAAAATAAGCCCAGGACCAGATGGTTTCAATGCAGAATTCTACCAGAACTTCCAAGAAGAGCTAATACCTATACTTCTTAATGTATTTCACAATATAGAAACAGAAGAGTCATTGCCAAATTCCTTTTATGAAGCTACAGTTACCCTGATACCAAAACCAAACAAAGACCCAACCAAGAAAGAGAATTACAGGCCTATCTCACTCATGAACATCGACGCAAAAATTCTCAATAAAATACTGGCAAACCGACTCCAAGAACACATTAGAAAAGTTATCCATTATGATCAAGTAGGCTTCATTCCAGAGATGCAGGGCTGGTTCAACATACGCAAATCTATCAATGTAATCAACCATATAAATAAACTGAAAGAAAAAAAACCATATGATCATTTCATTAGATGCTGAAAAAGCATTTGACAAAATTCAACACCCCTTTATGATAAAGGTCTTGGAGAGATTAGGGATACAAGGGTCATACCTAAATATAATAAAAGCTATTTACAGCAAGCCGACAGCTAACATTAAATTAAATGGAGAAAAACTCAAAGCCATCCCACTAAAATCAGGAACACGACAAGGATGTCCACTCTCTCCATACCTCTTCAATATAGTGCTTGAAGTTCTAGCAATAGCAATAAGACAACATAAGGGGATCAAGGGGATCTATATTGGAAAGGAAGAAGTTAAGCTTTCATTATTTGCAGATGATATGATAGTACACATAAGCGACCCCAAAAACTCTACCAAAGAACTCCTACAGCTGATAAACACCTTTGGTAATGTGGCAGGTTACAAAATCAACTCCAAAAAATCAGTTGCCTTCCTATACACTAAGGATAAGGAAGCAGGGAGGGAAATCAGAGAAGCATCACCTTTCACGATAGCCACAAATAGCATAAAATACCTTGGGGTAACTCTGACCAAGGAAGTGAAAGATCTATTTGGCAAGAACTTTAAGTCTTTGAAGAAAGAAATTGAAGAGGACACCAGAAAATGGAAGGACCTCCCTTGCTCGTGGATTGGGAGGATCAACATAGTAAAAATGGCAATTCTACCAAAAGCAATCTATAGATTCAACGCAATCCCCATAAAAATCCCATCAAAATTCTTCACAGATCTGGAGAAGACAATAATCAACTTTATATGGAAAAACAAAAAACCCAGGATAGCCAAAACCTTCTTATACAATAAAGGATCATCTGGAGGCATTACCATCCCTGACTTCAAACTCTATTACAGAGCTACAGTACTGAAAACAGCTTGGTACTGGCATAAAAACAGAGAAGTCGACCAATGGAATAGAATAGAAGACCCTGACTTTAGCCCACAAACCTATGAACACCTGATTTTCGATAAAGGAGCTAAAAGTATACAATGGAAAAAAGAGAGCATCTTCAACAAATTGTGCTGGCAAAACTGGATGTCAATCTGTAGAAGAATGAAAATAGATACATATCTATCACCATGCACAAAACTCAAGTCCAAATGGATTAAAGACCTCAATATCAGTCCAAACACACTGAACCTGATAGAAGAGAAAGTGGGAAGTACTCTACAACACATGGGCACAGGAGAACACTTCCTACGTATAACCCCAGCAGCACAAACACTAAGGACATCATTGAATAAATGGGACCTCCTGAGACTGAGAAGCTTCTGTAAAGCAAAGGACACTGTCACTAAGACAGAAAGGCAACCCACTGACTGGGAGAAGATCTTCACCAACCCCGCAACTGACAAAGGTCTGATATCCAAAATATACAAAGAACTCAAGAAATTAGACCGTAAAAGGTTAATCAATCCAATTATAAAATGGGGCAGAGCTGAACAGAGACTTTTCAACAGAAGAAGTTCAAATGGCCAAAAGACACTTAAGATCGTGCTCAACTTCCTTAGCAATCAGGGAAATGCAAATCAAGACAACATTAAGATACCATCTTACACCGGTCAGAATGGCTAAAATCAAAAACACCAATGATAGCCTCTGCTGGAGAGGTTGTGGAGAAAGGGGCACTCTCCTCCATTGCTGGTGGGAATGCAAACTTGTGCAACCACTTTGGAAAGCAGTGTGGCGGTTTCTCAGGAAAGTCGGGTTCAACCTACCTCTCGACCCAGCAATACCACTATTGGGAATATACCCAAGAGATGCCCAAACATACAACAAAAGTATATGCTCAACTATGTTCATAGCAGCATTGTTTGTAATAACCAGAACCTGGAAACAAGCTAGATGTCCTTCAATGGAAGAATGGATGAAGAAAGTATGGAATATATACATATTAGAATACTACTCAGCAGTAAAAAACAATGACTTCTTGAAGTTTGCATACAAATGAACGGAAATAGAAAATACTATCCTGAGTGAGGTAAGCCAGACCCAAAAAGAGGAACATGGGATGTACTCACTCATATTTGGTTTCTAGCCATAAATAAAGGACATTGAGACTATAATTCGTGATTCTAGAGAAGCTAAATAAGAAGGTGAACCCAAAGAAATACATATAAGCATCCTCCTGAATATTAACCTTCATCAGGCGATGAAAGAAGACAGAGACAGAGACCAACATTGGAGCACTAGACTGAAGTCTCACGATCCAAAGGAGGAGCAGAAGGAGAGTGAGCACGAGCAAGGAACTCAGGACCGCGAGGGGTGCACCCACACACTGAGGCAAAGGGGATGTTCTATTGGGAACTCACCAAGGCCAGCTGGCCGGGGTCTGAAAAAGCATGGGACAAAACCGGTCTCGCTGAACATAATGGACAATGAGGACTACTGAGAACTGAAGAACAATGGCAATGGGTTCTTGATCCTATTGCACGTAATGGCTTTGTGGGAGCCCAGGTAGTTTGGATGCTCACCTTAATAGACCTGGATGGAGGTGGGTGGTCCTTGGACCTCCCACAGGGCAGAGAAACCTGCTTGCTCTTTGGGCTGAGGAGGGAGGAAGACTTGATTGGGGGAGGGGGAGGGAATGGGATACCCAAACCACAGAAAGATATTACTAAGAAAGAAAATTACAGACCAATATCACTCATGAACATTGATGCAAAAAATACTCAATAAAATACTGGCAAATCAATTTCAAGATCACATTAGACCCATCATCCACCATGATCAACTTGGCTTAATCTCAGCGATGCAGGGATGGTTTAATATATGAAAATCTCTGAATGTAATCCATCACATAAACAAACTGAAAAATAAAAACCATAAGATCATATACTTTTGTTGTATGTTTGGGCATCTCTTGGGTATATTCCCAATAGTGGTATTGCTGGGTCGAGAGGTAGGTTGAATAAAACATATAAGCATCCCCCTGAATATTAACCTTCCTCAGGCGATGAAAGAAGACAGAGACAGAGACCAACATTGGAGCACTGGACTGAAGTCTCACGATCCAAAGGAGGAACAGAAGGAGAGTGAGCACGAGCAAGGAACTCAGGACTGCGAGGGGTGCGCCCACACACTGAGGCAATGGGGATGTTGTATCGGGAACTCACCAAGGCCAGCTGGCCGGGGACTGAAAAAGCATGGGACAAAACCGGTCTCGCTGAACATAATGGACAATGAGGACTACTGAGAACTGAAGAACAATGGCAATGGGTTCTTGATCCTATTGCACGTAATGGCTTTGTGGGAGCCCAGGTAGTTTGGATGCTCACCTTAATAGACCTGGATGGAGGTGGGTGGTCCTTGGACCTCCCACAGGGCAGAGAAACCTGCTTGCTCTTTGGGCTGAGGAGGGAGGAAGACTTGATTGGGGGAGGGGGAGGGAATGGAAGGTGGTGGCGGGGAAGAGGCAGAAATCTTTAATAATTAAATTAATTAATTAATTAAAAAAATGAGTTATTCTGTACTACAGACTGACCTGGAACTCTATATAACTCAAGTTGACCTTAAACTTGTTGTGATATTCTTGCCTCAGCCTCCAAGGTGCTGAGATTTAGGAGTGAGCCATCATCTTTGGGTTTGTTTTATTGTTGTCTGAGGTATCTCTCCTGCCTGGTCCCACAGTCATTTCATCCCAAAAAAACACACAGTGATCTACATTAATTATAAATTGATTGGCCTATTAGCTCAGGCATTTTATTAACTCTTATAATTTATATTAGTCCATAATTCTTGTCTGTGTTAGCCACATGGCTTGGTACCTTTTTCGGTGAGACAGTCACATCTTGCTTCCTCTGTGTCTGACTTCCTCTGTGTCTGGGTGATGTCTGCAGACTGACTGTTTCCTCTTCCCAGAATTCTCTTGTTTTTATTGCCCCATTTCTACTTCCTGCCTGGTCACCCCACCTATACTTCCTGCCTGGCTACTGGGCCAATCAGCGTTTATTTAAAATACAAGTGACAGGGTACAGATAATTGTTCCACAACACCCCTTAGGAGAAAAATTGCTGTTAAATAATTCATGACTCTTGGGTAAAACATGATCAGTTTTAATGTGAAATAATTTCAATTAAACTATTTCAATTTATATATGTACATAGGCTTATATGTATTATAATAATTTGAGGTAAATAAATAGTAACATGGTTCTTTATGACTGTTTAGACATCCTTAGTGTTATTTTACACTTTTAATTTTGTATAACCACTCTACCCCACATTATATTCAAATAATATTCAAACATGTATCATAGCTTAAGTTGGGGCTCCATGAACTCTTCTGTCTGTGCTTTATGTTGACTGTGTTGACACTGTGCTGGTCTTTTGTAATTTTTATTTTTTTAGTTAAAATTAAAATACAATTATATAACTTTTTCTTGTTTTTCCCTCTAATCCCTTTCATTCTTGTTCCTTCTTGAAATCATGGCTTTAATTACTATTTTACACACACACAAACACATACACACACACACACACCCTAAACACATAAATATAGAATGCTCAGTCCATTTAGTGTTACCTGTATGTATATGGTAGGCCACTTGGTAATGCAGGACTAACTAGGGACCTTATCCTTGGGGGAAACTATTTCACCCTCTCTCAGCACTCATTTCTATCTTTGGGTGGAGCCATGTGAAAATGTCCCCTTCCATCTTAGCTTTTAGTGGTGTTGTATATCTTCAAGTCTTGTTTAGTTATTGTTCAGGAATAGTTGGTGAAACTTCACTGTCATTTCTTGGAGGCACATTCTCATGGCATCTTTCTTAGTCCTTTTTGTCCTTAAAACCTTTTTGCCCACTCTTCTGTGATGTTTCCTGAATCTTAGGTGTAGAAGTTGTTCTGCAGATATATCAATTGGAGCTAGACACCCCACAATTACTTGTTCTCTGTAGTCTGGCAAATTGTGGTTTTCAGTAATGGCCTCTGTTACAAAGAAGTTTCTGTAATGAGCAGTGAGAAGTACAGTTATATTTGGAACTAAGAACCACTGCTGAGAAAGATGTAATGTTAGTTTTTATGGGTCCAGGTTACCTCAGTCAATGCAATGTAGTGGGAGGCTGCTTCTTCAATTCCTGGTCTCCAGATTCTGGCAAGGTTCCAGCTAGCAGCTCACGTCTTTCCCCTCTGGCGGCTACATTGCATCTTTTCGACTACACCCTTTTTTTTCCCAGCACTCATTTCTGTCTTTACCACTTACCTAGGCTCTTCCCTATTATAGGTCTAAAGCAGTTTCTTTATACATTAATGGTATTCAACCTTACAGAGGGAAATCCCATATTATTATTAATTTCTGTTTTGAAACAGCACCTTGCTAAATTACCTACACTGACCTCAAACCTATGATTTCCTGACTAAATTTTTCAAATAGGTGAGAATTTGACAGAGTACACTAAGTCCAGTTATATACAGTCTCTATCCAGGAATTATAAACATCAACATAAACATGAAAGCTGAAAGATTCCCCCATTGAAATACATTTAAATTTCGAAGTGCAAGTACAGAAGAAAGATATATAAATGAGAAACCAACAACTTAGCAATGAAGAAAATCAAAGCAGAATAGAGACAAATTATAGAACAAGAGAAAAAGTAAATGACATGAAAAAGATGAGGAGAATCATAAAAGAAGCCTATTGGGGGTGCATTTATAGATACAGACAGTGATTCTGCAGAAGATATGCTATGGTTACAATGTAAAATGTCCCCACAGGCTCATCTAACTAAACAATTGGTCCCCTGGTGGTGTTGCTGTTTCAGGAGACCATAGAAAGTTTAAGACAAGTGCTGCCGCGCCAGCGCAGTCTGGAACCAAGAGTCTTGGTGGAGGGTGTCCAGGTTGAATGAATGCACAGAGCAGGAGGTTGAGGTGGAACAGCTTCCTTTATTGCCCTGTTGGGGCTGGCTTTTATACCATGGCACCAAATGAGGAGGGGCTGCAAAGGGACTGTAGCCTGACCCCAGCAAGGATCAAGGAATGGTCACCATGCACTCAAAATTCCTTCCTTCCCGCTCCAGGAGCAGAGGGAATTTATTGTTTTCCTTGCAGATAAGCACCTCAAATGGGGGCAGGGATATCAACTCAGGGCTGCAGTTCCCACAATTCCCCCTACTTCATTTTATAATGAGGGGCCCTGTCTTAGGTCCTGTGAGAGAAGTACCTTCCCTTACCCGTATTAGGGCCCCCCGATGCCCTGTCTTAGGTGGGGGGTCTCCCCACAGGTTGCCCATCCTTGGAGGCCCTCATTTTTTCAGCATCTGCAGCCACACCTCATGACTTCCAGGAGAGTCATGCGCCAGACTGAGTAATACCTGATGGTGGACAAGCTCAGTCAAGGTGAAGATGTTTAAGATTGTTTTAAGAAAAGCAGGCCTACTGCCACCCCTACTAGTCCCAAGATCCCCAGGGATAAGGCACCTCCCCATTGCTGCTCCCAGCCCCCAATCTTGACCATGGTATTCCACCATACCTCAGCAGATACAGGTTCAACATGAGTTTCATTAATTGCAATAATTTGATGTACCAAAGAGTGGGTAAAGTTTACAAAGGAATCATTCCAAGGCCCCCTAAGGTAAGCATTAAGGCGTTGCACCTCAAAGGACATATTTTTCACTTCCATAAGGGTCACACAGGCAGAATGATAAAAATGAGAACAAGAGGCTTGTTCAACATCCACAACACATTAATCTGTTCCTGTAATAAGGCTGTTTGCTGATTTAAATTTGACATCCCCAATTGAATATGTGAGTTAATGGAATTTTGAGTTTCTAAGGCCTGGGTAACACGGGCAACAAGAGTGTTAACCGTCTCTGCGGTAGCTGCACTCTGGGACACGGTGATTCCTGCAACGGTGGTGGCTGTGGCTGATATGGCAATAGCTGCGATGACTGCGGCGGTGATCCCAAGGTCTCTCCTTTCTCTATAGAAGATAAGCTCTCGTCCATCATGTGGGTCTTCTACCACCAGGGAAACCAGGGCAGGAATTCTCACCATCAGCCCAGACTCATCCTTTGGGGACCAGCAATTGCTCAAAAAGCAGGAGCTGGAAGAACAATTAAGGACACCATCCTCCCCGAACGACCCATTAAAGGAGACAAACATAAAGGGAGGTAGAACACAAGCTAGGCTGACAATAGAGAAATTCATTCCCACTGCATAATTAATCTGGAGGGAGGTTTCAAAGATGTCCGATGTGTTCCATCATGCTGTAGCATTGAAGGCCATGCCCCTTTGAAGGACTAAAGGTCTAATATCTGTACATGCACAAGGGCCACAGAGAAACATGCCTGTGAACATAGGTGAAACTCCTGCCATATTTGGATTTCTATAGGAAAAATCAAAGGCCCCTCCCAAGGAGTTTTTAAAGGTAGGTCAGTGACCAGACCACCATAAATATTTATCTCCCTCCAATTTCCATGGTTCCTTAAAAGCACAATTTCCCCAAGGCAATGGTAAATATAATTTGAAGGATTGTGGCATCTTCTAACATAAGGGAGCTGGTCTTGGAGGGGTAGGGAGTCCAGAAACATTTCTTTTAAAATTTATTGGGTAAAAGATATCTCTCAATCCAAAACAGGGATGTCCAGAGGAATTAGAAGAAAATTCTCCCAGAGAATAATTACTAAGGACCACACACGGTCCAGAAAGGGAGACACTAGGTATCACTGAAATATTGCTAATCCTCCGGAAGCAGAGGGCATGGGATATATCAAACGTTAAATTACCCAGTGAGGATCTTTCTAATGCTGTATTTGCTGCAGGAACTCGCAAGGTATAATTGGTGGAGTAAAAGGATGGAAAAACAGAGCTTATTTTACTTACCGGCATCAGTATGGGTGGATTCCTCAGGCCTCCCTCGATGTTCTTCACTTGAATCCATATTATCAGAGCCAGTAGGGCCCGACTCCACTGGCCGAACATTCTGCTCTGGCACCCAGATGGGTTTTTTGGTTCCTGGAGGGAAGACACAAATGGCTCCCCCCACCCTAGTCAGCATGATACTATCCTTCCATATAACCCAGTCCAGAGATTGGGAGTTTCTGCCACTGTCTTTCCATTGTTGATAGACCTTGTTTATCTATTGTTAAAAAATTTTAAATGTATAAAATTATAGATAATTGGGTATTTGGGGAGGTGTATACTCCCCCTTTTTTATTTTACAAAAAAAAATCTGTTTAAGGGTAGCATGTGTGTGTTCCACTATGGCCTGTCCTGTAGGATTATGTGGAATTCCAAAGGTATGTGTAATTTGTTGTTCTTGGCAAAATTTTGCAAACTATTGGCTGGTATAAGCCGGTCTGTTGTCTGTTTTGAGAAGGTCTGGGATGCCCATATAGGCAAAAGCCTGTAGACAATGGGCAATAACATCCTTAATCTTTTCCCCTGAATTGTAAGGAAGCATAAATTACCTTAGAATAAGTATCTACCGAGACATGTAAAAATTTAAGTCTGCCAGCTTGGGACAAATGGGTAACATCCATCTGCCAAAGGTGGTTAGGACAGAGGCCTCGAAAATTAATACCTTCATTGGGGGCATTATGAAATGGAGCACAAGCTAGACATTGGGACATGATTTGAGTAGTCGTGGCTAGAGAACAGCCAGAGTGAAACTTTAGAGAAGAAGCATTTAAATGATACTTTTCATGAAGATGACGGGCTCGTTGTTCCTCAGAAACGAACAATGCCATTGGGCGGGTGAGGGAATCAGTAAGCTTATTTCCCTCTGCCAAGGGCCCTGGCAGATCAGTATGGGCCCGAATGTGGCCAACAAAGGCAGGAAACACTCTTTGGCATATAAGACTTTGCAGCTGAACCAAAAGGTGGAAAACCTGAGAGGTAGGTAATATGTATGGTGAGGTTTCCAATGGCCCTACAATCCTTGCCACATATATACTATCGGTATACAAGTTGAAGGGTTGATCCTGGAAAAGTGAAAAGGCCATAAGGCAGGCTGTGAGTTCCGCAGCTTGGGCAGAAATTGAACCTAGGGGCTGCTTTTCTTTAATTGAATCAGAGAATAGTACTGCATAGCCCTTGAAGAACCATCAGTGAACACTGAGCACATTCCCTTAAGGGGGGAGGTTTTCATAATTTTTGGAAAAATAACAGGATGATTTTTTAAAAAGGAAATTAAATGGGAATCAGGATAATGGTTATCAAAAATGGCTCCAGTGGTGGCGATGAACAAGGTCCAACCATCTTGAACTCTCTGTAGCCTTGTTATTTCTCTTTTTGATAAGGGATTAGAAATTTATTTGGGATCCTGCCAAAAGCTTGTAAACTAAAATCATATGCCTTCCATAGGAGCTGCAGCACCATTTCATAATATGGAGTCACCACCTTCTTAGGGGAAGCGGGTAAATGTCCCCTTTGCCAAAAAAACTCCAGTAGGGGAAAATTGTGAAGAAAAGACCCAATAAAAAGGGTGGGCATAATAGAGGCGGCGGATATGTGCTTGCTCAAGAGCATTAAGCAAGGCATATAGGGCTTCTTTTGCCGTTGGAATCATGAACCTGGGGGAGGCGGGGGAAGGGTCCCCAGGCAGCATGTCATAAAAGGGCTTAAGAGCTCCCGTAGGAATGGAAAGGGAGGAACAGATCCACTGAACATCTCCCAATAATCTCTGTCAGTCATGGAGGGTCTGTAAATGGGAGCAATCCAGCTGCAGTCTCTGAGGCTGAAGCCCAATGAATTGGATTTGAAAGCCCAGATAGGAATAGGGGGGCTGCATCTGCACCTCCTCTGGGGCCAAAATGAACCCATGACCCTCCAGAAGGGTCTGTAACTCTGCAAACATTAATAAACTTTCCTCTTTTGTTGGTACTGCCAGAAGTGTATCATCCATATAAAGGACATTATGAAAGGAGGAAAACTTATGCCTAAGTGGATCCAAACAAGCTGCAACATACATTTGACAAATTGAAGGACTGGCAGCCCTGTCTTGGATTGTTAGGGTCAGGAATTTTTATAACAGGCAATCACTGGGTAGCACTTAACGCCTCCATGGGGAGCCTTCTCCTAGTGGAGCCTCCTCAGAGCCCAACCAAGTGGGAGGGGCCGGAGAGGTCCTGAAAGGGTCAGAAAGAGAATAGGGAGGGGCTTGTCCTGTTCCCCAGAGGTCCCCTTTGTCTTTTCTTTTAAATGGCCCTACTTAATTCCCACTGCAGTGCTGCGATTTCTCCCTCCAAAACTTCTTCTTCTGAACCTGTTGATTTCCCCAAGCTCTCTTCAAAATCAGACAAAGAAGGGTAGAGGCGTGTTTGCACCCAAGAATTTTGCTTGGGACAAGCTCCTCAGCTCTGAGAGAAAACTCCATCCTGGGATTCACTTCCCTCCCACCTGTCTGGAGGTTTTCACTTTCTTTTACTCTTTCTCTCTTCTACCTTACCAGGCCTCCCCTTAGCAGGCTGAGAGAGCTATTCAGCCTCCATGTCAGAAGAAATATCAGAACAAATAGAAGCCTTAGTCTCACAATCTTGGATCTCAGATAACACCTCTTTTGTTGCTTCCAAATCCTGCTTAACCTGGAGTTTCTCTGTAAGTAAAGCATCCCTGATCAGTCTCCAAAGGGAGACAGTGGTCATTGGTAGAACCTCAGGCCTCTCCTTTCTCAACGTTTTCTGAAGATCCCCGCGGACCTTTTCCCATTCAGAAATATTGAGGGCTCCACTGGTGACGAACCAGGGACTCCACGTCTCTATAGTTTTAATTAGTTTTTACAACTGTTCCCTGCTCTTTCAATAATCTCTTTAACTGAAACTTTGATTTACTCAGGACATTTCCCATTTTCTTAATTAATTAATTTCTTTTATATAACTCTCCAATGCATCCCTGCGGGCCCACAGAACGACCTGGTCCACTGTACCTCACTTTCTGATCTTGGCTGGGACCTCCAAATGCTGCGCCAGCATGGGCTGGAACCAAGAGTCTTGGCAGAGGGTGTCCAGGTTGAATGAATGCACAGAGCATGAGGTTGAGGCGGAACAGCTTCCTTTATTGTCCTATTGGGGCTGACTTTTATACCATGGCACCAAATGAGGAGGGGGCTGAAAAGGGACTGTAGCCTGACCCTGGCAGGGATCAAGGAATGGTCACCATGCACTCAAAATTCCTTCCTTCCCCACTCCAGGAGCAGAGGGAATTTATTATGTTTTCCTTGCAGATAAGCACCTCAAATGGGGGCAGGGATATCAACTTGGGGCTGTAGTTCCCACAAAGTCCCTAACTGTCAATTATAGGACCAGAGTTTTGGTTTGAGGTTGATTCATAATCTGCCTATGAGGCAAGCTCCTACCATCAGCAATGGAGTCCTAGTCACAAAGCCTTCCTTTGTTGTGGAATGTTACTTTAACTATGTAAAGATGTGTTTGTTTACTTTAACTGTTGCATTTGTTTGACTATGTAAAGATGTGCTGCTTTTCACCTTGCCTACCTAAAGTACCTGTGAAGGAGATTGCTCTTTTGTTTCCCAACCACTACAAACTGAATAATCATACCAAAACTATATTAATTATAATACTGTTTGGCCTATTAGCTCAGACTTCCTATTAACTAACTCTTACATCTTAAATTAACCGATTTATCTGTGTATCAGCATGAGTCTTCACTTACTAGTAAGGATCTGGCATCTGCTTCCTTCAGCAGCTACATGGCATCTCCCCAACTCTGCCTATTTTCTCTTCTTATCTTCTCCAGCCTGGCTATATTCTGCCCTGCCATAGGTCAAAGCAATTTATTAATTACCCTGACTGCTCTTTGGACTGGAGAAGGAGGGGAAGGGGGAGTGGGGAGAGGGGATGGAAGTGGAAGGAGGGGAGGAGGTGGAAATTTCTAATAAAAATATTAAAAATTAAAAAAAGAAAAAATTAAACATATTTCTGTTCTACATTGTTTGTACAAACTTCAAGTTTATATCATGAAATAAATCCAAAGAAATAAAATACCCACAGTATTTTCTTAAGAGCTTTCCAAATTGTTCATTCCTTTTAATCCATCTCAATTTAAAGTAACTATTATTATGGTATCCATTCAGTACAGACTAACTCCTCGACATTATATAAATTGTCAAAAATAAATAAATAAATAAATAAATAAATAAAAGAATACCTATCCATCTGAAATATATCTCAGTACATCTAGAAAACCTATCTAATATGACTACATGTTTTGACTATTACAAATTTCTAGCTATTAATATGTAATTTTTAATTATATATTACATTTTTAAATGAACTGTCTAAACATAATACCTTAAACAAGAGCAGAAATACATATAACAAAATTGACTTTAAATTTGTATCAATAGACCAAGTTCCATACAAATGCAAAGTATTCATCTCTGTATCATATCTTCCTTTAAATTAAAACAGACATCTACAATCAATCATTTTGGGAATTTGGGTGTTGTTTTCTCCAAACTGCTTCTTGCTGTTTGCTGGGCGAAGTATTTTAGGGCTCATGGAGACCTTTTAGGAGGCCTTATTCCATCAAACCACATTACCCTGGGAGGAATCCACATGTTCTCATCTTCTGTGGAAGCAAAAGCAGAGCCTCTTTTCCAAGGTAACATATCTGTAGACTCAAATTTTGAAGTCAAGATAAATTTACATTGGTTTAACTTAGCAGCCCACAGAATCAAATGGTTCTCTGAAGTCAAAAAATTTAAAGAAAACACAATACTACTATACTTAGTATAGACTCTGTGTATTTTCCATCTTTGCATGGCTTTATTTTTACTCTATTACTTTTAAATATTTATTTTATTATCTTTACTCCTTTAATCTATGTCTGTCTGTACTCTTTTATATTACTGTTTTTTTAACTGTCTATACTCTTTTTCTTCTCTCTCCCGAGTCTACATACATACATAAATTGTTTTTTAAAGTTCTTTTATGTCTGAATCTGTCCTATTGTGTATCTGAAATCCTTTTCTGACAAGAAGCATTGAAAAATGGTAAACAGCTTGGTCACAGCAGCCCTGGATGCTGACTTTGCCTCTCTTTGCCTTTCAATATTGTAGAGATAGGTTTACTGACAGATCTGTGAGCCATGTCCCAGCCTCAGGGACACAGCAGGTTTATGTCACCATTAGACAACTAGTAGCACACTACTCACAGACCCCATTTAAGTACAGGACCTCCTGAAAGAGCCAGGTTCATGCTACTAGCATGAATCAGGAGACCATCATTTTTTAAAGAAGCCATGCCATTCTTGTTGCTAATGCTAGGTCAGGAAGCCTTTGCTTAGAGGAGTTGTGCCTTTGCTAACCTCCAGCAAATAAAGCCTATCTGAAAAAAAACATGTGGCTACCAAGAAGCTGTGCTTAACTCTGGTGTGTGTGTGTGTGTGTGTGTGTGTGTCTAGAATTCCTTCCCAAACTCTCTCAAGTTTTATGTAGATTTAGTCAGCCCACATTGGTACCATCTGTAAGCAGAGATGGCTCTTTGAATTCCCAACTGCTTCAACCCAAATAATCATACAGAAACTATATTAATTACAACACTGCTTGGTATATTAGCTCAGGATTTTTATTAACTAACTCTTACATCTTAAGTTAATATATTTCTATTAATCTAGGTATCATGAGGCTGTGTCTTACTGATAAGGGTCTGGCATCTTTCTCTTTGAGCAGCTACATGGCGTCTCCCTGACTCAGCCTATTCTCTCTTCATATCATTTCCAGCCTGGCTGTATTCTGCTTTGACATAGGTCAAATCAGCTTTATGCATTAACCAATAAGAGCAACACATACACAGAAGAACATCCCACATCACGTCTGATTGTTTGGTCTAATTAAGAAGGTGAACATCCAATAGCTAGGCAGCAAAGGCATAGGCAGGATTGACAGACAGAGAGAATAAGTAGGAGGAGGAATCTAGACTCAAAGGAGATAACCCGAGGCCAGCCAGCCAGGCAGCCACCAGTCAACCAGACTTGGAGGAAGAAGGAAAAGCAGGATGTACAGAATGAAAGAAAGGTAAAAACACCTGATGCAAAATATTGATAGGATAAACAGGCTAAATTAAGTTATAAGAGCTAGGGGACAAGCATAAGATAGGGGCCAAGAATTCAAAATTAAAAATAAGTCTCTGTGCCATGATTTGGGAGCTTGTAGGAGACCCAAACAAAAGCCTGCTATACTCTTCCTGCTTCTGGAAGCTTCTATTCAGATGTTTGGTTTCATAATGAGAATATTAACTAATATAGTAAACATGGGACCTGTAAACATTCAGGCACCCCTGCCCCTGCCCCTTAAGATCTTGGAAGAGTGAATCACCTCTGCACACATGGTAAGTAGTACCCTGGCCTCCTGTGTGGTCTCATGCAGTCCCTTTAAAACGGTGAAACCCCACATATTCCTTTCTTTTCTTCCTCTTCCCCTTCCTCTCTCTACATCTCTCTTTCTTTCTCTTTCCTTCTCTTTATCATAATAGGACCCCTCACCAAAAAAAGAGGTATGATAGGCAGCTCAGAGTACCTTTCTCTAAGTAGCCCTGTCTTCTCTCTTAGTCCCAAAACTACTAGCAGGGCTTGAGGCCTGGAATCTCTGCTTTTATTTGTATGTCTCCTTTATTTTGGCTCTGACTCCTACAGGACTTTGCATAAGCTTGTTAATCTCAAGGGAGTGTCTGTCTACTGAACTAGTTTTACAGCCCTTCAAAGGTGAAAGCACAAAGATACGGCATTGTTCAAAAGTAGCAGTCAGTCACGCTGAATTCCAGGAACAACAAATGCTGCAGTGCAGACATTTTCCAGATGAAAACAATTATCTATGATGCCTACACCTGAATAGATCCTCTTGTAGGAACCAGACTCATCCCCTCAGGGTTGGCAGAGATTAGCACTTTATAGGAGCACATTGCAGGGCTGGAGTAAAGATAATGATTGGTTGGATGATACCTCCAAGACTGTTTATTTGGGCAATAACTCTTTCTTCATATTACTTCTTCCTCTGTTTAAGTCTAAAGGTCCTTTATCAGTCCCACAGAGAAAACTCCGGATCACATGACACCATTTAACTATTCTTTCCAACACACCTATGATCAAATATCACTTCTCTGTTACTTCTTTAGTTGTCCTATTGGCATGGGTGACATAGTTTGCCTAGGCTGCTGAACCAGGACTTCTACTCTTCAATCAGTATTAGGAGTTCTTTCTGAGTTGACTATCTACCAACTGGTAGAACCTACAGTCAACTTATTTTTTCTCTTATTGTCTTAGTTAGGGTTTCAATTGCTGTGAAGAAAGATACCATGGCCACAACAACTCTTGTAAAGACAAACATTTAATTGGGGCTTGCTTGCAGCTTCAGAGGTCTGGTCCCTTATCATGCTGGGAAGCATAGTGGCATGCAGGCAGACATGTTTAGGTATCTGAGAGTTCTACATCCAGATTGTAAGCAGCAGGAAGAGAGAGTCTCTTGGCCTGGCTTGGCTTTTGAAACTTCAAAGCTCACTCCCAGTGACATATTTCCTACAAAAATACACCCCCTAGTTTTTTCAAATAGTACCACTCTCTGGTGACCAAAAAAATCAAATCTATGAGCCTATGGTGGTCATTCTTATTCAAACCATCACACTCATGAAATCTCATTTTTAGCATCTATAAAACTATGTTGGAAATTTAAATCAGGACCCATATGTAATCCAAGAAGTATCTAATTTTAAACTACCTATGGTGATACTGTTATTTCAGGCTCTATCTGTTGTGGTTGGTATTGTGAAAAAAAATGTTCAAAAGTATTTGGTTCCTATGGGGAGACTGATTGGAATTTAGAGGACTTGTTGCTTCTTCAGAGACGTTTAAAGAAAGCTCCTCAAAGTATATCAAGGTGGATATTAAGTCACACAGGTTGCATCTCCTGGGCTGCTGATGGAAGATTCCTTCTAACTGGATGTTATTAAACTTGGAAGCTCTGTGAAAAAATTTCCCTGTGCTTCCCGTCATCTGGGCAGGGTAACTCATGGAAGCAGGTGTGTGTTGGAATAATGCCTGCTAATTCTCTAGAGGATCCAATACAAGAAATCACATGTCCTTGGAACCCAAATCTTGCCTGACTTGTCTACTTTCTTTTTTTTCTTTGCCAGATCAAAAAAACATTCTAACTGATGTAGAAAGGCTTTAGAGACTCTCCATAATGAGATGACTAACCTTTTCTAGAGAAAAGCAATTTTGGAACTTTTCCTTCAAACTTATCAATGCAATTTTTCAATTTTATATGAAAATTTTCCCCCTTGTAATATATTTTGACCTCAGTTATTTCAGTCCCATAACTCTTCTCAGATACTCTGTCATTTCTATTTCCCCACCTCCCATCTTCATGTTCCTCAAAGAAGAACTCATCCTGAGACACACATCCTAAGGGCTTGTGAATTCCACCATCTAGATCACTCTTGAAGGAGAGAATTAGAAGGAATTATCACAGTCTACATTTGGTTTATTTCCCAACCCAGGGCAAAATACAATCAAGAGATTTTTTAGTCCTTTTTTTGTAGTGTTTATTTATACGCTATTTCAGAAAGTTATCCAATTATGAAAGAAGTACAAGATGGCTGGTGTCAGGATTTATAATTGTTGTAGGTGTGTCATATAGGAACCTTAAAAGGAGTCAGATAGAGGAATCCCAACATAGTTTAGTTCAAAAAGTAAATACTGATTTGATTATATGGGCACATAGGTCTCTATTGTAGGAAGCAGCATTTGTAACTGGTTAATATTGATAAATACTTTTCTCCTGAATAACATGTGAAATACCTTCCAACATCATCAATGCTGTTCAGTAGAGGTGGAACTTCTAATTGGTTATGGGCTTCATTTTTTTTACAGGTTCAGTAACATAAGGAAGTTACCCAAAGCCCAGCATTTCTAAGCTTTAGGAACCATTTGTGTACTTACCCCCAGGGATAGAGCTATGCTATTTACTACTCTACCTAGCTTTTTCTGTAGATACTGGAGACTGAACTCAGGTACTCATGCTTGTGTGGCAAGCACTTTTCTGACTAAGCTATGCACCCTTGAGGTTCTGTTGTGGTTGTAGTTTATAAACATTGATGCTATATAATGTTTTAAGTATTATTACAGTTCTGGGTAGGCTATGTAGTCTTCAGCATGACCTGGTGGTATTCCACCTAATCCAGATCAAAGCAATGAATATGAGAAAATTAAGCTATGTTCTAAGGACTGAAGGTAAGAATCATTTCCCCACACAAAGCCAAAGGCCTATTGAACACAGGCCTGAGACAGCGATGACTTTAGCTGCATTTAGACTGCTATGTGATTGAACTGGAATACAATGATATCACCCAGCTTAAGTCAGCAGCTTTGTTATAAACCAGATCCCAAACAGACAAGAGGTACAGATAACTATGTCTGCTGGCTGCTGTCGACACACTGGAAATGACCAGAGTGCAAATGGGAAGAGAAGAGCTACCCATGCAGAGCAACCAGGCCTGGCACTGTCACAACAGGGCATGAAACCAGCTGTGACTTGGCAGTCATCCCAGGCCACAAAGGGAGAAGCCACTCTGTCTTCTGGGCTTTCTGGAGGGACATGCTCTAAAACATCTCAAAGCTTTGACAAGTCACCACAAATATATCCTTCACAAATCCAACTCCAAAATGAAGCCAAGCATAAAATGGAAAACAGCCCCAATTCAGGCATGGAAATATGGCCATGGGACAGTATTTAAAGAAATGGGACCTACACCTCCTTTCTAAAGAAGGCCAAACTTTTGCTAGGTTCAAAATCTGCGTCATGGAAGGATAAGGCTGTAATTTTAAGCAGGCTAATTAGGTAGGGGTTAGGGTGGGGCTAGTATGAAAGAGAAGTGACCCAAGCTAGGATCCTAGCACCCTGACAAAAGCAATGCTTAGCAGTGCCTGTCTGTACTCTCAGCACTGAGATCCTAGAGGCTGAAGCTTGGAAATCAGCCAGGCAAGGTTAAATGATAAGATCACTGTTCAGTGATGGTGCCAAAAAAAAAAAAAAAAAAAAAAAAAAAAAAAAAAAAGAAAGGTGAACAATGGGGGAAGACCCCTGAACCCCTGAGGTTGACCTCTGGCTTCCATGCAAAAACATACACCAACATCAGAAAAAGTTAGGTATTCTCTCTCTCTCTCTTCCCCCAGAGTCAATTCCTCAATTTCATCCCCAACCCCTCAGCAAAACTCCTGTGGCTGCCTTCTCTGCCCCCCTGTCCCTATCTCCTGTCAATCCCATAGATCTGCCACCTTTAGCTTCCTTCCCACAAATCATTACTTTTTTAGCCACCAAGCCCAGCAAGCACTTCTTACTAACTCAAAGGTCTCTAATTTCAGGGCAACAAATATATGATAGATACATACACATCATTCTGCTCCTCCAGCTCCCATCCCACCCACCCCAACTCTCATCCATGAGACTCGAGCAGAAAACCTGCTGAGGAATCCCTTTTCCTTCTGACCTTACAGCCAACATAGCATAAGATCGTCTCCACCTTTCCTTCTTCCAGCTCATCCCATGATCCTAGCCTCTACCATTAGCATACACAGCCTAGAAACACACCAGCTGAGCAGACCAGGAAAACAAGTCCACGGGAAGGCAGAATACAGCACCACACTTGCCAAGTCCAGGGAACACTACAGAAGGTGCTAGAAAGAAAGCTCCAATTTCAGAAGGTTAACTACACCCCACCTCTCCTTGTTTTGGACAGGAGCTTTCTCCCCACCTGCCAACCCTGTGACAGGGGTTGGAGAAGAACTCTTCTATTTTCAGCCAACAAATATCCATTTCCTGTGAATTCAGAGAGATAAAAATACAAAACAAAAGCACATTTCAGGATTGTCAGTCCAGCCATGCAGCTTCTAAACAGGAATCAACATCGTAAGAAAAGAAAAAAAGGCCTGTCTAGACTGGTGTCAGTCTGAGCAATGAGTCCACCTGGGTCACTGAGTGTCTGCGGCATGTCTGGAAGTTATTCACAAGCAAAGCAATGGAAGACGTGATATGGATCTTCATAGGGGTTCATTTTCCCAGGCAAGGGGACTGAAAATGTGCTGGGTGAGCCCAAGTAAAGCTTGGATATTTGCCTAGGCAATACCAAAGCCTGCTAGATTGTAAATCTTTGTTGCCAAACTTGTGAAGAACTACATAAATCTTGTCCTTCATGTCCCTTGTTAGAACAGAAATGTATAAAGTCTCTGCTACTCCTTGGAAAGAACCTAATGAACTTAGATAGCAGATAACACACCCTGAAACTCCATGAGCCACTAACGCCAAATTTACCCACTACGTAAGTCCATCTTGTTCCCTTCTGAACTGTATCCGGAAGCAGTGGCCAGCATGCAAAACAAAGTCATGATGGCATACGTCATGCGAAGAGTGGATGTGATTAAGCCTAATGGAGGTGCATGGGGGAGATTCCTGTGCAGCTGGAAGAGGTGTGGATTTTGATACATGGAATATTTTTACCTCTCCTTACCTGAAAAAAGAAAAGAAATCAAAAGAACAAACAGAAAATATGACTTTGGTTGCTTCTGCCAAGATCTTAGAAAAACTGAAAGGAGATTCCATGCAGCAGAGCTTGGCACTGAGCTTCAGAAGTCAGAATCAAACACTTGGTGCCAAACACTATCCTTATGACTACACAGGGAACCTCTAGCAAAGCCCATTCCATTGCAGAAGGGTCTTCATGGCACCTTTGCTGTGGAAGGTCAGTGCTCTTGGCACTGGGACCTGGCTCCCTCTCCTGGCAGGGTGCCTTGTTCTGTGTACTGTGTGTCTGTAGGTGGTTAACAAGCACACAATCCAATACTATTTGAGTCTCCTAGTTAACAAGGTCAGAGCAGTCAGAACAATAATATCCCTGGAAAGCCTCAGGTGGTTTACACTCTTTAGCATCAGAAAAGGTCTAAATCTGTAGACATGAACCAGACTCCAGGACATCTGAATGAATTTTCTGCACTTCCACTGGCAATAAAGTGGATTCCATCTCAAGTAAGTTACTGGTCCAAGACCACAAGTCTAACCTGTGGGTACCCAAATGCAAATATTTCTGTGAAAACCAAGACAGCTGATCTTGATCTCCACTTCCATTTCTTCATTCGCTCCTTTCAGGCATAGAAGAATGTGCACCTGTTTGCTCACATGTGTTATCACAGACAATACATACATATGTATACACATCACAGCACACAAATGGGAAAAAGAAAATAAAAAAAAACAAAATAATAAAAAGTGAAACCTGCTTCTCATATTTAAAATAGGATTTACCTTATTTTGAATACAGCAAATCAGTCCGTGAAATCCCTGTAATACCTAGTTAGAGCAATATAGTTTAACAAGATATCCTTTGTTATCTGAGTTTCTGTCCTGCCCAGTTCCTGCTGTCATTAAGTCCCACACAAATCACACAGAGGTCTACATTAACTATAAACTAATTGGGCCATTAGCTCAGGTTTCTTTTTAACTCATAACTTATTAGCCCATTATTCTTGTCTATGTTAGTCATGAGGCTTGGTACCTTTTTCAGTGGGGCAGTCACATCTTGCTTCTTCTTTGGCTGGGTCAGGACAGCAGAAGGAACTTCCTTCTCCCCAGAATTCTCCTGTTCCCCTTGACCCACCTCTACTTCCTGTTGGGTGCCAATTGTTGCAAGGAGCAGGCCGCTTGTTCATCCCGGCTGCCTGGCTAGCTTACACCCAAAATAACCACACAGAAACTGTATTAATTAAATCACTGTTTGGCCATTAGCTCTAACTTCTTATTGGTTCACTCTTACATATTAGTTTAACCCATCTCCATTAATCTGTGTATCACCACGTGGCAGTGGTTTACCAAAGATTCTAACCGGTGTACCTCTTAGGCAGGGGATCCATGGCTTCTCCAACTCTGTCCTTCTTCATCCCAGCATTCAGCTCTGTTTTCTTTGCCTACCTAAGTTCTGCCCTATCAACTAGGCCAAGACAGTTACTTTATTCATTAACCAATGAAAGCAACAAACAAACAGAAGGAACTCCTATACCGCTCCTCATCCCTAAATGTCTAAACATTTGACTAGATTCCTCATTTTCCATTATCTACCAGTTCATGTCTTTTCACCTTGACTTCTGGTGGCATGAATCACATCAGGTTCATGGGTGTCCAGCCTTTTGATATTTGACACAATATTCTCTTAGAGAGTTTATACAATGAAATTGAGAAACAAGAAGAAAAGTCACAGAAAACCTTGTGTTCTAAGTAAGTTCATGATTTTGTGCTGGTTTGCATTCCAGGGGCTAGCTTAGTAATTTTCCATCCACCTGCCTCTGCCCTACCTGGCCCTTAATTACTCTCTTCAAAGTAAAGTCTGGTCTCTTCCCCTTCACTGCAAACAGACAATTGCAGTGGTCCTTGAAACTTCCTCCACTGTCCTGAATGAGGCTTTCCTTATCAATCATCAATAAGTGTCTTTGAGCAATATTTTAAGCTTATGGACACTGTCTTAGTTAGAGTTTCATTTCTATGACAAAACACTATAACCAAAAAACAAGTTAGAAAGGAAAGGATCTATTTGGATTTCACTTCCACATTGCTGTTCATCACCAAATGAAGTTAGGACAGGAACTCAAACAGGGAAGAATCCTGGAGGCAGGAGTTGATGCAGAGGCTATAAAGGGGTTCTTCTTACTGACTTGTTTCCATGACTCCTTCAGCCTAGGAACCTTCTTATAGTTTCTTATGGAACCCAGGACCAGACCATGTGCCATGGCTGGGCCTTCCCCCACTGATCACTAATTGAGAAATGCAATAGAGTTGGGTCTTATTCTTGCATTTCCTCAACTGAGGTTCCTTCTTCACTAATGACTCCAGTTTGCATCAAGTTGACAAACAAGACCAGCCAGTACAGACACATTTTCTGTTCATCATGTTCTACATAGTAATCACACAAACACTTGAGCATTGGTTTGTGGCAGCAAATTCTAATATTATCTTATTTTAATTTGGTTTAAAAGCCAAATGAGTTTGGTAGCCATATCAGAGATTTCAAGAATAGAAAATGGCAAGTTCCCCTAACAGAAGAGATCTATATGCATCCATTTCTTGGAAACAAACTGCCCAGTACCCTGAGATGCCCTCAGACTAAGACATGAGCAATAAATAAATATTCTTCTGAGTCCTAAGAGTAAGCAGTGCTTATTGCTGTGAATTGTACCAACAGATCATTTGTAGGTAAGAAAACTAGGGTACATATATAAGCTATAAAATAAAAATGCTCCTTTTTCTTTTTTTTTTTTGTTTGTTTGTCTGTTTGTTTGTTTTCTTGAAAAAGTTTCTTTGTATGTAATGGACCTGGCTGGTCTCAAATTCACAGAGACTTTCCTATCTCTGCCTCCCAACTGCTGGCATTTAAAGGCATGTGCTGCCATACCCAGCAAAATGCTCTTTTACTAATTCCAAAGTGCCTTCAATAGATTTAAGTTTATCAGATGACAAATAAGAAGAAGGCATAAGGTCCCCACCCCAGGAGTTGAAGCCTGCTTACCTAAGGTTTTAGTTTATCTTCTGGTAGAAAATCTACAGATAGTCTGCCATATAACTAACCCTGTGAATAAGATTGTGCTTTCATAACTACTCAGTCAGTGAGGCATAGGAGGTAGAATTTTTCAACTTTAAAAACATTTCATGCCTAATGGGTAGGTTAGCTATTTTGACTTTCTTTGGGTTAACACGTGGTTCAGTAGAAATAAAAATAAACTGCCTCACTTTTGTGACAGAACAAGATAGAGGAGAGATTCCTCCATCATGTATCCTTCCTGGGGCCATTTTTAGGTTTAACTAGAATTTGATCTCCCTGATGAAGAACCCTGCAGAAGTCAAGCTTCTCCAGCTAACTTAGTTTCTGTTGAGCTGCTTGTGTGCAATTTCTAGCCCCCACCCCCACAACACCCCTAAGCTGCCATGTAAGATAATGAATGAGATAACAGGATGTGGTTTTTGCCTTTAGAAACCCCTTGCTCTAAATGTTCAAGGCTACACTGAGTACCAAATACACTTTAGTAGTCCCAGCCACCTGTAATAAATATTTTCAATTGGTTCGAAACTGTGTCTGAATAGCCATGTCTGTTCGGGTCCCATAACACTCTCACTACTTGGAGCCTCTTGAATTTGTTATTAAGGACTAAGGGTCTTGTTTTTCATACAGAAAGAATAATTAATTGGTCCAGGGCTACATAGCTACTAAGTGGTGCGCAAGTACAGGTCCAGCCAGCTAGACTTGAGAGCTCATCCATGTTCCTAATACTATCATTAGACCACGCAGCACAGAACAGCATGAGCAGAAGAGGGAGATCCTAAGGACCAAACACCATTGCGTTACATTTTGAAAGAGAATCATTTGCAGACTTACTAAATTACATAATGTGAATTGCAAGTAACCAATCTTTAGACAGACTTCCAACTCTAAAGACAGCATGTGTGCTTTGCATACACACTCCTGCTGCTGGGTTTCTTTGACACAGGCACACAATGAAAAAGTAAGTCAGCTGTGTATGGACCAAAGGAACAAAGTAGAATTCTATAAATATGAAACAGATGGGATTTCCAGAGCCATTTTCCTGCACTTTAGCAGTTTACTAATAAAATTTTTTGTTTGTTTTCTTTCATTACCTTTAAAAAACAAACAAAAAAACAGAAGAAAAAACCAGGCTGAGACTTAACTATAACTGATACAATTAATCCAAACTGTGAATTGTTTGAGTCCAAAGTGGTCCTCAGCCTCTCTAACCCCTGCCTTACCCCATAGGCCTCACTAGGACCCTGATTTATGCGTTGATTGACCTTGTACAAATCTGAGATCTTAGTGTTCCTGCCTTCCCTGAAATTATTCCATGCTCCTGTGTTCCTTTCTCTATGGAAGTGAGCACCATGTCAACAAATGCTCCAAGCACTCCTACATATTCAGCATACAACAAAGATAGGGCAGGCGTTGTTTATTGAGCATCCACCTTGTTCCACATAATTGCTTTGTATCATCTCAGAAATCAAAAGCCTAATATGAGCAGACAAACCACAGCAGAGCCAAGGATTCAAAGCCCAGGGCATTCTGGCTCCAGAGTGTACAGCCTTCCCTCTTCACCAGCCTCTCTGTTCACAGCTGGAAAACACTTGGTCAAAACAACAAAGCTAAGTCAGTACAATCTTGGTCCAGAATCTTGGCTCCCATGACTCCAGAATCTTCTTCCCCACAAAGCCACCCTAAATGTCCCTTGTCCCTTGAATAGCTTGTACTAGAGAGCCCAAAACAAGGCAAGTTTTCTGCCAAAGAACTGCACAACTGATAAGAAACATGGTTAATTGTTAAGGTTAGACAGCCCTGAAGATCAATGCCTCCATCTGTCGTTTAGACTTGGGATCTTTCTCAGGAGGGTGACCTCTGAGCTTAGAGTGGCTGCACTGCAGAGCTTGCTAGCCTCAAGTTCTTGGAATAGTACCATCTTTGAGGACTCTCACCCTTCCCAATGTATGTGAATATGAACGTGTCTGAACAAGCCTTTGGGAATGAAGCTCCTGCCTAGCCACTCCTGTCCTGTTGAGGCAGGAAAGTAGGGTGGACCTTAGGCAAGGACTGTAAATTAGCATATGAAAGAAACTAATTGGCAAAGAGGAAGATTGGAACCACCAAACATGCCAAGCCCAGTGTGTAGTAGAGCCTGCCCAAACTCTTACCAAATCTCTCCTTATATGATTGCCGAGAAAGTCTATGCTATCCAAATAACCTATAAAAGTTCCCATTGTTTGTGTGAAGGGCCTTTGAGCTTCTAATCGTCTTCATTGCACTGGTCTGCTGCCTTCTTTGGAAGTTGTACTCTTTCTTGATAAACTCTGCTTCAACTACTTTTTACATGTCTCTGTCCAATTTCTTGTCCTGAGACCTGGAAATCTTGGTGGGAGCCTATCGAATCTTAATGACCAGTATCAGTGCTATATCACCTGCTGGGTGACTGACTGATCCCCAGTTGACCTAGTATCTTGTTTCTTACCATTGCTTGATATGAGGGACTTGTAACATCAGCCAGATCCAACAGTGTCTAGTCAGTCCCTGCCAGGCTTTGAAAGGCCATATGGGAAGTGTATGCAGGAACTTCGAAATGACAAACCTGGGTTTCTGCCTACATGGATGAAGCAAATAGTCAGTTGGCCCTGACTCTGGATCATCTCAAGGTGGACTTCAAACTGTTAAAATCCATCACCATCTCAACTAGAGAATGAAAGTATGGTTGTATTGGTATAAATATTGCTGCTTCTAGAAACTTCTCTCCTGCTGGGAGCCGATTCGAGTGGCCGCCATTACAAGATGGCGCTTGGCCCCGGCCTCGCTTGCTGGACAGCTCCATATTAGGCAATGCAGTGGAACTGTGCCTCTCGTATGTGCAGTGACGATGATGTGCTTAGGGCCAATCCCATGGCCAGGAGCATCGGCAGGTGTGCATCGGCCAATCCAGGCACGACTCGTTCCCTTACCCCCTATATAAGCAGCTGCCGTTTGGCGCTCGGGGCCCCCTCGCTTCCACTCTCCCTTCAACCAAGAGGATCCAATAAAGCGTGATTTGGGAAGAATCCTCATCTAGTGGTCGTCTTTTCCTGCTGGTCAGGGAGTTCGCTGCAACTGGTGCCGGAAACCCGGGACGCTGGGACAAGCTTTGGTACCAAGTGAGGGGCCAAAGAGGATTCAGAACTCGACACACGGAGCAGCGACGTCGGTGTGTCTCCCAGGTATGATGATTGCTGGGGTTGCACCTGAGGTGTTTTGCTTGATCTTTGTGGCCCTCATAATTGTTGTTTTTCTGTGCTGCTTTTGGTTGCACAGGGAAGGGAGGAGGGCACAGCAAGCACACCAGGACAGCCTATCAGAGTCGGATTCAAAAGGGGGGGACTTAGGCAGGTCTAGACAGAAAAGAATAAAGATAAAAAAGGATAGTAAAAAGGAAAAGGATAATAAGATAAAGGGTATACCTAGAAAAGAAACTCAAGAGGACCCTCCATGGGAGGAAGGGGATGAAAAGCAGAAAAACCGGCTTTACCTACTCCTCACAGAGTTCACTGACTTAAATTTGTCGGACGATGAACTCAGCTCACAGGAAGAGGGGGAGCTAGATGAGGAGGCTGCTAAGTATGAGGAAGAAAGGTATAAGCAGGACTATCACCGTCTCCCAGCCTATAACCCACCCCGTGCTCGCACACCGATGGAGGGTGTGTCTCGCCCCTCGGCACCACCATTAGGTGCACAAGCGGCTGAACCAGGAAGGGGTTGCCATTATATCAGCCAGAGCACTTGGGCACGCTTAGCCTCAGCATACCCGGTGATGGAGGATCCCATCACCCATGTCAAGACCCACTGCCTAGAGGCCTGGGCGGCTTGGGGCAAACCCACCCGCCTTAAAACTGACAATGGCCCTGCTTATTCCTCAAAAGGTTTCCGTGCCTTCTGTGCACAGCTTCAGGTGGAACATTCCACTGGCATACCCTACAATCCCCAAGGTCAGGGGATTGTGGAGAGGGCAAATAGAAGCCTTAAAGAACTCCTACAGAAACAGAAAGGGGGAATAGCGGAGATAGCTTCCCCCAGGAATAGAGTTGCACTGGCACTCTTTACTTTTAACTTTTTGATAGTTGATGGCCGGGGCAGGACAGCTGCTGATCGGCATGCTGCAATGACCCTTGAAGATAAAGGAGAGGCCATCATGTGGAAGGATGTGTTGGATAACAAATGGTATGGCCCGGATCCTGTCATCAGAAGATCCAGGGGAGCTATTTGTGTTTTCCCGCAGGGTCAAGAGGTGCCTCACTGGGTTCCGTGCCGATTGACAAGAACCATTAAGGATGATTCAATTGCTCCCCAGCCAATGGAGGAAGGCCATGATCCAGTCGAAGATGATGCCGCTGCTGTTCCTGATGATGGTGGCAATGACAATCTGGATTCAGGCGGAGCAGAGATGGGGAATACTGTCTGCCTTCCCTAAGCCAATTCCTGTTCGCCACAATGCCGTGGTTTTCCCCCGCTTTTTTATTACCAACAAGGATTTGGGCCTCCCCATGTTACAGGCTTTTTGGTTCAATGGAACCTTCTTAAAATCTGCTAATGCCCTATAATAAATGGCTCCTCTGCAGGGTTAATGGCAATTGCTCTGATCTCTCCCCTTTTTGTGTTACTTCAGGGAGGGCAGGCTGGACAGAGCAACTTTAGTTGTGCTACCAATACCTCGTCTGGTGGTCGTCTTTTCCTGCTGGTCAGGGAGTTCGCCGCACTCTCCCATTCCTATACCTGTATTTATCCTCCTTCTCATTGTTTTTTGCTGAGTACTTTGGGATTTTTTTATGTGGCTCATGTTCCAAATGTCTATGTTGGGAATAACAGCACTTTTTTAGGTCAGATGCTGGAAAGGAAAACATCAGAAGAGTCAAAAGTGACCACTGCAGAAATCCGCATGCAAATTGATTGTAGAAAATTAGTTGACCCAGTGGCAATCTTAGGTCTCAAATCCAGGAAAAATGGCCGAGATGCCTGTTTAACATATCAAAGGGGAACTGGTCATCAGGCTTTCCCAGCATCCCTTTGTCTCTACTGTTACAGGGCATGGCTGGCATACCCTGACCACTCCCTAAATCTCTCCAGCCCAGGGGTGGCACTGCTCATCCCCCAATTGCCTTTCCATATCTAATCCAACCATTTGGTCACTGAGCCTTTCTCTACCCTTTACTCTCCTGGCTCTCTTCCCCTGCCCTCTCTTCATGTGGTCCAGTTTGGGATCATGTTCATTCTGAACTCTCCCTGCCTCTGGCTATGCTCTACCTTTTATCCACAACAAAACTTCTCCGCCACCATATCTAAAAGCCGACATGTCCTTTCTTTTTTCTTTCTTTTTTACTCATTCAATCAGAAAATGGGGCTGCCAGACCTGACTTCCAAATGGTAGTTCTATGGCTTTAGGAAGGCCATTCTCCTGCATAAATATATCCTCATTTCTGAAGACTGAACTGAATTACTTAATATCTTGGTCCTCTTCTTGGGCTAATATTTTATTTTTGAAGATAAAATTCATTAAATAGAACTATTAATGACAATTACATATTTCAAGGGAACATCATTCTAAATGTGACAAGAAACCAACTTTCTCAGCCAATCCTTCAAGGCAGCCCATATGAGCTCATATGCCCTCTGGCTTGGCCTACCTATTCACAGGATAATATCTGACCTGGATTACGAAAGAGACCTTACTGCCTATCACTGTAGCTAAACATCTCCAAGAATTTAAATGTCAAGCACTGCATAGCAGAGCAGAGTTAAGTAAGGGTTGGGGAAGAAAAGACAATAGCTATTGTTGGTAGAACACTGGTATGAATATAGACTCTGAGTAGGGCATTGGTGTAAATGTAGACTGGGGTAGGGCACTGGTGTGAATATAGACTGTGGGTAGGGCACTTGTGTGAATACAGGCTGTGGGCAGGGCACTGGTATGAATATAGACTGTGGGTAGGGAATTGGTGGGAATACAGACTCCGGATAGGGCACTGGTATGAATATAGGCTATGGGTAGGGCATTGATGTGAATACAGACTGTGGATAGGACATTGGTGTGAATACAGACTGTGGATAGGGCATTGCTGTGAATATAGACTGTGGGTAGGGAATTGGTGGGAATACAGACTGTGGGTAGGGCATTGGTGTGAATACAGACTGTGGATAGGGCATTGATGTGAATGTAGATCATGGGTAGGGCACTGGTGTGAATATAGACTACAGTAGGGCACTGGTCTGAATACTTAGATGTCATTGCAATGATTCTGCATATATATGTGTTTCTGCATGTGTGTGGGCACATGCACATACTTTAAGTTCTATGACTAAAGGACAGAGAAACAGATGAAAATAAGACAGGTCAAGGGTAACTGGAGTTTCAGGACATGGCCAGCCATTCTTTGATGGAGGTGGGTCTTATATTAATCTGTTGCTTTCATTGGTTAATTAATAAAGAAACTGTCTAGGCCCATTTGATAGGCCAACCCTTAGGTGGGTGGAGTAAACAGAACAGAATGCTGGGAGAAAGAAGCCGAGTCTAGTGAGTCGCCATGATTCTCCCACTCCAGAAAGACGCAGGTTAAGATCTTTCCTGGTAAGCCAGCACATGGTGCTACACAAAATATTAGAAATGGGTTAGATCAAAATGTAAGAGCTAGCCAATAAGAGGCTGGAACTAATGGGCCAGGCAGTGTTTAAAAGAATACAGTTTCCGTGTAATTATTTCGGATAAAGCTAGCCGTGCCGGCGGCCGAGTGCCAGGAAGGTAGCCCCGCCGCTATTATTACAACAATTCTTTGGGTGCTGAAAACCCAACAAGGTCTTCTACAGGAGCAGCAAATACTCTTAGCCATGAGTCATTTCACCAGCTCCCTACTTTATTATTTTTAAAGAATAATCTTATCCAGGTACGCTGTCATAGGCCTGTACTGCCAGACACTTGGGAAACTGCGGCAGAAAGATTGACAGTTCAGTCTTCCTGGGCTACAGAATAAATTCAAGACCAGCCTTAGAAACTTAGTAAGACCTTGTCTCAAAATAAAAAGTAAAAGTGTCCTGAAGATTCAGCTTAGTGGTAGAGACCTTACCTTGTTCATGTGATGCCCTAGGTTTAATTCTTAGTCCTGGAAAAGAAGTAGACAAAGAGCGGAAGAAGAGAGGAAAAGAGGATAATTTTAGAGAAGTGATTTCATATGTGGATATTTATGACTTAATCTTACAGTGTACTCAATCAAAGCAATTATCAACACCTGTTATTTGCTTTGTACTCGGTTCTGCCCTGATCTCATCCCTCCTAGGACGATCCCTCAAGGACTATTCACCTTTCTGTGATACAAAGGAGGATAATTAACACCTGTCTGTCTTTTCTCTTCTCATTTTAATTAGATCTTTGAGAATTTTGTACAATATATTTTGATCATATTCACCTCTTCTCTCTCCACTCCTCCCAGATCCATCCTCCTTTCCCAAACTACCCAATGTATCTTTTTTACTTTTTAACTTTATCACTTTCAATTTGTGATTCCATGTATGTTCAGATGTATGTCCATTGGAGGGTGATCAACCCACCAGGGACTACCTTGTTTAAAGAATATTAATTAAGTCTCCATCTCCTAGCAGCTATCAATTGCCAATCACTCATGACACTGCCAGGAGAGTAACCTCATGCCCATCTCCCTCCTCCATAACAGAATGTTGTCTGACTTGAGCTTACACAGATCTTGAGCACAGCAGTCTCATTTGCTATAAATTAATATTACAAGTTGAACCTGGCATTGCTGCTGGGATCAAGAACCTGTGACTAGAAAGGTTATAGGCCCCAAAGCAAACTTACTGTTATTACTCTGCTAAGTGATTAAATCACTTCCTAGTGCCTGACTTTTTTGTCATAGATTAGCACATCTGTCAAATGTCATCAGAGAGGCTTCCTTTTGCAATTAACATAGAAGTCCATAACCGGTCAAGGTGAAAAGAATAAGAGAATTCAGATGTTCAACACAAAGGAGATGTTGATGTCAATACTCCTACCTCCCAAGGCCAGGAGATTTTTGTGGAAGAGGGGGCAGAAAGATCATAAGAGCCAGGGCTATGTATAACCATGAGAACAGTTTTCCTAAACACAGAAAAGAAGCAGTATATATGAATTTATCTCTGTTATCTTAATAATCACTACCACCCTGTACAAAGATCCCTCCAGTAACAAGCAATACATATTTCTGACTCTTTAAAACTACTGAGGAAAACAATTTGTGGGCTGTACTGTGCAAAACAAAGGGGGTAAAAACAAAGGTGGGCAGATAAACAAACAGCAACAACAAAAATGGTGACATGAACCAAATTACAGACTTCCTGCATGGCTGTACTTCTCATGGTTTTAGGTTACCTTGGTAAATTAAAATTCATTACAATACAAAATTCCTCTTGATTGTGTTGTAAGTTCACTGTGAAAGATAAGGGGAGGAAGTCAGTTCCTAATCCACGACTGATTCTAAGAAAAAAAAAAAGATCACAGAAAGCTTCCTGTTTTCCCAGGTGATATATTTTTAATGAGTTCAAGTTGGGGCTCCATCTAATTTTTCTCCTCAGTAATGCACACTTGGGAGAGAGTGATAAAATGATTTACAGTAGGATGTCTCCAATCTACATAGTTACACAATATGTAAGTGGTTGTTCCAAAGTGCTCCTAAAGAGAATGTCTCTCAACATGTAATCAAATACTATGGACTCAGAAGAGATTTGATATGCATTCATTGAATTAAGCAGAAGTTTTGACATGGTCAGCCTAACATCCAATTATTAACTCAGAGCAATGTCAGGATCTCAGTCACTGAAAAAAGAAATAAAAATAGATTTCTTACATATACAGTAATTTGGTAATATTCAACATGGTGGGATAACTAAGGAAATTACTAGCGCAAAAAAACATAAGAAAGATGAAAATCTTCTTTCTGATAAGGAAAGAAACATGAGAGACTATAGACTTGCAAAGTTACTCTGGAGCAAGCAACTCTGGTTGTTAAAGAGATAAGTACCACTAAAATATAACATCATGTTTGGTCGTAATGAGAGGGAGAAGGAGGGACAGAGGGAGGGAGGGAGGAAGGGAAAGAAAAAAAAGAAAGAGAGGAAAGTAAAAAAAAGAAACAAACAGACAAAGAAATAAGCAAAGAAAGAAAGTACAAGTCTATATTCTTTTTTAAATAAATACATATATATGCATATATCATACATATATTCATATATGTTTATTATATGTATATGTTTATTATATATAGCATTGTAATATTTGTTATTTTTAATATAAGTAGAAAATACCTAAAACACAGTATTCTTTCAGGAAATTTCACATTGCTTAAAACAGCTCATAATTTTCTGTAACAGGTCCTGCAGTAACCATGGTAGAGTTTGGGAGGCATTTTTATTCTATTCCATGTATTTTTTTCTTTAACAACTGTCTTTAACATAAAAATTATTAATTATTTTTCTGAGCTGTACAAAAGTGTACCTTAGGATACATTTAACTCATGGTTTTGTGGTAGAATAAGGTAATCTGTGAATAAACAACCCAGTGTCTTAGCTTGCTAACATAGATTTTTTTCACCATAGTCAAAATGCATGTTCTTCATAGGCATCTGTCTTCACCATCCAGTGGTGATTCAAGGACATAAGTTGTTCTTCAGCCCACCTCCTATATTCTCATACAAAGCTTCTTCTAAGATTCAAGATTATCATCATGGTGGAAAGGATATGGACGATTTCATATAGGAGGTATGTCTGGGTAATTCCCCAAGGGATACATTACTCCTACCCATCTTGGTTTAGAGCACATTGTGTCAATACATGTAACTGCAGAAGTTGAGAGCCCTAGTCTTGCTATGTGTTTAAAAGAAGAGGAAGTGAACTCGAGGAATGCCCAGTGAAGTCATGCAGCGACTATCTGTGTGTATCTCCTTTGACAAGACTTCCTTTAACTCTTGGTCCTTGCATAACTTTGAGATGATGAATTTTGAGAATTCCTTTAGTAATTGTACAAATTCTCTCTTTCTCCTCTATAGTTCTCATCTCCTTAACATGGGTCATCCCTGTGTAAAGAAGCATGACTATACAATCTTAAGCCCTATCTCACTTCCATCCATTACTCTGCAAGAGGAATTATCTGACTCTCTAGGCCCATTCATTTCACTAATGACAAGATTTAATTGACAATTCAAGATTTTTAGACAAGTGATAATAGCTTACTTGTACAGTCCCACCATTCAGAGGTTAAGTAAGACAACAGGATTTTAGGCATAGTGAGAACTTGTCTCAAAATAGAAAATAAAATAAAAAATAAAAAAGAGCAAAACACCTTGCCATAGTGATTTTTCCCAGGCTGTCTTGCTCATTTCCCCTAAAAGACTGAAGTAGCATCTCATTTTCTGTACTTGGTGGGAGGATTTGTTCCTCATTATTCTACCAGTCTCTTATTAAGGGGGGTCCCTGCAGATGTCATAGCAGACAGGGAAATGGTCTGATGTCAGGAGGTTTATTGGCAGCATTTTAAACACAGTATAATTTGAGAAGTAATACAACCGCTAGTGCATAAGGAGGCATAATTACATCAACACTCAACTCAGGGTATATGTCATTTCTTCAAAGAAGATGAGTTCTACAGATAGGCTACATGGATGAGCTTAAGGGCCTAGGAAAGGACCTGGCTTAATCTTCATCATACAGGTAGTATAAAGGTCATTTGGGCTATTAGTTATCTCCAGTGCTGCTTGTGGGAGCGTGAGGGAAGCCCCTGGCTATACAGGTAATATAAGTATCATTTAGACACTTAATGATTAAGAATCTATTAAGGATAATTAGACACTGGCCACCTCCAATCCTGGTTGTAAAAGCTTGATATAACCTGGACCAACAGATAATGCAGACCACCAGATTATTAATCACCTCCAGTTACCAGCCTTCTGAAGAAGCGGGTTATATGTCATGATAATTTGATTGTAATTGGTCCCCATAAACCCATAGGAAGTGGCATTATTAAGAGACGTGACTTTGTTGGAATAGGTCTGGCCTTTTTGGACGAACTGTGTCACTGTGGGGATGGGCTTTGGGGTCTCCTTTGCTCAAGTTTCACTTGGTATGACACTCAGACTACTTCCTGCTGCTTATCAAGATATAGCTTGGCTACTTCTCCAGCACCCTATCTGCCTGCATGCCACCATGTTGCACCATGATGATAATGGACTAAACCTCTGAAGCTATAAGTGAGCCACCACAATTAAATATTTTCCTTTATAAGAGTTGCCATGATTATGGAATCTCTTCACAGCAATAGGAACCATAAGTAAGTCGTGTGTCCTTCCCTTTGAAAGGATGATCCTAGGTGCTTCACACATTTGGCTTCTCTGGAGATCTTCAGGATCGAGGACTCTCATGCTCTACACATCTTATAATATTCTCAGCTCTTCTCCACACATTCCTACATTGGTCTTCCAAATTATCCCTGATTCTTTTTCAATGTATAGATATATGAATTTTAAAATAACTAAGCAAATGAATATTTAAATTAAACATTTATAGAATTTTCAAAAGAGTAGTTGTAGTTACCATTCTGTTTATTAATTTTATTTTTAAAAAGCTTTTGGGGTTCTTCTTTCTTGATGCAACAGATAATGTTGATTCAGCCTCAGTCCCTAATACGCTCACTATCGAAATTGGTCTAAACATTACTCTAATTTATGACACCTTGTACCTCATTCCCTAGTCACCAGTCCATGTTGTAGCACTCAGTCTGGGGAGTTCATTTTAGTGACCCTAAATGAAAAGAATTTCAGGATGAGTCAGTATGCAAATCAGTTAGTGTCTACTTAAAAAAATAATGTGTGATTTGCTTAAAATAAAAGATAATATAACTGTATATTTAAATAAATAGAAAGAAGGGAGAGAAATAGATGTTGAATGAAAAGAGGAAAGGGAAGAAAAGGTAAAAATATAGAAGGTGTGAGAGAACAGGGTATTTAAAGGGGAAGGAGAGAAGAGGTTTTGGAGAGTGGGAGTGAGAGAGTAGAAGACTTCTCTTTTGGTCAGGAGGGCTAGAGAGATAGTTTGGGGGTTAAGTGTGCTTATGCTACTACGGCATGTCCTGAGTTCAGTTCCCAGCACCTTCACAGATCACCCCACAACTACCTGCAACTCTACCTCCAAGAGATCTGACAGCTTCTTCTGGCCATGCATAAACATACACACATATATAGACTTTTATTTCTTTTTAAAGGGGAAGGAAGAAAGAGAGGAAAGGAAAGAAGTGTATACTCTGGGCGAGTGTGATCTAAAGGGAGTTGTATCTTCAGGATCTCGGACAGCACATTTTTATGGCAGCCTTTAATGATAGGAACAATTACTCACAAATTAAAGTGTAGAAAGTCAAGGAATTTCAGGCTCTTTCCAGAACAGTTTACTGCCTCTTTGTAGACTTATATAGGATTCATGACTGTGCTCACACAACAGATGCATAGCAGCAATAAAAGACCTTGCAAGCTACTGATATGAACATACAGTAATCCTGAGTGCCCGTGTTGGTCCCAGCTCATTTTGGCCAGTCTTTCTGTGATACAGCTCTGAGGTCCCAACAGACTCAAGCCCCTGTTGCAGACAGACTATCTTTCCTACAATGAGTTAGCAGACCCTACCCAGTGCCTATAGCTGTGCATAAGTAACTATCTCTGCCTTGCTCACCCTCCATCCAGATGTTGTACTTAGTGCCCATACTATTCCCACACACTTTTAACCAGATGCCCTCAGAGGTGAGAGAACTGCAAAGCCATTAAGATATTTAAAACTCAGAGCTTTTCACTTATGCTGGACTTCCCAAGGTGAGGCTCTTTTTTGGGAAAAACTCCCAAAATACTGTCAAGCATGCTGCAGAGACCCTGGCTCTCCTCACACCAAGCACTCAGAGACAGGGGTACTTCAGGAATAGAAAGTTGCAAACCACCCTGTGACCCTTTCCCCACACCCTCCTCCTACTTTCTTTTCATGTCCTATTTTCTTTCTGATCTTTCCCTTATTTCTTGAATATGAGTGGTGAAAATTTCCTAATCTAAGTGGTAGAATCTTTTGTTTAAACATGGCTATTCCACTACAAACTCAGAAACACATTTCTTCCAAACAAATTCTGCCACAGCCTCACAAGGACAACTCTGGAGACACCACAGGCTTCACAATTTAACTTTGCACTATAAGAACATGAACCATAGGCTTAAGGGAAATTCAGGCTTGCCTGAGGCCTGACCAGCTAAGTAGACTGAGCAGTCAACTCTTGAAGCCTCAGTGTCTTCATTTATAAGTGAGGCAGCCGGTCTTATGTCTACCGAGGTAATTCAATATTCTAATGAATATAAGTTGCTTAGGGATAGGATTCAATCTTACTTAATCTCTGGCATCTAGCTTATATCCAGGTAATATCTGACTGACTTTGAAATAAAAATAATACAAATATCACAGATACTTTTAATGAATGACTGAGACACACACAAAAAGAATTGAACCAATGTACCTAGCTTCTAGTCTCAAATACTTCATACTCTAGCTGAAGAGAAACTGAACAAAGTAATCAAATTGAACTTCTAGAAGAGATTCAAGACAATAAATACAGATGAATTTTGCTTTTCTATTTCTCTCTCTCTCTCTCTCTCTCTCTCTCTCTCTCTCTCATGTGTGTGTTTGTCTGCGTACAAGGCACATATGTGGAAGACAAAAGAAAAACTGGGGTGTAGTCTTCAGGTGCCTTCCAGCATATGTTTGAGACAGTTTCTCATTGGCATGGAACTTTGCCAAATAGCCTGGACCAGCTGCCCTGGAGCTCCCACAGATCCATCAGTTTCTGTCTTCTGTCTTGCCATTATTTAGGTCACAGGCACACAGCACCGTGCCCAGCTCTTTAGGTTGGGTCCTTGGAATCTGAACTCAGGTCTTTGTCCATCTGAGGCAAGCACTTTATTTGATTAAGTCGCCTCTCCAGTCCAGTGACAGTATATTATAACAATATAATATCAACCTCTTAAGAAACCATTAGGTAACTTAGTGCTTTGGCCTGAAGTGTCACGGGGACGGTCTATATAAGACTGAAGCAAGGCAACACAACACAACAGTGAGACTAATGTGATGGTTTTGAAATACTCTTCCCCATGAACCTCGGTATTCAAATAATAGTACTGTTTCTTAATTTATCAAAAATTACATATTTTTTCAATTTAAGGTACAGCAAGACCATATACATAAGTATATATTGATTCTATATTAAGTACATATAGGTTCAAGATACATGTATAATGTAGGATGAATCCAAACTCACTTAAAACCCTCTTGAGGCCATTCCCATTACTAGCAGTAGTATATGACTTAATCCTGGGAGGAGTCTGCTAGTCTGCTTGGGAAACCCCTTTAAAGAGAGAAGAGAGTTCTGCTGATATTTGTGTAAATATGTAGATATATCCAGATTGAAAGGCAAAGCCAGGAGAGTGGATTGTATTTCTTGCAGGGCAAATGGTGTTAGCTGGGATAGATGCAGAGTATACTGTGTACTCTGAGTCAGGAGACTCAAAGCCCTGAGGATTTCAGAGGAAGTATTTAGCAAGGCAACTTGCTGTTTAAGAATGAGTGGGTACTAACAGCACACTGAATAAAGGAGGAGTCAACCACAAAGATCCATAAGCAACATGGTAAGTTTGCGGAGCAGTGGCATCCAGTATCCTGTGCTGTGTAACCTACAACAGGGCAAGCGTACTTTTGGTATCAATGCTTAGCATAAAGCAAGACAAATAAAACAAACAAACAAAAAAGAACATTTTTACTAGGTGTAAATAGGTAACCGACATCAGAAGTCCTCCAGGGCTAAGTATCCCTGGGAGTCTGAAATGTAGGTTCTCCTTAACAGAACTGTCTCCTAGTCAAAGGTATGCTACTTCAGCAACAAGAATCTATAGAATTAAAGTCTGGGACTATAGATCAACTGGTAGAGTATTTTCCTAGCATACATAAACCCATAGGCATGGTGACAAACACCTGTAATTCCAAAGCAGAAGGAGGGATTTAATTATTTCATCTCTCAGAGTTTGGGCAGCATACATAGATACATTTAATGTTCATTTGTTTAATATAACTAAGATATTTAAAATCTCATCTTACTCAGATCTATTTGAAGTAAGCATGAATCTTAACCTTGGTAAAATACAGAAAATTTTCCCAGTTCTACATCTCCCCAGAGACCATTTGCAAAGTCATGATGAAGTCAGTCACCAGTCCTCTGTAAAGTGAAACATTGTCTTAGTTTGTTCACTACAACTGTGATTTTAAAAAAAAGAAAAGAAAAAAAAGAAAAAGAAAAACCACAGTGCTGCCTACTGGCTTGTTCCCCATGGCTTGCTCAGCATGCTGTCTTATATAAGCCAGGACACCAGCCCAGGGGTGGCCCCACCCACAGTTGGTTGGGCCCTCTCCCATCAATAATTAAATGAGAAAAGTCTTCACAGACTTACCTATGGTCAATATAAAGGAGGCACTCTCTCAATTGAGGTTCCACTTCCTAAATGACTCTACCTTGTGTCAAACAGACAACAAACAAACAAACACACAGCAAAAACAAGAACAACAAAACCCGACACACTAATCAGGCCACAAATATTAAGGAAAATAAATGCCCAAATTAGAACACACTACCCTATAGCATGTACTATAGCCACAACAGCATATAGCTAAGAAGAAAAGTATATGTAATTCACTGTTTGTTATACAATTGGCTATTTTATGTATAATTAAAAACTGGTGCTATAATCATTTATCATTAAACTCATATATTTGGTTGAGATTTAACCAGTTTAAATAAAAACAAAATCTTGCTTGGTAAAACCATTAAAGGTCTTCCAATTGAACAGCATAGCCCTCTGAGATTATACCTTTCAAATAGAGCCTGTGGTCAGTCACATCCAGGCACAGTGGCTTCCAGGTGCCCTGTCCCTTCTGCCTGCTAGGAAGTTCTCCTTATGTATTACCCAAATGTGTCTGCTCCCCGTGTCTTTGATTGATAGCCTTCCAGACATTTCAAACACTGCATTTTCCCTGTTGGGTTTGTTTGTTATATATTATAAATGCCTTCCTAAGTCATTCCCTGAGCATCATATAGCATGTGTTATTTCCTTTGTTGTAATCCTTACCATACCTTTCACATCTCTGTTTATGTCCTACCTTTTTTAAGACACACATTCATACGCCTTTAATCCCAGCAGTCAGGAAGTAGAGGCAGATGAATCTCTATGAGTTCAAGGCCAGTTTGGTCTACAGAGTGAGTTCCAGGGCAGTCAGGGATGTGCTGGAACAAAGAACCTCTGTCTTGAAAAAAAGAAGGCACAGACTCACTATATAGTCCATGCTGACATCAGATTATCATTTCTTCTACCTCTGCCCAAGTGCTGGAATCAAATGTATGCACCACTATCCTCAGCCGAACTTTCAACCCAGGACATTGCACATGCTAGCAAATATTCTACCATTTAGCTACATGCCCAAGCCAGCAAGAGACTTTTCTATTTATATAGAATGATCAAAACTATTTTATTCCAAAGAATGTCAATGGATAAGGCTGGAAAAGTAAAGAATACAGTCTGTAGTCAAATGAATTCTCTATGCAAACTCTAGGCTAAATAAGCCAAATAGTTTCTTTCTTAGCAGTTTTCCACACTTAATACACTAATATGCCTTGTGAAATTATAGGGGAAGGAAATAATCAGTGTTTCCCAAACATTGTGCTACATAGTTTGTCATAAAGACTAATTTCCCCTTGTGTGTGTATGTGCACGCGTATGTGTATGTGTGCATTCCAATAAAACTTTATTGACAAAAACAGACTGCTGGCAGGATTTGACTCATGAACTGAACCCCAATATTTCCATAAACTCAAGTAAACACTAATTCTTAAAAATACCATTGACTTTTAAGTTGGACTGCCTTGAGTTCCATATTTAATCTTCCACTTTCTGTGTGATTTTGGGGACAGTCCTTAACTTCCTGGAGACCTCTGTTGACACTAGGATTGTGCTGTTTGCCTCATGCTCTTGTTGGGAGAAAGCATGAGCTATGCAGTAATAGGCAACCTGATTAACATGATAGATAGTTCACAGTTAGTTATGATGGTCACACTTCCACCTTCACAGAAGAATACAGCACCCCAACTTTATATCCAATAGAACCATCGGCTCACGGTAGAGTTCTGGGTTCAACCTCAGCACTGCTTGAGGGCAAGCATGTTGGTGTGAATCTGTAATCTCAGCATTCTGGAGGTCAGAGCAGTAAGATCAGGAGTTCAAGTTTATCCTCAGTATAAATCAACTTAAAGGCCCACCTGTCTAAAAAAAAAAAAAAAGAAAAAGAAAAAAAAGTGTTTGTATCTCATTCTTTCTTCTTTCTCCATTCAAGGAAATCTTCCAAAAGTAATAAAATAATGTTATACAGTATGCCAGGAATAGAAAGGGGAAACACAGACAGCCTTTGGATGACTATGTACCAGATCAGGAGGAATCAAATAGAAGCCCCCTGGGCTGTGGGACCTACTTCTTGTGGGAATGAAAGAACAAAAAGAGAAAAAGATCAAATTCTATAAGAACAAATATAGACTTCCCAGATTATCTTTTCAAACTACTGTAACATTTAAACTGGATCCAATTGCTGGGATATTCCAAAAGAGAGAAAAAAATCAGAGTCAGCAGCATGGAAAGCTACTGGATCAACCTTAGTAATGGTGAAATTACCCTAATATCCTCTGAAATGGCTAAAGGAAATCAATATTCAAGTCATACAAACAGAGAATTCAGACATGGCCATCATCACCATCACTGTCAGGAAAAAGAAGGGTCCTGGGTGGAGCAGAAAGGGAGCTCTGAGCCTGCACAGTAGTTAGAAGAGTAAAGTCTAATGTGTAACTTCTTCCCCCTTCACCCACACCTTACCCACCCACATTGTCCAGCTGGGAAATTCTAACAGAGCCAGTCTATGAGGTATCAAGCTTTCTCCCATGTAAAATGTCTCAAGTGTTCTTCCCAATAGGTTTCTTATATCTCAGAACCATCTGTAACCAGTCACATGGTGTGAAAGGATCACACCTTTTTTGTGTGTGATGCCAGGGAGGAAAAGAAAGCCTAAAGACAGGAGAGACTGAGTGGAAGGCATATTACCACATGACTGTCGTCCAGGGCAGTCCAAGAGCACACACTGTCTAGCAGCTGGTTGGGCACACAAGAGACAAGGTCGCGAAGACAGCAAGCATGTACAGAACTGTGTCAGAACACAGGTCCCATACAGCTTCCAGAGGGCTTTCGAACAAAGTGAAACTGTTTTCAGCATCAGTATATGTATCAAAATACTGCATTAAAAATAATTCATTGTTTATTTGAAATTTAAGTCTAAGTTACCCCTTCATAACTTTGGTAAATCCAGCAGCCCTACTCACAAGCACAACAGGTACAGCAGGTAACTCTCACTGTTCAACATTTTATTCAGGATCAGCCCCATGTATGCAAGCTTGATTCACACTTCTGGAAGAATCAACTTTATTTGATAACAATATATCAAGGTCAGATTGTTCCTAGATAAAAACATCTGAAAAACATATGCACAAAAATTATTTCTCTTTGCTACTTATACAGACAGAATATTAATTGAATAAACATCTTTGGCAGTAATCTGACCTAGATCCAAATCTCAAATTGATGGTGACTCAATGTGTGACCTTAGCCAAGATACATTTGTTTCATTACTCTCACATGCTTTGCAAAATGGGAACGATCACATTTAGTTCATGAAGTATTCGTATGGAGATAAACCAAATTCCCAGTTTGAGACAAGGAGAAAGTACCAATCAAGAACCATTAAGGTTATTTTGTGGGTTTGTGGAGAAATGCACCCATTTTTCCTAAGTGATTGATGTGGGAGAACAGAATAAATGTATTGGTTCTTATCTCCATTCATGCCCATAAAAGTCGTACAAATAAGAAAGGTGAGGCCAGGCGTGAGATGGAGAAAGTGTCCCAGGCAGGTGCTAATGGGGCTAAAGAGGAGGAAACCTGGGAGGTTACATTAAGAATTTCCACCTGAAAACCTGATTATGCACTTGAAGAAGGTAAGGAAAATATCCAGGTTTCTAAACCAGTAAGAGGATTCCAACATTTTGCAGCTGTGGGAAGAGGGGAAGGGATCATTCACTTAACTTTTTCATTCTTTCATGGAGATTGTCTCTGCTTCCATACTGTACTAATTAACAGGCCCTTTGTTCATTGATCCATAGTAGCTATAAAGTTATTATGACTAATAGGAACATATTTTTAAAACCCTAAGGGCCCAGGATCTTACCCTAGGCAAGAAGAGGGGAGGCCAGGCTCTCTCCCAGCTATCAGATTAATGTTAGATTTCAGTTACTCAATGAAGGTCTAGCTGCTTCCAGTGGGGCCTTAAATCAGGTAAATCAAACTTTCTTCTTAACATCCTCTTGGCAAGTCCATCACAACTGCTCTCATAATCTTCCTTTCCCAAACCAGGTGATTTTCAGGGCTGGGGTGTCCTCAATTGCACAGAGACTATTCCCAGACCTGGAGCACCCATACCAAATCCTTACCCCATTCCATCAGCTGCCTTCATTTTTATTTGCCTTTGTCCTTCACGCATATGCAGGCTTCACTTGCTTTCTGTGGGTCTATGCATGGCTTGACCTCAGCAGTCTATACTGCATCCTGAACCTGCCAAGGTAGGCAGTGAGTGAAACCTTCAGATTCTAACTCTGTCCTCAGCTGCCTCACCTCCTGACCTGAATTCATATACTCTGCGTTATCCCATATGCTGCTGGGACATATATGGCTTCAAATGAGCAGACCTCTGCATGCATCTCCAGTTATTCCCTGATTCTCTTAGGAAACATGCTGCCCAGTGAGCCTCTACATGTCCCAAATAGTGAGAAGATGGCAAACCTCTCAGCATTCAGTCACCCTCACAGTCTTTGGTTCTCTGCACTCCAGCCACACAATGTTCTGGTGCTTTGAGTCTTCATATGCCTTAGAACCTTCATTGGTGCCATTCGCTCTGTGCTACCTCAGGCCACTCTTCACTTTCCTCTAAATCTGCTTAACACACGCTGAAACAACAACCTGCCCATGCCTACTCGCCACCATGGAAACCTGTCTCTCCTCTGTAGCCTTTCCCAATTCGTTAATTTCAATCTGTTTCTTAATGATTAGAATAAATGTGTGACGGACTCACAAGGGAAACCCTTAGTTCTGTGTTGAACTAAATCCCCTCTCCAAAAGGTATAATGAAGTTCTAATCCCCAATGCTTGTGAATGCTAACTCACTAAGTATGAGGGACTTTGACTATTCCAGCAAGTAGGGATGAGGTCATTTAAGACAGCTTCACTCCAGGAGCATGTCTGTAGAGAGGGAAACACGGAACCAGAGGGAAGAAGCCACATGAGGGGAGAAGCAGAGACTGGAGTCTCACTGCCACAAGCCAAAAAATATTCTGGGAAGAAGAGGACGAAGGGTCCCCCTCCAGACTGCCTCTGAGTTGAGTAGAGCTCCGGATACGGAAGGTCACACCACATCCAGTCTGTGGGTTGGCGGTTGTAAGGCCTACATCTCATCCCATTCTGTAAAATGACCTATGCCCTGCTCAAAAGCTTATTTTAGTCATTTATGAAAGAGACTATATGTGAAATTCTATTTATTTTCATGATATAAAGGCTATAGTGTTTCAAAGGGTTTTGCTCATCTGTACTACACTTGCTTGCCCCAGTGTTTGTCTTCACTATACCAAACACATATTTACAAAAGTACCTGTGCCTGGCACAGCTTTGAAAGCCAGAAGCACTGGGGTTCTTCATTCTGGGATAACACACAATCTTATTAAATTCAGTTTCCAAGAATTCAGGACTTTTCTTATTCTAGTCTGTTTTAAAGTTGCCTAGAAAACATTAAAATTTAGATTCAGCCAGAGATTTTCTGAAATGGAACTTGGGGGAAAAATAAATTGTGAGTGAATCTTCAAGGAGAGTGTGACACTGTGCATACATACTGATTTCAGACTTTCTCTGGCCTTCAGAAGGCTAACAGGGTAAGTGGCTACTAGATTTGGCCACATAGCTCATTGGGATTTTGTTAGAGTAAGAAAACTAATGCAGACAGTCAATGAGGGAGAACAGGGAACACACAGATCTGCTTAGTACTGGGATCCCAGCTCCCAGCCTGGTTATTAAAAGTAAGCCTTAGAAGCTGGGAAGTAGTGGTGCACACCTCTAATCTCAGCACTTGGGAGGCAGAGGCAGGTGGATCTCTTTGAGTTCGAGGCCAGTCTGGTCTACAAGAGCTAGTTCCAGGACAGGCTCCAAAGCTACAGCAAAACCTTGTCAGAAAGAAAGAAAGAAAGAAAGAAAGAAAGAAAGAAAGAAAGAAAGAAAGAAAGAAAGAAAGAAGGAAGGAAGGAAGGAAGGAAGGAAGGAAGGAAGGAAGGAAGGAAGGAAGGAAGGAAGAGGAGAGAGAGAGAGAGAGAGAGAGAGAGAGAGAGAGAGAGAGAGAGAGAGAAGAAAAGGAAAAAAGAAAGACTAAGCCTCAGATAAAGAAGTCTTCTAGCACAGGATCTGAATGAATTTTCACCTAGTTTTCATGCCTAGTCAATAAGTCTACCTGGATACTGAGAGTATCCAGGCACAGATCGTTTAATCATTTTAGTAAAAGAAAAACATGCTTTCTTCTATGTATGTTTTCTCAGGGTGTCACCTGAACCACCTGGGCAACACCTCCTTCTTTCTCCAATTTAGCAGGGGAGGGGGAGGGATTTGACAATTGTCTGCTTCACTTTAGCTGCCCAAATACTTGGCTCTGCATAAGGGTGTGGTAATGGGGCAGCTGCCAAGCAAAACTAAGTACTTGAACACAAGCCTATCAAAGCTGTCACATTCAAACTGACCCTCAGCCATTCACACTGGTAGAAAAAGTGCTGAATGGACAACTATTGAGGGCTAAGCAGGGAGAGAGAGGAGTCTTTTTTTTTTTTTTTTTTTTTTTTTTTTTTTTTTTTTTTTTTTTGGTTTTTTCGAGACAGGGTTTCTCTGTGGTTTTGGAGCCTGTCCTGGAACTAGCTCTTGTAGACCAGGCTGGTCTCGAACTCACAGAGATCCGCCTGCCTCTGCCTCCCAAGTGCTGGGATTAAAGGCGCGCGCCACCACCGCCCGGAAGAGAGGAGTCTTTTTGAGGACAATCAGGAATTCAAGGTCATTCTCTGCTTCAAGTCAAGTTTGAGGATAAGCCTGGGCTACACGTGTGTGTCTATATATATAGAGAGAGACATAATATCTACATATATATGTTATTTCTACTTCAAGTAACTAAAATTTGAAAACCATAGCCAAAGGTAAAATAAAATATTTATCCTCACATTTCATCTCTCCAAATAAGACCAACCTAAGAGCTTATTTGGATAGATGAAATGTGAGGATAAATATTTTATTTATCCAACCTTGGCTCTGTTAACCTATTCCCCGAGTTTCTAAGACAAACAATCCAGGCCTGCCCGGTTCCTCTGGAACAAGTTTGTGCTTACTGGTGTGCCAGTCTGTGAATGAACAGGTGTCACCATAAGCTGTGGAGAAGCCAGCAGTTTGGGTTCCCCTCCCTCCAGCTTAGCAAATCAACACATAAATAATATATTTGGCACCAAAATAGAATGGTATTATCCCATTTCAGAAGCTCACATTTGGCAGGGACTACTATAGTGCGTGAGATTCAAACGGTGGGTGAGAGTCTAAATGCATCTAATAACTTGGCCTGTGAGAAATCAGGCAGAGCTGTCCTACAAGTGGCTGTGTTTTAATGATTTATTGAATATCTCTTGAGGTCAGAAGTTTATGATTTGCCATTTTTAAAATGTGCTGCAACAAATGGATGCGTATTTGCTTTACAGGAACTGAATAGTTTTCTAAATGCATTTTTAAGTGGGGAAAGCCAACACAAAAGCCTGGGTCCACTTGAACTTGCTAGCTCCAGTCCAGATAAGCAGCTTCCTGAATGACTGGGGGCAGTGCAGAGGGGTGGGGACTGTCCTTCACTCAGACACTCTTTGTTATCAGCTTGAAGCATTATTCCAGTTGCATAATTTTATCTCTGGAACCACTGTTCACATTGAGAGAACAGAAAATTCAGCTAGCCTTCTCAGTCATCTCACCCATGAGACTTCAAACACATTTTACTGTTTTCTATTTGGAAGTATCTATGTAGCATTTACACCTTTCCTGTTATGGTTAGAGTCACAGATAGAAAATATGAGAGCTAACTGCCTTAGCTGAGAACTTAATCCTAAAGCCAAGTTCTCTGCCCCAAACCCTGCCAAAGGATCATATTCCTTCAGTTGTGGGTGTATGCTAGCTACTTCTCTCATTTGCAAGAGGTGTGTTCACTCATTTAAGGTAGAAAAATAATGTACAACCTTATATACAAATAATGCAAGCAGCTGAGCTCAGTGGCTAAGAGCACTTTCTGCTATGTCTGAAGACCCCCAGGGTTAGCTCCCAGAACCCACACATCAGTTCACAACTGTCTGTAACTCCACTTTCAGGGACTCCAACACCCTCTTGTGACCTCTGCCAGCAGCAGGTATATATATGGTGCACAGACACGCATACAAACAAAACATCCATATCTGTGTAACTTAAAAACTGACAGAAAACAACAAAATCAATAATGCTAGATTGGACTGAGGCCAAGCATAAGTTAGGAGGCTGTTATCCTAATAAAACAAAAAAGAAGTCCTGAGTTCCATCCCAAGCAGCACGTACAGTAATCGAGTTGGCACATACCTGTCATCCCAGCGCTCAGGAAGTAAAAGCAGGAGGATTGGGAGTTCTAGGTTATCTTCAGCTACATGCTGCTTAGTAAGCTTGAGGCAGGCCAGCCTGTGATCTTTTCTCAAAATGAACAAGTAAATAAATTTCAAGGATTAAAAAAATTTCACACCTCTCTCCCATAGACCCACCCCTGCCTTCTAAGGCAAAGTCATGTATTTGTTATTTAAATAAAAATGAATTTATTGTACTAGGTATTGTTCTGAGCTCTGGAACATAAAAATTATGTAGTAGAGACAGATGGTTGCCATGAATATTGGTGTCTTGAGAAGAAAGACAATCTGAAGAGCAGTTGCATTCAGTGTGATTGATACCAGACTGTCATCAATGGCCACATGGAGGCTCTGTCCATGGTTCTATCCATGGGAAAGTGGGCAGGCTAAGCAAGCCAGAGAGAGTAAGCCAGTAAGCCGCAGTCATCCATAGTCCAGCTTCTACTTTCAGGTTCTTGCCTGACTGACTTCTCTCAACAATAGATTGTGAGGTGAGAGTTGTAAGATGAAATGAACTTTCCTCCCCCAGCTTGGAGTTGTTTCAGCACAGCAAGTAGAAATCAAACCAAGACAGAGATATTCATAAGGGACGCTGAAGCCTGGCTTGGTATTACCAACAATGTGGTATTTGAGTTATACACACAGTGAATTTCAGAATACACACAATGGCGTGCATTTCTCTGTGAGGTTGGATCCATAATACAAAAGTGGAATTGAGACATCACAGGTCCAGGAGTTAGAAACACCCTGGAACCCCACATAAGTGTAAAGCTTTGGGCATAAGACAAAGATGGTGACAATAAAAATGATGAGAAATGAGGCTGAAGAATTAAGAAAGAGGCTGGAAAACTGAAATTTTGTTTAAAGATGAGAAGTCATTGATCATTTATGTCAATATTACATGATCCTACATGCATTGCTAAGAGGCAAAACTGTGGACAGGAGATTAGACAAGTTAATGAGAAATTCAGAGGAATCATTAAGAAATTAATGGGATCAAAATATGTCTCAGTTACTTTTCCTGTTGTTGTAATAAAAACACCAAATAAAAGCAACTTGCAAAAGGAAGAGTTTATCTTGTCTCACAATTCCAGGGTGCAGGCTATCATGATGAAAAAGGATAATTGCAGGGACTTGAAGTAGCTGATCAAGTTGCACTTCCAGTCAGGAAGCAAAGAGCAATGGATGCTGGTATTCAGCTTGCTCGCTCCCTTTTCTGGAGTCCAGGAGCTCTCAGCCCAGGGAATGATGCCACCCACATTTATGGTCGACCTTTCTACTTCAACCATATCAAAATAAACACTCCCCCACAGGCATGCTCAGAGGCTGACCTAATCTAGACACTCCCCCACAGGCATGTTCAGAGGCTGACCTAATCTAAACACTCCCCCACAGGCATGCTCAGAGGATGACCTAATCTAAACACCCCTTCACAGGCATGCTCAGAGGCTGATCTAATCTAAACACTCCCCCACAGATATGCTCAGAGGCTGACCTAATCTAGACACTCCCTCACAGACATGCTCAGAGGCTTACCTAATCTAAACACTTCCCCACAGGCATGCTGAGAAGCTGACCTAATCTTCATCCCCCAACAAATGTGCCCAGAGGCTTGTCCCCCAATTGATTCTAGATCCTGTTAAGTTGACAGTCAAAATTAATGTCACATAATGGAAGAAAGTGAACAAAATCAACTGGCTTTTAGAAGGTGTGCAAAGCTTGCTCAAATGGAATGTAGAAATAAAAAGAGAAATATGTAGATCTGACTCCCAGATCTCAGTCTCAGTAATATTGACCAAAATGTCATCCCTCAAAACAGAGGACACACTGAGAGGAGCAAACTTAAGGCAGAATTTTATGTTTACATTTGTGTTAACATAACACCTGAGCAGGGAGAATTTTAGATCAATCATGTCAACCTTTTGCCTCCTTGGGAAAGATTCCATTGTTGTTCCTGGAAAAGTAACTTGGCTATTCTGATAAAAATCAAATTGAAAAGCACCTCTTACCCTCAGAAAAGGTGTTTAAAACCTGCCCCTCATAGTCTGGGGGAAACAGCCCTTTCCTTTTAGAAGATGTCTTGATTTTACTTAAAAAGAATTGTAGATATCAGGAATTGGCTTTCTTATTTTCCTTTTCTTACTTTTTTTTTAGACCAGGTCAGTTTTGGAACATTTAGACAAATCAGAATTAGCAGGAAGGAAGATAAATAGAATTTCTATTAAGCCAGCAAGAGGGTATCTGAGCTGTTAAAGAACATAACAGGTTTGACTCCATGTATTAAAAAGAATTCATGTCTGGCTGGAGTTAACACAATGGCTCTACTTTTATTGATATTCAAAGTCTCCCATAGGAGAGAATGCCAACAACATTCATATATTGTTACACATGTCCATTTGTTCATTTGTTTTCCAAAATGATTTTGTAATTATGGGAAACATTTGCTCTTTCTGCCAGCTCTTTATCCTATCTCCTTTATTCTGACTACAGAAATTCTTGCTCCATGAGCTTCAGATGGTGCCGATAATATCTCTGATCTCTTGGTAAGAGATTCTTACACATGACAGAGACAGACAAAGCAGTAAGTGAGTATATCTGGCTCCTGATTTTGTCTCATTCTGAAGATGCCTTTTTTATTACTTTTAAATATTAATTTACTAAAATTCATTAAATAAACAGAAGTCTGCCTTTGGTCAGTGTATTGTATTATGCAAACTACCACATGCTTTACAGAGGAGTGTGGTGTTGATCCCCATGTCCATGTGGACCCAGACACATAAGAAAGTTTTGCTGTGGAAGGGCAGACTTGCTGTGACATATCACAAGAAAGGCTTGAATTAGCTTAGTTTCAGAAGTGTCATTTTTGGCCTGTGGAGGGCATGATGGGACAGAGGGAAAGAGAAAACCTGCCAGTGTCTCAGAATCACCTTTAAAGTTTTGCTCCAATTACTCTAACTTCCCACACCAAGTCTCGTAATATATAAGGTTCACTCCCTCCCAAATACACCCTAAGCTATAATTTAAAAAAGACTTAAAACATAACTTTTGGGGAAATGTTTGAGATCCGAACCATAGCAAACTGTATCAAAACACACCTTACACTTGCATGCATACCTCAGTATTGGCAGAAGATACAAGATAATCCCACACTAATTCAGAATTACATATAATAAAGGGTTATTTATTTAGGGAAAATTTACAGATTACTGTCTTAAATCACAATCCTCTGCATGAACGGGAACAGGAACAGAGTCTAGCAGCCAGAAGTGAGAGCTGGAAGCAAGAGAGCAAGTGCAGACTTTACAGCTGCATTTATAGTATAAGAGACCATGCCCAAGTGGGCTGGTATCTTAAAGACTGTTGGCTGAAGGAGCAGAAGGAGCTCTCACACCACCTCTCCCTTTTGTTTTAATAAGAGAGTTTTAAACCCTATACAAAATTACATACACTAGGAACAGATATCAAGTACAAGATTAGAATTACAACCAGCATAAACAATATTAAGCAAGGAACATATGCTAAATGTTTTCATAAACATTCTATCCTAAGGAGTCTAAGTCTTGTATTGGAAATGGCTTGGCTAGATTATAAGAGGATGGTAACTATAACTATATAATCTTCAACCTATTGAAGTCCTGAGAAGGATGATAATATTACTTGGGTAGGGAGGAAGTGCAATCAAGCATCTTCCAAAATGTATAGTAGATGAAAGAGACAACTAGCTGCCTAAGCAATCATCCAAAGTCTCATTTGCAATGTTGCAATTTGCAACCAACTTTGGCTAAGTAGTATAGTAACTGACAGCCCATTTTCAGAGGCAGGTAATTTTTCAAAACCATCTTACCCTGTTCTTGGCAAGATCTGACAGTTTTTTTTCTTGTATCCTACTTGTCCAGTCCAGACATTGTACACTTTGTCAGGTGTCAAGGCATGGGCAATTTTATCCCAAAGGCCAGTGGTGCCAAGAAGAAGACAAACTCCAAATGGAGTGTCTCTGATGCTCAAGACTCTCTTGGGAATAGATCAGTGCTGCCAGGAGCAATCGTGTCTCACATCAAAAGAATCCTAAGTTATTTAAATGCCATGTTCTACAGATCTTTGAAGTGGTTGAAGGTTACCATTATATGCAGAATACAATCGCTATGTATCTAAAAAAACTAAACAGTCTGACTAAAAGTATAACAAACATGAATGACTATTGACCAATAATACTTAATACCTATATAATTTAAAGGTTAAGACTTCATATCAGAATATTAAACAATCTTTATACAACTGTGAAGGAAAGGGGAACAATGACATCAAAATGTAAACAGTGTATAAATATCTTAATCAGAGGTAGAAATATATAATGCAATATGATAAACATATTCTAAAACTGCATCAATACACAAAATGTCTTAAACAGAGGTAGAAACATGAATGCATACAATATGACAAAATATTTTTGCATGGGTGTAAATCAATATACAAGAAACTATACCAGTGTAAACTGTCCATAAATAATAACTCACAAGTATTCATTCTATTACTCACTATTATTATTAGTGTAAATAAATTCACATGAAATTTTCTATTATCCCATTCAATCTTTTCCCTTTTTGAGTTATCTAAGATTACATAATTTTCGCCCCAACCCCCAACACTATGCAAGTAATACAAAACCCCTAAATGGTGTCTCTAACTGTGAAGACAAACTTTGTTGGGAGAAGGGATATCACTTTCTAGAATTATTTCCTGCTCTCATGGGGGCAATGTTTTTTCTATGGGATCCTGTAAAAGCAAAATGATGGTTAAGTTTCAAGATTGCTGTTTTGTATAATTACAAGTGGTCTCTGAGTAGTCAATAGGGTCCTTTTGTTTGTTTGCTTGTTTTGAAGTTCTTATTTGAAGTTCTGGCTAGAACATTGTAAGAAGGTGCACCATTTCTGCAGCTGATACCCAAAAACCAGTCTCATAATAGTGGTATTAACCTCATGACATCATATCAACCAGGTGGAGTTGTTGTGTGGCTGTATTTTCTTCCTGGAAGCGTCAAGGATTACTGCGGGAAAATCTACTGTTCATTGTGGAAAACTTAAACATTATTCATATAAACATATATTCAATGAAAGATACCATATAAACAAAACGGGCATGGAGAAAAAGAAAATATTCTCTTAAAATCTGTCTTCTTTCTGTCCCATACCAGATGACTCCTAACATGAGGCAGAAATTTTGAATTTTTCTTTTAACAACATTTTTGGATTTAGAGAAGGATAACCATTGTCCAACTCCAAAGCCAGCTCTTATTTTTAAGCAGAGGTGTATATGTGTCCAAATAATTAAATTTTACCATGCAGATAATAAGGCATCATAAAGCAGATTTATCTTTGTTTGTTGATTCTTTCTGGATAGCTATCTTTTTTATCTTTAGGCATCTAGATGTCCATTTTCCTGCAAAGACAACAACAGAACCCTGCCCCAACCCTTATGAGGTTTTCTTCCTACCTGTATGGTTGTCACCTCTGTGGATGAGCTGTCATTTCTCTTTCTCAAGATGTTTCTTTTTCAAACTGAATCTTTATTAATTTTGATGGTATCCATAGCTTTTTTTCTCAGTTTCCATCTGAGAGATTTTTGGCCATAGACAATAACATTTGTGAAGAAGAGACCTATGAACATCAAAAAAAAAAAGTAATCTACATGTGACACAGAGATCCTAAGAGATTTTTGCAGCTGTATTTCTGAAAGAGAATCCTGCCTCCATCTTCCAGGAGTCTTTTTACAATGTGCAAGCTGTTGTGCTTTAGTAATAGAACCTGAATTGATGGCTCAGTTCCCTGGTGTTCCAGTTGGAGCCCTCCTCCATTCCTAGCCTGGCCAGGCAAGAGCCCTGCCGAGTAGCAGTCTGGAGACTCTGGAGTTAGCCTTAAGACAGCTCTAGGGATGTCCTGAAGCCCTACCATGATGCTGGAATCACAGTCAAAGTCTGCAACTCTATTTTGTTAGGACCAAAGGAAAACAGTGGATTCTGGCTTAGCCACTTTGGTGCTTTTCCAGAAGACTTTAACCCAAGCATATCATGCCAAACACCAAATCAGGCTTGACAGGTATTATAGAAAAATGGTCTCTATTGTCCTGCAGGTTGGTCTACTAATTAAAGAAAGTATTGTCAGCATTGCTTTTCTATAAACTTGGTGTGTATAAGCCAAGAGCTGCACTTGGTCTGCAGGTCCCAGCCTGGGGGTAGAGCCTTGGGATCTCATTTTTAGCCACCATCTGGGCACTGGACTTCATAGTGAGCACTGTTTGCATATTAAGACACTTTTAACTATGCCCTCCTCTAACTACAGCAGATGCTGTGCACACAAATGAGAAGCCTTAGTGCTCTCTTCCCTGTCCATCTGACTCTCGGATTTACAAAAACCACACTAGGTTCTGGAGTGGAAAACAACAAAGCTGGACCAGAATTGAAGAAAAGACAGGCTGAAACCCAGCTGTGGTCTCGTGGGACACAGAGGCAGAGATCAGTCCTCGAGAGGTTTACACATGGTGAGATCAACCAGTTCTATGGATTCATGTGGTTCTGTAACATCCTTGAGCCAATTATTGTGTTATCATTGAATTATGAAGTAACAATAGCAAGAACAATGCAAAATTCACAATGTTTCCATTTACTCCTAAGTCATGTAGGCCAACCTTCATGCCCTTATTTGGAGTCCAAAGTACCAAAAGGGAATTAGCAGCCAGCTGCTTCATCTAGGTCCACTGGGGCATTATTTGCAATGCCTCCTGGCTTTGAAATACCCAACATAATGCTAAAGAACTGCAAAAGTCTGATCACTACAGATAATCTAATTATTAAGCTATCAATAAATCAATGATACAATGGAATCATACACTACTATAATTAAAGTTTATCTTTGTATAGAGCCATGCTCTTGTTTAGCGAGAGAAATACTTAGAACATCAACACTTGTCTTACTCTGCCCTTTCCCCAGCTACTTCTCATACACTCTTTTATTCCTCCTACACTAGTTCCCAGAGACTTCCCAACCAGGGACACCCACAGAGAAACAAATAGAAGAATCAGGTCCTGGAACAATTCTACTTTTTGTCAGGGGTAATTGTGAGCAGCTATCTGAGCTACTGTGCTTTGCTCTTTCCGGAAAAGTTTGCATAATTTGTCACTAGAATCCCAAGATGCTCACTTTTTGTTTCTTTGGTGACTCTCCATTTTACCTCTGACTCTGCTATTCCTGGCTGTGAAAATTAATTAAACAAATTACAAAGCTGTTACTTCTACTTATTGGACTGAAACTGGCAATGCAGACCCAGGACACCAACATATAGAACTCCATGAAAAACAATTACTATAGACAAGAGATGCCCAACTCTCTGGGGGAGACATGTTACCATGTTCTCAGATTCTAGTAAAGTCTCAACTGTGATCTACAGAGATGTTCCACTTACTGATAGTCTTAGTCATAATCCAGTTATTAAACTTTCAACAAACCAACAACATAGTAGGACACATCTTATAGTTAAAGTTTACCATTTTATGAGTGGGTTTGAATCACAATAGCCACCATATGTTTTGTCCCTAGTTGATAGAGCTATTTTGGGAAGGATTCGTAGGCATGGCCTTGTTGGAAAAAGTGTGTTACTGGAGGTGTGCTTTGCACTTACAAAAGCCAAACCCCTTCTCTGCCTATTGTTTGTAGATAAGATGCAAGCTTTCAGCTACTGCCCAGTGCCATGCCTGCTCACCTGCTGCGATCCTTCCCACCTTAGTGGTCATGGAGTCACCCACCAAAACTGTATGCAAGCCCTCAATTCGATGCTTTCTTTTCTAAGTTGTCTTGGTTATGATGTCTTTATAGCAGTATAAAAGTAATTAAGACAGAGTCACATGGTTTTATTGGAAGGAGTTTGGAAATTCTATTGAAGGCAGGGAGAAAGTATGATTCAGTGCAGTGAAATGTACTATGCACCAATGTTCAGCCATGTACCTTCAACTTAATATGAAGGGGAGTGCCTAATGGAGCTTGATATCAATATGAGGCAACAGTAAGTTAAGTCCAGTGCTCTATATTTTAGCCTTCGAATACATTTTTATTTCTGCTGTATTGTAGGCTCAAATATTCTTTTGTGGAAGTCTTCAGAGCATAAAGTCAAGTTTGACCTGAAGATCTCTGAGCCTTAACTGTTTGCTGTATGCTTTAGACCTAGCATAAAAGAGAATACTAGACTTTTAATAATGGAAATAGGGGCTTCTGAAGTCCTCTGTGTGCCAGAGAGGGGTTAGCATCTATGTGAACACTTCTAGAATTAGACTAGTTTTCCTAACTACCTCCTCTCATCTATTTATTTATCCTTTTCATTGTTTAGGGAAAAATAATTCAAAAGTCTCCAAAACTGGACTTTAATATTTAGTCATAGAAAACAGATAGAATTATTTTTAATAATGTCTGTATTTAATTGCATGACAAAAATGTTTTAGGACCATACACTTGTTTTCAAGTAAAGCAACATTTTTATGTTATGAGAATCCATAGACCAGCTTCTGGAAGGTACTAAAGAAGGGAGGTAGAGTAGAGAAAAGAACTCAAAGGCAGTTGGTCTCTAGAATATGCCAGATATTGTGACTTCTTAGTGTGTTTGCAGCCAAGGACATCAGCTTTCCAGGAACATGTGGAATATTTGAAGAATAAAAAGGACATGGGCAGAAGAAACATTAAAGTGAACAAAATTCCCTCATAGAGAACAGGACAGGTCATCTGGATGAAAGGATTCCTATATCCTTGGAGGACATGCGACTTTCAGCACTCCTTCAGAAACTCCTCATATGTATAAAGGTACCCATTGACAGAAGTTTCTGTCCTTCCCAGTTCCACACCCATTCATTCCCAATGAAACACACAGAAACCACATTAATTACACAACCATTTGGCCAATGACTCAGGGATATTCCTAGCTATCTTTTACATATTAAATTAACACATGGGGGTGGGAGAAATGGCTCAGAGGGTAAGAGCACTGGCTGCTCTTCCAGAGGTCCCGAGTTCAATTCCCAGAAACCACATGGTGGCTCATAAATTAACACATTTCTATTAATCTGCGTATCACCACGAGACTGTTAGTTACCAGTAATGTTCTGGCATCTTTCTTTCTTCTTTGGCAGCTACATGGCACCTCATTGACTCTGCCTACTCTCTATCTCTGTTCACATTTCCCACCTGGCTTTGCTATGCTAAGTCACTGGTTAAAACAGCTTTATTCATCAACAAATAAAAGCAACACATATATAGAAGGACATCACACATCAGGGACCAAATACCATAATTTGTAAAATAGGAACATGCAGTCTTGGGAGACGGATTAGAGGGAATCAAAGCACTTTCTATGAAAGCAACCCAAAACTGAGTCTACAGAACCCCCAGAGAAGTCAAAAGCATAGCTGAATATTTGTAATCCCAACACTCCTACAGAGATGAGAGGCAGAAACAAAGGAAGCCCCTCAAATTCTATGAGGCAGTAAAATGACACATCGACACTAACTCAAACAAGATGGAAGACAAGAATCCACATGCCAAGTTTACCTTTGACCACACATGTGTTATGGCACACACACATTTTACACACATGAATGCACATAGCCACAGACACAAAATGGCAACATAAAAAGAATTCCATTTTAGAAAATCCTGTTTCTATTAATAAATTTATTTTTCTAAAGTATGGAGAAACATGAGCAAGTTTGGTTGGACTCTTGTACTCATTGTTGATTGACTGTAGAAGGACCACAGGTGAATGTGGATGAACCCTTGTGCTCATTGCTGATTGACTGTGTAGAATGACCACAGGTGAATGTGGTTGGAACCTTGTGCTCACTGATGACTGTATATGATGTTGGGCCTCCCACTCTTCACTCCTTATGAAATGAAGAGACACACACTTCACTATGTCACCTCAAAACTGTAAGTTATCAGAGTCAGTAGAATGTCATTGGTGTTAACTTCATAACTGACTTTATGCAAAGCAAAACAGAGAATAAGTCTAGGAAATGGGTATTATATACAATTTTCAAGCTGAACACAACTTTGACTGGTCAGACCCATGATAGACCTACAGAGAAGCAAAACAGAGCAATGTTTGGCTAGAAGCCACTCAGATTCTGGGGCAGGCCTTTATGCCTTTATTACAATAGCTTACTAGTATACTGATTGATAGCAAGACTCTGAAGTAATGATTCTTGCAAAATTTTCACTGAAGTTTTCCGGAGTGACAGCGATTCCAAATTAATTTGCTCAGGAGTGTCTTTATCAAAGAAAAATCCCCAAATCTCAGCAAACCAGAGATGTCCATCATCCATGAGCCTTCCTTCTTTTGAGAGTATATTTTCTTGGGTATATTGATGCTGGAATGGCTGTCCTCTGGTATTCAAGATTCAATAGCTACCTCTGGTTTTTCCTGCTCAGCAACTGTGTAACTCCCCATAACACCAATCCTCTATGAGTAAGTTGCTTACCTATTTACCCTAAATTGTTTGTGACAATGGAGGCATCCAAAGGGTGTTTCTAAAAACATTTTTTTTAATTCAAATATATTTCATTAGTTGCAGTGTGCTCTTAAAAGACAAGGGAGATGATATTGTGGCTCTCACTTACCATTATCATCCTTTCCTACGTCCTCTTTCTCTTACAGGTCAGGGTCACAGCTCTCTGAAATTAGGCTGGGGAAGCTTAAGGAACAGTGTTAATGGGAGAAGTTTGGAGAAGTCTAAATCTTCTTTACAGACAATGGTCACGATGGCTGAATCTTCAGTTTCCAAAAAGCAAGCTTCTGAAGCATGTAGCAAGCAAGGCAGGGAAGAGCCAGACAGATTTTAAAAAATTAACCAGGTGCTGTTGGCTATTTTATAACTCCTTAAACTTTGAGGGTTCCACCAACCAACTCCCAAATAAATCGACACAGAGATTTATCTTTTCTTATGAATGCCCAGTCTTAGTTTGGCTTGCTGCTAGGCATCTTTTCTTAACTTAACTTATTCCATGTACCTTTTGTCTCTGGCCTTTTTTTCTTTTCTTTCTTCTGTATATCTTACTTTTACTCCATGGCCAGCTATTTGGCTGGTTGCTTCCTCCTCTTATTCCTTGATCTTTTTCTTTTTTTTCTCCTATTTATTCTCTTTGCCTGGCAAACAACCTATCCTTTCTCTTATCTTGCTAATGTCCATTCAGCTTTTTATTAGGCCAATTGGGTATTTTAAACATGAAAAGTATCACAGCTTCACAGAGTTAAACAAATGAAACATAAAAGAATACAATACATATTTGCATTATTAAAACAAATGTTCCACAGCATAAACAAATCTAACACATCTTAAAATAATATTCCACAACACAGCACCAAGTAGAAACTGACTGGGGAAGCCCTACATCAATCAGTTAGAGTTCCAGATTGTGAGGCCCAAGCAGAGTAGAACTTTTTTCTCCATGAATGAACTTCCAGTGCCTTTTTCCAACCACAGGTATTTTTATACCAAGAGATGATGTGGAATGCCCATCTGCATATGTGTTGTTTTTATTGGTTGATGAATAAAGCTATTTTGGCCAATGGTTTAGCAGAGTAAGGCCAGGTGCGAAATTGAAACAGAGCTATAGAGAGAGTAGACAGAGTTGAGGAGATGCCATGTAGCCATCAAGCAGAAACATACCAGAAAATTACTAGTAAACCATAGTCTCAGGGTGATACATAGCTTAATAGAAATGTGTTAATTTAAGATATAAAAGCAAGCCATGATTTGCCTGAGTCATTAGCCAAACAGTGTTGTAATTAAAAGAGTCTCTATGTGATTATTTGGGTCTGGGTGCCCAGGAAATGAAAGTTCAGTCTTCCGCTGGCATGGTTCTACATAAGACCTAAAAAAAGCTTCAAAAATCAGGCCTGAGCCAGGACATCTGTCAGTCTGGGCCTGAATCTGGAACCTCTAAAGGAGTAGGCAGGAACCACAGATCTCTGCAGGGACAGACCTAAGTCTGGGACCTAAAAGGGAGTATGTCTGAGCCAGGACCACTGTGGGTCCAGGCATTGCTCTGAGGCAGCAAAGGGAATAAGTAGGAACCTGGGAACTCTGCGGGTCCAAGCATGAGTCTGGGGCCTCTGAGGGAGTAAGCCTGAGCCAGGTCCTTGGTGGTTCTGGGCATACCTGAGCCTGGGAACTCTGAGGCAGTAGTCTGGAGCCAGAAACCTTGCAGTACCAACTCTAAGCCAGGGATGTCTGCAGGAGGGAATTCAGACCAAGAATTACAGAAACAGGTCAAAGCCAGTAACCTAGGCCAAAGTAGGCCTGGGACAGCAAACTCCAAGGGAGCAAAGCAAAGCACAGGAGTGCTGAGCTGTCTCCAGATAGACAGACTAACCAATGGAGTAACCAGAACTGTGGAACTGACTGTACCAAGAGGAACAACTATCTGAGCTTTGGATTCACTGGCACCTAGAAAAGTGTTCAACAGAATCTCAGACAGCCCAACCACACCTATTAGAGGAATATGAGTAGAAAAGGTAAGAACATATGCAACACCACAAAGAGCAACACAGCACCAGTAAAACCTAAAGTCCCTACAACAGCAAGACCTGAACAACAAAATATAGATGAAGCAGAAGAAAATGGCCTAAAAATAACTTCAAGAGAATGTTTGAATCTCTTAAATAAGAAACAATAAATTCCCTTTAAGAAATGAAGAAAAAAAACAAACAAAAAATTGGAAGATATCAGATAATTCCTTAAAGAAAACCAAGAAAAAGAAACCAAACATATGAAAGAAAATATTCAAAACGTGAAAACTGAAATAGAAACAATAAAGAAAATACAAGCTGAGAGAATTATAGAAACAAAAATCATGAGAATATGATCAGGAACCACAAATGCAAGCATGAACAGCAGAATACAATAGATGGAAGAGAGACTCTCAAGCGCTGAAGATACAATAGAGGCAATAGATTCATCAGTTAAAGAAAACATTAAATATAACTAAAGCTTAATCCAAAATATCCAGGAAATATGGAACACCATGAAAAGGTCAAATCTAAGAATAATAGGTATAGAAGAGGAAGAAATTCAACTCAAAAGCACAGAAAATATATTTAACAAAATCATAGAAGAAAACTTTCCTAATCTAAAGAAAGATATGCCTATGAAGATACAAGAAGCTTACAGAACACCAAATAGACTGAATCCAAAAAAAAAGTCCTCTTGCCACATAATAATCAAAACACTAAACATACAGAGTAAAGAAAGAATATTAAGAGTTGCAAAGGAAAAATGTCAAGTAACATATAAAGGTAGACCGATCAGAATTATACCTGACTTCTCACTGGAAACAATGAAAGCCAGAAGGTTGTGGTCAAGCATTATGCAGACATTAAAAGACCATGGATGCCAGCCCTGACTGCTATGCCCAGCAAAACTTCAATTACCATAGAAGGACAAAAGAAGATACTTCATGACAAAACAAGATTTCGCCAATACCTAGCCACAACCCCAGCCCTACACAAAATACTAGAAGGAAACTCCAACCCAAGGAAGTTGGCTATACCAACAAAAACACACAATTGATGGTCTCATAGACGCAAATCCCAAAGAAGGGGGGGAAAGTACAAATTAATATCACTAACTGATGGAGGTGGGTCTTGTATTAATCTGTTGCTTTTATTGGTTAATTAATAAAGAAACTGCCTAGGCCCATTTGATAGGCCAACCCTTAGGTGGGTGGAGTAAACAGGACAGAATGCTGGGAGAAAGAAGCCGAGTCAGGGAGTCGCCATGATTCTCCCACTCCAGACAGACGCAGGTTAAGATCTTCCCTGGTAAGCCAACTCATTGTGCTACACAGAATATTAGAAATGGGTTAGATCAATATGTAAGAGCTAGCCAATAAGAGGTTAGAACTAATGGGCCAGGAAGTGTTCAAAAGAATACAGTTTCCGTGTAATTATTTGGGGGCATAAGCCATGCGGGCGGCCGGGTGCCGGGGACGCAGCCCCGCCACTCATATTACAACAGAGTGGTCCGCCGCTCATATTACAACAACCAACAATGAAAACTAAATTAACAGGAGATATTAATCACTGGTCATTAATATCCCTTAATGCAAACAGACTCTACTCACTTATAAAAAGGCACAGGCTAACAGATTGGATATGAAAACAAAATCCTTCCTTCTTCTGCACACAAAAAAACACATCTCAACCTCAAAGACAGGCATCATGTCAGAGTAAAGAGTTGTAAAAAAATATACCAATCAAATGGACCTAAGAAACAAGTGGGTGTAGCTACAATAATATCTAACAAAATAGACTTCAAGCTAAAATCAGTCAAAAGAGACAAAGAAGGTCATTTCATATTAGTCACAGGAAAAATTCATCAAGATAAATCTCAATACTGAACATCTATGCCCCAAATACAAAAGCACCCTCATATGTAAAAGAAACACTTCTAAAGCTTAAATCATACATTAAACCCCACACACTAATAGTGGGAGACTTCAACACTCCCTACTCACCACTGGACAGGTCAGTCAGGCAAAAAATGAACAGAGAAAAAGGGAACTAACATGTTACGAATCAAATGGACTTAGATATCTATAGAATATACCATACAAACAGAAAATAATATACCTTCTTCTCAGAACCTCATGGAACCTTCTCAATAATTGACCACATACTCAATAACAAAACAAACCTCAACAAACACAAAAAAAATTGGAATAACCCAATGTACCTTATCAGATCACCATGGTTGGAAACTAGAAGTCAACAGCAATACTAATTCCAGAAAACCCACAAACACATGGAAATTAAACAATGCTCACATAAATAATCAGTGAGTCAAGGAAGAAATTAAAAACTTCCTAAAATTCAATGAAAATGACCACACAACATACCCAAATTTATGGGACACAATGAAGGCAGTGTTAAGAAGAAAGTTCATAGCACTAGATGCCTACATAAAGAAGCTAGAAAAATCCCACACTAGTGAATTAACAGAACATTTGAAAACATTAGAACAAAAAGAAGTAAACTCACCAAAGAGAACTAGATGGCAGGAAATAATCAAATTGAGAGCTGAAATCAACAAAATAGAAACAATGAAAACAATAAAAGAATCAATGAGACAAAGAGTTGGTTCTTTGAGAAAATCAACAGAATAGACAAACCTTTATCCACACTAACCAAAAGGCAAAGAGGGAATATCCAAATTAACAAAATCAGAAATGAAAAGGAGGACATAACAACAGAGATGGAGGAAATATAGAGGATCATTAGGTCATATTTCAAAAACCTGTACTCCACAAAATTGGAAAACTTAAAAAAATAGACAACTTTCTGGATAAATATCACTTACCCAAATTAAATCAAGACCAGATAAGCAAATTAAACAGACCTATAGTGGCTGAAGAAGTAGAAACAGTCATCAAAAGTCTACCAAACAAAAAAAGCCCAGAACCAGATGGTTTCAGCTAAGAATTCTACAAGATTTTCAAACAAGAAATAATACCAATATTCCTCAAATTATTCAACACAATAGAAACAGAAGAAATATGGCCAAACTCTTTTTAAGAGACTACTATTACCCTGATACCCAAACCACAGAAAGATATTACTAAGAAAAACAATTATATACCAATCTCACCCATGAACATTGATGCAAAAATACTAAATAAAATACTGGAAAATCAAATGCAAGAACACATCAAAACCATCATCCACCGTGATCAAGTCTGCTTTATCCCAGAGATGCAGGAATGGTTCAACATACAAAAATCTGTCAATGTAATCCACCATATAAAGAAACTGAAAAGTAAAAACCACATGATCATCTCATTAGATGCTGAAAAATTTTTGACAAAATACCTTATTGATTCATGATAAAGGTCTTAGAGAGAGCAGGGATACAAGAAACATACCTAAACATAATAAAGGCAATATACAGCGAGCCAACAGCCAACATCAAACTAAATGGAGAGAAACTTCCAGCGATTCCACTGAAATCAGGAACAAGACAAGGTTGTCCACTCTCTCCATATCTATTCAGTATAGTTCTTGAGGTCCTAGCTAGAGCAATAAGACACAAAAAGGAAATAAAGGGGATACAAATTGGAAAAGAAGAAGTCAAACTCTCACTGTTTGCTGATGATATGATGGTTTACATAAGTGATCCCAAAAATTTTACCAAGAAACTTCTATGACTCATAAACACTTTCAGTAATGTAACAGGATACAAGATTAAGTCAAAAAAAAATCAGTAGCCCTCCTGTATACAGATGATAAAAGGGCTGGAAAAGAAATCAGGAAACAACACCCTTCACAATAGCCACAAATAGCACAATGACCAGACAAGTGGAAGACTTGTATGACAAGAACTTTAAATCTTTAACAAGAGAATTTGAAGAAGACACCAGAAAGTGGAAAGATTCCCCAATGCTCTTAGGTAGGCAGAATTAACTTAGTAAAAATGGCAGTCTTACTAAAATCAATCTACAGATTCAATGCAATGACCAGCAAAATTCTTCACAGACCTCGAAAGAACAGTACTCAACTTCGTATGGAAAAGCAAAAAATCCAGAATAGCCAAAACAATCCTGTATAATAAAAGAACTTCTGGAGGTATCACAATCCTTTACTTCAAACTCTACTACAGAGCTAAAGTACTGAAAACAGCCTGGTATAGGCATAAGAACAGACAGGAGGACCAATGGAACCATATAGAAGACAGAGATATTAATCCCCACTCCTTTGAATACCTGATTTTTGACAAAGAAGCAAAAAATATGAAATGAAAAAAGAAAGCATATTTTAAAATCATGCTGGCATAACTGGATATCAACATGTAGAAGAATGAAAATAGAGCCATATCTATCACCATGCACAAAACTCAAGTCCAAATGGATCAAAGACCTCAACATAAACCCAGCCACACTAAACCTCATAGAAGAGAAAGTGGGAAGTACATTTGAATGCACTGGCACAGGAGACCACTTCCTATGTATAACCCCAGCAGCACAGACACTGAGATAAGCAACTGATAAATAGGACCTCCTGAAGAGCTTTTGTAAAACAAAGGACATTGTCAACAAGATAAGATGACAGCCTACAGAATGGGAAAAGATCTTCACTAACTCCACATCAGACAGAGGTCTGATCTCCAAAATATACAAAGGACTCAAGAAATTGGTCACCAAAAGAACAAATAATCCAATAAAAAATGGAGTACAGACCTAAACAGAGAACTCTCAACACAGTAATCTAAAATGCCTGAAAGACATTTAAGGAAATGTCTAACATCCTTAGTCATCAGAGAAATGCAAATCAAAACAATATGAGATTCAATCTTACACCTGTAAGAATGGCCAAGATCAAAATCACTGATGACAGCTTATGCCGGAGAGGTTGAGGTTTAAAGGGAACACTCCTGCACTGCTGATGGGAGTGCAAGCTAGCCCCTTTGGATGTCAGTGTGGCGATTTCTCAGAAAATTAGGAAACAACCTTCCTCAAGATCCAGTAATACCCCTTTTGGGACTATATCCAAAGAATACTCAATCGTGCCACAAGGACATGTGCTCAACTATGTTCATAGCACCATTGTTTGTCATAGTCAGAACCTGTAAACAACCTAAATGTTCCTCGACCAAAGAATGAAAAAAGAAAATGTGGTACATTTACACAATGGAGTATTACACAGCAGAAAAAAATAACAACATCTTGAATTTTGCAGGAAAATGGATGGAACTAGAAAACATTATTTTGAGTGAGGTAACCCAGACACAGAAAGACAATTATCACATGTGCTCACTCATAGGTGGTTTTTAAACATAAAGCAAAACAAAAGAAAAAAAGTCTAGAAATCACAATCTCAGAGAACTTAGGCAACAATGAGGACACTAAGAGACACATACATGGATCTAATCTACATGGGAAATAGATCTCCTGAGTAAATTGGGAGCATGGGGACCTTGTGGGAGGCTTGAAGCTGGGAGGAGAGAGGCACAGAGGGGAGCAGAGAAAAATGTAGAGCTCAATAAAAATCAATAATAAGGAAAACAAAGAAACAAACAAAAAGCTTCAAAAAAAGAGGGTTTCCAGACCCACAAAAACAGGAGCCAAGTGCAGTCTTCTTGGTAACTGCATTTTTTTTTCAGATAGGTTCTGTTCACTGGTGAAGAACAGATTGACAGCTCCTTTAAGGAATGACTTTCTGCTTCATGTCTGTGGCATGGAGGGATCTTTTGAGAGGTCCTGCTACAGTGCACTTGAACAGGGTTTGTGGCAGCATGCTGCAAGTTACTTGGTGGCAGTGTGGGCCAATGGCTTTCCAGAGTTCGGTAGTAAACATGGTTCCCAGAGTTGATGGTAAATAGATCCTGCCATGTTGGAAAGCCAAACAGGGTGGAACCAACAGCCAAAGTGACTGCTCTGGTCCCAGTCATGTCTGCTTAACAGTTTGTAACAGTGATCCAAACAGGATTACAGATATGCAATAAAGACAGATATAGACAGAAATAAACCTTTGAACCAGTAATATTGTGCTTTAAAAATGTACATAGGCTTAAGAAAAATAAAATGGGTATAGGTAATTATAGAAAAAAGTAGTTTTAAAAAATACAACAAAGTCTTTAAAGAGACAGTAAAAGTAATATAAAAAGTGGCAAAAAGTGAAATAGCCTACTGTTGTAATATGAGTGGCGTCAGGGCTGCATCCTGCCACCCAGCTAGCTTTACCTGAAATAATTACACAGAAACTGTATTCTTTTGAACACTGCCTAGCCCATTAGTTCCAGCCTCTTATTGGCTAGCTCTTACATATTGATCTAACCCATTTCTAATATTCTGTGTAGCACCATGAGCCGGCTTACCAGGAAAGACCTTAACCTGCGTCTGTCTGGAGTGGGAGAATCATGGTGACTCCCTGGCTCGGCTTCTTTCTCCCAGCCTTCTGTTCTGTTTACTCCACCCACCTAAGGGTTGGCCTATCAAATGGGCCAAGGCAGTTTCTTTATTAATTAACCAATGAAAGCAACAGATTAGAAAGAAATCATTCCCATATCATTTCCCCATTTTCTGTTTAGACAAAAACAGACTTTCATTTTAACATAGTAAAATTACATATAACAAAACAATTATCAAGTAAGAATTTCAGTTACAATATTTATATCTATCTTATCTTTATCATAACTAAGGAAAACTATAACTATCTATTTATTCTTCAACTCCATCAAAGACTTCAGAAGGATATGATATTGCCTAAGTAAACTAGAAATCCAAAACTCTAGAAATGACAGAGACAACTGACTACCTGGGCAATCATCCAAAAAGTCTCGTTTGTACCATTGGGGCATCCTTCTTCGGCCTTCAGGCCCATAGTATCCAGCAGACTTTTCCATGAAGCAGGAAATTTCAAAAGCAGTTCAGTCAATTTTTGCTGTGTCCTGCAGAATGTCTCACAGACTTTCATGAATCAGGAACCCCGAAAGATCATCTCACCTTTAGGCAAGTTCAGCAGTCCTCTCTCTGCGGGTTCTTCACGTCCAGTTTATGCAACAGTCCAAGCAAGAGCAATTTCTTGCCCAAATGGCTATCAAATTCCATAAGGAGCCTCTTCGATGCCCATCTTCTTCTTGAAGTAGATTGGTGCTACCAGGAGCAGATATGTCTCATTGTCATGAAAAACCCTAAGTTATTAAAACATTTAAAATGCCATATTCTCTAGTCTTTGAAAGATATGAAGAATGCCTATCCAACTGAAATATATCTCTATATATCTAGAAAATCTAACTAACATGACTACAAATTTGACTATTATTGATGATTATCCATTAACAACCTTTATTTCCTAATTATACATTACATTTTTAGATGAACTACACAATCACAATACCTTAATCAAGATCAGAAATACATATACATATAACAAAATTGACCTTAAAATCCATACCAATGTAAATTATTCATATCTATATCATATCCCCCTTTAAATGTAAAAGAACATTTATAAAAAATATTTGGGAACATGGGCGCAGTTTTTTCTGTCCAAACTGCTTCCTGCTGTATGGGGGCGCTGTTATTCAGGTCTTTTATGGGATAACCTGTGTGCCAGGGTCATCTCAGTTGGCAGTTGAGTGAAGTAATTTTTTGAGGGTGTTCACAGTAACCTTTCAGGATGGCGTGGTCTATCATAGCATATTGGGATAGAAGAAATCCACAGGGTTGCATCCTCTGTGAAAACAAAAGAACACCCTCTCCAAATATCCTTAGACCCATATTCTGAAATCATAATACCCTTATATCCATTCTGGTTTAGCTTGGCAGCCCATATAATGAAATGTCTCTCTGTACTTAGCTCCTTTACAGTCAAAAATTTTAAAGAAAACACAATAATACAAAGAATCTAGACTCTCTGTGAATTTTCCATTTTTACATGGCTTATTTTTCTTTATTTCTTTTAATCTATAACTATCTGTACTCTGTCTCTTTAAAGACTTTACCCTTGGTCCCACCCAGCTTGCATCCAGAACCCTTCTTCCTTCTGCCCCCTTTCCTCTTTGGGCACATAACACCATCCAGCCCAGTCTGTCTGGCGCTGGGGGCAAATCCTCAGGGCAAGTAGGCAGGCGAGACTTCCTTTGGTTCACTGGCCTGCCTGCACCAAGCAAGGTAGGAGCTTTGTTTAAGAACTACCCAACCTGCACGGAGATCTGATCTTGGCACCAGGAAAGCCATCAGTGGGAGAGCTAATCTGGGTACCAGGAGAGCCGACTTTGGGCACGGAGATCTGATATTGGTACCAGGAGAGACATCACTGGAGCACCAGGAGAGCTATCACTGCAGAGTGCCATCACTGGGAAGGTACATCAGTAGGCAAGGAGACCTGATCCGGTAAAAGAAGATCCATAGGGGAGCATTCGGAGAAAGAGATGGGCAGGCGCCAATGCAAGAATTCACCCAACAATCTGAAAAACTTTATGAAACCACCAGAACCCAGCGACCTCGCAACAGGAGGACATGAACACCTTAATCATGAAGAAGTAGATAAAATTGACTTTATGAAAGTGATTGACGCCCTTAAACAGCATGTAAAAAATGCCCTTATAGAAATGGATGAGAAGTATAACAGAAAGTTTGAAGAATTGAGTAAATCAGTGAATGATACCCTAGGAAACCAAGGAAAAACGATCAAACAGATAATGGAAACAGTTCAAGACTTAAAAACTGAAATGGAGGCAAAGAAGAAAACACAAACAGAAGGCCAGCTGGACAGGGAAAATCTAGGTAAACGAATAGAGACTACAGAAGCAAGCATAACCAACAGAATACAAGAGATAGAAGAAAGAATCTCAGATTCTGAAGATACCATAGAGAAAATAAACACGCTGATCAAAGAAAACAGCAAGGCCAACAAATTCTCATCACAAAACATTCAGGAAATATGGGACACAATAAAAAGACCAAACCTAAGAATAATAGGAATAGAAGAAGGAGAAGAAGCGCAGCTCGGGCCGGGCGGTGGTGGCGCACGCCTTTAATCCCAGCACTTGGGAGGCAGAGGCAGGCGGATCTCTGTGAGTTCGAGACCAGCCTGGTCTACAAGAGCTAGTTCCAGGATAGGCTCCAAAACCACAGAGAAACCCTGTCTCAAAAAACCAAAAAAAAAAAAAAAAAAAAAAAAAGAAGCGCAGCTCAACGGTCCAGAAAATATATTTAATAAAATTATAGAAGAAAACTTTCCCAACCTAAAGAAAGATATACCTATGAAGGTTCAAGAAGCATACAGAACACTGAATAGGCTGGATCAAAAAAAAAACATCCTCTCGCCATATAATAATCAAAACACAAAGCATACAGAATAAAGAAAGAATACTAAGAGCAGCAAAGGAAAAAGGCCAAGTTACTTATAAAGGTAAACCTATCAGACTTACACCTGACTTCTCTATGGAAACCATGAAAGCCAGAAGGTCCTGGATAGATGTACTGAAAAAACTAAGAGACCATGGATGCAAGCCCAGACTACTATACCCAGCCAAGCTTTCGTTCACTATAAATGGAGAAAACAAAATTTTCCAGGATAAAAACAAATTTAAACAATACGTAGCCACAAATCCAGCCTTACAGAAAGTAATAGAAGGAAAATCACTAATCAAGGAGTCCAACAATGACCACAGTAACTCAGACATCTAGAGACCCTTTACCAGCACATCTCAAAGAAGGGAAACACACAAAATCTACTACTAAAAAAAAATGACCGGAGTTAACAACCACTGGTCATTAATATCACTTAATGTCAATGGACTCAACTCACCTATAAAAAGGCACAGACTAAGAGATTGGATACGAAAACAAGATCCAACATTCTGCTGTTTACAAGAAACACACCTCAACCACAAAGACAGGCACCTACTCAGAGTAAAGAGCTGGGATAAGGCTTATCAAGTAAATGGACCTAGGAAACAAGCAGGTGTGGCCATACTAATTTCTAACAAAGTTGACTTCAAACTTAAATCAATCAGAAGAGATGGAGAGGGACATTTTCTACTCATAACAGGAACAATTCATCAGGATGAAATCTCAATCCTGAATATCTATGCCCCTAATATAAAAGCACCCACGTACGTAAAAGAAACATTGTTAAAACTCAAGGCAGCCATCAAACCGCACACATTAATAGTAGGAGACTTTAATACTCCTCTCTCACCAATGGACAGGTCAATTAGACAGAAACCTAACAGAGAAATAAGAGAATTAATGGAGGTAATGAATCAAATGGACTTAACAGACATCTATAGAATATTCCACCCAAATAGGAAAGAATATACCTTTTTCTCTGCAGCTCATGGAACCTTCTCAAAAATCGACCACATACTCGGTAACAAAGCAAACATTCACAGTTACAAAAAAATATTAATAACCACCTGTATCTTATCAGATCACCATGGATTAAAGCTAGAATTCAGCAACAATGCTACCCCCAGAAAGCCTACAAACTCATGGAAACTGAATAGTCAACTACTGAACCATACCTGGATTAAGGAAGAAATAAAGAAAGAAATTAAAGTCTTCCTTGAAGACAATGAAAATAAAGAAACAACATACTCAAACCTATGGGACACTATGAAAGCAGTCCTGAGAGGAAAGTTCATAGCACTAACTGCCCACTTAAAGAAAACAGAGAAAGCACACATTGGAGACTTAACAGCCCACCTGAAAGCTCTAGAAAAAAAAGAAGCAGACTCACCTAGAAGGGGTAGAAGACTGGAAATAATCAAACTGAGGGCTGAAATCAACAAAATAGAAACACAGAAAACAATTGAAAGAATCAATAAATCAAAAAGCTGGTTCCTAGAGAAAATCAACAAGATTGATAAACCCCTATCCAAACTAATCAAACGGCAGAGAGAGAATTTGCAAATTAATAAGATCAGAAATGAAAAGGGAGACATAACCACAGACACAGAGGAAATTCAGAGAATCATTAGATCTTACTACAAAAGCCTGTATGCCACAAAACTGGAAAATGTAAAAGAAATGGACACTTTTTTAGATAAATACCATATACCAAAGTTAAACCAGGACCAGGTGAACAACCTAAATAGACCTGTTAGTCGTGAGGAATTAGAAGCGGTTATCAAAAACCTCTCTTCAAAAAAAAGTCCAGAACCAGATGGTTTCAATGCGGAATTCTACCAGAACTTCCAAGAAGACCTAATACCTATACTCCTTAAGGTATTTCACAATATAGAAACAGAAGAGTCATTGCCAAATTCCTTTTATGAAGCTACAGTAACTCTGATACCAAAACCACACAAAGACCCAACCAAGAAAGAAAATTACAGGCCAATCTCACTCATGAACATCGATGCAAAAATCCTCAACAAAATTCTGGCAAACCGAATCCAAGAACACATTAGAAAAATTATCCATTATGATCAAGTAGGCTTCATACCAGAGATGCAGGGCTGGTTTAACATACGCAAATCTATCAATGTAATCCATCATATAAATAAACTGAAAGAAAAAAACCATATGATTGTTTCATTAGACGCTGAAAAAGCATTTGACAAAATTCAACATCCCTTTATGATAAAAGTCTTGGAGAGATTAGGGATACAAGGGTCATACCTAAATTTAATTAAAGCTATATACAGCAAGCCGACAGCTAATATCAAATTAAATGGAGAGAAACTTAAAGCCATCCCACTAAAATCAGGAACACGCCAAGGCTGTCCACTCTCTCCATACCTCTTCAATATAGTTCTCGAAGTTTTAGCAATAGCAATAAGACAACATAAGGGGATAAAGGGGATTCAAATTGGAAAGGAAGAAGTTAAACTTGCATTATTTGCAGATGATATGATAGTGTACATGAGCGACCCCAAAAACTCCACCAAAGAACTCCTACGGCTGATAAACGCCTTTAGTAATGTGGCAGGATACAAGATCAACTCCAAAAAATCAGTCGCCCTCTTATACACAAAGGATATGGAAGCAGAGAGGGAAATAAGAGAATCATCACCTTTCACGATAGCCACAAAAAGCATAAAATATCTTGGGGTAACTCTAACCAAGGAAGTGAAAGATCTATTTGACAAGAACTTTAAGGCATTGAAGAAAGAAATTGAAGAGGATACCAGAAAATGGAAGGATCTCCCTTGCTCCTGGATTGGGAGGATCAACATAGTAAAAATGGCAATTCTACCAAGGGCAATTTATAGATTCAATGCAATCCCCATTAAAATCCCATCAAAATTCTTCACAGATCTTGAAAGGACAATAATCAACTTTATATGGAGAAACAAAAAACCCAGGATAGCCAAAACAATCTTATACAATAAAGGAACTTCTGGAGGCATTACCATCCCTGACTTCAAACTCTATTACAGAGCTACAGTAATGAAAACAACGTGGTACTGGCATAAAAACAGAGCAGTCGACCAATGGAATCGTATAGAAGACCCGGATTTTAACCCACAAACCTATGAACAACTAATTTTCGATAAAGGAGCTAAAAGTATACAATGGAAGAAAGAAAGCATCTTCAACAAATGGTGCTGGCACAATTGGATGTCAACCTGTAGAAGAATGAAAATAGACCCATATCTATCACCATGCACAAAACTCAAGTCCAAATGGATCAAAGACCTCAATATCAATCTGAACACACTGAACCTGATAGAAGAGAAAATGGGAAGTACCCTACAACATATGGGCACAGGAGATCGCTTCCTATGTATAACCCCAGCAGCACAGACATTAAGGGCAACATTGAATAAATGGGACCTCCTGAAACTGAGAAGCTTCTGTAAAGCAAAGGACACTGTCGTTAAGACAAAAAGGCAGCCTACTGACTGGGAGAAGATCTTCACCAACCCCGCTACAGACAAAGGTCTGATCTCCAAAATATATAAAGAACTCAAGAAACTATATTTTAAAAGGATAATTAACCCAATTAAAAAATGGGGCACTGAACTGAACAGAGAATTCTCATCAGAAGAAGTTAAAATGGCCAAAAGATACTTAAGGTCATGCTCAACCTCCTTAGCGATCAGAGAAATGCAAATCAAAACAACTTTGAGATATCATCTTACACCTGTCAGAATGTCTAAAATCAAAAACACCAAGGATAGCCTTTGCTGGAGAGGTTGTGGAGAAAGGGGTACCCCCATCCATTGCTGGTGGGACTGCAAACTTGTGCAACCACTTTGGAAATCAGTGTGGCGGTTTCTCAGAAAAATTGGGATCAACCTACCCCTGGACCCAGCAATACCACTCTTGGGAATATACCCAAGAGATGCCCTATCATATGACAAAAGCATTTGTCCAACTATGTTCATAGCAGCATTATTTGTAATAGCCAGAACCTGGAAGCAACCTAGATGCCCTTCAATAGAAGAATGGATGAAGAAAGTGTGGAATATATATACATTAGAGTACTACTCTGCGGTAAAAAACAATGACTTCTCGAATTTTGCATGCAAATGGATGGAAATAGAAAATACGATCCTGAGTGAGGTAACCCAGACCCAAAAAGAAGATCATGGGATGTACTCACTCATAATTGGTTTCTAGCCATGGATAGGGGCCACTGAGTCTATAATTTGTGATCCTAAAGAAGCTAAACAAGAGGGTAAACCCAAGGAAAAACATATAGATATCCTCCCAGCTATGGGAAATAGACAAAATTGATGGGCAAAAAATTGGAATCTTGGGGGTTGGGGTGGGATGGGGATGAGGGGTAATGGGGAGAGAAAAGTGTGAAGGAGAGGATGAGGGGAACTGGGGGAATCGGGGTGATTGGGGTTAAAGGAAGGTTGGATTGGGGAGCAGGGAAACTCATACCTTAGTTAAGGGAGCCACCTAAGGGTTGGCAAGAGACTTGAACCTGGAATGCCTACCAGATGCCAAGGGAAATGTCCCCAGTTAGTTCATTGGGGCACCTGAGGATAGGGAACCTGAAATGAACCTATCCTATAATCATACTGATGAATATCTTGCATATCGCCATAGAACCTTCATCTAGCGATGGATGGAGATAGAGACAGAGACCCACACTGGAGCACCGGACTGAGCTCCCAAGGTTATAATGAGGAGCAGAAGAAGCGAGAACATGAACAAGGAAGTCAGGACCATGAGGGGTGCACCCAACCACTGAGACAGGGGGGCCGATCTATTGGGAGCTCACCAAGGCCAGCTGGACTGCTACTGAAAAAAACATGGGATAAAACCGGACTCTCTGAATGTGGCGGACAATGAGAGCTGACGAGAGGCCAAGGAGAATGGCACGGGAACTTTCATCTGGCGATGGATCGAGAGAGAGACAGAGACCCAATTTGGAGCAACCGTCTGAGCTCTTAAGGTCCAAATGAGGAGCAGAAGGAGGGAGAACATGAGCAAGGAAATCAGGACCACGAGGCGTGCACCCACCCACTGTGACAGTGGAACTGATCTATTGGGAGCTCTCCACGGCCAGCTGGACTGGGACTGAATAAGCATGGGTTGAAACTGGACTCTCTGAACAAGGCGGACAATGAAGGCTGATGAGAAGCCAAGGACAATGGCACTAGGTTTCGATCCTAATACATGAACTGGCTTTGTGGGAGCGTAGCCTGTTTGGATGCTCACCTTCCTGGACCTAGATAGAAGTTGGAGGACCTTGGTCTTCCTGTAGAGCAAGGAATTTGGACTGCTCTTCAGTATCGAGAGGGAGGGGGAGTGGACTGGGGGGAGGAGAAGTGGAGTGGGGATGGGGGAGGGGAGCGGGGGGAGGGGGCAATATGTGGGAGGAGGGGGAGGGAAATGGGAAACGGGGAACAGTTGGAAATTTTAATTAAAAAAGAATAAAAAAAAAGACTTTACCCTTTTTTTTAAGACACTAACTTTATTCTTTATATATGTTTTTTCTCTCTCTCAAGCCTACGTACAGTCACCAACACTGTGGTCTTTTATGTCTGAATCTGTTTTATTGTGAATTTGTAATTTTTTTACTATCCAGAAGCATTTCCTAAAATGTTAAGCACTTCTTAAAAACTTAAGTTGCACCATGTACAGGTAATATGGTATCACCTATGTCCTGCTCAGTCTAAACCTTAACTGCCCTGTTATTATGGTAATTACGGTAGTTCCTGCCTGAGACCAGCACAGTTCAGCATGGCGGAGCTGAGCCGCTCCTGCCTCAGAGCCATTTGGTGCCCCTGAGCCACACACAGTTCCAGGCACACAGCAGTCCACATTGCCATGAAGCAAGCCATAGCACTTTACTCCAAATGCTCCATTCAAAGACTCTGTCTCCCGCAGGAGCCAGACAGAGATCACGATGGCGGCACAGTACAGAAAGCTGGCATTTTAAAACATCCAGTTTTTTTCCTGCTGCTGAGTCAGGACAATTTCTTTGTGGCACGCAACCCACAAACAACAAAAAACTGTCTTGAATTCTCTTTCTCTCCTTTTTAAGCCCTCTCAGGTTTTACGTGGAGTTCATTAGCACGTTGGGTGCCACTCTGTTGTAATAGCCTACTGTTGTAATATGAGCGGCGTCAGGGCTGCATCCTGCCACCCGGCTAGCTTTACCTGAAATAATTACACGGAAACTGCATTCTTTTAAACACTGCCTGGCCCATTAGTTCCAGCCTCTTATTGGCTAGCTCTTACATATTGATCTAACCCATTTCTAATATTCTGTGTAGCACATGAGCTGGCTTACCAGGAAAGATCTTAACCTGCATCTGTCTGGAGTGGGAGAATCATGGTGACTCCTGACTCGGCTTCTTTCTCCCAGCCTTCTGTTCTGTTTACTCCACCCCCCTAAGGGTTGGCCTATCAAATGGGCCAAGGCAGTTTCTTTATTAATTAACCAATGAAAGCAACAGATTAGAAAGAAATCACTCCCATATCAAAAAAGATGGAAAATACACGGAGAGTCTAGATTGTGTTTTCTTTGAATTTTTTGGCTATTTATGAGCTAACTGCCAAGAGACCTTTGGTTGTGGGGCTACTAAGCTAAACCAACATAAAGGTAACTTGACTCAGAATTTGAATCTAAGAATATGTTACTTTGTACTGAAGCAGGAACCCTGAAAGACCATCCCATCTTTTGGAAAGTTCAGCAGTCACTTTTTGTGGATTCTTAAGACATTTTAAATGCTGTATTGTGTAGATCTTTGAAGTATTAAAGATTATTTAACTCACTGAAACATATCTCTGTATCTAGAGTTCTGAGTTCTTTTCTCAACAATGGGACATATCTATTTGGGTGGTACCAATCTACTTCAGAGAGGTTGATAGCCATTGAAGAAACTCATTATGGAATTTATCTTCAATATGACAAGACTAGCCATTTGGGCAAGAAACTATTTTTGCCTGAACTGCTTAATGATATGCTATATGAACCAGACATGGAGGACCCACAAAAAGTGACTGCTGAACTTTCCAAAAGATGGGATGGTCTTTCTGGGTTCCTGCTTCACAGGAGAAACTCTTAGACATTCTGTAGTATATAGAAGAAAGCAAATGATAAACTTTGCCATCACAGGCAGAACAGATCTTCAAATTTCCTGCTTCACTGAAAAGTCTTCCAGATATTGTAGGCCTGTAGGCTGAAGATGGATTCACCAGTATTACAAAAGAGCTTTGGGTGACTATCTAGACAGTGAGATGTCTCTGTCATTTCTAGAACTTTAGAAGTTGTTTATAATACTTTTCCTGTATACTTGGGTGATATTATATCCTCCTGGGGTCTTGGATAGAATTGAAGTTATAATTATAGTTTTCCTTAGTTATGATAAAAGATAAATTAGATATAATAATTTAGACACACAAAGGTAGGATAGATGATAGAGTATTTCCTTAATTTGCCAAATGTAAATGGATTAAATATTATAACTATAATTCTTGCTTGATAACTGTTTTGTTTATATAATTTTACTATGTTAAAGTTAAAAACTTCCTCTTTCAATTAGATAGAAAAGGGGAGATAATGTGAGATGTTCTTCTGTATATTGAAGCATGATTAATAAAAATTCAGGGACAGATATTGGGGTTCAACCTGAAGTTCTGAAAAGTAAAGCAGCCAGCCACTTGCTCTCACCTCAGTTTGTAAAGGCAATCCTGCCCCCACCCCCCAGGAATGAGACCATGTCTGAGAGTTGTCTCCTCCTGCCTTGTAATCCTTTCTAGCTCTGGGGTTAAAAGCATGCACCAATTGGTTTCTAGTGTGGCTACTGGAATTAAAAGTATGTTTATTGTGGCTTGTAAAGTTGGCCAATGTGCCTGTTTTACTCTCTCAACATCAGGCAAACTTTATTTATTAAAATAACTATGAAATGTCACTACATTATATGTGTTGCTTTTATTGGTTGATGTTTTGGCCAATAGCTTAGCAGAGTAAAGTCAGGTGGGAAATCTGAACAGAGAAGAGGGAGTTGGCAGAATCAAGAGACACCATGTATCCATCAAAGGTGAAACATGCCAGAATATTACCAGTAAGCCATAGCCTCATGGCAATACATAGATTAATAGAAATGTGCTCATTTAAGATGTAAGAGCCTGCTAGGAATATATCTGAGACATTGTCCAAACAGTGTTGTAATTAATATAGTTTCTCTGTGACTATTTGGGTCTGTGCAGTTGGTAAATGAATGCTCAGTCTCTGTCTACAATGAAATAAACAATAATAACCTCTGTGGGAATGGTTTACCTTCAAGCTGTCTAAGGGATGCAATATTTTAAATATTTTTATGTGTTTGTTTTCCTCTCCCTGACAGAGATCCAGGCCAACATTTCTCAGTTCTTCTTTCAGGACATTTGATAGAAACATACTTGAATATGACTAAACTAACAAGGTCCATCTTGCTTTCCAGAGTCAGCTCTCAACAAGGACAAGCAGCACATGACAGTTTACCAGTATCGTTTATGTTGCATCAATCACCACACCAGAAGATGGATAGAGAATGTTTGCAAAATGGACAGTGGTGCTTGAGGAATAGGTTGGCCATATTTGATCTTCATTTTCAAATGCCCTATAATACAAAGTCATACCTCTTTTTTACATTTAATTGTGTAGTGTGTGTGTGTGTATGTGTGTAAAGGTATGTGAACTCATTGTGTATGGAATGGTCAGAAAACTTATGAGTTAGTTCTCTCTTTCCACCATGTAGATCCCATAATTTGAACCCAAGTTGTCAAGGTTGGAATTGGACACTTTTATACACTGAGCCTTCTTCCCACCCCTGACTATTATTGTTTTGTGGTGTGTGTGTGTGTGTGTGTGTGTGTCTGTTTCTATGTCTGTGTGTCTGTGTGTACATACTTGTTTGTGTATGTGAAGGTGTGTAGCAGTGTGAATATTAATTTGAACTCCAAACGTTGATGGTGGCTGACTTCCTCTATTGCTATTTACCTTATTTTCAGAGAGTCTCTCCCTGAATCTGGAAATAGAGTCTCTCCCTGAATCTGGAGTTCACAATTCAACTTTGTTGCCAGAGAGACTTAGGGGTCCTCCAGCCTCTGCCTATGTACCATAGGAATGAGCAGCCCATACTACCACCTTTACATAAATCCCAGGATCTGAACATAGGACATCATACTCCTGCTATAGGTACTTTCCAACTGTCTCCCTTGCCACATATTAATGCTCTTGTCTTATAAATTATCCTGTAAAGTGTCTGAAGAAAAACTTCACATAGGAAGATGATGCATGCCACATCCAAAGAGACTGATTCACACCTCTGGCAGAAGAATGGAGACTTCTGCATGGACCACTAATTTTTCCTGCCTTTGTCATTTAATAATCCATTTCACCTAGCCTCTTGATTGCTGAATCTGTAACATGAACTGGCCAGGCCTGCTTGTTGTTGTGGTTTTCTGCCCTCCCACCAGGCCCCCCACAACTGTTTTACCCCAAAGAAAATCACACATAGATCTCTATAAGTTATAAAGCTGATTGGCCCATTAGCTCTAGCCTGTCACTGGCTAACTCTAACATCTTGATTAACCCATTTTTCTGACCTATGTTAGCCATGTGGCTCAGTACCTTTTTTCAGTTGGGCAGATCACATCCTGCTGCTTTGGTGATCTGGGCAGGAGTGGGAGGAATCAACTTCCTCCTTCCCAGAATTCTCCTGTTCTCATTACATCATTTCTACTTCCTGTCTGGTTTTCCCACCTATATCTCCTGCCTGGCCAATCAGCTTTTATTTATAACACGATTGACAGAATACAGACAATTCTTCCACACCAGCTGTTCTCCTCTTCTTCACTGGGAGAGTTGCTGTAGAGAAGGTAAACTGAGGCCTGTAGCTGATGTGGTCACTCCTTTTAGAGTGTATATGTATCCAACTTCACAATCAAACCAGCTCTAAGGGCACAGGCAGGATTGGAGTTGATATGTGGCCCTTCTGAGTGTAGACCTGCACCTTCTGTGTGTAGACCTGCACACAGATCACCCTGCCACTTCCACTTGCAGAAGGCATCCTTCAGGTCAAATCCATTAGGCTTCATTCACATGGGAGCCTGAAAAAACAAAACTGTCAGGACAAGAAAAACATATTTGCCAGAGGCCAGGGTCATGGAAGAAGACTGACTGCTTTACTATGCAGGGGTACTAGGAAAGAAACGGGTTTGGATTTCGGGAGTCTAGTTGTGTGTACCCTCCACTCAACATTGTATACTGAAACCCTAACTTCCAGGACTTCAGGATGTGACTGTATTTGGAGACAGGGTCTTTAAAGAAGTAATTGAGTTGTTAGAAGGCTCTGCTGGTCAGAGGTTGCAGTCTTTCTTAAGTTGGCAATATTTTCTACACTCGGCAACATTTTCTACACTCGGCAGTATGGAGAACTCCCTCGCACCATCAAAAGCTTCCTGCCCTCTACCCAGCTTTATCTAGACCATGTCTCTAGGTCCACAATGCATGAATTATCTCAAGGGTGATCCTTGACACAGTTCCCTGCAAATGTTCTTCTCATGATGACCCACATGATAACTAGGAAAGTGCTCTAGCCATTTTGACAGAGCCATGCTTCCACTAATCCAGCTATATGATACGAACAAATCACTTAATGCAAACTAGGGTTTGTTCCCAGGCTCCCCAACCCTATATATTCCTTTTACTCTGGGGGAAAAGTTGATCTGATTCACTGAAGACTGTCTCCCAGAGGACTGTCTTCATTTGTACCTACAGCAGTCTTGAACCCTGTTCCCTAATTCTGTTCCCCCCCACCCTCATGGACCAATGTAGCCAAGGATCTGGAGGATCAGGAAGTGCTGTAGTAATTGAGTTAAATATATTATCCTTGGGTGACAGTAATCCAACATAGCTGGCATTCTTTCAACAGGAATCTAGGCCTTCAGAGGGACACCAGAGCATGTACTTGCACAGAAAGGACCAAAACCATACCTGACAACACTCTGACCACGGACTATTAACCTCCAGTGTTATGAGAAAGTGAAATTCTGGTGTATGAACCAAACAGTACGTCATGTTTTGTTAGGGAGCCCTACAAACTAACATAGGAAAAGTCTGTGTTCTGTTAGCAATGGTGGCTACAGATATTTACATTTTTCAAAATTGTATAGATTTCCACAACTCCAGATGGGTGACATTTTTCCTTTTGTTTGTTTTTTAGTTTTTGAGATAGGATTTTATATGGCCCAGACTAGCCTCAAACTTGCTTTCTAACCAAGGATAGTCTTGAATTCCCAGTCTTCCTGACTCCATCTTCCAAGTTCTGGTGTTAGAAACAAGTACATCCAGTTCATGCAGTACTAAGGATGGTATCACAGAAATTCAAGCATGTAAAAAAAGCACTTTAACAACCAAGTCACAGTCCCAGCAGGTGACTCTTACCATATATAAATCATACGTTTCTAGTCAAAATTTTGTAGTCTGGCATGATAATAAATAATATTGATATAATTTTAAACCAGGAATTTAAAAACACTCAGGTATTAACATACTGATAAATAGTTCTACAAGTATAACCCTATTGACATTATTCATTCTCTGTTGATATAGAGTTGTTCTATATAATTTCCTTCTCAATGAACATGTGCTGGCTCACAGAAGACAACACTCTAAAAGCTTTGTGGCTGGTATTTTAGCTATGAACTTTTCATCCATGACCTTGTATATTTGAAGGTTCTTACTACTTTATTCATAAAGTTAATAACACTTATAATTATCAATAAATACAATGTTTTTCTCTTGAGTTAAGCAACATATATTTGTAATTTTAAGTAAACAGATAATTTATTTTTCAATTTATATCTTTCTTTTTAAATTTATTTTTGAGTCAGGGTCTCCTTGAAGCCTAACTGACCTCAGATTCACCCGATGATGGAAGATGACTTTGAATTCTTGTTCATTCTTCAGCCTTTCATATCCTGGGATGACAGTTTTAGGCATGTGCACAAGCATGTTCCATACAGTTTCTTCAGAGGCTGTATCTTGTTTTGGCTATTGCTTGACTTATGTACCAGTTAGTGGTATTTAATGTGACCACTTAGATATTGGCCCTCTCATCTTCAATAACTTGATTTGGAGTCATTATTTACTTGTTATTTAAAGGCTGTGTGCCCAAAGACCATACTGGAACTGAAGCAAAAGTATGATATGTTTCTCTATGAACCCAACTGAAAGGTTCGGAATTAATGGCAGGTGGCTGAAGAAGCACATTCCATACTTGTGGCAGGCACTGAGGGCAAAGGAGCAGAACTGAATATCAGGCAGGTGAAGAAGCAATTCCACACTTGGGGCGAACACTGAGGGGAACATTTGCTGCCTCCTTCCTATGAAGAAAGAAAAGAGTCTGTAAAAAGCCTGGTCAGAAACTGTCCCTGCCCCTACTAAGCATCCAGTCTCCTGTCACTGCCCCTTTCCTTCACATGTTTCAGATGCCACGCGTCAGAGACGGCTGCCTCTAGATGTGATTTTTTCCTTCTGAGATGTCATTTTTAGGGAATCCCTGAGAATCTGCTGTGAATTATTTATCAAGGCCCCTGCCCTTGGAGCTGGCACTTTCTGTGTCCCTTGGAACTTCTTAAAAATTGCTTAAAAAATCTGCTGGCTACTACCGTCATTCATGCTTCTTTGTGGACATTTTTCACCATTAAAGCCCTCCTATACACAAAGAATAAAGAAGCAGAGAGGGAAATCAGAGAAGCATCATCTTTCACGATAGCCACAAATAGCAAAAAATATCTTGGGGTAACTCTAACCAAGGAAGTGAAAGATCTATTTGACAAGAACTTTAAGTCTTTGAAGAAAGAAATTAAAGAGGATACCAGAAAGTGGAAGGATCTCCCTTGCTCTTGGATTGGTAGGATCAACTTAGTAAATATGGCAATTCTACCAAAAGTAATCTATAGATTCATTGCAATACCCATGAAAATCCCATCAAAATTCTTCACAGACCTTGAGAAAACAATAATAAACTTTATATGGAAAAAACAAAAACCCAGGATAGCCAAAACAATCTTACACAATAAAGGAACGTCTGGAAGCATTACCATCCCTGACTTCAAACTGTATTACAGGGCTTCAGTATTGAAAACAGCTTGGTATTTGCATAAAAACAGAGAAGTCGACCAATGGAATCAAATAGAAGACCCGGATTTTATCCCACAAACCTATGAACACCTGATTTTCAATAAAGGAGCTAAAACTATACAATGGAAGAAAGAAAGCATCTTCAACAAATGGTGCTGGCATAACTGGATGTCAACCTGTAAAAGATTGAAAATAGATCCATATCTATCACCATGCACAAAACTCGAGTCCAAATGGATTAAAGACCTCAATATCAATCTGAACACACTGAATCTGATAGAAGAGAAAGTGAGAAGTACTCTACAACACATGGGCACAGGAGAACACTTCCTACAAATAATCCCAGCAGCACAGACATTAAGGGCAACATTGAATAAATGGGACCTCCTGAAACTGAGAAGCTTCTGTAAAGCAAAGGACACTGTCGTTAAGACAAAAAGGTAACCTACTGACTGGGAGAAGATCTTCACCAACCCTGCAACAGACAAAGGTCTGATGTCCAAAATATATAAAGAACTCAAGAAACTAGACTTTAAAATGCTAATCAACCCAATTACAAAATGGGGCACTGAACTGAACAGAGAATTCTCAACAGAAGAAGTTCAAATGGCCAAAAGACACTTAAGGTCATGCTCAACCTCGATCAGGGAAATGCAAATCAAAACAACTTTGAGATACCAACTTACACCTGTCAGAATGGCTAAAAATCAAAAACGCCAATGATAGCCTTTGCTGGAGAGGATGTGGAGTAAGGGGTACACTCATCCATTGCTGGTGGGAATGCAAACTTGTGCAACCACTTTGGAAAGCAGTGTGGCAGTTTCTCAGGAAATTCGGGATCAACCTACCCCAGAATCCAGCAATACCATTCTTGGGAATATACCCAAAAGATGCCCTATCATACTACAAAAGCATTTGTTCAACTATGTTCATAGCAGCATTGTTTGTAATACCCAGAACCTGGAAACAACCTAGATGCCCTTCAATGGAAGAATGGATAAAGAAAGTGTGGAATATATACATATTAGAGTACTACTCAGTGGTAAAAAAAAACAATGACATCTTGAATTTTACATGCAAATGGATGGATGAAAATAGAAAACACTATCCTGAGTGAGGTAACCCAGACCCAAAAAGATGAACATGGAATGTACTCAATTGGTTTCTAGCCATAAATAAAGGACATTGAGCCTATAATTTGTGATCCTAGAAAAGCTAAATAAGAAGGTGAACCCAAAGAAAAACATATAGTTATCCTCCTGGATATTGGAAGTAGACAAGATTGCCGGGCAAAAATTGGGAACTTGGGGGTGGGGGTGGGATGGGGATAAGGGGAGATGGGGAGAGAAAAGTGAGAAGGGGAGGATGGGGAGAGCTTGGGGAAATGGGATGGTTGGGATGGAGTAAGGGTGGATATGGGAGCAGGGAAATATATATCTTAACTAAGGGAGCCATTTTAGGGTTGGCAAGAGACTTGACTCAAGAGGGGTTCCCAGGTGTCCGTGGAGATGTCCCCAGCTAGTTCCTTGGGCAGCTGAGGAGAGGGCCCAATCTTATAGCCATACCAATGAATATCTTGCATATCACCATAGAACCTTCATCTGGCGATGGATGGAGACAGAGACAGAGACCCACATTGGAGCACCGGACTGAGCTCCCAAGGTCCAAATGAGAAGCAGAAGGAGGGAGAACATGAGCAAGGAAGTCAGGACCGCGAGGGGTGCACCTACCCACTGAGACGGTAAGACTGATCTAATGGGAGCTAACCAAGGCCAGCCGGACTGGGACTGAAAAAGCATGGGATCAAACCGGACTCTCTGAACGTGGCTGAAAATGAGGGCTGACTGAGAAGCCAAGGACAATGGCACTGGGTTTTGATCCTACTGCGTGTACTGGCTTTGTGGGAGCCTAGTCTGTTTGGATGCTCACCTTCCTAGACCTGGATGGAGCGGGGAGGACCTTGGAGTTCTCACAGGGCAGGGAACCCTGACTGCTCTTTGGACTGGAAAGGGAGAGGGAGAGGGAGGGGTTTGGGGGGAGGGGGAGGGAAATGGGAGGCGGGGAGGAGGCTGAAATTTTTAATAAAAAAAATAAATAAAAATAAATAAATAAATTTTTTTAAAAATTGAGGAAAAAAGTCCTAACCGAGGTTACTTTCTTCATAGTTCTGTCCACAGTTTGCCCATGGGTCAGCTGTGTGGCTCCAGTGCTTCCAAATATAATTTCCAGGCAAGATATTTCCTCCTGAGGCAACATAGCTGTCTCTGTCTTCAGAAAGTAAAATGTGAATACTAATCCATAAGCAAACAAAAAGGGAAAATGGCTTCTTAGCATATGCACAGCTCAGAACAAAAATCTTCTCATCAATTAATCATGATATGAATTTGAGCTAGAATAGCCAATTTGCCAGCATGAAAATCCCCATCAGAAAAGTATTCCTCCTTTCCTACCGTAACAGACCCTTTGTGCTCTAATAACAGAGCCCCAGAGGTAGCGCTTTCTAATTAATGTCTGCCACTATGGCCATGTAGAGCTTCCACCTGCTTAAGGGGATGTAGAATTATCCCACAGGCTGCCTAATTCAAATATCCATAGCATAAAGCCACTTGGAACAGCCATACAGTGAGCACAGCATTCAGGAATAGGCCCTGACTTGACCATACTCCTGGAAGGACTGAGTGGCTGAGGCTCCCTGGGCCTCCTTTCCCCATTGTGAAATGGAAAGGGAAGGGGGCTCACAGATGTAGGAGGTGATTGACATGGTCTCAGTGTCCTTTCCCTTCAGCCCTGACAGTGTCAGTAGAATCTGCTTTGATCTTTGTTCTTAAGAAAAATTCCTAGGAAAAAAAATGAAACAAAACAAAAAAACAACCTACCACACTTAGATTAAATGTTTCACAAGTCTGATTGACTGATTATCAGAACTTCAATGGTTGTGGTGAGTTGAAATGTTGTCATGCCGAATTAATCCTGGGCTATCTTAATCCCTGAAAAGCCATTTATTGCCAAGCTCTGTAGGTGACCTCACATCTTCATGACTCTTTAGAAATGAACAAATAAGACCCATCAACCCAAAACTTAAGGGTGTCCTAGGCTAGCACCTCAAACCTAGAGCAGATGTTCCCTCATTGTGATGTAACACACACGCCTATTTCCATCAGTTCATCTGAAGATGAGTAATAGTCTGCTTTCTTGGTACTGTTGAAATAAAAGCTTTATGAAATTTTGCCATGTTGGAATATAATATTTAAAGGGAACTTGAATCTGTGTGCCTGGGCCATGGTCTCTCAATGTAATCCCAGAATAAATGCTCTCTCATTCCCTTTGACATGAGAGATGTGTTTCTAATGGTGGCACTTGTCTGCTGTCATGGTGGGGGTGGAGTATAAGTAGATCTTGTGTCATGTCTTACTTACCTCATGCTTCAAAGAGAAGTTCTCTGTTCTCTGTCCCTTGGAATTGGAAAGGAACTTTCCTAAGTACCACTTGTAACTGCAAAAATATTTCAGCGGCAGAACATTGATCTTGCTTCATAGAATAAGACTGTCTTACAAATATTGAGTTCAGGACCCAAGACTTAAAGTACAGGGGACCCCTTGCCTTGTGTTTGGGGTTAATATCATGATGGTACTTTGCATAACAAAGAGGCTTTCTTCTTTTGTTCCTGTGAGTATAGAATTCATATTTACATTTTAATATTTTATTCCTTTTAAAAAGTGATAGCAATGTATAGTAGTGATATAGTCAATTAAGGATGCTTTCAGACATATGACAGAATTTAAAGAGTGAATTTAAAATACTGATACAAGAAAAATTACATACATAAAGATAATTTAGAAGCATTAAGAAACAAAAAAGGAGAAAACTAAATCTACATACTAAGAAAGTAAGCTAAAGGAAAAAGATCAATGAAAAACAGCACTGAAAATGATATATCAATGACAAATATTTGTGAAGTAAATCAAGAGAGTGATGGGTTTAATAATTCCTTTGAGAAACCATATAAGTGTCCTAACAGGCCTTTTAGAACTTTTAGAGTGTGAGGTATGTTTTGGGGTGGTGGTGTTTTTTCTGTTATTGTTGTTTTCTTTTATTTTTGTAATGCTAGGAATTGAGCTTAAAATCTTGCTCATACCAGGCAAGCACTTTATCAATAGGCCTGTATCCATGGTGGCTTGTTAGAGTTTGATGTCTGCAGAACGCCATGCTGACAGCAGAAGGAGCATACTGGAATAGAGGCAAAGAACCTGGTTCAAGTGCCAGAAATATCATTTCAATGCAGCAATTTCCCAGGACTTTTCTAGTCTTGGTTTCCCTATCCAAGATGCATGTGTTCCTAGATTAAAAGTAGCAAATGAGATCATTCAACCAATTGGTGAAGGCAACCAGGCTTAAACACTGTGGAAACAAATAAAATTACGACAAAAGAAAATTTGACAAAGCACTGTAGTAGCCTGAAAGGTTGGATTCATGATCCTGTATGGCAGAAATAGGTGCAAGCTGAGGACCTGTGCCTGGGTGGTATTTAGGTTTCCAAATGTATGTGATGCACCTACACTTTGCTTCAACTTGACATGTAACTGTGTGAACAAAAGTCTGACATCTTCAGTTCTGGATAGATGCTCGCTCTATCCCTTTCAGCTTACCAGCTCTGTCATTCCTTATGTTCTCACCTGAAAAGGAAAAGCCAGCACCTACGTTCTCATCATCCTCTGTAATTCTAGTGAGAGGAGATAAAAACTGGATTTAAAAACTGATGGTCAGGTGGTCTGAAAACAAAAGAAGGTTTAAAACTTACCCCTCTAAGGCTCATAAGCGCCATGGTGCTCACACAGCATTCAGTTCATTTGCTTAATTCCTTGATCAATTCAACTTCTATTTTACAGTTAAGTCATTAGACTTTCTACAATTAACTATTCTTTTTTATATATTTAACTCCAAATGTCATCTTCGTTATTATTATCATTAATTATTGTTGGTGTTTTAGTCACTGCTCTGTTTCTGTGCAGAGACACCATGACCAAGACAATTCTTATAAAAGAAAGCACTTAACTGGGAACTTGCTTATAGTTTCAGAGTTTTAGTACATCATCATGTGCCAGGGAGCATGGTGGCGTAAAGGCATGTGCTGGAATAGTAGCTGAGATCTTTACATATGGACACAGAGACCAGGGTCTGGTATGGGTTTTTGAGACCTCAAAGCCTACCTGTAGGGACATATTTTCCTCCAGCCAGCCCACACTTGCTAATTCTTATATTTATTACAATCAGTTCTTCTTCCTGCTAACGAAGCACTCAAAAAGATGAGCCTATGGGGGCCATTCCTATTTAAACCACAATTGGATTAGCATATGAAATATTGAGTTTCCTCCTGGTGTCACCATATATATAAATGATATTATACTTTGTTCTCATTCATTCCCGTCCCCCTATCACTCCCCTCCAACAGGTTTCCTTTCCAGTTTGTCTCTTTCACTACTTTTATAGCATAATATTCCATTAATTCCACATTCCCACTTCTGGGTCTCATTCTCTACTCTCATATCCTTTCTCGTTTCAATACCTACAAGCATACATATATAAATGCACACCACACACACACGCTTTAAATCTTAATTCTGCACATGAAAAAACATGCAGTATTCTGCATCTGGCTCATTTTGCTTAACATAAAGATTTCTAGTTGCCTCTTTTTTTTTTCACAGATATCATGATACCACTTTCCTTTTATGACTGCTTGAAATTCCATTGCATATATGTGCCACATTGTTATCTGAATTGGTCCCATTTCCTGGCTACAGTGAATAGTGCAGCAATAAACACAGTTGTGCACATCTGAGTGTGATCTGTGATGTGATGACTCGGAGTCTTTCAGAATATATAGCTTGGTCATGTACTAGCTCTATTTTTGTTTTTTTGTTTTGTTTTTTTGTTTTATTTTGTTTGACTCTCACACAGGTTGCCTAGTTTACACTCCTACCAGTGCTGAATATGGTGCCCTTTCCCCCATATCCTCACCAGCACTTGTCATTTGCTTTCCAGATGATAGTCATTCCTCCTGAGACGAGATGGAATCTCAAAACAGTTTTAACTTTCATTTCCTTGATGGCTAAGTATGTTAAAAACTTGTTATTCAAATATTGATTGACTAGTCAAACATCTTTAGAGAACTGGTTCATCGGTCCATTTTTTGCTCAGATGATTTGATGATGTTGAATCTTTGAAGTGCTTTGTATGCCTTGGATATTAATCCCTTTGTAGTTGGCACAGATGGTTTTCTGTCCTGTAGACTCTTCCCTTTACACAGCCATTCATTTCAAACACATAGCTTTAAATTATCTTCCTTTCAATTGAACATGAGAAGAAAATAAAAAAAAAAAAAACCCTCACTTGACAAGAATAATTACTCGATGCCAAAATAGAATTTCTGAGGCATTTTAAATGGAACTGTAGGTTTTCCTGGAAATGCTGAAGCTTTTTCTTTTAAGATCCTTTCAAGTTATTTCCATAAAGGAAAATCTATTCTGCTTTGCCTGGATTGTACACAAGACGAGGTCACTGCTGTTTGTCCTACATTCTCTGTTCCCCCAATTCAAATGCAATTTACTTTCCTGTCACATTTTTTTTCAAATGGTCCATTTTGTGAGAATTTTAGATTCATCAAAAATACCTGAAAGCATTTTTTTCATAAAAAGTGTTAGTATTTGCTTGTATGCTTTGAATGTAATAGGCTGTACAGTATGCCATCATATAATTCAGATTATGTCTAAGGAATGGGAAAACAAGGAGATTCTGTCATCTACATATTATATTCATGTGTCGCCCGACAGCTATGTGACTCACATGCCCCAGCTGTAGCACCACGAAGCTAAACATGTGGATGGTAGCTGGAATGTTCATTCCTACCAAGACATTCTATTCCATCCCCTTGTAGATCATATCTGATGTGCATGTTGTATGGACATGCTAACAAATAGACATGAATTCCTGAAACCACCGCCTTGAACATTATTTCAGGGAGGAAACATGAGGTCAGCTTTTTCCTTCATCTCCAGCTAGATTTTAACAACGAGTGATTCCTTTTGTTCTGTTCCAAAAATCCTCAGTGTCATGCCAGAGAAAGCAGGAGGAAAAGCCAAGTTTTACTGTCCCCTGCATTTCAGTACCCAAAACTGCTGACCATGATGATATACACAAATGGCTGGTACATGAGGCTAAGGCAGGAATGTAGCAGGGACTGAATGACTGACAGACCACTGTAAAGTCTCCACTTACAGAACTTTCATGATGCAGCATGCTGAAGGCTGAATGTCTTTGCATGGTCTCATTGAACTCATTCAATTTTATGATACAGAAGCTGTCATAGCCAACTTATTTCATTTAAGCTTGTAAGAACCTTCAGAAAAATAAAGCTAGAAGAGTTGGTGTTTGTATTTGAAAATAAGCATTCAAAGCACACCTCTTAATAATAAGTTTACAACATCTTGTCTGTATCACAGCTGGTCAACCTCCTGAAAGCAACTTGGAAAACTTGCAATTCAAGTCATCACAGGCTAGGGAGAAATAATGGGGGCACACCCTCTTGGCAAGCTCACACATCAGTGTATTGATGGCAGTCATTCCTGTCCTGATTTAAAACTTCATTACTAAATTCTCAGTCAATGTCTTATAGTTTTTGGGAAAATTGATGGACTGAGAGAGAGCCAAAGTTATCAATCTTCAAAACCAAAGTGCAGGCCACTTGCACACTCACAAGGCTAGGTATAATTTATAACAATGTGTGTCAAGATGACATAGTCTCTTAAATTTCTAGTGGTCTTGAACACAGTTTTGATGTGGGATTTATAAAAGTAGGTGCTGGTGTTACTCACCATCTTGGTCTGTTCAAACTATTAAATTCTGGCTACAACTATTTTAATGCTCACTGTAGTGCTGTGAACAATTCTGTTAAATTCTATTTAAGGGGACACTTCTCCACGAGGAAAAAAAGAAATGCACACTTTTTTTCTTTTCTTTTCTTTTCTTTTCTTTTTTTTTGGGGGGGGGGTCCTTGGAATGTGCTCAGTCATGATGTATCACACAATGGTACCATGAGGGAGACAAATGAAAAAATTCAACACAGAAAACTTTTGAAGCCAAACAAGCAAATAATTGTCATCACATTTATTTCATTATGGCTGACAACAGAAAGACAAAGGAGACCGAAAGTCTCCCAGAGTGACAAGGCAGTCATAAAAGACTCATGAATACAAAGAGTGTTTCTAAGAGGCAGACGCATTCTCACAGTACACAATATACAGTAAATCCTCATTATGCCGATCACAGAGCTTCTTTTCCCTAAATAGAATGTAATTCAAAACAATTCCCATTCCTTGACTGCCTAGATTGTCCTATTGTTATTATATTAAAATACAAGCTCATTTTAACCTAGCTAATTCAAAGTCAAATTTTACCAGCCCCATACATGGTAACTAATGAGGTTTTACTTCAACTCTGTTTGCCTCATGGGCCCTAGCAACTCCCAAATTGCCCACATTAAAGCAACTGTGTAATGTAAGAGGAAATCATCACACTGAATGGTAATAACATATGTGGGAGAATACATGTTGAATATCTTTGTGACATTCTGAATTCTCCCTTGGTTTTTAAAATCTACCCTTACTATAATCTGAACACATTCAATGTAGGAATCTTAGAAGGCAGGAAAGGGAGAAATGTCCAGTTTATCATGAGTAACAACATCCATTAGTAACTAATGACACCACCCTGCTTTAATCCTCCCAGCTTGGTTTGATGGAGGAAGGTCATTGGTTAAAAAATAAAGAAATTGTTTGGCCCTCATAGGTTAGAACATATGTGGGTGGAGTAAACAGAACAGAATGCTGGGAGGAAGAAGAAGTGAGCTCATACGCCTTAGCTCTCCTCTCTGGAGCAGACGCCATGCTGCTGTGCTCCAGAGCAGACGCGATGAAGCTCGGACCCAGGATGGACGTAGGCTAGAATCTTCCTGGTAAGCGCACCTCAAGGTGCTACACACGTGAATAGAAATGGGCCAGGCAGTGTTTAAAAGAATACAGTTTGTGTGTTGTTATTTCGGGGCATAAGCTAGCTGGCAGCTGGGAGTCTGGTGGCAGGAATGCAGCCCACAGCTCCCAGGCCAGCCCACAGCTCCTTCTACATACCAGGATCAGAGAGATGGCCAAGATTTCCTTGGGGTTAAATTGTGACAGACTTTTCCTAGGGAGATGAAACACACACACACACACACACACACACACACACATCTCACACTAAATAGGGATTCCATAAAAGAACAAAATATACCCCAAAATTCAACTTCATGAACCAATGAGTTTTATTAGGATTACTTTCAAAAATATGGGTGAGGGGTTACTTATAAAAGCATAAATAGCTCAAAGACAGCTGTATTACCATAGCCCATACTGGCATAAGGGACTGTTCACAAGAGCACAGCTTGAGGTGGCTCAACAGTACGAGAACAACTTTTCACAGCTAGTCTTTGTTTCTTCTAAGCGGTTAGGCAGTCGCTGCTACTTTGGGGCTGCTTGACTGGACTCAGAATCTCTTTCACAGCTTGCCTTATCCGAGTCTTCCTTAGAGCTTGACTTAAATGGAAATGACTCCCAACAGTCTTTATTGTTTACTGTTGGGGACAGAAGAACTTAATGAATCTGGTCAGTTTCAGGGACGTCCTGAGGGTATTTGAGTTGTTTACTTCCTGTCTCAACATGCTTTCTTGTAAGATGAAATGGTTTAATCTCAGAGGAAATTGCTATGGTAGGGGTGGTGGGGAGGTAGAAAGCGGGTGGGGTAGGAGATGAGGTGGTGATGGTGTGTGTATGTGTGTGTGCGTGTGTGCACGTGTGCGTGTGTGTGTGTGTGTGTGTAGGGGGTGGTGTTCAAGTAAGAAGGAGTAACCAGTATGTACAAAAACAAGCATCTGTAGCATCTGCAGTTCCTTGTCCCTGATGTTTACAGTCTGAGATGATTTGCCTATGGTACCTCCTACTAGGACTAATCACCTCTGCCCCTTTGCTGCATCTAATAACCATGCAGAAGTTCCAGGTTGCTGGTGATATATAGTAGGTGCCACTTCATTAGAGCATACACACCCCATTTGACCCCAACTTTTCTGGAAATGTGTCTGTCCTTTCCTCAGCCCCTCCAGCCCCCAACCCCACCCTAGTCATGGTTCAAGAACCCAATGTAGCGATAAGTCCCACTCCTTAGGGGGCGTGTTCGCCTCAGGCTAATGTTTACCTATAAATCTGGCCAGCATGCTCGCAGTGCTTGCTTCTGCTTTCCTGGTCTCCATGGGAATGGTGGTTCTGTAAGTCTATTTCCCCATTAAAGCTGTATATATTTTTACAATCTGTCTGCATTCGTTTACGCCATTACATTTTGACGCCCAACGTGGGGCTCGAACCCACGACCCTGAGATTAAGAGTAATGTTTAAGTTTTTCACAATGAACAATGAGTTTTTCCTGAAGTGACATTTGAAGTTTCCAGGAAGAAGATGGGGCCCCACAACAACAACTCTACCTGGTTGATATGACGTCATGATACTGATAGCGCTACTACAAGACCTGTTGGGGTACCAGCTGCACAAGACGATCCCAACTTGGTTAGCCGAAATGGTGTACATCTTGTACAACATTCTGGCCAGACCTCCACAAAATACTCAGAGACTATTTGCAATTTTAAAAGACATTGATCTTGAAATTTAACCATCATTTTACTTTCACAGGATCCCCCAGAAAGAATGTCACCCCCATGACAGCTGGAAGTAATTCTAGAGGACGACGTCCCCTCTCCCAGTAAAGTTTGCCCCTGGGTTTAGGGACACCATTTAGGGATTGGGAGATTGGGGAGGAATTTTATAAGCTCGGGGATCATTTTGAAAAAAAAAAAAGCAGAGGGAATGATAGGATAATAGATTTATAATTGTGAGTTACTGTTTTTAGACAAATATATTGGTATCGATTCTTGTATATTGATACAAAGTTAAATTATATTGACTATTGTATGCATACATATTTCTACCTCTGTTTAAAACATTTTTTATGTATTGACATATATTGTATTGATATATATATATTGTACATATTTACCATATTGCAGTGTACATTTCTACCTCTGATTAAGATACTTATATAATGTTTGTGTATTGATATATATTTACCATATTGCAATGTATATTTGTACAGTGTTTATATTTGGAGGTCATTATCCTCATTTGTTACACAGTTGTTTATTGTCTTAGTCTTTAAGTTAGTTAGATATTGAGAATTATATAGATTAATAGTCATCTAAGTTTGTCATTTATAATTAGACTAATCAGGTTCTTTAGATACATAGAGATTATACTCAGTATAGATAGATAATCTTCAACCTCTTCAAAGAGCTGTAGAAAATGGCCTTTAATCTAACTCGGAGTTTTGTGATAGTGAGACACAATTGCTCCTGGCAACACCACTCTATTCCCGAGAGAATTTTGAGCACCAAAGACACTCCACCTGGAGCCTTTCTTTTTGGCAGAACTGGCCTTTGGGCAAAGAAATGCCCATACCTCGACCACTGACAGAGATACAGAGCATGCATCAATGGATAAAACAGGACTGTCATATCCTGCCAAGACAGGGTAAGATAGTTTTGAAAAGTTCCTTGCCTTTAATAATGGTATGTCAGTTATGTTAGGCCTTAGCCAAAGTTGGTTGACTCAACATTGCAAACGAGACTTTGGGTGATTGCCCAGGTAGTCAGTTGTCTCTGTCAATTGTTGCACATTTTGGATATATCTCATTTGTTAAGTAATATTTATTCCCTTCTCAGATCTTTGACAGAGTTGAAGATTATATAATTGTAGTTATTCTCTACATTATTTAGACTCCTTGAGATAGAATGTTTAGCAAAACTTTTGTTCTCAATATTGCTTGTTATATTTATTATTTGTTATTATTGTATATAGTTGTATTTGGTTTAGTTCTGTCTTATTTAGACAAAAGGGGGAGATGTAGGGATAAGTCCCGCCCCTTAGGGGGCGTGTTCACCTCGGGCTAATGTTTACCTATAAATCTGGCCAGCATGCTCACAGCGCTTGCTTCTGCTTTCCTGGTCTCTGCGGGAACGGTGGTTCTGTAAGTCTATTTCCCCATTAAAGCTGTATATATTTTTACAATCTGTCTGCATTCGTTTACGCCGTTACACTAGTACATACAGGTAACAGCTTCGCCAATTTCCCATGGGTCTAAGGCCTTAGTGTTTCTGGTATGACTCTGCCATATCACCAATATACATACATTCACTCAGGACTTCACTCAGGGCTTTCTCTGCCTACAGCTCCCATAGAGCAGTATAATGTATGGGAAGTGACTACAAACAAAAATACCATGAACAGAGTACTCACCATAACTATGAATTATGATAAATACCATGAACAGAGTACTCACCATAACTATGAATTATGATAAATACCATGAACAGAGTACTCACCATAACTATGAATTATGATAAATACCATGAACAGAGTACTCACCATAACTATGAATTATGATAAGTACCATAAACAGAGTACTCACCATAGCTATGAATTATGATAAGTTTGTTCCTGTCTACTGAGGAAGAATGAACCACGATTCATAAAAACTCAGGGTCAGAAATTGGGGTTCAACCTGGAGAGCTGAAGAGCAAAACAGCCAGCCACTGGCTCTTACCTCCACCTCAGTCTGAAAATGGTGATCCTGCCTCCTGGAATCTCAGAAGGAGACTGCATCTGAGAGCTGTCTCGCCCCATTTTATATTTCTCTTTAGGGCTGGGATTAAAAGCATGTACCATCTGATTTCTATAGCAACTAGGGCGGCTATTGGGATTAAAGGTGTGTTACCATAATCTGGTCTGTAAAGCTGACAAGTGGGACTGTTTTACTCTCAGATCTTCCTGCAGTCTTTATTTATTAAAATACATTTGAAATGCCACTACAGGAGAAAGGCATAGAGAGTTCTTTTACCTCTACTCAATCCTGGATGATGCCACTCTGGAAAACCTGAACTCCAGGTAGCCCTCTACCTACAGGTTCCTCTCACTAAAGACAAAAGAGAATACCCAAATCCCAAGACACCCCTGACCCTGTGAGTATAGCAACACACCACAAGACTAAGTGGCAGGTCCCCCTGAGGCCTATAAGCATGGCCAGTTCCTCCCAAACTATGCAGCCAAGGCCTGGTTGATTCCAGATGCTGCTCTGAAGTCTATCTGCTTAGTGTCGCAACTGCCTTCCTCCCCAGCTCTTACCCACACCATGTGGCTGTGTGCCCATATGTATGCATGTGTATGTGCAGATGTGCACTGGAGTACATGTGTGTGTGAATGCATGTGGGTACAAAAGGACAGCTTCAGCTACTATTTCTCAGGTGCTATTTACCTTTGTAGTTGAGATAAGGTTTCTAATTGGCCTGGAGTTCACCAGGCTGGGCTACCTAGGCTATACAGCAAGCCCCAGAGACCCTCTTGCCTCTACTCTCCCAGCATTGAGATTGCTAGTACAAGCTACCTTGCCTAGCTTTGCTTGTATAAGTTCTGGGGATTGAAAACAGGTTCCCACGCTTGTAAGACGAGCATTTTGTTGAGTTAACTATCTGCTAACTCTCAACAGCATAGTTTTGATCAAACACTCACTCAATACCACACACCTGGATTCTTCTGTTAACTTTGTGAAATATGCTGGGTTGTGTCTATAGGCCTCTTTTCAGGGTGAAGTAGCCCTTACCCAGATCCTGCAGCTACTGATTGCAAAAGGCACATAGTAGTGCACATACACAAAGAATTATCTTCTGTCATGTTGGAAGTGACGTCAGAGGCTGGTCAGTACTCAACACAGACATGGAATCTGGCCTGCTGAGAGAAGGGCAACTGTGTCAATGATATAATCAGCACCCAGAACCCTTCAGAAGTCCATACTGCAGCTCTGTCTTAGATCTTCTGGACTGGGTCCTCTTCCTTCCTTGCCTTCCCCTGAGGATATCACATCAGCAAACTGTGATTTCTAGAACCCATGTCTTAGCCTATGCTACTATAAACACTGACAATGATCAGCTTTTGGCTTTCCCTGATCTTGTCTTCAACCATCGAATATCCTTCCTCACACAATTCTCAATGCTCTCAGGATCCTCCAGTAACTCTCTCCTGTCTAAGAGCCCTCCTGACTCTCCATAAACTTTTATACAGACGCCATAGGGTATTTTCAATCTATGCATGGTTTTCCTACTTTTAGAAGTAGGAAAAACTCATAATAGAAAATAAGTTTCCTAAACAAGGTATGTGAAAAATTTGTGAGATTTTGTTTTGTAGATATAGCTGCAGGATGTACACGAGGAAGGATGAATGCTCATTGGCTTAGAAGCCTCTTGCAGCACCTGTCCACTAAATGAACACGACAGCAGGCCATCCCTCAGTTTAAGAAAACTTGGCCCTGGTGAGGATTTATATTAGTTACTTGTCTCATTGTTTTGACAGAATACCCAACAAAAGCATCTTCAGAGATGGGGGTTCATCATGGTAGGGAAAGTGTAGTGGTAGGAATGTGGAGGCAACTGATCCATAGTCAGCAAGTGGTAGGTGATGGATGCTGATCTTCAGTTGGTTTCCTTTTTGTCCAGTCTAGGAATGGGCTATCTAAAATGTTCTCACAGGCATGCCCAAAGTATGTCTCCTAGGTCATGGTTCCAAAGCCCATTGAGCAGACAACAAGAAACTATCATCACAGGATCAATGAGTAGTAGTTCTCTCATCAAATCACAAGTTCTTTGTTCTTGCATTTGAGACTAGGAAAGGTACCTATTGTGGAAACACAGACATGTGACATCCCCTCAGAGGTCAGCTGAAGATGCACATGCATATACATACACATACCTACATGTTTGCACACACACACACCCCTACATGCATGCATACACACATACCTACATACATGCATGCATTCCTACATGCTTGCACATACATCTGACTCAATATAAACAAAGAGCTCTAGCCAGGGAAGGAATAAACTCTGGAAAGAGCCAGGTGGCACAAATACCTGGGAGCTTTGCTACGTCTGTTTGAGAAAGGTTTGAATGTTACACTAGTTTGGAGGTTGAAAGTTCATGTGAAACTCAAAAATCAACTTCTGAAACATGCTCAATGGGAGTTCCCACCTCTTACCACTTAAAGCCTTCTTGTCTAGCCAGAAGAAACACAGATATCCCTCATAAGAGACAAACCCTAAAATTGCAGAGTTTTACTTTCCTTTCTGGTTTTGCTAATTACTTCCAAAATATGCATGTTTCCTACTTGTCTGTAAGAGCTGATCCTTATTTGTTATCTCCTTGTCAAAAAGGACAGAAGTGGTATCAGGATAAACAGAAGTAGAATTAAAACAAAAAACCTTGTACAGTATCTTGGACAAGCCCCACCCCATCCTCTCCTGTGAAAACATAACACTGGACTAAGTTGGCCTAAGGTCCTATCTTTTCTGATGTCCTATTGAAGCTTCCCAGGAAAAAAATGGCATATATAGCTTTAAGAACACAAGTGGAGGCATGTGGATGTATTTGTGTATTTCTGGCTTGGGGGGGGAGGTGGTGATATATGTTGATAAAGGTAAAGATATACAATTTTCCATTTATGTCTTTGTATAAATTCCCTGGTAAGTCTTACTTCCTCATGACTCACTATCTGTCTCACTTGCTTTAACCAAAGGACATATGTTTAGCCTATTCTAAAATTTGTGCCTACACCAAAAGAAGTAATCATTACATGTTAACTGTTGCCATTCATCCTCTATAATATACCTTGAAGAGATTTAGCAAACTTCTCCCCAAAAAGACACTGAATAGTGAAGGTCCATGGGCTGTCGAAGAAATTACACTGATTATTTCATTTAAATTTCATCAAAGTCATATGGAGTTTAAATATTGTGACCTCTTTCATTTTATAGATGAAGAAGCTGATCAAATTGAGAACATTTAATGACTAGTTAGGAAATGTCTAGCTTGTCTTGTCTTCTGTGCATATGGACACATCTGCTGCATATGTGTCCACAGTAGATCAGGACAAGCTGATATGGTGTTCCCAAATGGCATGATAAGAAGAGAGAAGAGTTCAGCTCCGCAGTCTCTCTGGACCCACACAGTCCCAACCAGAATGAGCATGGTGGGAAATGAGTCACCAACCCTGAGCAAGCCCCTGCACTCCCATCCAGTCTGCCCTGCCTCTACTCCCAGCTCTCAACTCTGCTCTATAATGCAAAGCAAATAACACATGTTTTGCTTCAAAAAGCACTTCATCTAAAAAAACCTCCAAACTCAGAGACTGGGTACACGGCTCAGTAGTGAAGAATATGAACTGTATTGCTTTTGCAAAGGATGAGAGTTCACTTCTGATCACTCACTTCAGGTAGTTTCCAACCACCTGTAACTCCAGCTCCCGGGCACTGAACTCACATACATGAACTTATTCACAGACACACTTGCCTACATGTAGCTAACATATACTAACAAAGTCTAAGAACAACAGCACTCTGAACTCGCCAGCTACATTCCAGGTGCAAGTTTGACTAGAAGTCTAAGTAGCAGCTTAACTCTGTATCCGTGCTGGTTTTGTAGTTTTCAGAAAACAATACTTTTACTTCCAAGATGCTGGAACTTGTGTACTGCAGTTTGCTCTGTGGTGCAGCTAGGAGAGTCATTTATCTGCAAATACAATAGTCATAATGCTACAAATCAGACTTTCTTCATTTGTAAATTTAATCAAGTCTTCAACAATGTGTAGCTTTTCTCATTAGTTGGGAAATTTTTAAATGTTCAGATTGCACAACTATGTGTTGAAAATATATACTCTGCATTCTCTGTAGTGTTTTATGCAAATTGGGCTTCTCAGTTGACACTGTTGATTGACTACTGGGAGTTTATTAATAGCATACACCAGAACTGTCTAAATCTCACTGGGCAATTCCAACACGTGGCAGAGTTAGATATACAGAACTTCACCCTAAGAGACCTTTCTTCCTGTTCATAATTTAAAATATGCATTGACTTAGCATTTTGAAATGTACCGGAGGATAAACAGATAAAAAGGTGCTCAATTTCTACTTCTTTTTAGTGGCTAGCATGCCATTTTGTGCATCATAAAGCAGCTATTAGACTTCTAATTTAGAGGGTTATTCTGCCTCTAAGAAGCTGCCTGGTGCAATGTTGGCCGGGGATAGAGGTTGCTGGTACTCCCTAAGCAACCTCTTATCAGGAAAAATTAAAGCCAAGACAACAGGAAGCCTGTGGTGCCCAAGCTGGCCATCCTCAAACCTGCAAGTGAGGTAAAAAAAAAGACAAAATTGAGACAGAAGAAGTACAAAGCAACTCATGCCTTCTCTTTTCTGTGTTGTTTTAACTCCCAATGCCTGTCTGTAATCTCTATCATCCGTAAACTAAGAACCAGTGTTACTATGCCAACCATGACCTCAAGACCCAGTGACAGACACATTTGAATACATGTTAGAGTCTCTTGCATACATGTTAATACCAAGAAAATGCTGAAGGAAAACCCCAGGCTCAAATAGTATGCAAGAGCAAAGAGCATTTATTTACCACCATATGTGGGGTCACCTGTACAAAAATAGTGGCAGCCCTGAGAAGAGCGTGCAGGCCCCTTTTAAGCACAGCTAGGGGACTTTTAGAAACAGTTAGGATCTCAAACAACTGGTAAAGCAAGCAGCAGTTACTCTAGTGTATTTTTGATTGGCTGAGGTTTTAATGTTTTCATCTTTGGGCATACTCTGGGGCAAGTCTGAATTTATTTCAGGGGGTTATAGGAACTGTCCTTTTGGACACTGTCTTGTGATACTGTGGGACTGGCTCAGGCCTCCTATGTGCTTCCCTCCTCTCCTCAACTCTGTTGCCAGGGCAGTGTTTCCCAATGGCTTTTTGTTGGAAAAAAACTTAATTTGCTCTTAAAAAAATGAAACTCAGATCTGGTTGTAAAATGGAGGAAATAGTTAAATGAGAGGCTTCTCCCAAGAAGTCGATGGCTGACTTAAAGAAGATTTGGCCAAAATATGGGTTTGAAAGAATAGTCCCAGCAGACAGGTTTTAATAAAAGGATCCCTCTGTCATTATTGGAAAAACACCACAATCACATTCCACCCAAAATATTGACTTCAACTCTCATCCCCCCACTAACTTGGCCCTCACCTCCATCTAACAGTCAAGCAGCAATTCTCAACAGTACTCTTGTCTACACTGCCACCATCTTCATTTTCAAGCTACAGTAGACTATCTTTAACTGGGTCCCTGACTCAGTTTGCTTTTGCCACTGTAACTTAATATCAGAAACTCTGTTGTCAACAAACTTGTGTGAACAGAACCAAGAACAGAATGCATTGGTGACAATCATTGAGCATTTATCAGAGTTTTGTAGAAGGAAAACTAGAAGGGATGTTTGGGGGCTCAGAGTCATAACTGGGCTGTGTGGAGAGATCTCTGTATTTCTGTATCATTGGTTGTTTCTCTGAGACTGGAGATGAGCTCTAGTTTTCCTGAGGTTGAGCTATCTGACAGACGCAAGCTTCCTGGTGTCTTTTGGAACATCTGTGTCAATGTTGGCAGGTTAAGCTCATCTCCTCCTCACCGTTTTGAACTTCTTTTACTGTTAATATCTCAACTCAAGGAGAATATGTGAAAAAGAAATGGCTAGAAGCTGTGAAATAGTGAAAATGAAGAATAGGGTGGTTTTCCAGATGACACAACTTCCCAGTTAAAGCAGGAACAAGCACAGAAGTTCTCACTTAGCCTCAACAACAAGCACTGTAGAATGACTTCTGAAGAGAGAAACCAATTCACAATTCCATTATTTAAAAAATATACATATTGAGAGTCAATGGTATAGAAAGTTAAGCTGTAGCCTAGAAATGATCATTACTGAGCATTTAACATTCCTGCTTAGCACAGTGGTAAGTACTATTAATAAGAGATTTATTATTCTCATAGGTAAACTTCTGAGATGAGCCCAACTATGACTCCCATTATACAAAATTCAAATTTTTGAAACATATTACAAACTAGCCATAGGTCCTATGACTTATACATTGGCCAAGCCAAGACTCAGATCTATTGAGCTCTATGATGGTGTCTGTGAGGCATTATCTTAATGAAGATTTTTTTAAGATTTATTTTATTTGTAATTTTATGTATTTGTTTATGTGTCTCTGTGTAGGAATGTGTACATGAGTGCCTGTGAAGGCTGGAGGTGTTGGATCTCCTGGAGCTGGAGTTGCAGGAGGTTAGGAACTCTCCAAGATGGGTGCTGGGAATCTAATTCATATCCTCTGGAAGAACAGCATGTGCTTTTAACTTCTGGCTCATCTCTCTAGTCCCTGTCTTAAGTTAATTGATGTGGGAAGACTTAGCCCATTGTAGGTGGCAACATTCCCTAGGCAGAAGATTCTGAACTACGTGTGAGTGGAGAAATCGAGGTGAGCACAAGCAAGAGAGCGGATGCACACCTTGCTCTCCACTCTTGACTGGACACATGATGTGACTCACTGCTTAAACCTTCTGCCTTGGCTTCTTTACAATGACGGACTCTAAGCTAAAAGAGTCCTTTTATTTTACCATAGCAACAGAAATGAAACTAAGACAGGGTTCAAGCTCATGCTTATTAAGCAGCGCCATTCCCCAAGAGAAGAGAAGAGAAAAAGCTTGAGTGTATGCATTCAGAAGTGACTACCATGAGGGGTGGAGAACCACAACCTAACAAACAACACTAAAGCCTTGACCTCAGCAGGAGTACAGAAGAAAGCAGCTTCAGGGAGGTGCTTAACCTAAGCTCTAAAGTATGTTAAACAAGAAGCTGGAAGGCAGTCTCTCAACCAAATGAAATAGCAAATGCCAAGGCTCCAAGGAGCTGAAGCCCAGAGGGAGTGTTTGTGAGTTTAACTCACGTGGATCTATCAGAATCAGGACTCTGTTTTGCTCATCACTTTCTAGTATTTAAAACAGGTCTCAAAAGTACATGGGGAAAAAAAAAACCAAAAACATTCTACTTGGGAAGCACAAGTAGAAAACAAGCTGTGGGTGTCCTTGATTGTCACAGATTATATAGTCTTCTGCTTGCAGTACAAAATTATGAAATGTCAAGCTATTGAGAAGGGGCAGGGTCTGAGGTTTATATTGACTAGGAGGTTATTCACAGGACAAGTCTTTTCATGAAGAAATGAGGGTAGAGTTCAGATGAAGACAGGGGTCATGGGGGCCAGATTAAGTCAGAAGATTATATATCACCCAAGCAAGAAGGAATGGGGTTTAAACACTGAGAAGAGGGAAGAACATGGGTTGCCAAGAGCTATACCCAGAGGAGAAGCTGTACTGTTTTTTCTTAACCCCCCAGTCCTATCTCACTTGCAGACAACAGAAAATTCTTATACTCAGATCTCCCTGGATGTAACTAGCACCTTGATGAAGAGGACCAGTTATCCTATCAACTAACACTTCATCTATATGACAAAGCAGTAGGTAATCCCAGACATTACCTAGAAATTCCCAAATATGCATTTGCTTGGCAAGAAAGACCAAATATACTGATTTTGGATTGAGCTTTTGCTCTTTGGCTAAAGGCATTGTGCTCTGACACATACAGTCAAAATCTCCATCTTTAAATTATCATCCAAGTAACTTTTCACAAACCAAGAGTGTCTGTTTCAACTTTCAGCCCTGGCCAGAATTCTACCCACATGGACTCTAAGTCTGAATATTGATACATTCTTTGCATTCTGACCTGTGGGGCTGGCACTGTACCCCTATGGGTTCAGTGGTTAGAAAGGTCCTCACTGTATATGCCTTTAAAGAAAGACTCTCAACAAAATATTTCACACAGATTGTTTTAGCAGTAATAGGACTATGGCAGTACTGGGACTAGAAGGAACCAAACTCTAGGAGTGTTCCTTCTGTTCTAGTTCAGATGGAATGGGGAGTCTGGGAGAATTTGATTTACACATATCCAGGTTTCATTTTGTGCAACATCACCATTAGTAATGTTCCTCCCTGCTGGGGGAGAGGAGAAACACCGTGTAAGTTCTCCAAAGTTCCCTGTTCCTGAAAGCAAAAGCTGTTCATCCATAGACCTAGGAGATGGAATTCTGGGTAGGTGTTATGGCCACGGTACTTATTATGTTTGAAAATACATTGGCATTAGAATGTCTGAGTTTGTTCCTGGTTTTAAGCACAGTGGTTTTTAGAGAGATTCCTTGGCTGCCCAAAAGGTGAGGCTGCATCGCAGCTGAGGCAGACTGGCATGTTTTCCCTCACCGGAGGCTTCCCAATCTCAATGCCACCATGCCTCTCCACTGTCAGTCCACCAATAAGACATGTAGGATTCTCAGGAAACAGTTCAGCTGTCCTTGTCTTCTTCTCTCTCAGGATTTGTGTTCTCTTTTGACCAGATTTTCTGAAAATCAGGCAAGGCTCACCACTCACCTAGCAGAACTGCACCCAGGCTTGCTGATCACAGCGGCCACTTTCTCAGCACAGATACCTAAGTCAAGCTTTAACTGAGTTACCAGGCTTTTAGAAGCGAACGTGTCGAATGGCCTGCCTATTGGTCTGCCTTCCCACGATCATTTGGAATGCTGTCCTTCCTCAGTGACTGACTGCTGCATGCTCTCTCTGGTACCCGGGTGAGGAAAAGGCCGGCGTGACATTGCATGGGCTGCCTCTCTCCTTCCTGGACTTCACTCTGACAGCTCAGCCTTAGATTAAACCTCTAAGACTCTTGTGAATCTCTGCCAAGACTCTGCTGTCCTTTGATATACATCAATCACTAATAGTATGTACCTCAAATTTAATTGATTGGTGACCCATGTTAGAATGAGGTCAGAAAGGGTTTTTTCAAAAAATGTTAAATTGTTTTGATCATTTTCATTGGCTTTCTTTTAACCCACTTGTCTTTTTAAAAATATTTTAACTGTTCTCCTTAAACTCCAAGGATAATGATAACTTAAATAAAAGAACAATGTTGACCTATGATTTTTTTTATGTAGACCATTTCTAAAAAATATCAGATTGATTTGTTTATCAAGAAGAAAGGAGGTATTGTTGGGATTCAGGCATTATGCTGGTCCCTGTTACCTGGCAGGACTCACCCAGGGAGTACCCTGTTCAGCCTAGGGTCCTATGGCTGCTTTGTCACTACATATGTATTCAGGTGTAAAGATCCCTTTAATAGACAAGCTCTGCCCTTTCCCTCTCCCCTGCCCCATGCAGCTCTTCTGAAGAGGCAGGCTGCTCCTTGTGTCTTCTTCCTCTTTCTCTCTTTTTTTCTTTCTTCCCTCCCTCGCTCCCTTTATCTCAATAAAACTCCCACATAAGCTCTGCCTATATAGTGTGTCTGTCCCTCACCTACTGTGGACCCATTGGCATACCAAACTCTTACACCATTTTACAACAGGTACACCTCTGACTACCGAAATAGACCTTTAAAAGTGAAATGGTACTGGAGAGATGGATCAACAGTTAAGAGTGCGTACTACTCTTGGAGAGGAACCATATTTGGTCCCTATACCTATATCAGCCAGCTTACAGACTCCTATAGGTCTAGCTGAAGAAAATCTGACACCTGTAGACTCCATAAGCACTTATACATATGTGCAGATACCCACCCCATACAAATATACATATACACTGTAAAACAAATAATGAAAGTAAATCTTTAAATAAAACATAAACTAAAAATAGAAGCTAGCATATGTATGTTCAACAATTCTTCCTTTTGCCTTCCCTATTTGGGAGGAAGAAAACAAAAGACAACTCTAGCTTAGAGACAGGACTAGAAGAGTCACAGCCACCCCTCACAAATCCTTCCCCATCTCTCTCTCACACACACAAACTACTGCTCACACCCAAAGGGAAATAAGAGTTTATAATGAAGCTATATGTGAATGATTATGGCCAATGATAATGACCAGAGAATATGGGTGCAGTTTGCCCTGAAAAGGCATGCTCCACTATGGAAGTGGTATGTGAATTTCTCTAGCTACAGAACAAAGAAAGTCACATATGAAGGCATTTACCAAAGGTGGGAACAGGTAGGAAGGTTTCAAAAAGGCAAGAAAAATTTCTCTACACATTTCAGAACTATCTGGCAATATCCTTAGCCTCTAGGTTTATGAAAGCTAGTGATCTGTGAAGAAGGCATATTCAGGATTTTGATAATCAGACATGGAAGTGGGAAATGAATGGCTTTCCTTGGGACCCAAAATAACCCAAGATAATTCGACTTTTATATTTTAACATTCTGATGCTAAACATCCTTTGAGAGGCTGGACCAGGTTGAGCATGCCTTTGTGGACCAAAAAGCCTGTGGGAGTGCCCACTTGTCCTCTTCCTGCTTGCCATACTTGGATGTTGGACCCCATTTTTGTTTCTTCATTGTAATCCATGAGTTTCCCTTTTAATAAAGAAAAACCTGAGTATACCCTATTCAGAGCTAGCATGGGATAATTTGATTCACGTTCCTCCCATCTGACATGTTCCACTTCATCTGGCTGCCCAAGGTGGAACTGAGTTTATGCTTACAGGGGCCCCCACCCCTAGCCGTACTCCCCGTTCTCCAGCCTAGGCTCCTTTCTCGCCTGCCCAAGGCCCACCTGCTGCTGCTTAGGAAGCCTGACTTCCCCCGCCAGTGGCTCACAACCCACCTGCCACTGCTTCTCCAGCTGACAACCAGACCACTGTCTAGGACCTTGACTTCCCCCACCACAGCCCTTTATTGAGGGGACTTGCAACTGAGGGAAACTCTGGGTGTCCTTCTTATTCTGGCCACCAACTCTCTCTGTATATGGAATCATTTTAATTGCCCTTAATAACTGCTATTATTTTGTTAAACAAAGCATATTTTTCAGTATCTAAGTAGGCCACACTGCACTCATGGAAACAGTATGAGACACTGCACAGAACCAGTGCAGTAATACCACCGATCCTGAAGAAGCTGGCAGGATCCCTGGCTGCTCACTTCTCTCGTTCACATCCCTCAGCCACATGCCTGCAACCACAACACCTGCTGATTGATAAAGATTATTACACCTACCCCAATTCCCTGTAATTGCTATGGCAGGCAAGTAAATTGAAAATTGAAAGTTATATGATGACTAACAATAGTACCATTCAGGAATTTAATAACCATTTTGCTTACATTATGGATGGTATTGTGCAAGGCTTATGTGATTTACCTTTTACATCCATTTATTTGATTTGGGGAAATAGCTTTGTTTTTCATATTATATCTTTAAAAAATGATTTGATAACAGAGCCAAGAATGAAACAATTTTAGTAATGATATAGTCTTTATAGACTAACAATGAACAGCTAACTGGAAAAAATAATGCCATTAAAAAGGATAACATTAATTTGACAAACAAAATTCAATCCATGTCAAAGGGTGCTGAGAAATTATCTGAAAGACTTCATACTGTTATAACAGGATAACAGATAAGGTATCTATCCAGGAAGACAATATGCATGCTATCCAAATAAGGTTCAAGGATAAGACATTGTTTTTACAGGACAAATTTCATACATTGGAATCATATGTGCAGAATAAGGGCTAGAAGCTAAATGAATCAATGAGAGCACTAGAACAGCACACAGGACTGGAGATTTAGATGTTACAATAGGCAGTGGTAAAAAGATTTGAAATGGTTGAGGAAATTATTAGAATTGATGAGCAGGGAGGGAAGGTAAAAGAACAGGATTTATACTCACCAATACAGATCAAAGTCAAGGATACAGAATTTTAAGTGCTTATCTGGTAATCTCTTTTGAAAAGCCATCTGGTACAAAATACCCGAAGGTAGTAAAACAATATAAATGGCAATCTACAGGTATGAACAATCTAAAGGAAATTAAGTATGCAATAGTGTCTTATAGCTTTCGCTCACCATTTGTTAGAGAAATGGTGAAAATATGGGCTTCACATAATAAGGCTACACTAAATGCTTGGCTTCAATTAGTCTCAGCAATCCTAGAAGATGGACACCAGCTGCTATGGAAATGCTATTTGAGAGAAGAGGCAAAATTTTTAGAACAACAGGGAGAAGCAAAAGAATTTGAGGCTTCCCAAGGTGTAGTAATAGGAGCGGCGAGCTAAGTTCCTGGCACCCGGCTGCCCACAAGGCTAGCTTTATACCTGAAATAATTACACAGAAACTGTATTCTTTTAAACACTTCCTGGCCCATTATAGCTAGCCTCTTCTAGGCTAATTCTCATGTACTAATTTAGCCCATTTCTAATAATCTGCGTAGCACCACTAGGTGTGCATACCGGGAAAGATTCAGCATGTCTGACCTGGCTGCATCGTGTCTGGCTCTGAGAGGAGCTGCCCTGCATCTGAGCTCACTTCCTTTTCCTCCCAGCATTCTGTTCTGTTTACTCCACCCACCTATGTTCTAATCTATCAGGGCCAAACAGTTTCTTTATTAATTAACCAATGACCTTCCTCCATCACCAAGAACAAATTCTTGATGAGAGCTAAGACTCAGATCCTCAGGACCTGGCTATCTATGACAAAAACACCATGTCCTTATGCAGCACAGTAGTTTTAAATGCTTGGGATAGGATTCAGAAACTAGGAAAGAAAATTAAATCATATACCAGCTTTAAGCAGAACCAGAGAGAACCCCTTAGTGACTTTTTACAAAGATTAATTAAGGCTGTACAAGTGGGAGAAACAGACACAGAAGCTATAGACAAGTACTTACTGAAAGTCTAGCTTTTGAAAATGGCAACTTAGAATGTAAAAAGATACTTGGGCCTTTAACTGTCAGATCAGCATCAATAGATGTATGGATCCTGATACAATGAATTTTGAGACATTTGACTATAGTACTGAGGCTTAGGTAGGAGAAGCAATTTTCAATGGTGTGAGGAGACACCAAAATGACAAATGCTATAATTGTGGTAGAAAAAGACACTTAAGAAGGGATTGTAGGTAAGGAATTTCTAGAAATAATGCCTCCTCTGGGAATGGCAAAAATAGAATGTCTCAACCTTCTGGAATAGGTAGAGGTGTGGCAAAGAAAACATTGGATCAACAAATGTAGATCAATAAATGATAGAAAAGGCAACCCAATACCAGTGGGAAGCTTCTTGGAAGTCCCTCTTTCACAGGGCCCCATGTCAACTGTGGTTCAGTCATTCCCAGTCACTGTGGAGAACCTGTCTCACCAGGAAATTTTTAAAAATCCAGAGCCTACTGTAAAAAAACAATACTGTTCTGGATGATGGAATAGACATGGAGGATGAATCAAAAACTCCAGTAGGAAATAGGAAATATGTATTTTGGCAGACTTCTATAAATGATTGAAGACCAAAGATAAAGTGTGTATAAATAACATTGTCATTGAGGGATTACTGGACACAGGTGCAAATTTGACTATCATTACTTCAGAATGTTGGCATCCAGATTGATCTCTTCAAGAGGCAGATGTTCACTTCCTAGGAATTAGAACCCTATCTCAAGTGAAACAAATCATGATATGGGTTGAATGCATAAGGCCAGAAAAACAGAGAGGAAGCCTGAGGACATCTATAGCTAATGTTGCAATGAATTTATGGGGTCATGACCTGTTGCAGCTATGGAATACCCAGATAAACATTCCTGCAGTCCCAAAAACTCATATTTTTGGGAATGATATTATAAGGTATTATAAATAAAGGTCACTAGCCATTCATATTGTACAAGAACACAAAGCAACTAGCAAAACTTCAGAGGTACTAACAGCCCTGCCTTTAAAATGGTTAACTGAGAAACCAATACGGTTTAAACAATGGCATTTAACAGAAGAAAAACTGCAGGCTTTAGAACAGCTGGTACAGGAGCAACTAGATAGATGCTCACCATATTGAAAAATCAACCAGCCTTTCAAATTCTCCTGTATTTGTTGTTAAAAAGAAATCTGGAAAATGGAGAATGGTGACAGATCTAAGAGCTGTCAAAAAGGTAATTTAACTTATGGGTCCTCTGGAATTCCTCTGCCTTCTTTATTACCAAAAGGATGGCCTCTTATAGTTATTGATATAAAGATTATTTCTTCACTATACCTTTACAAGAAAAGGATAGAAAAAACTTGCCTTCATAGTGCCTACTTATAATAATTCCCAGCAAACTAGAACATATCAGGGGACTGACCGCCCACAGGAAATGCTCAATATCCCCACATTGTGCTAATACTTTGTATGTCAGCCATTGGAAATAATATGTAAACAATTTCCTATATCTATAATTTGCCATTGCATGGATGACGTTTTGCTATCTGATTCAAATGCAGATACTATAGAAAGAATGTTTGAAGAACTAAAGAAAGCTTTGCCTAAATGGGGATTACAAATTGTTCCAAGAAAAATGCAAAGAGGAGATTTCGTCAATTACTTAGGTTAGAAATAGGTTTACAGAAAATTGGAACACACAAGGCACAAATTAAGAGAGACTGATTGCAGACTCTTAATGACTTTCAAAGATTGTTAGGAGACATTTCCTGTCTATGACCAACTGTTGGGATAACACCTGATCTAATAATTCATTTAAACAAAACCTTAGATGGTGACAAATACTTAAATAGTCCTAGGGAATTAACAGCTGAAACTGAGAAATAATTAACTGTTTTTGAAGCAAAATTACAGGAGGCTCATGTTGATATGGTGAATCCAAATCTTTATTGCATTCTAGTCATATTGCCTTCCAGAATTTCCTCTAGAAGAATTTTAATGCAAATGGAAGATATTATCTTAGAATGAATCTTTTTACCACATAAATGAAGTAAAAAATTAAAAACTTATGTGGAAAAAGTCTCTGAATTAATTATAAAAAGAAAATTGAGACTTTGTCAACTAGCAGGTATAGACCTAGCAAGACATTAGGGCCTTTTACTACTGATGAAATTTAAAAATTATGGAAAACCAATGAATCCTAGCAAAGAGCTTGTGCTATTTTTTAGGAGAGATTAATAGCAATTGTCCCAAAGGTGACAGAATTAACCTTATAAAGAAAAAAAATACTTAGATTCTTCCCCAAATTGTACATGATGCATGAATACATTTCATACTGATCCAAATAAATCAGGAAAACATGTTACAAATCAGAAGATTGAAGTGAGGTGAAATAAAACCAGTATAGTTGTATCCAAAAGGCTGCTTTATGTGCTATATGCATGGTACTAAGGGATTTTAAAGAACCTCTCAATATAGATACAGACTCACAGTATGAAGAAAGAGTTGTCTTTCATATTGAAACTACTGAACTTATACCCGATGATACAGAATTGACTTTATTATTCACTCAGGTTTGAGATATAATCAGGAATAGACTTTGTCCCATATACATAACAAACATCAGATCCCTTACAGATCTGCCAGGTCCTATAACACCAGGCAATGTAGAAATTGATCAACTATTGATTGGTAGTGTGTTGCATGCCTCAGAATTTCATAAAAACATCATGTCAATAGCAAAGGTTTAAAGAAAGTATTTTCTATTATACAGCAACAAGCTAAGAAGATTATAAAGAGATGTCCTACTTGCTTTTTCTATAACCAAATACCATTACCTGCAGGAGTAACCCAAAGGGTGCTCAAAGAAATAAAATACAGCAGATGGATGTGTTCCACTTTACAGAATTTGGAAAATTAAGATATGTACATGTCAATGACACTTATTCATGTTTTCAATGGGTAACTGCCTTGAGCTCAGAAAAGGCTTATTCATTATTCAGTAATCTAATCATTTATTAAAAGTTATGATCATGATGGTTATACCTACACAAATAAAGACAGATAATTGTCCAGCATATGTCTTGTTGTAGGAGCTGCAGGCTACTTCCTGCCACCCGACTCTCAGCCGCCTGGCTAGCTTATGCCCCGAAATAACAACACATAAACTGTATTCATTTAAACACTGCTTGGCCCATTAGCTCCAGCCTCCTACTGGCCAACTCTCATATCCTTATCAACCCACCTCCATTAATGTGTATAGCACCATGAGGTGGTGACCCTCCAGGAAGATTCTAGTGTACGTCCATCTTGGGCTGGAGCTTGATCGTGTATGCCCTCGAGAAGAGAGGCATGGCGTCTGGCTCACTTCCTCTTCCTCCCAGCATTCTGTTCTGTTTACTCCACCCACCTATGTTCTAACCTATCAGGCCAAGCAGTTTCTTTATTAATTAACCAATGAAAGCATCAGATTGATATGACACTCCCACATCACTTCCCCTTTTTCTGTTTAAACAAAGAAAGGCTTTAACTTTAACATAGTAAAATTACATATAACAAAACAGTTGTCAATCAATAATTACAGTTACACTATATCTATTTTATCTTTTATCATAACTAAGGAAAACTATAACTATCTATATATTCTTCAACTCCATCAAAGACTCCAGGATATAATATTACCTAAGCAAACAAGAAATAAGCAACTTCCAAACTCTAGAAATGACAGAGACATCTCACTGCCTGGACAGTCACCCAAAGTTCCTCTGTACCATTGGGGCATCCATCTTCGGCCTACAGATCCACAGTATCCATAGACATTTCCATGAAGCAGGAAATATCAAAGGCAGTTCAGTCACTATCTGTTGTGTCCTGCAGAATGTCTCACAGACTCTTTCATAAGTCAGGAACCCCGAAAGACCATCTCACCTTTAGGCAAGTTCAGCAGTCCTCTTTCTGTGGGTTTTTTTGTGTCCAGTTCATACAACAGTCCAGGCAAGAACAGTTTCTTGCCCAAATGGCTATCAAACTCCATAAGGAGCCTCTTTGATGCCCATCTTCCTCTTGAAGTAGATTGGTGCTGCCAGGAGCAGACATGTCTCATTGTCATGAAAAACCCTAAGTTATTAAAACATTTAAAATGTCATATTCTGTATTCTTTGAAAGATATGAAGAATACCTATCTGAAATACATCTATGCACATCTAGAAAATCTAACTAACATGACTACAATCTTTACTATTATCTATGATTATCCATTAACAATCTATATACATTACATTTTTACATGAACTACACAATCACAATACCTTAGTCAAGATCAGAAATATATATACATATAACATGATTGACCTCAAATTTAAATCTCCAAAGCAAAATCTATATCAATGCAAATCATTCATTCATATCTATATCATATCCCCCTTTAAATGTAAAAGAACATTTATAAACAATATTTGGGAACATGAGTGCAGTTTTTTTCTCTCCAAACTGCTTCCTGCTGAATGGGGGCACTGTTATTCAGGTCTTTCATGGTATAACCTGTCTGCTAGGTTCGTCTCAGTTGGCAGCTGAATGAAGTAATTTTCTGAAGGTATTCACAGCAACCTTTCAGGAGGGCATGGTCTATCATACTATATTGGGATAGAAGCAATCCATAGGGTCTCATCCTCTGTGAAAACAAAAGAAGAATCTCTTTTCCAAAGTATCATATCCTTAGATCCAAATTCTGAAGTCAAGGTATTTTCAAAATATCTGTCTTGGATTAGTTCAACAGCATTTATAAACAAATATCTTTTAGCAGCTGTTACTCCTTCCTCAGCATTCAAACAATTCAAAGAGAGCATAATAGCATACAGTATCAAAATTCTCTGTGTATTTTCCATCTTTGTGCACTTTATTTTAACCTCCATTTTTTATTTTTACTTCTATTTTTTGAGACAGGTTCTTTGTCCTGGAATAACTCTGTAGACCAGGCTGTCCTTGAACTCTCAGAGATCTGTCTGTCTCTGCCTCCTAGGCATTGGGATTAAAGGTGTGTGCTACCACACCTTGAAGTCACAGAGGTCAATCTCCCTCTGCCTCCCGTGTTGGGATTAAAGGTGTGTATTACCACACCCAACTACTCTCTTTCTTTCTTTTTTTTAACTTTAAGAACTTTAACCTTTGGCCTACATATATTTTTAACACATTGTAAACCATTTAGAGGTTTTCTTTGTTTTTTGAATCTCTCTTTACTGTATATCTCTCTCTCCTTCTGACCACATGAGCCTTCAAATTACTGATCAGTATGGGTAGGATTAAAGCCATGGCTTTGCCAGCTAGATCCAACCCATTCCTTAGCTTTCTGCCATTCCAGCCTTGTGGCTGAAGTACCGGCCAGAGCCGTGTTCATTGCCACAACTCTACAATGTTTCAAGGTCCTTGCCAGCAAGCAAGCTGCAACAGTATTAAGCAACACTCAAAAGCTCCGTAGTCAGGACGGCCTGCTTGAAAGAGTAAGAGTTTGCCCTGGCCAGACGGCCCAGAAAACTGGCATTTTAAATCGGCTCAGCTTTTTTCCTGCTATGGAAAACCGAAAAGCATGCGTTCAGCTTTTCATCGATACCGTTTAAGTGTTTCGTGGCAGGACCTCCCAAAAGAGTTTCAGGGTTTTGAAGCTAAAGCTGAGTCAGGAAACCTCTCTTTGATAAGAGCACTTGCTTGCCTCTAGCAAGCAGAGCAGACCCGTGAAATTGCTGCTATCAAGAAAACATGCTTTATTCTTTCCCAAACTTTCTCAGGATTTCTGTGGATTCAGTTATCCATGTGGGCGCCATTCTGTTGTAGGAGCTGCAGGCCACTTCCTGCCACCCGGCTCTTGGCCGCCTGGCTAGCTTATGCCCCGAAATAACAACACATAAACTGTATTCATTTAAACACTGCTTGGCCCATTAGCACCAGCCTCCTACTGGCCAACTCTCATATCCTTATCAGCCCACCTCCATTAATGTTTGTAGCACCACGAGGTGGTGACCCTCCAGGAAGATTCTAGTGTACGTCCATCTTGGGCTGGAGCTTCATCGTGTCTGCCCTGGAGAGGAGAGGCATGGCGTCTGGCTTACTTTCTCTTCCTCCCAGCATTTGATTCTGTTTACTCCACCCACCTATGTTCTAACCTATGAGACCAAGCAGTTTCTTTATTAATTAAGCAATGAAAGCAACAGATTGATATTACACTCCCACACCAATGTCTCTAAGAAAATGAACCAATTTTTGTTTATTATATAAAGCATATTACAGGTATACCAAACTATCCTACAGGTCAACCAATTATAGAAAGTTCAAATTGAACTATAAAAGATATGCTAAACAAACAGAAGGAGATGAAAAATACCCCCAGAAATAGATTATATTTTTATTAAACTTTATTAAACTTGAATTTTCTTAATGCTAATGAAAGACATTGGATAATAGAAAAAACTTCTGAATTTAATCAATGAGTGTATTTTAAGGATGTGTTGACCTCAGAGTGAAAACCAGGAGATGTGCTACATTTGGTAAGGAATTTTTCTATTGTTTCCACAGGAGAAGAAAAGCTATGAATATCATAAAAGTTAATGTAAGATTCAACTTGAAAAGGAGAAACCTCCTGAAAAAGAGAAATGACAGTTTATTAACAGAGGTGACAAGTGTACAGGTGATAAGAAAACCTCCTAAGAGTTGGGGCAAGGTTCTGTTCTCGTCTTTGCAGAAAAATACTCATCTTCAAAAAGTCAAGAGACCCTGAACATTTGGATTCCTTAAGAGAAAAAAAATAACTATCCAGAAAGCAAAGAGGAATATGACTTGTGAGGACAGGTTTTCTGAGGGTAGAAATTAAATATAAAAGTAGAGTTATAAATTTACTTAAAAAATCAGGTATGGCTTTGGAGTTGGATAATGGCTATCCTTCTCTAAATCCAAGCATGCCATTAAAAGAAAAATTCAGAGTTTCTGTCTCATGTCAGGAGCCATCTGGTATTGGACAGAAAGAAGAAAGATTTTAAGAAATACTTTATTTTTCTCCATACTTATTTTGTCTATATTGTATCTTTCATTGAATATATGTCTATATGAATAATGTTTAAGTTTTCCACAATGAACAATAATTTTCCTTCAATAATCTTTGAAGTTTCAAGGAAGAAGATGGGGCCTCACAACAACTCCACCTGGTTGATATGACGTCATGATGCTGATAGCACTACTGTAAGACTAGTTTTAGGTACCAGCTGTTCAAGATGGTTCCAACTTGGTTAGCTTGAATGGTGCACCTTCTTACAATGTTCTGTCTAGAATTCCAAACGAAGTCTGACCTCAGAGTTAGGGACATAATTTAGGGGTTGATTATAACTGGTATAGGGTTCGGAGGACTATGACCTCAAAATGTAAACAATGTATAATAAGTATCTTGATCAGAGGTAGAAATGCATAATGCAATAAGTATATCCTAAAATTGTATCAATACACAAAATGTCGTAAACATGCAGGCCTAAAATCTGACAAAATAACCTTGCATAGGTGAACAAATATTATAGACAGAAATAGAAGCATATTCAATATAACAAATATAATTTGAATTTGTAAATTGTCTATAAATAATAACTCAAAAGTATTCACTCTATTACTATTATTAGTGTGAGTAAGCTCACACTGATCAACCTATTATCCCATAAAATTTCCTTTTTATAAAAAAGATCTCTGAGTTTACATAATTTCCACCCCAACTCCAAACCCTGCACAGTTGTTTAAAGATTGTTTAATATTCTAATATAAAACCTTAGTCTTTAAGTTATATAGGTATTAAGTATTAGAGGTCAATAGTCATGCATGTTTGTCTAACTTATAGTTAGACTAGTCAGGTTCTTTAGATACATAGAGATTGTATTCTGCATAGATAGGTAAACTTCAATCACTTCAAAATCTCTATAACTTGGCATTTAAATAACTTAGGGTTGTAGATTGCTCCTGGCAGCACCAATCTATTTCTGAGTGAATGTTGAGCATCAAAGACACTCCACTTGGAGCTTGTTTTCTTCTTGGCAAAACTGGCCTTTGGGCAAGGAGTTGCCATGCCTCAACCACTGACAAAAGGCAAGGTGTCTGGACTGGACAAGCAGGATCCAAGAAAAAAGACTACCAAACTTTGCCAAGACAGGGTAAAATGGTTTTTGGAAATTTTCCTGCCTCTGAAAATGATCTGTTAGTTACTCTAGGCCTTAGCCAAAGTTGGTTGCAAATGAGACTGTAGGTGATTGTTGAAGTATCTAGTTGTCTCTGTCATCTACTACACATTTTGGAAATTGTTTGATTGCACTTCCTGCCTACTCAAGTAATATTATCTCCTTTCTCAGGCCTTTAATGAAGTTGAAGATTAGATAGCCATAGTTAAGTTCCTCTTATGATCTAGCTAAGCCATTACTAATACAAGACTTAGACTTCTTAGGATAAAATAATTATCAAAACATTTAGCATATATTTCTTTGTTTCTTGCTTAATATTGTTTATGCTAGTTATAATTCTAACTTTTATACTTGATATCTGTACTTATTGCATATAGTTTTGTATTGGTTTTGGAACTCTCTTATTCAGAGAAAAGGTGAAGGTGATGGGTATCCTCCTTTAGCAATGGCCTTTGAGGAGCAGGACAAGGTTGGGAGTGGCTTTGGGTACCAAAAGTCAAATAATGAGAGAAATTATGCAACATAATAAATCAGTCTTCAACTGTATATAAACCAGAAAAACTTTGACAAATGGTCTCATATTACTTAGGATTTATCATGTCACAGGATTTTGAAATAATTATCATCGGTCATTTAGGTTTATACATGAAAAACAGATAAAAGAAATAAAATTGAATCAAAGGCTTTTAGCAGAAACTAAATTTATTCTGTCACTAATGTTTCCATTTTCAGTCCACGTATTATAGATCACCCCAAGGAGTTCTGGTTCTGAAATGATACCTAAATCATATTATGGATCAGCTAGTTATAGAAAAACCTTTTCCAGAAGTAAAACCAGAATCACACAAACTTCAGAACTGTTACAGGCAACCCTCACATTAAGCTACATCTGTCTCTGTCTCAAAACACAGAGAAAGAAAGAGATGGTTGGTCACTATACCTAAAAGCTAAAGCTGTTTTGTTGGATAACAACTTAATGAGAGCTGCTTATCAGAAAATTTATGTGTTCATAAACTAAATGCCACATATATATATATATATATATATATATCATTATCGTTCCTAGTAATGTACAACTTAGTCCAGGTTTACTGCCATCACCTGGTGATAGCTTATGACACAGAACAAATCTCTAATGTGTTCCCAAGTATTCTTAGCAAAAAGGAAAGACAGGTTTATGGGAATATATTACCCCCTGCTTCATAGCTTAGCCCTGTTTAAGTGGGTTCAAAACCTTATTGTCTCTCTGGTGGCTTCTAGAAGTCAGAGGTCTAGTGAAGGGAGCATTTTGCCTTGACTTGTTATGTCACTGTTGATTAAAATATGTTGGATGGAAGCCTGGAGAGATGACTCAGTAGGCAAAGCCAGCACAAGCTTCAGGTGCTGCTGGGCCTAATGGTTTCCTTGGGGAGGGGGTGAGAAAGTGCAGCATCAATGACATATATACCAGGAGTCAGGGAAAGGGAAAGAACAGACTCATTTATCTAGTAATGAGAAGAATCTTATATATTCTCCAAGCACTCAAGCATTCTGATCCATCACAAAGTCTTCCCTCTTTGGCTACAGCAAGGCACAATCAAGACCTCTGAGAGCACCTCTTGGTAGATCTTTAGGCAGCATCACATGGCTGTCCCTCATTGGCTAGGCACAATTAGGACTTCTGATAGCACCAGGCTGTTCAAGTTAGTACATCAATACCCCAGAACCCATGGAAACAAACAAACAAAACAAAAACAGACACAGTGATATGGCTCTGTAATCCAACAATTGGGAACATGGAAATGAAGCAACCTCCAAGGCTTAAACAACAGTTCCATGAGAGACCTTGTCTCAGAAAATAAGATAGAGGAGGATAATTGTGGTGGTTTGAATAGAAATGGCCTCCACAGGTTCATATACTTGAATGATCGGTCATTAGGAAGTAACACTTCTTAACAGGAATTAAGAAATGTGGCCTTTTTGGAGCAAATGTGGTCTTGGTAGTAGAAGTGTCTCACTAGGGTTGGAAGTTGATGTTTCAAATACTCAAGCCAGGTCCAGTGTCTTTCTTACTTTCTGCTGCCTGTGGATCCAAATGTAGAAATCATGGCTCCTTCTCCATGTCTGCCTGACTGCCACCATGCTCCCTGGCACAACGATAATGCAATAAACCTCTTAACCTGTAAGCAAGCCCCAATTAAAGGCTTTCCTAAGAGTTGCTATTGTGGTCATGGTGTTTCTTCACAGCAACAAAACACCGACTAAAGCAACAATCCAGGAAGATTAAGATATATGACTCTACTTCTGTCCTCCGTATGAACGCATGCATGCACAGATACACACACACATTAGATGAAAAAATAAACCACATGCACACACACACACTTCTTTCCTTTTCCAGACCCTCCATCCTCCACCCTCTTCTCTACCAAAATTTCCAGAACATGAGAAGAAAATAGGCCAGTTGATGGGAAAGGGGATGAGGCAAGAAGCTTCTTTCTTCCCATCTTTAGTTAGAAGGTGAGGTGAGGATACCCTTCCCACTTTTGGCAGACAGGCCCTGTGGTTAGCACACACATTGTGCACTGGCTGTTCCCATCAGATGAGTCAGTATTGATGGAAATTTGTCAGGGGCAAGAAAGTTGCAGGAGCGTTTCCAGTAAATCTGTGACAAGAAGGATCTGATGTGATCTTCCTAGGCCGGTAGGTCTCTCTGCAACATCCAGGGTAGCACCCAACACCGGCTGTTGGTAAATGCTGATGCCTGAGAGGAACCTGGGGAGACATTTACGTTTGCATGCTCTGACCTGGAAGGAATATGAAGTAACATCCAGGAGCAGACTTGCCTTTCTCCACTTAGGGACACCTTCATAAGTCAGCAAAAGCAGGGAGCACCAACTAACCACTCATACACTCCACTGTAATCAAAGGAAGGAGAGAGCCTTTCTATGTAAGAATCAGAGGCTCAGGGCATCTGCTATGAGATAAAGCCTGCTATAAATAACAAAGAAACTGCACCCATAAAATTTCAACAATATGGCTGCCAGTTGAACACCTGAACAACACCAGTTAACACAGCAACGTGGGTGGGATCATAGAGAGGTGGTGACCAATATATAGAACACATAAGTATGATAATGTCAAAGGGAATTACATTTATTACTGTAATTTTTAAAATAATTATATTAATTAAAATAATAATAAAGAAATATATGTTTTACATCTTGCTGTATAGCCCAAACTGTCCTCAAAGCTGTGATCTTCCTGCTTCTGCCTTCCAAAGACTGGGATTACAGGTATTAGCCACCATAGTAGCCCATATTCATATATTAATGATCATCTGGTATTAACAAAGCATATAGAAATCAATCTATACACCAGGAAGTTAATTTACTAATGCCTGATAAACTTGAAACTACCTTTTGCAAAGAATATACATATAAGTGAGTTCCATTTATGTAATTCATATTTCACTCGGGAAACTGCCTGGGGGCAGGAAACCAAAGGTGGCAAGAGGAAGAAGACCTGTAGCTCAAATATTTCAGAGTTCTGTTCAGCCTGCCTTCATCTCCACCAGTGTCTTAGCCCCATGTATCCCACGCATCTGTGATAGTGTTTCCCTCTGCTCTGCATGACGAGCACCACTGACACCTACACTCTGCCTCTCCGTTTGCTGCACTCACCACGTCATTGACACTAGCAGATTTTCTTCAGGAACTTTAAAGTTTCACCAAGCTCTCCTCAGACCTGTTTGTGTCTGTACACTTAGGATTCTGTCTGAGCTGAACAATCAGGATGCTCTCAACCCTCCCTGTCTAAATTCTAGATATTGTTCCCAACGAACACGGTGACAAACCAGGCAGAAACCCAATGTTCCTACTCTCTTAGGCCTTATACCAGATTAGTGTCTGGAGGAACTTAGAGAAGTCTGGCTTGGCAGACGCTAGATCGGGTCAGCTTTGCTGTTGATGCAGGTAGACCCGGGGTCCGAGCCGGAAAGTCTGACTCTTACCTCGCGATCTAACGTAACTCACTTCTGTTCAGAAGCCTGCCCCCATCTGTGCATTTGCTTTTAGGCCCTGCTGTGAGAGCCCTGCTTTATTTAGCTGCTTTGGGGCACCAGTCCTGTTGGCTGTGTTCACGGCAGGACCCATCAGGCCTCTCAGACAGCAGCTCCTGCCCGCCCTCACCACTTGTTTCAGCTGCTTCTCTCCTACCTAGAAGCCCACCTCAGATCTGTCAGACCTTCTAATTCCAACCTCCTGAAACTGAGGGTTGCCCCCCACCGTTGAAAACAAAATGACAGCAGTACAAGATTTCAGATCATTCAATGAACAAAACTTGACTCAAAATCAAGATCAAATGCTTAATCTGAAGTGCTCCACAAGCCCTCACTAAGCCTGGTTTCTGAACACTCCTGTGGTCATTGACCTGCCTGTGCTGCCACTCCGCTCAGAGCCAGCACAGACTCCTTGAAATGCCTGCTCGAGTCAAGATTATTGGGTGCTGTGAATTTTAGTGTTTGCACTATACATACAAAAAGCTTTCTGCACTTACAGAAATACAATGTTTCATTACAAAGACAAAAGGCTTTTACAATTTTCCTGGTTATTACCTCAATAAGTAAGTATATAGTTGTTATAACTTTAAGTTGCATTATTTAGTCTTAAAAATCCCTATTTTCGCTATTGATTAGAGTTTCATTGTAAAAAAGAACTATTAAATGAATTTTGTCTTGGATGGAGAAAGAACTTCTAAAATGACCTAAACACACTTGCACTGCTTTGTATTGTGTGTTTATGTGAAGTGATGCTCTCACCATTGATTGATTATGTGATCCAAATATTGACCAAGTCTGAAAAATGTTGAAATGTGTTCTGTCCTGTAGTGTCATATTTTCAGCTAAAATTTAGTTCTTTTCACTCATGTTTTCCAGGCTTTTACACCTTATAAAGAAAAAATACAGAATTACATTTTTTTTTACTTTTCCAACTGTTTGTTATGATACTACAATAGTCATACAGTAAAGATAAAAATCAAAACATCACTTAGAAAATAATTTCTTCTTGGAAATATACCTGTACTGGCTGGTTTTGTATGTAAACTTGACACAAGCTAGAGTTAGCAAAAAGGAAGAAACCTCAGTTAAGGAAATGCCTCCATGAGATTCAGCTGTAAGGCATTTTCTCATTTAGTGGTCAATGGGGAGGGCCTAGCCCATGGTGGGTGGTGTAAGCCCTGGGCTGGTGGTCCTGGATTCTATAAGAAATCAGGCTAAGCAAGCTGTGTGTAACAAGTCAATAGGTAGAACTCCTACATGGCCTCTGCCTCAGCTCCTGACTCCAGGTTCCTGTCCTGTTTGAGTTCCTGTCCTGACTTCCTTGGGTGATGAACAGCAATGTGGATGTTTTCATCAACTAACCCTTACTCCCCAACTTAATTTTTGGCCATGGTGTTTTGTCAAAGGAATAGAAAATCCAAACTATGATTTAGTCTGTAACAAGAGGGGCCTGTTTTTTTGGGGTTTCTGTCCCACCCGGTACCCCACAGCTGGCAAGCCCCAAAGAAAATCACACAAAGATCTCTATAAGTTATAAAGCTGATTGGCCCATTTGTCCCCTCCAGATCCCTAAATCACAGTGATGGCATCACGGGCTGGGAGTGCAACCAAGTGTTCAGGAGCTACATCATACAGAAAAAGGCAAAAGGAAGGAATGGAAGGAGAGAGGAAGGAGGGAGGGAGGGAGGGAGGGAGGGAGGGAGGGAGGGAGGGAGGGAGGGAGGGAGGGAGGGAGATGGGAAGGAAAGAAAAAGGAACTTTATTTGGTGATTTTTCTTCTTCTACAAGCCGGAAATTGTGTGTCTACAAATGCGATGGGTTTTCCACAGGCACCAGGGGTGTTTATTTTTATGCCTGTAACTGTATTTACTCTGGCAAGAGAAGTGGTGGCCCCAATATCCCTAGTGATTTATAATGTGGCTCACGCACTTGAGCAAGAGACTGCTCTCCAGCAGCCTTTTGTTTGAGACTTTTCTCCAAAGCAACTGTGAAAGGAAGGAAATGAGATGGGTCCTCCTGCACACCTCCCCCAGGCTGACATCAGACCTGGCACCAGCACAAGGACCATCTGGGCCTTTTGAAATGGTGTTTGGGGTACCTCCCCAGCTCTGCTACAGCTAACCCAAAGCTGCCAGCAACCCCCCACCCCACCCCCCACCCTCACTATTCCCACATCACAATCAATTCCTCAAGGGCAGGGAACACTTCCTTTTATGTTTTTTCTGTATCCATATGGTAGAAGGGGGTGGTAGAATTTCGGGCTGCCAGGCCAACCAGAAGCAAAAGAATGTTCCCTCCAACACGCACCTCATACACACACAACCTCTTACAGAATTACATGAGGAAGACATTCAATAATGGTTTTGGGGAAATAGCTCCTTCTTTCCCACTAGAGTTTCCACTCTCCAGGTTTCACAGAGACATTGCATCCCAGAGACCTTCTGAATAAAAGGTTCTAAAAGTCAAAGGAAAATGGAGAGGCCACAGCATTGGCTGTTGATCTACTGTGATGTATCCTCCTAGTGAAGGCTGTACTCTGCTCGCACCAGCAGTATCTCGGGGAGAGATACACCGGTCAGACCCGACCGATGCTTGGTCAGGGGACTTATGGCTTTGGCCCTGTGCACAAGGCTTGGGAATAAAAGCGTCTTACTAAGGGAGGAAGATACCTTAAATCATGCTCAAATCTAGTAGTTTATTTTGGGGGGTTTTTGTGGGGAGGTATTTTGTTTGTTTGTTTTTTGGTTTGATTGTTTTTGGTTTTGTTTGTTTGTTTTTTGAGACAGAGTTTCCCAGTAGCCATGGAACCAGTCCGGAACTCTCTGTAGACCAACCTGGCCTTGAACTCACAAAGATCTGCCTGCCTCTGCCTCCCAAGTGCTGGGATTAAAGGTGTGTGCTACCATCACCTGGCTCAAATAATAGTTTCTATTAAAGATTTCTTTCTGGATTTTTTTTTTTTGACACAGATTCTCTTGTCACCCAAGCTGCCCTCAAATTTCCTGTGTATCCAAGCAGCCTTGACTTTCCTGCCCTCCTGACTCCACCTTCCCAGTGCTGTGCATGAGCTCTACCAACTGAAGTGACGGCTTCAGCCCCTTCTTCCAAACAGGCTTTTTCATGTACATTATTGGGGGAGGGGAACACGCTTGTCACAATATTCATGTTCAGGTTAGAGGACAACCTCAGATGTCAGGACTTTCCCTTCCACTTTGAGGCAGGGTCTCTCTTGTTTGCTACTGTGCTGAATTCTCCAGGCTAGTGCTGAGGCTGCAGCCTCTGGTTTTTACCTGAACTCCAAGCAAAAGAAGATGCTGGGAAGACGGAGTCAGAAGGACAGAAAATTCAAGGCCACTTGATATATAGAAAGTTTAAGACTAGTCTGAGCTAAAAGAAACCCTGAGTCAAAAATAGATAGATAGAAGGGGGGGAGGGAGGGAGGGAGGGAGGGAGGGAGGGAGGGAGGGAGGGAGGGAGGGAGGGAGAAAGAGAGAGAGGTAGATAAATGATAGATATATGATAGATGCATGGTGGGTGGATAGATAGACAAGCAGACAGAAAGATAAAATTCATGTCTTCTGACTTATGTGGCAAGCACTTTTGCTTTTATTAGCTCAAATTTCTCCCTAAGAAGTCTTAATTTAGTCCTCCCAGTGGCAGTGAGAAGTGTCCAGGCCCAGTGAACAGTTTACATTAGGAGGTTGCTGAGTTTCTCTCTCTTCCTCTGTTTGACTGGAAACACAGTTTCCAGTGTCTCTTCTAGCTTCTTCATAGTTTCTCCCTACCACTCTTTGGTTGTAAACGCAGTGACAAACACTCAGGCAAAGCAGGGTGTGGGCACTGTCCAGGTTCAGCTGTCTCACCTTCTTCTGTCCTCTCCCAGCCACAGGCTCACTCCTGCTTCCAACATGAATCTGCATAGAAAAATATGATAGTCATAGTGCATTTAAAGTACACACCATCTCACGCACGTGGCATTTTCCACAAACTGACCACACCTCACTCTCTGAAGCATGTTTTCATTAAAGTCCCTCTCTCTGCCACTGTCATGAAAGTAATTAAATCCATATTTTCTGAGTTTGAAACAGGATCTCACATATTCCAGTCTGGCCTTGAACTAATTACATGATGGAGGAGTTACTTTCATTTAATAAAGAAACTGCCTTGGCCCATTTATAGGCCAACCCTTAGGTGGGTGGAGTAAACAGACAGAATGCTGGGAGAAAGAAGCCGAGTCAGGAGTCGCCATGATTCTCCCACTCCAGACAGACGCAGGTTAAGATCTTCCCTGGTAAGCCAACTCGTTGTGCTACACAGAATATTAGAAATGGGTTAAATCAATATGTAAGAGCTAGCCAATAAGAGACTGGAACTAATGGGCCAGGCAGTGTTTAAAAAAATACAGTTTCCATGTAATTATTTCGGGTAAAGCTAGCCGGGTGGCGGTGGGAAGCAGCCCCGCCGCTCATATTACAACAGAGTGGCACCCAACGTGCTAATGAACTCCACGTAAAACCTGAGAGGGCTTAAAAAGGAGAGAGAGAGAATTTAAGACAGCTTTTTGCTGTTTGTGGGTTGCGTGCCACAAAGAAATTGTCCTGACTCAGCAGCAGGAAAAAACTGGCTGTTTTAAAATGTCGACTTTCTGCACTGTGCCGCCATTGCGATCTCTGTCTGGCTCCTGCGGGAGAAAGAGTCTTTGAATGGAGCATTTGGAATAAAGTGCTACGATTTGTTTGATGGCAACTAGACTCGCTGTGTGCCTAAAAGGAAGTCATTGCATGCTGTGGCTCAGGGGCACCAAATGGCTCCGAGGCAGGAGCCACTCAGCTCTGCCATGCTGAACTGTGCTGGTCTCAGGCAGGAACTACCATAATTACCATAATAACAGCACAGTTAAGGTTTCAGCTGGGCAGGACACAGGCAGTACCGTATTACCCCTACATGGTGCAACTTAAGTTTTTGAGAAGTGCTTAACATTTTAAAAAATGCTCCTGGATATTAAAAAAATTACAGATTCACAATAGAACTGATTCAGACACTGTTGGATGAATGTACGTAGGCTTGAGAGAGAGAAAAAAATATATATAAAGAATAAAGTTAATGTGTTAAAAAAAAGGGTAAAGTCTTTAAAGAGACAGAGTACAGATAGTTATAGATTAAAAGAAATAAAGAAAAATAAGCCACATAAAAATGGAAAATTCACAGAGAGTCTGGATTCTTTGTATTATTGTGTTTTTTTTAAAATTTTTGACTGTGAAGGAGCTAAGTACAGAGAGACATTTCATTATATGGGCTGCCAAGCTAAACCAGAATGGATATAAGGGTATTATGATTTCAGTATATGGGACTAAGGATATGATGCTTTGGAGAGGGTCTTCTTTTGTTTTCACAGAGGATGAGACTCTGTGGATTGCGTCTATCCCAATATGGTATGATAGACCACGCCCTCCTGAAAGGTTGCTGTGAACACTTCAGAAAATTACTTCATTCAACTGCCAACTGAGATGACGCTGACACACAGGTTACACCATGAAAGATCTGAATACAGCGCCCCCATTCAGCAGGAAGCAGTTTGGAGAGAAAAAAACTGCGCCCATATTCCCAAATATTGTTTATGAATATTCTTTTACATTTAAAGGGGGATATGATATAGATATGAATAATTTGCATTGGTATAGATTTTAAGGTCAATTTTGTTATATGTATATGTATTTCTGATCTTGATTAAGGTATTGTGATTGTGTAGTTCATTTAAAAATGTAATGTATAATTAGGAAATATAGGTTGCTAATGGATAATCATAAATAATAGTCAAGCTTGTAGTCACATTAGTTAGATTTTCTAGATGTGCATAGATATATTTCAGTTAGATAGGTATTCTTCATATCTTTCAAAGACTGCAGAATATGGCATTTAAAATGTTTTAATAACTTAGGGCTTTTTATGACAATGAGACACATCTGCTCCTGACAGCACCAATCTACTTCAAGAGGAAGATGGGCATCGAAGAGGCTCCTTATGGAGTTTGATAGACATTTGGGCAAGAAACTGCTCTTGCCTGGACTGATGCATAAACGACACAGAGAACCCGCAGAGAGAGAACTGCTGAACTTGCCTAAAGGTGAGATGTTCTTTAGGGGTTCCTGATTCATGAAAGAGTCTGTGAGACATTCTTCAGGACACAGCAGATAGTGACTGAACTGTCTTTGAAATTTCCTGTTTCATGGCAAAGTCTGCTGGATACCATGGGCCTGAAGGCCGAAGATGGATGCCCCAAGGGTACAGAGGAACTTTGTGTGGCTGTACAGGCAGCAAAATGTCTCTGTCATTTCTAGAATTTTAGAAGTTACTTACTTCTTGTTTACTTAGTTAGTATTATATCCTTCTGGAGTCTTTGATGGAGTTGAAGAATGGTTAGTTATAGTTATAGTTTTCCTTAGTTATGATAAAGAATAAAATAGATATAAATATTGTAACTGTAATTCTTGCTTGATAACTGTTTTGTTATATGTAATTTTACTATGTTAAAGTTAAAGCCTTTCTTTTTTGTTTAAACAAAAAAAGGGGAAATGATGGAGGAGTTACTTTCATTTAATAAAGAAACTGCCTTGGCCCATTTATAGGCCAACCCTTAGGTGGGTGGTGTAAAAAGACAGAATGCTGGGAGAAAGAAGCCGAGTCAGGAGTCGCCATGATTCTCCCACTCCAGACAGACGCAGGTTAAGATCTTCCCTGGTAAGCCAACTCGTTGTGCTACACAGAATATTAGAAATGGGTTAGATCAATATGTAAGAGCTAGTCAATAAGAGGCTGGAGCTAATGGGCCAGGCAGTGATTAAAAAAATACAGTTTCCGTGTAATTATTTCGGGGCATAAGCTAGCCATGTGGGCGGCTGGGTGCCGGGGACGCAGCCCTGCCGCTCCTATTACAACAATTACACAAATAAGGATGACAGTCTCTACACCCTCCCTCCTCTTCCTCCTGAGAGCTGAGACTAAAGCTGTACACTGGCACTCCCATTTTCCATTTTCTTCTCAGTGTATTCATAATATTTTATTCTCAGCTTTTTCTGCCTTGCCAATGGAGTCTGTGTTATTTACTTCTTGCTTCATTTTTTTCTATTAATCGATTGATTTATTTTAAAATAAAGTTTCATTCTGCAGCTCAGGCTTGCCTTGAACTTGTAGTATTCCTCCTGTCTCAACCTCCCGAATGTTGGGATTTAAGGGTATATTCCACTATTAGAAGATCACACAATCCAAGATTTTTCAGCAAGCAAAACATTTTACTTCTGCAGAAGGTTGCACAGCTATGATTAACTGAGCAAGCACATCTAGCAGGGTCCAGTTGAGTCTGCTATTCCTAACACAAGGGTTCTGTGCCTTACTTTCAGTGGTCAGAGCTCAACCTCAGATTTTTATTTGAGTGGCTCGCTGATAGCTCTGCAGTTGACAAGCATAGTGCGAGCATTGAGAACAGGAGATACACTTAAGCACAGAATGCAGCCCTGAGCACAAACTTGGGTCTGAGAAAGCTGCTGACTTTAGAAGAGAGTGCTGTAAAATGCCTTCTGTACAAATTTCTTAAAGATGGAGATCCCTTTGCCTCGGGTAATCCTTTGATAGATGGGTCCCACAAATACACACCTGACTTTGCTTCTGAATTTCTCTAAGATCAATTTCTGTGATGGCTGGTAATCTCTCCCCTGGGTTGCTGTTGCTTCATGTGTCCCTCAGTCCTTCAAAAATGGTTCTCAAGCCTTGGTTTCCCAATAGGGATCTGTGATCTTGTTGGTCAGCTATGATGTCAGTAACCTTCTAGAAGGCTGGCTACAGTCTTCTGTCTCCATGCAGCCAGCCACCTGCCTCTATTAGCTCAGCTGCCATACTTCTCTCAGTATCTCTATTCGCTAGGAATGACCACATTCCAAATATAAGTAATTCATATAACCTGGAGTAACTAAATACGAAGAATCTCTGGATGAAAGTCACTGGAGTCTCAGCCTGCACAATATTATATATCTCATACAACAAAAGAGTTCTTTTCTACAGAGACAAGAGACAGGTGTAATTATGTAATAAGGAGGGTGCGGCTCCTCTTCAGATTGCTGCTGTCCAGCTGAAGAAGTCCCCTTGGTATCTGGATTTTTATTTGCTTGCATGTTTTTGACAAGGTCTTGCTATGTCACTGTGACCTTGGGATCCTTTTGCCTCATCTTTCTGAATGCTGGAATCTCAAGAATGAACCACAACTACTAGTTTAGGACTCTTTAAAGATTTTCTGAACTATGGGAATGTATTCATTTCTGCATGGAGCATGTGCATTTAAAAGCAGAATCCTGCAGAGATAAAAGGTGTCAGCCCTGGAGATGGAGGTACAGGTACTTGTGAACAGTGTAGGTGCTGGGAACCGAATTTGAGTTCTCTGTATAGCAGGTGGGTCTGGCTTAAGACCTCAACATTATCCAGGACTTCCCTTTCACATGGCATTTGGAACACACCAAACCCAAACACATGAATGCCTTTCAATACAGAGCAACATACATAGCATCTCTCATTTTGGGGGAAAAATGTTGAATTGAATACAAAGTGCCTCTTGGGCACCTCTGTTACTGCTACACAGCAAGTCGCGACTTAACTCTCTAAGAACAAGATGTCAATTGTGGAGGCAAGGAATCCATTTGTGAAACTCCTTACTCACAACAAAATCCTTCCCTTCCTTCTTAAAGGTTCAACAGCTTTTTTTACCTCCTGAGTGGGGGCACCCTTGTTCAGACACAGCATAAAGGCTGCAAGAACCCAGCTGTTTAAATGAAGCCAGCCAATATCTGTCAGGACGTGAGCCGGCTGCCAGGAAGACTGCCACATGAAACTCATTTTTCATGAAAGAACTCAATTGAACGTCTATCTATCTCATGCATGCAATTTAATTTAATCTATAAAACATTGCACAATGTCACATTTAGTATTAAAAATAAATGATGCAGACCAGATATTTGAAGAGTGGATATTTATTTTTTGACTTTCCAATGGTACACATCCAGACTTTCAGTGCTGGGAAAGTCAAACAGAAAAGCATCAGTCCCAATTAAACAATTTATGGCTTTGCATTTGTGGGGATTTTTGTCTCTGATGTTCTGTAGACTCCTAGTCCCCTCCAATTCAGCCAAAGTTCTCATTAGTGACAAGCCCTACAGAGAAATGAGAATGCTTGAGGAAGTATCCCTCGCATTCATGGAATTCACATTAGAGGCCATACTTGACAGACATCTGGGGTACAGAGAAACATTTGCTGCTGATTGTGTAGCCAGTGTTCATCCAAGTCAGTCAAAGCCAGCTACTGCTCTGCATGTCAAAGCACTGGCTTTATTTCCACTTATGAGTGGACTTCAGAGTCATGACTGGCCATCCAGAGTAACACTCCTGGTATAGAAATCTAAATACTGTCTGAACCTATGCTTTTGTGATAAATAGCCCCATCCCCCTTCTCACTCTCTAAGAAATAACAATCCTAGACTCCTGAGCTGGGACTGCCTGAGAACTGCCTCCTGGCAGCTGGCATAGCCTATCTTTTCTCAATACTTCTCTCTGCACTGACTGAACACACTTCTTTCCCTACTTGTCACCACCGTCATCATAATCTCACTCATGCTCTAGACTTCCTAGGGTGTCTACTGTCCCCAAAGCCCCCTAAACTTCCAAACTCTAGTACATGGCCTAGTGTGGGAAATCTTTCCTTAATAATACCTAGATTCAGCCTTCCTGGTTAACTTTGATGGCATAACATTTTATCTTGATTTTTATGTGGCTTTTTAGACTTATAAATTGATAAATTTTGGCAGCATGTACTACCTATTCACAGCAAGCATTCAGAGAAATAGGAATTGTCATGTCCTCTGATGAGAATATAAATTATTACAACTCTGTAATGCTGTTCAAAGACCCAAAAGGCATAAAGCCTTTTGCCAGAGTTTATAGCAAGGATGTCATCTGGGATGCACATAGGATGTGGACTGTTGGCAGTTTATGCAGACACAAATTATTAGAAACAATGTAAATGTTTAAAATAAAAGAGCAGTGACATAAATCATGACACATTTCATAATCATGAAAAGCAACATCATGGAGAAGGTGCGCGACATAGGAAAATCTTCAGAACATCATGACATTTTTAACGTAGCACATAAGATAGCATCTGCCATCTTTCTCTCTTTTCAAAATCTCTAGTAACATTCCTGGGGAACGTTTGGTAGAGCACATATCACCCTGTTTTCTGGGATCACCCAGAAATGAGGTAATAAGAGATTTTCTTCTCTTCTTTTTACTTCAAATTCTCTAACAATTCAATGATGAACCCATTACATTATAAATAAAATTAAAAACTATTCTAAAGTGTGCAATAGTTACTTTTCTCTTGCTCTGATAACACATTACGACCAAAAGCAACTTATGGGAAAGACTTTATTTGGGCTAAAAGCTCCAGAAAGAGAAGGGTGTGTCATGGCAGGGAGGCTTGTAACTAGGCACGGTATCAGCAGCAGGCAGCTGAGAACTCACATCTTCAAGTGTAGGCTTGAAACAGAAAAAGCCAGCTTCAAACAGGATGAGGCAATCGAATCTCAAAGCCCACTCCTAAGGGCCTGCTTCTTTCAATCACCACAACTCCGCGTATCTTAGCCTCGGCCCCTCCTTTGCTGCTTTAGCTTCTGGGATTCAATGGCAATATTCAGCCTGCCAAGGCAGCCTGTTTAGTCTCAGTGGACCTCATAACAGCTTGGGTTACCACTAATTCTCTGCCCTTTTCAGCTCTGCCTCAGAGAAGACTCAACATTCTGATAACCACCATCCATTTTCAACAGTCTGCAATTATGCACTGGTTGTCTTTATTTGGGAAGGAATGGGATCACAGAAGTTTGCAAGGGAAATGCCCTCGATTAGGAGCCTTCAAGGTTATAGTGCAACTGTGCATTTGAACACGCACCTATTTATCTTTTCAGTGGAAAATCAAAAAAAAACTGAATATGTCACTTCCCATCAGCTGCAAACTTGGGGCTCCTCTCCCTTGCCAGAATGCCTCAGAAGTGCCATTCTCCCTCCAGAGAGTACCAGGAGCAACCATGTAAATTTTACAGTGAGTTCTGAGAGTAATCCTGGCCACTTGAGTCACTCTGCTGCCACACCTAACTATAGACATCCCTTGCTGAACACGACCAGATGACAGCCACAGCCCCCGTGCATGTAGCTTCTTTTGGAGAGAAACATGTGCTCATCAAACACCAAAGACAAGAAAAAAAGAGAGAGAGAGCTTAAAAGTAATCAACCTTCAACACTGCAATAAGATCAGAGCACTTCTCTTCTGGGCATTAGTTTCCTCAAACATCATATATAAACATTCTAAGTTCTTGGGATTATTTAAGCTTTTCCTCTAGGATTCGAAAACAAACCATTTCCACCCATTGTCATGCACTACCATTATTGTTGTATGTTGGCAAAGAGCTGGGTAGGAGGATGTGGATTCTGAGACCAGTGAAATATGTTCTCAGGGCTGTTAGCAACATAAAGAAACCAAGAGTGAGGCTGTGGGAGTGAGTCTGCACTCTCTTGTGATACAGAGAAGAACAGACATTGAAGCTCACAGAACATTTAAAAAAGAAAATGCATGATGACATTGGAAGTCCCAGGATTGTACCGTCCGTCGACACCATCAGTGTTCACCAACAGTCAGAAAAATACATGAGGAGTGGTTTTCCTTCTCTGTAAAAGGAGAGCTTGATAATAGTTAACTAGCAACTGCTCCAAAGGAGATATTAACACTTTTAGAATTACTGAGCAGAGCTGTAGTGATTGGTCAGTGGCAAAGTGCTTGCCTTGGAAGTATATGTACTTGAGTTAGATCCCTCAGAACTCACCTGAATCAGTTGGATGTTATGTTGTGGACTTTTAATTGAAGCGCAGTGGAGGCAGAGCTCTCTCTCTCTCTCTCTCTCTCTCTCTCTCTCTCTCTCTCTCTGTGTGTGTGTGTGTGTGTGTGTGTGTGTGTGTGTGTGTGTGTGTGTTTGTGTGTGTGTACATATATGCATGCAACCACAATTAATGAAAAAAGAGGTAATGAATTTGAAAGAGCAAAGGGGTAGTGGAAGGGTTTGGAAGAAGGAAAGTGAAGGGGAAAATAATATAATCTCAAAAAAATAAATGGAGTAGTGAAAAGAAAGAAATGACTGACACATAGAAGAAAGGCTGGAGTTAGGTAGACTGAGCCCTCAGATGGAAAAGTCTCAGTGCCCCGGAAACTCAGCTTGTTTATTATATACATTTGAACAAGAAGGCGGGGTTGTTGCATATAGCTGACCAAGAAGCTGGGTTTCATACAGACAAACAAGGAGGTGGGTTACTCTACACTTTGGAACAATGAAACGGTTTAACTAATCTCAGAAAGAGCAGTCTCTATGGGAAAGCAGGCTTCAGTTCATAAGTATCCAAGGGGAAAATGTTTGAACACTATCAATATCAACACAGAGTCCTGCGGAGAACTATGCCACATCTCTGAGCCTCAACTAGGGAAGACTTTGTCACCCCCCACCTAAGGCTGGGGCACTGGAGCTCTTGGCATGGCCATGCCCATGTCAACAACATACGTTTACTCAGGACTTTACTTGCCCGTACAAGCGTCAGTCTGGAAGGAGTAGGGGAGGGCTGAGTGACTATAATCAAAATACATTGTATACATGTATGTCATTCTCAAAAAACACATTGTATACATGTATGTCATTCACAAAAAACACATTGTATACATGTATGTCATTCACAAAAAACACATTGTATACATGCATGTCATTCTCAAAAGATACATTGCATACATGCATGTAATTCTCAAAAAATAATCAAATATTTTTAAATTGCAATAAACATACATAATAATTCTTTTTATAAGATTAGAAATTTTTAATTACTTTTATCGCCCTTTTCTTTCTTTCTTTTTTTGTTGTTGTTTTTCAAGACAGGGTTTCTCTGTAGCTTTTGAAGCCTGTCCTGGAACTAGCTCTTGTAGAACAGTTTGACCTCGAACTCACAGAGATCCACCTACCTCTGCCTCCCAATTGCTGGAATTAAAGGCGTGTGCCACATAATAATGTTTTTTTATAAGATTAGAATTTTTTTATTTACTTTTATCTCTCTTTTTCTTTACAGGGTTTCCTGGCATGGTCAGGCACTGGCAGAACTAGAAACTCAACTTACAAGCTAGCGACCAGAATCAGGGCAAAATGAGTGTTTTCTGGTCCACTGAATGCTGACATCACAGTTGCCTGTTTGGAAAGTGCGTGTTGAAACCTTGAAGAAACCCTGTCCATGAAACACTAAGATCATTCATATTGTGTCTTCTTTTTTTCCCCAGACTTTGCCGTCCAGAATGTTAAAAACATGTAATTATCTTTGAGTTCACAAAAACTGTGCCTTCAAACAAACTTTTGAGTTTGAACTTGCAAACTCTTCAAAATAAGATTTCCTGCTGACGAAAATAAGATTTCCTGCTAATGAAAATAAATGCCTTGAATGCAATTATTGTCAGAAACAATTAACTCCATAACTCAATCAAATTGTGATTTTATTAATTATCAACAAAGATAAACCAGAACATAATTTTAGGTTACTGGAGTCTGCAAAAATAAGTAGCTAAAATTTCCTTCAAAAAACAGTTTATTTTATATCCCCCAGCCTATTTCCAGATTTATGCATACTATAGTCACTGATGTTGGACATTATTACAAATAACAACTCAACCTTTTGGAAAACACACAGTTTCAGAGGGGTTGGCTGACCAGTTTTCACCCTGTAGTTATGCCTGACTTTCCACCCAGGTGCCTGGAGTCAACCTCTGGTCCTCATTCTCACACTTAGGCACTGAGCCATTCCCCCATTCATGAAATTGATTCTCATCTCTTCACCTACTCTCTTTTCTATTGTTTTTATTGTGATATACATTTTCCTCTGCTCCCCTCACTTCCCCCCTTCTCTTCCACCCTCTTCCGTGACCCCCATGTTCCCAATTGACTCAGGAGATCTTGTCTTTTTCTCCTGCCTATGTAGCTCGATGTATGTCTCTCTTAGGGTCCTCTTTGTTGTCTAGGTTCTCTGGGGTTTTGGACTGGAGGCTGTTTTTTCTTTGTTTTATGCCTAAAAGCCACTTATGAGTGAGTACATATTATATTTGTCTTTCTGAGTTTGTGTTACCACTCTCAATGTGATTTTCTCTAGATCTATCCTTTGATTGCAAATTTCAAGATGTCATTATTTTTTACTGCTGAGTAGTACTCTATTGTGTAAATATACCACATTTTCTTTATCTTTATCTTTATCTTTGGTTGAGAGGCATCTAGGTTGTCTGAAAGACACTCATGAAAATGCTCAAAGTCCTTAGCCATCAGAGAAATGCAAACCAAAACAACTCTGAGATTCCATCTTACACCTGTCAGAATAGCCAATGTCAAAAACACTGATGACAGCTTATGATGGAGAGAATGTGGGATAAGGAGGAAACTCCTCCATTGCTGGTATAAGTGCAAACTTGTACAGCCGCTTTGGAAATAAGTATGGTAACTAGGAAATTAGGAAACAATCTACCTCAAGACCTAGCAATAGAACTTTTGGGTATATACCCAAAGGATACTCAATCATACTACAAGGACCCAAGCTCAGTTATGTTCATAGCAGCATTATTTGCAATTGCCAAAACCTAGAAATAACCTAGATACCCTTCATCCACTCTTAATCTCAAGGCAAAAATTTAATATGACTTCTACTTTACAACATTTATTGATTTGTTTGTTTACTGTGTGTGTGTGTGTGTGTGAGAGAGAGAGAGAGAGAGAGAGAGAGAGAGAGAGAGAGAGACCTAGCATGTGTGTGGAGGTCAGGGGACAACTTGTAAGAGTTGGTTTTCACAGAATACACTTTACCAGTTGAGTCATCTTGCCAGCAACGCCTTTTGCCTTGTAAGGTGCATTTATTGTGTGTGTAGGAGGTCACCTGAAAATAAAAATTTCCATGATACTCAAAGATTATCATCCTCAGGAACTCTAAAGACTGCTCTTGGATACCTACTAAGCTCAGTACATTCCCTGCCATGCATGTGTCAGATATTACATATGAGATATCATGTCAGAATATGCACAATAAGATTGGGAACTCAGAACACTGAAATAAACCTTGATCATACCAACCAAGCAATTAGTATTCAGCAGTATTTTGAAGAGATTAGTCAATAAGCCACACCTCTTTCCTGAATGCCAATCATGAGTAAGACTCACCCCTCAGATTTTTCTTCACTCTATCACTTGGTAGCACTGTGACTGTGAACTCCACATTTAGGATGGCTGCTGAATCCAGAGCAAAGGCCCCTAAGAACACTTTGGCCCTGTCTCTGACTATGGAATTTTAATTTTAAGACCACAAGTGACCCTCAATTTCGTCTCCTACCCTATGTTTCTAGGAAAGGTTTCCAGGGATTGTATAGTAAAATTTTGGCTGGTTGTTTCATAAGTAAACGTGATGATGCATGAATCCATTCAAATAAAGAGTAGCTAACTAAAAGACAAACCCCAACAATAGTAGTTTAAGGCAGAATGTCATTTCTTTCTCGTAGGAAAGAAAGTAGGAGGGAGCTTTTCAGGGACTACAGCTTGCCAGACATGTGCGCAGTCCTAGGTTTCATCCCCAGAACCACATAAACTTGGCATTGTGGCATACACCTTAAGTCCTAGTATTTAGGAGGCAGAGCAGGAGAAATAGGAGTTTAGGGGCAGCCTTGGCTACACAGAAAAAAAAAATTATCTCAAAAAGTAAACAATGACAACTGCAAAAACAAATGAGCAACAACTATGATATTCCACTGCAAAATACTGTGGCTTTCCATAATAGATGTGTAACTATCCATAAAATGACTTAACTCTTTAATTAAAAAAACTTAGCTTTTTAAAATCTGTGGTGCTTCAGTTGAAAGCAAGAAATTATTCAGCATGGTAGTACATATTTTCCCCTTGTTTCTTATAGTCAGTTTCTTATATAAGAAATGTTTGATCTTTTTAAGAATTTTCTAGTATAACCTTAGTGTCTTACCACAAAGTCACATTTTTAAAAATAAACTAATCTTAAATTTAGGATAAGTTTGTTCAAAATTAGTTAGATATCTTTAATCAATGATTTATAAAGAAATTGTTCAAATTTTTTATCTTGTTCATTAAAATAAACATTATAGGAAAGAGGAACAGCCAGTGTGGGGATGGCGTGGGGAGGGGCAATGGAGGGAAGAAAATGGATGAGAAGAAAGGAAAATGACAGACGTGTGAAGACACCATGATGAGACCCATTGCTTTGTGTGACAACCTGAAAAAACAACAAATATAAGTAACTACAACGTTTTTAAAAAGGAGTCATAATACTCTTTACTCAGAAAGAAATGTTGCTTACTAAAAGCAAGTTTCACAACAAAAAATATTTTCTGGAAATCCATCCCTCTATAAGCTGGAGAAGAACAGGATGCATTGCGTTAGAAACAGGACCTTAATGAAACACAAGTTTCCATCCTGTGATTCTGGAAGTGACTTGTAGGATGAATGACTAATAAAGAGAATCATTTGATAAAGTTACTACTCTTAATCAGAAAGATCACCTATTCTGCAACGAAATAAAGGAAGTCCATGACAGCTATATTCAGGAAGAATTCACAATCCTCACAAAGAAATGGCTTATTTGATGAGTTTTGTCTTGTCAAAATATTTACTGAAGAAATGCAAACTGAGCAAATGGGGGGAAATAACCTGAGGTGTTTGCACATACCCATATGAAAATATTACACTGAGATGCCCCGCAGTTAGCAGAATCTATTCTGAATTTATTTCTAAGCCTGTGGGGAATGTATTTTCTCAATGAAGAAAAGCAGAAGCCATTGGCATTATTAGATAGTCTTCCATATTTACTGTAAAATACTCCTTCAGCTATTGTTCAGTTATAATAAGCAGAAATCAAGATAAGCTTGAAATATAAATATCTTAGGAAGATACTAGTTGCATAGCATTAGAGATAGGTACAAGCACAAATGAAAATGTGACTATGTATCAAGAACAATTTTTTTTTTTCGAGACAGGGTTTCTCTGTGGTTTTGGAGCCTGTCCTGGAACTACCTCTGTAGACCAGGCTGGTCTCAAACTCACAAAGATCTGCCTGCCAAGTGCTGGAATTAAAGGCGTGAGCCACCACCGCCCGGCAATTTTTAAAACCTTTACTCGTATGGTTCACATAATTAGGAGGATTTAAACATTTTATTAAATGATTAAAATGTCTGTGTATTTTAAGAAAAGAACTTTTCAAAAATTTTTAAAGAATTGACTGGATAGTTCTAAATATTCAAAACAAGTGTCAATTACTTCTAGACCTTCCTTTTACTCTCAAAAGTATTCCAGTTAGGAGTAGGTCATTATTGTGTATTTAGTAATATATAGTCCTAAATAATATATTTTAAATACATTAATAAACATGCGTAAACACATTCACACACATATCACATACACACACACACACACACACACACACACATCTATAATAATAAAGAAAAAGCCATGGATTTGCAAGAGAGTTTGGAGGGAGCAAAGGGAAGGGTGAAATAATAACCCTTTTTTTAAAGCACTCTGATTAGGACAGAAATTTGTGGTCACCCTATCTCCAACAGGTAAAGTGACTTTCCATGGGTTTGCTCTCTGTGCCCTTCCTGCCTCACATTCTGTGCCTCCTCCTCAGTCCTATCTAGACTGTTTAGATGTCCTCCCTTCTTCCACAGGGAATTAACATGCCAAGTTTGAGCCACCTGGGATGCCGGAGTCAAGTTGCCATGGTCCAGGCCCCACTTCTCCCTGGCTGCAGTGCCCTGTACTCCTGTAACTCTGGTGAGGTCTTGTGAGTGTGGTACAGGAGTGCATATTTGTGTTTGGATGTGTGTGGCATGTGTGCACAAGTGTATGGAAGTCAAAGGCTTTTCCTCATTTGTTCTCTTCATTTTATTGAACCTGGAACTCACCAGTTTTGTTATTCTGTCCAGGGTGAAGTCCCAGAGAGCCTCCTGTCCCACGGTCCCAGTACTTGCATTACAGGCACACAGTACCACTTTACAGGTGCTTAGCAAACACAGTATATTCTGAGCTATTATCCTAGCCCTGGAATGTATTTGTTTCAAGTCAGTGAGTATTACACTATCATGTAATCTGCTAATATTGTACAATCTCCATCCCTCTCTAAAGAGCCAGTCATCAAGGCGTGTTGCCAGGTTCTATTTTTGGTGGCATTCAGAGAGCAGCTGTCCTCCCCAAATCCACAGGAAATTGTCTTGCCAGAGGATCTTCTGCTGTCTTTCAGTCGGTTACTGTCTTGAGAAGGTAAGGGACAAGGGGGTTCCCGCTCCCACAACCAACCACAGGATTTAGTTGGGCTCTATTGCAGCCTGGTGACTCCTGTCCTTTCAGTTGATAAAATCTAAAGTGTTGCCAAGGAATTTTGTAGTCCTCAGCAGGTGGCTGCATGAATTACAGAACAGCATTCTCGGAACTGAGAACAATGGCTGTTTGTGTCCACATGAATGGGGGCACTTTGGAAGAGTGTTCTGACCAAATGTTCTTCATATTTCCCAAAATACCAATGTCATTTATCATTTTTTCCTTAGTGAAGTAGAGTTGAATATAATTTTAGTAAGATTTAAAGAGGAGGAATAAGAGAAAGAAGCTCAAAAAGAAGACACACCCCAAAATGTGGTCAAAAGATTCTCAATGGAAAGTTGCCTATACATTTCAAATTCTTATGAATATACAAAATTGTCCTACTTCCATTTCTGTTGCTGCTATAAAATGCCCTCACAAAAACCATTTTTAAGGGAAAGAGGACTTATTCAACCTATAGTTCCAGGTTACAGTCTATTGTAATAGGAGCAGAGGGCTGGGCTGTGTCTCGCCACCCGGCTAGCTTTACCCGAAATAATTACACGGAAACTGTATTCTTTTAAACACTGCCTGGCCCATTAGTTCCAGCCTCTTATTGGCTAGCTCTTACATATTGATCTAACCCATTTCTGATATTCTGTGTAGCCCCACGAGGTGGCTTACCAGGGAGATCTTAGCCTGCATCTGTCTGGAGTGGGAGAATCATGGCAACTCACTGACTCGGCTTCTTTCTCCCAGCATTCTGTTCTGTTTACTCCACCCACCTAAGGGTTGGCCTATCAAATGGGCCTAGGCAGTTTCTTTATTAATTAACCAACGAAAGCAACAGATTAATACAAGACCCATCTCCATCAACAGTCCATCATTGAGTCAAAGTCAAAGCAGTCACTTGAAGCAGCTAGTCACATCCACACTCAAGAGCAGAGAGAAACTCATGCGTGCATGCTCACCTCACTCTCTACTCATATCCAGGAACCTTAGCCTAAGGAATCCTGCCTCCCTCAGTGGACTGGGTCCTTCCACATAGATTAATGTAATCAAGACAATCAATCTTCCACAAATATGCTCAAAGACTAACCAGATCCAGACAATTCCTCATGGAGACTTCTCAGGTGAGTCTAGATTCTATCAAGTCAACAAGTGAAACTAATCATCATACCAACGTAGGAAAAATGACAGCCCCCACCTATACCTTGGAGAGAGTTTAACTTTTGCAACTTCTTTTGTTTGTTTGTTATGTTTTTGTTTTGTTTTGTTTTTTAAGACAGGATTTCATTTTATAGCCCTGGCTGTCCAGGAACTCCCTCTGTAGATGAGGCTGGCCTTGAACTCACAGAGGTATATCTCTGCCTCCCCAATGCTGGGATTAAAGGCATGTGCCACCGTACCTGGCTACTTTACAACTTCTTAAAAGTGTAAATAGTGAATTAACCTATATGAAACTGAATGAAACTGAAGAATGATAACAGTCACTTCAGGTAACACTGAAGTCTTTTAAAAGACACTTCATTTTCCATATCCACACAGCTGCTTGTTTTTGTCTGTGTCTGGGTACTTGTATACAGCTTTCAGTCCCCCAGATTCTTTTCCTTTAGCTTAGCTAATGAAGCTAACCCAGCTTCCATTTCAATAGTTGTATTTTGCAACATTATAGTAGCTTGTTGTTGTAAATGATTTTGAAGTACTCTAAGCTTATTTGTCAGAGTTGGGCTTATATGCAATTTTTCATGATTGCTCTGGAAACAATAAAATGCTTCTATTTTTATGGTCTACAAAGATCTAATACATTACCAGTACAAGAAAAATAGAGAGCTCTTTCACCCACACAGGTGCCTTTTTTCTCTAAGCTATACTTGCCATATTTACTTCTACACACACTGAACCTATCAATGTTCTCATTTCCCCTACAGTATCATACACTTGCCATATTTACTTCTGCACATACTGAACCTATCATCAAAGTTCTCATTTCCCTACCATATCACAGATTTTTAAGGACATTATAAGGAAAAAGCCTTTTGTACTTACCTAAATATTTGCCGTTTTTGTTCTTCCTTCAGTACTGGAGAGAGGATCATTTCTCTTTTTTGCATAAAATTCCTATTCTTGCACTCTTTTCAAATGTTTTATTTTCATATAAAACACAATGGTAATTCTCAATTGGAATTCTTTGAAAACTCCCAATTCTGGATCTCCTTGGGTAGTCAGAAGCGTTTCTCCAGATAAACATGTTCCCCTCCACCCGATGGCTTGCATTTAGCTGTTGCACTGTGTAGTGAACATGTCTCCTGAGGGACTCTCACAGGCAGTGGTGGCAGCACTCCCCAGAACTCATCAGCAAGGGTTCAGCTCTCCTCAGCAGGGGTTCCCATGTCATCAGCTTGGTGTTCAGTGGCTTTGGTACACTGCTTCAGCTCTGACCTCTGCAGGCACATAGCAGATGAGTCTGAGGACTGTCACTCTTCCAGAATGCCCTATGCATTTCCCCGTTTCACCCTTTGTGTAACCCATAAGCAAAAAGTATGGTATCTTTGAGACAGGCTGTCTGCACCATGGCATCAGCTACAGTCTGTAAGTGAGGTAGAACCTAAGAGCAGGCAAAGAGCTCCCAAAGGGAAGGTCAGGGTTTTACTTTTAAGTGAAATTTTATTTGATTTGCACCTTTTCTCCCAGTCTCTCTACTTTGACCGAATTTTCAATGAATGCAGGAACTGCTGTCTGTATTTTCTCCAAATTATTAATTATATCTTAAAGAAGGACAGATTGGCCAGTAGCTTAAACAAAATACTTGGCTGTATTTTCAAATTCCCCTATGCATTTTTCACCTTCTAGAAAGATTTACTGTGTCTCCATCACAACACTCTGTTGTCCTTGCTCATAGAGAAATCCTACTTACATATTCTCTAATTTTCATTGTGCTCAGTGAAAATCTCACAGAATCCTCTGAAACCTGACTTGTAAATGTGGCTCTTTGGAGTTGAATTTGCTTCCCCAGAGGCCATTGGTAACTCACTAGGCAGAGGTCAATTTATATGTAAATGTTTTAGTAGTATAATTCCTGAACCACAGAGATGGTATAATTGGAATTCAGCATCATACATGCTTCATAGTTAGATATCAACTTATCATAATGACATTTTGGGTTTGTTTTCTAGCGAGAGTTTATGTGAAGCCATAGTTCCATCTCCCCAGGAACTATTTCCTCTAGTTTCTCTTTTGCAGCAGGTGCTACTTCGTGAAGCAGAAGAGTGCAACCCAGAGAAACGTTAGAGAAGAAACTGGGCACACAGCCATCACCTTCTCCAAGCCAACATTACAAAATGAATCCTCCTTTTTCTTCTACACAGGTCTCAGAAAATCAGATTTTCCTATTATCTTCTGCATTTGCCACTACCAATCTACCTATGCCACAAGTCAATTTTTCTTTTTTTACCAACTATAATGAAGAAATATTGGGCTTACCTCAGGGTTATCATGAATGACACTAACAATCTCAACAGTAGCCACCAGGTTCCTAACTAGGTGGTGAGTAAAGACACACAGATTTGAACTGCAGGAATATGAACGTTTTAAAAGCTGTCTTTCCTATGCCAGGAATGGGGTCACTCTGAAACACAGTGATGGGGATATGTGTCAGTCTAAGATATGGTACATATTCATTGCTTTCCCAATGGGTACCAATGTCAAACTATAATCCTTGTTTGCAATTTCTTTGACTCCTGTGATTCTGGGCCTTATTGTTAGTAGACAATTTTCCATTAATCCCTCAATAGTTCTGCACATTGTGCAAGCAGAGCTACTGGCTGCCCTCTGCTCCAAACTGTCTTTGCGAGGATATTTATATAGCAAACAGCCTTGAAATATAGATATTGTGTCTCTTTCTGAGCAAAGGGCAGGCAAGCTTCTGATCCAGCATAATAAAAAAGAAAGAAAAGGAATACCTTCCTTTCTCTACCCGTGTGTCTGAAGCCAAGGTCAAAAGTGTTTATTGCATATTCTATGTGATTCCAGTTCCCTCAGTTCAGGTTTCTTCTGAAGAAAAACTTCTTAATGAGTAGGTGTCATGCGGTTCCTTTTCTTGGCATGAAGTAGGAACTGGGTCTTGGGGCATGACATTACAAACACCAGTTTTCTGGGTACTGCTGTTACTGGGACAGTATTTTACATTTTATATCTGGTCTGGAGTCTCTAGTCTCCCACCCTGACACTATAGAAGGACCAGATTGCAAATAGAATGAAGTCTTAGACCTTCACAACCCTCAGTGGTTATATAATGTCCTTGTATGCCTGCCCAAACTTCCCATGGTGTTCATCCATTTCTTCTGAAGAATGGAGGCAGTTGCCAGGCAGTTATTCAGTATCTGGGCATGTACTCATTTACCAAATCCTTTTAGGATTATATTCTAGAAATTTGTTTCTTCAAACACTCACACAGATGGCAAAATACGTCAGCAGTTTCTTTGTGTCCTCTTCTTTCTATTTGCAGACTTTCTCTTCAGGATGCAAATGTGATATCACATATTTCAATAGCTGGAAGTGAAAGGAAGCACACATCTGATGACTATGCTCAGCGGCTAAAATATGCCTGTGGTAAGCCTATACAAATGTGTTGGAAAACCAGCTGATAGTCAGAACATGGAAAACCCATGGTTTTTGTTCCCATAGACTCCTGTAACACAGTAGTTAGTGTTGGCCACCTCTAGGATATCTACTAGAGTTTCCTCACTTCTAAACAGAAGAAAGTTAGCAAACATATCAGTGATCACTTGACTAAAATATTTGTAAGAGACTAGTAAACAAAGTATTTCCATTGTCAGAAGCTGAAAGGGATCAGGGATTGTGTTTGGTCTGCCAGCATAAGTGTTATTGTCCTTCTCAAGTTTGCTTGTATGTTTCTGACAATCTAGTTACTAAGTTAGTAGATGTGGTAGTGACTCTTGGTTAAGGACTTGCCCTAGATATGTACATTAAATTAATAAACAAAAAAATGAATTGTAAAAACCCTTGACCAGCTTGTTCTTTTTTTATAATTTACCTGTTATTAAAAGCTATTTCATTTACAATGGACACAAACCAAAACACATCCAGGTTCTGTAGTATGAGACAGTCCTGCCACATTCACTGAGTCTGTAGTTTGGCCTGGACATGGGGACATAGTTTGTCTCTGAACCACAGTGTCTGGGGACTGTCATGTTAAACTCAAATGCTGAGCCTTGCCTCATCTGAAAGTTTCTTCATTCATACCTAGTGTTAGCTACTATCCATCAGGTACACTCCACATTGGCCTCTCCATGGTAGTTAGCTTAAGTACAGGATAGTAGCTGAATAAGGGATGAGATGTAAGTTCTGTCTATCTAGATAACTAGCTAGCTATCACTATATAGTCCTGGCTGTCATGGAATCCATTGTGTAGACTAAGTAATCTTGGACTCCCAGAGATTCTCATGCCTCAAGCATGAGGCATTACACCCAATTGCATTTTTTTTTGTGTGACCTAGCCTTAGAATTCAGATATAACACCATTTCTACCATATCTATTTGTCAGAGAAGTCACAAGTCTCTGCTCAGATCTAAGCTGAGGACGTACAGACCTCATATTACCAGTATGGTAAGAAAAAGGATAACACCCCTGTGTTCATTCATGACTACATGTAGAACTAAGAATGGTCATGCATGCCTGTAATTCCAGCCTTAGGAGGCAGAGGTAGGAAGATCTCTGTGAGTTCCAGGCCAGCGTGGTCTATATAGTAAGTTCTAGATAAGCCAAGGCTACATGGTATGATCCTTCTCAAAAAAGAGTAAGAGGACAAGGAGGAGGAGGAGGAAAGAAGAAGGAGGGAGGGAAGGAGGAAAAGAAGGAGGGAGGGAGGAAGGGAGGGACGGAGGGACGGAGGGACGGAAGGAGAAAGGAAAGAAAAGGGAGGAGAAAGGAAAGGAAGCTAAGAAGAGATAAGGAATGAATGAAGAATGGAAGGGAGAAAAGGAAAGAAAAATGAAAGTGGGTTACTCTGAAATTTGTTATTGGTGTAGTAGTCATCTTTGAGAAACATACCCAGAGTGTATTAATGTTGAATTCTCAAAATAACACCAAGAGAAGATGCTTATATTCTTTTCATCTTATACAGTGGCTCTCAACTTGTGATTTCAACACCTTTGACAGGGGTAGGGATATTGAACAACACTTTAACAGAGGTCTCATATCAGGTATCCTGAATATCAGATATTTATATTATGGTTCATAATGGTAGCAGAATTACAGTTATGAAGTAGCAACAAGAATAGCTTTATGGTTAGGGAATCACCACAACATGAGGAACTGCATTAATGGGCCATAGTATTAGAAAGTTGAGAACCACTGATTTTATAGATAAAAAATAGAAACCAAACAAGTAAAGTAAGTTAGCCAAAGACCACCTGACACTGGTGAGCCAAGGATCCACCCTTACCAAACTTAAGGCCTGAACAGTTTGTAAGTCCCAAGTCTCGGTCTCTGGCCTCCATCTTTGGAGGCCCCATCCCTCTGCCTGCCAAACCTTAACTTCCTGGTTTCCCCTTAGGGCCACCCAGGAGTGCAGGAATCCCATTAAACCTGGATATTTTTAATTTGGCTTATTGTGATTTGGCTTGATTGCGATTTTTGTGTCTGCAGAGAGCTCATGTTAGGAAAATTCCTATCACAGTTGAATGTACAAGCCTCACTTAATAAACAAAGACACAGCTGAATTTTGCTTAGATGCAGAATTTCTGTACCCATGGGTAGAGGCAACTCAGTTTCTGCTTTGAGCCACTATTTTCATACAGGGTTATGCTCACCCGTCTAGTTGATATACCTAGTTGGTAACAGATTTATAGCGTCAGTTATGGTTTGGTACACGGCTTAAGATGTGCCTTCCCTTCCAAAATTTCCTTTACCTTATGGGCTTCCAAGACGGCGTTGGAAGTGAGAGCACAGGGAGCTCAAACAGCATGACAGGAATGGGAACAAATTCTAGAAGAGAAGATACAGATCGAGATCTTGTCTGCAGCACCTCTTATGTCAATGGAGTAACTTCACTTTCCTAATCAGTGAAATGGGGGCAATGATGTGTGCACAGAACTGAACAGAAAGTGCATATGACTATAGATCAGAAAAGTATTTCCTCCTATTTCTATTAATTATTTATGGACTGTCTCCTACTGAAACTATATCCATCCCCCAGGATAGCAGAGAGGCACAATGTTAGCACAGGAATACTCCTCCCCTTCTGCCTGCGTCACACAGAAAAGGTCTGTTCTGCTTTTGCTGGCAAAAGACTTGTACCCTGATCTTGAAGGTAAGTGCTAACAGGCGTACTTTGGTGTTTCCTAAGTTTGTCTTAGCCATCTCTTCTCCCCACTCAAATTTTCTTTATTTTCTTCACCCCTGATATAGATTCTAATGTGAGTCCTTTCTTCTCAAATCTGTAGCATTGTGTGTACCCCCAAAACTACTAAGAGCCTTCCTGCCTTCCTCAAGTCCATCAGCCTGCATTTCCTCATTCCCCTAATCATCATCATTTCCACCATCACCATCATTATGTATGTACGTGTCCTAGCTCCATCGTGCATGTGTCAGATGATGACTTCCTAGATGTCAGTTTCCGCCTTCCATCTTGGTGAGGTCTCTCTGTGTCAGCAAGGTTCTCCCTTGCTGTTTCTGCCACACTGCATACTTCAAGCTATCTGGCCTGATAGACTGCTGACTATCATCTTTCCTATGTGTCTCCCATCTTTCTGTAGAAGTGCTGGGATTACAGATGCTAGGAATCGGTGCATCTGATTTTTACACTGGCTCTGAGGATTGAACTCAGTCATCAAACTTAAAACAACAATGAAGTCCTGTTACTGCTAAACCATTACCCTCCCTCCTTTTCCTGCACTTAGGTTCCTTTCCCCTTTCCCTGACTTTTATAGTCATCGCTCAGTTATGCTTTCTGTCGGGTCTCTCGCTGCCCTGGTTCTCTCAGTCTTTGCGTCCCAGCCTCACTATTTACATCTTCCCAATGGAAACAAATATTTGTCAAAGTGTTGGGAGGAGCCTTCACAGCATGCTTCGTAGGATTATAAAAATAAATAAATAAATAATACTCAGCAAATGAGTCACAACCCTAGATTTAAAAAAAGCCATGCACAGTTTGCAGACCAATATGGAGGTCCTGCCAGCTGGAAAGAGTCTTCAGTGTGCAGTTCCTTCCTTGGTCTCTCAGACCTGAATCTGCCCTTCCCCTCCACTCAGTTGCTCTCACTCCACTATGTCAAGTCTTTTAAAGCCAACTATTTGATGTTGTTTTTCCCTCTGGAATTATCACGTTCACTTTTAATTCTAATTATGCATCAGTTCCATTTATTAGGAGACTGCTTCCTTCAAATAAGTTCTGTAAGCTGTTATCCCTGCCAGCTTGCTGCCGTAAATAGCCTGTTTTCTGTGCCATGGCAAACAGAAGTGTTTGTTGTACAGCCCCAGGCTTTTTAGTGGGAAAACAGCTACTTCTACTGTAGCTTTATAAAAGAGGCTTCCTTGTTGCCCTAACCTGATGCTTCCTGTGTTGCCATGACAAATGTCTTCCCCAGCCCACCCCTCTGTGCAACTGCTGGAAAGGGCCCAAAAATTTAGCTAAGCCCTTGATTACCACTCGGTACACTCTCTCTTCCCTTCCGTGCCTACCAGCTCTCGGTCCCTTAAACTCCCTCTCTGACTCCATAATACAGACGTTTTTTCGCCTTTCTTAACAAGGAGGCTAACCTACTTAAGTCCTGAAAAATACTGTTCATCCATCAGGAAAACAGTAGATTTTTAGTAATTAAGCCAGAAAATTGTTTTTAAAAATCTTCCCATTCCAAAGGACTCCATAAGGAAACCTTGCTGAGGTTATCAGCCATCTTAGACTGGACCTTTGCAGGGATGCAGTTGTTCATGGGTCACCCGTTTTCCTGTAATCAATGCTCCATAAACCCAGTAAACAAATGGTTTAATATAAAATAAAATATGTTCAAATTTTTCTATTTCTAGCCCATCTTCTTCCCAGAAGAATTAATTCTGCAAACCTTAAGCTAAGGTATAGAATTACTACTCTAAAAACCAAGATTAATAAGGATGCCATTGCTGACACTTGAAATAAATATGTCTTCACTTCAGCCGTAAATCATGTCCATTCATAACTTCAACATCCCAGCTTGGCCAAAAGACTTATTACACAAGGAATAAAAGGTCATTGATTAACTTTGAGTCATAAATTTGATTTTTGCAAATTCTGCATTAAAAAAAGAAAAGACAGTTTTGAAAATCAAGCCTTGGTAGAAAGAGAAGATCAATCCAGGTTTCACTAACTGATCAATGCCCTATGAGCAGGCACAGAGACCACATGGTCTAGCCGTCACACAGCCATGTATCTTGGGCAAGAAGTCAGAAGAGAAGATAGTCAGTGTGCTGCATTATGGGAAGCAATGTGAACAGGAAACAAAATGCCATGGCTCCTTCTTACTCTTCTCCAAAGAGGCCCGAAGTATAGAGAAGAGCTTTGTGGGTTAAGGAAAGACCTGCACAGAGAATAGAGATTAGTGAGCAGCATTTACCTCATTTCCAGAGACTTAGCAAACTGCCATGGGGTACTGAATGTGAAGTCACCACATGTCTGTACAGATAAAAAAACCCAAATTCTGCCCCCAGAGAGCTGTGACCCTCAAGAATCAGAAACACCTGGAGGTTGCCTCATGCTCTTAGGAAGGAAATGGGCTTTTTCTGATAGTCCAGATAGAGAACTTTCCATGCTTCTCTATGGAACTTGCCAGAATTGAAGATCATTTAGAAAAAATGGTTTTTCCCCAACAGCAGAGGAGATCCTGGTTGTGTGGCTATTACATTTTAATAGCAGCATTCCCTCCTGGGTAGTGAAGAAAGTCTCCTGAGACTCAGGAAGCTTGAAAAGCTGGCAAGGCTCTGGAATCATTTCATTTTTCAGGACTTAAGTAGGTTACCCTCCATATTAAGAAAGGTGAGTTCTGGAAACTCAGAGCCTTAGAAGCATCTCAAGGCCCCTCCTGAAGGTTATTAAAAAAGTAAGCAATTGATGAGGAGTAGGTCCTTCACTGGAGCTGCCTGAAAGATGGGCAAGGAGTTTTCAGGGAGACAGCATTTTTGAGTTTTATAATCCATGCGGGGAAGGGTTTGTGGGTGATACAGCTATCTTTGAATCATCCATGTGCCTGTAGGTAACTCCAGACGAACTCATGGTTCACCAAGCTGAATTTAGATGAAATGGCTTCTTTGGTCTGTCATCTGTGACCTAACTAGAGTACTGATGGTTGTTGACATCACCCCAGGAAAAGTCCCACAACAGATCCATTCAGCAGAGAAGACAGCCAACGCCCCGAAGCAAGAGGGTACAGAACACAGGTTTGCTATTCCAGCTTCAGTTTCTGAGCGGACATCAGTTCCAATGGCTTCATGGCAGAGAAAGGAGGACCCTAGTCAACACAGGTCCCTATCACACTGTCACAAGGTCAGTGGAGCTTTCGTCTGCCATATAAGGAAGAACCATCTCAGGAAAGGAAAAGGATATATAAAATTCATTGTTGTTGTTTAAAGAGGTGCACTATAAAATCTGTTCATACTTGATGTAGACAGTTCAAGGAATTTGAATATGAGTATACGCTCTTGAATCCATCATCACCCTCAAAGCCATAAACATAACTGTTGTCTCCCAGCATTTCCTATCACTCGCTCTGCTGCTGTATGTGATAAGAAGTTCTGCCTTCTTCACAAGGTTATGCAGCACTGTTATCAGCTATAGGCATGATGCTGCCTTCTAAGAGATCTCTGTGACTGACTGACATTGCAGAACCAAAACACTGTGCCCTTTAACTGTCACTTCCCCCGCCTCTCCTGCCCTTCCTCCCCTACCACTATTTTTGTCTCTGCTCCTATGAGTTAAGCTGCGTATAAGGATATAGTCCCACGTATAAATGAAGTTATGATAGTTTTCCAGACTCTGCAGTTCACATTTGCTAAATTAGAATATACTTTGTTTCATTTCTCAGTAGCTAGAAACTCTAAAGCTGGCTCTCAGTGGTCTTCTATCCTGAGGTTCTTGCCCTCCTACAATCTACTGCACTTGAGTAAGCTGTATCTACTAACATAAACCTAAACAAAATATAGAAAACATACTGAGATGGCCCAAGGATAGATGACACTACCTGAAGCCCAACAAGTCAAAAATAACTGAATCCTGTATCATGGTGTGGATGCCCTTAAAGGAGGCAGTTTAGGATTCATATACAGTCCAGGCAAGATAAATAATTCATGCCAGCATCCTCATCACCTTTTCTTTTTCAGCAGGACACCCACATGTCAGGACATGCTTCAGTCTTGAGCAGTCTCTGATCACTGTCACAACACGCCCATCCCAAAAGCACTTTGAGTGTGGCCTTGTAAAAACCCCAAGTGAGCCAAAGAACTCAGGGAAGCCAGATTTCTGACCTACAAAAATAATAAGATGATAAATCTTTAGGCTCATAAGTACAGAAATTTGTTAGCACCAATTTCTGCCTAATGTATTTCTCATTTACAACAGAGCAAAGGCCAGGGGAAGCGTAGATCAGCCAGAGTAGAGTAGAGAAGTTTTATTTCTTGGGGCATCTACATGCAGTGTGAGTTAAATCAGTATCTTACTGTGTGTGGTGCACTTCCAGATGGTTGGAAACGAGGATTTCAGAAAGAATGAAGAAATGGATATACACCTCTTCTCTGCAAGGAGTGTCAAATCATGTGAGGAAACCCAAAATAACCACACGATAGATCTAGGAGCTCTCAGCAGGGCTCAGAAGTTGCTGTCATGAACTTCATCCCTCTTCTGAGAGTCTCTGTAGAGATTAGATGTATTTCCCATACCACACAGTGAGACCTGAAGGCCAGCTGCCTCTGAAAGGGCTTACATTGATCTGGAGGTTACACTCACTGCACGAGTACACTAGAAACACAGGACAGAATGCTGTCTGGCTCTCTCATCAGATAAAAACAGGAAAACACAGTGATTGCAGCCATATTGCTAAGTGGTACAAGATAATTCAAGTGTCTTCTTCACCTCCATAGTGTGTTGTGACATATTAAATGTCATGTCCTCTGTGTTCCTTGTCTTTCCAAGGTTTCTCAGGGACAACCACACCAGTTTACACCAAAGGTTGGAATGTACATACCAGGCAGGTGTGTTTCTTTTGTTTGTGCATCCTAGAACATGCTCCGGTCACCAGAGATATCAAAGAATGGAGATCTCTGTGACTCCAGAGAGAGGTCTGTTCCAGATAAACAGAGCTCTGCTATTGGTTGGGTCGTGATTGGGATGGAAATATGGGTGAGGTGGTGGCGTGACCTAAAAATGAGGGTCTCGCTAAGGCAGAAGGCAGTTGCATGTCACAGCAGAGCTCTCAGGCCACCCTTCTTTCCACTGGGTCCTTACTGGGACTGGCTCCTTCGATAGTTGTTGACACAGCACCCTGTTGTGTGATACCCTTTGCAGGCCTTCTCCCTGCTCTGTAGAGTCCCATTTTGATTGTACTGTACCCATGTTCAATAAATAATCATGAAGAGGTGAGATACATCTGCCTTGTACACCAAATCTTACAGTTACTAAAAGTGAGGCAAAAAAAAGGGAGATGTAAAAGATGTAACATTTCCAGGACAAGAAGTAGAAGTGATAACTGTTTCTACACTGAGATGTCTGGGCTACCCTGACACTCAGCAGCCTTATGCTCCTGTCAGCTCTTGAGTCCCCAAACCTGAGCCCAGCAGTGAGCCTGTGTGAGCACAGTACAGCATTATCCCACCCAGGCTCCTCTCTCCTGCATGTCCCTGTCTTAAATAGCAGTTCTGAGTGCTGACTCTGAGACATTCTCAGAACTAAACAAAGAACTCTCAACAGAAGAATCTCAAATGGCCAAAAGACAATTAAGGAAATGTTCAACATCCTTAGCCATCAGGAAAATGCAAATCAAAACAACTCTGGGATACCAGTTTACACTTGTCAGAATGGCTAAGATCAAAAAACACCAATGATAGTTTATGCTGGAGAGGATGTGGAGTAAGGGGAATACTTATCCATTGCTGGTGGGAATGCAAATTTGTACAACCACTTTGGAAAGCAATTTCTCAGAAAATTGGGAATCAGTGTACCTCAGGATCCAGCAATACCACTCTTGGGCATATACCCAAAGGATGCTCAATTATACTACAAGGACATATGATCAACTATGTTCATAACAGCATTGTTGTAATAGCCAGAACCTGGAAACAACCTAGATGCCCCTCAACTGAAGAATGGATAAAGAAAATGTAACACATTTACATATTAGAGTACTACTCAGTGGTTAAAAAAAAAAAACACAATGACATCTTGAATTTTGCAAGCAAATGGATAGAAATAGAAAACACCATCCTGAGTGAGGTAACCTAGACCCAAAAAGATAAATATGGTATGTACTCACTCATACATGGATACTAGCCATAAACAAAGGATATTGAGCCTATAGTTCATGATCCTAAAGAAGCTAAGTAACAAGGTTAACCCTAAGAAAAACATATATATATCCACCTGGAAAAGGGAAATAGACAAAATCACCTGACAAAATTGGGAACATGGGGTCAGGAGAGAAGGGAGGGTAGAAGGGGGAAAGGAGGAGAGAAGTGGGGGATGAGGAGAACTTGAGGTAATGGGACAGCCAAGCTGGAGAAAGGACAGAGATGAGAGCAAGGAAAGAGGTATCTTGATTGAGTGAGCCATTATGGGGTAACCAAGAAACCTGGCTCTAGAGAAATTCCCAGGAATCCATAAGGATGACCCCAGCTAAGACCCTAAGCAACAGTGGAGAGAGTGCCCGAACTGGCCTTGCCCTGTAGTGAGATTGATGAATATCTTAAATATCATTATAGAACCTTCATCCAGCAACTGATGGAAACAGAGGCAGAGACCCGCATCGTATCACTAGCCTGACCTCCCAGTTGAAAAGTGGGAGGAATGAGAATATGAGCAAAGAGGTCAAAACCCTGATGGGTGTACCCACTGAAACAGTCTGCCTGAGCCAATGGGAGCTCACAAACTCCAACTGGACAGGGAAGGAACAAGCATGGAAGCAAACTATTCCCTCTGAATGTGGTTGACAGTGGCATGGCTGAGGGCAGACTGAAGAGCCACTGGCAGTGGCACCAGGATTTGTCCCTACTGCATGTACTGGCTTTTTGGGAACCTATTCTTTTTGGATGAATACGTTGCCCATCCTAGATATAGTAGGGAGGGCCTTAGACCTTTCCCAAAGCAATGTGCCTTACCTTCTCTGAGGAGTGGATGGTGGGTGGGGTAGGGGTGTAAGGGAATGGGAGGAGGGGAGGGAGTGGGAACTTAGATTGGTATGTGTAATTAAAAAAAAAGATATTTTTTTCTTTTTAAAATAAAATAAGTAAATAAACACTGAACATCTGTGAATATATAAATGAAAATAAAGGGCTGAAAAACTATTACAAAAAAAAAAGACACATATCAACAGAAGCCTGTACTACCTCTACATCTCCAGAAGACAATACAAGTTAAGGAAGTAGGAGTAAAGTTCATCACTCTATTTATTATTATTATATTAGTAGTAGTAGTAGTAGTAGTAAAAATTGCTATTGCAGTAATTCTGGATTCATCCAAGTCATCTCCCATTAGTATTTCATTACTTGGAGTCTCAAACGTTTCCAAATTTTAGCTTTATTAATTTAGCTCTGTGGGCTGCCAACATCTTAGAAAAGATTAGGGTACAGCTATCAAAGTTAGAAAGGAGTGCCAGACCAACTTTGCAGAAATTGAGTTGCAGAAACCCTCTAAGATGAAAAGAGAATGAAAAGGACCAAGAACAAAATTCAAACTGCATTGAGATTGTATATAGGGCAGACCTAGATCCAGTGTGAAAAGATGCAAGTGTTTTTAATAGTAACTGTCTCTTTAAATCTCAGTCTTCGCAACTCAGCCACTGAAATAGGGTATGGAACTGTGGGTACTGCACAGTGGAATATTTAATCAGAAAACACAGAACTTTCTGAAGCAAATAAGCCAAATAAAAGCTTAGACATGAAAATGCTAACTGGCAACCTAAGTTCAGAGGACAGTTATGTCCAAATTCACTAGGCTTCTTGCCCAAAAAGCAAAGTCTGTGGAGACTTAGAATTACATTGTTTCTGAACTCACATAATTGCCTGTTGTCACGCTAACTAGAATTTCTGCAGTGAGATATTAAAACAAACTGCGATGACTTAGAAACAAATATCTCATAGCCATTTCATTGAGATGGGTTTGTTTTTCTCCCGGCAAAGAATTAAGAGCCTTTAACAGATTCATGGAAAATACCTTGGGTTTATTTCAATGATCTTCTAATCTGGGTACGATGGCCCTGGAACACACTAATGTTATTAGTTAATGACGAATCACCCTTTGTTTGTATGTTTTAGGGTAGTTTATAACTTCTAGTGGTTAACTCAAGCCTAAAACATCCCTGAGAGAACATGGTTGCAGCACTTACACTGCTTTTGCCTCTCTTGTTCAGAGGGAAAGAATGGTTCCAGAAATCAAGCCAAGCACAATTGTGTGTCAAACCAATCCTTGCAATTATCTTTCACTGTAACAAAGACCTCAGAGTGTGAGGCATCGCTAGCATTTGCTCCCCAGCTGTGAGAAAAGCAACTGCTCATATTATTGTATGATACCCAAAGACTTACATGTCAGGCAACATGAGATTCCATGCATTTTTTCTCTTGTGTAAATAGACACAACTATTTTCCTCACTTTAGGTCTAGGTAATTTTTAAAACTTCTTACAGATATATGATTTGACAGAGCCAAGTATAAGAGGAGATATAAATGCCTTTATGGAAAACAGTAAGCCTGACTCAGTCCTTCTCAGTAGAATTAAGTACGAAAAATCTGCTAAGTTAAATAATTATTTAAAAGGTCATAACAGTTCTAACAAAACATTATATAGTGAAAAATAAGATTCTGTGGAAGAAGGTGTGATGAGGTGGGCTCTGAAGAGCTGGAGACAGTCCTGGGAGAAAGACACCAGATGAAAGACCAGAAGTATGGAGTCAGTGAGGGAACCAGTCTTCGCAGATACTTCAGAAGGGAAATAGCTACCCACTTTTAGGTTTATTTCCTCAGCATTTTAAACTCACAGGAAGTCAGACACATAGATCAATCTCTATAGTGCACACTGGTACATCAGATTTGGGACTGAGATGGAAGCTCTCCAGGATCTACAGTGGGCATCCAATTCACTCTAACCCTGGAACCATTAGAACATTGTCTGATCACATACCATTAGATAAAGTGTGGAAGATCCTGGGGAAAATGATGAAGAAGATGCAGTTCTCATCCCCAGGGAGGTCAGAGGAAACCAAATAAGTGCACTTCATTTGTGGAATGAGTGGGCCCCTGAGTAAATAGGACAAGAAAGACTACATGTTAATGGGTGTTCCATCTCTCTTAAGCAGAAAAGACCATCCAACAGTGGTGTGTAATTGTTGAAGAACAAATGATGGTGACTTGAGGAAGGGAAGGAGGAGGCAGCAGGCTGAAGAAACTTCAGGAATTCTGCTAGTAAAGAGTCCACAGAGCTGCAGTGAAGAAAATAAATGCTGGAAGTATTCTGATGCATTGAGGGACAGATTCAGCCAGAGCTGTATTAAGAAATAGCATGATGAGGCATCGGAGCACAGCTGAGGACCCATGGAAGAACCTGACTATAGAAAGGAGCGTGCTCGAGAAGTGGTCCAAAAGTATCTCAGCTACCTCAAGAGGATGCTGGTGTGGTTATGGAAACCTGGATTAAAGTGATGGCAGTAGATGAGAGGAAAAGAAGGAGTCATAACAGACAACAGAAATACATCAGCCAGGCTTTGTAAAGAAAGGGGAAATGATGATTTTAGACTTGGAAATAGTAACATCACTAGATAGGATAGGGGTAAGTGCAAAACTAATCAGAAATAAGTACTGCTTAAGCAGGAAGAAATATTGCTAATGCCAAGCACATGCTTCCCTGTTCTCAAACAATAGGGCAATGCTCTTTCCCTTAATGACTGTGAAGTCTGCCATGACAGGTGGCCCAAGGGAGGGTTAACAGGGCCGCAGGACCTCCAGGTCACTAATTCGATGCCATGGTTCTCAAATGTCTAAACTTGTTACCATATCTTATCTAACAGCTGTCCTGTGACTTATGTCAGAGGAATTAGAAGTCTTCAGTAGGTTCTAGTAAAGCAGGTGTTCCTCTTTAGACCTGACACTATCCTTGGTCGAAGAGAGACTCTTGTGAAAAACTAAACTAGCTCTAGTCCTTAGGTTGTCTGCAAAGACATTTTTAGACTAATCAGAGCCGTTTCCCTGGGAACATTCAACAATGGTACAGCATACATAAAGTCCTGGGTTCAATCTCCAATACCAAATAAACTGGGCATATTGGTACACAACTGCAGTCTCAGCACACAGGAGGTAAAAACAGGAGGGTCAGTGGTGTAGGAGTTCCTTCTGTTTATGTGTTGCTTTCATTGGTTAATGAATAAAGAAACTGCCTTGGCCTTTTGATAAGGCAGAACTTAGGTAGGTCGGGAAGGGAACAGAACTGAAAGTTGGGAGGAAGAAGGGCAGAGTCAGATCCTCTGCCTGAGATGGACGCCAGTTAGAATCTATGGTAAGTCACTGCCACTTGGTGATACACAGATTCATGGAGATGGGTTAAACTAATATGTAAGAGTTAGCCAGTAAGAAGTTAGAGCTAATGACTAAGCAGTGTTTTAATGAATACAATTTCTGTGTGATTATTTGGGGGGTAAGCTAGCTGGGTCACCAGGACAAACAAGCTGGCCCCCAACAGCTCAGAAATTCAAGGTCATTCTTGAATACATAGCAAATTTGAGGATAGCCTGGGATATATGAGACGAGACACTCCACTCCCCCCAAAAAGAGTTTTAGAAGTCAAGAATTGTAGCACAAACAATAAAAACCCAGAGACAGAAATTGGGGTTCAACCCAAAAACTAGACAAGCAAGTCAACCAAGGCACAAGAGAAGTCTTACCTCTGCCAAGGCTAGGCAACAACAAACTAAGCAGATTAAGCCTCTCTGCCCTCCCATTTTATATTCCCTCTAGTACTGGAATTAAAGGAGTGACTCCCTAGTACTGGGATTAAAAGTGTAGGCCACCACCACCTGGATCTGTTTCTGCACTGATCTTCTGTAGCTCAGGGAGCCTCAAACTATCAGAGATCCATCTGCCTCTGTGTCCCAAATCCTGGGATTAAAAATGTGTGCCACGTACTGGCTTTGTGGGAGCCTAGGCAGTTTGGATGCTCACCTTACTAGACCTGGATGGAGGTGGGTGGTCCTTGGTCTTCACACAGGGCAGGGAACCCTGATTGATCTTTGGGCTGACGAGGGAGGGGTACTTGATCGGGGGAGGGGGAGGGAAATGGGAGGCGGTGGCAGGGAGGAGGCAGAAATCTTTAATAAATAAAAAATAAATAAAAATGTGTGCCACCATTACCTGACCTCTAGTGGCTTTAGCTTTGCCTCTGGTCTTCAGGCAAGATTTATTTATTAAAACACAAATAATACACACCTTTAAAGGGTGTTTGTTGAAGAAGCACACTAAAGATGCCATTAAACAGTTTCCGGCTTCCAGCTACCCTTCACTCTCTCAAGGTCATTTCCAAAGGTGTCCTGCTATGGTACAGTTGCTTTCTGTCAATTCTTTAACAGCATCTGGTCCTGGGGGGGAAAAAAAAAACCTTTCAAGCTGAACAAGTGGAAATTCTGTCTGTTTGGGAATCCTGAATGTATTTCAGGATGAGGACTGAAAGACCTCTGGAGCGGGGAGACTCTCACTCAAGTCTCCGGATAACACGACCCCCCAGGAACTCACAAGAGACCATCCTTGCTGCAATCGCACGAGGTTTATTGACAGGACAGGAACCAGTGCACTGGGGCCAAAACTCATTTCCCACGCAGGGGTAGAGAGTTCAACCCCGAGTAGCTGGGAGAAGGGGTGTTTAAGGGAAGAAACCATAACCCAATAATCCAAAGGAGATAGGGAGGGCATCATTGGAAAATTCTGAAAATACCATTGATAATCACAAGGGGATAACTCCCTGTTTCTCGGGATTATTCTCAAGATTATAATCTAACTTTATCTTCAGGTAGTTCCTGAAACAGAGTCACTGAACCAGCTAATCTAGATTTTTGATTCTCCTTTCCCTGCTTAGATTTTTGGCTCTATTTTTTCTGGTAGAGGGATCTGGATTTGTCCAGATTTTTCAGGACCACATTCAGCTGGTGTCATTCTAGACTTTGGAAGTGTATTTATATAAAATAGTTGCTTCCTTTCAAATTCAGAAAGTTACAAGTGGGAGATACACATCTGAACATGAGGGGGCACACAGATTTCTCCCCACAAAGCTACAGAAAGAACAAAGCTTGCCACAGGCCACACTTGCTTACCCTGCCCCTGTGTGTGTACTCTCCTGTTGCAAGCTACAACAAAATAAAGTCTTTCATAAGAACTGCGCTTGAATCTGTGTCAGCTAAGGCCCACAGGAATGTTGGCAAAATTTAAAAGTAGATTCATTCCCCGTTGCTACTCAGGTCCATTTAGTATCTTTGCAGGTCTCCAAGAACCTACAATGATTATCAACAATGTAAGGAAGGAATCAAGCCAACACATTTCTACATCCTATGAACCAGACTGCCCAAAAAGCAGAAAGTAGCCAGCAAAATTGATTGCCACTTGCAAAGACAATCTTGACCTGAATTATGTACTTGTTTTGTGATCAAGATGCATAAAGTATGTACAGCATCTTTACCATAAGCATTTTTGGTTTCATTTTGGAAATTCTGGATTACTAGAAACTTTTTTCCATGATGATAGAGGAGGCTCTGTAAACTCAGCAGGAGTGATGTCTGAAGAGGGAAAGAGCAGGCAGGCTATCCACAGGAACAGCAGAAAACACAACCAACTGCTGGCCAAAACATTAGGAAGAAATTAAAAATTTAGCTATCTGCTCACAGTTAAATAATTAATTCAAGCAGGGCTCCTTCCTACTATAAAGTATCTTTAGTATTTTCAGTGTTCTAATATGTCACATAGCCTTTGATTTGTTAATTTATTTGAGTGTTTGAATTCCTGTGGCAGTATATGTTTGCCATTGCATAGATAGGTCAAAGGATGACCTTAGAGACTACTTCTCGGGTGCTGTCCACTGTTCTTTATTTTATTTATTTACTCTAATTTTAATTTTATTTATTTATATTGATACAGGCTTTCTAGCTGACCTACAGACTAGGCTGGCTGGCAATAAACCTCAGAGATCCATATCTCCACCTCTGAGAGATCACAAGCATGCACCACCATGCCTAGGTTTCTGTGTTGGTGTAGTGGGACTCAGTGCTTCAAAACTTGAGTTCTTGTCAGAGTGAGGCAGGACCTCTGAAAGAATACTTTGAAGCTCCATTCCAGGGCTGCTTAATAAAAGCAGAGCCTCCTTTTGAGAACCACTGTTTCACATTTCGGTGCACCTACAATGAGAGAGAACTCTGATCATCATTCTCTTGTGTCTGTTCATGCTAAGCTCCAGTGATTTATAACCGTGACTGTCCATTGAAGACCCCGAGTAAGCCTGAAAATGCCTGGTTTCTTCTGTGTGGACAACTTCCGTCAGGTGGTGTCAGATGTCAAAGAGTTTAGAGCCACTGCTCTGTGTCTAGGACACTGCAGCTCAATGCCCGAATAAGCTCATCATGAACACAATTGGCTCTCCCTATCCATGAGCTCTGTGGTCTTAGCCAACCTGGACCACAAATGCAAACACACACACTATCATAATAAAAACTATATCCACACCAATAATATTTTTATTATTGTTTCTAAAATATGGTCTTGTAATCATTTACTTAGCATATTATATTATACATGGCTGATCTAAAGATTTATTTAAAGCACATGGAAGGAGGTTGGAAAGAAGACCCAGAAGCTGAGAACGTTTGTTGTTTTTACATGAAATCTGATTCAGTTTCTAACACCCATATCAGGCCACTCACAGAGGGATCTGATTTCTGCCACACACACACACACACACATACTTACACAATATAACAATAAATAATGCATTAAGACATAATAAATAAAATGAATGTTTATAGCACACTGAAGAATTTTGTGTCTCTAAGTAAACATTGACATTTTTATGAGGATATGAGCCTCCACAGATTTTGGAATGCCAGAAACTCCTAGAACTTCTCATGGTATATATTCCTCATGGGTATATACCAAGGAACAGTTGTATTTACAACTTTAAACTCAATTAACCAAGAAATGGCTGACGAAACAGGCACCATGGCCTGTATCAGAACAATGTAATACTGCTGTCTAAGATTCCACAAATAACCACATAAATGAGTGTCTATATTGAGTAATAAGATGGAGTTGTATTCATAGATACAACTGACTAATAATCATAATGACTAATTAGGTAAGTGATATCCGAAACCTATTTGAATGATAACTAATGTAATAAACTTCAGACTTCCAACTCTGTGACAATTTTTTCCATGTTTCTCTTAATAGTCCATTATGGTTTGGCAATTAAGTCAATAAAAGTCAAGTTTTTAAACCTCAACAACTTTAATTTACCCCCTCTAAAAGGAATTACTTAGTCACAATTAAATACCATTGCAAAGGCACTAAGTTTTTGGAGTCGGACCAGAATACCCTCCTTCTGTCCAGTCAGTGCTCTGGTTTCCTCACAGCACAGTGGAAGTGGCAAGGTGGCAGGGCAGTGTGACTGAACTGAGCAAGGCCCTGGGCGGGGATCTCTGTACCACCAAAACCATGGAAAGATGCCATCTGCCCCACAGCACAGGGACAAGGATTCAAAGAAAAGAAAACTTGCATATTAAAATGTGTTTCATATAGTTTCTACTAGATAAAACATAGTAACTATGATTAGAATCCTCGCCTAAATACGGGAGCTAATTGGGCTTAACATGATATCAAACAGAGTCCAAGTACTTGGTAAAGGATGACAAACACAAAGATCAAATAATACCATTTTGTCCTCCCATTACAACACTGCAGCTGGTCCAAGCCACTTTATTTTCCGACTCGTTTTGAGGTTTTCTTGGAAGAATAACAAGCAAAATATTTAGTAGTTACCTCTGATACCTTCTGTGCCACACTGATTTCTGTCAATTTTTCTGGGGTGGTGTGGGCAATTCTAAACATTTTTTTTCCTTCCTTCCATTTCTGATGCAATCTGTATATCAAATCCAAAGCTGACAAGCAAGTTTCCATGGCTTAATAAAAACAGACTGCTTCTATGTCCATGTAATTGGCTCAGCCAAGCAGACTAATTCACTTGATTGCTCAGATCCCCCTTTCTTTCTTCTTCCACTTGCTAGAGTCGTGTATCCCTGATGGTGGGGGAAGCCCCAAATTCATGCCAGCATGATGGCTCAGCTAGGTGCCTGGCACTAAACATGAGGGACCTGAATTTGATCCCTGGGACCCACACAGTAGAAGGAGAGAAAGGGATTCCACAAGTTTTTCTCTGATATCACACTGGTGCTGTGATACTTGAGACACGCTCCCACTCTCAGTGTTAGAACACGTGCACACAGACAAAATAAAATAAATAAAATGTAATAGCTATTTTAAAGATGCAAATACATTGCTCAGGTCTGCTTATACTAGATCCAAATGCATCGTAGTAACTATCACAAGAGAAAGTGTGTGTGTGTGTGTGTGTGTGTGTGTGTGTGTGCTTGTACAAACCAGAGACCAAGTATCTTTCTCTATTGCTCTCTGTCTTATTCTCTTGAGACTAGATCTCTCACTGAATCTAGACTTCATGGAACAGACTATGCTGACTGACCAACAAATCTCAGAGGATGTTTTTCTCTTCTCTGTCTTCCCAGGTGTTGGGATCACAGATGTGTGATGTTGCTGACACTGACATTTTACACGGTTCTGTGGATATCAGTTCAGGTACTCAGGTTGTCGTGGCAAGCACCTTACCAACAGCCATCTCATCAGCCCTTTTATACCCTGAAAGTGTAGACTGAGAGCCTTTAAGGAGGCCATGACAGGCAGAACACAGAGGCCCAGAAAGCATAGGCCTTCCTGAAGTCACAAAGCCAGGAGGAAGGGGAAAGCTTCCTCATTCATAATCCCATGTTTATTCATGATGTGAGTCTGCTGCTTTCCAGAGTCCTCTCCAACTGCATAAAATGGTACTACTTCATCATTTCCTGCTCAGAAGAAAGCAATAGTAACTCCTCACTGAGAGACTCTGTACTGGTAAATGTTTCAAGACCAAAAGCATGACTGACAGAATTTGGTATTCTGGCCAATTCTCACACTGGAAAAGCAAAATGGGGAGGTCATAAAAGCTTCCTGGGCATCCTGTACAACCTTCATCATGCAAATGACATCATGATGCTGTGGGACAAAGGTCTGTACCCTGCCTCTTGTGTTTTAAATAATCGTTGATTGGCCAGTAGTAGGCAGGAAGTAGAGGCAGAGCAACCATGCAGGAAGTAGAGGCAGGGCAACAAGAATTCTGGAAAGAGGGGAGTTTCAGTCTGCAGTTGTCATCCAGACACAGAGGAAGCCAGACACAGAGCAAACAAGATGTGTCTGCGTCTCTAAAAAATGTACTAAGCCACAAGGCTAACACAGGCAAGAATTATGGGCTAATATAAGTAATAAGAGTAATAAGAAGCCTAAACTACTGGGCCAATCAATTTATAATTAATGTAGACTTCTGTGTGTTTCTTTGGGGCTAAATGGCTGTGGGACCTGATAGAACAGAAACCTCAGCCATCATCATGGAAATTCTGAGCACTGCTTATGAAGAGCATACCAATATTGTCACTACAAGCCCATTGGCCTTGATCAGCAAGCTGGAAGTGCCCATAGCCCTGCTGGTTCCAGGATGCATGTGACAGCCTAGTTTAGAATTAATGGGTAATGGGGGAAGTTGGTGCTGCTGCCAGCAGCCATTGCCTAGGGAAACATGTCAAAAAGTGAGAAAGGCAGTCAGTCTAGGAGAGGCAGAATGTGACTGTCTGCTATCCCCAGGACAGAGGAAATGCTGCAAAAAAATGAAAATACACGGAATTTTATGTCAGTTATTAAACACAAATGGTAAGAATCTCCAGGAATCTTAAACCCCCAATCTTTGTTGTCTGTGGAGGTCATAGGAGGCCATATAGGATCAAACCAGAGGCAGGATACAGGAACAGTTGATGGTTGATGCTTTTGTTATCTTTAAAGGCTATGTGGGAATTTTCATCAAGAGACAGCAGGGTCAGAAACCCTTTGGGCCATCCCAAAAAAGAAAACATTATGCACTTCCCGAGCTATGACTCATGCCCTCCAATATGGCAATGTTTTAGAATATACACGGACCAAATTCACTTCCTTTTTAATGTGTAGATGTTTTAAATATACACATTAGAAGAAACACAGCAAGCACATTAACATCATGGTTTCCTGACTATTGCTGATTAGGATTCAGGCTAATTTAAGTAGAAAAAGAAACACAGCTGGTGTACAGAAATATGTTGACCAGATAGAATACAGGTGGTGTGTGACTCTAAAGGTTGACTTTAGAACAAGTGATCTTTGGGAAACTTCAGTAGACTGGTTCCATGCACAAGAACTTCAGTTTGGGTCATGGACCTGCTCTGCTGCAATGGGGTAAGATTTTACTATGGTCTGTTATCTATGAATGAGGATAGTGATAGCAACTTCAAAAAGCATGGAAGAGTTTAACTGAATGATATGAAGGACCTCACAAAGTATTAACTAGCTGTGGTTCCAACTGTCTGATTAGATGCAACAAATGAGAATAAATCACACATACCAAGAGAACTTAGTAGATGCCGGACCCCGTAGAGAAGCACCTGATCAAATGCTAGCTGAAGAGAGGAGGTCAATTTACCGGTTATGAACTTGCTGCCTCACCCCCACCCCAGCTAAAACTCTCTCAAAAACAGCTTCCCATAGCTGCTCTGGAATTAGTTGGGGTACCTCGTGCTAGTCACCCCGAGACTATCATATAGAGGTGATCACACCCTCCAGGGTAGGAATCAACAGTCAGCAAACTGGAAACAAATCATTTGTGTTCCCAGCACACAGTTGACAGCTCTTCTCCACCATAGGCCACGACTGGAACACCAAAGTGAACAGAAGTCATAATGATAGCTCTCAGAGCTGCCCTGCCTGATTTCTGAAATATTCCAATATCATGAGTTTTTTTTTCCCCAAAGACTTGTGCTGCCAGAGAAACAAGACAAACTGAAGCAACCACTGACTTCTATGCTGAGAGAGAGTGTGTGTGTGTGCATGCAGTTGTGTGTGTGCACATGCAATTGTGTGTGTACATGTATTTCTGTGTAAAATGTGTGCATGTGTATGAGTATGTGCATGCATGCATGTATGTATGTGCATGTGTGTGAGTGTGTGTGCGCGTTTGTGTGTGTGCATTTAAAGATGGATTGTCACTGTAACCTAAGTGCCTTATCTCAAGAGACCCACCCCCCCCCGCCTTAACTTCCCAAATAGTGACTACTTCAGCTCCCAAGAAAACGTTTGTTTTAGTAAGAACAATGAAGTGGAGGATTGTCTTCCATCCACAAGGCTTAGCTTCAAAACTGATAAAATGACTAATACTCTTATCTAGCAGATTTAGCACAATATTTATGATCATTCTGCTTTCTTACCACAAACATCATATGTACCTGACACAGAAAATTTGGAGGGATAAAATTATATTTAAAAGACTTAACATTCGCAACTACTACAACCCAACACAAACTGTTAGCATTTTGACATTTCCTTCTAAACTTCTCTGTGAAATATTTTTGGAAAATGTTCTTTGCTATCTCTATGACCACTGTGTGAGTGCTGCCCTACACAATCACTGAGGTCATGACTATCTGTTACAACTATATAATGGCATCAAAGACACACCAGAATGTGTCAAACGTCTTTTTACTATGTGTTTACATTTAAATATTCTTGCTATTTCAGGTACAATAAATATTTTAGGATGTGTATTGGCCCACATTTCAAAGTATTTCCTTAGGGATGTTTTTAAATATGTAATTACTGAATTAAAGTATATGCACTTTCTATTCTTGTTAAAATTTTTAAATTTATCCTATGACAATTTCAGACATATACTCAATGAGTCTTGATTCTATCCAACCCCTTGAACCCCTTGAACCTTACTAATCCTTCATCCTCTTCTTCATAACCAACTGAATCTAATGAATGCTACCTTTTGCACATGGTTGTGAGGAATCTACCAGAGTACAGGCAACCTACAGGGTTATTTGTTTGTTTGGTGATTGTTGTGGCATGGTCCTGTGTAGCTCAGGCTGGCTTCAAACTTGCTAAGCATTGGAGGATGACTTTCAACTCCTGGCCTTCTTGTTTCTATCACAATGATGTTAATATTACTGCCATATGCTGTGGGACAATGGTCTTATACACTGTCACTTGTATTGTTTTAATAAAACTCTGATTGATCAGTAGTCAGGCAGGATATATAGGTGGGGTGACAAGAACAGGGGAATTCTGGGAAGAGGAAAGAGTCAGTCTGCAGTCATCACAGAGCAAGTCAGACACAAAGGAAGCAAGATGAGAATGACTCACTGATAAAAGGTACCAAGCTAGGTGGCTAACACAGACAAGAATTATGGACTATTTAAGGTGTAAGTGTTAATAAGAAGCCTGAGATAATAGGCCAACCAGTTTATGATTAATATAGACCTCTGTGTGTTTCTTTGGGACTGAATGGCTGCAGGACCAGGCAGGACAGAAACCTCTGTCAACAAATAGTGGCAACATGGACAACTGTACCCACAAAAAACCTGAGAGAGCTTAGGAAGTAATTTTAGACACCAAAGAACACAGTTAAGCACTACTTCTTAATAGCGGCATTTTCTCAGATGGGCTCTGTTTGCAAGGAGCAAGTGTTTCTCATTTAAGAGAGGCTTCCTGACTCTGCTTTAGTCACAAATACCTTATAGCCCTTTTAAGAGGCTCTGCCACAAAACACTTAAATAGTGTTTTTGAATAGCTGGCAGCATGCTTTTTGCTGATGGCAGGAATCATGAAACACCACAGAGTTGTGGCAATAAATATGGCTCTGGCCAGTACCTCTGCCATGAGGTTAGACTCTCAGAATGCTAAGGAATGGGCTAGATCCTGCCGTCAAAGCCACAGCTTTAATCCTAGCCATATTGCTTAGCAAATTAAAAACTCATGTGTTCAGAAAAAGCCACATAAAGATGGAAAATATACTGAGAGTCTGGCTACTGTATATTATTGTGTTATCTTTGACTTGTATGACTGCTGAGGAAAAAGAAACAGCTGCTAAAAGACATTTGATCATAAATGCTGTTGGATTAATCCAACATATGTATTTTGAAAATGCCTTGACTTCAAAATTTAAATAAAAAGATATGTTACTTTGGAGAAGAGGTTTTGCTTTTGTTTCTTCAGGAAATGAGAGGCTGTGGATTCATTCTGGGTTAAGAAAAATCAGGTTTGATCAAGGAAGAGCCCCTGAGAAATCTCTGATAGAAGATGGCCCAGATCATCCAGCATTTCAAAGGACCTCTGTTAACAGCCTAACACAACCATGCCAAACTCTTAGTTTCCTTTTTGTAAAAAGGTATTTTTATGTGTCTCAGTGCTGCCTCTACGTATGTATATGGACCATATATGTGACTGATACCCTCAGAGGTCAGAAGAGGGCATTAGATTCCCTAGAACTGGAGTTACAGATAACTATGAGCTACCAAATAGGTCCTGGGAACTGCAGCTGGGTTCCTGTGCAAGAGCAGCAAGCACCCTTAAATGCTAAGTTTTAATTTTATAGATTAGATATGGTTTTGGATTAAAAAATTGAGGTTGTGGCTTTATGGAATTATTAAATTAAGAAAATATTGTTAGTTGATCTAGTTTGAAAGATTACACTTTTACATTGACTTCAGACATGAACTGTGCCTGAGATGACCCAGAACATCGTAGGAGAAACTTAACTTGAGCTTAATAAAAAATAAAACACCATACCATTTATTAATATAAAGGAAACGTGTAGAAAGGTCACCCAGTTAAACCTGTCCTTCTCCAGGAAACTCTGCTCTCAACTTCTTCATCACTCTACCACCTCCATCCCACACCAAACACCCATCACTTGATCTTCATTCCACAGTGGTGATACCCATTAGCTTATCTCACATTGGAGACCTCTTTGCACAAGCATCTGTAACAGGGTGATTTCATTGTTCTAGAGCAGAAATAACGTTTTGTTCATCTGCAAATAAGTTTGTGACCACAATATGGTGCCTTAATTGTAGCAGATGATTACTGAACAGAGGTTTAATTGAATTGAACTTTGAGAATTTCAGAAAGTGACAGTTTGAGATAGTGACACCTATATTGGCTTTGGGGTCAGAGTGAGTCAAGAGGAATCTGCCTCTGGTATTTGGCAGTATTCAACTTCATCTTCTGAGCTGCTTTGTTACTTGATATGAGAAGCACAGCCCCTCTTCTGGTAGGTCCTCTAAGGTTCAATTCATGTCACGTATGCATGCCTCTTTCAGCTGTGAACACTGAAAAGCCAAGCCTTCAATTTCCTAGCTTCTCTCCAGTTGAAAAGGTCATGTGTTCTGGCCAGTGATACAAAAACAAACATCAGTAAGCTTCTAGAAGAGTTTTGCTCTTGAATAAAGTGGTTCACATACTTTGTAAGATCAGATGAGATGCATACATGATGCTTGGAGGCCCAAAGGCAATTCTGCAATCAATGGGGTCAAACTATGCAAAACCTTAGCAGGAGGCCGAAGAGAATAAAGCACAAATGGACAGTCTAGAATCTTCCATGGTACCACTAAAAACAGATTGTATAAATATCTCCCATTTGATGCAAGAGAATCATCTATACTTTTGAAAGCCACTCCAAATAAAACTTTCTGCCACCAAATACTTTCAAGGGTTTGAATATAAAATATATTTCCATAGGCTCCGATGCTTGAACCCTTATCCACAGATGATGGTACTGTTTGGAAACATTGTGGAACATTTTGAAGGCAGAGTCTCATTGGAGGAAGTTGTCAGTGTGTGTAGTTGGGTTTTAGAACCAGCTCTGCTCCCTGTCTGCTCACCATTTTCTTACTGCTGATGCGATATGATCATCTCCTTCATACTCCTGCCCACTGTAGTGATATTTTATTTGTATTTTAATAAGTAAAGCTTGCCTGAAGGTCAGACAGTAAAATAGCCCCACTGTTCAGCTTTACAGACCAGGCAGTGGTGACACACACCTTTAATCCCAGTAGCCACACTACTTTGCCATAGAAACCGAGTGATGCATGCCTTTAATTCCAGCCCCAGAGAGGATTATAAGATGGGAGGAGACAGCTCACACTCACAGTCTCATTCTGGGGTTTCCTTGAGGCAGGATCACCACTTTCAGACTGAGGTTGAGGTAAGAGCCCATGGCTGGCTGCTTTGTTTTTCTGGTCTTCAGGTTTCTATTAATCATGCTACATTCCCACCAAGATGAACCATAGTCAGAATAAGCCCCTCCTCCCTTAAATTGCTTCTTGTCGGGTATTTGCTTATAAGAAAGAGAAATAAACTAATATAGCTTGTGTCCATTTTTATCTAAGTTATTATGAATTCAAGTCAGACCATGCAGTCACCTGTAGTTGGTTGCTTTTAGTCTTAACACTTTCACTCTTTGGGGGCCCACCACCCGACTCCCAAATAATCACACAGAGGCTTATTCTTTCTAATGGATGCCCAGTCTTAGCTTGGTTTATTTCTAGACAGCTTTTCTTAACTTAAATTATCCCATCTACATTTTGCCTCTAAACTTTTACCTTTCTCTATTTCAGTATATCTTTTCTTTCCTTCTTATTTAGTGTCTGGCTATGTAGCTGGGTGACAGACCCCTGTAGTCCTCCTCTTTCTCTTGCTCCTTAATCTTTTCTTCTTAGATTTCTCCTCCTATTTATTCTCTCTGACTGCCAACCGCACCTATCCTTTCTCTTGCATTGCTATTCAGCTCTTTATTAGACCAATCAGGTATTTTAGACATACAAAGTAACACAACTTCACAGAATTAATTGCAACATAAAAGAATGCAACACAGCTTTGCTTCATTAAACAAATGTTCCACAGTATAAACAAATGTAACACATCTTTAACTTATATTCTATAACACCCACCAAGATCCAGGACCCGCGAACAAAACCAGGACTGCAAGTAAATTCCCACAGCTTACAAACAAATTTTTGTTTAAAGGTGGTGTTTTAGGTCGGATTCCTATTGCTGTGACAAAACAGCATGACCAAAGCAACTTGAGGAAGAAAGGGTTTATTTTGCTTATACTTCCATATCACTGTTCGTCATCAAAAGAAGTCAGGGCAGGAACTCAAGCAGGGCAGGAACCTGGAGGCATGACCTGAGTCAGAGGCCATGGAGGGGTGCTGCTTACTGGCTTGCTCCTGAGGCTGCTCAACCTGCTCTCTTATACAACCGAGGACCACCTATCTAGGGATGGCACCACCCACAGTGGGCTTGGCGCTGCCCCAGTGATTACTAACTAAGAAAATTCCCTGCAAGTTTGCTTACAGCCTGACCTTCTGAGGTCTTGAGGCTTCCTCATCTCAGATGACTTTAGCTTGTGTCAAGTTGATATAAACTATCCAGAACAAGTGAAAAGACAAGTGCATTTATTATCTAACTGCTAACCCAAGCAGAAACAGTTTGGGTTCCTGTATGGACTTTAACATGAATGGCCAGTTGATGTTTTCAGGGTTCTATGTATAGCAGAAGCTACTTCATCTGTGCTCACTTGCTGTAGGCTTGCTTCCAAGAAGGACCAAGGCTCTTGCACACAGCCACAAAAATTGACCAGTGACACATACTCAGAGCAGTCAATCCCAATCAGCTGTAACACTTGGACTCCACCCACAGTCACACCAGTTGCAACAGAGGAGGGACAGTGCTTCCCCGGCTGTGGATGCTATATTGAAAAGTCATGTGACCAGCTCCATGTATCACAGGAGCCATAGTCCCTAAGGTGGACCCACTCCCTTCAGAAAGGTACTAATGCTTCCTCCGTCACAGACACTTGCCCAGCTAAGGACAGAGTCAGGTCCTATGAGGTATTATGCTATGGAATGCCCTTCTCTTTGTGAGAGGGACTATTTTGTATTTAGGCAGTATAAAACCTCACAGCCCCACAATCTGTTTCCCTTCTGGAAATGTGGGCTTCCTTAGAATGCTGTGGATATGGGACATGGGACAAACACTTGCCACAACACCTGGTGACATACTATTCATCCATGTGTCCTCAAGTGCTAAAAATTTATTGTGTGTAGATGGGGAAGAAAGTGAGTTTTTTCTTTAGTCTTCTCTCGTGTGAGAGAAACATCAAGAATACTGAGGAATGGGTAGCCTTCCTCCCCCAGCAGATTACCATCCCTGGTATGTGGGCAATGCTGTCCGAGCTGCCTTGGCAACCTTGAGAGTTGGGAGCTTTGTTCATGGTTTCCAGCCCACACTCAGTTGACTCACACTGACTTTCACCATCAACTGCAAAAGCAAGAACAAGTACAGGATACCCAACCAGAGCTGAGCTTCCTCACCAGAGTCTCTGGTTGGCCCAGAACACAACTAGGCCATGATGGAGAGGGACTGAAGGGGAACTGTCATGATTCTCAGCTTTCCAGTCCTGATGGCAGGTAAAAGGTGATGGACGAGTTTCTGCACTGTCAGTCACTCACTGGTGACTGACAGGCACCTGGTCCTTTCAGCAAAGCAATAAGAAAATATTGCAAAAATTCATGAAGCCAAATAATATCTGAAACAATTATGAGTTCAGCATTCATTATACTCTTGTGCTTGGATAAATTTTATTTAACTCCAATATAGCACACGTGAATAGGAAAACTGAAAAGCTAACAACTCAAAGTTCAACAAGTCATGGATTAAAACAGACTAGACAAGTTAAATAGACTTTAATCCTGTTTAACTGTTGGAATCTCCTGTACCCATATAAAACTGTTGGCCATAATTACATATTTGTAGTCCCAACACTGGTAAAGAGGAGATGGGGATCTTTAAAGTTCACTGATTAACCAGCCTAGCCTAACTAAGAAACACCAGAAGATGAACAATATTCCAAAGAATAACTCAAAAGATTGTACTCTGGCCTTCACATGCATGTGCACACATATCAGCACACACACACACCACAACACACTTCAACACATACATATACACACATACATAAACCACATAAGCACACACACAACACATGTAACACATACATACACACACATAAACCACATTAGCACATACAGACACACAAACACACACAAATTAAAAATCAAAATAAAATTGTGTCCCCTGAGATTAAAATAGTCACAATCAGAACAGGAATAGTGGTGCACACCTTTAATCCCAGCACTTGGAAGGTAGAGAAAGGCAGATCTCTGAGTTCGAGGCCAACCCAGAGAAATCCTGTCTTCAAAAACAAAAAAAGGAAAAAGGAAGAAAGGAGGGAAGATGAGAGGGGAGAGGGAGGGAGGCAAGAAGAAAAGAAATAGCAATAACCACCCGTAGAAACCTGAAAGATAATAGCATCTGGTAAAAGTTGGAGGAACCAGATTAAATTTTTCTTCATTATAAGTAGATAATATTCAGATTAATGAAACTTCAAATTGAGATCACAGTCTTTAAGTTTGTTTTTATCTATCTACATTTGGTAGCAATACCCAGCTAGCTACAAAGCATTAAAAATCCCTTACCTCAAATTATACAAATTTCTGATAAACCAAGTATATGTACATGTCACATTCCTGCCTGAGCGAAAGTTAAATTCTCATGTCCTTACATAAGGTTTCCTTTCTATGTGTCATCACATGAGCTTATAAGTTGTAGAAATTTCCCAAATGATTTCCGTGGTTTGTCATTCTTCGGTACATACTGATCAACATATGTTCTCTTTCCCAGGTTTTAAATGGCCCTAAATAACTCTAACCTCCCCATTTCCTAACGACCTCCCTTTTACTAGATTCTTCTGAAATGTGTTTTCAAGCACTGGAGCTTTCTGCTCGAGCAACCCCGACCCTCGGCTTTCCCTCTGGGACATGCCTTGTGTCTTCATGTGAGAATGAACACAGCCCAAGAGCGTGCCAAGGCAGCAGCTGGCAGGATACACACGGGGATGGCCAAGCAACAGCCACCCAGCTTTGGAGGATCCAAACATGAGCCTGACAGGACAAAGCTATTTCATTCCTTCAGTCCTTAAAGGATGATTTAAATGTATGTCAGATGTAAGTCGGTCTTAAAGGAATGAATGTACTGCTACAAAAGGTTAGAATAGTAATTAGAAGAAAGATAGGATCTTAGTCTATGTCTTCTTAAATTCAAAGAAACCACACCCCCTGGTTTAGTCAGCAAGGCAGCATGCTAGGACACTTTTGGAAGCCATTTTTGATGGAATTAGTATTAGTGACCTCTGAAAATGCACCAGAAGAGTTTCTGTCCTGTTATTTCCATTTATTTCCCCAAAGCTACATGGATACATTAACACACTTGAAATTATTCCAGTACCTGAAGATCTCAAATAACACATCTTGCTGCCATACCCATCCCCTTGAAACATGAATTGTATCTGCTCATCCCTGCTCGACTGGTCACACCTCTCTCCCGCTGACATCAGCTCACCAGATAGTGCTGGGCATAGTTCAGGGTGTGTCTGAGGAACAACAGGGACCACTTAAGGGAAGTACAGGCAGATAAGGCCTGGCTTCTGTTCTGGAAAAGGCCAGCATTTCCTGGAGTTGGCAGATGAGCAAACCATAATTTAATACATTATAAGGCAAGGGTTTTCTGTAAAGGACTCCAGGTGCAGAGGAAACAATCCCAAGACTTAGCAAATAAGTTTACATGAAATTTTGAAGTTTCTCCCCAGCAAAGGAAATCATCATCCGAATGCAGAAATAGCCCCCGAAATGGGAGAAGGTCTTTGCCAACTGTCCTGGTTAGCTTTAATTGACAACTTGACACAGAGTCATCAATCTAGGTTGAAAGAATACACATCAAAATGTTAGCCATATGCACACTTCAAAGCACAAGCCCAGAATCTCAACTCCTCAGGTGGTTAGCCCACCTGAGTTACTGAATAAGTTAGTACAAGGTCTGCCTGGGAAACTCATGAAACCATCTCAAAATAAAAACATATAAATGTGAAGAGCTGAGTTAGAATCCTCCAGAACTTAGGAAAAGCTAGATATGGCAACTCATGAACTTTTAGTCCCAGCACTGTGAAGGGGAGAGGGAGCCAGAGACAGGAGAATCCCTGGAAACTCATAGACCAGCTAGCCTGGTAAACACTTCAAGAAAACAGACGGTAGACTCATCTACAATCAACGCCATCTCAAATGAGGTAATGGGCGAAGAGTAACATCCGAGGATGTGCTTTGATCTCCTTACATACACTGGCATGCATATGTCCCCACACACCCTCCAATGCACACGCACACACACACACACACACACACACTCTCCAATGCATGTATACTAAAAATCCAATGCACATACACACACTCCGATGCATGTGTACACACACACAATGCACATGCACACAGGCTCTCTAATACACATACACACACACTCCAATACACATGCACACACACACACACAAACTCCTCCCATTGCAAAACAGGAAAGTGAGCTCGGAGAAGTCACAGCTGCTCAAGGTCACATAGCCAGGAAATGACTCTCTGTGCAGGGTAAAGCAGCATTTTCTTTTCTATCTGACTAGTTGGCCACCACCATAGATGTTGCTTTGAAAAGTACTGACTAACTTCATGTAAATCTATATTTGGAAATACCTATCTAAAAGATGAAATCTGTCATAAACAAAGGCAACACTGTTAGACTTTATCTCCAGCATTTGGTTTCAGTGATTTTGAAAGAAGGGAGGGGTCTGAGTGCGTGGCTCAGCAGTACAGCACTCGAAGCAGACCTGTGCAGACCTGAGTTCAGATGCCCGTAAGCCACTCATCTGTAACTCTGGGGTTGAGTGAGGCTAAACAGGCAAGATTCTTGGACTTTGCTGGTCAATCAGTCCAACTGAGACAGTGTTACCAGAGGTTTTTCCCCTGCCCACCAGTTCCCAAATAACCTTTCCAGGGCTTAATATTAATTACAAACTGCTTAGCCTATTAGTTCAGGATTATTATTAACTAGCTCCTACAACTTAAATTAATCCATTTCTATTATTCTATATCTTACCTTGAGGTTCGTGGCTTGTTACTTCACATCTTGCTTCCCAAGTTGGCTGCTGGAATCTCCCAGACTCTGCTTTTTTTTCCCTTTATCTTTACTTGGTTTTCACTCCTGGCTCTATTCTGCCTATTGACCAAATTAGCTTCTTTATAAACCAATGGTAATAAAACATATTCACAGCATATAAAAGGGCATCCAGATCAAGTCAGTGACTTTCAGTTTCAGTGAAAAATATTATCTCAAAAAATAAGGCCAGCACAGTGGTTCAGCAAGTAAAGGTGTGGGTCACCAAGCCTGGAACCCTGATATGGTGAGAACCAACTCCCACAAATTATCTTCTGACCTCCACAGGCATTACAACACACACATGTGTGAGCTCACACATGCAGTCAATTCAATCAAACAATAAATAAACAGAGAATGCTAGAAGACCCTTGGCATTGATCTCTGTCCTATATACATACACACATGCACATGAGCACACGCACACACACACATGCACATATGCACATGTGCAAACAGATGCATGCGTGCAGACACACACACACATACACACACACCTGATCACAGAATAGTACTAACACTGCCTCTCAACACTGTGTCACAGGGTGATCACAGAATAGTACTAACACTGCCTCTCAACCCTGTGTCACAGGGTGGAATTTCCTATCGTCTGGGACCCAGTTCTTCAGTTTGAACAATTAGCAGGCGTGTCATAGTTTAAAGCTAGTGAGTCATGTTTGTGCAGCTGGTGTGGCTCTTTGTTCATCTGCCTTTCCAGTTGCCGCCTTTGTGAGGTAATACTGAAAAGATGTGTGCTCATTTATAATTAGCAGCACACTTTCCCTAAACTTTCAAAAGTTTTATGATCTTCATGCTTCACCATAGACCATGTTTTCTAAACTCAATTTCCATAGTTAAAACTCCTTGACCCAAGTGGATGTCAGTGATGGACTAATGTGTTCTGTGGCTAATGTGTTCTGTTGAACTTGAACTGACCTGTAAGTGTTCCAGATATCATCTGATGAAAATGGGTTTTATTGTTTCCCACCAGAATCGGCAACAGCAAAATGAGCAGCCAGTCCATAGGGAAAATAAATGTGTTTCCATCTCCTCTGGAGCCTCTGCAAGAACCCAAACAAAGTTACCTTCTCTTGTCACACTGAAAGTACCACAGGACATTCATTACCTAGTATCTAATTAAACAGGCAGAACTTTGTCACTTTATGACAAGCTCTGTTTGTATTCTGTTGCTATGATTAAAAACACTGTGACCAACAGCAACATAAGGAAGAGTGAGTTCCAGAGCAATAGAAAGTTTGTCATAGTGGGGAAGGCACAGGATGGAGGCAGGCACAGGAAGCTAAGACATGACATCTCAATGGCATTCAGAAGGTAGGAAGAGAGAAAAGAAGTGAAACCAGGCTGCAAACCTTCAAAGCCTGCCTCCAGTGACAAACTTCCTCCAGCGAGGCTCTACCTAACAAAGGTTCCATAACCTCCCCCAAACAGTTCAGGCAACAACTGGAGACTAAGTGTTCAAATTCATGACTTTATGCGGGGCATTTCTCATCCAAACCACCACAGCGTTTTAGTGATGCTGAGATGAGGCTGAGTGCAGAAAACAGTTCCAGAATGTGAATCACAGGGAAGGCGGCGCTTGCTCACATCAGCAAGCCTTCCAGTTAGCTCTATTCTAACAACAGCAGCTTCTTGTATTGCTGTGGCTACCCCTTCTATCCTTTGCTGGTTTTTATGTTTGCATTTAGTGTCTTTTCCTCCCCACATTAAATACTGGGTCTTCTGATATCTAGGTCCTGTAACATGCCTTCTTTGGCAAGTGCATGCCTGCATCACATAAGTGAAGCACACAGCCATCCAAAGAAATCATCCCCCAAGGATTTGTTAAAATATCTCCAAGATGTTCTGCATACTCTACAGCACCGAGCTCACACGGTGTTCACACTCAGATAGCACCAAACTCACATGGTGTTCACACTCAGATAGCACTGAACTCACATGGTGTTCATACTCAGATAGCCGCTCACGTGGTGTTCACACTCAGATAGCAGCAAATGCACATGGTGTTCACACTCAGCAGCGAGCACATTTGGTGTTCACACTCAGATAGCACCGAGCTCACGTGGTGTTCACACTCAGATAGCAGCAAGCTCACATGATATCTACACTCATATAGCAGCAAGCTCAAATGGTGTTCACACTCAGCAGCAAGCTCACATGGTGTTCACACTCAAATAGCAGCAAGCTCACATGGTGTTCACACTCAGATAGCAGCAAGCGCACATGGTGTTCACACTCAGCAGAGAATGATGAGCACTGGCATTCTGCTCATTTCCTCCCTTTCATTCTGTCCAGGATCACGCTGTGCAATGGTGGTCTTCCAACCACAGTTGATGAAATCCAGAAACACCCTCACAGATGTGCCCAGAAGTTTGCCATTTAGACAACACTAGATCCTGTCAGAGACGATCTGCATCAGCCATCATCACTGTTCCTCTAGCTGTTCTCTTGTTCCTTACTGCCTATGAATGACAGCTTGCCCTGATGTACGCCCCCTCTCTCCTTACACTTCAGCCTCCTTGGCAAGCTGTTCTCTTCTCATCTTCAGCACTAACCAATTTTATGCCTCCCCAGCACATTCCCTTCACTCGGCTCGTACCTCGTAACCTGCACTGCCATGTGCCAGCCAGCTCTATTCTAGACAGACCACTGACAAGCTGAGAACTTACTTCAAATCCAAGTCCAGTGTTTCCTTCTCTGTCCCTGTTTCTGTATGAAATGCCACCAGCTATCCAGACCAGACCACACAAGCATCTTTCCATCTTCCTTCCCTCTGACCCTGCACTTTTTCTCAACTTACTGTCTCATATCAACCCTGACTTTTACCGCACCCTCCTGGGAGACTTCACTTCCAACATCTGTCTACTTAGCTCACTGTATTCATTGATGAGGATGATTTCTGATGTCTCTGGTCCTTCCAGAAAGCCGGACACAGAGAAGGCCTCCATGCTTTGGTGATTCTTACCTTCTTAGCCTCCAACCTTTCCTGGATTGTGCCCTTTTTCTCCTTCTCCCTAGTGTTCCCTCACTAGGAAAACGTTCCTCTTTCTGACTAGCTTTTGTAAATCCACCTTATAGAGTTGTGCCTCTTCAAACATCACTCCATACATGTGTACACTCATTGGCAAGGAATCAGTTCTGAGCTCAAGTAATATTATTCTACTTCACATGTAGTACAACTTGATGACAATATAGTCCGATATTTTGTTCCCAGGCTTTCCCTTATTTTAAGGTCAGATATTTGTTCTGAATTTTACAATACTATGTGTTAGTAGCATTATTATAAGCACCCAATTATCTTTTGTGGGTGTGCTGTGCAGAGGATGGAGCCTTGCATATGCTAGGCAAATGTTCTACCACAGAGTTACATCCCTAGTCACTAACTTTTTGTTTTGTTTTTTTATGGATTCTAAAATAAGGAAGGGGGAGTCTCACATTTGTCCACATCTTACAATTTCTGGTGCATTTCATCTTAAGCTAACTTTGTCCCATCCCCAAGGCAAATCCCTCTGTGTGCTATACAGGCCACCCCATGAGTCCTGAGCTTTTGAGTTCCCCAGTAGAAATGGGGATAATACAGACCTGAAACAGGCTATTCATTTCTCCCCTTCAGGTAGATCTTTCCCCAGTCTGAAGATTTATTTTCAGATGTATCATGGGTCAGCACTAAGCTACAGGCTCCAGGGAGTTCTTGACTGGTTCCTGGTACTCCTCTCTCCAGCTCACCAACCCTTAAAATTCCATCTCACAGCCTCCCACTTCCATTTCATGGCTCAAAACAGCTGCCAGGCTCTGCTGAGACCCTGTCTTCCCCTCAGTCATCCATTCTTGGAAACTTCAGGCTGGAAGCCAGAGGATCACAGGCACACTCACCTCTGCTTCCTAGCAGATGGTGGCCCTGCTTTTCAGTAATGGTGTTTAAAGTATTATAGACTGCCTTTTCGTATACGTGACCTGTCTTTCCGGCCTCTTTGCTCTCATCCAGCACCCTAACATTGTGGGAGTCTACATGTAAAGATCCCTTTGAGCTGTCTACTATAGAAAGTTCCTGATAGCCGTACCTAAGTGATGACTACAAAGAATGTTCTAGTGTTGGGTACAAGTCAACAGCACACCTGAAATACAGAGTCAAAATGCCGAGTCCAGTCCCCAGAGAGTTCCCAGTGGTTGTCAAGTTGACAGGACCTAAAGTCACCTAGGACACAAATCTCTCGTCGTGTCTCTGAAAGAGATTCCAGGTTAAGGCAGTCCCACTCCTTACACTGGGATTCTAGACTGAATAAACAAGAGAAAGTAACCAATACCCATCTCTCTGCTTCCTGACTAGGGATACCATGTAGTTGGTCATCTCACTCTTCTGCCTTCCTTCCATATGGACTGTGCCTTCTTGATCTTTGAACTGAAATAACTCCTTACTTCCTTGACTGGTTTTTGTCAGGGCTATAAGAAAAGCAGCTATTAATGTATCGACTAGGTCATTCTGTAGATAAATGACCAGTTATATCTTTCTTGAAAGAAAATAATTCATAACCAAAAGCCATGAACTTTGGAAACATATCTGCTTCTGCATTGGTGTCTGGAGTAACTATATCTGTGAGATTCCTTCCTGTGTACTGAGGACTGGGACAGTCAGGGCGTTATTTATAGTCAGCATTTACACAACAATTCATTTCTTCCCTGGTGTCTCTTTCCAAAATTTTCCAACATTTACATGAGGCTACCACACCTATGCTGTGTCATTGTTCAAAAAAAAAAAAAAAATTGGGGGTCTACAACACAGGGTCCCCTCATTTTGTTACTATTTCACTTACTTTGCTCTCTTTAGCTTTTAATTTAGAATTACTTTCCTACCTAAAACTTCAGAATCTTCTGTTTACTTTGTTTTGTGTGGTCCCAGGCTTCAAAGTATGTCACCATTGAACTGTGATATTCCCCCCCAACTCCTAACCCTTTCTTTCCGGACTCACACGTGGGTAGATTATTATGTAGATAGTAGTGTTCTGAACATACTTTGCCTCAGCTCAGCACTCAACACCTTTGGCAGGCAGAGGAAAGTGTATCAATCAAAGGAAACAGGAAGGGAAAGAGGGAGGGAGGGAGGGAGGGAGGGAGGGAGGGAGGGAGGGAGGGAGGGAGGGAGGGAGGGAGAAGACAGGCCACCATCTCTACTTGCCCTTTGTCTGCAATGAGATGGTCTCCATGGTAAAAAGAATATTGGAATCCTCCTCAGACAAGGAAGTCTAGGTTCATTGTATAAGATCAGGGGGAAGGGACACATAGGGAAATCTGGTCTAAGAAAAAGTTATCATATGCATTTTACTTTGAGTTTTGTAAGACCTGTCTCTGGTGCCAAACCCCCAGTGACCAGTCATTCTTCCTGGCTCCAGAATTTTACGGCACAGATGTGTGAATCAGGGGAATTGGGAATTCTCAGGTAGCAGTCAGTGGCACTAAATGACACTGTGAGAAAGCGTCCCCTTTGAATTTTCTCCAAGTCCCTTGATTACATCAAGATAACAACACCAACATAGCTTTCACTTACTGTCCTTTTTTAACTGGGAGGAAAATAGTTCAGGGCGTTAGATGAAAACAGAACAAAGCTAGAATTGAATATTTCCTTTTCATTTATTTTTATGATCCAATCTTCTCTAAGGTTTTACAGATAGTGATATGAGGACTATCTTATTCATGCATATTATGTTAAAGCAAGCTTCATCCTTCAGAAATGCTAAACACAGTGTCATCATGTTGACCACCACAGCTGTATTCCTTGGAGGCAGACAATAAGACAACAATGAGGATGCAAAGAGCTCAGGATTGGCAGTCTTGAAGAAAAGGAAGCAGGTTTCTTGCTGGAGCACAGGCCTGGAAAGGGTTTCCTAGGGTCTGGGAGACAGGAAAACTGACTGAATCCATCAGATTATGCCACACTGGGCCATGCAGCCAGGCTATGACTTTCTTCAGTCTTTAGATGCTGACTTTCCTACAAGGTAGAGAGAGCAGCATGGATGTGTACTTCTGAGGTTGCAACAGACCCAAAAGAGGCTGACAACCAGAGAAACACACATATGTATGATATACAAATACCATACATATACATAGACCACACATATTCAATACATATTGCATATACATATACCATACATACAGCACACATCGTAAACACTACACACACACACAAACGACATACACACCATGCATACCATATACACACACATCTTACACCATATACAGACCAAACAAACAACACATCACACATGTGTAGCAAACACCACAAACAGGTACCAAATACGGTATCTGCACCACACATGTGTGTCATACACAACACACTACATCACAAATATAATACACAAAGGATATGCATATTGCACATACAGAACATAACACAGTATATTCCACATACGCATCATACACATACCACATACCATGTACATATAAAACTCACATCACATACATATAATACACACAACAGACTAGCACACTGCACATGCGTGCATGCACACACACACACACACACACGACCTTCCCTGAAAGGCCAGAGCAATCCATGTTATTTCCTTTGGCCAATTAATGAAAAATATTTCTTTCATCCTCAGTTCCTCAACTGCAATCGGGTTAGGCTGGATTTGTCTTCTTTAGTCTGTGTCTCACAGCTACAGCACATGTTTATTTCTACAAACACTGAATTGTGGCTTCTTGCAGAATACAGTTCTTAGCATTTAAAACCAGAAACCCTGAGTGAGACGCTCTCTGCTAGCAACTGTTGCCTGTACCTTCAGATGGAGTGGTAAAGGTAGGAGGGGAAGCAGGGAAAGGAAAGAGAAAAACTCTATTCCTGTTCAAAGCTTCCTAGTAAAATAGAAAGCCTCAGATCACTGCCAACTGTCTGGGGAGATATTTTTCTTACTGATCTATTTTTGGCAGTCAGATCAACTTCATGCACCATTGTTTTGCTTATGGCATGTACGGTAGCCAGAGAGAAACCCATAATGTCTGTTCTGTCTGCTGGGAGTCTCATACCCCTGTGCACCGTGACGAAGGGCCTGAGCACAACAATCTTTTTTTTTCTTTCCCGCAGGCAGCACAATGTTTGAAGCATCTTGGAATCTGTGGACCACATTTAAAATGAAAGAGACTCTTACAACATACTAAATACAATAACCATGATAAAAATTAGCACAGCCCATCAAGCAGTAGGGTAGCTCCATTTGTCGAAGCTGTCAACGAACACAAAGCCAGGAGGGGTGAGCGATGCAAAAAAAGAACAAAGCTTACATCCACAGAAAGGAAGCATCCATTTTGACAGCAATGTTTTCCTCTTAAAATATGTTACTCAAATATTTAAACAAGGGCATAAAATTAGATTTCATTGTGGAAAAATAATCACAGCTGGCTAAAGTGAACGCAGGTCTGTGACTGCCTTCTTTATCTTCCATTTAACCTTCTGAAAAAGGCAATACTGTGGGCCCTGACTCACAGCTTCACTTGTTTTTTTCTTTAGTGGAGTTTTTCAAAAATTTGAACTCTTCACAGGGAAATCGCTGTGACATTGGAAACTGACTCACATTTCCTAGTTTTTCATAAAACAATGATATTTTTTCCCCTTTGATGGTCTCGCCTGACTCCACAGGAAATTTTACTACCGGAGTCCTTTCATCTCTGTCCTGGTTTGAAGGCAAATGACCCTTGGTCTCCTTGAGCGCTGCATAAATCACAAAGCAATCTGCTAAGAGACGCCTGCGGCAAGCATCTCCAATTGAAATCAAAAAGATATTCAGAAAAATTCATGCTGTACTCCTGAGGAGGAACTGAGGCAAAGTGACCCTGACCCGTGGCATCCCTTGTCTCACACACACAGGCACAGCAAGCGGTGTCTATGGGAACACAGGCATCAGCTTATATGGGACACGGTGTCTGCAACACTGAGTCTGTCCCAGGCAATCCCTTGTGCTCTGCCCTTCCCAAAACATGACCTATTAGAAACCAAATTCTTCTCAGAACGTTAATGATGAGCCTTTCCCTCAGTATTTTGCAATTTAGTAAATGTTTTTATTACAGACAGCATTAATGGAATATTAAGCCAACCAGAAGGAAGTCATCAATTGCAATCCTGCTATGCGGAGAACGTTTCCATGTGAGCATACATACATCATTTTAGAAAAACCCAGCAGAGAAGAGATAGCATTCCATTTCCATTTCACTGAGGAATGTGTCTCATTCCTCACATAGTCTTCAAGTTTGCCATTTTCAAGAGGTAAAACTTCCAGCAACAACTGTTTCCATGTTTATTATTATTTTTGCATGTGTTTGTGTTTTTGAATTTTTCATGTTTGTGGGTACACATATGCTTGTTTGTGTGTCTGTGAAGGTCGAATGTCATCCTCCCCTGTTTTCCATTTTATATTCTGTGGCAGGGAATCTCTCTGAACCCAGGACTTTACACTCCTGGCCACTCTAACTGCCTAGCTTGCTTTGGGGATCTCTTTTGTATGATTACAGATGGCTGCCACACCTTGCTGATGTTTTTAACGTGGATTCTGAGGACCCAAACTCTGGTCCTCACTTGTGCAGGGGCTCTACCATCTGAGCCATCTCTCCGATTGTTAACATTTATTTAGCATGTGTCTTGTTGAACCTCATGTTGGACACCATAAGGAAGAGCTTACCAGCTCAGGCTCTGCGTTGTAAATGCATCTGAAAGTGGGTTCCACAATTGCTGCTCTGGGAACCTCACAGGCTGTCTCTAAGCCTCCAATTTTATCTACAGGTAAAAATGGGAGGCTTCATATCATTTCATTCCAAGGGTTACTGGGAAATGTAAATGAGAATGCACATAAAAAGCCGCTAGCAACAGCCCTGACTAAAAACAACCATTTAATGGATGCTGACTGCTTTTTATTAATTACAATAAAAACATTTATTTTTGGTGGATAACATTATACTTGAAAGTATAAAAAATACTTCCATGTATTTGCAGGCATATTAGAGCCAAACTGCAACATCTCCACCCATCTTTTCCCTTCCCAGACACAGGGTTCATAGCAGCAGAGCCTCTTACAGTGGACAGTGCTGCACGGTTCTGAGCTCACATTTCTTGCATAAATACAACAGGGGTCTCCTATGGGTCTGGCCACCCACAACCATCGCATAGAGAGACAGAATGTGAGTGGAGCATGAGCGGGCCGTGCACGGGGCGGGACGTGAGCAGGGTGTGAGCAGGGCATGAGCATGGTGTGATTGGAGCATGAGCAGGGTGTGAGCAGGGCATGAGCATGGTGTGAGTGGGGCATGAGCAGGGTGTGAGCAGGGCATGAGCATGGTGTGAGTGGGGCATGAGCAGGGCGTGGGCCGGGCGTGAGGGGGGAGGGAGCGTGAGGGGCCAAGAGTGGGACTTGAACCGATCATGAGCAAGGCCTGCCCTCAATCCCCAACACTTGTGTGCGGGTGGTCACGTCTTGACTCATTGCCTTTGTCCTGCAAATCTGGCCTTGTTTTCAGCATACTGAATCTCTACCAGAATTCATCCTGGGAATTTAGCTTCCCAGCCCTGAAGCCTTTCTCGGTTTCCTTGTTTTAAAGTGATGCCACTTTTTCTGGAACTCTCCATGATGTCTTTTAGCAAGTCTTCATGCATGAAGCAATGAAGTCAGATAAATTGAAATGAATGGTGAGGTGTTCAACAGAAAAAAGCAGAATCTGATTGAGCTCAAAGCCACATTCATACCTAGAAAGTCATTTTCTTATACGCTAAGAGTACAGGGACCGTGCTCAATTTATCTCTTTGTCTCTTTTTTAGTGTAATCATCATTCATCTCCTCCAATTGTCAGCCAGGAATCATCTGGGAGGAAGGTCTCTGATGGAGGAAGGCAGCCAAATGTCTCTATCATTTCTAGAGTTTGGAAGTTGCTTATTTCTTGTTTGCTTAGGTAATATTGTATCTTTCTGGAGTCTTTGATGGAGTTGAAGAATAGTTAGTTATAGTTATAGTTTTCCTTAGTTATGATAAAGATAAAATAGATGTAAATATTGTAATTTTTACTTGATAACTGTTTTGTTATATGTAATTTTGCTCTGTTAAAGTGAATGCCTTTCCTTTTTGTTTAAACAGAAAAAGGGGAAATGATGGAGGAAGGTCATTGGTTAATTAAAAAAGAAACTGCTTGGCCCTCATAGGTTAGAACATAGGTGGGTGGAGTAAACAGAACAGAATGCTGGGAGGAAGAGGAAGTGAGCTCAAATGCCATTTCCTCTCCTCTCCAGGGCAGACGCAATGAAGCAAGCCACCAGGTCAGACATGCTGAATCTTTCCCGGTAAGACTGATGCTACACAGATTATTAGAGATGGGTTGATCGGGATATGAGAATTAGCCAGTAAGGGCTAGAGCTAATGGGCCAAGCAGTGTTTAAAAGAATACAGTTTGTGTGTTGTTATTTCAGGGCATAAACTAGCCAGGTGACCATAAGCTGGGGTGGCAGGAACGCAGCTCGCAGCTCCCACTACAGGTCTCGGTGCAGGATGATCTGGGTCAGGTGGGTGAGGGCATGTCTGTGGGATTGTCTCCCTTACTGTAGTTGATGAGGGAAGACACTGCCCAAAAATGGCAGCACATTCCTGGTTTGGGGCCCTGGACCCATGAAAAGAGAGGAAACTAAGCATGACTGCGCTGGGGAACATTATTTTAAGGTGTATGACTTTTGTTTATACTGAATTTGTTTATTCTGTGAAGTTGTAATTCTTTGTCTATCTAAAAACACCTGGTGGCCCTAATAAAGAGCTGAATGACCAATAGAGAGGTAGGAGCAAGGATAGGTAGGGTTGGCTGACAGAGAACATAAAAGAAGGGCAAACAAGGAAAAAAAGAAGCAATGAGATGTAGCATGATTAATAAAAACCCAGAGACAGAAATTGGGGTTCAACCTGAAGGTCAGAAAAGCAAAACAGCCAGCCACTGGCTCTTACCTCTACCTCAGTCAGAAATGGCGATCCTGCCTCCCGGAATCTCAGAATGAAACTGAGAACTGTCTCCTCCCATCTTAAATTTTTTTCTAGTTCTTGGGTTAAAAGCACATACCACTACCATCAGGTTTCTATGGCAAACCAGTGTGGCTACTGGGATTAAAGGTGTGTGTCACCACTGCCTGGTCTGTAAGGCTGATAAGTGTGACTGTTTTACTCTCTGAACTTCAGGCAAGCTTTATTTATTAAAATACAAATGAAATGTCAATACAATCAGAGAACAAGGGGAGGAAGACATCAGGGACCAGCCACCCAGTCACCCTGCCACCCAGTCAGCCATGGAGTAAGAATGAAAGTAAAATATACAGAAGTAAGAAAAGGAAAAAGCCCAGACACAAACAGTAGATGGGATAATTTAGGTTAGAAAAGGCCAGGTATTTATAACTAAGAATGTGGGTGATTTATTTGGGAGCTAGGGGGCGGGCCCCCAAAAGAATAAAGAGCCAAAAGGGAGCAAGCAAAGACATTACACTACATGCTTGCTTTCATAGATCTCTGTTCTTTTCTCAAGTTCCCACCACATCTACTCCCTCCAAATGGATGAAAACCTGAAACTGAGCTAAAATAAAAATAAACCCTTTCTTCCCTAAGCTGCTGGGTTTGTTTTTTTTTTTAATTGGTCAGGCTGTTTATCATAGCCTCAGAAATGAAACTCTGAATTTCCAGAATGTTCCAATTTCATTTTTCGAAGTACGTAGAGTTTGACTCAAAACAGGAATTAATCAGTATCTGGACCCAGAAGTCTACTCTCAAGAAGACTATCATAGTACACCAAGGAGCCGAAGAAAGTCTAAAGAAGCCAGCTTACAGTTTAACTATGAAACTATCACCACTGTCAGAGAAGAGTTGCATTTCTGATCAAATCTGTCATCCAAAATAATGTTTTCAGAGATTTGGAAAAGGATTGGCCTCAGCTCGACTGGTCATCTTTATCCTATGAGTGTCCAGGTTTTATTTTTACCCATGGTTTGGGATCTGTCTGTTTTTGACAGAGACCCTAAGATATGTGAGAATTAAAAAACAGCAACAGCAACTTCTTTTAAGGGCCATTAAACAGGCAGGTAATAGTGAATGGCAGGATGAAGAGAGGGAGGTGGCAGGAAGTGAGGGAAGGAGAGGGAAGGAGGGAGAGGGGGTAACAGAGAAGAGAGGGAGGGAAGGAGGGAGGGAAGGAAAGAGAAAGAGAGAAAAAGGAAGGGAGGGGAGAAGGGAAAAGAGGATAGAGGGAGGAAGGAAAAGAGAGAGAAGAAGAAAGGGTAGGAGGGAGGGAGAGGGAGAGAGAGGAGAGAGACTGATTTTTCAATATGGTCTTACTGGTATGAGAACAAAGATACCCAAAACCACTTTTTCCAGGCCCTGCTCTCATCCCACCCTAAGTACATCCCATCTTAAGTCCATCTTCAGCATTTTGTCATCCAGCTGAGATATAAATAAAAGGCCAATGGTGTGCATAAGGCATCCAAGTCAGGGTGTGCCATAGCCTTCACTAACACACCATGGTCTCAGTGCCAGTCTTCCCTGCAAGGTGGTCTAATAAGTTGTCAGAACTGCATGAAATTCCTTTCTGGAACACCAGTTCCTCCTCTGACTGGCACAAGACTTTATACCTTTTCTTTTCCTCAGCATGAGATTTTTGGAAAAATTCCAATTTGTGGGGAATCATTTTTTCAGTGGTCTGACAGACAAAGGGAGAGACATGGGTGTCTGTCTAGAAAGCATAGTAGCTGCCAGGATAGCTACAGTCACTTTCTTTGAGAGAAGATGTCCTTACCTCCACTGCCACCCTTTCTAGGCCCTCAGTATCATTCCGTCTAGGAAGACCAGGTTCATTAAAAGCACACTTCAAATAGAATGTAAACCCTAGTAACATCCATCATAACCTCTCCTCCAGTGATCTGTCACAGGAAGGTATATAATGTGACATGTTTCCCAGCACTGACTAAACATAAAACTAGCCCATTAACTTGAAGGATTTTCTCCTCCAGATTCCATATGGAGTGTACAAATTAATTAAGTCCTAGAACTATAAACTGGATATAATTAGTTTTAACCAGTCTAAGACCTGCATCACCAAATAGTCTAAAAGGCATCAAATAATTAAGCACATTTCTGATATTAACAGGCACATAAACATTTCATTGCAAAGTAACAGTACATTCATCCAAATAGCTAAAGGTTACTGCCTGATTCTTTTAAACTCAGCATGAGGACTGGATTTAATGTCACTTTTCAAGGTCAATTAATTCCCCTGCCACCAACTGAGCAGGTGATGCAATGTCCAGGAAGACACTTGCTCACTCCATTTCAAAACTGATGGTTCTCCCCAAGCCAGGTAACACAGTGAGACCCTATTTCAAACAGCATTCATTGTATAGTAAGATAATACAGAAAGATCCTGCTTTCTATTGGGTTTGTGTGTAAAAGGGGTATTTGAGAATCAGCCATGAGTCATTTGCATCAAGACCACACCTCAATTCAAGGGTCCAAAGACATCAGGGCAGAGGGGTTGAAAGAATGTTAAGAGCTGGAGGACAAGGAGGAGAGCTATTAAACACTGCCTTTTGCATACTAAGTCACAGGAAGTAGCTGTGGTTGCCTGCCTAAAACTCAGTCAGTAAAAATTCTCATGGACAGGAAAGAGCTTTCCAGGCCCAGCCTTGCTGGGAGAACTACTGGAAGTTCATAGCTGCTGAGGAAAAAGTCACTTTTCTTGGGGTTGAGGCTGTAGGAGACTGCCCATACCCCAGTGGATGTTCCCACATCCATTTCCAAACAGCACTAATTAGTCTCAGAAGCTATTAATAATATTCTTTTTAAAGACCATGAACTCAAGTGGGAGATATGATAATGGGCCCCAAGGGTATTGGAGGGAGGTGGTGTGGAGTGGATAAGATTAAAATGCATTAAATGCTTCTATGAAATTTTCAAAACATAAACTATTATGGAAAGAGAAAGATGATTTTGTTCTCAGCAAACAGAGACTTAGATACAGGTCAGCTCTGTAACCTGTAGCTTCTGGTTTAGGTTCTCTGGGCCTCACCTAGTCATTGGCAGTACTGGGTCATCTCTGACGAGTCTTTTTTTTTTTTTTTTTTTTTTTTTGGTTTTTCGAGACAGGGTTTCTCTGTGGCTTTGGAGCCTGTCCTGGAACTAGCTCTTGTAGACCAGGCTAGTCTCGAACTCACAGAGATCCGCCTGCCTCTGCCTCCCAAGTGATTCTGATGAGTCTTTAAGAGCACCATTGCCACACTATTCTTGACATGTATCTGCCTTTGAGGAATCTGGTGGATCCTGAGTAGCTGCTGCAGACTCTTTGTTCCTTCTGTCATTGCTGTAATAAAATGCTTGACAAAAGCATTGTAAGAAGGAAAGGAAGGGGTAGTTTAGACTCGGTTTGAGAATGTAATCCATCATGGCAGCAGAGGTGTGAGGTGACTGTTCACACAGCTTCTACAGTCAGGAGGCATAGAGATGAACACTAGCCCCCTGTCAGCCCAAGAACCTGGTTTATAGAAAGAGTTGCCCCCATTTAGCGTGAGTCTTCACTAACTAACTAACCCGCTCGAGAAAAATCCTGATATACATGCTCAGAGATTTGTTTCCTTGGATACTCTAGATCCTGTGAACTTGATAATCAACAGTTCCCATAACAGCTGTGGGTTTGCGTTTCCTGATGACGTGTAGTGTGTTCGTCTTCCCTGTTTTTAGAACATTTGCCCACAGTGTTTCAGTCATCAGAGCCATGCCCACGCTGCATGCCACTCAGGCATAGTTCCAACTCTGCTCTGTGAGTGGGTGGAGGTGGAGGCCGCTTGTTCGTTTCTCAGCTGCTTAGCCCCACAGTAATCACACAGAAACTGTATTAATTAAATCACTGCTTGGCCTATTAACTCTAGATTCTTATAGGCTAGCTATTACATCTTGAATTAACCCATTTCTATTAATCTGTGTATCATCATGTGATTGTGGCTTACAGGGTAAAATACTTACACGTCTGTCTCTGGCAGAGGTTACATGGCTTCTCACTAACTTCACCTACTCTCTCTCTCTCTCTCTCTCTATATATATATATATATATATATATGGAGGATATTATGTTAAGCCATTGGCTGAAAGCAGCTTCTTTATTCATTAACCAATAAAAGCAACACATATACAGAAGGACTTCCCACACCATTTACCCTTTTCTGTTTAAATAAAAAGGAAGGTTTTAAATTTTACATAGTAAAATTACATATAACAAAAGAGGTATCAGTCAGTGAGAAGCCATTTATCCTACATCAGAGACAGATTTTGCTGGAATTTTACCCGGTAAGCCACAGCCACATGGTGATACACAGAGTAATAGAAATGGGTTAATTTAAGATGTAAGAGCTAGACAATAAGAAACTAGAGCTAATAAGTCAAGAATTGATTTAGTTAATACAATTTCTGTGTATCAGGGCTAAATGGCTGGGAAACAAGCAAGCCTCCTCTGCTACAAACTAGCATGCCGATGTGGTTGACTATATCTACATAAAACTTGAGAAAGCTAAAAAAGGAATTCTGAACACAAAAGAACAGAGTTAAGCATGTTTTTTTGGTAGCAGCATTTTCTTGGATAGGTTCTGTTTGCTAGAAGCAAGGAGAGGCATGATCCTTTTAAGAGAAGGCTTCCTGACTCAGCGGTAGCAGCAAAAACTTTGCAGCTCCTTTAAGAAGGCTTCCTAGGCCATGCTGCCAGCATCAACTCTGAATCTTTCAGAAGACAGAGCATTTAAATGATATTTGTGAGCAGCATGCTACAAACTGCTTAATGGCATGACATAGATCCACTGTATTGTACAGTTGGGGCAGTTGTGCATGGCTCACAGAGGCAGTGAATATGCCTCTGCCATGCTGTACTGGGCAGAGTCAAAAGGCAAGGTAGCATTAGTCTTAGCCATGCCCACTTAGCATTTTTTTCAAAAAGCACTCCTGGTGAAAAGATAATTACAGATATGCAATAAAAACAAATTTAGATGTAAAAAACCCTTAAATGGGTTACAGTGTTGGATAAATGTACATAGGCTTAAGAGAGAGAGGAAAAAGAGTATAGACAGATATAATATAAAAGAGTGCAGACAGTCATAGCTTAAAGAAGTAAAGATAATAAAATAAATATTAAACTTGAAGAAAAAGTAATATAGTAAGAACATAAGCCACGTATAGATGGATATACACAGAGAGTCTGAATTATGTATATTATTGTGTTTTCTTTGAATTTTTTGACTGTGAAGGAGCTAAGTACAGAGAGAGATTTCATTGTATGGGCTGCTGAGCTAAACCAACATATATATTTTAAAGGTATCTTGACTATAAAATTTGGGTCTAAGGATGTGTTGCTTTGGGAAAGAAGTTCTGCTTTTGTTTCCACAGAAGATGAGAACCTGTGAATTTCTTCCATACTAATGTAGTTTTATGGACCAAGACCACCCAAAAGGCCTCCCTAAACACCCCAAAAGTTATATTGCCCAATTAACAACAGGAAGTAGTTTGGAGAGAGCTATGCCTAAATTCCCAAATATTGCTTATAAATGTTTGTTTACATTTAAGGGAATATGCTATAGAGATGAATGCTTTGCATTGGTATGGATCTTGGTTTATTGATACAATTTTTAGGTCAGTTTTGTTATATGTATATTTCTGCTCTTTTAATGTATTGTGTTTGCATACCTCATTTAAAATGTAATGTATGAGTTCTGGGACATTGGTGGACCAGGATTGTGCCAGCCACATGGTCCAGAGCAGACCTGAGACAATGAGCTCCACTGGAACAGGTAGAGCGGAGTGGCCACTGAGTGAGTGAGCCACAGCCAGAAACTACTGAGGTTCCAAAAGTAAATCTGGGACCTTCAAGGGAGTAAACCTAAGCCAGAACCCCTGTGGGTCTGAGCATCAGTCTAGGACCTCCAAGGAACTAGGCCTGATCCAGGGCGTCTGCCAGTCTGGGAGTAAATCTGGGACCTCTGAGGGAGTAGGCAGGAACCAGAGATCTCTACAGGCCAGGCATGAGTCTGGGACCTCAGAGGGAATAGACCTGAGCCAGGACATCTGTATGTCTTGGCATTGGTCTGAGACATGAAAGGAAATAAGCAGGAACCTGAAACCTCTGCAGGTCCAAGTGTGAGTCTGGGACCTCGGAGGGAGTAAGCCTGAGCCACATCCTCTGTGGGTTTGGGTGCACCCAAGCCTGGGAACTCTGAGGGAGTAGACTGGAGCCAGAAACCTTTGCAAGACTAAATCCAAGCCAGGGACCTCTTCAGAAGGGGATCCAGACCAGGATTTGAAGAAACAAGTCAAAGCTGGTAACCTAGGCAAAAGTAGGCCTGAGACACCAAACTCCAAAGGAGTGAAGCAAAGCCCGGGAGCTCTGAGAGATCTCCAGGAACATGGAGTAACCAGCAGGGTAACTAGAACTGTACCATTGACTATATAATGAGGAACAACCATCTGAGATTTGGATTCACTGGCACCTAGAAGATTAATCAACAGAATCATAGACAGCCCCAACCACACCTATTAGAGGAAAAGATGAGTAGAAAAGGTAAGAACACACGCTACACCACAAAGTGCAACATGACACCAGTAAAACCTAAAGACCCTACAACAACAAGACTTGAACAACCAAATATAGATGAAGCAGAAGAAAATGACCTAAAATATAAGTTCAGGAGAATGTTTAAAATTCTTAAAGAGGAAATGAGAAATACCCTCAAAGAAATGGAGGAAAAGACAAACAAAAATTAGAAGACATCAGCAAATACCTTAAAGAAAACCAAAAAATTGAAATCAAACATATGAAAAAACTATTCAAGACTTGAAAACTGAAACAGTGACAATAAAGAAAACACAAGTTGAGGCAATTATAGAGACAGAAATCATAAGAAAACAATCAGGAACCACAAACGCAAGCATGAACAGCAGAATACAAGAGATGGAAGAGAGAATCTCAAGTGCTAAAGATACAATAGAGGAAATAGACTCATCAGTCAAAGAATACATTAAATCTAAAAAAGCTTAAAACAAAATATCCAGGAAATTTGGGAAATATTCATGAAAAGGTCAAACCTAAGAATACTAGGTATAGAAGAAAGAGAAGTTCAATTCAAAAGCACAGAAAATGTATTTAACAAAATCATAGAAGAAAACTTTCCCAACCTAAAGAAAGATATGCCTATGAAGATACAAAAAGCTTACAGAATGGCAAATGGACTGGATCAAAAAAAAAGTCCCCTCATCATATAATAATCAAAAAACTAAACATATAGAGTAAAGAAAGAATATTAAGAGCTGAAAAGGGGAAAAAAGCCAAGTAACATATAAAAATAGACCTATCAGAATTACACATGATTTCTCATTGGAGACAATGAAAGTCATAAGGTCATGGTCAAGCATTATGCAGACATTAATAGACCATGGGTGCCAGCCCAGACATACTATACCCAGCAAAACTGTCAATCACCATAGAAGGACAAAACAAGATATTCCATGACAAAACCAGATTTCACCAATACCTAGCCACAAACACAGCCTTACACAAAATACTAGAAGGAAAACTCCAACCTAAGGAAGTTGGCTATACCAACAAATGATGTGGGAAGGTCATTGGTTAATTAATAAACTGCTTGGCCTCATAGGTTAGAACATAGGTAGGTGGAGTAAACAGAACAGAATGCTGGGAGGAAGAGGAAGTGAGGTAAGACGCCATGCCTCTGCTCTCGGGGTGAAGCAAGCCGCCAGGTCAGACATGTTGAATCTTTCCCGGTAAGACTGGTGCTACACAGATTACTAAATATGGGTTAGGCAAGATAAGTCACCACCTCGTGGTGCTACACACATTAATAGAAATGGGCCAAGCAGTGTTTATATGAATAGAGTTTGTGTGTAATTATTTTGGGGCATAAGCTAGACAGAAGGCCTGGAGCCAGGGGCAGGAATGCAGCCCACAACTCCCACTACAAACAAAAGCACAGACAATTGATGTTCTCATAGCAGCAAATCCCAAAGAAGGTAAAAACGCACAAATTAACATCACCAACAATGAAAACTAAATTAACAGGAGATAGCAATTACTGGTCATTAATATCCCTTAATATAAATGGACTCAGCTCACCTATAAAAAGGTACAGGCTAACAGATTGGATATGAAAACAGAATCCATCTTCCTCTGCATACAACAAACACATTTCAACGTCAAAGACAGACATTGTCTCAGAGTAAAGGTTGGGAAAAATATTCCAATCAAATGGACCTAAGAAACAAGTGGTGTAGCTATCCTACTATCTTACAAAATAGACTTCAAACAGAAATCAATCAAAAGAGACAAAGAAGGACATTTCATATTAGTCACAGGAAAAATCCATCAAGAGGAAATATCAATACCTATGTCCCAAATACAAGGGCACCCTCATATGTAAAAAAAACTTCTAAAGCTTAAATCAAACAAACAAACAAAAAACCCACACACTAATATTTGGATACTTCAACACTCCACTCTCACCACTGGACATGTCAGTCAGATAAAAACTTAACTGAGAAATAAGGGAACTAACAAATGTTATGACTCAAATAGCCTTAACAGACATATATAGACTATTCCATCCAAACACAAAAGAATATACCCTCTTCTCTGCACCTCATGGAACCTTCTCAAAAATTAACCACATACTCGGTAACAAAACAAACCTCAACAAATACAAAAAAATTTGGAATAGCCCCATGTATCTTATCAGATCACCATGGTTTAAAACTAGAAGTCCACAGGAATACTAATTCCAGAAAGCACACAAACACATGGAAATTAAACCATGCTCATCTTAATCACTAATGGGTCAATGAAAAAATAAAGGGAGAAATTAAAGACTTCCTAAAATTCAATGAAAATGGACCACACAACATACCCAAATGTATGGGACACAATGAAAGAAGTGTTAAGAAGAATGTTAATAGCACTAGATTACTGCATTAAAAAGCTGGAAAAATCCCACATTAGTGAAATAACAGAACATTTGAAAGAAGCAAACTCACCTAAGAGAACTAGACAACGGGAAATAATCAAAGTGAGAGCTGAAATCAACAAAATAGAAAAAAAGAAAACATTACAGAGAATATTAGACAAAGAGTTGGTTCTTGGAAAAAATCAACAAAATAGGCAAACCTTTATCCAAACTAACCAAAAAGCAGATAGAGACTATCTAAATTGACAAAAATCAGAAATGAAAAGGGGAACATAACAACAGACATGGAGGAAATACAGAGAATTATCAAGTCATATTTTAAAAACCTGTACTTCACAAAATTAGGCAGAATGAAGCTAGGTGGGAAAACTAAACTGAATGCTGGGAGAAAGTAGGCAGAGTCAGTGAGAAGCGATGTAGCCCCATCAGAGACAGACCTTGCCAGTAAGCCACAGCCATGTGGCAATGCACAGATTAATAAAAAAAAATGAGTTGATTTAAAATATAAGAGTTAGGCAGAAATACGCTTAATCTATTGGCCAAACAGTATTACAAATAATATAGTTTCTGTGTGGTTATTTCGGGTCTGGGCAGCCTGGAACAAACAAATGGCCTCTGCCTCAAGTGGTACTGGAATTCTCGGTGAGAATCAGAGTGTTTTGATAACATTAATGCTATCCACTGCCAGGCTTTCAGCAAAATGCTGAATTTCAGAAGTGACTCACATGTCTCAAAACCTACATGTCCAAGTTCACCATCAGGAATTTCTTTTATCCAGAGACCTTCTTCCTCCCCAGAGCTGTGCACTGGCTACAGTAGCTGGGAGCCTGATGCTGCTTGCAGCCCAGCAGTTCTGAGGTCAGCCATCCAGTCACCACCCACTCCTGAGGCTGGTAGGCACTGCTGGCATCTGGTGGATAGGAAAGCCTCATGAGTCCCTAAATAACACACACTGTCATATTCCCACACACACTAAAATGCTAAAAACCTAAATACATTTTTAAAAATCAAATTAAGGAAGAAAGGTTTTTTTTTTCGTTGCGGGAAAGACAGTTCATTGGGGGCAGGAAGTTGTGGCAACAGGGGCAAGAGGTGGTTGAGCACACTGTAGCTACAGGCAGGGAGTAGAGGGATGAATGTGGTGATTAGCTCCGTGTATGGGTCTTCCCACCTCGATTCACAGGATCGAGATACCCATTACAGACACGCCCACGAACCTCTTCTATGTCGAGTATAAACCTAACAAATCAACACTCCCTTTCTGATACACCTTTAGGAAAGACTAATTTTGCTTTTGATCTCTTGATTGCCATTGGAAAGCCCTCTTCTCTTTCCTTTGAGACAGGGTCTCTTTAAGGATGACCTTGAACTCCTGATTCTCCTATCTCTGCCTTTTGGATACTGGAGTTACAGGTGTGCTACGCCAAGCCTGGTTCATGTAGTGGAGGGGTATTTAACCCAAGGGCTTCATTCATGCTCTGCAAGTGTTCTGCCGCCTGAGCTACATCCGAGCCCTGAAAGGTCCCTTTCTGCTCTACAATATAGTCCACATTCTTTCTTCCACTAGATAACAGCTATTCTGGGTATGAATCAAGCTGCCTTTGCCTAGGCTGAGTCACTACTTGTGTGACCCTTGTGACCTCATGCAAAGAACAATGACGACAGTGAAACTATGTTACAGTTGAGAAATCATATCACAGCTCTTCAGGTATGTAACTCTGTTTATATCTCTGCTTTACGAATGTCCCTTTTTGACATGTATTTCATTTCTCTAACCATAAATAGTACAGAACGGAATTAGCTGCAGTTATCCAAATGATATAATTAAGTTTATATATTATATTTTACAAACGATATGCAATGATTTTCAATTTTATTCATAATTACTAACTTCTGGCTTTAAAAAATGTGTATTAAGTGGAAATATTGTCCCATTTTATAGCCTATTCTGATGTTAATAAAATAACACAATAAAATACCACCCACACAGATGATAAGCCTCACTCCATCACTTAGAAGCTTAATTAGCAAATTGAAGACTTAGTCTCACAGTTACACTTATATTTTCTGAGGTTTTAATTTAAGTAAAGCCTGTGGCCTAAATTACAGTAATTATAGCATGGTACTAAGTAAATAGAAGTGTGTCTGTCTTTCACAATTATGGCTTCATTTCATCTCCCACTTTCCCACATGGCAATGAGAATTTGTTTAAATTTTGATTTGGTTTATAAAGGTTTGTTGTTTTTTGTTTTGTTCTTTTGTTTTGTTTTTGGTGTGAGGGGAGCAGGGGCATATGTTCTAAAAACAGAAGTGCAAACGTGCAGATACTTCATGGATTTTGCCCTCAATAAACATTACTGTTTGCTGGTAGTATACACGATGACATAGCAATGCTTTCAGTCTCCAAGGAAGTGTCACCTTCCCCAACATCTTCAGAAAACATTCGTGGAGAAAGGGTTATTGGGTGGAGTCTGCTGTGTCTGCATTCGTCTGTTATAGCAGGATAAAAATCAATTTCAGTGGCAGTTATTTAAAAAAAAAAAAAAACCAGGCATTTCTGCAATGAAGGGGCATCCCTTTGATAAAGTGTTCCCTCGGTGCAGACACTTGGCCATTTCCAAGACCCTGAAACCTTTTGTCCAGCTCTGATGCTGCATGCCCACCTGTGTCACGGCCCCCCTCGGCCAGCAAGGAGGACGCACGACACACCGGAGCTCTTCCTGCTGCAGTTTTATTCAGGACCTTTTGACAATTGTAAAATCTCTCTCTCTCTCTCTCTCTCTCTCTCTCTCTCCCTCTCTTTTCCTCTCTCTCTTCCTCTCTCCCAGGGCAAACCTCTCCCAGCCCTTAAGTAGGCATGGGCTACCAATCCTGGATTGCCAGGTGGGCACTGCTCATAGGTCCACGCATATGCAAGCAGCTGACAATCATTGCGTGATAATAGCATAAGTCAGGCCTACTTGATATTAGGAGTTGATTATCACAGAGAGCACTCACTTTCGGGATCGCAGAGGGCGGAAGCCAGCACCGTCAGGGGCGACTCCACGCAGCTCTCTATACATAGCCATCAGGTGTGAATCCACACGGCTCTCTACACACCTGCCAGGCTCCTTTTGTCCCCAGGCACTCTATGTCCTGTCCTCACACAAGTGCTCCAACATTGCTTTGTGTGCCTCCTGCATCACTCAACACAGTAGCCCACTGTAGTGACAAGTAAGTTGGGCAACTGTCATCAAGTTCTTGCTCCTACAATTGGAGAAGCAGGGGGAGTAGTAAATGGATCCTGGCCTGAAAGTCAAGCTCATTTGGTAGAGGGTTTGCCTGCATGCATGAAGTCTTGATTTTGATCCCCAGTACTGTATAAACCAGGTGTCACAACACACCCCTATATTCCTAGGAGCCTAGAGCTCATACTGAGCTATGTAGCAAATTTTAAGCCAGCCTAAGCAACACAAGATACCCAAAGAAAGAGAGAAAGACAGAGACAGACAGAGACAGAGACAGAGACAGACAGAGACAGAAAGAGACAGAGAGAGACAGACACAGAGAGAGACAGAAAGAGACAGAGAGAGACAGACACACAGAGAGAGAGAGCGAGAGAGAGAGACAGAGACAGAGACGGAAAGAGAGAGAGAGAGCATCTAGTGCCTTTATCACTACTGCAGATGGCTCATCCCTGTGCTGGTTACTTTTCTCATTATTAAGACAAGATGTTTGACAGAAACAACTTAAGAAAGAGATATTTATTTGGCTCATGGTTTCAAAGAAACATCAGTTCATCGTGGTGGGCAGCCATGAGAGGACAGCCCTGGGATGGCAGGAGAGTATGGCAGAGGCTCATTCACATTGTGGCCTGGGGCCAGGAAGGAGAAAACGGGGGCCAGAAGTAAGCTACCCTGTAACCTCAAAGCCCCACCTTAATCACACACCTCAGCCTGTCAGAACTGACTCCCAAAGAATTGCCCACAAATTCCCAACACAATACCACGATCTGTGTACCAAATATTCAAACTCGTGAGTCTGGGATTCATAGGGCTTTTAACATCTCAATTATAAAAGTCCTCATCTTTTGCAAACTTTATCCCTCACTCTCTCCTACTTATTTTCTCTGTCTGCCAGCCCTGCCTATCTCTCTACAGCCTAGCTCACTCAGCTTTTTATTAGAACAACCAGGTGCCTTAGGCAGGCAAGGTAAAACAAATGCAACATCTATTTCCATAATTAAACAAATGCAGCATAAACAAAAGTAACACATCTTTACATTGTGAGCAAAGGCAGCAGAAACAAATGTAACTTTTTTTTTTTTTTTTTTTGAGACAGGGTTTCTCTTTAGGTTTGGATCCTGTCCTAGAACTAGCTCTTGTAGACCAGGATGGCCTCGAACTCACAAAGATCTGCCTGCCTCTGCCTCCTGAGTACTGGGATTAAAGGTGTGCACCACCTCTGCCCAGCTCTTTTACACAGTTAAAGTAATATTCACCAGCATAAACAAATGTAACACATCTTTACCTAGTAAAAGTTAAAGTAATACTGCTACTAATTGTCAACCTGACAGAATCTAGAACCATTTAGGAGACAAACCTCCTGCATGCCTGGAATAGAGTTTTTTCTGATTAATTTAATTGAGGTGGGAAGTTCTTAGAGGTAGATATCTCCATGATTTTAGAGACCTGGAACGGTAAGGTTCTGGAATAAGCCTTTGTTTGACTCCAGACTCCAAACACAGTGTTCTGGGATTAGAACTTGTTTCTGGACCTTCCCCAACCAGACCTTCGGATGGGGGTGGTATTGCTCACCTGGGATACCATTTGCCTTACCGTAATAAACAGATAGTGCCATTCCATGGACTAGGGTTCTGAAGAGAATAAAAAGGAGAAAGTGAGTTGAGTACTGCCATTATATCTCTCTGCTTCCTGGGTATGGGTGCAACATGACCAACCATTGCCTACTGCCATGTCTTCCCTGCCATGGTGGGCAAATATTGAATATTTTGTCCCAGCAACAAAATGTTAACCATAATAACTTTATTATTAATTTATTATTATTATAAATTATTATTATTTATTTAATAAATTAAAACTTCAGACATTTTCAAGTTAAATTTCATATAGTTTTATGATTTCGTAAAAATATTTTTCTGATAAAAGTTTTCTAATAAAAGACATCCTTTTGCATCTATTATAATGTTAAAATGGAAAAAAGAGGGAATTGATTCTAACCTTCTGAAACAATTTCAACCTTGTTTTAAATGACTAGAGATGCAGTTTCTCATAGAGCACGGCAGCCTGCCTCCTTCATATGCCCGCCTGTCCCAGTTTTACAGGTGAGATAATCTCCAGTTTTACAGTTACACTGCTGAACTGAATGTGGCCGTTAGCAGTCTGTGTCTTCCTTTACCATGGAGTTTTTAGCGTGGAATTTGATTTTCCAAGCCTGTGTTTGTACTACACTCCTGACATAGGTTGTTCAGGGCTATTCCTCAGGTATGAAGGTCCTCAGCTGTCTCAGTTCTTTGTGGAGACCACAGGTCAGAATATTTGAAGTAGAGACTGTCTCAGAAAAAGGGCTGTGTGGTCTGAAAAAGATGTAGGTATCCTTGTGTAGGAGCAAAGAGATGACAGAATGCACAGGTCCCTGTGTCCTGTGCCTCTAGGAATACCCAGGACATCTGTCGTTGAAGGGAGCAGGGAGACTCTAGCTCTTATCACCTTCCTAATAACAAGTGTTGGGAATTTATCGGGTGCAAGCATATGCACAGTCTTCTCCAGTACTAGTTAAAAGTCCTTAGATGTGGAAGCCTCCATGATCTCAGAGAGACCATCAAAAACTTTGAGTCTGAACTCAAGACTGTGTCTGTTTGACTCCAGAGACAGTACTCTGGGATTAGAGGCCTGTTTCTGAACCAAACACAATTGCACCAGACTTTTGGATGAGGGCGGTGCTGCACAGCTGAGATACCACTAGGAAGCTGAGGCAAGAACAATGCATTCACAGTCATTCTAGGCAACTCAAAGAAACCTTGACGCAAAACAAAAACCAAAATGGGATGCTGTGGAATAATCCTTTGTACATTGTCAAGATTTGTCGCTGTGATTGCTTTAATAAAGAAGCTGAGTGGCTAATAGCTGAACAGGATAAAGTTTGGCAGAAAAGCCAAACTAAGAATCATGGGAAAAAGAAAGGTGGAGTCAGAGGAGTTGCAAGCAGAGACAGAGAGAACCAAGTTGGGCATGCCATACTGAGAAAAATTACAAAGTCATGTGACAAAACATAGATAAGAAATATGGATTAATTTAAAGGGTTAGCTAGTAATAAGCCTGAGCTATTGATGAGCATTTATAATTAATATTAGGACTCTGAGTGGTTATTTGAGAGTGATTCCCAACACGGGAAAATGCCACCAACAACGGGGTAGGATTGTAGTTCAGTGGTAGAGGTGAGGCTCTGGGTTTGAGTTCAAGGAAAAAAGATAGCAAGGGAGACAAAAAGAGAGGCAGAGCAGATATCTCCATGCCTTCTGGGTGACTTTCTGCCAACACCCTGCATTAGTTGTTATCATATTCTTTTTTATTTTTAAAGTTTAATACTATATGTAATATTTATGTAACATTTTGTTGCTGGGACAAAATACCCAATAAAGCAATTTAAGGAAGAATGGGGACTGAACTTGGGTTATCAGGCTTGGCAGCAAACACCTTTACCTAGGAAACTATCTTGTAGCCCAGTAATTCCCACTCTCCTTTCCTCTTCAGAATGAAGCATGGCCCTGGCTTCAAAAACCAGAAAATGTCTAGAGTGGCATGGGTAAACCCTACAGAGTAACTTCCTATTTGTCCCTCCAGATAATTTTCAGAACTGCTATAATCTACCATCCCTGACTCTTTACACTCCCCCTTAATAGGTCCCTTCTTAATTATTAATTATTATCCTCATTAATGTTTATTGAATTGTATAAAATATGGAGGAAGACTAGCACCCCCAACCATACACAATTTTGGCTTTTGATCCAAACATTTATATTCTAAACACAATGTTATTGGGTAGGCTAATTCTGTATTAGGAAGTGGGGCATTTGCAGTAAATGTCAGATGCTAATTTTGTGATCACCAGAAGTAGCAATTTACCCCACACAAAGACTGAGATTTGGCAAGCAAGACTCTGTCCATCTACCCACACGTGAGGAGGAAGGCAGGCCCAGTATTGTGTTCCTCCTTCACAGAAACTGTCAACAGTGATCTTCCCACTCCCATGTGGGCTGTGTATGTATGAGAGAGAGAGAGAGAGAGAGAGAGAGAGAGAGAGAGAGAGAGAGAGAGAGAATATGTGTGTATGTATGCAGATGTGTGTAGAAGTCAGAGGACAACCTCGGGTGTCAGTCTTCACATCCACCTTGTCTGAGACGGGGTCTCTTGTTCATCACTGTAAACCCCAAGTCACCTGGCCCAAGAACTTCCAAGAGGATGTTTTTAGCCCTTAATCAAGTGCACGGGCAAGAAGTAGTGAGGTTGGTGGGTACAGGTGGCCATCTGGATAGTCAGAGCTGAAACATTGTCAGACATCTCTTTTTGCCATTACCTACAGCAATAGCCACATCCAGGACCTGCCTCTTGTGCCTTATGATTTTTAAATGTCACAAGAAGAGTGATGTAATCAGTCTATTCACTCTTTCAAATTCTTGAGCACAGGAAGACAAACAATGCTTGATTGCTTCAAAACCTTCTGCCATGTGATATTTCTCCTTCAAGATCTTTCTACAGCCATTTGTGACTGCTTAGTGTTAATCGTCAACATGACAGGATGAAGAGTCACCTGGGAGATGGGTCTCTGGGCATGCTTGTGGGGGATTCACCTGATTATGGTAAGCATGTGAAGACCCACCTTATTTGTGAGTGGAAACATTCCTGAGGCAGGAGATCCCAGCTGTGTAAACAGAGGAGTCTGAACTCCCGCATGCATTCTTCTTCCTGTTTCCTGGCAGCTCCAAGCTCCTGCTGCCTTCACTTCCCTGCTATGATGGACTGTGCCATGAACTGTGAGGTAAAATAAAGTCCTTGTTGCTTTTGTCAAAGCATTTACCACAGCAGGAAGAGAAACTAAAACGCCACTCATGCAGCACTTCCTGACGATGACAAGCCCTATTGCATGCGACACGGTATGGAAGACTACAACACAGAAAAGTAAGTACTGGGCAAATATTTCTGCTAACAGCACTCAGCCATCTAAACATGGCTTTTTCAAAAGCAGGAGCAAGCCACCCTCTTGGGGTGGCATCACAGATTACAGCTGGAAGGGGCTGTGTGATTCCTGTGCAGAATGCTGGGAGGAGGTGTCCTAGGTTACCTAGAAGCAGGTGTGGAGTTGATCTAAATGAACTGAAGAGCAGAAGGGATTTTCACAAACTCCTTTTCAACAGCCTTATAGCTGGTAAGTAACAGAACTGAGATGTAAATACAGACCTTTTCAGAGGGGGTCAATATAATGGTTAATCTTGATTATCACCTCAAAAATATTTAAAGATTTCATTGTGTGTGTATGTGTGTATTGTGTGTATGTGTGATGCACATTGACTGTGTGTTGCTATATAGCCCAAGCTAGCCTAAAGCTCTCTGTCTTGGCTTCATTTCCTGGGTGCAAGGATTACAGGTGTATGGCACAACGTCTAGCATGATATAAGTCTTTTACAAACCCATTTGCTTTCTGTTGATGTAATAATCACCATGATCAAAAGCAACGTGAGGAAGGAAAGGGCTTATTTGGCTTATATCCATATCAAGAAAATTCATATCGGGGAAATCAAGTCAGAAACTACACAGAGACCATAGAAACATGTTGCTTAATGACCTGCTACCTCTAACTTTCCCAGCTAAACTTTTTGTACAGCCAAGGCCCATCTGCCTAGGAGAGTCACCACCCACAGTGAGATGGTGCCCTCCTGAACCAAGTAACAATTTTAAAAATTCCCGCAGATATGCCTCTAGGCCTGTTTGGTGGAGGAATTTCTCACTTGATGTTTCCTCTTCCCAGAAGACTCTAGTTTTTAATAACCTGACAAAACTAGCCTTCATGCCGTAACATAAAACTAAATGAGTTGGAGAGTGGATGGAACTCAATGGCACAGTACTTGCCATGCATGCATCAGGTCCCAGGTTCAGTACCCACTGCCACCCAAAAGGGTGGGGGATTGAACACACAGTGATAGGAAGTCCTTAGATGCTGATTCACTAAAACATCCTCACAAGGTGAGTGGATAAAGAAATGAAGACCTGGAACACCCCAGCTCACCGGTGAGTTCCACAACTCCTCAACTTACAGTTGTCCAGTGTTTTCAATACAATTCTACTTAAGGAGGTCCCAAAGGCATCACAGTACCATTGAAATGCACAGCCAGTTTCAACTTGCCTTTCCCGGGGCAACATCTGCAGCTTGTTAGGAACAGGGTACTTCAATACTAGAGAAAATGTTAAAATTGCAGGACAAAAGCGACAGAGCCACCTCCACAGAGCTGGCTTAGCTTGGTTTGGCCTTCAGTCTTAGCCAGCAGAACACAGACAATCTGACAAAGGCGGTTTTTTTTTTGTTTTGTTTTGTTTTTTTTTTTTTTTTTGGTTTTTCGAGACAGGGTTTCTCTGTGGTTTTGGAGCCTGTCCTGGAACTAGCTCTTGTAGACCAGGCTGGTCTCGAACTCACAGAGATCCACCTGCCTCTGCCTCCCAAGTGCTGGGATTAAAGGCGTGCGCCACCACCGCCCGGCACAAAGGCAGTTTTTTAAAGGCTATATAATTTCCAGTGAGTCGCCAGCCCATTGCTGGAAATAATTCAGAAGTCAAGCTCTTTCCAGTCTGCTCCTCAACTAATTCAGAAGCCCTGTTTGCTGTACCAACTGCAGGGATAAAAAGAAAGACAACTGGTTGCTTCACATCTGACCTAGAATTCCATTAATATAAACCAACTGAAAAAGAAATCAATTTCTCAGCGTATTGATGAAGTAAGGAATTTTGCTGCTCCATAAAAATACTGCATATGTCAATTGGATTAAAAGAGATTTGGAGATTTCTCCCTGTGGCACCAGGCACAGTATATAAGACAACAGATTCTCTATTTTGTTTTGCTGTCGCTAAGATGGTGTGTTGTGATCCAAGGGCCAAATGTCTTTAATTAGCCTGTAAGAACAGACCCACAATATTGGCAAGTGTCTCTGAGAGCAAAGGCCTTTAAAAATAATGTCACACTTTGCATAGCAAAAGATTAGTGAAATTTAGAGGATTTCTGAAAGTGGCTACTTATGTAGAATTAACAATTTTTGGCTTTTACTGTATCCAATGCTTCCAATGCAAATTTCTCCCTTCATATTCAGAGGGTTGGTTTTGTTGTTTTGTTTTATTTTGTTGTTTACTTTGAGTCTATGTGTGTCCATGTATGCTGTGGTATGTGGAGGTGGGGCACACACATGCCACAGCACATGTGGAGATCAGAGGACCACCTCTGGTGTCAGTCCCCAGATTCCACAGGGCCTCTTTTTCACCATTCTGTGACCAGGCTACCTTCCCACCAGCTACCAGGGAGTCTCCTGTCTCTACTTCCATCTCATTGTTGAAGCTCTGACATCACACACACGTGCTGCTGTGTCAGTCTTTGCATGGGTTCTGAGCAGGTCCACAGCCCTTTACCCACAGAACACTACCACAGCCCAGGTAAGTATTTGTTGAAGTGACATAGTCTTAGTGGCTACTTTAATTAATAAATAGAATACATGATGTAGTGGATGAACTTACTGAGGACGACCCTCCCATTCTGAATCAGCTGACATTTGACCTCAGGAGAGGATAACACACCAGGATGGAGGCTAAGATGCATCATTTCCCAAAACTGCAACCTGTCCTTTTCACTAGAGCACTCTGTCTGACGACACCACTAGAGGATGGGTTGTGAATATCAGTATCAATTTCTTCCAGTTAATTCTATTTGTAAGTGTGCTTCATCTGGAAGATGGCCAGCTAATAAAGAAATGATGACACTTCGAACCCATGTCTGTTTAAGAGCAGTAACAGTGTGGCTACCTTTTCCTCCACATAGCAAGTGATCTTTGAGAGAATAACCCACATACGGAAAATCAGAATTTCCTTTCAGAAAGGCTCCAGGTTGGATTTCTGTCTGGTCTAGAGCTTGAGTTACCGATGCTGACCATCCAAGCAGAACACTATACAATTCATTTCCATCATTTCCTGGCTAAATATTAGCCTCACCTTCCCAAACTATCTGGATCCAAAGACCCAATTCAGGCTCAAAACACAATCTAAATAGATTCCCCCAACCAAGAGGAAAAAACAGCCAGAGAGTCAGGCTGTCTGAGTGTTTTGTAGAAATGTTTATGCTTTCCAGGGGAAGACATACATAGAATATGTTAAGGAAAGTTAAAAAGTTGATTAGTGCCAGTGTAGATCGGGTGGGCATATTGGCAGGAGGGCTCAATTAAGAATGCAACAGTCTGATCCAAGTCCCTAACTCACTAGCTATAGGAGGTTAGGCAAATTACAATCCATCCCTTCCTAAGGCTCAATTTTCTCATCTGTGAAATGATGGAATTGGCCTGCTCCCAAAGGTCCCATTCAACTCTAAAGGGTTGAGGTCATGGCTCTATAAAACATAGGATAACTAAAATATGAGAAGGAGGCAGATGGTATATTGGACTCAAGAGCTCTTCCCGCGATGAGCTCTGACTACTTCCTGAGAGTAATGAGTCAAGAAATGGAAAACAGAAAAGTGATTTGTTTAGAAAGATGGAAGTCTATTAACAACAAACAAATGTGAGAAGAACAGAAAAGGAACTCAAGCAGGTCGGACAGTCACAGGGTCCACTTCCAAAGTCCAGGAAGTAAATGCCCACAGAGACAGGGATGTGTGAGAAGAGCAAGACAGTGCGTTAAACAAGAGTGAAAATATCAGTGTGAATAGAGAAAGAAAGTGAAACCCAGTACAAACTTGAGTCATCACATAGCTATACATTCACATTCTTTAAAAGACAAACTGTACGTAATTGGTTTCTAGCCACAAATAAACGACATTGAGTCTATAATTTATGATCCTAAAGAAGCTAAATAAGAAGGTGAACCCAAAGAAAACCATATAGTTATCCTCCTGGATATGGGAAGTAGACAAGATTGCCAAGCAAAAAATTGGGATCTTGGGGGTGGGGTGAGATGGGGGTAAGGGGAGATGGGGAGAGAAAAGTGAGAAGGGGAGGATGGGGGAACTTGGGGAACTGGGATGGTTGGGATAAAGGAAGGATGGATATGGGAGCAGGGAAGCATATATCTTAATTAAGGGAGCCATCTTAGGGTTGGCAAGAGACTTGAACCTAGAGGGGCTCCCAGGTGCCCAGGGGGATGTCCCCAGTTAGTTCCTTGGGCAGCTGAGGATAGGGAACCTGAAATGGCCCTATCCTATAGCCATACTGATGAATATCTTGCATATCACCATAGAACCTTCATCTGGCCATGGATGGAGATAGAGACAGAGACCCACATTGGAGCACCGGACTGAGCTCCCAAGGTCCCAATGAGGAGCAGAAGGAGGGAGAACATGAGCAAGGAAGTGCACCTGAGGGGTGCACCCACCCACTGAGACAGAGGGACTGATCTATTGGGAGCTCACCAAGGCCAGCTGGACTGGAACTGAAAAAGCATGGGATAAAACCGGACTCTCTGAGCACGGCGGACAATGAGGGCTGATGAGAATCCAAGGACAATGGCACTGGGTTTTGATCCTACTTCATGTTCTGGCTATGTGGGAGCCTAGCCAGTTTGGATGCTCACCTTCCTAGACCTAGATGAAGGGGGGAGGACCTTGGACTTTCCACAGTGCAGGGAACCCTGACTGCTCTTTGGACTGGAGAGGGAGGGGGAAAGGAGTGGGGGAAGGGGGAGAGGAGTAGGAGGAGGGGGAGAGGAGTGGCAGGGGAGGAGGGGGAGGGAAATGGGAGGCTGGGAGGAGGCAGACATTTTTTTTTCAATTAAAAATAAAGACAAACTGTATGGCTTGTGGTAAAAGTATTTTTTAGAAAAGCAAAATTCTTTGTCAGTGATAGTGATCTGAGCATGCTATAAAGTTCTGGCATTCTAGGTATTGATGCAGAAGGAATCCCTGTTAAACTATTCTAGGAAGAGTCTCCACAGAAGTGTGAGGAAGAAGAGAAGGGAAGGCCTGGGCAAGAAAACACTGTGCTCTCAGGGCTCCTAGCCTGACGTGTCCACAGATTGCGTAGAAACAGTTCAAGGTACTTGCTGCCAAGACTCAACACCTGTATTTGGGCTCCAGGACCCACAACTTAGAAAAAGGTCCTTTGGCTCCCATGGGAGCACCCTGACAAGCACATGCTAAACACACACACACTAAATAAATAATTAAATGTAAAAATATAAAATAAATAAGGTAGATAACAATAAAAAAAGACACCCAATGTCAACCTCAATGTGAACTCACATGATCAAAGTTCATTAGCACACGTCTGTGCAGGCACACATATACAACATATACATAATACACATACCCACAAAGAGAAACACCAAAATTTAAGAATCAGTAAAGTACTGCTGATCTCTGTGACATGAACAGACAGCTCCAGGGTTTGAACCTACAGCCCAAGGACTCATAATGGCACCCGTAGTCATAGGGAAATGGGTAGGGACACTAAGGCAGAGACACTGGTAGAAGCACATTGTTCTAATTTTAAGTTCTCCTGACCAAGAAGCCATAGGATCTGAGCGTCTAAACAAAGGAACAGTATTTGGTGTCTTCACTAAATATGCCATGAGGTAATACTCAATCACATTTTAAAACCACTAGATGAGCTGGATACAGTAGCACATGACTGTAACACTAACATTCAGAATTCTGAGGCAGGAGAATTGCAAGTTTGAAATGGGACTGAAATACATAGTGATTCCTTGTCTCAAAAGAAAAGAAAGACAGAGAAGAAACCTCATGAAACCAGAAATTTTAAAATAATCTATATAATACTATTGTGGTAAACACATGTTAATACATGCTTGTCAAAATCCACAAAGCAAGGGTAAAACCCTAATGTGAACCATGGACTTTAGTTTAAAAGGACCTACCAATGTTAGTTTTGCCCCAGGGTCTTCTTGAAAACACTTTTACCCCATGCTCTGATGCATGATGTGGACTTTGAAGCTATTCTCTTTACAGATATCAGTTGGCCTCTAGGAGGTGACAAGAAAGATTTGCAGGGGAACAAAACAAGAGTTATCTTCACAGATACAAAAGAGGCATTCATGAGAAAAAATAAAGGAGTAAAGTGCCCTTCTTTTGGTTACTTCTTATAGTGGGAGCTGCAGGCTGTTTTCCTGCCACCCCAGCTCCTGGTCGCCTAGCTAGCTTATGCCCCAAAATGATGACACACAAATTGTATTCTTTTAAACACTGCTTGGCCCATTATATCTAGCCTCTTCTTGGCTAACTCTCGCACCTGGACTAGCCCATTTCTAATAAGGTGTGTAGCACCCCAAGGTGCGCTTACCAGGAAGATTCTAGCCTACATCCATCCTGGGTCGGAGCTTCATCGCATCTGCCTCAGAGAGGAGAGCTATCGGGTCTGTCTCTCAGAGGAGCTGCCCTGCATCTGAGCTCACTTCCTCTTCCTCCCAGCATTCTGTTCTCTTTACTCCACCCACCTATGTTCTAACCTATGAGGGCCAAGCAGTTTATTTATTTTTAACCAATGACCTTCCTCCATCATTTCCCCTTTTTCTGTTTAAACAAAAAAAAGGAAGGCTTTAACTTTAACAGAGCAAAATTACATATAACAAAACAGTTATCAAGTAAAAATTACAATATTTACATCTATTTTATCTTTATCATAACTAAGGAAAACTATAACTATAACTAACTATTCTTCAACTCCATCAAAGACTCCAGAAAGATACAATATTACCTAAGCAAACAAGAAATAAGCAACTTCTAAACTCTAGAAATGACAGAGACATCTCACTGCCTGTACAGTCACCCAAAGTTTCTCTGTACCGTTGGGGCATCCATCTTCGGCCTACAGTCCCATAGTATCCAGAGACATTTCCATGAAGCAGGAAATTTCAAAGTCAGTTCAGTCACTATCTGCTGTGTCCTGCAGAATGTCTCGCAGGCTCCTTCATGAATCAGGAACCCCGAAAGATCATCTCACCTTTAGGCAAGTTCAGCAGTCCTCTCTCTGCGGGTTCTTTGTGTCCAGTTTATGCAACAGTCCAGGCAAGAGCAGTTTCTTGCCCAAATCGCTATCAAACTCCATATGGATCCTCTTCAGTGCCCATCTTCTTCTTGAAGTAGACTGGTGCTGCCAGGAGCTGAGTGTCTCATTGTCATGAAAAGTCCTAAGTTAGTAAGAATTTAAAATGCCATATTCTATAATCTTTGAAAGATATGAAGAATGCCTTTCTAAAATATATCTATGTACATCTAGAAAATCTAACTAACATGACTACAAACTTGACTGTTATGATTATCTATTAACAACCTATATACTTTACATTTTTAAATGAACTATACAATCACAATACCTTAATTAATATCAGAAATACATATACATATAACAAAATTGACCTTAAATCTCTATCAATAAAGCAAAATCTATACTAATGCAAATTATTCATACCTATATCATATCCCCCTTTAAATGTAAAAGAACATTTATAAACAATATTTGGGAATATGGACGTAGTTATTTCTCTCCAAACTGCTTCCTGCTGAATGGGGGCGCTGTTAATCAGATATTTCAGGGTATAACCTGTGTGATAGGTTCATCTCAGTCATCAATTGAATGAATTTTTTTGAAGGTGTTCACAGCAACCTTTCAGGAGGGCGTGGTCTATCATACCATATTGTGATAGAAGTAATCCACAGGGTTTCATCCTCTGTGAAAACAAAAGAAGAAACTCCTTTCCAAAACATCATGTCCTTAGATCCAAATTTTAAAGTCAAGGTATTTTCAAAATATCTGTCTTGGATTAGCTCAGCAGCATTTAAAAACAAATATCTTTTAGCATCTGTTGCTCCTTCCTCAGCATTCAAACAATTCAAAGAGAACATAATAGCATACAGTATCAAGGTTCTCTGTTTATTTTCCATTTTGTGAGGATTTATTTTAACTCTATTTTGTTTATTTTTACTTTTTGAGACAGGTTTTCTGTATATCTTTGTCCTGGAATAACTCTGTAGACCAGGCTGTCCTTGAACTCTCAGAGATCTGCCTGTCTCTGCCTCCGAGGCATTGGGATTGAAGTCATGTGCTACCACACCTTGAAGTCTCAGAGGTCAATCTCCCTCTGCCTCCCAAATGTTGGGATTAAAGTTGTGTACTACCACACCCAACTACTTTCTTTCTTCCTTTTTTTCACTTTTAAGAACTTTAACTTTTAGCCTGCATATATTTTTAACATACTGTAAATCATTTAAACGTTTTCTTCAACTTTGAATCTTTCTTTTACTGAATATCTCTTTTTGTGACCACATGAGTCTTTAATTTACTGAGCAATATAGGTAGGATTAAAGCCTTGGCTTTGCCAGCTAGATCCAGCCCATTCCTTAGCTTTCCAGCCTCATGGCAGAGGTACCGGCTGTAGCCATGTTTATCATCACAACTCTGTGGCGTTTCAAGGTCCTTTCCAGCAAACAAGCTGCAGCATTATGTCCACAGACAACACTCAAGTCCTCTCTCTGTAGTCGGCCCTCCTGCCTCAAACAGTCAGAGTTTGCCCTGGCACGACGGCCCAGAAAGCTGGCATTTTTAAATGGCGCAGCTTTTTTCCTGGTACAGCTGAAAACCGAAAAGCATGCATTCAGCTTTTCATCAACACCGTTTAAGTGTTTTGTGGCAGGGCCTCTTAAGAGAGCTGCAAGTTTTTGCAGCTAAAGCTGAGTCAGGAAGCCTCTCTTAGATGAGAGCGCTTGCTTGCCTCTAGCAAGCAGAGCAGACCCGAGTAATTGCTGCTACCAAGAAAACATGCTTTACTCTATTCTTTCCCAAGCTTTCTCAGGCTTTCTGTGGATGCAGTTGTCCACACGTTGGGGGCCATTCTGTAGTAGGAGCTGCGGGCTGTGTTCCTGCCGCCCCAGCTCCTGGTCTCCTAGCTAGCTTATGCCCCAAAATGATGACACACAAACTGTATTCTTTTAAACACTGCTTGGCCCATTATATCTAGCCTCTTCTTGGCTAACTCTCGCACCTGGACTAGCCCATTTCTAATAAGGTGTGTAGCACCCCAAGGTGCGCTTACCAGGAAGATTCTAGCCTACATCCATCCTGGGTCGGAGCTTCATCGCATCTGCCTCAGAGAGGAGAGCTATCGGGTCTGTCTCTCAGAGGAGCTGCCCTGCATCTGAGCTCACTTCCTCTTCCTCCCAGCATTCTGTTCTCTTTACTCCATCCACCTATGTTCTAACCTATGAGGGCCAAGCAGTTTCTTTATTTTTAACCAATGACCTTCCTCCATCAACTTCTCACCCCCAGTACTAGTGACTAAACTCAGGGCTTCTCTTGTGTTTCTTGTGCAAGTGTTCTACTAACTGAGTTATACCCGCAATCTAAACAAGACAGTGTAAAGCCAATGCTAATACTAAGTATGTTTTCAGCCTGTATTAGCTCTCTTGCTGCACAGAATCCTGACAAAAGCAACTTGAGAGAGAAAGGGTTTGCTTTGGCTCAGAGCTTGAGGTCCAGTCCATCATGGCCAAAAAGTTACCTCAGCCAGAGCATAGGGCAGGGTCATGCTGTGTTCATGGTCAGGAAGCGTAGAGTAATGGATGCTGGTGTTCAGCTTGTGTTCCACTCTTCATGCAATATGAGCCTCCTCCCATGGGATGGCTCTGCCCACATTTAAGAAGAATCTTCCCACCTCAACTAATCCAGACTAGAAAATTCCTCACAGACATGTCCAGGAGTTTGTCTTATAAGTGATTCTAGATTCAGTCAAGTGGACAATCAGTATTAAATTCTATAAGTCCACACTTATAGAACTTAACACCCCAAAACACCTCTACCTCTTGCCACCACAAGCTCATGACCATCTCATATTGCAAAATGTGTTCAGTCCAACTTCAAAAGTCCCTGTACTCTTGAAGAGTTTCAATACTGTTTAGAAGTTTCATCTGAGACTCAACATAAACTTTTAACTGTTTGAGCCTATAAAGTAAAGCCTATAAAGAGTTAAAATGTTTCAGCATATCCTGGCACAGAATCAGCATGCCCATTCCAAAGCATAGGAATTGGAGAAAGCAAGGTAAGATCAGGACAAAGCAAGGTATAAAAGAACCCAGCAGGGAAAACACCAAATCCTGTAGCTCCAAGTGTGGTATCTGGGGCTTGTGACAGAATCATATAGGCTTCAAAGGACTTGTGTGGTCTAACTTCCCAAGCTCTGCTACCTGCAACACACACACAGCCTCTCTCTTTGCCTAGAGTTTTCCTCAATGGGCATCCCATATCCCATGATTCTGGCATTTCATACATCCTGAAATTTGCACCTTAGGCTTTAGCTCCTTACAGAGATTCCAGTCATGCCACACAATTGCCTGACCTCAGTATCCATCCAGAAGGGTGGTGCAAGATCCGTGGGCCCCCTCAATTCTGTTTCTTTCATACCTGCAGAACCAGTACTAAGGAAACAAGGTTGCCAAGTTCTATCCACAGCTTGGGATGGAGCCTGTTGCCCTTAGACCACAGCTCCATCACTGACCTTTGTCTGCTGACCCAGGGAAACACTTCCCTTTGTGGCTGCTAGTTAGCAGAGAGCTCCTTTTTCAGACATCTTAATTTAGGCTCTCTCCTTCCATGTGTAACTGCAGTTTCACAAGGTGGAGCCTTCATGGTGAACTCTTGTGACATATCACTCTACGTACAGCTCTGGACAGCTTCTCTTGAGAGTCACACAGCAGATTTGATTCTCTAACTTCTGGAACTTCAGGGAATCAGACATTTATCTTGGCCAGCTTTAATTAATCATTAAACAATTAGTGGACTTTAAGGCCTGCAGAAACATGGGCAAAACAACCTCAAAGCCTACTCCTAAGAAGCTCACAATTCACTTTGGTACAAGGAGTTTTTATTGAATTAGTCAGTGTGCCTGGCTCTATGCGAATCTTTATAACCGTGATATTTATTTTTTGTTAGGGTATTTTTGATTATTTGTTTTGGAGGGATTTTTTTAAATTTTATCAAGTGTGAAAGTAAAACAGAGAAAAGTAACTGTCCAATGACACAAAATAAGACAAATGCAGAGCCAAGATTCAGAAGAGAGTCACATGATTCTGGAACCTCTCTTGGCTTCTTTGCCACAAGGACACAAGTGCATCGTAAGTCCCAGCTCATGTCACAAACACATGCTGTAGCAGGTGAGGGAAGCACTCCCTGAGGAACCAACAGGCAGAGGAGCCAGAAGCAAGTTGGCACAGAAGAGTGAAAAGTCAGAGGCATAAAACTGACCCAGGTAAGAATCAAATCACCCCGATCTTTTTTCTTCTGTTGTGAAAGCTGCCATAGCATTAGTATGTGCATAGGCTTCAACAGCCTTAAGGAAAGGTCATGGTACCACTATCACCTGAGTTTTCTAAATAACTCTATAAACACAGCAAAAATTATTTCAGCAATGCTACAGAAGTTCAAGATCAGACCATATTTTTATCAGGTTTAGTGCAGACACTCCTGCCAATTCTCAGGGATAATGCTGGTGATGTTCTTACCTCTGGGAAAGAAAGCACAGCCAAGGAAATGAGTTTTTGAGTTGCTTGTTTGGGTGATGTAGGAAAGGCCCAGATTCTCCCACAAAGGAGCCTTCCTCCGGCTGTTAGCAGGGCATTTCCTGAGGGGGCAGGCTGGCATGAAGATGTTGGTCCTGGGACAGTTCCAGGAGTCACAGTGGAGCCTTTCTTGGCATAGGGGAGCACAGAGAACAGGCAAAGTGGTTGGCTTGAACCATCACTTGTGGTGGAACAATGCCCAGCAGGCTATGGCATCGGAGGTGCAGATATGTGTACAAGTGAGGGCCCTTTCTTGTGCCTGACAGTCTCCTGCTGGCAATGGCATGGGATGTTGAATATTTCTTTACACTGTTTGAATATATGCCACTGTGATTGGTTTAATAAAGAAGCTTACTGGTCAATTACTGGGCAGGTAGAGATTAGGTGGGAGAGCCAAGCAGAGAACTCTGGGAAGAAGGGTGGAGTCTGGGAGTCATGAGCATACACAGAGAGAAGCAAGATGGGCCTGCCATACTGAGAAAAGGTAACAAACCATGTGGCACAGTGTAGATAAGAAATATGAATTAATTTAAAATGTAAGAGCTAGTAACAAGCCTAAGCTTTGGGTCAAGTGTGTATAATTAGTGATAAGTCTCTGAGTGGTTATTAGGAAGTTGTTGGAAGAAATAGAGCTAACCATAGTCCCCCCCCCAAAAAAAAACCTACCTACAAATAGCACCCAAATGTCTGCCAACTTAGAGTCACATAAAACCTGATAAAGTCTTTTAAAAGGGGTGGGGAGGTTCCAAACACACAAAATCAGAGTCAAACATGGCTTCTTGGTAACCACCTTTTCTCGGATAGGCTCTGTCTGTGGTGGCAAGCAGAGGCGCAACTCCTTTAAGAGATGGCTCTCTGATTCATGCCAAAGGCAAAAATGGGTCTGGTTCTTTTAAGAGGCTCTGCTACTGAACATTAAAGTGAGTTTTATTACTTATTGTGGCAGTGTGTGTACTGTTAACTGTAGTGTGAAGTGTTTGAGTACATAAAGGCCTTCCTGGAAGCCTTACTGTCAAGGTAGTAATCTCATGTCTCCTCATTGTAAATCATTTCCTATTGTGCAATCAGTTTTAAAAGTTCTAGGAGTGAGAGAAGAAGGTGGCCCAGACAAGTCAGTGTCACTGTGCCAGTCAGGAAAGGGCTCCGAATACACTTGTCAAAGAATAAGGTAGTGGCTCTAAATTGGTTAGGGCCATCCAGGTTTCCATGAGAGAAGGCTTGTGGCGACAGGCACAAGCACCTATGAACACAGCGCCATGTCTCACAAAAGAACTTTTAGAACAGATTCTGAGTTATTAATTTTTTAATATCTTCTATTACATTTTGACAGTTTCATACATTATATGATGTATCTTGGTCATGCCCATGACCGATTTCCCTCAGTCACCCCCAACACTCACCCAACATTTCATTTTTCCGCCTTCATAGCTCTCCTTTTCTTTCTTTCTCTATGATTGACTTAGCCTCATTTGTGCTGGAATATTGAGCTATCTTGTTGGCTTGGCCCTGCTTAGACCTTGTGCCAGAATCCCTAGCTGCAGTGACTTTGTGGATGCAATAGTCAGGCCATATCCAAATGACAGTATTTCAAAGCTCTCCTCCCTGTCCTCCCTGTCCTCCCTGTCCTCCCTGTCCTCTCTGTCCTCCCTGTCCTCCCTGTCCTCCCTGACCTCCCTATCCTCCCTGCCCTCCCTATCCTCCCTGCCCTCCCTATCCTCCCTGCCCTCCCTATCCTCCCTGTCCTCCCTGACCTCCCTATCCTCCCTGATCTCCCTGCCCTTCCTGTCCTCCCTGACCTCCCTATCCTCCCTGCCTTCCCTGTCCTCCCTATTTCTCCCTATCCTCCCTGTCCTCCCTGCCCTCCCTGCTCTCTCTGTCCTCCCTATCCTCCCTGTCCTCTCCGTCCTCCCTGTCCTCCCTGTTCTTCCTATTTCTCCCTGTCCTCCCTGTCCTCCCTATCCTCCTTGTCCTACCTATCCTCCCTGTCCTCTCCGTCCTCCCTGTCCTCCCTGTTCTTCCTATTTCTCCCTGTCCTCCCTATCCTCCCTGTCCTCCCTGTCCTCCCTGCCCTCTCTATCCTCCCTGCCCTCCCTGTCCTCCCTGTCCTCCTTGTCCTCCACTTCCCCACACTTGGCAGTGCTCCCTGAGCCTGGGTGGAGGTGATAGAAATGTCTCATTTACAGCTGAGCACCCTTCACTCACTCTCAGCGCTGTGACCAGTTAGAAGTGTCTTCTTTGACTGCTGCCCACCGCAGAGAAATGTTCATCCAGCCAGTGTCGAGGTAGTGCTAGTCTACGAGGACAGATATAAATATTCAGAAGGCATTTTGATAACATGTCTGTTTAGCAAAACAGAATGGAATTAACCATTCTGTTATTTAATAATGAGATGGTAATTGTTTTACTTCCCAAAGATAAACTAGAAACTGGCGATTGGGCCCATGGAGCTAGTGTTGACCTTTTCCTCCACTTGACCTCTAGAGTCACTCTACTTCCTTCTCAACCGTTTTAAAAGTTTAAACAAGCATTGTGTCTTAGTTAAAGTTTCTATGCTGTAATAAAACACCATGATCAAAGTAACTTGAGAAGGAAAAGGTCTATTTGGCTTTTACTTCCACAGAACCGTTTATTATCAAAGGAAGTCAGCACAGGAACTCAAACAGGGCAGGAACCTGAAAGCAGAAGCAAGGGCCATGGAGGGGTGCTGCTTACTGGCTTGCTCCATATGACTTAGCTTAATTTCTTCTAGAACCCAGGATCACAAGCCCAGGGATGACAGGACCCACAATGGACTGGGCCTTCCTCCTGAATTATGTCCAATTTAAAATGCAAAAATGGAAAGATCATTGATTTTTTTTGGCACAATTCAGCAATTAACTAATTAAAATGAATTAGAAACTTGGGGTGAGTTATTTAATTTTTGTAAAATTTGTAATGATACCAAACATATTTGTTCAAAGAATGACTAATTAATGGTTACAAAAGGCTTATTTTTCTCTGCTGCACTAGATGTCCAGCTCTAACCTTCTATGACCTGTAATGTCACTCCTTTTAAACTGTACTGACAAGGGGCTGGAGAGATGTCTCCGCACTAAAAAGCTCTTACTGCTGTTGCAGAGGACCCCAGTTTAGTTTCCAGCACCCATGTCAGGCAACTTATAGCCACCTATATTCCAGCTCAAAGGCTCCAATGCCTTCATCTAGCCTCCATGGACACCTACAATAAGACATACACAAACCTACACACATATGTACACAACTAAAAATAAAGTAAATCTTTAACTACAACAAACTTTCCCAAGCAGAAATCAGCCAGTGAACACCAACCTGTAAGCTAGAGTTGTCTGTGTTGAAATCTTTAAGAGTTGGTTCAGAGTGAGAGGAGTAAGTAAGGCTAATAGAATTGGTTCTCCATGAGGCTGAGTTTATTCCATTTAAGAAACAATTTTTTGTTACATAGTATGTGTCATGTACTTTATATTAAACTTTTTCTTTACTTTTTAAAATTTAGATAGAGGCTCACATATCCCAGCCTAGCATTAAATTTACAATGCATTCAAGAACGACGGTCAGTTCTTGATTCTCCTTCCTCCCTCTACTGAGTGCTGTGCTTACAGGCACACACTACCACACCTGTTTTATGCAATACTTGGAACCAAATTCAAAGCTCTGCATATCAGGCAAGCACTCTACCAACTGAGCTTTACCCCCAGTCTTGCATTTTGCATTTCTTTAGAAATATTTTTTTCCTTTGAAATGTTGAAAAAAGGTAGTTACTACTGAACATCTTAAGAAGTTTTGCTCCACAAAATATAAAGTCCATACCAAGTCAGACCCTCCCCTCCCCTCTATTTTTCTACTCTGTGAACTCACAAAACCTGGAACTCAAAGAATATGTGTGACTTCCATTGAGAGTCCCTTGATTTCCAGTGAGAGTCCCAAGCACTGTGTCCTCATAGAAACGCAGTTCCAAGGTTTGGTCAGTTACTGTGATAGCCTGTGCCAACCATTAGGATGACATGATCTGGTGTGATACTCCTCCAGGTACCCTTGTGAGGAATTTAGATTAAGTTAGCCTCTGCACATGCCTTCCACAATTTATCTTGATCAAATTCATTGAGATAGAAAAACCCAATTTAATAGTGAATGGGATTGTCCTGTAGTTTTGTGGAAAGGAGTGTGCTGAGCATCAGTATTCCCTGCTCTCTCTCACACCAGCCTGCCTGCTTCTTCCACACAGTGTAACCACCTGCCTAGAACTCCTGCCACGAGAACTTCCCACCATGATGGACTGTGAGCCAAAATAAACCCTTTATTTCTAAAGTTGATTTAGTCAGAGCATTATCACAGAAACATAAAAGAATCTATGACAGTCTCTCACCATTTTCTTCCTACATCCAAGGAGGTAAGCAGATAATGACTGTCTACACACTCACTTACTATTTATTGTAAGAAACCATGTATAATTTAATTGCCTGTCTCCGTCAGAGTTCTTTCTACAAGTGCTTTGTTCAGTCATGATCAGAGAAGCTCCCTCCTACAGTAGATGGGAACAAACACTATGCAGAGAGTGAGAGACTTTGAAAAAGCATCTGTCAATGAGGACATCGTCATCAAATTGCTCCCATCAGAGTCTGGGGAATATCACATAAGAAGAAGCAGAAAGAGTGGAAGGGCCAGAAGGGATGAAGGATGTCAAGAAAACAAGGCCCTCTAAGGCAACATGACCAAAGTGCATACGAACTCACAGAGACCGAAGCAATGTAAACAGGGCCTGTAGGGGTCTGCTTCAGCTTCTCTGTGTATATATGTTAAGGCTTCTAGTTTAGTGTTTCTACAGGATTCCTGAGTTTGTGAACCATGGGTCTCTGACTTTTGTTCCCTCTCTTGGACTTCTATCCCTCTGTTGGTTTGTCTTGTCCAACTTCAGTTTTTATTTTATCTTATTATATTTTATTTAGTTATGTTTTTAATGAATGAATGAATGGGTAAAAACCTAGCCACTATGGTAAAGGTTAACAACTGAACTATCACTTGTACCTGCTAGGAGAAGAAAAATTAATTTTCTCCAAGGTGTAATACTGGGTGTATCAACCGCTCCAGGACCAGCCTCATGTTTAGGAGCAGCTGGCACACATATAATGGAGTCCACAGTGTGTGTGTGTGTGTGTTTGGGTTGTATTTTACTTTGTTTTCTTGGTTTAATGGTTTTTTTGTATTGTTTTTTTTTTTTTGTTTTTGCATTTTTTTTTTGAGAAAGACCTTGAGCTTGGGTGGGTAGGGAGGTGGGGAAGATCTGGAAAAACTTGGAGAAAGAGAAGAATATGATCAAAATATATTTAAAGTTAAAATGTTATAAATAACAAAACATAAAAATATTTTTTAAAAAAAGAAATCATGTACTGGTATATAATGTAACTGCCTCTAAGTCCCTTCCAGAAAGCTTCCAAGCTACCAGCTTGGAGATCCTCGGTCTCTCCCTTAGGGCAGCCCTTTATTTGCAGTGAGCCTGGGCCTCTGAAGACATGGGAAGTGAGGGGGCTGGGTGAGCCTGATGAGCCACAAGCACACAGAGAAGCTGGTCAAGGCGAGCGTGAAGAAGTGTGTACAGAGAAAAACTAACTCCTCAGAGAGGCCCAAAGCTTTGATGTCCCACTCCAGCTGCAGTCAGACCCTGGACCCTTGGTCACCCACCACCACCAGTCCTCAGTGTGTTTGAAGGAGAGGAAACTGCTCCTTGTCTGAGATAACTAAAAACATGAACTAAAATCTGTGTGTGCTCCGAAGAAACGCACTTTCCTTTTTTTTGTTTTGAACTAAACCCTTTTCCTAACTTTACAGCGCTATAACCACAGCTAGTCAGCAATTCCCTTTCTTTCTCTCTCTCTAAAGCCAATGTGTGTGTGTGTGTGTGTGTGTGTGTATGTGTGTGTGTGTTTTCCACATGAAAAAAATTACTCAGGTCTCAACCCTCCTTATCCAGAACCCACCCATCCTCACTCATCCTCATACCCTGCATTATTGAGATCCGAGCTAATGTCCAGACCTAGTCTGGCCCAGCTCTCAGATCCCCAAAACCAGTGGTGGGGAGGCTGGGAGGCTGGGAGGCTCGGCTTATGGGATCCTTGGTTTGAGTTCCAGTGTTAAGAGCTCTCAGCTTCCTGCTCTGCGTGCTGTGCCTACCACTTGCATCCATGCCTCCTTGCCATGATGGACTCTCATCCCTCTGGAATCAAAAGCCAAAATAAACTCTTTCTTCTACAGGCTGCTTCTGCCCAGAGTGTTTTTGCACATCAATGGAAAAGTTCCTACTACAGATATTTACTAAGTTCCTAAATTTGCATACCACATGTTACATAATCATGAATAACAAACTCAGAACCCAAAACTTAAACGTAATCCTGATGATCCTGTGAAAGGCAGACAAATTTTCTTTTCTCTCCTGTGACCTCACAGTTCAGCACTGGTCAGTCGCTCCTCCAGGTGTGTGCCACGAAACTACTTCACAAATACTTTGGTGAAATCTGCCAATGTCTGCATCATTTGTTCTATTATTTTTATATTCCCTTTGTTTTCTTAATTGTTCCCTCACAATTGGACAGTAGCAAACACCAGATAACTTTTCTTATTATTCGTATGGGTGGAGGGGCCTGCCTGCGGAGGTGAGAAGACACTTGGCAAAAGCTGCTTCACTCCTTCCCAACATCAAATTTTGATCATCAGGCTTGCAGAAGAGATCCTTTACTTGCTGAGACATCTCACCAGTTCCCGGAGAAATTTTTTCATATGTATGTGTGTGCTCATGTGTGGAGGCACATGTGTATGCAGGCAGTGTCCACCTCAGCTGCTCTCCACTTTATTTATGGAGGCCCTAGATGCCTCACTGATTCACTAAGTGTAGATACAGCTTGCCCTGGGGAATAGCCTGTCCACCTCATGAGAGCTACAGATTACAGGCAGGTTACCATGCATGCCTTGCTTTTATATTTCATATCTGGGGTTCTGGATTCCAGTCCTCACACTCGGGTGGCAAGTGCTCTACCCAAAACCTCTAGGATTGTGAGAAAGATTTTGACTCCCCTGGGTAGAATACTTATGGGCTGTGTTATTGTTTGTTTTTAGGGAAACCAGTAAAATTATGCAACATAAATTCTACCAAAGCATTTGGGAGTTCAGCTCAATTTAAAACTCTGCAGGTTTTATTGCCAGAATGAATGATTATAAAGGAGATGCACGCAAATGAAGAGATAAAAAAATTAAAGGGCATATGAAATTTAATGTATGTTGCTTGTAACTCGATGACAGGATGCTGCAAAAGGCAGTGGCAGTGCCAAGCTGTCTGGAAATGTGGTTTGTAGTATTGACAACTTGAGGGTGTGGTTTTAATATTGTACTGACACGGTGTATTTGGGGGGGACGAGGGAAATACAGAGCCAGACAGGGTGACATGACAGTGGCTTGTAACCTGAGCACTGTAGAGGTGGCAGCAGTAAAATGTCTCAATACTAAAGGGTGGGAAACACCTAATCAGTCCTGGCAACCAAAAGGCAACTAGAGAGTTTCCTTACAAGGACCAATCTAGGGGAAGGAAGCAGGGCTTGCTGGTGTAGAAAAGAGGATGAGATGTTCGAGATCATCCTCAGCTTCATAGTAAATTCAAGGCCAACCAGGCTGCTTGAGATTCAGTCTCAATAACCAAAGAAACATGAACAGGCAAGATGGTTCCATGGATAAAAGCACTTGCCATGTAAAACTGGACAATCTGGGTACTGTCCCCAGAAGCAAAAAGTAGAAAGAGAGAACTGACTCCTGCAAGTTGTCCTCTGATTTCCACATGTGCTCCATGGCACATGCACACACACCACCACTACCACCAATAATAACAATAATAATAATAATAGTGGTGATAGTAATAATAATAGTCAATAAAACATTTTAAAAGAGTTCAATCACAAAAGAAGTTAATCAATGTTTGCATATCTTTATCCAAAGAATAGAATGCTAAACTCTTTGGTAACTCGGGTCTTTGGACTCTTCTTCAACCACTAAGAGAAAAATCTATGAGGTATCCGAGAGTACAGAGTTGGGAGATTTGAAGACGAGGAAAACACTAGCAATTCCTTTGGACAGCACAGCCACATTCAGCAGCAGGACCAGAGTCTGAAGCTGTGGGGAGGGTGGCTCTTGGGCTTCTTTAGAAGTCTTTAGTGAGGGTATCAGATTATAGCAGTTTGGTTCATTTTGCTGCATTTAACAAAAGAAATTCTACAGTGTGCTATGGCAGAACTCACAGAAAGAGGCTATTAATAGGTAATTTCATGTGCCCCTTAGGTAGAGGGTCTGAATTCAAAGCATCATGCCCTACTCCCTCACACCCAAGAAATGAGGATGTCCTTATCCTTGTAGAAAAGCTTGAGGAATGCTGGAGTAGCTGGATCTGGGAATGGCCACCACTATATGTCTCTAGCAGGAATGGCAAGGGGCAGGTAGACCTGCAGAATCCAGCTCTGACCACACCCCACCTCATCCCATCTTCCCAGGCTCCACCTCTTCACCATGCCAGGATCTGTGCCGACAGTAGCCATTTTCCATTTGAGAAAACCCAAAATGTGGCTCTTGATCCTGATAGCCAGACTCACAAGAAAGTTTGTTTTGTTTAAAATAATGTTGCTAGACTGGGGCTATAACTCAGTCAATACAGAGTTTGCCCAACACATGAATCCCTGGGTTCCGTCCCCAGCACCTCATAAAGCAGATGTGCTGATGCATGAATATGATCCAGGGAGAATGCCCAGGAAGCACACATACCAGCTACATGATTCTTGGGCAGTACAGAACTCAAATCTCCTTTAGCAAAAGAATAAATTGCTACTCATCATAAATCTTCAAAGTCATCAGCAAATACTTGAAACTGAGAATGTCAAATCTGTGAAAGTCAAGATTATGTTATACAACCCAGTAAATGTGTGTATAGACATGATCCAGGCAAGAGGCGTAAGTGTACAGGTACATTTGTGTGTCAATGGGAGAAAAATCTATTGACTGTATTTTTGAAATAATACCTCAACAATCTCTCCAATAATTCAAGCATTGATAAGTCAGATAAGTCAGACTCTGGGGGAATCAATATGAGAATATATAATTGTAAAAAGTTTTTTTTGTTTCTTGATTTGTGAGTGTATAAAGAAGGGCCACCTTGTGTTCTAGAAGGCCCAGATAAAGATCAATCAGGAGAAGTCAGGAGGCTCCATGCACTGTTGCCTGGAACAGACTAAGTCTCCCCAATTCCAGAAGGCCATCAGAGGGCATGTCTAGAGTATTGGAAGTCCAAAGGAAATAAAGAAAGAGAAGCACTCTCTGTGACCAAGGATTGTTGTTGGAGGCTGTGTGGGTCCAACACAGATCACAGATTCCCTAACTGGACTGGAACAGAGTTGTGAGGATTAAACCGACACAGCTTACAGGGTCATCATGGAAGGGCAAGATCTCTCTCCCAAGATCTCTTGTTTATTATCCAAACACCTTATATATCATCACATCAATTGAGCAGGAAAACATTAGACTGTCTCCTAGACAACCAGGTGAATGGGCTCAAGTCACATCCGCATCTACCTGTATGCTAGTAGTCATGTAGGCCACGAATTAGCATCTCTATAAAACATCCTCCAAATTTCAAAGGGAGGAAACACCGAACCTCTTAACTCTTAAGTCATCAGCTTCAGCCAACATCTCTTCTCAGATAATCTACATTTATAACAAAAGAACCTAAGAGCAGCACATCCTGGCTACTGTTAAACAGAGACAGCTTGTCTGCAGAGTTATGTGATCAGCTCAGACCGGGCTAATGGCTCTTTTGCCATACAGAAATATGGGCCTACAGATAGTCAACAAGAATATCTGCCTCCACCATTCTCTGAAAGGAGTGGGGCAAAGAAGAGAAAGACGGAAGGGGTGGGGATTTCAGTGTGAATATAAGTGCACTATAAACATGAAATTGCAGAGAATATTCTGCACTGAGTTGGATTTACCTGGAAATGATTAAATTCAATACTTTCTGCTGAGTAAGAATTGCATTTGCTACACACAAAAAAAAATGTGGTTTTGTCTTCTGATTAGGATCAAGAAGTCAAAGCCATGCCTGGGTTGTGTTTATTCTTTTCTCCAAAAGGGACCAGAGTCCTGTTCTCATTGCACTCAGGGAGGGCCCAGGCATGCCTTGAGAGACCTTCCCAGCAAAGCAGCAGATATCAGATACCAACCTATCCTTCTACTCACTAACTCCACAATGATCTACATGCTAGACTCCACAGAGCATCACCAGCACTGAGACATGTTGGCCCATGAAGAACCTGATGCCCAGTGAAAGACCCAAGTGTCACTCTGCAGTGTTCAGACTGAATGAGCGGAACTTTTATTTCTATTATTTCACTTTTTATTGCTTTTATTGTGCTATATATTTTTCTCTGCTCCCCTCCCGTCCTCCCCACTTCCCTTCTGCCATCTTCCCCCATCCCCATGCTTCCAGCCTTCTGTCGACCGCCTTGATGGGTCACTCTGTCTAGGGTTTGTAACCCGCCTGGCTGGTCAGTTATTCCAGGGTCACGGAGAGGCACCACCTGAAAGACGTAGGCTGATAAGAGGAAGGAGGCTAGGCATATTTGTCGAAGCCTCCATTTATTAGAGTCATGGTTACAGCTTATATAGCCCCTGGATGAGGAGCTTGGGGGGCTGGGGCACGGGATCTTGCCACGTGGTCCACGTCCGTCATGTAGGCCAAGGGGTTATGATCGGTCAGGTCACGATTCCTTGGTCAGGAAGTCACAAGTTGACACACCTACTTCTCTTAGATAGTTTGGAATGTGAGGAAGGTTCCATTAACAGATAGCTCTCTATTAACAGTTAATTTGGGTGTGAGATAGACTTGGTCAATAAAACTATTCTCAATACAATTGGAAAGTGAAGCCCTCTGCAAAAACTCCTCACGGCAGTGCTTCCTGTAAATTTTGGGGGACACGGCTCCTGACAGCTTTCTCAGGGGATCTTGTTGTTTTCTACTTTCTATATAGACTAGATCCATGTATGTCTCTCTTACAATCCTCTATGTTGTCCAGTTTCTCTGGTATTGTGAATTGTAGGCTGATTTTTCTTTGCTTTATGTATAAAAGCCACTTATGAGTGAATTCATATTATATTTATCTTTCTGGGTCTGGGTTACTTCATTCAATATGATGTTTCCTAGGTCCATCCATTTGTCCACAAATTCAAGATGTCATTTTTTTTTTTACAGTATGTGTAGTACTCCATTGTGTAATGTACCACATTTTTCTTATCCATTCTTTGGTCAAGGAGCATTTAGGTTGTTTCCAGGTTCTGGCTATGACAAACAATGCTGCTATGAACATAGTTGAAGACATGTCCTTCTGGTATGATTGAGCATCCTTTGGGTGTATACCCAAAAGTGGTATTGTTGGGTCTTGAGGTAGGTTGTTTCCTAATTTTCTGAGAAATCACCATACTGATATCCAAAGGAGCTGCAGCATTTTGCATTCCCACTAGCAAAGGAGGAGTGTTCCCTTTACCCCACATCCTCTCCAATATAAGCTATCATCGATGTTTTTGATCTTTGCCATTCAGGTGCAAAATGGAATTTCAGAATTGTTTTGATTTACAATTCTCTGATGGCTAAGGATATTGAGCAATTCCTTAAGTATTTTTCAGTCATTTTAGATTTATCTGTTGAGAGTTCTCTGCTTAGGCCTGTAACCCATTTTTTTATTGGATTGTTTGTTCTTTTTATCACCAATTTTCTGAGTTCTTTGTATAATTTTGGAGATCAGCCCTCTGTCCGATGTGGGATTAGTGAAGAGCTTTTCCCATTATGTAGGCTGCTGTTTTGTCTTTTGCTGTGTCTTTTGCTTTACAGAAACTTCTCAGTTTCAAGAGGTCCCTTTTATTAATTGTTTCTCTCAGTTCCTGTGCTACTGGGACTTAAATTTAGGAAGTGGTCTCCTATGCCAATGCACTTAAGGCTACTTCCTACTTTCTCTTCTATGAGGTTCAGAGTGGTTGGTTTTTGTTGAGGTCTTTGATCCATTTGAACTTGGGTGTTGTGCATGGCAGTAGATATGGATCTATTTTAATTTTTCTGCATGCTGATATCCAGTTATGCCAGCACCATTTGTTGAATATGCTTTCTTTTTTCCATTTTATATTTTTTGATTTTTTGTCAAAAATCAGATGTTCATAGGTGTGTGGATTAATAGTCTCATCTTTGATTTGGCTCCATTGGTCCTCCTGTCTGTTTTTATGCTAGTACCAGGCTGTTTTCAGTACTGTAGTTCTGTAGTAGAGTTTAAGTCAGGGACTGTGATGCCTTCAGAAGATCCTTTATTGTACAGGATTGTTTTGGCTATCCTGGGTTTTTTGCTTTTTCATATGAAGTTGAGAATTGCTGTATCGAGGTCTGTGAAGAATTTTGCTGGGATTTTAATGGGCATTGCATTGAGTCTGTAGATTGCTGTTTGTTAAGATTGGCATTTTTACTGTTTATTCTATCTACCCAAGAGCATGGGAGATCTTTCCATTTTCTGGTGCCTTTTTCAATTTCTTTCTGCAAAGATTTAAAGTTCTTATCATACAGGTCTTCCACTTATTTGGTTAGAGTTACTCCAAGATATTTTATGTTATTTGTGGCTGTTGTAAAGGGTGATGTTTCTCTGATTTCTTTCTCAGCCCATTTATCATCTGTATAAAAGAGAATTACTGACTTTTTTTTAAGTTAATCTTATATCCTGCTACATTATTGAAGGTGTTTATGAGTTGCAGAATTCCTTAGTAGAATTTTTGGGGTCACTTATCAGAACTATCATATCATCAGTAAATAGGGAAAGTTTGCCTTCTTCTTTTCTGATTTGTATCCCCTTAATCTCCGTTTGTTGTCCTATTGCTCTAGCTAGAACCACAAGTAATAGATTTAATAGCTATGGAAAGAGTTGACAATTGAAATTGTTCCTAATTTCAATGGGATCACATTGAGTTTTTCTCCATTTAGTTTGATGTTGGATGCAGAACTTTAATTTTATCATGAACAGTCAGTCACCAAACAAACTGAAAGGAGATACATACACACACACACACACACACACACACACACACACACACAAAACTACAAGGAAAAGTCTTAGGGACACAGACATTCTTTGAAAATATGTAGCAAAACTTTTCAGTTAGGAGGTAGTTTGCAACTATGAGGAGGCCCTGGGCTGTCTTTTAAAGGGATCAATCATTATAGGTTACAAAGGGAGAAAACTAAACTATTGAGAGATCTGTAATCTTTCCAGTTTCTTCCTTCATGTCTATAGTCATGATCCTCAGGAGGTCTCCCTTGGTCAAGTGTAATCTCAATTAACTTTGAAAGAATCCATAGCTTGTCATTCCTGTGGAAACAAAAGCACATCCTCTCCCTGAGTAGAACACATTTCCTGACTTCCATTTTGAAACCAAGACATCTTCAAAGTATATAAGTTGGTTTAATTCAGGAGTTCCTTCCACATTCCAATGTCTCTCAACAGCTGCCATTCACTCAGCAGTGTTTAAGAATTTCAAAGTTAACAAAGCACAATACAAGATCCAGACTCCTTGTGTATTCCCCATCTTTGTGTGGCTTATTCTTTTTATACTACTTACTCTTTTTAAAGACTTTACTATTATTTTTAAACTCTATTTTCTATAACTGTCTATGTCCATTTTCTTTTTCTTCAGCACCTAAGCACTTTTTAAGCATACTCTACTTTTTAGAGGACTTTACTGCGTGTCTGAAGTGTTCTGACTATGTAAGCCAAACCAAAAATGGCTAGAGTACTACCACAGAGTGGTTCTGGTGACTGGCTCTGCACACTCTGGTCTGTGAGAGCCACACCTCACTTCTGCAAACAACAACTGGGAGGCGTGCCTCTGTACACCATCAGCACTGGTCTGCCTGAGAGACTGTGGAGCTAAGAAGCCACAGTCAGGCCCTTCTCTAGAACTTTCCCAGCTTTCTCAGGTCCTATGTTTGGATACTCAAGTCTCCACACTGGATACCACATATGGTTATACTTTCTTGTAGGATCCCCAGCCCACAAATCATGACACAGAACGTTATAATAAATTATGAAAGCTTGTACCTCAGCTTAGGCTTGTTTCCAACTAACTCTTTTTTTGTTGTGTTGTTGTTGTTGTTGAAGATTATTTCCATTAAATTTTTTATTATTTGTTTGATGGTTTTGAAACAGAATCTCACAATTATAACCCAGGCTGGTCTTGAACTCACCTTGAAGCCCAGGCAACCCTGGAACTCATTATCTTTCTGCCTCCCCTCATGGTGTTGGGATTACAAAAAACACAGCTCAGATAGCTGGCTACATATGAAGATTTTAGACCTAGAAGCCTCTGGTGGTCATAGGTTAACAGCATGAAAAATGAGCGGGCGGCATGTGGCTTACTATATTCCAGGAACTGTTTTCTAGGCAGAAATGCTCACTTTGCTAATTGAGAAATTCACACAAAATTATTTAAAAACGCAACTTGATTTAAACTTTATTTTAATCCTACCTAACATTCTTTGTTATAATATTTTTTTAATTGAATTTTATTTAATTAAAAATTTCCGCCTCCTCCCGCCTCCATTTTCCCTCCCCTCCCCCACACTCCCCATGCCCCACTCCCCTCCTCCTCCCTCTCCAGTCCAAAGAGCAGTCAGGGTTCCCTGCCCTGTGGGCAGTCCAAGGTCCTCCCCCCCTCCATCCAGGTCTAGGAAGGTGAGCATTAAAACCGGCTAGACTCCCACAAAGCCAGTACATGGAGTAGGGTCAAAACTCAGTGCCATTGTCCTTGGATTCTCAGCAGCCCTCATTGTCCACCATATTCAGTGAGTCCGGTTCTTTCCCATGCATTTTCAGTCCCAGTCCAGCTGGCCTTGGAGATCTCCTAATAGATCAGTCACACCGACTCAGTGGGTGGGTGCCCCCCTTGCGGTCTTGACTTCCTTGCTCATGTTCTCCCTCCTTCTGTTCCTCATTTGGACCTTGGGAGCTCAGTCCATTGCTCCAATGTGGGTCTCTGTCTCTATCTCCATCCATGCCAGATGAAGGTTCTATGGTGATATGCAAGATATTCATTAGTATGGCTATAGGATCGGGCCATTTCAGGTACTCTCTCCTCAGCTACCCAAGGACCTAGTTGGGTACATCTCTCTGAACCCCTGAAAACCCCTCTAGAGTCAAGGCTCTTGCCAACCCTAAAATGGCTCCCTTAATTAAGATATATACTTCCTTACTCCCATATCCAACCTTCCATTATCCCAACCATCCCAATTCCCCCAAGTTCTCCCTATCCTTCCCTTCTCACTTTTCTCTCCCCATCTCCCCTTTCCCCATCCCATCCCATCCCCCAGTTGCCAAATTTTTTATTTTATTTTATTTTTTTTTTTTTTTTTGGTTTTTTGAGACAGGGTTTCTCTGTGGTTTTGGAGCCTGTCCTGGAACTAGCTCTGTAGACCAGGCTGGTCTCGAACTCACAGAGATCTACCTGCCTCTGCCTCCCAAGTGCTGGGATTAAAGGCGTGCGCCACCACCGCCCGGCAGTTGCCAAATTTTTGACCAGCAATCTTGACTGCTTCCAATATCCAGGAGGATAACTGTATGTTTTTCTTTGGGTTCACCTTCTTATTTAGCTTCTCTAGGATCACGAATTATAGGCTCACTGTCCTATATTTATAGGTAAAAACCAATTATGAGTGAGTACATCCCATGTTCATCTTTTTGGGTCTGGGTTACCTCACTAAGGATAGTCTTTTCTATTTCCATCCATTTGCATACAAAATTCAAGAAGTCATTTTTTACCAGTGAGTAGTACTCTAATGTGTATATATTCCACACTTTCTTCATCCATTCTTCCATTGAAGGACATCTAGGTTGTTTCCAGGTTCTGGCTATTACAAATAATGCTGCTATGAACATAGTTGAACAAATACTTTTATAATATAATAGGGCATCTCTTGGGTATATTCCTAAGAGTAGTATTGCTGGGTCTTGGGGTTGGTTGATCCCAAATTTTCTAAGAAACCGCCACACTGATTTTCATAGTGGTTGGACAAGTTTGCATTCCCACCAGCAATGGATGAGGGTACCCCTTCCTCCACAACCTCTCCAGCAAAGGCTATGGTTGTTGGTTTTGATTTTAGCCATTCTGACAGGTGTAAGATCGTATCTCAAAGTTGTTTTGATTTGCATTTCCCTGATCGCTAAGGAGGTTCAGCATGACCTTAAGTGTTTTGGCCATTTGAACTTCTTCTGTTGAGAATTCTCTGTTCAGTTCAGTGCCCCATTTTTTAATTGGGTTGATTAGCATTTTAAAGTCTAGTTTCTTGAGTTCTTTATATATTTTGGAGATCAGACCTTTGTCTGTTGCGGGGTTGGTGAAGATCTTCTCCCAGTCAGTGGGTTGCCTTTTTGTCTTAGTGACAGTGGCCTTTGCTTTACAGAAGCTTATCAGTTTCAGGAAGTCCCATTTATTCAATGTTGCCCTTAATGTCTGTGCTGCTAGGGTTATATGTAGGAAATGGTCTCCTGTGCCCATATGTTGTAGCATACTTTCCAATTTCTCTACTATCAGGTTCAATGTGTTCAGACTGATATTGAGGTCTTTAATCCATTTGGACTTAAGTTTTGTACATGGTGATAGATATGGATCTATTTTCATTCTTCTACAGGTTGACAACCAGTTCTGCAAGCACCATATATTGAAGATGCTTTCTTTCTTCCATTGTATACTTTTAGCTCCTTTATCAAAAATGAGGTGTTCATAGGTTTTAGGTTTAAAATCCAGGTCTTCTACTCAATTCCATTGATCTACTTTTCTGATTTTACACCAATACCACGCTGTTTTCATTAGTGAAGCCCTGTAATAGAGTTTGAAGTCAGGGATGGTAATGCTTCCAGACGTTCCTTTATTGTATAAGATTTTTTTGGCTATCCTGGGTTTCTTGTTTTTCCATAGAAAGTTGATTATTGTCCTCTCAAGATCTGTGAAGAATTTTTATGGGATTTGATAGAGATTGCATTGAATCTATAGATTGCTTTTAGGAGAATTGCCATTTTTACTATGTTGATCCTCCCAATCCAAGAGCAAGGGAGATCCTTCCACTTTCTGGTATCCTCTTCAATTTCTTTTTTCAAAGACTTAAAGTTCTTGTCAAATAGATCTTTCACTTCCTTGGTCAGAGCTACCCCAAGATATTTTATGCTATTTGTGGCTATCGTGAAAGGTGATGCTTCTCTGAATTCCCTCACTGCATCCTTATCCTTAGTGTATAGGAGGGCAACTGATTTTTTGGAGTTGATCTTGTATCCTGCCACATCAATAAAGGAGTTTATCAGCTGTAGGAGTCCTTTGGTAGAGTTTTGGGGGTCACTTATATATACTATCATACCATCTGTAAATAACGACAGTTTAGCTTTGAGTATCTCTCCATTTAATTTTTTTTAACTTAAAGTATTTTTTTATTGAAAAAAAAATTTCCGCCTCCTCCCCGCCTCCCATTTCCCTCCCCCTCCTCCCACTCCTCTCCCCCTTCCCCCACTCCTTTCCCCCTCCCTCTCCAGTCCAAAGAGCAGTCAGGGTTCCCTGCACTGTGGAAAGTCCAAGGTCCTCCCCCTCCATCTAGGTCTAGGAAGGAAGGTGAGCATCCAAACTGGCTAGGCTCCCACATAGCCAGAACATGAAGTAGGATCAAAACCCAGTACCATTGTCCTTGGATTCTCATCAGCCCTCATTGTTCGCCGTGTTCAGAGAGTCCGGTTTTATCCCATGCTTTTTCAGTTCCAGTCCAGCTGGCCTTGGTGAGCTCCCAATAGATCAGTCCCTCTGTCTCAGTGGGTGGGTGCACCCCTCAGGTGCACTTCCTTGCTCATGTTCTCCCTCCTTCTGCTCTTCATTGGGACCTTGGAAGCTCAGTCCGGTGCTCCAATGTGGTCTCTGTCTCTATCTCCATCCATGGCCAGATGAAGGTTCTGTGGTGATATGCAAGATATTCATCCATATGGCTATAGGATAGGGCCATTTCAGGTTCCCTATCCTCAGCTGCCCAATCCCCCTGCGCACCTGGAAGCCGCCCTAGGTTCAAGTCTCTTGCCAACCCTAAGATGGCTCCCTTAATTAAGATATATGCTTCCCTGCTCCCATATCCATCCTTCCTTTATCCCAACCATCCCAATTCTCCAAGTTCCCCCATCCTCCCCTTCTCACTTTTCTCTCCCCATCTCCCCTTACCCCTATCCCACCCCACCCCCAAGATCCCAATTTTTTGCTTGGCAATCTTGTCTACTTCCCATATCCAGGAGGATAACTATATGTTTTTCTTTGGGGTCACCTTCTTATTTAGCTTCTTTAGGATCACAAATTATAGACTCCATGTCCTTTATGGATAGAAATCAATTATGAGTGAGTACATCCCATGTTCATCTTTTTGGGTCTGGGACACCTCACTCAGGATAGTTGTAGGGAGCAGGGTGGAGTCACACCTGATGGCGATGTGTAGAGAGCTGCGTGGAGTTGCACCTGATGGTGCTGTCTCCCGCCCTCCACGAACCCAAAAGCGGGTGCTCTCTGTGATAATCAACTCCTAATATCAACTAGGGCTGACTTATGCTATTATCACGCAATGATCGTCAGCAGCTTTCATATGCATGGACCTATGGACAGTGCCCACTTGGCAATCTGGGGTTGTTGGCCAGTGCCTATTTAAGGGCTGGGAGAGGTTTGCCCAGAGAGAGAGAGAGAAAGAGAAGGAGAAGGAGAAAGATTGCTGGGAATAAAGTCCTGAATAAAACTGCTACAAGAAGAGCTCTGGTGTTGCATCTTCCTTGCTGGTCAAGGGGCGCGACAGATAGTGCTTTCTATTTCCATCCATTTGCATGCAAAATTCAAGAAGTCATTATTTTTTACCGTTGAGTAGTACTCTAATATGTATATATTCCACACTTTCTTCATCCATTCTTCCATTGAAGGACATCTAGGTTGTTTCCAGGTTCTGGCTATTACAAATAATGCTGCTATGAACATAGTTGAACAAATACTTTTGTAATATGATAGGACATCTCTTGGGTATATTCCCAAGAGTGGTATTGCTGGGTCCTGGGGTAGGTTGATCCCGAATTTCCCGAGAAACCGCCACACTGATTTCCAAAGTGGTGGGACAAGTTTGCATTCCCACCAGCAATGGATGAGGGTACCCCTTCCTCCACAGCCTCTCCAAAGGCTATGGTTGTTGGTTTTGATTTTAGCCATTCTGACAGGTGTAAGATCGTATCTCAAAGTTGTTTTGATTTGCATTTCCCTGATCGCTAAGGAGGTTCAGCATGACCTTAAGTGTTTTGGCCATTTGAACTTCTTCTGTTGAGAATTCTCTGTTCAGTTCAGTGCCCCATTTTTTAATTGGGTTGATTAGCATTTTAAAGTCTAGTTTCTTGAGTTCCTTATATATTTTGGAGATCAGACCTTTGTCTGTTGCGGGGTTGGTGAAGATCTTCTCCCAGTCAGTGGGTTGCCTTTTTGTCTTAGTGACAGTGGCCTTTGCTTTACAGAAGCTTATCAGTTTCAGGAAGTCCCATTTATTCAATGTTGCCCTTAATGTCTGTGCTGCTAGGGTTATATGTAGGAAATGGTCTCCTGTGCCCATATGTTGTAGCATACTTTCCACTTTCTCTACTATCAGGTTCAGTGTGTTGAGATTGATATTGAGGTCTTTGATCCATTTGGACTTGAGTTTTGTACATGGTGATAGATATGGGTCTATTTTTATTCTTCTACAGATTGACATCCAGTTCTGCCAGCACCATTTGTTGAAGATGCTTTCTTTCTTCCATTGTATACTTTTAGCTCCTTTACCGAAAATGAGGTGTTCATATGTTTGTGGGTTAAAATCCGGGTTTTCTATTCGATTCCATTGGTTGACTTCTCTGGTTTTATGCCAATACCACACTGTTTTCATTACTGTAGCTCTGTAATAGAGTTTGAAGTCAGGGATGGTAATGCCTCCAGAAGTTCCATTATTGTATAAGATTGTTTTGGCTATCCTGGGGTTTGTTTTTCCATATAAAGTTGATTATTATCCTCTCAAGATGTGAAGAATTTTGATGGGACCTTGATGGGGATTGCATTGAATCTATAAATTGCCTTTGGTAGAATTGCCATTTTTACTATGTTGATCCTCCCAATCCAAGAGCAAGGGAGATCCTTCCATTTTCTGGTATCCTCTTCAATTTCTTTCTTCAATGCCTTAAAGTTCTTGTCAAATAGATCTTTCACTTCCTTGGTTAGAGTTACCCCAAGATATTTTATGCTGTTTGTGGCTATCGTGAAAGGTGATGCTTCTCTGATTTCTCTCTCTGCTTCCATATCCTTAATGTATAGGAGGGCAACTGATTTTTTGGAGTTGATCTTGTACCCTGCCACATTAATAAAGGTGTTTATCAGCTGTAGGAGTTCTTTGGTGGAGTTTTTGGGGTCGCTTATGTACACTATCATATCATCTGCAAATAACGAAAGTTTAACTTCTTCCTTTCCAATTTGAATCTCCTTGATCCCGTTATGTTGTCTTATTGCTATTGCTAAAACTTCAAGCACTATATTGAAGAGGTATGGAGAGAGTGGACAGCCTTGTCGTGTTCCTGATTATAGTGGGATGGCTTTGAGTTTTGCTCCATTTAATTTGATGTTAACTGTCGGCTTGCTGTAAATAGCTTTTATTATATTTAGATATGACCCTTGTATCCCTAATCTCTCCAAGACCTTTATCATAAAGGGATGTTGAATTTTGTCAAATGCTTTTTCAGCATCTAATGAAATGATCATATGGTTTTTTCTTTCAGTTTATTTATATGATGGATTACATTGATAGATTTGCATATGTTGAACCAGCCCGGCATCTCTACTTGATCATAATGGATAATTTTTCTAATGTGTTCTTGGATTCTGTTTGCCAGTATTTTATTGAGAATTTTTGCATCGATGTTCATGAGTGAGATAGGCCTGTGATTCTCTTTCATGGTTGGGTCTTTGTGTGGTTTTGGTATCAAGGTAACTGTAACTTCATAAAAGGAATTTGGCAATGACTCTTCTGTTTCTATATTGTGAAATACATTAAGGAGTATAGGTATTAGCTCTTCTTGGAAGTTCTGGTAGAATTCTGCATTGAAACCATCTGTTCCTGGGCTTTTTTTTGAAGGGAGGTTTTTGATAACAGTTTCCAATTCTTCGCGACTAACAGGTCTATTTAGATTGTTCACCTGGTCTTATTTTAACTTTGATATATGGTACTTATCTAAAAAGATGTCCATTTCTTTTGCATTTTCCAGTTTTGTGGTATACAGGCTTTTGTAGTAAGATCTAAAGATTCTCTGAATTTCCTCTCTGTCTGTAGTTATGTCCCCCTTTTCATTTCTGATCTTGTTAATTTGTGTGTTCTCTCTCTGCTGTTTGATTAGTTTGGATAGGGGCTTGTCGATCATGTTGATTGTCTCCTAGAACCAACTTTTTGTTTCATTGATTCTTTGAATTGTTTCCTGTGCTTCTATTTTGTTGATTTCAGCCCTCAGTTTCATTATTTCCAGTCTTCTACTCCTCCTGGATGAGTCTGCCTCTTTTTTTTCTAGAGCTTTCAGGTGAGCTGTTAAGTCTCCAATGTGTGCTTTTCCCGTTTTCTTTTAGTGGGCACTTAGTGCTATGAACTTTCCTCTTAGCACTGCTTTCATCGTGTCCCATAGGTTTGAGTATGTTGTCTATTTTCATTAAATTCAAGGAAGACTTTAATTTCTTTCTTTATTTCTTCCTTGACCCAGGTGTGTTGACTGTTCAATTTCCATGAGTTTGTCAGCTTTCTGGGGGTACCCTCATTGTTGAATTCTAACTTTAATCCATGGTGATCTGATAAAACACATGTGGTCACTAAAATTTTTTTGTATCTGTGGAGGTTTGCCTTGTTACTGAGTATGTGGTCAATTTTCGAAAAGGTTCCATGAGCTGCAGAGAAGAAGGTATATTCTATCCTATTTGGGTGGAATGTCCTATAGATGTCTGGTAAGTCCATTTGCTTCATTAACTCCATTAATTCTCTTATTTCTCTATTAGGTTTCTGTCTGACTGACCTGTCCATTGGTGAGAGAGGTATGTTGAAGTCTCCTAATATTAGTGTGTGAGGTTTGATGTCTGCCTTGAGTTCTAGTAATGTTTCTTTTACATAAGTGGGTACTTTTATATTAGGGGCATAGATATTCAGGATTGAGACTTCATCTTGATGAATTGTTCCTGTTATGAGTATAAAATGACCATCTCTATCTCTTCTGATAGATTTTAATTTGAAGTCAGATTTGTTAGAAATTAGTATGGCCACACCCACTTGTTTCTTAGGTCCATTTGCTTGAAAAACCTTTTCCCAACCCTTTACTCTGAGTAGATGTCTATCTTTGTGGTTGAGGTGTGTTTCTTGTAAACAGCAGAATGTTGGATCTTGTTTTCGTATCCATTCTCTTAGCCTGTGCATTTTTATAGGTGAATTGTGTCCATTGATATTAAGTGATATTAATAACCAGTGGTTGTTGACTCCAGTTGTTATTATTTTTTTGGTAGTAGAGTTTGTGTGTTTCCCTTCTTTGAGTTGTGCTGTTGAAGGGTTGCTAGATGCCTGGGTTATTGTAGGCAGTGTTGGCAATGTTGGATTCCTTGGGTTGTGATTTTCCTTCTATTACTTTCTGTAAGGCTGGGTTTGTGGCTACGTATTGTTTAAATTTGTTCTTATCATTGAATATTTTGTTTTCTCCATTGATAGTGAATGATAGCTTGGCTGGGTATAGTAGTCTGGGCTTGCATCCATGGTCTCTTAGTTTCTGCAGTACCTCTATCCAGGACCTTCTGGCTTTTATGGTTTCCATAGAGAAGTCAGGTGTAAGGCTGATAGGTTTACATTTATAAGTAACTTGACCTTTTTCCTTTGCAGCTCTTAATATTCTTTCTTTAATCTGTATGTTTTGTGTTTTGATTATTATATGGCGAGGGGATTTTTTTTTGATCCAGTCTATTTAGTGTTCTGTATGCTTCTTGAATATTCATAGGAATATCTTTTTTATGTTGGGAAAGTTTTGTTCCATAATTTTGTTAAATAAATTTTCTCAGCCTTTGAGCTGTAATTCTTCTCCTTCTTCTATTCCTATTATTCTTAAGTTTGTTCTTTTTATGGTGTCCCATATTTCCTGAATGTTTTGTGATAAGAATTTGTTGGATTTGGTGTTTCATGTGATCAGTGTGTTTATTTTCTCAATGGTGTCTTCAGAGTCTGACATTCTTTCTTCTATCTCCTGTATTCTATTAGTTATGCTTGTTTCTATAGTCTCTGTTCGTTGCCCTAGATTTTTCATATGCAGTCGGCCCTTGGTTTGTGTTTTCTTCCTTGCCTCCATTTCAGTTTTCAATTCTTGAACTGTTTCCATTACCTGTTTGATTGTTTTTTCTTGGTTTCCCAGAGCATCATTTACGTATCTATTCATTTCTTCAAACTTTTTGTTATACTTCTCATCCATTTCTATAAGGGCATTTTTTTACATGCTGTTTAAGGGACTCTATCACTTTCATTATGTCAATTTTTCCCCTTCTTCTGGATTAGGGTGTTCAAGACCTTCTGTTGTCTGATTACTGGGTTCTGGTATTTTCATTTTGTTTTTTCAGATTGGGGGAGAAGAAATTCTTGCCTTGGCACCTGCCCATCTTTTCTTTCAAATGCTATCCTATGGATCTTATGAAACCGGATCAGGTTTCCTTGGTGGCCAGAAATCTTGTTAACAAAGGGCCTACCTTGCTGCATACAGGCTATTGAAGCAAAGCAATTCCCGCCGGCCCCTTTGCCCTCAGCATCCTGTCCCAGCACCCAAACAGGCTGAGCTGGCAGATCCCATGGCCCCGCAGAAGTGAGGAAGAAGGGAAGAGGTTCCTGGGTGCAAACTGGGATGGGTTAGGGAGAGAGAGGCCACAGCAGAGGGGAGCAGCCCCTGCTGAATGACCAGGGAGTGAATGGGGTTGGGGAATGACCCTGCTCTGTTTCCGGGCTCCTGCCACAGGTCAAGAACACACTCACCAACCACTCTGATGGGTCCCCCCTCCAACTAACTCTTATAACTTAAATTAACTCATCTTTTTATTCTGCAAAGGCTCGATACCTCATCTCTGTATTACACATCCTGTTTACCCTGTCTCACTGGTGAATCCACCCAGAGATATTTCTCTGCCCAGAAGTCCCATCTATACTCTCCTGCCTAGCTATTGGCCATTCAACTTATTGTTACACCAATCACAGCAACACATCTTCATACCATGTACAAAATTCTGCAGCAGCTGAGTAGAACATTCAATTTGTATAGCACTTGCCTCTCAAGGAGAAAAGCTGTGGACAGATTTCCAGAACCTACATTAAAAAGCCAGAGAGCAATATGTGCCTATAGTTCCAACAATGGGAAGATAAAAAGCTGAGACACACACTGGCAGCCCGTCTAGCTTTGCCTGTATGTGATGCTCCAGGCCAAAGAAACACCATGTCTCAATTCAGAGGTGAAAAGCAAACACACTGTAGACCATTACCTAAGGATGTCCTCTGAACACTACATGAAAACAATACACACACCCATATATGCATCAATACACTCCTAAACATGCACATAGATCCTACATATGCAAACACATAGATAATAATATTAAGAGAGGATGAATGAAAACAATTTAGAAACTGTACTACTTGTGCAAGTTTTGAATATAAATTATCTCAAAATTAAATATTTAAATGTAACACAAGACTGAATAAACCTAATACTTGGCCTAGATACCAGCATTACTAGAGGGGTTCCAAGAAGGACCAGGCAGAAAATATGACAGGCCTAAATCGTTCTTAAATTTGAACAGAAAATATTTCTTGAGCAACTTGTTGGATTAAAGATTATAGTAAAACAAACATCAGAAAATAAGATCCCTTGGTTTTCAACACAAGCCAGAGAAAGCACAATGATCAAGGTTCACTCTCTCTTTAATTGTCCATACTCCATCATTTCAACTCCATTCTTTAATTTCAAGAATCATTTTGTATGTTATATTTGTGAGTCAACAGCAATGAAGACGGATGTCCTTGTTTTCTAAATATCCCAAAAAGGCATCTTTTTTTGCTTTTGCCCTTTTAAAATAAAAAATGTATTTATAACATCTGTACCAAATAAACTAGACTCTGAGCAAGATTTAACCAGCACCATGTCTGCCTGCATGATGCTATGCTCCCTGCCATGATGATAATGGATTGGACCTCTGAACTTTAAGCTGTACCTCAATTAAATGTTTTCTTTTATAAGAGTTGCCATGGTCATGCTGTCTCTTCAAAGCAATAAAACCCTAACTAAGACAGATATTTATCTTCTGAGAAGACATAAATGGGGTGGTATTGGCCAGGGTTACAGTTCATCTGGTAGGGAGCTTTCCAAGGTTAGCAGAAGCCCTCGTTCTGATCCTCAGCTTGGGGTACACTTCTGCCATCTTACCACTAGAGAGGGAAAGGCAAGAAGATCAGAAGTTCAAGGTCATCCTTAGATATGTAGGGAGTTTGAGGCTAGCTAGCCTGAGCTACATTAGATCCAACCTCTAAAATCAATACAAACAATATGACAAAAATACAAATGGACTTAGCTTCCTCTCACTGTTACAAATGTTAAGTTGAGACAATCAACTTAAGAGGAGCAATGCCTATTTTCTCTCAGCGTCAAAGTCTATCAGCCATGATAGGACTGGTCTCTTGCCATGAGTCTGTCTATGGTAAAGAACACGTGGTGGAGGAAAACACTCACTGCACAATGACAGGAAGCAAGAAAGAGACAAAAAGCAGCCAGGTCTCAATACCCCTCTCAGTCACCTAACTTCTTTCTGGTAGGCTGTATGAAGGTTCCACCACCTTCTGTCAGTGCCACTGGCTGTTATCAGGATTCTAATCTAGGCCTCTGGAGAACCAAGATGGGCTCTAAGGTGACCTAATTAACTGGGTTCATACCCCTACGTGTCTCTCTTCCTTTTCCACTGTTTTTCTTTCTTCTCAACTCCTTTTCTGTCTCTGTCTCCTGTCTCTCTCTCGGTCCCTATGTCCCCTTCTCTCTCTCCCTCTGACTCTGTGAAGTACTGTATATCCAAGCAAAAAGCACATATCCTTGCCTTTTGCATTTTGACCAAGGATTACCCTTCCTACCATTCCTATCCATACTTTCAAACCCACTTCTCCCATGGTACACCTTAGATTCTCTCAACAGAGAGTTTTTCCTCTATGATTTACACTGGTATTAGCCTTTGTGGCTACCTTCCTCATTAACAGTCATTCCTTCCATGCTAGAACTGCTGTGCTAAACGTGGAACTCCTTTAGGAGCCCAGCCCAATCTTCCCTGCACGCTCTGTTCCTGATAAGTATCCTGTTCAGAGATCTTTAGAGAGAAAGCCAATCCTGTTCAGAGATCTTTAGAGTGGAAGTCAATCCTGTTCAGAGATCTTCAGAGAGGAAGCTAATCAGCACACCACCCACCTTGTGAGAAAGTGATGGTGATTTATCCTGTAGTACCATCCTGTTCCCTCGAGGCCTTCAGAACCTAACACAAACAAGACAGGTTTTTCCATTTAGTGATGTGTGCCATTATTTTCAAATTATAAATATCTTTATTAAAACAAAATCAAGTACCACAGAAACTCCTGAAAATTGGATAAAAACAATCATAGTAAAAAACAAAACTTGAAGATGAGTGGCTGCAGCTTATGATGTCATTCTATGCAATCAGAAGGTACCCTTTCAGCTCATTGCTGTTCTCTGTGTTCCTGAATAGTAGGTTTATTGATACAATACCACGAACCCAAGAGTAAACATTTCCTAGCAAAGATCACTGGCTATGCTCATTTAAATGCCAAAATTAGCCTTGAGTTTTCCTGTTCAGAATGGGAGCCTAGAAGGAAACTGTGATGATGCACAGCCCAAAGACAATTATACAGTAAAGTTGGTTCCATGCTAGGGGTTTGACTGTTAGTTGAGTATTTACTTTGAATGCACAAAGCTCTGGGTTCTATCCCCAGCATCACATAAGTAAACCACATAATCTAAACACTTTGGAGACAGAAGCAAAAGAATCAGAAGTTCAAATTCATCCTCTTCTATTTGTAGCATTTGAAGACAGTGTGGGCTATAGGAGACTCTGTCTCAATAAAAGAAAAGTCCTTACTTGACCAGCTTTGCCTGTGACCCACCAGCCACATGAAACAATGTTGAGACCCTGTCTCTATAAGCTGAACACTCTTCTCTAACAGCAGAGGCAATAGAAGGGTCAAAAACCCATTATCTGAGACTCTTCTGTGCGGAAGAATGAAACTGCTTCTATGGGTGGAGGAGCTAGGGAGAAAACCCAGGGATTAGAGTTCTTGAAATGTGTGCTAAAAACCAGAGTTCAGATCCCCAGAACTCATGAAACTGCCATGTGGACTGGGCTAGCATATCCGAGAAATCTGAGCTTGAGAGACCCTGATGCAATGAATAAAGGTGGAAGGGCAGTAGAGGATGATTCTTAGCTTGAACCTTGGGCCTCCACATGAATGCACACATGCACACGTACATATGTACACACTCACACACACCACACACCTGTGAATACATATATATGAACACACTCACACATAGAGATGGAGAATAAAGAGGAAATGAGCAGCATTGGGGTGGCCTGCCATGAATGGGTTGATGCAGTCATCACTCCTTTTCCTGAGAAACTGAATAAATGTTTGTCAGGTACTAGAACTATATCCCAAACAAATTTCAGGTTTCTCTTGGACAAAATGGAATAGTCAGCTCTTCAACTTCCCAAACCTACCTCCTCATTCAGGATATAGAGCCCAGCAGAAGGGAAATCAGTTGTTGTGCAGGTGTGGGCCGGCCTTCCAAAGGCTGTGTCATTAACAAATCAGCAGCTCTTCACTGAGGATTGTTGAATAAGAAGAAGAAAATTATCATCAAACCCTATGCACAAGGGTGCAGAAGCACCATGGGATTTCAAGTTGTTGTAAGAAAGTGTTGTGGAAGATGGACAATTAGACATCTGTATGTCAAAATAAATCTAGAGATAAAACTTCACAAAAGCAAATCAAAATGTGTCAAAAATCTAAATATAACTCCCAAAACTACAGCATGCCTAGAAGATTGGAAAGGAGAAAGTCTGCAGGATTCACGTGATGATGGTTCACATGCCAAGTGAAAGGCATGAGCGTGGAAGAGGACTGATAAAGTCGAGTTCACTACATTGTTTATTGTTCAGAAAGAGCAGACAAGCCACAGAATGGGGAGAACGTATTTGTTAAACACTATCTGATAGAAGGCTGATATTCAGAATATACTTAAAACTCTTTCTTAACATTTATTTATTTGTGCATAGATACCATACTAATGCCATAGTGGTCATGTGGTGATCAGAAAATGACTTGAAGGAATCAGTTCTCTTCTTCCACGGGAGCCCCAGAAACTGAACTCAATTTGTTGGGTTTAGTGTCAAGAGCCTTTACTTACTAAGGCATCTTGTTGTCCCTATCCAAAGAACATTAAAGGCAAAGTAATAAGATAGGCAAAAGACCAAAAGAGAAAATACAATTGAATACAATTTCTGTGTGATTATTTCAGTTGTAAGATAGCCGGGTGGCCAGGACAAAACAAAGGAATCCTCTCCTGTTATAAAGTAGCACTTCAACATGGTCGACTAAATCCAAATAAAATCTGAGAAAACTTAAAAAACAATACAGAGTTTAACACAGCTTTTTGCTGTTTGCTGGTGGCTTGCTGCAGCTGCTTTAAGAGAGATTTTCTTGATTCAGCTGTACCAAAAAAAATCAGCGTGGTTAAAACCCAGCTTTCTGGGCTATGCTGCCAGTACAATCTCTGGCTCCTGTGGGAGACAAAGCATTTGGATTTGTGGAGTAAAGTGCTACAGCTTGCTTGATGGCAATGTGGACTCGCTTGTGCCTGGAACTGTGTGCGGCTCAGGGGCACCACATGGCTCTGCTCTGCCATGCTGAACTGTGTTGATCTTGGGCAAGAACTATCATATTTATCATAATAACAGTGCAGTTAAGGTTTAGACTGGGCAGGAAACAGGCAGTGCCCTATTACCCATACATGGCACAACTTAAGTTTTTAAAAAATGTTTAGCATTTTAAGAAGTGCTCTTGGACAGTAAAGAATTACAGATTCACAATAGGAGAGATTCAGACATAAAAGCCCTCTAAATGAGTCACACTGATAAATAAATGTATGTAGGCTTGGGAGAGAAAAGATAAAAAGTATACAGAGTCATAAAATAAAGTTAATGCTTAAAAGGGGTAAAGTCTTTAAAGAGACAGAGTACAGATAATTATAGATTAAAGAAAGTTTTTAAAAAGCCATATAGAAATGGAAAGTTCACAAAGAGTCTGGATTCTGTATATTATTGTGTTTTCCTTAAATTTTTTGACTGTGAGGAAACTAAGTACAGAGAGACATTTCATTGTGTGGGCTGCTAAACTAATCCAGCATTTATATTATAAAGGCATCCTGACTTCAAAATTTGGGTCTATGGATATGGTGCTTTGGAAAAGAGGTTCTTCTTTTGTTTCACAGAGGATGAGACCCTGTGGATACTTCTAGACCAATATAGTATGATGGACCACGCCCTCCTGAAAGGTTTCCGTGAACACCCTCAGAAAATTACTTCACTCAACTGCTGACTAAGACGAACCTAACACACAGGATATACCATAAAAGACCTGATTAGCAGCACCGCCATACAGCACAAAGCAATTTGGAAAGAAAAAACTGCGCCCATATTCCCAAATATTGTTTATAAATGTTTGTTTACATTTAAAGGGGGATATGATAGAGATATGAATAATTTGCATTGGTATGAATCTTGCTTTATTGATATAAATTTAAGGTCAGTCTTGTTATATGTATATTTCTGATCTTGATTAAGGTTGTGATTGTGTAGCTCATTTAAAAATATAATGTATAATTTAAAAATATAGGTTAATAGATATCATCTATAATAGTCAAGTTTGTAGTCATGTTAGATTTTCTAGATGTGCATAGATATATTTCAGATAGATATTCTTCATATCTTTCAAAGATTACAGAATATGGCATTTAAAATGTTTTAATAACTTAGAACTTTTTATGACAATGAGACACATCTGCTCCTGGCAGCACCAAGCTACTTCAAGAGGAGATGGGCATCAAAGAGGCTCCTTAGCCATTTGGGCAAGAAACTCCTCTTGCCTGGACTGTTGCATAAACTGGACAGGAAGAACCCGCAGAGAGAGGACTGCTGAACTTGCCAAAAGGTGAGATGATCCTTTGGGGTTCCTGATTCATAAAAGAGTCTGTGAGACATTCTACAGGACACAGAAGAAAGTGACTGAACTGTTTTTAAGATTTCCTGCTTCATGAAAATGTCTGCTGGATACTATGGGCCTGTGGGCTGAAGATGGATGCCCCAATGGTATAGAAAAACTTTGGGTGACTGTCCAGGCAGCGAGATGTCTCTGTCATTTCTAGAGTTTTGGAAGTTGCTTACTTCTTGTTTACTTAGGTAATATTATATCCTTCTGGAGTCTTTGATGGAGTTGAAGAATAGATAGTTATAGTTTTCCTTTGTTATGATAAAAGATAAAATAGATATAAATATTGTAACTGTAATTCTTGCTTGATAATTGTTTTGTTTTATGTAATTTTACTATGTTAAAGTTAAAGCCTTCTTTTCCTTTGTAGACTGCCTTGGCGGGTCACTCTTTCTAGGGTCTGTAACCCACCTGGCTGGTCAGTTATTCCAGGGTCACGGAGAGGTACCACCTGGAAGACAAGGGTCGATAAGAGGAAGAAGGCCAAGCATAATTCTTGTCAAAGCCTCCGTTTATTAGAGTCATGGTTACAGCTTATATAGCCCCTGGATGAGGAGCTTGGGGGGCTGGGGCACGGGATCTTGCCATGTGGTCCATACCCGTCACGTAGGCCAAGAGGTTACGATTGGTCAGGTCACAATTCCTTGGTCAGGAAGTCACAAGTTGACACACTCTCTATTAACAGTTAATTTGGGTGTGGGATAGGCTTTGTCAATGAAACTATTCTCAATACAATTGGGAAGTAGAGCCCTCTGCAAAACTCCTCACGGCAGTGATTCCAATAATAATTTTGGGGGGGGTGGCTGGAGAGGTGGTTCAGCGGTTAAGAGAACTGACTGTTCTTCCCAGGGACCCGAGTTCAATTCCCAGCACCCACATGGCAGCTCACAACTGTCTGAAGATCCAGTTCCAGGGGATCTGACACCTTCACACCAATGCACACAAAATAAAAGTTAAATAAGCCATAAAAAAATTAAAAAAAAATAATAATAATAATTTTGGGGGGACATGGCTCTTGACATACCTTTATAAACAGAAAATGAGAAATGGTGTAGGAGGGCCTTCTGTTTATGCACTGCTTTCATTGGTTAATCAATAAAGAAACTGCTTGGCCTGATAGGGCAGAACTTAGGTAGGCAGAGAAGACAGAACTGAGTTCTGCGAGGAAGAAAGCAAATTCAGAGAGCCGCCATGGAGCTGCCAGGTCAGACATCCTGAATCTTTCACAGTAAGCCACCACCTCGTGGTGAAATACAGATAAACAGAAATGGGTTAAATCAAGATGTGAGAGTTAGCCAATAAGAGACTAGAGATGATGGGCCAGGTAGTGTTTAAATGAATACAATTTCTGTGTGATTATTTTGGGTGTGAGATAGCCGGGCAGCCTGAACAAAAAGCAGGCCCTCCCTCCATCAACACTCAAAAGAATCATGCAGACAGCAAATACACAATGAAGACATAAACATCACACATCATTAGGAAATCACAGATTAAAACAAGATACTGCCAAACGCCCCTCAGAATATCCAACATCCAAACACTAATAATACCAAATGCTGGCGAGGATGTGGGGCAGTACCCACTCTCACTTATCTGCTCGTCAGTGGTGTCAGAAAATGACACAGCCAGTTTGCAAGATACCTGGGCAGTTTCACACAAAACTTTACAGACTCGCTGTTATTCTTTGATGGGTGGAGGAGGGGTGTCCATGAATGTGCACGGTTCCTATGTGTGGAGAGTAGAAGACAACCTCAGGTGTCACTGTTTAGGAACATCCTGCCTTAGTTTTGGGGACGAGATCGCTCATTGGAACCTGGGCTCTCTTCCTGGGCTAGGTGGACTAGCCAGTGAGCTCTAGAGGCCCTCCAATCTTTGCTTTCCCAGTACTGGGATTACAAGTGTGTGCCATCACACCTGACTTTTATACGTGGATTCTAGCAAACCAACTCAAGTCTTTATGCTTGCTTAGCAAGCCCGGCATTTACTGATCCATCTCCCCAATCTCCATTCTCATTATTTTGGTTTTGACACAGTCTTTCTGTATAGTCCATGTTATCCTGAAAATTATTGCATAGCCAAAAATATGCTAGAATTTGAAAACTTCCTGACTCACCCTCCTGAGTATTGGGATCACAGGTATGATCAACAAGCCAGGTTTAATTATTAATAGCATAATCCAACAATCATAATATTTAGTATTTATCCAAAAGAGTACAATGCTTATAGTTATGCAAAAGTCAGCATACCAGTGCTTACAGAAACTTTATTCCTAATTGTCCCAACTTGAAAACAACCAATTGTCCTTGGTAGGTGAATGAATAGACTGTGGTACAGCATGGAAATTATTCAGCATTAAAAGGAAAGGAAGTTATCAAGTCACAGAAAATGCACACAAGAAACTTTGGAGTATGATACTAAGTGAACTAGTCTGAATTGAAAAGGCCTATACTGTCCAACTCAAACTATGTGACATTCTGGGGGTGAAAAGGCCAGCAGATGCCAGGGCTTAGGCTGGGAGAAGAAAGGAATTCATGAGCACAGGAGTTTTGAGGTGACAAGATCAGTTTGTGTGGTTCTATCCAGCTGGATCCACATAGCAGAGCCACAGGCTTTTTGTCTAAAGCCAGAGGTTGCACAAGAGTGAACTCTAATGTGAGTCATGTTCTTGGAGCAATCATTATATGTAAAAGTAGGTTCATCAATTGTAACAAATGCTCCATTCTTGTGGGAAAACTTTAAAACACAAAGCAAAGATTGGGATATGATAAATTCCTGAACTTCTCTCACACTTAATGCTCTAAAGAAATAATCTACAGCAAAAATGGAGCAATGAAACTATTTTATTTCTGACTTTCAACTGAAGCCTCACTGTGGAGGGGTCAGTCTGAGAGGCTTCTCACTGTCCTGAGCTAGAGTGGCCACATTAACATTAAATGCTGGGGTCCCTGTGCTGACGGACAAGTAACTCAGAAAAAAATCTGCTCTGTCATCATTCCTGTGTTGTCATTCAGCTAGCAAATGTTTGTTGAAGACCTTCCATTTGCTGGGCTATGCCTTCTAATGGGGAGACTGACACATAAGCAGAGAAACACCACAGACTAAGATTAATGCAGTTACTAAACTAAGCCCAGCAGAAGGAAAGAGCACCCAGAAAGGCAGAGAAGGCTCTTATAAATGTGGGAGATATCCCAATTCAGAAGCAACAGCCATGCACACCAAGGGCATACAAGCATGAGCAGAGATGTGAACATTTTTACCTTTTCACATAAGAACTTGAAAAAGAACAGGTCAGCTCCATAAAGGACAAAGTCACTGCAGGAACACAACTTAAGTTGCCACCCACTTTATTGACAGCTCTAGTCCACTTCTTGTTGCTGTGATAAGCATGACAATAAAAAGCTAGTTGTCTGACTTCTCTTACAGGGCAGGCCCACCTACCCATTGGCAGCACCACCACCAGTATTCTGGGTTCTTCTTCCTCTGCCTCAACTGACAATTGAGAAAACACCCCACTGATATGCCTATAGGCCAGTGTGAGGGAGGTAATTCCTCAGCTGAGGTTCCTTCTCCCCAGGTTTGACAAGCTGACAACCAAGCTTAGTCATCACATTGACCATAATCATTTCTTTCCTGGAAACTTTTTCTGCCTCCCTGCTTCCCTGTTGTTTATGGGAAAATACCCACATGTGATTTTATATATTTCTATTTAATTGGCAACCAGTTGTCTCTCAGAAATAAGGCTTTTACACCCCCATCTTATCACTGAGAAAAGTACTGCCTGGAAGAAATTCATTCTTAAAATCATTTCTTTGAACACCAAACCCTGCACTATTTTAACACACAGCTAGTGCTGAGAATTCTCTGTTAGATGTCGGCTCAGTGAGTTCTGTTGTCTTTCACAGAACTACAGAACTTTCATGGCCAAAGCTCAGTCTTGTTTTTGTTTGTTTGTTTGTTTTGGTGGAATTAACAAACTGGCTGCTCCATTAATGGCCCCTCTTGAACTGTTCTTGTTGTTGCTTTAATTTTCATAACTCTTGGAAATTTTTAGATTCTTCAACAGAAAATTTACTTAGTCTGAGAGCTGGATACACAGGCACATGACTGGAGCTTGAGAAAACTACCATGGCTAACCAAGGACAAATACACAGGTGATTCTGTAGCAAAATTTGAGGGGGGTGGGTGCTAACTCAAAAAAAATGACATAGATACTTATTATTAATTATGAGAGTTCAGCCAATAGTGTAGGTGTGTCCCTGCACTTGGGTGAAACAGCAACCCAAAAAGATGGGGAGTCCTTGAAGCAAATAAATGAAGAATGGAATCCCATTAAACAGAGAAGAGACCTGCACATGGATGGACGGAAATGAGTGCCGCTCAGCAGCCCACTCAGAAACGACCTGCTACTCTTGTGTTAGCAAACGCCTTACTTTAGAAAGCCATCAGCGCTGTGATGGAGGTATAAAAAAAGTGTCTTACAGATGCAAGGTTGGACATAGCTGGTTAGAAGTCAGTGGCATTCTTACAGTTCCTAAGAACTTAGGAAGACATAAAATTGCACAGTAAACATTGTAGAAAGTGAAAACTGCCCTTTGTATAATTCAGATCCAGGGTGCTTTCCTAAACTTAACAGGTGACAAGAAATGCTTCACAGGAGAGTTTAAGAGCCTCCTTAAGGCTGTGACACAAACCACAATAGATAACGACATTTGGAGTTTTTTTTTTTAAAAAAATCTAAAAATGTTCAGCTCTCTAACTGGTCTTGAACTTCCAATTTGCCTGCCTCTACCTCCTGATTTTCTAGGATAACAGGTATGTGATGAAGGTAACGGAACTCAGGGTTCCATGAATTTATTCCTTTCCCAGGCTGCCCCTGCCCTTAGTGAATACTGTTTATGTACTGTCTGCCATGTGATATTGATATTCTTCAATGAATATAGGTGAGTCTATTGCTTTAGGCTCCCAGAAACGGTTTCACATTCAATATATCCACATCTTACTTCAATTTATAAATTTACTAGATACATTATAACGTACACTTATTGTCAAATAAATGTCTGCAAGCTGGTAGCTTGGTGTATGTAAAGCCCTATGAGACCAAGAATAAAAGTCAGTTAAAAAAAATAGCTGAGTCTGGTGATCAAGATTTGTTTGCCATCCCAGTATCTGGAAGGCAAAGACAGGAAGATAAAAAGTTCATGATCAACCTGAGCTACAAAATAAATTCAAGGTATGGTTGTTTGAATGACAATGGCCCCATAGACTCACATATTTAAATGCTAGGTCTCTAGTCAGTGGAACTCTTTGGAGGATTAGGAGATATGGCCTTGTTGAAGGATGTGTGTCCCTCATGGGGAGCAGTGGTCTTTAAGGCTTCATAATCCCAAGCCATTCCCAGTTAGTCTCTCTGCTTTACTCTTGTGGAACAAGATGGAAGATCTCAGCTACTGCTTTAGTATCATGTCTGCCTGCCTGCTGCCGTGTTCAGCACTGTGATGGCCATAGGTTTTAACCCTTTGAAGCTGTATTCCCTAACAAACTCTTTCTTGAATGAGATCTCTTAGTTATGATGTCTTATTACAACAATAGAAATATAAGTAAAACATAAGCCCAACCTGAGTAACTCATCAAGTCTCTGGCTCAAAGGAAAAGAAAAGGAAAAACAGGCTGGGAATATAGCCCAGTGGTAAAGCATTTACTTAGCATGTACAAGGCCTGAAGTTTACTCCCCAAATATGGGACACGAAGGGTGCGGGTGACCAGAGTAGATCAGTGCAGAAACAAGTGCCCTCTGGCAGGATGCTCTGAACTGCAGGGCACACCTTCAGCTACAGGTCAGTATATCCCCTTGGTTTGAATTGTGTTCATTGCTTCACCCCTGCTTCCAGGCCTTGGCATCCTCAGAAGGCTGTCTGTGGCTAAACACCTGGAGGTGGTCATCTTTTCCTCATCTCTTAGTATGCACCTTATTCCCTCCCAGCCAGCTTCTTCATCATCTGCTCCCTGCTGCAGACATACTACCAAAGACTGGTTTTTGTTGCTGTTTATCTGCCCTGCGATGGGAAGGATGAGCTTTTGAAGATCCAAAGTTCCTCCATTTTGTCCTCTGCCTCCATCTTGTATCTTGTGTAAGCTATTTCCCATAAAACATTACATTCCTCGGAAATGGCTAGGAGCAAAAGTAACAGGGTAGCCATCTGGAAAGTGTTGAGGGAGAGGAGCCTGCATTTCATCCCAACTGCCCTGCTAACTTACACCCAAAATAATCACACAAAAACTGTATTCATTTAAACACTGCCTGGCCCATTATCTCTAGCCTCTTACTGGCTAACTCTCACATATTAGTTTAACTCATTTCCATTAATGTGTATGGCCACTTGACTGTGGCTTACCTGCATGAGTCTAACCAGCGTCTGTCTCAGGCAGGAGAACCATGGTATCTGCCTGTTTTTCCCAGCATTCAGTTCTCTTTTCCACACCTACCTAAGCTCTTCCCTATTAAAAGGCCAAGCAGTTTCTTTATTCAACCACTGAAAGCAACACATAGACAGAAGAACCTCCTACACCAGAAAAATACAGATAACCACAGAATGTCCCTACCCAAAGGTCAGTCGATAAGAAAACTTGACAAGCAACAGGTGAGGTTTGAAATTAAATTTCTGAAAAGTCCCTAGACATGAAACAATCAGGATTGAACCTGTCACCCCATACCCTAAGGTTGAGGACATTGTTTTCCAACCATGCACAAAACATCCTGACCAGATTCCTTACATTATGACCTGGTGGGGTCTCATCTACTGAGTCGATGACCCCCTTCCATGGGTTATGTCTTTCCTTCTGCCTAATCTGACTGCACCCCTTCACCTTTGCAGGTTTTTCCCTTAAAACTCCAAGAAGAGGTCAAGCCTGTCCTCCAGGGATCAGATGAGTCAGATATCTTCCCTCTTCCTTAGACCAGAAAGCTCCCAGGCTCAGGTCCCACCACAGGAAGATCCACCTACACCCCTGAAGCCACCTCAAGGACCAGCATAGGCCACTAGAAGCTGGCAGTCCCCAGGTGATGTAGGAGGATCCAGCTTCTGTGGCCTCTGGATCCCTGAGTTCACTGAAATAGCTAAACCTCTGTATGAAGCCACCAAGGGTGACTTCACCTAGACTGAGGAAATGCAGAAGGCATTTGACACTCTGAAACAGAAACTCATGGAGGTTCCAGCACTCAGCCTCCCAGATGTAAATAAGCCCTTCTACCCATCCATAGATGAGCACACAGAAATAGCAAAAGGGGTACTCATTCAGGCAGTGGGACTGTGAGAGCACGCAATGGCCTACCTGTCCAAAAAGTTAGACCTGTGGCAGCAGCCTGGCCTCTCTGTGTCTGCATTATAGCATCTGTAGCCCTGCTGGTAAAAGATGCAAACAAGCTAACTGTGGGACAAAATCTGACTAGTGCCACCCCTCACATGTTAGAGATGATTCTTAAGCAGTCACCAGACTGACTAAGCAATGCCTGCATGACCCACTCTCAGGTTTTAGCCCTTAGTCCATCCCAGATTACGTTCCAAGACCCAACATCTTTTAACCCAGCCACACTGCTACCTGACCCTGGCCTCAAGGCTCCATTGCATGATTGTTCAGGGATATGGGCACAAGCGCATTGCATTAAACCGGACCTGAAAGATACTCCACTGCCAGACGAAGATATATGGTTCATAGATGTATCAATTCCATGTTAAATGGACAAAGGTATTAGGGAGCAGCAGTCACAATGACTACTGAAATTGTATGGGCAGAACCCCTACCAAAGGGAATATCTGCACAAAGAGCAGAGTTGATAGTTCTCACTAGAGCCCTAAGACTGAGAAAATAAAAGAGGATAAACATCTACAAGACAGCAGGTATGCCTTTGCCACTGCTCATATTCATGAGGCAATCTATAAGAAGAGAGGTCTCCTAATAGCTGAAGAAAAGGTTGTAGAAGGAGCTGTGGGCTGTGTTCCTGCCACCTGGCTCCCGGCCGCCTGGCTAGCTTATGCCCCAAAATAACAACACATAAATTGTATTCTTTTAAACACTTCTTGGCCCATTCGCTCTAGCCACTTACTAGCTAATTCTCACATCTTGATTAACCCATTTCTATTAATCTGTGTAGCACCATGAGGTGGTGTCTTACAGGGAAAAATTCTAGCCTACATCCATCTCCGGTCAAAGAATCATGGCGACTGCCTCACTTCCCTTTTTCCCAGCATTCTGTACTGTCTACTCCACCTATCTAAGCTGCTGTCCTATCAAAGGTCAAGGCAGTTTCTTTATTAACCAATGAAATTAACACATAGACAGAAGACCCTCCTCCATCAAAAGGTAATCAAGAATAAACAGGAGAGCCTGGATTTCCTACAGGATCCTTTGGGAACCCTCAAAGTTGGCTATTATTCACTGCCCTGGACATCAGAGAGGCTCAAGACCTGTACAGAAGGGAAATAACCTGGCTGATAGGCCTGCCAAAGGCTGATAGCGATGGCCCCCACAGTTACACCAGTCTTAGTAGACCCGGTCAGGGGCAAGGAACTTACCGCAGATTCCTAGCTACACGCCTACAGACCTATGGCTCAACCCCTAGTGGAAAACAGCTGGTGGGCAGGTAATCCTGCCAAAGAAGCTAGGACATTGTTGGAGAGAGGAAGGAGGGTGCCACTTGTTTGTCCTCCCAGCTAGCTTACACCCAAAATAACAATACAGAAACTGTATTAATTAAAACACTGCTTGGCCATTAGCTCTAACTTCTTATTGGCTAACTCTTACATCTTAGCTTAACCCACTCCATTAATCTTTGTATCTCCACATGGCAGTGGCTTACCAGAGATTCTAACTGGAGTCTATCTTGAGCAGAGGATCCATGGCTTCTCTTGACTCTGCTTTATTCCTCCCAGAATTCAGTTCTGTTCCCCCCACCTACCTAAGTTCTGTCCTATCAACTAAGCCAAGGCAGTTTCTTTATTATTTAATCAATGAAAGCAACACACAAACAGAAAGAACTCCTACACCAGGACATGACATACTCAAAAAGGTTCACCAGTTCTAGCATTTGGGGATGCATAGAATGCAGGACTTACTGCATTGGGCCAAAGTTAAAATTCAGAATGGCAGTCAAGCTATTGAACAAATTGTGTCCTAGTGTTGTGCCTGCCAACTGACCAATGCCATATCATCCCCTTCCAATCCTGGTGCTAGACAGAGGGGGACTAGATTAGGTATTATTGTGAAGTGGATTTTACTGAAATCAAACCTGAAAAAATTGGATGTAAGTATTTGTTAGTATTCATAGATACCTTCTGTGGATGGACTGAGGCATATCCAACCAAACATGAGATGGTCAACATGGTAGCAAAGAAATTAGTTGAAGAAATCCTGCCCAGGTATGGCTTCCTGGTCTTGATTGGGTCTGACAATATCACAGATAAGCAGGGGAATAGCCACTGCACAGGGGACCCATTGGAAACTCCATTGTGTTTATAGACCCCAGAGCTCAGGGTAGGTAGAAAGGATGAATAGAACCCTAAAAGAGAACTTAACTAAATTAGTTCTGAAGACTGGCATGGACTGGGTGACTCTCTTCCCCTTTGCTCTGTTCAGGGTGAGGAATTCTTATCAGATGGGCCTCACTCCCTTAAAGATTATGCATGAGATACCCCTTTCCATGATACCAAGCCTCCAGACTGACCTGGTCTCCACCCTGAATGACCAGAATATGCTGAATGCCCCCCACAGGCTGCAGTTAACCCACCAGCAGGTCTGGCTCCAATTATGAAGCAGTCACTCCCCCTGAATCCCACAGGTTCTGGTCAGGCAACTGGGTCCTCATTTGCAGACATCAGCACAAGACCTTGGATCTGAGACAGAAGGCTCCATTCATTGTTCTGATAACCACACCATGGCCCTCAAAGTGGACAGCATCACCACCTGGGTACACTACTTCCACACCCATTCAATCTGTTCACCATCTCAGAGACAAAGGAGACACATGGACATGGAAGGTATCCAAACATCCCTCCAATCTCTAAAACTGTGTCTTCACCATGGTGATCCAGTCAAGCCCCATTGATTTGGTTTCTACTGCTAGCTGCCAATGTCTCCTCTTCTTCCTCCATGCATAGTCCCCATTCACCATGGAACCAAACCTGGATGATTGTTAACAAGAACAGTACCATAGCTAATAACACCTCTTCTGCTCAGAACCCCAAGGACACTTGGTTCCCTGACCTCTAAGTAGATCTTTGTGGCCTGGCAGGAGAAAAGTGGTGGGACCCCTCAGACCAGGAACCATTCCCTGGGTATGGATAGAAAACCCCTGGATGGCGGGGATCAACTCAATCCTTGGGATTCTATGTATGTCCGGGCCACTCTCACTACAAGGAGTAACAAGGTACCTGTGGGGGTATGGAGGATGCCTACTGCACCAAATGGGGATGTGAGTCCACTGGGTGGATTAACTGGCTGCTCCCTGTCACTGGAGACTTAAATACTGTCCAAGAAGGATAGAAACTTGCTCCATAGGCAACAAATAAGTTGACTGAGGACACTGCTACAATAAGGAGTGGCACCCCAATGACCCCTGGGCAACTGCTAGAGAGTGCTGCAACCAGCTTGTCATCAAAGTCACCAAGGGCAGGTGCTGATTGGACGACTGGTAAAACCTGGGGCCTATGGCTCTACCATAGTAGCTATAACCTAGTACTAACATTCACCATCTGCAAAGCCCAGTCATCTGCCATGAAGGTTTAGATAGGACCCAGCTGGGTCATTATTCCCCTCAGGCCCCCAGCCCATCACCCCAAGTTCAATCCACAACCCACAACCCCACAACCAACTCAGGCGAATGGTCACATTAATATCAACCCATCGATGGGACACAAGCATCCTTTAATAGATCTGTTGGGTAGATCGAACCTGGTACTGAATGCTTCCCAACCCAATTTGACCAAGGCTTGTTGGCTCTGTTATGATATAGCTCCTCCTTACTATAAGGGCCTAGCAGTTGGTGCCACTGTTTCCATGACGGCTGGCATCAATCACTGCCAATGGCAACAGAGCAGACAAAGCCTTATCCTAGAACAAGTGACTGGGCAGGGACTATATATAGGACGGCTTCCCCCAGATAAAGCTTCCATCTGTAATTCTTCACCGTCTACCCACAATTTCACACAGGATCAGTACTTGCTCCCACACAATGACACTTGGGGGGCCTACTCCACGAGGCCTATCCCTTGTGTGCATATCAAAGTCCTAAACAAGACCAGGGGATATTGTGTAGTAGTCAGGGTCATTCCAAGAATACCATATCACAGTGATCAGAAGTTCCTAGACCTCATGCAGGAAGGATGGAGGCAGCCCTCATGGCTATGCAGATATAAGAGAGAGCCTATGACAGCCCTCATCTTTAGCCTACATTTAGGCCCTAGCCTGGGGGGATTGGGTACCAGAATCTCAGCACTAGTAACCCAGAATCAGTATTACTACAGCCTACATGTTGCCACAGATGTGGATATAGAGCACATAGAAAAATCCATCTCCCACCTAAAAGAGTCCTTATCCTCCCTGGCGGAGGTAGTCTTGTAGAACAAGAAGGGATTAGATCTTCTCTTCTTACAGCAGGGTGGGCTCTGTGCAGTGTTAGGTGAAGAATGTTGTTTCTTCACTGATCATTCGGGAAGAATCAAAGACAACATGGCTAAAGTTAGAGAAGGACTGACAAAGCAGAAAAGAGAATGCAAGGCCAGCCAGGGTTGGTTTGAAACCTGGCTTAATAGCTCCCTTGGTTGACCACTTTGATCTCTACTCTATGGGAACCCTGGTAATTCTGCTTTTGTTACTGACTTTTGGGGCCTTGCAGTCTTAACTAGCTAGTAAAATTCATGAACATCACATCAACATCAACCCGTTGGTGGGACGGAAGCACCCCTTAATATATCTGTTGGGTAGATTGTACCTGGTACTGAATGCTTCCCAACCCAATTTGACCAAAGCCTGCTGGTTCTGTTATGATATAGCTCTTGGATGGATACAATACAACTTATGGTCCAGAGTCACAAATCTTCAGACCCCTCAGGACTGAAGATACTTATGAGTTAAATGTCAGGAACCCATGATTGGGTTCTATATTATAGTTACAAGAACAGGGGGAATGAAGAACCAAAGTTCCTCTATTTTGTCATTCACCTCCACCTTTTGTCCTGTGTAAGCGTTTCCCATAAAATATTTCAGTCTTCAGAAATGGTTAGGGGCAAAAGTAGCCATCTAGAAAGTACAGATAATCATAGAATATCCCCACCCAAAGATCAGCCAATAATAAAATTAGACAAGCAGCAGGCGAGGTTCAAAAATAAAATTTCTGAAATGTCCCTAGACATGAGCCAATCAGGATTGAACCTGTCACCATGCTAGTGCAATGTTTCTGGATTTGCCCTCTAGAAGGGCGGGGGACCTACCTCTTGCTGCTGCTGTGCCAGTTGCTTTGATGAGGTCTCTGCTGGCTTGTATTGTGCACACAATATACCTTACTTTTGCATTTTGGTAAGTCAGTCTCCTTGGTGGTCTTTTGGGGTCCTCACAGACTAGGCATAACATTTTCCATGTATGTAGTTTCATTTCTCTCTGCTGTGACCAAATTCCAGTGACAAGAAGCAACCTAAGGGATGGTTTATTTCTGCTCCCTGTTTGAGGGGTACAGTCTGTCATGGCAGGTAGCATGGCAGCAAGTCTGAGGAAACTAAGAATGGACAAGAGGGGGGACAAGCTATAAAATCTCAAGGCCCACCCCTAGTGACTCACTTTCACTGATGAAACCCCACCTTCTAAAGGTTCTATAACCTTCCCAATAAGAGCTGCCACTTGGGGACAAAGTACTGAGACACATGAGATTAAAGGAGACATGTCTCATTCACACTGCTATGTGTACAGGATTACCTGCAGTGGGAAAATATTTTGTCAAGTTCACCTAATATTTTTACATTTTGTTTACTGTGTGTGTGTGTGTGTGTGTTAGTGTGCATAAACGAGTGTGTGGGGTGTGTATGTGAATGTAGTGGTAGTCTGTTCTCACTTCCTATAATGGGGGTCCCAAGACTGGAACTCCGTTAGAAGGAAAGAACCACGTCTTGCAGGTTATTCTCTGGCACCTACAATAGACACACCATAGCACATACTCACACACCAAATAAATAAAAGTTAAATAAAAATCATTTTAAAAAAGAATGAAAGGAAAAAAAGAAGTTGAACATCATGGCAATGAGTCTGAGGTTTGAACCCACCAAGCAGTCTGAGACCTGGGCAGTCTGAGCCCTGGCAGTCTGAGTCCCAGGAAGTTGGAGTCCCAGGCAGTCTGAGTCCTGGCAGTCTGAGCCCAAAGCCCGCATATTTAGCCATTTGCCACATGGCCTCTTCAAATATCAGATGGGTAAAAGAGCATGTCTGAAATAATATTGACTGAAGGATATACAGTGTGTCAATTCTCACAGACAACTGAAATTTCAATCTTAGATCAAGCAAGAATGAGTGTTGAACTGCAGAAAATTAACCCTTAACACCGAAACACAAATGGCATCTAACACAGAGATGTTGTTGAAGGCAGTATCCACCATGTTGTCACAAGGCAAAATGAGCTCACCTTATGTCCTATCATCATAGATGCAAACATACCTGAATCTGTGTTCTGTCAATCATAAACACAAATATGCTTGAATCTGCCCTGTATCCTATCAGTCATGGGTCCAAACATGCACGAGCCCACATTTTGTCCTGTAAATCATAGACTCAAACATGTATGAATCTGCCCTGTTTCATTTTAGTCAGCAGCGTTTGCATGCATGACTGACTGAGCTCTGCTTCTGCATCTGCTCTCCTCGCTGTTTTATGACTAGTTCCAAACCATCCATTATTTTGGGTACCCAGTTTACTCCAAGCATACACATGTTAAGTGCTTTTGCTTTACAGGACCTCTAAAAACTCACCTCTTTAGCTGTTGAGTCAGTAACTCAGAGCTAGCAAGACTTGGATCTGTTGACTAACATTCATTCTAAGTGTTTAACAGAGGAAAGAGGTGCTCAAGAAGAGAAATTTGGCTGAAGAGGAAGCAAATGAGAGGAATTATGGCTGACTAGCAAGCAAGTCCCCTGATTACATCCTTAAAAACAGACTAACGAGAATTTTACCACAAGCCCAGACAGAGGTTTCCATCTTAATGACATGCGATTATTATAATGTTTTTCCTATGCAGTAGTCACAACAGACATCAGAAATGACAGGTTGAAAAAGTATCAGGAGAGGCAGATCTTCATGTCTCTGAATCACTTACTTGTTGTCGGGGTTTTCTGTTTCCATAATTGTTAAGTCCCAAAGAAATCACACAGAGGTCTACATTAGTTATAAACTGATTGGCCCATTAGCTCAGGCTTCATATTAACTCTTATACCTTATATTAGCCCATTATTCTAGTATATGTTAGCCACATGGTTCAGTACCTTTTTCAGCGGGGCAGTCACATCTTGCTTCTTCTGTGGATGGATCAGGACTGTAGAAAGAGCTTCCTTCTTCCCAGAATACTCCTGTTCTCCTTGACCCACCTCTACTTTCTGTCTGGTTGTCCTGCCTATACTTCCTGCCTGGCTACTGACCAATCATTTTTTATTTAAAATATAATTGACAGGAATATAGGCATTTGTCCCACACCACTTACCCGACCAACCAAGTATTCAATAGCCATTGTCTGATGTTTACCAGAGATCAGCATGTGACTGAAACCACTGGATGTGACTGCCTTGCTCAGAGAACTCACTCTCCTTTAAAAACACAATATACTGTTTGCAGTGTGCAAGAATTATTGCAGAGACTCACAAATGGTCAGCATGCTGCAAGTAAGAAATGTTTGAATGCTCCATCACATCTGCAGAGGCTGAGACACCATTGTGGAATAAGGAGTGGAAGGAATGGAGGAGCTGAGGAAGAGGTAGAATGTCCTGTCTTCTGGGCATGGTGTGGCCATTATATTCTTGAACTCTCAACTGTTGGGACTACCTACACATGACCTGTACAAATTGGACCCATCAAAATCCCTTCGTGGAGTGGAGAGGGACTTACCTGGCCCCACCCCTTTTTGAGGATTTATAGGCAGTTAATGGTTGCTGAGAAACAAAATTGACATTTTCCTTAGTGGTGTAGGCACTGACAAGTTGCCCGTGCTCCTATAAAATATAACCTGCCCATGCTTCTGTAAGGGACTCTAATTAAAGTCAATGTTTCACCAAAAAGATAACTAAGCAAAATTGTCTTTTAAAAAAGAAAAGACAGTTACTTAAGAAAAATAAAATAAGGCATCTTTATAATCCCAGCACTTGGCATTTACAATGAAATATCAAGGAAGGAAGAAAACACCTGAGAAATAGGTTTCATTAAGGTGGAAAGATTCTGAGCTGAGCTGGCAGAGGAGGCCGAATTGAATGATGAGCCAAGAATAAGAAAACTTACTATAGCCTGCAGACAAGAGAAGGTAAATTATAGACACAGCTATCTGGGCTTGGAACTGATTGATGCTGGAGCGTTCACGTCAGTCCAGCTGCTTGAAGAGACTTGTCCTCAGTCACTGTAGGAAATAATGGCTCTCCCTGAACCCCAGTGCAAAAGCATTTGCAGAGCGATTCATGCTTAGCAGCTGTCTCCATTTGATTCTTAACCCTTTCCATTGGTCTTAATTCTTGAGTTACATTTTTTTTTTGCTAAAATATTGGGTTTTTTTTCCAAATTAATATTTTAGTATTTTTTAAACTAATGTATCCCAGGATGGCCTAGAACTCAACATAGTCAAATAAGACTTTTAAAAACACCAGGGTACATTTGCAGAGGCCACAGGACAACTGTGAAGTCAGTTCTCTCTTTGAGCTTCACATGGACTCTGGGGATCCAACACTGCTTGTCAGGCTGGCTTCTTTAGCTGCTGAGTCACTCCACCAGCCCTATTTTAGATCTTTTATTCATCAGTTTATTAATCAACAAAATGCTTGGTTTCATTATGGTCTTTTCCCCCGTGAACATTATGTACTTAGGTCACAGCACCCACCATTATCCTCTGCTGTTCCCCTTCCTCGTTGCCCCCTTTTCCCCAAATACGTACTATAATTTTGAAAACGTATTGGGATTTATAAACAATGTCTTAAATACAGTTACTGCATATTTTTCAATGGGAATCCCCCAGATCACTGTGCTGCAGGGAATCCGGTCATCACCGCTCCTTTGGTACACAGGTGTCCTAGAGCTCCAGCCCCCCATTCTGCTCCTAGCTGCTTAGGAAGTCTACATTTTTCTTGGAGATGATTGAGTTATCTAAGTAAAGATGAAAACAGTTTATCCTTGGGGTGGGGGCAGGGAGATAATTGATTCTCGGCCAACAGACATTTAGTCTCAAAGCAACTGGGGACGCTGCCGAAGTGATTAGCGCTAACTGGAGCCCCGGTTATCCCATCAGGCTAAGAGGTTTAGAACACTGGGGAGATGGAAACAGCATTTTGTTTCTTTATAATAAATCTCCCGTCTTACTGTCAGAGACAGTTTGCCCTCCTGGGGTCCTGGGCTTGCACCTCAGCCTTCCAATTGAGCTCGGCCGAGGCTGTCTATTTCCATCACAATGGCTTACTGCCTTCTAAATCTGCCACACCAGGTTTCTGAGTTTCTCTGCCCCGCCTTTCCTCCCCGCCAACCACATCTCAACTGCCCCCACCCCTGCCTTCTCACTTCGGGCTTCCCTGTTACCCACCCTTGCTCCAGAGATCTTTTTTCTGTAATTCCTCTGAGAGAAACAATTCCTGGATTAGGTCTGAAGTAAAGCATTATAAACTCTAACTCAATCTCAATTACTATTTGGCACTACATTTTATGAGGAAGAAATGAAATAAAGCAGCAGTTTCTAAATTTAACCAGCATTACATAATGCAATCATTTATTGCAGAAGACTGCTGTTTATACATCGCCCAAGCTATTGATTGCTATGAAAAAAAGCAATGTACAGGAAGCCATACAAATGGATCAATATTTAAAGTGATTAATCAAATATTTAACTTGTTTCCATAAATTTTAGCCCAGTAACTGTGTTTCGTTATCACACAGTGTAGCTGTGGACTATAATTTAGCTCCCTAGCACGAGACACAGAGAAATCTCTTTCTTCTTCTAGCTCTGCAATGCTCCAAGAGAACATTAGAGCTGAGTAAACCGTATTTTCTTTCACACACCCACCCCTCCTCATTTTGCTCCAGCTAACAACCCGAAGCTGAAAGCACTTAAGGGTTATAATTATCCCTCATCATGACCGCCTGTGTGATGCAGAGGCTCTACTCAGCACCGACGATGCTTCTGAAAAGGAAAGATGTGCGTACCAGAGACGTTCTCTGCTTCGGCTTTTGCTTTATAGCCGCCTCCAGGCAGGATGGGGGAGGGGTGAAAATTCAGTCAGGAAAACAATTAGCTCGCCTAGCTTGACTGCACTGATATCAAATCACATAGCAATTAAGAGCTTCAGAGAACCCTGGGTTGGTTTCACGCACATTCAAGGATGAAAACTGATCTGTACCCGATGAGCTAAAGCTGGACTGCAAATGAAAAAGTCAGAAGAGGTAAACAGTGTAAAGTTTCATTCTCTGCCCAATCACACTTCAGGAATGGTGATATGGGCTCAGAGGACTCAATCCATACACAAGAAAATTTGCAAGTCTCTGCAAGCCTTGATAGATTGCTTTCTGCTGCAACACACATTGAATGTAAGAATATAAGTTAATGTTTTCAGAAAAAGTATATTACAATTTCTGATGACTAAAGGGTTTAAATAAGAAATTGTCTTGGGCTTGGACTATTGAGACTGCCCAGTCAGTGAAGTGCATCCTGTGCAAACATCTGAACCTAAATTTAATCCTACCACCCATGTAAAAAAAAAAACTAGTGTGCCAGTACGCATAGCTCAACACTAGGGAGGCAAAGACAGGTGGGTACCTGGGATTCACCACCCAGCTAACCTATCCAGTTAGAGATTCTGTCTTCAAGAAAACATGGTGCATAGCCTCAGAAGAATGAAACCTGAGATTGACCTCATGCCTTCTCATGAATGCACACAAACATATGCATTTCACATCACACAGACGTGCATTATACACCTGCACATACACAGAAAGGGAGAAAAGCCATTCTTTCAGACCATCAAAGCCTTAACTGTTAAATTGCTCACAGAAATAACCAAGGCCAGACTATTGTGGAAGAGCTTTAAAGGTGGGAGAGCACTAACTACTCTTCCTCTTTCTTCTTCTTCTTCTTCTTCTTCTTCTTCTTCTTCTTCTTCTTCTTCTTCTTCTTCTCCTTTTTCTCCTTCTTCTTTTCTGCTCTGTTCTTTTCTTTTCCTCTCTTTTGAGACTGGGTCTTTACCAGTCTTTGAGTTATTGAATTTTACTATTAAGAAAGAAAGGAGGGAAGGAAGGAAGGAAAGAAGGAAGGAAGGAAGAAAGGAATTTGCCTTTATTTTAAAAAAACTGCCAGTACAGATTATGTAACCTGCAAAGTAAATACAGAACTCTCACTCTGTAGAGCAGGATGGCCCTGAACTTAGAGATCCACTTGTTTTTGTCTCCCTAAGTGCTGGAACTAAAGGCATGTGCCCCCAACATCAGCAACTAAAAAAAAAAAAAAAAAAAAAAAAAAAAAAAAAAAAAAAAAAAAAACAGGTTATCATGTAGCCTAGGCTGGCCTAGAACTCAAATGTAGACAAGTATGATCCTGAACTCCTGATCCTCCCACTTCCACTTCCTAAGGGAAATTACAAGCAGGATAACGGATAACAAGTGACCCAGCTTCTTTCTATTTTGGTCTTGTTTGTTTGTTTGTTCCTAACTTTTCCCTTAGATAGCTTTTGCTATGGTTGGCTGAATTTATAAGGCACCAGAGTTCCCAGCACAAAGCAGCACAGAGGCTCCTCTTCCCTGTCTACCTCTGAAGCTTTCTCCATCACTTAACGACAAATTTAGAAGAAATGAAGTGGAACATGACCAACAATAGTTTGCTCATGCTCCTGTGGAGGGCCCCACACCTATCTATGCACACAAGGGTTAATCAAACTCGGGGGCTTATTAATAACAATAAAGAAAGAGGACATAAAGTTAGGAGGGAAATGGGGAAGAAATTAGTCGGAGGGAGGCAGTGGTAGATGAATTTGACCAAAAAACACAGTATAAATGTATGAAGTTTTCAAATAATTAAAATATTTTTAAAGAGATAAAGCATTTAGAGTAATTGTAGATTTATAGAAAAGTCAAAATGGTAAATCAGGAAGTTCACATACATTCCTTATCTTCCTCCTCCTTTTGCAACTTATTGACATGGTACAACTGTCAAAATTAGAAAACTGGTATCATTGGGTTACTCGTAATTGAACTCCAGAATTTGTTTGATCTCTGCTCAATTTTCATTCACCATGCTGTTCTCTTTCTGTTCCAGGGTCCATACCATGTGATGTTGCTTTGGGCTTCAACTCCTGCAGTCCCCCATGTCTGTCTGAGACAACTCTGGTTTTTCATGACCTTGACACACACACAGAGTCTTAATTTTCAAAGCAATATTGTTGTCTCTAATTGTGATCATTAATAGTTAATAATTGTGGAAAATCTGCCACATGAAAAGGGTGCACATGAGGTCACACCCACCCATCTACCCCTGCCGAATGTAGATCACCCAAACATTGATGAAAACAAGCAACTACTTGACACTCTGGCTGAAACACTTAGTTCTCTAACAAACATCCTAAGCAATCTTCAAAGTTGGTCATCCAAATGATTACTGAATTCCTAGGAGACAGGTGCTCACACCCTGAGTAAATATTCTGTTTGAGAGCCCTGTGCCACGCTGAGGCCACTGTGTGGGCCGGTTCCTATGGAAACCCCCTCTCCCATGATGACTCTGTCTTTCACCACTCATTAGCCTCTCACTCATACCTTCAGTGGTCATTTATTAAACACCTGCTAAATGTCAAGTGCTCCTCTGCTTTTGCAGCACAGAAGGGAAAGACAGTAGTAAGTGCAGACCTCACAGAGCACTGACTGGGTTCCGTGTGAGACTCGCTGACAGAGCACAAGGTCAGACAGAGCAAACGAATCTGAGAGGAGGAAGGAAGGGCAGTGCCCCAAAGACACTACTCAAGCAGAACCCTGAAGGCTGCTTCCCAAGTGCAGGGCTTGGGTCAAGAAGTAGTAAGAGTGATCCAGGCCAAATGAGAGCTAGAACAAAGTTACAGAGATCCAGGAACATGAGGTCACACACCTTCTGTAACCAGGATGTTAGGACACAGTATTTAACAGAACCCCAGGAAAAGCATGGTCTCATGGGTGTGGTCCTGATGTACTGATACTTCCCAAGGGTGTATAGAACAGAATGAAACAGAATCATGTACTAAATGATATAGGGAGAATGATTTGAACATGTTTAATATGAACATGTAAGAGCTTATGCACAAAATCTTGCTGAGTGCAGAAGCCAGGGAAGGAGAAAACAGAGCATGTTTAGACTAACAGACATCACCCTCCCTCATCTCCAAGGTAATAAATGTTGTCTCACTTTCTCAGAGGATACCTATTATTATGACTGTTTTATGCATGAAGGGACTATAGTAGAGGATTGTTCAGAGGGGGAAAGAATACTTTCAATCCACTTCTAAGTCTAAGACTCTTCCTATGGTAACATTCTGTCCTCCTACAGAAGATGAACTAACAATAAGGCCTATGAAGATGGCTTAGTAGATGAAGCACCTGACCCACAGGAATGGGGGCCTACGTTTGAACTCCAGAACTGATGTAAAGCCTGATGCAGTAGCAGGGCATCTGTAATTCCAGAGCATCAATGAAGAGAAGGTAAACACAGGAAGACCCCAGAAGGTCGAAGTTCAACTAGGCATGTGCAGAAAAAAAAAAAAAAAAAAGACTGTCTCAGTGGAAACTGAGCACTGAAACCTGAGATTGTCCTCTGACTTCACACATGTACCAAGTGGGCACACATGAATGCACACACGCACTCCGAGAATTAAAGGTAATGAAATAGTAAATAGGAATCTTATTAATTATGTTCTCTGTGTGTATGATACATCCATGTGTGCACACATGCTTACAGAAGACAATGGCAGGCAGTATCTCACTCAGTTGCTCTCCACCTTACTTTTTAGGACAGGGTTTGAATCTAAACCTGGAGCTCACCAATTCAGTCAGACTGGCTGGCCAGTTAGCTCCAGGAATCAGCCTATCTCTACCTCCCCAGTCCTGGGATTATAGTCTAACACTGCTGTGCCTGGTTTTTTACACAGTTATTGAGGATCCAAAGTTAGGCCCTCAGAGGTTGTGTGACAAAATGAGCCATATCCCAAGCCCTTCACTCTCCTTTAACCACAAGTTCCTTAATAGACTTGAGTGGGGTTAGAGACTAAGGGACCATGGGATCTCCAAGGCCAGGGGAATCTGAGTAACCCAGGGTTTAATCTGTACCCCAGCGCATAGAAGAGGATGGGTGACAGCAACTGGAGGTAGGGCCTGGGGAAACCATCTGCAGTGCAGCGCCTAATGCACACTTACTTCATGTTAACTGCAGTCGGAACCAAGCATTGCTATCTAAAGGATGCATATGCAAGAAAAAAGAAGCAACAGGAAACATGGGACTGTGGTCACGTGAAATCAAGTTAAGTATCAAGCCAGTTCTAGAGTCAAGATTAGAAATCCTGTCTGCTAACAAGTCAGAGTGAGTTATCACTGCTTTTCCTTCTTCAACTCAGGGATGAATACTGAATTAGCCAGTGTTGAACCTCTGCTCCCAGGAGAATGTAGAGCTAAGTTCCTGTATGACCAGAGAACAAAACCACCAGAAACACTGGAAACTGTTATTCTGCCAGACGCCTGAAAGCAGAAAGGGCCTGCATGCAACATCCTATTTAGGAATAGAGGGATTTATTCAGGGAAGCATTGATACCTCATAATGATAAGTAGAAAAGAGCAAATGAAGAACCAATAGAAACCATCCATGAATTTTTACATTATTTGTTAATATGAAAAGGAACTTCTTATTTTTATTGTTAACATTTATTTCTTTTTTTGTATGGGATTGGGGAAGAATGTCACATTGCTGGGGAACCTCCTTTAGCCAATGGCCTTTGAGAAGCTAGACCAGGTTGGGCAAGGCCTTGGGTACCAAAATAGTGTGCGTTCACATGCCCGCTCTCTCTCTCTCTTTCCTCTCTCGCCTGGATGCTAGATTCAATTCCTGTTCCCTGTTTGTGCAGAGGACTGTGATCTGTGAGTCCTTTCTAAATAAAAACACCTCTTTTATACTCGATTCTGAACTATATGGGATTACTTTATTCACATTCCCCTACAGCACATTGTGCTTGTCAAGGTCAGAGAACAATTTGTGGGTGTCAGTTTTTTCCTTTCATGTCGGTCCTGGGGATCAAACTATTTGTCAGCTTTGGTGGCAAGAGCCTTTACCAGCTGAACGATCTCACAATCCCAAAAGGACTTTTTAAGGTTGCAATGGTTACTTCGTTGTTGATGTGACCAAATACCTGACAAGGTGCAGTTTAAGGAAGGGTTTGTCTTGGCTCAGAGTTGCAAGGGACACAGCCCCTCATGTTGAGTAAGTCATAGCATAAGAACAGGAAGCTAGCTGCTACTCTCATTACATCTTAGTCAGGAGATGGACGCATGCTGCTCCTCAGCTCCCCCTCACATTTGTACAGTCGGGGGATTAGCCAATCCTAAACTAGAACTCCTGAGAGGATAGAGGGCTTGGGTCCCACAAGCCCCTACTTTCAACATTTTGTCAACTAATCAATATATGTTCTTCTTATCCTTGTCTCTGTTTATAGATACCTTATTTAATGTGTTTCAGCTGTAACTCAAGATTTATCAAAGGCTTTCTAACTGGGGCTTTCTCCATAAGATGAGTCACCAGACAGCACTTCTTTGCTATATTTAGGAACTATCTTCGTCAATGAAGTCAGCAACAAAGCCTCAAAAATGTAAGAATGTGTATGGCCCTGCCGCAGCCAGGGTCTGTGCTGATGTCCATGGCCTCAGTAACCACTGAAGGTGGGTGGATGACAGGGTCTGGTCAGACATCTGAGACCTTGTTCATGTCTGAGGCTATTATTGCAACCTGGATCATGATAATCTGGATGGCCTACACAGTCACATGGTGCTACGCTCACGTCTGGGCCCAGGCAGCTGCAATGGGACATATCTGGATCTGTGACCCAGCAGCAGCCAGGGTCTGGGTTGACATCCATGATTCCTATTGCCCCTGGCGGATGATCATAATGCCCAGGGTCTGAACAGCCATATAAGACCATTTTGGTGTCCAAGAGCCTTGCTGCCACCTGGGCTATACTGATCTGGGTGTTTTGTGCTGCCAACAGGGGCCATAGTGTCATCTGGGTCAAGCTTCTGACCAGGGCATGTCTGGGTCTGTGTTCTTGCTGCAGCTGGGGTTCATGGTGATGTCTGGGGCCCATGTAATAAGAACCATGCATATTGAAATCCAAGGGTCATGCTGAGGCGGCCCCACCCAAGCAGGAGACCTGGACCCACCCCAGTCCTGTGGGAGAGCTGGCCCCATGACAAAGGGTTTAGAGGGTTGTCTCTGTCCCTGCCTAAGGGACAAACCAGTTCATCTACCACCCAGACCCATATCATAATCCTTGGTTGACCCACCCCAACATATACCTCATTTATGACCTGCTGGAGTGCATAAAGGGACTTGTCCTATGGAATGGAAACCACAGGATCTCCCTCACTCAGAGCAACAGAGGGTATCTGAGAGGAGTTTCAGAGAGGGTCCAGTGATGATAGTGTGCCAGAGACCTTGAACCACACCAGACAATCACCAGTGTAGCTGATTGAACAAAAGGGTAAATTGCGTGACACACCAAATCTCCCAATGTCACCAAAATGGAGACATGTTGGTAAGACAGGAGTGAGATAGGGTTTGTTTTGTTTGTTTTGTTTTTAATTAATTTGGGGGGAGCATGCTGCAGGGGTGAGGGGCAGATGTGTAGGGACTGGGAAGTTATGGGATTAGGGTAATGATGTGAAATTCCCAAAGAATAAAGATCACATTTTAGAAAGACAAAAAAGAAAAGAAAAAAAAAATGAAAGACTGTGGCGCAAAATATCCTATAAGGAGATGTCCTCTGTTTAGTCTGGGGGATAAAGCGAGAAGGTAAAGTCTGTGTGGTCTATCTCACCGGGAAACATGCACATCAAATGACTTAAATCTTTTGCAGCTCTGCACATACCTCCAAATAATCAATAGGTGTAGGCTGGAAAATCTGAGGATGTAGTTCAGTTCGTAGAGAGATGCATGAAGCCCTGAGAGCCAACCTCAAGACTACATAAGCCAGACATGGTGACACAATGCTTATAATCCTAGCACTCGGGAAATGGAGGCAGGATAATGAGGAGTTCAAGGTTATCCTTTGTAGTTGGGAGCCTGCTTATTCTTTCCCAGCTACCCAGACCATGAAAGAACCACTCAGAAATTATATTATTTAAATCCTGCGTGGTCTATTAGCTCCAACTTCTTTTTTTTTTTTTTAAATATTTATTTATTTATTATGTATACAATATTCTGTCTGCATGTATGTCTGCAGGCCAGAAGAGGGCACCAGACTTCATTACAGATGGTTGTGAGCCACCATGTGGTTGCCAGGAATTGAACTCAGGACCTTTGGAAGAGCAAGCAATGCTCTTAACCACTGAGCCATCTCTCCAGCCCTAGCTCCAACTTCTTATTGGCTAGCTCTTACATCTTAAATTTACCCATTTCTATTAATCTGTGTATTGCCATGTGGTTGTGGTTTACTGGGTAAAGTTTAGCCCAGCGTCTGTCTCCTGTAGGACTATATGCCTGACTCTTCCTTCTTTCTCCCAGCATTCACTTTAGTTTTCCCACTTAACTCTGTTCTATCGCAGGCCAAAACACTTTCTTTATTCATTAACCAATAAAAGCAACACATATACAGAAGGACTTCCCACATCAATTCTTGGCTACATATTAATTTCAAGGATAGCCTATAAAAGATTCTGTTCTAAAAAAAATTGATTCTGGAATTACAAAAAATTCTAGTGAGTAGCCAACTGTAAATGGAGACTCTGTGAATGAGAACAACTGTGTGCATATATGCATGCACACATGTTTCAAAGGCAAATGACAAAAGTCAAAAATTTTCTACATGAGATAATTTTAAGATGTATTATTACATTATACAAAAATTTATCAATTAAAAATGCAACCATTGCAGTAAAAATGAATATATTTTTAGAGTCCATCTTATATAAACAGTATTTAAAATTCTAGTTACTAATCCTAAGGATGTAAGTTAGGGACATATGAAGCAATATGTGTTCACTGATATTTAAAGGAGGGAAATCTTATATTTCTAAAGATCAAGCACAGGTTAAAAAACTTATGATATCCCCAAAGAATGAAATATCATAGACATTTTAAATTATCTTAAATTGTGCTTTGATACAATGGTGCCTTCCCGATTATGGCAGTATGTTAATGAAATAAATAGAACAATTTAGGCTAGTGAGATGACTCAGCAGGTAAAGACACTTGTGACCAAGATTGATGCTGACTTCCATCCTCAGGACTCACTGCGTGGAAGGTGAGAACTCACTCCCAGAAGTCACCTATAGTCATATTTTATTTATGTTTTAGAAATAAAGCTTGCCTGAAGACCAAAAGGTAAAACTAAGCCACTGTAGGCCAGGCAGTGCTGTTGCACACTTCTAATCCCAGGATTTAGGAGACAGAGGTAGATGGATCTCTGTGAATTCAAGGCCACAGAAGATCAATGAAGAAACAGATCCAGGTGGTAGTGGCCTACACCTTTAATCCTAGCACTAGAGAGGAATATAAACTGGGATGAGACAGGAACTCATTCTCTTTCAGTCTGAGAATATCTCAGAGGTAAGAGTTCTCACAGGGCTTGGTTGCTTTGCTTTTCTGATCTTCAAGTTGAACCCCAATATGTCTCTAGCTTTTTCTTATTTATGCTACAGTTAACCCTCTATTCTCCACATACAAACTGTTGCACACTCGTGAGCACAGACACATACATATATACAAACATACATACAATCTTACATAATAGAAAGAATTATGAAGCATTATTCTAATTAATCTTATCAATAAAAAATTGGGAATCAGATATTGGGTAGGAACCTGAAAGATCTGAGAACAGGGAGCCGCCAGAGTTGCTCCCTACCTCTTTTGTTCCTTGGTCCAAAGGAGCCAGGATCTACTCTCAGCCCTGCCTTATTACTTCCTGTCTCCCCTCTGTCTACTGCCTTCCAAACCTCTATGGTCAGCTAATGGTTAGCTCCACCCTCTGACTACAAGCAAGCTTTATTTGTCAGAACACAATCAAAATATCACACAACAGAATTGTGGCCAACATATTTATAAATGAGCAAATGCTTTTAAACAATATTCATAGCATGAGCTTATTTTTACTGATCCATAAATGTAGTCACCAAAATATTAAGAATTCTTTTGGGGTCCTGGAGAGATTGCTTGGTGGTTGAGAGGATGTGTCGCCCTTCTAGAGAACTCAAGTTCAATCCCAGGATCCATTGAAAACTGGGTGGCTCACCACCTCCCCTAATGCTGCTCCAAGAAACAGGCCTTTGATCTGCTTGAGTACCAGCACTAGAATGCGCACACCCACAAGTAGACATACATGCACAGCAATAATAAAGACAAAATGTTTTAGAAAATTCTTTATCTTCTTTTTCTCCTTCCTCTCTTTAATTGGTTCTATAGTTGTTTTTCTTTATCTTTCTTTATTTGTTTATCTTTCTTTCATTCTTTCTTTCTTTTTTTTTTTTTTGAGATGTCCTCATGTAGCCCATGCTTACCTCAAACTCAAAAGGTAGCTGAGAATGCCCTTGAACTTCTGACTTTCCTGTTTAATTCCTGGGTGCTGTGACACCTGCCTGAATCACCTCACCTGATTAATACTTCTTTAGGACAATAGTTCTAAAAATCCTCTTGTCTTTATTTCCATATTATTTCTATAATTACCTGCTTGAAACCCAAATAACATCTAACCAGGGAATCATACAGCAACCATGGCTACAACATTCCTAGGAAAGCACACTGGCCCTTTCCTCCAGTTGTCAAGATACCTGGAATTGCTTGAGATAAATGGATTAATAGGTTTGATAAGAAAAATGACATTTTATGTCTGGTTTAAGAGAAATCAATGCTCTCTTATTTCCTCTCCTATCTTTAGACAGATTTCTGGTTCCCTTTAAGACATTGTGGAATTCGAGCCTGCAAGCTGAACCTCACACACAGTGTGGGAAATGTAAAAGAACTGTATTGTCCTTTCTACCAAATGGTTAAGTAAGACAAAACTTCATTAAAAAAAAAAAAAAAACAATAAAAACAACTCTAAAGAGACCGCTTGGCGGAAATTCAAATTCCTTCAGGTTCAGCAATTCAGTCCTTGAAATCAAAATATGTGTTCAAGCTTGTACTTGATGCTCAAACTTGCATTCTACTTATTAATTGCATTGTTTTAAATCTGCCAGTCATGTAAGAATGTGAGGCCACGCTCTGACCATTCAAAATGAGGCAAGGGACCCCTTTGCATTAGGAATAAAAACCCTGTGAGAATCCACTGGGCATGCTTCCTTGCTTAGCGTACATGGCTAAGCACCCTATGGAACAAGTAAAACTTTTTACCTTACTGAGATTTTAGGATTGTGCCATCATTTTCTTGAGACATCAGACCCAATTCTAACAGAAGGACGTGTGTGTGTGTGTGTGTGTGTGTGTGTGTGTGTGTGTGTGTGTGATTACACAGGTGGAATTTCCCTATTCTAGGAAGAGAAAACTGCAACCAAGTGGTTCTGTGTGCTGGAGAACGTCTTCATTTTGCAGGTGTGGCAGCTTTTTCCTGTGAGGCTATCAGCGAAGCTACTAGAAGAGGTGCAGTAATATAAGATGCCACATGGAACTCTTCCGCAGGATGTGCCATCCCACTAACTGTTAATAAAGCCACACCGCTAGAGTCTCTGCAAAGGGAGACTAGGCTTGGTCTGCATGTGCATGTACATGAAGTGAACATGCTTGTGTGTGGAGACCAAACGCCAACCTTAGTGTCATTCCTCAGCCACCGTCCATCAAGAGGTTTTGCTGTTGCTATAGCTGTTGTTTTGAGTCAGGATCTGTCATGGGCCTGGAGCTTGCCAAAGAGACTAGGCTAGTCAGCAATCCCCACAGACATACCTAAGTCCACCTCCCCAGTACTGGAACTACAGTTGTGAGCCACTTCATCTGGTCTGGTGTTGCCAGGTCCTAATGTCTCCCTTGGGGGAGGAGGTGAGAAGGTGCTGGGTCAGGTAAAAGGCAAACAGAAAACTCATTTATTTATCAATGGAGAGAGCCTTATATACCCACCTCCCAGCACCCAGGCTGTGTTAAGATCCATTGACATCGTATGGTCACCCCTCATTGACTTGGCACGATCAGGACTTCTGACAGCACCTGTGTTAGGCCCTCAGGCAGACTCCAGGTTGGCTCATCTCTTGACTTTGTAGGTCTTATCTTCCTATAGGATGGCTCTATTATGTGGGTTCTATGGATCAAATTCAGGTTCTCATACTTACATAGCAAGTACTTCACTGACTACGCTACTTCTCTAGCCTAGGATGTCCAGATGCTTACGCAGATTTTGTATTCCCAAAACTAACCTCTCCATCAAAGAGGAGCATTATGGTGGGCATACTCTAACTTAATTTTATGTCTAGAGTGATCTATGTTTGTATGGCAATATCTATTTTCTTGGCATAGAGTTTTTGCTGGTTTGAATGACAATGGATGCTGCTTCTTCAACAAACACCAAGCTAGTGTTATGATCTCTACATAAAGTAGTCAAGTAGCAAAGAACGCTGGCCTCTCTAGCCTAAAGAACACTCAACTTGAGTGGAGCTGGTGACCTCCCTAGGATACTGTCCCTCCCCATGGGCAAGCTTGTAAGCAGGTGCTCTTGCCTATGTGGGTCATGCTGTGTGCCACGGGTCTGTAAATACTGAGAAACTGAGGCCGTATTACAGATGGTTCACAATTTGTCAGAATAAACATACCCAGGTCTACCTGCCTATCACAAAAACCAGGCTCATGTTACTGGACTATCCCAGCCTTCAAGTCTCAAAGTCCAATGTCATTTCAGAGGCTGTGGGTGTGCTCTCCTCTGGAGAATGCTTAAAAGTATTCTGGGTGCTAAGTGTCCTGGAAACATTTTGTATTAGTCATATGTCTCATTGCCATGGCACAGTAGCGGACAAAATCAACTTAAGGATGTAAGGGTTTGTTTAGACTTACAGTTTGAGAATGGATACAGTTCGTTGTGACAGGGAAGTAGGAAGTGGCGGGTCACGTGGACTCTCTAGTCAGGAAGCAAAGAGAGGACAGGAAGTGGGTCCAATGTATACAATTTCAAGGCCCCCTTTCCACCCCCCCTCCTCATTTCCTCAAGAAAATCTTCACCTCCTAAATGTTCCCAAACCATAGCCAAGGAACAAATGTTCGAGCACATAAGCCTGTGCGGAACATTTCACATACAAACCACAGCACATACGAGTTTACTCTCCAACTAAACACTAAGAGGTTGTATGCACCCAGATATGTAAAAGTTGCTCTCTGTACATGTAAAGTGGCAACTGGGAGTTGGAGGTGCTACAAGGCCCTAGTATATATTGTTGTGGAAAAAAATATAAAGAAGCTAACCGATAATGACTATGTAAGATACAGGTCCTCCTGATACATAGGACTCAATGAACTTGGTGAATACAGAACTGCAGAGTGGTGCAGCCTAGACCCCAGTGCCTGCTGCATGTTAGTCACTAACATCTCTGAGCAGTTTTATCAATGAATGAGCCATGAAATTACTCTCACGGGTTTGCAGAGAGGTTGAATTATACATGTGAAGCAGATACTCAGCTAATTGTGTCTGCTAAAAGTACAAATGGCCTAGAAAAAAAGCCCTACTTTATCTGGAACACTGGTGTATAGAGTAATTCACACACTGAGCAAACTGTATTGAGCTGCTACTAAGAACCAGGCTCACATGGCCACTGGGAAATTAGGTGGGAGGGGAGCCAGGTCCTGTGGCCTGAGGTTCACAGCCTTAGTCTCACAGAAGGCAGCTGGTATATTAACAAGTCAACATAGTCAATGATATGTCTGTAATGGATGCTTTATAGACAGAAATTTCCAGAAGCAGATGAATAATGGTACTTTCAGGAAGGGTTTCCAAGAGGCATCAATTCACAAGCTGTTTCTTCAAGCCTGTGTAAGGATGACTCCCCCAAACAGACAGCGAGAAAACTTTACATTACTTCATTATGACTGGGTAACAGCAACTCCATTTTAGCAAAAGGCTATGCATATAACAGATAACCCATGATGAATTTTAATAAGCTCCCCACCTGTACCAGGTAACAACAGAAAGAAAAATGTGTGCTGGACATTTGTCTACAATTTTTATTAGAATAGATTTTTTTCAAATAATGTATTCTAGTTATGGTTTCCGCTCTTTCAAGTCTTCCCGTATCCTCCCCATCTTCCCACTGACCCAAATCCACATCCTTTCTTGCTCTGTCTCATTAGAAAACAATTAGAGCATTTTTTACCCCCTAAAGCCTGTGTTTGTGTCTATTTCTGTATATGCTAAGGCAGGAAATGTATCTACCTCACATTCCCAATTAATTATATAATTTGTTTCTCAGTCATCTTAGACAGACTTTTCACAATCAGAATTCAGGCTCTTCCTGCCAGGGCCCTTTCTCTGTGTGCCCTGGGGAGCTTCAAATGTTCTACCATCAAAATGTCTGCAGCAGAAGCTTCATCCCTTCACAGAAATCTCCTTCCTGATTTATAAAATGGAGCTAACATTAGCCACTTGAGTGCATATTTTGGAGAAATTCTTTTCTAGATCTTGTAATGATACCAGGGTACCTTCTACAAGTGCTAATAGATTTTTCCCCATCAGTCTTGTCTGGATTAAGGACATTCCTGGCATCCTCTAGTCCAAACAAAAAGAACTTTTCATACAAGGAAAATACATTGTGGGAAGTTATGAAGAAAAAAAAAAAGTACAAGTTTCCCCTGACACTAGAGCTGGACAGACAAACCTTACAGGACCCCTTGCAAGCTGCTCCATACTTCTGCCAGGGCCCTTTCTCTGTGTGCCCTGGGGAGCTAAAATGCTCTACCATCAAAATGTCTGCAACAGAAGCTTCATGTTATAAGATGTGTGTATTTATATGAATATGTGCATATGTTCATATATGGGGTGCACGTATGTAGGGTGTACATGTATGCACATGTGTCTGGAGGCCAGAGTACAACCTCAGATGTCAACCTTAAGGCACTGTCCACCTGTTTTTGAGACAAGGCCTTTCACCAGGCTGGAATCACCAAATCGGCTAGGCTGCCTGGATAGGGATCTGCTTGCCTGGATTTACAGACGTCAAGCCAGCATACCCAGTTTTTTCACATGGGCTCTGGGAAACAAACTCAGCTCTTTGTGTTCTGAAGGTAAGCACTTTTATCAAGAGAGCTATCTCCACTGAGTGTTTTTGGAAGAACACATCATAGTTACAAAGGCTTCTGGGACCACCTCATAAGTTACTCACACTATTTGGATCCAAGAAGCCTGCAAAAATAAATCCTTACAAGGCTGTAATTTTGGCCAAAAGCCCAAGATGATAATAGATTAACCTTAAAATTAACCTTTGGCAAAGGAGTTAGCAACTCTAGACTGAATTAACAGTGAGGTAGACTGTTGAAATCACCAGATGAAATTGAGGAAGCCTCACCCTGTTCGAGTAACCCAAGTGTAAGTCATACTGTGTAATTAGATGGTAGACAACCTAAATAGAGACAAGTAATAACGGCCAGTAGACCAGAGCTGACAAGCCAGGGAGACTCCTCTGCATTCGAATTTCACTTAGTCATATCCTAAAAGACAGATGAAAGGAATCATCAAATTAGTCCTAAAATTTTGGGGGTTCCCCCTATGTCCCAGAGAACTAGGCATCAACAAGTTACTTGCATGAGAAAGCTCAGGATGCATCCATCTTTCATGGTTTAATAGAGGTAATGTTAAAAGCAGACTAAGCGGTCACCTGACCTGCTCTGCCTCCCGCGTCCCCTTCCACTGCATCTAGGAGTGTGAGGGAAATAGATCAATACTGAACTCAGGGCTGCATCTACTGATTCTTCACACTCTCAACCCAATCCGCTGACAATAAGATCCTTTAGGAGGAGCCTTTTGTTTGTTTGGCTCAGTTTTTTGAGACAGGATCTCATGTATTCCAAGCTAACCTTAAACTCCCCAGGTAGTTAGGCATAAACGTGAGGTCCTCCTGCCTCCACCTCTGCATGCTAGGATTATAGATGTGGACTACCTGCAATGCTAGGGTTACAGCATCCCATCCAGTCTTATGAAGGGCAGGGGACTGGACTCTGGGTTTCAGGGGTAACCCTGGGTTACGCTAAACAAGTATTCTACCAAATAAACTTTATCCCTAGACCACAATAGGATCCTTTTATGGAGCAGAAGCCCTGCTCTCCTTCTCATCAGCTTGAAGGACAGCTCTACCAAAACCAAACCTTCCCAAGTCTCATAGCTTAAGTCCCTTGAAAAATATGTGATTTCTCTCCTGACCCCATGTTTCTCTCAAGGGAATCAGAAACAACCAACACTCCCTTTCTCCTCTTCAGATCCTCTCCAGAATCATGAATAAGAAAATTTTAAAATATTAAGGTAAAAGGACACTGCTTTCTGTGGGGAAGTCACCCACCCTCTGCTCTGGGCTCTTCAACTGCTGCCATGTTACCTGATACAGCTTCTTATGAATTAAAATGACACATTTGGGTGTGAAATTCGGGCTAGAATCCTGTCACCCACAAGCATGTGTGTGCACTTCCAGGTGAGCACTGCTGTGGAACGAGCTAGTGTGAAGTGAGCAGGCATGTATTTCACTTCAGTCATTGCTGAACAGCAACATTACCTGAGAGCATTAACTATGCAATGCCCAGATGTTTCTGCAATTAAATCAGAAATACAGAAAAGTTGCTATTGTCCATTATTCTCCACTCCAAAATAAATTTGCTATTTAATGCTGATATATTAATTGTGTGATTTTCTATTTTTAATTCTATTTACTTATGTATTATAGTTATGCAGACCTGAAAAAGCAGTAAGAATAACAACAATGTTTTTTTTTTCAGAAAAAAAAAATTGTGTAGCCTTGTCAGGTATGTGTGTTTTTAAATATCAAGAATCTGAATAGTGGGTGTGAAATATTCACATTCAAGCTTCGAGTTTCATTCATATGACAGAAAAACAAATTACTGTAGATATATTCACACTGTACCATAAATTTTTTGTTAAATTAGATGTGTGAAAGTTGAAAATGAATTCTGTCATTGAAATCAGATCTTTAAGTGGACGTTCCCTCCAACTGGCCTTCAGAGGTTAGGTTATTTTATAATGTTGCTTAACTGCTACAATTTTGAAAAGTATCCCCTACAGTATCTGTTAGAATGTTATCCAGTCTCATGATAGAAATGGGCACAGGTATGTTAGAGAGATGGCTCAGCGATGAAGAGCCCTCACTAGTCTTCCAGAGGACCTGAACTCAGTTCCCTTCAACCCAACCAAGCAGCTCACAACTTCAGCTCCATGGGATCCAATGGGTACTCTGCAGAAACCCATACATAGGTGACATATATTCACAAAGACACACATATACAGATAAATTAAAAATAAAAATAATAAACAAATGGGTATAGAAAGTTTTGCTACATGTAGAACAGATAGAATTACTTAACACGCAGAATCTTTTCACTTCTCAGAGCACGTGAATGTAACTTATCTTCCTCCCTTGGGACTTATATGTCTATTTCACTGGCAGTAACAACTTAACTAGGCACTGAAAGTTTTGCTAACTGTATTCCCTATGATCTCAAAGATATTGATCCCCTCATTGTTTTGGTTTTTGTCTCTTTGTTTTGCTGCATTTTTTCATTGTGAAATCACTAGCTTATTAGAAAGCAAAACTTACTTGTTATTTAACAATTGCTAGGGAAAATATTCCTGATGTGATTGCTTAATAAAGTGAAATAGAGCAGCATTGGAATTAGGACACCTGCAGGAAAATACTTAAGACTATACCTTCATGTCTATTGAAAATTTTATTAGTTTGTTTGTTATTAGGCAGGGTCTCAGGTAATCCAAGTTGGGCTCAAATCCCCTGTATCTCCAAGATGATCCTGAACTTCAGATCCTCCTGCCTCTACCTCTCAAGCATTAGTATCACTGATGTTCATTATCATGTCTGCTGAAAGGGAACCCAAAGCTTCCTGAAAGCCACACAGCATTCTACTAACTGAGCTACATCCTTAGCTGTGTTTCCATTTTAAAATCTACAAAATCTTCTGCTGAGAAACACATTAACTGTGTGATAACTTTAATTGTTTAACTAAGGAACTATTGTTTATGTCTTGATTAAAGAGATTTCCACAGAGAAGGAACAAGTCTAGGATTTGTGAGAACTGTATGACATCACATAGAGCCTTCCTGAGTTAGACGAGGATAGATATGGAAAGTACATTAAGAGGCTCCAGGAAAACACTGAGATACAGAGGTCTGAGAGGACTGGAGAAGAGGAAGCAGAAGATAGTAGTACCACAGAGATGAAATATGGAACTACATAATCTGTTGATTTAGCAGATGGATTGGAATAGGAAAGTCAAGAATGGTGCAAAACCTGTAATCCCAGCTCTTGGGAGGCAGAGACAAGAATATCAGAAGTTCAAAGTCATACTTGACTAAATATAGTAGATTTGAGGCTATCATGGGCTACTTGATGCCCTATCTTGAAAAATAAAGAAGATAAAAAGAATGAGGGAAAATTAGAATGTCTTGCCTATGTGTGGGTAACACAATACTAGTATCATCACAAATTAGATTAACTTCAGGAGAAAAGATAAGACTAGGTGTCTGTGTGTTCTACCTATTGAGTGCTGCACTAAAACACTCAAACTCAAGGTTTGAAAATAGCAACCATAGTTACCTAATCTGAACTAAGTACAGGGGCATGGGTGACTCCTACATCTGTTCTCTGTGCTGTCAACACAGCTCACTGGACTAGAAGGAGGCTTCTCTGTCGCTGGCCTGCTCACATGAACACAAGCGGGTACTAATGCCAATCTCTGGTGGGCTATTAGCTGGAACAACTTATGTGGACTTCCCGGGCTGCTTGTCTTTTCCCCAGCAGGGTATCTGGGGCCAAAAGTACAGGCTCTACAACCCCACAAACTACTTCCTGCTGCTCGAACATGGTGCTGTAGGAGGGTCTTCTTTCTATGTGTTGCTTTCATTGGTTAAATAAAGAGACTGCCTTGGCCTTTTGATAGGACAGCAGCTTAGATAGGCGGAGTAGACAGAACAGAATGCTGGGAGAAAGGAGGCAGAAGCAGAGAGCCGCCTGCCATGAAGCTGCCAGGTCAGACATGCTGAATCTTTCCCGGTAAGCCACGAGCTCATGGTGACATACAGATTATGAGAAATGGGTTGAATCAAAATGTGAGAGTTAGCCAATAAGAGGCTAGAACTAATGGGCCAGGCAGTGTTTAAATGAATACAGTTTCTGTGTAATTATTTCGGGTGTAAGCTAGCCTGCTGGGACAGAACAAAGGGCCTGCGCTCCTCTCAGGCAGTAAGACATGGCCCACTCCTCCTTTTACAACACCCTAGTACTTCTGGGAGATACCATCATGCAAGCAGTCATAAAACTTAGATTCAGAAACAGGGTTATGGTTGATGCCTCTCAGGAGGAGAAATGTCAGATAACTGTGGCCATGTTTTATTTTTTCACTATTATTTGGTTTGGTTTAATTTAGTTTTAGATAAAATTGTGTTATTATATAGCCCAGACTGGCTTAGAGCTTTTATGGGCGCAGGCTAACATGGAGATTTCTACCTTCCTTTGTGTACTCCTAAAAGTATTGGAGTACGCATGTGCAAAATTTTAAAGCTTCCATATTACAAGACATGGCAAATCCCACTGTGAGCCAGAAAAATTCAATCTGTAAATCTAGCTTACAAATCTTAAGTCTAGAAAAGAACTTTTTATGAGAGATAAACCAACAAAGGCCCATTTACTATAATTTTAGTGAACTTTGCATTCCAGACCTTTTATGTCCAAGTCGAGACTCTCTGTAGAATTTTGAACACTTTTCTTTAAAGAGAGAAACTGTAAGATTATATACAATTTGGACACCATAAACCCAATCTTCCTCTGAGTTAAGTTTGAATCTATGTGTGGGAGAAAGTGACAGAGACACAGTGAAAACATGTGTGGTGTTGAAGATATATTTGTATATACGTGGTTGTATGTGCATGTGTGTAAGTGTGTGTGCATGCGTGTGTGTGCGTGTGTGTGTGCACATGTGCGTGGACCTGTGTGTGTGCGTGAGTATGTGCATGTGTGTGCGTGTGTTTGTGCACGCATGGGCGCAAGTGTGCATGTGTGTGCATGTGTGCGTGCGTCTGTCTTTGTGTGCGCGTGGACATATGTGTGCATGTGTGTAGCCCAGAGGATGACTTCAGGTGTCCTACATCAGTCCTCATATTATTCCTTTGAGAGAGGATATCTCCCTGAACCTAGAGAGGCTGGAAACCAACAAGCTTCAATGATTTTCCTATATCTGGTCCTCGATATCTCTTGGAGTACAGACACTTGTGGCCTCACCTGGGTTTTTACATAGATTCTAGGGATTCAAATTAAAGTGCTTATGTTTGGATAGCATACTCTTTTACCTGTTGAGGAATTTCTCTAGTCTCAAAGTTTAAATTCTAAGAATAGATGAGAAATTATCTGAGGAAACCACATAGAAGAAAAGAACAAAAGAATAGAGAGAAAACTTGCAAATATCTGTCTACACTCACACCACCAGAGAGAAAGAGAAATGCTGTGGAATAACCTTCTTGTATACTGCAAAGATTTGTCACTTGAATTGGTTTAATAAAATGCTGATTGGCCAGTAGGCAGGCAGGAATTATAGGCAGAACAACCAAACTCGGAGAATGATGGGAAGAAAAAGGGCAGAGTCAGAGAGATGCCAGTCAGCAAGCAGGACATGTAGAAAATGAGGTCACAAGCCATGAGCTACGTGGCCAATCATAAATAGAAATATGGGTCAATTTAAATGTAAGAATTCACTAGTAAAGCCTAAGTTATTGGCCAAGCATTTATAAATAACATTATGTCTCTGTGTGGTAATTTGGAAGCAGTTGCCAGGATGGAGGAGTGGGTGGTCAGTACAGAAAAACTTCTGACTACAGAGAAAGAAGAGCAGAAGTGAGGTTTACAGTGAGAATACCGTATACAATCACAGAAGGAGTCTCAGGGTGGAGGACCTAGTAAAATGGTCACAATAAAGCATGAAGTTCCAGAAAGTTAAGGGGAAAAAAAAGTGCAATTCTTTTGAGCTAGCACCATAGGGATCTGTTAGTAACTTGTCAAAGCAACTTCAGTAAAAGGGGAAGTCGGTCGCAGTGTGCTCAGAGAAAAAAGTGAACAAAGTGGAGATGCTGGTTACTATGGCCCATATAATCTCAGCACTTGGAAGGTATAGGCAGCAAGATCCAAAGATCAAGGTTACTTTGCTTGCACTGAAAGTCTGAGGCCAGTCTGGACTACATAAGAACCTGTCTAAGAAAAAGACAGAGACAGACAGAGAGAGAAAGGGGCAGAGGGAAGGGAGCGAGAGAGAAGACAAATTCGACTGGAAAACATCTGGAATTAACAAAGAAGTAGCAAGTGGGAAACTAGAAAAATGTGACTCTCTAAAACCCTCAACAAATATACAAACCCTGAATAATGTTATAACTATTAAAGAATTTAAATCACTATTTTGAAACATTCAACATTTCTACAATAAAAACCAGACTTAAATGGTTTTATTGAAAAATACTCCTGGTTTCCCATCTCCAAACTCAAGTGACACTCCCTACTCAAGCATAGGCCATGCCCTCCCAGAAGAACAGGTAAACTGCCCTTGGACCTTCTCCTCTCTCTTGGTTTCCCAATTCTCAGGGCTGTCCTTAGTGCTGTAATGGCACACCAGCTGCAGCTTCCTCAGTTCCCTGTCTAGGCTTCCTGAAGATCCTACGGACCACCCACCACTGGTTTCCTCTTCCCCCAGCTTCCACCTTCAGAAGAACTCCCCATGAACACACCAGCTTAGAAAACTAGGAAAACAGGTAACAAACAGTCAACACATGTCAGCAGATTTTTCTGTCCCACCTGCCAGACAAACTTTTTATTATATACAAAATCTTGGTCTCTATCTTAGGCTTGTTTCTAACTAGGTCTTATAACTTAAATTAATCCATTTCTATTAGTCTATGTCTTGCCACATGGCTCGTGGTTGTTACTTCTCCTTCTGGATGTTTTGCTTCTTTTGTATCTGGCTGGCAACTCTGCCTCTCTTCTTCCCAGAATCCTCTCTGTGCCTAGAAGTCCCACTTATACCTTCTGCCTAGCTATGGGCCATTTAGCTCTTTAATAAACCAATCAGAAAGTGCCTTTGCAAAGACACATCTTCACAGTATACAAAAATACTATTCCACAAACACACACTCTGAAAATCTAGAGAGGAAACAAAAACCAAGAAACAAAATACCTACACAATAAAGACAAACCCAGAAATCAGCACATAGGACTATACTCTACCCAAATGCAGATGCCCAAATGCCAGCATAAGAACTCAAATAATTCTACAAAAAAAAAAAAAAAAAAAAAAACAAGAACAAGATAAAATTGATGTCTTCTTCACTGTCCTTCTTCAAAAAGTTGAAGTTTTTTATCAACAGGTTTCTCACTTGTTTAGTTAGAATTACTCCAAGATATTTTATCTTAATTGAGGCTATTGTGAAGGGTACTGTTTTCATGGTTTCTTTCTCAGTTCATTTGTAATTTGTATATAAGAGTTTTTAGTTAATCATGTATCCAGGCACTATACTTAAAGTGTTTATCAGCTGTAGGAGTTCCCTGGTGGAATCTTTTGGATCACTTATGTATACTATCATATCATCTAAAAATAATAGTTCCTTGACTTCTTCCTTTCCAATTTGAATCCCTTTGATTTTTCCATTGTCTTATTGTTTTAGCCAGAACTTCAAGTGCTATATTGAACAGATGTCAGAAAAGTAAACAATTTGATGCTGGCTGTAAATTTCCTTCATTATGTTTAGGTATGTCCCTTGTATCACTCATCTCTTCAGGACTTTTTATCAGTGTTCTATTCAGAATCTTGCATCTTATTCTCATGCATTCAAGGCTATTCTCTGCTTATTAATTATGAAATTTTGGTCTTATGTTAGGCTAGTTTGTAACTAGTTCTTATAATTTAAATTAACCCATTTCTATTAGTCTATATGTTTCCACATGACTCATGGCTGTTCCCTCTCCTTCTGCATGTCTTACTTCCCCTGACCTCTTCTTCTGCATGTCTTCCTTGCCCTGCATCTTGTTGGTGACTCCACCTTTCTTCTTCCCTCTCTCTCCCGAGAAGTACCACCTACCTTCTTCCTGCCTAACTATTGGCCATTCAGCTCTTTATTAAACCAATCACAGTGACACATCTTCACACAATGTAAACAAATATTCCACAACATGATAGTTCTTCAGAAAATTGGGAAACAATCTATCTCAAGACCCAGCTACACTACTCTTTGGCATATACCCAAAGGACAATCCATCCTACTACAAGGACACTTGCTCAACCATGTTCATTATGGCTTTATTTACAATAACCAGAAATTGGAAATAACCTTGATGTTCCACAACAAAAGAATTGATAAAAAAAAATGCAGTGCTACACAATGGAGTATTACTCAGCTGTTAAAAATGGAATTATAAAATTTGCAGGCAAATTGACGGAACTAGAAAAAAATTGTCCTGAGTGATGTAATCTAAACCCAGAAAGACAAATACAATATGTACTCACTTATAAGTGGTTATTAGATGTTAAGTGATAATCAGCCAACAATCCAGAGACCCAGAGAGATTAGGTAAAGAGGAGGTCCCTAAGGGGAAACAGTGGAACTCCTCAGGAAGGGGAATTAGAATAGATTTTGTGTGCTTTGGGGATGGGAGTGAGAGGGATCAGGCTTGGGGTAGATGAGATGGAAGGAGAGTATAATGGGAGATGGATGGAAACCTAGGACAGTGGAAACTTCCTGGAATCTTTTGAGGGTGACCCCAGTGACAACTCCTAGTAAGAGAGAATTTAGTCTGAACTGACCATCTTTCGTAGTCAGGAAAGGCTTCCAGTGGTGGGCTTGGGTGCATTTAGTTTAGTTGTTTGCCAAGGAGATTCTCTAGAGTTCTCCAAACAACCAAAGCTGATGCTTGGACAGTTGGTTGGTCTCCAGAAACTGACCATTGGTGTCCCATTGCCAAGAACAACATCCATACAGCTCATTGAATGTAGAGAAGTTGAGCTGGTACTTGCATGGAGACTACACCCCTGTGTTCTAGTCTCTTTGGCTTAGGAGGATACTCTGCAGGCTATGGAAAAAGAAATCCTCCACCTACAATCTGTATTGTCAGCAAGATGTATCCAGGCAATGATGGTGCAGAACTTGTAGAAGTGAATAACCAATATCTGGTTTAACTTGAGACCCATGCCACAAAAGAAGCCCATGCTCAACGCTGCCTGGAATGACCAAGAACCAGAGACTGGATGGTCCTGATAACTAGGGTAGAACCAAACATGACTGATAAAAAATAATAATAATAATTGATTAAATAATTCCTAATGTTATTCTACTCCAGTCATATCAGTGCCTTTTCCAGTCATCATCTGAGAAGCTTCCTCCAGCAGCAGACTGGAGCAAGTGCAAAGACCCTCAGCCAGGCATTATTCAGAAAGAGTCTAAATTGGAAGTCTCCATCAGGTCCTCCCCTTGGAGCTTGAGGGACCTCAAGGAAGAGGGAAAAGAAAGATTGTAAGAGTCAGACGGGATGGAAGACACTAGGAGAACCTGGTCCACTGAATCAACTGAGCAGGGCTCACATGGGCTCACAGAGACTAACACAGCAAGCATGGGACCTGCATGGGTCTTCACCAGGTGTGTAGTGATATTTAATGTGTATTTTAATAAATAAATCTTACCTGAAGATCAGAGAGTAAAACAGTCGCAACAATCACTCATACAGACCAAGCAGTGGCAGCACACACCTTTGATGCCAGTAGCCACACTAGCTTGCCATAGAAACCAGGCAGTAGTAATGAACGCCTTTAATCTCACCGCTAGAGAGGAATAAAGAACAGGAGTTAGCTTTTGGTCTCATTCTCATTCTGAGGATTACTGGAAACAGCATTGCCATTTTTTAACTGAAGTAGAATTAAGAGTCAGTGGCTGTCTGCTTTGCTTTTCTGGTCTTCTGGTTGATCCCCAATATCTGTCTCTGGGTTTTTATTATTTGTGCTACACAGGTGTTTTGTATATATGTTATAGCTGTTAGCTTGGTGTTTTTGTGGGACCCTAACAGTGGGAGAAGGTGTGTCCCTGACTCTTTTGCCTGCTTTTGGGACTCTTTTCCACCAGTAGGAAAAGAGTCCCATTCAAAACCTGGATGTAATTTTTGCCTTGTCTTATTGTATCTTGTTTTGTTCTGTTTGGTTGTTGTCTCTGGGAGGTTGTTGCTCATTTCTAAATGAAAAAGGAGTGAGAATGGCTCTGGGGGAGAAGGGAGGTGGGGAGATCAGGAAAGAACAAAGGGAGGGGAAAGTGTGTTAGGGATGTATTGTATGAGAGAAGAATCTATTTTCAATTAAAAAATTTACCACAAAAAATTTATCACAATTTGCTAAGAAAAAAACCCAAGGAGGAGAAAGATGAAGAGGGTGGGGATAAAGAGGAAAGGGAAGAGGAGGAAGAGAACTAGATTCCTTACATGGTTTTACACAGACAGCACAGTGAAGGCTCCAGAGGACAATCTGCAGGCCATCCTTGTTGATGAAGAAAGAAGCTAAAATCAGAAACAAAGTCATATGGTGGTGCACAGGTCTAACTCCAACCAACACCTGGGACACCTAGGAAGGAGAATTATTAATTCCATGACAGCCTAGGCCATAGTGGACTCTGTGAAAAATAAATAAGTTAATAGTAGATCAATAAATTCTAGCAAAATCAAATATTCTGTGATGGAGATGTAGCTGTTAGAGGAATACAGAGATAAGGCAGAGACAATATTAGGAAAATGCATCATAAATCACCGCAATAACAGATCTAAAAAGAAACTATTATGACCAGTTCAATAGCTGCAACCACTAAAAGACATTATAAAATCCAACAAAATTCTAGCAAAAGAAGACTATTCCAGGTGTTGTTACACATGCCTGCAATTTTAGTCTTTGAGTAGAGGCAGGAGGATCAAGAATTCAAGCTATACGCCAATTTAACACCAGACTGTGATACATGAGATCCCATATCAAATAAGAAAAAAATAAAAGGAAAAAAAGAAAGGAAAGAAGAAAAGCAAAGTGAAGAAAATAGGAAGGAAAAGAGAGTCCTATCTTACTATTGGCAACTGCATACATGCTTTCAGTGTTCTTTGATCAAATTCTCCCTACCTATTCCAATTCCCTTTTCCAATTCCTTCTTCTTTCCAAGTCCCCTTCCTACTTTCCTGAGATGTGTGTCTACGTGATCATGTTGTGTGAATGTGTGTGTGTGTGCACGTGCATGTGCGTGTGAGTGTGTGTGTTTAATTAGGATAATCTACAGGACACTGGTGATATTTACATAAGTGGGACAACCTACTAGTGTTCCCCTACCATCTTTACAGCCTAAGGCTCTTCTGGAAGGGGCGGAGCCTTAGGAGGCCCTCCCTCATCCATGATCGTGTGTTGCTATGCAGTCTTGTGCAGAGTGCCACTGCTGCAGTGAGTTCACGGGTGCGACAGCCATGTCGTGTCCAGAATAGCTTTCATAGCACTTCTTCCTGTCCTCCAGCTCCTGTGCTGTTTCTGCTCTCTCTTCTCTAATGCCCCTGAGTCTTGTGGGGGAGACATATACGTCCCATTTAGGGCTGAGCACTCAACAGTCACTTGTTCATAGTACATTGATTAGTTACTAATCTGTGTATTAACTGCTACCCACTGCAAAGAGAAATTTCCCTGATCAAAGGTAACAGCAGTGATGTATGGATACAAACATAAATATTTAGAGGGCAGGTGACATCACATTCACTTAGCAAACAGCAGCAGTAAGCCTGCATCAGGCCTATGACCTACACAGCCACGGTTCTTGACCAGGTATGCATTCCCAGCTGAGTTCCACTGGTGCAGTGGGGCTATCTTAAGCACCATGTTTCCAATGCATATCTTGCCTGTCAGCTTTGTACTGTAGTTCACAGGATTCACAGCTGGGTAGAACCATGGCTGACTTTCATTGGAAGCTTTTTAAAATCAAAATCTAAGGAGGTAGAGGTCCTGGGCATCATGTTTCGATGTTTCCCCAAAGTTTCTTCTCTTCCATCAAAGTTGAGAGCCATTACTCTCTACCTTCTCTAGAGGATATTATGAATGCCCTTGGATCCAATTATCTAACATACCAATGGCGTCACTGTGTCTTGGCAGCCCTATGCTAACTCAAAGGCACAAGGCCCCTCCTCGTGGCCTAATGCTTGTGCCCACAGCCCCATTTCTTGTCTCCCAGCAGCAAACTTTATATGAGTTGGGGTTCTGACTGTCCTCTGGGTTGCATATGAAACTGGAAGCACTTTCTCGAATCTGCGTTAGTTGGCAACATAACTGTTTTCACATGAGTGACAGTACCCTGCAGGAACACTCAAGGGCTGTATCTACATAAGCACAGCAGAGGTAGAGGAGCAATATGTCAGCACAATGCTGCTGCTGTTGATTTTATGGGGAGGCAGAAACAGGCAAATCCTTGGAATGCCCTGGTCACCAGCATATCCTAGTTGGGGAGTTGCTTGTCTGTGAAAGATCCTACCTCAAAAAATGGGGGGAGGGAAAAGATGGGGAGATGACTTAGTCAACAAAATGTCTGGCCTGCAATCATGAAGACCTGAGCTTGGATCTGCAGAACCCATGGGAAGAACTGAATTCATGGTCTGTGCCTGTAATTCCAAGGCTGGGGAGGTAGAGACATGGGCTTGCTATCCAGTTTATCTACCCATTCTGTGAGCTCCAGGATGAATGAGAAATACTACTTAAAAAATAATGTGGCAAATGATTGAAGAAGACACCTTCATCAATCTCTGCCCTCTGCATGGGCATGTACACATTCCCACAAAGATGTACCCTCATGCACATGCACACACACACACACAAGGTTGGTGATGCTTGAGGGGATAATACCCCTGGTTGTCCTTTGACCTCCATACACATATACACCTAAATATACATGTACACCTGCACACTAAAAAAAGAAGAGAAGATTTCTGGGTGTAATGGGACAGGAGGCAGAAGATGTGTTGGGATCAACCTGCAGTAAAATTTGCTTTGAAGTAAGCCAGAGCTTCCACCTGCAGAGGCTCGGTATTCACAGCAAGGACAAAATCTACCCCAGTATAAATACTCCCTTAGCAACATTGCTCCAAAACAATTTCCCTGCTACTATTCCATTTGTACTAAGGGAGTCTAAAATGAATCCCCCGAGCCCCGCCACCACAAGAGTGAGGAGAGAAATATTCTCACACTCTGAAAGTCACACAGTGAGAAGGGACTTTCCTGCTCTGTGACAGATGGGAATCCCCTGCCGCAGAGGCATCTAAGAAGTCAAGCAAGTCCTTCCATATTGAGGAAACTGATCTTGCCTCCCACCACTTCTAACCTCTCATAGGAGATATTCGTTTTTTCAGGGCAGATGTGCATGTGTGTGATTGTGCATGTATCAGTCAGAAGTCACACTGTGTTGTTCCTCAGGAGCCATCTACCTTGTGTGTATCTTAACTTATTTTTATTATATTGCTTGTGTATGGAAGGGCACATGTGTGTCATAGCGCCTATAGAAATCAGAAGACAAAAGGCAGAGTAGATGCTCTCTTTCCACCTTTACGCAGGTCCCAAGGTTTAAAGTTAGGTGGTCAGGCCTGCAGCTAGTGTCTTTAACATCTCTGAGCCCCATCAGTGCCTCACTTGGATTTTATGAGACAGTTTCTCTCATTGACACCTGGGCTTGACAATTCAGCTAGGCTGACTAGACATCAGGCTCTAGGGAGCCTTCTGGTCTCCATTTCCTGAACGTTGAAATTACAAGGGTAGCATTTTTTAGGTGGGTGCAGGGAGAGAGATACAGTCAGGTTCTCACGTTTGGGCCAAAAGCACTTTAATGACTAAACCATCTCTCCAACCCACAACTTACCTTTGATCTCATGTTACAACAACACAGAGGAGCACTGTGAACTTTTCTCTTCTATGGCTACCAAGATCAAAGAACCTGGGACCAACCTTCTTCAATAATCTGCTACCACCAAAACCCAGATCAGCAGGGGAATGTCCTGGAGAACATAGCGAACCCTGGGCTCTGTTCCCTGGCCCTCTCAGGTTTCTGGGATCTGGCTTTCATCAGGCAAAAGGTGAAGGTGCGTAGGAGGTCGAACTCCCTTGGGAGACTGCCAGGGAAAGTCGCCTACTGAAACCTCAACAGAGGCCAGAGTGCGCACAAGGCGTCGCTTGAAGATCAGCTGAAAGTTTGCGTGTCCTGGCACGGCGGAGCTGGCTCTGCAGCCACTGGGATCTGATGGCTCCTGACTCATTGCAAAGCCCATTTATCTTGCCACTTATATTCATTAAATTAAAATTATTTAATTAAGCAGTGAAGTGTGGGCTTGTTTGGGATGCAGCATCACCCCTTCATGTTTTGATTGTGTCCATGCATTTAAAGCTCAGGGTTGGGGAAGGGATAGTCTTCTCCCCACTGTATCCTTCTAGAACAAATCCTGTTTTCTCTTGTTGTCTACTTCATGATCTCACTGTTTTGGAGTTGCATAGTAAGAAAGATTCCTCTTAAAGAAATCTCTGTGCTGTGGAAAGCTGTGGGGAGTGTCACGGTTCCTGCAGTCTAGGACTTGGTTTTCAAGGTTAGACTGAAAGCTGTCTGATGAGGAGTGAACACCCAAGGCTGCTCCTGCCTTTCCCAGTCTGTGCGATCAGGAAAGACGACCTTGTAGACACATAGTCTCCTTCTTTTCTCATCATGCCCATCTAGAACAGACAAGAATATGAACAGAAAACTCTGGAGTGGGGATGAGCTTCAGTGGCCGACTCCCGCCAGTTGGAACAAGGACCTGGGTTCTATCCTCAGCACTTCAAAAACACTATAAAAAAGAAATACAGGTATCCCACTGTCCTACAAAAAAATGGGTATATAAAAAATAATAAGCCAAACAAACAAAGTTAGGGAGAGTTGGGCTGAGGATATGCATAGTTGGTAGAGAGAATGTGCCTAACTTTTCAAAGCTCTGTCTTTCAGCCCAGCACCACAGTAAGCAGGTGTGCTGACTCATTCCTATAATCCCAGACTTGAGCGATAAGACCAGAAGAATCAGATCAGAAAGTTAGGGGCATCCTCATCTATATATCAAGTTCCAGGCTAACCTGGGTTGCCTAAAACCTAAGACCCTACCTCAAAAAAAGGTTATTGATTTGATCTTTTATGATTTACAACCCAAGTTTTGCAAATGTCCTCAACATTAATGTCTAATTCTTCTTTGCAAAAGTAAGCCCCCTTACTCTCAGAAACCCCCTCTGTACCTTCTGTGACAACTTTCTTGTCATTCAGTCCTCCCACAGCCTTCTCATGCCCAACCCTACAGCTACAGTGTCATCTTCCTGATTAAGATCTCAGACGCTCCTAAAATCCTGTCCTCCTGAATTGCTAATCAACCTTTCTCACTTGGGTATCACCACACAGTTCCTGAGACCTCACAGAGCAAACATCCACATTCACCAGTGGATTAAAAAGGGCTTCATTTCATATATTTGCTTCTTGTTGGTCAATTGTCCTCCACCATTGCTACACAGTGAGAGACACCATAATTAAGAAGGAGATATCTGCCCAAGTATTGGAGACTATTTATCTCCTCAGAAAGCCTGGCATCAGTAGCACTTGGTGTGGCATTTAAGAAAATATGAAACTCAAAAAAAAAAAAAAAAAAAAAGAAAATATGAAACTCAACCATTGCTATCTCAGTGGCTTCAAGGAAGGACAGTACAGTGTGCCTGCCTGTTTCCACTGGCAAGAAGCTCTCTTCACTGTTGTTGGCTATCTATTCCATAAGAAAACACCAGACAATGATCAAAATTCCCATATCATACTCATCACATCAAAAACATCAGAAAATATCTCTCTGCTCATGGAAGCAAATTTATGTTATTTCTATTTATACTTATAAATAACCTACAGTGGATTCTGAAGTAGCTCCCATAAGCAAGGCAGGCATGAACTCCATACTATGAACACCAGCTCCTTCCTGACCTGTGGCCAAACTTTCAAACAAGCATGGCTGTGTCCATGCTAATAATCACCAAAGGCATCTGCAGCTATGTGCTGATAATGGTGGCCAGTGCTCTGCTCTCTTATGTAACACTGCAGCTCTAGCAGGGTAGGAGACAGGAATTTGTACAGAGTGCCTGCTTCTGGATTTCATTTCACAACCTATGGCCAACTCACCTTAAGCATAAGCTGTGTTGTGGCCACAGTAACAGTTGCAGCTAAGAGGTGCACTGATAACTTGCCTAGATAGTCAGAAATGTCTAAAAATAGTGTGGGAGTGTCTTCAGATAAAAAGGGCGTAGTAGAGGGAGGGGCTGCAAGACTGATCAGTGGGAAAAAGAGCTTGCTGCTAAACCTGATGGCCTGAATTTGATGCTTAAGACTCGTATAATAAGAGAGAATTAACGCCTACAAGATATGCTTTAACTACCACCCATTAGCCTTGGCATACACCAAACATGCACAATAAAGATATGATTTGTTTTGTTTTTAAGGTGAAGCCTGGAGGTTGTGACAAATGGCTTCTTTTTTAAGAAAAAGAAAGAAATGTCCAAGAAGAATGTTTCTCTCCCATTCAAAGGGTGTTATTAGATTTATGTGCAAATACATTGGATTTAAGGTCTTAATATCCCTATATCTTGAGACTTTGAGAGGAAAAGAGGAAGGAGAAGCAAAAAGAAAGGAAGAAAAATTGACATATCTCAGAAGTCAAATCAATAAATCAGTCAAGCTCTGTTGCTGTGTAAGCCCTTCCCGTAGGTTGGCATGGCACCCTACTGTGGGATATGTTATATACTAAAAATATGTTACATACTCCAATGTTATATACTAAAGATCATGACTCTGAGTCACTCAATTATTTATTTTCAGTTGGATTAAGAAGCTAAACTGTAACAAGGAAGCCAGCTTCAGGTATGAATAGTCTAAGTGGCACACTGAACATATCTCTTGAGGTAAGATATCACAGGTTTCATGTTTGCTTTTCAATTAATATGTATTAGTTTTAATAATGGGCTTTATTATGACATTTTCATTCATACAGGAAATGTTTTTGATATATAAATATGGTTTGTTGGATTTACAACAGGTATCTAAGTACTTAGGAAAGGTTTTGCTAGCCAAAATAAAGCACTTTAGTCTATAAAAGGAAAGTCAATAGTATTTAAATCATAAATGAGGGTTGGGGATGTAGCTCGGTTGGTAGACTCCAGCCTGTAATCTAGCCTGCAACACCTGCATTGATCCCCAGCACCGTGTCAACACAAAGGCACAAGTCAGTAAACTTGACACTGTGAAGGTAGTTTTCAGAATAAGAGTTCAAGACCACTGTGGCACAAGTTCTAATTGGTCTTAATAATAAAACCTAGAGCCAGGTATAGGGGTAAATGCTGAAAGACCAGAGAGGCAGAGGAATAAACCACAACCAGCTCTTACCTTACTAACTCTTTAGCCAGAAAGGGGGCTGAACCTTCTCATTCCTCTCTCTGCTCAGCCATAGTATTTCCTGTCTGTACAGACCTCCAGACCTCAATGGTTAAGTAGTGTCTAGCTTCATCCTCTGATCTTCAGGCAAGCTTTATTTGTTAGAGCACAAACAAGATATCATCACATTCCTCCCTTCTTGTCTAAAATAAAAAAAGAAGGTTATAATATTTGAAAAACTACATACAATATATACATGCAATAAATACATCAATAATATCTAGTCCATTAGCAACTGACAAATGGAAACATGGAAAATTTGAAGCTATCCTGTCCTAAATTTTAAAGACCTAGGGCTGAAGAGATGGTTCAGCAGTTAAAAGCATCCATTAATCTTCTAGAGAACCTGAGTTCAGTTCCTAGCATCCATGCTGAGTGGCTTACAACAGCCTGAGACACCACGTCCATGAGATGTGAATCCCTAGTATCCTGAGGGCATCCACAAGCATCTGAACACACCTACATGCAGAATGACAGATATTAAAGATAATATAAATATTTTCTTAAACGATCATGAATGAAATTTTAAACTAGGTGTGATTGTATACACTTGTAAAACTAGCGCTTGAGAAGTTGAAGCAAGCAGATTGGTACAAATTCTAGGTCAGCCTGGCTAAATGGTAAGTTCTAGGTGAGCCAAGACTGTGGTGTGAGAGTCTGTCTCAAAATAGAGACAGAGAGAATAAGAGTTTTAAATGTTCCAGTGTAGTTATTTTTGTAAAAAAAGAAAGAACAAAAATTGATCTCCTTTAAAATGTTAAATTTTCTGGTTTTACAAATGAAAACAAGATTTGTAAACAGAATTTGCTTTTAAAAAGAACTACATCTGTAGATTTCTTAATTAATTGATTGATTCTTTATTTTTGAAAGTTGAGTAATCTTTTCTGCACACAAAAACTTCCTAGTAACTGAAGCCAGGTCTCCCAATATCCTTGGGAGCTTAGGCAATGAGTGGGAGAAGGAGTCCCGCTCACAAAATGGGATGAAAATATACATATTACATAACCTGCAGTTGGCTTAAATAGCACATTTCCACCCGCTTCTTCTACCTCCCTGTAAGTGCAGGAAAAAATTTACCAGGTAATGTGTACAGAGTAGAAGTCGAATTAACCAGTAATCATTTAGTATTGAATTCCTACTGTGCTCTACATTCTGAGAAAATACAAGACCATGTGAAGTTTATAATTTAGTGAGGCAGAAAAGCAAATCCCAGACAACTACAGAGTAAGACTGATCCAGCTCAATAAACATTTGCTAAAAACTAGCCTTGCAAGAGGTACCATGATCAGCTCCAGGGAAGGGAGTAGGCTTGAGAACAAACAGTAAGCTTCATAATTAAGTGCTAAATTGTGTGATGCAGAATCAAGGAGCCTGGAAGAGAGATACCAAAGGACACTGGAGCAGCTGAGATCTATGGATAAAGAAGGAATTGATGTGGACTTTGAAAAATGGAGAGTTCTTCATCAGGTGTGGGGCAAATGGGGTGTTGGCAGAGGCAGAACCATGAATCTTGTGCATGCCAGGGAAGAACAAAACCAACCCTCTAGAGATGTTCTTCACTGGGTAAGTGAGGAAAAGATTCAGTTAGGGCAGGACTTCCAATTTACACTGGTTTGAGTTACTCAGCACTGGAACTAAAAACAAAAGGCATCACGACCAAACCTTGAGAGAAGGCAGCAGAAAATAATATGCTTGTCTGCTATTGCAAAGCGCTAATAGCTTCAACTTTGATTTGATTCATCTCTGCTTTTGTTTGGTTGGTTGGTTGGGTTCTGTTTTCTTTTCTTTTCCTTTGTTTTTCAAGATAAAGTTCTCTGTGTCACCCTGGCTGTCCTGGATCTCACTTTGTAGACCAGGCTGGCCTGGACCTCAGAGATCCACCTGCCTCTGCCTCCTGAGTGCTTGTGGCAAGGAGAACGGGCTACTTGTTCATCCCGGCCGTCCAGCTAGCTTAGCCCTGAAATAACCACACAGAAATTGCACTCATTAAATCACTGCTTGGTCTATTAACTCTAACTTCTTATTGGCTAACTCTTACATATTAATTTAACTGATTTCTATTAATCTGTATATCACCACGAGGTCATGGCCTACCAGCAAAGTCTCAGCACGTCTATCTCCAGCAGTGTGGGTCCATGGATTCTCCTCACTCTGCTTTCCTTTTTCCATAATTCAGTTCTGTCTTCTCTGCCTACCTAAGTTCTGCCCTATCAGGCCAACGCAGTTTCTTTATTCATTAACCAACACAAGCAACACACAGAAGGGACTCCCACATCAACTGCTGGGATTGATTCATAATTTTTAAAAGAATAGTATTAATAGCAAATTTAAGGTAAATGCCAGATAGAGATGTAGTTAAAAGAACTTATCTCAGAAAATCTAAGGCTGTGAAAGGTGAGTAGATGATACTTTTTTTTTAATGTTTGCTTTTGACATACTTTCCTGTAGCCTAGACTGACCTCAGACCTGCTGTGTAGTTAGGATGACCTTGAACTCCAATTTTTCTGCCTTCCCCTTCAAGTGTTCCCAAGTTCTGGAATTTCAGGGATGTACCACTATGCTTGGCTTATATAGTGATGGGGTTCAAACTCAGGGACTGGTGCATGTTGGGCAAGAATTCTACCAGCTGAGTTCCATCCCTGAATAGTGTTTTTTACCTCAAGCTCTAGTGCCATTTCTGTGTTTGACCCTGAGTTGAATTCACTTCAAATCTGTTCCTTGTTAGGCTTCTATCCCCCACCCTTGCCATAATCTCCTCCAGACCCAGATAATAATCCTTCCTTAACCAAGGTTTTGCTTTCTTTCCACGGTTTGTGATCTAAAATCATTACAACAAAAATTCCAGAAATAACTAGTTCATATGTTTTAAACTGACAATCATTCTAAATAATATGGTGAGACCTGACACCCTCCCATCCTCACCCCCCATCCAGGATGTGAATCAACCTTTGTGCAGCATGTCTACCCTGTATATGTTACCAACATACATATGACTCCCTTTGTAGTTAGAAGATCAACTGTTAGGCTTCACAATACTTGTCTTCAACTAATTGTTATTTTGCGAAATAATGGTCCTAAACACCTAAGTACAATGGCACAAGGTGGGAGGAGCATAAAGCATGGAAGAACAATCAGTTCTGGTGCTATGAGGCAATGCTGTCTGGCAGGCATAGAGCAGAACACACCATCCAAGCCAGGTTCGGTGCTACCCACACTTTTGCGAAGTCACTAGAGTACCGTGTGGTGTACAAAACCATGTGGATGCATACAGAGCCCAGAGCCAAACATCATATGTCTTCACCTGCCAATCTCTGCCTTATTGCCTTTGAGAGAGGGTCTCTCATTGATCCAGAAACTTCATATTGACTCACCAGTGAGCTCCTTGAACCTATGTATCTCTGGTCCCAGTGCTGGAGTTAGAGACCCACGTGGTCAAGTCTGGCTTTTTAAATGGGTCCTGGGGATAAACTGAAGTCGCAGGGCTTGACTCCATGACGGACTGTCACAGGCCAATTTTTCCTCAGGTTTCAGAACTTGGGTCTATATCCCTTCACTTGTGGCTGTCCCTGAAGCTCTGTGAGACATTCACTAAAGTTTGTCTTTTCTTTCACGTTTGCTGGTCTTATTGAATAACATGACCATCCACCTATACTTTTCTGCCAGAGTGGGCAAAGAATTTATTTATTTATTTATTTATGTACTTATTTATTTATTTTAATGTAGCTAAGGCTGACCTTGAGTTGTGATTCTCCTGACACAGCCTTTCTAGTGCTAGGCTGTGTGCTACTGTCAGCCACTTTCAATATTGTTATTATTGTTGTTGTTATTATTATTATTGGTTTTTTGAGACAGGGTTTCTCTGTACCTTTGGAGCCTGTCCTTGAACTAGCTCTTGTAAATCAAGCTGGCCTCAATCCCACAGAGATTTGCCTGCTTCACCTCCCAAATGCTGGGATTAAAGGTTTGCGCCACTGCCGCCCAGGTCCCTCACAATATTTTAAGCCCCTCCTAATATCTTAAGAGTTTTGTGTACTTTATTTTCTACCACTTCACTGACTACTCAGTCAGACTCATACTCTCTTCCTGTAGGTCCTGTAATGTTGAAAGTCAATCGTGTTAAAATAAAATCTCCTTAAACGCTTTGGAAGAAACAGAGCAAACCTAAATATATTAAAAAATATTAACATCAATAGTTTGGACAACTATTAGTCTCCAACAGTTTGCTAAAGAACAGTTAGAAAATCCAGATGAGTATGACTGATAACTAGACAGTCATCATGAAACCTTAACGTTACATAGAAAAAAAAAAGCTTTTTGCCTGTATTTGCATTAAAAATGTTAAAGCAGATCTGTGTACACCAACTTACAATCCTTGTTCCTAAGGAAACCAGGATAGAGTCACGAGTGTTGCAATGGTCAGCTGGCCTGCACAGGTGAAAGATGTTAGCAGCATTCAGCTCCCCTGCCCTCTGAGGCTTTCTTTGTTTGAAAAGTGGGATGGCAATCCCGTCTTAGAAGAGCAGAAACAAAGCCAAACAAACTTGAATTCGATGATTTGCAAATAATAGAAATGCATGGTTCATGGTTCTGCAAAGTTCAAGATTGAGAAGTCCACTCTTCATAGGGGGTAACTTTCTACAAGACAGAAAGGGTTAAAAAGTTCCCTTGGTGTGGGGCAGTAAGATAGTTGAGCAGGTAATGGAGCTTGCCTTGCAAGCCTGAGGAGCTAGAAGGAGGGACCTGACGGCATCTGCCCACCACACACTCACCACGGCACGTGCCCCAACTCCAAACAGTAAGATCATTTAAAATGTAAAGCCTCTTTGGGTTTCTTTTATAAAAGCATTAATCCCACAGTCAGGATGGTGACCTCATGACCTTTAGCCATCTCCTGAAGGCCCTACCTTTCAATCATATTGTATATGGGGTTCATCAGGGTTCACCATATGAGTTGGGGGAGAAGAGACACAAGCATGCAAGCATAATAAATATCTACTGTACAAGAGAATTGCAGAGATTTATAGAAACAATGCTTGTAAAAGACTTCACACACACTAGGTTATTAAAATTTGTCTGTTTTATTTGGGTGCTGGCAAAATGGCTCAATTGATAAAACAGACATTTACCACCAAGCCTGGCAACCTGAATTTTATCTCCAAGACATGATGAAGAGTGAACTGACTCCGAAAAGCAGTGGTTATCGACCTATGGGTCGTGACCCCTTTGGGGATTCCATAGCAGGTATCCTGCATTAAGATATTTATATTACAATTCATAACAGTGGAAAAATTACAGTTATGAAGTAGTGATGAAAATAATTTTATGGTTGGGGATCATCATAACATGAGGAACTTTATTAATGGGTTGCAGCATTAGAAAGGTTGAGAATCACTGCCCCAAAGATTTCCTCTGACCTCCACATAAGCACCTTGGCACGTGTGTGCACACAAAATAAGTAAATTGATAAACCAAATGTTTAAAAACTGCTTTAAAGGGGATATCTTTTTTAAAAAAAATGTGGGGAGCAAGATAGAAAGATGGCTTAGTGTGTACAACTATAAAGAACTGAATTATATCCCAATACCCATGAAATGGTAGGACTCACGTGTGTCTATAACTCTAGAGCTGTGGGGCAGGAAAGAGATCTGGAGAGAAATCCTGACTCAAAGGAATAAGGCAGATAATGATAGATGACGCCTAACATCTTGTCTCAGCTTTCAAATGCACACACATGCAAACATCTCACACATATCTATCACATCCACATGGAGGATTACTCACACATATATATCACATAAACATGGAGAAATGATGGAGGAGGGTCATCTTTCTATCTGTTGTTTTATTGGTTAAGTAATAAAAAAAAACTGCTTGGCCTTTAATAGGACAGAAAATTAGGTAGGCGGAGTAGACAGACAAAATGCTGGGAGAAAGAAGCCGAGTCAGGTAGTCGCCATAATTCGCCCACCAGACATAGACGCAGGTTAAGATCTCCCTGATAAGCCACCAGATTGTGGTGCTACACAGATTATTAAAAATGGGTTAATCTAGATATAAGAGCTAGCCAGTAAGAGGCTAGAGCTAATGGGCCAAGCAGTGTTTAAAAAAATACAGTTTCCGTGTAATTATTTCAGGGAAAAGCTAGCCGGGTGGGCGGCCGGGAGCCAGAAACACAGCCTCAAATTGTGGCGACTGCCTGACTCAGCTTCTTTCTCCCAGCATTTTGTCTGTCTACTCCGCCTACCTAATTTTCTGTCCTATTAAAGGCCAAGCAGTTTTTTTATTACTTAACCAATGAAACAACAGATAGAAAGATGACCCTCCTCCATCAGAGGATTATTTACCAGAGCATGGTGAAGGCCCCAGCACCGATAACGATGTTCCCAAAGTTGCATGGATGGAGTCCCACCCACCCCCAGCTAACTTTCCACACACCAGTACCCCCCCAAACCTTGTTCAGATAAGCAGGATGACATCTGTCTGGAAGGGATGTATCAGAGGGAGACTGGAATGGATAATGACCCTTGGTGGCTGATCTCCTTCTAAATGAGAGAAGGTCAATGTTCAATCTTGAGAGAGGTTTTGTAATAATGGAAGCTGCTCTGATTAAGACCATCATAGCTATTCTGCCCAGAGGACAGTGTCCCACAATATGCAATTATTTTCCTTCTGCTGCAGGAAACTGGACCTCTTTCCTCTTTCCAGGACAGCCACCTTCAAACTGGGGAACACACACACCCTGTGTATACACGGAGGCTTTCTAACGGGCACACGGTCATTTTAAGGAAATCAGTTTGCTCAAACCCTATGAGTGCTGTGTGTCAAGGTGATCTCTATATCTCTTGTCCCCTAGTATACTGAAGAAATCAAACCCTCACACCCATTCTAGTGCCCCAATTCTGAGCATTGACAAAGCACCAGTAAAGGTCAAATTAAATCATAGGTGTTGAGGAAGCAAAGAACACATATGATTTAAAATAAATACATTTGCTGAGCAGGTGTTTCTTATTTCTCTGCTCTCCACAAAAGTGAATGAAGTAGGAGCTAACCACAGCTGATTTTAACAAGCCCTAAGGTTTGTGGCAAACAATACAAAAAGCATTTGAAGAATCTAGAGAAAATATTGCTATTAAAAATACTATTTCCATCACTATTTCTTAGATGTATATATGTGTGTACACTCTTAAGTGCACGTGTGGGAAAAAATTATAACTAGGATTAATGCCAAGCCTGCTCATCCAAGTGGTAGTATAGTCATCCGTGGTTAGAGAAGTTAAAAGTCACATCCCCTCATTAAGATGCACATTGTGAGGAGATAGCTCAGTCAGTAAAGTAACTCCTGTGCAAGCATAAGGACCAGAGTTCAGATCCCAGCACCCACATAAGAGCGGAACACAGTGACACACACCCGCAACACTAGGACTGGAGGGGCAGGAAAGGAGCTCACTGCTGAGCTTTGGGTTCAATGAAGGGCAAACACCTACCTCCAAGTTTGATGCCTAGAACTCATGTGTACATAAGAACCAGTGCCATCTGACTTCCACAGGTACGCCCTGGCCTGGGCTCTCACACACTTCAAAATGCACTCTCTCGCACACACACATGCACACACAATATACATAGATGAGGATATATACATTGTTATTTATAATAAAACTGAGAAACACATAAATAATATATGGTTTTTAAATTAAATTAAATTCCATGCCTGTTTTCTCAATGATTTATGAACATGGAGAGGAGTGATGTTAGAGACGCATTTCTTCTTGAAATTTCAAGTGAATAGGGATTGGCATTAGAGTGCTATACTTTTTCAGTCTTGGTAGATACTTTTTAAAACATGATAGAACAATTTTATTCTATGATGTTGGTTTTTGTAATACACTGTAATTTTGTAATATCCTATGAGACAACTTCTGTTTGGTATGTCAAGAAGTAACTGTTCTTTCCTCTTACTGGGGATCAAACTTGTGTATGCTAGGTTACTGCTCTACCACTGAGCTACACCTCAACAACATCGCTTTCATTCCACAAAGAGGTAGGGATACCTGTCAACCTTCCTAACTCTGGAACCCTTTAACACAGTTCCTCATGTTGTGGTGACCCTAATCATAACATTATTTTCTTTGCTACTTCACAACTGTAATTTTGCTATTGTTTTGAATTGTAATGTAAATATTTTTTGGAGATAAAAGTTTGTCAAAGGGGTCGCAACACACAGGTTAAGAACTACTGTTCTACAGGATGTAGACACCAGACAGATGGAAGATGACAGCTGTTTTTCTTTTCAAAAGAAAGTAAATGAAGGTTGGGCATGGTGGCACATGTCTTTAATCCCAGTATTTGGGAAGCAGAGGCAGGCGGATCTCTGAGTTTGAGGCCATCCTGGGCTACATAGTATGAGTTATGACAGCCAGGGCTACAGAGAGAAACTCTGTCTCAGGGCTAGGGAGTGGTGATAAATGGTTTTTTTATTTTTTCTGTTTTTTGAGAGTCTCATCACTACATAGTTGAGGACCATCTTAAGTTCTGTTCATTTTGTCATAAGCCACATCACGTTGGGCTGCCATATGTCAGGAGCCACCTTTATGTGACTTCTGCCGGGCTCCTAGTCACGAGGATTAGAAAAGTTAAGTAGGAGGAACAGAGATAAGAAGGAATCACAGAGACATAGGATAGCATCAGGAGGGCAACTCAGCAAATACTGAATGCTAAGTTCTGAGTTCGCCCATGTTTAATTTTCCATACATGTTTATACCCCAATACAAAGGGAGGAGGAAGGAAAACATGGCTTCAGCATGATACAAAGGACAACTGCAACAGTTACTTTAACATGATACAAAGGACAACTGCAACAGTTACTTGCTTCAGTTCTTTGGAATGTCAAGCCATTAATTCATGATAAAAAGAATTCTGTTGTTTAGGCAATGAGTCTATCCTAGACCAAGTATTCTGAAGGCAGCCACTCCCTAGGTCAAACCTCCTAATTCAAATGAAGGAGCAGAAGTATGCTTGAATTCTCTGATCCTTGGTCAGAGTGGAGCGAATCTACTTCTATGAGCCATCTTGATGTCCAAAACACTTGGTAACCACACCCTAGGTCAGGGTGTGTAGCCACAGTTGTTGTCAACAACTTTGATCAAACTCAAACTCTCTGACCTTCAGAAAAGATCGAATGGGCTCACATCTTCGGGCCTCATACCTTTTGTTTCCATCTCCCTAGCACTTAGATGACAGGCATGACTCTTTTCCTCTCCGTCCAGTTTTATGAGGTGCTGCAGATCAAACCCAGGGCATTGCACACAGTTAGGCAAGCACTGTACCAACTAAGCTACATCCAACCCAAGAAATGGATTTCAAAATCCACCCATTAGCATACTACAGGCAGCTAGAGATGTTAACACTTATGGAGATAAAATGTCAAATTCATTTGTCACGTTAGTATTCATGGAGCCCTGAAAGCCTGTAGTCCTAGACCTATGATGACATGGGAAGGTTTCTCCGGCCTACACAGAACTGCGTTTCCCTGTGAAAAGAAGAAAAATGCCGAGGAAGCTCTCATCTCCAAGGGCTCGCCGGAAAGCGTGCACAGATTTGAGAGCTTGCCATCATCAGAGACAGAAGAGAATGAGCCTGCTTAAGAGGGAAAGGCTTCACCTGGGGCCTCAGAGGCTGGCACCGACTTTGAAAGGGGCATATCTTCTCAGTTCAACCCAGTGGTCACCATGGTTTACATTGACTGAAGCTTTTTCTGTTATAAAAAAAAGATGTTCTTTTTTTTTTTTTTCTTTACTAAGAAATGAAAACTGTGGATTCTAGCTTGGATTTCTGTTGTTGTTATTGTTGCTTGTTTTGTAAAGCAAAACAAAATTGATCAGGCAGACCCCTAAATACCAGGAAGGGCTAAATTCATTCCTTTGACCCTCTAGTTTGTCATGTCTCCACAACTTCTATTCAAAGCTAAAATGCTGCCTTCAAAAACTATTTGCTGCATTCCACAGCTAGACGCGTGCATAGCAACCAAGAAGATTTTGAAATAGTAACAGCTCAACACAGAAACTTTCTGAATCTGATTTTTGAAGTCTACTAAAAGTCTCATTCTACCTGTTTTCTAATATTTGATTATTTATTTGTGGACGGGGCTTCCTACATAAAGACCTCTAACTCAATATCCACTTGTTTCTGCCTCTTGCCTGCTGGGTTTATTGTTAACCACCAACACATTCTATTTCTAATTTTCTAATTTGTTTCTCTAATTTTTAACTAAAAATACCAGTGAGCAATGGACTGAAACTCTTGTCCACGGTTTATGCATTTGGTAATTTATGTATTGACTTAGCATACAAAATAACAAGTTTCCTTATGGTGCTTTCAGACTTAATTAGCTTGAATTGGTTTTGTTCCTGACCCCCACCACAGCTTGTACCCTTGTAGTCCCCTTCCACTCCCACCTCACATGTGTTCTGTGTTCCCCCCTCCCTTGGATCTTCTTTCTTCCTCCAGCTTGTGGGCCCGTTTACTGTTTCCTGGTCTCTACTCACACTTGCCTGCATATACACATATAAAAGCTAAAAGCCAGGCTCTACATGAGAGAGAAGACGCAGGCTTTGTCTTTCTAAGCCTGGTTTATACACTTTTCACTATCCATAAATCAGTTGACAGACACCTTTCCTGACTCTTGTGAATACAGTGGCAATGTCTGTGGATATCCTGGTATCTCAGCTGGGTATGGGGGTACACATCTGTAGTCTCAGCTAATGGGGAACTATGCTGTGGGAAGTGCTTGAACCAAGATGTTCGAGACCAGCCAAAACAACACAGTGAGACCCTATTTCAAATATGGGTGAAGAATCAGGATTGCCCTGGTCTTTCTCAAAGCTAAGGGTGGATTTCAATACTATTTCTTTCAAAGCCAAGATTAGAGGACTCTGCACCTGGCCCATCTAAAAGAGAAGAATTCTGTGAATCAAAGTACACCCAGTTCTAACCAACTGGCAAATATTTGGCAGGAAAGGCTCAGAGGGCAACCTCTGTATTCCAAAAGAAATAGAGAAACCCCAGAGTTTCACTCCTGACCATGGCTACTCTGAGCAGAGCAATATGAGGACTGGCCTCCTCCATTAGGTTCCGCCCAACGCAGCTTCTAGTTTGTGTCCCTCTGCATAGGCAAAAATCCAGGATGAGAAAGTGATTACAAGGTGCAGAAGATCAGCACTTGGAACCAGATGGATGCAGTATATCCTTGTTCAGCAATAAGTCTTTTATCAGCCAGCTTTAGACAGAAGTGGATCAGCTGAGCTAGCAAGCAGTCATGCTATTAGAGGCGACCAACCCACTTCAAGGGGCCACATGTAGCCGAGGATAGCAGAGAAGGCAACCCAATACTAAACCATAAACTTACTTTGATCGATGGATTGATTGATTGATTTATAATTTGGGTCTGTGTTCTTGAGCGTAGTCTTTGTGGATGACATCAGCCTATGGTAATGGCACACATTTGGACACACCTGGTAGAGGTTTAAGAGACTCTTCACCTTGGAAACCAAAAAGGCTTGGCACCAAGGTCAGCATTGCTCTCTGTTAAGTTACAGGAAGCCTTAAATAACTAGTCCAAGGTTGGGTGAAGGTGAGTGCCCGCCTCACTGGCAGCAGCTACAGTAGACTCTGGTAGTTTACTCTTTTAGAGACCTAGGTTCAGTTAACACTAGATCCTTGGCTTTGATGCCAAAAAATTTTTCAAGATGAGCCAGTATGAAGTGGAGTTAGAAATTTTTTAACAACAGAGAAGACAGGCACTAAAGGGACAGGGCACAACAGAACAACAGAGCTTGCTTAATGGTATGGGCACCTGAAAAAACCTACTTCATTGTCTTTGGAAAAGCTATCGACATATATGTATATGTGTGTATGTATATGTGTATATACATACATATAGACATATATGTGTACAGGTGGATATACATACACATATGCAGATATATTCCAAAGACTAGTTTTTAAAAATTTATTTTTAAAGGATTGCTAAGAAACCTAGATGAGATTCAGGATAGTCCCCGGGCAGCTTATGATAAGGAAAGTCGTTGGTTAAGGGATTCAAGAAGATATGATATCTCTACTGCAAACAAAATTGAGATCTTTTTTACTTAAAATATATATTATTGGGGGCTGGAGAGATGGCTCAGTGTTTAAGAGCACTGACTGCTCTTCAGAGGACCCGGGTTCAATTCCCAGGACCTACATGTTAGCTCACAACTGTTTGAAACTTCAGTTCTAGGTGACCTAACACCCTTACACTGGCAAAGCACCAATGCACATAAAAATAAAGATCAACAATTTTGAAAAGTGTTTTATTATCATTTATTTACACGATGTGTGCATATGGGCTCACAGGCCAGGGTACACATGTGTAGGTAAGAACAACTCCGGGGAGTCAGGTCTCTCCTTCCACATGGGGACGAAACTCAGATATCCAGGCTTAGCCAACCAGCGCCTGTACCACTGAGCTGTCTCACTGACTTTAACAATCTTGTTTGTCATTGTATTCTCAAGAGAAATAAAGCTTAAGCATAGTTCATTGCTAATTTAACATAAAGTATTTCTAGGTGAAGGGATCTTTGGGGTTGAGTAGATGGCTCAGGCACCATAGCACTTGCCTCACAGGTGTGGGGACCTGCGTTTGATTGCCTAGAACCTACATAGAAGGCCAGGCATGACCACAGAATATGCAAGATGGCAAAATGGGAGGTAAAAGCAGGCAGACGACTGGAACTCTGGCCAGTTAACCTAGACTACTTCAAGAAGTAGGCCACGGGGCAGCAGCTAGGATTTAACAGCCCTTGCAGCTTTGCAGAGTACTAGAAATCAGTTCTGAGTACCTATGTCTGAGTGCTCCTTTCCAAGGGAAACTCCACCTCCAGGGGATCAGTGTCCTCTTGCACCACAATAGGCCCCTGCATACATCCACACAGAGAAATGCCCATACACATAAACAAATATTAAAGGGGGGAGGGGAGATGAGAAAATCCCACCTCAAACGAAAAGTGGAAGTCACCTAAGGAACAATAGTTGAGGTCCTCTAACTGGATCTGCATGCATACACACAGAATGCAGATTTTAATGGGAAAACAGACCTTGCTTTTCAGCTGGCTAGAGGTTTCAAACCTTTCTGACCCTATAATTTCCTTTTTTGCACTTTTCATTTCACCACTTCAGACACATCTGGGGCAGCCACGGCTGGAGGTTCTAGCTCTGACTGAATGTACACATCCCAGCTGGGGCTGGATCTTCAGGGGCCGACAGCTTCAGACAGAGACTTTCTCTGTCACACCACCTAGAGGAAAGTTTCCCTAACGTACTGAAATGACTGACTGCAGGGAGCGAAAACATTTCTCCTTGAGAGGCTGTCTGCTCTGCTTCCTTCAGGGGAGCACTTAAGGACTTTTAAGTCAGGCAGCTCCCTGCCAGAGCAAGAGGGGTAAGATGAGGCCAAGGAGGCCCTTCCCTTGCTTCTCCAAATTAGTACTGGCTGCCATTTCTTGCAATTAAAAATACTGGATAGAATTTAAAGGAGACCTGTCCCGTGTCTGTAAACAAATGGCCTGTTTGGCCAAGCAGAAAAGGCATCATGTTGTGAGAGTTATTAGGTGGATTGTCTTTAACATATGAATGTGTCCTCAGAGCAAAATGGCAGCAATCTATACAATTAATTAGTATCAAAGCTACTTCGTGTACCGTTGGCAGCAAGGGGGAGGGAAGAGACTGCTAAAATGCATAAAATAATTTTTAAAAACTCATTCTAGGTAAAGGAAACTCCAGAGCAGTAAGATAAAGTGAGGTTAATTAACACCAAATTCACCTACTTCCCCTCTTCCAGAATCGAAACAGAATACTAAGACAATTTACTTGGAAAGCAGTTTGCACCATAAATCTGGGCCATGTTTTTCTGTGCTTGCCCGGCAGGAAGCTTGAAGAGAAACTCAGGCACCAAAACTGCCAGTTCAGCCTTGGAGGTAAAGCAAAGTCCTAATTACCAGCGATGGCGATTACGTAACAACCAAGCCTCAAAGGAGGTACGCTTTGGCTTCTGGTTAGAACAAGTGCTTTTCTTTCTTGCCTTTGTAAGAATCACTGAAAATGGTCTTTAAAGAGCAAAAGTCAGGGCATGTATGTATTCGGAAGAAATGGAGGTCACACGAGGGTGACTTATGAGTGCAGCCCCAAGCCAAAATGAATCTGCATCGATATATAAAGTGCGGCTGCTTTTAGAGCAGAAGCCACCATCTGTTCCTAATTGGTGCCCTGGAGGTACTCCCGGTGGAGAAAAGGGCCTGGCCGCAGCAGCCGCGCCTCCCCTAGGCTTCGAGCTCAGCTCTGGGCCTTGCTGGTGCAATTGAGTGCTCCTCTCTTAGATAATGCCAGGTATTCTGGAAAGTAGCCCTGTAATAATACACAAACTCCTGATGATGTCAGCGTGTTATTGACTTTCCAAGTCTGAATGACTGAGCAGAGGAGCGGGGGGTGGGGCGCCATCCATCCGGCGGCGCGGGGACCGGCCAAGCGAAAATGGGCTCGCAGGCCGGCGGGGGAGGGGAGCCGCGGCGGCTGCCTGGCCAAGCTGGATTTCAGCCGCATCAGGGTCGATGCCACCGAGTCAAGAGGGGCCTGGGCTGGCGGGGAGGGGGAGAGAAGTGGGGGGTGAAGACGGGACCGAGGGGAGTGGGGAAGACTTACGTTCAACCAAAAATTCCTCTGGCTAATATAACTGGTGCCAACACCCACCTCCAAGTGCCTACAACGTGGCAGAGCAGGTTATAAAGCCAGCAGCAGTCACCAAGGGGGGTGAGGGGTGGGAAGGCCTTGCCCTCTGCTCCCAGCCCCCCACCCCCACCCCAACACACACACACTCACACACAGGATTCAATCCTCATCGACTGCAAAGCCCAGTGTCCCTTTCCCCGGTGGCTTCCTCTTTGTAAAGAGCCTCTAGGAAACTGCACCTCAGCGCTGGTGACATTTTGTGGGTCAGGGTTTGCTTGTTTCCTTACAGGTGCACAGTGTAGGCTCACCCTACAAACTGACCACCGGGCACTGAGCCATCTTCAAGGCTAGGTGCACAGTCGGCTTGGTTACCCTTAACAGGATTTGCATTGAAAGATCTAGACCCCAGCCCTGTGCCCCAAACTAGGGCGGGGCCTGTGCCACCTAGCTGGCATCTCCTCGTACAGCCCTGGCTTTCTTTTGGCTCTCTCACACATCCAGCCTACCCAGCTTGGCTAGTGGCACCAGGGGAGGAGCACCCCATAGCCCTTCCCCTGCCTCAGGCCTGGGCAAATGCTACCAGAAGCCTAGCTCAGGCCAGGCCTGAACAGAGGTGAAAAAAAACTGTGTCTCTGGAGACACAGGTACTGCTCAGTCGTCTGAGCTTGAACTGAGTGCGCAACCTGTTTGTGGCCACATTAGTGTTATGGGGACAGCCTCTTTCCTCTCAGCAATTGGGGCATCTAAATTTTCCAAAAGGCTTTTTTCCCCCAATGGGCAACTCTTTTGGGATCATTGTTTTTGTCCAGTCAAACCTCTTGTCGCTGGTTCTGAAAACAGCCTACAGACCCTCGGTTTCTTAAGTCCCAGTTGAAGCTGCAACCCCTTCTTATCTCCCCACACCCACAAGGTTCCCGGAAGAACCACTTAGTTCTCGAGGTGCTGACCACGCTGCGCCCCAACTCACCCGACTCTCCTACCTTGCCCCAGAGAATAAGTGCAGGATCCTAGTGGTGACACATTTTAATCCAATCACAAGCCTTCTTGGGAACTTGAAACTGAAAGTGTACAAGATTATTTCTCCTCAGGGATAAACTGAAAAAAATTATGAAGTTCTATGTGACCCCATTTCCTTGCCTAGTGCAGAAAAAACGAACAAATATGAAGACAGAGATGGGCAGAGAATGAAACAAGAACAAAGAGAAGCCAGCAGGACCTCTGGTACAGCCCTGCCTGCCTCATGTTCCTTGGGACGGCCTAGTATTTTTTTTTCTTTTTACAAAAAAAATTCTTCTTATTGTTTAGCTTAATTTATTCTGTATTCCTTCCACCTCCAGCCCCTAAAGCCAAACTGCATTTCTAGAGAAATTCAGAACTAGCTCTCCAGACCTCATCTGAGCCCCACTGCTCTGCGTTGTATTCCCTGGTGTTGGTGTCCCAGACTCTGTCCTCACCAGCAGATGCTCAGTAAATCCACTGCAGATAGCAGGGGCCAAGTCTGAAAAGCAAGGAAACAGCCTGATGGCTGTTGGAACCAAAGACTTGGTTAATGTAAAAGAAGAACGTGACATTTGCTTCTGGCTTCTAAAAGCACGTCTGTCCTGCCCTGGTGGATATGTAGAGAAAGAAAGATTATATCTCCCTCTAAATTGCATTCCATGAAAATCATGAAGCAAATGAGTGACTTCCATGCTGAGGTAGGAGGAAGGCTGAAGCAGCTTAAGTTTCCCAGAGTTTATGGGCGAGCAGGCCCACACTATCTTAGGATAAAATCCAGTCAAGGCAGACTGCCTTTCATTCCCTCACATTCGCTTCCAAAAGGTTTTTTCCAACCCATGAGTCACTTCCAAGTCAGAATCAGAGACAAAAGCATGTAACTGTATGCCAGTGAGTCAGGTTTCCACCCTGCCTTATCATGGACTCCCTTCCAGCCCTAAAAAGACAGGGCAGTCTGCAGTCACCAGGCACCAAGTGGAAGCTGTTATACATGGCTGCTTGCTGGAACAGGCTCGCAAACTCACCTCTCTGGCATCCAGCATCGCGTTTCAACCCATCAAAAGCAGGTTTCCTCCTGAGTGATACCCTCAATCCGGAACGGCTATCTATCTACCCACCCTCCTCTATTTTCATAAACTGCCCCGCTGAGCCAAGGAAATAAAGATGAATTCAAAAGGAATTCAAGCCTCCAGCCACTAAGCAGAGGAAAAGAAGCCCAATATGGCTATGCAGACCAGTAATCCCAGGACCCACATGGTTGTGAGGCCAGCCTAGGCTACAATGTAAAGCCCTGACTCAAAACTAAATAACAGAGCAAGACAGATCCTCAGTAAAGGTACCTGCTGCTAAGTCTGCTGCTTTGAGCTCTATTCCTGGGACACATGCAGTAGAGAGAGAGAGAACTGAGTTCTTCAGGTAACCTCGGGCTTGCACACACATTGTGGTGGGTGTGTACACACACACACACACACACACACACACACTGGGCCTGGCATGGGCTTTTGAAATGGCACCTGGGAGGGTTAAACACGTCTTTCCATTCTGGAGGATGGAAGACCTATTGATTTGATTTCTGCTAAAAACCGTTTTCCTGGTTTGTAGCTGGATGTAGTCTTGTTGCATTCGTGAGTACAGGAAATTATCTTCCTGGTGTCTTTTCTTATAAAGGACCAAGCCTATTCCTCATGTCCTAGTTACCCCTCAAAGTCTCCGCTGTCAAGTGCCATGGCACTAGGGTTTCAGTGGGTGGCAGCTCCCGTCTGCCTCTCAAGGGCAGTAGCGGGCATCCACTGCTCCATGTCTCTGCTTACTTTCTTCCATATCCTACAAAAATGTGGCCCACACCATACTTCTCATTGCAAGCAGTGATAGTTACAGGGTTTCTCTGTCTTACCCTGCCTTTTCTCTCCCTCGGAAATGTGACCTGCAGGGAGGCAGCAATCTTGTCAGGCTTGCTCACGCCTCATTGAAGAGTTCATAGACTACTTTCTGTTCCATAATAGGCACACGATAAGCTTTTTGCAAAGACTTGTGCAGACAGCGAAACAAGCTTGGACTAAGGGCATTCGTAAGTTAGTTCCTCATGTCATTGGAATATGTTGCCTCAGAAAGGCGGATACATCAGAGATTTCGGAGATATTAAGAAAACAAGTTGTCTAGACACACTGTCTTCTTTTCTGTCTCCCCTTTTCTCCTCTTTATAACTCATCAGGCGCTTGATGGGAACTTTAAAGATTACCAAGGACTTCCACCTAAGGGAATCCAAGGGTGGAGTTATACTTGTTCTAAATGATTTATCATCAGCATCAAAGATAAACAAGGATCTGGTGCACTGCTCTCTACCCCATTTTCTTTGTGTGTTTGTTTCTTGTTGAGACAGGCTGTCACGTAGTACCTTGGGCTGACCTTATTGTACCTTCTAGGCAGTTGGTTATAACCTCAAATTCCTAATCCTTCTGCCTCCACTTCCCAAATCCTGGGAGCAGAGATATGTGCCACCATAGGCAGGTTTTGCGGATCTCTGTGAGTTCGAGACCAGCCTGGTCTACAAGAGCTAGTTCCAGGACAGGCTCCAAAACCACAGAGAAACCCTGTCTCAAAAAACCAAAAAAAAAAAAAAGTGCTAGGAATGGAACCCAGATCTTTGTGCATGTTACACAAACGCTCTACTGAGCTACATCCTGGTCTACTGGGTCGTCTCCTCGTTTCCTGTCTATACCATCCCAAAAACTGTTTTGCCAATATTTTGGTTGGTTGTTAGTTAGTTGGTTGGCTGGCTGGCTGGTTGGTTGGTTGGAACTCTGTCTCATGTAACCCAGACTGGCCTCAAACATTTACATACTCCAGGAAGACACCTGAACTTCCAGCCTCCACCTGACACATGCTGGGGTTACATACATGAATCACCATGCTTGATTCTTTCTTGTGGTTGCTTGGCTGGCCCCATATTCTATCCTTTGCATATTGAAATACCACACTGACGTCCTGAAGCTTAGTCTAGCTGTCTCACACACCCACATTGTTGCCACCCTGATCTGAGCCGTAGTCCTCTCTCCTGAGGACAGCAGTGGCTTCCCAGGTGATCTCACTTTTACACCTCAGTCTGTTCACAAGATAGCAGTCACAGTGTCCTTTGAAAATATAAGCCAAGACATGTCTCCCTGTTGAACAAAGCCTTCTAGCTTTTTCTAACTCAGTTAATCAACGCTGGAGCCCTGGCGGTGGCCTTTAGGACCCTACCAGATCTGTCCCCACTGTCCACAATCTCCCAGACACTTCTACTTTTAGCCTTCATCAGTGTGCTTCGTGAACTTCTTGTCTTTGTGGCAGCCACTGCCTCTGCTTGGAAAGCTATTCTCTAGGACACAGGCCTGGCTTGCTCCCTGTACCTGGTAGCTGTTGTCATAATAATGTTGCCAAACTGACACATGCCTTTACCCTCTTAAAGAGGCCTGGTTACAGGAAATGCAGCCCAGTTTCCCATTCCCAGATCTTCTGAGGCTCTCGACTTCACTCGGATTTTTTCAATTGTTTGCATTAATTTCTAAAATTTCTAATCAACAGCTAAACAATACTGTCCATTTGTGTCTCCATAAAATGTAGGGTCCATTCACCAATGTCTTCCCTGCCCCAAGAAACATGCTTGAAATTTATTAACTGTTGTGATTTACATGTTCTGATTGGTGTGTGTGTGTGTGTGTGTGTGTGTGTGTGTACAGAGGTGTGCAAGCAGAGGCCAGAGTTAACAACTGTTTTCACAGTGAAAGTTTTTGTCGTGGAAACTGGATAGTCAGCACTGCTGAGATGGTACTTGAGAAAAAGAGAACAACAGTCTTTTTCTAAAGCCTTGTATGCTATGAACTTTTTTTCTACAGGAAATGGAAGCAAAACCCTTCTGCTCTTTTCTCTCTCTTTCTCTCTCTCTCTCTCTCTCTCTCTCTCTCTCTCTCTCTCTCTCTCTCTGCCTTGAGACAGGTTTCTTGCTAATCCTGAGGCTAGGCTGGCCACCAGCAAGTCCCATCCATCCTCCTGCTTCTGCCCCCACCCCACAGTGCTGAGAATGTCAGCATAAGAGACCACCCAGGCTTTTATATGACTGCTGTGGCTCCAAACCCAGGTCCTCTTGCATAACAAGCGCTCTTACCTGCAGAGCCAAATCCAAAGCCTGACTTGTCCCTTCAGGCAATGGACTGCCAGGAAAGTGAATGTGTCTAAAACGGCTCTGACACATACAGGGATGGAGTAAGTTACAGCCCAGTGGGCCAGAACCCAGCTGACATCCACAGGCAGAGGTCTGTTCACTGGGAAACTCAACTCCAGCCCCTCAATTCCAGCTGTGTAAGCAGTCGCTATCCCTGTCCATTGGTTGGGGCTGTTGTCTATTATGGGCTTACAGTGAATGCCAGAGAGAAAACAGAAAACTGACATGTAAGGAAGAAGACTCAGGTAGCGTTTCTTCAGCTGAGTCACGTGAGTGTGTGCTGTACCCTTGACAATTACTTCCCTTGCATAGCTTACAAAGGCTTACCCAATTACTCCCCTCAAAGGCTCAAAGACACAAAGCAGTCTTGCAGGTTAGCTTAGGTGTCTGGCCTCTTCACTGGTGAAGAATGGAAGCAACATAGATCCTGAAATAACAGCAGGCAACTTTTCCAGCGAACTGCTTTAAAACATAGTTAAGATACAGTGTGGAACTCTGGTTCTTCTTAGCACTAGGTAACCGCAGTTGGCCTCAAAATCATAGACAGTCTTCCTGCATCCGCCTGACTACATGGGTTCCAAGCCTGTGCTTCCACACTCAGCAGAGGCCCTGCCAGTCTCACCTAACAAAAGCCACAGGGACCTTAACCTTCTGGAGATGCGAGATGAGTAGTAATGTTCCCCTAGTCCTAAGGGTTCTTTTGAATCCATCAAATTACTGCCTCTCCACCTTTTGTCACTCACACGTCCCCAGATACACACATGAAAGCACAGGGAGAACAGGGACTTTCCCCGGTAACTTCTGACAGAGTCGGAGACTGTACCCTGCTTTCCTCAACCGCTCAGGCTTGAAAGGATATTAATAGGGTGAGCAGGAGTTCCCCATTGATGCCCCTAAACTTTGAATACCCCAGAAAAGGTTCATTTCCACACAAACATCCTCACACATCTTACATGCCTTCTTCCCTTGGCAGTAACCCAATCTGACCGGCAATAGAATGCTCAAGCATGGCTCTTCCTATCTACACCGAGGCCACTGCAGCTAGACACGGCGTTAGAAGTTACCTTCTGCCTCCAACCTCTTCGTTTTATATATGGGAAAAATGAAGTCCAGCAAAGAAAGAGAGAGAAAAGGAAGAGTGTCCCCAAGAAAAGCTGTCTATCATGGCCCAGGACGGGGCAAGCAGTGTTCCTTCCACCCTCTACCTTTCCTGGGGTCAGAAGCCTCTGGGGTAAATGCTCCTCAAGGTTCCCCATAGAAACAGAATGTATATGAATCGTGTGGTAGTTTGAACATAATTGGCCCCCGTAAGTTCATAGGGAGTAGCACTATTAGGAGATGTGGCTTTGTTGGCATAGTCATGGCCTTGTTGGAGGAAGTGTGTCACCATGGGGATGGGCTTCCTATTCTCAAGATACTGCCCAGTGTCTCAGTACACTTCCTGTTGCCATCTGATCAAGATGTAGCCAGCACCATGTTTGCGTGCATCCTACCATGCTTCTTGCCATGATGATAATGGACTAAACCTCTGAACCGTAATTGAGATATCCCAATTAAGTGTTTTCCTTTATAAGAGTTGTTGTGGTCATGCTGTCTCTTTAAAACAGTAGAAATCCTCACTAAGACAGATGAAGACAATTATTTTAAGGAATTGCCAACTCTATGAGGATAGATCAATGGGGAAAAATACTGCTGCCAAGTCTGATGACCTGAGTTCAGTCCCCAGGACCTACACAGTAGGAAGAGAGAACCAAATGGGTTGATTGAAAGCATCACTCCAGCCCCGGCATTCATCCTCGGGGCACCAGTGGAGCAGAAAGCTCCATCTCAAGCTCTCACCCCCTGGGAGTTGCCTTGGTCCAGACTCCACATCCAGAAAAGCCCACCAAACACTGACTCCCTCCCCAGGGAGGGTCAGGACTACTCCCACAGGCTATTTAGGCTGCCACCAAGAAAAAGAACATGTAGTCTTTGGGTTTTGTGTGCCCCTGCCTCTGTCTCCCTTTCTTTCCCCGCCATGGTTTCTTGGCTACCTGGGCACACTGCAGTAAACATGCGCACTGATTCAGTCTCGTTTGGTCTGTTTGGGATTATTTGCATCGGCAGAGAGGCTCATTTTAGGATTATTCCTAACACAAATCCAGCAAATAAATTGTTATTTTATCTACACATAAGTGCCAGATATATGCCTACTTACATAAACACAATAAGTAAATAAATAAGCAAATAAATGCATAAAAGTTTAAAAGAAAATTGCCAATATAGTTATGAGGCTAATGGGCCCACGCTGTGCTGGTGGGCAGTACCGAAAAGTGAGATTGCAACCCAAGTGCAGAAATTGTCTGCTATTGAATTCCTGTTCTGAGAGAGGTCAAGGCATTCTGCTGATAGGGCAAGGCCTACCTACTTCATGGGGAATAAAACTGTTTGAGTCAGAACTCACATATTGAGGGTGTGTAGATCAGTGATGCATTGCCTTCCTAGTATATGTGAGGCCTCATGTTCCATAACATCATTGAAAGAAAACAATCCATCCACTTAATGTTAATTTCATCAAAAATGTCTTCTCCAATGCAGTTTTCATTATATCTGTCCAAATATCAGAGTGTTGGTGGACCAAGCTGAGGCATAAACCTGTGATTTTACAGCTATGACATGAACACAGGGCCACAGAAAGTCTGAAGGTCTTAGTCAAGGTTGCATGCTGATTAACAGGGCTACAACTGGGAACATTTCCATTCTAGAGAGGCTTTTTCTACAATGTATGTTTTGTTCTCCAAGGAATATGACACTTGCGAGTGCTCGATAGTCTGATACTTGCCAGACTGAGTTCAATAAATTCACCAATGCTCCAACAACAGATTACCAGGCATAGAGGCATAGACAGAAAGTAGAATCTCTCTCTCTCTCTCTCTCTCTCTCTCTCTCTCTCTCTCTGTGTGTGTGTGTGTGTGTGTGTGTGTGTGTTATAAGGAGTGGGAGCCCCCTTGTTTGTCCCGGCCACCCGGCCACATAGAAACTGTGTTAATTAAAACACTGCTTGGGGCTGGAGAGATGGCTCAGTGCTTAAGAGCATTGCCTGCTCTTCCAGAGGTCCTGAGTTCAATTCCCGGCAACCACATGGTGGCTCACAACCATCTGTAAAGAGGTCTGGTGCCCTCTTCTGGCCTGCAGACATGCACACAGACAGAATATTGTATACATAATAAATAAATAAATATTTAAAAAAAAAAAAAACACTGCTTGGCCATTAGCTTTAACTTCTTATTGGCTAACTCTTACATATTAGTTTAACCCATTTCCATTCATCTGTGTATCTCCATGTGCCAGTGGCTTACAGGAGATTCTAACCGGTGTCCATCTCAGGCAGAGGATCCGTGACTTCTCTCACACCTGTGAGTCTGTGTCTGCGTGCCTGCCACAGGCCTGTAATTCACCAAGTAGTGGAGCTTCCGACTCTGCCTTAGCAGTACTGTAATGCAAACAACCATTCCAGCTTTCTTACATGGCTCTTGGGATGAAGTTAAGTGTTTGTATTTGAAGAGCAAGCTTTTGTCTGTTGAACTATTCCCAACTCCAGAAATGGAATCCTAATAGTGTTGAGTCACAAGCGAGTACGGGAATTTGTGTGTTAGTTCTAATGGTCTCACCAACCAGCATTTCCACAGAGCATTTTCTCTGCTGCACCTTTTCAGTTTGATAGGATATGTTTCCCCAAAATTAAAAAAAAAAAGTCACCCAAAGACATCATTTACTAAGATCATTTCAAGACTCAATTCAAAGTGACTTAATATGACATAGGAATGACATATCAAGAAACTGGATTTCAAAAGCACACAAACTCTTGCAAACCAAAATGAGTATTTTAACCAAATAAAATAGCTACCCCAGGGTACAATACACTCATGTACCTCTCAAAACTCCACTGTGGCACTAATGGTTAAATTGCCTTCAGGGCCTATAACTCTTGCTTTTCTAAAAGAGCTTAAATGGTGGCAAATGTTCATTGTTTGATTTGATTTTGAGGAAGCATTCAGAAGTTATCTGGTGCCAGTGATGAAGGAAGCACGTATTGAAGCTAAGACAATGTCAATTAAGAAAAGGGGCATAGGGCCTGCGGAGATGGTGCTTCCTGTGTGAGCATGAAGACCTGACTCTAATCCCCAGAATGCAGAGAGAAAGTAAGGTATGGTTGTATGTGTTTTTAAGCCAGACACTGGGAAGGTAGAGACCAATGAATTTCTGGAGCACAATGGCCAGCTAGCCTTCCCAACTCAGGTGTGCTCTCGGCAAGTAGGATTCCCTGTCTCAAAATAAAAGACAGCTAGATCATGAGGAGCACAACTGCACTTTTCACTGAGCTCCACACGGTCACACGTGCACCTGTGCACACACCTATGTGTGACCTCCACATGGTCACACGTGCACCTGTGCGCACACCTATGCACTCATGCTCACACACCAAATACAAGGAATTTAACAATGAGGTGTGAATGTAAAACAGAATAGGGTTCTGTTTTTGTTACTTTGGTTTAGATTTTGGTTTGTATGAATGTATTTTGTTGTGTTTGTTTTTCAGGTGTCATATTATGTAACCCAGGCTTGCCAGAACGCTCTGTGTTACTCAGCATGGCTCTGAATTTCTGTCTTCCTGTCTCTTCCCTCCAGAACACTGTCATTGCAGGCATGCTCCACCACACCTAAATTTTCACTTTTTCCCCTAAATGTGACTGTGTGCATGTGTGTATACATGTTAATGTGTGAGAGGGGGACCTGTGCACACGGACACTGGAGGACAATCTCAAGTACTGTCTTTAGGAATGCTATCCACTTCCTTTGAGAAAGATTCCATTGATCTTGGGCTCAGCAGATCATCTCAACTGGCTGTCCACTGAGTCTTGAGGATTCTCCTCTCCACCTCCTCAGTGCTGGAAATGCAAGGGAATTTTATGTCCACTGTGAGGATTCACCAGGGATTTTATATCCACTATGACAATCAAAGTGCAAAGGTCTTTGCACTTGCCAGGTAATTCTTCTACCAACTGAACTATTTTTGACCCCAGAAAAGGAGCTTCGGGAATATGACAGATTCATTGTGAACAATGACAGGACAGCCTGGTTAAATGCTGAAGTTGGAGAAAGTTGTCTTTTAGGTGACTCTACAAGCTAGACAATGACCTTTCTACTACTCATCCTTCTGTTTATAGCCATTCCACATGTAAAATTTTAAAAATTCCCCATTTTCTTGGCCACCAGAGCTCGATAGTAAGAACCTATTGTTGAAGACAGTATACCTTTCGGCCATAGGACGTAGAGAAATAAACCAGGAACCAAGCTAGAAGCTTTGTCCCTGCTGGCTAGTTTTCATGGTGACAGAGGGCGATGGTGGCGCACGCCTTTAATCCCAGCACTTGGGAGGCAGAGGCAGGCGGATCTCTGTGAGTTCGAGACCAGCCTGGTCTACAGAGCTAGTTCCAGGACAGGCTCCAAAGCCACAGAGAAACCCTGTCTCGAAAAAACCAAAAAAAAAAAAAAAAAAGATGGTACAGAGGCTGCTGGAGCCGAATTGTCATCAGTAGTAGTACTCAGCTGTGGACTCCATATACAGACAGGCAAGATGAGCCCACTCCTCCAATAGTGGCAAGTCTATCAGAGGAGTAAGCAACCTCTTTCTGATTAGATTTGAGACATCTACGCTACAAGCCTGGTCTAAAGCCAGCTAGGAGGGGCATAGATTCTAGTGGGGAAGCCAGTGCTGTTTCTCAGATAAACTGATACAATGTGACTGTCAAATCATGCTCTAAATAATTAGATTTGTGCTCATAGAACAATGTTGTTGTCAGCTTCTTTTTGCAGTGGTTAGCAGTAACGACAAAAACTCATAATATTGATAATAATGAGTGTTCAGCCTGAATGTGGTGTTTATATCTTCCCACCCAAGCTGCAGAGAACACAGAGAAGATGGAGAAGACAGACTGGCAGAGCTAGAGGAGAAGGTGTGGGGTGCTGTGGGATGCTGACTTCTGGGCACCATAGGCTATTGCAGTCTGGAACTCACACAAGTTGTGATCACCTGTGCAAAATTGGAATATCTGGAAGGATATGGGCTATAGGGTTAACTGTGTGGAGGAGGAGAGAACTTTTGTTGGGTAGTAGCTGCTGGTAAGGAGTCCAGGTTCCTATAAACAACCCTATGGTCAATAAAGAAAAAAGACATGAAAACAGAAGGGGAGGCATTGAAGAGGAAGAGGAAGGGATTAAATTTTATTAGGAGCAACAACAGAGGGTAGCTGGGCCAGAGAAATGGTCCAGAAAGTAAAAACACTTGTCATCAGCCATGACAACCTGAGCTCAATACCCAGAACCCAGATGGTAGAGAACTAATTACCCCTACAAGCTATTCTTTGAATTCCCCGTGTGTGCTGTGGTACAAGACCCCCTCTACACACACACACACACACACACACACACACACACAAATATCCACGTGTGCGCTGTGGCACAACACCTCCCTCTACACACTCACACACACACAAATATCCACGTGTGCGCTGTGGCACAACACCTCCCTCTACACACTCACACACACACAAATATCCACGTGTGCACTGTAGCACATCTCCCTCTACACACACACACACATACATGCACACACACATGCACACACACAAATATTCACACGTGTGCTGTGACACTTGCCCTCCCTCTACACACACACAAATAATAAAATACAATAAAAACAACCTTTTTTAAGAAGAGGGTAACATGAATCTTCATTCATATGTGAATATGATCAAAATACATCATGTACATGCACGAAAATGTCATAATAAACCCATTGTTATATATAATTAGTAGATGCTGATATATAAAACATTTTAAAATTAGTCAATATTTGCAAAACTATGCTGTTGTGAAACACTCTCACCTCGTCTTTGAGTCACATCAGTCACATGAAGATTAGCATAATGTCAAGATCTATACCTCCTGAGAACTACAGTCCAGGTAATATTATGAATTTCCTTTTTCCCCCCAGCCTGATAATGCAACAAGATAATCAGCCAAGAGATTTTTCTCTTTTTTAATAAGCAACACTAAAATGTGTTGGAGAAAAAAAAAAAAACTCCCCCTAAAGCAGATGAAAGAGCCACATGTCTTTAAAGTTAGCACAGAGTGTCTTCCCATTACCCAGCTGTGTCTCTAATGCCCCCTTGCCATTCCTCTTATAAGCCACGCAGGGAAGTCCCCTCAGACTACACACATAATTAACTCTTGACAGAAATAAGCACTGTCAGCCTGAAGCTCCCTCAAATTTCCTTTAAGAAATCCCAATTTCTGAAGGGGGAGATTAGAGGAAGAGAACACAGGCCTGCAGCTCTCTCAGCATCCCCAGTAGCTGAGTTTCACAGGAGTTTAAATAAATGTCCCCAGCCAGTTGACAGCACTTGCTGAGTGTCTGCTGTATGTAGGGGCCTGTGTGGATGTGACGTGAGCTGCAAAATAGTATGAAACAGGGTATCAACAACTACTCATTTTACTGGGGTCACTGCAGACCCTAAGTGAGATTTCTTGCTTAGTGAAAAGATTCAAGCAAATTATGATAGTCATCATCTTCAATATTATCCATTATTTGTGAGCAAAGAAGCTCAAAACACACCTTTTTGGCCCATTTCTAGGATACCTTGCATACCTTCACATGCCTCACATCTTGACTTGCACCTCTCACCTCTCTGGAGCTCTGTTTTAAACTACATTGCCTTGTTTTTCCTTTCGTAACTGCATAGTAACCCAAGGTCTAGTCTCTATGTATATCAAAATATTCTTTTTTATTCAGTGTGGTGGAGGGGTGTGTGCACATGTGTGTGTTTGGCGGGGGAAGGGGTTATATATTACCATAATGTGTATTTGGAGGTGAGAAGACAACTTTCAAAAATTGGTCCCCACTGTAATTTAATGCAATTAAATAAAATTGCACTGTTTCCCAAATGGTGGCAGTGGGCAACAGGTCCCAAGACCACAGTGGGCCACAAAGTCAGCCAGTCCCAGGCAAGAAGTCCCCAAGTGGCCTGCAGGCCATGAGGGCCAGCGGGTCCTAGGCAGGAACTGCCTGGTCGGTGAGAGACTGAAATGGATAGGCACGGCATATAGAGAAAGTGGGTATTTATTTAGTGGGTTATGGAAGGAAAGGGAAAGGAGAGAAGGGAGAAGGGGGAAGAGCAGAGAGAGGCAGAGAGAAAGAGAGAAAGAGAAACAGAGAAAGGGAGAGCAGAAGGGAGAGGAGACAAGACAGCAGCTACCTCTTTGAGAGAGAGAAGAAAAAGAGAGGACTCAGAATGAAAGCAGAAGGAAGATCTGCCTGCCTCTGCAGGGCAGTGGATGGGGGAGGAAGTGAGCAGGGCTTGTCTCTTAAAGGGACAGGAGAGATCATTACATTCCCATCTCCTTTTTAGAATAAAAAGGCAGGAAGTTAAGCACAACAGGTTAAATGAATTGGGGTGGCAGATTCTCAAGACCTGATTATTTGTGGGTGTTGACTTGGTGGGGGAACCTGAGAAAGATGGGTGCTGGTCACATCCTGTGGTAGCTGGTCCTGTCCAATATTTGTGGTCTGGAAATATCTGGGGTCTCTCATACCAGTTTAAGGTATTGGCATAACAGAGAACAAAGTTAAGTTTAGGAAAAGATATTTAGGACCAGAGAATTGAGAGAGGTGTATCTGACCTGTTTAAGGTGGATCCTTCAATTCAGCTCCCTGGAACTCTCAAGAATTCTTTGGGTTTATGAAAACAGAAGTTTTAGATATATGCATTGTATAACAGTAGCATATTTATGTCAGAATGACTGTAACAGATGTTTTTGTAAAATGAAACGTATTTTCAAGACTATGGATGGCAGAGAGAAATTTGATTAACTTGTATTTGTCCTCACACCTTAATAACCTGTATTTGTATTTTGCTAAAATTTGTTTGGTGACGTTGTCCTTTTAAACTGACATAACCTCTCAGCTGTCAAACAGCCTCAGAGATCTTTGAGAAGAATAAAATTTTACTTAAGTTATTGATTAAACAATGACAGAGAATTTACTTGGTTGGCATCTAGAGCTACTCCTCAGGGTCCTCCATTGTTGCTGAGGGTCATATTTTTCTTTTGCTCTTCAGTGCAGGGCCTGCCAGGCTCCAGAAGATCCTGTGGGCCAAGAAATCTGTAGGAAGACAAGCCTACCTTGACCTGAGCAGCTAGGCTGTCAATTCCAATGATTCTGTCCATGTCTGGAGATCTTCAGTTTGAATGAAAGGCAGTTTTTCCCAGTGGTCAGCGCTTGGCAGTTAAAGCAAATTTTGGATGAATGTTGTTCTGTGCCCACTTGCCTTCCATCTTCTTTGGAGGAAATAGAGTGCTGCTGCTGGGAGCCAACCTGTGTCTTTGTTATGAAAAGTTTTTAATAATTAAATATTTAAATGCCATATTCCCCAGATCTCTGAACAGTTGAGGGTTATTTATCAGGTATAACTACAGTATAGAATCTTCCTGGAGACCTGGGTTCGAGCTTGACTATACTAGCTCTCAACTTAACAGGTGATATTTACACTCATAAAAAGACAGAAAGAAGAAAAAACTGTTTGCAATAGAAGGTTAACAACAGAACTGACAATAGTAGAAAACAGCTTAATAAATGTAAAATCAGGTTGGATTACATACATAGTATTTTTTTGTAAGAGACTTAAAAGTACATACCAATTTAAAGCATGAAACTTAATTGCTGTGTAATCTGGAATGAGATATAATGGGCAGACAATTATAACATTTAACAGTAAACATGGGGGTATTTAAGCTACATTTATGCACACTATAGTCTCAATGAGATACAATGAACAGACAATTATAACATTTAACAATAAACATAGGTGTATTTCAATTATATTATTCACACACATACACACACACACACACACAAAGAGTGAACAGGAATTGGGCAAAGTGGATGCTCTTTGTGGGTCCTACTAAAGACATGCCACTGCACACCACACATGTAACAGAGTCAACGCCAGAGAACCAGACAGGGAATACCTCAGTAAAGACGTCAGAACTTGGTCACCTGACCTGGTTCTCACTTAAGATGGCAGTTAAGTAACCTGACTTCAGTTAAGATGGTGGTAAAGTCACCTGACTTCAGTCAAAATGGCAGCAGTTGAATGTTGTATGGAAGAGAGACCTACAGGTGTGATCTGCCCTGTTGCCAAGCCACCATACTATAAGCCACAGTGGGGAGCAAAGGCTGAAATTGAAAACAGCTGGTTCATAGATAAGTTTCTGTGGGATCAGCGGTAGTGGTGGCAGGGATAGTTTGAGGAAAAGCAGAGCTGGTGGAACACTGGTGGAACAAAGTTTGAGGATTTATACTGTAGCTGAAAATGTTAAAACCTACAGAAAACCACCACAGGGCCTATAGAATGGTGTCTTCTCTATATAGGCAGGGTGTGAGACAGCTGTGAACACTGCAGGGCCTGTAGAAGAGGGGTGTCTTCTCTCTACAGGCAGGGTGCTAAAGCCTGACTGACTCAGGTCCAGGTGACTCAGAAGCCAGAGAGGCTAGAGGCCTCTGAGTCAGAGCACCAATGTAATGGTTTAAATAAAATAGTACTGTTCCCCAAGTGGCTGCAGTGGGCAGTGGGTCCCAAGACTACGGCGGGCCATGAAGGCAGCCAGTCCCATGCATGAGTGGCCCATGGGCCACCAGCAGGTCCTAGGCAGGGAGCCTAGGCAGGGAGCTGCATGGTGGGTGAGAGACTGAGATGGATAGGCACACCATGCAGAGAGAGTGGGTATTTATTTAGTGGGTTATGAAATGGAAGGGAAAAAGGAGAAGAGGGAAGAGCAGAGAGAGGCAGAGAGAGGAGAAGCAGAGATGGGGGAAGGAGAGGGGAGTGGGCGGGGCTTTTCTTTTAAAGGGACAGGACAGATCATGATTTTCACCTCCCACCTTCTTGAGATATAAGGTGTCTTTTCAGAGAACGAATAATTAAAACCCAGAAATATTGGGGTTCAACTTGAAAACCAGAAAAGCAAAGCAGTCAAGCCACTAAAGAAGTATTATCTCTACCAAGGCTAGGTGACCACAGACTAAGCAAACTAAGAAGACTAAGCAGACTCAGCAGATTAAGCAGACTGAGCCTCTCTCTTCTCCCATTTTATATTCTCTCTAGTGCTGGGATTAAAGGCATGACTCTCTAATACTGGGATTAAAGTGTGAGTCATCACCACCTGGATTTGTTTCTGCATTGATCTTGTGTAGCCCAGGGGTGGTCTTGAACTCACAGAGATCCACCCGACTCTGTCTCTCAAACCTGGGATTAAAGGTGTGTGTGACATCACTGCCTGACATAGTGGCCTTAACTTTGCCCTTCTGATCTTTAGGAAAGCTTTATTTATTAAAACATAGATAAAATATCACTATATCTCTTGATGTTTCTGTTGAGCTGGTTAACTGGACCATGAGCTTCCAGGCGATTCTCTTGTCTTTGCCTCTACATACACACAGTGACACACACAAAGCCTACGCTGGCATTGAACTTAGTACATAGCCAAGGATGGCCTTGGCTTTTTGGTCCTCCTGCCTCCAGTTTCTAAGTAATGGGTTGACAGACATGTTCCACCATGCCCAGTTCTTGTGTTAGTGCTAAGGTTTGAACCCAAGGAATTGTGTGCTAGGCACATACTCTGCCAAGTGAGCCATAGCCCCCTCATCCCCCCGCCACAACTCACAACTTAGTAAAGGGAAATCAATAGAACTTTATGAGGCCTACAGGCATCGAAATATGTTAGAAACAACAAAATCCCTCCTCTGGGAAGTCAAAACAGAAAAGAGTAAAGTTATTCAGAGTGCTGGAATTAAGGCTGGAGGCCAGACATTTTCATGTTTGGGACTGAAACCCACAGCTAGGAATACATGTCACATTGTGACTTGGAATGGACGTAGCAAAGTCCATGCCCACATCACAAAATAGCTGCCTAAACAGTGCTAACCCGTCATAGGCACAGTGCCCTCAGCTATTTCTTCCTGTTTGGTCGTATGCTATTCTTTATCTGTTGTAATGCTTGTAATGTTGCATTTCAATGTGTGGAGTCTGGAGAACACTTCTCCAGACAACAGTGGTGGGCTGACCCTAAAATCACAGAGCCTGCTCCAAGATGAGCCTGCCTGCCTGCCTGCCGCCTTCCAAGTATGGAAGTACTGTATCAGAGATGCCACCCCATTCCAGAAGACTTGAAGAATTAGAGCTCTTGCTCCCAAGAAAGAACAAGGTGGGTCCTCTAAGGCAGAGAGAACTAGACAAAAGCCCAGGGGAATCAGCAGGACAGCAAGGTGAGGCCTCTGCATTATTTCAAATGATTGAGTAAAGTCAAGTGAAGGAATAGGAAGCTAGAGAAATTGCTCAGTCCCAGAATTGTCTGCCGTAAATAAACAGGCAAACATAATCATAATTTATCTCAACACTGTACTGGCAACCTCTTCTTTCCCATTGTTCCCTCGGATTTTGAGAATGGAACCCATGGATCTAATAATACATCTGACCCTTATTTATCAAGCATCTTGTGTTCAGCACTGTTAGTTAGAGTGCAGCGTTGGCATGAAGTGTGGCGATGCATCATGATTCACATCCCACCCAAGGGAATGTCTGCAGTGGTTTAGGGGATTTCAGAGGATACTTTTCTACCTACAGTCTATAAAATACACCCTTGGAGGCGGGAAGATGATCCAGCTGATAAAGTTCCTAGCAAGCATGCAAACCTGAGTTCAGGTCCCTAGAACCCATGTTAAATCCAGACAAACAATGTGATTTGTAACTTCAGCACTGGGAAGGCAGAGACAAGAGGGACCCTGGGGCTCACTAGCCAGCCAGTCTAGAAGTGTTCCTCTTGTCAGTGTGTGGATGTTGACAATGTGTGCAGAGAATGCCCACCATAGCCTTCCTACCCCACATATTTATGACTTGAAGATTATTCTCCTACAGCAATGGTTCCTAGGAAGATTGGCTAAACCTGCCTCTTTGTTCAACTGTGTGCAATAACCCCACCTCTCTGTTCAACTTTTCAACAAATGCTGAGGTTTCTCATCTCATCAGAGAGCTAAGGCTACCCAAGTGGATGTTATTGTATCTGTCTATTTATTTTTTTCTTCATGACCTCACCACCTTAGTAAGTTCTGTCCTGGAAGACAGAATGATTATAGAAGACAAGCAGTGCAGTCCTTCTGTTTCTTTCTTTCTTTGTTACCCTGGCTATCCTGGAGGTCATTGTGCAAGCCAGGCTGGCCTGAAACTCAGAGATCTGTCTGCTTCTGCCACCTGAGTACTTGGATTAAGGTGTGGACCACCACACCTGGTTCAAGACACTGAGTCTGGACCTCTGACCTTCACACGCATACACACACACTCACATACTCACATAGTCACACTCACACACACTCATACTCACACACTCACACACACTCACAGACACACATACACACACACACACACTTTAAGAGCACCCCAAAATCATCAGTAAATACTCCACCTGTGATGTCCTTGTTGTCAGTAACAAACCCTCTTTATGTTGACTTCACAATTGTCACGAAGAAATGTTCTAAGGCTGAACTCCTTTAGGTCAGCATTCTGCACGCCAATCACTAAGCAACTTCCTGCCAGCACTAGCATGGATAGCAGAGCAGGGCTTGTTTAAACCCTCTGTAAGGTAATCCGATCACTGCCTGTGCTGTGGTCATTCTTGGAAGCCTAGCTGGAGAATGAATTAACCATAGTTCATGAATTACAAGAAAAATGCTGTTGGTGTCAATTACCTGCACTCTCTGAATGTAAGTCTTCTGATTCTTATTAGATCAGTAATGTTACCGAGCATACCCAGTTATTTTCTCAACAGAGCTGAAGCTGCTGGGCGTTGGAAGGGGCAGACAAATGTGAACAGTGAAATCTCACCAGCTAACAGGAAATGGAAGGTCCACCCTGAGGTCTACAAAAGGTTGAATCGTTTCTTTTTGTATTGGAGCTCCACATACCCCCCAAATCAGGTCTATGAAATGCAAATGCCGTGAATGTGGGTGTTCTATCAGCATAGAAGGCCCCAGGTTGCCCCTAGATATGACCCTGAGCTGAGACAGGAAGTCCTGGCCGCACTTGCCCTGCTGTTCTCCCCACCCCCAGCGTTCATGGCTGCATTTCAATGACTCATAATTTCCAAGTATGATCAGCATGCGAACAGGAAAGACTCGGTCACCAGGCAGAGCACTAGACTGAAGAACTGACGAAGATGTCAAAAAAAAAAAAAAAAAAAAAAAGTCACCGCCGATAGCAGGCCGGAAGGACATCAGAGAGCAGCAGCTCAAAAACCTAGAGCACAGGAACAGCTTTTGAATGGCAGCCTTGCCATTCTCTTTCTTCCTCAGCACACCAAGCAAGCTGCTGCTTCTCCCCACAACACACTGAAGGGAGCTCAGGCACAAGCATGCCGGTTCACACCACACTAATTGGGGAAATGCTAATGACATAGCTTTAGGCTGTTGGTTAACTTTCTAGTCTCGAAAAAGAATGAAACCTTTTACTGAAAACTGTCTGAGAGGCTTCGAGATTCACACTGACTGAGAACACACTGCTGGGCTTCCCACAGAGCTGGTGTGATGACTCTTGGAGTTTCCTGCACCCTAAGGCCAGGCAGGATGTTCCAGGCCTCCTGCCATTATGAATCAGACTCTCAAACAGCACACGCATTTCTCTGTTCAACCAGCCTCAAACAGGAAACAACTCCACCCTTCCACTTTCCTGGGTAAAGTCTCATTTCTTTAAGAAAAAAAAATATAACTTACTTGATGGGGTAGTGTGTGTGGAGGGAGAGAGAGAACACGACGTTGGGTGGGTAGAGAAATGGAGGTTGATCTGGGAGGAGCTGGAGGGAAGAGACAGGAATATGATAAAGAGCACTGTAAAATTCTCAGAAAATTAAGAAAAATGTTTCAATGCAGTTTTATAAAGTACCCCATTATTTCTAAAATTTACATTCTTTTTTGTGTCAACATCTTGCACTTTTAAGGATACCAGCAGTTCACTGAACCGGTTCTCTATTGCCTCAGTCCATAGGGTAACTATTCCTGCGTCAATCAGTTAGACAAAAGTCAGAGAGAGATTCTTTTTCTAAAAAAAAAAGTTATTGTGTGTATGTATAGTATGATGCATGCATATGTGTAAGTATCATGCATATATGAGAGAGGTTGCACCCATGACATGGTGCACGTGAGGAAGTCAGAACACCACTTTCTAGAATCTGTTCTCTCCTTCCACCATGGATCTCCAAGATGATATTCAGATCATCAGACTTTTGTGGCAAATGCTTCTATCCATGGAGTTAGCTTATTAGCCCCACATCAAAAGAGTGATACTCTAGATGTTTGGGTGGAAGCTTTACCCAGACCCTGGCATCCATATACCAGAAGAGTCTGGAATGTTCAGGTTGGGGGGCTGCAGCCCAAGCACCCTCCCCTGGAGCTGCCTCAGTCCAGACTCAGCATCCGAGGAAGCCCAACAAACAATGACTGTTTGGTTGGAAGCATCAGCTCAGCTCCCTGGCACCCCTTTATCCAGAGAGTCTGGAATATTTGGTTGGGGACTTCACCCGAGCACTTTGGCATCTATTATGGAATGTTGGGTGGGAAGTTCCATATCAAAGCTCCCTCACCTGGGAGTTGCCTCAGTCCAACTCCGTCTCTGAGAAAGCCCAGTAAATGGTGACCCCTCCCCAGGGAGGGTCAAGACCATGCCCACAGGCTATTTAAACTGCCCCCCAGAAAATGAACATGTAATCTCCCCTTTTCACTCTCCGTGTTTTTCGGCGGGGGGGGGGGGGGGGGGGGGCGGTTAAAGTGGGCACTTGAATTCAAAGCCAGATCCTCAAATGCCCTTGGGCTGCCTTTTACTAAAAATCCTTTTTAATTGGGGCTATCTAACACCTAATATAAAAAACAAACAAGGCCCCACATGCCCATGGTTTCTGGATATTGTGCTCCTGCTCCCACTCCCCTCCCTGTTTCTCTAGCTGTTTGCTGTTTGTCTCACGGCTGGGACTCTCTACAATAGATCGTTTGTTCCTCTGCTCTTCCACTGTAAAACTGTAGAGGTGTTCTGTCCTTATGTTTCTGTTCCCTCTTGCAGTGTCTGCTAATCTGTGGGCTTCCCTGGTTTCTGTGTGCTTCCCTAGTTTCTGCCAGCTGCCTACACCAGGATATTTAAGTTGGTCAGCTGACACTGGTTCCCAAAAGAGTTTTATTTGACTGTCTGTTAAAATAATGTGGCCACACTATGCTTTTATGACTATCTGTATATGTGTGTTTGTTTCCAAAGTATACATGTCTTATTTCTCTGTGTGTATGTGCGTGTGTTTTAAGATCTGTAAAACTTATAACTTCAGATAACAACAGCTCTGGAAAACATGTGGGTAGTATAGTCACCAATTTTGACCTCACCACCATCTTTGGTAAGAGTACCCACGTGTGTAAGACCTATCAAGGAGACATTCCGCCTCCAAAATTCTTTAACTTACTAAAATATTCCTCTTAATATTCTTACATTTACTAGCATTGGTAAGCTGTAACTAAGTGGGTAAAATACATATCTAAATTTAACTTATATGTCTAGTTTAAATATAACTAACAGGTAATGGTACCCAGTTCTCAAGTGACTTTACATATCTGAGATTATGGCATTTAACAAAAGACCTTCCTTCCAACACAGAGACATGCCAGCTCCTGCAGCATCCTATAGCTCCTCCAAAAAGATGCATGGTTGTAAAAGATCTTCAACCTGGTGGCTTGCCTTTGCTTATGGCAAAGCGACCCACACAGAAAAAAAGTTGCCTTCCACCTCATCAGCTTCCTGGATGCTATACTGGGGGATCAATTATCTCATCCTGCCAAGGCAGACAGGCAGACTAAACCCTCTCCCCGCAGGAAAATCTTCAGGCCTCTTGGACTCAACAGCTAATGGCAAGCACTGCCTATAAGGCTGGTGTTCTCCAAAGACTACGGAGAGACTTGGGATTGCCTGCATAGAAAAAAAAAAAGATGCCTCATTTCTGCTCATTAATCACTCTTAGATCTGTCTAATGGTATTTGATGACTTAGGGTACTGGTAGCGCATACTTCACTTGTTTTCTGCTAAAAATACAGGCAGGTGTGCCTCTTTCACAGGCTTCATAGTCCAGGACTAACAGGTTTCAGGTGTATCTTCAGAGATCCAGCGTTCCCAATTTCGTTTAACTGTCTTCCAAAATGTTGCTGTTTCAGTTGTCTTACAAATACCTGCAGGTTCCTGGGAAAAGTTTATAAAAAATCAGGTCTGATAAAAACTAACTGTCTCTAGAGCCTATTTTAACCCCATCCATTTTCAAGCATATTTTACAGGCCACTCCTGTCCGGGCCAAGACCAACTTACAAAGGGCCCTCCAGATAATGCCAACACCTACAACAGCTCCTGGGACTTCACCATTGGTACCAACTCTCCTGGCTCAAAAGGACACCTACCAACTAAAATCGGGTTTTAAAGGGCATATCTGCTCTCATTTCTCACTTATTCACCCGAGCCTCTCCTGTACAATCAGGGCACTTCTCTGTTCCATTCTTTCTGGAGGTTAATGACTTCTCACAGCTAGCCCCATTCATAGGGCCAACAGTAACAATATATTTTTTCTCCTAGCCACCTGCCTTCTCATCTCCCTCAAGGAACAGCTACCTGAGGTCTATAGGATGGCAGTAAACCAGATGCCACTCCAGCCACACCTCTCGCTGAGTGTGAGCCCACCAACTCCCATCTCTTCCCTCTCCAACATCGCCCCATGCCCAAAAGAAGTAGCCAGACTTGAGCCTACACCCCTTTATCCAAAGAGTCTAGAATGTTTGGTTGGAACTACCCCACAGAGAACGAATACATGGTCTCCCCTTTTCCCTGTCCATGTTTTTCTGTGGGGTCACCCAGGAGCTCTGGCATCCATTTAACCTGGGCTTCTTCTAATTTGGGCTGATTTGGTTTGATAGGAATTATTGCGTCAGCGGAGAGGTTTGTCGGTCTGGAAAAACTTAACAATGACCCCTTCCCAAAGATACTTAAGACCACACCCACAAGGTATTTAAACTGCCCCCAGAGATCAAACACATGGTTTTCCAGTCTTCCTTCTCCTCTCTAGGGGGCTGAAACATCATCTGGGAGTGTTTATATCCATTAAACTTGGGCTTTTTCTAATTCGGTTTGATTTGGTCTGATTTGGATTATTATGTCAGTGGAGAGGCTTATTGGGTGCAGGAACTTTTCACTAGAGATCCAATGAACTAGTAGGAAATTCAAAATCAGGCACTATAGTTATAGACGCTGAGTCAGATTCTCATAGACATTCTCGGGAAAAGTTTTGTTAGTGCTTGGGATTTCAGCATGAAAACAGGAGGATCAGTGGAAGGATGGGTAAATAGATGGTGAATGAATGGATGCATAAGTGCATGGAGGATGGATGGATAGATGGACGGATGGACGGACAAACGGACGGACGGACGGATGGATGGACAGATGGACAGATGGAGGATGGATGGATGGATGGATGGATGATGGATGGATGGACAGACGGATGGATGGAGGATAGATGGAGGATGGAGGATGGATGGATGGATGGATGGATGGATGGATGGATGGGAGAGGGAGGTGGCAGATGAGTTGTAGATGGATAGACGGGTGGATGAGTGGGTGGATCGTGGGTGGATGGATGATGACTGGGTGACGGATGGATGATGGATGGATGGATGGATGGATGGATGGATGGATGGATGGATGAATGGATGGATGATGGATGGGAGAGGGAGGTGGCAGATGAGTTGTAGATGGATAGATGGGTGGATGGGTGGTGGATTGTGAGTGGATCATGGGTGGATGGATGATGAATGTCTCACAGATGGATGGATGGATGGATGGATGGATGGATGGATGGATGGATGGAAGGGCAGATAAATAAGAGAATGGGGAAAAACAGCCAAGATAGATGTTCCAGGTCTCCCAGTACAAATTTCCTGGGTTCAAATTGTGAAAGACCACAGGAGTTTTCTCTGTGGCACTTCTCTATCTTGACTCCTGAATGAAAAATATTGTCAAAAGTTAGGCTGAATTCGTGGTGAGGACAAAATGTGAAGTTTGAAGGGAAATCTGGAGAAAAAGAAACTGAATTTACACGTATGGAAACCGGGTCGCAGAAAGAACAAGAACATTGCAGAACTCTTAAGCAGCCCGTCTGATCTGGAAGAGCCCTGACCAGAGTCCTCGAGGTGTCCTGCAGGACTTCAGGGAAGCTGGTCTGTGCAAAACCTCTGAGGTTCTAGTGTGTGTTAAGTATCTATTTTCCATCTCCATGACTGTAGATGATATCAGAGAGTTTGTGTGCAGGGAAATTCTACATCATATCATGTGATAGCAAGAGAAGAAATGGACCCAGGGCACACGGGCGGCAGAATGAAGGCGACAACCCAAGGAGTATGATTGCCGCACTAGCAGCCTGCTGGAAGTGTGGGAGTCTTTCCAGTGCAGGAGGGGCATGTCTGAGCAGCCACTGAAGACTTTTGCTCTAATGGTGAACAGTTGGAAAAGTCAGATAGCTCAAACTAGTTCTGGAACTCAAGGAAGTCAAGATTGTTCATCATTTGTGTCATGGCTAACTGTAGATCACTTGCACACTGCTCTGCACAGCCCCTGGAGTGCCCGGTTATAAGAGGGACCATCTCAAAGATTCCTGGGATCCTGAGCTAAGAAGAGGGTATATGAGGTTTGACAGGCCAGGCACATACCTGTCAACTATCTGTGACCTCAAAAGGAACAGAATACCTAAAACCTAGGAATTGATGACAGCCTTACTTCAGGGACCAATATCTTCATTGGGCTTTTAATTGAATTCCTTATTTATCTGATACCCAATAGTTATTTTTAGAATAGTTTAAGTTCTGAAGATCTCGTGCTATGTTTAGACCATGCAACTTTCAGTGGAGTGTTGAGACACTTAATGAGGCAAAGCTCTATCACCCATCACTCCGTCTCACCATCTACTGAGGCAAAGCACATCACTTTTCTTGCTGTTGTCCTCAAATGCCAGCAAAAGCAGCTTACAGAAGGGGAGGTTTATTCTGTACAGTCCAAGGGCTCAGTCCATTGCGACAAGGAAAGAATCAGTGGTGGGAGCTTGAGGAAGCTGATCACACTCATCCTCAGTCAGGAAGCACGGATGCTGATGTTTATGGTACCACCCACATTCCACAGGTTGGGTCTTTCCTTCTCAGACAACCTAATCTAGAAACCCTTCACAGACATGGCTAGAGGGTTTGACTTTTAGGTGTCTCTAGAACCTGTGGTGTGGACAGTCCATAATAGCACCAGAGGAGAACTTTCTCTCAGGTCCTAGTCTAAGAACCAAGCTTCTCTTGAGATGGATTTTCTTTTTTGAAACTCTTGTACACTCTAGATTCTTAAAGGATCTCCCACATGACTTACGCCATGAGAAGTCTCAGAGTCACAGTGCTCCAGACACAGGGCAGGGCGTTTATAGCACTTATTAACTTGTGGATTAATAATTATATCCATGTACAAATTTTCTTTGTTTTCATTATTCTCCTATCAGAAACAATGTTCTTTTTATGCCGACTGTTTCTATTCTTTCTTTTATAGTTTTTGCATTTTTAAGGCGGGAACTCTAAGACCATTGTGGTTTAAGATGAGAAAACATACTAATCCCACGTGCCTGGAGGATTAGCTGGTAATTTGATAATGTGTGGGGTTTGGAGGTAGAAACTGAATTCCCCCTCAGTTACAGGGGTTATTCAAAGAGATAAATGTGATGGAGGCTCACCAGCTGTCTCACTGCCCTTCGTCCAGGAGGCTGTGTGAACAGCTGCCCCTCTCAGGTCCATGGTATTCCTGATGACTTTGTCACAGTATCTTAGAGGTGAAAATGCTGAGTGTCGCAGATATAACTAAAACTAGTATGTTATAAGCTATTCTGTACCTCAGGCTAGTCTTGGAATTAAAATATAGCCAAGGTTAAACATGAGCTTCTGGTCCTCTTGTCTCTACCATCTAAAGCCTAGGATTATAGGAATTTGTACCACACCACATTTATACAGTGCTGGAGATCAAACCAGGGGCAACCTTCATACTAGACGAGCAAGCACTCTACCATCTGAGCTATAGCCTCAGGCCTTCTCCGGAGGTTTTTAGGAATAAAGAATTGTGTCTGGTGAAAAGCTAGAAGGTGACCCACAGCAGCCAGGGGAGCACTGAAGGTGCTCAGGAGGGTCTGTAATCAAAAGAAGCTGCTGGTCTCTCCACATTGAAAAACAGGTCATTATCACTACATAAAGTTGGGAATTTGTATAGTTAGAATTTGCCTGGGGTACCTGGACAGTTAGTGCATCTCTTGCCTTCAGGAATCTGTAAGAACACTGCAGCGGGTTTTCCAGAGCAGGCTGGAGTTGGGAGTGGGCTGTGTACAGTACCAGTGAGGAACTGAGAAGCTGGGTCAGCCTGGCTGGGACCCTAATTAACTAAGTCAACATGACCTTCCAACTGCTGCCAAGGTGCCACTGAGCCTGCCACATAGAGGCTGTGCTTATAGTTCATAAACTAGAACTAAAAATATATTTTATGGTGAAACAGGAGATTAGCTAAACTGCCAGGTTAACGGAGAGGCATCCTCAAAGTTTCCTGTGTACATTGTGAAACCCTGAGGCAACAGAGAGTTCCCCATGGCCTCCAGTTGTCCTTCTCCTTTCCCCCATCCTGACTTTCATTAGCCACACAAGTCATCATCTGAGGCAAGTTATAGCCAGGCCACCATAGTCTACTGTTTATTAGTTCCTGCTTCCAAATTAGATGTGCTTAGGAAAAGAAAAAAAACTAGAAAATGTTTCAGTTCTGTTGGGAAATTTTGTTATTCCTGGAAGGAAAGACTTTTTTGTTTTTGTTTTTTTACATTGAGTAACTGGTCTTATTTTGTTTGAAAAATGTACGGATGCTCCAGAGACAAAACAAAACAAACAAACAAAAACCCTGCTCAATTCTGCCTAGCAACTGGGCACTGAGGCAGTAAGGACAAACAGGTGCTGACTGACAGAGAGAAGCCTCCTCCCTGGGCTTCACACACTATGATGGAAGCTCCATGTGCTCCATATACGTGAAGAAATACTAGCCGTTTTTCTTAACTCATAGCGAACGCCGTTAAATTCCTTTTGCACTTCCTTTACAAGATCATTTTAGTTTTTGTTTGCTTTGGTTTTTCTTTTCAGGGTAAAGGCCTGGGAATTTCCCAACTGCCATGTTCCACCTCACACCTCATACTGCCTTCTTTCTCTTCTCGTTTTATTTTCACTGCAGACCATGGGAAAAGCACATACCCAGTACTTGGTAGCCTCTGGGCAAGCACTGAGGAAAATTTGACTGGTACCTGCTCCAGTACGGGGAGAGTCTGGAATCGTGACAGCTCTTACGTGTACATCTGCTGGCCTACAGCTCTTACATGTACATCTGCTGGCCTACAGCCGTGTTTTCTACTTTTTTTCCCATATGTAGCATGTGATTGTAGTGCTCGCATGTGTGTTTCCTCAGTCACCATCCACGCTATGATTTTAAACAGGGTCTTCCAGTGAGTGTCAAACTCTCTGACGCCGCTTATGAGTCTTACTGTGAGACACGGTTTATTTCCAGGCAAAAGTCTATATTCTTTGAGCGTCCCCCTTTCCTTTTGTGTCCAGGAGCCAGTTGAGTCATGTTGTGCAATCAAGCTTGCACTAGTGGAATGAGACATTCACCACCTGCATTAGAAATAAAAGTCGGAGGTCACCTTGGCCGTGTGTGTTTGCTAGCCTTGCCTAGGTTCTGACACACCCGATGTAGGAGAAGAAGCTGCCTCGCCATCTTGCTCACACTCTGTGTGTGTTCCTTTGTTGACATCATCCTGTCTTTCCTCTCCAGTACGCGCTTTTATATGGGTTCCGGGGCCAAACTCAGGTGCTCTGGCCTGACAGAGCCATCCCCCTCAGTTCTGGACCTGCATTTTCTATTGCTTAAGCAAAGCTCTAATATCTCTGATATAAAGGGATCCATGGCTGAGTTTTTCCATGATAAGCTGCTGACCTGCCTGACCTCTCTCTTCATCTTTTTACTAATGGATTCATTGTCATACATTTAACTAGGGAAGACTAAACACTCCGATGCTAGAGCTAAAAGACTCGCCCCACCCCCAACAACACAAGGTTATGGCTCCTTACTTTTATTTGTTGATGAAAAGTCCAAAGCAATGCCAAACATGAGTACTAAATTGTTTCATGGGTACTAGCTAAGAAATCTTTATGTGCATAGTTAGTCCACATACAATTCACACAACAAAGCAAACAGCATTTCAAAACAGAGAAAGTTAAAACCACAGTTTCCTGAGTCCTGTTTACAAGATCTCATTTGTTAAACCAAAGCCCGTCTCTCCTACAGTTCCTGTTAGACTTGTGTTCCTGACAAAACTGGCCTGCTTAAAACAGAGATCAAATCACAAATTCCAGAGTCACAGCTGCCCCGGGAGGGAACAGTTAATCTGAGTGCCTGGGTTTAGATAGACTCTGAGGCCAAAGATTAAGAGGCAAGATTTCAGTGAAAATGTTTAGACTCAGCTGGAAATGAGGGCTTGAGTTACTGGAGAATTTGAATTATGTGCGCATGAAATCAAGAACAATAAACGGAATAACAATTCCTCAGATGTGGATATGCATACTGTTTACACAGCATTCCCCAGGATTCTCACCCTCAGCCTCACAAACACAGGCTGTGAAAAAAACTGACACTTCTCAGCTAACCTATTTCAGAGGCTTTGGGGACAGGGTCAGTCCCTGTGAGCCCACCTGAGTAGCAAGGAGCACTTTGACTCAGGGTTCTCAGAAGAGTTACGTTGTCATCATCAATTCCTGTCACTTAATTACAGACTTCACTCATGCAGACAACTTTCCGCTCCTGATGCTTACTGAGAAACACAAAAGACAAATGGACAAACTGTCTTCATTAGGAACGCTGTAACCTTGGTTACATTGTTTCTCCTTTTTGTCTTGCACTCCCTTCTGTGGCTCAGGTTGGTTAAAAAGTTAGAGCAGAGTTGAAACTACATGTGTAGTGACCAAGGGTAGAACAGACCCCTGACTCCCAGTTCTTTGCCTGGAAGTTCAGACAAGAGCAATAGTTGTGTCACAGTGACCAGTATGGTGTCTTCTTATTTTCCTGGAAACACTTGTCCTTGGTACAAACGCTTAGAGGTTAGAATGAAGGCCTGGCAGGCAGGATATGTAGTGGCTATTATTAGAATTGCCACAGTTTTATCGCAAAGGGTTAGCCTGAAGCAGCATGGTTTATTGGAGAGAGGAGGTGGCTGGAACTGACCTGCTGGTAAATGAGAGACAGTGCATACCAGGAACACGCCTCAGCCACACTTCAGGGACGGACGGTCACTGCAGCAAAGCCGCTGCATCCTTGAACATCCTGCTGTCTTGGCTGCAGGGGTCTGATTCTCTCTGGTCTGCAGGGAAATAGCAAAAGAACTCCATTGAGCCACGTTACAGCTTCCTACGTGGAGATAGAAGTCCTTCATGAACTTTTCATATAATTATATTTTATTTTAAAATGCATTAAATATTTTAACAATCAATTTTTTTTTTAAAGAAGAGGTCTAAGAAAAGATGGAAGAAGAGGTTGTAGCCTTGCTTTCCAGTTGTGCTGCTGGGTCAGTGCATGAACTGAAAGTTTTTACTTTGTGCATGTGCAGAAGAATAGAGGTCCCAGCACAACTTGCAGGAGTTCTCTTCTATCATGTGGGACCGGAGAATCAAACTCAGCTTGTCAAGCAACTGATAAGATTATGGCTGGCATTCCTACCTCAGATGTCACAATCAGTGCTGGACCAAAGAATTTAGAAAAAGAACAAAAAATTTTAAAAAAAAAAGAAAGAAATGCATTCAATCTGACTCCAAGTGCCTTGGCTCTAAATGGATTTGTGAGTAAGCAAAGAACAAAATGCAACATATAAGGGGAAAAAAATGTTTAAATGCTAACTCCAAAAAAAGAGGTATGATGGCCGTCTGAGCAATAAAGGGAATGAAGCAAGCTAGATGTATTGCAACACATTGAGTCAGCCTTGCGTTACCCGCAGAAAGCGCAGACCCAAGACCCACCCATGCCATCTGTTTCCTTAACAACTCTACGCAGTCCTAAACCTGCTGCTCCAGGAACCAGAAGTTACAAAGCACTTTGGCCGCGACTCCGAGGCCTACTGTCCTACCCCAGCCCATCCTGACTTGGTTCTGCTCTTGCCTTTCTTTCCAACAACAAGGTCCTGCCAGCTCAACCCCTGCAGAAATGTCTGCAGGGGGCTCAGAGTAACTCAATCTTTCAGTTATTTACCTATTCAAGAAAAATGTACCTCACTTTAAAAAATTAAGAGTTACAGATTATTAAAAACAAGAAATGCAGGTTTATTCCTTCTCAAACTTTGTACAAATGAGGTAAGAAAATGCATGGTCTTTGTGTAATGAGAGTTGGATAAACAACCTGCAAACAAGAGTTTAATTGCAAGCTTTCGTGTAAGTTCTGAAGAGGGCGGGACAAGAAGCCCCAAATGGAGGAGGAACTGATATCTAAAGGAGAATGTTCCAGACGGCAACCTCCTGCTCTCAGTACATCCAGAAGCCCCATGCCCATGTTCTTTCCTTGCCAGAGGAATTCTTACCAGACTTCCCTCTAGAACAGTCACTAAGCTGCCCTCCCTAACTGCTGACCTGTCTTTGGCGTATCTCAGCTCAGTGCCAACAAATCCCAATGATGTCAACAAAAGGTAGCTACCATACACTGACAAAGGCGCTCTTCACAACCTGCCTCAACACAAGGGAACGTGTTTATGGTTTTTCAAAGAAAACTTTGAAAGTCAAACTGACAAGTGAGATGGAGAGCATTCCTAGTCAGCTCAGGGCCACCCTTGGGCAGGTTCATCCTTTTCGCCTCACCTTTCAGGATGGGTCATGGGTTTTGAGGGTAGAGAAGACTGGCCTGATCTGTCCTCCAATGTGCACCTGTGTTAGTATCTGGAGGTCATGGAAGGGCCCACTATGCTCAGCTACCTCTGAGGGTGACTGGTGTTGGGACTGAACATTTAAGGGTTTATTTTTTTAGGCTAAATCAAAGTGTCACTTCCTCAAAATGATTCTTCCCAAATGCCACATGTGTGTGGTCTGTGACAACCAGCATCTTGACACCTGAAATCACCTACTCTGGTTCTTGGTTAACAGGCAGAGAAATGCATTGTACAGGACATGTTAAACACGGGAGGCTGAGAGAACAGAGAGGGAGAGCAGGACTCTGTCCTGGGGTAGGAACGCCGCCTCCTTCATTCTGTTTGGTGTCGATAATGTTCTGTTTCACTGAGATTACCAACTAATGAAAGATAATTACAAACCAGGCACCTGCTAGCCTCTGAGAATGAGGTAAGAAATAAGATGACCACAGTCTCAACCTCTAGGGAGAGTAGAACCTCTGCCTCCCGAGTGCTGGAATTAAAGGCGTGTGCCACCACCATTCACCAATTTTCATTTTTAAAAGTCATGATTACGAAAGCAAATATTCACATGATTTTGTTTAAAGACGGTACACTGGGAAGGCAACGCAGCGGGTAAAGTACATGCTGTGCAAGGACGAGGTCCGAAGTGGAATCTCCAGCCGCATGGGGAAGCCCAGCTTGTCCACACAGACCTATAACACCAGTCCTGTGAGAGGCAGGGGCTTCTGGGGCTTGCTGGCAACCCGCTTAGCTCCAGGTTCAGTGAGAGAGCCTGTCTCAAAGCAATCAAGTGGACAGTGAGAGCAGAATCTATTTGTCCTCCATATGCTCACAGACATATGGACCTGCACATATAAACATGTGATACCCTGCTCTCCTATGTTACATATACTTTACACATACACACAAACACTTTCGGTACATACTCACACTTGCACGCACACACACAGATACACAGACACAGACACACAGACACACACACAGACACACACACAGACACACACACAGACACACTAAACCTATACAATGTATCCGAAGATCAGATGTAAACTCTTTTGTAGCAGGTACATTTACAAAGCATGAGGACATGGTTCCGAGTGAAAATGCTCTGTCACGTGTGCACTAAAGGATCTGTGAGTCCTCTCCGTTGGGACGCATGTAATTGAGAGTTGACTGCAGATTTCATGACTATGCTCTTGGAGTGATCAAGTCATCTTAACATTGCTTTGGAAAACTTAACTGGTGCTTTTTAAAATATTTGCAATAGCATTAAAGACACAGAAGGGAAGTTTTATTCTGATTCACAAATATTAGCCTTCCAGATCACAGCTACAAGTGGAATGTGCTGAAGCGAAGAAGGGAAGAGGAGAAAAGAGAGCCCATCCTCTCCACATCAAACAGGAGCCATGACCATCCGCTCCAAAATCAGCGGGAGCCACAGTTTCTCCTCTGCTCCTCCTGCAATGCTTTGCCGAGAACTGGCCTATCCTTCAAAGTTGTGACTTACATCAGAGAATTTATACTACCCAGAGTCACTTTGTGTCCCACCTAGCAAAAGTGACCTCCAACAGTCAATGAAAGCAGTTACCTGTGCAACTGCTCAGCGTCTGTAAGTAAGAAGACGACCCCAAAATACTCTCCCCAAATCCTCATCTAAATTTTTTACTTTCACAATAAATGTTCAATAAAGAGAGTCTACTTCTCTTATTAAATTCTCCTCAAAGCAGAAGACTGCCTAATCTTTCCCAAGATATGAAATTGGTTGGGTCTGATAATCAGTCATGAGAGAAAACTACTTAATTTTTTTATCATTTGAAAACTGGTTCATTCTACCTGGAACGACTGACAATCCTAACAACAATAACCCCTTTATTTCTTCCACTCGCGATAAAAAGCCTTGGGTGAAATGTTACGTGATTGTCTTGTTTTTGTCATAGCCTCTTTTTGTGTTTCAAGCATGTAATGAAATAGTTGTTCAAAGAAATGTCAGGAACATAATCTTTTGAGGGAAAGAGTCTTGCCTCTGGACCATTTTGTGTAGATATGCATGAAGCAAGGGCTTTTAAAAGCTAATTAAAAATGAAATTGCTGTGAGGAATTCAAAATTGTGATAGTATTCAGTAATATCAAAGGGGGATGTTTTCAAGGAAAAAAATATATTTGTGCCCCCAAACACGCCATAGGCCAAATTGCTCCCTACTTGAGATAATTACCATGAGCCAGGCCTTTGCCTAAGACTCATCTTGAACTTCCTTCATGTAACTTCCTTCAACAAATCTAGGCAAAACGAATGACTCCCTTCTGATAGCTACGTACAGACTGTGCTGGAGATAAGATATTCCCAGGACATGGCCAACCCAGGAAGTGAGGGAGGAAACCACAGTAACCCAGTTAGGCAGAGAAACTGTCCTTGGAACAATATGACCAGGTAAGAAGATACATGCTGTCTCTGTGGTTCTATATGTAGCCTACATCCTTCTACCAGACCAGTTTATTTGATTCGGATCACCCTCCACAATCCTCCCCTCGTGTGTGTGTGGTGGGGGGTATGCATGTATGTATGTGGTATGTGTGTGTGTATATGTGTGTATATATGTGTGTATGCATGTGGTGTGGGTATATCGTTGGTGTGTGGTGTATGTATGTGTTTGTGTGTGTGTGGTGTGTATGTACGTGTACGTATTGTGCGTGCGTGTGGGTGTGTGTAAACTAGAGATCTACATTGGGTGTCCTACTGCTCTCCACCTTATATTTTGATATAGACTCTCTCTCTCTCTCTCTCTCTCTCTCTCTCTCTCATTGAACCTGTAGCTTACTGTTTGGCTAGTCTAGATGTGGTGATATTTTATTTGTGCTTTAACAAATAAAGCTTGCCTGAAGGTGAGAGTGCGGAGCTAGCCACTAGTTAGCCACAGAGGCCAAGCAGTGGCGGCACACACCTTTAATCCCAGCACTAGGGAGGTGGAGACAGGCGGTGATATGACTGGGTGTAGAGAAGAATATAAGGCAGGAGGAGACAAGAGCTCAGGATTCAGTCTGAGGCTTCCTATAGAGCATTCAATCCGAGGACGTGTAGAGAAAACATACCCCATTCCGTCTGAGGGTTTCATCGAAGTGAGAACTAGAGACTGTCTGCTCTGCTTCTCTGATCTTTCAGCTTTTACCCCTTAATATCTGACTCTGGGTTTTTACTATTAAGCCCAGTTGGAATTCCTGCTACATCACCAGTTGACTAGACTGGATAACCAGTGAGCTCCTGGGCTGCCTCTTCACCCACCTCCCCCTTAAACGCCCCACCCCTGTCCAGCACAAAGGTTGCATATACACACCACCACACCGGACTTTTATGTGGGTCCTGGGGATTGGAAGTCCCATGCTAGAAACGAAAATCATGTTCTCAGCAAGACAGTACTAGATTTCTAACCAGTAGCCAACTCTCCAGCCCTATCTTTCCAGATTTTCTAACATGCTTCTTAAAAATTTATATTATTGGGGGACAGAATGATTATCTCAGTGACAAAGCACTGACTCAGCCCCTGGTTCTAACTTTGGGCACTTCAAAACAAACCAAATAAACCTCTGATTTGTTTAATAAATGATGCCATAATATGACGAAATTGTAGGTGATATCTTCACTATAGATGAGTCACTTGACTAACAAACGGCAGAGGCCATCAGACTGCCGGGAAGTTAACTGGTTTGATGTTGGCTGTTGTGCCTGGCATGTGCTTTCTCTGTAAGCACTTCATACTCGGGATATCAAGCACGGCCACTCTGATTTTCTGCCCAGCAGTCAGGCTATGCCCTGACTCATTCCCAGCCTCTCATCTCGCTCCACTGACTGAGTTTGTGTGGGTTACAGATTCTCTCTGTGGGCCTGGAGCTGAAGAGCTCTGACTAAGTGCATCTGACTGTAAGGAAATGAGAACCCTGACCTTGGGCTCCTTAGCACTCTTCCCAACAGCTAAGCTATTCAGCAGTCCGGCATATCCCACGGTGACCTAAAACCATATTGACTTGATAGTAGTAGTAAGAACACAAAAGGCCGTTCTGCTCTGTGCAAGTCTCGTGGCTTGAAGGAAGGCCTTAAGTTTATATTCCCAACATTACAGCCGCCCTGCACTTCCCTTCTATGGCTCAAACAAACACAAAAGTTGAAGATGTAAATTTTACACTATCAATAGGGATTTATAAAAAATGTCACAGTATTTCATTTCATCCAAAAAGCAAAATATATTTCATTATAAGTCCTTAGCCCTTGGACCTCACAGTGTTGTACAAACACGCTCCGTGAACTTACCCAGAACATACCCTTCGGACTGGATCCTCTTGTATTCACGACGATCCCTCCACACCAGCCTGATGTTCGAACTGGGAGGTTTGATAGATCTGCTTATTCCTGCCAGCCTTGGCACAGACACGTTTCTCTGCTGGAGCAGCAATCTCCAGAGTCTAATATCCACCCTCTCTAAGAACACTGCAGCCACTCACTTCCCAGTTTCCTGGAGGTTGTAAGCAAAGCAGGATAGGTCTCCATGACTTGGAAGAGAGGTTGGAGACCACCGTTCTTTTCCCAGGCTCGGAAGGTCTTCTCCCGTCTGTCTGCTTCTGCCACCTTCCTAAGCACAGCGTGGGACCGGGACTTATGAAAGGAAAAATTAGCACATATGAAAAAAGCAAGAAAATATAAATCAGTATCTCAATTCTGCAGACATGAGCCTGCCCTAACAGTACTAAAAGTATCACCCAAGGTTGGAGCTGAAGCTGTTACTGACCAACAGTGAGAGCTCAGGCAGGTTCCTGTGTGTGCTTCCTAAAGCTTTGCTTTCCTTATCTGTAAAACAAGACTAGATTTCAGCACACTGCTTTACTATCTATTTTGAGAGCTGAAGAGTCTAGGAAGTAACTTGTACCTTTTCTGCAATCTCATTTCCATTTGTTGATTCATCTACTTATCCTATAATCCTTAAAATGTACAACAATATGTTGTAATGAGCAAAAAATAAGTTGTGTAATGTGGTCTTATTTAATATGCTCTGAGCACATGCACGCGTGCACACACACACAAACACACATACACGCTTACATAACCATGTCTACATGTGGAGTCAGTGGTAACAGTCCGGTGTCTTCCTCTATCGATTGCCACCTTTGTTCTGAGACAGAGTCTCACTAAAACTGGAGCTCACCAATTTAGACAGGCTGGGATCAGACTACAGAGTCCTCCTGTTCCAGCCTCTTTAGAACTGGGATTACATGTGCAATATCTGCACACCCAGGTTTCACATGGGTGTTAGGTGTCAACTTAGGTCTTCATGCTTACAAGGTAAGCACACTACACACTGAGCCATCTCCCCAATCCATGTTGTACTTTTTAAATAGCAAGCTAGATCTTATATCTGTATAGTTTTTAAAGTTTCTTCTATGCCTCTTTAGCCATTATCCACCACATAGATGCATGTTCTATTAATTATTTCATTTTTCTTATTGTCTCCAGACCCAAACCCAAACTTCTAAATGATGACCCTGTATTCTGGAAGTCACTAACCTAAGCTTTTTTTCTGCCCTATGTAAAAGAACTGTTGACAATACCTTCCCATCTTTGCTAAGGACTGTATCATTTCTCTTATGCTGTCCACTCTGAAGAGACAGCAGCATGAAAGACTGTAATGCTTGACTTTGATGCACTGTGGGTAACATATATATTCGATGCCTGGTTAAAAGGTTTTAACCCGTGAAACCCCAGAGTCAGCGTCTGGATGAAATGTCCAGGATTCACTCTCTGGGATCCATTGGATGAGAAATGAAAACAAAACAAGAGGGAACAAAGACAAAAGACATGAAGCTTCTCCTTGGGGCAAATCTGATTTTTCTCCAGCCTAAATGACATGATAGATATCAGCTTATTGACCAAAAGACATTCTCTAAGAAAAGTTAGTTTCACAATTAACCTTTAAAACTAAGATATTCTTGAAATAAAGCTGCAAGCTCCCACCTTCATTCAAAAATTAAAGCCCCCTTTGCAGGCATGCACTGTGACTTCAGGGGAAGGCTGGCCTGATAAAAGTCAATTAGACTTCATGGTAAGAGATATTAGGTAGCATTCTATGCCTTTCTACATATCTGAAAAATAAAATAAAAAACAGTCTTAAAGATGCCACGTGACCAGGGTAAACTATGAACCAGCTACAATGGTGTAAATCAGGCGTGCCAGCTGGGTCCGTGTAGCCTGGCAGCCATAAATTACGTTCCTCAGTCGTTGACCTATTTTTGGTTTTTCATTTGTTTGTTTTGGAGTGAGACAGGTTTTTCATGTAGTCCAGACTGGCCTAAAACTCAGTACATAGCCAAAGATGACCTTGAACTTCTGACTCTCCTTATTCCACCTTACCAGTGTTGGGATGATACTCATACACCACTATGCCCAGTTTAGGCAGTACTGGGAGTGGAACCCTGAGCCTCCTTCATGCTAACAAGTGCTCTACCACCTGAGCCATACCCTAGCCCCTGCTGCCTTTGTCTTTCAATAATACAGTGTACTCATCTGAGCTCTTCCTTAAGTCTAAATGAAGTAGCTCTAGTCACTACATAAATTGTTGAATGTTATTTTAGATGAGTAAGTTACTTCCTATGCTTTCTCATCTTCTTGACACAAGTTCCAAACCACTGACTGGAGAAAGACATAATAATGAGAGTACAAATTTATTGTACAAAGAGTTTCAACTTGAGCTAAGTTTTGACTAATACCAGAAGACTCATATTAAAAAAAGTATCATTTATTCATTTAATTCCATTGAGTTCAAGAGCTATATGAGGTATCAAAGAATTTCACAAACTGCCACTTTTTTAGTGCTCTTTTAAAATGGTTAATGTAAATTTTAATTGGGGTGAAAAATGTAATTTTAGGAACTTGGAGAGGCACAAAGCATTACCCCCCTTTATTTTTATTACAAATGAATTCTAAGACAGTGTTAGGGATACAAGACTACAGCATGATTATTGTGGATATTATAAGGCAGTAGTCTTTAGGATTAAAGTCTTTGGATTTGTGTTTTATGTCAATATGGTTTATTAGAGGAAATAAATGGTCACACAGAGTGACTCTGTAGTAACAAGTCCCAGGAGTAACATCAGTAGATTCTCATAGGGCTTAGAAAAGTGGTCCCATCAGGAAAGTGTGTTTCCTTGCAACACAGAGAACTGAATTGAATCCACAGAATTCAATTCAATCCACAGAAAAATGCTAGGTTTAGTAGGAATTGTTTGTAATCCCAGCATTAAGGAGGTGGAGACAGGAGGATTCTTGTGGCTCAATTCAGTCTAGCTGTATTGGTAAGTTTCAGGCTAATGAGAGGCTTATTTCAAAGACAGTAGATGTTGTTCCTGAGAACAACGTTCAAGGCTGTCTTCTGGCCTTCAAATTGCATGCTTGCACACAAACACACAAATGAGCATAAAAGATACTTGTTTATGGAATGATCATCACTATTATGGAGTTACTCATGTGTGATGTTCTTTAAAATTGAGGTGAACAGGCATTTCTGTCTTGCACAGTCCTTTCTAGGAGGATTTTCCAGAAATTATCATTCCAGCCATGCCCACTCTCATGCACAGATCTGTTTCTACCTACCTCTTGTCATGGCTAATTGTTTTTCTGCAGTCATTCTGTTACTGTGATAAAACACTCTAGACAAAAGAAACTCAGGGGAGGAAAGGGTTTATTTAGCTTACTCTTACAAGTTATCATCCATCCTTGAGGGAAGCCAGGGCAGGAAATCAAGCAAGGACTAGAAAGCAGAAACCATGAAGGAATGCTGCTTGTTGGCCTGCTCCCTGGGCTCTCTGGCTCACTCTCTTTCAGGCTCATACTTAATTAATTTTCTCATACAGGACAGGACCACAAAATAGTGCTCCCCACAGCAAGCTGGGACCTCCTACATCAATTAAGATAAACCAGACAGACCTGGGTAGTTCCCAGTTGAGGGTTTCCTGTCATGAATGTAGGCTGTATTAAGAAGGCAATAAAATTCCAGGACAGGCTCCAAAACCACAGAGAAACCCTGTCTCGAAAAACAAAAACAAAAAAAAAAAAAAAAAAAAAAAAAAGAAGGCAATAAAAGCTAACCAGGACAATTTTCAATGTCAGCTTGCCTGGATTTAGAATCACCTAGGAGACACACTTTAGGATATATGTGTGACATTATTTCCTAAGGAAGGAAAACCCACCCTGAATGTAAGCAGCTCCATTTAATATATTAGGGCCCTAAGAGACTTAATAAAAGGAGAACAAGAGGAAGGAGCTGAAGACTGACATTCACTGCTCTCTGAGTCCTGACTAAGGACATCATGTGGTCAGCTACCTACAATCTTGTATCTAAGCTCTCCACCATGATGGGCTGTATCCTTAAACTGAGAGCCAAGATCAGCCTTACTCCCACAAACCACTTCTTGTCAGGTGCTTTGTAATAGCAACAAGGACAGTAAAGCCTCTTAGCAAGACCTGGAGGACCTAAAAGCCAAGTGCAAAGGAAAGAATAACTTCCCAGTCTCCCTCTGCTCTGAGGACACCTGTGTGACACTCCCTTTCTGGAGCCACAGGTCACAGGGGTAATATTTCTCCTCCCATGGCCCAAGCTTAATTAATCATCAAGTCCTGAGGAGCCTGGGAGAAATCCTTCAGATTTATGTGTCTATTATATTATAAGTTACTCTCAAGAATAATATTTTAAATACCTTGAACAGAGTTCTAACTCTAGACAAGATAAAGTAATAATAGCTGAACATACCCTACCTCCTGGGGAAAAAATCCAACCGATGGCTGGGGAAACTGTTCAGCTGGTACAGGCTCTTCTGCCAAGGCTGATGACCCAACTCTGATTGTTGGGACTCACTTGGTGAAAGGAGAACTGACTCCCACAAGCTGTCCTCTGACCTCCACATGCTCACTGTGGCATGCATATAATCAGCCCCTCTCCAAAAGTCCACACACAGAATAACTTTTAAACTATTTTTAATAAGATTTGGGGAACCTAGGGCAAAGGAGCAGAAAGCAAAGTGCTGCGGCTTTAAAGGTCTTCAGAGGGCAGCCCTGTAGCTCAGCTGAAAAACTTACTCCCTCAAACATGTGAGAAAGCTACCTAAAGCCAGATAGAAAATAAAGGTATCTGACAAGTAAGGTTAATCAGTATTTTTCTTTATTAAGAGGTCTATGTAGAAAATAGAACAGAAGCTGCACAAACAGTGCAAGCAATTATAAATGAGTTTGAGAAGATTTCAGGTTGTAAAATCAATTTGCAAAATCCAATAGTGTCTCTAGTAACAAAATCAGAAACTGAAATAATCTTGGAAAGATTGGCAGTGACAGATGCACAAATGTAGAAGAAGATGCATCACACCTCCACACAGGATCTACAGGGTGTGTTGGGAGGAAGGAAGAAATGCTGGATAAAGGAGTTATTTGTGTTCATGAGTCAGAGAAGCTTGCAGAAATCAATAGCAAGAAACAAAAGAGTCAACTGGTCAGACAGTGTTGGCGCATGCCTTTAATCCCAGCATTCAACAGGCAGAGGCAGGCGGAACTCTGTGAGTTTAAGGCCACCCTGGATAGCCAGGGGTCTTATAAGAACCAGTGTAGACGGAGGCCACTTGTTGGTTCCCGGCAGCTTAGCCTTGAAATAATCACATAGAAACTGTATTAATTAAATCATTACTGACCCATTAGCCCTAGTTTCTTGTTGGCTAACTCTTACATATTAATTTAATCCATTTCTGTTAGTTTGTATATCACCACATGGCTGTGGCTTACTGGCTAAAGTTCTGTCTCCAGCAGGGCTACATGGCTTCTCTCTGACTCTGCCTTCTTTCTCCCAGCATTTTGTTTAGCTTTCCCTGCCTAGCTCTGTTCCTCTATAGCTCTGTTATAGGCCCAAAGCAGTTCCTTTATTAACCAATGGTAATCACAGCATACAGAGGGAAATCCCACATCTCCTCTGTTTAAATGAAAAGGAAGGCATTATCTTCAACATAGTAAAATTGCATATAACAAAACAGGTATCAAGCAAAAATTACAGTTAAAATATTTATATCTACTTTATCTCTTATCATAACTAAGAAAAACTATATTATTAATATATACTCATCAACTCCTCCAAAGACTTCAGAAAGATATAATATTACCTCGGTAAAAATAAGTTCATTGTAAGCAACTTCCAAAACTCTAGAATTGACAGACACTTCCTGCTACCTCGACAGTAACCCAAAGTTCTTTTGTAACATTGGGGTATCCATCTTAAGCCTACAGGCACATAGTATCCAGCAGACTTTTCCATGAAGCAGGAAATTTAAAAGACTGTTGTGCCTCTATTGGCAGTTTGTCAGTCACTTTCTTCTGTGTCCTGCAGAATGTCTAGCAGACTCTTTCATGAAGAGTGAACCTTAAAGGATCATCTCACCTTTAGGCAAGTTCAGCAGTCATTTCTTTGCCGGTCTTGCATGTCCAGTTCATAAAGAAGTCCAAGGCAAGAGCAGTTTCTTACCTAAATGGCTAACCAGCTCCATAAGGAGCCTCTTCAATGCCCATCTTCCTCTTGAAGTAATTGGTGCTGCCAGGAACACATGTGTCTCATTGTCATAAAAAGTCCTAACTTCTTAAAACATTTTAAATGCCATATTCTGTAGTCTTTGAAAGGTTTGAAGAATACCTATCTATCTGAAATACATCTCTGTACATCTAGAAAATCTAACTAACATGACTACAAGCTTGATTATTAGCTTGATTATTATAGATGATTATCTATTAACCTGCATTTCTTAATTATACATTACATTTTTAAGTGAGCTTCACAAACACAATACCTTAATCAAGAACAGAAATATACATATAATAAAATTGACATTAAGTTTGTATCAATAAACCAAGATACATACCAATGAAAATCTCTATACCATATTCCCCCTTTAAATATAAACAAACATTTATAAACAATATTTGGGAATTTGGGCATAGTACTCTCCAAATTGCTTCCTGCTGTTTATTGGGTAAAGTAATTTTTTGAGGGGTGTTCAAGGTGACCTTTCAGCAGCTCTTGGTTCATCTAACCCCAGCAGTCTGGAAGAAATCCACAGGTTCTCATCCTCTGTGGAAACAAAAGAAGAAACTCTTTTCCAAAGCAACATATCCTTAGACCCAAATTCTGAAGTCAAGATACCTTTGTAATATACATGTTGGTTTAGCTTAGCAGCCCATATAATGAAATGTCTCTCTGTACTTACAGTTAACTGTAACTCACAGTTAAAAAATTAAAAGAAAACACAATAGTATACATAATTCAGACTCTCTGTGCATTCTCCATCTTTATGTGGCTTATTTATTTTCACTTTGTTACTTTTTCTGTACCCTATCTCTTTAAAGACTTTGTTTTAATTTTTATAAACCATTTACTTCCTTTTATAACTCTCTATACTCTTTTTCTTCTCTCCCCCTAGCCTATGCACATTTATCCAATACTGTGACCCATTTAGAGGTCTTTTATGTCTGAATCTGTCCTATTGTGAATCTATAATTCTTTACTGTTCAGGAGGGCGTCTTAAAAACTTAGGCTGCACCATTGCTAGGGGAAATACAGTAGTTGCTGTTCGCCCCATCCAGTCCAACATGGCAGAGCTTTTTTCTGCCTCTGAGAGCCATGCACAGTGTCCCATCTTTAGGCATACAGCCGGTCCATGTTGCCACCAAATAAGCCATAGCATGTTACTCACAAACCCCATTCAAATGCTCGGTCTCCTGAAAGAGACAGAGGTTGTACTGGCAGGACGACCCAGAAAGCAGGCATTTTAAAACGCTATGCCTTTTTTTTTTCTTTTGCTACCACTGAATCAGGAAAACCTCTCTTAAAGGATCAGCAACATGTGCTGCCAGAGAGCAAAGCCCATTCAGGGGGCGAAAATGCAGTTAAACTTTGTTTTCTAGTGTCTAGAATTCCTTTGCAAGCCCTCTCAGGTTTTAAGTGGATTTTAGTTGGCCATGTGGGCACTAATCTGTTGCACGGGGAAGCTGCTTGTTTGTCCCAGGCATCCAGAATCAAAATAATCACACAGAAACTGTATTAGTTAAATCACTGCTTGGCCCATTAGCTCTAGCTTCTTACTGGCTAACTCTTACATATTAATTTAATTTCATACAGAGCATCACTTTCTATTAATTTTTATTAATCTATGTATTGCCACATGGCTGTGGCTTATCAGCTAAAATTCTGGCATCTGTTTCTGGCAGGGCTACGTGGCTTCTCTCTCACTCTTCTTTCTTTTCTCTTAGCAATTCATTTAGTTTTCCCAGCCTAGCTCTGTTCCCCTATAGCTCTGTTATAGGTCAAAGCAGTTCCTTTATTAACCAATGGTAATCACAGCACACAGATGGAAATCCTACATCAAACCAGAGTTTGGATGCCCAGACCCTATGTAAATGTTGGGTGGCTGTAAGTTATACACGGCCCTGTGGAGGAGTAGGAGGAAATGTTGGAGAACAATATGTACATCTAAACAAACCTAACCACAAATCTGTTTTCTTTCTTTACCATAAGGTAAAGACAAACATGGAATGTTTAGTTGGTCTTCCTTAATATGCACTGGCTACTTTTGTGTTCCTGACACATGAAGATGGCCTAGAAAGCGATGCTCAGTATGAAATAAACACCCTTTCTCAGTGAGCAGGAACAAAAACCCTGCACCCCTCATCCAGCCAAATCAACTGAAGGCTCTTTGTAACTCTTCTAAGGAGACTTCTTTCCCCCTGGTTTCCTTTCATCCTAAGAGTGAAGAAAACAATGGAATAAATTTTGTTACAGTATAAGGCTCCATTTTCAGTCTCTGCCTCCAATTTGAAATGATCATGTGGCTAAAGATTAAAGAAAGCAGGTCTATACCAGACATATTTCTGAGGAGTAGGATGCATTTACCTCCAAATAACACAAATTCTAAAAACAAACACAGTTTTTTTGACTACAAATTTCAGAGTATGGCTCCCAGGAGTAGCTTAGAAATGTAAGTTCTATTGACAGTGAGTTGAAAGGACCATTCATTAACACAAGTGCAGAGATGAGCCTGCCCACATTTGGTCTTCTATTTCCTCTACTATCTGAGTGTGCACATAGTCTCAGACTGTGACAATAGTCCACCTCAAACAGATATTTACAAACGTGATGATTGAGACCTACAGTTCCCTAACAAGCATCATATCTTAGACCTGTGATTGAAGTAAATTAAGTAAATACAAAAGAATTAATATCTCACTGAGCTATAGTTAAAAATTATAAACACAAGGTTAGAGAGATGGTTCAGTGGGTAAGGAAACTTGCTATATAAGACTGAGGATCTGTATTTGTATCCCATAACTCACTTAAATAAATAGCTGGTAACTGCTGTGGGAGATAGAGACAAGAGGTTTCCTGGAGCTTTCTGGCCACCAGTGAGTGCTAACTTCAATAGGAGACCATTTCAGGGAACAAAGTGGACACTGTTAAAGCAGGAACCAGATATCTTATTCGGGCCTTTTGCTCACACGCACAGGTGCATGACACAAACACATATGCCCATACATCACACACACACACACACACTGGGACTAGGGACGTTAACTCTGTTGATAAGTGCTTGCTTAGAAGGCATGGAGCCCTGGGTTTGATCTTCAGCATTGTGTAAACTGGGCATAGTGGCACATACATATAATCATGGAACTTGGAAAGTAGAGAGAGGAGAATCAGTCAACTTGGTTACATGAAGAGTTCAAGCTCACCCTGGGCTACATGAGATAAGGAAAAAAACAAGAAAGAAGGAAGGAAAGAAAGAAGGGAAGGAGGGAGGGAGGGGAAGGGAGAGGGGGAAGGAGAAGAACAATATAATGGTTGTCTTAAAACTCTTTAACTAAACATTGGTTCTACTCAGGCTAGGGAGAAGTTGGGAGCATGAGTGATGAGGGGTACAAAATGAACTTTACCTTCCAGCATCTATGAAACTGTGAAATGCCGCCTAGTGTAATGATTGCTATTGGAAATATGCACATTTGAAAAAAAAAAAAAACGTAAAAGTTTACTAACGGCTATAGAATGAAGAAATAAAATTTTACTTTTCAGAATAAAACTATAATGAACCCATCTTGTCTGAATGCTCCAGGCTGAACTGTACAATAAACAAGGCTGTTGCTTAGCCCCTGGTCAGACTTCAGTAACTCTCTTTCAAGAACATAGTTTTTATACTTATGTGTTGAAAACCTTTATCCAGGTAAAAGCAACAGTACCCATCTCTTTAAAATTAAGAAACAATGATAAAAAAAAAATTAAGTCACAAATGCTGTTAACCACCCCTCAGTGTGAAAACTGCCAGAGAAGTGTCCCAGTGTGGACAACCCAGAGCGTCCCCTTGATTGTCTAAATTTTTAACCCTGGCAATTCCAGCAGAAATGACCTAAGGACATCTGCCAATGTGGGCACTATCTCCCATTGTCATTGTGCTAAGTACAGATTCCCGCAATGAGTTCATCATTCATTTGATTTGATATTTTGAGTCATAGAGACAAAGGGTCTCACTTTGTAGCCCAGGCTGGACTATGAACTTGCCCTCTTCTTGCCTCAGCCTCCCGGTGCTGAGATCACAGGCTAGTACCACCACTCCCAGATCAACGCTTTCCCTTTCTCTCATTTGAACCTTGAACAGCTGAAAGAGGCAGGTACTCTTGGCTGATGCTTTCATCCCACCCCACAGCTTCGGAAAATGAAGATTAAGGGAGTTCATGGTCTTCCCATTTGCAGGTGTAGATAGTGAACCCGTGGCCTGGAGGTTACAGGACCCCCTGGAGCCCAGGCTTCTTTCTCTTATAAAACACAGTCTACTTGTAATGTAACAAGATGGCATTTCTTGACTGAAAAAGAGAAAAAGTCACTGGACTTACATGAGTACATTTCTTTAGTTTCCTCTCTTGTCACTCTGATTGCTGGCTCACAACTTCCGAAAACGTGAAAGGAGAGGAAGTAAAGAATTTCCTCAAGCATATAATAATTGAACAGAATATAGATTTAAGAGTGTGCTTAGGCATTGCTTCACCCAACACAAAGGTACAGGAGAGAATGAGAATGCTAACATTCTATTTAAAACGCTGGCCATCAGGAAAGAAAGAAGATCTCAACAAAAGCAAGCTGGCTTCATTCAACTTTAACAGTAAGCTCAAGATCCTGAAGCCATAGATACTTCAGGAAATAAAAAGTAGAAAAAATTTCTGAGAATCCATCTTGTTCAGAAATTACATAAAGTTAAGAGCACTTGATGTCTGCTCTGTGAGAAGGGGGGAGAAGAGCAAGACAGACTGAAAAGGAGAGAAGAGGGAAGAGGAAGGAAGTATGCAGAGAGAAGACAGGGGTAGAGGTTTTAGAGAGGAAAGAATAATGAAGGGGGGCAGGGAAGAGAGAAAAAGAGGGAAGAAGAGAGGACAGAAAGACAAATGGAGGGAGGAAAGAAGAGATTTAAGAGAACAATCAACTTGAAGGCCAGAAGAAAATTATTTGAGCGTGTTTAGTACAACACAAATCAGTGCACGTGTGAACTTGATGCAGCATGAGAGAGGAAGGCGGATTAGTCTCAATCTCCACTTCACAGAACCGGTCTCTGGGCCCACGAGGAAAGAAGAATCGGCACTACAGGAACGGAAAGTGCATTTTTGAACAAGTAAGTACTTATTGGGAGGAAGCAGCGTGTGTGTGTGTGTGTGTGTGTGTGTGTGTGTGTGTGTGTGTGTGTGTGTGTGTGGAAGGTCCTCTCTGCCTGTAAAACAGAGGTTACATGAAACCCTGGGTCAAGGAAGGCGGGAAGGAGAGGAAAGCAAAAAGAGCTCAGAGTCCAAGGTGTTATGGGGCCTTGAGCTTTGTTCTTTCCCAGGCCTCAAAGACAAACTGACAAACGGAGTACCTCTTCTCACTGAGCCGCGTCACAGTTTGACTCTGAAATGTCATCTCCACGGGCTCCTGTTTGTGTGCTTCATCCCCAGCTGATGGTGCTGTTGGGAGGCTGTGGAACTTATAGGGGCAGAGGCTTGACTGCAGAAACAGGTAACAACTGAAGATTAGAGTCCAGCTGCTGTCCAAATCTTGTTCTCTGCTTCCTGGTCCACCATAATGGGACCCAGCCATCCTGCCACTGACATCACCTTCTTTCCGTGCCTAAGAGCCAGAATAAGCTTTCCTCCCTTAGCTAGCTGGCTTCTCTCAGAAAAGTGAATGAAGCAGGGGATGTATTTCAGTTGGTGGACTACTTGCCTAACCACACACGATCCTGGGTTCAATGCCCACCACTGCAAAAACAAGTAACTAAGACAGTTCTCAAGCCTGGCTGCCTTGTCACAAGGCCATCATCATCAGTCTCTGGCTCTTGGTGCTTCAGACCCAGGTGGTACCACAACATCTTGGCTCTTGAGGGTCTGCACTTTACCATTTGCTGATGGTGGAAACTCCCACTCCAGAATCACACAAGCCAACTGAGCTAACTTTTTAAAGGAGCAAAACAGGGCCAACGAAATGGCTCAGAGAGTAAAGACACCTGATGCCAAGCCTGACAACCTGAGCTCAGTTGTTCAAGAAAAGAAACTGGAGTACTGTCGCATGAATTTGCCTGTGCATATTCTCTTTTTTCAAATAATGTGGGTTTTTTTTTCTTTTTCTTTTTCTTTTTTTTTTTTTTTTTTTCGAGACAGGGTTTCTCTATAGCTTTGGTGCCTGTCCTGGAACTAGCTCTTGTAGACCACGTTGGCCTCGAACTCACAGTGATCCGCCTGCCTCTGCCTCCCGAGTGCTGGGATTAAAGGCGTGTGCCACCACCGCCCGGCTAAATAGTGTGTTTTTTAAACCTTAAAAAAAATGTATTTATTTATGTTGCTCTTATGTAGAGGTCAGAAGACAACTTGTAGGCGTTCTTGCCGCCATACAAATTACACATTCATACAAGCACATCACACACACACACACTATTGCTTCCATTTTCTTGGAGAATCCTGATTCATACATCTAAAATCCTTAAAAAAAAAAAAAAGGTAAAGAAAAATAATCAAATTGACCTCATCGATCTCCATAAGCAACTAGCATACAATGGCTGAACCCTGAAGACGCATCCACAAAATTTTAATGAAAGGAAACTGTGACTCGGGAGTATTTAGTTAGGCCATCATTCTAGTATGGTGAGAACCACGGATCTTTCCAAAATAAAGGAACCAGAGAACAGTGGCAATGTGATCCTCTGGGGAAAATAGGCAGTGAAACCTAAGCGAGTTAGGATGGAAGAAGCTGTGCACAGAGGCCAGCAGTAGGCCTGTGAGTGCAAGGAGATGACACTAATATGGCAAAAATTACAATTACAGGAAGTAAAGACATAAATACAGGCAATTTGAACAGAATAATGCCATAGCTCAGCTGGTGGAATTCTCAATAAGTTAGATCAATACCCAGTGTTTCCTAAACCAGGAACAGTAGTACTCACCTGAGACCCCAGCACTGGGAGGAAAGGCAGGAGAATAAGAAGGCCAAGGTCAGCCTCAACTATGTAGAGAGCTTAAAACAAATCTGGGTACATGAAACCCTGATTCAGAAGAAGAGAATCAGGGGAGGGAGCACTAGTTTGGATCTTAAGTGGCCCCCAGAGTTCTATTTGCTAAGGCTGGGTCCTCTCCTTAGTTCTACTGGAAAGAATAGCGTATTAAAAGGTGGAACCTCAGTGGAGGTCTTCTGGTCATGTAGGCATCCCTGGTAAAGGATTCTGGAACTCCAACACCTTCCTCTTTCTGCTTTTGCTTCTTGCTTTTGAGGTGGCTTCCCCAAAAGCCTAAAGCATTGTGGCAGCCTGATCACATGGGACAGCCTCCAAAAGTATGATCCAAAATAAACATGATCCCAGACATTGGTCACAGCAAGTTGAAGCTAAAGCAAGAACATAACTCAGGACAAATGAGAGAGGAGACGGGAACTTGCCAGTGTCCTCATTCTGTCCTAAGGGGACACCTCTAAGACATTTGTCATAGTCTCTTATATAACCTTGGAGAAACTGCTGTAGAAAGTGCTTCTGGGGGCTGGAGAGATGGCTCACTGGTTAGAGCACTGGCTGCTCTTGCAGAGGACTTGGGTTCAACTCCCAGCACCCACATGGAAGCTCACAACTGTCTGTAACTCCAGTTCCAGGGGATCTGACACCCTCATACAGATGTATATGCAAGCAAAACACCCAATAGACATAAAAAAAACAAATAATCATTAAAAATATTTTTTTAAAAAAAGAAAAGAAAGTGTTTCTGATGGAGAAATTGCTGTAGCTTTTCATGGTATCTGCATGGGTGGTGAGATATTTTGACATATATAGTTGCTAATGATCAAGTCAGTGTAATTAGAATATCCCTGAGTCAAGAGATAAAAAGTTTTTGAAGAGAAGGGCAGTGGTGGCACATGCCTTTAATCCCAGAGGCAGGTGGATCTCTGGGAGTTTGAGGGCAGCCTGGTCTACAAGAGCTAGTTCCGGGACCAGCACCAAAGCTACAGAGAAACCCTGTCTCGAAACCGCCCCCCCCCCCAAAAAAAAAGTTTTTGAAGTTCATTTCCTTTAGTTGCATTTCATTCGATTTTTCTTCTTTAAATTCAATGGTTTTGTTATTGTTGTTGTTATGTTGTTATTTTTCCCCCTTTTGAGATAGGGTTTGATAAAGCCCTAAGGATGGCCTTGAACTTTTAATCTTCTTGCCTCCACCTTCAGAGGCTAAGATCGTGTACACCACCTCGTGAAATCTATGCAGTGTTGAAGACCAGGTGAATGCTAGGCAAGTACTCTATTAATGCGACATGGTGCCGTTTTTTTATATACTCAATCTACTTAAATGTCTACCTGGAAAGACGGAAGTCTGTTCAGCATTAAGTTCAGCAACTTCTTGTGAAGCCATTCTAAATAAATAATAAATCAAACTTATCTTCACATTTTTACTTGACTAAAGAGTTTGAGTTACTTTTTAAAACATCAGAGCAGGGCTAACAAGACAGTTCATTGGAGAACAGTGCTACCTGCTAGCTGGAGCCCATCTATACCAATTCACGTGTTAATGGTGGAGGGACATAGTGACTTCTGTAAAATGTCCTTTGTCTCTGCTCAAGTGCTGCAGCCAACAGGAGCCCACACACATATGCTAAATAAATAAATAAATGTGAAACAAAATAAGACAGCTAGGCAGTTTTTAAACGGAAGTAGCAGTTTTCTTTTTTTCCTTTGTGGTCTTCTTTAGTTATCCTATTGTGAATTTCCTCAAGCAGTCTCCATCTTAGAATACACTAGAAGTTCGTCTGAAAGATACCAGCCGCAGGGGAAATGTAACGCATGCTCTTTTCTTGTTTGGTTAAAATACATTTCAAATTCTAAATATAGCAATCTCTTCCCTAGCTAGCTTCATGCCATTTAAAATTTGACACAGTACTTACCAAAGATGACTCAAAATTCAGTCATTCTCATTCCCCAAATTCTCAATTTTCTCACAGAGCTGCAGAATCTTTGCAAGGAAGAAAAGGGGACCCTTCACCCACTCCCATTTTCTATGATTTTACCTCCACAGTGAACCAGGGGAAATGGCACAGACACTGTCGTCCAGTAGGCAGAGTTCCCACATGCAGACAGTGACAGCAGGTCCTTCTGAGGGGCTGGAGAGGTGGCTCATGTTGTGCACGCATGAAAACCTGAGTTTAAATCCCCAGAATCCTACTGAAACCTGGGTATGGCTCTTCCTGTCTATAACCTCAGCTTTGCGGGGCAGAGACAGGCAGATTCTGCGAGTTCATTGAGCAGTACATGTCATCTAAAGGGCAAACTTCTGGTTCAGTGATAGACATTTTCTCAAAGCAACTGAAACCAATAGCGGAAGACATTGAACACTCTGCTCTGGCCTCTACAAGTGTAACAGTGCATATACCCACACGTTCACATGTATGTAACACACATGTACACACACACACCACACATGAGAGAGAGAAAAACAGAGAGAGAGACTGCTGCTTTTTGCTGATTCTCAAGGAATAAGATCACTGAATGTGACATACATTAAGATTTAAATAGGATATATACATACATATATATATATGTATGTTGGCACAGATTAAGTCTTCAGGAATCCATAGTTAATTGCGTTTTTAAAAAACAATTACAGACATTACTCAATAACAATGCAGTCATATCCTGGTAAGTCCATCACAAGATGAAAATATCACTTAATATCCATCACCTACTGAACAAACCAGCTAAGCTAAGCAACCATGCTGGGGAATGTTGATTGCTCACCTTTGTGATAGGCTGACCATGAGCTAAGCATGGTGCCACTGCCCACTGTGAGTAAAGTCCCCCAGGAAGAATATCAAAGCCCAGCAATCTTAAAGCAAAAAATAAATAAATAAATAAATTCACTAAATTCAACCTCCTTAAGCTGCCAACATAAAATAGTTTTATTAGTTGGAATGAAACGAAATCAAATTGGAGAATATTCTAGAAATCTCTCCAAAGTCTGCTTTTCCCAATTTTAAGCATCTAAACTGGTTTTTGTTGGTGATGGTGTTTGATTTTTAGTTTATTGAGATAAGGTGTCACCTAGCCCAAGCTGACCTCAAAATAGTCGCTGAGGAAAACCATGAACACTTGATCTGCCTGCCTCTACATCGGATCCCAAAAATATATTAGCACACTTTGTACACAGTGTGAAGATGTTTTACGGTGATTGGTTTAATAAAAAGCTAAACGACAAATAGCTAGGCAGGAAAGTGAGGTGGGACTGTTGGGCAGAGAGAGAACTCTGGAAAGAAGAAAGGTGGAGTTTAGGGCAGCCAGCCAGATGCACAGGGAACAGCACATGTACCAATTAAGGTAACACTGGCTAGGTCCATACCCTGGATTCCCAGAGAATGACAGCAAATCATGTTACCCAGTGCTTATAAAGTTACATATGGGTCTGCATACTTTCTGCTTCTATCCCATTCGGGGCAAGCATACATTCTGACATACGTCCTGCCTACGTTCCTCACACTGTACCTATGATCAACCACATCCTGTGAAGTTGGGGCAACCAGCCTTGTTCCTAAGCATGTAAACACATGGCTTGTTATCTTACATGAACAACAAACCCCAGAATTTCAGGAAGTTATTGGCCCTTGAGCAAGTGGGGCTTACAGGTTAGAGGCATTTTTGTTTTATATATCTCTTAAGCACAGTAATTTTATCTTAAAACCTAACTTCAGCCTTCACACTGGAGTATATCCTTTACCAAGCTGTAAAGAGCAATGAGGTTGTTTGATTTCCCAGAACCAGGTGAGCATGATAGTGTCCAGCTTTCTCTGGCAAATGAACGACCAGTATAAAAGCCCACTCAATCACTGCTGAACTTGGGTCCTTGAAGGTTCTGACGACAGGCCTCATCAGACTGCACAAAGTTGTCTGGCCAGATCTCAGAACTGAGCACACTCCTCATCCTCCCCCAAGGGAAGGACTTGTAGGACACACAGTTATTCAAAGAGGATTATTTCTTTAAATGCCTTAGGCTTACCTGCTATAGGAGGAGAGTGAACAGCAGCTTTGCAGAGATTGGCAATTGAGAAAACACCAGGTTCTGCAATAGGGCCAAGTTCAGTCTCTGTTTTGGCAGAGTTCACCTCAGAGTCATCAGAGGCTCGGGATATTCTCTAGGGAGTAAGACTGGTCCTGAGTTAGCACAGAGGCAAATAGTCTCTGCCAAGGAATTGATGTTACAGGCAAAAAGTAGATCTGTGGGTGCCAGATTGACTGTCTCCACCTCCGCTGGGTTTATTTTTTCTGTCATTTTAAGAAGACGCTGGTGGAAGAGACTGACACACTCTGTACCAAGCCATAAGGTGCCCTGCCAAAAATTTTGTGTCAAAAGCTGATGGTGAGGGCAGAGAGATGTATCTCCATTGGTAAAGCACTTGTCTAATACTCACAAAGACCCAGGCTCAATCCCCAGTGCTGCACAAACGTGGTGTAGTGGCACATATCTTCCATTCCAGCACTTGGGAGGTAGAAGCAAGAAGTTCAAGGTCATCCTAAGATAAATAGAAACTTCAAAGGCAACCTAGATGTCTTGAAACCTTGTTTTAAAGGGTGTGGGCAATTGAATAATAAATAGCTATTGATATTTGGGCATTTGATTTTTGTTGTTGTATTTTTTTTTGTGCATACAATTCTGCATAGCAATGATCTCCATGACTTCAGAACTCTTGATGGAGTAATCTCTACATTATGGTTGAGTGTAGAGAGTTTCCATATTAGTCACCAGAGCCTTCTAGAGATGGAGTTGGAAAAATATATTCTAAGGAACTATTACATGCAGTTATGGAGGCATGGTCAGCAACAGTCTTCAGCAACACCTTCGACTGACTAAATGGTACCCATCACACCATAGAAAGTAATCTTGTTGTATTCCAAATCCACTAGTTTCTATGTCACTCTCACCCAAAGATGCTGTTACAGAAACATCTAAAATAATGTTTGATTGAATATCTATCACCACAGCCCAGCTAAGTTGAGATATATAACTCCTGCAGTCTCTAACCCCATTAACTACAAAGGGGGGATTTTCTCTTTCTCTTACACATCTTGTTGTTAGTCTAGACTCATTACACCAGAAACGAATTTTGGCTTTCTGTGAAAGCAGAGGGCTTGAGGAGATGGGTGCAGGCAAAGTTCCCTTAACATGGTTGAAATATGCCTTTGAATAATAGAATGGAAAGTAATGAGAAATGAGAAAATTCAAACATCACAAGTCACCAGGCCCCTAATGAATATAGTATGCTATCTTTGCGGCCTTCTCTGCCCTACATACTTGCCTTGAAGGCAATGACTCTTTCCCGTTCCTAAAACTGGGGCTTTTCTTCCCCACATTTTCTCCATTCCCCTTTCTTCCATGGAGGATGGTTGTGAGGTAAAAGCTTAGGCAGTTGGAAAATCTAACCCAAACTCTAAGCCTTTATCTCATTACCCATTGTTATATAAGGAGACAGTCTCGGCTGATGCCTTTCTCTGGTCATAGTTATTTCCTCATAATTCTTCCCTCAGCAATCTCATTTAACATGGGTGGTGAGGAGGACATGTCTGCCATGGGGTCTGTACCTCACGTCTGAACATACCAGGGTGTATGTTTTGTTAGGATGAGCTGGAGAAAATTTGGCCACCTTGAAGACAAAGACTTGGGGTTTCCAATAATAGTGATCCTTGTCTTGATACAAATGGGTACAAAGCCATTCATGTGGGCTTAGGGGCTCTTCTGACACACTGATACAGTAGGCACAGACCAGGTAGATTCTGAGGCAGTATGTGAAGTCCACATCAGCAAAAGTATCTGCCTAACACATTTCCAGTTTATTCTTTCTCTCCTTATTCTCCCAGCTCCCACTTTTACTACAGGAGCAGGCTGCCCATCCACATGTAAGGGCCCTGCCACTGACTATCTCTGGATTGAATTAAACTTTGCCGTACCTCTTCTTGATGGTTCACAGTGTTGGCAGAAAGACTGAACTGAAACATGCTTTCAGTAGGCTAAGCACTATCATGTACACTCAAGCGTTTCTGGTAAGCATGTCTTCCACTACTTAGACCAAACCATGAGGGACTCAGCCAGCACTGGAGGAGGAGGTAGAGTGTAAGCAACCCTCTCTCCCATTCTCTGTTGTCAGCATTTGCAATCCAGTGGCATCTCAGTTCTTCCTGGATCTCTCTCACTAGCCAGTGCTTTTTGGAAGTCTAAGAAACAAAACAAAGCATTCGGGTTTGGAGTGTCTGACCAATAAATGCCATTTTTACATAGGCTGATTAATAGTCGGTTTCTAACACCTGAGAAAAGAAGGGAAGAGGAGGGAGGCAAATCCAGAAATCATGTAATATGACTCTTCAATGGTCAGATTGTGTGCAGAGAATTAAATAGTATTATTAGTATAGAACTTTATTGTTTATAAAATGGAGTTCATAGATATGATTCTCCTGGTGTCTTTAACTTGGAATAAAAATGTCTCCTTTAAGATTAACAGGTTTGCCACGTGTTATCATTGCCTTACTTAAAGAAAATATTCCAAGACTGAGTCTCATGAAGCACAAGCTGGCTTCAAACTAGACTTTGCAGCCAAGCATAACCTTGAACTCATGCTCTTCCTGCAAGTTCAGTCTCTATGTTGGCAGAGTTCACCTCAGAGTCATCAGAGGCTTGGGATATTCTCTAGGGAGTAAGACTGGTCCTGAGTTAGCACAGAGGCAAATAGTCTCTGCCAAGAAATTGATGTTACAGGCAAAAAGTAGATCTGTGGGTGCCAGGTTGACTGTCTCCACCTCTGCTGGGTTTATTTTTTCTGTCATTTTAAGAAGACGCTGGTGGAGGAGACTGACACACTCTGTACCAAGCCATAAGGTGCCCTGCCAAAAATTCCGTGTCAAAAGCTGGAATTGCAGGCACACTACACCACTTTCTACAAGGCTGGAACTGAAGCCAGTGTGGCATGCCTACTAGACAAACACTCGACCAAGTTACATTTCCAGCCCGATTGTTTCAAGCTTTTAACAATTTATTATACCCTGTCTCAGAACACACACACACACACAACAAAAAGACTGTTGGGGGATTGAGAGGTGGCTTGGTGGGTAATGTTTGCAGGACAAGCAAGGGAACTTGAGTTTTAACCCCAGCACCTACAGTGCTCAGTGGCAATGCAACTGTAACCCCAGTGCTAGAGATTTCGGACAGGAGGATCACTGGGGATTGCTGGCCAGCTAGTCTAGGCTGATTGGTGAATCCAGATTTAGTGAAAGACACTGTCTCAAAAATAAGGTGAAAAATGAGAAAGATGCCCACAAGTTTTGGCTTTCCTATATATACCAGTAAGAGGGAGAGAGAGAGAGAGAGGAGAGAGAGAGAGAGAGAGAGAGAGAGAGCGAGAGAGAGAGAGGGAGAGAGAGGGAGAGAGAGGGAGAGAGAGGGAGAGAGAGAGAGAGAGAGAGGGAGGAAGGGAGGGAGGGAGGGAGGGAGGGAGGGAGGGAGGGAGGGAGGGAGGGAGGGAGGGAGGGAGAAAGGTAGAGTAATGCCTTGGTAGAAAACGAATCCTACAGTAAGATGTCCTACTCAAGTCACACTTGAGCTACATGTGAGCCTGGTACCATGCTGGGCAGTAAGTAACAGAGATGGGTACTTGGTCCTCCTGTCTGTAAGAACTGCCAATGCAGAGGCCATCACTCTGAATTCTTCCCTGCTGATCATGAAGGCTGTTCTGTGCCCACAGTAACCTTTCCCCACTTCCTCTTTCATTTTCTGTTCCTTAACCTCTCTTTTGCCACCTCCTCCACCAGCTTTCTTTATTTCCTCTTCTCTGTTCATAATTTAAATGTGTGCATTATCAACTGGGGAATTGCTGGGTCCAAGTTAGCCATAGCTTTATGAAAGGGGAAAGAGTTTTGTTTCTTTAAATTTCATACCTTAAGGTCTAAGTGGCTGCAGACACAGAAGTAATGTAAGGAAAAGAACATCCATTTTTCTGGGTTTTTTTTTTTCCCACCGTTCTAATAACTGGCCTGGATACTGGTGTCTGAAGAGAACAGTGACACCACAGAACTGTGATGACTTTGTGCTCTAGCAGTTAAGGAACACCTTTTCAAATCAACTCAATAGGGACAAAAAAGTTATGCATAGACATAGGACCCACAAAACAGACCCTAAACGACTTCTTTCATTCTGTGCCTGTTCTTTGAGACTGAGGTTCCCCCTTCCCGCCTAAAGAGAAAGACAAGCTCTGTGCTGGCATTGCGCCTCCAAGCAGCTCTGCCATAGTGTTAATCTGATAAACCCAGGGTTAAGAAAACTCAAAATTCCCTCCAAAGTGCTTCCAGCATGACCCCAAGGAGAAAGGGCTTTGGTCTGACCGCATCTAGCTAGGTAGCACAGGCTGCGCTGGTACTCACCATGGAACCCAGAATGGCCTGCAACTCTTGACAATCCTCCTATCTTAGTCTGGAACGCTGGCATTACAGTCATGAGCCAGCACATCTAGTTTCTAGAATAGCCCCACCCCCACCGTGTGCACCTGTGTGTAGATGCACTGAGGCCACAGAGGACACAGTTGGACATTGATATGTCTTCCTCGTTTGACTCTCCACTTTGTTGGGTTTCTGGTTTGTTTGTTTTTGAGACAGTCTGTCACTGAACCTGAAGCCTGACATTTTGGCTAGACTGACAAGTGAGCCCCAAGGATCCACTCATGTCTGCCCCACCCCACCCTTATCTTGGGATTATAGACATGAACCACTTGGGTCCTTGTGAGAACCTCACCTGCTGGGCCATCTCTCCAGGCTAATCTAGTTCTTTGCTTCCCACTTCTCCCTTTCCCCACTCAGTTGTGAAGTAAAGACACCTCCAGAAAAGAGACAGGAACATTCTTTTGTTTGTTTGGTTGGTTGGTTTGGTTTTGCTTTGGTTTGGTTTTTCTAGGCGGGGTTTCTCAGTGTAACCTTGGCTTTCCTGGAACTTGCTCTGTAGAACAGGTTGTTCTTGAACTCACAGAGATCTGTCTACCTCTGCCTCCTGAGTTCTGAGATTAAAGGTGTGCACCACCACTGCCCAAAAAGACAGGAAAATTCTTACCAACAGGTGTCAATGACCCTGCTGTGACTGATTTACCCTTCCTCTCTTGAGGTTTACCATTGGGCTCCTGCAAGACCCCTCACTTCTGTGGAGTTCCGTCTACCATTCTGAGGAAGTTTGTAAATTAATATGTTCAAACAGATGATGAAGACCTTTATAAATGTTGACTTCCAGCCTTTTTAATATTTTAGCTAGTCAGAGGTCAAACCCAACAGAACAGGCTTCTTCCCCTCCTAGGATAGACTGGGCTGGAAGCATGCCTCTCTGCTATAGGCAACCCAGGCAGTCACTTCTGGAGCACAGTTCTGTACTGCATGTAAGCAGCTTATGTCTGAGTGCTAAGTTCTGAACTTCTCAATTAGCTGTCCTCCAACTTCAGGGACCTATGTCAAGGTCTCCAAGAGACTATCCTGAAGAGTTTCTCCCTTCCCCCTCCACCATAAGGAGCCTTAACAGCACAGTAACAATGTTCTGAGATCTCAGACTCCATTTTGCCTCTAGGCTCAGCCTCTCCAGCTTTAATCCCTTTCTGTTCCAAATGATGAAGGGTAAAGGTTACATAACTAGCTTTCAACATCTTCTGGTTGGTTCTGCTCAGTGGATTCTTTCTCTAAAAATATTTTTTTGAGTTCATTTTTGCAACATACGAACTAAGGTGCTATTTGTAGACCAACTTTGAATTTCAAAAACAACAGTTCAGAATGGTTGCTGGGGCAAATGTCAGCCTCCAACTCCGGAAAGCAGGCCTTTGGCCTACCTGAGCAGAGACCTTATCTGATGTCTCTAGCACTGTGCAAGTATGCGCTCCCAAAAAGGAAGAGCTTGGGGATACTAAATGAACTAAGAGACTCAAAATCACATGGACAGCTAAGTGACCTTATCACCCACCCTCCGTGTCCATTCCTATATAGTCATGGCCTCCAAGTCTTAGCCAGATCCTGTGACTCACAGAGAAAAGCAAGTTGAGCAAGCCCTATGACTTCAATTCCTGGATTAGAGTCTGCAGTTACATCTTTTGTCCTCTGAGCACCTTGGTTCACTGCCTGTTACATGACAGCACCGTGAAGAACAAATTAGTAATTTATAAGATAGTACCTTTGGCCTGGTGGTGCATGCCTTTAATCCCAGTATCAGGGAGGCCAAGGCTCCCTGAGTTTAACACCACAAGTCCCGGGATATCCAGGACTACACAGAGAAACCTATCTCAAGGGGGAAAAAATAGTATTTCGTTGTTGTTGGATTTTTTGAGACAGGAGCTTATACAGCCTAAACTGATCTAGATTTTGCTATATAGTAAAGGATAGGCCTTAACTCCTAACTCCTAACTCTGCCTGGAAAAATACTTTTTAAACTTTGAGACTTAACCACCTTCTGATTATCATTGTTATTATGTTAGAGGTGTTTTCAGGATAACCTCAGTCTTGGGATTATGAAATTTAGTGTGAAATCACTAATTTATCATAGTATCCATTTGTGAGAAATGAATGCCCTAAAAAGGTTGGAAAACCCTGTAAGTGGTTGTACATCTGTGACTCTACTTACAGAATTTTAAGCCAGGTGTTGGTGGTGCACTTTTGGGGACTGTGGACCCCCAAACCCTAAATTTCCTGCAACCCTCCTTCCTGCTGGAGTAAACAACTTGTTTTTCTGTACTTGCAGCTGCTCTGAGCAAACAACTTGTTTTGCAGCTGCTTTGAGCACAAGACCCTCAGGAGTTCCTCATGGCAGGGGAGTGGTTTCTGGTGGGCTTGCAGCTGAGAGTTAGGGTGTGGCCATTAGTCAAGGAGACCCTATATAAGCGGCCCTGGATAACAATAAAGGGGACATTTTTGGCGTTAACTGTGTGTGTGTGTATGTGTGTGTGTGTGTGTGTGTGTATGTGTTTGTGTGTGGTGTAAGAGGTTCTTTTGTTCATGTGTTACTTTCATTGGTTAATGAATAAAGAAACTGCCTTGGCCTAGTTGATAAGGCAGAACTTAGGTAGGCAGAGAAAACAGAACCGAATGCTAGGAGAAAGAAGAGCAAAGTAAGACATGCCATGGATCTTCTGCCTGAGACGAACGCTGGTTAAAATCTTGCTGGTAAGCCACAGTCACGTGGAGATACACAGATTAATAGAAATGGCTTAAATTAAGATGTAAAAATTAGCGAATAAGAAACTAGAGCTAATGGGCTAAACAATGTTTTAATGAATGTAGTTTCTGTGTGGTTATTTTGGGTGTAAGCTAGCTGGGCGGCCGGGACAAACAAGTGGCCTCTCTCCTTGTAACATGTGTGTATATGTGTGTGTGTGTTTCAATCTCCAGGCCCTTGCACAACTTGCAAACCATACCATACATAAAATGTAGCACATAGAGGAGGCATTGCACTACAGTGCATGCCTTAGATCTCAGCACTTGGGAGGAGAGACAGGCAGATCTCTGTAAGTTCGAGACCAGACTGATCTACAAGAGCTAGTTTCAGGACAGGCCCCAAAGCTACAGAGAAACCCTGTCTTGAAAAAAACAAAACGATACAGAATTTTAAAGAAAGTAGTTCTTTAAAAGTTATAACTCAGCAAGGAGAGTGCCTGCATGGAGTCTTGGGCCAGACACCCAGCCCTGATTGTGGTGTTGCATGCTTACAGCTCCAATAGCCTGGGAGGTGGACACCAAAGAATCATTCAAGGTCATTCTTTGCTAAAGAACAAGCTCTAGGTCAGTCTGGACAACAAGAGATCCTGTCTCAAAAAAGTCAAAAGGGAGAAAAACTATCATGAGAAAAAGAGTTATCAACTAGACAATGAACAAGTGCAGGTTACAAAGCCTAGAGTGGCCAAGGCACAGGCCCTAGACTTGGCCAAATTTTGTCAAGAGGGGAGCAGAGCTGCCTCCTGCGACACCGTGGAGAGGGGCAGAGCTGTCCTAGAGAGGTCTGTTCGTATCAGACGGTAAGGCGCACACTTGAATGTCACATAAGTTTGAAAGTTTTTCTACCATAAAAAAAAAAGAAAAGACACACTAGGTGACTTGTCGAGCAAGAGTTCTTTTTTTTTTTAATATTTATTTATTTGTTATGTATACAATATTCTGTCTGTGTGCATGTCTACAGGCCAGAAGAGGGCACTAGACCTCACTACAGATGGTTATGAGCCACTATGTGGTTGCCGGGAATTGAACTCAGGACCTCTGGAAGAGCAGGCAATGCTCTTAACCACTGAGCCATCTCTCCAGCCCAAGCAAGAGTTCTTGAAACAAATCACAATCACAGAGAAGCCCAGAGCAGGCCAAGCAGGGACTTCCTGAGGCTCAGAGAGAAGGCCTCTGGCACAAGCTTCTACAAGCAGGAACCCTCAACTTTATCCTTGCCCTGTCTCTCTGGATTGCAAAATCCATGCAGCTCTTTTTCCTCTGACCTAAGAGCTCCCAGAAGAGGAAAAGGCTGGGTAGAGATATTCAATAAGAGAGGGAATTTCTGTTCCTTGTCACTGTTTTCTGAGACAGGTGAGAGAGATCAGAGGACAAGACTTGACTAATGATGAAAAATTGTAATCTCCACCCTGTCATTCAAATTATGAGCAAATTTACACTAGATTTTATTTTGTGTTCCTTAAAAGCAAGTTTAGAATAAGCCTTGAACACTTAATCTAAATGGGAAACCATTGCCTATCACACATGATATGAAATGGGTGACCCAAAAGGCGTGGTGGCCCAGATAAGACTGCCACAGGAAAACAGACCACTTGACTGCCTGAGAAAGCATTTGTGTATGATCTCAACTGATTTGTACATAGCCACGCTAAGTCACTTTCCATTTCTGATGTGGGATTCCCTTCTGTGTGCTATGAATACCATTGGTTAATAAAGAAACTGCTTTGAGACTGTAGCAGAGCAGGGCAGAGCTTAGGTAGGTGGGGAAAACTAAACTGAAAGCTGGGAGAAAGAAGGTGGAGTTAGAGAATAGCCTTGTAGCCCAGCCAAAGACAGATACCAGAACATTACACGGTAAGCAGCAGCCTCATGGCAATACACAGATTAATAGAAAGGGGTTAAAATAAGATGTAAGAGCTAACCAGTAAGAAGTTAGAGCTAATAGACCAAGCAGTAATTTAATTAATACAGTTTTTGGGTGGTTATCTCGGGAGTCTGGGTGGCTGGGAAATAACAAGAGGCCTCCTACTACACGTTTCTACTATAATTTTAAAAGACAGTGTTCAGGGGTGACACAACAGTTTTATTTTATTTTGTTATCTAGGGAAGGGGCTGGGGATGTAAATTAGTTAGTAGAATGCCTTCTTAGCTTATACGTTCAGATTCAACCCCCAGCAGTGTGCAAACTGGACATGGTGGCACATGAGTGTAATCTTAACACTAGGGAGATGGATGCAGGAGAATCAGAAGTTGAAGATCAGCCTGGGCTATGTGAGACTCTGTCCAGAAAGAAACAAAAGAAAGGAAGGAAGTGAAGAGAGGAAGAGAGGGAGGGAGGAAGAGAGGAAGGGAGGGAGGGAGGGAGGGAGGGAGGGAGGGAGGGAGGGAGGGAGGGAGGGAGGGAGGGAGGGAGGGAGAACGTTCTCCCTCCTGTGTTATATTGGACAGACTCTCAGGACCACCACTGTACTAGTCTACTCATCTGACTTTGAATGGGCTCAATCCTGGGTGCTCTGGAATTTATTCAGAACATTTGGGAGATCTGAAGCCTTAGAGCAAAAGATGCTTTTAGAGCTGTCAAACAGAAAACAAATCAGTGAACATTCTAGAAGATAAACTTGGGAGAAGAAATCCACATTTAATCAGTTTCTGTTTCCCGAGTAGAGTAGCAGCTCTGGATGCCCTGACAGTGACGGGGTCATAGTTAAACCCCATCCTCCCCTGTGTGACCATGCGTCTCTCCACTGAAGAAGGCGCCATCTTCCTGTTCTGCATTTGCCCACAGAGAAACCAGATCCTAGCATCAGAGCACTCACTCAACTCAAATATCCAAAGCCCACTCTACTTGCACGTGTGTGTGTGTGTGTGTGTGTGTGTGTGTGTGTGTGAATACATGTGTCATGGTATGTGGGTAGGTCTGAGGATCTGTGGCAGTCTGTTCTCTCCTGCCATGAGGACCCAAGGAATCAAATCCAGGTCACCAGACTCGGTAGCAAGCATCTTTACTTCCTGCCAGCTACCTTGATCTAGTTTAATCTAGCCAGTGTCTTTTCATGTACTTCCTCCATACCCCAGGAACTAATGCTCTAAAGGTGGGAGGTATGGAGTGGATGAGTGAATAAATGGATATGGGAATAAACGTGTTGTCTGATTATATGCAAACGCATCTGCATAGCTGCATTTGTTCTGGTCTGTTTGCTTGAACATGTTGTCATTATTCATTATGGCAAATGCACTTTTACATTTGGAGGACTTTGTGCTAGCTACAGAATGTTTTCACCACAGTTATCTGGTCTAACCCTTACCCCTGTGTAAGATAAGATAGCTGCTGCGTCCAAAGTGCACACAGCACAGAGCTGGATTCAAACCTGGGGATTGCCACATGCACAAACTGAGCACTGAGGAGGAAGGAGAAGGTTCTGCTCATTTGTACAGATTCTTGTTTCTGAAAATGTTTCTGTGTACGACGTCCAAACACGTGGCAAGCAACATCACTGAACTAACTCATAACATGACATACTCTCTCCAGGTTACTATTCTGATTTTGTATATACAGTCAGTCTTATGCCAAGTCACTGAGCGAAGTTTATGCTTGACTGTGGCTAAATGATACCAAAAGAGTTAATGAATAATCCTCAGGGTTCATTTTTGCTTCTTTTTATCCTTGCTGTATCCACAGAGATTCCATAATCATTTCTTCTCTGCCTGAACGTTAGCCCACGACAAGAAAACCAAACGGCTATCCCAGCAGTGGTCAGTCCATCGTAGAAACTCAAGGATCTGAGTGTTGTCTGTGTGCTCCATTCTGGATTAAGGCTGCTGTGGACACACCTAGAATCCTAGAGCTGTAGACTTCAAGATCATTTGATGCAATGCTTTTCAAATTATAAAAAATGAGATGAATAGTCTATCTAACATGGAAGAAGCCCAATGGGCAAAGCCAATTAGAGCAGATGCACTGTACTCAAAAAAGAGGCAAGGATGAGTGTAAAAAGATCCTGCAGAGCACAATGGTCTCAGAGATAATTCAACAAAACGTTATGAGTGGTCCAGAATGTAAACTGACTAGGGAAAGAATTGGCAGAGCTTACTTTTGCTATCCTTTGGGTTTCTGTGTTCTTTTCAACTATTTATTTGTTTAAATACTTGAGTATTTGATTACTTAAATTTGAGATAGAATTTCATTAATCCAGGCTGGCCTTAAACTGACTGTGTAGCCAAGGCTGAATTTCTGACCCTCCTGCCTCCACCTGCTGGAGTGTTAGGATTATAGACATGCGCTGCCTTGCCCACTTTATTCTGTTCCAGGGATCAAACCCAGGGATTAAGCACTTTAATAGCTTTACCAAGCCACATTCCAACTCCCATCATGACTTTTAAATAACATACACATGCAAACATATACACAATCCTTAGAAAGATGCTGTTTCCTCAAGCAATCTGGGTTGGGAACATTCCCACCCTAAGGGAAAAGCATGCATGTCCGAAGGGATGTAAAACATTTGTGCCTTTTTACCCACTGCAACCAGCATGTGATTTGCTCACTTAGCATGTTAGCAACACCATAAAACTAAGATTACAGTGGGCCCTGTGCTTTTTCTGCTGAGTTATGAGTCTTTGTTCTTTTCCAAATACCATAAGTTGAGCAGAACTGGCAAGGCATAGCTCTTGTAGACCAGGCTGGTCTCAAACTCACAGAGATTCACCTGCCTCTGCCTCCCAAGTGCTGGGATTAAAGGCGTGCGCCACCACCACCCGGCTTCTGGCAAGGCATCTTGCAAGTTACATTTCGACATCCATTCTCCAGCATAGGAATAGAACTTCAACTGGCCACATAGCTATCAAGGTGAAGATCCCTGTTGTGGCCACTGTGACAGCATGAAGAGACTGCACAGTCAACTGAGTTCCAGCCCATGGGATGTAAGAAAGAGACATGCATCATTTTTCTCAGCCTTTCATTCAAAAACATGAAGTACGGGACACTTCCTCTCTGCTGACAGTGAAATGTATAGTAAAAAGCTGCAGACTTCTGCAAGAGAAGAAAGGGCACTGATTTTCTGTTAAGACAATGTTCTCTGGCTATTGTTTGTTACAGAAGCTTTTGTGAGTCACTGTCAAATACAATAATGTCACCATCCTCAATGGATACGCAGCTTCGTGCAGGAGATTCAGTCACTGAGAAATAGAGTTGAGGCTCAGATGTCTTTATTCTTAATGTTATTCTTCAACAAAGAGATCCCTCTTTGAGATCCTGCATTTTGTTCCAATCCTGAGGTAGACCCCCATTCAGAACAGCTAGTCGTGATTCCTCTATTAAGTGTAGTTCCCAGGCCTGCCAAATTCATAGCCGTATCAGCTTCGTCCAGGAGCACTTTGGGAAGGAAAGGTAATTTTCTTTTCAATGAATTTGTCAGTTCATTTTCAGTCTTGAAATTTAAAACAGAAAACTGTGGACCAAGAAGAGCAAGGAGACTTTAGAAGTGAGAAGAAGAAACAGAGGGTCCCACACCAAGTGCTAATTGCTAACACTCTAAATGTAGGTTTTTCCTTCATCCGGTTGAGGCCCATAGGAGAGGGTGGGGAAAATAATGTGTTTATTGCCAACCCAGTAAAGACAGCAGGAGGCAAAACTCTAAACCCTGGTTTTCTCACCATCACCAGGTGGAGAAAATCACCTTTAGACAACCTCATACTGGTCCATCCAAAGAACAAGGGGATTAACCTTATTTTCTCATGTGCTTAGATAGCTGCAGCAAACTCTTAACAGCATTTCTACAGATGAATTTTTCTTATGTTAATCCTTGCTATTATTATAACTCCATGAGGGAGATTATAATTATTTTTCCATTTTACAGACAAGAGAAAAACACAGCACAAATACATTCTACGTGTTTGTTAGTAAATAAGTTTATTTTGGAAGGATGAAAAATGACACCTGGTTTTTGTTAGCATACTGAGTAGCAACCGTTGAGGAAGTGTGAGTACTCACATTTTCACCTGGAACTATTTTAAGTCACTTCTTCAGTAGGAAAGTTAATCCACTAAACTGAGTCGTACTTAAATCAGACTGTGCCTAGCTAGCGGAAGTGGGGTTACTGGCTAGGAAAAGAGTTGAAGGTCGTCGTGTATTTCCCAGGACCTCCACCAGGGGGTTGTTTATTGTTTCATAATTGTCAATGAGAACTACAGTTCTATATTACTTAAATTCTGAAAAATTAGAATTTAAATTCCTACCTTTCAAACTCCGTGGTTTTGTGTTTTTGTTAATGATTCCACAAAAGATTCCCCCAGACTTTGTGCATTGGGGGAAGGGGAGAAGACAGAGAGAGAGAGAACTCTTCTACTGAAATTTAACTGTTCACTGTCAAGATATCCGATTGCACTGTGATGTCACGCTCCATAGCACTGATACTTTGAAACCCTCCCCCTCTCCAGTGCAAACTTGGAGAGTTCGAATAGCTCTTCTTTAAATAATAGTTTTTTCCTGTGCTGTGTAAGGTAAAGATCTATAACATCTTCTGTTCTCATTTTCATTCCGTTTGGTAAAGGGTTAACAGGGCCGTGAAAAGGCTCTATGGGTGAGGGCACTTGCGATACAAGCCTAACAAGGGTTCCATCATGGTAACCCACTGAGAGATGGGAGTAGAAAATCAACTCCACTGAGGTCCACACATGCACTGGGGCATGCTTCCCCATCCGCACACATGAAAAATAAATAAAATATATATCAAAAAGCAAAGACTGTAGACCGCCTTGACGGGTTACTCTGTCTAGGGTTTGTAACCCACCTGGCTGGTCAGTTATTCCAGGGTCACGGAGAGGCTGAAAGACATAGGCTGATAAGGGGAAGGAGGCTAGGCAGATTTGCCGAAGCCTCCGTTTATTAGAGTCATGGTTACAGCTTATATAGCCCCTGGATGAGGAGCTTGGGGGGCTAGGGCACTGGATCTTGCCACGTGGCCCATATCCGTCACGTAGGCCAAGAGGTTACAATCGGTCAGGTCACGATTCCTTGGTCAGGAAATCACAAGTTGACACACCTAGTTCTCTAGATAGTTTGGAATGTGAGGCGGGTTCCGCTAACAGATAACTCTCTATTAACAGTTAGTTTGGGTGTGGGATAGGCTTTGTCAATAAAACTATTCTCAATACAATTGGGAAGTGGGGCTCTCCGCAAAACTCCTCACGGCGGTGATTTCTATAATAATTTGGGGGGACATGGCTCCTGACATAAGACATTGCTGGATTCCCGAGGAAGCTCCCGGGCAGATAAAAATAGTCACATGCTCTGATCTACCAGATGTAAATGATGTTACTGAGTGAGCCTTCTGGAAAACCAGCTTAAAGAGAGAGAACTCAGCTAACAGATCCTACTCCCTTTTTCTTCTCCTTTCCTTTACAGGAGAAGCGACATCAGAAGGGTTCTGTTAGAGCCGGGCGGTAGTGGTGCACGCCTTTAATCCCAGCACTTGGGAAGCAGAGGCAGGCGGATCTCTGGGAGTTCGAGGACAGCCTGGTCTACAAGAGCTAGTTCCAGGACCGGCACCAAAGCTACAGAGAAACCCTGTCTCGAAAAACCAAAAAAAAAAAAAAAGGCTCCACTGAGTGAACACAAAGAATGGGACTCTAAAGCCAGTTCCATGTAAAGAGAATAACAGGGTGTTTTTTTCCCATTTAAACATCTCTTTTTCTGATTTTAAAAATTTTAGTCTCTACATGATCAGCAGCAGAAGATAGAAAGGTTTTCAACCTTCAAAGCTGGGATAGGTCTACAAGGCATCGTTAAACATTCTGTCATCCAGCCACTAGGTGTTTCCAAACAACATCTGAAATCAGATGATCTGTTGGTGAATCAGATCAATCATGCAAAAATAGGATTCAGTTATATTAAAAGACCATTCTCCACTTACTCCAGTAAAATTAATTTGCACATAAAAAGAACATGTATCTAAGATTTTTCCGTTTAATATTGTCAAGTCTATAAAGTATTCCATCTTGTTGTTTTGTCTTTACATAAAAACTCTGTGCTCAGGACCATGTACACTCATGATGAGAGCAAGAGGAGCCTCTGAAGGAAAGATTAATGTGGTGATATTTTGTTTGTGAAGTAACAAATAAAGCTTGCCTGAAGATCAGAGTGTGGAGCTAGCCACTAGTTAGCCATAAAGGCCAAGCATTTGAGAGACAGAGGTGATGAATTCATGGCCACCCTGGGCTACACGAGATCAAATCAGTCTAAAAGAGAAATAGAGCCAAGCAGTGGTGGCTCACACCTTTAATCCCAGCACTAGGGAGGTGGAGACAGGAAGTGATACGTCTGGGCCAAGAGAGGAATATAAGGCAGGAGGAGACAGGAGCTCAGGATTCAGCCTGAGGCTCCCTAGAGAGAGCATTCAGTCTGAGGAGTTCATGGAGGAAAGAACTAGTGGCTGGCTGCTCTGCTTCTCTGATCTTTCAGTTTTCATCCCCTAATATCTAACCCCAGGATTTCATTATTAAGACCAAGTAGAATTCGCATTACAGATTTTTTTTTAAATATTTATTTATTTATTATATATACAATATTCTGTCTGTGTGTCTGCCTGCAGGCCAGAAGAGGGCACCAGACCCCATTACAGATGGTTGTGAGCCACCATGTGGTTGCTGGGAATTGAACTCAGGACCTTTGGAAGAGCAGACAATGCTCTTAACCTCTGAGCCATCTCTCCAGCCCCTACAGATTTTTTAAAAAAGCATAAAGCCAGCTGTCGTAGTGTTTTCTTGCAACCTTGCACACTTGGGTGGCTGAGGCAGAGGATCACCTACCTTTTCACTGGACAGATCAAGTTCTAGTGGCATGTCTGCTGTGGGATCTAGCCACTTTCTGACTAGATCAGAGGCTACTGCCCAGAAGGGAATTTATGTCTGGTACTATAAACCTGGCTGGGGTGAGAGGGCAGGGCCAGTCCCTTGTAGAGAAAATATAGCTTTTGATTTGCTAAATGGGTATGACATGTCCATCATGTTACCTTCTAAATAATTGCATTTATACATATAGATGACTGTTGCTGTAGCTTTGGTCCAAGAAGCTTCTTTTTGCAATGGGCTGTAGTTAACATAGACATTCATAATTAGTCAAAGTGATGAGAACAAGAGACTCTTGAATATGCAGCCGTAAACAGAACATTAATATCAATCCTTTCACAGCTCGGAACTTTGCAGACAAGAGGACAGAAAGAGTGTAAGAACTGGAAGGACTGGTGGTGTGGGATGCTGTCCTCTGGCAATAACTTGGTCATGACTCTCTTGGGCTCACAGCGACTGGGATTGCCCATGTAAGATCTGTACAAGATTGGTTCTATTAACATTCTGTCATGGAGGTAGGAGACACACATGAAAGCCTGCTCCTTCCTGAGGATCTTAGGCAGTTAATGGCTGCTAGGGCAGAGAGAAAGACATTTTCCTCATTGATGAAGCCCAATGGCATGATGTTCAAGCCTCTGGAAGCAGCCCTAACTGAATTTATGGAAAAGCACACAAAGGAAAGAGGCTATGAAGGTAGATGGGCCCTAGTTGGGAAGTGTGAGGACTTGAGTTCATCATGAGGGGAAGAGGACAAGAGAAGGTAATGGGGTAAATACAGCTTAAAAAGACCTTAAAGAAATACACAACTGTACATAGTCAATATAAGCTTTTTAAAGCAGGGAAAGGAAGAAAACTCAAAATAAGACAAAGAATAACTATAAAAAATTCCAATAAGAATGAGACTTCTTGCTAAGTCTGATGGCCCAAGCCTCTAATTTTAGCTACTCAGAAAACTGAAACAGGATGACAAACTCAAGACCTGCCTTTGTTACACAGTGAATTTAAGGCAGTCTGGAAAAGTAAGACCCAGTCTTAAATTTTACAAAGGAAAAGAAGGAGTGAGGATATAGATCAATAGTAAAGCATTTGCCTGGCATCCCAAGACCCAGAGCTCAATTTCCATTAACACAAAAAGGTTATAAGTATTGGATAACAGCTACTATTGAAAGTGTATCTGCAGTATCCCAGCTCTGTAGCAGTTAGCAGGAACTGGAGACAGGCCCTCCACTGACTCTAAAATCTGGGCTTCGGTTATATCTTTCAATCACTAATCAGAGCACGAGAATCCCACACTTACAGAATGAAAACATTCAGTGGGTTTCTGGGTATATTACTGAATTAATTTTGCTCTTGTCTCCACATTCAAAAAAATGTCTCTAGGAACAGGAGCTAAGAAGAGCACTTGCTTCTCTTGCAAAGGACCTGAATTCAGTTCCTAGTACCCCCATGAAAGGTCACAACTATCTGCAATTCCAATTCATGGGGATCCAGTTTCTTCTTCTAGCTTTTATGGCCACCTGGCACACATGTTATACATACATACATACATACATACATACATACATACATACATACATACAAACAGCATTCACATACATAAAATAAAAATAAACACATTTTAAAGATCTTAATGTTTCTATTTCAAATAAAGAGATTTGAAGAGGCGTCTTTACGCCACTAACAAGTATCTCATTGATGAATTCCAATCAGGTCTGTGATCAGTTTTTATTATGTGTAAGAAATTACCATCAACTTCAGTGGCTGAAACAATAAACACCCAATTATCATCTCTGAAAGTACTTACAGGGAGCACATGTACTCAAGACCTCACAAGGTTGAAGTCAGGGCGTCACACAAGCCAGATGCTCTCAGGGTCAGGCTTTCTTCCCAGCTCTCTCTAAATGTCAGGCACACTACAATGTCAAGCCTGTTAGAATGCTTCCAACATTCTAGAGCATTCTGTCATTTGAAAACACAGTTAATGATCTAGGGCCTGGCCAGGCATAGTGGCACACACCTTTAATCCCAGCACTTGGGAAGCACAGGCAGATGGGTCTCTGTGAGTTCAAGGCCAGCCTGGTCTACCTAGTGAGTTCTAGGAAAGCAAGGGCTATTATATAGTGAGATCCTGTCTCAAAAACAAATAAACAAAAAGTCTATGGTCTGAACATACCTGACCTGTCTGAACATACCTGTCCTATCTGAAAAGTAGGTAACCCTTGAACACTCAAGTCCCTGGGTTCAATTCTCACAATGGTGTTGGGGGCCCAGGACAGTCTGGTCTCACACGGGGCTCAGGTCACACTGCTGTCACAGCTGGCAGCACCAGGTTCCAGGAAAATCCAAAGCTGACACCACCCAGGGAGGAAGTACCTGACATTCCATTCATTAGATAAGATAAAATAAGATCACCAGACAACCCTGAGCCCAGGCCTCACCTATTCTCTTTTTGCAAAGACCCCCAGAGAAATGTCAACCAATAAGGGTCCTGAAACCTAGAAATCCCTTCACCCAAACCTCTACTATGATAAAATCTCACCCCACCTGGGCTTGGGACTCTCTGCCCTCAACCGCTGTATTGGACAAACAAGAGTCCAAGTTTAAGCTTGAATAAAGGTCTTTGCTTTTATATACAGGACTTAGTCTCCTAGTTGGTTTTGGGGGGATACCATGATCTGGGCATAATGGTGCTAAAAAGGTAATTGTAATGGATACGTTTAGGTCACAGTTCTGCAGAGGAAATAAATGCCCTATTCTTAAAAATTATCCAGAAATGTCATTGCTAGCACTACATGGTCACTACCATCCTGAAACCAGGTATTCTACATGTCAGAATGACAACACTTCTATTAGTTAATTTTTGTTGCTGTTGCTTATGGGAGGAAAAATGTCTTTGGGTTCATGGTTTCACAAAGTTCAGTCTATCCTGCAGGGAGGAGGGAGAGCTGGCCAGGACAGCTCCTGCATGGCAGGCTGGGAAGCAGAGTCAGCTCAGCTCACTTCCTTCTCTTCTTTCTGGGATAGTGGATTTTCCTCTCTTCGATCCCTCACAGACACACCCAGAGGCACTCTTAAACAATCTCTAAAACCGGTGAGGGCCTGGCCACTCCTAGGTGTGGCTGAGGATAGGGTTTTATTGTAGCTATGAGAGAACAGCCAGAGGCATCTGTAAGAGTCCAGACTGAAACTGGGCCGTGAGAGTAAACAGAACTGGGGTGGTGGTTGGGGGCGGAGGTTGGAAGGAGAGAAGAGAGAGGGGCAAGAGAGAGCACCGGGAGCCAAGAGCAGCACAAAGGTTTACACTGAAATGTGTTTGACTTTGGACCATTTCATTTTAATATCCCTAAGGAGAAGCATTATAAACCCAAGGCCAAGGCCCTGGACACTTAGCAGAGTTGGGTGAGCTGTCGATACTAAATTTGTCTATGACTGCTCCAAGGCCAAAATAGCCGGTTTTCTATAGGAAAAAAAATTCGGGGAGGGGAAGCAGGAGCCACTGGTACTGAGTTACATTTGTCCTGGGTTGTTTTGGGACCTGACATTGAGTTGATAGTGAAGATTACTCATCATGTTTTCCTCAGACTAGAATGAAAAGAGATGAACAAATCTTCCAATTCCTCCCCAGAAATAATAAACCCTCAGATCTCCATGCATGGATTTGGGGTTTAGGCGCTTCCTCCTTAGCTCTGAATGCAGGCAGCCACAGGACAACTTCCTCCTGAGGCTCTTTCTTCAGTGTGACCTAATGGCAACAGCATTTGTCTCAATTCCCTTATGGTCCCATGAGCCACATGATATAGGCTTTATTAAGCCCATTTCAACTAAAACTAGTCCGGGTGAACTATGGTATTTGCAGATAGGAACCCTGACCAGTATGATAATGATGACAGCAACATTGCCCTCAAGAACTATTTCTCTGATGGGGTCAGATTGAAGCTCCTGTGGGAGTCAAGCCATCACAGCAGTAGGAAGGGCTGCTCTAGAGAGCTGTGGCCACATGCAAGGAAGAGCTTGGCAAACCTGGGAAGACCAAGTTCCTAATTATTAAAAGGAGGAAATTATGTGAGAGAAAAAAATCCAGACTAGCCTGGATGCTATTACAGAAACAAAGACAGTGTGATAGTTAATTTTATATGCCAGCTTACCTAGATCAATCGTGCTTACGTATTTGGTCCAATGGAGGCCAGGGTGTAGTTATGAAGTTATTCATTATTCACTTGTTTATTTCTTTCTTTCCATATTTGTATGGATGTATGCATGGGGGAAGGGTGCACATATATACACGTGGAAACCAGAAGACAGCCTTGGACAGCCTTCTTCAGGCTCTGGAAACCATTTTTACCTTTTTGTTTGTTTGTTTGTTTTAGGGGGTGCTGAGAGAGAATCTCTCACTGCCCTAGTATTTATCTAGTCAGGTAGGAGAGCCTCCCATGTACTCGAAGGATCTACTATCTCCATCTTTCCACAACTAAGATTATAAATGTGCACCAGCACAAACAGATTTTTAAAGGGTTTTGCTTGTTTTGTTTGTTTATTTATTGTCCATTAGTGTTCTGTCTGTCTGTCTGTATGTACACATCACGCATGTCTGATGTCTGAGTTTATTTATTGTCCATTAGTGTTCTGTCTGTCTGTATGTACACATCACGCATGTCTGATGTCTGAGTTTATTTATTGTCCATTAGTGTTGTGTCTGTCTGTATGTATGTACACATCATGCATGTCTGGTGTCTGAAAATGTTACGGATGACTGTGAACCATCTTGTGAGTGTGGGAGCGGAGCTCAGGTCCTCAAATCCTAACCACTGAACCACCTTTCCAGTGCCCGCAACCAGATTTCATTGCCTGGGTTCTGGGGATCAAATTAAGGCCTGTGAACTTTTGGAACAAGCTATTTGCCAACTGAAATACCTCCGTGGCCCAGGGTATTGTCTGTTTGTTCTAGGAGACAGACGTTCATGAATCCCAGCTGACCTCCCACTCCCTATGTAGAATAAAATGACCTTTGAACTCCTGATCCCTTGCCTCCCACCCCAGAGCACTGTGGTTAAAGGTGTGCATCACCAGGCCAGATTTATGGATTTATGGGTAGAATCCAGGGTTTCATAGACAAGAATTCTACCAATTAAACTTTGCCCTTGGCCCTCTAAAGACATTTTTTTTAAAGTGATATTACGCTGATCGACTTTGAGTCGCTTACAAAGGTGGACTTCACACAAACAGTTGAAAAACCTAAGAGAAAAAAAAAACAGCTATCTTCAGAGTCAAACAGGGCTCTCTCCTGAGTCTCCACCCTACTGTCTTTCCTACAGATAGATTCAGACTGGCAGCCCCCTATAAAGGCAAGAGCCAATTCCTTTTAAATCTTTTTCCAAATCCTCAGAAAAACAGAACTCTGACTAATCCAAACAAGATTGGCTTAGAGAACCACCAGCCCTCTAAAAAGAATGCCTTGTGTTGTGTGGCTACAGAGACTGAAATTATGACATATTCTTATCTTATGGGTTGTTGAGTTACAACAACCCTGAGTTTGAGCACCTCCTAAGTTTTCTAAGACTCTCCTAGTCAATGGTTAGATGGTATACTAAGAAGTCTGGTGACTCATGCTCAAACTCCCAAGTCCCTTTGGCTTTCCCAGACCCAAGCAGCTCTTTCTTGATCTGTCTGGGGAGGCCATTCTGATCTGTCTTGAGTTCCAGGCAACAGCCAAGACTGGCAATGGCCTCTTCCCATGTTCTTTACAAGAGAACTAAAGTTCTTCAGCCTTCAATGATTTGTCTTGCCATCCTGACTAGAGTCTGTGAATTTTCTCCAAAGACTTAGAGTTAAGGGGTGGTTCACACTCAGTGGAATTCAGAGGTGGGGCTTTGGGTGTTCACAGGCTCCTGAGCACTTTGACCTATTCTGTATCTTATTTCCTCGAACTTCTGTGAGGTAGTGAGCTCGGGGAGTTAACAAGGAGGTGGGGCTAGTTGAGGAAGCAGGACCCTGGTGAGTGTCCTGGTTTATCTCTTCTTGGTCTCCGAAGCAAAGGAGACAATTGATCACGGACTGAAATGCTGAAACCATGAGACAAAATATTTCTTTCTTGCTGATTTTCTCAGGGATTTTGGAACAGTAATGGAAAGCTGACAAACATACAAATCAATAAAATTGATAATAATAATAACAAGCCTGTCTAATGAGATGGGTCAGGAGGTAAAAGGGCTTGCTAATGAAACCGATGACCTGAGTTCAAGTCCCAGGACCTGGGTGATGGAGGGGAAAGAGCCAACTCCCTCAGGTTGACTTTTGCATTTCACTCCCTCGCATGCATGTGCTCACGCACACACATGCACACACATACATTGAAAGAATCAGAGTAAGCACAAGACACCCCAAGACCAACTTCTCAGCACAAAGGAGATTTATTTTCCCAGAGGTACACAGGGTGGGGAATAAGAAATAAAAACCGGAGATAGAGAAGAGGAAGGAGGCTTATGTTAGCTGGACCTTGGTAGTCAGCTTTGGGAGGAGGAAGTAGCCAAATAAGGGAATGGACCCTGTTGGCTTTGTTAGCTTTAGGAATGTAATCTAATGGTTTTTAGCAAGGTAGAAGGGATGGGGGGCAGAAGGGCAAAAGGCAAAACCAATCAGCACTATGTTTGCCATGCTCAGGCCTGATAGAGCCCTTTTATACACAATAAATAACTAAACTGTAATGAAAATATTTTTATTTATTTATTTATTGTTTTTTGTTTTTTCGAGACAGGGTTTCTCTGTGGTTTTGGAGCCTGTCCTGGAACTAGCTCTTGTAGACCAGGCTGGTCTCGAACTCACAGAGATCTGCCTGCCTCTGCCTCCCGAGTGCTGGGATTAAAGGCGTGTGCCACCACTGCCCGGCGAAAATATTTTTTAAATTGGTAATTAAAATAACAGAAGGAAAAGTGAGGCAAATATGGTGACTTCTCCCCTTCTTTCTCCCCTTCTCTCTCCCCTTCTCCCCAGACCAGGCTGGCCTCGAACTCACAAAGATCCACTTACCTCTGACTCCCGAGTACTGGGAATAAAGGCCTGCGCCACCACCGCCCAGCTCTCTCTAGCTTTCAGAGCCTCTCCTGGAACTAGCTCTGGTAGACCAGGCTGGCCTCAAACTCACAGACATCTGCCTGCTTCTGACTCCCAAGTGCTGGTACTAAAGGCATGCATCACTACCACCTGGCTTCTTATCCTTCTTAGTAAGACTAAGCTGAAGTCAGTTATCAGGAGGGAAAGCTGAAGAATCAGAGAAGCAGAGTGGCCAACCACTAGAGAGACCTTTTACCTCTCTACCAGTGCTCAGACCAAAGGGGCAATCCTGTCCTCAGACTGCTTCCTCAGACTGCACCATTATACTCCCAGCCCTTGTTTGTATTCTTCAATTGTTTTTTTCCTTTCATAGGCAGAAACTTCTCATACAGAGTTGGATCTGTTGTGCTTTCCTGTCCCTTTAAGGGACAAGCCACGCCCACTCCCATTACCTCTGACCTGCTCATTGCCATCTTGCCCCTTCCCTCTTCTGCTTCTTCGGCGTGCGTACGCGTTTTCTCTCTCTCTCTCTCTCTCTCTCTCTCTCTCTCTCTCTCTCTCTCTCCCACCCCCCCCCTTCAATAAATGCTTTTATGGCTAGTTTCTGTGTCCATGGGTCTGCTCACATGCGCCCGCTGCATTGGGAATTCCACCGCGTGGCTCCCCGCCGGTGGGAACTTTGCCGCTGCTTGGGTGCCAGACTCCAGAGCTGGCGCCCGGCACCCGGCCACCCCGCTCGCACCCGCTGGAGCTCGCTGCTGCTCTGTGAGCCCCGGGGGACTCCCCCACATCATTTTAGAAAGAATAACAGGATCATTTTCATAATTCTTCATCTCAAGATATACTGCCCCCATCTCTTCTCACTTTGATGCCAGGCAAGGGATAGAAATCAAGCATCACGGTTGGGGTGTGGCTCTGCTGGTCACTTGCTTCTCTGGCACATACCCAGGCCTGGCTTCAATCCCCAGCATAAACCGGTGTGGTAATGCACACGTGTCATCCCAGCCCTCAGGAGGTAGTGAAAGACCCCCAATGCTGGGGAGACTCTCACCTAAGCCTCGGGATAACATGCCCCCCCCCCCAGTAACCCACGAGAGACCGTCCTTGCTGCAATCACATGAGGCTTTAATGATGAGACAGGAACCAGTGCACTGGGGCCGAGACTCATAACCCACGCAGGGGGAAAGTTCGACCCCGAGTGACCGGGAGAACCAATTTTTAAGGGAAGAAATCACAGTCCAGTGATCCGGAATTGGCAGGGAGTGTGTCACAGAAAATTCCGAAAATACCAGTGAAGATCACAAGGGGGCAACTCCCTGCCTCTCAGGACCACTACCAAGGTCATAATCAGCTAGTTCCTAAAACACATTACAACGACAATCACAAGGGGGATACTCCCTGTTTCTCAAGATTACAATCTAACTTTATCTTCAGCTAGTTCCTGAAACACAGTCACTAAACTGGCTAATGCTAGATTTCTGATTCTTCTCTTCCTGGTTAGATTTTTGGCTATTTTCTTCCGGCTGGGGGGGCGGGGAGGACTTGGATTTATCCATGGCTTTCTTTGGGGATACCTGGAGTTATCTAGGTCTTTCAGTAGAGGCAGGAAGATCTGAAACCCAAAGCACTTGTAGCATAGTGAATTTGAGGTTATCCTGGGCTACATGTGCTCCTTTCTTAAAAAATTAAAAATTGTAGAAAATATTTGGAAGCAACAGCTAGGAGCCATACTTCTCAATGTCTCCTATACAGACCGTTAATGCATTTTCACCTGGACTGGTTAATAGCTCACTGGTACAGCACCACTCATGTTCCAGGCCCTGAATCAGCTTGCAGCATCTCAAGAAAAAGCTTTTTCATAACTTCGGATCATAAGGTAGAAACAAGAAATACTGCTTTAAGACTTGGTACTTAGAGGTGTTAACTGAGGTTTCTGTTCCACGAGGTCCACATCCACTTAGTCCCAAAGAAATACTCGGAGGTCTACACTAATTATAAACTGATTGGCCTAGTATCTCAGGCTTCTTATTAACTCTTATAATTTATATTAGCCCATAATTCTTGTCTGTGTTAGCCACGTGGCTTGGTACCTTTTTCAGTAAGGCAGTCACATCTTGCTCGCTCTGTGTCTGGCTTCCTCTCTGTCTGGGTAATTACTGCAGACTGAAACTTCCCTCTTCCCAGAACTCTCATTGGCCCACCTCTACTTCCTGCCTGGTCACCCTGCCTATTCTTCCTGCCTGGCTATTGGCCAATCAGTGTTTATTTCAAATACGAGTGACAGGGTACAGACCATTGTTCCACAGCATCAAGGTACTGTGGTATTACTATTATGAATGTGGATCAGGGTAGAGAGGGCACCTGCTGAGATTTCCAGGTTACAGATTTCTATCAGAAAGACAAAACATCAGGAGGATGGGAATAGGAGAGCTGGGGTAGATCTAAGGTTCAAAAGTCACCAAATACTGACACTTCGTAGCTTATACATAGAGTCACCTTCTCCAACACTTAGAGAGTAGAGTGTGAGCTTGGGGAGTTTTGTTTGTTTCTTTTTCCTTTTGCCCCATTTTGGTAATGAAGCCATTGATTCAAAGACTTTACAGCCTTCTTCTGCCGTTGGTTCCTTCTGAGTGTTTCTCTTGATGCTCCTGAGCCTTCTCCCTCTTTTGCTTGACTGTCATGTTCCTCCTAAACATGGTTAAGAGACTATAGCTCCCCCACACAAGCATTTCTAGTACAGAATCAGCTCCTAAAATATGAAAGTGTGGGCTACTCTCCACTGAAGCCCTGGAAACTGTTTTGAATCTACTTGCTTGGTGAAAGGGTGAAACCACCTCATTAGGAAAGTAGATCTTATTTAAGGGAGGAGTACAGGAGCACACATGTGAATGTGCAAGTAAATGTGTGTGTATGCACATTTGAAAGCCAGCAGACAAGCTTTGGGGCTATTCCTCATGTGCTATTACATTTTTTTAAATTTGAGATTTAATTTTATTATTTATTTAGTGGGTGGGAGCATACATGCTACAGAATGTGCTTGGATACTGGAAGACAATTTGTGGGATTTGATTTTTCTCTTTCCACCATGTGTACCTTAGTTGAAGTTTCTATTGCTGTGATAGAACATGAAGACCCAACAGCTCGGAAAGGGTTTATTTCAGTTTACAACTGTTAGGATATACTCCACTACTGCTGGAAGTCAGGGCAGGAACTCAAGCAGAGCAGGAAGCTAGAGGTGGGAATTGAAGCAGAGAGTCTATGGAAGAGTGCTGATAACTGACTTTCTCCTCATGGGTTGCTCAGCCTGCTTTCTTATAGCTCTCAGAACCACTCCAGGGATGGCACCACCCACAGTGAGCTGGGCCTTCCCATCAATCATCAATCAAGAAAAGGCACCACAGTTTTGCCCATATGCTAATGCAGTTGGGATGTTTTCTTGATTGAGATTTCCTCTTCCAAATAAATGACTCTAGCTTGTGTCAAGTTGACACAAAACCAACTGGGACAATGTGGGTCCCAGGGATCAAACTCAGGTTCTCAGTCCTGTAACAAGCACCTTTACCCACTGAGCCATTTTGCATCCTCACCCTTTCTAAGATAGAGTCTCTTACAGGGATCTGGGGCTCACTGCTTAGATTATGGTTGGCCAGCCAGGGACCCCAGGGGCACCTCCTATCTATTTTCTCCAGCACTAAGAATACAAATTCATGCTGCTTCTCCTGCTTTATTATATTGGTTCTTGGGAAGGGACTAACTGAGCCACGAGCCACTAGCCTGTATTCTTATTCTCTATTAAGTTTAAGAAATGGATGCATGTCTACATTAACGATAAGTCTTTTGTGCTTTTTCAAAGTATTTTAAAGACTCATCTTGCTTTTGATTATTTCTTTGTATTGTATTCTTTTTTTTTTTTTTTTTTCAAGACAGGGTTTCTCCATAGCTTTTTGGTTCCTGTCCTGGAACTAGCTCTTGTAGACCTTTAGGTGGAATCTTAAGATAGTAACTTTATAACTCTTAAATATAGACAAGTTGGGGTGGGGATGTATTGAGCTCAATTGGTAATATTTGCCTAGCCACCCAAAGCCTTGGGTTAATCCCCAGCACAACATAAACTAAGAGTGGTTGTACACACCTATAATTCTAGCTTTCAGGAGGTGGAGAAAGGGAGAAAGGACGGTTAGGAGTTCAAGGTCATCTCTGGCTATATATGTTTCTTGAATTCTGAGCCTGTGTAAGGACAGCTATGTTTATCTTTTGAACTGTAATACTTGTAGCTGGATTTCTCTTTGAACTGTCAACCAGCTCCAAAATAAAGACACAGAGATTTGTTATTGGTTATAAATGTTTGGCCTTAGGTTAGGCTTGTTCCACTAGCTCTTTTAACTTAATTTAACCTGTGTCTATTCATTTACATTTTGCCTCTGGGTTTTTTAGTTCTTTCATTTTGTATGTCCTGCTTCCCTGCTTCCTCCATGTCTGTCTGTCTAACTGGCCACTAGCATCTTTTTTCTTTCTTCCCCAAGCTGAAATCTTCCTCTTACTTATTCTCCCTACCCAGAAGTCCTGCCTATACCTCTTCCCTTCCTATTGGCCATTCAGTGTGTTCTATTAAACCCATCAGGTGCCTCAGGTAGACAACATAAAATAGCAACATATCTTTATAAAATTAAACAAATGCAACACGTCTTTGCATAGTTTAACAAATATTTTACCAAAAAAAAAATATATACCTTTACAAGTGAAAAGGTTGCTACTAAATGCTTGAAGGGTAAGCCAGGGCTCTACTCAGCTGGAGGCCTGGTGACCCAGTGGTGTGACTTTGTTTGTTTTTAATTAAGAACTCTAGCCCAATTCCATGGGATTTTAGGACAATAAAATTATATAATAATCTAAGACTGGTTTGTAATCCCAACACTTGGAAGGCGAAGACAGAGGGATCAGTAATTGAAAGTAAGCCTTATATATGAAACCCTGTCTCTAAAAAGTGATACATACTCTTTGTGGTGGAGGAGTCTAGAGATGATGTTCAGAAATGGCCCCTTAAAAGGAGAAAGAAAAGAAAATAAGTCCTTGGACCTCAGGGAGAGGAAAGAGAGAATGTAGTCTTTGCTTCCTTCAATGATACCTTTGTCCATGTTACCAATCTTTCTGGCAAAGAAATCATCTACCAAGTAACTGGTAAAATGAAGGTAAGGACTGGCATAGATGAGTCCTCTCCATATGCAGTCATGTTGGCTGCCTAGGATGTGACCCAGATATGCAAGGAACTGGGCATTACTGCCCTGCATATCAACTCTGGGCAACAGGAAGAAACAGGACCAAGGTTTTTGTATGATGTTAAGATCTTTGCACTCTTGGTGAGGGGGACACCACCCAGCTCCCAAATAAATCACCGGCAGAGGCTTATTCTTAGTTATGAATGCCCAGTCTTGGCTTGTTTCTTGCCAGCTTTTCTTAATTTATCTGGACTACCTTTTGTCTCTAGGCTTTTATCTTTCTTACTTCTGTATATCTTACTTTCCTTATTACTCCGTGGCTGGCCCCTGATATTCTTACTCTCCTTTTTCTCTCTTGTTCCTCTTTCTCCGTTCTCCTTCTATTTATACTCTCTGCTTCTAGCCCTGACTATTCTTGTTCCTGCTTCACTATTAACCATTCAACTCTTTATTAGGACCTTTAGTTATTTTAGACAGGCAAAGAATCACAGCTTCACAGTTAATCAAAGGCAACATAAACAAAAATAACACACATGAAAGTGATATTCCCCAGCACAAGACTCCTGAAACAGGAACCCAGTCAGCCCTCAGAGCTCTTCCTTTCTCAGGGGTAAAGGTTAGGCAGATGAGGCATCCCCTCTGACAGCATTTGAAGTAAGGGGAGTTTTGTGGTCACCGTCTGTGAACAGGACTTCTCAAATTATTTTCTGTTAATAGATTGCTTTGTGTAAGCATTTTGAAAACTATAGATATATGTGTATGTGTGTGTATGCATGCAGATACATTTAACAACCTAAATAGACCCTGTGCACTATAACTGTATCTATAACATAGGGTAACTTATTCTATTATGTGTATATATATATATATATATGCAAATAAACATTAACAGATTTATAGAATATTGGTCCTCTTAATGTAGCCATATGTTTGGTACCTAAAGAATATTACTCACCCTGATGTTCTAAGTTGTTAATGAGGCTAAGAAATGGAAATATAATAGCTCATTATAACGTTTTTGTAAACAGTGATTTATTGAAGTGTGTTAAATAAAATATTACCAGGAAAAATATATAAGTAGAAAATTCAATAATTTGGCATCTATTAAAAATGATATCACTGACATGTATAAATATTCTAGAAGAGAGATTTATAGCTGTGTATGTACAACTCCTGTGTTCTAGGTTATAAATGTAAACATTTGTCATATAGTACAAGAAGAATCCCAACCCCAATCTTTTTTTGTCATTCTTATATCTATGTTTGAGCAACATTACTTTTTTCATGTATACTCTGCTTAGCTAAAAAACAATGAGCGAAACATATTTGATCTTGGGGTGCAAAGATGAACCTAATATTCTCAGAAAGGAAATAAACTAATTGATTATAGTAGCAGGAAATACAACTACAAATGGTGTTAGGTGCATTGAAGAAAGTGCTATGTGCTATGGGACCTTGGGAGTCTGCTATGGGACCTTGGGAGACCTTTGTAGAAGTGACATTGCAGTTGAGACCCGAACATGCTTCCATAGTAGTTGGGTGTAGAGTGTCTTCTCTGGAGGTAGTTAAGCATGCAAAAGAGAAGGAAGCACCACCAGGAGAGAAGACAGTGATACCAGGGAGGAGAACAAGGAGCTCTACCACCTCTTATCCCTCAGTGGAGGGCTGGAATTCCACATGCAGGTCACATACCCAGAGTTTTGTTTTTGTTGTTTTACTTGGGCTCCTTGAATTGAATTTCACTGTCAGACTTACACTTCTAACACTTTTACTTGCTGATATATATTCTACCTATATTTAAAGGAAATTGTGATATATATTTATATTTATTTAATACATATATTTTTTAAAACCCTTCACACTATCACCTGACTAAAACTGTAAGAAATAGAGTGATAGAAAACTAAAGGGAATTAGCCAACAGACAAAAACAAAACCCACTTACCTTAGAACACAGATGATCACTTCAGTTTGGATGTATTAGATAAGCAGACTCAGTTTATGTAAACCCCGCCCAGCAGTGTGGCAACTGCAGCCCCTAGTTGATATCCCTGCCCCCATTTGAGGTGCTTATCTGCAAGGAAAATATAATAAATTCCCTCTGCTCCTGGAGTGGGGAAGGAAGGAATTTTGAGTGCATGGTGACCATTCCTTGATCCCCGCCAGGGTCAGGTTACAATCCCTTTGCAGCCCCCTCCTCATTTGGTGCCATGGTATAAAGCCAGCCCAGCCAGACAATAAGAGAAGCTGCTCCACCTCAACCTCGTGCTCTGTGTATTCATTCAACCTGGACACCCTCCACTGAGATTCTTGCTTCCAGTCTATGCTGGCGCAGCACCTGGAGGTCCCACCGTAATCGGAAAGTGAGGTACAGTGGACCAGGTCATCCCGTAGGCTGGCCGGGATGGATTGGGGAGATATATATGAAAATAGTTAATTAAGAAATGGAAAATATCCCGGGTAAATGGGAGTTAAAGTTTCAGTTAAAGAGATTATTGAAAGAGCAGGGAACAGCTGTAAAAACTAAGACTTTAGAAGATTTTCTTAAAACTATAGAGACGTGGAGTCCCTGGTTCGTCACCATTGGAGCCCTCAATATTTCTGAATGGGAACAGGTCCGCGGGGATCTTCAGAAAACGTTGAGAAAGGAGGGGCCTGAAGTCCTGCCAGTGGTCATGTTCTCCCTTTGGAGACTGATCAGGGATGCTTTGCTTACAGAGAAAGTCCTGGTTAAGCAGACTTTGGAAGCAACAGAAGAGGTGTTATCTGAGATCCAAGATTGTGAGACTAAGGCTTCCCTTTGTTCTGATATTGCCTCTGACATGGAGGCCAAACCACTCTCTCAGTCTGCTAAGGGGAGGCCTAATAGGGTAGAGGAGAGAAAGATTAAAAGCAAGCGAAAACCTCCAGACAGGGGGGAGGGAAGTAAATCCCGGGACGGAGTTTCCTCTGAGAGCTTAGGAGCTCATCCCAAGCAAAATTCTTCAGCACAAACACGCCTCTACCCTTCTTTATCTGATTTTGAAGAGAGCTTGGGGGAATCAACAGGTTCAGAAGAAGAAGTTTTGGAGGGAGAAATTGCAGCACTGCAGCAGGAATTATATAGCGCCCGTTTAAAAGAAAAGACAAAGGGGACCTCTGGGGAGCAGGAAAAGCCCCCTCCCTATCCTCTTTCTGGACCTCTCCGGCCCCTCCCACTTGGTTGGGCTTGAGGAGGCTCCCCGCAGTGGCATTAAGTGCTACCCAGTGATTGCCCCTGTTATAAAAATTCCTGAGTTCGAGGCCAGCCTGGTCTACAAGAGCTAGTTCCAGGACAGGCACCAAAGCTACAGAGAGACCCTGTCTGGAAAAAAAAAATTCCTGACCCTAACCCTGCCAGTCCTTCAATTTGTCAAATATATGTTGCGGCTTCTTTGGATCCACTTTGGCTTAAGTTTTCCTCCTTCCATAGTGTCCTTTATATGAATGATATACTTCTGGCAGTACCAACAAAAGAGGAAACTTTATTAATGTTTTCAGAGTTACAGACCCTTCTGGAGGGTCATGGGTTCATTTTGGCCCCAGAGGAGGTGCAGATGCAGCCCCCCTATTCCTATCTGGGCTTTCAAATCCAATCCATTGGGCTTCAGCCTCAGAGGTTGCAGCTGGATTGCTCCCATTTGCAGACCCTTCATCACTGGCAAAGATTATTGGGAGATGTTCAGTGGATCCGTTCCTCCCTTTCCATTCCTATGGGAGCTCTTAAGCCCCTTTATGATATGCTGTCTGGGAACCCTTCCCCTGCCTCCCCCAGGATCATGACTCCAGCAGCAAAAGAAGCCCTATATGCCTTGCTTAATGCTCTTGAGTGAGCACATCTCCGCCGCCTTGATTATGCCCGCCCTTTTTATTTCATGGTATTTTCTTTTTTTTCTTTTCTTTTCTTTTTATTGTTTATTTATTTATTAAAGATTTCTGCCTTCTCCCCGCCACCACCTCGCATTTCCCTCCCCCTCCCCCATCAAGTCCCCCTCCCTCATCATCCCTAAGAGTAATCCGGGTTTCCTGCCCTGTGGGAAGTCCAAGGACCACCCACCTCCATCCAGGTCTAGTAAGGTGAGCATCCAAACTGCCTAGGCTCCCACAAAGCCAGTACGTGCAGTAGGATCAAAAACCCATTGCCATTGTTCTTGAGTTCTCAGTAGTCCTCATGTTTCTTCACAAATTTCTCCTACTGGTGTTTTTTGGCAAGGGGGACCAATTTATTGGCTGTATTTGTCCGCTTCCCCTAAGAAGGTGGTGACTCCATATTATGAAATGGTGCTACAGCTCCTATGGAAGGCATATGATTTTAGTTTACAAGTTTTTGGCAGGATCCCAAATAAATTTCTAATCCCTTATCAAAAAGAGGAAATAACAAGGCTACAGAGGGTTCAAGATGGATGGACCTTGTTCATCGCCACCACTGGAGCCATTTTTGATAACCATTATCCTGATTCCCATTTAATTTCCTTTTTTAAGAATCATCCTGTTATCTTTCCAAAAATTATGAAAACCTCCCCCCTTAAGGGAGTGCACTCAGTGTTCACTGATGGTTCTTCCAAGGGCTATGCAGTGGTAGTCTCTGATTCAATTAAAGAAAAGCAGCCCCTAGGTCCAATTTCTGCCCAAGCTGCTTAACTCACAGTCTGCCTTATGGCCTTTTCTCTTTTCAAGGATCAACCCTTCAACTTGTATACTGATAGTATATATGTGGCAAGGATTGTAAGGATCACCATACATATTACCTACCGCTCAGGTTTTCCACCTTTTGGTTCAGCTGCAAAGTCTTATATGCCAAAGAGTGTTTCCTGCCTTTGTTGGCCACATTCGGGCCCATACTGATCTGCCAGGGCCCTTGGCAGAGGGAAATAAGCTTGCTGATTCCCTCACTCGCCCAATGGCATTGTTCCTTTCTGAGGAACAATGAGCCCGTCATCTTCAAGAAAAGTATCATTTAAATGTCTCTTCTCTAAAGTTTCACTCTGGCTGTTCTCTAGCCACGGCTGCTCAAATCACGTCCCAATGTCCAGCTTGTGCTCCATTTTCAGCAATGGAAAGACATTGGCAGAAACCCTCCCAATCTCTGGGCTGGGTTATATGGAAGGATAGTATCACAAGACAATGGCAATCACCCACACCTATGCTGGCTAGAATGAAGAGAGCCATTTGTGTCTTCCCTCCAGGAACCAAAAACCCCATCTGGGTACCAGAGCAGAATGTTCTGCCAGTGGAGTCGGGCCCTACTGGCCCTGATAATATGGGTTCAAGTGAAGAACATCGAGGGAGGCCTGAGATGGGCACTGGTGAGGAATCCACCTATACTGATGCCGGTAAGTAAAATAAGTTCTGTTTTTCCATCCTTTTACTCCACCAATTATACCTTGGGAGTTCCTGCATTAAATACAGCATTAGAAAGATCCTCACTGGGTAATTTAACGTTTGATATATCCCATGCCCTCTGCTTCCGGAGGATTAACAATATTTCAGTGATGCCTAGTGTCTCCCTTTCTGGGCCATGTGTGGTCCTTAGTAATTATTCTCTGGGAGACTTTTCTTCTAATTCTTCTGGTCATCCCTGTTTTAGATTGAGAGATATCTTTTACCCAATAAATTTTAAAAGAAATATTTTTGGACTCCCTACCCCTCCGAGACCAGCCCCCTTATGTTGGAAGACTCCACAATCCTTCAAATTATACCTACCACTGCCTTGGGGAAATTGTGCTCCTAAGGAACCATGGAAATTGGAGGGAGATAAATATTTATGGTGGTTTGGTCACTGACCTACCTTTAAAAACTCCTTGGGAAGCCGGGCAATGGTGGCACACTCCTTTAATCCCAGCACTTGGGAGGCAGAGGCAGGAGGATCTCTGTGAGTTCGAGACCAGCCTGATCTACAGAGCTAGTTCCAGGACAGACTCCAAAGCCACAGAGAAACCCTGTCTCAAAAAACAAAAACAAAAACAAAAAAAAAAGCAAAAAAAAAAAACTCATTGGGAGGGGCCTTTGATTTTTCCTATAGAAATCCAAATATGGCAGGAGTTTCACCTATGTTCACAGGCATGTTTCTCTGTGGCCCTCATGCATGTACAGATATTAGACCTTTAGCCCTTCAAAGGGGCTTGGCCTTCAATGCCACAGCCCGATGGAATACATTGGACATCTTTGAAACCTCCCTCCAGATTAATTAAGCAGGAGGAATGAATTTCTCTATTGTCAGCCTAGCTTGTGTTCCCTTTATGTTTGTCTCCTTTAATGGATCGGTCGGGGAGGATGGTGTCCTTAATTGTTCTTCCAGCTCCTGCTTTTTGAGCAATTGCTGGTCCCCAACGGATGAGTCTGGGCTGATGGTGAGAATTCTTACCCTCATTCCCCTGGTGGTAGAAGACCCACATGATGGACGAGAGCTTATCTTGTATAGAGAAAGGAGAGACTTTGGGATCACAGCAGTCATCACAGCTATCGCCATATCAGCCACAGCCGCCACCATTGCAGGAATCACCGTGTCCCAGAGTGCAGATACTGCAGAGACTGTTAACACTCTTGCTGCCCATGTTATTACCCAGGCCTTAGAAACTCAAAATACCATTAACTCACATATTCAATTGGGGATGTTAAATTTAAATCAACAAACGGCCTTATTACAGGAACAGATTAATGTGTTGTGGATGGTGCAACAAGCCTCTTGTTCTCATTTTTATCATTCTGCCTGTGTGACCCTTATGGAAGTGAAAAATATGTCCTTTGAGGTTCAACGCCTTAATGTTTACCTTAGGGGGCCTTGGAATGATTCCTTTGTAAACTTTACCCATTCTTTGGTACATCAAATTATTACGATTAATGAAACTCGTGTTAAACCTGTATCTGCTGAGGGATGGTGGAATACCATGGCCCAGATTGGGGGTTGGGCACAGCGATGGGGAGGTGCCTTATCCCTGGGGATCTTGGGACTAGTAGGGGTGGCAGTAGGCCTGCTCCTCTTAAAACGAGTCTTAAACATCTTCACCCTGACTGAGCTTGTTCACCGTCAGGTGTTACTCAGTCTGGTGCATGACTCTCCCAGAAGTCATGAGGTGTGGCTACAGATACTGAAAAAATGAGGGTCTCCAAGGACAGGCAACCTGTGGGGAGACCCCCCACCTAAGACAGGGCATCGGGGGCCCTATGACAGGTAAGGGAAGGTACTTCTCTCACAGGACCTAAGACAGGGCCCCTCATTATAAAATAAAGTAGGGGGAATTGTGGGAACTGCAGCCCCAAGTTGATATCTCTGCCCCCATTTGAGGTGCTTATCTGCAAGGAAAACATAATAAATTCTCTCTGCTCCTGGAGGAAGGAATTTTGAGTGCATGGTGACCATTCCTTGATCCCTGCCAGGGTCAGGTTACAGTCCCTTCGCAGCCCCCTCCTCATTTGGTGCCATGTTATAAAACCAGCCCAGCAGACAATAAAGGAAGCTGTTCCACCTCAACCTCATGCTGTGTATTCATTCAACCTGGACACCCTCCACCGAGATTCTTGGTTCCAGCCCATGCTGGCGCGGCACAGCAGGTCAGTTATTCCAGGGTCCCAAAGAGGCGCTATCTGAAAAAGACATGGGCAGGAAAGAGGAACGAGGCCAAGCAAAATTCTCTTGTCAAAGCCTCACTTTATTAGCAAAATGGTTGTGGCTTATATAGCCCTTGAATGAGGAATTTGGCTTGGGATGGGGTCAGGGGCATGGCAAGGGCAGGAAGGGATCTTGCAGCAATGGTCACGAGTCGACACTTGGTCTCGAGTCGACACCCCTAGTGTTCTCTATGCAAGTGGAATAGTTCTTTTTGTGATTCCAACCACAAACAATTCTCTAGAGATAGTTGGGTGTGGGGTGGGCTCCGCCAACAAAGAGTTCTCGATACAGTTGGGGTGTGAGGCTCTCCACAAACATCCTTAGGACAATAGTCCCTACTATACTTTTTGGGAAAATGGCTCCTGACAAGTTTAAAGTAGGAAATTCTCACTGAAGGGGAAGTCATTGTCACTATATACCTTCTGTGTCTAAAGCGTAGTGTGTTGTGCTCTACTTCTCTGGGGTGAGCTCCCAGAAGCCTAGGGCTGGTAGAGGGATAGTTCACCTGGAAAAAACAGCCCTGGGCAATTGCTCTCCCATTCGGCTCTTGAACAGTGAGCACCTAGGAATGCAAGCATTCAGGAAAGCTCTCTCTCCCTCCTTCCCTCCCTCCCTCCCTCCCTCCCTCCCTCCCTCCCTCCCTCCCTCCCTCCCTCTCTCTCTCTCTCTCTCTCTCTCTCTCTCTCTCTCTGTGTGTGTGTGTGTGTGTGTGTGTGTGTGTGTGTGATGAGTGAGCATACATCTGGAGAAAGTTAAAAACATCATCAAAGTCTCAGAACAGTTGAAAGTGATTAAGAAGTCTGAGGGTGTACCAAGCACCCTCAACAAAAGACACCTCAGTGAGCAGGAGGCCAAGCCTCCTTCCCTTTGGTCTCATCAGCTCCCTGTGTGTAACAGCTATTCTACCACTCAAAGTGTTTTTTTATCCCTTGGAAACTTTGTCTCCCAAACAATATAACCATCTTTATGAAGCCTCAAGACTGTTTAGAATAATAAGACAAAAAAAAAAAAAGAACGAAGAACCACTTTTAAAGTGTTGCCGGGGAAGGCCACATTGCACTTTCCAAGAATGTCTTTTAAAGTATTAAATGCACTTGATTTTCCTCAGTGTTGGAGCTGAAAGCTGGAAACCAGCTGTTGGTTAAACACCTGCTGTAGTGCCTGCCTTACACTTTGAAGCCAGGAGTTCAGATGAAGCTCTACCAATTCATGATGGTTGCATTCAATGTGGCAAGTGCTTTTATTACCAGAGGCACCTGAGAGCCACATGGATAACAGACACTTCCACTTCTGGTCATGGGAAAATTTAACACCAAAAAACAACCATATGAGGGGTCAGATAAAGACCTGCTTCACAAAGATGCAGGACCATATTAACTAGCCTTCTGCCTGCAGGAACTTTTCAGGCTAAAAGCCTCACCGTAGAGACTGGGCAGACACCTCAGCTGAGTTCAAATCATAACTCACATAAAAGTCAGCACCTGCCTGTAATCCTAGCATTTGGTAGGACAGACAGGAAATCTAGAAAGACCAGCTGAATAGGTGAGTGCTGGTTCAACAGGAGACCTTGCCTTAATAAGTGGCAAGCCATCAAGGAAGACACCCAATGGCAGCCTCTGACCTCTACAAACCTGCACATGAGCACACAAGCACACACAAAAGTGTACACATATATACCGAATGCAAAAAACTTCTCTTGGGCCTCGAAAGATGACTTAGCTGTTACCAAGAGCTGCTTCTCTTGGGGAGGACCTGTGCTTGATTGCCAATACCCACACCAGTTGTCTCACAGACATCTGCAAGTCCAGCTCTAGGAAATCCAATGCCTCTGGTTTCCATGGGCACTTGCACTTACATGCACGTGAGTGTATGTGCACGCACGGGCATGTTGTTAAAAATAAATTTAAAGAATGAGATTCCAAATGCTAACAGTCCTAAAGAAACCTGATAAAAAGCTAAGAGATAATAAATAACAAACTAAAAATAAAAATGTTACTAAAATAAGGCTATTTTAAATGTATTAAAATTATTTCATTTTGTTTGAGACAAAGTTTCACATTGTAACTCAGATTGTGCAGGAATTAAACTTGTAATGCGGACTAGGCTAGCCTTTTACTGAAGGCAATCCTCTTGCCCTAGCTTTCCATGTATTACAGTTACAGCCTTGTGAAGCACATCTAGCAAATAAGTACTGTTTAGATATGGCATAGCAAAAAATATAAAAGCAAAAAGACCAGGTGTGGGCCCATGCCCATAGTCCCAGCACTTGGGGGTATTGGAAAGAGGGTAAGGAACTGAAGGTCATCCTTGGCTATATAGTAAATTTAGTTAATCTGAGCTATGTGTCTCAAAAAATCAAAAAGCAAAATACAGGAGCAAGCTCAAACAGAGCATGCTTATATATAGTTATGTACATAGCCACTCATAAAAATAACAACAATGTTGTTTAAAGCAAACAAAATGAAAGGAAATAGATTTCAGAAATGTATTTAGAAACATAATCACAATATAAAATATATATGTATTTGTGACAGTCTTACTATGTAGCCCTGACTCACCTGAACTTTCAACATAGGTAAGGTTGGTCTCAAGCTTGCCACAGTCCTTCAACATTTGTAATCCCCCCACGTGCTGGGATTCAAGATGTGAGCCACCATATGGGACTTACATGAACAATGTCAAAACATGCAAGAAGTAAGAAACTACTGAATAAAAAGAGAGGTCGTTATAAATGAGAAAGGGCCTGCTACATGGCAGCCATCATAAGTACTACCAAGGACCTGAAGGAAATGTGAGTGTAGCAAAGACAGAAGTTTCCACTGTAAAGAACCACACACTCTCAGAGCCAGATGACAAATTCACTAAAAAGTCTCAAAAGATTAGTAACCTCACAGCAAAACTATGAAACACTTCTGAAGGTAAAGGAACCCTGAATAAATGAAGCTACAATAAGACACAATGCGTTTGCTTATCTCATTTTAGCAATATCCTGATATTGTGATAATTTAATCCCCTCCCAATTGAAATTCCTTCCAGCAGGCTTCTTGACCCCCAGAATTGACAAATGATTCTGAACTGTATGATTAATTATAAAAAATTAAGAATGGACCAGCACAATATCTCAGTAGGAAAATGAACTTGCAGTCAAGCCCAGTGACATAAGTTCCATGCACAGGACTCACCTAGTAGAAAGAGAGAACTAACCTGATAATGGACTTTTGTTTAAGTTTTATGTGCATAAGTGTTTTGCCTGTGAATATATTTGGTGTGCTACGTGTGGGTGCATTATGAAGATATTCAGCCGACTGTGTAGAGTGAGCCCTCTGGGGAAGAGGTCAACCTCTTTCCCATTGACAGATTCCATCCTCCCAGCTATGCGAGTAAGATGCCTCCTTAGCCTTTCCTCCAGAGACTACAGATAACATCTAGATGACAACCTCACAGTAAACTGAAGGGTAAATGCTCAGTGAAGTAACTGGATATTTTCTGACCCATAAAAAATAAGAGGGATTATTTTTTCAGTATTCATTTTTCTATCTGTCCTTCTCTTCCTCCCCCTTCTCCTCCTCCTCCTTCTCCTTCTGTTGCTGTTGGTGGCAGTGGTAATTGTGCCATATAGACACAATGGTCTCATGTAGCACAAGCTAGCCTCAAACTTGTTATGTAGGGCAGCGTGACCTTGAATGTCTTGTCTTCTGACCTCTAGCTCCTAAGTCCATTATAACAGACTTGAGCCACCACTCCCAGTTTTAATATATATAAGTGTCTGTAGGCACTACATTTTGGCATAATTTGTTAACCTTCTGTTAGATTTCTAACTCTAAAATTATTGTAGAGAATTAATTTATTAATATGATAGCTAGCTAATAAGGCTAGTAAGGTTTCTGTTTTGAGGTCTCAAAATGGAATGTATAACTTATTTTGAGTGCAGTTAGAGAAAAAAAAATACCAGAAAGACCATAATGTAACAGTAAATAGGCAGTTTAATCTGGATGAACTAGAGATTGCTTCATCTCCTCGTGCCTCTAAAATTAAAGAAGGGTATTCCATAAGAAAGCTGGCATCCCTGTTATAGAGTTAAACACATAGGGAAGCAAGAGTCAGAGCAGCCAGATGGGGAGTGGGAGTGGAGCTGGGCACACTTGACTGTGCCCAGATCAGAAAGGCAGCCAAAAGATAAGGACAGCACACACAAGCTACCACTACTCCTGCTGTCTTCACACTACTTCACAAAATAAAATATAGCAATGTGTCTGCTGCTTAGCTTCATCACCTTAGGGATATGGAGGAGACAGGGTTTCAAGCAGGCTTGCTGTCCTGGAACTTGCCATATACACAAGAATGATCTTGAACTCTGACTAAGGCCTCCTAAGCTCCAAAAGAGCAAATTTTTGCCACTACTTAAGGGTTAGTTTCTGCCTTCAAAATCTTACTCCAAGTATTTCTTACAGTCCACCACAGCAAGAAACAAAGAGGAGAGAATTCTGGAAATAATGCAGCCATGTTCACATATTACAAAATCATTTCAGATCAAGGAGGATGATAATGTGATTTAGAGTTAAACATTAAAGATATATGGGGGAGTTTTAGAGGAAATCTTGTAAAAATGAAAATAAAAGACAAAATATAAAACTGGGTAAGTGGAAAACTCAAAACAAGCTCCTCAATTCATAAGAAGACAAGAAAAAGGAACTAAAAGTTAGTGATGTAGAGGTTGAGAATGTCACTCTATAGAGGGCTTGCCTAGCATGACCTAAGCCCCAGGAGTGACCCTCAGCACTGAATATACAATCCCCATACTCAGGATGTGGGTGCCTGAGTACTAGGGTCACCCTCCTCCAACTTCAAACCCAGTTTGAGATCTGTCTCAAAAGAATGATATATTGATGTAGGAGGCGATGTAGGCTGTGAATATGTCTTATTGCCATTGCTTAATAAAGAAGCTGCTTTTGGCCAATGCTTATCAGCCAGGTTGAAAGAGATATATAGAGAGAGTAGGCATAATGTGGGATTCCCCTCTGTATGATGTGAATACCATTGGTTAGCAAAGAAACTGTCTTAGGCCTGTGATAGGGTAGAGTGGAGCTAGGCAGGGAAAATTAAGCTGAATACTGGAAGAAAGGAGGCAAAGGCAGAGAGAAGCCATGTAGCCTTGCCAAAGACAGACATTGGACGGAAATTTACCTGGTAAGCCACAGCCATGTGGCAATACACAGGTTAATAGAAATGGGTTAAATTAAGATGTAAACGTTAGGCAATAAGAAGCTAGATCTAATGGACCAAGCAGTGATTTAGTTAATACAGTTTCTGTGTGGTTATTTTGGGTATGAGCTGCTGGGTAGTTGGGAAACAAAGAAGCAGCCTCCTGCTAGAAATTGGTGACAACATGGCCAACTAAAATCCACTTAAAACCTGAGAGAATTAAGGAAGGAATTCTAGAAAAAAAAGAGTTTAGCATGCTTTATCATCGTGGCTCCTTTAAGAGAAGGTTTCCTGATGCATTGGTAGCAGAAAAAAAGCCACATGATTTTGAAATGGCTTTCTGGGCCATGCTGCAAGTACAAACTGTAAGGAGGTTTGGCTATGGAGCATTTAAATGGGGTTTGTAAGCAGAGTGCTACAATTTGCTTAATGACAACATAGACACTCTGTGTGCCTAAAAATGGGGCAATGTGCATGGCTCTCAGAGGTAGTAAATGGACTTCCTCCATGTCAGACTGGATAGAGCAAGCAGACACCACCATATTTCCCCTAGCAATGCCAAATCTTAAGTTCTTAAGAAGTGTTTCACATTTTAAGAAGTGCTTCTGGACAGAAAATAATTACAGATACATAATAAAGACAAATTATCAGATGGAAAAGGCCTCTACATGGGTCACAGTTTTGATGCTGAGAGTCTAAATGGCACTGTGCAGGCTCTAGGGATGTGGCTTGTAGATTGTTCACTAGCAAACCTAAGCAGTGGGGTAGATCTCCAGCATCAGATGAACCATTCAAAGCAGCCCTTTAAAGGTAGAGGCAGGAGAAGCAGAAGTTCAAGGTTATCCTTGACTAGATAGTGAGTCTTAGGCCAGCCTGGACCACATACACACATTAACAAACAAACAAAGCAAAGAAGAAACTCCACAGGAGAGAGAAGCCAGAGGTCATGCAGGGTCCAGTTTCTCTCTTATAGTAAGTAACTGACACTTGAAATAACTCTATGGACTGGAAGAATTGGTTATGAAGCTAAGGACACTTTTTCAGAGGACCTGAGTTTGTTTCCTAGCACCCACGTTAGATAGTTCACAATCATCTATAACTACAACACCCTTTTATGGCTTCCGAAGGCACTGCACTCATGTGCATATAAGGCCATACAGTCACACAGACACATAATCAAAAGTAAATCTTTAAAACCCTGAATTAAAAAGAAACTTTTACAATAACTGACAAAGCTCAGGGGTCATAAGGAACTCTTCCTTCCAAGGAAGTCCTCACTTGAAAGTCTATCATCTGCCACATTCTCACACTGAACAGAGGAATTTTAGGTGACATGTTCAATCCTGAAAATATGACTCTTGTGTTACATGCATATTATACCTGATGGGAGGGTGATAAGAAAGAATGGTGTGAGTAATCAAATGTATTATATCCACTTTTGAAGTCATCAGAGAACAAACTTGATCTTTTTAATCAATTAATTTAAGAAAGTAAAACTCACAAATCAATGTTTGTGTTTCTGAAATTCACCAGACAGAATAAGTAAGGACCAAAACCAAAATTCAAATTCATGAGCTAGAGGACCACATAAAATTTCTTGGCTTAAAGGGGGCCATCAGGAGTTGTAGAGATAGATCATTTAGTAGTAACAGAGTTCAATCCTCAGAACCCAAACAAAAAAGACAGGCCTGCATGAGCTTGCAATCCCAACACAGGGAGAGTAGAAACAGGTGGATCCCTGTGGCTTGATTACCAGTCAGGCCTGCTTGCCTGCTTAGTGAACTTCAGGTCAGTGAGAGACACTTCACCCACCCCCTTAAAGGGTAGATTGTGCCTGAAAATTGATAACCAGGCTTGTCTCCGGACTCTGCATGAATATGCACTGGTATTGTTGGATCCTACCTTGGAGGAAGGGGTGCAAAGGCACGATGTCAATGACCACAGATGCCAGGAGTCAGGTAGAAGGTTTACAGCAGACTCATTTATTTAACATCAAGGGAAAACTTACATACCCTCCCAGTGCCCAGGCTGGGTGACAATTGCTGGGTAACAATCTCATGCTCTTCTCTCTTTGGCTAGGCATGATCACGACCTCTGACAGTGCCTGTTGCTAGGCACTCGGGAAACACTGCTTGGTCACACCTTATTGGCTAGGCACAGGTAGGACCTCTGACAGCTCCAGGTAGACTCCAGGTTGGCTTCTTTTAGCCTGGTAGACCTTAGTTTCCTGCATATCCAACTTTTTAAATTATTACATAGGGCACTCAGCTGGAGCCGGAGTTTTGTTCAGGCCTTGTTGATTCTGCCTCAGGAGGGCTCAGCACATAGACTGTGCCTGTCTTAGGTTGACCTGCCAAACAAGCTGCTACCCATCTTTGGCTATGAGCCCTCAAAAAGCATTCATTCCTGGAGTGTGTTGCCAAGGTGGGGGGTACTAGGTAGTAGCCTTTTGAATTATAAATAAGCAGACATGCATAACCTTCTGTGGAAGACTGAGAAGGATTCCTTAGAACCATTAATACCTGAAGAGTTGCCTTAGTTGCTATCTCCTCATGTCAGATTTGTTGCACGAGACATTTAAGGAAAATAAGGGTTAACAAAACCACCCCACCAATTAATGCATATGTGAGCATCCAGGAGGGATTCAGTAGCTTTTTTATATTATGCCAAACTTCTTTTTTAAAAAATAAGCAGTCAAAGGCCATAACCTCTGCCCTTAATAAATCAGTTTGTTGTTGGGGAGCAATGAAAGCAAGAAAGGGGAGTATATACATTACCCATCCTTGGTTATTTCCTCCTTGGTGGAAGCAGGCTGATCCATGACTGGACATACATCTCTTACCAATACCCATACTGCTGTGGCAGTCTGAGGAAAAACACAAATAGGGGACTGGTGGCTTCCGTTAGAGGGAGATATGATCTCTTCATCTCACCAGTGGCAGGGGTGAATTCCTTGGCGGGAATGTCCAGTGCTTGTAAGCTGGGCTGAGCCCCTTGTCATCAAAACTGAGGAAGTTCATATGGAGAAGAACCTCTGTTAATGCCAGATGAGTATCTCTCCCATCCTCTGGTATCTCTCCCATCCTCTGGTGAGACAGTCCTGGCCAACAGCTCCTTAAGAGCTCTGTTTGTTCTCTCTACAAAGGCTTTCCCTGTGGACTGTAGGGTATGCCAGTGGTATGGGAAATCTTCCAAAAGTTCAGAAAGTCATTGAATTCTTGAGAGGAATAGGCAGAACTATACATACAGACACATAGACTTAGATACACTTAAAAATAATTTAGTCTAAGATAAATATGTTAAAATGCAATATTATTCTACTGGATATATGTCACATCTATTATCATTTATCATCTATCTATGCATCTATCTATTGATACATCTAATTTTATATCATCTCTCTATCTTTATCTATCTACCTATCTATCATCTATTTATCTACTATTATCTATCAATCATCTATTTATTTATCTTTATCTATCATCTATCTATCTATATTTATCATCTATATATCTATCTTTCTATCAATCTATTTTTTTTCCTATCAGTCTGTCAAAATACACTTAAGTTACTTAGCCAAAAAAAAAAGGTACTAAAGATTGAAAAAAAAAAAAACAAGAGGAGAAATAGAATTTTGGCAAGATAAAAGAGTTTTGACAGCAATAATTCTTAGATTTTTGGCTTTCTTCTGTCCCACACCAGGTGGCTCTTCTGATATGAGACAGAAACTCTGAAATTTTCTTTTAACAATGTGCTTGCATTTAGAGAAGGAGAGAGCCACATTCCAACTCCAAAACCAGCTTTGATTTTTAATTGAAATTGGGCTACAACTTTTCTGATAATTAAAGAGATATCGGTGTTTAGGTAGTAAGATCTAATGTGTGATAGGTCCCAGAGCTCAGTACTCTGAGTTTTCATTAGAATCTGAAAATGCCAGTGTGATATGAGGGATCAAAGTGGAGGAGGGAACTGCATGGGACTGTATCTTTATTTGAAGTGTATGGAGCCCTGCTAAGATTGTATTTTGGCAAATTATTGTCAATTATTTTGACATTGTATCCAAAATGATAGTATCTGATAAACCATTGAGTCCAGGGATGACCAGGAGATTAGTCAGTCCTGTCCAGCTAATCCCTAAAAGTTATTTCCTAAGGAATAAGATGGGCAATGCTCCAATTAAAGGCATGTCACCAGTCAAGGGCTCCAAGATCACCCACATTGTCCCATGAATCTGAATACTTTTTTGTACCAGCTTCACAAAAATATTGCTTGATCTTCAAATCCATCTCAAAATTTCCTGCAGAACTAATATGAAGGCCCAGAATAATTTGTCTTGTGTTTACATTTTTAGTATAAGCCTTAACACTGCTGACTCTAAGGGGTTGCTAATCCACATTCACTTTTGTGAAGCTGAGGTGGACATTTGCTCCCCGTACAGCTAGTCTATGGTTTCTTGAAAAGGCTTCTCTATAAATCGACAAATAAAGGGCCATCTGTGCTCCCCCATCTTATTTAGCCATTCTACTCTTTCAGTATCTAGAGAATTAACCCAGGCAGGCAGATTACAGGCATGCACCCCTAGGTGCTCAGCTCGCTCCTTATTCTCCAACATTGCCAGTACATCACACAGGCCACTGGCCTTGAGGCCACAGCTCCTGTGACTCCAGGCAAGAAGCCTAAGTGCCAGCAGCACCCAACTGGTAGGTGAGGGTGTATACTTACAGGAGCAGCATGAAGCTGTGGCCACTGCTGCACCCACATACCAGCTGCTGACAGTCAAAGGGGATCAGGAGCTGTGAGGACACACTGGAGCAACCATCAGTAGCCTTGCTCTGTGGGCTAGCTCCAAGCTCCCACTCCTTGAGATATAGGCGTTTAGGCAGTGAGATCTAATGTGACAGGTGCCACCCACTGAAGTACCAGTGGACCCCACAGAGTAGTATGTGTCCCGGATGGCTCTGGTGGACTCAGACCTCTGGGGTGACACAGGCCTTGGGCCCTGGGACTCCAGCTTTTCCAGCGACATGCTGCCATTCCTGAAAGGTTGACAAAGCCCAAGGCAGGCCCCAGGCTACCCTCCGTGTACTGCTGCCAAATCTGCGGAGTCAGCAGCACAGGGTCAGAGACCTATAGGGATCACCTAGAAGGACAGAAACACTGGAAGAAGCAGGCAGCTCAGATGACAGACACAGCCCAGCGGAGGTCTGAGAGGGGCCCACAGTTTTTACTGCGGTCTATTTGCACACCAGGCTAAGGAAGCCTGTTTCCTCTGAGCCTACACCTCAGAGTATTACCTACTCCTGAGGCTCTGACAGCACCCTGCGACCTCAGTCAAGCAGGAAGCTCACAGGAGTCACAGCTCTCACACCTTGGGCCTGGTCAGCATCGGCCTCCGGGCCCTCATCTTCAGTGCCTTCATGTAGCTCATTTCTCCCTGCTGAGGCGAACATGGCATCCCACAAATGACAGTTCACTCCACCCCGCCTGCCAGCGCCTTCTGAGAGGGGCAGATGGCAGTCAACAGTCAACAGGGGTAAGGAACTGTATTGGACCCTAATGTCTAGTGCTTAGTGGGGAACTTCTGTGGTTCTTTAGGCCACAGCCGCATACCCACACTGTATCTCCAGAGGAGGGGTGGAGTTTGGAAGCAGAGATGTGGTTCCACCTCCCTGAGTGTCAGCCCTTATATGGAGATGCAGGTGAACTGAAACAACAACAACAAAAGAAGTGCCTTCCTGACTGAATGGACAGACAGACATGTTGCAGGGAACGCCGGTTTGTAGGAGAAGCCCCTCATCCATCCCGCCCGCCCAGAACCAAAATAATCACACAGAAACTGTATTAATTAAATCACTGTTTAGCTCATTAGCGCTAGCTTCTTATTGGCTAACTCTTGGATCTTAATTTTGAAAGACCCTCAGGGAGGACCTTCCCTCATGAGGAGACGCTTGAACCCAAGGAACAGTCCGAGACCACTGGCTGCTATGGCAAGAGGTTTTTTTATTGAGCGGTCCACAGGTACCTGCGGGAGCCAGAGTCTATTTGGAAGACTTGCTTGCCCTCAGGCTGGGCAGGGGGTCTTTTATATGGAAACAGGCGGCAGAAGCAGTCATACAGAAGCAGATGTATGGTTACAGGGATCCCATTGGTCAGTTTGAATGAGGCGATGGGTTCACTTGGGGACAAGCTGCTCAGGGACATGAAGATCTGGTAATAGCTGACTTGGCTCTATCTAGGGCACATGTGGTTTTTCCCAGAACTTTTCATTCCCCTCCAAGGCCTGATGTCTGACCACAGATATCCTGTTTGGCAGCCTAGGAGTACCGACTTTACCTTGAACTTATACTTGTTTGTGTGGAAAGCCTTGCAAAATGGCGTTACAGCAGCTAAGCTGGGGTCTTTCAATTTAACCCATTTCTATTTATCTGTATATCACCACAAGGTCGTGGTTCACCAGCAAAGTTTCAGCATGTCTGACTCCAATGGCAGATCCATGGCATTTCTCTCTGCCTCTTCTTCCCAGCATTCCGTTTAGTTTTCCCCAACTAGCTCTGTTCCCCTATAGCTCTGCTATAGGCCCAAAGCAGTTCCTTTAGTAATCAATGAAAGCAACACATAGACAGAAGGACATTCTACACCAATGAGAGACAACACAGATGAAAGGTTGGTGGTACCAAGGCTTACCCTATGAAGGGACCAAGGGGTCCTCCAAAGGAAATGAGGGGCCTTTCACCAAAACTACATGTTTGGGGGTGCTGTGAGGCACCAAAAGTGAGGAGAAGTTGACTAGAACCTGTGCCAGGCAAAACACAAAAGTTACAGCCACACATACAAAAAGTACTCTGACCAGGTGAGCTCAAATCCTGTTAGAAGTCTGTGTTCCAAGGGCCAGATATTGCTGGGTCCTAAGTTCTTCCTTGAGAGAGGGGGTGCAAAGGTGTGATCTCAACGACCACAGATGCCAGGAGTCAGGTAGAAGGTTTACAGCAGACTCATTTATTTAACAACAAGGGAAAACTTATATACCCTCCCAGTGCCCAGGCTGGGTGACAATTGATAGCTGACATCCATGCTCTTCTCTCTTTGGTTAGGCACGATCAGGACCTCTGACAGTGCCTATTGCTAGGCACTCAAAAAACACTACTTGGTCATGCTTTATTGGCTAGGCATAGATAGGAGCTTTGACAACTCAGGGCAGACTCAATGTTGGCTCCTTTTAGCTTGATAGGCCTTACCTTCCTATACAACACACAGGCATCCACTTGAACACATAGCCAGTACACACACACACACACACACACACACATACACACACACACACACACAAACCAGTATCAAACATTATAAAAATAGATATTTTAGGCAATTAAAAAGTTCTAGCAGGCAGTGGTGGTGCACACTGTTAATCCCAGCACTCGTGAGGCAGAGGCAGCAGGCACTATGAGATTGAGGCTAGCCTGTTCTACAAGAAATAGTTCCAGGAGGTAAGGCTCTTGACAAAAAGCCATGAAAACATGAGGACTAGTATTTGAATCCCTAGCACCACATAATGCCAGGGAAGTGAGGTGCTTCATCTATAACTCTAGTGGGAGGGAGTCAGGGAATCTGTGAGGGAAGCTGGACCAACCAGACAGTCTCAATATACGTGGTGGAGAAGACCGCAGGTACTGATGTTAACCTCTGGTTTACACACTCAAATACTCATCCACTTACTCACACATATACTGATACACATGCAAACATGTGTACATGCATATCTACCACATCCTGTATACACATACAGAGACAAAAACAAAACAAAACAAGAAACATTTCCAATAGTCATTTAAATGTGTTCTAGAAAGAAGAAGCAAGAGAATGGGATGAGTATCATAGGTCTGAGGAAAAAGTTTCCCTAATGGAGGTGTTACAGCTCTAAAAGGAAAAAGATCCCTGCAGTTGGGAACCAAGGAATAACACAAAAAACATAACAACAAACTTCACATAAGAGATTCATTGGGAGATACACAGGAGGATCACTGCCTCTGCAGGAGAGAAGCAGCAGAGGATGGAGCAGCAGGAGGAAGATTTATACAGGGTTTCCTGAGGGTAGGGCTTTCCAGGGTTCCAGGGTGGAATAGGTGGGATTTCCAACCAAACCCAGGGATTTGTGGGAGTTCACACATACAGATTGATGAAATTTGGAGGTCAGAAATGGTAGGCTTTGGAGCTCAGAGATTGATGGATTTTCATTATGTTTTCAAACTCAGAAATGGGCTCGTACATTTAACCCTACATGAGGAACTGTATTTAAGAGCAAAAATACAAAGTTGAAGGCCTGAACTTCAGGAAGCTTCATGGTCCAACTGTGGCTGGATACGGGCATAGCAAGATGAATGGAAATGGAACTTTTAAACCAACAAAGTTGGTGAAGTTCAATAGTCTCAGGAAAAGGAGAAAGAAAATGTCAAAAATGTACAGAAATGAAACAGTCTACAAAGGAATGATAACTGACTGGATTATAAGTTTACACAGGGGACATTGATTTTAGAAAATAATTAGCAGGATTTGTTGAGCTTGCTCAGTGAGTAAGACACCTGTCACTATGTCTGACAACCTGGATTCAACCCTTGGACTCACATGTGGAAGAAGAGAGTTAGTTGTTCTGGCAAGTTGACCCCTAACCTCTACATGGATGTTGTGGCACAGGAGTAACCTTTATTCACAAATGCAAGTATAAATGTGTGCATGTACACATACACAAAGTGGATGAATGTGACTAAAATATTAAAGATATTATTTTTAAAAAGAATTAACAAATGACTTAATATACTGGGGGAGGAGTCATCTGCAGTCTATAGATTTGAACCAAATTAAACCTTAATTTGAACCAAATTAAACAAATTAAATTTTGTTTTAGTGGGAAGAAAAACAGAACACTTTTACAACACTAAGAAATGACATTAAGAAAATACATCCTTCTTTTTAATTGCTTTTATTGAGCTATATATTTTTCTTCACTCCCCTTCCTTCTCTTCCCATCCCACTCTTCCCTCTGCCATGATGCCCATGCTCCCAATTTACTCAGGAGATCCTGTCTTTTTCTACTTCCCTTGTAGAGAAGATCCATGTATGTATCTCTTAGAGTCCTCTTTGTTGTCTGGGTTCTCTGTGATTGTGAATTATAGTTTTTTTGGATTGGTTTTGGTTGTTTACTTTTTTTGCTTTATGTATAAAAGCCACTTATGAATGAGGACAAATTATATTTGTCTTTCTGGGTCTGGGTTACCTCATTGAATATGATGTCTTCTAGATCCATCCATTTGCTCGCCAATGATGTCATTATTTTTTTTCTGTTGTGTAGTACTCCATTGTGTAAGTGTACCATATTTTCCTTATTCCTTTTTTGGTTGAGGGTCATTTAGGTTGTTTCCACGTTCTGCCTATGACAAATAAAGCTGTTGTGAACATAGTAGAACACATGGCTTTGTGATATGATTGAGCATCCTTTGGGTATGTACCCAAAAGTGGTTTTGCTGGGTCTTGAGGTAGGTTGTTTCCTGCTTTTCTGAGAAATCATCATACTGCTCTCCAAAGCAGCTATACCAATTTGCACACCTACCAGCAATGGAGAAGTGTTGCCTTTACGCCACATCCTCTCCAGCACAAGCTGTCATCAGTGTTTTTGATTTTGGTCATTCTTACAGGTGTAAGATGGAACCTCAGAGATGTTTTGATTTGCATTAGATAGCTAAGGTTGTTGAACATTTCCTGAAGTATCTTTCAACCATTTTAGATTCCTCTGTTGAGAGTTCTCTGTTTAGCTCTATACCCCATTTTTTTATGACCTTTGATGACCAATTTCTTGAGTTCCTCGTATATTTTGGAGATCAGCTTTCTGTCTCATGTGGGTTTGGTGAAGATCTTTTTCCATTCTGTAGGCTGCCGATTTGCCTTGTTGACCATGTCCCTTGCTTTACAGAAGCTTCTCAGTTTCAGGGGGTTCCGTTTATTAACTGTTTCTCTCAGTGTCTGTGCTACTGGGGTTATATTTAAGAAGTAGTTTCCTGTACCAATGCATTCCAGTGTATTTCCCAGGTTCAGTATGGCTGATTTTATGTTGAGGTCTTTGATCCGTATGGACTTGAGGATTCTGCATGGCAATAAATATGGATCTATTTTCACTCTTCTAGATGTTGATATCCAGTAATGTCAGCATGATTTGTTGAATATAATTTCTTTTTTCCATTTTATATTTTTTGCTTTTTTGTCAAAAAATAGGTATTTGTAGGTGTGTGGATTGATATCTGGGTCTTTGATTCATTTCCACTGGTTTTCCTGTCTGTTATTATGCCAAAACCAGGCTGTTTTCAGTACTGTAGCTCTGTAGTAGAGTTTGAAGTCAGGAATTGCAATGCTTCCAGAAGATCCTTTATTGTACAGGATTGTTTTGACGATCCTGGGTCTTCTGATTTTCTACATGAAGTTGAGAATTGTCTTTCCAGATCCTTGAAGAATTTTGCTGGGATTTTGATGGGCATTGCATTGAATCTGTAGATTGCTTTTGTTAAGATTGCCATTTTTACTATGTTAATTCTACCTACCCAAGAGCATGGGAGATCTTTCCAAATCTGGTGTCTTCCTCAATTTCGTTCTAGAAAGATTTAAAGTTCTAATCATACACATCTTCCACTTGTTTAATTAGAGTTACTCCAAGATATTTTATGTTATTTGTGGCTATTGTGAAGGTGATGTTTCTCTGATTTCTATCTCAGCCTGTTTATCATATGTGTTAAGGAGGGCTACTGATTTTTTGAGTTAATCTTGTATTCTGCTACATTACTGAAAGTTCATAGGAGTTGTAGAAGTTCCTGGAGAGTATTATTTAGTTCACTTCTGTAAACTATCCATTCATCAGCAAATAGTGAGATTTTGCCTTCTTCTTTTCTGATTTGTATCCCCTTGATCTCCAATAAGACAACTCTTATTGCCCTAGCTAGAACATCAAGTACTATATTGAATATCTATGGAGAGAGTGGGATTTCTGATTTCAGTGGGATCACTTTGAGTTTCTCTCCATTTAGTTTGATGTTGGCTGTTGACTTGCTGTATAATGCCTTAATTATGTTTGGGAATGTTCCTTGTAACCATGCTCTCTCCAAGACCTTTATCATGGAGGGATGTTGTATTTTGTTGAAGGCTTTTTCAGCATCTAATGAGAAGTCATGTGCTTTCTTTTTTTTTCAGTTTATGTATATGGTTTATACGATGGATTACATTGACATATTTTTCATATGTTGAACAATCCCTGCATCTCTGAGATGAAACCTACATGATCATTGAGTATGATTTTTCCAATGTGTTCTTGGATTCAGTTTGCCTGTATTTTATTGAGTATTTTTGCATGAATGTTCATGAGTGAGAGTGGTCTGTAATTCTTTCTTAGTTGTGGGTATTAGTTCTTGTATAAAAATCTTGTATAAAATTCTGTACTGAAACTATCTGGCCCTGGGATTTTTTTTTTTTTTTTTTTTTTTTTTTTTGGTTGGGAAACTTTTGATGACTCTATTTTTTTTTTTTTTTTTTTTTTTTTTTTTTTAGCAATTATAGGTCTATTTAATTTGCTTATCTGGTCTTGATTTAATTTTGGCTAGTGATACTTATCCAGAAAATTGTCCATTTCATTTAAGTTTTCCAAGTTTTTAGAGTACATTTTTTTTTAAAAAAAAAATATGGCCTGATGATTCTCTAGATTTCTTTTGTGTCTGTTGTTATGTCCCCAACTTTATTTCTTATTTTGTTAATTTGGATATTCTCTCTCTGCCTTTTGACAAGTTTGGATAAAGGTTTGTCTATTTTACTGATTTTCCCAAAGATCCAACTCCTGTCTTATTGATTCTTTGTATTGTTTTGTTTCTATTTTGTTGATTTCAACTCTCAATTTGATTATTTCCTGTTGTCTAGTTCTCCTGGGTGAGTTTGCTTCTTTTTCTTCTAGAGTTTTCAGGTGTTCTGTTAACTCACTAGTCTGGGATTTTTCCAGCTTCTTTAAGTAGGCATTTAGTGTTATGAACTTTCCTCGCTTTCACTGTGTCCCATAAATCTGGGTATGTTGTGTGGTCATTTTTGTTGATTTTTTAGGAAAGTCTTTAGCTTCTTCTTTTATTTCTTCTTTGACCCCTTGATGATTAATGTGAGCATTGTTTAATTTCCATTTGGGGGCCGGGGCTTTCTGAAATTAGTGTTGCTCTTGAATTCTAATTTTAAGCCATAGTGATCCGTTAAGATAACTGGAGTTATTCCAATTTTTTTTTATCTGGTGAGGTTTGTTTTGCTACCTAATATGTCATCAATTTTTAAGAAGTTTCCATGAGGTGCTGAGAAGAAGGTATATTTTACGTTTGAATAGAATGTTCTATAGATATCTGTTAAGTCCATTTGAGTCATAACATCTTTTAGTTCCCTTATTTCTCTGTTAATTTTCTGTCTGACTGGTCTGTCCAGTGGTGTAGACAGTGGAGTGTAGAAGTCTCCCACTATTAGTGCGTGGGGTTTAATATGTGATTTAAGCTTTAGAAGTATTTCTTGTATATATAAAGGTGCCCTCATATTTGGGACATAGATGTTCAGTATTGAGATTTCCTCTTGGTGGATTTTTCCTGTGATTAGTATGAAATGTCCTTCTTTGTCTCTTTTGATTGATTTTCATCTGAAGTCTATTTTGTTAGATATTAGGATAGCTACACCAGCTTGTTTCTCAGGTCCATTTGATTAAAAAATTTTTCCCAACCCTTTACTCTGAGGTGATGTCTGTCTTTGAGGTTGAAGCATGTTTCTTGTATGCAGCAGAAGGATGGATTCTGTTTTCGTATCCAATTTGTTAACCTGTGTCTTTTTATAGGTGAGTTGAGTTCATTTATATTAAGGGATATTAATGACCAGTGATTGGTAGTTCCTGTTATTTTAGTTTTCATTGTTGGTGATGTTATTGTCGGTTTTTTTTCCCTTTGGGATTTTCTGCTGTATGATCAACTCTTGTCTGTGTTTTTGTGGGTGTAGCTAACTTCCTTGGGTTGGAGTCTTCTTTTCAGTACGTTGTTCAGTGCTGGTTTTCTGGTTAGGTATTAGTTTAATCTGGTTCTGTTACGGATTATCTTGTTTTGTCCTTCTATGGTGATTGAAAGTTTTACTGGGTATAGTAGTCTGGGATGGTATCTGTGAACTCTTAATATCTGCATAATGCTTGACCAGGACTCTCTGGCTTTCATTGTTTCCATTGAGAAGTCAGGAGTAATTCTGATAAGTCTGCCTTGATATGTTACTTGGCCTTTTTTCTTTGCAGTTCTTAATATTCTCTCTTTATTCTGTATGTTTAGTGTTTTAATTATTATGTGGAGAGTGGACTTTTTTTTCAGTCCATCTACTTGAGAGAGGCTTGAGCAAAAGAAACCTCAAAGCTGCCCCCACAGTGACACATTTTCTCCAATTAGGCCACACCCCCTAATAGCGCCATTCTCTTTGGGGCATTTTCTTTTACGCCCCCACAGTAGGTGAGAATGCCATCTGTCTGTTTCTGGTTTGTTTTTCATGCCTCCAGTAACAGTACATTCCAATTGAATAAATATGTCAAGCAGAACCATTTTTACTTTGGCTCTGCTCTTAAAGGGAACCCTTCTGGCCTTCACTTCCATGTCCCCTTCTATTGACTGGTAACCTTCATAAACCCCAACTAAGGCCAGTACCTCACATATTGTCAGCAACAACAACAGAGCAGGGATACTAAGGACAACCCCACAACAGTCTTACATTGCGCTGTTCTTGGGCCAGTTATTTATTTTGTGGTGCTTAGATTTGAACCCTGCGTTTTGCATATGCTAAACAAGTGCTCTACCACTGAACTACACTTCCAAATCTTGAACTATTACTTAAATATGAGAATGACAGAGACAGAGAAACAGGTTGAGAGAGTCCATTGCTGCCAGGTGGTGACACATGCCTTTAATCCCAGCACGTGGAAGGCAGAGACCGGCAGATCTCTGAGTTCAAGACTCAATATGGTCTACAGAATTCCAGAGCTGCTGGGGGCAAATAGAAAAACAAAACCAAACAAGCAAAAAAGATTGATTTGATTGCTAAAGTACAGACTCCTTTCTGAAAATTACTTTCCCTGCCCCACAGGAAGTACTTCAGAGAGGTCTTTACTATGTTTCTCATATTTTTCCCTTTCTCTCATGGGTCCCATAAATATTTATTATGTTCATTTTTTTATTATCTAGTTATCTGGATGTCCTCTATAAGACCCACTCCCTCATGTCTTTAATCTTACATTATAACAGGCAAAGGAAACTTAAGTGAAAATTCTTCTTATGGGTTATATTTGAAATCTAAACAAGTTCCTGCCTGTAGGAGAGATGGAATGGCCATGCCAAGACAGCAAAATTCAACTCAATGTCGAAAGGTCAAAGTGCACCTCAAGTTCCCAGAGATATTAACAAAAAGAACCTTTCACACAGCTGGTGGCATTTGTCATGGAAGTGGCCATGCTTGATGATACACACCTGTAATCCTTTCCTGTACACATGCAGAGGTATAGACAGAAGATCAGGATCCTGTTCAAGGTCATCCTTGGCTACATGGAAAGTTCAAGCAAGGCAAATCTGGGATACAGAAGGCCCCATCTCAAAAACTAACTGGGCAAATAAATAACATAGGAACCTTGGCAGTAGTCTCCTGATTGTTTGTATTTTCACTCTATACCCGTGGAATTGGTCTGTCTCAGTGATCTTACTAAAATGAATACAGGACTGTGTCTGGTCCTCTTCTTCAAATCCTTTATTACATTCCATTGCTCTTGTGATGAACACCAAAATTCTTTCTGTGATTTATGAGCCCTCTGGGGAGTCTCTGCCAGTTCTGCTGCCCTGTTCACATCTGGCTCTCTGCATGCCAGCTCCATCTGTCTTCCTTCATATCTTCTTCCAAATTGCCACCTCCCTCAACGTGCCTTCTGAAACACCCAGTTTCTAGAGAGACATGCTTTGCCTGAATCTTCAGGTTTTCCTCCATTCTCCAGTTCCAGGTGTGATGGTTACTATAGATTGTCAACTTGACATGATTTAGAGTCACCTTGGAGACACACCTCTGGGTACATCTGTGAGGGCATTTCTAGACTGGAAGACTGGGTATCAGGATGGCAGGGAAACTCAAACAGAAAGATAAACAACTCAATTTCAGGAAGTCCCTGTAAATGACCAGATTTACTCGGCCCCTCCTTTCCAGAGTAAGCAGAGCCAAACTGCAAAATAGACTCTCAAAAAGAGCAGAGCTGCCAAGAAGATTCAGATAAGCTGTGCTGCAAAGAAGACAGGGACCAGAGCTGCTACCTGGAAGAGGTTTAAGCCAACTGAGGCACCTGGAAAGGGCACTCTTCAAAGCAGGCAAGTGGCAACCTGCCTGGCTCTTACAGGTCTTGATAAATTCATAAGTAAAACTTTCTCCTGCTTAAGACAGCAGTTCTCAATCTATAGGTTCTGACCACTTAGGAAGTTGAACAACCCTTTCACAGGGATAACCTGAGACCATGAGTAAACAGAGATATTTACATTATGACTCATAACAGTAACAAAATTAAAGGTTATATTTACAGGTGTGTATCATCAAGCATGGCCACTGCCACTTCCACGACAAACGCCACCAGCTGTGTGAAAGGTTCTTTTTGTTAATATCTCTGGGAACCTGAGATGTACTTTGACCTTTTGACATTGAATTGAATTTTGCCGTCTCGGCATGGCTATTCCATCTCTCCTACAGGCAGGAACTTGTTTAGATTCCAAATATAACCCATAAAAAAACCAGGTCACTTTATGGTTAGGGGTCACCATAATATGAAGAACTGTATGAAAGGGTCACAACAATAGAAGGTTAAGAACCACTGGCTTAAGATAATAATTTTAGGTTTTGATGTTTTATGTGCTTTTTTGTCCTTTAAGCATCCATGTATCCAAGGTTCCTTACTTTTACTTTAAAAATAAAACTGACTCTAGATCTTGACTCTGAATCACTATGCATTTCAAGACAGAGAAGATGTAAATATTGAGAAACAAAACAAGTTATAAGTATTTTCTCCTCTTTTTTTTTAAAAAAATGAAAACAGTCCATCTGCTTCCTGAGCCTCCTCTAGTGCCCCATTGATCAGATCCTCTGAAAACAGAAGGTGTGCACTAGCTCTTTGTGCTAAATTATTTTCCTTTGGCTGATTATATCCCTGTGAATCAGTCTATTCTGTTTCATTATTGCAGGAAGAGCCTCATTTTCATAAATATTTTATATTATCATGTTTCCCATAGAGATAGAGACTTGGACCTGTCAGCTGTGTGTGTATTTTTGTAGCACCTGGGAGAATATCTGACAAAAAACCATAGACATCAGAAACTGCAAGGGACTGGATGCTGATTGTAATCTGAACTGCCTGCTTGCCATTCCTCACATGGTACTTTCTCAACCAGGCTTGAGAAACAACAAAACACAATTTTAAAAGACCCAATGTGTTTGCTGGGCATAGTAATACATGCCTGTAATGCTAGCACTGAGGACTTGAAGCATGAGGCTCTCAAGTTTCAGGACACAGAGTGGGTCAGTTCAACTATGGTTACACAATGAGACCCCCTCTTAAAATTAAAACACAAAAGGCTGGGCACTGGTGGCACACACCTTTAACCCCAGTACTCAGGAGGCAGAGGCAGGAAGATCTCTGTGAGTTTGAGGCCAGCTTGGTCTACAAGAGCTAGTTCCAGGGCAGGCTCCAAAGCTACAGAGAAACCCTGTCTCAAACACAAAAAAATACAAACAAAAAATAATTAAAACACAAAAAAATCAAATCAACAGTTTAATTAATTGAGCAATAGGCAATTTAAATAAGAAATAAAAATTATATTTTTGGATGTTTTACATGTATATTTTGTACAAAGAGTGCAACTGTTTCCCCCTCCATATCTTTTAACCCCACTCCCTATGCCCCTCACACTCCTATGGTTCCTTTATATATGCTTTTCTCCTCTCTCTCTCTCTCTCTCTCTCTCTCTCTCTCTCTCTCTCTCTCTGTGTGTGTGTGTGTGTGTGTGTGTGTGTGTGTGTGTGTGTGAATTATTCACATCAGAATATGGACATTGGACTTGGAGAGAGAACTTTGTTAGTAAAGGGTTTCCCTGTAAGCACAATGATTTAGTTCAGTTCCCAGAATCTACATTAAAAAGGAAGGAAGGAAGGAAGGAAGGAAGGAAGGAAGGAAGGAAGGAAGGAAGGAAGGAAGGAAGGAAGGAAGGAAGGAAGGAAGGAAGGAATCCAGTATTATTTCAATACTGTTTGGTCAATAGCTTAAGCATATTGCTAGCTAGTTCTTACATCTAGAATTAACCCATTTCCATTATTTTATATTTTACCATGAGGCTTGTGGCCACTCCCTATGAGATTATGGGGTCCAATTACATTCAAGTTACTACATATGTTCTCAGTGCACTTTTTTAGTGGACTATTTTATGTATGTGATCTGTAAATCTAAAAAATATAATAGTGTGTATTTTCTAATTAATTGTGTGTTTATTTATGGTCTATGCATATGTGAAGACCCTTCCTAAGAATAACGGAGAGTTTCATGAAAAGTGTTAGTTTCTCTTTCCTTTAGGGCAGCAGTTCTCAACCTGTGGGTTGTGACCCCTTTGGAAGACATCTATCTCCAAAAATATTTACATTAAAGGGTTGCAGCATTAGGAAGATTGAGAACCAAGGATTTAGAGTTTTGATCAGTCATTTAGGGGAGTGTGGTGGAAGAGGTTATAAAAATAAAAATGTGTAGCAGTTTTTTTTTTCTAGGAGACAGGAGTGAGCTTTTACCACTGACCTCTTTCTCCCTGATGTGTTTATCAATACTTTAACTATTGTGGTGTACAGAAGTAGTTTATATTTACAGAAAAAAACCTACTGAACCTGTGCAGCAGATAAGGTTCTGTGTCCAGCAGGAAAGCTGTATGCACATGCAGCAGATTGCTACCTTTCCCAGGATGCCTAGAGTGTTACTCAGTCAAAGGTGTTTATTTCTTCTAGGAGCAAGGACTGAAATGGAAAGATCATGTTATGAGTTCGGTTACTGACTTGTTCTGAGATGTTGCATAACAGGGTTTAAATATAAAGTTCAGGGTTTACCACAACTCTAGCACATTCTCTAAATTCTGCTCCATTGAAATGTGTGTAGAGTCATACGATTTAAGGGTCTGAGTATATGTACACATGCGATATTCCTGTAAAAGGTCAATATACAATGTTCGTGTATTTTATGTCATTTCACACACTAGACATTCTTTTGCAGGCCATGGAAAATGCCTTAAGTCAGATTTCTTGTAGCATTAAAAATTAAACTTTAAAGTGGTAATGCTTGTAATCTGAGCACATAGAAGATGGAGGTTAGAATATCTGAAGTTCAAAGTCTTCTTTAGCTATCTAGGGGCTTTGAGGTCAGCCTTGCATACAGAAGCCCTTCTCTCAAAAGTGGTGTGTGTGTGTGTGTAGCTATAATATTTAAAAATGTAGCTTGATTTTGAACAACTTGGAGAGTAGAATAGGGAAATTAATTGGTTAGAAAGTATTTTCTATGTTGTGGCGTTGATAACATCTTGCTGTTTGTCTCTGCAGCCAGGACTGTTCACAAGTGAAGTCAAGCACATGGTGGGTTTTGTTTTGCTTTGTCTTTTTCTTTGGTTTTACAAGACAGGATTTCTCTGTGTAACACTCCTTCCTGTTCTAGAAATTGCTTTGTAGACCACACTGGTCTTGAACTCATAGAGATCTGTCTGCCTCTGCCTCCCAAGTGCTGGGATTACAGGCGTGCACCAAACTGCCCAGTTACATGTGCTATTTTCCACTATTCCTCCTTTAGAATCAACTGCAAGTCCTTGAATTGAGGTAAAAAAGATGCAAATATAAAACTGTAGTAAAGTGACACCAGGACAAAGATTACCAAGGGAGGAACTGTGTGCTGGGATCCTCAGCTTTCCGAGACAGGAAGGAAACGCTGCCAGTGAACTTTCCCTTGATGGCTACCAGTTTGATTATTTTGTTTGTTTAATCCTCCTCATCCTTCTGTGTTGTGGGAGGTCCTTCCGCTCCTCCAGCCAATAGCCACCTAGATACCAGCCCATTGGGGCGTGGTCTCTTTCCCTTTAAAAAAAGCGGCTACTTTCCTCCTCTCTCTCTTTACTTTCTGTTCCGGTTTTGGTGATTAGACTTTTTTCTAATTGCGTGTGTAGAGAGCTGTTGTCTGGGACGGTGATCTGTAAGTTTATTCCCCTTTAAATAAATACCACCCTATTAATCACAATTCCAAACTGGTGTGGGATTGTTTATGACTTGCGCCTTCATCTGGCGCCCAACGTGGGGCTCGAACCCACGACCCTGAGATTAAGAGTCTCATGCTCTACCGACTGAGCTAGCTGGGCGCGGTGGTGCATGCCTGTAGTCCCAGCTACTCGGGAGGCTGAGACAGGAGGATCGCTTGAGTCCAGGAGTTCTGGGCTGTAGTGCGCTATGCCGATCGGGTGTCCGCACTAAGTTCGACATCAATATGGTGACCTCCCGGGAGCGGGGGACCACCAGGTTGCCTAAGAAGAGGGCACCAGACCTCATTACAGATGGTTGTGAGCCACCATGTTGCGGGAGGTCCTTCCACTCCTCCAGCCAATAGCCACCGAGATACCAGCCCATTGGGGCGTGGTCTCTTTCCCTTTAAAAAAGCAGCTACTTCCCTCCTCTCTCTCTTTACTTCCTGCTCCGGTTCCGGCGACTAGACTTCTTCCTAATTGCGTGCGCAGAGGGCTGTTGTCTGGGACGGTGATCTGTAAGTTTATTCCCCTTTAAATAAATACCACCCTATTAATCACAATTCCAAACTGGTGTGGGATTGTTTATGACTTGCGCCTTCACTTCTGCTTTAACAAAGTCTCACTGTGTAGTAGCTCAGGTTGATCTGAGTCTTACTATGTAGTCCAATCTGGTCATGAACTTGCAGAGACCCTCTAACCTCTGCCTCCTAAATGTGAGGATCACAGTTTTGCTCTATCAAGCCAGATTGTTAACCTCTATGCTGTTTTAAACACCTTGGTTTCAGGCCTGGAAGTGGTGGCGCAAACCTTTAATCCCAGCACTCGGGAGGCAGAGGCAGGTGGATCTCTGTGAATTCATAGGCCAGTCTGGTCTCCAAGAGCTAGACAGGCTCCAAAAGCTACAGAGAAACCCTGTCTTGGGGAAAAAAAAAAAAAACAAAAAACAAAAAACAAAACAAAACCACCTTGGTTTCCTCCAAATTTTTGTGATGAATTCTTTCCAATTCCCACTAAGTAACATAAGGATGTATCTCAGTGATAGTAGCTTGCATGGCATGCAGGAGGTCCTTGTTTTTAACCCCTGCATGGTATTGGTGGTGGTGGTGGTGGTGATAACTGAGAAAGTTAAGGCAAATATATTCCTAAGAGATTATTTCTTATATGATGTTTGTTCTGTCTCTTCAGGTTGAGAGGGAAGGTATCTGGAACATTCCTACAAAAAAGCCTCAGAGATTCCAGAAACCCATGGAAATCCTGTCTACTCATGGGCTGCCTATAACCACTGACAGGAAAAGGCCCAAATGGTGACTTACTTTGTTACTTAGTTACTTCTGTCTTAGTTACTTTTCTAGTGCTTAAAGAGACTCTATGGCCAAGGCAACTTATAGAAGCAGTTTATTGGGGCTTACAATTCCCCAGTGTGAGTCCATGACCACTGTGGGGAGTATGCCAGCAGGGGGTAGTCATGGTGCTGAGAGGTCACAATTGATTCACAAGCAGGAGGCAAAGAAAAATGAACTACCTGAGAATGGCAGTGTCAGCCTTTGAAACCTGAAAACCCACCCCAGTGGCACACCTCCTCCTAATTCTTCCCAAACAATTCCACCAACTGAGGACCAAGTATTCAAATGTACTGACCTATGGGGTCATTCTCATTCAGACCACTACACCTTCCATATCTCTCATCAATCCATTTTCTTGGAAGAGCTGAGATGAATCTAAAATCCTGCTGGCAAAAGAGGATGAGTAAAGATGCTCCAAGGTTTCCAGCTGTGGGACAGGGGAGACCCAGGGTGAAGAAGAATTACAGAGACCTACAAACAATATCTCTCCCTTGTGCATTACCCAGTCAATGCAAGTTGCCCTGTTGGACTAGAATAGAAGCATTAAATATGTACAGAGAAGGTAGATTACTGGCTGAAGAGAGCTGAAGAATGGGGAAAGCAAAGGGAGAGAAAGCAAGGCCTAAAGACAGAACAGATGAAACAGGTATTTTCTTGAAGTCCATTATGGCTCTTTAATAGAAAGGCTACATCATAATTAAAGCTGTCCTTTAGGACAAGGGAAAGATGGACTATGTGGAGACAAAACAGGAAGATAGAAAGTGCAAGTAGGGAAGCCTGTTAGAAGAGAACTGTAACAATTCCCCAGTGACATTGTGAACCTACTGATTATAGTACAAGTCAGAAGAAAACTTGACTAAAGGCCTTTGTGGGAGACGTGCCCTCTGGACTAGGAGTATTTTGATCTTATTGTCAGGTGGTGGTGGCACTGACCTTTCATTTCAGCCCTCAGGAGATAGAGGCAGGAGGATCTCTGAGTTCCAGGTCAGCCTGGCGTACAGAGCAAGTTCCAAGATAGCCAGAATACACAGAAAAACTGTGTCTTGGAAAAAAAAAGAAAGAAAAACAAAACTAATCTAACAAAATTCTAGTATCTTGTAGGGATCCAGCTCAGTTACTCTGCATGTCCAAAGCCCTGAACCTAATTTCTAAAACTGTATAATAAATCAGGTACGGTGATAAACACCTGTGATGCCAATAAAAACAAAGCAAAATCGATAAAAAGTTTGCTGTTTGTTTGTTTAAATAATGAATTCTATCTTCTACTCCACCTCCAGGGAAGCCCTGTTTTTTTCAGGTCCATCTTCCGATCTCCTACATTCTGAGTGCATATGTGCTCCACTGGCCCTTCAGGACATACACACTCATCATGCAAGTCTCTATAGGGCCTTTCTGGAGACTAGAAGTCAATAACACCAGTAAGAGCTAGAATGCGTGCCTTTCAGATAGGAGAGGTAAACAAAAATGAAATGACAATCTACACGAGAAGGTCAGAGGAGAGGGGGTGGTAGACTGCCCCGCCTTCCTCTTTCTTTCTTTGATCTTGAACTTCTCTGATCCTCCTGCTTCCTTTCCACTCCAGAGTTCAAGGATTATTAAGTGTTGCTACCCGATTTATGCAGTGTTGAGTCTGAAACACGTGGTTTTGTTTTGCTAGGCAGGCACTCTACCCTGAGACACATCCGCAGAGCCTTTCATGACTTCCTTCATCTTCTCCTACTTCCTAACTTTCACAAAAAATTTTCTTTACACTTTGTCTCAGTTCACAATAAATATCTGCTTCCGTGTCTGACTGCCTCATGTCTCCTTGTTCTACCCATACATACAGCATTAACACTCCTGCTACTAAAAAGTATTGCAAAAATGTGGCCGCACAAAACCACAGGAGCTGCAGAATCTGTCTGCAATATTGAGTGAGGTCACATGCCTTCATGGCAGAATGGTTGCATTTACAGAAGCCTAGTCAAGGATGCTATAACGTAAGAATTGAGAGAAGACTGACATTGGAAATTGGAGGTCAGAAGCGAAAAAAGAAGTCAAGGCTGAGGTCAACATTGGGGTCAAGGTTGGAAAGGATAGATTTACAAGAAATAAGTCTTTTTAATGAAACTGGGAGACGTAGAAACACAAGTGGAGAGAGGGATAGATGTGGGCAAAAACATTTTAATAGGAATTTTGTATGAGGAGTATGGATCAGGAGGAATACAGAAACACAGAAGTTGGATCTCCTGGCCCCTTCTCTTGGCGCTGATGCATCAGCCTAACCCAGGGGCTTGCACTGGTACAGAAAGTCTTGTTGCACTGTGCTCCTCCCTTGCGTATTTAATAGCACTCTGAATTCACTGTATTTGCTCCTGAAATGGACCAAATAACAGCTGACTACAAAGGAAGAGAATTAGCTCATCTCTGGCTTTGGGATGATGTCCTGGCAGGAGAGTCGATGAAAAGTCTTGATGTTATCTATTCTCCTAGACTTAAAATCCCATGAGCTTGATAGAAACTTTCATTTAAAAAACAGATGTTAAGTGACTGGATTTAAGTAAATGTTATAACTTATCATTCTACAAGAGATTGTTTATTTAAAGAAAGGATATACAGATCAGAGAAATGTAATATATATGCATTACATTTGATATATATGCACACACACACATTACACAATGGAATTGTCTCAGCCATAAAGAAAAAAGTTATGTTTTGAATAAAAATAATCTCAGCTGGACATGAACAAATAAAGCAAATTAAGCCTATCACAGATAGATAAACATCATGTTTCCTATCATTTGTAGTTCTCAAATTTTGTATAGGTTTATAAAATCCTGGATTCATATATGACATTAAAGTAGAGAAGTAAAGCTGTCTAGAAGACAGAGGGGTCTAAGAGTTTGGGAAAGGATGAGATAAAGGAGTATACTCAACATATAATATATACGTGTATGAAAGCTTTTTAAAATAACAATTTAAGCATAGACCAATTCTCATGTATTGAAAAACTGGGTGTGCAAGGTGTTTGAAAGTTTAGAATGTTGAACAGATTAAATAATAGCTTAAGAATTTTATTTTGGGGCTGTGAAAATGGCTCAGTAATTGTAAGCATTTGCTGTTCTTGCAAAGGACCCAAGTTAAATTCCCAGCCCCAAGACTGGGCAGTTCACAACTGTCTGTAACAATAGCTCCAAAAATTCCATGGCACTGCATTCATATTCTCACACCTATATACAGACACACACTTATTAACACAATTGAAAATAAATAAATAAAATCTTTAAAAAGAGTTAAAATAGGAATATTTAACCAACTACATAACAGATTTAAATGACTGACTAAAAAGATGGAAGTTTTGATCAGTTGCATTACTGATTGTTTTGACATGTATTTGTGTGCATACAAATAAGCCTGTAGAGGACAAAGGAGCAGCCACTGAGGGGGCAGGCCTGAGCCAGAGACCTTTGTGGGACCTAGCCAAAGCCAGGGACCTCTGTGGGAGCAGGCCCAAGCCCGTGACCTCCAGTGGAGAAGACCTGAGCCAGCAACTTCTGCCAGAGCAGGCCCAAGTCAGCAATCTTTAAGGGAACAGGTCTGAGCCAACGGCCTCTTCCAGGGGAGGTCCTTGAAAGCGACCTCTGCAGGAGCAGGTACAGGGGAGCAACCGCTAAGAGAGGAGGCCCTAGCCAGAGACTTCTGTGGGACTGGGCCAAAACCAGGGACCTCAGCAAAAACAGGCTAAGCCAGGGATCTCTGTGAGAGCAGGCCCAAACAACTTCTGGAATTGCAGAGTGAACCATATGAACCTTGGATCCACCGGCACCTGGAGGATTGATCATGACATAGGCCCAACTACACCAATCAGGAAAAAAGATGGGTAAACAAGATAAGAACACACTCAACACCACAAAAAAAAAACCAAAGAAACAAAAACACACACACAAAAAAAAACACGACAACCAACAAAACTTGTGGCTCTACAATAGCAAGACCTGAACACTTCAATATACATGAAGAAAAAGACAATGACCTAAAAAAATAACATTAGGAGAATGTTTGAGACCCTTAAAGAGGAAATGAAAAATTTCCTCAAAGAAATGGAGGAAAAGACAAACAAAAAGATTGGAAGAAAACAACAAACTCCTTAAAGAAAACCAAGAAAAAGTAATCAAATAGATAAAAGAAATGATTCACGACTTAAACACCAAAATAGAGACAATAAAGAAAACACAAAACGAGGGAATTCTGGAAACAAAAATTATGAGAAAACAAACAGGAACCACAAATGCAAGCATAAACAGCAGAATGCAAGAGATAGAAGAGAGAATCTCAAGTGCTGAAGATACAATAGAGGAAACAGACTCATTGATTGGTCAAAGAAAACATTAAATCTAACAAAAGCTTAACACAAAATATCCAAGAAATATGGGACACCATGAAAAGGCCAAACCTAAGAATAATAGGGATAGAAAAAAGTCCAACTCAAAAACACAAAAAATATATTCAACAAAATCATAGAAGAAAACTTTTCCAACCTAAAGAAAGATATGAATATGAAGATACAAAAAACTTACAGAACACCAAGTAAATGGATTGAAAAAAGTCCACTCACCACATAATAATCAAAACACTAAACATACAGAATAATGAGAGAATATTAAGAGCTACAAATGAAAAAGTTCAAGTAACATATAAAGGCAGACCTATCAGAATTACTCCTGACTTCTTAATGGAAACAATGAAAACCAGAGAGTCCTGGTCAAACACTATGCAGGCATTAAGAGACCATGGATGCCAGTCCAGACTACTATACCCAGCAAAACTTTATGTGGGGTAAAGGAAACACTTCTCCACTGCTGATAGGTGTGCAAACTGCTTTGGATATCACTATGGTGATTTCTCAGAAAAGCAGGAAACAACCTACCTCAAGACCCAGCAAAACCACTTTTGGGTACATACCCAAAGGATGCTCAATCATATCACAAAAACATGTGCTCTACTATGTTCACAACAGCTTTATTTGTCATAGGCAGAACATGGAAACAACCTAAATGACCCTCAACCAAAGAATGGATAAGGTAAATATGGTACATTTACACAATGGAGTACTACACAGCAGAAAAAAGTAATGACATCATTGGCAGGAAAATGGATGGATCTGGAAAACATCGTATTCAGTGAGGTAACCCAGACCCAGAAAGACAAATATGTAGTCACTCATAAGTGGCTTTTATACATAAAGAAAAACCAGCCTACAATTCACAATCGCAGAGAACCTGGACAATTAAGAGAGACATACATGGATCTAATCTACATGGGTAGTAGAAAAAGACAAGATATCCTGAGTAAATTGGGAGCATGGGGGCCATGAAGACGTTAGAAAGGGAGGGGAGAGAAAGGGAGGGGAGCAGAGAAAAATATATAGCTCAATAAAAACAATTTAAAAAATAACCCTGTATAGAGTTCTCCCCTTTTACAATGGGTTCCAGGGAGTCTATCTAAGGTTGGTTTTAACTGGACAAATAAATTTCCAATAAACTAAACTTGACAGACATAAACTAAGCATCTCAGGTAGTCATGGTTGCTGAGCCATCTTCTGACCCATTTTTGAAAGTCTTATGAATGTGCATCATCATGCTGCTCACTCTGGACAGTGCAGATGTGAGTGACAGAACACTGGTCATGAAGACTGTACAGGACAGAGGAGGCCCAGCATCTTAGTATGACTGTGACACACACATTCTCAGGCAGCAGGCCTGCAGGGTGTAGGCAAGTCTCTAGGAACAGAACCTCACGACAATTAAGTGGAGAAATCACTGGACAATAATGGAAAGACCACCTCGGACAGACTCCTAGTCATTATTCTGCTATGGCTCTGACAAAGAAAATGTTCAATCATTTGCTTTCTTCCCATTTCCTCACAGCCTTTTGCCTCCCTGCCCTAATTACACCTAAACCAGAATTCCAAAGTATCCTAAGTGCAGAATCATTTGAGACCAAACCCAGTAGCTTCTTGTTATTTGTGTGGTAGAACTGAGGCCACTGTATATTTTCTGCCCCACTTAGTTTTTCCAGTGTCCATGCATCTTATAAATTATTCACAAACTCCTGTGAAATATGAGCTAAAAAATGTGATTGTTGATGGGCTGGGGAGGCAGCTCAGCTGGTAGAGAGCATGTTTTGAAGCACTGGCATCTCTCTTAACACAGCATAAACTAGCTGTAGTGGCACAAATTTGTAATCTCCCAACACTGGGAAATAGAGTCAGGAGGCTTCAAAGTTCAAAGTCATCCTTTCCTACATAGCAAAGTCAAGGCCCTTCTGGGATATATAGGACTTTGTCCCAAAGCAAGGGGCAGAAATATTGCATTGCTCAGTTTCCAAACACAGAAAAGTTATAATAAAACATTACTCATATGTCCTTCAAGAGTAGGGGACCATTTTTTAATCATCATTTGAGATTATAATATAATTACATCATTTCATCTTCCCTTTTCTTTCTCCAACCTCTCCCACGTATCCTTCCTCATATTCATGGTGGGGGGAGCCTGTGTTTTTCAAAGGATTTATTTATATCTATGAGATCCGTAACAGTATTATGAATCTCCAGGAGGTTCATAAATTTTAGCCACGGATGATCAACCAGCCTATCCTCTTGGCTGTCAGGAGTATCGCACATAATCACCAGACAGGTAAGAGTCAATCCTGCTTTTACAGCCCTCCAGGGAGTATGAATACTAACCTCCTTCCATAATTCATTTCACTGTCTAATTGGCTTTAGCATCTGCGAGAAGCTTCTCCCCAAGAAGGTGGTATTTATAAACAAAGGGTTCTCCAGGTGAGACCTAGCCACCTGAATGCCCAAGTCCAACCTCATAAGAGGGAATTAACTGGGACCCTAGAGTGGATATTTGTGGGCAGGGTGGGAAAAGAGATAGTAATAGGCATCTTTCCTGCTAGGAGGAAATGGTTTTGTGCTGTGTTGATAAAACTGGCCAATGCTAGTGCGGTTGGTGGCAAGCAAGGATCAGGAAACTGTAGATGTGTGGTGCCCAACAATGGTACACAGCAAGTGTTTTAGACCCTTGTGAGGGCTATAGAGCAGGGAAGTACCTAAAAACGGCAGTAACTTTTTATTATTCCTTAGTGACTTCAACATTACATCCCATCAAAAGGAATATGGAAACTTACAATTGACAACCACTGATGTGCACTGCTTCCTCTGTAATGCAATGTGCTGTGCACAGGCCTGAGTGTGGATGGGTAAGAATGCTTGGGGTGGGGATGAGGAGCTGGAGTGATCAGAGGTGAGAGAAGAAAAGTGCGTCCCTGGGGTCTTTCCATTGTTGTTTTTGAGACATCATCTCACTGTGTACCTTTGGCTGTTCCCCTATATAGTCTCAAACTCAGAGATCTGCCTCTCTCTGTCTACCAAGTACGGGGATTAAAGGTGTATGCTTAGTCCTATAGATCTTGATAGACATAGGTAAAAGACCTGGATTGAAGCTGAGAATCAGAACTGGCAACTAATTAGAGAAACTGAAAATTAAGGGAAAGCTAAGGACGGGAAGAGAGAATGCAAAGCTGCAAGGAGAACAGGGCTGATTGGGGAAGAGTGTGAGAATGCAGGGTAGCTGAGACACTGACAATATTGGGGCGGAAACAAACCTCGGCCTACAGAAAATATGTTTGCAGAGGAGCCTGTTCTGAAGGCAATTTCAGTTCTCTGGTTAGGATTTTCAAACACCCCCAAAACATGAACTGATTGTAAGAAAGGCAAGCAGATGCTGTAATGAGAAGACATAGCTGTCTGGCCTCTTTGCAGGTACCTAACACCAAGCCCTACTAGATAGACTGAGTGCTGGGAGAGAGATGAGAAGATGTTCAGAGAACAGGCAAGAGGCATCTTAAATACTGTTGAGCTACAGTCGTTTGCAGGAGAAAACATGGCCTAAAACTAGCTGAAAACTTGCTTTCAGAATGTCAAGAGCAGGAGAGAATGGCTTGTGTAAGACTATCAGAGAAGATTGGCACTTTAGTGGTAACATACAATGGCCTAGAATCTAGATCAGTTTAAAGCGAAAATTATCTGGTCTACCATGCCTAGTTCTCCAAAGAAGGCATTTAACTGAAGAGCACAGGGAACTGATGGCTTGAATGACCCTCACTGACAAGAGCAGACCCTCATAAAACTAAAAGCTTTCTGATGGAGAGTGGGTGGAGAGGTATGAGTCATGAGAGTGATTGGCAAGCCTTCTAAACACTGTCCATCTTTCAGACTAGAACAAAGGCTTTGCCCGCTTCTTCCATCTCTCCATTTCCCAACAGCTCTTACATGTCAGTATATATAGAAACATATTTTATGTCAATATATGTATACACACATACATTTGCAGAAAGCTAGAGTTATTTTCCTCAACTTGTCTGTAAATGGCTTATTTTATGAATACTGAATCAAACAATGAAAATCTCCACATAAGAGAAAAAACCCCAAGGTACTTTTTGTGTCCTTGGGATATAAAGAATTGAATAAAATAAAAGACATATATTTCTGTATTAGTGAAGGTGATAGTGAATCATGTTAACTTGTCCAATAAATTTATAATCTCAGATACTATCAATAAAATGACTCTAAATAAAAAGATATTTACATTTACTGGTGTTGCCCTGATCTGCCTGTCTCTGTCTCTCTTTCTGTATGCATAATGTCTGCATAAAATATTTGAACCTGTGCTGATTGATAAGATATGAGATGGATATTTCCTATTACTAATATTCTAATCTCATATTTTTTATAAGATTAAAGAAAAATACCTCTTTGGAAAACATCCTAGAAGGGCAGAAGAGCTATGAAAGCTTCATCAGAATGGGATGGAGTATTGTGGAGTGCCTTCTCCAGGCAGGGCATGAGCCATTGCTCTTCTGAACTCACACATCTCTGATAACCTTCAGAGAGGCCCAGGATCCATGACCAACTGGGTCTCAAAAAGACCCACTCTCCCTGAGGATGTAAGGGCAGTCCATGGTTGTACCAGCAGGGCAGAGGAAGAGGCATTTCTCCTAGCGGTGTGGTTGGTACAAAGGTTCCCATGCCCAGGTAAATAAACAAATAAACTCTCCCCCAAATTTTTGTAAGCAACCCTAATTTATTTTATTTTTCCTTCCTTTTGCTCATTTTATTTTATATTACTTTTTTTTTTTTTTTTTTTTTTTTTGGTTTTTCGAGACAGGGTTTCTCTGTGGTTTTGGAGCCTGTCCTGGAACTAGCTCTTGTAGACCAGGCTGGTCTCGAACTCACAGAGATCCACCTGCCTCTGCCTCCCAAGTGCTGGGATTAAAGGCGTGCGCCACCACTGCCCGGCTTTATATTACTTTTTAAGTTAAATTTTTATTTACATTTTTCCATACAGAATATTTTGATCCTGGTTCTTTCCCCCAACTCCTTCCAGACCCTCGGTGCCTTCCTTCCTCACCCAACTTTATGTTCTTCTTCTCAGCTTAAAAAAGAATAAAAGAGAAAAAACTCACAAAAACACAAAAGTGAAAATCAAATAAACAGAAAACAAATAAAGCAAAAAATACATCCCCTCCCCGGTATGAACATAAATAAGTTATTTTGGAACTATTTTGTGTTGGCCACCTACTCCAGAGCACAGGGCCTGCCCTGCAGTGTAGTTGATACACTCAGTGAGACTCCATGGAGAAAGCTGTTTTCCCTTTGCTAGCAGGTGTATCAGCTGCAAACACTACCCTGGATAGGGGTAGAACCTTGTGGCCACTTCCCTTTCACCATGCTGGGACTTTGTTTGGATTGAGCCTGTGCAGGTCTTGCTTGTGTGCTGTCTCAAACTCTGAGTTCATCAGTGCATCAGTCCTGGTAAGTCTGGAAGACACTGTTTCCTTGGAGTTGGGGAAGGGGAAAAGATGAGCAAAATACATTGTATGAAAAACATTTAAATAAAAAAGGTAATGAATTGAAAACAACAAAACAAAATGAGACAAAATCTCTTCTATTCTTACCCATGTACCAAAACCTGATAAGGGTTCTGGCATGTTCGATTAATTTAAATACATACAAACCTCTTGCAATTATTTGGAAAATATGTCTGCCTGACAATTCTAATGTAAAAATGTGTTTTGTTTGTTTAAAGTAAACTTTTTAAATATTCAAATCAGTACTTTCTGGTATTTTCAGATTTCAAAATTTTGATATTAAACACATTTTAACAGTCTCCCTTCTCTATAATTTAAATAGCAAGAGTTCTTGCTTAGAGATTAAAATACACTAAGTTCAGCAATATTTACAATGCATTGTAGTCTACAGGAATATTCATTGAAAGACAATGTAAACCTCAGGTCTTGGTACAGTAATGCCCCTCATGGAATCACATTGTGAACACTGTCGTACTTTGCATTGAGAGTGTGTTATACCTTGAGAGCACAAAAACCATACAAAAGTACTCCAGGCACGAGAACTCCTAGTATGCATAATATCTTTTATTACTTTGTTGTTCTTTCTAAATGCTGTGCCATACCCACACACATTTGTTCACTGACACACATTACGAGGATCTGCATGAGAGAGAGGAGATGCAAGGATTTCCCCTCTGAGATAAGAAGGCCTTGTACTTTAAGGTTTCTTCTGCTGTTATAAAATACCATAGACAAAAGCAAGTGGAAGAAAGAAAGAGTTTATTTCAACTTACTCATCATTCAGGGAAGTTAGGGGAGGAACTCAAGGTAGGAACCTGGAGGCAGAAACTGATGCAGAGGCTATAGAGTGTTGACTGAGGTTTCTGTCCTGCCCAGTCTCGCAACTGTTCAGCCCCAAAGAAATACACAGAAGTCTATATTAATTATAAACTGGTTGGCCTAGTAACTCAGGCTTCTTATTAACTCTTTCTGAAATCTTAAATTAGTCCATAATTCTTGTTTGTGTTAGCCATGTGGCTTGGTACCTTTATCAGTGAGGCATTCTCATCTTGCTTCCTCTGCATCTGGGTGACACTGCAGACTGATTCTTTCCTCTTTCCAGAATTCTCCTGTTCTCATTGCCCCGCCTCTACTTCCTGCCTGGCTACTGGCCAATCAGTGTTTTATTAAAAATAATACAAGTGACAGGATAAAAGACCATTGCCCCACAGCACTAGAGGAATGTTGCTCTCTGACTTGCACCACTTTGCTTGCTCAGTTTGCCTTCTTATATAACTCAGACCCACTTATCCAGGAATAATCTCACCCTGTTAATCTGAAAGATTTTGATCAAAATCCAAATCATTGTGACCAAATTAGTTAAAGCAAACAGTTAATTAAAGAAAGTGTACAGAATGCCTCCTCCTAAGGCAGGGTTTGAGTTGTCAGCATTGGATGTGAGGAAGACAAGGTTCTATAGCTCAGTGGTAGGGGTTTTGAAAATGGGGTGGGGGGATTTGGTGGAGCAAAATAGGTGGGGTTACAGGAACAGAACATAAGCATAACAAGCTAGTGTATCAACCTCCTGAAACAAAGATAAGATTGCAAGGTGGTCATAACAAGTTAGTCATGACAACCTCCTGAAACAAAGATAGGATTGTGATGTGGTCATTACAAGATGCCTTTGAAACAAAGGGAGGGTTGCTAGATGGCTTTGAAACAAAGATATGGTGGCTGTTTCCTATAAAAGTCAGTACAGAACAATTTGTAATTAAGGTTATAGGAGAGGCATAGCCCAATCCTTGAAAAACAGAAATTTAATCATAAACAGAAATCAACCTAGTCTGTCTTTACTGTAAGATGATTTGTAAGCCTAAGATGGATCCAGGCTAGTTTATCAATCTCCTGTCAACTGGGCCCTCCCACACCAGTTCAAGAATATGCCCAATCTAATGGAGGCATTTTCTCAACTGAAATTCCTTCTTCCCAGATGACCCTGACTTGTGTCAAGCTGACAAAAAAATACCTTTTTTAATATTATCCACTCTAAGTTCATCCATTTTTCTGTAAATTTGTGATTTCATTTTGTAGAGCTGAATGATACTCCATTTTTGTCTTAGTTCCTATATTATTGCTCTAAAGTGACACCATGACAAAGGTTCCATAGAAAAGAAATCATTTAAAGGGTGTTTGCTTACAGTTTCAGAATGTCATCACAGCAGGGAGTATGGCAGCAGTCTGGCAAACAGGCATGGTGCTTGAGCAGTAGCTAAGAACTTATATCCTTTTCCTCAGGTAGAGACAGCATGACTTTTGAAACTCCAAAGCCCACAACAGTGACATACTCCTCTAACAAGCCCATATTTCCTGATCCTTCTTAAAATACTCCACCAACTGAAAGCAACCATATGTATGAGCTTATGGGGGCCATTCTTATTCAAACAACCAAAATATCCATCACTGTATAGCCATCATCTCTATTCGACAACCAGATTGGGTCCATTTCCTTGCTACAGTGAATAAGACACAATAAAATGCAGAAACACTATCTCTATAGTAGGGTATGGAGTTCTCTGGAGTTTTTTCAGAAATTTGAAAACACTGAGAAATGCACTTGTTTTTACCATTGTATGTTATAATTATAAAGTGTACCATTCTTGATATATAAATATATTTTGGGGATTTTTTAAAATTAAAAAAAAAATAAATTATTTCCCCTCTTCCTGCTCCCCAGACCTCAAAATTATGACTTTGTGTTGTTTGATAATACATTTCACTGGGGTTAGGGGTATAGCTAGAGGACTTGCTTAGCAGGATCAAGGTCTTGAGTTCAATCCCTAGCATTTCACAAAAGTGGGTATGGTGATACATGCTCGTAACCACAGAACACACTGTCTCAAAACCAAAAATATGTAAAATGCTGAAAAAGATTTCGCTGCTAGCAGTTCACATTCAGGACTTTGGAGGATAGTCTTAGGCAGATGATTGGACAGCTGTCTTGCAAAAACAAACAAACAAACAAAAAAACCACTGTTTGGTCTTTACCACTGTGGCTCCTTACTGTGAAGCTGAACTCTTCACATGAGATGCAATAGAGTTAGGGTGATTAGCACCTTTGTGCTAGGGAAAGCTTCTCAAAGATGTGGACATATTCCATTTGGGGGTCCTGAGCATGGAAGAGTCCAAATCCACTTCCCCTACAGCTTAATCCTGCTGAGGTTCCTGGCTCTGCCGGATTGTTGTGGGCACTAGTTCCCAAACAAAATGTAGCATGAAACAGAATTCTTGCCCAGTTGCTCATGTGTGCAGCTGTGCATGGCATAAAAATGCCAAACCTTCTGCTTGCCAAACAAGTTAGCGCTGGATGGGTAAAATGAGTGGGATCAAAAATGATGTGGAAGACACACACAATAAATAAATAAATAAATAAATAGAAAGTAAAAAAAATTAGTTAGCTCTCTGTGTGTGTGTATGTTCACAGATATCTTTACAGCAGAAATTAGCAAACTGTAACCTAGAGACCAAGTCTTCCTGCTATGAGTAGTTTCTATTCTGTTAAACGTTAAAGAGGGAGGAAAAGGACAACAAAGAAAAGCATAGCCTAACATTTTATTCTCTGGCAGTAAGTTTGCTGAACCTAGAGCAGAGTTCCTGTTCCCTTTTGCCTGCACTTGCTTTTAGTGACCCCTCTTCATCTTCTCTAGAGAGGAGCTGACCAAGTCCTCGGCTGCTGATCAGCTACAGTGCTCACCAACTACAGCTTCTCTTCTTGCTCAGAGGCAAAGCCACAGACAACAGAATGTTTCCTCTCCTCCACGGCGGCTCTTCTCTAGGCTTCCCTATGGAACCAGAACTAGGGATGACACACCTACAAGCAACAAGAATTCTGGCTTTCGTTGTCCAGTGCAGTGCAGAAGCATGCTTTAGACAGGAGGTCCTTTAGGTTCAAGAAAGGGTTCATGAGGCCCCTGGACTCAGTATGGTGACCCAGAGTGCTTTGGGGTTCATACTCCTTCCTTCAGGAGGTGTCTCCACTGCCAAGCTTAGATCTGTCCACTGTATGTGGTGGTCGTTAGCATCTTGAACTCAGACATGGGATGTAGCTCAGTTGGAAGAGTGCTTGCTTAGCATGCACAAAATCCCTGGGTTCAACTCTAGTGCCACACAAACCCAGCCTGAGACACACTGAGAATTTCTGCACCTGTGAAGGCAGGGGCATTCTCGCCTACATAGGAAGCTGGAGGCCAATCTGAGCTGCTTGAGACTCTGTCTCAAAACACAAAACAAAGTCTTGAACTTAGTCCCCTAAATAAAAACCTATAGTTCTGGAGACTTTGGTTTCTCAATGGGTCAATGGTTTGGCTTTAATTATAGAGAGGGTGATGTAGGTGGGTCTTCTTTCTATGTGTTGCTTTCATTGGTTAATTAATAAAGACACTGCTTGGCCTGATAGGTCAGAACATAGGTGGGTGGAGTAGACAGAACAGAATGCTGGGAAGAAGGGAAGTGAGTCAGACACCATAGCTCTCCTCTCCAACATGGACGCAGGTTAGAATCTTCCCGGTAAGCCACCACTTCATGGTGCTACACAGATTATTAGAAATGGGTTAATCAAGATGTGAGAGTTAGCCAGTAAGAGGCTAGAGCTAATGGGCCAAGCAGTGTTTAAATGAATATAGTTTCCGTGTTATTATTTTGGGTAAAGCTAGCCGGTGGCTAGGAGCTGGGTGGTTGGAAGCAGCCCGCAACTCCTTCTACAAGAGGGGAATAACAGTACTTCCTATTTCATTGAACTATATAACGATTAAATTATTTCATCTGTATGACATTGTCTTGAGATTTTGGTAAGTAGCCGAGAAAGTGCCAGCTCTCTCTGTTGCTTAGTATTCTGAGGCTTAAGCACTGTCATGTCTTGCTTTCCACACAGTCTGTACTTACTCATGCCAGTATGGTTTAAAGAAAAGTCCATTTCAAACTTAGGCCACAGGGCCGGCAAGACTAAGAAACAGGTGAAATGTGTTGACAAGGCTTCTCAGCTTTTTTTTTTCCTGGTTGGGGGAGGGTCAGAGTGCAGTCAGAGCTGTTGAGACTTGGATACTGTGTAGCACAAACTGACCTTAAACTCACATTGTAGCTAAAGATGACCTTGAACTTCTGACCCTCTTGCCTCCAGCTCCCAAGTGCAGGGATAACAGGTATGGGTCACCATACCCAGCTCTCCTGTGTTCTTTGTCTGTGTGTTTATATGTACATGTATGTTTGTGGATGCCAGAAGTCATCCTCAGGTGCTATTCCTCAAGAGATTCCCACCTTGTTATTTGGCGAGAGAGACTCTTGTTGGCATGGAACATATAAAGTAGACAAAGTTCCAGGAGAGACTTGTCAAAAACAAAAACACCCCCACACAAAAATAGAGAAAAAGAGGTTCAAAGACATTTTTTAAATTACTTAGATTATTATTCTTATTATTGTGTGTGCGAAGATGGCTGTGTGGGTGTATGTATGTGGAGATTAGAGAACCTCTTTCCACACTGATGTGGTAGGGTAACTAACTCAGGCTGCATGCCAAGTGACCTTGCCACTTCTCTGACTCTTTTTTAAATTCTTAGCTCTGGCGTTTACATAAGGTTTTCTCAGCTTTTTCACCATGCTAATGAACAGCACACATTTCTAGAAGACAAGTTCAATGTGGTAGTTCAGAACTTCTTTATTTTTTCTGAGACAGGGTCTCATGTAGCCCAGGTTAGCCTCAAACTCACTATGTCATAAGCATGAGAACTTCTGGTTCTCCTCTCTTCACTTAAATTGGTAGAGACCTGCGATTACACACATGCCCCACACTAGGCTTATAGAATGTGGGGCCTTGTGCATCCAGGGCCAGCATTCTACCTTTCATTGCCTTTGACTGACTTAATCCTTTACTGTCAGGAACATGGATTAAGTGCCATAATGAGTACAACACAGTTTGAGAAACGCCGACATAAGGAATGACTGTGCTTATAAAATAACTATTAAATCACAAAAAAAAAAAAACTGGGCATTCTTCTCAGAAAGTATAGTGGGCTTCGATTCTAGTGCCTATAAGACTGGCATGTCTGGGACTGTGTGTCAATAGTGGGACTAGCCACTTGCATGAAACCATGACATGTCCAAGATTATATCATGAGTCTCATAGGTAGGGTCTGAAGCCGAACCACTGGGAAGAAGCAGAGCCAACAGAACTACCGACAGGAATTGCTTCCAGATCGTCTTTTGAAACGGCAGGAGTTTCCACTGTTTGGGGTCAAGGAAGGTGCAGCATCTTTTAACTAGACTGAGAAATTCTGTTCTGTGTCTGTCTCCAGCCAGCATCTGCCTGCACAGTCAGCCACTCCATGAACAGGAAAGGCATTTCCTGTCATCTGAATATTTGTGCTCCCCCATTCCAAATTCATATATTGGCATCCAATGCCAAAGGTGGCATAAGATGAGGAGCTGCTTCTGCTAGACCTCACTAAGGGGTGTGTCAGCCTTCCTAAAGAATTGTGAGCTAGTTTGTCCTCTGCACCCTTAAAGGTGTTAGATGAGTTTAGATGTGGGCTTTTCACTTGACACCAGATCTGCCAGAACCAGCATCTTGGCATTTCAAGCTTCCAGAATAGAGGACAATTTCTGTTGTCTAGAAGCTACCCAGTTTATATAATTTGAAGTAACAATCTAAACCAAGATAGCATCTTAGCTTACTGGAGACAGACAGAACTCTATTACTTTTATTTACAAAAATCTCTCTGTGTTATTTACCTATGTGAGTGTGTAACATGTGTGAATTACCCAGGGAGGTCACAGAGGGCATCCGGTTCCCTGGAACTAAAGATATAGACTCTTGTGAACTGCTCAATGTGGGTGGTGGGAACTAAACTGTAGACCTTTGGAAGATAGGCAAATGCTCTCAACCACTGATCCATCTCTTGGACTAAAAGAATTGTCTATTTTAAGGAAAAGTTTCTTTTAGACTCAGAACAACACAAAGGTGAAGAAAGTAATACACAAATTGAAACTATAGTACTTTTCTTAGGTTGAGTTTGTATTGCTGTGAAGAAACACCATGACCACAACTCTTACAAAGGAAAACATTTAACTGGGGCTGGCTTACAGTTCAGAGGTTTAGTCCATTGTTGTCATGGCCGAAAAGACAGCAGCATGCAAGCAGCACAAAATGTGCCACACTTGGAGTGGTTTGAGCATAGATGTCAAAGTTGGCCTCCACCTTGACACACTTCCTTTAACAAGACCACACCTCCTAATAAAGTCACTTCCTATGGGCCTGGCATTCAAACATAAGAGTCTATGGTGATCATTCCTATTCAGATGACCACAGTATTGGTATTTATATTTATTTGGAAGTATTTGTTCATATTTGTATTTGGTATTTTAACTTTGTGAGATTTTTTTCTTTTTTTCTTTTCTCTTCCTCTTCCTCCCTCCCTCCCTCCCTCCCTCCCTCCCTCCCTCCCTCCCTCCCTCCCTTCCTTTCTTTATTTTTGTTTTCATTCTTGTAACAGTATCTCAAGTAGTATAGGCTGGCCTGTAATTGAACTCTGATCCTCCTGTGGATCAGACCGTGTTTGGTTAAATTTCAAGATAATCTAACATTTTAAAATAACTAACAGGGACATCGAGATGGCTCATAAGCTAAGAGGGCATGCTGCCAGACCTGACGACTTGAGTTGGATTCCTGGGACCCACATGGTGGACGTTATTACCAAATGTGCACTGTGGCATTTGTGCACATCCCATACAATAAAAGAACACCATGTTTTTTCTTAATAAGAGAATAGAAAATTTTCTTAGAAAGCCAATGTAAAACATGTAAATTAGAACTATAGTTGAGTTTAGAAGATATGAGATTTATTTATTTATTTATTTATTTATTTATTTATTTATTTATTGGTTTTTCAAGACAGCGTTTCTCTGTAGCTTTTGGAGCCTGTCCTGGAACTAGCTCTTGTAGACCAGGCTGGTCTCAAACTCACAGAGCTCCGCCTGCCTCTGCCTCCCGAGTGCTGGGATTAAAGGCGTGCGCCACCACTGCCTGGCTCCTCCTCCTCCTTCTTCTTTTTTATACTTTCTTTGCTTTCATTTGTTTTAAGGCAGAATCTTCTGTAGCTCAGGCTGGTCTCAAGCTTCTACACAGCTCAATATGAGTTTTATTAAGTCTATAAACATTTCTGTAATGTTCAAGAGAACTTAGGAGACATATTTTATAAACAGTCAGTCATATTTATGAACATTAGACAAGTGATTTTGATTTTACTTTCCCAGCAACTTAAGCTTTTTGTTCGTTTGTTTCGAGACAGTGTTTCTCTCTGTAGCGGTGGCTGTCCTGGTCTCACTCCATAGACCAGGTTGGCCTTGAACTTGGAGATACACCTGTCCCTGCTTCCCAAGTGCTGGGACTAAAGGTGCATGAACCACCACCTGGATGCAATTTAAACAGCTTTTAAAAGGAAATTGGGCTCCTTAAACATATACATGCAGTTTAATGTGTAGGAATTTCATTAACCAAACTAACAAAATGCTTTTTACAAGGTAACAGGTGGGTTTTTTTAAAGTTAGACTTTTTCTTGCCATTTTGACCCAGCTCTCAATACTAGCTTAAGCAGGCCTTGAATTTGTGGCGATCTTCCTGCCTCAGCTGCCAGAGTCATGGGATTACAGGTGAGGGTGACCACATGAAGCTTGATAACTCAAATTCCGAAGGTTAAAAGAATAGTCAAGTTTTTATATGTATAACTAATAAGATTACATACAATAGAACGGCATATCCTGTAACCAGGTTTTCTTATGGTGGCAGAGGAGGAGAAAAGGCCAGGAGCGGGTAGGCTCACTCTCTTTCCCTAGTCAGTACACACTGTGAACACTGCAAGCAGAGGACACACACCTGATTAAGCCCTGTCTGTATTCAGTGAAGTTTTTAGATGCTCCTGAAGGAACCGCGTGGCATGAATTCTATTATAATGTGGTCCTTTTCGTTAAGGAGCTCTGCCCACTTGGCTCTTTTCTCCTCTCTGTACAAAAAAAAAAAAAAAAGTTTTTTTCTTTTTTAAAGATTATTTAGTATACAGTGGAGTTTTGGCTGTATATATGTCTGTTCAAGGTCAGATCCTCTGAAACTGGAGTTATAGGCAGTTATGAGCTGCCATGTGGGTGCTGGGAATTGAACCCGGGCCCTCTGGAAGAGCAGTCAGTGCTCTTATCCACTAAGCCATCTCTCCAGCCCCCCTTTTATTTATTTTTATTTTGAGGCCCACGTTGAGCTCAAATGTCACTGTATTTAGCCAAGGATAACCTTGAACGTTTGATCTCCTGCTTTATCTCCACCTCTTTATTCTGGGATTTTAGATGTGTGCCTCTGCACTATGGAACCCAGGGCTTCCTGAATGTTACGCAGTCGCTCTACAAATTGAGCAACACCCAGAGCCCAAACATCAGAGTAGTTTTTAGCAGTCCTTGCCCTTTCTAGTCTGGACCTGCACTGTCTCCCTTCATGGAAATGCAGATTGTGTCTTCAGAAACCTTACGTTCATGTTCTTGGCTTGCCTGCAGCAAGGCCTGCGATCCATTATTTGATTTCATTATGCCATGCATTAGACTGAGAATATATTGTCTACCCACTGTGGGCCCAGTGCCCTAGGAGACACAGACCTTGCTTCCTTTCTCTGCTGTGAGGGTACAGGGAGAAAGGTCGCCAGAACTTGACCAGGCTGATACCTTGATCCCAGGGCTCCTAGCCAACAAACTGTGAGGAACGTGTTTGACTTTCATGTCATCCTGTCTAAGGAAGACAATGCCTTTTCAGTTGTTGAGAAAATTAGAAACAGTACACACAATGTCTTGAAAAGTGCTTGCACCATGTTTTATGAATGAGAGCAACTGACACTATAGCCAGTATACGCACATGTACAAAGTCACTGCACGCTGACCTGGGATTACATAAATTTAGCAGGAGACTGTTTATTTGTTTTTTTTTTTAAATAACATAACTGTTTATTGAATCTTTGGGTATTTCACACCATGTACCCCAATTCTGCTAATTTTCCAGTCCTTCCATATCCACCCTCCACCCTTGTAGCTGCCCCCACAAAAAGTTAGTAAAAAATAAAAATGAGAAAAGAAAAGAAAGTAAAATAAGAACAGCAACAAAAATGTCGTCAATCCCTCTGGGCAGCGACCTGCTTTTCTATCAGCCGCAGTGTTTCTGTGAGTTTTAACCTGCATGTTCACAACATTGTCATTCATTGTAGTGACACTGGAGTTTGCAGTGCATCCCGCAGTATCATGCCAAATCAGCCCAGCCCAAACAGCTTTACTTGTGACTGTTCATTGCAGTGAGTAGTTGGTCTAGTTCAAGGTCTCTGGCTTCTGTTACCCTGTCAATACTGGGCCCTCACAGAGACTCTCAGATATCTTGCTGTTGCCCTAAGTCATGTGGGATCCTGCAGCTATGGATGCACAGAGCTGGCACTTTCCTAGATGGGGAGATGTTGGGGTGGGCAACTTAAAGCCCTATCAGGATACTCCTAATAAAAGGAAACATTATCTGGGCATGGTGGCATACACTTTTAATCCCAGCACTTGTGGGACAGAGGCAGGTTTATCTGTTTTTGTAAGTCCAAGGCTTGCCTGACTGTCTCAAAAATAAATAAGTGAATAAATAAAACATTTAAGCCAGGCTTGGTGGTGTATGTCCATACTACAGTACTCTGTAGGTGGAGCTGGAAGGATCAGTACAAGGTCATCCTCAGCTATATAATGAGTCCGAGATCAACCTGGGCTACATATAATCCTGTCTGAGAAAAACACAGGCAAAACAAGACAAAAAAGCAGCAGGAGCAGAGGACAGGGTAACTCAGGACTTCTTTGTTTACACTGACTGTTTAGTTCACAATGTTTACACCTATCAGTTTCTAAAAAAATACATTTATCACTCGCACGTGTGTGTACATGTGTGAACATGCCGCAGCACCTGAGCAAAGGTAGGACAACTTTTGTTCTCTTGCTTTTCTATGCGATCCCTGAGACTGAATCCAGATTGGCAAAGTTCTTAGTGAGCCATAAAGTCATGTCTCCACTTCCTGCCTCCTATGAACACCAGACGTGCAAATCTGTCTGCCTGGCACACACTTTCCTGAGGACATGCCATATTCATCAAAGTATAAAAACAAGCACTTTAAAAAACTGCCCCTCCTCCCCACCTCTGCAAATGGCAACTTCCCTCTTCTGCATTGTTGGTCTAAACCCAGTAATCATCTTTGGATTCTCCTTTTCAACAACATACCAAAAACTATATTCCATCTTTTATCTTGGCAAGTAGGTAGCTGAGTCAGGCATTGGGACTTAGAGCTGTCCTACTAGTGCTGATGTAGGAAGAGTGCGGGCGCTCAAGGCCAGCTGCCAAGCACTGAATTATAGGCTATCCTGGCAACAGAGTAATATCCTGTCTGTACATCATCTAATTTTTCTAACACCAGCAGCACCCTTTCCCAGTGGACCAAGGCTTTCCTATGTCTTTCCATGTCTGAGAAGGGAAAGCCCTTTCACCTTTCTGTGCTTCCTACCAACCAGCTGACAACTGTTCTCATTCCCAGGATACAGCAGGTATGCTTTCACCCGTTCCAATGTACTTGATGTTCCATCTACCTGGATGCTCCTTTCCTGATGGTGGATACTCACTTCTCTGTCATTAACGTTCTGTTCATGTGTCAATATAACTCAGAACAATGGATTCTCTATCTGAAACAATGCACCATGCTCATGCCCCCACCTTATTTTGCTTAAGCTTTGTTAAGACTTCACTTTTGAGTGTGGTTATCTGGCCAGTCGGGGGCCTGTGGAGTGGCAGTGAGGAGTGTAATCACCAGTGACTGGACTTGCCTGGGACAGCAGGAGCTGGTGTACTACAGAACAGTCTGGCCCTTTGCTGGGTATATGAGTGTATGGGTGTGCATATGTACGTAATAAGCGTGGGAGTACATGTGCACAGGAGGACATCTTCTTCCTGTCTTTAAATGGGTTCTGGACTGAAATCATCAGGCTTGCAGAAAAAGCACTTTTACTTGACGAGTCATCTCTTTGGCCCATGCTCAGCATTTGTGTGGGTGGGTGAGAGTCAAACTCAGGGCTTCATGCTTGCAAGCTAGTTCTTTTGACAGCTTATTCAAACGCTCCACTTGAACAGGAGCAGCAAAAGAGGACAAACCTATCCAAGCCATTTTATACTGTCTTTATGATAAAAGTTAAACCCTAATACAACTTAGTTTATTCTTTTATTTTTAGACAGTCTCACTTAGCACAGGATGACCATAAATTTCGTATGAAGTTAGCAGGGCTTTGGACATCTTATCCTCCCTTATCTTCTTTATTCAGTGCTGAAGAAGAAACCCTGGCTTCATGCAGGGTTTGTAGGCTCCCAACTGAGCCTACAAAGCCTCAATTATGCAACTTGAATATAGTTTTTGAAAGTTTCTTTATATTCTTAACTCCTACTTAGTACAAGACTGAGATGTAAACTTCATAAAGTGTAGGTGCTGTTTGGTTCACTGTAAACAGCTTCTGAATGCCTTCTTCACTAAGCATAAATAAATGTTTGTTGAATGATAGCAAAATTGTCAACACAATATGAAGCTTTTCATGCTGCCAGGGCGGTACAAGGCTGTCAATTAAAGGTGATTGGTGAGACAATGTGTTGTGTGTGTGGTTGGCTTTCTCTTCTGACTGAATCACAAACAGGATCCTACCTGCTATTTCCAGATTCTGAGAGATATGAATAGTAGGTGTAATTTTTTTCAAGATTATTATTTTAAAAATTATATGTTGCCAGATGGTGGTGGCTCACGCCTTTAATTCCAGCACTTGGAAGCAGAGACAGGCGGATGTCTCTGTGAGTTTGAGGCCAGCCTGGTCTACAGAGACAGCTCCAGGACAGCTTCCAAAGCTACAGGGAAACGTGTACAAAAAGAAATAAAAACAAAAAGAAATAAAAAAATTATACATGTATGTATGTGTCTGCATGTGGATATGTTCAGTTGCGGAGGCCAAACAGAGCATTAAGTACCCTGGAGCTGAAGTTATAGGCGATTGTGAGTCACATGACATAATGTTCTTAACTGCTAAGTCATCTTCCCTGACCCTTTTTCTTTTTTTGGCTTTTTGAGACAGGGCTTCTCTATAGCCCTGGCTGGCCTGGCACTCATTCTGAAGACCAGGCTGGCCTCAGAAATGTGCTTGCCTCTGCCTCCCAAGTGCTAGGATTAAAGAGGGCCTTTCTTTTTTCTTTTTTTTTTTTTTTTGAGGGCCTTTCTTGATATAGGATCTTGGCTAAATAGCCCTGGCTATTGAAATTATGCCAATTCTCCTGCCTCAGTCTCCTGGGTGTTAGCTTGTTTGTCACTTGTTTATTTATTTTTTAAAATATCTCCTTCAATATAATTTTATTATTTTTATTGAAATGAAAACTCTCAAGTAAAGCCCATTGAGCTTATTGAAAGGACCTTGGAGTCAGCATACAACACCAGATTCTCAGTACAAAGGAGATTTATTTACCCATCCAAAGTATAAGCACGGTGCCGCTGGGTTAAACAAAGACAGCAATGGCTGACTGACACACAGCTGCTTTAAGGGCTCTAGCATGGGAAAAGAAGAAAGAGGGGTGCCTGTCTACAATTGGCCAGGAAAGTGAACAAAAGAGATGCAGTATCAGGCTTTTTGTCATGTAACCTGTGAGTCTGAGGGACTGTATTGGGACCAACACTTACAGAATCTGAGCACAGGTCAAGCAGCCTGTGACAAGGTCATGCCGATGGAGAAAGGTCACAGGAGTTCACTTTGCACAGATGTGATGAGATCCAGACTCTTGCCAAGCTGCTCATCACTCCTGACAGCACAGCCTGGGAGCCCAAGAACCACAGAACTGCACAAGACAGAAGGAACCCATCCCAGTGCACCAGAGAATGCCCATGGAAGCTCAGCAAACATGAGCTTCTACTGAGTGCCGAGAGTGAAAGACACGAGGTATAGCTGACTAATACTTGGGGCACCAAACATCTTCCACATACTATTAAGTTTGTTTTGAGTACTTTAATTTTATGGGCTACATAAACATTTTAAAGCATCACAGTGGTTTAAAATTTTGCTGGATAACACTCCTTGGATGAAGTAAGATGAATCAGGATTTGTTTAGCCAGAGGTGTGTGTGTGTGAACAGTGATTAATTTTTTTCCAGCTTTGTAATAATTGCCTTTACTGAATGAACAAACTCCCAGGATCTAAAAGTTATTTTTTGAGACAGGGTCTCTCTATGTAGCTCTGGATGTCCTGGAACTCACTAGGTAAACGAAGTTGGCCTCAGATTCAGAGATCCTTTTGGGTCTGCCTCCCAAGTGCTGGGGTTAAGGACATGTGCCACCATACCTACCTAAAACTTATTTTTTAACTTATCCATTTATATAGTTGCTTATTTTTTTGAGACTAGTCCATACTGTTCTAGAATTCCTTACATAGCAGGGAATGATTGTTATAATCTGAATGGCCTGGTCTGTAAACTGGACACACTGTCCCTTTAAGAGACAAGCCCTGCCCACACCCAACCTCCACCCTTCAGCTGAAGCAAGCAGTCTCTCTCTCTCTCTCTCTCTCTCTCTCTCTCTCTCTCTCTCTCTCTCTCTCTCTCTCTCTCTCTCTCTCTCCCATCCCCCAGGCAGACCTGCACCCCTTGTGGGACTGCCCCTTCTTAGCCCCTGTTATCTTGTGGCTGAATGGACAACAGCTTGAGCATGCTGTTTATTTTTCTGCCTCATCCGTGGGAAACAGGCGACATTTCTAACTTCTGTCAGCTGACAGCTAAATTCAAAGAGTAACACCGCGTGGACAGCAATGGCTGCCGCCATTTTCTCTGACCTTAACAAAGGGAGGAGCCAGAGGTCCCACCCCAGCCAAAGAGCACTGGCTGTAGGCTCTCCACGTGAGGTCCCAACCACTCACCAGCTTCCTCTTGCTCACTTTTCATTTAATTTTATGTGGAACTTAAATTCAACTATGTGTAAATGTATGTATACTTACTGTTAAATGTTTTAAGTTCATTTTATCTCATTCCAGACTAAGAAAGCAATAGGTTGCATATTTTAAATTGGTACTTTTAAGCCTCTTACAAAAATACTGTATATGTAATTCAATCCTGCTTTAAAATATATTAAGCTGTGCTCCACTATTGTCAATTCTGTTAAGCTTCTATTGCAAGCAGTTTTTTCCTTCTTTGTCTTTTACAAGTATAAATCTCACCTGCTAAGTCAAAAACTTGGACCCAGCTCTCCAGGCAGATTCTATGCTGTAGTTATAACTTATCTATACCCGATAAACAGTCTTCAACTGCTCAGAGATCTGGGGAATATGGCATTTATATGTTTAATTATTAAAAGACTTTTCATAACAGAGACAGGTTGGCTCCTAGCAGCAGCACTCTATTTCCTCCAAAGAAGACAGAAGGGCACAGAACACTGCCCATCCTCAATTTGCTTCATCAAGTGAAAGCTCTAACCACTGGGTGAAACTGCCTTTCATCTAAACTGAAGATCTCCAGACAGTGGACAGAATCACTGGAGTCTAGCTGCTCAGGTCAAGGTAGACTTGTTGTCCTACACATTTCTAACAATACAGGATCTTCTGGAGCCTGGCAGGCCCTGCTTCTAACAGCAGAAGACAAATACAGTCCTGATGCCCCTGCCCTCAATGATCATGGAGGACCCTGAGGAGTGGCTCTAGGTGACCAACCAAGTAAGTTCTCTGTTATTTTTTAATCAATAACTCACGTAAAATTTTATCCTTCTCAAAGATCTCTGATGCAGTTTGATAGCTGAGAGGTTTTATCAGTTAAAAGGACAAACTTAGCAAACAAATTTCAATGTAACTTCTTAATATGTTCTAAATAAAGGGTGTTTTAAGATATACAAATGCAAATTATTAAGGTGTGTGCTTGCAAGTTATAAAGGTATGAGGACAGATACAAGTTATCAAATTTCTCATGCTGCCTTTCATAGTCTTAAAAATACTTTTCATTGTGCAAAAATATCTGTCACAGTCATTATGACATAAATATGTTGCCATTTATACAACATATATGTCTAAAACTTATGTTTTCAAACTCAAAAGTTTTTGTGAGCTCCACGGAGCCAAATTGAAGGATTCACCTTAAACAGGTCAGATACACTCCTCTTAATTCCCTGGCCCTAAAAATTTTCTTCCTAAACTTAACTTTGTCCTCTGCTCTGCCAACAACTTGACAGGTCCAAGAGACACCGGATAGTTCCATACCACAAACCCTGGACAGGAGTAAAGTGACCAGCTACCCCAGGATGTGACCAGCACCCAGATTTCTCAGGACCCTCCCCCAGACGACACCCACAAATAAGCAGGAAGCAGTCTCGAAAAACCGCTATCCCAGTTCCCTCAACCTGCTGTGCCTAACTTCCCACCTTTTTATTATAAGAAAAAGATAGGACGGTTATAATCTGCTGGCCTGATCTGTCACCTTAGTATCCTGTCTCTTTAAGAGACAAGCCCTGTCCACTCCCAACCTCCCCACTTCTGCGGAGGCAAGCAGATTCTCTCTCTGCCCTTCCCTTCCCCCTCTACAACCCACTAAATTAAACTCTATACCCAAACACTCTTTCTGCAAGATGTATCTGTCTATCTGTCTCTGACCTGCCATGGTCTTCCATCCGCAAGGGAACCGGCTGAGGGACTCCACTCATGGGTCCCCCATCACCTGTTTATAAATGATAATAATGATTACTTCTGCTCACCCTCTATCCACCTCCTCAGATCTTGGGTTACAAGTGTGCAGGACCAGGTCTGGTATAGGCAGTGCTAGAGATGGTTCCTGGGAATTAGGCAGTCAATCATTGAAAATTAGTAACAATTCTTATCAATTTGCCCAGGTCTAATTACTGCTTGAACTTCAGTGCAGCCTTTGACTTTGTGTGCTAGGAATGTTTGAATGGCTAAAGGGTGAGGTTCATTCTACCATCACACAGTGCCCATTTATTTATCTAAGTCTTTAAGATGCTTATGCTGGAGAAATAGCTCAGGGGAAGAGGGCTTGCTACTCTTGCAGAGGAACCACGTTTGGTTGGATTGGGTAGCTTAAACACACACATACACACACTGCTGTCACACATACACACTGCTGTGTAACAGTTTCCTGGAGATTAAAACATTCCAACAGGCTCAACACAAAGCCCCTAAGCAGGCAGGTGAACAATACAAAACTAGTTTTAAGAATTTCCTGAAACTGACCAGATTCACTGGGCTTTCCCGGCTAGAGTAAACAACAAGAGCTGAGAGGCCCTCTCAGAGAAGAGAAGGTGGGCTACAAAGAAGACACTGGGAGGAGAAAGGCTGTGAAGTCCACCCGAGACCAGTTGTCTGGAAGAGGTCAGGCCAACTGAGGCACCTGGAAAGGGCACTCTGCACCCTATACGTTGCTTTCAGGCTTGCAGTGTGCTCTAGGTGCCCAGTTTTCTGAGCTGTCACCCACGTCGGAGTGGGTTTTGGTGATACAGCTGTCTTTGAGTCATTTCTGCTTCTGTAAGCAACCCCAACTGGCTCACCAAGTCGGACTTTGGTGGTATCAGTACTTTGTTCTGTCATGGGTTCCCTATCTGGGGAAAAGTTTTGTCATGCACCACACACAGGGATCAAAATATTAAATCGATAAAAAGTAAAGAATGCTAAAGCCACACTGAGCTTTCAAATGGGCTCCTGTATCTAGAAACCAGCATAGCCAACTTTCTTTAGCAGGTCTTCAAGCTCAAGCATTTCCCACATTTAGGGAAAAGTAGAGCATCTAAAATGATGCAAGGATGCTGTTGACTGTGTGTGTGAGTGCAGGTGCAAACATGCCACAGCGAGAGGACCACAACCTCTGGACTAAGTTCTTACCTTTCTTATTTTGGTGTCAGGGTCTCACTGTGTTGCTTTGGCTGGCTTACAGCTTACCATGTAGACCAGGTTGGCCTCAAACCCAGACATCTACCTGCCTCTGTGTCTCAAGTGCGGGGATTAAGGTGTGAACCCTCAAGGGTCTCAGTTCTGAGCGGTGAAGTCCAGGTCATCTGGCAGAGAAGTCTCCTGCCTCCCATTTTGTCATTGGAACATAGGAACTGAACTGAACGTAGGTTATTAGGTGTCATATCAACCTGCTGAGCAATATCAAAGGCCCAGGTAATGTTTAATAATGGTAATGTATCCTCTTGGCTTTAGGAGGGTAGGCAGGAAGATTGCCAAGCATTTGAGACCAGGCTGAGGTACACAGGAAAATCCTTCTCAGAAGCAACAGCAAAAACCAAGCAAACCATGAAAACAAACCCCCCAAACTCCCACCAACAAACAAAACAGAAAAAAATCCCCTCCCCAAAACAAGCTTGAAAAGCACTTTACTGGAGCAAGTCTGATTTCTGTCATGGCACTTAAATAAAGCAATCTCCATCCTAAGATATTTTGCCTAACAAATTCATGGATTCTCACCACTCTCAACTGCCAGTGCACACACAACCACTGCAGGATGCAGCTTGGCGGAGAGTTAAGAACTGGCGGGAAGGAGGACTGTCTTTAGAAGAGACCTTTTTTTTTTTTTTGGTTTTTCAGGACAGGGTTTCTCTGTGGCTTTGGAGCATGTCCTGGAACTAGCTCTGTAGACCAGGCTGGTCTCGAACTCCCAGAGATCCGCCTGCCTCTGCCTCCTTTCACAGGAGCATTAAGAATCACCCGCTTGGAGCTGAGTGGAAGGACTGATGGACTTCTTTATCCAAAGTGTGCTTTCATTTTCTTGTAGCTATTGTCTAGGTCAAGGGCAGGAATCTCAGCTTGCCTACCCACCCCACTACCCAACATAGTTTAGAGGTTCACTGAGTGGTTCAGACAAAGAACCTTGGTTACTTAAGAGAGGTTTATGGGCTGGGCGGTGCGCCTTTAATTCCAGCACTCAGGAGGCAAAGGCAGATGGATCTTTGTGAGTTCGAGGCCAGCCTGGTCTACAAGAGCTAGTTCCAGGACAGGCTCCAAAGCTACAGAGAAACCCTGTCTCGAAAAACCAAAAAGAGAGAAAACCAGAGAGAGAGAGAGAGAGAGAGAGAGAGAGAGAGAGAGAGAGAGAGAGAGAGAGAGAGAGAGAGACCACTGGACAGTTCTTAAACAACTTTGCCAAAGGAAAGAGACTACATCCTCTGGTCAGCTGAGGGACTGAGCCAGGCCTGAGCTTTGGCAGGCCACTGAAAGGCAAAGCCAGCTCCCTCCAAAGAAAACTCCTCAGTGTTTTGGAAGCCGTTATCAACATCGCCATCAGGTGACATTGTTTAATTTAACAATCTCTCTTTCATCAGGGACTACAACTTTAAGGACAGCCAGCCACAGGCTTTGAACTTTCTGGTAGGTAGGGCATTTCCAACGCCACACATTCTTTTTTGGGGGTCTTTCCACTCTTTTCCAGCAATCTCCGTCATAACAGACTGCTGCAGGGCCCATAGGGAAGATAGATACATTGATCTTGACTGAAAAAAAAAAAAAACCAAACAAACTAGTCTACTCACTGAGTTTATTAGGTAGGACTGAGTCTATAGCAGTGAAAGTTACTTCAAAAGATACTTTGTTTAAAAATTTGTTTGAGGCACTAAAGGAAGACCAGTGTTTGACAGGATACACATGCATGTATCTAAATACTTTTACAACTTGAAACCAGAACCTCTCACCTAAGAAGGTAACAAAATATTATTTGTAAAGATATAGTTTCAAGTCGTATGTTAGAATGAAAAGGAAGACTGCTTCTTACGATCCAGATTTCCGAGAAGCTCAGGAAGGTTAACGCAGTGTTTAAAAATGTTTCCCTTAAAAAACAAAACACAAGCCCTTTGCACCCCACTCCAAATCACATTGCGACATTGTTGGTCAGCCGAACTGTACTTAAGAAACCGCCTTCACGTGCCACATGCATGCAGAAAGTAGGAGATCAACTTCCGCGGATGCCACACCACGGTGCATACTTAGTGAACATTCATTCAGTCTATGGGTTTATTTTCGCGCAATGTGAACTGATCGATCAAACCTTCCCAACAGACCCAGAAGACGATAAGTCGCACATTTGGGGACACATACTTCAATTACAGCTTTGCCTTAGCACCAAACCCCTCTCGCCGTGTGCGCGCCTCCCTCAAGCGCGGTGCTCGGATCCCATCCTGTAACTCGCTCGGCAGATGAAGCCCCTTTCTAGGTACGCTTCGGAGCAGGCGAGTTTACACGCAACGGAGTGTGCGGCACTTAGCACGCGATGTCCGTCCGGAGCCCGCGCCGCGCTCCCGTACCTGCCCGCTGCCTCCGGGGATTGGGCGGCCGCGGCTCGCAGAACTGCCCGGGGCGAGCGGACCCGAGCGCCACCCAGGCCGCGGGACAGCCCGGGCTGCGGGCTCTGGAAAGAATGCGCTGCGAGCCCAGCCCCCAGCGCCGCCGGCGAGGGAGGGAGGGTGGTTGGAGCGCAGAGCGAGTGAGGAAGCGGAGACTGGAGCCGCTCGCCACCCCCACCGCCGCGCTGCCTCCGCTGGGGCCCGCCCCTCCCGAGCTCCCCTCCTCCACCCCGCGCTCCTCCCCTTCCCTCCCCCCACGTGGTTCCCCTCCCCCCTCCGAGGCTCCGGCTCCCTGCCCCCACGCCTCTCCTCCTCCAGGCTCCCTTCCCCCTCCACGTTCTCTTTCCCCACCCCTCCTCCAGGCTCCCCTCCCCCTCCCTGCCTCCTCCAGGCTCCCTGCCCCCTCCCGGGGTTCTCCACACTTCCTCCCCTCCCCCTCCCGGTGTCCGTCCCCTCCCCCTCCGCGGGTCCTCCTCCCCTCCCCCTCCCTGTCCCCTCCCCCTCCTTGCTCCCTCCGCCCTCCCCGCGCGCCCGGCGCAGGCCGCTCGGGTTTGTTTTGCTGCGCGGCCGCCGCCGCCGCCGCGGGCCCGGAGCTCATTTGTGCCTGGCTGGTCCCCGCGCTCCCCGGTGCCGAGCCGGAGCCGTTGGCCGCTCGCGCGCTTGGCTCTCTCCCTTAGTAACAGCTCCCCTCCTGCCTCGGTGCTGCGCCCTGCCCCCGCGCCCCTCCCCCGCCCGACCCGCCGCCCGGCTGTCAGCGCCCGCACCCCAGGGCGCCTAGGGGTGCCGACGGCGGCCAGGAGGGGAGCGCCGCACGTCCGGGAGGGGACAGCGTCTCCAAGCAGGTGAGCGCGGGCCCGGGGCGGCGGGCGCTGCGAACTTGGCCTGGGCGCGGGGGAGGGGCGGCCGCGCTCACGTGCTGCCCCCCCTCCCGGGTCGGGGTGGCCGGCTGCGGGAGGCGCTCGGCCCCGGCGAGCGGGCGTGGGGGCGCAGGCTGGGTGCGGGGCCGCAGCCGCCCGAGGCTCTCGTAGCGGGGGAGCGGGCTGGGCTCGGGATGGGCGCCCGTCCGCGCTCGGGCGCGCGGGCTGCAGCCACCCGGTCGCGCTCCCTTACGGGCCGCGCCGCGCGGAGACCCCGGGTGGCGGCGGGGACTGCGGGCGGCTGTTGGGGCGCGGGCGGGGGAGGGGCGCGGCCCGGCCTCGCTCGCTCGGGACGCGCGTGTGGGCACCTTGTGCCTGTGGCCTCTCCAGAAGGAGGCCCTGGCCACAGCCTCGGTAAAGTTGGGTCAGAAGTGTATACAGTTGGCAAACTTATTGTCAGCTTCCTGGTAAGTTTCGGGGTGGCACACAAGTCACATTATCTTCTGACAGTGTAGAGGCCAGGTTGTGAGTGTTTGCTGGGTGACTTCCTCTTTGCAACCGATGTCTTTTTTTTTTTTTTTTTTTTTGGAACAGAGGCTGACTTTCATTTAAGTGTAATATTCCATGTTGAAAGGCAACTCGAGGCGAGCCACGCATGTATTAAGAGTGTTAGATAATTTTGGAAGTTCTCAATTTGGATTAAATTTAAGTTGTGAAAATGGTCTATTCCGTGTAACATGTGAGTTGAGTGGCTTTTAAGTAAACACTCTTTTTGTTGGGTTACCAAACACTGAAAATAATTTGGTGATCACACAGAAGTGTTGGAACGTCGCTAAACATGACATTTCCTCAGTCTGGAGTTTTCTTAAAACCTTGCACTCTACAGGACCCAGGGTGAAGGATTTTCCTACCTATGTCATTTACAGTTAATTAGGCAAGTTTACTGTTGACTTTCTTGTTTCCCATATAGGAACCTTTGGCTGGTCTAAACATGTTAATAAAATATGGTGGGTGAAATGATGTATTAGTTTAGTTTGAATCTTGAGACTAAAAATGCCCCACCAATGTAAAGTAATGTCTTTTTCCTCCTCTCCCCAAATCTTTTGGGATAGTACAAGGCCCTATCATTACTGATTTAACTTAGCTAAAATGACTTGCAGTAAGCATCTTGGTGGCCCATTGAAGGTAGTGAGTTTGGGGTTTCCCTATGTGATTCATGTTCATTTTTGTTAAATAAGAGCCATGCTTATTGGAGTACTTCAGTAATCTTCACTTCCTGGAACTGTGCGTTCTCACCACCTTAATAAGTTTATAGTCTGGGGAAGTAGGGCATCTTTGTCTGCAAAGAAACATTGTGTATCAGTTGGATTGTGTTGTGGGAGTTAATGGCAAGCTTCCCAAATTATCATTTAGAGTTCTAGAAACAGTTGGCATTTACCTATGGGGGAGGGGTGGCCAGACAAAAAAAAGTGCCTAAAAGGAGGTAGGCAGGCCCTGTGTGTAGTTAGCTTCTAAGTTGAGGCTTTTCTGCTGCGTTGGGATATTTCTCTCAGTTTTGGTGGCCTGCAAGGCATGAAGTCTGTAATCACAACCCTTAAACACTCAAATCACTTTCCCTCTTTGCTGTAGTTTAAGTAGAGTCAGATCTCTAGTGTTTAGGACAAACACTAAACTGTGGGGGAAGAAAACTGTGTGTCAAAAGTTAAGCCACTTAATTAGCTTGTTAGTTCAAAATTCTTGAACCTTCGCCCTATGTTTGAAGCACATGCCTAACCTGTACTTGTTTACATAGGAGATACTGGTACTAAATTGAGTAGTTTCTCAATTTGGATGTGTTTCTTGCACAGTATTGGGAATTGATGCTAGAGTTCACTTAAGCTAGGCAAGTGCTCTACCACTGAGCTACATACAGCCTTGAGATTAAATTTTGTCTTGACTTTTGTTGAAGAACCGTTAAACACTTAAACATTTTACATGTGCCCAAGACCCGTTTTGGTACTTGGAATCAATCTAATGAGGGTTTTATAAGATGGGTTATCTTAATACCTGTCTGCCAAGAAAACAAGAAATAAGTACTTCTTGTGCACTGGGAAGCATTCAAGTCAGTGAGCAGGAAGGGTAACCACTGCTTTATAAACGTGGGGCTTCTGATAAAAAGGGGTGTGCCAGATGGACCTTTGGAGCCTTCGGCCTGTTGAGTGAGTGTGCTAGTTCACGTGTGGTGAAGTCTAACTCAGTGTACTCAGAGTGGACAAATGAGTCTTCCCATAGTGTGGAGAGTCACTGAGCTGTTTGGATGGAGTTAGTTGAGAAATTTTTAAGATTTGTTACTTATAGAAAAATGAACAGAGAAATTGGAACTCAGGGGAGACACGATGGCAGAAACACTGCCACTGGTTAGGACTGCTTTTATTCTGGTACAAGTAAAATTTTCCTCCTTTTCAGAAATAACATTTACAGTGTACATTCCTAAAGTTGGAAGGTGAAGGCAGTGAGTAGCAGGCGTTTATATTTTGTCCTCAGCTCTTCCTTCCCCTGTGCCTGTGTAGCTGGGAACCATTCACTTTGCCCGCTGGACGGCCAGCAAAACTGTAGTGAGCCAATGCTCAGGGGTTTCACTACTTACTGCCTCTGGTGTCATAACAGTACAATAATTGCCCTTTGCCTGAGAGCCAGAGGAAAGGGACACTGAGCCACCTCCAGGAGGTGTGAGGTGCAGCTTGTGGTCAGTCTGGCTTTCTCTATGGGTGATGAGGTGGAGAAGTGCTCAGAAGATAATTCTTGTATACCTTGAAGAAGTGCTCCACCTAGTCTTTCTGACTTTTCCTCCGTGCTCTTTCTAGAGGACACATTTCCCTGTGGCTTTGCCAAGCTTGGATTTCCGATTTCCTGACAGTGCTTGTGTTTCTAATTGGGACTGTAGCTCTGAGATATCTCTGTCAGGTACTGGTGTGGTGGATGGATGGATGGTCCAGGAGCTCTGCCTGCATGCAGAGCCCTCCAGCTGTCTGCTGAGCTGGAGTGTCCTGTCACTTGCTGTTTTTCCTACTACTAAAGATAGCCTTTCCAAATACTGTGACAGAAACAGAAAATTAAGAATGGAAAGCAAAAAAAGAGTGTGGCCAACTGTCCTCAGAAGTGTGCATTTCTGAAAATTTGTAGATGGTCCTACATGTGATGTAGTGCAGCGCTCTGAGCAAGGTCCTTTGGTTCTCCGTCCTCGAGGGTAGAATAGTGCTGTTAGTTAAGATTACCCCCTTGTATCATAGTTGAGGCAGTGCAGTTGGTGTATGTGTGGTGTTGAGAGCAGTGTTTGACTTGCCAAACATCGCCTGAATGTCAAGCCATGCCTTTTGTCATGAGATAGGTTTTTTTTTGTGTGTGTTACTGTTATGGGGCATAATAGCACATAAAGCCCTCAGCAGGTCTGTTTCCTGAATCGTGGGCAGAATTCCTGAAGTAAACTTAGCATAATTTATTTATTCTCAACGTTGTGCTCGAGGCTTGCTCATGAGGACTTGTTTGGTGTGGGCTTTCCCATATCTTAGTTTCTGGTCTTAGGCTTCAAATCTGCGTTTCACTGGAAACATTTTCAAGTTTTTAAGTTTTGTTTTTTTTTTTTTTTTTTTTGGTTTTTCGAGAAAGGGTTTCTCTGTAGCTTTGGTTCCTGTCCTGGAACTAGCTCTTGTAGACCAGGCTGGCCTCGAACTCCCAGAGATCCGCCTGCCTCTGCTTCCCGAGTGCTGGGATTAAAGGCGTGCGCCACCACCGCCCGGCTTCAAGTTTTTAAGTTTTGATGTCTGACAGAACTTGTGGTCTGACCTACTTAACCATGTGTGAGTCCGCACTCCGTCTCAGCTGCCGTGCATCTTCTTAGGACACTCGCTCAGGTCTCCGTCCCCTACGTTTCTCTTTTTACCTCTGTCAGCAGCGTTAGTGCTGTGTGTCACATGTCTGTCTGTCAGGACGAGACTGGTGCTTTGACAAGTCCTTGTGACAATTTAAGCAGCTGGTACCCTAAGTTTAACTGAGGAACAGAGACTCAGGTAGTGAGGGGCAGTGGCTTGGGGACAGTATGTGTGGCTCTGAGGCTCATGTCTACTGGCAGCAAGTTCACAGGAAGTCCATGAATGTGGGAGTTTTAGGTTTGGTCTTTGCATTAATTAACGTTCCTGGTTTTTCTGAACAGATTTCTCTTACCTAATGTAACTATTGACAGTGTCATTTCTACTGGGTTTCATCACTTAGTTCCCCCCCTCAAAAAAAATTCCAAAATGGCTGCCTCTTGCCAACTAGACTGAGTTCATGGGCTTCATTCAGCCGGACATTTAATACTCTTTTTTCACCTGTTCCACTTTCCATGCCCTCTCTTCCAGCTGGCCCCTCGCTGGCCCCCAGATCCTGGAGCTGCTGTGTCTGTTAGTGCTGTCCTTCTGCTTGTGCCGTCCCTTCCCTTTGACTTTTTCTCTGTAGTTCCAGCCCCACACTTCAAGAAGTCTCTTTTGCAGTCCTGACGTGTTCTTCTCTGGGTCCACTGCATTTAATGCCTGTGGCAGTCCCCTTCCCCTCTTTTGCTTTGTTTGTGGGGATAGGCCCTGTTGTGCCTTTGTGAGGTGCTCTGCCTCTGAGGGGAATCATGGAGAATGTGTTGTTTATAGAGCGCCCGTGTTAAGACGAGCCGTGCCCATCCTGTCTGTTCATTGATGGGCTAGAGTCTGCTTTCTGACTTGGGCTTCTAGGAGAATTTCAGACATGGAGATGTTGCTACAATTTTAATGTTGCTGGAGTGGGCCAGGGAGAAAAACTTGGTCCATTCTTAGTGAAAGTGGGTGGGTTTGTCCTTTGAACTGGAATACTAGACTCCCGTTTAGAATTGTGTTACCGTCTCCACTTCATCCAGGTGTGCACATTGACTGTTTCTTATCTGAAATGCCTGGGACACAGAGGTGTTGTGGGTTTTTCCTTCAGATTTTACCGTGGGATCTTGGGGCTACTAGGACCCTAGTCTGAATCTGAAGGTCAGTTTTGTTTCATGCGCACCTTGTATCATAGCCTAAAGTGATTTCATATTTAGTGTTAATACTTTTGCTGGTCGATGTCTTGTTATCTGAGGACAGGGTGGAGTTTGCTTTTGGGTCTGGTTGAAGTTTTGGATTTTTGCAGCATTTCAGATTGTGGGTTTTCTGATCAGGGATGTTCAAGCTGTGTTGTGTGTTTGCCAGGTATGATGCTTAAGATTTTGGATTTGGTGTGTGTTGAGACAGGATCTCAGGTAGTCCATACTTCCTTTGAACTGAGTGTAACTGAGGCTGGTCTTAGACATTTTCCACTTCTACAGTGTTGCTGCTCAAAGTATGCTAGTCCAGTTGTGGGTTCCTTAACGGCGCCAAAGACTTTGCTTTCTAGATGCTCCTTCTGGCTATTTCTAGTTTTTCCTTTTTTTTTTTGGGGGGGGGGTCTCTTGAGACAGGGTTTCTCTGTGTATCCCTGGCTGCTCTGTGGGCCAGGTTGGCCTTGAACTCACAGACAGCTGATTGCCTGTGAGTGCTGGGATTACTGGGGTGTGCCACCACCTCCTGGTTTTGTTTGTTTTTGGAAAGGGTCTCACTATTCATGCAGCCTAGTGAGGCCTGGAGCTTGCAGCAATTCTGCCTCTGCTTCCTGAATGCCATTCCCACACTCCACTGAACCTAAAAGTTTTCTCCTGGTCTTTTAACTCAGGCTTTCCTCAGTAGTATACCTAAATAAAATTGTTATTTGGGCCTTTCTGTGGTTATAACATTCTGATGAACATTGGAGCTTGATTTGAGCCATTAACACATTAGCATTCAGTGTAGGTCTGTGTGTTCAGTGAGTGGGTTTAACCTACCAGGAGAGCATCCTCTTAGCCATCTCCCTCCGAAGGTTTTTATGCCAACCCACCAGGGTAATTGACTCTTAAGGCAACTAATTTGATGTTATGTCCTTTCAAAATGTTTAGTTTAGAGTTCAAAGATGTGTGCTTTCCAGCATGATTTTTGAGTTGAACAAAATGAGTTGAATGCTGCTTAGAGACTGTAGCATAGAGTGAACACAAGGCCTGCCTGGAGCCCATGTGCTCAGGTAAGGAAAAAAATGCAGGGACCGAGCTTGAGTACAGGAGGAGGATTGGCGGAATGGGCACCAGCCAGTTGAGGTGTGGTGTCTAGTCTTCCTCCACTGTGAAACCTTTGCCTTCTGGGGTTTCCTAGAGGAGGTAGAATTTAAAAACCAGGGAGAACTTGGTGAAGTGATCAGAGATGATCATTTCAGCATCCTAATAGAAGTATGTCTTTTATTTTTGCCTGTGGCTTAGAGACTTGGTAAGTGTCTGGTGCAGTTTGACCTTGAGCTTCTGACCCTCCAAGCCTCACCTCAGCTACTTGGGTTGCAGATTCATCTACCAGGTCTGACTCCAGTAATTATGTGAAATTGTGCTCTAGGTGTTCAAACTTGCCCTCCTCCCACATATGCCCCAGGGTCTCATGTGACCCAGACTGACTTTGAACTCTGATTCTCCTGCCTGTTTCCCAAATAATGTGACACCATGCCTGGCTCTTTCTCTGTATTTTTTTTTTTTTTTGACTCTTGAGTTCCCTGCAGTCCCAGGATGACCTCCATCTGGATGTCTAGCTGAGGATAATCTCGAGTCTGAGTTGCCTTCACCTTCTAAGTGCAAGAATTACAGGAGGTAGCAAAAATCACGCTTGCTACCTTAGCTCTGGGTCAAGGGTGTTAGTGGTTTCCTTTTTCCTTGGTGGTCTAGAAAGTAGTGTTGTGAAGAGGTGATCAGTGACAGGGAAGGTTCACAGAGGTTTGTGCTTTTGTTATTACTGTGTGTTTGCTTGAACAGCGGCAGCAATTTAACATGGATCCAGTGCTAAGCCAATAAGTTTATTTTGATTTTTAATTAGAACCATTATTATTTTTTACATTTATGATGAGTGCCCTCCCACAGTTATTGCTTCCCTATGGAGTTCAACTTCCTGGGAGTCAGTGGAGTCAGTTGTCTCCTTCCGCCCTGGTGCTTCTTCTGGGTGTTGTATTCAGGCGTTCAGGCTTGGTGGCAGGTGCCTATTTGCCCATGAGGTATCTTGCTAGCCTTTTTATGTTTCCTCCATGCTGGGATTGAACTCAACAGATGATTCTCTCCCCCCACCCCCAAATAAAACCGAAAAAACAAAACCAAAAACCTGTGGTTACAGAGGGAAAAACATTTAGCTTCAGTAAATTCATATCAAGGTAATGATCTACTACCTAAGATTTTCTCACTCATTCAATTCAGTTTATTACTTCTGTGTTGAAATGTGAAGTCAGTTAAAATACCAAGTGTTTATTCTGTTTCTTTTGTGTGATCCTGGTGAGTGTGTGGGTGGGATTGGAGGTCGGAGGACAGCTTGTCAGTGTTGTCCTTCTGCCGGGTGGGTTCTAGGCATCAGACAGCCATTTGCCAGCTCCGAGTCTGTTATTTTATTTTTTACTTTTTGAGACAGAGTCTTATGTCAGCCCAGCCAGTCTTGTTATATAGCTGAGGATGATCTTGAAGTGTTGGGTTCTTCTTCCTCCTAAGTGCTGGAATTTTAGGCATGTATCATTATGTCCAGCTCAGACTTTTGTAAAATTATACTTTGTCTAATATATATGTAGTTACTGGGGGTGGAACACAGACCATGTTGCACATTGTGTGGAGGTCAGAGGACAACTTGGGACAATCAGTTCTCCTTCCACATGGGTCCTGGGGATAGAATTCAGACCTTGAGGCTTGGTACTGCACCTGTTGGGGGTGGTGGCACACCTTTAATTCCGGTGAGGGAGGCATGGGGATCTCTTCAGTTCAAAGCCAGTGAGACTTTGTTTCAGAAATTAAAAATAAGAAGAAAAAAGTTTTAATCTTTTAATTTGGATAATTAGAAGAGGGAAGAGGTAGGCATGACACCTCATGCCTGCAGTTCCCAAATTCAGGAGGCTTAGGCAGGAGGATTACCAGTTCAGGGCATTCCTGGAGTGTACGGTGAGTCCTTACCTCAAAACAGGCTTCCTTTTGAGGAGATGGATCTGCTATTTTCTCCCTTCTTCCCCCTGTTCTGAAAGATCTAGATCCATTATTTCTGATAGCACTTTATATTTACCCTCAGATTCGGTAACAAAATTGTCATATGATCAAATGTTGGAATTTTTTGTTGTTGGATTTTGTTTTGTTTTCTTGCTTTTGAGTCAGTCTTGCTATATACAGCTCTTGCTAGCCTGGAATTTGTTGACTAGGCTGGCCTTGCATACACAGAAATCGAGTTGTCTCTGCTTCATAGATGCTGAGATTAAAGGCCTCTACTACCATACCACATTTTGGTATTTACTTTAGCTGGGTCATCAGGCCATTGATGAAGCTATGATTTTTGAGTCCTGTTTAAAGTTGATAATTTGAAATAAAAAGTTCAGCTGGAGGTGGTGGTGCACACCTTTAATCCCAGCACTTGGGAGGCAGAGGCAGGCCAATCTCTGTGAGTTCCAGGCCAGCCTTGTCTACAAGAGCGAGTTCCAGGACAGGCTGCAAAGCTAGACAGATAAACCCTGTCTTGAAAAACAAACAACAACAACAAAAAAAAAAAGAAAAGGAAAAAAAATTAAAAAGTTCTAGTTGTTCAGAAACACGTAAACAATCTTATTTCAAAGGTACATTTTGTCAGGGGTTTGGGAATCAGGTGAAGGCAGGTTCTCCTAGGCTGGGAGTTGATGATGATAGCCTCTGATTTGGTAGGATTTATATTGCTGTGTGGATTCTGCATGGATCGTACTGTGACATGGGAATTGTATTGACTCAGTGGAAACATCAGATTCTTTTCTGGTTCTGGTTGCAGTTGATCACTTACAATTGTGGCTCTTGTACCTATCTGTGGCAGTTTAGATTACTGATGCAGGCTCTTGCTTTCCAGTTATTTGTGTACCTCATTTTCAGCTTCAGCTGGGGTAAGCTGAATGCCTTGTTTTCGTGCTGAAGTCTGCTGCGGTGAAGAGATGTCAGCCTTCCTGAGGCAGTGCTATCGCCTACAGTAACTGGAGCCTGGCTAGGGTCTGTCTGAACTGGCAGCAGGCTTTTTCTTGAGCATGCTACTGTGTGAAGAACTGGCTCCAGGCAGTCCTGGCTTGATTCCTGTCACCCCTATTTATCTGTGGATGGTTTTGTGAGATCATGTGACAATTACAGTTGGTTTCCACTCTGGAAGTGGAAATAGAGGGTAATTTTTTGTTCATCTGTTGGTTATGAGGATGGAAATGAGTATGCGTGGTAAAGTGGTTAGCATGGGGCTTGGCAAAGAGGGTTCCTCAGTTACTCTAGTGACTGCCTCCTGGCCTTCAGAAAGTACATTTTTTTTTTTTTTTTTTTTTGGAAAAATTATGTGTTTGTGTACTGAGCGTCCTCTTGAAATCAGGGAATGGTGGCGCTGTAGTCACGTGTTTTTGTGAGCCAACTAATGTTGATGCTGAAAGTTGAACTCTGGGCCCCAGCAAACCATCTCTCCAGCCTGCTGACCTTTGGTATCAGCATCAGTTATAGCTGCATAGCTGAGAAGGAAGGCATTTGGGGATTGTTCATTTTTGTTTATCGCTCACTTTTGAATAAGATTGGATAATGCAGAGTTTTGTTGTGTTTCAAAGATGTAGGCCTTTTTTGTTGATTTATTTACTTTTTTAAAGCTAGGATCTCATGTTGGCTTGTATATTGTCATGTGGCGGAAGCTGACCTTGAACACTTGATAGTCCTTCCCAAGTTCTGGATTATAGGATGTGGTGCCCCAAATATGTTGCTTTATACTGAGTTTGGTAACGCTGATGTTTTAAGAAGGTTGCTAACCTTAGGAGGTAAGTTGCACTGCTTTCTCTGGTCATTTCCAGGGTACATGGTAACTTCATGAAAACAGGTGTGATTGATAACAGCCCCGTCTGTGTATGCAGAAATACTGGAAAGGAGTTAGCACGAAGGGGCTGGTGACAGGTGCTGCAGTCATTTTCTTTTTCTTCCTGTTTCTTTTAAGAAAACATTTTCCTCCTCTCTCTGTCTCTCTCTGGGGTGTGTGCACGTGCATGTGCATGTACATGTTACACACAAAGAGAACACCATTGAGTGCATTTTACAGTCAGAAGACAACTTTGTGGAGTTGGTTCCTTAGTTTTACATGATTTTCATGGATGGAGTTAGGTACCTGGCAAGCATCTTTACCTACTATCTTGCCAGCCCTTGTTGTCTTTAAAAGATTGCTTGTCTGAGACAGGGTCTTACTCTGTAGCCCAGGCTATGGCCTCAGACTCTTGATCTTCCTGCTTCAGTCTCCTCAGGTGCTGGGGTTGCAGGTGTACACTATCATGTCTTGTTTAAACTGACTCGGAAGGTGATGTAGTCAGGAAAACGTTTGCCATGCAAAAATGAGTGGTTTGAGTTTGGATTGCTTGCATTCATGTAAACAGCTGGGTATAGTGACATGCACTTGAAACCCAAGCAGGATCCCTGGAGCCTACTGGTCAAGCCAGTCTGGGCTTGTCCCTCAGGTCCTTGTTTAGTGAGAAAGAAGACCCTACTCTGTCTTTGAAAATGGGGTGGATGGTGAGCAACCAAGGAAGATGCCTGCCCAGTATTGACCTCTCCCCTACATGAATGTGCTCCCTGTGCATACACAAACCATTTATTTCCCCTTTCCCCACTTTGAAGTTTATTTCATCATAATATTTTATATTGTGCTTTGATTGCATTTTCCCTCATTTCTCCACCTCCTTTTGGATCTAGCCCCTTTATCCCCCTCTTAACTTCATACTCTCTCCTCTTTTCTAACCCTACCCAATCCAATTTCTGCTGCCTGTATACACATTATTGTGGTGTCATCCACTGGAAAATGGTTCACTTACCCATAAATAAAACTTTTTCTCTCCCAGAAGCCATCAACTGTCATTATCATCTTAGGTGGGGATGGGGCCTAATGAGCCTCTCTCCCTCCTACGCTGGAACGCTGACTGGCGATGATAATGGCAGTCCTTCCACAAGCAACCAGGGCTGCCGAGAGTCTGAGGGCATCAGTCCTGTTATGTTTAGCTTAATCCTCCTGCACCACTGGTTCTTAGTCTTTTCCTCCCCACTCTTCCTTGATGTTCCCTGAGCTTGGGAACTGTATGGTTCAGCACTGCACAGACCCTCACTGTCCATTAACTCATGGACTGCAGAGAAGCTTGTCTGAGGACTGGGAGCTGCACTGATATGTGTATCTAGAGGTGGTTTGATAGTCTGTCCATTTAGCAACATAACAGTGGCCATATCACCCCTGAGGTTTAGAACTCTGAAGTCATGAGTTCTTGGCCAAACTTAGAGTGGCAGGCAAAAGTTTCTTTCTGTGGAACTGGCCTTGAATCCAATTTAAAAAAATGGGGGGAGGGGAGAAAAAGAAAATAGGAGGATAAAAGCTATTTACTACCCCATAACATAAAATGTCACTGCTGGACCCACGGCCTATCTTAACCAGTCTAGTTATTCCTATAGCTCAGAGTTCACAAGACTGATGGCTTTTCTTCTCCAGCCTTCATTAGCAACTTGCAGCACCGTGAAAGTGAGCAAGCAGGGAGAAAGCCTTCCTGTCATACCAGCTTTATTTCTCCAATGTCCTGTGACCATTCTTTAAAACCTATTGATTATAATATTTAATAATTATTTTATTATTAATTCAACAAACTTGGGAACTTGGATTTAAAGTGATATGGAATTATAATTTTCTATTTATGAGTTTATAATCAGAATGGGAAGAAAGTTGACATTATGCATGATAGAACATAGACAAATCATCTTGACTTTCTTATGCAGCACAGGCTAGCCCTGAGCTCCTGATCTTCCTGCCTCAACCTCCTGAGTGCTGGCATCATAGGTGAACCACCATGCCTGGCTTTCTCTGAAGGTCCTATTTTGGCATCTGTGAGTAGTCACTTGTTTCTAGAACAAATATCTGTAGACGTGTCGTTGGTGTGGTTGTTTACTTTTAGCTAGGTGGTGCCTTCCTGAGGACACTTATTTTACCCATGTTTTACCTGCAGCCTCTGCTGAAGAACAGGCAAACTGTAAACTCTGCTCGGATTGAATTGGGGAGGTTTTTCCAAGTAATTTGAAGGTTTCCTGGTCCCTCCAGAACCTTGTCTCTTTGAAAATCATATAGGCACAGTAAAGAGATTGATCTAGCTAAGTTATTAGTTCCTTGCTCCTTTGATGCATGGTGTTCAGAGTATAAGATCATCAGGCTCTGCTTGGATGTCCTGCTCTAATGTGGGAACTATGCCCATATTCATAAATATTGTCTATAGATGTTCTGTTACATTTAAAAGGGGATATGCTATAGAGATTTGTATCGGTGTGGATCTTGGTTATTGATATAAAATTAAGGTCAATTTTGTTATATGTATATTTCTGCTCTTGATTAAGGTATTGTATTTTTGCAGCTCATTTAAAAATGTAATGTATAATTAAAAAATACAGGTTAATAGATAATCATCTATAATAGTCAAGCTTGTAGTCATGTTAGATTTTCTAGATGTACAGAGATGTATTTCAGATAGGTATTTTTCAAACCTTTCAAAGACTACAGAATATGGCATTTAAATGTTTTAAGAAGTTTTCATGACAGAGACATGTCTGCTCCTGGCAGCACCAACTACTTCAAGAGGAAGGTGGTCCTTGAAGAGGCTCCTTATGGAGTTGGTTAGCTATTTGGGACTGCTTGATGAACTGAACATGCAGGACCTGTAGAGAAATGACTGCTAAACTTGCCTAAAGGTGAGATGATCCTTTGGGGTTCCTGCTTCATGAAAGAGTCTGCCAGACATTCTGTAGGACACACAAAAAATGACTGACAAACTGCCAGTAGAGGCAAAACTGTCTTTCAAATTTTCTGCTTTATGGAAAAGTCTGCCAGATACTATTATGGATGCCCCAATGGTACCGAAGAACTTTGGGTGACTGTCCAGGCAGCGAGAAGTCTGTCAATTCTAGAGTTTTGGAAATGAACTTATTGTTTACTTAGGTAATAGTATATCCTTCTGGAGACTCCAGAATAGACAGTTAGGGTTGTAGCTTTTCTTAGATATGATAAAAGATAAAGTAGATATAAATATTATAACTGTAATTCTTGCTTGATTCCTGTCTTGTTATGTGTAATTTTACTATGTTAAAGTTAAAACCTTCCTTTTTTATTTAAACAGAAAAGGAGAGGTGATGTGGGATTACCTTTTGTATGCTGTGAATACAATTGGTTAATTAATAAAGAACTTGGCCTGATAGGGCAAAAGAATAGAGGTAGGCAGGAAAACTAAACTGAATGCTGGGAGAAAAAAAGGGCGGAGTCAGAGAGAACATGTAGCCCTGCCAGAGACAGACGCCAAAACTTTAGCTGGTAAGCCACAGCCATGTGACAATATGCAGATTAATAGAAATGGGTTAAATTAATATAAGAGTTAGCCAATAAGAAGCTAGAGCTAATAGGACAAACAGTTATTTAATTAATACAGTTAATTAATACAGTTTCTGTGTGATTATTTTGGTTCTGGGCAGCAGGAATGAACAACTTAGAACTGCTCTGCAGGTTGGGCCATCTGTAGAATCTTCTCTTTTGGCTTGGGAACAACTTAAGGTAAACTGTGAGAGCAAGGAATAGTCCCAAAACTAGGGTAAAAGAAACAAAGACCTGGACCCAAGATTATCAGTTACAACTAATTGAGTCATCTTCATCTTCTGGTCTTCTGCACTGGTTCCTGACTCCCCTGTTCTTTGTAATCTGGTTCCTTTAGTTCCCTTCTCCATTTACATCCTTACTTGATGCTGCTATAGCATTGCTTTCTGCATCTTTATGTGAGCTCTTGGTCCACCATACATACTCTTGTGGCCCATGCTTTCACCGTGGCATGCATGCAGGGTTCGAGGCTGTGCATTGCACAAGTAATTCTGTCTCCTGCTGACTGGTCAGTCGTTTTCTGTGTCAAATAAGGAGCTGCATTTTCCCCTATGTCTGTTGTTGGATGTTCACTGATGGTAGTGCTCCATATTCACTTCATGATCATGAACAGCTAGCGTCAGAGAAGGTCAGAGTTGGGAGAAACAGAAGTAACTCCCAGGTGGTGACCTGGCCGCAGCCTTATCTACTGACAGGTAATCTCGTAACCTTGGATACTGGAAAGTAGGGGGCGGGATAAGAATTAAGCCTCCAGGAACTGGAGTATACAAATCTGTTGTCAGAAGGGAGCTTGTTGATCATTTCAGCATTGGGTCTGCATTTGCATTTGAGAAGACAGGGCTTCTAGTTTACAGATGAACTAAAGTGATTACCATAAATAATATGTAATTGATATTTGCAAAGAATTAAAAAGCTCACCAGTAAATTTTAAATCATCATGGATATTGCAATGAGAAGTCTGTGCTGTCTCTTGCTCCACTGTGGTTTGATGTGGCAGTCAGGAGGGGTTGGTCCTGCGGGCCCTTCTTTCTGTAGTCTCCTGTCCCCCTCAGATGGGTAATTTGAGCCTTAGTAGCTAGACTCTGCTTGTTTATTTATAGATGTGCTTTTGAGCTCATTACTTCTCAGTCTGTGTCTTTGTCTCCATTCCATCAGCTCCTGTGCAGAGCTGGCTGTCCTCTTTCATGTCTCCTTTGACTTTCTTGTGTGTTTTTCCTGAATGACTCCAACAGTCTTGTGGGTGGATACACTGGTCTGACAAAGAGGCATTAAATCATCTCTACAAGTTGAAAAGTGCTCTCCTCCATCCTGGGACAATAGTTTATTATCTTTGGACAAACATGATGTGGGCCAGTGAGGTGACTTAGTGCTTACCACCAAAACCTGGGTTCAGTGAGGAAATGACTCCACAGCATTGTCCTCTGACCTGCAGTGTGCACTGTGGCACTTTTGTGCCCACATGCATATGTGATTCCACATATATACACAAATGAATAGTGTAACGAAAGTGTGTGTGTCCATGGTATAACTTAATGACTGTGCTTTGGGTAGTGTGAAGAAAGCTGCTGAGTGAGTTTGTAATAAAGAACAGTTGGGAAAAATTTAATTTACCAATTTCCTTTTCTTTATTTGGAAAATACTTTATATTTCTCATGGGTATGAGTAGAGTGGGCAATCGAGGACAAGCTCCAAAGAGTGGTCTAGGGTGTGGAAACAGGGAAGTCATGCCGGCGACGTGTTGCTCTGCCTCCTGCATCCTCTGCTACTCCTGAACATGGGGTTTCTGAGTTTTTCCTTTTGGAGGAGTTTGGCTGGTCATCTTTTCAGTGTCCACCCCCACCCCCATTTCTTTTTGTAGTCCTCCAGGTGCTGAGATCACCCCACAGGCTCCAGGCTGTCTTACTGCATTGATGGCCCTGGGGTTGTATTGTGCTCAAGTCTTATTTAGCAGCAAATATTCTTTAATTTTTTTTAGATATTTGTTTTTCTACCTGAAGTTGAGTATTTGTCTCATGAGAAATTAGCCACTATAATTTTTATTAACGTTTTAATTTGGATTGCTGATTTTGGTAATATTTTGTTATAAAGTTTGTATGGATTTTGGATGTCCTGTTTTCCTCTTATAAAACCTCTGTTGTCTTCAGCCTTGGACTTTGCATAAATTGAAGTTTTCCACTAATCTGTATTGTTTTTGTAATTTATAGCAGAAACTACCTTTATGTCTATTAACTGGCACCGTGGAGTTGTCCAGTTAGGTCAGTCACCTTTCCTTTCTGTTTCCTCAAAGGACTGCATCTGTAATCTCACCAAGGCAGGCAGGAGGAGGAAAGCAACTAGTAGCTAGTCTGGATAGCCTGCTCTACATAGTGAGTCCTGGGTAGCCGGGGCTATGTAGTGAAATTTAGTTCCCCAAAGCCAGCCAACAAACAAAAAGGCTGAAAGTGGTGGTCCACACCTGTAATCCTAACACTTTGGAGGTGGAAGCAGGAGGATCAGGAGTTCAAGGCTAGTCTTGGCTACAGAGCAAATTCAAGTCAGCCTGGGCCACATTAAACTATGGCTCAAAAGAAAAAACACAATGTTAATAAATTAAACCAAAGTGGGGACAGTTATTATTTAGTGAGTACACCTTCCTCTTCCTGCGTATATCTTACTTCACAGTGCCTTCCCTTCTGGTACTGCTTGGCCAGCCCTGCAGTTCATACCCAAGGGCATGCTTGCTCCCTCCTCATCGTGACCTCTTTGTTCTTCATCCATGCTGTGCCATGAGATTGGCATGTAGATGAGTGGCTCATCCATGTGACCATTTTATATCACTCATTTCTGTATTACCATTTTAACCTCAAAATTCTTCCTCCGTTGGTTTCTCCACCCCCTTTCTGCATAATTTAAACCTCCTGAGAATAGACATGGGTCTGTCTTCCTTGTGAATCTTCCCAGTACCTGGAACAGGACCTGTAAGTGTTTAGTTTAGTAGGGATAGTTGATGAACTGATACCAAAATATTTGTGCCAAGATATTAGAATTTAATAAGGTACGTTCCATTTTCCTGAGTAATAGGAAGGGTAGGCTAGATAGCACCAGTTAGAGTGAAGTGAGCTGAGGAGATTTTGTCCTTTACTCTTAGCTACGTTTACCTGTGCTGTGGTGACGGCTAGCTCTGAGTCAGAAAGAACTCAGGAGTTGTGCTGTAGAGGCCCCAAACAAGCTTTTGGTTTGATTCAAAAAGAAGCCTCATTGGGATGTGGAATCCAGAAGTCTTGCTGCATTACTCCCCTGTGGGAGGAGCACTGGACCAGCTGGGCGTCTCATGTCAAACCAGGCCTGTCTGAGCACCAGGAATGTCTGAACTAAAGCAGCAATGCTTTTCCTCCTTCTGTGCTTTCTGGCCCTTCGCACACTGGGAAGTGTGGCAGTATTTATTTGAATATGACTTTTTTACTTTACCTGCAAAATCCCTGCAAATGACACGTGACTGTTCACCTCTGCCACCCAGCTTTTTCAAATGAACCTGTTTTTAAAATGGAAGCCAAGGGACTAGTTGTAATTTTTTTGATAAGTTTTTGTAAAATTTTTGATAGTGGTTGTAAGTTTCTTCAGCCTGTGTCAGCCATGTGGTGCTGACAGGGACTACCTCGGAATGAGCTCCACCATAGGGATATAGTGCTAATGAAGGCACCTAGGGGAGGGCAGTGAGCTAGCTCTTTTTACAAATAGTGGTGACATTGTAATTTTTGAGTAAGTAAATCTGATTTATTCTATTTTGTACTATGTGTATGTATTTTTGTGTGTGGGTTTGCCCATGTGAGTGCGTGTGTTCATTTGGAGACAAAAGGCCTTGGAGCCTCTTCTGGAGGAGTTAAGCCACCTGACTTGGGTGCTGAGCACCAGACTTAGATTTTCTTTCCCTTTTTTTTAAAAATTTTTATTTTTGTTACTTTTTAGAGACAGGGTTTTCCTGTGCAGCTTTGGCTGTCCTGGAACTCACTCTGTAGACAAGAGTGGCCTGAAACTCAGAGATCTGCCTGCCTCTGCTTCCCGAGCGGTAGGATTTAAAGGTGTGCTCCACCACTTGCTGGTTGGTTGTTCTTTTGTGTTTTTCAGTTGGGGTTTCACTTTGTAGTCCATAGTGACCTGTACCTCACTCTGTAGCCCAGGCTAACCTCAGACTTGAAGTGATCTCTTTACCACCTTCACCTTCCTCCTAGAAACTTTTGGGGAGCCACCGCATCTAGCCGCCTCTTTACAGTCCCATTTGCTTCATTTTTAACACCCTGTACTGTGAGCTGTCTCTCCATCTCATTATGCTCAGCCCTTTAATTACATATATGACTAAGCATGTTGATGATTACATGGATGATGTACAGTACTAATGTATTTCATGGACACATTGGTTAGAATTAGCCTAAAAGAAAAATACATAGCTAGCTGAAAAGAAACTTGTATTAGTTAATATCATGAGGAGTTTAGAGACATTAGTCATATCCTCTTAAACTGTAGAGACTACTAAAAGACATACTAACCAGACAAATTCATGGTTGAGAATGATTTTTTTTCCTCTAATGCATGTTGGCAGAATGGTTTTGAAAATCAAACCAGTTTTTTTTTTAATCACCTCCCCCTAACCAGTTTTTTAGCATTAAGGTTTCACCTTGCTCTGTGTATACTGTTTAGAATATATTAAATATATTTAGCATTAAGGTAGGGAAGGGACACTGTGCAGAGTAAGGAAGTGTGTGGCAGGTGTGGATGAGGACACATCCTGACTGTCATGTGACCTGTGTTCTGATGTCAGTAGAAAGCATTGGGAGCCTACCAGCCTCCATTGGGTACTTCTGCATCCAAGCCCCTCATTAAACTCAGTGGGTCACAAAATAAAACAAGACAAGAATGTGGGAAAGGCACTCTAGGGAAGAAGCTAGGGGGGACAGGGAGTTCAGGAAGTTGACAGGTAGGGTGTCAAGTGAGGATGTGGGTTAGAGTAGTTGGAATATAGTATATACATATATGAAATTGTAAACAATTATAAGCAATGGAGAATTCAGAAAGTGGTGGAGAAAGAACTCATTGTTGACTATGCTTTCTGGCTTGCATTGCGATTCCATTTTTGGGGAGCAGGAAAAGAAAGATTGAGAGTGCTGGACAGTGAGAACTCCTTGCATTCAAATGCCTTAACTAAGGGTCCTTAAACAGCATTAATTTGAGATTAACCTTAGAGAGCTAGGAAATGATTCTAGACTGCTTATTGTTACTGAAGTCTAGGTTAGTCATATTAAAAGAGTTTTTATTAAATTTTTTTTTTTAAGATGGTGTGTTTCATGATGGCCTTCAACTTGATTGTGTAGCTGAGGATGCCTTTGAGGATGACTTTAGTGGTCTTTCTACCTTCACCTCCCAAGTGCTAGGATTACAGGCTGCTATCATACCTAGTTTAAAAGTTTGTTTTTCTCTTTTGAGTGTGCCCATGAGGCAGATGCTCTGCCTCAGCGCTACAGATGTAGCCCTTTCCTAAGGATCTTATTTTTTTCCCCAGATAATCTTTTATACTTGATTATAATTATGCACCTTTGTCCTGCAAGTTTGGTATTGTGAATTTATTTTATTTTGTGAGAGTTTTAGGTTTGGAGTAAGAACAGTTGTAGCACAGCATTGTTTGTCATAGCTGGGACCTAGAAATAACCCAAATACCCCTGGACCTAAGACTGGATAAGGAGAATGTGGTACATTTACACAATGGGGTACTACTCAACGGAAGAAAATAACGACATCTTGAAATGGATGGATCTAGAAAACATATTGAGCAAGGTAACCCAGACCCAGAAAGACAAATATAATATTTACTCACTTATAAGTGACTTTTAGATACAAAGCAAAGAAAAACCAGTCTACAAATCACAATCCCAGAGAACCTAAGAGAGACAGACATATATGGATCTAATCTACATGGGAAGTAGAAAAAGACAAGATCTCCTGAGTATATTGGGAGCATGGTAGAAGGGATAGAAGAGGGTAGAAGGGGAGGGGAGCAGAGAAAAATGTATAGCTCAATAAAAACTAAAAAAAAAAAACAAAAAAAAACCATTCCTAACAACAACAAAAAAGAACAGTTGTAGAGGTAGGGTGACTTTTCCTTGTACATTTAATCCCCCTTCCTTAGCTGTTACTTGCATTTCCTGTTTCACCCACTGGTGTCTGCCTGATGCTCCGGGATCCTGTGCTGTATCTTCTGTCTCCTTAGACTCCTCCTCTCGTGGGATTTCTCCCTCTTTATTTTCACCGTCTTGACAGTTGTGAAAAGCATTCATTTTCTGCATTTTCTTTGATTGGATTGAGGCTGTGGGTACTTCAGGGAGGTCTCAAATGTGCCTGTCACATTTTGTCTCATTGAGGGTGTGAGGTCTCTTTGGATGTCTTGAGATGATGTTAAGGCTGATCACTTGATTCTGGCCCCATGTCCAGGTGTTGTCGCTAGGAAAGGATTTTTGTGTGTGTTCCACTCTGGTGGCTTAGCTCATGGGAGAGCCTTCAGTCAGCCTCCAACTTAAAGAAAGAACATAAATGTCTTGGGAGAGATACAGATGATGGCCTTTGCTCTCCATAGCTCCAGCACCTGTCAGCAGTGCTCATGGTGGTTTGCCCTTCATTTCTTAATGCAGTAGTTGGATGTTGTTTCCTTTATTAGAGATTGTTTTTATTTATTTATGTATGTTTTAGTATGTCACCCACGCAGTCATGCCTGTGGTCCTGTGTAGATTACTTTGTTCTTTGGACTGTAATTTAATACTATTGTTGCGCTTATTCCCCAGAATTGTCCCAGTGTTAGCCTGTTCTTATGGCTCCTGTTTTTTTTGGGGGGGGATGGGGAGGGTCTCTTCACTGTGTAGATCTCGTCTGTCCTGGAGCTTAGATATAGATCAGGCTGGCCTGAAACTCACAGAGATGCACCTAGCTCCCCTCCTGAGTGCTGGGATTAAAGATGTGTGCCACCTGCTGCCGCTGTTGGCTTCTTAGTTTTGGTTTTCTTATAGCACTTTCTTTCTGATACAGCAGCATCCCAGGCTCCTCTTGTGTTTCCTATTCCACAGCCACTAGTTCAGCTGTTTCTCCAAATACCTAGGTCTCTTTATTGGAATGATGAAGACAGTTATTCTAATGCAGGAAACAAAGTTAAATGAAACTAATATTTGAAGCCAGTACTGACAGCTTGTGAAACTTAGGGCTATTTAACATTTTTTAAAAAGAATTTTTAATTTTTTCCTATGAATGGAGTACACACACACACACACAATGGTCCAAGGCAGATATTGGGTGTCTTCAGTCATGTGTGTTTATCCACTGAGGCAGGAGCTCTCGCTGATGAGTTATTCTAGTTAGCTAGCTGGCTCTGGGAACCCCTCTCGCTGCCTTCTGAGCGCTCCAGAGACCTGTATTTCTTCCTCATTTGTGTGGAGCTTTACCCTCCGAGCCATCTTTCTGTCCCCTAGTTTTACTCCTAATCTTTTCTTCTCCATTGCCCGTTACAGTAACTGAAACATGATTTAATGGTTTCTCTTATTCGGAATCTAAATATAATTTCATATTTTTACAAAATACAAGTAATTGTAAGAGATCTGGATTTTTTTTTGTGTGTGTGGATACAAAGTCATTATAATTTTTTTTCTAAAAGTTATGTAAGGTATAGATTTTAGATTTAAAATCTATAAAGAGGCTAATATTCACAGTCTTGGTCCTTACTGATGTGAGCATATGAAGTGGTGAAATCTCTATTTAGCATTAATAAACAGTTTTATCCAAGAAACTAACAAAATGTAGTAACTCCTAACCAAGTGAAATGGGGTTTTCGTTTTGATAGGATGCATATAATGTATATATAAACATGTAGTCAGATTTTAGGAATTAAGGAATCCTCAAATAATAAATGATAAATTCTGTAGATTGGAAATAGAATAGAAAAGCCTATTGCTTGCTTGTCAGGGTGGGCCAAGCCAGCCGCATTGCCGGATGCGGCATTGCTGAACGTTACTCAGTTCTTTTCTACTGCAGGCACCAAAGTAACGAAAGATTACTATTGCATGAATATTTACGTTCTAAATAACATAATAGAATTTTTAGATTTAATAGATACATTCTCAAGTAGTTGGAATTTTATTTTATACGTTTAGATCATCTTAAAAAGTGCATTGATACTGTATTAAAGGGCATGGTGGATGTCTGTGTGCAGGGATGCCAGGAGTTAGGGAAACTGATTATTTACTGAGCTGTGTTTTGGAACATTTAGAAAATTATTTAATTTCTTTTAATTTTTATTTGAAGCATATTCTTAGAATTTTGTGAGTCATGTGTCTTATAGAAAGGGATTCATGGGCTCTGTGCCTCGTTGAGGGAACACAAAGGAGATCCTTATCAGAAGCAAAAGGGCTGCCATGCGTTCTTTTTAATTTAATTAAAATACAGCTAAATTTTTTCCTCTCTCCTCTCTATCCTACTTCTTCCCTGCCTCCCTCCCCCACATATGTGTTCTCTGCAAACCCATGGAATACGAGCCACGGCACTGGGTGCCATGTGACTCTCAGAGTCAAGAGAATGCCCGAGGGGGAGGACTGACCATACCTGCCACAGAGGAGAATTGGAAGCTGTGGTGGGTGTGGACAAGGCTTGTAAGGAAAGAGAACTGAAAACCCCCATCTTGATTCCTGAAGGGGAAGGTGGATGAGAAGGACCCCAGGGCCCAGATGTCTCCTAGTTATTTTTTGAGTGTTGTCTAAAAGGCAAGTAAGTTGGAGGAGAATGCTCTGCAGTTGTAAGGAATTCGTGATGAGAGATGAGGAGGAAGAGGAGGAGGACGAAGAGGAAATAGGCTCTAGTACAGTTTGTGTCTTGGCTGTAAAGTATTTACCACCCCTTTGTACTACTCATGCCTCAAAACGGAAAAAAATTGAAATGTAAGGTGGCAAAATTGGTTTTTAAACCAATATGATGTCTTGTTTCTAAGTGTGTCTTAGATAACCTTGTCTATAGCCAGTAACCTGGCATGACACAAGATTGGGCTGTGATTCTCATGGAAATTAAGGCTTTTTTTTTGCTGATGCATAGAGCAAACTAGTTACACATGGATTAGATTTTAGGTCTTAGTTGTCTCTGATGAACCTGCTGTGTAAGAATTGCCCTCTAACTGAATACCATTCTGCAAAAAATAAATAAATAAAAATAACAAAAGTATTCCAGCTCTTTGCTTGATATTATGAATGCATCTAATTTTAAAATTTTAATTTAAAAAAGATGATTAGTGAATGGGATGGGGGAATACCATACTCAAACAGAACAACTGCCCACTATATATGAGACCTGAAAAAAAGACAAAGACAGACTGACAAATGATTGCTGACCTATTTACCTGTGAGAGACATTTGGTTTATGACATGCCAGACTGCCATCATATTTATATATTTCTATTTCTTATCAGATTTAGAAAAGCACTGGAAGTTGTTAATTTCTTCCTGAAACTCAAGGGTAGTAATTATGAGATTTTTGCTCTGTAACAATTTTTTTGTTTTAAAAGAATTTGTTTATTTAGGTCTGTTTTAGGTTCACATTAAAGTTGAAAGGAAGGAACAGAGGAGTCCCTGTTTGGTTTTTGTCTCCAATGACTGAATTCTTTACAGAATATTTGTAGTTTAGACTGGCCAGTATCACTTAGATTCCATATCAAGCTGCTGCTCATTCTACATACAATATTGTGCAAAGTATCTCCTACCCTCTCCCGATCGCCCCAGCCCAATCCATGATCTTTGTTAAGTCTTCATTGTTTGGCCTTTTTCAGGCTATGAATACAGATATGATGATTCATACAGTATATGGCCTCTTCACAGTCATTTATTAGAGTAATTTCAGATTTCCCTCCTGTCTTCTCTTACCCCTTTCTAGTGAAGAGCACAGGATTGTCTGCCTGAATCTGGCTTCCTCTGTTGATCTTGTAGATATCTTGGTTAGCTCTAAATTTGGCTAGTTATGAATACAACTGGTAGAAACATCCACATGTGGGTCTTTGTGCATGTGAGTTACGTAGACACCAAGTCGCACAGTTGTTGGGATGTGTGTTAAGGCTGTATTGTTTTATAAGCAGCAACCAAGTGGTCTTCCATAGTCTCTGTTGTGTTCCTAGTAACAGCAGGATTGTCTTGTCCACAGGATCCTCTCATGTTTGGTGGTGTCTGTGTCTCGATTTTGGCTATCCCGGCAGGTGTGACATCTTAATTTTTATTTTTCTGGTTAGTACATGTGCTTTTTTAATTTTCATTTTTTAAAAAGATTTATTTATTAAGCATACAATGTACTGATGGCAAGGAAGGCACCAGGTCTCATTACATTACAGATGGTTGCGAGCCACCATGTGGTTGCTCGGAATTGAACTCAGGACCTCTGGAAGAGCAGCCAGTGCTCTTACCCTCTGAGCCATCTCTCCAGCCCTTAATTTTCATTTTTGTACTTTCTTTCTTTTACATTTATTTATTTATTTTGTGTGTGCACATGTGCATGCATGTCAGTGTAGAGAGCAGATGTCACATACCTTCCTCACTTTTTGAGGCAGGGCATCTCACTGAACCTGGAACTCACTGATGAAGCGAGCCTGGCTGAGCAGCAGTCTCACTCCAGTACGAGGTCACAAACATGTGTCACTGTACCTAGCTTGTACACTGGGTATTGGTAGTCCAAGATTAAGCCCTTATGCTTGGTACCACAAGCACCTTGATGACTGAGCCAGTTTCCCAGACCCAGCTGTTTTCTTACTGATGAGTTTTAGTAGTTCTTGCTATATGCAAGACCCTGTTTTTGGAACCACAGCTACTGGGAAAAAAAATACGTTTTTTTATATAGATGGTTAACAATCTTTTATCAGATATGTTTTGCAAACATTTCTCTGTGTTTTTTGGCCTCTTCTCATTCTGCAGACACTTTTTTTTAACAGAACAGAAAATGTAAATTTGATGAAATCCAGCTTCTCAGCTGTCTCTTTTATGTGTCCTGTCACATCACTCTGAGAAATTTTAAATAGTTCTCTGTTTCACATTTAGGTATTGATCTGCTTCATTGCTGTGATGAATGTGTGGTCACTGTTATTTATTTACTATGTATGGATGTTTTGTCTGCATCTGTGTTAGTGCACCAAGTGCTTGTCTGGTACCCTCAGAGGCCAGGAAAGGGACATCCCATGCTCTGAGATGAATTACAGATGGTTGTGAGCTGCTACGTGAGTGCTGAGAATCGAACCCAGGTCCCCCGGAAAAGCAGCCTGTGCTCTTAACTATTGAGCCACATCTCCAGTGCCCAGGGTTTGTTGTTATTGCCATCACTGCTGCAGCATTTGTTGGAAGGAGCCTCTGCATTATGGTGGTCTCTACTCCTGCCTGTTCTGGGAGCTTTGTCCTTCCTGCTTCACTAGTATAGTCTCAAGGTCCAGCATCATCTTTTCCTCCTTCAGTATTAAGCTGGCTATTTTGGATCTTTTGTGTATAAACTCACATAAAAATTTTGGACTCAGTTTTCTCTCTCTCTCTCTCTCTCTCTCTCTCTCTCTCTCTCTCTCTCTCTCTCTCTCTCTCTCTCTCTTTCTTTCTTTCTCCCCCTCCCCCCTACCCCCCTTCTTATTTTTGGTTTTTTCGAGGACTCAGTTTTCGAATACCTACAGACTGCCTTGTCATGATTTTGACTGAGACTGACCTGAATCTTTGTTGAGTTTGGGAGGTGGCGTTGTCTTTATGGTATTGATTGTTCATATACGTATATATAGCAACATTCCATTTACTTGGTTCTTTAACTTTAGTGTTCTTTGCTCATGTACATCTTGGGTGTTGTTTGGATCTATATCTAAATATTTCATTTGTTTGGGTTCTGTCTTAGTTTATTTTCTCTTATAACAAAATATTCAAAACTGGCAATTTGTTAATATTAAAGTTTTTTTTTTTTTGACTCCTGCCTCTCAGGCTGGGAAGTCCAAGAGCATGGTGTTGCCCTCTCCTTGGTAGCTCTGAGGGTTTTTTTGCTGCCCTGTGCAATGGAGAGTGCTGGTCACACATGTGTGTGGCTCAGTCAGTGTCATACTTTAGTAAGATGAACAGATGGTAATTGTACAGCTTTGATTGCCCCACTGTATCCTGTGTTCTTTACCCTCCTTCCTTCAGGCCACATGCATGTACAGTTTTCCTTCTCTGCACCTAAAGCAGCATGTGACCAACCAGGCATAGGGCTCATGCTGGTAATCATCTCAAACTGGAGACTGAGGCATGAGAGAGAGAGAGAATCACATATAATTCTAGGGTAGCATGTACTGTGTAGTGAGACTGGTCTCAAAATCAGTTACCAGCCAGACCCATCACACCCCCTTAAAAATCATATGTCCATGAATGACTTTTTTAAATGCATTTTTTAACTGTATTTTGACCAACCAGATGAAGACTGCATTGCTGCTCTAGCAGGGCTTTCTTCTTCCTGCCATACTAACCACGCTAGACCTGTGCTCCCTACAAGTTACGAGTGTAGCTCTTTTGACTCATATTACTTTTTTGTTGCCCAGGCTCTACAAAAGCAGCTCTCTTGCCGGCGGCAGTGGCGCACGCCTTTAATCCCAGCACTCAGGAGGCAGAGGCAGGCGGATCTCTGTGAGTTCGAGGCCAGCCTGGTCTACAAGAACTAGTTCCAGGACAGGCTCCAAAGCTACAGAGAAACCCTGTCTTGAAAACAAAACAAAACAAACAAACAAACAAACAAAAAACCAAAAAAATACAACAAGAAAAGCAGCTCCCCTTCAGTTTTCTAGGCAGCTGGGGCTTTGCTGTGTTACTGTGCTGTGGCAAGCAGTGTCCTCTCACTCCACCTTTCTCTTTCCAGATTTTTTTTTTCTTTTCTCTTGTCTTTTTTTCCCCTGTAAGTTTTGATTTCACTGCTGTGGACCACAGTAGTCAAATTAGTCTGGCTGTTAAGAGGGAGGTAACCACCTCATAAAAGGAATGCTATCCTGCCCAAGCTATGTTTTGCTTTATCTTGCATAAAAGCCCTAATTGGAGCATGGTTCTTCTGCCCAGAGACGATTTGTTGTTATTACTTTTTTATTTTTTTAACACAGTATTTCATGTTGCCCAGGCCGATGTGAATTTAAAGTCCTTCTGTTTCTACCTCCTGTATATTGGTATTACTGGAATGCACTACCATGTCTGGCTCCTATTTGTTTCATAAGACGATTGATGGTTTCTTTAGAGGCAGACTTGGTGAGTGGTAGTAGTACCATCTCCTTTCCACCTAGATCTTGGAGATAGCATCAGACTGGCCTTGGTGGTAGTGTAGCCTGTGGTACCATTTTACCCATCAGTACTGGTCACCATCAGGAGCTTCTTGTGCGTAGTATGATGACCTTCTGGAGTGGAAAGCACAGAGCATAGCAGCCTGCTAACTACATGGACTGAACTGGGTGGTATTTGCTATTTTGTTCCCATGAAGTCTCTTCACATGGGGACAGTAGATAGTTTTCCAGTATAGTGGCATCTTTCGTTGGGGTGACTACCCCTTTGGAGCACTAGACTTGTGTGATTGCTTTGATTCCTTTTAATGACAAACCCTTTGAACAATTCCTGGGCCATTTGCACAGACTTGCATCTGTATCAGTTGATCAAAAATCAACTTGACTTATCTTAAGGATGGTGCAAGAAAACAACAGTCATGTGACTTCATAGGGTTAAGAGAGAGAAAACCCTTCCCCATGGACTTGAGCTCTGTGTGTGCCAGTTGTCCTGGTCTTTGGTATTGCTTTCAGGAGTTGGGTGAACTCAGCATTTCTGCAAAGGCTGTACTGGAACTTGTGGTCCCTGCACTCTTTGGTGTTGTCCTTGCCATAGAAATGATATTTTAAGTTTTAGAAATGATGTTTTGGATTTCTGTTTTGGGCTATTGTGGGTGAAACTATTGTGTGTTAGTGTTACAGATTAGACACGGAACTGATGGGCTGTAGAAATAGTCTGTTAAACTTGAGTGGATAGCTACCGAGGGTCCTCAAGGTGGCTGTACCAACCGCATAGCGGCTGTCAGTATTTGAGCTCTCTGGCTGCTTTGGTTTACACTTAGTACTTTATCTGTCTTGTGTGTGTGTTTGTGTGTATATACTGACTTTGAATTGCTTTCATGACAAATGATGTGAGATCTCTTCATTTGTTTATTGTTGGTACATGATTTAAACAATGTTATAAGGGATTATATTTTTAGTGTGTGTACTTACGTACTCATTCAGGGATCTGCATCCCACTGTATTTGTGGAAGTCTGAGATCTTTTTATCACGGGTGGAACTTAGGTCACCAGGCTTGGCAGCAGATACTCTTACCTGCTGGCCTGTCTCATTGGCCATGGTGTTCAGATTCTTAATTGAGGATGGAACTTGCATAATTTAAAGTTTTTTTTTTTTTTAATTTTTTGATCACAGAAATTAAGTTAGCTCATTATGATATGTGATAGTCTCTTTAAAGCTTGTTTGTCCAAAATCACATTAGCTTAAAACAGAAACTTTGGTCACAGTTAGGGATTCTGTCTTGCCTTTTCTGAGTTGTGCAGCATCCATTTGAAAATCCCCTAGTTTGAGATGATTATATTGAACCTAGTGCTGTGTCAGATAGTTGGTTATTTTAAGAAGCTTTATAAAACAAGAAGAAAGTTGCTATATTGGGTTAACACCATTTTTATATCATTTAAATAGGGTCTTAATACCTTAAATTTAGCTTATTCTGTTTTTCTTATTTATTTATTTATTTATTTATTTATTTATTTTGCTGTTTTATTATCTTTAAGGCTAGGTATCTCTAAGTAGCTCAGACTAGCCTCAACTAGCTGCCAACTACTGGGGACATAAGTATGTGCTACTGTGCCAGGCTTAATTTAGCATTTTGTATTGCATGCTACTCTTGTATATATGTGAGAGAGAAAACATGAATGAATGATAGAAGTATCCACTTTGGAACTACCAGGGTGTTTGTCTTCTTTGCTTCATGCAGTATAGCATGCTAGTTGGGAATGCTTCTTAAATGGATCTGGAGAGAGAAAATCCCACGGATGCAAGCAAGCCTCTTAAGGTGACTCTGCAGTTGAAGAGCTAGTCTGTGTGGCGGTGTGTTTTTCCATTCTAGACTTGGGAATCTTGGCAAATGTTTCAGATTCTGTAGTCCCTGAATTCTTCCCTTTAATGTCCGTATCTGTGACTTTGAGAGGCCCACTGTTGGTTCAGGTCACGTTCTGACTGTTGTCTGCACATTCTGACACTGGTCACTCAACAGTAATTATAAATTTCTTCAGTTAAAGAATGTTATGAAATCAAAATAAGGCATTTTCCCCCAGATTAATTTCCTTACAGTGTATTGTCCTAAGCTTAAAAAAATCAGAATATCTTGTTAATTACTGTACTTTGCATGTCATATAGAGAAGGCCAAACTACAAATAAACTCCATTCATACATGTAGCTAAATTGTTTGCTGCCTTCTAAATATCCACAGCCCTGCTCCGTGCTGCTCTGGGGGATGATGCTGGTGTTTTTCTTTACCAGATTTTCCTTTGTGGGGTTTTCCTTGGCTACTGTTAAGAATCTTCTCCATGCATTTTATTAATTGAGAAATGGAGTTAGCCAGCTGGCATGTTGTCATATGCTTATAATCTTAGCATGTAGTAGGTGAAGGCAAGATCAGTTACCGAGCAGTGGAAATAGAAGACCCTGTCCTAAAATTCCAAAGGAAAGAAAAACCCTTGGTGTTCATAGAAATGTGAGGAAGCTGTGGGAAAGCAGACTCCAATAATGCTGGTGTATGTATGTACAATCTTGTGTTGACTTGGTTAGTGCTCACGATATACTTTATTTGTATTCTAGGAAATCTCTTAGGTCTTTAGAGATGTTTAATGAGAGCTTGGTGAAAAAGGAGATGTATGGAAATGCATCCCTGAAACTTTGAGTGCTGGGACACGTCCTGAAGTTGGAAATGGAAGGGGAAAGAGGGAGGGACCTAGAGGAGGTGGTTCTGGACTTGAGTCTTCTCCGAAGTCTGCTAATAGTACTTAGCAGGGCCCAAAGCAGCAAAGCCAGTTTCCAGCTGCCTTGTGGCTTAGAGGTCATCAAGAGGAAGCATTCACTCTCATTTCTCCTGCCCTTCCTTTTCCCCCTCTTTCACTTTAAGTATCGCATGCAGTGTCACATGCAAATCTTCCATGTTTTAAGTTTTGTTTGATCTGTGAGGCTGAAACATTAACATATTGTGAACTCGAACTATTGGTCAAGCTTTTGCAACTTTAAACAGGTAAATATACCGACGTTTATGGAACTAGCAGGTGCATGATTATTGTCTTGAAACATGGGGTCCAACTAGATTGTTTCCCAAACCTAAGTAGACACTGTCTTGCTGTGTCTCTGTGCTTGCTTGGGAGTAGCACTTTGTGGCTGGTAGAGCAATGGGCTCGACCTCTCTGGAGCTAGTGGCTCTCATGCTTAGTGACGGCGCTGAGAATTTGTTGGTGTCATTCTTCATTCTTCTTATTGCTCTGGACTTGTGTCTCTATTCTTGACAAGGAATGCTGTTTATACTTTATGAGAAAGTAGAAAATGGAGATGGTGCTGCTGTGAGTGGGATAGAGTTTTGCCCTGGTGTTGTCAAGTAGCAGCTACTTACTGTAAATAGACTTGGCCATGATATATTACAATACTTAACGTTTTCTTAGCATTTTTAAAAAATCATGCAGCCATTGTAAAGGAGTGTTAGATGTGTTCTTATTTTAAATTGAGGGCTCTTTATAAAATGTGTACTGCAATTTCACTGAAGTGCATATTTACCATTTCTGTAATTTCAAGGGGCTTGTTTGCTTACTTAGGTTAGGAAATAGGCTGTTTTCTTTGCTGATGCAGGAAGATTGCTTCAAGGCCAGCCTGGGCTACAGAATGAAAAATCTTGTCTGAAAAACCAAAAAACAAATGCAGTGATTCGAATTTGAGAGCAGAATATCTAAAACATCTAGTAGAATCTCTCTTCTTTGGTGTTTTGCCTCATCCTGCGACTCAATATGATCTGGAATTTATGGTTCCCCAGGGTGCAGAGTGGCCTTTGACACGGACTTACAACCGTGAGCCAGTGCCTCACTGAGGATATTTTTGTTTGTGTGGTTTGTTTCGTTTTTAAAGACAGGGACTCATAGCCCATGCTTGCCTCTAACTTGTGATGTTCGGATTCTTCACTTTTCAGGCCTTGTACATCATTCTTGGGGTGTACTTCAGTAATGGAACCCCCCTCTTGAATTCTAGTGACTTTAGAGAACATTGTCTTTTCTATAGTTTCAGTTTGGAGGTGGGAGGACGTCCTTTATAGGTATTAGTCGTTTAGATGGTTGTGCCTATTCTTGTTTTGTATTTATTTGTTTATAGAGAATTCTTCCTTGCACAGCACTACTTTCAGGACACATCCTAGTTAGCCTACCTGCCCTAGGCATGTTGTCGTGGATTATATAAGAAAGCTAAGCATGAATATGTGAGTGAACCAACAAGCAGCATTTCTTCATGGTTTCTGTTTTGATTTCCTTCCCTGACATCCTCCAGTGATAATTTAATATGACCTGGAAGTATAATCCCAATATACCCTTTCCTTGCCTAAACTGCTTTGTGTCAAAGTGTTATCACAGCAGGAACTGGACTCCTCCCAGGTTTGTATGTTTTCAGAATTGTCAGTGACTATCTACTGTTCTGTAGAGTATGGTGCTCGGCCAGAGTTGTCTATAGCTCCAGAAAATGTCCACCCTCCTCCCTGTTAATGCAGTGAGCATCTTGGGTGCTTCACTTTCTTAAGCAGAGAGCATGGCCGCCTGATCCCAGCTTTTTGTCCTTGTATCTTTCTGTTTGTCTTTTTTCATTCCTTTGCTGCCCCACTTAGGTCCAGCCATGATTCTGGAGCCATGCTAGATGAGGCAGGTGTTGCCTGCATGTAGAGGGGGGTGAGTTATTGCATACAGTTGAACAGGAGCGGGTAATCACAGATAAATAGAGAGGAAAGATTTGTGGTGGAGAGTTGGAAGAAGGAGACAACTTTAGCCAATCTAGGTAGAAGCAGTCTCTGAGGGAGCAGTCTGCAGGCTGTGGGGAAAGAACTCTATGGTGCACATTTTCTGTACATGCTATCAACATCTACATAGGCCATAGGAAGTCTTCGCGAGCCATCATGGGTCAGAGGCTAGGTCCTTGACATGGCCGGTGTATGCTGGCAACACACATTCACTCAGAGCTTCACTCAGGGCCTTTTCTGATCCCTACAAACATGGCACAGACTCACCGAGTTGTTTTTGTGTGTTTAGTCATTTATATGTTCTGGCTAGTTTTTTTCTGTTGTTGTTGTTTGTTTTGTTTTTGTCAGTTTGACATATGCTAGGGTCATCTGGGAAGAAGGAACCTCAATTGAAAAAGTATCTCTCATCATATTGGCATGTAGGCAAGTCTGGAGCATTTTGTTATTAATGATTGATGTGGGAGGGCCCAACCCACTGTGGTCAGTGCCAATTTTGGGTTAGTGGTCTTGGCTTGTATAAGAAAGCAAGTTGAATAAACCATGGGGAGCAAGTTAGCAAGTTTCTGCATCAGTTCCTGCATCCATATTTCTGCCCTGACTTCCCTTCATGATGGACCACAACTGTAAGAACGCTTTCCTTTCCTAGATCCTTTTGGTTATGGTGTTTATCACAGCAGGAGAGAGCAAAGTAATACTGTTGTAGGAGCTGTGGGCTGGCGTTCCTGTCACCCAGCTCCCGGCCGCCTGGCTAGCTTATTCCCCGAAATAATAACACACAAACTGTATTCTTTTAAACACTTCCTGGCCCATTATATCTAGCCTCTTTTAGGCTAATTCTCACGTATTAATTTAGCCCATTTCTAATAATCTGCATAGTACCACTAGGTGCGCTTACCAGGAAAGATTCAGCATGTCTGACCTGGCGGCTGGCTGCATCGCATCTGGCTCTGAGAGGAGCTGCCCTGCATCTGAGCTCACTTCCTCTTCCTCCCAGCATTCTGTTCTGTTTACTCCACCCACCTAAAGGCTGGCCAATCAAATGGGCCAAGGCAGTTTCTTTATTAGCCAATGACCTTCCTCCATCATAATACTGTATGTGTATGATCAACAGTGGTTAAAAAAGAGGAGGCCATGAATGGCATGGGACAGACATGGGAAAGTAGGAGAGAGGGAGAAATGATGCAAGTACATTTTAATTAAATGGAAGAAAACCTAAAAATCCTAGTGACTTAATTTTAATGCTGTGCACGAACTAGACACTTAACACTTCTAGTTTGCTCTGTCTGCTTTTGCTGTTGAACAGATGAGAAAAGCAATTGTGCTTTACTTTAGTCACTGAATCACGTAGCCTGGTTTACATGTGTGTTCTCAAAGTAGATACCCTGGGTGGCTATAGTTCCATAGATGTCTGCTTCAGAATTTATTTTCCTAGAGTAATTACAGACCAGAGGCAGCACATTGGGTTAAGTAAGGGCCAGTCACGTAGCAGATATTTGTGATAGTTTTTAAGTCACTGGTATATTGGGAAACATCCATAAAGAGTATTTAAATGAACAGATGTGGCTCTGCTCCAAGAATTCTATTCATGATAGACACTAAAATTGAAGTTCATACTATTTTCATATTCATTTATTCCCTTGTCACTTAAAAATGTAAAACCATTCTCAGCTCAGAGAACATAGAAACAGCGTAGATGTGGCCCATGGTCACAGTTTGCCGGTGCCTGCCTTCAAGGGTGGTGAGACTTTGAGTAGCTGTTCTTGTATTAGTTAAGCAATTGTAGAACATTACAAAGTAATCGCACCCGCTGTCATGAACCAGCTAATCATTTGAAGCCTTTGTGAGGGAGCATCTCACTATGACACTGCGCTCGCCTCAGACCCACCACCCTAAGACATGGGTATCCGCCGCCGGCTCTAAACTTCCGTTTTCTATGGAAAAGGAGACCAGTTATATTCATTCCAGTTCCTCATTGAGAAGAGCAGTTTACTCTGGCTAGTAATGAGAATAGAAGGTTTTAAACAGCTGGTCACGCCTGGAGCCATGGCTCTTTAAAACAGTTATAATGGCAAGCTCTCATATGCATGGTGTATGAGACACTTGGGCTGACCTTGTGTATGGGTGGGTTGTTTAGAAGCTAAAATGTTTCTCCATTTAAAAGAAGATGATAAACAGCGGGTGCCTCGACAGGTAGCTTAGGTTAATGTCACAGAATTTAAGGCGGGAAGGTCTGAGAATTCCCATCCTGCTTATCAGGTCGCTGTTTGCCTTTATGACAGGTTCTGCTTGGAGATGAGGAGGAGTTGCCTCTGATAGATGGATTGTATCATTTACAAATATTTTCTTCCCTTTTTTTTCCCAGCTTGGACCACTCTAATCAACTGGACATTTTCTTTTTCTAGTTTGTAAATGTTCATTTTGTCTCTCTTGACGCATGTGATTGTGGGTACAGTCATGTATGGACTCCTTGTCTTCTGTATTGTCGACTGCATACTCAGGGCACCTGGCCTGTGAGCTTCCGGCTGACGTCTCCTGTCCTGCCATTCATGTCATCATAGGAACGCTGGGCTCGTAGACTCTCACCACTGCATCTCCCCTTTACTGGGTTCTGAAATTGAATTCCATCTTGAGGCCAATGTGGTAGTTACTTTTCTTTTACCCACTATGCCCTCATGTCCTAGACATTCTTAATTTAAATTAATTCTATAAAATTTGAAATGTGTTCTTTTGTGTCCCAGGTGTTCACTATCAGTATAATTTGCTTTAATATTTTGAAAGGAAGGACTGAGTTCAGTGTTTGAGACTTTTCTAAATATGAGTATTCCTTGCTATAGGCGAATGACATCACCTTTTTTTTTTTTTTTTTTTAAGACGTGTAGCCAAGGCTGGCTTTGAATTTATTGTGTAACAGATAGTCTGATTTTTTGCTTCTACTTTTACAGTATTGAAATTACAGGAATGTACTACTCCTGGTTTACAAAATGCTGGGGAGGGAACGGTTTTGTAGCTGCCAAGCAAACACTCTACCAACTGATCCCCACCCCCACTTTGAGACAGGGTCTTACCATATACCTCTGCCCTGTGTCCCTGGGGTTAAAAATGACTTTTAGGGGTGCTTTATTCAGTTTCTGATTAGTTTCCTGAGCTCTGTCAGCTGCTGTTTTGCCTACTTAATTTCTCTTTTCTCATGTCTGTTAGGCTGATTTGTTTGATAATATTCAAGTCTTTCACTTAGCCTTTCTTGATTTTTCTGTCCCCCTTCAGTAACTACCATGAATCATATACTCAAGTTGGTCAGCCATTGGGAAGACAAATTCTCTTTCTTAGTGAAACTTTGTCTTTGCTTTCTTTATTTTGAAGTAGTGTGACTAGGTTTGTGATGTGTAGTATTTTGTTTCCATGTTGTATTGACCCTTCATTATTACCTTCTTTACCTTGCTCATATTCTGTGCTTTGACAGTCTGCCTTATCTGATATTTCTGTAGTCATTTCAGCTTTATCTTGAGTAGAGGTGGCATGGTCCGTGTGTTTTCCTTAGATTCTGTTTCAGTGTTTTGATTCTGTATGAGGTCTGGTTGATGTATGATGTATGCGGAGTAGTCTTATTCAGCGAGTTTCAGTCTCTTCTTTGAATTAGTAGAAAATTCTGCCTCCTTACTGCTTTGGAATTTTAAGCTAGTCTCTATGGCATAGTCCTTGAGTATACTACCCACCTTGAAATGATGCTTAGGAGTGGGTTTCCCTGTCTTAGTGTATTAGTTACAACTGCCATTTCTTTCATGCCTCTTTCCACTGCATAGGCAAATGGATTCATCCAGTATCATATTCTGTCTTACTAGAACATTTCTTAAACTACAGTCCTAATAGTTATTATTATTTTACCTTCGTAGATCTCAAAGTCATTTCTCCCTCTCTATTGGCTAGTTTTATGGCAGCCTGACGAACAAGTGTCAGAGAGGAAGGAACTTCAACTGAGAAAAATGTGTCTTTAATAGTGGGCTGCAGATAGACCTGTAGGAATTTTATTAATTAGTGATTAATGGGGGAGGGCCAGTCCATTGTGGGTAGGGCCACCTCTGGGCTGGTAGTCCTGGGTTCTATGAGGAAGCAGACTTAGCCAGCCATAATGAGCAAATAAGTAAGCAGCACCCTCCATGGCCTCTGCATCAGTTCCTGCCTCCACACTCCTGCCTGAATCCTTCCTGTCCTGACTTCCTTCAAAGATGAACAGTGATGTGGAAATGTAAACCAAAAAGGACACCCTTTTTTCCCTGAGTTGCCTTATCATGGTGTTTCATCATAGCAGTGATAACCCTGTTAACACACCATCATTTTTTATTTAGTTTAAATCTTTATTACATTCTTATTATACTTATTCTTTAATTTTATATGTATACATGCATCATGGCCCATGTGTAGGGGTCAGGCAACAACTTTGTTGCTGACGTATCTGTCATTTGGGTTTTAAAGTTAGTACACAGAGCAGTAGTTCCGTTGTGTATCTCATACATACTTTGTTCTTCCTGGTCTCTTTCTGCCCTTTCAGTTGGCCTCTTTCTTCTTTTGGGACTTGCACTCATGAACCTTCCTCCTCCTCAAGATATCTTTTTGTCTTTGATGGACCCCTTTCTAGCAAATCCCCCCCCCCCATCCATATATGTGTAAAAAGATTAAATTCTAGGATCAAGACTTCCTGAGTCTGAGTTATCTTGTTTAAAACTATTGCAGAATCCATCTGTTTTCCTGTAAATGTTAGGATTTCTGTTTTCTGAGACTGAATAAAATTCCATTGTGTACGCAAATTACATTTTCTTTATGTGTTTATCAGTTTATGAGGCATCTAGGCTAGTTCTATCTCTTGGGTAAACAGCTCTGTGATTTGTAAGTCTACTGTATAATTTCTCTCTATAAGTCTTCCTTTCCACTATATGCCCAGAAAGGTTATCTCTAGGTCAGGTAACAGTTCAGTTTTTTTAGTATTTTGATAAACCTGAACACTGATTTCCATAGTGGCTATACTTGCTTATTTTTCTGCCAGCATTGGAGGGGTTACCCTCCCCCACATGTCAGCATGTTTTTGTTACTGTTCTCTCTGTTAGTCGTCTTAGCATTATTGTATTCTTTCTCCAATGTCTAAGGTTGTCATTTTATTTTCAAATATGTATGTCTTTAAAATATTGTATATATCATTATTATTATTTTATGTGTTTGGGTTCTGCCTGCGTGTTTGTCTACACTGTGTGCATGAAGTGCTTCTGGGGACCAGAGAGGATGATGGATCCCTTGAGAGTTGCCAGGTGGGTTGGGTACTAAACCTGGGTCCTCAGGAAGAACTGCTGAACCATCATCCCTCTGGTTCCACTGTTATGAGAATGTCTATTGAGTATTAATCGGAAGGCTGTGTGTAATGTATAGTTGGCAGTGATTTCCCACCCTACCCCATCCTTTGCCTTGTCTCTTAGTACAGATGATTGTTCCCTTTGCTGTGCAGAAGCTTTTTAATTTCATGTTTTCCCACTGGACAGATTTTAAGTTTTTTTCCTTGTGTTGTTGAGTTCATTTTCAGAAAGTCATCCCCTCCTCCTGTTTGGAAGTATTTTTCCTATGCTTCAACATTTCAGTGCTTCAGATCTTATATTAAATTCTGTGATCCACTATAAACTGTTTTTTTTTTTTGCAAGGTGAGAGATAGGGATCTAATTATTTCTGCATGTGAATTTCTCAGTACCATTATTTTAGGAGGATTTTTTTCCATGTATTTTTTTTTTTTAACTCTTGTAATAAATTTGGTGGTGGTAGGTGTGGGGTATATTTTTGGTTCTGTCTTTTAGTACATTGTACTTATCTGTTTTTGTTCTGGGACCATGTTTCTATGGTACTGTAGAATAATTTGAGGTCAGGTATTATACTTTTTTGGCTACTGTTGGTTGGTTTCTTTTTTTCTTTTAAAATTTCTTTATGTGTATGGGTGTTTTGTCTACATTTATGTCTGTGTACTATGTGTGCAGTGCCCATGGGGGCAGAAGAACACATAGGTTTAACTGAAACTGGAGTTATAATTGTGAGGTGTCATGTGGGTGCTGGGAAATGAACCAAGTCCTTTGGAAGAGCAGCCAGTACTCTTACCTGGTAAATTATCTCTCCAGCCCCTGGTTGATTGTTTTGACAGGGGTGGTTTTACTTTTTAATCAGTTTGACCTGATGTTTACTATGTAGCCCAGGCTGCTCTCAAACTAATTGATGATGCTTCTGCCTCACCGACCCAAGTGTTGGATTACCAGTGTATCATCATTCCTGGTTTTCCAATAGCGTTATTTGTGTTGAGGTTGCTTTGGTTCTTTGGAATATTTTGTGTTTTCATGTTTTTTTCTTTAGTTATGTGAAAAGTCATTACAGTTTTGATGGGACTGGTGTTGGATCTGGAATCCCTATTTTGGTATAGTATCTCTCTACAGTACTAGTTAGGCCAGTCCGTGAGCATGGAAGGCCTTCAGATCTTAGAGTTTACATTTTAGAGGCTTTCCACCTTCTTGCTTAAGTTTATGCCTTGATATTTTATTTGTTTTTAAACTGTCACAGACAGGATTTTTCTCTTGATTTCCTTGTTGGAAAGTTTGTTAATTGATTTTTAGGAAAGCTACTGTATTTGCATCCTGCAATATTGCTGAAAGAGTCAGGCCTAAGAGATTTCTGGTTTAGTCTTTTCAGTATAGGAGTGTTTAATCTGCAAATATGGATAATTTTTCTATTTAGAACTGTTATTTCTTTCTCTCACTGTTCTAGGTAAGACTTAAAGTACTATCTTAAGTAAAAATGATGAAAGTGACACCCTTGTCCTCTTGCAGACTTTGAGGAAATGTCATCCCCCCCATGTCTGGTGTTGGCTAATATGTTTGCCATGTTTAGCCTTGGCTCTGTTGTGTGCTGTTTTTTCTTTGTTGCTTTCTTGGGAGCTTTTATCAGGAAGGGATTTTGAATTTTGTCATACATTTTTGTACATTAAGAGGGCCATATGACTTCGTCCTTAAGTCTATTTATGTGTTGTAATACATCTTTTGACTTTTTATTTTTATTTATTTATTTTTTTTAGACAGGGTTTCTTTGTAGCTTTGGAACCTGTCCTGGAACTAGCTCTTGTAGACCAGGCTGGTCTCGAACTCACAGAGATCCGCCTGCCTCTGCCTCCCAAGTGCTGGGATTAAAGGCATGCGCCACCACCGCCTGGCTCTTTTGACTTACATATGTTGAGCCAACCTTGTGTCCACAGAAGAAATATAATTAATTGTTGTGTATATTCTTTGTGTTCTTAAATTTGATTTTCAGGTAAGTAATTGAGAATTTTATAATCTGTGTTCATCAGAGAAATAGGTTTATAATTTTCTTTTTTGTCATGTCATCTGGTTTTGTTTTTTAGAGTAAGTTCAGTAGTAGTTATCTCTTCTGTTTTGTAACAGTCTGAGAAATACTGATTTTAAATTTCATGATTTGGGGGCTTTTCCGTACTCGAGAGTGTATTAGTTTAGGTTCTCTAGAGTAACAACTTAAATCTCTTTATATATAGAAAGGGTACTTATTTATTTATTTATTTTTCTTATAAGAATATTTTTAATGTTAATGGGTATTGCATTAACAAAAACCCATTATGTTATTATTTCTATTGCATTAATGGAATTCACTATATCAAGGCCAGGTGTTAAACTATTACGGTTTCCATTTACTGTTGTATTGCTTGATGGGCGTGGAAAATCTGAGGAACAAGAACCATTAGCTGCAGCTGAAACACAGTGACTTACTCTTTTTTTGCACTTGAAATTCAAGTCTGTCTTTGTTCTATATTGTAGCATTGAGGTAGATTTAAAAATCCCTAATGTAAGACTCTCACCCCTGTTCTTTTTTCTTTTTTTTTGCCTTTTGAATCAGACTGTATAATTCTGAGACCATGATACATACGTGGAGTTCCCTTAGGGCCATCATCCTTATGATAAAAGTGGGGGTGTTAAACACGAGGAGGAAGATTGAGTTGGATGCAGCAAGGGTTATGAGAAGCCAGAGAATCTGAAGAAAAGGTATTTATTAGAATAATTTACAGGCTGCAGTCTAGCTAATCCAGCAGGGGCTGGATATGAACTGAAAAGTTTACGAATCCAGTACTTTCTCAGTACATGATGCTGCATATCTCACTATCATCAGTATAAGCTGGACTCTCAAAGTAGGTGCCAGTGGGGGAATGGACTTGATGCAGGCGAGAAGCAAAAGCTGCTCTTTTTTCATGCCCTTAAATAGGTGTGGCCCAGAGTGAAGGTGTGTCTTTACCACCTCAGTGGTCTAGAAGTGGATCCTCCCCACTCTAAGCCATGCCCCCCCCCCAAAAAATATCACTCACAGGTATGCCCTGTGCCCTTATAGTCAAGTTGACAACCAAGTATAGCCATTACAGATTGATTGGTACTCCATTCTCATTTGTTACAGATCAGTTTAAATAGTTTATATCTTTATTTTTTGATATTTCATATTTGGTTAGAATTTGTCCAATTCCTGCAAATTTCCCTGATTTTTGAAATAAAAGTTTTTACAGTGGTCTCTTAAGCTTCCATAGTGTCCCTAGCATTTCCTGACTGTTTTTGTTAGCTGGTGTCCTCTACCTCCTTGTTTGGTGGTTTGGGCTAGAGGCTTTTTAGTTTTGTTTCTTTTCAAAAAGAACCAACTTTTTGATAGCATGCTTTATAAGTATTGTTATTTTGGTCTTAATTTAAAAATTTTCTACTTTGGTCTTTATTATTTTCTTCTACTTACTGCTTTTTTAAATCTGGTTTGTTCTTGTTTTACTGAGACCTGGAGGTAATCACTCAGTTTTTAATTTATCTTTCCAATTTAAGAAAAAAAAATCCTTGTTTTTTGGCACATAGGTGTGTGCATATGCTACAATGTCCATGTGTAGGTCAGAGGACAAACTGGGTGACTCTTGCCAATGTGCAAACACGCTGATCCTGGGGCTTGTTATCTTCCATTGTGCTGAAGGAGCACTGAATACAAACTCATCACACTTTACATGGGTAAAATCTTAGTATCCAGACTCATATGCCCATGCTTAAGTGCTGTACCTGCTGAGCTGTCTCCTGTTCAGTGTCTGTATTGATTTTTAGCTTAGATGATTGTAGATGAAAGTTTCTGTCTTGCCCAGTCCCTCAGTTGTTCAGTCCCAACAAAACACACAAAGGCTTATATTAATTATAAACTGGTTGGCCTATTAGCTCAGGCTTATTACTAACTAGCCCTTACAACTTAAATTAACCCATAATTCTTGTCTGTGTTTAGCCACGTGGCTTGGTACCTTACTCAGTGAGGCACTCTCATCTTGCTTCCTCTGTTTGTGGTGACTGCAGACTGAGTCTTTCCTCTTCCCAGAATTCTCCTTGTCTCTTTACCCACCTATACTTTCTGCCTGGCTATTGACCAATCAACATTTTATTAAACTAATACAAGTGACAAATCTTTACAGGTTACAATAGCATTATCCAGCAACAGATGATCTGTTTAAAGATGGAAGCAATTATTAACATCATCTAATTCTTTAGTATCAGGATCTGTGTAACCTTTTTTCTTTATTTGTGTTTATTACTTAAAAGTGCTTCATGTTATTGATAAATTGTTCCTTTTTAAATGTGTTGTGGTCTTTTTTATTTCTTCTAATTTTGGCTTGAATTCTCCTGTATGAGATACCAGCATGACTTGGCTTTTGAGCTTGAATTTAATTTTTAAAAATTGTTTCCACAAATCTGGATATATTTTCTGGTGTAATTTCATTGAATAGGTTTTCTGTCCTTTAGTTTGAATTTCAGCTCCTGTATTGTGATGTTTGGTCTCTTGATTGTATCATAGTACTTGGAACTTCTTGTTGCATTCACTTGTTTCTTTTTTGACTTTTGGGTATAGTATTGTCTGTATCTTGTACTTCAATACTTGATGCATACCTTGTTAATGTAGTTCATGTTTCTAAAATTTACCCTCAAAAATGTCATTTTTCTTGTAGAATTTTCCATGTTCCTTCCTGACTTTCTTATTCATAGTACTCATTTTGTCCCCCATTCTGCTGACCTCTGCGTGTTTATGGGTGACTGTTCTTTCCAGGTCTTGAGTGGATTTTATGTTTATTTTTTATCCTCTTGAGGTTATTTTTTATTTTCACTACTAAGCTTTTGGAGGCTTTCCTGTTTGCATATGTAAGTTGATTTATATTCTTTCGGAGGAGTCAGGTTGCCTTGCTTTTCCTGTTTCTGCATTGAGAGTTTTGCATCTGTTTTCAATATGTTTTTTGCAGTTTTATTTGGGATCTTCTCTTTCATTATCCTATGCTTGAGGCATCAGCCCTCCTATTGGAGACTTCTCCCTTCCTTCCTGTACCAGGAACACCCATGGGAGATGTGTTTGGCTCTTCATCTGTTCTGTCACTGCCTTGGTGAATTGTTTTCTTCTTGTTTCTTTTTTTTCATCCCCCATACCCCCCCCTCCCGAGACAGGATTTTGCTGTAGTTTTGGAGCCTGTCCTGGGACTCGCTCTGTTAGACCAGGCTGGTCTTGAATTTACAGAGATCCATCTGCCTCTGCCTCCCGAGTGCTGGGATTAAAGGCATGTGCTAGAACCGCCTGGTGTGTTGATGAATTTTCAAAGCTCATTTTTCTGTCTGTTTTAAGTGACTTGCCTTGGTCTGCTCTGCCATCTTACCCAGGAGTGTCTTCCTTGTTTTTTGCCTACTGTTTCTTCCTTTCGTTTGTAGTTTTGTTCTGCTTTTTTTAAGTTTTTTTTTTTTTTTTTTTTTTTTTTTTATGTGACTAATGTTTTTGAAAGTCTGAAAATATCTGCATGGCAAATTTCACTTAGAAAAGCAACATTCTCCAGCTAGTTTCAAGTCCTTGCTGGAAGATAATGGTATTTGAGTGGTTCAGTGGCTTCTGGCAGCACACTTGGTGACTTAACTTGGAATGCACAAGGGCAAACTCTAGACTAGAGGAGTCTAGTCTCAAATAGTTTTCACCTATCTCTGTGGAATCAGCGACTTGTTTTCTGCTTTTAAATTTCACTAGGATAAAATAGAATAATTTTTATTTTAGTCTAGTAATAGAATAATAGAAAATTTTATCGCTGCTCCTCTACTAGGGTACTGGGATCATACAGGGCTTACACCATGCTAGGAAGAAACTGCTGTATTTCCAGCCTTTTTGGTACTCTGTGTTTTGTCACACAGTGATCACTCAGCCCAGCTAACCTTAAACTTGGGGGTCTTCCTGCCTTAACTTCTGGGTACATTGGATTACAGAATCTTGGTTTTTGAGATAAGTCTTGGTATGTCTCCCCAGTGCTGGGATTGGAGGCAGAGCCATGTACTTTTACTCTGCTGGGCTAGCGAATGATTCTAATTGCTCCTGATAGCTCACTTCAGATCTCAGTTTTGTCCTTCCATTGTAGCTGTGTGATAAATGTGTGGTTTGCTTTGTATGCTGTGACCTGCACAATTAAGGAATTCAGTTTAGGGATTGACTTTACTGGAGTAATGGACAACAAAGAACTATTTTAGGTACAGAAAAGCTTGGAGTTGGTGGGCAGAGGCTGCTGAACTGCCTTTATGTGATGCAGTCATACTTTCTATTTTGTTGAAAAAAGAATCTGACTTGACTGAGTATAGTGCTTCAAGCCTATAGTCCTAGGATTTGAGGTGAGGATGCAGGAAGATTGTGAGGTCTAAACCAGCCTGAGCTGTACAGAAAGACTTTAAGTTTATTTCATGATGTTTACAAATTGGTTGAGTGATACAGTTTGAAAAACAGAATGAGCCTTGGAGTAATGGGAAGGTAGGAATAAATTGGAGACAAGAGAATGTTAGGTTCTAGATTAAAGATCTCAAGTCGTTTTCTTGTCTCTCTTTGCACCATAAATTGAAAATAATATATTTATACACACATACACACAACATAGTATTAGGAATGATGTATTTAATAATAAAGCTTGTCTGTTATTATTTATTTTATTATACTCCAGCTAGTAGATACTGCCATTTAAACGTCTCTTTTCTTTTCGGATGTAACCTTTTTCCTATAGAAGTATACAAATAATAAACCTGTTGTGCAAGGTGAGAAGGGTGTTCCTGTATTAGAAATATGTAGATGAAAGTTTCTGTCCCGCTTAGTCCCACAGCCTTTCAGTCCCAAATAAACACACAGAGGCTTATATTAATTATAAACTCAGGATTGTTACTAAATTAGTTCTTACATAAATTAACCCATAATTCTTATCTATGTTTAGCCATGTAGCTTGGTACCTTTTCTCAGTAAGGCATTTTCATCTTGCTTCCTCTGCTTCGGGATGATGACTGCATCTCTCCCTTTCCTCTTCCCAGAATTCTCTTAGTGTGGTCACCCTGCTTGTACTTCCTGCTCAGCTACTGGCCAATCAGCATTTTATTAAACTAATACACGTGACAAATCTTTACAGTATACAAGAGCATTTCCCACAGCAGAAATAGAAGGAAGTTGGGGTGGGAATTGAAGGTGTGGTTTCTCTCCAGTTGCCTCCAGCTCACAGGTCCATGAGTAGCTAAGGAAAAAGGGAGTGCCATCACAATTGGGAGATGTGTGCTGCCATAGCTGATGCATTCCCATCATGGATAATTATCATGTGCTTTAGAACACAATCTTCTTAGGGTCTGAATTCTGTGTTCTCAGCAGCAGTGTTAGCACTTCAAGCCTACCATTTTACCATTGCAGCTTTGTTCTTTGTCTCCAGTAGGCAAGCATGCTCTCATGCTCTGTGCTTCGTGCTGTACTGTGCTGTGACTTCCCCTGGCTTCTATCACTTTTAGTGTTTTAGATTCTCAGTTTTTTGGTTGGCAAACAATAGAGTCTAGTTAATTGAAGAAAAAGAGGAAGGACACAGTAGTTCATTGAGTTAAAGAAAACCTAAGGGAGAGAGACCAGATTGTAGGTCAGTGGCTGCTTGAGTCCTGGCTGGTCTCAGGATCATCTTCAGTTATTTATCTTGACAGTCTGTTTTATGTTTTTGTCAGAAGAGTGAGGGACAGTGTTATCTAATTCCAAGACTGCAGTAGAAGCTATATATAGTTCCTTCAGTGTAAAATCAGAGGTCTGGAAACCACAGATCTTGAGTACTGCATTATTATTTAAAATTTGCACTCCAGAGAGCTATCTCATCCCACCCATTATCTATTGAGGCACGTTTGCTGAGATCACATAGAATGTGGGTGTGTCTACTGAGCTCATCATATAGGGTGTGGAAGGAGAAAGAGAGCTTTGGAAGCGGTGAAACTAGAGTCAAGGTATGATGTAGCCTGTATTCCACTGTGCGTGAATGGTAGCAGACAAAGGAATGTAGATGCAACAATTTTGGATTCATGCTATTTTAAACTGAGATTATGTGATTTATTCCCTCGGACATTGACTGTAGGTTCTAACTGCTGGAAGGAGGGAACAAGTGTGAACGTAGAGGCAGCAGGAGCTGAAATAAATATATGGTCTTAGTTGAAATCCTTATATATGTCTATGATACACTTAACCTATCTGACTGGTTTAATTCCCTGCATTTGTCCCTTGTGTGCCACTCTTGTGACATCTCTGTTTTCTCATCTTTGAGCCTGTGTCTTTGCTGTGGTCATCTGCCTAGACTGTTGTACTCCGGTTATCACCTGCCTGGATTTGGCCCTAAGCTAATGCTTCCTCCTCATTTTTGGTTATATTCTCTATTCCCAGTGGCTCTGGATTTTTACTAAAAAGTATTAGATTATATTTTATTATTACTTTAAGTTACAATTAAGTTCTTCCAATTTTGTTTTGATTTTTCTGTTTCATTAAAGGAAGTTAGGCAGAGTAGCTGCTAAAACCATGTCATGGCCTAAACGACAGCCCTTCCACCAAGGGGAATTGATGAGAAAGGATGCTGTGATACTGTGTGGTTGGGTTGAAGTATGGCATACCTTGTCTCTCAGCAGCCACCTGTTTCTGGCTTGAACCACTGCTGAGTTCACAGGGACCTTCAGCCTCAGAGAGCTCACAGTGCAGTTCAGTAGGGCCTTTCATGTCCATGGAGCTATGTAATCAAGCCCAGTGGCAGATAGCCCCTGCCTCTGTGTGTGTGTGTGTCTCACCAAAATCTAGTGTGTTCATAGTAAACAGCACTGGCCTGCAAATCAATCAGAGCCCACTGGCCTCTGCTTGGAAGCTCTTCCGTTCTTGGATTATCAGTGCTGTCTTTGTGGAGTTAAATCGTTGAATACTTTTCTGTATTTGTTATTTCCTATTCTACTAGACTATGCATCCTAGCAGACAAGGAATCTTGCCCGTATTGGAAGATACCAGGAATTGTATCCAAATATCTTAAAATCAGATGGCAGCTATTCAGAAGAACTGAAAGTATCTTCATCATTTTGGGCTGTAGGTTTTAGTTATGGTACCTCAGTATCTGACACTCCATGCTCAGGTGCAGCACCAGTGAGGAGTGTCTTGCTGGTGGTGGTGATCTGTCTCCTCATGGTGGCTTAGTCTTTATTTGATTTGATTCTCCCTTCAGGGTCTTTTGTGTTTAGACAAATGTGGCTTCATTCATGTGTGCTGCTAGGTGTCTTGGAGGAGCAGTTATAAATGTAAAGTACTCTCCAAAGTGGCTGCTATGGAAAGAATGTGTTTTGTGCCTTCCTGTCCTCTTAGCACCAAGGAGGCTGAATGCGAGGTTGAAAACAACCTATGTTACATATAGTAAGTTAGAGCCCACCAATCCCCATTTAAAAAACAAACAAACAAACAAAACAAAGTCAAAACAAAACAAAACCCGGGAAATGAAACCAAAATACCACCAAAGAAATTCTGTTTTAGTATTTATCATCAGGTTGGGTACCAGTTTAAAAGTAGCAGCTACTTACCGAGTGCCCCTTTCCCACACTAAACAAGTGGACTGTGCCTGCTGATGTTTGTGCTTCACACCCAACCCCAGCACCAGGACTGATAGTAATATCCTTGCTTTACATAAATGCAGTGTGAGGCTGGAAAATGTTGTGCATGTGAACTACTGTGTGCGGGAAGTACTGTGCTTAAGGCCGTGGGTAGTGCATATTGGCAAAGGCAGACCTGGCTTCCCATGTAAATTGTTCTTGCACTCCTGTACCTTTTAAAAAAAGAGAGGGTGTCAGCAGTTACGGAAATACAGTCTTCCCTTTATACTTGCTAATTCTAGATTAACAAAACACTATGCATGTCTGTTCTTTGCTTCCTTATATACTCATGCTTTTCCCCCTCTGCCGTGTCTTTATAGGATTCATATCAAGTAGTCTTAAGATTCCTTGTCATGGGTGTCCTTCATGGGCTGAAGTGTTCTCCCCATGTTTTCTGAAGCCTTTGCTTCAGATGGTTTCTAGACACCCTTCTGATGAGTTGAGGCTCTGACCATCTCTTTAGGCATTTTTGCTCTTGCTTCTCTGGTAGGTCATGAGTATTAAGCTTAGTTTTTTAGAACATTTGACTATTTTTCTAGTGCAAAATAAAAATATAAAAAAATATATGCAGTAAATGAGGCTTCCATACCAGTTTTCAGGGACTTTGGTTTTCTACTTGCAGCAAGCAGTGCTGTTCTTGAGAGCCTTCCTGAGGTGAAGCTATCATATACAAGAATGTAGAATGCTCTTTCAGCTCATTTTTTTTTTTCCGGTTAAAACTTCATTGTAAGGAACTTGAAAAACAAAACAAAGCAAAACATGGGTAAGAGATTAGCCAGAGTCTGTCTATCTCAATGAGTTTCTGCAGTTAGAACAGCGGTTTTGAAACTGTGGAACTTTACATTGGATTTCACATTTTTACTATCAGAGATATTTTTATGCTCTTGTCCACAACAGAAACAAAAATGGTGTCAGGGCTAAAGCTAGAAAGACAGTTAGCTTTATATCCTCTTTTATGACTTGTACTCTTAAAAATTATTTTATTATGGACAGTTTTTCCCATCAGCCTGTTAACACTGTTAAGTGTTTTAGGATCAGGCCCATACGTATAACTGAAAGCTGTATTTTTATTTTTATTTTATTTTTTACCAGACCCATTATTATTGTATAAGTTACTTTGTTCATTTTGATAATGTTGCCATGAATAATATTGGGAACAAGTTATTTTAGTGAGTGCGAGCACATTTTGGAGGATAAATTCGGTGAAATTTCAGTCCAAATAAAAATATATGTGCTTTTCAGTGTGACTTTGAAGTGCTTTCTCCCTGGAGGTGCCATCATTGGCCTCCACATGCAAGTGGTGCATATATGTGACCCTGATGTTTACCAATCTGGAAGATAAAGCTTCACACACAAAGACAGATCTCACACAGTTGAAAAGACCCATGTAACTGATGATCCAGTCACGACTCTGGCGTCTGGCTTACATCTTTGCTCTGTTTCTTACTTTCAAAGACCCTGATACTCAGATACTTACCTGTGTTTAATTCTGCTCAGCTATATACCCGAGAATCATGAAATTACATCAAACATTCTTAGTGAAATCTGTTCCTCCCCCCTCTCCTTTTTAAGATGTGGTTGCTGGCTTGGCCTTGCTTGTCTGGAATACCTTAGACAGCTAAGAAAGGCAGTGAATTTTTGGTTCTCCCGCCCCCACATCCTGAGTTGGGGTTATTGGCAAGCTGTGTCTATGTGATCCTTAAGACCAAATTCAGTACACACCAGGTAAGCATTGCCACCTGAGTTATATACTTTAGTGAAATCTTAATTTGCTTCCTTTTGCCAGGAAGAATAAATACCATTATATTTTAACGTTTACCATTTTTATGTTCTGAAAATGCTTTATTTTCTGCACTCGTGGGAAATAGGATTGTTTCCTCTTATGGCACTCCTTTTATGTAAATAAGGTACGAGTTGTAATGATTTTCTTTGTTTAGTCACCCAGCCTCTCCCCTTTTAAAATGAAAAAAAAAAAAAAGGATAGGATCTCACTGTACCTTTGGTTGGCCTGGAACTTTTTATGTTAGAGCACAAGGCTGGCAACACACACACACACACACACACACACACACACACATGATGGCTCTTGATGCAGAAAGAACTAGATATAGTAAATCTGCATCATGGACACATGCTTTTCAAAGCACTTGATTGAGTTTACAAAAAAAAAAACAGTTGAATTACAGACTAATTTACAGTTGTCCATTTTAAGTAATACTAAATGAATGTTAATTTCACAATTTTTCATATTTGTAACAACTTTCGGTGTTTTCCTTTATAGCTGTCATGAATAGTTGCCACTAATTAAGAATGATTGGCTTGCGCCAGGCGGTGGGGGCTCACACCTTTAATCCTAGCACTTAAGACCCACCTGGGAGGCAGGTGGATCTCTGTGAGTTCAAGGCCAGCCTGGGCTACAAGAGCGAGTTCCAGGGCAGGCTCCAAAGCTACAGAGAAACTCTGTCTCGAAAAACGAATAAAAAAAAAAAAAAGAAAGAAAAGAAAAGGATGATTGGCTAGATTTTTAACCTTGATCATTTTTGCAGCCTCACACTACCACCTGAAATACCACTAAATCATACCTTTCAAGCTCCTTCAGTTGATTTTTAAGAAGTCAGTTTAAACTGTGTTTTGCACAGCCATTTCTTCATTGTTAGAATTGGAGCATAAAAAGGTAATAAGGTCTGGAGGGATGACTGAGCAGGGAAAGGTGCCTGCTAGCTAAGCCTGATGTTCTGAGTTTGATCCCTGGAAGCTCCATAGTGGAAGGAGAGAACTAACTCTGGTTGTCCTCTGACCTCCACGCTGACATACACACACGTACACACACACTAAAAATGTAAAAAATAGGTCTTAAAAACTATAAATAATAGACATATATACAATAATAAAAATGTAAAAGTATTTTAAAAACTGTAAATAATAGACCCTTTGCTTATGACCTGTCACAATCTACAATGGGCAGACAGGCAGATAAGAGCCATTACCCAGAGATGTCATGGAGTGATTGTAATGCATGATACTGCAAATGGGATAATTTTTAAACATTTAGGGCTCCTGAACCTTTTGTGCTTTCTGTGATATTGGCTATACCATGAAAGTATGATTCTTGTTCTGAATGGAATTTGTGGGATCTGCTCATTCAAATTGATCCTCTGTACTACTCAAGCAGCAGCTTGTTGAGACACAGGCAACCACAAAGAGGTGTTGTCTGTTTTGAGACAGGGCTGTATCCTGACCGGCCTCAGAAATCACTGTGTAGCTCAGTCTGGCCTTGATCTCCTGACTCTTCTGTGACCTCTTTCCATGTGCTGGCATTAAAGACAGGTGTTGTCATGCCTGGTTCTCAAGGTGTTTGTTTTAATTAAATGATAGGTGTGTTTGTGTGTGTGTGTGTGTGTGTGTGTGTGTGAGAGAGAGAGAGAGAGAGAGAGAGAAGTTAAGGCTGGCCTTAATTCTTAATTTTACATAGATCTACCTACCTATCTTTAGCTCCTGAGTGATCAGATTAAAGTTAACAAGCTCCTCCCAGAGACATCATGTCTTGTTAATGACACATTAACCTTAAAAGCAAATGACTTGCTGTTTTACACAAATTCATGTTTTTAAGAGAACTGTAGGTTAATTGACCCACTGAAAAAAATTGTTGTGCGTGTTAAATCGAGATTTTTGAACCACCCATTCTGGTGTTAAGTGCAGTCATATGAAAAGGGTTTTATTTAGTTTATTTCTCAGCCAAGTACTGTCATCATTTTTTTGTTGCTGTCCTTCTGGGATGCAATCAAGGATACATTACTGTAATTGTATGCTATGCATAGTTTTCAGTGTTGTGAGGTTCTTAAAGTACTGGTTTCCATAGATTCCGTTCAGTAGGTGAGATGGAATTCCAAAGGATATAAAGCAGATTGTTATCAAGATCTTAAAGTGCTTAAAGGTGGGAAGTTTTGTGAAGCTCACAGGAGTAGCAGCATTATTTCTAGCTGTGGGAATCATGGAGAACGGACCCAAGGCATCTCTTGGGTGTGTCAATAGTAACATGTCAGGTGAAGAAGACAGCATTAAGAAAAACAGTATAAGCCTCTGGTGTTAGAAACAAATAATTGCCTCTGTTTTTGATTAAATTTCTATTGTATTACAAAAGATTGACGTGTTTCTTAGACAAATAATTGCCTCTTTTTTTGATTAAATTTCTATTGTATTACAAAAGGTTGATGTGTTTCTTAGAAGAGATGTTTAAAGAAAGAGCTTTCTGCTAACACAAAAATACTGCAAAGGGCTGATCTTGCACCTTCCTGGGATCAGGACATTACTGTGAATAAAGCAGCAATTTCTCATGTGTTAGTGGGCAGTCCTGAGGGTGGTCCTGGTAATGTGTTGGAAATGCTGTTGGTAGGAACCAGCTGTGCTTCAGCAGGTCTTTGGCCTCTCTAGAGGAGCAGGCATTCCCAGCCCAGATAGTCTTTTAAAATGTGCTTTCTGGTTTACCAGTTTCATCAGGCCAGTATAACTGTCAGCTGCTTCATACTCTTGTTAAAGTCATTCTTTTCAAGCTCATTATGAAAGTATAAAATCTTGTCACTCTGAAGAATAATTTTGGAAAAGATCATTAAAAATTTAAAACTATTTTTGGTGTGTATATGTGTCTGTATACTATATGTATGTGCGTGTATACTGTAAGTGTATGTGTGTGTATACTGTATATGTGTATATTGTTTGTATACTCTGTGTATAGTGTGTGTATATTATATGTTATGTACACATGAATGCTACAGCATTGCTCCAATGAGGGTTAACTCAAGGAAGTGGGTTCTCCTTTTCTACCATATGGGCTCCAGCGGTCAGAACCAGGTCATCAGTCTAGATGTGAGCACCTGCTGAAGGATAAGTTCTTCACTTTTAAACTTGGAAGTCTAAGAATTGGATTACTTTAAGAAGCTATTTTAATTATCATGAAGACAAAATTGCCAGCATTTCTCTCTCGCACATTATGTATACTTTTTCCTTCACACTTAGAATTTATTTATTTTTTTAAATTTTATTTATTTTTGAGATATAGTCTCACTGTGTAGCCTTGGTCTTATTGACTGGTCTGGAATTCTATGTGTGTACCAGACTGACTCACAGACATCCTCTTGGCCTCTGTCTCCTGAATACTGGGAGTAAAGATGGGTACTATCATTCATGACCTCACCTAGAATTTAAAATAAGTTATTGTAGTAATTGATATTGTGTACATACAGGACACATATCTTGGTGCGTATTTTCAGTTTTGCAAAAGCATGACATCTGTCTGTTACACAGTCAATATTGTAAGGATGAGCTGCCAGCATGGGGCCCACTACTGGTGTGCTGGGATCCACAGCCACCAGCTGGATGGAGCTGGGTTTCGATTGCCCATACTCCTTCATGTTCTTCAGTGTTTCTGCTGCTGGGCATTTGGGGTCATAGAGTCTCTGGTAAGTGGCACTGAGCATTCCTTTCTGTGCGTGCTGATCCTCCGCGTGCACTGTGGAGAACCTGCTTGCGTTTTAAAGTTGTTTCTTTCTTAATAAGTTGTAGAACTTCTTCATATATTGTAGACACAAAATCCCTATGGAGGGATTCACTGCTGTCTTCTTCCTGGGTTGCCTTCTCATGCTTTTTAAACTAGAGAGTTGAGAACTTGGGATGCCAGTTTTTTTTTCCATTTGTTGTTGGGTTTAACCCTATTTAAGAAAACGCTCACTCTTTCCAGATCATAAAGACATGCCCCGCTGATCTTTGTTTGTTGTTTATTCATTTTTTTACCTCCAGCTCAGATTGTGATGGTTCTTTATGCACGATTCTAAGTTGGCTTGTGCCACAGTGTTGTCTTCACCACAGGCTCTCATGGACATAGTTGTCCTTTTCCAGCTCAGGCTGGCTTGAAGTGCTGCTTATTTATACCTCAGATTCCCCAGGACTGGGGTGCAGGCACCAGCTAGCACCTTCTCACTGCCTCTAGCTCTTTTTCACAATTTTTCTGGTACCTTAAATAACTTAACCACACTTAATGGATTTTGAGCTTTCCTACCTCTCATTGCCTGCATTAAGAGGGTAAAGCAGTAAACTTTGAGGAAAGCCTGCTGTAAATAAGGACCTGTTGCTTCGTAGCAGTTAGTTGAGAAGGAAACAGACTGAAACACATTGGGTTCTGAATTTTTATTCTTTCAGAAAGTAGGTTTCTGTAGTTGTTGTATTGAAACTTCAAAACCGAGGCTAACATATTTACATTCAGGGCTGAGAGACTGAAAGAAAGACAGGCTTTCCTGGAGTTTCAGGAGAGGTAAGTTTGTTTGAGTAGCTCCTGAGCCTCCAATTAGAAGTTAATAGGTGATTCCCAGAGAAGAGATAGCTGATGATAGCTGTCTAGTAACTTGCAGTCAGCAAGAGGATTGTGTCCTAGCCCGGAGGCTGAGCCCTGGATTGCTCGCTGGCTTACTCTCTAGGCTTTATGTTAGGGTTTCCATTTCCCTTCTAGGTGACACCCACATTTGTTAAGCTTTCTCCCTTAAGGCTCCTCCTCTCATAAACTGTGCTACATAGTGAAATGAGAGCAAGGAAAGTGAGACATTTTGCTTCAAGTGACTGAACTGTGGGAGGACACAGCATTTGATTAGCTTTGTTAGGTGTCATCTTGAAGGTTCATGTCAGAGCCTGTTCCTCCTCCCTGAGCAGAGTAATCTTGTTTCCCAGATACTACAAAGGACCATGGGGACCTTGCTGGCCAGCAGTCCCTGGGATCTACCTTCTACCTTGCTGGGACTGTAGGCATGCACCACCATAGCCCACTTTTTTTTTTTTAATAGGGTTTCTATGGAATCCAAATGAGCATAGGTTCTGATAATGCTTGCATGGCAAGTATTTTCCATCCTGAGCCATCTCTGCAGCCCTATTGTTCTTTTTCTTTTGATGATACTGGTTGAGTGGGCTGAGTGCAGATGCCCATCTTTCAGGCATAGTAGTTAGAAAATCTGAATTTTAGTAGTAAGGCTTCAACTTCAGAGTACTGTATTTTTCAAAATAAGCTTGGGATCATGTGTGTGTGGATCATGAATGTGTGTGCATGCCACCTCCAACCCTTTGAAACAGGAAAAGCTTTGTGCAGCAGTCTTTCACGTGCTGGTTAAAATCTGTCTTTTCTTGTTGAGTTTTAGGTATTTTCCTTTGTCATTAATTATTCTAGATTCTCATTTTGAGCAAAGTCTGGAATTTCATGGACAGAAAACTTTTGTTTTGCAATGTTGTTGGTATGTGCAGTGGAGAACCTGTGCACTTTTAAGGACTTCAATTAAAACAGTAATGTACTTGTGATTAAGAAGGTAAAAAATAGTCAGACCTCATGGTGCAGCCTGTAATTCATGCTGCTTGGAGACTGATGTAGGAGAATCACAAGTTCAAGTGCAGCCTGAACTACACAGAGTTCCCGAGGCCATCCTTGGTAACTTCATGAGGCCCTGTCTCAGAATGAAAGTGAGAGATGGACAGAATTATATCAGTGGCCCAGCATGTTGGAGGTCTTAGCTTCTGTCCAGGGGGATAAAAAAGTAAAATGTTATTTTTAGTGATAAGTTCTATGTGATTACATTTAATTTGTTAAATTATACTAATTAAGATTTTCCTTTGTTTTGTTTTTGAAATATTGTGTTTTGAAAGATGTCTATTGTCAAGAGACACCAGGATCATGGCAGCTCTTACATAAAAGAAAACAAATAATTGTGGCAGGTTTACAGTTCAGGAAGCATGGTAGCAAGCAGACAGACATGGTGCTGGAGAAGGAGCCAAGAGTTCTACATTTTGATCAGAAGGCAGCAGGAGGAGAGAATGAGACACTGCCTGGATTGAGCATCTGAAACCTGAAAGCCCATTCCCAGTGACACACTTCCTCCAACAAGATCACACCTACTTCAACAATGCTACACCTCCAAATAGTGCCACTCTCTATGAGCCTAAGGGGGCCGTTGTCATTCAAACCACCTCAAAGACCCATTTATAGATTGTTCTTTTTAGATATTTTTCCTCTGGATTGTAGCTGGAGTTAGTCAGAACTTCGCTCCCCCTGTGCCGCCATTTACAGACTAAGCCATACATAGTAGGTGTTGCATATGCTGTTGCTCTGTGGCTTCCCTCTCACAATGTTTTGCAGTCTTGTTAATTGAATTTGTGTTAAAGAGTACCCCCCTTCCAAGAGGAATAAGTTGTTTTTGTTTTAAAATGCTATTGGCTTTGGAAGGTTTAGTTGTTGGTGTTAATTTCTTGACTTCAGTAATGAGACTGGGGAGATTAACAATTGAGTAAGCCTTTCTACGTACTTGTGATGGGTGATCTGCTCTTGGGTTCTCAGCTGTGACCACTGTTGAAAAGAATGGCTTGTCCTTTGCAGCTTCCTCATTAAGCCCTCGATGCCAGAAGCCATCGATCAAGTAACTGTTTATTCATACCTGAAAACCTACTTGAGAGATGTTGGATTTCAACCCGTGGCTTCAGTATGGGCACACTGATAGTTATCAGTATTTTAAATCAGAGATTTTGTTAAGGTATACCAGAGTTAAGGCAAGTACATGACTGAACTTGACTAGGGTTGGAAGGCCACTGTCATGACATTTGGGAGTTTGAATGCTTCTTTGCTGACTTTGAATCTTCTTAGCTCAGTAGAATCACCTCCTGTTATTTCAGCCAGTAGTGAAATTTTTATCTGTATTCCTAGATGTCTTGAGATAGGCTTAGTGTTTATATCAGTCTTACACCATTACAAGGGTATATTTTAGTCTTTGTAGCCCTGTTGGCTGTACCTGGCTGTACCCTTAATGAGCATGTTCATAGATAGCACTGAGCAACTCTAGCTGTGGTGCATTTTGGTATGCTGATCTAAGTACAGGCAGACCTTTAACGTCTTCCATGAGCAGAATGTATGTTTTCTTATTAGAATGCTAGCTTTCTAAATACTCCATGATTTTAACTTCACATCAATTGAAAAATTGGATTATCCTCCATTTCTGCATCTTTTAAGATAGGGGCTGAGGATTTTTCTTCATTTTCTTTCCTTCAAGCTCCATATCTCTGGGGCTTGTGATTTTAGGTTTCTGAATATGGATGCCTCTTTGTTAGTTGCTGTTTTTATGGATTTCGCAATTTCAGTACAAACACTGTAAACCACTCGTAAAATCAAAAGATGTGTCAGATATAAACATCGTTGGATGTGGTGGTTTGAATGAAAATGGCCCCCTTAGTCTTAGGTAATGGCACTATTTGGAGGTGTAGCATTGTTGAAATAGTAGTGTTGCCTTGTTGGAGGAAGTGTGTCACTGGGAATGGGCTTTAAGATTTCAGATGCTCAAGCCAGGCCCAGTGTCTTTCTCTTCCTGCTACCTGCCCATCTGGATGGAGAGCTCTCAGCTCCTTCTCCAGCAGCCTGCCTGTTACCTTGCTTCCCACAAAATGACAACAGTGGACTAAATATCTGAGCTGTAAACCAGCTCCAGTTAGATATTTTTACAAGTTGCTGTGGTCATAGTAGTTGTTTCTTTACAGCAGTAAAAACCCAAATTAAGATATTTGACTACAACAGCCCTGCTTTCCCTGCAGTTCTCACATACCAGTTGGGAGAGTTTTGTTTTTCAGGTGCTAAAGAGTGCCAGATTCAGAGCCATGGATGAAAGGTGCTACTTGATCTTCTGGGTAATGCAGTTTATGTTAATTACCAGATAAGACAGATCCTTTCCCTCATTAATGTGTGTATCTTGCTAAAGTAGTAAGTACACTTCTTAATGGAGCCAGTATTTGAAGGATGCATGAATTTAAATTGGACTGATTTCTGGAGAATGATTGGAAGGGAAGAAAGAGATTGATTTCTAGCAGTTTTTTTCTTAAAGCAATGCCTTTACTATAAAATGTTGAGTATGCAACTATTTGAAAGTGTATAAGAGATAATACAAGTTTTCATGTTTCTACTGCTTAGCACCAGCAGTTGCCAAAATATATTAAATTCCCCCACTCTTATCCTTCATTCCCTTCCCGTCCCCTCTTCTTTCTTTTTCTGGTGCTGGGGATCACTGAGCCACACCAGCAGCCCTTTATTCAGTCTGTAATTGATCAGCTTCTCAACCATTGTTGATTATTATGACTTTGGTGGTTGCGAAGACACTTTCTTGTGTAGGATATTTGACTGTTTAGTTAGAGTTGGGTTCAGCTTAGTGGATTTAATTAACATAAACATGGGAACCATGGTTGAAGCTACAAGTTAGAATACAAAGAATTTTGGACCAGAAGTATAGAAGTCTTGTTCTCAGAAGATAATTTAGTGTTTATTAAGAAAATGACTGTCTTAGCTCTGGGGGTAGGTAATTGTTATGAATAATTGTATAGATGTAGACCAGATGATGTAACTAACATCTTGGAGCAGTTTGTGAAATATGGCCAAATTTCTGCCTCTTGAGAGAACACAATATACAAAGGAGACATGCTATATGATATGATATTGGTTAAAATAAATAGAAGGCGTCACATCACTTAGAAGTGTAGAAGAAGAGTGTGAGCAGGGAGGCTAGCATGTGACCTGTGATTTCAAGTGTATGTTCAGTTTAGCTAAAGTTGATGTGGAGAGTTAGGGTCAGACTCTATATGGGAGGTAACCTTAGAGGATGCTGGCTGCTGGCTGAGTGTGGAGCCTGCAGCTTGTCTGCTTGCCTTTGGACCCTGCTGCTCAGCTCTGGGCAGGGTTTGGTGGACTGCAGCATTTGTTTAAGGGGAGGAGTATCACTAGCAGGATGTAGTCTGTAGTAGTTAGCTGAGTTACCTGAGTTTTGAAGAATGACCTTAAAGGTATACAAGGTTCAAATAGTAGAGAGAAAGGGGAATGTTATCGGAATAGGAATGTCGAAACAAAGAAGATGGCAGTAGACACAGGAGCCAGGTTAGAGGTAACTGTAGCAGGCTTTCTTGGACTACCAGCCCCCAAATTATGACCTGTAGACATATTAGTTATGAATGCTCAGCTTTAGTTTACCCCCTCCCCCCCCCCCGCCACTGTTTGTAATTTAAAAAATGTCACAGGGAAAGTCACACCATCCAACAGTGCTCACATGGGAGGTTTATCGGAAGAGGAAAGCAAGCCAGAAGCCAGAGGTGGACACAGACCGGTCCGTGGGGGAAAAGAAAGAAAGGGAGAGCGAGAGAGAGAAAGACAGGGTGGACAGGGCCTTTTTTTTTTTTTTTTTTTTTTTTTTTTTTTTTTTTTTTTTTGGTTTTTCGAGACAGGGTTTCTCTGTGGTTTTGGAGCCTGTCCTGGAACTAGCTCTTGTAGACCAGGCTGGTCTCGAACTCACAGAGATCCGCCTGCCTCTGCCTCCCAAGTGCTGGGATTAAAGGTGTGCGCCACCACCGCCCTGCTCAGGGCCTATCTTTTAAAAGGGAACTTAGCAAGTATGCACAGGAGGTAGTTTACTGGCTGCAGCTGAGGATGTGTTCTGTTAGGACCCTAAGGGTGGGCGAGTATGATGATGCCTAAATATCAACACCGCCCACCCCCTTTGATTTTAACTTAATTTCTTTTAATCTGTGTGCTGCCCCAAAGCTCACTTACCTCATCTATGTACTGTCCATCCTGCTTTCCTGCCTCCTTTGTGCCTGCCTGCCTGGCTGGCTTCCCTTTTCTCTTCTCACCAGCCCTGTCTATACCTTCTCTGCCTAGTTGTTGGCCATTCAGCTTTTTATTAGACCAGTCAGGTGCTTCAGGCAGGCCAGGTAAAACAGCAACACATCTTTACATAGTTAAACAAATGCAGCATATGTTTGCATGATTAAATAAATATTCTTATTTCACAACATTTCCACCTATTTGTCTAAATGAAAAGGAAAGGCTTTAACATAGTAAAATTATCTACAATAAGAAGAGTTATCAAGTAAGAATTATATTTGCAATATCCAGTCTATTTGTATTTGGCAAATTCAGAAAAGAACACTCGTTATCTATCTTTTCTTCAAGAGTCCAAAGTTTTCTGCCTAACTTACCTTCTGTCAGAACTACGGAAAACCGTGACTATACCCAGTCTTCAGCTACATCAGAGAACCCAGAAAGTATAATACTGAGTAAACAGGGTGCTGTGGAAGCCGCTTCTGAAACTATAAAAATTACAGAGATATCTGACTGCCTGGACAGCCACCCAAGGTTTGTCTGCAGGTTTAGGACATGGGTCTTCAGCTGACAGGCCTAGAATAGCTGTTAAACTTTTTTAAGAAACAAGAATTTTGAAGGATTGTGCCTCCTCGTCTGAGGAAAGTTCGACAGTCACTTTCTTTTGCATCCTAAATGTCCAGTTTGGATGGTATTCTGCCAGCAGTTGAGCTTTTTGCCCAAATGTCTAGCTTTGTCACAATGTATATTTCGCCCATATGGAGGTTCTTCAGTGCCCATCATTCTTTATGAAGTAGATTGGTGCTGCCAGGAGTAGGTATGTCTGATCATCATGAAAACCCTTAGGATATTAGACATCTTCAATACCATGTTCTCTGAAAAATTTGAAAAGCATCTCTTTACCTAAAATAATGTGTTTAACTTTGGAAGTACACTTAACATGACTACAAGCTTGATTATTATAGATGACTATTAACCTGCATTTCTTTTTTTAAAAAATATTTTCACATTATTTGCAGTAATGTTTTGTGCAGCTGGCTATTTGCTTTATTAACTATGACTCTTAAAAAAATGAAAGTAATTTTCAGGAAAAAAGGGGCAAATGTAATGTGTTTAAGGTGCCCAAAGAACTGCAATCCCAACTAGAGAACAGAAGTTAGATAGACTAACACATTGGCATACAGGCAGGGAGAAGAGCCATAGCTAGGTAATAAAGGTGGCAAATCTCCAAGATGAACAACTTCTTCCTCAAACTCCTGACGTGAGACAAACATCTTCCAGCTTTTGTCTCCTATCATCAGGAAGCCTGCTGATGGACCTGTTCCTCAAGTCTAAGATTGGATCATGGCTTGTCAGATCATAGTTCTAGGTCAGCCAATCATACTGGCTTCAAACTGACCAAGCCTAAATTAGGGGAGGGACATTCTTCATAGTCTTCAGAACCCCCGAGAAGAGAGTGGATTTTTAGGGTTAACAATTTCCCTTCTACTTTGCAGAGGGGAGTTTTCTCTGTGTGGCTGCTGCACTTGTATGCTTTGTCACTCAAATGCAGCTTCTGTCTGTGGTGCTAGAGACATCTCTGCTGGTGCCTGTTGAGCTTCAGATTTTTCTTGTCTTTTAGTCCTTTAACTAGCAAAGCAAGCGAACCCTATCAAGAGCACTAGACTGTATCACCAACAAAAGTTGTTTTTGAAAACATGATTGTAATATCCAGCATGCATTCCTAACTCCGAAGGTAAACAGTGCTTGTTTGGAGCAAGCCAATAAAAAAAAGACAACTTTAGAAACTCTCTGCTGGTAGCCAGGCAATGGTGCACACCTTTAATCCCAGCACTAGAGAGGCAGAGGCAGGCAGATCTCTGTGAGTTCAAGGCAAGCCTGGTCTACAAGAGCTAGTTCCAGGACAGGCTCCAAAAGTACACAGAGAAACCCTGTCCTGAAAAACCAAAACCAAAAGCAACTAAACAAACAAAAGAACAAACCAAAAATTCTTTGGGAAAACAGAAGAATCTGTTCTCCAAGGAAGTGCTCAGGTTAAAGACTGGCCTCCACCTTGTCTTTTCCGTAATGGTACAGGTTTACATTAGAGATTTCAAGTTACTCCTTTTGATAGCTGCCATGCTCAAATGAGGTCACAACTCTGCTTAGGTATGGAAAAAATGCAAGCACACAAGTTATTGTTATGCATTGTCATTTTATGTGATAGGTATTTAATTAATAAGCTCACATATTATGTATGTGATTATACATATATATAATTTCTGTGCCTGGCAACATGACTTAGTGGGGGAAAGCCTCTGAACCCCTAGCCTGACAACTGAGACACACATGTTAGAAGGAAAGAGCTAACTCCCACAAGTTGTTTGAACTCAGCACATGTGACCCTACACACTTCTTATGAACACATATATGGATCTAAGTAACAGAAAGTGTGCCTATATATTGTTATAGTTGAATGGAGTCCATTGATATTAAGAGATATTAATGACCAGTGATTGTTAATTTCTGTTATTTTTCGGTGGTAATGTTTGTGTGTTTCCCTTCTTAGGTTTTGTTGGTATAAGGTTATCTGTTGCCTGTGTTTTCATGGGTGCAGCTAACTTCCTTGGGCTGGAGTTTTTTCTTCTAGTACTTCCTGTAAGACTAGGTTTGTAGATAGGTATTGTTTAAATCTGATTTTGCTATGGAATATCTTGTTTTCTCCATTGATGGTGATTGAAAGCTTTGCTGGATATAGTAGTCTGGGCTTGGTTCCATGGTCTCTTGGTGTTTGTAGCACATCTGTCCAGGATCTTCTGGCTTTCAGGGTTTCCATTAAGAAGTTGGGTGTAACTCTGATAGGTCTGTCTTTATATGTTACTTGGCCTTTTTCCTTTGCAGTTCTTAATATTCTTTATTTATTCTGTATGTTTAGTGTTTATATTATACGGCGAGGGGATTTTTTGTTGTTGTTCAGTCTATTTGGTGTTCTTTAGGTTTTGTATACCTTCAAAGGCATATCTTTTAGGTTGGGAAAGTTTTCTTCTATAATTTTGTTGAATATGTTTTCTGTGCCTTTGAGCTAGTTCTTTTATCCCCTATTATTTCTAGGTTTGGTGTTTTCGTGGTGTCTCAGAGTTTTGGATATTTTGTGCTAAGTATTTGTTGGATTTAATATTTTCTTTGACCTATAAATCTATTTCTTCTATTGTATCCTCAGTGACTGAGATTCTGTTTTCTATCTCTTGTATTTTGTTGGTTATGCTTCCATCTATAGTTCCTCTTTGTTTACCTAGATTTTCCAGTTCCCGAATTCCTTAGTTTTGTGTTTTCTATATTGCCTCTATTTCAGTTTTCAAGTCTTGTACTGTTTGAACTTTGTTTTACCTGTTCGATTGTTTTTTCTTGGTTTTCTTTAAGAGATTTATTGATTTCTTCCAAGTTTTTGTTTGTTTTCTCCATTTTTTAAAGGGATTTTTTCATTTCCCTTCAAGGGTCTCTATCATCTTCATAAAGTTATATTTAAGGTTGTTTTTCTTTTTTCTGCTGCTTCTAGGTTAGGATGATCAGGTCTTCCTATTGTTTGACCACTGGTTCTTGTGTTAACCATGTTACTTTTTATGTTGTGGAATAAATTCTTGCATTGGCACCTACCCATTTCTTCTTGCAATTGGTGCCGGCAGTGTCTGCCTCTTGGTTCTTGTTTGCCTCTTAAAGCCGGCGTCTTTGTCTCAGGGATCCTCTTTTGGACCATTTGTTGCAGTTGTTGTCTGTGTCTCCTGGAGCCACTGAAATCTCCAGGGATGGGTGAGTGTGAGGGTAGAGTGGGACTGATTGATAGGGGGTTTGTTGGAGTAGCCTTCCTGCAGGAGGGTTGCCTGCTAGCTGGCTAGTGCAGCTGAGGCTGGTAGGGTAGATACCTGTGGTTTTGCCTGGGTACCTAGGGCCTAGAGACTTGGGTGTCCAGCTGGGTGACTGATCACCCATCTCTTTGTCTGCTCTGTGCTGTTGCAGTCTGTGGATCAGAGTTCCTTTGAGGTCATGGGGAATGGATGGGTTTGGGGATGGAGTAGGACTTATAGCTTACAGGGTCTGATTGGTGGGGGTGGGTGTTAGAGCAGCCTCTATACATTATAATTTTAAATGAGCTGCATAAACACAGCACCACAAACAAGATTAGAAACACACATATAACAAGTAACTTTTAAAAAATCCTTTCAATACAAAATATTTGATGTTAATAGTTTTCTTTTTATCCTATATTTCTTTATTCCCCCCTAAAGGCTGACACACATCCATAACCCAACAAATGATCAGAAACTACTCACCCAACCTCTTGAGAATGCAGACACAGTGTTCTCTAGACTGCTTCCTGTTGTTTGGAGATGAAAGTATCTTTAGAGGATTCTGAGAAAATTTAGATAATAGTCAAATCTTGGGAAAACAGTTATAGTATTTGTTGTCCAGTCTCAGAACTCTTCCCGTTCAGAGGTATCAGTATATATGTAAATTGTCTTGTAGTTTTTCTTTGTTTATTTCTTTATGTCTACAGCCAGGATTTTCAAGGGTTCTCCCCTGATCAGACCTCATCTCTATTAACCATGAAGGATTCCACAACCTTTTGTTTCTTGTGGAAGTGAAAGCATAAACTCTCCCCTAATACAATACATTTTCTGAATTCCATTTTAAAGTTAAGGTATCACTAAAGTATATAGGCTTTAATTCAGCAGTCCCATTTATAATCCATTATCTCTTAGCAGCTGTCATTCACTCATAAGCATTCAAAAAATTCAGTCAACATAGCACCTTAGAGGGTACAGACTCCCTGTGTATTTCCTGTTTTTACATGGCTTTCCCCTTTTTAATACCTTTCTCTTTCTTTGAAGACTTTATTATTTTTAAACTATTTTTCTATGACTCTGTATACCCATTTTATTATGCACCTACATCCTTTTGAAAATAAACAGTAACCCGTTTAGAGGTTGGTGTGGTGTTGTCAGTCTACCTCCAACCCCCACCCCGCTTTTCCAGTCAACCTTTTTTACTATGTACCTGTTGCGTCCTCTGACTGACTGAGCCAAACTTTGAACTCTCTGCAGGGCTTTGCACTGGCTGCTGGCTCTGTCCCCCTCTGGTCTCTGAGAGCTGAGCTTTATACACTGTGGGGCTGGCCAAGAACTGCCAACCTGGAGCTATAGTGACTGCCCTATGCCCTAGGTCTAGGAGTTGGTGCCTGCATTGTGGCAGGCGTTTTTTCTTAGCTTGTTGTTTCTATTTAACATGCTGGATGCTCAAATGCTCACTTTGTGGCAGGACTACCTCTATGCAATGAGCATCAAGATACTAGGAAGCCTTGTTGGTTTTTGCTTGCTTGCTCGCTTGTTCCCTCCCTCCCTCCCTCCCTCCCTCCCTCCCTCCCTCCCTCCCTCCCTCCCTCCCTCCCTCCCTCCCTACAGTTTTCTCAGGCTCTATGTAGAAATACATGTCCAATATTGGACACCCAATGTATTAGGCTTTTTTAGGGACTGCCAGACCCTAGATCCTGATGTGGAGATTTAATTATGAATGCTCGGCCTTAGCTTAGTTTAGGCTTGTTTCTAGTTAGGTGTTTTTTTTTTTTTTGTTTTTTTTTGTTGTTGTTGTTGTTGTTTTTTTTTTTTTTTTTTTTTTAAAAAAACTTAGAGTAACTTAATCCCATTTTTATGAAATCTCTGCCCAGAGGCTAGCTTACTTCATTTACATCCTGTCCATCCTGCTTTTTTGCTTGCTTTGTGACTGGCTGGCTGGCTCCAGTTTTCTCTCTGCCTGCCAGCCCTGCCTGTTGTTCCTCTACCTAGCTATTGGTTGTTCATCTTTTTATTAGACTATTCAGGTGCCTGAGACAGGCAAGATAAAATAGCTACACATCTTTACATAGTTAAACAAATACTCTGTTCTGCAACAGGTAACAATACATTAAGGCTGTCTGTTCTGTGCTATGCACAAGGATATTATTATTGTTAAGGCATGGAACTTAGGGTTGGTGAAATAGGAACCAGCCCCTTAGGTATTTCATAAAGGTTGATGAGATGTCTCTGGCCCTATATTGATCATGTGTATACTGTTGTGGGGAGATGGTTTGTAAACTGTTGACTTAGGGAGTTCCAAGGGGCTTTCTGTTTGAGAAGCTGCATCCTTGTTCTCTTATTTGAGATATTCGTTATAACAGATCCTAAAGCTTGTGAAAGGAAGAGGTAATGATAATGGCAGCACAAGTAAATGACCTTTGAAGAAAATGACTCAGGCTGAATTTTAGATGCAGTCCAGATACCAAAGTCTTTGTTCATGTTGTTTCTGTGCCCTGTGGTTGGTTTTTAGTACCCAAAGACTCAGATACCTAAGTATGATATTGGTTCTGGAGCAATGGGAAGCAGTCTTGGAGATGTGTATTAAATGAGCTGCACAGTGGGTAGCCTGTGTTGTTGCCTAACCATATTTAAACCAGTGGCACAGCATAGCACAGCAAGTACCCTTGGCAGTTCAGAGTAGTCTGAATAATCTGTCCTATAGTGATTAAGAAACAAATATAGGCTACCAGTATCACTTCTTCTATAGGAGTTCAAGCTACTAGATCACTGCATTCCCTTTTGCTAACCATATATCCTACCCATGTATTTGCAAATGTGTTCGTCAAAGTTCTCTAGAGCAGTGTTTCTCAACCTTTCTAATTCTGTGAGCCTATTTTTTGTTTCTGTTTACAATATTTGTACACCTATGCAAAGTTATTCTGTCAGATTATATACATGCATGTTTCTACGTCTGTTTAGGACATTTTGTGTATTGATACAACCTTTAGGATATATTTTCATATTGCATTATATATTATTCTTACCTTTGTTCAAGATACTTCTACATCATTTACATTTTGAGGTCATTGTTCTCATGTCCTCATTTGCTGCACATTTGTTTACAGATTATTTAATATTCTGACATGAAGTCTTCGTCTTTAAGTTATACAGGTATTATAGAGGTATTAAATATTGTAGGTCATGTTTGTTATATATACAGTCAGAGTAGTTAGGTTCTTTAGATACATAGAGATTGTATTCTGTCTAGATAGGTAATCATCAACCACTTCGAGGATCTGTTGAACATGACAGTTAAATAAGTTAGGGTTCTGTTGTTATGAGATATGATTGCTCCTGACAGCACCAATCTATTCTTGAGAGAATGTTGAGCACCAAAACCACTCCACTCAGAGTTTGTTTTCTTCTTGGCACAATTGGCCTTTGGGCAAGGAACTGCCCATGCCTCAACCACTGACAAAGTACATGTTATCTGGAATGGATAAACAGGACACACGGAGAAAGACTGTCAAATCTTGCCAAGACAAGGTAGGACAGTTTTGAAAAATTTCCTGCCTCTGAAAATGGTCTGTTACACTAGGCCTTAGCCAAGGTTGGTTGTTTCACCATTGCAAATGAGACTTCTGGTGATTGCTCAGGTAGCTAATTGTCTCCATCATATTCTGCTAGCTTTGGAAGCTGCTTGATTGCACTTCCTGTCTGCTCAAGTAATATTATCTCCCTTCTCAGGCCTTGGATGGGGTTAAAGATTAGGTAATTGTAGTTACCTTCCTCTTATAATTTAGCCAAGCTTATTTCTGATGCAAGATTTAGACTCCTTAGAATAGAATGTTTATTAAAACATTTGTCATGTGTTCCTTGCTTAATATTGTTTATGTTGTCTGTAATTTTATGCTTGATATCTGTTCCTATTGTTGTATATAGTTTGGTTCTGGGTTTGAATCGCTCTTGTTTAGGCAAAAGGGAGAGATGTTGGGGAAAACCTTGTTAGCCAATTATCTTTAAAAGGTGGAGCCCAAGTAAGATGTGATTGTCTGGGACCTGAGGAAAAACCTGTGCACTACCCAGGTGCTCTCTCTGCGCCATTCCCTCGGGACACTGCTGTGCTTGGATTTATTGTTTCCTTTTTCATGAGTTTTCCACGTATAATAAATAAAGATATAATTGTTGTATCGTTTAGCTAGCCTGGTTATTTCAACATTAATGGTTTCAAATTATTTTGATGTCATATGTAGATGAAGGAGTAGGCACTATTCAGTGTACTCTGGGTGACTGTCAAGATCATAGGTAGTAAACGTGCCATTGAGAAACCCTGCATGACTAGTAGAAGGCACCAGAGAAGCCTATTCCATTTACCCATTATTTGTTAACGTGAAGATCATCTCAGGAATTTAGTCTTGTTAATTTAGGCAGTAATATAAAAACATTTTTTTTTTTAAAGATTCACTTGTTTTACTTTGTGTACGAGTGTTTTGCCTGCATGTTTGTATGTATAACACATGCGTATCTGGTGCCTTCGACACCAGAAGAAGGCATTGGATCTCCTGAAACTGGACTTTTGAGTGGTTGTGAACCACTGTGTGGGTGGTGGGGATCAAACCTGGGTCTTCTGCAAGAACAGCAAGTGCTCTAAACCTCTGGAGTTATCTCTCCAGCCCCTGTACAGAAGTTTCATTTGGTTATTAGTGTTTGGAAGCCAGAAAATAGGAATACTGTTGAGTAATGTTAGACTGAAGGTTTTGTTTTGTTTTGTTTTAAAGTTTGTTTGATTAATTCAGTACCCATAACCATTTTGTTGTTGTTGTTGTTGTTGTTGTTTTTCGAGACAGGGTCTCCTCTAGCTTTGGAGCCTGTCTAAGAACTAGCTCTTGTAGACCATGATGGTCTTGAACTCACAGATATCGCCTGCCTCTGCCTTCTGAGTGCTGGGATTAAAGGCGTGCGCCACCACTGCCCAGCCCCATAACCATTTCTTAAAAGGCTCATTTTTTATTTTTTAAAAGAAGTCTCTGTGTGTTGTTCGACTAACTTTAAGCTACAAGATTTAATTTTGGGGCCATGGGAGTGACTCATCTTTCTTTTTATATTGAGATTTTCAGAATGCTTATACCTGTGTTTATGAATGAAGTCCTCTTTTGTTTTTAGTAACCTATACATTCACATTAGTGTGTGGGGTTGGTGTGTTACCACATCATTTTAGTGGTTCTAGAAAGGGAGGGTCAACCAATTTTTCATCACATTCAGAGTCTAGGATGAGGACATGGTGTCCATGTATTAAGCACATCTCTGAAAGTAGGTAATACACCAGTCTTTACACTTGCACAGACCAGATGGAGCGGACTGTAAGCCTGTTTTATCATCGAGAGCTTTGAAGTTCATTCGCCTTGTGAGAGAAAAACAGATTTTTCTGTTAATTTCCTAGTAATTAGTGGGAAATGGTTATATGTATGTTTGTAGCATGAACCTTGTACAATATGGTGCTTTTAAGATGTGGAGGCCTGTTATGATAGTGTAAATTCAGGTGATATAGTATCTCATCATTCCTTACCTTTACAACAAAAACTCCCTCCCTCCCCCTCCCTCCCCCCTCCCTCCCCCCTCCCCCTTCCTCCCTCCCCCCTCCCCCTTCCTCCCTCCCCCCTCCCCCTTCCTCCCTCCCCCCTCCCCCCCCCCTCCCTCCAGCTGAGGAGATGACACTGTGTGAACTGCTAACCCTTCCTTCATGGGAGGATTCAGGATAGTATGTTCTCTCAGGTTCTGAAGTAGCATCTGTCACGTTACACCTTGAGTGGAGGAGACAAGGGATGGCCACATGTTCAGATGGAGACACAAGAAGAAGTACCTGAAGTAGTAGCAAGGTGACTGGGGCTTGCTTAGCTGTCGGAGGCAGGGGAAGAAAAGCTCTCTTTACAGCTGGGGAGTCTGGGGTGAGAGGTAAGTGTGAGATGCTATGGGAAATAACTGATGGGGGAACGATAGCCTGTTTGCTACAAGTAATGACACTTTGAAGCAAGTTGAGAGGCAGTCTTCAGTTTTTGATCCTTAGTGTGGTTGTGTTGGTTGGGAATTGACTACTCTAGGGACAAATATGAGTTAATGTGACTCCCCAGAACAAAGATGGACATTACCTCAAATACCGTGTTCCAATGTGGCAACAGAAGTCTGTATAGTAACAGCAAAGACAGTTATAAATCAAAGCACCTTTCAAATATATTGGTAGACATTTTAAATTGGATGGTATATTAGGCAGTAAGTAGCCACATAGTTAAATATGAATAGTGCTTTTCAAATCTTACTGGTAAACTTGAAAAGATTATGTGTTTTAAAATTCTAATTTCTTTAGAAATTCAGATTGTGCAAATTAAACCAAACTTTGATATGAAGTCCCTGATTTCTATGTTGTCAGTTCTTTTGTTTTTGTTTTTAAACAAAATTAAGGCAGTGATATTTAAGGCAGCGGTATTTCGGAATGAAGTGCTGTATAAAATAGAAGCTCAGAACCATCCAGAAGGCTGGGCAGGGTGAATGGCAAAAGGCTGAATGTGTTGCTTGTAGGTGAGTCAGTCCCATGGCTTTTTCTTCTTCAACTCTGCTTGGAGACAATAAGAACACACCTCTTCTTCCCTCAGTAAAGTGATACTTTAAATCTTTTGGAGTCATTTTTAGGGAACCAAGCCTGTGAAAAGATTCCTAAGACAGATCTAGGGGTTGATCTAGGTTGGAGTGGAAGATCAAACCTCCCGCTGCCTACCAACTGTGTAATCTTGGTCTGGGAACTTTGCTCAGCTTCAGAGACCTTGGTTCTTTACCTGGTGCAGAGATATTGTAATAATTGCCTGAAATTTAAATGAGAAAACCGCAGTTTAGAGTGCTCCTTTTGTCACCCTCGGAAGAACAACTGTCTTTTTGCATAAAACAAATAGTATTGAGCTGAAAAACTATGCTAAATTTTCTTCCATCTTCTCATTGAAATAATTTTTCTGTGCTATTTATGGAGTTTTGTTTTTGTTGACTTTTTAGGTGTCTGTGTTGTTGAGGGGGCAACTCGCAGGAGTCAGTTCTCCTTCCATTTGCAGTGGGTCTAGGGACCAAATTGAGATTGTCAGCCTTGGCAGCAAGTTCCTTCACTAGATGAGTCATTTTCATCCTCCACCTAACATTTCTTGTTAATTAAAAAACATTCTGGGTAGTGTAGCAGAAGGCAGGAGTTGTTTTCTTTTGGAGATGTGGCTTCTGTGAGCCCACCTTGTGCATGCTTTCCTTTTGGGACGCTTTCAGTGGCTCTCTGTTTGATAAGTCAAACCTAGATGTCTGTAGGTGAGTCAGTACATGGAACCTAGCTGCAGCATCAGATGCTGGCGTTCTAGAGCCCGAGTTGGAAAAGAACCAGGGTGCCTGTCTTAGGTAGGGTTTCTGTTGCTGGGAAGAGATTTCACTACTGCAGCAACCCTTATAAAAGAAAACATTTAATTGAGGGGGCTTGCTTACAGTTTTAATTTTGCCAGTGAAATATTTTTAAAATAGCGATGACAGGTATAAGTGTCTGTCTACGAATGCTGCAAAATCTGTAGCTGTTTAAAAAGTTTACTGTCTAAACTGTATTAGGGCTTATGCAATTGCACGTTTATTTTTTGGAATGAACATTTTCTGGTATCACATGTCTTGGGAAAATAATTGGAAATCTTTAAGAACTATGTAAATGACTCAGGTAGTAAGTGGGATTCCTGACGAAGTAAGTTGAGTTCTGGGAGCTCACACTGCAAGAGAGAGAACCTACACCTAAAAGTTATTTTTTTTAATTACCTCTACAAATGTACAAGGGCATGTGCCCTTGAACACACACATATACACAATAATAATAAAATTTAAAATGGATGGGCTGGAGAGATGGCTCAGAGGTTAAGAGCATTGCCTGCTCTTCCAAAGGTCCTGAGTTCAATTCCCAGCAACCACATGGTGGCTCACAACCATCTGTAATGGGGTCTGGTGCCCTCTTCTGGCCTGCAATGATACACACAGACAGAATATTGTATACATAATAAACAAATTTTTAAAAAAAAAAATTTAAAATGGAATGTATTTTGAACAATTTGCAGAAACTGCTCTGATTTGTGTTTCTTATTAGCATTTGATAACGTCTATGATATTCTCCATAATATAGTGCTAGCAAGGTATGTCTTTATGTTATAATGCCTCTCTTAGGGATTGCAGCTTTATAATGTGTAGGAAATGGAAGATTTCAACAGATATTTCAGAGAAAGAAATTAGAGTGCTTGAAACAGAAATAACCCATTTTGTGAACATTAACATTCCTGGTGTGATTTTCGGTGTGAAGCTGGAGTTAACACCAGCCCAAGGTGTTAAAATGGACTCCAGGCCAGATTGAGAGCAGCGGGGCTGAGTGAAGCAGCTTCCCAGAGCCCTAGGGCTCTTCAGAGGCTCTTGTGGCTCTGGCCATGCTATTAATTTTAAGGCAGAGGTGCTGCTTCTCTCTGTCTTTTGAGTCCTTAAAAAGCCCTGTTGGCTTTAACTTTCACCAGTGCTCATGCTCTGAAGTTGTAGCTGCTGTATGCCCTGCTGTGGTGAGCAACCTTGTGATGCTAAGTGCCTAGCCCAGAGCCACTGCCCAGACAGATGGGGGAGCGCTGTGCTTGCCACTCCACCTACTGTGAAACACTTTCTGCTCTATTGGGTAGGGGAAGAGGAATCTTTAACTTCTGTTAGAGATTGTGCTCACTGCAGAAGCTCAGGTTTTCTGTGTGTTTCGAAAACAGTTCATGTTGTGTCTCCTTTTATGCCTTGTTAAAAAAAAATCTCCATGATAGCTTATTTGTTGTGTACTCTTCTGTGACCTCTCTGTAAGGTCCTTATTATGCTTTCTTTGTAATTGATTTTTGGAAAGACACCGAGTTTTTCTGGTTCCTCATCATCTTGAGATGGATATAGCCATCACTTTTGGTGTATTTTTCTCTCTAGTTCTCAGCACTGTAATACTTAAAGACTATCTCTCTGCTCCACCTCCAGCAGGATAATAATTAGAATAACAAGAAACTGCTCCAGCCAGTATCACCACTCCTGCAGTTTGAAGCTCAAGTGAGGTGCAGGTCTTACTCTGGAGCAGTGTTTTTTTAACATTCCTCTTGCTGCAATGCTTTGATGCAGTTCCTCATGTCCTGGTGATACCAACCATAAAATTGTTTTGTTGCTAAGTCATAACTATTTTAGCTCCTGTGATATTCAGCTCCCAAAGGAGTCGCAACTCACAGGCTGAGAACTGCTACCCTAGAGACATTACCTAGGGAGGACCCAGGGTGGTATAGCTTTAAGTCTGGAGAGGTGTCTCCATAGTAATTATCAGTCACAGAGCATCCGTGGATGTGCTCTTGTCTTTTCTCCTTTAAGTTGCTCACCTGTGTTGTGCTATTGTAGTCTATCTATCTTTTTAGAGTCTTGGTAAATGCTATGCATGACTCAGCTACCCAACAATTGCAAAGAGGACCTAGGGAAGTTGTCAGCTCTTCTGCTTCCCAAGCCAGTGTACCAGTAGGATTTTAGGCATCAGAGGTATCTTTGTTCCTGTCAACCTTTAGGTACCTGTGCAGTTTCTGTAGCTTTCCCTTCTGGCTCTTCATCCCATAAACTACTGTCTGTAAGGCACAGCCCTTACTAACGTTGTGTCACCAAGAAAACTATATCAGATCTGTAGAATTTCTTAGGCATTGTGAACTGTATCTCTAATTTGAGAGGAGAGGAACAATTTGTTGTACTGAACAGTAATGATGTGCTCACACATTTTAAGAAGTAATGGACATTTTTTCATAAATTTTCATGACCTTTTTTAGTAACAGCTAGCTAAAAGTTTGTTGAAATTCTCCATTATTGACAGTTAGTGAACTTTTTCTGGTTTTTTTTTCTTTTTTTAAGATGTGATCTGAGTAGTTCAGGCTGGTCTCAAACTCCATTATATAGCTGAGGATGGCCTTGAACTAAATGTTGGGGTAATGGGTATGTGCTAGCATTCCTGGCTGAAACCTAAAACTTACAAAACCTAAACATGAAAAGAGTTTGGCCTTGTTAATTTTGTTTGTTTCTGACAGGGTCTCGTGTAACTCAGGCCAGCCTTGGACTCCTCCTGCTTCTCTACCTCTCAAAAGCTAGGAGGTGGTTTATAGCAAATTTGACTCACAGTAGACTACACTTTAATTTAGGAACTTGCTGTAGTTTAAGCGAATGTAAGTGGTTTATTTTTATGTTTAACATAAGGTTCAATTGCACTATGCACCCGTGAGACAACTCCACTGAAAGCAGTAACTGGGGAGTTAGGCGTCTTAGTGTGGATATGTGGTCTTGAGATTGTCTAGTTTTAGAAAATTTAAGGCCACGATATACAACTCTTTGGCTTCAGTTTTCCCAAGTAACTTGAAAAACAATGAGAAGGGGAAAGCAAGCAGGTGCTCATGGAGATCCTCCTTACTGTAGCTAAGCCCAGGCTGCTTCATCAAGACCTCCCTGCAGGGGGAGCTACCCCACCTCATCCTCTGGTGTCTGGCAAGCACAGGTGCATGACTGTTGATTTAGGCACAGAGTACAGTGTTTCAAAGACTTTCTTCTGCACACGGTAGGGTTGTCATGCTGAGGAAGGAAAAGGATCTTTTTTTTTCTTTTTATAAAATCAAGAAATGAAGAGAGGCCAATTGAAACTGATTTACATACATAGCTGCATTTAAAAGTCACCCAGTTTGGAGTTAGTCCATTTATCATTCTGCAAATCACGCACTAGGGAATTCACTGGGAATTCTGTGACACCTTCCCCTGTGAATTCATTTAATAAAATCTCCCCCTTTTATGGTTTGGAATTGAACCCCAGCTGTGTATTTAGTAGAAATCTTAACACAGTCAGCTCCGATGATTGTAAATGTCACTCCCAAATTATCACTGTCCTCTGTCTCTTTAAGCACAGGAAACTCACTGTCCTCTGTCTCTTTAAGCACAGGAAACTCACTGTCCTCTGTCTCTTTAAGCACAGACACATTTTCTTGCACTTGTCGCAGGAGACTGGACTTCCGGTTGTGTTACTCACTTTAAAGTGAATGTTTGTAGTGTTTGCACTTTTCCTGGGGAAGAAGCAATATTTCCACTGCTTTTCAAAGGGGTCAGTGAGTCCAGTGAATTTTTGTCAGAAACCAGTCATTTTGTAGATTTTTTTTTAACATGTAAAAAGCATAATTATGTGTTGAAGGGCCTTTTCTAAGATTGATGCTCTATTCAGTTTGGGCAAAATATTGACAATTGTTTAAAAAGCAAAATATTTTGTTTGGAGACTGAATGAACTTAAATTTAGCAGTCCACAAAAGTTAGCTTTGTGATAATATTCATGAGGTACACTTTGGTTTTTTGTTAGTGGCAGGTCAGTCTAGCCCTGCCACCTCCTGGAAGTGGTGTGAAAAGGCTCTTTTCAACAGAATAGCAGCCAGCCACTTCTCTCCACTTCCTGTGGTCAGTCTGTTTCAGTTCTCTTATTCAGGGGCACCCATTAGGTACTATCTGAACATTTGGTTCCAAGAACTACAAAATTTTCCAGGTGCTAGTCTTCGTTTTTTAGAGGAACAGCAAGCTGAGCAAATAGGCCCTGGTCTGCCGGAACTGCTGGGATGCTCCATGGTGTCTGCTAGATGGACAGCGGTGGGAAGACATGCTCAGAGAGCTCCCCTCCCGGCCTGATGGGGGCTGAACTTTTGCAGAGGGCATTCCAGTACTAGAATGTCAGTGTCATGTCGGCTACAGACTGCCAGGACTGATGGCTAAGCAGGAGGAGAAGCTGACATCAGAACCACAGTTGTAAAACAGGCCATAGTGCACAGACCTGGAGGGGTGCACATTAGAAGCCATCCTGAGCTGCAGAGTAAAACCATTCTTCAGAAAACAAAAAGTAATGAAAAGGCAGGTGTACAGGACGCAGCTTCTTTACAACTTGATTTGTCTTGGTTTAACTTCATTGTCCTTTGATTTAAGTACACCAACAGTGTTCGTAATTTTCCTGCAAATTTGTATGTATCTGTGTCTTAAAAAGTTAAATTTTCCTTTCCTGTGATATGCTTTTCAAATGTGCTGCATAGCAACTAGATAGCTACAGGTAAATGTATTGACTTCTCAGAAAACAGTTGAACTGGAAAGTATTGTGGCCTCCGTGTGTTTCTAAAATTCCTGTGCTTATTTCAGATTGTCTACTCATAGCTGGGTCGCTCACCCTACTGTTTACGTATGATAACTCGTCCTTGATGCTGTAGAACCAGATATTTACTTAACCATTTAAGTGATATACCTGAAAGAGCTATAGTGTGAGGGCAAGTTAAATACAAAAGTAAAGGGTATTGAGGAGAGATAATTAGTAGAACTTCTATTAAATACATCTATGGGGGATAGTGAGGAAAATTTACCCTGACTTCAAGAAAGGAAAAGAGCCCTGGAATGGAAACTAACTGGAATGAGCTGATTCAGTATTTCCCCAAGTGCATATGTGTGGCTAGGTATATGAATTACGAGGTGTCTGTGGATGGAAATCGTTGTAGTTTATTGATGCTCATTTTAGGTGACAAGACATTTGTTTCTGATACTTGATGAAGGGCTCTGGTCTGCTGGAAGAGCCTTTTATAATATAGACGACAGTATTGACTGGGGTTTGTGTGTGTCGGGGGGAGAATACATGACTCTCCTATTCATCATTCCATTTTCCAGAATCCCCATGGATTTCAGGATTACTGTGACTTCATTTGTTTGGATTATAGTATCTACTTTTTAGCTCACTTTTACAAGAACATTTTTACAAAGAAATTGCATATTAAAACAAGAATAGGGCAGGGTGGTAGAAAACTGATAGTTAGAAACTAAAATGAACACCCACTTGCTAGATCTAATCAGTTCAGTTGTCTGAAATTAAAGATCTTCAAGGAAGGCCTGATCCAGACTCATTCCTTTTGGTACTACTCTTAGTCTTAGAGAAAGCTTTACCTTAAGTTGTTTTGTTTTTTGAATTGAAACAGGGTCACATCACATAACTCTGGCTGTCCTGGAACTCATTCTGAAGACCAGGCTGGTCTCAAACTCACAGAGATTCCCCTTACTTCTGCTTCCTGAGTGCTAAGATTCTAGGCATGTACTCACCAATACCTGCCTGACTTAAAATATTTCTTAATGATGACAAAAAAAAGGCCATTGATTAAAAAGACATATAAAAAGGTCACAATGTTAAAGCAACAGAAAATTTGTTTGCAGCTTACCTTATCTCTTTTACTTCTGTGTTTTTACTTTTTGTGTATTTTGAAATATACATAATTTAGTAAAATGTTATATTTTAATTGTATATAAATACATAGAAAGCATGTATGGCAAAGCAAAGCTGCTTTTTTTCCCCTGATAAGAACATTGTGCTACAGGCACTGAGAGAAACTATTAACAAATTGGACCTCCTGAAACTGAAAAGTTTCTGTAAAGCAAAGGACACGGTCAACAAGACAAAACGGCAGCCTACAGAATGGGAAAAGATCTTCAACAATTCCACATCAGACAGAGGTCTGTTCTCCAAAATGTGCAAACTGTAGTGGTGAGGCAAGCAGGTCTGCTTTTCGTCCCGCCCGGCTCCTGCAAAGCTCACTTAGCCCCGGAAATAGTAACACAAAACTGTATTCATTTAAACACTGCCTGTCCCATTAGTCCTAGCCTCTTCTGGCTGACTCCCAGATCTTGATTAACCCATGTCTAGTAATCTGTGTATCACCATGAGGTTCTAACCTACGTCCACCTCAGGCGGGAGCTTCATGGTGTCTGCCTGACCCTGCTTTCTTTCTCCCAACATTCTGTTCTGTCTACTCCACTCATCTAAGGGCTGACCTATCAAAAGGCCAAGGAAGCTTCTTTATTTAACCAGTGAAAGTAACACATAGACAGAAGACCCTCCTATAGCAAAGAACTCAAGAGATTGGTCATCAAAAGAGCAAATAATCAAAAAAAATAAAATAAAATCGAGTACAGACCTAAACAGAAAACTCTCAACAGAGAACTCTAAAATGGCTGAAAGACACTTAAGGAAATGTTCAACATCCTTAGTCATTGGAGAAATGAAAATCAAAACAACTCTGAGATTCCATTACACCTGTAAGAATGGCCAAGATCAAAAACACTGTGACAACTTATACTGGAGAGGTTGTGGGGAAAAGGGAACACTCCTGCATTGCTAGTTGGAGTACAAGCTGATGCAGCCTTTTTCGATGTCAGTGTGGCAATTTCTCAGAAAATTAGGAAACAAACTTCCTCAAGACCCAGCAATACCACTTTTGGGTATATATCCAAAGGATGCTCAACTGTGCCACAAGGACGTGTGCTCAATTATGTTCATAGCAGCATTGTTTGTCTAGCCAGAACCTGGAAACAACCTAAATGCCCCTCGACTAAAGAATGGATAAGGAAAATGTGGTACATTTACATAATGGAGTACTACTACACAGCAGAAAAAAATAACAGCTTGAATTTTGCAGGCAAATGGATGGAGCTAGAAAACATCATTTTGAGTGAGGTAACCCAGACACAGAAAGACAATTATCACATGTACTTACTCATAGGTGGTTTTTAAATATAAAGCAAAGAAAACCAGCCTACAAACTACAATCTCAGAGAACCTAGACAACAATAAGGACTCTTAAGAGAGACATACATGGATCTAATCTACATGGGAAGTATAAAAAGACAAGATCTCCTGAATAAATTTGGAGCATGGGGATTTGGGGGGAGGGTTGAAGGGGAGGGGAGAGACAGGGAGGGGAGCAGAGAAAAATGTAGAGCTCAATAAAAATCAGTAGTTAAAAAAAAAAAGAAACCTCAACCTCAAAGACAGACATTGCCTCAGAGTAAAGGGTTGGGGGAAAATGTGCTAATAGATAGCTCAGAATTAATAAAAGCTGGGCAAGTGACTTAGCTCAGCAGCTAAGAGCCTTTCCCTTCCCATCACCCACACTGCCTGGAACTTCAGCTCCAGGGAATCCAGTGCCCTCTTCTGGTCCCTGCAGGCACTTACACATACATAGCAGGCACACATAGATGGTCACATACATACATTTTTAAAAAAAAGATCCTTTAAAAATTTTTATACTTACTATAAAGAAAATGATGTTCATTTTGAGAAACCCTAAGAGTTTGATGGTATCTAGGTTTTGTTGGGATTCAGTAGTTCTGTTTATAGAGTGTTTCACAATGTGTCCTAGCTCCTCATATCCAAAACCGGTGTCTCACACTAAAACTCTGGACTGAACTGGAGTCCAGTCATAGAGAAGGAGGAGTGATATTATCAACAAATTTGCCAAGACCATGATGGGGAAACACACAGAAACAACTGAGTAGATGGGAGCTCACTGACTCTGGCCTGACAGCTGGGGAACCCGTGTAAGACCAAAAGCGGCCCTCTGAATGTGGGTGACAGTTGTGCAGCTTGGGTGGTTTGTGGGGCCACTAGCAGAGGAACTAGTACTTATCCCTAGTGCATTCACTGACTATCTGGAGCCCATTCCTTATGGAGAGATACTTGCTCAGTCTAGATATAGTGGGCAGGGCCTTGGTCCTGCCTCAAGTGATGTGACAGACTTTGTTGTCTCCCTATGGGAGGCCTTGCTCTCTCTGAGGAATAAATGGAGAGTGGAGTGGAGAGGAGGTGGGGGAGTGTGAGAAGGGGTAGTAGGGGGAACTGGGATTGGTATGTAAAATAAGATTGTTTTTAAAAATAATAATTCAAAAATGAGAGAAAAAATCCTAGGCTTGTTTTCATAGCATTGCTTAAAGAACTGGAGGCCAGTGGAGTGATGTATGTTGACATGACCTTCTATAAATATGTGATGTCTAATGTTAACTTGACTTTCTGGGTCTCTACTAAGTGTGGTCATGTGCCAGGGTACCTAGGTGCTCAGTGAGAAGTGAAACCAGAGGAACAAGTCTAAAGGGACTTGAATTTTATGGTTATTCAGGATATTGGTGATCTTAATTATTGACATGCTTAAATTAGAATTTCTGCTATAGGAATGTAAGCATGCCACTGTAGCTACCCCTCCTCTTGGTGGCATCAGCCTGCTAATCCACTTTGCACTGATCCATGTCCTTTCTGAGTGTCACCTCTTAGGTGCGGCGAGGTGGCGTATGAAACATAACTTGCATGTTGCAGAAGTTCTGTCGGTGTGGTGTGCTGTGCTTCACTCATTGAGAAAAGTAGAGAGGTAGAGCCCTTTTGTGTGAAGTCTGAGATTAATTCCTGCCACGTTGTGATAACCAGTTAAATATGATTCCCATGAATGAAAATATGTAGAATGCAAATTCACATGATTTTCATGGCTCATGGTCATGATTAATGAACACACCGTAGCACCCTAATTCAGTTGTACACTCTGGGATTGAGCTGACCTTCCTTGGATGCTAACTGCACTAGCCTTCTCAGGAACATAGGCAGCTAGCATTTGTTGCTATTTGTGACACAGCTACCCTGGGGAGAGTCTCACTGGTGGGATGCAAAAGCCTATAAGTGAGTATTTTGAACATGCAAAATTTGCTGTGGGGAATCTTAAATTGAATTTGTTTTCCTTTTTCTTAGCCTCAGCAACTTGTGTTTGGTGGTCAGATATCCAGTTGTACATTCTCACATCAATGCACTGCCAATGGTAAGATGCTTCCCCCTTTCCTTCTCTCCCAGGTCAGAGATTTGTAGCTGTTTTGAAGAGACTTTTGAGAAATAAAAATTTCTCAAGAATCTCAGAAGAGTTTAGCATTTTAGCAAAAGGTACCCCTACTTTGAAGATTATAATTTTTCTATAATTTTGATGGTTATCAAGTGTGTTACCTTTTTATTGTTGTCTTGAGATACCACGACCAAGACAAATTACCAAAAAGAGAACATTTATGGGAGCTTGTAGTTTCACAGGTTTAGAGTCCATGACTGTCAAGGCAGGGAGCACAGCAACAGGCAGGCAAGCATGGAACAGTGCCCAAGAGCTTACATGTTGAATCAACAACCGCAAGGCAGAGAGAGCTGGCTGGTAATGATGTGGGCTTTTGAAACCTCAAAGTCGACTCCCAGTGATACAACAGGGCCACACCTTCTAGTCCTTCCCAACTGTTTCAGCAACTGAATGTATGAGCTCTTGAGGAACATTTTCATCATTTATCATGATGTACCACCACATCAGTATGAAAAGGTGACATGAATATGATCTTTTATGAAATTTTGTGACTAGCTTTTTTTTGGGGGGGGTTAAAAATTTGATATTGCTGGTAACAGTTCTTTTATTTGTGTCCATCATTTTGGTGAGTTTTAGGGCATGTTGCTTATCCTGATATTACTAAGTATGCAGTTAAATATATGAGATTTTACATGTTTATTTAGTTGATAACTTTAGGGAGAAACATTTTTACTTCTTTAGAAAAGTTTAGAAGTCTTTCATTTTGGATTATAAATCTCGGCTGTCATGTAATAACGACTACACAACTACACTGCTGAATGTACCTGTACCAAGGCTCTCTGACTTTTGGCAGAGTTTGGTGACTTGTGAAAATTTGATGGTAGATAAAAATTTGATATTCGATACCTTAGACTTAATCAATGCTAGGCCTGTCTCTACTTCTGCCTCCTGAGTTCTGTGATTGAAGACGTGGTACCATATTAAGCATGGGTTTAATCATGGTTAATCTTGGTGAATGGGTGTAGGGTTATTTGTTGGAACAGGGACAGCTTACCAGTAGTAGCTCCATTTCTGAAGAGAAAGGAGCCCCCCCCCGCAGTCATTTACCGTCAGTTACTGGCACCTTCTAAACATTTTTCTCTACACAGTGACCAGAGAACCAGTTTTCTGTGTGGTATCCTGAAGTATGGCAAGTGCCCTTACCTTCCAGGTTACTTCTTCATCCTTCTAGATTTGGAAGAATCTGACTCTTTCCTTCCTGCCCTCCCTCTGTCCCCTCTGCTCTCTGGAGTGCTAGCTTTTGCTTTGAGGAGACTGTTTGTTTTATTTGAAGTTATCATTCAAGACTAGTTTTCTGGTTTTTTGGCATCTTAACTTAAAAAGGCCCTCCTCCCCTGTGCCAACATGCAGACTGTATCACTGCTTTTATGCTTGAAACAGCTCATAGGCTATGTTAAATTGGATCATTTCAAACGTTTGCTAATTTTTCTGAAAACCTCCAAAATGTTTTTTTTTTTTTATGTCATTGCAAACTATAAACTTGTGGTTAGTTGTTTGTGTACCTTAGTGCTAGAGAGCCAGGGTTACAGCGGACATGCAGTCTCTCAGAGCTCTGAAGCCATGTACATGTATCAGTGTGTCATGTGTTTAGAGATGGTTCAGAATGTGGTTTCCTCAAACGCTGTAGTTATTATGTTGACCATGTCATGGAGCACAGTAGTTTCTCCTACTCACATTATGACTTGCTGGTATTTTTACCCGCATTAACCATGATCTGAAAATAGTAAATACAAAATTCGAGAAATAAACTTAGTTAGGTTTTTCTCCCTACCCCCAAAGGCTTATAAGCACTATCATAATGCAAAAAAAAAAAAAAAAAATGCATTCAGTCCAAGAACAAGAATGTTCATAGTCTAAAACAGTTTCAAACTTGTTTCAAAGAACAAAGTCTCTTCTCAGACACATGATGATCTCTTAACTGTAATCCTCCTGTAAAAAATCAAAGTCAAAAAGCAGATCACATGCTTCCAACATTTAATAGCACATTTGAAAGCGTAGGGAAGGAACATATTGAGGAAATACTGAACCAAAGCAAAATCGGAAAGTGCTGGGCAAATTTCAAACTCTGCACCTCCATGTTTCATGTCAAAATGCTCTTCCAATCTCCGGCTCTGTTCAGCTTTGTTGACTGTAACACACTTCTTTCTCTGGACTATTTCCACTTCCTGTTAGCAGCTCCCCTCAGCAGGTATCCCACAACTCTGGCATATCTAACCTCTTGGGTTCTCCAAGACAATTCAGGCTTCAACTTCATAGCTGCATGCAGCGACCTCCAGTCAGGAACTCCCCTAACACATGCCTGGCCTCAGCAGCTTTATTCCTGACTCCAAAACCATGTGGCCAAAGCTTCCAAGTTCTGCTGCTTGCTGGGACTGGAACGTGGACACCTTCAACACCTTTCAGCCTTGGCTGTCCTGAACCTTGCTCTGCAGCTCAGGCTAGCACCAGACCCAGATCCCCAGCCTCTGCCTTACAGTGCTGGAATTAAAGGCATGCACCACCACACACCAGCTCTAAGCTTTTCTTTAATTCATTTTCACAAGTTGGAAATTTAGCTGGGTGGGATCTTGCCATGAAGTTACCACTCTCTTTATTCCACTTCTTAATCTATTATCTTGTTGAAGGCAGGATTTAAGTCTATTCCACTTCCTGATGCTCATTTTCTCCTTAAAGTTTACATTTTGTAATTTACCCTGCTCAACTTGCTCCTTTTCATTATAAATCTTCATTAGAGTTACCCTAACAACCACATGACATAGTCTTTACTTCTACCAACAGAATTAATCAGAACTCTTCTCTGTAGCCTCAGGCAGACTCTTTGGACAAGGGCGAAGGCAGACACTTTCTTCACCAAAGCATCACAAGAATGATCTCTAGGCCACATACTAAAACTCTTCTCCTCTGAAACCTCTTTAGAGAGTCCCCTACAACTCATCAAATCACAGTTGCTTTCCTGATCCAAAGAACCAAAGTCCATATTACTCCAAAGGAGAGCAGTGTCAGGCCTATCACAGCAATACCCTGTCCAACTTTTGTCTCAGCTAGGGTTTTATTGCTATGGAGAGATACCATGACCGCAGCAGCTCTTCTAAGGAGAATATTTAGTTGAGAGATCTTACAGTTTCAGAGGTTCAGTACGTTATCGTCTTATCGTCATGGTGGGGAGCATGGTGGCATGCAGGTAGATGTGGTGCTGGAGGAATAGCTGTATCTTGCAGGCAATAGGAAGTCAATTAAAGGAAGCTTGAGCAAAGGAGACCTCAAAGCCCACCCCCACAGTGACACACTTCCTCCAACAAGGCCACACCTCCTAATAGTGCCAATCTCTTTGGGGCTATTTTCTTTCAAACCACAACATAAACTTTCACTGAATTTTCAGCACTGCTCTGAATAATGGTTAAGCTTGATTGTCCTGTTCTAGACATGGAGCCTCCCTTCATCCCTTTCTCCATGTAGGGGAACAGCCCCGACAAGCACCATTTCTGGTTGTTCTTCTCTTCTTAGTCTTCTTCTTCTTAGTCTTCTTCGTCTTCGTCTTCTTCGCCGCGAAAGGAGGGAAAGGAGGATGCAAGACACAACAAAACTCGGCACCCGAGGTTTATTGCGGCGTGCAGGAGAGAAGGGGAAAAGAGAGCAAACAGATGGCGTTTCAGCCTTTTAAAGGGTCCCCCACGTGCGTGCGTCGAGTGCCACGTTCTGCGCCTGTGCAGCCTTTGTGTGGAACGCTAGGGGCTCCTGGGAAATGTAGTTCCCCAGGCGAGCCATGCTCAGGGGCCTTCTGGGGAATAACACTGGTACCAGAGTGGAGGTGTGGGAATGAAAACACAACTCACATGACTGTATCGGGAGGGAGTTTTCAGGGATCCTTCATGAAATCCTGAATTCATATCCTGAAAAACCACTCGTGTTTATTCTCCAAACAGCTTTTATATCAAAATGTAAACTGAGGGGAAGTTCATTAGCATTCTGTTTCCTAGGTGAAGGGGGGGGGGATGACTTAGGTCACATCTTCCTATCTATGCCCATTTTGTCATGTAGACTGAAAAACAACTCTTCCCCAGGTGACCTCCTAAATTACAGTAGAAGGAGCAGGACGACACTAGCATATCCTGACCACTTGCTTTGGATGGCATCAGTTTGTCTCACTATCACAAGGCTAGGCGACCACTGCGCCAGGTTGCCCAGAATTTTGACTGCCATACAATGATGTAGGAATATAGCCTGTATAATCTGTCCAGTGATCCACAGTCTTTCCTGACCACTTGTCATTTCACCATCAGGATGCATGTGTACAAGTAATTTTTTGCTTGTTTTTTTTTTTTAACTTAAGACCCAAAAAAAGAGGCCTAAGGCCTTCCACTGGCTGGAGGAACTCACTTAAACTTTGTGGCTACATAGCACAAGCTGTAGGAAAGGTTCAGTGTATAAAAGATGTGTGCAAACCATGTAAGGAAGAGACTGTTAATTCCTATCTTCCACCACATTTGCACTGCTGATTGCTAGAAGCCTTGTGGGGATTGGTAGAGATCCCTTTGCTGCCTTCCTTGTGCATACATTGAGTTTAAGTTGCCTAGCTTCTTAAAATGGACCAGGACCAACAGTGTTTTCCTGTGCATGTTGTTTTATTTTCTTTGTGAAATTCTCATCAAGTTATTAGGACTCATTGGCTATCAGGTTATATCCTTATTTTGAATTTTAAAAACGAGTTTCAAACATGAATTAGAGAGAAAGCTCATAGTTCCCTCTCATAGCCATGGCCTTTGGTACAGATTTTCCCTCTGACCAATTGTTCCCTGCTGTGCCCTGCCCACTAATTATTGTGTTTTGGTGTGAGAAGGAATATAAGTATACTTTCTCTTTATACTTGAAACTACAAAACAGTTGCTATCTTCACTATTGTTAATGCAAGTATCAGCAATGACTGATTGTTCCTAGCAGTTCATCAAACCTATAGCTCTTTTATTTCTCTTTTCTCTGGATTTGAATACTTTAGGGTCCTTTTGGAAGCAGCATCCTGACAATACTTGTCTCTTTCTGATTGTCCTTTTCTGGTGTCCATATTGTAGCTGATGACATATTTCCTTGTCTGTCTGCCTCCCTCCTTTGTGTGTGTGTGTGTGTGTGTGTGTGTGTGTGTGTGTGAGATCTTATTTAACCCTCAGCAGCCCTGGTGCAAACTTTGCAGACCAGGCTGGCCTTGAACTCACTGAGATCCACCAACCTTCCGCTGCCTCCTGAGTGCTGGTATTAAAGGCATGCATTACCAATTCAGCGGCCAATTTGCACACCATTTTATGCACATAATGTATTTTCTTTCTCTGCTTATTTGCTTTGCTTTATGGACAGTTGGATTGCTTCTTTTTTGGTTCTTTCCTTGATAGAGTTTTATGAGATCCTGATTTCAGACTTTTAAGTTCTTTTTGGAATTTTAGAACAGGCCTTTGGATCATGTAAGTATTTTAGTTTTACTTTTTTGAGAATTTCATACTGTGCTCCAGGTGTTAGTTATCTAATAGATGTGAGATGTTACAATTTTTAATAGCATTTAAATTCCTTCAACTTCTCTTAAGTATGTTTTCATAGAAGAGCAACGAGATGCCTAGTTTACTACAAGTGCACATTCACTTAATTATCATTTCCTATCTGTCTGTAAAGTTTCCCTGACCCTGTGGTTTTTTAATTGTATCTCTTTAGGGAATTTTTTTTCCTTGTATTTTATATAAATCAACAGCTAGGTTTATGGATAGTAATCTAATTTTGCTGCCAGCTCTTATTATCTGGAAGGTTAGGGAAGCAGAATTGTCTATAAACTTTATTAGTACATCCCCAAAGAAGCATCCAATAGTTGAGGCTAATCATTGGTAACCATGGTCTAGACTCAAAATTCGTTATTCCACTGGTGTGCACAAGCATTATGTTCCAGCTCATAGTGTTTCCTCTCCCAGGCACTCAATGTCCTAGGCTTATACAGGAAAGAAGCAAATAGGCTTGTATTCTTTCTTTTCCTCATTGGTTTTCAAATACTGACTTGTTTTCCATGTTTCTAGAAGGTAGGGTTTGTTTAAGTGTTATTGTGAGCTTGTGGATTTGAACATTTGACATATTTATTGCTTTGTGGTTTTATTCTTATTGATGTGAGATTTTCTTGGAGAAAGGCACCTTTTCAAGTTGACTCTCCAGTCTTTGAAAGTGACTATAGTAGGCATCGATAGAGGCTGTGCTATGTTCCTGCTCCCCAAGTCACCACTGTCTCTAGGAAGTCCTGATTGTTTGAAGGACAAAAGTCTACTGAGACCACAGTACTTGTCTCATGATGCAGGCTGATTCTGGCTATGGGAAGCAAGATATGGTATTTCTGGTACAAATTTAGCATTTTATTGCTAAAATACAAATCCATTGCCGGTGTTTCATGATGGAAAAATCTGTTTAGATAAACTGATTTTTTGTACTTATGCATATAATATATTAATAAATTACAAGATATTTAAAAATAAACACACCATAAGGGAAAAAGTCACCAATGTTATATATTAGTTATCATATTAATTATAGCTAATGTTCACTATGTAATTGCCATATCTGTTACTTATTAATAAATATAACTATGTAACATAATTGTTAACAACCATATTTTTATTCATTATTTTAATTATATTTAATAGTGAATAATAAAATAGTTATATAATAAAATGATGTAATTAAATATTAAAAACAGAATTGGGTTCTTTGATACAGTCTCTGTGTGTACATTTGTATGTATGTACGTATGTATGTACATAGCCCAGGCTGACCTTCAATTCAGTTTTCCTTTCTTAGGCTTCTAAATGCTGAGGTTACAGTATGCCACCCTGGCTCTCCTGGCCGTTCGTATGCACAGTGCTCCCCTGTGATCTGGAAACAGTTGAGTGCTTTATTTTTCTCTTCCCTATGCCCCATTGGTTTACCATTATGTTTAGTGTTATGTTTTAAAATTGTTTGTGTGTGACGGGGTCATTGTCTTACTCGGAGGCTCTTGGTGGCCTTGACCTGACACTGATGAGGAGCTTCCTGGGTTCTCAGTCCTGGATGACAGATGTGACACCCACACTTAAGAAAACAGACAACACAAAGTATACATATTGTCTGTCTAGTTTTAAAAATGTAGCCATAGGGGTGAGAGAGGTAGGTAGTTAAGCAATTAAGAGCCCTTGCTACTCTTCCAGAGGACCTGGGTTTAGTTCCCAGTATCAGTATCCACAAGGTGACTCATAGCAGTCCCAGTGGATCTCAAACCTCTTCTGTCCTCCTTGGATACTGGGCACACTCTTGGCATCCAGACCACCCATATACATAAGTAAGTAAACTTTTACATAGGTGTGTGTGTGTGTGTGTGTGTGTGTGTGTGTGTGTGTGTGTACACAGTGGACATTTTGGAATGCATCTTTTAATCAAATGAGACTGTCACTGTGCTTCTGATTGGCATCGCCGCTAGATGTCTAGCTATTAAGGCTGCACATCTTTTTCTCTAAATATTCCAAGAGCAATTCTTGCTTCACAGTTGTTTGTGAACTATTCTGCAGTCATCCCACAACATGGAAAATCTAATTTCATTTGTTAAATGGAATTAACAATTTTTTAATAGGCGTCTTGTTAAGATGCCTATAAGCAGACTCATAAAGGTGGTTCTATTAGGCTTAAATAAAGGAATAGAATTATAGCCTTAATCAAAGACTTTTGTTTTCAAATATATCCAGAAAGTTCTGTTGGGCAGGTAGATATGCTAGCAAAGAAAGAAAATTCTGGATATCTTTTGAAGAGTAGCATTTGGGAGGGAGCCATCCTTTGTTGATGTGCAGGCAGACTGTGAGGAAGGCAGACCAGTTCTGCTCAGTATTTCCTGACAGAGCTGTGGCAGAGAAGACCCCTGCCCCTGTCACCACACCCCCATGCTTTGTGCTGAATTTCCCAGCTGCTCAGAAAAGTTGGATGATGTGTCCCGGTACTGTCCACCAGGACTTGATCCATCCTAAAAAAACCTAGGTAAAATCTCAAGTAGTTTGTGTCTGTGTCTCTTTGTTTCTTTTTCCTGCCTTAGTTCTCTAGGTAAGACTCCAGCACCATGGCCAATAAGAATCGAGAGAATAGGGTCCTGTGTCTCTGTCCAAATTTTAGAGGAAACAGCCTTTTCTCCATAGTTAGTTGACCGTAGGTTTGTCGCTTCTAACCTTTGTTTTGCTGAGGTATGTTCCTTCTGCTTCTGGACTTTTTATTATGAAGGGCACTGTCCTTAAATCTCCTTATGTGCTGAGTTACACTTACAGTTCTGTAGGTTGAATCAACCTTGCATCTCTGTGATAAAATCAATTTGGTCATGGGTGTGATCTTAATGTATTCTTCAATTTGATTTGTAAGAGATTCATGAGTTTTTACATGTGTGTTCATCAGTTAAATTGTCTTTAGCATGCTCTCTTTGTGTCCTTATCCAGTGTGGATATTAATGTAATGTTGTAGTAGAATGAGTTTGAGGAGCCTACATGGTAGGAAGGAGAAAAGTACTACTTCAATGGCATTATCAAACTGTTTTTATCTTCTGAATTCTGGTAGGTCATGCATGGCCTAGGAATATATTGATTCTGTGTAGATTTTTTTTTAGGGTATCAATTTTTATTTATAATTCCTAATGACTGACTTTATTAAACTGAAGTCTGTAGTAACCTCCCCTTTCACACTAATTTTATTAATTTGAGTCTTTCTTCTCCTGGCCATGTAGGTTTTTTTATTATTGGTTTGTTTTTCTGACTTAGACTGATTGTATGCATTGGTTTTTAGTCTCATTTTTACTAATTCCTTCCTTAAACTGCTGCTTTTGCATTTGGATTACTCTTGTTTTTCCAGGATATTGGGGTGCATTATTAGATTATTTGTGATCTTTTGGGGTTTTTGTTTGTATGTTTTTAATGTAAGCACTCAGAGCTATAAGCTTTCCTCTTAGAACTGCCGTATCTGTACACCAGATATCTCAGATTATGATATTCTAGGAACTTTTTTCTTTGCTGAGGTTTTCATTGGTCATCTAAGGGCATATTTTTCAGGTGCTATGTATTCCTGTAGTAGCTTCAACTTTCAGTTGATTTCTAATTTTATTGTATGTTGATCTGGTGGATAAAAGAGGTTATTTTGATTCTTTTGTGTTTGGTAATTATTCTTTTGTGATCTGGAATGTGGTCAGTTTTACGAGTTTTCCTTGGCTGGTGAGGAGAATGTGTGTTTTGTTTGTGTTGGATGCACTATGCTGTAGGTGGTAGTTGGGCCCACTTTGTACTATAGTTTAGCTATTTGGTTTCTTTGCTGGTTTTCAGTTTGATTTCTCCCATCTAAGATGAATTTGGGAAATGAAATTCCCCATCTTATATCAGGACCTGTCTGATCTTTTCTGTTCAGTGGTGTTTTTATGATGAGATTGGGAGCCATAATGTTTGGTGGATGTGCATTTAGAGCTACATCTTGAGGAAATGTTCCCTTTATTAAGCATGAGTAGCCTTCCTTCTCTCTGGCTAATTTTGGACAAACCGACTTTTTCAGTTGTGGGAAGAGCTCTGCAGCCTGTTTTCAGGTTTGTTCTTTTGATAGATTGTTCCCATTCATTGGCTCTCAGTCTGTGAGTGTCTTTAGCTATATGGCATGTTTCTTGGAGAAAAGAAGGTTGACTCTAATTAATTCAGCTGGTCAGTTTCATTTTTGGTTAGTTGAAGTCGTGCTTTAGTTTTAAGTTTTTGGAGACAGGGTTTCATGTTATCCAACTTTACCCTCAAGCTCACTATGCAGCCTTAGATTCCTGATCCTCCTGCCTCTGATTTCCCAATGTGTTTTTTTTTTTCTGTTTTTGTTTTATTGTTGGTGATGTTTAAGACAGAGTCTCACTGTGTTATCCTACCTGACCTCTTCCTCCTGGGTTAATTGAAGTCATGCACCACAAGACCCAGCTAGTACTTGTTTGCACATCTGTTTTACAGCAATACACCTGGTATTTATCAACTATTTAAAAAGCTGAGCTCTAGTCACTTCTTAGGGATAGAGGTTTATTTCAAAACTAGATTTTTTTTTATTCGTGTTCATGTCGTGTGACAGTACATATACCAGTGTTACTGCTACCATCATAGAGTTAGGCAGAAGCTCACTGAAGCTTGTTGACACCCTCTTCCATTGTAGGCCTGCTCTGATTGGGCTGTGGGGTCCACAGCAGTTGCACACTTGATAATGAATAGTCACTGTGTATGCTGGAGAGATAAAATGCACACTGTGTTGACAACCTTATTTATTTTATTTTTTAATTATTTTTTTATTTAGAGGTTATAATTACATTATTTCTTCCCTTCCTTTCCTCCCTTCAAACCATAACATATACTCTTTGCTGTATTTCACATTCATGGCCTCTTTTATTATTATTTGTTGTTGCAAAAAATGTGTGTGTGTGTGTGTACGCGCAGTCTCACACACACGTGCTCACATGTGGTTTTCCTAAATGCATAAATACAACCTGCTTAGTCTTTTTTTTTTTTTTATTACTGTATGTATGTTTTCAGTGCTGGCCATTTGGTATTAGATAACCAGTTGGTATGCTTTCTCATGGACTGTTTCTCCCACTGAGCATTCATTCCTTAGGTGTGTGTGTGTGTGTGTGTGTGGCCTCCTGTACTTGCTCCTGACCACTTTGGCCTGCCCATTTCTATTGTCCTTGCTCTGCTCATGTTCAGGCAGTCATGCTGGTGAGACTTTATGTGTGTAAATGCTCACATTACTAAGTAAACTCTCTGTCAGCAAACTGTGTTCCATTCCTCTTGCTCTGTCTTCCTCAGTAGTCCTTGAGCCTTAGGTCCATCTGTTCTGCTGATGTGCCAGGGAATGGACTTCTACAGTTCTTCATTTTGATTGGTTGTGATTTTCCATCATGATCTCCATTTGTTACAAAGAAGTTTCTTTCAGGAGGGTTGAGACTACACTTAACAGCCGTTATAAGAACACATTTGTTGTTAGGGATTATGCGGTTCTGTAAAGTGGCAGATAACCTTATTTTTGTTTTTTAAAGGAAATTATTTACTTTAAAAATGTTAAGTAACTTAAAAACCTGGAAATGGGATGTGTTCTTTCATGGACTTCTGAGCATGGGTTGCACATGCCCTGTGTATATTAAGTTTTCCTGCATGTACACACCCATAATAAAATTTAATTTATGAATTATGCTCAACAGGATCTTGACTAATGACAGCAATAATGAAACCAGAACAACCATAGCTATAATATAATGAAAACAATTTAAAACTCCTACTAACTGTTTTTAGTCATTGTTGGCTGTGATTTGTAAAAGAAGCGTGGCTAAGGAGAATATGAGTGGGGTGATGGTCTTCTGTGTAACAAATGATGACACCAGGGACATGTTGTTGAACAAATTCTGCTGTTAAAATTTTTCATGTGGCTTTAAGAAAACATTGAACTTATGTAAGCGGTTTCATTCTGGTTTATCTATTTTTTGGAGTGATAGTGTTCCAAGTCTTGTCAGGCAGAGAGAGCCACATAAGCATGGTCTAGCAACTCCTTTCCAACCATGAAACCATAAAGAGCACCAAAGAGCCTGCTCTAGTGCTGGCCTGAAGACGTGGTGTTTACTGTTTATTAAATTGTCTTCAGTCTTCATTTTAATTGCATTAATTATACATTAGGTAATAATTATACATTATTAATTATACATAGGTTTCAGTAAGGCATTTTCATCTATATAATGTATTTTGATTTCTATTACCTTCTCCCAGACCTCTCATCTTTCCTCTGATCCCTTGTATTTTCATGTTCCCTCCTTCCCTCCCCTCCCCCTCCAGTGAGGTAGTGCCAAATATGTTTAATTAGGATTTTTATAGGACCATGGGTCAGGAATTTTTTTACAGAAGCATGGATAACTTTACCAGTGTCTACAAATAAAATGCCTCCTTCCCCGAGCTCCATCTCTTAGCAGCTATTAACTGCCTCTAGATCCTCAGGGAAGGAGGGTGGGGCTCCCTCGTTCTCTCCCAGAAAAATTTTTGGAGGTTAGTCACAAAGTTTGCACAGAGTTCCTGGTGATCACTGAGTGGGGCTGTCGGGATTGGGGGAGGGCAAGCCAGAGTTGACAGTATACACAAAGAGGTCTCTGAATCTGACCCGCTGTTATCAAGAGTTAAAAGGATGTTATTTTAGAAAACGTCTCTTTTAAAACTGTTTTCTTACTTTTTTAATGTAACTTATTTTTCTTACTTTTTAAATGTTCTTTAATACATTTTTTATTACTCTGTTGTAATTTCTTACTAGGAAAATTTGTTATTCTTGTTCTTTTTCTGCACATTATATTGTCTATGATGTTTTTTTTTTCTTTTTTCAGTCTGGAAATTTCCATTTGTCTCTCTGCTGTTCATGCCTTTGAGATTGACTCCTTTCTGCCCAGGGCCTCTCTGACAAAATCCTCATGGCCTCTTCTCAGCCTTAGCATCTGTTATTGGAGTCCCATCATCTCTGGACAGTATTAATTTAAATTTTGTTTTTAATTTCAAAAAATTACAATAGGTGATAAAGATGCTTAAGCTTAGAATCTAGGACCAGTCCTAGCTGCTATCAGTGAGTGTGTCCACCAGCCTTTGGAGCCTCCTGGCTATGTTGGTCTGATGTGGGATGTATCTCTGTATGCTGTGCATATGTTTTATTACCTTTTAGTTAATAAAGAAACTGATTTGACCAATAACATGCAGAATAGAGCCAAGCAAGAAATCCAAGCAAAGATACAGAAAAAAAGAAGGCAGAGTTGGAAGAGATGTCAGCAGCCACTTGGAAAGCAAGATATGAGATAACAAGCCATGAGCCTTGTGGTGAAATATAGAATAATACAAATGGGTTAAGTTTATAAGGGCTAGTTAATAGTAAGCCTGAGCTAGTAAGCCAGACAATTTGTAATTAATATTAAACCTCAGAGTGGTTATTTCAGAAATGGTGTTCTGGAGAGAAACCTCCAGTTACATTGGTCCTCAGGATTCTAAAAGGTCCTCTCTGTCTTGATTGTTGTTTAGTGTTCATGTGCACATCTTTGGGTGAACTTTTGTAGGTTTATACAAAGTTACAGGAAACACATCTGCAACTATCAGGTCTAGGTATTTTCTTATATTTTCCAGTTTCTACTGACAGTATTTCCTGATTTAGTTTGGCCTCTTTATTTTTTATCTTTGACCTGAGTAAGGAATAACTTTGAGGTGGGGTTTTGCTATGTCGTTCAGGCTAGACTGAGGTGGAACTCATCTCTAGCCTAGGCTAGGCTCAAGATTTGTAGTATTCCTCCTCCCTCAGCCTTCTAGGTATTAGAGCTGTGGGTATGTGCCAGCAGTCCCTGTGTCTTGACTTTTAAAATTGAGAGTAACTAAATCAAAATACTAAGGATAGAAAATATAAAGGTATGTCATTTGTGGAATCACAGTGTGTTTGATAGTTGTAGAAGGTTTGCATTAGGGAAAGTGAGTACTGCTCCTTCACAGAAAACCTCTCGGAAGTGCAGGCATCTGCAGTTTCTGGACAACCATGAGAACATGAACACTGTGAATACCTGTCAGTTGAGCCACAGAATTCACCTTAAAGCTTCATTTTGAGTGTAGGCTTGCACATGGCTATCATGTTTTTGGTAATAAATACAAGGAAATGTTAGTCTAATCAGTAGCTTTGTGAGCATTTTTTTTTTTTTTTGCTTATGTGAAATTTTTATAGAATGTTATAAAAACTAAAATCTGGTAAGGGGAGGTGTATAAGTCAGATTCCTTTGTTAGTGATGGTTTTATTCAGACATCACAATTGGGATCAATTTACTAACAGCTTAGATGATTCATTGGTAACAATCTTCTGTCATGCTCTTAGCTCTGAACTACTTGGGATATAGAAAATACAGAACGGTAAATAGCAGTAGAACAGAAGACATAACGTATTTGCCTAAGTGTTTAGTTATCCCCTTTATCTGGCTTTGTTTTATCAAGAAGTAACTGACATTGGTCACTTACAGTCTGAGTTATTAAGTGGAAGATTGTAGAAATGAAAATTTTGTAAACTTTAGGTTATTTGAAATCTTGGATTGTCTTACCTACCATGGTAATGAGATGTCTTTGCTCTCATGTCCAGACTGTGTATGATGCCCACAAACTCAACTGTTGCTCTGCACAGTGCTGTGTTGATGTTTGTTGATGTTTTTAATCTTTTTTTTTTTTTTTTGGTTTTTCGAGACAGGGTTTCTCTGTGGTTTTGGGGCCTGTCCTGGAACTAGTTCTTGTAGGCCAGGCTGGTCTCGAACTCACAGAGATCCGCCTGCCCCTGCCTCCCAAGTGCTGGGATTAAAGGCGTGCGCCACCACCGCCTGGCGACGTTTTTAATCTTTACCGTGCTTTCCTTATAAACTAGACTACTGTATGAGACAGAAATCAATTGTGTGCATGCTGTGCTTCCATTTACTCTTTCAGTCAACTAGCAATTGTCCTTGGCAGGCAAGGTGCTGCTTGCTGTACTTCAGAGCGACAATAGAAAGACTAAAGCCTTGTCTGAAACACACTTGGAGTGGATGGGTAACCACATGCTTAGGTTTCACTGAGGTTAGAAAGCATGAGCAGCTTTTTAAAGTGCTTTTCATCGTCTGCTTAGTGTCTCACTTGACAAATTACTACTTTTAAATAGTTTAAGAATTTTATGCTGAAATTATTATCAAAGTAGAGATAACAAGACTTTACTTAAATATAGGCTACATTTTAGAGAGCCAGCAGAGAGTCAGTAGATAAAGTGTTTGCTGTACCAGTGTGAGGGCATGGGTTTGAATTCCAGAAGGCTCATAAAGCTGATCACAGGTACACATCTGTAACTCAGTATGAGGTGAGACTAGCGAGATCCTGAGTCTCACTGGCCAAGCATTCCAGCTAAATTGAGAAACCATACCTTAAAAAGCTGGAAAACAATTAAAGAAGACTCCAGCCTTTAACCTTTGACTGCTGCTTGCATGCCCACATACATGTGTACACATACATGAACATATCCATGTCCATGTGTTACATAGTCTGCATTTTAGATAGAAGTTCAAGTGCATTAATGCAAATAACTAGTTTGGATTTGTGTGGTTCCTTTATAGAGCTGTGACTGATAGGCACAGTGCTACAAGAATCACATATTGCTGTGATGTCCACTCTTAGTCTCACTCTTAGGAAAGCTACCTAAGCATGCACACACATACATATTTGTGTGAGACTGAGGATGAAAGAGCAAATATTACTATTTTCTATAAAGATGAAAAAAATGGCCAAGTTCAAAAACTACCATTATTATCAAATATTGCTATTAAAATACAGTTTTCAATTAATGAGATTTGTTCCCCGTTAATTCCATCACCTCTGTTTCTATTAACTTTTTACTTTCCTAGTTCTGAGACATGTTTCCAGTGAAATAGAGACTGAGCAATTTTTAAGGTGAATAATGTTAGAGGATGTTTAATCACACTGTGTGAAGATATGTCAGTCCTTTACCTCACACAATTAAGGCTCCTTCTGATTTGCTTAATAAAGAGCAGAGTGGCCAGTAATTAAGCAGAATAGGATAGACAGGACTTCTGGGCAGACATAGGAACTCAGGGAGTAATCTGAGGCATGGGGAATTTGCCAGCCAGAGTTGAAGAAAGTTGTATATATTGTACGGAAGAGAGGTAACAAGCCATGTGGCAGAAATTAGATTAATATAAATGGGTTGACTTAAGTTTTAAGAGCTACTCTCTGTTTTAGACCTTGTTAGACACCTATGCCTCTGTTATTTTGACCTCTGTTGATGTTTTTTTAATAGTATATAATGATACATATAGAGGTTGTATCACCAGTAATTTGTTATACTGGCTGAAAAGAATTTAAAAATTGTTGCTCAGCTAGTACCTTTCCGTCTATTTCTGTGCCACTGTCAGGTGTGTGTGAATCTGCAGTGCCCAGGTCTTGTTCTGCTTCCCTCCTTCCACCTGCATGTGTATGGGTAAAATGTGTATGTATGTGTGCAAGGCTACAGTACTTTAGCCTTGACCATCATCTCTTTGGGAAGAAAAGCATATGAGAGAGAGCTCAACTTTAAGTTGAGAAAGAGGTTGCTAATGGGTCTGGGTAACTGAACCCCTGCAGCAGAGAAGCTGTGCTTCCCCACCCAGCCCCCAGTCCACCGAGTAGGAGCTGTCACGGAATGGGCAATGCAGTCTAGAATGTGGTTCCAAGGTCTATCTCTTTAGTGACTGCTGCTGCTTCTGTTTTCTAATGTATGCCCTTCCTTTGACTGATTCTTTTTAGATAGCACATAGGATAATAGTGACATTATCATGAACATGTCATTGTGATTTGTTCATATTTTCTTAGTTGTTTTCTCTGTTACTAATGTTTTTTTTTTAATTGTCTGTCTTTCTGTCAGTGTACCTAATCTTTTTATTTGGCGACAGGGTCTCTTCATAGCCCTGGCTGTCCTGGAACTCACTATGTAGACCAAGCTGCTCTTGAACCCATAAAGTTGGCCTCTCTCTGCCAGCTGATTGCTGGGGATTCAAGGCGTGTGCCAGCACAACTGACCTCAGATTTATTTATTTTTATTTTACATGTATGAGTGTTTTGCATGAGTGCTTGTAGTGCACCATGTGCTTGTCTGGTCCCTGAGGAGGTTGCCAGATCCCCTGGGACCGCCATTACGGATGTTTGTAAGTTGCCAAGTGGTTGCTTGAAATTAAATCCTGATTCACTATAAGAGTAAAAAGTACTTTTGATTGCTGAGCTGTCTCTCTCACATCCTGATGTATTTTTAATGGTAATGAGTCTCTGTATTCGTATTGGACAATGACAAGTATATAATGTGGAACTCATTAAAATTTGTGGAATGCATAATGACTTTAAACACTCATTTTCAGTATTTTCAATATAACAATTGTTATATCTGTAGGGGGCTCCATATACAGAGAGAGGTGTGGCCTCAGAAAAAAATTATTTTTACTTCTGATAGTTCAGAGTTAAATGCCATATATTTAATTCAAACAAGATCTTTTGCATACTGATTTATGGTTTTTAAGTTAGTATCTGTTTTATTAAATACATTTGGAGGGGATAGCTAATGCGTATTCTCACATGAGCATAAATGAAAGATTTAGGTCAGGTTAAAATCTGAATAATTATTGTGACTTAATAGTGAGGTAGTTTCCCTTCTCCCCAGAAAACTGACTTTGACAAAGAGATGATAACTGCTATTGCTAGGAAGGAGTGGAGTTTTATACCAGCAGTTCTCAGGTGTCCACAGTCCTGTTATAGCCTTAATTTAGTAACCTCAGAGGACTCCTGATTTTTACTTTTTATTTGATGTGGGTTATATGTTATATTGGTATTTACTATATCAGATGCTAAAAGTGTAAAAATATAATTCTCGTTTTAACAAAACTCCATGCATAGCATAGTAACACAAATCATGTGTTTTATGAAATAAAAGTGTTTTCCAAGAAAAGTATTTAGATCGGCAATTGTTTTATGTTTTTGCAAATCCTTTAATCTCTGGCTTGATGCACAGCTGCACATTCACATCTGCTCTGAATTTGGGTGTGAAGAATTACTGCTGCAGTTGAAACATGGGGAGCCCTGGCTGTGCAGAGAGCTGGAAAGTTTCCAAATTGAAACCAGAATTTATTTTTAGAATCAATTTGATAGTCTTCTCTATTACTAGATTCAGTCTCAGCAGACGAACAGTTCTTTGTCAGGGTTCACTGTGACACTGGCTCTGAAATTATATCAGGGAAATGTATATGTCTTGATTTTCTTTGTTATTTTTAATTATTCGTGTATGTTGAGGGGGAGTAGTTCCTGAAGAGGCCAGCGTATCTGATCCTCTGGAGCTCCTCCCCTGTCTAAGGCTGGGTTCTCTGGAAGAGTACTCTGAATGGCTGTGTTCTGTCCCCTTTCATGTTAAAATATACCAGCGTTTCTCAAGCCTCCACACTCCCCACCCCAAGACAGGGTCTCATTATGCAGCCTTGACCTGCCTAGAGCTTCTGGTCTAGACCAGGATAGCCTCACATTCACAGATCCACTGCCTCTGCTTTTCAGTGCTGGATTGATCATGTATACCACCACACCTGGCTCTTTCTCAAACTTTTTAACATACCTCTATTTCTCATAATTTTGTAAATTTTGTACTGGTCGTTTGAAAAAGATTAAGTTGGGAAAACCTTTCACAAGCCTGTGATATGGTATCAAAATATCGGAGCCATTAATTCACTACGTTCTTTCTTCACTAAGATTAGGCATTGGGGTATTAGCGAACTTAGGACAGTGTTAACAAAATTTCAAAACTTAATTTTAAGCTTAAGTTTAATCTTTGCCAACATGTAGTATGGAGGAGCTTATACCCCCATATAACAACACACAAATTGTATTTGTTTAAACACTGCCTGGCCCATTATGTCTAGCCTCTCATTTGCTAACTCTCACATCTTGATTCAACCCATTTCTAATAATCTGTATGTCACCACGAGGCCATGACTTACCAGGAAAGATTCAGCATGTCTGACCTGGCGGCTGGCTCCATGGTGGCTATCTCTGCCTGCCTTCTTTCTTCCTAACATTCTGTTCTGTCTACTCCACCCACCTAAGGCCTGCCCTATCAAAAAGGCCAAGGCAGTTTTCTTTATTCAACCAATGAAAGCAACACATAGAAAGAAGAACCTCCTACTCCATTTCCCCCTTTTCTGTTTAAACAAAAAAGAAAGGCTTTCACTTTAACATAGTAAAATTAGATATAGCAAAACAGTTATCAAGCAAGAATTACAGTTACAATATTTAGATCTATTTAATGTTTTATAACAATAGCTATCTATTCTTTAACTCCATCAAAGACTCTAGAAGCATATAATATTACCTAAGTAAATAAGAAGTAAGCAACTTCCAAAACTCTAGAAATGACAGAGACATCTCGCTGCCTGGACAGTCACCCAAAGTTTTTCTGTACCTTTGGGGCATCCATCTTCGGCCTACAGGCCCATAGTATCCAGCAGACTTTTCCATGAAGCAGGAAATTTCAAAGATAGTTCAGTCACTTTCTTCTGTATCCTGCAGAATGTCTCGCAGACTCCTGGTCAGGAACCCCGAAAGACCATCTCACCTTTAGTCAAGTTCAGCAGTCCTTTTTCTGCGCATTCTTTGTGTCCAGTTAATGCAACAGTCCAGGCAAGAGCAGTTTCTTGCCCAAATGGCTAACCAACTCCATAAGTAGCTTCTTCGATGCCTATCTTCCTCTTGAAGTAGATTGGTGCTGCCAGGAACAGATGTGTCTCATTGTCATGAAAAGCTCTAAGTTATTAAAACATTTTAAAGGCCATATTCTGTAGTCTTTGAAAGATATGAAGAATGCCTGTCTAACTGATATATATCTCTACATATCTAGAAATTATAACTAACATGATGACTATAAGCTTGACTATTATTGATGATATCCATTAACAACCTATATTTCCTAATTATACATTACATTTTTAAAATGAACTACACAATCACAATACCTTAATCAAGAACAGAAATATATATGTAACAATATTGACCTTAAATTTATATCACTAAAGCAAAATCCATATCAATGCAGATTATTCATATCTATATCATATCCCCCTTTAAATGTAAAAGAACATTTATAAACACTATATGGAAATATGGGCACAGTTATTTCTCTCCAAACTGTTTCATGCTGAATGGGGGTCCTGTTAATCAGGTCTTTCATGGTGCATCCTGTTTGCTAGGTTTCTCTGAGTCAACAGTTGAGCAAAGTAATTTTTAAAGGGTGTTTATGGCAACCTTTCACGAGGGCGTGGTCTATCATACCATATTAGGATAGAAGCAATCCATAGGGTCTCATCTTCTGTGAAAAGAACCTCTTTTCCAAAGCATCATATCCTTAGACCCAAATTCTGAAGTCAAGATAGCTTTATAATATACATGTTGGATTAGCTTAGCAGAGCACACAATGAAATGTCTCTCTGTATTTAGCTCCTTCGCAGTCAAAAAATTCAAAGAAAATACAATAATGCACAGAATCCATGCTCTCTGTGAATTTTCCATTTTTACGTGACTTATTTTCCTTTATTTTAACCTATTAGTTATCTGTATTCTCTCTCTCTCTTTAAAGACTTTACCCTTTTTTTAAGCATTAACTTTATTCTCTATATTCTTTTTCTTCTCTCTCCCAAGCCTATGTGTGTCTATCTAACACTATGACCCATTTAGAGGTCTTTTATGTCTGAATCTGTCCTATTGCATTGTCTTCAATTCTCTACTGTCTTGAAGAGCTTTTAAAATGCTAAGCAGCTAGTTTGCGGCTGCTCTGGATGTTGGCTCAACCTCTCTCCAATTTCAAAATGGTGGACGTACCATTTCTGCTAGCTCTGGGGCCACCAGGTAGGAGCTGCACTCAGCACTTTTCCTGTGAGAATGAGCATGCAGCACATAAACTCTTTTTATCTGAGTTATAGCCAAATGTGCCATGCAGAACACTGTGCAGCCTGGCCTATTGTGAATCTGTAATTTACTATCCAGGAGCACTTCTTAAAATGCTAATAAGCACTTCTTAAAAACTTAAGTTGCTTCATGTAGAGATAATACGCTACTGCCTGTTTACTACCCAGTCTAAACCTTAATGCGCTGTTATTATGATAATTACGATAGTTCCTGCCTGAGATCAGCACCGTTAAACATGATGGAGCCGCTCCTGCCTCAGAGCCATTTGGTGCCCCTGAGCTGTGCACAGTTCCAGGCACACAGCAGTCCACATTGCCATCAAGCAAGCCATATCACTTTAATCACAAACCCCATTCAAAAGCTCTGTCTGCCGCAGGAGCCAGAGGTCACAATGGTGGCACAGCCCAGAAACTGGTATTTCAAAACTGCCACTTTCTAGTAGACCTGATACCACTGCCTACCCAGGCAGGAAGAGCAGAGCCATGGGCATGGTCTCAGCTACTTTGTTCCCGACCCCAAGTGGGCCCAGAAATGCTCCATAGCCGGAGTTTGCACCGGCGCCAGGGCCCAGGAATCCTCGCTTTAAAATGGCGTGGCTTTTTTTTTTTTTTTTTTTTTTTTTTGGTACGGCTGCTGAGTCAGGAAAAAACGCTAACAGCAAAAAGCTGTGTAAAACTATATTTTTTCTGTGTGTCTAGAATTCCTTTGTAAGCCCTCTCAGGTTTACATGGAGTTAGTTTCCACGTTGGAGTGCCACTCTGTACTAATGAGTGGCTGCGTCCCGCTGCCCAGCTAGCTTTACCCCGAAATAACCACACGGAAAATGTATGTATTAGATCACTGCCTGGCCCATTATATTTAGCCTCTTCTTGGCTAACTCTCACATCTTGGTTAACCCATTTCTATTACATCTGTGTATCACCACACGATTGTGACCTACCGGCAAGAGTCTCTGGCAGGAGAATCATGGTGTCTGCCACACTTCCCTTCTCCCAGAATTCTGTTCTGTTTACCCCACCCATCTGAGGCTGCCCTATCAAAAGGCCAAGGCAGTTTTCTTTAGTCAACCAATGAAAGCAACACATAGAAAGAAGACCCTCCTACACCATTTCCTTTTTTTCTGTTTAAACAAAAAATAAATTTAGTATTTTCTTGAAAGTATGAGTTTACCTTATTCATCTGTAAAGATACCTGTGAGATGCCAATTGTAAGGCCATTCTTCTGTTTTTTGAAGTGTGAACTAACTAATAAGGGTGCAGCCAGGTCAACCCCAGAAGCAGAGGCTTACATGAACTTGGTATAGATCACACTAGTGGTAAAATATTAATGTAATTAATTCTCCAGGGAGATCTTTTTGTTTGGTTTTGTTGTCGTGCATAATGATAGAAAATTCATAACGTGTGTTTCTACCTGTGAGATGGGAAGCTCTTCATTGCGAGGGAATGTCTGTGCAGATGTCAACTCCGAGAAAAGGTAGCATTGTCTGAAAGGAAGTTTGCCCCCAAGATGCTGTAAAATTCTGTAGACCTCATCCTAAGATCCAGTACTGCACTGAATTTTAGAAGTTGATCCCATTTTGCCATGCATACTCTGTGTATTTATTATGCTTTGCTTGAAGCTGTGAGTACCTCGAACAGCTGTAACAGTGAAACATTTGCTGTGAAGTGGGGAGGACGCATCTTCCAACAGGATACTTGCCTCTCGTTGCAGGTAGAGATTGTATAATGTCTGGCAGGATTCTACAGTAAATGACTTCTGGGGATTATGGAGTAGATTTTTGCTTTGTGTGTTTGCCTGCTTGTTTTCAGAGCAGAAAACCTTGGAGGAAGTGCAGTCACCTTTATTGCTTTTCCCCACTTTCCAAGATCTGTATTATCTCTTACTAAACACCAAATGTAGCTGAAGCACTCTTCATTTGACTTGAACAGGCTCCCATTGTCTGTTAGGGTCGATGCTGGTTCCTTCTTTATACTAGTCTTCTCTTTGCACTTCACTGGACACTTAGTCCCCATCTACCACTGTTTGCTAACCAGGACCGTTAGGCACAGATCTTCACTCTTTCTCTTCCACAGATTCTAAGGACAACAGTGTGTGAACACTGTTCTCGACTTACTGAAGGTTCATTAGTCTTAGTTTTGCTTGCTAACCTCCTTATTCTGGAAATGGTTTCAAAAACATCATTATAATCTCGGTTTGGCCAAGCATGGTTTTCTCTACTCTTCCTGAAGTTTGTGAGTTAAGAACACAGTGCTCAGCTCTTCTGCTGATTGATCAGTCTTTTGAGAGTGTGGCCTGTGTTCAGTCTTTCTTATAAGACTGAAGCTGCAGCAATGTATTGGATTGGTTTCATTTGAGGTGGTTGTACTATTTTTCTATGCCCATGAGCTTTCTATACTAATCCTAGTTTGCTTCCCCTACTGGACTTTCTCGCATTCTTTCTCAGCAAAAAAAGTGGTTTGTTTTCTTTGAATCCTGTAGTTGTATTTTGTGACCTGTTCTCTGTCTATTGGATCTCACCCTTCAGTGCTCCCCATGTATGTGTTCGAACTAGAGTTTACTCGGCTATTCAGCACCTAGTTAATGTGCTCCTGTATACTCTTTGTTACAAAGAGATTTTAGATACTTCTGTAAAGAGTCTTTCTTTATGTTTTGGAAGTTACAGACGACATCTGAACTTTGAAGTAGTTCACCACAGGCCTTCTCAATAGGAGAATAGTTATTGTTAATTGATGCAGTTGGCTTGTAAATTCTGGTTGTAAATTTTTCTAGATACATTGCTAAGACCCTTTGAAATGGCTAATTTGGGATTTCAGTATAGTGTTCTAGTATCAAACAGTGGTGACTATCTTGTGTAACAAAAAAAAAAAACCCACAAGATTAAGTATAAATACAAAAAGAAAGTACCCTTCTGTTTAAGTGAACATCTTGCCAAGTGTACTTTATCTGTGCTGGGGCATTATATTTAAAGTATTAAATATGCCTTGTGAAAAATACGAGATGTAGATCCAGTGACTTTTCTTTTAATGATTTTTTTTTCATTTTACTGTGTATTTCATAGAAGGAGTTTTACAATTGAAAATACAGTTTAAATAACATCCTTAATTTAGGGGTCAGGTTTCTTCTTTTTTTAAAAAAATAGCCCAGATGGCTCTTACATGCTCTTGTGTGTATTAGGCACAGTGTGCCATAGTGTTCATGTGGAAGATGAATCTTCCCCTCCGATGTTGCTGTTTGCTGCCAGCGCCTGAGATGCTCCTGCCTCTGCTTTACATCTCACACTGTGAATGCTGGCTTAGGAACTCACGCTACAGTATCCAGCTTTTCACATGGGCTCTGGGGATCTGGGCTGTGCTCCTCCTGCTTCTGTGGCAAGTACTTTTGACTACTGAGCTGTCTTCCCAACTTGGGGAGTTGTTGTTTTGATTAGATAGACTGCCGGCACAAGTCAGTGTTGATACACATGAAAAGGGAAATGTACTATTAGCTAGTGATGCTTTAAGAAGTTAACTGATTTGGCCAAGCATGATGGGTCACACCTTTAATCCCAGGGTTTGGGAGGCAGAGGCAGAAGGATCTCTGAGTGAGTTTCAGGCCATCCAGGGCCACATAGACTCTGTGTCAAAAAAAAAAAACAAAACAAAAAACGGAAAAAGAATTGATTTGATTTGTTAGACTGGGGTTTAAATTTATTTTTGATTAGTTATCAAACAACCAAAGCATACATTTCATGCAGGGCTTTTTTTTTTCCTGAGATTGTCTAATCCCATTAAGATCTTCATGTTTTATTTGATTTACAGTTTACAAATGGGCTTTCATAAGCAGGATATTATTTAGTCTTAAAACACTAGAAATTACTTGTCTTTTATAGTATGTTTTAGAATATGTAAAAATTGTCTTAAAGCTTTCCTTCCTTCCAAGTACTTTATGTCCACAAATTGACATTACTTTAACTATTGTTGAGGTTTTCATTATTTTTAATGAAGTGGGAAATTGAGAGTAGAGGGCTTTCAGTGCTGTTCCAGTGTTCATTGTTGTTTTATTGGGGGAGTTGGGTATTGGTTGGCTTGAGATACTAGGTGCTAATGTACTAAGTTCATCTGTTCCTCTTGAGTGATCCTAAAGGACATGGTATGTTCAAAGATGGAGTCTCTTTCTGAAGGGCAGATGTAAGCTCTGTTTATTCCTATATTAAATCTATAGGTATCAAAGAATGATTGCGTAAAGTTTCAGACTTTGCAGTGTGAAGCCACATGTGGTGGCGCATCCCTGTAGTGCCAATGACTTGACATATAGAAACAGGTTCACTTGAGCTCATGAGATGGTTACCAGTGAGGGTACCAGAGCTAAGCCTTCCCCCTAGACAACAAAACCAAACAATAGTAATTTTACATTAGCTGGAGCTAATACCACTGACTGAATTGCCAAAAGAAACCTTTTCTCAGGATCCTGGGTAATGTAAGGCCAAGGCACCATTATAGTCAGTATCTTCTGAGGCTCTTCTTTGCCCATGTATCCCTAGTGTGTCTCTTAGAAGGAAGCCAGCCAAGTAAGACCCACATATCTTTATGTGAACTTAGAGACCTTGAAAGACCATGTCTCCATTAGAGTTACATCCAAGGTGGGTCACTTCCTGTTTGCTTGTACACAGACTGTTGTTCCTAGTTACACTGTTTGGTGTTTGGAGTTGAAGGGTATAATGACTCCACCATGTTAAAGAGGTGCTGTTATCACAGTATGTCTTGGTTTCACAAAGTCAGCTTGACAGAGCACTTCATGTGGCCCTAGTGAGCAACATGGCCACAGATGAATGATGCGTTTGAGAGTTCACTCCCCAGTCAGGATTGTGCTAGTAGAAGATGCTGTTGTGTATTTCTGAGGTCTTGTTCAGGAGGGATTTTATTGCCTGTGTATGACATGTTCTGGATGTAATGCCATTTGTTAAGATAGTGTTGTGTGTAAACTGACAGCTTCCACTGTTCGTATAGGTTGGTGACATGGGTAAAGACTTGGATTTAGCAGAGAGACCTAGTGCTGAGCTTTTCCCACTGGTCTCACTGTGTCTTGCACTTCTAGTAGTCATCAGAAATTAGTATTTAAGTGACAGAACTTCAACTACTTATTGATTGGCTCTTATGAGAAGTTTTCTGACCACTTCTTAAATTGTGAGAATAGATTTATGATTATATATACTTAAGTCATGTCATAGTGTCTTTCTTGCTTTTACACATACCCAGATCTTAAGACTCGAGTACCATGTTAAGAGATTCTGGGGTGTAGAGAGCAAGTCTGCTAGGTATGTAGACATGACAGAGTCAGAAGAAACAGCCGAGCGCCTCCTTGCTGACTACTGTGAAACTGTGCCTGTGTACAGTGGCTGATTATCTTGAATCTTAAATCTTTCTTTCTTTCTTTTTTTCTAGTTAAGGAGACTTAAAAAGAGTAAATTTTATATTACATGTAATGTTGAAGGCTTTTGTGAATCCTTTTTTTCTTGACAGGATGTTATCTTATAGAAAAATAGCACTAGTTACGCTTTGATTGTGTAAATCCTTTTAGTGTCAGTGGAAATAACTATGTTAATATTGCAAGGCAATGAAGAACCTTGTTTAACATCATTTAATAAAATTAAGTGTTTACATTTTGTTTTAATAAAACTTTACTGAGAAAATAATTAACTTTGTTTTATTTTTAGGGTTATATCCTGTGTTGTGACCTCATGGTTTAAGTGGGAATAAAGATGAGTATAAGCAGTGATGAGGTCAACTTCCTGGTATATAGGTACTTGCAAGAGTCAGGTGAGTACTTCTGTAAAGTAATAGGCTTCAAATTCTTTTACTATTCTCAAAATAATTTTTTTATGCATTTGAAATTTGTACCAGTCCAAAATCGTTGAGCTTTGTTTGTTTCTTGATGTCTGGACTGCCCGTTTAAAGCTGTGTTTGCTGCGTGGTTTAACTCTCTGACTCTTTCAAATATGTTGGGATCATCTCAGGCAAATATAACTAGCAGTTTTCTTTTGATGTTCAGAGATCATTTTTAATAACTAAGGTGTTATGAAGTGGCATGGCATATGTTTAGAAAAACTCAGATACCATCAGCTTGGTAATATATATTGCATATGCACAGTTAATTTTCCTACTTATTGTTAGAATCTTAAAAGCTAAATTAATATTTTTAGAATATTTTCTTAAGTATTAATCTCAATTTATTAAATATATTTTGACCTGAATTCTGATTGATGTATTGGTATAGTTATTAATATAGATCATTGAATGTGGTTTATAATTGATGTTGAAATGATCCAAGTTCTCTACATAAAGATATCTAATCATAAGGTAGAAGCAAAACTATGAGTGAAAATGTTGTTGGAGTAGGTAAAGAAATTACCACTCTTCCTTTCTGAGTAGCTGAGAATATGATGTCTGATGAGAAAGAGCAGGGAGGGAAAGAGCTCAGAGACCAGAGTAACCACCCCACAGAGAATAACCTATTGGGAAGCTTGGGATTTGTTTAAGCTGAGAAGGAGATTTCCAGAGACCGTTTAAGATGACTAATCAAGTGACAAAATAGTGGCCCTCATGACTGTTTGAAGCGAAGGCTGTGAAAGTGTTTGTTAGTTATATAACACTATGCCATGGGAAGGGTTTCTACTCTTGAATATGACTTTCTGTCAAGCCAAAGTTTTGAAACCTTTGGATAAGCAGACAGAAAACAGTATGAGGGACTGAAGAATGGGGATTTGTTATGAAAGTCTCATTTGGTGTATTGGAAAGGCAACTGTTTAGGTCAAACCATTGGAACCTAGAATTCCAGCCACAACAAACTTCATTGACTGTAGAACTGGGCACTTTTGTCTAGAGAGTTCAACCTTGGTTCTGCCATCTAGCGTTATATGATTGTGGTCATCTCTGGAACTGTAGGATTCAGTTGTATTTGCACCGTTGACTTTAGGGGTGCTCATAGCAGTCAGTCAAATATTTAAACAATATGATATGTTGTTTGAGTCATAACTTTTTCTCTAGAAATATCTAATAATACATACAACAAAAAGCCTTCTTATTCCTTATTGTGTCCCCTATGAAGTAAGTAAGCCCAGGAGATGGAGAGAAAGGAGACCATGACAGATAATCTTAGAGAACTCATGTGTGCAATGACTGGACTAAAGTGTCTCGTTCTGGCTCTCAGACAAGCCTTAGGAAGCTCTGGTTCTGTTTTGATAAATAATTGGCTTAGAAGTTATTGACAGGTTTCTGTCCCACCCGGTCCCACAGCCGTTCAGTCCCAAAGAAATACCCAGAGGTCTACATTAATTATACACTGGTTGGCTTAGTAGCTCAGGCTTCTTATTAATTAATTCTTACATCTTAAATTACCTCATTATTCTTGTCTGCATTAGCCCCATGGCTTGGTACCTTCATCAGCGAGGCATCTGCGACCCTGCATCTAGGTGACGACTGCAGACTCTTTCCTCTTTCCAGAATTCTCCTGTTCTTGTTGCCCCACCTATACTTCCTGCCTGGCTACAGGCCAGTTAGCGTTTTATTAAAATACAAGTGATGGTACAGACCATTGTCCCACAGCAAGAAGTGACATTTTTCAGTAAGAACTTGTAAAATCTGTTCCCCCTAATACTGTTTTTAATGTTAACTATACTGTGACATTCATATCTAGAAGAAATGAAGCTATTTTTAGTCTTAAAATGTTTTATACTATTAACACTAGAAAACATGATTTGCTTCCAGATGACTAAATTCAGAGATGGGTTGCTTGTTGAAAGGAATGGCATCGTGATAGCTTTAAATATTCAGTTGGGCCTGCCTTTTCAAGTTGGCTGTCCCTGACTTGTCAAGATGAAGGACAAAAGTGTTTTTTATCATTGGACTTTCATTAAATATTTTTACTTCCATACTTCTCAATTTTGTCTCAGTTAAGTTTGTGATAAGAAAGTTGCTGGGGTCCCCACCATTCAGCGTTTTTAGGATGCCAAACCAGTACAGCATATACCTATTAGGAAGTAATTTCTTCTTCCTTTTGAGATACCTTTAAAAATGTGAAGTATTTGTTACATGTAAGTAAGGGTTGACTTGAATCAGTGTTCCTCCTCTAGTTAGTGTTTGCCTCAGGTGTGGATTTGCTTACCCTATTGACTTACCTGACCACCCTGTGCATTAGCTACCCAGTGGTCCATGATGAGTCATGGCGTTTAAGCCAGGCACAATGTTGACTAAAGCTAATCTGGTTTGGATATTTCCTACCACTCCACCTACATTCAATTTTATTTGTTGGGTAGGAATGTTAAATATTTTCCTTGGTAATTCCTTGTGACCTTTCTGGTATTTGTTTTTCTATCTACTTTGTCTAAGAAGATAAAATTTCAGCTGGGTAATGATAGCACACACCTTTAAACCCAGCACTCAGGAGTTTGAAGCCAACCTGGTCTTCAGAGTGAGTTCTACGACAGCCAGGGCTACGCAGAAAAATGCTGTCTTGGACTTGGGGGAGGGACAAGATAAAATTTTATTTTGTCCTCTTTGCATGTCTGATTGGAGAACTCCACAGATTTGACATATTCAGGAGCTCTGCAACATAATGAACTTAGCTCTTAAAAGAGTGAAACAGATGAATCTTAGGATTGACTAAGTAGAAATTGCAAAAATCAAAATGCACTTACTACTACTAAAGCTATTAAACTAGGTTATGATGTTGGAAAGTCATAGGGAAAAAAAACCTTACGGTTTTAGAACTGAGAGTCTCTATGCCACCACTCTTGTACTTCACTTCTCACTTTTGTAACCTCCTAGGTATGTTCCCCTGAGGAACAACTGAGCAGTGATGATGACTATCTCAAGTGTAATCTTGATGACATATTTTGACTTTTCAAAAGAATCAAGATGCAGAATGGATTTGAGTCTTTACTGTGTCCTGTGACTGTTTCCCAGCCTGAGTTCATAATATAATGTAATAAAGATCTAATGTACTTTCCATAATGGCATCTTCTATTTCAAAGTCTTCCCAGGTGGCTGTCCCCACCCCATTTTTGGTTTGTTGAAGAACTTATTTGGGGACTGCCGTGTTATATACACAGAAATCTCCAGTCTCCAACTTCATTGCCTCATTTCCAGGCATCTCACCTAATGCCTCCTGGACTTAGTCTTGCCCTTTTCTGCTAGTGATCTGGAACCTACTTACCTGATTTAGGAACTTGGGATTCTTGAAGCACACTTCAAAACAGTGTCTTTCTCCCTTATCTCACAGCCACATTTGCCTCAGCCATCTTCATGACCTCAGATGAGGTTAAAACCAGGGTCTTAGAGAAATGCCCATGTCCCCTCCCCCAGTGTGGACCATAGGATAGGAATGCCTGGCAGGAGTGAGAGTTTTGAGGTGTACCTTGGCCTTTCCCAGACTCATGCTGTTAGGAAGTTCACAGCATTTAAGACTTCGTAAGCTGCGATGGGATTTCACAGAGAGCAACCACTCTGTGCATTACTGGAACTTCACTTTGCTCACTGTACTAGATTTTCATCAAAATATGAGACTAATGTAAAGATATTGCTATATGAGTTTCATGTTTTTAAGTATTTTTTTTAAGTTATTTAATGTTTTGAATGGCCTTTCAGTGCAACGAGCCCCTGGGTGTCCTGGAATATGTTCTGTAATGTACCTCTGTCTATGTTTCCTGGGTGCTGGAACTAATTGTTAAAGGAGGCTTAGACTGAATTTTCATTTCGTAGCTCTTTTCTTAAAAGCACTGGTTTAGATGAGTTGTTACTAAATGGTAAATTCGTATTTTTTAAGTTAGTAGATATATAAAAAATAATGATGTTTTAAAATAAAATAAAAATTTAAGTGTTTGACTTTTTATTTCTTTTGGAAACTGTCTCATATAGCCCAGGTTTGTCTCTAGCTCATTGCGTAGCCAAAGATGACCTTGAACTCTGATCTCTCCCTGCCTCTGCCTTGTGCCTGCTGGCAGTTCAAGTGTGCACGGCTACACAGTTGGCTGGAGCCCAGGACTTGTAGCGAAGCATGCTGTGCGAGCATTGCTAACTGAACCACATCTTCAGCCCAAGTGTCTTATAATTTTGCTTTGTTTTTATTGTTTTATAGCTTGTATTTTTATTAACTAAGTCTTTTTTTAAAGCCACAAAACATTGGTTTTTGACAGTTTGTCTCTAAAATTTCAAATATAACCACAGAAGACCTGCTACATATATCTTGATTTCAGTTTGTCTTATAAAGGCAGTTGAGCTGTGTTGTTTATCAAGGGTTTTCGGTGTTTACATGTGTTGCATTTTCTTGAGGAAAGCTGTATTCCTTTTGTTTAGAAAAACTAGAGCCATGTAAGCCAGTAGATTTCATTAACTTACTAACAGTACATTGAGTTTTGTTTAAAATCATATATTTTACTTTGGCTGTCCATTTAGTTTCAAGTGATGATATGTGATTATGAAAGTTTACAGAGTTTGTTACATTTGTAATTTAATATGAAGTTACTAGAAAAGTAAATTCTCACATCTTCTCTTTTGCTTTTAGGATTTTCTCATTCCGCATTTACCTTTGGTATAGAGAGCCATATAAGTCAGTCCAATATAAATGGTGCCCTTGTCCCACCTGCCGCATTGATCTCTATCATCCAGAAAGGCCTACAGTATGTAGAGGCAGAAGTTAGCATAAACGAGGTAAGACAAATGAGTTTCATTTCATACACTGATTCTGATTCTTAAATGTCTGTTTGTTTATTCAGTATATAACCTTGATGTCACTGGCTTCAGACAGATTAAGGTACTCTTAATGTACCCATTATGCTGCTGCAGCTGTATTTGTGGGCTTCTACCCAGTGGCCAGGGTCTCTAGATTATTCCTTTTGTGAAGGGGGCAGTGGTGGGAGCTGTGGTTGTGTGTGTGCACACACACGAGTGCTTTAAGCACGAAGAAATAATTTTTAACACATAAGAAATTTTACTGTATAGTATTGGGAGCAAATTGGTGACAGCTAGTTGAAAAACCATTTTTAGTTTTATGTACCCTCATGGAAGCCAATTACTTGTAATTGATGCCAACTCGTGATGCTCATAACTGTATGTCTGAGGTCATATGTAAGTAGTGTGTTTATTTCAGCTGTTGGCATGCTACTGGTGCCTGAGATAATCTTATCTGCTTCCTGATTCTGTAAATCAGCTTTGTATGTATGACACAGCCAAACTCATTCACTTTGGACTGTATGTGGATGCGGGGAACATGAGGTTCTGGGACAGGGATCTTACAGTCTTCAAAGGACACACTGCCTGTTCTTCCCTGGAAGTCTACAGAACTTTGCTCTAGCTAGAAAGTTTAATATATTCAGGACTTAGAACATGTTAAAGAATTCCCTTTATTTTTTACTTGAGAGCTGAAAACGTCCTCCCCCCCCCACCCTAAACCCCAAACTCAGTGGAAGGAGTTTAGCTGTTAGCAGCCCCAGTGCCTGTTGGTACCCTCAAGGATAGTACCTCCTACTTTGCCACAGGTAGTACCCTCTGTAGGTGCTCTAGACTTATACCAAATGGCAGGTTTGTATATCACACACATCTAGATCATGTGATGTGATTGTTACCCTGTAATGTTTAAAGAAAACCAGCAAGAAAAAGATCTTTCTCGGTTCAGTATAGGTGCACTTACTTATTCCAAGGCCTGAATTCAGAGTACTGATGGAGATGTTGCTCGGTTGTATGACCTAGTCTTATTGGTTGATGTTTTTTACTAGCAGCCTTCTTTACCTGAATTTTATGTTATTTGCATTTTATCATTTGTTTAAGCTTTTACGAATGGCTTCTTGTATTACAGTTATCTTTGTGTGAAGTTTAGCAGGACCTGAAAGAAGAGTAGATGGCTGTTTGTGTCTGCCTCTTGCAGTATCTATCATTCTTCTTCCTTCCCTTGCTGTTCAAGTTGAGAAAATTACCAGGTTTTCCTCAGAATGAAGCCGTTAGTGGAGTGCATGTCACTCTCAAAGCTACATCTCATTTTTCTTTCTTGGTTTTCCACTCTCAGGATGGCACCTTATTTGATGGTCGACCTATAGAGTCTCTGTCCCTGATCGATGCTGTCATGCCTGATGTTGTCCAAACAAGACAACAAGCCTACAGAGACAAACTTGCACAGCAACATGCAGCCGCTGCTGCAGCTGCTGCCGCAGCCACTAACCAACAAGGATCTGCAAAAAATGGAGAGAATACAGCAAATGGGGAGGAGAATGGAGCACACACCATCACAAGTGAGCTAAAAGAATGCTTAGACACTCTCAGAAAGTACTGTGCCATACAAGAGTGTCCCATCCTTAGAGCTGAAGTGATACCTGGTGTTTACTTCTGTCCCCAACTTACGTCACACAAAACAGCTCAGATTTTATACCTGAGGATTCAAAAAGCTAAATTCAATGTAATTTCCTTTTTAGATGTTTCTGAACCCCTTCTACTCTTAAATGAATTTTGAATCTGCATCTTATTCTAAATAAAGTCTGTAATATTCTCTGTTAAACATACAGTAAGGTTCTGACATTGAGGAGTAAAGATGACTCTCATGTTATATGAACGATATCAGCAACCCCTGCTGGCAGAAACTCAGAATAGTATTGTGATAGACTTTAATTCAGCCACATTATCATTTCAGCCTTGCCAAGGCTCACTCCCCTTTCACTCCTTCACCCTGGCCACTTCCATATCCACTTCTGTGTACATAGACACTGCCTTGGTTAAAACTAGCACACTCATACTTCGCAGAAATGTGATTCCCTCTGACAGACTTTGCTTCTCATGATGCAGATAATCATACTGATATGATGGAGGTAGATGGGGATGTTGAAATCCCTCCCAATAAAGCAGTTGTGCTACGGGGCCATGAATCTGAAGTTTTCATCTGTGCCTGGAACCCTGTTAGTGATCTCCTGGCATCAGGGTAAGTTTTTCAAAAGAGCTTCTAGATGTTGGGTGTTTTGTTTGGTTTTAGATAGGATTTACTGTTTAACTGAGGCTAGCTTTGAACTGTTGACCCTCGAGTCCTGGGATTGATAGGCCTGCTTCACCATACCCAGCTCTACACTACCATTTAAGGCTACGTTACTGAATGGACTGCACTTTCCAGACACTTGTTGCTTGCTTATGGTCATGTTGCCTTAGAAAGTAGTATTTCTTTGTGAAGTAAGCTTGATAGGAGCTCTATAATACAGAATAAGAAAAATATTAGAAATGCTTATGCCTGGTAGTCTGCTTCTTATTCAGATGATAAATGTGTGGCTTGAATTCTGGAATGCATGAGATTATCATGAGAACTTAAACTATTTTTGGACTTTGAAGGTCTGGAGACTCCACAGCAAGAATATGGAATCTTAGTGAGAACAGCACGAGTGGTCCCACACAGCTGGTCCTTCGACATTGCATACGGGAAGGGGGGCAGGATGTTCCCAGCAACAAGGATGTCACTTCTCTAGATTGGAATGTGAGTGCTCTCTTTTTTCCTAAATAGTCTGTGAATGAAGGCATTTGATGATTTGATATTATATGGTCAACTTGTCTCCATGTTCCCAAAGTCCTAATCAGAATTAAAGATATTTTGGAAGATTTTACTTGTTACTTCTTAAAAAAGCATTTTTGCGGTATCATTTTGATGTCCGTCTAGTCTACTACCTGCCACCGTTCTCATTCATGGGCGTCTGTGAAGTGTTCTGTAGAGGGATCTTGTCAGTCCTACTCCATAGCATTTACTACCAGATTTGGGATGGGCCTTTCAAAGAACACTGGCTTCATCAGGGAAGGGTGTTTTGCTGGCCTATGTTGGCACTTACACATAAATAAGGGTCTAGTGTGCCTGGGATATGTTCGTAGTAATTAATTGGCCTTAATTGTGTAATGAACAACATGTATCCTCTGACAGAGTGAAGGTACACTTCTAGCAACTGGGTCATACGATGGATTTGCCAGAATATGGACTAAAGATGGTACGTATTTTTCTAAATGTATTGATGTTCTAAGTTACAAAGTTTGAAGTAATTTTAAAGGTTTCTTTTTTTTTTTTTTTTAACTTTAGGTAATCTTGCCAGCACCTTGGGGCAGCATAAAGGCCCTATATTTGCATTAAAATGGAATAAGAAAGGAAATTTCATCCTAAGTGCTGGCGTAGATAAGGTAAATGAACATTTAGCTAAGCTCTGTAAGGACACTATTTGAAAGTAATTTTTCTTTCTTTCTTGATAATCACTTAAATAAACTTCTGGTTTTTTCCAGTATGATTTTATGGCAGTAATAGAAACAATTTCTCATCTGCTTGTTTTCTTAAATCTATTCATGATATCGTTTGTTGATAATGATCACTCTTCATTTTTGCTGGGATTTGAACCTAATGAAATGTCATCATTAAGCTCTTTGTGCTTTCCCAGTTTATCTCAGTGGTGACCATAGATTTGGGGTAACTCAGTGGACCATCTGTGTCCTCCTGTGCTTATTGAAGCAGTTCCTCCCTAGCTCCAGGAAGTGAACAGAGACTGGTTGGCACTGGCTTCTCTCTTCTTCAGTCCCTCTCGACCACACTTCCCTCAATAAGCAAAGGTTTAAGATTTTTTTCGATTCAGTTATTATCAATTGGATGGTGTTCTGGGTGGGGACATAAACTGCCAGAGACTCAGTTCTAGTGAGTGATTTTAACAAAGGAATTTAGGGAGGGAGAAGAGCCAGTACTTGTCTCTCTCACTGGCAGCTTCAGGACCTACCTTAAGTGGTATCAAAAATGTAAGCAGCCATTTTTTTTTTCTTTTTTGTACATGTGAGCTTTGAAGAAGGAGAAATGTTTGAGTATTTCGAACTAGGTCGTTTCACTGTAACCTAATAAGTTTGTAATAAGTTCAAAGCTGTAAATCTATTAAGCAGCCTAACATAGTGTCAGATACTTGGTTGATAAACAATAATTGTTATTGGCAGTAAGTTGGTGAAAAATAACAGAAAGTTAAACCGCATCATGATCATTTCCCCTGACCTGGGTGCAGATCGCCGTGTGCTGTGAGGAATAAAAATATTGAAGTGAAGTTCACTCTAAAGTTACCTTCTGCTTTATCTGTTCTTGTGTTTGCACTCTTTAACATCAGAGAAACTAAGTTTTTTTTTTCCTTTTATTCTCAGACTACCATTATTTGGGATGCACACACTGGTGAAGCCAAGCAGCAGTTCCCTTTCCATTCAGGTAAATCTTGACAGTACACGGGGAAGGAAGCTGAAGTGTTGGCCTCAATGGAATCCATTCAGGACTGCGTGTCAGCCAGCACTCTTGGTACCAGTCCTCAGGAGTCCTGAGTGCTGTAGAGTTGAGAGTGTACATTCTTCACTTGATCAGCTCTCAATCACTTCGCCTTATGAGCCTCATTTTCACTGTATATAAATGGGGGTTCTTTTTATGTGTATTTACTTATTGATTATTGATTGGTTTTTCGAGGCAGGGTTTCTCTGTAGCTTTGGGGCCTGCCCTCGAACTAGCTCTGTAGACCAGGGTAGCCTCAAGCTCCCAGAGATCCGCCTGCCTCTCTCTGCCTCCCAAGTGCTCAGATTAAAGGCGTGTGCCACCACTACCCATAAATGAGGGTTCTTGATAGTTGTTTATTGTGAGGATAGGAAAAACGACTTATGTGGCGATAAATTCAGCTCTGTCTAGGGCACATGTTCTGTGTTTGTGCACTGAAACATAGGCTTCCTCAGTGACTTTTTCAGGCTTCTTCCTGCGTGGTGCAGTCTGAGCATGCAGCTCACTGCCATCAGTTCCTTCATCTTGGAACCCCTGTGCCTGTTCTCACTGACTGGTTTGTTATTTGAGAAGTGAGGGAGGAACAAAATTTTGCTGTATATTCCAGGCTAGCTTCAAATACTCTTCTTTCTTCGGCCTCCAGAGTTCTGGGTTATAGGTGTGTACCTATTTGTTTCGATTCTTAGTGAATTTCTTGATTTCAGTAGCTGAGTAATGTTGACTTCAGCAAGATTGCATGAGGCCAGTCAGAGCAGGAGTTTACCATTACCTGATAACAGTTACTGCTTGGAGATTTGTGCTCTGAGGTTCTACACTGGAAGCTGAGCAGGTGGCTGATCTTACAAAGAGCTAAAATTGCAGCTGTGACCAAACAAACCAATTGGAAGCAAAATGACTTCAGTATGATCTGAGTAGAGTGGTTTGCAGACATGGTGTTAAGCACCGAACGTTCCATCAGAGCTTACCACACAAATATATGTTTATATAGCACCCCCTGTTTACCTGTTCTGCTTCTGTTTCACCTTGGGTTCTAGTCATTCTGCCTCCAGGAATCTCAGAATGATTATGTGTGAGAGCTGTCTCCTCCCTTCTTATATTCCCCTCTAGTGCTTGGATTAAAGGTGTGCACCACTACTGCCCAGTTTCTATGGCAACTAGAGTGACCACTGGGATTAAAGGTGTGTGTCACCACTGCCTGGTCTGCAAGACTGACCAGTGTGGCTGTTTCGCTCTCAGAACTTCAGGCAAGCTTTATCTATTAAAACACAAATGAAGTATCACTACATTAGGATACCCATTTCAGACTGAGGTAGAAGTAAGAGCCAGTGGCTGGCTGTTTTGCTTTTTGACCTTCAGGTTCAGCTCCAATTTCCATCTCTGGGTTTTTATTAATCGTGCTACAATACAGTTTGTTTTTTTCCCTGAACCAAAGTATGTCTGTCTTAGTGCGGATTAATATTTGTTGGCCTTCTCTCATGTCTGAAGCCCACTCAGGCTCTCATAGGTCATGTCAGATATTTACCCTTCTTTGTACTTTTTTTTGTATAATTATCTATTTTCTAAAAATCATTAAAAATTCCAGCCTCCTCTTCCTACTTTATTTCCTACTTCTTAATCTTAGAATTATTTTTTATAAAAGAAATAAATTTAAATAGCTTTTTACAGAATAGTATTTTAAGTTAATATTGAAATATTTACTGAATCAAGCTTTTGGCAGGAAGATAGTCTATACTTGGATCCAAGACAGGAACTGCAGCAGAAGGAAGTCACTGTAGCAGTATCAGAAAGAGAGACCATTAGGAACAGTGAGGTCACCCAGAGAGGAGCAACTGCAGGAAAGAGACTGCAGAACAGTGGAAGGTGCTACCAGTCCAGTGGGAATCTGAACCACTGAGAAGAGGCTACCCAGTAACAGCAGGGGCCATGAGAAACCCAGGCTGAGCAAGGGACAACAGCAGTGTGTCTCCTACTAGTCTTGGGCTCCTGACCCCCTCCTCTTCTCTGTGAAACGCGTGCAGCACTAGGGAGCACAGGAACTGGAGGGTAGCTTGTGAGAGTGAACCTGAGGGCAGACTGAAGAGAACAGGACCGCTGGCATGCCAACAATCACATGCTGCTGACCAGGGTGGCCACAGTCGCTGGATGGTGCAGGTTCCATGCCCTGGAAGTCACATTTAGCCAAGTGTGAAAAATGAAGTAAGAGATGGGATTAGGAAATTTCTGTGAAATGCAAATGGAGAAATATCCTTCACCTTTCTGTTTCTTCTTGTCTCTAAGTGGGGTTGACAGACTGGCAAGGTTCAGAAAGTATTTTTTTCTAGTTTGGCAGACCATAGGAATTGTGTCATAACTGAGGCTAAGTCTAAATGTCCTATTATTTCCCCTGTGAAAACTTCTTCAGCACAGCCGCCTAGTGTGTGAAGACAGTGTTCCCTGTGTGTTCACAATTAAGCCAGTTACTGCTACACTTGCCTTGATCTGTGAAACTAATAACAGAGCCATTGCTGCTTGCTATAGGGGAAAGAAATCTGTAATCGTCTCTGAGCTGAAATTAGGCTGCATACTAAATCCTAGTCAATTTTGGGACTTAGTGATTTTAAATTTAACAGTTTTAAGATTCACTTGATTTTTCTTAGAAGGGGATTTTGCAAGAATTATTTAAAAGAAAATATATTTGCTAATTATCTACAGTGTCCTTGCTTGGGTAGAACAGTTAACAGTGGGAGTGGCTCTGGTGCATTGTTTCTCTGAGCTTTAACCTATAGCATTCTTCCGAAAAGCAGCGTCTTCTTGGTGCTGGCACCATCTCCAAATACTAAATGACATTTAGAAGTGGGTGTTACCCCAGGGTAACAATAGTGGTAGAACCAAAGCTTCCTTCCATCACACGTGCACAGGCTTGACTTTTATTGTTATACAAATGAGAAGTCAAGATTTAGTGTTCCAGTGCACAGTGTGAATAATTGGGCACCATGATCATATAGCTGAAAGTTACTGGTATTTTTGATACTTAGATAGCTTTATCTTTTTAAATTTTTTCTTTGTATCATAAAAAATGTGAAGTAGGGACTAAGAGATGGCACAGCAGTTAAGAGCAGACCTGTGTTCAATTCCCAAATATGACAGTTCACAATCGTTTATAGCTCTGCTTCTAAGGTATCCGACATCTTCACACAAACATGCATGCAGGCAAAACACCAGTGTACATTAAAAATGAAAAAATAAATACATAAAAAAGTGTAAAGAAAAAATATTTACTGCCTAGAACTCTTAATGTCTAGCCATGATTCAGAGCTCTCCTCCCACGTCAGTCATGTGCACAATGCAAGCCTAAACTGTGCCCCTTTCCAGCCCCAGCACTGGATGTCGACTGGCAGAGCAACAACACCTTCGCGTCTTGTAGCACAGATATGTGCATTCATGTCTGCAAATTGGGACAAGACAGACCTGTCAAAACATTCCAGGGACACACGGTAAGAAGTCTGTTCCCTCGTGTAAAATGGTTATTTTTAGCAAATAATATTTCAGAATCATTATTGAGAACGCATATTAAATATCAAATAACAACCTGTTCTATAAAATGAAAATATAAATATTTACTACTGTTTTTAGAATGAAGTAAACGCTATCAAATGGGACCCAACTGGCAATCTCCTGGCCTCGTGTTCAGATGACATGACCTTAAAGGTAATTCAGGTAGTGGGTGCTTTAGGGTGAAGGTGTTTCATGATGTGTGGCTGGGCATTTTAAGGAGTTTTTGGGTTTTTTTTTTTTTTTTTTTTTTTTGAGTTAAGGTCTTGCTGTGTAGCTCTGGTTGTCCTGGAACTCAGTTATATAGACCAAGCTTATCTTAAACTCAAGAGTCTGCCTCCTGAATGCTACCATATCTGGCTTAAGACTTTTTAAAATGTCATTTTGATATGTAAAACTTAAATTAAAGTTTTTTAATTGTTAATTTTTCCCCCTGAAATACTTGTATACTTGAATATAGTAAATTCTATTGAAAGAATGACTGTATAGGTGTACCATGCTGCTGTATTTGTTACCGTTTTCACTGGTAAGAAGGTAATAGGGACATACATTAATCTATTAGAGACTTAGGGAAATTATATATCATGGTGGCTGGGACTTTGTATTCACTGCTGTCTTCAAACTGGATACCGAAGAAAGCCAATGTCTTAGTTACTTTCTATTGCTGTGCTAAGACACCATGAAGAAAGCAACTTATAGAAGAGTTTGTTGGGCTTTACAGTTTCAGATGGTGAGTCCTTGACCATTATGGCATGGAGCATGGAGTCAGGCAGTCAGGCATGGCACTGGCTTATATCAACAACCGTGACACCCAGAACTAAATGGGAATGGTGTGCATTTTTTAATTAAACAGTCCACCCCTAGTGATACACATCATCCAACAGGGTCACACTTCCTAATCCTTCCCAAATAGTATCACCAACTGGGCAAATAATACTTAGTCAAATACCTGATTTCTCTATGACCCAATCAAGTTGAGACAGCATTAACCATCAAAGAACACAGTGTGATGTGACTAAAAGCGAAACTTAATACCTTTCGTACCGCAGGTCATGAAAACATAATTGTGAGGTAAAGACTAGTTTAGTGCTAATCTCCAGAATGAATGTTGGTGCCTCCTCATGCCACACATGATTTCCTGAAACATTTTATTTTTAGCCTTGCAGTATCATTGACTATAGTGACAACCATTACAAATAGGATAGTCATGCAGATAAAATAACTTCTTTTACTGTGTACAAGCTACGTGTTTTTTTCCCTCCCTTCATCTTGAGGATCAAATGGAGGACTTGGGTGTACTAAGAAAGCATGCCAGCGCTGGGCTGATCTTTATTTTGAGTCAGACTCTCAGTATGTCTTGAAATTGAGAGTCTTCACATCTTACCAAGCACTGGGTATGAGCCTATACCACCACAATAGCTTAATTGTCTGTCTCCAAGTTTTCTTCTCATGCTCATGCATTAGAACTTCTACTATGAAGAAAAGCCAATATCCAGAGAAGTTCATGCCATGAATTGAGCTGCAAGTTAAAAAGCCTGTAATTAGATACCTCAGGTTCTAGATTGGATCTTTTCTTAACCTTACAAAGACTTGGGCCACAGAGGATTCCCAAGCAGAAATAGAATGGGTGGTGTGTAATGAAGAGTAGGTGATAGGGTGGTAAACCTGAAGAACAGAATCTAGATCAAGACAATGGCCAAAGTAGATAGGAAATGTAAATAGGGTTGTAAGGGCTATGTCAACCTTGCCAGTGCTGTTGAAAAGACCAAAGAGAACTGTGGAACTGTGAGATCTGATTGCTTCCCTATGACTATTTATCAAGCTACAAAGCACTGTGGTATTCTCTAGCTGTTTACTGCATTTCCAGAGTGTGAATTCCAGTTGTTTTTGGTTGTGTGTATGTATGTGGTTTTGGTACTGAACCTAGGGCCTCACACAGTACTTAACCGCTCACACAAGTGCTCCACCAGAGTTACTATAACCCTCGTCCGAGGACTTAAATGTTAAGATTTGTGCATCTTATGGCTATTCAAAACAATCTTAGAAAAACTGCAGTTAATTAATTCAGCCTTCAAGTTTTACAATAAGGAGTATTTGTGAAGAATTTAATACAACTTATGGAGTAATGTTAAATACAGTTCAACTACTTTTAAGTTTGTTTGTAATCATTCCCTTGATGACTCATTTTGTACTGGAAAGGTAATACTTTAAAATGTATCTGTTATATGGAAAAAATTACCAATTTTTTTCTCTTGGTAGATTTGGAGTATGAAGCAAGATAACTGTGTCCATGATTTGCAAGCACATAATAAAGAAATTTATACTATTAAATGGAGTCCAACAGGACCAGGGACAAATAATCCAAATGCCAATCTTATGCTAGCAAGGTAATGTGTCTGTTTCACTTTTCCTATTGAGTCTCTCAAGAATAAAAATTTTGGGAGAATGTGGCAGAAAACACGGAGTATATCTTGAGAGGAATATATTTCAATGGAAACCTTTAAACGTAGGATTTTTAGCATTAGTATTTCAAGCCTTAATGCCATTTTTCTTTCTTTCTTTTTTTTTTTTTTTCTTTTTTAAATCTCTTAAATAAAACCCCATAATTAGGCTTGTCTTGTTCTTGTAATCCAGCACTTAGGCCAGTATGCCTAACATAGTAATCAACTTGGGCTCTATGTTGAGACATACAGATCATTGGGGCATAGGATAATAATAAAATTGTTGTGTCAGCAGCTTTTTTTTAATTCAAGAGAGAGATGAATCCCAAAATACAGTCATTTGATATTCAGAACCATGGACCAATAACTAGGACTGTTGGGAATACAGTGACTGGGCAGGAGCTGGGCCTTCAGCTTTTTCTTGTTTGTTTTCCAGTTTCTACAATACTTGGATTTTAACAGTATAATCTGATGGGCAGAATGTGGGAAGCTGGGGGCAAGGCCAAGAGAATATTTAGTTACTTATAAAATTATTTTCCCTTTCACTTTCAGTGCGTCCTTTGATTCTACAGTTAGGTTATGGGATGTAGACCGAGGCATTTGTATCCATACTTTGACAAAACACCAAGAACCTGTGTACAGTGTGGCTTTCAGCCCTGATGGCAGGTATCTGGCAAGTGGTTCTTTTGACAAATGTGTACACATCTGGAACACACAGGTACGTCCCAGTACTGTCAACCACACTTACTGAGTTAGAAGCATTTACCTACTTACTTATATTTTGGTTATTCCTCATTTGACATCAATTTACTGTGTAGTTTTAAAAGCCTTTTTAAAATCAACAGTGATTGAACACTGCATTTTTTTGTACAAATCAGAATTTAGAATTAGATCTCGTCTTGTTATTTTATTTTTGAGCAACATAGTGGATATGAAATAAGAAGTGTTGTAGTTGACATTTGTTGAGGTTAAAAGACAAGATTGCATGACTGAAGCAGACTTAACACCCTGCTGCCTTTTCAGGGATGGTACTGTAAAGAGCCTCCTTTCAAATAGAAGCCAGTGAGTGAGCTTTTGTGCCCCATATACTGTGTCTTCTGTGTTCCCCAGGTCTTTGTTGGTGTCTGGCATACTAATATATTATTGGCAACTCTTTTGCAAGATTTCCACCATAGTTAACGTCACAAATTACCTACTACAAACCATCACATTTGAGTAGTTTTTATTAAGTTCTACATCCTGTGGCTTAGGAAGGTCTACACTGAGGAGCTCTGGCCAACTCTGCCCTCATGCCCTAAAGTAACTGTTCTTAGCAGCTTCTTTCATCCTTACTGAGTTGCTCATTGCACAAAGCACCATGAGATTTTCTGGGTCATACTCAGCAGAGGTCCGACTTCCAGACAGAGCATGGCATTTCAGTGGGGGAATAGGGCTGAGTGTCTCCTTACACACCTGAGGGTGTAGGCTAACTTCTCTGAGCATTTTTAAAAATTCATTTTAATTTTACTTTGAAAACTAGCATTGGAACTAAGGACTTCATTACGGCACTTTCTATATACTTTGTTCTTATTGAACTGTTTCCCAGTCCCTTCTCTGATCCTTCCACCCACCCCACAGCCTCCCATTCCATCTTCACATCACATGGGTTTTATTACCCGACCCTCCCCATTAAGACCTATTTAATCCCTTCTCATAACCCCGTTTATGATGTCACTAGATGATAATGACTACTCCACCCACATAATTAAAAACTAAAATCTAGGATCCCCATGAAAGGAAACATGTTATTTATTTTTCTGAGTCTGACATATTTTGCTTAGCAATAATTGTCATTTCAGCCGTTTTCCTGTAAAATGTCATGGTTTTATTTTTTCTTTAAGTCTACATAAAATTCCATTCATAAATATGCATTCCTTTTCTCTGTTGATAAACACCTAGGCTGGTTTCATTTCTTGGTCATCTTGAATAGTACAGCAGTCAACATGGCTGTGCATGTGTCTCTGGTGTGTTGAGGAATTCCTACAGGTGTATACTTATGCCACACCTGCATGTGTTCCTGTCTTTGTGCTCTGGCTTCTGTAGGAACTGGACTTGTTTGCACACCTGCCAGCACGTTGACCCTTGTCTGCTTCATGACAACCATTCTGACCAGGGAAGCTGGGAGTTTAAATGGTTTCTCTGATGCAAGGATGTTGAAAACTTAGGAAACATTTATTGGCCATGTCAGTTGCTTAGTTCGCCGATTCACTGACAGGATGAGTCGCTTATTCAGTGCTTCACTTTTAAAAATATTTTCTCTGTATATTTTTCTAACTGAAGTATAGTTGGCACAAATTTTTTCCCGTTTCAACTTTCTGTCTCTACTCTGCTGAATATTTGCTTCGCTGTACAGAATTATTTCAAGTAATCTCCTCTATCAGTGCTTGGGAGTTAATTCCGCTGTAGGGGAGGTTTCTTTTAGATCATGCTCTTTCCTTTTTCAACTGGATCGTTGGTGGTTTTTGTTTTTTGAGAGGTCTCACTTTGTAGTCAGGCTGGTCTTGAACTTGTCTTGCCTCCCCTTCCAAGTGCTGGGATTAGAAGCATGTTCCTGGATTTAAAATAAAAATATTCTATCTTGCCAGATGGTGGTAGCACACACTTTTAATACCAGTACTCGGGAGGCAGTTGTGGCTGGATCTCTGTGAGTTCGAGGCCAGCCTGGTCTACAAGAGCTAGTTCCAGGGCAGCCAGGGCTGTTAAAAAGAGAAAACCTGTCTCAAACAAACCATAAAATCAAGAAAGAAAAATGTATCATATCTTGATATCTTACTAGACAATGTTGTGGAAGGACGCTTAAAAGAAATCCCACACTAGCTCAGAATTGAGAAATAGATGGTTATTTATTTAGGGGTAAACTCACAAATCAGAATCCTCTGCCTGAACGGAGAATAGAAACGGAATCCAGCAACTGGAAAGAGAGTCGATGCATGTTCTACATTGGCTTATACATTAGAAGAGGCCACACCCCAGTGGGAGGATAACCACTGGCTGGCTGTAAGACTTCCTACAGCACCTCCCCTTTTGTTTAAATAACAGCATTCTAAGCCTAATACAAAATTATATACAATAAGAACAAATATATTCAATAATTATCCTATCCTAACTATAGTTTAAGTCTTGTATAAATAAATAACTTGGCCAAGTCATGAGAGGAAAGTAACTTCAATTGTCTAGTCTTCAACCCCATCAAAGATCTGAGAGGGGAAATAATATTACTTGAGTAAGCGGGAAATGCTGCCAGGAGCTATCATGTCTCACTTCAACAGAGCCCTAAGTTATTTAAATGCCATATGCTACAGCTCTTTGGAGTTGTTGAAGATTACCTATCTATGCAGAGTATAATCTCTATTTAAAGAACCTGATTAGTTTAAGTATGACAAACATAGATGACTTTTGGTCTATAATTCTTAATACCTATATAACTTAAAGACTAAGACTTCGTATTAGAATATTATACAATAAACAACTATGCAACAAGTGAGGACAATGACCTCAGACTGCAAACAATGTATAAGTATCTTGATCAGAGGTAGAAATGTACATTGTAATATGATAAATATATATCAATATATAAAAATGTTTTAAGCAGAGGTAGAAGCATGCATGCATACAGTATTCAGTGTAATTTAACTTTGTATCAGTATACAAGAATCTATACCAATGTAATTGCCTATAAATAATAACTCACAAGTATTCACTCTATTACTTACTATTATTATTATTATTATTATTATTTATTATTATTAGTGTGAGTAAACTCATACTAATCTAATATCCCAATAATTTCCTCCTTTTTTCCCCAAAGAGATCCTTGAGCTGACATAATTTTCCCCCAACCCCCAACACTATACCAATTATAATCAACACCTAAATGATGTCCCTGACCCTGAGGACAAACTTTGTTGGGAGAGGGGACGTTGTCTTCTAGAATTACTTCCAGCTGTCAAGGGACAATGTTCTTTCTATGGGATCCTGTGAAACTAAAATGATGGTTAAGTTTCAAGATACTGTCTGGTATAATTGCAAATAGTCTCTCTGAGTATTTGGTAGGGTTTTTCTGTGCTTCCTATTTGGAGGTATGGCCAGAACGTTGTAAAAAGAAAAAATGCACCATTTCAGCCAACCAAGTTGGAACTATCTTGAGCAGCTGGTACTCAAAACAGGTCTTGTAGAAGCATTATCAGCATCATGACATCATATCAACCAGGTGGAGTTGTTGTGCAGGAAAATTTATTTTTCATTGTGGAAAACGTAAACATTATTTATATAGACCTATACAAATGTATATATTCAATGAAAGGTATGACAGAGACAAAAATAGATAGGAAGAAAAGTAAATATTTTTCTAAATTCTTTTTTCTTTTCCATATCATGCTCCTGACATGAGATAGCAACTCTGAATTTTTATTTTAACAACATGCTTGGATTTAGAGAGGGACAGAGCCAGTGGCCAACTCCAAAGCCAGCTCTATATATTCATAAATACATACATACATACACACACACACACACACATATATATATAATGTCTTATCTCGATTCTTTTTTTTTTGTTTTTCGAGACAGGGTTTCTCTGTGGCTTTGGAGCCTGTCCTGGAACTAGCTCTTGTAGACCAGGCTGGTCTCGAACTCCCAGAGATCCGCCTGCCTCTGCCTCCCGAGTGCTGGGATTAAAGGCGTGCGCCACCACCGCCCGGCTCTTATTTTTCTTTATAAATATATACCAAACAAATTTTGTTGTTATGAAATACTTGTTTAAAACCACCATTTCCAAATTTTTACTTTTGCGTTCCTAAGAGAGTACTGGTGCATACAGCTCAACTTCTAAAAACTGAACAATGATGCATGCCTGGGAGTGAACATAAATATGAATATGATTAACATAAATCTCCAGATTTACTTTATAAGGATATTTTGCTGTGTTTGTTGTATATACCTTTCTTCTAGTTCTCAAAAGGATTTCAACCAAATTGTTTTATTGACACAGCTAAAATATTTAACGCCTGTCAGCACCAGGCATGAAGAGTTGTCAGCCAATACCATAGGAAATGTATATTCTGTGTGATAAAACTGTACATAAATCGTATGATATACTACATATCTTTTAAAACTTGTGATTTGCACTAACAGTTTTTGGTTTATGATTATAGGAGTTCATTGAGGTCTAAAACAGTGGTTTGGTTCATTTTGTTATTGACATGCAAATGAATCAAACTTTTTCTAATGCTTATGTGGGCATTGTGTTAAAGTATTTTTGCATATCTATGTGTGTGCATGTTTGATTTTGTATACTCAGAAAGGAAACTCTGGGTTCATGAAGAATCCATACTATTTTGTACTTTGTATCTTGTATCCTGAATTCTCAGTTCACTAAACATTTTTGTGATTTGGTAAATGTAATCATATTTATTTAAACATTCAGTTTCATGTTCTGTTTAGAGTAGAAACAATACAGCTCTGCTGTTCTTTTTTTGTAGTGAGGAGCGCAAGGAACTGTGTTCCCGCCCAGCTCCCGCACAGGTAGCTTTATACCAAAATAACAACACACAAATTGTATTCTTTTAAACACTGCCTGGCCCATTAGCTCTAGCCTCTTAGGGGTTAACTCTCACATCTTGATTAACCTATTTCTATTGATGAGTGTAGCACCATGAGGTGGTGTCTTACCAGGAAGGATCTTATACCTGTGTCCATCTTGGAGAGGAGAGCTATAGCACCTGCATTTCACTGCCTTCTTCCTCCCAGCATTCTATTCTGTCTTCCCTGCCTAACTATGTTCTGACCTATCAGGCCAACAGTTTTCTTTATTAATTAACCAATGAAACAACATTTAGATAGAAGACCCACCTACATCATTTTTTGATCGTTGGCTACTTGGTCCTTGTATGTTCTGGGTCTCTTCCATCCTGGGTATCATTGCAGTAGTCTTCCTTTCCACTGACTTCATGGAGAACTTGTTGTATTGCTCTTTCAAATGAGTGTTCAGCTTAGTGTTTATATATATACATATATATATATATGTATATATATATATATATATATATATATATATATATATGTTACTGGGGTCTCTTTTCTTTTTTCCTACAATGTTTAAGCTTGATTTTATTAGTGGTCCCTGTTGTAGTCTGTATGGTGTAAGGTCCAGAAAGAAAGTCATCTTTTCATGTGGATAGGCAGTTGTCTTGGTCTCATTCATTGTTTCCTGTTTTTACTATGTATACCAAATCTGTCAACCATGAACATGGTTGGCTGCTTGCTCCTTGCCTCATAGTCCAGAATACTGAGCTAGGTCCCTAGGGGTCCCAGGTGAGCACCCTCTACAGTGAGCTGCATCTCTAGCCCCCAATTCTCTTTTGTGTCCTTCTACATAGCTGAATCCACAGTGCAGGCCTAACTACTCTCTATGGCATGTGTCTCTGTTCTTGGCACTTTAGTCTTCAGCATTTCCTAAATTAGATTTCTGAATTTGGTTAACTACATTAAGTCTATGTATTACTTTGAATTCATTACCCATGAATACGTTATATCCATTTTTCTGGCTATTTCTTCAGTAAATTTTTATGATTGCTCTGATGTGCTTTGTGATTTTTACATTTGTATGAATGCTGTTTTTTAAAATATGTTTTCTTTTTGGTGTTTGCTTAATTAATGCTTGGAAGATTTTTCCAATTGTAATCCATTGTGCCAAAATAATTTCAGTGAAATATAACTTATTTAAGGTTATCTGACCAGCTGTCTGCTGTTGTACTGTTCACTGTTTTGAGTCCCTTTACCTTTTTTTTTTTAATATTTATTTATTTGTTATGTATACAATATTCTCTGTGTGCATGTATGTCTGCAGGCCAGAAGAGGGCACCTTAATACAGATGGTTGTGAGCCACCATGTGGTTGCCGGGAATTGAACTCAGGACCTTTGGAAGAGCAGGCAATGCTCTTAACCACTGAGCCATCTCTCCAGCCCCCCCTTTACCTTTTTAAACCTGAGTGTGAAATGACAAATGGCATCTGGTGGTAGTTTGTCCCGTGAGCATCTTGTTCCAGCATACAGATAAGATAAATGTGACCCACTAATCCTCACTATCACAGATCTGCCTTTGGTTGTGTTTGGACTTATTACCGTCCTGCCTCAACCTAAAGATAGATTGGTAGATGTTCTTAATATAGGTAGCTTGGGCAGGTGGGCGGCCATTTGTTTTTTGTTTTAGCCCCGCGTTTATCCATCTGCCATAGGACTGTGGTCTGCAGGGTCTGCTTTTACACTTAGTCACTCTCCATCCTGCCTCCGTCCTCTTTGTTTTCTCAGTAAGCACAGATACTTAAGGCTGCTGTACTCATTTATCATTGGTCTCAAACTATGAAAACTTTAGGAAAGAGAAATTTTTGAAAGTTCATTCATAACATCTGTGGTTTTTGTATATGGTGTTGAGCTAAATTTGAAGAGGAAGTCAAGACCAAGGTGTTAAGGCCTGTGCGCCAGGATAGTGGTGGGCAAGGTGTGTGAGGGTTTTGTTGTGAAGAAAATCCTCAGGGGTCACTCATGCTCTGTCAGACCTTTGTAGTTTTTAGCTGCACTGCACAGCCTCTGCCCTCTGAACTGTGGCTTCACAGGAAATTACAGTTCTGGTCTGATTTTAGGTATTAAGTAGCAACTGAACTTTTGTTTTCACTAAAGGAATAAAATAGATATTCTTAGAATTCAGCTAAGAGAATGGGATTGTAAACATTCCTGGACACACTTAAGGAACTTCTATAGCATCCTTCAAGAAGGATCTGTGCATCTTTTCTTCCTTTTACCTACCCTGGACTATCCCTGACCCACTCACTACTCAAGGAAGCATGCCGTAACAGCATGAACACAGTGTCTTTCTTGTTTTTTTAAACTTGATCTTTGTGATGCTGTTTTGTTACATACATCTCTCAGTAGCGGGCACTCTTTATATACCCTGCATTGACTGTCCCACCTGTAGCTGTTCAAAGAGGCTCAAGATCTTAATGGGGAGTGGTCACCAAACATCACTTCAGGATAGTCTGATCACATCTGTGAAGGGATTACCACAGCACATTTCTGGAGTTTCAGAACCTGTCTATATTTTTATTTGAAATGAAGTCCTACCTCTTGGTTGTTAAAAATAATGCATCATAATATATTTTTATATTTTTGACTCATTCTCAGACCCCAACTATTCACAAGTTCTATTTTCCTTGACAGTTTATCTAGGTTTATATGAATTACAATAATAATTCTACAATACTAGCCTCCTAAATGGGTTTCTCTTTCCCTGCCCCCACTCTGTTTTTCTCTTTCCCCTCTTATCCTTTTTAAAATTACTATATCTAAATGGAGTTACTTGTAGGAGCACTGGCAACAGCTACATCACTAAAGAAAATGGGTCTTCTTCCCTCAGCGACCATCGGTGTGTGTGTAGGGGGCGGAGTCTCATGATTCCATCTCCCGCATTATAATCTCACCTCACTATTTTCATTTCTATGATGATTCTTATGGTTCTGTTTTTCATATTTTCAGACAGGTGCTCTAGTTCACAGTTACAGGGGAACCGGTGGGATTTTTGAAGTTTGCTGGAATGCAGCAGGAGACAAAGTTGGAGCCAGTGCATCAGACGGTTCAGTGAGTATACTCATACATTTTTAGAGAGCAGGGGACATGTTGAATACACAGTCTTAGCAAAATAAAAAATGTTAATGAAGGTATTGGCATCATCCCACCACCACTCCCTGTGCTGGACATGTGCTAGATGTATCTATTACCTCTGAATAAAGTAAAGCTTAAGGTGACTTTGTCAGTAGAGGAAGTGTTAAGGTTGTAGAGTTGAAACTGATTTCTTCATGGACATATTTGACACTGAGACCTTTAGGATGCTCTTAGTAGGTTGTTTTTTGAAAAAACGGTAGTACAGCCTCTGCTGTTGTAAAACAGAAGCTACAGAGTTCCAGGGTTATCAATGAGATGGCTTTCATAATGTTGATGCCATTTGTTAAGATTTGAGAGTTAGGAACAGTACTTTGTATGTCTCCCATCTCCTTTTTACTGACTGTAAAGATTAATTTCTGAAACTTATGACAGCATTTCTTCAGTTGCTGTAGCTTGTGGGGATTCATTGCTCAGCTTAGTGATCGTTGGCCCTTCACTTAAGTCTTTTTCTGTGATTTGTTGTTTTCACTTTATGAATATTCAGCTTAGAAACATTATAAATTACAGTGTGATCCATATACAAGTTAAGCTTGAAATGTAAGGCAGATTTCTGGCTGACTGTTGTAATCTCTTACAGGTGTGTGTCTTAGACCTTCGGAAATAGCGTTACTAGTTGGAAGCCATGGACCGACTATGAATGTGTACATAGCCACAAGACTATCCCTGACCTACATCCTGCTATAGTCCCACTTGAACCATGGCCAGTCCACTACAGCCAAATCTAAGAGAAATATATACATGCAGTATATATGAACACAGCTGTACCCTGAAGATGAGTCTCTTCCCAGCTTGTGAATTCTGCTCACCAAGTGCTGGGATCTAACCTGCTGTGCCCCTAAGTAGCATTTAGAAGTTTGGATATGAAAAGCAGAAGAGATGGAATATGCGTTATAAGAGCAAACCACACATGTACCAGTTTTGGATATTAATAACAGCCTTGTTTCTCTCTTTAAATCAGCCGACACCATGGATTATATTCTTTTTTCCCTTCAGTAGTGCACAGTTTGTATGTACAGAGAACAAGGACTTAACAAAAACTTGCGGCGGTAGTTCGTTCTTCCTTTCAAGTTTGTTTTGGTTTAGATTATGGATGCATGAAGTAAGGGAGTGAATCATTTTCTTGCTTTTATTTTTCCTTACCTTTTAAAAAAAAAAAATCTTAAAAATATTTTACTGCATTCTTTGGAAAGGTAGATGTTTGGTACATTTTATGGCTCCCAGAGCATATATTCAGTTGATGCATATTGTGAAGGAGTTGGAATTAAAGGAAACCACATGACGCCTGTCATGTTACTCTCTAAGACACATCAGCAAAGGGTATTATGTTATCTTTCTTTTGGGGTTTTGTTTTTGTTTTATGTGTGTGCGTCTGTGTGTGTGTGTGTGTGAGAGAGAGAGAGAGAAAGAAATAATAGCTTAAGTAAAATAGTTTTTTCTTGGGGACGTATTTCTGCCAATTAAAGACTAGAAGGGCACAATTTTTTTTTAAATACCATAAAGAAGAGACACATTTTTTTTTTAAAAAAAATAAATCTTCTGATGTTTTGCAGCCATAACTAAATTATGGTCAAAATGTGCACTATTATGAGAATGAGCAACGTAGGATGGGGCTTTTTTTTTTCTTTTTCTTTTTTTAACCATTTGTCTGTTTTACTTATTTCTTAAGAGATTAAAATATTTCTGGATAAGGATTAGCTTCTCAAAGTGTCCATCATTTTGTATAGAAGCTTAAATATGTAATGTAACCAGATTCCAGTATTAAAAATCTCTCATGTTATTTTTCTTTTTTACAAAGCAAGATTATGGCATATAACACTGCCATTACTTGGTAAAATGTTTGCTACCTTAGTTTTAAAAACAACTTTTAAAGGCTTGCTTAGAGGTTTCTGAGTAGCGGTGACTGAGAGTTCAGGGAGAACTGTGGCTGCTGTGCCACTCTGCCTGCATCTGTGGCTTCAAGGCTGCACTTTGTCAAGCAACGTAGATCTAAGCTGCTGTTTTCCAGTAATCACTACTATATCATGTCTTCTACTCTGTTCATATCAAGTATTTTTTAAAGATATAGGCATCCAATCAGATCTCTTCTTGTGCTCAGCTGAAAGTACAATATACCTACAAATATTCACTAGAGGCCATGTTTGCGAAGGTGCTTATTAACAGGAGAATCCCAGGTGTGTCGCTTCTGAAGAGAACAGTTGTCAAATTTATATCTTTAAATTTTGTATTAAGAAATTGCTTAGAAAATTTATAACACTATTTGCGTCACTAGTTCTTTTGAGGCCTTTGACTGCTGAGTCCCACCCTGTGTTTTGGTAAGCGTCTCGAACCCAGCCCTGCAGCCTCGATGCTCAGTATCTGCTGCTTTGTTCTTTGCAAAACAGCATTGATTGACTCAAGTCTTGTCTTCACTAAGGTAGGGTAGCATTTGCTTTTGGTAAAGAGGGTGAATACACTTAAATTTCACTATACATTGTTATATCTCCCCATTGTTCTTAGTGGGGTCTGGGATACTGTAATAATATTTTTAAAATTTACACCCAGAGAGGCAGTCGTTTATGGTTTGTGCCAGGTATTTTTAGGGTTGAATTCACTGAGATATGTAGAGCTCACTGCTCTGGGGCTCTGTAGGAAATTTACAATGCTGAGTATCTGGCACTTGTGATTCTGCTTATACTGAGAGGGTCACATCTGTTGGCCTCTGTTGTTGTTTAAAAAAATAATAAAAATAAAAAAAATGTGTGCAATAATTTTTAAATGTGCTCCCAGGAATAGATACAAACGTTTGAGCATGCCTGCGCTGCATTTCCTTCAGCGGTGCGTTTCTCAGTTGCACTGAATCTAAGCAGAAGTCAGAGGTGGTTGCTGATAGTGCTTTGTATTTTGATATGACATTTTATTCATTTGCATACAGTCATTGACATTCTTCCCAGCTGATTCAAAGACAGTCACAAATTCCTGCAATACAGCTGCCAGAATGAGAGCTGAATTTTATGATGTTGTCTTGCTTCCTGTTGGGTGTTTGTTGGTTTGGTTTCTTTTCCTCCTTCTTTGGCTATTTTACTTCAGCACCTAACTATGACAGGATGTCTAACAGAGCATCAGTGCAGAGCTTTCTGTCCCCAAGTCTTAGGTCTTGGATCTTTCTGGACAGACTTGTCTGAAGGTATGTCCATCTTTAGGCTGGTGGTGCTTTGTGAGCATAGGACCGGTGTGCTTTGCTGCTGCTGTCTCTGTCTCTGTAGCCTGCCTGTGTGCCACAATGCTGCTCCACAGATGCTGCACCATGTCTCTCCACATGATCATGGGAGACCATGTTTCACAGCATATGAAGTTCTGTCTTGGGGTTCTTACTTTCCTTCCTGTCTTTTTCTGAGCGCTTACTCTGAAGATCCCCAGAGTCCAGTACTCTTTCTATGGTGTTCATTTAAATCACTGTTTTTTGCTCTATGGTAAGGAACTTAATCATAAGGAAAAGAGAGCAAGGAGACTTAAATGAATACTCTTTGATTAACATCGAATAGAGGGAGCAGCTGCCACCCTTAGAAGGCATGAAGGAATCTCTGCTCTCCATGCTGGAGACATAGATTTGCCCCATTTCCTTTTTCCATGATCAGGTAATATTGACTTTCAGATGACATTAGGAGTGGTAACTGGAATAGCTCTTAGAGTGTAGCAAATTCTGTTTTCATGAATTATTCTCTAGGTGAGTATGTTTTTAGGATTAAAGACCTTTTGCAGATACTGAAAGTGCCTCCTTTTGTGGTATAAAAAAACAAATTATGGTGCAAAAAGTAATCAATAGATTGAATCACATGAAGGTTTTTTGCTTTTTGACATAAAAATGTCAAGAGACAGGCCAAAGATTTGTACTTTTCACTTATAAAGCACTCCTTTTTTTCCTTAGGATTCTTTCTGTCGAATCAGATTTAATGAGAGAGTACTATTTTTAAGGAGCTATCTGTTAATGTAGAATGATTTTTGTTAAAAAGAGTACTGTAAAATATGAATGAGGAACAGAGGCCCACAGAGGATCGGGCATTGTAGTATTGAAAGGAGTCGCAAATGACCAGGCTTCTGCTAGCAGACATGACAGGTTTTACCAGATGCATAGGAAAACCATCTCAGACAGTGCTGTCTTGCTCTTTTAAAGACCATTTATGTTTTTGTGAGCATGTTGCATATTTCCCCAAAGCTTCATTCCCTTGAGCTAAGAGTGGTACTTGCATAGTTGCTGTAGAAATTCTGCCTGCGTGGACCAACATTGTGGCACACCAGCAAAAGCCAGCATTTGGGGGCTAGCAGCCAGCCTGCAGAGACCCTGGGAGTGATTTTTCGTTTGATTTTGGTTCCCTCCTTTTCTCTGAAATCAGCAAGGAAGGAAGGTTGAGCTCCTCCTTCTAGTAATAGCTCTGAAGTGTCTGTCATGTTTAATATCAGTTTTTAATACATGATTCTAGTTGAATGTAGAAGAGAGAAAAAAAGGGAGTGGAGTGCTCACAATTTTTTAATCCACTCATTTCGAATCTTGTATCTTCTATATGAGTTCTGAGGTGTCCATAGCATTCTTTATTTCTGCCCTTCTGTGATAGTGTTGAAGCAGGTTGAATAACCAGGCTTTTGATTGTTTGTTTAAAAAAAAACCTAGCAGGCTATTTCATGTTTTCTTTGGAATTTCTGGGTAAGTTGGAGGAAATGTTGTGCATGTCATATCTGGTATACTTTTTCATCTCATTACAAGCAGGCAGACTTCTTTGTGTATCTCTGCCATCCTTAAATACAGAAGTGATTTCTCTCCTGACTTGGACATTATTGTTATATATAATGTTTTCATTTGGGTTTGGCAAATCCGTTGGGTCTAATTCTGTGAGCACACCATAGCACTGGGTGGTGATGTCTGCATCCTCTAATTCTGTGAGCACACCATAGCACTGGGTGGTGATGTCTGTATCCTCTCTTTAGTTCTCCAGTTAACTGTAAAGCTGTTGTAAGAGTATAAACCAGCCCGGGACAGTTTTTGTATATGTTAAAGAACTTTATTGTTCAGTTGTCATGATAATTGTGCAAGGAAGACCGATGCAGATGCCTGTCTCTCCTGGACCATGTCAATGACACTTACGATGTATTTTGGTTCCACATCACAGTGATTTGTCCCTTATGACCCTTTGACCCTTTCCAGGCACATTTTTTGTGTGTGTGTGTTGTTGTTGCAGTTTTCTCCTTTGCGTTGTATTGCTTTGACAACTGTAATTTGAATCAGATCTGAAAGAGGTCCAGAATAAAATATATTTTGATATTATGTTGGCTGTGTACATATATAAAACCTTTGATCCCCATGTGGTTTGTAAAGACTATTTAGTCAAGTAAAGAGAGGGATGGTGTTTGTTTACAATTTCCTGTTTACATTTCAATTGCTTTTATCTCCCACTAATCAGTGTAGAGTAAATGATTTTGCTCCAAGAGTCTTCCCTATTACAACCTCTCAGTCCTAGCTCTCACTGTCTCCAGTGAGTATAACTGCCATGGGAATCACTGTTTTCATAAACATTGTTTCCAAGATGTATACTTTAAAGAAGCCCATAGATGAAATTAAAGTTTTTGCTATTTTATTACTTCTTGCAGGGGATAAGATTTTTTAAAATGGAGGGATTATTTTCTATATTTGTTAAATAATAGCATGTAATAACTAAAAGATCATGATGACTCCTAAGTGATTTTGAAAATGTGATACTTTATTTAGAGTGTTTCTGTCATGAATGAAGACTCGGGTTCACTGTTAGCTTCATACGCAGTGACACAAGACACACCACATGTGCCACTGAAGGCTTTCAGGGCAGGAGCTCCTCCCTCCACATAAACAAAGCGCACTGCAGTGGTTAGCTAATTGCTTATATTACTGCAAACATAATCTATGATGAAAGTCTCAAGGCACCCTTTCCAGCCTCCGTTACTCTCAACACTTTTATAGTTACCAGAGACTTTTTCAGAATAGAACCTTCGGACATGTTCTTCATTTTTTTAGTCAAGTTGCCTTCTCCATGTCCACCTTTCTTTAGCTCCTCGATAGGAACAGGCAAATACAGCCTTGTCATGCTGTCACTGCAGTTACTAGAGCTAACAACCTTTAGTTTTCAAGCAGTTAACTTATATTGCATGGCATAGGTTGTTATTAGCATTCTGTTTTTATACTTTTCCAGAAAGCATTGGGCTGCCAAGGATTAGAGTCTGTATGAGCCTGAAATTTAAGCAGAAATTCATTGAGCCCAGCATTGCAGGGGGGGTTACTTTTTATTTCCTAGTTCTCATACTTTATCATGAATTAGGTTTCTTACCTACTATAATATGTAGCTGACTAGGTTAAAGTTTACTGGGTTTTATTTTTCCTATATATTCACTTGAAAACTACAGTAGAAGAAAAGCCATTGTGGACACTTGGTTTTGTGGTGCTTTTCTCTGCTGCACGCAGGCTCTGTTAACAGTGAAAATGTTTATCCTATGCTACCTTTTCCTGCATGCTTCTTTAAATGTCATCTACCAATGCTTAATTGTCCTAACTTGTAATATTTTTGTATTAAATTTTTTAGGAGTTCCTTGTAATTTCTTTATAATTTAAAATATATTAAACACAAAGTGTTTAGTAAAGTCCAGCTGACAATTACTAATGTTTCTTGGTTGTTGGGTTTATATGATCCAGAGGGAAGGGAAATTCTTTTAAAAACTAGGACCAATGGGTTGGAATTAGCACTGGAAAACAATTATTTACTTTAAAATAACATACTGATAACAGTGTCAGATTGGACTACCCAACAAGATGCCACTGCTGGCCAGGACAAGCACAGTGTGGGTGGCACTGCTCTGGGATCCCAGACCTGGAGACACCAGCTTGCCAGTCTACATAATTCAGGAAAGTAAAACACCTGTGCATTGCCAGAAAGTTGACTTTTGCATCACCTATTTTACATACAGCCTTGGTCATTTGAGGAGACTTACAGGAGGAGGAAGAAAGCACAATCCCCTGCATGATAAGTGAGGATGATACAGAGAAACCCCAAGATTATCAGAGCCAATGTAGTTTACCTGATCATGCCTATGAGCTAAGTGCCTACACACCTGTCATCCTAGCATGTGGGAGGTGGGGTCAAGAAGTTCGGGTTCAAGGTCACATGTCCTGTTTGAGGCCAGTCTAGCCTACATGAGATTCCCCTCCATCCCAAAGAAAAATACTGTGTAGTATTAGTCTTGATATTTCTGACTAGGTTGGCAGAAATATTTCAATGTGGAGTAACATGCATGAAGAGTGAATAGTAACAGGTAATTAATTTTAACTTAAGAAAATAGTATACCTGGGCTTTTTGGATGAAAGAACGGAAGAGGTGCAGCCTATCATCATCATCATCATCATCATCATCCAGATAGGACCTCTCTTGGCCTCTTTAGCTGGACTGGACCTTGAAGCAAGTATCGGGATTACATCTATGCACGGCAAATCCTTATTAAGCCCGACCCATACATTCTGAAATCCTTCCTGCTTAGTTGCAAAATGTTCTGGAGAAATCCTTTGAGGGAGCAGGTCCAAAACAGCAGGCCTGAGTCAGCAACCTTTTCCGGAGAAGGCCTGATGCAGCGACCTCCACAGGAGCAGGTACAAAGGAGTGACTGCTGAGGGAGCAGACCCAAGCCAGAGACCTCCACCAGAGCAGGCCCAAGGCAACAACCTCCATAGAAGCAGGCTTGAGCCAGTGGCCTCCAATGGGACAGACCAAAGGCAATGACCTCCACAGGAACAGGTACATGGGAGACACTGCTGAGGTAGCAAGTCTGAGCTAGAGACCTCTGCAGGAGTGGGCGTAAATCAGTGACCTCCCATCTTCACTGGAGCAGGCACCTGGCAGCAACCTTAAGGGAGTAACCCAAAACAGGACCTCTGCAGGAGCAGATCCAAAAGACCCCCCAGGAGCACTGAGCGACCTCCAGGAACAGAGTGACCTCCATGGTAACTGGGACCATGGCCCTTGACTATACCATGAGGAGCAACCATCTGAGCCTTGGATCCACTTGCACCTGGAAGATTGATCACCAGAGACAAAGCCCCCAAAAACACCAGTCAGAGGAAAAGATGGGTAGATAAGGTAAGAACACACTCAACACCACTCAAAGCAACATGACACCAACAAAAACTAGTGGCTCTACAACAGCAAGACTTAAACACCCAAGTATAGATGAAGACAGAAAATTATCTAAAAAATTAGCTTTAGGAGAATGTTTGAGGCCCTTAAAGAGGAGATGAAAAAAATTCCTCAAAGAAATGAAGGAAAAGACAAAAAACAAAAAAAAAATTGGAGAAATCAATAAATTACTTTAAAAAAACGAGAAAAACCAAACAGATGAAGGAAATGATTGAAGACTTTAAAACCAAAGTAGAGACAATAAAACAGGGAATTCTGGAAAAGGAAATTATAAGAAAATGATCAGGAACCACAAATGCAAGTATAAACAGCAGAGTATAAGAGATGGAAGAGAGAATCTCAAGTTCTGAAGATACAATAGAGGAAATAGACTTAGTGGTCAAAGAAAATATTAACAAGAGCTTAACACAATATCCAGGAAATATGGGACAGCATGAAAAGACAAAACTTAAGAATAGTAGGTATAGAAGAAGTCCAACTCAAAAGCACAGAAAATATATACAACAAAATTGGAAGAAAACTTTTCCATCATAAAAATATACATATGAAGATACAAAAAGCTTACAGAATACCAAATAGACTGGATAAAAGGAAGAGTCCACTTACCACATAATAATCAAAACATTTAAGTGTACAAAATGAATATTACGAGGTGCAAAGAAAAAGGGCCAAATAACATATAAAGGCAGACCTATCAGAATTACATCTAACTTCTCAATGGAAACAAAGCCAAAAGGTCCTGGTCAAACGTTATGCAGACATTAAGAGACCACGGTGCCAGCCCAGACTTCTATACCCAGCAAAACTTTGAATCACAGTAGATGAACAAAACAAGATATTCCGTGACAGAAGTAGATTTAACCAATACCTAGCCACAAACTCAGTCTTGCACAGACTACCAGAAGAAAAATTCCAACCCAAGGAGGCTAGCTACATCCATAACAGCATAGACAATAGAGGATCACACAACAGCAAATCCCAAAGAAGGGAGAAACACACAAAATATCAACAAAAACTAAAATGACAGGAACCACCAATCACTGGTTATAATATCCCTGAGTATAAATGGACTCAACTCACCAATAAAAAGACACAGGCTAACAGATTGGATATGAAAACAGAATCCATCCTTCTGTATACACTAAACTCACCTCAACCTCAAAGACAGACATTGCCTCAGAGTAGAGGGTTGGGAAAATTTTTTTAATCAAATGGACCTAAGAAACAAGCTGGTGTAGCTATCCTAATCACTTAACAAAATAGACTTCAAATTAAATTCAACCATTAGAGACACGGATATTTCATATTAGTCACAGGAAAAATCCATCAAGAGGAAATCCCAATACCCAACATCTATGCCCCAAATTCAAGGGCACCCTCATGTGTAAAAGAAACACTACTAAAACTTAAATCATATGTTAAACCCCACACACTAATAGTGGGAGATTTCAACACCTCATTCTTACCACTGGACAGGTCTGTCAGACAGAAAACTAACAGAAATAAGGGAACTAACATGATATTGCTCAAATAAACTTAACAGATATCTATAGAACATCCTGTTCAAACAAAAGAATATACCTTCTCACTTCATGGTAATTTCTCAAAAATGGAACATAAACTAGTCAATAAAGCTAACCTCACCAAATACACAAAAAAATGGTGGATTTCGTTGACATATTTGTATGATGCAGGGATGGGTCAACATACAAAAATCTGTCAATGTAATACACCATATAAACAAGCTGAAAAATAAAAACCACATGATCATATCATTAGATGCCAAAAGAGCATTTGACAAAATACAACATCCCTTCATGATAAAGGGGAAGAGCATCCTGGGAAGAGCATGGATACAAGGAACATACCTAAATATAATAAAGGCAATATACAGCAAGCCAACAGCCAACATCAACCCATTGGAGAGAAACTCCGAGCAATTCCACTGAAATCATGAACAAGACAAGGTTGTCCACTCTCTCCATATCTATTCAATATAGTTCTTGAGGTCCTAGCTAGAGCAATGATACACCAAAGGGATACGAAGGGGATACAAATTGGAAAAGAAGTAAAACTCTCACTTGTTTGCTGATAATATGATAGTTTACATAATTGATCCCAACAATTCTACCAAGGAACTTCTACAACTAATAAACACTTTCAGCAATGTAGCAGGATACAAGATTAACTCAAGATCAGTAGCCCTCCAGTACACAGATGATAAAAGGGCTGGGGAAGAAATCAGAGAATCAACACCCTTCACAATAGCCACAAATAGCATAAAATATCTCTGAGTAACTCTAACCAAACAAGTGGAAGACGTGTATGAAAAGAACTTTAAATCTTTGAAGAAAGAAATTGAAGAAGACACCAGAAAGTGGAAAGTTCTCGCATGCTCTTGAGTAGGCAGAATGAACATAGTAAACATGGCAATCTTACCAAGAGCAATCTACAGATTCAACGCAATGCCCTTCAAAATCCCAGCAAAATTCTTCAAAGACATAGAAAGCATGGTACTGAACTTCATTTGGAAAAGCAAAAAAACCCAGGATAGCCAAAACAATCCTGTGCAATAAAAAAACTTCTGGAGGCATCACAGTCCCTGACTTCAAACTCTACTACAGAGCTATAGTACTGAAAACAGTGTGGCATCGGCGTAAGAACAGACAGGAGGACCTATGGAACTGAATACAAGACCCAGATATCAATCCACACATCTTTAAAAACCTGATCTTTGATAAAGAAGCAAAAAATATCAAATGAAAAAAAGAAAGCATATTTAACAAGTGGTGCTGGCATATCCAGATATCAACATGTATAAGAATGAAAATAGACCCATATCTATCACCATGCACAAAACTCAAATCCAAATGTATCAAGACCTCAACATAAAGCCAGCCACACTGAACCTTTTAGAAGAGAAAGTGGGAAGTACAGTTGAACACATTGGCACAGAGAACCACTTCCTAAATATAACACCAGCTGTACAGACACTGAGAGAAACAATAAATGGGACCTCCTAAAACTGAAAAGCTTCTGTAAAGCAAAGGGCACGGTCAACAAGACAAAACAACAGCCTACAAAATGGGAAAAGATCTTTTTTTAAAAAAAATTTCCACCTCTTCCCATTTCCCTCTCTCTCCCCCCTCCTCCTCCCCCCTCTCCAGTCCAAAGAGCAGTCAGGGTTCCCTGCCCTGTGGGAAGTCCAAGCTCCTCCCCCCTCCATCCAGGTCTAGGAAGGTGAGCATGCAAATAGACTAAGCACCCACAAAGCCAGTACATTTCAGTAGAATCACAACCCAGTGCCATTGTCCTTGGCTTCTCAATCAGCCCTCATTGTCAGCCACGTTCAGAAAGAGTCCGGTTTGATCACATGCTTCATCAGTCCCAGTCCAGCTGGCCTTGGTGAGCTCCCATTAGATCAGCCCCACCATCTCAGTGGGTGGGCACACCCCTCGTGGTCCTGACTTCCTTGCTCATGTTCTCCCTCCTTCTGCTCCTCATTTGGACCTTGGGAGCTCAGTCCGGTGCTCCAATGTGGGTCTCTGTCTCTGTCTCCATCCATCGCCAGACGAAGGTTCATATTCATCTTTTTGGGTCTGGGTTACCTCACTCAGGATAGTGTTTTCTATTACTTTCCCCACATCAGACAGAGGTCTGATCTCCAAAATATATAAAAAAAACTCAAGAAATTGGTCACCAAAAGATCACATAATCCAATAAAAAAATGGAGTATAGACCTAAACAGAAGACTCTTAACAGAGGAATCTAAAATGGCTGAAAGTCACTTAAGGAAATGTTCAACATCCTTAGTCATCAGAGAAATGCAAATCAACATAACTCTGAGATTCCATCTTACACCTGTAAGAATGGCCAAAATCAAAAACACTGATGACAATTTATGCTGGAGAGATTGTGGGGAAAAGGAAACACTTCTGCCTTGCTGCTGGGAATGCAAGCTGGTACAGCCCCTTTAGATGTCAGTGTGGTGATTTCTCAGAAAATTAGGAAACAACCTTCTTCAAGACCCAGTAATACCACCTTTGGGTATATATCCAAAGGATGTTCAATCGTGCTGTAAGGACATGTGCTCAGCTATGTTCATAGCAGCTTTGTTTGTCATAGCCAGAACCTGAAAGCAACCTAAATGCCCCTCGAGCAAAGAATGGATAAGAAAAATGTGGTACATTTGCACAATGGAGTACTACATAGCAGAAAAAAATAATGACATCTTGAATTTTGCAGGAAAATGGATAGAGCTAGAAAACATTATTTTGAGTGAGGTAAGCCAGACACAGAAAGACAATTATCACATGTACTCATGTAGGTGGTTTTTAAACATAAAACAAAGAAAGCCAGCTTACAAACCATAACACCAGAGAACTTAGACAACAATGTGGACACTAAGAGAGACTTACATAGATCTAATCTGCATGGGAAGTAGGAAGTAGAAAAGACAAGATCTCCTGGGTAAATTGGGAGCATGGGGACCTTGGGGAAGGGTTGAAGGGGGAAGGGGAGAGACAGGGAGGGGAGCAAAGAAAAAATGTAGAACTTAATAAATATTAATAAAAAATGGGATAACCCCAATATCTTATTGAATCACCATGGCTTATAATTAGAATTTAACAGCAACACTAATTTCAGAAAATGCACAAATAGATAGAAATTAAACAATGCTTACCTGAATTTTCAATGGATCAAGGAAAATATAAAGAAAGAAAATTAAAGACTTTCTAAAATTCAATGAAAATGACTACACAACTTACCCAAATGTATGGGTGTGAAGAGGTAAGTTCACGGCACTAAATGCCTACATAAAGAAGCTGGGAAAATTCCAGACTAGTAAGTTAACAAAATACCTGAACACTCTAGAACAAAGAGGAGCAAACTCATTCAGGAGGACTAGATGGCAGGAAATAATCAAATTGAGAACTAAAATCAACAAAATACAAATAATTCAAAGAATCCATAAAAGGGTTGTTTCTTTGAGAAAATCAACAAATTATACAAAGCTTTATCCAAACTAACCAAAAGGCAGAGAGAGAATATCCATATTAACAAAATCAGAAATGAAAAGTGAGACATAACAACAGACACAAAGAAAATACAGAGAATCAGAGGTCATACTTCAAAAACCTGTACTCCACAAAATTAGAAAAATTAAAAGACATGGACAAATTTCTGGATAAATATCACTTGCCAAAATTGAATCAAGACCAGCCAAACAAATAGACCTAAAATTGCTAAAGAAGTAGAAACAGTCATCAAGTCTCCCAACCAAAAAAACAAAAAAGTCCAGATCCACTTGGTTTCAGCACAGAATTCTACAAGATTTTCAAAGAAGAACTAATAACAATACACCTCAAATTGTTCCACAAAATAGAAACAGAAGGAACATTGCCAAAATCGTTTTACAAAGCTACAATTACCCTGATACCCAGACTACACAAAGACATTACTAAGAAAGAGAATTACAAACCTATCTCACTCATGAACATTGATGCAAAAATACTCAATAAAATATTGGCAAACCAAATCCAAGAACTCATCAGAAAAATCATCCACTGTGATCAAGTTGGCTTCATACCAGAGATGGTGTGATGGTTCAGCATACAAAAATCTATCGATATACTCTACCATATAAACAAACTGTAAAAAAAGAAAACAAACATATGGTTATCTTATTAGATGCTGAAAAGCCTTCGAAAAAATACAACATCCCTTCACGATAAAGGTCTTGGAAAGAACAGGGTTACAAGGAACATAATAAAGGCAACGTGCATCAAGCTAACATCGAACTAAATTGAGAGAAACTCAAAGTGATCACACTGAAGTCAGAAACAAGACATGGTTGTCCAGTTTCTCCATATCTATTCAATATTGTACTTGAGGTCCTTGCTAGAGCAATAAGACACCAAGAGAGATCAAGGCGATACGAATCAGAAAAGAAGAAGTTAGACTCTCACTATTTGCTGAAGATATGATAGTTTCCATAATTGACCCCAAAATTTCTCCCAAGGAACTTCTACAACTCATAAATACCTGTAGTAATATAGCAGGATGCAAGATTAGCTTGAAAAAAAGTAGGCCTCCTTTACACAGATAATAAATGGGCTGAAAAAGAAACCAGAGAAATTTTACCCTTCACATCAACCACAAATAACATAAGATATCTTGGAGTAACTCTAGTCAAACAAGTGGAAGACCTGTATGATAAGAACTTTAAATCTTTGCAGAAAGAAATTGTAGAAGACATCAGAAATTGGAAAGATCTCCCATACTATGTTAAAATTAACATAGTAAAAATGTCAGTCTTTCCAACAGCAATCTACATATTCAATCCAGTGCCCATCAAAATCTCAGCAAAATTCTTCACATACCTGTAAAGAACAATACACAGCTTCATATAGAAAAGCAAAAAAAAAAAAAAAAAAAAAAACAGGATAGCCAAAACAATCTCCTATACAATAAAGGGACTTCTGGAGGCATCACAATCCCTGACTTCAATCTCTACTACAGAGCTACAGTACTGAAAACAGCCTGGTATTGGCATAAAAACAGACATTAAGACCAATGAAACCAAAGCAAAGACCTAGATATCAATCCACACACCTACAAATACCTGATTTTTGACAAAGAATCAAAAAATATAAAATGGAAAAAAAGAAATCATATTCAACAAATGGTGCTGTCAGAACTGGATAGCAACATGTTGAAGAATGAAAATAGATCCATATCTATCACCATGCACAAAACTCAAGTCCAAATTGATCAAAGACCTCAACACATACAAACCACTCTGAACCTCATAGAAGAGAATATGGGAAGTACACTTGAATGCACTGGCACAGGAGACCACATCCCAAATATAACACCAGTAGTACAGACACTGAGTTAAATAATTAATAAATGGTTTCTTCTGAAGCTGAGAAGTTTCTATAAACCAAAGGACACAGTCAGCAAGACAAAATGACAGCCTACAGAATGGGAAAAGATCTTCACCATCCCCACATCAGACAGAGGTCTGATCTCCAAAATATACAAAGAACTCAAGAAATTTATCATCAAAAGAACAAATAATTTAATAATAAATTGAGTACAGACCTAAACAGAAAACTCTCAACAGAGAAATCTAAAATGACTGAAAGACACTTAAGGAAATGCTCAACATCCTTAACCATCAGAGAAATGCAAATCAAAACAAGTCTCAGATTTCATCTTACACCTGTAGGAATAGCCAAGATCACAAATACTGATGACAACTTTTGCTGCAGAGGATGTGTGGTAAAGGAAATACTCCTCCATTACTGGTGGTGTGAAAACTGGTACATCCACTTTGGATATAAGTATGACAATTTTTCAGAAAATTAGGAAACAACCTATCTCAAGACCCAGCAATACTACTTTTGGGTATATATCCAAAGGACTCTCAATCATACCACAAGGACATATGCTCAGCTATGTTCATAGCAACATTGTCATAGCCAGAACCTGGAAACAACCTAAATGCCCCTCTCCTGAAGAATGGATAAGGAAAATATGGTACATATACACAATGGAGTACTACACAGTAGGAAATAATAATGATATCTTGAAATTTGTGGGCAAATGGATGGATCTAAAAAACATATTGAGTGAGGTAACCCATACCCAGAAAGGCAAATATCATATGTACTCACTCATAAGTGACTTTTAGACATAAAGCAAATAAAAACCATCATACAATTCACAATCCCAGAGAACATAGACAACAAAGAGGATCCTAAGGGAGACATACATGCATCTACATGAGAAGTAGAAAAAGATAAGATCTCATGAGTAAATTGGAAGCGTGTGGACCATGGGAGAGGGAAAAAGGAGAGGAGAGAGACTGGGAGGGGAGTGGAGAAAAATATATAGCTTCATAAAATTAATAAAGAATAGAGTATTCCTGGAATGTGCATTAGAATTCTTATAAAAAAGAAAGTGCTTGGCTCACCACTGACATAATAGGGTATGGTGTGACAGTAAGTGTGCTTTTGTGAACTTGTTTGTGCAGGAGGTAACAGGGGAGTGAGGTTCTCATTGACATGGGGTTGACTGCAGCTCATACATGTGAAGAAAATCAACAAAAAGTATAACAACTGATGTGCACCTAAGTTGTAACCAGTTTCTCACTAATGAGTTGTTAGCAGTTTGATGTGTTCTTCAAAGCATCACTGCATGTGAGATGCTTGGGGATGTTAGTGTCTTTTCTCCAGCCTGTAGATGGAGTATGACTTAGTATCTGCTCAGCTTGACCTTCATGGCTGTTGGACATGTTTCCTCCCCTATGAAATGGTGCTAGAGGTAGTTAGTTGTTTCATAGATTGACCATGAAGATTAATCTTGTTGTCTGTACTTAGAGAACAGTACTTGTTTGTGTACAGCACACCATGAAGGCATTTTAAAATAAGTTCATTTATTTTATATATGAGTACAAGTGCCTAAACGTGTGTGTGAAGGTCAAAGGGCAAGTTGATTTTCCTACACCTTGGTTTTTTGTTGTTTTTGTTTTGAGGTGGGTTGTCTCCATTGTTTCTGTTACTGTCCTACACACACAAGTTAGCTGGACCCTGAGCTTCAGCCTTTTCTCATCATATCTGTCTCCTATCTCCTCATAGGAGAGCTGGGAGTACAGACACAGCCACTGTTTGTAGGTGCTGCCATGTGCAGCCTGCAGTTTTACATGCTGAGTCACCTCCCTGGTCCACAGCCTGCCCCTCTGACTTTCTCTAGCCATGTTTCTACACATAGAAACTCAGCCACCTCCTAGGAAACTCCTTTATTAACTTTATTTACAAACTGATACACATACAGAGAGAACCCATGGGTAGAATAGATTTTTTTTATTAAAAACTTTTTTTATTAAAAATTTCTGCCTCCTCCCCGCTTCCCTTCCCCCTCCCCCCACTCCCCATGCCCCACTCCCTTCCCCCTCCCTCTCCAGTCCAAAGAGCAGTCAGGGTTCCCTGCCCTGTGGGCAGTCCAAGGTCCTCCCCCCTCCATCCAGGTCTAGGAAGGTGAGCATCCAAACCGGCTAGGCTCCCACAAAGCCAGTACATGCAGTAGGGTCAAAACTCAGAATAGATTTATCAGTTTGATTTGGTGCATAGGTTGGCTTTGAGTCACTTCAGAGAGTCCATGAAGGTCAATTACTGTACTTCATTTTCAAAGGGAACTGTTTATACATTTGTAGAAGAGGAACCCCTGGGATAGGTGTTTCCATCCACTCCATGCAGACACTGGAGAGTGAGAGGCCAGGATGACAGTCCAAATACCTGGTCTTTTATTAAGTCATTTCATCATTGAATGCTAAAAATACAATTAAGATTTTGTTGAAAGTATATGGTGTGTGTGTGTGTGTGTGTGTGTGTGTGTAAAAATCTAAGTTCCATGATGTTTCCTTTTGGGGATGGAATCTTACTATATAATCCAAGTTGGGCTCAGTCTTATAATTCTATTTCCATGTCCTAAATTATTGGCCTATGCCTCCACTCTGGACATCTTTGCAGATTTTTTGGAAGTCAGTCTCCTGGTTCTTATGCTGTCCTAGCAAACATTTAAGATTATTTTCTGTGAAAATTCTTTTTAAAGGAATTTTGAACTCATTTTCCCCTCCCCCAGTAAGTGGTCTTCCTTTCTTCATCATTTCCTGTTGGCACTGAAAATGCAGTCATGATCCAGTCAAAAAAAGACTGTGTTCTTTTGAAGTGAGACTTCAGGGGTGATAGTTTGCCATGTCCTATAAGAGGAAAGAATTAAAACTACCTACCTAAAATTTCTGTTAATGAAAACTGAGCCGACTGGTGGCAGATTTAAATAATGCAGCCTAATTTGTGGTTCTGTGTAAAGGGAAATTATCCCTAAGAGACTGAGGGTCTGAGTCCTTGGACTGAAGAGTGGCGTGAGTCTGTCTTGGGTTGCTGTCTTGGCTACTTTTCTATTGCTGTGAAAAGATGCCGTAATGAAGGCAACTTACAAAAGAAATCATGTAATGGATCATGGTGGGGAGCATGGCTGCAGTCAGGCAGGGCACTGGAACAGTAGCTGAGAGCTTGTGTCTGATCCATGTGTGTGGCTACCGGAATAATGTGGACTTTTAACATCTCAAAGTCCACTTCCAGTGACACACTTCCAGGCCACACCTCCTAATCGTTCCCAAACAGTTGGACCATCCGGGCAGCAAATGTTTAAACACTGGGTCTATGGGTGGAGGCAGTCTTTCTCACCACAGACACTGACCCTTTGCAGCATTTCTATTAAACAGTTCTCCTGGCTTTCTTAACTACAGATGGCAAAGGAATCAAGTGTTTATCCCAATTCTCACAAAGGTGAGCTGAATGGAGCAGTTAACTGCTGAGAGCAAGAACTTGGGGGTTTTGGGATTCTATGCCTATCAATCTCATGTTCTTCATAATCCCTGATTTCCAAAGAAATAAACTGTATGTTTCAGATTATCTCAGCTGCCTTTGTGCCTTTTGCTACTCAGTTCAGCTCTCAGAAGGCTACTTTGAAACTAGCAACTTGGCTATGATATTCTAGTATCTGACAAACAAGAACCTAATAAATCTGTTATAATGAAATATCTCCCAAGTAAACTGTGCACATAGGAAAACTTTAAAGACACAAATCAAAATAGAGATGTCCCTATCCATGTCTATCCTAAATACCTAAAGAATAGTGGCAATTCTTGAGACCACTGATGGGGTACAAGGAAAAAGGAAGAGGTTCCCCAAAAGAATCTTGTCACAGCTAACTAATGAGAGCATTCAGTGGATAAACATTAGCTAAACTGTTTCAAAGGGTTGTCATGAAAGATAAGCTCAGATGAACTGGATTGTCTGATCAACATACTGTTTCTGCTTGCCTTATTCTGTTGTCTGGGAGTGACTACTGCTTCTGATTGTAAGGACTATGTATTTTAAAGCAGTGTTCAGTATGTAGGAAAGCCATGCTGGTGGAAGAGGCTAGGTTGGCATGTGAGAGTCTTACCCCCTTGTGCTGAGAATCAAGTCGTCCCCTGTATTCTTAATGACAGCTCATATACAGTTTGTCCACATATGCTGAGTTCATCGCTTATTTGGAAATTGGCTTTATTCCTAAACTCTACTTTTGCATCTGTCCCATGGAATTCATGTTTATTTTGGGATGACAAATTCTGTTCCTTGCCCAGTGGTCTGCATGAGTCTTATGTTATAGACAACTTATGTGATATATAACTTGATACTATATATCCAATTCAGGTCACATTTTCTTCTCTTAGACTTCACCTGTCTGTGTAAGTCCAGGAGTCCCAGTGTGAGAAGTGGTATTCCTTCTTATGCTTACACCAGTGGGATGGATGCAGAGTGAGCAACAGTCTTATCTCACGTCTGTTCTCCGGGTATGCTGAGCTTCTTAAATCTACAGAATTCTTATAGGAGCTCACTAAAGACTCATGCTCATCTTCCACATTGATGTTTGAGGCCAGTAAAGCCCATGTTCCATGATGATGTGTGAGGCCAGTGTAGCCTTTACTCTCAATAGATTGATTTTTAGTATCTAGATTCCAGAAGATCCTGTGGCATTGAAATTTGGTAATTTTTTTAGAGTAAATGATCACCTACAAATCTTTCCCAGACCATACTAAATCCTGTCCAGTTCCCAGTCTGATTTCCTTTTATCTAAAAATAATGATAAAAGTAAAGCTTGTAATTGAGTCCCTTTTTCATGATTCTTGCCACAGGTCTAGCTACAATGAGTCACTGTCAGTTTTTAATGGTACTACTTTGCACCACTTGAGGTTTTTATTTTTTCTTCTGTAGAGCTCTACACACTTGGGAAAGTGGTTGACTCAGTAGTGATGCAGACCAGCACAGCCTCTGGGTGTGGAGAGTTCAGCAGTCACATTATAGATGACAATATTCCACATATAGGGAATGGGGGCTTCTAGTTAGAATATGCCTGGCAAAGGTGTGGCTCATACTTGTGAGCTGTTGCTGCTGTCTGTGAAGACTCCTCTGTCTCTCCAGGGAGCCATCTGTGGCCTACCTGATGGGGCAAGGGCACCAGTATATGAAGTAGGAGGTTCTGGAGCAAGTCAGAAGCCAGGCTAACACAAAGAGGACCCTTTTAGAGAGCAATGGGGAGAGTTGTGTGCTGAGTTGGGGTGGAGGCTGCATGACAGGGACTGGGCATGGCCTGCTGGTAACTTTCAGTTTAGCTATTCTTAGCAAACCACAAACTTCCTGGATAGTTTACCTTTCCCTTTATTCCTAAAGTTGCTTCTGCCTTCCCCTCATTTGCATGCAAATCCTTCCCTCCACTTCCTAACCTCTTGTCTATATCAGGCCCATGCTAGGTGAGCTAACTCCATTCCCCAGGGAATGGAGCGATCCAGAAGATGCACATGTACACAAAGATAAGCAAGTAACAAATACATACACACAAATAATCTTAAGCAAACAAAAAACCCTGCCCAGTCCCTTCTGCCTTATTTTGTCAATTTCATACATGGGTATAGGATGTATTCTGATCATATTTGCTCCATCATTCTCTCTTCCTGATCATTCCTGATGACCCCTTCATCCTAGCAAAACCCTGTCCTACTTTGATGTCTTTTTGTGCTGTGTGTGTGTGTGCGTGCGTGCGTGTGTGCGCATGTAGCTGAATATATTGTTGTCAGATAAAGTCAAACTTTTGGCTTATGACTAGTCACCTACCTGCTCATTGCTTACTTCTCTGCCTTCGTTATGAATTAGGTGCCTTCGTTTTCCTTCCTTAGCTGTTTGTAGAATGGTTCCTCATTCTTAAGATGAGAAATACTGTCACCAAGTCACTAGAGTACAAAGACCTTCTACTTCTCTCTGGTTCCCTGGATCCTACCTCTGGGCCTGGAAAATTGATGATTGGGTGATGAATGAGAGGCATTGATAGGAGGAGAAGGTCACCAGAAGGATGGCTGATAATTAAAACTCTTAGAAACATAGTGTATGATTATCTCCTAGAACATCATTGAAAAAATTTCAAAGTTAGCATAGTATTCACAGTACATTAGTCTGTGAATGTGCACTGGAGTCTCCAATAAGTCTGCTTGTGTCCAGACATCAATATAGAATCACTTCTAAGAATGCATGTCATAAATACCACTCCAAGGTTGTTCAACTCTATGGCTTTTGACAAATAGAGTCATTTATGTATCAACCACCAAAACACCATAGAGAAATGAAAACCATTGTGAAAATTCCTATGTGCAGACACTGGCTTTAATTCTGCTCTTGTTTCAATTCTCAATTGATGATGTGTTTTCAACACAGTTTTCAGTTTCCAGGTATCACATAACTGAAACATTGTATACACACGAGAAAGAGAGGGAGGGGAGAGCAGCTTTACATGTGCTGTCTTGCCCAGTTTTTAAAGAGAAGCTATGGCTCACCAGCCATGCTCGGTCTGTTGGAGCTTTATTTCATCCACAGCTTATCTTTGTCTGCTATCAGACATTTTGCTTTTTTCCTGTATTTGGAAATTTTGAACCAATCTTGTATCAGCATTCATGCACAAGTTTTTGTGTCAGAAATTTAAAGGTCACAGGTCAGTGCACAGGAGTGAGTGTGGTATAAACAAGACTAACTATATAAGAAACAAAAGTTGACTGGCAAAAGAGCTGTACCATTTTTTAAAATGTAATTCTCATCAGATTCAAAGGAGAATCATTATCACTCCATATCTTCATCAGCACTTATAATTTCTAAAGTTTCTTTCTCCATAGAAGCTGTTGTTAGGTGTATGGTGTATGTATGGTGTGTTAGGTGTAAAGGGTGGTTTCAGCTTGCCTTTCCTTAACATTTTAATGATACAGAGTCCCTGTTTATGGTGACATTGTGTCTTACATGGCAGAGTGTCTGTTTACATATATATGCAAACATTTTATATTATATATACAGTTACTGCTCTAACTTAAGACTTCTAATATAGTGTTGAATAGGAGTGGTCTGAGCTGACCTTTTTCTAAAATCTGACTATAGAGGGATCAATATTCATTCTTTTCCCAAAATGTTTGATGCCCACAAACTTTTTCCAGGTGCTTTTTATGTAACTGAAAATAACTACAGTCTTTCTAGTTGGTTGAAAATTTTATTGTGAATAAATATTGAGTTACAAATATTTTCTCTGTGCATCAGATACAATACTCTTTAGTCTATTGATGTCTTTAACTACATAGACTGGGTTTTAAAAGTTGAACTGACTTTACATTCCTAGAATAGTTTTTGCGTTACTTTGCTAAGTTTTATTCCATGTTCATAAGGTCTGCTGTCCTGTAATTTTTTTCTTTCTTTCTTTCTTTATTAAAGATTTCTGCCTTCTCCCCACCACTACCTCCCATTTCCCTCCCCCTCCCCCGATCAAGTTCCCCTCCCTCGTCATCCCTAAGAGCAATCAGGGTTCCCTGCCCTGTGGGAAGTCCAAGGACCACCCACCTCCATCCAGGTCTAGTAAGGTGAGCATCCAAACTGCCTAGGCTCCCACCAAACCAGTACGTGCAGTAGGATCAAAAACCCATTGCCATTGTTCTTGAGTTCTCAGTAGTCCTCATTGTCCGTTATGTACAGCGAGTCCAGATTTATCCCATGCTTTTTCAGACCCAGTCCAGCTGGCCTTGGTAAGTTCCGGATAGAACATCCCCGTTGTCTCAGTGTGTGGGTGCACCTCTCACAGTCCTGAGTTCCTTCCTCATGCTCTCTCTCTTTCTGCTACTGATTTGGACCTTGAGATTTCAGTCCGGTGCTCCAATGTGGGTCTCTGTCTCTGTCTCCTTTCATCGCCTGATGAAGGTTAATATTCAGGAGGATGCCTATATGTTTTTCTTTGGGTTCCCCTTCTTATTTAGCTTCTCTAGGATCAAGTATTATAGGCTCAATGTCCTTTATTTATGGCTAGAAACCAAATATGAGTGAGTACATCCCCTGTTCCTCTTTTTGGGTCTGCTCACCTCACTCAGGATAGTGTTTTCTATTTCCGTCCATTTGCCTGCAAAATTCAGGAAGTCATTGTTTTTTACTGCTGAGTAGTACTCTAATATGTATATATTCCATACTTTCTTCATCCATTCTTCCATTGAAGGGCATCTAGGTTGTTTCCAAGTTCTGGCTATTACAAACAATGCTGCTATGAACATAGTTGAGCATATACTTTTGTTGTATAATAGGGCATTTCTTGGGTATATTCCCAAGAGTGGTATTGCTGGGTTCAGGGGTAGGTTGATCCCGAAATTCCTGAGAAACCACCACACTGCTTTCCAAAGTGGTTGCACAAGTTTGCATTCCCACCAGCAATGGATGAGTGTACCCCTTTCTCCACAACTTATCCAGCAAAGGCTATCATTGGTGTTTTTTATTTTAGCCGTTCTGACAGGTGTAAGATGGTATCTTAAAGTTGTCTTGATTTGCATTTCCCTGATCGCTAAGGAAGTTGAGCATGACCTTTTGGCCATTCGAACTTCTTCTGTTGAGAATTCTCTGTTCAGCTCAGTGCCCCATTTTTTAATTGGGTTGATTAGCCCTTTACGGTCTAGTTTCTTGAGTTCTTTATATATTTTGGAGATCAGACCTTTGTCAGTTGTGGGGTTGGTGAAGATCTTCTCCCATTAAGTAGGTTGCCTTTTTGTCTTAGTGACAGCGTCCTTTGCTTTACAGAAGCTTCTCAGTCTCAGGAGGTCCCATTTATTCAATGATGCCCTCAGTGTCTGTGCTGCTGGGGTTATACGTAGGAAGTGTTCTCCTGTGCCCATGTGTTGTAGAGTACTTCCCACTTTCTCTTCTATCAGGTTCAGTGTGTTCGGACTAATATTGAGGTCTTTAATCCATTTGGACTTGAGTTTTGAGCATGGTGATAGGTATGGATCTATTTTCATTCTTTTACAGATTGACATCCAGTTATGCCAGCACCATTTGTTGAATATGCTCTCTTTTTTCCATTGTATACTTTTAGCTCCTTTATCAAAAATCAGGTGTTCATAGGTTTGTGGGTTAAAGCTAGGGTCTTCTATTCGATTCCATTGGTCGACTTCTCTGTTTCTATGCCAATACCAAGCTGTTTTCAATACTGTAGCTCTGTAATAGAGTTTGAAGTCAGGGATGGTAATGCCTCCAGACAATCCTTTATTGTATAAGATTGTTTTGGCTATCCTGGGTTTTTTGTTTTTCCGTATAAAGTTGATTATTGTCTTTTCCAGATCTGTGAAGAATTTTGATGGGATTTTGATGGGGATTGCATTGAATCTATAGATTGCTTTTGGTAGAATTGCCATTTTTACTATGTTGATCCTCCCAATCCAAAAGCAAGGGAGATCCTTCCATTTTCTGTTGTCCTCATCGATTTCTTTCTTCAAAGACTTAAAGTTCTTGTTAAATAAATCTTTCACTTCCTTGGTCAGAGTTACCCCAAGATATTTTATGCTATTTGTGGCTATCGTGAAAGGTGATGTTTCTCTGATTTCCCTCTCTGCTTCCTTATCCTTAGTGTATAGGAAGGCAACTGATTTTTTGGAGTATATCTTGTATCCTGCCACATTCCCAAAGGTGTTTATCAGCTGTAGGAGTTCTTTGGTAGAGTTTTTGGGGTTGCTTATGTATACTATCATATCATCTACAAATAACGAAAGCTTAACTTCTTCCTTTCCAATACGAATCCCCTTGATCCCCTTATGTTGTCTTATCGCTATTGCTAGAACTTCAAGTACTATACTGAAGAGGTATGGAGAGAGTGGACATCCTTGTTGTGTTCCTGATTTTAGTGGGATGGCTTTGAATTTTTTCCATTTAATTTAATGTTGGCTGTCGGCTTGCTGTAAATAGCTTTTATTATATTTAGGTATGACCCTTGTATCCCTAATCTCTCCAAGACCTTTATCATAAAGGGGTGTTGAATTTTGTCGAATGCTTTTTCAGCATCTAATGAAATGATCATATGGTTTTTTCTTTCATTTTATTTATATGGTGGATTACATTGATAGATTTGCGTATGTTGAACCAGCCCTGCGTCTCTGGGATGAAGCCTACTTGATCATAATGGATAATTTTTCTGATGTGTTCTTGGATTTGGTTTGCCAGTATTTTATTGAGAATTTTTGCATTGATGTTCATGAGTGAGATAGGCCTGTAATTTTCTTTCTTGGTTGGGTCTTTGTATGGTTTTAGTATCAGGGTAACTGTAGCTTCATAAAAGGAATTTGGCAATGACTCTTCTGTTTCTATATTGTGAAATACATTAAGGAGTATAGGTATTAGCTCTTCTTGGAAGTTCTGGTAGAATTCTGCATTGAAACCATCTGGTCCTGGGCTTTTTTTGGAAGGGAGATTTTTGATAACCATTTCTAATTCTTCGCGACTAACTGGTCTGTTTAGATCGTTCACCTGTTCTTGGTTTAGCTTTGGTATATGGTACTTATCCAAAAAAATGTCCATTTCTTTTGCATTTTCCAGTTTTGTGGCATACAGGCTTTTGTAGTAAGATCTAATGATTCTCTGAATTTCCTCTGTGTCTGTGGTTATGTCCCTCTTTTCATTTCTGATCTTATTTATTTGCGTGTTCTCTCTCTGTCGTTTAATTAGTTTGGATAGGGGTTGGTCGATCTTGTTGATTTTCTCCAAGAATCAACTTTTTGTTTCATTGATTCTTTGGACTGTTTTCTGTGTTTCTATTTTGTTGATTTCCATCCTCAGTTTGATTATTTCCAGTCTTCTACTCCTCCTGAGTGCTTCTGCTTCTTTTTTTTTCTAGAGTTTTCAGGTGTGCTGTTAAGTCCCCAATGTATGCTTTCTCCATTTTCTTTAAGTGGGCACTTAGAGCTATGAACTTTCCTCGGAGCACTGCTTTCATCGTGTCCCATAGGTTTGAGTATGTTGTCTCTTTATTTTCATTAAATTCAAGGAAGACTTTAATTTCTTTCTTAATTTCTTCCTTGACCCAGGTGTGGTTCAGTAGTTGACTGTTCAGATTCCATGAGTTTATCAGCTTTCTGGGGGTAGCATTGTTGGTGCCTTCTAACTTTAATCCATGGTGATCTGATAAGACACAGGTGGACACTGATTTTTTTGTATCTGTGGAGGTTTCCTTTGTTTCCGAGTATGTGGTCAATCTTCGAGAAGGTTCCATGATCTGCAGAGAAGAAGATATATTCTTTCCTATTTGGGTGGAGTGTTCTATAGATGTCTGTTAAGTCCATTTGCTTCATTACCTCCAACAATTCTTTTAAGTCTCTATTAGGTTTCTGTCTGATTGACCTGTCCATTGGTGAGAGAGGAGTGTTGAAGTCTCCAACTACTAGTGTTTGTGGTTTGATGTCTGCCTTGAGTTTTAGTAATATTTCTTTTACATAAGTGGGTGCTTTTATATTAGGGGCGTAGATATTCATGATTGAGACTTCAACCTGATGAATTGTTCCTGTTATGAGTATAAAGTGTCCATCTCTATCTCTTCTGATTGATCTTAGTTTGAAGTCCGTTTTGTTAGAAATTAGTATGGCCACACCTGCTTTTTTCTTAGGACCATTTGCTTGAAAAACCTTTTCCCAACCCTTTACTCTGAGTAGATGTCTGTCTTTGTGGTTGAGATGTGTTTCTTGCAAACAGCAGAATGTTGGATCCTGTTTTCGTATCCAGTCTTTTAGTCTGTGCCTTTTTATAGGTGAATTGAGACCATTAATATAAAGTGATATTAATGACCAGTGGTTGTTTACTCCGGTTATTCCTATTGTTTTTTGTAGTAGAGTTTGTGTGTATCCCTTCTTTGAGTCATGCTGGTGAAGGGTCGCTAGATGCCTGAGTTATTGTAGGCAGTGATGGCTATGTTGGATTCCTTGTGTTGTGAATTTCCGTCTATTACTTTCTGTAGGGCTGGATTTGTGGCTATGTATTGTTTAAATTTGTTCTTATCCTGGAATATCTTGTTTTCTCCATTGATAGTGAACGATAGCTTGGCTAGATATAGCAGTTTGGGTTTGCATCCATGGTCTCTTAGTTTCTGCAGTACCTCTATCCAGGACCTTTTGGCTTTCATGGTTTCCATAGAGAAGTCAGGTGTAAGTCTGATCGGTTTACCTTTATAAGTTACTTGGCCTTTTTCCTTTGCAGCTTTTAATATTCTTTCTTTAATCTGTATATTTTGTGTTTTGATTATAATATGGCGAGGGGATGTTTTTCTTTGATCTAGTCTGTTTGGTGTTCTGTATGCTTCTTGAATATTCAAAGGAATATCTTTCTTTATGTTGGGATAGTTTTCTTCTATAATTTGGTTAAAAATATTTTCTGGGCCTTTGAGTTTTGACTCTTCTCCTTCTTCTATCCCTATTATTCTTAGGTTTGGTCTTTTTATTGTGTCCCATATTTCCTGAATGTTTTGTGATGAAAATTTGTTGGTTTTGCTGGTTTCTTTGATCAGTGCGTTTATTTTCTCTATGTTGTCTTCAGAATCTGAGATTCTTTCTTCTATCTCTTTTATTCTATTGATTATGCTTGTTTCTGTAGCCTCTGCTCGTTGACCTAGATTTTCCATATCTAGCTGGTCCTCATTTTGTGTTTTCTTCCTTGCTTCGATTTCTGTTTTCAATTCTTGAACTGTTTCTATTACCTGTTTGATCATTTTTTCTTGGTTTCCCAGGGTATCATTTACGTATTTACTCATTTCATCAAACTTTTTTTATACTTCTCATCCATTTCTATAAGGGTGTTTTTTACATGTTGTTTAAGGGACTCTATTGCTTTCAGAAAGTAAATTTTTTCCACTTCTTCTGTGTTAGGGTGTTCAAATCCTTGTGTTGTAAGATCATTGGGTTCTTGTTTTTTCATGTTGTTTTTCATATTGTTGGGTGAATTCTTGCCTTGGCACCTGCCCATCTCCTCCTATCAATGCTATCTAATGGGTCTTTTAAGTCAGGATCAGGTTTCCCTGCTGGCCAAGGGCCCCGCTTACAAAGTGCCCTCGCAGCGTTTCCTGGCTCCCGCCGTGGGCCAAGATCTCTCTCACCACTCAGAAGGATCTTCAAGACCAGGACCAGGCTCCCCATTTGCTAGGGACCTCGTCCACAAAAGGCCTACTTCTTTGTAGGGCAGCCACCGAAACAGAGAAACTCCCACTGCCCTCTGCCCAGAGCTCCCGACCCAGTGCCCAAACAGGCTATACTGGGTGATCCCGCAGCCCGCAGAAGGGAGGGGGAGCAAAGGAGGGCCCTGGGCACAAGCTGGGATGTGCCAGGAAGAGAGAGGTCACAGCAGAGGAGGAGCAGCCCCAGCAGAGGGTATCAGCCCTCGCAGGCTAACTGAGGGTGGGGGTGGGGTTGGGGGGTGGGGGTGTGGGAGTGTGTGTGAAGGGGGTCTGGGAATGCTCTCGCTCTGTTTCCTGTGTCCCAGCATGGGCCTAGAACACTCTCCCCACTCAGGAGGGTCTTCAGGGACAGGACCAGGCTCCCCGTTCGCTCGTGGACCTCGCCAATAAAAGGCCTCCCCCTCTGCAGGCCAGGCCCCCAAAAAACCTACTTGATTTAATTGTAGTGGGGTGATCTGCTCTCAGTGTGGGCTTCACTATTTCATGCCTGGCCTATCCCCCATCCGCCGCTTCCTTCTGCGCGGGCCGGGGGTCCGCCGCTTCTGTTGTAATTTTTTAAGAATCCTTTTGTGTTTGCTGTGATGCCTTGTTTTGTTTTTGATCTTTTGGTATCAAGCTACGTCAGTCAGGTATGTGACATACTGCTAGAGAGCTAGCCTACATCCAGGTAGATACAAATCAAGACCAGAACGGATGTTACAGTCCATTAAAGTGTGTCAAAATCAACCAATTCCAAAAAATATCATTTTCCTTGAACTCTAATAACATTCTACAGTTGTGAATCCAAGGCTATCCTAAAAGTTGGCAGGGCTGCCTTTTTTACTCAGCCCCTTTTGCTTAGAGCAGTGCTTCTCAACATTCCTTATTCTACAACCATTTAATACAGTGACCCCCACCAACCATAAAATTGTTTCATTGTTGCTTCAGAACTATAATTTTCATGCTGTTAAGAATTGTAAATATCTGATATGCAGGACATCTGAGATATGATCTTTAAGGAGCCTCAATCCACAGGTTGAGAACCACTGGCTTAGATGCTGCTCTTCTTTCTTGCCTCATAGCTTTCTCCATCTTCAGGATTAAAAAACATTGCTCTTCAGGCAATCATTTCATTTCTGTGAACACTCCCCATGTGTAGCCCTCTCATTCTCTTTCCCTCTCTCTTCTTTCTCTCCATCACCTCTCTTTTGCCTACCATCCATTTTTGTATATTATTTGCTTATTTAGTGTGTGGAAAGTATGTGAGCCAAAATACATCCCCACTTTTTAAACAGCATTGTAAACCTATTCTGTCAGAGCCAGAAGACTAGTGACTGATACACATGACAACCCATGTGAGGGCTGACTTGTAAAGGAAGAAACTTACTGATGCCAAAACATACAGAAGCTTTCACCTGCACAAGTTTGGGTTTCAGCTGGGTAATTGTTTCTATCTAAAGAAAAGGAGCCAAAAGGAAAGACTGTTTGGCTTGGGTCAGAGTGACTGTGTACCTCCGCTCGCCTGTCAGGAGAAGCCCCATTTTGTGGTATGACTACTACAGAGCTGAAGGGTCTCTTCAAAAATTTCCCAGATTCCTTCACAGTAGGACATCCTGCACAGAGTGGTACACACTTGGCAGATGTCAAATACTGTAAAGCAAAGACAAAATTCTGAGATTATGAAAGTGTTCCCCTTTCAAAAGAAAATGTGTGAAAATCCATAAGAGTAGTTCTTGGAAAAGATCTTGAATTTGTTACAAGCAAGTTGATTTACTAGGTTATGTTTTTATTAAGGGCTACTGTTATACAAATAAAGAAGATCTATGTATTCCCATAAATCCAAACTTTGTCATCATTAGAATTTCATTATGGCCCATGGTTCTCTGTTACTCAGAATGATTAAGTCAGTATCTTAAAAATATGATAATAAAAAAAGGAATCAAAATTATCATCAAGATAAGTTAACCTAACTGCTCACAGGACTTGAAGATATTCCCTCTTAGTATCTGCTTTCCTCATTTAGAATGATAAATTATAAAATAATGGCAATACATTAAAGATGAATTAAAAATACATTTTGTAAAAATATTAGATGGACCTCAGTAAAACATCAAAATTGTGAGCTTAAGAAACCTAAGGAGAGTGAATATCAACAAGTTTGAAGTGTCTCTTATGAGAAAGTTACAATGACAAGTTATGATGCTATGATTTTAGCACAGGAATGATTGAATTGGAAATGGAGGTGGGGCTGACCTCAGCTTCACTGTACCACTGTATCAATACATGAGACCATAGACGCTGGAAATGTGAGTGACCCACTCTAAAGCTTGGCAACTAAAGTAAATAAACATTTAATAACTGATAATTATCACAGCTTGATCTGTGTTATGTGTCTGCTATTTCTTTACATGAAAACTTTCTGGGAAAAAAAAGACACACATATAAACATTTGGTCCTGGTTCAAGGACTCTCCAAATACCTGCTGAAAGTATGTGACACAACAGAGAAATGCCTCTGAAAGGGGCAACTCGTACAACCTTAGACCAGTCTTGTGGCCTTTGTGTTTCTACTCTTTACTGTGTGTGTCTGGAGACACACAGGTGAGGTCAGGGAACAACTTTATGGTCTCGGTTCTCTTCATTCTCATTTATGTGGGTCCCAGGGCTTTAACTCACTTCCTGAGATTTCAGAACAAGCACCTGCACCTGACGAGCCATTTCACTGGTTTTATTTTTTGTATTTTGAAATGGGATCTCAGGTGAGTCAAACTGGCCTCTTCGTTGGCTATGTCTATAATTCTAACACTCACGAGGCAGAAGGATCATGGATTCAAGATATGCCTGGTTTACATGGCAAAACTATCTAAAAACAAAACATCAACAGAAAGAAACATACTGATTTACATTTTAAAAATATATTTAATATGTATGTATATGTGCCATGTGTATGCAGGAAGTCAGAAGTCAGCTGGGATTATGATGGTTGGTTGGAAGTTGCCAAGTCAGTGCTAGAAAGCGAACCTGGGTCCTCTGCAAAAGCTGTAAGTGTTCCTCACTCCTGATCAGCCTTCTAAGCACAGAGTTAGACAGTTTTAACAGCACTGGATTTAGAATCTTTCTCTTTCTGTTGTATTGGAGTGGCTCTCTGGAGAAGCTCTTGTGTGATTCTCCTGAATGCATCAGAGAAAATGTGGTGGGGCATCATAATAACCAGTGACATTAGCATCTTAGGCAGAGATTCTCCTGCCTGACACAGTTGAGGGGAAGGCTGCATTGTCTCTGAAGAGTGCTTTCATTACCATGCAGAACCAAGAGCTCAAGTTCTGCCCCACGGAGATTGTGTGTGCTTCAATGAACAGAGTGTTTCTGCAATTGTACATACCTGGTTTTGAAATACAAATCGATCTTTTCTTAGCTGCACACCTTCACAAGTCACTCAACTTCCTAAAGCTGTTTTCTTCCATTTATAAATTTGGGAAAATAATGTACACCCTCCAGGCTGGTTGTAAGGTCTCAGTGGCATAACTGAGTATATAAAGTGTTTATTGCTCCCTAGAGTAGCTTGGTCAATGTTTGTTTCCACACAGATGAAAGTAATCATATATGGATGTCTGCTGTTGAGAAAGATGGTGACTCCAGCTATTTCTACAGAACCATGGTAACAACATTGCAGTTCCCATGGGTTTCAGAGTTTTTTCTCTTTCTGGACTGACTGGAGTCCTGCTGGCTGAGTGTGTGAAAATGGGGCAGGTCTAGCATTCAGAATCCCAGGCAGTTTTCCGGGTATGTAAAGTAGCAAGCTGTCAGGGTCTCCCTTCTCTTCCTCATGAACAGTGTATTAGCAGTGATGTCACTGTCCTCTCAGGAGTAAAGTAGAGACCCTAGCAAGTAAAGTGACCTTGACATGGCTGAGGGGTAGTGAGTGACTCCAGGTCATGCATCGGTCCAGCCAGGGGGGAGGATGAAACATTGTGATGATTAATAGTAATTGTGAACTGGACAGCATCTAGAGTCACTTAGGAAACAGATATCTGGGCCCGTCTGTGTGAGGGGGTTTCTAGATTGTGCTAACTGAAAGTTATCTTTTGGAATGGAGGAAAACACAATAAGGACAAACTAAAAGCCCTTTAATATTCCAACATACTACCCAGCCACATCTCTGCCCTTCTCTGCAAAACAGAAAAGATTTTAAGTAAAGAAATAAAGCACATTTTTACTTAGCCCTACCTCAGACTATATGATAAACCATGTCAGTGATCATATGCCGGCATCCAGTTTTCATCTGTTCTTCTGTTTTTGCTTAATTCATTATCTTCTTCTTCCTCTTCCTCTTTTGTCAAGGCCCCATGTAACTGGCCTCAACTCGTTGTGTAGCTGAGGATAATCACACTCAATTTAAGTTCTGGGACAAATTAGGTATCCAAATTTTCTAGGCCTTCTTAGCCTCCTTATTCCCCAGGGAAAGGTAAGTGTGCCATCCGCCAGTTCTGCAACCCCATGACACAAGACAATCAGATGCAATAGGGAGTCAAGTCAAAGCAGGAACTCATTTTATTATTGTGAGCATCAGCTTATATATAGGTTAAGTGACATCATGTGATGTGGGGGTACCTCCAGCCAATGAGAGACAGCCAAGCCCTCCTTCTGGCTGGAGGGATGTCTACCTAGATTTTGCTCTCTCATCCTCGGTAGCTTTGAGATTCCCTTTAACTCAAGCCAGGCTTTTCTCTGTCCTACAGGCCTCAAGGTACAGGCCCTGAGATGATTTTGGCCCAACACAAATTGTATTAAATAATAGGAAATACATTGAGAAATACATCAAAATTCTCTTTTTTCTTTCTATCACTTAAGAGGGTGGTTTCCTGCTCTACAAAGGAATGTCTTCCCTCCAGGTCACCGCACAAATACTGCTATCTGTAATAAAGAAAAATGACACGTTTTTATTTCTTTTTTTGATATTATTACTTTACTGTTTTCAGAAAGGAAAAAATAAACAGCAATAAATACTGCTGTGCCTTTAAAAGATTTTATTTTTTTAAAGTATATATTTTGTCACTTTTAATTATCAAGTTTGAGATTGCATAAGTCTTATTTTTTATGTACTTTGTTGCTGGTGCAGGTTTGCTCTGAGAGCTAACAAAGGCAATGCATCTTGACTCGATTGGTGTTCATGTGCATATTAATTCTGTTTTAACTACAACACTTCGCTACCACTTATGCTGATTATGGGCCTGGATAATTGCCACAGTAAAGCTCATCTTTAGGGGAAACAAAGTATATTGATGACAAACATGCTTCTTAACAAAAGCCAGAGGACAGATCTGAATTCAGGTCATGGAGAAGCAAGTATGTGAACTTATTACGTAGCCAGGTTCCAAATGAACAGTGGCTTAGAAAATAAGCAATGAGGGCAGCTTCAGATCTGAGGAAAGAGGCAGCACCAGGCTTCACTGCCACAAAGGCAAGCCTTGTGAGCAGACAAACTGTACAGAGCTTCATATTGAATCATCTGGGACCCTAGGGGTGGCAGAGTAAAGCACCAAGTCAATGTGAAGTTAATGTGGGGAAGAAGTTGATGGGCCAGAGTGACTGTGGCCAAGGCCATGGTTTTTCACCCTGTGTCCTGCCTGATAAGTAAAGCAGGAATTTGAGGCCCTGGTTTTCTTTGTATCTAAGTAGCCTCTTAATTAAAAATGAAGAATCACACCCCAGCACTTGGGAGGCAGAAGCAGTGAATCTTTGAGTTTCAGGAAAGCCAGGGCTACACAGAGAAACCATGTCTCAAACGAACAACAACAAAAACAAAGAAGAGCTTCTTTCCACATATTGTACACTTAACTGGAATCAGAATATCGGAGTTTATGCTCCCTTTCACCACAGACACCAGAGAGCCAAGACAAGAATTGAAACTTTCTTTAGGATTAAAATATATTATTCCTGAGTGCTGGATTGCCCCACTTGCTGAGCCTGTGAAGGTGAGAAGACAACTTGTGGGAATCAGTTTTCTCTTGCCCTGGGTCAACTCGAAGGAAGATTTATAACGAGAAGAAGCAAGCTGAGCAGGAAAAAATACAAAATGTACAGTTTGAGAAAAGGAGCACCAGGATGTGGAATGGAGACAAATCCTGTGTTTAAGGAGACAGACGGGTTAAGAAATAGAATAAAGGGAGTGATTGTAATGGATTAAAAATGCTACTGATCCTCAAGCGGCTACAGTGGCAGAAACGCTTAAGTGACGGCCATGGGCAGCTGTCATGAGAGCAGCCAGTCCCAGGCAGGGACAGTGCAGTTCCCTGAGTGGCTGCAGTGGGCCATGAATCAGAAGCAGGGAGACACATGGTGGGTGGGAGACCTCGATGGGGAAGCCAGTCGTGAGGAGACACAGACAGACGGCACACCATGAGACCATGCTGCAGGTCTCCAAAGGCGGCTGATCCCAGGCAGGGAGCCATGTGGCAGGTGAAAGACAGAGACATGGATAGACATGCCATGTAGAGTAAGGTTGGATATTTATTAGTGGGTTATGGAGGGGAACTGGAGAAGGGGAGAAGAGCAGAGAGGCAGAGAGAGACACAGAGACAGAGAAAGAGAAGGGAGAGATGGAAGCTGCCTCTTTGAGAGGGAGATGGAAAAGGAAGAGCCTCAGGCTGCAAGCAGGAATGAATATCTGCCTGGGTCAGTGGACAGAGGTGGGGGGATGGGTGGGCTTATCTCTTAAAGAGACAGGTCAGATCATTACAGTTGTGACTTTAGGGCCAGGTATGGTGGTACATACATACCTTCAATCCCAGCACTAAAGGAGTAAGTCACAAAACAATCCCACACCAGTTTGGAATTATGATTAATAAAAGGGTTATTTATTTAAAGGGGAAAACTTACAGATCACCATCCTAGACAACAGCCCTCTTGACCAGGAAAAGAGTCTTGTAGCCGGAAGCGGAGTCCAAAGCAAGAGAGGGAGCACACAGCTACCACTGCTTTTTCAAGCCAGAGACCACACCCAAGTGGGCTAGTATCTTAAAGGCTATTGGCTGAAGGAGTGGAAGGAGCTCCCACAGCACAGCACTTGGAAGATAGATGCTGGTAGAGCTCTGAGTTTGAGGCCAGTCTGGTTTACAGAGCAAGTTCCAGGACAGTCAAGCATAGGCAATGAAGGAAACCATGGAAACAGAAAGCTGGTAAAAATATAATTAAATGATGGGGCCATGTTCCAGACCCAGGCAAACAACAGAACTTGGCAGTTTTGGCTATGTGGTTGTCAACAAAGCTGAAAGGATATGGAGATATGAAGATAGTTTTGACATCAGGCATGGAGATGCAGAGTATGGAGTTTGCTTAGCTGGTTTTTGGTCTTGCTTTGGCTCAGTGTTTCTTCACTATGCTCTCTACATCCCGTGCCATTATATGTTGGAAGTATGTGATCTGTTCTTTTGATTTTACAGGGAATTACAGTTAAGAGGTCACATGATTCTCAGAAGAGACTTTGAACTTTAGTCTTTCAACTAAGTTTGAGACTGGGATAAACTATGAAGACTTTTAAAGTTGAATTGAATGTATTTTTGCATTATGATATGGCTACAAGTCTTTGGGAGCCAGGAATGGAATGTGGTGGTTTGAAAAAAAATGGCCTGTTGTTGGTATGTTTGGTTTTTTTTTTGTTTGTTTTACTGTTTTGGCTCTTTGAGGGGTTCACCACATACCACTCAAGTACACACATGGGGTCTTATTCTTTCTTATAAATGTCCAGCCTAAGCTTGGCTTATTTCTAGCCAGCTTTCCCTTATCTTTTCTACCTTTTGCCACTGAGATTTTCCCTTTTCTTCTGTATATCTTTTTTTCTTCTAATTCTGTGGCTGGCTGTGTGGCTGGGTGACTGGCCCCTTCTTTTCTTGGTCCTCCTAGCTCCTAGATCTCCCTTCCCAGATTTTTCTTCCTATTCATTCTCTCTGTCTGCCAGCCCTACCTATCCTTTCTTATGCCTTGCTATTAATCATTCAGCTCTTCATCAGACCAATTGGGTGTTTTTGATGGGCAATATAACACAGTTTTACAGAGTTAAACAAATGCAACATAAAAGAATGCAACACATCTTTGCATTCAAACAAATATTTCACAGCATAAACAATGGAACACATATTCAAATAGTGTTCCACAATGAGGGTCACCAAAGAGTATAGTACTATTAGGAGGTGTGGCCTTGTTGGAGTAGGTGTAACCTTGTTGGAGGAAGTGTGTTACTGTGGAGGCAGGCTTTGAGGTCTCATATGTGTTCAAGCCTGGCCCAGTGTGGATTATTTCCCACTGACTTAGAGACTGCACATGAATCTACCGATATTTTAATTGTCATTTGTGGCCCCATGGACCCTGCAGTCAATATCCTGCTGAATACTCAGGCCATGGCCTAGAAGGGCTTCCAGTCACTTTGCCCCAACTCTGCCACTGCTGCCGTATGTAGGTATAAACTAAGTCTCTATCATTCTCTTTACCTTTAAAAACATCGAAGTCAGACCCGGGCTGAAAACCTGCCAGATCAGAGAAGCTGAGAATCAGCTAGCTGACCTTGCTCTTTGGCTAGAGACCCAGCAAGAGCCTTGTCACTTTTTTGGTATTATAATCTCAAAAAAATTATTCAAAACCATATATCAAAATGATGACCATGTACTTGCCCTGGTTAGTGATGGCAAAAGAAGATTAAAGCATGCTAACTTTGTGAAAATATATTTGCTGAATTAGGATTACTATATTTTTTGGTTTTCCATCTGTATGTATATATATATATATATAGTTTTATTTGTATTTTATTTTTTCCTTTTTTTTAAAATTGATTTTCATTGAGCTCTACATTTTTCTCTGCTCCCCTCCCTGCCTCTCCCCTCCCTCCTTCAACCCTCCCTCAAGGTCCCCATGCTCCCAATTTACTCAGGAGATCTTGTCTTTTTCTACTTTCTACTTTCCATGTAGATTAGATCTATGTAAGTCTCTATTAGTGTCCTAATTTTTGTTTAAGTTCTCTGGGATTGTGGTTTATAGATTGGTTTTCTTTGCTTTATGTTTAAAGTATGAGTATATGTGATAATTGTCTTTCCGTGTCTGGGTTACCTCACTCAAATTAATAATTTCTAGCTCCATCCGTTTTCCTGCAAAATTCAAAATGCCATTATCTTTTTCTTCTGTGTAGTACTCCATTGTGTAAATGTACCACATTTTTCTTATTCATTCTTTGGTCGAGAGGCATTTAAGTTGTTTCCAGGTTCTGCCTATGACAAACAAAGCTGCTATGAAGATAGTTGAGCACATGTCCTTGTGGCATGATTGAGCATCCTTTGGATATATACCCAAAAGTGGTATTACTGGGTCTTGAAGAAGGTTGTTTCCTAATTTTCTGAGAAATAGCCACACTGACATCCAAAGAGTTGTACCAGCTTGCATTCCCACCAGCAAGGCAGAAGTGTTCCCTTTTCCCCACATTCTCACCAGCATATTTGTCATCAGTGTTCTTGATCTTGGCCATTCTTACAGGTGTAAGATTTCCATCTCAGAGTTGTTTTGATTTGCATTTCTCTGATGACTAAGGATGTTGAACATTTCCTTAAGTGTCTTTCAGCCATTTAGGTTCCTCTGTTGAGAGTTCTCTGTTTAAGTCTGTACTCCATTTTTTAATTGGATTATGTGATATTTTGGTGACCAATTTCTTGAGGTTTTTTTTTTTTTTTTTTTGTATATTTTGGAGATCAGTCCTCTGTCTGATGTGGGGTTAGTGAATATTTTTTTCCATTTGTAGGCTGTCATTTTGTCTTGTTGACCATGCCCTTTGCTTTACAGAAGCTTTTCAGTTTTAGGAGGTCCCATTTATTAATTATTTATCTCAGTCTTTGTACTGCTGGGGTTATATTTAGAAAGTGGTCTCCTGTACCAATGCATTCAAGTGTATTTCCCACTTTCTCTTCTATAAGGTTCAGTGTGGCTGGCTTTATGTTGAGGTCTTTGATCCATTTGGATTTGAGTTTTGTGCATGGTGATAGATATGGGTCTATTTTCATTTTTCTATATGTTGATATCCAGTTATCCCAGCACCACTTATTAAATATGCTTTCTTTTTTCCATTTGATATTTTTTACTTCTTTGTCAAAAATCAGGTGTTCGAAGATATGTGGATTGCTATCTGAGTCTTCTATTCAGTTCCATTGGTCCTTCTGTCTGTTCTTATGCCAATACCAGGCTGTTTTCAGTACTGTAGCTCTGTAGTAGCGTTTGAAGTCAGGGATTGTGATGCCTCCAGAAGTTCTTTTATTGCACAGGATTGTTACGGCTATCCTGGGTTTTTTGCATTTCCAAATGAAGTTCAGTACCATTCTTTCGAGGTCTTTGAAGAATTTTGCTGGGATTTTGATGGGCATTGCATCGAATCTGTAGATTGCTCTTGGTAAGATTGCCATTTTTACTATGTTAATTCTGCCTACCCAAGAGCATGCGAGAACTTTCCACTTTCTGGTGTCTTCTTCAATTTCTTTCCTCAAAGATTTAAAGTTCTTTTCATACATGTCTTCCACTTGTTTGGTTAGAGTTACTCAGAGATATTTTATGCTATTTGTGGCTATTGTAAAAGATGTTGGTTCTCTGAAATCTTCCCCAGCCTTTTTATCATCTGTGTACTGGAGGGCTACTGATTTTTTGTTGTTGTTGAGTTAATATTGTATCCTGCTACATTGCTGAAAGTGTTTATTAGTTGTAGAAGTTCCTTGGTAGAATTGTTGGGATCAATTATGTAAACTATCATATTATCAGCAAACAAGTGAGAGTTTTACTTCTTTTCCAATTTGTATCCCCTTCGTATCCCTTTGGTGTATCATTGCTCTAGCTAGGACCTCAAGAACTATATTGAATAGATATGGAGAGAGTGGACAACCTTGTCTTGTTCATGATTTCAGTGGAATTGCTCGGAGTTTCTCTCCAATGGGTTGATGTTGGCTGTTGGCTTGCTGTATATTGCCTTTATTATATTTAGGTTTGTTCCTTGTATCCATGCTCTCCCCAGGACCTTTAGAATGAAGGGATGTTGTATTTCGTCAAAAGCATTTCCACATCTAATGATATGATCATGTGGTTTTTATTTTTCAGCTTGTTTATATGGTAGATTACATTGACAGATTATCATATGTTGAACCATACCTGCATCTCTGGGATAAAGCCAACTTGATCATAGTGGATGATGGTTCTGATGTGTTCTTGGATTTGATTTCCCAATATTTTATTGAGTATTTTTGCATCAATGTTCATGAGTGAGATTGGTCTGTAGTTCTCCTTCTTAGTAATGCCTTTCTTTGGTTTAAGTATCAAGGTAATTGTAACCTCATAAAAAGAGTTTGGCAATGTTACCTCTGTTTCTATTTTGTGGAATAATTTAAGGAGTATTGGTATTAGTTCTTCTTTGAAAGTCTTGTAGAATTCTGAGCTGAAACTATTTGGTTGGGAGACTTTTGATGACTGTTTCATTTTCTTCAGCAGTTATAGGTCTGTTTAATTTGCTTATCTGGTCTTGATTTAATTTTGGCTCCCATCTACTGCCTCAGATGTCCTGGACTTGGGTGCGCCTGGACCCACAGAGGACCTGCTTACTCCCTCTGAGGTCCCAGACTCAAACTTGGTTCCTGCCTATTCCTTTGATGTCTCAGACCAATAACCATACCCGCAGAGGTCTTGGCTCAGGCCTACTCCCTCTGAGGACCCAGTCTCATGCCTGGCCCTGCTGAGATCTCTCATTCCTGCCTATTTCCTTGGAGGTCCCAGGTTCACTCATACCCAGACTGGCAGAAGTCCTGGCTCAGGCCTAGTTCCTGGGAGGTCCTAGGTTTTCACCCAGTCCCACCAGGGTTCTGGCTTAGGTCTACTCCCTTGAAGGTCCCAGATTCGCATCTGGACCCTCAGTAGTCTCTAGCTCTGGCTCACTTGCTCAGCGGTTACTCTCCTGTACCTGTTCCGGTGGAGATCACAGAGTCTGGATTTGGTCACTGGCTCAATCCTGATCTGGCAGTTGGCTTCCGGGACTGGATTTGCTTCTGGCTTCTGCTCCCGGTGGAGCTTGTTCGCTCTCTGTTCTAGGTAGCTGATTCTGTCTCACTCCAGTTCCAATGGAGATTGCTGACTGTGGGTCAGGTCCCTGACTCAATCCTGGACCGCCAGTGTCCTGGAACTGGGTTGGCTTCTGGGACTGGATTTGCTCCTGGCTTCTCCTCCCGGTGGAGCTTGTTTCCTGAGCCTTGTCTCTTCACTAATCCAAAAACCCAAAAGGAAACACCAAACTTTCCTGTATGTCTTCTCTATCCAAATTGTTGGCTTCTTAATGGTCATTCTGGTTGGCTATTCACTGGCTCTGCTTCCTGATTCAAGGTAAATTTTATTTAACAGTCTCAAAGTGTCACAGCGCAAAAAGTAAAAAATTATGCAACATAGTGTCTCAGTTCACTTCCTGTTTCTTATGGGATCAAGATGTAGCTCCTCCAGCACCATGTCGGCCTGCATGCCACCATGTTCTGCCATGATGATAATAGACTGAACCTCTGAAATGATAAACCACCCCATTTATATATTTTCCTTTATAAGAGCTGCCATGGTTATGGTGTTTTCACAGCAGTAGAAACCCTAACTAAGACAGAATTGCTTGTTTTGGTTCACAGTGGAGTGTGATGAAAGTGTGAGAGCAGGAGAATGAGGCGGCTGCTCATACTGCACTGCAGCCAGGAAACAGAGAGACATTATTGCTGGGTCCCAGATCACTTTCTCCCCTTTACTCAGTCCAGGACTCCAGCCAATGGATTGTGCAACCCACATTTAGCATGCATTTGATTAAACATCTCCATGAACACTCTTATAGTATGTTCATAGGTTTGTCATTGAGATGATTACAGCTCCTGTAAAGTTGAAAGTGTCAAGATCTCAGTGTCTGTGTTTTCATTTCTGGTCATAAGGTTTTAAAAAGAAGACTCCAAGGAGCAGATTTTCAAAGAAGGACAGACCTTGAGAAATTCCTATCAGTTTGAATTTCCCTTAAATATTCAGGATGTGGCTATTTCTGAATATCACCAGGTTCCCCTTGCATCTTCTGCCTATGTTTAGTTTACCATTTTAAGAATGTCTTCTTGACTTTTGTTTCTTGCCTACATTTGTTTTTTTTTTTTTGTTTGTTTGTTTTTTCATCTTGGTAGCAAGTGTTTGGAGAGGTTTAGCTCCTTATGTATTAAAAGAATTCCCCTCCCCCTCCCATTTTTTTCCAGATATTTAATCACTATAGTTTTATATTATGCTAATTCTCTTTGGATGGCATAATTTTTATGCTCTCATGCAAATATACATTATCCAATAATAAAAGTGGTGGGTGTCCTTGAATCAAAAGCTCTGATAATTTCATAAACTTTAAACTAATTAATAAGCCAAAGGCAGCTAAATACCAGCATTTGGAAAGATCTGTGCAGTTTTAGCCTCTAATGAGTTCATCAAAATCTATCACAACTCTCATTGGAAAATCCAGACTGCATTTAATCATATTCAATCAGATCTAACATTGAAATTATGAACACAAGGCACTGCTGAGTGTAAAATTGCCGTGGCATGTTAATTGTTAAACAGATTACTGTGGCTGCTTCTTGTTAAATGGTAATTTGATAAGGAAGTAAATTATTTGTATAAAGTGCCTGTTTGTTCAATATTAAGAAATTCTATGGTATCCTGACTCTGCCATATATGAGTTCTGTACTTCATTGTCTCAGCTACTTAAGAGTTCAGCTACCTACATGTTGTAGAAAGAATGCCTGCTTGTTTGTCCTGGCCGCCTGACTAGCTTACTTGAAATAACCACACAGAAACTGTATTAATTAAAACACTGCTTGGCCATTAGCTATAACTTCTTATTGGCTAACTCCACATATTAGTTTAACCCATCTCCATTAATCTGTGTATCGCCATGTGACAGTGGCTTACTGGAGATTCTAACTGGATTCCATCTCAGGCAGAGGATCCATGGCTTCTCTGACTCGTTCTTTCTCTCAGCATTCAGTTTTGTTTTCCCAGCCTATCTAAGTTCTGCCCTATCAAAAGGCCAAGTCAGTTCCTTTATTTATTAAACCATGAAAGCAACACATAAACAGAAGGACCTCCTACACCACCTACAAGCAAGTAAGCATCTTCTGACTTCTCTTACCTTCCAGTCTGTGAGGTTTTGTCTTATCAAAATGATACAGAAACATATCTATAGACTGTGATTGGAAACATATTATTTTGACATTGATTTATATCATAATGACTTTTTTTGAGAAAGGGCTTCAATTTGTAGCCCAGGCTAGCTTTGAATTTGTAGCAATCTTCCTTATTCAGCCTCCCAAGTAAAAGTTTTTAATTTAAATAAAGTGATAATTGTAGGACCCAGCCATGACAAGCTCAATAGAGGCCTGAGTCTCAGTAGTTTACCCTAAGGAAATTCCTGATTCCAAGAAAGACTGCAAACAGACTACCCAGGCACCACACAGGAATAGACCATCTAATGGAAATTCCTAATTTTCCAACAACTGTAGATAGGATCACATGCCAGCACACACCCAGCGCTTTTTAACAGGATACCCCTAGACAAATGTTAGCCATTAAGGAGTCCTGAACCTTAGAAATCCCTCATCCCCACCTTTGCTACTATAAAACCCCAACCCTAACTGAGCTTGGGGGTCTTAGATCATTCCAAGACATTGGACAAATTGGGAGTCTGAATTTTCAAACTTGTGTAAGAATAAAGTCTCTTTACTTTTACATATGGGACTTGGTCTCCTTATTGGTTTCTGGGGGACTTTGTGGACCTGGACATAACATTTGGGGGCTTGTTCTGGATCCCCCAAGCCCACCGGAACTACCACCCATACACCCTTCAAACAGCCTGTAAATTTCCTGTGTTTTATTTCATGTCTCATGTCTTTCTGTGTCATTTCTTTCTGTAAGTAGGCCCAGAAAATGAAAGTCTATGTGGATGTGTGTGAAGATCACAAGTGGTGATCATAGGTAGGTGATGGAGGAAGGTCATTGGTTAATAAAGAAACTGCTTTGGCCCATTTGATAGGCCAGCCTTTAGATGGGTGGAGTAAACAGAACAGAATGCTGGGAGAAAGAGGAAGTGAGCTCAGACACCATGCTCCCCTCTTCTGGGCAGATGCAGGGCAGCTCCTCTGAGAGACAGCCGCCATGCTCTCCTCTCAGAGGCAGACACGATAAAGCTCTGACCCAGGATGGACGTAGGCTAGAATCTTCCCGGTAAGCACACCTTGGGGTGCTACACAGATGAACAGAAATGGACCAAGCAGTGTTTAAATGAATAGAGTTTGTGTGTTGTTATTTTGGGGCATAAGCTAGCCATGTGACCAGGAGCTGGGGTGGCATGAACACAGCCAGCAGCTCCCCACTAAAGAATGGCGCCCAGACATGGGGCACTGAATCTACAGAAAGCCTGAGAGAGCGTGGGAAAGAATAGAGTAAAGCGTGTTTTCTTGGCAGCACCAATCTACTTCAAGAAGAAAGAAGATGGGCATCGAAGAGGCACCTTATGGAGTTTGATAGCCATTTGGGCAAGAAACTCTCTTGCCTGGACTATTGTATAAACTGGACAAAGAGAACCTGCAGAGAGAGAGGACTGCTGAACTTGCCTAAAGGTGAGATGATCTTTCGGGGTTCCTGAATCATGAAAGAGTCTGCGAGACATTCTGCAAGACACAGCAGATAGTGATAGAACTGCCTTTGAAATTTCCTGCTTCATGGAAAAGTCTGCTGGATACTATGGGCCTGTAGGCTGAAGATGAATGCCCCAATGGTACAGAGGAACTTTGGGTGACTGTCCAGGCAGTGAGATGTCTCTGTTATTTCTAGAGTTTGGAAGTTGCTTATTTCTTGTTTGCTTGGGTAATATTGTATCCTCCTCGAGTCTTTGATGGAGTTGAAAAATAGTTAGTTGTAGTTATAGTTTTCCTTTGTTATGATAAAGATAAAATAGATGTAAATATTGTAACTGTAATTCTTACTTGATAACTGTTTTGTTATATGTAATTTTGCTATGTTAAAGTGAAAGCCAGCCGGGTGATGGTGGCGCACGCCTTTAATCCCAGCACTCGGGAGGCAGAGGCAGGTGGATCTCTGTGAGTTCGAGACCAGCCTGGTCTACAGAGCTAGTTCCAGGACAGGCTCCAAAGCCACAGAGAAACCCTGTCTCGAAAAACCAAAAAAAAAAAAAAAAAAAAAAAAAAAAAAAAAAAAAATAAAGTGAAAGCCTTTCCTTTTTGTTTAAACAGAAAAAGGGGAAATGATGGAGGATGGTCATTGGCTAATAAAGAAACTGCTTTGGCCCATTTGATAGGCCAGCCTTTAGATGGGTGGAGTAAACAGAACAGAATGCTGGGAGGAAGAGGAAGTGAGCTCAGACGCCATGCTCCCCTCTCCCGGGCAGATGCAGGGCAGCTCCTCTGAGAGACAGCTGCCATGCTCTCCTCTCAGAGGCAGACATGATGAAGCTCTGACCCAGGATGGACGTAGGCTAGAATCTTCCCGGTAAGCGCACCTTGGGGTGCTACACACATGAATAGAAAGGGGCCAAGCAGTGTTTAAATGAATAGAGTTTGTGTGTTGTTATTTTGGGGCATAAGCTAGCCATGCGACTGGGAGCTGGGGCGGCATGAACACAGCCAGCACCTCCCCACTACAGGTAGGTACCTGGGGAGACATCCCCAGGGCTCTTCTGTATCTGGGTCCCAGGACCCTTCTGTATAAGAGTGTATCTTTCTGCTTTCTGTAGATAGATGTATGGGATGTTCCCAGTGTCTCAGTCTCAGTTTCAGTTTGATAGATAGACCTGCAGGTTGTGCTCCCAGACTCTCAGCTTCAATTCTGCCTCCGTGGCACCAGGAGAACTATTTATCTGTTCATTGTCCTGTGTGTGTTGTGTTTTTGTCCTAACTTAGACTGACACTGATGATATGGAAAAGACTAAGAATGCTTTTACTCCCCTAACTTTGATTCTGGACCATTTTCAGGACTTTACAAATAGGGCAAAGAAAGAAAAATTTGGAAACTAAATAGGGTAAACTTACCATCTTTTGCAAGACTGGCCAGCATTTGGAACTAGTTGGCTAATAGAGGGAACCTTTGACTCATATATCATTTCTAGGACAAAAGAACTGATTTTTGGCAAACCTGGATGCCCATACCAGATTCCTTACATAATTGGTTGGGAGGACCTTGTAGCAATCCCCTTAGTTAAAACCCTTTATCTCCACAGGGCTGATGAGCAGGATCATCTTTGCTTTATGGGAAGATAAGAGGTGAGAGGACCCTAAGCCCTCTGCTCCTGTGCTGCAGGGGCTACAGAGGATGAACTCCTTTTCTCACCTTCCCTTATCGGCCACCTCCCCCAAATGATCAAGTGGCCAGGAAGGGGGCCCAGAGAGGCTCAGGTAATTTGAGAAGCCCACCTTTCACCAGAGGGTGGGCACAACAAGAATTATCCTACTTGGCTGACTCTGCTGCTCTTTCCCCAGGATGACGAGGGCAATAAACAGACACAGTATTGGCCCTTTTCCACTAGTCATCTCTCTAACTGGAAAAACCAAAACCCCAGTTTCTCAGACAATCTGAGGGCCCTTATTAACCTTCTAGAATCTGATGTATTCACCCATCAACCTAACTGGGAAGATTACAGTCAGTTGTTACAGGTGCTGTTTACTATGGAAGAGAGAGAATTCTGACAGAGGCCTGAAAGTTGGTCCCAGGACCTGATGGAAACCCAACTGTCATCCCTTTTCTAAGAGACCAAGTCTTCCCCCCGACCTGTCCTAACTGGAATTTCAACTCGACAGAAAGTAAGGAGAGGCTCCAGGTCTACCACCAGGTTCTGATGAGAGTTCTCTGTGTGGCTGCTGATCAGTCCACCAATTTGGCCAAAGTCAGTAATGTACTGTGAGAAAAGACAGAGTCCATTGGCCTTCTTAGAATGGATTATGGAGGCCTTTAGGGCATATTCCCCTATAGATCCTGAGGCCAAGTAGAATAGGTCAGCTGTGGTCATGGCCTTTAATAATCAGGTCATGCTTGACATTAGGCACAAGTTACAGAAGATGGGATTGTAAATAAGAGCATCCAGGAGCTGTTAGCAGTAGTTCAGGGTATGTACAACAACTGAGAAATCCCAGAGGATAAATGGATGGGGGCCATTGCTAAAGAGAATACAAAGCAGACTCAAAATACAGCAATAATTTTCCTAGTAGCAATCACAGGAGATCCAGATGAAAAGAAGTGCCAATGAAACTCCCAACCAGAGGCCAGGATAAGGACCCCCATGTGAGGGAGTACTCCAGGCTGCAGGAAGATCAATGTGCTTATCACAAGGAAATGGGACACTGGCCTAAAAATTGCCCCCAAAAGTCCAAACATAAAGACTATAACTCGGGATGCAACTCCTGCCATGTGCTTGTTGCAGAATCAGGCAACCACAGTGACTAGGGAACACAGGGTTTAGGCCTCCTCCCCGAGCCCAGGGACACACTCAAAGTGGAGGGGAAACTTACAGATTTTGTGGTAGATTCCGGAACTCAACATTTAGTATTGACCAAACCCCAAGGGAACCTCTCTCTCAAAAAACAAAAACAAAAACAAAAACAAAAAAACTTGGATACAAAGAGCCACAGGTATGAGCCAATATTATGGACTACCCAAAGAACAGTATATCTTGGTTCAGGCTGGGTATCCCACTCATTCCTGGTCATACCTAACTGCCCCTACCCTTTATTAGGAAAAGACTTACTAAGATTGGAGCTAAGATCACATTTAATAAAGAGGAGAGCTGGTCCAAATCCTCACCCTCCAACTTGAAGATGAATATAAACTATACCACAAGCTGCCACCTGTCCCTCAGGACATAGCCACATGGCTAGCCCAATTCCCAGAGGCATTTGCAGAGACTGGAGGAATGAGCTTGGTGAAACATCAAGCGTCAGTGGTTGTTGAGCTCAAGCCTGATGCCATCCCCATCCAGGTGCAGCAATACCCCATGTCCTGGGAGACAAAGGTGGGAATCACCCCTCACATCAGGTGCCTCATGAAACTAGGAATTCTGTTCCCTTGCAGGCCAACCTGGAATACCCTGTTGCTCCCTGTTAAAAAGACAAACTCAAATGATTACCAGTCCATATATTACTTTAAAGAGGTCAATCTCAGGGTTATGGACATGTACCCCACCATGCCAAATTCGTACACTCTTTTGAGCTCACTTCCCCTCCATGCAGGCCTGGTATACAGTATTAGATCTCAAAGATGGTTTTTTCAGCCTGCCCTTAGCCCGAAAGAGTCAGTCCTTGTTTGTCTTTGAATGTCATGATACAATGTACAACTGACTTTGACCAGGCTCCCCCAAGAGTTCAAAAACTCCCCAACTATCTTTGGCAAAGCCTTGCATGAGGACCTCAGGGAATACTGGAGGACACACCCACAGGTCACTCTCCTGCAGTATGTGGATAACCTCTTGATAGCAGTTGACACTGAAGAAGATTGCAAGGTAAACACTAGTGATTTGCTTATTGCCTTGGGAACCCTGGGGTACCGGGCATCAGCTAAAAAGGTCCAAATCTGCCAAACTAAAGTGACTTGTCTGGGATATGTAGAGGGAGGACAACATTGGGAAGCCCATATGTTGAAGCCCATAAAGAGACTGTGTTTAACGTATCTAATCTTACTTCCAGGACGGAGGTTAGAGAATTCCTTGTGTGAGCTGGCTTCTGTCATCTCTGGATTCTGATCTTTACTGAGCTGGCTAAACCACTGTATGAGGCAACAAAAGAGAGCCAGCCTTTTCAATGGACAGAGGCTGAAGACAAGGACTTCAATAAAATAAAAGGGCCCTTCTCTCAGTGCCCACACTGGGATTGCCAGATATCACCAAATCCTTTCATCTGTATGTAGAGGAAATAAAGGCATAGCAAGGGGTTCTCACTCAAAATCTAGGACCTTGGAATAGGCCAGTGGTCAAACTGTCAAACAATCTCAATTTGGTGGCAGCAGGGTGGCCCCCATGCCTAACGATTATTGCAGCCACTGCCCTATTAGTTAAAGATACTGATGAGTTGACTTCAGGTCAAGAGCTCCTTATCACCATCCCTCATGCCATTGAGGGTGTGCTCAAACAGCTGCCTGACCGATGGCTGAGTAATACCCACATGACTCACTATCAAAATATCCTCCATAACCCACCTCACATACGCTTTTTTGTGGGTATGGCCTTAAATCCTGCATTCCCTCTCTCTGATCTGGATCTGGATGTCCCACTTTACATGACTGTGCAGGAATCCTGAGCCAGGTACATGGACTGAGAGAAGACCTACAAGACTGTGAAACTCTAAAATAACTCTGAAGCCATTTCTGACAACTCTGAGGCCTCTCGGCAGTAGTGCTCTACTCTCCCCTGGAAACCAAGGACCTAACAACTATACATGCACGTACTGAAATGTTGGGAACTTTCCCTCTCCCTGAGTCCTTGTGTATGTTCTCCAAATAGAACTCAGTTATTGGAATAGGGGGTAAGATAACCCTTAGGTGATGACTCAGTTCCTGATGTTTTGACTCAGTCCCTGGGAAGGGGTCAATGTAATCCACAGATGTTCCCTATTACCCTGCCTGATTTGGCAACCACTCTCCTGCCCTGGCTCAGACCAATCATTACCAGTAGCCTTTTGAATAGCCAATCATAATAGTTGAAGAACAACTCCCGAGCTTCCCCCCCCTTGTTTATGTAGCTTTTTGCTTTAAAAGTAGCCTGTTCCAGCTATTCAGAGTCTTTCTGGCTTCTCAAATGCTGAAAGACCTTGTCACGACAGAATTAATTAAAATCCTCTTGCTTTTACACCAACTGTGGTGTGAGAATGGTCTCTTGGGGTGACTCCTCCTCTGTAATTGGACTCCAGATTCCAACAAGATCAGCCCTTCCTGGATGCCGAGATTACCTGGTACACAGCTGGAGGCGACTTTATATGTGATGGTAAAAGGTACATGGGATCGGGGCTGTGGAGACACAAAAGGACGCTGTGTGGGCAACAGCCATCCCATCTGGGCATCTGAATTGATGGCCTTGACTAAAGCACTGAAGATGCAAAAGGAAAGAGGTTGAATGTGTACAATAGCCCATGTCCATGGAGGCATCTATCAGGAGTGTGGGCTCTTTCCTGCTGAAGGAGAAACTATTATAAACAAACAGATTTTAGACCTGTTGGCAATATTATGGCTGCCAACCAAATTGGCTGTTATCCACCATCCTGCTCATCAAAGAGCTGATACCCCAACAGCTAGAGGGAACCAGAGGGCAAATTGGATGGCAAAGGAAGCCACAGAGCAGATGACTGTCCTGGCCCTGATGCTACCAGACCCAGGACCACCTAACCTCCTGGAGGATTCAGCCTATACTCCTGCCAACTTATGCATGATACAGAGCTTGCTGAGAACATGGTAACCCCGAAAGCCAGCTCTGCCACCCTTACCACACCAGTTTTGGCCAGGAGATTGGGTCTTTGTAGAGACATTAGAGGGAGACGGTTGAGTTGCATTGGAAAGGATCATATACCATAATTCTGATAACTCCAATGGCCCTCAAGGTAGACAGCACTACCACATGGATTCATCACACCCATGCCAGGCTGGCAGACCTAGAATACAGGAGCCAACAGAATCATCTCAGAAAAAAAGGCCCCTCAAACTTGAGAGTCAAATGTCAAGATAACCCACACAAGCTAAAACTTAGCCATCAACCTCCATCATGAAAGTCCTATACCTGCTGGCACTATTCTTCCTTTGCTACCCTGCATTTCCTGCTAATCCACCAACCCGAAGAACTCACTTAGACTGTCAGGTACACATCCTCTGAAAAATCTTCAAGCAAGAATCAGCTATGGCTCCTTCTGGGACATGGGTAACCTCCTCTAGAATTTGAGGCAATGTGGGGGAGCCAAATCTTCTGTGCATCTTGGAAATGCGTGAGTACTGGAACTATCTTGTGGACACCACTGGTAATGGAAAATCTGATCACTGTTCAATGAGGTATGTATGATGTGGGTCCTATGGAAGACAGAAATGTAACCCTCTCAGGATAGAATTTACTGATCAAGGACTCTGACTAAGGAATGGACTACTGCTAAAACCTGGGGTATTAAAATCTATGATGGCCCTGTGCCTTGTCTTGGGCTGGTCCAAGGGGCCCTCTTCACTATTAGATTAGAAGTTCAGACAAATCCCCCAGTGGCAGTAGGACATAATCCAGTCTTGGTACCTAAGCTAACAGGAAGTACATTGTAAGCAACTTTCAAAACTCTAGAAATGACTGAGCCATCTTGCTGCCTGAACAGTCACGCAAAGTTTTTCTGTATCATTGCAGGGCCCATAGTAACTAATAGACCATTTTCAGAGGCAGGGAAGTTTTCAAAACTGTCTTACCTGTCTTGACAAGATTTGGCAGGTTTTTTTTCTTATATCCTGCTTGTTCAGTCTGGACACGATGCATTTTGTCAGTGGCTGATGCATGGGCAGTTCCTTGTCCAAAGGCCAGTTTTGCCAAGAAGAAAACAAGCTAGAAGTGGAGTGTCTTCAGTGCTCAACATTCTCCCAGGACTAGATTGGTGCTGCAAGGGGCAATCATGTCTCATGTCAACAGAACCCTAATTTATTTAAGTGCCACAGTCTACAGTTTTTTCAAGTGGTTTAAGATTACCTATTTATGCAGAATACAATCTCTATGCATCTAAAGAGCCTGATTAGTCTAACTATAAGTATGAGAAACATAGATGATTATTGACCTCTAATACTTAATACCTGTATAACTTAAAGACTAAGACTTTATATCAGAATATTAAACAATCTTTAAACAACTGTGCAACAAATGAGGACAATGACCTCAAATGCAAACAAAGAATAAGTATCTTGATCAGAGGTTGAAATGTATAATGCAATGTGATGTGACAAATATATTCTAAAATTATATCAATATACAAAATGTTTTAAAAAGAGGCAGAAACATGAATGCATATAATCTGGCAAAATAACTTTGCATAGGTGTACAAATATTGTAAACAGAAATAAGATCATATTCAATATAACAAATACAGTTTGAATTTGTATCACTATACAAGCATTTATACCAGTGTAAATTATTTAAAGAATAGCTGACAAGTATTTACCCTGTTACTCACTATTATTATTATTAGTGTGAGTAAGCATACACTAATCTACCTATTATCCCATTTAATTTTTTTTGTGAGATCCCTGGGAGGGGTCCCAGTAAGCATAGACTCATTCCCACATGGATGCCAGATGAAGACAAATATACCAGATGGGGAAAATGTGAATAAAGGTTCCCCACACTAGGTCCAAATAGGATATAATAAGGGGTTCTTTATTAAAGGGGGACTCACAGTTCACAACTGGGGAACAGGTACAGAATCCAATATCCAGGTGTGATGAGTGGGTAGAGAGAGAATAAATGAGCAGAACCATACACTTTATGGTACCCACTAACCTGGTCCAATTTAACAAAGGACATTGGTTGAAGGAGGTTCCCCATCAGTTCTTAGGTTCCAATAATATCTTCTTAAATTCATGGGTGTTTATGGGAGTGGGTCCCTTTACAGGGAGAGGAGAGGGCTTGCTTTTCATTCCAGCCATCCTGCTAGCTTACACCCGAAATAACCACACAGAAACTGTATTCATTAAAACACTGCTTGGCCCATTCGCTCTAACCTCCTATTAGCTAACTCTCACATCTTGATTTAACCCATTTCTATTAAATCTGTGTTCACCATGAGGTCATGGCTTACCAGGAAAAATTGAACATGTCTGACCTGGTGTCTCCATGGTGGCTCTCCCTCTCTCTCTGCTTTCTTCCTCCCAGAATTCAGTTCTGTCTTCTCTGCCTACCTAAGTTCTTCCCTATCAAAAGGCCAAGGCAGTTTCTTTATTCAACCAATGAAAGCAACACATAGACAGAAGGACCTCCTATACCACATGGGTCCTGTCATTGGTACTTGTGAAGGGGGAAATGTAGGACACAGCCATGACAAGCTCAATAGAGGCCTCAGTCTCAGTAATTTACCTTAAGGCAATGTCTGGTTTCAAGGAAAATAACAAACTGAGACTATCTAAGCACCACAGAGGAACAGAATATCCAAAAGAAATTCCCAATGTTCTAACAATTGTAGATATGCTCACCTGCCAGCACACACCCAGTGCTTTCAACAGGACACTCCTAGACAAATGTCAGCCAACCAGGGGTCCTGAAGCTTAGAAATCCCTCACCCCCACCTTTGACACTATAAAAATCGAACCCTAACTGAGCTTGGGGCTCTTGGATCATTCCAATACATTGGATACATGGGGAGTTTGAGTTTGAAAATTTATATAAGAAGAAAGGCTTTTTACTTTAATATACAAGACTCAGTCTCCTTGTTGGTTTCTCTGGGACATTTTGAATGTGGGCATAACAATAATGTAGAAGACTTTTCTGCAAGCCTGTTTTCTTCTTGCTGACTAAGGCTACTCTGATGGTAATTGCCTTCCTACATTTCAGCATACTGTGTTTTACCTGTTTTTTGTTGTTGTTTGCTTTAAGTAAACAGAATCATTTAAGAGAGATGGTATCTATTTTGTTGCCTTGTTTCCTCTCTTAACATTATGTTCATAAGGTTTATTTAGTTTATTGTATACCATAGACCATTTGTTCCTCATTGTCCTCTAATTCTTCAGTGGCTTAATAACTCACCCATTTTTATATTGAAAAATAGCTGGTTAGTTTCTAGTTTTAGGCTGGTATGAATTGTGCTGCTCTGAATATTCTGTAGAGGCCTTTTTTAAAACATGAAACTATCATAAAAGGTGGGTACTATGAGGTTGTTATTTTATACATTTTAAGTGTTCAGTTTAGAAAAGTATTAGCAAAATAAATAAGGAGAAGCTACTGGTTGTCAGCTGCCTGTGCCCTTTAATTTCTTTATAGGAAACTGCAATTTAACCCAGTTAGTAGCCATCTTACAGCCAAAATCAGATTTGTTTGTGTGTGTGTGTGTGTGTATGTGTTTGCATGCACATGCCCTACTCAGGCAACAAATAATTATGCTATATAAACAGTCAGGTTCCAGGCAATTCAAGGCAGTCAACAAATTAGAACAGTATGGCAAAAATGGGCTAACACCATGCCCAAATAAGAGAAACACTTTCTTTTGGTCAGCATCTTAGTTACTTTCTTATTACTGTGTTGAAATACCTTGACAAACACAACTGAAGGGATTTATTTTGGATTCAGTCCATCTGTCATGGTGGAAAAGACGTGGTAGCAGGTAGGGAAGACATAGTGCCAAGAGCAGGAAGCTGGCTGATCATGTTGGATCTACATGTAGAAGCAGAGAGCATAGAGGAAGTAAATTTGGGTTCAAAAGCCTCAGATCTATGCCCAAAAATCCACTTCCTCTACCTGAGCATCACCTCCTAAAGGTTCCACATTTGTGGATGTTGTGGCATGCGAGTGTGGGCTATGTGGGTCTGTGAAATGAAGACTCAGAGACAGTTGAGAGTGAACTTAGCCTTAGCAGACACAAGGGTCCCCAGCATAGGTGGACTGAAGCACTTTCCTTTTGCCCATGGCATTTTTTATTTTTCCCTATATTTACACTTTACTCAGTAGATTTCCATATGCTCAAAACATCCTGAGTGAAGCTTCCAAAAATATAATACTAAGTGCAAATGCCTGATTTAGGAGCTACCATGGCTTTCTAGGTTGCTCTCAACCAAGTTTTGTATAGGCTTTTTATTCATGGGAAAGTCTAAAACAAAAATCACATAGGGTAACAAAAAATATCTGTAACACAAGGATGGATTAGGACTGGGTGCTAACTCTGGAGCTAGACCAGGTGTGGCCCAGTGGAGTTACCAACTCTCTGGCTCCAGGCCAGCAGGAAACTCTGCTAAAATTTTCCCCTTTTTCATATGAAATTTAATTATTTTGAAGATCATGTGTATACAGCTTTTTAAAAAAATCTATCTGTCATACAATCTTATATAAGTAGGCCAAAACACATTTTAAAAGTAGCAAGGTTACTATTGCTAGGACAAGAGCAACACCTGCTACAGTAAAAATTTTATTAAAGTTACTTATAAAGGGTTGAATGATGCTATGGTATCTGCCAGACTTCTCATAATATCCATTCCTGTCATATCAGACAACATCTTTACAAAAGTTTTTAAAAATTTTTTCCTGTAAATCACAAACCATTTGAGAAGAATTAGGGTGACCCATTAAATTCATCTTAATCTCATCCCAATCATACTTGCTTTTATTAAATCTTAAGGGTATAATACAATAAGAAGAAACATTCCAGTCACATTTTAATATTATCTGCTCCTTCAAAATTTTAAACTGATTCCCTAACAATATAACAGCTTGCCTTAATTCTGCTAATTCATTCATTATTTCATTATCAATTTTATTTTGTTTAGTTCAAAGTTCTGTTGAATGTTTATGCCAGTCTCTAATGAATTTAGCAGTTTGGACTTCTCTATGGAGTGTCATTCCAGCTGCTCCTGTAGCTGTCAATGCAATGATCCCCAAAACAACTGCAACAACCAGTGTAACCATTTGGTGTGGTTTTTAAAACATTTCTCAGCATGGTGCTTCTGCACCATGCTTATCACAGAGAGTCTTGCCATGGCCTCAACAACTTCACTGGTATCCAAATTGTAGGCCTTGCACTAAGAATATACTAGAGTTCACACAAGTATGAAGGGTGCAGCGTTCACAAGTGCTGCTTTAACTGGTAGGGTGCCCTTGTACATGTCCTTTCCGTAGTAAGTATGGTGCCCACACTCATGCCAGAAAAGGATGGCTCTGATTTAGTCTAAAAGACAAATTATATTTGTCATCCTTAATGTTTATTTCACTAGCTTTCACAAGCTAGTCTGAATTGAATTGCCAAATTGTAGGAGAGATCCTGCCATTCCAATTCCATGCCATTGGATATATTCTTTAGCAGTTCCATTTAAATTATAGCATTTTCATCTTAGTGATGAAAGTATTTTCCTTGAGGTGAACCAAAAGAGCTCCAGTCTGTGACATCTCCTTGGGAGATATTAATTAACACTTGAGGCTTTTCACTTTTACACTGTTGCTAACACACCCAATCAGATTCCTTGATAGTAATTCACACCTCACAGAGCAGTAGATTTATGGAACTAGTATCATTAATCCCCTTCCCTTTAAAACAAGACACTTGAAGCATATAAAACTTGTTAAGGTAATCTCAGGTAGTACTGACTATGGATAATCATATTGAGAAGTTACATTTATGTAATGAGTTCCATTTTCCATGCAAATAGGAATTACTTATTCTCCCACAGTGTAATTGTCAATCACTCCACCCTCTCCATTGACTGAGAAGGACCTCTGTTGTCATGTGGAACAGGTAGCCTTGAAGATTTCTTAACCATGACAAAAATATATCTTCCCAACTCACAGCTGTGTTAATTGGAGGATTGGGGATAAAGGTCCAATAGTTGTGTTCCATCCCTTTTATAGGCACTATTACCATGGAAAACATGACAAGACATAAGTTTGTAGAAGTAGAGGCTTGTTTGTCATGAGAAGTATTGCTTTTCCTTTATTACACAAATTCTTAAGCTGATGCTAGGTGGGAGGATTTGCTGACTGCTCCAAAGGCCTTTTGTTTTCCAGAGACATCTCAGCAGCTAAAGCATCAGAAAGGAGAGACTCCTCTTGGCTGTGCTGGATTTTTATCAAATTTGATCAACAATCTTTTATCTGCTTTAGAAATATAAGCCTAATTTCAGCCCTTATACTTTTCCTGGTTTTACATGAGCTGACCTAATTTAGCTTTTTTTCCCCTTTATAATCTAATGTCTTTTAGTAGAGTCCTTATTCATTAACATTTAAAAATGTAAAATTAGAAGGTAGTAAAGGATTATGTTGATGGGGGAGAGTCTTCTGTTTTGTGTTAATTTCATTGGTTAAATAAAGAGACTGCCTTGGCCCTTTTGATAGGACAGCAGCTTAGATAGGTGGAGTAGACAGAACAGAATGCTGGGAGAAAAAAGCCGAGTCAGTGAGTCGCCATGATTCTCCTCTCTGAGGCAGATGCAGGTTAAGATCCTCCCTGGTAAACCACCTCGTGGTGCTACACAGAATATTAGAAATGGGTTAGATCAATATGTAAGAGCTAGCCAATAAGAAGCTAAAACTAATGGGCCAAGCAGTGATTGAAAGAATACAGTTTCCATGTAATTATTTCAAGTATAAAGCTAGCTGGGTGGCGGGACACAGCCCGCCGCTCTTCTTACTACAGAGTGGCGTTCCAACGTGATGGACTAAATCCACTTAAAAACCTGAGAGGGCTTTAAAAAAAGGGGGGCGGGGCAGAGTTTAACGCAGCTTTTTGCTGCCGCAAAGAAATTTCCTGACTCAGCAGCAGGAAAAAACTGGCTGTTTTAAAATGCGGGCTTTCTGGGATGTGCCTCCATTGCGATCTCTGTCTGGCTCCTGTGGGAGACAGAGTCTTTGAATGGAACATTTGGCGTAAAGTGCTATGGCTTGCTTGATGGCAATATGGACTGTTGTGTGCCTGGAACTGTGTGTGGCTCAGAGGCACCAAATGGCTCTGAGGCAGGAGCAGCTCAGCTCCACCATACTGAACTGTGCTGGTCTCAGGCAGGAACTACCGTAATTACCATAATAACAGTGCAGTTAAGGTGTAGACTGGGCAGGACACAGGTGGTACCATATTACCTGTACATGGTGCAACTTAAATTTTTAAGAACTGCTTAACATTTTAAGAAATGCTCCTGGATAGTAGAAAAATTACAGATTCACAATAGGACAGATTCAAACCACTAAATGGATCACAATGTTGGATGAGTGTACGTAGGCTTGAGAGAGAGAAAAAATATATAGAGAATAAAGTTAATGCCTTTAAAAAAAAGGGTAAAGCCTTTACAGAGACAGAATAAAGTAATAGAGTAAAAATAAGCCACACAAAAATGGAAAATTCACAGAGAGTCTGGATTATGTACATTGTGTTTTCTTTTAAGTTTTTGACTGTGAAGGAGCTAAGTACAGAGAGACATTTCATTATATGGGCTGCCAAGTGGAACCAGAACAGATATCATGAGGGTATGACTTCAGAATTTGGGTCTAAGGATATGATGCTTTGGAAAGGGTCTTCTTTTGTTTTCACAGAGGATGAGACCCCGTGGATTGCTTCTATCCCAATATGGTATGATAGACCACGCCCTCCTGAAAGGTTGCTGTGAACACCCTCAAAAAATTACTTCACTAAACTGTCAACTGAGATGATCCTGGCACACAGGTTATACCATGAAAGACCTAATTAATGACGTCCCCATTCAGCAGGAAGCAGTTTGGAGAGAAATAACTGCACCCATATTCCCAAATATTGTTTATAAATGTTCTGTTACACTTAAAGGGGGATATGATATAAGTATGAATAATTTGCATTAGTATGGATTTTAAGGTCAATTTTGTTATATGTACATGTATTTCTGATATTGATTAAGGTATTGTGATTGTGTAGTTCATTTAAAAATGTAATGTATAATTAAGAAATATAGGTTAATAGATAATCATCTATAATAGTCAAATTTATAGTCATGTTAGTTAGGTTTTCTAGATATATAGAGATATATTTCAGTTAGATAGGCATTCTTCATATCTTTCAAAGACTACAGAATATGGCATTTAATGTTTTAATAACTTAGCACTTTTCATGACAATGAGACACATCTGCTCTTGGCAGCACCAATCTACTTCAAGAGGAAGATGGGCATTGAAGAAGCTCCTTATGGAGTTTGATAGTCATTTGGGCAAGAAACTGCTCGTGCATGGACTGTTGCATAAACTGGACACAAAGAACCCGTAGAGAGAGGACTGCTGAACTTGCCTAAAGGTGAGATGGTCTTTCAGGGTTCCTGATTCATAAAAGAGTCTGCGAGACACTCTGCAGGACACAGCAGAAAGTGACTAAACTGTCTTTGGAATTTCCTGCTTCATGACTATGGGCCTGTAGGTCGAAGATGGATGCCCCAATGGTACAAAAAAACTTTGGGTGACTGTACAGGCAGCGAAATGTCTCTGTCATTTCTAGAATTTTAGAAGTTACTTATTTCTTGTTTGCTTAGGTAATATTATATCCTTCTGGAGTCTTTGATGGAGTTGAAGAATGGTTAGTTATAGTTTTCCTTAGTTATAATAAAAGATAAAATAGATATAAGTATTGTAACTGTAATTCTTGCTTGATAACTGTTTTGTTATATGTAATCTTACTATGTTAAAGTGAAAGCCTTTTTTTGTTTAAACAGAAAAAGGGGAAATGATGGGGGAGAGTCTTTGGTTTTGTGTTAATTTCATTAGTTAAATAAAGAGACTTCCTTGGCCCTTTTGATAGGACAGCAGCTTAGATAGGTGGAGTAGACAGAACAAAATGCTTGGAGAAAGAAGCCGAGTCAGTGAGTCGCCATGATTCTCCTCTCTGAGGCAGATGCAGGTTAAGATCCTCCCTGGTAAGCCACCTCGTGTTGCTACACAGAATATTAGAAATGGGTTAGATCAATATGTAAGAGCTAGCCAATAAGAGGCTGAAACTAATGGGCCAAGCAGTGATTGAAAGAATACAGTTTCCCTGTAATTATTTCGGGTATAAAGCTAGCCGGGTGGTAGGACGCAGCCCGCCGCTCTTCTTACTACATTATGTATTCTATCTCAGGGGATCCTCATACTTCTATTGATATCTCTTTACAGGCTAGGCATTATTATAAGTAGGCATTGTAAAAGCAAATTTTTAAATCCTGTTTTTGTAAAGGAATTTTATGTTGTAAAGATCTCATTTACTAATTAGTGAAAAATTTATATTTCTTAGATTTTTAAAATATAAATAGAGGAGAATTTTAAGAGTTAGTAGGTTATTTTTAAGTCCTTAGCTTTTAACTCTTCTTTTATTAGTTTTTTAGGTGCCTAATTTTTTTTGTTAAGGGGCATTGTTTTATCCATATAGGATTTAGCATTTTTTTCCTGTCCTTTAGGTTTTACATATTTAATCCATTTTAAATTTTGCTCTACCTGAGATAAGGTTTTAATGTCTAAAAGTTGAGTGGAGATTGTTATGGTTTCCATCACCCAGTGCTTTGGCAGGCACCCCTGAGTTCCAGGCTGTGCATGCACCAACAAGCACTCAGGCAATTTACATAGCCAGACAGGGTCCTCAAGCCCTATGTGACCTATGTGCTACTTGGTCAAGCCCTTGTGTGCATGCACTAGGCAGCCTTTAAAAGCAGGACACACTCACTCTACACTTTCTTCCTGCACCAGCTTCCTCAGGCCTGCACATTGTCTTTCTCTCTCTTAATAAACTCCTAAAATGGGCTTCGTTGTGTGTTTGGTGATCCATTTCCACTTGTGCCCGGTAATTTCATTGGTGCTGAGACTCTGTCGGTTCTCCTGCCCCCTCTTCTGGGGCTGGACTTCTGGGTTGGGTTTCTCTACAACTCACATTCCATCTGCTCAGCTGCTGATTCTGACTCATACCAGTGCCTCAGTCAGTGAGATTTTCCTTTCTGGTCAGCTTAACTCTTTTACTGAACCTGAGGACTTGACCATTGACCAGCAACCCTTTGGTGTTCCTGGAAATGGGGGTAAAATACCCCCAACCACAGCCTTCAAGGCTACAGTTGAGCCTTTTACTGACATTCACCTCTGGTTGCTCGCCATGGCTAAAAACTGAGATTTGGTGATGCCACTGTTCAGACCACTTGGAAGTGGTCCTGTTGCTACTGTTTAGACTACTCGGAAGTGGTCCTGTTATTGCTGTTCAGACTTGTCTTCCTTTCTTCTTTCCTTCCTTTGTCCCATCTGTCCTTCCTTCCTTCCTTCCTTCCTTCCTTCCTTCCTTCCTTCCTTCCTTCCTTCCTTCCTTCTTTCTTTTGAACCACTCAGAAGTGGTCCTATCACTGCTGTTCAGATTTTTTGTCTTTTTATTTCGAACCACTCAGAAGTGGTCCTATTGCTACTGTTTCTGGCCGTTTGGAGTGGTCCTTCAACCCACACACTATTCTGGAGTTATCCTGCTTAGTTGCCTTTTGTTTTCACCTTTCTCACATTTTTAACCATGGGAAACAAATCTTCAAAAACTATAACTGAAAAGTCCCCTCTGGGATGTCTTTTAGAGACCCTAAAACCCCAATGCTTAATGCCTTACTTACAGAGTCCCATGCTTGTCAGTCTTTGTTCTAAAAAATGGCCTAAGTATCTTTTAGATTTTAACCTAAAGTGGCTGCCTAAGGCATCTCAGATCCCTTTATTCTGCAGTGGTTTTCTAACTACTGTCAGCGCACAGGCAGATGGAAGGCATTTCTTTATATCCAAGCCTTTTTCTATCTAAGTTCTAAGTTCTCTGTCCTTAGAAGCTGTTCACCTACTCACATATTCCTGGCTATGCCATCTAAGCCAAAGGAACACTCTACTTCAGTTCTAGGCCCTGCTAAGAAACCTCCACCTTTCCATCCTCAGCAAACACATTTAGATGTTTGGAGAAAGGCCCCTTGATCCTACAGGTAAAAGTCTTATAGTTGTCTTTTAAGGTGTATCATGCAAGAAATGATAAAACCCTTAATCACAAATGTCAAATACTAGCCACAGCCACCTGACTGGCTGAGGAGACTGACTGTTCTATCTATGCTGCTCCCTTGACCCTGGGCCTCAAACAGGCCTGTGTTTCAAATGTGGTAAAACTGGACATTGGGTCTGGCTGTGTCCTAATCCACATATTGGTCCCATGAGACCGTGTCCAAAGTCAGAGGCACTAGGCAGTTGATCATCCTCATGCACTTTGTGACATGGAGACATAAAACCCAGACAATTCCCAAACTGAACTTATAGGTCTGGCCATGGATGATTGAGGCTGCCTGGGCTCCTGTGACTCAACCACAACCATCATCTGTAATAGGAAGCCATGGGTAAATATCACAGTATCAATACAGTCCATCTTCTTATTCTTGAACACTGGAGTAACATACTCAGTTCTAAGGGAGTTTTGGGTACCTGCCTCTCCTTCTAGTTTCCCTATTGTTGGGTAGGGGGACAGGCTTATCTACCTCAGAAGACCCCACCACTTAATTGTATTTTTAGGGGTCTTTATCTCACTCATTCATTTTTAGTTATGTCAACCTGCCTGGTACAACCTTCCTTTGCACCTGTAGCATACCTGTCAAAGAAGTTGGACCTCACCACTCGGGGGGGGGGCACCCTGCATATGTGCTTTAGTGGCTGCTGAGCTTCTTATTCATGAGTCAAATGAACTAATCTCTGGTCACCTACCACTGTCTTCTCCCAATCACAATCTGTCCCATATCTTAATTTATAAAGGTTTACAAACCTTCCCTCTTTCCCGAGTTCTTTCCCTTCAGGTGGCACTAGTGGAAGATGCTACACTCACTTTCCACTCTTGCCTACCCCTTAATATCTCAAATCTCCTACTTCAGCCTAATACTAATTATTCCCCATCTCATTCCTAAGTAGAAACCACCTCTCACACATAAAGGAAGGAAAATTGCCCCATGCCACTTATATCTGATACACAGATGGCAGCTCCTTTTAATGTGAGGGGACCCATAGAGCAGGCTATGTCATTGTGTCAGATACTGGGGTGGTAGAGGCACAGGCACTCCCCACCCATACCACTAACCAGCAGGATAAATTAATAGCTCTCACCCATGCCTTCCAGTTGGCACAGGGACAATCTTTAAATGTTTACACAGACCCCATACATGCTTTTCACATTCCCCTGTCCCACATGGCTATTTGGAAAGAGCATGGGCTTTTTATGAAAAATGGGTGATCCATAACTAACTCAGGTTACATCATGGACCTGTGGAAGGCCTCCTATCTCTCCAAAGCTATAGGAATTATTCACTGCCTGTCTCATCAGACCACCAGCTCCATTATTTCCGAGGGAAATAACTGAGCTGACCAAGTAGCCATGACAGCAACACTCCAGGGCCCATACCTACCTCAGTCACCTCAGGGCTTCATATAGTACAGCCCACAGTCTCGTCAGCACCGCCTGACACTAGCAAATTCTGCCCTACCCATATCAGCTCTCTCACCATAGCCAGGTTCATCTCACTTTGTCATGGTTCACCTCCAATCTACCCACAAGGACTTAGAGTTCTTTAAAACTATCGCTGCCTCTTGTAAAATTTGTCAAAAGTCAGATCCCAAGTCCAAGTATTGTAGCTTACCTTTTCCCACTCACCAGAACAGGGGCTCCCTTCCAGGAAGTGACTTGCAGCTTGATTTTCCTCATATGCCCACAGTCAGATGAGTTGTATATCTCCTGGTTTTGGTAGCTACCATGTCTGGGTGGGTTGAAGCATTCCCCACCACTAACAAGAGGGCCCAGACAGTTTCTGATGTCTTTCTCTGGGAAATTATCCCCCAGTTTGGAATTCCAACCTCTCTTCAGTCAGATAATGACCCAGAGTTTACCTCCTAGATCTCTCAAACTTTATCTAAGACTCTTAACATCCCCTGGCATTTTTATATCCCATACCATCTTCATTCCTCAGGGAAGGTAGAATGAACTAACCATTCTTTAAAAAATACTCTTGTTAAGATATCATAGGAACTTCACCTTGACTGGGTAAAACTTTTGCCTTTGGCCCTTTTCAGGCTCCAGGTTTTACCCCAAAGACCCTTTTCCATCTTGCCCTTTGAACTCGTGTGTGTTGCCAGGTTTAACTCCTGGCTTCTCACCTAAAACCTCACCCCTCCCTGCTCATCTGCTCACCCCATTGCTACACAACCTCTGCTCCCTCTTATGGGATTTTACTGACTACTCACTACCTCACCTATGTGCCAACAACCTCTGCCCATCTCCAATTAAAATCGAGGACCAGGTCCTTTTCTTCCCTCCCAGACCAATGCCCCACACCCTTCTCCCCTAAGTGGCAGGGCCCCTTTAAAGCAATACTTGTAACTCCCACAGCTGCCAAGCTCAAGGGTCTCCCTCATTGGATTCACACATCTCATCTCAACCTTTTTCTTCTTCCAGCTCAGGACACTCCCTCCTCATAGATGGTAACTCAAAGAGGGCCTTGCTCCCTTAAGTTCCAGAGGACACCAAGATTAGCTATTTTTTTTCCAGTTCCAGAAGAATAAGGTCTCAACACTGTACTCAACTTTTTTGTGCCAGAAACTCCATATGCTCTCCTTCTGATTCTTCCTTTTTCCCTCTTTCTCCTATCTTCTTTACCAATTTCTCTGTATCTCCAATGGCATACTCGAATTTCCAGTTAACTATTCAGTTGTTGTTACAGGGACTATCATTAAATACAGAACCAGAGGTTCAAAGATTGTCAGATGTCCAGGTGATTTTAATATATCAGGTTCAATACTGATTGCAGCAGGGTCTCCTGGACATTAAGGTAATACCATGGTGCTAAAAACAAAACAAAAAAAACCCCAACAAACAAGTGCTTTAAGATTTGCTTCATGTAAAACAGCTTCAGGTAAAACATTAAAAGTTCTTCCCTTTCCTCCTCTCCCACTATACAACTATTCATAATCTTCTATTCCAACACTACACATAATAACCATAAGCTTTTAATATGTCTAAATTTATCTCTTTTTATGCATTTAAACATTCCCATAAACTCCATGAACCCAAATTGAACCCACCTCAACAGACCAAACTCACCCAGGATAAGTATCATTTAATTCTTCCCTGGTCACCCAAGATCACTCTTTGTCTTGGGACCTCTGGGAAACTTCCTCCTCCATCTCAGGAGCCCTGGAAAATCCCCCTCCATCTTCCATCTGGGGACCCTCTTTCCTGAAACACCAGGATCTAAAATTTTTCTAAACATAATCTTTTGCCTTGTCAGGTCCAAGCTTCCAGCCAGAGAGTTTAACAGAGTCCAGGAATCACGAAAGTAACCAGTTACTCCAGAATGTGGTCAAGAACCCTAACCCTCCAACACCCACAAGCCAGCAGGAAGTAGCTTTGAGAGACTCAACACCACCTAATTTTTATAATAAACAAAAGGTTGGAATGTTATGGTTTCTATTACCCAGCACTCTGGCTGGCGCTTCCAGGTTCCAGGGCCATGCGTGTGCCAATAAGCGCTCAGGCAATTTACATAGCCACCCAGGGTCCTCAAGCCCTATGTGACCTATGTGTAGCATGTTCATGTCAACTAAACATGACACAGCTGCGTAAGTCCTTGAGTCCATGTGTAAGTTTCTGTGCACATGTTTTAGGAAGCCTTTAAAAGCAGGACACACTCACTCTATGCTCTCTTCCTGCACCAACTTCCTCAGGCCTGCACACATATCTTTCTCTCTCTTAATAAACTCCTAAAGTGGACTTTGTTGTGAGTTTTTTGATTCGTTCTTGCGTGTGCCCCATAATTTCAGAGACCTCTTGCAAAGGCCAATTGGGATTTTAGGATTTTGAAAAATTACAATACATCAACTTTACCATCTAGTAGGCCTGAAATCTCAATGCCATTTACTTTCAATTTTAGCTTTGACTTTCATTGTTATTAATAGTTTGCCAAAACACCTTTTTTTCCAGGATTTGTAAAAGCTTTTGTTCTATAATTGGAACTGTTTTACTTTTAAAGTATGGGAGCAACAACATTTGAACAGTTCTATTATCAGCTTTTATTTGCATAATCTTTTTCAAATAAGCCATCTAAAAAAGCATTAAAACAATCTCTATAGGATTTTAAAGTAATTTTAGTCACTATTCATGGAGTATTTTTAGAAAATCTTAAAAAGAAAATCCCTCTTCATAGATTCGAAGTAACATGCTAGTGCAATTTTCTAATTGTTAATAGTATGGCCCATACAATTTACATTTAATTGATAATAATTCTGTAATATCTTTATCAGTAAAAGATTATTTTTATAAGCTTTACCTTAGCAGCTATATTATTTAATAACCAAATAACTCAATCTGTTTCAGGTGTTATATTTTTATAGTATTTAACCATGAATTTTTAGAAAGCAACTTAAAGAACATAACCAAATTTTTAGTAATGATAAATAGACAAGATCATACCCAATAATATGGTCTAAAATCCTGAATTTTGTTCTTTTATTTTGTTAACTATGAAAATTAACATTCATTTAAACATTAATTAGATAAAAAGAGAACATCCTGTATATAATGAATTATTAACATTTTTGTATGTCAGGCCTTTTTAGCCTTATTCACTAGGGCAAGGTGTGTGTGCTGTCTGCCCGTTCTGTAGTCACATGAGGTAGGACAATCAGAAGTGATAGGAAGTCAAGTCAAAGCAGGAGCTCAGTTTATTACTGTGAGTATTAGCTTATATAAGTTAAGTGACATCATGTGATGTGGGGGTCCTCCAGCCAATGAGAGACAACCAAACCCTCCCTCTGGCGCTTGGGGCTTCTACCTAGATTTTGCCATCTCATCCTCACTTGGTAACTTTGAGATTATCCTTCAAACTTGAGCCAGGCTTTCTCTGTCTTACAGGACTTGAGGTACAGGCCCTGAGATAATTTTGGCCCAACATTTGGAAATTTAAACAGCATTGACTTAATTTTTTTATGTCATGACTCCAATTGTTTTTAATAGAAGACTTGTTTTTGTTATGCACAGTTTGTGAAGACCCCAAAAGACTATGAGGGAGACCAACTCACAGAAATGCAAAAGCAAGGTTTATTGTGTGCACAAGCCGGCAGGGACCTCATCAGCACAGAAGCAGCAGCAGCAGGAGGAGGAGAAGGAGGAGAAGGAGGAGGAGGAGCTACCTAGCCCTTCTAGAGGCATCATTTAAAGGCAAACACCAGAAAAGTTACCTTAGTAGGGTGTGTGCTGGCAGGTAATCCTATCTCTAACAGTTGGAACCTAGGAATTTCTTTTGGGTTGTACCTGGGCTGTCTCAGTTTGTGGTCTTTATGAACCAGGTATTGCCTCAGGGTAAACTACTGAGACTCAGGCCTCTACTGAGCTTGTCATGGCTGGCTCCTACCTTCCCCCCTTAACAAGCACCAATTAAAGGACCCAATCATGAGTTCTGCTTTCCTATGTGTTTAAGGATAGTGTACAGATAGTAGTCTGTCTTTGTGTTGCTTTCATTGGTTAATAAAGAAACTGCTTTGGGCCTGTTTATAAGGCAGAACTGAGGTAGGCAGGGAAAATTAAACAGAATGCTGTGAGGAAGAAGGCTGAGTCAGGGGAAAGCTATGGATCTGGCACCAGAGATAGACATGCTTTACTGGTAAGCCACTGCCATGTGAAAATACACAGATTAATAGAAATGGGTTAAAATAATGTAAGAGTTAGCTAGAGTTAATGGGCCAAGCAGTGAGTTAACTAATACAGTTTCTGTGTGATTATTTTATTTCTGGGTGGCTGGGATGAACAAGAGGTTCCTTGCAACATAAGGAGATAGTATTGGGACCCAAGAACCATTAGCTAACAGATTTTTTTTCCAGAGTAGTGCCCAGCCTACCAGGCCCTGTAGCTCTGATCTTTTGAGTACAACCAAATTGTAATGATTATCCTGAATGTCCTCTTTGGTTCTGTGGTTCTGCATAAAGAACCAACATAGGTTTTTTTTTTTTATGATAGGATGATTTTACTTAATAAATTCATTGATTGACAACTCTGGGCCTATTTTTCTTGTATATCAATGGTTATTATAGATAGTCATTTTGTCCCCCATGCCAGGGAGTTTCCCCTTATCTCAGCATTTCAACCTACTCTGGGCAGGGAGCATGGGGCTATATGTTCCTTTCTGTCACTGTAGTAGGGAGTGGGGTCCCTTTGTTTTGTCCTGCCCAGCTAGCTTACACACGAAATAATCACACAGAAATTGCATTAATTAAAACACTGCCTGGCCTATTATCTCTCGGCTCTTATTGGTTAACTCTCACATCTTGATTTAACCCATTTCCATGAATGTGTATCACCACTTGATTGTGGCTTACGGGCATCAGTCTAACCAGCATCCATCACAGGCAGGAGAATCATGGCGTCTGCCACACTGCCCTTCTTCCCAGAATTCTGTTCTGTCTTCCCTGCCTATCTAAGTTTCTGCCCTATTAAAAAGCCAAGGTGGTTTCTTTATTCAACCAATGAAAACAACACAAATATAGAAGGACCTCCTATACCATTTCCCTTTTTTTCTATTTAAACAAAAATGAAGGCTTTAACTTTAACATAGTAAAATCACATATAACAAAACTGTTATCAAGCAAGAATTACAGTTACAATATTTATATCTATTGCATCTTTTATCATAGCAATGGAAAACTATAACTATCTCTATCTATTCTTTAACTCCATCAAAGACTCTAGAAGGATATAATATTACCTAAGTAAGCAAGAAACAAGCAACTTCTAAAACTCTAGAAATGACAGAGATATCTTACTGCCTTACAGTCACCCAAAGTTTTTCTGAACCATTGGGGTATCTATCTTTGGCCTTCAGGCCCATAGTATCCAGCAGACTTTTCCATAAAGCATGCAATTTTAAAGACAGCTCAGTCACTTTCTTTTGTATCCTGCAGAATGTCTCACAGACTCTTTCACGAAGCAGGAACCCTGAAGGATAATTTCATCTTTAGGCAAGTTTAGCAGGCTTCTCTCTGCAGGTTTTTCATGTCCAGTATATGCAACAGTCCAGGCAAGAGCAGTTTCTTGTCCAAATGGCTAACAAACTCCATAATGAGCCTCTTCGATGCCCATCTTTCTCAGGAAGTAGCTTGTGTTGCCAGGAGCAGATGTGTCTCATTGGCATGAAAAACCCTAAGATATTAAAACATTTTAAATGCCATATTCTGTAGTCTTTGAAAGATATGAAGAATGCTTATCTAACTGAATTATATCTCTATATATCTAGAAAATCTAACTAACATGACTACAAGCTTGATTATTATCAATGATTATCCATTAACAACCTATATTTCCTAATTACACATTACATTTTTAAATGAACTACACAATCACAATACCTTAATCAAGACAAAAGAGAATTAAAGACAATGCAATAGGACGGATTCAGACATAAAAGACCTCTAAATGGGTCATTGTATTAGATAAAGTACATAGGTTTGGGAGAGAAAAAAAGAGAGTATACAAAGTCATAAAATAAAATTAATGCAATATCAGAAATAAAGTATCTCTTTCGCTCCATCTTTGACAACATATCTTGTCTTTTAGATCTCAGTGTACTCTATTTCACTGTAGCTGGTACCTGGTGACTATCACCTGGCACCGACATTTCAAAACTGTTAAGGTCCATTCTTGCATCTGCACGTTTTTTGGGACTCTAGTTCTGCCATACATTTGTTAATCTCAGCGGTTTCCTGTAATCCTTTTGTATCTTTATACCCATCATCACTTGGGTGACTCTTATATTAACAAAGTCTAGCTGGCAGTCTAGCTGGCACAGCAAGATACATTTTTGAGTACAAAAACATTGAGGTGCAGCTTTAATACTGAATGGGACATGAGTCATCATGCAAAAATCTATCCCAATTCAAACTATCTTGGAGATCTGTTAGGCCCACTCCACATGGCTACCTTTTATCAAGATGGCAGTGAAATCATGTGGCATCCATTTTTTTCTAGCTAAATGGCAATCCAAAATCCAAAATGGAGTTATGTCTTATGTTTTCTTTAAAATGACCCATGCATAGATTTTAAGTTCTCAATTCCCAGTGTTACTAATTAACTTTTAACTAGTTTTATTTTAATTTTAACAGGTTTTTGACCATTTCTAACAAAATAAGCTTATAAATCTATAGCTACAGAATGTTCTCATAAACCAAGTCCCAGTTTTTGAGTGTTTTCTTCTCCTTGTCATTTTATCAGGGCTCAGACTAACAGAGTGACAGAGGAAACTTTTAAATAAACTTGAGTCTAACAAAGGAAGAGCCACAATCCAACTCTAGAGGCAGCTTTTCAATTAAAAAACAGTATAAAACAGTTTTAACATTATCTATACCAAAAAGTCATCTGAACTTTTGGTAACCCGAATCCAGTAACCAGAGCTCAGAGATAAAGTCTGAGGTCAGGCCCATAAATGTGGCCACAGCCATGATGGGTGGTAGAGACAGCAAAAATATCCAAACCATTTCTGTCAGCTCCATGTTTGCAAGAAAACTTATATAGATAAACTTTTAAATAAAAGAAGCATATTCAGTATTTACATGTATGATAACCCACAGCAAACAGTTCACACCTTCTTCTGACCTTCTATAGCTTTTTATATACCTTCAATCCATTTTTCTCTCTTCATTCTGTCAGTCTCCTGCTTTTTCCCTCACCTTCTAGACAATATACCAAAGTCTTTCTCACTTTTCAAACAACATAAAAACTGTTTCCAACATCTTTCTTATGATTTTCTTCAGTAGACTATAATATATAGTATTGTTACAACACTTTAAACAAGGACAGAAACGTTCATATACTGTAACAAAAATAACTTTAAATTTATATGGCATTAAATCCTGTACCAGCGTGGAACATCTGAGACTAACAGTGGTTTTTTCCACACCCTAACCAATAGTAATTTGTATCCAGCCCCTCTAAATGATGACAGATATTTATAACCCATTCGATCTGAATGACCAAAGTAGCTTAACACCTATAGCCAGTGCCCTTGGTCCCCGGAGCCAAACCTTGGTCAAGTTTGGTTAAAAGTTGAGACACCCGCAGCCAGCAGGGCAGGCCAATGGAACCCATCCACCAGTGTGGAAGGAGGCAGGGTGGCATGCAGCATCTTTTTTTTTTTTTTTTTTTTTTTTTTTTGAGAAAAGGGGGTGTTCTGGGTGTGCCAGTTGTAAAGATCACTGGTGGCAAAGGGCCAGTAGTGGAAGGGTTGGTCCCCATCTCCATCAGGAGGACCTGCTGGTCCTTGGGGTGGCTCTATGGGTGCAGGTGGATCTGCCTGTGGCAGAGCCTGAACCTGGGGGGCTTCAGGTCTAAGAGGGTAGAAAGGATGGGGAAAGATACCTGACTCATCTGATCTGCCTCTTCTCGGGGTTTTGAGGGGGAAAACCTGTAAAGGTAAAGGGTGTGCAGTCAGATTAGGTTGAAGGAAAGGTTTAACTCACAGGAGGGGTTCATCGACTAAGTCAGTGAGACCCTGCCAGGTCACCATATAAGGAATCTGGTCCAGGTGTCCTGTGCAAGACCAAAAACCAATGTCCTCAACCTTAGAAATCAACTTCAGTTGAAAAGATCTCTCCTTGGACCAGCCCACGTTGAAAGAGGGCCATTCGGAAGAACAGAAAATGACCTGTTTACCCTTCTTTATGTCAACACTGTTGTTATGAGTGGTGTCCTTTATATCCTTCCAGAGAGCTAGGGTGAGGTCCAAGGGGGAAGAAGAAGTAGTCCCCGTGGTTTTCCAGTCAAGTCAGTCGTCAACAGAGATGCAAAGACAGAACACACAAGACTGACAAACACAACAGTTAGACAAGGGGCCCCAAACAGACTCAGGTGGGTACCTGATGTTCTGGTTTATTGAGGGCCCCTGGAGATTGGCCCTCAACAAGACCAAAAACCGTGCGGATTGGACGGGAGCTGTTCAGTAAGGTTACCTGATCCTCAAAGACTTCAGATTCAGAGTTACAGATGGGGCCTGACTGGATTTCTGATGGGATGGTATTAGTTAAGATACTCCCGTCATGATGAGGAAAGGGGACATTTCCCGATTCCTCCAGGTCAGCCCTCTAGTGTGTCTGCCAGGACAAACTGACCTGTTCAGATTCAGATTCAGTTTTCAAGATCTGCGCTGACAAAAACTGAAGTAAGAGAGACAAGACTTCAAACACAGATAGACTTACCATGGTCGATCAGAATAAACCTTTGGGGCTGGGGGTCCCAATGGGGTTCTCTGGGGATCCAGGATGAGCCCCAAAATATTATGCCCAGTCATGAGGACGGCAAATAACCTCCAGGGAGACTGACTCACTGAAATGCAAAAGCAAGGTTTATTGTGTGCACAATACAAGCCGGCAGGGACCTGGTCAGTGCAGCAGCAGCAGCAGCAGCAGCAGCAGCAGCAGCAGCAGCAGCAGCAGCAGCAGCAGCAGCAGCAGCAGCAGCAGCAGCAGCAGCAAGAGGAGGTACCCGGCCCTTCTAGAGGGCATTATTTAAAAGCAAACACCAGAAAAGTTACATTAGCAGAGTGTGTGCTGGCAGGTGAACCTATGTACAGTGGTTGGAATGTTAGAATTTCCTTTGGATGATCTGTTCCTGGGTGGTGTCTGGGTTGTCTCAGTTTGTGGTCTTTCTTTATCAGAACCAGGTATTGCCTCAGGGAAAACTACTGAGACTCAGGCCTCTACTGAGCTTGTCATGGCTGGGTCTTACTTTTTAAATCCTTCTTTCTTCCATGAAGGGGCCCTTGATAATGAGTTATTTCCATGATTAGGGAAAAATAAAAACATTTGTCATGAAGAGAACTTTAATATTGTGTTATTTCCACTGTGAAGGAAAAACAACAACAAAATTGTAACCAAAATTAAGCAATCACAACAAAATTTTAAGGTCTGGGCTGTGACACTTGCCTACTTGTTGCTTCTTTGTAACTCAGATGCCAGAGCTCTGTGCTGACAGACAGATTGCAAAGAGAGAGAGAGAGAGAGAGAGAGAGAGAGAGAGAGAGAGAGAGAGAGGAGGGGAGGAAAAGGGGGAGGGGGAGGGGAGAGGGAGGGGGGAGGGAGAGAGGGAGGGAGGGAGGGAGAGGAAGAGAGAGGGAAGGAGAGCTCTGATTTTAAACTATTTTCTTTTTTTTTTGCCACACAAGACTTCAGTTTATTAATTTTCGGTAACAATAATTTAAAAGGTACAAAGGGTCTCATATTACAGAAATATGGGAAATATACAAGAAAGAAAAATCGGGGGTCAAACTGCTGAAACACAATAGCATCAGCTAGCAAGAAGGCCAGAGACCAATGTGAATTACTCCAGCAACCAATATGTTTGCTTTCATTGTTTTGAGTTTTAAGACAGCTCCACGTATGTACCCCTAACTATCCTCAAACTCACTATGTGAATTTTGGATTTTGTTCCCTAAACACGAAAACAGACCAATGCACAGAACAGACTAATTTGCACTGGCTGTTAGGTGCATCTACTGTCTACATTTCAGCCTACAATCTGAACTGAACACACATTAACAGCCCACACAGTACGGTTTCAGGTGTTTAGTGGGAATTCACCAGGTAAAGCCGGGCATTGTGGCACAAACCCTAATCCCATTGTTTGGGATTAAACTATTTTCAATTTCTTATATTGAAAAGAGTCTTTTTTGTTTTCTTTATATCTACTGGGAAGAGCTTTTTCTTTTTGTTTTTTTTTTCTTTATTTTTCCTTTAAGAGACCTTTTAACTTTTAGACAAGGCCTTGATTTAATATTCTCCCCCTTTTTATTGGGAAAATCCCTTTTTTTCTTGACTAATCATTTTTTTTTCCTTTGAGAAATTTTCTTTTCTTCCCTCTTCTTTAGAGGGAAGATTTTCTTTTTTATTTCCTTTCATTCCTTTTTCTCTACTGTGAACTTTTCTTTTTCCTGTTTTATCCTCTGTCTCAGGAGCCCTTCTCTTTTAAACACACAGTTAACCTTTTCATTTCTAAATCTGTTTCATCTAATGAAGATGGAGGAGACTCATCTCCTGTGTCCTGGTTTTTCCTCACTTTTACTGTCCTTTGAAACATTATTGAGCTGTAAAGGTACATTCTCTTCTCTTGGCTGACCATATCTTCTCTTTTACTTTCCTTTTCTACTTTTGATGAGCTTTAAGTGATTCCTCACTTTGTAATGGTTTTAGAGCATTTGATATTAAATTACATAAAGTTCAAATTTTTAACAGTATTGGCTCTCCTTAAAATCTCTCATAACTTGCTTCTATAACTTTAGTTTCAATTGAATGTGAGGAGTTAATTAGATAAATGGCATTTGATTAACACTGGAAGCTCTGTGGGTTGTTTCTTCTTCACTTTTATTTCATTTTACCATCATTTTGATAACCGCATATACTGTTGCTCCTAAGATGAGAAGTCTCCTATGACCCTGTCAATCCTGGAGTGCTTGAGGGCACTTGTCCTTCCACTTCTCAAAGTTGCCAGCATTTTTGTTTTTCTTCAGCAGATCCTTTGCCCTTTTTCAAGCCTCAAGTGTCAAAATATCACAGATGTCATAACATGAGTGTATGGGTTTATTCAGGTCCATAAAACGAAGACTCAGAGACTCTTGAGAATGAACTTAGCCTTAGCAGCCTTAGGAGTCCCCAGCCTCAATGGACTGAAGCAATTTCCTTTTGCCCATGGCATTTTTATTCTTTTCTATATTTACACTTTACTCATTAGATCTCCATATGCTCAAAACATCCTGAATGAAGCTTCCAAAAATAAAATGCCAAGTGCAAGTACCTGATTCAAGAGGTGCTGCAGTTTTTCAGTTTGCCCACAACCAACTTTTACATAGACTTTGTGTCCATGAAAAACTCTCAGACAAGATTTACATAGGGCAATAAAAGGTATTGTTAACACAAAGGATGGATTAGAACTGAACTGCTAACTCCAGAGCTAGGCCAGGTGTGGTCCAGTGGGGGTCGCTAACACCCTGCCATCAATTGGGAACCAATTGTTCAATCCAAGAGCTTATGGGGGACATAATTATTTACAATGCCCCAGTCAGCTGTTTTTCTGCTTTACTTCTATATTCAGACCATAAGAAGTAGCTGCTCTTCCCATAGTTCCTGGTTTTGACTAATGGTCAATTCATGAGCTGCTTATTGCTCAATATCCATTAAAATTAAACTTACCTAAACTCAATTTGTAGATGGAGAGATTGCTCAACAATTAAGAATATTTGCAACTCTTGCAGAGGAACTGGGTTCCTCCATTTGTCTCAAAACCACCTCCAACTCTAAGAAGTGTCCTCTGCAGCCATTACGCATGCACATGGTACACACACACACACACACACACACACACACACACACACACACACACATATATATATAAGTACTTATACATACTCAAAAAAATTTTAAAAATATGCTCACATTTTTGTGCAACTAATTTTATATTTATTTCATCATGCAAAACCAAAACTCTTTCCTCATTAAATAATTCCCCAACCCATGCTAGTCCCAGGTCAATATTTACTTTATATCTCATGAATCTGACTATTGTAAGTACATAGTTAATTGAAGCAATATAATATTTTTATTTTTAAATATAATTGTCTTATTTTATTTAGTATAATATACTCAAGGTTGGCCATATTATAGCATGTCAGAATTTCTTTCTTTCTTTCTTTCTTTCTTTCTTTCTTTCTTTCTTTCTTTCTTTCTTCTTTCTTTTTTTCTTTCTTTCCTCTTCAAGAAAGGGTTTCTCTGTGTAGCCCTGGCTGTTCTGGAACTTATTCTGTAGGCCAGGCTGACCTTAAATTCAATGATCCACCTATTTCTGCTTCCCAAGTGTTGCAATTAAAGATGTGTGCCACCACACCTGGCTAAAATTTCATTATTCTTAAGACCGAGTGATACTGCATTGATTGTGTGTGTTTCATTTTTGCAGATATTTGGTTTGTATCTGAACTCAGTTCTAATGTGAGAATAAATGCTTAGGTCACAGAATGCATAATTTTGAGTTTAATTTTGCCAGTATTTCCAATAATTGTTGGACCAATTCACAGTCATCAAACATGGTTGAACCAGAAAGTTTTGCTTATTTTTGGTTCCCAAGCAACAATGACCATATGTCAGTGTATATTTTTTTCAGTGTCAAATTTATGCATGGCACTTGCTAAGGTAACACTGGCTTCTGCAGCTGATAGAGTGCATTTCTCACTAAGCAGTTCAGTGCTTTTGTATATTTCTGATGAGGCAGTCCTCTTGCTTCTCCAAATGTCTCAATGTCCTCAGTTCTTTACTGTAGTTTATGGCTTTGCCATATTCAGCATGGTTTCTAATATTTTATACTGAGATCTCTTACAAAAGGAGTGAGCATGGAGGGTAATGTATGTCACTTTTTACTGTCTCAGTCAAGATGAGACTTGCAGGGTTTTTTTTTTTTGATTATGTCTCCTTAGGAACATATCTCATTGCTGCATACTTTCATTTCTACCAAGTTCTTGTTTTGTGGCCAAGAGGAATGATGAATACAGACCCTGAAATGAGAATTTGTTGAGTTAAAGGGAAAGTTCTCATCAACCATGAAGAGAGAAAATGTTTGGAGAGAAAATATAATGCTTGGGTTTTTTGTTTGTTTGTTTTAAATAGGCTTAGGTAGACTGATTAGCTGCTGTGTGTATGAGAAATAGGTGAAAGTCCATCAGAGGATAACCTGTAAAATTCAGGTATGGCTGTCAATTAGGTTCACAGCTTCCTTTCTTATGCTCCCTCACTTGATGTGGCTGTAGAAGTGGGAGAGGCCTCTATCTTCATGGCACCAACCTAGGTTCAAAAGTTTGTTTCTTGGTTAAGTCACTGCTTCCATTAACAAGTGGACAATTGTGGCAACAGCAGCCCCTAGTTATGATATCCCTGCCCCCATTTGAGGTGCTTATCTGCAAAGAAAAACATGTTTGAATAGCCTCTGCTTCTGGAGTGGGGGAAGGAATTTTGAGTGCAAGGTGACCGTTCTTTGATCCCTGCTGGGGTCAGGTTACAATCCCTTCACAGCCCCCTCCTCATTTGGCATCATGGTATAAAAGCTAGCCCTAGCAGAGCAATAAAGAAGCTGTTCCACCTCAACCTCGTGCTCTGTGCATTCATTCAATCCGGACACCCTTCCCCGATTCTTGGACTTCAGGGCTGTGCTGGCACTGCAGACAATATCGAAAGGGAGCATGAATACTTGACTGGCAACTAATCACCTTTGCCACACAGGCTTTTGGGTTTTTATGCATCAGCCCCTCAGAAACTATTTTCATTTTAGGATCTCTGACTGAGAGAATTTGATAACAGACATCAGCTGAAGGATCTAGAAAAGCAGGTATTATTTGTATTAGAAGAGACAAATCCAATACCAAAAAATCAGACCAACCCCCCCAAAAAAAACTTTACTGTTATTTAGATACTTTCCAATATTTTACAAAATATCATTGTCTTGATAGCATCTCATACAATCACCTATTTTAGAAATCTTGTTCAGAGCCATAAATAGTAGTCCAAAGTAAGAAAACAGAGAAAGAGGGAGAGAGGGGGAAGATAGGGAGAGAGAGGGGAGAGTTATGGGAGAGAAGGTAGGAGAGAAGGAGGGAGGAAGAAAAGAAAATTCCAAGGAAAATTGACAAGCAAGGTCACCCCAAAGCACATTTAGCCATGTTTGTTCCTACAACCCCATTCTATATCTTGATAAATCCTTGATAAATATCTGATTTTTTTTTTTTTTTTTGGTTTTTCGAGACAGGGTTTCTCTGTGGCTTTGGAGCCTGTCCTGGAACTAGCTCTGTAGACCAGGCTGGTCTTGAACTCACAGAGATCCGCCTGCCTCTGCCTCCCGAGTGCTGGGATTAAAGGCGTGCGCCACCACCGCCCGGCCTTGATAAATATCTGAATTCAATATATAAATGTCTTGATCTCACCTCAAAATATGGAGTTTTTGTTCTTGTCTTTGAGACAAGGTCTCTTGTAACCCAGTGTGTGTAGAAGTCATTCTGTGCCAAGGAAAAAATGACCTTGAATTCCTGATGGTACTGACTTCATTTCTGGAGCTCCGGGATAGCTTTGTACCTGAATGGCCTAGAAAAGCTTCAGTCCTTCAGGTCTCAGCTGTGTTTCACATCAACTTCTGAAGTATTGGACAGTCATGCAAGCCATGTACATCCACAGTAACAAAAAGAGGATAGAGGGCCTAGCATTAGTCGTCTGTTCTGTGTTCACTGTAGTTTTGGCTTGTAAACCAAAAAAGAATGTGAGAAAAGAATCAGTGTGTGTGTGTATACATGTAAGAGAGAGAGACAGACATACAGAGAGCGAGAGAGAGAGACAGAGAGAGAGAAAGAGAGAGAGAGAAAGAGAGATAAGAGATAGATGGATCGATGACAGAGAGAGAGAGAGAAAGAGAGAGAAAGAGGAGTCTGCCCATCTGGTCTCTGTAATATAGTGACCTGTGCATGCTGCCTGTTGGAGAAGCTCCTTTATATCTTCTTCCTAAAAAAGCCCTTGATTCTCTAATATGTTATGTGGCCATTTACAGTAGGATGAGTATTGAGGCTTTAAAGACAAAGTGAGATGTGGGTTGGCACACATTACTTAGCTGTATGTGTAGGTGGTAACATTGGGGGAAGGAAGGATGGAGACCTCTGAAAATAGCTACTGGCTGTGCATCCTGGATTCTAACAGTGTGTAGTCACTACATGTTTCACATTGTGTCTGAAGCACACTACTTAATCCTCAGGCAAAGGAAACACTGAGGTTCAAAGTACTGGCATCCTCACACTCAGCTAGCTGATATATGAAGGAGCCACAGTATGAGTTGGTTCTGTCTTCCTGCTGACCATAAAGTGGCCCTTATGGAGAAACCAGTAGGTATCAAAATCTGAATTGTTCTGTGTGGTGACTTCATACTTGATGAAATCAACAGTGCCTTTCCAAGAATAAACTCACTGCCATTACTATCCATCATAGTGACCTTGTATGCCAGTAGTGAGAGCTAGTTATATAGTAGACACAAACTTAAGAAAACAAAAACAAAACTGCAATTTTCTAGAGTTTTGATGTCAAATATTCTTTTCATCCCAAGTGATTACTGAATGAGATAGTATGTAGAAAGGAACAGGCTGTTCAGTTAAATGCTAATTGTCAATTCAAAACCTATAAACCAAGTTTTATGTCACCTCTGATTTACCAGGATGAAAGCTTATTATCTAGACTTTGCCCATCAACCCATCCAAAAAACTGGGCACTAGTTGCTCTGCAAGTGGTGGTATTGTGTTGGGAGCTGCTTGGTTTTGTTATGTTTTGAGTATGCAGGGCAACTGGGTTTCACAACTCATTAGAAGTACTGAGTTGTTACAATGAACATCAATAAGAAGATAAACATGTTCCAAGGAACTGTGTACTTTGTAAGAAGGTGACTTTTTGTTGTATACTGAATGTTAGGTTGCCTCGAAATGATAATTTACTTACCAACAAAAGAGGTGAATTACTTCTTTAGCTAAAAAGAGCTTGAAGTATGATCTAGTCAGGAGGAACTGCAGGAATCTAAAGTGCACAGTAAGAAGGAATGCCTAATTCTCTACCCCAAAGCACTGGCCTCTGTACATTGTATTCTGTACTAAATACTTCTACCAACTTAAGGGCATTTACACATTCCACTTCTTTCTCATTTGTTTGTAATCTCAGCTTCAAGTACTCTATTTGGTTAATAACACATTTAAATTAATTGTTGTTACTTTATTAATGGTATTAGAGTATGTGAACAGTAAAACTAAATTAATCCTTCCATATCTTCCCAAAACAGGCACACAGGTGTTGTGGAATATTTAACTCTGTACAGATGTGTTACATTTGTGTATGGTGTGGAATATTACTTTAACTATGTAAAGTTGTGTTACATTTTTGTCTACTATATTTAATGATGTAAGGATGTGTTACATTTGTTTATACTGCATTTGTTTAATTATGAAAAGATGTGTTGTTTCATCTTGCCTGCTAAAGGCACCTGATTAGCCTAAAAACAGCTGAATGGCTAATATCCAGAGGGATAGGTGGGGCTGTTGTGCACAGAGAATAAATGGGTGAAATCTGATAGGAAGAAGAAGAGAGAAGAGAATGACTAAAAAAGGGCGGGACATGTCAGGTCCCAGAAGCCAGGCAGCCACCAGTCAGCCAGACAGGAGAAGCAGTGAAATTAAGATATACAGAAGGGAAGGAAGGTAAGAGTCCTCGAGGCAAAACATAGGTAAAGAGAAATAGATTAAAATAAGAACTAAGCTAAGGCCAAGCATTCAAAACTAATAGTACATCTCCAGGTCATGATTTGGAAGCTGGTTAATGGCCCAACAGAAAAAAGTCTGGTATGCACAGAAGATAAAGTAGAATCTTGTTCTCTTCTACATGAACTGAGTTCAGATCCATATCATGTACCCACAGAAAATATGATAGAACTCTGTACCCTTCTACATGAACTGAGCTTAGATCTACAATATGCATGTTTATGAAATATGATAAAATTGTCTTCTCTTCTACATGAACTGAGCTCAGATCCACTTCCTTAGTTTTACTTGCTTGTTTTGAGTGTTCACATCTGGTTAGACATAAATATACCCATTATTTCATAGAGAACCCTAGAAGATCTAATTTTCTTTTAGGAGGTGTTAGCCAGGATGTGTCAGAGCATTTGGCTCACATTCCATTTGTGAAATTGGTTATGAACTCTCTCTTGCTGGCTGGCTACACTTCGTTATAATATACAACATGCCTGGGAATTAATGGACAGATAGCTATTTCTACCACACCAGATACATTTAATAGTCTAGATACACCCAGGCAGAAAAACTTTGGAAACAGATGCAAGTTCTGCCTTTGACAAATCCAAATGTTTGTGCTGAGCAATTCAGACACTTTGACTCTGCATCTTCCTTTGTAAGAAGCAATGGTGGTGGTATCTAATTTCTAGGACCTTTATCAGGAGACATGCATATAGTGAATGAATGCAAGTGTGCTTTGAAATTTGAATGTTCTATAAGTATCTATCATTGATCTGTCTATCTATCTATCTATCTATCTATCTATCTATCTATCTATCTATCTCTATCTATCTATCTATCTATCTATCTATCTATCTATCATCTATCTATCTATCTATCTATCTATCTATCTATCATCTATCTATCATCTATCTATCTATCTATCTATCTATCTATCTATCTATCTATCTATCTATCTATCTATCATCTGTCTGTCTATCATCTATTTATCTATCTTCTACTGTCTATGGCAATTGCATGATAGATTATACTATTGCTGTCAATTATTCATCCATCCCTGTAGCCTTGCCTATTATTATTATCAGTCCCTTGAATCTGTCCTGACCTTGTGACTTGTTTTGACCACCAGAGTGTGTTAGTTTTAAGCTTAGACCTTAAGAAACATTATAGGCTTCTCACTTCATAATGAGAGAGCCTGTTTAGCTTGGCAAACTGGTCCCATAAGGAAGGGCTAATGACAACTCCTGACTCTTATGTTGTTCAGCTAATCTCAGCTGATGCAGGATCTGAAAAAAATCTGACTTATACAAAATAGAATATGGTTACCCACAGCATCATTATTAGTGGCAATAACCATTGTGATTACTCTGTTCATCTATATCTATGCACTTGAATAAGTTTTTAAATATTTTAATCAGTTTAAATGACCTAGGGCAGTAAATAAGCCATTGAAATCTTTGGTTGGATTTACAAAAAATCTTTCTTTCTTCTCTTGTCAGCATTACTTGGCACTTGAGGATGAGAGTCTTGCTATGTCGTTTTGGCTGGCCTCATACTCACAGAAATCTACGTACTCCCTGGTGCTTGGAATAAAGATATATACTAGTATGTGAGCATATTGTTATTTATGTTTATGAAGAAGTTTACTAAAACAGTGGGTTGAATAAGAAGAAGAGTTCTGCCCACAGCCAGACCTTGAATTTTTTAGGAAATTTTAATAATGTAGCAAATAAAGTTTTAGTTGTGAGATGGCTGACTGACTAAAAATTGCCTTTGTGAATGAAAAGAGTGAGGATAAACATGAATATTCCAAAGAAAGCAGGATTTTAAGAATACCAGAAGTCACGAAGAAAGCAATAGAACAGCTGTAAAGTTCAGAGAAACAAAAGTGTGATGCAGAAAAAAGGTATATGTATCAAATGGCTCAGCGATAGTGGTCAGTCCACAATAGGAGGGGAAAGCAGAATCCTCATTTAAAAACATTGTGTTTTATGTTCTCTTAGACTGGATTGTGAGCTCAAAGCACCCAAAGACACTGAAATGGTAGAAATGATGGGCAAAAGGTTCAGAATTCAGCTTTAAAAAATAATTATTGATATTAATTAGGAAAAAATAGACAAACAGAGTATCAAAAGCAATTTGGGTTATAGATAAGAAAGTTGATAATTGGAAGAGAAAGAAACATGGATGAAAAATTCAGCAAATAAACAGGTTTTGAAAGAAACAAATATTAGAAATTAAAAACTCAATAAACGAAAAACACAGGGGAAGGTATCACCATTAGACCACATAATCAGAAGACAAAGTATTAGGGATGGAAGAGGAGCTTGAAAACTCCTACATATGGACAACAGTAAAGAAAAGAAATGAAAGGTCTAGCCACAGCATTGAAGAACTCTCAGTGTAAGATTTCCCCCTCTCTATGCTATGAATGTTTTATTAGCACTGGTTAATCAAAGAAGCTGCTTGGCCTATGGCAGGGCAAATTATAGCTAGGTGGGAAAATTAAGCTGAATGCAGGGACAAAGATGACGGAGTCAGGAAGATGCACAAGAAGCAACAAACGATGAGCCTCTTGGTAAAATATAAAATAATAGAAATGGGTTAATTCAAGATGTAAGAGTTGGCTAGGAATAAGCCTGAGCTGTTGGTCAAACGGTGTTGTAATTAATATAGTTTCTGTGTGATTATTCAGGTCTGGGTGACCAAGAAACAAAAGTACAGTCTCAGTTTACATAATGGCAGTGAATGTGAGACAATGTATATCTAAATAAAGCCTAAGAAAGCTTAAAAAATGTTTCTAGACCCACAAAAGCAGGAATCAATTGGAGCTTCTTGATAATCTCATTTTTTTCAGATAGGCTGTTGTTGGTGAACAGATGCCCAGCTCCTTTAAGTAACAACTTCCCAGTTTGTGCTGGCAGCACAGAGGAATCTGTTGAGAGATTCTGCTACAGAGCTCTTGGGTGAGATTTGTGGGCAGCATGTTGCAAGTTACTTGGTGGTGGCATGGGTCAACTGCTTCCCAGAGTTTGGGTGGTAAACATGGCTTCCAGAGAGGGCAGTAAAGAGACCTCTGCCATGTTAGACAGTCAAGCAGGGTGGAATCAACAGTCAAAGTGATTGCTCTGGTCCCACCCATGCCCGATTAACAGTTTATAACAGTGATCAAAAAGGATTACAGATGTGCAATAAAGACAGACTCAGACAAAATTAAACCTCTGAATGGGTTAAAATGTGTTTAAAAAATGTATATAGCCTTAAGAATAAAAAAGAAAAAGAGTATAGTCAGTTATAGAAAGAAATAGTTTAAAAAAATAAAACATATTTAAAGACACAGTAAAAGTAATATAAAAATAGCCATGTAAAGATGGAAAATACTGAGTCTGAATTATATATACTATTGAATTTTTTGACTGTTAATGAGCTAACTGCAGAGAGACATTTGATTGTTGTGGGGGTTGCTAAGCTAAATCAACATAAAGGTACCTTGACTTTAAAATTTGAGTCTAAGGATATGTTACTTTGGAAAAGAGATTTGACTTTTGTTTTCACAGAGGATGAGAACCTGTGATTTTCTTCCAGGCTAATAGGGTTTGATGGAACAAGAGCCCCTGAAAGGTCTCTACAAACCCTAAAAATACTTCACCCAACAAACAGCAGGCAGGAATCAGTTTGGAGATAACTATGCTCAAATTTCCAAAATGATTGTTTATAAAAGTCTATTTTCATTTTAAAATGGTTGGCTATAGATGGTTAATGGTCACAGTCAATTTCTAAATGTAAGGGGGGGATATTGATATAGAAATAAATACATTAGTATTGATACAAATTTGAGTTCCATTGTGTTACACTATATATATTTCTACTTTTGTTTAAGGTATTATGTTTATGAAGCTCATTTAAAATTGCAGTGTATGACCAAGAAATACAGATTAATAGTCATCCATAATAATCAAACTTTTAGTCATTTTAGTTAGGTTTTCTAGATATACAGAGATTTATTTTAGTTAGATGAATAATCTTCAACACTTCAAAGACCTAGAGAATATTGCATTTAAAAGGTTTTAAGAACTTAGACTTTCCTCAACAGTGAGATATGTCTGCTTCTGGCAGCACCAATTACTTTAGAGAGGTTGATGGGCATTGAAAAAACTCATTATGGAATTCACTTTTAATGTGACTAGCTATTTGGGCAAGAAACTGCTCTTGCCTGTACTACTTGATGGTATGCTGCATGAACTAGACATGCTAAACTTTCCAAAGGATGGGATGTTCCTTCAGGGTTCCTGCTTCACAGAAGAAACTGACATTCTGCAAGACACATAAGAAAGCAACTGACAAACATTGCCAGTATAAGACAGAACAGATCTTCAAATTTCCTGCTCCACTGAAAAATATGTCAGATATTTTGTGCCTATAGGCTGAATATGGATGCCAAATATTACAAAAGAACTTTGGGTGACTATCCAGGCAGCAAGATGTCTCTGTGATTTTTCGATCTTTGGAAGTTGCTTACAATGTACTTCCTGTTTACTTAGACAATATTATATCCTTCTGAGGTGTTTAATGTAGCTGAAGACTAGGTAGTTATAGCTTTTCTTACTTATAATAAAATTAGACATAAAACTCACAAAGATAAAATAGATGATAAAATATTTTCTTTAGTTTTGCCAGAAATAAATAAACTAAATATTGCAACTGTAATTCTTTCTTGATACCTGTTTGGTTGGATGAAATTCTGCTATGTTAAAGTTCAAACCTTCTTTTTTATTTAGACAGAAAAGGGGAGATAATGTGAGATTCCCATCTGTATTCCATGAGTATGTTTTACTACTATTGGTTAATAAAGAAGCTGCTTTGGCCTATGACAGAGCAGTAGCTAGGCAAGAAAACTAAACTGAATATAGGGATAAAGAAGATGGAGTCAGGAAGCTGCCAAAGAAGCAAGATGTGAGGTAACAAACCATGATCCTTGTGGTAAAACATAAAACAACAGAAATGGGTTGATTTAAGATATAACAACTAGCTAGGAATATGTCCAAGCTATTGACCAAACAGTGTTGTAATTAATATAGTTTCTGTGTGATTATTTTGCTCTGCGTAGCCAAAATTTGAAAGCAAAGTCTCCATTTACAAATTCTGGAACATGGTTAAATGAACAAGTCTAAGTACCCATGGAGAGAACAAGATACTTCAATCTAAAGAGAGGATAGAAATTGTAACAGAAAACCTCAAATGGGTAGGGGAAAATAGTGGTACACCAGAATAAGAGGCATTTAGAACATTTCCAAATAAGAGCTTTTCTCTGACACGTTATAATAAAAAACACAAAACTACGAATCAAATAAATATTGTTAAAAGTTATAAGATAAAAGTACCAGATAACAAAGGAAAAACCATCAGAATAGCATCAGGCCATTAAGCAGCAACTCCAAAATATGGAGAGCACAGAATATTATGTTTTAGTCCCATAAAGTAAATAACTGCTACACAAGAGATTCAGAAAATTTATCTCTTAGAATTGAAAAAATTAAAGACATTTCAAGACCATTACAAACTAAAGAATTTCATGACCACTCAAGCCCACTTTGCAGAAAATACAGAAAGAGTCTTACATAGGAGAAAGAGTCTCAGTTATGAATGTAGGAAAGAATAAAATTCATGAGAGGAGTTGATACATGAAGAAAGAACCAATCATATCCAGCCAAGTAAGTCATCAGACCCCTAATATGGTAGAAGAAAAGAAAAAAAATAAAAAAGAAGAAAAATTGACCAGAAAAATGTCACACAAAATGTTAAGATCAGCAAATTCCTCTCAATAATAGCCCCAATTGTAAATTTTAACTCTCTAATAAAAGTCACAGCAATGACTATATTAAAAATGATACCCAACATTACATCATCTTCCAAGAAATATACTTTTCTGGCAAAGGCACACACAAATTTTGAATGAAAGAGAAGTAGGCAATGTGCCAAGCAAATGGAAACCAAAACCAAACAAGAGGCACTTTACTTACATGATAGACTTCATGCTGATATTATTTAGAATAGATAAATAAAACCACTACATAATACCAAAGGGAACTATTATGTTAACTCTCCTTGAGAAGTCTTGAACTAATGGATTTTCACCCCAAACAGGACACCAGAAGAAGACTAAAAGTAAGAAATCCACCCCAGTCCAACTTGGTGAATCAAGTATTTCAAATTTACTTATAGGTTCATGGGTGAGGAGTTGCTGAGAGGAGTGCTAATGTCTCCAAAACAGCCGTATCACTATAAAATCCCAGTCCATTGTGGATTATGATCTAAGGGAACCCACACCCTTAAGCCCCCCTCCCAGTTAAGGACAAACCTTCTCCCTACTTTAGGGTGTTGTAAGATCACTGGCATCTGTTCCAGGAGAGTAGTGGCTGGAATTACAGGTTAAGATTCTATAAGTACTCTTCTCCCAGATGCAATTTCTGTGTTTCTTGGCTCCCCTGTGTCTGCCTCCTTACCTAACTAAGCCTTCTGCATGATGCTCAGCACATACCATGCTTTAGATTGTGAATTTATATTGTTAGAGTGATGAAGACATGTCAAAACAAATACTGATGAGTTTAAATATACTGAAGACTAATTCATTTGTGCTCAATGAAAGTTAAACTGAAGTAGAACAGAAAATAAGATAAAGGAATATACCCACTATTTATCTTCTTAATTTAGGATACTAATAAGGCCATATCTATTAACAGCTTGTTTCCACTATGATTGTGATTGCTATTCTGGGTTGTCAACTTGACTACATCTGGAATTATCTAAAAATCCAAAAATGAAAGACACACCTGTGAGAGATTTTTGCTTAATTTGAAGAAACACCTTTAATTCAGATTTAATCTGGGCCATCCCTTCTGTTGGAAGCTTATATAAGGACAGAGAAGAAGGAAGCTTTTTCACTCTGCCTCCTTGCTCTCACCTTTTTAGCAAGTTCATTTCTTCCCTGGCATTAAAGCCTACTTCAGGACTCCAGTGTATACTGAAGACCATTTGAGATATCTAGCCTTGTGTACTGAAAAACTACTGGATTCTTGGACTTTCCATTCAAACCATTGGATTATCTGAACCACAGCCTGTAAGTCATTTTAATAAACCATATATATTTTTATTACATACATACATGTATTCTCTAGAGGAACCTGATTAATACAGGTGACTTTCATATAGTTTTTGAGGTTTAGCCCATTAATGACATGGTAGGGAACATGGTAGCATACAGATAGGTGCTAGAAAATTATTTTAAAGCTACATACTGCTCCATAGGATCCACATAGTTGAGAGAGACAGAGAGAAGAGAGAGAAAGAACCTAGCTGAAATCTCAAAGGCCACCCCCATTTAAACACTTCCTCCAACGAGGTCGTACTTCCTAATCCTTATAATTCTGTCAAAGTTATACTCCCTGGTTACTACATATTCAATATATGAGGCTGCAAAGGTCATTCTTATTCAAACCCTACACCTGAGAAGAGGGAACTTCAATTGAAAAATTGCCTCCCTTAGATGTGGGCATATCTGTGGGACATTTTCTTATACTTATTGATGTGGTTGGTGCCACCCATATCCAAGTGGTTCTGAGGTGTATAAGAAAACAAATAATTGTTGACTGAGTTTTCTGTCCTGCCTGGTTCCCACAGTTGTTAAGTCCCAAAGAAATCACACAGAGGTCTACATTAACTATAAACTGATTGCCTCAATATCTCAGGCTTCTTATTAACTCTTACCACTTATATTAGTCCATTATTTTTATCTGTGTTAGCCACGTGGCTCGGTACCTTATTAGGCAGGGAAGTCACAAAGTCACATCTCGCTTCTTCTGTGGCTGGGTCAGGACTGCCTCCTCTTTCCAGAATTCTCCTGTTCTCCTTGACCTGCCTCTATGTCCTGTCTGGCTGTCCCACCTATACTTCCTGGCTGGCTACTGGCCAATCAGCATTTATTTAAAATATAATTGACAGAATACAAACCATTGTCCCACACCAAATAATAGATAGAAACTAAGTAAGGAGTGTTGCTCTATGATTCCTGTCTCTGCTTCTACTTGATTTCCTGCCCTGACTCCCTTTAATGATGGAATGTAAGTTGTAAAATGAAATTAACACCTTCCTTCCCAAAGTTGCTTTGGGTAGGTGTTTTATCATAGCAATATAAAAGTAACTAGAATGACACTCAAATGCTTTCCATAGAGACACACATGTGTGTGTTGATGGGGACAGGAGTTGATTTTGCTAGATGCTTGTCTCGGATAGACTCCCTTACTTTTGGTGTAGTTACAACTTGCTAGGTGATCACCAACTCGTGAGCCTCTGCAGCAACAAGACTTGTAAACACTACTTAAAAAAAAAAGATTTATTTATTTTATTTTATGTGCATGAGTATTTCATTTGCATTTCAGAGGTCAGAAGGGGGGCTTGGATTCCCTGGAACCAGAGTTATAAATGCTGTGAACAACCACACAGGGACTGGCAATTGAATCTGGGTCTCCGCAACAAGTGTTCTCAGCTGATGAGCCGCCTTTCCAGCCCCACCAGGAGAGCTGAATTGGTGGTTAACAGCACTTGGTGTCCATGCAGAAGACCTGAATTTGGTTTTTAGACAGCTGCATTATGAGGCTCAGAATCACCTATGACTCCTTCTCTTAGAGATCTGATCTCTCTGACCTCCACAAGTACCTTCACACACATATACAAACAAATAGTAACAAAGTAAATATTTTTAGAGAAATAAAGAAGAAAGAAAGAAAGAAAGAGAAAAGAAAAAATTCTAAAATTATTCCCTTTGTTCTTTCAGACAGGAGAGGACGCAAAGATTCATATAAACTTATCAAGGAAGATGGTTTTCAGAAATTGCACACTTAGGAAATCAGCAGATCTTTACTGCTCTGCAAGATTTAAGGAGTTCTGTGTTTTGGGTAGTACATCCCTTTGAAAACCTGATAAAGGTCAATTATGCTCCTTTCAGAAAAAAAATCAAAAAACCACCAAAATTGTCACACAATTTGAAGGCAGGCCTAGTAAACACCACCTTTAGATCATAGCTTAAGAAATGACTTTAGGAGCTGGAGCTAATTCAGTGGGTTAGATGCTTGCCACATGTGTGAGGACTAGCATTTAGATCCTTAGCATCCAGTCAAAAGCCAGGAGGATGTGGCACTTGTCTATAAGCTCAGCAGTTGAGAGGCACAGACAGGAAAATGCCTGATGTAGGCTGGATAGCCAAGTTTGTCTATAGATGAACTATGAGCTAAACTGAGAGATTCCTTTTTGAAAGATCATCAAAGATACTCCATGTCAACTTCATGCATTCATATAGGATATGCATGTACAATTGCACCTGCATACATAGGTTCACTCCACTACATGCAAACACACATGCATACATACACATGTACATCACATATATAACTCCCTACACATTCACACAAAGAAAATTATGTATTTGCTTTTTATTTTTAATTTTTTCTTTTGTTGTTTGTTGCAGGATATTTGTATACTGTGTGAAGATATATTACTGTGATTGGTTTTATAAAAAGATGAAGAAACAATAGTTAGCAGGGGGTATAGGTAGGATTTCTGAGGAGATGAAGAGGAGGAGGAATCTAGGCGTGTGGATTTTGCCAGAGAGACAACAGGAGACACAGAGGAAACAGGAGGTACAAGATGGAAGAGAGTAACATCTTGCGATACAGCATAGATTAATATAAATGGGTTAATTTAACTTAGAAGAGCTAGTTGAGAGCAAGTCTAAGCCATAGGCCAAGCTTTCATAATGAATAAGTCTCCATGTCAGTTTTTGTAAGCTGGTGGCCAAATTAAGATCTAACTGCAGTTGTTTTTGTTTTTTGTAATTGTTCATAAGTTTAAAACTTTACACTTATGCACAAGGTTAGAGTCGCAGGTGTCTAACCAAGATTATTAACACAAAGAAGTAAAAAAAATCATGCTAATTCTTCACGTGCCAAATACAACTGATAAAAGAGCTATGTCTCATAGCTTATCTCACTGGGCACTACACTCCTGCCCTCTGGTCACAGTCTCACTCCAGAAATCGTGAAACTTTGCATTGCCATGGTAAAGAGCTTTGCTCTTATTGTTCACCCAAAGGAATGTGCTTTTGGCTAGTGTGATGTAACCATTGTAACATTATTATTGCTTCAAGTTTCCTATAAATGTATTTAAGATAGGTGAACAGAGAAGTATAAAAGGATTTATAACTAAAAGAATTGAAGTATTAGAAGTCAGGTGGTGCAGCCTTTAATCCCTGCACTTAGGAGGCAGAGGCAGGAGGATCTCTGTGAGTTTGGGGCCAGCCTGGTTGACAAGAGCTAGTTCCAGGACAGGCCCCAAAGCTACAAATAAACCTGTTCTTGAAAAAACCAAAAGACCAAACAACAACAACAACAAAAGACAAACAAACAAAAAACCAAAGAATTAGAGTTAAGAAATTATGGACAATTAAAACAAGAGAATTAGAGAAGTAGAAGAAAAAAGAGCATGGCTCGACCAGCATATGTTTGAATTCATTCCATACCCATCAGATAAGAAATTTTCTAAATTCCTTGTGGCCTCTGACCTGAAAGCTTGGAACTGAACTCACAAGCTATTGATAATTTAATTTAGAGTTTGTGTGACAGGATGTAGGTGCACATATGCTACAACACACATATGGAGGTCAGAGGGAAATTTGTGTGAGTCAGTTCTCCCCCATTCACCATGATTCTCAGGAATCACATTAAGTTATCAGGTTTGGTGGCAAGTGCCTTTACTTGCTAAACCATCTCGTTGGCTCTTAACTGCTATTTTTTTTTTTTAATTCTGAAAATACTTATGCATCTTTAAGCTTAGATTTGAATGAACTTTCTTTTAACTAGTTAATACTGATAATTTGCCTTTTGCATCACACCTTAGGAGATGAATGATAACACTAGAAAAAGCCTGAGTTTCTGCTTGATTACCTAGACATGCAGAAGATGCTAGCAGTATGAGATCATAGGTAGAATTCATGCCAGAAGGTCATGTATAGAATGTGTGGGGAGGGCATAAGAAACGGGTTCAGGAAACATCTCTGTGCTCTTTAAGTCAGGGTTGGGGAGGGGTGTCTGAATAGACAGACTTGGCCTTGGGACCCATTAAATTGTAGCCTTTGGGAAGTTGAAGCAGGAGGATCATGGCCCTATCATAAAAATGAGCAAAGCAAGAAAGCAACATGAAAGATCAAAGAAAACAAAGGCACTTGAGTTATGAGTGTCTTTCTTTTTTTGAAACAGCATTTTATGTAGCTCTGGCTGACCTGTAATCCACGAGGCTGGCCTCAAATTTGCCCCAATTCTTCTGCCTCTGCATTCCAAGTGCTGGAACTACAGGCATGAGCCTGACTTGAGAGTTTCTTATAGGTTCTTTAGTTTATGAAGAACTGGTCCAACCACACTGGTAATGTCTTCATATCAAATGCTCCTGCCATTAGCTTTTTTCTCCCTGTTACATGAGTACAGTCTCTGTTTTGTAATGAAATTAAAACTGAAAAATGAGTGAATTCACATTATTTGCTCAAGTAGCACAAGTCACCGGATTTAAAATTAATTTAGAGGTGTGACTCCTAGCTGGCTAGGACACAGTGAAAACCACCTGGAAGATGACATGAGTTATTTATGCACCAGTTCTAGATGATGCAGCTTTCCTCACTAGAAATCCACTGTACTGAACTTTATGGCAGTGAATTATCTCTTTTTTTTGAGGTGTCAATATTTTATTCAAGTTTTATTTTAAGTGATGTTAATTACAGCATTTGAAGGAGAGGAGCTAATTCCACACAAAATGGAAGACTCTCTAATGTACCCATTAAACTGCTAAAAAGAGTGGTGTGGCTTTAACAGGTCACTTTAGATCCCTAGTGTTGTCACGGTGACCACAATCACCTGCCCAGCTTAAAGCTATCTCATACTCTAGTGCAATGGTGAGAGAGAGAGAGAGAGAGAGAGAGAGAGAGAGAGAGAGAGAGAGAGAGAGAGAGAGAGAGAGGAGAGAGGAAAGAAAAAAGAAGAGAGAAAAGAAAAAATCATGCCACAACACAAGGAAGAATGAAGTCCTAAATGATGGCTCCATTGGCCCACTCTCTCCACCCTAAAATGGCACAAAGGAAAGAGCTAACCAGAAGAGTGCTTTTGGTGTAAAACAGGCAACTGGGCAAGGACAGGAAGAGGCCATGGAGATCTGTCTGGGAAAGGCCCTCTCACACAGGTATGTGTGCACATGTTTCTCAGCAGTTAGGATCGAGACACCAAGGTTGCTCAGGAAGTCACAATTTCACCTGTGGACTCGATACAGATTTACAAAGGGACCGCATATTCCGAGCTTCCACTTGTGGCCTGGCATCTCTAGAGGGTCTCCTCCCCAGACCACGTCTACAGCTAAAAGGACCCTTTCAGGAATGGGGTGTCTGCTGTACCTCTGAAATGGTAAACACCAGAAAGCAGAGTCATCCTTAACATGGAGCTCTAATGTGGTATTTATCGATTCTCACATTTCCAACGTACAACATTAAAAGGTTCACTAAATTCTGAAGGTAGCTATACTGCAAAAATAGTTTAAAATTAATGATTGTACAATATTCATTTATGCTTGAAATTCTAGTCCTAGACCAAGCTTGTGGCCACCTGTATTGACGTTCTTGCCATCCAGCAGAGCTGACAGCCTCAGCTTGATACCTGGCTTGAGGGTCTGAGTGTACCCTAAGCCTATTAGGCTAGAGTTGTTCACTTTGGCCGAAAAGCAAGCGTCAGGGTCGACCTGGTACTTGGCTGCTATCCCAAAGCGAGTGTTACTGTTCCCCGCTGTCCAGGCAAGATTGACAGCGGTCTCCAACTTCTTGTTCACCTTCTGGTAGATGGAGCCACCAAACTCCATCCCATCATTCACATTAGTATGAAGCTGGAATTCATCCGTCTTGTAGCCAACTGCAAAGTTGCTCTGGGTCACTTGGGACTTAGAGGTCTCAAAATTCATTTGGTAGCCAGCTAGCCAGCCCTCATAGCCAAGTACCAGGGCACCCCGGATCTAGGGCCCAGCGATGTCAAAGTCCACATCACAGCCCAGGTTGATATGCTCCCTCTTGTACCCTGTCTTGATTTTAGCATCTTTTTCACAGTGTTAGGTGAGAAGGATGAGTCAAAGGTCATCTTCAGCCCACGCGCGAGCTGGTCTTCCACGGTGATCTCGGTACCCAGGGTGCTGTCTGTGTTCCACTTTTCTGTAAACGTCAGGCCGTACTCAGTCCATCGACACTTGGTTTCCAGACTGCAGTTCACTTTGGTGGTCTCTGTGTTGGCTGAGCCTGCGCTGGTAAATTCCAATCCATTCTCCGACTTCGTTTTCAAATCAAGTTTTATTAAGCCAAAGCCATAGCCCCTGGTGAAGACATCCCTGGCAGACTTGCCAAGATCAGCATATGTGGGAGGCATAGCCATCTTCTCGGAGGTGGTGACGGCGGGAGCAGCCAGTGAATTATCTCTTGCCCTATAGTTTGGGTGGCTTCATGAGCTCTTGTAATTTTTCTAGAAAGGGAAGAGACACCTCGAGGAAATCTTCCCTGGCTTTACATTTTCCCCACCACCACCTCCTACGTTTTTTTCTTCCTTTCCAATGTCATTCATAGCAAAAGTTAAAAGGATTCTATGTGCTGGTTTGCCAAAATTCTGCAGTTTAGCTACTTTGTCATTAATGGTTTCTACCTACAGACTAACATAAACACCTGACTGGATTGAAATAAGAAATATTGAGAGGAACTAAGAGGCAAGACGCTGTAAGTTTGAGCACAACTAAAGTGTTGTTATGTAATGTTAGTGTGGACAGAGTGCTTCACAGTGGAGGGAGGGGCTGAAATAATTTGAAGGTTTCCTGGATGACTGTGGAAAGGAAAGAAGGTCAGAGGAGATGCTCTGTGTTGTGGAATAATCTTTTTGTAAACTATGAAGTTGTGGCTTTGCCTAGACACCTTCTGATTGGCTTAATAAATGGCCAATAGCTAGGCAGGAAGCATAGGTGGGACTTCCAGGCACAGAGAGGACTTTGGGAAGAAGGCAGAGGCACCATGGAGACAGAGAACAAGTTAGACATAGGGAATGGGAAAGAGGTAAAAACGAAGTGGTAGAATATAGATTAATAAAAACTATGGGTTAACTTAAGTTATAAGAGCTAGTGGACAAGCCTAAGCTAAGGTCAAATTTTCAAAATTAATAAGTCTCTGTGCTGTTAATTGTGAACTGGCAGTCCTGACGAAAACATATTACTACAGGTCTGTATTTGAAGGGAGGAAATACAGTGCAGAATAGTCTTCACCTGAGAACTCTTTATTGTGAGCCAGACATTTGCCAGGTGCAGGTCTAGGATATAGTTATAGAGCCATGAACAGAATAAAGCCCTGCTCATATGGTGGACAAGCTGATTGGCTTGAACCTGTCTTTATGAGTTATTGTCTTGTTGAGATGAAGAAAACAACATAGCCTTTTTGAGGACCAGATCTCTGTGTATAAATTTGATTTGCAGCAATTCCTCCATGCTTCCATTAGGGATAGAAATGGCTGGACAAAATACATGAATCATGTATTAAGCTATACATTGTTACTCCTTTCGCCTGTTGTAACTGTCAAGAGATGGGGGTGTATCTTTTAGGGGTATGTTGTAGGACGTTCCTTTACACTGTGTGAAGATATGTCACTATGGTTGGTTTAATAAAGAGCAAAATGGTCATTAGCTAGGCAGGAAAAGGTTAGATGGGACTTCTGTGGATAAAGAGAACTCAGAGAGAAAGAAATTCAGGGTCACCAGCTAGATGTGGAAGAAGTGGGATGGGCAGTATAGAGTAAAGGTAACTGAGCAATGTAAAAAATGTAGATTAAAAAATATGGCTTAATTTAAGTTATAAGAACTAGTTAGGAACAAATCTAAGCTAATGCCAAGATTTCATAATTAATAATAAGCCTCTGTGTCAGAATTTGGGATCTGGCAGGCAAGACAGCTTCAGGGGTGAGACAGGTGAGGTAAGTGAACTTCAGGGCTGAGGCGGGTTCCTGGTTGAAGAAAGAGTTGATTCTTGCCTGGTAAAATTCAGTAAGTTAAAGTTGCAGGCATTGGGCTAGAGGAAACCTATGTTCAGGAATATAGCATTGACTCTGGGAGGAAGTAAAGGATGGTGAGTTCAGAGAAAGGAGACACCCAAAACCAGCCCAATTTCTTCATTCAACTGCTTTGGCTGAGCCTAACTTATGAGACAGTCCACAGCAGTGGGACGTGTATCAAATTGAACCCATTTTTATATGATGACATACTGAAGCAGCTTAGATAGAGAAGTGGAACAATTAAGTGCATTTTATGCTAAATACATAATGACTAACGGCAGTGTACAAAACCCTATTTGGCAGGCTGGAGAGAGAAGTCAGTGGTTAAGAGCTCTTCCAGAGGGCCTGAGTTTGATTGCCAGCACCCAAGTCAGGCAGCACATAACTAACTATCCGTAACTCCGACTTCATAGGATTCAATACCTTCTTCTAGCCTTTGTGTATATTTATGTGTACATACCCCTTTATGAACATAAAAATATTAAAAACAAAGGAAACTCTATGTGGAAGCTTACTATCTGTACCAGCCAATATAGGGAACATACTATCTGGAGAAGCATGAGTCAAGTCAGAATTTAAGAATGTGTGTTATGGAATCACCAATGATATTAAGACAACATATTTAGTGCCTCTATCATCTATCTATCTATCTATCTATCTATCTATCTATCTATCTATCTATCTATCTATCTATCTATCTATCAATCTATCTATCTATCTATCTATCTATCTATCATCTAGTTTTAAAGTTTTAATTGTGAGGCTTAGCTTTTAATGGTTGAACTATCTCTCTAGTCTTATCTATTTTTGACAGAATCTCAAGTAGTCTAGGCTGGTCTCAAACTCCTAGTAATTGAGGAAGACCTTGAACTCCTGCTGTTCTGGCCTCTACCTCCCAAGTGCTGAGATAATAGGTGTGTACCATCATATTTGATGACATACATATTTTAGGAAATTGCTAGTCAATAGAGGAATTTTTATTGAAGATAGAACATTAAGAATCAACTGCAAAAGTCACATTTCTTTCTAGAAACTTAGACTCGAAGATTATGGAAGTTTTTTCCTTTATGTCTTTAAAAGTTTTTGTAGGGCTTATTGGTCATAGCACTCTAATACCTTCATCAAGTTGCAATTAAGTCCGTTGGGATAGAGCCCTGGCTTCTGTGTGAGATAATTATAAAAGCTGGATTAGTTTACCATTGAATTATTTATGCAAGCATAAATACTACAGAAACAATTAAACCTTAGGGATTTCTTAAGGTGTAGATAAATCAATTTGTATTGTGTACCTCCAGTTCATTTTAGAGGATGTGTGACAGAAAATAAAAATCTCAGGCAAAAGGCAAAACTATACTAAAAATTCATCTTTCCATTAATGTTCTTTGCTTTTTAAATATTATTTCCAACTTCCAGAAATAATATGTCAAAAGACACTGAGCATTTTCTCTTGTCAATACCAAGAAGTCAATCTTCTGTCTATTCCAGGGTAATTCAGCACAGTAAGAATCAACTGATTATTATCAAATATACAAATGGAAGAACTACAGGGAGAATAATTTCTCCAATAGTAGAGATAACATAGCAATCAGAAAATGTATCTCCTCTTTTGTGTCTAAATTTATTCAATAAACTGTAGCTTGCCTGGAATGCCTCCCGTCTCCTCCCCAAAGCAGTGATTTACAGAAATAAAGCCTGTGAGATACGCATTGTACAGACACAGGGGTGACACAGGCCATCTTCAAACAATGAAAGGAAAGTTATTGCATTTGTGTAGAGGAGAATGTGAGAGAACACTGGTAAACTGTTTTATGAATAGAACCATCAAGGGGCTGTTTCACAAAAGGTGGCTGTGTAACACCATGGTGTCCAAACTTTATATTATCTTTCACCTTTCTGCATCATGCAGGCAAGAGTTTAAAACTTTCACTCTCCATTCTAGTGCTAGGGTCAGATCTGCAACTTCTGGTTTTCAAACTTTTTCGAAATCTACTTTCATCGGCATATTTTAAAAGTTAAAACTTAAACTTTATTATTACTGTGTAAGTATGTGTGTGTATATTGTGTGTGAGAGAGAAAATGTAGGTGTATGGCATGATATGTGTGTGGAGGGCAGATGTAGGCCATGGTGTGTGTATGTGAAGGATGTGTGCAGTGGGTGGGTGTGTAGAAGGTATGTGTGTGTGTGTAGGGCAGGTGTATGCCATGGCTGTGTGTGAGAATGCCAGTGTGTGCCATGTGTATGTGTGGGGTGTGTGTGTGTAGGGCATGTATATGCTGTTGTGTGTATGTGTGGAGGGCAGAGAACAACTTTGTGGACTAAGTTTTCTCTTTCAGTCTTTACTTGAGTTCTGAGGGTGGAATTGTGTGGCATTTACTTGCTGAGTCATCTTATGGGCACAACTTGATGTGGGATTCCTCTCTGTATGCTGTGACTACCACTGATTAATAAAGAAACTTCTTTGTGCTGCAGAGAAGAAGGTGTATTCTTTCATGGGATGTACTCACTCATATTTGGTTTCTAGCCATAAATAAAGGACATTGAGACTATAATTCGTGATTCTAGAGAAGCTAAATAAGAAGGTGAACCCAAAGAAAAACATATAAGCATCCTCCTGAATATTAACCTTCATCAGGCGATGAAAGAAGACAGAGACAGAGACCAACATTGGAGCACTGGACTGAAGTCTCACGATCCAAAGGAGGAGCAGAAGGAGAGTGAGCACAAGCAAGGAACTCAGGACCGCGAGGGGTGCACCCACACACTGAGACAATGGGGATGTTCTATGAGGAACTCACCAAGGCCAGCTGGCCGGGGTCTGAAAAAGCATGGGACAAAACCGGTCTCGCTGAACATAACGGACAATGAGGACTAATGAGAACTGAAGAACAATGGCAATGGGTTCTTGATCCTATTGCACGTAATGGCTTTGTGGGAGCCCAGGTAGTTTGGATGCTTACCTTAATAGACCTGGATGGAGGTGGGTGGTCCTTGGACCTCCCACAGGGCAGGGAAACCTGCTTGCTCTTTGGGCTGAGGAGGGAGGAAGACTTGATTGGGGGAGGGGGGGAATGGAAGGTGGTGGCGGGGAAGAGGCAGAAATCTTTAATAATTAAATAAATTAATTAATAAAAAAATTAAAAAAAAAGAAACTTCTTTGTACCTATAGCAAAGCAGAACTTAGCAAGCTGGGGAAAATTAAACTGAATACTGGGAGAGAGAAGGCAGAGTCAAAGAGAAGCCATGGAGCCACTGCCAGAAACAGACATGCTAGCCATGGAGCCACTGTCAGGAACAGACATGCTGAAACTTTGCTGGTAAGTCACTGCCATGTGGTGATACACAGATTAATGGGGATAGGTTAAATTAATATGTAAGAGTTAGCCAATAAGAAGCTAGAGCTAACAGGCTAAACAGTGATTTAATTAATATAGTTTCTGTGTGGTTATTTCTGGAGTCTGGGTAGCCAGGAAACAAATAAGAAACTATTACTGCAAATTAGCATGCCAATGTGGTTGACTAAATCCACATAAAACCTGAGAGATTGAAAAGGAATTCTAGACACTAAAGAACAGAGTTTGGTAGTGGCATTTTTTTGGGTGGGCTATGTTTGTTAGAAGCAAGCAGAGGCATGGCTCCTTTAAAAGAGGTTTTCCTGATTTAGCAGTAGCAGAAAAAAGCTGCACTGTTTTAAAACTGCAACTTTCTGGGCCATGCTGCTAGCGCAAGCTCTGACTCCTTTTGGAGGTCCAGCTATGGAGCATTTAAATGGGGTTTTGTGAGCAGAGTGCTACAACCTGCTTAATGGTGCAACATAGTCATATATACCTAGAACTGGAGCAATATGCACAGCTTGCAGAGGTGGTGAATGGACTGGGTAGAGCAAGCAGGCAAGGTCATATTTGCTCAAGCAATGCCACAGTTTAGGTTTTAAAGCACTTAGCATTATAAGAAACAGTCCTGGTCAGAAAATAATTATAAATATACAATAATAACAAATTCAGACAGAAAAGACCTCTAAATGGGTCACTGTGTTGGATAAATGTATGTAGGCTTGGGAGAGAGAATAAGAAAAATATTGACAGTTATAAAAAATAAGTAAAAGGTTTAAGAAAGGAAAACATAAAGTCTTTAAAGAGACAGAGTAAGACAGTCATAGATTAAATGGAGTAAAGAAAGACTAAGCCATGTAAAGATGGAATATAAACAGAGAGTCTAGATTATGTATATTATTGTGTTTTCTTTGAATTTTTTTGTTGTAGAGAGACATTTGATTCTGGGCATTGTTAAGCTAAACCAACAGATATACTTTAAAGGTATCTAGTATTCAAAGTTTGAGTCTCACTTTTATGTAAGTTCAGCAGTTATTTTTCTGTGGGTCCTGCAAGTCCAGTCAAAAAGTTCATGCAAGAGCAAGTGTCTTTCTGAAATGGCTAACAAACTCCATGAGAAGCCTCTTTGATGCCCATTGTCCTCTTGAAGTAGATTGGTGCTGCCAGCCACAGCTGTGTCTCAGTGTCATGAAAAGTTCTAAGTTCTTTGGTGTAGGAGAAGATGGCCTCATATAGTTATTGACTTGAAGGATTGCTTCTTCACTATACCATTACAAGAAAAGAATAGAAAAAAATTTGCCTTTACAGTGCCTACTTATAATAATTCTTAGCCTACTAGGAGACACCAGCAGACTATCCTCCCACAGGGAATGCTCTATAGCCCCAGCCTATGTCAATACTTTGTAAGTCAGCCATTTGGTAACAGAGAAGGCAGAGGAATTCCAGACTGTAGAGGGCCCATAGGTTGAATTACCTTGTTGATAGCCCTTAGATCTGTCACCATTTTCTATTTGTCAGATTTTTTTTTTTACAACAAACACAGGAGAATTCCAAGGACTGGTTGACTCCTCAATATGTTGAGCATCTAATTGCTCCTGTACCAATTGTTCTAAAGTCTGTAATTTATCTTTAGCTAAAGGCCATTGTTTAACCCATATTGGCTTCTCAGTTCACCATTTTAAAGGTAGGGCTGTTGGTACCTCTAAAGGTTTTCTAGTTGCTTTATGTTCTTGTACAGCCTGAATGGCTGGTAACCTTTGTGTATAGTACCTTATTACATCCTTCCAAGAATTATGAGTTCCTGAGACTGTAGGAATGTTAATCTGGGTATTCCATTGTTGTAGCAGGTCATGGTCCCATAAATTTATTGCAATATCAGCAACATATGGCCTTAGCTTTCCTCTTTGACCTTTTGGCCCAATACAGTCAACCTGTCTCATGCTTTGTTTAACTCGAGATATGGTTCCAATTCCTAGTAACTGAACATCTGCGTCTTGAAGAGGCCAACTTGGATGCCAAGATTTTGGAGTGATGATACTCGCATCTACTCCTGTGTCTACCAAGCCAACAATCACAGTTTCATTTATACGTACTCTCAGCTTTGATCGCTGATCATTTATAGAAGTTTGCCAAAATATACGCTTCTTATTTTCTAATTGAATTTTTGACTTGTCCTCCAAATTTGTATCATTTAGAACCTTGTGATCTTGTACAGAAGCTTTTAGAGTTTTTAATTTTCCTGATGTGACATGTCCTCCATGGTTACTGGGAATGACTGGGCCACTTTTGACTTGGGGGCCTGCGAGAGGTCCCTCAGGGAGTTTCCCGATGGTATCAGGTTGCCTTGTCTGTCTGTTGTTGATTTGCATTTATTCATCCAATGTCATCCTTTACCACACCTCCTACATATACCTGAAGGCCGTGGTTTCCTATTTTTGCCATTCCCAGATGAAGTGTTATTCCTAGAAATACCTTGCCTGTAATCCCTTTTTAGATGTCTAAATTTACCACAATTAAAACATTTGGCAGGCTGATGTCCCCTCATCGCTTTGGAAATTGCTTCTCCTACCCAAGATTCATCATTGTAATTAAAGGTCTGAAAATTTATGGTATGCTGAATTCATTCATCCGTAGGTGCTGATCTAGACCTTAAAGGCCCAACTATCTTTTTGCAGTCTAAGTTTGTATTTTTAAAAGCTAGTGATTCAAGAATTAATTGTCTAGCTTTTGGGTCTGTTATCCTATGTTCAGAGCCTTAATTAATCTTTGTAAAAAGTCAGTACAGGGTTCTCCCTGTCCCTGTCTAATCCTAGTATATGACTCTATCTTTCTTCCTGACTCTAGCAATCTATCCCAGGCATTTAAGGCTGTCTTGTGGCATTGGGACAATACTTCATCATTATAAAGAGCTTGGACCTGTGGATCAGCCTAAGTTCCTATGCCAAGAATTTGGTCCTGCAAAACCCTCACACCTTTTGCTCTTCCTTGCTGTTCCATATGTTTGGATTTTTCCCTGAAATAAATTCCAAACATCAAGGAAGGTCCATCTTTGAGCACCGCTAAAGCTAACTGTGAGAAATCATGTGGGATAGCCCTGACATTAGAAGTCTGAGTCCTTATCATTTCCTTAACAAATGTAGAGGGCAAACCATAAGTAACAATGGCTTGCTTAATTTCCTTTAGGTCATTCATTCCTACTGGTATCCATCTAGCTTCTTTGGCTCCCTTTGAGCCTTTAAAAGTTGACGCTATGTCAAAATAAATTACAGGATATGTTGCTAAAACCCTGGGTAAGCCAGTTCTAACAGCTGGTGGTGGCCTTGTATCCTGCCCTTGTATCTTCTACCTGGTTCATCAGCTCCAATAATTTTTTAAATCATTTAAAATTTCTTAATCATTGTCTCACATAAGGCCTGAATCTCCTGACTTGCAAAGTTTTCTGGTGATTTCCCTGTGATATTAATTTTTTGGTCCTCATTCCAAGGTCTTAATGTTTCCTTTTGAAGATAACATCTGTTTTCCTGTTCTCATTGCATCATTTCTACTTCCTGTCTGGTTTTTCTGCCTATATTTCCTGCCTAGCCAATCAATGTTTATTTAAAACATGATTGACAGAATACAGACAATTCTCCTGCACCAGTTCTTAAAACATTTTAAATGCCATATTCTGTAGTCTTTGAAAGATCTGAAGAATACCTATCTAACTGAAATATATATATATATATATATATATATATATATATATATATATATATATATAACCTAACTAACATGACTACAAGCTTGACCATTATAGATGTCTCTCTATCAACCTATATTTCTTAATCATTCATTACATTTTAAAATGAGCTACACAAACATAAAGCCTTAATCAAGAGCAGATATGTATATGTAAATCGTATATAAATTTGTATCAATAAACCAACATCCATATCAATGTAAAGTATCTATATCTATAGCATATCACACTTTAAATGTAAATAAACATTTATTAACAATATTTGGGATTTTGGGCATAGTTCTCTCCAAACTGCTCCCTGCTGTTTGTTGGGTGAAGCATTTCTAGAGTTTATGAAGACATCTTGGGGAGGGTCTTATTTCATCAAATCATGTTAGCCTGTAAGAAATCCACAGATTCCCTTCTTTAGTGGAAACAAAAGCAGAACCTCTTGTTCTGCAACATGTCCTATACTTAAATTTTGAAGTTAAGTACTTTAAAATATATATGTTGGTTTCGTTTAGTAGCCTGTACAATAAAATGTCTCTCTTTACTTAGCTCATTTACACAATTAAAAAAAACCGTGATACACATAATCCAGACTCTGTGTATTTTCCATCTTGACATTGCACATTATTTTTTACTCCTTTAATTTATGACTGTCTGTACTCTGTCTCTTTAAAGACTTTTTAAAATTTTTTTTCTGTACTCTTCTTCTCTCTTTTAAGCCTATGTACATTTTCTTAACACACTGTGATCTGTTCAGAGGTTTATTTCTGTCTGAATTGTCTTTATTGCATATCTGTAATTATTTTCTAACCCAGAACACTTTAAAATGGTAAGCACTGTGATTGCAGCAGCCCTGAATGCTGGCTCCATCTTTCTCTGCCTTTCAATATGACCAAAGTACCATTGCCACCAGCTCTGGGACTTCAGGGTAGGAACTGTTTTCACTACTTTAACTCTGAGAAGAAGTTCGCAGCACATAATCCCTTTTTATCTGAGTAAAAGGTAAATCTATCATTCAGTGCACTGTACAGTCTGGAAATATCTCTGTGTATGGCAGTGGAAATTCACCATGATTTTTTGCCTGTGCACTCTGAGAAGACCAGATTCTGCTGCCTTCCCAGGCAGGGAGCAATGAGCCATGGGCATGATCTCAGCTACTTATCTCTCAACTCTGAGTGAACACAAAAGCATCAAAATCCAAAGTGGGTGGCAGGCATCAGCCCCAACATTTTCAGACCATGTTGGCATGCCATTCTGTCGGCAGAGACTGTTCATTTCCTAGTGGACAAAGTTTTGGCATTCTGGTGTCTTTCTTTTCTGGCAGCTACATAAATCTCACTGACTCTGCCAACTCCCTATATACATCTTTTCCAGCCTGGCTATATTCTGTTAAGCCATTGGCCAAAACCAGCTTCTTTATTTATTCATTAACCAATAAAAGCAACACATATACAGAAGGGCTTCCCACACCAGGACTTGGTGCTGTGAAAGATGTGTGAATTGTCACATAGCATGGCTTAATCAAGATAATTATTATTATACCTTACTTTGTGTTATAATTGTTGTGTGTTGAGAAAACTAGACGTTTACTGTCTGTGATTTCTCAATATAAATGCATTGCTATTAACTATAGCTACCATAGTGAATGATGGTCTCTTGAGTTTATCCCTCTGTTCTGAACTGAAATGTTATATCCTGAACAACTTGTTCCTGATTACTACCATTTGCTCCTATCTCTGGTAATTTTAGTCTGTTCTCTGCTTCTGTGAGGTGCCTGTTATTTATGGAGATCAAGCCCAGGGCCTTTGGCATGCCTGTCATGAGCTCTGTCCTGAGTTTATATGTTTTAAATTCCACATATAAGTGAGGCCATGTAGTGTTTATTTATATTTCTTTATTTTTAAATAAGGATTGCTATTTTTTTTTAAATTCATGTGTATTATCTCTTTGTGTATGTATATACAGAGGTGGTATCCATGCAGGTAAGAAGAGGGCATTGGATTCATTGGTGCTGCAGTTACAGGTGGTTGTGAGTCACCTGACATGAGTGCAGAGAACCAAACTCAGGTCGTCTGTAAGAGCAGATGTCCTCTTTACCACTGAGCCATCTCTCTGGCCCTAATGCTTACCTTTCTATGCCTGGTTTCTTTCACTTACAACTACTGTCTTCCAGGCTCAGACATTATCTCCACTGACAAAAATTCCTTTTTAGAAAGTCTGCATACTGTTGTGCTATAAACATATGTTATTGTTCTTTACCTATCTGATAAGGGACTTCTCGGTTGATTCCTAAGTTCCTGTATATTTTATTTCTTATATATATGGTGAAAAAACCAACTCATTTTCTTCTTCCAAATCACCTTGACTTAAACTTGAGTTAGTGAAAAGTAGCTGAATACTTAATAAATATAAATAATTTCTATCTAGATATTTTATATGATGGATATTGTGAAATATCTTTGATAGATAAATAGAATATTTAAAAGTTCTAGTAGTTAAGAACACTGGCTGTTCTTCCTGAGGATCCAGGAAATCAATCACATAGTGGTTCACAATCATTTGTTATTCTAGTCCCAGTGGACCCAATTTTCTCCGCTTCCCTCCATAGGCACTCAGTTTATGTGGTGCAGAAATATATATGCAAACAAAACACCCATATCCAGAAAATATAAATTCATTTTCTAAAAAAAACCTTTTAAATTGAAATTAATCATATTCATACATTAAAACACATAAAGTGGGAGCTATAGAGAAGTGATATTGATTTAAGAGAAATTATAATTTTAGATATTCAAACAAATACAAATTTTGAAAAATTAAAATTGGTATCTGTACATGGAATTGAAGAAAAATGAACATAAGGGAGTTAAAGATACGTCACTTTTGCAGTTTGACTAAAAGGCATTCTATTTTTAAGAGGGATGACATTTTTATGTGAAAGATTCCATGTATAAAATAACATTTATGACATCAAAGATGAAAAGTTGAGGCCAAAAGAAATGTATACAAAACAGACATTCTGGTGGTTTATATTTCCTCCTACTTCTCAGTTAAGTACTTGCCTTAGTCCCATCTCAGTTTCTTAGCTGACCTCTTTTCATCAAGTTCTGTAGATAAGTGACTCTGTTTATATGAAGTTTCCTTTCAGTATCAGCGCTCCCACACTACATAAAGTTTTATTAAATAAACTTTTATTTATTTATTTTTATTGCAGAGGATCCATCAGAGACTGTCCAGGCAGCCAACTGTTTCTGCCATTTCTATAGTTTTGGAAGTTGTTTGGTCTACACTTCCCGTTTACTCAGGTAATGTTATATCTTTCTTGGCTTTTTAGTGGTGTTAAAGACTAGAAAGTTATAGTTACTTGAGGCGTACACCTTTGACCTACAGGCCTAGAATTTCCGACAGACTTTTGTGAAGCAAGAACTTTGAAGTATTGTCCTACCTTGTCTTTGCAATGTTTGGCAGTTGCCTTCTTTTGTGTCCTATTTGTCTATTTCAGCATTCTAACAGAATCTTTAAATTTTTGTCTGAAATTTCACAAGCCAGGCCTCCATCTTTTGCATTGATCTTAACATTCTTATGCTCCAAGAACACCTCACTAAGTTCCCAACACTCAATGGTTTTCCTAGCCCAAACTTTCCAAATCTTTCCACAATCCTCTCCCAAACAAGGTCCATTTGTCACAGGAATACTCCACTACACTGCTACCAATTTTCTTAGTTACTGTGATAAAGCACCATGACCAAAAAGCAAACTGGGGAGAAAAGGATTTATTTGGCTTACACTTCAGCCTTGCTGTTCATCACTGAAGGAAGTCAGGACAGGAACTCAAACAGGGCAGGATCCTGGAGACAGGAGCAGATGCACATGCCATGAAGGGGAGTTGCTTCCTGGCTTGCTTCCTCATGGTTTGCCCAGTCTGATTTCTTATTGAACCCAGGATCAGCAGCCCAGGGATGGCACCACTCACCATGGGTTGAGACTCCTCCCATTGATCACTAAATGAGAAAATGCCTTATAGCTGGATCTTTCCTCAACTGAGGCTCCTTCTTATGATCATTCTATAGCTTGTGTCAAGTTGATACACAAAATCACCCAGTATACTTCACCTTATTTTATGCTTGTCCCATTAGCTCTTGTAAAGCTCTTATAACTTAATCTGTTTCTCTTCAACTACATTTTCCCTTGGGGCTTTTGACTTTTCTTTCTTTCTGTATGTCAGCTGCCTGGCTTCTGGCCCTGGGCATTTCTTGCTCTTTCTCCATCATTCCTTTTTCCTCCTTCTCCTCCTCCTCCTCCTTCTCCTCCTCCTCCTCTTCTTCCTCCTCCTTCCCCCTCCCCCACTCCTCCTCCTCCTCCTCCTCCTCCTCCTCCTCCTCCTCCTCCTCCTCCTCCTCCTCCTCCTCTTCTTCTTCTTCTTCTTCTTCTTCTTCTTCTTCTTCTTCTTCTTCTTCTTCTTCTTCTTCTTCTTCTTCTTCTTCTCTGTCTGCCATCCTTGCCTATCCCTCTTCTGCCTTGTTATTGGCTATTCAGTTTTTATTTTATTAGACCAATCAAAAATGCAACATATCTTTACATAATTAAATACATATCCTTACACTGTTGAACAAATAAAGCATAAACAAATGTAGCATATCTTTAGCTAATTTCCACAGCAATTACTGTAAGTTTGATTGTTATAGATGACTAATTACTAACCTGTTTTTCTTTATTATTCTAAATAAGTTTTTAGGACTAAAGATTTATATTAAATTTTTAAATAAACTGCATAGGTACAATACCTTAAACAAAAGCAGAAAAATATATACACTATAGCAAAAATAACCTTAAATTGATATCAACATACAAAAATTGTTATCAGTGTAAAATGTTTGAGACTAGGTTGTTTAAAAGTAGACTCAATAATTTACCTTTTATCCTACCATTTCTTCACCATATCTTCAAATACAGATCCCTGAATCTAATTTTCTTTGATCAACTTTCCTGACCATGGTAATAACAACTTGTAACTAAACCTCCTAAATGATGACAAACATCAATAACCCACCGAAAGACCAAAAAAACACTCACCCCACCTCCTGTTTTCTAGACTGTTTCCTATTGTTTCTTAGTGATGGAATCCTTAGGGGACCTGAGAAAAGTAGAATAATGGTCCAGTCCTGAGAGAGATAGCTGTACTATTTTTTGTTTGGTATTTGTGTGATGGAAAAGTATAGAATTTATTTGACATCTTGGCTGGATAGCCTGTGAGGCTAGACCATCTCAGTTAGCAGCTTTAAAGTTCTAGATGCAGAGTTTTGAGGAAATTGCAACAGAAGCATTTGGAGATGCTGGATCACCTGGGATATTTGTCTTGTCTATATTGGTATTTGGCCATTTTTTGTTTTTTGCTTTTTCTGATAACACACAAACTTTTAAATGTAACATATAAGTCTATATTAACACAAGTATGGAATGTGTGGTATGTACAAGTCAGCTAAATTTTTTTGTTGTATGATTGAGCAGGTAAAAGGCACCTGCTAATTTTGTAAGTCTGTTTGGATTATATAAACAAACATCTATCCATGCAATACAAAAGGACGGCATGTAATAAGAAGTCATGAGGATTCTGCAACCAACAAGATTCATCATGTCTCATTCAGTTTCAGATCTGTTCCCATGTTGAGGGATCAGCATATACATCATCTGTCCTGCAGCCAAGATCCTCAGGAGGTTCCTACTGATCAAATCTGAGTTTTATTAATTTTGAAGAGAACCATAACTTTTGTTTCCTGTGGAAACAAAGCTATAACCTCTTCCCCCATGGACATTCCTAATATATATACAGGTTGGATTTGGGAGCCTCCTGTCTGGCTCCCCGACATTGTGTTTCACTGTGTGCTGTTTGTTTACATGGGTTCTGGGCATCTAATGCAAGCCATGCCTTTCCATGGCAAGTACTTTGACCAGCAATTAGTGTTTTCCTGATGCTTGAGAATTGACTTGTATGCATTAAAACATTATTTTTTATTCTTTTAGCATATGAACTTACACATATGCTATTCCTAAGGACAAAGATATCATATTTTTAAAGGACATTACTGTTACCAGATTAAGATAATGTGACACCAATATTGTCTAATTGTCCTCTATACATTCTTCATTAAATTTTCACTAGTTTTCTTAAAAAATATATAGGTTGGTTTAATTTAGCAGTTTTCATAATCCAACATCTCTCAGCAACTATCGTTTTCTGTGTATTAGCATTTAAAAAATTTCAAGACAGCAAAGCATCATACAGGATCCAGAGATCCTGTGTACTTCCCATTTTTATGTGGTTCATTTTTAAAAATATTATTTTACTTTTTTCTTTAAGGGATTTACCATCATTTTTAAATCTATTTATATTTTTTCTATGATGGTCTATACCCATTTTTTTCTTCAGTAATTAAGCACATTTTTAAAACATACTCTACCTTTTTTGAGGTTTTCTGTGTCTGGACCTGGCTTTACTAAAAACCTGCAATGTTCTCTGATCATGTGAGACAAATCATAAATTGCCATGTCAGTGATTGGTTTGCACACAGGCCTCTTTGCTGTGCACAGTGGTAACCAGAGCCACAAATATCAACTCAGACACTGGCCACTACAGGGTCACAGATCCAGACATGACCCTTGACAGCAACCTGGACCTGGGTGGCACCCTGTCCCCAGGTGGTATGCAGGCTACCCATATCTGTATGGCCCCTGGTGTGTCATGGCCTCCCTGTCTTTACACAAGTCTCAGGCTCCTACCCAGATCCCAGGCCTCTGTATGGGCCCAAATGGCAACCAGGGTCACAGAGTTCAATGCAGATCCCAGCTATAGCTGGGCCACAGACTTAGATGTGGTTTTAGGCAGCAATTTAGCCTGATCAACATCCTATGTTCCAAATGGTAGCTCCAGGAACTCAGATTAGGATGGTTCACATGATGCCTGGACACCAACAAGGCCACAAGATGTAGCTCACACCCCAGGCTTCAGGTGGCCTCTGGTGGCACCATGGGGACATGGGCAGCAGCATGAACTTTAGCTGCAGTAGGACCATAGGCACAGACATGGTCCTCACAAATAGCCTAGGCCTGGCTGTCACCGTGGCCCCAGGTAGCAAAGGCCAGCCAGATCAGATGGCTCCAGCGGCAACATGACTCATGGGTCTGAACTGGGCCCAGGAGGCAGCCCAGGCGATCGGAGTCAGCACGGCACTTGATGGCAGCATGAGTCATGGATCTCAGCGTAGATCCTGGCTACTGTATGACCAGAGACGCATACATAGCCCATGGTAGCAACCTGGTCCAGACATCACCATGGTCCCAGATGCGGGTAGACCTCCCTCCTCAGTCTATTCCTCATCATCATCACAATGGACCCAGGTGGCAAGCTGGCCTCTGGCATCTGCCTGATCCTCTACATCTACCTTTATTCCTTTACATGTCTTTCCATGGTGTATGAACCATTCTGCTTCTCTAAATCTCCTAAATCTCCACCCCTTATTTCCTTAAAATGAGGGGGCCCATATGTGTTAGCATTCAGGCATTATGCTAACCTGCACCTTAGGGACTGGGCAGGATGCACTCAGGCACTACTCTGGCCTGCGCAGCATCCTCACAATGTCATCTTCTATGTTGCTACCGCACATGCGCTATGATCCCTCCTAAAAGGCAGGCCTTGTCTCCTACCTCCCACCAGCTCTCTCTTTCTCTTTCGCTCTCTCTCTTCCTCTCCTCCACCACTCCTGTCCTCCTGTCTCCAGAGGCTGTTCCCCCCACCCTGCTCCCCTTTCCCACTCCCTTTTCCCAATAACCCCCCACCCTGTGACCCTATTTATTGGATGATGCCCCCCCCTCTCCTGCCATTTTTAAAATTACAACATTGGTTCCACAAGCTCAGCAGACTCTCCTGGAATTTCCTCCTGTCTACTGGCAGTCTGAGACATGCCAGAACTCTGGAACTAGGTCCACACACAACAGTATTGCTTCTCCAACTAATGAATCACTGGGGCCTCTCCATTCAGTATTAGCATGATTTGTGGGCCCCCTTTTCTGGCCATTCCCTATGAGTAAAGATTTGTCTTTAAACCATAGTTTCTCACTTCTTAAACAAGCCTTGATAGCAGACAACCATGTGTCTCTTGGGGCTCAGCACCCCGTGGTTCCTGGACCTTTGGATGATGATTGACTGGACAGTTTGTGCCTCCTTAATCGATCGTCTCTAATCCTTTGTTTTAGTACTGGACAACTCATGTGTCTCTCTGGCTCAAAACCCAACCCCTGTTCTGTGTTTGATAAATCACTGAATAGCCTGTGCTTTCTCAAAATCAACTCTCCCTAAATTTGGGGGAGGATGCTAAAAATTTCCAGGCCTTTGTGAAATTACTGGGTGTGAGCATGAATGGATCATGAAACACTCAAATGAACCCACTTTAAGAGTTTATTGAGAAAGAGAGAGAGAAAGACAGGTGTGAAGGCCTGAGGAAGTTGGTACAGGACTAGAGCCTGGAACAGGCATGTCCAGGATTTAAAGCCTGCCTAGCACATGTGCACAGGGGCTTACGAAACTGCTGCACACACAGATCACATGACCACACTGCACCTAGATCGCTAGTGCTTGAGGAACCTGGGTGGCTATGTAAGTTGCCTGAATGCTTGATGGCACATGTGTGGCCCTGGAACCTGGAAATGCCAGCAATCCAGCACTTGGGGTGGCTAGATATTTTACCAAAGCACTGGGTGATGAAAATGATAACACTTTGGTTCTCACTTTTTCTGCCTCCCCGATGGGGACTGCACCTAGCAGCATAAGCTCAGCCTCTCCTCTGTGATGCCTTGGCCCAAATACACCTTATAGCAATCCAAATGGCCACTTTCCAGCACCGTATATCCTGGTATTTTGTGGGACCTTTGCAACATTCTGCCAGTGATGCGACAGATGGAAGCGGGTACCCTATTTCCAACCTTTATCTTATATTCATCGCTAGTCCTCTCTCTGTTCTTCCTCCCTGTTCTTCTACTCAACTGTGAAGCCTGCTAAACTGCATTTTCCCCTTTCATTAAGTGAACTCTCTCAAGCATAGAAAAACTGGGGTCTTCTGCCTTTGGCTCTGCTTCTTTTGTTAAAGAAATCCAATGTTAGTTTCTGCCGCAACAGCCTGCCTCTGCCGCCACAACAGTTACATGTTGCCAGGTCCCTTTCCAGCATGGGCTATGTAACATGTGCACCCTTTAAATGTGCCCACCAAGCAGAGCTCATTCTCTTTGCATCGTCTCTTGCCTTTTACTCCTTTCTTCTCTAATTTCCTCCTTACCCCTTCTACTTTATCTTGCTCTCTTCCTCTTGTCTGCCTGTCTTTCTCAAGTTCCCACTCAGACGTGGCCTTTCACTCCTTTGCTCTCCTCCTCCCAATGAACCTCTTACACTGGCTCTGTTGCATGCAGCATGTTTACTTGATGGCATGCGTTGGTGGGACCTGCCACAGTCACGCCCACCCGCCGCCCACCTGCTCTACCTGCAACAGATTCTCTATACCTGAGGCAAATCCGCTTTCTTTGGCAGGGCTTCCCAACTTTTACCGTTTCTCTGGATGTGAGACTGGCCTCGGTATTTTTTGCATCAGGTAGTGGGGAACTGAGAAAGAGTTCTTCACTTTTTTCTTTTCCTTTGCCTCAAAACCTGCTTGTGTGTGTCTGCTCTCCTTCTCTAAATGCCTTGTCTAGGCATGCTGCAACATGAGAGTCAGAGATGGAGAAGCCAACTTCATCTTGCTCAGCACTCAAAAAATTTCTTTTAATTTATTCAACTCCTGTTTAAGATGTGTGTGTGTGTGTATTTGTGTGTACATATGTGATTAACTCACTTTTTATAATAAACAAAAGGGAGAAATGTTAGCATTCAGGCATTATGCTAGCATACCCCTTGGGGACCTGACAGGATGCCTTCAGGTGGTACTCTGGCCTGCTCATGTTCCTGACAACATCTTCTGCTATGTCATTACAACGCATGTGTTACGTGTAAAAAAAAAAAAAAAAAAGGCTGGCCCTGCCTGCCTTCCCTCTCTTTCTTTCTTCCTCTCCTCTACCACTCCTGTCTCCAGAGGCCAGTCTTCTCCCTTACACACTCCCTTTCCCATTCCCTTCCTCCAATAAAACTTTTCCACATGAGCCTTGTCCATTTGAGTCATCTTCAGATCCAGCAGTATTTGCACTATGTCTCCTAAGCCTCTCCCCTTCCTCATGACTCCTTGCCTGACATACATTAAGAGGTTCTCATATAGACTACAGCTCCCAGAATTCCATATGGGAGGTATAAGAAGACAGTAGAGGAAGGTTTGGGAGTACCACATCCTGGGATTGCCTTACCACCTCAGAAAAAGGCCTTTATGTGATGTTGTGGTTTGAATACAAAATATTGCCAGTCCATCTGAAGCTATTTAGTGAGACCCTGGAGAGAGAGAGAGAGAGAGAGAGAGAGAGAGAGAGAGAGAGAGAGAGAGAGAGAGAGAGAGAATGGAGATGGGGGAGAGAGAGAAGAGCACAAAAATAACTAATACAGAATTACTTTCTGAAGTTGGTGAAAGCAAGAGAGATCATAGTAGAGAAACCTTAGGTGGCATGGTTGATGGCTTTTACAACTGTAAGGAGTCAGAACACAATTGGGAGAAATTCCTCCATAGTAATGATTCTCAACATTCCTAATGCTGTGACCCTTTAAGACAGTTCCTCAAGTTGTGGTGATCCCAAATCAAAATTATTTTGTTGCTACTTCATAACTATAATTTTTCTGCTGTTACAAATCACAATGTAAATATTCGATAAGCAGGATATCTGATATGTGATCCCAAGGGGGTCATGACTAACAGGTTGTGAACCACAGTTCTAAATGCCTGACCACTTGCTCCACTCTAAGGCAAGAGGCTTCCTCAACTCTGTATACTCTGTATAAATATACACAGCATCTAGTTCAGAGGGGAAAAAATGCCCCAACCTGTAGCAGAGGAAGAAGAGTTTCAAACAAAAACTTCCTAACTGATACCAAGTTATTTCCCCTGATAAATGATTAGGGAGATGGTGTAGGAAGACCTACAGCTTGTAAGTACCTGTCTACTGGGTCATGGCCTCTTATAATCTGTGTCCGTCCCTTTTTTCCTTCCTCTTTTTCACTGGCTGATTGTTTTGAATCATGGGATTCAACCAGTCAAGCGGAGGATTCTGATTTGTGAGTTTACCCCTAAATAAATAACTATTTCTCAGTTCTGAGCTAGTGTGGGATTTCTTTCAAGTGTCTGTTCATGGCTTCACCTGGCAGGTTCCCAGTGACACTTAGCGCCCACGTGGGTTCAAACTCCACGCCCACCGGGTGACAGCTTGATCTTTCTACAGCCCAGACAGGCATGCTGTAAGTGGCTTTTTGTAAAATCTTCATCACAATGGAGTTTGCAGCACTTACCCAGGGAGCCAGAGGGCAAGTGGATGCGCTGTTTACTGACTGTTGCAACACCCCCCCCCCCCAGTGATTCTTTGTCATGTGACAGTGTGTCAAGCTTCCAGGTTTCTGTTCTCTGTCCCTGGATCCTAGGTTTCTTGCTCTGTCTATGGAATTGATTTAATTACAGTTAATTTGTCAAGCAACTCATATTTCTCAGTCTTTAACAAGTACCAAGGCAGACACTAAAACAAGACCATTCCTGTCATCGTTGCATTGATTCTAGTCTTAACTCAGCAACTGTTCCATCTGTTGGATAGCAGGTAATATGGCAGATTTTATTACCAACGAGACTTATTGTGCTTTCTTTTCTAATACTATGGATTGTATTGTATGAGGATTATATGACTATGGGGATACCTCAATTTATTGGTTACTAGGTTTCAGTTTTCTTCTCTATATTCTATCATTAAGGAAGAATATGGCACTCCTAGGAATGGTACAAACTTTATAAACTAATAATAAACAGCTAGTTGACAGGATTAATATAATAGAAAATCAGAAGTTATCTGAACAAGTGGATATGATGACAGACAGAATTGACTCCATATCTAAGGGTACTAGGAAGTTATCTGAAACAATTCATACTGTTGAATTTGACATTCAGAAGTTATCAAAAAGTTTTGATAAACTGACAGACAGAATGTATCTTCAAAATGGCAATCTACACGATATTCAAGTAAAGTTCAAGGAGGAGATACTATTTTTAAAGGAGAACATTCAGACCTTGGAATCATAGGTGCAGAATGAGGACCAGAGACTTCATGCCTCAGTAAAATCACTAGAAATATATACAGGCCAGGAGATTCAGGCTTTACAAAAGGCAATGATAAAAAGATTTGAAATGATTGAAGAAATTATTGGAGCTGATGAACAGGGAAAGAAGGCACAAGGACAGGATGCAACATTGCCAGTGACTATCAGAACTGGCTTACCGAGGGTTTTTGCTTCCTACCTTGTAATTTACTCTGACAAAGCATCCATTTCTAAAGGCTCAAAAGGAGCCAAAGAAGGTAGGTGGACACTTATAAGAATGAACAATCTAAAAGAAATTAAGCAAGCTGTCATAATTTATGGCTTGTATTCCACATTTGTTAAGGAGATAATAAAGACTTGGGCCTTTAACATCAGGGAAATCCCCCATAACTTTTTTTCATTTAGTTTCAGCAGTCCTGGATGATGGACCTTCCTTGATGTTTGGTATTTATTTCAGGGAGGAATCAAAAAATATGGAACAATAAGGAAAAACAAAAGGTCTTGAGGTTTCCCAAGATCAAATTCTTGGTGAAGGCCCTTATGCTGACCCACAGGTCCAAGCTCTTTATGACAAAGAAATCTTGTCCCTATGCCACAAAGCAGCCTTGAATGGTTGGGAGGGGATTCAAGAACTAGGAAAAAGAATTGAATCATATACCAGGTTTAGACAGGGGCAGGGAGAACCCTTCACTGAACTTTTACAAAGATTAATTAAGGTTGTACAAATAGGAATAACAGACCCAGAAGCTAGATGAATAATTCTTGAATCTCTGGCTTTTGAATATGCAACTTAGAACGCAGAAAGATAATTAAACATTTAAGGTTTAGATCAGCACCTATAGATGAATGAATTCTGCATACAATGAATGTTGAGACACTTGACTATAATGCTGAATCTTGAATAGGAGAAGCAATTTCCAAAGTGATGAGGAGACATCAAACTGCCAAATGTTTTAATTGTGGTAAAATAGGACATCTGAGAAGGGATTGCAGGCAAGGAAATTCTAGGAATCATATCTCCTCTGGGAATGACAAAAATAGGAGACCTTGGAGTTCAGGTATATGTAAAAAGTGTGGTAAAGGCTGACATTGGACCAATAAATGCGTATCAACAACAGAAAGACAACGCAACCTGATACCATTGGGAGACTCTTTTAGGGGCCTCTCACAGTTCCCCAAGCCAAAAGTGGCCCAGTTGTTCCCAATAACTGTGAAGGACATGTCACACCAGAAAAATTAAAAAACCAGAACCTTCAGTGCAAAACCATACTGTTCTAAAAGATGACACAAACTTGGAGGATAAATCAAAAATTCAAATAGGAAATAAGAAATGTATATTCTGGCAAACTTCTATAAATGACCAGAGATCAAAACTAAGAGTGGGTATAAATGGAATTGTAATTGTTGGCTTGATAGACACAGGAGAGGATGTGAGTATCATCACTCCAGAAACATGACATTCAAATTGGCCTCTTTAAGAAGCACATGTTCAATTACTAGGAATTGGAACCATATCTCAAGTTAAACAAAGCATGAGATGGGTTGACTGTATTGGGCCCAAAGGTCAAAGAGGGAAGCTGAGGCCATATTTAGCTGATATTGCAATAAATTTATGGGGCTGTGACCTGCTACAGCAATGGAATACCCAGATCAACATTCCTGCAGTCCCAGGAACTCATAATTCTGGGAAGGATATAATAAGGAATTATTGACAAAGGTCATCAGCCATTCAGGCTGTACAAGAACATAAAGCAACTAGAAAACCTTTTTTTTTTTTGGTTTTTTGAGACAGGGTTTCTCTGTGGTTTTGGAGCCTGTCCTGGAACTAGCTCTTGTAGACCAGGCTGGTCTCGAACTCACAGAGATCTGCCTGCCTCTGCCTCCCAAGTGCTGGGATTAAAGGCGTGCGCCACCACCGCCCGGCTTAGAAAACCTTTAGAGGTACCAACAGCCCTACCTTTAAAATGGTTAACTGAGAAACCAATATGGATTAAGCAGTGGCCTACAGCTGAAGATAAGTTGTAGGCTTTAGAACAGCTGGTACAAGAGCAACTAGGTGCTCACCATATTGAAGAATAAACCAGCCCTTGGAATTCTCCTGTATTTGTTGTAAAAAAGAAATTTGGTAAATGGAGAATGGTGACAGATCTAAGAGCTGTCAATAAGGTTATTCAACCTATGGATCCTCTACAATCTGAAATCCCTTTGCCTTCCCTCTTACCAAAAGGATGGCTTCTTATAGTTATTGATTTGAAAGATTGTTTCTTCACTATACCTTTACAAGAAAAAGATAGAGAAAAATTTGTCTTTACAGTGCCTACTTATAAAATTCTCAGCTTACTAGGAGATATCAATGGACTATCCTCCCATAGGGGATGCTCAATAGTCCCACATTGTGCTGATACTTTGTAAGTCAACCTTTAGAAATAATATGTAAGCAATTTCCTAAGTCTATAATTTATCATTACATGGATGACATTTTGCTATCTGATTCAAACATAGATACTTTAGAAAGAATGTTTGAAGAAGTAAAGAAAGTTTTACCCGAATGGGGACTGCAGATTTCTCCTGAAAAAATACAGAGAGGAGATTCTGTCAATTTCCTAGGTTATAAAATAGGTTTGCAGAAAATTAGGTCCTAAAAAGCACAAATTAGGAGAGATCAGTTATGGACTCTTAATGAATTTCACAAATTGTTAAGAGATATTTCCAGCTGTTGGGATAACACCTGATCTAATAATTCATTTAAACCAATCCTTAGATTGTGATAAGGACTTGAATTGTCCCAGAGAATTAACAGCTGAAGCAGAAAAGGAATTGACAATGGTTGAGGAAAAATTACAGGAGGCACATGCGGATACGGTGAATCCAAATCTTAGTTGTATTCTAGTCATATTGTCTTCCAGAATTTCTCCTATAAGAATTTTAATGCAGAGAAAAGATATTATTTTAGAATGGATATCTTTACCATATAAACCAAGCAAAAAAGTTAAATACTTATGTGGACTATTCTCTGAATTAATTATAAAAGGTAAATTGAGACTTTGTCAACTAGCAGGCATAGACCTAGCAGAAATTATAGTGCCTTTCACTACTGATGAAATAAAAAAGTTATGGGAAGACAATGAACCATGGCAAAGAGTTTGTACTAATTTTCTGGGAGAAACTCATAGCAACTTTCTCAAAAGCGATAGACTTAACATTATAAAGAGAACTTCTTGGGTTCTTGTACTTGATGCTCCCATAACTGGAGTCCATATATTTTACACTGTTGCAAATAAATCAGGAGGGCAGGTTACAAATCAGAAGAATTGAATAACGTGGAACAAAGCCCTTATAATTCTGTCCAGAAGGCAGAATTATATGCCATTCTTATGGTGCAAAGGGATTTTAAAGAACCTCTTAATATAGTTACAGATTCACAATATGCAGAAAGAGTTATCTTACATATTGAAACCACTGAATTTATACCAGATGACACAGAGTTGACTTCATTGTTTATCCAGGTACAAGACATAATCAGGAATAGGCTTTGTCTGATGTACATAACACACATCCAGTCCCATACGAGTCTGCCTGGTCCTCTAGCACAAGGTAATGCAGAAATTGATCAATTATTGATTGGTAGCATGTTGCAGGCCTCAGAATTTCATACAAAACATCACATCAATAGCAAAGGCTTAAAGAAATATATATATAAGTATATATAAAGAAATATATAAAAACATTTTTATATATTGATATATTTTCTATATTGATATACAGTTACCATATTACAGTGTACATTTCTACCTCTGATTAATATACTTATACATTGTTTACATTTGGAGGTCATTGTCCTCATTTCTTGAACAGTTGTTTATTATCTTAGTCTCTAAGTTATATAGGTATTAAGAATTATAGATCAATAGTCATCTATGTTTGTCATACTTATAGTTAGACTAATCAGGTTCTTTAGATACATAGATATTATATTCTGCATAGATAGATAATCTTCAACCACTTCAAAGAGATGTAGAAAATGACTTTTAAATAACTTAGAGTTCTGTTGAAGTGAGACACAATTGCTCCTGGTAGCACCAATCTATTTCCGAGAGAATGTTGAACACCAAAGACACTCCACTTGGAGCTTGTTTTCTTCTTGGCTAAAACTGGCCGTTGGGCAAAGAAATGCCCATGCCTCAACCACTGAAAAGATATATAATATCCAGAAATGGATAAGCAGAATTGTTAAATTTTGCCAAGACAGGGTAAGACGGTTTTGAAAAATTTCTTGCCTTTGAAAATAGTCTGTCAGTTATTCAAGCCTTAGCCAAAGTTGGTTGCTTCAAGTTGCAAATGAGACTTTGGGTGATTTCCCAGGTATCCAATTGTCTCTGTCATTTGTTGCACGTTTTGGAAGCTGCTTGATTGCTTACTCAAGTAATATTATTTCCATTCTCAGATCTTTGATGGGGTTGAAGACTAAATAACTGTAGTTACTTTCCTCTCATGACTTGGCCAAGTTATTTATTATATAAAACTTAAGTTAGTTAGAATAGGATATTTCTTCTTACTGTATATGATTTTGTATTAGGTTTAGAACTTTCTTATTTAAACAAAAGGGGGAGGTGCTATAGGAAGACCTGCAGCTTGTAAATACCCACCTACTGAGGCATGGCCTCTTATACTATATACACAGATGCAAAATCTGCGTCTGTCTTTTTTTTTTTCCTTCCTCTTTTCTGCTGGTTGCTCATTTTGGATCATGGGATTCAACCGGTCAAGTAGAGGATTCTGATTTGTGAGTTTACCCCTAAATAAATAACTATCTATTTCTCAATTCTGAGATAGTGTGGGATTTACTTTAAGTGTCTGTTCACTGCTTGACTTGGCCGGTTCCCCATGACAGAGGGAATAAAAGCCTATAGACCATTAGAAAACCAACAGTGAGGGTCCACCAGCAGGCATCCAACCCAGTATGATGGAAACTGCTGTTTAGCCTGAGAATATGTGTGCACTTATCTCTCATCTCTCAGTTATGCCTTCTGTAGGCACAACTTACAAAGCAGCGCTTCCATGCTAGGAACTCATCAAGTTTCACAGGCTCTGTAGTGTGCTTGCATGTGTATAGGGGAATATAAGCCCTCAACAGCTAACTGCCAAGATCATGAATGCAGCATTTGCTTTTAGGTGGCCTAGAAACAGAAGAGGAGAAAATGGAACAAACAAGGCAAAGAAGCAGACCTTCCATTTACAATCTTTCCTCAATCTTTTAAACCATTTATCTCTTTATTTTTAACCATTCCTCTTCCTTTCTTTATCCTCTTCTTTCTCTCTAGTCCCTTTTTTTTCTTGCTCCTTCCTCTCCTGCTGTCACCTCTCTCTTTCCCATCTATTCCTTTATTGATGGAATTAACTTTTTAACATGGATTCTTTTAACTGCATTAACTTTTAACTTGGGTTAGTGGAGATGAACTGTTACAGAATAGAGATCACTTTATGTGACTTGCAGACATCTTAAGTTAGTTGATGATGTAGAAGATGATGATGAAATGTTGGCGTCTGGTGCTAGGCCAGACCGTAAATTATTTTTCTGGACCAGACCCCAACATAAACTATCTCTCTCTGGATCGGCATGGAGGCGCAGGAATAAAGACACAACTCACTTGGCTTTATTGGGAGGGAGATTCTCAGAGATCCCTCATGAAATCCTGAGCTCACATCCTGAAGAATTCCTCTCACTTTATTCTCTAAACAGCCTTATATATAAAAACATAAACAGGTCCACATCTACCTGTGCCTCCTCTGTCATGCCTTCCTGGTTAGTATGCTAGCTCCATCATGTAGGCTGAATTAGCACCTCTTTTCAGGCATCCTCCAAATTACAAAGAAGGAGAAGAGCAACATCATGACCATTTGTTAGGTTAGCAACAGCCTGTCTGGAAGGTTACGTGACCATCTCAGGTGTGGCCCATGGCTTTAGAACCTGGCTGCCATAAAGAAATATGTGCCTACAATGAGAGCCAATATTTGGATTCTTAATATTTGATACATGTTTCTCTATAGACTCAAGAACTTGTGATTTTAACAACACTATTCATGTGTGTGCGTGTGTGTGCATGTGTGTGCATGTGTGTGTTTATGTGAGTGCATGTGCATGTGTGCATGTATGTGTGTGAATGCATCTGTGGATGAACATGGAGGCCAAGGGGAGGTGTCAGGTGTCTCCCTTTCATCCTCCACCTATTCCTTTAAGATGGACCTTCTCCATAAACTTGGGCCTATGTTTTCTCTTCTGAGTTAAACCCAGCAAGCCTCAGTGACTCTCCTATGTTTGCCTCCCTTGGAGCTGGGGTTAGAGGTATATAAAAGACACCTGCTTATTTCTGTGGTTGTTGGAATCTGAACTCTGGTCTTCATTTTTTTTTTTTTTTGAGCAATTGATCTTAACTGCTGAGTTATTTATTTAGCCCTATTATTTTTGAGACAGATTTTTACTATGTAACCTAGATTAACCTTAAACTCATAATGACCCTCTTGCCTTGGCTCCTAGTTGCTGGGATTATAGGTGTGTGCAACAATGTCTGGCCAACTTGGTAGTAATGAGTGGTCTTATTGAATACCTAAGCAGAAGTTAAGCTATCAAATAAAAGCCTTGAACTTTGTAAGTGATTGAATTGGGACCTGAGACTGCAACTCCATAAACCATATCCTTTTTCAAATGCTTACAACATGGTGCTTCAACTGTGAAAGCCACCAGTTGATAATTACAGCTGGTACGCATACTCTATTGTGAGAAGCATGCTGTTTATGCACTCTGCTGTGGACAAGGGCCTCAAATAAAAGCATTGCTATGTCAGCCCCCATTTTCTCTACTCTCCTCATTCTGCCCTTCCCTGTCACAGTTGATTCTGTTGGGGCTTATCCTATCAAGTCTCCTTGCTTCTTTGGAGGGAATGCTATCATCATCTCAGGTATCCACTAGGCTTACAGTGCTGGGTATTAATGTCTTCTGTTTCTGCCACAGCAACCTTCTGCCTGTGATGAATGGCAGGTGGTGTTTGGTTTCGTGGCTCCTCACCCAACGTGTGATAATTCTTTATAACCTCCCACATTTTCCATGACAGAATAGTTAAGCTCCAATTTTGAACAGAATAGTTTGCTTCATTATCTACCTCTGCTTCTGAAGTCCCCACTCCACTACTGTTGCTCTTCCTCACCATCAGCTAAGTTGTGCACACTCAGATTCCCCATCTCTGGCTCTGAACAAGGAGGCATCAAAGTAAGGAAATCTTGCTTACCTGTCCTGTTGTGCATCATCATTATGTGCTTTAGCAGATGCTCAGGTTTTGGACTCCCCATCTCTTCTGTTCCCTCCTCCACTCTAAGTCCCCCAGGACACCTGAGATGCTTTGTGCTCTTAAAAATGATTTGATGGCAGCCTATGTTTCTCTATGATAATCTGGATTCTGTCTTTCCACTTTATCCGTGTAAGTTCTCAGTGAAGAAAGCAGTGTTGGATAAGCATTTCCCATCCCAGCCATGGGTGATGTTACAATTTTTAGGTGACTGCTGAGCCCCTAAGATTCTGCCTGCTCTGAGAACTTTCATCTTCCCTGGACTCAGCATGGCCCCACTTTCTTGACTAATTTTTAACCTAATGTTAACCTGTCAATTTCAACAATGCCACTTACATTCTCTCATCTTGCAATTTTACAATTTTGAGCAAAAACCAAGGACCTAGGGATCAAAAATGATTTCTATTAGCTCTACCATTCTAGAAGAGTTGTTCTCAAATCATGGTATTGCTTGAAAAACAACCAAGGAACTATATAAGTGTTCTTATTCATGGACACTGCCCAGAGAGTCCACTATAATTCATCTAAATAGAGGCTGTGTATTGCTTTATATTCCAAGGTTACCATATGGGTCTATTAAGCATCAAGGTTGAAGATAAATGCTTTGTAGGAAATTGCCAACAAAGTTCTATGGATTCACAAAACCCTTGTAGTGTCCTTCCAGTGAATGCATTTTCTTCTTTTAACCTGTGCAATGGCACCTAGCCAGAGCTACTAGTCTTTAAAATAAGAAGAAACCTAATTCCATCTTTGGAATTGTTTTTGTTAATGGGAATATAATACCATGCATGAGTGGAAGATGCAGCACAATTGTAAGAGCCCTTGCCTGCCATATATGAAGCTCTGGATTCAGTGCTCAGCTCTGCGTGAAACTAGACATGGTGGACTACACACCTGCCATTACAGTACTTTGGAGGGAGGGATGGGTCAGAGACTCAAGTCATCTCTGTTTAAATAGCATATGCTATGTGTGCATAAGATATCACATAACCCCAATATTTTACTATTATACATCTGAAGTTTTTTCTGTTTATTTTTTTAAATTTGTTTTTTAGTTAGTATACAAAACTGGTCTTCATTATAACATTTTCACAGATATGTATTAGAGTATCTGCTCACATTTGGCCCTTTATTCCTCCTGCTGGTATCTCCCATGTATCTGTTGTATTTTTAAAATACTATTTGGGTTTTTCTAATTTTCTTTTTCATCAACATAATTTATAGATGTAATTTTGCTTTTTTGGGAAAAATTCAAATGACATCCAAATATAAATGAATACACATGTTCCAGTGAGTTGTTTCTATCTTCCTCGTGGATGGAACATTAGAGCGGCATTAGAAAACTGTATGGCTAGAGTTCTGTCCTAATACTCTTGCTCCCAAGAGTACACTGCATCTCAGATCAGCATCACCAACTCCAGAAGACACTGGGAGGAGCAGGAACAAGCAGTGGCTAGAGTCGGCACACAGGTGCTTTTGAAAGGGTTCAACCCAGACAGACTGTCAGAGCTAAGGAGCAGAAGAAACACACGGCTTTAGAGGATGGCTCCTTGACCACATCATATAGCTCCTGCTAGGACATGTGCCAAGACAACTGCCTTAAAGGATGCAGTGACATTTTCAGACTGAAAAGAGTCAATCTTAATCTTCCCATTGTAGCTTTAGTAGGGGAGTTGATGTCATCTATAAATTCAGGGCTGGATTTCCAAACACAGTTTATTTTTCAGAAATTAAACATAAACAGCAAGCCCTCCTCCTCCTCCTCCTCCTCTTTTCCATGCCAGGCCTCAGATACATACCACATAATATGCCCCCACCCATACCTATTTTAGAGAAATATTCTATAGGAACAATGGGAAGGATTAGCTTTTTTGGCTGCTCCTCACTGTCCAGACTAGTTACACCAACTCAACCTAATTATCCCCTACCTTTGTGCCACCATCTTCCTCATCTTCTCCCTAGTGCATTTTGGTGGTGGTGCTGTAGAGGAAACATTGGCTGGAGGACTATTTCTCCTCCCACAGATTTCGAGTGGACTCCCTAGTCCCCCTGTTTGTGTATTGATTACTTTCCAGAAGTATGAACAAGCAGGTCACTTTGCATCCACAGGTAGGAAGAGGCAGATGAAGGCTGGTGCTCAGTGAGCTCTTTTGTAAAGTGACTGAAGCCTGTATTTAGGGTCGACTTCCCCTTCTCAATTACCCCAGTGTAGATGACCCCACCCGAGCATGTCCAGAGGCCTGTCTCTTCACTGAGTCTGGAGCCTATCAAGCTGACAGTATTAAGACCCACAGAGTTCTCATCCTGCCACCAGTTGGCTCCTCTTCAAGCCCTGACCACTGCTTTGGAGCTGGCTACCTGAACTCGTCTTTACTAATTCTTGCTCCTTCACAAGTACCTACATTACCTATTCCACTTGATTGGTTTCCATGTTTTGCTGGAAGCATTCAAGGCCTTGGTGGGGAAAGTTCATATCCTTATCCTGATGCTGTCCCATTTCCAGGGCTGCCTTCTGCTGGAAGATGAAGGTGCTGAGCATCAATGTTGGCTTCTCAGTCTGAGGTACAATTACCAACACATTATTTTGGGGCTGGGAGTAGAGCTGTGTTTGTAGAGTGCTTGCCTAGCATGTACAGACCCTGAGTTCTTTTCCTGTTACTTTTCCTGTTACTGCAGGTCTATCAGCACATAACTTAAGTGGTGGAGGCAAAAGAATCATAAGGTCATGATCATCTTTAGTTATCCAGTGATATTAAGGCTATTCTGAACTAAACAAAGCCCTGTCTCAAAAGCAAAAGTGTCAAAACTGTATTAGTTTATGTTCTCATGGTCTCTCGCTCCCTTCCTTACTTCCTTCACCTCCTCCACACACTCTTTGACCTAAATATTAATATTGTTAATGTCTTTTTGCTGTTGCCTTATCTGATATAGCATTCTGGACAGATACTTCTCAGCTGTCATGACCAGCTGATGTATGACACAAGCTGGCATGAGGAGCCTTGTCAGTCAACTCTTCCAGACATGTCAAGCACCTAGCACTAGAACCAGAGGAAAACTTCCCTCTGCACCATTGGAAGAAATGACCTTTACAAGTGATACAGAGTTTGGTTAAGTGTGAATGAGATCCACTTATTACATAACTGATTTCCTAGCCTTGCATTAGGCTAGGAGAACCCAAGGATTTTTTTAAAATTGAAAATCCTTGTCAATTGAGAGGAGATTTATTGTATTTTCAATTTGAAGTTCTTTTGCACAGGGCATTGAGTCTGGGCTTTCCAAAGGCTATAGGTCTCTTCAGTCAAACCCTGGAGTTTGTAGTACTGTCCCCATCAGATGTTAGAAGAAAACTGTGTCCTTGCCTCTGTTCCTTGACGTTCATTTTCATCCTTTACCGCACATCTGGTGGATTTTACAGAACTGGGCTGAGACTGTTTGGAATATCTCTTTTAATTTATTTTAATTTTATTATCATTATATTTTGCATTTATTTATTTGTGTGTCTGTGGGGCATTTCTCTATGGTGCACATGTAGAAGTCAGAGGACAGTTTGAAGAACTCAGTTCTCTTCCTGAACCCTGTTCAGCTCCAGGGATGGAACTCATCAGCAGTCTTGGTGGCAGCAATTTTTCCTGCTGAGCCATATTGCTGGCCCTAGCAAGTTTCATTTTTCAAAACAAACAAACAAACAAACAAACAAACAAACGTACGTGTGCATGTCTATTTGTGTGTGGATAAGTGTATGCTGTATATGTGGTATGTATATGTGAATGTACAGACCAGAGGTCAACCCAAGTGTTGTTCCTTAGTTGACACATACTGAACTTGTTGATTTAGGTAAGCTGGCTGGCCAGTGAGTCCAGGGACCTTCCTATCTACTTTTGTCTGTCTCCCAATGTTTCAGTTTTAAGTGTGTGCCATTATGCCAGTTTTTTTATATTTATTTATTAAAGATTTCTGCCTTCTCCCTGCCACCACCTCCCATTTCCCTCCCCCTCCCCCAACAAGTTCCCCTCCCTCATCATCTCTAAGAGTAATCTGGGTTCTCTGCCCTGTGGGAAGTCCAAGGACCATCCACCTCCATCCAGGTCTAGTAAGGTGAGCATCCAAACTGCCTAGGCTCCCACAAAGCCAGTACGTGCAGTAGGATCAAAAACCCATTGCCATTGTTCTTGAGTTCTCAGTATGGGGTTGTTCTATCAGGAACTCACCAAGGCCAGCTGGCCTGGGTCTGAAAAAGCATGGGATAAAACCGGACTTGCTGAACATAATGGACAATGAGGACTACTGAGAACTCAAGAACAATGCCAGTTTTTTTTTTTTTTTTAATATGAAGATTTTGGGGGATCAAACTGGTCTTTGTGCTGTCAGGACAAATACTTTAGATATTGTATGCATGTGTGTTATTTTGTGTGTGTGTTTGTGTGTGTACATGTATGTCTGGATACATGTCTGTGTAGGCCATAGGTCTTCCTCCATCTCTTTCTTCCTTGTTTTCTGAGATAGGGTCTTTTATTGGACTTAAAGCTGACCAATTTGGCCAGGCTTGCCAGTGAGCACCATGTTTTCACATATCTCTACCTCTCCAGTGCTGGGATTACAAGCAGGTGTCAGCACCCCTGGCTTTTAAATGTGGATTCTGGGAATCCAACTTAGGTCTTCATGCTTATGCATCAAAAATTTTACTGAGGGAGCAGACCTTCTAGAGCCCTCATCATTTCTACTTCTTCTACTAACTCCATATGTTGAAGGTGACTTCGCCTGTAATTTCCTGATGCTTTTTTCTTATTGAATATGGTACTCTAACACTACTAATAAAAACCCAGAAACAGATATTGGCGTTCAAGATTAAGATCAGAAAAGCAAAACAGCCAAGCCACTAGAGAGTTCTTACCTCTACCAAGGCTCAGACAAACAAAGGGCAGTCCTGTTCTCAGAGTGAATGTAGACTGAAATGCTGTCCATCAAACTTCAAACTGAAATGATCTTTTGTCTTTTCCTGCCTTATATACCTCTCTCTATTCAGCCAAATCACTCTTGTCTCCACCTTCTTAGTGCTGAGATTAAAGACCTGGGACTCCCAATTGATGAGAGCTCCCATCTTTGTGTGACTTCCATTTCTCTTTTTAGATAGAGTCAATATTGTGTAGTCCAGGGTGGCCGTGAACCTGGAATTAAAGGTGTGTGTCCACTCCTTGTCCTCTAGGGGCTTAGCTCTGCACTTTGATCTTCAGAGAAGGTTTATTTATTAAAAAACAAATAAAATATCACAATATTTCCCCCTTGGTCTAAAATAAAAAGACTATAACTAATATAAGAAAATTATTTACAATAAGAACAATAACTATAAGCAATATATTCAGGCAGTAGGTACACCAATGATGTATAGTCCATTTGCAATTGACAAATTCAGAGAAAATACTCCATTATCTATCCTACTTGATAAGTCCAAATTCTTGTACCTAATTTACTTTTTATTATAACTTGCATTACCATCCCAAACTACTTTTTGATATCTTTCAACTTTATACACTTTATACCTCTTTAGTTAATTTCTTTTCTAAGTCTTGTAAACAAGGAAAATTATACTATCTACTCTTCAACTAACTCAGAGACCCAAGAAGAAAATAGTATTAACTGAGTAATCAGGAAGTGAAGTGCAAGCAAGCGACTTCCAAAATATGTGAGAAATGACAGAAACAGATGGCTACCTGGACAATAACCAAAAGTGTTATGATCAGTTGGTCTGGCCTACCACCTCAGTACCTTGTCCCTTTAAGAGATAAGCCCTGCCAACTCCCAACCCCCTCTTCGGTCGAGGCAAGAGGGTATTCCACCTCCTTCAGCCTGTGCTCTATCTCTTTTCATTGCTCTTCTGAAGAGGTAGCTGCTTCTTCTCTTTCTCCCCGCAACCTCCCCTATCTCTCCCTCTCCCCCTTCTCCACTTCCCCTTCCCTTCCCATTCCTTTCCATAACTCACTAAAGAAACTCTATATCCAAACTCTCTCTCTGCATGGCATATCTGTCTAACCCACCGCGGTCTCCCACCTGCCGCTGCTCTGCTGAAGTCTCAAGTGAAGTGACCTGGTCCCTCATGGGACTGGCTACCCCTCGTGGAACCACCGCCTTTTATGGGAACAGTCCCCCACTACCATATCTTTAAAAAAGAATAGCATTGGCTCTGTGACTTAGATTGCTTCCCATAGCTAAAAACATGAGTTGTTCGGACTTTTTCCTCTTTCCTTTTGAACCTCTTGTAGGTGGTCCTCACTGTCTGGGCCACTCGGAGCAGTCCCTAGCCTCTGGTTCCTGAGTCAATGGGCTGGGAATCAGCTTGGCTTTATTTTCAACCCGCGCACTAGCCGGGATGTCCAGCTAGTTGCCTTTGGGTTTGCATCATTTTCACTCTTCTCATGTTATCAGCTATGGGAAACAAACCTTCAAAAACTATCAGCTCCTTTGTAATTTCTACCAGCAAACAGGACTGTTAGTGTCCTGGTGCCAGCATCTCATGCCCATCTGTTTTTCCTTTCACTGGGCAGCCCCTTCCCACATGCATGTAAATGTTCTTTTTCTCTCTCCAATTCCTTTTATTCTATCTCTGCCACTGCTGTCGCTGAAACCAGAAATATTAGTCTGAATTCTACTGAAACCAGCAAGATTGGTCAGATCTGTGAGGCAGCTGTTTCCAATTCCAGTCTTCCCTCCCCACCATGGCTGGTGGTGCAATGACTCGGCAGCAGGGCAGCTCATGGTGCTGAGTAATGGTCATTCTGTCCCACCGTGCCCTCCTCTCATGCCCTCCTCCCACCACAGTAGTGGAGTCTGTCTCTCTTCCATTCACAGAGCCCTGTTTCTACCACTGATGAACTGTGGGCAAAAATTCTTGAGTTCGAGACCAGCCTGGTCTACAAGAGCTAGTTCCAGGACAGGTTCCAAAACCACAGAAAAACCCTGTCTCGAAAAAAAAAAAAATTCTAAACCTGGACCTTCTACCAGCCCACTCCCCAACTTTCTGTCTGTCCACTGGGACAACTGGTTAGACCATTCTTTTTTTTGGCCTAGTGCTTCTTTTATTTTATCTTATTATTTATTTATTTATGTTTATTTATCCATTCAAATATTTACACTTCCTCCCCTCCTCCCAATCCCCTCCTGTTCCCCCACACCACCTCCTCCCTCTCCCACCCTGCTTGAGAGAGGGCAGGGAACCCTGCCCTGTGGGAAGTCCAAGGCCCTCCCCCCTACATACAGGCCTAGGGAGCTGTGCATCCATATAGACTAGAGTCCCCAAAAGCCAGAACATCCTGTTAAAACAAGTCCCAGTGCCTTTATCAATGGCTTCTCATTCAGCCCCAATTGTAGCCCTCCTATACACAAAGGAAGTAGAAGAGGGAAATCAGAGAAGCATCACCTTTCACAATAGCCACAAATAGCATAAAATATCTTGGGGTAACTCTAACCAAGGAAGTAAAAGATCTATTTGACAAGAACTTTAAGGCTTTGAAGAAAGAAATTGAAGAGGATACAAGAAAATGGAAGGATCTCCTGTGCTCTTGGATGGGTAGGATCAACATGGTAAAAATGGCAATTCTACCAAAGGCAATCTATAAATTCAACGCAATCCCCATTAAAATCCCAACAAAATTCTTCACAGACCTTGAGAGAACAATAATCAACTTTATATGGAAAAACAAAAAACCCAGGCTAGCCAAAACAATCCTATACAATAAAGGAACTTCTGGAGGCATTATCATCCCTGACTTCAAACTCTATTACAGAGATACAGTAATGAAAATAGGATGGTATTGGCATAAAAACAAAGACGTCGACCAATGGAATTAAATAGAAGACCTGGATATTAGTTCACAAACCTATGAACACCTGATTTTTGACAAAGGAGCTAAAAGTATACAATGGAAGAAAGAAAGCATCTTCAACAAATGGTGCTGGCATAACTGGATGTCAACCTGTAGAAGAATGAAAATAGATCCGTATCTATCACCATGCGCAAAACTCAAGTCCAAATGGGTCAAAGACCTCAATATAAATCTGACCACACTGATCCTGATAGAAGAGAAAGTGGGAAATAGACTGCAACACATGGACACAGGAGACCACTTCCTACATATAACCCCAGTAGCACAGACAATAAGGGCAACATTGAATAAATGGGATCTCCTGACACTGAGAAGCTTCTGTAAAGCAAAGGACACTGTCATTAAGAAAAAAGGCATCCTACTGAATGGGAGAAGATATTCACCAATCCCGCATCACACAAAGGTCTGATCTCCAAAATATATAAAGAACTCAAGAAACTAGACTTTAAAATTCTAATTAACCCAATTAAAAAGTGGGGCACTGAACTGAACAGAGAATTCTCAATAGAAGAAGTTCATATGGCCAAAAGACACTTAAGGTCATGTTCACCTTCTTTAGTGATCAGGTAAATGCAAATCAAAACAACTTTGAGATACCATCTTACACCTGTCAGAATGGCTAAAATTGAAAACACCAATGATAGCTTTTGCTGGAGAGGATGTGGAGTAAGGGGAACACTCATCCATTGCTGGTGGGAATGCAAACTTGTGCAACCACTTTGGAAATCAATGTGGCGGTTTTTCAGGAAATTGAGAATCAACCTACCCAAGAATCCAGCAATACCACTCTTGGGAATATACCCAAGAGATGCCCAAACATACTACAAAAGCATTTGTTCAACTATGTTCATGGTAGCATTATTTGTAATAGCCAGAACCTGGAAACAACCTAGATGCCCCTCAATGGAAGAAGGATCCACCTTAAACAGGTCTTAATTCCCTGGTACTAAAATTTTTTTTTCTTCCTAAACTCAACTTTGTCCTCTGTTCTGCCAACAACTTGCCAGGTCGAAGAGACATCGGATAGTTCCATACCACAAACCCTGGACAGGAGTAAAGTGACAGTTACCCCAGGATGTGACCAGCACCCAGATTTCTCAGGTTCCACCCCCTCAACAATGCCCACAAATAAACAAGAGGCAGTCTTGAGAATCTGCCATCCCATTTTCTTTAACCTGTTGTGCTTAACTTCCCACCTTTTTAGTATAAGAAAGAGATGGGAGTGTTACGACCTGCTGGTCTGGCCTGTCACCTGGGTACTCCATCCATTGAAGAGACCAGTCTTTCCCACTCCCAACCCCTTTTTTTGCAAAGGCAAGCAAATATTTCATCTTCTTCTGTAGACCGCCTTGATGGGTTACTCTGTCTAGGGCCTGTAACCCACCTGGCTGGTCAGTTATTCCAGGGTCACGGAGAGGTACCACCTGAAAGACATAGGCTGATAAGAGGAAGAAGGCCAAGCATATTTGTCGAAGCCTCCGTTTATTAGAGTCATGGTTGCAGCTTATATAGCCCCTGGATGAGGAGCTTGGGGGGCTGGGGCACGGGATCTTGCCATGTGGTCCATGCCCGTCACGTAGGCCAAGAGGTTACAATCAGTCAGGTCACGATTCCTTGGTCAGGAAGTCACAAGTTGACACACCTAGTTCTCTAGATAGTTTGGAATGTGAGGTGGGTTCCGTTAACAGATAGCTCTCTATTAACAGTTAATTTGGGTGTGGGATAGGTTTTGTCAATAAGACTATTCTCAATACAATTGGGAAGTGAAGCCCTCTGCAAAAACTCCTCACGACGGTGATTCCTATAATAATTTGGGGGGACATGGCTCCTGACATTCTTCAGTCTGTGTTCTCTCTCTTTTTGTCCCTCTTCTGAAGAGGTGGCTGCCGCTTCTCTCTCTCTACCCCTCATGGGACCACCTCCCCTTGTGGGACTAGTCCCCCACCACCATATCTTTAAAAAAGAATGACACAAAATTACTCTGCAATGTTAGGATATCCATATTCATCATAAAGGTCTAGAATATTTGACAGATTTTTGTCTGAAGTAGGATTTTTGAAGGACTGTCCCTTTTTGTCTTGACAATGTTTTGCAATCACTTTCTTTTGTGTCCTGCTTGTCCAATTAGGACAGCATACTGTTAGCAGTCAAGGCAAGGGCATATTCTTGCCCAGTGATTTACGTTTGCCACAAAGAAAGCAGACTCCATGTGGAGTTTTTTTGATGCCCATCATCTTCTCTAAATTAGATTCATGTTGCCAGGAACAGACATGTCTCATTGTCATTAAAAAATATATTATTAAAACATCTTAAATGTCATATTCTGTAGATTTCTGAAGTGTTTCATGATGACTTGTCTATCTAAAATAAATCTCTGTTTGACCTTAAAAACATACCTAATATGAATACAAGTTCAATTGTAATAGATAACTAATTATTAACCTGCATTTCCTTATTATCCTAAACAGTTGGTAACAATAACTTTCAAGAACTAGAAATTTTCATTACATTGTTAAATGAGATGTATAGGTACAATACCTTGAACAAGATTAGAAATGTGTATACAGTACATTTTAACAAAATTAATCTCAAATTTATATCAATATACACAATAAGTATACAATATACAACAGTCCAATCCAATATAAAATGTTTAAAACTAGTAGTTGCTTTTAAAAAGTAGATTCAATAACTTACCTTTTTATCTTATCATATCTATATCCTTCCTTTTTTCTTTTTAGAGGAGAATCAATAATTTATCCTTTTATTCTATACTTCCTATATCCTCTTTTTTTCTTTTTAAGACAAGAACTTTGAATCTAATCACCTTTGTTCAACTTTCCTCCTGACTGTAACCAATAACAGTTTGTAACCAATCCCCCTAAACAACGACAAATATCTATAACCCATTGAATGATCAAAAACTACCCATCACACCTCTTGGGAATGTTAGTGTTGTATTTTTAAATTAACTTCGTGCTGTATGGGGGTGGTGGTATCTTTAGGGCATCCCAAAAGGAAATATTTTGGTTTATTGTCAAATCCTGGGAGAAGTAGCTGTATCATTTGTTGTCCAGTCTCTGTGTAATATGAAATGTGGACTGGGGGTGTAACTTGGTAGAGTGTTTGCTTAGCCTCCTGAAGCCTAGTCTACTCCAGCAGGGGGAAAACAAAACAAACTGGGTATAGTGGCATAGGCCTGTCCTCTCAGTACTTGGGAGGTGGGGCCAGGAGAGGAACATAAATTCAAGACAGTTCTCAGCTAAGTAGCCTGAATACTTTGCTTAAGATTAGATGGGGATGGGAGGGTGGCGGCAGCAATAAGATGGACTTTTCTACTGGATAGAGTAGTCTGTTAGGCTGGATCATCTCAGCTAACCACCTCAAAATTGTACTGAGCAGTTTGTAATCCAAAGTCAGTCTTTAAGTGGTGTTTTTCAGCTTAGTGGTGCTATCACAGTCATGGAGGAATTGTCATTGTGGGGCCCCATCCTCATTCTGGAGACTTTGAATGTTGCTGTTAGGCTTGCTCAAGGTTCACTGCAGAACACAGATAGAAACTCAAACATGAAATTATGTACAGGAAGGTAGATGAAACATTTTTCTAGAATTAGTACTCATGAAACCTTTTGCTAGATTTACTTAGTACTCATTAATATCATGACAAAAAGTTACACATATATATTAATCTTATAAATTTTGAGATATTTATACCTTAAAGAAGCTGTTAAAGAGTCAATATAAAACCCAAAGATTATGATATTAGTGGCAATAAAATAGTCCTTAAATATTTGTTTTTCTTATATCCCATATCAGGTGGCTCCTCTGACAGGAGACAGAGATTTTGGATTTTACTTTAATAAACATGCTTGCGTTTAGAGAAGGAGAGAGCCACACTCCAACTCCAAAGCCAGCATGAATCTTTAATTGAACTGGGACTACAAAGAGTCCATTTGCATTATTTGTCTGTAGAGAACAGCAGAAACAAACATCTGGGAAGATTTATGAAATTTTATCCTGTTGGAAATGTGATATACAAATAGGCCAATTTACTCTTTTTCTTTTCTTTTCTTTTTCTGGGTGATTTGCCTTTCTTCTTCAGATGACTCATTTGTCCAGTGGTCTTCAGATTCCTTAGTTAGATACCTTTTTCTCCTGAAACAACAGAAACAAAACTCTTCCCCAACCGTAATTTTGTGAAGATTCTCTTTTGACAAGTTATAATTGATTGAATGAAAAGCACTTGCTAGTTTTATACATTAGTTTAGATTAAATGGCCACACTGCTTGATGAACTATAATCTATTATAGTTAAGAGGTGTCTCTTGTTAAAATAGAATCCTTATCAATTTTGATGGTATCCATAGCTTTTCTTCTCCTATGGAAACAAAAGCAAAACCCATTTGCCAATGTTATACTTGTCCTGGTTTCCATTCTGAGGTCAGTACATCTTTAAAGTATATCAGCTGCTTTAACTCTGTAGTTTTTCTACCATCTGATATCTCTCTGTTCCTTTTTCATTAACATTTAGAAAATTCAAGGTTAATAAAGCATTATACAATCTATTTCTGGGGTCTTTATAATCCCTTTCTATTTATTTAACATATCCTTTAACATTTGATTTGGTCTTTCTTTAACTGCCTGCCCTGCAGGATTGTGTAGTACACCTGTAATATGCTTTACATTATAACAAATAAAAATGGTTTCCTTTTCTTTAGAAATTCTAGAACATTGTCTGTCATTATTTTTACAGGTATACCTATGATGACCATAACTTCTAGCAAATGTATGATTACCAAACCACCCTTTTCTGAACTCAGAGAAGTTGCCAATGGAAAACATGAATAGGCATCAAGGGTGTGGTGTACATATTTTAGTTTTCCAAATTATGCAAGATGAAACACATGAAATATAAAAGATTTCATTATTTTGAGTACTCTTTGGGTTGCTTCCTGCAAGTAGTGGTTTTGGTTGTATAAAGGACAAGTAGGATATTTTCTTTTAATTTCCTTGGTTTGTTGCCCACATAATGGGAAAAATTCTTTTTTTAAACCTTTGTTATTGACATGATGATTTTTAAAATGAAATCTGAGGCCTCCAGCACATTTCCAAACAATAATTGATCAACTTCTGCACCACCTTGTGCTAGAAGATCTGGCAGATCCGTATGGAATCAGATATGTGTTATGTATATGGGATAATTCCTGTTCCTGATTATATCTTCTAATTGAATAAATAACAAATTCTATTCTGTGTCATTGATATAAATTCAGTGGTTTCAATTTGCAAAACAACTCTTTCTGCATATTGTGAATTACTAACTATGTAGACAGGTTCTTTAAAATCCCTAGTACCATGAGAATAGCATATAATTCTGATTTTTGGACAGAATTATAAGGGCTTAGATCCACTTTACTTAATTTCTTTTACCTGCCTTTCCTGATTTATTTCATCAGTATAGAATTTAGGGTCTCTGGATATTGGTTTTCCCTTATAACACAAGGAAGTATCCAGTTAGTTCTCCTTATAAGTTGAATTCTCTTACTTTTGGGATATTTGTTTTTAATCTCTCTTGCAAATTTCTACAAACTCTTTGCCAGGGTTCACTTCTTTCCCATAATGTCAATTTCATCATTAATAAAAGGTAGTATAATTTTTGCTGGGTCTATTCCTGCTAATTGACAAAGTCTCAATTTTCCTTTTATAATTAACTCAGAGATATTTTCTCACATAAGTTTTAACTTTTTACTTGTTTTATGTGATAAAAAAATTCATTCTAAGATAATATCTTCCCTCTGCCTTAAAATTCTTGTAGGGAATGATTGGAGGGTACAATGACCAGAATGCAATTGAGCTTCATATCCATGTCATCCACATGTGCCTTCTGTGATTTCTCTTCCACGAAAGCCAGTTTTCTCTCAGCTTCAACTAATAATTTCCTGGGACCATTTAAGTCCTTGTCACTATCTAAGGATTTGTTTAAATTAATCAGGCCAGACAGTTTTATCCCAGTAGTGGGCTATAGATTAGAAATGCTTCCTAGCAATATTTGAAAGTCTTTAAGAGTCTGCAATCAATCTCTTCTAATTTACACCTTTTGGGATCTAAAGTTTGTAAGCCTATTTATAGCCTAAACAATTAATAGAAACCCCTCTTTGTATTTTTCAGAAACAACTTCTAATCACCAACAATGCAAAATTTTCTTCTTTAAATATTTATTCTAAAGTATGTACATTTGAATCAGAGAGTAAAATGTACATGTAAAGATAGACTACACATTGAGGAAATTGCTTATGTAACATTTCCTATGGCTGCCATACAAAATATTGGCACGGGGTGGGGTTATTTAACCTTCCTTGTGCTAGAACTTTTCATTGCTATCTCTTAGCTGGCTGAGAATTATTATAAGCAGGTACTGCAAATGCAATTTTTCTCTGTCTTTTTTTCTTGTAAAAGTATAATGAAGAAACACTCTTTTAAATAAGTAACTATAAGATACCATTCTTTAGGCAATTTAAAAGGCAAAGACATTCCATATTGTAGAGAACCCATTGACTGAGTCACCTTATTAACAGGTCTTAGATTTGTTACTATTCTCTCCATTTTCCAGATTTCTTTTTAACAACAAATACAGGAGAATTCCAAGGGCTGGTTGATTCTTCAATATGCTGAGCATTTAGTAGCTTCTGGACCGGCTGTTCTAAAGCCTGCAGTTTCTCTGTTGTCCAGAATACAGTCAGGCTACACTTCCTGCAGTACACAGCTAGTCTACACTTCCTCCAGTGCACAGCTAGTCTACCCTTCCTGCAGTGCACAGCTAGTCTACACTTCCTGCAGTACACAGCTAGTCTACCCTTCCTGCAGTGCACAGCTAGTCTACACTTCCTGCAGTACACAGCTAGTCTACACTTCCTCCAGTGCACAGCTAGTCTACCCTTCCTCCAGTGTACAGCTAGTCTACACTTCCTGAAGTACACAGCTAGTCTACCCTTCCTGCAGTACACAGCTAGTCTACACTTCCTCCAGTGTACAGCTAGTCTACACTTCCTGCAGTACACAGCTAGTCTACACTTCCTGCAGTGTACAGCTAGTCTACCCTTCCTCCAGTACACAGCTAGTCTACACCTCCTGCAGTACACAGCTAGTCTACACTTCCTGCAGTGTACAGCTAGTCTACCCTTCCTCCAGTACACAGCTAGTCTACACTTCCTGCAGTGTACAGCTAGTCTACACTTCCTGCAGTACACAGTTAGTCTACACCTCCTGCAGTACACAGCTAGTCTACCCTTCCTGCAGTACACAGCTAGTCTACACTTCCTGCAGTACACAGCTAGTCTACACTTCCTGCAGTGTACAGCTAGTCTACACTTCCTGCAGTACACAGCTAGTCTACATTTCCTGCAGTACACAGCTAGTCTACACCTCCTGCAGTACACAGCTAGTCTACACTTCCTCCAGTACACAGCTAGTCTACACTTCCTGCAGTACACAGCTAGTCTACCCTTCCTGCAGTACACAGCTAGTCTACCCTTCCTGCAGTACACAGCTAGTCTACATTTCCTGCAGTGTACAGCTAGTCTACACTTCCTCCAGTGTACAGCTAGTCTACACTTCCTGCAGTACACAGCTAGTCTACCCTTCCTCCAGTACACAGGTAGTCTACACCTCCTGCAGTGTACAGCCAAGCTGCACTTTCCCCAGCATACAACCAGGTTTCATTTCCTCCAGTATGCAGATGGGCAAGGACTTTCTTCTCTGACTCACTGTTTTTCTTGGCTGAAGATCTCTGCTTCCTTCACTTCTTAAAGTTCCTTCTATGCTTGTACCATTGGGTTTTCTAAAATCCTGATTAGCCAGACTGATACCACAGAATAAGACCCTCTACTTATTTAAGTGCCAGATTAAGAGGTGCTTTGTGTCACGGAAGGTCTAGCCTAGATACAGGGTATGAGACCAGAAAGGAATTTGGGGCAACAATCCTAATTAATAATAAATCATGTTGGTGTTTGTCAGCACACATATTTTGAAGGACCTGGGGTGGCTTTAAACAGTGGAGGGTAGTTTGAACTTTTTGTGGGGGCCACTAACCAGCTCCCAAATAGACACTGAGACTTATTATTAATTATTCATGTTTGGCCTTAGCTTAGGCTTGTCACGCTAGCTTCTTTAACTTAATTAAACAGAACCTGTTTCTGTTCTTGTACATTTTGCCTAGGAGCCTTTTGCCTTTCATTCTGTATGCCCCACTTTTCCGCTTCCTCTGTGTGTCTGTCTGATCCTGGGCATTTTCCTGGCATCTCTTTTTCTCTCTTGCCCCAGCCTAAATGCTTCCTCCTACTTGCTCTCACTGCCTGAAAGTCCTGCTTATGCCTTCTACTTTGCTATTGGCCATTCAGCTTTTTATTAGACCAGTCAGGTACCTTAGACAGCAAGGTAGAACAGCAACATACTTTTACATTATTAAACAAAAGGAGTACACCTTTACATAAACTCTCTCTGTAGCCTTGAACTACAGAGTTGTTGGCTGGCCTTGAACTCACAGAGATCCGCCTGCCTCTGCCTCCCCATTGCTGGGATTAAAGCAGTCTGCCACTGCCTGGCACTTCTCGTTTTTTTTTCTTTTTATTGCAAGATAAATTTTGCCAGTTCCAGTGCATTTTAAGGTAGACTAACTGGCTGGGACAAGCCCCTCTGTAACTCAAAACTGGTGAGTGACACTGTTAGTATTGAGTCAGTCACTGAGGGTCCCAGCCAGGAAAGATGACACCTCAGGCACCCAGAGCAAGAAGTTTCCCACTTGTGATGATTGGCCTTGTCACTTTGACAGGCTCCAAAATCACCTGGGAAATGGACCCCAGGATGCCAGTGTGGGAATTGTGCCTCTGGTCATGCCTGTGGGGGTATTTGTGGCCTTTGGACATGCTTGTGGGGTATTTGTAGCCTCTGGATATGCTTATGTGTGTGGGGGGTAAGGGCTTGAGCCCTCTATTCCTGGGGGAATTTGGAACCTCCTGCATTTCTTGGAGGATTTTGGGGCCTTTGGACATACCTGGGGGGGATTTTTTTCTATTATAGTTATGGACATAAGAAGATGAATTTTAGTTGCGAGCAGGGTCATTCCCTGAGTAGGGGATTCTGAACGATATAAAATGGAAATACTGAGTTGAGCACAAACAACCAAGCAATTGCTGTTCTGTTTTCTGCAGACTGCAGATACCACATGACCAGCTAGTCCCATTCCAGCTGCCTGACTCCCCACCACCATGGACTGCACCTTCAATTGCTTATGTCAGGGCATTCTGTCACAGAGGCAGGGACACCAACTAAGACACTTCTTGACATCTAGCTACCCTCTTCCCATTTTTAAGTGATGTAACAATGTTGCCAAGTTGTGTCATGGAATCTGAAAGTTTTCCTTTGTATGTGTTGTGAACAAAATCACTGTGGAAAAAGTACCCTCCAGGCCCTGACTTTTGACTAATGTGAATCCTTCCCATTCCTTACATAGTGCTTTTAGGGGTAGCTATTAATTATACACATTATGCATTATACAATCAATATGCCTTAGTTCCTCTAAATTAACCCTTAATTTGATCACAGTGCAACACAGTTAACAAGGCAGAATAACTTTTAAATGATGTCTAATTACCACCCTAGCCACCAGATGTCAGTTTTTAAATGCAGGTCACAGATCAAAAGGCATTATTTTCCATTCGTAGGGGAGGAAGTGGTGGCTGGTGATGAAGTTCAGTGGTCCTAGTCCGCGGCTTCCGGGGAGTGTTCGGCGATCAGCAATGGGTGACAGCAATTCTGTTCCTGAGTGAGCAATGCTGAAGAGCTGAGGTAGTGTGTGTGTGTGCGCGCCCACGCGCTCGCTTCACGTTTCTGTCTCACTGAGGAAGCCACACCTCAGCCCCAGAGATGATAGGAAGAACTCCAGAGAAAGGCTGGTTGGCCAACTATCAGGAAATGCTGGCTTGTAGGTAGTGGAGGTCCATAAGCGACCAGGGAAGGGTAGGAGGTAGCCAGGCCTATCTGCCTTCTAAGCGCTTCAGTGGTCTAGCTTTACCTTGTCAGTGTTCTTTCATGCGTTTCCTCTCTCACCCCTCTCTCCTTCCCTCTCTCCCATATTTGTCCCCTGTCCCTCCTTTCTGTCTTCTCTTCAGTGAAATGAAATACAGAATTGCATATAGTCCAGGGATTACGTTACTTTCCAACAAAGCCCTTCGATCTAATTTAAGTTAGAAGGTGAAACTGCCTCTGCATTCTTTCTCTAACGTGCCCACCATCAAGCTCAGGGGTTGATAAGGAACACCAACATCATCCTATGATGGTTCTATTTAATAAGTAGATGATTTAAGCTGTGAAGCCACACATCAGTCTCTAACCAAGGAAAGCCTGGTTGACGGGAGCAGAAAACCCTTTCCATTTGTACTGAAGATGCAGCTTTGTTGTAAACAATTTTGGTTTTCCAGGCTGGCCACTGGAGATGAGTAGACTCTCACGCGCACATAGACATGTGGAGGAATGTCTCTTCTAAGAAGCAGACATCTGTGTCAAAGGTGCTGCGGTCTTGGAGGTTGCAGGACTAGACTCTGACCAGAGTGATCATTTCGGTTTTACTTAGGACAAAAGTAAGTTGAGGGTAAAAGGTGGACTACCACTGCTGGCATATCTTTCTAGCATTGTTGTGAAAAATATATTCAGCATCAAAGGCTCAAGCGCGGGAGCTGGATGGGCCACAGATTTGTAGCCACCACACTGTCAAACATGATCTATGTGGCTGGGGAGATGGCTCAGACAGTAAACGGCCTAATGTCCAAGTGTGAAGATCAGGCTTGGTGACATACTGTGGGACAATATTATACAGGCCACATATTTCTGCATTGTTGGCAGCCAGGCTCTCAAGCCACAGTAGCAACTGAGGTGCTAAGAGCACTTACACACTGGCTGTCTTCTGAGCTCAGGATATGCTGATGTTATGCTGTTCCTTCTGTGTAATTATGGAGACTGCCTGGGAAGAGATGTTAATCCACACTAGTGACAGAGCTGACTTTAGTTCTGCTACCCCAGAAACAGAATGCTAATAAAATTCTTCCTTAGTTTACCTTTGGACATAAAAGCTGTTTGTAGAATACATGAGGGTGATCTTCAGGATTTGAATGAACCCTGAGACTTTCTTCAGATATTGCTGTGTGAACTGTGTCTCAATTATTCCTGTGCCTCCGCACCAGGCCAGAGAGATAGGTTATGTTGGGGTTGGGCCCCAGCAACATACCCTCGGAAACCCCCCACTAAGGCCAGGAATAAGAGGCAAGCACATCCTTCAGACTCACTGGTCAGCCAGCATGAACTGTTCTGTAAGTATTTGAGAGACTCTATCACGCACGCACGCATGCACGCATGCACACACACACAATGGTGACTGAGAAATAGCACCAGTGGTTATCCTATGATTTTTGCAGGCACACACAGACACACAGTTGTATGTACTGATCCCTTTGCAAATTCTCACACATAACACTTTTATTCTCAAGGTCCATCCTTCACCATCACTTTTATCTGTCAGTTTTGTAAACATATTAAGCCCCGAACCATAACACTTCTAATACCCCTTGTTCATTCTGAGCTATCTTTGAAGCCACAGCTGTCCTTCTACACATAGTTTGAAGCTGACCTTCTCCCTTACTAACCAACTCCCACTGCCCAGATGCTGCCTCTTCTGTTCCATTCCATCGTTGCTTAGCAACCATGTGCTGTCCTACTTTCTTTCTTTTTCTTCTCTGTCTTGTTTTCCCAGTGAACACTCTGGAATGCAGGAAGCGGCCTCACCACTGTGCGTTTTCTGTCAGTTGTGACAGTCGTTCAGAAGCAAGGAGGCCAACACTTCCGTGAATGACTGCTTCCTTCTGTGATAACCACTGTAACAGGAAACAGCTTGGGAAGGAAAGGGTTGATCTGGCTACATGTCCCTACTACAGGCCATCCTGGAGGGAAGCCAAGGTGGGAACTGAAGCAGAGGCCATGGATAAACATTGTTTACTGACTTCTTTTACATGGCTTGCTCAGCCTGCTCTCTTATACAGCCCAGATCACCTGTTCAGGTATGGAACTGCCCCAAGTTGCTGGGTCTCCCACACCAATCATTAATCAAAAAAATGATTCATAGATTTGCCTGCAAGCTTATTCAATGGAGATATTTTCTCAATTGAGGTTCCTTCTTTCTAGATGACTCTGGTTTATCTTAAGTAGACAAAAAACAAAAGCAAAACAACTAATTAGGACAGTAATGTAGAAGGCTGTGAGTTCACAGACCAGAATATAAACCCTATGAAGGGATGCACAACTTCTGTGTCATCTTACACGTCACGGATGGGGACACTGAGACTCACACCCACACACCCACTCAGAGTTTTAACGTGTGTATGCTCCTTGTTTCAGATCAGTATAGTGGACACTCACTGAGGTGCTGTGTTAATACAGATATGTGATGTTTCTATCAGTACACATTGATTCTTCCTGTGCAGACTGTCAGAAAGTATTCTCTTAAAAATATGTTTCAGGGGCTAGGGCTATGGATCAAATTAATCAAACCAAACTGCTTGCCACATAAACACGTAGGTAAAGGCCAGGTGTTGTGGCACATGCCTGTATTTGAGAGGCAGGGACAGCAGGGTTCCTAGGGCTCGCTGGCCATCCTAGCTGGACTGGTGAGTTCTACGCCCATGAAGAAACCCTGTCTCAAGAAACAATATGGATGGCTCCTGAGGAACAACACCTGCAGTTGACCTTTGGCCTCCACATGACACAAATCCTTTACACACTCATGCCTTCACACACATACAAGCACACACCCACAAGTTTTAGGGCATCTTTTTTTCTTCACAAAGGGTTTCTCTGTGTTGCCCATAGTGGCCTCAAGCTGCTTGTATCAGATGATCTCAGAAGACCTTGGCATCTTATAATGTGCCACTATGCCTGGCTTTCGAGGATAAAAACAAAGTCATTAAAAGATCATAAACAGCTCAACAGGTGACATTGATTTTCTGAAACCAGAGGTGAAATCTGTGTGCTGGGTTGGAGGAATTTTAGCCACCTGCCTTGCTTCCAGACTCCTCTTACCCCTTAAGAGAACGTGAATTGTGTTCCTGTGTCAGCCTCTGTCACTGGAAGGACACACCCAACACAAGTTACTTTAAAGCCAGATTTACCTTGGCTCAGGATTGTGAAGGTTCAGGGTGAAGATGACCCGCCCCTGCTTTCAGCCTTATGGTAGTGGAGGCACTTTATGGTTGAGGGTGAATGATCACATCTTGAGCTAGAAGCTGAAGAAAATGAAGTTCTCATCTCTATTGGAGGGTATGTACACAGTGACCCAAGACTTCCTCCTGGACTCCCTCATGCCCAATCCCAAATAAAGGTCCCCAGTACCGCCCATTACAACCAGCTTATCAAGCTTTTCCCATGGAAATGTCTGGGGACAGTGTTCAAATTCAAAGCAGAGCAGCCTTCTCCCCTCCTCTTTTCAGCCCATGGCACTCAAAAGAAGGTGATTCCACCTGTTCCTAGGGATTGACTCTGATCAACTGTAGTTGTTAAACAAGAGATTAATTTTAGGAGCTTGCCAGATAAGGAATGTTGAGCATTGAAATCAGAGTCAAGAGAAACTGCTTGTTAGAACCCTATGGGAAGTGTCCTCCTCCCTCTCATAAGGTGCATGAGGACCCTGGGTGGTGGTTTAACCAAGTAGTTGCCATGTAAGCACAAGGGCCGTGTGTGAATCCTGAGTGCACATAAAGAGCTGTGTGGGCTGTCAGACTTGGAATTCCTGTGTTGGGGCAGTGGAGACAGGGGGATTGCTGGGACCTGGTCACCAGCCAAACTGGCCTACTTGGCAAGCTCTAGGGCAGTGAGAAGCCCTGTCTCAAAATACAGGACCCAAGGATGTCCTTGGGTCTTCACATACACATGCATACTCTTGCACATGTAGCTCCTGAACTCCTCTCCCCACAGTCCTTGGGAACTAGTCTCTCTCAAATCAATGCAAACGAGAATACCGTGGGGACCCAATTATGTTATATTAGAAATGTCTTAAGGACCACAGAGGTAACAGCCTCAGAATAAAATATTCTTCAGTAGACCCTGTGCAGGAGAGAACTTGAGCTCTGTACTTTTACCTGACTTTGGGGACATCACTAGTTCTTCCTCTGCACTCTGTTCCACAAGCAGGCAGAGCTCATGCTAACTGGAATCCTGTTGTCTGACTGACATTCTAGCATAGGCCCACGAACAGAGAGCTCCCTGAGCATACAAGATCTGTCTGTGGCAGGCAACAAAATGTAATATCTGTTGTAATATGAATTAATACTTCTGCAGACCACTCCAGGGAGAGCTCAAAGCTAGTCAAGTAATTCCGAGTGCTGTTAGAGATTTTTAAAATAGTGATTTGAATATTACAGCCTAGCTTCTAATAACCCCAGGGATCTATGTGAACACTTATGCTCTGTGCATACCTGCATGGAGCTCGCATTCAGTGGAGCTGTAGGATTTTGTAGTAAGATACAGATTGGGGATTGAGAACATGAAAAATGGAGAATAAAGAACTCTTGGCATGCACACTTAACACTCCTAATGTCTTTATTAAGTTCTCAACAGATTCCTCGGTGGCATTAAGACCATGGCATTGGTACCATGTACTTATTCTGTGCCAAGTACATTATAAACATTTTTTTCTTTTAATTGTTCCAGTCACGGTGGGGTTTTCCCATTTGGGAGGAAAACAAACCAAGTCTTAAAGAAGTTAATAAGCAAACCAGGTGTGGTAATCCCAGCACTCGGGAGATGGAGGCAGAAGGATAAAGTATTCAAGGTCTTCCTTGACCACACAGTGAGGTCGCGGCTTTCCTGTCTCAAAAAGAAAAGTAAAATTAAGAAACTTGTAAATGGGCCAACATAGAGTATGAGAAAGTTTTAGCTTATTTCTCTTCAGACTTAAAATGTAGGTCATCAGTCAACATGTTACACTGCCTTAAAACTATGTTATATATTGCTTTGCTCATTTCTTCTTGATTTTTATTGTTTTGAGTGATGTGTGCGTATGTGTGTGTGTGCGTGTGCATCCACACACTTGTGCTATTGTGTGCATGCACCTATGTGGGCTGCTTGCAGAGGCCAGAGACAGAGCTCCTGAAGTTGAAGTTACAAACATGGTTGCTTGGAACTAAACTCAGGTTCTCTGCAACCTCAGTGTGTGTTTTTAACCACTGAACCAGATTCCTGGCTCTCATTTCTTCTTTATTTAACATGAATATCAAGGTGTTCTTCAAGGGGAAATGAATACAGTGGAATGAATACATTAGAGAATAAAGAGAAGTTGTTGCTCCAGAAACTTACAAAACACCCTGAATTTAGTGCATATACGAGGTAGAACATAATGACCGAGGGTAAATCATTCTTGCGTGGTTTCCCTACAAAACTATCCACAAGCGGCTCACCTAACAATAGCCTGGTGCAAGGATGAAGTTGGCGAGACATTGCAATTTTAATCCTTTCCAGTAGGTGGCAGTCACGCACCACAGTTACCTGAACCTGATTGGCAGTTACAACTCACAATGAGTCTGAAATTCTTTGATTTTATAATGCTAGCGTTTCCTGTGCTATGTAATTATCTCCGTCGAATTGGTTGAGTACATGAAAGACTTACTCAGTACAATACGAGATACAGGTAATGTGGTAGTGTAGTTTTCAGTGCCAATTTATACACTTTATTTTAAGATCGTCCCCAAAGTGTAACAAATCTTGTTGGAGCCTATGGATTATATTTATATTCATGATGAACAATCCACTGTGATGGAAATAGTCTTATGAAAGCATAGCATTCTGTTAAATTATATGGTCAGACACAGAATTGAGATTCTAATAAAGGTTTTCGTAGAAGGAAATGAGATTGAAAAGTAAACCCCATTCCTGGAAACTGATATGCCTTTTAATCAGGCTTGAAAAGTTATTCTGATGATCTCCAGGGAGTCTTCAATATTTTAGAGGGACAAGAACACTGTTCTGGTCTTAGGAATAAAGAGTTTGTATTTTTGAGTTCTGATTAAAGATTTTAGCAACATCCCTACCTCTATATTCCTTGCTTTTTTTCCAGTCCAGACTGAGGGCTGACAGGTGCATTCTCAGGCCACTCTATACTCAGCTTTCAGATCACTTGGGTTATTTTTGGCAAGCTGTTACTGTGTGGCATAGGATAACCTTCAAGTTACTACTTCTCCCTCTACCTCCTATATGCCCGGATTACAGGTGTGGGTGACGTCATGCCCAGCAACACACTACTGCCTTTAGCAAATGTGAATTTGTGTGTGCGCAGATACGGGAAAGTCAGAAGACACCGCAGGTGGACTTCCCAGGGAAAGCCCACTGTTGCCGGTGTCTGTTACTGGTCTGGTGTTTGCCAAGGGCTGAAGCACACCCCAGGGCTTGATCTGTCTCGAACCCCTCATCACCACCTTCTGCCCCACTGTTTTATTTTTGTTTGCTTACTTTTTCTTTTTAACCAATTGTGATGACTAATCTTGATTGTCACTTTGACTACATCTAGAATTAACTGAAGTCCAAGCAGCTGCGCATTTTCATGATTGAGTTACTTGAGGCGGACGACTGACGCCAAATCCAGGCCGTAACTGGTGGCAGCCTCTGAGGGCAAGAAAGAAGGAAACATTTTGGGAGATTTTTTTTTTTTTTTTTTTTTTTTTTTGGTTTTTTGAGACAGGGTTTCTCTGTGGTTTTGGAGCCTGTCCTGGAACTAGCTCTGTAGACCAGGCTGGTCTCGAACTCACAGAGATCCACCTGCCTCTGCCTCCCGAGTGCTGGGATTAAAGGCGTGCGCCACCATCGCCCGGCGATTTTTTTTTCTGTTTGTTTTTTTTTTTTCTTTTCTTTGTTTGTTTTTGCCTGACTGCTTTTCCTTTTGTTGGCAAGCTAATCTATCCTACTGCTGAGACATTTCTACTTTGGAATTAGCACCTGTTTCATCGGAACACCAATCTGACCTGAAGACGGGCTAAGACATCCAGCCCTGTGAGCAGCTACTGGGTACTTGGCCTTTCCTGTGGGGGACAGCCATTATTGAACTACAGCCTGAAAGCTGTTCTAATTAACCTGTTTTTAATACACACAAAGAGAGACACACGCAGACGCACACAGATACACACAAACACACACACTCACAGTGCTGCTTTGCTAAATAACCCTGACTAAGGCACCTGGGTTCCAGGGATTGAGTTCAGCTCCTTACTTGCAAGAGAAACACTTCACTGCTGAGCCCTCTCCTCAGACCCCTGCAGTGCTTATGGGATGCAGCTAATCGAGTTGTGTTTGCATAAGACCTCGGTGTGAACAGAATTTAGAGGTTTATTTATTAGTTGCTGTTTTGACTGAGTAGTTTGGGTTTCTGCTGCTGGTGCTTCTCCTTGCTATGCTGGCTGACACTCTTATTCGCTTTTTGTCAGGCCTATCTCCTAAATGACACAGTAGCAGCTATCTTATTTTAAGAACCCAAGTCATTCTGATTGCATTGTTAAAAAGCTCCCAGTTAGTAATCAGAAGATCTCCTGCTGGCGTTTGTGAGAATCACCACCAAGCGATGACTTAGTGACTTGAAAGTCACAGTCTTGAGTATTCGAGGTTTTCATTTTTATGTCAAATTTGGAAGAAGTTACCTCAAGAAGTTGCCAGAAAGAAGTTGTATTCCTTTTTTCAGTTGTTGCTCTGATAGAACACCCCTGGCAAAAGCAACTTGAGGAAGAAAGGTTTATTTGACTCACAGTTTCAGAGGGGTACAGTGCCATTACGGCCATCATGGACACCACAGCCATCATAGGAGGGCAGGCAGGGCAGGAGTACCATGAGGCCACATTACATTAGCAGTCAGGAAACAGAGATAAAATAGGAAGTGGGGCCATAAAATCCCAAAGCCCCCTCCTCATAACATACTCCCTCTAACAAAGCTTGAGCTCCCAAAGGTCCCACAGTCTTTCAAACAACATTACCGGCTGCCCGGTTCATCTCCTTTTCAAAGGACAACAGAAACCAAGAAAGTGACAAACTGCTAGCTTTGCTGAGAAGCAGCAAGGTTGTATTATGCTTCTGCAGTGGTCCTTGGGTAAGTTTCTTTCTTTCTTTCTTTCTTTCTTTCTTTCTTTCTTTCTTTCTTTCTTTCTTTCTTTCTTTCTTTCATCTGTGAACATGTGCCTATGTGACTATGTATTAGGAGTAAAGTGGCCATTCTATTGATGAAATTTCTTTTATGAAATTAAAACTGTTTGCCATTTTCTTGAAGAGCGACAGGAGAGCATTAGAAAAATTTCAAACTCCCATGGTATTTGGAATCTTTCAGATCCTTACTAGGATGTTCAGGGCATTGTCTGTCTGCAGCTCCTGGTTCTATCTTTAGCTGGATTTAATCTAATTGCTTGTTATACAGAATTACGTCTAATGGCCTTCACATGGAACATAACTATGCATCAAGTTAACAAAGAAGATGTGATTGTTAAAGTTTTTTTTACCTGCTATGCCTTTTATAGCCCAGAACTTTTTCCCTTTTTCTGTAAGGCTAAAGGAGAAAATGAAAAAAGCCAATGAACTAGCAATAGCCACTCTCTGAAGCAGACATGAGACAAGAGCTAAAATGGAGAAAATTGTCTAGAGAAAAATGAAAAATCGATCTTTGGTTTTCCTTAATGGCAGCACTGAGGATTTTAACGTAAGGATAGTGGGGTGAGAGTTCGGAACATGAAAACTGTCAATTTAAAGATTTCTGTTTAAGTCACTTCAGTATAGCACATGTCACTCATGTGCAAAGTGTCAGGGATAGAGCCCTTTCTAAAGTCCAGGTAAAAAGCCAGAGAGTGTTCAAGCGTCTTGCTAGAGAAGAATCAGTGAGATTAAGGCTAAGTCACTGTGCACTATGGCATTCCAACAGACTGACAGCTGAAAAGTAGAGTTCATATTCCCTGCCTTGGCTAAGTGATTCTCGCAATGGTAACATGGAAACAACAATAACAACAAAACACTGCTTAGAGACTGAAAGTCATAGACGATTGTCGGTCTCAGTAAAGCACCTGAGAGAAGACGGCATGGTCCATTGCTTCTAAATTAGATCACAGATTTCCTAGCTCATGGTAGCATCTCAAGACTTACTCTGAAGGCAAGTATCTGGGAAAATTACAGTTTAATATCTTAGGTTCATTGGCTCTTGCTAATATCACAGGAAGGTAAAACCATGCACATACAGGGAAATTCATGGAGCCCTAGGGAGCTGGCAGCAGCATAGTACAGGGAGAGAGGGTGCTGGCGCAAAGTTAGCTCAGCAGATGATGGATCCCACATAATAAATGCCAGCGTCAAGGAGAGGAGCTTGTGTCAGAAGAACCAGAGCAGATGTCAGAAGTAAACTTTACCCACTGAGATATTCACGTGGTTAATGGCCTGGGCTGTCGCCTGTCCCTTTACACATGGGAAATTGCGATGTCGACACAAGACTCTGAGGAGAGTTTTTGTGAGCACCTAAAGAATGTTGCTGATTAGAAACAGAGAACAGTAAGATTATGTTTGCCAGGTTGAACAATTCTATTTCCTTAGATGTTGGCAGTCAGAGGAAACTTATGAGATGATGAAGATGCAAAGTTATGTTGACAGAAGTTTATGTTCCATCTGGTTCTGCAGCTGTTCAATCCCAAAGAAAACACAGAGGCCTACATTAACTATGAACTTGTTGGTCTATTAGCTGAGGCTTCTTATTCAGTAACTTTTACATCTTAAATTAATCCATAATTCTTGTCTGTGTTAGCCAAGTGACTTTGTAACTTTTATCATTGAGGCATTCTCATCTTGCATCCTCTACATCTGGGTGATGACTACAGACTCAGCTTTTCCTCTTCCCAGAATTCTTCTATTCTGGTTGCCCCACCTATACTTCCTGCCTGGCTACTGGCCAATCAGCATTTTATTAAACCAATACAAGTGACAAATCTTTACAGGGTATAAGGCCCTTACCCCATAGCACTTCATTCAAAAAATTCAAAAGAAACACATTAATATAATAATCCAGACTCTCTGTGTATATTCCATCTTTACATGGTTTATTTCCCTTTATTATTTTTTTTGACAAGTTTAATATTTATTTTATTACCTTTACTTTTTTAATCTATACTTTTACGTTCTCTTTACTCTTTTTTCCTCTCCCTTTCAAGTCTATGTACATTTATCCAACACTGTGACCCATTCAGAAGTCTTTTAAAATCTGAATTTGTCTTTATTATGTACCTGTAATAATTTTCTGACCAGGAACACTTTTTTAAAGGGTATTTTTAAAAAATTTATTCTGCTTGCTATATGTCTGCAGGCCAGAAGGTTTCACCAGATCTCAATATAGATGGTTGCGAGCCACCATGTGGATATTGGGAATTGAACTCAGGACCTCTGAGAAAGCAGCCAATGCTATTAACTGCTGAGCCATCTCTCCTGGTCCAAATCAAGAGTTGCAGAGGGCATGTGTCAACATTAAACAATTGGTAACATGCTGCACACAAACCCCATTTAAGTTCTTGGTTTCCTGAAAGAGCCAAAGATTATGCTAACTGCATGAACCAGGAAGCCACTTCAGCTAAAGGAGCCATGCCTCTGCTTGCCATCAACAAACAGAGTCTATCTGAAAAAAAATGTAGCTATCAAGAAGCTGCACCTAATGAGTTGAGTACAGAGAGACATTTCATTTTATGGGCTGCTAATCTAAACCAACATATTTATTTTAATGGCATTTTGACTTCAAAATTTTGGTATAAGGATATCTTGCTTTAAAAAAGAGATTCTACTTTTGTTTCCACAGAGGATGAGAACCTGTGGATTCCTACCAGACTAATATGTTTGATCAAACAAGACACCCTGAAACAATGGCCCAGATGGTCCAACATCCAGGACTGCTGGCTGAGATGGACCTCCCACACAGGATACCCCATGGCAGACCTGATTAATGGCACCTCCAATTAGCAGGAAATAGTCTAGACAACTACACCCAAATTCCCAAATATTGTTTATAAGTGTTTATTTACATTTAAAGGGGGATATGCTATAGATATGAATACTTTGCATTGGTATGAATTTTGGTCTATTAATATAAATTTAAGATTAATTTTGTTATATATATATATCTGCTTTTGATTAAGGAATTGTGTTTGTGCGGTTCATTTATAAATGTAGTGGATAATTAAGAAATATAGATTAATAGATAGTTATCTATATTAGTCAAGCTTGTGGTCATTTAGTTAGGTCTTCTAGATATATAGAGATATATTCAATTAAATAGATAATCATCAAACCTTTCAAAGACCTACAGAATATGGCATTTAAAATTTGTTAAGAACTTAAGACTTTTCATGACAATGAGATACATCTGCTCCTAGCAGCACCAATCTACTTCAAGAGGATGATGGGCTTCAAAGAGACTCCTTATAAAGTTTCCTAGCTACTTGGGCAAATACTACTCTTGCTCGGACTACTTGATGTTATGCTGTATGAACTGGCCATGCAGGACCCATGGAAAAATGACTGCTGAACTTACCTAAAGGTGAGACTGTCCTTCAGGGTTCCTACTTCATGAAAGAGTCTGCCAGATATTCTGAAGGACACAGAAGAAAGAAACGGATAGACAGAACAGGTCTTCAAATTTCCTGCTTAATGGAAAAATCTGCGAGATACTATGAGCTTGTAAACTGAAGATGGATGCCCCAATGTTACAGAAGTTTCAGGGTCCAGTGCTGAAATGCAGACTGTTTTAATCTTTGGGACACAGAACTGATTTTGATTAAAGTATTAAATCTAAGAACTAAGATCTAAGCTTTCCCCCCAGGGAAAGAAAGACTCAAAATTAAAATGACTAAAACCCCTTTTCAGTTAAGAAAGGAGGCAAACTAAGGATTTAATTGTTGCTCAGAGACTGGAACTGGTAATTGATTACAGCAATATCATTATACTCTTAATGGTATTGACCTGATATTTGCAATTACATATGAGATGTTCAGAAAAGTTGATACTGACCAACAATGCTAAGAATTATGAAATTGACCTGATGATATTTGTAACTGCTTATAGATGTTGAGAAAAGTTTGATACACCCTGGAAACATTTGGGTTTAATGTATATGTTAAGAATTTTAAATTTTGATCCTTTGTGCTGCCTTGAAAGAGGAATGTTGTTTCTATACTAATCACACTGGAACAGTTAGAGACAATATGGCTAAGGTCATGAAAGAATTAGAGTATAGAAGAAAGCAAAGAGAGCAAGAGGAGGGATGGTTTAAAAACTGGTTTTCCACCTCCCTCTGGGTCACCACCCTCTTTCTCTCCCTTTTGGGACCCTTTTAAAGATCTTCATTATTGGTGGCTTTTGGATCATGGGCCTTCAATAGGCTCACTAGGTTTATTTGCCAACAGGTGGGCTCCCTGGCCTCCAAGCCCATTCAAGCCTACTATCACTGGCTTGATCTGACTGATCAAGGGCTAGAAGAGCCCCTTGAGAGTGAGTCTCCTATAGAAGCCACATAAAACCCAGAGATATGTGTATCTGTCCACAACAGGCATGGTCAACAGAAAGGGGTGCAAGGCAAAGCACTGCAAGGAGAGGACCATGCATTCTGTCTCTGGGTCTCCTGAAGGTCTCCAGAAGTAATTAGCATTTCCCCCTGTAAATATTTACAGACCCTCAGCATTTCCTTATTTCTTCCTATTAGCTAGGGATGTCTCCAGACCTGACATTCCAGCATCCTACAATCCCCCTGCCCTTTTGCTATATAATGCTCCTGAGAAAAAATAAAGTTGGCAACTTGATCAGAATACAGACTTGCTGTCCATTTCTCGTATCTCTTGTCCCTTTTATTCCTTTCCTTCAAGGTCGTGCTGTGCTCTCAGTTCGTGTCAGGACACAGAACAACTTTGGGTGACTGTCCAGGCAGCAAGTTGTCTCTCTCTATTCTAGAGTTTTGGAAGTTGCTTAAAATGCATTTCCTGTTAACTTAGGTGATACTATATTTTTCTGGAGTCTTTGATGGAATTGAAGAATAGATAGTTATAGTTTTCGTTAATTATGATTAAAAAGTAGATATAAATATTATTACTATAATTATTGCTTGATATATGTTTCATTTTATGTAATTTTACTATGTTGAAGTTAAAAACCTTCCTTTTATTCAGACAGAAAATTGAAGATGATGTGGGTTAATAAAAAGTGAAGATGATGTAGGTTTTATTGGTTAATAGCTAAAGAAGCTGTTTTGGCCTGTAACAGGGCAGAATAAAACTAGGTGGGAAAACTAAACTGAATGTTGGGAGAAAGTAGCTGGAGTCAAGGCGAAGCCATGTAGCCACCACAGGAGACAGATGCCTCTGCCAGAGCCCACCAAAACTTTGCTGGTAGGCCACAACCACACAGAATAATGGAGATGGGTTAGTTTAGGATCTAAGAGCTGGATAGAAATACACTTAAGCTATTGGCCAAACAGTTTTGCAAATAACATAGTTTCTGTGTGAATATTTTAGGTTTAAGTGGCCAGGAATGAATGAGAAGCTTCTACCAGCAAAGTTTTGTACGCAAAACAGTACAACATTGTAAGGGTTAATTATTATTGTCAACTTTGCTAGATTTAGTATTAACTAGGAGACATATCCAGGTGTGTTTGGAGAATGTTCCTGAGGTTTGATGAGGCATCTTAATCATGGGCAATGTCTTATTATGTATGGGCTAAAGTCTGAGAGTAAACTAAAAGGGGTAAAGGAGGAAACTACTGAGAACTGCCACCATTCTGGTTAATTTTTGTCAACTCAATACAAGTTCAGGCCACCAGGAAGGAGGAAACCTCAATTGGGACAATGGCTCCATCTGATTTCCTTGTAGATATGTCTATGGGACATTTTCAAGGGTGCTTGTTTGATTAGTAATTGATATAGGAGGGTTGAGCCCACTCTGGACAGTGTCATTCCTGGATAGGTGGTTCTGGGTATAAGAAAGCAAGCCAAGTAACAACATGCTTTCATGGCCTTTGCTTGAGTTTCTGCCTTGACTTTTACTCAGTGATGGAGTATCCTTGGGACATGTAATTCAAATACCCCCCCCCCCTTCCCAAGATGCTTTTGGTCAGAGTGTTCTGTCATATCATTAGAGCATAAACTAGAACAAGCACTGGTCTTTTGTTTCTTGATTGCAGACACAATGTGACCATCCTCTGATGCTCCTGCTGGCATGTATTTCCCACATGATGGTTGTACCCTCAGACTGGGAGCCAAAATAAATATTTTCTTCTTCAAATTGCTTCTGTCACATTTTTTTTTGTCACAGCAAGGGGAAAAGTAATAAATATGATTGTTGCAATAAGGGGCTGCTTGTTTGTCCTGGCCACCTGGCTAGCGTAGGTCCAAAATAACCACACAGAAACTGTATTAATTAAATCACTGATTGGCCCATTAGCTCTAGTTTCTTATTGACTAATTTTTACATTTTAATTTAAAGCTTTTCCATTAATCTGTATATTGCCACCTGGCAGTGGCTTAACAGGTAAAATTCCCAGTGTCTGTCTCCAGTGGATCCATGATGTCTCTCTACTCAGCTTTCTTCCTCTCAGAGTTCAGTTCTGTCTTCACCACTTACCTAAGTTTTGCCCTATCAGGCCAAGGCAGTTTCTTTATTCATTAACCAATACAAGCAACACACAGAGGGGACTCCCACATCATATGATCGTTTTAATTAATTTTTTTGTTGCCATGATTAAATGCATGACAGAACCAATTTAAGGAGGAATTATTTCTTTTAGTTCAAGTTTGAGGGCCAGGTCCATGGCACTTTGTGGTTAGAAAGAACCTCATGATAAAGCCATGTGGCAGAGGCTTTTCTTCATGGTAGATTGAAAGCAGAGAAAAGGCTAATAATCCAAGGTAAGAGAGAACAACAAGGAAATACCCTCAGTGACCCACTACCTATAACTAGAACTCTACTTCTACCTTTTAACAGTTCTTGATAATGTCACCATTATCATTGATGTCACCATATTATCTTTGATGATATCAGAGTACTCAATCTAATCATGTCTAGAGAGGACTCCCCCATCAGCTACATGGACCCATTCAGAGGGTTGTTTCCTTAAGTTGCTAGATGATTTTGAATTTACCCAAGTTGACAACAATAACCCTTTCAGACAATGAAAATACATTAAATAAAAGTAAGTAGGATCTTGAACCTGAGAGTTGTTTCAGTGAGTAAAGGTGCCTGTTGCCAAGTTGTTCTTTGGCTTGGCATGTATGCCATGGCATGAGAGCCTCCTTCAAAACAAATAAATAAATGTAATTAGAAAAACTTAAAAATAATGATGTATAAACTAGATGAAGGATAATCATGATAAGAAGGGTACTGCAAAATGAATGAAAGGGTAAACATGAGATGTTGACTGAGGTTTCTGTCCTGCCCAGTCCCACAGCCATTCAGTCCCAAAGAAACACACAGAGGCCTACATTAATTATAAACTGGTTTCTTATTAACTAATTTTTATACCTTACATTAACCCATTATTCTTGTCTGTGTTAGACATGTGGCTTGGTACCCTTCATCAGTGAAGCACTCTCATCTTGTTTCCTCTTTGTCTGGGTGACAACTATAGACTGACTTTTTCTCTTCTCAGAATTCTCCTGTTCTTGTCATCCCACCTCTACTTCCTGCCTTGTCACCCTGCCTATACTTCCTGCCTAGATACTGACCAATCAGTGTCTTATTAAAATAATACAAGTGACAGGATAAAAGACCATTGTCCCACATCAATGAGGCTGCCTAGCAACTGTTTGCACACATCAATAAAGAGAGAGAGGAATTGCAGTCTTACAAGACTTTTAAGATAGAGTCATTATCGAATTCATGGAAGTAGTCAAAGAGATCATATCCCTAGGAATGAATCAGGTTTGGGAGGAAACTTGAACTTAGTTTTCAATATAGATCCTAAGCCTCATGGGGAAAGCCATAATGAATAATCCATGTAGTTATAAAAATCTAAATCTATTGTTTGGAGAAGACCAAACAAGGTCAATTTCATTGGAAAATTTATGCTTTTTGTAAATATTCATTTCAGTTTTACAATCTATTCTTCTGTACACATTTATTTGTTTTACAAACATTTACATTCTTTATTTTACAACTGAGCTTGCATTCAGTTAAAAAATCCTTAAGAATGCAACTTGATATTTATTTTAGTTTGGTTTAATGTAAGAATATGACTTTAAATTAGTTACCATCAATACTTCTGAATGTTACTGCCTACATTCCTTGGTTGGAGCAATGTACACATCAGCCTTTGTTTCAGTGATCACCTGGATGTTAATGTACACACCACACCATGTAATTAGTTTCAACAGTTCATGTGAAGTAGAATGATTATCCAAAGGTGGAGTGAGGAGGAGTTGAAGGGCCACAGAAAGGGTGAGGGGCAAATTCATATTTATGAGACAGAGGAGGAGAAAGCCAGGTGGCTGCTAGGAACACCCAGAGACATTACATAGTATGAGATCTCAGGGGAAGAGGAGCATGAATTTGTTATCTAGGTTCTCTGGGGTTGTGCATTGTAGGCTGGGTTTTCTTTGCTTTATGTATAAAAGCAACTTATGAGTGAGGAACATATTATAGTTGTCTTTCTGGGTCTGGATATCTCACTCAATATGTTTTTTTTCTAGATTTATCCATCTGCATGCAAATTTAAAGATGTCATTATTATTATTATTATTATTATTATTATTATTATTATTATTATTATTATTATTTTACCACTGAGTAGTATTCCATTGTGTAAATGTACTACATTTTCTTTATCTGGTCTTTGATTGAGGGGCATCTAGGTTGTTTCCAGGTTCTTGTTATTACAAATAATGCAACTATGAACATAGTTGAATGCATATCTTTGTGGGTTTGGTTTGGGTATATATATCCAGAAGTGGTATTTCTGGGTCTTGAGGTAGATTGTTTCATAATTTTCATAAAAATCAACATACTGGTTTTCAAAGTGGCCATACAAGTTTGCACTCCCACTAGCAATGAAATAGTTTTCCCCTTACCCCACCATCTCTCCAACATAAGCTGTCATCAGTGTTTGTGATTTTGGCCATTCTGACAGGTGGTGCAAGATGGTATCTCAGAGTTGTTTCATTTGCATTTCTCTGATGGCTAAGGATGTTGAGCATTTCCTTAGGTGTCTTTCAGCTATTTGAGATTTGTCTATTGATAGTTCTTTGTTTAGATCTGTACTCCATTTTCAAATAGGATTAATAGTTCTTTTGATGTCAAGTTTCTTGAGTTCTTTGTATAGTTTGGAGATCACCCTGTGTCCAATGTAGGATTGGTAAAGATCTTTTCCCATTGTGTGGGCTGCTGTTTTATCTTGTTGACCATGTCCTTTTCTTTATATAAGCTTCTCGGTTTCAGAAAGTCCCATTTATTAATTGTCGCTCTTAGTGTCTGTGCTACTGGGATTATATTTAGGAACTACTTTCCTATGCCAATTCATTCAAGTGTACTTTCCACTTTCTCTTCCATGAGGTTTAATGTGAGTGGCTTTATGTTGAGGTCTTTGACCCATTTGGACTTGGGTTTTGTGCATAGTGATCAAATTTGATTTTTCTTAACCCAGAATTAATCCATAGGCTCTCATTTCTTGTATCATAACCTCTTTTTCAAAATGACATATCTTCTGACTTAAATTTTGAAGTCAAGATATTTTTAAAATATATAGGTTGGTTTAATCTAGCATCTTTCATAATCCAAGGTCTCTTAACAGTCAAAAAATTTAAAGACAGCACAATAATATATTTAATACAGAATCTCTGTACATGTTCCATTTTCACATGGCTTACCTCTTTTATTTATTTATTCTACTTCTTAACAGACATTCTCTACCTTTTTTATTTTCTCTTCTAAGCCTACATATATTTTTAAACATACTATAACCTGTTTAGAGGTCCCCCCCCCCTTTTTGGTCTGAATCTGTATTTATTGCATATCTCTATCTTTTTCTGATCACATTTGTCTCTAAACTGCTAAGCAGCAGTTTAAAGTGATGACTTTGGTGGCTGCTTTGGCCACATTCTTTGGTGCTAAGAGCCTAGTTTCAACACAGAGGTAATGGTGAAAGCCACATTTATTTTCCTAACTCTGGGAAGTTTATAGATCTATGATGTCACTGAGCAGTATATTACTACCCCTATAACAATCTTTTCAGTGTTTGGTGTCAGGACCTCTGATACAAGCTGATGATTTTTGCCACTAGCACTGAGCTAGGAAGCTGTCTCTTAAAGGAAACATACCTCTTATCACTGCTAACAAGAAGAGCCCACCTGAAAAAATGCTGCTACGAAGAAGCTGTGCTTGACTCTGTTCTTTTGTATGTTTAGAATCCCCTCTCACTTTTTTAAAAGCTTTCTCAGACTTTATGTAGAAATTTTTGCTGAACATTTGGGTACCATATGCAATCTGATGTCTATCTCCTGCCCACCTGCTCTCAAATACCTGGCAACCACTTCCCAAATTACCAAACAGAGGCTTATATTAATTATAAATGATCAGCTAATAGCTCAGGCTTACTATTAACTAGCTCTTATATTTTAAGTGAACCTATATTCCTTATTTATACTCTGCCACATGGTGGTATCTTTATTAGCATGGCAAGTTCATATCCTGCTTCCTCTGTGTCTGGATGGTGATTACTGATTCTGCCCTTGTCCTCCCCCTCATCCTTAGTTTGGTTATCCCTTCTATACTTCCTGCTTGGCTACTGGCCAATCAGCATTTTAACAAACCAATTCATGTGACAAATCTTTACAGTATACAAGAGGATTATTTCACAACAAAAGCAGCACATTAAATCATTACTAATTAAAATTGAAAATTGTTGAAAGCCAGGCATGAAGGCACAGGCTTCTAAACCCACCTACTCTCTAGATTGAGGTGGGAGGATCAATTGAGCCTGGAATTCAGGGCTATCTAAATAACATAGCCTAACCTTAAAAAAAAGAAAGAGACAAACTGGGCACCAGAAATAAGGAAGGAAATGAAGGAAGGAAGCAGAGGAAGAAAATTTTGAAGACCTATATTTTTGCAGGTCAAAGTGATAAGGAAATATGGAAAAATCTAAGTATAAGAATGAAACTCCAGGGGCTGGAGAGATGGCTTTGTGGCTGCTAGAGGTCCTGAGTTTAGTTCCCAGAAACCATATGGTACTTCACAACCATCCATAATAGGACCCGGTGCCTTCGCCTGCTCTGCAGGCAGACATATAGGCAGAATAGTGTATACATAATAAATAAATAAATCTTTTTTTTTAAAAGGAGGAAAACTCCATCTGGAGAACAGGGTCTAGGGAATTCTTGGTGTTGACACCATCTCTGGCTCTTTTATTTCCAGGAGAACTAAAGACTATTTTGGTGATTAAAAAACAAACAGGGGTCAAGGAGGTGATGCATAGGTCAAAGAGCTTGTTATGCAAATGTCAGAACAAGAGTTTGAGTCCCTACTTCCCATATGAATGCTAGGCTGGGCTGGTGGCCTGTTTATAATCCCAGCACACAGAATTGAGCTGGCCCTTTCCACTAGTTGAACTGGTAAGTTTTGGGCTCAGGTGAGAGGATCAGAATCAATATATAAAATGTAGCTTTTAAGGAAGACATAATGTCAACCTGTGGTTACCATATGCATGATGCACTTAGGTACATTCATGTCCACATGTGCTCCCACACCCATGAAATACCCTTACACATGCACCTCATACAAAAACAAACAAATGACAACAAAAATCCAAATACTGCCTATTTTTTTTTTTGTAATAGCTATTCTGAAGAAAGTAAAAGATGGCATTTGTTCTTGGTGAAAAATGATTTGTGGGGAGCACAGGATGCTTCATGCTGATGACTCATGCCTGTGTGTGGCACACATTTCTAGAAGCTTCTGTCTTGCCAGTTTGGCTGATGTCTGGCGTGACCCAGTGATGAGTTCTGCCTCTTTTCTATCATCTGGTGGATTGTATTAAGCCACGTAAGCACAGTAATTTAATTATTGCTGCCCTTGATGAATGATGCTTTCTAATGTTCTTGGACTGAGGAGCCTAAATCAGAAGCATAGGTTAGGTTGGCAATTGACTTCACTGAAGTGCCAGGATTCTAGAATTTAGAACACGTTCCAGGAGAAAACTAAAGTCTGGTTGCCAAGTTTGCTAAATATGCACAAAACAATTCTATACCCGTGAGTGGCTGGGCATGTGCTTCTTTTGCCAACTTGGCTAAAGCAAACATACACTCTCCCTTTCCAACTTGAAACTAAAGAGCCATTCTCACCCAGATCCCTGGAGGGCCAGTTCAGCATGTGGACCAGCTTCCCTGTGTGAGTCTCTCATCAAACATCAGTGCTAATTATGACTGATTAGATGAGTTGCATTTGTTGACAGAATAGCTAATGGAACTAATCAACTCCAATTTTTTTCAAGTTAATTTTGTAAATGTATTCCAACCGAAGCACCATGGGGTAGGGACTTTTCTTGTTGAAGCTCTTTATTAAAGAGTATAGGATAAACAACTGTAGTTTTCTTAAATTGCTTAAGCTTGTGCTTGATAAAAAGAATTTTCTGGAAGTTCTAGCAGAGTATGTAGAAGCTGACAAGAAGTTCATGGAACCATGCACCAGCGGACTCAGCTGTTCTCAGATAATATCTGCTTTAGAAAATAGCTGCTTAAGAAATCTTCATTTAGGACAAAGGGTCTCACCAAAAAGCATGTCTAGAAGGATCATGTCTAAAGAGTAAACTGGAAATCTGTTTTTATTGGGCAATTAGCTGACATGTAACACATCTCCTTCTGTTCAAAAGTGAACATCTGTAGCTGGAGTTACATGTACTGGTGTCCAAACTCTTGAGATAACAGGGATGCTTCCTCATCTGTGGAAGTAGAACTGAGCCCTGAACTCAAGAGCTACCTTCAGTAATGGTAAATATTCTGATTTAATGAGCCAACCAACAAAAACAAACAAAAACCAGGCACATATTTTTGTTCTTAAATTCAACCCAAAGCCAGTGTGAAGCTTTCTTAAAGCTGCTTTCATTCTCAGGGTTGCATTAGCACAGCCCAGCATGCTGTTTGTGTGAGCTCTCTCTGACATGCTAACGTCTAAGGGGGCAGTTGTGTGTTTCCTCCTTTTGTGCATCCTTCCTCTTCCTTCTTTCCTCTTCTCCCCCCTTTCCCCTCCCATTAATTGAAATGACATATTTTAACTTTCTAAGGCAGAATATTTTGTTGACAATGAAAATATCTTTGCTCCATTTGGCATTTACTAACAATTTATACTGAAGAACCTTCAAGGCATTATTTGTGTGGCAGTTCATTTTTACAAATTTCCACAGTTAAAGTCATTCATTTTATATACATATTATATATACATTATATATATTATATATATGTGTGTTAGTGTATGTGTGTGTATGTGTTTTGAGGTAATTCATATACAGACACCCAGTCTTATGACTTGAAAGGTCATTTTGAAAACAGTTTTTATGTGCTCACATGGGACATGGGAAACCTAGGATCTCTGTAGTTCAATTCCTCAATTCCGGAAGTTAGAGTTGGAGGAAAGGTCACAAAGCAGGTGGCAAAGCGTGTGGATTTCACCTTTGCTGGTGTCTTGTAAATCATTTAGTTGTACAAATGTTTGCTCTGAAATGAGTGAAGGTTTGCATTTTATTCTTGTCAAAACGTTTGTGAACTGACATTGAAACAATGATGTTTGAAATGTCACCTTTAATGCCTGTCTTCTCCCAGACCAGAGCTGTTGTAGGCCTCATGCTTCTGGGACCTCTGGAGTGTGTGAGGCTGCTTTTTGTCTCTCCTAATGGCACTTTAAACTGCTGTTAAACCACTACTGCTCAGGCTGCAACCTGGGGTATTCTGTTTCCCCAAAAATGGCTCTGTTCCTGCTGATAAAGGTATTTTTAACAAAATCTCTATCATACTGATAAAACTCAAGATTCAAAGACTAAGGTGAAAATCTGAGGGCTCAGAGAGTCAGAGTAGCAACTGACTAGCTTTTCTTTTTCCTAGAGTCTGGAAGCCTCTTTCCTTCCACACCACCCCAACTAAGAAACCCAGCTCTGGTCCTTCCTGCCACTTCCTGTCAACTAGTTGCAAACCCTGCCCAAGTTAATTTTATTTTAATAATGCACATGCACAACATCTTTACGTAGTTAAACAAATGCAGCATATACAAATGTAACATATCTTTGCCTAGTCAAACAAATATTCCAAACACAGTACAGAGTGGTGGAAAATTGATGACAGTTGGTGGAGATCGGAGAATAGAGACTTGTGTGCCACTGTTATTTCAGTTCCCTGAATGAAGAAATGATGTCAAACAAGGGAAGCTGAACATTCATTTGTTATGAGAGCATTTTGAAACAAACATCATCATTGAGGTGTTTTTTCCAGTCCCATCTGCCTACCCACCTCCACTTACAACCTGACTGATTTGTGACACAGTAACCAGAGTGATCCTGGGTTTTGGGGGCTGTGATTCTTGAGTAGAATCTGTTGTATTGAGAACCCAGAATAACTCTGCTTACTGTATCAGAATGGCAGGTGAATGGGAAAGAATTAAAATTCCATAGAGCAGAGGAGGAAACTCAGTACGTGAAAATACCTGCCAAGTATATGTGGAGACCTGAGTTCAAATTGCCAGCCTTCACATAAAACACTTAGTGCAGTGGTATGTACACATAATCTCAGCTCTTGAAGGCAGAGAGGAGGATCCAAGGGCCAGTCTAGCTAGAGCTCCAGGTTGGGAGAGATCCTGTTGAAAACAAAACAAAGGCAAGCTAACAGCAAAACATAAAAGAAACAAAAACAAATCAATCGTGGAAACAAATGGAAGATATGTTTTTTTCATTCTTTTTTTTCTTTTTATTAATTAATTAATTAATTAATTAATTTAATTATTAAAGATTTCTGCCTCTTCCCCACCACCACCTCCCATTCCACCCCCCCCCCCCCATCAAGTCTTCCTTCCTCCTCAGCCCAAAGAGCAAGCAGGTTTCCTTGCCCTGTGGGAAGTCCAAGGATCTCCCACCTCCATCCAGGTCTATTAAGGTGAGCATCCAAAATACCTAGGCTCCCACAAAACCATTACATGCAATAGGATCAAAAACCCATTTGCCATTGTTCTTCAGTTCTCATTAGTCCTCATTGCCCGCTATGTTCAGCGAGTCCGGTTTTGTCCCATGCTTTTTCAGACCCAGGCCAGCTGGCCTTGGTGAGTTCCCGATAGAACATCCCCATTGCCTCAGTGTGTGGGTGCACCCCTCGCGGTCCTGAGTTCCTTGCTCGTGCTCTCTCTCCTTCTGCTCCTCCTTTGGATCGTGAGACTTCAGTCCAGTGTTCCAATGTTGGTCTCTGTCTCTGTCTTCTTTCATCGCCTGATGAAGGTTAATATTCAGGAGGATGCTTATATGTTTTTCTTTGGGTTCACCTTCTTATTTAATGTTGACCTTTAACCTCCACAGTTGCACACCCAGGCTCATGCACCCCAACACCTGTACATACTTGTGTGTACACACAAACTTAAAAGAAAAGTCCTTATGAGAACACTGTCTTCCCTCCAAGAATGAGTTCTAAGTTTTATGGATGTGGGAGAATTGACTAGCTTAAATTTTAACGTAGTGGGAGGAATTTTGTAAATCCGGGCTAGAAACATGTGTGTCTCATCCAGCTGTCATAAGGCTCAGTGTGCTTGCTGCACCCCTTATACAGCTGGTTAAACTGAGGCCCTGCATATTACTGAGTTTTCAGTCATTGTGATAAAATACACAACCAAAAGCAACTTAAGGAAGAAATAATTTATTTTGGCTGCCAGTTACATAGGCACAGAGTCCATCATGGTGGAAAGACGCAGCATGGCGGCAGGAGCAGGAGGCTGGCTGATCACATTGCTACCTGCACACTGGAAGCAGGAAGTGGGGTGAGATTACAAACCCCCAAAGCCTGCCTCCCAGTAATGTACTTCTTTTAGTTAGGCTACACCTCCCAAAGGCTCAATCGTCTCCCTAAGTAGTGTCACCCACTGGGGACCAAGTGTGCAGATACAGGAGTGTAGAGGGGAACTTTCATTCACACAACTAGAGCCTATCCCTATAGCTTTGAGAATGCTAAAAATAGGTATAAAGGAACTAAAAATTATTCTACAAGTTTTCTGTGAGATGTTGGACAGTTTTATTTCAACTCAACATAAATTAATGTCATCTGAGAGGAAGGAGCCTCAGTTGAGGAAATGCTTTCATGAGATCCAATTGTAAGGTATTTTCTCAACTAATTATTCATGGGGGTGATGCCATCCCTGAACAAGTCACGGGGAGCAAGGCAGTAAGCACCACTCCCCCATGGCTTCTACACAAGCTCCTGCTTCCAAGTCCCTGACCTATGTGAGCTCCTGTTCTGACTTTTTTTAAGTGGTGGACTATGACGTTAGCCCAATGACGGCTTTCTTTCCCAAGTTGCTTTGGTAATGGTGTTTCATCACAGAACTAGCCACACCCACTAAGATGCAGCTTGATGTGTTTTTAATTATAAGTCTTCGTTTTCGTGATCTATGAATCTTTTCAATGTAAAGGTCCTGTCCCATATAGTGAATATTTCCTCCTGGCCTTCTTCATCACCAGAGCTCTGACTCCCTAGAGTTAATATGATCTGTAGAGATGGGCAGACAGACAGCAAGAGTAGTGATTTCAACTATGAGGCAGGTGGCTGGTGTGTAGGTTCTGGTGGCCGGGGTTAAGTTGGTCTGTGTCCTGCAGGGAGACTGTGGGATTTTGGGATCATGTGGTGAGGTGTTTGTTTTCACATGCCTACACTATTGGCTGATAGTGAACACTTTAAGGGACAGGAAAGTGTAGGCCCATATCTCTGTATGGTGTGGCAGCCAGGCGCCAAAGCCATAGGCCCCATCCGAGTTGGTCACGTAGCTCTGCAGACAAGCTGTCTCTTCCTAACAAAAGGTCAGGAAGTTGTTGCTCCTTTCTTTGTAATTTGGAGGATATCTTATAGAGATGCTAATTCAGGCCTATGTGACAGCTAGCATACAGGGAAATGCAGACGTGACAGGAGGCCATTCACCTGGTTACCTAGGATACGAGTCTAATGTATTTTCCCGCTCAATTTATGTGATGATATATAAGGTGTTTGGATAATAAAGGAGAGAGAGATCTTCAGGAGATCGTCAGAAGAAAAGACCCTGAGATGCCCTTCCATGATGACCATGTAAGTTGTGTCTGATTATTTTTCACGACTCTGTACCAGTTCTAGTTAGGGAAAATAATTATCTGTGTTGGAACAACATGGCCTCCAACAGGAAAGAAGTGGAGTGGAAAAGAGTCAAAGCACTGAGGTTGTGCCCTCAAAGCAGTTCAGATCTCTGGCTCTTCCTTTCTATCTTTGCTTTCTGGCTGTCATGACATGAGCAGTCTTCCTTGGCACGTGCTCCTGTCCTATCCGTCTCAGGCCTCAAGCAACCAGGTCAAACAACCTAGAACAAGGCATTGGATACCGCGAGTCAAACAAATCTCTCTTTCTCTTAAAACTTTATTAAATTTTGTCTATGTGTATGTACCTGCATGAAGTTCATACATTTAAGTATAGGTACTTGAGGTAGCCAGAAGAGGGCACCTAGATTCCCTGGAGCTACAGCTGGTATGAGACAATTCTGTATTCTGTCTATTATGTTTTAAATAAATGCTGATTGGCCGGTAGTGAGGCAGGAAGTATAGGCAGAACAACCAGACAGGAAGTAGAGGTGGGGCAATGAGAACTGGATAATTCTGGGAAGAGGAAAGCCCATTCCTCTGCAGTCCTGACCAGCCACAGAAGAAGCAAGATGTGACTGCTTCACTAAAAAAGGTACTGAGGCATATGGCTAACAGACAAGAATAATGGGATAATATACGTTATAATAGTTAATATGATGCCTGAGCTAATGGACCAATCAGTTTGTAACTAATGTAGACCTCTGTGTGATTTCTTTGGACTTAACAACTGTGGGAACTGGGCAGGACCAAAAACCTTAGACAACATACAGGTAGTTTTGGGCTGCCTGGTGTGGGTGCTTTCAGTCAAATTCTGATCTTCCCAAACAGTAGCATGCATTCTTAATTGCTTGGCCATCTCTCTATTCCCTTGTAGTAGGATGCTGCTAGTTAGTTCCTGACTGCTCAGCCCTGAAATAATCACTCAGACACCAAATTATTTGTAATACGTTTTGGCCAATAGCTTAAGCTTATTCCTGGCTCACTCTTATATCTTAATTTAACCCATTTCTATTAATCTGTGTGTTGCCACGAGGCTGCAGCTTACTGGGTAAAGTTCCAGCCTCTGTCTCTTGTTGGGGCTACATAGTTTCTCCCTGCATTCAGTTTTCCCTGCCTAGCTCTGTTTGATCCCAGATCTTCATTAACCAATGGTATTCAAAGCATACAGAGGGAAATCCCACATCAGCTCTCCTTTTTAGTTTATTTTGAGTATATTGTCACAGTGGTGACTGACAAACTCCCACAGTATATATTGACTTCCTACATTTTGGTATTTGATACCTGCTACAATTACAGTTCAGGTTTTAAGGCAATAGCAAACTGAATTTCTTGTTTAAAACTTTAATAGTCTCTGCAGTTGGACATCTTGAGCAGACTGATGTGTCAACTGTCAACTTTGGGTGGCTGGGGACTGTAAGGGGAAGTTCAGCCGAGTGAGGAAAAACCAAGCGAGTGCTCATGAATGGGAACAAAGTCCCACATACCAGAGCACAGCGTCCAGCTTCTGCCCAGATCACAAATGTGACCTGCAGCGTTCAGAGTCCCTCCCAGGATTAAAGCACAAGTATAGCAGTTGGGAAAGATTGAATGTGGGCAACAAAGCCCAGTCAGGGAACACTTCTGAAAAGAACCTTCAATTATCTAGGGAGAAATAAAAAAGCAACAATATTGAATAGACATACTGGCCAGACAGAAGTGTTTTTTTTTTGTTTGTTCATTGACGAAAGTAGTTAAAATTAAAGTCAAAATTAAAAAAGAATAACTGAAGGATTCTGTTTACTAGAAAAGTGAATTCACATTGAGGAGATGGTTTAGTGTGTGTCTTAATTAGGGTTTCTATTCCTGTATTCCTCTGTTCATAGAGAAAAACATATAATTGGAGCTGGCTTACAGTTCAGAGGTACAGTCTGTTATCATTGTGTCAGGGAGAATGGCAGCATGCAGGCAGACATGGTGCTGACTTCATAATGATCAGAAGGCAACAGGAAGTATTCTGAGTACAGGAGACCTCAAAGTCTGTCTCCACAGTGACACACTTCCTCCAAGAAGGCCACAGCTACTCCAACATAGACACACCTCCTAATAGTGCCACTCCTTTTGGGGTTCATTTTTTTTTCAAACCACGCCAGTAGGTAAGAGCACTTGCTGAAAGCATGAGGCACTGAGTTTGAATTCCTACCACCCACATAAAATGCCAGGCAGGGTTGTGTACCCTGACACCGTCATTAGTAGTGGAGACAGGAGGAGCCTAAGAATTCACTGGCAGACTAGCTAAGCAGACATGGCAAGCTGGTCAGTGAGAGACCCTGTCAAAAGACAGTAAGAGTGATAGTGATAGAAATATTTGAGGCCTTGCTCTGGCTTTCCATGCATCTGTACAGTCATGTTAATGCAGCACATGCCCCCCCATGCACACACACAAGTACACACACACACACGTGCACGCACATGCACACACACCAATATAGAAAATCATAGGATAGCATCATAAATAGTTACTCTTCTTGTTGCTATAATACACCAGTCACCAGAAGCAAATCAGGTAAGGAATGGTTTACTTTGGGCTCACATTAGAAGGTAGAGTTCATCATGATGAGTAAGACATAGTAGTGGGAGCAAGAAGTGTCTGCTCACATAGCATGTGCAGTCCTGAGGTAGAGAACGGTGAGTGCTGTGGCTCCACTCACCTTTCTCCTTTTTCTTGAATCTAGGGCCAGGGAATGGTGTCAACTACATTCAAGGTGGGTCTTCTCTCCTCAGTTAAATATCATTGAAAGTACCCTCAAAGACCTCCCCACCCCAGAGGTGTGTCTCCCATGTCATTGTAAATCCAGTCAAGTTGATAATGATAATGAACCATCACATACATGCAATAGATTTTCATACAGAACTGTTCTGTAGAGATAGGAGCTACGGGCCACTTCCTGCCTCCCAGCTCCTGGCCACCGGCTAGCTTTACCCAAAATAATTACATGGAAACTGTATTCTTTTAAACACTGCTTGGCCCATTAGCTCTAGCCTCTTACTGGCTAATTCTCACATTTTGATTAACCCATTTCTAATAATCTGTGTAGTACCACTAGGTGGTGGCTTACCGGGAAGGATCTTAACCTGTGTCCATTTTGGAGAGGAGAGCTATAGCATCTGCCTCACTTCCCTTCTTCTGTTCTGTCTACTCTACCTATCTAAATTCTGCCCTATCAGGTCAAGCAGTTTTCTTTATTAATTAACCAATGAAAGTAACACATAGAAAGATGATCCTCCTCCATCACTGTTCTGAGTGCTATGTTGTTAGTAATATCCATTGCTAGGTATTATTTCACATCAACATTCCTTGTACCTTGCCAACCCCTCTTTGGTTATTGAAACAGTACTGTCTCATGTTGTTGTAAGAGAGGAACAAATCTGCAGGAATTGTAGTTCAAAAAGCTAGTGAGTTGGGTTATTTTACAATGTTGAACATGAGAGTCTTAAGTTACTGTGAACACAAGATATATTCCTTTGCATAAGGGGAGGCAGACTTGCTGGAGGTATATTTGTTTAATGTGCTCTTGGAATTTTTTACTAATTCTAATTAATTTCATAGCTTTTCATGTTGTCTAGTGGGAATTTTTTATTTCCAGTAATTTTCAAGGGAGTATGAGCTAAGCATCCTGTGGATAAATTACATTTGATCTGAATATTCCACATAAAACTCTTAACCCATCAGGACCAGAATTCTAACTAGTCTTTTTAAATAATCATGGTTGTCTATCAGTTTATTTTAAAACCTTGGGTAAAGGTATTTTCCTGAAAGGTATATATTTACTATTTAAAGACAACATGCTGAAGAATTAAGTATCAGGAAAAACCAGTTGCATACTCTGAGCCTTCTATTTACATTTAAACTTGGCAGAAGTGTTTGTTTGCCCCCTTCCCTCTTCTATTTACAATCCATGCTCTGGGAAATTACTCAAAATATCCCTAGGTTTAGAACAGTGGGGACCTGTTATGCAATTTCTTGTCAAATATTTATTATGCAAGTTGTTACAGCAGCCCATTCTTCGTCTGCTAGTTATGTTTTGATATAAAAGGGAAAAAGCACCTTGTCTCTCATTTTCTATTAATTCTTCTTTACAATCTTTCAAACACACAAAGATGTTTGAGATAGAAGGAATGTATTACTAACAGTAGGAGATGTCTTGTGCATAAAATATTTAGGATTTTTTTTTGACATTTGTAATTACATTCCCTAATTGCTCAGAGAATTGGTGAGGAGGATGAGTGACAGGTGATGCTCTTACAGTAATCTCTGTGGCTTTCTGTCCTAGGCATGGAGATGACTTGTTTCAAAGGAAACATAGGTCAGTAAGCAGAGAATACAGAAAAAAAAGGACCTAAGTGAGGTAGAAGAAAGCCAGAGTTGCTCTCTCCATCCATTTCATGTATATTAGCCGTCACCTTCTTTGCTGGGGTTACAAAGATGTATTTCCTATCTTGTGGATGCTTAGTCTAGAAAGGGGCAAGGTATATAATAAAAAGGGACCCACTTCCCCCTTGATGAGCACAATTTTAATATGTTACTTGAATATAGATACATTGGTTGTTTTGTATTTTAAATGGTTTGATGTATCTCAGAGTGGTGCCAACCCTACCACATTGAAAAGAGACCTTGAATTTCTGAACTTATTGCTTCTGTCCCCTAAGTGCTGGGTTTATAGACATGTGCTCTGCTTATGCAGTGTTGGGGACTGAATCCAGGATTTTGTGTATTCTAGGCAAATACTCTACCACTCGAGTAACATCCCCAGATACCTCCTCCTCTGTCTTTGAGATCATATCTCCTGTTACTCAGGATCGCCTTAAACTCACTATGTAGCTGAAATTGGCTTTAAATCCCTGACCCTTCTACTTTCATTTTCCAAGTATAGGGATTACCAGCAAGTGTGCTGACATTTGCCTACATTCCAATACTGAGGAGAGGGAGACAGGTCATCTTCATTATTACGACAAACTTGAGGCCACCCTGGACTATGTGAGACCTCTCTCACAAGTTTCTGTCACCTTCCTCTCCCCTTCCCTCTTGGTTCATAGAATGTCTTCAATGCTTTTGTATTTTCCAGGGCTAGTGATTATTCTGAAAGACTCAATTTCCAATTCCATGACCTGGAACTCTGAAATCTAAAAAGATTCAAATTCTTATGACTAAAATCCTGAAAGCTTACAATCATGAGAACTGAAATCTCCCCAAACCACAATTCCTGTGGGGGATTTAACAAGGCCACCCATTCAACAGACAACTGGAAGCAACCAAAGTTACAGTTCTACATATGTCATTGTACAGAGGGGTCTCTGGTGCCTATAATGCCCAAGCTGAATTCTGCTTGCTTTTTGTTGGCATTTTTGTAGGCATGCATCATTTATGGTTACTGTGGTTCTAAGGTACATGGTACCTTGTGCCTCTTCTTAGGACTTTTGCTTTCTTCTAGATGTGGAGTAGGCCAGCCTAGCCCAGTGTCTGGAATCTCCAGGGGCTGTAATTTGTTATGATTTTGACTGAAAGACTTTATACTAGAGTTTATGAAGTTACTGGGAATAGTATAATTCTGATTTTTAATATTTAACTATGTAGCTATTTTTTAAACTGTATTTCTGATTGAGTGACTTGAAACATTGTGAAGACAAAACCAGTCAAGTTCAGGTGATGAATTTATTTTTTTAAGATAATTATGCTAAAATATATGGAGAGTATCACTGTGGGTGGCAGGGTGATGAATGGACATGGTATAGTGAGAGGATCATGTTCACAGGCTTTTATTTTGAAATTTATTTTTATCCTGATGATAAGACTCAGTAGAAATATGTTCTATGACTAGCATTAAGACTAAAAAATAGAAAGAAGGGAAAACTGGTTTCTGAGTCAAACTTCCAGTCAAATGATTACATTTTTGATTCTATGATATTGATTGGATAAACTTCTTCATGTATACTGCCAATTTACTTACCTATAAAACATAGATAAAAACTCAGTTTCAGAGAATGACTGTGAGTTTTATACTAAAACCACAGTTCTCAACTTATGGTTTGCAATCCCTTTGGCAAATCTCTATCTACAAAAATATTTATGTTACAATTCATAACAGTAGCAAAATTAATGTTGTGAAGTAGCAACAAAAATAATTTTATGATTGGAGTTCAACAGCATTAGGAATGTTGAAAGCCAGAGAAAAGTGGGCAAGTAGGCTTGGTTACTTGCAGCATACACAAGCTCAGCTCTTTTAAGAGGCCCTGCTGCAGAGCACATGGATGGGGTTTGCAAGGTGTAGGCAGTGCACTACCAACTGGCAGGAGACTAGGTAAAAGTGCCTACTAGGGCTGCAGTAGTTAGACTGGCTCAGGTCAAGGCCCACAGGCATGAAGCTCTGCTCTCAACAATCTGAAAGGGGTGGAGCCAGCCACCAGGTCATGTGCTAGCAGTGGAAGGCCTAGCCACAGCTTAGCAGTTTAAGATTTGTCTCACATGATTAGAAAATGTTGCATGGGTTCAGGAAAGATAGATCCAGATAGAAAAAAAAAAACCCTCTAAACAGATTACAGTGTGTTTACAAAATATGTGTAGGGTTAAGAAAGCAAAGAAAATGGATATAGATAGTCATAGAAAAAATAATTACGAAATAGTGAAATAAAGTCTTTAAAGAGAGAATAAAATAATATAAAAAGGACAAACCATGTTAAGATGGAAAATACACAGGGAGTCTGGATCCTGTATGGTGTCTTGTTGCCTTTGATGAGCAAATAACAATGGCTGAGACATTTGGAACTGTAAGAGGGACTGATGAATTAAAAACAGATACATTAGGAATTCCTTAACTTTAAAATGGAAGTCAGAAAACATATTGCTTTGGGAAAGAGTATGATTTTGTTTCCACAGGAAATGAAAGGCTATGGATTGATTCAGATTTATATAGATCCAGCCCAGAGAGACTCTGTAAAAAATAAATAAATAAATAAATAAATAAACCTAGGAAAGCTACAAGAGTGTAGTTGTTCTTTTTCTTCTTTACTCTTTTGTCTCTTTGTACCATCTAGGTCTCAAATAAATCATGTACAGTCTTATTTATGAATGTCTGGCTTTAGCTTGACTTTTTTTCTCATCAGCTTTTCTTAATTTAAATCATCCGATTTATCTTTTGCCTCTGGGCTTTTACCTTTTTCTATTTTGGTATATCATTTCTTCACTTTTTACTTAGTGGTTTGCTATGTAGTTGTGTGGCTGTGTGGTGGCCACTGCATTCTCATTCTTCTCTTATTCCTCTATCCCCTTTCTCCCCAGATTTCTTCTTCTCTTATTCTTTCTGCCTGCCATCCCCACCTATCCTTTCTCCTGCTTCACTGTTGGCCATTCAGCTCTTTATTAGATCAATCAGGCATTTTAGGCAGGCAAAGTAATACAGCTTCATAGAGTTAAACAAATGCCACATATAAGAATGTAACACATCTTTGCATCATTAAACAAATGTTCCACAGCACAAACAAATGTAACACATTTAAACTGATATTCTACAACACAAAATATGTTATATATTTTACCTGCTTAAACATAAAAGAAAACTTATCTTTGGCTGACTTGTGTACAACACACATTACATACTTCCATTAAAGCAAATATGGATGCTACCTTTGAAAGTTTGTGTGTTTTCAGAGAAAGAGAACAGACACCAATGAAAATGGGTGACCCAGGTGATTCAGGCTCTTACAATGCCTCTGCTGCAGTTTCCTCAGATTTATGCATCCAGAACAGCTTCAAGGCTTTGGGCTAGAATGGTCCAGCCTCACAGACTATTCTAAGTGGGACTGCAGATATGGATTGTGGTTTCCCATTGCACAGAAACTGGATAACAAATCTTATAGCCAGTCCTCCGATATTTAAGGCTTGTGGTCCAAATAGACAACCCAGCATTACAGAGAAACCTTGGGATGACTGTGTAGGTAGTCATCTGATTTCTATCATTTCTTATAGTTTTGGAAATTGCTTGCTCTGCACTTCCTATTTACTCAGGTAATATTATATCTTTCTTGGATCTTTGAGGAGGGTTGAAGACTATAGTTTTAGTTACCACTTCTCTTAGTCATGATAGAAAAGAAATTAAAAAAAGTTTGGACTCATCAAGATAAGATAGATAATATTTTCTCTGAATATTCTAAATAAAAATGAATTAAATACCGTAAATGCAATTCTTTTTTATTTTTGAAGACAGGGTTTCTTTTTTATTACAATTATTAAAAATTCCCACCTCCTCCCCTCCTCCCATTTCCATCCCCCATCCTGCCACTTCTCCTCCCCCTCCCTCTCCAGTCCAAGGAGCAGTTAGGGTTCCCTGCCCTGTGGGGAGTCCAAGGTCCACCCCCCTCCATCCAGGTCTAGGAAGGTGAGCATCCAAACCGGCTAGGCTCCCACAAAGCCAGTACATGCAGTAGGATCGAAACCCAGTGACATTGTCCTTGGCTTCTCAGTCAGCACTCATTGTCCGCCACATTCAGAGAGTCCAGTTTGATCACATGCTCCATTAGTTCCAGTTCAGCTGGCCTTGGTAAGCTCCCATTAGATCAGCCCCAACGTCTCAGTGGGTGGGTGCACCCCTCGCAGTCCTGACTTCCTTGCTCATGTTCTCCCTCCTTCTGTTCCTCATTTGGACCTTGGGAGCTCAGTCCAGTGCTCCAATGTGGGTCTCAAGACAGGGTTTCTTTATGTAACAGCTATGGCTCCTGATGCTCACTCTGTAGACCAGGCTGGCTTTGAACTCACAAAGACCTGCTTGCCTCTGCCTCTCAAGCACTGGAATTAAAGATGTACACCACCACTGGTAGGTGTGAATATAATTCTTACCTGATAATTGTTCTTATTGTTTACAGTTTTATTATGTTAGAGTTAAAATCTTTCATTTTTTTTTATTTAGAAGAATAGGAAGAAATATTGTGGAATATTCCTTTATACTATGTGAAGATGTATCACTTGATTGGTTTAATAAAGAACTAATTCACGAATAGGTAGGCAGGAAGAGGTTAGGTGGGACTTCTGGGGATAGACAGGACTTGGAGAGGAAATAGGTGAGTCACTGGCCAGACACAGAGGAAGCAGGACATGCAAGAGGACAGGTAAAAACCATGAGCCACCTGATGGCATGAAGATTAGTAGAAATGGGTTAATTTAAGTTATAACAGCGAGTTAGAGACAAGCCCAAACTAAGGCTAAGCTTTTATAAGTCTCTGTGATTTGAAGGTTGGAAGTCCATAAAGGCCTGCTACACTTTTTGAGCCATGTCCTGCTTCCTGGTTCTTGCTGCTTTCTTAAAACTACTGTCTCTCACATCCCTTGGTGATTATATTTTCTTAGGGAAATCTCCTAGAATTCTGAATAAAACTAGTTTTAACAAAGCTCAGAATATGTCACTACTTTGTACCCTGGATGGGTAGACCTTCAGGCTTCAATGACCAGAGCTGTACAAAATTTCTTTAGAATTTTGTGTTTCCCAAGAGAATAATGTATGTGAGCTGGGTGGTTTTATTTTAAATTATATGTTTTTAAGTAAACATTCTCTTAAGATTTCAAGAAATAAAATCTCATAGCCTCATAAAGAAATATATAAAATATGGTAAAATCAAAAGATACAGTTCACATGAAAAATGGTGAGAGAGAAATTTAAATAGATAATATATGTAGTCTTGTGAAATAAACATTGTACATCTATCTGACACAAACATCTCTAGAGTATTATAAGCAAGTTTTAAAAATTTAAAATGCACTTTATTATATTATCTTAGCTTTATGCCCAAACATTAATGTATTTATAATCCTTTTTGTTTATTAATCCACTGAAGCAGCTTTCAGCTCATTTTCACCCCCCCCCCACCCGAATGGCTCACAAATGCTGTCTCCTCATAGAGAAAAGAATAAGTTTATATTTTGTGATGTGGCTACAATATCTTTAATGAAATCAGTTTTACTGTTTAAAAAATTTCTCACTTTGTGTAACAAAGCAACCTCCAAATTGATAAAACGACTGCACAATAATAAATAATGTGTAAAAAAAGTAGGTCACTTGGCATTAAATAGCTTTGCTTTGGCACAGGTCTGAGTGGTGTAATTAGTGCTAGTCACTTCTTCCTTGCTGGAAGGAGCTGTGACTGATGACTGTCGTCCCTGTCCTCCCTGGCTGCCTGGAATCATGTGTCAGCAAATACTAAAAAAGCAAATAAAAGGGGTGCTTGCGTAGCTCTGAGAGATGCAGCCAGGTGAAGGTCTGGGGTTAATGGTAGCTGAGCGTCTGCATCCTCTCATAGCGATGGGGCAGCAAATGAAGGGTGGCGGGTACCCCTCACAATGACAGGCCAGCAAATGTGACCTCAGAGCAGGACATCTGTGGCTTCCCTCTTCTCCAAGGGAAACACATGTCAAAATATAAAATCGAAAGTTGCAGCTTGACTGTGACACTCCCAGGTCTGTGGCTGGCTTTTGCAAGTCTCAGAACAAATGTGACTGTGAGTTCCATTTGGAACTCTCCTCTAGTTGTCTGGGACCTTGAGCCAGTGCTCCTGGGGGTTCATGATAGAGGTGGGAAAGTATTTATCTCTGGAAAGTTCTGGTGTGTGAGTCAGTGTATATAGGACAGAAGCTGCAATCTCACAGTTCCATCATATATTTTGATTAGTTTAGATATTTTGCATAATGTTATTAAAAATCAGAAAAATCTCACATTGAGGTTGTTCAAGTTTCTGAGTTTTCCTAACAAATCAGTGAATTGACAGTAGGCCTGGTATCCCTTTCACAACTGGCTGGAGCTGAGCAGCAGTAGTCTCTGAATCTGGCACCTGAGACTACTCAGGTCTCCCAACACTCTGAAGCAATAGTCCTTACCAAACCTATACTCATGAATTCTCAGTGCACCCCTGTGCCGACATCCTCCTGCTGCCTTCATTTCTGTCATTTACCTTTGTCTTTTTAGATCAGTGAAGTACAAAATGGAAATGTATTGGAACATTAGAGATTCTGCATGTCTCTGCTGCAACCAACTGTATTCATTTGCCTGGAGTGGAGGTATGTGAGTGTATCTCTGTGTGTGACAACTTCAAGTGCTATCTACTATCTTGTTTTTGAGACAGATACAGATACCTCACTAGAACTGAATAGGCTAGACTTTTAGACACAATGCTAGCCATAAAAGTGTACACCACCTTGTCTGTCTTTGGAGTGAGGTAATCTTTAACTTTTTAACTTTTATTGATTCTTTGTGAATTTCACATCATGCATTCCGATCCCACTTATCTCCTCATCCTCTCACATCTTCCCTCTGCCCTTGCAATCTCCCCTTGTCTCAAACCCCCAACTTTAAAAGAAAAAGCGAAACTGAAACAAAACCAAGAAACAAAACAAAAGCAAAAAATAAAACAACCCCCAAAACAAAAATCAAAACAACCAAAAAAAAAAAAAAAAAAAAAGAAGAAAGAAAGAAAAAAGAAAAAGCAAAAAAGAAGAACCTTGTCATAGAGCGGTAGTGTGGTTCATTGAGTCACACAGTGTACCCTTTAGGTCATTCATCTTTAGTTGCAAGTGTTCATTGCCATGAGTAATTGGTCTGGCTCATTCTGTTATGCCATTGAGACTCTCTTCCTGAGCCTTCTCTTAGATATCCAGGTGTTTTCCTGTCTCGTAGGGATCCTGTAGTTTTGGATATATAGAGTCAACCTCTTCACATGCTCCCACAATTCATAGATGAGGTAGAGGTAGATGTTGGGGTCAGCCACTTCATAGCCTCAGATCTGGGTCTGGGTGGTAGCTGGGTTGGTCAGCCCACCAGCTTTCCCTCTTTGTCACTACCCAGGAGACCTCTCCAGCTCAACTAATACAGCTACAGCAAGGAGTGGGGCCAGTTCTCTCATTCTCAGTTCCTCAGATCTGGATCACTCACATTCACATGACCAGGGCCAGCTCTATTGTTTTGCTTAGGCAAGATGCAGGGCCTTCTCTCTCAAATGCTGTGGGGGTCATATAGTGGGAAGGGACAAGGTCTCTTGTTCAGGGCTTTGTCACCTGTGTCTGTGACAACAGGGTCAGCTCTAGTGTGCTGTCCAGGTGAAGGGTAAAACCATCTTTCCCAAGTATGGGGGCCAGCTCTCCCCTGAGGACAGACCAGCTCTCCTGTTGCAGTATCTATCAAGGGGCAGGACCAGGGCCAATGAAAGGCAGAGATGGCTCATCACAGCATGATTCCATGACCTCTTGTGTTAACATGGGCCTCGGGCATCATCATAGACTCCAACTGCAATAGGATCACAAACCCAGACATATCCCTCAGCAGCAGCTTTGGCCTGGAGGCCATCATGGCCCCAGTGGAAGCACAGGCCATCCAGATCAGTGTGGTCCTGGTGGCAGCCTGGCCCTCACATACTAACATGGTTGGTCTCAGGTGACTGACCAGGCCCTGGTCAATTACAGAGTCCTCAGTGGTAACGGGAGCCACAGATGCCACATGAGACCCCAGCCACTGCAGAGCCACACAGACCCAGACATAGCCCTAGGCAGTGGCTCCAGCCAGGCATATCTGTGGCCCCAAGTGGCAGCATAGGCAACCCAGATCAGTATGGCCCTCACAGTGGTATGGTTCTCGGATGCTGACATGGTCTCAGGTGGCTGACAAGACCCCAGTTTTTCACATGGCCCTTGATAGTAACAGAGGCCATGGACATCAATACAGACTCTGGTCTCTGTAGGGCTGTGGACTAAGACAAGACCATCAGAAACCAGCCCTGGTGACACTAAGGCTCTGGATGACAGTGTAGGTCACTCAGGTCAGCATTGCCCTCTTGCCAGTACGGCTCTCGCACACCCTTGTAGCCACAGCCTGTGGCCCAGACCCTGAGAATCTGTGTAGTCTTTGGTGGCAACATGGGCCATGGACATTAATACAGACTCCAACTGTGGTAGGTCCATGAAGAAGTGGAGCAGCTTTAAAGGAACCTCAGATGATTATTTTTTTAACATGAGACCAAAACTGAGTTACTACAGTGGTTATTTTCTTTCCTTCTAATTATTTTTATTTGTGCGAGGTTACAAAATAATTGAATCATTTCTTCTTCTCCTTCCTCCCTGCCTCCAAATGCTCTAATATACCTCTCTTTCTTTTCAAATTCATAGCCTTTCCCCATTAATTGTTGCACAAAAATGTTTATGTATGTGTATAATATATGAACATATATATGTATATATATTAGGGACACACACATATTCCTATAAAACATAAGCACAAACTGTTCAGTCTGCATTATGCTATTTTATGTGTGTTTTCAGGGTTGACAACTTGGTATTAGATAATCAATACAAAACAATTAGTGTGCTCTTGCCTGGGGAAGACTATTTCTCCCACTCAACATTCCTTTGTTGCCTATAGCTCTTTGTATTGGGGTGAAGCCTCCTCCCCTTCCACATTAGTGTGTCCACTGGTATTGTCCTTGTTCAGTTCATGTTTAGGCAGCAGTCATGTTGGGAAGACTTTATAGGTGTAGCTCTGACATTTCTAGGAGGTACAGTTTCCCAATAAACTCTCTGATCCTCTGGCTCTTGCAATCTTTCTGCCACACATCTGCAATGGTCCCTGAGACTAAGAAAGAGAAACTGTGTTGTAGATGTATCAGTTGGAACTGGACTCTATGACTCTGCATTTTCACTAATTGTATTTTTCTGTATGGTGTCTGTCTTTGCAAAGAAAAGTTTCCATAATAGGGTGAGGACTACCCTCATCTGTAAGTATAAGGACAAACATGTAGAAGTTTGTTAGGGATTATGCTTGTTTAGTAAATTGGTGGTTACAGTTTCTGCTCCAAGATCCTGATTCCATTAGCTCCAAGGCTGTCTAATTTCTAGTACCAGGCATGGTTTTCCTCTTGTTGAGCCAATCTTAAGTCTAGTTAGAGAGCTGTTGGCTACTGCCATGGTATTGGTGGTACCACAAAAACCTCAAGGTTATTGTGCCATCCTGGTCATTGTTGTGGTTTTCAGGTGACTGATCTCTTTTGTAGAGGGTTCCCATATGAGTCCTTGCTCCCCTACTTATGATCTCTGCCAAGGAAATTACAAATTTCTTGTCTTTCCCAGACTGGTCTATATAGTGACTTCCAGGCCAACCAAAGCTCCATGGTAAGATTTTGTCTCTCAAACAAAACACAACAAAACCAAAAACCACCAGACAAGATAGTTCTTTCTCTTTTCATTTAAATTCCTGGGGCTTTTGGTTTCAGTGGGGGCTTAGGAGATTCAGCCCAGGCTGTTGACCAGTACTGGGTAGTGTCCAGTCTCTAAAGCATTGATAGATGTCAAGGATACACTCCTGCAGTTTGAATTTCCCCTTTTACAAGGTATAGGGGAGAGTTATTGTCTGTTACCCATAATCTTCCTCTTTCTCTATCTGTCTCCAGTGTTGTGCAAAGTGGGTACTTCTTTGACTGACAAAAGAAGATGCATCTGTGGAGTGTGCATTCCATAAGAATATCCTTTGTAATGCCCATAAAGAGACAGGATGTCAATTTAGAGTCTCATCTGTCACAAGCATTTTCAATCTTGTCATAATTTATGAAATAATATAAATTGCAACCACTTTCAACCATAAAATCTTGGCAGCTACTTCAATAGCCAGACTTTCATCCAAAAATGTGATCTACAGGCAGAATAAAAGTTTCAGAGAAGGGGTGTCATTTAATAGGCAGAGCTATTATCTGGTGCTCACAAGGAAAAGCTTTTTCAAAGATGGGCGTTTCACCACTACCCATCTTTAATAGATCTGTGAGGGGAAAGTGCTGGCTTGCAGTTTTTTGGGCATTTTAGGAGTGAATTCAAGGATGATGTAAAAATCTACAAGTGGAAAAAAAGAAAATTTCTAATGAATGATCTGGTGTTTCGGAGCCCATTTCCTATATTCAGACTAGACACGAGGGGTAAGGCCTTGGTCCTGCCTAAAGTGGTGATGTGGCAGAATTTATTGATGCCCATGGGAAGCCTATGGGAAGCCTTACTTTCTCTGAGGAGCAGATGGGAGTGAGGTGAGGGGTGTAATAAGAAGGCTTGCTTGTTGGGATTTTTGTCCTGACCAGTATCCCACAGCTGGCAAGCCCCAAAGATAATCAAACAGAGATCTCTATAAGTTATAAAGCTGATTGGCCCATTAGCTCAGGCTACATATTAGCTCTTGTAGCTTATATTAACCCATTATTCTGATCTATGTTAGCCATGTGGCTCAGTACCTTTTTCATTGGGGCAGATCACATCCTGCTGCTTTGGTAGTCTGGGCAGGAGTTGGGGGAATCAACTTCCTCCTTCCCAGAATTCTCCTGTTCTCATTGCATCATTTCTACTTCCTGTCTGGTTTTCCCGCCTATACTTCCTGCCTGGCAAATCAGTGTTTATTTAAAACTTGACTGACAGAATACAGACAATTCTCCTGCACCAGAGAAGAACTATATATAGAGAGAAAATTTTCTTTGTATCAAACTCTCTAACTTCTCCATGCTGTAGTTTAAGTTTTCTTTTGCAGAAAGACACAAGTAGGTCTGTTGAAAACGACAGCTGTGGTCATCAGCCAGGAGGGCTGGTCTGCTATGAGGTGGACTGGCAAATTTAGGATGATGAAGAAGGGAATAGGAGAGAAAAAAAGAGAAAGGGGAAGGAAAGGGAGGGAGAGAAGTGGGAGGGAGACATTTTAGACTGTGTCTGATTGGTTCTTCTTGTACTTTGATAGCAATATGTAGTACATTTTCTAATGTTACCATCCTGGATTTTTTTCTTTTTTGAAACAAGAGTCTCAGTACATAGCTCAGGCTGGCCTGGAATTTACTATGTAGACTTGGTTGATCTTGAGCTTACAGAGATCCTTCTGCCTTCTCTTCCTAAGTTCTGGTATTAAAGGTGTATTCCCCATAACTGGGTCATTTTTTTTTAAAAAAACATGATGTAATGTATTTAAGACAACCCTTCAGTTTGATATGTAGAAAAGGTCTCCTTGGACTCTTATGCCTCAATCTTGGACAGGTCTTGTGCAGATAATCCTAGCCACTATGAATTGCAGAAGAGAGCACTGCACAAAACTCCTCCAGATCTTATATTACTTCCACCCCCTCTTCTGTATTATATTGTTCTTTGAACTTTAGAGTAAGTGGTGTCTTTTAAATGGTGTCTTTTATATAACCTTAAAGAATAGAGTTATCATTTATTTATATGATTTTTAAGATAAAGATTTTGAGAGAAAGATTTTTATAACTTTATATTTTTATATCTTCAGGAACCCAGAGACTTAGATATGGGTAGACCTATATCTCTGGTTCTCAACTGTGTCATTCAGATACATTTTGGTTCACTGGTGTACTGGAATCACACTTAGAGAGATCCTCTTTTCTTCCAGGAGGACACAAGGACAGGCTGATAAATTCTTGTCTGGTTGAAAGTAGGTCCTTCAGTACTATGCTTATTAGTATGGGGAGAAATTGTATTTTCTTAGGAATAAGTACCTAGTCCCTATCAAGATAACCAGACAAAGAGAACCATACTAAGTGTCTTAGGGTTTCTATTGCTGTGAAGAGAAATCATGGACATGGCAAAGCTTATAAAGAAAAACTATTTAATTAGTGTGGATTACATTTGCAGAGGTTTAGTCCATTACCATCATGGTGGAACGTGGTAGTACTGGAGAAGCAGCCAAGTGTCCTACATCCTGGCTTGCAGGCAACAGCAAGTAGTCTGTCTTACTGGGTATAACTTGAGGATGTATTAACTTTCAAAGCCCACCCCCACAGTGACATACTTTCTCCAACAAGGCCATACCTACTCTAACAAGGGCACACTTCTGAATTTTTCCACTCCCCTTGGGGTCCATTTTTTCAAACCATCATAGTCCATACCCTGGCACCCAAAGACTTTTAGCCATATCATAATGCAAAATGCATTTAGTTCAATTTCAAAAGTCCACATTGTCGATAACATTCTCAAAATTATTTAAAATTTCTAAGTCTCTTCTGAGAACTACGCGATCTCTTAACTGTAACCCCATGCATGCAAAAACAAATCAAAGAGGAGATCACATACTTCCAAAATATATTCCAACACAGGATATATATTACTATTCCAAAATATAGAAAAGGGCCGGGTAGTGGTGGCACACGCCTTTAATCCCAGCACTTGGGAGGCAGAGGCAGGCAGATCTCTGTGAGTTCGAGACCAGCCTGGTCTACAAGAGCTAGTTCCAAGCTGGGCGGTGGTGGCGCACGCCTTTAATCCCAGCACTTGGGAGGCAGAGGCAGGCGGATCTCTGTGAGTTCGAGACCAGCCTGGTCTACAAGAGCTAGTGCCAGGACAGGCTCCAAAACCACAGAGAAACCCTGTCTCGAAAAACCAAAAAAAAAAAAAAAAAAAAAGAGCTAGTTCCAGGACAGGCTCCAAAAAACCACAGAGAAACCCTGTCTCGAAAAACCAAAAAACAACAACAACAACAACAAAAAAAAATATAGGGAAGGGAGCATAGTGAGAAAATACTGGATTAGCCAAGACCAAACACCAGCTGGGCAAACTGCAAGCTCTGGGTCTCCAAATCTGATATCAAAATGCTTTTCAGTTCTTTCAGCTTTGTTGACTGCAACACACTTCTTTCTCTTTGGGTGGATTTATTCCCTGAGAGCAGCTCTTCTCAGCAGGCATCCCATGGCTTTGTCATCTCCAACTCTTGAAGTTTCCAAGGCAATCCAGGCTTCAACTTTACAGCTTTATGCAATGGCCTATCTAGGCCTATATTCAGGGACATCCCTGACATATGCCTGGCATTGGCAACTTTTCTTACTTGTGGTAGAAAATTCTATAACCCTTCTATTCTTGATTCTAAAGCCAGAAACATGTTCTGACAAGTTCTGGGATTGGTGGACTGGAACATGGCCTCCTTGTTCATATAAATCTTCATCAACTTTCTGTTTTCAATGGTTTCTCTTATTGCCTAAGCTTGGTTGTCCTGAAACTGAATCTATAATCCAGGATAGCTCAAATTCAGATCCTCCTGCCTCTGCCTGTGGAGAACTGGAATTAAAGGAATTCACTCACCACAGACAGCTTTAAGCTTTTCTTTATTCCTTTCTGTAAGTTGGGTGGGATCTTGCACTGACATCACCATTCTCTTTATTCCTTTTCTTAATCTGCTTATCTTTTCAAATACAGGATTTAGCTCCATTCTATTTCCTTGTGCTTTTTTTCTTCTCAAATTGTTTTATATCTTGTATTTTTCCTTGCTTAGCTTGCTTCTTCTCATTATAAATCTTCATTAGACTTAACAATAATAAGCAAACAACAGAGTCTATACTAGGCTGTTTTGAAATTTCTGCTGCCAGAAGAATGAATTCACTTTAGCCTCAGGCAAACTTTTTGGACAGGGACAAAAGCAGCCACACTCTTCACCAAAATATCACAAGAATTATCTCTAGGTGACATACTAAACTTTTCCTCTGAAACGTCTTAAGCTTGCCCCCCCCACAGTTCAAATCATCCTCACCACCACTGTCTGCCATGCTCCTATCAGTATGGGCCTGTAAGTAGCATTTCAAGTATTCAGCTGTTTTTTTAATCCACAATCCTAAAGGCCTTATTTTTTCAAATTAATACATATTCCGGCCTATCAGTCAATACCCTAGTCCCTGGTACTCACTTCTGTCCTAGTTAGGATTTCTATTGCTGTGAAGAGACATTGTGACCATGGCAACTCCTATAAAGAATACCATCTAATTGGATGGCTTATACTTTCAAAGATTCAATCCATTATCATCATGATGGGACATGGTGGCATGCAGGCAGACATGGTGCTGGAAAAGGAGCTAGAGTCTTACATATTGACCCTCAGGCAAGAAAAAGTAGTCTGACACACTGAGCATAGCTTAAGCAAAGGAGACCTCAAGGCCCCACCCCCACAGTGATGCACTTCCTCCTACAAGCCCACATTTACTCCAACAAAGGGCCACATCTAATAGTGGCATTTACATTGGGGACCATTGTCTTCCAAATCACTATACTAAGTTTGCAAAGAGTGGGGATTAAATGTGGGGAGTAGCCACAAAGGCATTGACGGTTTGAAGGAACAAAATATATTGTAGTATTCCACAATGAGGACTCCAGAGAAAGTAATTGTTCCTGAGGCTAGGGGATCCAAGAGCACGTAAATGTGTCACTAGAACTAGAGCATGGCATAGAGAACACATCTGTGTTTCCAGGTCTTTCAGTGTCCTGGGACTAGACTGCCATGAAGTGCAGCTGGTGCTCAGATCTCCAAGGTGCTTCCCACTAGCATTTCTATGCTGAGGAAGGACCCAATCCAGAAGGAATGTGGATTGTTTAGGAGTGTGGCCTAGCAAAAATGGCCAGTTCTGAATCCAGTAAGGAACTTGTTTCAGTCCACTGTTGATGGAGGAGTTTATTCGTGGTTGGAGGAGGCAGAAAACATGCATCTCTCTCTACTTTTCTCCTGCTGTAGAATTGCACCAGAACCTGGAATCTGGTCTTGCAGTGTCCCAGCCTCATGGAGGGCTGGGATTGTGTATATGGGGTGTGTGGGTATGGGTGTTTGAGAAAGAGAGAAAAAGAGAATGAGAGATGTTAAAGGGTGGAGAGAAGGAGAGAAATTCGATTGTGCATGCTACAGCACACATATTGAGGTGAGAGGATAATTTTGTGGCATTGGTTCTCTCCATCCACCTTTACATAAGCTTGCTCTCAGTGACTGGGAGGTCTCCTGCTACCCTTACTACCTCTTCCTTTGGTCATGGAGGTCTAAAGTATTTTACTTCCTTCTTTTCTTAGCATGGAAGAAAAAGTATCTGGTGGATTATCCCTGCTTACTTTGAATAATGTTGAAGGCCCTATTTCTCACAAAACTCCTTCAAGTAAGAAGTTACCTCCATCAGAGAAATTTCCGTGCTGAAGCTTGGACGGTTAGGGATTAGGTTACCTGTAATAACTTGCTCACAGTGTTTTTTTTACATCAGTTTCGCCACAGCAAAGTTCCTGATCCTCTGTCAGAGATAAGTGAGATATAAATGAGCAAAGGGGGATCTATGGCAGGTAGCTAATGCAAATGGAAATGAGAGCAGAGGGCACTGGTGGGAGTCCTTCAAGAGCGCAAAAAGTAGAAGCACAGATATTCCTGATATAACATAGTCAACTGCAGGTAAAAAGAAAGGAAAATGAGAGCTGCTTAAGCAAACAAGAAATTAAGCCACTCTCACATAGAAGAAGTCCAGATGGGAGAGATGCAGGGTGGAAGCAGATGTGCCCAGTGATATCAGAGATACAGGTCTGTCTCTCTGCTCCATAAAGCTAGTGAAAGTTTCAATTTTCAAAGTAACCTTGTAGTCCAAGCTTTGCTATTACAGACAGGTTCCACACAGCAGGGAATGAAAAAGAGAAAAGGAAAAAAGACCCTTTCACAGTTATGGTGCTTCCTTTCAGCATCTTCCCAGAAGATTCATACAATACTTCTCCCTGGCAGAGAACAGAAAAAAGGAAATGATGATGCAGGCAACTGCTAGGGATTTAAGCATATAGCAGTCTTAGCTGCACACAAAGCTAGGGGATATCCTTTAGAGATTTCATGGTGTAAGAATTCAGTCACACAACATGGCTGATACTTTTGGGTTCCAGGACCATGCATGTGCAGACAAGCTGGCAGGCAGAAGTGCCTAATGGCCTGGAAATCTTAAAGGACCCCACATGACCCATGTGCAGCATGGCTGCATCATCTATGTATGAATGCAGCTGTGTGAGCACTTACACACATGTATGAGCTCCATCATCTGCATATGATGCAGCCATGCCATGCCCCTGTGCTAGAAAGCCTTTAAAAGCTGGAAGCACCATCTTTAAGCTCTCTCTCTCTGCACACCGACCTTCACCAGACCTGCACATTTCCCTCCCAATAAACTCCTAAGCAGGTTTGTTGCATGTTTTGTGTTTCCTTCTCACTTGTGCCAGGTAATTTCATTAGTGTCATGAGACTCAGGAGTCTCTCCTATCCTGAGCTTCTCTCCTGGGGTCAGTATCCAGAACCGGGTATTTTTTCCACAACAACCATGTGTTCCATCTGCCTGAGTGAGACTTCTATGCATACCACCAGCATCAATTGGTAAGTTTCCCCATTCAGGTCAGTTTAACCATTTCTCCAAACCTGAGGAATTGACCATTGAGCTCCCGGAAATCTTCTGATGTTCCTAGAAATGGGGGGAGGGGGCAGCCTTCAACCATGCCTTCATGGTTATGGTTGAGCCCTTTACTGACATACATCTTTGGATTGCTTCCCTTAGCTGAAGTTGTGTTTGGACAACCCAGAGTCAGTCCTTCTGTGACTGGGGGCCCAGTGTCCCTCAGATTTTTATTTCTCTTGGTTTTCTTTTCTTTTCTTTTGGACCACTCATCAGTGGTCCCTGCTATTAGATACCACTTGGTCTCTAGCCTCTCTGGCTTCCCAGTCATCTGGACAGGAGCTTTAACATCCTGCCTGTACATATAGGACACACACCCATCTACAAGCCCTGTGGTGTTCACCACCATCCCACCCCACCTATAGAGGGAAGACATCCCACTATAACCCCTGTGGTGTCATCATTTTTGTGGATTTTCACAGTTTCAGCTATGGGTAGCAAGCCATCTAAGACCATCAATCCAGCCTCCCCCCTGGGATACCTTTTAGAGGCCCTGAAACCCCAGGCCTTAATGTCCTACTTACTTAATGTCCAGATTCCCATACTTGTCCATCTTTGTTCTAAAATAATGGCCTTGTTACAATTTAAGAAACAATTTAAAGTGGCCGCTTAACAGCACCTTTGATCCCAAAATTCTAAGAGAGCTTTCTAACTGCTCTCAGTGCACAGGCAAATGAAGGGAGTTTCCTTACATCTAAGCCTTTTTCTACCTAAGCTCTAAGCCTAAGTCCTCTGTCTTTGCAAGTTGTTCGCCTGCTCACATGTTCCTGGTTATGCCATTTGAGCCAGAAGAACACTCTACTTCCACTTTGGACCCACCTAACAAACCCCTGCCTTTTTTACCTCAGTGGGCAGCTACCCCTGTTCCTTTAGCTCCTACCCCCATTCCTTCAGCTGCTGCTGTGGACCCCATTAAGGAACCCACACCTTCCTGACCTCCGAAGGCAGATACCGAGCAGAGAGATAGCTCCTTTACTTCCTGCTGTTTCACCACCTCCCTCCATTTGCACCTACACCATGCAGGCTCCACTACCCTCTTCAGCTCCCTCTCTTCCCCCACTAAGTACTCCATCAGCCCCACTGGATCATTCTTCCTCTTGGTGCCTAGCTGCAGCAGCCGCTCAGCTCTGAAACTCACCTTTACCCCTCCTCTCATATGCTCACATGTTGCTATGGAACTCAGCCCTAGCCAAGCCAAGCTGGCTGCAGTTCTCCTACTGTGAGAGGTGGCCAGCATAGATGGACTGATTAGGGCACACGATCCTGTCTCCCTCTCAGAACTCTCTCATATAGAATAAAAACTGGGGTCCTATATGCCTAATTCTACCCCTTTCATAAAGCAATTCCAATAATTACCCAGTCTTATAATCTCACCTGTTATGATATCTATAAGATCCGATCTAAAAACTTACTTCCTGAAGAGCACAGGTGAGTTTGGGAGCAGGCCAGCTACATGCAGACAAGATTCACCAAACACATGCAACACACCTTCTCAGGGCAGAGGCAGTCCCCGAGCAGGAACCACACTGGGATTATAACACCCCAAGTGGAATTTTAGGTAGGAACTGGTTTTTGACTTGCCTCCTGGCAGGTCTCTGTAAGGCTGTTCTCAAGCCAGTAAACTATAATAAGCTCTCAGAGCGCATTCAAGATGTGAAGGAAAATCCTTCTGTATTTTTAAAATGCCTCACTAAAGCCCTGATACAATGTACTAACTTAGATCCAGAAACCACAGAAGGCAGACAATTACTCATGACTCATTTCTTTTCTCAGTGCTACCCTGATGTTAAGGCTAAACTTAGATTTTTGGATAAATGTCCCTTGACCCCAGAGGTGGAAGACTTAGAGTTGGCTTTTAAGGTGTACCATGCAAGGAATGACAAAGCCCACAATCGCCATGGCCCTCCGACTGGCTGAGGTGACAGACTGCCTGATTTGTGTTGTCCATGCTTCTCCCTCGCCCCCCAGAGTTTGAGAACCACCAGGCCCATGTTTCACATGTGGTAGAGCTGGTCATTGGGCCCAAGTATGCCGTAAGACCTTGTCCAAGATGCCATAGGGAAGGACATTGGGCAGTCAATTGTCCTTGTGCACATTGTGGCATGGAGACATCAAACCCAGAAAATTCCCAAATTGACCTTCATGGACGAGTGAGGCTGCCGGGTTCCTTTGACCTAACCACAACTGTCATCTGTAACGGGGAGCCATGGGTAAATATCACTGTATCAGGATGGCCCATCTCCTCTCTATTGAACACCAGAGTCACATGCTGGGTACTGAGGGAATTATGGGGGCTACCTCTCTTTCTAGTTTCCCTATTGTTGGGGTATGGGACAGCCTTATCTACCTCAGCAGACCCCACCACTTAACTGTGTTTTTAGGAATACTTTTCTTATTTATTCAATCTTAGTTATACTGACCTTCCCAGTACCTCTTATGGGAAGAGAATTTTAGCAAAAGTAGGCACTTCCATTTCATTTGTTCCTCCTTCTCACCTTACCTCAGACTCACCAACAGCTCCTCTCCTCCTCCTTCTTGCCTTCCAACCTCCCAGCTCCAATGTGTCTTTACCTCTACCAGCCTCTCAGGTGGACCCCAAAGTCTGGGACACCCAAACCCCTCTGTTGCTAAGCACCATTCTCCCATCATTATCCAATTACAAAACCCCACTAAGTATATTACCCAAGTTCAGTACCCCCTTTCTCTCCAGAACCTTAGGGGACTTAACCCTATTATCTCTGGCCTTCTGAGAAAAAAGCTACTTTGCCCCACCTCTTCTCCCTTTAACACCCTTATACTTGCTGTCAAAAAACCTAATGGGACCTATTGCCTGATCAAGACCTCCGGCTCATTAACTTCGCAGTGGTCCCTCTTCATCCTGTAGCACTTAAACCTTACACACTTCTTTCCACTATCCCTCTAGGAACTTCTAACTTCTCATTTCTATATCTCAAGGATGCTTTTTTTCTTTATTCCTCTCAGCTCTCAATCTCAAAATATCTTTGCCTTTACCTGGACTGACCCTGACACTCACCTCTCCACACAGCTCACCTGAACCATCCTTCCTTAGGGATTCTGGAACAGTCCACACCTATTCCATCAGGCTTTAGCTTCTGATCTACTCTCACTGTCCATAAGTCTAAACTCATACAGTATGTAGATGATATTTTACTTTGCAGTCCATCCTTGGAGATCAGAAAAACTGATATCTCTGCTCCCTTAAATTTCCTGTCCAAATAGGGCTATAGAGTCTCATCTTCTAAGGTACAACTGTCTACCTATTAGGTCATTTACTTGGGATTGACTATTACCCAACCCCCCAAAAAACTATTACTCTAGACAGAAAAAGCTAATTCAGTCCCTTGCAGTTCCTTCTTTGTAGAAGGAGGTTTTTATCATTCTTAGGAATAGCTGGTTTCCTGTGTTCCTGGATCCCCTCTTTTTCTCTCCTTGCCCCCCGCCTCATATGAGGCAGCATTCAGTTCTCTGCACTAGCCACTTCTCCGTACCATTATTGAACCCTTCCAGAGACTCCAAAAAGCCCTTATCCAGGTCCTAGCTCTTCATCTCCCAGATTTAACTCATATTTTCTCCCTCAATGTAACAGAGAAGGAGCGATATGCTTTTGGGGTCCTAGGAATCAGCTGGGACCTTCCTTTGCACCTGTTGCGTACCTGTCAAAGAAGCTGGACCTCACCACTCAGAGCTGGGCACGCTGCATATGTGCTTTAGTGGCCAGTGAGCTTCTTATCTATGAGTCAAAGAAACTAACCTTTGGTCACCTACCACTGTCTCTCCCACCACAATCTGTCCCATCTCTTAACTTATAAAGGTTTACAAACCTTACCTCTTTCCAGAGTTCTTTCCCTTCAGGTGGCACTAGTGGAAGATGCTACACTCACTTTCCACTCTTGCCCACTTCTTAATATCTCAAATCTCCTACTTCAGCCTAATACTATTTATTTCCCATCTCATTCCTGCATAGAAACCTTAGAGGATCTACTTCCCTTCCCCTCACACATAAAGGAAGGAAAATTGCCCCAGGCCACTTATACCTGATACACAGATGGCATCTACTTTTTATGCGAGGGGACCCATAGAGCAGGCTAAGCCATTGTGTCAGATAGTTGGGTGGTGGAGGCACAGGCACTCCTTGCCCATAACACTAACCAGCAGGATAAATTAATAGTGCACACCTGTGCCTTCCAGTTAGCAAAGGAACAATCTTTAATTGTTTACACAGACTCTAAATATACCTTTCATATCCTCCTGTCCCATTCAGCTATCTGGAAGGAGCGTGGGTTTCTTACAATAAAAGGGGATCTATAACTAACTCAGGTTACATTATGAACTTGTTAAAAGTCTCCTATCTCCCCAAGGCTATAGGAATTATTCACTGTTGGTCTGATAAGACCGACAATTCCATTATTTCCAAGGGAAATGACCAGGCTGATCAAACAGCTAGAACACAAGCATTCCAGAGCCCAAACCTCCCTCAATTACTTCAGGGGGTTCATATAGTACAAACCACATTCTCATAGACACTCCTTGACACCTGGCAAATCCTGTCCTACCTACATCAACTCTTTCATTCTAATAGCAAAGCTCTATTTTATTTTGTCAAGGCTCACCTCCAACCTACCCCTGAGCACTTAAAGTTCTTAAAACCTATCACTGACTCTTATAAGGTCTGTCAAAGGTCAGGTTGCAAGTCCCAGTATTGTAGCTTATCTTTTCCCACTCACCAGGCCAGGGACTCCCTTCCAGGAACTGACTGGCAGTTTGATTTTACTCATATGCCCACAGTCAGATGAGTTAAATATCTCCTGGTTTTGGTGGACACCATATACTGGGTGGATTGAAGTATTTTCCACCACTAACAGGAGGGCTCAGACAGTTTCTGATGTTCTTCTCTGAGAAATTATTCCCCAGTTTGGAATCCCAACCTCTCCTCAGTCGGATAATGGCACAGAGTTTACCTCCTAGATCTCTCAAACTTTATCTAAGGCCCTTAACATTCCCTGGCATTTTTATATCCCATATCATCCTCAGTCTTCAGGGAAGGTAGAAAGAACTAACCATTCCTTTAAAAAATGTTCTTGTTACCACGTCACAGGAGCTTCACCTTGACTGGGTAAAGCTTTTGACTTTGCCCCTTCTTAGGTTTATGGCTCTCTCCCAAAGCACCCTTTTCATCTTGCCAGTGGAACTCATGTATGAGTGGCCAGTTTTAACTCCTGGCCTCTCATCCAAAACCTTCCCCTTCCTGATCACCTGCTTACTCCACTGTTATCTTATCTTGGCTCCCTATTATGGGATTTTACTGACTACTCATTATCTCTACCATGTGCCAATTCATGCCCACCACCAATTAAAATAGGAGATCAGGTTCTATTTTCTACCCCAGGTCAATGCCCCTTACTCTTTTCCCCCAAATGGCAAGACCCCTTTAAAATACTTCGTGTAACTCCCACAGTTTCCAAGCTTGAGGGACTCTCTCATTGGATCCACCTATCTCACCTTAAACCTTTTACTGTTCCCACTCAAAATAGCCTCTCATATATGGTAACTCAAACAAAGCCCTGCTCCCTTATGTTCCAGAGGACACCAAGATCAGCATAAGTTTCATCACTGTATTCAACCCTCCTGTGCCAAAAACTCCATATACTCTCACTTTTCCTTTTTCTCCTATATGTTTTACCAACTTCTCTATATCTCCAATGTCATACTTAACTTTCCAGTTAACCACTCAGCTGTTACTGCAGGGATCATCATTAAACAAAGAGCTGGAGGTACAAGGATTGCCAAGAGCCCAGGTGGTAAGAAACAATAACGAGCTTGGGGACATTCACAGTCCCAGACTCCAGAAACTCACAATAGAGATTTTAACATAACAGGTTTATCACTGACTGCAGCAGTGTTAAGGTAATACCATGATGCTAAGGAGAGCAAGTACCTTAAGATTTGTTTCAGGTAAAACATTGAGGGGTCTAATAATTCCCCTTTCTAATTATTCCCCTTCTTTTCTTCCCTTCTCCCCACTATCTTCTATTCCAACACTATATCATTATACTCATAAGCTTTTAATATCTCTAAAATTTATTTCTTTTTAAACATTTATTGAATAATCTCCAGGGAGCCAGTTAGACCTATCTAAATGGACCAGGCTCACTCAGAATAACTATCATTCAATTCTTCCCTTATCATTCCTGGTCTTGGGAACCTCTGGGAAATTACCTCCTCTACTCCTCTCCCCCACCATACCCCCCATATATCTACCATCTTGAAACTCTCCTCCCTTAATCACCAGGATCTAAAATTTTTTCCAGACATAATTTTCTGCCTTTCCAGCAACTTGTGAGGTCCAAGCTTCCAACCAGCCAGTTTCACAGAGCCCAGAAAAAGCTGGAAGCACCATCTTCAAGATCTCTCTCTCTCTCTCTCTCTCTCTCTCTCTCTCTCTCTCTCTCTCCACACTGACCTTTACCAGGCCTGTACAGTCCCCCCAACAAACTCCTAAGTGGGTTTGTTGCATGTTCTGTGTTTTCTTCTCACTTGCACTAGGTGATTTCACAAGGTCCTTTCCAGTAGAAATCAAGGTGCATGTAAAAGGAAAGGTGCAATGTCTTTGTCCATTTGAACTTGAGACTATAACTGCATGGCTTATAAGCAAGCATTGTTTTTAACTCTGAAAGCTTCTAAGCCCAAGGACAAGACATGGAAGACTGGGTCTGGATAGGGCCAGCTTCCTACTTCATAGTTGGTGTCCTTACAATTGGCAAGGGCAGGTGAGTCTCTAGGACTATTCCTAACCATGAAATATAAGCCTCCACCACCTAATTGCCTCACAAATGCCCGTCTTCAAACATTACCACTTTGGGATTTGTTTCAACATACAAATTCTGATGGGACATATGTGGTCTACACGAGTACATGGATAAAAGCAAGTTTCTAGGTGAGGGTGGGTATATAGGCTTGACAACTAGTTTTCTCTGAGTCTAGATTACTATGCGACTCTAGGGTGAGAGAAAATGGATTGGTAGCTGCCTCCTAAAGTAATCACAGGAAGAAAGGTATCAACTGACTCTCAGGAACAATAACTATCTTGATCATGTAATGGTGTCATAATTGTATGTGTAGGTCAAACTGTGTGTAAATACAGGAAACGTACTGTGTCTCACTCAGCCCCCATTAAAGCTGCTAGAAAGATAAAGTGAGAATGTAAAATTAGAAAGAATCAAGAGTACTCTCATTCTCAGAAAACTGTCCTGTTCCACAGAAAAGAATGGCCACCCATCTCGGTTCCACAACTAGTTTTTAAAATGCCTCTCCCTGTAAAGCAAGGGATAACCAGGCTACAATACACACCCAGAAATGCTAAGTAAAAAGGAGGACCCTAAAAGGGACACAAGTGGAGGCCTCAGGAAGGGGAAATAGCTAAAATCTCCTGGGTAAGCTGTGAGGGGGAATGGAACAGAGGGCATGAGGGTGGGGACATGAGGAATTGGGATGGTCCAGTTGTGGGAGGGATGGAGAGGGAGAGGAATGAAGGAGATACCTTGATAGATGGAGCCATTATTGGGTTAGGGAGAAACCTGATGCTAGGGACATTTCCAGGAATCCACAAGGATGACCCCAGCTAAGACTTCGAGCAATAATGGAGAGGGTGCCTGAACTGGCCTTCCCCTGTAATCAGATTCATAACTACCCTAATTGTCACCATAGAATCAACATCCAGTAACTGATAGAAGCAGATGCAGTGATCCACATTGAAGTGCTGGGCTGAGCTCCTGGAGTTCTGTTGAAGAGAGGGAGCAGGGATCATATGAGCAATGGGAGGTCAGGATCATGATTGGGAAAACCACAGAGACAGCTGACCCGAGCTAATGGGAGTTCACCGACTCTGGACTGACTGCTGGGGAACCTGGCTCAGACTGAACTAGGACCTCTGAGTATGGGTGACAGTTATGTGGCTTGATCTGTTGGAGGGGCCTCTGCCAGCAGGACTAGGACCTATCACAGGAATATGAACTGTTTTTTTTAAAGCCCATTCCCTATCATGGGATACCTTGCTCAGCCTTGATATAGCCTTGGTCCTGCCTCAACTTGGTTGCCAGACTTTGTTCACTCCTCAAGGGAGGCCCTACATCCCTAGAGGAGTTGGATGAGGTATGGAATGGGGAGGGGGAGGCTGGGAAAGAAGGGAGGGGAAACTAGAATTGATATGTAAAATGAAAAAAATTAAACAAAAGAAAAAAGTACCTCTTCTGAAATATCAAGAGACTCCTTAAACAAGAGAAGGCTAAAATAAAGACGGTCTCTTAAAACTGACTCCTAAGAAGACAGTAGAAAACAGAAGGTCCCTTTCATTTGGAAATGATTAAAAAGTCAAATCCATAAGCTGGGCATGGTGGCACACACCTGTAATCCCAGCAGAAGATGGGGTGGGACTATTGACAATTATGATCATTCTTGCTACATGGCAATGAGGCCAGCCCATTTGAGATTCTACCTCAAACAGTCAAATAGAAAATAATAAGTGAAACTTGTCAGTTCAAGTAGAAATTTGTTAAATGTATTGTCTTGACTCGCACATTTTGGTAGCTGAGAAGGCTAAATAGAGAACAACCACACGCAAGTAGTGGTGAGGAAATAAGAGTTCAAGACCTCAGCCCCTCCCATGGAGGGTATAAGTATCTGCATTCTTGTGTTTACCCAACTTTCCATTCTGCTCCATCTTTTAAAAAGGGAACTGTCTAGGGACAGTTTTTTTTTTTTGTCTCAAAATGGGAGTGAGTGGTTTCCACAGCAGTGGCTGGAGGTGAAATGCCCTTTTTATAAATAGTATAAAAAGCATCCTCTTCTGCCTTGGTCATCAGGCTCCAGGTCCCTAGACATTCTGGGCTGCCATCACTGGACTGTGTTCTGAGACCCAGCCTTCATCTTTGTTTTCTGCATTTCATAGACTTTGTTCTTGTAAACAATCTCAACCACAATTAATGTTGTTTATTATATAAAATATAAACGTAGTTTAAAACTCTTAGGTTGCTGCATTTCCCGTGGAAAATGAAAATGGATGATCTATAATAAAGCATAAGTGGTCTAGGCAAATGTTTGAGTTCTTTTCATTGGTGCTTCTAGAAATAAGTCCATTAAATCAAAGTGTAGGTCAGGATACTTAGATAATTACTTTTCATTCCCTTAATGAGTTGCAATGACTTAAGATCATACCTACTATGTTCTGTTAGTTAATTCTGTAACTCTGGGATTTGGACTCATAAAGTTTGTCTAATATGATCTTTTTCCTTCACTACCAGCTGAGGTGTGTTATTCACAATCCATCAGAGTCTAGATGCTTCTGTAATTCTTCCCATATTGCCCCAGTAGTTTTTAGTGATAAAACATAAGTGAGTACACTCAAAAGTGCTGTGGTTTACAAAAAAAATATCTTGGCATTTTTCCAAAGGCTGGAGCTCTTTCCCCACTTGTCATTTTAAGAACATTTCAAACAATTTACTAAATGTACAAAACTACCTAAACACTGGCATTTATCTGTCTGTCTATCTCTCTATATTTCACATATTCTTGAATTTTATGAGGTTTTGTTTCAAAATCATGCTTTCTAAAATCTTCATCATTTTAGATTTACTTATTTCCAATTGAGAATTCTTTATACGATTTAGCATATCAGATTTGCCTATTTTTATAACATTTTTCTACCCTAGAGGATGAAAGTATTTAACTTTTCCTTTTCTTGATTTTATTCATACTCTCTTTCATTTCCTTCCTTTAGCTCACATAACAGTTATAAAAGAAAACACATAATATTGGTCTGCTGATTTTGACACTGCAGTAAAAGCCATGCCTAGCTGTGGAGCATCCCAAAGACAAGAGAGCTGCTTCTGCCCCCATCATGTCCTGCACACAGCAAACATTTGGTATCTATGTATTCACCACATTATTTTGAAAGCAAGTGATTCAGCAAAGAGCTTCCTGATTTGTGTCCACCAAGGCCATGCTTTTGTAACCTAGTCTGATGTAATAATTAAAAAATAGAATTGGTTAAAGCTAGGCATTTTACTATAACACAGGCACATTTTATTTTTGCTTTTTTGATTCCCTGCTCTTGAGTTTGTTACAGGATGAGGTTTAAAGCACTGACTAAATTGCCAAGCAACTGAAAATCACTTTCTTTCCATGGTTATTGTTGTTTTTGCCATTTTGAGAGAAGAACTACCATGTACCTTTGGTTGGCCTGGAACTTTTTATTCAGATCCAGCTGCCTTGTGCTCACAGAAACCCGCCTGCCTCTGCCTCCTGAGTGCTGGGATTAAATGTGGGCACCATCAGGCTTCTGAGGTTCATATTTATCTTTTCTTTTTCTTTTTTTTTTTCATTTTTATCTTTTCACATGCTGATTCTAACTAGGGTGAGAGGAAGTGGGTTTGCTTTATATTCCCCTGACAGTTAGTGATGTTTGGAAGTTCTTCACAGACTTGATGTTCAGTCTTTTGAGAAATGTCTGTTCTGAGTATTGGTTCATTATGTGTGTGTGTGTGTGTGTGTGTGTGTGTGTGTACATGTATGTATGTGCACATTTGCACCACTTTACCCAGTTTCTTGTCTACTCTAGTGACCATGCATGAGCTCTTTAATTCATCTGCTTGTTGTTCATACTTGATTTTGGCCTCCTAGCCTCTGGCATTTTCAGTACTTGGTTAGGCTTAGGCAATCTTTTGGTTCATGACCCTGGCCTCACCCTGTCTCTCTGTTGGCCCCATCATTTGTAGCTTAAAGGATAAACCAGTATTTTTTTTGTAGCTATTAGGAGCTCAGCTATATCTGGTATTCAGGGACCTGCATGAGGTAACAGGAGAATTCAAAGTCACAGTTCTTTGTGAAAAGGCAGACACATTCCTGTTGCCTGAGGGAGAAGTATACTTAGGTTTACTTTGATCTAGTGATAGCCTGCCATATACTCACTTGTATCAGCCATATTCTCACGTTAATACTTTAGTTATAGCCAGGCATATACTCATATACTGACGTGCATGCTTTAGTTATAGCCAGGCATATACTCAGGTGCATGGTTTAGTGACAGCCAGGTGTATACTCAGGTGCATGCTTTAGTTACAGCCAGGCATATACTCAAGTGCATGGTTTAGTTATAGCCAGGCATATATTCATATACTCACATGCATGGTTTAGTTATAGCCAGGCATATATTCATATACTCACATGCATGGTTTCAGTGAGTTTCCTAGAAGGCAAATCTGTCACATCCTCAAACTTATTGTAGTAGCTTATTATTGGTTAGTGTGATAAAATACATGAAGATGATTAACTTTTTTATCAATTAATGAAAATTGGAATTATCATGCCCAGTATTAATTTTTATTGTGAGATTTTCAAATAAAATTTGCTTTCGTTGATCCCCGAATTCTCCTATGTGCTATTCTCTCCATGTACTTCCAACAGCATCTTTTGTGCTTTCTTGTCACATCCGTCCTATCTTCTCTTCCTTAATGCCCTTTTCCTCCCTCTCATGGTCTCCTTTTAAATTTTATATCCTGTACCAATAATCATCTCCCATATTTCTGCATATGGGAAAGAACTTGCAATTTTTGTCTTTCTGAGTCTAAGCTGCCTTGTTTAATATACTATTTCTATATTTGACCATTTTCCTGAAGATGTCGTGATTAGTGGTGACAGGCATGGCAAAGGAGTGTCCATAGGATGAGGAAGTATGTGAGAGTGGAGTGGACAAGTCCTTTTCATGACTGCCTACATGCCTGACCGAGGCTCCAGGAGAACTGCACTAATCTCCTCTACAGTAGCCTCCCCAGTGATCTAGTCACTTCCCACTAAACTTCTAGAAATTTCCCTCTCCCTTCCTCCACCTTGCCTCCTGTCACTCCTTTCTTTTCCTTCCTTCCTTCCTTCCTTCCTTCCTTCCTTCCTTCCTTCCTTCCTTCCTTCCTTCCTTCCTTCGTTTTTTTCTTAAACTATTTTTGGTTTTATGTGGCAGTGCTGGAGCTCACACATGCTGGGCACTATCACTGTGCTCCACCTCCATCTGTGGCTCCACCACCTCTGCATATTTATTGTCTCAGGATGAATTATGCCTCTTCCCCAGGGGCACTGTCTGGATCCCCAGTACTTCAGGTGTGACTTTATTTGGAAGTGGGGTATTTCCAGAGGCAATTAAATTAAAATGTGGTTATTAGAGTATCCTCTAATCCAGTTTAATATTCTTATAGAATATGGTGATGGGCTTATAAACCAATGCACTGGAAATCCAGGAAAATCTAGAATTCTAAAGAGATAAGGAAACATTTTTTTTTCTCCTGAGTAATCCTCTGAAGGAGGTAGACTTTGCAACCTCTTGATTTCAGACTTACAGCCTCCTTCTTAGAGTTATGCAGACAATTTCCAGGTCACTCCATTGCTGAGGGAAGTCACGGCAGAAACTCAAGGCAGAATGCTGAAGGCAAGAAGTGAAGCAGATGCCATAGAGGTATGTTGCTTCCTGGCTTGCTCCCCATGACTTTCTCAGCCCCCTTTGTCACTCCACGTCATTTCTCCTTCTTGATAGCCCTTCTGCTTTCATGTCCCAGCTATCCCATTACTTCTCCTTCTCTCTTATGCCTCTTCTAAGATTGCTTCCTCCCCTCCCATGGTTCTTTTCTATTTCTAACACACACACACACACACACACACACACACACACACACACACACACGTTGAATGAGCTGTGGGGCTGTGTTCCTGCCACCCAGCACCCGGCTGCCTGGCTAGCTTATGCCCCGAAATAACAACACACAAACTGTATTCTTTTAAACACTGCTTGGCCCATTATCTCTAGCCCTTACTGGCTAATTCTCATATCCCGATTAACCCATCTCTAATAATCTGTGTAGCACCAGTCTTACCGGGAAAGATTCAGCATGTCTGACCTGCCGGCTTGCTTCATCACGTCTGCCCCAGAGAGGAGAGGAAATGGCGTCTGTCTGAGGCATCTTACCTCACTTCCTCTTCCTCCCAGCATTCTGTTCTGTTTACTCCACCCACCTATGTTCTAACCTATCAGGGCCAAGCAGTTTCTTTATTAATTAACCAATGACATTCCTCCATCATTTCCCTTTTTTCTGTTTAAACAAAAAAAAAAGGGAGGAAGGCTTTAACTTTAACATAGCAAAATTACATATAACAAAACAGTTATCAAGTAAAAATTACAATATTTACATCTATTTTATCTTTATCATAACTAAGGAAAACTATAACTATAACTAACTATTCTTCAACTCCATCAAAGACTCCACAAAGATACAATATTACCTAAGCAAACAAGAAATAAGCAACTTCCAAACTCTAGAAATGACAGAGACATCTCGCTGCCTGGACAGTCACCCAAAGTTTCTCTGTACCATTGGGGCATCCATCTTCGGCCTACAGGCCCATAGTATCCAGAGACATTTCCACGAAGCAGGAAATTTCAAAGTCAGTTCAGTCACTATCTGCTGTGTCCTGCAGAATGTCTCGCAGACTCCTTCATGAATCAGGAACCCCAAAAGGTCATCTCACCTTTAGGCAAGTTCAGTAGTCCTTTCTCTGCGGGTTCTTTATGTCCAGTTTATGCAACAGTCCAGGCAAGAGCAGTTTCTTGCCCAAATGGCTAAACAACTCCATAAGGTGCCTCTTCGATGCCCATCTTCTTCTTGAAGTAGATTGGTGTTGCCAGGAGCAGACGTGTCTCATTGTCATGAAAAACCCTAAGTTATTAAAACATTAAATGCCATATTCTGTAGTCTTCGAAAGATATGAATAATGCCTATCTAAAATATATCTATGTACATCTAGAAAATCTAACTAACATGTCCACAAACTTGATTATTATTAATGATTATCCATTAACAACCTATATACATTACATTTTTAAATGTACTACATTTAAAAACACACAATCACAATACCTTAATCAAGATCAGAAACACATATACATATAACAAAATTGACCTTAAATTTAAATCACTAAAGCAAAATCCATATCAATGTAAATTATTCATACCTATATCAGAGAGACAGAGAGAGAGAGAGAGAGAGAGAGAGAGAGAGAGAGAGAGGCGCAGGCAGGCAGGCAGACAGACACACACACATTCTGTATGAGAGAAAGCATGCGCTATTTTCCCATTTATTTAGTTTTATTTTTAGGCAATATATACTTTTTTATATCTAGCTCAAGCTAGCTTCAAGCTCATGGCTGATCTTTGGCCTCATCCTTTCTTGGTGGGATTATAGATGTGAGACACTTTGTCTGGTTCTCTCTCTCTCTCTCTTTTAGAATTTTAAAAAATGTTTTATTTATTTATTTTTCATTTTACATACAAACCACAGGTCCCTCTCTCTCCATTCCTCCTGCCTCTCCACCTTCCTTCCACAGAATCCTCCATCCATTCCTCAGAAAGGGTAAGAACTCCCACGGGGAGTCAGCAAAGTCTGGCAAAACAAGCTGAGGCAGGACCAAAAGGACCCTTCCTCCCTGTATTGAGGTTGAGCAAGGTATCCCTCCATAGGGAATCAGGAACAAGGCAAGGCTGTCCACTGTCTATATCTATTCAAAATAATAATCGAAGTTGTAGCTGGAGCAATAAGACAACAAAAGGAGATCAAATTGGAAATGAAGAAGTCAAACTTTCACTATTTGCAGATGATATGATAGTATATATAAGTGACCCCCAAAATTTTACCAGGGAATTCCTTCCTTATTTTTTAATCAACAAAAAGCTTTATCACCTACCCCAAAGCTCAGGGAACATTATTTAAGAGAGAAGAGAAAGAAGGAAGGAAACAGAGGATGGGGAGGTGGGTACCACGAGATGTCTTCTGAGCTGCTGCACTCACAAACTCACGCATTTGTGGTTATATGCGTAAGATCTGCACAAGATTAGGGCTGCCAATGCTTCATCATGAACAGGAGTGGGCTCATGAGATCCTTATGATTCCCTGAAATATTATTGACAATTAACTGTTTCTGAGTAGGGGTTGTCATTTTCTTTAGTGACTTAGCCACTGATAAGTTGCCCATTATGTAGTGAATAACTGCTCATCCATCCTGGGGCTAGAAACTCTAAATGCAGTGAGCCATCCATAAGAAACAGACATAAAATGGGAGAGAGACTTGATAAGAATAAGAGTTCTGGAGGAGGTAGTGGGATGTAAAAATGATTGACACTCATTATATAAATGTGTGGAACTTTCAAACAAACAAAAACTACTCTACATTTATTTTGGTGAATCCTGTTTTCCCTTGTTCAGCACCAGCATCCTTCAGGCTTAGATGCTGCCTCTTAGGAAATCCTAAAAAGAGTTCTCACTAGCAATCCCATGATTGCATTACAGAATTTTGCTTATCCCCCCCCCCTTTTTGTTGATAAGGTCTCACTATGTATCCTTGGATTTTCTGGAACTCACTATGTAGACAGGCTGGCCTTGAACTTACACAGATCCACTTGCCTCTTTCTCTGGATCACTGGGACTGAAGGCAGACACTACCACTCTCAGTCTTGTCCCACTAAGCAAAACTGCTTAGTCCTGAGCAGACTGTCATCCCAAGGCCAGGGGCAGCATTGTTCTCTTTCAACTTAGTATCATCTCAGTGTATGGCAGGATCCAGAAATTCTAATTGGCTTTTTGGTTTACTACTAAGCACCATTCATAACACACTGAACCACACTGCTTATACAGAGAGCCTGCTGTTATTTGCTATTTTCTTTGACAGCAAGCACGACATTCTAGAAGTGCCTCCCTCACAGACTCATCAAGAGATTCTTTGAACTTAACCCAAGAAGCCTGTTCCTAACAGACCTGCTGAGAAGAGAATGGCACTGGGTGGGGAGCTTCCTTTCAGCTGTGATGATCTCTGAAGAGCTCCTCTGTTCTTCTCCCCCAACAGGATTCTTCATCTCAAACAGTCTTTGAACAGCCATCAAACCCCTACATTTTTCTCAGATATATATATATATATATATATATATATATATATATATATATATAGCCAACCATTTAGCACTCCAAGTTTTCAGTCCCTGGCATCATGATTTATTGATTTGGATCTTTTGTCAGAAAGTGCCAGGATGGTAGCTTAATTTTGTGCATAGAAAATACTCTTGCTAGGGAAATAGTTTAGTGAAAAGCAGGTCCAGGTACCTCAAACTCATCCACAATGGTTATAGATTCAGATGTTAATAAATCCAGCTTTCCTCATTAATAATAGACTCTCAAATTAAGAGAAAGTTTTGACAGGAAAAAAAGTGTTACTCTTTGATAAAAATCAGTCCTTCATTTTCCTAGAGTGTTCCAGATTTTTCTTAAAAGCAATACCACATTGTCTTCCATGGTGCCTCTCTACCTATGCAATTATATGAGAGGAGGGAGCTTGATACTAAATACCCATGCATTAGAAACCTGTTTAATTCAAAGTGGACCCTTAAAATGGCAGTGCTGATGACAATGTCCTAAGATGAAGGCTTGGGCCTGATACTGGAAGGTTTCTGGCTGGATAAACAGAGTTCTTGTTTGGTGAACAGAAAACCGAACTCAGCATTCCTCAGAGATCTTCTAAGGTTGGTTTCTGTTTATCAAGAATCACTACTTCTCTTGTGGAAGGCATCTAGTTCCTGAATCATCCTAACAGCTTCCTTCAGTTGAAAGACCCATGCCTGTTGATTTTCATGTAAAATTTACCTGCTTTCCTGCCAAATTGATGCCCTCTATCCTCAGAGACAGCCCAGTAGTTTGATTCCTCAAGTAAACTTTTCTTTTGACCCACAGAGTAGTCTGGTTTGGTGGTTTTCATGCATCCATACTTACAGAATGAAGCAGATAGATAAGTGTTTCTTAACCTGTAAGTCACAATCCCTTTGGGGGTTGATCAATACTTTTCCTTTGCAGGGGTTGCATATCACATATATCAGATACTTATGCCATGATTGATAACAGTAGCAAAATTGCAGTTATGAAGCAGCAACAAAAATAATTTTGTGGTTGAGGTCACCACAACATGAGGAACTGTATTAAAGGGGCACAGCATTCGGAAGGTTGAGAACCACTGAGACAGACACAGGAAGTGGAAAGTGAAGATCTTTACACATAGAAAATAGTGTTGCTTTCCCTATTGCCATTCTTTGGCTCTAACTCCCATATACCAACTGGCTCTCTCTGTTGGGTTAGCCTACTGTATTCCCCTTTCTAATTTGCCATATTTCATCAAGGTTCAACACCTGCCCTCCCTGCTAGTGGTGAACCCCACAGGCAAGGCCTATGTCTAATTTATTTGTCACTCTTTTCCACCTGGAAACTGCTGAGTGAAGACAAACGAGCAGTGGTGCATCTTTTGCAATGATATCCATAGTACATCATCATGCGGCTTTGCAATAAGATGTCCCAATACAAATAGTTCATTCAATTTATTACCTTTGACATGAATGAGCAATGGAACTATACTGAAGACTGTGGATGAATATAGAAGAATGAGTTTACATTGCATCGTTTTCCTAGGGAATAAGTTGAAGCATAAGGTCACACTCATTTCTCTCCTATCACTGGGGGATGCTCCCAGGGAAAGAAACAAGGCAGATGACATAATTTAATCATATGAACATGATGATGTTTGAATGATACTTGTTGGGGCCAGAATTCTATTTTTATTCCTGGCTTAAGATGGCATATAGTAACCATCCTAGTTTGTGTCTCTGCTGATATTACTAAAACCCCGACTACATTCAACTTGAGGAAGGAAAAGACTAATTTGTCTTACAGATTAGAGTCCACCAATAAAGGAAGTCATGGTAGGAACTGAAGACAAGAGACTGGAAGATGAAACTAAAGAAGGCTCATATTAATTGACATTTCTAATTTATACACCATACCCACTTCTTCAAGAATGGCAACATCCATAATAGAATAGATTTTCCTATGCTAATTAGTATCCAAGAAAATTCCCCACAAACATTCTCAAAGGCTTTGGTGGTTTGAATGAGAATTTTTTCCCATAGGCTCATAGATTTGGATGTTTACTTCCTAGTTGGTGGACTGTTAGGAAGGAAGGTTGAGGTGGTTTGAGTAAGAATTGCCCCCATAAGCTCATATATTTGAATATTTAAGGAGTAGCATTAGGAGATGTGGACTTGTTGGAATAGGTGTGGCCTTCTTGGAGGAAGTGTGTCACTGGGTGTGTGGGTTTTAAGGTTTCATATACTCAAGTCAGGCACAGTCTCTCTCTCTCTCTTCTTCTTGCCTTCAGGCCCAGATGTAGAATGCTTAGCTTCTTCTCCAAAAACATGTCTACCTGTATGCCACCATGTTTCCCTCAATGCTAACAATGGACTAAATCTCTGAAATTATAAGCAGGCTACAATTAAATACTTTTCTTTATTCAGAGTTGCTGTAATCATGGTGTCACTTCACAGCAACAGAACCTTGACAAAGACAGAAGTATTGTCTTGTTTGAATAGTTATAGCCTTGTAGGAAGAGGTGTGTCTCTGAGTGGGCATGGAGGTTTTAAAAGCTCCTGCCAGATCCAGGCTTTCTCTTCACCTGTAATTATCACATCAAATGTAAACTCCCATCTCTAGCTCCAGCACCATGCCTGGATGCTTGATGAAATGTTTCCATGTTTTGATCATGGACTAACCCTCTGAAACTGTAAACAAGGCATTGCACTAATTAAATCCATTCTTTTATAAGTTTTCTGGGTCATGGTGTTTCATCATAGCAATAGTATAGTAACTGTGACATAGGTCAATCTACAGGAGGCAGTTTCTTAATTGTGGTTTCCACTTTCCAAGTGTGTTAAGTTGATAGCCAAGATTAGACATCTTAGTAACTAAAATTTAGGGTATATGGATTTATGTGAAATAGCTTTCTGGGTAATATCCTCTATAAGGAATAAAATGGAGGGTTTTTATATCTTTAATATTTCATACTCTATAGATACGCTCCCACATACCTGAGCAGAAGCCTCACAGCTACTCTGGGCTGGATACTGCATATCTGATATTAGAAAAATCCAAGGAACCATATGGGTCATCTGCTAATCTGGTCCTTAATGGGACCACCTCTGTGCTTCCCTGGCTTCTGCCACTTGCCTACATCAGGATTTTTAAGTTGGTCAGCTGACACAGGTTCCTAAAGAAGTTTTATTTGTATGTCTGTTAAAATAATGTGACCACAGTATGCTTGTTTTATGTCTCTGTGAGTATGTGTGTTTGATTTTACAATATGCTTGTTTTATTTCTTTGTGTGTATGAGTGCATGTTTTAAGAGCTGTAAGGCTTATAACTTTAGATTACAACAGCTCTGGAAAAATACAAACACGTGGGTAATCACCATTTTGACCCTACCACCATCCTGAGTTAGAGTGCCCATCTGTGCTTTGACTTAATAAAATATTCCTTTTAATCTTCTTACATTTACTAGCATTGGTAAGCTGTAACTAATTTGCTAAAATAAATCTCTAAATTTAACTTATATGTCTAGTTTAAACATGTAATGGTACCCAATTCTCAAGTGTCTTTACAGATCTGAGAGTGTGTCATTTAACCAAAGACCTCCTAACACAGAGACATGCCAGCTCTTGTAGCATCCTATAGCTCCTAAGATGTATGGTTGCAAAAGACCTTCCACCTCAAGGTTTGCCTTTGAGTATGGCAAAGCCACTTACACAGCAAAAAGAGATCTTCCAACTCTTTAGCCTCTTGGATGCCACCCAGGGAATCCATATTCTCATCGTGCCATAATAAGTAGACTAAATCTCCCCAGCCCACACACACACAGGAAAATCTTCAGGCCTCTTGTACTCAGCACCTAACAGCAAGCATTGCTTCTAGGCTGATGTTCTTCAATGTCTAAGGAGAGACTCGGGATTGCCTGTGTAGCTAAAAAAGCTGTCTTAATTCTGCTCATTTACCCTTAGAGCTGTCTAAAGGCATTTGATGACTTAAGGTACTGGTAGATCATTACTTCATTTGTTAAGTTTCCTGCTAAAATACAGACAGGTGTGCCTTTTTCACAGGCTTCATAGTCCAGAACTAACAGGTTTCAGGTGTATTTTCAGAGGTTCAGAGCTTCCAGTTCCCTTTAATTGTCTTCTAAAATGTCTGTACCTTTTAACCTAAAGCAATAATCTTTCGCTATGACAACAAGATGTAAATCTGTTCCAGTTGTCTTATAGATACCTACAGGTTTCTGAAAAAAAGCTGTGTTGCTGTGTCAAACATCAGGTCTGGTAAAAAAGCCAACAGTCTCCAGAGCCTATTTTAACCCCACCTATTTTTTCAAGCATCTTTTACAGGTCACTCCTGCTGTCTGGGCCAAGACAAACTTACAAAGCACTCTCAAGACAACATCAACACCTGCACCAGCTCCTGGGACTTCACCATTGCTCCTAACTCTCCTGGTTCAAGGACACCTACCAACTAAAATCTGGTTTTATCTGCTATTGTGTCCCACTTATATACCCAAGCCTCACCTGTACAATCAGAGCACTTCTCTGTCCCATTCTTTCTGGCAGTTAATGACTCTTCCCATAATTAGCCCCATTCATGGGTCAATAATAGTAATATTTTTTTCCTCCTTGCTACCTGTCTTCTCATTTCCTTCCAGAAACAGCTGCCTGAGGTCTCCAGGATGGCAGTAAACCTGATGCCACTCAAGCCACACCTCTTGCTGAGTGTGAGCCCATCAACCACCAGCTCTCCCCTCTTCCATGTTGCCCCACACTCACAGGAAGTAGCCAGACTTGAGCCAACGCCCCTTTATCCAAGGAGTCTAAAGTGTTTGATTGAAGGGCTTCACCTCGGTTTGTTGGCACCCCTTTATACAAAATGTCTGGATTGTTTGCCTGGGGGCTTCACCCCAACTCTTGGCATAAGCTCCTTCTCATGGGAGTTGCCTTAATCTAAATTTCACCTCTGAGAGAGCCTGCCAAATGGTAACCTCTTCCCAGGGAAGGTCGAGAATACCCTCACAGGCTATTTAAACTGTGCCCCAGAGATTGAACACCTAGTCTTTTTGTTTCACATGGTCTCACCTTCTTTCCCTTTTCCTCTCCCCGAGAGTACTCCATTAAACATGGACATCTTTTATTTGGTGTGATTTGGTCTAATTGGGATTATTTGCATCTACGGAGAGGTTTGGTGTCCTGTAACAAGAAACGGGGCCTGCTTGTTGGGGTTTCTGTCCCGCCCAGTTCCCCACAGCCAGCGAGCCCCAAAGAAAATCACACAGAGTCTCTATAAGTTATAAAACTGATTAGTCCATTAGCTCAGGCTTCTTATTAGCTCTTGTAGCTTATATTAACCCATTATTCTGATCTATTTTTGCCATATGGCTCCATACCTTTTTCAGCTGGCAGGTCACATCCTGCTTCCTCAGTGGTCTGCACAGGACTGAGAGGAATCAGCTTCCTTCTTCCCAGAATTCTCCTGTTTTCATTGCATCACCTCTACTTCCTGTCTGGTTTTCCCACCTATACTTCCTGCCTGGCCAATCAGTGTTTATTTAAAACATGATTGTCAGATTACAGACAATTCTTCTACGCCATCTCCCCCTCTTAAAAAAAAAGGAAAATATCCATAGTCCATTTTTTGGGAATGTGGGCATAGTATTCCAGGCTACTTCCAACTGGTTGGGGGCACTGATAATCTTATGGGGACCCAAAGAAAATTTAGAATTATGATCAAATCCTGTGAGTCTTGATCATCTCAGGCAGAAGTCTTGAACCTGTTCTGGATGAAGAACTCAGACATCTGGGCTATCTGTTCCTACCAGAGATTTCTCAGGTGCTCTTCCTTGATCAAAGCTGATTTTTCTTAACTTCGAATGAATCCAGAGCCTCTTGTTTTCTGTGGAAACAAAAGCAAAATCTCTTTTCCAAAGTAACATACCTTTTGACTTCAGTTTTGAAGTCAAGGTATTTTCAAAATACCTATCTTGGATTAATTCTGCAGCATTTATAAACAAATATCTTTTAGTAGCTGTTGCTCCTTCCTCAGCATTCAAACAATTCAAAGAGAGCATAATAGCATACATTCTCAAGATTCTCTGTGCATTTTCCATCTTTATGTGGCTTTATTTTAACCTCTATTTCTTTTATTTTTCCTTTTACTTTTTGAGATAGGTTCTTTGTCCTGAAATAACTCTATAGACCAGGGTATCCTTGAACTCACAGAGATCTGTCTGGCTCTGCTTCCCAGGCAAATCCTACCTGCATGTGCCATCACAACTGGCTACTCTCTCTCTCTCTCTCTCTCTCTCTCTCTCTCTCTTTTTAAAGTTGGTTATATTTCCTTTTTTTTTAAAGAGAAGGAAGTGGTGTGGGAGAATTGTCTATATTCTGTCAATCATGTTTTAAATAAACACTGATTGGCCAGGCAGGAAGTATAGGTGGGAAAACCAGACAGGAAGTAGAAATGATGCAATGAGAACAGGAGAATTCTGGGAAGGAGGAAGTTGATTACTCCCAGTCCTGCACAGACTACCAAGGAAGCAGGATTTGACCTGCCAGCTGAAAAAGGTACTGAGTCATATGGCAAAAATAGATCAGAATAATGGGTTAATATAAGCTACAAGAGCTAATAAGTAGCCTGAGCTAATGTGCCAATCAGTTTTATAACTTATAGAGATCTCTGTGTGATTTTCTTTGGGGCTTGCCGACTTTAGGGTACTGGGGGGGGACAGAAACCGCAACAAGCAGGCCCTATTCATGTTACAGTGTCCTTAAGAAAATACTTAACACGTGCTACTCAACATTTACTGCTGTTTAATTACTTGCATCCTTGAAAAGCTGACAGACTACTTTCTGTTTCCCATAAGTTAAGATGTGGGAATCTCAGCTTCTTCCCCAGCACCATGTCTGTCTGTGCACTACCATATACCACCATGAAGCTAATGGACTAAAGTAAAACTACAAGCCACGCAATTAAATGTTTTCCTTTGTAAAAGTTGTTGTGTTCATGGTATCTCTTCACAGCAACAGAAACCCTAAGACAACAGGTGTGTGTGTGTGCATATGCACACATGCACATACATGCACACATGTTAGACAATACATGCATACACACATAATAATTAGCATGTGTTCAATCCAATATTATGGGAATCCTGAAAATAAGAGAAAATGTGATTTTGCTGAATGGCTTTTGAGGACACAATGAAAGGACAGTCACCTATAACCAGGAAGCTGTGCCTTGAAGGAAAGACACCTTGTTATCAACTTCATCTTGAACTTCTAGCTTTTAGAATTTGAAAGAGAAATGTCTGTCGTTAACATTGAGCAGTATGTGCATTTAATTTTGCAGCACTACTCAGACAGAAAGCAGAGCTGAGGATTCTTTTTGTGTTTACTCATGAGACACACAAGTGAAATGAAGCCTTATGGTTTCTGCATCTCTCTTCTGAGGTATTGCTTGAGACCTCAAATTTATTACCACTTTAGTTTAAAGAAATAAAACAAATAGTTCTAGCTTCTTCTTGAATCATCCCCTCTCTGAGGAAGAACAATTTTGGTGAGCAGGCTTTTTCTGTATTGCTTTACTTTGTACATGCTACTTGAACCTACAGGAGAAATTTTGTATCTACAGTAAATGGAATAAATAATTCTGATGGCATTTGGCAATATGATTAAAAATGTGAAAAAGATACCAGTGTCTATGTGGAATTTAAGGACATATTTACTAAAGTGGATCTTTAACACTTTGATTTAATTAGTTTTTAGTCAATAGTCAACCCCTCTCTGCTTGAAAGTTTTGCAAATTGCAACTTCTCTAGTAGTCTCAGTAGATTCTACCTAAATGCTCTGTAGGTAAATGAAGACTTCACTATCATCTTATATTCTGGAGTTCCTGAGTATGAATTTGCAGGATTTTTGACTATCTCACTTAATGATTCAGTTTGGAAATTGTATATGATTTTATCCGAAATGTAGCAGAGGGGAGCCACTCTACTGTTATGTTGGAGGGCACAGAGAATTTAAAATATTGAACTTTATACTACCCTCTTTCTGCTTGTTAATCACAGAGTCTGAGCATGTTGAAGGCATTCTTAGAGATGTGCATTTGAGTTGGTGCTCTAATTTCTGAAGTGGCTTTGAAATGGATTGTAGCAGGAAGCATCTTTCTTTGATTAGTTCCCACTCGATTCTGGGACAAGATGAGGCACAATCAAGTAAGAGAAATTTGGAGCTCACAGTACTATTCATAAATAAGATAGCTACCCATCTATGATGTCTAATATTTTTGTCTGCTTGACTAGGTTTAGAATAATATAGGAAAACACCACCAGGAATGTTAATGAGAGCATTTCCAGAGAGGTCCAACTGAGGAGGTGTGGTAGTTTAAATGTAATTGGTCCCCATAATTTATAGGGGTTATTAGGCATTATCAAGATATTGGTGTAAGAGGTCCTTTTGTTTTTGTGTTGCTTTCATTGGTTAATTAAGTTCTTCTGATAAGGAAGAACTTAGGTAGACAGAGAAGAGAGAAACGATTTCTTGGAGGAAGAAAGCCAAGTCAGAGAGACACTATGGACCTGCCAGAGACAGACATGCTGACTCTTTCCTGGTAGGCCACTGCCACATGGTGATACAGATTAATAGAAATGGGTTAAATCAAGATGTGAGAGTTAGCCAATAAGAGGCTAGAGATAATGGGCCAAGTGGTAATTTAATGAATAGTTTCTGTGTGATTATTTTGGGTGTAAGCTAGCCAGATGTATAGGACAAACAAAGGGCCACTCTCCTCGTATAACAATATGCGGCTTTGTTGCATTGGGTATGGTCTTGTTGGAGGAAGTCTGTCACTGTGGGAGTGAGCTTTGAGATTTCCTTGGTCAGGATACTACCCAGTGTTGGAGGAGATGACCGCTTGTTCATCTTGGCCGCCTGGCGGCCCAGCTCCAAAATAATCACACAGAAATAGTATTAATTAAATCACTGCTCAGCCCATTAGCTCTAACTTCTTACTGACTAACTCTTACATATTAATTTAACCCATTTCCATGAATCTGTGTATCACCACGAGGTCATGACCTACCAGCAAAGTTTCAGTGTGTCAATCTTCAGCGGCAGATCCATGGCATCCCCCTGACTTCCCCCTTCTTTCTCCCGGGATTGAGTCCATTCCTCCCTCCCTTCCTAAGTTCTGCCCTATCAACAGGCCAAGGCAGTTTCTTTATTCATTAATTGTAATCATAGCACACAGAGGAGACTCCCACATCATGTCCCCTTTTCTGTTTAAATAAAAAAAAGGTTTTAACTTTAACATAGTAAAATTAGATATAGCAAAACAGGTATCAAGCAAGAATTACAGTTACAATATTTCTATTTACTTTATCTTTTATTATTTATTTATTATCTCTTATTATTATAACTCAGGAAAACTATAAATATATATCTATTCATCAACTCCATCAAAGACTCAAGAAGGATATATTACATAAGTAAATAGGAAGTGCATTGTAAGCAACTTCCAAAACTCTAGAATTGACAGAGACATCTCGCTGCCTGGACAGTTACCCAAAGTTCTTCTGTACCATTGGGGTATCCATCTTCAGTATACAGGCCTATAGTATCCAAAAGACTTTTCCATGAAGCAGGAAATTTCAGACAGTTCAGTCACTTTCTTTTGTATCCTATAGAATGTCTCATAGACTCTTTCATGAAGCAAGAACCCTGAAGGATCTTCTCACCTTTAGGCAAGTTCAGCAGTCATTTCTCTGCAAGTCCTGCATGTCCAGTGAAGCAGTCCAGGCAAGAGCAGTTTCTTGCCCAAATGGCTAACCAACTCCATAAGGAGCCTCTTCGATGCCTATCTGTAGTGAGGAGGAGAGAAGGCCTGCTTTTCATCCTACCTGGCTCCCGCACGGCTAGCTTTACACCTGAAATAACAACACACAAATTGTATTCATTTGAATACTGCCTGGCCCATTAGGTCTAGCCTCTTACTGGCTAATTCTCACATCTTGATTAACCCATTTCTAATAATATGTGTAGCACCATGAGGAGTGGCTTACCAGAAAAGATTCAGCATGTCTGACCTGGCGGCTGGCTCCATCGCATCTGACCAGAGAGGAGAGGCATGGTGATTCCCTCACTTTCTCCCAGCATTCTGTTGTGTTTACTCTGCCTACCTAATTTTTTGTCCTATCAAAGGGCCAAGGCAATTTCTTTATTAACTAATGAAAGTAGAAGGCCCACCTACATCACCTATCTTACTCTTTAAGTAGCTTGTTCTTGCCAGGAGCAGATGTGTCTCACTGTCATGAAAAGTCCTAAGTTATTAAAACATTTAAAATGCTATATTCTGAAGATATTTGAAAGATTTGAAGAATATCTAACTGAAATATATCTCTATATGTCTATAAAAACTAACTAACATGACTACAATCTTGACTCTTACAGATGACTATTAACCTATATTTCTTAATTATATATTACATTTTAAAATGAACCACACAAATACAATATCTTAATCAAGAGTGTGATTATACATATAACAAAATTGACCTTAAATTTGTATCAATAAACCAAGATTCATACCAATGCAAATTATTTATCTATAGTATATGATCCTTTATATATAAACAAACATTTATAAACTATATTTGGGAATATGAGCTTAGTTCTGTCCATACTGCTTTCTGTTGTTTTGGAGGGCACTGTTCCTCATCTTTCATGGTGTACCCTGTGTGCTAGGTTCATTTGAGTCAGCAGTTGGGCAAAGTAATTTTTAGGCGGTGTTCATGGCAACTTTTCAGTGGGTTGTGGTCTATCAAACCATATTGGTCTGGAAGCAATCCACAGGTTCTCATCTTCTCTGAAACAAAAGAAGAACCTCTTTTCCAAAGCAGCATATCCTTAGACCCAAATTTGTAAGTCATGATACATTTATAATATACATGCTGGTTTAGCTTTGCAGCCTATACAATAAAACATCTCTCTGTATTTAGCTCATTTACACTCAAAAATTTCATAGATAACACAATAATATGCATAATCCAGACTCTCTGTGTATTCTCTACACGTGGCTTATTTTTCTTTACTCCTTCTAATCTATGACCCTCTGTACTCTGTTTCTTTAAAGACTTTGTTTTATAGTTTAAAAACCATTTACTTCTTTTTATAATTGTTTATATTATTTTTATTTTTTCTTCCAAGGCTATGTATATTCATTCAACACTATGACTCATCTGGATTTGTCTTTATTGCATATCTGTAATTATTTTGTGATCAGAATCATTTTTTAAAATGCTAAGCATGTTGGACTCAGTGGCCCTGGGTACTGTCTCTGCATCTCTCAGGCTTTAAATATGGTGGAGGTAGTTCACCTCACTGCTAGGACTGCTGGGTAGGAGCCATCCTCATCACGTAAACTCTGGGTAGCAACCTGCAGGATATACATCCTTTTTTTCTGAGTAAAAGTTAAATACACCATGCAGTGTGGCCTGGAAATATCTCTGTGTATGGTGGCAGGAATCCGCCATGCTCTTCTGCTTGTGCATGCCCCACAACCCTGATCCCATTGCCTGCCTAAGCAAGCTGCGCGAAGCTGGTCCCAGCTACTTTCCTCCTGACTCTGAGTGGGCGCACAAAAACACAGGCCCATAAATGGCATTCAAATGCCCCATAGTCGGAGTTTGAGCTGGCAGCATTGCCCAGCAAGTTGCCTTTTTAAAAAGGTGTGGCTTTTTTCCTGCTATGGCTGAATCAGGAAAACCTCTCTTAAAGGTTTTGTGGCACACTGCCAGCAAAAGCAGGAAGCTGTGTTAAACTCTGTAATTTGTGTCTAGAATTAAGCTCTCTCAGGTTTTTAAGTGGATTTAGTCTACCACATTGGCACCAATTTGTTGGAGGAGAGGGTTGCTTGTTTATCCCTGCCACCTGGCTGCCCAGCCCCAAAATAATCACACAGAAACTGTGTTAATTAAATCACTGCTTGGCCTATTAGCTCTAACTTCTTATTGGCTAACTCTTACATATTAATTTAACTCATCTTCATTAATCCATGTATCATCATGAGGTCATGACCTAACAGCAAAGTTTCAGCACGTCAATCTTTGGTGGTGCATCCATGGTGTCCCTGTGACTCCACCCTTCTTTTTCCGAGCATTTAGTCCAGTCCTTCCCGCCTACCTAAGTTCTGACCTATTAACAGGCCAAGGCAGTTTCTTTATTCATTAATGGCAATCACAGCACACAGAGGGGACTCCCACATCAACCCAGTGTCTCAGGTTGATTTCCTGTTGTTGCCTGCAAGATGTAGGACTTTCAGCTACCATTCCAGCACCATGTCTGCCTACATGCCACCAGGTCACACCCTGATGATAATGGACTTAACCTCTGAAAACGTATGCCAACCCAATTAAATGTTTTATTGATAAGAGCTGCCATGGTCATAGTGTCTCTTCATAGCATTTAAACCCTTAACTAAGATAGGAAGGAAGACTTCATGAATGTGAGTGTCACCATCCTATGATGTGGGATCTCTGAGTGAATAAAAAGGGATAAAAGAAAACAGAGTACAATATTGATATCTCTCAGAGATTCCTGAGTGTGCATATATGTGACCAGTTGTTTTATACTCCTGCCCATGCCTTTGTCATCATGGCAGTTCTTAATCCATGAGCAAAACTAACAAACTCCTAAGTTGCTTTTGCAGGGGTTTTGTCATAGCCATGAGAAAAGTTAACTAACAAAGCACCTTACTTTTGGTTTTATTTTTAAAGAAATGACATGAGCCAGAATGTGTTTTAAAATAGTTTGAGACCTCTGAAGAAAGAAGTAGAAAAAGACACTTAAAAAATGGAAAGACATTCCCTTTTCATGAACTGATAGAATTAAAATTGTGAAAATGACTACTTTCTCAAAAGCAACTTTAAGATTCAAAACATTTCCAATCAAAATGTTCATTTCATTGTTCCCAGGAAAACAAGAAAAAACAAATCTAAAAACCCCAATGGAAAAAAAAAGTCCAAAATGTCTTAAAATCCATATGGAAACATGAAAGAGCCCAGATACTCAAAACAATTCTGAGCAAAAAGAGCAATGTTGGAGGGATTCTATTCCAAATATCAAACTATATTACAGAGTCATTGTAATAAAAACAATGTGGTACTTGCATGAAAACAAACATGTAGACCAATGGAACAAAACTGAAGATGCTAACATGAGTACCTGTAACGCCAATCATTTAATATTTGACAAATACAAAAACACACACTGGAAAAAAATCATCTTCAACAAACGGTGCTGAGAAAACTGGTTGTACACATTCAGAAGAATGAAATAAAATCACCTTGCATTAAAAACTACCTCTGAATGGGTGAAAGACTGAAATGCAAAGTGAGAAACACTGAAGCTGCTAGAAGAAAACAGACTGCACTCTACAGGGTATACGTGCAGGTAAGGACTTCCTGAATAGTTTCCATTTGCCCAAGAACTGAGACCAACAGTTGACAAGTGGGACTTCATAAAAGACTTCTTCACAGCTAAAGAAACAGCAAGCCACATGAAAGGAAAGTCCATAGAATCAGAGACAATCTTTGTAAGCTATATATTCAACAGGCAATAACTATCTAGAATACATAAAGAACTCAAAACCAAATTGGGGTATTTTGAAAGTAAATGGTCACCAAAGGGAATGGCACCTTTAGAAGGTGTGGCCTCGTTGGAGGAAGGGTGTTACTTTGAGGTCCTCTACATGCTTAAGCCATGCCCAGTGACCACTTCCTGTTGCCTGCACAAGATGTAGGACACACTTACTTCTCCAGCACCATGTTTGCCTGTACACCACCATGTATCACCATGATGATAATGGACTGAATTTCTGAACTGTGTGTGGGCCACTACAATTAAATGTTTTTCTTTAGAAGAGTTGCCATTGTTATAGTGTACCTTCACAACAATAGGAACGCCAAGACACAAAGCACAAAGCAAAAAAAAAAAAAAACCCACCCAGAAGAAAAAAGAGAGACTAAGAAATATTTTTAAGAAATGATCATTGTACCTAGCAATTAGATAAATGCAAAAGAAACAAACAAATAAATTGAGATTTCATCGGACACCAATCAGAATGACAATGATTAACAATATTACTAATAACAAATTTTGGAGAGGGTGTTGTAAACGGGAAACTCATTCACAGTTGGTAGGGTTGCAGTCTGTTCTAGCTGGTCTGGAAATCACTTTGGGGACTCCTCAAAAAGCTGACAGTAAATCTACCATATGACATAACCATGCCACTAATTGGCATATGCCCAAAGAACTTGGTATCCTATCCCACAAATACTACCTAAGGCACATTCATTGCTGCTCTATTTACAATAGCTAGGAAATGGAAACAACCAAAATATTGTTCAGATAATAAATGGATAATGAAAATGTAGTGTATATTCAGTACGGAATACTTTTCAGATGTAAAGAAAAATGAAGTCATGAACTTTGCAGGTAAATGAATGAAATTAGACAAAATCACATTGAATCAGCTAATCCAGACCTAGAAAGACAAATGTCACATGTTATATTTTATCTGTGATTCCTAGTTTCAAATATTCAGATGTAAATATATATACTAGAAAAAGTAGAAAATCAAAAAGGAGTCATTGTTGGGGGAAGGCATTAGATGGAGAAATAGCAGAGGACAAGTGATCCAAAAGGAGCTCTAATTAGTAAAGGAGGATATATAAATACACAATGAGGGTAAAATAATATTAAGAATATCTGAAAAAGTCACAAGAAATCATATTATTAACTGTATTCCTAAAAGTACCGGAATACAGTAAGTTGGTATATAAATATACATAGAATTTAAACGAAACTTTCTCATCTGGATTAGCAATGTTCTCTTCAAGAGCCATAGACCATCTAATAAACACTAAACACCAGGCATGAAAAACCCTCCTTTTCGGTAGTCACTAAAGTTGTCCAAGCGACTTCCAAACCATTATAAGATATTGTTATTGTCTTTGGTTGTTCCCATATGTGGACTGTAAGTCCCATTGTTGAAGACACCATGCACTCAGGCCTCTGAGCTGCAACTGACTTAAAGCCTTCTCTCTGAGGGCCAGCTTTCATGACACCAGAAGATGCTATGCAAGTGTCCAAAGGACAGAAGCCACCAACAGTTCTACTCTGCTATGACATATAGGAACCACAACAATGGCCATCTCAGCTCAGTAGTCTATGGGTACAGTATTGGCATGCATACCTTTCTGATAACCTACACTGCCACCCCTTTTGTTCCAAGACAGAATTTCTTTGAGTAGCCTTGGCTTTCCTGGAACTAGACAAGGCTGGCCTTAATCTCTAGAGATCTGCCTCTAGCCTCCTCAGTGCTGAAATTAAAGCCATGTGCTGCCACCACCACCTGGCCCAACAGCAACTCTTTAATTGAACTTAAGACTCAGTCAACAATAAGACATCAACTTTGAGCAGATTGTATTTATATATTTATATACTTGAGAATATACATATATTCATATCTATCTATCTATCTATCTATCTATCTATCTATCTATCTATCTACAATTATTGAAAAAAAGGGGCCATGAATTTGAAACACCAAAAGAGACAAGGATGGGTACATAGAATTTTCAGAAGGAGGAAAGGAAAGAGGGAAATGGTGTTTTGTTATTATAATCTCAAAAAAATACTGAAAAGTGGTTTAAAGCTGTGGAAAAGACTTTTTCCCATCTACTCTGAGCAGTTTGGATCAAACAGAAAAGTGACAGAAGAAGCTCTTGGGGGACTGTTTTTGCAGATTTTCTCTTTCTGTATTGGTGAAGATTAACAGAATTTTTAGCTGAGAAGAACATGTAAAGCTCTGAGCACCAAACAGAAATGTAGAAATCTATGGCAAGAACCATGAGATTGGCTTACTTCCAGACACTATTCATAAATATTCTGGGGAATGACTTATAGGGAGTTTTAGGGATAATTCTTGAGGAAAAGTAAAAAGGTGTTCTTCTAGTAATAATCTACAAGGTGTATGCTAGGGCATCCTTGGCCTAGAGTTTGTAAGATATTTGTTTTGTGCCAAAGGACCTGGAGAATTACCTGAGCTATCAATTATTTTTGCAAGTCATTTCAGTGAGAGTTTGTATGTCACCTGTGAGTTCTAGTTCTTCTATCAGAGTTGTTTGGATAAAAAATATATTAAGATGAATAAGAATGTTTTGTGTTGGACTTTCTTGACCAACAATCCCCCAAATAATGACACAGAGGCTTACTTTTAATTATAACAACTTGGCCTCTGGTTTAGACTTGTTCCCAAATAGGTCTTATAACTTAAATTAACCTGTTTTTATTATTCTACATTCTGTCACATGGTTTTAATTTCTCTTCCATTCTGTCTATTCAACTCTCTCTATGATTAGTTGGTTTCTCCCTCACATACCTAGACTCAATCTGGTGCACGGGATCCAAACTCAGGTCATCACATTTATGTAGCAGGCACCTTACCCACTGAGCAATCTCCTTCAGGGCACTCCATTTTAAAGAAAGACTGGATGCCGAATGGCAATAACTGAGAACAAGACCCAGTACTCTAAATGACCTAGTAGATGTCTGGGAGTCATTTCTATTAACTTGATTTTGTTCTAAAAGAGTGATAATCTTAGAAAGAGAATGCAACCACAACTCAGTTAGTGAGAACATTACTGGGTCAGGGTTCCAATCTTATGCAATCGATTTTATGTTACACAGAAGTTTCTAACAAATTAATTGAACTTCCATTTGTATTGCAGAGACTCTGTAGATATTCTTTCCAGAAGCAGGTACATGATACAGAAGTCAGATAATTATTCTAAAATGCTGTAGGAAAATAAATGGTGTCTCTGAGAGTAATATTCATTCCTTTTGATATTTGACCATGCCTACTCAGCTACAGCAAACTTCCCATATTTTTTACTTGTAATTTTAATATAAAATGGGATACATAATTTCAACTGTATTTCAGAATTCCTTTAAAAATGAAAAGAACACTTTTAAACATGACTACAAGACTAGAATATTTGGCTTATTCAGCAAAATTTCATGTTCTAGTCAAGGTAGAAATGATTATGGCATCACAGCAAGATCCACACTGAGTCACACTAAGACCCAAATGCTTATTTTGGGAGCAGTGTTCTCACTTAACAAGGAAACACAACAAAGCTGATACTACATGTCTGTGGTGATTCAAGAGATTTGGAAAGCTCTCATATTTGTTGACAAAGTGTGGGCACACAGGTTGAATCTGTAATATTGCCGAAATAATGGATTTCTATAGAACTGGAAAGAACTTGTGAGTGTATGCACATACATGTTCATGGCGCACGCACACTTATACTGTGTAGGCCAGAGGACAACCTTGGGGATCATTCCTGGATATGGTGCACTTTACTTTTGTTAATCAAATCTCTACAGAACATGGATGCTCCTTTGGTTCCTTCAGTCTATAGCTATTGAGTTACCAAGCCCACTGGGGCATGGTCTCTGTCTTTTTAAAAAGCAATGGCAGCCCTCTGCTCGCTCTCTTGCTCCAGCAATCAGACTCCTTTCCTGGCTGTCGTGTAGGACAGTGTTCTGTAAGTTTCCCCCTCAAATAAATAACTCTTTGAATCCAAACTGGTGTGGGATTGTGTCACGCTTTATCTGGCACCCAACGTTTGGTTTTAGAACCATCCTTCATCCCCCCATCCACCATCCCCTGGCTCGGCTGCCTGCCTCTGGCTTGGCTGCCTGCCACCAGCTCGGCTTGGCACGAGCCCTCCCTCAGCTGTGGAAACTCCACGCCTCCCGGGATCCACAGGCCTTAATAGTTTGGGTGGGTTTTAAGCACAGCGCTTTAAGCACAGAGTCAGAGCACAAGCCATTGCCACATCTGGCAGAACCACTATTTGAAATACCTGCCACAGCATTTGCACCATGACCTTTGTCCCAGTGGAACAGCATAGGGACGCTGGGTAAGCAGTCAACCGTTCTCGTAGCAGCTGTGTCAGAACCCCCTGTATCAAGTTGAAGCAGAGCAGGTGCCCGGGGTGAGCTGTGTTGTTTATCAGCCACTGGAAGCTCCCTGGAATTTTGAACATCTAACTTCTCAAGTACCACAGGATCTATCCTGACACCTTTCCATTGATTCTGGTCATGACTCAGAAACACCGCCATCTGCTGGTTAACAGGTAAAATGGCAGGTTTCATTTTTAATGTGACTCTAGCTGTGGCTTTTGCTGCCATTTTGGAAGAAATCACAAGAGACCTATATGCCTATGGAGGTACCTCAATTTACTGGTTATTAGGTTTCAGTTTCCTTCTTCATATTATATCATTATGGAAGTATAAGGCATTAATTGATAGGATTAATACCATGATAGGCAAAATTGACTCCTTATCTAAGGGTACTAGGAATTTACCTGAAAGGGTACAGGCTGTTGAATTTAACTTTCAAAAGTTATCACAGAGTTTTGATAAGGTAACAGAGTAACAGACAGAATATACCTGCAGGATGGCAACTTACACGATATCCAGGGGCAATTCAAGGTCTAGATGTTATCTTTGAAAGAAAACATTAAGACCTTGGAATCACAGGTGCAGAATGGGGACCAGAAAATTAATACCATAGGGAAATCACTAGAAACCTTTGCAGGTCAGGAGATTCAGGACTTATGTGGGACAATGATTAAGAGATTTGAAATGATTGAGGAAATTATTAGAGCTGATGAACTGGGTGAGAAGACACAAGGGCAGGACACAATGCCATCACCAGCTGTCAGAACTGGTTTGCCCAGGGTTTTAGTGACATACCCTGTAATTTATTCTGACAAAGCATCAACTTCTAAAGGCTCAAAAGGAGCCAAAGAAGGTAGATGGACACCAATAGGAATGAATGATCTGAAGGAAATTAAGCACACCATCATTACTTATGACTTGCACTCTACATTTGTTAAGGAAATTTTTTTTTTACTTTCTTTTTTTTATTAATTAATTTATTTAATTATTAAATATTTCTGCCTCTTCCCCGCCACCACCTCCCATTCCCTCCCCCTCCCCCAATCAAGTCTTCCTTCCTCCTCAGCCCAAAGAGCAAGTAGGTTTCTCTGCCCTGTGGGAGGTCCAAGGACCACCCACCTCCATCCAAGTCTATTAAGGTGAGCATCCAAACTACCTGGGCTCCCACAAAGCCATTACGTGCAATAGGATCAAGAACCCATTGCCATTGTTCTTCAGTTCTCAGTAGTCCTCATTGTCCATTATGTTCAGCGAGACCGGTTTTGTCCCATGCTTTTTCAGTCCCCGGCCAGCTGACCTTGGTGAGTTCCCGATAGAACATCCCCATTGCCTCAGTGTGTGGGTGCACCCCTCGCAGTCCTGAGTTCCTTGCTCGTGCTCACTCTCCTTCTGTTCCTCCTTTGGATCGTGAGACTTCAGTCCAGTGCTCAAATGTTGGTCTCTGTCTCTGTCTTCTTTCATCGCCTGATGAAGGTTAATATTCAGGGGGATGCTTATATGTTTTTCTTTGGGTTCACCTTCTTATTTAGCTTCTCTAGAATCACGAATTATAGTCTCAATGTCCTTTATTTATGGCTAGAAACCAAATATGAGTGAGTACATCCCATGTTCCTCTTTTTGGGTCTGGCTTACCTCACTCAGGATAGTGTTTTCAATTTCCGTCCATTTGTATGCAAAATTCAAGAAGTCATTGTTTTTTACTGCTGAGTAGTACTCTAATATGTATATATTCCATACTTTCTTCATCCATTCTTCCATTGAAGGACATCTAGGTTGTTTCCAGGTTCTGGCTATTACAAACAATGCTGCTATGAACATAGTTGAGCATATACTTCTGTTGTATGTTTGGGCATCTCTTGGGTATATTCCCAATAGTGGTATTGCTGGGTCGAGAGGTAGGTTGAACCCGACTTTCCTGAGAAACCACCACACTGCTTTCCAAAGTGGTTGCACAAGTTTGCATTCCCACCAGCAATGGATGAGAGTGCCCCTTTCTCCACAACCTCTCCAGCAGAGGCTATCATTGGTGTTTTTGATTTTAGCCATTCTGACAGGTGTAAGATGGTATCTTAATGTTGTCTTGATTTGCATTTCCCTGATTGCTAAGGAAGTTGAGCACGATCTTAAGTGTCTTTTGGCCATTTGAACTTCTTCTGTTGAAAAGTCTCTGTTCAGCTCAGTGCCCCATTTTATAATTGGATTGATTAGCCTTTTACGGTCTAATTTCTTGAGTTCTTTGTATATTTTGGATATCAGACCTTTGTCAGTTGCGGGTTTGGTGAAGATCTTCTCCCAGTCAGTGGGTTGCCTTTCTGTCTTAGTGACAGTGTCCTTTGCTTTACAGAAGCTTCTCAGTCTCAGGAGGTCCCATTTATTCAATGATGTCCTTAGTGTTTGTGCTGCTGGGGTTATACGTAGGAAGTGTTCTCCTGTGCCCATGTGTTGTAGAGTACTTCCCACTTTCTCTTCTATCAGGTTCAGTGTGTTTGGACTGATATTGAGGTCTTTAATCCATTTGGACTCAAGTTTTGTGCATGGTGATAGATATCGATCTATTTTCATTCTTCTACAGATTGACTTCCAGTTCTGCCAGCACAATTTGTTGAAGATGCTCTCTTTTTTCCATTGTATACTTTTAGCTCCTTTATCGAAAATCAGGTGTTCATAGGTTTGTGGGCTAAAGTCAGGGTCTTCTATTCTATTCCATTGGTCGACTTCTCTGTTTTTATGCCAGTACCAAGCCGTTTTCAGTACTGTAGCTCTGTAATAGAGTTTGAAGTCAGGCATGGTAATGCCTCCAGACGATCCTTTATTATATAAGATTGTTTTGGCTATCCTGGGTTTTTTGTTTTTCCATATAAAGTTGATTATTGTCTTCTCCAGATCTGTGAAGAATTTTGATGGGATTTTGATGGGGATAGCGTTGAATCTATAGATTGCTTTTGGTAGAATTGCCATTTTTACTATGTTGATCCTCCCAATCCAAGAGCAAGGGAGGTCCTTCCATTTTCTGGTGTCCTCTTCAATTTCTTTCTTCAAAGACTTAAAGTTCTTGCCAAATAGATCTTTCACTTCCTTGGTCAGAGTTACCCCAAGGTATTTTATGCTATTTGTGGCTATCGTGAAAGGTGATGCTTCTCTGATTTCCCTCTCTGCTTCCTTATCCTTAGTGTATAGGAAGGCAACTGATTTTTTGGAGTTGATATTGTATCCTGCCACATTACCAAAGGTGTTTATCAGCTGTAGGAGTTCTTTGGTAGAGTTTTTGGGGTCGCTTATGTATACTATCATATCATCTGCAAATAATGAAAGCTTAACTTCTTCCTTTCCAATATGGATCCCCTTGATCCCCTTATGTTGTCTTATTGCTATTGCTAGAACTTCAAGCACTATATTGAAGAGGTATGGAGAGAGTGGACATCCTTGTCCTGTTCCTGATTTTAGTGGGATGGCTTTGAGTTTTTCTCCATTTAATTTAATGTTAGCTGTCGGCTTGCTGTAAATAGCTTTTATTATATTTAGGTATGACCCTTGTATCCCTAATCTCTCCAAGACCTTTATCATAAAGGAGTGTTGAATTTTGTCGAATGCTTTTTCAGCATCTAATGAAATGATCATATGGTTTTTTTCTTTCAGTTTATTTATATGGTTGATTACATTGATAGATTTGCGTATGTTGAACCAGCCCTGCATCTCTGGAATGAAGCCTACTTGATCATAATGGATAACTTTTCTAATGTGTTCTTGGATTCGGTTTGCCAGTATTTTATTGAGAATTTTTGCATCGATGTTCATGAGTGAGATAGGCCTGTAATTCTCTTTCTTGGTTGGGTCTTTGTGTGGTTTTGGTATCAGGGTAACTGTAGCTTCATAAAAGGAATTTGGCAATGACTCTTCTGTTTCTATATTGTGAAATACATTAAGAAGTATAGGTATTAGCTCTTCTTGGAAGTTCTGGTAGAATTCTGCATTGAAACCATCTGGCCCTGGGCTTTTTTTGGAAGGGAGATTTTTGATAACTGTTTCTAATTCTTCGCAACTAACAGGTCTATTTAGATCGTTCACCTGGTCTTGGTTTAGGTTTGGTATATGGTACTTATCTAAAAAAGTGTCCATTTCTTTTGCATTTTCCAGTTTTGTGGCATACAGGCTTTTGTAGTAAGATCTAATGATTCTCTGAATTTCCTCTGTGTCTGTGGTTATGTCCCCCTTTTCATTTCTGATCTTATTTATTTGCGTGTTCTCTCTCTGTCGTTTAATTAGTTTGGATAGGGGTTTGTCAATCTTGTTGATTTTCTCCAAGAACCAACTTTTTGTTTCATTGATTCTTTGGACTGTTTTCTGTGTTTCTATTTTGTTGATTTCTGCCCTCAGTTTGATTATTTCCAGTCTTCTACTCCTCCTGGGCGCGTCTGCTTCTTTTTTTTCTAGAGCTTTCAGGTGTGCTGTTAAGTCCCCAATGTATGCTTTCTCCGTTTTCTTTAAGTGGGCACTTAGTGCTATGAACTTTCCTCTTAGCACTGCTTTCATCGTGTCCCATAGGTTTGAGTATGTTGTCTCTTTGTTTTCATTAAATTCAAGGAAGACTTTAATTTCTTTCTTAATTTCTTCCTTGACCCAGGTGTGGTTCAGTAGTTGACTGTTCAGTTTCCATGAGTTTGTCAGCTTTCTGGGGGTAGCTTTGTTGGTGGCTTCTAACTTTAATCCGTGGTGATCTGATAAGACACAGGTGGACACTGATATTTTTTTGTATCTGTGGAGGTTTCCTTTGTTTCCAAGTATGTGGTCAATTTTTGAGAAGGTTCCATGAGCTGCAGAGAAGAAGGTGTATTCTTTCCTATTTGGGTGGAGTGTTCTATAGATGTCTGTTAAATCCATTTGATTCATTACCTTCAACAATTCTCTTAATTCTCTATTAGTTTTCTGTCTGATTGACCTGTCCATTGGTGAGAGAGGTGTGTTGAAGTCTCCTACTACTAGTGTGTGTGATTTGATGTCTGCCTTGAGTTTTAGCAATATTTCTTTTACATAAGTGGGTGCTTTTATATGAGGGGCATAGATATTCAGGATTGAGACTTCATCCTGCTGAATCGTTCCTGTTATGAGTATAAAGTGTCCCTGTCGATCTCTTCTGATTGATTTTAGTTTGAAGTCAGTTTTGTTAGAAATTAGTATGGCCACACCTGCTTTTTTCTTAGGACCATTTGCTTGAAAAACCTTTTCCCAACCCTTTACTCTGAGTAGATGCCTGTCTTTGTGGTTGAGATGAGTTTCTTGCAAACAGCAGACTGTTGGATCCTGTTTTCGTATCCAATCTCTTAGCCTGTGCCTTTTTATTGGTGAATTGAGACCATTAATATTAAGTGATATTAATGACCAGTGGTTGTTAACTCCGGTTATTCTTACTGCTTTTGGTAGAAGAGTTTGTGTGTCTCCCTTCTTTGAGTTGTGCTGTTGAAGGGTCGCTAGATGCCTGGGTTATTGTAGGCAGTGTTGGCAATGTTGGCTTCCTTGGGTTGTGATTTTCCTTCTATTACTTTCTGTAGGGCTGGATTTGTGGCAACGTATTGTTTAAATTTGTTCTTATCCTGGAATGTCTTGTTTTCTCCATGATAGTGAACGATAGCTTGGCTGGATATAGTAGTTTGGGTTTGCATCCATGGTCTCTTAGTTGCTGTAGTACCTCTATCCAGGACCTTCTGGCTTTCATGGTTTCCATAGAGAAGTCAGGTGTAAGTCTGATCAGTTTACCTTTATAAGTTACTTGGCCTTTTTCCTTTGCAGCTCTTAATATTCTTTCTTTAATCTGTATATTTTGTGTTTTGATTATTATATGGTAAGGGGACTTTTTTTTTGATCCAGTCTGTTTGGTGTTCTGTATGCTTCTTGAATATTCAAAGGAATATCTTTCTTTATGTTGGGGAAGTTTTCTTCCATAGTTTTGTTAAAAATGTTTTCTGGACCTTTGAGCTGTGCCTCTTCTCCTTCTTCTATCCCCATTATTCTTAGGTTTGGTCTTTTTATTGTGTCCCATATTTCCTGAATGTTTTGTGATGAGAATTTGTTGGTTTTGGTGTTTTCTTTGATCAGTCCGTTTATTTTCTCTATGTTGTCTTCAGAATCTGAGATTCTTTCTTCTATCTCTTGTATTCTATTGATTATGCTTGTTTCTGTAGTCTCTGCTCGTTGACCTATATTTGCCATATCCAGCTGGTCCTCAGTTTGTGTTTTCTTCCTTGCTTCCATTTCAGTTTTCAATTCTTGGACTGTTTCCATTACCTGTTTGATCATTTTTTCTTGGCTTCCCAGGGTATCATTTACGTATTTACTCATTTCTTCAAACTTTTTGTTATACTTCTCATCCATTTCTATGAGGGCGTTTTTTACATGTTGTTTAAGGGACTCTATTGCTTTCAAAAAGTCAGTTTTTTCCTCTTCTCCTGTGTTAGGGTGTTCAAGTCCTTGTGTTGTAAGATCATTGTGTTCTGGTGTTTTCATGTTGTTTTTCAGATTGTTGGGTGGATTCTTGCCTTGGCGTCTGCCCATCTCCTCTTACCGATGCTATCTATTGGGTTTGATTTAATTGTAGCGGGGCAATCTGCTCTCAGTGCAGGCTTCACTGTTTCTTGCCCGCACTATCCTGCATCCAGTGCCTCTGCCGCCCGGGCCTGCCTGCCGGTGCCTCCACCACCCGGAACTGTCTGTGCGCCGGTGCTTCTGCCGCCTAGGCCTGCCTTCCGGTGCCTCCGCCACCTGGGCCTGTCTGCGCGCCGGTGCTTCCGCCGCCTAGGCCTGCCTGCCGGGCCTGACTGCCGGTGCCTCCGCCACCCAGGCCTGCCTGCAAGGTGGTGCCTCTGCCGCCCGGACTTGCCTGCCTGCTGGTGCCTCCGCCTCCCGGGCCTGCCTGCGCGCCGGTACTTCCGCCGCCTAGGCCTGCCTGCCGATGCCTCCGCCGCCCGGGCCTGCCTGCCGGTGCCTCCGCTGCCCGGAACTGTCTGTGCGCCGGTGTTTCCACCGCCTAGGCCTGCCTGCCGGGCCTGCCTGCCGGTGCCTCCACCGCCCGGAACTGTCTGTGTGCCGGTGCTTCCGCCGCCTAGGCCTGTCTGCCGGTGCCTCCGCCACCTGGGCCTGCCTGCGCGCCGGTGCTTCTGCCGCCTAGGCCTGCCTGCTGGGCCTGACTGCCGGTGCCTCCTGTTAAGGAAATTATAAGGACTTGGGCTTCTAATGTCAGGGCTATAGCCCATGAGTTCTTCCAGTTAGCATTGGTGGTGTTGGAAGATGGACTTTCCTTGATGTTTGGACTTTATTTCAGAGAAGAATCCAAACATATGGAACAACAAGGAAGAGCAAAAGGTGTGGAGGTTTCACAGGATCAAATTCTTGGCGTAGGAGTATATGCTGATCCACAGATCCAAACTCTTTATGATGAAGAATTATTGTCCCTATGCCACATAGCAGCCTTGAATGTGTGGGATAGGATACCAGAACGAGAGAGAAAGATAGAATCATATACAGGGTTAGGCAAGGACAGGGAGAACCCTATACTGACTTTTTGCAAAGATTAAGGCTCTGAACATAGAAGTAACAGACCCAGAAGCTAGATGACTAATTCTTGAATCACTGGCTTTTGAAAGTGCAAACTTAGATTGCAAAAGGATAATTGGGCTTTTAAGGTCTAGATTAGCACCTTATGGATGAATGGATCCAGCATACCATGAACAACCTTTAATTATGATGATGAACATTGGGTAGGAGAAGCGATTTCCAAAGCGATGAGGGGACATCAACCTGCCAAATGTTTTAACTGTGGTAAATTAGGACACCTAAAAAGGGATTGCAGTCAAGGAATTTCTAGGAATAACTCTTCATCTGCGAATGACAAGAATAGGAAACCTCGACCTTCAGGTATATGTAGGAGGTGTGGTAAAGGGCAACATTGGACCAATGAATGCAGATCAACAACAGACAGACAAGGCAACCTGATACCATGGGGAAACTCCCTGAGGGGCCTCTCACAGGCCCCAAGCCACAAGTGGCCTAGTCATTCCCAGTAACCATGGGAGACATGTCACACGAGAAAAATTAAAAATGCTAGAACGTTCTGAGAAAGATCATAACGTTCTAAATGATGACTCAAATTTGGAGAATAAGCTAGAAATTCAATTAGGAAATAAGAAACATATATTTTGGAAAACCTCTATAAATGATTAGAGTGCTGAGAGTGCATATAAATGAAATTGTGATTTTTGACTTGATAGACACAGAAGCAGATGTGAGTATCATCACTCCAGAATCTTGGCATCCAAATTGGCCTGTTCAAGAGGCAGATGTTCAATTACTAGGAATTGGAACCAAATCTTGAGTTAACAAATCACGAGATGGGTTGACTGTATTGGGCTAGAAGGTCAAAGAGGAAAGCTAAGGCCATATTTAGCTGATATTGCAATAAATTTATGGGGCTATGACCTGCTACATCAATTAAATACTCAGATTAACATTCCTGCAGCCCCAGGAACACATAATTTTGGGAAGGATGTAATAAGGTACTATGCACAAAGGTCACCAGCCATTCAGGCTGTACAAGAACATAAAGCAACTAACAAACCAATGTCCCTTACCTTAAAAATGGCTGTCTGAGAAGCCAATATGGGTTAAGCAATAACCTCTAGCTGAAGATAAATTGCAGGCTTTAGAACAATTGGTTCAGGAGCAATTAGATGCTCAACATATTGAGGAGTCAACTAGCCCTTGGAATTCTCCTGTGTTTGTTGTAAAAAAGAAATCTGGAAAATGGAGAATGGTGACAGATCTAAGGGCTGTCAACAAGGTCATTCAACCTATGGGACCTCTATGGTCTGGAATTCCTTTGCCTTCTCTGTTACCCAAAGGATGGCCTCTTACAGTTATTGATTTGAAGGATTGCTTCTTCACTATACCTTTACAAGAAAAGGATAGAGAAAAATTTGCCTTCACAGTGCCAACTTATAATAATTCTCAGCCTACTAGGAGATACCTAATGGTCTATCCTACCACAGGGATGCTCAATAGCCCCAGCCTGTGTCAATACTTTGTAAATCAGCCATTGGAAATAATATGTAAGCAATTCCCTAAGTCTATAATTTACCATTACATAGATGACATTTTGTTATCTGATTCAAACATCAATACTTTAGAAAGAATGTTTGAGCCAGTAAAGATAGTTTTGCCTAAATGGGGATTACAGGTTGCTTCTGAAAAGATTCAAAGAGGAGATTCTGTTAATTACCTAGGTTACAGAATAGGTTTACAGAAATTAGGACACAAAAGGCACAAATTAGGAGAGACCAGTTACAGACTCTTAATGACTTTCAAAGATTGTTAGGAGACATTTCCAGTTTCCAACTGGCTGTTGCGATAACACCTGATCTAATAATTCATTTAAACAGAACCTTAGATCGTGACAAAGATTTGTATAGTCCCAGAGAATTAACAGCTGAAGCAGAAAAGGAACTGACAATGGTTGAGGAAAAATTAAAAGGAGGCACATGTGCATACCACTGAATTTATACCAGATGATACAGAGTTGACTTCACTGTTTATCCAGGTACAAGACATAACCAGGAATAGGCTTTGTCCAATGTACACAACACACATCTGATCCCATATGAGTCTGCCTGGTCCTCTAGCACAAGGTAATGCAGAAATTGACCAATTATTGATTGGAAATGTGTTGCAGGCCTGAGAATTTCATAAATAAATATCACGTCAATAGCAAAGGTTTAAAGAAAGAATTTTCCATTACATGACAACAAGATAAAGAGATTATAAAGAGATGCCCTACTTGCTCTTTATATAACCAAACACTGCTACCAGCAGGAACTAACCTGAAGGGTACTCAAAGGAATGAAATCTGGCAGATGGATGTGTTCCACTTTGCAGAATTTGGAAAATTAAAATATGTACATTACACCATTGACACTTATTCAGGCTTTCAATGGGCAATTGCTTTAAGCTCAGCAAAAACTAATTCAGTAATCACACATTTATGAGGAGTTATGGCCATCGTGGGTATACCTGAACAAATAAAAGCAGATAATGGTCCAGCTTATGTCTCTAGGAAAATGAAACGGTTTTTTGCTTATTATAATATTAAGCATGTTACAGGTATACCATACAATCCTAAAGTCAAGAAGTCATAGGAAGATCAAATCGAAGTATAAAGAATATGTTAAATAAACAGAAAGAGGTGGAAAAAGCCCCCAGAAATAGGTTACATAATGTCTCATTAACCTCAAATTTTCTTAATGTTAATGAGAAAGGGACAACAGCTGCAGAAAGACATTGGATAATGGAAAAGTCTGCTGAACTAAATCAACAGGTTTATTTCAAGGATATTCTGACCTTGCAATGGAAGCCAGGAAATGTGTTGTGTTGGGGAAGGGGTTTTGTTCTTGTTTCCACAGGAGAAGGAAGATTGTGGATACCATCAAAATTAATAAAGGTTCGGTTTGAAGAGGAGAAACCTCTTGGAAAGGAGACGTGACAGCTCATCCACAATGATGATATTCATACAGGTGGTAAGAAAAACATATAGTATGGGAGCAGGGTCCTGTTCTTGTCTTTGCAGGAAAACACTCATCTTCAAAAAATTCAAGGGACCCTGGATATTGGAATACTGACAGATGGAAAAATTACTGTTATGTTTCACCAAGAAAATCGAATAGGTTCTGTAAGTTATGTTTATATATATTTTTGTTTATTTATATATTCATAAGTATGTAGAGCTGGTTTTGGAGTTTGACTCTGGATCAGTCCCTCTCTACTTCCAAGCTTGTTGTTAAGAGAAAAACACAGAGTTTTTGTTCCATGTCAAGAGCCATGATATGGGAGAGAAGGAACATAGGAATTTAAGAAACATCTTTGCTTTTCTTCATATCTATCATAACCTTCATTGAATATATATGTCTGTATATGTCTATATACTTAATGTTTAAGTTTTCCACAATGAACAATGGATTTTCCTGCAGTAATCTTTGAAGTTTCCAGGAAGAACATGGGGCCCTATAACAACAACTCCTCCTCATTGATATGATGTCATGATACCTATAGCACTACTAGAAGGCCTGTTTTGTGTACCACCTGCACAAGATGGTTCCAACTTGGTTAGCTGAAATGGTGCTTATCTTTTACAACATTCTGGCCAGACCTCCACAAAATACTCAGAGACTATTTGAAATCTTACCAGACATTAATCTTGAAATTTAACCATCATTTTACTTTCACAGGATCCCCCAGAGAGAACATCACCCCATGACAGCTGGAAGTAATTCTAGAGGACAATGTCCCCTCTCCCAGCAAAATTTGTCCTCGGGTTTAGGGACATCATTTAGGGGTTGATTATATTAGTATATGGTTGAGAGTGGGGGGAGGAATTTTATAAGCTCAGGGATCTTTTTGGGAAAAAAAGGATAATTGGATGATGGGATAATAGATTAGTATTTGTGAGTTATTGTTAATAATTACATTGGCATAGATTCTTGTAGATGGACACAAAGTTAAATTATATTGAATATTGTAAGCATGCAGCTTCTACTTCTGTTTAAAACATTTTTATGTATATATATATACATATATATATATATATATAGTATTGATATATATTTACCATATTGCAGTGCACATTTCTACCTCTGATTAAGATACTTATATATTGTTTACTTATTGATATATATATATATATTTGCCATATTGCAATGTATACTTGTACATTATTTACATTTGGTGGTCATTGTCCTCATTTATTGCACAGTTGATTATTCTCTTAGTCTTTAAGTTAGATAGGTATTAAGAATTATAGATTAATAGTCATCTGTTTGTCATATTTCTAGTTAGACTAATCAGGTTTTTTAGATACATAGAGATTATACTCTATAAATAGATAATCTTCAACCTCTCCATAGAGCTGTAGAAAATGTCATTTAATCTAACTTAGAGTTCTGTGGTAGTGAGACACAATCGCTCCTGGCAACACCAATCTAGTCTTGAGAGATTGTTGAGCACCAAAGACACTCCACTTTGAGCTTGTCTTCTTCTTGGCAAAACCGGCCTCTGAGCAAGGAACTGCCCATATCTCAACTACTGCAAAATATTTAGTATCTGGAAATTGATAAGCAGAACTGTCAAATCTTTCCAAGACAGGGTAAGATGGTTTTGAAAAATTTCTTGCCTTTAAAAATAATCTGTCAGTTATTCTAGGCCTTAGCCAATGTTGGTTGCTTCAACACTGCAAACGTGACTTTGGGTGATTGCCCAGGTAGCCAGTTGTCTCTGTGATTTGTTGCTGCATGTTTTAGAAGTTGTTTGATTGCACTTCCTAATTACTCAGGTAACATTATTTCCCTTCTCAGATCTTCGATGGGGTTGAAGACTAGATAAATGTAGTTACTTTTCTCTCATGATTTGGCCAAGTTATTTATTATACAAGACTTAAGCTAGTTAGAATAGGATATTTGTTATTATTGTATATAATTTCATAGTAGGTTTAGAACTCTTACTTAAACAAACAGGGGGAGGAGCTGTGGAAGCTCCTTCCGCTCCTTCAGCTAATAGCCTTTGAGATACCAGCCCACTAGGGCGTGGTCTCTTCCTCTTTAAAATACAGCGGCTGCCCTCCATTCTCTCTCTTGCTCCAGCAACTTGACTTCTTTCCTAGCTGTTGTGTAGGGCAGTGTTCTGTAAGTTTTTTCCCCTCAAATAAATAACCCTTTGAATCCAAAGTGGTGTGGGATTGTTTCACATTTTACATGGAGTTTGCTAATAGGCTAGACTGGGCTGGCCATTGAACCCCAGATGTTTGCATGTCTCTGCCATTCTGGCACTGGGACCACAGTACTTAAGTCTGGGTACTGGTGTTTGAACTCAGGTCTTCAGACTACAAGGAAGTACTTTATTGACTGAGCCATTTTTCAAGACTAAATTTCTACATTTAACCTAATTTTCGGAACTTTTATCAATGACTTGAAGCTATATAAAATCTGTTTGTCTAAGTTGTTCATAACAATATTATTAACTAAGTCATACTTACTAGCTGAAGGAGGGATTCATTCCAATATATTAAAGTTAAACAACAATAAATATTTCATCATTTAAGATTTTTATTATTTACTTTTTTGCATGTATGTGTGTGTCTGTGTGAGAGTGTGTACAAGTATGAGGTCAGAGGACAACTCTCAGGAGCTGGTTCTCCTCATTTATTGCATTGTGTCAGGGTCTTCCTTGTGTCTGTTGCCATGCTGTACACTCCAAGCAAGAACTTCCAAGCAATCATTCTGCCCATGCCCCACATTGTTGGAGAAGTGCTAGAACTAGAGATATTTATCACCAGATCTCTTCCCTACCCCATGGATTTTGAGTATTGAACCTGGCTCACTCAGTCTTTTCCATGGCCCCATCCATTATTATTCAGTTCTAAAAGCTTTCATATAAGAGAAAAGATACTGCACGTAGGTAAGCCCACAACTGACCAACAGTATTATGAGATGTTCAAAGCAAAGGTTCTGCAATTCAATGTTATATGAACAGATAGGAGTGCCCAGAAAGACCATGGTCATGATCCCTTCTTTCTCTTCTTCAGTGAACTACTTTAAGTGGTTTAAGTACATCCAAATGTTAAGGAAGAAGAGAGGGATAAGCCATACCATGTAAAGAATTGGATTGAAAAGAGTGCATTAGCTTCTTTTCTCATTGCTATAAGAAAACACTGGCAAGAGCAGTTTATTGAAAGGACTTACTTTAACTATAGCTCAAGGGGAGGCACTCAATTAGTGGTCAAGGAATAGGTGCAGGGGTTGGGGAGCTGCTCAAATGAAATCTGTAGTCATGAAGTAGAGAGCAATGAATGCACACATTTAGGGTGGGCCCTCCCCTCCCTACATTTAGGGTGGACCCTCCCTCTTTAGTTAAACCTCTCTACAAATGTCCTCACACATATCCTGAGGTGTATATGTTCCTTGTCAAGTTGATAAGATTAACTACCACAGTCTCAAATGAGAAAGCATAGATGTTCTGGTAATCCTTTCCTGAAGTTTGAAGAGTTGTCCCTGGAAATATATAATTAGACAGTCTATTGAGCTTTGAGTAGTAGCCTTTCGACCAGGACCAGGACTAGGATTTTCAGGAATAAAATTGATTGAACATATGGATGAATTTAATTTTTTCCTTGTGTACAGAACACTTTTATTGTATCTATGAAATTATGCATAAAGGGGCTCTTGAGAGGGCTCAGTGGAAACAGGGGCTTGCTGCTAAGCCTGATGCCCTGAGTTCAATACATGGAACTCACACAGGAGGAGACTATGTGGCTCCTGAAAGTTGTCTTCATACCTCCATGTACACACTACTGTAGCTGTGTCCCTCACAAAAATAAACATAAAATAAAAAACTAAAGAAAGTTTAAACATTTCATATAAATATATACTGCAGGTTCCTTATTTTTTCTCTTCTCTTGACCTCCCCTCCTGTTACTCACTTTTACTTTAGGCTTACTTCCTTCTACTTTCATGCTCTTTGTACATACACATTTTATATATTTTCATAAAATCTGGGAAACTCAACTGAAAGAAGACACATGATATTTATGTTTTGGTGACTGCCTTAATTCTCAATTATGGGAATTTTCTAGTGGCTAGAGTCATCTCAACTGGAGCCCAAGGAATTTAGGTTTTAAGTCATCAGGGGTGTTTCAGAATTGAGGCATCCTTTCTTGGGATGTTAATGCAGGTACTTGAACTGCTAGGTCACATTTAAACTTTTTTAACATCTAAGTTATTTTTTTTCTCATTCTGTAAAGTTTTTTTGTTTCTTTGACTTCAAAAAGGCCAATTTTCCAGTAATCCAATGCAAAGATAATAATGCTTCAGCCCCAAAACACTGCTACACCTTCACAGTGAGCACACTCCACATCTTCCCATCCTGGCTTTCTCTTGTTCCACATACAGGCATTTTCTGACGGCCTTCAGTATCCCTGAAAATGTTCTTCCTCCTCCAAACTCAAAAAGTTCTTATAGTACAGGTCTCCAGATTGTCCAAAGATTTTGAGGTTTGTGTTCTGGTATGATTGTTAAGTTTTGAACATTAGTTTGGCAGAAGTTTGGTTACACTTTCAATGAGTCCCAGTGAATATTCCAATTCATAGTTTGAACATGTGAGCATCAGTTGAACTTTCTATAAATGTGCACAGCCATTATAAATGTCAATTTTATAGTATAGTCATACTTTAACTTAGGATATCATAACATCTACCAAACACCTTAAAGTCCTTCTCTTATAAATGAATCAACTTTGAAACTCATTTGACTTGAGGGCAGGATAGAGTCAGTAGTAGGGGCCATAAGCAGAGATAAGCAAAAGGAGAAGACAAAGATTGGGGAAGGGTTTGTGTTTAGTGGACTGCTTAAACACATATCTGGGGAGGATGATTATAACTATATTCTGAGACAGGCATGATTTCCTAATGTCATAATAACACTAACAAGAGACATGCTTATTCAACGTGTGGACCAAACTGTAGTGATATTTCACTCTATTTTAATACATAAAGATTTCCTGAAGATCAGAGAGTAAAACGGCCACATTAATCAGCCATGCAAGCTAGACAGTGATGGTACACACCTTTAATCCCAGCAGTCACATGAGTTAGTCTTAGAGGCAGGGCTGTGGTAACGCATGCCTATAATCCCAGCACTAGAGTGGAATACAAGGCAGAATGAAACAGGAACTCACTCTCTTTCAGTCTGAATATTTCATAGAGTTGAAAATTCTCTAGTGGCTTGGCTGCTTTGCTTTTCTGATCTTCAGGTTGAACCTTAATATTTGTCTCTGGGTATTTATTAATCATGCTACATTTGGTATCCAGCATTCTGGTTATGAATTCATGAAAAAATTGTTTTTTTTTCCAGTTTGGCACTATTGGGTTTATTTTATTTTATTTTTTTCCTTTTAAATTAAAATTTCTGCCCCCTCCCCGTTTCCCATTTCCCTCCCCCTCTGCCCACTCCTCTCCCCCTCCCCCCACTCCATTTCCCCTCCCTCTAGGTACTGAAGAGCAGTCCAAATTCCCTGCCCTGCAGGAAGTCCAAGGTCCTCCCACTTCTATCTAGGTCCAGGAAGGTGAGCATCCAAACAGGCTAGGCTCCCACAAAGCCAGTTAATGTATTCGGATCCAAACCTAGTGCCATTGTCCTTGGCTTCTTATCAGCCTTCATTGTCCGCCATGTTCAGAGAGTCCGGTTTCATCCCATGCTTATTCAGTCCCAGTCCAGATGGCCTTGGTGAGCTCCCAATAGATCAGTTCCACTGTCACAGTGGGTGGGTGCACCCCTTGTGGTCCTGACTTCCTTGCTCATGTTCTCCCTCCTACTCCTCATTTGGACCTTAAGAGCTCAGTCCGTTGCACCAAATTGGGTCTCTGTCTCTATCTCGATCCATCGCCAGATGAAAGTTCTAAGGTGATATGCAAGATATTCATCAGTATGGTTATAAGATAGGGTCATTTCAGGTTCCCTTTCCTCAGTTGCCCAGGACATCTCCCTGGACACCTGCGAGCCCCTCTAGAGTCAAGTCTCTTGCCAACCCTAAGATGGCTCCCTTAACTAGGATATATATTTCTCTGCTCCTGTATCCACCCTTCCTATATCCCAACCATCCTATTCCCTCAAGCTCCCCCCATCCTCCCCTTCTCACGTTTCTCACCCCATTTCCCCTTAGCCCCATGCCACCTCACCCGCAAGTTCCCAGCTTTTGCCCGGCAATCTTGTCTACTTCCCCTATCCAAGCAGATGACTATGCGTTTTTCTTTGGGATCACCTTCTTATTTAGTTTCTCTAGGATCACAAATTATATGCTCAATGTCCTTTATTTATGGCTAGAAACCAATTATGAGTGAGTACATCCCATGTTCATCTTTTTGGGTCTGGGATACCTCACTCAGGATAATGTTTTCTATTTCCATCCATTTGGATGCAAAATTCAAGATGTCATTATTTTTTACCGCTGAGTAGTACACTAATATGTATATATTCCACACTTTCTTCATCCATTCTTCCATTGAAGGACATCTAGGTTGTTTCTGGGTTCTGGCTATTACTAACAATGCTGCTACGAACATAGTTGAACAAATGCTTTTGTCATATGATAGGGCATCTCTTGGGTATATTCCCAAGAGTGGTATTACTGGATCTTGGGGTAAGTTGATCCCAAATTTCCTGAGAAACCGCCACACTGATTTCCAAAGTGGTTGCACAAGTTTGCATTCCCACCAGCAATGGATGAGTGTGCCCCTTCCTCCACAACCTCTCCAGTAAAGGCTATCATTGGTGTTTTTGATTTTAGCCATTCTGACAGGTGTAAGATGGTATCTCAAAGTTGTTTTAATTTGTATTTCCCTTATCGCTAAGGAGGTTGAGCATGACCTTAAGTGTCTTTTGGCCATTTAAATTTCTTCTTTTGAGAATTCTCTGTTCAGTTCAGTGCCCCATTTTTTAATTGGGTTAATTAGCATTTTAAAGTCTAGTTTCTTCAGTGCTTTATATATTTTGGAGATCAGACCTTTGTCTGTTGCAGGGTTGGTGAAGATATTCTCTCAGTCAGTGGGTTGCCTTTTTGCTTAGTGACAGTGTCCTTTGCTTTACAGAAGCATCTTCAATGTTGTCCTTAATGTCTGTGCTGCTGGGGATATATGTAGGAAGTGTTCTCCTGTGCCCATATGTTGTAGAGTACTTCCTACTTTCTCTTCTATCAGGTTCAGTGTGTTCAGACTGATATTGAGGTCTTTAATCCATTTGGACTTGAGTTTTGTGCATGGTGATAGATATGGATCTATTTTCATTCTTCTACAGGTTGACAACCAGTTCTGCCAGCACATTTTGTTGAAGATGCTTTCTTTCTTCCATTGAATACTTTTAGCTCCTTTATCAAAGATCAGGTGTTCATAGGTTTGTGGGTTAAAATCAGGGTCTTCTACTCGATTCCATTGATTGACTTCTCTGTTTTTATACCAATACCAAGCTGTTTTCAATACTGAAGGTCTGTAATAGAGTTTGAAGTCAGGGATGGTAATGCCTCCAGAAGTTCCTTTATAGTATAAGATTGTTTTGGCTATCCTGGGTCTTTTGTTTTTCCACATAAAGTTGATTAATGTCCTCTCAAGATTCCTCTGTGAAGAATTTTGATGGGATTTTAATGGGGATTGCATTGAATCTATAAATTGCCCTTGGTAGAATTGCCATTTTTACTATGTTGAACCTCCCAATCCAAGAGCAAGGGAGATCCTTCCATTTTCTGGTATCCTCCTCAATTTCTTTCTTCAAAGACTTAAAGTTCTTGTCAAATAGATCCTTCATTTCCTTGGTTAGAGTTACCCCAAGATATTTTATGCTATTTGTGGCTATCGTGAAGGGTGATGCTTCTCTGATTTCCCTCTCTGCTTCCTTATCCTTTGTGTATAGGAGGTCAACTGATTTTTTGGAATTGATCTTGTATCCTCTCCACGCTACTAAAGGTGTTTATCAGCTGAAGGAGTTCTTTGGTGGAGTTTTTGGGGTCGCTTATGTACACTATCATATCATCTGCAAATAATGAAAGTTTAACTTCTTCCTTTCCAATTCGAATCCCTTTGATCCCCTTATGTTGTCTTATTGCTATTGCTAGAACTTCAAGCACTATATTGAAGAGGTATGGAGAGAGTGGACAGCATTGTTGTGTTCCCGATTTTAATGGGATGGCTTTGAGTTTCTCTCCATATATTTTGATGTTAGCTGTCGGCTTGCTATAAATAGCTTTTATTATAGTTATGTACGACCCTTGTATCCCTAATCTCTCTACGACCTTTATCATAAAAGAATGTTGAATTTTGTCAAATGCTTTTTCAGTATCTAATGAAATGATCATATGTTTTTTTTTCTTTCAGTTTATTTATATGATGGATTACATTGATAGATTTTTGTATGTTGTACCAGCCCTGCATCCCTGGGATGAAGCCTACTTGATCATAATGGATAATTTTTCTAATGTGTTCTTGGATTCGGTTTGCCAGTATTTTACGGAGGATTTTCGCATCGATGTTCATGAGTAGATTGGCCTGTAATTTTCTTTCTTGATTGGGTCTTTGTGTGGTTTTGGTATCAGAGTAACTGCAGCTTCATAAAAGGAATTTGGCAATGACTTCTCTGTTTCTATATTGTGAAATACATTAAAGAGTATAGGTATTAGGTCTTCTTGGAACTTCTGGTAGAATTCTGCATTGAAGCTGTCTGGACCTGGGCTTTTTTTGGTAGGGAGGTTTTTTTTTTAAATATATAACAACTTCTAATTCTTCGCGACTAACCGGTCTATTTAGATTGTTCACCTGGTCCTGGTTTAACTTTGGTATATGGTACTTATCTAAAAAAGTGTCCATTTCTTTTGCATTTTCCAATTTTGTGGCATACAGGCTTTTGTAGTAAGATCTAATGATTCTCTGAATTTCCTCTGTGTCTATGGTTATGTCTCCCTTTCATTTCTGATCTTGTTTATTTGCGTATTCTCTCTCTGCCGTTTGATTAGTTTGGATAGGGGTTTATCAATCTTGTTGATTTTCTCCAAGAACCAACTTTTTGTTTCATTGATTGTTTGGATTGTTTTCTGTGTTTCTATTTTGTTGATTTCAGCCCTCAGTTTGATTATTTCCAGTCTTCTGCTCCTCCTAGGTGAGTCTGCTTCTTTTTTTTCTAGAGTTTTCAGGTGGGCTGTTAAGTCTCCAATGTGTGTTTTCTCCGTTTTCTTTAAGTGGGTACTTAGTGCTATGAACTTTCCTCTTAGCACTGCTTTTATAGTGTCCCATAGGTTCGAGTATGTTGAGTCTTTGTTTTCATTGAATTCAAGAAAGACTTTAATTTCTTTCTTTATTTCTTCCTTGATCCAGGTGTGGTTCAATAGTTGACTGTCCAATTTCCATGAGTTCGTAGGCTTTCTGGGGGTAGCATTGTTGTTGAAATCTAACTTTCATCCATGGTGATCTAAGACACAGGTGGTTACTAATATTTTTTGTAACTGTTTAAGTTTGCTTTGTTATCGAGTATGTGGTCAATTTTCGAGAAGGTTCCATGAGCTGCAGAAAAGAAGGTATATTCTTTCCTATTTGGGTGGAATGTTTTATAGATGTCTGTTAAGTCCATTTGATTCATTACCTCCCTTAATCCTCTTATTTCTCTGTTAGGTTTCTATCTGCTTGACCTGTCCATTGGTGAGAGAGGAGTGTTGAAATCTCCTATTATTAGTGTGTGTGGTTTGATGACTGCCTTGAGTTTTAGTAATGTTTCTTTTACATAAGTGGGTGCTTTTATATTAGGGGCATAGATATTCAGGATTGAGACTTTGTCCTGATGAATTGTTTCTGTTATGAGTAAAACATGTCCCTCTCCATCTCTTCTGATTGATTTTAGTTTGAAGTCAACTTTGTTAGAAATTAGTATGGCCACACTTGCTTGTTTCTTAGGTCCATTTGCTTGATAAACCTTTTCCCAGCCCTTTACTCTGAGTAGATGTCTGTCTTTGTGGTTGAGGTGTGTTTCTTGTAAACAGCAGAATGTTGGATCCTGTTTTCGTATCCAATCTCTTAGCCTGTGTCTTTTTATAGGTGAGTTTAGTCCATTGATATTAAGTGATATTAATAATCAGTGGTTGTTAACTCTGGTCAATCTTTCTTTCTTTCTTTCTTTCTTTCTTTCTTTCTTTCTTTCTTTCTTTCTTTTTTGGTAGTAGAGTTTGTGTGTTTCCCTTCTTCAAGTTGTGCTGGCGAAGGGTCATTAGATGTCTGAGTTATTGTGGGCATTGTTGGACACCTTGGGTTGTGATTTTCCTTCAATTACTTTCTATAAGGCTGGATTTGGGGCTACATATTGAAAAAATTGTTTGCCTGTGACTTTTAGTTACTAGAACAAACTCGAGCTGCACCTGGGGCTCCCACTGAAGCTACATGTGGGGCTCCAACCTCACTTCCTTTTGTTTTTTTTCCCCAAGCCTCTGAGTGAGTTTAGGATTTTCCTATTGTAGTCTCTCTGAAATTCTCCAGCTGCCACCAAAATTCCAGAAGCACCTGGGCTCCAAACAGCACACTACTTATCCTTTCTAGACTGACTGTGTCTGCCTTCCTGCAGACCTCCACCATAGGTACTTTTCATCAACAATCCCCTGTGCATTTTTAGCTCCCCCCCCACACCTCTTTCTCTCTGTCCACCATGTGTTTTGGGTTATCCCTGAATCCTCTTTATGTACTGCTGCCAAACTGGGTAGTTGCTTTGAAATGTAGTCAGGCTTTTACTGTCCTACACAGCAGCAATAAACCTCACATCTTCATCAACATCATCAGTGGATTAGGTAAGACAATTCGGAAAATTAAAGAAGGAATTGTTTAAAGAGAGTTCTCCCACATAAAAAAATAGGAAAAACCATTACAATGGAGGGATTTGGGTCTCTGTATAATAATATGCTAGACATTTTGAAAATAGAATAATTAATTGAGAGGATATCTAATTTAGATGGGACTTATATAATGCCAATTGTAAACATTATCATCTTTATTATTTTGCCTTATCATTTAAAAAGTGGCTTAATCTGAGAGCTAAAATACAAGCCTTAGAAAAACCTAATAAAACAAATCACAGAGAGATTAAAATACAGATAGAAACATTCAATAAAAAACCAATTTCAGCATTGCGATAAAAGAATAGAGAGGAACAGCCTAAGGTTTTCAAACAACCAATCTTAATGTATCCAGTAACCTTACAGGAATTTCCATATGGCAGAGGCTTTGTTACAGCTAACTGGACTCCTGTGCCAATATTGGATATAAGGAGATTCAAGGAAGCAATAGTCTCATATGACATGCAATCACCTTTTGTGAAACAAAAGTCAAACTCTTTGTCAGTTTGTTATGAATTTTTTCTAATGACTGGATAGAATTTGTGAAAGGTGTTTTAGAGTCTGTTCCACAATTACAATGGAGTACCTGGTTCAGAGAAGAGTAAAGTTATAGGAATGGAAATCTCCCAAGATCAACTTCTTGGAGAAAGGGATTATGCTTATTACAGAAAGGCAAGCTGTATATGCTGACCACACCCTGGATTTATGCCACATAGCAGCTCTGAATGCTTGAGGCAGAACTGGAGAAATAGGAAAGAAAAATGAGTCATTTACTAAACTTATACAGGTCCCAAAGGAAGTGTTTATGGATTTCTTACAAAGATTAACTTCAGAAGTAAATAGAATGATACCAAATTCCGAAGCTAGACAAATTATAATTGAATCCCCAGCTTTTGAAAATGCCAATTCTCTATGCTAAAGGATAAGGCTGTTAAAAGTATGATGAGCATCTTTGGAGGAATGGATTCAAAATACAATAAATACTGAATCTTAAGACCATGTTAGTGCTTGGATAGGGGAGGTGATTTCCAGAGGTTTGAGGAAAAATTAAAATGTCAAATGTTATAATTGTGGCAATCAAGTTACCTTCAAAGGGACTGTAGAAACAATGTTTTTGTTTCTAAAATTTATCTATTCATAACACCCCTTTATTCTGGATTATGAGGAAGGTGTGGCAAAGCAGGTATGAATGTAGGCCAATGAGGAATATCAAGATAATCCTTTGCTGTCAGGAAATTCTGTGAGCACCTCCTCATAGGAGCCCTATGCCAAATGTGGTTCAATTGTTTCCTGTCATCATAGAGAAAACTCCTTCTCAGAGCAAAGAACCTAATGATTACTGTAAGAAACAATACTGTTCTGGATAATAGAACAGCTATAAAAGAAAATAAAAAATTTAGGAGAAATCATAAAGTGAGTATTTTGGCAAACTTCTATAAATTAACAAAGACCAAAATTAAAAAATGCACATAAATAATGTCATTGAATGTCTGGTAGACACAAGTGCAGATGTAACAATAATTTCATTAGAATCTTGGCACTCAAATTGGTCTCTTCAGGATGTAAATCTTCAGATTTTAGTGATTGGAACTTTATGTCAGGTAAAGTAGACCACAGGATAGATTGAATGTATAGGGTCATAAGGATGGCAGGCTTTAGAACAGCTGATACAGGAGCAGCTAGACTCTCAGCATATTGAAGAATCCACCAACCTTTGGAATTCTCCTGTATTTGTTATTAAAAAGAAATCTGGAAAGTGGAGAATGGTAATATATCTAAGAGCTGTTAATAAGGTGATTCTGCCAATGGGCTCTCTACAGTCAGCAATTCCCTTGCCTTCCCTCTTGCCTAAAGGATAGCCTCTTATAGTTATTGATTAAAGCAATTGTTTCTTCACTATACTTTTATAAGAAAATGACAGAGAAAAATTTGCCTTATACTTATAATAATTACTTATAATACTTCTTATAATAATGCTTACTTATAATAATTCTCAGCCTACTAAAAGATATCAGTGGAAGATTATGCCATAGGGAATGTTAAATAGCCCCACCCTGTGCCAATATTTTTAAGTCAGCCATTGGAAATGGTCTGTAAGAAATTTTCTGAATCTATAATTTACCATTATATTGATGACATTTTGCTGCCTGATTCAAATGTAGGCACTTCAGAAAAATGTTTTGCCTTGGTTGAGATTGCAAGTGCTTTTAAAAAAATACAAAGATGAGAGTCTGTTAATTATTTAGGTCATAAAATAGGTTTGCAAAAAGTTAGATCACAAAAAGTGAAAATTAGAAGAGTTCAATTGCAGACTCTTAATGTCTTCCAAAGATTGCTAGGAGACATTTCCCATCTCTGGCATATTATTGGGATAGGTCCTGGTGGTCAGATTAATTTAAACAAAACCTTAGATGGCAAGGATTTAAATAATCCCAGGGAATTGCATCTGAAACTGAGAGAGAATAGGCTTTGATCGAAGAGAAATTACAGAAGGCATATGTGGATCATGTGCATCCAAATATTAACTGCATTCTCATCATAGTATCCTCCAAACAGTCCCTACAGGAATTTTAACCTAGAGGGAAGGTATTATTTTAGAATGGATCTTTTTAACCATATAAACTTAGTAAAAAATAGAAAATTTATGTGGAAAAGCTCTCTGAATTAATTATAAAAGGAAAATTGAGACTTTGTCAGTTAGCAGGAATAGACCTAGCAGAAATTGTAGTATCTCTTAATGATAAAATGGACAAATTATGGGAAGAAAGTGAACCTGAGCAAAGGGTTTGTGGTAATATTTTGGGAGAGATTAACAACAATTTTCCCAAAAAGTGAGAGAATTCAAACTATAAAGACAAGTAACTGGATTCTTCCTCATATTATACAGGATATAGCAATAACTGTAGCCCCTACACTCTAGAATGATGCAAATAAATCAGAAAAGGCAAATTACAAGTTGTAGTATTTAAGGAAAGTGGATATAAGCCCTTACGATTCTGTTCAAAAGTCAGAATTATATGCTATTCTCATAGTACTAAGGGATTTTAAAGAACCTCTCAATATAGTTACTAATGGAAAGTATGCAGAAAGTTGTTTTGCTTAGTACAACTGCTGAATTTGTACCAGATGACACAGAATTGGCTTTATTATTTACTTAGTTACAAGATACAGTCAAGAATAGGTGTCATCTCTTATACATACTACACATCTGATCTCATATAGGTCTGCCAGGTCCTCTAGCACAGGATAATGAAGAAATCAGTGAGTTATTGATTGAAAATGTGCTGAAGGCCTCAAAATTTCATAAAGACATCATGTCAAATCCAAAGAAACAGATGTAAAAATTCCTTTTCCATTACATAGCAATAAGCCAAGGAAACAATAAGGAAATGTTTTACTTGTTCTTTATAAACTCAAGCACCACTACTTGCAGGAAGTAACCCAAAGGGTACTCAGAGGAATGAAATTTGGCAGATGGATGTGTTCCATTTTGTAGAATTTGGCAAACTGAAATATGTACAGCACACCATTGATACCTATTCATGTTTTCAATGGGCAACTGCTTTGATTTCAGAAAAGACTGATTTGGTAATCAGACATTTGCTAGAAATTATGACCATAATGGGTGTACCTGTACAAATAAAGACAGACAATATGTCTCAAAGAAAATGAAACATTTTTGCTTATTACAACACATCTTTTTTTAAATTTTTTTTTTATTGAAAAAATTTCTTCCTCTTCCCTGCCTCCCATTTCCCTTCCCCTCCTCCCACTCCTCTCCCCTTCCCCCTACTTCTCTCACGCTCCCTCTCCAGTCCAAAGAGCAGTCAGGGTACCCTGCCCTGTGGAAAGTGCAAGGTCCTCCCCCCTCCATCCAGGTCCAGGAAGGTGAGCATCCAAACAGGCTAGGCTCCCACAAAGCCAGTTCACACAGTAGGATCAAAACCCAGTGCCATTTTCCTTGGCTTCTAATCAGCCCTCATTGTCTGCCGTGTTCAGAGAGCCCGGTTTTATCCCATGCTTTTTCAGTCCCAGTCCAGCTGGCCTTGGTGAGCTCCCAATAGATCAGCCCCACTGTCACAGTGGGTGGGTGCACCCCTCGCAGTCCTGACTTCCTTGTTTACCTTACTCAAAAAGCAAGTTATGATAAAAAGTATACTAAACACAAATCTTTGAGCTTACCAAGACAGGATAGATATAGAGTATTTTCTCTGATTTTGTTAAATGCAAATGGACATTGTTGATGTATATATATATATATATATATATATATATATATATGCTTGTTTATATTGTATGTAACTATTGTACTTATTGCATATAACTTTTTATATATTATATTAGTTATAGCCTTTTAAATTTAGACAAAATGAAAATGTAGTGATATTTCATTTGTATTTTAATAAATAAAGCTTGCTTGAAGATCAGAACACAAAACATCTACAGTTGTTAGTCATACAGGTCAGGGAGTGGTGGCATGCACCTTTAGTCCTAGCAATCACACTAGGTAGCCTTAGAAGCTGGGCAGTGTTGTTTCACACCTTTAATCCCTGCACTAGAGAGGAATGTAAGGCAGGATGAAACAGGATCTAACTCTCTTTCAGTCTGGAGAGTTCATAAAATTAAGAACTCTCTAGTGGCTTGGCTGCTTTGCTTTTCTGATCTTCAGGTTGAACCCTGTTTCTGGGTTTTTATCAATCATGGTACACCAAGCATTTGTGAGTAGAAGCATTCAGGGAAAAATTAAAGACAGTTCAATGGTTAAAGAGCTTACCCTGTCAGCATGAGAACAGTTTGGATCTCTAGCACCTACATAAATATCTGGAGGACGTGATGGACACAGGTCCAGCTTGTGAAGATGGAAAGGGGATCCCAGGGCAAGTTGACTGGCTGAGCTAGCCACAGAAGTGAGCTAAGGGTTTGATGGAGAGATCTTGCATCGATCAGTCCCGTATAGAGTGATGGAAGGTGATTTCCAACATCAATCTCTTAGTTCCACATGCATTTACATTCATGTACTTAACCACAATTAAAACCTGTGCACATAAGTATGCAAACTGCGTAGTGCATATACATAGGAAAATGAAAACAATGAAAAAAGAGGCATACAGTCATGCAGAAAAGTGGTATTTATGTTTTTTTATGCCATAGCTAATGTTGGATAATTTTTCATTTTGTCCAATTAAATCTTGATAGCAATCCTTAGAGACAGTTAGTATAAGATGCAAATAAGGAAGTTTCAGATTAGTATTTTGAAAATCTGCCTTGAGTATATTCCTGTAAAACTGTACAGCAGTGATTCACACTGACAAATATTTGTGTTTTCTGCTGCACCTCACTGAACTCTGTGGAGTGGATAATGATGGCAATGTTCCAAGATAGCAGGCAGCAATGGGGTGAAAAAGCTATACCTATTTTTCATGAGTTTAAACAACAAATGGTTATTTGCTTTCAATGGAAATTTCTTAAGATTAAAATATTGAATTTCTGGGACCATTGTGAGTTTAAAGCAGACACTTCATTTTAGGAAGCCATGGACACTTACAAACTCATCAGATATCTGGTAGATGGAGCTCAAAGCATTTTGTTAACACTGGAAAAGCAAAGGTTGTTTCCCGTAGCCCTGTTGCCACCCATGGGAGCCAGAGTGGTAAATTTGCTTGACCTCAAGTGTTTCAGGTGACAAGATTTTGTCCGTATGGGAAAAGGTTTCTTAACCTCCAAATACCTTGGGCTCAATAGGACCTTTGGGGGAATGCTTACACCTGCAGGCTCAGACCGTGGGAAGCTAGTGGCTGCTTGGCAGAGGGCTGTGACAGCTCTCCACATCTATTCCCTTATCTCCTGATTACACTGCTTTTTAGAAGCTGTCCCTGGAGTAAATCTCTTCGATTGATTTTGCTGTCAGGAGTCAGTTCAAGTTCATGGGAAAGGAAGATTAGTACCTCACTGGCTAAGTGCTTTAACAATTTGCCCTATGTGTTAAATTATGGGCTTTATCAGCTCTGAGCTAGTTAATTTCCTGAGGAAGGCAAAAATGATACTATATGTGCCAATCCTTGATCTTCACATTTCAGCCATTGGGGAGTGAATTTAGGAAATGTAGTAAAAATCTCGAAGTTCTAGGACTGAAATTTTAATGTTACCAGCAATTTTTGTCTCTCTGGCTAAGCACTTTAGTCTGTTTCTCTGAATTGTTGTAGAACCTATCTCCACTATTGTCTCCAATTTATTTAAAGAAGTGTAAGGGTTTGCTAAAAATAGTTACACTATTTTTAGTCTTATTCTTGGTTTTTAATTTGTGTGAGTGTATGAATGATATGGGTTGAAAACAAAGGCAATGTGGTGATGAGTGACACCAGAAGGTTGTGTCCACACCCACAGCTGGGAGAAAGCACTGTTTTCAAGAGTCTCATGTGACTCCTACAGGGGGGTAGTAACTTATTGCCACCTCAGTATTTGCTGTTCTCAGGCAAGCCTCACTGGACTTCTAAAAAAAAATAACTACTCTTTTTTTTTTTTTTGAGTTTTCGAGACAGGGTTTCTCTGTAGCTTTTGGTTCCTGTCCTGGAACTAGCTCTTGTAGACCAGGCTGGCCTCGAACTCACAGAGATCCGCCTGCCTCTGCCTCCCGAGTGCTGGAATTAAAGGCGTGCGCTACCACCGCCCGGTTAACAATAACTATTCTTTAAAAATTATTTCACACTACTGGAAATCTCCAAACAATGTCCTCTAATGAGATTTCTATTTTGCACACCAATTTGTGTCAGAAACAATGGGAAGGGCTTCCAGCAAATTCTTTTGTTGAACTTGGGAGAGGCTTGCTGGAAGCCTCCCATGGCACTATTCTTACCTCTCAATACTCTGCAAATTCAGAGGACTATTTCCTCACAATGCTTCCTTGGCATTTCTCTGGATGACAGAGGAGCAGATTTCACTCCCTGATTTGTCCAACACCTCCTTGGCTTCTGGTCATTTACTCTTCTACTCTTGACTTACTCCATCTTGCTCATAGTTACTGGTTGAATGGCACTTGGAGGGTGGCTGTGGCATTCTCACAGTTTGCAATGTCTTATTTACATGTAGACACCAGTACCTATTTGGTATAGACTTAACTCAATGGTGAAGATATCAGAAATATTTCCCGAAAGGAGGGTTTTGGTTTGAAGCTACTGTTTATCAGCACTCTTCAGTAGCAGTCAAGGGCAGGAACACAGAACTGAAAGAGACCATGAGAATAGAAGTTCAGGGAGGTCAGTCCAGCCATAGTCACGATAGAGGTAGAGTGAGAAGTTTGGAGGAGGTAGGCTGTATGATGAGGGGCTCTTTCCAGTTTTAGTTTTTGTTACCAAAGTGTTTGTATTTATTTCTAAAGAAGTTATGATGTCTGGTCTTTCATAAAATTGTAGTTCCAATATAACCCATTATTCTTTTCATCTCAATGCATGGCTTTTTGCTAAGCAAGTAACCATTTTGGGATGAATAGTAAGGCTGAGGCATATCCTTTACACTGCTTTCATTGAATGAGACCAAAGCCTGAATACATTTAACCTTAGAGCTACATCCCAGTGGACAAGTCACCTTTGAAAGCACTCCTTGTAGTCGAGGAATCTCCTTCACTTACCTACAAACCACTTGAATGGATCATCCAAAACCTAAATACCATCACTGTCCTTACTTATAAACACTTAACAAGCTTTCCTTACCGATTTCTGGGCTCCCAGCCTCTCTAACTTGCTTTCCTCAGGCTCAATGTCAGACTTCACTCATTTGATCCTTGATCTTCCTGTACCCAGAATTGCCCGTTTTCCTAGGTGTTTCCTTCCAGGCAGGTGACTTTCATTTCCCCATCCAATGGCAGCCTCCTCAGCACATCCTAGGACTCATTCCTAGCTTCCCTCTCGGAGCTGCTTCCTGCTATTGTTAGATCACACCCTTGGTCATATTCTATATGGCTAAGGAAATAGAGGAAATGTGTTTTGCTTTAGATGGACACATAAGGTGTCTAGAGTGATCTACTTTCTTCGATGCATGTTTCTGGAGCCGGTCTGGTGAAACGGAACAGTCAACCATAAATGGACATTTCCTCACTGCTTCTTGTCATGAGATGACACTTTTGAACATCTTTGTCTTTTCCCTTCCCTTCTGCATTCTCTTCTTCTGTCTCAGGAGCTCAGGTTTTTTCAGTGTCCTCCTGTCTAGGTTTTTTCAGGATTTCATCTTTTTAAGGTTGAGGCCTACACAGGATCAAACCAGTCAAAATCCCAGCATAGAGAAGGTAGAGGGGCCCATAATTTTTAATTTAATTTTTATTGTTTTCTTATACATTGCATTTTGAACAGTTTTTCTTCCCTCCACTTCTCCTAGCCCCTAGATGCACTCTTCTTCTGTTTCCCTTTGGAAAGAAAGAACAGGCCTCCGAGGGATGTCAACCTAACACTGTACAAAAAGTTACAATAAGACCAGGTACAAACCCTCATATCAAAACTGAATGAGGCCATCCCATGGAGGAAAAGGGTTGCAAGTGCAGGCAAAAGAATCAGAAACACCCCACAACTCCCACTGTTAGGAGTTCCATGAGAACAAAGATGTCTAGGCAGAGGACCTAAGGCAGACCCATACAGGGTCTGTGTTGGTTGCTTCTGTCTCTGTGAACCCCTGAGAGCCCTGCTTAATTGATTCCATCGACTGTGTTCTCCTGGTGTCCTCAACCCCTCTTGCACCTACAATTCTGAGGATCTTGTTTTTATCTTCTTTCTTCACCTGTTAAACTTCCCTCATTCTATAACATGTGCCCTCCTGATCTCTCTCTACTCTTCTCTCCTCAGGGACTGGCTGTCTCAAATCTGTGTCTTGTCTTCCTAACATTCACCTTTCATTGGGAATTCAGGTGCACTTCTCTAAGAAATGCATGACGGGGTTGGGGAGATGACTTAGTGGTTAAAGCGCTTGCTGTGCAAGCATGAAGACCACAGTTCAGAACCCATGTAAGTTCACAGTAAGGGAAAGGTTGCCTGTAATTCCTGTCCTGTAAGGTGGAGACAGTGATCCCCAGAACAAGCTGGCTAGCAAGACTAACCATATTGGGATGCTTTGGACTGACTGAGAGACTGTGTGCCAATGAATAATGGAATAACAGAAGAGTGATGTTTTCTTGACATCAACCTTGGGCCTACACGTCAGTACAAACACATGCATGTACACTCTGGACACTTATGCTCACATATATGCAAATATACACATATATACATGGATTTCATATAGACATAAAAATGGAGAAAGAAAATAAAAGAAAATTATTGAGTTCAACACTTGTTCTCTCCTGAACCTTGTTCCATTTCTATCCCTAAGGCACTTCTGACATTTTCTTCTTTTTGCTTTTCCATTTCTCTTCTGCATTTTTTGTTCCTGGACTGTCCTCTCTTTAGCTATATCTAGAATCTTTCTTCCTTGACTCCATTCTCAGTAAAAAGATATCTTTTTAGTTTATCTCCAACTTAGTTATCTTCAATCTATCAACAACAGAATTTAAAATTAGCCTTTCAGAACACATAGAAATTTGGTAAGTGATACTCGTAGGTCAACTTTGTTCTTTGTGTATTTTTTTGTTGAGGGTCATTTGAGATCCCTGGCCTTGACATTAAACATGTACATTACTTTTTATCTGCCTGTCATTCTCTCTGTTTGTGCTGTATATGTCTATTCTGTAGTTTATGGCCTCTGTGTTTGCACTCACAGATTCTGCTTCTGACACCTCCATTTGTTCTTTACTTGGCATCTTCTTCAGTCTTCAGGTACTGTCTTCCTTGTGAAACTTTCTTGAAATAACCCTCAAAAGAATTAGTGACTGTTTTCCTTGGTGCCAGAACTTGGTAGATACCTTTGTAAGATTTATAAAAAATAAAAAATCAAACATATATATTATTTTTAAAAGAAAAACTTTATTTCTTAACTATATGAATATGATGGAGGTGGGTCTTGTATTAATCTGTTGCTTTCATTGGTTAATTAATAAAGAAACTGCCTAGGCCCATTTGATAGGCCAACCCTTAGGTGGGTGGAGTAAACAGAACAGAATGCTGGGAGAAAGAAGCCGAGTCAGGGAGTCGCCATGATTCTCCCACTCCAGACAGACGCAGGTTAAGATCTTTCCTGGTAAGCCAGCTCGTGGTACTACACAGAATATTAGAAATGGGTTAGATCAATATGTAAGAGCTAGCCAATAAGAGGCTGGACCTAATAAGAGGGCCAGGCAGTGATTAAAAGAATACAGTTTCCGTGTAATTATTTCGGGTAAAGCTAGCAGGGTGGCGGTGGGAAGCAGCCCCGCTGCTCTTATTTCTACATGAATAAAATTAAATTATGTCTAGAAATATGATGAAAGTAGAAGCTGCATTTTAAAATTGCTCTTTATGTTACATTTTATTTAAAGTGTGTTTGTGTGTGTGTGTTTGTATGTGTATATGCCACAGCATGTATGTAGAGGTCATAGGACAACTTATAGGAGTTTATTCTCTCCTTATATCACATGGGACTTCAGGTTGAATGCAGGCATTAAAGCTTGGCAACAAATTCGTTATTCACTAACCCATCCCACAGTTCCAAACTCTGTCATTTATCTTATTTACCATTGTTTGAAGCTAGATGACATTGTAGATATTTGATATTCTTTTGGTATAACTGAACCTAACAAAGGTCCCTGTCCATTGGATGATTATTCTGCTGTTAGAATATGAACAGAAATTTCTGGCAAAGGTAAATATAAATAGTTAATGTATATAATTTTTAAATCAGCTTTCTAAAATATTTAAAGGCAAAAGTGTGGTTGACATGTATTTAACTGAATACAAACAACAGATATTAATGATCCCTCTTTAATGAGAAGGAAATAGAACTCAGGTAGATTAGATGGAGAAATCAGCGCTTTTGTTTTGTTTACCTGTCAGGTTTCCCCAGAGAGGGAAAAGGGGGCAGAAGAGATGAATGTGGTGTCTCTTGGTTGAAGCAGGAGAAAGCACTGTGATGATTAAGACAAATTCATAGGGAAATGTACTGGCTATGTATGAGATAAATTGATTCATAATAGCACAGTGATGTCATAACGTGGAAGCCACGCAGCTCTGCCAGGAGTCTCGGAGAAGGTCACCCTACAGCTGCAGCAGAATGCACTTACTCCCTGCTTCAGCTCACAGCACTTTTTATTGAATGATGAAATTAGGATTCAGTGATAAATATGTCTTCAGGGGATGGACTAGATGTGTGCTCGGTTCACTGGCAGTCCGATGAGAAATTTTACTGCACTCCATGTCAGGGGTTAGGTAATAAAAGCATTTTATTTTGAGGTTAAAATCCATTTCAGTCAAGAGGATTGCAAATAATTACATTGTAGGACAAATTCACAATTTTCTAGTTTTAGAGAAAGCAGAATTGTAAATGAAATTCAGGTTATAATAGCAATTTAAAATAATGATAGTCATGGAATGTTCCAATTGAAAAGGAATTAACATCCATCTAATTTCCTGGGGCTGGGTACAATCACGTGACTGTCTCAAGCCTAGTGAGTAAATGGCCAAGCCTCGGTAAGACTGTGAGAATTGACTACAGACTCAATGTGCTTTGTGTACTCACAGTCCTGACTAACTGCTCCTCACACCACCCCAGAAGGAAAGTCTGTTTTTTAATTTTCTCATCTCAAGTTAGTAACTTTGATATTTTCAGCTGCTTTGAATTTCTAAAATAGTTTTAGTCCATTTATCTTCTTCAGATCTAGGATTTCTTTAAACAGTGACATTTCTTGTTAATATTCATGCCCTCCTACACAATCATAACTTGACTTGGAACACGGTACTCTTTGCAGCACACTTACGAGAGCACACCTCCTCACAGCAGGAGCAACTTTGTGACAAGTGACTAATGTGAGGGGATCCTTACTGTCTGCAAAGCCACCCGAAGCCAAAGACATCTCATTTCCTTAGGCTCTTCTTTGTCTCAACACATTGCATCTTCTAGAACCTTCTTCAGTGAAGTGCTCTGCTGGATGTTAGTAATGTGTTGTGCTTTGAATGAAAGAAAGTAGAAACAGGAGAAAAGGAATAGGTTACATGGGAATTGTTGGTGTTTGGGGATTTATTCTTAAAATCTCAATGTTCTTTAACTAATATGTCCTGAATGATGAATTAATTAGAAATTATTTCAAAATTTACATTATTTTCTTTTTGTAATACCTTCAGAGATATTATAGTAGACATACACATGTAAATAATTATGCACACACATGCATACACATACACACTCTCTCTTTCTTATTAGTTGTGTTATATGGTAGAGGGTGTATAGCCAATCAATGGCTGTTTGTGTCCAGGAGATGCAGAAAATGAAGATTTGGTAACTGCTTAGCCCATGAATCTGGAGGTCTCAGCAGTCCTAATATGGCAATGAAGACTTGGAATAGCTCTGGAGAATTTCTGGTCAGTATATACAACAAAGTACAAATAACAATGAAGCTAGTGTCTGATGTCTGTAGAAGATGGTGGTGGTGGCAGCACAATAGTGGTGGGTGTTGGTGGTGATGGAGACACAGACACAGTCACTCACTGCTTTTTCCCTGGGATGTATTTATACCTGAGCTGCATTCAGTTGGAAATTGTTACTTACTCTGATGGCGGCCTTTACCCACTTGGTTAATATTTTTCTGGACGATCTTCACAGACCCAGAGGTCTCCCAGGAGATTCTGTCAAGTAGACAATCGAAACAAAGCACCACCACTTATATATATCTTATAATGAAAACCAGTGCTCAGAAGGGTCCCATGGGACACACCCGGCATATTTTAGAGCTGACAACTGACCAAATCAGAAAATATTTTAGCTCAGAATTCTCTCTTCTCTTTCTACTTACTACTTTCAATATGGGGACCTCAAAGACAACCAACAGCATTTTAGCCTCTCATGGTTCTCTGCCCTGTTTTATCAGACAGGCAGTGATGCATCACAAGTAACACATTTGATCTTTCAGTCAGGGTTTTGTGTACCTGTTTCTAGGACTCTAATCTTCCAGCTGGGGAGTTTCAGATGTTGGAGGAGGGAGAAACTACAACTTTAACAGAAACAATGTGTCCAAATTTTCAAAGCTTCTCTAGGGTTAGACTGATTTTTTTTTTTTAAATCTACTGATTCTAATCCACGTGAAACATTCCAGCATAGCATGTTACAAAAAGAAGAGCTCTTTGGATAAAGTTTCCTGTGTTACAAATCCACAAACTTTTATTTAGCTATAAGACTTTATAATTCTCATGCAAGGACTTTTTGATTCTTCTCAAAGGCAACAACAATACATGATATTATATCAATTACTTTTCCTGTTGTTGTGATTAAAATAATCTGACAGGAGCAGTCTCGGGGATAAAGGATTTGTTTTTGGACCACAGTTCAAAAATACTCATTATGATAGGGAAGTCATAGTAGGAAGAGTTCGAGACAACCAGTCCCACTGAAGAATCAGCATTGGTGGGTTGGATGGGGAGAGTAATAAGAGATGTCTTGATATAGGACAGCCCATTTCAGGGTTAGGGAGCAGATATGGTAGCAGGGAAACTCCCAGGAAGCACAAGGATGACCCCAGCTAAGACTTCTAGCAATAGTTGAGAGAGTACTGACTTTCTACTGTAATCAGATTGATAACTACCCTAATTGTCACCAGAGAGCCGGAACGGAACCAAGTACTCAACTGAGGTCCGGGAGTCCTGTCGAAAAGAGGGAGGAGACAGGGAGTTAAGGCCATTGTGGGGAACCCACAGAGACAGCTTCCCTGAGCTAATAGGAACCTGCATGGGACTGACCTAGGTCCTCTGCATGTGTGTGACTGGGTCTGCCTGTGAAGTTTCCAGCAATGGGATTAGGACCTGTTCCTGGCACCTAAACTGGCTTTTGGGAACTTGCCTTGACTAGCGTTGATTCAGGGGGAGAAGTTTGGTTCTTTTCCCATCTTGATGTGCCATGCTTTGCTGCCACACATGGGAGACCTGTCCCTTTCTGAATGCAGATGAAGGAGGAGTGGATGTGGGGAGGCAGGGAACAGGAGGAGAGGAAGGAGGAGAACCTGCGATCAGGATGTAAAGAGTAAGATAAATTTTAACTAAAAAAAGGATCAACAATGAATGCTGATGTTCTAGTTATTTTTCCCTTTTTAAAATATACAGTCTAGGACCAGAGATAATAGTCAGTGGATCTTTCCATCTTAATTAACCTAATCAAGATAATCCACCACAAACAAGCTGAATGGTCTATCCCCAGATGAAACTAGATCTCATTATGTTGACTACTGAGAATAACCACTACACTGTCATTGTAGTTCAGACTCAGTTATAATCATATGTAAGAGTACTCTAGATACAATTATCCTCCTAATTTACCACATATTTCTACACTCAATCAATCTTATTAAATATGAATTGTTAAATTTCAAATGTTCTATATACACAGCCATGTGTGAATGTACATATGTTTATGTATATAAGTCATACACAACTACACAACATTCATAAGGAAACAACTCAAGCCAGTCTAAGAGTTGTATTGGAAGAAGATTAGAGCTACAGGGAAGGTGATGGGCAGGTTCACAGAGTAACTCCGCATCTGTGAGCACAGATGTCTCTTGTCCTTTCAATATCTCTTTCAAGAAACTGTGAGACCATGTGTGTGCCCACACATCTCTCTTCATACATAGAAAACTCAGGCTCATGTGGCTGAGTTTTCAAGTCATCTGTCTTCTCAGAGATAAATTATTTCACATATATTTTTCTTTTACCAAATTATTATAGGTTGCAGAAACTATAATATTTGATTTCTAAGTATTTCTGAACAGCATATACCTTCCTAAAGACAAGCATTCTCCATATCTGAGAAATTAAAAATATATTTACCAATAATGTCTATTATAGTCTTCATACTCAGAATCACCCCATAATGCCTCAAATGACCTTAATAGTTAACAACGTTGTATCATATTGACTTATTATGATTAGTGCTGTTTCAATTTCAGAATCCAAAAGTTATGTGTTTGCTATCTATATATAGTTTCTTTGGTGTCTCCTAAACATAAAACTTTTATAAATACCCTGTGCTCCTTATTTATTATTCATTAATTTAATGATGATGAATCCTCTTGAAGGGTACAATGAATTTTCCATGCCAAACATCTCTTGGTGTGTTTTTTGAGTGGATGCAGATGAAGCACTGTCAGCAGAGATGTCACATAGTTGCTGTGGGGACTGCTTGCTGTGCTGTGGAAGACGTTCCCATTGTTGGTGATGCTAGGTTCAATTACTCATGGAAATTAGCAACCACCAGAACATTTTATTTTAGGTACATGTTGTCCTTCAAACAACTTATGAGCACTACTTTGAGACTCTGAGAATACTTCAATAGTTTTCTTTCCCATTTGTGGAAAGAAACTCTCTTTTCTTTCATGATCTGTCAGCTGTTAAGCTGCCCACACCGTAGCTTTTTACTAAGTTCACCCTGTGCAGTTCTCAAGTTTTGTGTGATGGGTGTCTGAATTTTGATAATTCACCAGTGCTTTTTCCTGATGGTCTCTCACTTACCCTTAGCTGTTATCTCAGACAAAACTGCTTTCCTCATCTGCTAAGGTTTGCTCTTTTGTGCCTGCAGTTCCTTCAAACACCACTAGTTGGAGCTAAAAATTGATGCTCATGGTCAGGGTATGCACAGTTCTTAGAAAAAGATTGCCATTATTTTAAAAATAATTTTTGTTTTACATTTTAATTTATTTAGTGTGTGTGTGTGTGTGTGTGTGTCTGTGTGTGTAGGTCAGAAGATAACTTTCAAGGGTCAGTTCTCTTCTACCCTGTGGATGGAAGGGACTGAGTTCAGGTTGTCAGGCTTGTTGGTGGCAAAACCCTTCTACCATTTTGCCAGTCTTGTTATGATTTTTTAATATAAGACATGAAAATGAATCTGTACTATAATTTCTAATATTCAGTTGAGAAGCTCAACGAAGATTTTTGTTTTATTCATGTATTCAAACTATATTTTCTCTTTAAAACCCAACATTCACAGCAAATTAAAAATTTTGTGTTTTATTTGTTTCTGTTTTATATAATCCCAGTTTCTTACTATGGTAGTTTTTTTATCAGGTTAATTTTATGATATTTTTGCACTTCAATAAAGCTCATGATTGAAATGACTTAGAAAGCTGATGTCCTTCACAATTGCAATCAAGGTCAAAAGCACTAAACCTATAAATGAACTTTTGGAAAGGAATTTGCCTATAATTTTAAGATCTCTTGTTGCCTAATGCAAAGTCCATTTTTGTCCAACTTCCAAGTATTTTTATATATATCTGCACAAGTCCTATCTTAAAAAGAAGGTTTAAATCTACATCAACTTAATGTTCAGAATGGTGAGTTTTTTTCAATCAAGTTTTTTGACTGAAATGCAAAAAGTTTGGATTCCCTGTGACTTTATATGTGCTTAATACTTGTATTTGTATCCCACTCTTCAGCCCCTCCTTGCTCTTCTCCCCATATCCCTCCCTTTTTTAGGACACACATATTTCATTACCTGGCCTTGTTCCTTTTCTTTCTGTCTTAAGACTTTTTCCCTTTTAATTGTCACATTTACACACCCACCCACCCACATTCACAACTACAAATGCACAAACAGATTTCAATCTAGATTCTGCGTCTGAGCAAAAGCATGCGATGTTTGTCTGAGTCTTGCTCTCTCTCTCTCTCTCTCTCTCTCTCTCTCTCTCTCTCTCTCTCTCATTGACTCTCTTTGACTTAACACAAAGAGTTTCAGTTCCATCTATTTTCCTATTAATGTTATAATTTCAGTTTTTAAAGCTGAATAAAATTGCACTGTGTACATGTTCTATGCTTGCTTTACCCATTCATTTAGCAAAGGTCATCTAGTCTGGTCCATTTTCAGAATGTTGTGAATTATACAGCAATAAATACAGCAAGTATTTCTGTGGTATGCTCTTGTAAGCTCCTTCATGTAGTTATACATCAGCCATATAGCTAGATCATATGGCAGTGAATTTTTAATTTCCGTGAAGAAACTTCATGCCAATTTCCATATTAGCTGCAATAGTTTATGCATCCACCAGCATAAAGAGTCCTCATTCCCAGTCTTCACCATCACCTGTAGTCGTATTTCTGACTGTGGGAAGGCAGAATCTCAAAGAAGTCTTTTTTGGCTTTTTGGAAATCCTTATTGAAAATTTATTTTATTTTTTTTAAAAGTTAATTTTTTTATTATTAAATTTTTTTAATTAAAAATTCCCGCCTCCTCCCCGCCTCCCTTTTCCCTCCCCCTCCCCCCACTCCCCATGTCCCACTCCTCTCCCCCATCTCTCTCCAGTCCAAAGAGCAGTCAGTGTTCCCTGCCCTGTGGGAGATCCAAGTTCCTCTCCCCTCCATCCAGGTCTAGGAAGGTGAGCATCCAAACCAGCTAGGCTCCCACAAAGCCAGTACATGCAGTAGGGTCAAAACTCAGTGCCATTGTCCTTGGCTTCTCAGCAGTCCTCATTGTCCACCATATTCAGTGAGTCTGGTTTTATCCCATGCATTTTCAGTCCCAGTCCAGCTGGCCTTGGTGATCTCCTAATAGATCAGCCCCACCGTCTCAGTGGGTGGGTGCACCCTTTGCAGTTCTGACTTCCTTGCAGTTCTGACTCTGGTTCCTTAGTTGCTCATTTCTACTCTGTAGCTGCTAAAAGACTCTATAATTAAGTTGGACACTTGAGATTGGTCAGAGAAATGAGTACAATTTCTGTACTACTAAGAGGCAATTAGTAAATAAACTATTAAGAATTATTGTGTATTAAGTAAAATTCAGGATTGGGGGTCTAATGTAAGATGCTTTTCTTGGATTCCTGTTGGGGGATATTTGATCACACTGTGAACGCTGGGTTTGCTTTTGTGCTAATTAAATAAAATTAACCATGGGTCAGGAGGCAGAGTTAGCAACTAGTTGAGAGAAAGTAATTCTAGAGCTTCAGAGGGCTTATGGATAAGTTGGAGTGACATACAGGAGTTAGCCAGGAGGCATTTGGAGTGACATGGTTTTCATGCTTTGGTGGAGAGGAAGGACACTCTCATTTGGAGATGCCAGCAACGAGAGAGGGTTACCTAGTTGTTACTCAGCTTCTCTGAGCTCACAGGTTTTTACTCCAGCCTTTGAATTTTGAGTCTTATTTGTAAATAGAACATTAGAGATTTAGTTAAAGCTACCTTTAGCTGCAATGACAGAGCCAGTACCTGCAGGAACAGAATTCCCACCAGACTGTGTCCTGAGTGGACAGAGAAGACAGGTAGCTGTGGAGATGCAAATAGCTGATGGAAATAGCAGTAGTTTAAGGTGCAGACACTGTGCTTAAGTTAAAAGAACAGATGCAAGTTCTGGATCTGAAAGGGTTTTATAACTAAAATTACAAATCTGCCTGTCGATTTTGGCCAATTTATCTCCAGCCATTGTTTATATAAAAGCATGCCTCCAACTGAGTTCCACAAATAGCCTTGAAATAATTCAATTTAGAGCACAGTGTTCCATTTACTGGAGATCTTGACTGTGAGAGGAAAATGCTGTCTCGCCCAAGGGTTCTCCTGCTGACATTTATGTATTTATAGCTGTTAGCCCAGTAATACCTTTGCAGCCCAGCTACAGATATTAAATCTGACTTTCCAAATGAGTTTAATTATTACAGAAGAATCACGACTTTAGCTACCATTACTTTTATTTTATGATCTTTAAAACAGATGTGGCACATGAATGAAAAGAATACACATAAAAGAAACCACACTATCCTGTCAGTGTCATAGCTGTGTAATCCCAGCACTCAGCAGGTTGAGGCAAGAGGATTCGGAGGTAGATGCTAACCTGGGCTACATTGCGAAACACTGTCCCCAAATGAGTTTCCTATCAAAAGACTTAAACTGTTCACCATGAATCTTAGGGTAAAACAGAGGATTATTGGATGTTTCTTTTCCAATAACTCGTATTTTCATGTAATTGTAATGATTGTCTTAAGTGTTGTGATGAAGAGACACTACGGCCAGAGCAACTTACAGAAGAGTTTATTGGGGGCTTACAGTTTCAAATGGTGGGTCCTTGCCTATCATGGTAGGGAACATGGAAGCACTACTGGAGTAGTGGCTTAGAGTTTACATTTTAAGACAACAACCAGAAGACAGTTTACCAGGAATGCTGTAGGGTTTTGCAGCCTCAAAGCACAACCCTACTATTACACATTCTTCAACATGGCCACCCTTCTTAATCCTCCCCAAGCAGTTCTACAAACTGATAACCAAATATTCAAATATATGAGTTTAAGGCTGGGTCATTCTCATTTAAACTACCACAGTGGCCAAAAGGAAATTATCCATATTAATATATTTATTAACTTCGGTCATTTGTATCCATGAGGGATTTCTTTTAAAAAGAATAAAGTAATTTTTGAGATGTTATTTAAAAATATTATTTCACCACCTGCTGAAGCCATTATCATTATAAGAAAAACCCTAAAGTTTCTAGTCCCCGAAGTGGGTAGGATAGACTCCCATCTGGTTTAGTTATTACTGGGATAGTCTTTCAAGTGTGTGTCATACAGCCTCTGCTTCTTTTTCTTAGGTAAGTAGTAAAAATTTTCTGACACTGTAGTCTGAGCACATAATTTACTAAACTCAATTCCAGATGTTCATGAGTGAGTGTATACTTAAACTAAGTCATTTGCTTCACTCCCCACAACCTGTAATCTTATTTTAAAAAAAGATAGAGATTGAGAGAGATAAGATGCTCATTGGCTCATTGAGTATTGTGTCTTTCACATCTAGTTAGTGAGTGAACAGGAACTTGAACCTAGGACTTTTTATTCCTAGTCTGTCTTATTGAAAAAGAACAGTCTTCTAAATAAAAGGAAAGATGAAGTGGGCAAATTCAGTATTGGAGAAAGTTTATGAGGAACTTAGGCACAGAAACAAGTATAGGACCACAGCAAGAAAGGAGCCTGAGCCTGGAAGAAGGGGTTCATGCCCCTAACAATGCTATGACCAAGGCATCTGAAATAAATTTCCTAAAGAAGGAAGTATATACTTTCGTTTATGGCTTCAGACAACTTCAGTGCATTAAGCAGGGGGAGGCAGGGTGAAACAGCTCTGTCCATGGTGGTAGGAGTTTGTGTCAGAGGTTATTACATCACAGTTGGCCAGGATGTGAACATCAGCTGATGGTACTGTTTTGGGAGGTTCTAGAACATTGAGGAGGTGAAGCCTGTGAGCCACTGTGGGCAGACTTGAGCTTGGCCACATTTCCCTTCTGTTTTGTTTGCTGACTGGGTGCAGTGTGACCAGTCACTTCACGTTTCCTGCCCATGGTGTATTTTTCCCATTTAGTTTTGGTATTATTGTGTAATTATGTAATTTTCCCTTTCCTTTCCTTCCTCCAAAGCCTCCATATGCCTTCCCCCTTACTCATTTTCAACTTCATGACCTCTTTTTTTAAAATTATTATATTAGTTGCTCTGTCTGAATAATGTTGCTTGTATGTACATACTCTTACACTGTAAACCCAAAATAAACCTTCTCTCCTTGAAGCTGCTCCTTGATGGATTTTCTGAGAGCAATTAGAGCCGTAACAAGTACATCTGCTGTGGTGCAAATATATCTGCCATTCATCTAGAGAATAATATTTGTTCGTTGGCATCTCCAAAGGTGCTTGCTTATGAGTCTGGGCTCTGATAACAGAGTTATGTTAAGAGTAAGTGATATGACAAAGAAAAGTTTCTTATTTTCTTACACTGAGGTAACTGAAGAGAATTTCATGGGTCTCACATGACATCCAGTGGAAGTGACTTTTGTTTGGATGGTGAGAGAATGGCACCTGGCACAGAGTGAAGAAGGTATTTCTGTTACTACTTGCTTGTCCCTCAGTTGTTTGGTGAATGCTTTCTTAACAGAGATTCAAATATGTAATTGACTTATAAAGGTAAGGGTTAAAATGTAGTCACACGAGGGCATAGGTCTAAAAGCACATGAGCTAATGAAACTTGACTTTAGAAATTTGCCTTGTACCTTTCTCAGACCCCATCTGATTACTAAGTCCCCTCCCCCCTGCAATGTTTGACTAGTTTCCTGAAATTATTTGTGAGTATATTAAAAAGATTGGCAAGATACCCTCTTCTAGAAATGGGAGTGAATTAGTATAGTTAGCTATGGTAGCTACAGGGAGATTTGTCACCAGGATTTAAGGCTGATAAGGGATTTGCTCTGGCCCTGGGCTGAAAGTTCACCTGGAAACAGTAAAGCCCACATATCCATTTTTGTCTTTCATTCCTGAAATATCACAAGTTGAGTCCCAGGGCTGGGGAGACAGCTCAGTTGGTAAAGTGCTGGGAGTACAAACATGAGAACCTGAGTTCATATCACTATTTAAAAGTTGTAGCATGGTGGTACATATTTGTTATCCCATGGTTGTTGAGGCAGAGAGAGGAGGATCCTTGGGACTTAGTGGCCAGATAGTCACTAATGAGTTGATGAATTCTACTGTACAGAAAATGAGGAGAGTGATTGAAGAAGTCACCTGACATTGACCTCTGGTCCCTACATGAGCACACACACAAGTACACACAAGTACACACACATACACACACACACACACCTGGACCTGGATTTTGCTCTCAAATATAGTGTGGTTCATACAATATTTTCTCCAAATGTCAAGGACTAATCCCTAGAGACTGAACACGTTGCCTTAGAAAACTGAAAGGATGTTCGTAGACTTCTTTTCTCAGTATCTGCATGTAGAGAGGTTATGCTGGTTTGTTACTATCCTGATGCCTCTGTGATGGTTTGAAAGAAAATGGCCCCCAAATGGAGTGGCACTATTAGGAGGTATGCCATTTTGGGAGTAGGTGCGACCTTGTTTGAGGAAATGTGTCACTGCTGGGGGGTTCTTTGAGGTCTCATATATGCTCAAGCCATATCCAGTATCTCAAACAACTTTCAGTTGCCTGTAAGTCAAGATGCATGATTCTCAGCTCCTTCTCTAGCACCATGTCTGCCCGCATGCTGTCTTGTGTGACAATGAAGAAAATGAATTAAATTTCTGAAAATGTAAGCCACCCCAATTAAATGTTTTTCTTTTTAGTTTCTGTAAACATGGTGTCTCCTCACAGCAATAGAAACCCTAACTAAGATAAAAGTTGCTACCAGGGTCTGGGATATTGCTATGATAGGCCTGACTATGCTTTTGTTTGAAGGAATATTAATTTAGTTTATGGATTAGAAAAGCAGTTAAATATTTCAAGTACTGCATAATGAGATATCTTAGTAGGACCATGGAAGACAGTGGTGCTGAGTGTGATTTGAACTGCGGGTGCCTGGATCAAGAGGCATCAGAGGAGAAGAGTGTTAGAATGTGGCCTAGAGACTGGTCTTGTGATATTTTGATGGCCTTGTCTGAAGAGTGCTGAGGTTAAAGTGAAGTGTTTTGGATTAATTCCATTGGCAGAAGAAATCTTAAAAGAACTTAGTATAGACTCTGTTGTTAGGTTACTAGTGTTAATGCTTATAAAGGTTTCTAATGTAAAGGAGCTCTTATAAAATTCACAATCCCATAGAGCCTAGACAACAAAGAGGACCCTAAGAGAGACATACATGTATCTATATACATGGGAAGTAGAAAAAGACAAGATCTGAGTAAATTGGGATCACAGGGATTATGGGAGAGGGTAGAAGGGGAGGGCTGAAGAAGTGAAGGGAGTGGAGAAAAATATATAGTTCAATAAAAACAATTAAAAAAAAGTAAAGGAGCAAGCTGAGGAGAAAAGAAACAGCAGAAAGTGGAATGTAGCTAAGTTCTGTGTTCAAGGAGATAAACAGATTAAAAAATGGAATATGGGGAGTAGTGACCTCAGAGTAAGATCCCACCCAGCTAAGTTTCCAACTTGTCAAAAGGAATTAAAGAAAAGCTTAGAGTTGGTGGTGTGGTGGTGCATGTCTTTAATTTCAGCACTCAGAAGGCACAGGCTGGAGGATCTCTGAGTTTGAGGTCAGTCTGGTCTTCAGAGCATGTTCCAGGACAAACTTAGGCAGTGAAGGAAATCATTGCAAACAGAAAGTTTATAAAGAGGTAATTTAACAAAGGGGCCACGTTCCACCCCAGTAAACAGCAAAATTTGGCACTTTTGGCCATGTGGTTCTGTCTTTAGAGTCAAGGACAGAAACAAGAAACTATGGAAATTTTCTCTGTGAATAAGAAAGCTGATGAGGACTGGCATGTGACAGGGGTGTCCCTGCATGGAGGCCTAGGTCATTTCATGAAGCTGTGAAGTTGAAGCCTGAATTGCCTTGGAGATCCCAAGATATTGTAAATTCCAGAGCTGTTGGATACCTGCTGAGAAAAGCTACTAACAGGTAAAAAAAACAGTGCAAGCGAGAGAAGTGTTTTGCAGTTAACAAAGCTGAAAGGAGTTGGAGATTTTGACATCAGACATGGAGATACAGAGTCTGGAGTTTGCCCAGCTGGTTTTTGGCCTTTGGTTCAGTGTTTCTTTGAGACTACTTAAGACTGTTAAACACTATGTGGACTTTTAAAGTTAAACTGAATGAAATTTTTGTATTATGATATAGTTATAAGCCTCTGGAGTCCAGGCAGTAGAATGTGGTGGTTTGAAATAAAATGGCCCTGAAAAGGAGAGATACTAATGAGAGGTGTGGCCTTGTTGGAGGAAGTATGTCACTGTGGGGGTGGGCTTTGAGGGTTCGTATATGCTCTAGTCACACGCAGTTGAGATAGAACACTTCTTTGTTGCTTTCTTGGCTACTTCTCCAGCACCATGTATGCCTATACACAACCATGTTCTACCATGATAATAATGGAATAAACCTCTGAAAATGTGATCTACCCAATTAAATGTTTTTTCTTGATAAGAGTTGCCATGTTCCTGGTGTCTCTTTACAGCAAGAGAAATTCTAACTAAGGCAGACTCTAAATCAATAACCAGTCTCCTTGTAAGATGGAGACTTGTACTATAAAGTTTAGAGTCTTGACCCCAAGTAGAACAAACTGGCAGTTATTAGATGTTTTAAGGGACAGGGAACCAACTTTCATGTGCTGCAACTTCCAGATAGATTTGGCCACAGAGTAGTAGCCCCATGACACTCATTGCAGAGTTCTAATCTTTACAACTGTGGGGCAATGACTCTCCAGTTTGAAGCTGCCAATTGAGTTGTAGATCTCTGAGTTATCTCTGGGTAGCTGTAGATTAAAAGACAACACTGTGATTTACCTTTTATGGAGGTGAATCCTAGGATGTGAGCTTTCAGACATGGCGCACTGTCTTCCTCCTGTGCCTTACAGGCTGGCCTGCGCTTATTTTCCTCGGTGTCTCCATTCTTCTTTCTCCCTGAAGATTGAAGTTCTTTATATGTCAGAATGATCTGAGAGCGTGATCTGTCACATATGAATCTGGCAGGTTTAATATCTGAATCCAAGTGGCCTCCTCTCTTGATGAACTTATGCCTACTCACAGGAGGGGAGAGTGGGTTGCCTTGGGCCAGTCTCCAGCCATGCTCATCATGAGTCATTGTTTTCTCTATAATGGTTGCTAGGAAGGTTCATAGAACACACTTGAGGAGAAAATTCCACTGAGGGTATATGTAAATGTTTCTTGTTTAAGAGTAGGTAGCTTTGGGTCAAGACTTCTCCAAAGTGATTACTAGTTAAAAATCAGCCCACCGAATATTAGGTTTCTCAATGCTTGTGAATATTGTTGTAATAAAGAGGATGCTTTTTGATCAAAATGAAAGTTATAAACTAGAAACTCCTTGAGGATGTTTCTTTTTCACATGTCTGAAATTTTCTGAGTCAAAGTTTACAAAATACTATCTTCTCGATTTCTTTATTGAATATCAAATTAACCATATAACCCCCTTCTTGTAAAACTTAAAAGAATGTGTTTGAAGTTGTATTTGTCTGTTTTTCATTATGTCATTATTATTCATCCAATGAGCACTCATCCACGGATAAATGGAAAAATAGAAGCAGACTTCTTCCCTTCTGAATTGTGCTTGAATTGGTACAATGTCACTTTTCTTTGTAAGTGTTCAGTAAGGAACACACTTCTGTTTAGGCTCTATTTGTGCTCTCTCTCTATCTCTCTCTCCCTCTCCCCTCCATGTGTGAGTGGGTGGTAAGAAGAGACAGAAAAAGTAGAGGAAAGAGAAAGACAGATACAGATGACTAGTTAGTTGTGAAATTCAGTCATTTGTGACAATTGCAGTGCTTTGCACCACGTCTGCTCCGTTCCTTTCCTTTGTTCTCTATTTCTTGCCATTTTCAGCTTAGGTAGGCCTTTCAAATGAAGGGTGAACATCATCAGTCTGGTCTCCGAGATCTCCAAAGGCTACAGAACCATACAATACCTATCTCATGATAGAAGGGAAGTGATTATTTCTAATCTTTTTGACACTTATACTTTCTTTTATCAAATTAATGTAGCATACATAAATGTTATAAATTAATGAGTGATACGACAACTTCATATATAGGTAATTTATTTAGATTATCACTATCTGCATTGTCTCTTGTTCATCTCATTGTTCCTTTCAAGCAGCTCCTTTCCTTTTCTGAAAATTGCTCCCCTTCTACTGTATTTATCTTCTCTCACCTTTAACAGAAAGTCTTATTCTGTAGTCTGGGTTTGCCTGCAATCCACTGTGCACTATTCAGTCTAAGCTGGCTTCATACACATAGCAGTTCTCCTACATGTTCCTTATGAATGCTGGGGTGATTGATTTAAGCCTCCATGACTGACTTACTTTCCCACTTATGTGAAAGGATTCAGTGGTAGGTTTTTATATTGTAAATTAAAGACCAGAAATATCAAACACATAGCTTAAATGACAGAAATGAACTTAATTGGCTCTTATACTTTCTGCTTCCAGGCAGAAAAAGGAAATGAAAGAGAAATAAAACAACACCAATAACAGCAACATACAGTCCATCTCAGTAGAGGTTCAAGGAGCACTACTCTGGGGGTGATGGAGTACCTGTGCTGGGTCCTGGTGATAGTAGTAAACATCTCCAAAGTGGGATGCGAGAACTGGACAAAAGAGGCATCTAGTGCTTTCTGACCTCATTGAGGCCAGTTTTCTTCTTGATCCAGAAGTGAATTTATCTCTTAATCAAATATGCCTTATTTTTGGTGACAATGTTATTCTACCTGCCAGTGCCACAATGAGTCAGGAGCACTATAAAGACTTCTTGCCATACATTGCCCACAATGATGAATCAATCTTCTGTCTGGAAACAGGAGCCCCTGAAGTGAGTGTTCTAGTCTACAAAGAAAGGTGTCACCTTTTCTTTAACTTTATCTCTACTTTCAGACTCAAACACTATCTCCCTTCTTCAGGATCCACCCTTCTTAATGTCTGAAGCTGTCTCTCCAGCCCCCTTAGTAGAAAGGGTAATGATAGAGGAACCTCTTATTCTTCTCCTTTTTTCTTTCCCCTTGTTTCCACTCCTACTCTGCTTTAGACTTGTTGCTAGTCTCTGTCACATATGCAATTATCTAATGATTTTGTGTTTTATTATTTTTTGTTTGTTTCTATCTTTTTCTAGTTACCCAAAAGGCTCAGAACCCAACAATCCCTCACTTTCATGACCTTTGGTGAGGGTAGATGGAAAGAATGGGAATTGTTTGGGGGAAGTTAGGAAGCACATAAACAAAGAGGAAACCACCAAACCCAAAAAGAAAAACTTGAAAATGGAAAGCAAAAAGGAAGATTTTTATGACCTTACTATAAGTTATTTCATAAATAGAATGTATAGAGCAGAAACAATATTGTCAATTTGAAATTCATTAACAGTGGGATATTTTTCGAAGGTGTGGATAGCGAACATTTTTTTTTGTCTTGTTGGCTTTCAAGTCTTTGTTCTAACTCCTCACCACCCCCATCATCATTGCAGTTGTAATAGAAGCCATGGAAATTATGTAATAAATGGTTGTGTTTCAATAGTCTTTATTTTTAAAGCCAAGAATTCAAAGTTTGGCCATGACAATGTGTACTAGTGGTACAGAACTTCTAGCATAAAATTCATTAGAACTAATGATTTCCCCCAAATAGTTATGTCACATCATTGCAGAAGCAGGACCAAGTCTCAGGAGAAACCCAATGTCTTTTTGCTTTACTACATCATTCTTTCCATTGCTAAAACAGACATCAAGACTGTTTTCTTAATTTGTTTGATATTATTTTATGTGTATTGATATTTGGCTTGCATGTATATCTGTACACCATGTGCATGCCTGGTATCTGCAGAGGGCAGAAGCAGGTGTTGATCCTTGGGACCGGATGTACATTTGTTTGTGAGCAACCATGTGGGAGCTGAGAATTGATCTTGTCCCCTTTGTAAGATCAGGAGATCTTAACTGCTGATCCATATCTACAGGCCTGTTTTAAGAATTGGAACTATATTTAAAACATCATATTCCATTTTAAAGTATTTTGCTTAGTGTTTTCTCTTAGTGGTAGGAAGAAATTAAAGTTAATGATTCTGCATTCATGTCCCATACATGTTATTTAAAACATCCTCTCTGACACATCATTCATAAGAAGATATGAAAAGTGACTTTGTATTTATGTGGCATTTTATTTGTCTTTTAACAAACAGAATCATGACAGTTATTCATTTGTAGTTCTACATGATTATTGAAAAAACCTCCAGTCTAAGCTATTACACAAAACAGAACGTGGCAGGTATGTTATAGAGGATCTTCCCATATAAAAACAAGATTGGAAAGAGAAAAGTAAGAAAAGAGAATTAACCAGACTTCACTTTTCTTATTTTATTTTTGATATTAGGAATTATAGTGGGAGGCTGATTACTGGTTCCCAGACACCTGGCTATCATACACCTGAAATAATCACACAGAAACTGTATTCATTAAATCAGGGATATATTTCATTGTATAGGCTGCTAAGTTAAACCAACATATTTATTTTAAAGGTATCTTGTCTTAAAAATTTGTGTCTAAAGATATGTTGCTTTGGAAAAGGGGTTCTGCTTTTGCTTCCACAGAGATTAAAAAGCTATGGATTCCTTACTGGCTAATGTGGTTTGGTCAAACAAGATCCCATGAAGCACTGGTTTAGATGGTCCAACATCCATGTAAGCTTTAGGACTGACTGCTGACAAATATGGACCTACCACATAGGATATCCTATGAAAGATTCAACTAACAGCACCCCCAATCAGCAGGAAGTAGTCTAGATAACAACACCCAAAGTCCCAAATATTGTTTATAAATTTTTGTTTACATTTAAAAGGGGTTATGCTGTAGAGATAAATACATTGGTATGAATCTTGGTTTACTGGTACAAATTTAAGATCAATTTTGTTATACATATATTTCTGCTCTTGATTAAGTTATTGTGCTTGAGCAGCTCATTTAAAAATGTAATGTATAATTAACAAAAGCAGGTTAATAGATAGTCATTTATAATAGTCAAGTTTGTAATCATGTTAGTTAGGTTTTCTAGATGTACAGAGATATATTTCAGATGGACAGGTATTCTTCAGTCCTTTCAAAGACTTACAAAATATGGCATTTAAAATATTTTAATAACTTAGACTTTTCATGACAGCACCAATCTACTTCAAGAGGATGATGGGCATCAAAGAGGTTTCTTTTGGAGTTTGTTCACAATTTAGGCAAGAAATTGCTCTTGTCTGAAATGCTTAATGGTGTGCTATATGAACTGGACATTCAGGATCTTCAGAAAAATGACTGCTGAGCTTGCCTAAAGGTGAGACACTTTTTCAGGGTTCCCACTTCATAAATAAACTGCCAGATATTTTGCAGGATACAGAAGAAAGCAACTGATGAATTTTGCCAGTACAAAGCATAAGAGATCTTCAAATCTTCTTCTTCATGGAAAAGTCTGCCAGATACTATGGGCCTGTGGGTTGAATATGGATGTTGCAACAACACAGAAGAACTTTGAGTGACTGTTCAGGCAACAAGATGTATGTTAATTCCAGAGTTTTGGAAGTTGCTTAAAATGCATTTCATTTTTATTTAGGTAATAATATATCTTTCTGGGGTTTTTGATGAAGATTAGATAGTTGTAATTATAGATTTCTTTAGTTATGATAAATGATAAAGTAGATATAAATATTGTAACTGTAATTCTTACTTGATACTTGTTTTGTTATATATAATCTTGCTATGTTAAAACCTTCCTTTCTAATTAATTAAACAGAAAAGGGGAGGTGATGTGGGATTCCCCTCTTTATGCTGTGACTATGTATTATTGTCATTGGTTAATAAAGAAGTTGCTATCAGTCAGAGTCAAGGATATGCCATGTAGCTTTCAAAGGAGAGAGACACCCACCCTGGAACCTTGCTGGTAAGCCATGAGCCTCATGGTAAAATACAAAATAATGGAAATGGTTTAATTATGAATAAGAGCTAGCTAACAATACGTTTAAGCTATTGGCCAAATAGTATCCTAATTGATACAATTTCTCTGTGACTATTTCAGGTCATGGCAGCTGGGAAATTTACAAGCAGTTTCCGACTATGGGTCTGTTCTTGTACAGGTCTCCTATGGGTAATCATGACTGCTGACAGTTCAAAAGGGCAATGACCATGCACAATGAAGATAAAGTTTAATGCAGCAGGGAGGAGTATCAATTTAAAAACTCAATCTCAGATGTGTCACCAAAAAATCAGCATGGAAAGTGAAGGTGGTTTAGAGAGGTGACTCAGCAGTTAAGAACACTGGCTGCTATTCCAAAGGACTCAGCACCACATGGTAGCTCAGAATGGTTTGTAACTCCAGTTCTTGGGGACCTGATGGCCTCATCTGGCCTCCACAGATATTATAACCACATGGTATGCAAACACACATGGAAGCAAAACACCTGTACACATAAATTAAAAGTAAATGAATCTAAAAAACAATTGTGTTTTGAAAGTTGTACATATGGAAGAGAAAATGAATAACACTAAGAAATTTTTGGTAATGAAAACTAAATAAAAAGATTAGAATTTACAGTTATACCAAAACACATATTAAATATTTTTGTATTGAAGAGAATCATAGAGAGATGATGTAGATAACTATAGTTCTCATGCAGATGTGATCAAAGTATTTCTTTATTTGGATAAGGTATATATATCCACCATGATTAGAAAATGACTTGAAATAGTATATGTCACATTCGTTTTCATTTCGACATATTCTAGGTGGGCTTGTAACCTTAGTAACATTGAAGTTGTTCTATTGAAGGCACATGGATTTCCAAAGATTTCAGAAGTTTTATTACTACGTTGGAAAAGCTTGTGAGATTTTTGTGCTGGATATTGGACAAATGGAAATTTTTATTTTCAGTAGTAAGTTGACCCTTGTTGTGAGCAGGTCACTTGTTGGTTCCAAGCCACCTGGCTAGCTTACACCCAAAATAACCACACAGAAACTGTATTATTTAAATCATTGCTTGGCCCATTAGCTCTAGCTTCTTATTGACTAACTCTTACTTATTAATTTAACCCATCTCCATTAATCTGTATATAACCACATGGCAGTGGCTTACCAGCAAAGTTTCAGCATATCTTACTCTGGCAGCAGCTCCATGGTATCCCCCTGATTCCACCCTTGTTCCTCCCAGCATTTAGATTATTTTTCACTGCCTCGCTAAGTTCTGCCCTGATACAGGTCTAAAGCAGTTTCTTTATTCATTAACCAATAAAAGCAACACACAGACAGAAGGACCTCCCACATCAGACCCTGACTGAAACCTCTCATTTATATTTTTGTATAAATTAGGAATAAGTGAATTCTCTTTCTCAGACTCAACATTCCTCTGGGACTGGGTTAAAGTGGTATAAATCAAATGAAAAGAGAGTAAATAAGGTCCAGGAATGACAATTTCAATTATGTTTCTTCAGGAAGCTTGTTGGTTAGGCTGTGAACTGGGGAGCTTAAGTCACAGAGAAGATGACATTGTTAATGCATTGCATTGGGCAGTGGGATTCCCTGATTGATGGGCAGCCTCCAAAGTCTGAACAAATAACTTATACTGGGACTTGTCAGATGGAGAAATGCAGAGGGCATGTGGCCTAGAAATTCCCAAATTTCCATTGTCATTTTATTTCTTTAAAAAAAAACATTGATAGCTGAAATTAAAGAAGCTGAACTATGATGCTACTTTGGAGGTTCATGGGTGTTGTGTGCATCAGGAATATTAGAAGCTTATTGTGAACAGCACTGCAAAATGGACTCTCTTGGACTTGGAGATGCCATGTGTTTACATCATCCATCATCACAGATGAGTTCCTACTTTTGCTTTCCATCTGCAGGAGGCAGCTTGTATAGCTTTTTCTCTTTTATTTAAAACAGATCATTTTCTCATATAATATAATTTGATCATAGTTTCCCATCCCACTATTTTTCCCAGTTCCTCCATCCAACCCTCTGCAATCCTTTCACTTTCTATCTCTCATTAGAAAACAACAGCATTCCAAGAGATACAACAAAACATAACAAAATAAAATATAATAAGATAAAAATATAGACAAATTGAGGATATAATTGACAACCCAACAGAAGGAGAAGAACCGAAAGGACATGCACAAGAATTGGAGACCTGCTTGACCCTGTACAGAGACATCCCATTAAAAACACTAAACTGAAAGTCATAATATATACAGATACCTGGTATGATTGTCTGTGTATATAGGTGAATAGGTATAGCCCTCATAAACTCATGTGTTTGAATGCTTGATGAATAGGTAGTAGCATTATTAGGAGGTGTGGCCTTGATGGAGTAGATGTGGCATTGCTGGAAGAAGTGTGTCACTGTGGGGGTAGGCCTTGAAGTCTCATATATTCAAGCTATGCCCAGTGTGGCACATAGTGTCCTGCTACCAGTGGATCAAGAACCATCAGCTCATTCTCCAGCACTATGTCTTTCTGCTTCTTTGCATGATAATGGACTAAACCTTTGAAACTGTAGGCCTTTCCCAATTAAATATTTTTCTTAATAAGAGTTGCTGTGGTTTCCAGGCAGTGGTGGCACATGGCTTAAATCCTGGCCCTTGGGAGTTAGATGCAGGTGGGTCTCTGTGAGTTTGACCCTAGCCTGTTCTTCAAGAACTAGTTCCAGGAGAGTCTCCAAAACTACAGAAAAACCCTGTATTGAAAAACAAAAACAAACAAACAAACAACCAAAAACAAAACAAAACAAGAAAGAGTTGCTGTGGTAATGGTGTCTCTTCATAGCAATAGAAACACTAAGACTCTTGTTGAAGACCGTTGCAGGTTCTGTGCTTGTATCTTCAGTCTCTGTGAGTTCATATGAGCCTTGCTTAGTTGATTCAGAGGACCTTGTTTTCCTGGTGTCCTCCATGCCCTCTGGCTCTTACACTCTATCTATCTATCTATCTATCTATCTATCTATCTATCTATCTATCTATCTATCTATCATCTATCTATCTATCATCTATCTATCTATCTATCTATCTATCTATCTATCTATCTATCTATCTATCTATCTATTTTGGAGTTCCCTGAGCTCTGAGTGAAGGGATTTGATGGTGACATATGCCATTTAGAGATGTGTGTTCCAAAGACTACCTCTTTCTGAATATCTGGCTGTAGGTCTTTGTATCTGTTCCCATCTAATGCAGGAATAAGATTCTCTGATGGTGACTGAATAAGGCACTGATCTATAAAATAGCAGGATAAACAGTAGGAGTCATTTTATTATTACTTTTTAAAAGACCAGTAATATTTGTCTTACCACAGGTCTCTGGGCTATCTAGAATGTGGTTCTTGGTCACACAAGCAATGTTGGGTATGGATTTAATCTCATGGAATGGGACTTAAGTCAAATCAGACATTGGTTGGCTATTCCCATAAGATTTGTGCCACCATTGCCCTAGCATATTTTGGAGGAAGGACATATTATAGATAAAATGGTTTTATGACTGGGTTGGTATTTACATTTCTTTTTTGGTAACCTACATAATACCTTTCTGTACCAAGGATACTAGAATGTAGGGGTGAAGGCTCCATGTAGTCATCAGGTCTACTTCTTCATATTGAATGAATTGTGTGGGTATTATCCTTGGCATTTGGGCTTTGCTGCCAGTTTTAAGAGAACAACCCTTTGTCTTAGAAATAGTCTGTTTTTTTTTGGGGGGGGGCGGATTTCCATGGAATACTCTTGACCAAGAACTTAAATGAAAACAACCAATTCCTTGTACTGGAAGTCTTGTTGTTACAAAAGATGGTCAGTTGGGACAGCATCTCCTCCATTATTAGGAAACTTTATTAGGACCACCTTCATATATTTTAAGAAGTCTCCACTGTACCAGGTTTCCATATTATCAATCAAATGCTCCTCAATTCCAGCTGTTGCTCCCTACATTCCACTTCTTTCCTAAACACCTCCTTCCCTCCCCCTTCACACCTAAACCCCCTGTTCTCAATTCCACCCAACTACATTCCACCAAAAAAATCTATTTTATTTCCCCCTTCTATGGAGACCCATATGTTCCCCGTAGTCCCTTCTATACATAACCCTTTGGGGGCTATAAATTGTTAAGTTGATTATTATTTATTTAATTTCTGATATCTGCATATAGCCAAATACTTTTCATATTTATTTTTGTGTCTGTGTTACCTCACTCAGGATGACTTTTTAATAGTTCCATCTATTTTCCTGCAAACTTCATGGTGTCATTTTTAACAGCTGAGTAACACTCCATTATGTAAATTTATTTTCTTTATTTTTATTCTTATGTTGAGGGACATCTAGGTTTTTTCTGGTTTCTGGCTATTATGTATAAAGCAGCAATGAGCATGGATGAACAAGTGTCCCTGTGGTAGGATGAAGCGTTCATTGGGTATATGCTCAAGAGTGGTATAGCTGGATCATGTGGTGGATTGGTTCCCAACTTTCTGACTGTCATTTTTATTTTATAGTGACTGTACACATTTCACTACTTCCAACAATAGATGAGTGCTTCCCTTATTCCACATTTTCCCTTTATGATCTGTCACTATGTTATTGATCTTAGCCATTCTGACAAGTATAAGATGGATTATCAGTATAGGTTTGATTTGCCTTTTCCTGATGACTAAGAATATCAAACATTTTTAAGTGATTTTTAGCCATTTGAATTTGCACACTTGAGAATTTTGCTTGCATCTAAAGCCTCTTTTTATTGGATTATTTGATTTTCTAATATCTATTTTCTTGAGTTCTTTAAATATTTTTGGTATTAGTCCTCTATCAGATGTGGAGTTGGTGAAAATCTTCTCCCATTCTATAGGCTACCCCTTTGTCCAAATTATGATGTATTTGTTTTTACAGAAGCTTTTCAGTCTCATGAGGTCTTGTTCATTGTTGATCTTTGTGCCTACACTATTGGTGTTTGTTAATGGAGACTGCTCATTCACTTCCAGGCCACCCAGACCCAAATAATTACGCAGAAACTATATTAATTACAACACTGTTTGGCCAAGAGTTTAATCATATTCCTAACTAGCACTTATACCTTAAATAAATACAATGCCATTAATCTGTGTATCACCATAAGACTGTGGCCTACCACTAAGGTTCCAGCAGGTGTCTTTCTCCTTCGGCAGCTGCATATCATCTCTCTGACTTTGCTTTCTTTCTTCCTGTACTCACTATACTTTTCCCACCCAGCTCTATTCTGTCCTGCCATAGGCTGAAGCAGCTTTTTTATTAACCAATGATAATAAAACATACAGCATACAGAGCGAAATCCTATATCTTCCCCCCTTTTCTGTCTATATAAAAAGGAAGGTTCTAATTTAGTAAAATTACATATAACAGAGCAAGTATCAAGCAGGAATTAAAATTACAATATTTCTTTGTGAGTCTAAAGTTTTATATCTAATTTAACTGTTTTCATAACTAAGGAAAACTATTATTGTCTAGTCTTCAAGTTCATCAAAGACCCTAGAAGGATATAATATTACCTAAATAAACAGGAAGTACATTGTAATCAACTTTCAAAAACTCTAGAATTGACAGACATATCTTGCTTCCTGGACAGTCACCCAAAGTTCTTTTGTGACTTTGGTGCATCCATCTTTAGCCTATAGGCCCATAGTATCTGACAGCCTTTTCAGTGAAGTAGGAAATTTGTAGATCTGTTCTGCCTTATATAATGGCAAAGTTTATCAGTTGCTTTCTTTTGTGTCCTGCAGAATGTCTGACAGTTTTCTCTGTGAAGCAGAGGAAGAACAACCCTGAAGAAAAAACCTGTCTTTTGTAAAGTTTAGCAGTCACTTTTGGGGTGGGGGGGGTCCTGTGTGTCCAGTTCATATAGCATACCATCAAGCAGTCCAGGCAAGAGCAGTTTCTTGCTTAAATGGCTATTTTTGCTACATTGAAGGCAAATTTCATAATGAGCTCTTCAATAGCCATCAACCTCTCTGAAATAACTGGTGCTACCAGAAACTGACATGTCTCACAGTCAAGAAAAGTTCAAGTTCTTAAAGCACTTTAAATGCCTTGTTCTGTAGGTCTTTCAAGTGTTGAAGATTATCTGTCTAACTGGAATATATCTCTATATATGTAGAAAACCTAACATGTCTACAAGTTTGACTATTATAAATGACTATTAATCTGTAATTTAAAATTATACAATACATTTTTAAATGAGATAAATGAATATTAATACCTTAAACAAGAGTGGAAATATACAAATAACAAAATTCACCTTAAATTTGTATCAATAAAACAAAATCCATACCAATGTATTCATTTTTATATCATGACCCTCATTTTTTTCTTATGGAAATTGACTATGACCATTACACATTCACAACCAACCCTTTTAAAATGAAAATAAACATTTATAAAAAATCATTTGGTGAATTTGGGTATAATTTTCTCCAAATTGCTTCCCACTGTTTGTTGGGTAAAGTACTTTTAGGGTTCACACAGACCTTTCTGGGGCTCTTGTTATATCAAACCATATTAGCCTGGAAGGAATCCATAGGTCCTCATCTTGTGTAGAAACAAAAGTAGAACCTCTTTTCCAAAGGAATATATCCTTAGACCAAATTTTGAAGTCAAGAAATCTTTAAAATAAATATATATTGGTTTAGCTTAGCAGTCCCCAGAATCACATGTCTCTCTGCAGTCAAAATAGTCAAAGAGAATGCAATGATATACATAATCCAGACTCTCTATGTATATTTCATCTTTACATCCTGATTTTAAACACTATTATTTTTTTATTATTATTACTTTTAATCTATGACTGTACTCTTGTCTACACTCTTTTTCTTCTCTCTCACAAGCATAAATACATTTTTAAAACAAGGTTTATTTTTGTGTGAATCTGTCTTTATTGCATATCTGCAATCATTTTCTGACCAGGACCACCTTTTTTTTTTCTTTTTTAAAAATCTCAGTGGGCATGGATAGAATCAACTCCTCAGCCCTAACTTTTAGCTCCACCCTATTCAACATGATAGAGGTATTTTGACCTCCTCTTCTATGCATGTTCACTGCCCCAGCTCCAGGGATGTAGCAGGTCTATGTAGCTATTAAGCAACTTTTAGCATGCTGCTCACATACATTTAAGTACCAAAAGAGCCAGAACTATTCATGCTGCCAGTACAAACCAGGAAGCCAGCTCTTGAAGAAGCCATGCAGTTTTTACTGTTAATGCTGACTCAGGAATTCTTCTCTTAAAGTAATAGTGCCCCTGCTTGCTGCCTGAAAGTGAAACTTTGGAAAAAATGAGACTATCATGAAGTTACAATTGACTCCCATTTTTGTGGGTTTATAAGATTTTTTTTTTAAATTTAAGTTTTCTTAAGCTTAATGGGGAAAGTCTTGCCCCTCACTGGGTGCCATTATGTAAATGGAGACTGTTCATTTGTTTCTGGCTGCCTAGACCTGCATGATATAGAAATCACCAAAGTTTCATTTTTTTTTTTTTCTACTATAGCTATGCAATACAATGTGGGAAATAGTGAGTCCTCCAGCAGTTCTTTTATTGCTTACAAATATTTTAGGTATCATGATTGTTTTAGTTTTTTTCTTTAGTTTCATAAGAAGCTAAGAGTTTTCCTTCCAAGATCTGCGAAGAATTGTATCAAAATTTTGATAGAGATTACAATCTGTAGATTGCTTTTGATAGAATGACCATTTTAACCATGTCAATCCTACTTATCTGTTGTGGGATAATCTTTTTGTACACTGTGAGGATGTGTCTCTTCCTAGGCATCTTCTGATTGGTTTAAAAAGGAACTAAAGGGTTAACAGCTAGGCAGAAAAGGATAGGCAGTTTTGAGAGAGATAGAAACTATGGGAGAAATCTGAAGTGCGAAATTTGCCAGCAAGTCATGGGGATATCAGACACATTCAGTATGGTGGAGAGGTGACAAGCTATGTGGCGAATGTAGATTTATAAAATGGGTTTATTTAAATTATAAGGACTAGCAGGGATCAAGCCTAAGCAAAGGGCAAATGTTCATAATTACTAAGAATCTCTGTGTCATTATTTGGGAACTGGCATTCCACAAAAAGTTGAGCTACACTGACCATGAGCATGGGAGATCTCTTTATATTTCAATATCTTCTTCGATTTCTTTCTTACAAGAATTGAAGTTTTTTTATCACACAAGTCTTTCACTTACTTGGTTAGATTTACCCGAAGATATTTTATATTTTCTAGGTTATTATGAAAGGTGGTGTTTCCCTGATTTCTTTCTCAGTATGGTTGTCATTTGTATATAAGAGGAGTACTGATTTTTGTGAGTTAATTTTGTATACAGCTAGTTTGCTGAATGTGTTTATCACCTGAAGGGGAATTTCCTGGTGGAAAATTTTGTGTCACTTATTATATTATCATAAAATCTGCAGTTGAAGATACTTTGACTTCTTTTACAATGTATGTCCCCTGATCTGCTTCAGTTTTCTTATTGCTTTATATATAAGTACTATATTATATAGGTATGGAGAGAGTCAATAGCTTTGTCTTGTTTCTGATTTTATTGAAATTTCTTTTAGTTTCTCTCCATTTAATTTGTTATTGGCTATAGGCTTGTTAAAACTGCCTTTATTATGTTGAGGAATGTCTCTTGGATCTTATAATCTCAAAGGACTTTTATCATGAATGTGTGTTGGATTTTGTCAAAGGTCTTTTCTTCTTCTAATGAGATAATCATGTGCATTTTGTCATTTTGTTTGTTTAAATGGTGGATTGCCTTGATTGACTTTTTCTGTTGAGCCACCCCTGCATGTCTAGGAGAAAGCCGACTTGATCATGGTGCCATGGTGGATGATCTTTTTGATATGTTCTTAGGTTTGGTTTGTCAGTATTTTATTGTACATTTTTCCATGTATATTCATAAAGGAAATTGGTCTGTATTGCTTTTTCCTTGTAGGGCCTTTATATTGTTTGAATATCAGAGTAAGAATATCTTCTAAAATGAATTAAAAATGATCCTTTTGTTTCTATTTTGTGTAATAATTTGATGAATATTGACCTTAAGTCTTATCTGAAATCCAGTAGTATTCTGATCTAAAACTATCTGACTCTAGACTTTTTTTTTGGTTGTGAGACTTGTCATGAAGAATTTTATTTCATTAGGGATAATAATAGGTCTATTGATATTGCTTATCTGATAGTCATTTAACTTTAGGAAGTGATAACTACTGAGAAAAGTATCCATTTCTTTTACAGTTTCCAATTTGGTTGAGTACAGGTTTTTATAGTATGTCCTTAAAATTCTATGAATTTTCTCGGCATCTGTTATGTCCTTTTTTCATTCCTGATTTTGTTAATCTGTATATTCTCTGCTTCTTAATGAGTTTGGATATGAGTTTTTCAATCTTGTTGATTTGTTTCTATTTTGTTGATTTCAGTTTTCAGTTTAATTATTTCTTTCCATATATTCCTTTTGTATGTAATTTCTTCTTGTTGTTATAGAACTTTCAAGTGTATGAGATCTCTCTAGTTTTTTTATATAGGCACTTACTTATCTCTATGAACTTGTCTTTTAGCACTGCTTTCTTTATGTTCCATAAGTTTGAGTATGATGTGTACTTACTTTCCTTCAGTTCCAGAAGGTCTTTAATTTCTGTCTTGACCCATTTTTGATTCAGTAGAGCGTTGTTTAGCTTCCATGAGTTAGACTTTTTGTTGTTTCTATTGTTGTTGATATTCAGCTTTAAATCCAAGGTGGCTTGATTGGATTCAAGGCATTATTTTAATTTTTTTTTGTGTCTGTAAAGACTTGTTTTGTGTCTGACTACATGGTCAGTTTTGGAGAAAGTTCTTTCAGGTACTGAAAAAAAAGGTATATTCTTTTCTGTTTGGGCGAAATTTTCTGTAAATATCCATGAGATACATTTGATTTATAACACCTGTTAGCTCTAGTATTTGTCTGCTTAATTTTTGTCTCAATGATTTGTCTATTGGTGAGAGTGATGTACTGAAGATTCCTGATATCAGTATATGAGGGTCAATAAGTAATTTAAGCTGTAGTAGGGTATCTTTTATAAACATGGGTGTTTTTGTGTTTGGGGAATAGATGTTAAGAATTGGCATTCCAGCTTGGTGGTTTTTTTTTTCCTTTGATGAGCACTCCTCTAATTAGTCTTCATTTGTAGTCTATTTTGAAAGATATTAAAATGGCTACTCCAACTTGCTGCTTAGCCCTCTTTGATTTCTGTTATTTTGTTGTTGTTGGTGGTGATGTTGGTTTTTTACCAACTTCCAATATTATTTCTTTGTTCTGTACTTCAATTATTATGTGCCAAGGGTTTCTCTTTTTTAGTCCAGTCTATTTGTTGTTCTGCAAAATTTCTGTAGTTTGATAGTCATCTCCTTCTTAGCTTAGGGAAATTTTCTTCCATGATTTCATTGAAAATATCACCTGGAACTTTGACCTGAGTTTCTTCTTCTTCCTCTGATCCTATTATTCTTGATTTGGTCTTTTCATACTATCTCAGATTTCCTCCGTGTTTTTCATCAGAAGACTTTTAGATTTATAATTTTCTTTGACTGATATATTCATTTATTTTATCATGTCTTCAGGGTCTGAGATTCTCTTTTACATCTCTTGTATTCTGAAGTTTACTTCAGCAGTTCCTGTTAAAATTACAGATTTCCTTTCCACAATTCCTTCATCATGGGTTTTCTTCATTGACTTTATTTCCATTTTCAGGACTTGGACTGTTTATTAATTTCCTTTCACGGCTGGGGTTTTCCTAGGTTATTTAAGATATTTATTAATTTCTTCTTTAAAGACCCCTATAAAGGATATTTTAAGTTTTTTTTTCTCATGTTTTAGCTGTGTTTAAATATTTTGGGCTTGCTGTACTAGGGTTGTTATGCTCTCTCTAGTGGAGATATATTGTAATGGCTGTTATTGATTGCGTTTTTAAGTTGGAGTTTATATAACTGGGTTTGAGAAAATTATAATTCTAGGTGCTTGTATTTTGTGTGTGTGTGTGTGTGTAGGGTGTGTTTTGCTCCTTCTTTTGTTTATTGTTTTTAGGAGGGATTATTGACTATGTATTGCTTGGTAGGAAATTTTCTGTGGCTCTGATAGTTGTGGCCCTATGTATTCCAGATAAAATGTGTTTCTGGGTATTGGATGTTGACACTTAGGAACAGGGATAGGCTAGGCATCTGAGGGCATTCACCAAAGGGAGGATAGCAGAGTGTTCTACCAGGATCTGCTTATTTAGTCTCCTTGGAATGTAGGAAGGCAGTGAAGAGAGGTCAACTGCAGTCTTCTATAGAGTTGGGAATGAGACAGAGCATTGGATCTTGAGGAGCGGAAGGATAGCAGAAGAATTAGAGTCAACCTATCTCCCTCCCTGGCAGGAGTGGCCTGTGGATTAGTGCCCTGGAAGTGCCTGCTGGAGTTGGAGGTGGAGATAAAGCAATGAATTGGTGGAGGACTGTTAGGAGGAGAAGGTTTATGAGATCCACAGAAAATGTTGGCAGGGTCAGGGAGACTGCACCTGGTGTTCTGTAACATAGCTAGGCATGAGGCTGGGGGAGTAGATTTGGAAGAGAGAAGCGAAGGGTAAAGGTCCTCAGTTAGCTTACCTGATTCTCTGACCTGCTCAGTTGTCCTGTTCCCAGGGAATGCCTAGGGTGTTGGAGGCTGGGCTGATGTGTTGTTTGGAGGCTGCCTGTGTGGAGGCTGGAGGAGGTGTTGGTTGGGGGAGGAAATTCTTGTGAATTCAAGTGGAGAATGAACTCAGGGTTTCCTGGATGCAGCACAAGCTCTTCATCAGCTGTTCTTTATCTTCAGTTTTGGATATTGGTCTTAATGTAGCCACTGACAATGCAGAAAGGGAGAGACTTTGCTTAACTTTTCAATTTCAAATCCATTTCACTGTGGGGTTGTTATGAGAAGTAAAACTGACATATTTAAAATATTTTTAGTGTTCCATATAGATCAAGTGCCAATAAAGGCCCAAATCATTTAACCAATACAACTTTCTCTCATACCCTTTATTTCTAAGAATTTTGATTTTGCTTAGCAGTGATAACACAGGACTGAGAACTGAAGACATAAAGCTGTGTAAAGCCTTTGCAACTCCCAGCAGAGATTGATGGAAATTTTCAGATGGAGTTATGTGAGTAACAGAAAGGAAGACAACCTCCCATGTTAGAGAGACAGAAACTGAAGGGTGAACAATGTAAGCTTTTCCTTAGGTGAAACCACAGGAGGATAAGGTCTCTACTTTCCTCATCTGAACACTCTTTGGACTTCCTACAAATCTTTATCAGTTATTGAGTCAGGATCACAGCCTCCTAAAACCCAACTTCTGAGAGGTAACAACTAACTATGAGATGGTTAATTCTTTTCCTCCCTCTGTCCCTCCCTTAGACAGATTTCGTGTGTGCATTTGTGGAATACATGCATACACATATGTCTGTGTGAGTATGTACATGTACCTGAAGATACTAGAAAAGCTCATCACAACCCTTGGAGCTAGAGTTACAGAAATTTTTGTGTTGTATAATTTGGATCTGAGTTCAATTCCTATCATCCATGTCCGGCAGGTAATGATGAGATAACTCCAGCTGCAGGGGAATCCCAAGTCTATAATCCTGCTGGCACCTTTACTCACATGCACATACTCCCCCACATAATTTAAAAGATTTTTGATGTACAGTGATGATATACTCTTTTTAATCCCAGCATTCAGATCTCTGCGAATTCAAGGCCATCCTGGTCTATAAAGGAAGCTTCAGGACAACTAGGATTATACAGAGAAACCCTATCTCAAAACAACAACAACAACAACAACAAAAAGAAACAAAAAGAAGAATTCACATTATGAAACTGCTTTTGAAAAAAGTAACTATTTTTATTCTCTCTGTCTCTCTCTGTCTGTCTCTGTCTTTCTTTCTCTCTCATGAACAGAAGTCAGAAGAATGCATTTAGCACCTTGGAACCGAAGCTATAGGTGGCTGTGAATTGTCTGATGTGGGTGCTAGGAACTGAATTTGGTCCTCTGTAAAAACAGCAAGTGTTCATTGTGGTGGCGCAAATGAATGTAGACAGATTATATAGATATATACAGCTTTAATAAGGAAATAGACTTACAGGACCACAGGTTTCAGCGGAGAACAGGAAAAGCGGAGCAAAAGAAAAGGCTGCTGGGCTCACGCCCGGCAGATTTATCCGTAAACATTAGCCCGAGGTGAACAGGCCCCAATGGGTGGGGCTATGTCCCTACAGTTCATATCCACCAAGTCGCCTCTCAGTATCAAGAATCATTACCTTTAACCAACGTTTTGATTTGTTAGGATGCCATGTACCAAATAACTGGAAGAAGGGTTCTTGACTTTGTACATGGTGAGGTGAAACACAGGCTTTACCAATACTCTCTTGTGTTTAAGAAAAAACAAGGCAAGTCATTCTGATTTGCTTTTTGATAGAGAAATTATGAATTATATTTTATTTTCTTTGTGTATGATGTGTTCAGTGTATGAGTATAAGCACATGTATGCCACAGCGTGCCTATAGAGATCGATGAATAGCCTAAGGTGTAGATTCTTGCATATTCTTGAGACTGTGACTCCCTTGTTCTGTGTTTACAACAGGATAGGTCACTCCTAAGCTTCCAAAGATTCTTATGTGTCTCCTCCTATTTTGCCACAGGACCACTGGGATCTATGGTGAATTTTGCTGTGCCAGAATATTATGTGGACTCTGGGGATTTGAACTTAGGTCCTCACATTTACAAAGCAAGTGCTTTACCCAGTGAATCAGCACCTGAGGCCGAGATCACTTCCAAATTTAAATTAACACAGTTGTTGCTAATATTTTGCTAAAGATAAGTATTCATTTCCTTTATTGAGACCTCTAAGGGTTCAGAAACATCAAATAGCAAGAGCAGGGTGTGTTGTGCCATTGTTAGCCATTGCCAATAAAAGACACATTTTATTTAAATGGACCCTCTGTAGTCAGTGTGTCAGGGTGAGCTTGATGATGGCATTGATTTTAGAGCTGGACATTTATAGTCAGAACGTGAATATATCCATGAGTGTGGTGGAAAGAGTTGATCCAGTGACTTCGTGCAAAACATTTCTGCAGAGGAAGCAGAGGGGTGTGTGCTGCACTGTGGCAGCAGCTGACATATTCTGAAGCTGCATTTGTATAGCCAGCACAGCACTCTTCCCTGAGTGCATTTAGGGAGAATGTTGGTGGGACAGTATGACCCAGCTTCTCATGCTGCTCTCCTGGCTCTCGCACTGTTCTGTCAAGGGGGATGTGCATCTCCTTAGCATGTTGGTCAGCCTCCTCATAGCAGTGACCACAATATCTGACATGACAACTTTAAGGGGGTAATTGTCTGTTTTGGTCATGGTTTCAAGGCGTCAAGTCCATCATGATGTAGAGAGTGTGGTAAAGAATCAGAAAAACAGTGAATAGAGACAGAATATAGTACCAGTGAAGACAGAGTTCCAGGATGTGCTTCCAGCAATCACTTTCTCCAACTAGTCACTAGCCACTACTTCTCACCTCCTTTCAATAGTGCCACATAGCATGAATCTATCAAAGGATTGACCTGCTTACTAGGTAAGACCTGTCAGGACTGAGTCAATTCTCCAAAGCCTACTAACATGCAACCCAATGCAGTATATGAGTGAGTGAAAGACATTTCTTATTCAAATCATAACACTGGAACTGGAGAGATGCCTCAGGGATGGAGAGTGATTTCTACACTATCATGAGGATCAGAGTTCAGATTTCAGTGCCCACATGATGAGTAGAGTGTCCCACAAATGCCTGTAACTTCAGCTATGAAGAATCTAATACCATCTTCTGACTCTAGTTTTCACAGACATACACAAATCTGCACACACATGTTCATATAAACACACCTATATATAAATAAAATTAATATACAAACAATGTTCATGACAGCATCTCACCAGCTGGTGTCTGGTGAAATCTTGCCCACATATTGTATTTCTGCATCCTTGGATATGAATGTGCACATCAAACAAACGTTTAGAGAAAGGTCCATGTTTGGCAATTTATCAGCTCTTCCATTAAGAATTCTATGGAAGTTAAGAAAATGTGCTCAAATTTGGGCAGTGGTAGCATATGTCTTTAATCCCAACCCTCAGGAGGCAGAGGCAGTTGGATCTCTGTGAGTTCAAGGCCAGCCTGGTCTATAAGAGCTAGTTCCAGGACAGGATTCAAAGCTACAGGGAAACCCTGTCTCTAAAAAACAAAACCAAAAGCGAAAAAATAAAAAGGAAAGAAAATGTGTTCAGATATGAGCCACTGGGAGTAGAGAGAAAATGACAGATGAGGGTTTGGCAGAGCCCCTGGTCTTAGAGGGACTAAATTATGTAATGCTTTCTTTTCTTTTCTTTCTTTCTTTCTTTCTTTCTTTCTTTCTTTCTTTCTTTCTTTCTTTCTTTCTTTCTTTCTTTCTTTCTTTCTTTCTTTCTTTCTTTTTGGTATAATTTCCATTTTACTCTTCCCAGGTGGTTTTTCTTCTGTCTACTTGAGACTAACTCTCTACATGAGCTTTGGTGGGCAGCACTAATAAGTGTAATTTTGAAAGTGTTCAATCCTCCCAGGCTGCAATACATTTACTGATTCCTGACCACCTTGCTATGGATGGCATAGCTCATTCAGTAATGCAGCTCTACATAGATCTTAGGAAGCATGTAAGCATTGAAGATATTTGCTCTGGAAATGTTATTGACAACAGTGATCGCTACAATGTTCTGAAAGACAACCTTCTTGTTGTGGCTTGTCCTTGATTACAGACTAGGTGCAGTTCCTGCAAAGAACTGACAGCCCTGAATATGGCCATGGCCTTTTTGGTATGACCATTATTTCATTATTTTTGTTATCACAGAGCCAAAACTTAAAAAAAAAAATAAACAGAGTCTCTCACTGGCCTGGCCTACCAATTTGACAAGCTGACCTGGCCAGAAATCTCCAAGGATGAACTAGTCTTTATTTCCCCAGGGCTGGGATTACAAATGTGCACCATTGTACGTGACTCTTCCACGGAATGTGAGTTCTAGGGAGCTGAACTCAGGTCCTCACATTTTATGGCAAACATTTTGCTGAGTCATCTGCCCAGACTTCAGGATGTCTGAAGAGGTGGGTCTCAAACGGATCTTCAGAGAGAATCTTGACACTTGTGGTACAGGAGACTAAAATGGGCAGAGTTCTGAAGCAGGGGTCAGGAGGCACCTGCACAGCAGGGAGGCACTACTGGAGAAAAGGCTCATGGGAGCAGCCGGTTTGGAGGTGTGCTTTTCCAGATCAGTCCAGACTTTGGAGCTTCCTGAGAGCTGGATAGAAAAGAGGGACTATGATTTTTCTGAAGACAGTGCTGACATAGTGAAAATGTGTTTAAATGAGTTGGCTCAGTAGCAATGAGCTCATCTGATCAGTTCAAGAGTTTCTGAGGCTGGGGACGCTAGATCAAATGCTGAAGCACATTACTGTGGATCTGGAATTTAAAAAGCTATTTAGAACATCAACTCTGATATTTTCTTTTTAATTTCACCTTCATTTTGAACCATAAATCCAGCATTAATAATGAGAATTGAATACCTTTGCTCTCTCAGGGCGTCCTACGGAATCACTGCAAATGGAATTTAATTTCTGCCTAACTTGCCGTCTAATGCCTTTTGAGACTCCCAAGGCATATTTCCGCTCCTCTGCACTTGATCTGACACAGTGACAACAGTGTTTTGAAAGCTGCTTTAGCTGCTCAGGGAAGAGCGTAATTGACCTGGCACTCCCGTGTTCTTGAGTTTGAAGCATCAGAGAAGACGAAGGTCACCAGACTGTCCATCCTGTAAGTATGCAAACAGAGTCCAGGTCACTTAGATGTCTTCTTCTCTGTCAGGGTGCAGAATACAGTGATTATCAATGCTGACTTGGATCATATGTTCAGGTCTTCCCTTGACCTTTACAGATGCACAGACTCTGTTGGCTCTTAGCTTTGTTTTTCTTGTTAAACATGAAGTGGGTTCTGCCCATCTAAAAGAGAGGGGGCCACAGAGAAGTGTGTGACCCCGGCACTTCAGGATAGAGAATTGAGTTCTAAAAGTCCTAAATGTCCACTAAGCCTGGCGGTTGAGTGCCCCTCTGTCTTCTTTGTTATCGATTAGAACCCTGGTCCCTTTATAAAGCTTCACAATGAGCTGATTGGACAGAACAGGGATGCAATGAGTCCTGTCCAATACAGAAGAGGCTGAAGTTCAGAAACATTCTTTGTCTCTTATTTCAACAGGGAAAGAGTAGCCACAGAAAGCATATGTGGGGTTGACCCACAAGAGAATATTAGACATGTAGTCTGTGTGATGTCATGCTTGCAGTGCTTCAACGGGGTGTGGGGGAAAACCTGAGTATGGGATTTGAGGTGAGTGGTGATGTTCAGATTTCTCATTCCTTTTTTTAAAAATCATCTTTGTCTCCCTCTCTCTCCATCCCTTCTATCTTTAATCTGCATATATGTGAATGTTTGTGCATATGCACGTACCTCATATATACAGATGTATGTGTACATGTGTGCATTGTACACAGAGGCCAGAGGACAATCTTGGGCATCATTCATCAGGTACCAAATTTTGGGTGATGGCAAGCCTGAAAGTCACCAAGTGGGTTAGGATGGCTGGCCAGTGAGATCCAGAAGTCCACTCATCTCTGTCTCCCCGACCCTATCTGGAATTTTCTTTTCATTTTTTTAACATATTTTTTAATTGATTCTTTGGAAATTTCACATCATGCGCCCCAATTCCACTCATTTCCCAGTTCATCTACATGTGCCTCTCATCCCCATAGCATCCTATTCCCCAAATTAAGAAAATATTAATTAAAAACAAAACCAACCAACCAAACCAACCAACCAAAACAAACAAACCAAAAAAAAAAAAAAAGCCCACTTCTCTCTCTTGTCTTTCCGACCTCTCCAATACTTTTTCACGCAGCTATAAGCATCGAGAGCTGCAGTGTCATGAAGTATACTTTTTTGTCTACTCAACTTTACTTGCAAGTGTTTATTGAAATGAATTGTTGGTCTGGTTTGGGGCCTCTGGCTTCTGGTACATTATCAATATTGGATCCTCATTGAAACTCATGTCAGATATACCACTATTGCCTCAGCATGGAGATACTGTGGCTATTGTTGTGCATGACCAATCCTTTCGTGCACTCTAACATGTCACAGATAGGATAGATGTTAGTGAAGACCAACCCAAAGCCTTGGATTTCTGCCTGGGTGGTGACTGAGCTGGTCAATCAAGGCCACTGGGGACACCACTCTCAGGTCAGAGGCATTGCCAGATCTTCTATACACATGCCATGAGGAGAAAGCTCTTTATTAATGTAGATTTTGGAATTGAACTTGGGTCCTTGTTTTTGTAAGGCAATTATTGTATTGATGGAGCTACCTCCTTAGCCATTCTATCATGTTTTATTTGTTGACTTCCTGCAATTTTGTAGGTTTTTATTTATTTACTTTTGTCACATCCTCTGTGACAACCCTAGACTAATCATTACAGATAACAACCAGGAAAACCACAGAAAAGAACACAAGACCCCTGAACCATGTTTAGCTACATATTATCTCAATGAGCCTTTTACCTTACCAGACCTTTTGGCTATATTTTTGATAATATAATATGTTTTATCCAGTGGTGGGAGAAGAAGGCAATCTAATAAAGAATAAAGAAAAAATAGTCCACCATAATACTGCTGTCCAGACCTATCTGTTGTCTCTTGAGTGTCGAGTTCTATAAAGTCTGTGCTGCTCTCCTACTGATGCTTGGGACCAATGTTATAGAACAGTCTATGGTACTCAAGTGCAGTTCTAACAGCTACAAAGGATGCTGCTGAAATATTGTATATATAGCAATTAGTAAGCTGGAGCCTTAAATTCTGCTTATTAAAAGTGCTATGAAGCTGTGAGTGCCCACTGTGCAAATTGCTGCCGTAGGCAAACTCAGGTATGCCAGGAATGTAGCAGAGAAATGTGTCATGCTTAGGGTGGCCATATTCTTCTGTTAATGATGTGTGTGTAGACTGGGCACACTGTTTATTTGCTTTTAAGACACAAGTTAATTTGTATCTGTTTTTTTTTTTCTTATAGTCATCCTTCATGGCATTCTTGTGGAAGAGAAAATTGGTGTCATTCAAATGTAGAACTGGATACAACCACAGGGATATATTTGAACTCAGCTCTGGGCATCTTCAGAGCTCATGCTCACATCTCAAGAGATTTTAGGTGTCATTAGGATATGAAATGCACTGGAGATGACTCCATTGGGAAATTGCTTGTTGCATAACTTGAGTTAGGCCCCTAGAGCCCACATAAAAGAAATTCACAAATGGCTGATGTGAGATTCCCCTCTGTATGCTGTGAATACCATTAGTGAATAAAGAAACTGCCTTGGCCTTTTGATAGTGTAGAATTTAGGTAGGCAGGGAAAACTAAATAGCATGCTGGGAGAAAGGAGGCAGAGTCAGAAAAAGCCACATAGCCCCACCAGAGACAGACACCGGCAACTTTAGCTGGTAAGCCACAGTCACATGGCGATACACAGATTAATAGAAATGGGTTAATTTAATATGTAAGAGTTAACCAGTAAGAAGCTAGAACTAGTGGGCCAAGCAGTGATTTAAATAATATAGTTTCTCTGTGATTATTTCGGTTCTGGGCAGCTGGGATGAACAAGCAGCTCCTGCCAACAAATGATGGCAGAGGAGCCAGAGGTAGAGATAGGCAGATCTCTGGCCTGGACTACTAGGCCAGTTTGAGGCCAGTGAGAGATTCTGTGCACAGAAAACAAAATGGCATACAGTGACTCTGTTTCTTTCTGGCCTCCACATGAATGTGTACACATGTGTCAGTGCATACAGACAAGCATGCACATATCATTCAAACTACATAAAGCCCGCATGTGCACATTAAACATAGCTAGTACAAGAAGACATGCACAGAGTTGAGTAAGAAGATGAAGAAAACATATATTGATGTGGAGGGCAGGAGCTTTAACTTCTGCTGTCACAGGCAACTTTGAATGCAAGGCAAGGCTTGAATAAGCCTTTAAAACAAGTAGGTTTAGAGATGAGAGAAAAGCGTGAGCGAGTATTCTTAAGCAACAAAGTTTGTTGGAGATGGGAGAGAGTGGCTCCTAGGAATCGTGTCAGTTTCATGGTTTATTATTGGTTTAACTGGGCAGGGTCCAGTTTTTCTTTAGGTTTTCTAAGCTAATTACTGATGGAATTATCTGATGATCTACCCAAGAGCTACAGAGAATAAGGCAGTTTGGTGAAACCACACAGACTTGTGGTTCTTATCTGCAACACTATTTTGGCTTTTTACAATGAATTTCACTTAACATTTCATTTATATGCTGTTTAAATTGAAGAGCTGGAATATTTAAGTACTTGCAATAAGTTTGTCTGGAGGGTTGTCAGGGCTAGAGTTGGCTGTTTTTATTCCTTGCTTTCTTTCTGAGAATAATATAAAGACAGCACTTAGTTAAGGCTCCAGTCAGTTCAAATGTACAGTTATTGAGAATAACAGAAAGAGGGCTTGTGGGGGATTTCAGCTGGTGTGGGTGGCTCAGATTCCTCTCTGATTGCTGTTGTGGGGTGGAGCTCTTGCATAGAAAACTCAAGATAAAGCCTAGAAGAAATGTATTCCTTTCCACTGTGAGCTCCAGAAGGCTCTCAGCGAATATTTTTTGTAAAACCTCCAATGTATTAATAAGCAATGACCAAATTTTAGGTTCTTGGTAATTGGCACACATGGGATTCATTTTGTGAAGCCATTGAAACTCTGCATAAAGTAGGTGGGAATCAAACTATTGGTGTAAAACCTACAGCACAAGGCATGTTGAGCATCTGGGTTCCGAATTGCACAAAACCTGCCCTGTAGAAAGGTTTCACAGACATTAGATTCTCCTAAAGAAAAATATTGTTTGTGCACTCATTTGCCAAGTAATCACTGGGGACCTTGATCTTTTCTTTGTTCTGCTTTCTCTTGTTGTACTGAGGCAGTACACAGTCAAGGTTAATGTAAGTTTACTTGGTATCCTAATTCTGCTTTTTCTTGTTCAGTTTCCTTGTGTTATATTGAGGTACTATTTTAAGGTAATGTAGGCTGCCCTAATTCTGATTCTTATGAGCTATATGATTTATTATCTCTGTACCTCCTTTTCCATGTTTATAAAATAGATTTAATCATAGTGCCTACATTGTGTCAGCTACCTGTATGCAAAAACAGTTTATACAAAAGCTGGCACCAAGTGACTGATACGTATTTAGCATTATTTTCATTAGAAAAAAAGATCCTAGTGTCTCATCAATTTAAATTTTGAATTCTTTAAACAAAGGAAGGGAGTCTCATTATTCTTAGTATTCTTTTAAGTTTCTGGCATAATAATTATAAATGCATTTATATGATGTGTTTGTATAATGTATGTATGTATATAACATAATATATAGTTATGCACATAGCATAATTTTAACTTTTACTTGGTAAATTGAATATACATATATAAGATGTTTATCTTGAAGGAATTTTGTCATAGGATATATGTTTTTGCTTGAATTGGAAATAAGAAGTTGATTCTAAACTGATCCAGTGGGACTTTGTGTCAAGTTTGTGTTCAAGCCTGAGGTAAGATGACAGAGCTCTTAGTGCTGCTTGTTTGGAGAAAAGAATACTACTGTTATTGGTAAGTGGTTCAGTAATACTGCTGCTCACAGTACCCTAAGCATTCAAGAGTTTAAATAAAGACAACTTTTATTGTCTTTTTTGAGGAATTGGAACTTTTCTCAGAGAATCAATGTAGCTGACCTAAGAACTCTAAATAACAAAATGGAATATTTATGTTTTTAGGACCAAACAGCTAAGAAGGAGGAATCAGATGAAGCAAAAGCAAGAGCAATTGATGCAGGCTGGATAAAAGGAATCACTATAAACATGCACCAGGAATATGATGCAATGTGACTGTTTTAATTCCAGTCTAACATTTGGGTTTGCCTCAACTATATCAGTTATGGTTTGCCAGTTTGAATAGGTTACAAGGTCCCTGTTTTGGTCTCAGCTAGTGGGATCAAGAACTCAACATTGTGTTGAGAAAATGTAGCAACCTATGTTTCTTTCATTGACCCTTTCTCCTCTTTCTTTCTATATCACAGACTAATTTTTCGAAAATCAACAAGGAAACAAAGGCTCAGAAAACTAGTGACTTGCTCACAGTTCTGCTTTTGGTTTGTCTTGGGATAAAGCTGAGACTCTTGATCCATTGTCACCACTTTTCTATTTATGTTAGTTGCTAAGAAGTTCAGAGAATTAATTATTATGAATGCTACAGTATCCAGTGATTCCCACATGTCCCTCCAGACTGTCACTATGATCTTTGCACATAACCCAACCCTTCCTAGCTGCGGGACCCTGTCCACGTGCTGAGTAATGCCCTGGCTGCAGGGATATGATGCTGTCTTAGATGTACATTTGAGAGGAAGCAACAAATGAAAGCTGATGTGGAAGTAATAGAGATTCTATACTTGTACATTATTTCGCTTCTTGGTGCTGTCATTCCCAGTGTGAATTTTCTCCTTGCTCTGTTTTCTAATGTTTGGGCATCCTTATCCAGTCAATGCCAAGACCAATGTTTTCCCAGAGTACTAAAGCCACAAATAGATGGCAGCATCTGAGAGGAAGCCAGATTAGCACACTATCTCTTTAATGTTTACACAAATTTGACTTCTATGTACTCATTATGTTCTCACAAGAACACTCAGAATATAAAAATTTTGTCTTTAACCTCTGTAAAACTTCCATGAAGATTTACTAAATTTGTTGTATAAACTAGCTGTTTTCTTTTCCTTAGCTTGATCAGGGCTCTTGACCACAGGCATCTCATGTTGACAGAATCATGTTAGGCTGTGTGGTGGTTTGAAAAAAATGGCCCCCAAAAGAATTGGCACTATTAGGAGGTGTGGCCTTGTAGGAGGAAATGTGCCACTGTGGGGGTGGGCTTTGAGGTCTCACATATGCTCAGGCTACATCTAGTGTCTCAGACCTCTTCATGTTGCCTGCACATGAAGATGTAGGAATCTCTGCAAAAACAGTATATGTTCAATAACCCATTATTTCCTAGTACCTTCTCCAATTAGATTCAGGGCCTATGAGAAGTGCAGATTTCTCGTAGTAAGCACTTTGGAAGTACAAGGTGTTGACAGAGGATCTTTCATACCTATTTTCTACATTTTTCATTTATATTTATCTAGAAATGGGCAATGGAATAGCCAATGGAAGGACACATCCAAGCCATCTGGAGATCCTATATTTCACAGGTTTTTTTTTGTTGTTGTTGTTACACTGCACTCCAATGTTTTCCCAAGAATATTCTTGACAGATACAAGGGCTTATTCTTGGTATTTGCTTTTGTATTTGTTCTTTTATGAGGGGCAAACACATCTCATATGGCTAAGGATCAGTTTTACTGCAATGTTGATAAGTCATTTAACTCTTAGGTCTATCCATGTGCTAGACACTTGGGAGAGATAGGAGTAGACTCATTGAAAGAAGTGATAACTGAAATACATCTTGAAGAACAATAGAACACACACACACACACACATACATAGAAAGAGATAGACAGAGGCAGAGACAGAAAGACAGAGAGAGAGAAAGAGAGAGAGAGAGAGCCATAGTACCATGTCAGACAACACAATATCCTGACTGTATAGAGTTACATAATTACATGTCTGTCCAAACTATCTTTATTTAAGGATGTTTCTGAGTTAGTAGTACATCTCAGAGGTTCCTAGCTTTGTGCTTTGTAGCTAGTAGGTATTGATATACAAATAAAAGTTAATGGTTTTGTAGGTCACTTAATTATTTCTGAATGTTTCCTTATCTTTTTATTACTGAAGTTAATTTCTGTGTTAAGGATCATTTGACTTCATAATAAAAATTTAATTGTATCCAACATAGGCTAATTCCAGTTGCTTCTGTGTTTCTTAGTTAACTTAGTTTCCTCTACTCATTTTTCCTCTAAGAGGACAGAGGCTTGACAAAGAAGCTTATGTAGTACTACTCCAACAACGGTCCTGTTTGAATGTCAAATGTCATCCACACTTGATCTCCACCTTGTGGTGCATTGTAGAACATTCTGGGACCTATAAGAGGTGTGACCTAGAGGAAGTAGGTCACCAAGGATGGTACCCTTAGAGTTGTTTTAGTTCCTGTTCTCATTGTTGTGATAAAATACATGACAAAAACAATTTAATTCCTTAATTTGCTTACACTCATGGCTTTGCTAGATTATGATGGGGAACAAGTAGTAGATTTCATGGTAGTACAAGTCTAAAGCAGAGGGGTTTCACATCTTGGTGAGTCAGGAACCAGGGAGCTATAATGGAACTAGAGTAGTTCAGAAACTCAATCTTGGGGCTTGCAACTACCAGCTAGGTAGCATGTTTCAAAGTTTGGTAGCCTTCCAAAGTAACTGGCGACCAACTGCTCAAAGTATGAGGATATAAAGAGTATTCTAGACTTTAATATAACAAGGATACATTATCCCTGGCTAATTCCCATCATACTCTGCTTCCTGTGTAATATGATGTGAACAAACAGCTCCAGTTGCTGCTTCTGCTTCAACTAAGAATAATTGGAATACTGTGAAACCATAAATTGGAATAAATCTTATGTGTTGGGTTGAATAAAAATGACCTCATATGTTTAAATGCTTAGTCATCAAGGGATGGCACTACTTGAGAAGGATTAGGAGGCATGGCATTATTGGAGTAGGTTTGTTAGTTGGGGCAGGCTGTGAGGTTTCCAAAGTTGGAGTCAGGCCCAGCAGCCCTGTCTTCCTACTGCCTATTGATTACAATGTGGAATTCTCACTATTCTCTAGGAACATGTCTGCCTACGTGCTGCCATGCTCCTGCCATGAAGACAATGGGTGATAATAACCTCTGAAGCTATAAGCCAGCCCCAATTAGATGCTCAGCCCATTGTATCTTTTTACAGCAGTAGAACACTGACTAAGACAATCACCTTCATGCAGTTGCTTCTTTTGGATCTTTTGCAACATGGACAAGAGAAGCAACATAATAGAATAAGGAAATCACTTTCATAATATCAAATATAAATTTGAGTAGTTGATTAAAGATTTTGGGAGAGGAACAGTTATCAAAGTCACACTGATATTTAATTCTTCAACTCGCAATTGGGAGATTGGCTGGGCTTTGCCTGGTCAGGGACTGGGTTAACTGGGTTTGATATTATCTGTTGATGAGGGCAAAATTAGTTCCAAGTATTTTTTATTCTTATGATCCAAAAGAGAAGCTGATGTATGTAGAAGAATGGCCCACTCGTTTATCCTGGCTGCCCAGCTAGCTTAGCCCAGAAATGACCACACAAAAACTGTATTAATTAAATCTGCTTGGCCCATTAGCTTTAGCTTCTAATTGGTTAACTCATATTAATTTAACCCATTTCTATTAATCTGTGTATCACCATGTGGCAGTAGCTTACCAGGTAAAATTCCCAGTATCTGTTTCTGGTGGCTCCATGGCGTCTCTTTGACTCTGCCCTTCTTTTTTCCTAACATTCAGTTTCATCTCCCTGCCTACCTAAGTTCTGTCCTATCAACAGCCAAGGCAGTTTCTTTATTTATTAACCAAGAAAAGCAACACATAGACAGATGGGCCTCCCATACCAGATGTAGGCTCTCATGTTGATGTAGATATGGAAAAAAAACAACAAGAAGCATAGAATACTTCTTATAGCTTGGATTTAAAATAAGGCACTGCCATTTTGGTCCATATTCTCTTGACTGAATAAAGTTTATTTCGCCAAGCCCAAGAGTAACAGGCTAGGTATAACATGAAGCCTATAAGTGGAAGAGCTGTGGAAATATATCATAATCTGCCAGAGAAAAATTTGCCAGAATAAGTATGAAGCAAAGGCATTAAATGAGCACTCCTCTCTGAAATTAATACTGTACTACTATCTGCCCTGCTGAGAATTCCTGTCACTGGGAGGTCTTGATTTATCATCTTAAATACCATGTTATAATAATTAATTGCTATTTAGTAAGTCATGAGGTTAAAAATTATTTCATAGTCTATGGAATTTTATTTTTAAAAGATTTATTTTTAACTTTTAATTATGTGTTGTATGTGTGGGGGGCATATGCGCATATGAGTGCCCTGCATGTGGGGACTTACTCCATCAGTATCAATTCAGTGTTTTAGAGAAGAAGGGATCAGATTCCTTGGAACTATAGCTACAGGTGAATTCAACCTGGGTTCCCTGTAAGAGCAAGCTCTTAGCTGCTGACTCCTCTTCCCAGCCTAAAACTTCATTTGTTATGTTGCTTAGATAGACCCTGGTTGTAGGTTTTCAGTTGCATAATTTTATTTAGATGAAACTCATTCCCTGCTTTAAAACAAAAACAAAAACAGTGTTATATAGTGCTGTCTGTCTGATTAGGGAAATGCAATGGGCAGTGTATTGTAAAAGGAGTGGATGGCCACTTCCTGCCTGGATCCTGGCTGCCTGGCTAGTTATACCCTGAAATAACAACACACAAATTGTATTCATTTAAATACTGCCTGGCCCATTAGTTCTAGCCACTTATTGGCTAATTCTCACATCTTGATTCAACCCATTTGTAATAATCTGTATGTCACCACGGGCTCATGGCTTACTGGGAAAGATTCAGCATGTCTGACCTGGCAGCTTCATGGCAGGTGGCTTTCTGTTTCTGCCTTCCTTCTCCCAGCATTCTCTTCTGTCTACTTCGCCTATCTAAACTGCTGCCCTATCAGAATGCCAAGGCAGTTTTCTTTATTCAACCAATGAAAGCAACACAGAGAAAGAAGACCCTCCTACAACAGGAGTGGGCTCTGGATATAGTCAGTCAGACTGAATGGCAAATCTTCTAGACCTGAGGCCTGAAGAGCTGATGAAAAGTTCTTATGTTGTGGACATTACATCTTAAAATTACAAAACGGTTATTAAACCAATGAATCTCTGAGACTCCAAAGATGTCATCTTATTCATATTTGAGAGAGCATTTATATAGGCACATTTACATACTTTATTGTGCAATATAAACAAATGATAAGTAGCATGAATATAGAGTTTTCTATTTTCTATATGCTAAAAATACATTGAGAAGACTAAATAGGAATAACATAATAGTTCTCCTTGTCAGCATGTAATGTCTGTCTTCTCAGTTGGTTAAGGATCTTAATGTGTTTAGGTCTAGTGTTAATCACTCTCAGAATGTGAGAAACTCTAGACTTTATCAATTTTCTTTTTTATGAATAGCTTACTCATTCATTAAATTTCAACCAATAGACATTGAAGATTTGTTTTTATTTCTTCTCTTGTTGCTGTGATAAAATTGCCTGAAAAAAACGAAAGGGAGAAAGAGTTTATTCTGGTTCACAATTCACATGCATCTCTCCTTTTGGTGGTAATATCACAGTTAGAGGAGCTTAAGGCGACTGGTAATACCACACCTCCAGTTCAGATAGGGAAAAATTTTTATTAGTGCTTGACTTACTTTTTCTGTTTTATACAGTTCAGGACTCACTGCCCAGGAAATGATCCTGTCCACTTAAAAAGAGCCTTTTCACATCAATTAATGTAAGAAACATAACCCCGCTTTGGCAAGTCCAGAGGTGTCAGGTTGATTCCCGTGGACCATCATGGAATGCTTTATTTTCCAAACAATGCTATTTATTGGATATTACAAATTGAACAATGCACATAAAGATGACTATGCTTTAATAGGGAAGTCCACTCAAATATGAACTCAGAGGAAATAATGACACAGTATATTTCCTCCAATAGTATACATTCAATGTTTTATAGTGGTAATTCTGAAAGAGTTACCAAAACCTTTCCAGCCTCCCCTTTTCATCAGTTTGGATCACCAGAGGGAAGAAAATGACAAGAATTTACACAGTTGTAATTCTATGAGGTGAGGCATTAAAGGCTGACCTAGAAGCTTTCTTTGTGGTGAAGTTTGAGGCTCAGCCACATCTTCTCAGAATATGTGGCATGAACACTGACTATAGAGCAGTTGAGATTCTTCATGCTACTGAATGTACTGTAAGGTATTTGCATTCTACCAGAGGAGAAAGCTAAATACCAACCTAGCTACAAACCCTTTGATCTACAATGGGGTCAGGTTTGCATGATACACTGGTATACAAAAGTTGTGAGAATAACTAACTACAATATGCATGGTTTAAGACTCACTGTATGAGATGGAGCTCAGGCCTGATACTGCTCAGGTGGCCAAAATCCTGAGATTAGACAGTCCATGATCTCAGGTGAAAACCGAATACTGCCTTTTCTTAAAGGTACATAACAATAAAATGACTCATAATGGCATTCTCCTATAACCACAGATCATTGTCTTGTTTACTCATCATTAGAGAAGCTTCCTTCTTCAGTAGAGGAACAGAGATCCACAATTGGACAATGTGCAGAGAGTGAGAGATCTTGGAACACTCAATGCTAAGTGGGATGTCTTCATCAAGCCCCTTCCCTCAAGATTCATGAACCTATGTGGAAGAGGAGGCAGAATAAGGGTAGGATTTAGTGGAGATGGGGGGTATCAAGGATGCAGTGTCTTCTAGACACAATAGGATAGACACACATTTGAACTCACTGAGACTCTGGTAGCATGAACAGGGCCTGTATGGGTCTAAGCCAGATGGGGCCCCAGTGCTGAGAGAAGGAAGAGGCCATGAGCCCCATTGGTAACCCAGAAGCTATCTCTGATAGACAACTGCTAAGAAAAAAATATTTTTCCCCTAGAGTCTCACTGGGGTACAGACTGTACTTCACAGAGGCTCCATGCACAGTAGTAGATGACCAGCACCAAAGAAACTCTACGGCATCTTTGCAAATGCTTTGTCTCATATTGTTTTGTTTCAACTTTTAAAAATCATTTCTACTCTGCTTGTCTTTTGCTTGCCTATGTTTTCTAATTTTATATTTATATGATTGTGTGTGTGTGTGTGTGTTTCTTGTCTTCTTTCTTTTTTCCATTATATTTGTCTGTTTTCTTTGTTTTAGTGTGACAGAGAATTGACCCCTTGGTGGTTTAGTTAATTCAAATTTTCTAGTGGTTGCTTCCCTATAGATTATATCCATTATTTTCTTATTACCAAGACTGAATTCTGACAAGAAGAGTTGTAAGTTGCTGGACTTTTCTGAGGACATCAGCAGTCATAATGGGGATAATGAGCAGACAGGAGTGTGAGTGGCTGTTCACTTTGTTCTCAGTGAGGAAACTGAGAATAGATGGAAAGTCTGATGGGCTCTAACATCTAGAGGCCACTTCAAGTGACTTACACCCTCCATGAGCTCCAATCTCCCTTAAGGTTCAGTCTTTGAAAACAGAGCTGCCATCTATGAAACACGTGTTCAAATACATGCATCTATGGTGGAACATTTCACATTCAAACCACCAACCTGTCTTTCCCCTATGTGCAAAGGAAGCTCCTTGCTGGCAAACACTATTTTAGATTTTGCATTTTCAGAACACTCTATACCAGGTGCTTAAAAGGCTGGTGGTATTTAAAGTGAGCCTTGAAGAATAACAAGCTCATAGATGAAGCAAGGACAGAGGGACCAGGATGTGAAAAGGCAGGAGGGAAGTGAGTATGGTGTTCCCGAGAATCAGCAAGAAAGTTAGTTATGGGTGTCCTGTAAATTTCAAACTTCATAATTCCTTTGTTATGTAGAACAAAAATGAAGAAAGGTGGCTATGCTACAAATAGGAGAAATAGAGAAGGGATTAAAAAGCTATCTATCTGTGTTACATACCAGGGTTATGACTTGGCTCATCATTCTCTGTATGACACACTAGTCTCATCTCCTTGCCTATTACCATAGAGAATTAATCATGTGCAATCCCTCTGTGAGGTCAAGAGATTAAGGAATATTATATCTTACAGGACATGCTTACACTAAGAAATGTGTGTCTTTGGAGCCCTTAACAGCAAACCAGTGTCCCTCATTCTGGGTTTTAGAGCAGCTCACCACTGAAGAGTCACTATCATTGTGATTGTGGTCTTGGGAGACTGTGATCAGACTTCTCACTTCTGACTCTGCAACTGTTTTCGCTGCCCATGGGATTACTTGAAGTTAGGAGTGCTTAACTATCATGGCAGGAGACAGGGATCAACTCCTGCTTTTCTTGAACACTTTGGAGGCTGGTGGAAAGGAGCTTCCATGGAAATGGAACAGGACATTATTATTATAATGAGTGGGGTTTTGGAGGGACACAAATGGGATCGTACTTCCTGGTGATGAAAAGATAGTTAGGTAAACATCTGTAGCCTGGGCCATTCATCTGGTGATGATTACACAGAGTCTGTGTAGAAGTCAACACTGTGTATTAGATGGAATCCTGGAGGACCACTAAACAGACTAGAGCACTTCTCTGGGAGACAGAGGAGACAGAAAAGCAGCTTGCTAAGCAAGTCAAGTACTGAAAGGAATGGAAGCAAATGGAAGAACAGAAGCACCGCTGTTCTTCTCTTGAATAGAAGTCTTAGAAATGTAAATATCTGGAAGTACATATTTGACTTAATTTTAATTTTAACACATTCAGGGCTCTCTCTGAGGCACTTGCTCCTTCCTGCTTCATACACTGCCCTCTCTCCTGGAGAAAAGAAGAAGACCCACAAAAAACATGAGCACATTGATTGGAAATAGTTCCAACAATCAGAATAAATAAAGGCAGAAGTAAGTGAAGTCATGAATAAGTGGGTAACAGAAAACAAGTGATTCACAACAGCATGAGCAACAGAATAAAGTGAAGGTGGAATTCATAAATACAATACACAACGCTTTCTCCAAAGTAAATGTTTTCCTGGTAAAATGGCTTTGGGAGATGATTCAAACCAAACCCAGACATTTCCAAAATGTAGCAGAGTGAAGTCAGACCATGGTGCTTTGGCCTCAAGTATCAAAAACCTTAATTGTAGGATATTTGGTTTAGCCTTAAATATTTAGGAGAAACTCTGGGTTACTAACCTATCCCACAAGTTTATTTTGGGTGTCATTTCTCTCTCTCTCGACATGTCGATCCTTGTCAGGTAGGATGGCTGACCCCACTGTGGTCAGTGTCATACCTCTGTGGTGATCCTGACTATATACAAAAGTTAGCTTTGCCAACTATAGAGAGTAGGTTTATAAGCAGCTTTCTTCTGAAGGTTTCTGTTTCAAGCTTCTGCCTTTTCATCTTCACTTTGCTTCTCTTGATGATGAACTGAAACATGTCAGAGAAAATAAATCCTTTCCTCCACCAAGTCAGGGTTTTATTGAATCAACAAAAGCAAAAAGAACACATGATCTAGACTTCTTTGCAGATGACCCTTCAGTGTTGTCAGCACTCTCCATCCTATTTAGCTTCTAAGGGTGCCAGCATGGGTTGAATAATGTTTTTGTGAATGCAAAGGACAATGAAAGTGTAAGAGAATGTGAATAAAATAGTCCCACACTAGCTCAGAATTTGGTATAATGAAGCGTTCTTTATTTACTGGGAACTCACAGATCACAGTCCTTTGTAGGAGTGGGCAATAGGCACAGAATCCAGCAACCAGCCAGAAAGGAGAGTGAGATCAGGTGCATGAGTGCTCATGTTTTTGTACCTAATGTCACTGCCAATCTGGTCCAGCATCTCAAAGGCCAGTGGTTGAAGGGGATTCTCCTCCTATTGTCTAAATAAGAGAGTTCCAAACCCAATACAAAACTATATACAATAATAACAGATATCAAGTATAAAAATTAAAATTATAACCAACATAAACAATATTAAGCAAGAAACAAATGCTTAATGTTTCAATAATTAATCGATCCTAATGAGTCTGAGTCTTATATTAGAAATGACTTTGCTAAGTCTTAAGAGAAAAGTAACTACAGCTACCTAGTCTTTAAAACCATTAAAGGCCTGGGAAAGGAGATATTAGCTGAGTAGAAAGTTCCATCAAGCATCTTTCAAAATCTGCAGTAAATGACAGAAGCAATTGGTTACTTGTGCAATCACGCAAAATCTCATTTGCAATGTTGGAGCAACCAACTGTGGCTAAGGCCTAGAGTAACTGACATGTAGTACGAGGAGCAGGCTGAGTCCTGCCACCTGGCTCCCAGCTGCCTAGCTAGTTTAGCCCCCGAAATAACCACACGAAAATTGTATTCATTTAAACACTGCCTGGCCCATTGTCTCCAGCCCCTTATTGGTTAACTCTCACATATTAATTTAACCTATTTCCATTAATGTGTATCACCACTTGACTGAGGCTTACTGGCATGAGTATAACCAGCATCCATCTCGGAGAGGAGAGCCATGGCGTCTGCCACACTGTCTTCTTCCTCCCAGAATTCTGTTCTGTCTACTCAGCCCACCTAAGGGCTACCTTATCAAAAGGCCAAGGCATCTTCTTTATTCAACCAATGAAAGCAACACAAATACAGAACAACCTCCTACACCATTTCCCCCTTTTCTTTTTAAATAAAAAGGAAAGGCTTTAACTTTAACATAGTAAAATTACATATAACAAAACAGTTATCAAGCAAGAATTACAGTTACAATATTTATATCTTTTATCATAACAAAGGAAAACTAAAACTATACATTCTTTAATACCATCAAAGACTCCAGAAGGATATAATATTACCTAAGTGAACAGGAGGTACACTGTAAGCAACTTCCAAAACTCTAGAAATGACTGAGACATCTCGCTGTCTGGACAGTCACACAAAGTTCTTTTGTACTGTTGGGGCATCCATCTTTGCCCTACAGGCCCATAGTATCCAGCAGACATTTCCATGAAGCAGGAAATTTTAAAGACAGTTCAGTCACTTTTTTTCTGTGTCCTGCAGAATGTCTCACAGACTCTTTTATGAATCAGGAACCCCGAAAGACCATCTCACCTTTAGGCAAGTTCAACAGTCCTCTCTGTGGGTTCTTTGTGTTCAGTTTATGCAACAGTCCAGGCAAGAGCAGTTTCTTGCCCAAATGGCTATCAAACTCCATAAGCAGCCTCTTTGATGCCCATCTTCCTCTTGAAGTAGATTGGTGCTGCCAGGAGCAGATGTGTCTTATTGTCATGAAAAGCCCTAAGTTATAAAACATTAGATGCCATATTCTGAAGTCTTTGAAAGATACGAAGAATGCCTATCAAACTGAAATATATCTCTGTATATCTAGCAAATCTAACTAACGTGACTACAAGCTTGACTATTATTGATGATTATCCATTAACAACCTATATTTCCTAATTATACATTATATTTTAAAATGAACTACACAATCACAATAGCTTAATGAAGAGAAGAAATACATATACATATAACAAAATTGACCTTAAATTTCTATAATAAACCAAGATCTATACCAAAGCAAATTATTCATATCTATATCCTATCCCACTTTAAAGGTAAAAGAACATTCATAAACAATATTTGAGAATATGAGTGCAGTTTTTTTAAAAAACTGCTTTGTGTTGAATGGGGGTGCTGTTAATCAGGTCTTTTATTATGTATCTGGTTTGTTAGGTTCCTCTCAATCAGCAGCTGAGCGAAGTAATTTTTTTGTTACTTTTATTTATTTATTTATTTATTTATATTTTTTTTATTGAAAAAAATTTCTGCCTCCTCCCCGCCTCCGATTTCCCTCCTGCTCCTCCTGACCTTCTCCCCCTCCCCCCACTCCTCTTCTCCTCCCTCTCCAGTCCCAAAAGCAGTCAGGGTTCTCTGCCCTGTGGAAAGTCCAAGGTCCTCCCCCCTCCATCCAGGTCTAGGAAGGTGAACATCCAAACTGTCTAGGCTCCCACAAAGCCAGAACATGAAGTAGGATCAAAACCCCTTGCCATTGTCATTGGCCTCTCCTCAGCCATGTTCAGAGTCTGGTTTTATCCCATGCTTTTTCAGTTCCAGTCCAGCTGGCCTTGGTGAGCTCCCAATAGATCGGCCCCACTGTCTCAGTGGGTGGGTGCACCCCTCGTGGTCCTGACTTCCTTGCTCATGTTCTCCCTCCTTCTGCTCCTCATTAGGACCTTGGGAGCTCAGTCCGGTGCTCCAGTGTGGGTCTCTGTCTCTATCTCCATCCATCGCTAGATGAAGGTTCTATGGTGATATGCAAGATATTCATCAGTATGGCTATAGGATAGGGTCATTTCAGGTTCCCTATCCTCAGGTGCCCAAGGAACTAACTGGGGACATTGCCCTGGGCACCTGGTAGCCACTCCAAGTTCAAGTCTCTTGCCAACCCTTAGGTGGCTCCCTTAACTAAGATATGAGTTTCCCTGCTCCCCTATCCAACCTTCCTTTATCCCCAATCATCCCGTTTTCCCAAGTTCCCCCCATCCTCTCCTTCAGACTTTTCCCTCCCCATCTCCCCTTACCCCCATCCCACCCGAACCCCAAGATTCCAATTTTTTGCCCGGCAATCTTGTCTATTTCCAATAGCCAGGAGGATAACTATATGTTTTTCCTTGGGTTTACCCTCTTGTTTAGCTTCTTTAGGATCACAAATTATAGACTCAGCGGGCCCTATCCATGGCTAGAAACCAATTATGAGGGACTACATCCCATCATCTTCTTTTTGGGTCTGGATTACCTCACTCAGGATAGTATTTTCTATTTCCATCCATTTGCATGCAAAATTCGAGAAGTCATTGTTGTTTACCGCAGAGTGGTACTCTAATGTGTATATATTCCACACTTTCTTCATCCATTCTTCCATTGAAGGACATCTAGGTTGCTTCCAGGTTCTGGCTACTACAAATAATGCTGCTATGAACATAGTTGAACAAATGCTTTTGTCATATGATAGGGCATCTCTTGGGTATATTCCCAAGAGTGGTATTGCTGGGTCCAGGGGTAGGTTGATCCCAATTTTTCTGAGAAACCACCACACTGATTTCCAAAGTGGTTGCACAAGTTTGCAGTCCCACCAGCAATGGATGAGGGTACCCCTTTTTCCACAACCTCTCCAGCAAAGGCTATCATTGGTGTTTTTGATTTTAGCCATTCTGACAGGTGTAAGATGATATCTCAAAGTTATTTTGATTTGCATTTCTCTAATCGCTAAGGAGGTTGAGCATGACCTTAAGTATCTTTTGGCCATTTGAACTTCTTCTGTTGAGAATTCTCTGTTCAGTTCAGTGCCCCATTTTTAATTGGGTTAATTATCATTTTAACGTTTAGTTTCTTGAGTTCTTTATATATTTTGGAGATCAGACCTTTGTCTGTTGCAGGGTTGGTGAAGATCTTCTCCCAGTCAGTAGGCTGCCTTTTTGTCTTAGTGACAGTGTCCTTTGCTTTACAGAAGCCTCTCAGTTTCAGGAGGTCCCATTTATTCAATGTTGCCCTTAATGTCTGTGCTGCTGGGGTTATACATAGGAAGCGATCTCCTGTGCCCATATGTTGTAGGGTACTTCCCATTTCCTCTTCTATCAGGTTCAGTGTGTTCAGATTGATATTGAGGTCTTTGATCCATTTGGACTTGAGTTTTGTGCATGGTGATAGATATGGGTCTATTTTCATTCTTCTACAGGTTGACATCCAGTTGTGCCAGCAACATTTCTTGAAGATGCTTTCTTTCTTCCATTGTATACTTTTAGCTCCTTTATCGAAAATGAGTTGTTCATAGGTTTGTGGGTTAAAATCCAGGTCTTCTATATGATTCCATTGGTCGACTTCTCTGTTTTTATGCCAATACCATGCTGTTTTCATTACTGTAGCTCTGTAATAGAGTTTGAAGTCAGGGATGGTAATGCCTCTAAAAGTTCCTTTATTGTATAAGATTGTTTTGGCTATCCTGGGCTTTTTGTTTTTCCATATAAAGTTGATTATTGTTCTCTCAAGATCTGTGAAGAATTTTGATGGGACCTTGATGAGGATTGCATTGAATCTATAGATTGCCTTTGGTAGAATTGCCATTTTTACTATGTTGATCCTCCCAATCCAAGAGCAAGGGAGATTCTTCCATTTTCTGGTATCCTCTTCAATTTCTTTCTTCAATGCCTTAAAGTTCTTGTCAAATAGATCTTTTATACCTTGGTTAGAGTTACCCCAAGATATTTTATGCTGTTTGTGGCTATCGTGAAAGGTGATGATTCTCTTATTTCCCTCTCTGCTTCCATATCCTTTGTGTATAAAAGGGTGACTGATTTTTTGGAGTTGATCTTGTATCCTGACACATTACTAAAGGTGTTTATCAGCTGTAGGAGTTCTTTGCTGGAGTTTTTGGGGTCGCTTATGTACACTATCATATCATCTGCAAATAATGTAAGTTTAACTTCTTCCTTTCCAATTCTAATCCCCTTTATCCCCGTATCTTGTCTTATTGCTATTGCTAAAACTTCAAGAACTATATTGAAGAGGTATGGAGAGAGTGGACAGCCTTGTTGTGTTCCTGATTTTACTGGGATGGCTTTAAGTTTCTCTTCATTTAATTTGATGCTAGCGTCGGCTTGCTGTAAATAGCTTTAATTATATTTAGGTATGACCCTTGTATCCCTAATCTCTCCAAGACTTTTATCATAAAGGGATGTTGAATTTTGTCAAATGCTTTTTCAGCATCTAATGAAATGATCATATGGTTTTTTTCTTTCAGTTTATTTATATGATGGATTACATTGATAGATTTGCGTATGTTAAACCAGCCCTGCATCTCTGGGATGAAGCCTACTTGATCATAATGGATAATTTTTCTAATGTGTTCTTGGATTTGGTTTGCCAGTATTTTGTTGAAGATTTTTGCGTCGATGTTCATGAGTGAGATTGGCCTGTAATTCTCTTTCTTGGTTGAATCTTTGTGTGGTTTTGGTATCAGAGTTACTGTAGCTTCATAAAAGGAATTTGGCAATGACTCTTCTGTTTCTATATTGTGAAATACCTTAAGGAGTATAGGTATTAGGTCTTCTTGGATGTTCTGGTAGAATTCCGCATTGAAACCATCTGGTCCTGGACTTTTTTTGGAAGGGAGGTTTTTGATAACAGCCTCTAATTCTTCGCGACTAACTGGTCTATTTAGGTTGTTCACCTGGTCCTGGTTTAATTTTGGTATATGGTATTTATCTAAAAAAGTGTCCATTTCTTTTACATTTTCCAGTTTTGTGGCATACAGGCTTTTGTAGTAAGATCTAATGATTCTCTGAATTTCCTGTGTCTGTGGTTATGTCCCCCTTTTCATTTCTGATATTATTAATTTGCAAATTGTCTCTCTGTTGTTTAATTAGTTTGGATAGGGGTTTGTTGATCTTGTTGATTTTCTCCAAGAACCAACTTTTTGTTTCATTGATTCTTTGGTTTGTTTTATGTGTTTCTATTTTGTTGATTTCAGCCCTCAGTTTGATTATTTCCAGTCTTCTACTCCTCCTAGGTGAGTCTGCTTCTTTTTTTTCTAGAGCTTTCAGGTGGGCTGTTAAGTCTCCAATGTGTGCTTTCTCTGTTTTCTTTAAGTGGGCACTTAGTGCTATGAACTTTCCTCTCAGGACTGCTTTCATAGTGTCCCATAGGTTTGAATATGTTGTTTCTTTATTTTCATTGAATTCAAGGAAGACTTTAATTTCTTTCTTTATTTCTTCCTTAATCCAGGTATGGTTCAGTAGTTTACTGTTCAGTTTCCATGAGTTTGTAAGCTTTCTGGGGGTAGCATTGTTGAATTCTAGCTTTAATCCATGGTGATCTGATAAGATACCGGTTGTTACTAATATTTTTTTGTAACTCTGGATGTTTGCTTTGTTACTGAGTATGTGGTCAATTTTCGAGAAGGTTCCATGAGCTGCAGAGAAGAAGGTATATTCTTTCCTATTTGGGTGGAATATTCTATAGATGTCTGTTAAGTCCATTTGATTCATTACCTCCACTATTTCTCTTTTTTCTCTGTTAGGTTTCTGTCTATTTGACCTGTCCATTGGTGAGAGAGGAGTGTTAAAGTCTCCTACTATTAATGTGTGTGGTTTGATGGCTGCCTTGAATTTTAGCAATGTTTCTTTCACGTACGTGGGTGCTTTTATATTAGGGTTATAGATATTCAGGATTGAGACTTCATCCTGATGAATTGTTCCTGTTATGAGTAGAAAATATCCCTCTCCATCTCTTCTGATTGATTTAAGTTTGAAGTCAACTTTGTTAGAAATTAGTATGGCCACACCTGCTTGTTTCTTTGGTCCATTTGCTTGATAAGCTTTATCCCAACCCTTTACTCTGAGTAGGTGTTTGTCCTTGTGGTTGAGGTGTGTTTCTTGTAAACAGCAGAATGTTGGATCCTGTTTTCGTATCCAATCTCTTAGTCTTTGCCTTTTTATGGGTGAGTTGAGTCCATTGACATTAAGTGATATTAATGACCAGTGGTTGTTAACTCAGGTCACTTTTTTAGTAGTAGATTTTGTGTGTTTCCCTTCTTTGAGTTGCGCTGGGGAAGGGTCTCTAGATGTCTGAGTTATTGTGGTCATTGTTGGACTCCTTGGTTAGTGATTTTCCTTCTATTACTTTCTGTAAGGCTGGATTTGTGGCTACGTATTGTTTAAATTTGTTTTTATCCTGGAAAATTTTGTTTTATCCATTTATAGTGAACGAAAGCTTGGCTGGGTATAGTAGTCTGGGCTTGCATCCATGGTCTCTTAGTTTCTGTAGTACATCTATCCAGGACCTTCTGGCTTTCATGGTTTCCATAGAGAAGTCAGGTGTAAGTCTGATAGGTTTACCTTTATAAGTAACTTGGCCTTTTTCCTTTGCAGCTCTTAATATTCTTTCTTTATTCTGTATGTTTTGTGTTTGATTATTATATTGCAAGGGGATTTTTTTTTGTTTATTTTTTTTGATCCAGCCTATTTGGTGTTCTGTATGCTTCTTGAACCTTCATAGGTATATCTTTCTTTAGGTTGGGTAAGTTTTATTCTATAGTTTATTAAGTATATTTTCTGGACTGTTGAGCTGCGCTTCTTCTCCTTCTTCTACTCCTATTATTCTTAGGTTTGGTCTTTTTATTGTGTCCCATATTTCCTGAATGTTTTGTGATGAGAGTTTGTTGGCCTTGCTGTTTTCTTTGTTCAGCGTGTTTATTTTCTCTATGGTATCTTCAGAATCTGAGATTCTTTCTTCTATTTCTTGTATTCTGTTAGTTATTCTTGTTTCTCTAGTCTCTATTCGCTTACCTAGATTTTCCATGTCCAGCCGGCCTTCTGTTTGTGTTTTCTTCTTTGCCTCCATTTCAGTTTTTAAGTCTTGAACTGTTTCCATTATCTGTTTGATTGTTTTTCCTTGGTTTCCTAGGGTATCACTCACTGATTTACTCAGTTCTTCAAACTTTCTGTTATACTCTCATCCATTTCTATAAGGGCATTTTTACATGCTGTTTAAGGGCGTCAATCACTTTCATAAAGTCAATTTTTTTCTGCTTCTTCATGATTAAGGTGTTCATGACATCCTGTTGTGAGGTCACTGGATTTTGGTGGTTTCATATTGTTTTTCAGATTGTTGGGTGAAATCTTGCTTTGGCACCTGCCCATCTCTTCCTCCGAATGCTCTCCTATGGATCTTCTTTTACAGGACCTGGTCTCCTTGCCTACTGATGTACCTTCTCAGTGATGGCACTCCCCAGTGATGGCTCTCCTGGTGCTCCAGTGATGTCTCTCCTGGTGCCAATATCAGATCTCTGTGCCCAATGATGGCTCTCCTGGTACTGAGATTAGCTCTCCGTGCTGGTTGGGTAGTTCATAAACAAAGCACCTACCTTGCTTGGTGCAGGCAGGCCAGTGTAACAAAGGGACTCCTGTCCACCTGCTTGCCCTGAGGATTCCCCCCCCCAGCACCCAGACAGGCTGAGCTGGGTGGTGTTATGTGCCCCAAAAGGGAAGGGGGCAGAAAGGAAGAGGGTTCTGGATGCAAGCTGGGTGGGATAGGAAGAGAGAGGCAGTATGCGGGGAGTAGAGTCCCTGCAGGGAGCCCAGGAAGTATAGGGGTGGATGAGGAACTCCTGAGTTCCCTGTCCTGGGCTGCTGCCACAGGTCACAAACTCACCCCAATGATGGCTCTCCTGGTGTCGAGATCAGATCTCCATGCTGGTTGGTAGTTCGTAAACAAAGCACCTACCTTGCTTGGTGCAGGCAGGCCAGTGAAACAAAGGAACTCCCGCCCGCCTGCTTGCCCTGAGGATTTGCCCCCAGTGCCCAGACAGGCTGAGCAGGGCAGTGTTATGTGCCCAAAAAGGGAAGGGGACAGAAGGGAGGAGGGATCTGGATGCAAGCTGGGTGGGATAGGAAGAGAGAGGCAGTATGCGGGGAGTAGAGTCCCTGCAGGGAGCCCAGGAAGTATGGGGGGGGGATGAGGAACTTCTGAGTTCCCTGTCTCGGGCTGCTGTTGCGGGTCAGAAACTCACCCCAATGATGGCTCTCCTGGTGCAGAGATCAGATCTCCGTGTTGGTTGGGTAATTCGTAAACAAAGCGCCTACCTTGCTTGGTGAAGGCAGGCCAGTGAAACAAAGGAACTGTGAAGTAATTTTTTGAAGTTGTTTACGGTGATCTTTTAGGAGGGCATGGTCTATCATACCATATTGGGATAGAAGCAATCCGCAGGGTCTCATCTTTTGTGAAAACAAAAGAGAACCTCTTTTTAAAAGCTTCATATCCTTAGACCCAAATCCTGAAGTCAAGATACCTTTAGAACATATATCTTGGTTTAGTTTAGCAGACCACACAATGAAATGTCTCCCTGTATTTAGCTTCTTTACAGTCAAAAATTTAAAGAAAACACCAGGCTCTCTGTGAAATTTTTATTTTTATGTGGCTTATTTTTTTATTTTTTTAATCTACAACTATTTGTACATTGTCTCTTTAAAGACTTTACCCCCTTTTAAGGCATTAACTTTATTTTAAGGCATTAACTTTATTTTTTGTATTTTTTCTCTCTCCCAAGCCCATATATACCCATAAAATACTGTGACCCATTTTGAGGTCTTTTATGTCTGAATCTGTCCTATTGTATTGTCTTTAATTTTTTACTGTCATGAAGAGCTTTTAAAATGCTAAACTCTTAAGAATCTAAGCTGTGACAATCCCAGGTCAAATACATGTACTGCCTGCTTTTCTTACCGAGTCCAACATGGCAGAGATGCTTGTGCCTCTTAGCCGTGCGTACTGCACCACTAGCATGGCGGAGCTGCTCTTGTCTCAGAGCCATTTGGTGTTCCTGAGCCACGTGCAATTTTAGGCACACAGTGAGTCCACATTGCCATCAAGTAAGCCATAGCATTTTACTCACAAAACCCCATTTAAATGCTCTGTCTCCCGCAGGAGCCAGACAGTGATCACGATGGCAGTAAAGCTCAGAAACTGGTATTTTTGTTTTTTTGGAAAGTGTTAGCATTTAATTGGCCTCCCTGAGTGGCTTCAAGCCACCAGAACACAGGTACCTCCAACATCATTTATCTTCTCTTCAGCTCTTCTGCTGAAAAATTTGTCTTTCAGATGACAGGCTGCTTAAGGAGCTTTCCCTTCCCCAGAACTTTGCAGTAGCCCAATCACACGACATCAATGATGGGAGCAACTCCAGTCTTGTTCTTGGCAGCGTTGACCTGGGTCTGCTCACTGACCAGCCTCCACAGTTTATCCAGGTTGACAGTCGGGCAGAAGCTCTGCTTCCTCTTTAAGTGGTAATGGCTCATCCCAACTTTCCTGAAGTAACCTGGATGATATTTGCCGAAGTTGATCCTGTGATGATGCATGCCTCCAGTGTTCCCGCATCCTCCTGGATGCTTGTGGTATTTACCGATGCGGCCATGGCCGTGGCTCATGTGGCCCCGGAGTTTCTGGGTCTTCCTCAGTCTGGATGGCATGGCAGTGGCAGAAAGGAAAGAGGGAGGAACCAGCGGAGTATCACGAGGTAGCAAGTGTAGGGGCAGGACAAATGCCTCAGAAACTGGTATTTTAAAACCGCCACTTTCCAGTAGACCTGATCCCGTTGCCTACCCAGGCTGGAAGGGCTGAGCCAGGGACATGGTCTCAGCTACCTTATTCCCAACCCTGAGTGGGCACACAAACATCTAAACCCATGAATGCTCCATAGCCAGAGATTGCACCAGTGGCAGGGCCCAGGAAGCCTCATTTTAAAATGGTGTGGCTTTTTTTTTTTTTTGCTGTTATTGTTGAATCAGGAAATCTCTCTACAGCATGCTCTAGAAAACAGCAAAATGCTGTGTTAAACTCTCTTTCCCTTTAAAGCCCTCTCATATTTTTAAGTGGATTTATCCCCACATTGGGAACCACTCTGTAGTATGAGGAGTGGGCTGCCCAGCTCCTGGCCACCTGGCTAGCTTAGCCCCTGAAATAACTACAAAGAAATTGTATTCATTTAAACACTGCCTGGCCCATTGTCTCCAGCCCCTTATTGGCTAACTCTCACATATTGATTTAACACATCTCCATTAATGTGTATCACCACTTGACTGTGGCTTACTGACAAGAGTCTAACCCACATCCATCTCGAAGAGGAGTGCCATGGCATCTGCCATACTGCCTTCTTCCTCCTAAAATTCTGTTCTATCTCCTCTTCCCACCTAAGGGCTGCCCAATCAAAAGACCAAGGCAGCTTCTTTATTCAAACAATAAAAGCAACACAAATATAAAACAACCTCCGACACCACTGACAGACCATTTTCAGGACTAGACAAGCAGGATACCAGAAAAATAAACCACCAAACCTTGCCAAGACAGGGTAAGACAGTTTTGTAATTTTCCCTGTCTCTGAAAAAAATACCTAAAAAATAACTTCAGGAGAATGTTTGAATATCTTAAAGAGGAAATAAATTCCCTCAAAGAAATGGAAGAAAAGACAAACAAAAAATTGGAATACATCAGCAAACCCCTTAAAGAAAACCAAGAAAAAGCAATCAAACATATGAAAGAAATTATTCAAGACTTGAAAACTAAAATAGAGACAATAAGGAATACACAAGCCGGGGGAATTATAGAAACAGAAATTATGAAAAAAACATTCAGGAACCACAAATGCAAGCATGAACAGCAGAATACAAGAGATGGAAGAGAGAATCTCAAGCACTGAAGATACAATAGAGGAAACAGACTTATCAGTCAAAAACATTAAATCTAACAAAAGCTTAACCTCAAATAGCCAGGAAATATGGGACACCTACACAAAATACTAGAAGAAAAACTTCAACCCAAGGAAGTTGGCTACATCAACAAAAACACAGAGAATTGATGGTCTCATAGGAGCAAATCCCATAGAAGGGAAAAATGCACAAATTAACATCACCAATAATAAAATCTAAATTAACAGGAGATAACCATTGCTCGTCATTATTATCCCTTAATATAAATGGACTAACTCATCTATAAAAGGGCACAGGCTAACAGATTGGATACGAAAACAGAATCCATCCTTTTTCTGCATACAAGAAACACATCTCAACCTCAAAGTTAGACATCATCTCAGAATAAAGGGTTAGGAAAAAAATATTCCAATCAAATGGACCTAAGAAACAAGCTGGTGGAGCTATCCTAATATCTAACAAAATAGACTTCAAACTAAAATCAATCAAAGGAGACAAAGAAGGACATTTCATATTAGTCACAGGAAAAATCTATCAAAAGGAAATCTCAATACTGAACATCTATGTCCCAAATACAAGGGGACCCCCATATGTAAAAGAACCACTTCTAAATCTTAAATCATATATTAAACGCCACACACTTATAGTGAGAGACTTCGACACTATACTCTCACCACTGGACCAGTCAGCCAGATAAAAAATGAACAAATAAGTAAGGGAACTAACAAATGTTATGACTCAAATGGACTTAACAGACATTTATAAAATATTCTATACAAAAATAAAAGAATATTCTTTCTTCTCAGCTCCTCATGGAACCTTCTCAAAAATTGACCACATACTCAGTAACAAAACAAACCTGAACAAATACAAAAAAAATGGAAAAACTCCATGTATCTTATCAGAACACCATGGTTTAAAACTAGAAGTCAATAGCAATACTAATTCCATAAAGCTCACAAACACATGGAAATTAAACAATGCTTACTTAAATCATCAATGGGTCAAGTAAGAAATAATGGGAGAAATTAAACACTCTCTAAAATTCAATGACAATGACCACAAAACATACCCAAAATTATGGGACACAATGAAAGTAGTGTTAAGAGAAAAGTTCATAGCATTAAATGCCTACATAAAGAAGCTTGAAAAATCCCACACTAATGAATTAACAGAACATTTGAAAACTTTAGAGCAAAAAGAGGCAAACTCACCCAAGAGAGCTAGATGGCAGGAAATAATCAAATTGAAGGCTGAAATCAAGAAAAGAGGAAAAAGAAAACAATACAAAGAATCAATGAGACAAAGAGCTGGTTCTTTGAGAAAATCAACAAAATAGACAAACCTTTATCCACACTAACCAAAAGGCAGAGAGAGAATATCCAAATCAATAAAATCAGAAATGAAAAGGGAAACATAACCACAGACATGGAGGAAATCCAGAGAATCATCAGGTCATATTTTGAAACCTGTACTCCACAAAATTGGAAAACTTAAAGGAAATGGACAGCTTTCTGGATAAATATCACTTGCCAAAATTAAATCTAGACCAGATAAGCAAATTAAACAGACCTATAACTGTTGAAGAAATAGAAATAATCATCAAAAGTCTCCCAACAAAAAAAAAAAAAAAAAAAAAAAAGCAAGCCCAGGACCAGATGGCTTCAGCTTAGAATTCTACAAGACTTTCAAAGAAGAACTAATATCAATACTCCTTAAATTATTCCACAAAATAGAAACAGAAGAAACATTGCCAAACTCTTTTTATAAGGCTACAATTACCCTAATACACAATCCACAGAAAGAAATTGCTAAAATACTAAATAAAACAGTGACAAATCGAATCCTAGAACAAATCAGAACCATCATCCACCATGATCAAGTTGGTGTCATCCAAGAGATGGTTTAACATACAAAAATCTATCAATGTAACCCACCATATAAAAAACCTGAAATATAGAAATTAGATGGTCATCTCATTAGATGTCAAAAAAGTTTTCCACAAAATACGATATCTTTTCATGATAAAGGTCTTGGAGAAAAGGGACACAAGGAACATACCTAAACATAATAAAGGCAATATACAGCAAGCTAATAGCGAACATCAAACTAAATGGAGAGAAACTCACAGTGTGCCCACTGAAATCAGGAATAAGATAAAATCACAATCCCAGAGAATTTAGACAATAATGAGGACCCTAAGAGAGACATACATAGATCTAATCTACATTGAAAGAAGAACAAGACAAGATCTCCTGAGTAAATTGGAAGCTTGGGGAGCTGGGACAGAGTTGGAGGGGAGGGGAGAGGCAGGGAGGGAACAAAGAAAAAATATAGAGCTCAATAAAAATCAATAAAAATCCCAAATATTATAAACAGAAATAAAAGGATTTTCAATATAACAAATAAAATTTGAGTTTGTATCAACATACAAGAATCTATCCCAATGTAAATTGTCTATAAATAATGACTCATAAGTACTCACTCTATAACTCACTATTATTATTGGTATAAGTAAGGTAACAGTAATCTATTATCCCATCCAATTTCCTTTTTTTCAAAGAGATCCCTGAGATAACATAATTTTCCCCCCACCCCAAACCTATACCAGTTATAATCAACCCCTAATTGATATCCCTAACCTTGAGGACAGACTTTGTAAGGAGAGGGAACATTGTCTTCTAGAGTTACTTCCAGCTGTCATGGGGGCGAAGTTCTTTCCATGGGATCTTGTGAAAGTAAAATGATAGCTAAGTTTCAAGATTACTGTCTGATATAATTGCAAATAGTATCTGAGTAGTTGATAGGGTTTTTCTGAAGTTTTTATTTGAAGTTCTGACCTGAATGTTGTAAGAACGTGTACCATTTCGGCTAATGAAATTGGAATCATTTTTGAGCAACTGGTACCCAAAACCAATCTTAAAGTAGTACTATTAGCATTATGACATCATATCAAACAAGTGAAATTGTTATTGTGGGACCCCATCTATTTCCTGGAAACTTCAAAGATTACTGCAGAAAAATTTATTGTTCATTATGGAAAACCTAAATACTATTTATATAGACATATATTTAATGAAAGGTAAAATAGAGACAAAATAAATATGGACAAAAGTAAAATTGTTCCTAAAATTTTTTTCTTTCTGTCCCATACCAGATGGCTCCTGACATGACCAAAAATCTAAATTTTACCTTTAACAACATGTTTGGATTTAGAGAAGGATAGCCATTGTCCAACTCCAAAGCCAGATTTGATTTTTAAGTGAGTCATGATTATTATTACATTGGACAGTATATATATACACTCAGGTAATAAAATTTTACCTTGAAGATGACCTGTTCTAATAAGTCACATTTCTCTTTGCCTGACGATCTTTTCTGGGTAGTTATATTTTTTTCTTTGGGCATCTAAACATTCAGGGCTTTTGACTTTTTGAAAATGAGTATTTTCCTGTAAAGATAAGAACAGAACTCTTAAATGGTTTCTTACCACCTGTATGATTGTCACCTCCTTGGAAGAGCTGCCATTTCTCTTTCTCAAGAGGTTTCTTCTTCTCAAATCGAATTTTAATAATTTTCATGAATTCCATACCTTTTCTTCTCTTGTGAAAACAAGAGCAAAATTCCTTCTCCAAAGTAGTACATCTTCTGGTTTCCATTGTGAGGTCAAAACATCCTTGAAATATACCAGCTCATTTAATTCAAAAGTCTTGATTATTTTCCAACGTCTCTCTGCTGCCATAGTTCCTTTCTCATTAGCGTTAAGAAAATTCAAGATTAAAAAAGCATTATGCAATCCTTTTTTGGGGGTATTTTCCATCCCTTTCTGTTTATTTTACATATCCTTTATAGTTTGATTTGATCTTTTCATAATGATCTTTTTCATTTTTTTATTTTTAGAGACATATGTTGAACCATTGTCTGTCTTTATTTGTGCAGGTATACTCATGATGGCCATAACTTCTAAATAATGTGAAATTACTGAATCAGTCTTTTCTGAGCTCAAGGCAGTTGCCCTTTGAAAACCTTAATGAGTGTCAATGGTGTTGTGTACATATTTTGATTCTCCAAATTCTGCAAGGGGAACACACCCATCTGACAGATTTCATTCTGGAGTACCCTTTGGTTAACTTCCTGTAGGTAGTGGTATTTGGTTATAGAAAGAGCAAGTACAACACCTCTTTTTAATCTCCCTAGCTTGTTGTCATGTAATAGGAAACTCTTTCTTTAAAGCTTTACTATTGACATGATGTATTTCATGAAGTCCTGAGGCCTTCAGCACACTTCAAGTCAATAGTTGGTCAATTTTTGCTTTACCTTGTGCAAGAGGATCTGGCAGACCCATATGGGATCATATGTGTGTTATGTATATGGGTCAAATCCTATTCCTGATTATATTTTGAACCTGTAAGAATAATGAGGTCAATTCTGTATCATTTGGTATAAACTCCACAGTTTCAATATGCAGGACAACTCTTTCTGCATATTGTGAATCAGTAAGTATATTGAGAGATTTTAAAACATTCTATAGTACCATGACAATAGCATATAATTCTGCTTTTTTGGAAAGAATTATAAGGGCTTTGTTCCATGTTACTTAAATCTTCTGACGTGTAACCTGTCTTTTCTGATTTATTTGCATCAGTGTAGAATAAACAGGTTCCAGTTATTGGTGTGTCACGTACAATTTGGGGAAGAATATAAGTATTTCTCTTTATAAGGCTAATTCTATCACTTTTGGGATACTTGCTATGTCTCTTTCCAAAAGAAATATACATATATATATATATAGCACAAGCTCTTTGCCAGAATTCTTTGTTTTCCCATAATTTTTTAGTTTCATTAATAGTAAAAGACACTTTAATCTCTGCTGGTCTATTCCTGCTTATTGACAAAGTATCAATTTTCCTTTCATAATTAATTCAGAGACCTTTTCTATGCATGTTTTAAATTTTTATTTGGTTTATATGGTAAAAAGATCCATTCTAAAATAATATCTTCCCTCTGCATTAAAATTTCTATAAAAGAAATTCTGGAAGGCAATTTGTCTAGAATGCAATTAAGATTTGGATTCACCTGACCCACATGTGCCTCCGGTAATTTCTCATCAACCACAGTTAATTCTTTCCCAACTGTAGCTGTTAATTTCCTGGGATGATTTAAATTTTTTTTTACCATCTAAGGTTTTGTTTAAATAAACTATTAGATCAGGTGTTATCCCAACAGCCAGTTATAGACTGGAAATGTCTCCTTACAGTCTTTGAAAGTTATTAAGAATCAGCAATTGCTCTCTCCTAATTTTTGCTTTTTGTGTTCTAATTTTCTGTAAACCTACTTTATAGCCTAGGTAATTGACAGAATCCCCTCATTGTATTTTTTCAGGAGAAATTTGCAATCCTCATTCATGTAATACTTCTTTACATCATCACACATTCTTTCTAAAATATCTACATTTCAACGAGGTAGCAAAATGTCCTCTATGTAATGGTAAATTATATATTTCCAATGGCTGACTTACATAGTATTGGCACAGGGTGGGCTGGTAGAATATTCCCTGTTTGGAGCATGGTCCATTGATAACTCCTAGTAGGATAAGAATTATCCTAAGTAGTAACTGTAAAGGCACATTTTTATTTATTTATTTATTTATTTATTTATTTATTTATTTATTTATGTATATGTATGTAATCATATATCATATATATTAGTATAATATATCAATAATGCAATAAATATTATACACACACATATGGAGTGATATTGCTCTCCCTAAAAAGCCATAGGCTATCTGACAAAAACCCTAGTGCCAGGTATGAGAAACCCCTATCAAGCTGGTTAAAAGAATCCCCAAAGTGTCCCAAAACAATATAGGTGATTGCTGTTGCCCTTGGTTGCCTCTCAGAGGGTGAATATAAGTCCCTGTTGCTGAAACATCAATGTTTTAATTTAAAAATTATATTTTAGTTGTAGTATAAAACAGTAACACTTTATACATATAAGACACTGTAATTTGATCACATCAGCTCCTGCATTAATCTCTCTCTCTCTCTCTCTCTCTCTCTTTGTGTGTGTGTGTGTTTATATGTGTGCAAACACATGTGGAGGCTTGATATTGATGTCAGTTGTCTTTCTTGTTCTTATTCCACCTTATTTTTTGATTCAGGGTCTCTTAGCGAATCTGGAACTCTGAGCTCCAGGTACTGCCTATCTCTTCCTCTTCTGAACTGGTGTTATAGGTTAGATTTTCCCATACCAGTGTTTAATGTCGATTCTAGGATCTACAGTCTGGTTCTCCTTGCTTGGAGACAGGGTCTCACCCTTTGTAGCTTTTATGGGCCTTTAGCAATGTAGACTAAGCTTGTCTTGGATTCAGAGATCTGGCTCTGCCTATAGTGCTAGGAATAAAGTCCTGCACTACCATGCCAAACCTTGATTGATTAAAGAAGTAGTTAAGAGAAAAAAAATACAAGAACACCAAATCAAAGGAGACTGAAAAGAGTAGAACCTTAATTATCTGTAGAAAAATACAAAAACAGTATACCTTGTGTGAAGTATTAAAGCAAAACTCCAGGGCCCTCATGGGATTATAAACATGCACGGCGATACTTGCTCTTTATGTAGATTTTGGGGAATGAATTCAGGTTCTTACACTTGCACTTTATCAACCAAATCATCTCTCATGGTACATTCTTCTTTTTTTTTCTAGCTTCTTATTGGTTAACTTTTTTTTTTAAATTAAAATTTCTACCTCCTCCCCGTTTCCCATTTCCCTCCCCCTCCTTCCACACACTACCCCCTCTCCCCACTCTTCTCCTCCTCTCCCCACTCCTCTCCCTCTCCCCCCACTCCATTCCCCCTCCCTCTTGATACTGAAGAGCAGTCCAAATTCCCTGCACTGCGGGAAGTCCAAGGTCCTCCCACTTCTATCTAGGTCCAGGAAGGTGAGCATCCCAAACAGGCTAGGCTCCCATAAAGCCAGTTCATGTATTAGGATCGAAACCTAGTAAAGGCACATTTTTATCTGTCCTTTTCTTGTAAAGGTATAGTGAAAAAACAATCTTTTAAATTAGTAACTATAAGAGATCATTCTTTATGTAATAGGGAATGCAACAGAATTCCAGATAGTAGAGGGCCCATAGGTTGAATTACCTTCTTGCCAGCTCTTAGATATGTCACCATTCTCCATTCTACAGATTTCTTTTTAACAATGAGTGTAGGAGAAATCCAAGGGTTGGTTGATTCTTTAATATGGTGAACTTCTAGTTGCTCCTTTACCAGTTGTTCTAAATCCTGCAGTTTCTCTTCTGTTAAAGGCTATTGTTTAACCCATATTGGTTTCTCATTTAACCATTTGAAATGTAGGGCTGTTGGTACCTCTAATGGTTTGCTAGTTGCTTTGTGTTCTTGTACAGCCTGAATGGCTGGTGTGACCTTTGCTTATGGTAACTTATAATATCCTTCCCAGAAACTTGAGTTTATCTGGGTATTCCATCACTGCAGTAGGTCACAACCCCATATGTTCACTGAGATATTAGCCACATGTGGCCTCAGCCTTCCTCTATGTCCTTCTGGCGCTATGCATTCAACCCACCTTGTGCTTTGTTTCACTTGAGGTAGAGTTCCAATTCCTAGGAATTGAATATCTGCCTCTTGAAGAGGTTAATTTGAATGCCAAGATTTTGGAGTAATGATAGTCACAGCCACATCCATGTCTAGTAATCCCTCAATGACAATGCTATTATTTATAAGCACTCTTAGCTTTGGTCTTTCATCATTTATAGAAGTCTGCCAAAATATAAGTTTCCTATTTCTTACTGAAATTTTTGATTCATCATTCATGTTGATTCCATCATTCAGAACAGTATGTTTTTTTTTTATAGCAGGCAGTGGATATTTTAATTTCCCTCATGAGACATGTTCTCTAGAATGATTGGGAATGACAGGACTACATTTGACATTGGGGCCTGTGAAAAGTCCCCTAAGGAGTTTCCTGATGGTATCGGGGTGCCTTGTCTGTCTTTTGTTGATCCACCTTCATTGGTCCAATGTTGGCCTTTACCACATCTTCTATGTAGTCCAGAAGTTTGAGACCTTCTGTTTTTGCCCATTGCCAGAGGAGACATTATTTCTAGCAATGCCTTGTTTACAATCCCTTCTCAGAAGTCCTATTCTACCACAATAAAACATTTGGCATTTGATGTCTCCTCAAACCATTGGAAATTGCTTTGCCTACCCAAGCCTCAGTATTATATTCTTATATCTCAACATTCATTGTATGAAGCTTCCATTCATCCATTGGTGCTGATCTGTTCTTTAAAGGCCCAAGGATTTTTTTTTTTTTTGCATTCTAAGTTGGCATTTTCAAAAGTCAGATATTCAATAAATCCTCATATAACTACTGGGTCTGCTACTCTAATTTGTACAGCCTTAATTAATCTTTGTAAAAAGTCACTAAAGAGCTCTCTCTGGCCCTTGTTTAACCCTAGTATGTGATTCAGTTATTTTCCCTGGTTCTTGAATCATGTGCCAAGCTTTTCGGGATGCTGTGTCACATAGAGACAAGTTGTATTCATCTGAAAGAGCTTGATCCTGTGTATCTGTATTATAGCCCTCACAAAGAATTTGATCTTGGGAACCCTCAAATCCTTTTGCTTTTTCCTGTTGTTCTAAAATTTTTGCCTCTTTTCATTCATAACATTTCCATAGCATCTGAAGTCCATCTTCAAGGATGACTGAGACTAATTTAAGCCAATCGTGTGGGGTTCTTTTATTGCTTAAATATGATGTTTTCACCATTTTTATTTTTGCCATTGGAGTTTACAGGTCAACTCTGCCATTATCCTAGTTTTCTGACTTTTTTTTCTGTGTGGAATGTTCCAACAAAACAACTTAGAAGAAAAAGGGTTTATATCTGGATTACAGTTCCAGGTTACTGTACATCATGGAGGGGAAAGATGTCAAGGAGGCAGAAACTTGAAGTGGCAGTGACAGTCTATCTACTGTTGAGCTCAGAGAGTAATAGAATAATGCATGCATGCATGCTAGTTCTCAGTATGTTTTCTTCACTTTTACACAGCTTAGAATTCCAATTATTGAACGGTGTTATCCAATGGACAGGTTTTCTCAACTCAATTAGTGCCATCAACAAAATTCTCTACAGACATGCCTAAAGGCCAAGATAATAAAGATAATCGTTCACTGAGATTCACTTGCCAGGTGAGTCTAGATTGCATCATATTGACAACTTAAACTAAACACTGCATCTGTTGCAATGACAAGTTTTCTTTGTCAAAGAATAAAAACTGTACTTATCTGTAGGTATAAGGACAAAAGTTTCTTTTGTGTTTTAGGGATTTTGTTGGTTTAGCAATTTAGTTGGAATATATTATTCCTTAGCAACCATGACTTCACTAACACTGAGTAGTTAGTTAGGTTTTTCAGTACAAGAATTAATTTCTCTTGTGTTGAGTGGGCTTTAAGTCCACTACAGAAAACCACTACAAATCAAAATGCAGAGTTGTAGATCCTGGTCTCAGTGGATACTACAATATGCCCCTGGCCTTAAGGCTCAGAGAATATTGCTGAAGAGGGGTGAAAATATTTTAATGACCAGAGAATCAGGGAGTTTGCTGTGAGACTGTGTCTCTTAGTAACATCAGAAGCTACATCCATAAACTCTTACTAACATGACTCCCCAAATGTAAGTTGAAGAAGCAGAGACTAAATGAACTTCCCAAAATGGATATAGGAAAGATCACAAGGTCTCAATTTCACATAAAAACTACAGGCAACTGAGGTAATCTAGGAGCAGAAAAGGTGGTATTTCCGAAGGAGGAAGCACACAGCAATTGGCTGTCTAGTGTGCTGTGGGATAAGGCTCTTGCACCCTGTAAAGGTTTTCACTCACATTGGTTTAATATAGGAAGGGAGAAATGTTGTAATTATATTATAATTTCAAAATGAAAATTAAAAGACATAACTTTTAATAGGCATTTACTCCCTATGTGACTATTAACAGTTTACAGAATGTTTCTTGGTGCTACGGCATCTGTGTGACTCTGATGCTCTTTTACTCTTCAGTAATTGTCCTACATCTACATATTATAAAAACTTCTCTTTAACACGTATTTTCCACATTCAATTTGAAATTCCTGCTCCTGTTATATGCATGTACAACAAAGTTCTCATACTCTTCCATATGCAGCAATTTTTATTAAGTAAACTTTCAAATGCTCTGAAAAGTCCCAGCTAATAAATATAACCTTCCTATCAAGACAAGTTCAAATGTTCTAATGGCATCTGTCAATAAAACCCATTTGAAATATTGTGACTTTATATCTATCTTTAGATACCAGGTTCATTTTTTTTTACTATAAAAATGATTGTTCAAAACCCACCTTATACTATCTTACAACATAAAATTGCTTAATATCTGTTTAAATAACATTTATTTCAATTTTAATTCTACCACAAAGAAGAAACTGTTTGTTCAGTAAAATGAAAAGTTATGTGAAAAAATTGTCCCTTTCTTTTTAAAATAGAGTCTTCTCATTCCATATGTTCTAATTACAGTTTCCTCTCCCTCTAGACCACCCCCAGTTCCTCCTCACCTTCCCATCCATCTGGATCTGCTCCCTTTCTGTATCTCTTTAGAAAAGAACAGGCTTCTAAGGGCTAACAACAAAACAAAATAAAATATAATAACATAAAAACCTATCATATTCAAGTTGGCCAAGGCAAACCAACAGAAGAAAAAGAGTACAGGAAAGGCACATGAATCAGTCACCCACTTATCATGCTCTTGGGAGTCCCATAAAAACACTAAACTGAAAGTTATTATATATATAATATATAATATATTATATATATATGTGTGTGTGTGTGTGTGTGTATGTGTGTAGAGGACCTTGTATAGACTATTGTAGGCCCTGTGCTTGCTTCTTCAGTCTCTGTGAGTTCATATGAGTTTCGCTTAGGTGATTTGGACCTTGTTCTCTTGGTGTTCTCCATCCTACTGGGTCTTTTATTCTTCCTGCCTCATCTTCTACAGGGTACCTGAGCTCTAGGAAGAAAAATTGGATGGAGACATACCATTTAGTGCTGACGGTTCCAAGTCTTTTTCTCTCTGTCTCTCTCTTTGTGCAATGTCTGACTGTGGGTCACATTGTTTGTTCTTATACACTATAGGAGGAGGTGTTTCTGATGACAGCTGACTAATACACTTAACTATGATTATAGCAGAATATCATTAGGAAGCATTTTATCAGTACTTTTTTGCTCAGTGTGCTGCAGGCATCAATCAGAGTGCAAAGTAATCTACTTTTGTTTAGGATTTATTTTTTTATTACTAATTATGTGTATGTGTGTGTCATATGTGAATCCTGGGATTAAAGATGTGTGAGACCACTGCTTGGCCTCTAGTCATTTAGTTTTACTTTTTGATCTTCAGGTAAGCTTTATTTATTAAAACATAAATATGGTATCACTATAAATGGCAGTTCAATTTCCTCAATGTGCTTCAAGCACCAACCAGAGTGCAAAGTAATTTATTTTCGTTTAGGATTTATTTTTATTTTTAATTATGTGTATGTGTGTGTCATATGCGAAGGTTAATGCAGTTGTTCATAGAGGCCAGAAAGGAGCATTGAATTGAACTTCTTCATTCTTGGTGACTTTGTAGATGGACTGAGTTTATGGGTAACCTCTGGCTTTTGGTAGAAGCACTACTAACCTTACTGTAGTAACTTTTCTCATGTGCTTTGAACCTTTTGTTGTAAGTAACACTGAGTAATAACCTAATGACTATTTAGGATTTATTGAATAACTAACTAGTTGTTCCTTAGTGAATGGAGAGCCAGTCTCATTGAGATGGCATTCTCTCACCTAAACGCCAGAGATGCCTTCCAGTGTCTCTCATTTATTGAGCAGTTGATGTCTGCTAAGTCCTGCATTCATCATTTTAAATGCTAGTTCATATGGTTATTACTTAGCACATACTAACATTTTTCCTAAGTGTCGAAAATGGAATTTTTTCATTACTACAGATACAGTATTTGTCAATTTTTCCAGAAAAAAATAAACTGTGTCAAATAATTTCCATATACTGGCTGTTTGTTTATATGTTTTTTTCCCCCCCACAAAGCCAGATCATGTATTAGGATGGAAACCTAGTGCCATTGTCCTTGGCTTCTCACCAGCCTTCATTGTCCGCCATGTTCAGAGTCCGGTTTCGTCCCATGTTTATTCAGTCCCAGTCCAGCCGGCCTTGGTGAGCTCCCAATAGATCAGTTCCACTGTCACAGTGGGTGGGTGCACCCCTCATGGTCCTGACTTCCTTGCTCATGTTCTCCCTCCTTCTGCTCCTCATTTGGACCTTAAGAGCTCAGTCCGTTGCTCCAAATTGGGTCTCTGTCTTTATCTCGATCCGTCGCCAGATGAAGGTTCTAAGATGATATACAAGATATTCATCAGTGTAGGATAGGGTCATTTCAGGTTCCCTCTCCTCAGTTGCCCAAGGTACTAGCTGGGGACCTCTCCCTGGACGCCTGCGAGCCCCTCTAGAGTCAAGTCTCTTGCCAATCCTAAGATGGCTCCCTTAATTAGGATATATATTTCTCTGCTCCCGTATCCACCCTTCCTATATCCCAACCATCCCATTCCTCCAAGCTCCCCCCATCCTCCCCTTCTCACATTTCTCATCCCATTTCCCCTTGGCCCCATGCCACTTCACCCGCAAGTTCCCAGTTTTTGTCCGGCAATCTTGTCTACTTCCCCTATCCAGGCGGATGACTATACATTTTTCTTTGGGTTCACCTTCTTATTTAGCTTCTCCAGGATCACAAATTATCAACCTACCTCAAGATCCAGTAATACCACTCTTGGGAATATACTCAAGAGATGCCCTATCATATGACAAAAGCATTTGTTCAACTATGTTCATAGCAGCATTGTTTGTAATAGCCAGAACCTGCAAACAACCTAGATGTCCTTCAATGGAAGAATGGATGAAGAAAGTGTGGGATATATACATATTAGAGTACTACTCAGCGGTAAAAAACAATGACTTCTTAAATTTTGCATGCAAATGGATGTAAATAGAAAACACTATCCCGAGTGAGGTATCCCAGACCCAAAAAGAGGAACATGGGATGTACTCACTCATAATTGGTTTCTAGCCATAAATAAAAAACATTGAGCTTATATGTTTTTATTAAGGAAATTTTTATTCTTTCTTGCAAATTTATATGTTACTGAGCAAGGAATATTTTCTTTGTAAAATTACTGAAGTGATAATAAATATTAGTGTGGTAGTTTGAATATAATAGGCTCCCAAAAGCTTCATTGGAAGTGGCACTATTAAGAGGTGTGACCTTGTTGGAAAAAGTATGTCACTTTGGAGGAGAGTTTTGAAGTCTCCTATGCTCAAACTATGCCTAGTTAAGACAACTTCCTGTTGCCTGCATATCAAGATGTAAAATTTGCAGCTTCTTTTTCTGCACCATGTCTGCCTTCATGACACCATGTCCTACCATGATAATAATGGACTGAGCCTCTGAACTGTAAGTCACCCAATTAAATTTTTTTTTTAAGAGTTGCCATGGTCATGGTGTCTCTTCACAGCAATAGAAACCCTGACTTAGATAATTAGCTAAATAAATATTTTTCAATCATATACTTCATAGAGTTAAAAATCTAAGCAAACCATAAGATGCTTAATTAATTATAATTTATTATAAGAAGCAGTTTTTAAAATAGGTATGGGACAAAAATTGCTTAATGGAGCATCTTATTTTATTTGTTAAATCTGTCAGCCCTAATTTATTTCCTATTATATTTAATCATGTCCAAGAAGCTCATTTTACAAATGGCAGTACTGGAGCACTGAAGAATGTCCAAGCTTACCCGGTCACTAAGTGGTACACTAGCCCTGAACCTCACAATGATTAGCTCCAGAGACCAGGCCTTTAATCACACTGTTATGATTCAAACTTCTCTGAGGTGGGTATAAGTAGCCACTTTATATATCAGATATCAGAGGTAACAAATCAACAAATCATGTTATACAGCCAATGACAGAGGCATGTCCCTGACTTGAACCTATGGTGCCTATCTCCACAGTCAGTATTTTAATCTCTGTCTTTAAAAGCAAAATCATATGACTAGAACTTCTCAAAGTCAGAAATCAAAACATTTTTTGGTTGCTAAAATTTTTTCCATGCCAATACAAGACTAGAATAATGAAATATAAATGCCTAGGGAAGGCCTAATGGCATTTCATGTCAACAGATTATATACAGTGTCACTAAGATCCCATTTAGTGTAAGGATTTATTTTACTGTTTCTAATAGCTTAAGTGTTGGCATTAGAATATTTTGTGACTAGGAGGTCTGAACTGAAGAGAGCAGTCTCTCTGACTCACCTCTGAGTATTTTACCTAATGTATGTGTCAGCTAAGAGGATTTACTGAATAGCCCCAACCTATAGAAATTTGGCATGATTGTAATGCATGGTGCTCCTAAATATTGCCCTTGTCGGCTTGATTTCCTTCTCAGCATTGGCAGTGCCACATTTCAATCCTAAGAAATATCTGCAAGACAGTGCTTTAAGTTTCCCTTTTCTCATTGTAGCTGTCCTGATTCCACTCTGACACAGTCCTTTTAGGTGAATCTCAGGCACAATGCAGTTAGAGGCTGGTCACCAAGCAGCACTTTTTAAAGTAAGCAAGTTAGATAATTCAACTTTTAAAAATATGTTCATTTGAGTCAAGCAAATATAAGTCAGATAGATATACTTTCAATGACAGGCATAGAAATTATGCTCTCAGAATTAAATTTGTTTCGTCTTCCTGTTATTTGAGACAATTGACCATTTGTGTGAAAATCAAGTAATTATATGCTCCAATGCTTCCTGAGATGAAGGATACAGGGAGACAGAGAGAAGAACACAATAGGGGTCTACTTGTGAGTATAGCACATGTGACTGATCATTTAATCTGAAAGTAGTTTTACTATCACAGATCTCATGGGTAACTGGGTGACCTCTGAATCTACTTTGGTGTTTTATATTGTGAGATTATAATTACTTACTTTTAGAGAATGGAAATGTCTCTTTAAATATATTGGAAGGGTCACTATAGCAAACCAAAGCTTTTTTTTTTTACATCTAAATTTAATTTAGTTTTTCCCCTCTGATTGTGTGTGGTGGTGTACATATGTATACCTGTTTTTTGCTCTGTTCTCGTGTGTAAGGCTGCATGCATGCATGCATGCGTGTGTGTGTGTGTGTGTAGTTCACAAGTTGATGCCAAGTGTTTTCCTCTATCATTCCTCATTTTAGTTTTTGAGATAAATTTCAAGGAACCTGAAGTTCACTGTGAGATTAACTTTTCAGAAAGCTTCAGAGTTTCTTCTCTCTCTTTTTCCCTAGAACTAGGATTATAAGTGTGTACCACCATGTCTACTGAGTTCATGGGATTTGAACTCAGGTCCTCATGCTTGGACCATACTTACTAAACAATTTCCTCATCTCCATTATTTTCCTTAGGAGTCTTGTGATGGTGGTTAGATAAACAGACTACAAATGATAACTTTGCTTGTATGCCATAATTCATTTACTGTGATAATGGTAATTTTTTATGTGTTTGTACTTTAAAGATAAATAAATATGTTTGCTTTTTTTTTTCTTTGGTTTTTCGAGACAGGGTTTCTCTGTGGTTTTGGAGCCTGTCCTGGAACTAGCTCTTGTAGACCAGGCTGGTCTCGAACTCACAGAGATCCGCCTGCCTCTGCCTCCCAAGTGCTGGGATTAAAGGCGTGCGCCACCACCAACCGGCTATGTTTGCTTTTTTGTAGACTTTTATTTTGGTAAATGAGATTGCTAGAGTAGGTAGTATTTTTCCTGCTTGTATTAGATATTTGGGAGGTCAGCTCAGATAGTACCTGCTGAAACACAGTCCACGTCTATAACTTTTTCTAAACATGCTGTGTTTTCTGCAGCACATGTGAGAAGCTTTCCTTTTCTTATAAATTCTGCTCCTTTCTCCACCATTAAGAGGAGCACTTTTCTCTTCCAGCAAATGGAGTTTTGTGAATGGAGTGGCAGGAAGAGATTTCTGAGTGCTTGTGAGAAAATTCTAAGAAAACAAGACATGAATCCTGTAACCTCAGTTTTTAAAGAACATGGAATTATTTTTGGGCTATGTTTTTGGGCTCCTTTCATGTGTAACAGATAGGAGTGAGTTGTTGTGATAAGAGCGGCAGGGCTGCGTCCCCGGCACCCGGCCGCCCACATGGCTTATGCCCCAAAATAATTACACAGAAACTGTATTCTTTTAATCACTGCCTGGCCCATTAGTTCTGGCCTCTTATTGGCTAGCTCTTACATATTGATCTAACCCATTTCTAATATTCTGTGTAGTACCACGAGCTGGCTTACCAGGAAAGATCTTAACCTGTGTCTGTCTGGAGTGGGAGAATCATGGCGACTCCTTACTCGGCTTCTTTCTCCCAGCATTCTCTCTGTTTACTCCACCCACCTAAGGGCTGGCCTATAAATGGGCTAAGGCAGTTTTCTTTATTAGTTAACCAATGAAAGCAACAGATAAAATACAAGAACCACCTCCATCAGTGAGTTTACGTCAGCTGTTGTTATTTATATGCCTCTATGGGAAAACATGATTTTGCCACATGTGGCTTGTCCTTGTGATCATATATAATTTATTCAGGTGACTCTTTTTAACACTCAGAGTATGAATTGTTTGATGCTCTGAATAAAGTTGACGATCAAATGAGACTTCAGTCTGTCTCATCTTTATGCCTTGCTCTACCAGGTCCTACCATCTCTAGAGCAGTAAACAAGAGGGAGTGAATTAGGGAGTGCATTGTCCTATGAGACAGAGAGTGGGAATTCTCACAGAGGGGAGGGAGTGACCTTAATGGGGCAGACCAGGAGAGGATTTGCCTTATTTGTGCTTGTACAACTCTTTTTAAGGAAAGGAAAAACACAAATATTAAAACCATAACTACCTGGTTTCCCGATGACAAAGTATGGGACAGAGTCTGAAAGAATATTGAAAAGGTGACAATAACAAGCAGAAAGATCCTTGTTCAATTTTGGATCACTTGGTCATTAATATGGACTATTTTTAAAATTCTCAAGGAAGATAAGGAGGGAATTAATCTTGACAAAGACATGACTGATGACTTCAATAAACATAAACTGAATGACCAAACCTTAAAATTAGTAAAAGAATCAAAAAAGAGATTTTCTGTTTGTCAGAGATCAGCTTCAACGAAAGTAACACTTATCAGAGAAGAGACATGGGGGTTAGAAAAATAGTAAAGAGAAAGAAGACATGAGTGAAAATAATAAAACAGAAAACATAGGATAATACTGGGAGGGGCTTCAGTGAATACTGAAATTGCCTGAGTTTAATTTCCATTTTCTCAAAATACTTACAAACCTAAAATGTAGGAGTATAATAAAACCTGTATTAACTTGACACAAGTAAATGAGCACACCAATTGAAGACTGCAGCAACATTCTTAGTTAAACATTCTGTTGTTAGACCATGACAAGTAACGCTCACACACTAGAACCAAAATATTCTGTAGGCAAATCCCTCCTGAATCCTTAGATTTTGTTTGGGGTAGAAACATATCTGCTTCTCTATTCTTGAAATACAAGGTCTGAATATTAACCACACCTGTTTACAATAACTTTGAGAGAGCCGAACTCTCTGGTCTAAATCTAGGTGGGATTTTTGTTTGATGTATAAACAGACAATGACATGAAATGAGATAGAAGTAAGTTCCAACTCTCAGACTTTTGGTCATGGTGGAATGGTAACAACTTTGAGCAAACTGAAATTTTCTGAGGTTCAGACAATGTGGAAATAGGCTCACATTTCTGGGCCTCCATATCAGTGCCCATTACAGTGGTGATTCCCTCAACTCCCTTACTGGATCCCCTTTAGATACATATCCTTCTTTGCCTGAAAATGACCCTGAAGCATGGAGTGAGGAATTTATAATCTATCTAATACTGACTTCTGTCCACTTTTTGGTGAAGCATTTGTATATTGTATGGATCCTTTACTGCCTTTAAATTTACTTATTTTCTTCACTAAATTGTCTCCCACAAGTATCATAGCATAAGAGGATCAACCTTTGGAATGGATTTATTTACACCATGAAGGCCACGAAATTCTAACTGCTTACCTTACTTTTCTTGCTTAATTAGTACATTGGGAGAAGACCTCATGTCAAAATTGTATGGTTTTGAACCTTGATGTGTTATATTAGCTTTAACTAACAGTCAATTTGTAAGAACTTTTTAGAAATACATGGATTTCCAAATTTCATTTGCAGATTTCTATGGAAGGATAGGAAATCATTATCCAGTTGGCAAGCTATGGGATATTTTCATATGAGCTGAATTTTTTTTAATTTTTTTTATTAATTAATTAATTTAATTATTAAAGATTTCTGCCTCTTCCCCGCCACCACCTCCCATTCCCTCCCCCTCCCCCAATCAAGTTTCCTTCCTCCTCAGCCCAAAGAGCAAGCAGATTTCTCTGCCCTGTGGGAGGTCCAAGGACCACCCACCTCCATCCAGGTCTATTAAGGTGAGCATCCAAACTACCTGGGCTCCCACAAAGCCATTACATGCAATAGGATCAAGAACCCATTGCCATTGTTCTTCAGTTCTCAGTAGTCCTCATTGTCCATTATGTTCAGCGAGACCGGTTTTGTCCCATGCTTTTTCAGTCCCCGGCCAGCTGGCCTTGGTGAGTTCCCGATAGAACATCCCCATTGCCTCAGTGTGTGGGTGCACCCCTCGCGGTCCTGAGTTCCTTGCTCGTGCTCACTCTCCTTCTGCTCCTCCTTTGGATCGTGAGACTTCAGTCCAGTGCTCCAATGTTGGTCTCTGTCTCTGTCTTCTTTCATCGCCTGATGAAGGTTAATATTCAGGGGGATGCTTATATGTTTTTCTTTGGGTTCACCTTCTTATTTAGCTTCTCTAGAGTCACGAATTATAGTCTCAATGTCCTTTATTTATGGCTAGAAACCAAATATGAGTGAGTACATCCCATGTTCCTCTTTTTGGGTCTGGCTTACCTCACTCAGGATAGTGTTTTCAATTTCCGTCCATTTGTATGCAAAATTCAAGAAGTCATTGTTTTTTACTGCTGAGTAGTACTCTAATATGTATATATTCCATACTTTCTTCATCCATTCTTCCATTGAAGGACATCTAGGTTGTTTCCAGGTTCTGGCAATTACAAACAATGCTGCTATGAACATAGTTGAGCATATACTTTTGTTGTATGTTTGGGCATCTCTTGGGTATATTCCCAATAGTGGTATTGCTGGGTCAAGAGGTAGGTTGAACCCGACTTTCCTGAGAAACCGCCACACTGCTTTCCAAAGTGGTTGCACAAGTTTGCATTCCCACCAGCAATGGATGAGAGTGCCCCTTTCTCCACAACCTCTCCAGCAGAGGCTATCATTGGTGTTTTTGATTTTAGCCATTCTGACAGGTGTAAGATGGTATCTTAATGTTGTCTTGATTTGCATTTCCCTGATTGCTAAGGAAGTTGAGCATGATCTTAAGTGACTTTTGGCCATTTGAACTTCTTCTGTTGAAAAGTCTCTGTTCATGAGCTGAATTTTTGATTACAAAAATTGTCCAACCTTCTCCCATTCCACAGGCAGATATTTATTTTCTTGATGACTCATTTAATGGAATGAGGTAGGTCATGATCCAGATATGTATTAATATATTAATACTTCCTTTTCCCCAGCCCAACAGGTAGAACTCCTTGTTCTGATTTCTCTATTATGGTTATTTCATACACCCTTAAATATTGTTTCAGTTTCTGTTTATCTTAAAGGATTATTTCCTGTAGTAGACTCACACTTGTGCATACTCTAATCTCTCTGGTTTTATTGCAGAAGGAAATAAGCAAGATGATGGATTAATCTGCCCAGTTTTTACTTCTGAATAAAGTTCGGAGGACATGTACATCTGTCATTGCAGATATAGCTACTGAAACACTAAGATTCCTCTTCAGCTTCCCCAGCTGGGCCATCAGAGGTAGTGGAGAAAAAGGATACAGTGGAAGACAGCAAACCTCCAGCTAAAGGGCAGAAAAAGAAATTTGCTATATCATCAGAAGTCATCTGCTCACCTGGGACCAAGTTAAGACCATATGCACCAAGAGATAAATTACTTTATTAATGATTCTGTGTTTATGCTTGGATATTGGGAACATAACGAACTCATTCATTCATCTGAAGAATGTAAAACATTAACTTTTTTCTTGCGTATTAAATCACTTCCTGTTTGTATAGGACGTCATATCATCTGTATTCCTGCTAAGGGCAAGTATGGGGCTTATGTTTTATAAGATACTAGGATTATAAATCATATGGATCACTTTTCAAGCTATTCTTTATATTTTCTGATTAATATAATAATGTACTGGATATAGTTTGAATCCCTGTTCTTGGTGGTACAGTATTCACATAAAGCTTTCACCAGTCTAATATTATTCATTGTCTTTATAATTTGTTTGCCACTAGCAAACTCGTGCATCAAATGACTAGATTTATCTACAGCATCTCAAAACAAAACTACTCCAGATATTCTGCTATTAAAAATATTAAAACGAGGGGTATGTTGGAACATGACTCAAAAGTGGAGTTCTGTGAAAAGATTTCTGAGTGTTTGTGAGATACTCCAAGGGAAAGAGATGAGTCTTGTGACCGCAGTTTCTTTAAGACATGGAATTGTTTTGGGCTCCTTCTAGGTATAGCAGATAGGAATGAGTTTTATTCAACTGTCGTTATTCATATGCCTCTAAGAAAAAACATGTTTTTTGCCATGTGTGGCTTATCTATGTGAATCTGTATACTTTATTTAAATGATTGTTCTTAACCCTCAGAGTATGAGTTGTCTAAATAAAGTTGACTATATCACATGAGATTTTAATCTGTGAATGTTTTATAATTATTGGTTAATAAAGAAGGTGCTTTGGTTTATGGTAGGGCAGAATATAGCTAGGTGGGAAAGCCACACTGAATACAGGAGAAAGAGAGCAGAGTCAAGGGAGAGGCCAGCAGCTACCAAAGAAGTGAGATATGAGGTAATATGTCACAAACCTAGTGGAATAATATAATATGATAAAAATGGATTAATTTAAAAGTAAGAGCTATTTAGTGATAAGCCTAACCACCAATCAAATTTTTATCATTAATATAAGTCTTTGAGTGTTTATTTGGGAATAGGCGGGCAGGCAAGGTACCTCCATTATAATTTTTAGGTTCCTCTCTCCCAAGTTCATGCCTTCAACTAGAGTGGTAAAGCGCACCTACTTAGATTATCAATAACAAAGCAAGTCTAGGTTGTTGGATCTAATAATAATGATGCCTACATTGATAGTTAATTTAGAAATAGCTATATGGCATTGGTTAAAGATCCCAGACTTTGATGTTCCATTGATTTGGCTCCAAATACATTAGTACTATCATCATGGCCATCTTTAAGCTTAGTTTCCTTATGAAAATAATTCCAGACTAATAAAGATGGCAATAATTTGCTAAATGGTAGTAAACATATAAACATTTATTCCTTAATTATTTTTAAAATACCAAATCGCAATGGTTGTGAGATAATTAAGTGTCTGTGGTTTGATTTGACAAGGTGGCATTGGGAACTGAGTAAGACTGTTAAAGAACATCCAGAATTCAACTGGGGAATTTTAAACACAGATTATGATATAAGCCGATACTTTGTGGGTAGGGAATAACAATGAATGAATCAGACATTAGACTGAATGGAAGAGCTACATATAATAAGTACGTAATGATTCTGCTCAGCAAAGAAGAATGGTGTCAGGCTGGGGTTCACATGAATATGATTAAGTTAAAAAATTATCATTTAAGAAAGAGCAAGAGCAGAATGTGTTGTAGGCCAAAATGAAGACAGCTATTACTACAGCCCAGGATCAACACATAGAGGGCCTTGCTCAACTAGAGTAGAAGAAAATGAGCATCAAATAAGACAAACATTTGGAAGGAGTGTAATTTAATGAATAAATGGGTGAAGCAAACACAAAATTTAAAAGACCTCCCATCTAGAGGAATGGAAAGCGGTGATTTTAGAAAGGGATATAAATTCAGTTTTAAACAGGTAAACAGTGTGAGTTCAGAGCAGTAGGGTTGCTGTGTTGCTTTGGTGATTTTCCAAAAATTTCAGTTTATCAAAACTTTATTCTCTTTCCTTTGTTGCTGACAACGTGCTTTTAGTCTTTGCTGGGTTAGTTTGTACATGTTCCGTGCAAGTTTTCATGATTTAGTTTAGAGGCAATGAGAAAACTCCCTATGCTCTTATCTATAGGGAAGGATGTCTTTTGTGGGACCCAGTAGCATCCAGTTAGACCTTTGCCAGAATATTCAACATCCTCAGAACGGCCTGTCTTATCCTTTCTTTAGAAGACTAGGACCTTTCTAGTCCCAAAGCTAGGGTAACGCATATAGAAGGCAAGTATTGAATTACTCATTCTTGTAGGGTAGAGACCCAAAGACCACTCGGCATGATCAAATTCCTAATTGAAAGTCCATAATAAGCCAGTCCTAAATGCTTATTACAGGGAATTTTCAGCGACAACATAGAAAAACTACATTCTGATTGGCAGTTATAGGATGAAGGAAATAAGTATTTAACAAGAGCCAAAACCATGCAGTTATCTGGATAACCATGCAGTTATTGAAAACGACCCTGCATTTCTAGAACAGGATTGGGTGCTTTCTCACAGGATTTTTCAGGTTAGAGGAAAAACACAAAAACAAAGATGGCTTCAACTGAGACAAGATAGTGAAATATTTCTCCTGTTACACCCACTAAGAGATTAATCACTGAACTTGAGTAGAAAATCAAGAAAATTATTAAAAAGAATGAGAGCACTAAGGGGAATGGATCTTCCTTTTCTTTTGATTTCCTGGTAGATATGAATATAGCCATCTGCACTTGAATATTATCAAGTGTCAATTTACCTAACATCTTCCTAGATTAAAACTCAGATCTATTATTTTAGCAGCCCTCTGAAAATAGTCTGTGGTTAATCAAAACCCAGTTGAATAACTCTGCATAGCAAGCGTTTAAATTCTTATCTGGTTTTTCCTACCTTTAGCCATCAGTGTAGCTGATTTAGGGATTTCTTGCTTTCTCTCCTATTTTCATTTCATAGCTCCTTGAGATTTAAATCAATTTTCTACTCTAACAGCATATCCTTACAAATAATTGATTGGCTCTGAAATAAAACCCTTTATTATAGCAGGAGTGATAAGATACCAGTAGGACAGTAAAAAATTAGGCTCTACTGCATCCAATGCTTTTATTCCAGGTTGATAGATTCCTGGCGGTGGTGAGCAAAGCCTAAGCAGAACTGACTGCCTGAGGTTCAAGTACAATCAGAAGCTGTTTCTGTGGCAAGCCTTTTGTTGTCTTGTGTGCTGTGTTAAAAAAAAAAAGGCAAAGAAGCTGCCTTCCTTGGAAAGAAATATACTGCTTTTTATGTTGCTGATAAAGAGAAGCCAACTGGTTATACATGCTGTGGCATTTGTTGTGGGTTTTAAAAATGTTTAACACCACCTGATTGGAGGAGCTGAAACTGTACATGCCAATTGCCTGTGACATGTAAGGTAAGTCAGCTCTGCTCATTAGTGAAAGGAGAAAAGAAAAAACTCCTTTTCTACCACCAAGGTGAGGAAATATACGGCGAAAGGGCAATGCCACAAAAACAAACATAGGATTGGGAAGAAGATGATGGAAATGGAATGTGGGCCAAGGAATGAATAACTGGGACTGGTAACTTGTGTGTGACTTTCTTACCTTACAGTAGGGACAAGATTTCTTTTCTAGCAAATGCAGGGCATGTTTCATTTGTGGAGGTGGTAGTAATTGTAGAAATAGCATCTTGCTTTCTATGTGGCCCAGGATGCCTTTGAACTCCAATCATCCTCTTCATTGTTTTCAGTTAGGGATTCTAGGTATGTGTCATCATTTCTAGCTCAGGATATATTTCTTAATATATATTTCTTACTGTCGCTTAATGACAGTGAATTAAATTCTCTTGCATGAATGTAGAGTGCAGCTATTAAGGTAGTAAACTATTTAAGAAGATAACTTTGTTTGAATTCAAATAAGTAGTGGAATCAATGTCCCCACTATATACAAATGTGTAGTGCAGGTTAATAATGAAAGAGTGTAAAAATGGAGCCTTTCTTTTACCCTCTCTCCCTTCCTTGCTCCTTCCCCCTCATCTTTCCTTCTCATACTCTATCCTTTTCTTCCTTTTCTTTTCTGGATGTAGGTCAAATTCAACATCTTGTACATGCCACAAGTTTAACATCAGAGTGCTACATAGTTACAGGTCAGCCTGAACTACAGAGTGATTGTCTGTGTTGAAAATCTAAAATCTAGGCAAAATGCCTTAGTCAATGTTCTGTTGCTGTGAAGAGACACCATGACTGTGATAACTCATAAAGAAAAGCATTTAATTGGAGCTGGCTTATGGTTTCAGAGGTTTAGTTATTAGTAGGAAGCATGACAATATGTAGACAGACATGATACTGAAGAAGTAGCTGAGAGTTCTACATTCGGATCCACAGGCAGCAGGAAAAGAGAGACTCTGAGCATGGCATGGGCTTTTTGAAACCCCAAAGTCCACCTTGAATGATATACTTCCTCCAACAGGGCCATACTCTAACAAGGACACACCTCCTAATCTCTGTCAAGTAGTACCACTCCCTATGGGCCTATTGGGGGCTATTCTTGTTCAAACTACCACATAAATAAACCAAAACAACAACAAAAATTCCATTAATTTGAATGGAGTAGATAGTTCTTCTAGACTACCCATGTTGGGAAATAGCCATTTTGAAAAATATTTTCCAAGGTTCAGTTACAGAAACACACAGAGGTAGCTGCAGTTGTGGTCCAGATGAGTCCTCCTGGTCATATCATGAGGGGACAGCAGAACGTGATATTGTCTGTGGTTTGGCAGATAGAAGACATACTGGCTGGTTTTGACACAGCTAGATTCATCAGAGAGCAAGGAGCTCAGTTGAAGAAATGCCTCCCTGTGATGCAGCTATATGGCATTTTCTCAATTAGTAATCAATGAGGGAGAACCCAGCCCATAGAGGCTGGGTGGTACCATCTCTGGGTTCATTGTCACGGGTTTTATAAGAAAGCAGGCTGGGCAAGCCAGTAAGCAGCATTTCCCAATGGGCTCTGTATCAGTTCTTGCCTCTGGGATCTTATTCTGTTTGTGTTCCTGCCTTGACTTTTTTCAGTGATGAACAGCTCAGTAGACGCATAAGACAAATAAACCCTTTCCTCCCCAGCTTCCCTTTTGTTCATGGTGTTTTATTGCAGCAACAAAAACCCTAACCAAGACAAGGATCATGGAGTATTATACAAAAGTTCTAGAAAGCAATGTTCAGCAAAGTAATTTTAATTCCACTGATGTCTTGAGTGGACTTTGCATTCAACTGTGATAGTGATATTTAAGCTTCAGTAGAAATTCCAATGTGACCAGAGATGCCAGAAATGTAATCCTTGGCTGACCCAAGGCACCAAGCTACAGACACCAGGTAGAGATGCCCAGGGGAGAATCTACATGTGCTGTAGACCAGTGATATGGAAAGATGGAGTTACCAAACTGGCTGGAACATAGATGGTGCCATCACAAACTTGACATTGGACAGTGAGCTATTGAGTTTTTTGTTTTCCTTGTTGTTTTTCATTCTTGCTCTGGCCTAAACTTTCCTTGTTCAGACTTTATCCCTCAATTTTGGAATGGGAATGTTTACTCTATGCCTTTGGATATAGAAATATGCAACTTATCATTGATTTTCATAGATGTTTACAGTTATAAGATTGCCTTAAGTGCTAGAAGAGTCTCTAGACTTTGAACTGTTGGAATTATTAAGACATGGGGACTCTTGGAGATATGTTAAATTCATTTTTGTATTTTGAGATGGCTGAGAACCTTTGGGGACCAGCAGTAGAGTGTTACTTTTTTAAAGTAATAAATTTAGATGTCAAGTTGACATTGGGTACACTGATGATGGCTAAAAACAATTTCCAACTTGATTAGTCTCAAAAATTCCCTAGTATTTTAGAGTGAATTTTTGGACATGTATGTGGTATAACTTTACAGAGAGAGTAAACTAAAGGGGGCAGATTCATCCTGATGTGTGTAATAGATTAAATCAAGATAGAAAAAGAAAAATCCAACTGAGTGCTAACATACATCTCTCTTTGCTCTTTAACAGCAGATGCAGTATGAGAAGCTGCTTCAGGCTCCTATTGCTATGGCTTCTCCACCAGAAGAACTATATTCCTTCAAACCATGAGCCAAAATAAATCATTGTGATGGTTAGTCTTGATTGATAATTTTTTTTATATTAATTAATTTATTTAATTATTAAAGATTTCTGCCTCTTCCCCGCCACCACCTCCCATTCCCTCCTCCTCCCCCAATCAAGTCTTCCTCCCTCCTCAGCAAAAAGAGCAAGCAGGTTTCTCTGCCCTGTGGGAGGTCCAAGGACCACCCACCTCCATCCAGGTCTATCAAGGTGAGCATCCAAACTACCTGGGCTCCCACAAAGCCATTACATGCAATAGGATCAAGAACCCATTGCCATTGTTCTTCAGTTCTCAGTAGTCCTCATTGTCCATTATGTTCAGCGAGACCGGTTTTGTCCCATGCTTTTTCAGACCCCGGCCAGCTGGCCTTGGTGAGTTCCCGATAGAACATCCCCATTGTCTCAGTGTGTGGGTGCACCCCTCGCGGTCCTGAGTTCCTTGCTCGTGCTCACTCTCCTTCTGCTCCTCCCTTGGATCGTGAGACTTCAGTCCAGTGCTCAAATGTTGGTCTCTGTCTCTGTCTTCTTTCATCGCCTGATGAAGGTTAATATTCAGGAGGATGCTTACATGTTTTTCTTTGGGTTCACCTTCTTATTTAGCTTCTCTAGAATCATGAATTATAGTCTCAATGTCCTTTATTTATGGCTAGAAACCAAATATGAGTGAGTACATCCCATGTTCCTCTTTTTGGGTCTGGCTTACTTCACTCAGGACAGTGTTTTCTATTTCCGTCCATTTGTATGCAAAATTCAAGAAGTCATTGTTTTTTACTGCTGAGTAGTACTCTAATATGTATATATTCCATACTTTCTTCATCCATTCTTCCATTGAAGGACATCTAGGTTGTTTCCAGGTTCTGGCTATTACAAACAATGCTGCTATGAACATAGTTGAGCATATACTTTTGTTGTATGTTTGGGCATCTCTTGGGTATATTCCCAATAGTGGTATTGCTGGGTCGAGAGGTAGGTTGAACCTGACTTTCCTGAGAAACCGCCACACTGCTTTCCAAAGTGGTTGCACAAGTTTGCATTCCCACCAGCAATGGATGAGAGTGCCCCTTTCTCCACAACCTCTCCAGCAGAGGCTATCATTGGTGTTTTTGATTTTAGCCATTCTGACAGGTGTAAGATGGTATCTTAATGTTGTCTTGATTTGCATTTCCCTGATTGCTAAGGAAGTTGAGCACGATCTTAAGTGTCTTTTGGCCATTTGAACTTCTTCTGTTGAAAAGTCTCTGTTCATCTCAGTGCCCCATTTTATAATTGGATTTATTAACCTTTTACGGTCTAATTTCTTGAGTTCTTTATATATTTTGGATATCAGACCTTTGTCAGTTGTGGGGTTGGTGAAGATCTTCTCCCAGTCAGTGTGTTGCCTTTCTGTCTTAGTGACAGTGTCCTTTGCTTTACAGAAGCTTCTCAGTCTCAGGAGGTCCCATTTATTCAATGATGTACTTAGTGTTTGTGCTGCTGAGGTTATACGTAGGAAGTGTTCTCCTGTGCCCATGTGTTGTAGAATACTTCCCATTTTCTCTTCTATCAGGTTCAGTGTGTTTGGACTGATATTGAGGTCTTTAATCCATTTGGACTTGAGTTTTGTGCATGGTGATAGATATGGATCTATTTTCATTCTTCTACAGATTGACATCCAGTTTTGCCAGCACAATTTGTTGAAGATGCTCTCTTTTTTCCATTGTATACTTTTAGCTCCTTTATCAAAAATCAGGTGTTCATAGGTTTGTGGGCTAAAGTCAGGGTCTTCTATTCTATTCCATTGGTCGACTTCTCTGTTTTTATGCCAGTACCAAGCTGTTTTCAGTACTGTAGCTCTGTAATAGAGTTTGAAGTCAGGGATGGTAATGCCTCCAGATGATCCTTTATTGTATAAGATTGTTTTGGCTATCCTGCGTTTTTTGTTTTTCCATATAAAGTTGATTATTGTCTTCTCCATATCTGTGAAAAATTTTGATGGGATTTTGATGGGGATTGCGTTGAATCTATAGATTGCTTTTGGTAGAATTGCCATTTTTACTATGTTGATCCTCCCAATCCAAGAGCAAGGGAGGTCCTTCCATTTTCTGGTGTCCTCTTCAATTTCTTTCTTCAAAGACTTAAAGTTCTTGCCAAATAGATCTTTCACTTCCTTGGTCAGAGTTACCCCAAGGTATTTTATGCTATTTGTGGCTATCGTGAAAGGTGATGCTTCTCTGATTTCCCTCTCTGCTTCCTTATCCTTAGTGTATAGGAAGGCAACTGACTTTTTGGAGTTGACTTTGTAACCTGCCACATTACCAAAGGTGTTTATCAGCTGTAGGAGTTCTTTGGTAGAGTTTTTGGGGTCGCTTATGTATACTATCATATCATCTGCAAATAATGAAAGCTTAACTTCTTCCTTTCCAATGTGGATCCCCTTGATCCCCTTATGTTGTCTTATTGCTATTGCTAGAACTTCAAGCACTATATTGAAGAGGTATGGAGAGAGTGGACATCCTTGTCGTGTTCCTGATTTTAGTGGGATGGCTTTGAGTTTTTCTCCATTTAATTTAATGTTAGCTGTCGGCTTGCTGTAAATAGCTTTTATTATATTTAGGTATGACCCTTGTATCCCTAATCTCTCCAAGACCTTTATCATAAAGGGGTGTTGAATTTTCTCGAATGCTTTTTCAGCATCTAATGAAATGATCATATGTTTTTTTTTCTTTCAATTTATTTATATGGTTGATTACATTGATAGATTTGCATATGTTGAACCAGCCCTGCATCTCTGGAATGAAGCCTACTTGATCATAATGGATAACTTTTCTAATGTGTTCTTGGATTCGGCTTGCCAGTATTTTATTGAGAATTTTTGCGTCGATGTTCATGAGTGAGATAGGCCTGTAATTCTCTTTCTTGGTTGGGTCTTTGTGTGGTTTTGGTATCAGGGTAACTGTAGTTTCATAAAAGGAATTTGGCAATGACTCTTCTGTTTCTATATTGTGAAATACATTAGGAAGTATAGGTATTAGCTCTTCTTGGAAGTTCTGGTAGAATTCTGTATTGAAACCATCTGGTCCTGGGCTTTTTTTGGAAGGGAGATTTTTGATAACTGTTTCTAATTCTTCGCAACTAACAGGTCTATTTAGATCATTCACCTGGTCTTGGTTTAGGTTTGGTATATGGTACTTATCTAAAAAAGTGTCCATTTCTTTTGCATTTTCCAGTTTTGTGGCATACAGGCTTTTGTAGTAAGATCTAATGATTCTCTGAATTTCCTGTGTCTGTGGTTATGTCCCCCTTTTCATTTCTGATCCTATTTATTTGTGTGTTCTCTCTCTGTCGTTTAATTAGTTTGGATAGGGGTTTGTCAATCTTGTTGATTTTCTCCAAGAACCAACTTTTTGTTTCATTGATTCTTTAGACTGTTTTCTGTGTTTCTATTTTGTTGATTTCAGCCCTCAGTTTGATTATTTCCAGTCTTCTACTCCTCCTGGGCGTGTCTGCTTCTTTTTTTTCTAGAGCTTTCAGGTGTGCTGTTAAGTCCCCAATGTATGTTTTCTCCATTTTCTTTAAGTGGGCATTTAGTGCTATGAACTTTCCTCTTAGCACTGCTTTCATCGTGTCCCATAGGTTTGAGTATGTTGTCTCTTTGTTTTCATTAAATTCAAGGAAGACTTTAATTTCTTTCTTAATTTCTTCCTTGACCCAGGTGTGGTTCAGTAGTTGACTGTTCAGTTTCCATGAGTTTGTCAGCTTTCTGGGGGTAGCATTGTTGGTGCCTTCTAACTTTAATCCATGGTGATCTGATAAGACACAAGTGGACACTGATATTTTTTTGTATCTGTGAAGGTTTCCTTTGTTTCCAAGTATGTGGTCAATTTTCGAGAAGGTTCCATGAGCTGCAGAGAAGAAGGTGTATTCTTTCCTATTTGGGTGGAGTGTTCTATAGATGTCTGTTAAGTCCATTTGATTCATTACCTCCAACAATTCTCTTAATTCTCTATTAGTTTTCTGTCTGATTGACCTGTCCATTGGTGAGAGAGGAGTGTTGAAATCTCCTACTATTAGTTTGTGTGGTTTGATGACTGCCTTGAGTTTTAGTAACATTTCTTTTACATAAGTGGGTGCTTTTATATTAGGGGCATATATATTCAGGATTGAGACTTCATCCTGGTGAATTGTTCCTGTTATGAGTATAAAGTGTCCCTCTCGATCTCTTCTGATTGATTTTAGTTTGAAGTCAGTTTTGTTAGAAATAGTATGGCCACACCTGCTTTTTTCTTAGGACCATTTGCTTGAAAAACCTTTTCCCAACCCTTTACTCTGAGTAGATGCCTGTCTTTGTGGTTGAGATGAGTTTCTTGCAAACAGCAGACTGTTGGATCCTGTTTTCGTATCCAATCTCTTAGCCTGTGCCTTTTTATTGGTGAATTGAGACCATTAATATTAAGTGATATTAATGACCAGTGGTTGTTAACTCCGGTTATTCTTACTGCTTTTGGTAGAAGAGTTTGTGTGTCTCCCTTCTTTGAGTTGTGCTGTTGAAGGGTCGCTAGATGCCTGGGTTAATGTAGGCAGTGTTGGCAATGTTGGATTCCTTGGGTTGTGATTTTCCTTCTATTATTTTCTGTAGGGCTGGATTCGTGGCAACGTATTGTTTAAATTTGTTCTTATCCTGGAATGTCTTGTTTTCTCCATTGATAGTGAACGATAGCTTGGCTGGGTATAGTAGTTTAGGTTTGCATCCATGGTCTCTTAGTTTCTGTAGTACCTCTATCCAGGACCTTCTGGCTTTCATGGTTTCCATAGAGAAGTCAGGTGTAAGTCTGATCGGTTTATCTTTATAAGTTACTTGGCCTTTTTCCTTTGCAGCTCTTAATATTCTTTCTTTAATCTGTATATTTTGTGTTTTGATTATTATATGGCGAGGGGACATTTTATTTTGATCCAGTCTGTTTGGTGTTCTGTATGCTTCTTGAATATTCAAAGGAATATCTTTCTTTATGTTGGGGAAGTTTTCTTCCATAATTTTGTTAAAAATGTTTTCTGGACCTTTGAGCTGTGCCTCTTCTCCTTCTTGTATCCCTATTATTCTTAGGTTTGGTCTTTTTATTGTGTCCCATATTTCCTGAATGTTTTGTGATGAGAATTTGTTGGTTTTGGTGTTTTCTTTGATCAGTCCGTTTATTTTCTCTATGGTGTCTTCAGAATCTGAGATTCTTTCTTCTATCTCTTGTATTCTATTGATTATGCTTGTTTCTGTAGTCTCTGCTCGTTGACCTATATTTGCCATATCCAGCTGGTCCTCCGTTTGTGTTTTCTTCCTTGCTTCCATTTCAGTTTTCAATTCTTGGACTGTTTCCATTACCTGTTTGATCGTTTTTTCTTGGTTTCCCAGGGTATCATTTATGTATTTACTCATTTCTTCAAACTTTTTGTTATACTTCTCATCCATTTCTATGAGGGCGTTTTTTACATGTTGTTTAAGGGACTCTATTACTTTCAAAAAGTCAGTTTTTTCCTCTTCTCCTGTGTTAGGGTGTTCAAGGCCTTGTGTTGCAAGGTCATTGGGTTCTGGTGTTTTCATGTTGTTTTTCAGATTGTTGGGTGAATTCTTGCCTTGGCGTCTGCCCATCTCCTCTTACCGATGCTAACTGCCTGCCTGCGCGCCGGTGCTTCCACCGCCTAGGCCTGCCTGCCGGTGCCTCCGCCTCCCGAGCCTGCCTGCGCGCCGGTGCCTCTGCCGCCCGGACTTGCCTGCCTGCCGGTGCCTCCGCCGCCGGGCCTGCCTGCGCGCCGGTGCTTCCTCCGCCTAGGCTTGCCTACCGGTGCCTCCGCCACCAGGGCCTGCCTGCGCGCCGGTGCTTCCGCCGCCTGGGCCTGCCTGCCGGTGCCTCCGCCACCCGGGCCTGCCGCCTGCCGGCCGGTGCCTCCGCCACCCGGGCCTGCCGGCCGGTGCCTCCACCACCCGGGCCTGCCTGCGCGCCGGTGCTTCTGCCCCCTAGGCCTGCCTGCCGGTGCTTGATTGATAATTTGATACAGTCTATAATCACCTGGATTAGGTTTTCCACTGAGAATATCTATGAGGGATTATCTTGCTTGCATTAATTGAGTTGGAAGACTTAAACATTTGCAGGTAGTATCATTCCTTAGGAGGAAGATCCTGGACTGTATAACAACAGAGAAAGTGAGCTGAACAGTAGCAAGCATGTATTGTTAGTTGTTCTTGTTCTCTACTGGTGATGTAATGTGACCCATGCTTTGAGTTTCTATCATTTTTACTCCCTCACAGAAATGGACTGTAACTGCACCAGACAGTTGATATCGCAACAACAGGAAATGAAACTAAGACACTCCTCCTTTTTATTAGTTATTTTGTCACTACAATGAAAAAAAGTAACCACTATAGTCACTATTGTCAAATATCCAGCAGAAACAGCTTAAGACACAAAAGAATTATTTTGGCTCATTTTACAGAGACCTTTCAGTCAATTGTGGTTGGAAAACTGTGGCAGGGTTTCTCTGCTGCAAATGCAGGAATATATGGCAATGGCTTGATCATATGGTAGCAGACAGAATACAGAGGCTGCAGGCTAGAAGGAGAGGCAAGGATCAACTTCAAAGACTTGCCAGTAGTGACCTTCTCCTGACAACAATAATAACTCCTACGAGTTTCAAGATTGTTAAAGTTCTACTAGTTGGGCATTGGGAGCCCAACCAAGAAAATGTTTTATCTTTATTTTTTGTGTCTAAAATTTATAAGCTTTCTCAAGTTTTATGTGAATATAGTCAACCATGTTGGCATGTCAATTTGTAGTATTGAGGCCACTTGTTTGTTTCTAGATGCTTATGCCCAAATTAATCATACAGGAGCATATTTCTGGCTAACTCCATCTTAAATTAGCCCATCTCCATTAATCTGTGTATCACCATGAAGCTGTGGCTTACCAGGTAAAGTTCCAGTGTCTGTCTCTGGTGGGACGATAAGGCTTCTCTAAACGCTGCTTCCTTCTCCCAGCATTCAGTTTAGTTTTCCCTGGATAGCTTTATTCTTTTACCCTATCAGAGGCCATCATAATTTCTTTATTCATTAAGCAATAAAAGCAATGCATATACAGGAAAAATTTCAAATCAAGAAAGAGTATCTGTCCTTGATTTATTTCATGGTAGTGTTAGATACTATTCTCATTGCAGTCAAAAAAAAAATCTCTGACAGAAGCAACATAAAGAATAAAAGGTTAATTTGGCTCAAAGTTGAGAGTTCTTTCCTCCAAGGCAGGTAAGGCCTAACAGCATGAGTACTAAAATGCTTGTTGCATCGCAGTTGCAGTCAGGAAGCAAAGAGAAATTATCACTAACCGAGTGACCAGCCTCCTGTCAGCACCGAGTGTATGAAAAAAAAAATCCACAAATGCAGCGAGGGCTTAGGAAAAATTCTTTTCTATCTGAAGGTTAGATATTTTCTATCTGATGGCAAAAATAAGGACATAGAGATGCTTTCTGATGATAACTTTATTTTTTATCTTTTACTTCATCTTAAATAATACTCTGAGAATCGTTCTGTCTCCACACAGCTACATTGTTTACATACAGCTACATATCTTTCTTTACACACACACATCTCTCTCCTACAGCCATACATCTCTGTACACAGTTACATCCATTTTCACAAAGCTACACATCTTTCTTTTACATGCATTTCTCTTCTACATCTCTTTTCTTTAGAACTTATCTTCCTTGTCTCCATGCAGTAACAAATCTCTACACAGGCACAGCTACACATCTCATTTACATAGCTCTCTCACTATACAGCACTTTGTACAGTTTCTAGGCACAGCTCCTCTATGCAGCTCTTTTACATGACCCTATCTCTAATTCTCTCTCTCTGTCTTTCTCTCACACACATTTACATCCCTCACTCACTCTTTACTCACTTTTTCACTCACTCGTTCTCTCTCTTACCCTTCTCACATGCTTCCTTTTTATCTCTCACACCTCTCTCTGCCCATTCAGCTATATTTTTCGCACACACACATGTGCACACACACACACACACACACACACACCTCTGCCCATTTTTCTACATAGCTGTCCACAGCAGCCTTCTTCTATATAGCCTCACACAGCTTTCTTTCACAGACAAAATATGTTACATTTTTAGGGCCTTATTCATTCTCATAATACATAAGTCACATAATTTTTCTCAGGCTACATTGTCAACACTTGACTATGCATATAGCTCTAAGTTGGTGAGGGCTGCCAAACATAAAATAACCACTGAAGTTCAAGACTTTACAAAAACAGTTCTGTAACATAAACTGAAACTGTAAATGTGTTCAAAAAGTCAATTAAAACAGACAGTTATGTCTACCAAAGTTGCTTCATAGCTGACCCTGATTCAGCGATAAACACCTGGGAAAATGGCATCAAGTATTTTTCTCTAGGGGCAACTAGATATTCAACTCCAAAAGCAACCAGTTTGCTTTGAGTTTTTTCTGAAGTCTAAAATTAGCTGTCTTCATGACTGAAAGTACTATTACTTTGTTATGTTAGTCTGAATAATAAAAAAATTCTAGTATGTTTTCTATTTATCAAAACCACACAGATTAAGCAGAAATCATCTTCCTGACCATTCACAGCTATATGTGTGCCCAACAGAGGGGATATTTACAGGAAATAAAACCACAAGTAGTGGGAAAACACCCATAGTAGTTCTTAGGAAAGAAATGAAGTGGCACACAAGAGAAATTACAGACAGGAGCAATGGGTCATTTATAATCAGTAACTCCATGGCTTTTCCAGGTGGGGCTGCCCATCAGAGAGTCATTCATCTAGTGGCTTGACCTGCTGAACACTAGTTGTCACCTGCTGTAAACCCCCACAGCCCTCTTCTACAAATGAATTCTGGTGTTCAACTCACTTTCCCTTTCATTTGTTCCAGGACTCTGGATGATGAGATAGTGTGGTGTCATCCACATTCAGTGTGTCTTCCTTCTGCAAATACCTTCAGAGACACATGAAAAGGTATGTTTCCATGGTGATAATAAATCAGTCAGGTTGACAAGATTAACCACCACAAGCATGTTTTAATTTTCCTTCTAATGTTCTGGTCTTCTTATTCATGGCCTTTATTACAGTCAAGCACAGCATTTTCTCTGTGTTGAGCACATTTATTATGAAGAGATGTTTTAGGTCATCTGCTTTTGTCCTAATGAGACAATTAGATCATTGTTGTCTTTGATGATATTAACGTGGAATTCATCTTTATTGATTTGTGAATGTTGAATCATCATTTCATCCTGTGAACGAATCACATTTGATCATGATGAACTATCCTTTTAATGTGTTGTTGAATTTCATTTAATATTTGTATATCCTCATCAAGCATCTTGGATTGGTTCTCTCTTATAACTTCCTTGTCCAATGTTAGTATAAAAGTGATACTAACTTTGTATGACAAATTTAAAAATATTCTTTATTGTGGAGGAAGTATTTATAAAAAATGAGTCTTATTTCTCTTAAAAATATTTATTAAAATTCAGCAATGAAGGTATCAGGTCTTGACCTTTCTTTGATGAGTGAAACTTTCTGCTTTGTCTTGGTTAATCTGTCTAAAGAAATGCTGATTTTTGCCTTTTCATAAAGCCACCTATGTTTTACAAATATTTTATGTTGCTTTCCTGTTAACTTACTTATTTTTATTACTTAATTTTCTTCATTTAACATAGGGCTAGTTCTTTAAAATTAAATTTTTTAATTGTAACTTTTCCTTTGTTTTGAAAATTTCTTTAAAAAATTAATTTTCTGCTTTGAATTGATTTTCCTGAATCCTAAAAGCTTTGGTATGTTGGGCTTTCATTCCTTAGGTGCAAGATAGTTTTTAATCCCCCTGCATTTTCTTTACCTCTGCTCTCTTCTGGTTTCAATTAGCATGGAAGATTTTGTCTGTCTCCTTATTTTTAGACTCTCAATCCTTAAGAGATAAGCCTCTTCAGAAAGCACAGAGCCCAATGTGCTTTTGGTATCTTTTTAGTCATCTATACATTTTGACTGCAGAATTTAATCTACTTACATTCAAAATGGTTATGGATAGTCAAAGACTTAACACTTCCCCGGTTTCTCATTCTTTTGGAAATACCTTGTTTCTTCCCTCTTCTGTTGTTATTATTTATGCTTTGATGTTTCCTTTAGCAGTATGTTATGATCTTTAAAAAATTGTTTGCCTCTTTTATAGATTGTTCTTTTTCATCACAAGAGAGCTTGCACCATTTTTTCAATATAATTCTATTTCAAGATGAAAGTAGGTTAAACTTTATTTGCAATATATGGACTCTTCACTTCTATTTTATCCCAATTCTTGCAAGAAGAAAATAACTTTTAAAAATGCGTCTATGGCAGATTGAATCTTTTCTAGCTTGCTTTTCTACATCTAATACTTTGTTTCTATGTGGGAAGGGAAAGGGTTGGGTGAGTTCTTCCACACATGTCTACTACAGCTCTATTTACCAAGATTCTAGTGCAGCAGAATGGAATGTAGATTTGGAAGCTTGGTTAACTCAAGGATGCTAGAAAATCATCAAATTTCTTTATTAATTTACATATATGTAGTGTTTCTAGGCCTTAGGGATGGTTTTAAAAGACAAACCATAAGATAGGTAGTGGGAACCACAAAGGATGACAGACTTTGAGGAGAGTGGCAATTTCAGTTCACTTTCAGGTTTTAGGGACAAATTAATTTGATTAGTTTGAGTTTTCTAGTCAATTAAAGGAGGTAATAGAAGGAATTAATCAGATTAATAGAGTGTAAAAGTCTAGGCTTAATGATAAGGGGTGATACTGAATGTCTGAGGAAACAGTGCAGAGACTAGATGTCCATTAGTATCACCCTGAACCCTGTTAAAAAGAAGCAGCCTTGTGAGGAGATCCAGGAAGCAAGTGGTACTAGAGCATTGCACAAAGCCTCAGAACCTGGACTGACAAGGAGCAGCATGACAGAGGAGAAGAGCACTGACACTTCAAAATGCAGATCTGCCTCCACACCTTTCAAAGGTACATGACCAACCATATCAGCAGTTCCAAGAGTTATGTGTGACTTTAAGGAACATTAGCAAGAAGTGAAGTGAGGAAGAAGTTTGGGTAGCAAATGCAAGAGGACTACATCGTGATGGAAAGACCACTATTTAAGAGATAAATAAAATCTATTTTAACACATAGTAGCTGGTGTGTATGCATGTGTCCAGGGATATGTGTATATGTACCTGTGGAAGCTAGAGGTCAACATCTTAATTGCTCTCAACTTTGCTTTTTTGAGACAGAGGAATTTGGCTTGTCCTGCTAGCCATTGAGCCATTGAGAGGGATCTGCCTATCATCTCTGTCTACCCTAGGGCATAGGAAGCACTTCTGTGACTGAACAATTTTCTTAACCCTACTAGCTGACAATATATACACTACATTTAAATGCCACTTTCTTATTCTCAAGGTGACAAATATTAGCATCTACTTGGCAATTCTTTTGTAAAGATAAAAAAATAAAAGAATATAAACTATTGGTGATGGCCCATGGCACCCAGTAGGACACAATTACAATTTACTATTATTACGTTTGACTGCTTAAAAGACCTACATCCTAGCATATGATGGAGAGCACACAGTATGTAATTCTCCACTGAATTTGAAGTCATGTTCCACGCAGACATCTCTTCGAGCACACAGGGTTAAAATTTCATAGCATCATCCCTGAAAGGAGGCTTTGCTCAAGTTGGGAGAATGTTCTTCTGAAGAAGCCGTGTGCTCTCTGAGATAAAAGAAGCATTGAATTTGGGCAACACAGTCAGACATGTCTGGTTTTGATTGTTGATAAATATTTCATTTTACATTTTAAATTCATAGGGGCCACAAAATCATTGAAGATGAAAAAGAATTCAATATGAGGCCGTCGCTTTGCGGGGTTGTTCCTTAGAACACACTTGTTCTCATTTTGTTCAATTGAGAATGAAGCTTCTTGGCAGCTGGCCACTGACAGCAACTCCACAGCTGCAGCTGCACACTGTGAGGATGAGGCTCTTTCTTCTTCATCAGTGACTCTAACATATCTCTCCCCAGGATGAACTCAAAAGCAATCATTCCTTACCCAGCTACCGGCTTAATGCCTCAACTCTAAAGCGTGCTCTTTGTGTTCCTATTGCTCCCTGTCTCCCATCTCACTGTAAGGGAGAGAAGTGTTGCTGGTTTGTTTGACATTACATGTTTTAACACTATCTTGAGGCTAACCGCAAGGTGGGCCTTTACTAAACACAAGACAATAATGTTAGATTTTATAAATTCTAAAATCAACAGACCATGCTAGAAGAACAAATGTTTACAAGATTATGTTACCTCCCCCAATTTAATCAGCTTCTGGAGAGCTAAGCCATCTTCCATCTTAATTTCAATTGATTATCAACAGTAGGCTATTGTGAGTATTGGTATATTCAGTTTATCTAAAAGAGTATTTTTCTTCAAATTAACTCCAAATTTATAATAAAATGTTAAAGTCAAATTTTCCTATAAAAAACCATTATCTCTGCAATTCTGACTCAGTGCATCTGCAAGAAGTGTCAGCTTAACCATCCCTGGGAGGGTGAAGGACAGCCACGTAGTTATCCCAAGCACGAGAAAAATGATGGGCACTTTTTAAAAACAATAAACCTCAACTATATTTTCTTAATTTGGTCACATTTCTCATCAGTTAAGTTAGATCATCTTACCTTATTCTAAGCATGGGAATTTTGTTAAAAGAAGATAAAGGAGACATTGGGTTTCATATGAATCTATAGCAATACTAGGAAAGGGGGATCTGGATGCAGCTCCTTCCCTGCAAGCCTTTGTAGAAGTCGTCTTCTCTCCTTCATTCTCCCCTACCTAGGGAGAAGGTCAGGCCCAAACCACTGTTTCTCAAACTCAGGTCTGCTGTACAGTCCTCTTAGATGTCTGTGTTTAGCATTTGCTCATTCTTAATACCTATCACATTTTACTTTCTTGATTAACATAAAAATACATCTAAAAGAAATCACAAGATAATTCAAAACAGCAGTAGTATGTAATTATTGTAATAAATCAATAAATATCAAATGAATGGAACATTGGTGGAAATCACATCTCGGTCCATGTTTGCATGAGAAGGAAACATGGTTCCATTGATTGGAGACTTGTCACACATTGGGCAACATTGCCGGAGATACCCTTGGGGGTCTTTCATGGCTCTCAAAATTTGTGAGGAAGTTCTTTAAGGAAAGATTCTTTCAGAGCTTTCTTTTGGAAGTGGGGTATGCCCAGCTAAATGGTGAAACAACAGACCATCTTGTTATGCAGAGAAGTCTGAGGAAGCAGACACTTGTGGGAGTGCAAGAGTGAAAGAAAAAGAATATACTAGTTTCATCCGGAGGACAGTCGATATAAAATATTTAAACATGACACAAAGTCAAGAATTTACAATATTGATTTGGGGTATATCTCTACAAATGATATTGTCCTTTTTAATCTCAGCTACACGTACAAATAATGTGACTGTGCTTGTAATGCACCTGTGTACACAGTGGCAAAGGATTTAGATGAGGGTTGAACTAGAAGAAGGGAAAAGGACAATTGTTGGAAAAAATGCCACATTTGTAAATGTAGGTGGAGAACTTGAATCTCTTTTCTCAAAATTTTAGTAGAGTCACCATATAATCACACTCTGTGGTCAGTTCTGTTGTAAACACAATTTTAGTATCAACAATATTTGATGTAAATTTCTTCTTTCTGGCTATCATTCTAATATTATTTATAAACCACAAAGCCAAAAGAAAACTCTAATAAAGTTGATAACAAATATGAACACTACAGAAACTTTTGATGAAGGAAGAAAAGAAAGATCATCCTTAGAGACAAAGAAAGAGTGCTCCAATTTGTTTGTACTCTGCCTTCAAAATGCCTCTCCTATTACCAACCTTTGACTATATAAGTATTTTGAAACATGTCACACTAAAATAGTAAAAACAAAACAAAACAAAACGTTTTTTTACTTTGCAATCATTTGAGTTCCAAACAATAATGATACACTCTTCAAGGCTTTACAAATATTTTACAAGTTGAAGCAATTGCATAGGGAATTCAGTTGTTCCCAATGTTGCATCCTTCAGGACTTGAAGTGAAATGGACCTTTTTGCTATGTTCTCAGATGTAGCTGAACTAGCATGAACCCTACATTTGAATCTGATACAAATTCCTCACTAGTGTCTAGAGGAAGAATTAGACAGTCTGTGCAAACTATATACGTGACATAGATACTAGCACTTTATTAATTCAGTCAAGACTGGAGGATGTTGCCCTCTAGATTTCTTACACAGCTGTTCTGAGAATGTACTTACCAAGGAAGAGATTTGTAGAGATCAAAGAACCTTTGACTTACATTTTAGAGCAATTATATTTAGGAAACATTTCAGAGAACATTAAATACTGAAAAATTCAACACAGTTTTCATTTCTGGGAGTAAAGAGGGAGGCACATAGAAATATAAATCTGACATATTATAGTGAGAATGCTTATTATACAGAAATAAAATCAGTGTCATCCATGAGTATCGTCAGTAGAAAAGTCATCCCTAGAATACAACAGTCCTCCAGCAACTGACAGTGCATTTCATGCGACAGTTACAGCCTTCCCTGTATTTTCATCCAGTGAAACTTATTAGCAGCAGTATCATGTACATAATAATTTAACCTTGAAAATTTTAACTTCTTAATGCCTCAAGATCAGAAAATTGTATTATACTTTGTGTTAAATATAAAAGTGTTTGTTATAGCAGAACAGTTGTTGAAGAATGAATAAAGTAATATTTAAAATGTGACTAAATTCTGAGGATGGAGCAATTGACAGTTGTATTACTTCCTTAATTATGACACACACAGTTGACATGAGAACCTGAGGCATGAGAAATGCCTTTGAGTTAGTGGGGATTAGGAAATGGAGATCCATAAAGCAAAGGGATGTCACAGGAAGAAAGAATATGCTTCAGACAAAGAACTGAGGAAAGAAATAGAAAATCAGAGGAAGGAAAAGTAGAAAATTTGCCCGTTCACAGCTTCAGGCCTAGTGTTTTCTAAATAAAAAGAAGTGTGATAAGTTTAGTAGGAATGGACTTTCACAGACAAGAAAGGGGGAAGAATGGCTTTCTATATGTGTAGGAAGTATGTGAAGATGAGCTTGATCATGCTAAATTCAGTGGACAGCCTTTATTACTGGAGCCACACTGTTATGTGAGCAAACACTTGTATTGTTCACTTAGTGTTTCATGAATATTTGCTTTGTTTAAAACCTAGGATTTATATTCCTTGGAGATATAGATTGGACTAGCAGCAAGATTACACGGCAAGTTCATACTTTGAAGTGTCTCTCTGTAACAGACATACAGTAAAAATATTCAAAAATCTTAAAAGAACATATTGGCCCTATCAAGATGGATCAATAGGTAAAAGTGCTTACCAAAAAGTCTGATGACCTGAGTTCAATCTTTCAAATCTACAGAGAAACAATTCCTTCAAGGTGTCCCCAGACACATGCACATGCAAGAGCCCTCCACTCAAGTAATAAAATACTAAGAAAAGGAGAAATAATATAAAAACACCTTTGTCTGGGTAGCCTGGACTAGGGTGTAATAGGAAACAATACAATGAAATTAATTAATTACAAATGATTTTCTTGCTCTCAAAGCCTTTCCCCTGTGATACACAGGGTATTGTGGAGACCAGAACCACTTGAGGCAGCACTAGCAGCTGTGATGAGGAAGGGAGTGTTGGGGATCATGAACTGGCTTTGATCTAGAGGAGACATGAAATTCACCCATATTTTCTTTACCTTAGGCCATATCTACAGTAAAGAAATAAAAGCTTGATGTGCCTAGATGAAAAAGTGGAAATAGGTGAGAGATTGAAAGAATTTTTATTATACTATCCACGGTGAAACTATGTACACTTTGGTCCTGAACTGAACAGAAATAAAATGATGAGCACAGAATAATGTGAACTCGGGGACAAAGGCATGGAGTGTAGTCAGGTGGTCAATTTCCTTGTGGGTCAAAACATCAAATGCTACACATTTATGTGCTTTTGGAAAAAAAACACTATCCCCAATGTAGCTGGTAGCCAGCATCTGGAATGGACCAGTGACTTAATCAACAATTGGTGACATGTTTCTGCTTGTAAAAACTGAGTTATACTTCATGGATCCCTAGAAGAACTCACAGATGCAGAAGAACAGATCTAAGTAGGAGATATCTAAACACACAGAGTGAGAACAAACATTTCACAGTTCCAGATGAGTCTGTAAACAAAAATTTAAATCACACACAGAACTGATAGTATAATAGGCAAAAAATCTTATTACAATAGATATTCACTCCATTTATTAAATAATTGTCTAAAAAAATTAAGTGTACAATATTCAAAGAGATAAAGAAAAAAACTAGTAAAAGGAAGAAATGTAATGGACACAATCAGGGATGGGAAGAAATGAAAGACTATGTAGACATGAAGAAGACCACTTTGAAATACTAAAAATGAAAAAAGATTGAGACTGTTACAGAAAACCACAACTGGTTAAAAAAAATAAAACGGCCAGCAACTTGGCCCCAGTGAATATATCTACATCACATCCACTACAGCTGAGGCTTAGGGGAGAGGAGGGAGTAGAGACATTGCAAGGGTCAGAGGACCAGGACACCTGCTGTGAAACCGTCTTCTGTATATGACAGAGAAGAGATTGCCGTGAAATCTCAGCAGTATGGCTGTCTAAATAAGACCACAACACCAGTTGAAATGCCAATATGAGTGGGCGAAGTCTCACAGGGCCCACCCGTAGGTGAAGAGCGATAGGCAATTAATGACTGCTAAGAGAGGGTAAATCAGTCTTTCTCAGGGATGGGCCCCCTAATTTGTTGTCCAATTACAAGAGGCCAGCCCTAAAAACAGATACATATGAGCAACACTAATTGCAGTAACTGTTGTTTTATCTTTGGCACAGTGACTGCACCTTAGTCTACTGCTATTTCACCTGCAATTACTACTCTGCAGTCACTGGCCTGCTACTCAGGCAGCAGCCCAGCTGCTTACTCCACAGCCTGGTAGAAATTCTATTCCTGCAGATATGGCTCTGCCGCTGCTGCTGAAGGTAGTTTTAACTTAATTTTTATCTTCTGTTTATAAATAAAACTTGAGATTTGAAAACTTGGGTGAGGTTGACCAGCAGCTAGCTAACTTATTCTTGCTGGCATCTCCCAAAAGCAAATCCTTCTACTCTGTCAAAACAAAATATAATGACACTCCACTCAAAATCCCTTGCTACCACTTTGAGTACATCTCTCTGTTTCTTCCAGATGTCTTCTCATGCTCTAGGATTACTTTCTGCCAGCTAATTGCTAACTCAACCTCCTGACTCAAGATTAATTTTATTTAATTAATGCAAATGCTAACTCAGAGTTATCACTTAGAATAAATATCCCCAACCCCAAATTTTTCTTCTGTATTTCTAAATGAAAAGGAATAGCTTTAAATCTAACACAGTAAAACTATATACAATAAAAACAGTTATCAAGTAAGGATTATATTCACAATGTTCAGTCCAAATCTATCGAGCAAATTCAGAGAAACTACTCTATTATATATTTATCTTGCTACATAATTCATTTTCTATCTAACTTATATTACCAACCCCAAACTACTGTTTTAGACCTTCAAAACATTTTCTTAGATAAGCAATTTAAACTTATATCTCTCAACCTTATATACTTTAGACCTCCTTTGTGAGTTTCTTTTCTGAATTGGGTAACAATGTGTAACTATAACTATGTCATCTTCAACTCTGACAGAGACTAGAGAAGAATATAATACTATCTGAGTAAAGAGAAAGTGTAGGGCAAACAATTTCCAAATCTATAAAAATAACAGAGACATCTTACTGCCCAAGATTCCTCTGCAATGAGGGGACATCCATATTTGGTGTGCAGGCCTAGAGTATCTGACAGATATTTCTGTGAAGCAGGAATTTTGAAGGACTGTCCTGCCTAATATGGGAGAAGTTAAGCAGTCACTTTCTTTTGTATCCTGCTTGCCCAATTTGGACAGCATTCTGTCAGCAGTAGAGGCAAGGCAATTTCTTTGCCCACTATCTAACTTTGTCACAAATAAAGCAATCTTCATATGGAGGTTCTTTAATGCCTGTCATCCTTTTTTGGAGTAAATTGATGCTGCCAGGAACAGATGTGTCTTATTGTCATTTAAAGCCTTAAGTGATCAAAAAATCATAAATGTCATATTCCGTAGGTTTCCTATGTGTTTGAAGACCATCTATCTATATAAAATATATCTCTGTTTACCCTTGAAAACATACATAACTTGGCTATAATTTTGATTATTAAAGATGATTAAGTACTATCCTGTATTTATTATACATTACATTTTTAAATGAGCTGCATAGGTATAATACCTTAAACAAGAGCAGGAACATATATACAATATAACAAAATAATCTTTTTTTTTTTTTTGGTTTTTCGAGACAAGGTTCCTCTGTAGCTTTGGTGCCCGTCCCGGAACTAGCTCTTGTAGACCAGGCTGGCCTTGAACTCCCAGAGATCCGCCTGCCTCTGCCTCCCGAGTGCTGGGATTAAAGGCGTGCGCCACCACCGCCCAGCCATAACAAAATAATCTTAAATTTGTATCAATAGTCAAAAATTCATACCAAGGTAAAATAATGAATTTTGCATGCTGTAGTAAGAGGAGCAATGGGCTGCGTTCCCACCCAGCTCCGCACAGCTAGCTTTACCCAAAATAATTACATGGAAACTATATTCTTTTAAACACTGCCTGGCCCATAAGCTCTAGCCTCTTACTGGCTAACTCTCACATCTTGCTTAACCCATTTTTAATAATCTCTGTAGCACCACAAGGTGGTGGCTTACCAGGAAAGATCTTAACTTGCGTTTGTCTTAGAGAGGAGAATCATGGCGACTGCCTCACTTCCCTTTTTCCCAGCATTCTCTTCTGTCTATTCTGCCTATCTAATTTTCTGTCCTATTAAAGGGCCAAGGCAGTTTCTTTATTAACCAATAGACAGATGACTCTCCTCCATCATTTCCCCTTTTTCTGTTTAAACAAAAAAGAAAGGCTTTAACTTTAACATAGAAAAGTTATATATAACAAAACAGTTAACATAGTAAAGTTACATATAGCAAAACAGTTATAAAGCAAGAATTACAGTTACAATATTTATATCTACTTTATCTTTTATCATAACTAAGGAAAACTATAACTATCTATTTATTTTTCAACTCCATCAAAGACTCCAGAAGGATATAATATTACCTAAGCAAATGAGAAGTAAGTAACTTCGAAAACGCTAGAAATAACAGAGACATCTCACTGTCTAGACAGTCACCCAAAGTTCTTTTGTACTGTTGGGGCATCCGTCTTTAGCCTACAAGCCCATAGTATCCAGCAGACTTTTCCATGAAGCAGGAAATTTTTAAGACAGTTTAGTCACTTTCTGCTATGTCCTGTAGAATGTCTCACAGACTCTTTCATGAATCAGGAACCCCCAAAAATCATCTCACCTTTAGGCAAGTTTAGCAGTCCTCTCTCTGTGGGTTTTTTGTGTCCAGTTTATGCATCAGTCCAGGCAAGAGCAGTTTCTTGCCCAAATGGTTATCAAACTCCATAAGGAGCCTCTTTGATGTCCATCTTCCTCTTGAAGTAGATTGGTGTTGCCAGGAGCAGACGTGTCTCATTGTCATGAAAAGCCCTAAGTTATTAAAATATTTTAAATGCCATATTTTGTAGTCTTTGAAAGATATGACAAATACCTATCTGAAATATATCTATGCACATATAGAAAATCTAACTAACATGACTATAAACTTGACTATTATCGATGATTATCCATTAACAACCTGTATTTTCTAATTATACATTATATTTTTAAATGAACTACACAATCACAATATCAGAATCAATATCAGAAATACATATACATATAACAAAACTGACCTTAACTTTATACCAATGTAAATTATTCATATTTATATCATATCCCCCTTTAAATGTAAAAGAATATTTATAAACAATATTTGGGAATATGGATGCATGCAAATGTGTGGAAATAGAAAACACTTTACTGAGTGACATAACCCAGACCCAAAATGATGAATATTGTATGTACTTACTCATAAGTGGATTCTAGCCATAAACAAAGGACATTGAGTCTATAATTCGTGATCCTAGAGAAGCTAAATAAAAAAGTAAACCCATAGAAAAACATATATTTATCCTCCTGGATATTGAAAGTAGACAAGATCGCTGGGCAAAAGTTGGGAGCATGGGGGTGGGAGTGGAGTGAGGGGAAGGTGAGATGGGGAGAGAGAAGTGAGAAGGGGAGGATTGGGGAGAGCTTGGGGAAATGGGATGGTTGAGATGGAGGAAGGGTGGATATGGAAGCAGGGAAGAAGATATCTTAACTAAGGGAGCCATTTTATGGTTGGCAAGAGGCTTGGCTTTAGAGGAGTTCCCAGTTGTCCAAGGGGATTTCCCCAGCTAGGTCCACGGGCAGCAGAGGAGAGGGTGCCTGAACTGGCCTTCTCCCATAGCCACACTAATGAATATCTTGCATATCACCATAAAACCTTCATCTGGTGATGGATGGAGATACAGAGACCCATACTGGAGAACTGGACTGAGCTCCCAAGGCCCAGATGAAGGGCAGAAGGAGGGAGAACATGAACAAGGAAGTCAGGACTGAGAGAGGTGCCCCACGGAGACGGTGGGACTGATCTAATGGGACCTCACCAAGGCCAACTGGACTGGGACTGAATGAGCATGTGAACAAACAGAACTCTCTGAATGTGGTTGACAATGAGGGCCGACTGAGAAGCCAATGATAATGACACCGGGTTTTGATTGTACTGCATGTATTGCCTTTTTGGGAACCTAGTCTCTTTGGACGCATACCTTCCTAGACCTGGATGGGGGGGAGGGCTTGGCCTTCCCACAGGGCAGGGCACCCTGACTTCTCTTAGAACTGGAGAGGAAGGGGGAGGAGAAGTGGGGGGGAGTGGGAGGGAAATGAGAGGATAGGATGAGGTGGGAATTTTAAATAAATAAATATATAATAAATAAATAAAATGTCGTATTCAGCAGATCTCAGAGAGATTAAAGGATCCTAATCTATTAATTCTTTCTAGGGCACACAAACTTAATTTCTAATTGCCTGTTTCAGACTCAAGTCCAAAATCACATACAGGAAGCTAGATGAAGCCTCTCTGAATTAGTCAATACTCCATATAACCATTAATATCATGACAGAAAACATATATTAATCTTATAAATTTAGAAATAATATTTATACCTTAAGAAAAGTTTTAAAGAGTCAAAATAAAACCAACGGATTATGAGATTAGTGAAAATAGAATAGTGCCTTAATTTTGGTGTTTTTCTGTCTTGTTTTTTTTTTTTTTTTTTTTTTTTTTTTTGGTTTTTTCGAGACAGGGTTTCTCTGTGGTTTTGGAGCCTATCCTGGAACTAGCTCTTGTAGACCAGGCTGGTCTTGAACTCACAGAGATCTGCCTGCCTCTGCCTCCCGAGTGCTGGGATTAAAGGCGTGCGCCACCACCGCCCAGCTTGTGTTTTTCTGTCTTATACCAAGTGTATCTTTTAAAATGTAACAGAAACTTTGAATTTTCCTTTAAAAAGTATGCCTGGGTTTCGAAAAGGAGAAAGCTACACTCCAATTCCAAAGCAAACTTTTATTTTTAATTGAATTGGGACCACAGATAGACTATTTGTCTTTTATGTTTGTAGAGAGCAGCAAAAACAAGTACTTGGGAAGATTTATGAAATTTTATCCTATTGAAAATATGTAATACCATTAGGTCAAATTTACTTTTTTTTAAAGACATTTTAATCTGAATGATTCATCCTTGTTCTTCAGATGTCTCATTTGTCCAGTGGTCTTCAAGATTCCTTTGTTAGATATTTTTATTCTCCTGGGAAGACAAAACAAAAGCCTTCTCCAACAATAACTTTGGGTTGTTCTTTTTTCATTAGGTTATATGTTTACTAAGACAAAATATTTTTGACAACAGAAACAGTTTTTATTATTTTTAATAATGAATTTTATTTTATTTTTTTCCATACCTGATCAAATGAAAGGCATTTCTTAGTCTTAGAAGTTAGTTTGGATTGAATAACCAAGATGTTTGATGAACTATTACCTCACCTATTCAAGAGGTCTCTTCTGTTCTAATCTAATCTCTATGAATTTTTATGGTATCTATAGCTGTTCTTCTTCCATGGAAACAAAAAAAATCACTTCCCCAATGTAACTCATATCTTGGTTTCCATTCTAAGGTCAATACATTATTAAAATATATAGACTGATTTAATTTAGTAATTTTTTTCTATAATCTAATGCCTTTCCTCAGCCACTGTTCTTTTTTATTGGCATGTAAAAATTTAAAGCTAATAAAGCACTGTGTAATTTGTCCTTATTACTCCATTTTGTTTATTAAACATACCTTTTAAATGGTTATTAGATTTTTCCATATCTGTGTATCCCATAGGATTGTGTGGTATATCCATCATATGCTTCATGTTGTAATATGCAATCAATCAAACAAGCAGTTTCATTGTACTAGAGACTTTTGTTGAAGCATTGTCAGTCTTAATTTGTACAGGTAACCTCATAATGGTCATGATTCTAATTAATGTATAGTTATAGAGAACTTAAAGCAGTTGCTCATTTACATCTTGAATCATATCTTTGGTATGGTGCATATTTTTTAAGTTTCCAAACTCTGTAAAATGAAACACATCTGCTTTTCAAATTTAATTTCTTTAGTAATTTTGAGTTACTTCCTGCACGTAATAGAGTCTGGTTATACATGGAGCAGGCAGGACATTTCTTTATAATTTCTTTGGCATCTTGTCAAGTAATAGAAAAATCTTTCTTTAAATCTTTGCTGTAAACATTGTGTTTCTTATAAAGTTCTGAGGCACATTTCCTACCAATGGCAGATCAATTTCATTATTACCTTGTGTTGGAGGCCTAGTAAGCCTGGATGGGACCTGATATGTTATATTTTTATATACAGAGGATGATTAGTATTTCGGAATAATCCTTGCTGTAGTTGAACAAATAACAAAACTAATTCTGAACCTTCTGGAATAAGTTCAGCAGTTTCAATATGTAGATCAACTCTGCATGTTAAGAGGTTCTGAAAAATCTAATAATACCATGAGTATAGCATATAATTTTGATTTATGAACTGATTCATAAGGGCTTTGAGCCACTTTATTTAATTTTCTTGCCTTTCCTCATTTATTTGTACCAGTATAGAATCTAGGGGGTTCCAGAAATTGGCTTTCTCTTTATTATATGAGGGAGAAACCTATTAGTTCTTTTTATAAACTAAAATTTCTTGCTTTGGGGATATTTGCTATGAGTCTTTCCCAAGAAATTATTGCAAGGTCTTTGCCAATGTGCGTTTTCTCCCCCATCATGAAGCAATTTCAACATTAGTAAAAAGGTACCAAAATTTCTGCTGGATCTATTCCTCCTAATTGATAAATTCCAAATTTCCCTTTTAGATTCGATTCAGAAAACTTTTCCACATAAGTCTTTAATTTTTTACTCTGTTTGTGTGGTAAAAACATCCATTCTAAGATATTCTCTCTGCCTAAGAATTTCTGTATGAGAATGAGTAGAAGGTAAAATAACCAGAACACAATCAAGCTATGGATCTATGTGATCCTAATGTGCATCCTGTAATTTATTTTATTCGAGAACAAATTCTCAGCCTCAGCTGATAGTTTTCTTGAACAGAGTAAGTCTTTAGCGCCTCAAAAAGTTTGAAATAAACTAATTAGTGCTTGAATTGTTAATGTAATTGTGGGCTCTATCCAGTTAATACCTACGAGCAATTTTTAATATCATTAGGAATTTGTAATTGATCTCTCTGAATTTGTATTTTCTGTGGCTAGAATTTCAGTAAACCTTTCTTATACCATAAATAATTAAGAGAATCTCTTCTTTGCGGTTTTTTTTTTTGCACGAACAATTTATTTTTTATTTTTTGGTTTTTTGAGACAGGGTTTCTCTGTGGCTTTGGAGTCTGTCTTGGAATTAGATCTTGTAGACCAGGCTGGTCTCGAACTCACAGAGATCTGCCTGCCTCTGACTCCCAAGTCCTGGGATTAAAGGCATGTGGTATCAGCAATTTTTAATCTCCAACAAAGTGAAATTATTTTTACTTCATCAAATACTTTATTTTCTAAAATATCTCTGGATCAGCAAATGAGATATCATCCATGTAATGATAAATTATAGATTGAGGAAATTGTTTATGAATTTGTTCTAATGATGGTTGTAGAAAATATTGACATAAGTTGAGTTTGTTTAACCTTTCTTGTGGAAGAATTTTCCACTGGTATCTTTTAATAGGCTGGGAATTTGTAAGAGGGCATTATGAAGGCAAAGTTTTCTCTATCTTGTTCTTGTACAAGTATAAAAAGTATATTTAAAAAGCAGTCTCTTAAATTGATCTCTAAAGTAGACCATCTTTTAGGTAATAAGGAAGGCAAGAGAATTCTATGCTGTAAAGACCCCCATTGGATGAATCACCTTATTTATGGCTCTTAAATCTGTAAACATTTTCCATTTTTTTTATAACAAATACAGGAGAATTCTAAGGACTGGTTGATTATGTAATATGTTGAACTTTTAACTGCTCCTATACCATCTATTCTAATTCCCATAACTTTTCTAACCTCAAATCCCATTTTTCCACCCATACAAGTTTGTCATTTAACCATTTTAAAGGTAGAGCTATTGGTACATTTGAAAGATTAGCAGCTGTTATGTCCTGCTTATGTAAATCCTGAATAGCCAATGACTGTTCTTGAAAACTGTTTTTAATATTTTTTCAGAAGCATACATTATTTTATACTTCTGAGATTGGAGGGTCCTGTGGGCCACAAGCATTATCCAGAAAAGTTCAGCAGACAGATCATCAGACAATCTCATAGGAGTGTAATCTAATGAGAAACCTGATTTGCAGAGATTTTCAAACTCCTTTCCTTTGAACAGTTGCTGTGAATAGTGCAAAATCTTTGTAAAGCCATAGCCTTTCTCCTTTTTATAGTGGGATTCATTCTGAAATGGCCCAGCAGTGTATAAATCATTCTTTAAACCTGACTTTTTCTGTACTGGCAACTAGATGACACTGTGGGGCCCTGGTGTGAAAGTATTTACTGAGTCAAACTTTTATTCTCATAGTCAAATCTACAAAAAGCTAGTCTCCCACACTTTTCATTATTGACAGGATTTATTGACAGGAAAGAAACCCTGAGTAGGAGGCACTGAGCAGGAGGGACAGCATGTCTGCTCTTACTGATAAATCGGTCTGAGCAGCCTTAAAATCTCCAACAGCCAACTCAGGAGAGTATAACCTACTGGCCTTTGTTATACCCTAACAAGCTATTAATATTTTGTACTTCCTTTCACCTTTCATTGGTCTTAGTCTAGGAACTGTTTGTATCTTTAACCCTAAAATATTCAAAAATGCTTGGGTCAGTAAACCTCCTGAAGAGAAAGAAGTTCCTTCTCACCTGGGTGCCAGCAGATAAGGCACCCCTACAGCACCCTGTTGGCCTGGGGGCCGAGTGCCATAGGCTCTCCTTCCATGTGGCTTATGCTGCTTTCCATGGCTATCACAACCATTGTGTTCCCAGCCACCACTGAAAAAGCTTAAAAATTACACAATACTACAGCATTTTTCTCCCTCTTTTTCTACATCTTTCTTTATTTACATACTTAACTAATCACACAAATAGTTAACACACACTTTTTCTCTTCTTAGAATTCTCTACTGATTTAAAGTCTCATCCTAATCCATATTATATCTACAGGGGAGCTTTGCTGTTGTCATGCTCCTTTTGAGACATAAAGCACCTATTTTGACAGTCTCCATCTATCTTTTTAGCTCCTAAGAAATGCATGTTTGGTAGCATTGTTATTGCCTATGGAGTTGCTAACTACATCTGTGTGGGTATATAAACTGAAAACATTGTTAGCATTTAAGGGTGGATCCACAATAAGGAATTGTGATAAAAAAAATTTAAGACTTTTATTTTAAATGAAAATGAAGAAATAAAAGTAAGTTCTATGGAGTGGAACTGAGACTGAGATACTGACAGAAGCAGCACTTTGGAAAGAGCTGAGAATCTACCAGTATTTTAAAAAGTTTACATCCTCAGTTGAAAATACATTTAAGAGATAAGGGAGCAAGTGAAAACAAAACCACATAGGCATATCAATCAGGCTATGGAAAGTGTGATGAAGATGAGGGATAGTTGGGTTGTGACTGAAAACCACAGCAGCTGCCAGATGAAACACAGATGACCTCATAACCACAAGTCTAACTGACAACCTACAACATAGATCCCAGGGCAGTGAACTTATATTTCCTATGTGTAAGTTTGTAGCCTTGTACTTTATCACCTTCCCGTCCTATCATTGAAGGAGACAGAGAAACAAGGGTCATATAGACCTATGAAAAGTAAGAAAGCTATTTGCTGGAACTAGGAAAAAATCATCTTGAGTGAGGTAATGCAGACCCAGAAAGGCAAACATGGTATATACTCACTCATAAGTGGATATTAGATGTAAAGCAAATGACAACCAAGCTACAACTTATAGCCCAAGAGAAGCTAGGTAACAAGGAGGAGTCTAAAATGGATGCATGGATCACCCCGAAAAGGGGAAATAGATGATTTCTCTTGAATAAACTAGGGGTATAGAGGTAGAGGAGAGGGAATGTGGAATTGGATCATGAGGGATTGGGATGACAGAGTTGGGGGAGGGATGGAGAGGAAGAGTAATGAAAGAGATATCTTGATAGAGGAACCCATTATGGTGTTAGGGAGAATGGCACTCTCAAGAATCCATAAGGATGACCCAGCTAAGATTCCTAGCAATAGTAGAGCAGGTGCCTGAATTGGCCTTCTCCCCTAATGAGACTGATGACTACCCTAATTGTCAACAGAGAACCTACAAACAATAACTGATGGAAACAGATGCAGAGATCTACAGTCAAGCACTGGGTCGAGTTCTGGGTATCCAAATGATGACAGAAAAAGAGATTATATGAGACAGTAGGGTGTTAAGATTGCTATGGGAAATCCACTGATAAAACTGACCCAAGCTTATGGGAGCTCATGGAATCTAAACAGATAGTTAGGGAGCCTACATGGGACCAACAAAGGCCCTCTGCATGTGGGTGATAATTGTATGTCTTGTTCTGTTTGTAAGATTAGGATCTGCCCCTGGCACATGAGCTGGATTTTTGGAACCTATTTCCTATGATGGGATGCTTCACTCAGCTTTGATGCAAGCTTGACCCTTCCACAACTGATAGGCCATGTTTTGTTGACTCCCATGGTCATCCTTACCCTTTCTGAAAAGTGGATTGGGGGAGATAGAAAAGAGTTGAGGGGAGGGAACAGGAAGAGAAGAGAGAGGGAAATTGTGGTTGGTATGTAAAATAAATTTAAAATTTTAATAACATAGAAAAAGTAAATATATTCACTATCCATAAGTTATAATTGAATTAACCGCTGAAGATGGCATTTCAGTACAAAGAAACTGATCTAGACATATGAGGTTGATGTGGTAAATAAGAGGGAGAAATGTCAGATTCTGGAACTTGAGATAACCTTATTTGAAAATTTGCAATTATAATAAGCATACAAAAGCCTAGCTATAGAAGAAAATGGGAAGAATATAAAAGACCTCCTTGGTCTTGGTTGGGTCTCCTTGCTTTCCCCTTTTTACCTCTCCCCAAACATATAGCATAAAAACTAAGAAAAATAAAAGTGTTATTAAGTTAAGTTGAATATGAATTTTGTTGAAATAAAAAAGTTTGAAGTTGCAAATTGGGATTAAATTGTGTATGACATTCAAATCTGTTCTATTATTTAAATCCCCAACATAATGCTGGAAAGCCTAATTTTATGAAGTCATTAGCTGATGCGAATGATTTTGCCCTTAACCTCTAGGGAAAGAATAAACCACAATAAAATAATCAACATGGTTTAAACAGTCATTTGGCTCAGGTCAATGTAGGGTTCACCTAGACATCCATAGTTTTCACACTTTCTCAACTTGTTCCACTCTGTGGCTGCAGAATGTCAAAATTTTAGAGCAACCAATCATTTCAAGTAAATTTAATTTCTTGTGAGTTCACATAGTAACCAAGGTAGGAACTGAAATCATTGTTTGAGAAAAGCTTTTAGAAATAAGATCTGTGACAGTTGAAATATATACATTATGCATTAAGTCTGTGATTCTAGAATGTTCCATGCTTCTAGGCATTCTGAATTGCTGAAGTTTTAAGCTGCCAGATGTCTTTGTGGCCCATGTTGTTAGCCTCCTGGAGTCTGCATTGTCTGAATATCTGGAACAAGACAACTTAATCCTCTGTTACCAGCTTCTTTTCCCATGACTTCCTCTTTTTAGGAAGAAGTATTATGTGATAGAGTGCACCATAAAGTGTGACACATAGAATAACAGAATTAAAGGCATACCAACAAATTAACAAATAATGCATTTATATAAATGCTGGACAGAGAGTCAGTATATTTGGAAAGGCTGTGACAGTGTTATTGTTGTTCAATGAAATGTGAGCCATGAGAAACATTTCTCAAAGAGATGGGCTGGGACAGCTGTAAAACCCTCGGCACTGGGCCACCTTCTCTTCTGTGACATTTATTGTAAATCAATATTCAGGATCTTGATTGAAGACTCACGCTGTGAAACACAATAAATGTAGCATTTGAAAAACAAGGGAGAACAGATGTGACTGGGTTGTATAATTGTGTGTAACACTGCTTATCTTTATGAAAGAATAATTAAAATGTTTGAAAGATGGGAAATAAACACAGCCAAGTCAGGCAGAATTCAGCATCAGGTAAAAAGATGCCTGTAATTTTCTTTACCTGGGAATAGTCATTGTGAAGTAGGGTGTCATTATCCCAATTGTTAGAACATGCAGCATCCTTTAAAATAGACTTTAAAATAGATACCTGACCTTCTCCTTAGTGGAGATGTTTAGTTTTTCTCAAATCATGCTTCCTGGGCCACAAGTAAAGAAAAGTCAGGGAAGAATGAAGCATTCAGAAATGTTTTCCACAGGTGTGAACCCTATTTTCATGATCTTACTTCACAAACAATGAAAATATAATGTGTAAAATCCTACAAGGAAGGGTGAATGGGTCCCCAAAATGTGGTGACTTTCATATAGACTAAATGATGCCTTTCTCTCCTCACTCCTTGTTGTATCTGGGTAATTGAAATAATAATAATCATGAGTAATAGTGAGATTACTTATGTACTATTATTTATAGATGATTATATTGGTATAGATTCTTTTATATTGTTACAAATTCAAATTATATAATATTTTGATTATTTTTGTTTATAATATTTGTGCACCTATACAAAGTTACTTTGTCATATTATATGCATGCATGTTTCTACCCCTACTTAAGATATTTTATATATTAATGAAATTTTAGGATATATTTATTATATTGCACTATACATTTCTACCCCTAATTAAGATACTTACATATTGTTTACATTTTGAGGTCATTGTCCTCACTTCCTTTGCATTTGTTTAAAGATTGTTTAAGTTTTTAGTATGAAGCCTTAGTCTTTAACCTATATAGATATTAAGAATTATATCATCCATGTTTGTCATACTTATAGTTAAACTAATCAGGTTCTTTAGAAGCATAAGGATTGTATTCCATATAGATAGGCAATCTTCCAACAATTCAAAGAACTGTAGAATATGGCATTTAAATAATTTAGGATTCTGTTGCTATAAGACACAATTGCTCCTGGCAGCACTGATCTATTCTGGCGAGTCGTTGGGAACTGAAGACACTCCTCTTGGACTTCATTTTCTTCTGGGCAAAACTGACCTTTGGGCAAAGAATTGCCTTTGCCTCGATTACTGACAAAATTTACAGTGTTCAGACTGGACAAGCAGGATATAAACAAAAATTCTGCTAAACATTGCCAAGACAGGGTAAAATGGTTTTTCAAAATTTTCTGCCTCTGAAAATGACCTGTCGGATATTTTAGACCTTATTCAAAGCTGGTTGTCCCAACATTACAAATGAGACTTTGGGTGATTGTTCAGGTAGCCGGTTGTCTTTGTCATTTCTTATATCTATTGGAAGTTGCTTGACTGCACTTTGTTTATTCAAATAATATTATTTCCCTTCTCAGAATTTTGATGGGGTTAACTAGATAGTCACAGTTACTTTCCTCTCATGACTTAGCTAAGCCATTTTTTTAAAATATAAAACTTAGACTTCTTAGGATATGGTAACTATTGAAACATTTAGCATTTTTCTTGTTTGATGTTGTTCATGCTGGTTGTAATTCTAATTTTTATGTATGTGTTTGCCTTTTCTTTTCCCTGGACAATACTTAATATTTGTTCTTATTATATATAGTTTGGTATTAGGCTTAGAACTCTCTTATTTAGACAAAATGGGGAATTTGAATGAGGTTTCTGCCCTGCCAGGTCCCATAGTCATTCAGTTCCAAAGAAACACACAGAGGTCTACATTAATCACAAACTGATTGGCCTATTAGCTTAGGAGTCTTATTAACTAATTCTTACATCTTATATTGGGCCATTATTCTTGTCTGTATTAGCCACGTGGCTTGGTTCTTTTTTCTGGCGAGGCAGTCACATCTTGTTTGCTCTGTGTCTGTCTTCCTCTGTGTCTGGATGAAGACTGCAGACTGAATCTTTCCTCTTCCTAGAATTCTCATCACTCTGCCTCTACTTCCTGCCTGGTTGCCCCGCCTATACTTCTTGCCTGGCTACTGGCCAATCAGCGTTTTGTTTCAGCTAAAGTTGAGTCAGGAAGCCTCTCTTAAATGAGACATGCTTGCCTCCTGTAAACAAAGCCCACCTGAGAAAATGCTGCTAAAAAGAAGCCATGCTTAACTCTATTATTTTTTTTTTGTCTAGAATTGTTTTCCAAACTCTCTCAAGTTTTAAGTAGATTTAACTGTCCATGTTGGCACCATTTGTTGATCGACGCTTCTGTCCCACCTGGTCCTGCAGTCTTTCAGTCCCAAAGAAACACACAGAGGTCTACATTAATCACAAACTGATTGGCCTATTAGCTCAGGAGTCTTATTACTAATTCTTACATTTTATATTAGGCTATTATTCTTGTTTGTGTTAGCCACATGGCTTGGTACCTTTTTTGGCGAGGCAATCACATCTTTCTTGCTCTGTGTCTGGCTTCCTCTGTATCTGGATGAAGACTGCAGACTGAATCTTTTCTCTTCCCACAATTCTCATCACCCCACCTCTACTTCCTGCCTGGTTTCCCCACCTATACTTCTTGCCTGGCTACTGGCCAAACAGTGTTTATCGTTTATTGAAAATACAAGTGACAAGGTACAGACCATTGTCCCACAGCAGGGGGAGGTATTGTGGGAACTCTTTTAGCCTATAGACATTAAGATATTAGTCCACTTTGGGAGTAGTCTCATGTACTATAAATGCAGAGGAAAAGTGTGCATTTGTCTCTTGGCTTTGGGTCCAGCTCCCAGGACATGCAGAGCACTACAGATCACTACCCTTTCTGTGAGTTTAACCCCAAATAAATACACCTTTGTTATACTCCATTCCAGGCTACTGTGGAGCTCTTTGTACACCAACACAGTGGCATTGTGTATTCTGCTTGTCACACGGTACACCTTTTTGTTCTATCAGCTCTGCCTGTAAAATGTCCATTGCAATGAGTCATTTGGTCTGTTTCAAGACCTCTGGCACATCATCATTATTAGATCTTCACCAAATATTCTCTCAGGTATTCATCCTGCTGTTGCCCTGAGTCATGGATATCCTGAGGTCATTGCTCAGCACCAGTATCCTCACAGACTTCAGCAGTTTGTAAATGTGTGAATGTTGGTGGTGGGAGGGTTAATCCAATGTCCAGGATGTGGGCCTGGCTGGTAACTGACCTGGTTGGTCTGTATCACTGGGACCACTTCCCTCTGGTGAGACAAAGCCAGTTCTCATAGGCTTATGCCATAAGACCACCTCTCTCATGCCCACAGTGAGAGGTGGTACCATTTTCCTGACTGTATGATGCAGCTTTCCCATGGAGACTATGGGCAGTTCTCCTGTTAAAATGTCTAGTCAAGAGCAGAGCCAGGTATCCCAGGGCAAAAAGTGAGGGGTGTGACCAGCTAACCACTGCCTTCAAATTTCAACACACATGGTTCCTATGACCCCTCTGTTCATTGTAACAATGGTTATGGGCATTACCATAGACCCCAGCAAGACCAAAGACCCAGACATGGCCACAGGTGGCAGTGCATTCCATTCAAATAAGCATGGCTCCAATATCACTAAGGTCGTTGGACATCAACATGGCACCAGGTGGCGACTCAGACCCCTGGCATCAGCCTAGCCTTCAATGGTATCATGAGTCACAGACATCAACACAGACCCTGGCTATGACCCAGACATGGTCCATGCAGGCGTGGGCTAGACATCACCATGGCACCTTGTGGCAGTGTATACTTAGATTTGTATGGCCCTGTATGCAGCATGACCCTCAGATCTCCACCTGGACTCAACTGATGGTCCTGACTTTATGGGCCTTCAGTGGTATCAGAAGCCATGCATATCAATCCAGACTCTGAATGTGGGAGGGCTATGAACCCAGACAGGAACCTATACTGTAGTCCTGGCTTGGATGTAACCATGGCCTGCATGACAGCACAGGCCATCAAGATTAGAATGTCTCTGGCATAAGTGTGATCCTCAGATATGAGCATGGACTCAGGAGTCTAATCAGACCCCAGTAATCTAGTCATCTGATTGGCCTTCAGTAGTTACTGAAGCCATAGACATCAACACAGACCCAACTGCTGCAGGGCCATGGATCCAGACATGGCCTCTGGCAGTAGCTTGGGTTCATCATGACCCTCAGTGACAGCATAGGCCACTCAGATCAACTTTTCCCATGTGACAGCTCAGCCCTTGGACATGAAAATGATCATATTTGGCAGCCCAGATCCCTGTTCATGAACAATGGTATTCAACATGGTTCAGAGACAATAACAAAGACCCCAGCTGTGGTTGAACCATTGACACAGACATGGCTCTAGGCAGCAGCTCAGGCCTGAATGTCATCCTAGACCCAGGTGGCAAACAGGCTGCTGACATTAGCCCATTCCTCACCACCCTCACTTCTTCAGAACTGCCTCTTACCACAGCAAATGGACCATTCTTTCTCTCTCTCCCTCTCATTTCTCTACCACGTACTTGCTCATTCTAATGTCACCCACTCTGAAGGTTAATGCCTTCATGCAGTCTGGACCATGATGACACAGGCTGTTCCGTGATTGCCTTTCACCCATCTTAGTTGCATGATATCAGGCAGGCCTGTGAATCATCAGTCAGGCCTCTCTGCAAAATACTTTATAATAAAAATTTATGCATATTTGGGGTTTGTATTTTTGGCTATGAGTAAGTTCCTGAGACGAATTACAGAACTTGAAGAAAAGTTAGGGCCCAAATTACATATTTAATTAAAACCCAGTCTAACAAAAGAATCCATAATATTATATTCTCTATAGCAAAATTGGATATTCTATAGCTCTTAACAGCATTAAATTTTATTTGTTTTGCTGATGGAGTATGATGACTTCACTCATTTATAGTTATTTGTATAAACCTTTCTTTGGATGTGCTCTTTTGCTATTATTATGGCAAGTAAGTTGTTTTTTTTTTTTTTTTTTTTTTTGGATTTTTCGAGACAGGGTTTCTCCATAGCTTTTGGTTCCTGTCCTGGAACTAGCTCTTGTAGACCAGGCTGGCCTCAAACTCACAGAGATCCGCCTGCCTCTGCCTCCCGAGTGCTGGGATTAAAGGCGTGCACCACCACCGCCCGGCCGGCAAGTAATTTTTTAATGTGTGGTTTTGAATCTCTTGTCAGGGTAGGTTTAGGATTTGACCTTATTTACTTTCACTTCTCCTATTTTTAACTTGGGCACTAAATGACTTCTGCAATGAATCTTCAAGGTTTCTGAAATGTGTTTACTTTTGAGTATAAGAGGCTTTCAACTCTGTAGACTAATATTCTGTTTTTGGAGGATATTAGCGGTAGAAATCATACGATGTATTTATGAATAAATATAACAAATAAAAAGATACACTAAGGTTTGATGAGGGACTTTTGATAGTTTCTCCTTCCAGCCCTTTCTACATGCAGAATTTTGATTTATCTGCAAAAGTCCACACTTACTATATTACAGCCTCTGGTCCTATTTCCAAAACATTTCAAAGATAAATTTCTGTTTCTGAATTGGGTTTTGTGTTTTAATTTTAATTTTAACTTTTCCATCTGGTTCTGTGTTAGATAGACCTCACAATCCTTTTCACATTTCTATTCAGAATCAGACTTGCAAAAGGCTGAAAGCTAGTGATTTCACAGAATAAAAAATAAATATTTCTATGTTTATAACCACAGATTAGTTTGCTCTCATCCTTGGCTAGCAAAACTTTCTCTTTACAGGAGGTGATAGCCAATGAAAAGACTCATAATGGTCACAGTGTTGAGAATAAGTGAGTTTTGAGTGTTCAGCTACAAACAAGACATATATATCATTCCTCCAATGCTCAGGGAGCATCACAGAAGAGAGTGGAACAAATATAAATGCCAGAGGGTGGGGATCTCTGCTGTGAGACTCTCTCTTCTGGACACAATACTGCCACTGTGTCTATGAGTTCACAGAGCTGTGGTTACCTACCTAAGACTTATACAAGATTGGGCCTTCTTACATTTTATTATGGATGGGGGAGGGACTTATGATGTTCCACCCCTTTCTAACGACTTAGTGCAGATAACAGTTGTGAAGAAGCATGTATCATTTTCTCCAGTGGTGTAACCACTGTTGAGCTGCTTCTGTAAATGAACCCCCACCCAAGTTTATTCAAGCAACCATGGGTAACAAAACAAGAACAAAACAAATGGATGAGAAAATAGGGAGCTTTTCTATCAGTAACGAAAGGCTCAACAGTAACAGGAGAGAGATGAGAAAGTTTTGGAGGTGGAGTAAAAATTGTTCACAGTACATATAAGAAATTATCAAAGGATAATGGAATTAAAATGTGTGAGAAATATTTGAATGCAATTGGATGGGCATATATTATGTACTGCTCCAATCCCTTCATTCATTGTTGCTTTTCACAGTAGTGCATTTGCGTTCCTACCTTGGCTTCCATAGAATCTAAATTTTCTTTTAAAATATTAAAGTTATATTTATTTATTTACTTTGTGTGTGTGTGTGTGTGTGTGTGTGTATGTGTGCTTTTGTTAAGAATTAACGACTTGATGTCTCAAGCATTGGGGCAAGTAACTGTTCCTTTGTGTATGTGTGTATGTGTGTGTGTGTGTGTGCGCGCGCACGCTTTTGTTAAGAATTAACAAGCATTGGGGCAAGTAACTGTTCTGAGTGTCATTTGTATCATGTTAAAGCAGTCTCTTGCCTTCTTCACCTTTTTGTAGTGGGGTATAAACATGTGTGGAAAATTAAACATAGGCAAACTCAGAACTTAGTATGCAGGAGGCACTGAGTGACCATCCTGATACTATGTCTCTGTGTTTCTTTCTCATATTTTCTTATCTCTGTTCCTCCTATCTAATATTTTTAATCCTCACACCCCTACCCTAGAATGTATAAACCTGTCACAGCTAGGATAGTGGCAGAAGTCACATTAAAAATGTGGCTCCCAAAAATAGCAACTTACAACACTGTTGCCTGTATCACTTATAATCTTTCTGCTCTTTTAAAAAAATAGATTCTTAAGACTTAAGGGAAGGATTTTGAAAAAAAAATACAGCATTGAGAATTGAGTGCTTCAAAGTCTTTCACTCCACACTGTCCAATTGTCAGTGTGTTAATTACCATCTCTTACTGGAAAATATTTCTCTGATGAAAGTTGAGCACTGACCTATAGCTATAGTAATATTAAGAGTCATTTTAATGCTATGTTCCTCTAGCAGAATAATAATTTTCTTCTATGACCGATGATCTGTCTAATTTCAGGTTCTTCAGCAGTGTTAGGTATCTCACGAAATAGGCCTTAAATAAATAAATTTTTAACAAGTGATTGGTTACTTCCACAGCATTTGTGTGACTATTACACCAGTATATCTCTCAGTCAAGTTGCCCTTATTACAGAGTGTGTAGTTGTGTAATATTCATAATTACTCTCTTTCCTCCAGTAACATTTGAAGTGCCTTTTAGTACTACAAATGCTAGTTAATAGGAATGAGGGTTTTAGTTAGGCACAAACTTGGTTTCTTCATGTTTGGTGACATAAGTGATGTCTTCAGCAATAAGACCTTATAATCAGGTTGTGGATGGCAAACAACAATGTTAGCAGCAGACTGTTAATTTCAGGAAGTGTATGGGAATACTTTGGTTAACAACTCAACAAGAAATAGCCCATTTCTGGCACCGGGGTTTTTATTTGGTGGCATGAGGTGTGTAGTTGAGATGCTGTTAACCCTATTATATGATGATTCCATTAAAATCCTTTCATATTATATTAGGAAGTTTCTAATAGTAGTAGATTCCATACTGCTTTTCAAAAAGGGTTTTAGTGTAAGTTGCCACTCCCCAATTTCCTTCTTTACTTTGTTCTCCCAATACCTTTTTAATCCTCCTATTCTAGTTTTCTCTTTATCTCTTCTTATCTTCTTAATACCACATTGTGGTTTCTTTTCCTTGGAAGATACATTCCTTGTATCTGAACCCTTACTAGCTACTTTTTCTCACATATATAAAGCTTAAAATTTCACATCCACATCTAACAGAAAACGTGCAATATTTGTGTTTTGGTATCTGAGATTCCTCATTAATAATAATAACTTCTATTTCCATTCATTTCCTTGCATAGTTTATAATTTTGTTTTTTATAAAAGCTGAATATTATTCCATTGTGCAAATGTATCACATTTTTGTTATTCATTTACCAACTGGTCGACATGTAGTTGGTTTCTAACTTTAGCTATTATGAATAGAGCAGTCACGAACATGGATGAGCAAATATCTCTATAATAAGATGAAGAGTTCTTTGGATATATGCTCAAGAGGGGAAAGCTAGATTTTTGTGGTAGATTAATTTTTAGCTTTTTGAGGAAATTCCACACAGATTTCCATAATGCTCAATTTTGTCAATGAATAAATAGTGTTTCCCTTTCCCCACAACCACATCAGCATCTACTGTTACTTGTTTTATTCATCTTGCCCATTTTTTCCCTGGGGCAAGAAAAAGTTTCCTAGTAGCTTTGATAGACATTTCCGTGATGACTGAGGATGTTGAAAAGTTTAGTGTTTCTTATCCATTTTTGTTTCATCTTTTGAGAACACTTTTATTGGGTTGTTTTCTTGATATTCAAGGAAGTTTTTTTGTTCTTTGCAAATTATACACACTAATACTCTATCAATTGTATAATTGACAAAGAGTTTTTCTCATTCTGTAGTTTGTTACTTTGCTCAAATGATGGTGCATTTGCATTACAGAAGGTTTTATGCTTCATTGTATCATGTTGATTAATTAATAGTCTTAGAATGCCTGTGTTATTGATGCCTTGTTCAGAAAGCCCTTTCCCATGCTAATAACTTTAAGCCTATTCCATACTTTCTTTTCTACCAGATTTAGGGTATCTGATCTTATGTTGAGGTCCTTGATCTATTTGGAGTTGAGTTTTGTGAAGTGTGATAGATTTGGATCAATTTTCATTCATGTACATACAATTTGACCTGTTCCATTCGATGAAGATGTTATCCTTTCTCTATATGTTCAATGTAAAAAAAAATAAGGTATAGGTAGATGAGTTGGATTATGTGTTAGACTTTAATTCTAGTACATTGGTCAAGGTGTATGTTTTTTATTCCTATATATCTCTGAAAATAAACCTTGAAATCTGGGATGGTGATACCTCTAGCAGTTCTTTTATTATTCATGCTTGTTTTCCCTACCCTTCTCTCTCTCTCTCTCTCTCTCTCTCTCTCTCTCTCTCTCTCTCTCTCTCTCTCTGTGTGTGTGTGTGTGTGTGTGTGGTGTTTTCATATGAAGCTTCAAGTCTGTGAAGAATGTTATTGAAATTTTGATGAGGACTACATTGAATCTGTAGATTAATTTTGGTAGGATGGCAATTTAAACAATATTAATTTGACTGATGTGTATCTTAAAATTTTATTATGAAAGTATTTCGTTTGCTTGGGTAGAGTTTTCAGAGGATATTTTATTTTTTTTTGGAGGGATGTTCTTAAATTTCCATACAGATTTCCTTCTTCATCCATTTGTCATTTATATGTGGGAAGGGTACTAATTTTTGAGTGTTAATTTTGTAATCTGCTGCTTTGCTGAAAATGTTTGTTAATGTAAAAAATACTTGGTAGACTTTTTATATTTATGTATGTATAAAATTTTATTATCTACAAATAATTATTCTTTGGGATTGTTCTTTACTATTAATATCACCTTGCTTTCCAGTTGTCTAAAATCTCTATTTAATACTTCATATTGAATAAATCTAGTTAATACTTCATATTGAATATGTATGGAATTAGAACATCCTTTTCTTGTTCTTGATTTTAGTGAAAATGCTTTGTGTTTTTCTCTGTGCAGGTTGTTATTGGCTGTGGACTTTCTTTAAAATACCTTTATTATGTTAATATGTGCCCCTTATATCCCTCCCTAGTCTCTCAAGGTCTTTAGTCATAAAGAGATATTGGACTTTTGTCAAAAGCCTTTTCTGTGTATAGTGAGATGAATACGTGTCTTTTGTCTTCTAGTCTCGTCATACGACAGATTACATTTGTTGAACCATTCCTGGGATTAAGTCACTAGATCATGTTGGATAATATTTTTAATTTGTTCTTGAAATCTTTATGCAAGCATTTTATTGAGATTTTGTCTATGTTTATAATGGATTTTGTTTTGTAATTTTCTTTTTTGCTGAGTTATTTGTGTGGTTTTGGTAATAGGGTAGTAATGACTTTGTAAAAAGAATTAGGAAATGTTCTCTCAGTTTTTATTTTGCAGAGTAAGTTGAGGAGTGTTGACTTTAGGTCTTCCTTAACAGTCTGATAGAATGATGGTGTGAATACATCTTGCCCAAGTCCTCTTTTGTTGGAAGATTTCAAATCACTGCTTCTATTTTATTAGGGATTACAGTTCTGTTCAAATTGTTTCATTTACCTTGAGGTAACTTTCTTGATTGAGCACATCAGGGAATTAATTTCTTTTAGGTCCTCTAGTTTGGTAGAATAAAGTTTCTAAAATATGTCTTTATTATTCTCTAAAGTTCCTTGGTGTTGCTATAAGATCTCCCTTTTCCATCTCTGATTTTATTAGCCTGGATATTCTCTAGTTGTATATTGTTAATTTGACTAAGGGTTTGATATATTTTTCTGATTTTACCCAAAGAACCAATTTTTCTTTCATTGATTCTTTGCATATTTTTATTTCATTAATTTTCCTGCACTTGATTATTTCTTTCTATTTACTGGTTTTGGTATCATTTCTTCATTTTTGTAGAGCTTTCAAGTGTGTCCTTAAGTTATTTATATGAGATCTTTCTAGTCTTTTGATGTAGGCATTGAATGCTATAATCTTGTCTGTTATAATTGTCTTTATTGTGTTCCACAGCGTTGGATGTGCAGGGCTTTTAGTTTCATTCAATTCTGTAAATAGGTAAATTTCCTTCTTGATTTGTCTTATCTCTTTTTTCATTTAACATTCAATTTTGTAACTTCTAAGAATTTGTATAATCTCTGCAATTTCTATCCAGTTTTAAACCATGGTGGTCAGATAGCATACAGGATGTCATTTATTATGGCTAAATTTGTTAAGATTTGCTTTGTTCCCTAGTATGTGGCCAATTTTGGAGAAAGTTTCATAAGCTGCTGGGAAGATAGTGTATCCTTTGTTAGCTCCATTTGATTTAGGATGTTATTTAGTTCTAATGTTTCTTTGTTTAGTTTTAATTCAATAGAAATGGCAGAGATTATACAAATTCATAGAAGTTACAAAATTAAATGTTAAATGAAAATAGAGATAAGATAAATCAAGAAGGAAATTTACCTATTTACAGAATTGAATGAAAGTAAAAGCCCTGCATATCCAAATATCTCTATATTAGGGATTTCAGGTCATTAATACTGAGAGGTATTAATTAATTTCTGTTCTTTTGGTGTGGATTTTTCTCCCACTTTTGATTAAATGTTTTGTTATTATTTGTGTATTATACCCTGTTGGGTATATTCCCAAAGTGGTATTGCTGGGTCCAGGGGTAGGTTGATCCCGAATTTACTGAGAAACCGCTACACTGCTTTCCAAAGTGGTTGCACAAGTTTGCATTCCCACCAGCAATGGATGAGTGTACCCCTTTCTCCACAACCTCTCCAGCAATGGCTATCACTGGTGTTTTTAATTTTAGCCATTCTGACAGGTGTAAGATGGTATCTTAAAGTTGTCTTGATTTGCATTTCCCTGATCGCTAAGGAAGTTGAGCATGACCTTAAGTGTCTTTTGGCCATCTGAACTACTTCTGTTGAGAATTCTCTGTTCAGTTCAGTGCCCCATTTTATATTGGGTTTATTAGCCTTTTACAGTCTAGTTTCTTGAGTTCTTTATATATTTTGGAGATCAGACCTTTGTCAGTTACAGAATTGGTGAAGATCTTCTCCCAGTCAGTGGGTTGCCTTTTTGTCTTAGTGACAGTGTCCTTTGCTTTACAGAAGCGTCTCAGTTTCAGGAGGTCCAATTTATTCAATGTTGTCCTTAATGTCTGTGCTGCTGGGGATATATGTAGGAAGTGGTCTTCTGTGCCCATATGTTGTAGAGTACTTCCTACTTTCTCTTCTATCAGGTTCAGTGTGTTCAGACTGATATTGAGGTCTTTAATCCATTTGGACTCAGGTTTTGTGCATGGTGATAGATATGGATCTATTTTCATCCTTCTACAGATTGACATCCAGTTATGCCAGCACAATTTGTTGAAGAGGCTCTCTTTCTTCCATTGTATACTTTTAGCTCCTTTATCGAATATCAGGTGTTCATAGGTTTGTGGGTTAAAGTCAGGGTCTTCTATTTGATTCCATTGGTCGACTTCTCTGTTTTTATGCCAATACCAACCTGTTTTAAATACTGTAGCTCTGTAATAGCGTTTGAAGTCAGGGATGGTAATGCCTCCAGACAATCCTTTATTGTATAAGATTGTTTTGGCTATCCTGCGTTTTTTGTTTTTCCATATAAAGTTGATTATTGTCTTCTCAAGGTCTGTGAAGAATTTTGATGGGATTTTGATGGGGATTGCATTGAATCTATAGATTGCTTTTGGTAGAACTGAAATTTTTACAATGTTCATCCTACCAATCCAAGAGCAAGGGTGATCCTTCCATTTTCTGATATCCTCTTCAATTTCTTTCTTCAAAGACTTAAAGTTCTTGTCAAATAGATCCTTCACTTCCTTGGTCAGAGTTACCCCAAGATATTTTATGCTATTTGTGGCTATCATGAAAGGTGATGCTTCTCTGATTTCCTTATCTGCTTCCTTATCCTTAGTGTATAGAAAGGCAACTGATTTTTTGGAGTTGATCTTGTATCCTGCCACATTACTAAAGGTATTTATCAGCTGTAGGAGTTCTTTGGTAGAGGTGGTGCTTCCTTGATTCCACCTAACCTCTCTCTAAATTTCTTCTAGCCTGGCTATATTCTTTCCTGCTATAGGATAAAGCCATTTCTTTGTTATCTAATAGTAATAAAACACATTTATAGCATACAAAGGATGAATCCCACATCAAGACCTTAAATTTTTTCCTCCAAATTTTTTTTTTTTTTACTTTGCTGGGGAGACTGATATCTGAAGTTTCTGTTTGACCTCATGAGATTTTCATCTCCAGTTTTATCTCACTTTGGGTTTTCTTCCTTGTTAATTTCTACTTTCACCTCTTGACTGTGTTCATCATTTCATCAAACATTTTGTGTTTCATGGTCTTCATCAAGTAATTTATTGAAATTGTTTTTTTTATTTTTATTTATTTATTTGTTAAAGATTCCTGCCTCCTCCCCACCACCACCTCCCATTTCCCTCCCCCTCCCCCAAATAAGTCCCCCTCCCTCATCAGCCCAAAGAGCAGTCAGGGTTCCCTGCCCTGTGGGAAGTCAAAGGACCTTCCATCTCATTCCAGGTCTAGTAAGGTGAGCATCCAAACTGCCTAGGCTCCCACAAAGCCAATACGTGCAGTAGAATCAAAACCAAGTGCCATTGTTCTTGACTTCTCAGCAGTCCTCATTGTCTGCTATGTTCAGCGAGTTCAGTTTTATCCCATGCTTTTTCAGACCCAGTCCAGCTGGTCTTGGTGAGTTCCTGATAGATCATCCCCATTGTCTCAGTATGTGGGTACACCCCTCGCGGTCCTAAGTTCCTTGCTCGTGCTCTCTCTCCTTATTTTTATTAAGGTGTTTGAACATATTCAGAATCGCTATTTTGAAGTTCTTGTCTTGTGTTTCAAAATTACATTTTTGGGTTTATTTCAATAGGTTTGGTGGCTTCTGCAGGAGGCATATTATCTTGACTGTTCATGTTTTTGTCTTTTTACTAGAGTCTAGGCAGCCAGAGATATGACCTTTGAAGTGTTTCTTCCTACAGAGTACTATACCTCCTATTGGATATTTCTTAATTTTCCTGTTAATTAGTCAGACTTCTGAAAGAAACAGAACCAATAGGGAATGTGCTCAGGTCTGGTCATGCATGTAGAACACACACATTCATGCGCATGTGCACTTGCATATATTTGTTACACATATACTTGTTACACACATATTCGTTACACACATATTTGTTACACACATATTTGTTACAGAAGTTGGCAATTCCAGAGTCTGCATTGCTGGCTTCTGAGTTTGGATTTAAAGGCTTGGAATTGTTTCATATTAGGAAGGAAGACCTGACAAGCCAGCGAGAAGAATGAACAATTGATCCTGTTTGAAGGCCATCAGGCAGATCTCATTTTGTACAGTAAAGGATAGCTTTTACTCTATTCAGGTTCTCATCTAATTCATAAGTCAACCAATGGGAGAGGACGATCTTCTTTCCTCAGTTTATCAATATAAATGTTAAGTTCACTCAAGAACATCTTAATAGAAACTCCCAGAATAACACCGAACCAAACACTGGCTTCTGTTTGATCCAGTCAAACTGACATATAATACTAACCATTACAGTCCAAACCTTCTCATGATTCAAACATGATTAGAGTTAAGTTATTCCTTTTTCCAAGAATACCACAGAATGAGGTTAGAGAGATGGCTTAGTGGTTAGGAGCACCAGCTACTTTCCCAAGGACCCAGATTAAATTCCTAGCATCCACATAGTTACTCTTAACCATCTGTAAGTCAGTTTCAGAAGATCTGAAATTCTCTCCTGGTCCCTGTGGTCACATTATACATTTAGCACACAGACAAACATACAATACAAAACAATGCCAGGCATAAAAGAAAACAAAGTAAAACAAAATGAGAAAGAAAAACCAAAAAACAAAGCAGAATACCAAAGAAGCAATGCTTTCCTCCTTCTCAGTGTGTGTCAGAAAATACACTATGACTGATGTTGGAAGGCCTTGCTCACTGGTCAAAGGTTGCAGTCTATCATGGTCAGGTAGCTTTTTTCAAAAGCTCAACAACATAAAGACTCCCTCTCTCCCCAGGCCCATCCTACTGCATTGAGTTAACACAATAGGCAAGCAAAACTTTTCTGCTTTTCATGAAAACTCACATAAATATATTTCTCATTTTGCTTTCTTCTTTAGGTCTTCTTTCTCAGGTACATGCGGTTCATTTTTTTTTTCTCCCAGTAACATCAACTAATTTTATGTTTTGTTTTTAACCTCGTTGAAATTTACTTCCACTATTTATTCTGAGTTGTAGTTTTAATCAGCTGCTGGCCTTTCTAATGAAGATATCATCTATGTCCATATAAATCCCAAAAGAGATAATGAGGTCACCCATGATAGCAAACCTTAAATTTTTAATCCCAGAAGCATCTTACTCAGGAAGATAAGACTAACAATCAAGTACTCAGGAAAGTGATTAGTTCATCTGGACAAACGTCTCTTAAATGTTTTAACCTTTATTTTTATTTTCTGTGTATGGATGCTTTACCTGCATATATGTCTGTGTACAATGCCTGTTGTAGTCAGAAGTGGGCACTAGATCACTGGAAATGGAGTTACAAAGGGTTTGAGCTACCTTGTGTGCACTGGGAATTGAAATATGGCCTTCTGGAAGAGCAATCAGTATTCTTTATTAATGAGCGATTTTCCACTCCCAGTACCTCTTTCTGGACCATGTACCCCATGAAACTGAGACAGGCAAGCATAGGGAATAACTTGGCAAACTGAAAATCCACTTGACTTGAGCTATGTCTTCTCTTTAAAAATGCATCAAGAATGAAGTTGCACATATACTCAGTTTACTCCCTTTACAAACCCCTTAATAATGCCAACTTATTTGAATCACATCCCAGAACACATCTGAGAACTATAGGGTAAATGGACTCATCTAACCTGAACTAGTTTTGGGGTCATACACATCAGGGAAAACTGTGCCCTCTAAATGAACGTTTATAGGTAATCCTCTATCTAAAATCCTATACCTATGAGTAATCAGGCTTGCATCTGATTAATATCTGGTTAAATCAGGCTTGCACCATGGAACAGAACATCGGCACAGAACAATCTAAACAGGTCAGTCAAAACAGAGAGCCACTCATAGCATGCCCTGAGCAACCAAACTTCTCTTGAACACCATCAAAGAAAGCCTCGACAATAATTGGGAATCATGTGGACTTTTAATGATCATGTAATCCATTCTCATTCTTGATAGTCTATCTCATGTTCTATTGGTTTTGTTTTGAGTGAAATTGCTTTGTTGCTTTCTCAAAACTATTTGATCCCTTATTTCCATTCCTTGAGTGAGAGGACTAGAACATATAAACACTGCAGTGACAATGTAAACAGCAACTTTCTTGGAAAGATTCTCTTTAGGAGAGCATGTTCATCAGTGTCCATCAACCTGAAATAAGGTCAGTCCATATTTGGCCTAACAATGAACGTTTTGTGACTCAAAAACCCACCCTAAAGTACATGAACTCAAATCCTTTCTAAATCACCAGACCAAAGATCACTAAAAATCCTTTCCAAGTCATCTCAGTTAAATAAAAAATAAAACAAACAAGCAAATAACAACAAAAAGAAACAGTTCAGAAGTTATTGCTGAAGTGAATCTTGTAACTCATAGTTCTCTGAGCAATAAAATTTCTTTAAGTGTTTGGGGGTAGGTTTGTAGGCTACCCTGGGTGAACATTTCTTCTGATATATGGCAGACAGATTGATGTAATTGAGTGGATGGTGTCCTATGCCATTGTATGTGATTAAAACTAAAAGGATATTTTCCCTTATGGATACAGTATACTTAGAGAAAGGAAGACTGCCTTTTTATTTTCAATCCAAGCAATTCATGTGTAAGAAAGCACAAGGTGAGGGGAGAAAGAAAATACCCCTTGACATTTGATTCCTCTTCATGGAAACTAGCTTATATGCCCTGGAGATTCCCATAGTGGGTGCCTTCCAGCTTTCTCCTACCTCATTTACATGTAAGGTCTAGTATTCTAGGCACCTGTTCTTCCTAATAGGATGAATGAGAGAATAGAGGGGTCACTTACTAGTATGAGTAAAACTAGTCATTAGTATGAATAAAACCCTTGAATTCATACAATTAATGTTGTGTTCTGGGCTGGATATATTGTATCAGTTCCATCACTATACAAAAGCACTTTACCTTGGCCTTCATAAGTTTTACTTTTATATAGCATGAAAAAAAATATATTTGGCTCCAGAAACAGTGAGGTGGAATTTGTTTTGGTCATGTGCGATAGAATTCTGATCCAAAATATTGTGCCAGATATTAAATATTGTCACTTTCTGGAAACTTTAGAATGTAGTTAGGTGTTGATAGAGGCTGCTCATTCATTTCCTGGATTCTCAGACCCTAAATAATCACACAGAAACTGTATTAATTATATCACTGCTTGACCAACAGCTTATACATATTTCTGGCTAACTCTTACATCTTATTTTTTTTTTTTGTTTTTTTTTCGAGACAGGGTTTCTCTGTGGTTTTGGAGCCTATCCTGGAACTAGCTCTTGTAGACCAGGCTGGTCTCGAACTCACAGAGATCTGCCTGCCTTTGCCTCCCAAGTGCTGGGATTAAAGGCGTGCGCCACCACCGCCCGCCAAATTAACCAGTTTCTATTATTTTATATTTTACCACTAGGCTTGTGGTTTATTGGTAAGGTTCCTGGTGGGTGACTCACATCTTTTTCCTCTGACGGTTACATGGTATCACATTGACTCTGCCTACTTTCTCTCTAAATACCTTTTCCAGCGTGGCTATATTCTGTTAAGTTATTGGCTGAAAGTAGCTTCTTTATTCATTAACCAATAAAAGCAACACACATACAGAAGGACTTCCCACTCCAGTGAGGGTAGTCCCAACATAAATGTTCATAGTCACTAATTAATGTTACGTTAAAAATCAAAGAGACTAGGCCAAGAGAGATGGCTCAGTGGTAAGAGCACTTGCCATTCTTGCAGAAGATCAGAGTTTGATTCTTAGCACATACATGGTGATTCATGACTATCTAAAATCTACTTCAAGGAATCCAGCACTCTTTTCTGGACTTTGTGGACACCAGGCATGCACATGCTAGATGCATGTGGGAAAAGAGAACCTTAATGAGATAATGTCTCTATAAGACAGCTTTCAGGTAAGCCTGTGGGGCATTTTGTTGGTTAATGGTTGATATGGGAGAGTACAGCTTACTCCTGGGCAGATGGTGCTACCCCTGGACAAGTAGTCCTGTGTTATGTAATATAGCAGGCTTAGCAAGTCAGGAGGAGCAAGACAACATGCAGCATTTCTCTACGGCCTTTGCATCAGTTATTTCTTCTGAGTATATGCCTTGAATTATTGTCCTGATTTCTTTTGGTGATGGGATATGATGTAGAAGTAGAAGTGTAAGCCAAATAAACCCTTTCCTCCTTAAGTTGTTTTTGGTCATGGTTCTTTATCCTGGCAATAGAAACCCCAACTTAGAGACACATTAATAATTTTATTTATTTATTAAATAATTACTATTTAGTCCAAATCTCAGAGCTATAACACAGTATAAAAATAAAAGGCAAACAAATAAAAATAATAATTCATATTTTTTTCCTATTGATAGAGAGTACAGATCTATAGTTAAAAAACCTAAAAGCCTTCATGAGAAATCATTTAGACCTAATAAACAGTTTCACCAAAGTAGCATAATTAAAAAAAAACAATATGAAAATTCAGTAGATTCACTATATACCAACAATTTACCTACCAAGAAAAATATTATGGAAAAAAATTCTACTTTCAATAATTTAAAAATACACAAGAATATTTCTAACAAAGGAAGAAAAAGACATTGCAATTAATACCTTAAGACTGTTGAAGCAAAATGTAGAAGACAGAGTATGGAAAGTGTTTTTATGCTTACATATATTGGCAGAATCAATATTGTAAATATGGTCATTTTTTAAAGAGTTGCCAAAAATCATGTAATCTCCATCAAAATTCTAATGGATTTCTTCCCAGAAGTAGAAAAACTCAGTTTACATGGAAGCATGAAAGACCCTATAACAATTCTAAGCCAAAAGAACAGTAGTGGTGATGCCCAAACACCCGAGCTCAAGATGGTTAGTGAGTTATGACAACAAAGCTGTTTTACACTCACAAGCCGACACATATACCAATGGTATAGAAAAGAAGAACAAGCAGCAAACTCATAAAGCTGCAGACACCAGGTATTTTATAAAGGTGTCAAAAAACAAACTTTGGAAAAAAGACAGCTTTCCCACAAGTAATCGTGGGAAAATGGGGTATCTGTGTGGGAAAGAATTAAACAAGATCCATAGAGCTCCAACTGCAAGAAAATCAATTTAAAATGGGCAAAAGACCCTAATATAAGACTCAAAACCCTGGAACTACTAGAGGAAAACACAGGCAGAACATGCTGAGAGACAGGTAGAGGAAAGGTCTTCCTGAGATAGATTCAATATAACAAGAAACAACCCAAGACTGACAAATGGGATTGCAGTAAGAATCTTCTACAGCAGAGAAAACACTCAAAAGAGTGAAGAGACAGCCTACAGACCAGGAGAAAATCAATACCAACTACTTATCTGATAGGGGATTAATATCTAGAGTCTATTAAATATTCCAAAAACTAAATACCAAAAAGTTACACACACACACATACACACACACACACAGGGAGAGAGAGAGAGAGAGAGAGAGAGAGAGAGAGAGAGAGAGAGAGAGAGAGAGAGAGAGTCCACAATGGGTTAATGAGTTGAACAAGCAGTTCTTAAAGGAAAAACTAGCCAATAAAATTTGAATAGACAAAAATATTTGAAACAGTGTTCAATATCCTTAGTCATTGGGACAATGCAAATGCAAATCAAAATAAGATAGAAAGGCATTTGTGAGAGGCTCAAAGTTTGTTTTTGTTTTCTTATTGATAATGATGATATTGATGTTGATGATTATAGATGTCTGTTTGTATCCTAGTGAGAAAGAGAAATGTTGTAGATTTGCGTCGATGGGAAGTGAAGAGGATCTAATAGAAATTGGTGGGGGGACAGGAAACTGTAATCAGAATATATTGTATAAAAATAATTTTAATTATAAAAAGAAAAGCATATAATAAAAATTTGCATGAAAATGCTTTGCCAATATTTGATGATGATTTATAGACATAAAAAATAAATCTGGCATTCTTAATTTCTTGAATTATTCACTTAATTTTCACAGTGAGGCATGATGGCAAAAGCTATGATTATAGAATTCTGACCAAATAAAATTCAGGTGTCAGAATTGGAATGATGCTGGAAGACATATTTTGCCTCTAGCTATTTGCCTGGAAGACAGAATCCGTGGGAAGGAGTGGACCTTGAATTGCGTATTGTGTATAATCTCCACTGCACACCTAGATGTACATTTAAATTCATACATTACTAGGTGCCTCTCCCCACGCTCAGCTAGGGTATAAACTTCATGAATTTACAGAGTTTATTTTTGTACATCACAGTATTGTCCAATAAGACAATAAATATTTACTGATTGAGAACAAAGCCAATAAACAATGCCTTCCCAAACCTACACTGAGAATCTATCTCATAGCAGTAAAAATGACTGTCATCAAGAGGTCAGAGGGCAACAAGTGCTGCTGAGCCTGTGAAGAAAGTGAAGATTATCCATGCTGGTAGGAATGGGCAAAGGTGCAGCCATTTTAGAAGCCAGGGGGAAGTTCTTCAAAAATAAAAGTAAAAGTTTCTTAGCAGTTATGACACTCCTGGCTCCATATTTGAAGAACTGAAAATTAACATATTGCATAGATACCTGCACACCCATCCTTATTACTGCTCTTTCACAGTAGCCAAGCTACACAGTCAGCCTAGAAGTTCATCAGCAGATGAAATAGGCAAACCAAATGTATTTCAGATGCATAATGGATTCTTATTCTTTTGTAAAACAGGGTGAAATCTTGACATGGGAAGGAAAATAGGTGGAACTGGAGATCATGATGCTAAATTAAGTAAGCCAGTCTCAGGAACATAAATATCATGTGTTCTCTTTTAGATGTGCAACTTGGGTTTATTTTTACATGCATATGTGTAGGACTTAAAGGCAGAAAACAGACTGAGAGGAAAGAAAGCGGTCCAAAGCTGTGGTGACTAGACAGCAGGTCTGAGAATATATACATAGAAACAGGAGCAGGAGGGAGTGTTTGATGCAGAAAGTGGGTCAGCAGGGAGGACAGAAAGGGGGAAATGCTGGGGTCACATTTATACAAAAACACACACATGCACAATGTTCAATGAAATCCATTACTATTGCTAACTAAATTTATTTAAATTCTAACAAGCAAATGATAGAAGACAGAAGGGAAGGAAAGGAAGGAAAGAAATTGATACCCCAGTCTTGAATCAGCTATACATAAAAGATGCTCTGCAGTAGCTCCCAGCAGCATTCTTGTTCTTCAGAGAATGAATGTGTTTGGTGATGGTTCATGCACTATACAGTCTGTTCTCCATGGCTCCAATGACAAAATCACTGTCCCCCTCCATGTCTTCATTACTGTCAGAACTTCCATAGCTCTTACATATTTTGTTTTGATTTTTGTTTTTTGAGATTCACATTCAAAATTACAAATTTTTTTCTCTTTAAGTTTATATTATTTTATACATTAGAATTAGTGAATACTTTTCAGCTGCATTGTGTGTGTATTTATACATGTGTAAGTGTGTATGCAAGGGTGCACATAAACATATAGTCATGCTGAGGCTTGAGGTCAGTGTCACTGTCTTCCTCAATTGTTCTCCACCTTACTGCTTTGAGATAAGTTTTTATTTTTTCATGAAATCTAAGCTTATTAAATCTGCTAGACTCTAGCCAGTAAGTCCCATGGATTTTCCTGACTCTGCCTCTGAAGTGCTGGGATTCTAGGTGTGCACTAGCCCAGACTTTTACTCACATCTAGAGTTTTGTGCTCATATGACAAGCTGTTCACTGCCCGAGCCTTCAGATTAGTATTCTTTTCTGTTGTGTCACCTTCCCTACTTAAAGAAAATGTCTTCTCCCATGTTGGGGTGCTTACTTCTTGTCCAATCCCTCCCCCAATCTTACCCCAGAGACTGACAAGAGTAAGACATACAGGAAAGGAAAAAGACAAATTATTTCTGCGTGAAGATGATACATTCTGAAGAATTTAAAGACTCCATCAGAAGCAGACTCGTAGACCTGATCGACAAATCCAGCACACTAACAACATCAGCAGCAGGCACAAGCCGACAGTAAAGCTGTTTACTGGAAAGAACTTTTTCCCTTATTTTTGGGATAGAAAAGAAGACTGGTTCCAGGAAAGTAGATGTCATGATTTGCACATGAAATATTCCCTAGAGGCTCCCATGCTGGAGTCCCTTGGTGTTTACCTGTTATAATCAAGTATTGAGAGGTAACTGGATAATGAGTGCCAACTTCATCAGTGGACCATTCCTGTGGAGCCTAGTAGAAGGCAGCACTATAATTCGTGATCCTAAAGAATTATTTTTATTTTTAAATTATTCATATATGTTCTTGTCTGGGTGTAGGTATGTGCATATGAATGCACATGCCCACATGCCTGTGGAGGCCAATGTATGGTATTGCATCCCTTGGAGCTGGAGTTATAGGCAGCTGTGAGCGGCCTGATGCCTGACTGATGTGAATTCTGGGAAGAAAACGCAGGTCCTCTGAAAGTGCAGTAAGCTCTCTTAACCCAAGAAAATTGAGCCCAAGAAAATGAGATACTTTCAATATAAAGCTACAGAGATGGAGAACTTAAAACTCACTTCCAGTGTTAAAGTATGGGGGGGTGCCAAATGATTCATGGGACAACTTTGGAGCTCATGGGACAGTGTGACTTTCTTTGTGGTAGTGACTAACCAAGTCTATTCATCTGTCAAGTTCATAGAATAACCAAGGCAATTTTGATGCATATAAATTCAAAAGAGTAAATAAAAGTTACTGTGTTTTGAGTCAAGGAAGATTTAATATCATAGTTAATTAAACATAAAATATGTATTCTTACACTTACAGCTCTTAAGGAAAAGCAAATAAACACAAGATGAAACTGGTAAGGTTCAAAGTTGATGGTTGGCAAAAGTGAATGTTCCTTCCTAACGTGCTGTGGTACACTCATTCCGGTGTGTTGTTCTGAGTTAATCACATTTGTACTGATGTAGCTCTTCCCTCACTTTTATTCTAAATTCAGTGAAGCATTTGTTTATATGGTGCATTGTGAAGGCATCTGACTCTCATTTGGAAAATTACATCTTTGATTTGCTTTATATTTGATTAAGTTAGAAACACAGTGCTACTTTACAGATTTTAACTGGTGATGAGGATGGGAATGTGGGTAGAATTCACAGGGTGTAGCATTCGTGGCTGGGGGATGAACATTCTGATGGTCAAAAGGTCATCAATGCAGACGTTTTTGTGTGTAGATGTTAATGCTTAAGATATTCTGAGCCCCATAAATGTGTACAAATGTTGAGTATCTATCAAAATTATTTGTAGACAAAATATAAAATATTAAATTAAAATGTTAATATAAGACCTAATCAGTAAAATACATTGTGATATTCAGCTATTTGAGAAACCACTCATCTGAGGAATATGAGGCTTGAATAATGTCATGCAATAAATAGCTCTCCTTCACAGTTTGAAGGTATTAAAGAGAAATTATCCACCTAACACATGGAAGAGTCCCCACTGATGCACTGTCTGAAGTAAGAGGGTAAGTGTGTTTACACAGACTCTGCAGTCATCTTTTCTTGCTCATCCTTCATTCTAGGATTATGTCATCATATCAAACTGTTGCTGCTCTGGGGTGTGTGCGCATGTGTTTTTGTCTGTGTATGTGTACATGTGTGTGTATGTGTTTGTGTCTATCTGTCTGTCTGTCTGTCTGTCTGTCTGTCTGTCTGTCTGTAACTAGGATCTAACACAGGGCCACATGAGTGCTTGGTAAATGTTATACCAATGAGCTACACATGACCTTTACCTATGATTCTTACTGATGTCTCAAATACAAACTCATGTTGCATGGGCTACTATGGTTCTCTTTCCCTTGTTCATCTGTAGTTCAATTCAATGTGAAGAGCATATTGAGTTTTTAATCTTTATAATAATAAGGGTCCAGAATATTACATGCAAGTTTTCTGGAGCATAAAATATTGATAATTATTTACTTGACACTAAATAGTGCCATGTACTTTCCTTGTGCCCCAATTATTACTATTATTATCACCATTATCATTATTGTTGTCATTGTTGTTATCATTTTGGTTTTACAAATCAGAGTTTCCCTGTGTAACAATAGCTCTATATCTCCTGGAACTCACTTTGTAGACCAGGTTGGCCTCATACTCATAGAGATCTGCCTGCCTCAGCTTCCTGAGTACAGGGATTAAAGGCATGTGCCACCACTGCTCAGTCAATGCTCCAATTCTAACTACCAGAGGAACACAATCAGATAGACAATTTTAAATACATAGGCTCCTTCAGTTGTGATTCCCACAAACACAGCTGCTTTAATTTCCTTTTGTGTTACTGTCCTGATTTTCTATCTATTGCTATATAATAAAAATATCATAACCAAGAGAAATTGAAAAGGAAAGGGTTTATTTCATCTTATAGTCCATTATGAAAGATGTCAGAGCTCATGGTGAGAACCTGGAGGAAACAACTAAAGCAGAGACCATGGAAGAACATTGCTTGATAGTCTGTTTTCTTATACAACCCAATGCCACCTGGTTGGGGATAGCATTGCCCACAGTGGGCTGGACTATTCCACATCAATTGTGAATCAAGAAAATTCTCCCACAGACTTGTGCAGAGAAAAAGAGGGTTTTTTTTCAGTTGAGGTTCTCTCTTTCTAAATGACTGTGCCAAGTTGTGTCAACTAGACAAAAACTAGATTGTGACAAGTTGACAAAAACTGACACCATGACCCAAAGCAACCTGGGGATGAAAAAAATTTACTTGGTCACAGAACGCTATCAAGAGTATTCAAGGCAGGACTCAAGGTAGAAGTTTGAAGAAGAAGTCACAGAGAAGCATTGTTTATCGCTTTGCTATCTTTGGCTTATATTCATCTAGCTTTCTTATTTCACCCAGGACATCTACCTGAGAGTAGAACCATCCACAGTGGGATGATCCTTCCTACATCATCAGCAATTTAAAAAGGATCACAGATATATAATAGGACAATTTGATGGGAAAAATTTCTCAACAAAAATTCTTTCTTCCCAGGTGATTATAGTTGATGTTAAGTTTGTAAAAAAAAAAAAAAACTAGCCAATATAATTCACTTCTTATCAACATGACACACAAACACAAGATCCCCAAGATCACATGCTAATAAAGTAATATAGTAATACAAAATGGAATACAACTTTAAAAGTGTAACAGTTTAAAAAATCCCCCAAATTTAAAAGTTCAAGTTAAACACAAAGTGTCTTAACTGTGTATTCTTAGAGAATAAAAATAAATTATATACTTTTCTTATTCTAGAAGGAAAAGGGCATAATTCTAATCAGATGAAAGCAAAGGTATAAAGACTTCAGTGTCCAACATCTTAGACTCACTTATAATCTTCTGGGTTCCTGGTGTAGAAGGATCTTCTTTCTATCTGCTGCTTTCATTGGTCAAATAAAGAAACTGCCTTGGCCTTTTGATAGGGCAGAACTTAGATAGGTGGGAAAGACAGAACTGGATGTTGGGAGGAAGAAGGCAGTGTGGCAGACGCCATGGCTCTCCTCTCCAAGACGAACACTGGTTAGACTAATGTCAGTAAGCCACAGTCAAGTGGCAATACACATTAAGAGAGATAGGTTAAATTAATATATGAGATTAGCCAATAAGGTGGGCCAGGCAGTGCTTTGGTTAATACAGTTCCTGCTTGGTTATTTTGGGGCTAAGATAGCTAGGTGGTGGGATGCAGCTTGCTGCTCGCCTCATACTACAGAGTGGCATTCCAACATGGTCTACTAACTCCACATAAAGCCTAAGAGGGCTTAAAAAGGAGAGAGAGAAAGAAAGAGAGAGGAAGGAGAGAGAGAGAGAGAGAGAGAGAGAGAGAGAGAGAGAGAGAGAGATTAACTTGTTTCCTGTTTGCGGGTTGTGTGCTGTAGAGAGAATTTCCTGACTCAGCAGCCATTTAAAAAAAAGCTGCACCATTTAAAAACAAGGCTCCATGGGCCCTGGCACTGCAAACTCCAGCTATGGAGCATTTGTGGGCTCAGATGTTTGTGTGCCTGTTCAGGATGGGGGAGAAAGTACTCTGAGACTATGCCAATGGCTCAGTGCTCTCCGCCTGGGCAGGCAGCAGAATCAGCTTTATTGGGCGTGCACAAGCAGGAGAACATGGAAGATTTGTGCCACCAAACAGAGAGATGTTTCCAGGCTGTGCAATGCTCTGCCTGGCAGATTTGACTGTAACTCAGATAAAAAGCTCATTCTCAGAGTTAAAGTGCTGAGTGCAGCTCTTACCTGGAGGCCCCAAAGCTAGAAAAAATGGTACTTTCACCATTTTGAAATTGGAGAGAGGTGGAGCCAACATCCAGGGCAGCCTGCTGCTCCGTGGCTCAGAGACACAATTGACTCAGAGGAAAAAGTGGCTCTGCCATGTTGGACTAGGCTGGGAAAGCAAGCAATACCTGTATTTGACCTGGGATTGTCACAGCTTAGGTTCTTAAGAGCTTAGCATTTTAAAAGCTCTTCAAGACAGTAAGGAATTAAAGACAATGTAATAGGACAGATTCAGACATAAAAGACCTCTAAATGGGTCATGGTGTTAGTTAGACATACGTAGGCTTGGGAGAGAGAAGAAAAAGAATATAGAAAATAAAGTTAATGCTTTAAAAAAAGAGTAAAGTCTTTAAAGAGACAGAGTACAGATATAGAGTAAAAAAATAAAAATAAGCCACTTAAAAATGGAAAATTCAGCCGGGCGGTGGTGGCGCACGCCTTTAATCCCGGCACTTGGGAGGCAGAGGCAGGTGGATCTCTGTGAGTTCGAGACCAGCCTGGTCTATAAGAGCTAGTTCCAGGACAGGCTCCAAAACCACAGAGAAACCCTGTCTCGAAAAACCAAAAAAAAAAAAAAAAAAAAAAAAATGGAAAATTCACAAAGAGTCTGGATTCTCTGTATGCAGCTTGCTGCTCGCCTCATACTACAGAGTGGTGTTCCAACGTGGTCTACTCACTCCACGTAAAACCTAAGAGGGCTTAAAAAGGAGAGAGAGAGAGATTAACTTTTTTCCTGTTTGCGAGTTGTGTGCTGTAGAGAGAATTTCCTGTTTTATTTGAGTTTTTTGACTGTGAAGAAGCTAAGTACTGAAAAACATTTCATTGTATGGACTGCCAAACTAAACCAACATTTATGTTCTAAAGGTATAATGACTTCAGAATTTGGGTCTAAGGATATGATACTTTGGAAAAGAGGTTCCTTTTTTGTTTTTACAGAAGATGAGACCCTGTGGATTGCTTCTATCCCAATATGGTATGATAGACCACACCCTCCTGAATGGTTGCCGTGAACACCTCCAGAAAATTATTTCACTCAACTTCCAACTGAGATGAATCTAGCATACAGGTTATACCATGAAAGACCTGAATAACAGTGCCCCCATACAGCACAAAGCAGTTTGGAGAGAAATAACTGTGCCCATATTCCCAAATATTGTTTATAAATGTTCTTATGCATTTAAAGGGGGATATGATATAGATATGAATAATTTGCATTGATATGAATCTTGATTTACTGATACTAATTTAAGGTCAATTTTGTAATATGTATATGTAATTTTGATCTTGATTAAGGTATTGTGATTGTGTAGTTCATTTAAAAATGTAATGTATAATTAGGAAATATAGGTTGTTGATGGATAATCATCAATAATCGTCAAGCTTGTAGTCATGTTAGTTAGATTTTCTAGATATATAGAGATATATTTCAGGTAGATAGGCATTCTTCATATCTTTCAAAGATTACAGAATATGGCATCTAATGTTTTAATAACTTAGGGCTTTACATGACAATGAGACACATCTGCTCCTGGCAGCACCAATCTACTTCAAAAGGAAGATGGGCATCGAAGAGGCTCCTTATGGAGTCTGATAGCCATTTGGGCAAGAAACTGCTCTTGCGTGGACTGTTGCATAAACTGGACATAAAGAACCCACAGAAAGAGGACTGCTGAACTTGCCTAAAAGTGAGATGCTCCTTTGGGGTTCTGTTTCATGAAACAGTCTGCTAGACATTCTGCAGGATACAAAAGAAAGTGACTGAGCTGTCTTTGAAATTTCCTGCTTCATGGAAATGTCTGCTGAATACTATGGACCTGTAGGCTGAATATGGATGCCCTAAGGGTACAAAAGAACTTTGGGTGACTGTCCAAGTAGCAAGATGTCTCTGTTATTCCTAGAGTTTGGAAGTTGCTTACTTTTTGTTTACTTAGGTAATATTATATCTTTCTGGAGTCTTTGATGGAGTTGAAGAATAGATAGATTGTTATAATCATAGTTTTCCTTAGTTATGATAAAAGATAAAATAGATATAAATATTGTAACTGTAGTTCTTGCCTGATAACTGCTTTGTTATATGTAATTTTACTATGTTAAAATGAAAGCTTTTTTTTTGTTTAAATAGAAAAAGGGGAAATCGTGCAGGAGGGTCTTCTTTCTATGTGTTGCTTTCATTGGTCAAATAAAGAAATTGCCTTGGCCTTTTGATAGGGCAGAACTTAGATAGGTGGGAAAGATAGAACTGGATGCTGGGAGGAAGAAAGGCAGTGTGACAGACGCTATGGCTCTCCTCACCAAGATGGATGCTGATTATACTCATGCCAGTAAGCCACAGTCAAGTGGCAATACACACTAATGGAGATGGATTAAATTAATATGTGAGAGTTAGCCAATAAGGGGCTGGAGATAATGGGCCAGGCAGTGTATTGATTAAAACAATTTCTGCCTGGTTATTTCTGGGCTAAGCTAGTCCCACCGCTCGCCTCGTCCTACAGGCTCCAGAAGTTTCAAGCAGTTCCACTTTTTCTGCTTTGCCATCTGCAACACACAGTTTCTCTCATAGACTCAGGGCAACTCTACTGTCTACATTCATTCCACTGTCCTTGGTGGTTATTCCAAGATTTCTGCCACCTTCCATGTCCTGTGGGCTTTACTCTAACTGAGGCTTTCTCCTACTGGCCTCTCATAGTGCCAAGTCTTCTTCTCCCTTAGTCTCTCTGAAACCAACACCACATGTGAGATTCTTACAAGCTGCCAAATTCAACTGTTTTTTTTTTTTTTTTTTTTTTTTTGGTTTTTCGAGACAGGGTTTCTCTGTGGCTTTGGAGCCTGTCCTGGAACTAGCTCTTGTAGACTAGGCTGGCCTCGAACTCACAGAGATCCTTCTGCCTCTGCCTCCCAAGTGCTGGGATTAAAGGCGTGCGCCACCACCTGCCCGGCTAAATTCTTTTTTTTTTTTTTTTTTTTTTTTTTTTTTTTTTTTTTTGGCCAAATTCAACTGTTATCTTGAGATAAACCTTTCAGTCCCTCTGGACAACATCTTCTGTGTGCTGACCTTAAGGAATTTTTTTTTCAGAAAATATTTCCTTCAATGATACTGAGTTCTTAATAACCAGAGATGATTTTCCTGCTCCAGCTAACCACATGTATTATTCCAGTAAGACAAAAGTTTTAGAATTCACTGGTTCCTAATCCAAAATATTATACCAGTAGCCTTGCTAAAGTCCTTGCTTAATTCTGAGAAATCATAATCCAGGCCTCCATTTATTTCTACTTTCTCATTTTCCAGGTTCCTGTAGAAAGCCATTATACTCCGAGGATTCAATGCCCTTCCCAACTCTAAACTCTCAAATTCCTTCAAAATCAAAGCACCAGTCACACTCTGCTGGTACTAAATTTTGTTCTTGTTTGGTTTCTGTTTCTCTGGTAAACAGCATGGCTAAAAGAACCTTGAAGAAGCAAAGAGAATGTTTAGGTTTCACTTCCAGGTAACAGTCCATCATAGAAGTCAGCACAGGGATGTAGGCAAGGCAGAGATGAAAACAGGGCAGGAATTTGAAGCAGAAACCATGAAGGAACACTCATTGCTAGTTTGCTCCCATTGATTCATGCTCAACCAGCTTTTTATACACATCAGGACTATCCAGGAATGATATTGCCTACAGTGTGCTTGGCCTTTCTCCATCATTTAGCAATCAAGAAAATGCACCACAGATATGCTGCAAGCCAAACTCATAGAGGTAATTTCTCAATTAATATACCTTTCTTAGGTAAGTTCCATTAATGACAAATTGACAGCAAACCCTAACTAGCATAGCATCCAAGTGCATGCTGTCTCTCTCCTTTATTGAAAGGGTGCAGGAAACCCTTGATTACTACAAAATAGTTTTGGGATTCCAATAGTACTATAGATTGCAGTCATTTCTCTCTGATCAAAGAACGATGTACTGTCTCCACTTTTAGAGAAAGGTGTGTCTTCTTGACTTTGTGTTTCACTCATTTCCTTGAAATGTAAGTGTATGACTTTTGGTGAATAAAAGTTCTCCAGGGTCCTCTATAATCAATCATGAATTACCCTCTAGAGCTTTTTGTTTGTGCAGTCTAGGAAATCTATTAATTTGGAAGTTCAATTAAATTTTCTCAAAATTCTCCCACTGAAGAAATTAAAATGCCTCCACAACGTCTCAGGCAGATTAGAAAACTGAGGGTCAGATAGGCTAAAACATTCCAAAGTTAAGAGTGCAGATAGGGGCATTTAAGGACACATCAGACTCCAAAGCTTATGTTTTCTTCATCACTGATGAGTTCTGAGAAACTTGACTCACTTCTTTGGCCTTGTTTGCCCACTTTTTTTTCTTGTTCTTAGCTTCTCATATTTTTTCATTAGTTAGCTCTTCAGACATTTGCTTCCTACTTAATGCCAGTATTTACTCAATAGTGACTTAGCATTTTTATTATTTTTGTTCACCTTAAAGTGTTATAAAATATATGCTGCTTCCTACAACTTAATAAGGTATGGAATGTCTTTTTAAGACTCTTGCAATCTTGGGAAAGATTAGGTAACACCATAGGGAAGTCCTGAGAAGCAATAGCAATACTGCTGTTTTTACAAACAGCTTTCTTGGTTTAATGTGAATAAATAGCCCATCTTTAATTTTAAGCCAAAGCAGCAATTTACCACATGTTTCTTCTTTGAGACCCCCCAAATCAAGGAATTCATGCTTATGCAAAGTTCGTATTTTGTTATTCTCTTTTTTCTAAATGTTTTGCAGTGGTGTACAAGGTCAGGGTGTGAGGCTATAAATAGTCATTTGGAAGAGTGTAAAAACCCCAGTAGTATTTCCAGTAATGAGGTACAAGACAAACTCTGTGGCTGACATTTTTACTAGTGCAATCTCTTCAAGTCTGCTTAAAGCAGGGAACTCAGGAAAACTCTGCAATGTCATGAAGTTTTTAACATTGCTTTAGAGGGTTGGTGCATTTCCATTATAACTTGTTTTTAGCTCCACAATTGCTCCACAATTTTCCAACAATTGCTTAGGTTTGACTATTTCTGGTTTAAGTGCTATATCTTTTTCTGTGCTGTCAAGAGTAATATGATCATCCAGGGTTTTGAGTAAGATGATCATCCAGGGTTTTATATATTCTGGACAGTCCTTGTCAATGTTTACCTGTGTGTTTAATTCCCGTGATCATATTGTTTGAATAGAAACCTGTGTGAAAACAGCTCAGTAGTCTTGGCACAGACAGTTTCTGAAAGATGCTTTGTCATGGGACATGAATATGGACCTGTAACTAAGGGAATATCTTTCCACAGATGAGGATGGCTAACAGGCCATAGTGGAGAAGCAAGTGTGTTTAAGTAGTTCCCAGTATCCTTTGAGGCAGGCAGCCCTATGGTTAATTGCAATGGTTCTGTCTCCTGTAGTCCACACAGTGTCACTCTTTAGAGCTCAGATGTTTGAAGCCTTTATTCTGTGTGAAGCCTTTACTCCAAGCCATCTGCAGTTATCTCTGCATAGTTCTAATAGATTCCACGCTGATAGACAGCTGCCTCTTGTACACTCAGTCAAGAACTTCCAATGCTATACTGACAGGAAATTATTTTTCTCTTATTCTTTTAGTACTTTGAACTTCTTTCTACCAAAATTTTGCTCTACTTCATTTCTTATTTAATTTTTGTTAGTTATAATGCCAGATGATTGTGTCAATCCCAGATACCCACTCACCTTGTAACATTTGTTTTGAAATCTCAAAAATGTATAAATAGTTTTCCAAGTTTAACACCATGCTTAGGAGTATTGTTATAATGTGAACTGTACCTTTTCTGTAGAAGAGGTTCTCACTGACTGACAAAAGTCTATCCTTCTTGTCCTAGTTATTTTTTTTCTGTGATAAAACAGCATGACCTAAAACAACTTGAGGAAGGAAGGGTTCATTTCATTTTATGGTTGGTTCCACAGCAAAGTAGTAGTCATGGCAGAAACTCAAACAGATCAGGAACCTGGATGCAGTAGATGATGCAGGGACCATTAGAAGAATGCTGTTTACTGGCATTTCCCCATGGTCCACTCATCCTGCTTTTATAAAGCAGTCAGAATGATCATCCCAGAGGTGGCACCATGTACAATGATCTGGGCCCTCCCATATCAATCATTATTCATGAAAATGCACTATAATCTTAGCTACTGTCCTGTCTGATAGGAGTATTTTTTTCAGTCGAGGTTCCCTCTTCCAACATGATTTTAGCTTGTGTCAAGTTGACATAAAACCAATCAACCAGTCAGCACATTTCTCTTTGCATGATATATACAGTAGTGAAAATAGGTTATTTTAAAGTTTAAAGAAAATGGTTTACTTTGATTTTAACTCATTTGGTTTTAATTTATCTTAAAAGGACTGGGAAGACCCTGTTGGTATATGTTTTGGCTAGGAAGGGATAAAAATCACTTTTCTCAAGGCTATTTGTTTACCTATTCGTTTACTCATTAGTCAATGAATCTTAAGAAGTGGGAATGTAAGATATTCATCAGTATAGGATAGGGTCATTTCAGGTTCCTTCTCCTTAGTTGCCCAAGGTACCAGCTGGGGACATATTCCTTGCATATCACCTTAGAACCTTCATCTGGCGATGGATCGAGGTAGAGACAGATTCTCAATTTGGAGCAACGGTCTGAGCTCTTAAGGTCCAAATGAGGAGCAGAAGGAGGGAGAACAAGAGCAAAAAATCAGGACCACGAGGGATGCACCCACCCACTGTGACAGTGGAACTGATTTATTAGGAGCCCACCAAGGCCAGCTGGTCTGGGACTGAATAAGCATGGGTTGATTCCGGACTCTCTGAGCATGGCGGTCAATGAAGACTGATGAGAAGCCAAGGACAATGGCACTAGGTTTCAATCCTAATACATGAACTGGCTTTGTGGGAGCTTAGCCTGTTTAGAAGCTCACCTTCCTGGACGTAGATAGAAGACCTTCGTCTTCCCGCAGGGCAGAGAATTTGGACTGCTCTTCAGTATCGAGAGGGAGGGGGAATGGTGTGGGGGGAGGAGAAGAGGAGTGGGGATAGGGGGAGGGGAGTGGGGGGAGGGGGCAATATTTGGGAGGAGGGGAGGGAAATGGGAAACGGGGAGCAGGTGGAAATTTTAATTAAAAAAGAATAAAAAATAAATAAAAGAAAAAAAAAAGCCAGGAAAAAAAAAAAAAAGAAGTGGGAATGTACCAAATAGAAATGTTGCCAGTCTGTCTGTAAGAATGGGGAAGGTATGGTGTGTGCATGTAAGTATATCTTATATTTCAGAGAACTAGCATATGAAAATGCATGCATTAATAACTAATTTCTCTTCTTTGTTTCTGTTTGTTTCTATTGTAAATAGTGAGATAAGAACACTATTGACTTACTACTTAGTCTACATTAGAACTAGTATATCACATGGTAGTAGTATCTATATTATATGCCCATCTGAGTCTGTCCCTTTGCAGGATAAGTGACAATGCAAACAATAGCAATGACACTAATAATAAACATAAATAATAGATATACCCAGAGACCTAGATAACTAAACTTTATTTTTAATGTCTGAATTCAGAAAGCTAACCACCACTTTTTATGAGAAGAAAAGCATTATTTTTGGAATCTCATGACTTCTACATTTTAATATTGTTCTAGTGTAACTTGGAGAAAAAAATGTATGTGATTATCCTAGAGGTTTATATTTTTACTTGACAAGTTTTTACTTTACAAGACCCTGTTATAGTTTTTCAGGGTATAAGGATGGTCAACATAGGAGAAATGAAGAATGTGTTTGGGAAAGTATAATACAAAACAATGTGATAACCTTAGATAAGGGAAAAAAACAGAGTGGTCATATAGAAGAGAGGACACACTTGAATACTCATTCCAATGCTTTTCAGGGGAGGAGTTATTAAAGTTTGCAAAACTGACCCAGAAACGAAGAATCTTTAGAGTACAGACAGAAATAAAAAGGGAGGTAGCAGTTCAAGGCAGAACAAACTTTATCATCAAAGGTCATTTGTTAAATATTCACTAAGCATGTATTGAGTACCTTGGTGTGAGTTACAGCCTGCAAGTATTTTGGGACTTGAGCAGATATGAAGATACATGTTTACCTAGTAAAAATGGTAAAATATGATAAATTTGATATGAACAATGAATAGGGAAGATACTGAGAATAGAGAAGAAGCAATTTATTTTGACTAGAAGGTGGAGGAGATTGCATTTGGACTTGTTTAAGGACATAGGAATTCTGTGAGCAAAAAGGGAGGCAATAACATTTCAAAGAATGGAAAGAGAACTCTGCCTTGTTCAAGGTGGTGTTTCTGAAGATGCATGGGATACTTCTGTACTAACTAGATTTTTCACTCTACCTCAGAGTTACTGTCTTAAAGGAACCCAGTGCTTGTTTTAGAAATATTTCTGTAATTGATAAAGGATACAACTCTAGATAACAATGGTGATGTGCTATGGCTTCTTGGGGAAGAGACTAACTTGCAACAATTCAAGGTATATAAAACCAAAGGATAAAAGTACACTGTGAGAAGTCCTGGAAACACTCATCAGATCATACCCCAGAAACAGGTTATATAATGCTTTATTAACCTTGAATTTTCTTAACACTAATGAGAAAAGGACAACAGCAGCAGAGAGACATTGGATAATCAAAAAGTCTTCTGAAATAAAGCAGCCGGTGTATTTCAAGAATGTGTTGACCTCATAATGAAAGCCATAATGAAAGTTGAAGGAGTTTTGCTCTTGTTTCCTCAAGAGAAGAAAATCTATGCATACCATCAAAATTCACAAAGATTCACATTGAAAAAAATAAATCTCCTGAGAAAGAGAAATGACAGCTCATCCACAATGGTGACAACCATACAGGTGGTAAGGAAATCATATAAGGTTGTGGAAGCATTCTGCTCTTGTGTTTATAGGAAAATACACATCTTCAAAAATTCTAGAGACTCAGTCTATTTGGATGCTGACAGAATAAAAAAACAAGTATCCAATAAGCATCATCAAGAAAAAGGAATATGACTTGTAAGAACAGGTGAACAGGTGATATATATATATATATATATATATGAATATATAGAGCTTGCTTTGGAGATGGACAATGGCTCTGTCATTCTCTAAATCCAAACATGTTGTTAAAAGAAAAATTCAGAGTTTCTGTCTCATGTCTCATATCACGTCTGGTTTGGGACAGAAAGAAGAAAGAATTTCGAAAAAATTTTAGTTTTCTTCATACCTATTTTTGTCTCTCTCATACCTTCTGTTGAACATATATGTCTGTATATGTTTATACAAATAATGTTTAATAAACATATTTATTTTCCACAATAAACAATGAATTTTCCTGCAGTAATATTTGATGTTTCCAGGAAGAAGATGGGGCCCCACAATAACAACTTCACCTGGTTGATATGACATCATGATACTGATAGTGTTACTATAAGACCTGTTTTGGATACCAGCTGCTCAAGTTGGTTCCAACTTGCTTAGGTGAAATGGTGCAGTTTTTCACAATGTTCTGGCCAGAATTCAAATAGGAACCTTAGAAAAACCTACCAAATATTTAGAGACTATTTTCAATTATACCATATAGTAATCTTGAACCTTAACCATAATTTTACTTTCACAGAATCCCATAGAAAGAACAAGGCCCCCATGACAGCTGGAAGTAATTCTAGAAAACAACATCCCCTCTCCCAACAAAGCTTGTCCTCAAGGTTAGGGAAATCATTTAGGGATTGATTATAATTAGTAGAAGGTTGCGGGTTGGGGAAAATTATGTAGGATCAAGGATATCTTTGGGAAAAAAAGGAGAGCAAATTGGATGCGATAATAGATTTGTGTGAGCTTACTCACTCTAATAATAATAGTGAGTAATAGAGTGAATACTTACGATCTATCATTTATAGACAATTTACATCGGTATAGATTCTTGTATATTGATACAAACTTAAATTGTATTGAATATATTCATTTTTGTCTATAATATTTGTATATCTAGGCAAAGTTATGTTGTTATATTGTATGCATGCATGCTTCTACCTCTGCTTAAGACATTTTGTATATTGATACAATTTTAGGATATATTTATCATATTGCAATATACATTTCTACCTCTGATTAAGATACTTATACATTGTTTACAATTTGGGATCATTGTTGTCATTTGTTGCATAGTTTTATAAAGATTGTTTAATATTCTAATATGAAGTCTTAAAGTTATATAGGTCAATATAACATTCATTGGTCAATAGTCATCCGTGTTTGTCATACTTATAGTTAGACTAATCAGGTTCTTTAGACACATAGACATTGTATTCTGCAAAGATAGATAATGTTCAACTACTTCAAAGAGCTATAGAATATGGCATTTAAATAACTTAGGGTTCTGTTGACATGAGACACAATTGCTCCTGGCAGAACCCATCTATTCCCGAGAGATTGTTAGGCACAAAAGACACTCCACTTGGAGCTTGTTTTCTTCTTGAGAAAACTGGCCTTTGGGGAAGGAACTGCCCATATATTGATCCTCACAAAATGCACAATGTCCAGACAGGACAAGCAGGATACAAGAAAAAAGACTGTCAAGTTTTGCCAAGACAGGGTAAGATGGTTTTGAAAAATTTCCTGCCTCTGAATATGGTCTGTTAATTACTCTAGGCCTTAGCCAACATTCGTTACTCCAGTGTTGCAAACGAGACTTTTGGTGATTGCCATTTGTTGCACATTTTGGAAGTTGCTTGATTGCACTTCTTGCTTACTCAAGTAATATTAATTCCCTTCTCAGGTCTTAAATGGGGTTGAAGACCAGATAATTGTAGTTACTTTCCTCTCATGACTTGGCCAATTTATTTATTTTACAAGAATTTTACAAATTCATTAGGATAGGATAATTATTGAAACATTTATTACATGCTTCTTGCTTGATATTGTTTATGTTGGTTGTAATTCTAATTTTTATACTTGATACTTGTTCTTATTGCATATAACTTTGCACTAGACTTAGAACTTTCTTATTTAAAAGAAGGGGAGGTGCTGTAGGAATTCCTCCTGCCAGTAGCTTTTAATTTACCCACCCACTGGTGAATGGCCTCTTAAACTATATATATATATATATATATATATATATATATATATATATATATATATATGTGTGTGTGTGTGTGTGTGTGTGTGTGTGTGTGTCTGTGTGTGTGTGTGTGTCTGTGTGTGTGTGTCTGTGTGTGTGTAAATGTAAATAGGTGTTTGTCCTCTTTCCCAGCTGGCTGGATTCAGTTGCTGTTCCCCACTTGAGCAGAGGATTGTGATGTGTGAGTCTACCCCTAAATAAATAACCTTTTATTATACTCAATTCTGAGCTATTGTGGGATTTCTTTTTTGGAGTCCTTCTTTATAACCACATGCAATTATTATTCTTTCTGGAGATTTAAAAAATTCTGTGGCTGAGGGTTTAGAATCTGGTGTTGTATGAGCCTGCTTGTTCATTCATGGATGTCCATACCTGAAAAAAATCACTCAGAAACTGTATGATTTAAATCACTGCTGGGTACCATTTGTTGACAGTAGTTTCTGTCCTACATCCATTTAGTCCCAAAGAAATACAGAGGCTTACATTAATTATAAACTAGTTGGCATAGTAGCTCAGGATTTCTTATTGATTAATTTTTACATCTTAAATTAGCCCATAATTCTTGTCTGTGTTAGTCACATGGCTTGGTACCTTTATTAGTGAGGCATTCTCATCTTGCATCCTCTGCGGCTGTGTCATGGCTGAAGACTCAACCTTTCCTCTTTTGTTCTGATCACTCTGCCTATATTTCCTGCCTGACTATTGGCCAATCAGCATTTCATCAAAATACAAGCAACAAATCTTTACAGGGTACAAGACAATTGAGCCGCAGCAATCTGTAATGTTAGATTTGAAAACAACCATGGAACTAGATCTTCTGTAAAATTCTCAAATTGAAGGGAAAAAAAGGGGAGTCCATGCTTGCACAAAGAGAAAACCTATGCTGAGACTCAGACACCTTGTCTGTCTACTTCAATAGCCTTGAAATGTCCTTGAAGAGCCCATTATAGTATTGTATTGGTGTAGGAGTTCCTTCTATTTGTGTGTTGCTTTCATGAGTTAATGAATAAAGAAACTGCCTTGGCCTAGTTGATAGGGCAGAACTTAGGTAGGTGGAGAAAACAGAACTGAATGACTGAATGCTGGGAGGAAGAAGGGCAGAGTCAGAGAAGCCATAGATCCTCCACCAGAGATGGACTCTGGTTAGAATCTCGGGTAAGCGACTGTCAAATGGTGATGCACAGATAATGGACATAGGTTGAGCTAATATGTAGGAGTTAGCCAATAAGAAGTTAAGAGTTAATGGCCAGGCAGTGTTTTAATTAACACAGTGTTTTAATTGATTCTGTGTGGTTATTTTGGATGTAAGCTAGCCAGCCAGCGGGAATAAATAAGGGACCCTCTCCTTACAACTTGTAACATAAAACATGCTGCAAAGAGTGCTGTGTCAAAGTAGCAACAAATAACTATACTTCTGGTCATCTATGGGAAAGTCTGTTTTCAGCAGCCAGGGAATGTGAACAGTGGTACTTGTTCACAGAGGCTAGTAGTTATTTATAAAGCCAACATATATATAAGAATATGTTTTGCTAGGAATGATTATGATATTAGAGTCCATTTTGATACAGGTGAGCCTGGTCAGTTCTTAGTCTAATTTGTTTTCAGTAAAATGTACTGTAGTGGGGAGCTGCGGGCTGTGTTCCTGCCGCCCCAGCTCCTGGATCTGTAGTGGGGAACTGCGGGCTGTGTTCCTGCCGCCCCAGCTCCTGGATCTGTAGTGGGGAACTGCGGGCTGTGTTCCTGCCACCCCAGCTCCTGGTCGCCTGGCTAGCTTATGCCCCGAAATAACAACACACAAACTGTATTCTTTTAAACACTGCTTGGCCCATTAGCTCTAGCCCTTACTGGCTAATTCTCATATCCCAATCAACCCATCTCTAATAATCTGTGTAGCACTAGTCTTACTGGGAAAGATTCAGCATGTCTGACCTGGTGGCTTGCTTCATTGCGTCTGCCCTGGAGAGGAGAGGAAATGGCATCTGACTCTGAGAGGAGCTATCGAGTCTGAGCTCACTTCTTCTTCCTCCCAGCATTCTCTTCTGTTTACTCCACCCACCTATGTTCTAACCTATGAGGGCCAAGCAGTTTCTTTATTTTTATCCAATGACCTTCCTCCATCATTTCCCCTTTTTCTGCTTAAACAAAAAAAAAGGAAGGCTTTAACTTTAACATAGCAAAATTACATATAACAAAACAGTTATCAAGTAAGAATTACAGTTAGAGTATTTATATCTATTTTATCTTTTATCATAACAAAGGAAAACTATTAACTATAACTATCTATCTATTCTTCTACTCCACCAAAAACTCCAGAAGGATATAATACTACCTAAGTAAACAAGAAATAAGTAACTTCTAAAACTCTAGAAATGACAGAGACAACTTGCTGCCTGGACAGTAACCCAAAGTTCCTCTGTACCATTGGGGCATCCATCTTCAGCCTACAGGCCCATAGTATTGAGAGACATTTCCATGAAGCAGGAAATTTTAAAGGCAGTTCAGTCACTATTTGCTGTGTCCTGCAGAATGTTTCGCAGACTCCTTCATGAATCAGGAACCCCAAAAGATCATCTCACTTTTAGGCAAGTTCAGTAGTCCTCTCTCTGCGGGTTCTCTGTGTCCAGGCAATAGTCCAGGCAAGAGCAGTTTCTTGTCCAAATGGCTATCAAACTCGATAACGATTCTCTTCAATGTGCATATTCTTCTTGAAGTAGATTGGTGCTGCCAGGAGCAGACATGTCTCATTGTCATGAAAAACCCTAAGTTATTAAAACACTTAAAATGCCATATTTTATAATATTTGAAAGATAGGAAGAATGCCTATCTAAAATATATCTATGTACATCTAGAAAATCTAACTAATATGACTACAAACTTGACTATTCATTTTTAAATGAACTACACAATCACAATACCTTAATCAAGATCAGATATACATACATACATACATATATATATACATATAACAAAATTGACCTTAAATTTATATCAACAAAGCAAAACTTATACCAATGTAAATTATCCATATCTATATCATATCCCCCTTTAAATGTAAAAAAAAAAACATTTATAAACAATATTTGGGAATATGGACGTAGTTATTTCTCTCCAAACTGCTTCCTGCTGAATGGGGGCGCTGTTAATCAGATATTTCAGGGTATAACCTGTGTGCTAGGTTCATCTCAGTTGACAGTTGAGCGAAGTAATTTTTTGAAGGTGTTCACTGCAACCTTTCAGGAGGGCGTGGTCTATCATACCATATTGGGATGGAAGCAATCCGTAGGGTGTCATCATCTGTGAAAACAAAAGAAGAATCTCTTTTCCAAAGTATCATATCCTTAGATCCAAATTCTGAAGTCAAGGTATTTTCAAGATATCTATCTTGTATTAGTTCAGCAGCATTTATAAACAAATATCTTTTAGCAGCTGTTGCTCCTTCCTAAGCATTCAAACAATTCAAACAGAGCATAATAGCATACAGTATCAAAATTCTCTGTGTATTTTCCATCTTTGTGTGGCTTTATTTTAACTCTTTTGTTCACTTTTACTTTTTGAGACAGGTTTTCTGTATATCTTTGTTCTGGAATAACTCTTTAGATCAGGCTGTCCTTGAACTCTCAGAGATCCCTCTGTCTCTGCCTCCCAGGCACTGGGATTAAAGACGTGTGCTACCACACCTTGAAGTCACAGAGGTCAATCTTCCTCTGACTCCCAAAAGTTGGGATTAAAAGTGTGTACTACCACACCCAACTACTCTCTTTCTTCCTTTTTTTTTTACTTTTAAGAACTTTAACTTTTAGCCTGCATATATTTTTAACACACTGTAAATCATTTAGAAGTTTTTTTGTTTTTGACGCCCTCTTTACTGTATCTCTCTCTGTTTTTCTGACCACATGAGTCTTTAATTTACCAAGCAATATAGGTAGGATTAAAGCCGTGGCTTTGACGGCTGGATTCAGCCCATTCCTTCACTTTCCAGTCTCATGGCAGAGGTACCGACTGTAGCCATCTTTATTGCCACAACTCTATGGCATTTCAAGGTCCCTGCCAGCAAGCAAGCTGCAACACTATATCCACAGACAACACTCAAGTCCTCTCTCTGTAGTCGGCCCCCCTGCCTCAAACAGTCAGAGTTTGCCCTGGCAGGATGGACCAGAAAAACCAGCATTTTAAAACAGCACAACTTTTTTCCTGCTACGGCTGAAAACTGAAAAGCATTCATTCAGCTTTTCATCAACACCATTTAAGTGTTTCGTGGCAGGACCTCTTAAAAGAGCTGCAAGGTTTGCAGCTAAAGCTGAGTCAGGAAGCCTCTCTTAGATGAGAGCGCTTGCTTGCCTCTAGCAAGCGGGGCAGACCTGAGAAATTGCTGGTACCAAGAAAACATGCTTTACTCTATTCTTTCCCAAGCTTTCTCAGGCTTTCTGTGGGCGCAGTTATCCATGTGGGCGCCATTCTGTTGTGGGGAGCTGCAAGGTTTGCAGCTAAAGCTGAGTCAGGAAGCCTCTCTTAGATGAGAGCACTTGCTTGCCTCTAGCAAGTGGGGCAGGCCCGAGAAATTGCTGGTACCAAGAAAACATGCTTTACTCCATTCTTTCCCAAGCCTTCTCAGCCTTTACGTGGATTTCAGTCATCCACGTTGGGCACCATTCTGTGGTAGGAGCAGTGGGCTGCATTCCTGCCACCCAGCTCCAGGTCGCCTGGCTAGCTTATGCCCCGAAATAACAACACACAAACTGTATTCTTTTAAGCACTGCTTGGCCCATTAGCTCTAGCCCTTACTGGCTAATTCTCATATCCCGATCAACCCATCTCTAATAATCTGTGTAGCACCAGTCTTACCGGGAAAGATTCAGCATGTCTGACCTGGCGGCTTGCTTCATCGCATCTGCCCTGGAGAGGAGAGGAAATGGCATCTGACTTTGAGAGGAGCTATCGAGTCTAAGCTCACTTCCTCTTCCTCCCAGCATTCTGTTCTGTTTACTCCACCCACCTATGTTCTAACCTATGAGGGCCAAACAGTTTCTTTATTTTTAACCAATGACCTTCCTCCATCAATGTACAGCTGACCTGAAGTCTTTTTGAATATGTTACATTGGCACATGTCATGGAAATGCACACTAAACATATGTGGCAAAATTATGTCTAAATGACTGACTCCTTTGTGATTTGGGGGAAGTAGGTCATCATTTGGCACCCCATTCCTTCAAGACAGTTGGGAATCTATAGCTGCCTTTCCAGCCTTACAAGGCATGTTAAGTGGATAGTATATGATAATGCATAGAATGAGCTTTTGTGAATGCTGCTTTTCAAGGTGATTACTCTGCAATTCCGTGATACCATTTATTAGGTTGAAAGGAGAAGGAATAAATAAATCTAGATTTTTTTATGTAAATATAAATATAATATATATTATTGAAAATAGTTATTTTCATATAATATATTCTGACCAATGGTTTCTCTTTTCCCACTTCCTCCCAGACTTTCCACTCTTCCCAGATCTTCCCCACCTCCCCTCTCACCCAACTTCATGCTCTTCATTTCTTTTTCTCTCTAGAAAGCAAACAATCAGGGAAACAAACACACAACAAACAAAACAGAATAAAAATAAAAACAAAGAAAACACAAGAAATTTGCATACAGACACACACACAACAGAAAAACAAAGTTAAAATCACAATATGCAAGCAAAAAACCAGTAAGACAAAAGGGGAAAATGCCCAAACAAAGAAATAAGAGACAAAAATTCTACAAAACATATCATTCAGTTACCTTAATATCTTTTGCATTAACCTTCTACTTTTGGGTATTGGACCTGCCCTTAAATGTGGTTCATACACCCAGTGAGACACCACTGGAGAAAACTAAGTGATTGTCTACTGGAAGTAGTTTTTTTGGTTTAGGATGAGTACTCATATCTGTTTTCCCCTCTCAGCACTGGGGCCCCATCTGTCAGGGATCTATGCAGGCCCTGTGTGTGTTGTTTCATTCTTTGTGAGTTCATGTGTGCATTATTGCCTGTTGTACAATAGTTCTCATTGCATCTGTAAAACAATGTTTCCTTATTGTCATTCATTTTTTCTGGCTCTTGCAATATTTCTGCCTCCTCTTCCACATAGTACCGTGAACCTGGAGGGGAAGGGTTTAATGAAGACATTCCATTGAGGACTGAATGTTTCAAAGCTGTCAGTCTCTGCACATTGTCCAGTTGTGGATGTCTCTGTTAATTGTCATTTACTTCAGGAGCCAGGATTCTTGCTGCAGAGTTCTTTTCTATCATCATAACTTTGTGCTAATGTGCTTCATATTAAACACACCCAACTTCTACAACAATCTAATGAAATAGATGTTATTTAAACCTCAAAAACAATCTAAATTGAAAATCAAAGTTTTATTTGATTCATATGACTTCATATTTCAACCCAACCCAATGATTCCAACTCCTAGTAGAACCTTGCATCTGAGCAGCTCACTGCCTCTTGGAGTTTAGGGTTCCCTTAGCCATCACCAGAACTGATGGTTTATTTTCCAGCAAAAACAATAGATCATGAAACAATGGCCAAAATGATTTCCCAGACTGTGAAGCTACTCTGTAGCCCTGGGTCCGCCAGTTCTCAGTCTGGCCATTTCACCTCCTACTGAAGATGACAGTGATATTTCCCCCACTATTTTATCACAGAAGTGTGGTGATAAAAGCCTCTCTTTTACAGCCCCTGTGAAGTACAGTGTTTGCAAAGATAGCTCACTGATCAACTGCTGCCAGAGCCCTTGAGTGCTCTGTCCCTGCAGAAAGTACTTGTTTTAATGGCCTAGAGGAAAAACCCTTTAATAAGATCAAATAAGCTACCTGTGAAGAAATCGGCATCTCAGTCTCATGGGATGGAGAAGTAGCTTTTATATGTTGGGTTAAATTTTGAGAACTGTTGGCTCTTTGTGACTGCAGGGAGGAGAGATGGATGCACATTTGCTCTTCCCCCTCTTTGCTGTCTCACTTTCAATAGCATCGTCTTTCTATATTTATCTGTCTTTCAGAAGCACTAACATGAAAATTCCAGATGTAATTCACATGGGTTTGAATACATGCCATTCTAAGGAGTGTGATAAAATCTCGAGCCCCCTACTCTCCTCTGTGTTGAACATGAATCTTTCTTTGTCTGTAGCATCCCTGCTGAAGCAATGTGGAATCCACCTGCCCATCCATCACCAAGTAGCCCTCTGTTACCACAGGCACTGTCTGCTGCAGCATCTCAGTGCTTCTGTTCTGGTAACTTGTGCTTTACTTAATATTGGGCACCTAAGTACCTGAGTAATGATGCTAGTAAATTCATTACAGTATATTATTGTAAGTCCTCCATTTTATGAACTGTTGTTTTTAATTTCCTACTGTACTTGACCCACGAATTAAAATTTTGTTGTAACTGTATATGTGTAAGGAAGATATAGTATATATGAAGTTCATTATTATATGAAATCGAAATTTCAGGCATCCACTAGGCTTTGGGTACACAAACTCCATAGACAAAGAGAACGAAGATCTCTTGTTGATTGAACATACCAGATAAAAGACAAATTTGCATATCAGTCTACTCTTCTGTTACTGTAACTAAATAAATGAGAACAAGTATAGAACAAAGAAAAGATGTGTATTTGTGTCAGTGTTGCTAAAGGGTACAGTGTTTACCTTGCTTTTACATTCTGGACTTGACTGGATCCTAATGGTCTCTCTGGGTGTCACAACTTGGGTACAGCAGGTAGTGCTGTTTGGAGAGGAGAATGAAGGGCAAGAGCTTTTCTGGAAGACTTATGTCACTGGAGAAAGGCTTTGAGAGTTTATCCCTCCACTTCCAGTTTGTCTTCTATGCTCCTTGAATGCAATACTTGTGATCTTTCAGCTTCCCATTCCTGTTGCCACATATTCCCTGAAATTATCAACATTTAACTATCTGGAACTATAGGGCAAAGTAACCTCTTCTTTGATTCTTTAAGTTGATTTTTATACTGGTATTTTATCACTGCAACAGAAAATTGACGACTTTACCCACTATTCTCCATAAAGCTTCTCATACATGAACCCTGGAATGATGAACCAAAGCCAAAATATAGGAGATTATGCATGGTCATGAATTTCCTGGACAACACATGTCTATCTTTCCACCTGACTGTGTAAACTGAAGATGGGTGTCTATGTAGCATTCCTGATCAGGACATGTAAAAGATGACTAGCACACATTATTTACTCAATATATTTTAGTTGATTCAATTTTCCCATTTCTTTACATTTGCAGACTGAAGCATCTCTATTTCATAAATCTTAATTTCAGACGGTTCCAAAATCCTTTTATGAGTGTCACTGTGAGGCTATATATAGATGGAAGTGTCTGTCAGGCTTATTATTAATTAGCTCTTACAACTTAAATTAACCCATAATTCGTATCTATGTTTAGTCACATGGCTTGGTACCTTACCCAGTGAGGCATTCTCACCTGGATGGTGACTGCTGACTGAGCCTTTCCTCTTCCTAGAATTTTCCTAGTCTGGCTGCCCAGCCTAACTTCCTTCCTGGCTGCTGGTCAATCAGCACTTTATTAAACCGATGTGAGTAACAACTCTTTACAGGATACAAAAGAATTATTCCTCCCCCACTTCTGTTTTTTTTCTTTTCAAAACAAGAACTCTGAATCTAATCTCCTTTGTTTATCTTTTTTTCCTGACCATTATTCATAACAACTTATAATCAACACTCTAAACAAAGACAAACATTCATAATTTATTTTTGGAAATGTGGACATAGTTTTTTAGGCTACTTCCTGCTATTGTGGGTGCTGATAATCTTATGGAAACCCAAAGAAAATGTATGATTATGGTCAAGTCCTGACTGGAGTATTCTTTGAGGATAGATCATGTCAGCCATCAGTTTTGAGGCTATTCTGGATGTAAAGCTCAGAGGAAACTGCAACAGTTACAAATTGAAAATTTCACATCTAACCTCAACTAATGCATTGTAGTGAACATGAATACAAATTAAAAATATCTTATAAGATGAACTTCAGGATACTGTGTTAAGATGAAACATAAAGAACTTTTCTGTTGAGACTTCTGTTGTTGCCTGAAGATAACTCTTTATATATATGAAAATATTCTAAAATATCAAAGAAACCCAAATCTGGATTCCTTTAGTCTAAAGCATTTGGATAAGGGGTGTTCACTGTATGTGGTTATCAGAGTTAAAGACTCATTTGTTGTATTCCCTAAATATTTATATATCTATTAATTCTGGAAGACATATGCAGGACTGAATTCTCAATCCTGATGATGGATTCACAGCAGCAAATGTGTTACACAGAGCCCATAGCCTGCTTAGTCAGGATTTCTCAGCAAGCACCAACTTACATTGACAATTGGCAAGTACCCTAATATGTTAAATATTACTTTTCTTCCTTTTATCTTTCCTTTCTTGGGTCTTCTACTTTATTCCAGTATTAGATGTAAGAATATTTGGCTTTTCCAGATTTCTACTTTATATTAAGCATCAATCTTTATTGTATGTGAAGCAAAGGCATCTTTTGGTCATACTACATTCATTTTTTTCTATAAAAATAGTTGAAAAAAGATTTAAGAACTATTTGAGAATTTTGAAGTTATTGTTTTAATAATTGAGAACAGTTTGAAATTCTTAGGAGAAGTGGAAAAAATCATAGGAATGTAATATTTCTGTGGTGGGAGACAAAACACTGGCATTCAAGAAGCTGCCTGCCCCTTAACTCCAGAGACAGTTAGTCAGAAGGATAGAGGTTTAGTGCTCATTTAAATGGGCCCCAATATCTCTGTAAAATCACCAGGCTGAGCACAGATGGTGGTATTTTAAATCCATGGGGAGCTTGACTTACAAAGGACGACAAAGTGTTTGACAAAGTCTTTGTTGTCACCATGCTACAAAGCATCTGGGGGGGAGATGAAAGAGTTCCATGGACCATTAGCACTTGAGAAATTCAACAAATGTGTAGATAAGAAAAATGTTGACTAGTGACACTAAGAGGAACTCTACTTTTCTCTAAAGACATCCAAGAGATCAAAGAATAGAATAGATTTTGATGTTAAATAATTCCTGTTCCCATTGAATGAACATTTTTTTGAGTACCTGCTGATGTGTCTGTCACCATTCTATCACTATAATAAATATCAAGACAGATGAGATAATCTGCTTTTCCTATTAAAAGAACAACAAAAAATGTCATTCATTTATTCACTTTTTATCCTTTCAACCAAATTGAAAATATGACACTAGTCATTGGGCAATGAAAACATTAACCTTATTATGGATAGAGCTTATTGCAGAAATGACAAATTCTCTTACTAAAAATATAGTACCTTTATAAGATAGTCACTCTAAAAAACCACTCTAGAAGCACTGTCAAGCAAGTCTTTAATTGTGTGTGTGTGAGCACACACACACATGAGCGTGAGTACATGCACATATATATGAAAATACCTGTGGAGTCCAGATGTGTGAGACTCATTTGGAGCTTGAGTGTTACAGGTGTTTTTACAGTGACTCAAGTTTGGGTCTTTATGGTAGAATAGCAAGTCAAGTATTCTTAACTGTGGTTCTAGTTGTCTAGCCTTATCTTGATACTTTTTCACAGAAAAAAATAATGAGAAAGAGTATTATGGGTTGGGACGTAGAGTGTTATATCTTTGGAAACAGTGACTGGTGATTCTGGGTTAGGTCATAAAGATCTAATCTAGTATTGCACATGTTCCCCCTAGGAACTATGTTCCCCCATGCAAACTATGGGTCTAGTTTCTAAGTTCAAGGCAAAATGACAGTATGCTTGTTTGACTCTGTAAAGTTTATCAGTCTATCAGAAGCCCTATGTTCCAGTCTTTGCATTGCGATGGTCCCAGCAGTCGATATTGCCAGGACCATTGAAAGTATGCTTAGCTTGGGTTTTTATATGGACTTTAAAAAGGACCAGACTAGTACTTCAGGCGAAAATCCATGTTTGTTTCACATGGGAGTCAAAGAGCCCTGTGTCTCTGGCTTACAACTTCCTTCCCCCAGTCCTTTAGAAGTATCATTAAAGTTAAAGCTGAATTTTTCTCTTATTTCTTAACATCAAAGCTTGTCAACAAAGACCAAATAATTGAGGGACAAATCGTGGAGAAATCTTCAATTTAGATGTGAACTATTGTCACAAGTTCCATAGGAACAATAATCAAATTATTTAAAACACTAAAATTATCCTGAATTTTAAAAAGTAAAGTTAAAATTCATCAAATTCCACAAATATGCTTAAGATTTGAAAAATGTGAAAGTTGATGGAAGAAGGTTAACTTCTAGACTTTGCTTGAAAGAAAGTCTTCAACTACCACCAAGTATCTATTCCCATGTCATACTCAACTGGTGATTTTTTTTCTATCAGTAGAATGGAAGTCAATGTAGTTGACAGTTAGCACACATTTTTTGGCACTTAAGAGATCTCTATCTGGTTCAGTCCAAGCACAAATATTATTTATTATTTTCTCGTTGGTCCACTCAACTTCAACTGATTCCTTCTTATCTCCAACACAGTATGTCTACATTCATCTCTCTCTACCTATGAACCTCTTTCCAGACAGAAACATTTTCCTGCCTTCTCAGAGGAATATCTTTTAGGAACTTGATTGAATCTCACTTTCGTGGCTAAAACTGTTATTTTCCTGGAAGGAGATAGTGAGAGCTCATACTGGAATTTCATAGTATGTATGTCTACCTTTACTACAGTACTTGTCCCTTCTCATTTAAAAAGAGGAAGAATGTCTTATTTCATTTGTTCTCATTCCTCTGGAACTGATAATAATAACTTTGACTTTTTCCTTCTGCTTTATTGAAGATGTACTTAATATAATTTATTATAGTTACTTTGTAAGTAGGCGGGAGCACATGTGTCACTTCCTGTGGTGTGTGCATGTGTGTGTGTGTGTGAGAGAGAGAGAGAGAGAGAGAGAGAGAGTCAGATGACAACTTGCTGAAGCTCTTCTTTTCCCATGTGAGTGCTCAGTCTTAAACTTGGATGTAGTAGTACCAGAGTTCCACAATAGTCCAGAATAGAATATAAAAATGGTTTATTTATTTGGGGTTAAACTCACAATAAGGATAGCAATCCACAGTCCTTTGTGTGTACTGGCAACTGGAACCAAATCCAGCAGGAAAAGGGGCCACACAAGCCTTTTGTCTGCACTTATAATGCATGAGATAATACTCAAAGTGAGCCATTATCTTAAAGGCTATTGTCTGAAGGAGTTCCCACAATACCTTCCTCTTTCATCTTAATAATAGAGTTTTAAGCCTAATACCAAACTATATACAATAAAAACAAGTATCAAGTATTGTCCAGGGAAAAGAAGAGGCAAAAGCATGCATAAAAATTAGAATTACAAGCAGCATGAACATCAGACAAGGAGCATGCTAAATGCTTCAATAGTTACATTATTTTAAGGAGTCTAAGTTTTATATTAAAAATGGCTTAACTAAGTCTTGAGAGGAAAGTAACTATGACTTTCTAATCCTCAACACCATCAAAGACCTGAAAAAGGAAATAATATTACCTGAGTAAACAGGAAGTGCAATCAAGCAACTTTCAAAAAGTACAAGAAATGACAGAAACAACTGGCTACCTGGACAATCACCCAAAGTCTCATTTGCAATGTTGGGACAACCAACTTTGGTTGAGGCCTAGAGTATCTGACAAGCCATTCTCAGAGGCAGGAAAATTTGAAAAACTGTCTTTCCCTGTCTTGGCAAGGATTGTCAGTCAATTTGGATTGCTTTGTTTTCTCGGCGTATAACAAAGGTTTATTTATTTGGGGATAAACTCACAGTGAGGGTACTGATTCACAGTTCTCTGCTTGCACTGGGAATTGGAACCAAATCCATGAGATAAATGGGCTATGCACACTTTTTTTCTGCTCTTATAGTACATAAGACCACACCAAAAGTGGGCCAGTTTCTAAGGTCTATTGGCTGAAAGAGTTCCCCAACATTTGGGTCTGCAGTTTTGTACAGCAAGCATCTTTCCTAGTGAGCTGTCATGCCAGTTTGCTCCTGTCTATCTTTCCTGTACTCTGCACTATATGACATTAAGGTTGTCCTATGCAGAGCTAGGATTTATAACCTTGGCATTTGTCACCTTTATGACTTGTTTTGCCGATGGCACATTGGCGGCTATGGCAGGAAACTTGGAAATTCCTATAGTCTTGCGTGTATCTGCATGTTTCTTACATTTTCTTGAGTAGAATCATGGAGGATGAAGACAGGCTAAGACTGAAAGACCCTTGTTTCCAAGGGCGGTGGGAGAAATCCCCCCCCCAATAATTCAGGCCAACAGATGCAATCAGCAAGAGGTGTCTTTACTGATTACACAGGCGCCTGTGGGTACGTCAGCAGCTTATGCCAATTGAGCACACTGGGCAAATTCAAACAGCCATATTTATAGGGAAAAATGATTACATAAGAGGGAAGTATAGCACAAGCATTTCATTGGCTCTCAAATTGGCAGGCTTAGCTCACCCTGGGCATGGCCCCATGTCTACTCTCGATTTTCTCTGAAATACCATAAAGACAGATAAAACACCCTGCAGCCAGTTGGCAGTTTAGATAGAATGCCTTGGGGGGTAGAGTATTCCCTCTCCTTAGCCTAGTCAGTTAGTCTGCAACCCATAGATATCCAGTTTTAGCATCAGCTGAGCACGGAGGCCCAGCTAATTTTTCAGCAGAGTTTAACATAGTATGTAGGCACGGGGGTCTTTCAGGTATGAAAGGTATGGGGGTTTTTCAAGGCATGGCCAATTCGATTTAGTTATAGCTGTAAACTAACCTACATAAGCCAATAACCAGCTGTCCCAGACATGTAAGTCTAATAAAGTACAAAAATAATTGTTATATAATGATCCAGATTATAACACCAGTGCAAAGGTTCATTGCTTAAATAAACACTCACTTGCTTCTTCACACCACTAAACTGTTTTGATTGGATTTCAGGTAGCTATTTTGTGGATATAAATAATTGACATCCCTTCTGCTTCTACTATTAGATAGGGAGTATCCTGAGAGCAATGATTATGTAAGAGTCATTATTTTTTCTTCACATTTCCTCCAAAGTTTGGTTGACTACCAAATTAAAAATAGCATAGATGAAAAACAAATATGTAAGAAGTAGAGACACAGGTAAAACATAATTGGGATGAAATGAAAATTGTTAGCAGTGGCAGGAGGAAGCATTTCAGATTTTCAAAACAGCCTGATAGCTTTGACACTTAGGATCTGTGATAATTTACTCTCTGTTGCTGTGGTAAAAACACTCTGACCATAAGGAAATTAGGAGACCACAGAGTCTATTTCAGCCTGTATTTCCAGGTCACAGCCTGTCCTTGAGGGAAGTCAGATCAGGAACTCAAGGCCTAACTTGGAGGCAGAAACCTCGAAAGGAGGTTGCTGGTTTACTTTCAAACAAAAGCTTTATTTAGCTGTCTTTCTTGTACAGTTCAAGAACATCTGTCTAGGAATGGTACTTCCTTCTAGAGGGCTGTTCATAGCCATTAACAGCCAAGATATTCCTCCCTATGCATGCCCACAGGTCAATCTGATCAAGACAATTCCTCAGTTGATTGATGTTTCCTCTTGGATGACTCCAGGCTGTGTCACATTGACAATAAAAGCTAACTAGAACAGAGACCTCCACTCTGGTAAAGTGGGATCAGCTATGTACCACAATCACACTCCATCCACTGTGCAGCTCAGGTTAAATTAAATATGGCTGCTGAAGGTCACAGCTAGAGCTACTGACTCATTAGTAATCTCCTCAGTCAAACCTTCCACATTACTGTTTTGGCTCAAGAGGTTAATGACATCTTTTATTTAAAATGAGTTTTCAAGTACTCTGTGATTCCAGCTGAGCTGGAAAATAAATTGCTTCACCTTTGACCCCATCAAACTCTAAAACACAGCAACACAATCTAACAGTTTAATCCCAAATCTCTCAGAGAATTGTACCAACACACACACACACATACACACACGCACCCCCCACAAGCATACACACCTTTTTTATTTACATTTGGAGCAATATTCTTCAAATTTCTAACTTTAGTCTTAGATGAGTGCTTTTAAGTTGTATTTCTGATGAACCTTGAGTTCCAGAGAAAGTGTCTAAGAATATGGCAAGATCTACGTGATTCAAAAAAGAAAGTCTGTCCTTCATAATGAAATAGTGAAATAATGAAAAACATAGGGAGTAATCCTCAATAGTGAGAGAAAGATTAACCTTAAAATTAAATTTTGCTGAATGGATGCAGATGCTTTCTAGGTCTTGAGGATCTTGAGACCTGTGATAATGGGTGATGGTTAATCTAAATTATTAACTTGATTGGCTCTGGAATCAACTAAGAGATGCATCTCTGTGAGGTTTTACAGGGGCATAGCTAGCACGGACAACCGAGAGGAGAAGACTCTTCTCAGAACAGATAGAACCTTCCTACGGCAGCCCTGAGAGAAAATGTCAGGGGAAAGCAGTGCTGCCCATTACCTGCTTTTACTTGTTACAGTGGGCACATCTGTCTCACCATAGTCCCTGTGCTGCCATCCTTTACTGCCACTAAAGCCTAGCTTCTACAGTTTCCCGGCATGCTTCCCCCCATTTGTGAGGTCTTCTTACTATATCATCTTTTACAAGACCAGTGGCTCTCTAGGAGCTCTCCAGGCCTGCAGGGCTGTGGCAATACTAAAGCATTCAGCCTGGCAAAATGAACAGTTACTGAGTTCTCAGTCTCTCCAGTGTGAATACAGCCACTACTGGGCTATACAGTTCACACTGTGGAAGTCAAAATCTATCAAAACCCCCTTTGTAATATTTTCACTCTATTTCTTCTGGTCCTTTAGAGCAAAGGTTCTTAACTTGTGGGTTATGACCCCTTTGGGGTTGCATAGCAGATATTTATTTTGTGATTCATAACATCAGCATATTATAGTTCTAAAGTAGCAATGAAATACTTTTATGTTGGGGGTCACCACAACACAAGGAACTGTATTAATGGGTTGTAGCATTAGGAAGGTTGAGAACCACTGTTCTAGAAAATCCTGTCCTCTAGAAAACAAGGACTAAAAATTATATGGGATAATTATATTCCTCCCTTTCCCAAAGTGCTGGCTTGAGATGAAAGATGCCACTAGCTGTCTGTGATGCTCCAAACAATTACTCTGATCATTTTGCCCTTGATGTTTGATCATATAATTATTTAGACCTGAGCTAGGGACATGATCAATAGGACATGAACAAAGGCTTGGCTTACGGAGAATCCCTGGCTACATTTCAATATTTACACTGCGTGGAAACCAGTAAAAGGTGATTAGAAAGTATCCAGGAGAACGACAAGACTCAGGCCTAGAGGATGATTGTTGTAATAAGAGCGGCGGGGCTGCGTCCCAGGCACCAGGCCGCCCGCATGGCTAGCTTTATGCCCCAAAATAATTACACGGAAACTTTATTCTTTTAATCACTGCCTGGCCCATTAGCTCCAGCCTCTTATTGACTAGCTCTTACATATTGATCTAACCCATTTCTAATATTCTGTGTAGCACCACGAGCTGGCTTACCAGGAAAGATCTTAACCTGCGCCTGTCTGGAGTGAGAGAATCATGGCGACTCGTTGACTCAGCTTCTTTCTCCCAGCATTCTGTTCTGTTTACTCCACCCACCTAAGGGTTGGCCTATCAAATGGGCCTAGGCAGTTTCTTTGTTAATTAACCAATGAAAGCAACAGATTAATATAAGACCCACCTCCATCAGATGATGGGGCTTAGGCCTATGGGATGATGGGACCTAGGACTATGGGATGATGGAATTTAGGCCAGAGTGACATGTTTGTGGAGTGAATTAACTAACTGTAGACCAAATGATTTCTCCTGATGTAGAACAAGCATGCCTTTGGGGAAGGGTTTAAGACCTAAAGGGGACCCCCACATGTCATTTTATAATTTTTATAGTGATGTTATCTTAATTTTAATCATCCCAAGTGTCTACTAAGCTCTAAAACTGTGTGAGAAATTATAAGGATGACTATAGATTCACTTCATAAGGGACAGACTGTGAGTTAAATCCTTTTGTCATTATTAAGCCCAATGTTTGAAAAGTGGGATCTTTTTACATTTCATGCTCTGATATAACCTAAAAATAACTTAGAAAACCCTGTGATAAAGCTTTAAAATGAAGTGTTTTGAAAGGTAAAATGGAAGTGATGTGAGAACTCTTTTGACAGAAAGACGTCAAGCAGATAAAGAGACGACTTAAACATGCTAGCTGAAGAAAAACCTGTAATTCCAAAGACTACATTAGATAACAATGGCTGGGATGAGTCATTTTTTCTCACTTTTTCGATGAAAACTGTTTAATTATTGAAATATTTAACCATTTTTCTTGATGTACAATTCAAAACAAACCCTGAGGCAATTATCTGAAAGTTCAGCTGTTATTTATTTAAAATGAAAAAGGGTTACAGATTTCTAGATGTAAAGGCAGCAATTCAGAAGAGACATATCCTCAGAGCATTGTGGGAACACTCTTGTGCCATGGTGTCTCCTTAATGTGACTTCTGATGGTGACAAACAACTAGTTCTGATAAGCATTTCAGAGCAAATGTAAAAACAAAACAAACAAAACCACCCAAAACCACCACCAACAAAACTGTTCCTGGGTAAAAAGCAGCCAGTTCTTTAATTTAATTCTGTCCTAAGGCTTGTCTGGAATTTTAGGGGAAATAGGAAAAAGGAACAATCTCCATGCTGTTCAGTAAATTAGTTTTCAAATTTGCCTCCGGGAATAGGAAGTCCTTTCCTGGAGGGAATGTAGTTTATCTTTCTTCCTGCTTGCCTTGGCTTGAGTTTGTGATGATGGAGAAAGGTGTGGAGGCAAAAACCCTCTTCACTGTCAGGTCTGGACTGCACATCATAGGCAAGTCTCCAGAAAGGTATTATTTACTCAGAAATCTCAGTGTTGATCATTGTCGTTATAGTATTCTAAACTTCAAGTACTGAGTTTTGTAAAAACCTGATCTTATTTCATAGCCAGAGGTGATTCCAAAGACTTACAAACACCAATCTCCTAATTCGCAGGCATACCACATTGCTCTCTCATTGTAAGTAAGGCCTGGAGGGTAGGCAAAGGAATTTGTGATTAATACTTGCTCAGGATCTCAGCATATTTGAGTAATTAAACACAACCCACCCTGTTACATGAAGGTGGGCATTGTATGTAAGCTATCCTTTCTAGATTCATGTGTTTGTACACTTGTTCCCTCACTGCTGGTGCTGCTCTGGGACCTCGTGGAAAGTTCCAGAGGAAATAGGTTGTTGGAGGAGTAGTCTTGAGAGCAACCCTGCTCTTGGTCTTAGCCTCATTCTGTGTTTGCTGGAGAGAGATATGAACAGACAGCTACAAACATATGCCACCACAGCTGGAAACTGCTTCCACTAGCATGTCTTCCCAGCTTTATTTGGATGCACTTTCTGTTAGATCCCAAATCTGGGTTGCATGGCAGAGGTGCTTATTTAACATATCAAAACTGATATTGGCCTCACATTCTCCCTGTAGTCCCTTGGATCTTCCTTACTTATTCTGGGGCCCTCATGGCTTACATACCCTGCCTCTAACCCCCAACTCTCCAGCCTAGGGTGCTGAGCTGTTATTCCCTATATAACGCTACCATTTTTGTTATCTGCCCTCTTCGTACCTTTGAGCCTCCTAGCTGCTGCACCTCATCCCCTCCTTTTTCCCCTCCAACTTCTACAGCATGGCTCAGGGACAGGTCTACTCTGGACTCTCCCAGGTGTCTCTGTCCCTGTCTCTAGCTAAACTCCTTATTTATTAATTAATTAATTAATTTATTTATTTTTATTCTTTTTTAATTAAAATTTCCACCTGCTCCCAGTTTCCCATTTCCCTCCCCCTCCTCCCACATATTGCCCCCTCCCCATAATCCCCTCCCCCATCCCCACTCTTCTTCTCCTCCCCCCACTCCATTCCCCCTCCCTCTCGATACTGAAGAGCAGTCCAAATTCCCTGCCCTGCAGGAAGTCCAAGGTCCTCCCACTTCTATCTAGGTCCAGGAAGGTGAGCATCCAAACAGGCTAAGCTCCCACAAAGCCAGTTCATGTATTAGGATCGAAACCTAGTGCCATTGTCCTTGGCTTCTCATCAGCCTTCATTGTCCGCCATGTTCAGAGAGTCCAGTTTCAACCCATGCTTATTCAGTCCCAGTCCAGCTGGCCTTGGTGAGCTCCCAATAGATCAGTTCCACTGTCACAGTGGGTGGGTGCACCCCTTGTGGTCCTGACTTCCTTTCTCATGTTCTCCCTCCTTCTGCTCCTCATTTGGACCTTAAGAGCTCAGACCGTTGCTCCAAATTGAGTCTCTGTCTCTATCTCGATCCATCAACAGATGAAGGTTCTAAGGTGATATGTAAGATCTTCATCAGTATAGGATAGGGTCATTTCAGGTTCCCTCTCCTCAGTCGCCCAAGGTACCAGCTGGGGACATCTCCCTGGACACCTGCGAGCCCCTCTAGAGTCAAGTCTCTTGCCAACCCTAAGATGGCTCCCTTAGTTAGGATATATACTTCGCTGTTCCCGTATCCATCCTTCCTATATCCCAACCATCCTAATCCCCTGAGTTCCTCCCTTCCTCCCCTTCTCATGTTTCTCACCCCATTTCCCCTTTGCCCCATGCCACCTCACCCGCAAGTTCCCATTTTTTGCCCTGCAATCTTGTCTACTTCCCCTATCCAGTCAGATGACTATACGATTTTCTTTGGGTTCACTTTCTTATTTAGCATCTCTAGGATCACAAATTATATGCTCAATGTCCTTTATTTATGGCTAGAAACCAATTATGAGTGAGTACATCCCATGTTCCTCTTTTTGGGTCTGAGATACCTCAATCAGGATAGTGTTTTCTATTTCCATCCATTTGCATGCAAAATTCGAGAAGTCATTGTTTTTTACTGCTGAGTAGTACTCTAATATGTATATATTCCACATTTTCTTCATCCATTCCTCCATTGAAGGGTGTCTAAGTTGTTTCCAGGTTCTGGCTATTACAAACAATGCTGCTATGAACATTGTTGAACAGATACTTTTATCATATGATAGGGCATCTCTTGGGTATATTCCCAAGAGTGGTATTACTGGATCTTGGGGTAGGTTGATCCCAGATTTTCTGAGAATTCGCCACACTGATTTCCAAAGTGGTTGCACAAGTTTGCATTCCCACCAGCAATGGATGAGTGTGCCCCTTAATCCACAACCTCTCCAGCAAAGGCTATCATTGGTGTTTTTGATTTTAGCCATTCTGACAGGTGTGAGATGGTATCTCAAAGTTGTTTTAATTTGCATTTCCCTTATCACTAAGGAGGTTGAGCATGACCTTAAGTGTCTTTTGGCCATTTGAATTTCTTCTGTTGAGAATTTCCTGTTCAGCTCAGTGCCCCATTTTTTAATTGGGTTAATTAGCATTTTAAAGTCTAGTTTCATGAGTTCTTTATATATTTTGGAGATCAGACCTTTGTCTGTTGCAGGGTTGGTGAAGATCTTCTCCGAGTCTGTGGGTTGCCTTTTTGTCTTAGTGACAGTGTCCTTTGCTTTACCGAAGCTTCTCAGTTTCAGGAGGTCCCATTTATTCAATGTTGTCCTTAATGTCTGTGCTGCTGGGGATATATGTAGGAAGTGATCTCATGTACCCATATGTTGTAGAGTACTTCCTACTTTTTCTTCTATCAGGTTCAGTGTGTCCAGACTGATATTGAGGTCTTTAATCCATTTGGACTCGAGTTTTGTGCATAGCGATAGATATGGATCTATTTTCATTCTTCTACAGGTTGACAATCAGTTCTGCCAGCAAAATTTGTTGAAGATGCTCTCTTTCTTCCATTGAATACTTTTAGCTCCTTTATCAAAGATCAGGTGTACATATGTTTGTGGGTTAAAATCAGGGTCTTCTACTCGGTTCCATTGATCGACTTCTCTGTTTTTATGCCAATACCAAGCTGTTTTCAATACTGAAGCTCTGTAATAGAGTTTGAAGTCAGGGATGGTAATGCCTCCAGACGATCCTTTATTATATAAGATTGTTTTGGCTATGCTGGGCTTTTTATTTCTCCATATAAAGTTGATTAATGTCCTCTGAAGATCTGTGAAGAATTTTGATGGGATTTTAATGGGGATTGCATTGAATCTATTAATTGCCCTTGGTAGAATTGCCATTTTTACTATGTTGATCCTCCCAATCCAAGAGCAAGGGAGATCCTTCCATTTTCTGGTATCCTCCTCAATTTCTTTCTTCAAAGACTTAAAGTTCTTGTCAAATAGATCCTTCACTTCCTTGGTTAGAGTTACCCCAAGATATTTTATGCTATTTGTGGCTATCGTGAAGGGTGATGCTTCTCTGATTTCCCTCTCTGCTTCCTTATCCTTTGTGTATAGGAGGGCAACTGATTTTTTGGAGTTGATCTTGTATCCTGACACATTACTAAAGGTGTTTATCAGCTATAGGAGTTCTTTGGTGGAGTTTTTGGGGTCGCTTATGTACACTATCATGTTGTCTACAAATAATGAAAGTTTAACTTCTTCCTTTCCAATTTCAATCCCTTTGATCCCCTTATGTTGTCTTATTGCTATCGCTAGAATTTCAAGCACTATATCAAAGAGGTATGGAGAGAGTGGACAGCCTTATCGTGTTCCTGATTTTAGTGGAATAGCTTTGAGTTTCTCTCCATTTAATTTGATGTTAGCTGTCGGCTTGCTATAAATAGTTTTTATTATAGTTAGGTACGACCCTTGTATCCCTAATCTCTCTAAGACCTTTATCATAAAGGGATGTTGAATTTTGTCAAATGCTTTTTCAGCATCTAATGAAATGATCATATGTTTTTTTTCTTTCAGTTTATTTATATGATGGATTACATTGATAGATTTTTGTATGTTTAACCAGCCCTGCATCTCTCGGATGAAGCCTACTTGATCATAATGGATAATTTTTCTAATGTGTTCTTGGATTCGGTTTGCCAGTATTTTATTGAGGATTTTCACATCGATGTTCATGAGTGAGATTGGCCTGTAGTTCTCTTTCTTGGTTGTGTCTTTGTGTGGTTTTGGTGTCAGAGTAACTGCAGCTTCATAAAAGGAATTTGGCAATGACTTCTCTGTTTCTATATTGTGAAATACATTAAGGAGTATAGGTATTAGGTCTTCTTGGAAGTTCTGGTAGAATTGTGCATTTAAGCCATCTGGACCTGGGCTTTTTTTGGTAGGGAGGTTTTTATAACAACTTCTAATTCTTCACGACTAACCAGTCTATTTAGATTGTTCACCTGGTCCTGGTTTAACTTTGGTATATGGTACTTATGTAAAAAAGTGTCCGTTTCTTTTACATTTTCCAATTTTGTGGCATACAGGCTTTTGTAGTAAGATCTAATGATTCTCTGAATTTCCTCTGTGTCTGTGGTTATGTCTCCCTTTTAGTTTCTGATCTTGTTAATTTGCGTATTCTCTCTCCGCCGTTTGATTAGTTTGGATAGGGGTTTATCAATCTTATTGATTTTCTCCAAGAACCAGCTTTTTGTTTCATTGATTCTTTCAATTGTTTTCTGTGTTTCTATTTTGTTGATTTCAGCCTTCAGTTTGATTATTTCCAGTCTTCTACTTCTCCAAGGTGAGTCTGCTTCTTTTTTTTTTCTTTCTAGAGATTTCAGGTGGGCTGTTAAGTCTCCAATGTGTGCTTTCTCCGTTTTCTTTAAGTGGGCACTTAATGCTATGAACTTTCCTCTTAGCACTGCTTTCATAGTGTCCCATAGGTTTGAGTATGTTGAGTCTTCGTTTTCATTGAATTCAAGAAAGACTGTAATTTCTTTCTTTATTTCTTCCTTGATCCAGGTGTGGTTCAGTAGTTGACTGTCCAGTTTCCATGAGTTCGTAGGCTTTCTGGGGATAGCAATGTTGTTGAATTCTAACTTTAACCCATGGTGATCTGATAAGACACAGGTGGTTACTGATATTTTTTTGTAACTGTGTAAGTTTGCTCTGTTACCGAGTATGTGGTCTATTTTCGAGAAGGTTCCATGAGCTGCAGAGAAGAAGGTATATTCTTTCCTATTTGGGTGGAATGTTCTATAGATGTCTGTTAAGTCCATTTGATTCATTACCTCCCTTAATCCTCTTATATCTCTGTTAGGTTTTTGTCTGATTGACCTGTCCATTGGTGAGAGAGGAGTGTTGAAATCTCCTACTATTAGTGTGTGTGGTTTGATGAGTGCCTTGAGTTTTAGTAATGTTTCTTTTACATAACTGGGTGCTTTTATATTAGGGGCATAGATATTCAGGATTGAGACTTCATCCTGATGAATTGTTCCTGTTATGAGTAAAAAATGTCCCTCTCCATCCCTTCTGATTGATTTTAGTTTCAAGTCAACTTTGTTAGAAATTAGTGAGACCGGTTTTGTCCCATGCTTTTTCAGACCCCGGCCAGCTGGCCTTGGTGAGTTCCCGATAGAACATCCCCATTGCCTCAGTGTGTGGGTGCACCCCTCGTGGTCCTGAGTTCCTTGCTAGTGCTCTCTCTCCTTCTGCTCCTCCTTTGGATCATGAGACTTCAGTCCAGTGCTCCAATGTTGGTCTCTGTCTCTGTCTTCTTTCATCACCTGATGAAGGTTAATAATCAGGAGGATGCTTATATGTTTTTCTTTGGGTTCACCTTCTTATTTAGCTTCTCTAGAATCACGAATTATAGTCTCAATGTCCTTTATTTATGGGTAGAAACCAAATATGAGTGAGTACATCCCATGTTCCTCTTTTTGGGTCTGGCTTAACTCACTCAGGATAGAGTTTTCTATTTCCATGGGACAAAACCGGTCTCGCTGAACATAACGGACAATGAGGACTACTGAGAACTGAAGAACAGTGGCAATGGGTTCTTGATCCTATTGCACGTAATGGCTTTGTGGGAGCCCAGGTAGTTTGGATGCTCACCTTAATAGACCTGGATGGAGGTGGGTGGTCCTTGGACCTCCCACAGTTCAGAGAAACATGCTTGCTCTTTGGCAGAGGAGGGAGGAAGACTTGATTGGGGGAAGGGGGGGAATGGGAGGTGGTGGTGGGGAAGAGGCAGAAATCTTTAATAATTAAATTAATTAATTAATTTAAAAAAAAGAAATTAGTATGGCCACACCTGCTTGTTTCTTAGGTCCGTTTGCTTGATAAACCTTTTCCCAGCCCTTTACTCTGAGTAGATGTCTGTCTTTGTGGTTGAGGTGTGTTTCTTGTAAACAGCAGAATGTTGGATCCTGTTTTCGTATCCAATCTCTTAGCCTGTGCCTCTTTATAGGTGTTTTGAGTCCATTGATATTAAGTGATATTAATGACCAGTGGTTGTTAACTCCGGACTTTCTTTCTTTCTTTCTTTCTTTCTTTCTTTCTTTCTTTCTTTCTTTCTTTCTTTCTTTCTTGTTATTGGTAGTAGAGTTTGTGTGTTTCCCTTCTTCAAGTTGTGCTGGTGAAGGATCATTAGATGTCTGAGTTATTGTGGGCATTGTTGGACTCCTTGGGTTGTGATTTTCCTTCAATTACTTTCTGTAAGGCTGGATTTGTGACTACGTATTGTTTAAATTTGTTTTTATCCTGGAAAATTTTGTTTTCTCCATTTATAGTGAATGAAAGCTTGGCTGGGTATAGTAGTCTGGGCTTGCATCCATGGTCTCTTAGTTTCTGCAGTACATCTATCCAGGACCTTCTGGCTTTCATGGTTTCCATAGAGAAGTCAGGTGTAAGTCTGATAGGTTTACCTTTATAGGTAACTTGACCTTTTTCCTTTGCAGCTCTAAATATTCTTTCTTTATTCTGTATGTTTTGTGTTTTGATTATTATATGATGAGGAGATGGTTTTTTTTGATTCAGTCTATTCAGTGTTCTGTATGCTTCTTGGACCTTCAAAGGAATATCTTTCTTAAGGTTGGGAATGTTTTCTTCTATAATTTTATTAAATATATTTTCTGGACCATTGAGCTGTACTTCTTCTCCTTCTTCTATCCCTATTATTCTTAAGTTTGGTCTTTTTATTGTGTCCCAGATTTCCTGAATGTTTTGTGATGAGAATTTGTTGGTTTTGCTGTTTTCTTTGATCAGTGTGTTTATTTTCTCTATGGTATCTTCAGTGTCTGAGATTCTTTCTTCTATCTCTTGTAATCTGTTGGTAGTACTTGTCTCTGTAGTTCCTGTTCGTTTATCCAAATTTTCCATCTTGATCCTTCCCTCGGTTTGTGTTTTCTTTATTACTTCCACTTCATTCTTCAAGTCTTGAACCGTTTCCCTTACCTGTTTGATTTCTTTTTCTTGTTTTTCTTGGTTTTCTTGGGTATCTTTGAGAGATTTATTCATTTCCTCTACCTTTTTGTTTGTAATCTCTAATTGATTATGGCAGTTTTCACCTCCTGTTTAAGGTCCTCTATTATTTTCATATAATTCACTTTTGAGTCGAATTCTTCTAATTCTTCTGGAATAGGGTGTACAATTCTTCTTATTTTGGGATTCCTGGAATCTGGTGATGTCACGTTGCCTTTCAGGTTGTTGGAGGAATTCTTGCATTGGTGCCTGCCCATCTCTTCCTTCAAATGGAGCCAGGAGAGGCCTGGTGTCTTGGTCCAGTCTTTGCTGTGACTAATTCTCTGGGCGTATCTCTTCAGTGTAGGGGCAGATGAACTCCAGATGAACTCCTCAACACCAAACATGGACGCCTGGTGGTCCAATGACCAGCGGACAAAAGGGCGAATGCAGGGGGGAGGGAAGGGCGGGTTAGGGTGGGGTCGAGTAGAACACAGGCAACCCTACAGCACAAGCTGGAGGTGCCTGTGCTCCCTTTCGGGGGTTGTTGAGGCCTGCCCGGTAAGCAGGCACTCACCACTCTGAGTGGGTAGCCTTAGTGTAAGAGCAGGAAGCTGTTCCTCAGCAAAGGACCTTGCAAACAAGGCAGGCTTGGGGAGGGGGCGTGTGTAGGAATGAAAGCCCTGCAGCAGGAGCTGGGGGAGGGGGGTTTATGCTCTCTTCTGGGACAGTCCGCCCCTGGATAGCACACACTCACCCATCCAGATGGAACTTCTCAGCACCTACACAGGGACACCTGGTACTAGCTAAACTCCTTTATATCTACATTAATCCTTCTCCTCTAATATATCCAGAAGCAATCATGTTTCCTTTTCCTTTCCTTTTATTTCTTTATCACTCACTTTCAAATTGGACACCAAAATGTGACCTTTCTTTCTCAAACTGCTTCTCATGAGGTATTTGGTCACAGTGAGAGAAATATGACTAACACACATGATAATAGTTTATTACCTCTAAAGATGTGAATCACCATAGAACAATGCTAAATGATGTAAACAGAGATTGCTCTTTTGTTCTCAGCCACACAGACACAAATAATGACACAGAAACTGTATTAATTACAACACTATTTGACTTATTAGCTCAGGCTTTTTATTAAGTAATTCTTACATCTTAAATTAACTCATTTCTATTAATCAATGTACTACCATGAGGTTATAGCCTACTGGTAAGGGTCTGGCGTCTTTCTCCTTCAGCAGCTACATGGCATCTCCTTGATTCTGCCTACTCCCTCTCTCACTCTCTCTTCCAGCTTGGCTATATTCTCCCTTGCCATAGGCCAAAGAAGATGGTACCAACTACCATGAGCTGTAAACTCTCACATTGATTACTAATTGAGAAATTGCCTCAGAACTGGATCTCATGGAAGTATATCCTCCACTGAGGCTCCTTCCTCTCTGATGACTCTATTTTGCCAGATTTAGGTCCTGATCACACTGATAGGAGCCTCACAAGCAGATCAAGCTCCGTAACTGTGCCACTCATACAGAGGGTCTAGGTCTGTACCATGCAGGTTCCCTACCTGTTGGTCCAGAATCTGTGAGTTCCCACAAACTCAGGTCAGCTTTCTCTGTGGTTCCCCCTATCATGACCTGGACTCCCTCCTCTCCCTCCCTTCCACCCCCACTCCTACAATCCCTTTTCCATCTTTTCAACCGAACTTGCAGATCTTGGCCTAATGCTTGACTGTGGACCTCTGCATCTGCTATCATTTGTTACTGAGTGAATGCACTCTTATGAAAATTAGGATAGTCATCAACATCGTTACAGAAAAGGCCAGTTTGGGTATCCTTTCTACTAATGTTAGCTGTCTTAGCTGGGATCATCTTTGTGAGTTCCTGGGAGTTTCTTTCTCAGCCTGTTCATAATTTATGTATAGGAAAGCTATTGATTTTTTGAGTTAATCTTGCATGTGGCTACATTACTTAAGGTGTTTATCAGCTATAGGAGTTCTTGAGAAAAATTCTTGGAATCACTTAAATATGCTATTATATCTTACACAAGTAGTGAAAGTTTTATTTTTTTCTTTCAAATTTGTATCACCTTGATTTCCTTTGGTTGTCTTATTGCTCTAGCTAGAACTTTGAGTACTTTATTGAGTAGATATGGAGAGAGTAAATAGTCTTGGTTCATTTATGATTTTAGTGGAATCACTTTGAGTTTCTCACCATTTAATTTGAGGCTGGTTGTTGGCTTGATGTATATTGCTTTTTATTATGACTGGGTATGTTCCTTGCACCCCTGATCTTCCTAAGATCTTTATCATGAGTGAGGTGTTGGATTTGGTCAAAGGCTTTTTCAGAATCTAATAACATGATGACTCATGCGTTTAATTCCAGCACTCGGGAGGCAGAGGCAGGTGGATCTTTGTGAATTCAAGGCCAATCTATTCTACAAGAGAGAGTTCCAGGACAGGCACCAAAGCTACACAGAGAAACCCTGTCTCAAAAAAAAAAAAAAAGATATGGTTCTTCTTTCAGTTTGTTTATATGGTGAATTACATCGACAGATTTTCAAATGTTAAACCATCCCTGCATCTCTGAGATGAAGCCTATTTGATCATGGTGGATAGATATTTTTAATGTATTCTCGGATTAATTTTGCTAGTATTTTATTGAGGATTTTTGAGGGTTCAGGAGGGAGATTAGTCTGTAATTCTTCTTCTTTGTTATGTCTTCTTGTGGTTTGGGTATCAAGGTAACTACAGATAGCCTCATAAAAAGAATTGGGCAATGCTTCTTCTGTTTCTATTATGTGGTATGGAACAATTTGAGTAGTACTGATATTAGCTTTTCTTTGAAATTCTGATAGAATTCTGTATTGAAACCACCTGGCTCAGGGCTTTTTTTTGGGGGGGGTGGGGTGGGAGAATTTTAAAGACTGCTTCTATTTTTTTTAAGGATTATAGGTCTATTTAGATTGTTTATCTGGTCTTGACCGAATTTTGGTATGTGGATTTATCCAAAAAATTGTCTTTTTTTATGTTTTCCAATTTTGTGGAGTATAGATTTCTGAAGTATACCTAGAAATTATCTGGTGTTTCTCAGTATCTATTATTATGTTCCCCCGTTTATTTCTGATATTGTTCATTTGGTTTTTCTCTCTCTGCCTTTTATTAGTTTGGATAAGGATTTGTCTGTCTTGTTGATTTTCTCAAAACCAAATCTTTGTTTCACTGATATTTTATATCATTATCTTTGCTTCTATTTTATTGATTTCAACCCCAAGTTTGATCATTTCCTGCCATCTACTCCTCCTAAGTGAGTTTGCTTCTTTTTTCTGGAGCTTTCAAGTATGCTCTTAAGTCAGTAGTGTAAGATTTTTATAAATTCTTTATGTGGGCACATAGTGCTATGAACTTTTGCTTTCATACTGTCCTATAAGTTTAGGTATGATGTGGATTCATTTACATAGAATTCTGGGAAGTCTTTAATTTCTTTCTTTACCCAATGGTAATTCAGTTGAGAGTTGTTCAGTTTCCATGATGATTTTTTTTGTAGTTTGTGTTGCTGTTGAACTCTAACTTTAACCCTTGGTGATCCCAATAAGATACAAGGAATTATTCCATTTTTTGTATCTGTTTAGATTTTCTTTGTCATTTTATGTAGTCAATTTTAGAGAAGGTTCCATAAAGTGCTGAGAAGAAGGTTTATTCTTTTTTGTTTGAGTGACATATGTTTGTGTTTTCTTTATTAAGTTTCAATTTTCAAGTCTTGAACTTTTTCCTTCACCTGTTTGATTGTTTTTTTTCTTGACTTTCTTGGCTGTCTTTAAGGGATTTGTTGATTTCTTCCATTTTTTTTGTTTGTCTTTTCCTTGATTTCCTTAAGTGAATTTTTCATTTCTTCTTTAAGAGCCTCTATCATCTCAAAAAATTTATTTTTAAGGTTATTTTCTTATGCTTCAGCTGTGTTGGAATGTTCATGTCTTGCTGTTGTAGAAGTACTGGGTTCTGGTTGTGTTATATCTCCCTTTTGGTAGTTGAATGTATTCTTATGCTGGCACTTATTCACCTGTTCTTCCAACTGGTTGGGTTGAACTGTGCCTATGTAATCTTCTGGAACTTCAGGGAAGGGCTGTCCATGGGGAGGAGGACCAGTTTTGTGGGGTTGGGTGGTGAAGTGAATGTTGGGGAAACAGTATCCAGTGGGTTGTGGTAGTGGAAGTGCAACCTGGAGGCAGTCTCTCACCTGCTTGCTGGCTGATAGAGACTGCTTCATAGAATGTTTTAAAAAAAGATTTTAGTCGGGCGGTGGTGGTGCACGCCTTTAATCCCAGCACTCGGGAGGCAGAGGCAGGCGGATCTCTGTGAGTTCGAGGCCAGCCTGGTCTACAAGAGCTAGTTCCAGGACAGGCTCCAAAGCCACAGAGAAACCCTGTCTCGAAAAACAAACAAACAAAAAATAATAAATAAATAAAAAAATAAAATAAAAAAAAATAAAAAAGATTTTACAAAAGCTTTCTGAATAGTGGAGAAAATATAATAAAGGACATTTAGCATAACTTTTATAGAAAGTGACAATCTCAGAATTTATAATACTGCATACTTTACTTAGATTGTCTGATAGATCATTGGAATTTAAAAGTTTAATTTTAATTAAAATATGAGGAAACATAGGCTAATAATCTGTAGCCCCACACTGCCATGTACTTTTGGGAAAGTAGTGTCACATTCTTGGTTTTGTTTTCTCCCTATCAGGCAATTCACAAGCAAATTCTAATTCTTTACTGCCATGCTTCTGAGCACACTAACTGGGAAAATAAAATAACTCACTGTGGGTGGTGGTTGAATAGGCAAGAGAGAATGCAGGTGTAGAAAGTATAGCCAGCTCAAAGTGGGACCTTTCCAGGTAGTGCTATTATCTAAAACTATCACTCACTTCTCTTTACTGAAGAATCAGTCACTTGGGATTCCATGACTGTTTTGTACAATTGTTCATCAACACTCATTATAGTATTTTCTGTTGATACTATGTTTTATGCTTTGTGAAGTATTTCTCCTGTGTAAGATATGATTATATGTGAAAAACAATCCATTGAGAAAGGAAGAGAGATATGTAATTCTAATTTATTCAGATAATGAAATTAGTTATGAGAAGTTATCATGGAATATGTTGATTACATTAAAAGACACAAATGAAAGAGCCACATTTGACTATTAATTTAGTAAATTTCTTTGTAGGCATTCACACAAATGTGTAATCCTGGGGTGGAAGAGCAGGCACCAAATCTAGTGCAATCTCATCAACATTCCTGTGAAAATTAATGTAGTATAGCTAGCCGCTTTATGTGGCTAGACTTCTGTTTCATTACATGTAGTCAAGTTTTTAAAAACTATGAGAACTTTGGAGAATTTTAGTTCAAGATGCCAGAGAGCCCATGCTCAGCTTTACTCTTCTGCTCTTTCTTAAGTGAGACTCTCTGAAGTCTAGTTATGATTCTGCTTCTCACATATCTTAATCTACACATTAATTCTTGTTTTGATTTGTAAGATTTCTATAAAATTATTCTGAGCTGGAGAGATGGATCAATGGTTAAGAGCAAGGACTGATCTTCTAGAGGACATGGATTCAATTCTCAGCACCCATACGATGGCTCACAACTGTCTAAAATTGTAGTCATAGAGCTTCTTTGGACTCCATGGGTACCAGGCATATTCATGACACAGACATATATGAATACAAAATACCAATGTTCATAAACAAAAACTTCAAACAATTAAAGTAAAAGAATTATACTTTATGGTTCTGACAGGGACATTACTCACATGAACTCACAGCAGTGATAGCAGCATACATGAGACTTACACAGACCAAGACAGCTAAGATTCCAGAATGGACTGGGAGGGACTCATGAAGTCACACCCTAGCTGAGAGACTATTGATAATTGTTGCTTGCACGAGAAGAAATGATGTGGTCAATGACAAGCTACTACCCATATTCCAGTGTGTAGTGGTCTCAAAGAAAACCTTCCCATAGCTAATGTGTTTAGATACTTGGTTCCCAGTTGGTGGCACCATTTGTGGAAGTTTAAGAGGTATGGCCTTGTTGGAGGTACTAAGTCACCAAAGGTGGGCTTTGAGAGTTTAAGACAGCCCCACTTTCAGCTTGTTCTTTCTCTCCTTCACTCTGCACTTGCTGTTCCTGGTGTGATCTCTGAGCTGGCAGTTCCTCCCACCATGTTTACTGATTACTGCTGCAGTTATTCACTATTATTAACCCTTATCCCTCATGAACTGTGAGCCAAAATGAACTCATTCTTATAGAAATTGCTTTGGGCATGGCATTTTATTACAGAAACAGGAAGGTAGGTAAGACACAGTTCTTGATCCTGTGTCCACACCCAAACAACCAACATTATGCATATTTGACAAATTTTAAAAAGAATATATGAAGTTCAAAAGGGAAAATGGTGGTGGACAGAGTTATGAGGGATTAGAGAGATGGGAAAAGGGTATGTTAGATCAAAACATATTGCAATTATATATGATATTCTTTAAAAATTTAATCATTATTTTAATTTAATTTAAATATAATTACATCACTTCATACTTTCTCTTTCCTCCTTCCAGCCTCTCCCATGTTCCATCCAACCAAACCTTCCTGTCTTCATCCTTATTTCCTCTAAAATTGTGTCTTTTTCCTTGGTTAGAATTGTTACATATAAAAACATAAATAATTAAATACAACTTGGTAAGTTTTGTTGCTGTTGTTGTTTATGTGTATATGATTTCAGGGATGATTGCTTTATATTGGATAACTAATTAGGGAACTCATCCCTAGGAAAGACAAATTCTTCCCCTCTCAGTATCATCAGTTACTTGGCTAGGAGTGGGACTCTGTGAGATTTACCCTTTGAAATATTGATTTTGTCATTGTTGAGGTAGCCAGATTGTTGTTGTATCATAGATATGCTTTTGTTTTGTATGTGTCAGGAAAGGGTATTCTCACTCCAATGAACACAATATGTGGATACTTCATAAAAAAAGACTATAATTAGAAGGGATATATATATATATATATATATATATATATATATATATATATATGTAGGTTTTATTTCTTTGTATACTATATATGTGTGGTGTTCATACTGTGTATTTGTTTCTGTGTGGGCACTGTGTGTGTGGTGTCTGAAGTCCTTCTGCATATGTGTTGCTTTTATTGGTTAATGAATAATGCTGCTTTGGGCCTATGGCTGGGCAGAATAGAGATAGGCAGGAAAACTAAACTGAATGCTAAGAGAAAGAAAGTGGAGTCAGAAAGATGCCATGTAGCCACTGGAGGAGAAAGACACCCACTTGCTGGTACCAGTAAACCATGAGCCTGGTGGTAAAATATAAAATAATAGAAATGGGTTATTTTAATATATATAAGAGCTTACTAGTAATATTCTTAAGTGAGTGGTCAAGAAGTGTTTTAATTAATACAGTCTGTGTGATTATTTTGGGTCTTGGAAGGCAGGAAGTGAATGAGCAGCATCCACCTACGTGTGTGTGTGTGTGCATGTGAATGGAGGCTAGAAGTTATTTAGTGTCTTTCTTGATCTTGCTCCACTTTATTTAGTAATGCAAGGTCCCTTGATGAGTCCTGAACTTGCTGACCTGGCTATTTCAATGGATTTACTCTCCACAGTAAGAACTTCTGCTGAGCTATCTACCTAGTCCTGGAGTCAAGTATTTTAAAAATTGTTGTATACTGTGAATACAATTATATTAAGAACTTTAGAAGGGAAAATTTAAAATTTCATCACCAAATGAAAGGAAAAAAGCCTGACCAAGCAGCAGCACACACCAAGGGTTTTACTTGTAATGGGCTCTTTCTCTCAAACAAAACCAAAATATCAGCAAGAATTTTTATGTGGTGTTATTAGAATAGGAAGAACTCTGAAATAACAATTGCTGTCTCCATATTATGCCATAAAATCACAAAACAAGACTTTGCAAAGAAAGACAACATAATTCTACCTTTTTTTGTTTTAGTAGATTTATGGATAGAAAGTAGATTGCACATCATGTTAAATTTTGTTTATTGGTTTTTCTCTGCATTTCTCAGGACCTGTGTATTCTGATTCACTGACCTTTTGTACATTGTTTCAGACACTTTGCAACATGTCATCTAAAAGACATGTGGTTTTTACTTCTAAAGATTCTAACAAGGTCTGGGAAAGAACCAAAATGGAGAATCAGAAAGCTTTACTGCAAATGAGAGTTTGAAGAACCATCACTTATGTGACTGGTTGCTTCAAGGTCCTGCTGTGACTTATGTCTTGAAACATAAGCTAAAATAAATACTCCTTTCTTCAATTTGCTTTAATTTACCACAGCAGGTGGAGAATAAACTAAGTCAGAAATTGCTTTTAAAATAAATTAAATTGAGGAATAATCTCTTACTTCCCCCCTCCCTCCTTTCTTTGCTTCCATCCCTTTTCCTTCCGTTCTTCCTTTTCTTCTTCCTCTCTCTGTTATCTTGCTTCATAGCTAGAATGACTTCCAACTTGTTATCCTCAGGGCTTAGCTTCCTGAGTGCTGATACTATGTGCTATCCCCACATCAGGCTCCCTTTTCTTTTTTTATTTACTAAGAAATTATTCACCCAAAACTTGAAAAATTTGAAGCAATAGAAAAGCAATATAAATGTTAAACAAAGAGAAAAAAATATACATCATTGGGGAGAGATTTATTGAATATAAGTACCCTCTTTCTGAATTCTTGGGACTGTTCTTCCTAGCTGCCAACATCTTCTTTGACAACCTGTTCACCATTTTGCAAATACACAAGAATCTCTACCTGTGTTAGAGACATACCTTGTAATTTTTTCTGAAAGAGATAATGTCATTTCCATGTCTTCAGAAGTTACTAGAAGAGGGGAAAACATTAAAATTATGTTAGCTGGATCCAAGTTTTATGCAATCTGCAAAAAATGTGCAAACTGGAGATAAAGAGTTAATTTTACGTGAAGGCACTGGCACAAGCTCAGATAAACCCACTTCTGTTAGAGTTAGAAGTCTCCACAGATGAGACAGAACACTCAGAAGGTTTCCACTTCTTAAGGTTGCTGCCTGATTCATCAGTAATGGGTGACATAGCACTTCTGATTAAAAAATAATTCAAAATAATTTGTAAAACTCAAGGAAATGTCAAGTGTGTCAAGTTCTTCATGGAGGAACAATCAGTTGATGATGATGAGACTGACAGCAGTTGGGGACCTCAGCATCTTGCCTGGGCAGTTGGAAAGCATATCTAATTACCACCTGAGCTTCTGTTATAAATAAAATAAAGAAACCAATATATGGTCCCCAGAAATGTAATTTTCTATGGCAAAAGCCTTCATGTATTTTAGAAATTCAGCTATTCTAAATTAGCTAATCAATAGGAAGGGTGAGTTCTCAGTGACTACCTGAACTGAAATTGCAAAGATGAATAGCTCAGAAAGAAAGGAAGTTGGCAGCACTTCACATAGTCATTTCTACTGGCAGCAGGAACTCTCAAACACAATACCATCATGCATTTCTCTAGTTGGACTTGTTGAGGAAGTTCCCATCATGCACAGAAAATACATGAGTTAGTGAACTTTTTTGTTTTTTTGTAGAATTTTTTACTAAGCCTTATAGAGTTTTGAGTATTTCCCTGACTGGAGCAAAGAGAAAATGAATAAACAACAGACAATGAAAAAACAACAGAAACACAGGAGAGCTGGAATCACAATGCACACTCTGTAGTGGAGATACAACAACAACAACATAAACCACCAGGGAACAGAGTGTTTATTTATGCATCTTAATCAGAGAGGTGGGTTTATTGTATTCATCTAAAAAAGGAGTCAATTTAAAGTTACAGATGATCAAAGAGGTAGCTTTAATTAATTTTGAGAGGGGGGCTCTGTCGGAGAGCAGTCTTAGTCTGCAAACACCCAGAAATAGAAAACTGTGTTTTATAGTTTCCACATACACTTAGATCAGAGAAAGGCTTTGCCCCATGGATCTGAGACTTTGGGGTTCTTGATATTACTGTATGCATGTAAACAATATACATTCACTCAGTGGAGCTTCCTCCACTCCCACAATTTTTTATGTATATGTGTTTGCTTGCATGAGAAAAGACCATGTGTGTGCAGGTGCCTTCAGACATGAGAAAAGAGTGTCAGATCTCCTGGCATTATAGGTAGTTGTGAGTTGACCAATGTGGTACTAGGAAACAAACTTGGTCTTCTGAAATAGCAACAAGCACTCTTAACAGCTGAGTCCTCTCTTTAGCTTGAGTCTCTGAGACTACTATTCAAAATTTTAATTCATTGTTCACTAGATGAATGATATTAACTTTTTAAAGCCTATCTGTCTAAGATTCAGCTTTCTTGTGTGCACAGTGAAAACAGTAGCATTCATTTTATAGAACTTCTGTAAAGGTTATAGGTAATAGTAGGCACGAAACATGGTAGCTATTAATGTTCTTGTTTTCTAATAATAAAGATTAAGTCCTTCATTCAATTTTTTCCAGATTTCTCCAGATCCTGGATAGCTTTGTAATGGATATGTGCAATCAGATTGTGTCCAATCTTGGCCACATGTCACCCAGAACAGTTATAAATGGAGTTCCATGAAAAATTGTAAACTTGCTTAAAAGATTATGAGATTTTGTGTGTTTGTGATTTTTTTTCCGTAACTGAATGTCAATATTCACCAGGACAGATGACAACCTTATATGGCAATGTCAAAAGATTCCACATGCCAGAATGCTGTGTGTATGTTCTGAATATTGCATTCCCTTAGTCATTATCAAGAAAATTTTCAAATATGAAGATGGATTTGTTGATTTTTAATATTCAGGAAAGATGACTAAGTAATTAAGAATATACACATCTCTTCTAAAGTACCCAAACGTTTGAGTTTCAACACCTATGTTGGGAAAACGACAACTCTTTTCTAACCTGTGCATGCACCTGCGTACATAGTGACACAAACATAAGCAAACAAACAGCCAAACAAACAAAAAATCTATTAGTATTTGCTGCTTTGATTTTCTCAATGACAGTTGGAAAATTGCCTTTAAGTTTCACACAATATATGGGTTCTCACACTGACAAGAACTTACATTGTCTCTTAATGCACTAACAGATAACTGTGACTGTAAGACTCTGCTGAGATTCTACACTGTCATCAGGTCAGAGTCACTATCATCATGTCAGGAAGCATGGCAGCATGAAGCAAACATGGTGCTGAAGAGGGCTGAGATTGAGCATCCAGATCTACAGGCAACAGAAAGCAGAAAACTTAAAGCCAACCTCCAGCAATGCACTTTGCTTAACAAGGTTACACATACTTCAACAAGGCCACACCTTATAATCCTTTCAAATAATGTAACCTATGGGGGCCATTTGCATAGTCATCTTAATTGTTAATGGAAAAGGTTATGCCTTTAGTTTTTGTGTCAAACATTAAAGACTCTCCTACCTGTTGTAAATATATACAGAAAAAAATTACCCATGTTCATCTTGTATAATGTAATTTAGAACACTACACGGTCTGACAGCTAATTGTTTTATTTCTTTGTAAATAACTCTTCAAGGATCATGAACAGTGCTGCTTGTCTTTGCCTTACTGTGTAACATCTGAGAGTGATAACCATCTCTACTATGCTTTGGGAAATTGTCATAATCCTTTTTAAGTTTATACCAGCTTTTGAACTGTGTTCTCTTTCAGTTGTAATATATTTTTGATCATTTGTTTAATGTGAATTTCCTTCTATAATTATCTCTTTCCCTCTTTCTTTCTTTGCTGTTTGCTTTTTAGGACATAATCCTTTTTCATTCAACTGTTTCTCTCATGTGTCCTGACAGATTTGTCCCAAGTTTCTCTGGCTGCACATAAAGTCCCTTGAACGGCACCAGGATTTTCAGAGCTTACTGTTCCTTCTATAGCTTTTGGAATCTGGGTGTAAACTACAGGCAGCATTTCTGTTAGCTCTGGCTTTCTCAGATATTTTGATGCTAGTCAGTTCATCCCAACTTGAAACATGATGCAAACTGATTTCCTAGGAATAAAAACTTTCTTAACTACTTTATGATTATATATATATATATTTTAAATTTGGCAACTAACTTTATTGATTTGACTTGAATGCTTGAAATATTGAGATTTATGTTTTTAAATTGGTTTTCAATCAAAGATAGTAGTCGATGTTCTACTTCAGCTCAATAAAGCAATATTTTAGCCCCTAAGCAATTTAAACAAAGCAATTTAAGAAAGTTGACTTTGCTTTTGTATTATTTGAATGCTTTAATTATGGATATTTTATTCATATATAAATCAGTTTGCTCTAAACTTCACCAGCATGCTCACTCAAGTCTTTCAAAAAGATACAACACATTTCCCTTTTTCTTTCTTCAGTGTGCTATCTCTCATCTTTGTTAACTTGTTCTTTGGCTGTACCCACCCACATCAGTAAAATGTCATGTCAGTTCATCCCTTCCAGACAAATTTCCTGTCTCTGTGTGAACTAACATCCATGGGATTTGAAGAATAACAGAAGAGGTGAAAGAAAAGATGCAGGCAGTGCATGTAAATGTCTACTGACTTTTCACATGTGGTGACTGGAGTGGTGGGCGGGAGAGTCAGTGGTGACGTTTTTACCATACACAAATACTTTAACAGTGTTACTGAGGGGTGATACCATTTAATTATGGTGAAGGAATTTCATACATGTAGGAGGCACGTAATACATCATGCCTATAGCTAGAAGATATTTATTTCCCTTGTTAAAATGAATAAGATTTGCATAATTCCAGGGTCACCATTATGAAAATATTGCCCAAAATATCATCCTTCAATTATTGTCAACTCAATTCTTTAGCCTATTTAGTGATAGAATGAATTGGGGGCTGTTGGTATTTAATTTTAGGGAGGGGGAAGGAGAATAAAAGAGGACAATAGAATATATATTTCATAAAAATGAAAAGTAGAAGTATTTGAGGTCATAATGACATTGATATTTTTATATGTTAACTGAAACATTAATTAAGACAAAAGAGACATACTTAGTACTGGGACAATAGAATAAGCCCTGAGGGCATTTCAGGAATTTATAAGACCCCAAGTTCCCAAGGTAGGAGATACAATTATTCATAGCCATATCGGGTATGGTGGAAATGCAGCAGAACTAAAGCCAGAAAAACAAAGGAAACAAAAGAGATAACAAAAACAAAAACAGAAACAAAACTCCAAACTGAGCCAAACAGAAAAAATTCTAAGAACAACCAAAAGAAGTATTTTTCTGGGTAACCGAAGCCCCCCTTGTCAAGACGCTGGGCAGATCTGGTGACCTTCCACTCTCATATCTTATTTTAGAGTTTTAAATTTAAGTACTTTCTGTTCTCAAACTGAATTATATCTTAAGTTTTTAGGTTTTTCTTTCATACTGTCTATATTTCTGTCTCAAGTGCATTCTGTTGTGGAATCCTGTCCTCTGGGCATAGTATGGTCTTTGCTTCTTAAACTCCCAACCAAGAGTACAATTGTCATGAGACGTTCACAAGTTTGGGCACATTATGTTTCTTCATGGACATGCTCAGAAAAATCTTGGTCTCCTAGTAAAGACCTTTTCTTTGTCAGTGTAGCTGTTTGTAAGTTACATATGTCCTTGTGAGAACTCATTACCTTCGCTCCCGTACATAACCCCAGCTGAGCACACTTGCTCACTGAACTAGACGAGTGGGATTCTTATTATTATCTTGATCTGTGACTGGTGCACTCTCTGGAGTGAACAGACGTTTACTCACGTCTCCCAGAAAAAGTTAATGTCATATCTGTTCCTGGAAGATTAGACACTCCCCTGGAACTTGTCTGGAATACAGAAAGCCAGTTCTTACACCAGACCTTCTGGAGGATGCCCATGATATTCATATGCTTGTTGCAGTCTGAGAAAGTTCTTAGTGGGAAACCAGTGATTATCTTGTTTTAGGCTGGAAACAAGCACTAACAAAACCATTAGGACAGACAAAAGCTCTTGCTTAGGATATTCATCTACTCCAAATTCTCTCATGTACCATAGAATCTTTCAACTACAGGAAACCTTAGAGTGCAAATAAGTTTCCAGGGTGGTCCACTACCATTATTTCCAAGCATTTATCAGTTAGATAGAAAGGCATTATATTTCCCACCCATGTACCACCTTTTGGGGATGTGTATGAAGATAGTTTCTTACTGTTTAGTTCTCTGTTCTTCTTGAAACACCGTTGTATCCATTGCCACATTGATATTAAATATATTTTCCCATCCAGGATGGCACATAACATCTGTGAAGCACTTTTAACCTCTCTGGGTTTGTTTTTCAGTAGTTTTTCTTAGGCAGCAGAGCAGACATCATTGTATTTGATCCAAGAGCTAAGTTCCTGAGATTCAGAGGTGTCAACTAAAAGTCCAAGGCACTGCCAACCAACTTTGGTGTGGCCTTACTTTTTAGAGAGAGCACAGACTTCCCATTGGGGCTGATTTGTCTTTCAGGTACCTAGGAAAGCCTTTCTAGGGAGATTGGCAGGGTCTATGGTTATCATGTAAGTGTCTGAGATAGAGACACCAAAGATTATATTCTAACCAAAGTTAGAATATAGTTTCAAAAAACTGAGGTGTCCTGGTAGCTACTCTGGGCCTCAGGCTATGTGCCATATGCTCTTTGGCACAGTAAGGTGCCTGGCTGGTCGTTCTCCCAAGACTTTTCTCTCTCAACTCTACTAAACCAGGACACCTGATGCACCCAGAGCTTGTTTGAACAAGCTGTCCACTCTGCTTTCTCAACTTGTTTCATATCCTCTCTCATTTTATAATACACCATTTCCTCCTACTCATGGCTCTTTCCCAGATCTTCGTATTTTACCTGTTTAAATAACTAAAGATCAATGTTTCACTACCCCCTTTCAAGCTGTGAATACATTTTTGTTTACAATTCTTCCGTTCATATAGGATATTGTAGAGATTCTGAATTTTTCTTATAAGAAGCACATGCACAGCTGTCTCTAAATGCTGTGTATTTAGCACTTGGGCCAATGCTCCCCTTGTCCTGTTCTTTAAAATTGGATACTGTGTATGCTGGGCAGAGCAGCTGGAAATTGGCCAATTAAAGTGTCTTGTTGGCAAGATGTTGAGACGTGAATCATTAGCAGGATTGTTGATCTTTGAACCTTACCCCTTCTAAAAGCTGATTAGAAGGCTATTTTTGTTCTGCCTTGCCTGCATTTAGGCATATATTTCATGCTTCCTAAGTTGTGATAATTCGGAGTGTCTGGCTAATGAATCTGTCAGCATATTAGAGGAGAGTTGAAAAGAGAAGGTTATGTCAAGTGTTTGTAGCGAGATTAACAATATCAAGTCAGACTGAGGGACAATGGCTATGTGAACAGTCTTCTTGAGAAATTTGTATACTTCTTTCTACACACAAAGACAACCTACTGCAGTTTCTAATGCTGCTTGAATCTAGCACTGTATTTTGTGCTGAAATCCTTTATGCAACCCACAGGGCATTCCTCTAAATGAAAAGTAGACCCTCTATGAAGAATCAGTCTTGATTCCCCTCAAGAAAGGTGTGGGCAAAGGCAGACCAATTCTGTTGGTACTCTCATTGCATGTACAGCCTTGAATTTGAGCAATTTGTGAGCAATATAACTCATTTACCTGCCTCAAAAAGACAAATTGTGTACTTGGGCCACAGTTGGGTTTCTGTAAGTGTTGCCTGAGTAATGATGTAGTTTGTTTCTGGGGCTAAGTTTAGAGAGTTATTTTCTTAGCAGGGAATGTGCTATCTTAAACATTATTGCAGATATTAATATGTGTTCCAGGATCCAAGTCACTTTAGGACATCAACCAAAACAGTGAGTAGACAAAATTCTGTTTCAGACAATCCATAAGCAAGTTTGTTTTGATTAGTGATGGTCAGAAATTGATTCAAGATGAACCATAAATCCTTGAGGCCCTCATTTCTTCTTCAAGGTCAAAAACCAATATGTCCAGGGAGGAACAGGTGAAAATTTATAGTCTCAGGAAGAATTTTCTTGAGCAATTGTTCACTGTCTTCCACTGATCTCTAGACACAAGTGAAAAGGGACCGAGTAAACTGGTGGTGAAACTGCTGAGTGGTTAGGGTAAAAGCTCTGCACTTTGATTAACAAGACCCATCACAGTCTGGTGTCTCCATTTGCAGACCTTGAGTGCCCACTCATACATTGATTCACTCTTTGCTTTGCTGACTGCTTTTCAAGTCCTCAAATACATTTTCAACTTGTTGCACAAAGCAAGTTTAGTACAGGCATCACTTCTTTGCACAGTGTTTCCACCCTCCAATCAGAACTTGTTTCTCCACTGCACCATTGTAAATATCAAAAGTTTTCTTAAATAGCTCACTAAAATGTACAATTGTGTAGCACAGTGAGGTAACTCCTAAGAAGCATAGAGACATACCTAATGGTTGTCAAAGCCCAGAGAAAGGAGGGCTGAGGAAGACAGAATTGTGGTCTCCAGTGTTACATTAATCTGCTTTTAAGTCTACTCCCTAAATGGCACTTACTGTCTCAGAAAAGAATCATGACAGTACTTAAAGCATACATTACTAGGTTATCAGAAATCCACACTTCTTTGAAATGACTTATGTAGAAAAACATGGGTTACCAGTGTCATAGATAAGCATCAGAGAAACCAGGACTTTTATATATACTGGCTTTTATTTTCAAGAGGACTGTGTATACCTGTTTTCCACCCAGAAGTCTGGGAGTAGATGCTGTTTAATAACCTACTGATCTTTTGCTATTCTATAAAGCCAGGCTTTACTTGAATCACCTAGACTCCTGAGCATTGCTTCTCAGTTAATAGAATCCATTCTTATGAAAGAGTCCAAATATTTTTGCAAAAGAGATGACTATTATGTTTACTTCAAACCCTTCCTCCCTGGACTCTTATCCTAAGCATTGTTTCTCAGTCAATAGAACCCATCTTGTGAAAGACATGACAGGTACTTTGCAAATGACATGTGCTTTGTAAATGAGTTTTGATGCCTTAAGCTTTGTTGTGATAATTATCATGAGGAAACGTTTTTTTCCCCAAAGTTGTACTGTGCTTAAATATGTAAAAAACAAACCGCTCAGTGTCGAACTGCAAAAAGTTGAACCAGCCTGGCTAAGAAAGCAGTGCTGAGCCATGCTTCCTTTTTGCCTCTCGCAATGCATCTCCTGCTGGTTCTAGCATTGCAGGGACCCTCCCAGCTTAACCAGCAAATTCCTGCAAAAAGCTGTTTCTTGAAAGAAGAAGGTGATGAGATATCCTCACATTTGTTTACCATAAGTTTACTGGTGAAAATGTTGAAAGACCCCCGCCCAGCTTAGCACCAGTAACGCCATTTTGCAAGGCTTGTACTACACGTTCAGGGTTCAACCAACTGAGGACAGTATGAGAGGCTGACGATAAAAATAAATGCAGAGACAGCCAAAACAAGATATCTGTGGTCAGACATTTTGTCTGAAGGAGGAACGAAAAGCACCGAGAAAAACAACCGTGTACCCTAGACCGAGCCAAGTCAGTTCATATCTGATATTTGGGAATCTGACTTAGCCTTGGACTCGGCCACATTCAGACTGACCAATGGGAACCCTGTAACTACGCTTCTCGCTTCTGTGCCCGCGCTTTTGCTCCTCAACCCCTATAAAAATTCCCCTACCCCAGCCAGAGTCATTCAAAAGACTTTGCCGCCCCAGGTACCTGTGCATCTGAATAAACCTCTTGCTGTTTGCATCCGCAAGAGTGGTCTCGACTGGTCCTTGGGTAGGGGGTCTCTCCAGAAGAAAGACATCCTTCAGGGGGTCTTTCAATGTCATATCACATGACCTTTGCATAGAAGAAGTTGATAGCATATATCAAGGATCATATTCTGGAGAGACATCCCAGTTGGTAGGCACTTGCTGTGAAAACCTGAAGAACTGAGCTTGGCTTCCCAATATCCATACAAAAATCCTCGTGTTTCTATTATCCTAGTTCTTTGGAGAGCAGAGACATGATGATTTGTTGGACTTGGTGGGCAATGGCCTAGCTCCAGGTTCAATGACAGATGCTGCCCCAAATGAATAAAGCCTTAAGTGATAGAGTAAGATATCCAACAACATTGTTTGTCCCTTGTGTTCATATGGGCTCATGCACCTGTATATACATGTATACATACACCAGACACACATGTACTATCTCCCCACACATGAACCCTACATTTTGTCAAGTTATTGGTCCCACCAATCACACTTCCAAGGATGCATACTGATTTTAATCAAAGGCATAGAAAATTGTTTGTATTTGGTGATAATTGAAACCTGTTATAATTATTACATAAAACAACGCCAGTGTCTCATAGTAAAGAAAATGGTTTACAATATGAGGTGGACTCACGAAATGAAATATTATAAACTATTGCGTGCTTTTGAAAAAAAAATGTTAATGGAGAAGAAAAACAACATTGCCAATGTTAAAAACAACAGAATATATATATATATATATATATATATATATATATATATATTGCTCCTAATTTAATTATAAAAATTAGAGGCCAAAAAATAATAATAAGATTATATAGTATTTTTTTTACAGACTTTCTATGTTTTGGGAATTGTGCCAAGGGATTGACATGTACTATCATGAAACCATTTTTTTATTAATTTTAATAAAAAATTCATGCAAGGTAGTGAATTTTCACAGCAGCTTCGTAGAGAATTTGATCTTGCCCTTCCTCCTCTCCTTGCTCTTCTTCCCTGGTCTCTGCCCTCTTGCTGGTACTCTCCCTATCACTTCTGTGCCATAACAACCCTGAGATATTTGTCTTCATATCAAATGAATTCCATTACCCTCTCTTCCATCTTCCTGATGATATCTTCTTCCCTTGTCATGATTCCCTTTGTAGTTTAGTGACCTATACCTCTTAAAATACACACACACACACACACACACACACACACCAACTTCTAAGATTTGCTTGCAGAGATTACATGTATTTGTCTTTCTGAGTTTCTGAGTCTGCCTCATTTCGTTGAACAAAATAGCCTCCAATTTCATCCTTTCCTGAAAATGTAATGATTTCAGTTTTCTTTACATTTAAATAAAATATTATTGTGTATATGAATCACATTTTCTCTATCTACTTATGGACATCACGGCAAATTTCATTTCTTAACAACTGTGAACAGTACAGTCATAAACATGGGTGTGAAAATATATTTGTGAGAGAATTTAATGTATCTTGGGTATGCTCCAAAGGACTAGCCTTCCCCCTGACTTTCTCATAGATTAATAAGTGTTTTCAATGGAGATGGAACTCAGAGTCTCTGTTTTCTTATCTAATTATGTGTCCTCCTTTCCCTCTTGTTCATTCTTAGTCCATACAGCAGAAACAGAATCTTCCAATACAGTCTAATTTATCTGATCAGTGCCTTAAATAATACAGACTCAATTTCTTGACTAAATCAAAATTTATGCTGTTAGACAAGACTATTTCACTGTTTGTAAGAGAATATTGAGAATAGTGCTTCTAATGCCTCTAGTGAGGAGGTTTTTGATGTTTATTTCTCTTATTTTTTTAAAAGTGCTTATATATGTGTATATACATACACACCTACACATAAATGAGTTCATGTATGCATGGAAGATGAAGGACACCATTAGATGTCATCCCTAGGAATACCACACATCACCTTTGAGACATGGTTTCTCATTGGCCGAGAGTGCAGCAATTATACTAGACTCTCTGGTCAGATAATCAGGACAGCCTCCTGTCTCTGTTTCCCAGGGCTGGGCTTACAAGTTATATACTACCTTGACCAGCTTTATATGCAGGTGTTGGGGAACAAACTCAGTTTTTGTGCTTGCAAGCAAACATTTTCCCAACCAAGCCATTCCCAGCTGCTTTGTTATTCTTGATGTTCAAAACTTTTTAGCAGACATTGTCACAGTAATGGGCATGGGTCCTGTCTAAAGACAATGATGAAGCAGTATCTAGTAAATCATTATTTAATTAAAATGTAAGTATGCCATTTGCCTCTTCCTCTCTCTCCTCATTTCCCTCAAAATTGCTTTTATTTTTAAGGAAATAAAACTCTGAGCATAACACCTGTAGGGGACAGAGGCAGAACTGAGTTGATTTTCAGGCCATGGGACATCTGAAACCTACAAAGAATAAAAACTGTGTATGAATCGCTAAGCCAAAGTTGAGATATCACTTAATAAGGAAGACAAAAACAAAGCGAAACAAAAACCAGTAATGGAAAATAACTTTGGAAACACTCAGGCAAGCCCCATGAATGATAAAGCCAAAGTTTCAGGTAACTTTCTGAAGTAGATCTCACTGGAGAGGATGAGCAAGATAGCAGAAGCTTAGATTAGGGAAGCTCCAATCTATTGCAGAAGGGAGGTCTCTCTCTTTCTCTTTTTATGAAAGTAAACCATCCATTAAGCTTAGCTTCTGACAATATTTGCATTTTCAGATATGCAAAGATAAAAAATCGTAAGTTAACTTTCCTGCTTTAATTTTTTACTCCTGCACGCCTTTAATCCCAGCACTTGGGAGGCAGAGGCAGGCGGATCTCTGTGAGTTCGAGACCAGCCTGGTCTACAAGAGCTAGTTCCAGGACAGGCTCCAAAACTACAGAGAAACCCTGTCTCGAAAAACAAAACAAAAAAAAAAACAAAAACAAAAAAAAACAAAACAAAAAAGAAATATTTACTGAGTATTTGTAGATATGATGCAAATACCCAAAGATTTTACCTCTAAATAACTTTTGTATATCTTTTCTAGTCAAAGCCACCATCTGTTGGACATTGCATTAATTTCCTATCAATTTTGTTACACTTATGTGCACTATCTCTTTACCCAACAACTTTTTAAAAATTGTTTTTATTGAGCTATATATTTTTCTCCTCTTCCCCTCTCTTCTTCTCTTTTTCCCTTCTACCTTCTCCCAGGATCCCCATGCTCCCAATTTACTTAGGAGATCTTGTCTTTTTCTACTTCCCATATATACTAGATCCATGTACGTCTCTCTTATTGTCCTTATTGTTGTCTAGGTTCTCTAGGATTGTGAATTTTAGGCTTTTTTTTTTGCTTTATGTCTAAAAGCCACTTATGAGTGAGTAATATGATATTTGTCTTTCTGGGTCTAGGTTACCTCACTCAATATGTTTTTAGATCCACCCATTTGCCCACGAATTTCAATATTTTTCTGCTGCGCAGTACTCCATTGTGTAAATGTACCACATTTTCCTTAACCAATCTTTGGTAGAGGGGCATTTAGATTGTTTCCATGTTCTGTCTATTACAAATAACGCTGCTATGAAGATAGTTGAGCAAATGTCCTTATGGTATGATTGAGCATCCTTTGGATACATACCCAAAATGGTATTGCTGGGCCTTGAAGAAGGTTGTTTCCTAATTTTCTGAAAAATCACCATACTGATATCTAAAGTATCTGTACCAGTATGTACTCCCATCAGCAATAGAAGTGTGTTCCCTTGTCCTCATTCTCTTCAACATAAACTATCATCTTTTGATTTTGACCATTCTTACAGGTGTAAGATGGAATCTCAGAGTTGTTTTGATTTGCATTTCCCTGATGACTAAGGGTTTTTTTTGTTTTGTTTTGTTTTCGAGACAGGGTTTCTCTGTAGTTTTGGAGCCTTTCCTGGAACTAGCTCTGTAGACCAGGCTGGTCTCGAACTAACAGAGATCCGCCTGCCTCTGCCTCCCAAGTGCTGGGATTAAAGGCATGCGCCACCACCACCCGGCCCTGATGACTAAGGGTGTTGACCTTTTTCTTAAGTGTCTTTCAACCACTTTCAGGGATGTTGTATTTTGTTGAAGTCTTTTTCAGCATCTAATGAGATGATCATGTGGATTTTTTTTTAGTTTGTTTATATGACAGATTTTCATATGTTGAACCATCCCTGCATCTCTGGGATGAAGCTGACTTGATCATGGTGGATGATTTTTTTCTGATGTGTTCTTGGATTCGGTTTACCAGCATTTTATCGGGTATTTTTGAATCAATTCTCCTTCTTAGTAATGTCTTTGTGTGGTTTGGGTATCACGGTAATTACTCTGAGGCAATGTTTGCCTTTGAGGTTGAGGTATGTTTCTTGTATGCAGCAGAAGAATGGATTCTGTTTTCGTATCCAATCTCTTAGCCTGTGTCTTTTTATAGGTTGGTTGAGTTCATTTATATTAAGGGATATTAATGAGCAGTGATTGTTAGTTCCTGTTATTTTAGTTTTTGTTGGGCTGTTAGGTTTCTTGTAACAGATGACTGGCTGTCAGACACATCTTCTGTGCATGGCTCTCATTGATTTCTCTGCCCTATTTCAAGAGACTGTCCCCTCTCTCATCCAAATGATCTTGCTTTGGAGGATCAAGGCTTTTTAGACACTCTATAGATATTTGAAAGACAAACATCTATATATGCGGGAGTGTATAAAGTGTTGATGATGAACACTGACTGAGAGACTATACCTGTGCAACAAACTCATAGACTAGACTATAAGCTAAGGGCTTGTCATATTTGAGAAAGACACTTGCTGTGACTCAGTGTGAAGCAGATGATAGAACTGTGAGGAAAATCACTTTGGGAGCACTGATGACCAAGGAGAAAAGACTTCAGCTTAATTTTGAAAGACAAGAAATGGCTAAAGAGGAAAAGTCTCATGAAGGGCTGCAGAGGTGGATGAAGAGCAGGACCACAGAAGTAGTGACTCATGGAACTTGTGTAAATCAAGTTATGGACAGTCATGACACACCCCTTGTGTATAATTAAAGGTCAGCTGCCAAGTAACTTCTATCAGCAGAGGCTGTAACCAGATTCTTACATCCATACTGATCTATGTAATAACTATTGAGAGGAATGCAATGTCTTCCAAGAAAACTAAAGGTTCAAAGACTGATAAACCTCAAGAGAGTTAGAACTCACTTTAGCCAATCACTGAATGTCAGGACATGTAATTTTAAACTGGAATTTTAATTTTCTTTTAAATTCTGTATTGATACACAGGTTAACAATTCAAATATCATTCTCATAGTAAATCACTCCTTCAACCTTACAAATTAAAGGGGATAATTGGAAGCTTGAACCCTTTTCATTATTTAATCATAGTCTGGGTCCTCAGCAGGGTCTACTAGCTAATGTCTTTACCTCCAAGACTCTGATTTTAGCTTTGAGAGAAACCATTTTTTCTTGGTACCAGAGAATTAAGTTAAAGAACTTAGAGAACTTGATTCTGCCATTTCTACTCCTGTTACTGATGCTGGCTGGGACTTGGACTATCACTTAGTGGTAGAATGCTTAGAATGCTTAGAATACTAACATGTACAAATCCTTAGATTCAAACCCCAACACACACACACACACACACACGTATGAAGGTGAGACAAAAGGAGAAAGGGAGGGAATGAGGAAGGAAATGTGTGTGTGTGTGTGTGTGTGTGTGTGTGTGTGAGAGAGAGAGAGAGAGAGAGAGAGAGAAGCGAGAGTAAGGAAAGCACCCCAAAACTCAAACAAATTTTTTAATAAAATTTAATTTTTTAACTTTCTTTTTATTTATTCTTTGTGTCTTTCACATCATGCATCCTGATCTTACCCATCCCCTTACATCCACTTCTGTTTCTGAAACTTCCTCACCTACCAATTAAAAAAAAATAAAATTTAAGTGAAAAAATAAAAAAAATAGAAGAAAGGAAAATATTGTCATGGATGTTGCAGTGTGACAGCTAGTCACACAGTAAACCCCTTTATCCATACATCTTTAGATGCAGGTATTCTTTGCAATGAGTCATTCATTGGTTCAAGGCCTCTGGTCTCTGTTACACCTATCGATGTTGGGCCCACACAGGGACTTTTCTTGGACATCCCTTGCTGACCTGGCTTGTGGGGATCTTGAAGCCTTAGGTCTCCAAGGCCAATGCCTCTCCCCACCTTTTTCTGGAATTTATCATATCACAGATGGGGTTGATGTTAAGGTAAGCTAGCACATAAGCCTGGTTCTGGGCCTGAGTGGTTGCAGGGTTGTTCAGTCCAGCATCTTTCCCATCTTCACCACCAGGGAGAGTTCTCTAGCCTTGCCCTGACTAGTGTACCACTTGCAAGGCCCATTCTCCTGCTTTCACATCATCAGGGGTGGTTCTTTCACACCTATACCTTCAAGGCCATCTCTACTGATGAGTGGTGTAGGAGGTCCTTCTGTCTATGTGTTGCTTTCACTGGCTGAATAAAGAAACTGCCTTGGCCTTTTGATAGGGCAGAACTTAGGTATGTGGGGAGGACAGAACTGAATTCTGGGTAGAAGAAGGCAGAGTGAGAGAACCGCCATGGAACTGCCAGAGTCAGACATGCCGAATCTTTCCCGGTAAGCCACAACCTCGTGGTGATAGACAGATTATTAGAAATGGGTTAAATCAAGATGTGTGAGTTAGCCATTAAGAGGCTAGAGATAATGGGCCAGGTAGTGATTTTAATGAATACAGTTTCTGTGTGATTATTTTGGGGGTTAAGCTAGCCAGGCAGCTGGGATGAAAAGCAGGCCCTCCCTCCATCAACAGGTGAGGTATAGAAGTTGCTTTCCAGAGTGCTGCAGCTGATGAGGGACAGGAATAGCTCTCCCGCTCTTATAACCTCATAGCCAAATCTTCTATCTGCCTCAGGCGTTGATGGGCAGTGGTAGCATCTCTCCCCCACCCATGTCATTGCATGACAGGTGTGTTAAGGGGACAGTTATCCCAAGCTCACAACTTCGGGGCTGGCTTACCCACTCCTCCACCAACAGTTCAACTCTACTGTGCTGCCCATAGGAGGAGCCAAGTCTACTTTCCTAAGTGTTGCAGCTGGTAAGGGGGCGGGTCAGCTCCATCACCTGTCACATGTGGAAGGATCAAATTGGGGAGGACATCTCTCTCTTGCCCTCACCATTACATAGCACATGAGGTGGTATGGCCAATTATCCCACTCTCACACCCTCAGAACTATCTCATCTGCACCTCTGCCAACAGAGTCAGTTCTACTGTGCTGCCTATATGAGAAACAGGGCCCACTTTTCTGAGTTCTGCAGCTGGTAAGGGAGATGGTCAGTTCTTGTCTGTTACAGGCAGTAAGGGGCAAGGGATAAGTAGGGGTATCACTCTCCGACCTATAGTGCCACATGACATACATTAGTGGGCTAGATTCCCCACACTCATAACTTTGGGACTGGCTCATCTACATCTCTGCCATCAGGGTTGGCTCTATTGTGCAACCCAAGAGAGGTGCAGGGTCTGCTCTCCTCAGTGCCAAAGCCAAGTTTTAAGTCTATCTCTACTGCTTATGAAGTAAGAAAATACACAAAGTACTTAAATTTTCTGTTTCAGTTTTCGTTGTCTTTCTAGTAGAAAAAAACAACACCATTCAGAAGTCTTAAGAGGATTAAATAAGCTAATATAAAGATTTTAGAACACATTACACACTACATTTTTATTTCTAAAGATTTATGTAATAGAATGTGTAGGCATATATATCCCTGTCTTCTTGTTGACACAAGATATCAAATCCAAGGTTTTGTATAGACTAGAGAAGCTCTACAATTGAACTACATCTTTAGCCTCCTGTGTCAAATGTTAAAGGTATGACCATAACCATTTAAATATAAGAAGAAGTGTCATTTCTGTTTGTAATATTTGAATGGATTTTAGGTCTGACATTCATGTAAAGGTAGATACTCATTAAGTTCATAAACTTGAGTGCAAATCTTTCAAGGTTATTGGAGACAGCTATGGAGTTGAGCCTGAGATAAGTTCCGAAGGAATATGTACAAGACAGAAGAGGAGCACTAAGCACCATTGGGGATTCTAGATAGCTAGAGCATGGTGCTTGAGTGGTGGGGTAATATAACTCTGCTGTAAATGACAACCTTGAACCACCTGCATAGTGTCAAATGCTAAATTAGAGTTAAATGCAATTTCCTACAGAGAGTATTTCCTATCATCAAAGTTTGTAAAAGCTCATTGTTGTTCTTAAGCTTGGGTTCGGTTCTAAAGGAAATAATATTTTAGGCACTGTTATAGCAAAAGTGTATTCCAAAGAGTAGTGAGACAAAGACCAGGCTACTTAGAGGCATAGGGTAGACCAGAAGACTTCCCTGCAGAGTTGAATAAAGTCAAAATCATTTAAAATCTTTATGTTTATCTATTCTGGGCCCAGTAGTACAAGCATAATGCACACAATGAGATCTTGATTCATATGTCTTCTTACCATACACCCAGTTTAGTTTTTCTTAATTTCCCCTCAAACAAACATTTGGGATCTGACAAGGAGGGATGGAAAGACTGTATAATAAAAAGCACTAATAAGGTTCATTTGAATGCATGTCTAACCCAGAATTCCTGAAGAGTGCTTCTCTGCAAATACAGACTAATGTGTACTTCCTCTCTCATGCTGGGCAATGGTCACTATTTTGTCTGCCTTCCTCAATCACTTAAGTTCATTCCATTTGTAACCACAGTTTTAAATCCATCTTTCTTGACCAGAACCATTTTTTCTTTTAATAGGACAACAGACGTAAGTTTATAGCTCCCCACAAATAGCATGAAAACCTTTTAAATTACATAACATGGATGAATCTTTACCCATTCTTGTAAACACAATACATATACTGTCCTTGTGGTTCGCTTAAAGCTTTCTTACTGATGGTAAAACTGATGCTTGGTGCAGACATAGGCCACACCACATCACTGCATGTGCTTGCTCAGAGAGCAGTGTCACTAGTGAAGCTGGAGCAGAAATCCCAAGTCCCCTGCTCCCCATAACTTATAGTACCTTAAATGTACTGCTAATTGCTTTCTTCTCAAGTGTGCAATAGAGTAGGTACTACCAACCAAGTGGACCAATGATATTGAGTTGTGTATCCTGGGCCAGTTGCAGAGGGTTCAGGGTTCATGCTTTTGAAAGGCCAAAAGCAATGGGAAAATGGGAGAAAATAATCTGCTTCTGGAAGAATCCTTAACAAGAAAGCAGATTTACTTGTGGTGAGAACGAAGTTGCTTCTCTCTCACTTGGCCCTTTCTAGAAATAGCTTGTATATCTTGTGCTGATGACATGTAAGACTTTAAGCATGAGAAACTTTATGAGGAACATATTTAAATGAACACAGAAAAAGTTGGATTGAGTTGCTGAGAGTCAAGGTGACAATACAAACTGAGGAAAATAATGTATTCTTTACCACAGTTATTACATAGACTTATCTTGACTACTTATAACAAGAATTCATGTCCCAAAGTCTGGTGGTCTGTAATTTGGAAACTATTTTTCTCTATTCTTTCTTATTTGAGTACTATAAACATGGAAAGGGTAGAGAACAGGCAGAGATCTTGTCATCATGGTATAGAGGGGAGAACTCAAGCATAGTATATGAATAGGTAATGGGCCGACATCTTAGATTTTCATTTCATTTTTTTTTAGTTATTTTATTTTAAAGTCTATTGGTGGTGGTGGTGGTGTGTGTGTTTAGTGCAAATGAATGTGGGTGCCACAGAGGCCAAGGAGGGTGTCAGATACCCTAGCACTGGGAGCAACAGGTGATTGTGAGCCCCTTGCATGAATACTGGCAACTGAACTCAGGTCCTCTGCAAGAGTAGCAAGCACTTTTCATACCTTAGCAATCTCTTTTCTCCCATCTAGATTGGAAAGTGAAAACCTGTCTGAAATTCTTTAATATGGTTTAAAGTTACTGACACTCAACACTGCTGTTACAGTAGCCTCTTACCACAAGCCTAGTGCTAGAAACCCAATCACCTGAGCAGAAAGACAGGCCTGCCCATCACTCTATGTGTGAACTGTGAAAGCTCTTAAGGCAGTAAGGATTCCCTTTTATTGCCCACAAATGACAGAGGAAAGCCACAGGCTGATGGATCTGGCTGCCTAGGAGTTTGATAAAAATAGAAAAAACTATTGTGATATGGTTGATTAGCATTCCATGCTGAAGCAATAATGGGAGCCAGAATTTGTTTCCAGTTGAATGAACATACAGTCTCTGCCTCTGATTACTTATGCATCATATAGCTCTGTACTGAACTCTGGCCATTTGTCTATTTAATTAATTCCATACAGTGCAACTATATCCATTCCATTCAGTTATTTTGTTCAAGCTGAGTGGCAGGTCCATAAGGCTAATGCCTGTCTACCAGAATCTCAGGGGTAAGAGTCACACCTCTTTGGAGTAATCCTTAGCATCATTTCTTTCTGGAGCCAGATTCAGGACAAGCTGTTATATGGATTTGATTTTTCCCCTTGTTATTTAATTACCATAGAATTTGAGGAATATGAGCTCTCACTGGGCTTTGCAGATAGAAGGTTTTTATGTTTATTCAGTATAACTTTTAGATGATCATGCAAAAAAGTTTATAGAAGTCAAGTCTCTTATTCCTTCTGTACTCTAGACATCCTGTCTCTACTAGGTAAACTTGGGATCCCTATAAATATTTTGGATGTTTTTTTTTTTTCATAGGAATATCCTTCTTTAGGTTGGGAAAATTTTCTTCTATAATTTTGTTGAATATATTTTTCTGGGCCATTGAACTGTAATTCTTCTTCTACTCTTATTATTCTTAGGTTTGGTCTTTTTATTGTGTCCCAGATTTCCTGGATGTTTTGTGATGAGAATTTGTTGGATTTGCTGTTTTCTTTGATCAGTGCGTTTATTTTCTCTATGGTGTCTTCAGCATCTGAGATTGTTCTGTCTCTTGTATTCTGTTGGTTATTCTTGTCTCTGTCGTCTCTGTTCATTTACCTAGATTTTCCACTCGGTTTGTGTTTTCTTCATTGCCTCCATTTCAGTTTTCAAGTCTTGAACTGTTTCCACTATATGTTTGATTGCTTTTTCTTGGTTTTCTAGGGTATCTTTTATGGATTTACTCATTTCTTTATACCTTTTGTTATTCTTCTCATCCATTTCTTTAAGGGAGTTTTTCACATCTTGTTTAAGCGATAGATCGCTTTCATAATGTCATTTTTTTTCTACTTCTTCTGGATTAGGGTGTTCAAGTCTTGCTGCTATATGTTCGCTGGGTTCTGGTGTTACCATGTTGCTTTCAAATTGTTGGAGGAATTCTTGTATTGGTTCCTGCCCATCACTTCCTTCAAATGCACTCCGATGGATCTTCTGGTACAGGATCAGGGCACCTTGCTGGCCAGGGACCCCTCTGATGGATCTTCTGGTACAGGATCAGTGCCCCTTACTGGTCAGGGACCTTGAAGACAAAAGGCCTAGCTTGCTGCTTGCAGGCTTAATGAATCCAGGCACAGGACTCTTGGAAGTCAAAGGACCCCGCAGACAAAAGGGTGAACTTGCCAGGGAGGGGAGGGTTGTGCAGAGCCAAGAAGCCCCTGCAGGAGGAACTGGAGGTGCCATGCACTCTCCTCTGGCCAGACGGGTTTGGATGAAGGATTTGATTACAATAATGACCCTGTAAGTTTTAAGATTGGCTCTATTGAACTCAACTTTTTAAAGGGCTTTTAATATCTCCCTGTGGCAGACCCTAATCCAAAGGTCAATGTAGAGAGGAGATAAAACTGTGGTTGACTCAGCTTCCAGGGAGGCATATTATAGCGATTTGAATAAAAATGCCCCTCCCCCCATAGGCTCATAGATTTGAATGCCTAATAATAAGGGAGCAGCACTGCTTGAGAAGAATTAGGAGGTGTGGCCTTGTTCATGTAAGTATGGCCTTGTTGGAGGAAGTGTGTCACTCTGGATGGGCTTTGAGGTTTCAAAAAGCCGAGCTAGGCCCAATGGCTGTCTCTTCCTGCTGCCTGTGGAACCAGATGTAGAATTCTCAGTTACTTCTCCAGCGTGTGTATCTGTGAGCTTCCATCCTTCCACCATGATGAGAATGGACGAAACTTTTAAAAAGGAAAACAAGCCCCAATTAAGTCCTTTCTTTTATAAGAGTTACCTTGTGTCTCTTCACAGTAATAGAATGCTGATTAAGACATATATACAGTAGAATGACTGTGAATGTATCCAAAAACTTCACTGAGATGCTCAATTATAGCCCCGTAACTTGCCAGGGTTGTTTCAACCTTCTGGGCACAGAAATAGCTTTCACTAAAATAGTCATTCTAGATTTATTTATCTGACTTCGCCTATATTATCACATGATTTGACAAGATCTGAAAAAAATACGATGCTTTCCTTTTGGGTAGATGGGGGTGGTACATATCCTAGTTATATTAAATATATATTAAATAGATAGAGTGGTATTCTCTTTGAAAAACAAATAAAAATATTATTCCTTTTGATAGCCCATTATAATATCACCCCATCTCATGAAATAATTTAGTTATAGGGTCTGACATTTCTATTGATACCCCTTGTAGTTCTCTCTACCTATTGTTTGCTAAAGCTGACCACAGATCAGTCGGATTTCATTTTTCTTTCAGGTGTTATTTTTAATTTCTTTGAACAGGTTAAAACTTATAATATTTATCTCATTCTTTGAGTTATAATATTTTCACAGTCATATCTCTTATCCTCTTTCATAGGTATATGAATTAACTTTCATCCTTCTTAGTACAAGGTCATTGAGGCTTAGAGAGGATGAATAGGTTGATTAAATTGTTCAAGCTGTAGTAGAGAGTGAATATAAATTTAAACTTGAGTCATTTTCTGTATTAGTCAGGGCTCTCTAAAAGAACATAGCTAATAGAGGGAAAATATTATTAATTAGAATGAGATTTACTAGATAGGCTTACAGAATATAATCTTGGTAGTCCAACAGCTGCTCTTTCACACTAGATAGAATGAAAATTCAGTAGTTGACAAGTCTGTGAGGCCAGAGATCTCAGAAGTCTCCATCTGGCCTTGAAGGCCTGGAGGGTTCCTGAAGCCCAGATGTTCTTGTCTCCACTGGAGTCTGAGGAAGGGTTATTCTAATGCCAAAGAAGGAATGCAGCAGCAATACATTCCTGCATGAGTGAAGGTAAACAGGCAAAATAAAAAGTTTCCTTTTTACATGCTTGCTTTATCCATGTTGCCACCAGAAAGTGCTACCCAGATTTAGCATGGGTCTTTCTTATTCAAATAATCTGATTAAGAGAATCTTTCATAGGCCTGTGCAGATGTTTGTGCTTTAGTTGAATACAAGTTCCGTCAAGCTGACACCAAAGATTTCCCATCACACTCCTGATCCTTAATTTAATACCCATGTTGTACTCTTGGCATAAGATTATTCATTATCACCACACATGTTTTGCTCATAATAGGGGTTTTGGAGAAGTTACTTTTAATATTATATTATAAAATAGAGGATAAAAGGATACGTTGATGTAGCAATGGTAGGTATAGTTTTATGAAACTTGTGTTTTAAGTTTGTATGGGTACACTGAATAGCATTGCAAAGTGGATTTATTACTATTCCATGACAAATATAGAAGAAAAGGTGTTGTGTGTGTAGAAGCAGTTAAGACAATTTGCTTAGCTGCTATTAGGAAGGGCAAATACATGCATTGCTGTATATATACATAGCGATAGATTATTGAAAGTGAATAACACAGTGAATAACACTAGGGTCTTAATCCTACTCTCATGCTCATTACCTTCTGTGATTATTTTTTTCTAGAAATATATGTAACAACCTCTGTTAAGTGTGTGAGGACAAGGAGATTGCTTGCTTGGACTCCTCAGTGATTAAGCAGGGAAGGGTCTCCACAACTCTTTGAGTAGATAAAAAAACCGAGGTTAGTCAGTTTTCTTCTTAGAGAAAAGTTATTCCAGGGAAGCACATCCTCAGTACAATGAAATTTACAGTCAACTGTGTCACATTTTATGCCTGTTTCTTCTTCCTAAACATAAATCATTATTTGGGTCAGAGAAATGGCTCAGTGATTAGGGTCACTTGCTGCTTACACAGAGGACCTGGATTCATTTTCCTGCACTCAGATGGCAGCTCACAAATATCTGTAACTCTGGCTCTTGGGGATCCAAAGCTCTCTTTTGGCTTTTGTGGGCACTGCACTGCACACATGTGGTGCACATGCATGCATGAAGGGCAACACTCTCACACACAAACAAATCTTTAAAAAACATCAACCATTTCTCTATGTAAAAAATAGATTGAATAAGCCTCCAACATTCCCTTAGGAAGCACATGAATGGAATGGCCACAGTGGTTACTTTCTCTGTACTGATTTAGCTGGAGACCTCTTCCAGTGACAGAAAAAGAAGCAAGTACACACACATACTTCCATGTCCTAAGAGATCATACTTCATAAGTCAAAAAACCTGCCATAAAACTCCGATTTATTCTTTAATTTTTTTTGAAGTAGAGTCTTATTATCTAACTCAGAGTGGCCTAGAATTCACTGTGAATTAGGACTGGCTTCAGTCTCACTATTTTTTTTCTTAGCTTCCTGTGTGTTTGCATAACAGGTGAGGGCTCCACAACTGGACTCCTATTTCTTTTTGAACAGAGTAATAGAAATATGTCTTAAAATGTTCTGATTGTTTTCCCTAAAGATTATCTTATATAGTTTTTATCTTAATATATTTTATTTAAAATATGTTAAAGTGAATTATTTAACAAAGGTTTGTAAATGATGTATTTAAACTTTAATTGTTTAGAACTAAAAAGATTTCTTTCTTAAAATAAACAAGAAAAGAAAGTAGGGTATCTTTCAAGAGCTGCAGTAATGGGCTGTACCAACAAATAGCACTTGGAATTTAGGAACGTGATTGAGAAATTTTCTTTTATTTGCTGTTACCAAATTGATTTCTTTTTCAGAAGCCAAAATATTCTCTAAACACATATCTCTTAGCTGCCTGAAATATAACAAACATTGTGCGAGATATTAACTGTGGTGGTTTGAATAAGAATGGTCCCCATAGGCCCATAGATTTAAATGCTTGGTCAACAGGGAGTGGCAGTATTGAAAGGGTTAGGAAGTGCAACCTTGTGATAGTAGACTAAACCTCCTAAACTCCAAGTAAGCCTCAATTAAAGACTTTTTTTTTTTTGTATAAGAGTTGCCTTGGTCTTAGTGTCCCTCAAAGCAATAGAACATTAAGACACTAGTATCGTGATGAAAAGGTACAACTCTGCTCACACTATAGTGGAAATCAGAGGGGTCACAGTGGGGACAATGAGCACAACAGGACAGCCCTCAGAAGGGTGATGGATAAGGAATGCTTCCTAGAGACAGTAGGAGTTAGAAATGAAGCATAGCAAAAGGGGGAAAATTCACTGGAGTGATCAAAAGATAATCCAAGGCACAAGACAGAAGAGGATATGTCTTTTTTTTTTTTTTTAAATCATCTTAAGTAGTGCTGTATGGCCAGTTCTGTGTCCACTTTTGCTCCAGAGACTTGACCTGATCAAAGTGAGAGGGAATGAAGAAAATATAAACTCTCATATACATAGAATAGCTGGGATCTGGTGGTTTGTGCTCTCCCATGGAGAAATCATAGAAATCATAGCCACCCACCTCTAATTACATAGAGTTGGACAGAGAGGCAGGGTTATTACAAAAAGTTATCACATACAGATATATAGGAAGGAAAGGGTCATGGTGTACAGCTGGATTGGGAGACAGGTTTAGTAGGAGCAGTCTCTGTAGGGGAGTAGTTTTCAGTCCATATATATCCTAGGAGAGAAAGGACATGTTTTGCACATACTATCTGCATCTACACATGGATCAGAAAGGAAATCTTCTCAATTCCTCTGAGTCTCATTCTGGTGAGAAGGCATTTCTCCATTTGTCTGAGATGAGGGTCCTTGACATGCCTGGCTGATATCACAAACACATTCACTTGGAACTTCACATACTCATGGCTTTCTGTGTTCCTCACAAACCGCTATGATAGCTAGCTTTGTCAATTTGACATAGTCTATAATGACCTGGGAAGAGTGTCAGTGAGGGATTGTTGGGACTGGGTTTGCTTGTAGGCCTATCAGTGGCAGGATTGTCTTGAGTTAATTGATGTGCTCACCTGGGGCTGCACCATTTCATATGCAAAGAGTTCTGAACTGAATAAAATGGAGAAATAGAACTGAGCAGAAGAAATGAACAGGAAAACACGTATGCATTACTGTCTTATTTTTATTGACTATGGATTTGATGCAACTCCCTGTTTGAAATTCCTGCCTTGAATTCACTACAAATGTGGATTGTAACCTAGAATTGTCAGATTTTTTTTTTTTGGTTAGAGTAGTTATTAAAGTGGCAGATATGAAATGAGGGCTATCATATTTGAAGAATATGAGTGTCAATGTTGAAAGACGGGGCTAGGAGAGAAAAATGCAGGATACTGTGTCCCTTAACCCATATTCTAGAGTTTGTTCTAAATCCTGAGAGGAATGGTATGATCTGAAGGATTTTTATTGGAGAAGGGAGCTGGCTTAGGAGAACTTGGGGTGCTTATTTGCAGCACCTGAGTCACCTTTCCTCTTTCCCCCTCTGAGGGAGGGAAAGAACAAAGCATCATCTTCCCTAAACCTGGGATAAACCAACCATAATGTAGATCCTGTCACAAACCCCTCCACACCCAGAGGAAAATATTTTCTCATTTTTTATATGAAGAAGCAATCATCAAAGCATACTAGAGTCCCACAGGGCAGTGTGGGGACATTAAATCCAGTGGCTTTGACTTAGAAAACAGATTTATTAACAGATATTCATTATCTTCCTTTTTGCTTAAGATGAAATCAGTCTATGTGGGAAGATCTTTCTGATTAGTGTTCTTGCTTACTGTTTCTGCTTCTTTTTGCCTGAGAACTCTGTATCATTTCCTCCCCAAAGAAATTAAACTTAGTCTTAGGTATATAGTTTTCTTAACTTCTGGCATCTCTAATCTGGCTTCCTATTGGTCCAGTCAGCCTCTTCTCATCTTTGGAATGTTAAGTCTTTAACGTTTCTCGTTCTCCTTTGAATTCTAGTTTTTGCCAATTATTCTTTAAGGGTTCAAAGACCTCTAAAAGAGTTTTCAAGCTCATCTGAAGTTTGTTTAAAAAAATCATCAGAAGGCAAGGCTTTCTCTTGGTAGCAAGCCACATGTCCTTTTCTGTCATTCCACACACGTGCCTGTGCTTCTGTTTGAAACCTCGGGCACACGCAGACCACAGTGTGTAGGTCAGTACATGTTACTGGGACAACAAAACAAAGGAACAACTCTCAACACTTGTTAAAACAAAACAATCCGTGAATGTTCTGTGGAGCAGAGGTCCATGTATAACATTCTGGATAACACCACCACAAACACAACTACAGCATATTAATTTCAAAATGGAAAAAAAATTTAAAACATGTTAAATGAATGAAATGGCTCAACATTTCTGTACTAGATGACTTATTAGTCTCGGGCCAGATCTTTGCTAGATGCCCACCCTCCCCCGCACCTCTCTTTGTCCAAGCATTACAGCTTGAGGCTTTTTTTGTTTGTTTGTTTGTTTGACTTTTTGGTTTATAGAAACTGCCATTCCCTCAGGAAGCTCTGTTGTCATCACATCTGGTCGTTGCCTTAAGTTTGAACTTTATTACAGAAATTCATGAGCTAACTTCTTTCCTGGTCAAGAGAAGGCTGGACTATTTCTCACATGGTGGTGCTAATGCAATGAGTCCAAGTTGTGTGAGAATTCTCCTTCATAAAAACATTGATGTATCCTGGACTCCAGTTCTGTCATCTGTTACACAACAGAGTCTCCAATAATTGGGATAACCAGTGCTAGATTGTTATGATGTTCTGTTGCTAGCCAATGGGAAATGGGAAGAAGTATGGACAAGGTGTGTCTAATATTTGAGAATGTAGAGTCCAACTGTTGTATATCATTTCCTTTCTTGTTTCATTGTTGAGATTATAGTACTGTCTCCACTTTCACTATAATAAAGACTGAAAACGTAATGAACTGTGTAGCAGTGGGTCCATATGACTCTTGTTTTACTTGTCTTTAAAAAAATAATTGTTTAAGCCGGGCGGTGGTGGTGCACGCCTTTAATCCCAGCACTTGGGAGGCAGAGGCAGGCGGATCTCTGTGAGTTCGAGACCAGCCTGGTTTACAAGAGCTAGTTCCAGGACAGGCTCCAAAACCACAGAGAAGCCCTGTCTCGAAAAAGCAAAAAAAAAAAAAATAATAATAATAATTGTTTTGAGATTATAATTGCATCATTTTTTATTCCCCTTTCCTCCCTACAAATCTTCCCATGTCCCCTCCCTGCTACATTTCAAATAATTAATGGCTCATTTCTTAAATATATATATATATATATATATATATATATTTCTAAGTACATAAATACAACCTGTTTATTCCATCTATTACTTGTATGTATGTTTTCAGGGCTGACCGTTTGTTATAGGATAACCAATTGGGGAGAATTTTCCCTGGGAAAACTATTTCTCCTGCTCTCAGCTTTCTTCAGCTGCCTATAGTTCTTTGTCTAGGGTTGAGGCCTCATGAGCTTTCCCACTTCCATGTTAGTAGGGCTACTGGTATCATCCTTATTCAGATGATTTTTAGGCAGCCACATTAGTGAGACTTCATAGGTGTAGCTTCTGTTATTTCTCAGAGACATAATCTTACATCAAACATTTTTCCCTTGGCTCTTTCAATATTTCCACCCCAAAATAATACTTACTTTGAAATACAAAAGGATGGGAATTTGTAGATCACTAGTTGTCCACATACTTGACCCTTGGTTTCTCAGTCATGTGACACCGTATTTTCTTCTTCACAGCATCTGTCATTGTTAGAAATCTTTCTTAATATGTTAATTTATTTTACTAATTCATTCAATATTTTATTAGCGTGTAAAATTTATTATAGCAGAGCCATGTTTTATTCATATTATGTCAGCATCTTTAGTGTTATGAATATAAAATATACTCATAGGATTGTTCAGTCCTGAGACTGGATGAAGTACTTGCTTATCAGAAGAGCTATCTGCTTTTCCATCAGTTAAGAGGCTTGAAAACCAGGGAAACTGGGGAGCAGTTTGAGGTTGCATGCTGCACTTAGTTGAGGTCCTGCCCCCTTTGTTGTGGCAGACCCCCTTCTATGCTATGCCTGATTACTTTTCAGTGCCTTAGCAGGGAACGAAGAGAGAGTCAAATGAAGTCTATTTGTCCGTGATGTCTAAATCAGAAAGGAAACTCCGAGCCCAATGGATAGCAGAATCCTGCTGTTCTGCTTTTGAAAGATGAAGGCAAGATTTCAAATTTCTAATGTGCTTTAGTCTGCTTTCTGGGGCATTCTTGTCTTTTTATTTTAGCTGTTAGATTTACTGGTGAACTCAGTGCCTCTGTTACACGAAAATAATTTGAAGATTTGAGTACCATTCCTGAAGTAAGGAGGGATCTCCTTATTATGAACACTTCCCTTTGTCTTCCACTTTTTTCTCTTCAGTCTTACAAGAATCCAATCCAAGACCATCAATTCTTTCTCTCTGTGTATATATGGATGCCTGTGCTACACCTACACATATACATAGGTACATATGTGAAAGAGGGGCGGGATTAGGAATACAGCATGGGAGACAGAAGAAAATGTTGAGTGCTAGTCCTTGACTTGTTTGAGGCAGGGTCTCTTGGTATTCACTGTTGCTGTATTTCAAATTAGTTGGACCCTGAGCATCAGGCAATCATTGTTTCTGCTTCCCATTTCCTAGTGGAGTACTAGGATTGTAGGTGTGTAGACAGGCTCCAAAGCTGCAGAGAAACCCTATCTCAAAAAAAAAAAAAATCCATGCCTCAACCATTATTAACACAATGTTATTTTCCACCAGTTCATCAATCACTCCTCTCACCAATACAATCACTATATAGAAACATTTTTAGATAAAAATTACTTCAGGTACAGGACTTACTGCTCCCAGGCACTTGTTAGGAAATTTGACTATTTGTGTGTGCTTTGGGGATCTAATAGTAGATATCCTGGCTTGCTTGGCAAGGTTTTATCCCCCATGTCATCTCCTGAGCCTCAGGTTCAGGCTCAGGTTGATATCTGGCTTGTCTTGGTTTTACCTGTTCTTTAAATCTTGTACTCATTCTCCACATGTGTTTGTGATCCTGATTTCAAAATTGAGCTGAAAAGCAGAGAATAGTCTAGATTATAAACCTCAAGTGGAGAAAGAGCAAAGCATGCACCGTCCAATCCATTTTTATACCTGCTAAGTAACAGAACATTCATGGATGGATTCATTGATGGCTGTCTATCTTCCATACTTCATTGTCAGTTATTTATGTCTATGCACTTGGGATAATTGTATGTCTTACTTTCTAAAATCAACCCCCTCCAACACACTGAGAAGTTTCTTCTGAAACACTCGGCAATGACTTGATATGTATCTCCAAATCAGTCTTTTGAACAAAGGAAGGAACAGATAGATGAGATTCACATTACCCCTAATGTTTCCACATCATCATGTTTATGCACCTTAGATGAATTTGGCTCATTATAGCCTAAGCCAGGCTTGAAGATGTGTATGTTTTATAGTCAAAATCATCTTTGTTGAAATTTTTCTGGTCTTACTGTGCTGTGTCTGTAGGCACAGCTGGAGGTCTGCAAACACGTGTTTAGAAGAAGAAAATGCCGCTTTATGTAAACATATCCTATATTCTCATTATTTTTGAAAGGTCAGAAATTATACTGGTTTCTTGACATTTCACATCGAAGCAATTCTTTTGGGATGAAAAGTCATTCAAAGACTTTTTGTTGGCCTTATGGAATGATCATTTACATCCACACTTTTATACTTCATTTTATTCTGAACAAAACTAACTATATTGGTTTTCTTTAACTCAAAAGTCAGACTTTAAATCCAATCATTTTCTTCCATTTTCTACAATATTTGTATATCTTATTTCTTTTCATCACTGAACATATTTCATAGCTAATAAATTTGAAGATAGTCTAGACTTGCATTTTCATGATTTTCAGGTGCACTTGTAAGACTTAGATTATTCTCTGTTAACTACTTAGTTTCAGAGAGAAGGTACTTCCAGTACACATAAATAAGTGCTGTTTATCAATCAAACTTCCAAAATGTTTCACAAGTGTTACAAATTTCTTATGGATTTCTAAGAGTGAACAAGATGTTAAATCTTCTGCACATCTTCAAATACGTATGACTGTTTTCTGTGTATTGATTTCACTTAATAGGTTTAAATCTTAGTTGCTAATTTGGTCTGTAGAGAATTTGCAATGTCTTCAAAAATACTGTTTTAATTGACCTTATTTGACTTGTAATTTCCCATTGTATATTTAAGAACCGGCAGTTTTACAGAGGCTGGTACCCCAACAACAATAAGGTGTCTGTACAGTCACAAGGTGTTTAGACTAAATTCAATTAATTAGGTGGTTTTATAGAAGTCTCAGAAACTTGAACAGTTCTAAGTTCTATGTTTCTACATTAGGTTACATTTTTTTTTTCAATTTTATTTGACCACAACTAATAGCTTTTTCATGGAACAACTTTATGGAGTCACATTTTTTAAAAAATTGTTTTTAAACTGGTTTATACCACAAGATTGAGATGGACTCAGTAATGATTGAGCTGATTTAAAATTATTTTTCTAAATTAATAAAGACCACATGTTTCTAGTTTGCTTTTACCTCTTAAGGATGTCCTTTCACAGAGACACTCACAGATACTCTGGGAGCAGACACACATGACCTTAAGCCTCACAAATTCCTTAATACCTGAGAGCAGTTTGTTACTGCCTTCATTTCTCAATGAAATCACCAAGAGGGAAGAAGCCAATCTTCTACATCTATAGACATTGTAAGTGACAAAAAAGTCTCTCTCACTGGGTTAGGACCATGGACAATTGCATATAGCCTTGGTTGCATGAAGATGTAACTAAATAAACCCTAAAACAATTGTCTGGGGTGCCATGTAAAGATTATAAAGTAAACACAAGTGTGCATTGTGGGACCCTTTTAAAAACAAATCTTATGAGCCTTAGTGTTACAGGAGGAGTTCTCTTACATCTTCCATATTTTGCAATTGTTTTCAAAACTATAGCATCCTAGTATCTCACATTATATATTTGTATTAGTTTGTTAATTACAATATCCATTGTATACCAAAGAATATTATGTTTTGGAATATAAAAAAATTTATTGATTTTTATTGAGCTTTACATGAGCTTTCTCTGCTCCCCTCCCTTCTCTCTCTTCCCCCCTTAAGCCCTCCGTCAAGGTCCCCATGCTCCCAATTTATTTAGGAGATCTTGTCTTTTTCTACTTTCTACTTCCCATGTAGATTAGATCTATGTAAGTCTCTCTTAGTGTACTCATTGTTGTCAAAGTTCTCTGGGATTGTGGTTTGTAGGCTGTTTTTCTTTGCTTTATGTTTAAAAACCACCAACGAGTGAGTACATGTGATAATTGTCTTTCTGTTTTTTCTGGGTTACCTCACTCAAAATAATGTTTTCTAGTTCCATCCATTATGCTGCAAAATTCAAGATGTCATTATTTTCTTCTGTGTAGTGTTCCATTGTGTAAATGTACCACATTTTTCTTATCCTTTGGTCGAGGGGCATTTAGGTTGTTTCCAGGTTCTGGATATGACAAACAATGCTGCTATGAACATAGTTGAGCATATATCCTTGTGGTATTTGCTGGGTCTTGAAGAAGGTTGTTTCCTATTATTCTGAGAAATCGCCACACTGGCATCCAAAGGGGTTGGACCAGTTTGTATTCCCCCCAGCAATGCAGAAGTGTTCCCTTTATCCCACAACCTCTTCAGCATAAGTTGTCGTCAGTGTTTTTGGTCTTGGCCATTCTTACAAGTTAAGATGAAATCTCAGAGTTGTTTTGATTTGCATTTCTCTGATGACTAAGGACATTGAAGATTTCCTTAAGTGTCTTTTAGCCATTTTAGATTCTTCTGTTGAGAGTTCTCTGTTTAGGTCTGTACTCCATTTTTTTTTATTGAATTATGTGTTCTTTTGATGACAAATTTCTTGAGTTCTCTATATATTTTGGAGATCAGACCTCTGTCTGATGTGAGGTTAATGAAGATCTTTTCCTATTCTGTAGGCTGTCATTTTGTCTTGTTGACAATGTCCTTTGCTTTACCGAAGCTTTTCAGTTTCAGCAGGTCCCATTTATTAATTGTTTCTCTCAGTGTTTGTGCTGCTGGGGTTATATTTAGGAAGTGGACTCCTGTACCAATGAGTTCAAGTGTACTTTCCACTTTCTCTTCTATAAGGTTCAGTATGGCTGGCTTTATGTTTAGGTCTTTGATCCAATTGGACTTGAGTTTTGTGCATGGTGATAGATATGGATCTATTTTCATTCTTCTACATATTGATATCCAGTTATTCCAGCATCATTTGCTAAATATGTTTTCTTTTTTCCATTTGATATTTCTTGCTTCTTTGTCAAAATTCAAGTGTTCAAAGAAGTGTGGATTAATATCCAGGTCTTCTATTTGGTTCCATTGGTCCTCCTGTCTGCTCTATGCCAATGCTAGGCTATTTCAGTACTGTAGCTCTGTAGTAGAGTTTGAAGTCAGGGATTGTGATGCCCCCAGAAGTTCTTTTATTTGTACAGTATTGTTTTGACTATCCTGGATTTTTGCTTTTCCATATGAAGTTAAGTACTGTTCTTTCATGGTTTGTGAAGAATTTTGCTGGGCATTGCATTGAATCTGTAGATTGCTTTTGGTTAGATTGCCATTTTAACTATGTTAATTATGCCTACCCAAGTGCACAGAAGATCTTTCCAGTTTCTGGTGTCTTCTTCAGTTTCTTTCTTTAAAGATTTAAAGTTCTTGTCCTACAAGTTTTCCACTTGCTTGGTTAGAGTTACTCGGAGATATTTTATGTTATTTGTGACTACTGTGAAGGGTATTGTTTCTCTGATTTCTTTCCCAGTCCTTTTATCATCTGTGTACCAGAGGGTTACTGATTTTCTTGAGTTAATCTTGTATCCTGATACATTACTGAAAGTGTTTATGTGTCATAGAAGTTCCTTTGTAGAATTTTTGGGATTGCTTATATAAATTACCATATCATCATCAAACAGGGAGTGTTTGACTTTTTCTTTTCCGATTTGTATCTCCTTGATCTCCTTTTACTGTCTTATTGCTCTAGCTAGGACCTCAAGAACTATATTGAATAGACAAGGAGAGAGTAAACAACCTTCTTTTGTTTCCTGATTTTAGTCGAATTGCTGTGGGTTTCTCTCCATTTAGTTTGACATTGGCTGTTGGCTTGCTGTATATTGCCTTTATTATGTTTAGGTATGTTCTTTGTATCCCTGCTCTCTCCAAGACCTTTATCATGAAGGGATGTTGTATTTTGTTGAAAGATTTTTCAGCATCTAATGAGATGATCATGCAGTTTTTATTTCTCAGTTTGTTTATATGGTGGATTACATTGACAGATTTTCGTATGTTGAACCATCCCTGCATCTGTGGGTTGAAGCCGACTTGATCATGGTGGATGATGGTTCTGATGTGTTCTTGGATTCAATTTGCCAGTATTTTATTTTGTATTTTTGCATCAATGTTCATGAGTGAGATTGGTCTGTAATTCTCCTTCTTGGTAATGTCTTTTTGTGGTTTGGTTATCAGAATAATGGTAGCCTCATAAAAAGTGCTTGGCAATATTTCTTCTGTTTCTATTGTGTGGAAATATTTGAGGAGTAGTGGTATTAGTTCTTCTTTGAAAGTCCTGTAGAATTCAGAGCTGAAACCATCTGGTCCTGGACTTTTTTGGTTGGGAGACTTTTGATAACTGTTTATATTCCTTCAGTCATTATAGGTCTGTTTAATTTGCTTATCTGGTCTTGATTTAATTTTGCTAAGTGATATTTATCCTGAAAGTTGTACATTTTCTTTAGTATTCTAATTTTTTGGATTACTAGTTTTTGAAATGTGATGTGATAATTCTCTGTATTTCCTCCATGTCTGTTGTTATGTCCCTCCATTCATTTCTGATTTTGTTAATTTGGATATCCTCTCTCTGCCTTTTGGTTAGTGTTGATAAACGTTTGTCTATTTTGTTGATTTTCTCAAAGAACCAACTCTTTGTCTCATTGATTCTCTGTATCATTTTCTTTGTTTCTATTTTGTTGATTTCAGCTCTCAATTTGATTATTTCATGCCATCTAGTTCTCTTAGGTGAGTTTGCTTGCTTTTGTTCTAAAGTTTTCAAATGTTCTCTTAATTCACTAGTGTGGGATTTTCCCAGCTTCTTTATGTAGGTATTTAGTGCTATGAACATTCCTCTTAACATTGCTTTCATTGTGTGCCATAAATTTGGGTATGTTGTGTGATAATTTTCATTGAATTTTAGAAAGTCTTTAATTTATCCCTTTAATTCTTCCTTAACCCTTTGATGATTCAGGTGTGCATTGTTTAATTTTCATGTTTTTGTGGGTTTTCTGGAATTAGTATTGCTGTGTATTTCTAGTTTTAAACTATGGTGATCTGATAAGGCACATTGGGTTATTCTTTTTTCTGTATTTGTCGAGGTTTGTTTTGTTACTGATCATGTGGTCAGTTTTTGAGAAGGTTCCATGAGGTGCTGAGAAGAAGGTATATTCTTTAATTTTGGATGGAATAATCTATAGATGTCTGTTAAGTATTTGCATCATAACATCTGTTAGTTCCCTTATTTCTCTGTTCATTTGGGAATGTTGGGCAGTCTGGCCAATTTATAAGACTCACTAAAGGATGTAGAATGTGAATTCTCTTCTTGTACTTAGAGAAAGACCATTTACTGTGTTTATTATTTGAGCCCCTTCTCTCCTTTTACCTTGCTTCCTCCTTGCCTCAAACCTCTCCATCCCTCTCTTCTACCACACTCTCCTTTTCTATTTTAAAACAACATCTTTTGTAATCCAGGCTGTTCACTATATAATAGAGGATGACTTTGAACTCTTAATTCTGCCACCATTATGTTACAGGCATGAACATTCACACATAGCTTATAGGCTACTGAGGATTGGTGAGGATTCGCTTTATGTGTGCTAGTCAAGTAGTCTATGACCTAGTTACATCTCCAGCACTGTTACTTGACCTCTCTAAGGAGCTTTAGGAAGGTTATCTCCAGACACGTTTAAGTAGATTGATATTAGCAAAAAAACCAAAACCCCTAACCCATAGCCCAAATTCTAGCATGTCTTCCAGTTCATTTATATTACCCTAATATAATATTTGCATGAATCCCCAATAATTCCTAAAAGCAAGTTGTGCCACTAGGCAGTTGACTTCTTGTATTCTTGCCACCTCTTTGATGAGCTATGTGCTTATGAGATTATTTGTAAACTACAGTGTTTGGCAGGATCATCAGAAAGGACTGGTTGTGAACAAATATAGCATTTTCAACCTCAGTGATTCCTAGTTGTCATGTCAAACAAAGTGCTATAAAGGAATCATGGAATTTTCCAACTTCATGCCCTGTAGATGGCAATGTTGCACTTAAAAAATAAACAAATACAAGTTTAAAGGTAAGGCAAGCTTGTTTCCCAGTGCAGTCTTGTTTAATATCCAGTGAGCAGGAGCTGTAATGCCTTTTTGAGGTACATTGTTCAGAAAATACATGTCAGATTGGATCTGTATGGAGTAAGGTCCATATCTGCAAGTGCCAACATTTATGTTTAAATCTGCATGGTTTCAGTGGTTGTTTAACTGTGCCTTTCCCTTCCACGGGCCTCATGGCTGTTTTAATGATGCTGTATTTTTGGTTTGCATTGAACTCCATTCACATTACAGAGATAGAATAGACATCACTAACTTCATGGTCCCTTTCCCCATGTATATATGTTTCTTTTCCTTTTCTATTCAGTGAACCATCATAACCAGAAACAGAAAATGCCCAGAGGTGAGCATACTGTGACCTTCTCTATGGTGATGTCTTAAGAATATTCTTGCCATCTCTTTGCCAGTAAGTCAGGCACTGAGGTAAGATGGGTCTATTTCTGCAAAGAACTTTTTATTATTTTTAGTCAGTGGAAGTAATTTCAAAAGAAGATCAGTCAGATGAGAAACTTTTAATTAAAACATAAACCCTCAATAAGGCAGATTTGCTAAATCCTTCTTTCTAAATGAAGACAAAAATTTAAATATATATGACGATCTACTCTAAACTTTTAGTAAGAAAGTGTAATCTGAGAACCTCAACTTTCATTTATTTATTTATTTATTTATTTATTTATGTTATTTGGACCTAATTGTATTCCTTTTTTTTTTTCTATCACAAGAGACTGGAGACACGTGAAGAAACAGAAAAATATTCATGTTTGGGTCCATTTTTTTTCTCTTCAACCTTGAAATCTCTTGCAGAATGATTATTGCTCATAATCAAAATTTCATGGTAAATTTAATTCAGACAAAGTTGCATTTATGCTTCCTGGTAACTATGAGAGACAAAAAAGAGACTTGAATGTGGAAAGAATTCTAAAATATATGTTTTGATGGTTAATACAGCACCATATTGAATGAGGACGAGTCTGGTCAGGGGCAGAATATGTGCTTGACTTCTTCCTCCTTACGAGATGTTTTTAGCTACTAAATATTATGTTAAACTGCTAGAAAAGACCAATACTTTCTGTTGTATCGTGAGCTTGAATTCTGGATTTTCTTCCTTTTTAAATCTGTTGATAGAACAGGAGCCTTGAGCTGTTCAGAGCATGGGTGGGTGGGTTCTGAGCATTCCTGAAATGATAGGTTAGTAGGCCATTTGGGGCCTTAGAACTTGAGAAAAAGCCATTTGATTGCCATGGAATTCAATTTTCATCTACAAAACACAAAACTATTGTACCTCCCTCGTACTTATTTTTGCTTATACATATTCAGCAAAATAATAAAGTCAACTTGCCTAGTCAATAACTTATTTCACCATATTTTCTTTAATTTTAGAAAAATAAAAATTAAAAAAAATAAATGTTCAATTAATTTTGGTTGGATGAATGTTGAAAAACTGAATTACTTACTGAGGAAATTTTTAATAACATTGATATAAAAATATTTTCATCAAATTTTTACTTTAGGTTTGAATACAAGGCAAGTCACTATGTATGTCATAATGGTCCGACTAAATTGTGTAAAAGGAAGAGCAAAAGAAAGTTAAGCATTTGAACCATTATCCTGGCATGTCTATCAGAAGCATCAGCTCTAGTTGACGCCCAGGGCTATCCACACAAGATGCATAGCTACTAAATTTAAGACCAAGATTTCAGTCAAGTATCTCTCTATAACCTGAGAAGTAAGTGGGACTCAAGATAGGTCTTGACAAGAATGCCAATTCCAGACTAATTTGTCTTACATAATGAGTTTGTAGACCTCTATAAGGCACTAAGAAATGCTGTTGAAGTATTCTAAATATGAGTGGATATAATATGATTTTATAAGATACAAATCTTTGTAAATTAGAATTTTTGAAAATGTGAAGTGTATGGTTAAGTTAATGAACACAAATATATCTACTCATATAAAACCTGTAACCAGACTAAAAGGTCTTGATTAAAAATTAAGATGTGGGGTCTGAAAAAAATCAGTCAGCAGTTAAGAGTTCTTACTGCACTTGTAGAGGGTCAGTATTCAGTTGCCAGCATTCACATCAGGTGGTTCCCAACTACCTGTCAGTCCAACTCCAAAGGATCTGACATCCTCTTCTGATGTCCATTGGCATCTGCACACATGTGCACATATATACTTGCCGGCGCATACATACATATACCTTTTTAAATTAAGTTATAGAAAAATTAAGTTATGGCTATAAACTTATCCTTTCTTCTCTGGTCCAATCTACTTCATGAATGGTTTGCAATAAAGGATAACACATTTAGATTTTCAACTTTTAAGGAAAAATGAAAGAGTGAATTATTCAGATTTCAATATAGAACACTTCATATATTTGTCTGATATTTAGAGTGAACAAAACTTTCTGGTAAGAAGATGGACCTTCAAATTCTACCATAAAGGCTGATTCATGTATTAGAAATTCAATGACTGTGGTGAGTTTGGAATGTTGCAGGTCCATAGCCTAATAATAATTTATCTTTGACTATCTGCATTCCCTTTTATAGCTGTTCCTTTACCTGGATCTCTTTAGAACCTAACATCCTGTGACTAAGATAAAAATCTGTTGGAATGTTTTAATTTAACAAAACCAAATGTTTCACCAACCAAAAGGCTAGGTGTGGCACCAGAAGGCATCTGAGGCCTACAGCTGAGACCCCTCCACCTTGCTGTAACCTACCCCTGATGTTTTCATTAATGTATTTGAAAAGTATCTTGATTTATGACTTTCTTTTTTCTGTTACTATAAAAACTTCATAGAACTACTTTCATGTTGTAACATGGAATCAGCAGTGACCTCTGTCTGTGTCCTCAGGACAAGGTCACCCATATTTGGCTCCAGATTATACTCTTTCATCCTCTTTGAGTTGAGGCTTTGTTTCTGCAAAATGCTAGAATACATTAATTTTTATTAATATAGAATAATTAACAATAGGAGGGCTTTTGCCTTGTCTTTTTGTGTCTTATTTTTGTCTGATTTGACTGTTGTCTTCTGGAGACCTGCCTTTTTCTGAAGAGGAAACAGAGTAGGGGTTGATCTCGGTGAGAGAGCATGTGGGAGAATTCTGGCAGGAGTAGATGGAGGGGAACCTGTGGTCAGAATGTATTGTCTTATATGAGAAAAGAGAGGAATTCATTAAAATTGGATGATTCCAACACTGACTAAATGTCTACCAGATATTTGTTATTATACTAACTTACATGGTTTATCTTTCTATGTTCACATTGCCTGGTAATTTAAATTCTATCATCATCACTAGTAATCATATTTTAAAAGAGAATTTATTGCTAGAGTTCCTACAAAATTAATCTACCTTTTACAGTTAGGAAGTAGTGTGCCTGCCTTTGGAATTAGGCTGCCTGAGAAACACCATAGCCCAGAGACTTGCCTCTCTACAAGTTGGACACTCATTCTTTCTAGAAAACACCTTTTGTAGAACATTTGTCATAATTTAGCTGAGAGAATTTTCTCAAGGTAACATGAATCTATATTTCCTAGTCTTGGGTATGTTTCTCTGGTAATGTTTCTGATGTCTATGCTTCTCTATTTCCTTGTCTGGACATGCTGTATTTTTGAAGAAGTGTCCCTGTCACTACTATGAATTACCTCCTGAAAGTACCACTTAGCTTAATATAATAGGCAAACACCCATTACTTTTGCATGTGTGTTGGCATTAAATTATTTTATTTACAGAACATTTATGACTTTAAAGTTCTCATCTTATCCTCCTTTTTATTAAAGTTTGAAGAACAAGAAGATATATAAGCTTGGCTCTATTTTTTTGTTCACTTTAGAATTCCCATAATTGAATTCTTTAAATATTAATTCTTAATTTTCATTAATGGTTGGAAGTGATATTATTTATGCCTGTTATTAAATGATAACCTGCTATTGTGGTTATCATACATACATTTATTCAAATCTCTTGTTCAAATTCCTCATGAGAAAATGTCGATAAGGGCTGAGAACTCTCCCAGTGTGTTTATAGTCTAATGGCAGTGGAGTGATACGGAAATCTTTGTGTTGTCTTTTAACCTGGGTTGTTAGAATGTAGTGCTAATGTTGGAAATCACTAATTCAATCTTTTCCCACTTGAGACTTTTTATAATGTTTCTTAGCTTTCTTATTCCAGTTTATATTTTTTAAAAAAATACATCACAAATTAAAAATTTTGTGTTTATTTACATATTTTTATTTCAAAACTCTTCAACTACTTCTGGATATTAAAATGGCAGAAAAGATGAACAGGAAATGCAAACAGAAAGAAATATTGTAGTGAGTAAGTTTCTTATTCTAGTATATGAGGAATAATTTTTTTCAAATAAATTTAATTTCAATGTGTATTTAATAACTTTTTATTATTTTCCATTCTTTATTCATGAATATTATGGTTTTAAAATGACTTTCTATAAATCACATTTTAAAATGAAACCAAATATTTTTATTTTTAGGATCTATTCAAATGTTAATTGTTGTTTGCTTGCTTATAGTCATGTGGGTAATACAGAATAGACACAATAAACATTAAGTAGCCAAAATTACATCAGAAAGTCCGTAGTGACAAGGAAAGAAAGTTAGTACTTTGGATTTTGTTTCGGTTATTAAAACCGTGAGGAAGAAACTTGGTCAGTCGTTCTCATCAACTCAGACCATATGACCCAGTATGTAAAAGTTCCACAGAAACATAGTCCCAGAATCTAGCAGTGCCTCAGTACCTCCATGTCCTAAGTACAGGACAGATCATACTTCTCTCTTAAAACCAAAAAGGGGAGGGGATCTGACAGAAATGGACAAGAAAGGCACTTCCTAATGCTAAAGAGTCACCACAATAGGGGCCTGAAACCCGAGAACACTAAACACAGTTGGGGGAACCAGCTTGCTCATGCATGAGCTTATTCACTTCAGGTGAGATGTCATTGGGTTGAGAGAAATATATTGGATAGGGACACAAGAACTTATAGTAAACAGATGCAAAACTATAATTCCAGTGGAAAGGGAAAATGTGCAACAGGTATTATCTAGCTTGGTCCAAAATTGCGTGCTTGCATTACAGACCTGTAAATGACTGAGTTATATCAGTCAGATTTCAGACAATAACACATCCAGTAACTATCATACAGGTATATGCCCCAGTAGTGGAAGCAGAAGAGGATGTCATTAACATTTTTTCCACAAATCTACAGAACAAAGTCAACAAGGTGCATAAGAATGGCATATTAATCATTATGAGTGACTTCAATGCAAGACTGAGATCTGGAGAAAGAATGGACTACATTGCAATGCAAACATATGAATTCGGACAAAGGAATATTAGAGGGAAATGACTGCTTGACCGCTGCTATGCTAATGATTTATACATATCTGTTGTGGGAGCTGCGGGCTTTGTCCCTGCCACCCCACCTCCTGGTAGCCTGGCTAGCTTATGCCCCGAAATAACAACACACAAATTGTATTCATTTAAACACTGCCTGGCCCATTATATCTAGCCTCTTCTTGGCTAATTCTCACCTATTAATTTAGCCCATTTCTAATAATCTGTTAGCACCCCAAGGTGCGCTTACCGGGAAGATTCTAGCCTACGTCCATCCTGGGTCAGAGCTTCATCACATCTGCCCTGGAGAGCAGCTGCATTTTGTCTGTCTCTGAGAGGAGCTATCGAGTCTGAGCTCACTTCCTCTTCCTCCCAGCATTCTGTTCTGTTTACTCCACCCACCTATGTTCTAACCTATGAGGGCCAAACAGTTTCTTTTTTAATTAACCAATGACCTTCCTCCATCATTTCCCCTTTTTCTGTTTAAACAAAAAAAAGGAAGGCTTTAACTTTAACATAGCAAAATTACATATAACAAAACAGTTATCAAGTAAAAATTACAATATTTACATCTATTTTATCTTTATCATAACTAAGGAAAACTGTAACTAACTATTCTTCAACTCCATCAAAGACTCCAGAAAGATACAATATTACGTAAGCAAACAAGAAATAAGCAACTTTCAAACTCTAGAAATGACAGAGACATCTCACTGCCTGGACAGTTACCCAAAGTTTCTCTGTACTGTTGGGGCATCCATCTTCTGCCTACAGGCCCATAGTATCCAAGACATTTCCATGAAGCAGGAAATTTCAAAGACAGTTCAGTCACTATCTGTTGTATCCTGCAGAATGTCTCGTAGACTCCTTCATGAATCAGGAACCCCGAAAGATCATCTCACCTTTAAGCAAGTTCAGTAGTCCTCTCTCTGCAGGTTCTCTGTGTCCAGTTTATGCAATAGTCCAGGCAAGAGCAGTTTCTTGCCCAAATGGCTATCAAACTCCATAAGGTGCCTCTTTGATGCCCATCTTCTTTCTTCTTGAAGTAGATTGGTGCTGCCAGGAGCAGACGTGTCTCATTGCCAGAAAATCCCTAAGTTATTAAAACACTTAAAATGTCATATTCTATAATCTTTGAAAGATATGAAGAATGCCTATCTAAAATATATCTATGTACATCTAGAAAATCTAACTAGCATGACTACAAACTTGACTATTATAGATGATTATCTATTAACAACCTATATACATTATATTTTTACATAAACTACACAATCACAATACCTTAATCAAGATCAGAAATAGATATACATATAGCAAAATTGAAGTTAAATCTCTATCAATTAAGCAAAATCTATACTAATCCAAATTATTCATACCTATATCATATCCCCCTTTAAATGTAAAAGAACGTTTATAAACCATATTTGGGAACATGGGCGCAGTTTTTTCTCTCCAAACTGCTTCCTGCTGAATGGGGGCGCTGTTAATTAGGTCTTTTATGGTATAACCTGTGTGCTAGGTTCATCTCAGTTGGCTGTTGAGTGAAGTAATTTTCTGAAGGTGTTCACAGCAACCCTTCAGGAGGGTGTGGTCCATCATACCATATTGGAATAGAAGAAATCCACAGTGTCTCATCGTCTGTGAAAACAAAAGAAGAATCTCTTTTCCAAAGTATTGTATCCTTATATCCAAATTCTGAAGTCAAGGTATTTTCAAAATATCTATGTTGGATTAGTTCATCAGCCTTTATAAACAAATATCTTTTAGCAACTATTGCTCTTTTGTCATCTTTCAAACAATTCAAAGAGAGCATAATAGCATACAGTATCAAGATTCTCTGTGTATTTTCCATCTTTATATGGCTTTATTTTAACCTCTATTTCATTTATTTTTACTTTTAATTTTTGAGACATGTTCTGTATATCTTTGACCTGGAATAACTCTGTAGACCAGGCTGTCCTTGAACTCTCAGAGATCCTTCTGTTTCTGCCTCCCAGGCATTGGGATTAAAGGCGTGTGCTACCACACCTTGGAGTCACAGAGGTCAATCTCCCTCTGCCTCCCAAGTGTTGGGATTAAAGGTGTGTACTACCCACACCCAACTACTCTCTTTCTTCCTTATTTTTGTTTTTTTTTTTTTACTTTAAGAACTTTAACTTTTAGCCTGCATATATTTTTAACACACTGTAAACCCTTTAGACGTTTTCTTCGACTTTGAATCTTTCTTTTACTGTATATGTCTCTTTTGTGACCACATGAGTCTATAATTTACCAAGCAATATCGGTAGGACTAAAGCCGTGGCTTTGACGGCTGGATCCAGCCCATTCCTTAGCTTTCCAGCCTCGTGCCTGAGGTACCAACTGTAGCCACGTTTATCTCCACAGCTCTAGGCATTTCAAGGTCCCTGCCAGCAAGCAAACTGCAACAGTTATTAAGCAACACTCAAAAAGCTCTGTAGTCAGGACCGCCTGCTTGAAAGAGTCAGAGTTTGCCCTGGCAGGACGGCCCACAGAACCAGCATTTTAAAACAACTCAGCCTTTTTCTTGCTACTGCCGAAAACAAAGAAGCATTCAGTCAGCTTTTATCAATACCATTTAAGTGTTCATGGCAGGACCTCTTATATGAGCTGCAAGGTTTCACAGCTGAAGCTGAGTCAGGAAGCCTCTCTTAGATGAGAGCGCTTGCTTGACTCTAGAAAGCAGAGCCAACCCGAGAAATTGCTGCTACCAAGAAAACACGATTTACTCTATTCTTTCCCAATCACGTTGGGCGCCATTCTGTTGTGGGAGCTGCAGGCTTTGTTCCTGCCACCCCACCTCCTGGTAGCCTGGCTAGCTTATGCCCCGAAATAACAACACATAAATTGTATTCATTTAAACACTGCCTGGCCCATTATATCTAGCCTCTTCTTGGCTAATTCTCATGTATTAATTTAGCCCATTTCTAATAATCTGTTAGCACCCCAAGGTGCGCTTACTGGGAAGATTCTAGCCTACGTCCATCCTGGGTCGGAGCTTCATCGCATCTGCCCTGGAGAGCAGCTGCATTTTGTCTGTCTCTGAGAGGAGCTATTGAGTCTGAGCTCACTTCCTCTTCCTCCCAGCATTCTGTTCTGTTACTCCACCCACCTATGTTCTAAACTATGAGGGCCAAACAGTTTCTTTTTTAATTAACCATTGACCTTCCTCCATCACATATCCAACACAAAATTTAAGCAGGCTAATCCATCAAGATGCTGGACATGGGAATCCCCTGAGAAATGCAAATACGGCCAAATTGACTACATTCTGGTCACCAGGAAACTATTACCTAGAATCCAAAATAGTCAATGATTTTCTAGTGCTGACTTAGGGTCAGATCACCTACTTGTTATGACCCAAATCACCTGAAACTTAGGAGAGGCATGCTAGACAAGATGAAATGGAAGATTCATTGTAAACAACTGATGAATTCAGCTGTATGGAAAGAATATAAGACAACTGCTGAAAAAAAATGAGGGAAATCATTAAACAACCCTTTACAAATACAGAAAGCAAATTGGAGAAAATCAAAAGAGCTAAACAGGAGGCTTCAGAAGTGACACTTGGTTATGCATGAAGGGCAACACCAGTAGAAGAACTTACTGAAGAGATGATCAAACTGGTGGAAGAAAGAAGGTAGCTAAAGATCAATTGAAGGGGCAATCACAGACATCAAAATGTCATAACTATCTGTGCAGGAAAGTCAAAGAAGAGTAAAGAAGGATAGAGAGTTGAATATACAAGGTATATGCAAAGAGGTTGAAGAGGCTAGACTCCATAATAAAACATATCTTGTCTATGAAGCTCTCAGATGGAAAACTGTCTGAGATGCTCCTCAGATTTGGGTGATTGAAGATGGACAAGGTCACTGGTTAACAGAACCTTTTTGTTCTGTTAACAAAGCAAAGATGGAGACAGTACTTTGACACCCTGCACAACAACCCTAATGCTGTCAACATAGACTACAATGAGAAACACTTCGGCAGCCACTCAAATACCAGAAACAATGAGAAAATATTAAATATTAACAAGAGTGAGATAGTGAAAGTTATCAAGAGTGGAAAATGGAGGAAGTGAATGACATCATTGGTGGAGGAACTGGAGGTGGCTAAATTAGGCTCAGAGCCAAGGTGCTTCTCAAGATTCTTCAGAGAGATATGGGAGCATGAAGTGATTCCCAAAGAATGGAAACACTCAGTCATAATTCCCTTACACAAGAAGGACAAGATGGACTGTTCAAACTACAGGTGCATTATTTTTTTGTGGCATAGCCACAAGATCTTCTTCTCCATTATCCTGCAAAGGTTCAAGGAAATCTTAGCAGGGGTCCAGTGCAGATTCAAAACTAACAGAAGTGCAATAGATCAGATCTTCACTCGGAGGCAACTGGCAGAAAAATAAGAAGAATTTGGAGAAGACTTTGTACATGTCTGTTACACTGACTTCAGGAAGGTATTCATAGCATTCAGAGGAAAGGACTTTGGGAAACAATGAGGTCTTACAGGTACCCAGAGAAAAATCATAAGAATACTAGAAAATGCCTCTAAAGATAGCTTTGCATCAGTCAAACACTATGGAGAACTAAATGACCAGTTTAAGACAATTATAGGAGTGTTGCAGAGATGCATCCTCTCACCACTACTTTTTAATATATTCTTGAGATTAATAATAGCAACAGCCATGGAGGAAGAGGAGATAGGCATGTAGATATGAGGTGTGCAAGTCAATAACTTGTGTTTTGCTGATAATATAGCACTACTTGCTGAAAGTCCAAATGAGCTGCAGGCTGTGGTATATAGAGTGGTGGCAGTAAGTGAAAACCTTGGTATGAAATTAAACATCAAGAAGATTGAGATACAGCACTTGGGAAGGGTATACAAGGATTTTAACACTGTAAGAAAGAATCTAAACCTCAATCAAACAGTCAACTTTGTTTATTTGCGAGAAAACTTCAGTTCAAAGAAAAGAACTATTTCAGATATCAAGAGGCAGAACAGGATAGTGAAGGCTGAATTCCAGGCACTAAGAAAGGTTTGATCAGTAAGAGACATAACAACAACAACAAAATTACAAGTATATGAAACACTTGCCTTGAGCTGCCTTCTTTACAACTCTGAAACTTGGAGAATGAAACACTCCTTAGAATAGTGACTGAATGTGTTTGAGATGACATGTCTCAGGAGGATTCTAGGTATCACATGAAGAGATAGGCTGAGCATAGATGATATTAAAAAAATTCTACAGAAGGAAGTAAACTACGGGGTACAGCAATGACACTTGAAATACTTTGGCCATGTTATGAGAATGAATGATGGCAGATAACCAAAAATAGCACTGCTTGGAGAAGTGCATAAAATAAGGTGATAAGGAAGGCCCCCAAAACATAAAATAGACAGCATAAAGGAAGACTCTTGAACCTTGGGTATGACAATAACACAAGCATTTAGGACTGCAAGTAATCGGAAGAACTGGAGAACCACCATAAACAGGCTGCCCATGCATGCTTAAGCATTGCTGTGGCACAGATGAATGATTAGGGCTATAATCTCAATGTAGAAGGCATACCAAATGGAACTAATTATAAGTGGACTATACATCCAGAGTGGAGTTCAAATCTAGAATACATAATGAAGATTTTCCAAACTGAATTCTAATAAAAACCAGTTGTGGCATTATATAAATTCTGTTTCCCCCTACAATTGTGTAAGAATAGCAAATAGTTCTTTGTTTTCTGAGTTTCTCATAACTCAGCTACAATTTTAAAATTATTTATTTGTGTATACATATAATTTATAATGAAATATTATCAATTGTCATCAAAGTCTTGATGACAGTGATTTCCCACCCATTTTTTTAAATTTTGTAAAGGAACATTGTTGAAGGAACAGTTGTGCAGCAGAGACCAATTGTAAAACTATCTTGACACTAATGGGTGTTTGAAGTGAGATGATATTTATCTGTGTCATCAATGCTTCGGGAAGCACTAATTCATTTCATAAGTAGGAATATCTATCCTGAAAGTCAATAATGAGCACTGAGAGTATTTGTGAAATACCATTGACTTCTGAAATTGCAAGAAATCCATCTTCCCAAGCCTTGATTGTGCTGTGTCTGTGTGTCTTCCAATAAATATCTCCAATCAAATAATTTCATTGTCAGTAAATAAAATGGAAGATGAAAATCCCCCATATCTCCTCTTCCATTCAGAATAAAAAGTCTGACTTTGCCACATTTATAGAAAGTTAATACACCAGGAAAGATTCAATACAGTTTTTTGGCTAGAACTGCAACTTTCATTTATATTTGGAAACTATTGCAAAGGTAATTTGACATCTTTACTTTTGAAAGGACTACATTGTATTAATAATTGCAGGAGCACATGTGAATAAAATAATCTCTTTCAAACAAATGCTTATGCTTTTATGAAATGCTTATTTTATTTTTAATGACTTGAAACTATTTTCCTCTTCCTGGAGAGGACATTATGCTTTTCTTAAATTGTGATTCTCTTCTCAGTTGTCTCCTTCTCTCCTAAGTGCCAGAAACATCCTGAGGAGAGGAGACAGCATGCTGATGCTGCAATATTCTCAGGGCACGTTGTCTAGAACACCTTTGTCATAGGCAGATTTATTGTTGTCTCTACATAGAACAGAAGTCTTTAAACTTTATTATATATGTTTTCCTTTAAGTACACTTGAAGATTGAGTTTTGGTTTTTTGTACAGAGAAAGGATGAAAAGTTAGAGAAAATACGTTAGATTTCTGTTACTTCAAAGAGAAGCAGGACAGATTAGGGAAGGCATCAGAAATCACTGGTTTATTCTAAAAAATGATTGGGACTTCAACAGTGTTAACAGTTACAGTCTTTGTGGTAAGGTAGTAAAGGAAATTGAGAAATGAGACCAATTGCACTGAATACTCTAAATTCATGTTAGAGCTACCTTCTGTATTTCTTTCACAGATTATCTTGAATTTTATATCCAATGGGAAGTTATCTAAGTATGGCTTCAAACTCACATACAGTAATATCCTGTATTCTTAGTGTTCTGTAAGAATAGATGTGATCCTCAAGTTTGTCACCAGTCTCAAATGACTTAAGGGTAGGGACCATATTTATTCAATTGTGTACTTGTATTATCACACATATTTCTCAGCAACATCAAAGTTAAAAGAATGAATATAAAAGAAGTTTTTGATTTTTTCAAGTATGTCTGATGTGGGGTACCCCTTGTATGATCTGAATATATTTTATTACCATTGGTTAATAAAGAAACTGCTTTGGTGTATAGCAAGGCAGAATATAGCTAGGTGGGAGATCCAAGTAGAGGGATAGGGAGAAAGAAGGCAAATTCTGAGAGATTCAGCAGCTACCGAATAGGCACAATGTAAGGTGACAAGTCACAAGCCTCAGGGAAAAATATAGACTAATAGATATGGGTTAATTTAAATTATAAGAGACAATAATAAGCCTGAGCTACTAGGCTAAATAGTTTGTAATAGATATTAAGCCTCTGAATAATTATTTTGACAAAGAGCATTGCTAGTAAGCCACATGACACATGATGATACATAGATTACTAGAAATCAATTAATATATGTAGAGCTAGCCAGTAAGAATCCTGAGCTATTGAACAAACAATTAAATTATTAAACCTCAAAATGTTTATTTTATACATAGCTGCAGGGACTAGTGGGCCAGAAAGAAACTGGTTCTGGGGGACCACACAGGACAGTTAATAGTCTCCAGTTACATTTTGGCACCCAATGTGGGACTCTCAACTATCCACAGGACCCGAGGAAACTTAAAAAGTTGGTTCAAAATACGCAAGAATGGTGTAATTCTGGGATTCTAGTCTCACAGTCTCATGCCAGCAGCAGTGCAGACATGTATCTCTTAACAGTAGCCTGCAGGATGGAGCTGGCTGCCAGCCACTATGAGCTAAGCAGTGTGGCATATTTCTACAGTCCCACACAGGCCTCAGTATAGAGATGTTAATCAGCTGCTCAATATGTGATAGATTTAATTTTCACTCATATAGGAAAAAACTGTTTATGGGCCAGTTGCCTGCTGACTGATAGCAGCAATGCGCAGAGGTAAGAGTGAGGCTTGTTGCTATCTGCACCATGCTTGAAAGCCAAACTGGGCACAACAAACAGCCAAAGAGGCTGCTCTGGTTCTAGTCACATCTACTTACTAGTTTAAAACATTGATTAATAATAAATAGAGATATGCAATAAAGACAGATTCAGATAAAAAACCTTAAAACAGTTCATACTGTGATCAATAAATGTATATAGGCTTAAGAAAGAAAGAAAATGGATATGAACAGCTATAGAAAGAAATAAATAGTTTAAAATCAATGTCTTTAAAGAGACAATAAAAGTAATAAAAAGCCACATAAAGATAGATAATACACAGAGACCTAGAATTATGTATACTATTGTGGGTTTTTTTGACTATTTTGATTTTTAATGTACTAACTGCAGAGAGACATTTGATAGTGGGGGCTGCTAAGCTAAACCAACATAAAAGTATCTTGACATTGAAATTTGGGTCTAAGGATAGTTTGTTTGGAAAAGAGGTTCTGCTTTTGTTTCCACAGGACATGAGAAGCAATGCGTTCATTTCAGGTTAACATGGTTTGTCCAAGTAAGACCCCCTGCAAGGTCTCCATGGGAGCGATGGTCCAGCTGACTCAACATCCAGAATAGGTTCAAGGTTACTGGCTGAGAGTATGCAGCCTTACAGACTACTACAGTCAAGATGTAACCATGATTCTAAATTTTCTCAGTTCCCCATAAGATTATCAATGACTCCATCAGCAGGAAGTAGTATAGAAAAATATGTCCAAATTCCCAAAATATTGTTTATGAATAGTTGTTTTCATTTAAAAGGGGTTGGTTGTAAATGGTTAATGGTCATAGTCAATCACTTTCTAAAGAAAAAAAGGGGGATATGATATAAAAATGATAAAAAAGTACATTATTAAGTCTACTTTAATACAAACAACAACTGTTAATCTCAAAATACTTCACACTGGTATGGATTTTGGTTTACTGAGACAAACTTAAAGTCAATTTTGTCATACTATATGTATATTTCTACTCTTACTTAAAGTATTATATTTATGCAGCTCACTTAAAAATGCAATGTATTGTTAAGAAATATAAATTAATAGTCATCTACAATAGTCAAACTTAAATTCATGTTATAAATTTACAAGGTAATAAAGAGATATATTTCAGATAGGTAATATTCAAATACTTGAAAGATTTACAGAATATGACTTTTAAAATGTTTTAATAACTTAGAATTCTTTGAATATGAGATGTCTGTTTCTGGCAGACCCAGTTACTTCAAGAGGATGACTAGCATCGAAGAAGCATCTTATGGAGTTTACTTTCAATGTGGTGAGACTAATCATTTGGCCAACAATCTGCTTTTGTCTAGAATGTTTGACAATATGCTATATAAACTGAACATGCAGAACCCATAAGAAAATGACTGCTAAACTTGACAAAAACAAGGTGAGACAATCCTGTAGGGCTTCCTACTCCATGAAAGAGTCTGCCAGACATTCTACAAGAGATCAACTGATAAATTTTGCCAAAAATAGGAGGGACAGTCCATCAAATTTCCTGCTTCACTGAACTATCTACCAGATACTTTAGGCCTATAAGCTTAAAATGCATGCCCCAAAGTTACAAAAGAACTTTGGGTGACTGTCCAGGCAACCAGATATCTCTGTCAATTCCAGAGTTTTGGAAGTTGCTTACAATGGACTTCCTGTCTACTTAGGTAATATTATGTCTGTCTGGAGTTGAAGACTAGACAGTTATAATTATAGTTTTCCGTAGTTATGATAAAATATAAATTAGATATAAAATTTAATTTTTTACTTCCTTGTTGCCTCATAGGTTATATAAGAGTTTAATGCTCACTTGAGTTAAAAGACTAAGGGCAGGAAGTTCCATGGTATTGAGGCTGTAGAACACTTGGGATGCTCACACACTTTCCCAGGAGTGTACATTTCTAAAGAGAATTCTGGAAACCTGTTTGTACTTGTCTTTAAACCTGAGTGTGTTTATGCCCTGTGCACACATGGCACATTATATATATATATATATATTATATATTATAATATACTTATATATTATAAATATGAGTCCACACATTCATCACCAGATGCCCATGTGAAAGAGTATTTTAGCATTACTATTTGCAGTTGTTCCCGAGTAGACAAAACTGGGTATCCTCAACAATGGAATGCAGATAGATATCTGCACTAGAATGAAACAGTGACAAGGATATACAGTAAACAAGATGAGTGTGACACAGTCACATCATAGTGCTGATGAACAACATTTGTACAATAATAATATGACTGAATGAAGATTTAGACCTGAATGATTACCCATTTCCTCACCAGTAAAATAACTGGGGTCCTTTTGCTATGTATGATTAGAAGTCATGGTAGGTGAGGAGAGCTATGTGAGAGTTGATTGTCCTGGGCACTTGCATATCTTAGGACTGTGAAGTAGACTCAGAGGCTCATAATGATATGTCTTGAGAAGAGAAATTTGCCTTTCTTGCATTTAGAAGTCACAGACTTAGAGAACACTTCAACCTAGGTATATAGATGAAAGGTTTATGGTTCTGAGTTTGACAGCGGCTGCTTCCTGAAGTAGTTAGTGATAGAAGTCAGTGCCACCTTGTACTTAAAGTCCACAGGCCTACTTCTGTCTGAAGCTGCAGCCTTCTTGCTGCAGCCCTGGAAAGGCAGGAATTGCTCCATTGTGACTTCCTCCATTTGCCAGATCAGCACACAATCTGTGTAAGACAAAAAACCCAAGTTGGCAAAGAAACCACCATTTGGGAGAAGATTTTTACAGGGCCTAAGGTTGCAACACCAGAGGATAATACTGGGCGGTGTCTTTCAATGGACTGGAAAGTAGCTCTGTTGTCTGATTTTGTAGCCAGGAATGGACACATGCTTGCATGTGTCATTCAAATGAAAGATTGTATTTCCACCAATCACAGTAAAGTTCAGGTTTCATTAATCACAGGCTGTTCCTAAAGATTCCTATTTTACTAGCCACTGACTTTTCCTTGACTTACTGAGAAAGTGTATATAGTAATAACGGTAGGCTGTGTCCCACTGCCCGGCTAGCTTAATCCCAAAATAAGAACACAGAAACTGTATTAATTAAATTACTGCTTGGCCCACGAGCTCTAGCCTCTTATTGGCTAACTCTCACATCTTTACAAACCTACTTCTAATAATCTGTGTAGTACCATGAGGTCATGACTTACCGGGAAAGATTCTAACCTACGTCCATCTCAGGCTGGAGCTTCATGGTGTCTGCATGACTCTGCTCTTCTTCCCAGCACCCAGTTCTATCTTTTGCACCTACCTAAGTTTCTGCTCTATCTAAAGGTCAAGGCAGTCTCTATATTCAACCAATAAAAGCAACACATCCTCCACCATTTCCCCTTTTCTGTTTAAACAAAAAGGAAGGCTTTAACTTTAACATAGTAAAATCACATATAACAAAACAGTTTATCAAGCAAGAATTATAGTGATAATATTTATATCTATTTTATCTTTTATCATAACTAAGGAAAACTATAATAATAACTATTTATTCTTCAACTCCATCAAAGATTCCAGAAGGATATAATATTACCTAAGTAAACAAAAAGTAAGCAACTTCCAAAACTCTATAAATGACAGAGACATCTTGCTGCCTGTACAGTCAGCCAAAATTTTTCTGTACCGTTGGGGCATCCATATTCAGCCTACAGGCCCACAGTATCCAGCAGACATTTCCATGAAGCAGAAAATTTCAAAGACAGTTCAGTCATTTTCTTCTGTATCCTGCAGAATATCTCACAGACCCTTTCATGAAGCAAGAAACCTGAAGGACCATCTCACCTTTAGGCAAATTTATCAGTCCTCTCTCTCTGCATGTTCTTCGTGTCCAGTTTATGCAACAGTCCAGGCAAAAGCAGTTTCTTGCCCAAATGGCTAACCAACTCCATAAGGAGCCTCTTCGATGCCCATCTTCCTCTTGAAGTAGCTGGTGCTGCCAGGAGCAGATGTGTCTCATTGTCATGAAAAGTCCTAAGTTATTAAAACATTAAATGGCATATTCTGTCATCTTTGAAAGATATGAAGATTGCCTAACTGAAATATATCTCTATATATCTAGAAAATCTAACTAAGATGACTACAATCTTGACTATTATCGATTATTATCCATTAACAACCTATATTTCCTAATTATACATTACATTTTTAAATGAACTACACAATCACAATACCTTAATCAAGATAAGAAATACATATACTTATAACAAAATTGACCTTAAACTTGTATCATTAAATCAAGATCTATACCAATGCAAATTATTCATATCTATATCATATCCCCTTCTAAATTTAAAAGAACATTTATAAACAATATTTGGGATATGGGCACAGTTATTTCTTTCAATACTGCTTCTTGCTGAATGGGGGTGCTGTTAATCAGGTCTTTCATGGTGTATCCTGTGTGCCAGGTTCATCTCAGTTGGTAGTTGAGTGAAGTAATTTTCTGAAGGTGTTTACAGTAACCTTTCAGGAGGGTGTGGTCTATCATACCATATTGGTCTAGAAGTAATCCATAGGGTCTCATATTCTGTGAAAACAAAAACAAACCTCTTTCCCAAAGCACCATATCCTTAGACCCAAATTCTGAAGTCAAGATATCTTTATAATATACATGCTGGTTTTGCTTGGCAGCCCATATCATGAACTGTCTCTTTGTACTTAGCTCCTTCACAGTCAAAAAAATTGAAAGAAAATACAATAACACATAATCCAAACTCTCTGTAAATTTTCCATTTTTATGTGGCTTATTTTTTTAATTTATAACTATCTGCACTCTGTCTCTTTAAAGACTTTACCTTTTTTTAAAGCATTAACTTTACTTTATGACTTTTTAATACTCTTTTTCTTCTCTCTCCCAAACCTACATATGTCTATCTAACACTATGGCCATTTAGAGGTCTTTTATGTCTGAATCATCCTATTCCATTGTCTTTAATTATCTACTGTCTTGAAGAGCTTTTAAAATGCTAAGCTCTTAAGAATCTAAGACAATCCCAGGTCAAATACAGGTACTGCCTGCTTGCCCCGCCTTGTGAAACATGGTGAAGCAGTTTTTGATTATGAGCCATGTGCACTGCACCACTAGCATGGTGGAGCTGCTCTGGATATTGGCTCCACCTCTCTCCAATTTCAAAATGATGAACTTATAATTTCTGCTAGCTGTAGGGCTGCCAGGTAGGAGCCACACTCAGCAGTTTAACTCTGAGACTGAGTGTGTGGCACATAAACACTTTCTTTCTGAGTTACAGCCAAATCTGCCATGCAGAGCACTGCACAGCCTGGGAACATCTCTATGTATAGTGGCAGAAATCCACCATGCTCTTCCGCCTGCCTAAGCCTGATCCCATTGTCTGCCCAGGCAGGGAGTGCTGAACCATTGCCATGGTCTCAGAGTACTTCCTTCCTAATCCTGAGTGGGCACACAAACATCTGTGCCCACAAATGCTCCCTAGCTGGAATTTGCACCAGCAGCAGGGCCCAGAAAGTCTTGTTTTATAAAAGTGCAGCTTTTCTCCTGCTGCTATTGCTGAGTTGGAAAAATTTCTCTGCAGCACCCTGCCAGCAAAAGACTATGTTAAACTATATATTTGTGTCTAGAATTCCTTTTAAAGCCTTCTCAGGTTTTACGTTGCATTAGTTTACCATGATGGGTGCCACTCTATAGAAGGGGAGCATAGGGCCCTTTTGTTCTGTCCCACTCGCCTAGTTTATACCCAAAATAATCACATGGAAATTGTATTAATTAAATTACTGCCTGGCCCATTAGCTCTATCCTCTTATTGGCTAACTCTCACATCTTGATCTAACCCATTTCATATAATCTTTGTAGCACCACGAGGTAGTGGGTTATCGGCAAAGATTCTAACCTACATCTGTCTCCTGCCAGAGCTTCATGGCATCTGCCTAACTCTGCTCTTCTTCCCAGCATCCAGTTCTGTCTTTCCTGCCTACCTAAGTTTCTACCCTATCAAAAGGCCAAGGCAGTCTCTTTATTCAACCAATAAAAGTAACACATTGTACATCAAGTGTACTCTTTCATCTTGAATCACATTCTTCTGGGTCTTTTTGGGGTCACCAGACACTTGCATCTCCTGGGTTGTCTGAAAGGTGTGGTTTGTGCTGGCTTGTACTTATAATTGCAGTGTTAGGGAGGAAGATTTGGGAGAATTCTTGTGGATCACTGGATAGCTAGCCTAGTATAACCTTCAAATCCCTGTCCTGTTGTGAGATCCTGACTCAAAACTAAGGTGGTTCATGTCAGGTGACTTCTGTTCTCCACATGTCAACTCTATACACTGGCAAGTGCACAAACCTATACACATTACACACAGACATATGAGAGAAGGGGGAAGAGAGAGAGACAGAGACAGAGAGACACAGAAAGAGATTGTGCCTTTCAGAACTCTGGAGTGTGGTTACTTTTGGAAGCAGAGAAAGTAGTGATGAGAAGGAAAGGAAAGAGGGACCCTGAGAGGACTGCCTATGTCATCTCTCACTAGGAATAGTGGTTTTCCAGGCACTCTCTTTGTGAAGATGTCTGGTATTTTGTCTACACAGGGATTTGACCTGAATATGGACAGTGAAGAAATAAAGGCAGACACAGATACATACAGGCATGTAGAAAGAAAAATTATGTTGGGTGGTCTAGACTCTCAGTTTAAGAAAACACATCACCCTGGAAGTTCAAAATGCTTATCAAATAGAATCAAACATGGAATGTGGACTATTGTGTACAGCTGAATGTGGAGGTGGTATTATTAAACATATCAAAGGGGGCAGAGTTTATGGAATACAGCTGGATCAAGGAGACAGTTAATCTTGGTAGATACAGTCTCTGTAGGTCAGTAGTCTTCATGCTATAAGTATCCAGAAATAAAGCTATGCTGGATATTTTCTGCACACACCATCATCATCCACATATGCACCAGAGAGACGACTCTGCTATTTCCTGCTGAGCCTCATTTCAAGTGAAAAGGCTTTGTCATTCTTCCTGGGTCTGAGGCTAACATACATTCATCCTTGACTTCTCTCATTTAGAGCTTTCTCTTCCTTTCTTCGGTTTGAGTCACAGAGCTGTGATCAGTGTCATTTCCTACATTTTTTACTCTATTTCATTGAAAATTAAAACTAAAATTGGAATAAAAGTCAAAACATTTGATTAATAATTGTTGACATCTCAAGTGTGTATTTTGAGTACTGATTAAAATACTACTATTGCTTAACAAAAATTGTAGAATTTTCATTTGTTAACACAATGAAATATTTGTACTGGTATGTTTTGGTATTCTATCCTTTCTATTAATGAATACAGACATGAAAACTCCATTGATAGAAATGATAACATTTTCTTTCCTCCTTCAACAAGCATGAACTAATCTAAAAGCTGGTGAGTGTCTAATCAAGTAATTTCTGATCTTGATACACTGCTTCCAAACATATTTAAGTCACTGCATAAGAGATATACTTGTCAGAATTCATTCATAAAATGACTTAAATAGTTACAACGAACCACAAATAATACAACTGAACTCTGTGGACATAGCTGATTGTGCTTTGTTCTTTGGGAATGTGCTTATTATTTGTAGAATTTTTATAAACAATAACGATAGGGACAGTAAGATGGCTCCATGCATAAAAGTACTTGTTGCCAAGTCTGATGAACTGAGTTTAATTTCAAGAACTGAAATTCTACTGTTTATATTTTAAGAAAAAGTCTAAATACAAAATAATCAAAACTATAAATAACTGACCATGTGTAAAAAAATTTATATTATATGTATGAACATTTGGCTTTTATTTATGTTTGTGTGTTTGTCATTATGATTGCTATGCATATGTATATGTAGGTGCCACAGAGAAGTTTTAGATTCCTTAGAGCTGGAGTTATATGTGGTTGTGAGCAACCCAGTATGGGTTCTGGGAACTGCACTATTATTCTTGGAAGAACAATAGGCACTCAACTGTGAGCCATATTTTTCAGCCTTCATATCACTACATTCTCTTTGTCTACAAAATGGCAACAAACCTATTTCTTCCTTGTTTGTTAGGGTCTGAGAAAAAAAGTGCTTTTGTCAGCCACACAGTTGAGAAATGAGTCTGAAAACACTACTACTGAATGACCGGGAATAATATGCAATATAAACTTTTGACACAAACTTATATTGTATTTAAGCATGTGAATAGTTACTTCTGATAAAGGAAGCTGGGACAATTTATGAAGAGGTAACATAAAATTAGCAATCTTTATAGTGTGGGCAGCCCTTGAAATGTTCTGTGTTTCAGAGCATTAATTCTGAATGGTCATTTAAACAGAGTTAATTGCTCTTGGTAAGTTAGAGAGTCAATAAGGATTGTTTAAGGACTTGCTGTACTGTACGTCTCAGGATGATAACAAAGAATTTAGTCTTTCATTGAACTGACTTCCTGGAGACAAGATCCTTCAGTGCTTCACACCATTATAGAGATAAGAGCCATAATATAAGCCAAGATTATGATAAGATAAATGTGATGAAGAAACATTAGCTAGAAATGTCTAGTTTGTACCAGTATGATGTTCAGCAGGTAAAAGTACTTTCTGTGAAGGCCTGACAATTTGAGTTCAATCCTCGGAACCAGTATTACAAAATGTAAATGTGGCTATGCATAGCTTTACCCTCAGAACTCCTCAGTCAAATGGGATGTAGAGATTGGAGAATCATCCAAAAATATTGGAGAGATGGCCTAAGTTGACTGTTCTCAACCTGTGGGTCGTTACTCCTTTGGCAGTTGAATGACCCTTTCACAGGGCTCCCAAATCAGAAATTCTGCATATGAGATATTTAAATTACAATTAATAACAGTAGCAAAATTATACTTATGAAGTATCAATAAAAAGAATTTTATGGTTGGTGGTCATCACAACATAAGGTGGTGTATTAAAGAATTGTAGCATAAGGAAGGTTAAGAACTACTGGTCTAGATTATAAAGCATAGTGTAGTAGGAGAAACAGAGAGATATTCTTTAATAGGATATAAGGAGGATGCTGGACAGATGGTTGAGAGCACTTTCTGTTCTTTCTGAAGACTGAGCTTTGGTTCCTAGCATGTAATCGCAGTTCACAACAATTTGTAACTCCAGTTCCAGGAGGATTAGATGTCTTCTTGTGGTCTCTGTTGATACCAGACAAACATGTACAAGGTGCACATGTAAACAGACACTCATACACAGACAATAGAAATAAGTCTAAAATAAATCAGAAAGCAAGAACTGGAAAACATGTCCTGTGACCTTCAGATGTGTGCTGTGGCATTTATACGTGAACACTCATACACACAAGCACATGATCACAATCACACAATAATAACAGGGTTAGTGGTAATAGTAATACATTTAAAGGAAATGCTTAAGTCTACCTTAAAGAAAGGTAGACAAAAACTTCATGTATTTAGAGTTTTACTCAAAATAATATGTTAGATGAAAGTATGATGTTTGGGTTTCTTACAGGTTTTTCCTCTTCCATTTATGTTAAATATTTTGGCACTATCTTTGCTATTCAAGCATTGTTTCAACAATATGATCATCTACTGGAAGGTACATGCTCAATCTTGCAGTTGTTAACAATGCAGTCATTTTTATGTTTACTTTAATTAGTGACAGATTACCTCATATGCTTCAGAAGGATATGTGTGAATGGAATGAAAAACTCACAGTGGTGGCAAGATAAAGATTTCAAAAATTAGTTCTTAAAAAAACATGGAATGAATAAAGTCCATTCATCCTTATCTGTGATAATGAGAATTTGTTATAATACAATAATGAGAGTCATCATTTAGTCTCCATGGGTTCATTCTCTATACTAATACAGTTTTACTGTGAGAACTGACAAGTGGTAGAGGTAGTTGATGTGCTCCCTTCTTGCCACTCTCTAATGAGCAATTAAAGAGCCTGAAGCAGAACAATCAAAAGGTCTGGAAATTCACACACTGGATAATCAGTTTTTGAAAAATACAAAGTTAATTATACTTAGCTCAACTGTTATTCAAAATTTCTCTGAGTATCTTTCTCAGAATGACTTGAATGAATGCATTCCCAATGGAAGCTTAATTGTCAGAAACACTATTATGTTGTGTGATATTTTGTTTCTGTTCTGACAAATAAAGCTTGCTTGAAGATCAGAGGATAGAGCTAGCAACTAATTAACCATAGAAGTCTAGAGGTCTGTACAGACAAAATACAGGAAGTGTAAAGCTGCATGGAGAGAGGAAGTGATAAGGCATGGAGTAGACAGGATCTCAACCCTTTCAGTTAGAAGATTTGGAAAGGTAGAAAATCTCTGGTGGCTGTTGCTCTGCTTCTCTGATCTTTTAGCTTTTAGTCTGATATCTTACTCTAGGTTTTTAGTGACAAGACTAATTAAGATCATGCTTCACTATTGTCAACCAACTCAGGATTATTTATTTATTTATTTAGACAAGACTTCTCTGTAGCTTTGGTGCCTGTCCTGGAACTAGCTCTTGCAGACCAGGCTGGCCTTGAACTCACAGAGACCCACCTGTCTCTGCTTCCCGAGTGCTGGTATTAAAGGCATGGGCCACCACCGCCTGGCTCCAACTCATGATTAATAATGCCTTCCCAAACACCATTTTCAATGAATGTATAAAGAAGGTAATCATGAGGCTGGAGACCCAAATTTAATTCCCAGCACCCACACACCAACTGACAAACACCTATAATTCTAATTGTAGGTGATCTGATGCCATCTTTTGGCTTCCAACAGTATAGGAATATACACAGTGCACATACAATGTAGATAGAATACCCATACAAAGAAAGTAAAATAAATATTAAGAAAAGTAAGACGTGTAGTTTCATGTGCTATTCTGTTTAGAAGGATCTGATAAAATCCTGGTATTTAAAGTGAACTTTATTTCTAAGAACCCATTACTCCTAGTGGGTTTTTTCCAATGGCAATTTTTTTCAGTCTTTCTTTCTTTCTTCTTCCCTCCCTCCCTCCTTCCTTCTTTCCTTCCTTCCCCAATTCTATTTCTGTCATTGCTCCTTCCCACTTTTCTAATCACTATAAAACCTAATGATATAGAGATGCCAGTATAGATCAGACATGTAATACCTCGCAAATGGTCATTCATTAAAGGCGTAGTGCCCGTGGCAGTGTCACAGAAGTGTGGTGAAATCTTTAAAAGGTAGATAATGATAGGAGCCCTTTGGTCATTGTAAGGACTGTTATATCCCAGCCTTCTCCCTTCTATCTTTTATTTCTTGGTCAACGGTTATATAGGCTTAATTTTCCATGAGTTCTTGTCATAAATTATTGCCTTTCTACATACATAAAAAGTGTTGTCCACCAATTTGGGGCCATAATTTTTAAAACTGTATACCCAAATAACATCTTTTTATAAGTCACCCTAGATGATTTGCTGTTGTGATAGAACGCTGATCATTAAACTGCCTTGGGTGATTGGGAAGCAGAATGGAGAGAGGGGTGGGGGTGCACTAAAAGATCAATCCACATCTAGGCACCAGGAGAGACAGCAGCGGGGTGAGTTTGTGACCTGACTGGCGGTGGCGGAAGCAGCCCTGGACAGGGAACTCTGAAGTTCCTCATCCCCCACCCTATATGCCCTGGGCTCCCTGCAGGGGCTCTACACCCTGCATACTGCCTCTCTCTTCTCGTCCCACCCAGCTTGCATCCAGAACCCTTCTTCCTTCTGCCCCCTTTCCTCTTTGGGCACATAACACCATCCAGCTCAGTCTGTCTGGCGCTGGGGGCAAATCCTCAGGGCAAGTAGGCAGAGGAGACTTCCTTTGTCTCTCCAGCCAGCCTGCATCAAGCAAGGTAAGGCCTTTGTTTACAAACTACCCAACCTGCAGGGAGATCTGATCTAGGCACAAGGAGAGACAGCAGCAGGGTGAGTTTGTGACCTGACTGGCGGCAGCGGAAGCAGCCCTGGACAGGGAACTCTGAAGTTCCTCATCCCCCACCCTATACTCCCAGGGTTCCCTGCAGGGGCTCTACACCCTGCATACTGCCTCTCTCTTCTTGTCCCACCCAGTTTGCATCCAGAACCCTTCTTCCTTCTGCCCCCTTTCCTCTTTGGGCACATAACACCATCCAGCTCAGTCTGTCTGGCGCTGGGGGCAAATCCTCAGGGCAAGTAGGCAGACGAGACTTCCTTTGTCTCTCCAGCCTGCCTGCATCAAGCAAGGTAAGGCCTTTGTTTACAAAATACCCAACCTGCATGGAGATCTGATCTAGGCACCAGGAGAGACAGCAGCGGGGTGAGTTTGTGACCTGACCGGCGGCGGCCGAAGCAGCCCTGGACAGGGAACTCTGAAGTTCCTCATCCCCCACCCTATACTCCCTTGCCTCCCTGCAGGGGCTCTACACCCTCCATACTGCCTCTCTCTTCTTGTCCCACCCAGCTTGCATCCAGAACCCTTCTTCCTTCCTCCCCCTTTCCTCTTTGGGCACATAACACCATCCAGCTCAGTCTGTCTGGCGCTGGGGGCAAATCCTCAGGGCAAGTAGGCAGGCGAGACTTCCTTTGGTTCACTGGCCTGCCTGCACCAAACAAGGTAAGGCCTTTGTTTACGAACTACCCAACCTGCATGGAGATCTGATCTTGGCACCAGGAGAGCCATCAGTGGTAGAGCTAATTGGGGTACCAGGATTGCCGTCTTTGGGCACGGAGATCTGATATTGGTAACAGAAGAGACATCACTGGAGCACCAGGAGAGCTATCACTGCAGGGTGCCATCACTGGGAAAGTACATCAGTAGGCAAGGAGACCTGATCCGGTAAAAGAAGATCCATAGGGGAGCATTCGGAGAAAGAGATGGGCAGGCGCCAATGCAAGAATTCACCCAACAATCTGAAAAACTATATGAAACCACCAGAACCCAGCGACCTCACAACAGGAGGACATGAACACCTTAATCATGAAGAAGTAGATAAAATTGACTTTATGAAAGTGATTGACGCCCTTAAACAGCATGTAAAAAATGCCCTTATAGAAATGGATGAGAAGTATAACAGAAAGTTTGAAGAATTGAGTAAATCAGTGAATGATACCCTAGGAAACCAAGGAAAAACAATCAAACAAATAATGGAAACAGTTCAAGACTTAAAAACTGAAATGGAGGCAAAGAAGAAAACACAAACAGAAGGCCAGCTGGACAGGGAAAATCTATGTAAACGAATAGAAACTACAGAAACAAGCATAACCAACAGAATACAAGAGATAGAAGAAAGAATCTCAGATTCTGAAGATACCATAGAGAAAATAAACACGCTGATCAAAGAAAACAGCAAGGCCAACAAATTCTCATCACAAAACATTCAGGAAATATGGGACACAATAAAAAGACCAAACCTAAGAATAATAGGAATAGAAGAAGGAGAAGAAGCGCAGCTCAACGGTCCAGAAAATATATTTAATAAAATTATAGAAGAAAACTTTCCCAACCTAAAGAAAGATATACCTATGAAGGTTCAAGAAGCATACAGAACACCGAATAGGCTGGATCAAAAAAAAAACATCCTCTCGCCATATAATAATCAAAACACAAAGCATACAGAATAAAGAAAGAATACTAAGAGCAGCAAAGGAAAAAGGCCAAGTTACTTATAAAGGTAAACCTATCAGACTTACACCTGACTTCTCTATGGAAACCATGAAAGCCAGAAGGTCCTGGATAGATGTACTGCAGAAACTAAGAGACCATGGATGCAAGCCCAGACTACTTTACCCAGCCAAGCTTTCGTTCACTATAAATGGAGAAAACAAAATTTTCCAGGATAAAAACAAATTTAAACAATACGTAGCCACAAATCCAGCCTTACAGAAAGTAATAGAAGGAAAATCACTAATCAAGGAGTCCAACAATGACCACAGTAACTTAGACATCTAGAAACCCTTTACCAGCACATCTCAAAGAAGGGAAACACACAAAATCTACTACTAAAAAAAAAATGACCGGAGTTAACAACCACTGGTCATTAATATCACTTAATGTCAATGGACTCAACTCACCTATAAAAAGGCACAGACTAAGAGATTGGATACGAAAACAGGATCCAACATTCTGCTGTTTACAAGAAACACACCTCAACCACAAAGACAGGCACCTACTCAGAGTAAAGGGCTGGGATAAGGCTTATCAAGTAAATGGACCTAGGAAACAAGCAGGTGTGGCCATACTAATTTCTAACAAAGTTGACTTCAAACTTAAATCAATCAGAAGAGATGGAGAGGGACATTTTCTACTCATAACAGGAACAATTCATCAGGATGAAATCTCAATCCTGAATATCTATGCCCCTAATATAAAAGCACCCACGTACGTAAAAGAAACATTGTTAAAACTCAAGGCAGCCATCAAACCGCACACATTAATAGTAGGAGACTTTAATACTCCTCTCTCACCAATGGACAGGTCAATCAGACAGAAACCTAACAGAGAAATAAGAGAATTAATGGAGGTAATGAATCAAATGGACTTAACAGACATCTATAGAATATTCCACCCAAATAGGAAAGAATATACCTTCTTCTCTGCAGCTCATGGAACCTTCTCAAAAATCGACCACATACTCGGTAACAAAGCAAACATTCACAGTTACAAAAAAATATTCATAACCACCTGTATCTTATCAGATCACCATGGATTAAAGCTAGAATTCAGCAACAATGCTACCCCCAGAAAGCCTACAAACTCATGGAAACTGAATAGTCAACTACTGAACCATACCTGGATTAAGGAAGAAATAAAGAAAGAAATTAAAGTCTTCCTTGAAGACAATGAAAATAAAGAAACAACATACTCAAACCTATGGGACACTATGAAAGCAGTCCTGAGAGGAAAGTTCATAGCACTAACTGCCCACTTAAAGAAAACAGAGAAAGCACACATTGGAGACTTAACAGCCCACCTGAAAGCTCTAGAAAAAAAAGAAGCAGACTCACCTAGAAGGGGTAGAAGACTGGAAATAATCAAACTGAGGGCTGAAATCAACAAAATAGAGACACAGAAAACAATTGAAAGAATCAATAAATCAAAAAGCTGGTTCCTGGAGAAAATCAACAAGATTGATAAACCCCTATCCAAACTAATCAAACGGCAGAGAGAGAATTTGCAAATTAATAAGATCAGAAATGAAAAGGGAGACATAACCACAGACACAGAGGAAATTCAGAGAATCATTAGATCTTACTACAAAAGCCTGTATGCCACAAAACTGGAAAATGTAAAAGAAATGGACACTTTTTTAGATAAATACCATATACCAAAGTTAAACCAGGACCAGGTGAACAACCTAAATAGACCTGTTAGTCGTGAAGAATTAGAAGCAGTTATCAAAAACCTCCCTTCCAAAAAAAGTCCAGGACCAGATGGTTTCAATGCGGAATTCTACCAGAACTTCCAAGAAGACCTAATACCTATACTCCTTAAGGTATTTCACAATATAGAAACAGAAGAGTCATTGCCAAATTCCTTTTATGAAGCTACAGTAACTCTGATACCAAAACCACACAAAGACCCAACCAAGAAAGAAAATTACAGACCAATCTCACTCATGAACATCGATGCAAAAATCCTCAACAAAATTCTGGCAAACCGAATCCAAGAACACATTAGAAAAATTATCCATTATGATCAAGTAGGCTTCATACCAGAGATGCAGGGCTGGTTTAACATACACAAGTCTATCAATGTAATCCATCATATAAATAAACTGAAAGAAAAAAACCATATGATCGTTTCATTAGACGCTGAAAAAGCATTTGACAAAATTCAACATCCCTTTATGATAAAAGTCTTGGAGAGATTAGGGATACAAGGGTCATACCTAAATTTAATTAAAGCTATATACAGCAAGCCGACAGCTAATATCAAATTAAATGGAGAGAAACTTAAAGCCATCCCACTAAAATCAGGAACACGCCAAGGCTGTCCACTCTCTCCATACCTCTTCAATATAGTTCTCGAAGTTTTAGCAATAGCAATAAGACAACATAAGGGGATAAAGGGGATTCAAATTGGAAAGGAAGAAGTTAAACTTGCATTATTTGCAGATGATATGATAGTGTACATGAGCGACCCCAAAAACTCCACCAAAGAACTCCTACAGCTGATAAACGCCTTTAGTAATGTGGCAGGATACAAGATCAACTCCAAAAAATCAGTCGCCCTCTTATACACAAAGGCTATGGAAGCAGAGAGGGAAATAAGAGAATCATCACCTTTCACGATAGCCACAAAAAGCATAAACTATCTTGGGGTAACTCTAACCAAGGAAGTGAAAGATCTATTTGACAAGAACTTTAAGGCATTGAAGAAAGAAATTGAAGAGGATACCAGAAAATGGAAGGATCTCCCTTGCTCCTGGATTGGGAGGATCAACATAGTAAAAATGGCAATTCTACCAAGGGCAATCTATAGATTCAATGCAATCCCCATTAAAATCCCATCAAAATTCTTCACAGATCTTGAAAGGACAATAATCAACTTTATATGGGGAAACAAAAAACCCAGGATAGCCAAAACAATCTTATATAATAAAGGAACTTCTGGAGGCATTACCATCCCTGACTTCAAACTCTATTACAGAGCTACAGTAATGAAAACAGCGTGGTACTGGCATAAAAACAGAGCAGTCGACCAATGGAATCGTATAGAAGACCCGGATTTTAACCCACAAACCTATGAACAACTAATTTTCGATAAAGGAGCTAAAAGTATACAATGGAAGAAAGAAAGCATCTTCAACAAATGGTGCTGGCACAATTGGATGTCAACCTGTAGAAGAATGAAAATAGACCCATATCTATCACCATGCACAAAACTCAAGTCCAAATGGATCAAAGACCTCAATATCAATCTGAACACACTGAACCTGATAGAAGAGAAAATGGGAAGTACCCTACAACATATGGGCACAGGAGATCGCTTCCTATGTATAACCCCAGCAGCACAGACATTAAGGGCAACATTGAATAAATGGGATCTCCTGAAACTGAGAAGCTTCTGTAAAGCAAAGGACACTGTCATTAAGACAAAAAGGCAGCCAACTGACTGGGAGAAGATCTTCACCAACCCCGCTACAGACAAAGGTCTGATCTCCAAAATATATAAAGAACTCAAGAAAATAGACTTTAAAAGGATAATTAACCCAATTAAAAAATGGGGCACTGAACTGAACAGAGAATTCTCATCAGAAGAAGTTAAAATGGCCAAAAGATACTTAAGGTCATGCTCAACCTCCTTAGCGATCAGAGAAATGCAAATCAAAACAACTTTGAGATATCATTTTACACCTGTCAGAATGGCTAAAATCAAAAACACCAAGGATAGCCTTTGCTGGAGAGGTTGTGGAGAAAGGGGTACCCTCATCCATTGCTGGTGGGACTGCAAACTTGTGCAACCACTTTGGAAATCAGTGTGGCGGTTTCTCAGAAAAATTGGGATCAACCTACCCCTGGACCCAGCAATAGCACTCTTGGGAATATACCCAAGAGATGCCCTAGCATATGACAAAAGCATTTGTCCAACTATGTTCATAGCAGCATTATTTGTAATAGCCAGAACCTGGAAGCAACCTAGATGCCCTTCAATAGAAGAATGGATGAAGAAAGTGTGGAATATATATACATTAGAGTACTACTCTGCGGTAAAAAACAATGACTTCTCGAATTTTGCATGCAAATGGATGGAAATAGAAAATACGATCCTGAGTGAGGTAACCCAGACCCAAAAAGAAGATCATGGGATGTACTCACTCATAATTGGTTTCTAGCCATGGATAGGGGCCACTGAGTCTATAATTTGTGATCCTAAAGAAGCTAAACAAGAGGATAAACCCAAGGAAAAACATATAGATATCCTCCCAGCTATGGGAAATAGACAAGATTGATGGGCAAAAAATGGGAATCTTGGGGGGTGGGGTGGGATGGGGATGAGGGGAGATGGGGAGAGAAAAGTGTGAAGGAGAGGATGAGGGGAACTGGGGGAATCGGGGTGATTGGGGGTAAAGGAAGGTTGGATGGGGGAGCAGGGAAACTCATACCTTAGTTAAGGGAGCCACCTAAGGGTTGGCAAGAGACTTGAACCTGGAATGGCTACCAGAAGCCCAGGGCAATGTCCCCAGTTAGTTCATTGGGGCACCTGAGGATAGGGAACCTGAAATGAACCTATCCTATAATCATACTGATGAATATCTTGCATATCGCCATAGAACCTTCATCTAGCGATGGATGGAGATAGAGACAGAGACCCACACTGGAGCACCGGACTGAGCTCCCAAGGTTATAATGAGGAGCAGAAGGAGAGAGAACATGAACAAGGAAGTCAGGACCATGAGGGGTGCACCCAACCACTGAGACAGGGGGGCCGATCTATTGGGAGCTCACCAAGGCCAGCTGGACTGCTACTGAAAAAAACATGGGATAAAACCGGACTCTCTTAATGTGGTGGACAATGAGAGCTGACGAGAGGCCAAGGAGAATGGCACAGGAACTTTCATCTGGCGATGGATCGAGAGAGAGACAGAGACCCAATTTGGATCAACCGTCTGAGCTCTTAAGGTCCAAATGAGGAGCAGAAGGAGGGAGAACATGAGCAAGGAAATCAGGACCACGAGGGGTGCACCCACCCACTGTGACAGTGGAACTGATCTATTGGGAGCTCTCCAAGGCCAGCTGGACTGGGACTGAATAAGCATGGGTTGAAACTGGACTCTCTGAACAAGGCGGACAGTGAAGGCTGATGAGAAGCCAAGGACAATGGCACTAGGTTTCGATCCTAATACATGAACTGGCTTTGTGGGAGCGTAGCCTGTTTGGATGCTCACCTTCCTGGACCTAGATAGAAGTGGGAGGACCTTGGTCTTCATGTAGAGCAGGGAATTTGGACTGCTCTTCAGTATCGAGAGGGAGGGGGAGTGGACTAGGGGGTGGGGATAGGGGGAGGGGAGCGGGGGGAGGGGGCAATATGTGGGAGGAGGGGGAGGGAAATGGGAAACGGGGAGCAGTTGGAAATTTTAAGTAAAAAAGAATAAAAAAAAAGAAAAAAAAAAAAAAAGATCAATCCAGACCATACAGATAACAGAAACTAAAGAACATTATCTCTGAGGTATCTATCAAGGAGGGGAATAGCAGTCTAATGTTTCTATAATATAAAGTACAAGGTTAGGAATTGGAGAAAGTATATAAAAGCTGGCAAAATAAATGGTATTTGTACTAACACTCTGGCAATATTATAGAGACTAATGTCAGAGGCTTCGGCGCATAATAAAGAGGTCAAGCCAAAGATATTAGCTGGTAGAGCTGAGCAGTCTAAATGAAACATCCACTGAGGTGTACAGAACAAGCTCAAGCTTAATTTAGGGCAAATCAGTCAGACAGTCAAGCAAGAAGTGATTTTATGGGTATAAACTTCAAGGGAGCTAGAGGTACAGAAAACATAGTTTAATATCATGGAGCACTTAAGTTTCTGTAGATGTGTTAGTGGGTGGGCTTCCAGATGCAAAGAGATTGTGGTAACAAGAGATTCAAAATAGACAGTTGGTAGAGGAAGAACATCAGCAAGAAAGCATAGACGAGCCACAGAAATAGACACTAGACAGAAAAATCAAAACAAAAACCCACTTCAAATCAGTTGGATATCAAGGGGATGAAGAACTTCAAAGATAGTATTTGTTTCCTATACTACTGTGTAAGTCTTTTAACAATTTATGGAAGTCTGGCCAGCACCACAGATGCTGAGCAAGCTATGTTTGGATTTGTTATCATAACACCAAGAAGTTGTGGAAGAAGTTTGACAATCAAGGTCAGGAAATACTGAGCCTAACAATGCATCCATCTTATTTCCAGATAAAGTATTTCAAACTGAAATGTAACTTAGGCTCAAATCTAGAAAAATCTTAAAGAATATTTTATTCTTCATATTTATTCTTAATAGTTAGGCTGGGAGTAGGATAGTATATACATATGCACACATACACACACACACACACACACACACACACACACACACATATATATATATAGAAATAGATTTTTTTTGAATTTTCAATTATAACTTTATTTCTAATTTGACCTTGTTTGACTTTTAGTAATGTGCTATTAGCTTCATTTCCTAGGTACAAGATTGCAACCACATTTTGAAAACAATTCCACTATAAAATTAATTTTCAAATTAACAGTAATTTAGAAATAGATTTTTATAAAATATATTCTCACCATGGTTTCCCCTCCTCCAAAATCCTCTCAGATTCTCCCACCTTCCTATCTTCCTAACTCTGTTCCCTTTATTTTTATCTCTGTCCTTAGAAAACAATCAGGCAAGAAAACAAACAAAAATGCAATCAAGCCAGAATAAAAAAACAAAACAATAAAAAAAAAAGCACAAGAAACACACAAAGGGGGGGATGCAGGGAGGATGAGAAAGATAAAATGCTTAAATCGCCTTTAATCCCAGCACTCGGGAGGCAGAGGCAGGCGGATCTCTGGGAGTTCGAGGCCAGCCTGGTCTACAAGAGCTAGTTCCGGGACGGGCCCCAAAGCTACAGAGAAACCCTGTCTCGAAAAACCAAAAAAAAAAAAAAAAAAAAAAAAAAAAATGCTTAAATCACAATATTGAAAGACATAACATGTGAGAAAAAGGTCAGTAAGACAAAACACAAAAAAGTGCCTAAACAAAGCCATATGAGATGAAAGTCTATAAAAATACCAGTGAGAATACCAGCAAGTTCATTATGTGTTGGGTATCTACTGCTGGGCATGAGAACAGTCCTTAGGTGTGGTTAATATACCCAGTGAGATAAGCTTTCTTTGGATATACAATGCTTTACTTTTTAAAAACTCATGTTCAATATCTAGGAACTTTAACATATACTGTCATCTTGTGTTTTATCTCCCTAATAATGACATAATATCCACCTATAAAAAATAACATCAAGGAAATGAAGGACAAATTTAATTCTTCCTCAGCTTAAGACCTCCTCAGGCTGATTCCAAGTCTTCAAGATGAAAACACCCTATAATCTTGAGATAAATATATTTCAATTATTTAATGAAAAGTAGAGAAGGCAGACTAAATTTAACTTCAGAGAATAAAAAAGGAATCCATCATGTGCTGTGGGACAATGGTCTGTACCCTGTCACTTGTGTTTTAAATAAACACTGATTGGCCAGTAGCCAGGCAGGAAGTTAGATGGGGCTACCAGGCAGTAAGTAGAGGTGGGACAACAAGAATTCTGAGAAAAGGGAACTTTCAGTCTATAGTCATCACCCAGACAGAGAGATAGCCAGACACAGCGCAAGCAAGATGTGACTGCCTTGCCAAAGAAGCTACCAAGCCACATAGCTAACACAGATAAGAATTATGGAGTACTATAAGTTATAAGAGTTACTAAGTAGCCTGAGATATGCCAGGCAGTGGTGGCGCACACTTTTAATCCCAGCACTTGGGAGGCAGAAGCAGGCAGATCTCTGTGAGTTTGAGGCCAACCTGATCTACAAGAGCTAGTTCCAGGACAGGCTCCAAAGCCACAGAGAAACCCTGTCTCAAAAAAAAAAAAGCCAATCATTCCAATCATTTTATAATTAATGTAGACCTCTGTGTGATTTCCTTGTGACTGAATGACTGAAGAACCTGTTGGGACAGAAAACTTGGTCAACACCTATGGTGTATGACTCTGTGGTCCAAATAAATACCTTTGTCCTAGACTCACCTTACTCTAGTTCCCCTCTAATAGTTTCTATCCTTTCAATGTTCTATCAACAAAATTCTCAAACCAATTCATACTAGTTATATAATTCATCATTAGACAGGCACTAATATCATTGGGATCTCACTTTTAGAGAGGAGTGATGCATGCAGAAGTCTTGAATTCATGAAGAAATATATGGAAACTGAGACAATGAAAGTAGAAGTGATAGTTACAACTTTAACAAGCTTATACAAGGAAAGGAGTGGGATAACTGATTAGGACTAGAATAAGAGATCTTTAAATTTCTACCTTAGAAAGGGGGAGGATTTGAAGTGCTGTAAAAAGGTGAGTTGGAAACATCTGTAAGTTACATCTCTAGGAGGCAGTAGTAGGTAGAATTGAGGAACAGAAGCTGTTGAAGTCTCCTGGCATGTTTCCCATGTTATAGGAAGACTGCAGAACACATTCACCTTTTTGGAGATTGATGAAGCTATAGGATCATCTGTAGTAAATAAAATGTGAGTGAAGGCTACACATATCACTACCTGTGTGTAACTTACCATCCTCAGCCTGGATGCTTGAGATGAAGGCTTCCCTATTAGCAAGAATGCTGGGGTCAACACCTAATGACAGTCTTCATCAGCCTGTAAACTGATACCACTCCCTGACTCATTTTCTCCCCTTTGCTGTGAGTGTAAGAAGTATGCAAAAAAGTGGAGGAATAGAGCAGATGGTGAGTTCTCACTGGAAGTGAAAGATCACATTGTCTGACATGTAGCAAAAATAAGAAGCAAATCTTCATTGGCTTCACTCTAAAATTGTAATGTTCTTTACTCTAACATAATTCAGTCTCATATTTTTATTGACATATTGTATATAAGCCATTGATGCTAAAGTGCTACTGACCTAGTAGAAGCTTCCTGACATCAAGGCAGGAATTATCTGTAGAACTAGGAAATAATTTGAATAAAAGAGAAAATCTTACGCTTTAGAATTGAAGGAATATATGATGGTTTGAATACACAGATATATGTGTGCTTGCTTGTGTGGATGTGTGCACACTCCTCTTATTTTAACATCAGTATCTTCCTGTATATGTATTTGACTTACCATGTCTTAAAAGTAACTACATATCTTCAAGTTGAATGGAAAAAGGAATCCTGAGTGAAGTAACTTAGACCCATAAACTCAAACATAGAATGGACTTACTTATAAGTGGATATTAGCTATTAAGTAAAGAACAATCATGCTACAATCCACAGACCGAGAGATGCTAGGTAATAAGGAGGACCCAAGCAGGGAAGGGGATTCATGAATCTCTCTGGATATGGGAAGTAAACGATCTCCTACATAGATAGGGTGTGAATGGGAACTTGAGAGATAGGGTTGGGGCTGAGTGGAGTAGGAGAGTAGTAAAAGAGATGACTGGAAAGGGGATTCGGAATCAGACAGAAACCTGAGATAAGTGAAACTTCCATGAATCTGCAAGGATGACTCAACTTAAGACTTCTAACAATAGTGGATATGTAGCTCAAACTGTCCATCTCATGAAATCAGATTGATGACTACCTCAACTGTCATCAAAGAGCCTTCATCCACTAACTGATAGAAGCAGATGCAGAGCCAAACATCAGGCTGGGCTCTGGGAATCCCACTGAAGAGAAGGAAGGATTGTAGGGGCAAGGGGGATCAAGGACATCACAAGAAATCCCACAGAAACAAATAGCTTGGCTCAGAGTCTGAACCAACAACCAGGGTGCCTACATGAGACTAACCTAAGTCCTCTGCATTTATGTGACAGTTTTGTAGTTTGGTTTATTTGTGGTACTCCTAACAATGGGAACAGGGCTGTCCCTGGTGCTTTGGCTGGCTCTTGGGAACCTATTGCTTATACTGGATTGCTTTGCCCAGTCAAAATGCAATGGGAAGCACTTAGTCTTATTGCAATTTGATATGGCAAGCTTTGTTGATGCCTATAGGAGGTCTGCCCTTTCTGAACAGAAACAGAGAAGGGTACGAATGGGATAGGAGGATTGGAATGGGAGGAGAAGAGGGAGGGGAAACTGTGTTTTAGATGTAAAATAAATAGATATTTTTAAAAAGCAACTATAAGTCATTCATTGCATGAAGTCTGATAATCTGTGTTCTGATTATTCACTGTTTTTTATGAATGGACTTCGATATTGAGCTAAGTCCTTCTATGAGCAATACTGTAAAGTATATTTTTTACTGTGTATAGTGAATATAAAGGTATCCTTGAATTATTTTAGAGAGAATGTATGATAGATATGCCTTAGAAGTTTTAGTGAATGTCATTCAATTGATTTCATATATGCACAGTGCTCGAGAATACTTATTTCCACCAATAATGCCAATATGTTACATTATAAATATAACCAATTTTTGAAAAATCAAAGGCTTAAAACAGTAGGATCCATGTTTCAATGTCGTTGTACTTCTTTCATCATTAAAGAGCCATCTTTGAATAACACTGGAATTGTTTTGCTGAACTGACTGATTATATGATATGTCTACTTTTAGGTAAAATCACTTTTCCCTAACAATTTAAAATATACCTTTCTCTGCCAAGTGAATCTTTTACCATCAAATTTTCAAAATGCTTTCCATCTCTAATTTTTATTTTCATTTTGTTGAACTTTTGATCACGTTGTCATATGGAAACACCATGCACTATTCAGATTCATCACTATCTTCTGCTTATACACTATCATTAACACCATACTCCAGTATATGAAAATGAAATATTTACTTTCCTAGACTATTTGTGCTATCATCTGTATGTTTAAATACTTAATCCTCTTAGAATTTTGCTATTATCTGATATAAAGGCAAGACTCTAATTTGATTTGAATTAGGGTTTTTATATCTCTTTTGTTAAACTATATATTGTCTGTATTAAAAGAATTTACTCAAATACCAATTTAATCTTATTTTAAATGATTTTTTTAATTCAGAGAAAGTTATGGACATTATCATTTTGATGGAATCTACTGAAAGGAACTAAAAGTGAGAATGCAATTACAACATGGAAATTAATAAACTCTACTATTATAAACACATTAGCTTCTCTTCAGAGATCAGCATCAATTTCAGCTCTGCTTTAACATGTATCCAAAGATTATTACTTGATGTCTCATTGTTTTCTGGGTAAGGTGTATCTATGTAAAAGTTGCTTTTTTAGGGCCAGTGATGGCTCAACAGTTAGAAGTGCTTAAGATTATAAACTTGGTGATATGAGTTTGATTCCTGGGACCCACATGTCCTAGTTTGCCTCCTGTGTCTGTGATAAACACCAAAATCAAAAGCAACTTAGGGGAGGGAAGGGTTTATTTCAGATAGCAGTATATCAATGAGGCAAGTCAAGACATGAACCCAAGTCAGGAACCCAGAAGTAGAAAACGTGGAGAAAGTCCACAGAACACTTATCCAGCTCATTCTCTGGCTCATACTCATCTTATATAGTTCAGACTCTCCTGCCTAAGGGCAGTACTTCCCATAGTGGGCTGGGCTATCCTAAGTCCATCACCAGTGAAGTTAGTCTCAGATATGACCACAGGCCAAACTGATCTAGAGTGGTTTCCTAATTTAAAATCCCTTTGGTGACATCAGGCTGTGTCAAGTTGACAACTCAAGTTAGTTAGGTAAGATACCAGATAAAGGTGGAAGAAAAAGAATTAGCTCAACAAAGCTGTCCCCTGACCTCCATAAGTGCATAGTGGCATGCTCTCCTAAATCATGAACACGCACTAATAAAAAGTTATTTTGTACTAGTGAAAGATATCTTAAAGACTTAACACTACATTAAACATAAACACAATGTTTTCTTTAGGTTGACTCTACTGAGAATTCCATCAAAGGAATTCTTCATTTTTTGTCTTTATTTATTATTAAAATTTGTATATTTATTGTATGCATATTACATACATACATGACCTTGTTCATAAATTCACTAACAAAAGTATACATGAATCTTCTGTTATGCCTGTCCGAAGGATTAAACTCAGGTCACCATGTAAGCACCTTTGCTCCACTAAGCTATCCCATCACCATGTCTTAATTTAGATATCCAATATTTTTACCAATTCATCTAAATTATCATTTAAATATTTCTGCCCCTTTAAATACTTCATTTCTGTGCCTTTTGGTTCAGGTAGTCTGTGTCTGTGTGTTGTTCTAGAGCCTTAAATTCTCTTTGAATACCCAAAACATCGTTCATTTTTTTTCTATATAGCTGAAACTGGAAATACCTTCCCCCATCCAAGAGGATTTATCTAAATTATTCTTTAGAAGGTAAACCTTCTGCCAGGAATTCAGGCTTTGAGAATGCAAGAATTCTTTAACACTTACTTTTCAAAAAATATATTCTAAAAGTGAAACTGATCCCACTCATCCAATTGTAAGTACAAGCCCCACTGGAGCTGTTAACATCATCTGAAACATTGTTTTTAATAGAACTTGTTTGCCATCATTTTGTTTTGTAAATCACTGTATTATTTTTGCTCAGCAACAAAAATGGAAACATATCAGTAAGTAGACTTACCTTTAATTTTGTTAGCTGTTAACATCATCTGAAACATTGTTTTTAATAGAACTTGTTTGCCATCATTTTGTTTTGTAAATCACTGTATTATTTTTGCTCAGCAACAAAAATGGAAACATATCAGTAAGTAGACTTACCTTTAATTTTGTTAGCTGTTAACATCATCTGAAACATTGTTTTTAATAGAACTTGTTTGCCATCATTTTGTTTTGTAAATCACTGTATTATTTTTGCTCAGCAACAAAAATGGAAACATATCAGTAAGTAGACTTACCTTTAATTTTGTTAGCTGTTAACATCATCTGAAACATTGTTTTTAATAGAACTTGTTTGCCATCATTTTGTTTTGTAAATCACTGTATTATTTTTCCTCAGCAACAAAAATGGAAACATATCAGTAAGTAGACTTACCTTTAATTTTGTTATTTATAGCATTTGTGAAAAAATACCTGCAGGTAAAAAGTTTTTATTTTTCATATCATGAGTTTAAAAATGTAGGTGAAATGTCCCTCAGCTACAGATAAGAAGAAACTGAGAATCTTTGTTTTGAAATTCAAACAGTTAAAAATCTGCCAACAACTGGGAAACAAACGAAGCATTATAGAGGCTTTTGTAACAGTCAAGGAGAAGACCAGTTCCGTGATTATAGAACTATAGATGGCAGTCTTCTGCTCTGGGTTAAAATTATTAGAGACCACTCTATTCCCATATATATTTTGTTGTAGACTATGAACATAGTCAGAATTCTTTTCACCACTGTATTGCAGAAAAACTATTGTTCTCCTTGAATCTCCAGAAATGGACAGTCTGCTCATATATTGACTTTAGTATGCGCTGACCTAAACTGTACCTCATGTCTACAGAACTGCAATAACATACATTGTTCTTAGGCACTAAGTCTGTGGTAATTCTAGAAGCAGTAGGAAACTAATGCACAAAGGATCCTCATCCCCATCATGATACAAAAATATCAGAAAGGCTAAGTGTCCTGTCTTTGAAATCAACAAGAGACACCCAGAATATTCTGAGAGGAAAAAAATCATGAAATAAAATAATGCTTGGTCATCAAGATAAGCTAAATTTTGTCAAGGGATGTGATTGTTCCACGTATGCCAACAAAAGCATCAAATGATTGCACCAACTTTCTACTTCACTCTTTACAACTTTCTTACTTTATTTTCTAACAACACTTCCATGACTAATTATGATAATTTATATTTTCCTACATAATTTTCTGCATATATAAACTCAGTACCCTAACTTAAAAAATAACTTTTAAGGAAGTTATTGCTTATGGCAATCAATTGAATATAAACTTTTATTGTTGAAGAATGCATATGGGTGGAACATTGTGCCAGCAAAATCTAATGAGAAAAATGATGTATTGGAAATACTGGAGTAATGACTTGCACTGTCTGTGCTTCTCAAGCCAAAATAAGTTAAATGCAATTCCAGTCCCCATATCTCTTGGTAAGAGTAATTCTGAAAATCTACATTGGTACCAGAACAACACCACTGTGTGTTTTCACAAAAAGCACCTTTTAAAAGCTGTAATCAAATGACCATGAAGCTCTTTAAAAACTCATTATAAATGTGAATTGAAGAATTCTGAGTGACGAGGATGCAGGAACACTGTAATATTTCTACAAGAAAATGGAAGTTTATAAGTAGTTTCTGAAGTTAAATTTCTTAAACAAATCTTTTGTTTTTTTCTTTCCAGTTAATTATACTTTATTTAGTACCTATATTATAAGTGATTTTCCAAAAGGGGACCTAATCATAGTTCTTTAGTGTTTGTATTGTTTGACCCAACTGCTAAAAGAGAAAGTTAACATATTTATAAGAATTTGATTTCAGAATTGACAAATTTATGTGAGAAAGAAGTCAAACTTTTAAAAACAAAGCCTATCACCTTTCCATCTCTCCTCATTTCAAATTACAATTCTGTGTATTCTGCATGATCATTATAAAGTGATACTACTTTAAAGTTGTTTGCTGCCTTGTCTCCTTATAAACTTCAAGGAAGTATATAGACATGAAAAGATAACAGGGTAGATTAATAAATCTACTTTTGAAAAGCAACTACTAGTTTTAAACGTTTTACATTGGATTGGACTTTTGTATATTATATACAAATTTTGTATATACAAATTAGAGGTTAATTTTGTTAGAACATACTATACATATATTTCTACTCTTGTTGGATGTATGGTACCTATACAACTCATTTAACAATATACTGCAAATTTCTAGACCTTGATAATTATTATCACCTACTGTATAGGATAAGAAGAAAATGCAGGTTAATAACTTGAATTTCGAGAATTCATCCATCCATCCATCCATACATACATACATACATACATACACCTAACCACCCATCTACCTATAGGGTTTGTAATGTTAGCTACCCCAATCTCTGCAGATACAATGTTGAAGGAGACTCTGACGAAGTTTTTACTTAGAGGGAAAAGTATATACAGCTAGTTATTTTCTCTTACTATAAGCATTATATTATCTCCTAAGAGACTTACCTTATTGTGATAATTCTGTAGTCACAGAACTGTGTTGTTTCTTTGACTATTATTTAAACCTCTTAAGTGTTTTATGTAGCATAAATAATAAAAACCCAGAGACAGATACTGGGTTTCAACCTGAAGATCAGAAAAATAAGGCAGTCAAGCCACTAGAGAGCTCTTTAAGAAATCCTCAGACTGAAAGAGTGCTATTTCCTGTCTCATCCTGGTTTATATTCTTTTATAGTACTGGGATTAATGTTATGAACTACCACCACCTGGATCTGTTTCTACATTGATCTTGTGTAGCCCACATTGAACTCACAGAGATCCATCTCCCTCTATCTCCCAAATTCCTGTGGCAACGAAAACAAAACCTCATCCCCAAACTAATATGTCTTTTGATTTAAATTGTAAAACAAGGCATTTTCAAAATATATTTGGAGTAATGTAATTTGTAATCAAAGTATTTTAGTAACTGTTGCTCCTTCCTCCACAGTCAAACAATTCAAAGACAATAAATAACATATTGTACCCAGGTTTTCTGTGTATTTTACATCTTTACGTGGCTTTTCTGCTTTTCTTTTATATTTAGTTTTTAATTTTTGGTTTTTTGAGACACGGCTTCTTTGTTTGGCTGTCTTGGAACTCACTATGTATACCAGGCTGGCCTCTGTCTTCCAAATCCTGGACTAAAAGTATGTGACAGCACTGCATGGCCTCTCAAGGCTTAGTTCTACTTTCTTATTTTCAGCCAATCTTTATTTATAAAACACAAAGAAAATATCTCTATATTTTTATCTTTGTTTTTCAATATTTGTATATATATATATATATATATATATATATATATATGCATGCTCTAAAATCAAAACTTCTTTATATGTACTTTATTCTCAGCATGTGGTTACTAGGTTACATAAGGAAATTTTCATGCAATTATAAAATGTATAGTAAATATTTTCTTCCCACCTGCCCTAGTACTCTCCCTCTTCTTACCTCCCTGTACTGGTTTCTATTGTGTCTTTTTACAGTCTTGCTACTACTTTCAAGTCATTTATGTGTGTGTGTGTGTGTACACATGTGTACAGAAAAATAAGGCATGTAAAAATGGAAAATACACAGAAAGTCTGGATTGTGCATATTATTATGTTTTCTTTGAATTTTTTGACTATGAATGAGTGAAGTACAGAGAGATATTTCATTGTACGGGTTGCTAAGCTAAACCAACGTATATATTTTGAAGGTGTCTTGACTTCAAAATTTGGGTCGAAGGATATGTTGCTATGGAAAAGAGGTTCTGCTTTTGTTTCCACAGAGGATGAAAACCTGTGGATTCCTTCCAAACTAATGTGGTTCAATGGAACAAGACCTCTGTGAAATCCCCAAAAATACTTTGCCCAACAAAAAGTAGAAAGCAATTTGGAGAGAACTGTGACCAAATTCCAAAATATGGTTTAGGAATGTTTGTTTTCATTTAAAGGTGGGATAGATATAGAGGTAGATAGATAATATTGGGATGGACCTTGGTCTATTGATGCAAATTTAAGGCTAATTTTGTTTTATGTATATTTCTGCTCTTCATTAAGGTATTGTGTCTGTGCAGTTCATTTTAAAATGTAATGTATAACTAAGAAAATTAGGTTAATAGAGTCATCTATAATAGTCAAACTTTCAGTTATGTTAGTTAGGTTTACTTGATATACAGAGATATATTTCAATAGGTTATGTATTCTTCAAACCTTTCAAATATTAACAGAATATGGCATTTAAAATGTTTTAAGAACTTATGACTTTTCATGATAATGAGACACATCTGCTTCTGGCAGCACCAATCTTTTTCAAGAGGATGATGGACATAGAAGAGGCTCCTTTTGGAGTTTGTTTGTCATTTGGGCAAGAAACTGCTCTTGCCTGAACTTCTTGATAGTAAGCTGTATAAACTGGATATGCAGGACCCACAGAAAAATGACTGCTGAAGTTGCCTAAAGATGGAGAGACAGCCCTTCAGGGTTCCTGCTTCATGAAAGACATTTATTCTGCTAGACATTCTGCAGGATACAGAAGAAAGCAACTGATGGGCTTTGGCATTATAAGGCAGAAAAGATTTTCATACTTCCTGTTTCATGAAAAGTCTGCTGGATACGATGGGCCTTCAAGCTGACAATGGATGCCACAATGTTACAGAAGAACTTTGGGTAACTGTCCAGGTAGCAAAATATCTCTGTCAATTCTAGAGTTTTGGAAGTTGCTTACTTAGATAATAAAAAAATAAAAAAAAAACCAAAAAGTTGTTTACTTACATAATATTATAACCTTTGATGGAGTTGACAATTGTTATAGTTTTCCTTAGTTAGGATAAAAATAAAGTAGATATAAATATTATTATAAATTATAAATATTATTATAAATATTATAACTGTAATTCTTGCTTGATACCTGTTTTATAATATATAATTTTACTAAGTTAAAGTTAAAACCTTCCTTCTTACTTAGATGGAAAAAGGAGCTGATGTGGGATTCCCCTCTGTATGCTATGAATACCATTGGTTAATAAAGAATCTGCTTTGGGCCTATGGCAGTACAGAATAAGGCAAGGCTCCCCAAGCAGATAGAGGAGGAAAGAGTAGGCAGAGTCAAAAATAAACCATGTAGCTACAGCAAAAAATAGACACCAGATGCCAGATGGAACATTACCAGTAGGCAACAAACACATGGAGATACACAGATTAATAGAAATGGATTAATTTAAAATAGAAGAGGAGCCAATAAGAAGAGTGAGCTAATAGGCCAAACAGTGTTATGATAATACAGTTTCTGTGTGATTATTTTGGGTCTGGGCAGCTGGAATATAAATGTTCAGCACCTGCCTGCACATACATATAGACATACATCTGGATATATATGTGCGATTTTAAGTATATAACATCTCAGCACTTCAAATAAGAGAAAATCTATCTGTCTTTCTGAGAATAACAATTCATTTCATATAATCACTTACAGTTAAAACCATTTTACCGCATATTACAATTTTTATACCCAGACAAAATCTCATATATATTCATATATACTCTGTTTTCTTTATCCATTCTTTTGTTATCTCATAGGCAAATTATATACTTTTGCTTTTGTAAATAGTGCTTCAATAAATATTGATGCATAAGTATCTCTGGGATATGCACATTGGAGTTTTTGATAAATTTCCAAGGAGTATCAAAGCTGTGTCATGTTGTAGAATTATTCTGTGTTTTACTTTGAGAAAGTTCTATACTGACTTCAACAGCAGGTGAATCATTTCATTTCACCAGCATTTATAATCCTTTCCTTTGTTTCTATTCTCAGAATTACTTCTTTTCTTAATGACTACACTTCTGACAGGGTGAAATGGGAGCTGGGTGTAGTTTTTTTCTTTTTTCTTTCTTTTTTTTTTTTTTGCTTTTTCGAGACAGGGTTTCTCCGTAGCTTTTGGTTCCTGTCCTGGAACTAGCTCTTGTAGACCAGGCTGGCCTCGAACTCCCAGAGATCAGCCTGTCTCTGCCTCCCGAGTGCTGGGATTAAAAGCGTGTGCCATCACCGCCCGGCCTGGGTGTAGTTTTTAATTACACTTCTCTGATGGCTAGTGTCTTTTGAGACCCTTTGAGAAGTATTTGTTCACTTCCTAAGCTGTATTGATTGGTTTGTTTGATTTCTTGTCATTTACTTTTTCTAGTTCTCTGCATAGTCTAGGTATTAATCCTGTGTCAGATATGCAGGTAACATAGCTTTCTGTGTTTGAACTTGATTAATTGTTTCATTTACTATGTAGATCTTTTAGATTTTATTAGGTCCCAATTGTCAGTTGTTGGTGTTGTTTTCTGAGTTACAGGCCTCCTGTTGGGAAGTCCTTGTTTATCCCTCTGTTTTTTTTTCTTTTTTTAATTTTTATTTATTTATTTATTTATTTATTTATTTATTTATTTATTAAAGATTTCTGCCTTCTCCCCGCCACCACTTCCCATTTCCCTCCCCCTCCCAAGTCAAGTCCCCCTCCCTCATCATCCCTAAGAGTAATCCGGGTTCCCTGCCCTGTGGGAAGTCCAAAGACCACCCAGCTCCATCCAGGTCTAGTAAGGTGAGGAACCAAACTGCCTAGGCTCCCACAAAGCCAGTACGTGCAGTAGGATCAAAAACTTATTGCCATTGTTCTTGAGTTCTCAGTAGTCCTCATGGTCTATTATGTTCAGCAAGTCCGGTTTTATCCCATGCTTTTTCAGACCCAGGCCAGCTGGCCTTGGTGAGTTCCTGATAGAACATCTCCATTGTCTCAGTGTGTGGGTGCACCCCTCGCGGTCCTGAGTTCCTTGCTCGTGCTCTGTCTCCTGCTCTTGATTTGGACATTGAGATTTCAGTCCGGTGCTCCAATGTGGGTCTTTGTCTCTGTCTCCTTTCATCGCCTAAATGTTTTTCTTTGGGTTCACCTTCTTAATTAGCTTCTCTAGGATCACGCATAATAGGCTCAAGGTCGCCTATTCATGGCTAGAAACCAAATATGAGTGAGTACATCCCATGTTCCTCTTTTTATCCCTCTGTTTTGAAGCACTTACTTTTCCTCTAACAGTTTCAGTGGTCCAGGTCTTACATTAAGGTCATCCATCCATTTGAAATTGACTTCCATTCAGGGTGAGAGATAAGGATCTAGTTTTCTTTTGCTACAGATGGATATCCAATTTAACTAGCACCGTTTCTAAATGAGACTCTCTTTTTCCCAACATATAGTTTCATCATTTTTGGAAAATCATATAGCTAAACCTGTGTACATTTATATTCAGGTTTCTGCTCTATTCCCATATTTCTTTATAAAACCTCATTTCTCTCAAATTTTCTTGTTTTTCTTCACTCTTCAAACTCTTCTCTGAACACACTGAAGAGATATCCTTTGAGTTAGTATTATAATATAATTTTATTTATTATAGAACAATGATTAAAATGCAGGCTCTGGCGTCAGATTACCCATTACTAGAGAATCTTTGAATACCACACAAGTTATACAAATGTTCTGCCTCCATTTTCTCATCCACAGAGTGAGCATAATAATACCTATATAACTTTTCCTCTTGGGATGGATTTAGATACTGTGTGCCTGTTAATGATCAGCTTTGTTTAAAAATAGGATTGTTTCTTGGCAACAGTATAGAACCCAGCCATAATTCAGGGCCATACAACATCACACTAATTAGATGTATCATGTTTCTTTGTTGTGGATTATGCATTTTTTGAGGAATTTCTTTTATCAGTCCCTTAACAAGCATCAACTAGAAGGTGTGCATAAATCCCTGAGTCCCTGATTAATAATGTCTGGGATTGGGGTGTGGTCATGGTAACATTCACTCCAACTCACCTCAAAAGAATTTAGGCCTTTGGCCAGTCAAAAAATGAAAGAAGGGGGGCTAGAAGGTGGATCAGTGGTTTAGAGTACTTGTTGCTTTTCCAGGGGGTCATTTCTAATACCCACATCAGGTAGCATTAGCACAGGCCTAGGGGATATGACATTTTTTTTAAGTTTAGCAGGCTTCCACACATTATTGATACACACAAAAACGCGCACACACACACACACACAAACACACACTAAGTTGAGTAAGAAGAAAGAGGAGTCATAGGAAGAGAAAGAGTCAGTGATTCAGTACTATAAATGAGATTTGAATTTAGGGTTTATGATAGCATTAATTGTCAGCTTGACAGGACCAAGAATCATGTAGAATATGGGCTTCTAGGCATGAATGTAGGGCATTCTCTTGATTATGCTAATTAAAATGAGGAAATTGAGCCACTGAGGATAGTGTCATTCTCAGACTGGGTTCCTATACTGTGTAAGTGAAGAAAGTAGCTGAGCAGCAGCATGCATCCACTGTTCTTTGCTTTCTATGGATGTAATGTTAACAACTGTCTTGGGCTCCTACCAATGTGTGATTACAGAATCTCTGTAGTGTGTGAAAAGCACCTAGGACCTCTGAGTTCCTCAGGAAGTCTCTTTTGTCATGGTAGTTTCGAGAGAAACTGAGGTAGAACTTTGAATTTAAAACGTGATTTTCTTTTCTTTTTCTTTTTTCTTTTTGACTTAAGTGAACTGTTTCCAATGGGATCAACATCCAATGCCACAGTAAAATGACTGAACAGCACCTCTGTACTATTTTAAGTTAAAAGAATATGGGCAGAGGTTTGGGGTAACATCAATAGGCAAGAAAAAAATTATAGAAATTGTATTTCTCAGTATTACCATCCCAGCATCTTTGATTTCAGTGAAAGAGTGTATATACCAATATTTGCCTTTAAAAGATGGATTCATACTCCACATTTATTCTGGAGGAATACCATCTATGCTTGCTTTCTCCCACTCTCTGTATTGTGGTACCATATTGTTTTTGCCCTCGCCCTTTAATACAGGATCTCTTGTATCCAAAGCTGGCCCCACACTTGGTATCTGGGCAAGGATGCCTTTGAAATTCTGAGCCATTCCAGAAGTGCTTGGTTTACCAATTTAGCATATAAGGTGCTAGGAAATCAAACAGAGAATTGTGCAAGCACTCTACTACCTGACTTGCTTCCTTGTATTGAGAAATATTTTAACCATGTAGTGCTGGATGACCTGAAACTCCTTATATAGACCAACCTTCCTCAGTCATGTGCCAATTGTCCTGCATCTGTCTCCCCCATGCTGAGATTGCAGGTATGTGTCACTATGCCTGACCAGACCTTTATTACCTTAAATTCAAATAATTTATTAGTATTTTAATATAGCATGTCATTTAGTAATCATACTAATGAACTGTCAATGTAGACAAGGTTCACACCCAGGAGTTTCATGATGACACAGAATTCAAATCATGCCCTTTCCACCATGGGTACTGTCTGCAGGCTCTCTTCCCCGAGTCTTGACAACTTGGCCTCTGAGGACTATAGCATAATAGGTTCCTAGGTAATGGGGATCTAGGAAAGAAGGTAAATAAAGAAAAGAAAAATAATGTAGGGGTAAAATAAATTGATGTAGAGCACATTGTTCTGTTGCTTATTTTGATGTTTTTATCTGAAAAACTTTAATCCCTTGGAAGGATTTGAAAAATGAATTGAACTCTGGTATGTCATGTTTCTTCATTTCTTTATAACAAGGATACCATGCTTTAGAAACCCCTTCCTTTATCGTATTTACTTCTTTTCTGTTTGGGAAACCTTCTAAGTCACAGTGGTAATGTGCCATTCAATCCCCATTCCCCCCCTGCCCGCCACATCACATACTCATTGTAATCTAAAAAGTCAAAGAAGAAAAAGATCATTTCTGCAGCTGAAGTTTTGTCAAGATTCTCTGGCACCATTCAGTGTCTGCAAATGTTACAGTAGGGGGTGCTGAGGGATGCAAAAGGGCATTCGTCAAATGAGGAGAATGCTATTCAACTGAGACTCTCTTTTCCAGCTCTCTGCTGTGCTGTTGCCTGAGAATAATTATGCACAAGCACTACTTGGATTGTGTGTTGACCTGGCCAGAGGAAGAAGATTCTGGGAATAAACAGCAACTAAGCACCACAAAGCCTACAGTCTGTTTAAATAGTGCTCTGTAAATGTCTACAGGTAGCCTGCCTAAACCCTGGGATCTTCATGGCTGCCAAGCACCTCTCTATAATACCAGACCATAGGGGGGATACTTCAGGTTTTGTTTTCTAAAAATGTCATACTCACCCCTTGCTAAGCATAGCTACCTCTGATTTTCATGGTAATTTATGGTTCTTTGAATATTGTTGCACCTTTAGTTATCTTTGATCAGCATGTGAGCCACAAGTGAAACTGTTGTGTGTTCATATAAACTAGGAAAAAGTATCTAATCATAGTACTATCACAGAAATAAGGATTTTCTTACATTAATGGCTATGGCTCTGTAATCCATACAATACTCTATTTTAGTTTCCAATCTAAGTTTCTTATGTTTTAGTTGAAATCAATATAGTATGTGTGTAAAAGGCAATTATTTTTCAGACACTTCCATGTTGACCTTGTATTTGAGGAAGCTATTAACATATTATTACTTGTCCTAAAAAATGTATTAGATATTTAAATAAAAAATATTATTTTTATATTTTCTATTATATGTGAATGTTAGTTTTTAAGCATTGATAAGCATGCTACAATCCACATAAACATAGAGGTAAGGTATAGAATAAGGGACTAGTGGGAAGAGGACAATCTTCCAAAGAAGGGAAAATAGAAAGCACAGTTATAGAGAGACAGGGAAGACTGGGATGGGAGGATTAAATGTGGAGGGGACAGAAAAGAGGTGTATAGGAGGGAATACGAGGAGGAACAATTTCATATCCATTTTTGGGGGTCTTGTAGATACTTACTGTTATAGAAGCTTCTTAAAATTATAAACATACATGAAAAACAATTTCCCAACTAGATGTCTTTCTCCACTAAGTTTAACTCTCAGTGTGAGGTGTGGGTTGCATCTAGCTGAATAATTCTCAGAAAAGGTTCTATGCACTAACCCCTGAAAACTCGGGGTATTGCCAAGATGTATTTATTGCTTTATACAAACTGATGGTAAGGCCTTATTGCTGAAGAAGACAATTGATGGAGGAAGGTCATTTGTTAATTAATAAAGAAACTGCTTGGCTCTGATAGGTTAGAACATAGTTGGGTGGAGTAAACAGAACAGAATGCTGGGAGGAAGAGGAACTGACCTCAGGCACCCAACATGGATGACTGAACTCCACGTAAAGGCTGAGAAGGCTTGGGAAAGAATGGAGTAAAGCATGTTTTCTTGGTAGCAGCAATTTCTTGAGTCTGCTCTGCTTGCTGGAGGCAAGAGCTCACATCTAAGAGAGGCTTTCTGACTCAGCTTTAGCTGCAAAACCCAGCAGCTCATTAAGAGGTCTTGACATAAAACACTTAAAAGGTGTTGATAAAAGCTGACTGCATGCTTGTTTGTTTTTAGCCGTAGCAGGAAAAAAGTTGTGCTGTTTTAAAATGCTGGCGTTCTGGTCTGTCCTGCCAGGGAAAACTCTGATTCTTTCAGGCAGTCATTCCGAATGAGTGTGATCTGTGAGCAGAATGCTGCAACTTGCTTGCTGGCAGGGACTTTGAAATGCCACAGAGGAGTGGGGATAAAAATGGCTCCAGCAGTACCTCCGCCATGAGGCTGGAAAGCTAAGGAATGGGCTGGATCTAGCTGGCAAAGCCATGGCTTTAATCCTACCCATATTGCTCAGTAATTTAAAGGCTCGTGTGGTCAGAAAAAGAGAGATATACAGTAAAGAGAGATTCAAAGACAAAGAGACAGAGACCCACACTGGAGCACCGGACTGAGCTCCCAAGGTCCTAATGAGGAGCAGAAGGAGGGAGAACATGTACAATGAAGTCAGGACCACAAGGGGTACACCCACCCACTGAGACAGTGGGGCCGATCTATTGGGAGCTCACCAAGGCCAGCTGGACTGTGACTGAAAAAGCATGGGATAAAACCGGACTCTCTGAACATGGCGGAAAATGAGAGCTGACGAGAGGCCAAGGACAATGGCACGGGGTTTTGATCCTACTTCAGGTTCTGGCTTTGTGGGAGCCTAGACAGTTTGGATGTTCACCTTCCTAGATCTGGATGGAGGGGGGAGGACCTTGGACTTTCCACAGGGCAGGGAACCCTGACTGCTCCTGGGACTGGAGAGGGAGGAGAAGAGGAGTGGGGGGAGGGGGAGGGAAATGGGAGGCGGGGAGGAGGCGGAAATTTGTTTTTTCAATAAATAAATAAATAAATAAAATAAAAAAAAGAAAACCTTTAAATGATTTACAGTGTGTTTAAAAATATATGCAGGCTAAAAGTTAAAGTTCTTAAGAGTAAAAAAAAAGGAAGAAAGAAAGTAGTTGGTTGTGGTAGTACACACCTTTAATCCCAACCTTTGGGAGGCAGAGGAGATTGACCTTTGTGACTTCAGGGTGTGGTAGCACAGGCCTTCAATCCCAATGCCTGGGAGGCAGAGACAGGTGGATCTCTGAGAGTTCAAGGACAGCCTGGTCTACAGAGTTATTTCAGGACAAAGATATACAGAAAACCTGTCTAAAAAAGTAAAAATAAACAAAACAGAATTAAAATAAAGCTGCACAAAGATGGAAAATAGACAGAGAATTTTGATACTGTATGGTATTATGCTCTCTTTGAATTGTTTTAATGGTGAGGAAGGAGCAACATCTGCTAAAATATATTTGCTTATAAATGCTGCTGAACTTATCCGAGATAGATATTTTGAAAATACCTTGACTTTAAAATTTGGATCTAAGGATATGATGCTTTGGAAAGGAGTTTCTTCCTTTGTTTTCACAGAGGATGGGACCTTGTGGATTGCTTCTATCCCAATATGGTATGATGGACCACGCCCGCCTGAAGGGTTGCTGTGAACACCTTCAAAAAATCACTTCACTCAACTGCTGACTGAGCTGAATCTAGCACACAGGTGATACCATAAAAGACCTAAATAACAGCGCCCCCATACAGCAGGAAGCAGTTTGAAGAGAAATAACTATGTCCATATTCCCAAATATTGTTTATAAATGTTCTTTTACATTTAAAGGGGGATATGATATACATATGAATAATTTTCATTGGTATGGATTTTAAGGTCAATTTTATTATATGTATTTCTGATCTTGATTAAGGTATTGTGATTATGTAGTTCATGTAAAAATGTAATGTATATAGGTTGTTAGTAGATAATCATCTATAATAGTCAAGCTTGTAGTCATCTTAGTTAGATTTTCTAGATGTACATAAATATATTTTAGATAGGCATTCTTCATATCTTTCAAAGATTATAAAATATGGCATTTTAAGTGTTTTAATAACTTAGGATTTTTCTGAAAATGAGACACGTCTGCTCCTGGCAGCACCAATCTACTTCAGGAAGAAGATGGGCATCAAAGATAATCCTTATGGAGTTTGATAGCCATTTGGACAAGAAACTGCTCTTGTCTGGACTGATGCATAAAGTGGACACAAAGAACCAGCAGAGAGAGGACTGCTGAACTTGCCTAAAGGTGAGATGGTCTTTCGGGGTTCCTGATTCATGAAAGAGTCTGTGAGACATTCTGCAGGACACAGCAGATAGTGACTGAACTGCTTTGAAATTTCCTGCTTCATTGAAATGTCTTTGGATACTATGGACCTGTAGGCCGAAGATGGATGCCCCAACAGTACAGAGGAACTTTGGGTGACTGTCCAGGCAGCGAGATGTCTCTGTGATTTCTAGAGTTTTGTAAGTTGCTTACTTCTCGTTTACTTAAGTAATATTATATCCTTTTGGAGTCTTTGATGGAGTTGAAGAATAGATAGATAGTTATAGTTGTTTTCCTTTGTTATGATAAAAGATAAAATAGATGTAAATATTGTAATTTTTACTTGATAACTGTTTTGTTATATGTAATTTTGCTATGTTAAAGTTAAAGCCTTCCTTTTTTTTTTTTGTTTAAACAGAAAAAGGGGAAATGATGGAGGAAGCTCATTGGTTAATTAATAAAGTGCTTGGCCCTGATAGGTTAGAACATAGGTGGGTGGAGTAAACAGAACAGAGTGCTGGGAGGAAGAGGAAGTGACCTCAGATGCCATTTCCTCTCGTCTCTGCGGCAGACGCGATGAAGCAAGCCGCCAGGTCAGACATGCTGAATCTTTTCCGGTAAGACTGGTGCTACACAGATTATTAGAGATGGGTTGATCAGGATATGAGAATTAGCCAGTAAGGGCTAGAGCGAATGGGCCAAGCAGTGTTTACAAGAATACAGTTTGTGTGTTGTTATTTCGGGGCATAAGCTAGCCAGGCGGCCAGGAGCTGGGTGGTAGGAATGCAGCCCGCTGCTCCTACAACAGACGATACGTATATATCTCATCGAACATGGAGAAGTTGAGCTGATGCCTAAGTAGAGTCTTTACCAGGCATGACTAATGTTCCTGGTACTGGAAGGTACTCTGCACACTATGACAGGAGCAATGTAACTGCCATCTGAGCTCCAAACAAGTGATCTACAACAGTGATCTGTATGCCATGCTAGTGCAATAGTAACACTAAGGTTGTAGGATTAACCAACCACTATCTGATTGGATTTAAGGACCAATATTTAACATTTTGGGGATAGTGAGTCCTAAATTGGTTGTCTTCTTCAAATCCTTCATCACAGGAATATGCAGAAGAGGAAGTAGAAATATTCTAAGAGTCAATTGATATGGATAACACCGAAAAAATCGTGTCTTCTATGCCCAACAAGACTGAGGCATATATGAACTCACAGGGACTGTGGCTCCATGCACAGGGCCTGCACAGATCCAAACAAGATGGGATCCCATTGCTGAGAGGGGGAAAAGAACATACGCTACCATTCCTAACCCAGAAGCTATCTCCAATCAACACATGCTTAGAAAGGAAAATTTGATTTTCTCCAAGGGAGGCTATTAGGTATAAAAGCCACATTGAAGGATAGGTCCCATATTCAGCTATAAATAAGCAACACACTGAAAACTTAATGACATTTTTGTAGACTTTTTGGCTCATATTGCTTTGTTTGGGCATTTGTTTTTGTATATTGCAATTTCACTACTATATTGCAGTTTTGGATTTGTGTTTTTTAAGGTTTTGTTGGTGGGTGTGTGTTTCTTGTGTTTTTTCCTTTGATTTCAAAATTTTATCATTCTTTTCTGTCTGTTTTCTAGAGAGAGAAAGAAAAGTTATGGAATTCTGTGGGAGAGCAGGATCTGGAAGGAGTTGGAGGAGGGGAAACTGCGACTTGAATATATTATATGAAAGATATTTTTCAATAAAAATGTAATAACTGGACATTAGGTTTTATTATGCTTATCAGATTCTTTTATTATGTAATGAAAGCATGACTAAAAAGAATGTCCATTCATTTTAGAAAGAAGTTTACTTGGATATTGGTTTAACTCTTAGTGAGGTAAAACTCTTGATGGAGGTGGGTCTTGTATTAATCTGTTGCTTTCATTGGTTAATTAATAAAGAAACTGCCTAGGTCCAATTGATAGGCCAACCCTTAGGTGGGTGGAGTAAACAGAACAGAATGCTGGGAGAAAGAAGCCGAGTCAGGAGTCGTCATGATTCTCCCACTCCAGACAGACGCAGGTTAAGATCTTTCCTGGTAAGCCAACTTATGGTACTACACAAAATATTAGAAATGGGTTAGATCAATATGTAAGAGCTAGCCAATAAGAGGCCAGAACTAATGGGCCAGGCAGTGATTAAAAGAATACAGTTTCCGTGTAATTATGTTGGGGCATAAGCCAGCCATGTGGGCGGCTGGGTGCTGGGGACACAGATCCGCCGCTCTTATTACTATAAACTCTTGTCAGTAAACTAATAAAATTAGATTCCCTTCTGTAGATGAACACTTGTAAGTACATGTACACAGCAGTAAGTGCTTCATGGGCTGTGCCTGTGTTTCCTTGTGGTCATTGGAAATGAGCCCTTGCTGGGTCCTAATATGATAATTATTTTGTGCTATGGAACAAAAGATTTTATCCAGAATTTATGAAAGGGCCTTTTATACTCTTTTTTTCCCTCAAGAAGGTAAAATGATTGCTTTCAAATGCATGCCTATAGCAAATGTATCCTTTTATTAGATCAAACAGTATTATCTGTGGGTGAACTTGTCTCAATAGTCATGACTGTTTAAGAGTCACAGAGAGCAGAGCAGGGGCTTTCATGCTTTGGTAAAGGACACATGGTAGAAAGTAGTTATAGTGATGACACACGAACAAATGGGTATTTGTCTAACATTTTCTCTAAAAATTCATAGTTAGGGGCAGGAGAATTGGCTTAAAATGCTTAAGATCACTTACTGCTTTTCCAGAATACCAGAGTTTGGTCCCCAAAACCCATGTAGGTAGTTTCTAATCACCTGTAATTTCTTCTCAAGGGGATCCAAGGCCCTCTTCTGGCCTCCACCTGCACCTATGAGAATCAACTTGTCCTCACATCCACACACGCACCCGTGCACACACACACACATACACATAAAATCACACCTCTATGCATGCAAAATAATAACAATAAAAATAAAGCTTTAACAACTCACTAACAGAACTGGAATTATTCTTGTTAATTGGTAAAAAGGATATACTAAATAGCCAACCAGTATTCATACTCACTGGAAAGACTGTTCTAACTGTGTTTAATAGATACTAAACTGCTTATTCAACAGTAGGAGAGAGAAGAGGCTTGGGATCCTGGACAGAATTAATCTATATGTTTCTAAACAAGGGATATTTGGGTTGATATCAGTGTTATGCAAGCTAGTATCTGTCCCTACTGTATATAAAATAACTAAGGACAGGGAAAGCCACACACTCCTTAACATCTAATTGCCCTTAAAATGCAGAATGTTATGCAATATGTGTTTCTCCACTGAGAATCCTTCAATCTTTGCTATATCTAATTAGATTTTATAGTTTTCTCCTAAAATGCCTCCGTATTTTGATTTTGGTCCTTTCAATGATAGTAAGTAGATTATACCTTTTTATATTTATGGATGATGTTTTTTTATTATCTCTGCCTAATCCTGTCATTCCCCTCCTTCCAAGTTCAGCTTAGAAATAAATCAGTTATAAATGTATTTTAGAGAAGAACATATCTCAAAACTGGAAATGACCCTGAGGAACTTCTAAAACTAATTATATTAACGTGTTTGTTGAAGCTATTGGAAAATGAAATGAACCTGGAGGTATAGCCTTAGATATCTTATAGGACCCTTGAAGAAAAATCCATTTTAAGTCTTTCTGCTAAAATACTCTTAGTGTATTTATTTGTTATATATTTTAGAGTAGTTGATATTATGTTCATTTTATATTGGAAGGTTACCAATTAGATACATAGGCTTATAAAATATTAGCAAAAACTTGCAGTCACATGGTCAAAACTTAATAATTCTGTTAATACTTGGCTGATGAACTACTTACTCCCTGGAACTCTGTAATAGCAAAGGCTTTATCAATTTTGGCTCACTATTGTTTCTTCAAAGTTTTGAACTGCATCTGTAGCCTAGTATATATGTAATATCCGTTGAAACAATGAAAATTTAAGAATGGCACTTTATCCACTCATTGATATTCTACTGGATATGGAGAACTGCCAATATGTAGATTGTTTTATTCTGCATTTTACAAAATGCTACAGTCTTTCATTACACCTTCTCTCCAAGGGTCTTCGTCTTCGATGAAAGAATTTCACTATATGGAGGGAGGATAAGAGGAGACTCTCTTGGACATCTTTTGCACACCCTGTGGGTACATCTTCTCTGAACACTTAACGTCAGCAGGATTTTCTCTAGCAGCATTCCTGGTGTCACCAAGACACATAAATGTTGGGAGTTGCTGAGATAGACCGTTGGCTTCAAGAGCTGCTGTTCCTCACTCACTAAAGCTGCTCTTTAGTGTGTTTCTGAGTCTGATCAGCAGTTCCTTGTTGTTTGGGAAGCCCAGAATTGTAGCTAGGCACTTTAAAATTGTTACTTTAAAAAAATACTTCTAATCAACTATTATGGTTTGAATGAATTTACTCCCACTCTCTCCACTCCCTCGGCTATAGGCTCATGTGTTTGAACACTTGTTTTCCCTAGCTGGTGGTGCTGGAAGTTTCAGAACATTTAGTAGATGGAGGAAGTGGACCATCGGGTTTAACAAGGTGCCTATGAGATTACTTAGCTTGGTCCTTCTTTCTTTGTGCTCTCTGCTTCCTAATGTCAGACAGAGTGTAACCAGTCATTTCAGAGTCTTGGGATTAATTTATTTTTATATATCTGTATGTGTGTCTGCCTGTATATATGTGCAGTGTCTGAGTCGGCCAGAAGAAGGCCTTTGAAATTGGGGTTCCACGTGATCATGAACTACCAAATCTGAAGCCTGTGGAAGAGCATCAAGTGGTCTTGATCAATGAGCCACCTCTCCAACTCCTTGTTTCACTCTCTTACTGCCACACCAACATCCCAGATTAAGCTATGAAAGTACTTGTTCATAACAATGAGAAAAGTAACTATACACCTCTCTGTGCATTACTGGGTGCCAAGTTAGAATAGGCTTTGGGGTCTGTTGAATACATGGTATTTTTACGCCTGAACTGTATAACTTTGATACTCAAAACCAATGTGCTAAATCTGTGACTAGGCCTAGATATGGATTTGTACATGTGAGAATGGTGGGATTCTCCTGTGTTATGGCATAAGCAAGAAAAAAACCCCACTCACTCTACATCTTTCTCCACCTTATTTTTTTCCCTCTTTTATGATGAAGATTCACATAGTGACACTGATAGCTGAACCAGTGCAGCAGGCAGGTTTAGAAGGTGACTGACATAGGTTCTGTAGGATTCGAATCCTCCATTGGTGAAATGTGATCCCATGGAGTGACTGAGGAAAATGACATCTGGGCCTTTCACCCATCTTCTGCATACAGATAAAAAATAGATTTTGTCTACCCCAAAGCAATCAGACCTATGGATTGCAGGGCAGTCTGACATTTTTCTTCTCTACATTAAAAATATTCCCATACCTTTAACATTTGGTATTTTTCTCTCTTAGAATTTTCTGTTCTTAAAATATCTACATTTCTACTTCCCCAGATCTCCCTTCCACTTTTGAACTCAGTATGTTCTGAAGTAATTTCCCTCCTTCTCATTAACCTGGCTCCATTGCACACACTTTCTCTTTCCTCAGCTTTATTGTGCCATCTACATAAATTATGGAAGTTATTTCAGCCTTATCTCAGGCCTTTTTTTAACATCTAGGCTCTAGAAGTTTTGGCTCCTTGCCATTATCCCTGATTAGTCCTACATTTCTTTTGTTTGGTAATGACCTAGCAAGAAAATAATTTTTTTAATGTTACTTTCACCTAATTTAATTCTTTTCAGGAAAAGGCCAGTATGCTGGGATCACAGTGCAGTTCTGACTTCCTTTGATTGTCTTCATAGCTCACTAATGTGACCTGAATAAGAGAGTGAGGAGCTTGAATGCAATGAAGACTCACACACTTACTTAGTGTTTAAAAGTTGGCTTGGCCAAGATTTGGTTTGTCTGAGTTCTGAGAATTGTCTTTGGGGTAGCAAATAATTTCTAAACATGTAAAAGCTAATCAATTTTTTTAAAAAAAATATCAATTTATTGAAAGCTCAAATTGAGTTTCACAAGTGACTAACAATTAGAATTATTTTTATCAATATAATATTTTTATTGATTATTTGAAAATTTCACTTCATGTACCTTGATCATACTCACTTCGCAATCTTTCCAGGTCCATTCCTTGACCGTTATGAACACAAGAATAAGAATAAGAATAAGAATAAGAATAAGAATAAGAAGAAGAAGAAGAAGAAGAAGAAGAAGAAGACAGGTCCTCTTCACTGGAGCAAGGTGACATTCCCAATGACCAGTCCCTTAAAAAGAACTGAGTCCTTGCCCACAAGCACCCCCACCAGAAGTCATCAGTTACGAAGAACTATACTCAGCATCCTTATCACAATTTAAACAGTTCTATTAGCAGACTTTCTGTCTAAGCTGTTTGTTGTTTGGGGGTGGGGGTGGCGTGGGGTGAGGGTAAAAGTTGTCATAGGAGCCTTCCATGTTCCTATTTCTCACTATGAGTCTGCAGTCATTGTCCTAACTGCAAAAAGTAGCTTCCTTGCACTTTGAGGTCATCGCGAGAACGGACTACAGATATCTACATGGTGACTGTCCACATTCATCGTGGACACCATCATAGGCCTTGGCAGAAACACAAGCCAAGGCTATTGACATGACCTCCAGGGCAACATGGGCCACGGGCACCAATATGGTGTCTGGCAGAAGCCCAGCCCATGGACAGCAACGTGGCTTTGGGTGGCAGCACAGATCTCAGATATCTACATGGCCTTCTGTGGTAATACGGTCAATGGGCATAAACACAGTCACAAGACTGGTAAAACCACAGACCCAGACATGGCCCTCAGTGGCACCATGGACTCTGGACATCAACATAGCCTAAGGTTGCTGCACAAGCCACTCATATCAACACGGTCACTGCAGCAACCCAGACTATGGACACACACTAATGTGGCCTCCTGTGGTAGCACAGACTATTGATGTTACCTAGGCCTCAGACATTCACGTCCTCTGTAGTGGCAGGCCCACACCATGTATGTCCACATGAACCTTTAGCTTCACTACGGCCTAGGACAGCAGCAGGGGCCACAGAAACCAACATGGTCTCCAGAGACAGCACAGATCATTAGAGTATGTCCAGTTCAGAAAATGAACCGTTATTTTGAGGAGGTCCAGTTCAGAAAAGCTGCTCTTCATCTTGGACATCCCGTCGTTGCTGTGTCTGCACAGGCTCCAGTGGTCTCACTCTCTCCTATCGCCCTGCCTTTCTGCCATGATGTCAGTGAGAGCTGAAATGGAGCCTTCTTCCCCGAAGTTGTTTTTCTCAGACATTCTGCAACTGCAATGAGAACCATTACAATGGCCAAGGCAATAAGCGCTTTTATATCTGTAATTGCTTTTACATCTTCTTCGGTATTAGCATTGAATTTACGTATTTTTAAAGATGGCAATAAATTTGTCTTTGTGAAATGCTATCTTATTTGACTAAATTTCTAAAGAAATGTGTTGATTTATTGTTTTATAAGACTCCACAGCACTTGTGTTTATATTTACTGGTTTAGGGCACCATACACACACACACACATGCACACACACACACACACAGAGAGAGAGAGAAGAGAGAGAGAGAGAGAGAGAGAGAGAGAGAGAGAAAATCTAGTAAATTCTAGAATGTGTGAATGAATCATTTAAACAGAACTAAATTAAATAGAGAGACTTCTCAAGTGCCCATGTAGATATTTTCTAGTCTGGTGTGTAATCAACCACATGCACCTGGTGGAGGAAACAAAAGCTAGGATGCGGGCCCTGAGTTCACAGCACAGTCAGTGCTGACTTACTAGACAGAGGAGGGTTCAAGGGGAGAGACAGCTTTCAGTCTGAGATTCCCACAAATCTTCAACATGCCATCCAGTGAGGAATGGCTCTAGCACCAGGATCATTATATCCCAGTGCAGACCCCAGGCTCTGAAAGCCAAAGGACCCAGCTGGCTTCCCAGAAACTCTCCTTGAGCAAGTGAGAAGAAGTGCTCTGTCTGTGATGCTTCTTTCCGGCCAGCATCTCCGCTCTGTGCTGCTCCCTCTGCTCTGCACTAACACCCGACCTCTACAAACTCTGAGAGGGATTTTTTACCTCCAACCTTAATGAAATCAATTTGCTCAAGGACATGCATTCTCTCTTTTGTCCTGTTCAAGGTAAAAAATAATTTTTGATTTTTGCTTCTTGGACCATTTTTTTCAGAAGCTACAGGCTCTTTAGAATTCTGAACATAGAGGAAATGAGGTTTCTCTCTCAGAAAAGTTTATATAGATTTAATTTATATAGAAGAGTTTATATAAAATTTATACTGGTTATGTTAATTGTTGCTTCTAATAAGCTATGGTAATGATTGTATGCATCTTTTCCAAAAAGGTATTTTTTTTATTATTGCAAACAGCGAGATAAATGCTTAAGAATTCTTTGCCTTCAAATGCTTCTGACTGTAGAGCCAAAGTTCTGATGCTCCAGGAGGGAGAAAGGCTTGGAAGTTCTTCAAGCTGGGCTGACCTGGCTTGCTGCTGGTTGTAATCAGGTGTTAAGGAGAGAGAAACAATCCAGGCTTGCTCAGGTGGTAGTCACAGGAAAAGAATCTAACGGAGTGCTAAAATTACAAAAGGCGGATCACTTATGCGTGTGATAAAAAAACAACAGTATAGTGCCATGATCTGTACAAGTAGGCTGTTCTTCTCCTGAAGAAACACATCGAGGATGCCGGGCGGTGGTGGCGCATGCCTTTAATCCCAGCACTTGGGAGGCAGAGGCAGGCGGATCTCTGTGAGTTCGAGACCAGCCTGGTCTACAAGAGCTAGTTCCAGGACAGGCTCCAAAACCACAGAGAAACCCTGTCTCAAAAAACCAAAAAAAAAAAAAAAAAAAAAAAAAAAAAAAGAAAGAAAGAAACACATCGAGGATGGGCCTTTTTTCTTGTCCAGTTGCTCAAGTCATTCTCAGAGAAATATATCTGTTTGCTCTCCTGTTGTGTATATCCATACTCTTCCTGCTTCACAGCAGTTCTATTGAAAGGTGTGTCAGCTGCTATTTCTATTTGGGTAGAAGAAAGAACAATACTCTTGTCATTGGATTCCAGCTGAAACTCAAAAGTATCCATGGGCATGGGAGACTCTTAGTCTGGCAGTCATCTCAGTTGGACTGAACTTTTCTTTTTGTGCTTGGCGCTTTGCGACCCAGATGTGAGTGTGTCCCTGTCATGAGGTAGATGGGCAAGATGCCTGACTTGGGCGTTACCAGTTGTGACAGTAGATTTTGTTGTATTATATTCCAGAAAACTTTTCTATAATTCTTAAAATTCATCTATAACCTTGGATCTTTCAGTATTTGAAACAAAAAGTTAATTAGGTAAAACTGTTTTTTAGAAGGTTGAGAGCTGGCTCAGAAGGTAAAGTTCTTGCGCAGTAGACATAAAGACATGAGTTTTCCCCTTTAGAATCCACATTTTAAAAAGCTAGTTATTGTGGTATGCTTTTGTAATCCAAAACCCAACACCCAACAACCAGGACTATGGGGGGTGGATTCTTGGACTTGATGGCCAGGTAGTTTAGACTAGTTTTAGCATTCAAGGTAAAACTGAGAGACCCTGTTTCAAAGAACGAGTTGGTGAGTACCTGATGGTGAGATCCAGTGTTGGCATCTGACCTCCACATGCATGTCCACATGTGTAGATATGCACATGTGTGTGTGCCTGTGTCTCAGTGTGTTCATGTGTGTGTCTGCTTACACACACACACACACATACACATACACATACACACACACACACACACATTGTTTAGAGAGTTCCAAAGATGTGTGGCAAAATATTTAAACTCTAAATGCTAAATACCATTTAAAATACTTGGTAATACAAAAGATCTGTATTAGGCTAAAACATAAATTTGTGTTTTAAAATTTCTGATTGAAAAATAAGTGCTAACCCAGAAATAATGAAGTCTGTGTGAGGAAAGGCAAGTTGCAATCCTCATTCTAGGATGCATTCCCAACGGTCTAAATGAATGGTCTAAAATGCTGTTGCATATTATATCCTTAGTGTCAGAATGTCTTTTAAATATTCTGGATAAACCCATGAGAATAATGTCTTTTTTAAAATGGGGATTAAATTGATGAATTGTGTATTTTTAGAAAACATCAGGAAAATGCTCTTAGTGCTAAAGCTGAAAAAAAAAAACAATCAAAGGATTTATTGTTATTCAAATCCTTCCAATGATTTGGAGCCATTACATAATAAACTCCTTCAAAATCTAGATGAATGACAGCATGCATGTACAATTACAGTATTTTTATTTGAAACATTGGATATGTGGGAGTTTTCAATGGAATATATTAAGCATACAGATATTATCCAAACATAGATTCACAAAAGATTTCAGAATGTTATGTCAATCTCTTTTCTGTTCATTAAGCTTTAATTTTGTTATTGTGTGTGCTTGTGTCTGTGTCTACAGTGTATACAATGTGTATGGTGCTTGTGTAGGTGTGGATATATATGATTATGTACATGTGGAGGTCAGAGGAAGATTCTGAGCACCCTACTTTACTACTTCTCTGCCTCATTCCCCTGTGAAAAGGTTTTTAATTGAGCTTGCAGCTAGGCTGGCAGCTAGCAAGTCTCAATGATTTCCTTGTCTCTACTTCATGGTGCAAGGATTGTAGGCATGTTCAACCACCCAGTCTTTTATGTGGATTCTGAAGATTTGAATTTAGATATTTATGCTTACACAATGAGTGATCTTTCCTAATGAGCAATCTACCAACCCCTAAAACTCTCAAAAGTGTTTGTGTTGTATGTGTGCATTAGTGCCTGTTTATATGTATTCATACCCTTCCCTGGAACTCTTAAAACAGTGTGTTTTAATACCATTCATGTGTGTTCATAAACATCTCTGGAACTCTTAAAATAGTGTGTATGTTGTGTGTGAATTAATACCTGTTCATCTGTGTTCATGGTTTTGTTCATGTGCATGAGAAGCAAGATGCTAATGTCAGGAGTCTTGTCTCCATTTCCACCTTAATTTATGTAACAAGGCCTCTCTCTGAACCTGGACCTCACTGGGTCATCAAGCTTAGCTTCTCATTGATCTCCAAGGACCTGCCTATCTCTGCCACCTTGCCCAGCATTTTGTGTGGGTGTCAGGCATCTGGACTCAGCTCATAATTCTTTCTCTGTGGGTTCTTTACTGACTGAGCTACTCTCCAGCCCTGGTATCAAATTGGAAGGACAAGTGTACCTAGGTTGCTAATCTTTACTGTGTGACCCTAAGCACATTATTGCTCTTCCACCAAAGTAAAATTTGCTCCACAAGGCTTCTACTTCTGCTACACTGTTTCTGCATCTCTGCCATCCATGAACACCCAGAGGTTATTCACTCAGGTGTTGAGCACTGGGACTCCCAGGTGTCCTCAGCAACGGTTCTTCAGTCATCTTGACTCCTCTGAGATTGGGGGCAGAAGTTCTGTAGTGCCTATTGTCTTTCTTCTCATTTTACTCTGTCCACATCATCTGTTTCCACCCTTGCTCTCCACCTCATCAGGGTTCTGACTCTCTCCAAACTAGAATTTTCTCTTCTTGACATCTATGGTAACTTTTATTTTTATTGTCTCATTCACTCTTAGCTCTTGCTTTTTTCTGATACTCCAAATCACCCATATTTCCCTCCTATATGCATTACCTTGAGTGTTTCAACATCTCTTTTCTTTTTTGGTATAATAGTGTCTATGAATCACTGAAAACAAAATCTACAGCTGTAGTTCACAGTTCATCACTGAACGATAGATTCTGATGATTCATGCTGGATTTTTCTATTCGATAGTCCAATGAATGACCTTGTCAGCATTATGTGATTTCTGCTGTTCATGCTGTCAGCTGTCCTTAGAATACTGCTTTGCCTTTGCTTTCTATTTGTTTTTCCTATCTTAGTATTGCTCTCTGTTTTTTTCAGGTCTTCAATCTGAAATCTACCTTTCACCTTTTAGTTTTTTGTTTTATAAAAGCAATGCAGCTTTGTTAATTTCTTTCTTAAAATCCTAGCAGTCTATCTCAGATATGTTTCTGTTTCCCAACCACCATCATCATGTTGACTCCAGCTTCCCTGCCTGCTAAAGGCTAAGGGCTGCCTGCTCTGAATAGAGAAGCTTCGAGAACATAACAATTCCAGCATAGATCTTTATTTCTTGTGACTGAAAGTGGTTAGCTTTTTCTTTACTTTTATATCTTTCTTTGGGCATTATTTTTTCTAAGAAGCCTCCTATAAGCACCTCTTTAGTCATGTGCCTCTCAGACACTCCTCTGGCCATAGCTACTCCTCTACAGCCTTTAATTTACTTCTTATCCAAAGTGGTTGCACAAGTTTGCATTCCCACCAGCTATGAATGAGTGTGCCCCTTTCTCCACAACCTCTCCAGCAAAGGCTATCATTGGTGTTTTTGATTTTAGCCATTCTGACAGGTGTAAGATGGTATCTCAAAGTTGTTTTAATTTGCATTTCCCTTATCGCTAAGGAGGTTGAGCATGACCTTAAGTGTCTTTTGGCCATTTGAATTTCTTCTGCTGAGAATTCTCTGTTCAGTTCAGTGCCCCATTTTTTAATTGGGTTAATTAGCATTTTAAAGTCTAGTTTCTTGAGTTCTTTATATATTTTGGAGATCAGACCTTGGTCTGTTGCAGGGTTGGTGAAGATCTTCTCCCAGTCAGTGGGTTGCCTTTTTGTCTTAGTGACAGTGTCCTTTGCTTTACAGAAGCTACTCAGTTTCAGGAGATCCCATTTATTCAATGTTGTCCTTAATGTCTGTGCTGCTGGGGATAAACGTAGGAAGTGATCTCTTGTACCCATGTGGCGATTTCTCAGGAAATTTGGGATCAACCTACCCCAAGATCCAGTAATACCACTATTGGGAATATACCCAAGAGATGCCACATCAAATGACAAAAGTATCTGTTCAACTATGTTCATAGCAGCATTGTTTGTAATAGCCAAAACCTGGAAACAACCTAGATGCCCTTCAATGGAGGAATGGATGAAGAAAGTGTGGAATATATACATATTAGAGTACTACTCAGCGGTAAAAAACAATGACTTCTCGAATTTTGCGTGCAAATTGATGGAAATAGAAAACACTATCCTGAGTGAGGTATCCCAGACCCAAAAAGAGGAACATGGGATGTACTCACTCATAATCGGTTTCTAGCCATAAATAAAGGACATTGAGCCTATAATTTGTGATCCTAGAGAAGCTAAATAAGAAAGTGAACCCAAAGAAAATCGTATAGTCATCCGCCTGGAGAGGGGAAGTAGACAAGATCGCAGGGCAAAAACTGGGAACTTGCGGGTGAGGTGGCATGGGGCAAAGGGGAAATGGGATGAGAAACATGAGAAGGGGAGGATGGGAGGAGCTCGGGGGATTGGGATGGTTGGGATATAGGAAGGGTGGATACGGGAGCAGCGAAGTATATATCCTAACTAAGGGAGCCATCTTAGGGTTGGCAAGAGACTTGACTCTAGAGGGCTTCGCAGGTGTCCAGGGAGATGTCCCCAGCTGGTACCTTGGGCGACTGAGGAGAGGGAACCTGAAATGACCCTATCCTATACTGATGAATATCTTACATATCACCTTAGAACCTTCATCTGGCGATGGATCGAGGTAGAGACAGAGACTCAATTTGGAGCAACGGTCTGAGCTCTTAAGGTCCAAATGAGGAGCGGAAGGAGGGAGAACATGAGCAAGGAAATCAGGACCACGAGGGATGCACCCACCCACTGTGACAGTGGAACTGATTTATTGGGAGCCCACCAAGGCCAGCTCCTCTGGGACTGAATAAGCATGGGTTGAAACTGGACTCTCTGAGCATGGCGGACAATGAAGGCTGATGAGAAGCCAAGGACAATGGCACTAGGTTTCGATCCTAATACATGAACTGGCTTTGTGGGAGCTTAGCCTGTTTAGACGCTCACCTTCCTGGACGTAGATAGAAGACCTTCGTCTTCCCGCAGGGCAGAGAATTTGGACTGCTCTTCAGTATCGAGAGGGAGGGGGAATGGTGTGGGGGGAGGAGAAGAGGAGTGGGGATAGGGGGAGGGGAGTGGGGGAGGGGGCAATATTTGGGAGGAGGGGAGGGAAATGGGAAACGGGGAGCAGGTGGAAATATTAATTAAAAAAGAATAAAATAAAATAAAATAAAATTACTTCTTATCACCATTACAGTATAAGTCTAGTTTCTCTCTTTACTACATTAATCATCACTTTTTCCATTGTTCTGGAAAATAACTGGAACATGGTTGGCAGTCAATAAAAATGGAAAGAATGGAAAAAGAAACAGATATTTCTGGAATTTCGTAGATGTGGCTAGGAGACCATAAGGCATGCTTGGGAGCCTGGTATCTCTATGTCTCTGGCTTCAGACACTCTTAGTCATTCATTTAAAATTTATATGGTGGTTCTGCAGAATGGATGCCCAAAGGGGAAAAAGACCAGAAATGGACAAATGAATAATAAATAAGTGCATATGGACAAGCCGAGCACAGAGAATGTCCTGTGAAGAAAATGAGAGGCAGCATCAATATGTTTATGACTAAAGTGGTTGTGGGGGCACTGAGTGAGACGGTGACATCATAAGCCAGGATGAGACAGAAGACAGGGAACTAGGTATGTAAAGCAATGGAAAAGAAGTTTGCAGAGGAAGTCACTGCAACAAAGGGTTTCTTAGGAAACCTTCTGCTTATGATTAATTTGCAAGTTCTGACCATATTTGTAACTAGATTTAGGATATTTCAAAAACATTAAAATCATACATCGATTGCAACAACTGTGTTTTTATCAAATGCCTAACCCACTGACTGATAGTTAAGTACAACAGAGGTTGGTAGCATTCTTAAGAATAGAGTAATTCAATTTGTCCTTTTCTAAAGTGTGTCTTTATTTATGGACAGCTTAACTCACATGGTGATCCAAATTTACCCAATTAGAACAATTTGAATAGATTTATCCTCAGGATTTGTTGTTTATGAGAAAGAATAGAAGATAAACCTCAAGATGTAGACACTAACTTCCTTTTCTATACTCTTAATTTTCATTTCTGTTATTACTGCTTTGTTTCACTATCCATTCTAGAAGCTACATCTCCACACACCCACACTCATCCACACTCAACTCATATTTTCCTCATGTTTGCCTGCTTGGAAATTCAAGGTTCTTGGCTTTTTCCTGGGTGATGCTCTTATAAATCATTTGAATCACAGTTGGTATTCCTGAACATCTGAAATGCTCACAGCACGAAGCCTTTTTATTTCTGAGAGAAAGGCTGTCACAAATACTGAACTTACTTGAAAATGGAGCCAGATGCTGTTGGAAAATACAAATGTTATTTAAGAAAAGTTTGGTATTTGCATACTAAAAATATTTTTCGTAGCTAATAGCTACATGTAATTACCTTACCTTACTTTTCTTCATGTAGATGTCTGCTTATAAGGAGCTTGTAAGTGAAATGTTAGAAGTGAAATTAACTAACAGCCTGTTCAGCTCATTTGGCACCCATGGGCTTAGTAATGGCTTTATTTGTATATAGCTGTGTGTCTTGCTTATCTTTGTCAAGTTCGGTCAATATATCTGTTCTGTAGTGTCTGATGATGCTGACAATAGCTATAAAGTCAAGAAGGACTGAAGGGAGAATGGGGAATCTGGAAACATGACTGAGAGAATATATATGTGCTTTTATTTGAACTGACCACGTGTCACTCTCAGGTTTTTACTAAAACAAAAGAATACTTTTAGGCTAATGACCTGCTTTACAGAAACAAAGTGAAATTAATGGCTTATTTTAATTGCTTTTTTAAAATGTTACTTTAAAATGTTTGTGTAATATGATGGTTAAAGTCATCTTTCAGTATTAAAGACATAGCATCTAGAAAGAGGGCTGTTTCACTTCCCTTCATTCTGCTGTCTGTGCCTTTTTTTATCTTCATTTCTATTGAGACAATAAGGCACCTAGCTATTGTTAATTCTGGGGAATCTTTAACCTTACAATTTCACCTGATAAAACATTTCTATCTTGTATCTAGAAAGAAGAAAAAAAACAAAACAAAAAACAAACAAACAAACAAACAAACAAACAAACTTTTGCTATAAAAGCTGTAAAACAAGCTTTGTTGAGTTTATAGTTTTATTACTATATATTAAGATTCTATCTCTAATATGGAAATGGACTTTAAATATTTCTATACCAATTTATATATACATGCACTTGAATGTGGGGTTGTATGTTTAAGTGTGTGTAGAAACCTTGGAAAGCTTTCTGGTTATTGATGTGGTTTATTTCTTCTCCGTTTTTCCTCATTTTAGTCTTACTCTTGTTTTGGGGACAGGCTGTATCTTTGTAGCTAAGGCTGGCCTAGAATTCACTAAGTAGTCCAGATTGGTCTTAAATTTATAGGGATTCTTTCACCTGTGCCTCTTAAGGACAGAGATGACAGATGTGACCTACCCAATTCAGCCAATTCTATGGTGTTTAAATGAGTTATAAAATGGTGTTGTTACTGGACTTTCAAGCTCATAGGTATCAGGATTCAATATTATGAAATCTGAGTTAATTAGTGCATATAATTATCTTTAAATTCATCGTGTTTATGAATCTATTGATAGATTCTAGTAGTATTAATAGACAACATCTGTGGGTGCTGGGATGAATACAGAACAGAAAACTGTTTATCTTATGAAACTGATATATGCTAAACATTATTTGTTACCAAATGCTACACTAAATTCCAGACTATGACACAACAGTTTTCCTGGTTGTCACATTGCCCACCTTTTGCTATGTCTCTTCTTACCCTGCCTATCAGCACACTCTTTTCACACAGTCCCATCTCCAAAGTCTTGTGAGAGATTTATCATGCTGCACAACTCCTGAGTCACAGCAACATCATTTGTCAAACACTGAGTTGATCATATGGTTTCATGAAATGCTGAATTCATAGACAAGCCCCTGCCCCAAAGGGGCTTAATTTGAAGATGTTGGGATGAAAGAGTCATTTTCCTTTGTTACAACTCTAACGCCATGAAGTCATATAACCCTAGTCTTTATTACTACTCCAACACCATGACGTCATGTAACCTTAGTCTTGTCAGTGAGTGAGTTAGTAGATTTATTTGTTTGTTTGTTTGTTTTGCCTGAATTAAAATTGCATCTCAGTTGTGGAATATTATTTTAAATAGGCAAAGATATGTTCCATTTATGGTGTGTAATATTACATTAAGTATGTGAAGGTATGTTACATTTGTTTATGTTGCATTTTTTAACAATGTAAGGATGTATTACATTTTTTTTGCACTTGTTTAATTATGGACAAATGTGTTGCTGTTCTACCTTGCCTGCTAAGGCACCTGATTGGTCTAATAAAGAGCTGAATGGCCACTAGCTAGGCAGAAGAGGGATAGGTGAAAGTGACTGACAGAATAAATAGAAGGAAAATCTATGCTCAAGAGAAAAGAAAAAGAGGAGAGAACAAGGGAGAAAGGGCAGCACACGTGTGGGGCCAGAAGTCAGGCAGCTACCAACCAGAGAAGAGAAGTGGTGAAAGTAAAGCATACAGAAGAAAAGAAATGTAAAAACCTTGAGGCAAAACAAACATGAAGAGAGACAGGTTCAGTTATAAGAGCTAGCAAGAAATGGACCTAAGCTAAGGCCAAGCATTCCTAACCAATAATAAGTTTTGTATCATGATTTAGGAGCTTGTTGGTGGCCCAAAATAAAGCCTGTTACACATCTCTATCATTTTTAGGCAAAATTCTTTGTAATAAAATCACTTATATACAGATATGTAAAAATAAAGTTCTGGTCTTTAACTGGCTTTTGTCTGACTGGAAAGACATAATGATACAGTAGCAACATAATATGAAAATATTTTTTGTGGTATGTGATGAAATGGGACCAGAGAAGAAAATAAAACATGACTTGAAGGTTCTGGGAAGAGCTTCTAAGAATGGTATTTGAGCTATGTGTTAAATGGTGTGAATGTGTCCATGAAAGCAGATTTGCAGGAAGAACTATAAAGACCAAAGAAAAAAATATACTAAAGCATACCAAAGTCCTTGTGTATTTAGAAACTATAAGAAAGTCTGTGTTAAAACTGCTATTTGAAATATGAAGAGAAGTGGATGGTTGATAGTAGAGGGAAGAGCAAGTGGGCTTTTGTGCAATTGGAAAAGCATATACCAGAATAAAAATCAATGTGCCCTCAACTATAATATTGACAATAATGATTAAGATGGTTATACTAAGGTCTCTCTAAACTGCTGCAAAGAGGACTTTACAAATTGTTAAAATGTGACTGTTAAAATCTGTAACTCTGCCTTCCCTGTCTTCTCCACTTTCCTTTCACTTGCCAGTTGAGCTCTCTGACCTTGCTTATCCTGTTCCCTGCTAAAGGAGGAAGAAGTGAGGCAGGAAATTAGTAAAAGCAGAAGAGCAAGTTTTATAGGCTAGAACAAGAAGAGCAAAGATGGTATTTGGAAAAGTTCAAGGATAGAAAGAAAAATACGTGTGTGTTGGAGAAGGAAAGAGAGCTGTTTTTATGAAAGTTTAGGATATTGAACATAGAAGCCAGACGCCTGGCACTGAGTAGTTCTGTGATCTTGCGAGATGAAAGAAAGAAAAAAGGTTTTGAAACCATATTTAAAATTATTGCTGGGTGCTTTGAATGTATCTTTCCTTTACTACCTCCTCCCGAGATATGAATAAATCTCAAATATTGTCTTTAGAAGATAGAGAGATGGCTTAACAAGTATGTATGAGGACCTGGGTTTGGTTTCCCAGTGACTACATAAAACGTATGGCCACCAGCCTCTGAAAACCCGCTGGACTTAGGGGTGAGGCTTGCTGGCAAAGCAGCCTAGACAAAGATCAGTAAATGGTTAACTAAAAGGTTGTACCTCAGAAAAGTAGGAGAAGAGTGACGGAACATACATATAAACACTGGTGTGCACAGCTACACATAGGCACACGCATATTCATATACTGTACAAACACATAGACAGAGCTAAGCAATTGCTATTAAATATATTTCTTCTTTGATAGATATCATATAAAGGTGTCCAATTTTGTTAAATATACAAAAATGAAGAACTTCTCCTTTTGTCTTTAGTATAGAGAACATGTTGTCCATTGGAATATTTAGTGAGGCTAACTCAGAGAAAAGTGTGACAGTATTATAGAGCTTGACTTGACAATATTACTCACATATTTAGTCAAATGTGAGTCTAGATCTTGCTATGAAGGTTAGAATGACTATAACACTTAAATTAGTAGATTCAGAGTGAAGCAAGTCACCCTCTGTGATGGTTTGACCAAAAATTGACCCCATAAACTCATTTATTTTAATATTTGCTCATCAACTGGCAGAACTATTAGGGAAGGATTAAGGAATGTGACTTGTTGGAAGGGGCAGGTCACCAGGAGTGGGCTTCAAGATTTTAAAAGCCCATAGAACTCCCAATTGGTGCTGTCTTATGCTTGTTAATCGAGCCCAAGTTCCATGCATGCCTGCATGCTGCCTTATTCCCTACTCTGATGAGCATGGGTGTCCAACCCTCCAAAAATATAAGCGGGTCTCCCAATAAAAGTCTTTCTTCTGTAAGTTGCCTTGATTGTGGTGTTTGGTCAAGGTAATAGAAAAGTAACTACGACACCCTTCATAATATGTGTCAAGTTCACCTAATGAGATAAATATTTCAATAAAAGAAGAAGAGAATAGGAAAGAAAAATCTGTCCATATATTGTTCCTGTCACAAGAAGAATCAATAGTTTCTCTGTGGTCTTTTAGTTTTCTTGTTCAAACTGCAAGTTCTGACTCTGAGTTTGCACAGTCATGTGACCCAATTCCTCCAGAAACACACTGTGCTAGTTATGTCCACAGTACAAAGACTGAAACTGTGCTTATCTTCTCATGCCAGTGCTTGAGTGCCCCCCGGCCTTGCCTTTTCTATTAAGTGCCTAGAATGATGTTCAGAATGAATGGAAAACCTTCACAGTGATAATGATGGAGAAGGCTTAGCAGCTCCATACAGCTCGCTGGTGCGCTGTGTGTAAGATCATCAGGAAACACTGAGGCTACTTTACTTGGCAGCCTAAGGCAGACAAAAGGCCATGCTTTAACATTCTATTCAGTCTGTACTCTATGCTCAGTTCTCTGGATTGTAGAACTTTGAGAGACCATGATAGGAAAGTTCTATGGAATATGACCTGTCTCTTCTCTAAGTCCTGGACTACTCAAAGTTCCTTCTGATGATATACCCTGCTTTGAGCATAGTTGATCATAACTACAAAATAAATCTTAGTGAGTGGTAAAAAAAAAGGAATATCCTGTGAAAGAGCTACCTGTAATAAATTGATTTAAATGATTTAAGTCCGTTTATCCTAAAGAGGAGTTAAAATAATTGTCATCACCTTTCAGGACAAATCAAAGTGCAAATTTTACTGCTGTTATTATTGTTTTATATATGTGCATGTGTGCATTTTAGTGTGCAAATGTATATGTATGAATATGTATGTATGCATGGATGTGAATGTTGGTATTTATGTACATATGAAGGTGTGTATATATGCATGGCTGTGTGTATGGGACATGTGCACATGAATGCAGGCCTGACCATTTGTGTGCATGTGTGTGGAGACCAGAGGAGGTTGTCCCATGTCCACCTAACCTTGGACAAGGCTTCTCACTGAGGAGGCTAGACTAGGGGACAGTAAGGAAACCTCAGAGCTGGAGTTATAGGAGTCTACAGGTTTGCCTGGCCCTTTACATCAGTGCTAGGGTTTGAATATATATCTTCCTGCTTGTGTAGGAAGTGCTCTCACCCACCGAGCCACACCAACCTTAGTGCCACTGGTCATCTTGACTGCCATTATTGCTTTTCTCAGATGGAGATAAGGATGTGGAAGAAAAGTTTTGAGCTCTTTCCAGAAATCAAGGTCAATTTTAGATACCTGAAAGACTGCATACTCATCAGCTGCTTTCTTACAAACCCACAATTACCTATCATTCTTCAATGTATTAAGGTTTCATTTGATACACAACATTTTTTTCTCTGAATTTCTCTCTACTACAATTCACCTTAATACCAGTGGAAATTCTCTGAAGAATTCTGCAGACTTTCTGATTACACAGATGAGTTTAAACTTTAAGCACAATGATTCTCGTCTTCTGGGAAATACAAATCACTAGGAATATCATCAAGTGCCTCTCACCTTGTTTCAAGGCTGCTTAAAGATGTTAAAATACAAAGAGTGATGAGGTGAGTCAGCAGCTAGAATCATTTACTGCTCTTTCAGAGGACACAGATTCAGTTCCCAGAACCCACATGGCAGCTTACAAGTGCCTGTCACCTCAGTTCCAGAGGATCTGAGAAAGTCTTCTGCCCTCCATGGGCACCAAATCCACACTTAGTGCACATGCTCATATGGAGGGACTCACACATACACATAGAACAAACATTTCATATGCAGACACTCACACACACACACCTAGAAATAGACATTTCATATGCAGTTATTCTAGTCACACAGAACTTAATTTGATAAGTGGATCACATATACACACAGAAATAAACATTTACATGCATGTACATAGAAATAAACATATACACATAGAAATAAGCATGTAAAGCATCAATATTGTCAGACATTGCAGAACATATGTGAGGTCTTAACTATTTATAGAAGGATAAAATGAGCACCTGAGTTTGCAAGTTTCAGACCTGCATTGGCAACATAGCAAGCACTGTCTTGAATAATAACAGCAAAAAACTCATTCAATTAAAAGACAGTATGTAAGTTGTTGCCAACCGGGCTCCAATCTGGATCAAACGTGGGTGGGAGGCAGATAAAGCGATGTAGGCTCCCTAAAGTGAATGCTGCTCAACTCTCTGTCTTCTGCGGCACCTTGCTCGTTCTTACATAATAGGAAACGCATTGGAATTGTGGAATTAACTGCTATTGTGGTGCTTTGTCTTATTCTGTGAATGTTTTGTTTCTGTTTTGTGAAATGAAGTTTCTTATAACCCAGTCTGATCACAAACGCACCATGTAATCAAGCCTAGCCTTGTATCCTGAGCATTCCTCAGTGCTGGGTCAATAGCTGTGGACCATCATGCAGATGTACAATCAAATTTTAAAATAAAAACTTTTATAATTTCAAGACAATGTTGTTTAGCTTTATACATAACGACAATGTTTCTTTGCATAGGACTGTATACAGTTTTATAGCATGCTAAACATTAAGTTACATTTTCTACACTTTTAGTAACAACAATCACTGCATATTTGCTGTGTCCTCACCGACATACTGTGGTGGTTTTGGTGTCTGCTGGCTGGAAATGAGTGGCTGAATTAATATGGAGCTCCTGTAGCAGTGCCAACCGTTACATTCCTCCTTGAGAGATAAGAACAGCATCTCTCTGGAATTATTAGACAATACAATGAACCCATGCAGTAGGCTTTCTTTTCAAGGGATAAAAATCATACTCATTATTTTAAAAATGGTTTTGGTTATGGGTGACCCTGTGAAAGTTAAAAGTTAAACTTTGAAATAAAAAAGACACAGAGAATACATGAAAATGTTTTCTTCTTCTGTTCTGCAATGAATGTTATTACATATAAACCATAAATACCAGAATTATGTCATTATGCAACATGAAATTAATATATTATATTAATATTATAAAATTAAGTTGATAATAATCATCATTTTCATGTCTATGTACAAACTAAATACAGAAAAAGGTCTGCTTCTTTAAGCATGACATGTTATTGTCTTAAATAGAATATCAAGTTTATTTTGTTACACACATTTTAAAATGAGGAATTGAGACATAGTAGCAAGGTAAATGCCTAGGGAACGGACTGGTGAGCACATTTGTGACTCTGAGGACCGTGTCTTTATTCAGCAGCTATGCAGCACTTTTCATATCTGGGAACATGAAATTCAGAACAAAACCCCATATATGCACCATGGTGGATGTACTTTCGCTTATCAAGTGAAAAGTAATTAGAAGAGAGAATATATTCCCTTAAGGAGACATTCATAGTACATGAAAAAACAGTGCAAACTATGTAAAGCCAACTTTTCCACCCCAGCACACTGTTGGAGCAATGAGTTTATAAGAACGAAGATAAGGTCAGCAAACCTTTATTTAAGAAATCTGAAGCCATGGATTTAGTACTAAAAGTATAATATGTGAATGATGAGTCTTTCCTATTCCAGTTGGTTCTATTATCTTCTTGAAGTATATTTTTTTGCAGAAATTAGAGTTGATTTTTTGGCCTATACTGCTGAATAAGTACAGATATCATGTTGCTACTAAATTTGAAATTCCTGTAGGAATTGACTGCTTGCTGAGCCTGGTATGCAGTTGGAGCCTTATGCAGTTGGCCATGCCATAAACAACACTGAGCAGGACACTATATATAGACTTCCTTCCATCTGGGCCTGGGCTACATTCATCACACAGAGACTACAGAATGTCAGGTAGAAGAGTGGTGCTTGGGCTTTTCAGGACTGCAGAGGCTGTCACTCATTTATGTCTCCATTATGACATATTTACTCTCTAAATTCTTCTTGGGTGTCTACCTGATGCTAGAGGCACTGCCATATGCTTTTAAAACACACTAAAGGAAAAAAATCTGATCAAATTCCCCACTGCATCAAATGTATTTACTGTGGAAAAGATAGGACCTAAGCATATGCTTAGACCAGTGATCAGTAAGATTTTTCTGTGAAGAACCAGGTTAACAAATATTTTTGGCTCTGTTTTACAGTTTTAGCTGCAGCACTCAGATCTGCCCTAGTAAACCATATTCCATCAGAGATAATATGTGAACAAATGTGTTGCTTTCTCAATAAAATGTTTTTTACAAAATGAGAAGTGTGGGACTTTTCCTGGGGGGAGGGACATGAGAAAATTCCTTAGGTGGTGTACTGACGACATATTAAAAGAATACTTTCACTCATGTCAGCCCAATGAACCAATTACTGATGCTACTTACAGGGGAATGGGTGAGGACACAAAGGCAGCTGTATCATCGAAAAGCCTACCACAACAGGAGAGAAAACCAAAAGCTATATCCCTGGAGGTCCCTGCACAAAGCAAGTTCCTAGGCCAATTGGAGAGTGTGCTCTTTCAAGAAATTGCTGCTTTTTATGTAACCCAAGAGAAGAACTTTGGGACAGTTGTAAATTTCAGACATGAGCCTTGCAAGTTTTCCTTATTTTTCAAGTCTTCCCTGCAGATGGGAATGTTTCAGTATGTAGGAAATAGCTACCCTGCTGACAGAGAATTCAAGTTATATGTGATCCAGTATGGGTCTTTATTTAATAATTTGGAAGAGAAGTCACCAAAAATTATGCAGTGTAAAAATTACTATAAGAGTTAATCTACTAAATTTTATTTTGCAGGGAATTGAGTGAGATCCTCAAACAACATGTAACTTATTAATAATAGAGGGTCATGATGACTGGAACCTGTAACTTCTGTCTCCCAGTGTTCTTTCTATGCTACAATTTTGCCTCTTCTTCTATAGAAGTAAGAGGACTTACCAACATATTTTACTACATATAACACTTTCTTTGTTGCATTGAGGTTCAGAGGTTCTAGAATATCACATCAGTACTACCTCACCTATCACTATCACCTCACAGGACCACTGTCACAATTTCCATCAATACCACTAATGCCATATTTAACATCATCAATACCAACCACTCTTACAACACAGAAAGCACCATAGATAAACACACACACACACACCACAGGGACATTACCTTGATATAGAAGCCTTTGGAGATGTACTCCAATGTCATTTTGAAAGCACTTCAGTTGGAAGGGGTAGTGGTAGGAGGATCTTCTTACCAGTTTGACTTAATTCTAGTGATCTAAGGATGAGTTTTAAACAAGAGACTTATCCTGGATCAGATCCTATCATGATACATTGATGACTAGATCTCTCTCTCTCTCTCTCTCTCTCTCTCTCTCTCTCTCTCTCTCTCTCTCTCTCTCTCTCCCTTCCTCTCTTTCTCTCTCTTTTTGAGATCACAATAACGATCTTCCTAAGTTTATTTTTCTCTCCCAAACACTCATATAACCCTCCCTACTCCCCTTTAAATTCATGTCTTCTTTTTTCACTCTTATTGCATATGTGTGTGTAAGTATATAAACACATATTCCTAAATCTAACCTATTCAGGCCATATAATGATACTTGTATGTATGTTTTCAAGGATGACTGTATGGCAGTAGACAAAATATTCATGTGCTCTTCCCTAGAAATAACCACCTCTCCTGCTCCCAGCTTTCCTCAGTTGCCTGCCTATAGTTCTTGTATTGGGTTGACGCTTAATGGGCATTCCCCCATTCAGTTCAGCATTTTTGGTGGTGTCCTTCTTGCTCCATTCACATCTTGCTCCATTCACATTTGGACAGTCATGCTGATGAGACTTTATGGATATATCTTCGGATGTTACTAGGAGACACACTCTCACAACATGCATCTTAATACACTGGCTCTTGCAACATTTTTAGTCCATTTCAGCAACTTTCCCTGAGCCTTCGGTGCAGAAGTGTTTTATGACACACTTATATCCATTGACACTGTGCCCCACAATTTTACATTTTCATTAGCTGCAATTTTCCTTATTGGTCTCTGTCTGCTGTAAAGAGAAATTTTCTTGATGAGGAGTGAAGATTGCATTTATCTGTGGGTATAAAGACAAATGGTTATAGCTTGTTTTTGGAATTATGATGGACTAGTAATTAGAGGTTGTAGATTCTCCTCCAATCACCACAACTTCACTAGTACTGAGTAGTTAGCTAGATTTCAGTACCAGGCATTGTTTTAAATGAATCTTAAGTCTAATTAGAGAGTTGTTGGTTTCTTTTAAGGTATGTGTGCCCTGATTATCAGGCCATACTGGTTGTCAGTGTTGTTCACGGGCACCACAGCTGTGTAGAGCTGTTGGTTGTCTCCCTTCTTTAGAGGTGTACATGATCCTTTCTGGTACCATGAGAGCTAGTCCTCCAATAAGAGAGAGATCTGTGAAACTTGGCTAGATTTCCTTATACATTTCATCCAGTAGGTGGAGACATGTCAGTAAGACTGGAATGTTGGTGATGAAAGAGTACCCCCCTCAGGTCAGCCAGAAGAGGATCAAAATAGTGGTTGTAAGTGACCTTATTATCTTGTTTCAATTATCTTTAACTTTTTACAATAAGATTTTACTTATATTTCCATAGATCAATGACAAAAGAAGTCAACTGTTGAAAAATTCCAGAATACATATGAAAGAAAGAAGAAAATTAATTTACTGCATCAAAAATAACCATGAAACATCCTCTGTGATGTTTCTTTATTTCATTTGACTAATTATTTATATAATTGCAAGATGGCTTCTAGGATTTCTTATTTGTGACTGTTATTAGAAACACACATCAATCTTTGTATACACACAAATGCTTTCCTTGATATTGATTCCTAAATATGAGAATGTTGGAATAAAGTATCTGTACTTTTTTAAAAAGAGCAATTATAATTCTTTATTCTTTCATAATTTCATAAATACATATATTTATATAATACACCTTGATCATATTCCCACATTACCCTCTCTCATTCTCCTCCCACTAACATTTAACTACTTCTTTTACCCAACAACCTCCCTTCTTACTTTTACATCTTTATTTAAAGGCCCTAAAAATCTTGGTAAATTTCCAGAAGAAAATGTGTATAAATTTTTCCTTATGCATGTAGTATGTGAGAACATTCCCAACTGTCTCTTAAAATAAAATTACTTTGTTATTTAAAATTGGCTATAGTGCAATGTTCAAAATAATAATTTTGTTTTTTTTTTACATAGAATACATTCCTCTTTCTTATCAGTTCAATTTTTTTGAATTTCTAATATGAGTCAATCACCAAGAAAGGTTTGACAATAAAAAACATAAGTATATGGCTGCCTCACAGGCAAAATCTAACATTTGAGTCTGAATTTGTAAAATAAAGCTTTCTGTTGCAGAGGAAGTTAAAATTGGGTTGAGTAATTGCAAATCAAGATCACTTGTTTTCTTAAATATTTTATGTTGCATTCTAAGATATTAGAGTGGGGCTTCCTTACCAATTAGGTTTTTTGCATGAAATCTGGTTAACTGTGAACAATATAAATAGCCTTGAAATTCAATCAGCTGTTTCCACTTTCCATCTCACTGTAATATGTTTTTCCAATTCAGTGCATATCAATAAACACTAGGAAACTTTTGTATTAGCAGTGATATTTCTGGAAATTAGGATAACCTCCTAAATACATACGCTTTAAAGACTAATACCTCTTATTGTTTATGCTCTGAGGATACTCCTACTCATTTCACACTTGTGTGAGGACTGTTTTCTCAATGCTTTCTTTTGCTTTTTGAATCATAGTTGATTTCTTTCACATGAGATTTAGCAAAGCTTCAAATATCATGGCAAGTGATTAAAACACTTCATAACAATCACTATCGAGTGCATTACTTAAGAGGAGCTTAGTTCTTTCTGAAGTAGCATCGAATCAGTCTACAAAAATCTAGATTAAAATAAAATATGAAATACTCTAGCATGTACTATGTTATTTCATTGATACATTTCCTTGTTCCACGCTATTTTGAAGTGATTTTCTGTATCACATGTTCATCAGTGAGAATAAACATCAGTTTTAGTATGTTTAGAAAATTTTAGTCATACAATATGTGTAGAATTTAGTCTTCCATTATTATAATTTCAAGAGGCATTGTAGCCTAAAGTTACAACCAAAGTTGTAATCAGTACCCTGAAGATTAGATGTGCTAAGAAGTTAACTGAACCATCTTACTGTTTCATGTAGCTTTCTAAGTGAGGTGTTGATAAACTGGTACAAGTTTAAAGGTCTTGATGGAGTCCCCATAGAGAAGCCATTAGAAAGGTGAAGGACCAGCAAATAGAGGATATGTTGTGGTTCGGTATCTGTGATTTGACACCAGACTGTATTCACATTTAATTTGTATTTTAAGAAATAAAGCTTGTCTGAAGATCAGAAAGTAAAACAGCTGCACTGGTCAGTCTTACAGACCAGGCAATGGTAACACACACCTTTAATCCCACAAGCCACAATTATTTGCCATAGAAATGGAAGTGCATGCCTTTAATCCCTGTGATGCATGCCCTTAATCCAAGCATTAGAGACAAGTGTATGATGGGAGGAGACAGCTCACAGACAGTCTTGTTCTGAGATTCCTGGAGGCAGGATGTCTATTTCAAACTGACATAGAGGTAAGAGCCAGTGCCTGGCAGTTTTGCTTTTAGGACCTTCAAGTTGAATGCCAATTTGGATCTCCGAGTTTTTATTAATTGTGATTCATTTGGAGCCCAACTTTTGGGAGTATATGTGAATTTAAAAGCTTTTTGCCTGAGGCTTTTTAGCCAACAGGCCAGGTCAGAGCAGGGCTTGGAACCCAAACCTAGCCACCTGGGTTCAGGAGAAGCATTAGCGCTCCTAGCTTCATCCACCCTGTATTGGCTTCCTCTCCTGCTGTGCCCATCTTTGCTGTCATCCCAAGAGGCACTCACATGGCTTCCTGTTCCCCCATCAGCTTCCTGTGGCTCCTTTGGTCCCACAGCTTGCCCCCAGCCCTATATGCATGCAGCTCCCACATGGCTACCATAGCTTCCTCTGATTCCTGCAACCTATGAGCAACTGCTGCATGGCTGCCCTGACTGGCATCTCTTATCAAAATTCTGTTCAGTTTGGTTTTGAGTTCTTCTTAGAAAATTCACAGGTTTTTCTGGCCCACATCATTATTACACCTTAAAAGTGTCAACTAAGCAGGATTTTATCAGAGGTAACTATATCTCTTTAACTATATAGTTTTTCAAATTTTAAACCATTCCTAGAATAATTTCAGATAATATTTCCATTAAAGAATTTAATAACCTTTTCAATTCTATTATGGATGGAATTCTAGGAGAGGTATCTGACCTACCTGAGACTTATACATTCTTAGCCACAGCTACTAACTATATTATAATATAATTCATATTATATCTCTAAAGAAGTGATTTGAGTTCCCGATAGAACATCGCCATTGTCTCAGTGTGTGGGTGCACCCCTCGTGGTCCTGAGTTTCTTGCTCATGCTCTCTCTCCTTCTGCTCCTGATTTGGACCTTGAGATTTCAGTCCGGTGCTCCAATGTGGGTCTCTGTCTCTGTTTCCTTTCATTGCCTGATGAAGTTTAATATTCAGGAGGATGCCTATATGTTTTTCTTTGGGTTCACCTTCTTATTTAGCTTCTCTAGGATCACAAATTATAGGCTCAATGTCATTTATTTATGGCTAGAAACCAAGGCCAGCTGGCCTCGGTCTGAAAAAGCGTGGGATAAAACCGGACTCACTGAACATAACGGACAATGAGGACTACTGAGAACTCAAGAACAATGGCAATGGGTTTTTGATCCTCCTGCACGTACTGGCTTTGTGGGAGCCTAGGCAGTTTGGATGCTCACCTTACTAGACTGGAATGGAGGTGGGTGGTCCTTGGACTTCCCACAGGGCAGGGAACCCTGATTACTCTTCAGGCTGATGATGGAGGGGGACTTGATTGGGGGAGGGGAAGGGATATGGGAGGGGGTGGCAAGGAGGAGGCAGAAATCGTTAATAAATAAATAAATAAATTTTAAAAAAAGAAGTGATTTGATAATAGAGTCAAGAATGAAAAAGTTTTAGAAATGATACAGACTTTACAGACTAGTAATGAGAAGTTGGCTGAAAGGGTTCATACTATTGAAAATGATAACCATAATTTAACACACCAAATTCACTTCATGAGTTATGAAACTGTACAGAATCATACTGAGAGATTATCTGAAAGGATTCATACTGCTGAAATTGACAATTAAAATCTCTTTTAAAAGTTATGACTAGCTAGTAGATAGAACAACCCTCCTGGAAGGCACACCCTCCAAATAATCTCTCAGGATGAGAGGATATCATCAATGGGGACAATTTAAAAGCTTAGAATCACATGTGTAGAATGAGAACCAGAAATTGATGGATTTGATGAAATCACTAGAAATATTCATAGGTCAAGAGATTCAGACTTCAAAAAAGACAATGTCAAAGAGATTTGCACGGATTGAGAAACTTGTCAGAACTGATAAACAAGGAGCAGAGGTACAGGCAAAAGGCAATAGTAAAGATTTACCATCTCTAGTACCTCTCAGAGTCAGAGATGACTTACAAAAAGTTTAGCTACTTATCCTGTTATTACCTCTGAAAAGGAAGCAAATGCTCAATATCCAAAAGGCTATACAGAATTTAAATGGGGACTTATACATTTGAAAGATCTAAAAGATATTAAGCAAGCGGTAATATCTTATGGCATGCATTTATCATATAAGAGGGAGTTGGTAAAGACATGGGCTTCAAAAAATAAGGTTACTTCACATGATTGGTTTCAACTAGTCTCAGCTGTAGTAGACCATGGTCCACAGATTCAGTGAAAGAGTTTTTGGAAAAAAGAAGCTAAGATCCTTGAACATCAAAGTAGAATCAGAGGTTTTGAGGCCACCCAAGGTCAAATTCTTGGTGAAGGCCCTAATGCAGATCTGGATAGTCAGACTACATACAATGAATACATATTGTTTCTATACTGTACAGCAGACTTAAAGGCTGGGACAAGATTCAAGAACCTGCAAAAAGAATCGAATCATATACTAAGTTTATTCAAGGCTCAAGAGAACCACTTAGTGACTTTTTGCCAAAATTAACTAAAGTTATACAAATAGGGGTGGCAGGTCCAGAAGCTAGACAAGTACTCATTGAATCTTTGGCTTTTGAAAATGATAACTTAGATTGCAAAAATACACTTAGGCCCTTAAAATCAGATCAGCACCATAGGTGAATGGATCCTACACACAGTTAATATTGAGTCTTTTGACTATAACACTGAGGCTTGAGTAGGAGAAGCAATGCCCATAGGTATGAAGAGATATCAGAATACCAAATGGATTAATTGGGGTAGAATAGACCATCAAAGAAGGGACTGTAGACAAGGCATTCTTAGAAAAAATGTATCATTTAGGAATTACCCAAATAGAAGATTCCAACCTTCTGGGTTATTAAGAAGATGCAGCAAAGGCAGACACTGGACCAATGAATGCAGAGCAAAACAGGACAAGTAAAGCAACCTATTATTGTTGGGAAACAACTGTTTGAGGGGCCTCTCATAGGCCCCCAGGTTAAACATAGTCTAGTCATTCCCAGACATAATGGAGGACACACATTCCCAGCAAAATTAGAAAATCCAATGTCTGTTATAAAAACCAGTACTGCTTTGAATTATATAATAACCATGGAGGATGAATCAGAAAAATTCAACAAAATATAGAAAACATGTATTTTGACCAACTTCTATAAATGAAAAGACCAAAGCTGAGAGGACAAATAAATAAATAATGGAAAAAAATATTAGACACAGGTGTATATGTGACTATCATTACTCCAGAATCATGGCATTCAAATTGGCCTCTTCAGAAAGCAGATGTTCAGTTCTTAGGAATTAGAACCCTATTTCAGATAAAATGGAGCATGAGATGGGTTGAATGCATAGGACTAGAAGAATGGAGAGGAAGGCCATATGTGTCTAATATAGTAGTGAAACTATGGTGTTGTGATCTGTTACAACAATGGAATACTCAGATAAACATTTCTACAGTATTAGAAATAGACTGTAAACCAACTCATGGTATTATAAGGTACTATATAAAACAGACACTGACCATTCAAGCTGTACAAAAATACAGAATAACAACTGGCAAACTCCCAGAGGTATCATGGACCCTACCTTTAAAATGATGGACCAAAAATTCTATATGGGTTAAGCAATGACAAAAACAATAGAAAAATTACAGACTATAGAGAGCTGACACAGGAGCAACTGGATGCTCAGCACACTAAAGAATCATTCAGCCTTTGGAATTCTCCTGTATTTGTTGTTAAAAAGAAATTTGGAAAATGGAGAATGGTAAGAGATCTAAGAGCTGTTAACAGGGTGATTCAATCAATGGGCCCTCTACAATCTGGAATTCCTTTGCCTTCCCTATTGCCTAAAGATTGGTCTCTTATTATTACTGATTTAAGAGATTGTTTCTTCTCTATACCTTTACAAGAAAATGACAAAAAAATGCCTTTACAATGCTACTTATAATAATTTTCAGCCTGCTAAAAGACATCAATGGAAGATTATTCCATAGAGAATGTTTAATAGCTCCATCCTATGCCAATATTATATAAGTCAAACATTGGAAATGGTATGTAAGCAATTTCCCAAATCTATAATTTACCTTCAGCCAATAGCCTTTATGATACCAGCCCACTTGATTATCTTAAAAAGCAGCAGTAGCTGTGCGCCCTCTCTCTTGCTTCCTGCTCCCTCTTCTGGCTACTAGACGCTGTTCCTCATTATGCAGAGGACTGTTGTCTAGGGCAGTGATCTGTAAGCTTTCCCCTTAAATAAATAACCTTTTTATTAATCATAAAAGAGTAGGATAGCAATAGTGGGTAATAGAGTGAATACTTGTGAGCTATTATTCATGGATAATTTACATTGGTATAGTTTTTATATAATGATACAAGTTCAAATTATATTTGTTATTTTTGTTGACATTATTTGTACACCTATGCAAGGTTATTCTGTCAGATTGTATATATGTATGTTCTTAGGACATTTTGTAAATTGATACCACTTTTATGATATCTTTTCATATTGCATTATATATTACTCCTACCTCTGATCAAGATACTTAAGGATTATTTACATTTTGAGGTTATTGTCCTCATTTGTTGCACATTTGTTTACAGATTAATATTCTGAAATGAAGTTTTAGTCTTTAAGTTATACAGATATTAATTATTATAGGTCAATAGTTGTTCATGTTTGTGTACATACAGTCAGATCAATTAGAATCTTTTAATATGTAGAGATTGTATTCTGTCTAGATCGTCAACCACTTCAAGGGTCTGTGGAACATGGCATTTAAATAACTTAGGGTTCTGTTGACATGAGACATGATTGCTTCTGACAGCACCAGTCTGTTGAAGGAGCTGCTGGCTGCATTCCCACCCGGCTCCTAGCCGCCTGGCTAGCTTATGCCCCGAAATAACAACACACAAACTGTATTCTTTTAAACACTGCTTGGCCCATTATATCTAGCCTCTTTTAGGCTAATTCTCACATATTAATTTAGCCCATTTCTAATAATCTGCGTAGCACCAGTAGGTGCGCTTACCGGGAAAGCTTCAGCATGTCTGACCTGGCGGCTGGCTGCATCGCATCTGGCTCTGAGAGGAGCTGCCCTGCATCTGAGCTCACTTCCTCTTCTTCCCAGCATTCTGTTCTGTTTACTCCACCCACCTAAAGGCTGGCCAATCAAATGGGACAAGGCAGTTTCTTTATTAGCCAATGACCTTCTTCCATCATCAATCTATTCCTGAGAGAATGTTGAGCAAGGAAGACACTCCACTTGGAGATTGTTTTCTTCTTGGCAGAACTGGCCTTTGGGCAAGGAGCTGACAATGTCTCAACAGTATCCGGAAATGGAGAAGCAGGACTGTCAAATCTTGCCAAGATAGGGTAAGATGACGTTGAAAATTTTTCCTGCCTCTGAAAATGGTCTGTTGGTTATGCTGTGCCTTAGCCAAAGTTGCTTGCTTCAACATTGTAAAAATGAGACTTTGGGGGATTGCTCAGGTAGTTAATTAATTGACTCTTTAATATATTGCTCACTTTAGAAGCTACTTGATTGTACTTCCTGCCTGCTCAAGTAATATTATCTCCCTTCTCAGGCCTTCGATGGGGTTGAAGATAAGATAGCCGTAGTTCGTAGTTACTGTACTCTTTATGCTAGCCAAGTCATTTCCTATACAAGACTTAGACTTCATAGAATAGAATGTTTATTAAAACATTTAGCATATGTTCCTTGCTTAATATTGTTTATGCTGGTTGTAATTCTAATTATACTTCATATTTGTTCCTAGTTTATATAGTTTTGTATTGGGTTTTGGAATTCTCTTATTTAAACAAAAGGGGAGGTGCTGTGGGAGCACATTCTGCTTCTTCAGCCAATAGCCTTTAAGATACCATCCCACTTGGGCATGGTCTCTTTTGCTTTAAAAAACAGTGGTAGCCGTGTGCTCTCTCTCTTGCTTCTAGCTCCCACATCTGGCTGGAAGACTCTGCTCCTGGTCATGCAGAGGACTGTTGTCTCAGACAGTGATCTGTAAGTTTTCCCCTTAAATAGATAACTTTTTTATTAATCATAATTCTAAACTGGTTTAGAATTTTTTTGATTATGCCTTCATAGTACCTTTTACTAATGATGAAATTAACAAATTATGGGAAGACAGTGAAGCCTGGCAAGGGGCTTGTACTAATTTTGGGGGAGAGATTAATAACAACTATCCCCAAAGCAAGAAAATTTGACTTATAAAAGAGCTAATTGGTCCCTTCCTTACATTGTAAAGGACACAGCAATAACTGGAGCCTGTATCTACTGTTTATACTGATGCAAATAAATAGGAAGGGCACATTACATATCAGAAGATTTAAGTAAAGTGGAAGAAAGCCATTACGCTTCTGTCCAAAAGTCAGAATTATATGTTATTCTCATGGTACTAAGTGATGTTAAAGAAACCCTCAACATAATTACTGTTTGCAATATGCAAAAAGAGTTGTTTTGCATATTGAAACTGCTGAATTTATACCAGATGATATAGAATTTACTTCATTATTTATTCAGGTTCAAGACATAATCAGGAACAAGCTTTATCCTATATACATAACAGACTGATCCCATATGGGTCTGCCAGGTCCTCTAGCAAAAGGTAATGCAGATATCAATCAATTATTGATTGGAAATGTGCTGAAGTCCTCCGAATTTCATAAAAACCATTATGTCAATAGCAATTTTTTTTTTAAAAAAGGCTTTTCTATCACATGGCAACAAGTCAAGAAGATTATAGGGAAATATCCTACTTGCTCTTTATACAACCATACAGCACTATCTATAGGAAGTAACCCAAAGAGTACTCAAAGGAATGAAATCTGGCAGATGAATGAGTTCCATTTTGTAGAATTTGGCAAACTGAAATATGTACACCACACCATTGACATCTATTTAGGTTTTCAAGGGGCAACTGTTATGAGTTTGGAAAAGGCTGATTCAGTAAGAACACATTTACTAGAAGTTATGGCCATCATGGGTATATCTACACAAATAAACACAGACTATGCCCAGCATATGTCTTTAAGGAAATGAAACATTTTTTGCTTATTATAATATAAAATATATTACAGGTATACCAAACAATCCTATAAGTCAGGCATTTATAAAAAGAACAAATTGCACTATAAAGAAAATGCTAAACAAACAGAAAAGGATGATAAAGACTCCCAGAAATAGATTGCGTAATGCTTTATTATCCTTGAATTTTCTTAAGATAATGAGAAAGAAACAATGGTTGCAGAGAGATATTAGATAATAGAAAAAAACTTCTGAATTAAATCAGCCAGCATATTTCAAGAATGCATTAACCTCAGAATAGAAACCAGATGTGTTGTATTGGGGAAAGCTCTTTCTCTTCTTTCCACAGGAGAAGAAAAGCTACGAATACCATCAAAATTAATAAGATTCAGTTTGAAAAAGAAAAACCTTTTTTTTTTTTTTTTGGTTTTGGTTTTTTGAGACAAGGTTTCTCTGTAGCTTTGGTGCCTGTCCCAGAACTAGCTCTTGTAGACCAGGCTGGCCTTGAACTCCCAGAGATCCGCCTGCCTCTGCCTCCCAAGTGCTGGGATTGAAGGCGTGTGCCACCACCGATTAAGAGAAATTATAGCTCATTCATAGAAGTGACAATTCCATAGGTTGTAAGGAAACCTCATAATGGTTGGCCAGGGTTCTGTTCTTATCTTTGCAGGAAAATACCCATCTTTGAAAAGTCAAGAGGCCTTGGTTATCTACATGCCTAAGAAAGAAAAGATAGCTATTCAGAAAAAATGACTAAGCAAAGAGAAGTCTGATTTATGATACCAATTTTCTCTGCAGGCTAAAATCACACTACCTAAACACACATATACATATCTACTTCTCAGTATAATAGTATTTGTGATACACTTAAAAATCAAAACTGACTTTGGAGTTGGACAGTGGCTCTTCTCTAAATTCAAGCAAGCTGTTAGAAGAAACATTCAGAGTTTCTGTCTCAAAAGAGGATCTATATGGTGTGGGACAGAAGAAAGACAAAATCTAGAGATCATGGTTGTCAAAATTCTGATTTCAAAATTTTTATTTCTCCCCACAGATATTTTCATCTCAATAGTACCTTTCTCTGAATATATGTCTATTGAAATTCAAACTTTCTGTTTTAATATAAATAATGTTTAAATTTTCCACAGTGAAAAATAAAATTTCCTAGAGTAATTGTTGAAGTCTCCAAGAAGAATATGGGACCCTACAACAATTCTACCTGTCTCATATGATGCCATTCAGCTGATAACACCACTTAAAGACCTCCTTTGGACTATAAACAGAACAGTTTTGGTGTGATAGCTTAGATGATCTATTCTCACCAACTATTCCCTGGACTTGAGATAAGCCCTACATTTTCCCATTATACATAGACTGAACAAAAAAATGGTACAGCTATCTCTCCCAGGGTCTGATAATTAACTCAATTTTTTCTTTCAGGATCCCCTAAAGATATCATTGCCCCCAGACAATAGGAAGTAAATTTAAGAACATGATGTCCATGTTCCCAAGAGGTGAGGCAGGTGGTTTTTGCTTGTTCAATGAATTATGAATATTATAGATATGATAGAATAAAAGGGTAGGTTATTGAATCTACTCTGAAAAGAAAGGGGATGATATTGATATAATAAGATGAAATGCTAGATTATTGACTCTACTTTTAAAAAGCAACTACTAGTTTTAAATGTTTTACATTGAATTGGACTTTTATATAATGTATACAAATTTTGTATTTTTATACAAATTTGAGATTAATTTGCTAAAACATGCTGTATATACATTTCTAATCTTGTATATAGATTTCTAATCTATACAGTTCATTTAAAAATGTAATGCAAATTTCTAGTCTTTGAAAATTATTATTACCAACTGTTTATGATAACAAGGAAATACAGGTTAGTAATTAGTCACCTATTAAATTCAAACTTGTAGCCACATTAGATATGTTTTCAAGGTTAAGCAAAGATATATTTTAGATATATATATCATCTTCAAACACTTCAGAGATCTACAGAATATGGCATTTAAGAGGTTTTAATAACCTAGGTTGTTCTTCTCTTTTATGACAATGAGATGTGTCTGTTCCTGACAGCATCAATTTAATTTTGAGAAGATAATGGGTATCAAAAAAAATTCTACACGGAGTTTACTTTCTTTGTGACAATAATAAACACTGAGCAACAAAATGCCTTTGCCTGAATTGTTGACAATATGCTGCCCTAATTAGAAAATTAGGGCAAAACGTTGTCAAGAAAAGGAGGGCCAGCCCTTCAGAATAACCAGAAAATAACAGAAAAGTCTGTCAGATATTCTAGATCTGTAGGTTGAAGGTAGATGCCCCAACACTGCAGAATTTTGGTTGACTATCCAGGCAGCCAGTTGTTTCTGTCATTACTCAAATTTTTTTTTGAAGTTGCTTGCTTCCAATTCCTGCTTACTCAGTTAATATTGTTTTCTTATTGGGTCTCTCAAGGATTTGAAGACTAGATAGTCACAGTTATAGTTTTCCTTGTTTATCTGATTCAGAAAGCAAGTTATGATAGAAGATAAATTAGGTACAAGAATTTGAATTCAAGAATATAGGATAGAAATGGAGTATTTTCTCGGAATTTGTCAAATGAAAATAGACCAGACATTGTTGAGTTTTTTGTTGCATGTATATATTATATATACTTATTGTACTTTTCATATAAAGTTTTTCTTATATTAGCTATAGCATTTTTTATTTTAGACAAAAAAGGGGAAATGTAGTGGCAGTTCATTTGTATTTTAAGGAATAAAGCTTGCTTGAAGATCAGAGAGTAAAACAGCCCCACTTGTCAGTCTTAGAGACCCATCAGTGATAATGACACCTTTAATCATAGTAGCCATACTGGTTTTCCATAGAAACAGGGCAGTGCATGCCTTTAATCTCAATGGTGCATGCCTTTAATCCCAGCCCCAGAGAGGATTATAAAATGGGAGGAGACAGCTCTTAGTCACAGTCTCATTCTGAGATTTCTGAAGGCAGAATTGCCATTTTGACTTGTTTTGTTACCTCTGACCTCTTATAGCTACCAAAAACTAGCTGCATCTGTTCTTAGTTATCTCTCTGTCTACGGGATGTTCTCTTCTCTGAAACAAATGTAGCCTTCCTATTAGAAACTATCCTTGTTTACTATTTAGTCTGTTGCAATTAGAAATAAGAATATAAGAAATGATAATGGTGAGATATATATATACCTCAAGACCTCTGGATGGAGGCAGCTGGCTTGCTGGCATTGGCCCAGAGTCATGCCCTCTTTTTGATCTGTCTAGCTGTGTTGTGCCATATCAGCCACAGCACTTCCTGTCTTCAGTGCCCCAGATCCTGCTTCTTGTTCTTAGTATCTATCCCTTTTGACTATGGTAACAATTGTGAGCAACTTAAAGTTTTCACCCTGGGGTCTTTTTCATCACTATTCATAGAAAGCCTACTCCTGTGTCAATTTGTTAAATGAATTATTTGCATTATTTAATTTACATATTTGTGTTTATATTTGGGGGAACCCATGGACACCCAGGAAAAAGTATGTGCACAGATCTACTCATTAAAATTGCACCATTTATTTAACAAACAATAGGGAGTCCCACTGTGAGTAGCCTTGGTATTATGGCGATATCTCAGTCAAGAGAACTTAGGAATTTAGATCTAAATAATAGCTCAGTCTCTTTACTCAGTTGTTTCACCTGCTCTTATTGCTGTTATTTGCAAAATGGTTATAATGCTCTCACTTTGGAGAAGATGAGAAAGCTAGGATGGGGAAGTGCTTAGCACAGTGTATATATATATATAATATTGATGTTATTATCAATATAACAATATATTGATAAATATTATTGTGAAAGAACTAGCATAGGGTGAGATGTTTACACATAGATAGGCCATATATTTATGCAGATCAGGTCTTTGGTGCTTCTGTTGTCTGCAGAATGCTGGTATCAGCTGTGCACAAATATCCCCACAATGCAGCAATCATGGTTTGATTCATGTAAAACAGACAGTTATACTTCTCTTATTTATGATCATTGCTGAGAAGATTCCACATGAAATTTCCCTTCAGGAAGGTACCTTCCTACTGTTACCTTCTTGTTGTTCTTTCTTTCTCTTTTCTCTTCCTTCCTTCCTTCCTTCCTTCCTTCCTTCCTTCCTTCCTTCCTTCTTTTCTCCCTTTCCTCCCTTCCTTCCTCCCTTCCTTCCTTCCTTCCTTCCTTCCTTCCTTCCTTCCTTCCTCCCTTCCTTTCTTTCCTTTTTCGTTTTTTGATAGGGTCTCAATCAGGCTGGCCTCGAATTCACTATACAGCTAAAGATGATCTTGAACTGCAGATCATCATGCCTCTACCTCCTTAATGCTTAGAAATCAGGCATGTGCCACCAGGCCCAACTCCTGCTGCTAACTTTTCTGTTAGATGGAGCAGGTGTGTGATACTAGGTATCACTTATATAGGGAATCAGAAAAAGATATCTGACAGCTAACATCCAGCTCTCATGGGTACAAACTTTCTGATGAAATAGAATTTATATTTTTATGAGAATTTGAAAACAACAGGAACATCTTCTACTGGAAAGCAAAGAATTACAAATCCCAGCAAGCATCTTACCAAGCAGTATGCCTCCATATCAACAACTCCTGTCTATATATCCACCATAGGTGAAAAAGGAAATAATGTAGTGGGAAGATGCATGCAATCATAGCAGGAAAAGTATAGGATATGGCAATACATTCTGAAGCATGTTTCTATTTTCCTCCAACAGTAGGTCAGGGTATCCGCCAAGAGACAAATGGTACTTTAATATGTTGTGTATGTGTGTGTGTGTGTGTGTGTGTGTGTGTGTGTGTGTGTGTGCGTGCGCATTGGCTGACTGTTACACCACACTGAAGGTGAGATTTCGGATAATAATATGGCTGTGGTTTCCATTTTAGCTAAATTAATATTTCACCTGGAGATGCAAAATTTTCTTTTCAAATAGAACAAGTTCCAAAAGTTTGTTGAGTGCTTCAGTGTTTTATCATTTTCATTAATATAGCCCCCAGTGAGACTTCGAATTTGCAGACTAAGGCCTCTAAATACTAATAGAAGCTTCTCCTTTATTTTTGTTTGTTTGTTTTTGTTTCTCCTCCATCTGCTCTTATTTTTTTCCTCTGAGGCTAATAATAGTCTTACATTAAGTCTTTTGACTCCATCTTTAATTCTCCTATTCTATTGTCCCTTAGTACTCTTCATCTTTTTATTTTCCTCTAGACCAATATAATGTGATTTTTTTTCACACATGATCTTCTATGTCACTGATTTAGACCCCAGTAGTGCCTTATCTTTTGTCTCATCTATGAAATTTTTAAATTGGAAAATGTGTCCTTTAGGCCTAAGAAAGCTTTTAGCTTTACTTGAAAAATTCTCATTGTGTTTATGTTTTATTCAATTTGAGACTATGAATCCTTAAGATGGAAGGAAGGGGAGTTGGGGAGCCCTGATTATATTTTGTAAAATGACTTATTTTTTTCTCCAGAAATAGGCAGTAAATTTTCAGTTCCTTGTGGAATTTTGTTCCTAGCTGTAAGATTTCCATGTATCTGAAACAGTATATTTTCCCTATATGTGGCGAGGCTCTCTCTATCTTTCACACAAGGAGCTGAGAAGGTTGGAGCACACTTTTCTTCTAGCCAATCAAAGCATAAATTATTGATAAGCTGTAGTAAGGAAGCCATGTTTGTCCTGGACACCCAGAACCAAAATAATCACACAAAAACCATAGTAATTAAATCACTGCTTGGTCCATTAGCTCTAGCTTCTTATTGGATAACTCTTACATATTAATTTAACCCATTTCTATTAATCTGTGTATCGCCATGTGACTGTGACTTTCCAGCTAATGTTCCATCTTGCTCCAGCAGGGCTAAATGGCTTCCCTCTGACTCCTTTTTCCCAGAATTCAGCTTATTTTCCCTTGCCTACCTAAGTTCCCTACTACCCTATCAGGCCAAGCCAGTTTCTTTATTCATTAACCAATGAAAGCAACATATAGACAGAAGGATCTCCCACACCATTTCCCCTTTTCTGTTTAAACAACAAAGAAAGCTTTAACTTTAACATAGTAAAATTACATATAACAAAAGAGGCATCAAGCAAGAATTATAGTTACAATATTTATATCTATTTTTTATCATAACTAAGGAAAACTATAACTATCAATTCTGCAATTTTATCAAAGACTCCAGAAGGATATAATATTACCTAAGAAAACAGAAATAACTTCCAAAATTCTAGAATTAAAAGAGACATCTCACTGTCTGGACAGTCAACCAAAGTTCTTTTGAACCATTGGGGTATCCATCTTCAGCCTACAGGCCCATATTATCTAGCAGACTTTTCCACAAAGCAGGAAATTTCAAAAACAGTTCTACCTATATTGGCAGTTTTCAGTCACATTTTTCTGTGTCATGTAGAATCTCTAGCAGACTCTTTCATGAAGCAGGAATCCTGAAGAATCATCTCATATTTAGGCAAGTTCAGCAGTCATTTCTCTGTGGGTTCTGCATGTTCAGTTCATCAAGCACTTCAGGAAAGAACAGTTTCTTGTCCAAATGGCTAACCAACTTCATAAGGAACCTCTATGATTTACATCTTCCTCTTGAAGTAATTGGTGCTGCCAGGAGATGTGTCTCATTGTTATGAAAAGTCTTAAATTCTTTTTTTTTTTTTGGTTTTTTGAGACAGGGTTTCTCTGTGGTTTTGGAGCCTGTCCTGGAACTAGCTCTTGTAGACCAGGCTGGTCTCGAACTCACAGAGATCCACCTGCCTCTGCCTCCCAAGTGCTGGGATTAAAGGCGTGCGCCACCACCGCCCGGCAAGTCTTAAATTCTTAAAACACTGTAAATGCCATATTGCATAGTCTTTGAAAGTTTTGAAGAAGTTTTATTCATATGAAATACATCTCTGTACATCTAGAAAAACTAACATGACTAGAAGCTTGACTATTTTAGATGACTATATATTCACCTATATTTTCTAATTTTATACATTTAATTTTTATATGAGCTGCACAAACACAATACCTTAATCAAGAGCAGAAATACATATACACAATATAACAAAATTTACCTTAAATTTGTATCAATAAACCAAGATCCATACTAATGTAAATCTCTATAGCATATCCTCCTTTAAATGTAAACAAACATTTATAAACAATATTTGGGAATATTCATGTAGTAGTTCTCCAAACTCCTTCCTGCTGTTTATTGAGTGAAGTAATTTTTGAGGGGTGTTCAAAACTTTTCAGGAGGTCTTGTTTCATCAAACCACATTAGTCTAGAAGAAACCCTCAGGTCCTCCTCTTCTTTGAAAATAAAAGATGAACCTCTTTTCCAAAACCTTAGACTCAAATTCTGAAGTCAAGATACCTTTATGTTGTGTAATTTAGCAGCCCATACAATGAAATGTCTCTCGGTACTTAGCTCCTTTACAGTAAAAACAAAAATCAAAGAATACAGAATAATATTCATAATCCAGACACTCTGTATATATTCCATCTTTATGTGGTTTGTTTTTACTCTATTACCTTTTAATATTTATTTAGTTTTATTTAATTCTTTAATCTATAATTGTCTTACTCTCTCTCTTTAAAGACTTTGTTTTATTTTTTATAAGCCATTTACTTTCCTTATAACTCTCTATACTCATTTTCTTTTCTCTTCCAAGCCTACGTACATTTATCTAACACTGTGACTCATTTAGAGGTCTATATTTGTCTAAATATGTCCTTTTGTGTACCTGTAATTCTTTAGTGTCCAGGAGTGTTTCTTAAAGTGCTAAGTGTTTCTTAAAAACTTAAAATGTACCATTACTAGGGTATATACAATACTTTCTGCTTTTCCCACCCAATTCAGCATGACAGAGCCATTTGTGCCTCTGAGAGCCACACACACACCACCCCACTTCCAGACATACAGCAAGGCCACATTGCCACCAAGCAAACTGCAGCATGCTGCTCACAAACTCAATTCAAATTCTCAATCGCCCCAAATAGCCAGAGAATGCACTGGCCGCACAGCCCAGAAAGCCTCCATTTCAAAATGGCATGGCTTTTTCCCTGCTACCATTGAATCAGAAAACCCTCTCTTAAAGGAGCTGTGTCACGCCACCAGCAAACATTAAGAAGTTGTGTTAAACTTTGTATTTTTGTGTTTCTAGAATTCCTTTTCAAACTCTCAGGTTTTAAGTAGATTTTATTTGGCCACAAGTGTGCCAATTTGTGATAAGAAGGCCACTTGCTTGTTTCAGCCATCCAGAACCAAAATAATCACACAGAAACCATATTAACTAAATCACTGCTTGGTCCAATAGCTCTAGCTTCTTATTGGATGACTCTTACATATTAACTTAACCCATTTCTTTTAATCTGTGTATCACCACATAGCTGTGGCTTCCTAGCTAAAGTTCTATTCAGCTCCAGCAGGGCCACATGCCGTCTCTCTGAGTCTGCTTCCTTTCTCCCAGAATTCTGCTTAGTTTTCCCTGCTTACCTAAGTTATGTTTTACCCTATCAGTTTAAGCCATTGTCTTTATTCATTAACCAATGAAAGCAACACATCAACAGAAGGACCTCCCACAACAATAAACCTATATGTAGAGACAGAAACCCAGGCTCTGCTATAGATGGGAATAGCAGACAGCGTAAGACCAGCTGAGGAATGGAGAAAGATCATGGGGTGGGACTAAACACAAGTAAATACTCAAACTTATTCAATATGGGCTATGGGGGACCATTTCTCACCTGTGAAATCCATAATGCTCAGTGGTAAAGTTCTACTCTGTGTTTACTTCTTTCCACATTTTTTTTAATTTGACAGAGAAAATGAACCCACCTGCTAGTTGATATCATGTCCTTAATATACTTTGTAAAGAGTTCTATGCTACAGGAAAACTGTTTGATTTCTCTAAATATTCAATTAGCCATGCTGACAATGTTACTAAACTTGCCAGTCTTAGGTTTGTTAGTTCTAGTATTTTAGATGCCAAGATAGTCAAGATGGGTTGTATAGTCTCTTGGTCCCTGGTCTTTGGTCTCCCATTTCAGTAGACATGCCTTTTATATCATGACACTCTAGGGTGAGGATACATGGCATACTGTGTGTAATTCTCTGTTGATAACCATTCTATGTCCAGACCTCTGTTCTATCCTAAGTTTTGTTCTTCATGTGCTTGCCTGGCATATGGAATAATATTTTTCACCAGTTCTTTCTGGTTTGGCCACAGCAGAATCCAGTTCCTATTTAAGTACAGCTATTTTTAAGTCTCAGCAGGCCAGAAACTGACATGATTTGGAATGTCTGAAGAACCAATAAATATAGCATCATTATTTATGGACCATGAAGAAATTGCTCCATACTTTAAGATTTTTAAAAATATAAATTCTTCTAAATGACACAGAGGTAGGAGCACATAAATACTGGGTCACGTTCATGAGTTCATGATGTTCTTTATATGTAATGCCTTGTCTAGTGATATGATTGTATGATTGTTTTTTTCAAACTGCTCTGTGACTCACAAAATAATTGCTTCTAAGACACTAACAACTTCAACAGCTAAAGTCATATCTTCTCCCTGACATTAGTGTAGCTGTCCTACAGTAACTTCCTATATGACTGACAATAGCTATGAGGAGTCACAGTACTCTTATCTGTCCATGGAATCTACCAGAAAAATTTTTACCTACTGCATGTAATTTTCTCTTTTCTCTAGAGTCAAACAGTACAAACCAAGATTTTAAAAAATACATTCTTTCAGGTACGTACTCATTTTAAGACAAAAGAAAGGGTACCCTTGAATCCTCTACAAGCTTTTGACCCCTACAAGTCTGTAAATATCTTAGTGTTATAAAAATTGATTTTGAAAAGGCTTGTCTATCTGTTATCACATCTGATTCATAGAAAGACTCTTATTTAAAAATATTGACTGAGGCTTAAAACTTGACACTTCAGTATGTGAGGGAACATTTGAGATCTTTTACTACAATTTCTCATTAATGTGAAGCTGTCAATTGCATTCTAGCTTAATTCCCTGGTGAGCCTAACCCAATACTCCCATTAAGAGCCAATCCATGTATTGGAAAACTCTGACTGTTAAAAGTGTCTTGACCTATTGAGCTTGGATCTGTCTCTTGGCAAATAATGATCATTGATTCTACTCTACCTTTAGAACATTCATTTTGTAAAGTCACCCTTATAAACACAACATTGTGTCATATTGGTAAAGCCTGTTGACCTTACAAAGTTTTTGAAGAGGCACCTGCTTGGATGCTGTACTTAAATCTTAACTTATATGTTGAATTTTGATGCAACTTTTACTTTTGAGCATTCTGAGACAGTTGAGTAAGAGGTATATATACCAAATCTTTTCTGAGGAAGTTTCATTCCACAACCAAAGGTTTAATATTTCAAGGAACTTTAAAAGAATATAAAACTTCAGATGAATGGAATTTCTGCCTGAATTGAGATCTCAGTAGTGCTTATGGAGCAGTTGAAGAAACTACTAATGAAAAGCTAGATATTACTATCCCTATTAGATTGGATACTATCAAAAAGACAAAGAAACAAAATGCAAATATCATGAACAATGTAGAAAGGAGGAGCCCTCATTCATTGTCCAGGGAAATGGAAAGGAATGTATCCATTTTAGCAAACAGAAGAGTAGAAATTGAATTTCCATCCTATTTAGAATTTGGGTTTATGTTGAACATGAATTAATCGAGCACAGTGAAGAGGCAGCTGGACTTTCTTATTTCTTTCTGTGCTGTTTATAACAGGCAAGATCCAGAATCACCAGAGGCATTCACGAAATAGATAGACACATAGAGATAATATAATTCATGTGGGCAATTGAATGTTAGTTGGCTATAAAAGGAACAGAATTCAGAAACCTGGGTAGTATCAAAAGATTGTTTTTCTTTCTGAAATGAAGTCAACCACAGAATAAAGAGGAAGCTTAAAAGAAATCCCACACTAGCTCAGAATTGCATATAATAGAGTGTTATTTATTTAGGGCTAGACTCACAGATCACAATGCTCTACTCGAACAGTGAAGAGCAACCAAATGCCACAGCCGGAAGAGAGAGAGGACACATGCTTTATATCAGCATATATAGTATATGAGGTCCCGCCCAAGTGGGCATGTAACTTAAAGGCTACTGGCTGAAGGAATTCCCATAACCCCTCTACCTTATGTTTAAATAAAAAAAGTTCTAAACTTAATACAAAATTATACACAATAAGAACAATTATATCAAGCAAGAAACATGTAATAAATGTTTTAATAATTATTCTATCCTAATGAATGTAAGTCTGTGTATAATAAACAACTTGGCCAAGTCATGAGAAAAAAGTAACTACAGTTATCTAGTCTTCAAACCCATCAAAAATCCAAGAAGAGAAAAAATATTACTTGAGTAAGCAGCGAGTGTAATCAAGCAACTTCCAAAATGTGGAACAAATGACAGAGACAACTGGCAACCTGGGCAATCACCCAGTCTCATTTGTAAAGTTGGAGTAACCAACTTTTGCTAAGGCCTAGAGTAACAGATCATTTTCAGAGGCAAGAAATTTTTCAAAAACATCTTACTCTGTCTTGGCAAGATTTGACAGTGTTTTTTCTTGTATCCTGCTTGTCCTGTCCAGACATCACAAATTTTGTCAGTGGCTGATGCATGGGCAGTTACTTGCCCAAAGACCAGTTTTTCCCAGAAGAAAACAAGCTCCATGTGGAGTGTCTTTGGTGCTCAAAAATCTCTTAGGAATAGATCAGTGTTGCCAGGACCAATCGTGTCTCACTTCAACAAAACGCTAAGTTATTTAAATACCATATTCTACTGCACTTTGCAGTGGTTGAAGATTACCTATTTATGCAGAATACAATATTTATGTATCTAAAAAACCTGATTAGTCTAACTATAAATATGATGACCATAGATGTCTAATGATCTATAATTCTTAATACTTATAAACTTAAAAACTAAAACTTCATATTAGAATATTATTCAATAAACAATTGTGCAACAAATGAGGACAATGACTTCAAAATGTAAACAATGTATAAGTATCTTGATCAGAGGTATAAATATACATTGCAATATGATAAATATATCCTAAAATTGTATCAAAATACAAAAATGTTTTAAGCAGAGGTAGAAACATGCATGCATACAGTATGACAAAATAACTTTGCCTAGATATACAAATATTGTAGAGAACTATAGGAATATATTCAATATAATTTAAGTTTGTATCAATGTAGATGAATCTATACCAATGTAAATTGTCTATAAATAATAGCTCACAAGTATTCACTCTATTACTCACTATTACTATTAGTGTGAGTAAGCTCATAAAATCTATTATCCCATCCAAATTCCTCCTTTTTTCCCAAAGAGAGCCTTTAGCCTACACAATTTTCCCCCAATCCCCAACCATATATCAATTATAAGCAACCCCTAAATGGTGTCCCTAACCCTGAAGACAAACTTTGTTGGGAGAGGGAACATCATCTTCTAGAATTACTTCCAGCTGTCATGGGGGTAATGTTCTTTCTATGGGATCCTGTGAAAGTAAAATGATGTTTAAATTCCAATATTACTGTCTGGTATAATTACAAATAGTCTATGAGTATTCAGCAGGGTTTTTCTGAGGTTCTTATTGAAGTTCTCTCCAGTACTTTGTAAAAAATGTACACCATTTCAGGTAACCAAGTTGGAACCATCGTGAGCAGCTGGTACCCAAAAACAGGTCTTATAGTAACACTATCAACATTATGATATCATATCAACCAGGTGGAGTTGTTGTGGGGCCCAATTTTCTTCCTGGAAACTTCAAAGATTACTGCAGGAAAATTCATTGTTCATTGTTGAAAACGTAAACACTATTTATACAGACATATAAAGACTCAATAAAAGGTACTATAGACAAAATAAGTATGAATAAAAGTAATTTTTTTCTAAATTCTTTTTTTTTCTGTCCAATATCATAGCTCCTGACATGAGACAGAAACTCTTAATTTTTATTTTAACAACATGCTTGGATTTAGAGAAGGACAGAGCCAGTGTCCACCTCCAAAACCATCTTTGATTTTTAAGTGAGTCATAATTATTATTTTAGTTTTTGTATTGAGATTCTTAACCTCAGATGATATAGCCTCATAAGAAATAATTCTCTGTGTTCAGTGATCCTATCTTGATAATTATCATTTTCTCTTTAGGCATGTAGATGTCCAGAATCTCTTGACTTTTTGGAGATGAGTATTTTCCTGCAAAATCAAGAAAAGAACCCTGCCTCAATGTGGTGATATACAGATTAATAGGAATAGGTTAAATTAATATATGAGAATTAGCCAATAAGAAGCTAGAGCTAATGGTCCAAGCACTGATTTAACACAGTTTCTGTGTGGTTATTTTAGTTCTTGGTGGCTGGAATGGACAAGCAGCCTCAGATGACAAATTTAGTTGGCCACATGGCCAACTAAAATCCACTTAAATCCTGAGAGAGTTTGAAAGGGAATTCTAGACACGAAAGTACAGAACACAGCTTCTTGCTGTTTGCTGGCAGTGTGCTGCAGCTTCTTTAAGAGTGGTTTTCCTATTCAGCCGTGGCAGGGAAAAAGTCATGCCATTTTGAAATGCAGGCTTTTGGGGCCCTGATGCCAGCATGACCTCTGGCTTTTTCGGGAGAATGGGCTTTGTGAGAAGTGTGCTGCAGCTTGACCAGCTATGTGCCTGGAAGTGGGACAATGTGCATGGCTGTAGGAAGCAGTGAGCAGCTCCACCATGTTGGAATGCAAAAGGCAAGCAGAAAGAACTGTATTTCCTCTAGTAATGCCACAGCTTAGATTCTTAAGTGATTAGCATTTTAAGAAGTGTTTCTGGTCAGAAAATAATTACAGATATGCAATAAGGACGAATCCAGATAAAAAAGACTTATAAGTGAGTCACAGTGTTGGATAAATGTACATAGACTTGGTAGAGAGAAGAAAAAGAACATATACCATTATAAGCAGAAGTAAATGGTTTTAAAAAAGGTAAAGTCTTTAAAGAGACAGAGTATAGACAGTCATATATTAAAGGGGTAAAATAATAAAACAAATATTAAAAAGTAATAGAGTAAAAATAAGCCACATAAAATTGGAAAATTCACAGAGAGTCTGAATTATGTATATTATTCTGTTTTCTTTGACTTTTTTTAACTGCAGAGAGATGTTTGATTCTGGGGATTGTGAAGATAAACCAACATATATTCTTTAAAGATATCTTGATTTCAAAATATGGATCTAAGGGTATGTTGCTTTGGAAAGAGGTTCTTCTTTTGTTTCCACAGAGGATGAATATCTCTATATTCATTCCAGGCTTGAACAACCCTCAAAAAATTACTTTACAGAATAAACAGCAGGAAGAAATTTGGACAGAATTGTACCCATATGCCCAAATATTGTCCATAAATGTTTGTTTACATTTAAAGGGGGATATGCTATAGAGATTTATATTGGTATGGATCTTGGTTTATTGAAATTTTTGTTCTTAAGGTATTGTGACTGTGCAGTTTGTTTAAAAAATGTAATGTATAATTAAGAAATATAGGTTAATAGATAACCATCTACAATATTCAAGCTTGTAGTCATGTTAGTTAGATTTTTGAGATGTACAGAGATGTATTTTAGATGGATATGGATTCTTCAAATCTTTCAAAGACTGAATATGGTATTTATAAAGTTTTAGGAACTTGGGACTTTTCATGACAGTGGGACACATGTGTTCCTGGCAGCATCAAGCTACTTCAAAAGGATGATGGACATTGAAGAGGCTCTTTATGGAGTTGGCTGACCATTTGGCAAGAAACTGCTCTTGCCTAGACTGCTTGATAAACTGGACATGCAGGATCCACGGGGAAATGACTGCTAACCTTGCCTAAGGGTGAGATAATCCTTCAGGGTTCCTGCTTCATGAAAGAGTCTGCTAGACATTCTGTAGGACACAGAAAGATGTGACAGACTGTCAGTATAGGTGGCACTGTTGTTGAAATTTCCTGCTTTTTGTAACAGACTACAGGATACTATGGGCCTGTAGGCTGAAGACAGATGCCTCAGTCGAACAGAAGAACTTCAGGTGACTGTCCAGGTAGCGCGATGTCTCTGTCAATTCTAGAATTTTGGAAGTTGCTTGCAATGCACTCCTGTTTAGTTAAGTAATATTATATCTTTTTGAAGTCTTTGATGGAGTTGAAGAATAGATATAGTTTTTCTTAATTATGATTAGGGATAAAGTAGATATAAATATTGTAACTGTAAATCTTGCTTGATACATGTTTTGTTATGTATAATTTTACTATTTTAAAGTTAAAGCCTTCCTTTTTGTTTAGACAGAAAATGGGAAGTGGTGTGGGAGGTCCTTCTGTCTATGTGTTGCTTTCATTGGTTAGTGAATAAAGAACTTCTTTGAGCCTATGACAAGTGCAGAACAGAACTAGGCAGGAAAAGCTAGGGTGTATGTTGGGAGAAAGATGGTGGAGTCTGAGAGAAGTAATGGACCTGTTAGAGACAGGCACAGGTTGGAACCTTGCTGGTAAGCCACAGCCATATGGTGATACACAGATTAATAGAAATGGGTTAAATTAGTATGTAAGAGTTATCCAATAAGAAGCTAGAGCTAATAGGCTAAGCAGTGATTTAAATAACATAGTTTCTGTGTAGTTATTTTGGTTCTGGGTGGCTGGGATGAGCAAGCAGCCTCCTACTACAACAGAAAGGCAGATACGACATGATCTCACTCTTATGTGGGAGGCAGAGAATGACTCAAAGCAAGGATTAGGTACAGAAGGAGAGTGAGTACTTGCTACTAGAGCTCAGCAAGCATCAGACGGAAGGAAGACTGGAGAAAGAATGAGTATTAGCTACACTGACATGGTTGACAGAAGGAACAACGTCTCTAACATTCCACATCACTGTAGCATAAATAGGGTATAACAACACTTGAAAGAATATTTTAAAACAGCCACTACAAAGAGTTTTGAAAATTCCCAACAGGAAATTAAGTATTAGAAGCCTGAGATGATGACTTTGTGAATTATCTAATCTACTCATCATGCATCATATACATGAATGGAAAAGTCACTGTGTGCTCTAAAAACATATACATTTATTATTTATCAAATAAGATGTTAACACATTGAAATGAGATAAAGATTACAGAAGAACTAAAAAGATATTAAAATGTACAAATCAAAGAGTAATTATTGATTTAGAAGATTGAGAATGTGATTCAGTGTGTAGGGTGCTGACCTTACATGCATAAGATCATTGGTTTGATCTCCAGTATCACAGAAACTATGTGTGGTGAACGTTTGGGTCCTGACTAGTTATATGTCAATTTGACCAGGCTAAAGTCATCTGAAGTTGGTCCTGACTAGTTTTCTGTCAATTTAACACAAGCTGAAGTCATCTGTAAGGCCTTCTTTTAAATTAGTGATTGCTGAGGGAGAGCCCAGCCCTTCATGGGTGATACAATCTCCTTGGTTCTATAAGAAATCACATTGAGCAAGCCATGAGTGCAAGCCAATAGGCAGCACCACTCCATAGCCTCTGCTTCAGCATGTTCCTCCAGGTTATGGCTCTGTTTGAGTTCCTTTCCTGACTTCCTTAGACGATAAACAGTAAAATGGAAGTGTAAGCCAAATAAACATTCTCCCCAAACCTTCTTTTGGTTATGATGTTATAAAATAGAAATAGAAACCATGACTAAGACAACCTATAACCTTAGACATTGGGAAGTAGAAGTAGGAGGATCAGAATTCATGGTTTTCTAGAGTTGTGTAATAATTTGTAAGCCAACCTGTTACATGAGAATTTCATAAAAACAAATAGGTATTAAATGAAGAATAATGGGACAATTATATATAGTAGAATGTAACACAGATAGATTTTAAGTGTGAAAGAAACTAGCAATGACATCATGTATGGAAGATAAATTGGTTCTACTAAGTATTATTGACACAGTACATTTTACATAAATCTTATGTATATTGTCTATAAGCATCTTGTAAACTTCATAAAAAGCTAAAACTTCATTAATTGCTTAGTACCTAGTACTATGATGAGTAAGTCAATATCAAAACAATCTTTTAATCTTCACCATAACCTGGAAGTTAGTAATAATGTTGTACTAAATGAGGTGCAGAGATATTAGTTTTTTGAGAAGAAAGAAAAGTCTAATACAAAAATTAAAAGTAACTAATAAAAGTTTCTGAGACTGAAGAATATGTGAGGGAGATAAATGTATATATATATATATATACATATATATATATAAGTATATATGTATTAATTATTAGTTCCAAATTACATGTATCTATATTCTTAATGAAATTGCCTATTGTTGAATTGTCTACAGATAAAAAGCTGGAAGAACTAGAAAAGGTGATTAAAGAAAATAATGTCTTTTGTTTCTAGAATTGCTAAAGAAATATGTGGCCATTTCCTTGTAAAAGATGTTAATTAAAAGTTTTTTAGCATCAATTTTATTATTGTGTACATGATATATTTGATTGAGCACATGTCATGGCACACTTGTGCAGATATAAAGGCAACTTTGTTTGATCTGTACCCTCCTTTTAGGTTTTCTTAGATGTTAGTGATTGAACTCATGTTGTCAGGCTTGTACAATAAGTACTTTGACCCACTCCACCATCTCACCAGCCTAAAAATGCTGGATTTGATAGAATAGAGCACAGGTAGATAGGAAAATTTTTGTCTATTTATTTATGTATTTATTTATTTATTAACAGAGTTTCTCTGAGTAGCCTTGGCTGTGCTGGACCTCACTCTGTAGAACACGATGGCCTTCAATGCAGTCATCCACTTGCCTCTACCTCCTGAGTACTGGGATTAAAGTTGTGCAATATCACCACCCAGAGATTTTCTATCTGTTATTGTTGCATTACAGTTTATCCTAAAACATAAGGTATTAATTAAAATATTAAAGTTGAGTAGGAGCTACTTCATTATATGTGGTATAAATTTACAAAGATTTAAAATATTTTACTTGTTATTTTTATACATGTATGTATATGTGTGTATCTTTATCAGTGTATGTGGTGAACATGCCTGTGCTGTGGTATACAAGTGGAAGTCAGAGGACAATTTTATGTATTAAGTTTTCTGCTTCAACCTTTATGTTGATTTGAGGGATTACACAGAGATTGGTGTGAGTCAACAGTATTGTCCCTATGTATAGTTGAGCAACATGTCTTGTCTGTCTACTTACACAGGGTAGCATATGATAGCATAAATGTTAACCTATTGATACAGAATCACACAGAAGATACTGTCAGGGTTACAGATCATTGGGAATTGGACCTGTGCTTTATTTGTTTTCATGTAACTATTACATAGTGAGACTGAGACCATATATATTTTCACTTTCCCTTTCCCTTGCCTGAAGGATCTATGGCCATGCTGTTAAATATTTACTGAACAGAACTAGAAGAACTCACAATGAGCACAATACCAGTTCACATGTTACATTAAAACAGCTGGTGAACACAGTGTTAACTATGAAGAGGTAACTAATGGCAAGATCGTTTATCCCTTGTGTTTGGGGCTATAAAATGTCATGTGAATTCACTTTGTCAGAACAGTGGACAAAGAAGAATTATTGTTTCTTTTACTTTGTGGCCATGGTGAGTCCTCAGTAAGTAGAGTGGAGAAATCAATTTTCCAGGCTGAAGTCTTTTCTGGTCACAGTTCAGGGATTAGAGAAATCCAATTTGAGGGAAATATTGGTCTGCCAGGAGGTTCCCTTATAGATTACCTCTTTGAAGTAGCAAGATGGCTTCTGGGTAAATATACAAACCAGGATTTCATCTCTTAATGTAGAACTTCCCCCTTGCCCTCAGAGAATAAGAGTTAAAAAAAAACTTTGGATTTTTACTCTCATTTGGGAACAAAGGGCATCCATTTTTCAGGATAAGGCAGAATTGCATAGTAATTGCTATCTAGATTCTTCTGAGACTTGTTGATACAGGAGTTAACTTGAAGAAACTTCTGGTTTAAAACATACTTTATTCACTTGTTCAAACAGACTGATTTCCATTTTTCAATATGAAATTAATTGCAAAATACTTGATTATCAATTGTTTCTTATAAAAATTTATTCAAGGAATTCATGGTTAGTGTTGACATATCAGATTTTATTGTTCGTGGTATCAGGATCTTTAATCAGTGGGACATACTGCATAGTGGATTGATTCTATAGATAATTATACATAGAGGACCTTAACAAAAATTATAATTTGATTGCAAATGATTAGTATTTTTATCCCTCATGTAAACTGTGTTGTTATTGATAAGTAACTAGATATTATTCAAATTCTTTCCTGGATAGGCACAGATTTCTGTGTTGGCCTATCAAGTTTGAATGAAGGTTATTTTATCAGAACATAGTAATAGGGAAGGGAAACCTACTGTATAATTATTTGTTGAATAGAGAAATCCTAACAATAGCATAGTAAACATATAGTTAATGACTCTTAGTTTTTGTATATACCTTATGTACGGAGCAGGTTATGGGATACCTAATATTAGTACCTAATGCTGGAGAAGTTTTTGGACCAGTAAATAAGAAAGATAGTACATCTTAGCATATATTTCTTTTATAAATATCAGTTTGCTGAGTTGATCAAGATGTTATAATATAGAATTCTTCATTTTACAATTCAAACACCTATTCCTCAGGTAAGAGCGTGGCTGATTTGAGAACTGGAATGCTAAAATGGCTATGAATGATCCCTATGCTTTCTGGTTCCTGTATTATCCCATCTTCAGCATTGTAAAAATTTTAAGACCCAAAATAGACTGAACCCTTTCTGTTTTCACTTATTCCATGTTGACTGACATCATTGCAGCCTTTTTTTCTTATACTTCTCACTAGTGTTTTGCTTAGTCATTGAAGTGTTTGATATTCACTCTGCATCACTCACAATCTGAATTTCTCTTCCTCATGATATTAGAAAAACTAAATTAAGATGGATTAATTTGTAGCAATATCATAGTGTTACTTCTGGAAGCTGTATGGAGATGGTGACGGTGTCTTACTCAAATAAAAAACATGGTCAAGCCTGTCACGGTAATACCCTGTTCCTGATGCAACTTGTTTTAATCAGCATTCTAAGCTGTAAAGAGATACCATGACAATGGCACCTCTTATAAAGAAAACACTTAATTGGGGCATTTTTTTTTAATTTTTCATACCAGCCCCAGTTCTCCTTTCCTCCCCTTCTCCTGACCCCCACATCCCCCCATTCAACCTTCCATTCATTCCTCAGAGAAGGCAAGGTCTTCCATGGGGAATCAACAAAGTCTGCATACCAAGTTGAGACAGGACCAAGCCCCTACCCCTGTACCAAAGCTGAGCAAGATATCCCACCATGGAGAATGGGCTCTAAAATGCCAGTTCATGAACCAGGATAAGTCTTGGTCCCATTGTCAGTACACCACCCAACAGATCAAACCACATAACTGTTATCCATATTCAGAGGGCCTAGTTCGGTCATATGTAGGTTCCCTGTCAGTCCAGAGTCTGTGAACTCCCACTAGCTTGTGTCAGCTGTCTCTGTGATTTTCCCAATCATGATCTTGACCCCTCTTGGATCTGAGAGTTCTACATCCAGATCCACAGAAATCAGGAAGAGAAAGAGCTACTGGGACCTTGAAACCTCAAAGACCACCCCCAGTGACACATTTTCTTCAACAAGGCCACACCTCTTAATCTCTTCAGACAGTGCCATTTCCTAGTGACAAAGCATTCAAATCTATGAACCTATGGGGATGATTCTTAGTCAAACAACCACACATAGGTAAAGTTTGTTTTCAACTTGGTTGAATTTTGAATCATCCAGGAGAAACATCTCTAGGTTTCCCTTACGTGAAGGAACCAGAGAGGTAAAATGAACGAGGGAAAACTCAGGCTGAATGTGGGTGGTACCATCCCATGCACTGGGGTCCTGAGCTGAGTATAAAGGAAAATGAATCTGAAAATCAATATTAATTATTTTTTCTGCTTTTGGATTGCAGATACAGTGTGACCATTTGCCTCATGCTCGTGCTCCCACACTTTGTCACATGAGGGACAGCACCCTTACTTCACCTGTGTGATTTGAATAAGAAATATCTTCCATAGGCTCATGTATTTGATCCTCAGTCCAGTGCTATTTGGAAAGGTTATCAAACCTTGAGGAGATACACTCTTGCTTGGGAGAGTTAAAGGTTTATAACCTCTCTCTGCTTCTGTATGTGAATGAAATATGCTCAGCAAGCTTCTTGCTCCTTCTTTCATGATTTTCCTGGCTGTTTCCATGTCAACTCACCCATGATGGACTCTATTCCTCCATAACACAAACCAAAATAAAACACTTATCTCCAAGTAGCTGTCTGTCGTGGGGGCATTTTATCCCAGCAATGTAAAAGTAACTAATACACACCAAACCAAAATCAATTATGATTCTCTGAATTTTCTTGTGTCTGGTGTTTTGTGACATCAGCGAGAAAAATAACTGATACAGAGATGTGATTCAAAACTGGCCATGGTTTAGGACTACGTTCTGAACAACATGCTTTACCCATTGTTTAAATGGTGATGTTTTCTTCAGATGCTTCTTTCCTGACACCTACCACTGTATTTACAAAAAGAAAGTATGTTCTGCAGCTTAAAGAGATGTACAGAAGAGTGTTTTACTCATATCCACATGACCAGCTGGCTTGTGGAACTTTATATGCAAATATATGAGAATTGATTGCACTGCTCACAACCTGAAGTTAACGAAGATGATGAAATTGTCAGTGTTCATGAAGCTTTGATAGAATCAGTTTGGTTGGTCATGCCTCAGCAATGGGTAACATGTATGACTCGAGTATAGTGGCAACGTTTCTAAGTGAGAGCCATCTGTTGGCATTCATTGCAGAAATGTCTGGAACTTTCTGAAACATATATATTCATTGCTTTTACTGGTGTCCCTTTGCTATAAGTGTGTGTCCAGAACGTTCAGCTCGCTCCTGCTCAATCATCCGAAAAGCCTCATTCCTCCTTCTCTCTCCAAACCCCATCCTCTCGAGGAATCTCCAACAAATAAAAGGCACCCAAAAGCCTAGTTCCTCATTCTTGGTGGTTATGGCAGCTCCTCTTCTGAAGTTGTCAGTAGCCCAAGATCCCACCTAAAGTGTTCAGTTTTTGACCGCATTTGGATCCAGTTTGTGTCAGACACATCATCTCCTTCACCTGTAGGTTATATAAGTTTCTGCTTTAGTTTGGGTGCATGAGAATTCTCCTGCCCCATCTCTGTAGCTGGAGGACTCACCAGGGAGTTGCTTTGCTCAAATAAGCCTGTTCTTATGCTTTTCAATTAGGCTTAATCTGGCTTACAGCGTTGAAAGTGAGATCTATTATCACATTACCGGAACCCTATTAGCATATAAGGGCTCCCTTTACATGCCTCTGCTGGAAAAAAAAAAAAAAAAAAACCTTGACCTCATCAGCTCGTTTGTAAATTATATTTATTTATTTGTATTTTATGTATATGAAAGATATATGTATGTGTACCATGAAAATACCTAAGATCTATGGAGGCCATAAAAGAACACTAGATCCACTGGGACTGGAATTGCAGGCTCCTGTGAGCCCGCATATAGATGTTTGGAACTGAACCTGGTTCTTTGCAAGAGCAGCAAACTTCTGAACCATCTCTTTAGGTCCAAAAAATATATACAAACTTTCCTTATTTATACTCCGAGGCTACCAGTTTCTTTTGGAAATCCAGTTTCCTGGTAACATGGAAGTTACACAGAAATACCTTTCTGGCACTTTACATAGGATGGTGTCTAGTCACAATAGCCTCTATGAAAATCCCTCCCAACGTGACTAACACACTGCTTCTTAGAAGTATACTGGTAAGCAAACTTCTTCCTTAAAGTAGTGTTCCATATTTCTGATGGCTTTTGACTGTCCTGGCTTACTGGGTAGAAAACATCATCAGCTCACATGGGTGACAGATGTTGACAATTCTTCCTTCCAGAAAAATTGTGTCTAATAGAGACTATATGATCTACATGTCCCTACTCTCCTTTGTTTTGGTAGAATAACATTTGCTTCCTGCCAGACACTGTGAGGACAGAGAGTGGGTCAGGAAGGAAAAAGGAGAAATCAGGTTGTAGCATGTTATAGTTCTTCCAAAAGTAAACACAGCTTTGGTTACTAAAATGAAATTTATTCAATATTTAGGCATAAATTATACTCTCAGGATACAAGTGACAACACAGAAATGACAGAAAACATCTGGTTCATTTTGTTTACTATTGTTTGGTTTCACTGAGAAGTCTCAGGCTTTGAAAGAGAGGGGTATAGAATCCACAATGAAGAAATAATTTTGTTTTTGTGTTGATTGATCCGAAATATTCATCTGCCTTGGTTTTTGGCTCAAAAGCTCCTGAAGTGATCAACAGCTGTTTGTTCAGGATTCTGCTGCCTTCCGGAATACAGAAGAAAATGGATTTGCCTTTGACATTCACAAAGGGAATTAGAAACAGATTGGCTTTGTTTGTGGCATAACAAACACAGCCAGGCATGAGAAATCTGATCACTACATCAGGCTGAGTTGGCATAATAATGAATTTGCCTGTTCCATAATAGATAGGGAGACTACAATCCTTTCAGCAAATTGCTACCACTTCACCTTCTGGTCAGTGTCATCATACTGTTTTTTTGATGTTCACATTTATTTTTAGACTTGATTTAAAGGCAGAAAATATATCTAGGATGATATGTACAAGGTAATAAATGTAATTCAAAATTTCTGATGTCATATGCTATAAGATTATTATTTGCTAAAAAGAAAATATATTAATTTTGATGAAACATCTGATAAATATAAAAAGTATCTAAAACTATCCTACCTTTTTTAAAAATATAGTCTTGAAACCAACTTCAAAGGCACTGAAGTTGATATAGAGAAGTTGTCAAATTGTAGTTAATGGGCTAGATCTGTTCCAATACTTATTTTGTAAATACAGTTCACAGCCCCACTCATTCACTGCCAGTGTATTGCCAATATAAAGCTGTAGCAGCACACTTAAGTTACTGCCGCAGCAACTATACTCCACAAAGTGTGATCTCTCCTTGTGTGGAGCAACTGCATCTGTCCCTACGTTTTATGGTGCTTTGCACTTTTACTGCCTTGATTATTGTTCTTTATGTCACTCAGTTGATCTTCATCTTTGAAAGTTTCATTTATTTATAAGTTATTTTATGACCAGTTCCAGGTGTAACAATGATTATTACCAGCATTTTGGAAATAGGTGTCATCATAAGCAAATAAAGTACATTCTATTTTTACTGATCAGTATGAAAAAGACAATACATAATTTAGGATTTATTTAACCAGATTGTGTACAAACCTCCTAACATATCTAGACATATATTGTCATTTATTTTGTATTTTATGAGGTGTAATTAGGCAGAGAGACCAAGGGTGACTTCCTATTTTGTGTTCAGCAGAGGTGAACATGTCCCCTTCCTTTAGGGTGTGAGGATGGGGTCTGAAATTTGTTTCAGAAAACCAGAGTACTATGGAGAATGTTACTGCAGAGCTTGGGAGCAGGTCCAGTGTTGACTCTGGTGTACTCTTCCATGTCAGCCAGACTCAGGGGATACAGCTGAAGCAGCTGCTCGCCAAGACCACATCAGCTGTTGGGTATTTATAAGCATGTGTTGAATACCCATCTTCTCACTTTCCTTTTTGTCAACACATTTCTAAGATTAACTTCCCAAATAATGGTTAAATATGTACAGATAAGAATTAAAAAATATTATTGCCACTGAAATGAGTCCTGTGCCTATTACTATTTAATACATACTAAATATATTAAGCTTTATAATCTAGGATAGAAATATTTTTGTCATTTACCATACATAAAACATTGATCTCATATATTCAGTGTAATTTTTGATATGAAGATTAAGTACTTTTCTAAAAATTATCCACTATATTTATTTTTGCTATGGGAAGCAAAAATTAAAAAATAAAAGTGAGAAATGGGAAAAAAAACATTTACCAATTTATATATGAGTTTTGAGCACATGTATCACTGTGATTTAGAACCATGCAGATAGAGTTTCATTAATTCCAGTTCTGAGTTTATTTCTTCCCATCTACTCTTTTGGAATGCTATTTCCTTTTGTTTTTCTTAAGATTCTAAAGGTGTCATTACATCAATAATATGAGATCTTGAGGCTAACATCCTGAACCACACATACTCCAGTCAACCTCTAACAGAAGCCTTTAACCCCATAGGAGGCCAGGGCAACTCCCAAAATACCAGGAAGTCACCCCTGACACCCCTTTTCTACCTGTGCCCCCTCCAGCTTAACCCCAAGTGCTCTTCCTTTCCTTGTCACCTTATCCTGGCCCACAACTCTGGTGGAAGCCTTCTACCTCATCAGAAGCCAAGCCAGCATCCTGAACCCCAAAGGCCAGACCAGCATCCTAAACCCTAGAGATCAGGCCAACTCCATGAAAACCAGGCAGAAGCTTCATACCCCATCAGGAGCAAGGTTAGAATCCTAAACTTCAGAAAACTCATGGCCCAGATAAGAGACAACACAGTCAGAACTCCAACCCCATACTTGGCCAGAGATCAAACAGCCCACAATGAGGATAATGACACAACCATAGGCCATGTCAGCCTGAAGACCAGAGAGAAAACAGAAACCAAGGAAGAAAATGCCCAACCAACAATAAGAAACCCAGAAATTAGCACCTATACTGATAATCACTCCAAATCCAGATGTCTAAACACATGTGTAATAACACAAACAATAATAACCAGGACAATATTTCACCACCAAATCCCATCCATTCCACTACAACAAACCCTGGCTATTCTTACACAGCTGAAACATGAGAAAACTACCTTAAAAGCAAGAATATATAGACTTCTAGTATAGTGACTGGGACACCAACGTAGCCTTGTAATCCTTTACTTTCAGTCTCCCTGCCTTTAAGATGTGTTGGGTTAGGATGTTGTAGAGATTGAGGGATTGGCGAACCAATGACTGTTCCTATGTCAGACCCATGCTATGAAAGTAAGTCTTCCCTTGACACCATCTGGAGTACCAGGACCCAGCAGCTGGATGGCCCAGAGACCTAGGGCAGAACCAAATATGACTGGAGACAAAAATGTCAATGTAATCACGCTTAATGATATTCCACTGTATTCCTAGATTGGTGCCTAGCTCAGTTATCATCAGAGAGACTTCATCAACAACTGATGGAAACAGATGCAGAGACCCACAATCAAACAGGCTGAGCACAGACAGTCCTGCTGAAAAGGAGAAAGAAGAATTGTAGGACTCAAAGTTTTCTTGTATACCACAAGAAATCTCACAGAATCAACTAGCTTGGGATCACTGGGTCTCAGAGATATTGAACCAACAACCAGAAAGCCTGCATGGGACTGAATTCAGGGCCACCAAAATCTGTTTATCAGTAAGAGTAGACACAGTTTGTCCTGTTCAGTACCTCCTGCTCAGGGCTCCTTTCTTGTCAATAAGTCATGTCAATAAAGATAATGATATTTTATGTAGATTCAACTATGAGAACAAAGGTTTGTCTGAGTGAATCCTTTCACACCAGGGCACCATGGTGTGTCATCCAGTTGCCTGTACAAGAAGAAGTTCTCTCAGTGAATAATTTTTACACTGTTTCGATATTTTGGGGTGAATCCCATTATAAAAGAGGAAAGATCTATGGGTTCACAAGCTTTCTACAGAATTGACAGTGACTATGCAAAAGAGAAGTGTTCCCGAAGCTCTGCAATCCGGTTCTTCACCACTCCCACGAGTTTGTCTAGTGATCTGTCAACTGTACTTTTGCTCTATAATGCTTGTGTCTCATAACACATTACAAATGTGTAAAAAAGTATTATATGGTCTACACATTTCATATTGAACACTTCATTCAGTGTTTATTTATTTTATTGCCTTTGATTGCCAATTAGGATGCTTCCAATTCCTTTTTAAATTTTTCCTATACATGTCTTGCAATCACAAACAAAAGTCTTCTATATTGTATTTATATTAGTGAATTACTGGATTAAGGAGGTAATTATTTGGACTTTGTAGAGAGGGAGCAAAATCTTCTCCCAAATAGAAGAATTTGCAATTATTTGAAAATTCCTATGACTCAACATCTGTGTAAATTTTGGAATTATTATACTTGTAAAATTCCTCTAATAAATAGAAATAAAATGTGTTCTATTCCATTAGACATTAAAAACTTTGCATAGCATTTTATAACAATGAGGTTAGCAGCTACATAAACTCTTTCTCACTACAAATATTTTTTCTGAGAATTATATTTTTTAGCTTAGGAATTTCTAATTTATTTGCTTACTTTTCAGTTTTTGATTTGTGTAAATTCCTTAAAGACTCTAAAAACTGTCCTTTTTCTTTTATTATTAATATATATTAATTATGTACATTTTTCCTGCGATGGGTTTTCATGCATGTATATTGTATTTTTATCATATTCACCACTGGTTCCCTCTCTATCCTGCCAAATCATTTTCGTTTCCCCACCTAGTCTCCCTCAAGCATTCCAGTATTTTTTTTTTTTTATGATGCACCGTTGAGTTTCATTATACTTACTTTTGGGAACATGGGTCAAAGTTTTCTTACAGGATCATTAACCATATTCCAGCGGCTATACCACCAAAGAAAATATCCCTCCTTAAACCATTAACTATGTACATATAAATCCTTGAGGATTGTAGGGCCTTTTGTGCGCCTTACCCTGTGTTAATGGGACATCTTGTGCAGGTAATCACAGATCACAGATGCTATTAGTACAGGCACGCAACAGCATAAAATTTTAATTTCTCATACATTTCTTATTCTTCATTCTTTCATAATCCAAGAGAGGGCTAATATAAGAACATATAAAGAAGTCAAGAAACTACATATCAATTAAACAAATAACTCAGTTAAAAATGAGGTATAGATCTAACAGAAAATTCTCAATAGAGGAAATTTAAACTGCCAAGAAACACTTTCCGTCTCTTGTCATCAAATGAAATTTTCAGTGCTTGGATTGGATTATGTCTAATTGTATTCTGGCCCACAGGGGACCCACAGGAATCCTCAAACAACTCAGGTTGTTGCCAATACTACAGGTAGGACCTAATTCATTGCATGTGAGGATGTCAGGCTGGTGCCTGCTACATAGAACCTTTACCACTACATTTCAGCATCTTTGATACAGGAATGTACTCTGTATGATATCAAAACTGTATCACTGTAGATTAAACATGAGGGTGTTCTATCATCGGTTTGTTTAATCTAATACCTACCATTGATTTATCTTCTGGATAATTGTCTTTTACAAGTTCTCTTTGCAATATTTATTTAGAAATATAAAATAATCATAATTATTAGAAATAAAACTTTGAAAGTTGTTTTTACTGCACATACATAGTAATTTTGAGTGAGAACAGAAAATAAGGAGGCTCACACTTAATGAATGTCATTCCTCAAGGACAATGCTCTTTGCATGCTTAGTAATGTATCCCATCTATCAATGATGATATCTAGTGTAGCATAGATTATTATTTGTTGTTAAATCAAAAATGGTTTGTGTTTCCATAAGAGGATTTTATTATGATGACAATGATTAAATGCATAAAGTTACAGAATTTCAGGGCTGTGTAGGACATAATGAGAAAGAACCACACAATCAGAACTTCATCTTGTGTTGAAGGAAAATGAATGCTTTAACAACTTGACACAGACTGGTAAATTGGTACTAAATAGTGACATTATGAATATCTGTCACTAGGCATCATTGCCTGTTTTTACTCACTGTATAGTAAAATTTTGTCACATACACCAACTTGTTATTTTTTGTCGTTTGTTTTATGGTGATAATTATATACTATAAAATTTATTTAGTTTTTGAAGTATTGTACAATTGTTCCACCATTCCATTCTAGATCATTTCCTCCCCCAATACTGTATTCATCAACAAACAGTTTCGGCTCCTGTTAACTGGGAGCTTCTGATTAATAGAATGAACTTGTCTCTCTGTCTGTCTAGTCTTCTCATATTAATGAAACTACACATTATATATCATTTTGTGTGGTTTCTATTACTTGTAATATTTTCAAGAGTCATCTATAGCATACCTCATGTCAATCCATCATTTCTTTGCTTGTATGAAGCACATTCTGTAATCCAGACATATCACCTTATTTTTATATGTTTATCAGCTGCTGAATATCTGGGTTGCATGCATTTTAGTTACTAGTAACATTTGTATGCAATTTATGGACATGATTTCCAATTTTCTGGTATTTGAAAATGAATGGAACCACCCCACAACCAGTAATTTTATGTTTAATTTTTATTGAAAATATAATTTTTATGCAATATATTCTGATTACAGTTCCTCTTCCTCCAACTCTTCTGGATCCTCTCTACCCACACAAATCCATGTTTCTTTCTTGCTCATTATAAAACAAACAGGCATCAACTGTCAGTCATTCCCTTTCAAGCACACCCTTTCACACTGTCTTTTTTCCCTGCAGGGAAACAATACAGTATTTCTGCTAAATTACATGATAAAAAGTCTATGGTCTTAGTCAGAGCTTAAAGAAAAGTTCCCTCACGTGATTGACTCACTTTAGACTGTAAGTCAAAATGGTTTGCTGTGCGAAGGTGTTGAGACAGTAGGGTCTGTCTGTTACAGCATCAAGCATCATGGCCTTCCAGATGATCATATCTTATACTACCCATCTATGGAGTTATGTAATTCATTAATAAATTATGCATTTAATCAATAAAAAATAAACAAGCATCAAAAAGATAAGATAAAATAAAAACAAAACAAACATGGACAGAAAGACAAAGAGACAAAATAGAAAAAAAACGAAAAAGCACAAGATGTACGTACAGACTGAGAAACACACTGGCAAACATAAAATCCCCTAAAAACACAAGATCAGAAACTGTGATACATTTGCAAAAGATCTGCAAGTAAGGGGAAAATGCATAGACAAAACATTATGGGGCAAAAAAGAAAAAAAAAAAAAACCTTTCAAAAATACCATTCAATTCATTTTCATTTGGCCATCTACTGCTGTGTATAGAGTTTATATGCCAATGAAACCCTGTTGGAAAAAAATCTGGGCAGCTTTCTATAGGATGTACCTTCTGGTTTATGGATGTAGACTTATCTCTACTTCCATTCTCAGCACTGGGGCAGCATTAGGTCCAGACCTGTGCATGTCCTATGAATGCCAACACCTTCAAACAACCCAGACTACTGGTTTTCCTTCAACCTATTCAAGCTCTATTGCTGCAAACAACACCTACACAACTCATTAAACACTAACAAGTCGAACTGGTGCCTTCCTACATAAAACCTTCACCCCTACTGACTGGTAATGTTAAGTGCTGTTCAGACCAGCTACCATCTTTTTGGTCTATCATGGTGTCCTCTGTACAAGATGCACTAGTACAATAGTATCACATTGCTTGCAGGATTGATTAACCAATATCTAATTGGATTTAAGGCACATTCTGTGAGATAGAACCTGTTTCTGACACTGCTTGGGTGTACAAGAATCTGAGACTAGATAAGTCAGGGACATATGGTAAACACAAATGCTACTCTTCTGCTAAAGGAATGTAGCCACTCTTAACAACATCCTGCTATACTCTTGGATCAGTGTCTTGCTCATCCTTCATCAGAGAAGCTTCCTCCTGTGGTTAATGGGAATAAAGTGAGACCCACATCTGGATAAGGTACAGAGAGAGAGAGAGACAGACAGACAGACAGACAGACAGAAAGACAGACAGACAGACCTTGGAACACTCTGTCCTAAATGGGATGTCCCAGCAATTCCCTTTTTTTTTTTTTTTTTTCACAAGCTCAGGGAATTGAAGAGCAGGAAAGAGATTAAGAGCCATATGGGGTGGAGCACACCAAAAAAATTCTTAAAGTTCATATGAGCTTAGAGTATGTTTAACCCTTGAACAAATTGCCAAAATAGGTTTCAAAATGTCAGCATCATTCCCCATAATTTAACCCAACTTTATGTTTTAAATCCTTGAATAGCTTGTTTTTCATCTCAGCTCTTCTCACCGCCTCAGCAGATGCACTGGCAGACAGCGTCATGGGTTGTTTTTGACAAACGCCCCCATGGAAAAGACTGCTTCACCGGATGAGCTTCTGGGGTCAAATGAAGAGAGTCTGGAGAGCAGGCTTTCAAGGAACTGTCAGACAGGTCAACTCATGACAGCTCTCTGAGAACCAGCCTGTGAAAGAGAGGCAACCTCACATTGACCCTTTCTGGCAGCTATGCTCTTACTTTTCAGTGCAGTTTTGGAAGGTTGCATTAGAGGCTACCGGAGAGAGGCAGAGAGGCAGATGGAGATAAAGGAGTAAAAAATGACAGCAAGCTCAGGTTCTCACTGATACTTGGTAGTTTTTCTTTATTGGCTCTTTGAAATATTGCAACTTTGAATAATTTCCAGTTTTAAGAGGTTAATTTTAACTATTTGTTCATTTTTCTCATTATCTATATGCTTTTATGAAATGCGTTAGTTTTGGAGATTCTTCCTCCATCATTCCTAATGACACCCAACCTGCTTTTTCAAAATACTTATTAATTTTACACACACACCCCGTGTGTGTGTGTGTGTGCATGTGTGTGTGTGTCTGCGTGTGCCAAGTGAGTCAGGTAAACACAGTCTGAAGACAACAGAGGCATCAGAGCCCCTCTGGTGTTTGAGTATTGGTAAATATGAGCTTGGGTGTGAGCTACTGAATGTGGATACCTGAAACCAAACTCATACCCTGCACAAGAACAGTACTGCCCCTAACTGCAGAGCAATCTCTCCTTCCCTATTACCTGACCACAGGCATGCATGATAAGCATACTCTCCCCTGGAAGAAAAGAATGCTGAAGTTGCAAATGCATTTTGCTGTCTCAGTGGAGAGTCACACTAACAGAGCGAACCTTTTCATAAATAATAACAGAAAGTTGCAAGTAAAACTGTTGACCCTGTATGGGCTATGTCTCAAACATAAAAAGTCTAAGCAAATAGAGGAAGTTGAGTAAAAAACTATGGTATAATGACAATTATTCTGATGAAAGACAGCACCTATGAAATGTACATTTGCTTAGCATTTGTGATTTATAATTGTTAAGTAAAGAGTTCTTTTATTAACCTTGTAATAATTTTGTTTTTTGAAATTATAACTATTCCATTTCATCTTCTCCTTGCTCCCTCCATACCCTCCCATGTAATCCTTTTTGCTTCTTTTTTTAACTGTTGTATAATTAAATATTGGTTTGTTTGTTTTACATCCCCAAGGCAGTTTCTCCTCCTTTCTCTTCTCCTGTTCCCTCTCTCCTTCCTGACCCCATCCCCCATGTATTCCTCCTCTATTTCTGTTCAGAAAAGGGCAGACCTCCCAAAGATATCAACAAAATAGGGCATACCAAACTTCAGTAAGCATAAGCACCTGGACCTGTCTACTGCATATAATACTGGACAAGACAACCCAGAAGGAGAAATAGGGTTCCAAAAGACAGTAAAAGAGTCAGAGACAGTCCTGCTCCCACTGTGAGGAGTCCCATAAGAAGATCAAGTTATGCAACTGTCTATATGCTGTGGGACTAGGTAAGTCTCATGCAGACTCCCTGGTTGTTGGTTCTGTCTCTGTGAGTGCCTATGATCCCAGATAAGTTGATTTTCTCATGATGTCCTTAACCCCTCTGACTCTGATAATCCTTCCTCCCTTCAGCAGGATTCCCTGAGCTCTAACTAATGTGAGACAATGTGTCTCTCTGTCTGTTGGGCTGTTGAGATGTTTCAGCCGCTAAAGGCAAGGTTCACAATATAAAAAAGAATTATTCTTCTTTTAATGTCAATAATGCATAGCCTAGTGGCATCTTAGAGCTCAACTTGTTGCTACCTTAGATAATAACCTAATGAACTAATTCCTAGTAAGTTTTTAATTATCACTAATTGTCTGATTCAAATCATCAAAGTTTTGACCTTTATTTAAATGGATTCTTCTGTGTATCTTAGAGAATATTGATTTCAAGGAATATTGCTTTTGATGTCACATCTACCCTTTATCCACCCTGTTTTCCCAGAGTATTTTAAACATGAGGAACACACTATGGAAACTTGTTAGCATTTATATCCCAAAGTTCTCAGAGCATAACAACTAATAAGCCATAAAACACAGCAAGAGTAGTGTCATCAATGGAAAGAGGGCTTTCTGTTTACATGCATTTCAACAACAGGTTTAACTTTGCAGCTTTGTGGCTTTTAGAAAATGTTTTAACATTTCTGAGTCCATTCTTTGCATTCATATCAGAAATAATACCTACTGCAGATTTCTCTGTGGAACACTACATGGCTTATCTTATACAAAATATGAGGATATGTGTAGCCAAAGAGAAATCAGTTAGTGTCTGGACCAGAGTCATGACTATAGTAGCCATACAGAACCTGAAGCTCTCTATGGAATAGACTATACAGGAATACTTCTTAAACTACATAGAAAGTTAGGATGGCAGCTCTCTTATGACCTCTATGGCACAGAGTGTTCAGCATACAAGTGCTTGTCCAAGGTCAGTGCTCTCTCTCAATGTCAACATTTTCCTAGTCAGAGATCTCTCAAGAGCAGGACTTTCCCAAGGTTAGCTCTCTTACAAGGTCAAGGCTCTCCGAAAGTCAGCAGTCTCCCAAAGATCAGTGCTCTCCATCATCATCCAGAAATGCCAGAAGAGATAGTTATGTGTTATCAGCATCCTTCCCTTAATCCACAAACTCTGGGATACCTTCAGTTGAGATTGTAGAACCCCAAACCACACTGAAATCTACCATATTATTTTTTTACTTACCTTTCAAGAGAAAGAAGGAAAAGGCACAGTTGCATTTATGTTTTATATTTATTCCTGCTGTCTGCTCCTTTACCCTACATCTGAAGTCACTGTACTGTGGTATCAGCAAAGTGGGAGGATCTGGTCTGAAAGAGTCAACTCTAGTTTCCTTAGCTTTGCCTTTCCAAAGGTTATGATCAGAGTAGTTGTGCAAATGGTATCATTCATTGACACTAACAACTTCAGGATAATTGATTAACACTCTATTTTTACTATGGTACAAAAGGAATCTGCACAGAGAAAAATCATTCATATTTTGGTAAGTATGTACTGAGTATCTAAAGGCTTACCTTTGACTTGGGATGACATATGGGGATGACAGATGTTTATCTTTCACATGAAATTGTCCTTTTCTTTGGGTTAGACAAGGTATATGTTCTAATGCTATGATGATTCATTTCAATTGTCACTTGACAGAATTTAGAAACACATAGAGCAAACCCTTTGGAATATCTGAGAGGGAGTTTGTGAATTAATACAAATGGGAAGACGCAGTCTATCTTTTGGCAGTACCATATCTTGAACTGGAGTCCTGGACTAAATAAAAAAGAGAAAGCAAGCTGATTACCAATATTTATCCTTTTCTGCTTTCTGACTGCAGACAGTGGCAAGAGTCACTTCACTCTCCTGCTGTCATGTTTTCACTGCCATGATGGATTGTATCTTCAGACTGAATTATGAGCTGAAATAAAGCTCTTTCTTCATGATGCTTCCTCTTGGGTAGTTTGTTGCAGCAGCAAGAAATTAATAAACACATGAGCTCTTGAAAAAAGCTGGAATTTGTACCATGGGCTAAGAAACAGATGTGAGGAAGTTGTGAGTTAGAGCTGCATTTGTTGCTAGAGGATAGGACAAAATATCTACAATAGAGGTGCCATGAAGGACAGACTTTAAGAGTCTCAGGCACCCTTCTTGAGGTACTCAGGGAATTTTTTAACCCTACTAAATGAAATGTAACAACCATGGAAAGAACAGTAGCTATAGATGCGGAAAAGGTATGAATTAAGGTTTACTCTTGAAATAGTAGACGCAACATATAATTAGGGGGTTGGGAATAGATGCTTGCATTATTATGGTATGAATTTCTGCGGCACCAGTCTAGACAGTACCTATGTGGGCTGTTATGGAGATTCTAAATGAAAATATGGCTGCAGACAGAACCTGGAGGGACAGTATCTATTGAATGAATGGGAGAAGAGGACAAGTGTGTGATTTGGGGCTTTAGTTAGAGCTATGACACAAGAATAAAGAGCTAGCAGAAACCAAGGAAGGAGGAGGTTTCAGATAAGACCAAGGCTAATAGTGGTAGGTCCAGTAATTTCCTAAGTAGTCTCTTAGCTTTGAGTCTCCTTCCTTACAGTTCCTAAATCCCACTGGGCTTTCAGAGTGATCTTTCCAAAAGCATGGATCTTTGATATCCCTAGTCTTTCAGTTGTTAGGTGTCTACGACATTCATTCCTTCAAACTAAATTTTAATGTTGAAGTCCAATCAGCCACCTTATTTCTTAGCCTCATGCATAAAGATTTTATAGGTATAGAGCAAACATTAAACTTTTCAAAAATGTGCTTTGAATGATGCAGATGATCTCTGAACACTTTATAAAACACTAGCTTAGAGGATAGAGACAGTCATTTTTTATTATAAATTACATTTTTTATTAATTAATTAATTAATTTAATTATTAAAGATTTCTGCCTCTTCCCCACCACTACCTCCCATTTCCCCCCCACTCCCCCAATCAAGTCTTCCTCCCTCCTCAGCCCAAAGAGCAAGCAGGTTTCCCTGCCCTGTGGGAGGTCCAAGGACCACCCACCTCCATCCAGGTCTATTAAGGTGAGCATCCAAACTACCTGGGCTCCCACAAAGCCATTACGTGCAATAGGATCAAGAACCCATTGCCATTGTTCTTCAGTTCTCAGTAGTCCACATTGTCCTTTATGTTCAGCGAGACCGGTTTTGTCCCATGCTTTTTCAGACCCCGGCCAGCTGGCCTTGGTGAGTTCCCGATAGAACATCCCCATTGCCTCAGTGTGTGGGTGCACCCCTCGCGGTCCTGAGTTCCTTGCTCATGCTCTCTCTCCTTAATTTTGAACCTGGTGGGATAAGAACCACTTACAGAACTCACGTCTGGATGTCTGTGAAGCTACTTCCAGAGAAGTTTAACTGAAGAGGTAAGACTCGCCTCAAGTATGAGTGGCTTAATCTTCTACACAGAATAATACAGAGAAAGAAGACTAGCATTCATGTCTATCTTTCTAAGTATGGACACAAGGTGACCTGTCACACCATGATTCAGACACTATGCCTTCCATATCATGTGAACTGCACTCACAAGCTGTAAGCCAAGACAAACTTTTTCCTGTCCTCCTACCATAAATTTCTTTTGTCAGGTGTTTTGTCACAGCCAGGAAAAAAGTAATTGATGCAGGGATGAAGTTCAAGTTCGCTTTTGACTTCCACGTCAACCCTCCATCATTCTAAGCTTGCTAGCATCCTACTAATGGATTAGAAAAGGGAAAACCTTTCCAGAGAGAGCAGTCAGCTCAAGGAAAAGAACCAAGTGAAGCAGAACAGGCCAGAAGAACATTGTGACCAATCTAGCTGGAATGGTGACAGTGTACATGCAGAAATGTGTTGCAGGAAAGGGGGGGATTGGCTTGGGTACCCTTACCCTTAAATGCTAAGGATTGCTTAATCATTCTATATTAATTGCAAAGTTTCATTTTAAAATTGTATACTGAGCCAACTGTTTTTTATGCTTTCTTTTTTTTGTATTTTTTTTCCTTCCTGGATTTTGGAGTTGCTCTCTTATTAGTATTATTGAAACCATGTCCTGACTACTGAGTCTGAACATCATTTAAAGATATTAGAATGCTTAACTCAATTGTTTTTCTGTGTGAGGGTATATGTGGGTAGGTATCTGTGTGTACATGTGGAGACCAGATGGCACACTTGGGCGTCTTCTTCTGATATGCTCTGTCTTCTTGTTGCTACTTTTTTTTTAAAGAGAAAGTCTTTTCTGGCCTTGGAACTCACCAATTATGCTGTATTGGCTGGTCCTTGAGGCCAAGGGATTCATCCACTCATTTCTGCCATCTCAACAGTAAGATTACTTGCTGGGTTTTGTTGTTGCTGCTGCTGTTGTTAAATGTAAGTTTTGGAGATTGACCTCAGGCATGTAACAGAAGCACTATTCTAATTGACCTCAATCATAAGCCCTGAACTCTGGTGTTAGAGAAGGAAATTTTAAGTCCTTTAGAGATGAGAGAATTAAGAGGTTTAGATTTGAGCACAGTTGAAAGGTACATCAGTGATTTTCAGTTTTCCTAGGTCTGGGTAACAGTCAGGTAAGGCTTCTGACTGCATACTTGACCTTTAAGAAAGAAAAAAAAAAGCAGCAAGATACAGTCCAAGTAGCTGCACTTTTGACTCCTCACCATGAAACTGAGGGCTGTGTATTTCTCTTCCAGGCAATGTTTCAGCCCAGCTGGGTCCAAGAGAACATATAAGCACCTTCTGCTAAACATTCACTGAGAGAGTTGAATGGGTTCTGTCATCTGCTAGCTCTCGTATAGCCTCCAGTTTAAAGCTGAAGCCATGTCAAGAGCTGATTTCACCAGCATACATATGTTGCACCACAGGAAACTACACTCAATGTTGTGAGTTCTAAGAACAATGGAGGGCACTTGGGATTCATAAATGCTCAGCGCTTGTGCCAAATATCTCAGTAGCTGCCGGGCAATGCTCCCACCCTTGGACTGAATTGTAGATTTTCTCCTTTGCTTTCTGAAAGAATTTTCACATATTTTTGTGTGCAGCTGAAACAACACTATCATTAGTCATTATAGCAGGCAAGGTTATGTTCGTTAGTAATAGCCTTTTGTTGCTTGAAGTTTGACAGAAAATGACAGTACTAAAGTGTACTGTGAAAAATATTTTATGAATTTTAACCTTATTGATAGTGTTTCTGGAGACATTAGAGTGTTAGTGAATGAATCAATTCATAATTGTTTATCTTTTTGAACAAAACTTCTCAGAAAGAAGCTATACCTCCTACTTAACCCTTTCCAAGACTGGTTAACTGATTAAAACTTTAGTGATTGTATGTTAGAAGTCTAGTACCAAATTATCTTGGGGCATCTTTAGCCCCTTAATAGTCATTTATTCTTCATTGTGTCTGATGCAACATTCTTGTAACTACAATGTAAACTTTTTAAAATTTTTAAAATATACATGTAAAAAGTTTTCAGCCAACCAGAATGCTGAGTCATCAGACAGCATCTGACACATATAAAATTGCCTTTGGTTTCAATCCACCTACTTAATGTTTATTACAATATATTTAAAAAGTATTTTGTTTATGACATTCTTTGCTATGTTACTATAAAAACCTTTATTAAAATGCTTCAGCATCAGGACATCAAATTGAGATAATCTAAATTTGCATTCCTAGGTGATGGTCACTCATATTTGACTTCACAAAATAAACTATGCCAAATTTCCTTTGAGGTAAGATTTGTGGTTTGGAATGATGCCTTAATAATCTTTAAGAGTTCTTTTATTGGGAGGGTGGAAAGAAAAGGGAGAATGATATAATTATAAGCTCAAAAGTAAATGAGATATAAAAAAAGAGTTTTGTGAATATTCTGAGTAAATTTTTCCCTCAGTGCTTTCAGTGATGTGACCATCTATGTCTTCCCTTTATGTTCTCTCTTTCTTAAATTTCCCTAACTAGTGAGTTTGCACAACTGCAATTTTTTGAGCATGTTAGATTTTTAAGTCATAAACTGATTTTTGGAGCTTATTTCTTCTGCATATAATTTTATTCATTTCTGACTTGCCCCATTGCCTCTCCATATTGATAATTTATCTGTTATTATTAGCCAACTCAAATTATCACATTTCATAGAAGATCTCTTGATAATTTTTTATAATTATCTTACAGTACTTGATTGAGGTCATTTAGTGGTTAAAAAGTGGGTCATTCTTTTCTTGATTATTCTCTCCACTTTTGTTTCCATTGTGTTTACTTCATATTCACATCATGTAAATCTTGGGGAATTCTGAAAATTCCAAAGGTGTAGCTAAAAGCAATTATAACAAGAGGAGTACTAAATGTTTCAGTGTTTTGCAGCTTTTAAGATATGGATGACTGGGACTTTGGCTGTATGGCAGAGCTCTTGCTTAGTGTGCTTGGGGTCCTAAGGTAAATTCTAAGCACATCAGAAAAGATTCTTTGGACTGGGTAGATAGATCAGGTGCTAAGGAGCTCTCTATGCAAACTTGAAGATCCAGGTTCAATACCTAAAGTCCATGGAGAATGCTGGGCCAATGATATCCACTTGCCATCATTGTACCAGGAAGGTAGGAATGGACATCTCTAATGATTAATGGCTAAGAAGCCAGTTAACTATTGAAAGACCTTGTGTGAAAAACCAAAATGACTCCTGAAAATTACATCTAAGCTTGACTTTTGGCTTCCAAAGTCTCCTGCATGCCTGTGTGTACACATGCACGTACACACACACACATACACACATACACAGTGCATTTTGAAAGCCAGGACTCTTCATAATTTCCACCCAAGTCTTTCTTGGCATTTAGTTGTTGCCTAGTCTCAAATATTTCCTACATTTTTCATCTTCTTCATACACAGTTATAGTAGGAAGATTGCTTGGCTTGTTCGTTTCTTAGCCACCCAGACTCCTGAAATAACCACACAGAAACTGTATTAATTAAATCATTGCTTGGCCTATTAGCTCTAACTTCTTATTGTTTAGCTTTTACATCTTAATTTAATACATTTCCATTATTTTATATTTTTACCACAAGGCTCGTGGCCTATCAGCAAGGTTCTGGCTTGCTCTCTCTGGTGGTGGCTCCATGGCTTCTTCTTGACTCCATCTCCTTTCTCCCAGCATTCTGTTTAGCTTTCCCTGCCTAGCTCTGTTCTGCTCCATCACAGTCCAAAACTGCTTCTTTGTTAGCTAATGGTATTCACAACATACAGAGGGGAATCCCACACCACACAGTGTCAAAGAACTTCTTCACCTCATACCCTTCTGTTTATTACCCCTTTTCCTCCTGTTTTTTGCATATTACTTCCTTTTTCATGTTGTATTTCCCTGGTGTCCTTTAAATCCTTTGTCGTTTGTCCCCTGCCTTGAAGACTTTCAAATTTTTCTTTGAATGCTTTTTAATAGCAGGCTAAAGGATGATAAAAATTTAGTTTTACAAACTAATAGTTACAAATTAAAGAGATAAGAACATCGGCTATTATTTTAGAGGGGAATGAATCAAATACCCTTTCAGAAGTCAGCCAGGCCAAGCTATTCATTTCTTTCATTTTAAAAGTTGACTCCCAACAGAGTGTTCTGGCTTTTAATGAGACAGCTCTAGGATAAGTTCTAAGTTCACTGATTCTTGTTGTATTCATCCATTTTCTCACTTATTTTATTAAAGAATAACTATATCTCTTTGACTTAGAAATAGAATTTGATTTTTCTCTGGTTATTAATAATTTTCCCCTTAGGTAGAAGGCATTTGTCAGAGGAAAACGTATTTTACTAATGGATTGGTCTGATCTGCATTAATACTTTCCAGGTGATATTAACTTTTCTGCGGGGGGAGAACGTTGAGACAGGGTTTTTCTGTAGTTTTGAAGTCTGTCCTGGAACTAACTTTTGTAGATTAGGATGGCCTCCAACTCATAGAGATCCACCTGCCTCTGCCTCTTGAGTGCTGGAATTATAGGCCTGAGCCACCATGGCTTGACATTAACTTTCAAAAACAATGAATCATGTTTTGTCTGACTATGATTATTCCAAACCCCAGATGCACTGTTTATCAATAAAGGGCATATCTTTGGTTACAGTTATTTGGATAAAGATAAATTAGACATTTTATAACATTCAAGTGATGTCACAATGGAGCCAGAAAGTGGCTTACAAGGGGCTTCATTATGAAGGACCAATACTCTAGATAGCAAAGAAGGAAAAAAGCCGAGTTAATAACTGTTCTTCATTTGTATTTGGTGCTAAGATATGTGAATTATGTTTCTGGTCAAGGCCTGGGAAGAATTTCCGTGAAGCTTAATTTGTCAAGGTTACTTACACTTTGCCATATTTCCCCCAACTATATCTTCCTGTTTGGTGGTATCACATATAAATATTTTCATTGTGTTATTCATTTATCTGCAATATTGATGACATTATAAAATGCAGGATCTTTGCCTTCTTTAACCAATGTCAGACAAAGAATTAAGACTGGAAATGCTAGTGTGTTCATTGCAAAAATATGGAGGGTAACTTTGATTATTCTTCAGCTTTTGTGGCTGATGAGCCAGCTATAAGTCATACTGTGGAAATTTTATTGTATAGAAATCAGAGTACTGAATATTTATCTTACTGGAAATGTGATATAAAGAGAGGAGAGATGCATCTTTAATCAAATACATGATGATGTTGCAGTCTCTTGGTCAGCTTGTCATATTAAAAAGTTGAGGTTAAGCAAAACCAAAGGCAGAGCTCTGGGAAAAGAAATGGCTGGGTCCATGGATTTGGATGTTTTTCAATGAAAAGTTTTACTTTGCCTTTTATATAAGAGCTGTATTTAGACCACACTTACACATTGTGTAGAGAATTGTGCCTGATGCTAGAGTAAAGGGTGGGTAGGGATAAAGTGTACAACTCAAATAACAGTTACTCAAATGTGTTAGTTTCCATCTTTTACAGCTGTTTGAACTACCTCCTTCATCCCTCACTTTCCCTCCTACTGTTCTCTGTTTCTCTTCTGTCTTATTCTCCCCCTGCTTCTGAATCCCACCCCATCTCCAGTTCTGTGATTACAGGTATATGTCATCATCGTGCCTGGCCTTTACTTGAGGGCTAGGGATCTGAACTTATGTCCTCATGTTTACATCAGCAATCAATTTTATGAATCTTCTCCCCATTCCCTAGCAAAAACAACCATTAAGGGCAGCAATTGGCTGTTCTAAGTGTGCACCTGTATAAATACTTTGCTACATGGTGCTCACATATTTCCTCCCTTTACCACCAATAGCAGATACTCCTGGAGTTTTGTTGTGTTTTGAATAGGCACCGGAAAAAGGAAAAAAGTAATCAGTACTGTATTTGACTTTTAATTCAAGTCCCTTTACAGTATTGAATGCTCTGACCTTTATGTTACATTTTGTTATATTACTTTATGTTACCTTTAAGTTACTACTTTTGAGTGAAGACACTCTAACTTGAGTTTCCCATTTTGTTGCATTTAGAAGCTTAAATTAAGGTCAAAGAAAAGACCTTAGCATATTGGAATAATACTGGAATATGATCAAACCTGTCTTGATGATGATTGTGTATTGTTATTATCAGTTTCAATGTTTTCTTACAGGTTTTTCCCATGCTTTATTGTCCTTTAAAAATATTTCTTGGGCTTGGAGGTGGTTCATTAGATAAGAATGCTTACGTTGTAAGCATCAGGTCCTGAATTTGAATTCCCAGGACCCACAAAATGATGGGCATGGCTTCATTTTCTTATAACCTCAACATGGGGACCTAGAGACTAAGAATCCAGAGGGTCTCTAGTCAGGCAGTCTAGACGAACTAGCATTCTCCTTGTTCAGTTAGGAGCCCTATGAGATAATAAAAGTGTGATGGGATAATGTTCTTGTACCCTGTAAAGATTTGTCACTCATATGGTTTAATATAGCATCGGTGGGCCAGTAGCCAGACAGGAATTATAGGTGGGGTGACCAGACTTCTCTGGGTTATAACTGCTGATTACAAGGCTACCTATTTATGTCCTGTGTGTCCTGTATTTAAATTCCAGTTTTGTTATGCAAACAACAGTTGTTTTCATTCTTAATTCTTGAACTGTGAACATGTTTTCCCTTTGTTTGTTTTATTTTATTTTTTCTATTTTACAAATCTCAACTAAAGCAGCATTTTGAGAGACAAGAAAAAGTGAATAAAATAAAGCTGGGGAAATTAAAAAGAGAGAGAATCAAGGTGTCTTCACAAGGGACAACTGGAAAACTGGTGCAGACCTCACACATTCAATGGCTTTTTGCATTATCCCGAGCTTTCAAGGTAGGTTTAATATATTTAATGATGTCTTGTGCTCCTATCAATTTAATTTTTATTAGTTTAAACAATTTTTAAATTTTAATCCATTTAGATATTTCCCCCTCAAGTTGCCCAAATACTCTCATCCTTCCTACCCACCCAAATTTACATTCTTTTGCAAAAACAACCCAAAAATCTAGAAAGCTAATACAACATTGCCCAAAAAGAATAAAATAAAATGATCAAATTGTTACCAAATAAACACATGCACACACAAAACAAAGCAGAACAAAATGAAAAATAAAAGCATATAAACAAAGAAAATCCCTGTGGGGGGTCCATTATTTTTTGATCAACTACTGCTGAACACGAGAGCTGTCCTGGAGTGGTTGATATACCTCCTGCGATTCAATTGGAGAAAGCTGATTTCACGTTTGTCAAAGATTTAAAGAAAATAAGAGACTAGTTTCTAAGTCAAGAGCTTAGTGGGTGCAGTTTTTGCTGTGTGGCATGAGGACCTGAGGTAAAACCCCTCATACAATGTAAAAAATGCAGAGTAATGGTGATGCTTTAATTCCAGGACTGGGGGCACAGACAGGTAAGTCCTTGGGGATTGATGGCTAGCTAGTCTAGTTTAATAGGAAAATTCCAATAAATGTGGAAAACTCAGGCTCAAAAACTAAGATGGATGTCACTCTAAAGAACACAAAGATGACCTCTGAATTCTACATGCCCACATGTACGTACATGCTTGTGTATAAATGTGTGTGTGTGTGTGTGTGTGTATACACACACACACACACAGAGAGAGAGAGAGAGAGAGAGAGAGAGAGAGAGAGAGATTCTATTTTTATACTAGCCTGGTGTTCACTGACTTGAGAGGAATACAACACGATGATTTTGGTGATGGGTAGTTCAATAGATCTAATTGAGAGCACATCTGAGAGCAAGTTAACTAGAGACTACACTCCTAGGGTCAATGTGGTAAATGCCACAGTGCATTGGCTTCCTGCCTTCTATATCCAGAACTGTAAAGTTAAGGATAAATAGCTCTTCTACATACAGAAAGAGACAGGAGGTTCTCCACTATGGCTATATAAGAGAATCACTTGAGCAGTTCAAAAACAAATGGAAATGACAAGGCCCACTGCAGGCAAATTTTATCAGAATCTGTAGGGTGACATATATGTATAGTTATTTCAAAAAAATTCCCTTGTCAATACTAATATAAAGCTAGTGTTGAAAATCACTGACAGGCCGGGCGGTGGTGGCGCACGCCTTTAATCCCAGCACTCGGGAGGCAGAGGCAGGCGGATCTCTGTGAGTTCGAGACCAGCCTGGTCTACAAGAGCTAGTTCCAGGACAGGCTCCAAAAACCACAGAGAATCACTGACAGAGATGAAAATAATCATGAATTCTGCTATCTAGCAATCAAGATTCTTGAGTCACACTTAGGGCCTTGCAATGTAAGAATCGTATTTCTCAGTTTCCTTAGCTTGTAAATGAAATAAAGAAACTAAAATACCTATGTATTTTTCTAGCTCTGTAACTCTTGAAATATTTTCTGGAAATTTTATGTTAAGTATTTCAGTATAGTTGAATTCCATAATGAATACTTCAGGAAAGCAAAATAGTGTAAATATAATGTATGTAAAGTGTTTTGTATACAATCAAATTTAGATCAAGTTCAGGATCTGTTATTGTCATTTGTGTGCGTATGATGGACACATATGTACATGTTTCCACATGTGCATACAGTTTCATGTTCATGTTGTGTGTTTATGGAGAGTGTATAGAAAGTTCAGAGGGATATGGGTTGTCTTTGTCAATAGTTCTACTCCCCATTGCTATGTGTTTGCAGGGAGTATATACAGTGTATGGGGAGAAGCATAGACACGCGTATATCTACATGTGGAAGCCTGGGGCTGATTCCAGAAACTGAAGCTTCCTTGATTTCTCCTTCACCTTATGTCTTAGTTAGGGTTTCTGTTGTTGTGAAGAGACACAGTGACCAAAGCAGCTCTTATAAAGAAAAACATTTAATTGAGATGGCAGCTTACAGTTTAAGAGGTTTTGTCCATTGTCATAGTGGGGAGCATGGTGGCTGGGAGTATGGTGATATGCAAGCAAACATGGTGCTGGAGAATTCTACGTCTTGATGCAAAAGCAACATGAAGTGAATTTAGACACTTGGTACTATCTTGAACATAGTAGACCTCTAAACCCATTCCTGGAGTAGCACACCTTTTCCAAGAAGGTCATATCTACTCCAACGAAGCCACACCTCCTATTAGTGCCATTTTCTATGGGGGTCATTTTCTTCTAAACCATCACATCTTATTATTTGAGGCAGGGTTTTTAAATCAAATTCAGAGTTCCTCAATATGTCTAGTGCTATTAGCCAGTTCGTCTTGAGATCTTTGAGTTCTGGAGCTGAAATTACAGGTTAAGTCATGATTTACACAATACTTTTGCTTGAGTTATGGGTATCAAAACATGTGTCCCTTTGCTTTTACAGCAAGCAGTATAACCACTGAGCCATTTCCCCATCCTTCTTCTTTACTTTTTGAGACAGGGTCATTTGTTTTACCTGGAGCTCACAAATTTCTCAAAATTCATAGGCAAGTAAACTCCAGAAATTCCTGTCTCTGCCTTCCCAGCACTGGGATTATAGGAATATACTATAAGAATATCTTATAAGAATATATATATATATATAGACTGACATTTTAGGTGTGTGCTAGGCATCCCAGCTTAGGTACCAATGCTGATACATCAAGCACTTTATCCACTAACCAAATTCAAGAATTAAATTATTAAATGTGTTCCTGATAGAAATATTTCAGTAACCAGCCTGTGAGACACTCTGTTTGCATCTGTCACATTAGAGAGAGAGGGGGTTTAACATTGGGTCTTCCAGTCTGCCTCTGCCCATGTAATTGATTATTCTGTGTCTAGTTTAGAAGGTCATCTTATCAAGATTTTTGACTACAATATTTGAATAATGTCTCACTTTCCAAAGATGATCAGGTTCCACTATTATTCTTTTCATAGGTGTAAACAACATATGACTATTGCCTGAGCAAAGTTTTAAATATATAATAGACAGAAGTTAGCATTGCTAGGAATAATTTATTTCTTATTATCTCAGTTCCTTTCTCATAATTCATTTGTGATTTAATTTAATTATACTATTCATTTTCTGGATGAAGAAACTAAGAAGCTGAAAACTTTATTTAGATCAACAGTTCTTAATCTGTGGGTCATGACCCTTTGGGGGTTGAATGACTTTTTCACAAGGGTCGATTGAAACTCAGAAAACTTAGGTATTTAGATTATGATTCATAACAGGAGCAAAATTACACTTATGAAATAGCAACAAAAATAACTTTATGGTTGGGGGTCACTACAACAAGAGGAACTGTATTAAAAGGTCACAGCATTAAAAAGGTTGAGAATGACTGGTCTAGATTGAGTGGTAAATAAATATGTAAATTAATCTCAGGAATACTCTGGTCTAAATCCTCTAGCTTGTGACAGCTTCCAAGTGTTCACTGAACCTAATAAAGTTGTGCATGAAGCCAAGAGTGATGGATTACAAGGAGTGGTCTCATTGGGATTCCTTTTAAGAAACTTAGAAGAACATAAGAGCTTTGTTAGAGAACAAGACCTCTGGAGTGTATTAGACCCAGGTTTAGGTTGTTATATTGGGAAAAAATAGGATTTTCCATGTTGTTCCCAGGAAAGACTGAGTAGAACAAAGATACAATGAGCTATCAAATCCTTGTGAAACCCAGCACATCCTGAGTATTTACCAGAAGTGGCATGCCTAGGAATTGTAAAAGATCTCGTTTCTTACTTTGGAGCCTCCCAGAGGTAATAAAATGGGGGCTGAGGTGAGATGTGAATATCACAGAAAGTAGCAAAGCACAGGTTGTTCCACTCTTAAACTGGAGTCAGACTTCTTTAAAAGGGCACCGTCCATGTGTGGGTATGAGGGAATGAGAGAAAGAGCTTAAGCTGTGTGCTATGCTAAGATGAAAATATCATGAACTCCCCTTCTAAGCCCAAAGTAAGGACTGCAAGTAAGTTTAGACAATGGTAACATGAAAAAGATTTTCTGCACCGTTAAAAAGTCACTACCATTGGTATCATAGTCAGACTGTTTGCAGATACTGAAAAGATTATTCAAAGAGAAATTGTAGCGGTACACTGATTAATCAAGTTAACCTACATTATTTTTTCAGCTAAGCAACACAGACTTACAGAGGCAAAAGCTTGCTGGAGAAGGTCAACATTTGTGCATTTGTAAAAGATTTGATATTCAAAGATTTAATTAAGGCATTTCTTTTTCTTCCCCTTAGACACACAATGTTTCATTATAGCAGGCTTATGAGATTGTGGGATTCCTAAAAAATTAAACTCATCTAATTCTTTGACTTAGAATTAATTTTCCTCAGAGTAGAATAGTTTAACTTGGTTCTGTTGCATTTGTGGTATTTGGAATAAGTATCATGGTAGACTTTATTATTTTTGATGATGAAAAATATTACTAAATTTTTCATAACACTTTAAGGCAGTCATTTGGACAAGTGAACTACATATTTACAAGATATTGTTTTTTTTCTTTGAAAACTAGCCTTAAATTATTTTAACAGAGCATAGACCTCTATAATAAGTCAGTCTTCAAAGTTAAATTGTTTACAATGAAGATGCCAGGTGCTTTAGAAGATGTATTGTTTTTACTGGTTAAAAATATTAAGCAATTCCCAAGCACTTAAATTCAATTTGGTTTGACTAGTTCATTATAGTTTTTCATTTAAGCACAGACAAGACTCTTCAGAATAATGATTCCAGCCCTCAAGCTTCTCTCTAAATTTAGGTCAGATAATTAGTTGGTAATACAGGAGAAACTGGTAATTGCAGTGGTAATTCCTGGGAGAAAGGACAACTCACAGTGTGCTTGCTGGCACTAGAATAACTGTTGAAATCAAGATTTTAACTTCAATTCATGTATTTTCAAAATTTGACATTTTCTTCTTGTAGATAATATGTCATGCCTGCTTCATATATTCCTGCAGAAGTGGCCCTGGATCTAAATTCAGCTTGTGTTCCTCTTGGGTAGAAATCAGGTGAGTGTGGAATCTGGTATGAAACTATAACACGCTGCTAAATTATATTTCTTTAGGAAAACCGGGAGGATAGTCTCAGCCCGAGTCAATAAGAAACTTCTCCACGAGCTTGTGTTCTGCTGAGCATGCAGTGAGCCAAATCACTGTGGGTCTTATTAGCTCTGTGAATGTCTTTCTTCATTTATCATCCAATTTAGAGATCCATATGCAAATGAAATTAATGGGAGCACATGCTGGAAACTGTCGAGCTTCCTTAGAGAAACTACCTCACCCCACAGAAACAAGCTCATAAACTATTTTTCTTTTGACAAGAAGAATGTATTCTCCATTTAGTTTTCTGGATTCATTAAAATAATTTATATGTTATCTTTTTGACAGTTATTGAAAATGATAGTAATTTTTATCAAACACACACCTCAAATAGTCTTCCTTATATATTAAGCATCTGATTTTCCAAACTTGCCATCTCAACCCTAATTGAGTAAGCCTTTCTTAGGGAAAATGCTTTGAAAATAAAAATTTGGACTTAGCTGTATTACATATCTATGCATATTTTCCCTTGAAATCTCAATGTCCTTTGGTCTAGCTGACACATCTCTGGACGATTTAGGAGTAAACAGTTGTAAATGACATTTTTCCATTGTCAAGAACTGCAGCAGTCTTGTCTTCTGCATGTAGTGAGGGTTTGGTTTTCCTATAGTCAGCTAAGTTAAACTGACTGGCTAGTAGGCATGTATCTATGATTGTAAGGATGTTCCACATTACCTATATCTTAAATTCAAAGGTGAGTGCCAAAGCTACACAGGGTACAAATTTATTTGTGTTGGAAATATTTCTCTTTCCTATTTTAAAATGAAAAAGTAAATCTACAAATACATTTTTACCAGATCCAGGGGCAGAATTTTTCATTAAAAGCAAGCTGAAATGTATTCCAAAGGAGTGCTTTTAGTTAGGGAATTTCTTTGGAGACCTCATACAAAATGACCCTGTTTCTCTCCTCTTAGTCTGAACTATCTTCAGTGGGTGTTTCTCTCAGGGCTCTGCTCATGATGGATCCTTGATGAGGCACATAAAGAACTGATGTAGGTAGACTAATCAGACAGATGCCATCAATAAATGTCATCACAAAAATACTTGCCTGTCACAAGTTAATTTGATGTAGTATTTTCTGTCATGAGAGTGGATTAATTTTGTCCATTTTTTTCCTCTTGTCGTAATTCTTGTCATGTGAATAAGAATGTATTATAAAGAAGAACACACTAGACATTATAATCCTGTGATAACTCATTTTTGTGACAAAGAATATAATGAGACCAGACAATAGTGCAAATTCATCATATTCTTTCTGTGAACTTAATATTGACTTCCTGGCTTCCCGTCATAATTTCAAAGGCATGCCACTTTTGGTTAGCTACCAACCAAATGATTGAAAGGACCACCACTGAAAGGCTGGGTCTGATTACAAAGTCTTTTCCACAGGGACATAAGAAAACCATTTTGATTTCCTTTCTTTTTTATCTTAAACACACGCTTAATGTATATCAATGATTTCATCTTGAGGAATAAAAACTCCTAGACTTCCAGAAAGTGTTATAAGCTGGAATACTGAATGGCATTTGCTGTTGAGGAAAAAGTGGATTTTCTCAATAAATTACTGTTCTCAGTCATAAAAGAACCGTGGTTTTACAATGTAGAATCCATCCAAAATGGTCCCTGTAGTTTGTGCTGGTGACTAGGACTGAATAATCACTTTAACATGGCTTGTGGCTGTAGCTATGCAGCTGTGCCTCTGGATATGACTCCCTGTGAAGAGATGGGCTTTTCTTTGCTCGCCATTCATATTGCCTCTGTCCAAGCAACCTGGACATCTTTCATTTCCTCTTCATTCATAAGGGAATGAAGAGAGAAACAATTATCTGCAAACAACTCCCTTTTTAAAAAATGTAAGCTCAGGCAAACTGGATACAAAAGGCAAGCTGTATATGTAATGTTGGAGCCAGAATTACATTACAAATGTTGTCTAAATAACATATTCAATGCACTACCTATAGTGACTATGTTCAGTGGATATGAAAGTATACCTAAATAGTAAACCATTCAGACTATAGTGTGGTAGGAAGAGCCGTAAGACTCTTGAATCTGTCTCCTTATGCAATTTTTAACTCATAATCAATATATATACATATATATGTGTGTATGCTTAAATGTTGATAATTTAATACATATGTACAATGTAATATGAATATATCCCTCTTCCTTGCTACCCCATGTTGTTTCCTTTACATGCCTGTTGGTTCTGTTCTTCCCGATGTCAGCCTCATACTGTCATGCTGTATTTGCTCGGGTTTGTGTAGGTGGGTACAGATGCTGTCTATTCATGATTTACCAGCCACATTATACCCAGGAGATAGCATTTTATAGTACTACTCACCATCTTTCAGCTCTTTGAATCTTTCTGTCCCCATCATCTGTTTTCTGTGGGAGCACATTCTGCTTCTTCAGCCAATAACCTTTAAGACAACCAGCCTACTTGGGAGTGGTCTCCTATAGTTTAAAAAGCAGCATGCGCCTACTCTCTTGCTTCAGGATCCCATTTTGACTGTTAGACTCTGTTTCCTGTTTGTACTCAGAGGACTGTTGTTTAGGACAGTGATCTGTAAGTTTTTCCCCTTAAGTAAATAAACCTTTTTATAATCAATAATTCTGAAATGGTGTGGGATTGTTTTATGGCATCCTATGGTGCCCAAAGTTTGGTTTTAGAATCCTTGGCTCTACAGCCCACCGCCAGGTTGGAGTGAGCCCAGCTTGGTGCCAGCCCATCCTCAGCAGGATATGGCATGTGTGTAGAGCCACCAGTTCATATAGAATCTTGCACAGTGGATTTTCTATTGGTCAGTGGCAGTTCTTTTCTCTTTACATGCCTTGGATTGGGTTCAAGTACCCATACACCCTACGGCTTGCCTCCCACCAGGGTGTACCACAGACATTTGGGCGAGACACGGGCTTCCCCCGTCAGAGCCAGCTGTTCTGCGGCTTTCTAATGATTTGTTTGTATTTGCCTATTCCCTTGCTCTAGACATCCTCAGAGCACACAGTCTGTGATTTATCTTTTAGCATTTCACTCAAAACTCAGATTTCAGATTGGCCATGTGAATTCATGTGCACTGTTATGCCCCACTGGGTTAGTTTTGTAGGTGGCTCACGACACCTACTGGCAGGTTACAGTTATTGCACCTAATCCAGCTAATTGAACCACAGGTAAGATTTAAAATCTTAAATATAGATCATAAGTTGCTAATTTAAAGGGGCAATGTGTCAGGCAATTTAACCATCCAAGGTTTCAATAGCCTCTTTACTTACACCATGTGTGAGCTTTTACAAGACTTATATGATGTCCCTTCTACATCACTAATTTGTTTCTGGGGATTAGTATTGTCAATATTTTTTTCATAAAAATATGGTTTGACAGTAGGGCTAGGAATGAGGCATTTTTAGAAATGGTACAGTCTTTTCAGACTGAAACCACACTTCTCAGGAAAGAGGTTGGAAATCTGAAGAAGCATACAGACAATTTAACTAACAAAACTCGATCAACTGAGATACTTTTGGAAATGGTACAGAATGGTAGTAATTTATTTAAAAGAAGATTCGCACTCTAAAGAAGAAAGAACTGATTTGGCACGTAAAACCCAATCAATGACAGTGGGTACTGAAACATTGTTTGAGAGAATTTGCCCTGTTGAATGTCTTAGTCAAACTCTGTCAAAGGGGTATGACTGATTGATAGAATGTCTCTCCAGGAAGGTAATATTAAAGCTATAAAAATTAGATCCAAGGATGAGACATTATCTCTACTGGACAGACTTTATACCTTGAAATCCTCAAGTGAGGGCATTAGAGCAGAACACTGGACAGGAGATCCAAACATTACAAAAGGCAGTGGTAAACAAATTTGAAAAGACTAAGGAAATCATCAAACTTGATGACCAGGAACAAAAGGTAAAAAGGCAAAATTTAACCTTGTTGGTACATAAAAATCTCCAGGATAGCTTCCCCAGAGTTCTGCCTGCCTTTCAACTAATAACATTAGTAAAAGGAATATACATGGGAGCCCATATGTATGACTGATCTTAAAGAAATTAAATAAGCATTTGTAGCTTACAGACTACATTGTCCTTTGTTAGGGAAATGGTCAAAGTATGGGCTTTCAGTAGCAAAGCCATGCCTCAAGATTGGGATCAGTTAATCTCAGCAGTCCTAGAATGTGGACTGCAATTTCTTTGGAGGTGCTTTTTGAAAGAGGAAGTGAGAATTTTAGAGTGACAAGTAAAAGCAAAATGACTTGAGATTTCCCTATATCAAATTGTAGGTGACAGACTTTACTGTGAGTCTCAGGATCAAGCTCTTTATGATGACCACACCTTGTCCCTATGTACCACAGCAGCTTTAAAGTCTTGGGACAGGATTCAGGAACTATGAAAAAGAGTTGAGTCATAACTTAGGGTTAAACAGGGTCAGAGAGAATCTTTTAGTGACTTTTTGCAGAGACTAACTAGGGCTGTTGGAGGAGTTAATTTCATTGGTTAAATAAAGAAACTGCCTTAGCCCTTTAATAGGACAGAAAATTAGGTAGGCAGAGTAGACAGAACAGGATGCTGGGAGGAAGAAGCCGAGTCAGGAGTCGCCATGATTCTCCCACTCCAGACAGGCGCAGGTTAAGATCTTTCCTGGTAAGCCAGCTCGTGGTACTACACAGAATATTAGAAATGGGTTAGATCAATATGTAAGAGCTAGCCAATAAGAGGCTGGAACTAATGGGCCAGGCAGTGATTAAAAGAATACAGTTTCCGTGTAATTATTTCGGGGCATAAGCTAGTCGTGCAGGCGGCCGGGTGCCGGAGACGCAGCCCCACCGCTCATATTACAACAGAGTGGCACCCAACGTGCTATATTGTTTACAAATGTTCTTTTACATTTAAAGGGAGATATGATATAGATATGAATAATTTGCATTGGTGTGGATTTGAAGGTCAATTTTGTTATATGTATATGCATATTTCTAATCTTGATTAAGGTATTGTGATTGTATAGTTCATTTAAAAATGTAATGAATATAGGTTGTTAATGGATAATCATCGATAATTGTCAAGCTTTTAGTCATGTTAGATTTTCTAGATGTGCATAGATATATTTCAGCTAGATAGGCATTCTTCATATCTTTCAAAGACTGCAGAATATGGCATTTAATGTTTTAATAACTTAGGGCTTTTCATTGATAATGAGACACGTCTGCTCCTGGCAGCACCAATCTACTTCAAGAGGAAGATGGGCACTGAAGAGGCTCCTTAAGGAGTTTGATAGCCATTTGGGCAAGAAACTGCTCTTGCCTGAACTGGTGCATAAACTGGACACGGAGAACCCGCAGAAAGAGGACTGCTGAACTTGCCTAAAGGTGAGATGGTTTTTCGGGGTTCCTGACTCATAAAAGAGTCTGCGAGACATTCTGCAGGACACAGCAAAAAGTGACTGAACTGTCTTTGGAATTTCCTGCTTGATGAAAATGTCTGCTGGATACTATGGGCCTGAAGGCTGAAGATGGATGCCCCAACAGTACAAAAGAACTTTGGGTGACTGTCCAGGCAGTGAGATGTCTCTGTCATTTCTAGAGTTTTGGATCTCTTGTTTGCTTAGGTAATATTATATCCTTCTGGAGTCTTTGATGGAGTTGAAGAATGGTTAGTTATAGTTTTCCTTAGTTATGATAAAGGATAAAATAGATATAAATATTGCAACTGTAATTCTTGCTTGATAACTGTTTTGCTATATGTAATCTTACTATGTTAAAATGAAAGCATTTCTTTTTTGTTTAAACAGAAAAAGGGGAAATGATGGAGGAGTTAATTTCATTGGTTAAATAAAGAAACTGCCTTAGCCCTTTAATAGGACAGAAAATTAGGTAGGCGGAGTAGACAGAACAGGATGCTGGGAGGAAGAAGCCGAGTCAGGAGTCGCCATGATTCTCCCACTCCAGACAGACGCAGGTTAAGATCTTTCCTGGTAAGCCAGCTCGTGGTACTACACAGAATATTAGAAATGGGTTAGATCAATATGTAAGAGCGAGCCAATAAGAGGCTGGAACGAATGGGCCAGGCAGTGATTAAAAGAATACAGTTTCCGTGTAATTATTTCGGGGCATAAGCTAGTCGTGCAGGCAGCTGGGTGGCGGAACACAGCCCCGCTGCTTCATATTACAACAGGCTGTAAAAATAGGGGTAACTGACCCAGAAGCTATATGTATAATAATTGAATTTTTTGCTTATGAGAATGCCAGCATTGAGTGCAATTGATCCTTGGGCCTTTAAAGATCATATCAGCATCCATGGATGAATGGATCTTGTATACAATGAATTTCAAGACACTTGACTATGATACTGAAGTATGGATAGGAGAAGCAATTTCTAATGGTAAGAGAAGACATCAGAGTATCAAATCTTTTAATGCTCAATAGCTCCACCCTGTGCCAATACTTTGTAAGTCAGCCATTGGAAAAATACATAAGTAATTTTCTAAGTCTATAATCTACCATTACATAGATAACATTTAGTTATCTGATTCAAATACAGATACTTTTTTAAATTAATTAATTTATTTCTTTATTAAAGATTTCTGCCTCCTCTCCGCCACCGCCTCCCATTTCCCTCCCCCTCCCCCAAACAAGTCCCCCTCCCTCGTCAGCCCTAAGAGCAATCAGGGTTCCCTGCCCTGTGGGAAGTCCAAGGACCACCCACCTCCATCCAGGTCTAGTAAGGTGAGCATCCAAACTGCCTAGGCTCCCACAAAGCCAGTACGTGCAGTAGGATCAAAAACCCACTGCCATTGTTCTTGAGTTCTCAGTAGTCCTCAATGTCTGCTATGTTCAGCGAGTCCGGTTTTATCCCATGCTTTTTCAGACCCAGACCAGTTGGCCTTGGTGAGTTTCCAATAGAACATTCCCATTGTCTCAGTGTGTGGGTGCACCCCTCACAGTCCTCATACATAGAAAGGATGTTTAAAGAAGTAAAGAAAGTCTTGGCTAAATGGGGATTACAAATTACTCCTGAAAAGATACAAAGAGGAGATTCTGTTAATTACCAATGTTACACAATAGGCTTACAGAAAATTAGAACACAACAGGCACAAATTAGGAGAGACCAGTTGTGAACTCTTAATGACTTTCAAAGATTATTAGAGGAGACATTTCTAGTCTATGACTATCTAGCTGTTGGGATAACACCTGATCTAATAATTTATTTAAACAAAATCTTAGATGCTTATAAAGACTTAAATAGTCCCAGAAAATTAACAGCTGAAGCAGAAAATGAATTGATGATTGTTGAGGAGAAATTACAGGAGACACATGTGGATAGGGTAAATCCAAATCTTAATTGTATTCTAGTCATATTGCCTTCCATAATTTCTTCTACAGAAATTTTAATGCAGAGGAATGATATTATCTTAGAATAATTTTTTTTTACCACATAAACCAAATAAAATTAAAAACTTGTGTGGAAAAAGTCTCTGAATTAATTATAAAAGGTAAATTGAGACTTCATCAACTGGCAGACCCAGCAGAGATTATAGTGCCTTTTCCTGCTGCTGCAATAAAAAAGTTACGGGAAGACAATAAACCCTGGCAAAGGGCTTGTGTTAATTTTTTTTGGAGAAATTAATAGCAATTATCCAAAAAGTGATAGACTTTACCTTATAAAGAGAACTTCTTGGATTTTTCCTCGAACTGTACATAATGCACCAATAACTGGAGCCCGTACATTTTATATTGATGAAAATAAAACAGGGAAGGCAGGTTACAAGTCAGAAGAATTAAGTAAGGTGGAACAAAGCCCTTATAATTCTGTCCAGGAGGCAGAATTATATTCTATTATTATGGTACTAAAGGATTTCAAAGAACCTCTCAATATAGTTACTGATTTACAATATGCAGAAAAAGTTGTCTTTCATATTGAAGCTGTTGAATTCATACCAGATGATACAGAATTGATTTTCTTGTTCATCCAGGTGTAAGACATAATCAGGAATAGGTTTTTTCCTGTATACATAACACACATTTGATCCTATACAGGTCTTCCAGGTCCTCTAGCACAAGGTAATGCATAAATTGAACAATTATTGATTGGAAGTGTGTTGCAGGCCTCTGAATCTCATAAAAACATCGTGTCAATAGCAAAGATTTAAAGAAAGAGTTTTCTATTACATGGCAACAAGCTAAGGAGATTATAAAGAGGATTTATACTTGCTCTTTCTATAATCAAACACCATTGCCTACAGGGAGTAACCCTAAGGGTACTCAAAGAAATTAAATCTGGCAGATGGATGTGTTCCACTTTACAGAATTTGATAAATTAAAATATGTACACCACACCATAGACATGTATTCAGGTTTTCAATGGGCTCAGAAAAAGCTGATTCAGTAATCACACATTTATTAGAAGTTATGGCCATCATGGGCATTCATGCACAAATAAAGACAGACCATGGTGCAGCATATGTATCTAATAAAATGAAGCAGTTTTTTGATTATTATAATATAAAGCACATTACAGGTATACCAAATAATCCTACAGGTCAGGCAGTTATAGAAAGGCCAAATCATACTATAAAGTATATGGTGAACAAACAGAAAGGGACAGAAAATACCACAAGAAATAGATTGCATAATGCTTTATTAACCTTGAATTTTTTAACACTATGAGAAAGGATCAACAGCAGCAGAGAGGCATTGGGTAATTCAGAAAGAACTTCTGAATAGAATCAACCAGTATATTTCAAGGATGAATTGACTTCACAATGGAAACCAGGAGATGTGCTACATTGGGGAAGTGGTTTTACTCTTGTTGCCACAGGAGTAGAAAAATTATGGATACCATCAAAATTAATAAAGATTCGTTTTGAAAAGGAGAAACCTATTGAAACAGAAATGACAGCTCCTCCAAAATGGTGACAACCATGTAGGTGGTAAGGAAAGTCATATAGGGATGGGGCAGAGACATGCTCTTATCTTCTCAGGAAAATTACACATCTTCAAAAATTCAAGAGACCCTGGATGTTTGAATGCTAACAGAATGAAAAATAACTATCCACTAAGGATCATCTAGAAAACAGAATATGGATTATGTACAAAGTTACTGGTTACACTTACATTTACACATACACACACACACAAAGACAGACAGACAGACACACAAACACACACACACACATATATATTCAGCTGGTTTTGGAGTTGGACAATGGCTCTGTACTTCTCTAAATCCAAGTGTGTTGTTAAAAGGAACATTCAAAGATTCTGTCTCATATTGGGAGCCATCTGGTATGGAACAGAAGGAAAACTTTAGGGAAAAAAATTACTTTCTCCGTGCCTATTTTGTCTATATCATATTCTTCATTGTATGTATGTTTATATGTATGATGTTTAAATTTTCCATGATGAACAATAGATTTTCCTATGTATCCTTTTCCTGAAGTAATCTTTGAAGTTTCCAGGAAGAAGATGGGGCCCCACAGCAACCACTCCACCTAATTGAGATGTCATGATGTAGATAGTGCTACTATAAGTCCATTTTGGGTACCAGCTGCTGAGGTGGTGCACCTTCTCATATTCTGGCCAGAACACCAAATGAGAACTTTGAAAAGAAAAAACCTATTGACTCTTCAGAAATTGTTTGCAACTATACTAGACAGTAATTTTGGAACTTAACCACCACTTAATTTTTTGCATCATCCCATTAAGAGAACATCACCCCTGTGACAGCGGAAAGCAATTCTAGAAGATGACACTCCCATCCCAAAAAAGTTTGTCCATATGATTGGGAACACTGTTTATGGGTTGTAGATTATTACTTGTACTAGACAGAGGGTTGAGGAAAAAACTATGTTTGTTCAAAAAAAGGGGGGATAGTAATAGTGGGTAACAGAGTGAATACTTGTGAGCTATTATTTATGGATAATTTACATTGGTATAGTTTTTGCATATTGATACAAGTTCAAATTATATTTGTTACTTTTGTTTACATTGTCTGTACATATATACAAAGTTATTTTGTCAGATTATAGATGTGCATGTTTCTACATTGGTTTATAACATTTTGTATATTGATTCAACTTTTAGGGTATATTTTAATTTTGCATTATATATTACTCCTACCTCTGGTCAAGATACAAGTATTAATTATTGTAAGTCAATAATTATTCATGCTTGTTGAACATACAGTCAGATCAAATATGTTCTTTAGATACATAGGGATTGTATTCTGTCTAGATAGGTATTCTTCAAACACTTCAAGAATCTGTGGAACATGACATTTAAATAATTTAGGGTTCTTTTGACATGAGACATGATTGCTTCTGACAGCACCAATCTATTCCCAAGAGAATGTTGGACACTGAAAACACTCCACTTGGAGCTTGTTTTCCTCTTGGCAAAACTGGCCTTTGGGCAAGGAACTAACAATGCCTCAACCACTGACAAGTAATATAGTATCTGGAAATGGATAAGCAGGACTGTCAAATCTTGTCAAGACAGGGTAAAATGGTTTTGAAAAATTTTCTGCCTCTGAAAATGGTCTGTCAGTTACACTATGCCTTAGCCAAAGTTGGTTGCTTCAACATTGCAAAATGAGACTTTGGGTGATTGCTCAGGTAGCTAATTGTCTCTATCACATTTTGCTCACTTTGGAAGCTCCTTGATCATACTTCCTGCCTGCTCAAGTAATATTATCTCCCTTCTCAGGCCTGTGATGGGGTTGAAGATTACATAGTCATAGTTATGGTACTCTTATGTTCTAGCCAAGCCATTTCCTCTACAAGACTTAGACTCCATAGGGTAGAATGTTTAATAAAACATTTAGCATATGTTTCTTGCTTAATATTCTTTATGCTGGTTGTAATTCTAATTATACTTGATATCTGTTCCTAGTGTATATAGTTATGTATTGAGTTTGGAACTCTCTTATGTAAACAAAAAGGGGAGGTGCTATGAGAGCACATTCTGCTCCTTCAGCCAATAGCCTTTAAGATACCAGCCTACTGGGGTGTGATCTCTTATAGTTTAAAAAGCAGTGGGAACTGTGTGCCTTCTCTCTTGCTTCCAGCTCCCTTCCTGGCTACTAAACTCTGTTTTCTGTTCATCTCAGAGGACTGTTGTTTAGGACGGTGACCTGTAAGTTTTTTCCCTTAAATAAATAACCCTTTTTATAATCAATAAGTCTGAACTGGTGTGGGATTGTTTTACAGCATTATCTGTTAATGTGGAAAACATTTTGTGTTTTTTCTTGAACCTTAGAGGGACAGATACAGATATACTCTTTAGAGCTGAAGACTCAACAGTCACTTTTCCTAACATTTTGAGAAGTTAGAGGTCCTGAATTAACTAATATCCACTGCACCAAGATATGGATGTAAATATAAACATTCAGAAGGCAGTTTGGTATATACCCATTTATCTAAATATCAGTAGAAACTTCCTCCTACCCAACCCCGGGCATCCCAGTATGTCTTTTTGTTCATGTTTGTAGTAATAGGAGTGGCGGCCCACTTCCCGCCACCCGGCTAGCTTTATCCGAAATAATTACACAGAAATTGTATTCTTTTAAACATTGCTTGGCCCATTAGCTCTAGCCTCTTACTGGCTAATTCTCACATCTTGACTAACCCATTTCTATTAATGTGTGTAGCACCACGAGGTGGTGGCCTACTGGGAAGGATCTTAACCTGTGTCCATCTTGGAGAGGAGAGCTATAGCATCTGCCTCACTGCCTTCTTCCTCCCAGTGTTCAGTTCTGTTTACTCTGCCTACCTAATTTTCTGTCTCAACAAAGGCCAAGGCAGTTTCTTTATTAACCAATAAAAATAACATATAGACAGATGACCCTCCTCCATCACATGTTTACAGTACCAGGCCTCAAATTCAACCAAAAAGTGGAGGTTACTATCAATCTGGCTACTATAGCAGCTGCAGGACCATTTTGCTTCATGATGTGGATATTTTAGTATGCATCATCCACTGCTGGGTGAGTCCTCTGACACTTTTTCTTCTCTAACAGCCTACATAACACCTTTGGACACTATTAATGCTACCCAGTGTGGGAGAGACTTCTAGCTTAACTCCATTATGATTGCTCTGTGTTTTGCATCCCAAGTATGTGATCACCAGTAATTGGGTCTTACTGCATAGTTCTTTTTAATTCATTTAAAAATATTTATTCATTTATTCTTCTCTCCTACATTACATCTGAGCACGTTTTCCCTCCCTCCATTCCTCCTAGTTCTTGTGAGTAATCAAGAGCTTTGACACAAGCCTCTGTTGTTTTGGGATCTTCTGGGTGCTTCCTGGCTAACACATCTTGTGAAGATTTTGTTTAAAAACCTCCAGCTTCTGAATACAGCATTGTCTATTCATGTACAATCCTTCTGTTCAAACTTAGAGAATACAAATTCCAGACTTTAGTTACCATATAAATTAGGTCTCTACATGTTTTTTCCTATATCCTCAGTTCTGGTTAACACTTCCTGCAGTTCCTACCCACTCACCCTCATTCTCTTTTTAACCTACCCAGCTCTCCTGTTCCCCTCTCTCCCTTTATGGCACATGTGTTTCATCTTCCCTCCCTTTAAGCCCTACTCCCACACTCTCATGGCTCCTGCTTTACTGCCCGGTCTCTATGGACACCCACTCCCACTTAAACCAAAACTACAAGCTTAAACTAGGATCATCACAGGTAGACTAGCATGGCATTTGTCTTCCTCTGTAACTTGAGGGGCTGGCTTGTTTGTTGTTGGGATTTTTGTTTTGCCCGGTACCCCACAACTGTTTAGCCTCAAAGAAAATCACACATAGGTCTCCATAAATTATAAACTAATTGGCCCATTAGCTCTAGCCTCTCATTGGCTAACTCTCACATCTTGATTAACCCATTTTTCTGATCTATGTTAGCCATGTGGCTCAGTACCATTTTTAGTGGGGCAGATCACATCCTGCTCCTTTGGTGGTCTGGACAGGAGTGGGAGGAATCAACTTCCTCCTTCCCAGAATTCTCTTGTAATAATTACATCATTTCTACTTCCTGACTGGTTTTTCCGCCTAGATTTCCTGCCTGGTCAATCAGCGTTTATTTATAACATGATTGACAGAATGCAGACAATTCTCCCGCACCATTCCTCAACCTCAACCTCACTAGGTATCATATGCTTCAGTTGCACATTGTACTGAAAATTAATAAATTTAGCTTCCTGTAGTCTCATCTATAACAACTATGTATTAATTAACTTTTAATTGCAGTCTCCTTGTTCTTCACACATGTATAATGCCAAAACTTATATTACAACAATACATGTATTTTACCTGATTTCATCAGATTTAGATAAACTTTACAAGAAAAAAAAAGGTTTTTTTTTTATTTTTTATATTTTTGACAAGAGCCTTTAATGTAGGTGTCAACTCTTCTGGGTTTTTTGTTTGTTTGTTTGTGTTTTTAATTACAATCACCTGTAATAAAACTAAATAAGTGTATTCTCTTCTTCTAAGAACCTGGGGATTGTATTCTAGTGCTGAAACTGGAGAATTTCTAGTCTGCTGTGACATGGAGCACTAAGAGCCTTATTTGGCTGAGGCTAGATGTTGGTCTTCTCTTTAGTCCTTCATAAGTTCAACGGCTTCCTGAGAACAAAGACTCAGTGACTGCCAATCTTCACACATAGCATCCAAAGGAGGTCTAAGTCACTAGATGGTCCCTAAATAATTGACCAGATAAAAGGGATGCACTTCCCTACTGATTGGCAGAGGGGTACACTGTAAACCATGCAGTACAGGCTTCCCACTGTAATTTTTTTTGATTATGGTATTTGCCAGAGAAAGGCTTTAAAAGCTGCTCATTGTTCATGCTGTTATGCTAATTAACTGATCAGAGATTTACAAACCAGGTTTTACATGGTGTCCTTTGGATTGCCTGGGTGATTTGAATAACATGGTACTTATTAGTTCTTCTAAAGCTTTAAGCTTTAATATCTGAAATAAAGATAAAGAGCTTATCCCTTATTAAATCACTCTATTTCAACTATATAAGATTGTAAGGATGTATTACCCCTTTAAGCACATTTTATTTAGTTTCTGGAATAAGAAATAGAATGTGTGTGTGTGCGTGTGTGTGTGTGTGTGTGTAGTGTCCATGGGTGTCAACAAGTAAATTCTGATTTATGTACACTCCCGAAGTCCAGGGAGGTAGAAGCAGAGGTGGGTGTGAAAACAGCAGTGAAACAGCAAGTGAGCCCAAGCAAAGGGCCCAGCAGAAAGCATACCCAGGCATTCAGCCTGGATGTGGATCAGGTGAGGTTCAGAGGGGAGAAGCACTTGGCAGATCCATGTTGGTAACCTGGGATTAGTCACAAGTCAAGCTGGGATGATGGGAGCAGGCATCTGATGATCTGGAAGAATTAAAAGAAGATACAACTGGGTCAATCACTGGATGTGTTTTGAGCAGGTGCAGGAAAAGGTGGGCACACATATAGCAAGGGCTTTGTGCAAATCTCCTGGTGTCAAACAGGACACTATACATTGTATGGCTTAAACTTCTGGGATCTCAGTGCTTTTGTGATGATGAAAGGGATCGATACAAATGATCAGTCTTCTGAGACAGGGTACTGTTGGCCTTTGATAACTTCATAGACTGGTTGGTGTAATTCTTAAACATAATTTTCCATGTTAAGCATTCAGCCTGTGATTTTTAAAACCAGGTACAGATGAGTCCAATACTGCAAGTCATCTTTATCTCCAAACACATTATTAGCTCTTATTGGCTTCCACCTAGTATGTATTGATAAAATTATTCTTTTCTTTCTGCAATACTTCGGTCCTATATCTGAAGATGTAAACTGTCCCTCTCTGCCCCTGTAACTTAATACAAGCAATGCCAGTTTGAATTTAGAATGTTTCTGTGGAATTTTAGTACAAATTCACATTGACTTGGTAATCTAAATATTTTCCTTTTCTACTTGAAAGGTATATAGAAATTTCTGTATAATTGTTGTCTTAGTTAGGGTTTCTATTGCTATGATGAAGCACCATGACCAAAAGGCAAATTGAAGAAGAAAGGGTTTATTTGGCTTACACTTCAACATTACTGTTTATTGCTGAAGGAAATCAGGATAGGAACTCAAACAGGACAGGATCCTGGAGTCAAAAGCTGATGTAGAGGCCATAGAGGGGAGCTGCTTACTGGCTTGTTCCCCATGGCTTGCTCAACATGCTTTCTTTTAGAACCCAGGACTAGCAGTCCAAGGATGGCACCACCCACCATGGACTGGCCTCACCGCCGCATTAGTTGCTAAATGAGAAAATGCCTATGGTCGTTTGAAAGAAAACGGCTCTCAAAGGAAGTGACACCATTAGGAGGTGTGGCCTTGTTGGAGGAAGTATGTCACTATGGAGGTGAGCTTTGATGTCTCTTTTGCTCAAATTCCCCTCAGTGTGATAATAGGTTGCCTTTCTGTTGCCTTCAAGATGCATGGGTGCACTCTCAGCCCCAACACCACATCTGCCTGCACACTGTCGTGCTCCACATCGTGATGATAATATACCGACCCTCTAAAACTGTAAGTGAACCATCCCAATTAAATCTTTTTTTCATAAGAGTTGCTGTAATCATAATGTCTCTTCACAGTAATACAAACCCAAACTAAGATATTGCCTTACAACTGGATCTCATGGAAGAATTTCCTCATCTCAGGCCCTTTCCTCTCTGATGACTCTAGCTTGTGTCAAGTTGACAAACAGAACTAGCCAGCCCAATTGTCTTATGTTTCAAAACAATATTTTGTTATTGCTGCTAGGAACTATTGCTGAGCTTATTACCAACAACACAGTAAAACTGAGGAGTCAGAAGCTCCCTTGAGCCTGGGTTTACCAAATGGAACAGGCTGTGCTTGAACATTTGAACTCCAGTGATGCTTTGGCTCAGCTTTGTGTTGGGATTTGAAGGTGAACTTCTCTCTTTGCTCTCATAAGCTCATGGTTTTGAACACATGGTCCCCAGTTAGGGTCATTATTTGGAGAGGTCCTGAAACCTTTGGAGGGAAGCTTTGCTTTTTGGAGTGGGTCACTGGGGTTTTTTCTAGCCTAGCACTATTCTTCCTTTCACTGTCTGTTTGCTGTCTATAGTTACAAGACTGATCCTTCTGTTGCCATGATGGATGGTATCTCCTTGGACTATAAGTCAAAAGCAACCCCTTTTCAAGTTCTTGTCAGACTTTGGGTGAAAGCAATGAAAATCTTAAGAAATATAGCCTCCAAATATCTGTGCCTCAAAGCATGCCCAGCTAAGGTGTTCCAGAATTCTGATCTCAACCAAAGTCCCCACCTTAAAGGCAAATGAATATCTACAATGATGTTTTTGATAGCATCAATGTTTTCTGTAGATTTTACTCCTAAAACATGGCAATATCTCTGCCTCTTAAACTGGAGCAACACATACATGCTTGGGAGGAATTATGGTAGGAGGCGGGACTGATGTTGCATAGAGAAACACAGTGATTGTTTCCCTGCATTCATCTCACATAACTTCTAGCGTTATGACTGGTCCAAGTTATTTCACCTGTAAAATTAAAATAATGCTTGTACTTCTCTCACAGTATTAGAGCGAGGATAAAATATGCTAAGATTTGTTACACACTTAGAGGAATACAAGGCCTACAGTAGCATTCTGTGTTTGTTATGCATCATAGAATTTTGATTGTAATTATTGTATTCAATTGTTATTCATACTTGCCTGAAAGGAAGAGGAAAATAAGGGGACTTCATAACAACACATATAATAGAAAAGAGAATAGAAATAGGAACTTTTATTTTGAGCAATTTTCTTTCTACTTGGACACAACAGAAATTTCATTTTTTACCTAGCTGTTAGGTAACATGGTGAATATGATCCAAATGTTTTTTTATACTAGAGAGGTTTCTGACATAGAAAACACCAAAAAAGAGTTATTTGTAACAGATTAAATTTCTGTGCTGTTTTGAATATAATAATTAGATTGTGCTTTCATGACAAGCCTAATTATGAAACAATATTGACTGAGAATTCAGGAATTGTGAAATTAATACAAAATGACAATAATAAAGTATCTTGTAATTTACTGACAACCACAAAGCAAATTTATTCTACTCAGTCAAAACAAGAAAACAGATCTCACATAAAACTAGACTAGAAGAATCTTCATTGTTGATGCTGAGTATTCAAAGTAGATCACCCAAGAGCAATAGTAACTAAAAAGTGTTTCAGTAGATCCTTGGTGAGGGATATTAACCTAAAGTCCAACTGTGACATCATAATCAACATACCCACTTGCATAATTTCTTCCTGGAATTGCCTTCTATTTTTTGAAATCAGACTTTATTCTTTCGCAATAGGGGGTTGATATGCATTTGTGAATCCCAGAGTCAATGATTTACTGCCTAATATAATCTAAAAAAATACATCCTATAAACTAATAGTTTCTTGGAGAAAGAGATAGAATACACAATAAAGTGACCAAAGGCAGTTCAGGCATTTAATGTGGGGTATAATATTAGACATTAAAATGAAATATAATAAAAATATATGTGAAGGAGATGGAATGGTGGCATTCTGCTGAATAAATTGTGGGGGAAAGACTACTTGAGTCGATAGTACTATCTTTTATTTATAGCCTCTACTAGTATTTTGATTTCAATCACTGAACCTCTAATTAGTTTTCAGAGATGGTTTTATATGCCTTCTGAGTAAAGGGAAATTGTCTGCTTTGATTGGTCCACCAATTGGAACCTAATGTTAGGAAACAAAGTAGAGAAAATTTAAAAAAAAAAAAAGAGAGAAAGAAAGAAAAAATCAGCAGGGCTGGAAAGATGTCTCAGACCTCTTCAAGAGGTCCTGAGTTAATTCTCAGCAACCACATGGTAGCTCACAACCATCTGCGATAAGACCTGGGTCCCTCATCTGGCTTGCAGGCATACATACAGACAGAACACAATATTCATATTAAATAAATAAATCTTTAAAAAAGAAAACCATTCAACAATGTAGACCGTAGAACTGAAGATTCTCAGGGGAGATATAAATGAGTGGAAGATCGATTTCAAAAGCTAAAAACTTGGAGGGCAATGGAATAGCAGATAGTACTCTGAGCATGTGAAGAAAAACGGAGAAGGAAACTACGACACTGGTAGCAGATGCTTGTTTAAAGGAAACTGCTTTAAATTAGATGTATGCTGTTTTAATTTACCAGAACAAATGCAGGGAACATGGAGTTACAAGATTCTCATTTGTTAATGCCTGTATTAACAGTATGCATCCTATTTATAGAAAAATCATGAGTTAGAATGAAACAAAATTGTCTTTAAATAGTTTGAAAGCAAATACACATGGATAATAACATGTTTGCATTTAAAACTTGCATCAATCATAAACCATGTCACATATGCAAATAAATTATATTAGTATTATATTTTTGTATAATATATATGACATTGACTACAAATTATCTTTTTGACATTAAAAGGATTTAGATTATTTTGAGTAGGGTGTAGCTCAGTGGTAGAATCATTGTATAACATTCATAAGGTCCTTGGTTGTTTCCAGAATTGAACTAGTGTGCCTCCAATCTGTCTCTTCCTTATATATTTTTTTCCAAATATCACAGCCAGTTTCTTGGTCTTCTTTTGCTCATGTTCTATTGGCTTCTAACTCACTCTTAGTCCAAATTCTACAGATTGAACACCCTGTAGTAACACCTCAAAATTTCATAAGCCACCCTTCCTACAGCCCCATTGAACATTGGGTCCATAGGCCAGTCAAAGTTCCTCTTTTGCTGCTCAATTCACTTCTCAGAGGGTACTTCTCAGATGCCTTACACTTGAATCTAATTTCTGTTACTGCCTCACTATGACCCAACTCTGCAATAATACAACCAGACTACGGTTTCATTAAAATTTTTCATAATAATTAGGTTTCACTGTGATGAATATTGCAGTTTGTACAATGGTTTAGTAATGTTCTTTTGAAACATTTACCCATAATGATCTCAGGATCAGTACTCCCTGATTAAATTTTAAGGAAAATAAATAAATAAATGAATACTGAAATGATTATTTTGAGAATAACTATATTTGGTCGTAGGAATTTGAATGCTTGTTTTTAAACTGTGAGGCAGTACACTTTTAACTTAGACTCAGGGTTAAAATGGAGGGAAATGGTTTGACTGAACTAATTCAAGATTCTTTCAAGCAAAGGGTAGAAGGAGCATGTATAATTGTTGAGAATGCAGGAAGTATGTGAGTGGCAGTATGTGAGTGAACCAGATATTGTGGTTTACAAACTTCGTGTTCAAGCTACAGTTTTGGTTCATAGTCTTACTAACAGAAATTACGCACTGGAGTTGATGTGGGACTAATAATTGTTTATTAAACTAATTAAAGGTGGCATTGCACATCTTTAATCCCAGTACTCAGAAGACAGAGACAGGCAAATCTCTGAGTTTGAGGCCAGCCTGGTCAACAAGAGGAAATTCCAGGACAGGCTCCAAAACTACAGAAAAACCTTGTCTTGAAAAATAATTCTAATAAAATTCAGAAGGAGAGAAAGCAAAATCTTTTAGCAAATCACTAAGTAGCTATTGGTGCTGAATATGAAATGTTCGCATAGGCTCATGTTTTATTTCAATAGTTGAAGCATATTAAAACAGAGAACTGACCATTCTTTGGACTAGAATCTTGTATTTTATTAGTCACTGGGTTCTACAGATAAGCAGAGGGCTTTCTGGATAAGCTTCCCTTTAATATGGTCAAGTCTCCAGAAAAAAAAACATGCCCATAGCAAATCATTCCCAAATGTCACTGGCTAAATGGATGGAGCTCCCACAATACATCAGTATCAAGTTCTTTCTATTTACCGAAAGATTCTGCCTATTCACACATTATATTTCTCTTTTCAGAAACCAGTTTGGGAAAACTGCTCCATTCTGACTGGAGATTTCAGCTTCTTCACTCTATTCATGCTCCCTTCTGCAACTAGCATGCTTTGTTCCAAGAGGATAAAGAAAAATCCCACGTCCTTGGCAGACAGAAATAGAGGGTCTTTCTATCTGGTAATTTACTAAGCTAAAGACTTGTCTAGCAGCAGGAATGTTTTATTTTCGAGAGGAAAGAGCCTCTAATTTGAAGGGGTAGAGAGTAAACCAGCTTTTAGTAAAATCATCACCAAAATAAGCATACACAGTCAAAACTCAGTGACACTTGCTAGAGAGAGCTCCATGGTAACCTAGGAAATAAGAATTTAGAGTGTCAGGAAACAGAGAAAATCAAATTATTGTCAACTTGCTATTGGAACTTTGTTTCAGAAAATATATCATACAGTCAGTGGCAGACATTTAAAATGCCATGCTTCAAAGTATATTGCTTGTTTACTCTGTTCAACATTTTTAGTTTCAACCTTAATTATAAGATTCTTTTATTTCTGTGCCTACTTTTTATACCTTAGACCTTGATCCCTGTACCATGGGATTCATGTTCAGGACACATAGTCAACATATCAGCTTGCAAGCCAAATTCACACACCATATCCCTTACAGAGGAAACTTTCTTACTCATGTTAATTAATCTGACCAAGGTTCTACACACAAGGCAACAGCACAGCAATGGATTAAACTCAGCTTTCCCATCCTGTACTTGACATTAAAAGCATAGGGTTAGCTCCTAGTCACTGACTGAGTTATGTTCATTTTTTTCATTTTTACATCTGAAAAAAAATGATCTATTTAAAAAGCCACATGTCATTCTTTATATAAGTCCATGGCTGATATTTCTGAAGTTCCTTTGTTCTTTCAGCACATGAAACATGTTCTGTAGTGTTGCTGCTGCCCTGACTCTGATCACTGTGAGACTGACTGAGGCTTCCTGAACCTAATTTCACTTAACCTTCACAATTTCTTTAAAAAATTTCATAGAGGCTAAGATTCAGTGTCAAGTAAAATCTAATTCAGTTATGGTATTTACCTTAGTATCCCAGTGAGCACAATGAAGAGATTTTAATTCCCCTTAAAGCAGGTACCCTGACTAATTATACCTGAATTCATCAAACAGTGTCAAATACATTGTTGCTTATTCTTTGGGTGACATATAATATTTATAATGGGTTGAGCATGGATGAAGGAGGAGGTGTATCTCATCCCAAAAGATGTCTTGTATGCAGCAGACCATGGTTTCCACGAAATATTAACTTGATCTATCATCTTGGGCAAGACCTTAATGAAGTATGGGGCTATGAGTATGTGTTAAGGCCAACACACTGGTGGTTCAAAGTCTACTCTGGACTAGAAAAAGCTTTCCAGTACATTGTCAAGTATTTTGTAATTTCATAGAGCCTTCATTCTGAATGTTCACACCTAAGTCATCACATGTCTTATGCTAGGTGAGTGACACTTGTTTTTAGTTCTAACTGCAATTGATTAATTGTCATAGAAGAACACACATATTTAAAGAAGGGTTGTGGCCAAGGTACTGTGAAGTGATGGAGCTGACATTTTTTTCCCCAACTGAGACTAACTCTAAAATTTATCCTTTTAAAAGAAGCAACATTTCCCTATCTTCTTGCAAACTGGCTCTTTCCAACCTATATTCAGGACTGTTCCCTCAGTAATGGTTTGTTTAGAATCTCTTGGGCTGATATAATATTTTCAAAGGAAAAAAATTCAGAAATTTGAGTGGGAGTGATAACACAACTGATAACATACTTACTGTGTATACATTTGTACGTGCATTCAAAATTCCCATCATGCACATAAAAAAATCAAGCTTGGTGGCACATGCCTATTAACCCAGAACTGGTGAGGAGGGGATAGTGGAGAAAAGATCACTGTAGCTCATTAGCTACCTAATCAAACTAATCATGAAACTCAGGATCAGTGAGAGACTTTGCTTCAAAATCTAAAGTTAGAGAGCAATTGAGGAAGACACTCAATTGACCTCTGCCCCACCCCCCACTTCAGGGATTCTATAGTTGTTGGTGAAATCCTACTTTCCTGCTCTGTGATTAGCTTGTACCTTGACTCCACATGGTGAAAACCCTTCTCAGTAGTCACAATCTGTAACCTGCCCTGCTCCTATAGTTCATAAGATTCCATAAATACAGGGTTTGATAGAACAAAGTTAAGAGTTACCAGTTCAAATTTCTTCTCATCTTTAAATTCATTAAGGTCTAATATTGTAACTTGTATGCATTTAGAAAAGCTAGAAAAATAAGCAAAAGAAATGCAGTGAAGATGGATCCTTTTATAGTTTTACAAAAAGTGATTTGGTTTTAATTATCTACTTAGCTTTTATATGTTTATAGTGTTTATAAAACTTTAGGTTTTATATGCTGAGCACCAGAACAGGTGCTAAGTACAGTAGAAAGCATACCATTCCATTTATTTGTTAATATATAGCATAGTAATATTCACATAACCATGGATATTTTGCTTTATTCAGAAAAAAAAACTTTCAAAAATTTCAGGCATTTTCATTATAACATTCAATACTCATGACACCTCTAAAAAACACATATCACTGACTCAAAATTATAGTTACTACCCCTGTAAGAGAAAGAAGTTGAGACATTCGGAAAGATTTCTGACCCATGTTTTCTGGTTATGAGGGTGACTGCCTGAGTATATGTCTGAGTGACTGCCACACAACTCTAAGATTTGAGTTCAAATTCCAAGAATTCACATAGAAATCCACTTATGGGGATATGTGCCTGGAATACTAGTGCTTGAGAGACAGAGACAGAAGAATCCCAGAGAATCAAGTAGTCAGGACTCTAGGCACAGCAAGGGACATACTTTCAAAAATATAGGTCAAGATTTTTCTAGCTAGGGTTTCTATAGCTGCAAAGAGATAACATGACCATCACAACTATTATAAAGCAAAATATTTAATCGAGTGGCTTACATTTTCAGAGGTTTAGTCTGTTATGATCATAATGGGACATGGTGGCATGCACGCAGACATGGTGCTGGAGAAGCAGTTGACTCCTACACCTTGATTTGTAGGCAATAGGAAATAAACTGCATTAGGCCTGACTTGATCATAAGAGACCTTAAAACCCACACCCACAGTGACACAATTCTTTCATCAAGGTCACAGCTACTGCAAAAAGGCCAAATCTCCTAACAGTGCCACTCCCTATGAGCTTATGGGTGCCAATCACATTCAAACTAACACAAGAGTGATGGAGAAAACCACCTAACGTTGACTTTTGACTTTCACATGTATATGCATGAACACACTTGTGTGTACACACATCATGTACATTCCAGTATTCTACTTGAATACACCATAAGGTGACCTTCCATTGAATTACTAAATTAATAAAATAGAAATTAAGAAGGAGATGGAAGCCCTCTAGGCCATGACTCTTAATTCTGAATGATGGACAGAGTTTCCAAGAAGAAGATGAAAAGAGGGCACATTTCAAACCAAGACACTGGATCACCTGATAGAAATACCACCACATGTTCAGCGCAATACATTAGTCAATCAACATGAAAGTAGTAAAGGATCAACATTAAGCAGGGTTTAGATCAAGATGGTTTAGAGATACGTGTTTCAAACCGTCAGTGCTATTTTTTTCAGTCTGTGACCTTCACCATGCTTGGAACTCCCTGAGAGACAATAGTGCTCTCTATCCTGATCTGCTTCTGCTTCTACCGAGCTGGAGAAACGTAGTTTCTTGTTTTAAAGGTCATTTTAAATCTTCATGGTGTTCTTTCTGACATTTACAATTTTGATAGTTTCCCTTCAAGGAACTCCTAGTACGTCAAGTTTTGTCCTGTGGAATTTATAACTTAATAATTTTCTCTATTTTCTCCTATCCTAAATAAGTGAATTTATTTGATGACTTCAGTCGGATAATAACTTTTAAAAAACTGAGCCTCTATTTATTAGTACCTATGGAACCTATATTCCAAATGTACTGTCAAACAAAGATAAAATCTATTTAAGATCACAGATTCAAGCACAGAAGAAATAGAAAGGAGGCTGAAGGTATGGATTTGACACACATACTAAGAATATGAGAAATCAAGTCTCTGAAGATACTGACATAGAAAGGAAGCAAGGTGATAAGCATACTTCTTATCATCACTGTGAGAGACAAAGTTATATTTTAAGCTTCAATTACTATGCTTAGGCATACTATCTATGAAACAAAAAAGCCTCTGGTCTGCAAGCCCCTTACCCTAGGAGAGATAGTTCCTGAAATGTTGGAGGCTATTGTTTATGGGAGATAATAAGCCATACGCTTTTCATCCCCCAAATGTTGTAAGGAGGCCACTTGTTTGTTTCCCAGGGGCCTGGCAGATTAGACCCAAAATAACCATAGAGATACTGTATTAATTAAATCACTGCTTGGCCCATTAGCTCTAGCTTCTTATTTGTTAACTCTTAAACCTTAATTTAACCCATTTCTGTTACTCTGTGTATCACCACATGACATTGGCTTACCGGGTAAAGTTCCGTCTGGCTCTAGCAGGGCTACATGGCTTCTCCTGACTCGCCCCTCCACTTCTTTCTCCCAGGATTCAGTTTAGTTTTCCCTGCCTAGCTAAGTTCTGTCCTGCTATAGGCCCAAAACAGTTTCTTTATTCATTAATGGTAATCACAGCATACAAGAGGGACTCCCACATCACCTCCCCTTTTCTGTTTAAACAAAAAGAAAGGCTTTAACTTTAACATAGTAAAATTACATATAGCAAAACATATATCAAGCAAAAATTAAAGTTACAATATTTATATCTACTGTTTCTTTTATCATAACTAAGGAAAACTATAACTATCTTATTCTTTAACTCCAATAAAGATTCCAGAAGGAATCCCTAAGAAAACAGAAAGTGCATTGTAAGCGACTTCCAAAACTCTAGAATTAATAGAGACATCTTGCTACCTGGAGAGTTACCCAAAGTTCTACTGTAATGTTGGGGCATCTATCTTCAGCCTACAGACCTATAGTGTCCAACAGACTTTTCCATGAAGCAGGAAATTTCTTTTTGTCCATAAGAATGTCTAGCAGACTCTTTCATAAAGCAGGAACCCTGAAGGATCTTCTCATCTTTACGCAAGTTCAGCAGTCATTTCTCTGAGGGTACCACGTGTCTAGTTCATCAAGCAGATGAGGCAAGAACAGTTTCTTGCCCAAATGGTTAGCAAACTTCTTAAGGAGCCTCATTGATGTCCATCATCCTCTTGAAGTAGGTTGGTACTGCCAAAAGCAGATATGTCTCATTGTCATGAAAAGTCCTAAGTTCATAAAACATTATAAATGGTATATTCTGTAGTCTTTGAAAGGTTTGAAGAATGCCTATCCATCTGAAATATATCTCTGTACATCTAGAAAATATAACTAACATGACTACAAGCTTGAGTATTATAGATGATTCTCTAGTAATCTATATTTCTTAGTTATACATTACATTTTTAAATAAGTTGCACAAACACAATACCTTAATCAAGAGCAGAAATATACATATAACAAAATTGATATTAAATGTGTACCAATAAAAAAAGATCTATACCAATGAAAATCTCTATAGTATATCCCCCTTTAAATGGAAACAAACATTTATAAACAGTATTTGGGAATATGGGCGTAGTTCTCTCCAAACTTCTTCCTGCATTTTGTTAGGTGAAGTAATTTTTTTAAGGGATATTCAAGGTGATTTTTCAGGGGACCTTGATCCATCAAACACATTAGTCTGGAAGTGAGCCACAGATCCTCATCTTCTGTGTAAACAAAAGAAAAAACTCTTTTCCAAAGCAACATGTCCTTAGACTCAAATTCTGAAGTCAAGATACCTTTAAAGTATATGTGTTTGTTACTTAGCTCCTTCACAGTCACAAATCAAAAGAAAACACAATAATATACATATCCAGGCTTTCTGTATATATTCCATTTTTACACAGCTTATTAGTTTTTTACTTCTTTAGTCTACGACTGACTGTACTGTCTTTTTAAAGACTTGACCTTCTTTAATACTATTTAGTTCTTTTTGTAACTTTCTATATTCTTTGTCTTCTCTCCCAAGCCTATGCATATTTATCCAACATTGTGACCTTTTTAGAAGTCTTTCATGTCCTATTGTATATCTGTAATTCTTTACTGTCGAAGAACACTTCTTAAAATGCTAAGTCCTTCTTGTGAACTTAAATGATGCCATTGCTAGGGGAAATATGGCATTGCCTGCTTGCTCTGCCCAGTCCTGCATGGCAGAGCTGTTTTCTGTATCTGAGAGCCATGGTACATTGCTCCATTTTTAGGCAAACAGCAGGTCTATGTTGCCATTAAGCAGTTCATAGCAGTCTGCTCACAAAACCCCATTTAAATGCTCTATAGCCAGACCTCCTGAAAAAGAGAGCCATTTGTGCTGGAGAGCCAGTAAGCTGCTGCTTTTTTCTTAAAGAAGCTGCACAGTTTTTACTGCACCTCTCTTAAAGTACCCACAGTGCCCTGCTCATCATGAGCATATCTAGAAAAAAAATTGTGGCTACCAAAAGCCATGCATAATTCTGTTCTTTTGTGTCTAAAATTCCTTTTTACGCATTCTCAGGTTTGTATGTGGATGTAGCTACCTGCATTGGCATGCCAATTTGTTGACGGAGGGCTGCTTGTTTTGTTCCTGGCTGCTTGGCAGCTCAGACCTGAAATAATCACACATAAACTATATTATTTAAATCACTGCTTGGCCCATTATCTCTAGCTTCTTATTGGCTAATACTTATATCTTAATTTAACTCATTTCTAGTAGTCTTTGTATTGCCATGTGGATGTGGCTTACCAGATAAAGTTCCCAGTGTCTGTCTCTGGTAGCTTCTTTTGACTCCTCCTTCTTTCTCCTAGCATTCAGTTTAGTTTTCCCCACCTAGCTAAGATCTGCCCTGCTATAGGTACAAAGAAGTTTATTTATTCACTAGCTGTAATAACGCATATAGAGGGGACTTCCACATCACCTTAAAAAGTTTATTTGACTCTATCTCCATCCATCGCTAGATGAAGGTTCTATGGCGATATGCAAGATATTCATCAGTATGATTATAGGATAGGTTCATTTCAGGTTCCCTATCCTCAGGTGCCCCAATGAACTAACTGGGGACATTGCCCTGGGCATCTGGTAGCCATTCCAAGTTCAAGTCTCTTGCCATCCCTTAGGTGGCTCCCTTACCTAAGGTATGAGTTTCCCTGCTCCCCTATTGAACCTTCCTTTATCCGCAATCACCCCGATTCCCCCAGTTCCCCTCATCCTCTCCTTCACACTTTTCTCTCCCCATCACCCCTCATCCCCATCCCACCCCACCCCCAAGATTCCAATTTTTTGCCCATCAGTCATGTCTATTTCCCATAGCTGGGAGGATAGAGACCAGAGACCCACACTGAAGCACCGGACTGAGCTCCCAAGGATATAATGAGGAGCAGAAGGAGAGAGAACATGAACAAGGAAGTCAGGACCATGAGGGGTGCACCCAACCACTGAGACAGTGGGGCCGATCTATTGGGAGCTCACCAAGGCCAGCTGGACTGCTACTGAAAAAACATGGGATAAAACCGGACTCTCTGAATGTGGTGGATAATGAGAGCTGACGAGAGGCCAAGGAGAATGGCACAGGAACTTTCATCTGGCGATAGATCGAGAGAGAGACAGAGACCCAAATTGGAGCAACGGTCTGAGCTCTTAAGGTCCAAATGAGGAGCAGAAGGAGGGAGAACATGAGCAAGGAAATCAGGACCACGAGGCGTGCACCCACCCACTGTGACAGTGGAACTGATCTATTGGGAGCTCTCCAAGGCCAGCTGGACTGGGACTGAATAAGCATGGGTTGAAACTGGACTCTTTGAACATGGCGGACAATGAAGGCTGATGAGAAGCCAAGGACAATGGCACTAGGTTTCGATCCTAATACATGAACTGGCTTTGTGGGAGCTTAGCCTGTTTGGATGCTCACCTTCCTGGGCCTGGATGGAAGTGGGAGGACCTTGGTCTTCCTGTAGGGCAGGGAATTTGGACTGCTCTTCAGTATCGAGAGGGAGGGGAATGGACTGGGGGGAGGAGAAGAGGAGTGGGGATGGGGGAGGGGAGTGGGGGGAGGGGGCAATGTGTGGGAGGAGGGGGAGGGAAATGGGAAACGGGGAGCAGTTGGAAATTTTAATTAAAAAAGAATAAAAAAAAATAAAAAAATAAAAAGTTTATTTGACCCATCTGCACCAATGTGCTTGATCACGTATAGGATCACATATAGGATGTCAGAATATATGCTTTCTCCTGATTGGACCGGATGGGAAATGCAAAGAATTATGGGTTTCTCTTCTTAAGCCACTACAAACTATGATTCTGGGACATTTCCCAGGAACCTGGTTATGGACCTGGTCAGAGCCATCTACCTGACCAGTATTTAAATAAAGCTTGCTTCAAATTAGAATCCCAGTGGTGGTCTTATTCTCAATCAGTGGAATGCACAAAGGTACATCAAGTCTTAATTAGCAACCACATGAGGGGAGTGTTGTAAAGACTCATTAGCTGGGAGTAGACATCCATCATGACTCTCTGTGAAACCATACAGTGGAGAGATAGGGATCTGGCCACAGATGCAGCTCATGGGCACTGCCAGGTCTATGAAAAAAAAAGTACAGGAGAAACAACAGCAGTAATATCTGCCAGGAAACTCTGAGGAAAGATGTAAATAGCTGTCCACAGATAGAGACATGACATGCTCTGGGGAACTCTCCTGCCATGTCTCTCCAGAATATTCTCAACATTCCATACCTCACCTGACATCAAAGAGCAACGCTGACTGAATCCAGCTAGGGAGTTATGTTTTATTTTGTTCTTTTTTCCTCTGCGTGTATGTGCATGTGTGTGTGTGATCATGAGTGTGTGTGTGTGTATTGTTATCATATATAAAGAGGTGGGGGAGAAGTCCCATGAGGGGTGGTGCTGGGTCACCCAAGGTCTTAGTGAATCCCCTGGCAGGTTGCCTAAGATCTCAGCAGGAGACAGACAGATACATAGATAGATATGCCATGCAGAAAAAGTTTGGGTATAGAGTTTATTTAGTGAGTTATAAGGGGAAAGGGAAGAGGAAAAGGGAAGAAAGGGAGAAGAAAAAAGGGGAGAAGGGGGAAAAGAAAGAGAGGCAAAAGTGCCTCCTCAGAAGAAGGGCAGACAGAGATGGGGAGAGGTTGGGAGTGGGTGGGGCTTGTCTCTTAAAGGGACAGGGTACCCAGGTGACAGAACAGGTAAGCAGATTACACATACCCATATTTTTTCTTATAATAAAAGGCAGGAAATTCGGAATAGCAGGTTGAAGAAACTGGGACAGCAGATTCTCAAGACTGCTTTCTGCTTATATATGGGCATCAAAATCTTTCTTGAGGGGCCTGAGAGTGCTGGTCACATCCTGGGGTAGCTGGTCTCTTTACTCCTGTCCAAGATTTATGGTGTGAAACTTTCTGGTGTCTCTTGGACCTGGCAAGGTGTTGGCAGAGCAAAAACCAAGTTAGGTTTAGGAGGAAAAAAAATTTCAGGACCAACAAATTGAGAGGGGTGTATCTGACCTATTTTAGGTGAATCTTACAATTTGGCCCCTTGGAACTCACATGAATTCTTTGAGTTTGTGAAAATGTAAGTTTTAGACATGTACATTATATAAATAGCAGCATATTTATGTCAGAATTACTGTGGTAGATGTTTTTGTACAATGAAAAGTATCTTTAAGACTATAAAAGGCAGCATGGCAGATAAATTTGATAACTTGTATTTGTTCTTACACCTTTATGACTTGCAAGCACACACCTTAATAATTTGCATTTATATATCTTAAAACACCTTTTATTTAGAACATGTTAAGAAATCATACTGAAATTTGTTCGGTTATTGTCCTTTTAAACTGACAGAACCTGTCACGCTGCATCAGAGATCTTTGAGAAGGATACAATTTTACTTGAGTTATTGATTTAAAAAATGACAGAGAATTTACTCTATTGACCAGTTATAAGGATGAAGTCACGTGAGTTTAGGATGTAGATGATCACAAGGACAACTTGCCTTGGAAACAGGATTCTGAATAATAACGGATAAGTTGATAGTAATCTGAACCAAAACCCACTCCTATCTTTGTACCTGGGAGGGACACAAAAGCACATTCTGAGAAAAAAAAATCCATGTCATGGAGGCCCAGAGGATACAGAGCTCTGGTCTTAATTCTTAGTGTTTTTTCACAAACCCTCGGGCATTTGATACAGTCTTCACTCATGGTCTGTTCCAGAGTACCTGGATTTTTCACATGGGCTCTGGAGATTGAACTTGGGTCCTTAAATCCTTTACCAACCAAGCCATTCCCCAGATCTTTAGTTCATGACTTATCCACCAGTGAGACAGGCCTTGGAGTCCAGAGACTGCTGGATTCCTCACTTAGTACTTTCTTTTATCTTGTTAAAGGATGTAGACCGGCCAAGTGGTGGTGGCACACACTCAGGAGGCAGAGCCAGGTGGATCTCTGTGAGGTCAAGGCCAGCCTTGACACAGTGAGTTCCAGGACAGGCACCAAAGCTAAAGATAAACCCTGACTCAAAAACAGAAAAACAAAAAATTAAAAAAAAAACTAAAAATGAAAAACAAACAAATAAAAAACAAGAATTATACTTGGGTAAGGCAAAATCATTCTTTGGGAACAGTTGTGAAAAGAATGCAGATGAGATGAGAAGATTATGCTTCCTCCTGTGATTGTCAATCTCAACCAGGCAAGAGTAAGACCACTATCAGAATTTAAAGCCAAGTTGAAAGCAAGTTTGAATTAAATACTAGTCAGGTACATCTCTGGTTACCACACCGCTCAAAAAAAAAAAAAAAAAGGCCCTGAATCAAATTTTGCAGCAACTTAAGTGCATCCCATCAGGCTCAATCAGCAGCCAGCATATCTGACATACCTCCAGTCTACATCCAATCAGGGGTGATCGTGAATCCTGACGTATTTCCTGTCAGTGAACCTTGCCCACAAGTGATCAAGCACAGCAGGTGCACATGGGTCAAACAAACTTGTTTAGGGAAGTGACAATGCATGGCTTTTTACAATAGCCTACAGCATTTCAGGAACTATCTGTCCCTGAGCAAGGGGCTGGCAGATCACCTCGCAGATAAAAGGCGTTTTTCTGTTTTGTTTTGTTTTGTTTTATTTTATGTATTTTTAAGGCATAGCAATTAATAATGTAACTTTGGCTCATACACTTGTATAACTTGTGGCTCTCTCATGAGTGGTACATCTATAGCACCTTTCTGAAGGTTTCTGACTTAGCTCCTCAGAAGCTGTTTTCATGGTGAGTCTCACCAATTCAGCACCTTAATTAACTTCCACATCATGCAGTACACCACAGTGCAGCCCTCTAAAATACCCCAGGGAATGCAACACTGAACTACAGGCATTTTTCAGATTCTTCCTTCTCTGGATCTTTGACCACAGCTTAGAATAGTGAATACTTTCTGTATTTGTTATTTAAAGCCAGATGTGGAGGTACACAGCTAAAATAAAAGCCTACAATGTTGAAAAGAATGATAAGGGCCAATATAGAGTATGTAATGATACTTTGTCTCAAAACACATCAAACATTATACATAGTTAAAGACTATTCTTAGTGTCTTAAAAGTCCTCTTTAACTTTTGCTAACCAATGCCAGTTACTGAAATTCCCTGTTACATTTAGTACATTTTTATATTGATGCTCCTCTGTTGAACGTATCATATGGCTTCTGCTGAAAGAGCCAAGAGGACAGCAGAGTCACTCTCACCCATCTCTACTCATTCCTGCTTCTCAAAGGAAACACTTTAAAGTTCTTGTCTCCTTATATGAGCTTATCTTCAGAAGATAACTCTACTGTTTTTATTGGGCTTGTACATTATAGATATCTATTCTTTTCCTATGGTCCCAAAGACAGCAATGACATTATTTTGTTAAGTTAATAGTGTTATGATCTGCTGATCTGGTCTGTCACCTGGGTACCCTGTCCCTTTAAGAGACAAGCCCCACCCACTCTCCATCCCCCCCATCTGCTTAGGCAAGTGAATCTCCCACCTCCTCCAGCCTGTGCTTTCTCTCTTTCCATCTCTCTCCTGAAGAGGTAACTTCTGCTCTCTCTCTACTCTCTTCTCCCTGCTGCCTCTTTCTCTTTATCCCCCATCTCTCCCTCTCCCTTTTATTTTCCCTCCATAACCCACTAAATAAACTCTATCCCCAAGCTCTCTCTGTATGACGTATCTATCTGTCTCTCACCCACTGCAGTCTCATACCCGCCAAGGCCTCAAGGGACTCTCTGAGGTCTTGGATCACCCACTGCATTGTGGGACTGCCATCCCTTGTGGGAACAGCCTTCCCACCCACCCTTATATCTTTAAAAAACAATAGCAGATAGCATTACTTAAAGTATTATTATTATAATTATGACCAACATGCCAGGTGGTGGTGGTGCATACCTCTAATCCCAGCACTCTGTAGGTAGAGGTAGATGGACCTCTGTGAGTTAGAGGCCAGCTTGGTGTACAAGAGTTAGTTCCAGGGCCAAGCGGTGGTGGAGCACGCCTTTAATCCCAGCACTCGGAAGGCAGAGGCAGGCGGATCTCTGTGAGTTCGAGGCCAGCCTGGTCTACAAGTGCTAGTTCCAGGACAGGCTCCAATGCTACAGAGAAACCCTGTCTTGAAAAACAAACAAACAACAAAAAAAAAGAGTTAGTTCCAGGATAGTTAAAATTGAGGCAAAAGATATTTCATGGTGAGCAGGGATTGTAGCTAAACTGATGGAGTGCTTGTGTGGCAGGGCTAGTATCAAACAAACCAGGCATTATAGTGCAGACCTGTCTCAGAACAAGAAAAAAAAGACCACCAAATATAGATGCTATAATTTTATTTCATTTTTGTCTGATTAAAAATAGTGTTGGAATTAAAAATTGGCTTTTATGTAATTATTGGCGTTTGTATCTATAAAATGTTCTGTTATACTGCATCTTTTGAATTCAGTTCCCTGTAGAATCAGCAGAATTAAATGTACAGATTGTGGTCAGAGATGTTTAACTCTCATCTCTGCCTTCCAAACCTGGTGTTGACTCTCACTAGGGATGTGACTGAGTATGAACATGTTTTTTAGTTTGCAGTGCTCAACCTGTTTTCTCTTTACCAAGTGACTAGTATGGAGTTGTATGCTGTGGTTACATCTGATTGCTGGAATTCTGCACTCCTTTGTTTGCTTACACAGCTCTCTAGGACTAAGGTCGATTACTTGTATTATTCCTACTATACATCTGTTCAAAGCTGAAATAGCTGTTTTTTTCTAGGGACTTTGTGAAGACATTTAATGTCATGTTCCCTGGAGGATTTTTTCATAACAGGAGAAGTGAAATTCCCCGTCTCTGCTTTTAGCCTGTTCACCCTGATTAAGAGGAACCATTTTTTAAATTTAAAATCAGCAACAAAATCACCACAATGCTGTCTGTATGACTCTGATTTTATTTCTTGCACTTACTTTTATGCCTTCCTGTGAAAACCTCATGTAGATTATTAGATATTTGTTTTCTTAATGGAGTGAAGTGACATAATAGTGCGCAATGCGACTCACACAATCAAGGACACATGAAGTTCCTTTCTTATCTGCTTGTGCATTTTCTAAGCTGCTCTAGGCCACAGTGCATTGGTATGTTTCTCAGTCATGGGAAAAAGCAGTAAACCGAAATACACGGAGCAGAGTCTGGCTTGTGGGTAGTCTAGAGATGAACAATTCCAATCACATAGACAGGTTGGCACAGATACATGTGAATTTGTAAGAAGGACTTCAGTTATGTGGAAGGCTTCAATGGGTGAGTAGGAGTTAGTGAGGCAGTGGGAGCAGGCAGTCCATCATCTGCAGAACACTGATCTGAAGAGATGACTAGTTTTATATAGTGCAAGAGACCATAAAGCAAGTACAAGGAACCCAACAACTGCATGGGTAACTGACAAACAAACCAAAAAGAAGAGTGGCAGGCCATAGGATGTGGCTTCTGGGGCAAAATAGCTGAACTTTATTTGCCTTTTTTAGGGTAATGTTTAATCCAAGAGGATGCAGGGCAATTTCCAAAAATTTGGGCAGAATGAAGGACACCATATTTTACTGTGAAGACTTAGTGCTGGGAGTCAACCCTGGAGGGAATGATTTAGAAGCCAAAGTAGATTCCATTTGAAAGAGTAAGAGACTGGGGAGATAACTTAGGGGGTAATAACTCTTGTTGCACAAGTGTGAAAATCTGAGTTCAAACCCATGTAACCCACATATAAAGCAGGATGTGTCCTCACAGGGCTGGGGGTGGTGTAGAAGGACAAGGATGACTGAGGCATGCGGGAAGCCAGCCCAACTCTGGGTTCAGTGAGAAACTGCCTAAAAATGAAGATGTATAGTGACAGAATAGGATGCTACTAACCCATGGCATACCATTCATGGGATCATTTTCTCTCTTCCCATGCTCACAAATATTGTACAGAAATAAAAATAAAATAAAAATTTCAAAATATACAAAGAACTCAAGAAATCGGACTCCAAAAGAACACATAATTCAATTAAAAATGGAGTACAGACCTAAGAAGAGAACTCTCAACAGAGGAATATAAAATGCCTGAAAGATGCTTAAGGAAATGTTCAACATCCATAGCCATAAGAGAAATGCAAATCAAAACAACTCTAAGATTTCATCTTACACCTATAAGAATGGCCAAGATCAGAAACACTCATGACAACTTATGCTGGAGAGGTTGTGGGGTAAAGGGAACACTTTTGCATTGCTAGTGGGAATGCAAGCTGGTCCAGCCTCTTTTTATATTAGTGTGGCAATTTTTTAGAAAATAGGAAACAACCTTTCTCAAAACCCAGTAATAGCACTTTTGGGTATATATCCAAAGGATGCTCAATTTTGCCACAAGGACATGTGCTCAACTATGTTCATAGTAGATTTGTTTGTCATAGCCAGAAACTGGAAATAGCCTAAATGCCCCTTGATCAATGAATGGATAAGGAAAATGTGGTACATTTACACAATGGAATACTACACACTAGAAAAAAATAATGACATCTTGAATTTCGTAGGAAAATGAATGGAGCTAGAAAACATTATTTTGAGTGAGGTAACCTAGACACAGAAAGACAATTATCACGTGCACTAACCCATAAGTGGTTTTTAAACATAAAGCAAAAAAAAAAAAAAAAACCAGCCTACAAACCACAATCCCAGAGAATTTAGACAACAATGAGGACACTAAGAGAGGCTTACATAGATCTAATCTACATGGGAAGTAGAAAGTAGAAAAAGACAAGATCTGAGTAACTTGGGAACATGGGGACCTTGGCAGGGAGGGGAGCAGAGAAAAATGTGAAGCTCAATAAAAATCAATAAAAAAAATAAATTCATTTTGATTATGTTGAGATAGAGTAAATCATATATTTCAGGCTAGCCCTTAACTTGCTTTAAAGTTGATAATGACCTTGAACCATTGCTCCGCCTTCTTCCACCTCTCCAATGCTGGCCATACAGGTCTTCACTACGATGCCTGGTTTATGTGCCCTGCCACAAAAGCAGTCCACCAGTTTAGCTACAGCCCCAGTTCAGCATTAAATATTTTATCCTTTGTATTGTTTGCCTCAATTTTAACTAATGACAGCTGGATCACAAAAGGAAATAATTATTTGTCCAACTAAATATTGCATGCAAGCCTCTGGCCTTGTTATCTTTCAAAGATTTGTCCTTTATCATCTGATCTTCTGCCAGCTCCTGGAGAGTCTTGCTGTAAACAGTTGAAGCGTCCTGATACTGGATGGTAATTGCAGTGTAAAATCAAAATCCTCCCCTCCAGCCATACACTGGACATGAATTTCTAACAGCTAGGAAATTGCAAAAAGTGTACAGAAGCACAGTGGAACCAGGATTTCATATCTCCTCCATGAACAAATTGGCTTACCATACAGTTTGTATGACTCTTTGCCTCTCAACCAATTACCAAGACAACAGAAAACTGCAAATCTGCTCACGCAGAGAATTTAGTCATGCCATGTAGACTTGGTAATAAACTTTATTTTCAGCGGTCATGAAGAGTAAACACATTATCTTTGAAAATCACCCAGAAAGTTGGAACAGACATTTTTTTTCTTTTTCTGATTGCACTATATTTCAATCTTCAGTTCTGTTACTTAAATTAAATATAATTTATCCTTATTTGCATTTTGCCTCTTTTTTTATTTTTTGTTTGCTGTTTTTAGTGGTGGTTTGCTTTTTGTTTCTAGTAGATTTGGGATTGACATCCCCCCCTAAAATTTCAGGTGGTAGATAACAGGGAGAATAATTTAGTTCCTAATTGAACTGAAAATAAAACTATTGTTTCTATTTTGAACACTGCAAAGGGGTTCTCTTAAAATTTAAAACTTATGTTGATTACAAATGTCTTAAAAAGAATTCGTGCCTGAGGCATGTTATATCTAGATGTACAAGAATATCTGTGCATGCGAAAGCATAAAATAAACTGTTCCACATCATGCTCAATTTTTAAGCAGAAATCTCAAATACCGAAAAACTGTTTTACACTTAATAGTTACACAGATTCTTTTCTTTTTCTATTTTTAATGAGACTGCAGATTACCATACTATGCCTTCCTACTTAGTCATAGCAGGTATAGCAGTTTGATTGCATGTTATTACATTGTAAAGAATACTATCTTTTCTAATACAGATGAGATCTGATAGCCATTGTTTATCTATTAGCATATATAAATTGTTACCAATCACTTTATACAAAGCTAGCTTTGTTATTAACTGGTGGTGTTTGTATATTTTTATATTTACTGAAATACTTTAAATTTTCAACTCAAGAGACCGCAGGGGTATTGTAGAGTATGATATCTCTGCTTTAAAAAAAAATTATCTACCAGACAAACTTATTTAACAAAATTATGGAATTGGAATTACCAATCACATCTAATGTCTGATATTTAACCCAATTCATTACCACTGGTGCCTTGGTAGAAAGACGGAAATTTTATACTTTTATGGAAAGAAGCTGAATTTAATTCTGGAATTTAAGGAACAGATAGTTAATTTAAACTTTGTGTATTAGAATTAAATTATAAAATTTAAATATAAGTTATAAAGATAAAATATAAATCAGCAATGGACTCTTGAAGGCGGTGGGAACTCACACACAAGGACATGTGAAGTTGGGTGCTGAATATGCTCCAATTTCCAGCATTTCTCTGGGTCTGTGTGGAAATTCGATTGAGGTACTCACGCTGATCTAGTTTCTGCTCATAATGCTTTGCCTGCACTTTTCTTGTAACATTTACTAACAGTTTAAGTATTTATGTAAATTTTCTCCTCTCTCACTGCATTTTAGGACCTTCCACCTACAGCTCAAGACTGAATGTTCTTTTTGTCTTTCAATGCCCTTTATATATTACTGTCCTCTGAATTGCCCTTAATTAAATAGACCTTCAGTTTAGTGGGAAGAAAAAAATCAGGAGCCCTCCATTAGTGTGTAGAGAAGCACTGAACAGGATTCCTTGCAGAGAAGACGTGCACTGGGAATGAGACAGAGACTTAAGGAATCTCAGTGGGTTCCCTAGTCATCATCTACTACTTATCACCCCGAAATCCCAGGAGGGAAGAGCTTGGAGCAGGAGAGGACATTTATGTTTATCCACGATTAAAGAAAAGGAATTATTTATGATCAATTATTATTTTATTTATTATTTATTATTTAATTATTCTTTCCTTCATTCAGGGCAATGTCGAGCTGCATCCATGATGTGCTCATGATGGTGGGAACCTGGAGCTGCACAGTGAGGGACTTGTGCTCACAAGTCCTGGAGTTCTATCCTGGTGTTCTGCTGCTTACATTCTGATACCAAAAATTTTAAATACAGTTAATGGACTCTTTGGATAAATTGACTTAACTTATGTAGGATTCATTCTCAGGCTGATAAAGCATTTATATTTTACACAAAAAAAGTTTCCTCCATGTGGAGACAAAGCAAATTGTAAGGAAGATGACATTGGGTTGGTTGACTCCTTAGGTTCCTACAAATAGTCATGAAAATCAGAGAGGCTTTTAGACTTTTACTGTGAGTTTGGTAATGCAATAAGATTGGTTTATAGGCACAAACCAATCTTAAGAGCCCACCAGGTTGTCCAGAGATGAAGTGAAAACAAGTTAGCCTCAAGATTGCATGTATTTCTGCCACAAATACTCTTCATTCAGCTAAAGTAGTTTGCCTCTTAAGAATTTCATTGTATTATTAGCATGATTTTCACACTTTGAAAGCAGAAATGAGGAAAATGAATCATTCCTTTGGGAGCATGGGGACATTGGGGGAGGGTTAAAGGAGAGGAGAGAGGCAGGGAGGGGAGCAGAGAAAAATGTAGAGCTCAATTAAAAAACCAATGAAAAAATTTAAAAGTTCTTTTAATTTAACCATATATTTTTTATTAATTCTAATCTTAAAATATGACTTTGTTGGTATTTAAAAAATGTCTGAATAGACTCTTGGAGGATATCCAGTGTCATGATTTCCATAGAGTGGACTTTAGATCTTTGAAAATCCCAGAGTTGTACCTGAGTCTCACTTTTTCTATGAACACTGACTGCTCTCTTTAATTAGGGAGAAGTCTAAGGCACACTGACATCATCCACTCACCAGCTTCCAAAACAATGTACAAGATATTGTGATAATACCTAATATAGCTATACTAACGTGTCTCTAAAGCCATAAGAATGTTTTGACAATGCTTTTTCTCAGTAGAATGTAAACTCTATTTACACCCATGTGGAAAGGGCAGTTGGTGGAGCTTTCACAATGTAAAGGATACAGATTTTAAAAACAGTGGAAATTACACTACCTTAGTACTGAGCACATTATTGACACAGTTTGTTGACTGTTGAAAGGAATTAATATACTACGAAACCTGGATTAAATTTTCTAATATACTATGAAGAAATCTGAAATAAGGAGTGCAGATAAGGATCTTTCCCAAGATTATAAGCAAAGATGGTGACAGGTTCTCTGCAGAAGACCCTGGGATAAACATACAGTGGAGTTACATTTTGTAAAACCACTTTTGTTTTGTGTTGTGTTTTGAAGCTATAGCCCCACTCTTAGCCTACAGAAAAATTTGGCTTTCTGTGGAAGTCATTCACAGGACAATAACTAAAACATATTTGGAAATATAAACCTTGAATTTTCCAGTTAAAAATATATGATGGGTTGTCTAAGAAAATGGAATTAAGATTTCCATGGACATCTATTATAATATACATTCTTGGCTAACATGCTAGTACAACTAAATAAAACTTTCTGCAAAAAGTGTTCCAATTCTCACATTCATTTATTTTTACACCAGGTTTTATAGATTTGTAGGACTACTGCATTAGTTGGTAAGAGCAGGTAATTAAACATAGTGTCTTCATTTATCTTTTGTATTGATGGAGTAAGGGCCTGTATTTCACCTGGCTGCCGGCTCCCTTAACACCTGAAATAAACACACAGAAATTATATTAATTAAATTACTACTTGGCCCATTATCTCTAGCTTCTTATTGGCTAACTCTTACATCTTGATTTAACCCATTTCTATTAAGTCTTTGTTCACCATGAGGTTGTGGCTTATCAGGAAAGATTTAGCATATCTGACCTGGCATCTCCATGGCAGATCTCTGTCTCTGCTTTCTTCCTCCCAGAATTCAGTTCTGCCTATCTAAGTTTTGCCCTATGAAAAGGCCAAGGCAGTTTCTTTATTCAACCAATGAAAGCAACACATAAACAGAAGGACCTCCTACACCACTCTTGTTACTATAACAATATATATAGTACTGTATACTGTAAAACACAGAGTTATTTATAAGGATAGAATTTTTTAAAGCACAGAACACATCCCACCAGTTAGAATTTAAGGCATTTGACCATAAGATAATGTTATGTATTGTTCTAATAGATTTTTCCATGTCACTAGAAAGAGACATTTAGATCAGCACCTCTTGAAGTCCTGCAAAGACACACATGGTGTGAGAACACAGAGTTAGTAATGCTGTAGTTGGAATTTGAGGAGTCCCCAAGACTTCTGATTTAGACTCTTTGCCATAACTGGAGGTGCCTCTTGGGAAGGCTGTGGAATATCTAGAAGGTGAAGCCTTGTTGGAGAAGGCAGGTCCGGTCTTGGGGACTTACATCCCAGTGCCAGTTCCAGCTCAATCAGTGCTTCCTGACTGAAAGTGCAATGTGACAGGCATCTCAGGCTTTAGTCTCTATATCTTCCTTACCATGATAGAGTGTGTTCTTTCAAACTATTAACTCTCCTTTCTTTGATCTTTGTCTTGTCAAAAATTTGTTTGTGACAACAGGAAAAATAACTAATATGAATGTTTTTACAATTCATGTTATCTTGAGCCAGTATGTTTCATTTGTGTTCTTTTTAATACTCTGCATCTTTAGTGGGTCTTGTTTAAGTTCTCCTGTCTGCCTTAACAGTGCAGAATGAGGGCCCCATTAAAGAGAAGCACCATCCCCTCCGAGGATGGTTACAGTGGAAACTAATGAGTCTCCCGAAGAAAAGCTGTGCTCCGGGTACCTTCTCCACTCATTTTCCCACCCTCTACTCACTGTGGGCAATCTGTATTTAGTTACTATTTTCTTTCATTAGGGACAACAGAATTATCCAAAGAGACATAGGTCAGAGTGTCTCACCAACCTCTCAGAGAATGATTATCTTTTACTGCACAATATAAACGGAGTTATTTTTGTGGCCACATCTGCAAACATTTTGAGTTGATACAGCGCTATAGAAATAAAAAAGTTTCTTTGTGAGTTAGAATTCATGTTTACTTTTAACTATCAACAAGAAACTGAGTTCAAATGGAAAATGATGGGAAACAGTAATCTCAAAATGGGACTAAATGTTCTATGGTGATTTGTGTGAAATTCACTGAAATTTCTCTTAAAGAAATAAGTCCTCATTGCTCTTCTACATCAAATTATTTGTTTTTACAAACTAAAGATTTTAGGAAGTGTATTAATCAGATCCAAATCAATCTACTGTTGTTCAGGAAACAATTAGAATTTAGTGGGGAAAGTTACTAGGAAATTACTGATATTAAGTTTTCTCTAAGAGAGAAAAGCTTTTAAGTAATAGTAAGACCTCCAATTCAACAATATCCACCAAGCACAGGCAGCAGTAGAATTAACTTTCATGCCATTTAGGTCAATCACCAGCCTTTCCTACATATCCTTCAAAACTTAAATCTGCCCAAAGAGAAATAGAATATGTTCTTTCATTGCTTAATGTTAGCACCATATACACTGACGTTATGGTGAAAAAGAAGTAGTGGATACAAAATTACCTTTGAACTACTGAATGACATACTGAACATGCTGAAACTTTATGCAGTCAGAGCTAGAACAAGAGCAATGAGTAATTATACCATAATTCAAATGAAAACATTTGATAGTTTTTCAATTTTCTTTTTTTTTATTTAGCTTATTCACGATTTATTTTTATTTTGATGTCTGATCTTGAATAATACTGTGTTTTTTTTCCAGTTTAATTATTTTATTCTAAATTTTTTTTTGAACTTTTTTTTTTTATTCTTTTTTACTTAAAATTTCCAACTGCTCCCCGTTTCCCATTTCCCTCCCCCTCCTCCCACATATTGCCCCCTCCCCCTGTTCCCCTCCCCCTATCCCCACTCCACTTCTCCTCCCCCTAGTCCACTCCCCCTCCCTCTCGATACTGAAGAGCAGTCCAAATTCCCTGCTTTACATGAAGACCAAGGTCCTCCCACTTCTATCTAGGTCCAGGAAGGTGAGCATCCAAACAGGCTACGCTCCCACAAAGCCAGTTCATGTATTAGGATCGAAACCTAGTGCCATTGTCCTTGGCTTCTCATCAGCCTTCATTGTCCGCCTTGTTCAGAGAGTCCAGTTTCAACCCATGCTTATTCAGTCCCAGTCCAGCTGGCCTTGGAGAGCTCCCAATAGATCAGTTCCACTGTCACAGTGGGTGGGTGCACGCCTCGTGGTCCTGATTTCCTTGCTCATGTTCTCCCTCCTTCTGCTCCTCATTTGGACCTTAAGAGCTCAGACGGTTGATCCAAATTGGGTCTCTGTCTCTCTCTCGATCCATCGCCAGATGAAAGTTCCTGTGCCATTCTCCTTGGCCTCTCGTCAGCTCTCATTGCCCACCACATTAAGAGAGTCCGGTTTTATCCCATGTTTTTTTCAGTAGCAGTCCAGCTGGCCTTGGTGAGCTCCCAATAGATCGCCCCCCCTGTCTCAGTGGTTGGGTGCACCCCTCATGGTCCTGACTTCCTTGTTCATGTTCTCTCTCCTTCTGCTCCTCATTATAACCTTGGGAGCTCAGTCCGGTGCTCCAGTGTGGGTCTCTGTCTCTATCTCCATCCATCGCTAGATGAAGGTTCTATGGCGATATGCAAGATATTCATCAGTATGATTATAGGATAGGTTCATTTCAGGTTCCCTATCCTCAGGTGCCCCAATGAGCTAACTGGGGACATTGCCCTGGGCTTCTGGTAGCCATTCCAGGTTCAAGTCTCTTGCCAACCCTTAGGTGGCTCCCTTAACTAAGGTATGAGTTTCCCTGCTCCCCCATCCAACCTTCCTTTACCCCCAATCACCCCGATTCCCCCAGTTCCCCTCATCCTCTCCTTCACACTTTTCTCTCCCCATCTCCCCTCATCCCCATCCCACCCCACCCCCCAAGATTCCCATTTTTTGCCCATCAATCTTGTCTATTTCCCATAGCTGGGAGGATATCTATATGTTTTTCCTTGGGTTTACCCTCTTGTTTAGCTTCTTTAGGATCACAAATTATAGACTCAGTGGCCCCTATCCATGGCTAGAAACCAATTATGAGTGAGTACATCCCATGATCTTCTTTTTGGGTCTGGGTTACCTCACTCAGGATCGTATTTTCTATTTCCATCCATTTGCATGCAAAATTCGAGAAGTCATTGTTTTTTACCGCAGAGTAGTACTCTAATGTATATATATTCCACACTTTCTTCATCCATTCTTCTATTGAAGGGCATCTAGGTTGCTGTAACTCCTTCACTAACCTTTCTGCCTTACCTTAATTCTTAAATGTTCTGCAAATCTTAGCTTAATAATAACTTCTTTCACAGATGTTTTATATGTTTTATTCATATGCCACATCTGCCTTTTTAAATTATTGTTTGCTTGTTTGTTTTGAAACATATTTTAGTAATTACTCAAACCTGACCTTGAGCTATCAATGTTTCTGATTATTTTTTCTTAATGCAATACATACATTTTTACGTATTTCTGTGTGCATTTGGTATGTGTGTGTGTGCATGTGTTTGTGTGTGTGTGTGAGAGAGAGGGGGGAGCGCTCAGGTGTGCAAAGCTCAGTGTACAACCTTGGGGCAAGTCTTTACCTTCCACCTTGTTTGAGAAAGAATCTCTTTATTGCTCACCGCTGCATACTTCAAGATAGCTGCCTGTATGCTTCCATGGGTTCTCCTGTATCTGCTTCCCATTCTGCCATAGAAGTTTTACAATTATAGACCCCTGACACTGCATCCTGCTTTATCAGAGTTGTGGAAATTAGAACTTGGGTCCTAATGCTTGAATAGAAAGGGTTTTGCCCATTGATTCATCTCCCTGGGCTTGTATGTATTTGATACCCTCAGTTACTCTCCAGGTTCCTTAAGGGGAATACCTTGCCACATCTACTTATGTACCTAATATGCTTAGAACATGTAGCTTAATGAGTGATAATCACATGAATGAGGTCATGATGAATTAATTCAGCTTGAATTCAAGCTTATATCATGGTGGGACAGATTTCCAGAGGCCCATTTACATTTTTTTTTCATCCTGTTGGAAGAGGCTTCGTGAGAGGGAATGAAGCAGCCCTTCATGGTTAGAACAGTAGTCAGATACTGACAAGAGCAACACATTAGCCCTCATTCCAGCCTACCTCTTTATGGACCCAGTTATAAGTCTTCTCACTTGAGTAAGCATGACCTGAGAGTTCTTTTCACAAAAATCTCTCCACATACTAGTTGTCCTCAAGTTTCTGTTTCTGTGACAAAATACCAAGACCAAAAAGCAAGTTGGTGAAGAAAGGGTTTATTTGACTTATACTTCAGCGTCGCTGTTTATCTCTGAAGGATGCCAAGACTTGAACACAAACAGGGAAGGATCCCAGATTCAGGAGCTGATGCAGAGGCCATGGAGGGGAACTGCTACTGGTTTGCTTCTCTTGGCTTGCTTGGTTTGCTTTCTTATAGTATCCAGAGATGGCACCACTTACCATGAATTGACCCATCTCTTATTGATCACTAATTGAGAAAATGCCTTACAACTGGATCATGGCCATTCTTACAGGTGTAAGATGATTTTTCAAAATTGTTTTGATTTGCATTTCTCTGATGGCTAAGAATGGTGATCATTTCCTTAAGTGTCTTTTAGCCATTTTAAATTCCTCTGTTGAGCGTTCTCTGTTTAGGTCTCTGCTCCATTTTTTATAGGATTATTTGTACTTTTGATGAGCAATTTTTTGAGTTCTTTGTATATTTTGGAGATCAGACTTCTGTCCAATGTGGGGTTGGTGAAGATATTTTCCCATTCTGTAGGCTGCCATTTTGTCTTGTGGCGATCTTACCAAAAGCAATCTACAAATTCAATGCAAAACCCATCAAAATCCCAGCAAAATTCTTCACAGACCTCAAAACAACTGAAAAAGCAAAAAACCCAGGATAGCCAAAACAATCCTGTACAATAAAAGAACTTTTGGAGGCATCATAACACCTGACTTCCAACTCTACTACAGAGCTGCAGTACTGAAAACAACCTTCTACTGACATAAAAACAGAAAGGATAAACAATGGAACAGAATTGAGGACCTGGACATTAATCCACACACATACTAACATCTGATTTTTGACAAAGAAGCAAAAAATATAAAATGGAAAAAAGAAACTGTATTTAAACAAATGATGCTGGAATAACTGGATATTGAATGTAGAAGAATGAAAATTAATCTATATCTATCACCATGTGCAAAACTCAAATCCAAGTGGATCAAAGACCTCAACATAATGCAAGTCACATTGAATCTCATAGAAGAGAAAATGGGAAGTATACTTGAACACATTGGCACAGGAGACCACTTTCTAAATATAACCCAGTAGCACAGAAACTGAGACAAACAATTAATAAATGGGACCTCCTGAAACTGAAAAGCTTCTGTAAAGCAAAGGATAGAGTCAACAAAATTTTATATATATTTTTAAAGAAACAAATATGCATTTTTATATTTGTATGTTTGTTATTTTTATATGAATAAAATATTTTAAAAATCACAGAATGTGGAGGTTTATTGACTGTAATTTATGTCCTGAGTTTTTATCAATCAACATCATCATATATTAAGATCAATTGTCATTATGGAAACATTTTCTTTCAAAACTAATGGATACATTTTCTGTTTCTAGGTCCAGAATAACTATAGAAAATTTAATGGGAACCCTGAACTAACCACTATGGCCATATAGCATGCGGAATTGAGTGCTGAAAAGAGAGGAAAATACCTGGAAATAACTACCTTTAAATTCTATCTATCTATGTATCTGTGTATCTATGTATCTATGTATCTATCTATGTATCTATCTATCTATCTATCTATCTATCTATCTATCATCTATCTATCATCTATCTATATAAGTATATGTATGTGTGTTCATGTGTGTTTGTGTGTGTGTATGTGTCTAAAGGTCTACATATGGAGTTCAGAGCAAATTTTAGGTGTGAACTCTTTTCTGTCAACTTCAGGATACAGGGATTGAACTCGGGTCACCAGGTGTGAGTTTATTCTTGCTTTGTGGTCTGTGGGTCACTGGGACACAAGGACCGAGAGGGCAGAAGCAACAAGTGAGGCCTTGTTTTTCCAGTGGTATGATGAAATAACCTTCTAGGAGACTGCTTCAATGTTACAGCTCAGCTTCATTCAAGAGTGAGGGCAGATATACAGGGTGAGGGCAGTAGCTGAGACACAACTTAATGGCATTAAATGGCACACTCCTATCACAAAGCACATAGTACAAGTCTTAGTTATCATATGTAGAAACACGGTCCTATTGTAAACCTCCTAACTCTATACATGGTAAGTGGGGGAAAACTTCTGCAGAGAATTCTGTCAAGGGTCATATTTGAGATGAGTCAGGCATCCAGACCTAGAGACATTCTTCAAATAAGATTAGGTAGAGAGCAGGAAGCCTCCACTGGGCTGAGGGAGAGTCCTCTAAGTTTTGCAAAGGTTGGAGAGAGCGTCTAGGCCATGGTAGACTACAGCCTTTGACCAGCGGGGCCTCCCAACAGCCATGCTTTTTTTCTAATTGTCCACCGTTGAATCATTTCACTTGCCCCTGGGAATAGTTCGTTATCATTAGATGTCTTGGACTTATCTTACTTTTTCATTTCTCTGTAATACATGTCAATACAGGCCCTGAACTGAACCACCATTGCATCCTCATCAGGTGATTATAAAAACAAATGCTTTTGCTGTTCACCCTCTAAAAGAAAACATCCTACCACAAAAGTGTTAGTGTGAATGAAATCTTACCCACATTATGAAAAAGGAAAAGCTAAATTTAGTCTATAATCATTGGTCTCAGAAGTTTTTCTGAGCATTTGTATCACTGGCTTATCTGTATATAAAAGATCATAATATAAGTACTTAATGATTAGTAAGTGTAGTTGAAGGAATCAACACATAAATTTGACAGTTGACCCAAATGAACAATAGAAAATGAAGAATTGGGAGACCAGGTAGCTTATTCTCTAGACACTCCCAGCTCCATCTCCTATGGGCCTGCCTTCTCAATTCTGATACTCTTGAGGACAATCCATTTGCTTCCTGAGTCCACGAAGTGATAACTGCATATTTTTTTGGCATATCTGATAAGAAGAGTTGATTCATGTGTTTTCAGCAATGCCAGATAGTTGAGTACTGAGAAGCCATGATAGGACTTCAGAGACACACTTATAATGCTCCTTGACTTACAGTACAGTTACATAGACATAAACCTAGTGCAAGTTTGGGAATAGAGCACATCTTGAAGGCACTGAATACCCCTCATGTGCTGACAAGTACAGTTTGATAATATAGTACATTGTAGAGCAAGGACTGTTCTCCTGTGGTCTTGTGGTTAACTGGGAATTTTGACTAACTGCTGTAGTGCATCGAGATCCTAGAAGGTACCAAATGTTTGTATACGAGAATAAAAATCAACGTTCAGAATCTAAAGTATGATTTCTACTGCTTGACTATCTATTTTGCAAAGTTAGTCCATCCTAAATTGCCTACTGCTTGTAACTTAATCACGCCATTTTTCATCCCTACTGTTACTTGTTTCTCAGAACAGTTGCCTTTTTGTTTGTTTGTTTTTTGAAGATAATCCAGAGTGCCTTCTAGGCTCTGGGCTGAGGCACCATGTACATACAAAGTGATTGCTGTTGATGCAGTGTTCAAAACAGCTGGCATCCATAAAATCACCGTGCTAATTGCTTAGTTCCAAATCTAGTGTCCATTTGTTCAGAATATTCCAAAGCAACTGACAACAGAATACTTCTGTTCTGGCTCAGTGCTGCTCTACACTTTGATAATTTGCCAATTGACTTTACCCAGCTTCTTTACAATTAGCTTTTGCAAGTGCTTTCTCTCTCACCTTTGTCCTTAGGAATTGTTCTTCAAATTCTTGCTGTTTGTGAAAACACCAACAGTCCTAAAGCATCCATCACTATTTCATTTCCATACTGGTATTGGTTTCAGGGGCTCAGAAACATTCAGTTCCAGGACTGAATCTATCTTTCCTCTTGTCAAGTTGTCTGTAACTTATCTTACTTTTATATTTCTCTTCAATGTAGCTCAAAGAACCTGACTTCGGTGGGTTTATGAGCAAAGCACTGACAGCAGTTAACATTTGAGTGAAAGCTACCTGTGGATTCCCCTATTTAACAGCTGTTAAATGAAGTTACTGGCCTGCTCCGAACTCTAGGCTGGTGGTTTGTGTATACCCAGGTGGAAATTACAATTCATACATACAATGCGGGGATTAAATGAATTGAATAGCATAAATCAAATTGCAATTTTAAAATCCAGGTAGTAATGCCAATGATTGAAAAAGAAAAGTCCACAGAGATGGATCAATGTGTAATACATCAGGAATGTTCAAGGATAACCCATTTTTTAATGGTCACAGATCTATTTTCCAAGCCTGAAATTGGCTGAGTTCATCTCCATCATCTAAATCGAAAAGGACAAAACCAGCAGTAGCAGTTTCTTGGTGAGCTAATATGAATTCTCAGATTTCATAATTGCCCTCTAACTGCATGAACTCCTGCATGTGGCTTGCCAATGTTAATGATGTGGCTAAAACATACATATTTTCTGCACACACAAGTTTAATAGTTTGGTGTTTGTTGTTGTGGGTACAAGAGAGAACACAGCATATTCTACTTTGTAAGGAATCAAAATGAACACAAAATTGATAAACTGATGACAGCTTGTGTACTTGTTACTGAATCAAAACACAAACAAATATTTGGTAAGAACTCATTGAGTATAAACAATTTAAAAAAGAATCCGTACATTTCAAAATGAAAATCCTTGTTTGCGACTGAGTAATCTGAATCATAGACATTATCAAAACATGATTTTGACCACTGATATGTATGTGCCTATGAGACATTTTGAGATTTGAATTATCTGGAGATAAGGGCTCTTAAATCAATTATGTGTTAAACTAAGGATATTTGGCATATTTCTATCCTAATTGCTGTAGTGTATTTTATCTTTTAATCTATGCAATAATCCATAGTAATACTGTCAACTGCCAAGTGCTTCTGAGTAGAGGTTAGAACACTGAGACATCATACCTACAAGCCACAGGGGAGATTGGTTTATCCAGTTTCCTGACAATTGAGCCTTAGTTTTCAGCTTCTCTCTTCTTATAGTGAAGTTTAATCCCTGTGGTTTTATAATATTTTCCTGGTAGGCACTTCCTTTTCAAGAACTAGAAAAAAAATGGAAATAGGCATACAGACTGATGTCAGCTGCCTATTAAATCAGTGGCAAGAGTTGTGACAAGCCTGTCTGATTGAGCCCTCTACCATCCCAATGGGCCGAACTTCCTCATTCAGGTCTTTTATTCTGTCTTGCTTTACATCTCTACCAATTTTTAAAATTGCTCTATTTTAACAATGGAGACCATTTTCAAGGCTCTAACTATTGAAAGTTAATACCCTTTGAGTAAAGGTCATTTTTATTATTTTTCTCTCTTGCAAATTTTAAACGGTTCCTGTCCTTATCAATATCATGCTTGTCAATAATGCATGATTGATTTAGTGTGATGCCTGCCATACAAATATATGGTTATACCATGATTAATAAAAACTCCGAGACAGATATTGAGGTTCAACCTGAAGACCAGAAAAACAAAGCAGTTAGCCACTGGCTCTTACCTCTACCTCAGTCCAAAAATGATGATCCTGCCTTTAGGCACCCTCATAAAGAGCTGTCTCTGTTGTATGGAGGGAGTCCACAAGTTAGTTCTGAGCTGCTTAGCCCCAAAATAGTTATACAGAAACTGTATTATTTACAATATTGTTTAGCTAATAACCTAAGTGTATTTTTGGCTAACACATTTCTATTAATCTGTGTCTCACTACGTGACAGTGGCTTACCAGGTAATGTTCCCAGTGTCTGTCTCAGGAGGAGGATCCATGGTTTCTCTCTGACTCCGCCCTTTTTTCCTCCCAGCATTCAACTTAGTTTTTTCTGCCTGCCTAAATTCTGGCTTGCGATAAGTCCAAAGCAGTTTCTTTATTCATTAATGGTAATCACAGCACACAGAGGGGACTCCCACATCATGTCTCTTCCTGTTTTATAATCTTCTCTAGTTCTGGGATTTAGAGCATGCACCACTACTGCCTGGTTTCTATAGTAAATTAGTGTGGATATTCGGATTAAAAGTGCATGTCATTGCTGCCTGGTCTGTAAGGTTGACCAGTGTGGCTGTTTGACTTCTGATCATTAGGCAAGCTTTATTTATTAAAATACAATTGAAATGCCACTACATATACTATTATATTTCCCATTAATAGTTCTATTTACTTCTTTGTTTAACAGTGCCATTAAAACAATCAAATAATTATGCATTGTTATTTGTACATTAAAAATATTGATACAATTATATTACATTTACCAATATGTAAATTGTAGATGAAAGAACTTTTATGTATTTTTATTGGTACAGAAACTTATTGTTACTTTATATTGGTGTGAAAATATTTAAATAAAACATGGATAGTAGTTTCTTTATTTAATTAAAACCACAACTTTTATGCAGGATAAAAATGTGTGGTGCAGTCACATAACTAGACTGCAGTTTACATCAGATTAGATTTCTAGACAGTTCTTTGACGTTTGTGTAATGTTTTCCTCATACCATGATTATTTAGAAAAGTTTTATACCTTTCATATTTAGACTTTGGTTTAACAAACAGTTAGTAGATAATGAATAATGAAACTAAAGGACATTAGATATTTCATTATTTAAAATGTAAAACAAATCCTATTAATAAATAAAATTATAAAATTAGGTGTGAAGCAATAGCATATTAAAATAAGTAATTAGCAATGAGCAGTTGTATTGGAAGGAGCTGCTGCTTGTTGGTTCCCGGCTGCCCGGCTAGCTTAGACCCGAAATAATCACAGAGAAACTGTATTAAATAAATCACTGCTTGGAAGATAAGCTCTAGCTTCTTATTGGCTAACTCTTCTATTAATTTTACCATTTCTATTAATCTGTATATTTCCACATGACAGTGCCTTACTGGCAAAGTTTCAGCATGTCTGACTCTGGCGACAGCTCCATGGTGTCTCTCTGACTTTGCCCTTCTTTCTTCTAGCATTCAGCTCAGTTTTTCTCACCTAGTTCTATTTTGCCCTTGTCATAGGCTCGAAGCAGTTTTTTATTCATTAGCCAAAAAAGCAACACATAGACAGAAGGATCTCCCACACCACAGCTGTGTATTAATTTCTGTAGCAACTGACTGGGAGCTGAATAATTTATTGTCTGAATAATACTGCAGATGCTTTTGGACAAAGCCTAAAAATTTGTTATGTTATATGTTTGCCAATGCTGTTAGCTGTCAGAAAAAGGCAAAAGAAATAGATGATATAGACTTCTGTAGTTTAACATGTTTCACATGAGAAGAAAAAAAAATCTACCCCATCTTTAATACTGCAGGCAGACCACCAAATTTTTGTAATAATTCCTAGAATGAATAGAGTGTCCCAAATTAACCTTTCATTAAATATGAATATGTTTTAAGTGATGCATGTAGTGATTTTGAGATCCCAATATACAAGCAAGTGAATCAATGTAGTTTATCAAGCACACATTTGAGATAAAAAGAATGTACTAAAGGCTCCATTCTATGGAGTAGTAAACTGAGGCTAAGAGATAGTCTCTGCTTTTAACATAGTAGCATGATCAGAAATAATTGGGAGTGATCAACTTTTTAGAGAGTTTATTCTCCTGTTTGAGATGAAAATACTAGCCAAATTTTGTGGGAAAATCAAAGACAGGAAGATTGGTTGGGAAGGGCCATGGTGGCTCAGTGTCTATACCATTTCTGCATTTCTCAATCTCTGTCATGAAGATGATGGGATAATTTGAATATTTATCCAGAATATTACAGGAAGATATAGGGGAGTCAACTCTCTGAAGTAAGCAGATGATTCACATCCTTTTGTTTTACATCCCAGAATCAGAGCTGAATGCTCTGCTGAATTGTGCTGTGTGGAAACCTTGTTTTCTTTTCAGTAAATTGTAGCTCTGAGGTTAGCCCACACTTGATGGGGGGAGTCTTCTGTTTTGTGTTAATTTCATTGGTTAATTAATAAAGAAACTGCTTGGCCTTTGATAGGCCAGAAAATTAGGTAGGCGAAGTAGACAGAACAGAATGCTGGGAGAAAGAAAGCCAAGTAAGGCAGTTGCCATGATTCTCTCACTCCAGACAGATGCAGGTTAAGATTTTTCCTGGTAAGCCAGCTCGTGATGCTACACAGAATATTAGAAATGGGTTAGATCAACATGTAAGAGCTAGCCAGTAAGAGGTTAAAACTAATGGGCCAAGAAGTGTTTAAAAGAATACAGTTTCCGTGTAAGTATTTTGGGTAAAGCTAGCCATGTGGGTGGCAGGGCACCAGGAATGCAGCCCGCCACTCCTCACTACACACACTTAACCTCTGGGGGTTATTCTGTATGTTGGGTATGGTTTTGTTATAGAATGTTGGACACTGAAAGTGACCTGGAGGTTCCCAGCTTAGAAGGTTTATTGTGTTGCTTCTTTATCTTTGTGTTACTGGAACTAGGAAGAAAATGAGGAGAATGATACTTGTCTAAAATAAGGCAAGGCATGTGAAACTTACCTTATCCTACCCAATTGCTTGGAGCTCAGTAGAAACTAAATCCATTGGTGCCAATTCATAAAATCCTTTAGAGATGTATACTCAAGGCTGGGTATTAAGTTTGCATGATTTCTTACACAGATAAAATCAACCCATTGAATGATGTTGCTCATAGTCAGACCAGGTGCTCCTACCTCATTTGACCTAATCTAGACTCTTTCCCCATATACATATCCAAAAGTTGTACTTTTAGATATTGTTAAGTTGACAGTCGACATTGTCACCAAGGTTCAACTAAGTGTTTCTGGTTCATCACTAATTACTAATCTCCAAATATAGGTTCATGGTGCATCCCTAATTATTAAGGTCCAACTAAGGGTTCCTGGTATATTGCTAATTACTATCCTTTGGCACTTTGTTCATGTTGGCTTCACCATTTATTCCTTATTTCTTTTTTTCCCCATGACTTAATACTTAGTGCCTGAACCATGGTTAAGAAAAACTCAGGATGGGAAATTGGAGTTCAACCTGAAGATCCAAAAAGCAAAACAGCCAGTCATTGGCTCTTACCTTGACCTTAGTCTAAAATGGTGACCCAGCCTCCTGAAATCTCTTAATGAGACTGTGTATTGAAAACTGTTTCCTCCTGTTTTATAATCTTCTCTAGGGCTGGAATTTGTTATGCCCAAATTCGCAAAGTCCCCGCAAAGCCAACAAGGAGACTGAGTCTTATATGTAAAAGCAAAGAGCCTTTATTTTAATCAAGTTTGCAAACCTGGTCTGATGGAGGAGGGTCATTTGTTTATGTGTTACTTTTATTGGTTAATAAAGAAAACTGCTTGGCCTGATAGGGCAGAATTTAGATAGGCGGAGTAGACCAAACAGAACGCTGGGAAGAAGGGAAGTGAGGCAGATGCCATGCCTCTCCTCTCAGAGACGGAAGCAGGTTAAGAATCTTCCTGTAAGCCAACACCTCGGGTGCTACACAGATTAATAAAAATGGGTTAATCAAGATGTGAGAGTTAGCCAATAAGAGACTAAAACTAATAGGCCAGGCAGTGTTTAAAAGAATATAATTTGTGTGTTGTTTTTTCGGGTATAAAGCTAGCTGTGTGGGAGCTTGGCGGGAACGCAACCCTCCGCTCCATTCTACACTGGTCTCTCTGCATGTCCAACATATTGGAATAAACGGAGATCCCCAAGCTCAATTAAAATAAGGTTTTATAGTAGTAAAGGTGAGGGTGAGGGGTTTCTAACGTTTTAGGACCCCTGATTGGCTGAGATTTGTCTAGGGGTGTTCTGGTGAGTGTGTTCTGGCAGGTGGTCCTATCTACAGTGATTAGAATGTTAGGCATTTCCTTTGAATGGTCTTTTCTTGAGTGGAGGTTGGGTAATCTCAGTTTGTGGTTCTTCTTGCAACCAGATATTGCTTCAGGGTAAACTACTGAGACTTAGGCCTCCATTTAAATTTATCAATGACCATAGTCCTACTCTGGCAGGTGGTAATGGTTGGAAATAAAGAACTTTTTTTGGGTGACCTGCCCATACTTAACTTATCAAGGCAGACTCCCACAGCATTAAAAGCATGCAACAGTTTCTATGGCAACTAGTTTGGCTCCTGAGATTAAAGGTGTGCATTACCATTACCTGGTCTGTAAGGCAGACCAGTGGGACTATTTTACTCTCAGGTCTTCAGTCAGTCTTTATTCCTCAAAACACAATTGAAATGTCATTACAGATGCCTAATCACATTTAGTCATAATATGTTCTCAGCCTTCCCTGGTCAGAGACAGGTTCTCAGACTTTGCTTTTTTAACCATGACACTCTTGTGGATTAATGATTGTACAGTGTGTAGAGTGTTCTTCTATTGGAATGACTGATGTTTCTCAAGGTTATGTTGGCATTGTAGGTTTTGAGGAGGAAGAGTACAGTTAAGAGTGCTATTATCATCAGATTAGGCCAAAATGATCTGCCAACACTATCCTTGCTATGATACTAACTACCCCTTATCTGGTAGCATTTATCAGAATTTTCCATTGCAAAGACATCTGCCTTAGTTTCCACACCATACTTTTGAGCAGACACCAGTTTCTTCATACTCTGTACTTTTATCAAAATGTATGCATGCTCTTTGTTGTTGTTGCTGCTGCTTTTCACTTTTTATTGTATTTTTTAAAAAAGAAAACAAACTATCTTCTTTTCATTTTACAGACAAATTCTAGTTTCCATTTCTTACCCTCCTCTCATTCTCTCTGTATTTCCTCCACACCCCTCCCCACATCTACTCCTCAGAGAGGGTAATGCACACTGTTTTGAGGAAGGACCAAGGCCCTCCCTACTATATCTATACTGAGCAAGGTATCCATCCAAAGAGAATGGGTTTCAAAAAGCCAGTACAAGCAGAAGGAATAAATAAATCCTGGTGCCACTGCCAGTTGCCCCGCAGTCTGCCCCAGCCATAAAGCTGACCCCCACATTCAGAGGGTTTAGCCTGGTTGTATATATATGCTCTTTAACTTTTTTCAGAACAATGCATGTTAACTGGAACTGTAAACTTCAAAGAAACCCTTTCATTCCCATCATTTCCATCCCCTGGAACAAATATTTTGACAATCTCATTTCTGCAATATCTGTCTCTATAAGTTTTAATGAAATGAAATTATATACCATATATACTTTATGTTTGATTTCTTTTGCTGAGAATGTTTTAAAATCTGTATTTATTTTTACATTTTATACATTTTGGCTATATTTTTTCTGCCCTCCATCCAATTACTTTTAATTTTTGAGTTTTCTTAATAAATTTTAAGGAAAATTTTTTGTTTACTTTATACAATATTATACACATGTATTATGACATATAATCATATATACTCATCATTTCTCCCCTTGATTCCACCTATGTCCTACTACCAAGAATTTCTCTCAAATTTACAGCTTTCTTTTTTTTTAATAACCCTTATAGTCTAGTTAGTATTGCCCGTACATGTGTCGCATGGTGCCATCCACAGGAGCATAGAAAACCTATAGGCAGTACATTTCCCACACATAGTGGTTCTCTTCCTTCTCTGGCAGCTGTCTGTTGTCAATAATTCTTCAGCAACGAATAGGGCATGGACAGCATGTACTCCATCTATGTTATAAATTTTGCTGACTTATGCAGCTAACCACAACTGTTGTAAGCTGATTTTAATATCCATGTCCTGGCTGAAACACAGATTTCACAATACTCTCCACCCTTTGGCACTTGCATTCTATCTGCTTCTTCCTGCGTCTCTGAGTCTTGGGATAGTGGGGTTAACAGATGTTCCATTTAATGATGAGCACTCATTCTCTTATTCTCAGCATCTTCACAGTCTGTATCTTCCACTGGTGGCTCTCTGCTGCATAAAGAACCGTTCTGAGCAAGATACAGAGAAGCCCAGGCTTATAAGCACAAGTACATGTATTTAGAAGGCAACTTAGCAAAATAACAATACAAGCTCTGTCCTAAAGCCTATGACCTCCCTTTGGCTTTTGCCATATTTATATTTCAAGACATGAAAAACCCTCTTGCAGAGCAGGCCTCAAATCCAATAATAAAATAGCTAGCTATGTATTAACTGCTGTGCCAGTATTATTTCAGTAGGCATGTCTTGCCAGGCAGGTTGGTTTTGCATCACACAGTCAAGCACATAGATAAATTTTCTATCCCAGCAGTCTTCAGAGCATCTTTATGTCACTATAGAAAATAGTCAGCAAGGAAAAAACTTCACAGTCAGTTTGATATTGATTTCTCTATGCCCTATAGCAAAAGTGTGTGGGTTGTAGCTTCAGTCTTATCATATGGAAATGGAGGGTAGCAAGGGATAATGTCAATAACCCATGTTGTTGTAGAGCCCCTTAGGGTCACCCTGGCCAATAGCTCATAAAGAATTATCCAGTATCTTTTATTATGATTTTTATTTAATACCCATGAGATCTTTGATCAACATTGTTCATATAGGGAGCTAATTCCATTTGAACATCTTTCTTTTTAAAAGCTTTATTTTGAAATTAAATTTCTAAGTATTGTATTTCCATGAGATCTTTCCATAGGTTTTTAGATCTCATTAACCTCCCTGCTACTGTCTTTTCTTCTTTTCTTTCCACCCATCCCTGCTTCACTTTTTTTATCCTCAGTACTCCCCTTTCATGTCATATGAGTTCTACTATACCTAGCTTTCTGTCTGTCTGTCTATCTATCTATCCATGTATCTACTAAGTTGAGCTTTGAGTCCACAGGTCTCAAATGTCCTTCTCTTTTGGACTAACCCTCCCTTTCACTCCTATATTTTCCCCTATGTTTATTTCCGCTGCTAAATAAACCTTTTCTCCCAAGTTTTCTACTTACTACTTTTATTAGTGTTACCATCTATACATACAGGGTATTTTTTATACTATCAAACATTGTTTACCTTAATAGGTATATCATAGTTTGTTTATCCATTCTCAAGTTGATTACTTGAATTATCTTCAGATTGGGCTATTATGAGTGATACTCCATAAGAAGTGATATATAAGCCCTGATATGGACAGCTTTCCTTCCTCTGGGATAGTTATCATTTTTTGTTTGATTTATTTATTTATTTATTTATTTATTTATTTTTCCATGATAGTTATTGAGCTCTACATTTTTCTCTACTCCTCTCCCTGCTTCTCCCCTTCCCACTTAAATCCTCCCCCAAGGTCCCCATGTTCCCAATTTACTCGGGATATCTTGTCTTTTTATACTTTCTACTTCCTAGGTAGATTATCTATGTAAGTCTCTCTAAGTGTTCATATTGTTGTCTAAATTCTCTGGTATTGTGGTTTGTAGGCTGGTTTTCTTTGCTTTATTTTTAAAAACTACTGATGAGTGACTCAAGAAATTGGACACCAAAAGAACACACAATCCAATAAAAAATGGAGTACAGACCTAAACAGAGAACTCTCAACAGAGGAATCTAAAATGGCTCAAAGACACTTAAGGAAATGTTCAACATCCTTAGCCATCAAAGAAATGCAAATCAAAACAATTCTGAGATTCCATCTTATACCTGTAAGAATGGCCAAGATCAAAAACTCTGATGACACCTTATGCTGGAGAGGTTGTGGGGTAAAGGGAACACTTCTGCATTGCTGGTGGGAATGCAAGCTGGTACAACCTCTTTGGATGTCAGTGTGGCAACTTCTCAGAAAATTAGGAAACAACCTTCCTCAAGACCCAGTAATAGCACTTTTGGGTAAATATCCAAAGGATGCTCAATCGTGCCACAAGGACATGTGCTCAACTATGTTCAAAGCAGCTTTGTTTGTCATTGCCAGAATCTGGAAAAAAGCAAAATGCCCCTCAATCAAAGAATGGATTAAAAAAATATGTGGTACACTTACACAATGGAGTACTACACAGCAGAAAAAAATAACAACAGCTTGAATTGTGCAGGAAAATGGATGGAACTAGAAAACATTTTGAGTGAGGTAACCCAGATACAGAAAGACAATCATCACATGTACTCACTCATAGGTTAGTTTAAACTATTAGTAGATTATGCTTAAGTTTTTTTTTTTTCGAGACAGGGTTTCTCTGAAGCTTTGGTGCCCGTCCCGGAACTAGCTCTTGTAGACCAGGCTGGCCTCGAACTCACAGAGATCCACCTGCCTCTGCCTCCCGAGTGCTGGTATTAAAGATTTTAAGGAACTAGCAAATTATTTTCCTAACTGGATGTTCCATTTTAGTAACAAGTTTTATTTAGTAACATTTTATAACTAATTCTCATGAGTAGCATCAGATTTCTTCTAATCCTTGCTAATTTTTACTCTTTTGTTTCTGTTTTCTATACATAGACATTCAAGTTAGTATAAATTTCTATTTTATTATAATTTTAATGTGCATTTGCAAAATGATTAATCATGTTGGAAAACCTTAACAATTTATTTAAGGCATTTAATTAAATATTTTTTTATTTTTGTTGAATAATTTTCTTGTTATTATTTAGCTGTCAATATATTCTACTTGGATGACTTTTGTTACATATTTGTATTTTTAAAATATCTTCTCTCAATTTATGTACTGACTTTGTACTTTCTTGTTTTTTTAGAAATGTGAAAGTATTTTTTATTGACAATGTGATTTACAGTGAATTAATTTTATATCTATGTGGCCAAGATCAAAAATGTTGTTTCTTGCATTTGCTTCTGGAAGTTTTGCAGTTATTTTTGTTCATGAACTAGATAAGGGCTAGCAATTGTCCTTTTTTGTAAAAATATATTCAGTCTTAAGTCATTTGTGGAAAATGCCATGGTCTATCTGCTGAAGGTATCCATCCTGATTATAAGGGTACCTTTGTTACTCCCAGTTCTGTTATACTGTCCATTGTCATATCACTACCGCAGTGCTGACTTCTGACGTTCCATAGTAATTTTGAGAAAAGTCTTCGTTTTTAATAAACCATACTTTCTATGATAGTAATGGTAGGTGTGGAATGTTTTCTTTGTGCCTACTCTTTTTCCTCTACAAATGTCTCTTTATTGGGTACTAATTTTTTGTGCCTCATCATATTTGGGACTGTGGATATAGAGACAAGACTTGTGAACTTTGGATTCTATTGGAAGGTAGTGTTTGAGCTACAGCCTCTTAATTCTATCTCATATTTTACAATTAGGAAGGAGAGATTACTTGGGACCAAGCTCTTATCACACTGTCCAGACAAGTGTGAAGTGGGCAGTGGAAGAAGAGCAATGACCCTGACTGAAGAATACAAAATATAATTCAGAGACAGCAGTGATAATTAAAAGTTTTACTTTTGCCTCATGAATTTAACTAATTTTAATATATTTTTAATTAAAAAATAACTAATTATCCACAAACTTTTGTTTTAGGAAGCCCTGGTTCAGGCATTCTTTTCTTGCCTTCTATACTTCCTAGGCTGAAATTCTCCTCTGCCATCTTTTCGAGCAGAGTTTCTTATCTCTGTGTTTCTGAAAGCAGGGTAGCAGGGATGTCTGCTTCATACTGGGTTAGTCAAGTGCCCAAAACACTCTTTTGGATTTGCTCAAGTGTTTTGTTTTCTCCTTCTGGTCCTCATCCATTTTCCTTCCCTCTTCTCTGTGAGACAGTCTTAGATTACAAATTGTGATGTCTTTGTTATTTACTATTTGAAACTAGCAGAAATATCCATGTTGGGCAAGTTTTATTCTCCAATTTTTCTGTCCAGTTTTGTGCTGTTAAATGCTTCTTTTACAGTGTTTCTACTGAACTATTTATCTAGGTAAGTTAATGGAGTTTTTATTTCTATTTTCTTCTTTTTTTACTTTCCTCCTATGAATAAATATTTTTAGGAAAAATAAAATTTTCCCATGCATACCATTGTGTTGCTCTGTCTTCTCATTAATGGGCCTTTTATTTTAATGTTTTTGCTTTTACTTTTGACATAGCCCAGGTTAACCTTGAATTCCAAGTACTCAAGGATGACCTAGAACTCTCAATGCTCCTGTTTTTAAGTCTTGAGTACTGGGACTACAGGCATGCTGACAAATATAACTGAATAAAGATTTATTTTGGCTTTTAGTCCATCATAGGGCAGGGAAGGTTTGGTGGCAGGGAAAGGAAGCACCTGGTGATATTGCATCCACAGTCTGTGAGCAGAGAGCTCTAAATACTTGTGTTCATAATTTTTTCTCTGTTTTATTCAGTTTGGGGTCTCAGCCATTGAATGATGCCACTTTCAGTCACACTTGGTTCTCAGATAATTAACTTAATCCATGTAATCACTTACAGGTAAACCCAGAAGTTTATCTCTGAGGTGATTCTAAATCCTGTCAAGTTGACAGTATCAGTCATCACCACTGATAACAGTTGTAGTAACAGCTGCTATACAAGCTATTCTTGCTTAATCATTTTCTGCTACTGTGTAGACCTTCAATAATATGTCAGAAGTATCTTGTGTCCAAACTAATTCTCATTATTTGTGAGTTTAAGGACTATGTTCTAAGAGCATCTAATAATTATCCCTACTGAAATCAATTAACACTGAAGTAGGCAAGTTCTGTGCATAGTATTCTGTAAACTCATACTTGAAACAACTAATAAGAAATGGGCCAGATTTTCCTATTAAACATTATTGTCTTCAATGCCTCAACATTTGAGTATTTGAAACTTGTTTAGTTTTGCCCAACTCCACACAAGAATTCTTCAGTCATGGCTTTCAGTAGGGGAGACATTTATCTCTCAGAGTATATTTGACAATGACTATAGATGTTTTGTTTCTCATGGATGCCAGGTTAGGGAAGATGACATCCAAGTTGGTGGAGAACTGGATTTTACTAAACATCTGACCATAGGCATTTACTAAACATCTGACCCTCACCTCCCCAACCCCCCCAAAGGATTGCCCAGTCAGAAATGTCAGGAGTACTCATTTGAAAGCATGCTGCTATTGACAAGGACTCTTTCCTTGACTAAACCTTTAGCTAGGTTTTTCAACCTTCTTGAGGCTAATGTGTGTGTACTTCCTTGTAGAATTAAATTCTACTAGTCCCTTCTAAGCCATTTCAGTCAGAACTCTCTCATTCCTGATGTGATGATCTATTTTGATTTTCAATTTGACTACAGTTGGATTCAGCTAAAACCTAAAATGCTGAGCTTTCCTCTGAAAAATTTTCTTAATCATTTTATTTGAAATAAGATTTCCATTCAATCTGGGCCACACCTTCTAGTGGTAGCCCCTATCAAAGAACAGGAAGATAGAAACTTTGCTTTTTGCCTGCTTCCTGCTTTCCCTACACTCACTAGCATTTCCATCATTACAATATTTTTTTCACTAATATTGAAGTCTCCAGTGATACACCTTCTCCTATAAGACCATACTTCCTAATTTTTCCTAAATAGTTTCACCAACTGGTGACCAAGTATTCAACTATACATATTTGCAGAGTCCATGCTCACTCAAACAACCACATACAAATGTATGTGTGCTGTTGATATACATGTGTGTATATTAATATATATGTGTAAATAAAAACAATATAGACACATATATGCATGTGCTGGTTATATATGAACAAACACACACTCAATCAGTGCTATACTTTTAGAGAAACTTGGTTAATGTATCAGATTGCTGATCATGACTGATATCTATTCTGGTTTTCTTAGGTGATGTCTGATCACTCGGGCCTCTGTTCAACAAGAATTCTATATATTGGTTCTTCCAGCCATCCTTAGTCTAGATGTTTTCTCTTAGCAAGCTCCTTCCTCTATGTACTTCCTACTCCTTAATTGTAATGCTAATTAAGAGTTAAGAACCATATTTATTACCTACTGCAATCCCCAGTAGCAGTGATATTGTTGTTATCACAATTTAACATGCAAAATAAATAATTTTAACATGATTAAACCAGGACATTATTTTTTTCCAGGAAAGCAAGAGAGTGCCTTTTAGAGAGTAGTATTAATAGTACTTTTCCAAAATATTATTTGTAGTTTTTTTTACTATTAAAATCTTTTCAATTCTACTTATCATTGTATGTTCATATGAGGAGGGGAAATATATGTGTGTGATACATCATGCATATAGAGGTCAGAGGACAACTTTGTGTTATAACCTTTATGTGGATTTCAAGAACTACACTCATCTGTCAGATATTCATGCCAATCCTTTCACCCATGGAGTCATCTGGCTGCACAGCTATTGTTTACAATTTTCCCATTTTGTTTGAACTAAATATTGTTCTCTGAATCTTAATATATCTTAAAGCTTTATATTTTCAGGTTGCTGTATTTGTATCACCATAGTTTCATTGTATTACTTTTTGATGACTCTGTAATATTATCCAAAATGTCTTTTTATATTTCAGCATAGAATCATGTAATTAGGTTGTAATGATTATGCTTTGAGACTCAGAAATGAAACAAAGGCAAGTTGTAGGTTCGTTGAACATAAAGTAGCTATGGATAGATATGCATATAACAAATCAGGGTACCATTTATGAATATCCATGACTATATAGGTTTACCAACCTGTTTTTAGTTTTTGCTGCCAACAATGAGCATATACTAAAAATTGCAGTATGTTTTGAAGTCTGTCATAATGGTAAGAAGCCCAGAATATGTAGTGGCAAAAATTTGATAGCAGAGGTCACCTTACCTGGCAACCATGCCCCATGAGCACTACGGCCAGCTCGGCCATGTCACCTTCATCTGTCACTCTCTGGAAGCAGGAGAGGAAGTGGTTCATTAAATCACAAGCATGATTAAAAAGTTTTATTCTTAGAAAAACTTAGCACTTGTAATATTGGGAGCCAATCTGTGAATTCTTTTATTTTCTATCTCAGATCTTGACAAGTAATTTTATGTTTATAGGATTTTAATTAAAATACTATGAATTTTAGTTTCAAGTAAGAATACAGTGATATAACCTATAATGATGTATTTGTCACTCTATGGGAGATAGACTTATAAGATTAATTATAGGTTGAAAATTTCTAATGCCTTATCATATTGCTAGCAAAAGACATTGCTCACTTTTATGTTCATGTGGGTTTAAGCAAGAGCATGGTACTATAATTACATAAAAGTTTGGCATGTATAGTTATGGATGTGGTAGCTAGTTTCCTTAGATAATAATAATATTTTATGATGCTTGCACTCTGATAAAATCACCTAACATATTTCTCAAAATACAGCTCCTCCTATTTTTAAGCTACACAGGGCTTGTACCAACATACCTGAATACTATGTGATTTCTTAACTGTTGACAAAATTTAAAGGTCAAGATTGTTAAGTCAACTATGAAACATATGCTTGTATTATGCCTAGATGATGGAGTAACCCAAAAAAGAACCAGGAGACTGAGTCCCATATGTGAAAGCAAAGAGCCTTTATTTTATACAAGTTTGTAAACTCAGACTCCCCATGTGTCCATCTTATTGAAGTGGTGGGATGTAGTAGGAACGGCAGGCTGCATTCTGCCACCCGGCTAGCTTTACACCTGATATAATTACATAGAAACTGTATTCTTTTAAACACTGCCTGGTACATTAATTCCAGCCTCTTATTGGCTAATTCTCACATCTTGATTAGCCCATTTCTAATATTCTGTGTAGCACCACGAGTTGGTGGCTTACCAGGGAGATTCTTAACCTGCATCTGTGTTGGGTGGGAGAATCATGGCGACTGCCTGATTCAACTTCTTTCTCCCAGCATTCTGTTCTGTCTACTCCGCCTACCTAATTTTCTGTTCTATTAAAGGGCCAAGGCAGTTTCTTTATTAACCAATAGACATATGACCCTCCTCCATCAGTGGGAGAGCCCTAAACTAATTAGAGTTGGATTTTTATAGTACCAAAGTTGAGGGTGAAGGATTTCTAAGGTTCAGGACCACTGACTGGCTAACATTTGTCTACGGGTGTCCTGGTGAAAAGTGATGGGTGTGTGTTGGTAGATGATCCTATTTACAATTGTTGGAACATTGGGAATTTCCTTTGGATGGTCTGTTCCTGGATGGTGCCTGGGTAGTCTCAGTCTGTGGCCTTTCTTGGAACAAGGTATTGCTTCAGGGTAAACTACTGTGACTTAGTCCTCTATTGAGTTTGTTATGGCTGGGTCCTACATGCTGAAATTATAATCATGTTGAAATTATACTCCCAAATATAATATGTCAAAAGACCTGTCAAGATAACTGGGCCGTAGGATGGAGCTTTCAAGAATAGGGCCAATCTCCTTTAACATTTTATATTGTTTTATTTTATATTTGTGTGTATGGTGTATATGTGTGTGATACATTAACATGAGTCCCATGTATCCCATATGAAGCAAGAGGAGGAAACTGTGTGTCTATCACTATTGCTTTTTACCTCTTGGTCTTGGTAAGGTCTCTCCCTTGTTTACCTGTATGGCAGGGCACTATTCTAGCAAGCTGTATCCTCCTGTCTTGAGCCTGTAATGCTGGGAGTTTATGGGCAAGTGCAGTCATAACTGGGTTTTTTTGTTTTTTGTTTTTTTTTTGTTGTTGTTGTTGTTGTTTTGTTTTGTTTTGTTTTTGTGGAGGTCTTGGAGATTCAAACTCAGGTCCTCAAGTTTGCCCAGACAGTCATATTAGCCAAAGAGCCACCTCTCTAGAAATGACAGGGCAGTTTTAAGAGAAGAGATTACTTCCTCTCCATATGATCTCTTTATGTAAGGGTATGATAGAAGACTGACATCGTTAAAGGAAGAAGAGAGTCTTCATCAGACACAGTATGCACTTGATTTGGGATATTCTATCCAGAAGAAATATAAAAAAACTCTTTTCAGTCTTCTTAAATTATTTTCTGTTGTTATTCTGTTGTAATGGTCCCAAAGGACAGAAGTAAGACTCCAGGAAGTACAAAATAAAACTAAACACAATTAAAACTTTTATTAAAGTCTAAGGGAATAACTACCTTGTTCTTCTCTGAGGGCAGAGATCTAAAACTATTCTAAAAAACTCAAGTTTCACATGGAAGAGAGCACTTTGAAACTGAATAGCCAAGAGGTAGTGTCAGTTTGTCTTTGAAAATATAACTCGGATGGATACTTAAATAAAACAAGCTGGATTAGTTTTTGTTTGAAAGGGGGTTATATGGAAAAAGCCATATTTTCTCATGAGCCAACACTAACAGAGGAACAGAATATCTGTAAAATATGCATCTAAACCCATTAAAAGAGGCAATGAGCCTCTAGTGAGTCACTTTGATGAGCAACATAGAAGATGTGAACATAAGGAGTTCACATTTTTTAGCCAGTGAGAATTTTAGTTAAAGTAAAGGAGACCATTAAACTTAATACCCTTCTGACAATGCAGGAGGAAGGAATTGTAAATAATATAAGTGGGTTATTTTTTTCTTGAGATGAAAGCTAAAGTGACTCGATATCAATTGGCTACTGCACAAATATATAAAGATTCCCTAAGTCCTAGTGTTTCCCTCAATCTAAAAATTACATATAGTTTTTAAAAATAGCTAAGTGAGTAAAAGAAAATAACAGAGGCTAACCAGTTCACAGAACTCTTAGGACCATATCTCTCAGAGGTCTTTCTGTAGGAAGAATTAAACTAGCTGAAGGAAAATGAAATAGAGTTTTCTTTCTCTGAATGAGCTTATTCTTGAATTTATTAGTTGAAATGATTTGTCTTTTGATGTTTCTGAATTTTTATCTAATATACCTTCCTTGTCTTTATTCCTTGATGATAAAAAATATAATAACTTAGTATATTGGGTTTAGATTTTCTAGGATCCAAGTTTGCCTGCTAAATCTGGTTAATAATAATAGCCAACTAAAAGAGCAACAAAGAAAAATATTTGTTCTACTTTAAGACTGAATACAATGTTATAGATGTAATCTTATTCTGAGTTGTGCAATGATAGTCAAAATACTGATTTACATGTTTGTTGTATTCACTAATATCTCAAGATAATCCTTCACATTAAATGTATGGACATATGTACAAGCACAACTACTTATCAGAATATTCTTGCAGTTGTTTCTGTATCAAGATGGGCTGATGTCAGACCACTATCATCATGACAGTTATAGTCATGCCTCTTGACGACCAATTTGCTTCTTATGCTTGAAGAAATAGAAGTCACTTTACATCTTAATCTCCTTTGAACTGTGCTTTTTGTCCTGTCATTATCCTGAAGAGAACTATGGATGGTCCTTTCTCCCTTAGTATGGGATGGTATAGACATCTGGTCATATACTAGTATTGTCTGAAGAATTCTTCCTTTTAGGCTGTTTAGTTTTTCTCTGTCAGTGCTTAAGATGTTATTACCTTGCTTAGTCAAATGGGACATGAATTACTTATCACAAAAGACAATGCTCATGTTTTGTTTTTAGACCCAGGGAAACCTGCCAACACTGGCAGGTTATGCGTTACTTGAAAAAAGAAAATCTTAACCCAAGAGGAAAGTTATTCTTGGTTTTGAATGTCTCCATTCTTCTCTTTACTGGAGAACCACACTTTTGAACTATACATCTTAGCTGTCTTTTTTTACTTTTGCTCTTTATTGGCATCTATACCTATATTTAGGGATAGATATATTTCATACACATATTTGAGGAGTGGTGTTTTAAAAACTATCATATGCATAAAACTCACTACATTGAATGAAATGTGGATTCAGACAAAGGAATGCATGAAGTCCTGGAAGATTATCCCTTAAAGCAGGTGCACACCATATGATTAAGAGAAAATCTGACTGTGAGGACCAGGACTGAGACTCATTGGAGGTTGCACCTGTGTCTTGTAACTTAACTAGGAGTTAATTCTTTTTAAAGAAACTAGAGTTTTTTAAAATATAAGTTTGACTGCAAAAGCTGTGTCTAGGATAAAAAATGAAATGTTAATCTAGGGTAACAAGTGAAATAAATTTTCTTTGATATTTTTATGTGATATAAATATATTTATATTTATTCTCATATGATATATGATGCTTTCAACAATCAAAACATGGCAAGTGGAACAACTATAGCAGGAAATCATGGAATGCTAGAAGACCATTTTCATCTCAAAGACTTAGAGCGCTACATTCCATCTTCATCTCAGAATATGGTTTCTCTTCTCATGAGGCTTCCTGATCTTTGTCTCATCTCTTCTTGTTCCAAAGGGGTGTGAATTTGAGTTTGGGACTATGTTTGTGAGAGTAGGTTCTCTTCTTTGTGCAGTGTTGTGTTTTGAATATGAATGACTGCTATAGGCCCAGAAGTGACTTAATCATTATTCAAAATGATTAAGAGGTGTGCCTCTTTGGAGGAGATGTGGTCTTGTCTTGTAGGAAGAAGTGTGTGACTGGGGATGGGTTTTGAAGTTTAAAAAGCTCACTCCAGGCCTAATCACTCTCTCTCTCTCTCTCTTCTCTCTCTCTCTCTCTCTCTCTCTCTCTCTCTCTCTCTCTCTCTCTCTCACTCTCTCTCTCTCTCTCTCTTTCTCTCTTTCTCTCTGTCTTTCTGTCTCTCTGTGATGGAGGAGGGTTATCTGTCTATCTGTTGTTTCATTGGTTAATTAATAAATAAAACTGCTTGGTCTGATAAGGCAGAATTTAGATAGGCAGAGTAGACCGAACAGAATGCTGGGAAAAAGGGAAGTTAGCAGACACTATAGCTCTCCTCTCCAAGATGGACACAGGTTAAAATCCTTCCCAGTAAGCTTCCACCTTGTGGTGCTACACAGATTATTAGAAATGGGTTAATCAAGGTATGAAAGTTAGCCAATAAGAGGCTAGAACTAATGGGCCGAGCAGTGTTTAAAAGAATACAATTTGTGTGTTGTTATTTTGGGGCACAAGCTAGCCAGGCATGAAGGAGCCAGGCGGGAACACAGCCCACCATTCCTATTTCTACAGAGTGGCGCTCCAACGTGATAATGAACTCCACGTAAATCCTGAGGGAGCTTAATTTAAAACACAGAAAAAAACAGAGTTTAACACAGCTTTTAGCTGTTGCTAGGGCGAGCTATAGAGAAATTTCTTTGACCCAGCAGCTGCAACAGGAAAAAAGCTGTGGCTTTAAAATGCCGCTTTCTGGGCTGTGCCACCATTGCATTCTCTGTCTGGCTCCTGCAGAAGACAGAGCTTTTGAATGGAGCATTTGGAGTAAAGTGCTATGGCTTGTTTGATGGCAATGTGGACTGCTGTGTGCCTGGAACTCTGCTATACTCAGGGACACCAAATGGCTCTGAGGCAGGAGCGGCTCAGCTCCACCATGCTGAACTGTGCTGGCCTCAGGCAGGAACTATTGTAATTATCCTAATAACAGCACAGTTAAGGTTTAGACTGGCAGTACACAGGCCATACCATATTACCTCTACATGGTGCAACATAAGTTTTTAAGAAGTGTTTAGGATTTTAAAAAATGTTCCTGGATAGTAAAAAAGAATTACAGATTCACAATAGGACAGATTCAGACATAAAAGTCTTGTAAATGGGTCACAGTGTTGGATGAATGTATGTAGGCTTGGGAGAGAGAATAAAAAGAATATAGAGAATAAAGTTAATGCTTTTTTTTTTTTTTTTTTTTTTTTGGTTTTTCGAGACAGGGTTTCTCTGTGGTTTTGGAGCCTGTCCTGGAACTAGCTCTTGTAGACCTGGCTGGTCTCGAATTCACAAAGATCCGCCTGCCTCTGCCTCCCAAGTGCTGGGATTAAAGGCGTGTGCCACCACCGCCCAGCAAGCTAATGCTTTTAAAAAAGGGGTAAAGTCTTTAAAGAGACAGAATAAAGTAAAGTGATAGAGTAAAAATAAGCCACATTAAAAATGAAAAATTCACAGAAAGTCTGGATTATGTACATTGTGTTTTCTTTGAATTTTTTGACTGTGAAGGAGCTAAATACAGAGAAACATTTCATTGTGTGATCTGCCAAACTACATGTATGTTCTAAAGGTATCATGACTTCCATATTTGGGTCTAAGGATATGATGCTTTGAAGAGGGTCTTCTTTTGTTTTCACAGAGGATGAGACCCTGTGGATTGCTTCTATCCCAATATGGTATGATAGACCACATCCTCCTGAAAGGTTGCTGTGAACACCCTCAAAAAATTATTTCACTCAACTGGTAACTGAGATGTACCTACCATACAGGTTATACCATGAAAGACCTAAATAAGAGCACCCCCATTCAGCATGAAGCAGTTTGGAGAGAAATAACTATGTCCATATTCCCAAATATTGTTTATAAATGTTCTTTTACATTTAAAGGGGGATATGATATAGATATGAATAATTTTCATTGGTATGGATTTTAAGGTCAATTTTATTATATGTATTTCTGATCTTGATTAAGGTATTGTGATTGTGTAGTTCATTTAAAAATGTAATGTATAATTAAGAAATATAGGTTGTTAATGGATAATCATCAATAATAAGCTTGTAGTCATGTTAGATTTTCTAGATTTATAGAGATATATTTCAGTTATATAGGCATTCTTCATATCTCTCAAAGACTACAGAATATGGCATTTAATGTTTTAATAACTTAGGGCTTTTCATATCAATGAGACACATCTGCTCCTGGCAGCACCAGCTACTTCAAGGAAATGATGGGCATCGAAGAGGCTCCTGATAGAGTTTGATAGCCATTTGGACAAGAAACTGCTCTTGCATGGACTGATGCATAAACTGGACACAAAGAACCCTCAGAGAGAGGACTGCTGAACTTGCCTAAAGGTGAGATGATTCTTTGGGGTTCCTGACTCATGAAAGGGTCTGCCAGACATTCTGCAGGACACAGAAGATAGTGACTGAACTGCCTTTGAAATTTCCTGCTTCATGGAAAAGTCTGCTGGATACTATGGGCCTGTAGGCTAAAGATGGATGCCCCAATGGTACAAAAGAACTTTGGGTGACTGTCCAGGCAGCGAGATGTCTCTGTCATTTCTAGAGTTTGGGAAGTTGCTTATTTCTTGTTTACTTAGGTAATATTATATACTTCTGGAGTCTTTGATGGAGTTGAAGAATAGATAGATGGTTATAGTTTTCCTTAGTTATGATAAAAGATAAAGTAGATATAAATATTGTAACTGTAATTCTTTCTTGATAACTGTTTTGTTATATGTAATTTTACTATGTTAAAATGAAAGCCCTTTTTTGTTTGAACAGAAAAAGGAAAAATAATAGAGGAGGGTCATTTGTCTATCTGTTGTTTCATGGATTAATTAATAAAGAAAACTGCTTGGTCTGATAAGGCAGAATTTAGATAGGCAGAGTAGACCGAACAGAATGCTGGGAAAAAGGGAAGTTAGCAGACACTATAGCTCTCCTCTCCAAGATGGACACAGGTTAAGATCCTTCCCAGTAAGCTACCACCTTGTGGTGCTACACAGATTATTAGAAATGGGTTAATCAAGGTATGAAAGTTAGCCAATAAGAGGCTAGAACTAATGGGCCGAGCAGTGTTTAAAAGAATACAATTTGTGTGTTGTTATTTTGGGTATAAAGCTAGCTGTACAGGAGCTGGGTGGGAATGCAGCCTGCCACTCCTTCACAACATTTCTGTCTCTCTCTCTTTCTGTCCCTCACTTTCTCTCTCTCTCTTCTCTCCCCACCCACCTTCCTTATGTATCGTGATGTAGCTCTTAGTTGCCTTTTCAGCATCATGTTTGTCTGTAGCCATGCTCCCTGCAACCATGCTCCTTTTCTCCCTACCATGATGACAAGAGACTAAACCTATGGAACAGTAAGTATGTGCTCAATGAAATGTTTTCTTTTATGAGAATTGCCATGGTCATAGAGTTTTCTTATAGCAATGACACTAACCTAGTGAGTGAATTTCTAACTGGAAAGCAGTTAAGAAGTCAAGCAGCCGGCATCATCTGTCTGACAGAGCAAGACTTGATATTCTTTTAGAAAAAAAAACATAAAACCAATGTGGAGTTGAAAATGCAAGAAAAACAGATATTTGTTCAGGATTCAGATTTATATTTTAAGGCAAAATGTTGGTCTATTGGTCTTCTGAAAGTCATCAATTGTAGGTGAGATAACACAAAATTTTGACTTTGAAATCCACGGATTTAAGTCTAACTGGACTTTCTCCCTATGATTAAACATTCTATTCCCTTAGATTCTAGAAGACTACTTTTTAAAATTAATCTCCTGAAATATTTAAGATAAATAAAATACTTCATAAGCAGCTGTCAGCTAATATATTATATTGATGATCATCTAAAACACTGTGAGTTAATTATGATCAGCTGAGAGTAAAAATGGCTTTCAGTAAATATTTGTGAAGGAAAGGATTCCTGAGAATGAAGGAATTCCAGAGTCTAAGAAGATGATGCTAAGAGGTGTCAGGGGAGATTTCGATATAAATAAGAGAATTGAGAAAGGCCTGATCACTCAAAACAACAACACAGAACTGAAGGATGAAAAGTGGAACTAAATATGATAAAACCATAAATATAGTAAAAACACAGAGGAGTATAAGGAAAGTTTTTGTATTGAAGAGCAATTAGGTTATTATGGAAAAGACAACCCACAAACAATAGGGATTTCTAGCAAATGAAAAGAGAAAAACAAAGTCATATTTCTTATGAGAATGTAAATTAATATAGGAACAGTGAAAAAATAGTATGGGTGTTCCTAGAGAAACAGGAGTAAATTGTTGCACGACCCAGTAACCTACTTCAGTGTCTATGTCCCTGGCAAGAAAATCATTCTGCTGAAGAGACAGTTGCACCCCACATTTACCAAGACATGGTGTTGTTTCACAAGCCTGTCAGCAGAGCAGAGAATGAATAAAGAAAATGTGGTTTGTATACACATGGAATATTATTCAGTTCTTAGGAGAATAATATCATGTCACATGTGGATAAATGGGTACAAGTGGGAGATATTACATAAGATAAACCATATACAGATGAATATCTTATGTTCTTCTTCACATGTAGATGGTAAAAACAAAATTGATCTAAACCTGAAATACTAATTCATAAATGTTGCCAAGTGGGTGGAAGAGGCAGTATGCAGGAAGTATGGATAAGAATATAAAAACACAGAGGGGATAATTTTGAGTGCCCTATGGCACAGTGTGGGGTTTGTGGACAGTAACTTGTTACACCATAAATGAAAAACCAAGGAAAAGGAATTTGAAAGCTGGACACAGAACAAAGAACATGGAAATCCTAAAACCTTGATTTGACCAGCACACAATGTATGCAGATGTTGAAATATTACCTTGTACCCTAAAATATGTGAAATTATTGTACAGTCATAAAGAGTAGGATTAGCAAAAATTGGCAAATACAAGACGGTGCCAACACCAAGGACTCCTATCTGCTACAGGCCTTTTTGTGCAATTAGATTGGAGGTATTACCAAGTGTCGATGTCTCCTTTTCTTCTGAAAAGCAGTGAAATTCTAGACAGCGAGTGGAAGTGGGAAGGAGAGACCAAGAAAAAGTCCTGCTATGAATCAGGATACTCATGGTACACGTTGTGACAAAGGACTTAGATTCTTCCCTTTTAGAGAAATGAAGAGGAAGCAGTTAAATCTCACTAGCAAAACTTATGCAGATCCCAATACTTAGATATTTCTCGTCTTTTCCCCCTTATGGCACATCTTCTGTTGGTGGGCAATGATGAACTAGAGGTACCCAACCAATCTTATTAATAGGACCAACTTTTTATAAGTCAGTGTATCAAGCTGTTGAGGATCTTAAGGGTATTTATCCATCTTTAACATAGTTACAGTTCTAGAAAAATATATACATAAACTTGAAATATGCATGTTGCCACACAAACACATTATTCTCTAAAATAATAGATTTAAAATTGTGAAATATTTGCACAATGATTTACTAAGGAATTTTATGATAAATGTGATTTTTAATTTTTTAAATGAAGAAAAGTTATATAATGAGGAATAGATCTCCCAAACAGTATATGGAGTATGATGCTATTGGATGTGGACATGGTTAGAGGGGCATGGCCACTTGCCATGCAAACTAGAGGATCTCGGTTTTTGTTCCAAGTACTTAAATAAACCAGACATGCTAGCACACATGTCTAATTTAGGGATCCTACAATGAGATGGGAGGAAAAGAGTAGAAATTTCCTGAAAGCTTAGGAACAAGAGAGGCTGATAGTGAACAACAAAGAGACTCTGTCTCAAATAAGGGTGAAAGTTGAGGCCATACTCACAAACATGAACAATATATTTACACACATCAAACACTCATATTAGGAAAAGAATGTTGATATGATTTTATAAAAGTATAAATAAGATAGAGAACTATACATATAGAAGAAGTTATTTTACACAGTACACTATAAATAATTTTTTAAATTTTGTAATTTAAACTTTTACAGTGATGATCAAGTAGCTTCTACATTACATTGCAGATTACACTGAGCTGGGTAGCATTCCTGAGAAGACAGCTATCTAAAACAGACCACATTATGAGCTTTCAGAGTTTAGCCAGATGCCGAGTGCTTTGAGTGACATTTGGTGAAATGGTTTCTTGGTTTAAGGTTCCTTTGACCCAATTCTTAAAAGTTTGTAGAACAAATGGCTTCAGTTTGCCTGATATATATGATGATAAACAAGACAGAAGTGTCCTTTTGAGCTCCAGAAAATAGGACAGTGGGCAGAGGAACAATTCGAGTTCTGCGTTGTTTCTTTGACTCTTTCATGCACAGAAAAGATAAAACCAATGCTTTGAGAGATCTGTAGATTATTTAAATGTGGCATGACCTAACAGATGAAACCAGAGAAGGTACAGGGAGACAGTGAGTATGTGCTGGAGTATGCTGCAGTAAGGACACTCTTTCTGAGGCTTCTGTGTTTGTCCTCCCCTCGTAGGGAAGGTATAGAGAGGCAGTGAGTATGTGCTGGAGTATTCTGCAGTATGGACACCCTTCCTCAGGCTTCCGTGTATAATTGAAGGAAACACATTCAGCTAGCTGCCATCAGAACCATTTCCAACTTATGGTAAACTCATCAACCATTCCAAACTTGCAGTCACACACAGAAACTCAGAGGAGACAGGAAGGGATATAAGCAGCCCCAAACACTGAATTTTATTCACACTAACAAATGGAGCCCATGAGGAATCTACCTGTTGTCAATACAGAGTTCAGTAAAGGTTTCTCTAGAATTCAATAAAAGTGTAATTATAAAAACAAACTCTTGTATTTACAAGTTTTAGGATGTCACCCTTTTTCTTTCCCCAAATTTCACGTCATCTTTGTTGACAGAATTGTCAGAATCATGTGTCAGTATTGACACACTTCAAGTGAAAATACTATAGTAATACAGTTAGCTGCTTCCCACAATGACAGAGCCTTTACAAAGGTTAACCAGAAAAGGAGCTGTGAATGGAAATGTAACCCACTTGCACCTATACACGTGCATGCACATACAAACATGTGCATGCACACACACACACAAACACACAGGATTACACTTGTGCATAGAAAGAATATTACATATTAGTGTCTTGTGGATTTCTCAAATGCTTAAGGATTTCTCAAAACATCCTGGATAGTTTTTGTTGGAATTTTGGCCATTGTCTGTAACAATAAAGGTGGGGTGAATTAGCTGGAAACTATTCAGACCTTTCCACTAATCCCTGACAAATTTCTGAAGGCTAGAGGATCTGTTTGACCTGCTGTTCTATTTTCTTCACTTTTGAGAAATTCCATAATCACCTCCTCTTCTTATATTGGCCAGGATCATTTCAGTACAATTTTAACCTCCTCCAGGTGAATATATACAAATCATTAACCTCTTCTAGAAAGAAAGGCTTTCTATGAAATATAAAATTGAAGAAGGATGATTAAAAGAAATCCCACACTAGCTCAGAATTGAGAATAATAGAGGGTTATTTATTTAGCAATAGACCCAGAATTTACAATCCTCTGCTGGAATGGAGAACAGCAACCGAATCCTGCAGCCGGGAAAGAGACCAGACACATGGTTTACATCAGCATACATAGTATAAGTGGTCACACCCAAGTGGGTGGGTAACTTAAAGGCTAGTTGCAGTAGAAATTCCTACAGCATAAAATATTTCCCACTGTAATTTGACGATAAAAACTTATTCCTTAATTTATAATTTTCTATCCATCTACTATGGCCTGATTTTTGTTTTGTACTCAGAAAGACTGAAAACTGAGCAGAAAAGCATGGAAACATGTCTCCATATGGCTGTTTTCTGAGAAATATATAATTGTTAATTGTGCAAAATTAAATTTTATGGGAATAATTGAGAATATTGGCATTAACATTGTCCCAAATCTCAAAGAATTCAATCCATTTCATTAAAAAATGAAACAATGCTAGACTGACTTTGACAAACCTAAAGCAGTTTATTTGAGGCCCAGCTTCTATAGGCTGTGAGACCTTGAAGAAGTTGCTAAATTTCTTTACCTGTCTCAAAAGTTTCTTTGTAATAGTATGTTTGTGTGTAAAGGTTGATATAACCATATTATTAATTTTTATTGGGAAAATAACGTAAAACAGATATATTACGTACAATTTTATGAGCTTATGGCTTTAAAAAAAAATAATGAATGAAAGTGAGACCCTATCTCAAAAATGGGATAAAACCGGACTCTCTGAATATGGTGGACAATGAGGGCTGCTGAGAAGCCAAGGACAGTGACACTGAGTTTTGACCCTACTGCATGTACTGGCTTTGTGGGAGCCTAGCCGGTTTGGATGCTCACCTTCCTAGACCTGGATGGAGGGGGGAGGACCTTGGACTGCCCACAGGGCAGGGAACCCTGACTGCTCTTTGGACTGGAGAGGGAGGGGGAGGGGAGTGGGGTGTGGGGAGTGGGGGGAGGGGGGGAAAGGGAGGAAGGGAGGAGGCGGAAATTGTTAATAAAAAATTTTAATAAAAAAAAACTAAACAAGAAGGATTAAATAGGATAGTCCATATAAAATAATCTACTTAAGACATAGATAGAACTAACAGCATGTGAACCGACCTCTCAATAAAGGAGAGAGGTTTTATTTTCCACTTATCATTGGGGTGTTGAGAATGGAACCCATGACTTCACACATGATAGGCAAGAGTTCTGACACAGAGCCACATACCCAGCGCTGTTCATGAACCAGCTAACCATAGTCCTGAGTTATATTTTGGTCCTATTCCATGTTTTCCCTACACAGATATTCCATAAACATATAAAACATTTATTTTTATATCACTTATGTTTGACACTTGCTAATAAATTTTTCCTTATATTAAAAAGGAAAACAAAGTTTGTGTACCAGAGAAAAGAATTGAGAACTTCTAGAAAGATGGTAATTAAATCAAGAATAAAATAACGAACAAGAAAAAGACAATACTTTTGAGTCATGGAGGTCTCAAGGTCTTTCTCAAAATCACTTTGTAGTAATGATATTGAAATTACTATAAATAAGAGCTCAGAATGTTTTCTTAAAATTTTGTTCTATAGACAAATCTATCTGCATTAAAACAAAAAGGACCACTGTTACCGTCAATATTGAGAGGCATGCTGATGTCTTCAGGATGTAAAGGAGATGTGTGCAAGGAGAATCTGCACTCACAACTTGTCTTATTTATAGGACAAATGTAGAGAGGAGCTGCGGGTTGCTTCCTGCAGCCCAGCTCCTGGCCACTGGCTAGCTTTATACACCAAGTAAGAACACACAAACTGTATTCATTTAAACACTGCCTGGCCTATTAGCTCTAGGCTCTTAATGGCTAACTCTCGTATCTTGCTTTAACCCTTATCTAGTAATCTGTGTAGCACCATGAAGAGGTGTCTTACCGGGAAAGATTCAGCATGTCTGACCTGGTGGCTGGGTCCATCGCGTCTGACTTCACTCCCCTTCTTCCCAGCATTCTGTTCTGTCTACTCCACCTATCTAAATCCTGCCCTATCAAAAAGCCAAGGCAGTTTCTTTATTAACCAATGAGTGTAACACATAGACAGATCATTATTTCCTCCATCAGACAAATACTCATTGGTTACTATGTGTCTATAGAGTCTTGAAGCCAGATACGAATGTTTAAATAGGTTTTCTGAAATATAAACTAGTTCATCAAATATGTCAAACAGCACAAAAGAATAGTGTACATTTTAAGAGTTTAAAATTTGAATATTTAAGTTTTAGGTTATAAAATCCATGGTTATGCAGAAATACTGCACATTACCTGATGATACGTTAGTATTTGTCACAGTCACAGTTTCACTAAGTTGGTGTAGATTGAACATGCAATGATGTGACATATGTCACTCAGGTCTAACCTACAAGTCAGGAGCTCTGCAATGCCCCTCCATCACTGCTTACATACTCATGTATACAAATATATCCTTGTTTGAGCATCCTAATTTTAGAACTTACATAGTCATTCCAGGGTCTTAGAACTTTTAAAAGTGCTACATATTCCAATTCTTCTCATTTTAAAAGAAATTGATACCAGAAAGATCAAATGATTCCACCACCCGACTTAGAGCTAGCAAATGACAAACCTATAATTCGATTTTTGGTATTTCCAATGCCAAGCTGTTTTCATTGCCTCATACTGCTTTCCTGTTTTGTTCCTAAAGAATAACTGAGATTTGAAAGAACAAGAATGTTTGAAATGCAGTGTCTTCAATACATGGAAAAATGAAGATTGATGATTTGGAACAATTTTAATAATACAGAAGATAGACGTTGTATTTCAATTCAATGATGTTTTAAACATAAATTTTCAAGAGTTGAGTTGTTATAAGCCCATCTATTATTGTTGATCCTTCTTTCTAAGTGGAAGGATTATCAGGTAAAATTCATGAGTTTTGTAAGGTTCTTTGTAATATAAGATTTTTTATGAGCTACATTACTTTCATAAATAGATAAATGAAGAAATGTAAATCAAGCAAATAAACTACTTTTGATTAAATTATGCTATCTAATTAACTTATCATAGTATAGTAGAGTGTGTTGTAATCATAACTTCTTAGAATAACACCTCTATGAATTAACATTTGCATCCATTGATGACTGATTGTGGAACCAGAGAGAATCTGCCCTCTTGAAGGCTTTATTTTCTTATCTGCAAAGTGGAATTAACAACCACCCTGAAGATTTTGGGTAGCAATTAAGTGAGATCATGCATATAAAGTGCTTCCCAAAGTGCACACATGGTGACCATTCAGTAAATGTTAGTTCACTTCAATTTTATTACTTCATAAATTTTTATTAATGAAAACTGCTATAAAATGCTATTTCCATTAAAGAACTACAAAACCTGATTTTAAAAATCAATTATACTGTTGCCAAAATGCCTTATTGCAGAACATAAAGGGCTAGCAGGGAACATGAGGGCATAAGTGACCGTGACACAGAAGTGAGGATGCAATGCCAAGGGAAAAGGTGCCTATGGTCTGAAAAACCTTCAACTGCTCACCTCCCAGCAACAGAATTCTTCAATACGCTTGGTGAAAATTCATTGTTTGGTTCTACTAAGCAGAGGAAGCTAACATGTTGAAAACCATCTCATTTGTCCTCAAGGTAATTTGCTGAATTGCATGAGAACCATATATAAGGTGTCAAGCAACCTTATCTCATTAGGCTAATGATTTCTATGTGAGAGAAACAGCATCATCCAGATGTTGAAAAATACCTATGTGAGCCAGTACCAGGCTGTGCTTCAGTCATCTAGCAGCTGGGTGCTCTTACTGCCTTGGCACTCAGTAAAAACACTGTAATTACTAAGCCAGTATTTCCATACACCTGCCATGTTATGGGAAGAGCCTCTGGGTTGTCAAGGAAACGTTGCATGGCACCCAGTCTACATAAGATGATACCTCTACTTAGGTAGATTACAACTGCATATGTGACAATTCTCTGATTAAAACATCTAATTTTCTGGAATATTTTTTAACTTGCAGTATCAGAAAACAAGGGCATGAATATAGAAAAAATTACATTTTTATTTGTTTCTTTATAAAACACAGTAGTTGTAAGAATGAGAGTCGGGGTGGAGTAATGGGTACTCTGGATGGAACTCACAATGTAAAGTGAGTGAGCAGAACCTTCTAAATTCTTGTTTCACACACGCTAGATTTTTTTTTCCTGCCTCAGAGCTCTTTAAAACGCTGTGCAGTCCAAAGAATGGACAAGGAATCTGAGAAAATGCTGTGTCTTCAAGCCCGGGATCAAATTTCCAACACCATAGATTATCAGTCAGAATGAAAGAAAAGAGTTGGTTTCCCTTGTCACAGCTGCAGTTGCTGCTTTGTACTCACAGAGAGTCATTTCTATGTCTCACTAGCCTGGTGTCTGCTGGGGAGGTGTGGTGGTACTTGCGACTTTAAAACTGGTATTTTTGTCTAGCAGAGACAAGTTATTGCAAAGTTCTAACCTAAACTAAATGGAGAATGGATGCTGGCATTTCCTTTTCTGTAACCTACAATAAGAATATTGAAAAAATGATTTGGATTGAATCAAAGGCAAGCTTTTCCTTCCAAAACTGGCTAAATGTCATTTTAATATACGACGTAATTTGTCCTATTGGTAGACTTGATCCTTTGAAAGTAACTCAACAGCACACACTGCTCCATTCTAGTGAGATAGGCAAGCCAGCTCAGAAAATGTCATTGATATGGGGCTTTTAGAGGAAGCAAAGGTTTGCTACAAGGACTTAGTTCCACTTACTGAGCTGAGTTCTGCTTGCCACAGTTACATAGACAGAAAATAACACTTGGAAGAGTGAACTCTCTCCACCCATGTGGGGCTGCTTTTGTTTTATCCATTTCCATTTTTCTTCTTTATGCACAGACAGGCTGACTGATAGCAGAAACAGAGCAACTATCACGAGTGACATATTTCCCTCATGGGTGCATCTCCCGATTTACACTTGAACTATGGCTTTGCCTTGATCAATGGATGGGCACAGACTGAATATGATGCAGTAAAAAAGGCTAAGCCCAGGACATCTCCAGTCACTTTGCTTTCAATTAAAATGAAGTTGCTAAATCTTGGCTTCCTTGATGCCTGATATGGCTACTACCTAGAGTCATGTCAGAAATGCTGATTTCTAGTCTCCACATTGAGCTAAACTGCTGAACCAGAATCCATGTAACTAAATATGATGGGATCGTATGCAAGTCCGGCAGCAAGGATAGTAAAAGGAAGTGAAAGGTTTATAGCCTGTCCAAGCAAAGATAACACAGGTTCATTTCCAAAGTAATGCTCTCTCTGGAACAAAGGAAGTATAGTGGTGCTAACAAGTGCCTGGGTGTGGGGTCTTCCAGGCAACCCACCAGAGGACATACCTCTAAAATGGATCTGTTCTCCTTCTTACCCCTGAGTGAGCCGTTACCAGTTATGGGGAAAAGAGATTTAATATTCAAGCATGTAAGATGAGCTTATATTCTCTATATATTAAACCTCATACTCTATATTCCAACATTCTCAGACACAGTGTTGAAGCTACACAAAAATCTCAAAATGTGCTCTAGCTATTTTTCTGTAGTGATGAGAAAACATAAAAACTTTGTTTCTGCTCCCTATTAGCTGTGTAAAGTATAAGCCACTTTTCCTTCTAGCATGGTGTCTCAAATCTCATACTAGTGGTTTGTATTGTCCCAGTAAATGACTTTACTGGTTAGTTATGTGAAGTGTGGGAGACAATGTCTCTGAGATTAGAGGCATGTAAGAAGCAGCATTTATAGTTGACTAAATTTCAGTTGTCTACAGAATTCTGTTTAAATATGAAGTGATTCTTAAATGTTTAATAAAAGGGCTCAATGATTTTGCTATATTTGTCAATTAAAAAAAAGATATTGTCAAAAGGGAATGGCGTGAGACAGTGATTCAGTGGTGAATAACACTTGCTCTAAAAGCATGAAGACCTGAGTTACAGTCTTCAGATCACAGATTAAAAGCTATATGTGACTCCTCTGGTCAGGTGCAGGCCACATAAGTCAGAAGAACAGGCCTGACAGCTGAGGTGCCCCACTTCCTAGAGTTGTTTCACAGAGAACCATCCCACACCCTCCACCTCATCACCCACCCCACAACTGATCCCTAACCCCAATGCTGGCAGACTTCTGCTGTGTAGGTGCTGGTCACACTAGTCATTAGAACAAGTGCAGAATACATGACACAGAAGAGCACAGACTGCCCCCCTCCATGCTTCCAAGACAAAGCTAGCTGCTAGAAGTGCAGGCCCCAACTTGGACAGAGACTACTCACAGGATCAGAGGTCACACCAACCCCAGAAATCCAGGCCACAAAGACCAGAAGACTAAAGAGGAAATCGGAACCAGAGAACAAAACAGCCATCCAACAAAGACAAACTAAGAAATCAACAACCTAAACGTATAATCATCATAAAACCCAGGTGCATAAATGCCAATAACAGAAAAAGGTCAGCGTGTTGTGATCAGAACCCACTTATTCTTCTGCAGCAAGACATGAATGTTCCAATGCATTTAAAACAGAAGAAAATGACCATAAAATCAAATTTATGAAGATGATGGAGGTCCTTAAAGAAGAACTGATAACCATTCCTTAAAAATTGAATAAAAATAAACAATAAATTAGACTAAATCAATAAATCCCTTAAAGAATGCCAAGATAGCCAAGAAAGAAACAACAGAAACAAATAGGTGAACAAAAGTGAACAACTGAAGGTAACTGCTCAAGACTTGGACATGGAAATGTAAGCAATAAAGAAAACACAAATCAGGGAATTTCTGGAAATGAAAACTCTGGGTAAGCAAACAGAAACCATAGGAAATAAATAGCATCAGCAAAAAACAAAGAAGGAAAACATAAACACACACAAACACATACTAAAACCACCACCATCATCAACAATAACAAAAATAACAGTAATTAACATTAGTCATTAATATTTATCAATATCAATGGACTAAATTCCCCAGTAAAAAAGATGCAGGCTAACAGAGTGGGTAAGAAAAGAGTATCCAGCCTTCTACTGCAAACAAGAAACAAACCTCAACACCAAAGATAGATATTACTTCAGAGTAAATGGTTAGAAAAAGATTTTCTAAGCAAATGGACTTAAGAAGCAAGTTGGTGTAGATATTCTAATACCATAATAAAATAGACTGCCAAACCAATATTAATCAAAACAGACAGGGAAGGACATTTCATAGTAATCAAGAGAAAGATTCACTAAGAGAACATGGAAATTCTTAACATCTGTGCCCCAAATACAAGGTCATTTCAGGTTATCCAGACAAAAACTAACCAGTAAATTAATGATGCCAATAGATGTTATGATCTTAATGGGTCTACCAGAACATTCCACCAATATATATCTGCTTTTCAACTCCTCACAGAATTTTCTCTAAAATTGACCATATACTCAGTCACAAAGCAAGTCTCAACAGATTCAAGAAATTTGAAATAATCCCTGGTACCTTATCAAGAGCACCATGGATCATGGATTGAAGCTCGATTTCAACAAAAGAAACAACAGTAAATTCCAAGCTCATGAAAATTGAAAAATTCTCTATTGAATAACTATTCAGTCAAGGAATAAATAAGAAAGAAACGAAAGACTTTCTAGAATTTATTGAAAGTAAATGTGCATACTATCCAAACATTTCAAGCAGAATGAAAGCAATGCTAAGAGGAAAGTACTCCTAGGTGCCTTCAAGAAGAAATTAGAGGGATCTCATAGAAGCAACCTAATAACACACCTGAAAGCTCTAGAAAGAAAAGAAGCAGACACACCCAAGAGGAAGAGATAGCATGAAATAATCAAACAGAAAGCTGAAATCAAATAGAAACAAGGAGAACAATACAAAGAATCAACGAAACAAAAATGCTGGTTTTTAGAAAGAATCAACAATATAGACAAACCCTTATCCAAATTTATCAAAATGCAAAGGAAGAAGATCTAAATTTAAAAAATCAGAAGTTAGAAAGGGGATTGTAACAGAAAACACCAAAGAAATTAAAGATGGAGGTGGGTGGTCCTTGGACCTCCCACAGGGCAGAGAAACCTGCTTGCTCTTTGGGCTGAGGAGGAAGGAAGACTTGATTGGGGGAGGGGGAGGGAATGGAGGTGGTGGCGGGGAAGAGGCAGAAATCTTTAATAATTAAATAAATTAATTAATAAAAAAAATAAAAATAAAAACAGCTATTTTCATAACTAATATTCTAATTAATGTCATTGTTACTACTATTTAAAAATAGATGGAAATTTTTTTTTTCATTTGAGCTTCTAACACAGTAAATGTTTAAAAGTTTAAATAAAAACGCTCCGGAATCATGCATCATCTCTAAGAAAAAAAAAAAAAAAAGAATCATTACGTTATACTTCATAAACCTATACTCCACAAAATTGGAAAATCTAAAAAATATGGACAACTTCTTTGATAGATATTACATATACAATGTGGATGGAGTCATAATGTCTATGGAAATAGAAGCAGTCATTAAAATTCTTCAAAACAGAAAAAGCATAGGGCCAGACAGTTTTAGTGCAGAATTATACCAGACTTTGAAAAAGGAGCTAATATCAATACTCCTAGAATTATTCAACAATATCAAAACAGAAGGAACATTGCCAAATTAATTTTGGGAGACCACAGTCACCATGATGCCCAAATCACAAAAAGAATCAACAAAGAAAAAAATTACAGATCATTTTTTCTCATGAACATTTATACAAAACTTTTGAATATGATACTTGCAAACTGAATCCAAGAATACATCAAAAAGATCACCCACCATGATCAAGTAGGCTTCATCTCAGAGATACAGGGATGGTTCAACATACAAAAATCTGTCAATGTAATCCATAATATAAAGAAACTAAAAGAAAAATATATGATAATCTCGATAGATGCTGAAGAAAAAACTTGACAAAATTCAACACCTCTTCATGATAAAAGTCTTGGCGATATTAGGAATGGAAGGCAAATAACTAAACATTTATAGCAACCAGATACTCAACATCAAATTAAATGGAGAGAAACTCAAAACAATTCAACTAAAATCGGGAACAAGACAGGGATGTCCTTTCTCTTTATATCAATTTAATATAGTACTTGAAGCTCTAGTTAGGGCAATAAGACAACAAAAGGAAATCAATGGGAAGCAAATTCTAGAAGAGTAATTCAGAATATCATTATTTGCAGATGATATGATAGTATATATAAGCATCATCAAAACTTCTATGAAGGAACTCTTGCAGTTGATAAACCCCTTCAGCAAAGTAGCTTGTATATGATTAAGAAAAAATAAAATCAGTAGCTCTCCTTTATACAAATGACAAATGGACTGAGAAAGAAATCAGAGAAACAGTATCCTCCACAATAGCCTCAAATACTATTAAATATCTTGAGATAAGCATAACCCTGAAAGTGGTAGTATTAACATTGTAAAAATGAACATCCTACCAATAGTAAATTACAGATTCAGCATAATCCCCATTGAAATTCCAACACAATTCTTTACAGATGTTGAAAGGAAAATAGTCAAGTTCATAAGGCAAAACAAACAACCCCCTCATATATCTAAGACAATCCTATACAATAAAAGAACTTTTGGGGGTATCACCATTCCTAATTTTAAGCTGTAGTAATAAAAAGTGTGTTATTGGCAGAAAAATCAACATCAATGTAACTGAATCGAAGACCAAGAAATTGATCCACACACCTATTTAAAATATAGAATCTAGAAACATACAATGAAAAAGGAAAGCATCTTCAACAAATGGCACTGGTCTAACAGGATGCCTGCAATTATAAGAAAGAAAATAGATTATCATTCTGCACAAAACTCAAGTCCCAATGAAACAAAGACCTTAACATAAAACCAGGTACACAGAACCATATATAAGAGAAAGTAGAGGTAGCCTTGAAAACATTGGCTCAGGAGACAATTTCTTGAACAGAGCATCAATAGCAGAGACACTAAGATCAACAATTAATAAATGGACGTTATGAAACTGAAAAGCTTTTGTAAGCCAAAGGGCTGTCAATAGATCAAAACAGCTACCCACAGAATAGAAAATATTTTCACAAACTCCACATCTGACTGAAAGCTAATATCCAAAATATATTAAGAACTTGAGAAAATAGATACCAAATAAGTTAAATAATCCAATTAAAAATGTAGTACAGATATTAACAGAATTCTCAACAAAGGAAAGCAAAATGGCAGAGAAACACTTGAAGAAATATTCAGTGTCTGTAGCCATCAGGAAAATGCAAATCAAAACAAGATGAAATTGCAAAGTTGTTTTGATTGGGCATATGTCCAGGTCTTGAGGTGGATTGATTTCCAATTTTTTAAGGAACAGCCATATTGGTTTTGATATTGGCCGTATAGTTTCATACTCTGTCTAGCAATGAAGGAGTGTTCTTCTTGCTCCACATCCTTACCAATGTGAGCTGTCACTTGTGTAAAATGACTAAGAGGGAAACCCAGTGCATTGGAAAGGCCATGAAATTTATGGGAGTAACCCTAACAAATACTTCTAGTAATGGAGGACAGAGAGCTTGAACTCTCCAGTTTCTGTAACCAGACAAGGCCTCAAAAGTGGAGAGATTGGGAAACCAACCCAAGAACAAAATCTTCACCTATAGTTTGTTCTGTTTGCAGAGTGTTCTGTGATGGGAATCTAGCAGAACTGTCATCAAAGAGACCAAAGAGGCTTCATTCAGCAACTGATGGAAGCAAATGCAGATTCCCCCAACCTAATATTAGGCAGAGCTCAGGGAGTCCTGTGAAAGAGGGGGAGGAAAGATAGGATGAACCCAAAGGGCCAGGGAAACCATAAGAACACAGCTTACAGAATCAACTGACTGGGATGCATGTGTGCTCAAAGAGATCAGGTTACCTGACCTAGGTTATGAATGAGTAGCTTAGTCTTCTAACAGTGGGAGCAGGTACTGTCTCTGATTCTTTTTCCTCTTTTCCTCTGACTGGGTCACCTTGTCCAGCCTTGACGTGATAGTATACATCCTTCAATATTTGATTGATGTCCCTGGAATTTCTGATCTTTTTTCAGGGGAGACAGGGTTGAGGGTGGCAGGTGCTGGATGAATCTGGGGGAGAGGATATATAAGGGGGAGTAAGTTTGGTTGGGATGTACTGTAGAGAGAATTTTAGAAAACATTAAAATGCATATATTAAAGGGAAAATAGCCATATCTGGTCATGTCTACCTATAGACCCAGCACTATGGAGGAGGAGAGCAGAGACAGAAAAATCATCACTGGGAATTGCCAGCCTAGTAACAAGTTCAGTGAGAGATTGTGCCTGCAGGTAGAAAGTGATTGAATAGGACATCTGGCTTCTAGGTGTGTGCACCTGCTTACAAACCTGTGCATTTGCAAGTAGTCACATACCACATTCACACGTATATGCATACACACATATACACATATATCAAAAAATAGACCTACAGAGTAAAATATAATTAGTAAAGATCCTCATCACTCATTTATCATAGATCTTCGAAAACTGCATTGTCTTATCAGTAATGGTTATGTTATATTTAGCTTGAAGACTCTAATTTAGTGCCCAGCCTTTGTTCTTTTTGGTGAGCTTCAGCTTCTTGTCTACCTCATCTTCCTTAAATAAATAATGATAGGCAGAAGTGTGTGTGCTGAAAAAGTCTGCCAGGTACATTTTCCTATGAGAAATATCAAATTCACAGTAGAGAAAAGTAAAAATTCATATGATTGTGTATAGTGTCATGTTCATTGGATAAAATATTCAGAAAGGGCTTCCTAAGCACTGGTATATCCATGTCTGAGCAGGAATGATAGGGAACAATGGGCAGTACATACACAGAGAACAACCCAGGGACTAATCTTCAGGTCTGTGGCACCAAATATTGTCTTGATCTGGGGTTGGGATTATAGTACCAGGACGAAAAAAAAAAAATGGATTCCGCGATTTCCATTAGCCTCCACGCCCCAAAGTGGCTACAATTGCCTAAACAGATCTCATGAGACTGTTCTTGACATATGCATTCTAATTTCTACCAGCTATTAACAAAATCATGAAAAGCAGGTGTGATGTGGAAAATGAATCCAGAATGTTCAAAAAGGATCTCCAAATACTCATCTGTAGCTGGCTGTCAAGAATGCATCCCCTAGTTTCTCAGATGTTTTTTCCCCACTAGTTTATGTTGATCCCAGAAATCTCAATAAATAAGTTATTGTTTCCACTCCAAATTTTCACAGTATTGTTGTAATGCCATTTCCATGTCAGAAGTTCACTTACTGTTTATTGTATTTTCAGAATTGAGTGTCATCTTTATCATAGAGCTCATTATTGTTGATCTGTGGCTTTGGTGACTGAATGCAGGGCCTTGCATAGGGGAGTTAAGACCTACATTACTTCTCTCCAATACACAGACACTTCTTATTTTGAGACAGGGACTCACTATGTTCTCTATTCTTAGCTCAAAGTCCTTGGCTCAAGTCACCCTCTTTCTCAGCTTCTTTCATGCTGGAACAACATGTGACTGTCATCGACCACCCTGCTACCATTATCTAATTCTCAAAGATGTTCGTTATACCAGAATGAAACCATAAATGGAAGAGACTCAAAATACAAGACTAAAAGAAACAAACACAATAGCCGATGTTAAATCCGCGTTCGGTGTGCACTCAGCTAGGCACTTCATTTTTATTGTAGATTCCCGGTATTTGAATTACTCAGGTTTATGTGACTTTTTAAAAAATACTACAATTTGGCTCCACATTCATGCCTCCAAACTTAGCCACCAGTGGCTTCCTCCTTTTTTTTTTTTTTAACCACAGTCATGTGTTCTAGTTCACAGTCTTGTCTTCTGTTTTTCTAACAGCTCTGCAGCTACTTGCTACAGGTTTCTCCATTTTAAATTCTGTTTCCAGAAATCTGTGTGCTTCAGTTTACTGATGCCTATTATAATAAATGAGATTTCTTTTTATTTATTAGTTGAGCTTGAGTCATACTTTACAAACTCTTCAGAATTTTGCAGCCACCATACATGATAAACTGGTACTTTAAAATCAACGTAAGAATAACCTAATCCAAAAGATTAGGATCACAACCAGGTGCAAAACAATTGGGATTCATATATTTGACCATAAAGAGAGTAAATTTCAACAGGAGAAATGAATTCTACAGACTAGCTGTATAGAATTTGTTTGTCTTCCAAAATCTATATTGCTTATTTACCTTCATTCCTGTGGAAGTCTGAAATCCCCATAAGATGTGGACCACAATAAGAAACAGCGCAGATGCTCTAAGTTGGCATGTCCTGGATAGAGCCACTGGAGGAAAGTTGCTGCCAGAGAAACCTCCTCCAATAATCCTGTACTTCCTTCACCTTCTACAATGGTCTCCAGGTTTCTGCCCCAGGGCTGAGTGCACCTTCTGTTTTCTTAGAAGAACAGATGTCATGCTCACTTGCCAGGTTCACAGCAGGGTTCTGAGCAAGGTGCATGCCAGCTCACTTCTATAGGATCAGGTACCTGGTCAAATTTACCAAGCAACACAATGTGAGGATCTGCTCTCCAGACCCTTCCACTAACATTATGTGAAAGTGTGAAAGGGGAATTTGGGCAGAAATGTGGCTGTCAAGACCAAGAACACAGGAAAGACTGTGTACCTAACTCATTACATGAGTCAATTCAGTAAATTATCATGACAGCGAAGTTGTATCATCATTCTTGCTATATCTGATAGATGAGAAAGTAGAAAACAAGTGTATGATGACAGAAGGCAGAATTTCTATGGCTGATACATAATCAACTTCATGAAGACTCCGGATCAAATCATTTAAGACACACACACATGCTGCGGGAGCTCCTTCCTCTCCTTCAGCCAAAACCTTTAAGATACTAGCCCACTTGGGCATGGTCTCCCTGGCTTGAAAAAGCAGCCATGCACTCCATCTCTTGCTTCGGACTCCTCTTCTGGCTACCAGATGCTTTTCCTAGTCGAGCAGGAGACTGTTGTCTCGGATGGTGATCTGTAAATTTTTCCCTTTAAATAAATAATCCTTTTATTAATCATAATTCAAATTGGTGTGGGATTGTTTTGTGACTTACTCCTTTACACACACACACATACATGCATACCACCCCCAAACCACACACACAATTTGACTGTTACAATATTGACATAAAATGTAGAGACATTAATTTAAAGTTACTTTCCATAAATTTAACAAAAATTTATATATCAGCACATTTTATAAGCCATTTTCTATTAGGTAGAAATATACTTAATAATGAGGGGCCAGGTAAAGTCCTCGCTTTCTTGGGTACTTAAATCTAATTTATTATCTAGTTATGTCAGTCAAACCAAAGCATCTATATATTCCAATAAAATGTATATGACTATATTTGTAGAGGCCATAAAAATTTAATAACTGCTTTTAAGCATTTAATTTTTATTTAATTGGAATCATTATACTGTTTAATGTCTGCTCTTCTATGTTAAGTATCTTTTCCTACTACAGAATTCCATAATGTAGAATGTGACATTCATTCATATAGACTCATAGGGAGTTTCTGAATGTGTGTACATTCTGAAGTTTAATCTCCATGTGCATTTAGGTATTTGTACAATAAGCTTGAAGTGTAAATGACCCTGGTTAGTCACTTCAACTTATGCTGCTTTTCTGAGTATTGATTCCAAGTGTATTGGGTACTCTACTGATCTTCCTCAATTAGTAATAAGGAGCACTTTGCTCTTTTCAATTGCTTCAGTGACCACACTCTATCCTGTGAGGGGTTTTTGTTGGAATATTTGCCCATGCATGAAGCACTTAATTTTGTGTTATCTCTTAAAATGATCTTTCTTGACAGAATTTTAATATTTTTATTTTATTTTTGTGTGTATATGCATGTGTGTGCAAGTGCAGAAGTGAATGCATGTGTGTGTTTGTATTTGTGTCTGTGTGTGCATATACATGTGAGTATTGGTAGAAGACAATATCAGGTCCTGTAGAAGTGGAGGTACAGAAGCTCCTGAAAAGCCTGTGCTGGAAATCTATCTCTAATTCTTTGCAAGAGCAGCAATTGTTCTTAATCACCCTCCTGTGACAAATTTTCATCTTTATGTTCCTAAGTGTCTCAGTTCCTTTTCCATTACCATGATAAAACACTCTAGCCAAATGTAACTTAAGAAAAAAAGAGCTTATTTTGATTTACAGTTCCATAGTGAAAAGAATCAATGTTGTAAGAGTGGAGTGAAGACAGCATGCAGCAAACATGACAACAGGAGGAGGAAGCTTAGAGATCACACATTAAACCTCAAGCATAAAACAGGAAGAACAAACTGAAAATTACTAGGATCTTTAAACTCTCAAAGTTCCCATCATGTGACATACCTCCTTGAATAAGGCCACACCTTCTAAAACCTTGATGATCTGCCCCATTGGAAAAAAGAGGTAGGTTAGATTCAAAGTATACAATCCTAGGATGGTGCTGATGGTGGGAGAAAGCTTTAAAGAGAAATTCCGACTGTATGTAGAGGACCCAATGGAGAACTGTGTGCAAGTACATACATGTAAAAATACTAAGCAAAATGTTTGAAAATGGAATTCAACCACATGGAAGAGTACAATATATTATACAACATGGATGTCATTTCAAGCATAATTCACAAGTCAATAAATGTATCCCACAATACCACCAGTCTAGAAATAGTCTGATCATCTGTTCATAAGTCTCTCCATGAATTTATGGAAGGTAGATTTAGCCACAGAAGGACACTACAATGAACAGAATAAATAGTGTGAGACTCATCTGTTCTCCATGATCAAGAATATGGTCACAGTCTCTTACTTCTACCCAATTACCATGGCACTGTGGAGTCTTATAATAGACAAGAAAAAGCAATGAAGAGTAAAATTTCTTCTTATTCAGAAATAAAATAAAATCTTCATAGGCAAGTCTGTGAAGTATCAAAAAACTATTCAAGGACAGTGGGATGGTTCAGTATTTAAGGATATTTGCTTCCAAGCCTTATAACCTGACAAATCCTGAGAACCCACATGGTGGAAGGCAACAGTTGATTACCACAAGTCACCCTCTGACTTCCTCAAATGAGTCAGAACTTGTGCACATACAAGTAAACACATTTTAAAAATTAAAAGGAACTCTTTGAACTAACACGATTAAATCAAGATTCCAAGACATAAAGGTTCTATACAGAAATTTAACGAACATCTGTGAAGTACTTGCAGATATTTGTAAGAGAACATACAAAATTGGTGTAAGAAAATGTAATGAAGCTGGGCGGTGGTGGTGCATGCCTTTAATCCCAGCACTTGGGAGGCAGAGGCAGGCAGATCTCTGGGAGTTCGAGGCCAGCTTGGTCTACAAGAGCTAGTTCCGGGATGGGCACCAAAGCTACAAAGAAACCCTGTCTCGAAAAACAAAAAAACAAACAAACAAAAAAAAGTAATGAAATGTGTCTGAGAGAATGTAAAAATGCCTAAAGTAGCTAAATAATATGTCTTCATTAACTGTTTTTGAAATACAAAGTGTCCGTGGAGGTGTGTCCAAGCTGCATCATATCAACGATAAGGAACCAAGAATGGTTCCAAGTATAGCCCAAAGCAAAGGTATAAATTTACTTAAAATATCAAGACGTTTTGCTACAAAATTAAAAAGTACAGAATTTTGATGATGCAATCTCCAGTGTGAGCTTATATGATGTCAAAATGTTGGACAATGTTTAAAGATTTATAGTAATCACAGCCTAAAGTCTAGTAGATTTCTCTGAATATTGAAAAGTTGATTGAAGAATTTATATGTACATTAACAGGAGACAAATAGCCTTAAGTAAAACCAATAAGCAAAACAGTACATATGAAAGAAAAAAAAAACAGTTGAATGGCCTACACTGCCTAACTTTAACATTATGACAAAGATAATTATCCAGCACTATTTATATTGCTGTCAAGATAAAGAGTTGACTAGGATACAGTTCAGAAATGAGTCGTCACAGGCCTATTGACATGGCAAGGACATAGATGTAAGTTCCATTCAGTAGTGTAATTCTCTTTTTAGTACATAGAGCTGAGATTTTGGCTATCCACATTTCCATCTTGTACAATATACATTTAACTATAAATCACAAAAGTGTTAACCTCATGCATAAAAATTGATAAAGTAATGATGGGATATTAGGCAAACTATGACAACAGAAACATGATCTGTAAAAGAAATTATGGTCAGGCGGTGGTGGCACACGCCTTTAATCCCAGCACTTGGGAGGCAGAGGCAGGCGGATCTCTGTGAGTTCAAGACCAGCCTGGTCTACAAGAGCTAGTTCCAGGACAGGCTCCAAAACCACAGAGAAACACTGTCTCGAAACCCCCCCCCTCCCAAAAAAAAAAGAAAAAAAAGAAAAGAAATTATGAGTTGGACTTCAAACATTTTATTGCATTTGTATTTCCAAAGCAACTGGTAAATAAATGAACATAAAAATTAGCAGAAAATAACAACAAATAGCTTATTTGCTGAGCGGTTTGTATGCAGAATATATGAAGAATTTTAAAAATAAAAATAAGAGAAAAAAGTAAAACTCTATAACAGTTTCTATTGCCTGAAAATAAAGAAGATACACGGGTGGAAAATAAGAAGCATTAATATGCATCATTAATTGTTAGGGAACTGCAAGTTATAACGACCATGAAGTGATGTTATATGCTTATTACAAAGATTAAGGCTAATTTAAAAAGATTTATTTATTTTTATATGACATGTATGAATATTTTGCTACATGCATGTCTGTGCATCATGTTTGTGCAGTGCCTGAAGAGGCCAGAAGAAGAAAAGAGATTTCTTAGAACTGGAGGTAAGATATTTAGAACATCAGGATTTTTATTTAGTAGGGGGTCCTCACACCCACATGGCCCTAACAACGATCTATAACACTATTTCCAGGGAACCTGGTACCCACTTGAGCCTCCTCAGATTTCAATAATTTCTTCAGGTTTAAGTATACAACTCAGTTCCATCATTCATATGCATTTAGCCAAGATTATTAAAGGCATATATTTAGTTAAAGCCTTATACATGCCTATTTATATTATCTAATAATATCAGCATGTGAACATTTTAAACATGCTGTGGTATATATGAAACGGAAAACTACTCAGTAAGAAAGAGGAACAAACTTTTGAGGTATTTGCTGGCAGAGCTTCTTCTGCTCCTTCAGCCAATATCCTTTAAGATACCTGCCCATTTGGGCATGGTCTCCTTTGCTTTAAAAGGCGGCGGTAGCCATGTGCTTGCCCTCTTGCTTCTGGATATACTTCCACCTACTAGACTCCTTTCCTGATTGTGCAGAGGGCTGTTGTCTAGGATAGTGATCTGTAAGTTTTTCCCTTTAAATAAATAACCCTTTTATTAATCATAATTCCAAACTGGTGTGGGATTGTTTTATGATATGCCTTCATCTGGCACCCAATGTTTGGTTTTAGAATGCCCCGGCTCGGCTGCCTGCTGCCTGCTCAGCATGGCATGAGCTGTCCCTCAGTCGCGGCCTTGTGTGGAGCCAGCAGTTTAATATAGAATATCAGGCAGTGGCTTTTCTTGCTGCAATTCTTCATATTTTCTCTTTACATGCCTCGGATTGGCTTCAAGTCCCCATGCACGCTATCATTTCCCTCACCACATGGATTTAATCTCCATGTGTTCCAGGCTCCATGAGCCTGGACAGTCTCAGCCCACCTGGTTTGCTCTTTTCTGAGCAGTTTTTTAAATCCCCCTTGTAGCACAGCACTTAAGCAGTGCAAGTCAGAGCACAAGCAGCTGGCAAACACTGCAACACCTTGGGGCAACTCTTTGTCACGTGGAGGCACACATGGCTTCTGGGTTGCTGTTCTCTACCCCTGGATTCTGGGTTCCTGGTTCTGTGTATGGAACTGATTTAATTACATTTACTTTGTTGAGTAACTCATATTTCCCAGTTTTTAACAAATACTAAGGCAGACAGTGAAACAGGACTCCATTTCTGTCACCTTTGCTTTGGTTCTAGTCGTGACTCAGCAACATCACCACCTGCTGGATAATAGGTAATATGGCAGCTTTCATTTCCATTGCAAATTTTACTGCTTTCTTTACTAATACAATGGATTATATCATGTGAGGTTTATATGACTATGGGGATACCTCAATTTACTGGTTACTAGGTTTCAGTTTTCTTTTCCATATTCTATCATTAAGAAAAAATATGGCAATCCTAGGTATGATAAAATGTTTACAGACTATTAATGAATGGCTAGTTGAAAGGATTAAAATTATTGAAAATCATAAGTTATCTGAACAAGTGGATACTATGATAGGCAAAATTGTCTCCATATCCAAGGGTACTAGTAAGTTACCTGAAAGGATTTATACTGTTGAATTTGATGTTCAGAAGTTATCACAAAATTTGGATAAGATAACAGACAGAATGTACCTCCAGGAAGGCAATCTATATGATATCCAAGAAAAGTCCAAGGACATGTTATCTTTGAAGGGAAACATTAAAACCTTGGAATTACAGGTGCAGAATGGGGACCAAAAAATTGATACCCTAGTAAAATCACTAGAAACATATGCAGGTCAGGAGAGTCAGGCTTTTTGAGAGACAATGATAAAAAGATTTAAAATGATTGAAGAAATTATCGGACCTGGTGAACAGGGTAAGAAGGCCCAAGGACAGGATACAACATCACCACAAGCTGTCAGAACTGGTTTATCTGGGGCTTTTGCATCATACCCTGTAATTTACTCTGCCAAATTGTCAACTTCTAAAGGTTCAAAGGGATCCAAAGAAGGTAGATGGATGCCAATAGGAATGAAAGTTCTATAGGAAATTAAGCAAGCTGTCATTAATTATGGCTTGTACTCTTCATTTGTTAAGGAAATGATAAGGACTTGGGCTTCTAATGTCAGAGCTACACTCCTTGATTTCTATCAGTTAGTGTCCACAGTATTGGATGATGGACCTTCCTTGATGTTGGGAATTTATTCAGAGAAGAATCCAAACATATGGAACAGCAAGGAAGAGCAAAAGGTGTGGAGGTTTCCCAAGATCAAATTCTTAGTGTAGGAGCCTATGCTGGTGCACAGGTTCAAACTCTTTACAACGAAGAAGTATTGTCCCTATGCCACAAAGCAGCCTTAAATGCTTGGGATAGGATACAAGAACTAGGGAAAAGGATCAAATCATGTACCAGGGTTAGGCAGGGATAGAGAGAATACTTTACTGACTTTTTGCAAAGATTAATTAAGGCTCTGCAAATAGGAGTAACAGACCCACAAGCTAGATGAATAATTCTTGAATCTCTGGTTTTTGAAAATGCAAACTTAGAATTTAAAAAAAAATAATTGGGCCTTTAAGGTCTAGATAAGAACCTATGGATGAATGGATTCAGCCAAATGTTGAGACGTTTGGCAATAGTGATGAATCATGGTGGGTGATGTTTCTGATGTGTTCTTGAATTTTATTTGCCAGTATTTTATTCAGTATTTTTGCATCAATGTTCATGAGTAATATTAGTGGTGTCTTTGTGTGATTTGAGTATCAGGATAACTCTAGTCTTGTAAAACGAGTTTTACAATGTTCCTTCTGTTTCTATTGTGTAGAACAATTTGAAGACTATTGGTACTAACTCTTCTTTGAAAAGCCTGAAGAATTTGGTACTGAAATCTTGGCTGTTTTTGTTTGGAAGACTTTTGAGGACTTTTTGTATTTCCTTAGCATTTATAGGTCTATTTAATTTGTTTATCTGGTCTTGATTTAATTTTGGTAAGTTATAGTTATCCAGAAAATTGTCCATTTCCTTTAAGATTTCCAATTTTTTGGATTAAACGTTCCTAAAGTATGTCATGATGATTCTCTGTATTTCTCCCATGTCTGTTGTTATGTCCCCATTTTCATTCCTTATTTTGTTAATTTGGACATTCTCTCTTTGCTTTTCCATTAGTTTGCATAAATGTTTGTCTATTTTGTTGAATTTCTTGAAGAGCCTACTCTTTATCTCATTGATTATTTGTATTGTTTTCTTTGTTTCTATTTTGTTGATTTCAGCTCTTAATTTGATTACTTCCTGTCATCTAGTCTTCCTGTGTGAGTTTGTTTCTTTTTGTTCTAGAGCTTCCATGTGTTCTGTTAACTCATTTAGTGTGAGAAATTTTTTTAGCTTCTTTATGCAGGCATTCAGTGCTATGAACTTTCCTCGTAACACTGCTTTCATTGTGTCCCATAAATTTTAATATGTTCTGTGGTAATTTTCATTGACTTTCAGAAAGTCTTTAATTTCTTTCTTTATTTTTTCCTTGACCTACTGCTGATTCAGGTAAACATTGCTCAATTTCCACGTGTTTGTGGGCTTTCTGAAATTAATGTTGCTGTCAAATTCTAACTTTAAGCCTTGGCTATAAATACTTGAGGTTATTCCCCTTTTAATAACTGTTGATGTTTGCTTTGTTATCAAGTATATGTTTAATTTTTAAGAAGGTTCTATGAGGTGCTGAGAAGAAGGCGTATTCTTTTATGTTTGGATGGAATGTTCTATGTATGTTTGTTAAGCCCATTTGATTAATAACATCTGTTAGTTTCCTTATTTCTCTGTTAAGTTCCTGTCTGGCAGTCCTGTCAATATGGTGTTGAAGTCTACCACTATTAGTTTGTGTGGTTTAATGTGTGAGTTCAGCATTACTAATGTTTCTTTACATTGCTAAATACAAGGGTGCCCTCGTATTTGGGCTATAAATGTTCAGTATTGAATTTCCTCTTGATGGATTTTTCCTGTGACATATATGAAATGCTCTTATTTGTCTCTTTTGATAGATTTTAGCTTTATGTCTGTTTTGCTAGATATTAGGATGCCTACACCGGCTTGTTTCTTAGGTACATTTCATTGGAAAAATTTTCCCCTTTACTCTGAGGTGATGTCTGTTTTTGAGGTTGAGGTATGTTTATTGGATGCAGCAGAAGAATAGATTTTGTTTTTATATCCAATCTACTAGCCTGTGTCTTTTTATAGGTGAGTTGAGTCCATTTATATTAAGGCATATTATTGTCCCGTGATTGCTGTTCCTTTTAGTTTTTGTTGTTAGTGATGTAACTATGTGTGTTTTTCTCTTCTTTGAGATTGCCTGCAGTGAGATCATCTATTGTCTGTATTTTTATGGGTGTAGTTGATATACTTGGGTTGGAGTTTCTCTTCAAATATCTTGTGTAGGGATGGATTTGTGGCCAAGTGTTATTTAAATATGGTTCTGACATGGAGTATCTTGCTTTCTCCATCTGTGGTGATTGAACATTTTGCTGGGTATAGTAGTTTGGGCTGGCATCCTTGGTCTCTTAGTTTCTGTAGAATGTGTACCCAGGACCTTTTGGCTTTCAGAGTTTCCATTGAGATTTCAGGTGTAATTCTGATAGGTCTGTTCATGTTACTTGGCCTTTTTCCTTTGCAGCTCTTAATATTCTTTCTTTTTTCTGCATGTGCAGTGTTTTGAATATTATGTAGTGAAGGGCCTTTTTTGTGCCAGTCTATTTGGTATTCTGTAAGCTTCTTGTACTTTCATAGGCATATCCTTCTTTAGGTTAGAAAAAAGTTTCTTCTATGATTTTATTGAATATATTTTCTGTGACTTTGAGTTGGACTTCTTCTATACTTATTATTCTTTGGTTTGGTGTTTTCATTCTGTCCCAGATTTCCTGGATATTTTGTGTTATGCTTTTGTTAGATTTAATTTTTTCTTTGACAAATGATTCTATTTTCTCTCTCACATCTTCACTGCTTGAGATTATTTCATTTCTTATATTCTGTTATTTATGCTTGCTTTTGTGGTGGCTGGTTTTTTACCCATACTTTTGGTTGCAGAATTTCCTTGGTTTGAGTTTTCATTGGAATACTTTTGATGACTATTTCTATTTCTTTATCAGTTATAGGTCTATTTAATTTGCTTTTCTGGTCTTGATTTAATTTTGGTAAGTTATATTTATCCAGAAAATTGTCTATTTCCTTTAAGTTTTCCAATTTTGTGGAGTACAGGTTTTAAAATATGACCTGGATTTCCTCCATGTCTGTTGTTATTCTCCCCTTTTCATTTCTGATTTTGTTAATTTGGATATTCTTTCTCTGCCTTTTGGATAGTGTGGATGAATGTTTGTCTATTTTGTTGATTTTCTAGAAGAACCAACTTTTTGTTTCATTTATTCTTTGTATTGTTTTCATTGTTTCTATTTTGTTGATTTAAACTTTCAATTTGATTAATTCCTGCCATCTAGTTCTCTTGGCTGAGTTTGCTTCTTTTTGTTCTCAAGTTCTCAAATATTTTGTAATTCACTAGGGTGGGGTTTTTCCAGGTTCTTTTTTTTTTATTGAAAAAAAAATTTCCACCGCTTCCCAGCCTCCCATTTCCCTCCCCATCCTCTCCATTTTCTCTCCCTCCCCCCATTCCTCTCCCCCTCCCTCTTCAGTCCAAAGAGCAGTCAGGGTTCCCTGCCCTGTGGGAAGTCCAAGGTCCTCCCCCCTCCATCCAGGTCTAGGAAGGTGAGCATCCAAACTGGCTAGGCTCCCACAAAGCCAGAACATGAAGTAGGATCAAAACCCAGTGCCATTGTCCTTGGCTTCTCATCAGCCCTCATTGTCTGCCATGTTCAGAAAGTCCGATTTTATCTCATTCTTTTTCAGTTACAAACCAGCTGGTCTTGGTGAGCTCCCAATATATCAGCTCCACTGTCTCAGTGGGTAGGTGCGCCCCTCATGGTCCTGACTTCCTTGTTCATGTTCTCGTTCCTTCTGCTCCTCATTGGGACCTTGAGAGCTCATTCAGGTACTCCAAAGTGGGACTCTGTCTTTATCTCCATTCATCTTCAGATGAAGGTTCGATGGTGATATGCAAGATATTCATCAGTATGGCTATAAGATAGGGCCATTTCAGGTTCCCTGTCCTCAGCTGCCCAAGGAACTAACTGGGGACATCCCGCTGGGCACCTGGAAGTCCCTCTATGTTCCAGTCTCTTGCCAATTCTAAGATGGCTCCCTTAATTAAGATATATGCTTTTCTGCTCCCATAACCATCCATTCTTTATCCCAACCATCCCATTTCCCCAAGTTCCCCCCATCCTCCCCTTCTCACTTTTCTCTCCCCATCTCCCCTTACCCCCATCCCACCCCACCCCGAAGATCCCAATTTTTTGCCTGGCAATCTTGTCTACTTCCCATATCCAGGAGGATAACTACATGTTTTTCTTTGGGTTCACCTTCACATTTAGCTTCTTTAGGATCACAAATTATAGACTCAAGGACCTTTATTTATGGCTAGAAACCAATTATGAGTGAATACATCCCATGTTCATCTTTTTGGGTCTGGGATACCTCACTCAGGATAGTGTTTTCTATTTCCATCCATTTGCATGCAAAATTCGAGAAGTCGTTGTTTTTTACCGCTGAGTAGTAGTACTCTAATGTGTATATATTCCATACTTTCTTCATCCATTCTTCCATTGAAGGACATCTAGGTTGTTTCCAGGTTTTGGCTATTACAAATAATGTTGCCATGAAAATAGTTGAACAAATGGTTCTGTAATATGATAAGGCATCTCTTGGGTATATTCCCAAGAGTGGTATTGCTGGATCCTGGGGTAGGTTGATCCCGAATTTCCTGAGAAACATCCACACTGATTTCCAAAGTGGTTGCACAAGTTTGCATTCCCACCAACAATGGATGAGTGTACCCCTTCCTCCACAACCTCTCCAGCAAAGGCTATCATTGGTGTTTTTGATTTTAGCTATTCTGACAGGTGTAAGGTGGTATCTCAAAGTTGTTTTGATTTGCATTTCCCTGATCGCTAAGGAGGTTGAGCATGACCTTAAGTGTCTTTTGGCCATTTGAACTTCTTCTGTTGAGAATTCTCTGTTCAGTTCAGAGCCTCATTTTTTAATTCGGTTAATTAGCATTTTAATGCCTAGTTTCTTGAGTTCTTTATATATTTTGGAGATCAGACCTTTGTCAGTTGCGGGGTTGGTGAAGATCTTCTCCCAGTCAGTAGGCTGCCTTTTTGTCTTAATGACAGTGTCCTTTGCTTTACAGAAGCTTCTCAGTTTCAGGAGGTCCCATTTATTCAATGTTGCCCTTAATGTCTGTGCTTCTGGGGTTATACATAGGAAGCGATCTCCTGTGCCCATATGTTGTAGGGTACTTCCTACTTTCTCTTCTATCAGGTTCAGTGTGTTCAGATTGATATTATGGTCTTTGATCCATTTGTATTTGAGTTTTGTGCATGGTGATAGATATGGGTCTATTTTCATTCTTCTACAGGTTGACATCCAGTTGTGCCAGCACCATTTGTTGAAGATGCTTTCTTTCTTGCAATGTATACTTTTAGCTTCTTTATCGAAAATGAGGTGTTCATAGGTTTGTGGGTTAAATTCCAAGTCTTCTATATGATTCCATTGGTTGACTTCTCTGTTTTTATGCCAATACCACGCTGTTTTCATTACTGTAGCTCTGTAATAGAGTTTGAAGTCAGGGATGGTAACGCCTTCAGAAAAAAGTTCCTTTCTTGTATAAGATTGTTTTGGCTAACCTGGGTTTTTTGTTTTTCCATATAAAGGTGATTATTGTTCTCTCAAGATCTGTGAAGACTTTTGATGGGATCTTGATGGGGATTGCTTTATTTATAAATTGCCTTTGGTGGATTTGCCATTTTTACTATGTTGATCCTCCCAATCCAAAAGCAAGGGAGATCCTTCCATTTTCTGGTATCCTCTTCAATTTCTTTTTTCAATGCCTTAAAGTTCTTGTCAAATAGATCTTTCACTTTCTTGGTTAGAGTTACCCCAAGATATTTTAAGCTGTTTGTGGCTATCGTGAAAGGTGATGCTTCTCTGATTTCCCTCTCTGCTTCCATATCCTTTGTGTATTGGAGAGCGACTGATTTTTTGCAGTTGATCTTTTTTCCTGCCACATTACTTAAGGTGTTTATCAGCTGTAGGAGTTCTTTGGTGGAGTTTTTGGGGTCGCTTATATACACTATCATATCATCTGCAAATAACGAAAGTTTAACTTCTTCCTTTCCAATTCGAATCCCATTGATCCCCTTATGTTGTCTTATTGCTACTGCTAAAACTTCAAGCACTATATTGAAGAGGTATGGAGAGAGTGGACAACCTTGTCGTGTTCCTGATTTTAGTGGGATGGCTTTGAGTTTCTCTCCGTTTAATTTGATGATAGCTGTCAGCTTGCTGTAAATAGCTTTTATTATACTTTGGTATGACCCTTGTATCCCTAATCTCTCCAAGACTTTTATCATAAAGGGTTGAATTTTGTCAAATGCTTTTTCAGCATCTAATGAAATGATCATATGGATTTTTTCTTTCAGTTTATTTATGTGATGGATTACATTGATAGATTTGTGTATGTTGAACCAGCCCTGAATCTCTGGGATGAAGCCTACTTGATCATAATGGATAATTTTTCTAATGTGTTCTTGGATTCGGTTTGCCAGTATTTTATTGAGGATTTTTGCGTCGATGTTCATGAGTGTGATTGGCCTGTAATTCTTTCTTGCTTAAGTCTTTGTGAGGTTTTGGTATCAGAGTAACTGTAGCTTCATAAAAGGAATTTGGCAATGACTCCTCTGTATAGGTATTAGGTCTTCTTGGAAGTTCTGGTAGAATTCTGCAGTGAAACCATCTGGTCCTGTGCATTTTTTGGTAGGGAGGTTTTTGATAACAGCTTCTAATTTTTCGCGACTAACAGGTCTATTTAGATTGTTCACCTGGTCCTGGTTTAACTTTGGTATATGGTATTTATCTAAAAAAGTGTCCATTTCTTTTACATTTTCCAGTTTTGTGGCATATAGGCCTTTGTAGTAAGATCTTATGATTCTCTGAGTTTCTTCTGTGTCTGTGGTTATATACCCCTTTTCATTTCTGATCTTATTAATTTGCCTATTCTCTCTCAGCCATTTTATTATTTTGGCTAGGGGTTTATCAATCTAGTTGATTTTCTCCAAGAACCAGCTTTTTGTTTCATTGATTCTTTGGATTGTTTTCTGTTTCTATTTTGTTGATTTCAGCCCTCAGTTTGATTATTTCCAGTCTTCTACTCCTCCTAGGTTAGTCTGCTTCTTTTTATTCTAGAGCTTTCAGGTGGGCTGTTAAGTCTCCAATGTGCACTTTCTCTGTTTTCTTTAAGTGGGCACTTAGTGCTATGAACTTTCCTCTTAGGACTGCTTTCATAGTGTCCCATAAGTTTGAATATGTTGTTTCTTTATTTTCATTGAATTCAAGGAAGACTTTAATTTCTTTATTTCTTCCTTGACCCTGGTGTCCTTCAGTAGTTGACTGTTCAGTTTTTATGAGTTTGTAGGCTTTCTGGGGGTAGCATTGTTGTTGAAATCTAACTTTAATCCATGGTGATCTGATAAGGCACAGGTGGTTACTAATATTTTTTTGTAACTGTGGAAGTTTGCTTTGTTTTGAGTATGTGGTCAATTTTCGAGAAGATTCCATGAGCTGCAGAGAAGAAGGTATATTCTTTCCTGTTTGGGTGGAATATTCTATAGATGTCTTTTAAGTCCATTTGATTTATAACCTCCATTAATTCTCTTATTTCTCTGTTAGGTTTCTGTCTGATTGACCTGTTCACTGGTGAGAGAGAAGTGTTGAAGTCTCCTACTATTAGTGTGTGCAGTTTGATGGCTGCCTTGAGTTTTAGTAATGTTTCTTTTACGTACGTGTGTGCTTTTATATTAGTGGCATAGATATTCAGGATTGAGACTTCATCCTGATGAATTGTTCCTGTTATGAGTATAAAATGTCCCTCTCCATCTCTTCTGATTGATTTAAGTTTGAAGTTTGCTAGAAATTAGTATGGCCACTCCTGCTTGTTTCTTAGGTCCATTTGCTTGATAAGCCTTTCCCAGCCCTTTACTCTGAGTAGATGCCTGTCTTTATGGTTAAGGTGTGTTTCTTTTTCTTTTTTTTTTTTTTTTTTTTTTTTTTTGAGACAGGGTTTCTCCGTGGCTTTTTGGTTCCTGTTTTGGAACTAGCTCTTGTAGACCAGGCTGGCCTCGAACTCACAGAGATCCGCTTGCCTCTGCCTCCCGAGTGCTGGGATTAAAGGCGTGCGCTACCACCGCACAGCGAGGTGTGTTTCTTGTAAACAGCAAAATGTTGGATCCTGTTTTCGTATCCAATCTCTTAGCCTGTGCCTTTTTATAGGTGAGTTGAGTCCATTGACATTAAGTGATATTAATGACCAGTGGTTGTTAACTCCAGCCACTTTTTTAGTAGTAGAGTTTGTGTGTTTTCCTTCTTTGAGTTGTGCTGGTGAAGGGTCTCTAGATGTCTGAGTTATTGTGGTCATTGTTGGATTCCTTGGTTTGTGATTTTCCTTCTATTACTTTCTGTAAGGCTGGATTTGTGGCTATGTAATGTTTAAATTTGTCTTATCCTGGAATGTCTTATTTTCTCCATTTATAGTGAATGAAAGCTTGGCTGGGTAAAGTAGTCTGGGCTTGCATCCATGGTCTCTTAGTTTCTGCAGTACAGCTATCCAGGACCATCTGGCTTTCATGGTTTCCATAGAGAAGTCAGGTGTAATTCTGATAGGTTTACCTTTATGAGTAACTTGGCCTTTTTCCTTTGAAGCTCTTAATATTCTTTCTTTATTCTGTATGCTTTGTGTTTTGATTATTATATGGCGAGGGCATTTTTTTTTTTTGATCCAGCCTATTCGGTGTTCTGTATGCTTCTTGAACTTTCATAGGTATATCTTTCTTTAGATTGGGAAAGTTTTCTTCTATAATTTTATTAAATATACTTTCTGGACCATTGAGCTGTTCTTCTTATCCTTCTTCTACTCCTATTATTCTTAGGTTTGGTCTTTTTATTGTGTCCCAGATTTCCTGAATGTTTTGTGATGAGAGTTTGTTGGACTTGCTGTTTTTTTGATCAGTGCATTTATTTTCTCTATGGTATCTTCAGAATCTGAGATTCCTTTTACTATTTCTTGTATTCTGTTGGTTATGCTTGTTTCTGTAGTTTCTATTCGTTTACCTAGATTTTCCATGTCCAGCCGGCCCTCTGTGTTTTCTTCCTTGCCTCCATTTCAGTTTTCATGTCTTGAACTGTTTCCATTATTTGTTTGATTGTTTTTCCTTGGTTTCCTAGGGTATCATTCACTTATTCATTCAATTCTTCAAACTTTCTGTTATACTTCTCATCAATTTCTATAAGGGTATTTTTTACATGCTGTTTAAGGGTGTCTATCACTTTCATAAAGTCAATTTTTTCTATTTCTTCTTGATTAAAGTGTTCATGTCCTCCTGTTGTGAGGTCCCTGGGTTCTGGTGGTTTCATGTTGTTTTTCAGATTGTTGGGTGAATTCTTGCATTGATGCATGCCCATCTCTTCCTCCAAATGTTCCCCTATGGATCTTCTTTTACAGGATCAGGTCTCCTTGCCCACTGATGTACCTTCCCAGTGAAGGCACTCCCCAGTGATGGCTCTCCTGATGCCTAGATCAGATCTCCCTGCTGGTTGGGTAGCTCATAAACAAAGGGCCTACCTTGCTTGCTGCAGGCAGGCTATTGAGACAAAGGAACTCCCGCACGAGTTGGCCCCAGTGCCCAAACAGGCTGAGCTGGGTGATGTTATGTGCCTGAAGAGAGGAGGGAGGCAGAAGAAAGGGGGGTTCTGGATGCAGGCTGGGTGGGATAGGAAGAGAGAGGCAGTATCCGGGGAGTCTAGCCCCTGCAGGAAGATCAGGAAGTATAGGGGGGATGAGGAACGTCTGAGTTCCGTGTCCCGGCTGCTGCTGCAGGTCTGACAGTCACTCACCCTGGTGATGGCTCTCCTGGTGCTGAGATCAGATCTCTGTTCTGGTTGGGTAGCTCGTAAACAAAGCGCCTACCTTGCTTGCTGCAGGCAGGTTATTGCGACAAAGGAACTCCTGCCCGCCCGGTTGCTCCGGTTGCCCTCATGATTCAGCCCCAGTGCCCAAGCAGGCTGATTTCTAGGTTCTTTATGTAGGCATTTAGTGCTATGAACTTTCCTCTTAACACTGCTTTCATTGTGTCTCATAAGTTTACATATATTATGTGGTCAGTTTCATTGAGTTTTAGGAAGTCTTTAATTTCTTTTTTTTTTTCTTCCTTGACTCATTGATGCTTCAGGTGAGCATTGTTTAATTTCCATGTGTTTGTGGGCTTTCTGGAATTAGTGTTGATGTTAAGTTCTAATTTTAAGCCATGGTGATCCAATAACATCCATGGGATTATTCCATTTTTTTGTGTCTGTTGAGGTTTGTTTTGTTACCGAGTATGTGGTAATTTTAGAGAAGGTTTCATGACATGCTGAGAAGAAGGTATATTCTTTTATGTTTGGATGGAATGTTCTACAGATGTCTGTTAAGTCCATTGAGTCATAACATCTGTTAGTTCCTTTCTGTTTTTTTTTTTTTTTTTTTTTTTCTGACTGACCTGTCCAGTGGTGAAAGTGGAGTGTTGAAGTCTCTCACTATTAGTGTTTGGGGTTTAATGTATGATTTAAACTTTAGAAGTGTTTCTTTTACATATGAGGGTTCCCTTGTATTCGGGGTGTAGGTGTTCAGTATTGAGATTTCCTCTTGATGGATGCTTCCTTTGACTAATATGAAATGTCCTTCTTTGTCTCTTTTGGTTGATTTTAGTTTGAAGTTTATTTTGTTATATATTAGGACGGCTACACTGACTTGATTCTTAGGTCTATTTGATTGGAAATATCTTTCTCAACCCTTTATTCTGAGGCAATGTCTGTCTTTGAGGTTGTGTTGTGTTTCTTGTAGGCAGGAGAAGGATGAATTCTGTTTTTTTTATCTAATCTGTTAGCCTGTGTCTTTTTATAGATGAGTTGAGTCCATTTATATTAAGGGATATTAATGACCAATGATTACTATCTCCTGTTAATATAGTTTTTGTTGGTGGTGATGTATGTTATTGTGTGAGATTTGTTGCTGTGAGACCATCAATTGTCTGTGTTTTTGTTGATGTAGCCAACTTCCTTGGGTTGGAGTTTTCCTTCTAGTACTTTGTGTAGGGCTGGGTTTGTGGCTAGGTGTTAGTTAAATCTGGTTTTGTCATAGAATATCATGATTTGTCCTTCTATGGTGATTCAAAGTTTTGCTGGGTATAATAGTATAGTAGTCTGGGCTGGTATCCTTGGTTTCCTAATGTCTGCATAATGCTTGTCCAGGACCTTCTGGCTTTCCAAGTTTCCATTGAGATGTCAGGTGTAATTATGCCTTTATACATTGCCTGGCCTTTTTCCTTCGCAGTTCTTTATATTCCTTCTTTATTCTGTATGATTATTATGTGTGAAGAGACTTTTTTTTTTGATCGCATCTATTTGGTGTTCTGTAAGTTTCTTGTATCTTCATAGGCATATCTTTCTTTAGGTTGGGAAAGTTTTCTTCTATGATTTTGTTAAATATATTTTCTGTGCTTTTGAGTTGAACTTCTCCTTCTTCTATACCTATTATTCTTAGGTTTGGTCCTTTCATGGTGTTTCATATTTCCTAGATATTTTGTGTTAAGCTTTCATTTAGATTTAATGTTTTCTTTGACCTATTTCCTCTATTGTATCTGTAGTGCTTGAGATTCTCTTCCATTTCTTGTATTTTGCTGTTTATGCTTGCATTTGTGGATTCTGATAATTTTCTCATGATTTCTGTTTCTACAATATCCTTGGCTTGTGTTTTCTTTATTGTCTTCATTTCAGTTTTCAAGTCTTCTATAGTTTCTTTCATATGTTTGATTGCTTTTTCTTGTTTTTCTTTAAATGAATTGTTTACGTCTTCCAATTTTTTTGTGTCTTTTCCAACATTTCTTTGAGGGAAGTTTTCATTTCCTCTTTAAGGGCCTCAAACATTCTCCTAAAGTTATTTTTAGGTCATTTTCTTCTGCTTTATCTATACTTGGTTGTTCAAGTCTTGCTATAGTAGGGTCACTAGCTTTTACTGTTGTTGTATTGCTCTTTGTGGTGTTGCATGTGTTCTTATCTTTTCTATCCATCTTTTCCTTCATTTGTTGTAGTTGGGACTCTCTGTGACTCTGCTGATCAGTCTTCCATGTGCCAGTGGATCCAGAGCTCAGATGGTTTCTCCTCATTATACAGTCAGTGCCATGTTTCCAGTCACTCAGTTGGTCACTCCATGTTCCTGGAGGTTGCTTGATGCGCCCAGGGTTTGCTCTTCTCCTGTGGAGTTTTGTGTCTCAGGCCTGCTCTTGCCTAGGTAGCTGGCTCAGTCCTGTTTCTGTAAATGTTCTTGGTCTATATCTGCTCCTGCAGAGGTTCCTGGCTTGGGATTGGTCCCACAAAGGTTTCTGGCTCTAATCTACTTCCTAGGAGTTCCCAGGCTTGGGTGTGCCCAGACTCACAGAGGTTTTTGGCTCAGTCCTACTCCCTCAGAGATCCCAAACTCATCCCCGACCCACAGAGGTCTCTGGTTTCTGCCTACTCCTTCAGAGGTCCCAGACTCACTCCTGGAATCTCTGAGTTCCTGGCTCAGATCTACTTCTTTGGAGGTCCCAGACTCAAGCCTGGACCACAGAGGTCCTCACTCAGGCCCACTTCCTCAGTGGTTGCTTCCCTGTACCTTTTCCTGTTGAGTTTGCTGTCTCAGGCCTGCTCCAGCCTAGGTCACTGGCTTAGTCCTGTTTCTGTAAATGCCTCTCGTCTGGATCCCTTAAGGTCATTTTCTTGTGCTACATCTTGTGGGAACATTCAAGACTTGCTGTAGTGGGATAGCTGGGTTGTAGTGCTTATTACCCTACTGTTGTTGATTGTATTCCTACACTGGTGTCTAGGCAGTTTGATTTTGGGTGATTATAGGTCTAGGTGTTGATTTCTGAGTTTGTCTTTGCTAGATGATCATTTTATTCCTTGATTTTGTTTCCTCTCTGGTTTTCTGGCCTATGGTACCTGTGACTGAACTGAGATCTTCACTAGAGTTGTTGGCTGGGACATGGTGTGGATGGGGGGAGGGAGTATTGTTATAGTGTGTGGGAGGGTTCTGAGAGAGTGGTAGAAGTTTGAGAACTGTTGGTGTACTGTATTTCTGATGGCCAGTGTGGCCTCTGGTCCAGGAGGGAGTCGAGTTGGGACATGGCGATGAGTAAGAGAGGGGTGACTGGAGATAATGTTGGGAGGAATCACTGAAAGAGTACAGGAGGTGCACAGGTGGGCGGTGGGGTCTCTAGTCTAGCAGTGAATCTCACTCTGAGTTTGCATATCCATTCTACTGGCTGATGTGGCAGCCCACTGGAGTTGAGCAGCAATGGTTATCAGTGGGGGTAGAAAGGTAGTGGTAGATTTATTGGGTCTTTGGGAACTTAACTGATGGAGAGGGAGAGTTCTGTGGACAGGCAGCCTACCTGTTCTTCTGATTGGGGTGACCTGCATCTGAACAGGTGATGTCTGCCTGAGTAGGGTGTGGGAGCAAAGCAGTGGAGTTGGTGGGTGGGGAAGAAGGGGTAATGGAAGATTGAATCTTTGAGAACTGAATTGAAGGAGTGGGAGAGTTTTGTAGATGGCCAGCCTATCTATTCTTCTGCCTGGCATTTCTATTTCTTTTTTATAATTTTTACTTTGAGTATCTGCCTGTGTTTATGTCTCTGTACCATGTGCATTAATGGTGCCCATAGAGGCCAGAAGAGGGTATCAGATCCCCTTGAACTGGCATGACAGATTTCTGTGGTTCACCATGAAGTGCTGGGAATTGAACAAGGGTCCTTTGTACTCCAAACTGCCAAGCCATCTTTCCAGGTCCTAAATTGGGTCTTCATTTCTTTAAAAACTTTTATAAAACTATATTCTCTCTCCAAGCACTGCATTCTATGAATTGAACTTTCATTTTTGACCACATAAAATCAATTCTTATTATTTAATCTAAATCTGTTTTAATATTTATTTACCACTTCAATCCTATTGTGACCACAAAACATAATTTCTTACTTTTTGTTTTGGTTTCTCTAGCTATTGCTGTCCTAAAACTCTCTCTGTAGACCATGTGGCCTGGAACTCACATAGATCTGCTTGCTGCTGCCTCCCAAGTGCTGTGATTAAAAATGTGCTCTTCCATGCCTGGCATTTGTTCCATTTTTTTCTTTCATATTTACTAATTTTACCTTTTGTCCAGTTTGTAGTACATTTTGGTGATTTTCTATGAATACTTGAAAGAATCATGTATCTCTGATGTTTATTTCATACTCTTTTTAATTAATTTATTTATTATTAAAAATTTCCACCTCCTCCCATTTCCCTCCCCATCCCCCCACTTCTCTTCCCCCTCCCTCTCCAGTCCAAAGAGCAGTCCTCCCCCCTCCATCCAAGTCTAGGAAGGTGAACATCCAAACAGAGTAGGCCCCACAAAGCCAGTACATACAGTAGGATCAAAACCCAGTGCCATGGTCCTTTGCTTCTCAGTCAGCCCCCCTTTCTCTGCCACGTTCAGAGAGTCCGGTTTGATCACATGCTCCATCAGTCCCAGTCCAGCTGGCCTTGGTGAGCTCCCTATAAATCAGCCCCACTGTCTCAGTGGGTGGGTGCACCCCTTGCAATCCTGACTTCCTTGCTCATGTTCTCCCTCCTTCTGCTCCTCATTTGGACCTTGGGAGCTCAGTCCAGTGCTCCAATGTGGGTCTCTGTCTCTATCTCTATCCATCACCAGATGAAGTTTCTATGGTGATATGCAAGATATTCATCAGTATGGCTATAAGATAGGGCCATTTCAGGTTCCTTTTCAGCTGGAGACATCTCCATGGACACATGGGAACCCCTCTAGAGTCAAGTCTTTTGCCAACCCTAAAATGGCTCCCTTAATTAAGATATATACTTCCCTGCTCCCATATTCACCCTTCCTCCATCACAACCCTCCCATTCCCCCAAGCTCTCCCCATCCTCCCCTTTTCTCACTATTCTTTCCCCATCTCCCCTCACTCCCACCCCAACCCCACCCCCAAGTTTCCAATTTTTGCCTGGCAATCTTGTCTACTTCCAATACCCAGGAGTATAACTATATGTTTTTCCTTGGGTTCACCTTCTTATTTAGCTTCTCTAGGATCACAAATTATAGGCTCAATGTCCTTTATTTATGGCTAGAATCCACTTATGAATGAGAGAGTATATACCATATTTATCTTTTTGGGTCTGGGTTACCTCACTCAGGATAGTGTTTTCTATTTCCATCCATTTGCATGCAAAATTCACAATGTCATTGTTTTTTAACACTGAGTAGTACTCTAATATATATATTCCACACTTTCTTTATCCATTCTTCCATTGAGGGGCATCTAGGTTGTTTCCAGGTTCTGGCTATTACAAAAAATGCTGCTGTGAACATGGTTGAACAAATGTTTTTATAGTATGATAGGGCATCTCTTGGGTATATTCCAAAGAGTGGTATTGCTGGATCCACGGGTAGGCTGATCCCAAATTTCCTGAGAAACCGCCACACTGATTTCCAAAGTGGTTGCACAAGTTTGCATTCCCACCAGCAATGGATGAGGGTACCACTTACTCCACATCCTTTCCAGCAAAAGCTATCATTGGTATTTTTGATTTTAGCCATTCTGACCGGTGTAAGATATTATCACAAAGTTGTTTTGATTTGCATTTCCCTGATGGCTAAGGAGGTTGAGCAAGACCTTAAGTGTCTTTTAGCCATTTAAACTTCTTCTGTTGAGAATTCTCTGTTCAGTTCAGTGCCCCATTTTTTAAATGGGTTAATTAGCATTTTAAAGTCTAGTTTCTTGAGTTCCTTATATATTTGGAGATCAGACCTTTGTCTTTTGCGGGGTCAGTGAAGATGATTCTCCCAGTCAATAGGTTGCCTTTTTGTATTAATGACAGTGTCCTTTGCTTTACTGTAGTAATACGAGTGGCGGGGCTGCGTCCTCGGCACCCGGCCGCCCGCATGGATTAGCTTATGCCCTGAAATAATTACACGCAAACTGTATTCTTTTAATCACTGCCTGGCCCATTAGTTCCGGCCTCTTATTGGCTAGCTCTTACATATTGATCTAACCCATTTCTAATATTCTGTGTAGTACCACGAGCTGGCTTACCAGGAAAGATCTTAACCTGCGTCTGTCTGGAGTGGGAGAATCATGGCGACTCACTCGGCTTCTTTCTCCCAGCATTCTGTTCTGTTTACTCCACCCACCTAAGGGTTGGCCCATCAAATGGGCCTAGGCAGTTTCTTTATTAATTAACCAATGAAAGCAACAGATTATAAAGAAATCACTCCCACATCACTTTACAGAAGCTTCTCAGTTTTAGGAGGTCCCATTTATTCAATGTTGCCCTTATGGTCTGTGCTACTGGGATTTTATGTAGGAAGTGGTCTCATGTGCCCATGTGTTTTAGAGTCCTTTCCACTTTCTCTTCTATCAGGTTCAGTGTGTTCGGACTGATATTGAGGTCTTTAATCCATTTGGACTTGAGTTTTGTGCATGGTGATAGATATGGGTCTATTTTCATTCTTCTACAGGTTGACATCCAGTTGTGCCAGCACCATTTGTTGAAGATGCTTTCTTTCTTGCATTGTATACTTTTAGCTCCTTTATCGAAAATGAGGTGTTCATAGGTTTGTGGGTTAAAATCCGGGTCTTCTATTTGATTCCATTGGTCGACTTCTCTGTTTTTATGCCAATACCAAGCTGTTTTCAATACTGAAGCCCTGTAATAGAGTTTGAAGTCAGGTATGGTAATGCCTTCAGAAGTTCCTTTATTGTATAAGATTGTTTTGGCTATCCTGGGCTTTTGTTTTTCCACATAAAGTTGATTATTGTTCTCTCAAGGTCTGTGAAGAATTTTGTTGAGATTTTGGTGGGGATTGCATTGAATCTATAGATTGCTTTTGGAATACCCTTTAACTGTACTTTTGTTACTTTCATGATATTTTCACTATCTAAATCCTGCATAGATGGACATGCATTTTCTGCTAATTATAACAATTTCATAATGAAGACTGTTGAAATACTCAGTGTTCAAAATATTTTTTAGTTTCTTGATATATATATATATATATATATTTCATCACTACATCTTTATTTTTATTTTTATTTAGTGTTGGGAATGAAACTCAGGGCATTGACATACCAGGTAAACACTTTATCAGCGGGCTACATTTCTAGCCCCAGGTTTGAGTAGCTTCCTCTCAGAAATTTTCTTTACTTATGTGGCAGAGCCTTTTATGTGTCACATAATCTACACTAAAATTATCAATTTCCCTTGTGGGGAATAGACTTTTTTTTTGAGCTGTAGAAATCATTCTTTTCTTCCAGCAGCTTCACTCTGCTTGGTTCTACTATGTCATATTTTGTACACATGGATAAAAACTAGCAAAAATTCTGAAATGAAATTACAAAATGGCATTACTTATTTTAATGAATCTTTCCCTTTCCCATATTTGTAAACTTGGAACTTGCGATGTATGAATCTCCAGTGTCTGGATAGTTCTATCTTGGTATTGCTACAGGTTTTGGTTTAACTCAGCTTTTTGGGTTATTTTAAATCAAAAGTAAATTTGGTTCCAAAACTCTATCTTAGTAATCATACTTTGTTTATTTTGACTCTTTTATTAACTTTCCTCAGGGAGCGTAGGATAACATCTTTGAAAATCCCAGAAATCGTGTTACACTGGTAAAGTGTCACACATTTTACCAGTGTGTCTGTAGTTAATATAATTTGGCTCTGTTTCTTACTCTTCCTCATCCCCAATCCCCCTTCTCTCTGTCTCTCTATCTCTGTCTCAGAAAAGCAATGCATTGCAGCTGGAAGTAGGTGGAGTCTTGGCCCAAGTTTTGTGCTACAAAAAATAAAAATAACCTTTGGAATTATGTAAATACAATTATTAAATAGGGTTTAAACCATGTAACAATCAAATTATTAGCAAGACATTGTACAAAAAACCATATCATGCTTTGTAATGTTTGTTTGAGAATTAAGTGACATAAGTATTTTGGTTTCAAGATGACAGTGAGACTTTTAAAATTCTGCATGTACGTAAGTTACAAACATTTTAGTTGTGGCAGCTGGTCCACTCATTTTTCTCCATACAGGAGCAATCGTAACAGCAACCTGGGATAGAAGTGCAGTTTAATGTTTATGGATTGAATGACAGAAATGACAGAGAGATTGTTTTATTGATTTTGTTTTTAACAGAAACACCTCAATGTTGCTTCAATTTTATCTGCACCTTCCAGGGAAACTTGCATAAATACAAAGCACAACCAACCCAATGAAAGCCAAATGTTTGCTTTTGTCTCACAGTTAGCAGTGTATTTCGCTCTGTGTGAAACAGCAGCAGAGTTTGAAATCTAGCTTAATCCTGAACACAGTGTCACTTTTTCTCCTTGAATCAAACTACTGTATGTCAAAGAGAAAAATAAATCAGGAGATCTCTCTTCATGCAGCTGAACTCAGCTTCATCTGACCCTAAAAAGGAAGCATCGCACCTAGGAAGACAAAAAATGGATGGCATGTCACTGAGACTGAAGCACAGGCCAAACTTATTATCTAAACAAACACTGCCTCTATTCACCAATCTACATATATATGAGATAGAGCTCACCTCTAGGAGTCTGCATCTGCTGGTCTCATCACTGGGTCAATTTTTGTACTTTATATAACTTATCATTAACTTCTCCTTACTTCTAGCTTAGGGAATCAGCTAACCATGAGTTATGACAGTGGAATCTTTAGGGCTTTAAAATGGTTTTGTTCTAGAGAAAATAATCTTAGGAATTATGCAAATAGAGCACTTGAAAAGAGTTAAAATCAAGTATTTGAGAAAAATGTTATTATGGAATCATTTATATCTCTCCCTTTGTGGATTATAGCTAAATATTAGGTATGAATAGAAAAATGTAAATAAGCCAGTTTAATACCAAGGAAAGAGATAAAATGTTCAAGATCTCTCAAAACAGTTTAGTGCAAGGATATTAAAGTTTAATTGAAACATTGATAATAAAATTTCTTCATTTTATGAGAATTATGAGAAATATGACCATTGCTTGGGAAATCCCAGTTGCTTTTCAAGGTTCTTTATATCAGTTTGATGTGTCTTTGGGTTAAGTATAATTTCTTTCTACTTGTAAATTGAAATGACACCATAATAAACCTCATTATTCAGTGTTGGCTGTTAGTACTATGGTCAACAGTGTGGTACCCTCTTTCTCATCTCCTAATTTACCTTTTGGCTTCACTCTCTGAACTTATGTAGCCATTTAAAGCTTCCCACAAAAATATGTGACTTTCTGGTTTTCCTGCATTTTCCTACTTAGTTAAAAGAGGAGCTATGGATGGAAATCCTTGATCTATTTTTTTTGTCTCTGTAAAAAATGGAAACTTTACTTTCCCATACCTTAAACTATCATTCATTTATCCAAATATTTAGTCAATAGTATAGTTTAGAAGCAAGCCACTATTATTGGTTTAAAGACTTAATTAAGTAAATGAATAAAACATACAATTTGAAATAAGTATAGATCTTACATTCTGGAATTGATCCATATGTATCATGGGGAAATTGGCCCTTTATGTAATGGTTTTGGTGACTGATGTTGTTTCATTGTATTTGTAAGTATATTTTTAAAAATCTTTCCAAATTTTTAATTTATAAAACATATAATGGTTTGTATTTTATTGTTATGAATCACTTCAATCTATATTAAAAGTAAAAAAAAATAATAATCTAGGTGTAGTTGAAAACTGATATTTCATTTCCAGGCTGTTCTGACCTGAATAACCTCACAGAAGCAATATTAATTACAACATTAACTGTCCAATATCTTAGGCATATTCCTGGCTAATGTTTATATCTTAAATTAACCCATTTCTAATTTGTCTTTCTACCTCTTGCTCTTCTTTATCAGAATTTAGAAATTTTTCAATCTTTTTAATTTTATTTACCATTGCCTTCTGTTATGTCTGAATCTCCTGTCCAGAATTATGTTCTAAAGCCTTCATTGAGGATTTTAAAGTATGAAGTTTGTCCATTAGAGATAACATCTCATCTTTGGACATAATTTTTATAGCATTAACCGTGTCTTTTTGTATTGAAAATCTTTCCGCCAATCTGTCATAAGCTTTAGACAAAACCCGATTGTCACATTTAGCAGTTTTGATCCTCTCAGTTAATGTTTCAGTTCCTGCTGAAAGGGACTGAAGCTTACGATCCAAATCAGCTGTTCCCTCTTTCATAGTAATGAATTTCTCCTTAACATCAGCCTGTACCTCTTATAAATTTTGTTTAGTTTGTCAAGTTGTGTTAAACAAAGATCTGTTCTCTGCCTGGAGAACTTTAAACTGATTTTTGAGAAGATTGTTGTCATTCTCAATTGTTTTTAAGCGTTCAACCTTGTCTCAAAAAGACTTTATCATATTTCTATTATCAAACCATATAGTACCAAGGAAAACTTTGAATCCCAGAAAGATCCATATTTGTGGGCTGACAGACACTTCTTGTAAAATCTCCCACATGGTACAATTGAAAAGGCTGTTAAAGTTTTGAATGGTAATGTTTTTAGACTTTTTTTTATTTATAAAAGAAAATTATTTACCTGTAATGACGTTTTTCTGCCAGTGGTGGCAAAAGAAATGCACCTGAGTCCACGTGGTCTAAGCCAGAGCCGGTCTGAAACAATTAACTCAAAACAAAAATTATTGTACTGCCTGAGAAGGGAAGGGGTCACTTTGTCTGCTGCTTTGGCAGCTTTTGCTTCAAAACCACAGGTGCTTCCATTAATTTAGGCAAAGGCAGGCAGGGAGCGGTTAACTGCTCTGTGGGGGTCGCTGCTCTTCGACTGTATCGTGGTCTGGAATGTGGGCAGGGAAAGCGAGCAGGGAGCATGCTGTGAAAGCTAGCAGGCTATGCTCGCCCAATCGTACTTCCTGAGCTCTGGTAACTAACTTGCTCGCAAAGGCTGGGAAAGATGGAGCTTATGCCCCTCCTGTGCCGGGGCGGGGGCAAAATAGCACCACGTTGGGTGCCAAATGTGACAGCGTAAATGAATGCAGACAGATTATAAAAATATATACAGCTTTAATAGGGAAGTAGACTTACAGGACCACAGGTTACCGAAGAGAACAGGAAAAGCAGAGAAAAAGGGCTGCTGGGATCATGCCTGGCAGATTTATCAGTAAACATTAGCCCGAGGTGAACATGCCCCTAATGGGTGGGACTATATCCCTACATGGAGGTAACTGCCAAACTTTGTAAAGACAAGGTAGAACAGTCCTTCTAAATTTCCTGCTTCAGAGGAAAGTCTGTAGATATTCTAGGCCTATATGTCAGAGTTGGATGCCCCAGTGTTATAGAGGAACTTTTGATGACTGTCTAGGAAGCATGGTGTTCCTGCCATTAGGTAACATTTCACTGTTCTGGGATTTTTGATGGAGTTGAAGACTAAATAGTTATACTTATAGCTCTTCTTCATTATAATAGAAAGTTAATTAGATATAAAAGTTTAGCCTCACTGAAGGATTAATCTAATTAATCTAAATCAATAAAGAATTGGGAGTCAAACATTGGGGGAAACCTAGAACATCAGAGAACTAGGAGTAGCTGCCAAATGTTTCCACCTGTCTCCTTTCTGTATCCAAAAGGATGAGATTCTGTCTACAACTCACCTTATCATGTCTTGTTCTACTTCCCAAGTGCCAGCATTAAAGACATTAGCCATGAGTGCTGGATTAAAGGTATGTGCCACCACTGCCTAGTTTCTATGGTTAACTAGTGGCTACCTCTGCCCTCTGATCTCCAGGCAAGCTTTGTTTGTCAGAACACAAACAAAATATTATACAATAATAATAGATAATTAAACATGTTTGCTAACTATGAAATACAAATAAATTAGATACTGTACTGTCATTCTTAATAATTGTTTTTTACCATATAGTTTTACTACATAAAGGTTAAAACCTTTATTTTTAATTAGACAAAAAGGGGAAATGCTGTGCAACAATCCTTTTCTACACTATGAATATGTATTACTCTCATTGGTTAAAAATAATCTGGCAAGCAAGTAGCTGGTCAGGAAGTTAGGTGGGAAAGCCAAACTGAGAACGATGGGAAGAAGAAGGGTGCAGATGAGAGAGGTGCCAGTGATCTACTGAGCCAGTAGGGTGTATTAAAATAAGGTAAAAAGTCATAAACTACATGCAAAGCATAAATAGAAATATTGGTTAATCTATATTTAAGAGTTAGCTAGTAACAAGCATGAGGCATTGGTGGAGCATTTATAAGTAATATTTAGTCCTTGAGTCAGTTATTTGGGGCAGGGTGGTTGGGATAGGAAGCATGCCTTTACAAGACATAGTAGCTTAAACTAACCAATGAATTAACTAATGAACTAATAAGATAGTTTCAGCCTTGAGGGAGGGAAGCTAGCTGATTGTCCAATGTTGCTAAGCTGTTAGCTTATCCATCAGTGTCAGAGAAAATTTAGTCTATGGTCCATACCTGGACAAGATATTCTAGGTTTCTGTGTTTTCCATGGCATTTGGGGCAGTACCAGGACAACAGTCTTGGCTGCCAGGCCCAAGATGATAGATTTACCTGTGGAGGAGGAACATAGGAGAACTGACCTCACCTTGTCTAGGCAAACTGGGGCAATCAATTCTCCAGTGTTCCTCTTGTCCACGTTTAGGGACAAGCCCTTGCAGCAGCTCAAATGCTCAGGCTGTCTTAGTGGTTTGTTATCCATTACTGTGTTCATTGTCTTCTTGAAGCTCTTGGGAGTCACTACTAGGATTTGAAAGTCTCTGTCTATAATATAAGTTGAACTATCTTAAATGCAATATTCAGCAACTCTCTGACAGTTTGAGGACGTAAGTCAAGCAATCCTTGTTTGATTTTACTCAGCTTACCAGAAAAGCTATATCTTAAAAACGCTAGCAAAAATAAGGAGATTAGACATATATCTTTAAGCCAGTTTTCGTAAGCTTGAGTAAACCACAAGGGAGATATTTTGTAAGCCAATGGCTTTGAACTTTTTATAAAGTATTATTATGTAAACCTCCAACATTGAGGCAAACCAAGACTACTTCTGTAAAAAGGTATTTGACACTGAAGTTTGAGAAACCACTCTAAGTTTTTTGCCAAATTGTTTAAGGCCACAGTCTTACTGCATTAAAAATAGAAATATCCCATTTTTTGTTGCTTAGTAGTTGTGAACCTAACTTTAGTTGGCCAGTGACTATATTGAGTACTTTGGATACCAGTGCAGCCTTGAGTCTTTCTTAGGCTGAGCCTTTAAGCATAAAATCCATGTTTTATATTGACATATTTCACTTAACAAAAATGATCACAATCAGAATTAAGGGGTTAAAAGGCAAAGTTAGCACATTTGAACATTTGACCAGAACCATAGACACTGATGGAATAGGTCTTTGTTTTAATATCTCCTATGTAACCTTCTGACTTTTAATCCTATGTTAAAGTTTTAATTTAACTCTTTCTTTTTACAAGTATTACATATTTAACCACACCCAGTAATTTATAAACCAATAATTTCTTAGCTTCCTTGCTCTTGCCTCTTCTGTCCACCAATTTTTGTCACTGGACACAGAGACACTAGAAGCAAACCTGGGTCTGAAAAGGGTGGGGCATAACCCAATCAAGAGCCAGTTTATCAATAAAACAGCAGAAAACAACTTTAATTATTCATAGCCAAAAGACATTTTAATCCCTATTACATTAGTTCCAATGGCTAGAATATCCAGAGATGAATTCTGAGCCCAAGTGACTGGCTGCAACAGTAACAGCTAAACTACAGTAACCAAGAGACAGGGAACACAGTAAAACACACCTTCAAGACCAGTCAGTCACAGACTTGCAGCGGCTACATTATTGCATTCAAAATAGACAAAACTTTCTTTACTTCCTCCAGCTGTAATTTCAAGGGGGAATGCCTGATCTAATTGGTGTTGTAGTGGGAGCAGTTCCCTACTTCCCTCTTGGAGACTGTGTGCCTTTAAACTGCCTACTAATCCCAAATTGTGGGCTCCTATATCAGTTTAAAGGAGTCAAAGTGTAATCCTTCAAGAGCAGTATATTTTTTTAAGTTTCTGAAATGAGTTAATACCAAGTCAGGGGGTTGACAGATGAAATTTGGCCCGCTTTCACAAACAAAACATCCAATAACAACCAAGAAGCTAAATTAAACTACAGATACAAACTAAAAGACAGCAAGGTGGACAAATGCACAGACAACGAGACAACAATAAGACAAATGGACAGGGCAGACAAATAAGATGGATAAGAAGTCAGCCAATAAAGACGCTCTTTTAATATCATAACTGAGGACCTGGGTTCAAGCTGGGGAACCCCCAAGATCCTGTCCCACTTGGGACACCAATCCCTGGACACTGCCCCACCTGGGACACTCCCACAACTGGAGAGACTGGGTCAGAGCCAGAATCTCCTGGGACAAGAGAGGTGTCCCAGACCTGAGTGTTGCTATGTCAGACATCCTTACTGAGTCCAAACCTTGTAGTCCAAAGTTGTCTGCTTCCAGAGGACTCTAACTCCCCTATGAGAGTTTTCTGGTTGTTCCTTAACAGGGCATCTCAGTGGGACCTCAGAATGTTACGCTTAGCCTGTTAAGGTGCCATGAGGAAACAGAAAACACTCAGGGGTTCCAAATATTTCATTAAATCACCACATAAGCAGGTCACTGATTGATCCAGACTGCAGGACAAAGACTTGGAGTCTTGTTTGTCCTGACTGCGCAGAGCAGAGGCAAAAGTGAGGTTTTTTAATAACATCACAAGCATTTGTTACCAAGTTACAGTTACATTTTTCACCAGTAAGGATTTAGCAATTACAGAATTCTTTGTGTAGTCCACCATTGTTAACTGGCATACAATGTAAACATTTCATTCCATCCAATGAGATTCATTTGTTTCTTCTGTTGTTAGAACATAATGTTCTAAAGAACTGAAAATACATAATAACTATTTCTATGATTTAGGGTGGAGGGTGGTCAGTAATTGGAAAGTTCTCAGCTCCCCTAGGGCTTGGGAACCTGAACTATTTCACCCTAAAGTTAATGGAGCCTGAAGTCAAAATGGCAGTACTTAGACCAGGGTGCTTTTGCCTGCTCCCTTCACTTTATATGTGATTTGGTCTTTTCCTTTGGTGTTTTTAGTAGCCTTTCATTGTTCTTTACATGTACCAGTTTGCTTATTATGTGTCTTGGGGAACTTGTTCTGGTAATGTATATTTGATATTCTGTATGATTCTTGTATTTTGATTGGAAACTCAATCCTTAGATTGGGCATTTTTTCTGTGTTTTACTAAAACTATTTTTGTGCCATTGTCATGGGTCTCTTCTTTATCTATCTAGTCATAGTGTCTGAAGGTTTAGTCTTTTCGTAGTGTCCAAAATTTTCTAGATGTTTTGTTCTTGAAATTCTTTATATTTAACATTTTCTTTGACTGAACTACCCATTTTTTTTCCTACCTTATCTTTGAGATCTAAAATTTCTCATCTAATCTTATAATCTTATCTCTGATGGTTTTGTTTGGAATCCCAAGATTTTTTGTTTCCAGATTTATTTCAATTAAGATTTTATTTTGTGATTGTAAGTCTACTTTCATGTCTTGAAATGTTTTCATTATTTCATTTAACTGCTAGTTTCTGTTTCTATGCTTCTTGCATCTTGAGAGTCACTTCCTTTTATAAGAATTTGTTCTTTAAGCTCCTTGAACATACTCATAATTACTATTTTGAAGTCCTTATCTTCTGTGTCCTTTGAGTCAGCTTTTGATCATCAGGTATTCTTTCTATCAAGGATCCCCATAGCCATAGTAGCCCAGCATGCAGACTAAAGATTTTCTGTATCCCTCCTTTCCTCCATTCTGATATTTCCAAATTTACTTTTGATTTTGTATCATAAGCTCTTCTCCCAGGCTACTACATTCCTCTGGAGACTCCACCTCTTTGTATGAATGCAAGGTTCTCTTAAATCTTTCCTGCTGACTGTCTCAGCCTTCCATTCTAGTTCATCTCCATTTCTCTGTGTCAACTTGTTTCATAGAAGCACTTTTTTCCAGGAAGCCCAGGTGACCACACTGATTTGAGAAAAAGGAGGTGGTTGTCATCATCTTTCTTGTCAACCATTAACTCTCCCCATACTCACTCTTAGTTTTGTAACAACCTGATTGCAGAAGCACCTTCTGTCACCCCCACACACCTCAATTACTTGGGGATTTTATCTTTTGGTGTGGATCCAGGATCCCCCAAGCACTCTCATTCTGGTCTCACCAAACTTCCTCTTCATTTTACTGAATATTGCTTTAGGAATCCTCTTTGGACCCTATGTTCATTCCCAAAGAACTCCTCTTCCTCTTGTATGAACCTCAGCACCCTATCTATTTTGCATAGCCCCTCTTTGCCTTTTCTCTTAGTTCATCTCCATTACGATGTGTAAGCTAACAAACTGCATAAACATTCTCTCCCAGGGACCCCACAGCTTCCATAATTGTCTAGGATCCAGTGTGACCAATAGGAACCAAAGAAAATAACACTTACCAAACAATCACAAAATTAGACTAGAAACAACTCTAATATCATAATTCTATAATGCAAACACAACAACCAAGATAAAATATCTCTTCTATAATCCAGTAATGCTATTGCAATAGGTTTTAATAGGCCTAATTTTTGTCTTTGTGAAGAAGAAAATTCTCTGATTTTTCTATTGGTAATCTTCTGATGACAGAATATTATTTTAAAACCTTCTTAATGAAAAGACTCATATAAAATAACAAAATACTCTTTGTTCTGATGTAAGACATACTATATGTATTATTTGTACTATTTAAACTAGTATTATTATCTTTTGCTAAAACATAACACTGGCAAATTTATTGTTTATCCCTTACAGCATAAATCCATACATAGAGATCTATGATTTTTGGTGCAGGACTATTGAATAGAACATGACTTTAAATACACTTACAGAGCAATTTTTTTTTGTGTTGATGACACACTCAACATTCTATGTAGTAAATTATGATAAACTTTATAAATAACTTTTGACTAAGCCATGTGACATCATACAACTCATGGAGAGCACTGAATTTCGTTATGGAGTTCAGTTGCCAGCCTTACCACCAGGGAAGTTACTATCCAAAGACAATTTTTATGTATAGAAATTACCATTCATGATTGTAAGGTAAAATTCTGTAAGAGAAAAATCTTTCTTTGCCATAGTTATAGGAAAGAAAAAAACATGGGGATTAATTTATCTACTATAAATTAGACATTGCTGAGTTCAAATAGAAGAGAGTTTAAGGAATCTGAACATTAAAATCAATATAGTCTCAAGATGGTTTTGTGAAACCACAGAACAGAAGCTGACTCAGTGTGTAGATAAATAAGATATGGTAGAACTCATCTCTTGGACCAGGAATCAAATAGAAGGTGTTAGTTCTCAGTGGAGAGGCACTGTCCTAGTTTGCTTCTCCCTTTGCTGTGATAACACACTGATGAGAAGCAACTTGTGGAGGGAGTGGTTATATCACTTATACTTCCAGTTCACAGTCTACCACAGGGGGAATTCAGAGCAGGAACTCAAGCAAATATCATGGAAGAATGCTGCTTACTGGCTTGCTCAGATATCTTTCTTATGCAGCCCAGTCCCAGTTTCCCAGTGATGTTACCACTCACAGTGGGATCAGTCCTCCTGCCTTAATGAGAAATTATTAAAATTCCCATAGACCAAACTGGTGAAAGCAATTCCTCAATTGAGATTCCCTTTTCCCAGGCATATCTCTGTTTGTGACAAATTAAAAAATTCTGATATTAAACAGAGGTAGGAGATTCTCATGTCCAATAATTTCAAAGGCTGTGAGAGTTGATTGCCCTTTGGATTGACTTGATTGTATGTGAAGGGGTGGTGTGTATTGAGTCACTTCATAAAGTAGGACAATTTGCCCACAGACTTGGAAACTTTCTTTATTAAACTTCAAGCACTCATCATGAAGTTTGTTTATGAAATACATTTCTGTGCACTCTTCCAAAACAACTCCAAAGTCATGAATTCCAAGAAAATGGGAAGAAAATAAAAATATAAGTAAAAATGAACAATTAAAAAATAACAAAAAGTGATATGAAAATTTTAAGCAACACCCTACCAGTGTGACACTGACAATTAAAAATACCAAAGAAAAATATAAAAAACAAAAAAAGAATAAAATCTATATAGATGTTCATTGAGATGCATCAAGTTTTAAACTTGGTTAAGTGTTTTACAGACTTCCTTAAACTAGCTGTGTGATGGTTTTTATTGGTGAGTTAGTTAAAATATATGATTTTATTTAAAAGAGACTTCAATATGTATATAAAATTATAACAACAAGTAAGAACATTTTAGGATAAATATTAAGCAAAGATGCCAAAAAAAAAGAGTAATCAGTATCAGGCTCAGCATATATGCTCCCTGACTGAATCCAGAGCGGTCATATCAGTGCCTGAATCTCTATAGCCTCCATATTTTAAATCCAGGTTAATTGGATTCTAATTTATATCTTTCAATTTTGTTCAATAGTTTTTGTTCTTTTTATAGGTATCTCTTTTTCTTTTTGTTATTTTGAAGATTCAGTGTAACTGGAGGTTTTTGTCTAACTTGATTCCACAGCCACTTTTAAAATAACCACTCAGAGGTTTAATAGTAATTATATACTGTTTGACTTAATAGCCCAGGCTTATTATGAACTAGCTCTTACAACTTAAATTAACCCATTTATATTAGTTTATGTTTTATCACGAGGTTCATGGCTTGTTACCTTACATCGCTCTTCTCTGGTGGCTGCTGGTGGCTTACTGACTTTGCCTTTCTTTTCTCTGTATTCAGTTTGGCTTTCCCACCTAGCTATATTCTGATATGTCATAGGCCAAAGCATCTACTTCTCTAACCAATGGTAATAAAACATATTCACAGCATACAGAGGGGAATCCCACATTATCTTCCTTTTTCTCTTTAATCTAAAAAAAGTTTTAACTTTAACATAGTAAGATTGCCTATAACAAAATGTTTATCAAGCAAGAATTACAGTTCCAATATTTAGTCTATTTGTATTTGGCAAAATTAAAGAAAATACTCTATCTTTTAGCCTATTTTGTGAGTCTAAGTTCATATCTATTTTATTTTTGTTATAACAAAGGAAAACTATAATTATAACTATATAGTCTTCAACTCCATCAAAGACCCCAGAGTAAACAAGAAGTTCACTGCAAGCAACTAGAAATAGCAGAGACAACTGGATGCCTGAACTGCCTGAACAGTCATGCAAAGTTATTCTGTAACTTTGGGAGATCCATCTTCAACCTATAGGCATAGAGTGTCTGGCAGATTTCTCAGGGAAGCAGGAAATCTGAAGGGATTGTCCATATTTTGGGAAATAAATCAGTTTTCTCTGTGTCCTAAAGAATGTCTGGCAGACTCTTCCATGAAGCAGGAACTCTGAAAGACTATCTCACCTTGTTTTGGCGAGTTCAGGAGTCATTACCTGTGGTTCCTGAATGTGCAGTTTATACAGCATAATGTCATTAGTCTAGGCAAGAGCACTTTCTTGCCCAAATGGCTAGCTTCACCATATAGACAGCAAACTCCATAAGGAGCTTCTTCAGTGCCAGTCATCCTCTTTAAGTAATTGGTGCTGCCATCAGCAGACATCTCTCATTGTCAATAAAATGTAAGTTATTAAAATATTTGAAATGCCACATTCTTTAGGTCTTTGAAAATTTGAACATTACCTTTCCGTCTGAAATATATTTCTTCATATCTAGAAAACTTAAGACGACTATAAGTTTGCTATTATAAATGACTATTAATTTGTTTTTCTCAATCTTACATTACATTTTTAATGAGCAGCATAAATATAATTCCTTAAATAAGAGTAAAAATATACATATAGTATAACAAAATTGACCTTAAATTTGTATCAATAAATAAAATTATTATTATAAGCCAATGTAAAATATTTTGAGATTAATAGTTGTTTTTGGATTAAAGTAGAAATCTACCTTTTTATCATTTCTATACCATATCCCCCTATTTAGAAAGAGATTGACTATGACCATTTATCATTTATAACCCAACCTTTAAATGAAAACAAACATTTATAAACAAATAGCAATGGACTGAGCTCCCAAGGTCCAAATGAGGAACAGAAGGAGGGAGAACATGAGCATGGAAGTCAAGACCGCGAGGGGGGCACCCACCCACTGAGATGATGGGGCTGATCTATTGGGAGCTCACCAAGGCCAGCTGGACTGGGACTGAAAAAGCATGGGATAAAACCGGACTCTCTGAATAAGGTGGACAATGAGGGTTGCTGAGAAGCCAAGGACAATGTCACTGGGTTTTGATCCTACTGCATGTACTGGCTTTGTGGGAGCCTAGCCTGTTTGGATGCTCACCTTCCTAGACCTGGATGGAGGGAGGAGAACCTTGGACTGTCCACAGGGCAGGGAACCCTGACTGCTCTTTGGACTGGAAAGGGAGGAGGAGGGGAGTGGGGCGTGGAGAATGGGGGGAGGGGGAGGGAAAAGGGAGGCATTTCAAAACCATCACTTTTTTCCTGCTACTGCAGATTCAAGAAAACCTCTCTTAAAAAAAAGTTGCAGAGTGACACCAGCAAGCAAAACCCATTCAAGGAAAATTAATGCAGCTAAATTTTGTTTTTTAGTGTCTAGAGTTCCTTTTCAAGCCCTCTCAGGTTTTACATGGATTTATTCCACCACGTTGGCCACCAATTTGTAGCAGTAGGCTGCTTGTTGGTTTCTGTTCGTTTAGCCCCAAAATAATCACACAGAAGCATTGTCTTGTCCACAGTAGGCTGCATCATCCTACCTCAACTAACAGTCAAGGTAATTCCCCACAGATATGCACACAGGTCAGTTTGATCTGGGAAGTCCCTTAGTTGAGAATCCCTCCACAGTAACTTTAGGCTGCATCAAGTTAATAGTTAAATGTACCTAGCAAAAGCAATTACAAACACTATTGAGAAACACAGTATGAGACCTGAATTAATAAAAAAAATATGCTTTATGTGAACTAGATAAGACAATGTCACAAGTGTGTCAACCTCCTCAAATAAGCATACACATTTAGTGTAAACAAAAAGCTGATTCTAATATCTAATGATCCAAAAGGAAGATTCAATATTGGGCAAAGTAATTTTGAAAAGAGGAGATTCTTACCATAGATCAATACATATTATATAACAATTGAAAGAAGAGAACACTATAAAGTAACATTAACAATGAAGAAGCATATTTAAATTTTTAATTATAATGATTACTAATATCAAATGTAAAATTAATATTATTTCAATATGTGCATATTTCACAATTCAATCATGTTTCCTCACTCTTCTACTTTGACTCTATAATTCTTCTCCTACCTCAGAACTTCCCCAGTTCCTAAAATTCCCTCTTAGTTTTTCTCTCTTCCCCTTCTCCCTTATATCCCCTCATTTCTAGCGACCGTATTCCCATTTTATGTTTCTCCAAAGGTTGGCCCTAATTTTGATATATGAATGCAAATGTGTGGTATTTGTTTCATATACACAGCTTCTTCAGGTCATGTAATATTTTTCCAGTCAGAGCCAAGTCTCTCCAGAAAACACGAGGGATTTTATTATGTGTGAGTAGCATTTCACCAACTATATGAACCATCCTATTTTATTCAAGGTACACATTTTATTCATTGTGGTTAATGCACAAAATATTGTTACTTTCCTTGAGAAATGATGTTATATCTAAAATATATTTTGAATAAAACTGATTATCAAAGCACTGTATAAAACTGAATAGAAATGAACACAAATACATTGAAGTCTTCAATATCCCAAAGGTCAAACTCTCAGCAGTGAGAATGTGAAGAAAATGTTTTCAACTTATTTTAAATGAGAAATTTTCTTTTTTGTTTTCCACTGGGGAGTCCCAGAGGACAAAAGGCACCAGGTTATCAGCAGAAAGGAATAGTTCTGGCATTTTTTTGATACCCGCTTTCTAACTGGGTGTAGAGTTTCCTAAACCCTGGGTGTGGGTTCAGTAGTGACACTTATATGGCTGTACTTATTGGGAAGTTCTAGGTTCTTGCTAGGTATTATTTTCTGTTGGCCTCATTTCGAGAGGTGCTCATACAGACACCTTGTGAGTTCATTGAAGAAATAGCTCAATCCTTTTATGGCATATGAAATATCCTCTATGAAAACATTCAGGAGTGACTTTCCAGCTCCCCAAACATCTAAACATGCTCACTTTTGACTAACAGTGATAACCTGTTACTCCACTAGCAAATGGAAACAAATGTTTCTCCTTCATGTATACATCATAGTTAAATCTGAGTATTTTGTCTTTTGCTCTTCTCCTTCTGCTCTCAAGAACATTAGTAAACACTAGTCTTAGTAGCAGCGCTTTCCCATTTGATACTCAGATGAACAGATTTCTCCAATGATATCCTTTTTCATGGAGAATCTCAGGCAAATGTCACTGACAGGCTTAGGTGTTCCAAGTTTTTGAGAATGACACCCTCAAAATGAAAATGACACTTTGAGAATTTAACATTCCCTTACCTCTGAAAACCCTTGCATTGAACACTAATATTCCAACCTCAATTTCTATCATAGTAATCTCTGATGAAGTATCTTTTCACAGTCTCTTTATCATTGTAATTTTTATGGAAGTCAGATGATTTTTATCTTCAATCCATAACAATGCCAACTTCCCTACCCCAAAAAAAACCTGTTTTTGATTTTGTATTTATTTATCATTCCTTATTTGGATTCTTTAATTTTCATCAGATTGTTGAATATTTTGGTTTATTTCTTCTACTAGAAAATGCAACATATCTCCAAATCTACCCACATTTGAACAGATAATCCTGGTACTTTATGTTCTCAGTCTCCCACAAGGCCTTCAAACTGCCTAACTCTTTTGTTAACAAGAAATGTTCTTTGATAAACTCCTGTGTGTATAATGTCTTCAGTATTTTTTTTTTTGATGTCCAGTTCAAGTTTTCTTCCTACCTAGGACCATGTGAGGTTCATTTCTCAGTTCCTGCTTAGCGAATAGTTGTGGAACATAGCTCACAACATTGCAACCAACACATCTGACCTCCATTTATTTCAGCTGGTGGGACTTCTCACATTAAACACCATCTGAATATGTGGTAGTGACTGCATTTTAATCTGACACATTATTCATTGAAAACTGTGAAAAAGCCAGAGGACATACATAGCCATGCATTTGAAGCTTTGGAAAAAAGGCACATGCATTTTTGTGCCAGGATCCCTTTTGAAACATGTTGATCCTTATTATCTGGCATTTGTAAAAAGTTCTTGTTATAATGGATTCCAAGAAAGCAGCAAGAGTTCTAAGAGTCCTGGATGTTGCTTATTGCATCTTCATACCACAAAAAAGCTAAAGCACAAAATCTCTAGAAGAAAGTGAATTTGTTCCTTTCATTTTTTGTTTTAAGTGAGCCTCTTTCTGATGGTATTCCATTTGTTCCCACTTCATTTGTTTCACTTGTTTATAATTCTAAAGTATTTCGTTGCACTTTTGAGACTGTAATTTAATCACAATATTTCTCCCTTCCCTTTCCTCTCAAAACCCTCTCATATATACACTTCCCCATTCTCATTAATATTTATGACCTCTGTTTTAATTAATCATTATTATATGCATATTTGTATGTATATATACATTTTTAATTCTAAATGTAGTCTGTTGAATCGACATATGGTACTGGTTGGTATGTGAGTGTACCTGCTGCTCATTTGGCACTGAAAACTTTCCTGGGGAAGACTGTCTGCCACACTCCTAACTTATTCTGTTGCCTATAGTTCTTCATATAGGATTGAGGCTTTGTGAGCTTTTCCCAAACAGTTTGGCATATTCACTGGTGTTATCCTTGCTCAGTCCATGTGTAGTGGTCATTCGGTGAGACTGTACAGGTATAACTTCTTATGTTATTTTGGTGACAAAAACTCACAGCAAGCTTCTTGATCCTCCAGTTTTTACAGTCTTTCCATCATGTCTTCTTACAATGCTACCTGAGCCTAAGTAAAGGACTGGTTTGTAAATATAATCACTGGGGCTTGCCTCTACAACTCTGCGTTTTGATTGGTTAATGTGCACAAGACTCATTTGTAGATATAAGCACTGGGACTAGACTCCACAACTCTGTATTTTGATTGGTTAATTCTTTCTGTAGTGGTCTCTGTCTGTTGCAAAGAGAAGTTTCCTTAATGAAGAACGAAAATTACACTTATCAGTGAGTATGAGGATAAATTATTATAGATTGGTATTAAGAATTATGCTATCTTAGTAAATTAGATGTCATAGATTCTCCTCTATAGCCATGACTTGGTTAGCACAGAGTAGTTGCTAGGTGTTTTCTTCACTATCATCTTTAAAAGAAGTGACATTCACAAATTTTATTCTGATCTTCTTGGCAGGCATTCATGTGCTTAGTGTTTTCTCTCTGGTTCATCATCCATCAGAAGCTCTTTCAGTTGGTTTTCTGTGGTTATGAGGCAGCTTTGTGAATTTGCTTTGTTTCTTGCATCATCTTTCCTGGTATGGATTCTATAATGGTAACAACAACAACAACAAAATCAGATCCTTATTCTCTGTGTTTAAGACTTTCTTTTGTCAAGATGGATTTCTCAAGCACCCTTACTCAATGCTTATCGGTTCGATTGATATTTTGAGTTGGATCAAAATCCATGTACTTTGTTATTGCAGACTGTTCCGTCTGAGATTTGACAGCCTTCTGGCTATAGAGAAGAAAGCAAGATTACACACGGTTACAAAGAGTAGCAGTTATGTTGTCTGCTTTTCATATAGAAGGTTTAAGTTTCAGGGCAAACACAAGATACAATATTGGGATGATGAGTTGGTTCAGCAAGTAAAAGAATTTCTGAACACACCTAATGACCTGAGCACAAACTCTAAAACTGACGTCAATCAGAAAAGAATTAATTCTGACCTTCCTCCTCAGCCCAAAGAGCAAGCAGGTTTCTCTGCCCTGTGGGAGGTCCAAGGACCACCCACCTCCATCCAGGTCTATTAAGGTGAGCATCCAAACTACCTGGGCTCCCACAAAGCCGATTGGGGGAGGGGGAGGGAATGGGAGGTGGTGGCGGGGAAGAGGCAGAAATCTTTAATAATTAAATTAATTAATTAATAAAAAAATAAAATAAACTTAATAATAATAATAAAAAAAAAATTCTGACCTACACATACATGGTCTATCGCCACACCCCTGTACATGCACACCATATGAATAGACACATAGTACAGAAGAGAGTAATAAGTGAGTAAAAGTAAAATATAATCAAAAGAAAATACGATGTATCAGGTCTATAAAGACCCACTTTGATATTCCTCATTTAGTTTACTCTCTCTGCTCTGTCAGGTTTTGATGTTCCTTTTGTCCTTGTATTTTTAATACTATTTCTTTCACTGATCTCTGAGGACAATTTTTACTAACCTTGATTTGAGGTTTTCAGATGTCTTATGTAAGTTAGCAAAAATTGAACTTTGACATCTTTCAAAGTGCTGTATATTTTATTCCTGTTACTTTTATCTGTGTCTCTGAGGCAGAGATTTCCTACTAGCAATTTTAGTTACAATCATGTCACTGTTCAAATCCTTTCTCTGACAACTGATGATTGTGATGAAGACATATTGAGGCACTGGCTAGCACAGAGGTTTGTCTCCAAGTACGTCACCTCCATCCTCCCCTCAAATCTTCTCTAGGCTTCTGCATTGACTCAATATTTCGTCTATTGTACACAGCACTGTAATGCACATTGGGTCTATGTTTAAGGCATGAAGACTGTAAAACCTTGAGTATAGGCCCAGTAGTAAACATCATATAAACATTCTTATTTCTTTATTTCTTTCTTGTTTATTTTTGAGGAATTCCCTTCTGCTTCACAATGACTGTATAAAGTTACATTTCCAGAGAATAAATAATGGGCTTGGGTTGTTTATTCTATGCATTCTCACCAGAATCTTTTGTTTGTCTTTTTAATAAAAGCTACTCAACTATGGTGAGTCTATATGAGGTATTGCTTTAATTTGCTTTTTTGTTTATATTACTGAAATTGAGCATTTCCATGAATTTGTTTTTTGTTTGTTTGTTGCTGCTGTTGTTGTAGCTGTTGGTGATGTTTTGCTTGTTTTTTATTTGCCTTTTGAGACATTTATCTAGTGTTGTAGCTTTTAAAAGACTTGTTTGACTTCTGGTATTTGTTTTGAGTTATGTACATGCATTTAGGATGTCAATATTAGTCAGATGTATTCTTTTGAAATAGAGGTTATTTCTTAATCTTGGAGCAGGAGAATTTAAACAACAACATGAAATCATGTAGCTCTGGTGTTTGTATCTGTGGAAGTTGACAGGAACCAGAGATAATATATCTCAAAACACAGAATATTGAGCTAAAATAGTGACACTTACTATGTATCTTTTAAGGTTTGTGTTTGGGGTTGGTATGAGGAAGCAGGGAAATGTGGGAGACAAAGAGCTGTGCTAGAAACTGACATTTGAGACACGGGAAACAGATCAGTGGTGACAGTCTGGAGATCACGGAATAATCCTCCCCAGAAACTATGACTTCATATATTAATGTTTTCCCTGTTGGATAAGTAAAAAATTGAAGTGAACATGAAAAAAAATAAGACTTTGTTTACTCTGCTGAAGGGTACTTCCTGGCTGCTTATAATCTGTAATTTTCTATATTTGCAACTATTAAATAGGAAGAGAGAAAAACATCAGAAAGAAATAGACTCTTAAGTCCCAGAAATACATAATTTTCTTTGCCACAGGCCTTGACAGCAAATGGTATTGGAAGCACTCTGTATAAACAATTTTAAGTAAATATCCATGGTAACCATCACACCATGCTGCACAGTATCCCTGGACCTATTTTATATGTAAAAAAAAGGTGGATATTTGTGATCAGCGGTGAGGTATGATAAACTTAGCATCATTTCAATTAAATTAGTTTTCTCCTCTTGAGGTTAAAATTTTAAAACATATTTCTTTTTTAAGACTTCCAAACCAATGAACAATAGAGTAAAAGAAGGTCACTTCAAAAGTGAAGGAAAGGTGGGTGGCATTTAAATGAATACCTGAAAGAAGCACCTTTGTCAGATGAACCGGGCGACACATATCAAGTGTTGCAAAGCACAAGACATGACAAGCTCTTGGTTTTCAGTGTCTCATCAGCTCATAGAAGCCTCTTCTAGGTAATCCAAGAAGACTGCAAAAATATTGAATATGTCTAAGACATGGACAGTAACAAAGATGCTAGTGAACTTTCTGACTTGTGATGGTTTCAGCTTTTCTATCACTCTCAAAATGTGGCTACTCTTTCATTTCTCTCTTCTAACTATCAGTCATTTATTTGCCCTTTAGATGATATTTTTGATATTGCATATCCTATGTTGTTTTAGTGGGAGTAGAAAAATAAAAATAAAACTATAAGTATCTTTATTTACTATTTCCTCATGTTCAGAAAGTTGTTAATGTTTAATAACTATGTAAACATTTTAAATCCCACAGAAGCCTTCTTTTGTGGAGTCAACACAGCTTATCAAACAAAAAAATGATGAAATGTGGGTGCCCATTAAGTTTTGTCTTTGCTTTAGTGGTAGATACTGTATGGATTCTCTTATTTCTTTAACACTCAATTATAACACAACATTAGGAATTATATACACAAGGCCATTCTCACTTTTAGACACTGAGTGAGATTTATATAAGGACTATGACTGTTTGGGAACCCCAACACCTTACTTAACACTTGTATATTACGCACTCATTAAACATGTGTGGAATAAATGAATGTGTAGTGGTGTATGCTGTGTTTGGGATACCATTTCTATTGCCCCTTATAGTACCAAGAAATTTACTTTTAGAGCAAGACTCATGGCGAATCATAAGAATGAGTGGGTCTAAGTAGACTCTATTTCTTCCATGATCCTACTATAAATTTCATATTTATTTCTGATTTTAGGGTTAATGATATGTTGGAGGATGCCTGGTATTATTTGTGCCTTTTCTTTAAATGTAAGCAAACAGAACACCCGAGAGAGTTCAGTAGTTAAAATTCTGTGCAGACAAATGTAACTACTTGAGTTTAATTCCTAGAACCCTCCTGGGAGAAGAGGATCAGCTCCTACAAGCTGTCCTCTGCTCTCCATATGTGTACTGAAAATGCACTTACATTCTTATGGGCACACAGACACTCACACATGAATAAATAAGTAAACAAACAAATTTATTAAAAATATAATTTTGAGTAAAGAGAATGTTAGGTAAAAAATAGGCATTATTAGGTTCAGTGGTAGAATACTTCTTTGACTTGTGAAGTTGATAAATTTAATCCCCAGCACTGTAAGAAAAAGCATACTATATTTGATAATTAGATCCTATAAATGATTGCATGTGTATATATATATATATGTATATATATGTGTGTGTGTGATCTATATCCAGGTCAACATGGGCAAGAATAGATACAGACTATGACTCTGAAGAAATGAATGTCCTATTTCCTCACAATATTGACAAATAGGTTGTCAGGGTTTATCCACTCATTTAAAAATAACAGCCAGAAAACTAGAAAAGATGATATGGTTTGGCATATTGACTTGTTGTTATATATATTGTAGTTTTAGATACTTGCCAATACTGAATGGTAATTTGCCTCTTTCTCTTGGCAACATGTTTACTATGCCAGACAGAGTCTTAGTGCTTGAATCTGGTATTTCTTTATCAGGATTTTTAGTCATTTTTCCTAATTACTATATACCTCCTTGTCTTGTTTATGTTTACTTGTTACTACAGGAATTGTAGTAATTTAATTCATAACCTAAAAGACACACATTCACATTGGTTTTATAAAATGTAATGATTGAGAGTCATGGTTCAATCAGACCTATGAGCTTCAGAATACAGTTCACCACTCTGGGTCTTTGAAAAATTGTATAAATCCTCTGTGTCTACTTTTCCTTATCTGGAAATGGGAGTTAATATTTCCAGACCCTTGGAATGATTGTAAAGATCACATGAGTTAAGCCGTTCAAGACAATTTTAATAAAGTCAGGAACACAATACTGAAAAATAGTATATAAGTGTTGCCTATCTAGGAAGAAATGTTCATAGTTTATAGATGGTGTGTTGTTGATACTCAGATAGCATATTTTAATAACCTTTCAATTTGGACCTGTTAGCTAATGATGATTAGCTCCTTTTCAAATCATTCCTGAGCAGAGATAGACAGCAGTGTGTCAATGACTCATGTGCCAGAGAATGATGCAACTAGCCACCCACTTTCATTAGAAGCAGTTTCATGTAATCCAGCATTTGAAAACCACATAGCAAAAACTGATTTCAAAGGACTCAAATTTATTTTCCATCTATATTTTAAGCTTTGGAAATAAAAAGCCACGAAAATCCCTAAAAGAAGTACCCTATAACTATCACAAATGTTGAAAGGTTTCCTTAAGTTCAATGTGACAGTCTCTTATACCAATAAAAGAAAGATAAACATCAAAAACAGACAAATAAAGCACACAGCAATTAAATAGTATAAATAGCAAAGAAACCAAGTTCCGAGAAAAAGTGAAAGCATTAATGTGTCTGACTTCTTCTTTTATGTCAAATGATTTAATTCACAGACACACTTATGAAGAAGCTTAATTTATTGATTTGTCAGATTACCATAGGAACATTAACAATAGTGTAAGTGTAGAAATTAGCTTCACAGTTCTCACTTCCTCTAAGTGCAGATTTTCCATTTCCCATCCTTCTAGCTCTTGAAATAAAAACTTGCATTTCTTCTGAAGGAAACATAATTCAGTATGCATCTGGCTATAATTCTGAATGCTGATGCATTGGGGAAGCTTGCTCTGTTCACAATCCCATTATCTCAGTCACAGGAAACTGTGCTGTAAATAATGGCATTTTCACGACAAAATCACTTACAGCCATGTTGCCACCTGACATTTCAGATACTAGTGATGGAAAATACACTTTTTAAAATCTGTATAATACCCCCTATCTAAATATTAATTTTTATGTTTTGATTAAAGTATTTTCAAAAGCAATTTCAAATGACTTTATTTTCATAGATATTCCTCTTCTTTTTAAAATATCTTTCAAATACATATTCTAAGTATTTACCTTTTGAAAACATTGAGCAATACTCTGCCTATTCAATAGTTTGAAATTCTGGTGTGTAGCTTTTTAAGCTACATCAGTTGTAGCTCTTTGTAACTGAAGGACCAGGTTATGACCAAATTACAGTGCTTCTATCAACTTGATGGGTCTATACACAAAGATGACAGGATGGTTAATATTCCCACTCTGTGATTAAGTACTGGCAGAGACGTAGGAGCAACAGAGGCGAGCTTTGACCTATGTGGAATATTCTAAATAAACCAAGTCTAGACTTAGACCCATATATTTAACTACCTTCTGTAATTTGAAGAAAGGAGGGTGGAACTGAAGAGAAGGACTTGATTCATGTTTCAGGTGAAGCCACATTATTTATTGTTTGCTGTGCATTGACTAACTTATGGAGCACAGGCTGCCCTAAAGTCCAACATCCCCATGGGCAGTTGACATATCTGATGGCCTTTGGGCTGAGACACAGCATAAATAAAACTATGCTGGCTTGTAGTATATTACAACCAAGGGGGAAGAAAAAAATCAATTTTTTTTCTTCAGATAGAAAAGAATGCAACTTATAAAGGAATAACTAATATTATTCAACAAGGTAAAGGTAGCAAAAGCATGTCAAGTTCTTTAGAGTTCATTTAAAGCTGTTGATGTTGCAAGTGCTTATTTCATATGCTCTGAGAGAGTATAGTGCGTATTCCATAATCTATTTATTTACTTTGATTTCAGAAGGCAGCCAGTGGAGTACATCTTGCTAATCCCAATTTGATGAGTGCATGGTGTTGTAGTGTAAAGAAACAAAGATCAATGTTAGAATGACCTTAGAGTCTGCAAGGACAACAAATCAATATCGCGTAAGCCATAGACCTTCATCTTCTTGTTGAATTCTTGTAAAAAGTAAATGAATTCTTCTGAGATGTTTTTCCACTCTCCCAAATGAAGTGTAAATTATCATGGTTGAATAAAAAGCTAAAATGTTCTTCCTATGAACTTCAAAATGCCTTAGGGCATCAACTACCTTACCAATAAAACCAAACCAAAATAAAAAACAAAAACAGAAACAAAAACACCAAATGAATGAGTGTACTTTGTACAAATAGTTGGGCTAAACAGGAGTAATATAGGCAGTGTTACTATACTCAGAACTAAAATAGTGGAATAAAGGACAAGTTGTCATGTTTTACCTCAGGCCAGATGACTTCCACAAAAGATAGTTCTATATAGGTTATTAAGCAAGTAAAGTTTCTCTCTCTCTCTCTCTCTCTCTCTCTCTCTCTCTCTCTCTCTCTCCCTGCTCCCTGTCTCTTACCTCTTCAAGTTCTTTGACATAGAGTTTTACAAGTGCTGGGATAGTCTATGACACTGGAAATGGACAGAGGGTTTCACACTTGCTGGGAAAACGCACTGCCAACCTAACTACAGGCCCATCTTATCAAGTGGGTTTCAAAATTAGGAATCCTTTCTCCTTAGATGTATTCAGCAAATAGATGGAATAATAGGCCAGCAGAGGTTTAACATTCTGCTTGGGGGGTTTTTCCTTCTGTCAAGTTTCTGCCATGTGATAGTGGTTAGGAGGAAGCTCAGACCAAAGACTTTTGACCCGTCACCCACACGGTGAATTTACACTTGAGCCATCTTCCTCTCCTCACCTCCTAGTGAGGCTTTTTATTCTCATCTACCCTTGAGTTCCTGTAAAAACATCAAACATTCATTTTTAAAGGGAAAAGCATGTCATAAGGGATTTGTTTCAAATAGTGTTTAAATAGCATTAAGCAAACCAAGCAAAAATGAGATGTAAATAAAATTAGTGTACTCAGATTTGAAACTTGGTAAAAGTCAGCAAATCAATGAAGTTACCAAATCATCTAATATGCTATTCTTTGCAGAATTTGGGCAAAATGTATTCGTGCCTTAAAATAATTATTGTACTTTAAAAATTTTTTGAACTTCTTTTTGTTGCTGTCTCTAAAGAATGAAAAAGTCATTGATTATTCTGTGTTTTGTAACACAAAGACAAAGCTGCCCCTTTATTCTTACCCATCTGTTGATTCTAAAACATAGTGTATTTGTGAGCATATGTGCCTATATACTTATGGTGTTACTAGTTTACATAATGGAGTTAAAAGGTTCTGCGGTATCACATATCAAATATTTATTTCTTTAATTTTAATATTTATGGTAATCATATGAAATAAACTATTTTTGAGGATCAGTGTTGTAGTTTGAAAGATAATGGCCCCTTAAGGAGTGGCACTATCAGGAGGTGTGCCTTCATTGGAGTAGGTTTGACCTTGTTGAACAAAGCTTGTCACTGTAGGGGTGGGTTTTGAGTTCTCATATGCTCAAGCTGTGCCAAGTGTGACATAAAGTCTCCTTTTGTTGCCTCTTGATCAAGATATAAAACTCTCTGCTCCTTCTCTAGGACCATGTCTGTCTGCACAGTAGCATGCTCCACCATAACAGCCAGCCTCAGTTAAATGTTTTCCTTTGGTCATGGTGTCTCTTCACAGAAATAGAAACCATAAGTCAATAAACAAATTCAGAAAGGTTAATTTGCTTCTCTAATGATATACAGTTATAAGAGACAGAGTAAGGGCTGGCCTCAAAAAAAATTGCTGTCCAACTTTATTTTATTTATTTTTTTTTCAAAATAATTTTAAGGAAGTTTATTGCTTGTAAGAGTTTTGTTTTCTTTACTGTTTTATCTCATATTTATGAGTATACATTTTTAATAGATATAACAAAATAAATGTAAATATAGAGATGAGGAGAGAGGGAGAGAAAGTTCACAATACACAAATTTTATAATTGAGATACAGAAACATAAGCAAAAACATGTGAAAAGTAGAATACAACTCTAAGGTGTTATTAACATTATCCTAAGATACAGTTGTCAAGGAGCATATTTGTGAAGCAGTGATTTCATGTAGGCTCAGAATGACTTAGAATTGCTTCTGTAATTGTAGTTCAAGTACACTCTTTTTTAGTTGTACAAATCACTGACTCTAAACTGTTTAGACTTTTGATTTTTACATATGCTCTTTTAATTAAATTTTTTGCTCTTCCTTGAAAAAGCATTCTTTAAGAACCAATCATTTTAGGAAATAGAGGAACCCTGATGGTAATATGTGTACGAATACAGTATTAAGACCATTTTCTAACTTATATACAAAAAAAAAAAATCCGTTGAACAAAATCCAGTATTCACCTTGCTGCAGTGTTCCATCAAATGTGTGTGCAGGCAAGAGAGCATGTGCCCCTAAGAGAGGGAGAAGTGTTAATTCAGTTATAACAAACTGATGGAAGCCAAACTCGATAGTGAAGGTCTGTTGAAACTTCACTGGAAGGGGGCTGGAGAGATGGCTCAGCGGTTAAGAGCATTGCCTGCTCTTCCTAAAGGTCCTGAGTTCAATTTCCGGCAACCACATGGTAGCTCACAATCATCTGTAATGAGGTCTGGTGCCCTCTTCTGGCCTGCAGACATACACACAGATAGAATATTGTATACATAATAAATAAATATTTAAAAAAAAAAAAAGAAACTTCACTGGAAAGGCTAGGAGACAAGGACGGCCAGAGTTGAGAGAGCATATTGCTCTTGCCGAGGACTCAAATTCAGTTCCCAACACCCATATCAGTAGGCTCAGATCCACCTGTAACTCTGGTTTGAGGAGAATTCAATTCCTGAAGCCTCCATGAGCACCTGCACTCAGGTCTACATACACGTACACACACACACACACACACACACACACACACATACAAACAGAACCACATAATTAAACATATGAAAAATAAATCATTTTCAAAAGAAAATTTGTTTGTGCCATAAAACAGGGATGAATACTACCTTATGGAGGAGCCAAGGGAAGATAATTTGTGGAATTAGTCAAAGAGAAGCAGCCACATGGGTTTGCCATACACAAACAAAAGACATGAAGTAAGAGGTGTTGAGCAGCATCCATGTTCGCTAGATGTCAATTGCAGTTTGTAGCCTCAGTATTGGCAAGAAGCAAGTGAGAGTAAAACACAAAAACCATCACGAGCTTCAGAGGTTTTTCGTGTCAAAGAGACACCTGGATTTTATCTTTAGTCAATAGGGAGTACTCAATCCCTGCAGCCTTCATGGGCACCTGCACTCATGTACACACACACACACACACACACACACACACACACACACACAAATTAATCAGTAAAAATAAAAATAAAAATCATTAAAAAATAATGCCATTAAAAATTTTGAAATATACTCTAAGCTTGAACTTTGCTTCCTCAAATGAAATGGAGCAAGTATTTGTCTTGATATAAATGCTGTGTTTTGAGTTGGAAAAGGACATTTAAAAACAACCACAGAAATAAAATGCACTGGTGATGGCCAGATGTGCATCCAGTTGATTGGCTGGAGGATCTGTCCTAACAGGAGACAAGAAAAAATTATATTGCATGCCTTCAATATTTTATGTGTAATATAAAGAAAAAGATTGGTGCAGATTGTGGAATGATGATTAGGTAATGTCAATATTAAGGACAAGATTCTTGTAGGATGTACACATTCCACATTTTTAAATTAAGAGCAATTTGTCAAAAAAAGTTAAAACAAGTCTGTCATTTTGGAGGAAAGGAAAAAGAATTTATTTTTCCAATTTTAATATCATTATCACATTCTCATGGATACAAATACAAATTAACAATACTGTGTGTGTGTGTGTGTGCGCGCGCACGCGCGTGCGCACGCTCACATACACACTGGGTATGGTGCCACAGGTCTTTAGTCCTAGGCACTTGGAAGACTGAGCCTGGAGGATTACTTGAGTCTAGAAACTGAGGCCTGCTGGTGAGCATTACAAGATGCCAGTCTCTCTAGAAAATAAATACACAAAGAAATAATAAGCATGATTGGGGAAAATGTGCTTCTAACTAATACTGTCAGATGTGGGCTTGCTCCATGGACACTTCCTCCTCCACACAGCTCTGGTCTGCAGAGAGTTCTTATGGTAACTGGTAACATTCTTGAAAGGTTATCTTGACTACACGTAGCAGCAAGAGATAGGTTAGCACTGTGGTTTGGTAAAGACAGAAAATACCTGAGACAATTAACAAATTTTCACACTTTTTAAAGATGCATTTCTTTGGAAAAGTTTGATGTGAATCATAGAACAAAAAGCAAGTTAGTGAAGGGGCAGTGCAAGCTACACTAGAAACATTCAGATCATGGTGGATAGACAGCTAGAAAAGCTGGGTATACTTACACGGGCTCACCAGAGTGAGATTTCTAGAATTTTAAAGGAATTTTTTTATAAGCTATGGTTTTATGAGCGTGTCCCGATTCATCCTGAAAGCTATTTGGAAGTTTGAAATTAGTACAGAGTCAACAGAAGCACAGGGCAAGGCTCTTTGTCACATGCTTTCTGTCCAGCTTTGCTACACTCATCAACTATTTACTTACGAATTTTGAATCAACTGTAATGATGTGAGTTCCCGAGCATTAAATAATAATTCAGGTACATATAGAGTTTGATCTGTGGTCCTCAGATGCCATCTGCATACATTGCAAGATCAACCTTCCTTTTAGAAGGGTAGCTCTTCCTATCTCAGTCTGCCTTGATGTAATAGTTAGATAATTCTCTATGGGCACTTCTTGAGATTGACTTAGGATTTGATTTAGGTCAGAAGTGGAGCACAAGGATGAGAGACAAAAGCCCCCAAGTCAGCCATAGCTGGAGAAGGATCTCAACTCCTAAGAGCTGTCCACATCGTCTTCTCATAGCAAGGCTTCTAAATGCTGCTCCTACACACATCACTTAAGGTGGATACTGCAGCACATTTTCTGTATGTTTGCTGTGAGGATAAACAGAAATACAAGCAAATTAACCCACCACAGAGCAGGTTTATCTTAAACATTTAATAGGTATCCATGTTACCATCAATGTCATTCTGACCTATAGCAAGCTAGAGTAGTTAGATCAGAATACTTAAGTTAACTGCTCAAACGGCTGTGATTATCTTTGTAAGTGGCTGGTTATTGAGACGCCGCAACCCTTCTTGTCATATCTGCAGTTAGCTGAAGTCTGTTAGACTGAAAACTCTAAGCAAAAAGAGAAGGCTTTGTAAATAGCTTTGACATTTAGAATGTGATCTGTGTGAAATCCCAGTATTTGGTAGGAAGAGACAAGAGGAATACCACAAATTCAAGGCTAGCCTGGTGTATACAGTGAACACAAGACCAGTCTTAGCCTAAAACCCTGTCTCAGTGCTCTCCTCAGCCACCTCCCAATAAAAGAACAACAAGACAGTTTAGAATATGAAGTAAATTCCTATAGTTTAATACTAAAAACACATTTTCTTTTTAAATAAGCCAATTTAAAATTTTAAGGTGATGTTGATAATCTTTATAATAATTTTAAATGAGAAAAAAACATTGGTTTTATCACAAGTTGATAGTTCTGTTGGAATGTTGTTTCAAAGACACTATTTGTTTTGCAATTTCAGTCACTGAAACTTGGAGAAAAACATTGTTCTTGTTACATAAGAAGTGAAATAAAATTGATGCAAGAACCTTTCAAGGAGATTTATTTTCACCTATAACAAACATTTTGTTGTTCTTATAAATAATTTAAAACTGTTTAATTGACTAATTTTACTTTAAAATGAAGCGGCCAATTGATTGCCCTGATGATGATGTGGGATGATGGCTTCTTTTCCGCTTTTCGCTACATTTTTACACACTCTACTTTTCATAGTTTTGAGATTGTAATAAAAATAAAACATTTCTCCCTGTCCTTTATTCTCTTCATTAATTGTGTAAATAAGAATGACCTCCATAGGCTCATATAGTTGAGTGATTATTCACCAGGGAGTGGCACTATTTGAAAGGATTTGATGGATTAGTAAGTATGACCTTGTTGGAGGAAGTACGTCACTGGGGGTGGACTTTGAGGTCTCTCAAGCCCATACCTGGCCTAAGTTCTCTCTTCTTCTACTTGCACATCAGGATGTAGCTCTCAGCTACTTCCCAGCGTCACACCACCCTGCCACCATTCTCTTTGCCAAAATGAAAATGGACTAAGCCTCTGAAACTGTAAGCAAGCTCCCAATTAAATGTTTTTCTGTTATAAAAATTGTCTTGGGAGCGTTCCCACAATGCAGTGCGGCTGAGCGCCTCAGAGCCTGCGGGGGAGCTGCAGCCGGGATCCGTGCAGATGTCGGGCTGGGCGGACGAGCGCAGGGGAGAGGGCATCTACGTGGGGAACCTTCCGACCAACGTGCGAGAGAAGGACCTGGAGGACCTGTTTTACAAGTACGGCCGCATCCATGAGATCGAGCTCAATGCCCTTCGCCTTCGTCCGCTTCGAGGACCCGCGGGATGCTGAAGATGCAATTTATGGAAGAAATGGTTATGATTATGGCGTGTCGACTTCGTGTGGAATTCCCGAGGACTTTCGGAGGTCGGGGTGGGTGGCCCCGTGGTGCAAGGAATGGGCCTCCTACAAGACGATCTGATTTCCAAGTTCTTGTTTCAGGACTTCCTCCATCAGGCAGCTGGCAGGACCTGAAAGATCACATGAGTGAAGCTGGGGATGTCTGTTATGCAGATGTACAAAAAGACGGAATGGGGATGGTTGAGTATCTGAGAAAAGAAGACATGGAATACGCTCTGCGTAAACTGGATGATACAAAATTCCGCTCTCACGAGGGTGAAACTTCGTACATCCGAGTTTATCCTGAGAGGAGTACCAGCTATGGCTACTCACGGTCCCGGTCTGGGTCCAGGGGCCGTGATTCTCCGTACCAAAGCAGGGGCTCTCCACACTACTTCTCTATTTTCAGGCCTTACTGAGGAAGGGGGTGGGAAGTTTTTCTATTTTTTAGATGCCCTGAGCTGCTTTGTGCTCAGAATCTACATTCCAGATTGATAATTTAGTGTCTTAGGAGATTTTCTAATTTCTTTTTTTTTTTTTTTCTTTTTTAAGGAACTACATAATTTCAACCAGGGCCACCATACTAGCAGTGAAATGTTTTAGACTGCAAAAATAGAAGTTGTGGCTTTGGTTCAGAACAAGTTGTATATTTTTCACCCCTGATTATGGGATAGAAATCAGTGCTGCATCTTTGTGGGCTGCTCTGCTCTGGAGATCAGCAGTTATGACGACTGAGTCGCTCATTTTGTTGAGAAATATATTTTAAATGTTTAGTAAAAAAAAATGTCTTGGTTATGACATCATTACAGCAACAGAACACTGACTAAAATAACTAATAACTAACTAATATTCCTTCCCTGTTCTCCTTCAAATTCATGGCCTCTTTTGTTTACTAGTTGTTATTGTATGAAGGTCTGTATTGTTCATTTATTTTCTAAAATAATTTCATTTATTTTCAAAACAATGCATTTTATCCTTCAGGGTGAGCTGAATTTGAATGAGAACACAACACTCATGCATATTCATGTATTATGTTCTTATAACTAAGTTGAGGGTGACCATATCAATTATATGTATATTCAAAGACAAAATGAAAAAACCCCTCTCTTAAAATGCTTCATACAGAGCATTTCATATTTATGCTTGATATTTGATGATTAAAAGTATATTTAATTAAATTTTATATCTTCTAATAGTGAGGTTGATTATAAAATATTTTTTATTGAGCCACTAAGTTGACATTCTTATTTACTTTGTAAACCTTTAGTATGTTTTGTTTTTAATTGTAATTGACAAAAATAAATTATATATATTTGTATTGATAATATGGTAATTTGGTATTAATGTTTATAGTTATAGGTAGAATAACTACGTCAAACTAATTAGAATATCAATTGTCTCATATACTATCAAAATTGTAAATTATAATTGTGTGAGTATGCATAATATGCCTGTGTTTTGGCACACATGTCACAGTACATGTGTGCAAGCCAAAAGACAATCTTTAGAGTCACTTCTTTCCTTAGAGTCACTTCTTTCCTCCAACCTTTAAAGGGGTTCTAGGGATCAAACTCAAATCTCCAGACCTGGACAGCAAGCGCTTTGACTTGCTGAGTCATTCAGCTGACCCCTATACACTGTGTGCTTTAGAATGAGAATGTTTAATAGAATGTAGATTGTGCAGCGGGCCTCCTGGCCACTGGCTAGCTTTATCCAAAATAATTACACAGAAACTGTATTCTTTTAAACACTGCTTGGCCCATTAGCTCTAGCCTTTTACTGGCTAACTCTCACATCTTGAGATTTCTAATGAGTGTAGCACCATGAGGTGGTGTCTTACCGGGAATATTCTTAACCTGCATCCATCTCGGAGAGGAGAGCTATATTGTGTACTTGAGGCGTCTGCCCCACTGCCTTCTTCCTCTCAGCATTCTGTTCTGTCTACTCCGCCTACCTAATTTTTTGTTATATCAAAGGCCAAGGCAGTTTCTTTATTAACCAATGAAAGTAACACATAGACAGATGACCCTCCTCCATCAATAGAAATTTTTAAGTATATGCTATTTTGTTGTTAATGATAGTTATTCTATTGTTTAATAGGTCCTTGTCTAGCTGAAACATATAACTTTTACTAATAATCTCTTTAATTTGTTGTATAAAAAGGTGTGTGATATCAAAGAAATCAGGGAAATGCATTGAATGTTTCCTAGTTTTTTGTTTTGTTGTTTTTTATTATTTTATTATTTTATTATTTTCTTTTTTGCTTTTTTGAAAAGAATCTGCAACATGGGAAGAATGAGAATGTCCTGAGAAGTTAATTTAATTTGTATGCAAACTGAATACAGAAATTTCTATTACATAGTAAGTGATATATACATGGACATTTAATACTATTTTGGCTATGGAAGCATTTATGTGGGTGGGCATTTTATTCATTGTTTTGGCTGATTTTATTATATATTTGCTTTGCTCTCTATTTTTTCTTTCAAAATCTTTTTCTTATATTTGTGTGATTATTTTCTCCTTGATTTATCTGAACTTATTTCCAACAGTAACCATTTGGAGCTAGTGGTCAGCTGGGACAGAAGAATATACCGTTTTTCAATGTTCATCACCTTGATATATCACTGATACATGATATTATTATGATATATTCCAAGGTGTGGAGAATGCTCCCTCCTGATGGTTTTCCAGGCTTGGTTTTTCAGAAAATTGGCTTAACCAGCAATGTAAGAGGCAACCAGTGTGGAAGGTCAGCTGAACAATTCCCAAGGTACTAAATTGGAGCAATTTCATGCTTCAAAGCTCAAGTCCAGGCTGATTTCTACAGTGTTCATTCTTCTTTCTACCTTTAGTGTAAACTAAAAACAATCTCACACTTGTCAGACTTGAGAGGAATTTAGGTAAAATTTAGGATACAATGCAGTAAAATTAAAATAATGGCAACAACTAAAATATTCCCCCTTTTTGAGGAATATTTATTAAATTTTTAAATTTTCAATTGTCTGTGATGTTAATTTCAACCCATGTATGAAAGACTCATTGTTAAACTCATCTTCGATACAATGATTAGCTCGAAGAGCTAAGACTCTGAACACTGTGGATCTGACCTTCAGGGAAACAGTTTGAAGTCATCCTTTTTCTTCCCTTGCATTCATCTGCAGCAAGAAGTATTTGCAGTCACGAAGACAGAGGTGCACCCTGGAGTGCACCTTGGAGACTGAATGACATCTGTTTCCTAAATGGCTCAGCTAGCATCTCAGGCAGGGAGTCCATGAAGCAGGCTCTGATGCAGCTGAGGATTTGATGTCTAGAAGGAAGGAAGAGGCCCCCCATCAGCACCAAATGATTGTGAAGGGGAACAATGAGAAGGGAGAAAGACCTGAAGAGAAACGAAGCAGGATGACAAGCAGAGTCGGAAGGGGCCATTATCACTCATCGCCCCTAAAAGCCCCCACGGCAGAAAGATGGATTAAGGTTGTCAGAGGTATTATCTATGCCATCAGCTTTATTCTGTGGTAGAAAGCCACCTGTCACTTCCTTGACCGCATGCAGTACCCGATGCAGCACCTATCCTCCAAAGCAAAGCAAACATTTTCCAAGCTTTCTTCCTGAAGGCCTCTAACACTTTTCTCCATCGCAGGTAGACCCATCATATGCATTTAACTTAAAAAGTTGTAACAAACAGAATTCCTGTACAATATAAAGAGCTCACAAAACAAATGCTACTATTTATCAACTCTAATGAATTTCTGTAAATGTCTTAAAGAAATTAATAATAAAATTCCAACGATCATCTTACCATAAATACTTTATACTTCATTGTCTATTTATGGGGCAATCTTGCTTTCCCAGATTATAGGACTCCTCAAAAGACTTAGATTTCGGTGGGGTGGTTTGCTGGCCAGGAGGTGGCAGTAGTGATCTATTTCCATACAAAGCTGTGTAAAGCAGATTTTTCCACGAAAATTAATTAGGAGCCAAAAGAATTGTTTTTTTCCAACCCGTTTTCCAGAGCAAAATTATACATTTTAAATTTTTGAATTATTGAACTGTGTCTAATCATTGAAAGCCTGAACTTCACCAAAAAGTGTTGTCAAGACAGTGTCCCCGTGATCCAAAATAATCGTTTTCCTCTTCTGCAAACAGCAACATAATTTGGAAAAGAAAATATATACAGCATGTAAAATCAGATTTCCATAAAAGCCACAGACAGGGAAAAAATCGGGAATTCTATAAGACTGTGACTATTTCTACTCAACCAAGGATCACCGAGACGGGAACGAAACAGAACACCTCTGAAGCTGTTGCAGAGCCCTGTGGTTGAGATAGAGCCTGCCTTCTGCTGTCAGAGGTTCTTGTGAAGTTGCTGTCATCATTCATCCCAGTGAGGCCGAAATGGGGCTGGGAAAGCAGAGCCCTTCCTACCAAGACAGTTTGCACTTCTTTTTCTTTGACTCTGAGAGCTGGAAAACCCAACTATATTCTGTTCTCTTCAACATCTAGTGAGCTCAGAAATATTCTTTGTTTGCTTTGTTTTCTATAAGAGTTTCTTGGTACATTTTTACTTATTATCCTTGCATTATTAATATCTTTAATTCTAGGTGGTAGTCATTTTACTTTCATTGTGTTTTTATTTTAGTTTGTGTTAAATCCCCTTTAGAAATATGTATGACTTATGTCTACAAATACAATGAGATCACTTGGTCTGTATAATAACTGTAGCCATCCTTTGTGATGGCTTGTGCCTTTATCTAGAGATAAGAAGACAACTCCCTCAAGAGCAGAAAGGAACAAGTTTTGTTGGAGTATATAGAATAATTCTTGGTGCAATCTCTCAACTAAGATATTTGTTTTCTGTCCTGCCTGGTTCCCGCAGTTGTTAAGTCCCAAAAAAATCACACAGAGGTCTAAATTAATTATAAACTGATTGGCCCATTAGCCCAGGCTTCTTATTAACTCTTATAACTTATATTAGCCTATTATTCTTGTCTATGTTAGCCATGTGGCTTGGTACCTTTTTCCGTGAGACAGTCACATTTTGCTTGTTCTGTGGCTGGATCAGGTCTACAGACTAGGACTTCCTTCTTCCTAGAATTCTCCTGTTCTCATTGACCCACCTCTACTTCCTGTCTGGTTTTCCTGCCTATAACCATATTCATGGTATTATTAATAAAATTGTTTTTTAAATATGTTCCCATTAACATTTCCACAAATACTGTCTGTGAGCTATTTTGTCTAAGTCATAGCCAATTGCAAGCTCTTGGTCACTATGCAGTCTGCTGTAGACAGGTTCTAAACAGACTTGAGGAGTCTACATGAAGCATAGTTTGAGTAAAGAGAATCAGCATTTAATATATTATCCTTTCTCCATGATTAAAAGTAATACTGGATAATGTTATAGAAATAAACTAAAATTTAGTAAAGTTACATTAACTATAATAATGCTAGATCCTGGATCATTAGTTAAACAAATGCTTAAATAAATTCATTTGAGACAAGATCTTTTTAATTTTTTTATTTTTAAATTAAAATATAACTACATCATCCTCCCCTTTTGTTCTTCCACTCCCCCATGTGTCTTGCCCTCCCTCAAATTCATGCTTTCTTTTCCTGTAATAGTTATTGTTGCATATAAAATACAAAAAAAAATACATATAACCTGCTTAGTGTTGCTTGTACATGTATATTGTTTCAGTATTGACCACTTGATCTTGAATAACCAATTCATGGGCTTATTCCTATAGAAGACTAATTTTCCTACTCTTCACACTTTTTAGTTGCCTGCAGTTCTTTGTCTAGGGTTGGGGCCTCTGGAGACTTCCCCTTCCTCTTTAGCATGGCTGTTAGTATTGTTATTGTTCAGTTCGGTTTAGGCAGCCATATTGTTTGAAGTGTTATAGTTGAGCTTTCCCGTCATTTCAAGGAGACATTGTTCCACAGCCTCCTCTGTCTCGTACAATCTTTCTATCTATTTTTCTGCATTGGTCCCTGAACCTCAGGTACAAGAGTTGTATTATAAGTGTGTCCATCAGGATTGGTCACTTCACAATCAGATGTTTTCTGTATTTTAGCCAGTTGAGGTTTTCAGAGACAGGGTCTTACTATGGAGCCCCAACTGGCTGCATTTTCTCAATCTTTCTGCATCAACTGCCTCAGTGTTGAGATTATAGGTACTATTTCCATAGCTGAAATCAAAATTTTATGATAGTTATTAGTTATGCTGTGATATGTGATTAAAATATAGATTTATCAATAATTGTTTCCACATATACTTAATTTATGCTTACTGAACTATAAAGATATGCTGACAAATTCATAATGAGTTTCAAAATTAAAATTATAACTTTTAGTGTGGGATGTATTTAACACAATTTTATTTTTACCTTTAACCTTTAGACTTGCTGTGATAAATGGAAATCATTCACATGTTTCTTAGATGAGATTAAGATGGAATCTGAACTAGTCCTGGGTCAGCTCATATCTTTCCCCTCTCCCTGTTCTCTTTAGCACCACACGTGAACCTCACTTCCGCAGGTCCTGCCTTGTATAGGCCACACCTCCCAGGATCAGAATCGAGTCTCAGTAGACTCAATAAATGGGAAGTACTTTGGGGTTTTAAAGGATGAGAAGAAAGAAGCAAGAAGTGGAGATGGGGGTGGTATACAGCATAGGTTACATCTTGTCTGTGGAGGTCTGGGGTTCAGCTCTGTGGAGGTTTTCCTCAGCTGGTTGCATCTCCTCTGTGGAGGTTTCCCTCAGCTGGCCTCTGGGGTTCAGCTTCTCTCAGTATTTCCATGCCCTTGTGTTTCTAGCCTTTGCCGTTAGTGATCTTTGGGTGGCTTTACTATTCTTTGTTTCATGTCTCAGCATGTCTTTTACTTCTGCAATCAAGTTTTCTTCAATTTTTAATCTCATGTACAAAAATCAGCAATAGTTTCTATTTTCCCGGCAGAACATGACTGTATGATAAGACGCCATACAAAACACACTTCGCATGATCCATTTTCTGACAGTGTGTTTTTGTGAGTTCATGGTTTTATACATTCTTTAAATCAACTCAGATTTGTTTCAGATTTGTTTTCTAGGTTCCCCAAACCGGATTTTGTAGGCACCATGCTTCTGAGCAATAGGACCTATCACTGGGATTGGGTGGTAAAGACAAGTGGGGCATTAAAGGGAAGGGACTCCAGGCAGCTCAAACATAGCAAATACAATTGCTAGAAAAATAATAACATCAAGAAAGCAATAGAGCGTTTTGGGGTAAAGACAGTTATACTATCCAGCTGGCTGATAGGAAAGACTTCCCTAGCAGAAAAGGTAGCCTGTGTGTCTTTTAGTTGAATTTGCTTAATCCTTGTTAAAGGCTGTTTGAGGAACAACACAGTCTGTGTCATGGTGCAGAAGGATATATACTTCAAGGACAAGTTAAACACAATTTTGTGATTATAACGTTAATAAATATGGATAGGTATGGATAACTGTAGTAGAACAGAGGGTCTATGTCCAAGAGTGCTATACCTGAGACATAAGGTAAAGATTTGTAGTAGATATAATCAAAAGACATTGTATACATGTACTAAGTTCCCAGAGAATAAATAAAAGTATTTTAAATATCAGCAACCACAAAGTGAACAAATGTTAGAGTAAATATTTAAAAGAAAAAATGTGAAATAACTGCCCCATTCAGTGTGTATGCAAGACTGTAAAATAATAGTCACACATATTTACCATGTTTTTCTTAAGTTTTGGGCTTTCAAACTTTGTTTGTGGAATTTTTCTATCTTGCCAGCCAGTTCCTAAATAACTACAAAAAGATTTATTATTAATTATAAATGTTTGACTGATAGGTCAGTTTGTTATTAACTAGCTCTTATTATTTAAATTAATCCATATTTCTTATCTACACTCTGTCATGTGGCACAGTGCCTTTTCTCAGTACAGCAAGTTCTCTGCATCTCCTCTGCGTCTCCTCATGACTCCCAAGACCCCTCTGCTTCTGCACATTTTCTGCCAGTCCTACCTAACCTATTCCTGTCCAGTCAGCTTCTTTACTAAGCCAATCATAGTGACATATATTCACACAGTGTAAAGTAATATTCCACAAAGCCTCTGCTGCCTTTCTACGCCTAAATTCTTCCTAGCCATCTGTCGTTAGTAGTATATATATATATATATATATATATATATATATATATATTATTCTGGTTTCTCACAGGTTTTTTATTATTTTTGGTTGCTTTGGGACTCTTCACAGAACTAGCTGTAAAATTTCAATTTACATTCAACAAATCTTGAATTTTGTTCTACTTTTCAAATTTTGTTACACCTTTGATTTCGTTTTCCTCCTAAATTTAATTGCATATCACCGGCAGGTAAATAGCTTCCCTTCAGAGACATCTAGAGCCTTCACCAGAACCTACCCTCACAGATGCCCTTCAGAACTTACTTCATAATCCGTCATACCAATTCTTCTCAGTTTTGAAAAGCCTGTGACCAGATCAGAAATGCTCTGTTACATGTACCCAAACTGTCGGTGACTGCTGCTACGCAACCCACTTCTCTGCCTGGAAACTGAAAATTTCATTTGACATTGATTGGTGTATCCTCTTTGGAGAGACTTGCTGGTGTGAAAAGTCTCAGTGGATTAAAGCTTTATGAAATACATTGGGAAGAAGTCTTCACCTGGTCAAACTTTATTTTTATTTGAAATTTTAGCAAAAGTTTTTATATTAATAACATCTGAATATATTATTCAAGAATATTGTATAGACAGAGTACACACTAAAAGTCCACTATTTCTACAGTTTCACTCCTTTCTCTCTATATTTGTCCTCTGCAGACATAGTCTATATATTTTATATGTATATTCACATGCATGCATGTGATTCTTGCTTTAAAATACAGATATATAGTTGGTATGGATGTTTAAAAACATAATATCTATGTTTCTTTGACATTTTATTTTATACACAGTTCAGAAACTTTTGTCTATCACTACATGTTGTAATATCTGTGTTATGCATGCTATCAGGTAGGTATGCCCCCAAATATTTAATCTTCCTTCCATTAAGCGATACATGAGTTCACTGTTGATGTTAAAGACATTACAGAAAATTTCCTGTAATTATGTGTTTTTAGCATCTGTTAAGGAAACAGATACCCTGAGGCAGATTTGTCTCTCACAGTACATGCACAGATTCTGATCTAATAAAATCTGCCTTCTGTCACTAGTTAGACCTGCAAGCTCTCTGTACCTGACAAGACTCAGTCCTCTGATTAGTCTATGATTTCCATTTCTCAGTCTTTTAATTTATCTTTCAATTTGTTTTAAACAATCACACAGAGGAGACCTAAATTTTTATTATCATTTGTATTTTTCTGATTTTTTGAACCATTTATTCTGTAATAGTCCAGTTTTGTTCTCTGTCTAGTTTTTTGCTGAATAGTTTTCTTTCTTATTATGTTATATTTACGAATTAATTTTCATCAGAATTAATATTTTAATGGGATGCAAATAATTTTACATCTTTAATTTTATTTCTAAAAGAAGAATTTAACTTTATAAGAAAATAAAATACAATTTTTTTTTCTGTCTTATAGGTTTGTATCTAATTTATTCTTTTAATCCTGCCACGGACCGGCTCAGGGGAGCCACTCAGACCGTGGGAGAAGCAGGGTCCTGGTAACAGGAAGGTACAAGTTCGGCGAATGACAGACAGACACAACACACAAGAGAGTGGTTGGAATCTGCTGCAATTTTACTAAATTCATGTTTTCATTATGTAGTATTCAAACAAAGAACAAATAAGAAGGTAATGTGTCATTGGTTGGCACAGTATGGAAGCTTCTTTTAGTCACATCAGCAATATTTAACAAAAGTACATTATCAGGAACAGGTGTTACACATAAAGCATCCTTAGAAGAGGAAATCTTGTCCTTGGGAATGTAAACCTCAAACAAGTGGTTTCATCTTATGAATAGAAAGTTTCTGTCTCATTATTGCTATCATGGCCCTTCCTCTTCCTAATCCTTTATTTCATCTAGTGACCAAATATGCCTAATCAATTCTCTGCACCTGTTGAAATATACTTCTTAGTACCTTCTTATGCAGCAGACACTATGGGGGTTGGAATCTAGCAAGCCTATCCATTAAGTTCAAAGTATAATATAACAGTCTTTGTCCATCAACACTAACCCATCTGTTCCCTTGCTCATCATACACCCTGTGTATGACAAAGGTTCTGCTGTTGTAGTCTTATACATTCCCATACTGTTCTTCCCTATCCCAGAGCTGTTTCTGAAGAGAATGATCCTTGTCTTGTGTATATAAACACTATCATTATTATGAAAGAGATTGTACAAAGCCCATATCCCGCATAGCCAACTAATCGAGAAACCTGTCTATGCCTCAGCGGTGGCTAATACCAGGCTGTCTGCCATTGACCTTCAGGAAGCCTAGTCCCATAGGACACGTAGCTCCTGTCTGGCATAATGACATATGTCATGTCACACAGACGACACTGGAGTTGATGTGGCATAATCCCTGTTGAGATTTGCAGTAATTGTACAGAACAGATTGTTCTGACAAGAAACACAGCTGCAGAGCAATCAGATTAAAGAAGCTGGGTTGACCAGAGTGACACATTCCACTCAAGGAACAGCCAGGATACTGTAAATGTATGGCGTTTGAAGCAATGTGGGCAACTTAGCTTTGATGAGTAAATGTGGAATCCATGCTGACTGTGGCTCAGCATCTATGATTGTGAGGCTTGGTAAGGGTCATTTTTGTTCTGTTATTGTGAGATAGAAACAGGTATACATACTTTTCTGAACCATGTGTGGACATGGGACCCATTATAGTCAGAAGATGGGTTTAATGGACAATACTGATGCCCTGAACTGTATGCACTTTTCTCCTACAAATACCACCACGTTTTCTCAGATGATTATTAGTGAGTTGAAGAACCCTAAAGAAGTACAGCTTAGCCTGAGCTTATGAAGAGATACAATTACAAGATAACTTCTAGAGCATTATAATACCAATATTCATATTGCTGAGTTTAAAAATTATGTTGTTTATCTGATAGGTTGTTATCCATTGAGCCTATAAGCAGGTGATTTAAAATATGATCCTTATTATAAACTGTGCTTACATCTACACCTGATGTGCTCCATCATTCTCCTATTAACAGATTTCTTCACGGCTATGCGAATTTCACAGAGCTTTGCTTCATACACTTTACAATAATTACATTCCTTGTCTCTTCTTCTCCTAAATATTGCTCGATTGAGAAGGCCTTAAATTTATAGGCTAATTATAGAAATATAGTTTTAAATTATTAAAATTGCTTAGAGGAATAGTGTCCCTCTCCATTTAAATATTTGTTTTTTTAATTAAAATTTTACCTTATTTTTATTATATTCCTTCAAAAGTTTGTCCATAGATACGTCTGACATTTCCCTCTTCCTCCTTCTTGCCATTTTCCCCTCCTTCATGTAGCCCAGGTTGGACTTGTGCACCTTATGCTCCTCCACCAACCCCCACAGTGTTGTTGCTATGGTAACGTGTCTGCACTATCACATATGAATTTGTTTCTTTTTTTCAACCCTTTAATGTTTCTAAATCTTTACTAAATCCCAAAGAGTTTTGCATTTTTGTTTTTCCTATCTTATGCCATGCATTCTCTGATTACAGGATGCCTTCTTTTCTTTTGCTAACTTCATTTGCTGTCTGTGTTGGTTTCCCATTAAGAGCTATCTGTTTCATGTTCCTGAAATAATTGCTTTTTCAGGTTGAGGAATTCCCATCCAGAACAGTTCTTTTTCTTAATAATTTATTCAGGTTGAGCTTTTGAGCTGATAGTGTGTCCCACTCAATAGGTTTAGCATCTTCGTTGGTGTAGAACTTCTAGTAAACCACAGATAGCTAAAATCTGAAGGCATTTATTTATAAATTTCAGACCTTTCTCCTCTTGTTTCTCATCTTTTAAAGATATAAGTTAATTGACATTTGAACATGATGAGAAGTTTCCTGAAGTTTCTTTCTTTTCCCTATGTCTTAGAATAATTCTGACAAGCTGAAACTTTTATCTATCTTTCTCCTAAAACTACCATGAGTTAGGGTCCTTTCTATACCATGGTAAATATTTAATTAATTCTACAATTCAATGTTTACCTCTATTGGTATATTTAGCTCTTCTACTTTTTTTTAAAGGCAGCTAAAATCAATCTTTTATTAATTTACAAATACGAGTATAATTTACCAACTATCCTTTTGAGTCATGATGAAACTATGTGCCTTTCTTATTGCTGTGATTTTATTTCCTCTTTTTGGGGTTACTATCAGATTTGACTCAAGCTTTTTGTGCTTCTCGCTATGCTTACTACTTAGCTTTTAAATTTTATGAATCAGTCTTTCTCATTTTTTAAAGCATCTTTCATGTATTCTCTCCTCTTTGCAATTTTAGTCTAACATTTTAAATGTATTTTGGTACTTTCTGTTATCATACAGTTGTTTGCTTTTCATAATGATTATTCTCCCACATTGCTATCCATTTATGTATATTTAGATCTTCCAAATGTTCAAGTTGAGTTTTTAAAAATCTCAATGGGTTATATATTGATCCTTCTGTTTTTTTATACATAATATTGTTTGTGTTTTTGAAATTTATTGAGATTGGGCTAGTGGTCTAGTACCCTTTAGAAAGAAGGAGTATATTGTTTGCACCATATAGATTTCCCTATATTATGTTCAAATTTAAGTAATTCAAGTCATCTATGATCTGATTATTTCAGATAATATAATCTGTTAACTTCTAATAGGCCTTTGTTTCAATTTTGATGATTGCAAAATTCCCTTGTTCTTCCCCTCAATGAACATTTTGTTTATTTTTAGAAAGATGATTCAGTAGATTTCTGTTGAATTCCCTTGGTAGAACATGTTTTTCATTACTACAAAATTTAGCTTAATATGATATTTTTATTTTCTTTAATAATAATTGTTAAGCCATATGCTTTAACTGTGTGTTATTTTGTAACAAATGCCCATAAAATTTTTTAAGGTAATTCTGGCCATTGTACCTCATTGATATGTTAAGAATACAGCTATTTTCTAATTTTGTATTATTCTCTTTTTTTTTTGAAGGAGTAATTTAAATAATTCTACTTGTTGTTCCAAAATTTGGGGTTGGGTCTTAGTCCAGGTCTATCTTAAAATTTTTACTTGTTGTTCTTTCTTGGTGGTCTTACTTCATCCTTTTCGTGTATTTTGATGGCTTTGTATACTTTCCTTTTCCACTTTGCCTCTCCTCAGAGTAGGATGTCTGTGATTTATCCTAATTCTACTTTTCTAGTGGTTATTTTTGTTGTTTAAATACATATATTCAAACTTGAAATGCCATGCTGCAGATGAAAGTCATAGTAGATATGTTCTTAATTAACATGACAAAAAAAATCTATGTAAATTGACCTAAGAGAAGCATGACTTATTTTGCCTCATGATTTTAGAAAGAATGTTGTTCTTCATGATAGAAAGGCATGAGCAGTGAAATCAGGAACCAGCCTAGCACCGTGTATCTATAGTCGTGAAGCCCTAGGTACACATACTGATGCTTAGCTGCCCTTCTCCTTTTCTTCTTTATTCATTTTGGAACCTCAGCTCCAGTTCTCAGCACAGTCAGGGTGTGTGCGCGTGTGGTGGGGGGGGGAGTGGCGTGGGGTGTCTCCATAAACTCTGGAAACACTCTCATAGCCATTTCCAGACGTCTGTTTCCTCCATGACGGCAAATCCAGCCAAGCTGACCGTCGAGGTTCACTGCCTCAGTGAAGGCTAAGGGCAAAGAGCCCTTCTGCTTTTTCCTTTGTTATTTAAGTTAGAGATTCCAATGAAAAGTCCTTATAAGGAGTTCTCAACTAGCTTGGCATAAAGCAATTAACAATATGATGTGAACATTCTAAAAAATTGTAAGGATTGTTATTTTCAAACCAGGATATTTTGTGTACAGGTAAAGGTCAAAGGAGGAACATGTATCTTTTAGTATAAATAAGTCTGAAATAATTCATAGTACAGCCTTGTAAATGTTTGTGATTGTTTGCTTAAATATGAAAGTTACCCAGGATTTTATTTTGTAACCTTTCTACCAGATGCTAGTCTTCCTTGCTTTGATTAAACTAACGCAAGCAAAGTTTCGTAACTTCTACACTTACTGTTTCTTCCAAGGTAAATCAAATATGACCTGTACCAGAAGACATTCGAAGTCTACCAGTTTGGAAATCATTTCTTCCTTTGCTTAGCTTTAGTAAAATTAATTTACTTGTGCCATGGAAAGTGTTCAGCATTGCATTAGAATTACTTCTATATGCATCTCATCTACTCAGAGTTATTGATGGCAGACGGGTTTTGTGAATTAGTTTTCTATCATGTCTATGATATGCTTAAGCAGACATTCTGAAAAACACAAACTTGCTCTCCTTTGATCTGGAATATAGGAGGAAAACATCCCCACACAATAACCAGCAAAGACAGGAATAAGGATAACGCAGTCCTGTATCACAGAGGAACTCTGAATCATTAGCAAACTGTTCTGGGTTTTCTCTCATGCTCCTTCTCCAGTACACTGTTGCTTTGACCTGCACTAAAACTTCATCAGCAGGCACAGGCTTCCCATTTTCCTGATTTATTACAAAGGATTAAAGTGCTCACTGCTATTTACTTTTGAAGATTTATGCCTAGATTATATTTACAGTCAGTGTGGAAGAAATATTGAAGGGTGTGTTCACACCAACACTTTTCAGAAACAGTCTGGCTCAGAGCAGACTGTCAGTGAATAACAGAAAGACTCACTTCCAATAGCATCAGTCTCCTCTGTACTAATTGCCAATGAGAGATTCTCTTTATTCATTCCTTCCGTTATTTGGCCAAACACCACTCCAATATTCACTTAATAAAGTGCAACCAAAGCTGGACGCGCATGTGTGGGCAGGAACTGTTTGCTGTATCTTTAAGGCCTTTTAGAGAACTGGCGCCTTTACAGTTAAAATCCTGCAGGATTCCTTTATGAAGAGCTCTAGCCAACCTGAGAACAGCAAATACGGCTCTGGGAGGCCTTGCCCTTCTCCCCTCTCCCCTCCATTCTCGTGGCCTTGCTACAATCCTTTAGATTACCTGCCTAAAGCTAGTAACAAGGTCTGTTTCTTTGTTTCGTTACTTCCTCCCCTTGAAGCTGACTGTCACGGCCCAGCTATCAAAGTATTGAATTCTGGCAATCAATCCCCACCCCCTTTGGCTCACCTAATCAACATGCCCAGTTAAAATTAAACACTTCATCCTAAAACAGGTTTTCCCCTTTTACTTTCATAAACCACCATTTGCCTGTGGGCCATGTCTGTCTCCTCTCTACCCAGAGATAACAAATAACAGCAAATAACCCTTTTCCTTCTCCCTTGTTCTTCATCTGTTGTCTTTGTTTTTTATTCCCTGCCCTTTGTCCCTCTGGGGCAAATAAATTTTCCTTGTGCTGATAACTTGGTCTTGGGTTGTCTTGAGTCTGTACTTGTCCTCACACTTTGTTAGTGTTCCTGCTGAGATACAGAGCTAGTAGCCTCCCCATGTTAACTATCTTTATATTAACAAATGCTCTTTTCCCCCAAACTGTTAAGCTTTGTCTTTTAGTTTGTTCAATATTGTTAGTTATAACAATTTCTCTTTGCTCATAAGTTGGAAAATATAAACTTAAAGAGTTCCCTGTGTGGCAGCTTCTTAGATCGACAGGTCCTCCCCAGTTGGCTCAGGGGATTTTTGGTAATCCTTCTGCAGTAGTTTCCAACTGTTGGGATTACAGTACATACTACAATGCCCAAATGTGGATCTTTAACACAGAGAGGCTTTCATTTCATCATAGTTTCATTTAGTGTGACTTGCTTGTTGAGACATTTGAGAAGCAAAAGAATTCCATTAAGTTTTTATTGTATTTTTTTGAATGTCAAAGGTTAGACTGTGTTTGCAAGTGTGTGTGACAATTTATGCCACAACTGCTATTGCATTATAATTAACATCTTCAAAGTATCAGCTTGGCGAAACTTCACCAATAAAAAGTGATGTGTAAGATGTGGCAATTAACGTGCTAATTGGATGAATTAGTAAAGGAGGCAGAGGCACTCTCCACGTTGTGACATAAAGCATGCATTGCAGAAATGCCAGCAGCCACAGTGTAGGTGTCACTGGGGAAGAAAAGTTTGAAAGGAACAGTTAGAGGATCAGAGAAAGTGGCTCACAGGCTTTGCCTAAATTAAGGAAAGCCAGATTCTAGACAAAGGCTACCTACCAGGAAGGGGTTTCTGCTTCTGGGACAGCAGACCACGAACAAGACAAGCGGACACTGCTGCCTGAGCAGTGTGGTCAAGGGCAGTCTCTGGATTTCCTGGCCCTGTGCATCTCCTCCACATCTATAATTGCCTGGTTTGCAAGTGTGATGGTGCCTTCTGGCGACCAAATCTCCCATGCACATTCTTCCTTTGGCCAATTGTAATAAGAAAATAACTAGGGACAGAATTACAGGAAATGACATTCCAACTCCCTCAGATTACTGCCCCTGTGGAGGAAGGATATGTTCTTTTTTCTTCAGGAAATACACTTTGTATCTGGCATCCTCTCCTAGGTCCCTTTTCTCTGCCATTACGCTGGCTGAGTATTTTGGGCAAGGGGCTGACTTGAGAAAGAGCTTAAAGTTCAGATTAGTTTTCTCATTTGCTAAGGCAGAGAAGCCTTGGGGCCTCTTGGACCTTTCAAATTTATGAGATGAAGCATCTTCAGTTTACTCCTGCTCACACAGAGCCATGATATAGGGACTGTAAAGGCACAAAAAAGATTACATATGAATGTAAGAAAAACTATGCTGGGGGGATACTTAATTAGGTTCTATCTAGAATCACAAAAATGCAGGATATTGATTATAATCTTTAATCACAGGGCAAGCTTAAAATGGGAAAAAAGATTCCACTTCATTTTTGCCTTGAGATTGCTTGTTTGTTTAAAAAAGGAATAAACAAACAAAAACAAACCAAAAACAAAAAAACAAAATGGAAAACAAACTTCCTGATGTCATTTTCACCAAAATTATAGGGAATATTTTAAAGAGATTTTGCATGCTTGGCTTTTCTTGCTTGGTAGTTTCTTCAGTGTGTTATATGAGATAAACTTGCTTCGTTGGTGAAATTAATTTCTATATGAATTTAATGACTGATAGAGGAAATGGTTTTGGCAATATTGAAATGAAATTGCTTTTGCTATAATTAGAAGAGCATTCATATGTAACACAGTTACTTTTCTCAAGCATTCATGACACACTTACCATGTGCCAGTACCTGCTAAAACTGACCACACACTGCTCAAAAAAAAAAATGTAAGCAACAGGCTAGCCTCAGGCTCAAACAGCATGTAGGTTGCTTGTCTGGAAGGAACTGCAGCCTATGGTGGAATCAGTTACATCTTTGGAGAAGAGTATAGGGAGCAAGAATGAAAGGATCTTCAAAGAAGTGATGTCTGGAAAAAGCTGACTCTTCCTGTTGGCTATGTTTGCTTCAGTTTAATAAAAACAAGCTAACCTGTCCAAGGGAATAGAACACAAACAGGAAATCTCACAGATCCTCACTGAGGGGAGGCTGTGGAAACAGAGGCTCACTGCAGAATTACTGTTTCAGGCAAATGATGTGGGGACCATTAGACATTTACACTAAAATGATGGGTAAGATAGACCACATCTTTCACAAAATTTAACTTGGAACTGAATGTGAATCACAAAACTATGAAGTGATTCTAAGATAGCAGAACATTAAGGTCAAGGATGGTCAAGAAAGCAGGTTTTTTTTCAGTTCCTACTATTAAAATCTGAAAATCCAGGAAAGCAGGATTTCTGTGCAACTATGGCCACCTTTAGTATGAGGGACTCTTGATGGAATCAGGGAGGGAGCAAGCTTGTTTTAGTTAAAAATAAAGTACACATTTTGTTATTTAAACTGAGCAGAGAGGATTAACAAGAAAGCAAAGAAGGTTCATAGGAAGTAGTTTTTATTCAGAATATGTTTTGTTGTTGTTATTTCTGTTTTCTTTTTTGGGGTAGGGTTTTATACTGTACCGGCGACTATTCTTGGTCATGCTCCAGAACCTGACCCATTTACCTCCACTTCCTAAAGACTGGGATGACTGACATGATGCACCATGTCCAGATGAGATTTTAAAGTTCACCACTTTCTGTCGGTACTGTTAAGAATATTTCCTAAGGCGAGCTCCCTGCCGAGCAAAATTCCCAATCAAGACGAATCAAAAGAAGCCAAATTAATAAATATCCAGGTTTAATTGGAGTTCTGCGCTCTCGGGTGGCCCCAAGGGGAACTGGGAAACCACAGAAACGCAACCCCTCCCCCCCAAGAAGGAAAGAGAGACCATGTGCTCCTTTTTGGGGGAGACCACTCCTTGGAGAGTGGTCCTGACCCCGCCCCCAGGGAGGGGTCAGGACCTGGCCTGCTGGGATTTGGAGTCCAGACCAGGCCTGGGGGCTGGGATAGATGCGAGGGGCTGGGGCCTATGCTCCCAACTTGACTGGTACCATTGGGATGTAGCATGTTTTACCTTAGAGAATATTGAATGTCGTACCTTAGATAATATTGATAGTATTTTTGCAGTTAGTAAGTAGGTGGGTCTTTTCATTGCTGGAGAATGTATTGTAACAGTGTCCTCCAAGATTGATACATTCTGTCATGAAGGTTACCTTTCTTAAGCAGGTGGGTAAACAACCCAAAATAGATTCAGGAAATCACTAAAATTGATAAGACTCACTAGGCCCCCTCACTGTCAGAGCTAGCAAGCCAAGCTGCTGCGATTCCTCTCAGACAAAGTTGGGAGGACTCTGGACCAGGCTAGTGGCTTAGAAGAGGTTGAGAAGAATTGAGCCACTTGAAAAGGCCACTTTTCTACCTGTTGAGCTACTTATAGCCTATGGAGGTTCCCAGGTTTTGTGAGTTCTCATTGGTGGTGTGGTGGGCCTCGATGCAGGTGTCTCTGAGTCACACACCCTCTCTGCTGTGGAACAATCTTTATAGACCAAAAATGTGTATTGCTAGACATCCAGGCGTGGTGACTGAAAAGCGTGGGTGGAATAGCAAAGCCAGTGCCAAGATGAGATGAAGCATGGTACCTAAGAGAGTGTGCAGGCGGAGCTGGGAACAGGATCCCTGCAGGTTGCTGCCACTTGCCTCGACCAGGCCTTTGACACAGATTTGCAGCTCTGCTTCTGGTTTGTCACTTTGCCATTCTCTGGTGAGGCCAGAACAGTGGCCTCCTCCCCAGCCCACAGCTTGCCCACCCTAGCAGGCTAGAGTCAGCCAATCAGAAAAGGGCAAATACTGCAAGAGAGCACAGTTTTTGATAAACGTCCGGGCCAGGCATGTGAAAAGGTGCCATAGCCAATCACATTTAAACTAGTGTAACTATTGCTTACTTTACCAGTTGTGTTTGCTGGAGATTACCTAATTGTCCCTGGAATTTCCCTAGCAGTGTAGAAAAGGAGGCTCAGAGCTTCTCTCGGAGTGGCCACCATTTTGGTGTATGGAATTTGTCTCAAGTAATAAAAGCTCTTGGAGACTGCATGTGAGTTGTGGTATTTGTGGAATACCTGTGGACTCTAACATGATGACCTCATTGTTAATAAAAGCCAACTAGGTAGGATTTTCAGGACAACGCTGGGAAGAAGGAGGGCCAAGACAGAGGAATCACCAATGAGATGGAAAGGAAGCAGGACACGCAAGAGATGTAAAAGCCATCAGCCTCGGGGCAGTACATAGCTTAATAGAAATGGATTAATTTAAGTTGTAAGTGTTCGACTGCAGCAGCCTGCCCCTGCGAAAGCCCCATTCCTGTCTCTCCAAACCCTGCCATCCCAGAGAATGTTCAGGAACAGAGAAGAGTTGCCAAAATGACCAGTTGTTCATTCTTGGTCACTGGCGGCTGCTCCCCTAAAGTTGCCAGCTGCCCAATTCCTACCTAAAGTGTTCTAATCAGGCACAAACCAACTTGTGGAGGACACATTATTACCCCGTGCCTACACAGAACATAGGCACCCTACCTTAGACTGGTCATGTGTTTTTTTTTTCTGCCCTCCCCCCTCAAGTCAATCTCTAGGGACTGAAGGAGCCACCCCAGGAGTTGCTTTGCTCAGAATAAATTTGGTCTTTTACTTTTTAAAATGTGACTTGGTCTGACTTACTGTGTTTCTACCAAGAAAAATATTATTAGGGTACACACAACCTATTAGTAAAAGCTAGTTAGTAATAAGCCTGAGCTATTTGCCAAACGTTTATAATTATTAAGTTTCTGTGCGGTCATTTGGGAACTGGCTAATGGGAAAAAAAGGCCATCTACATCCCTAACCCATACTCCTATAAGTAACTCCAATAAAGCTCATTGACTTACCAAGTTGAACTTTGGTGGTATCCATACTTTGGTTGATTGTAGTCTTCCCCTTTAGGATGAGTAGACATGTGTGTGTGTAGCATCTCTCCAGAAAAAGTCTTGTCAAACAGCAGCATCCTACAAATCCGTGATGCCACCCTAATAATAATTAATAAAATACCACTGCTTCTTTCAACTTCAGCTTCAAAGACTGATGAGTCAGATGTGTAAAATTTCTCTTGTAACTTTTGACTCTGTTGTCATGAACTTATTAAATCATTTCCCTAGTTAACCAGTAAGTCATTTGACAGACTTTGTCATAATGTGGTTCCAAGGTTAACAAGGAGGCAGGATACCCTTCCAAGAACTCATCAGTGAACAAAGTAGACCTGAACTGCATGAGAAGGTAAAATTGACAGCTTGAATAAGAACAGTAAGAACTATAGCGAGAATGGGTATAAACTATGTGAAACAGGTAAGAAGACAGAAGTGAGAGAGGCTGAAGTTGCCAAGGGTTGAATACTGGTATAAGAATGGTTGAGAAAAGATGTTTATCAAGCACACAAGAGTTGATATAGGGACTGTACCTAAGCGTCCTGAGATGATAAAAGAGATTATAAATAACTGCCATGTGAAACCATGAGGAGCAAGTGATTTGTTCAAATTAAATGAAAAGTGAGGAAAAAATATCAAAATACATGCAAGACAATGGGAAAAATGATCAAAAAAGTAGGGAGGTTGGAATTAGTGGTCTGCAGGAAGTAAGAAGTTAAGAAGCAAACATTTCTCTGAAAAATTGGGAGGGTGGAAACCAAGAAGTTACCAGGTGAGGAGATTGGATTGACCTTGGTTTATATGATCACTAAACACATTCTCTGAACATCAAAATTAAAGAAAAGATTTATTTTTATGTGTATGTTTGTGTATATTCCAAAAGATGGCATTCATTGCCCTGCTGGAGTTACAGGCAGTTGTGATCCACCAGAAATGGGTTCTGGGAACAAGCTTCATCCTCTACATCTGGATCACTGATTGATTTCTGCAGGCCCTCTTTTATTGTCATTTAGCAAACTTGAAACAATAATTATACGAAGAATATATTTTCATCCCTTGCAAATTGTTGACATGATGTGATACACACAATGTTTTATGTACAACTCTGTGAAATTGAATTCCTTTCAGATGCCAATGTGAGAAATACTCCTGCCATGTCCAAGAACTTTTTTGTTTTCTACAGTATTACGGCAAGACATGATGCCTTTTTTACCTCACTTTTTCTTCCAGCTGCCAGGAAGGTCAAGGCTAAGGGTAGCATTTTATCACTTTCTGACCCCAGATCTTGGGTAGAATTATCTCTGTCCCTTTTCATTGTCTTTGTCCCTGTCTCTTTGCCTTTATCTTTCATTATTATATGTGTTGAAAGTTATTTTGAAAAGATGGATCAAAAACACAACCACCATGATGTAGTTTAGAATTCACTTAATTTTCTTCTGAAATAAGATTTAGGGCTTCAGTTGGTGGTTAATATTAATGTCTAGAAATGAAGGCTGGCATTGTTGGTCTTCATTTGTGTGATCTGTGTGACAGGAGCTTTTTATTCAAACTATTTTAAGGTTTGAGCTCATATCATTAATGATTCAGGTGCACTAATCAAATAATAAACTTCAAATCCACACTGATTTCAATCTTTATTCAGGACACCAGGGACAATAATCAGTGTTTGCTGAGTGAATGAAGAAAATTGGAAAGGAAATAAGCGTTATTTTTAAATCCCCCTTAGAATATATTGCATAGGGAGGAGAGTTTGACAGCTTTTTAAAGGATGATTGACAGTTCTTCTTAAAAGCATCATTTTTCCTATTACTATTGCAATCATGACATAATGCACTTAGAGCTTTTAGTATAAAAACAGTATGCTTTTAATTGTTTTAAGAATGTTATTTAAGTTTATCTTGTTAGTGATTGGCAAGATTTAGAGGTTGTATGTTTCTTGTGCTTTCTGCCCCTATCTCTGCACCCTTTTAAAAAAAAAATGTTTTGTTAGGTATTGAAAGGGTATGGAGTTGGGTATATAGGAGGTGTGAAGTACCTGGAAGGAGTAGATAGAGAGAAAACCTTGGTCAGAACATGCATACTATAAAAAAGATGTCAATAAAAAATTAATAAAAGATTTAGAAGTTCATTAGCTTCCTATTGTAGTCTTGCTTACGCTCAAGTGGAAGTGGCCAACATTCCATAGCACTGTTAATGAATTCAAAGAATGGATAGAAACAGATCACAGATAATAACAGGAAAAGTCACAACTGCAGTTTTAATGGTTTTTATTTACATTGAGTACATAGAGCTATTTCCTCTGAATTGGAAATTTCTCTCCTGGAGGGAAGAAGGGAAGCTCCTGAAACTCACAAACTCCATAAACTTAAGAAAGTTATCAGATTGAAAAATTCCACTCCATTATAAATGGAATAAGCAGTAGCTAGGGACAAGAGATAGTCATATGCTGGGGAACTCCAGAGATGCAGACTTGTAAGTCATCACTCATGTTGGGGTGGACTTTTTGGGGATGCTGCTGCCTTTAAGTCATCAATATTCCTATAAGAAGCACTCATCCATCTTCATCTATGTTTCCCAGAAAAAGTTATTCACCATAGGTAACATGCATTTTTGTATTAAGTCCTTATCAGAATAATTATCCTTAGACACAAAGCATCACTCAGTCCTAAGTGGCACAGTGCTAAAATGTAGTTTTAATCTGATGTTGTATTGACCTAAAATCCACACAGATGCTTCCTTTTTCTTCACTTTAAAAATGTAATTACTATCTATGCTATGTTTATTTAATAATTTTAATATTTAATGTCTCCACTGGTTTCCAGTGCTTAATTAGGCTTTGTTTTTATTTCTCATTTACTTCAAAAGCATTTTTTAATTTCTACCATTGTAGAGTCAAAAGACAGATATAGTCCTATAGAAACATAAAATACATCCATTTTAGAGCCCTCAGAATATGAAAAGAATATAGGAAAGACAGTGAACTTAACAGTGGAAGCAGCTGCCCTCACTTAATGAGAGCAGTATTCAACACCATGTAATGAGACAGCATGGAAACACATAACAGACATGAAGGCATTCTAACAAGTACACAAACAAATGAAAATGGTCTGTGTACCCTAATCTAATCCAAAAATGGAGAACTGAAACTGTCAGCTTCAGCTATATCTCATCTACCAATGAAATACAATTTCACCTCAAGAGTAGCCATAGTTGAACTAGTACAATAACAGCAAAAGTTGATGACAGCATTTATTTGAAGTTAAGAAATACTGTTAGATAAAAGAGCATAATAATGAAAAATGATCAATTTTTAGAAATGTATTTGTTTAGAATATATGAAATGTGCTGGCAGTGATGTGGCTTGTATACATACCAGTGTATGTGAGATCACATATGCATGCAGGTGCATGGGTGGTCTGCATGTGGAGGCCAGAAATGGATGGTATGTCTTCTCCTCAACACTTTTTCACCTTTCTTTATTTTGAGACAGTACGCTGAATCTGAAGTCCATTGGTTTGACCAAGCTTGATGTCCAGTGAATCTTAGGGATCTACATGTTTCATTTCCATAGCATTGAGGTTTACAGAAGCATCTTACCACACCTACCTTCTTGCAGGCTGCTAGGTATGAACTCTGGTCCTTGAACCGTGTTCCAGAAACTATCTGTTATATTGTATTTCCAGTTCTGAAAGATGTCCAGCCTTTAAGAAGATCACACACACACACACACACACACACACACACACACACAAGCACACCAGTAAATGCTCAGCATAAAAGCTAAAGAGATGAATGGAGAAATAGAGATTGTAACAACCATTGGATATTTTCATCCCCTGTCCTAAAAAAAGAAAGAAAGAGAGAGAGAAAGAAAGAAAGAAAGAAAGAAAGAAAGAAAGAAAGAAAGAAAGAATGGATATAGAATATAGAAGACTTAACAACAAAATTCACCACCTCAACTTAAGATTTATGGGATATTTTTATTAGCAAATTATCAAATATGTATTTTTTCAAGTGCACTAGGGAATATTCAAGGTTAAACAACATGTTAAATGCCTTACCATAGTGGAAAAAACTAGAAAAATAGCAATATAATCAGAGCAGTGTACAATACTAGTGTCTGCAGCTTACCTCTCCATTCACATTGTGTTACAAAATGATCAACTCCAAATGCTAAAAGAAAATTTCCAGGCTAGTCCAGGTCTCTGTTAATGTGGTGAAGCTCTCATGCTGTATAATAACGGATTAGGATATCTACAGTCACTCCAGATGTCATTGGAATGGTTTAATGGTACTCATATTAGCTTGTATCAAGATAATTTTATCATCTGGGAAAAAAGTAAAAGGGGATAAAAAAGATAATCAATTCAGCACAAAAACCATGAATTCATTATAACACAAAAAAAAACCCACTGTGCTTCATTATGGTTTGGGTATAAAGTATCTCTGCAGAGGATTACATGTTAGAGTCTCAGTTGCCAATACAATGATGTTTAGAGGGAAGGATGGGAAAGTGGGTAGTTATTACTGGGTAGTAATGGTGATTCACTCCTTGATGGACTTATCCACTGATTACAATTGTATAGATGTTGGGAGGTGATAGGACATTCCAGAGGGGCCTCTCCAGATAAGTAGGTCACTGGGGCTTTGCTCGGGGCCTCTGTCCTATCTCCGCCTCTCCAGTTTTTCTACCTCCTACCTGTCATGATGCCATCTTCACTGTTCTGTCACATTGCAACATGATACTCTACCTCACCAGAAGTTCAGAAGGAGCAAAATCTCTTGACTTTTGACAGAAAATATCAAAGTTGTGAGCAAAATAAATCTGCCTTACTTTAAGGTGCTTTTCTCAGGGATACTGCCACAGCCATATAAACAGTCTAATATACAGTTATCAACATTTAGGGACAATCATACATTTTTATGAAAACTGTACTCCAAGTGAATAGAGAGTTATAAATTTTTCACAGAAAAAATTAACTATATATATAATTTTAAATATTTATATTATATATATATATATACACACATAAAATCATCAGCATGATATGAGTATTGGAAATGACTATTGATTATTACTGAAGTCATGACATGACAATTTGACCAGAACAGCATGGTCTTAACAGCAAACCTAGTGATAAATTATTCTAAAGATCAAATGAATTATCTAAGCATCAAATAGGCACCATAGAGCTCCAGAAGTAATAAGCTAAAATACACAAAATAATTTATTCAGTATTATCACCAAAATAACATTTAACAAATCCAATCTAATTTTTAGACTATATCTGTGGGTTTACACAAAATAATAGGAAGTAGAGAAATAGAGTTTCATGCTGAAGAAATCACATGGAAGTAATTACTCAAACCCATAGACCTTATTTTTTTTTAAAAAAGATTTATTTTGTGTGTGTGTGTATGTATGTGTGTGTATGTGAGAGAGAGAGAAAGAGAGAGGAGGGAGTGGGGAGTGGTATGTGTTTGAAGCATGCATGTGAATGTGGGTGCCTCTTGAGGTCAGAAGAGGACATTGGGCCCCCTGAAACTGGAATTACAGACTTTCTTTGAGTAATCCTACTTAGATAATCAGAACTGAACTCATCCTTTTGAAGAGCAGTGATTGCTCTTAACCCTGAGTCATCTTAATAGCCTTGCCCATGTGAATTTCTAAGGGATCAACATTTGAGTTATTTCAATAAACACAGTAGCAAAGGTTTTCACACAGGATGTTTGTCTTAGTCTTCTGACACTGCTTAAATGGCTATAATCCCTGACTAACTGTGAACACCACACATGAAGAGGATAGTCATCATCACAACATATAAGTCACTGGGTGTTAAAAGTGTTGCAAGATACCCTGCAGGGCCACAGAACAGCTAGTTCCAGGCAGAGATAGTTGCCAGACCCAGAGCAGTGGCTGATCCTGGGCGGACTGGTGCATGGCGGCCAGGCTGGTCCCAGCGAGGCGGGCAGGTGTGAGCAGGCGGCAGGTAGAAGGTACATGGGCAGACACATCATACAGAATAGAATTGGATATTTATTACTTAGAGGAGCGAGGAAGAAAGAAAAGAAGAGGAGATAGACAGAGAAGGGCCTAAGAGAGAGAGAACACACGCGTGCTAAGAGGGAACAGTAAAAAAATCTAAGATGGCAGGAAGAGGTCAGGGGTCACCAGGAGTGGGCATGGCTTGTCCCTTAAAGAGACAAAAACCATAACACTGGGTATTTTGTCATTTGTTTTAATATCTAACGCTATCAGTAGAGTTAGTGTTTCAGTTAGTGTTTCAAGTTTCTACTACTGGGATGAAGCAACTTGATCAAGGCAACTTAAAAAATGAAGTATTTAACTGGATGCTTGATCACTGTGTCAGAGGGTTAGATATGGTCATCATGGCAGAACAGTGGCCTTGGAGCAGCTACTGAGAACTCACAAGTGATCCAGAAGTTACAGAGAGAACAAGACTGAACGTGGTATGGACTTTAGAAACCTCAAATCCCACTCCTAATGACACACTTCCACCAACAAGACGACACCTCCTAATCCTTCCTAAACAGTCTACCAATTAGGAAACAAGCATTCAAATATATGAGTCTATAGAGGCCAATCTCATTCAGATTATCACAGTGATGGGAGCAGAGTTGACAAATACATTCATGCTTCTCATTACTCTGTGCTTGGCAACTCATGAGTTGCCTTTCCAGCCACCTTTTCATGGGGAATGGTTACAAGACTAGTTTTCACAGTTGTAATTTCAATGAGAACATAAGGAGGGAGAAGATGAGCAAGGAAGTCAGGACCGTGTGGGACGGTGTGACTGATCTAATGGGAGCTCACCAAGGCCAGCTGGACTGGGACTGAATGAGCATGTGATCAAACCGGACTATCTGAATGTGGCTGACAATGAGGGTTGACTGAGAAGCCAATGATAATGGCACTGGGATTTGATTCTACTGCATGTACTGGCTTTGTAGGAGCCTAGTCTGTTTGGATGCACACCCTCCTAGACCTAGATGGAGCGGGGAGGGCCTTGGACTTCCCACAGGGGAGGGTACCCTGACTTCTCTTAGGATTGGAAAGGGAGGGGGAGGAGGAAGGAAAATGGGAGGAAGGGAGGAGGTAGGAATTTTTAGTAACTAAATAAAAAAAAAGAAATTTCAATGAGAGAATAACAAGGATTGCTTTGAGCAAATGTGATTAAGCATTGTGTGTAGCGCTCTTTTTCTGATTCTTTCCTTGATGCTCCATGGCTGAGAATCACATGATGCTGGCGGCTTGAGTCTCAGTGAGTGCTATAAGGAATGTTGTCTTCACCTCCTAACAAGGAATGGTTATATTCAAATATATTAATACAAAGTCAGATTATTGTCTAACCTGTGGAAATGTTTAGGGTAGGCAGTTATAATAAATTGATTATTCTGATTAACCTAGTTGAATGTGATGAACTCCATTTTAAAATAAGGAAATCAGGATGAAAACCGCTGGATAGCTTGTCAATAAAATAATAGTAAATGAAATAGTAAATGAAAGACTGAGTGTGAATCTAAATCCATCAATCTTTGAGAACACGTTTCAACAAACTGACATGCTGCTTGAGATATTCATGTTGCTGAGATTCTATGAGAGAGAGAGAGAGGAGAAAGTTTTGAGACTCTTTGAGGCTATATAGCCCTTGGTTGTCTTGGACTCTCTAGGTTCAGCAATCTGGTCTCAACCTTTTGACTCTTCTTCTGCAGTGCTCTTATTAAAAGTGCTTGTCATCATACTTGACCTTTATTTAACTTTTAATTTGTGTGTGTATGTGTGTGTTCATGAATGTACATGAGTAAAGTGCTCAGGAAGTAGGTGTCATATTTCTTGTAACTAGAGCTGGGGTGACAGCGTGCCTCTTTGTGTGGGTATTAGGAACTAAATGTGTGTTCTCTATGTAGCAGTAGGCATTCTTAAACACAGAGCCATTGCTCCACCTCCAGTCGTTGTTGTTAAATGAGACCAGATTGAAACAGTTGATGGAGAAGATCTCTTGTCTCCATCAGGTTTTTGTCTCCCTCTCCTCTAAGAACAAATCAAGCAGACTTCTACTCTCCCACTTTAATAGGACTACTCATCTTACAGGGAGATGTCATTTGTTTGCATAGAAATAAAAGGATTTCTGCAGAGTGCAGCAGGAGGCACAGCATGCTGGTAGGCAAAGTAAGACCAGCACAGTAAGGTATCTTGTTTCTGTTTATGATTAAGTCACATTCCAACTTGGAAAGATTTTCCTGTTCTATATTTTTAATTGTATTTCCCACTAAACATGACATACTACAGCATTATTTCTTTTCTTTCCATACTCAAATGAAGAGTGTAGTGGATAATTATAAATGTACTTATTTAAATGGATTTATTCAAATCTATTTTCCATTCACAGCAATAAATGGACAGGTTCTACTTGAATGAATTCTGATTTTCAGAGCAAGTACAAATACAGCACAACCTTAACAATAAATTCTGGGGGAGATTGGAGTTTCTCTGGTGGCTACAAGTGTGTTTTCATTTTTAAAATAGATGAATTCAATTGCATAAAAATAAAACTTTGAGATGGGCATATGGCTCAGAAGTTAAGAGCACATGCTGATTTTGCAAAGAGCCAAGATTTGGTTCCTAGTACCTATATGGTGGTTCATATCCACTATTGCTCAAGGGGATCTGGAACCCTCTTCTGACCTCAGGCACCAGATACACACTTGGTCTTAATTCAAAAGATGTGAGAAGGAAGACCAACTCTCCAATTACCATAGCCAATTTAATTTTAACAAGTAATTAATTAATGCAAGCATTTTTTATTCTTGCATATGGTATGCCTCCCCCTAAGGTGGGGTTTGAGAAGTCAGCATTAGCTGTGAGGAAGACAAAGTTTGTATTGTGGGTTCTAAATGGATTATTTAGTGGGCAAAATAGGCGGGGTTATAGGAACAGAACACAAGCATAACAAATTAGTCATAAAAACCTCCTGAAAGAAAGACATGATTGCAAAATGTGTTTAACAAGGTAGTCATAACAAACTTTTGAAACAAAGACAAGGTTTCAAGATAATTTACATAACTTTTAAAACAAAGGCATGCATGATTGACTTTTCCTAGAATAGGAAATAAAGAACAATTACTAGTTAAGGTTACAAGTGGGGCATAGTCCAACTCTTGAGAAACAGAGATTTAATCATAATCAGGAATGACCTTGTCCTGACTTTAGTACAAGATGGTTTCTAACCCTAAATTGGAGGCATGTTGGTTCATCATTCCCCCTTGTCTTATGTGCTCCTGTTAAATCCTTCATAGCATCTTAGCATTCCTTATCTGAAGGAAAATTTGTAATGCATCAGAGGATACATGGCCCATTTATACATTGTACCTGTTTGGTTAGCATAGAAAAAAACAAACAGTTTAAAGCCATATAATATTGGTATGCCAATAGGGAATATAGGCAGCCATTTTTTCCCCTTTTCCTGCCATTTGTTGTAGACAAAGAATAGTATACGCTTTTTTTGTAACTACTTCCTGATGAAGTTAGGACTCTATTGTCAGGGCCAAGGAAGGCTAAAATATTAGCCAAAGGCCAGGAGTGGATAAGGGCAAAGGGGTATTCAACAGAAGCATCTGATTTGCTGACTCAGCTATTGTCAGACTGCATATGTTGTCATTGCCTTGCTGCATCGTAAGATAGGAAGATCTGAGTTTCTGGTGTTAGTAGTTGTAGCCCTAATTTTAGTTGATTTGAGACCTCGTGGGGTGTTTGGTATGCCAATGTAGTCTTGAACCTTTCTCAGGGTGAGCCCTAAAGCATTTAATTCACGTTAATAAGAAAGGTTAGTGAAAAGTGGAATTGCAGGAGTTAAAAAACTTGGTTACTAAATTTTGAGACTTATCCAGAACTATAGACATTAATGGATTAGGTCTTTGCTTTAAGATTATCTATGGATCTCTCTAATTATTAACCCCATTTTATAATTGAAGTCAACTTTTATTATATATTCTAAAGAGTTTTAGCCATATTTAATAAACTTAAAAATCTTGAGGTACAGAGTATTCATATGCTAAGTCTTACAAATCTTAAGGTGTACATCTTAGCATAACTTTTAGACAGTTTGATGATACCAACGTTATATATATTTTAGTTGCTCTTCATTGGTTTTTTATTTTATTTTATTTTGCTTCACTGCCACAAAGTCAGGTGGATTGCTGGACATAGGACAGAAACTTTCCTGCTTTTGAGACAACCTTTTAGTGCAGCAGAAGAGCATAAACAGTGTTTAACCTTCTCTATTTTCCAAAAGACATTTGAATTCCGGAAAAACTGAGTCCAGTGATCAGAAAACTCAAAGGAAGGAATTCTGAAACTTGGCTATCAAAGTAGCCACAGCAAATGGCATTGTCAGCTTTGGCCCTGGGTGTTGGGAGCACATAAAGTCACCCAAAGATGGTATGGTGGGGAGGGAGGTTCTAAATTGTACCATCCTAGTGGTGTGAGAGTGGCAGCAGCTAAAGCTTGATCTGGCTCCTAAGTCCACCTGTAGCTGAAGAAGATTAATGAGAGAACAGAAATACGTAAAAAGGATAAAGAAAGCAAAAATGAAATCCATAGAACACAGAACATACGAAAGATGGAGACAACAAAAACAATGGCAACACAAACACCGGGGCAATGAAAACAACAACTGGGGTCATTCGGAGATTCACCAATTCAATCAAATAATTTTTAAAAAGACTAATAAGAGGTTTTTTTCTCAATGCCTGCCTACACAACTGTGGCACAAGAACACACCAAAGGCTTCCTTAGTGTTGACTTTCTCTGGTTAGCCTGGGCCTCTCCAGTTTCCATCTTGGCTCCCATTAATGCCTGACCTGCTGCACTGAGCCTATCCAATTTCTTGGCCTCTAGTATCATAGAGTGCCCTCAGGGGCCGGAAGCTCTGTTGTACAGCCCAGGCATTAAAAACTTGCCAATGGATTCTCAGGTGGCAGCTCTCTAAGACTTATTGACTCCCAGCCTCCCAAGGGTGAGGCTTGTCCTTAGGGTGCCAAGGTAGGTCAGAAAAAGAGCTGGTGGGTCTGGCTGAACTCTCAAGTAACCAAATGGGAGTGTGGCATCGCTCTTATTGCTCTGGGTCTTAGAATGCTGGATCTTGTCAGACCTGCCAATATCCCCAGATCAGGATCCTAAAGTCCACCCTCACAGTAACACGTGTACTCTGAAGCCTCTCCTACTCCGATAAGGACACACCTCCTAGTAGTGCCACTCTCCTTGTGAGCCATATTCTTTCAAACCACCACACACTCTCTCAGTTGACATTTTTGTATGAGTTGTTATTGACTTCAGTGCATGATGATAATGGACCGAACCTCAGAACTGTAATCCAACCCCAAACAGATGTTATCTTTTATAATAAGATCTGCTGTGGTCATGGTGTCTCTTTACAGCAATAGAAATCCTAACTCAGATAGAAGTTGGTACCAGCGACTAGTGTATTGTTGTGATATGCTAGATCATTGTTTTGCTTGAAGGAATATAAACCTCAGAACTGTAGAATAAAAAAGGAGTTGAACATTTTAAGTGTTGCTTAATAGTCCTGACTTTCAGAATCAAGAAAGACAGTGATGCTAAGTGTGATCTGATGAACTGTAGGGGGCTGACTCAAGAAGTGTCCGAGGAAAAGAATATTAACATATGGCCCAGAGACCATGATATTTTGGTGAAGAACGTGGCTTCTTTCTTGCCCTTGTCCAAAGAATCTGCCCGAGTCTAAAGTGAAGAGTTTTGAATTAATTCCTTTGGAAAAAAAAAAACCCTCAAAATGGCCTACTATATACTCATCATTACTCATCTACTCATCATGTGATTATTAGTGGTAACTCTAATGTTTTATAATGAACAGGAGAAAGCTTAGCAAAGAAATATATGAAATGTAAAATTGAGGAGAAAAAGAACACCAAGAAGTGGAATGGGCAAATTCCTGTTTTCAAGGAAATGACCAGATTAAGAAATAGAATAAAGGGAGTGTTGACCTCAGGACAAGATCCCACCCAGATAAGTTTCCAGCTGTGGAAAGAAACTAAAGAAAACCTTAGAGCTAGGTGTAGTGGTGGACACCTTTAATCCTGGCACTGGGAAGGCAGAGGCTGAAGGAATTTTGAGTCTGAAGACATTCTGCTCTACAAAGCAAGTTTTAGGACAGCCAAGCTTAGGCATTGAAAGATAGAAAGCTGGTGAAATAATTGAACAATCTGTGAGGTCAAAGTCACCCAGGTCTAAAGATCCAGCTACATGGTAGTCAAGATTAGGCAGTGAAGAAACCATGCAAAACAGAAAGTTGGTGAAGTATTTAAACCAGGGGCCATGTACTAGCCCCAGTATGCAGCAGATCTTGGCAGCTTTGGCCATATGGTTCTGACTTTACCAGGAGAAGAAATATGTATAGAATATTCCTCAGTGACTAAGAAAAACTGCTGAGGCCAGGCATGTGTCAGGGGTGACCCTGAATGGAGGCCTAGAGAGGTAATTTTGTGAAGTTGTGAAAGCAAAACCTGGATTGCCCTGGAGACCACATGACGTTGGAAATGCCAGAGCCATGGGATACCTGCCAAGGAACCTGCTAACAGGAAATGGAAACACTCCAAAAGAAAAAAGTACATTTCAGGCAAAAATGCTGAAAGGAAATGAAGATCTGAAGAGTTTTGACATCAGACACAGAGATACTGAGTTTGGAGTTTGCCCAGCTGGTTTTCGGTCTTGCGTTGCTCAAATATTTCCTCACTGTGCTCCCTTCCCTGTTCTGTAATGGTCATGTATATTCTGTGCTATTTCATGTTGGAAGTATGTGACCTGCTTGTTGGTTTTGATTTTCTAGGGGATTAAAGTTAAGAGATGGCATGTATCTCAGGAAGACTTTTAAGTTGAGACTGTTAAATAAGTTTGAGACTGTTATAGACTATGGGGACTTCTGAAGTTAGACTGAATACATTTTTTATTATGCTGTGGCTATAACCTTCAGGGTGTAGAATGTGATGATTTGAAAGAAAATGGCCCCCAAAGAGAGTGGCACTACTAGGAGGTATGGACCTGTTGTAGTAGGTGGGGCCTGATGAGAAGAAGAGTGTCACTGTAGGGTCAGCTTTGAGGCTTTGGATGATAAAACTACACCTACTGTCACAATCCACTTGCTGTTACCGTCTCATCAAGATGTATAATTTTCAAATCCTTCTGCAGCACCATGTGAGCCTGCACACTGCCATGTCTTACCATGATGAGAATGGACTGAATCTCTGAATTCTAAGCCACCGCAAATAAATGCTTTTCTTTATAAGAGCTGCCACGGTCATGATTTCTCTTTACAGCATTAGAAACTTTAATTAAGATAGAAGTGGAAGAAAATGCTGTATACCATATATTATATCTGTTATAGATTTGCTGTACAGAGTATATGAAATGTATCAGGCCAAAATTATATCAGGGCCTGTGCCTTGAGGCCTGTAGGACAGAGAAAAGCCTTGTTTGAGTTTGAATAATAGTCTCAAAGCTACCAAGTGAGGATGAGGGAGGACGTGGCTGTCTCTTATTGGCTGGAGGTACCCCCACACCACATGATGACACTTAGCCTATGTAAGCTGATGCTCACAGCAATAAACTGAGTTCCTGCTTTGACCTGACTCCCTGCTGCGTCTGATTGTCCTGCATTGTGGGGCTGCGGAACAGGCAGATAGCGCACACACTTTTCCCTGGAGAATAAGGCTAGGGAGACCTGGCAGAAATGCTTATGCAACATAAGTAAAAATTTGAGGAGAAATTGATGAAAGTGCTTTAATGTATATTTTCTCCTGAAATATATACAAATTCACAATTAGTAAACAAAACATATATTTAATCAGGACAAATGAAAACCATATAAATTACTACTTCAGAACCCATAGAGTCATGTGGTTTTTTTTTTTTTTTAATAGTAGATGTTATGAGGATACAGAAAATTTAGGAAGCTTTGTATACTGTAGGTAGAAAAATAGAATGCTATTACTCCAGTAAGAAAAAGGGAGAAAATCCTTAAAATATTAAATAGCATCAATATATGATCTAGCAACTCCACTGGATAGTCAGAACCCTTGAAACTGAAGTTATAGGTCATTTCACCCAAAGTGGGTGATCAGAACTGAATAATTATGGTCTTTTAAAAGTGGCCTTCATGGTGATATGCAAGATTTTTATCAGTATGGCTATAGAATAGGGTGGAGTTAGAGACAGAGACCCACATTGGAGCACAGGACTGAACTCCCAAGGTCCAAATGAGGAACAGAAGGAGGGAGAACATGAGCAAGGAAGTCAGGACTGCGAGGGGTGCACCCACCCACTGTGAGAGTGGGTCTGATCTATTGGGAGCTCACCAAGGCCAGCTGGATGGGGACTGAATAAGCGTGGGATAAAACCGGACTCTCTGAACAAGGCGGACAATGAGGGTTGATGAGAAGCCAAGGACAATGGTACTGGGTTTTGATCCTACTGCATGAACTGGCTTTGTGGGAGCCTAGCCTGTTTGGATGCTCACCTTCCTGGACCTGGATGGAGGGGGGAGGACCTTGGACTTCCCACAGGGCAGGGAATCCAGACTGCTCTTCAGACTGGAGAGGGAGGGGGAATGGAGTATGGGAGGGGGAGAGGAGTGGGAGTAGGGGGAGGGAAATGGGAGGCTGGAGGAGGCTGAAATTTTTTCAATAAAAAAATTAAAAAAAAGAAGTTAAAAAAAAGCTTTACTTTGAAAGATAAAAAATAAAAATAAAAGTGGCCTTCATTCCTAAGCCATCTTCCCAACTTCATCTTGAACACTTCTGAATTTTCATTTTAAAAATTAGAATAGGGTATTAATATCATCACATGTCTGTATTATTAGTTTTTAAAATTTATCTTATTCAAGTTATTTGATTTAATGGTTGTGTGTCCTAAAAGTATATTCTCATTTCCTGGAACATTGTCTGATACAGAGCATGGACTACAATTGTAACTGAATAGTGCATACTTTTTTTCTGAATCTGGTTGTGAAGAAGTCAAAAGAAAATCAATATTCTTCTAATATTACATAGCCAAGCCTGAACTTCATCAGTTCTGATTTTCTGAAAGAAAATCGAGGAATTGCTATAATTTCAATTACAGGGTCTCTCAGATGAATTTGGGAGGTGGTGTTATCTGTGTGGTTATTGATTTACTGCCTTCCCTTGGTAACTGTAATGAGTCTTTGAATCTTTGAACACTGGATGAGAGTACAGATAATGGTTTGTGTTAGGTGACCAAGTGGTACTGAATTATACTCACACAAAACTGATTACAATTTAGGATGCAACTAAAGTTCTTTTTTATTGTCCTTTGGTTGAAAAAAAATTCTAGTAACAGTTTTCTTTCTGTATTTCTATATGAGGAAATGAACCAGTTCTTCAGAGATGAGTACACTGTGACGGCGTAAATGAATGCAGACAGATTATAAAGATATATACAGCTTTAATAAGGAAATAGACTTACAGGTTCCCGCGGAGAACAGGAAAAGCAGAGAAAAAGGGCTGCTGGGATCATGCCCGGCAGATTTATCAGTAAACATTAGCCCGAGGCGAACATGCCCCCAATGGGTGGGGCTATATCCCTACATTTCCCTCTTTTGTCTAAATAAGATAGAACTAAACCAAATACAACTATATACAATAATAACAAATAGTAAATATAACAAACAATATTGAGAACAAAAGTTTTGCTAAACATTCTATCTCAAGGAGTCTAAATAACATAAAGAGTAACTACATTATATAATCTTCAACTCCATCAAAGATCTGAGAAGGGAATAAATATTACTTAACAAACGAGAGATATCCAAAATGTGCAACAATTGACAGAGACAACTGACTACCTGGGCAATCACCCAAAGTCTTGTTTGCAATGTTGAGTCAACCAACTTTGGCTAAGGCCTAACATAACTGACATACCATTCTTAGAACTATCCTACCCTGTCTTGGCAGGATAAAATAATCCTGTTTCATCCACTTAGAGATATTCTGTATCTTTGTCAGAAGTTGAGGTATGGGCTTTTCTTAACCCAAAGGCCAGTTTTGCCAAGAAGACAAGCTCCCAGTGGAATGTCTTTGGTGCTCAATGTTCTCTCGGGAGTAGAGTGGCGTTGCCAGGAGTAATTGTGTCTCGTTGGCACAGAAATTTTAGGTTAGATTAAAGGCCATTTTCTACAGCTCTTCGAAGAGGCTGAAGATCATACTATGTATACTAAATATAATCTCTATGTAACTAAAAGACCTGATTAACTTAAAAATAAATATGACAAACATATAATTCTCAATACCTATCTAACTTGAAGACTAAAAGAATAAACAACTGTGCAATATATGAAGACAATGATCTTCAACTGTAAACAATGTCATAGTATCAGAGGTAGAAATGTACATTGTAATATGGTAGATGTATCAATACAATTTAGACAAAGTTATAAGCATACTCATACAAAAATAGAGGTAGGAACACTCACATTCAATATTCAATATATCAATATACAAAAAACAGTACCAATACAATTTTCTATAAACAGTAATTCACAAATACCAATCATCCCATAAAACCAGTTAATCCCATCCCCCTTCTTCTTCCTCTTCTTCTTCTTTTTTTTTTTTTTTTTTTTTTTGGGTTTTCGAGACAGGGTTTCTCTGTGGTTTTGGAGCCTGTCTTTGAACTAGCTCTTTTAGACCAGGCTGGTCTCGAACTCACAGAGATCCGCCTGCCTCTGCCTCCCAAGTGCTGGAATTAAAGGCGTGTGCCACCACCACTCGACTCATTATAGTTCAAGCCCCACGTTGGGCACCAAATGTGATGGCGTAAATGAATGCAGACAGATTATAAAGATATATACAGCTTTAATAAGGAAATAGACTTACAGAACCACAGGTTCCCGTGGAGAACAGGAAAAGCAGAGAAAAAGGGCTGCTGGGATCATGCCCAGCAGATTTATCAGTAAACATTAGCCCGAGGTGAACACACCCCCAATGGGTGGGGCTATATCCCTACAAGTACACCAATTTCACCAACAAACTGTCTTTTTAAGTAGAGCTAAATAACAAGGCAAAGCAAAGTACTTTACTAACAAACTCAGCCATGTCTAAAAGAGGGAAAATGCAAAAAAAAATCCTCACAAAATCAGGAGATGTGCTTCAAATAATAACTTAGCATCTTTCTGATCCGAAAACTTATTATAGGAGAAAATTTTATATTATAAGAATTCTGAGTTGATAGCCACTGTATGAGTTTTAAGGTAAATCAACCATATTTGATCTGTTGGTCATGTGAGAAATGTATTGTCTGGAAAGGTTAGCTGTTGGCTAAGATGAGCAAAGTATTTTTTCTTAGAAAAATTGGTTGCAGAATTTTTTTGAGGCAGTTTTAATATTTATTGATCAATCAACTTGTATTATCACAGAAACTTTCCAGAAAATAATGTTATTCCAAAGGTGGGAAAATAAGCTGAGATTGTGGGCATGACCTCAATTCCTACCATTTTAGGATCACTCCTTAGCCTCAACTCAGGAGGTGAAAAGATGTTGTGGATATATCCACTTTCCCAGGGAGGCAGCAGCTTGTAAAATAAGCAATGTATGATCCTGTTTATGTCAGGTAATTATATTTAAGTTGAGTCAGTAGTGATGTGATGACATTTAGCTCCTAAAGATCACTGTTGAAGATAATATGTCTTCAGAGGCAAAGATTATGATACCAGTTTATATTTCTAATCTGGAAACCTAAAAGGCCAAAATTAAACAAAGGGCACCACATCTATTCCTAATATGAACAGTTTAAATTTAAAAATAGCATGTATAGAAGAAATAAAGGGGGTGGATCACATGCATTACCACAAGCAGTTGGCTCATATAGCCAAGAGAATCAACAGAGCACCCTTCTCAAGCTGGTGACTAAGTAGGACTGAAGTATGATTACAGTGGGAGACTGATGACCTGGGACCAGGACAGTTCTGGGTATGGTTCCTTCCAACCAAACCCATCTGACTTGACATTCAGTATAAGCCTATGTTGTAAACTCTGAGGGGTCAATCTTTGTTCTGTCCAATACTGTGATTGATTAGATGAACTTTATCCAATTTAGGACAGGTGATCTGAGCTATTGCATTAACCACATTTAAATGTTAATTTATGTAGCCAAGTACATCTTCACACAAACATTCAAGATAGAAATATATTGATAATGGTGTAGCCTGTATCTGAGGAAATTTATCATCAATATTTAACCATCACTATAAGCAAAAATAAAATCACCCATGCTCATTTTTTTGCTAGCATTTTTTGATAATAGGTAAGATACAAGAGGTTTTTTTTCAGACATAAGTGTAACATTCTTCTAAGATAGCACATGTTCCTATCTATAAAGTCAGTTTCTCACGTTAGATTCGATTGATTTATATCAGGAACTGCATGGATTTTTTTCTTTTCCTCTCATTTTTCTGCTGTATGTTGAATGATATACCTTGTTAGGCTGCATGATTTGATGTCTAAAATGAAAATGTCAGTTTCCTTTATAAAAATTTGCGTGAAATGAAGCTAAGGCTACTAAAGTACAGAGTTGTTTGCTTTGAAAGCATTTTCTTGTGAGCCAGCCATCTGGCTCAGCATGTAAAGGTACTTGCCTCCAAGTCTAATGACTTGAAGTTGATCCACAGGATCAATAGAGCAGAAAAGAGATTTAGTTCCCCAAAGTTGACATCTCCAAATGCTTCAGTGTGTTAGTGCATCTATGCTCATGCATGTGCATGCACACACACATACACAAATGCAAAAACAAGTTCATAATATATGATTAAACTAATATTATATTTGTCATTCTTCTCCTTGTTATGATCCAATACCTGGCTGATGTGAGAAGTCCTTCTGTATAGGTGCTGCTTTTATTGGTTAATGAATAAAGCTGTTTTGTTCAATGGCTTAGCAGAGTAAAACCAGGAGAGAAATCCAAACAGAGAGAAAGAGAGAAAGAAGGCAGAGTCAGGGAGATACCATGAAGCTGCCAAAGGAGATATATGCTGGAACTGTACTAGTAGATCACAACTTTGTGGTGATACATAGAATAATACAAATGGGTTAATATAAGAGCTATCTAGGAATATGTTTGAGCCATTGACGGAACAGTATGGTAATTAATATAATATTTGTGTATGATTATTTGGGTCTGGGTGGCCTGGAAACAAACAAACAAAAAAAAAACACAGTCTTTGTTAACAAATGGCACCAATGTCTGGCAAGAATTTCCATATAAAGCTTGAGAAAGCTTTAGAAAAAAAGAATTCTGGACAGACAAGGACAAAGTAGCCATCTTTTCTCTGGTGGGCTCTGTTTGCTGCCCACGAGCAGAGGCGTGGCTCATTTTGGAATGCCTTCCTGATTCAGTGTTAGCAACAAAAACCTCACAGCTTTTTTAAGAGGCCTTGCCACAAAACACTGGAAAGGTCACTATGAGCAGCTACCACCATGCTTCTTGGTGATGGCATGAACCTAGAAACAACACAGAGTTATGGTAAAAAACAAAATACAGCTCCTGCCAGTACTTCTGCTATAAAGCTAATCTCTCAGGAAGCCAAGGAGTAGGATAAACTCAGTGACAAAATCGTGGCTTTAATCCTAGTCATATTGCTTACCATATTAAAGACTCATATGGTCAGAAAAAGATAAAAATATAATATATGTTTACAGTATACACATACATACACACACACACATATATGCATGCTTGGGAGAGAAAAGAAAAATGGTAGAAAAGTCTTTAAAAGAAATATAGGTAGGTATGGTGGAACACGCCTTTAGTCTCAGCACTTGGGAGGCAGAGGCAGGCATATCTCTGTGAGTTCAAGGCCAGCCTGGTCTACAGAGTGAGTTCCAGTATAATACACAGAAAAACCCTGTCTAAAAAAATCTAAAAATCAAAAATTAAGTAATAAAATAAAAGAAGTACAGTTTAAAAAAGCCATGTAAAGATGTAAAATACACAAAGAGTCTGAATTATGTATATTATATTCTCTTTGAATTTTTTGACTGTGAATGAGCTAAGTACAGAGACATTTCATTGTATGAACTGGTAAGCCAAATCAATATATATATTTTAAAGGTATTTTGAGGGCTGGAGCGATGGCTCAGAGGTTAAGAGCATTGCTTGCTCTTCCAAAGGTCCTGAGTTCAATTCCCAGCAACCACATGGTGGCTCACAACCATCTATAATGGGGTCTGGTGCCCTTTTCTGGCCTGTAGGCATACACACAGACAGAATATTGTATATATAATAAATAAATAAATATTTAAAAAAATTTTAAAAAAAAGGTATTTTGACTTCAAAATATAAGTCTAAGTACAAGCTACTTTGGAAAAGAGGTTCTGCTTTTATTTCCACAGAGGATAGAAAGCTGTGGATACCTTACCAGATAATATGGTTTGATCAAACAAGACCCCATGAAGCAATGGCCCACGTAGTCCAACATCCATGACAGGACTTCAGGACTTCTGACTGAGATGGGCCAACCACAAAAAATACTCCATGAAAGACCTTATTAACAGTGCCCACAAACCAGCAGGAGGTAGCCTAGAAAACTATACCCAAATTCCCAAATGTTGTTCACAAATGTTTGTTTACATTTAAAAGGTTGATTATAACTGATTAATGGTCACAGTCAATTCATAAAAACATAATAAGGTGGATGGATATTCTATAGAAATGAATATATTTCTATTGGTATGGATCCATTGGTATGGATCCATTGGTATGGATGGATATTCTATAGAAATGAATATATTTCTATTGGTATGGATCCATTGGTATGGATCTTGCAGTTTTGATACAAATTTAAGGTTGATTTTGTTACACTGTGTATATGTATTTCTGCTCTTGTGTAAGGTATTATGTTTGTCCCGCTCATTTAAACATGTAATATATACTTAAGAAATAAAGATTAATATATAGTAATCTATAATAATTGATTTTTAATTGTGTTAGTTAGGTTTTCTTGATATACATAGAAATATTTCACTTACATATATAAACTTCAACATTTCAAAGACCTACAAAATGTGGCATTTAAAAGATTTTAAGGATGTAAACTTTTCTTGACAGTGAGAAAAGTCTGCTTCAGGGAGCTGGTGTGGGAGGTCCTTCTGTCCATGTGCAGCTTTCATTGGTTAATAAATAAAGAAACTGCCCTGGCCTGTTGATAGGGAAGAACTTAGGTGGGAAAGACGGAACTGGATTCTCGGAGGAAGAAAGCAGAGTCAGGGAGATGCCATGGATCCTCCGCCTGAGATGTACTCCAGTTAGAAACATAGCCTGTAAGCCACTACCACGTGGTGATACATAGATTAATAGAAATGGGTTAAACTAAGATGTAAGTGTTAGCCAATAAGAAGTTGAAGCTAATGGGCTAAGCAGTAATTAAATTAATGCAGTTTCTGTGTGGTTATTTCAGGGCTAAGCTAGTCAGGCGGCTAGGACAAACAAGTGGGCCCTTTACAGGGAGCATCAATTACTTCAGAGAGGTTGATGAGCATTGAAGAAACCTGTTATGGCATTTGCCTTCAATGTGACAAGGTTAGCCATTTTGGTAAGAAACTGCTTTTACCTAGACTGCTTGATGGTATATTGTATAAAATGGACATGCAGAACCCACAAAAAAATACTGAACTTTCCAAAAGAGGGTGAGACAATTATTCAAGGTTCCTGCTTCATGAAAGTGTCTGCCAGACATTCTGGAGGACACAGAAGAAAGTGACTGACAAACAGTCAATATAGGCAAAAGAGTCCTTCAGATTGCCTTCTTCATGAAAAAGTCTGCCAGATACTATGGGACTATAGGGTGAATATGGATGACCAAATGTTACAGAAGAATTTGGGTAACTATCCATGCAGTGAGATGTCTCTATCAACTCTAGAGTTTTAGAAGTTGCTTACAATGCACTTTCTGTTTATATAGGTAATAGTTTATCCTTCTGGGGTCTTTGATAGGGTTGTAGACAGTCATAATTATAGTTTTCCTTAATTATAATAAAACATAAATTATGTATGAAACTTTATATTCACAGAGATAAAATAAATGATAGAATTTTTTCTTTATTTTTGCCTAATACATGTAGACTAAATATTATAACTGTAGTTCTTATTTTAAAACTGTTTTGTTATATGAAATTTTACTATGTTAAAATTAAAACCTTCCATTTTATTTAGACAGAAAAGGGAAGATAATATGAATTGTCCTGTATGTATGTTGCTTTTATTGGTTAATTAATAAAGTTCTTCTGGCCAATAGCTTAGCAGTGTATAGTCAGATGGGAAATCTGAACATAGAAAAAGAGAGAAAAAAGGCAGAGTCAGATGACATGTTGTTTCCAAAGGAGAAAGATTCTGGAACCTTAATGGTAGGCCACAGCTTCATGGTGGCACAAAAAATTAATAGAAATGGGTTAATTTAAGATATAAGAGCTATCTAGTAATACTCTTGAGTCATTGGCCAAACAATGTTGTAATTAATATCGTTTTTGTGTGGTTATTTGGGTCTGGTGGGAAAATCAAAAAGTAGTCTCCATTAACACCTACCTGGCAAGAGCCTGTTTAAGGGGCAAGGGTTTACCTTGGCTCATGTTTCAGTGTTGGAAGCCTTTACAAACAGCCTCACCAACTGGAGATCAAGTCTTTACATTGGTGAACCTCTAGAGAAATTTTCACATCCAAACTTCAAAATTAGCAACACAATAATAGACACTTTATTGAGCTCTATTTGGAGTGATGTTGTCATAATTTTCTGTTGGAAGGTAAATTTACTTGAAAGAAACAATATGAGTTTGGACTTAATGGTTGCTCATAATACAAAGTAACTAGGTTACATGGACAGACAGGAGTAAAAGGTAGGAGAATAAGCGGATGAAGTCTGCCAGGTTTAAGCTCTGCTTTAGGAATCTAAAATGGATAAGTTTTGTTTTTGTTTGTTTTCATATTAAAAAACATTTGGTAAAGGGTAAAGAGGTGCCTCAAATGGCAAGAACACATACTGTGCAAATATGAAGACCTGAGTTCAAATTCTATTACCTGTTTGATCGTTTTTTCTTGGTTTCCCAGGGCATCATTTACGTATTTACTCATTTCATCAAACTTTTTGTTATACTTCTCATCCATTTCTATAAGGGTGTTTTTTACATGTTGTTTAAGGGACTCTATTGCTTTCATAAAGTCAGTTTTTTCCACTTCTTCTTTGTTAGGGTGTTCAAGTCCTTCTGTTGTAAGATCATTGGGTTCTGGTGTTTCCATGTTGTTTTTCATATTGTTGGGTGAATTCTTGCCTTGGTGCCTGCCCATCTCCTACTAACAATGCTATCTAATGGGTCTTTTAAGTCAAGAACAGGTTTCCCTGCTGGCCAAGGGCTCCTCTTACAAAGTGCCCTTGCTCCGTTTCCTGGCTCCCGCTGTGGGCCAAGATCGCTCTCACCACTCAGAAGGATCTTCAGGACCAGGACCAGGACCAGGCTCCCCGTTTGCCCAGGACCTCATCCACAAAAGGCCTACCCCTTTGTAGGCCAGCCACCAAGACAGAGAAACTCCCGCGGTCCTCTTCCCGGAGCTCCCGACCCAGTGCCCAAACAGGCTATACTGGGTGATCTTGCAGCCCCACAGAAGGGAGGGGGAGTGGAAGAGGGCCCTGGGCACAAGCTGGGATGTGCCAGAAATAGAGAGGTCGCAGCAGAGGAGGAGCAGCTCCCGCAGAGGGTATCAGCCTTTGCAGGCTTACCAGGGAGGTGAAGGGGGTCTGAGAATGCTCCGGCTCCGTTTCCTGTGTCCGGGTGCGGGCCCAGAACACTCTCCCCACTCAGGAGGGTCTTCAGGGACAGGACACAGCTCCTCGTTCACCTGTGGACCTCGCCAATAAAAGGCCTCCCTCTCTACAGGCCAGGCCCCCCCAAAAAAACTACTTGATTTAACTGTGCGGGCCAGTGGTCCGCCACTTCCATCCGCACGGGCCGAGGGTCCGCTGCTGCTGTCCACGCAGGCCGGGGTTCTGCCGCTGCCATCCACGCAGGCCGGGGTTCCGCCACTGCTGTCCGCCGCGGTCCGGGCTTCCACCGCTGCCGTCCTCCGCGGGCCGCAAAACAATCTTATACAATAAAGGATTGTCTGGGGGCATTACCATCCCTGACTTCAAACTCTATTACAGAGCTACAGTATTGAAAACAGCTTGGTATTGGCATAGAAACAGAGAAGTCGACCAATGGAATCGAATAGAAGACCCTAGCTTTAACCCACAAACCTATGAACACCTGATTTTTGATAAAGGAGCTAAAAGTATTCAATGGAAGAAAGAAAGCATCTTTAACAAATGGTGCTGACAAAACTGGATGTCAGCCTGTAGAAGAATGAAAATAGATCCATATCTATCATCATGCTCAAACCTCAAGTACAAATGGATTAAAGACCTCAATATCAGTCCGAACACACTGAACCTGATAGAAGAGAAAGTGGGAAGTACTCTACAACACATGGGCACAGGAGAACACTTCCTACGTACAACCCCAGCAGCACAGACATTAAGGGCATCATTGAATAAATGGGACCTCCTGAGACCGAGAAGCTTCTGTAAAGCAAAGGACACTGTCACTAAGACAAAAAGGCAACCCACTGACTGGGAGAAGATCTTCACCAACCCCGCAACAGACAAAGGTCTGATCTCCAAAATATATAGAGAACTCAAGAAAGTAGACCGTAAAGGGCTAATCAACCCCATTAAAAAATGGAGCACTGAGCTGAACAGAGAATTCTCAACAGAAGAAGTTCGAATTGCCAAAAGACATTTAAGGTCATGCTCAAACTTCCCTAGCAATCAGGGAAATGCAAATCAAGACAACTTTAAGATACCATCTTACACCTGTCAGAATGGCTAAAATCAAAAACACCAATGATAGCCTTTGCTGGAGAGGTTGTGGAGAAAGGGGTACACTCATCCATTGCTGGTGGGAATGCAAACTTGTGCAACCACTTTGGAAAACAGTGTGGTGGTTTCTCAGAAATTTCGGGATCCACCTACCCCTGGACCTAGCAATACCACTCTTGGGAATATACCCAAGAAATGCCCTATCATACAACAAAAGTATATGCTCAACTATGTTCATAGCAGCATTGTTTGTAATAGCCAGAACCTGGAAACAACCTAGATGCCCTTCAATGGAAGAATGGATGAAGAAAGTATGGAATATATACATATTAGAGTACTACTCAGCAGTAAAAAACAATGACTTCCTGAATTTTGCAGGCAAATGGACGGAAATAGAAAACACTATCCTGAGTGAGGTGAGCCAGACCCAAAAAGAGGAACATGGGATGTACTCACTCATATTTGGTTTCTAGTCATGAATAGGGGACGTTGAGCCTATTATGCGTGGTCCTAGAGAAGCTAATTAAGAAGGTGAACCCAAAGAAAAACATTTAGGCGATGAAAGGAGACCGAGACAAAGACCCACATTGGAACACCAGACTGAAATCTCAAGGTCCAAATCATGAGCAGGAGACAGAGCACGAGCAAGGAACTCAGGACCGCAAGGGGTGCACCCACACACTGAGACAATGGGGATGTTCTATCAGGAACTCACCAAGGCCAGCTGGCCTGGGTCTGAAAAAGCATGGGATAAAACCGGACTTGCTGAACATAATAGACAATGAGGACTACTGAGAACTCAAGAACAATGGCAATGGGTTTTTGATCCTACTGCACGTACTGGCTTTGTGGGAGCCTAGGCAGTTTGGATGCTCACCTTACTAGACCTGGATGGAGGTGGGTGGTCCTTGGACTTCCCACAGGGCAGGGAACCCGGATTACTCTTAGGGATGATGAGGGAGGGGGACTTGATGGGGAAGGGGGAGGGAAATGGGAGGTGGTGGCGGGGAGAAGGCAGAAATCTTTAATAAATAAATAAATTTTAAAAAAAGATTAACACAAAAAAAAGAAAAAAAAAGAAATAAACAAACAGCAAAAAAATTTAAGAAGTGTGCTTAATTTTCAAAGACTTTATTCTCAAAGACAAAAGCCCCTTTACTATGTTAGGTCGTAGAGCGAGAGGAATAGGGAGTAAGGATATAAGCTGTTCTTTATGGTTGGCAAGGGCTTTTCCTCAAGTCAGTCAGAGTCAAGAGCATTTGAGGTAGTTCAGATTCCTATTAGAGGCGTTTTGTAGAAATGAGGCCCATATATCTTTGCAAAATGAAGACTAGAACAAAGATGATGCTGGTTCTGAGAGAAAATACAATTTATAGTTCCTGTACAAAACAGTGCTGGGATTTGAAAAACAAATAACTTAGAAACTTTCTTCAGAAAGTGCATTTTCTTAGAAGGTAAAGAAGACTTGACTACTCTCTGTAACGCTCAGCTTCATCATCACGGCTTTAAGACCCACGCTTGTTGTGTCTATGAATCTAAAGCTTTCTATGGCGTATGTTTACCTAATTCTCACTTTCTCTGCCTTTCGTGATCTGTTTTAAATAATTCCCTTCACAGGACCATTTGATTGCTTCACTTACTTTCACATTTTGAGACATAATCCTGGGATTGCTTGGATGATGGTCCCCAAAGTAAAACTGACAAATTCAGTGTTGCTTCAACAGAGATTTGTGATGCTGTTTCTAGAGTACATATCATAAAATTATTAATTTTCAAATGAAGTGATTTATCTACATTATAAACTTTCTTATAATGAGTGTTTTCTAGTGTCCATGGGTCTAAAAATTTCCAAATAATCACTTCCTTTGTTTTGCTACTACCTCTGTCAATGCTGTAAAGTGCCTTCTATCTGTTTTCAAACCAAATTACTCATAATTTCAAATATATATATACACACACACACACACACACATATATATATATATATTACCAGTGTTGGACATTTTCTTACACCACACTTACATTTTTCCTCCTAGTGGTGAAGCTCCAATCTTGCTAACATTGAGCACCTTCTCTTCATGATCTACCAGTAATCATAGATAATGTTTTATCTTTCCTGGCAAGAATTTTCTTTTCTGAAAATAGCTTAAGTAGCTAGATTATTTTTTATGATATTTTTATCTTGACAGTTTAGAATCAGGCTTTTGATTAGTGTAAGCACAGAGAAAACAATGTTGCTTACATAAAAATTCTCTTCTGTAGAGGTTCTTCTTTACCCCAAAAGAGTATAAAATTTTTATAAAGTAATGTTACAACAAATAAGGTAAAGTTTATTGCTTTAACTATTTCCATATTATCAGAAATAAGTTTTATAATGCATGACTATTATTTATTTTTGACAGTTTTCTATATATGTGCCATGCATTGTGAGTATATTCATACTCCTCATAACTCCATGGTATACCCCTTTCTTTCTTTTCGAACCTCTTTCTACCTAGTGACTGGTTGGCCAAACCATTAGAGAGAATGATACCTCTTCCTCTAACAACTTTTAGAAGTCTTTGTTCAGTAAGCCGTTGGTCTTCATGCACCTACTCTATGATGGAGAATTCATGAGGCCAGTCTTGTGCAGGGATTAATAATTGTTGTGTGTCTACATGACGGCATTGCTACACCTACCTCAGTACTCTTATTTCATTCTTCTTGACTTTGCTGAAATGTTTATCCCTCCTGAGCAAGAAATAAGTGCATGTGGCTTTTCTTCCTCTTTGATTGCATGCTCTCATTTGATCCTTCTTTATCTCTTTTTTTATTTAGTCATGATAAACAAAAGGCAGAACTTTTATTGAACATGAAACAGTAAGATACTTCAATTGTGCCCAAAACTAAAGCTCTCTCAGCCCTCATTTGGACTCATTGACACCACTTGTGAGAATTATCCTGTCCCAGTCTTTGATTCGATGAGCATGTTTGCAGAAAACACATTGGCACTGAAGTTCTGCCTCTGTCACAAACTAGTGTATTTTGCTTGTATTCATATGTGTCTCACATTCAATTTGAGGACATCACATTTCTAATATGTCCTGAATGTGAGAAACTGATTAAGGAGAAAAAGGAGACACTCAACTGTCATACTGTTGAAAAATATTAACACAAAGAACAACAACAACAAAACAAAGAATAAGAGTGGCTTATGGTTTTTTAAAATAAATGGCTTTGGTTCTTTACTAAACTAGGCATGTGAGGATTTTGAGTTGTTAGGAAATGATTGCTGCAGATAAAGTATCCATAAAGAAGTCGCATATAAAAGCACACTCCATTAAAGTTTTAAGTGATGTGAGGACATCTGACTGAACAGATATCAACTAAGGGAGAATAGATGGAGCAGAGAATGTTTATGATTCTGCAGAATCATATTTCTGCAATGCATCTTGACAATGGGCCAAAGGGAATAGTTCTGATTTCTTTACATTACAATCACCTCTAATTATGCTATTGTGAATAGAGAATATTTTTCTCCAAACAGATGTCTGCAACTCCATTACAGAATCTTAAAATAAAACTGAAAATGTGGTACTGAAATTGACAGGCAAACAGGTTGATTGGTTTAGTTCTCACATTAAGCTCCAATGGCCATAAGCTAGCAGAATGTTTATTTGTTTCTGCCTTTCCACCTTTCTTTTACCAGTAGAAAATTTGGAGATAAATTTTATTGAGATACATTTTTATGATGAGAATGTAAAAGTGTTTCTTTCTTTTTCTCGACTGGCTTAGTGAGGTTGGGGAGATGGTTCAGGGGATAAACACTTGCCTTAACAACCTGAAGGTCAGAGACCTGATCCGCAGAATCCATTTAAAAGCATCCTGAGTGTTGAAATCAATCTGTAATTTCAGAACCAGAATGCAAGCAGGATCGTTGCATCTAGCTACCTAATGATATTAACCTCATTGATACATTCTAGATTTAAATAATAGATCTTGTTTGAAAATGTAAAGTGAAGAGTTATTAAGGAAGACACTGAGCGTGACCTTCAAGCCTCCTCATGCATATGTTCACACAGTTACTCGCATATCCACACATGTGCACTTATGTATACTATACACACAGAGATATGCAAAGAAAAGAATGATTTTTTTTTTTTACTTTTTTTTTTTTTTTTTTTTGGTTTTGAGACAGGGTTTCTCTGCGGTTTTGGAGCCTGTCCTGGAACTAGCTCTTGTAGACCAGGCTGGTCTCGAACTCACAGAGATCCACCTGCCTCTGCCTCCCAAGTGCTGGGATTAAAGGCGTGTGCCACCACCGCCCGGCAAGAATGATTTTTTTTTACTACTTCTTCGTGTAATTTGTGACTTTAAGATGCTACACCTCTCAAAATTTGGGAGGTGAGAATGGATTCATGGAGAGGATTTAATGGCGATATTTAAATCCACTATTTAAATTGAGTTTGAAATTTCATACCCATTCCTTTGCTCATCCTAAACTTAGTTTATTTTAGAAATTAATCATGATGTTGATAAATGGTTAAATGAAGGACTAAATTTCCATAACTTCTGAATTGGTCATTAGGAGAAATAGAGGTGCCAGTATTTTATAAAGTGCCATACACATATGCTGAATATCAACACTGTCAGCCCGTTTTGACCATTCATGTGCATGGGTGCTTTGCTCAGCTTTGATGATGATGACAGCAGTAAACCTTCTGGGTTTGTTTCCTGGAGCATATAATAAGCAATCATTTTTGTTACAAATGTTAAAATATGATCAGGTGATTTTGTTTCATTTATAAGAGTTGGCCATTCTTTAATTGATCAAAGAGTTATTCTGGGATGTTTTTATACAAAGTTTTATTACACTCTCTTATTTAATATTGGTGCTTAGAAAGCTAATTTATTTCATGTTGTAAATATCACAAGCAGGCTTAGAATTGAAACATCTATATGTCTGGCTCTGTGGCTGCTTTCACATCCTGTAGCAGGCTGCTTCTCGGCTTGACACTATCTTTACCCATTTGTTTCTATCTGGACACTGAAAACAACTTACCCAGTTTTTGAAAGACATTAACCCTCATTCGGTGAATCAACAGCCTAAAACCAAAACAGATGAAGTTAAGAATGAAACAAACAACTACTATCTACATATAAGGTTGGCTTTGTGGTCTTTGAGAGACAGAGGTTTATGCGTGTCCTCATCAGCAGGAGAGGGCATGACAGTGGGAAGAGGCTGAGGTGTCACATTATAAACACCAGAGATAGCTTGCTCTGTGCCACACCTTACATCATTTAACCACAGAACAGCTCATTTCTTCCATCTGTAGGCAGGAACATAAAGTCAATGTAGCATAAGAAGTCACTATCAATAAATGCAATTTATTTCGATATAAAGAGGAAATTGAATCACTTGCTTGGAATATTCTTATTGTAATATTCTGGTTCTTTAAGACACAAGTCACGCCCACTCCTTTCCTCCTTGCAACCTCTGCCCCCTCTCTCTTTCTGTCCCCTCTCCGGGAGAGGCAGCTTCTGCCTTTCTCCCCAAATTCTCCGTTTTCCCCCATCCCTTTTTTGTCTCCCTTCCCTTTTTCTCTTCTCTCTCTCTCTCTCTCTCTCTCTCTCTCCCGTTTTTCCTTCCACTCCATAATCAACCTACTAAATATCTAACTTTACTCTGTATGGTATGCTTATCTGTCTCTCTCGACCGCCTGCCACAGTCACATGGAGCCTGCCACGTGGTCTCGTGTGCCATCCCTACTCGGGACCCAGGCAGCTTGCAGCAAACCTATCTGCATGGTGTCCCTATCTGTCTGTCCCCTGCCCACCCACTGCCCACATGGCTAGCCGCCGGGGATGCCCAGGGGACCAATCACCTTGGTTTGTGGGACCTGCAGCAAATCCATAACACTTATAATCAATTTTTCACTCTTTTTCTTTGTTTATAGATTTTTGCTTTATGTTGGTCTTCATTGTATCAATTACCAGCAGTGATAATTCTATTTTTCTGTATGTTCAAAGCATGTCTTAGGAAAATAAAATTGAAATAGTGGTTCAGCTCCTCCTAGAACTGTCATGTTATAACCATTAGCATGCTACAGTAAAATGTTTGCAGAATATCAATAATGGATTACAATATAAATATTTATGGAGTGCTGTGAGGTAGTTATTTTTCATCAAGCTGGAACATGCAAAATTGAATAGACTCTGACACTTAACAAGACTTTGACTAAGTGGTTGTGGCATAATCCTTTTCTAATATTAAACAAATACTATTCTAAACAATGCTTGAGTTAAAAAAGGATTTTAAAACTTTGGTGGCATATAAAGACACTCCAATAAAATCTATCATTCTATTTAATTTTGAATACATATATGACTTTCCACTTATCTATATTTTATAAGTTTCCTCAATTGGTTGAAAAATACTGCTGTATAATAATTTCCAGATACTTTGGAAGTAAAAACGTCATATTCTGAACACTTTTGACGATCGTTATATCTAGCCCCTATGTAAATTAATGACGCATTCAAACATTCAAGTTGGGGTTAAAAAAAATCTCTTCTCTATTTTCTGCCTTGTGTTTCCTTTAGAGAAAGGCTATCACTCTAGAAAACTGTAGCAACTATGCTTGGGCTATCCTTTAACTGTTAAGTAATATATTATTGTAGAAGGAGCTGTAGGCAGGCCTGCTTTTCATCTTGCCCGGCTCCCGCATGGCTAGCTTAGCCCCAGAAATAACAACGCACAAACTGTATTCATTTAAACACTGCCTGGCCCATTAGTTTTAGTCTCTTATTAACTAAATCTTACATCTTGATTAACCCATTTCTAATCTGTGTAGTACCACGAAGTGGTGGCTTACCGGGAAGATTCTAATCTGCTTCCATCTCGGAGAGGAAAGCTATGGCGTCTGCCTAATTGCCTTCTTCCCAGCATTCTGTTCTGTCTATTCCACCTACCTAAGCTGCGGTCCTATCAAAAAGCCAAGGCAGTTTCTTTATTAACCAATGAGATTAACACATGGATAGATGACCCTCCTACATCATATTATATACATTTTGTATAAAATATTAAATACAAACATATTCCTAAGCCAGTGTTTAATTAATTTTTATTTAACAGATATAATGTCTCCTCAGAATTAAATGTCTTCTTATGAAGTGAGATTCAAGTTAGTTCCTGGAGGCAGGAACTCAAGCAATGGAACCAGTAGAAAGGGAGCCGAAGCCAGGGCCATAGAGGAACACTGCTTATTGGCTTTCTCCCTCCTGTGACTTGCTCAGTCTGCTTTCATGTAGCACCCAGGATGAACAGCACAGACGTGGTACTGTCTGGAATGAACTGGACCCTCCCACATCTATCCTCAATCAAGAAAATGCACCATAAACTTGCCTGCAGGCCAGTATGGTGGAGATATTTTATCAACTAAGGTTCCCTCCCCCAAAATGACTATAACTCTCCGAAGATGACATAAAATTAGCCAGAATATGCATGTACCTTTTTCTGCAACTTGGAAATAAGGGAAAATGATTATTACTTTACTTTAAATATTTTTTACTGTAGATATTTTTCTAATAAGATATACAGTAAAGAGGTAATTATATAGCTAATAATCAAAACCCGATAAATGTGTAGCTTATTTATGGCCCTTGAAAGTTAGAGATAGAGATTAATAAATTCCAGAATGCGCACCATGGAGATACTGTTAACTCCAGTGTAGAAGGGCTTTTAGATGACTGTTGAAAGCTAATGGGAAAACCCCACATCTAATTTGGTAGCTTGCTTTATTACTCTTTCCAAAATGTTTTATGTTTCTAATGACTTATTCATAACTTTGCAAGCTAACCTTTCTCCTATGCTATGTTGGGGGTAGAACCCATGGATCCGGCCACCAGACATGCTGAATCTTTCCTGGTAAAACCATCTCGTGGTGCGACACAGATTATTAGAAATGGGTTAAGCAAGATATGAGAGTTAGCCAAGAAGAGGCTAGATATAATGGGCCAGGCAGTGTTTAAATGTATATAGTTTGTGTGTTGTTATTTCGGGGCGTAAGTTAGCAAGGCTGCTGGGAGCCAGGCAGGAGCACAGCCCACAGCTCCTTCTACAAATGGTGCCCAGACATGGATAACTGAATCCACAGAAAGCCTGAAAAAGCTTGGGAAAGAATAGAGTAAAGCATGTTTTCTTGGTAGCAGCAATTTCTTGGGTCTCCTCTGCTTGCTAGAGGCAAGCAAGTGCTCTCATCTAAGAGAGGCTTCCTGACTCAGCTTTAGCTGCAGAACCTTGAAGCTCTTTTAAGAGGTCCTGCCACGAAACCCTGAAGCGGTGTTGATGAAAAGCTGAAAGCATGCAGGAAACAAGTTGCGCTGTTGTAAAATGCCAGCTTTCTGGGCCATCCTGCCAGGGCAAACTCTGACTCTTTCAAGCAGGCGGTCCTGACTACAGAGCTTTTGAGTGTTAAACAACACTCAACTTGTTTGCTGGCAAGGACCTTGAAATGCCATAGCGTTGTGGCAATAAAAATGGCTACAGCCATTACCTCCGCCATGAGGCTGGAAAGCTAAGGAATGGGCTGGATCTAGCTGGCAAAGTCACGGCTTTAATCCTACCCAAATTGCTCAGTAATTAAAAGGCTCATGTGGTCAGAAAAAGAGAGATACAGTAAAGAGAAATTCAAAAACAAAGAAAACTTCTAAATGATTTACAGTGTGTTAAAAATATATACAGGCTAAAAGTTAAAGTTCTTAAAAGTAAAAAAAGGGAGAAAGAGAGTAGTTGGGTGTGGTAGTACACACCTTTAATCCCAACACTTGGGAGGCAGAGGGAGATTGACCTCTGTGACTTCAAGGTGTGGTAGCATGTGCCTTTAATCCCAATACCTACTTGGGAGGCAGAGACGGAAGGATCTCTGAGACTTCAAGGACAGCCTGGTCTACAGAGTTATTCCAGGACAAAGATATACAGAGAACCTGTCTCAAAAAGTAAAAGTAAAAATAAACTAAATAGAGGTTAAAATAAAGTCGCACAAAGATGGAAAATACACAGAGAATCTTGATACTGTATGCTATTATGCTCTCTTTGAATTGTTTGAATCTGAGGAAGGAGAAACAGCTGCTAAAAGATATTTGTTTATAAGTACTGCTGAACTAATCCAAGATAGATATTTTGAAAATACCTTGACTTCAGAATTTGGATCTAAGGATATGATACTTTGGAAAAGATATTCTTCTTTTGTTTTCACAGAGGATGGAGGGCTGTAAACACCTTCAAAAAATACTTCACTCACTGCTGCCTGAGATGATCAAGACTCACAGGATACTTCAGTCAAGACTTGATCATAACTCTAAATTTTCTTTAGGTCCCCATAAGATTATCAGCTCCCCCCCCCCCGCAACCAGCAGGAAGTGTCCTGGAATACTACGCCCACATTCCCAAAAAATGGACTATGAGTATTTTCCTTTTTTTTTTTTTTTTTTTTTTTAGAGGAGGAAGTGGTAAGGGAGAATTGTCTGTATTCTGTCAGTCATGTTATAAATAAACGCTGATTGACCAGGTAGGAAATATAGGCGGGAAAAACAGACAGGAAGTAGAAATGATGTAATGAGAACAGGAGACTTCTGGGAAGGAGGAAGTTGATTCCTCTCACTCTGGCCCAGACCATCGAAGCAGCAGGATCTGATCTGCCCCACTGAAAAAAGGTGCTGAGCCACATGGCTAACATAGATCAGAAAAATGGGTTAATCAAGATATGAGAGTTAGCCAGTGAGAGGCCAGAGCTAATGGGCCAATCAGCTTATAATTTATGGAGACCTATGTGTGATTTTTTATGTGGGGCTTGCCGGCTGTGGGGTCCCTGGCAGGACAGAAAAACCCCAACAAACAAACATGAGAGACAAGTACTCTACTGCTGAACTATACCATTCAGACAATTATTATAGCAAGGACTATCTTCTCTCTTGCTCACTTGTTTGTTTGTTTTGAGAAATGTAGGTTAATAACTGTCATTGTATTGTATCTATATTGTAGAGATGAAATTATGGCTCATCAAATTTAAAGCACATAACTAGTATATTTTACAGCTTGCATTAATGTTCATTTCCTGGACTATGATGTTTGTGTCCTCCACCATAAACAACTTAGACAATTTCAGGTATCCAGGTATTTACTGAATACATTCTTCCTATCTGAATTAACAATCAAATTCTTATTCTTGCTATGCAGTATGAACATACTGATTAAAGTTCTCTGCATGTTAATAGAATTTATAATGTCTTTTTTCTATAAATCTGTTTTGGAAAACCATTTACTTCAATGTATAGGTTTGCACTGTAGTGCTAATCTCTTCTCATATATTCTTTGTGGAGGCACTATCACAGGAAAATTATCATATGACTACGAAACAAATAATTCCTTGAATTTCTTGAGACTTTATGTCACTGAAAATGAAATATCACTTGGAGCACTTAAGGACCATCCCGCCCAAGTCACACTGTAAATGACAGTTACGGAGCCCGAGAATGAGGCTGCTAGTGGGTTGTAGACTTTAGTGGTTTTCACATGTGTTTGCCTTGAAATTTGACAGGTAGTTCAGTGTGATCTGAACTACTACATATCTGATTTGTTGTTGGCTATCATGCTATTGGGAAGTGAATGAATATCTTGTGATCATTTGACTATAAACCTTTGGTGACTTGCTGTGGGACAATGGTTTGCACCCTATCAATTGTATTTTAATAAAATGCTGATTGGCCAGGAGCCAGGCAGGGTGTATACACAGGACAACCAGGCAGGAACTAGAGGCTGGGCAATGAGAACAAAAATTCTGGAAATAAGAAAGTTTAGTTTGCAGTTGTTTCCCAGACACAGAGAACCCAGGAGGTGACTGCCTCGCCGAAAAAGGTACCAAGCCACCCAGACAAAAATTATGGGCTAATATAAGTTATAAGTTCTAGTTAATAAGAAGCCTGATCGGCTAGGCCAATCAGTTTATAATTAATATAGACCTTTGTGTATTTCTTTGTGACTGAACGGCTGCCTTACTGGGCAGAACTGGCTGGAACAGAAACTCAGTCAACAGAATGGCGCTCAGTCAACAGTGACTTGTACATGTGCCCATAAAAGTGAGAATCCTGTAGGGTGGAGAGATGGCTCAGGGGTTAAGAGCATTGACTTCTCATTCAGAGGACCAGGGTTTTAATTTCCAACACCAACATGACAATTTGCAACTGTCTGTAATTTCAGTTCTGTGAACCTGACCCTTATAGCAAAACACCAACATGTATGATATAAAAATAACTAAATAAAATAATTAAAAGACTAAGAAAACTAGATCACAGATTTTTTTTTTTTAAAAAGTGGGAATCCTAGAGGCTAGGATGTCTTCCACCAAAGGATTTCAGTTTTTCCGAGGCAGGAGAGAATTACCTTCTTAACAGAAATGTCATACATACATACAGACATACAGACAGACAGACAGACATTTGTGTGTGTGTGTGTATAATCTCATTATACCTTAGAAAAGAGATTGAAAGGGAAAGAAATGGGTGGTGTCAGCAAATGCTGATCTTGGTCTTCCAAGCTGGTCACTTACTCTCCAGGATTATACGGGGATCTTTCGAGTTGAAACTGGTCAGCTGTGGCTCATGGATTTTCTGAATACGTCATAAGAAACATCTCTTTTCCTTCACCGAATGCAAAGCGATAATCTCTACAAGATTTCATAGTCCCTGTAAAGCAATAGTTAGTAGGTTTTATTTTTCCTTGACTAAGGTTATAAGAAATTCTTACTGCCAGCGAATAGAGTTTAGAAGTATTATCCAAGTCATCTCTGTGGCATCGGAGTGTTTGTGGAGTAGTTATGCACAATATCACTGTTGTGATGAAGGAAATTTGTGTACATTAAGAAAAACAGTGAATAGATAAAGCAAGGACCTTTCCTTTCTTGCCATCACAACATAATATATGAAGTGAAATTTAATAAGGACATGTCCTAGTGACTCTCATGTTCATAAACTATTAAAAGATTCTAATTTAACTTAAAAAAACTTGCATATGCCTTTCTAAATTCTGTGTTACTTTTTTAATATGAATAGGTGGTTTCTCAGGAATTTCAGGATCCACCTACCCCCGGACCCAGCAATACCACTCTTGGGAATATACCCAAGAAATGCCCTATCATACAACAAAAGTATATGCTCAACTATGTTCATAGTAGCATTGTTTGTAATAGCCAGAACCTGGAAACAACCTAGATGCCCTTCAATGGAAGAATGGATGAAGAAAGTATAGAATATATACATATTAGAGTATTACTCAGCAGTAAAAAACAATGACTTCCTGAATTTTGCAGGCAAATGGACGGAAATAGAAAACACTATCCTGAGTGAGGTGAGCCAGACCCAAAAAGAGGAACATGGGATCTACTCACTCATATTTGGTTTCTAGCCATGAATAGGGGACGTTGAGCCTATTATACTTTAAAACTTTTAATGAAATAGATTTGGAAAATACCAATGGTTTAGCTAAATTCAGGATCATACAAGAGAGTTATGTATGACACATAGGAACTCATCCATAGAGTACTAAGCTTCAGGGCCATGAAAATGTTAATTGCAGTTTGTCTGTGGAGTTGTTGTAGTTTGTCTGTGCGGTTGTTGTGTGTTAGTTTGTTTCAGTTATAGAGGGCACACATCATGGATTGATACATGCTATTTTAACATATTATATCTGTGAGCCGAGCGGTGGTGGCGCACGCCTTTAATCCCAGCACTCGGGAGGCAGAGATAGGCGGATCTCTGTGAGTTCGAGACCAGCCTGGTCTACAAGAGCTAGTTCCAGGAAAGGCTCCAAAACCACAGAGAAACCCTGTCTCAAAAAAAAAAAAAAAAAAACATATTATATCTGTGAGACAGGAGCTCTTATATCTCTAATGATCTTGAATTTAATATATAGCCAAGAATGATCTTAAATTTGTACACCTTTTTTTACCTCCCGAGTGTTGGATTAGAGTAGAGGTATGTTACCACAAACACCTAGTGCTAGGGATTGTATCCAATGCTTCATGCATGTTAGATACCTACTGTTATCAGGTGGAGGGATCAGATGCAAGTGAATATAAATAATAAAAGTAATATTTGTTTATATTTTTAACATTATTTTTGTTATTTATATTCACTTGTATCTGATGCCATAATATAAAATAAAGTTGCTATTCCATTCCTTATTTGCAAATAAAATATTGGCAAGTTGAATGGCTTCCCAGTGAATGTAGAATTTTAAAGTATGGTTCCTTTTAAATAAAACAAGCTTGTTAATTCCATAGATACCTTAGTCTATTTGCTGCAAAAGAAATCAAAACAGATGTACAGTGTGGGAATTAAATAGGCCATCTGCCTTTTATGTTAAGTGTAGAGCTACTGAATGTAAGAGGTGGGTGGAAAACTTTAAATCCTCAAACCTTTAATTGTATAGGCTAAAAAAATAAGAACTTTTTGTTACTATTGTTTCTTTCTTTTCTTCTCCTTCTTCTTCCTCCTCCTCTTCTTATTAATTTCATGTGCTTGCGGAATTACTGTCAAGGTTGCAGTTCAAAGACAGTACTGATTAAAATATAACATTTTAATACATGGGTTGAAATGTATGCTCTTTTCTGGAATGCCATGGACAACTACAAACTCTAAGGTACAGTAAAGGAAGGTTCTCCTGACACATTTTCATGGCTGTTCAAGGTAGATAAGTTTAAGGTTCTTAATTTATTAAGCACCTATTAGGTTTTTTTTTTTTTTGATTGCTTTGTTGTTTTCCAAATTCTTAGTACTAGTGCTGAAGTCTTTGTTCCTTTATGTCTGCTAGGCTTTAATTTAGAAAATGCCAAACACAGATTTATGTCATCTAAACATATAACACTGAATTATGCATTTTACACCTCTCTTGTTAAAACTTGTGACTATTTTAAAATATGCCTGCTTGTGGGATTTTGCTTTTCAGTCATAATGCAGATATCAAAGTGATGTGACTCTTTAGATATTTAATCAACTCAAACCCATGCAGAAAAGCACACTTGAGCTTCTATACCCTTTTGTCAGAATAAACATTTAACACATATCTGATAGTAAGAGCGATATTTGAAGGTTATTACCACCAGGGACGCATTAAGTTGTATTCTATCAAATATTAGTGTAAAGCCCAGTAGCTCAGCAGTAGAGTGCTCACCTAGTGGATGATAGTACCTGGGCTCCATTCCCATTATCCCTAAATGAAGGCAAAACAGACAAACTTACAAGTTGAATTATTTCATAAGCTATTTGTTGAAGCATTTTTTTGTTGTTGCTGAGGAAACCAACTATTAATTTACATCTCTGCCTACTCTGTATTGTGTGATTTTTTTGAGTGGGTGAAAAGGTGGACACACTTATAAACATTAAAAAATTTTTGAGAGCTGGAGAGATGGCTCAGTGGCTAAGGAGTGCTTGCAAATAGCACAAGTTAGGTTCCTGTCATCTCTATCACATGGCTCACAGTGGCCTGGAATTGCAGGTCCAGGAGATCCAATACACTCTATGACTTCACTGACACCTGCACTCTTGTACACATGCTTACACATGGACATAAATGAACACACACACATATATAATAATTAAAGTCTTTTCTAAAACACTAAGCAAATATCTGTTGCTACCAAAAATCTCCAAGAAGAAGAAGTCTGCTTGTTTTCTCTTCTCTTTTGTTTTCATCTGGGTATCTTCTTCTGGCTACTCTTTTATGGAAGCAGTGCTATCAGAGAGTCATGTATTTTTGCATTTGTAACCTAAGTCCTGTCTTCTTCTTCTTCTTCTTCTTCTTCTTCTTCTTCTTCTTCTTCTTCTTCTTCTTCTTCTTCTTCTTCTTCTTCTTCTTCTTCTTCTTCTTCTTCTTCTTCTTCTTCTCCTTTTCCTTCTCCTTCTCCTTCTCCTTCTTTCTTCTTCTTCCTCTTCTTCTTCTTCCTATGCCTCTTCCTCTACCTCCTCTTCCTCCTCCTCCTCTCTCCCTCTTTTAAGATAATACAATAGAATACTTGCACTTGCTCTGAATTCCATAGAAATTTAAAAAATTATGTTTTAATAATTCTATTATGGTTTGTGATTCATCTTTTCCTCCACAGACAGAAAAAACATGACACTGTGACTTTTCAGTGTGTAGCCATATATATGTGATTATTTTCCTTATATTGTTGCAATCCAAGGTGATTTGACTTCCCAAATTCATTGCTTGGATGTAAAAACATAATCAAAGTGCTCTTCTCTAGGTTGATAATGCAACCTCATTGATGTGCAAGCTTCACCTTGAATATTTGGAGCATCAATGGCATGAGGCAAGAAACAATGAATATTCATGCAGTTAGAAAGAAGAGAGGAACTTACAGACCACAGACCGCTGTTTTGATACTAGAAAATATGTGTGTGAAATTATATATTAATATTTGTGTTATCATGCATTTTTCTGACTCTATAGGATAAAGTAAACATATTGTACTTCTTTTGTAAAAATTATATAAATATCCTATTTAATATAATTATCAATGAAATTGAGACTGTGACTCAATTGTGTGATTCTGAGTTTTATACAGAAAAGAGGCAATAAGCAATGTGAAAGGCCATATTCGTGGACAAATATATGCATATATTTTGTTATGTATATCAGTGCGTGTGAATCTATTTTTTCAGCATTGTTTTACAGTTTTTTCCTGTTTGCCACAGAAATGCCACTCCACGCATATCAAGCTGCTTTTCAGGTGCTTGGAGAGATGAGATGCTGCTACAAACTAAGGAAAGACAAAGGAATATTCTTATTCTTTTGAGGAAATAAGTTCTTGGCAATCACTTGAATCTAACTTCTTAGATGTGAAAATGTAAGAGAAAAATTTTATTGTTTATAGCAATAGCTTTAGCAATTTGTAATGGCAACCTGAGGGCCCTGTTGTTGAAAGTTTAGACTTTGGACTGAAAACAGAGAGTGAACTGAAAATGGTGTGACTCTTTGAACTCACAATGACTACTCCAAGTGATACACTTTCTCCAACAAGAGCAAGACCATGAACGATAAGCTTCCCCCAAAAGCAATTGGGAGCCAAATATGTCAGAGACTATGGGGCACATATGTTATTCAAATTGCCAAGGGAAGGTTAATGGCAAACTTGAGAACTTCCAAAATGTCAAGACATCAAATGAAAGAAAACACACTAAGTCCTGAGCCACCTCACAAGCTGAAAATTGGGATAAGCTGAGAAGTGCCCGAGAAACAAGGAACCTTTACCCCAAAGCACTTTATTTACAGTCCGAAATTTGATTTAGAAGAAAATGGTTTCATTTTTCAACCACAAAATTAATTTAGCTTACTTACTTTTGCTTGCAAGTAGATTCTTGTTTTCTCACTTTCTTATAATGGTACAACAATGGCAGCTGATAAAATATTACAAGATGATGAAACTGATATTATAATCTTTAAACATGTACAGGGTTGATAAGATTAAAATAAACATATTAGACATACAGCTTGAGTATTTAAAAACTCTTACCCAGTCTTAATTTATGTCTATCACTTGTATTTTATTGATTGACAGAGTTTATCTATGTAGTCTTGATTGTCCTGGAACTCACTCTGTAGATCAGCCTGGCCTTGAAATCAGAGATCTGCCTCCCTCTGCCTCCTGAGTGCAGGGATTAAAAGCATGAGCTACTGTCACTTGTCTTATGTTTGATACTATGGTTATAACATTTCTCCCTTCCCTTTCATTGTTCAAAATTCTTACTATAGTTTATTTCATGCACAAATGTATATACTTATATATTCCTAAATATAGCATGCTCTGTCTGTATAATGTTATACGTAGATGTATTTTCAGGGCTGACATTTGCCACTAAGCAGCCAGTTGCTGTACTGTTCTTGAGGAATTCCAGCTTTTTCATTCCCAGCATACCTCAGTTGCCTGCAGTTCTTTGTTGGGTTACTTGTGTGTGGGGGTTTTGCTTGTGAGACTTTATAAATATCACTGCTGATATTACTAGAGGACAAAGTTTCACAGCAAACTCCTTGAAATTCTGGCTCTTAGCAATCTTTCTGCCCCTCTTCATTATTGTTCCATAAAATTGTAGATATTTCCATTGGGTTGGTATGTACTATTGCAATTCTTAAATATTGTTTTTCACATAATCATAGAACTTCTGATAGCATCTACAAATAAGATGATGAAAGATAAAAACTAAATAACTAAAATCAACGCTATGTTGTGTCAGTAGCCAGGACTTCTATTCCCAACATACTCCATCTCTTATACATAATTTCAGAATATTTATCAAATGTTTTCCTAGTATGTAAGATAGGTGATCACATTTTTGGCGCCCAGAAATAGAGAAACTAGGCTGTTATTAATGAGGGGAGATATGTGGACCAGAGATCCCTTGTGATCTCCAGGTCTCTGACCTCCACAGCACTGGGATGCAGCAGGTTTCACTATACCTACCATTTTTATGTGGGTTCTGGGATTGAACTCAGGCTCTCATGCTTATTGTACACATTGCAGTTCGAACAGAAAGGGATCTTGATGGTGGGAAGCCAAAGAGTACCACAAAGTCACTATTAGCATAGCAGTTTATAGCACTGCTCCAGGGAAAGGTTTCCCCAAAATAACAACTCTGCTCCAGAAGGGAAGGGTTTTCTCTTTGAAGTTATTACAGTTCTGCTCAGGTCCCCTGGAGTGTAACAGCCAAAGATGCTATTTCTCTGCTGGGCTCCATTCTGGCAAAAGAGGGTCTCACCCAATTTTTGTTCAAGAGATTTATTGGGAGGGAGGAATCCAAGAGGGTGGTTGTCCTCTGGCAGGGTGGAAAAAGGCAGCAGCAAACTGAAGAGGCAGAGGGCTTACATAGGGCTTCTTAAGGACAGAGTTTTGCCAGGGTGTAATTTTTAGGCTAATAATTGGTTGGATTTCAATCCCTTTGATTTTAGACAAGCTCAGATTGGTTAGATTTTCTGCTCAGGGATTGGTTGCTTTCATGGTCAGTTGATCAGAAACAAAATTGTCTCTGCTTTCAGGACCAAAATGTATTCTTTCACTGACCCTTTTTGCATTTTGTCTCAGTTTTATGGCCAGGCTGTGTTTCTTTCACTGGCACTAGTTCCAGGGCCAAAGAGTGTTTGGTTATGGTTTCAGAGCTAAAATGTGTCTTTCATCGGTTCTATGCTACAGGACCAGGGTGTGTGTGTGTGTGTGTGTGTGTGTGTATGTGTGTGTGTGTTGTTTTGTTTTAAACTAACTCTGTTTTCAGGATCAGTATGTGTTTCTTTCACTGGCTCTGATTTCAGGACAAGGCTGGTTTCCTTCTTTGACTCTGATTCTAATGCTAAAGACAGCATTGGAGGAACGTGGCTTGTTAAGTATGCAGGCTTACTATCTTCAAAGAAAGGTGGTGGCGCATGCCTTTAATCCCAGCACTTGGGAGGCAGAGGCAGGCGGATCTCTGTGAGTTTGAGACCAGCCCGGTCTACAAGAGCTGGTTCTAGGACAGTCTCCAAAACCACAGAGAAACCCTGTCTCGAAAAACCAAAAAAAAAAAAAAAAAAAGGAAAGGAAAAATAATGTCTCATCACCTGGAATGCTGGAGCAAAAGTGGTCAAACAACCTGGTGATCCTATGCTCTTATATGGAGCCAGTCACTACCTGATTTCATCCAAATCCTGAGAATTGTTTAGGTCCTAATCCTGGGCTTTGTCATTCAGTAAATAGAATTCACTCTTGTGAAGGCTGCTTCATATACTTCATCCATCAATAGAATCTATCTTTATCTTATTACAAATTCTTCCTCTCTAGGTCCTAGACCGGAGCACTGTTTCCCAATCAACAGAACTCATTGTTAAGATAAAATGTCTCAGGTCTTTTGCTACAGTGATGTTATTTTGCAAAGGAATTTTGATGTAGCCATCCATCCCTGAAGCTTTTTTTTTTTTAATGAGAATTGTCATGTGGTGACTTTTTCTCCCAAAGGTTTATTGTGTGTAAATGCATAAGGAAATTAAATCATGATTTCAGACTCTCTAGAAGTTTTGTCCCAGTCTGATTGACCAAGTTCCCCTTATAACGAATAACAAAATTTTATTCTCACCTCTTTGTGGTTTGCTTCCCTGCTCAAGTTGTGACACTTCAGAGACACCCCCAACACACTAGATCATGGGATACTACCACTTTCTTTTTCTTCATGTTAATACATTCTTGAAATATATCATTATATTTCATTTCACCTTCTCTCTGGATTTTTTAATTTCTTTTTTTTTTTTGGGGGGGGGGGTTTCGAGACAGGGTTTCTCTGTGGTTTTGGAGCCTGTCCTGGAACTAGCTCTGTAGACCAGGCTGGTCTCGAACTCACAGAGATCTGCCTGCCTCTGCCTCCCAAGTGCTGGAATTAAAGGCGTGCGCCACCACCACCCGGCTGATTTTTTAATTTCTTGTACGAAACATCTTTTGAGCTGTTTGTGGTGGCCCATAATTGTTGTTCTAGTAACTGTAGAAGCTGAGATAGATGACCACTTGCTCACAGGTCTGAGGAAATCCTGAATAAGATAAGGAATCTCATCATGTCAGCAAAAGGTCTGTCTGATTTCAAATTCAGTTAATGTAATCTTATTTTATCCCATTGCAATATATTTAAGATTATCTTTTAGATGTGTTTACATATACAGAGCTTATGCTGATAGTTAAAATTCTTGACATTTTTATACAACTATGAGTTTGTGTGCTCATCTTAGCTATTTGTGGAGATATATTTAATCCCTCAGCTCATCTTGTGGTGCCTTTTATGAGAATGAGATCATAGGTTTGGGAACCGTATACCATGGGCATTTGAGAGTCCTGTTTTAAAAGTATGTATCTACAAAGAGATTCTAATTTCGCTTTTAGCCATATGCTTAAGACTGCTCCTAGTCTGGCACCATTCTGCAGGCAATGTGGAGACGTTTTGGTAACCACTTGGTCAGGCAGAAAGAAAGCTGAAGGTTAAATAAAGACTAGTTATGAATTCTGAAGGGAGACAGCTCTTTCTTTCTTCTTTCCTCAGCTAAGGCTAAAAGAAAGCAGGAGTGTGCAGAGGCAGGTCTTTGTTTCTACTTTCACAGGGCAAGATGGAAGATAGAGGAATACCACTTAACATGATCTTTCCTTTCATTTGCATATGCTCTAGTCTTTCTTTTTGCCTCATTTCCATAAATAGTCGATCATCTCTACACTTAATTCTTCCAGCTATGTAATCAGTTAGATTTTTTATTTTTGATTTATTTGATATGAATTATAAAGTACTTTATAAGGTAGGAAATTACATTGGGTTATTATTTCAAATGTAATCATTAAGTCATTTAAACTAAATAAGTCTGTAGTTTTAACTTTGTCTAATTATAAAACGGCTTCAGTACAATATTAGGATACAAACTTCTGAGTTTGGCAATGACGTTATTGTCAAACATCACTTAGAATCTGAAGTCCCCAGAAACTATTTTTAAATGCCCTTACAAGTGATATATGCAATATTTTAAGAAAGTAATTTCTGAATGTGGGTCAATTAAGTAAAAAGAGAATTTGGTGGTGAGTAATAAATTTATTATCTTTTCTGCTTTTAAAATAAATTTTGTTGCCGGGCGATGGTGGCGCACGCCTTTAATCCCAGCACTCGGGAGGCAGAGGCAGGCGGATGTCTGTAAGTTCGAGACCAGCCTGGTCTACAAGAGCTAGTTCCAGGACAGGCTCCAAAACCACAGAGAAACCCTATCTCAAAAAAAAAAAACAAAACAAAACAAAACAACAACAACAAAAAATAATTTTTGTTTTCTAATTTAATTTTCTTAGTAAAAAAGAGACCTAAAAAAAAAAAAACCCTATATTTCTTACAAGCCAGAAGAACTCTGCATTTTAAAAGCATATTTCTGGCACCAGAAATCTAACTAGCAAGTGTAGGCCTTAGGAAGAATTCAGGTCATCTTCAGCATAAGCTTCCAATGGAGGAAAAACATCAAACAGCTTTATCCAACTATGATGTCTATGAACCACAACAACTCTTTACATTAGTGGCATGCATACATTGGTGTTAACCAGTAGCTCTTTAATTGGACTTAAGATCCATGCAATAGAGAAACCATACCTGGCATTGGAAATCCAGCCAGCTACTCAGTTCAGCAAGTCGTGGATCTTAGATGATAACCTATAATCACCACTTTATTTCAACAACATAATCCCTAATTATAAACAATTATATTTATATTAAGAGATGTGTAGTCTTCATCCTTCATCAAGGAAATTTTGCTTTGAAACAGACACAGGCCACTACAGAAAACAACAATTAATCAAAATACAGAGTAATAGATCCCAGTCCCAATAGAAACATAAAAAAAAAAAAAAAAAAAAAAAAAAAAAAAAAAAAAAAAAAAAACCTTCTTGCACTTAAATTCAGGGAAACTTGCAGAGAAGAAATGATTTTTAAGACCCATGGTCTAGAAACTTGCTGTGAGATAATGCATTCTGGTAACATCAGAAGCTACATACATAAAGTCTCACCAACATGACTGCCCATACATGAGCTAATCAAAGACGAAAGCAGTAGACATGCTATTATAGACAGTGGAAAGTTCATGGGACCTCAGCCCTGCACAAAGATACTACAGATAACAAAGGAGTACTGAGAATCAGAGAAATATTCCTCCCCCAAGAAAGTTAGTTATTCAGTACCAAATGGTCAGGTCTAAATGCTCTTTCTAATTTCTTAATGAATTTTATAAATCTGGAAGTAAAAGTAAGTACTAGCATCCTAAGTAACAGGTAACATATGGTCTGGGCTTTCTGAAAATGTGGAGAAATTTTAGACTTCCAACTGGATTCTACAAGTAGCCCATCTCTCAAGTCTTACTCAGAATTACAGTAGAATAACAAAAAACACAGACGTTCTCACACACAGAGACACACACTGCTTTGTGGAACATGCCTATGAATAACCCTCAATCCTGAAGCTATTATGAGATGATTGACGAGACAGTACTGTAAGCAAGTCAATTTTATTGTCAGATATTTGTTATTAGTAGTTTGCATCACATAACTGAAACCCCTTGTTTGATTAAGCATTAAATGTCACTTTGGTTGATTTACATTGTTTGTATGAAAATGAGTTGAATCACTCTTTGGCAGTGAGTTAAAAGGGAAGTCTCTGCCAAAGAAGGAAGAAATACATTGAATTGACCATGGTGGCCTTCACTTTTCACTAGAATATTTCATAAGAGAAATCTTGGTGACAATGTGCCAATAGTTTGTAAAAATGAACCAAATTAATTGCTGTGTTCCTAATAAATAAGCATGGATCCTAGGGTTCAATCTTTAACATTAAGTAAACTCGGAGTGGTTGTACAAAGCTATAATTCCTGTACTTTAGAAGTAGGAACAGAATGATCAGAAGTTCAAGGTCATTTTGGCTAAAGAAGATTCTAAGCCAGTATGTACTATGAGATTCTGTCACCAGACCATTATCATCATCATCGTAATCACCATCCTCATCAACATCACCTTGAAGTATCTGGTAATTCATTTCAAGACTGAATTTAGGGCATCTAGGTTGTTTCCAGGTTTGGGCTATTACAAACAATGCTGCTATGAACATAGTTGAACAGATACTTTTGTCATTTGATGGGGCATCTCTTGGGTATATTCCCAATAGTGGTATTACTGGATCTTGGGGTAGGTTGATCCCAAATTTCCTGAGAAATCGCCACACTGATTTCCAAAGTGGTTGCACAAGTTTGCATTCCCACCAGCAATGAATGAGTGTGCCCCTTTCTCCACAACCTCTCCAGCAAAGGCTATCATTGGTGTTTTTGATTTTAGCCATTCTGACAGGTGTAAGATGGTATCTCAAAGTTGTTTTAATTTGCATTTCCCTTATCGCTAAGGAGGTTGAGCATGACCTTAAGTGTCTTTTGGCCATTTGAATTTCGTCTGTTGAGAATTCTCTGTTCAGTTCAGTGCCCCATTTTTTTATTGGGTTAATTAGCATTTTAAAGTCTAGTTTCTTGAGTTCTTTATATATTTTGGAGATCAGACCTTAGTCTGTTGCAGGGTTGGTGAAGATCTTCTCCCAGTCAGTGGGTTGCCTTTTTGTCTTAGTGACAGTGTCCTTTGCTTTACAGAAGCTACTCAGTTTCAGGAGGTCCCATTTATTCAATGTTGTCCTTAATGTCTGTGCTGCTGGGGATAAACGTAGGAAGTGATCTCCTGTACCCATATGTTGTAGAGTACTTCCCACTTTTTCTTCTATCAGGTTCAGTGTGTTCAGACTAATATTGAGGTCTTTAATCCATTTGGACTTGAGTTTTGAGCATGGTGATAGATATTTATCTATTTTCATTCTTCTACACGTTGACAACCAGTTCTGCCAGCACCATTTGTTGAAGATGCTCTCTTTTTTCCATTGAATACTTTTAGCTCCTTTATCAAAAATTAGGTGTTCATATGTATGTGGGTTAAAATCAGGGTCTTCTACTCAGTTCCATTGATCGACTTCTCTGTTTTTATGCCAATACCAAGCTGTTTTCAATACTGAGGCTCTGTAATAGAGTTTGCGGTCAGGGATGGTAATGCCTCCAGACGATCCTTTATTATATAAGATTGTTTTGGTTATCCTGGGTTTTTTGTTTCTCCATATAAAGTTGATTAATGTCCTCTCAAGATCTGTGAAGAATTTTGATGGGATTTTAATGGGGATTGCATTAAGTGTGGAATATATACATATTAGAGTACTACTCAGCGGTAAACAACAATGACTTCTCGAATTTTGCGTGCAAATGGATGGAAATAGAAAACACTATCCTGAGTGAGGTATCCCAGACACAAAAAGAGTAACATGGGATGTACTCACTCATAATCGGTTTCTAGCCATAAATAAAGGACATTGAGCATATAATTTGTGATCCTAGAGAAGCTAAATAAGAAAGTGGACCCAAAGAAAATCGTATAGTCATCCGCCTGGAGAGGGGAAGTAGACAAGATCGCAGGGCAAAAACTGGGAACTTGCGGGTGAGGTGGCATGGGGCAAAGGGGAAATGGGATGAGAAACATGAGAAGGGGAGGATGGGTGGAGCTCGGGGTATTGGGATGGTTTGGATATAGGAAGGGTAGATACGTGAGCAGCGAAGTATATATCCTAACTAAGGGAGCCATCTTAGGGTTGGCAAGAGACTTGACTCTAGAGGGGTTCGCAGGTGTCCAGGGAGATGGCCCCAGCTGGTACCTTGGGCATCTGAGGAGAGGGAACCTGAAATGACCCTATCCTATACTGATGAATATCTTACATATCACCTTAGAACCTTCATCTGGCGATGGATCGAGGTAGAGACAGAGACTCAATTTGGAGCAATGATCTGAGCTCTTAAGGTCCAAGTGAGGAGCAGAAGGAGGGAGAACATGAGCAAGGAAATCAGGACCGCGAGGGATGCACCCACCCACTGTGACAGTGGAACTGATTTATTGGGAGCCCACCAAGGCCAGCTGGTCTGGGACTGAATAAGCATGGGTTGAAACTGGTCTCTCTGAGCATGGCGGACAATGAAAGCTGATGAGAAGCCAAGGACAATGGCACTAGGCTTCGATCCTAATACATGAACTGGCTTTGTGGGAGCTTAGCCTGTTTAGATGCTCACCTTCCTGGACATAGATAGAAGACCTTCGTCTTCCCGCAGGGCAGAGAATTTGGACTGCTCTTCAGTATCCAGAGGGAGGGGGAATGTTGTCGGGGGAGGAGAAAAGGAGTGGGGATAGGGGGAGGGAAGTGGGGGGAGGGGGCAATATTTGGGAGGAGGGGAGGGAAATGGGAAACGGGGAGCAGGTGGAAATTTTAATTAAAAAAGAATAAAAATAAAAATAAAAAAAAGACTGAATTTAGTTTACTGTAGGGACTAGGTCTTGACTTATGACTGACTAGCTTGATGACTTTCCACAGAATTATTCTACAACCAATTGTAAATGATACAGTATAGTATTAGTACACTGATATTTTGTGAATCAATTCTTTATACGTTTCAAATGTTGATTGCCAAGTAGCAAACAAAGACTTACAAAATTAGAGGAATGAATAAAATTTCATCATTCCCAGGGATTAGTGTGCAATAAAAACTTCTAATCCAGAATCCTATTTTAAAATATAAATTCTTCTTGAAGGAAAGATACAAAGGAACACCTAAAATCCAGTGTGAATATGGTTTAAGGACACCCTTTTGTATCATCAAGGGATATCTGTTGATTTAGAGGTCACTTAAAAATGGAAGAAATTTTAAAAAAAATCAAAAGATTATAGAATTAAGGCAAGCTTGGCTCAAACTTGAAGATAGCATTAAAGAAGGGAAATATAACAACCATTTTGAATCTCATTTAATCACATCATTTTTCCTAACATAAAAATATCTATTGACATGACAGGTGAGAACATAAATTTATTAATAAAATGTTGTATAATCTCTTTGTAATAAAGGATCATTTTCATTAAGTAGAAATGATACTTGGTAGGTAGAAGATTTACTGAGCTGGTTTTAATTTTACTTGCCAAATGACTTCCAGTGAGTTAAATCGAATGATCATTTTTGTCTTCATTTAACAGAAGCATCACTGTCATTTAACAGATTTGATGGTTCCTTTAGCCTGTGAAATACCCTGCTCAACTGGATGCTGGGTGAATATATTCTCATGTTTATTCTCCTTCCTTAATGCTTGTTCCTGTTCACTAGACTCCACTGTATAAAAAATGAACAAGTCAAAACAGTCAAGCTCCCAGAGCCACATCTTATACATTCTCACCTCTTTAACTATGTTTTCTTCAAATATTCTGTAATTTTATGTGTTACTTTTATATTAATGATTCTCTTTGAATTTTGTAAATGTGAACTGTGCATTTTACTTATTCAGAAACAATTGTTTGATTACAAGTAACTTAAAAACTTAAAATATCTATAACATACACACACACACACACACTTTTTTTTTTCAAATGGCACAGTAGTTCACAAAAGTCAGGAATAGGAAGTGAGTTAGGACAGGAGAGTGTGGGGAAATTGGTTGAGTTCCTTTATGGCTGTCCCTCTCCTTCCCTTTTACCTTGGGAGAATTTTCTCCACTTCTCTGCTCAGGTGCTCTCATAAGACACTGACTCTGTACTTGATCTAATTTTGAATTCTGAACACAAGACTTAATAGGACCAGATCGTCCTTGGAATATAGTCTCTTTTGATATGTTCTGCCCCATAAACTCTAGGCATGGCAAGTCTTATAGTCTGAAGACTTCATGTTGCCACTTCTGTGAAAAGTGAAGTTTCATAGAAGAGACTGAGTAAGAAAAGACCACTGTATGTGACATTTAGGCTCCATCATTGTTTCCATGGTAGGTGGTGCTTCCTTTTTTGACCTACTGAACATAGACAATCTCTTATCCACTTTTGCTCTCACGCTCACTTGGGTAATGTTGATTCTCCCTGGAGTAGCGCATCCATTTTCACTGAACACTGTTTCTATGACCATTATGCTGCCAAATAACCCATGAAAGAAGCTCTTGTGCTTGTTCCTTTCCATTTTCATATTTTTTAACTTACTATTTACACATATATGCCTGTGTGAGTTGTGTGCTCGTGTATATGTGTAGGTGTCTAGAAGGCTAGAAGCACTGAGATTATAAGCATTTTTGAGCCTCTGGTCTTGATGCTGGGGTCTGAACACTGGTACTCAAGAAAGAGCTGGAAGTGCTCTTAAATGCTTAGCCATCTCTTTAGCCCCATCTCCAGTTTAAAACAGGGTAGTTTTTAAGAAGATTTAAACAGCTCAGGCAAAGACATCACACAAGAATGCTGTTCATAAGGGCTTCCAGTGTGGTGAGTCAGTAAGAAAACAATTCCAAACACCTGCAAAAAGAATTAGCACAACTTTCTTCTTTCCTACAAGTTCAAAGTTAATAAAACAAAGAATCAATACATATAATACATCTAATAGAAGCAATATAACAATTACTTCCCCCAAAATAAATTGTCTGAGTATTATTTTTTGTGGTTAATTTGTTTTGTATCCCAAGATAACTTTTCTGTGTCAGTTTGGAAGAATGTTGGTGATATAGATACACAACATACAAAAGTAGTAAATATTCTATGATGGTTTTCAATTGATGTTTGTGTAAAGCTCTTAATTGTCTATATATGGTGGATTATATCAATGCTCATCAAATGTTAGTTAATACTATTATTTCTCTTGGTTTTGTCATGACTATCAATTTACATAGAGGTTATGTGTACAAGGATATGGTTTGTGTGTGTGTGTGTTGCATTTGTGATAGATGATAGAAACAGGAAGTTTCCTTGCTACGTGCTATATTCAATCCATGTGCTCATTCCAAGTTTCCTAATTTCTCTGGATATACTTTGACTTCATGACCTTCGTAACTGATAGGATGATAGTTGTGTTGCAAGATTATTGTAAATTTGGTGCTCTCATAATTAAATTTACATAGTACATCAAATTTAAAATAAATAGTTTTTTCTTTTCAAAATTGATAAGCATTGTAGAATTACTCTGATATTATAGAAACATACAGTCTTCAGACTTTTGGCTTATTCATACATTTTTATTAACCTGAACTCTTGGTTTCTTTTTCCACTTTTCATTACTTGTTTAATAAGTTGCTGTCCATTGCTTCCTCCATTTCTTTGGTGATGCTTCTCACTTGGTTGGGGTAGCTATAGGGACTCTTCTCACTCTACTGAATTTGCTTTGTCTTTTGACATAATTCCATCATTCTTTAGGAATCTCCCTACTTTCTGATTGTAAGGTGTACCAGAGTTGTCATATATTCCTGGTGACATAAACCTGGGATTGACACCATTTTTTAATGAGTGTTATTTTCTTTATTTGGCCAAATATCTTGTGTGTAGCAATCATCACATCTCTGCCTCTTTTGTTCTTTTTATTTCTGCTGTGTTTTCCCTATTGAGTATGTTAGTTTGTCTTTCTCTGTCTCTGTCGAATAATTTCCTTACTCAACATCACAAAACCTTACACCTTACTCCTCTTGGCTCTAACACATCCTTCCACACCATTTGAACTCTGAGTCTGCGAGTTATTATTTTTTCTTTCTTTGGTGACAAGTTTTTCACTATTTAGGCTCTAATACACTGTCATACAGCAGTAATGCAGTCCCTTACCACCCTCACTATGGCATCTACTTTCTTTTAACTACTTAAAACCCCCAAAATTAAATGCTCAGAAATAGAAGATGCCTATGTTGATTTTCACTAGCTGACAACAATGTTGCAGTGTTTTATTTTTTATGTTGTATAAGCAGAAATTGTTTTGCTGGCACAATGTAAAGAGAAAGGAATCAGAAAACAGGGGTTTTATTCTCAAGAAATTGTCAGGGTATTTGGAGAGACAAGACAGCTCATTATATCTTTGCAATAATTTTTAAGACATATATTAGTACCCTTAACTGAGCATAGTTATTAAGAATATGAACTTATTTTTTTTGAGGAGATAATTTCTCAGCTGTTCTAAAATACTATAAATGGAACTGAAGAGAAAAAAGCTAATGTAAGAATTTAGGATGCTAAGCAATTCTAGAAAGTCACAGTGACAAATTATACTCCTTTCTCTCTGACTTTTTCTGCTTCGGAATGAAAGAATAGCATAGATGATACCCTTTTGGGAAATAAAATCATATTAATTTACATCATTATAATGCTGCTGGGAACCAACAACCCAGAAAATAACCAAAACCTTCTCACATAATAATTTCACAAACACGCCAACTGTTTTCAATTCATAAATACAATGTCATACCATGTTGATGACTTTTACTCTTAGAGAATTTGTTCAGATTATAATGTTTAAAACCTTGGTGAAACATATAAGATGAATATCATATATTTACAAACTAAATAGATACAATGATAAGTACAAAAGTGTGTGGAAAGATAGGTGTCATATGAAGAAGTAGTGCCGTAGTAATGATAATCATGTCTGTGCCTGTTCTTTCTGACAAGCCTTGACTGAGCACTCTTAAGTAATCTGAGACTTCTGAAACTGCAAGGTGCAGAAATACAAATGGGAACAGCTGGATGTAAGGCCACCATGAAGCTAGAATTTTCTTTTTATTTTTTCATCCCTTGTTTGTCCTTTGATACCTCACACTCATTCTGAGAACTAATCAATTTTCAAGATCAGACAGGAGAAGCCCTACCCTCAGTGTATGGCAACTTCTTCAGCAAAGGGAAGGGTCTTCCTCAGCAAAACTGAAAACTTTCTGACAAAAGCCTGTTTGGAAGCACTTAGGTCTCATGATATCATCCCATTAATTCAATTTTTGCAAAGGTGAGTTGAAATTAGTTTTTGTCTAAGTGTTTGATGCACCGCATCATTATTGAAAACTCTGACTGTTGGTAGGAATTAATACGTGATGAAGTCATGGTAGATCTTTAACATTTTCCATTATAAAGAAAGGTAGCAAAGAGCTGATAGAAAATTGCCATTATGAGTACCTGATGCGAATCCATATTCTTTGTCATTTATAAGTGGGTTTCAATCAACCCAGACAAAGGTAAATTTGGGACCTAGAGTCATATTACAGAGTAGCACAGTTTCAAGTAACCATGTTTGTTGTAAATGATCTCACAGGAAAAGGCTAACAAGCCAAGCCATAGAAGGGATGAATTAGCACATGGTGCACAGTCCCTATGATGAGAAAGGGCTAGCCAGGAAATATTTTACATGGAAAATATTACAGGTAATTCATCAACTCTAATTTAATAACAAAAAAAGGGGAACAGGGAAAAAAAACTATAAGGATGTACTGGGTCAAATTACAAGTCATCAATGACTTAGAACTAGATGAGAAAGAATTGGAATATTAAAATATATGTATTTATTGAAAAATTAAACTGAACTTTGTTCTTTAGTGTGCCTGGATAGACTATCATATTCAAATTATATAGAAGAACTAAATCATGTTATATCTTTCATATGGAAAAGAGTAATCACTAATGAGAACTTCAAATGTAAATTTTATAGTATATATGGTAAGTGACATATTATAAAATATAATAGTATATGTCTTATAATGGAATATATAATAGCTATAACTTAATATAATAGGTAGACAGCTATAGTTTTGAGGTGTATTCTCTTCTCCATATTGTTTTGTCCAAGATTGATCTGAATCTTGAAGTTTTTAAGCATAGCTCAAAGGAAGAGAAATCTAATATAGTGAGGCAACAATAATCACCACGGAGATGAAAAACCTATAACTGCATAAAAATCCATAATTATAAGAAATGGAATGTGGGTGCTTCCATCAGTTGTTGGATGACGGTTCTATAATGACAATTAAGGTAGTCATCAATCTATTATAGGAAAAGTCAGTTTAGGGGTCCTCTCCACTGTTGCTTAGGGTCCATCCTTATGCATTTCTGGGAAATTCCCTAGTGCCATGTTTCTCGCTAGCTGTTTAATGGCTCCCTCTATGAAGATATCTCTTTCCTTTCTCTCCTTCACTGTCCTTCCCCCTTTGTGAACGTCCTGATCCTTCATGTTTTCCTCCTCCCTCTTCTTCTTCCTTCCGGCTTCCTTTCCACCCCCCCCCCATTTTCTTATGAGGCCTTGTCTGTTCCCCTTCCCAGGGCAATCCATGCATGTATGTCTCTCTTAGGGTTATCCTTGTTACCTAGCTTCTCTGGGATTGTGGACTATAGGCGAGTTATCCTTCACTCTATGTCTAATATCTACGTAAGAGGACATAGAAAATATGAACACTCATACCACAAGGACATTTGCTTAATTGTGTTAAGAGCAGCATTATTCATAATAGCCAGAACCAGGAGACAATCTAGATGCCCCTCAACTGAGAATGGGTAAATAAAATATGGGACATTTATACAATGTAGTACTACTTAGTGGTAAAAGAACATCTTGAAATTTGCATGCAAATGGATGGAGCTAGAAAAAAACATCCTGAGTGAGGTAATCCAGACCTAGAAAAGTAAGTCTGCATTTGATCCCCGGTACTGACACACAAAATTCTAGTAGTGGACATGTGAACCAGTTTACTGAGTCCTCTTGGTGAATTCGAAACCAGTAAAAGACATTGTCCAGCCAAACTGTAGATGGCCCTTGTTGAAAGACCCCTAAGGTTGATCTTCAGTTCCCACACTCATGCCTACGCTGCTATCACCACCAAAACATGTAAACAAATACACACAAAAAGGGAAAGAAAAGAATGTGTATAAAATTGAACTTTCAGAACTCAGCAGATGATTATATTAACATAATTTCAGGTCATTTTTTTTATAAAAAATAAGAGACAAAGAATTATACAATGAATTAACACCATCATATGGATTTGTTTAATCCAATATGCCCAAACACAGCAGAAAGGCTGTGTGAGAAGCTATAGGAAGGTGCAATCATGAAGCACCAAGGGAGAGAGACGTCAAAGTTAACCACCAGTGCCTTCTTCCCCACAACACTCCATTGCAAAGGACTGTTTTAGACATGTTCTGTATGCACAGTGTTTAAAGAATGAGTCTCAGGACAATGGCCTGATACTGACACTAAGCAAAAACTACCCACGTATGGGTGTCCCTTTCTCAGTGGGGGAGGGAGTGGTCCTCTCATTGCCTTAACCAATATCCAGGGCACGGAATATTGCTCACTGGGTCTGGATATGTCTTTCTCAAAGGAGAGGTTCTTCTAATTGTTAACCAACAGCAAAGGCATTGGTTTCTACTCACTGGATCTGGATGCATCTTTGTCTCATTGCCTCAGCCACTCCTGAAGACATTGGGTGTATCTTTCTGTGTAGTGTGAGTTGCGGGCCTGCTTTTCGTCCTGCCCGGCTCCTGCATGGCTAGCTTTACACCAGAAATAACAACACACAGATTGTATTCTTTTAAACACTGCTTGGCCCATTTCTGTTCATGTGTGTAGCACCCCAAGGTGCACTTACTGGGAAGATTCTAGCCTACATCCATCCTGGGTCAGAGCTTCATCATGTCTGCTCTGGAGAGGAGAGCATGGCGTCTGTCTCTCAGAGGTGCTACCCTCCATCTGAGCTCACTTCCTCTTCCTCCCAGCATTCTATTCTGTCTACTCCACCCACCTAAGGGATGGCCTATCAAATGGGCCAAGGCAGTTTGTTTATTGACAAATGACCTTCCTCCATCATTTCTGATAAGTGCAGACATTCTCTTTGTCTCAATAATCTTTAAGGTGCTGTATTTCACTCATAGAGTGATCTAGGCACACCTATTTCACTAGGGTTTTCTTCTATTGTTTCAACAAATCTCAAAACCTTAGTTTCTGGAAGAAAGAAATGTTCTGCCTACATTTACTCCAGATTCAACAAAGAAGAAAAAGCCTTTTACAGACAGGAAAGGCACCACCCATTTAAGGATCTAGAGCTCACATCCCTGTCTTCCCATCCCAGTATACACAATTTCCCTGGAGCTGATGTCCATAATTGTTTTAGCTCCTGCATGGAAAATCTGGTGGACAGTTAAGGAGCAGGTGACAACTTGTGACTATTCCAAAAATGGCTTGTCATTGGTTGTAATGTGTCTCTTCTGCAGTCATCTGTAATTTTTGCAGACAGTTAAAGAGAAAAAAGGGTATGAAACTCTTGTTTTCACATCATCTGGATGCCATCTCCTGTCACTATTGACGGGGAATACTGCAAAGTTTTCTGCTTCTAAAAAGTAAAACTGTACTAAAAATACAGGGCTAACTAAAATCAGAAACAAGACAAGGCTATCCACTATTATCATGCCTATTCAACATAGTTCTTGAAGTTCTGACAAGAGCAATAAGACAACAAAAGGAGATCAAGGAGATTCAAATTGGAAAGGAGTAAGTTAAACTTTTGCTATTTGCAGATTATATGATAATATACATAAGTGATCCCAAAAAATTACCAGAGAACTCCTACAGCTGATAAATACCTTCAGTAATGTGACAGGATACAAGATCAACTAAAAGAAAAAAATCAGCAGCCCTCCTATATACAAATGGTAAAGGGGCTGAGAAAGAAATCAGAGAAACATCACCATTCACAATAGCCACAAATAACATACAATATCTTGGGGTAACACTAACCAAACAAGTAAAAGGCCTGTTTGACAGGCACTTTAAGTGTCTGAAAAATAAGTTGAAGAAGATATCAGAAAATGGAAAAATCTCCCATGCTCTTGAATAGGTAGGATCAATATAATAAAAATGACAGTCTTACCAAAAGCAATCTATAGATTCAATGCAATCTCCATCAAAATTCCACCACAATTCTTCACAGATGTTGAAAGAACAATATTCAACTTCATATGGTAAAAAAGCCCACAATAGCTGAAACAATACTTTACAATAAAAGAACTTTCAGAGGCATCACCATCCCTGATATCAAGCTCTGTTATAGAGCTAGGATAATTAAAACAGCTTGGTATTGGCATAGAAACCAACAAGTTGGCCAATGGAATTGAATCGAAGAACCGGATATTAATTCACACACCTATAAATACCTGATTTTTGACAAAGAAGGTAAAATTATAAAATAGAAAAAAGGAAGCTTCTTCAACAAATGGTGCTAACATAATGGGATGTCAACTTGTAGAAGAATGCAAATATCTACCCCCATGCATAAACTCAAATCCAAATGAATTAAAGACCTCAATACAAATCTGACCAAACTGAACCTGGTAGAAGAGAAAGTAGGAAGTAGCCCTCATTGCATGGGCATAGGAAACCATTTCCTAAATATGATACCAGTAGCACAGACCCTGAGAACAAAAATAAAAATTGGACCTCCAGAAACTGAGACACTTCTGTAAAATAAAGGACACAGTCAATAAGACAAAAAGGCAGCCTACTGAATGTGAAAAGATCATTATCAACCCCACATTAGACAGAGGATTGATCTCCAAAATATATAAAGAACTCAAGATTCGAGATTATACATCAAAATTCCAAATAATCCAATTAAAAAATAGGGTACAGAACTTAACAAAGAATTCTCTACAGAACAATCTCAAATGGCCGAAAGACATTTAAAGAAGTGCTTAGCTATCAGGGAAATGCAAATCAAAATAACTCTGAGAGCACATCTTACACCAGTCAGCATGGTTAATGTCAATAGCTTATGCTGGAGAGGATGTGGAGTAAGGGGAACACTCCTTCATTGCTGGTGGGTATGTAAACTCACACAATCACTCTGAAAATCAGTATGGCAATTTCTTAGAAAATTGGGAATCAACTTACCTCAGGACCCAGAAATACCCCTCTTGGGCAAATCCCCCAAGAATGCTCAATCATACTATAAAGGACTTTTGTTCAACTATTTTCATAGAAGTATTATTTATGATAGCCAAAACCTCGAAACAACCTAGATGCCCCTCAACAGAAGAATGGATAAAGAAAATGTGTTACATTTACACAATGGATTACTACTCAGCAGTAAAAATTGTCATCATGAAAATTACATGCAAATGGATGGAACTAGAAAGAAACATCCTGAGTGAAGTAACCTCGACCCAGAAAAATGAACATGGTGTATACTCACTCATAAGTGGATACTAGCTGTAAAGCAAAGGATAACAAGCCTATAGTCCATGATCCTAAAAAGCTAAGTAAGAAGGTGAACACTAAGAAAAACAGACATAAATCCTCATGGAAGGGGGAAATAGATAAGATCATATGACAAAATTAGCAGCATGGGGGTGGGGGAAGAAGGAAGGGCAGAAGAGGAAGAGAAGAGGAGAAGGGGAGGGGGAAGGAGAACTTGAGAAAACAGGATAGACAAGGTGGAGGAAGGACAGACATGAGAACAAGGAAAGAGATAATTAGATTGAGGGAGGAGTTATGGGGCTAGCAAGAAACCTGGCAATAGGGAATTCCCAAGAATCCACAGGGATGACCCCAGCTAAGATTCTAAGCAGTAGAGGAGAGGGTGCCTGATCTCTCCTTGCCCTGTAGTCATATTGATGAAGATCTTAAATGTCATCATAGAACATTTATCCAGCAACTGATGGAAGCAGAGGCAGAGACCCACACTGGAACACTAGGCTGAGCTCCCAAAGTCCAAATGGAGAGTGGGAGGAGCTAGAATATGAACAGAGAGGTCAAGACAGTTGTATGACTGGGACAAACTGAGGGGCTACTGGCAGTGGCACCAGGATTTATCCCTACTACTCATACTGGCTTTTTGGGAACCTATTCTCTTTGGAAGGATACCTTGCTCAACCTAGGTATTAGCAGGGAGGACTGATGTTGGACCTTCTTCAAAGTAATGTTCCTTACTCTCTCTGAGGAGTGGATGGGGTTTGTGGTGGGGAGTAGATGTGGGGAATGGGAGGAGGGAGGTGTGGGAACTGCAGTTGGTGTGTGGAATGGAGAAAGATTTTTTTTTTTATAAAATAAGATAAATTATTAAAAAATACGGGGCTAAGAAAACAGTTTGTGTATGTCCTCACAGACCATTGTACTTCTCCTTCTGTATAGTGAATAATGCTGTCAGCCTCATTTCTGAGAGAGAATCCCCAAGTTCTCCCAACATTATCTGGTATTTTATCTTTATAAAGTTTCTTTTCTTACTTAACCCTTCTTTAATTTTCTTATTTCCAGTGCCCTAACCAGGGTATGCCTCCCTAAAAGAACGTCCAAATCTAAACACCTCTTTGAGTTTTGTAAATCATATGACCTGGAGTCATAAATTTCACTGATTTTCTACTTACACAATTCATGGGATGCAGTCCTGCTCTTGCTACAGTATTATGGTAAGTGCTTGATTTGGAAGGAACATGATGAAAAATGAGAACAGAGGAGGAGGGCAAAATGGCATACACTTCTAATCCCAGCACTGTGCTCTCAAGGTGCACAAAGGCAGATCACTGAGTTCCAAGCCAACCTGATCTACAGAATGACTTCTAGGACAACCAAGGCTACACAGATAAATACTTGTCTTGATAAAACAAAGTTGATAGGCAGGTAAAAAATGCAAACAAGATAAGTAATAGTCATAAATATGACTGATTTATAAAATGTGAAAACAGCAGAAAAACAAAGCAAACAAAAAAGAAGGAACATGATGAAATTATTAATTAAAGAAACAATCATACAGTATTAATCAGTAAGAGTTGTGTATTGCATTTTTTGTTTGTTTGTTTATTACTTTGTTATTTGAGACAGGATTTCTCTGTAGCTTTGGAGCCTGTCCTGGAACTCGCTCTTGTAGTCCAGGCTGACCTTGAACTCACAGAGATCTGTCTGCCTCTGATTCCCAGGAGCTGGGATTAAAGGCATGTGCTACTACCACCCGATGTGAACTGCATTTTTTAAAAAAAAAAATCAATAGAAGGGAAGATACTACATGACTATCTATGTTGTCACTCACATGTTTAATTGCTGCATAAATGCTGCACTCAATCTGGGACTAACCGTATATTGAATCTGCATGCTTGCTATTCTCAGAAACTGTCCTGTCCCACAATAACCACCATCCCTTTCCATTCCACTGCGCATCATGTAAACAGGAGACTCAGAGTGACAGTATCTGTGAAACCAGTTTGAGCCAAATGCAGTTTAAATTTAAATTGCCAACTCGATAAAACTATCCATTCTCACAGTGCCCTAAGCAAGGATTTGAATTGTTCTTTGGAAGCCAGACAGAGGTGAATCCACAACAAGCAGAAAAGTGCTAAAAGCTGCATTAAACAAGTCTCAGGCATATGAAAACTGTCTCAGCAAGCGTTTGCTGTCGGATCAGAGTCTAAACAATGAAAACATCTTACTCCATACTATAACACCAGATGCTCTTTTTTTATTGTTTTTGCTTTTGCTTTCAATTATGAGAGTAATTCCAGTATTAAACAGCAAAAGAGTTTCTAAATACCCCAGAAACATACCGTCACATTATAACGTTTTCGTTACCCTGATATTATTTAGCAAAGCTTGAAAACCTATGTTTTGTTCTCGTTCCCAAAATTCTATTTTATTCTTTGAACTTTCAAAATTAATTCATGGAATGCTAAATTTTGAGCAAAATTTAAAACTAATCAATATGTTTCTCTTGCATGGTGCAAAAAGCGTGTTTTTTATGTTTTCTAAGACTTCAGAATATGAATCTTAACCATTCTATTCTACAAGGTTCATGCTGAATGACTAATAAGGAAATTCTGAAATTAAACAAAACACATATTCCAAAGAACCTTGACAAGGAAGTTCTGAAAACACATAGATAGCTTTAATTTACTCTTATGGTCCCTAAACAATCAAAAGTATACAGAAAAAAAGTAAGAACGAAACAAGATAGAGTTACATGGAAAGATGATTTCAAACAAATAAATTTCCTTTTATCTACTCATTTGTAGGCAAAACCAAATTGTTAACCTTATTTGAATTTCAATTTTAAATATAGTTCCACCAAAATATATCCCTTGCATATCAGGTCAAACCCAGTATAATCTAGTGTATAATCTGCATTCCTGTGAGGTAGGCAAGTCATTCTCAATGGTGATGTGTCCTTTCTGTGAACAAGTATAAATCTGGGTAAGTTATCTACCCACATGCATTTGTCGTGACACTTCGTGAGTCCTCATGAGTCTGACAGAGCATGCAAAGGCGCGGCATGCAACCTGCTCTGATAATCCCAGATCACTTCATTTCTTATATTTTAGAGTTACATGTCATTTTTTTTTGAAATTTTCTTTTTACTTATCATATTATACTATGTAAGAATCTCTTCCCACTTCTGAAATGATGGCAAATCTTTGCACCTTGCTTAGTAATTTTCTTGTCAGAATCGATTTTGCTCAGTATATTGAATACAAGACACAGACTGTCATTGTTACTTTATCTAAAACACGAGGCACAAGTGTTTGAAGTTTTAGAAGTATTGTTGACTTCTTATGAAAGAAACTCCTCAGGTTATGTGATAGCTCCAATTGTCACTGCCTCTTCAAGGCAAGGATTCTGAAAGTGAGAAATATTTCTATTAATGTTTCTATAGACTTGAGCAATTCAATTCCCACTAAAGGAATATCATCATTTCTTGACTCATTTAAAATTGATTCATTGAGATAACTTTGATTGGTACAATGAACTGTGAGTTATTTCAGTTCTTGACATGGTTGAAGCTATATGTGACTCATTTTTACTGAACAACTACTAACAGATGGTTGTGAGGAATTTTCATGTGGACAAATGTGTGAGATCTTGGGAAAATATGAAGATATGCATATCTGGTTTGGCTTGGAGAATCTCAAATCCAGTGAAAATCAACTAAATTCTATTACCACACCAGATGAAAACTGCATTTCCACACTCAATATGTTTTTTTTAAAATACTTAAAAGTGATTAAATATAAATATGCATGTATTCCATGCATTCCAAGCATCAAGAAAACAAACACTTGTCAGGAAATTGTTACAGCAGACTCCTTGATGACTCATCAGCCCCATTGCGGTAAGAATGGCAAGAAAAGCTATCCCTCTGAGGTAGTTTGAATGCAATTGCCCCCCATAATTTCACAGGGCATTGCGCTTTTAGGAGGTATAGCTTTGTTGGAGTTGGTAGGGCCCTGATGGAAGAAGTGTGGCACTGTGGGAGTCAGCTGTGAAGTTTCTTCTGCTCAGGACACTGCACAATATCTCAGCTGACTTCCTGTTCCCTGCAAGATGTAGGATAGGACTCTGAGGTACCTCTCCAGTACTATGTTTGCCAGCATGCAGTTATGCTCCTATCATGATGAAAATGGACTGAACCTCTGAAACTGTAAGTGAGTCATACAAATTAAATGTTTTCATTTATAAGAGTTACTGTGGTCATGGTCTCTCTTCATAGCAATTGAAATTATAACTAAGAAAACTCTTAAAGGATTTCCCTAAAGTATAATTAGAACTTTGATTTTTTTTTTTTTTTTTTTTTTTTTAGTTTTTGACAATTTCATTTTGTTGCTATTGAAGTCACTTTTGTTCTTTCAGCACAACTTTTTACAACATCAAACAGGAAGAAAAGACATTGTTCAAATGCCAATGTACTCTGTTTGTTATAAGGCAACATTCTCTATCCCAGGTCTTCTGCTTATCAGCTACAATCTTTTTTTTTGTTGTTTATTTATTTATTAAAGATTTCCCCCTCCCCCATCAAGTCCTCCTCCCTCATCATCCCTAAGAGTAATCCGGGTTCCCTGCCCTGTGGGAAGTCCAAGGACCACCCACCTCCATCCAGGTCTAGTAAGGTGAGCATCCAAACTGCCTAGGCTCCCACAAAGCCAGTACGTGCAGTAGGATCAAAAACCCATTGCCATTGTTCTTGAGTTCTCAGTAGTCCTCATTGTCCATTATGTTCAGCAAGTCGGACAAAAAGGCAACCCACTGACTGGGAGAAGATCTTCACCAACCCCGCAACAGACAAAGGTCTGATCTCCAAAATATATAGAGAACTCAAGAAAGTAGACCATAAAGGGCTAATCAACCCAATTAAAAAATGGGGCACTGAGCTGAACAGAGAATTCTCAACAGAAGAAGTTCGAATGGCCAAAAGACATTTAAGGTCATGCTCAACTTCCCTAGCGATCAGGGAAATGCAAATCAAGACAACTTTAAGATACCATCTTACACCTGTCAGAATGGCTAAAATAAAAAACACCAATGATAGCCTTTGCTGGAGAGGTTGTGGAGAAAGGCGTACACTCATCCATTGCTGGTGGGAATGCAAACTTGTGCAACCACTTTGGAAAACAGTGTGGCGGTTTCTCAGGAATTTCGGGATCCACCTACCCCTGGACCCAGTAATACCACTCTTGGGAATATACCCAAGAAATGCCCTATCATACAACAAAAGTATATGCTCAACTATGTTCATAGCAGCATTGTTTGTAATAGCCAGAACCTGGAAACAACCTAGATGCCCTTCAATGGAAGAATGGATGAAGAAAGTATGGAATATATACATATTAGAGTACTACTCAGCAGTAAAAAACAATGACTTCCTGAATTTTGCAGGCAAATGGACGGAAACAGAACTTTGATTTAGGGCAATTTTTTTTTCTAATTTTGGAGAAATTTGTATTTAAATACAAAAAATTGTATTTCAAGTCAGTCTTATTGCAACAACAGAAAATTTCAGATTATTTTTACTTTCACAATATTTAACTAGACAGATATGGAAATAGCTTTTCTAATTCAAATATAAGCTTAACTAAACCAATATGTAAATTCACAGAGCTACTGTGTGTGCTAAGGCTATCAGGACCTTTGGAACCCATAGAGGAAAAGTCTCACTTATTAACATTACAATTTTAGAGAATGACACTAAATAATATGACAATATTCATTAACTTCAAGAGAACGGAAATCAGTACCACCATCATAGAAATTAATATAACTTTAAACATAAAAATTGAATGATGACAACATTTAAAGAGTATTACATTGAAAGCAATAAAGATTTTATTGCATGTCTTTTTTTGTATTCAGAATAGAAATGATGCTCTAGAAAAACAGTGCTTTTGTAGTAGCCCCCATTCTTTAGGTTGCTTTAATTTAAAATTCACAATGAGGCATTTTACAACTGAAATGCGTACTCTGGGTATTTAAACTTGGCATTACAATAGTTGACAATGCAGTCTGCATCCAAATCTTCTAATAGTTTCATTTTTCCTTAATGTTATTGTCTCTCTTTCGTAGAAGTAATCCCTAGTGTAGTTCTCCTCAGCAATGAGCTTAAGACCAGAGAAATCTCACTCGTTAAAGGACTAAAGAACATTTACTATAGTGCAGTATTTACTTTCCAATATACCATATTTCTCTGGTTCCTGAAAAAAAAAAAAAAAAAAAAAAAACCCTTTATCCTTAGCTTTTGAACTCTATAGAAAACATCTAAGTGTCAAATTTAATTCTCTTGAATATTGTTAATACATAGTTATATAAGATTACATATTACCTTGTGTTGACACATTTACCATTGTTATTATTATTATTATTATTATTATTATTATTATCATCATTATTTATCAAATAAGTTGAGAGGCAGAAAAATGGAGGAAGGTAAAAGAAGGATGGTGCCAGCCTCTGTTCTCAACATTTTTGCAGCGTTCTCTTTTAAGACATCTTTCTCATCTCTTCCACTCCATGTAATTTCAGTACACAAAAGAGGCTTCATTCTGGCAGTTATCAGCAATTCTGATTTACATAAATAGTATTGACTTTCACAAAACCTTTGCAGGAGGCAGTTTGACAATGTGTAACCAAAATAAAGCCTTATGGATCTGACAATTCAAAAACAATAACAAAACTCAAGCAGTGTCTGATATGCAAGGTCAATCCAGCAATTAAGAAAGCATCATCAATAGCAACACCTGTAAACTCCAGTGGTGTGGGCACCTGTGCAATTTTCTCTGGCCAACTCCTCAATCAACTATGTCTCATTCTTTTGAGGTTGCTTTTTGGTAAACAGATTTCCGCATAAAAACAATTGGAAGGACTGGATTATTGTTTCTAAATACAGCCATTATTTTCACACAAATGAGAAGGTGGCACATAAAAAACTTGTCACTTTCCCAACTGTCAATATGAAACAAGGAAAAGCAAGGGAGCTTGTCAATACTGGAACTTAGCATTTCAAAAACTTTCTTTCTCACAAGTGAGAGTCCGTCAACTGAGAACAGGAATTCAATAAGGGTCAAGTAAAATTGCAACAACTGCATGTATTCAACTAACAAAATACTTTAATTTGTTTTTAGTTTATTTCTGATATCACATAGAGAAGACCTGACATTAGCACAAAGTTCCTATTGAGAATATTTTCTATCCTTTTAATTCTGCCATTATACTCCTATCAATCTCAGGAGGAAGAGAACTAGCAAATTCACATAGTTCTATTACATACATTAGTACCTAAAGACCAAATAGTGGTTAAGTATTAATACAAATTCAAACCCTAAAAGTCTTAGTTTTAAGTATTAGAATGGTCATGTCCACGAAAGGGTGTCATGTATACAATAGTTATTTTCAGCACAAAGTGCTTTTAATCACTGAATAAAATGTCTTACTGCTAAAAGAGATGGTTTCTTGTAATAAAAATTTATAAAAGTTCTATCCATCCATTTTCAAAGTATTGGTAGTAAGCCAAGAGTTCCAGGTGAGCAGCTGAGTTCATATCCTAACTAAAACATTCATTGGTCTCTTTCATTTCTAGACTGCAGAAAACACCAAGGTTCAGGTAACAAAACAAACAAACAAACAAACAAACAATAAACAATGATAGATGGGCAGCAAGCAAGCATAGCATAGCATTCTTAGAATTAATCAGTTTCACCAGGAAGTTCATCAGAAGGTAGAAAATAAAAGAACTTACTCCATTTGAGAAACAGAATTTGCTCCATATAAATGCAGCTTACTGTAACTTTGTTTTCAACTCACCACCTTGAATATCCCTGCCTGACAGTCTTTTCTTGTCTAGAACAATTATAAAAAGCTGGGTATATTAAGGGGATGGAGGATGGGTATTACATGAAGATGTTGTAATTAAACCCATTGTCTACATTCTCACTAAAGAAAGGATAGGAAGGAAGGAAGGAAGGAAGGAAGGAAGGAAGGAAGGAAGGAAGGAAGGAAGGAAGGAAGGTAACACGCATGGAAGGAATAAAAAGAAAGAGAGAAAAAGAAAGAAGGAAGTAAGGAAGGGAAGAAACATAGGAAGGAACTTTCAAATCTATTCCATTGTTTCTCATCAGAAAAAAAACCTAAATATTTTAAAATAGTCTCTAGATAATAAAGTTCTCCTAAGTACTTTTCAACTCACTCTGTTTTTGTTTGTTTTTTTTTGTTTGTTTGTTTTTGTTTCGAGACTGGGTTTCTTTGTGTAACAGTTTTAGCTGTCCTGGAACTATCACTTGTAGATCAGGCTGGCCTTGAACTTATAGAGATCTTCCTCCCTCCCTGTCCTGAGTGCTAGGATTAAAGGTGTGTTGCACTACAGCCCGGCAAGAAGTTCACTCTTTGAATTTTGGTTGTCCAAATTTCAGAATTATGCCTAGATGAATATATACCTATGTATGAAAATATATACTTTAGTTAATGTTAATTTTCAATCCATCACAGAAATAACTATTGTTACAAAATATTTTTGTGACAAATTCTGAAGTTATCAGCTCATATGTCTACTTTTTTCTTTTCTGTTTACAGAAATATAAGTTTTATAAATATAAGTTTTATAAGTTTTTTTTTATAAAAAAATCATGACAAGTTTTAAAAAACAATCTTTCCAGTTTTTCTGAGTGTGGTGGTAGTGGAAAATGCCACAGTCCACATGTAAGTCAGAGGACAGCTAGCAGAACTTGGTTCTCTCCATCCACCATATGCATTCTAAAGATCAAACTCAGGCTTATAGGCTTGGCATCTCACCAACCAATGTTTTAGTATTATCAAACTCCATTGTCTTCACACATAGTATAGTTATTATCATACAGATGGAATTTTATCCTTTTAAGTCAAGTGTTCTTTCTATTACATTATAGATATTATCTCTCTATGGAATAGAAAAAAAATTATTGAATCTCCAGTATTTAATCAACACTAAACCAAACACTAAACCTTAGGAAGAAGGCAATTAAAAGGAAACTTTGGATATATTAGGCTATTAGAAGGGGCTGAAAGAGAATGAAAAACCTGCAACCTAAACACATTCATGACAGCAAAACTGAGGAAGAACATCAATCACACTAGGTACCACAAGGCCTCCATCCATGTGGAGTATAATTTATGTGTGATTTGATACTTTTCAGAACTAACAGCAGTTCTGAAAATCAGTATTTCCTTAAACATCTATAAGCAGTATGTATCCTTGCACACAGTGCACTAAGGTGAACCCTCCCCATCTTCTAGTTGTCAATGGAGACAAAATAGAACCTAGGGTTTTAGATCTCTTTAAACAGTTACAAAGGCAACAGATTCAGTAACTTTTTCTATCAGACTTGTGCCTAATGAATTAAATGAAAATGTTTAAATGACATTCAAAGTTTATTGTAATACCCCCAATTAGCTAGCTCTTAATAATAATAAATAAGCCACTTATCATGAGAATAATTAGCACTTTAAGCTGAGTGAAAAAATGAATGTTAGTATCAAAATAACAAATATGTCAGAATTTCCAGGCTCAAATTTTAAAGCAGCCAAAAAGAGCAGTTAAGAAAACAGTTTGAAGAAGCTTTTAAAGACATGAAAGTTTTCACAAAACAATGAATTTCTAAAATAAAAATTGTGTAAATGAAATAAAACATAACACAAGAAAATACTCAATAGATAGATTAACTAATGTAAGAACAAAGGAAAGAAGAAGTAAACTCATCTGTTGAGAACGAATGTGCATATTCTGAACAACTTATCAGCAAGAGCAAACTCAACAGAACAAAGATCAAACTCTCAGGCAAAGGAAAAAGGGAATATATGCAAAATGTCTCACATTTGGGCTGTCATCACTCACAATAGGTGAAACGGGATGGGGTTGAACAACACTCAAAGGTATTACAGAAGAAAACCCGAGAGTCAAGAAAAAAACAAAGAAAATAACAAATGTCCCTTATCAAGAGACTCAACAAATTCCAAATATAAATCCACAGGAATAAATAACAGTATAATAGTAACACAACACTCATAGTTATAAAAACTGAAGACAAAGAAAAACAATCTTGATAACAACAACTAGAAGAAAACATTATTTACAGCAGAAATGTGCACACACATACATGCACACACACACACACACACACAGAGAACTCTTTTTTTTCTTTTTTTTTTTTGGGTTTTTTTCGAGACAGGGTTTCTCTGTGGTTTTGGAGTCTGTCCTGGAACTAGCTCTTGTAGACCAGCCTGGTCTCGAACTCACAGTGATCCGCCTGCCTCTGCCTCCCAAGTGCTGGGATTAAAGGCATGCGCCACCACCGCCCGGCCACAGAACTCTTAATTTGATAACAAAGGTCTCAACAGAAAAGAATAGAAAATATTTGTTTAAAAAACGTAGAGTCAAAAACCAAAAAAAGCATCTTCAACAAATGTTGCTGGCATAACTGGATGTGGACATATAGAAAAATTAAAATATATACATATATATCCCTATGCACAAAACTCAAGTCCAAGTAGATGAACATAACACCAGCCAGACTGAGTCCCACAAAACAGAAAGTGTGAAGTACCCTTGAATGCATTGCACCAGAGACTACTTTCTAAATATAACACCAGTAGCATAGACTCTGAGAAAAACAATCAATAAATGGGACCTCTTCAAACATAGAAGCCTCTGTAAGACTAAGAATACAGTCAATAAGACAAAATGGCAGTCTATAGAATGGGAAAAAATCTTCACTAACCCACATAAAAATGACTGTGAGATACCATCTTACATCTATTAGAATGGCTAAGAACAAAATCATTAATGACAGCTTATACTGGAGAGAATGTGGAGTAAGGAGAATATTTCTCCATTACTGGTGGGAGTACAAACTGGAGGAATTTGCCCTGGTGATAGGTGACTGAATCCAGTCACTACTTATCTGAAGGTCCATCTATTAATGTTAGAGTTTTGAGGATTATGTTTCTCTGTGAATTCTGGGTCAATGTAAACTTTTAAAGCTCAACACTGAAGCTCTGGACACTGAAGTTCTTTGGGGAATTTACTCTTTCCATATTACCCAGGGCAGTTGGTCTTTCTGTGGACTGCCATCTCCCCCAAAATATCACAGAAGATGTCTTATTAAATATAAAAGATTGGGCTTAGCTTGGCTTTGTTCCCAACTGTTCCTAAAATTTAACCTGTTTATAGTAATCTACATTCTACCACATGGCTCGTTAACTCTCCTCAGCAATGTATAGTCTGTTTTCTCTGAGTCTCACTGGAAAGCTCCCCCCTCCATTCTTCCTCTGAGTTTCTTGTTCTCCCTAGCAGTCCCATCTATCCTGGCCTGCCTAGCTATTGGCCATTTATCTCTTTATCAAACCAAGCAGAAGATGTCTTAGGCAAGTGAGGTAAAATACAGACATACCTTCACATAGTGTGATCAAATATCCACCAACAGTCCTGCATAAAATCTGAAGATTTACCATCATAATATGACAATAAAGGATAGACTTCACATATACTTTATTGTGAAGGCATGTTTATACATATATGTATAAAACAATAATTAATGAAATTAGAGGTCATAAATTTTAAAGAAGACCAGGTGGGTATATGGGAAGACTTGAAGGGAGTAAGGGAAGGGGGGAATGATATAACTATAATATCCAAAGATAATAGAAGTGCTTTCTAAAAATTGTTTTATTTGCAAATGACATAACTGACTATGTAGAAATTAAAAATTTTTCTACAAAATAAACTCCTAAAACTTATTTTGTATCAAGATGCAAGAAACATATTTAAAAGCACAAACTATTTCTATCACCAATTAAATCATTTATACTGAAGTCAAAAATTCAAAACCATGTACATTAGCTCAAAAAGAAATTAACCACATAACTGTAAGTCTAGATAAAATTGTATAGGACATATTTACTGAAAACTAAAGGTACTTTAGAAAGTAAATGAAATCAAAACTCATGCTCCATTGTATTAATGGCTGAAATTATTCAATATATCTATGCCTATTTACACTGAATTGCCTTATGAATTCTATGCATTCAGTGTACATATATGAACAACAGATATTTATAAATATAGAAAGGAAAACACCAAATTTCCTATGGAAAGCAAAAAAGCTAATTCAACTGTCAATATGAAGATTAAGTGGAAAGAATCAGTGCACTCAATTTCAAGACCTGTTATTTAGCAATAACAATGGAGGTATGTGACAGTGGCGGATATTGCCTAATGGTTCTCTCAGCAGATCAATAACTCAGAGCATAGCATCTTAGCTGCCTTGATGTAAGTAAAAGTCAACTGAGGAAAGACACAAAGTGAGCATCAGTACACTTCCATGATAAAGAGGTAAACAAATATATTTTAAAATCTTTATAAAATTATTTTGAAATGAATTATTGACATATATAAAATGCAAAATAGTTATATGAGGTTTAAACTAAAAGTAGAGGAATCATCATGAGAGACAGAACTAGATAGAGAGTCCATTACAAAGACACCTAAGACATATCGAACATAGCTTACAAGAGTATAACTTAATAAATTAATTTTATTTTGTAAAAGGCCCATAAGAGAAAGAGAATGGCAGATTCTCAGAGCATAACAAATAGGAACTGGACACTCCTTTTCAGTTAGCCAGGAACAGGACAGAAGATGCTCTTCTGTGGAGAAATCTCTAGAAACAGCCTTAGGTTGTCAGTTACCACACTGTAAGATAAATTCCCACCTCAGTGAATCAGTTTCTTCTTTAGAACAGTTTGAAGTGAAATGATAAATATATGCTTCAGAAAACAAAAAGATGCAATGAAAAATGAAAAAAAGGTCAAGAGGTGATACAGGGGTTTGTGCCACTTTCGTGTCATTTTCTTCTTGGTCTGTTTGCCAGTCACACAATTGGTTTTTGAATGGGAAATTTAATGTTATAGAATGTGCTTGGGGCACCTATGAAGTCCAATGAAGCAGAGTCCTCTTATTTAATGCCTTGGTCACAAAATTCATTCTTGCTTTGTTGAGTTCAAGTGTTCCTTGTATTATCTAGATAATTCTTATTACTGTCAATGCTAATATCAATTTTTATGTGCATGTGCTTCAGTAAGAGACATGTACACTATATTTAATGACAAGAAGTTTTGAGAACTATTTTGTCTTTTTTAGAAATTTCTTTGTGGTCTGTTAGCAGGTAGTTTTGTGGGAGTGACTCTATGTAAATTTGACTCTGAGTGAATGTTATTGCTCTAAGGCCATTTGGTGTGGGGGAATGGAGCAAGGTCATTCCATTGCCTGTACAAGAGAAGTTACACTACAGAGGTATTTTGAGAATAAATCCCATTTTGAAGAAAGAATTATGACCTGACAAGGTTTTTACAGATATGACAGTGACTTTTCCTAAAGACAAGTATTTCCACTGCTCTGTAAAATAGGTTGTTCCATTTTACCTACATCAAGAAATTTAAACTTTTTCCAAATGTTTTCTAAACATTTGCATTTTAGTTTTGAGATTATAGTATTATCACATTTCTATCTTCCCTTTCCTCCCTCCAAACCCTACTGCAAACCCCTCCCCACTCTCCTTCAAGTAAATTCATGGCCTCTTTTTTAACTAGTGAAACTTTTATAATTGTACTTTTAGGGGAAGAAAATAAAAAATAAAAATAAAATAAAAAAAAATGTAAGGTCTGAATTAAGTATCATAATTAAGAATAAAAAGTGTCATTTTTCATAATGTCCACACTTCTGCTGTTCACTTAATAATAGAGATATTTATGTCATAATTATAAATGAGAAATTAAGCAACTTGCTTCATTTTTGGTATTTGACACTTCAGATATATTTAAAATTCAGCAAAAAGTTATGGATAAACCAGAAGTCTAGCCTACATCTTCCTCAGCATCTGGGGTTCACTTCTGTAAATTCCTTTTTCAAAGGCTATTTTAGAACTGATGCCTGTGAGTAGGTGATTATGGGACTAAAAGTGTGGACTAAAAGGAGAAAATTAAGCTGGAAAGTTGGTGTGAATAGCTAAATGTGGGGCTGAGGGAGAGCATGAAAAGCAGAAAATTAAACTGAAGGTTTAGGACAATTATGTTCAGCAAGGGAAAAGGAGGGAACTTTCACACTGGCTGGCACATGCGCTTAAACATCTGCCAAAGCTGGCACAAAGAGGAGCTAACAAGGAAAAAATGCTCCTAGGCAATAAAGATAACTCAAAAACAGAATTAGACTGGAGGACCAGGAAGACTGTGGCTTCCCTTTACATAAAGCAATGAGGAAGAGAAAGTAAAGATTTTATTTCAGTACATAAAACATTGTTGAGGGTGGAGGGTGAAAAGACATGCTCTGCTATTCAGAGTCTTTGTTGTTCTTGCAGAAGACACACGTTTGGTTCCTGGAACCAATGGCCAGCAGCTCACAACCACCTGTAACTCCAGCTCCAAAAGATATGAGGCCCTCTTCTGGATCCCATGTGAACCCAGACATGTGTGCATGATCCCCACACAAGCATGCATATATACACATAATTATAAATAAATTTATATGAATTAATAAACCGTTCCTGATAGTCAGGTATCACATAGACCTTTTTGCTTAGGCTGACCATAATTCCTGAGAAACATAAAGAATATTATCAGACTTTCAATACTTGGGAGCGTCTTGAACGGGAAAGTAAGAGTAAGGAAACCTCTGTCCTGTGTTTTCATATTTCATCACACAGTGCCTAACACATTGAGAAAACAGAGTGACTAATAGGCAGAGGACACCTTTTGATTTGGTTTTTCTATCCTTTTTAGATACAGTACTCACAGTAGCAAGTGGAATGAGTGATGACAGCTCAGATTTGCTTATGTAAATAATAATTCCCAGTACTCAAAAGCATTCCAACTGATATAATCATTCTATTTCTGAAAGAAAAAAAAAACATTAGTGGATTTAAAGCAATTTATATGAAGAAAAAAAGAAAAATATCTCTGTGTAACTTATTTATCATGAGTCGTCAGATGTTCATTGCTTTTCATTGAGTTCCCTCGTCTAAAAACAGCAACTCTATCTCAGTGAGGTTTCCACACATGTTTTGGGGATAATCAACACTATCTGAGAATTAAGGCTGCTTTGCTTCTGTTTAACTTTATTATGTTACATTGTGAGTATGTGTGTTCATGGCCATGTCATAGCACACATGTAGACATCAGAACTGGCAATAGTGGAGCCTCTCGGGCCTGGAGACAGAACTCGGGTTGTCAGGCTTAGCAGCAAGCACATTTAAGCAACAATCCATCCCTCTCATTTCTCTTGCTCAAGTTTACATTTAAGCAAACAACCAACCAAACAAACAAAAAAGGCTCTTAAAAACAGAATTTCCCATTCATGCATTTCATTTATTCACATTTAATATTTTTAAAAGAATATTGATCTTGTACTAAATATTTAAATAGAGACTGGTAAAAGCAAGACTATAAATCATGAAATCACTGATCTTGGGAGATTCAGTACTTGAGAGAAATAGTTAGCAAGTGCTGTAAGATGGTGATGCTATCTTCAAGCCAAGCACATACACATCATATGCATTCATTAATCAATGCAATTCAATAATCACTATTGTAAGAAATTATTATGAGAAATCTACTATTAATAGATAAACTTTTCAAATAAGAGATTTAAAGGAAAAAGAATGTAAGAAATGTACAAAACATAAACATTTTTAAAGTGTGGCATGTTTTCATGCTTCCAGAAACCAATGTATATGCCCCATGTAACTGCATATAGCTCCAGAAATATTTACTATGAGATTTGCTTAAGGATTCCTCATAGGCACAGATTGTCAGCTCCCTTTTATTTTCTTTTTCATTTTTTTTCTCTTGTGCTATTAGACTTATGTGGAAGCTTCCTTACCCAAACAGCATGTTTACCATAGGGTTCCTGGTGACCTAACAGAGTTTTGGTGCCATTAGTTTTCATTTAACTTACTTTTGGAATGGAAGAGATCATCACAGTGTACAAATGTGTCAAGAGGATGAAATCATGGAAGGAATTTATAACGTATCCCATAAATTGAACCCAGTGAGATAATATGAAGTTGGTTGGTGGGGTTAAAAACGTATTTGGAAATATTAAGTGGTATGTGAGCAAAAGGAATTTTGGGAGAGAGAGAAGGGAGCAAGAGAAGGGGGACATAGAGCTCAGGAGAATGGTACCAGAACACCGACAGTCTTCTAAAGACTGACTCAAGGCTGCAGAGTGAACAGCAGACAACTGTTATTGCTGTAGCATACACAGAATAAATAAGAAACAAAACTTTGCTGAAAAATTCAGGGATGTAGCAGGTGGCCTGCAGGCACCATGGAAATTACTAACTGCACACCTTAGCAATTTGGTGAGCTCAGCGTTCCCCACACCTCACCAGGTCTGAGTACTCCTCTGATTGGTCCTGCTTTTCACCTTATTTGCATTTCCACATCTAGTCAACCAGGGTTCAGTTGAGCCTACAAAGATCAGGCTGGCACCCTATGAACTTGAACTTCAGTACACAAATTTTATAAAGACTCAGTGAGTGAGTGCTCTAAAAGGGCTTACTCTAGGTTGGGTTCTGAAGTCTTTAGGAGCCTTGATCCTCAAGCTACTCTGAGAAGTCAAGATTTTGGCTAACTCCACATCTCATATGGTATTGTGTTTTAAATTGTTTCAACATGCTTAAGATTGTTAATGCAAAAATGACAATGCACTTGTAAACTTTACTGTCTGTCTACTCTGTTCTTACAGGACAATATGACAAGCATACCATCTGGTCCTCAACAACGTTTTAGGATATATTAGTCATAAAAATCAAATGATGTTAAATTCTTGTATTAAATCAAGAGGAAAATAATAGTTAGGCATAAAATGTTTTTGAAAAGCACAATCCTGTTGATTAAAGAGTGTTATAATTTATTACTCTACATTATAGTTGTAAAATTAACAAGTATATTTATCTTGTTACTTATAATTATCATATGCAGTTTATTTTATAAAATGTAACATTAATATATGAAAGTCTTTGGAAAATGAATTAATGAAATAAGTATACAGAAATTCACACTTAAAAACACAATAATAACGCTTTGGCCAACTAAAGCTTACTAAATTTGTGAAGTATAATTTTTATAGTTTGAAATCAATTAAGGTATTTTACTATATTAGCATGAGCAAAATAGTAACGGTGTTCTCTTTTATTAAAAAAATTAAAAATACAATGTTACTTTGTGAAGTTTTGAAAAAAGACTGTAGGAAACTAGGATTAGAAGAGGGTTGTCCTAAAGCAATGGAACCTTCAGACCCTGCCTTAGTTAGAGTTTTCATTGCTGTAAGAGACACCATGACCACAGCAACTTTTATAAGGAAAACATTTAATTGGCTGGCATACAGTTTCAGAGGTCCAGTCCATTATCACCATGACAGAGAACATGGCAGTGTGCAGGCCAATGTGCTGGAATATTAGCTGAGAATCCTTTATCTTACAGGCAAAAGGAAGTCAACCAACACACTGAGTGGTATCCTAAGCATAGGAAACCTCAAAGCTCACCCCCACAGTGACACAATTCTTCCAACAAAGCCATACCTCTTAATAGTGCCAGTCGTTGTGAGATTATGGAGGCCATTTCTATGCAAACTACAACAGACCCAGACACAGCATGAAAGGCAGGTACTTAGTCTGTCATCTAATTTCTCATTCAAGGTCAGGGTGACACCAGAGGATTATTGAAATGGCTTCCAGAGAATATGTTCCTGGGAGGTAGAAGCAGAAGTCTGAGGTCAGCATAGAGACCGGATATATGAGATGGCTGAATGCGTAATAAATTCTCTGGCTGCCACAGCTGAGGACATGAACTCCAAGCCCAGGACCCACAAAATGTATTCCTGGGAGTTATTCTCTGGTCTCCCTGTGTGTGCCATGACACAAATCAAAATACCCACCCATATACTCATGTAAAAGGAAATAAGTCTAATTAAAAAAAAACATTTGGAAAGAAATTGTAATATGTTTCCTGGTGTAGAATGCAGAGGGATCTCACTTTTAAAATGTCAGCAACAATTTCCAAGAAAACTATGGAAGTATCTCTATGAAATATATGAATTTAGTCAGGTAGCAAGAAATAAAGAAAAATATAAATCAATCAAAAATTTGTAACATAAAACAGTGAGAAATTAATAATATTTTTAAAATGTGAGGAATAAGACAATAAAAAATAGAATTAAGATAAAAAACTGCAAATTGGGAAACACTACTTTAGAATTAGTGGTATAATATATTACATAAATGTAGATGAACAGATAAGTTTAAAAAGATATGATCAAAAATTTTAAATTAAGAAACATAAGACAACTGATATAAAGATATATTAGAACAGTTTCAATTATGAATTATGCATAATATTATAGCTTACTAAAAGTTTATAGGACTATATGTTATATTTTGATGAAAAAAATTTAAAAATCTAAAGTGAAAAGCCATTATTTTCATTGCGTTTAATTTTTTTTCCTAAGACAATTAAAACCCACAAATTTGAATTCACTAATTATTTAAAGAAAATTAACTTGTACATTTTAATGTGAAATGGTTCTCGTCATTAATCCCAATTTTATTTTCTACATTTTCATATAAGAAGTGGTTTTAAAAGAATATTTAACTAAACTTTTGTTCATTGATTCATGAAATTATACCAATGAATTTGTAAGTAATATTTTTCATATCACATTAATTTTAGGAATAATTAGGAAGAGGAAAGTGTAGTGAAAACAATTAATAGCTATAAAATTTACTAAAAAGAAAAACCTTGGAATTATTAAAACTCCACTTGTTTGTTTTGTGGCTCCATGGACAATTTCAAGTCTATATGTCCTAATTAAAGGTTCAGTGCATTTTTTCTCTCTCTTTTTCAAACAAACAAAAACCAAAATTCAAGAACCAAATATAAGCTTTAAAAAGCAAACAAAAACATACAGCTAGTCCCTGGTTCAACACTGCATGATTATCAACCTGTATTAACATGGCTTCAGGTTGCAACACAGACCAGTGACATCCACATGGCCTTCAGTGGGCAAGGACCACAGACCTCAACAAGGCCTCCTGGGGAAGAACAGACCACAGACATCAACATGACCTTAGGCAGTATCATGGGCCAAAGACATTGACATGATCTCCTCCAGTAATACAGAACACAGACTTCTACAAGGACTTCAGCCATCAACACAGCCTGGGAAAGCAGCATGGACCATTTGGCCTCCAGGGGAATTCCAGATCATGGGGGTCTTTCAAGGAGATCTCAGAAATCCTGTCATTGCTCAGAGATAGGGAAATAGAGAGGCTAGGCAGCTTGGTGTTCCAGGGTCAAACTTGTAATGTCTTTGATCTGTGCTGTTGCTAGAGACCATGCTGAAGTTTGTGGTACATCCTGCCACTAGAGGCTATGTAGACAGCCATGGTCTGTGTTCCTGCTGGAGGTCATGTTGATACCGATCTTCAGTGTTATCACTGAAGGCCATGAGGATGTCTGTGATCTTTCCTGACACCAGGAACTATGTGGATGTCTGTTGGCCCTGCTACCATCAGAGGCCATGTTGTTGCCCATGATTTTTGCTGCTTCCAAAGGCCATGATGCTATCTGTAGTGGTTCATGCTGATGTAGGATACCCTGTGGATTTCTATGACCTGAACTGCTGTCAGAAGCTGTGTGGAAGCCCATGATCCATCATGTTTCTGATTGTAGAGAACAAAGAAGATTCTTTTGTAGTGGTATCAATCACTGCACACTCACAGCTGAGAGCTGGAGACACTATGTGAGGAGGTACAATTGTGATTGGTGTAATAAAAAACTGAATGACCAATACTTGGGAAGCACATATAGGCAGGACTTCCACGCAGACAGAGAACTCTGGTAAAAAGAAAGACAGAGTCACCAGCCAAATACAGAGAAGAAACAGGAGGTGTAATATGGAAGAATGGAAATGACACATCACACAATATAAATTAATATGAATTGGTTAATTTAAACTATAAGAGGTAGTTGAGATAAGCCTATGTTTAAGGCCAAACTTTTATAATTTTTTGTTATTTCTGTGTCCTTATATACAGGATGACAGCTCCAAAGAGATTATATTTGATATACAATATGGAGGCTTGAATATCCAAACAGGGCCTGAGAAAGCTAAAGAAATTATTAACAAGGAGCTGGACATTGCTTCCTAGTCCTGAAGTCTCTCAGAAAGGCCAGTGCTATTCTTTGATGCTGCCTGCAGGCTTGAGCTAGCTACCAGAACCACATGATGGGTGGACTGTCCCTTTATGGTTTGTCTCACATGGTCAGATAATGCTACAGATGCACAGATCTTGACACAGAAAAACCTCTAAAACAGTATAATATGCTTAGAAGGTGCTTAGGTGCTAAATATACGAAAGAAAATGGGTATAGACAGTCATAGTAAAAACAGGTTAAAATAATAAAGTTTTTAAAGTAAAGTAATAAAAAATAAGCAAAATAAGAGTGGAAAATAAAACATAGGGAGTTTGTACTTTATATACTGTTTTGTTAATTTTGAATTCTTAAAATGTTAATGAAGAAGAGAATGACAGCTGCTGAGAGACATAGCACTGTGGAACGTGCTACTGAATTAAGCCAGTATATATACTTTAGGGGTATCTTGGCTTCAGAATAGAAGTCAAAATAATGTGTTGCACTAGGGGACAGGGTGTGGAAGTACCACAAGCAACAAAAGCTTTACATAACATAAAGATAGATAAAGATTAGATTCAAACAGGAGGGACATTTTGATTAGGAGAGTGATAGTTCATCAAACACTTGATCATTCAATCCAAACAAACTTATAAGCTAGTTTATATAATAAATGCCTTTTGTTTGATCAGGTAAAAAAAAAACTTTTTATTTTAAAAATATACCACATTTTTTTTGTTGCCAAAAATCAACTCATCTTAACACAGATATACCCTTCCAAAAAGAACTCCCCAAAGTTAGAGTTGTGGCAGAGCTTTGTTTCTGTCTTTCCTGGAGAAACAGCACAGCATCCAACTAAAGAATCCGAAGACCACTGGACAAATAAAACAGAAGAAGAAAAAGGAGGAGAAGGAGTAGGAGAAGAAATTGAAATCATGAAGAGAAAATTTCCCAAGAGAAAGCGTAGATAGTCTTAATGATATTACACATTTCCAACAGGAAAATAATGTATAAGTCTTCCCAAATATTGTTTCTACAGTTCTCTACAAACATATAAGGCAACTGATCTTATTGTCTTATTGTAGTCCAAACTCAATTAAAATGTAAGCCTGAATGTGGTGTTGGAATATGGCTCTCTCCATCTCTAAACCCAAGCATGCTCATTAGAGGAAAATCAAAAGTCTCTGTCTCATGTCACATGAGCCATCTGGTATGGGACTGAAGAAAATCAAGATAACTGACTATTGTATTGCCACTAATCTCATAATCTTTTTGTTTTATTTTGACCTTTAAAAACTTTTATTAAGTATAAGTGTTCTCTCAAATTTTTATTATATATATAATATGAAACTTTTCTGTCATGATATTAATCTTCATATAGAGTACTAATTAATTTTATAACTAGGTTTCATCTAGCATCCTGTATCTGATTTTAGACTTGGTTCTGAAGTGGGTAATTAGGAATTAAGCTTGTGTACTCTAGCTGTATTTAATAGTTTATGATCATATAACTTATAACTTCTCCAAGATCTGCTGCATATGACATTTAAAATGTTTAAGTTTTCTGCAGTGAACCATGACCATTCCTAACAGTGATAACCTAAGTCTCCAAATGGATGTTGTGGTCCCACAATGATGAATCCACCTGATTATGTTAATAGCACTAAGATAACAAACACTACCCCCAAATCAGCTTTAGACTACAAACTGTTCAGGACAACTTCAAAGTAATTAGCTAAGATGGTCCAGTAAGAAGTTCAAATAGGTCTTACAGTTTCCCATCACACTAAGACTAGACAACAGCTAGTTCTCCCAGGGCTTGAGCTTTATCACAATTTTTCAGGATCTCCTAAAAATCTCATAACTCCCCAGACAATAAGAAGTAATTTTAATCACAAGATACCCATATTATCAAGAGGTGGGGTGGGTAGTTTTTTGTAATTCAGTGGAAGTTCATCATTGTTAAGGGAGTTGGTTACAAATTGTTATTGGTCATGGTCAGAGAGGAAACTAAGTAATGGAAATTAGTTTTGGGCATCTCACTCTGAAAAAAGCATATAGACATGGTAGGATTGAAGAATATATTATTATTTAATCTACTACAAACTAAAAAAGCAACTATTACTCTCAAATATTTCACATTCACATGGATTTGCTTATACTGATACAAATTTAAGGTTATTTTTGTTATATTGTATGATAGGTATTGTCCTATGCAGTTCAGTTACAAAATATAATGTAAATTTCTAGTCCTTGAAAGCTATTTAAGATAAAGGAACAAAGGTTAATAATCATCTATAAAAAAGAAACTTATAGTTTTGTTAGGTATGTTTGCAAGTTCAAACAAAGACATATTTTAAATATATAATCTTCAAACATTTCAGAGATCTATAAAATATGGCATTAAAATGTTTAATAGTAAAACTTTTCATGACAGTGAGACACTTCTGCTCCTGGTAGCACTAATTTATTTCAAAAGAGGATAGTGGGTACCAAATAACTTCCCATGTAGTTTGCTTTCATTTGTGGCAAAGTTAGCAAATAAATCATCATTGCCCCGACTGTTGATAGAATGCTCTTAAAATTGGACAACCTAGGCACAAAAGGAGACAACTTTGGCAGGAAAAGATAAGGCAGTTCTTCAAAATTCCTGCTTCACAGAAATCTGTCAGATATTCTAGACCTGAATATGTGAAGAGGGATGTCCAAACATTGCAGAGGAACCTTGGAGTAATTGTCTAGGCAGCAAGATGTCTTTGTTTTTTTTTTTTCCTCAGTTTTGGAAGTTGCTTGCTTTGCCCTTCTTAATTAATTAGGTGCTCTTCTATCCTTCTTGGGTCTCTAATGAAGTTAAAGACTATATAGTTATAACTGCAGTTTTCTTTGTTACCAAATTCAGAAAAGAAACTCACAAAGGTGGTGCAAAGTACATAAGGTTAAAAAATATAAAAGAGAGCTCTGCCTGCGCCCTACTTCCCTTGGTCCCTGGCTCATTGGGGCTACCAGGAGTCCCTGTGTAGGTGCTGATAAGCTCCATCTGGACGGGTGAGTGTGTGCTATCCTGGGGCGGACTGTCCTGGTAGAGAGCACAAACGCCCCTCCCCCAGCTCCTGCTGCAGCTCTGCCTGCACCCTACTTCCCTTGGTCCCTGGCTCATTGGGGATACCAGGAGTCCCTGTGTAGGTGCTGAGAAGCTCCATCTGGATGGGTGAGTGTGTGCTAGCCTGGGGCGGACTGTCCCGGTAGAGAGCACAAATCCCCCTACACTAAGGCTACCCAACCAGAGCAGTGAGTACCTGCCTAGCGGGCAGGCCTCAGCAACCCCCAAAAGGGAGCTCAGGCACCTCCAGCTTGTACTGAAGTGTCGCCTGTGTTCTACTCGACCCCGCCCTACCCGCTGCATTCGGCCTTCTTTCTGCGGGTCATTGGAATACCAGGCATCCCTGTTTTGGTGTTGAGGAGTTCATCTGGTAGGGAACGGTTCCTGCCCCTACACTGAGGAGATACACCCAGAGAGTTAGTCAAAGCAAAGACTGGTCCAAGACACCAGGCCTCTCCTGGCTCCATTTGAAGGAAGAGATGGGCAGGCGCCAATGCAAGAATTTCCCCAACAACTTGAAAGGCAACGTGACATCACCAGAATCCAGGAACCCCGAAATAAGAAGTGTACACCCTAATCCAGAAGAGTTAGAAGAATTTGACTCAAAAGTGAATTATATGAAAATAATAGAGGACCTTAAACAGGAGGTGAAAAACTGCCATAATCAATTAGAGATTACAAACAAAAAGGTAGAGGAAATGAATAAATCTCTCATAGGTACCCAAGAAAACCAAGAGAAACAAGAAAAAGTAATCAAACAGGTAAGGGAAACGGTTCAAGACTTGAAGAATGAAGTGGAAGTAATAAAGAAAACACAAACCGAGGAAAGGATGGAGATGGAAAATTTGGATAACAAACAGGAACTACAGAGACAAGTACCACCAACAGATTACAAGAGATAGAAGAAAGAATCTCAGACACTGAAGATACCATAGAGAAAATAAACACTCTGATCAAAGAAAACAGCAAAACCAACAAATTCTCAACACAAAACATTCAGGAAATCTGGGACACAATAAAAAGACCAAACCTAAGAATAATAGGGATAGAAGAAGGAGAAGAAGTACAGCTCAATGGTCCAGAAAATATATTTAACAAAATTATAGAAGAAAACTTTCCCAACCTCAAGAAAGATATTCCTCTGAAGGTCCAAGAAGCATACAGAACACCGAATCGACTGGATCAAAAAAAAACATCTCCTCGTCATATAATAATCAAAACACAAAACATACAGAATAAAGAAAGAATATTAAGAGCTGCAAAGGAAAAAGGTCAAGTTACCTATAAAGGTAAACCTATCAGACTTACACCTGATTTCTCTATGGAAACCATGAAAGCCAGAAGGTCCTGGATAGATGTACTACAGAAACTAACAGACCATGGATGCAAGCCTAGACTACTATACCCAGCCAAGCTTTCGTTCACTATAAATGGAGAAAACAAAATTTTCCAGGATAAAAACAAATTTAAACAATACGTAGCCACAAATCCAGCCCTACAGAAAGTAATAGAAGGAAAATCACAAACCAAGGAGTCCCAAATGCCCACAATAACTCAGACATCTAATGACCCTTCACCAGCACAACTTGAAGAAGGGAAACACGCAAACTCTACTACCAAAAGAAAGAAAGAAAGAAAGGAAAAATGACTGGAGTTAAGAACCACTGGTCATTAATATCACTTAATATCAATGGACTAAACTCACCTATAAAGAAGCACAGGCTAAGAGATTGGATACGAAAACAGTATCCAACATTCTGCTGCTTACAAGAAACACACCTCAACCACAAAGACAGACATCTACTCAGAGTAAAGGGCTGGGAAAAGGTTTATCAAGCAAACGGACCTAAGAAACAAGCAGGTGTGGCCATACTAATTTCTAAGAAAGTTGACTTCAAACTAAAATCAATCAAAAGAGATGGAGAGGGACATTTTTTTACTCTTAACAGGAACAATTCACCAGGATGAAGTCTCAATCCTGAATATATATGCCCCTAATATAAAAGCACCCACTTATGTAAAAGAAACGTTACTAAAACTCAAGGCAGTCATCAAACCACACACACTAATATTAGGAGATTTCAACACTCCTCTCTCACCAATGGACAGGTCAAACAGACAGAAACCTAACAGAGAAATAAGAGGATTAATGGAGGTAATGAATCAAATGGACTTAACAAACATCTATAGAACATTCCATTCAAATAAGAAAGAATATACCTTCTTCTCTGCAGCTCATGGAACCTTCTCGAAAATAGACCACATACTCGGTAACAAAGCAAACTTACACAGCTACAAAAAAATATCGGTAACCACCTGTGTCTTATCAGATCACCATGGATTAAAGTTAGAATTCAACAACAATGCTATCCCCAGAAAGCCTATGAACTCATGGAAACTGGACAGTCAACTACTGAACCACACCTGGATCAAGGAAGAAATAAAGAAAGAAATTAAAGTCTTTCTTGAATTCAATGAAAACGAAGACTCAACATACTCAAACCTATGGAACACTATGAAAGCAGTGCTAAGAGGAAAGTTCATAGCTTTAAGTGCCCACCTAAAGAAAACGGAGAAAGCACACATTGGAGACTTAATAGCCCACCTGAAAGCTCTAGAAAAAAAGAAGCAGACTCACCTAGGAGAAGAAGACTGGAAATAATCAAATTGAGGGCTGAAATCAACAAAATAGAAACACAGAAAACAATCCAAAGAATCAATGAAACAAAAAGCTGGTTCTTGGAGAAAATCAATAAGATTGATAAACCCCTATCCAAACTAATCAAACAGCAGAGAGAGAATACGCAAATTAACAAAATCAGAAACGAAAAGGGAGACATAACCACAGACACAGAGGAAATTCAGAGAATCATTAGATCTTACTACAAAAACCTGTATGCCACAAAATTGGAAAATGTAAAAGAAATGGACACTTTTGTAGATAAGTACCATATACCAAAGTTAAACCAGGACCAGGTGAACAATCTAAATAGACCTGTTAGTCGCAAAGAATTAGAAGTAGTTATAAAAAACCTCCCCACCAAAAAAAGCCCAGGTCCAGACGGCTTCAATGCAGAATTCTACCAGAACTTCCAAGAAGACCTAATACCTATACTCCTTAACGTATTTCACAATATAGAAACAGAGAAGTCATTGCCAAATTCCTTTTATGAAGCTGCAGTTACTCTGATACCAAAACCACACAAAGACACAACCAAGAAAGAGAATTACAGGCCAATCTCACTCATGAACATCGACGCAAAAATACTCAGTAAAATACTGGCAAACCGAATCCAAGAACACATTAGAAAAATTATCCATTATGATCAAGTAGGCTTCATCCCAGAGATGCAGGGCTGGTTCAACATATGAAAATCTATCAATGTAATCCATCATATAAATAAACTGAAAGAAAAAAACCATATGATCATTTCATAGATGCTGAAAAAGCATTTGACAAAATTCAACATCCCTTTATGATAAAGGTCTTAGAGAGATTCGGAATACAAGGGTCGTACCTGAGTATAATAAAAGCTATTTATAGCAAGCTGTCAGCTAACATCAAATTAAATGGAGAGAAACTCAACGCTATTCCACTAAAATCAGGAACATGACAAGGTTGTCCACTCTCTCCATACCTCTTTAATATAGTGTTTGAAATTCTAGCAATAGCAATAAGACAACATAAAGGGATCAAAGTGATTCAAATTGGAAAGGAAGAAGTTAAACTTTCATTATTTGCAGATGATATGATAGTGTACATAAGCGACCCCAAAAAACTCCAGCAAAGAACTCCTTCAGCTGATAAACACCTTTAGTAGCGTTACAGGATACAAGATCAATTGCAAAAAATCAGTTGCCCTCCTATACACAAAGGATGAGGAAGCAGAGATGGAAATCAGAGAAGCATCACCCTTCACAATAGCCACAAATACCATAAAATATCTTGGGGTAACTCTAACCAAGGAAGTGAAGGATCTATTTGACAAGAACTTTAAGTCTATGAAGAAAGAAATTGAGGAGGATACCAGAAAATGGAAGGATCTCCCTTGCTCGTGGATTGGGAGGATCAACATAGTGAAAATGGCAATTCTACCAAGGGCAATTTGTAGATTCAATGCAATCCCCGGGCGGTGGTGGCGCACGCCTTTAATCCCAGCACTCGGGAGGCAGAGGCAGGTGAATCTCTGTGAGTTCGAGACCAGCCTGGTCTACAAGAGCTAGTTCCAGGACAGGCTCCAAAACCACAGAGAAACCCTGTCTCGAAAAACCAAAAAAAAAAAAAAAAAAAAAAAAAAAAAAAAAAAAATCCCATCAAAATTTTTCACAGATCTTGAGAGGACAATAATCAACTTTATATGGAGAAACAAAAAACCCAGGATAGCCAAAACAGTCTTATATAAAAAGGATCGTCTGGAGGCATTACCATCCCTGACCTCAAACTCTATTACAGAGCCTCAGTATTGAAAACAGCTTTGTATTGGCATAAAAACAGAGAAGTCGATCAATGGAACCCAGTAGAAGACCCTGATTTTAACCCACAAACATATGAACACCTAATTTTTGATAAAGGAGCTAAAAGTATTCAATGGAAAAAAGAGAGCATCTTCAACAAGTGGTGCTGGCAGAACTGGTTGTCAACGTGTAGAAGAATGAAAATAGATCCATATCTATCACCATGCACAAAACTCAAGTCCAAATGGATTAAAGACGTCAATATTAGTCTGAACACACTGAACCTGATAGAAAAAAAAGTGGGAAGTACTCTACAACATATGGGTACAGGAGATCACTTCCTACATTTATCCCCAGCAACACAGACATTAAGGACAACATTGAATAAATGGGACCTCCTGAAACTGAGTAGCTTCTGTAAAGCAAAGGACACTATCACTAAGACAAAAAGCAACCCACTGACTGGGAGAAGATCTTCACCAACCCTGCAACAGACAAAGGTCTGATCTCCAAAATATATAAAGAACTCAAGAAACTTGACTTTAAAATGCTAATTAACCCAATAAAAAATGGGGCACTGAACTGAACAGAGAATTCTCAACAGAAGAAATTCAAATGGCCAAAAGACACTTAAGGTCATGCTCAACCTCCTTAGCGATAAGGGAAATGCAAATTAAAACAGCTTTAAGATACCATTTTACACCTGTCAGAATGGCTAAAATCAAAAATACCAATGATAGCCTTTGCTGGAGAGGTTGTGGAGAAAGGGGTACACTCATTCATTGCTGGTGGGAATGCAAACTTGTGCAACCACTTTGGAAATCAGTGTGGCGATTTCTCAGGAAATTTGGGATCAACCTACCCCAAGATCCAGTAATACCACTATTGGGAATATACCCAAGAGATGCCCCATCAAATGACAAAAGTATCTGTTCAACTATGTTCATAGCAGCATTGTTTGTAATAGCCAGAACCTGGAAACAACCTAGATGCCCTTCAATGGAGGAATGGATGAAGAAAGTGTGGAATATATACATATTAGAGTACTACTCAGCGGTAAAAAACAATGACTTCTCAAATTTTGCGTGCAAATGGATGGAAATAGAAAACACTATCCTGAGTGAGGTATCCCAGACCCAAAAAGAGGAACATAGGATGTACTCACTCATAATCGGTTTCTAGCCATAAATAAAGGACATTGAGCATATAATTTGTGATCCTAGAGAAGCTAAATAAGAAAGTGAACCCAAAGAAAATCGTATAGTCATCCGCCTGGAGAGGGGAAGTAAATAAGATTGCATGGCAAAAACTGGGAACTTGTGGGTGAGGTGGCATGGGGCAAAGGGGAAATGGGATGAGAAACATGAGAAGGGGAGGATGGGAGGAGCCTGGGGGATTGGGATGGTTGGGATATAGGAAGGGTGGATACGGGAGCAGCGAAGTATATATCCTAACTAAGGGAGCCATCTTAGGGTTGGCAAGAGACTTGACTCTAGAGGGGTTCGCAGGTGTCCAGGGAGATGGCCCCAGCTGGTACCTTGTGCAACTGAGGAGAGGGAACCTGAAATGACCCTATCCTATACTGATGAATGTCTTACATATCACCTTAGAACCTTCATCTGGCGATGGATCGAGGTAGAGACAGAGACTCAATTTGGAGCAACGGTCTGAGCTCTTAAGGTCCAAATGAGGAGCAGAAGGAGGGAGAACATGACAAGGAAATCAGGACCACGAGGGATGCACCCACCCACTGTGACAGTGGATCTGATTTATTGGGAGCCCACCAAGGTCAGCTGGTCTGGGACTGAATAAGCGTGGGTTGAAACTGGACTTTCTGAGCATGGCGGACAATGAAGGCTGATGAGAAGCCAAGGACAATGGCACTAGGTTTCGATCCTAATACATGAACTGGCTTTGTGGGAGCTTAGCCTGTTTAGATGCTCACCTTCCTGGACGTAGATAGAAGACCTTCGTCTTCCACGCAGGGCAGAGAATTTGGACTGCTCTTAAGTATCGAAAGGGAGGGGGAATGGTGTGGGTGGTGGAGAAGAGTAGTGGGGATAGGGGGAGGGGAGTGGGGGGGACAATATTTGGGAGGAGGGGAGAGAAATGGGAAACGGGGAGCAGTTGGAAATATTAATAAATAAATAAATAAGAAAAAATATATATAAAAAAGACTAAGTTGTCTGTCAATGAAAATGTTTTAAGGTCTAAAAGGATATTCTTAGGTCATAATAAAAGTCATAATAAAAATGGTCTTGCTATAAAATTCTAGAATTATCAAGATAGAACAGATAATAAAGTAATTTCTCCAAATTTGCCAAATACAAATGTACTGGACATGGTAAACATAATTCATGTATGATAATAATTCTTATTGTATGTAGTATTACTCTATTAGATGTATCTTTTATTTAGACAAAAGAGAGAAATGTTGGGGGTAGTTGTATACTGTGTGAAGATGTGCTGCTGTGATTGGTGTAATAAAAAGCTCAATGGCTAAAAGCTTATCAGGAAGTATATTCAGGACATCTGGGCAGAGAGAGAACTCTGGGAGAAAGAAAGGTGGAGTCATTCAAAAGACACAGAGGGAAAACAGAAAGTGCAAGATGGAAGAGAGGTTGTACCACATGGCAGAATGTAGATTATAATAAATTGTTAATTTACGTTATAAATGCTGGAAGAGACAAACCTAAGCTAAAGGCCAATCTTTCATAATTAATAAGTTTCTGTTTCATTTTTTTTTTGCAGGCTGTTGGTCATGAGGAGAATACACTTCTCTGACAACCTCTCCCTTTCCAACCAGTTCCACTCTCCTCAAAAAAGGACCAGTCTAGACAGGAAGCCATTGAACAGAACGCTGAAAAATTATTGTTAGGATTTTACAGTATAACTCTTTAGAGTTTATGGCTTCTGGTGGGGGTGTGTTGTGGAATATTATTCCAAGATGTATTACATTTGTTTATGCTGTATAACATTTGTTTAATTATTGCTGTTTTTTATGTAGTATTTGTTTAACTCTGCTCTGCCTGTATAAAACATTTGATTGGTCTTATAAAGAAGTAAATGACCAATAGCTAGGAAGTAGAAAGGATAGGTATGGCTGGCAGGCAGAAAGAAATCTGAGAGAAACACAAGGATAAATCTGGGGGGAGAGATCAAGGAGTGAGAAATGGAGGGAAAGGAACACTCTAGGAGCCAGCCACCCAGGTACACAGGAAGCCAAAGAGAAAGAAGCAAATATATAGAAAAATGGAAATGGGTAAATCCCCAGAGGCAAAAGATAGATGGAATAATTAAAGGTAAGAAAAGCTGGCAAGAAATGAGCCAAGGTAAGTCCATGTGTATTTATTTGGGAGCTGGGTGATGGATCCCCCAAAAGAGTAAGAAGTTAAAAAAAAAAGGACTCACTTTTTCTTAAGGGACTGGCCACTGGAATTTTGACCATGCTCTATGGGCAACACAGAGGAAATGACAGAATGAATGTTTTTTTTTCTTTTTCTTTCTTCACTTGGGGAAATTATAAGGGTTGGGAGATAGACCCTGGGATAACAAGTAGTGAGTTTGATCCAGTGCATTATGCAAAATTAGAAAATAATCAACAAAATTCTGTTGGATAATAAAATAAAATAGCTCCCAAGGGGTGTCACAACCAACATTCATTGTTTCATATGTGATATAGTAAAAATAAATAATAAATATTATTAAAAAAACATAGGAGGATCTGGGAGGAACTGGGAAATGGGAGAAAACATGATCAAAATTGGATAAAAATTAGAATGTATAATGAATTCATATATTACTTATGATAGTTCATGTCCTATTGTATAGGCAGTATTTTTTATTAATTATCGATATCCTCTGTTTGGTTTTATTATTGTGTCTATGCACTAGACTGAAATAAATAGCTCATTTTCCTCTGAAAACATTTAATGAAAGCAAGACTTAACACAGAAAAGTGAAGCTTCAAAGCATCTCAAACACATATTCTGAAATATAAACTGTCATGCTAGTGCCCCTCATTCTCTCTCTCTCTCTCTCTCTCTCTCTCTCTCTCTCTCTCTCTCTCTCTCTCTCTCTCTTTCACACACACACACACACACACACACACATTTTTTCACTATCATATACCATGTGTACCAACTAATCGTGTGTCCATTAGGTTGGTTCTAAAAAGTTCTAGCTCCCCTGACCTCTAATAGCATATTCAAACTTTTCATGCTTTATTCTTTAGTCACCAAAAGTACTTTCCAAAAGAGAAGCTACCATAATTCTGAACAATAAATGCTATCTGTTTATACACTACAGTGTAATTGCTTATCCCTGGGAAATAAATTCATGGTTCACAAATATGGTCTTGGAGCAAAGCATTAGTCAAAGCTCAATATTAAGTGTAGTTTATTGGCAAGAGACTACTTCTGCCTCATATGAGGGTCTAGTCAATGGTATCCCTGACATAGGACACACTTGGATAACCGTATTTTTATTTTTGCCATTGTTTTATAAAATCAAAGACATCACAAAATAGACAACTTTCAAGTATTTTTAAGTAAATGAATATATTTAAATAATAATTGTCCTGACAAAGCTAGAAGTGAAACCCAATATCTGATTCCGCATTTTTATTATTCATGCAACAGACAGAGGCTAGAGACAAGGTTTGAAGAATTCAGACATCATGGAATAATTGAACCATAAATGAGATAAGTATATCTTTGGTCCCAAATATATCAAATTAGAATGCACTGGAAAATTTTCATAAGCATTACTGCATATGAAGTAATTTATTTTATGCTTTTCTGCTTTTTTGACTCTCTTCTACCTACATGTAAATAAATATTTTCTTTTTAGCTTTCCAAGATAAGGTTTCTCTGCTAAATAAATAAATAAATAAATATTTTTAAATTGTTTATGAGGATCCAGATGAAGTAAATAGTATCATCATAGCTATCTACAAAATTCTGGATATACAATGAGGTGTTGGTGGCTCACTCTTTTAATCCTTTAAAAGCAAAAAAAATCTAGATATATAATAAATAACTTCCAGAAAAATGGGAGAGGGTCTGAAAGAGTACTTGAGGATCAGAGAATTACTATTCAATATATAGAATTTGTCCATATATTCTATCAATATTTAAGTTTATCCAGTGATACTGTAATTTGAAAACACTTGTGACCATAAAGTTACTTTTTTATTAATTACCTTTCAACCCATTTTCACCCTTGTACTGAATGGAGGAAAACTGTGCTAAAATTGTTATGAAAAAAAGAAAACTTAAAAAAATTAAAAACAAATAAAGAAAGTTTAAACAACATCCATTATTTGACAAGATAATATAAATAGGCTCAGGATTCAATTTAAAATTATATCATAAATATAAATATTTATAACTGGATAAAGCAAAATATTAGTAATTGCTGAAACCAAGACAAGAGGGATGTTAGAAGACTTGTCACAAATTTTAAGACAGTTATGACAAAATGTATCAATAAGCAATTATAAGCATGCTTGAAAGGAATTTAAATAGCAATAAACCTAAACAAAGAAATAAAAAATGTAAAGACTAATGATAAAAAGGATAGAAGCTGAAAAATATAAAATTATCAACTAAAGGACTCAGTTAATGCTCACATTGAAGGATGCAGGAATGACGTGGGATTCCCCTCGGTATGCTGTAAATACAATTGGTTAATAAAGAAACTGGTTAGACCTGATAGGGTAGATAGGCAGGGCAAACTAAACTGAATGGTGGGAGAAAGGAGGCAGAGTCATGACAAGCCATGTAGCCCTGCCAGAGACAGATGCTGGGAACTTTACTCGGTAAGCTACAGCCTCATGGTGATATACAGATTGATGGAGATGTTAAATTAATATGTAAGAGCTAGCCAATAAGAAGCTAGAGCTAATGGGCCAACCAATGTTTTAAATAATATAGTTTCTGTGTGATTATTTTGGGTCTGAGCTTCTGGGCAGCCTGGATACAAACAAGTGGCCTTCTTACAACAATTTGGTTCCCACATGCCAACTAAAGTCCACTTAAAACCTGAAAGAGCTTGAAACGGAATTCTATACACTAAAAAGCCAAATTTAGCTGCATTTTTTGGATGGGCTTTTCTTGCTGGCAGCATGCTGCAGCTCCTTTAAGAGAGGTATTCCTGGTTTAGCAGTAGCAGAAGAAAAGCAGTGCCATCTTAAAATGTCAGCTTTCTAGGCATGCTGCCAGTGCAACCTTTGGCTCTTTCAGGAGGCCGAGAATTTAAATGGGGTTTGTGAACAGAGTGCTACAACTTGTTTAATGGCAATATAGACTGGCTGTGCACCCTAAAATGGAGTTGTGAGCATGGCTTTCAGAGGTAGCTCACAGCTCTACCATGTCAGACTGGGCAGGGAAAGCAGGCAGTGCCATATTTCCCCCAGAAATGGCATTGCTTAACTTCTTAAAAAGTGCTTAGCATTTAAAAAAAGCACTTCTGGTCAGAAAGTAATTAGAGATACACAATATAGACAGATTCAGGTAAATAAAAAGACTTCTAAATGGGTCACAGTGTTGGATAAATGTACTTGGGGTTGGGAGAGAAAAGAAAAAGAATATAGACAGTTAAAAAAAGGTAAAGTCTTTAAAGAAACAGAGTACAGACAGTCATAGATTAAAGATAATAAAAAAGTAATAGATTTAAAACACATAAGCCATGTAAAGATGGGAAAATTCAAAGAGAGTCTAAATTATGTATATTATTTTGTTTTCTTTGAATTTTTTGACTATGAAGGAGCTAAGTACAGAGAGACATTTCATTGTATGGGCTGCTAAGCTATACCAGCATGTATAATATAAAGGTATCTTGACTTCATAATTTGGGTCTAAGTATATTTTTTTTTTTGGAAAAGAGATTTTTCTTTTGTTTCCACAGAGAATGAGAACCTGTGGATTACTTCCAAACTAATATGGTTTGATGGATCAAGGTTCCCTGAAAGGTTGCACCCCTCAAAAAATTATTTCATCCAACAAAAAGCAAAAAGTAGCTTGGAGAAAAGTATGCCCACATTTCCAAATATTGTTATAATGTTTCTTTACATTTAAAGGAGGATATACTATAAAGATTTGCATTGGTATGGATCTTGGTTTATTGATACATATTTTAGGTAAATTTTGTTATATGTATATAACCTGCTCTTGATTATGATATTGTTTTTTGTGCAGCTCATTTATAAATATAATGAATAATTAAGAAATACAGGTTAATAGTGAGTCATCTATCTAAAATAGTCAAGCTTGTAGTCATGTTAATTGGGTTTTCTAGATATATAGAGATATATTTTAGTTAGGTAATCTACAAACCTTTCAAAGACCAATGGAATACGGCATTTAAAATGTTTTAAGAAGTTAGTAATTTTAATGACAGTGAGACACATCTGATTCTGGCACCACCAACTACTTCAAGAGAAAGATGAGCATTGAAAAGGCTCCTATTGGCATTATTTATCCACTTGGGCAAGAAACTGCTCTTGCCTGGACTGCTTGATGCTATACTGTTTGAATTGGACATACAGGACCCACAGAGAAATGACTGATGAAGTTGTCTGAAGGTGAGATGGTCCTTTAGGGTTTCTGCTACATGAAAGAGTCTGCCAGACATTCTGTAGGAAACAGAAAAATGTGATGGACAAACTGCCAATATAGGTCAAACTGTCTTTGAAATTTCCTGGGTCAATACAACAGGGCTTGCTTCTTATTGTGAGTGTCCAACATCATGTTTGATAATTGAAAGTATTTGCAACATTTTCTCATGTGACGCTAGATGAATACAGAGGAAATAATTCAGAGAGTTATATTCAAAATGTAGGAGAAGGGCCACGTTGGTATGACTCAGTGGGCTAAGTGTTTTCTGAACAAATATGGAAACCTGTGCTTACATTTCCAGGGTTCATGGAAAAGGCTGGGTGTGGTGATGAAAGATAGTGATGAAAGTCCAAGACTGGAATAGGCAGACAAAGGAGGATAGGTGGTACTTCAACCAACCAGCCTTGGCAGTGAGCTGCAGGTTTGGTGAGAGAGCCTTTCTCAAAATTAATCTGGGAATCAATAGATGAAGGCAGGCTTATATTTTCATAGACAGCAGGCACACAGTGACATGACAAGTAGCCTGTCATAATGTATCTGAAGTGTAATACTTAGGTAATGTGATCTAGAAAGTTCAACTTAAACCATCAAGCAAACTAGAACTGCAATTTTAAAATTAAAAAAGTATCCTAAATATATGCATGACCTCTTTTGCTTTCTTGCCACAGTTTGAAAAAATAACATCAATTTTATAAAAGATCTTTGGCAGACAGAAGCAGCATGTACTGTGCTCAATTCACTTTATGAAGTAAACACTACTCAGATAGCATAGCCAAAAAACACAGCAAAAAAGAAAGTCCATCAATCAGTATCCCTCAACAGGGGCACACAGCAGGTCTTAACAAAATAGGCAAATAGAATTAACTAATTTAAACATTTTGAAATTAGTAAATTAGGCTGGGTGAAAAAAAATAAAGAATTCATCTCAATTTTTGATTGCATTACTATATATACATATATATGTATATGTACATACACACATATACATATGTACACACATATATATACATATATACAGATATACATATACATATATACACATATACACATACACACACACACACACATATATAGTTTGTGGCATGTAACCCAGGTTGTCAAGTGTAAACTGAAATTTTTTTCTTTTTGCCTCAACCTCTCAAATTCTGGAATTACATGCCTGCCATTGTATTGGGATGAGAATCAAACCTGGCGTTTCATGCTTTTTATGCCATCATTCTACTAATTAAGTCACATCCCATTCTCCATATTACATATATTCTTAAAAGGCTGAAATGATAGACATGGAGATTATGAGAGGTGTTTCAGAGTCAAGTGGATAAAGGAGATGGGAGAAGAGTTGTTGTTTTAATTTTGGCGCAGTGATTGTGCCTTAATCTATTGCATCTCAGCGAACAACTTCAACTCTACAATTACTTGCCTGCCTCCTGGTACTCAGGATGTAGTCTGGTGGCAAATCTGCTCCCTCAGAACTGGCTCTATACCTGCTGCTAAAGGTAGCTATAAATAAATCTCTATCATTCTAATAATAAATAAGTCTTTTTTTTTTACATATATATTTTTATTGTTTCTTTAGCTTTCACTTCTAGCACAAATTGGATTCTGTCATTTATAAATAAAAATATTACACAAGGTTGGGTAGGTAAAAGATTAGGGGTTGAATCTTTGAAGATTTTGGTGAAGAAAGTAAATATGACTAAAACTGTATTATATGAAATTGTTTTTCCTTTTATTTTCTCTCTCTCTATCTATATCTCTCTCCCTCTCTCTATCTCTCTCTCCCTCTCTCTATCTCTTATTTCAAGACAGGGTTTTCATGGTAGCTTTGGAGCTGTCCTGGAACTAGCTCTTGTGATCTCAAACTCACAGAGATCTACCTGCCTCTGCCTCCTGATGCTGTGATTAAAGGTGTGCGCCACCACTATCTGTCTTTTACTTTGTTTTTTTTTTGTTTTTTTTTTTTTTTTTTTTTTTTGGGGACAAAACCGGTCTCGCTGAACATAATGGACAATGAGGACTACTGAGAACTGAAGAACAATGGCAATGGGTTCTTGATCCTATTGCATGTAATGGCTTTGTGGGAGCCCAGGTAGTTTGGATGCTCACCTTAATAGACCTGGATGGAGGTGGGTGGTCCTTGGACCTCCCACAGGACAGAGAAACCTGCTTGCTCTTTGGGCTGAGGAGGAAGGAAGACTTGATTGGGGGAGGGGGAGGGAATGGGAGGTGGTGGCGGGGAAGAGGCAGAAATCTTTAATAATTAAATTAATTAATTAATAAAAAAATCAGCAATAAATAAGTCTTGAGATTCAAGGCTGAGGTGAAAGTCTTTGAGCTCAGAGAGGGTAACAATTAGCTAACCCTCTCTCCTTGCTGGTACCCATGGAAACTCATGCTTCTACTTCAACAAAGTAGAAAATCCTGTACATTTACAAACCCTACCCTACTACTTTCTGTGTCTCACTATGTCTCCTGCCTACCCTCTAAGATTCTATGATTACTTTGTGTCAACTACTTTCTGACTCAGTGTCCTGTCCCAAAAATAGTTTTATTATTGCAAATGTAAATATGTGCGTGATTGATATCTCCAAGCTTCACCTTTTTATATTTTTCCAAATAAAAAGTAAAAGTTTTAACTTTAGCACAATAAAACTATATACAATAAGAACAATTATCGGCATTGTCTAAATAAATAGGAAAATTTTTAAATTTTTCACAATAAAACTATACAATAAAAACTATTACCAGGCATTGTCTAAATGAAAAGGAAAGGTTTTCACTTTAACATAATAAAAATATATACAATAAGAACAATTATCCATGAGGCATTGTGTAAATAAAAATGAAATGTTTTAATTTTAACACAATAAAACTATATACAATAAGAACAATTGTCAAATAATGAATGATTACATTCAAAATTTCCAGTCCATTTGTAACTGGAAAATTCAGAAACCCTTCTATCTACTCTAACATGATGAGTCCAAAGTTTTGTATCTAATCCACTCTATTGTAACTTGTATTACCAATCCAAAACTATCAACTTAGACATCACAACATTTTCTTACAAAAACAATTTAAACTTTTATGTCTCTCAATCTTAAATACTTTATATCTCTTTTGTGTGTTTCTTTCCTGAACTTGGTAACAGGGAAAACTACAAGTATCTTATCTTCAACTCCATCTGAGACCTAAAAATGATACAGTATTACCTAGGCAAACATGAAGTACAGAGAAAATAACTTCCAAAACTATAGAATTAGTAGAGACAGCTGGCTACCTGGACACTCACCCAAGTTTCCTGTGCAATATCCGAGCATCCATCAAGAGTCTAGAATATCTGACAGGCTTTTATGAAATAGGAATTTTGAAGGACTGTTTCACCTAGTTTTGGCAAAGTTCAGCAATCACTTTTTGTGTGTTTTGCCAAATGTCAGGTAGAATTTTCTATGAAGCAGGGATTTTGAAGTTCTGTTCCACCTTATCTTGGCACAGTTTCACAGTGTTTTTCCTTTGTGTCCTGCTTGTTAAGTTTGTTTTGTGCATTGTCAGCACTTTAGGCAGGAGTAGTTTATTGCTCAATTGGCTAGTTTTTCCATGATGAAAGTAAACTCATATGCCAGTTCTTTAATGCCCATCATTCTTTTATGAAGTAGATTGGTGCTGCCAGGAACAGGTGTTTCTCACTGTTAAGTAAAGCCTTAGATTATTAAACATCTTAAGTGCCATATTCTGTAGGTTTCTGAAGCATTTGAGGATCACCTGTCTAAAATAATTCTGTTTAATGTTGAAACAATACCTAGCATAACTACAAATTTGATTAATTATAGATGATTAACTGTATTTCCTAATCATCCATTGTATTTTTAAATGCTCTGCATAGGTACAATACCTTAAACAGGAACAGAAACATATACAGAATATAATAAAACTATCCTTAAATTTGTATAAATATACAAAAATACTTTTAAAAAGATTAGGAACATATATAGAGTATGTCCTAACAAAAATAACTTTAAACTTATAACAATATACAAAAACCACACCACTAAAAATATTTGAGGTTAATAGCTGCTTTTTAGTTCAAAGTAGATTCAATAATCTACCATTTTATCCTATCCTTTCCATATCCCCCTTCTTTTTATTCAGAAAGAGATCTTTAAATCCAACACCCTTGCTTAGTTTTCTCCCTTACTATGATGAGTATTACTTTACAACCAGCACCACTAAATGGTGATAAGCATTCATAGCCCACCAAACTTCACCTACCTCACCTCTTGGGAATGTAGGCATTACATTCTTAAAATTACTTCCTGTTGTCTGGAAGTGACAGAATCTTTAGAAAAATCTGAGAAAATTAGAATAATGATCAAGTCCTGGGAGAACTAAATGTATTATTTTTGTTCAGTCTCTGCATGATAGGAAAGTGTAGAATTTATCTGAAGTCTTGACTGGATAGTAAGTGAGGCTGGACCATCTCAGCTACCACTTTTTAAACTGTTCTACACACTTTGTAGTTCAATGCTGATCTTTGGGTGGTGTTTGTCAGCATAATGACATTATCACAAGCCAGGTAGAATCATTCTTGTGAGGCTCCATTATTGTTTTGGAGACTTCCTAGGTTGCTATTACAAATGGTCATGGGTTATTGTAGAAATTTAAGCATTTTAAATGATATAAGCCGCAGATCTCAGGTTTTTAAAAAACACAATATTTAAATATATCTGGAGTACAAATTTAATACTTAGTTACTTTATATAGACTCAAATGCAAAATCATATATAGAAATCTAGATGAAGTATATCACAGTATTATTTAGTATTTTATATGACTATTAATGTCATGGCAGAAAGTATAAATTATATATCATATATTATATAATATATGTAATTCTTATAAATTTAGATAATATTTATATTTTAATGACAGTAAACTATTCCCATAATTTAGGTTTTTATCTGTCCCATATCAGGTATCTCTTCTGACATAAGACAGAGATTTTGGATTATCCTTTAACAAGTATGCTTGGGTTTAGAGAATTAGAACACCATGATCCAACTTCAAAGCAACTTTGATTTTTAATTGAAGGGCCATCACATTGGCCTTTTATGTTTATAGAGAGAAGTAAAACCAAATATTTGGAAAAATTGATAAACTTGTTTCCTGTTAGAAATATGCTGTACCATAGGCCAATTTTACTCTTTTTCTTGAGGAATTTTTCTCTGGATGATTCTTCTTCAGCTGTTTCATTAACACAATGGCCTCTAGATTCCTTATTTGGATGTTTTTATTCTCCATGAAACACAAAAACAAAACTCTTTCTAATACCTAACTTTAGGGGGTTCTTTTTTTGTCAGTTTATATCTTTGATAAGACAATTTTTTGGGGGGAAACAGAAAAATCCTTATCTTTCAATAATAAAAATATTGATTTTTTTTAGTATGGTCAATTGAAAGAAATTTATTTTTTTGTTTTAGAAGTTAGTTTGGATTGAATGAGGAGGATGTTTGATGAACTATTGCCTCTCCTAATCAAGAGGTCTCACTTATTCAAGTAATCTTTATCAATATTGATGGTATCCATAGTGTTTCTTCTCCTGATCTTGCCTTTATGGGTCTAATCACCATTTCTTTTGCATTCTGATTCAGTATTTTCAAAAGTCAAATTTTTAATTAACATTTGCATAGCATCTGTATCTTATATCATTCTCTTTAAAGCTGAGGTCAATCTTTGTAAAAATTCATTGAAAGCTACTTTTGAGCCTTGTATAATATTACTAAATGACTCAATCCTCTTTCCAGATTCTCCAACCCTTCCCAATCATTCAAAGCAGCTATACAGAACAGAACTAAGGGATTATCATCAAACATAGACTGTATAAATAAATCTGCATACTAGTCTTGGTAAATCTCATGATCTCTAGTCCTGCCTCATTGTTCTATGACCATAGCTTCCTCTCTCTACCATGTTTTCCATTGTGACTGAGGACCATCTTTCAATACTGCTGTAATTAAATATTTCCAGTCATGAGGAATAATTGTCTTCCTAGAGGTCCATGAATATAGCATCAGTTTAACAAAGCGTGAATGAATACAGAATAAAATGATTGCTTCCTTAATCTCTTCAAATTTAACATTTCTACAGGATTCCACTTAGCTTCTACATAGCCTTGAAGGTTCCTATCATCTGGTGGTTGCTCTTGTATGGGAACTGGATAAATCAATGCTGATATTTTAATATTCTCAGACTGTTCTCCTCGAGGTTCATAATGCAATGGAGTGGCAGGTTTTGGTCTAAATTCCTCTGTCTGTGTCTGAGTATTATTTTTAAATTTTCATTAGTAGGTGTCTCAAAAGGTTGAATCTTATCAATTTTTAACTCTTTCTAAAACTTCCTTCCTATTTTCCAAGTTTTTCTTATTATCATTATAAACTTATTCAAAGGTCTGTATATTATCAAAGGCAGACATTTTAAAGCTTGCATCCTAGTAAAATTATCATATTTCATATATTCAAATGATTTTTAACAATAAAACATTAATTACTAAACTGATAATAATGACAATTGACTTTGTTTCAAACCCCGATAAGTCATTTATCTCCTCATTTAAATTAACCATTTTCAAACCACCCATAGTACAGCACATAGTTTTTACATCTATATTACAGAGTACACAATACAGGGTCCTAGCAACATGCATTGTGATGTTTCCAATTCTTAATGTAGGAAAGATTTTTCTTTTTAATTTTATTTTACTCTCTACTAAAGGAGTCCCAAGGCATTTCACCAAATAGGCTGACTTCTTAGTAGTGTGTCTCCAGATGTGAAGTCAAGGCTCTCCTACAATTTTCAAGTGACAGCCTGCTTTCTTGAGTCCTGGCAACTTGCAGCCACCTCTTGTGAGTACTCTTATGAAAAGATTCAAGGCAACCACAGAAGAACTGATGGTGTGACTTTTCTGTCTTTGTGGTTGTACCACCTGTTGGAGAACCAAATATTGTTTTAACTTGTGCACAATGACTGCGTCTTAATTTACTGCTCTCTCACCCAGCAATTGCAATTCCACAGTTACGGGACTGTTTCTCTAGCAGCTGCCTGGCTGGTTAGGATGAAGCATGGTCAGAATTGTGTTCCCTCAGGCACTGTCCCTGTTACTGCTACTAAAGGTAGCTAAACAATTTATGAATAAGGATCAAGAATCAAAGCCTGGGGTGAAAACCTGTGAGCTCAGAGAGGCTGAAGAGTAGCTAGCTAACTCTATCTCTTTGCTAGTGCCCAGAGAAGACTCATGCTTCGTTTTGCCAAAGCTGAAAAACATGCCACTCCACTCCCCATCCTACTACCTGTGTCACTGTTGTCTCCCCTGGCTTACCTCTAAGGCTGCATGGTTACTTTCTGTCAACTAGCTCCTGACTCAGGAGCTTAACCCAAGGTTAATTTTATTTAATAAACACAAATGCAAACTCAGGAATCACAATGAGATAAAATATTTCCCAACAAAGTGTCACTATGGAAGGACTCATTGAGATTCTATAGTGATAAAAATGTCTTCAGTCTTGTATACATTTTAATATTCTGTCTCATATTTTGCTAATATGTGAAGACATTCCCACTGAGTGAAACAGTTGTTCATATGTTTTACCTTTAGATTTTTGCAGACTGAGTAGACTTTTCCTTCTTGAAAGAGTCTCTCTGATGATGATTCTTATCTCAGTCTTCATTAGATGCCGTATGGCAAATAGTTGAAGAGTTGGACATTCTCTTTCAGGGAAAAGAATTACCGCTGATGACACGGAAAAATTTTCTAAAGATGAATATTTAAACAGAACCTATCTTTGGTTAGTTGTTATTGTTATTTGATACCAAGAACATAAAGTTATCATCTGGCCCTTATTAAAGTATGTGAGTTATAGACAGCCAAGAGAGAGAAGATATTTCCAGTGTTGGTGGTTTCTGACAAAATATTAAGCTGGAAACTGAACCAGAAGCCAAGTTCCATATATTATAATTTGGTGGACAGATTGTCAACACTGCACACAAATTCTTGATCTTAGTTTCTATTAAAATTAATCTCCAAGTGTTTTCTTTGGTCAAGAATTGCTGTGAAGAGGAAGTTGTGTTGCATTTCATCCAGTGTGAAAATCAAGAAACATACTAACAAAACAATGCTAAAATCAGTAAAAGGTCAGAGAAAGGGAGTTTAGTGAATAAAGTTTACTTGCCATGAAAACACAGAATAAAATTGATACCCAGTACCCACATTAAAAGCTAAGTATGATGATCCATCTTGACCGAGACCAATTTTAGTAAACCTAAGAGTATTTTGAGGATTTCCAAAGGTTTCAATCTATTCCAATGAAGAGATTTGGTTCATGTCAACATTGCTAGTAGTCAATCTGAGGAAGACTGATTATCAATTCCCTTTTTGCTAAGCCATTCTAAACCTCCCCCCACCATACAGTCCTCACACCTTCTAGTGTAAAGTGAAATTTTATTTTTCTATAAATATATCCAGAACATACGCTGATAAGCATCTCTCACAATGAAGAATTGTAATTGCTTGACTTTTCCAAAATTTGGTAACCAGAAAGGAACCAATATTTGTGTAGACTTTGGTATATTGTTGGCAAATGATCATCTATTGAATGTTTGACTGGACAAACATTCATGTTGAGGTAAGGAGAGGTCTCCAGACCAAGATTCCTTCTATATATGCATTGTCCTTCATTTTCAATATATTCCTAATGTATGTAAAGTCTGGATCTTATTATTTATGATTTAGTGGTTAAAATATTAATTTATTTTACTGATATTTTCAAATTAAAATTGCAAAATTGATACAAAAATACTTCCTGCATAAGTATAAATAATCTAATTTATGCATTAATTATTTAATAAATCTAATGCATTCTCCAAGTCCACAGGTAAGTTTCTTTAGAAACATCTATAGAATTTATCTAGAAGAAAACTTTATCTTTTCTTTAAAATACTTTTATTTATGTGTATATGTGAGTGTGTGTATGTGTGTGTCTGGTTGTGTACCGCTTTCACACTGCACCTGCAGAGGTCAGAGAGGGGCATCACATCCCCTAGAACTGGAATGCCAGCAAGTTATGAACTTCCCCACATGGGTTCTGGGAAAAGAACTCAAGTCCTGTGAAAAACCGATAAGTGCTCTTAACTTCTGATCCATCTCTTCAATTAATTGTGTCATTTTGTCTGCACATTTATTTTTCTTAACAAATGTGTATATGGAATATGTAAATTTGCCATGGACTGCATCAACTTTTCTAAAGCAACATCTTGACATTCTACCTCCAAACCCTAAGAATGCAGCTGTATTTAGAGGCTGGATCACTTCAGAGGTAATTTGGGTCATTAGGCTGTGTTCTAATTCAACATGAGCTGTGTTATTATGAAAAGAGGATGTTTGTATACAATGATCCATAAGGAGGAGACTATGAAAGATGGCCATAAACAAACCAACCAGGGAGAGAGTATCAGAGGAAATCAATGCTGCTGATATCTCGATCTCATGCCTCCAGAATGGAGAGATAATAGTTTCCCACTGCTTCAGCCACTCTGCCTGTGCTATCGTGTTTCACCAGTTACTTTATTTCTCCATAGCCCACCTGGAAAGTATCCTGCATGGAATAGGAGGACAGTAAAATACAATTTTAATTATGCTTGAAATTGCTATATAAAACATCTACAAATATCCATTTATACATAAAATTACATTTATCTATTATTTTGTTCTTAGAATTATTTTAAATTGTGAAATAACTATAAATTTATAACCATTCTGATCTAGTTGGATTTCTTATAATTTTTATGTCACAAACCCCAACGTTAATTTAACTAATCTCTTTGCTTATTTTTTTCCATTAATGATCCAGATGCTAGTAATTCAAGACTGTATGGAATCCATAATTGGGAAGTGCCTCAGAAATGTTATTAATGACTAAGTGAGCAGTCTCCTCAGGAGTCCTTTAAATGCTGAACACCTGTCTCATCATTAACTTAACAGATTCTCATTATGATGGGTATCAGCAAATGGTAGTTGGTGGCGTTCTTATTGTGCCACTGAAGTGGTGGGAATACTAATATAATGAATAATTGACAGCTACGTAGTCTGAAGATTATTGCTCTTAATAGAACAGCACTATAAAATACACAGGTGTATTATTTAGTTTTTGATGTTGAAATTCTTTATCAATAACAAGATTCCACAAATATATACACAGTTATTAACAGCTACATGTATAACTATACAATTAAAGAAGTAAAGAGTACATAGAAATATTAACTTAGTTTGCCACAGGAGTGAATCCAGATATAAGGTCAGCTATTTATGACACTGAAAACATTTTTTTTATCCCAGAGTTCTCTTTAAGCTTTTCCACCATATCTTGTCTCATTGTGTATTAAACTGATGTGGACATTGTATGATTTCTTCCCTCATTCATATTTTCCCACAGATACATTCTTTCTTGTGTGTACATCAGTCTTTGCAGTCAGTAAGCTTTCACCAAGTATGGAATAAGTATTGGGGAAAATTAATAAATACAAAAGCAACACTTCTTGTCTTTTCATTTATAGTAAGATAATGTCTGAGGACAAGGAAGGCAAGACTAAGACATGATTATAATATATGAGGACTTGTGTTTGACAGCATCCTGTTCCTTGCTTAAATATCAATCTACAACAGAAACTTTTGATGCCCAGTAGTCAGAATGCATAGGGTTACAGAACCTCTCTCAATTGCAAGTACTCATAAGGTGCTCTTCTGGTCATGTCATAATAAAGGCTCAATTTGGGAGTCACTTGACATAAGTGGTCATTTGTATTTAATTGTTTAGTCACCACTAATATTTAAATGAGTAGCTGGGAAGATGGTTTGGTTGGTAAGTACAGTGAACAAATATGACAACAGAGTTCAGATCACACAACTACTCAGAAATTTAACAGGTTGGGCTTGTCAGTCTACTGGTAATCCCAGAACTCATTAGCAAAGACAAGGGATTCCTAGGAGAAGCTGCTGATCTATGTTTTTTCTTTTCTTTTCTTTATTTATTTATTAAAAATTTCCACCTCCTCCCCTCTTCCCATTTCCCTCCCACTCCTCCCACTTCCTCTTTCCCTCCCTCTCTAGTCCTAAGAGCAGTCAGGGTTTCCTGCCCTGTGGAAGTCCAAGGTCTTCCCCCCTCCAGTCAGGTCTAGGAAGGTGAGCATCCAGACTTGTCTCCCACAAGTTAATTTTCTATCAATTTACATACAAAAATCACAAGAATCTGAAAAACTCATGAGTTGCTTAACAGAAGAATATATTATTTATTATAGCGAATTGACAGACACATGTGATTTATAAAAAAAACTCCTGAATTACTTAAAAACTCTGTTCTTATGTGTCCAGGGAAATAAAAAACAATGTAAACACAAGTCGTGTTTTAAAATACTGATAATGATAGTTGAATCTAGAAATACTGAAACACAGAACTCCTCATTAAACATCATTTACTCTGGGTTCCATTTTATCCATTATATATGGATTATTTTATTAAAGAAGGGTACAAATGATCTTATCAGGAAAATGGGAAAAGACACCTATTTATTTAAAGAGGGACATAAATATAAAGGGGAAAAAGTACAAATTAATAGTAAGGATGTCTGAAAAAGTCATAAGCAGCCACACTATTGACAACCTAAGAAACATATAATTCTGTGTAAAAATATACATACAGTTTAAATAAAAATTTCTTATATGGGCTTACAATGTTCATTTTGAGAGATAAATATGACCTAGCAAAAAACCCAACAATAAGCATTAGAAGTTCTTTTTTGAGTTGACTAGGATTGTCAGAGAGAATCCCAAAACATTACTGGCTGTTGCCTGTGGTAGCCCTTGAGAGATGAAAGTTAATTTCCTATTAAATCTTGGTGCATTTGAAGGCACCTGACAAGGCTCAGAGGGTCTTGAGCTGGAACAGTCCTGAATGCTTCTTCCCTAAGACCTAGCTTCCATGGTAACAGAAAGCACAATGTAAGGTTCCAGAAGCAACTAAACACTATGCAATACAAAGAACTACAGGTAACTAGGCAGTATTGAGGGTGGTAGAAATAGATTTACTAAGGGAAGAGCACACTACTTGAATCCAAGATTAACAGAAAATGATCAGCTCCCAAAACATACATACAAGTAACATTATGCAGACTGACAAGTTATCTTTAGGAATGTATATACATATATGCATGTAAGAACAATTAATGGAAAATAGGTCATTAATTTGAAATTGAAGGAGGAGGAATATGTGGGAAGGTTAGGAAGGAGGAAAATGAGGATAAAATTACATAATTGAAATCTCCAAAAAATGTATTGAAAGAATTGCTAGTAAAAGTTTTCAAGCTTAAAGTGGACTATATTCATTCTATGAAATTAAAGAACTAAGGGAATCAGAATTTAATTAAAGCTATAAAATATTATGAAAGCTATGCATTACTTAAAAGGTGAAGATAAATATAAGCTGTGTAACTTGAGAGTGATGGAAATTAAAGATAAAAAGGCAGCTTGGTAGGAAATTTTAAATGCTGCATGAATAAATTCATGTTCACTGTTTGAAAAAAAGGAAAAAATGCTGGCTTGTAACATACAACTTCAAGAAGAGAAGTAGAAATTTAGAATGGACAAAAATCTCAATCATACAAAATTTTTTTTTTCAAATATTTAACTGGACTGGAAGATACAGTTTGGCCAACACATAGAACTGATATAAGATACATGTATAGAAATTAAAATGTCAGCCTATATAATGATTTTTATTAATAATAAAATATATTTCCAATTTTTTAAAAACACCAATTTTTGTGTTTTGTTGTGTGAGTATTTCGCCTGAATATATGTGCACCACCTGCATTCAATGCCGAAAGGGGTCAGAAAAGGACATTTCAACCTCTGGTACTGGTGGTCTTTAGTTGTCATTTGGATGCTGGGAGTAAACCTGGGTCCTCTGAAAGAATACCAATTGTTCTTTTTCACTGGGCTATCTCTCTAGGCTATAGTTCCAATTTTTTGGAATTGTTCCCTTTAGTTTCCATAATAGATATTTCCAGGGAGAAATGCAAAATATTCCTGAGATCATAGTCTTGAGCTGGAAATTCATCTTTTTCACTGTTTTGCTGGGTAGCCATGATCCTTTCATTGTGGAGACATAAAGACAGATAATACAGGAAGTAAAACGGTGAAAACATGCAAATGCGGAAGTAGATACAGACTCACATGTGTAAGCACAGGCTTTAGCTAATAATTATTTCGTTCTCAATTAACAAAGCTGGTAACTAATTTTATTATAGAAATTACTATTTAGACAATGACACAGAACCGACAAAGTAATGCTTCATGTATGGTTATCTTATGAAATACACATTAATCTCCAGCTTTTCATATCTATTTTCTAGGACATTAAACATTTATATTTACTTATTAAGTGATTTATCACATCATTTATTTTCTTAATAATTCCATCCATTTATAACTATTTATTCTTATAGTGGAAATGTAAACAAATATTATAGGTAAAAATTAATTTTGCCTAGACTTTTAGTGAGAAGTGAACAATATACTACAATGCCAATACTATTTGTGACTGTGGCAGGTTCAATCTCACTCAATTTGTTTTGAACATGTTCAATAGTAACCACAAATTTTGAAAGGGATAGAGTCATGAGCAGCCTCAATAATAGTCAGGTTGGGCCAAGACACTCCTAGTAATCTCTTCCCATTTGCAGCAGGGATTGGTGAAGACTTAGCATGTGTTTTGATAGTTTGATTTTTCTTTTTAAAATAATTTTAGTGACTAGAAGAAAATTTTAAAAGAAAGCTCTTGTTTTTCTTGATGAATAAGAGCAGGTGAAAATACAGTCTGCTTGCTTCTGATTTGGGTAAATGGCCCAAGAATAACACCAAACCAAATAAATAAAAGAGCCCTGAGAAGATGAACAAGGATAAGCCCACATTCCTTCAATCAGGCTAAAACATACTGCAGGTAAATTTTCCCTTCTTACTTTCAAGCACATGAACCAAGTCAACATCCCCCATCAATCTGTCCCTTCCGCTGATGACCTAACTCCTGTCAGGTGTGATTCTTGGAAGACCTGGATAAATCCAGACCTGTCTAGCAAAAAAAATAAATAAATAAATAAAAAAAAATAGAGCCAAAAATCTACCAGAGAGAGAAGAACCAAAAATCTAGGTTATCCTGTTCAGTGACTCTGTTCCAGGAATTAACTGGCCATAAAGTTAGATTATAATCTTAAGAATAATCCTGAGAAACAGGGAGTTACCCTCTTGTGATTATTACTGGTATTTTCAGAATTTTCCAACGATGCCCTCCCCACCCTCTTTGGGTTGTGGTTTCTTCCCCTAAATACCCCCTCTCCCAACTACTTGGGGTTGAACTCCTCTACCCCTGCATGGGAAATGAGTTTCAGCCCTAGCACTCTGATTCCCTTTCCTGTCAATAAACTTTGTGTGATTGCAGCAAGGATGTTCTCTCCATGAGTTCCTGGAAGGTCGTGAAACCCAGAGACTTGAGTGAGAGTCTCCCCACTCTGGGGGTCTTCCATTATGAATCTTTCAATGTGGATATGGTTATGGTAGCTGTCTTCTATGTTTCCTTCCAGTTACAGATTCTACAGCTGCATTTAGTTATTTTTAATTCTTCTATTAGCTCATTCTCTATACTCTGTACAAAATTATCTAGGTCTTGCATTGCTGAAAAACCCACAATGTTTTTAATTTTTCTAAATGAATTGTACCTGTTTTAGGTCTTCTATAATCTAAAGTGTGAGTTCTACCTTTAATTAAAAATCAAAACAGTATTTTTGTATGTATGCTTGTAACTTCCATGTTATTTGATACTGTTTATGATTGGAGAATATTACCCCGGCCCTGGCATCAGCATGCTGATTTTTTAAGTTCCAGTTGGCTATATTTTGGAATAGGGTCTTTAGAAAACTAATGATAAATGATGTCAGAAGTATGGAGTCACATAAGGACTGTGTCCTTATTTTAAAAAAGCAATACTATGAGTCAGGATGTACAGGAGAAAGACCATGTCTCACACTGAGGAAATGAGCAACTGAAATATCTAGGCAGGGCTCTCATAAGAAACAAATCTCAAACACCCTGATCTTCTATTTTTTTTCCTCAAGAACTTTGAGAAATAGAAGAGTATTTCTGATAACAACCATTTTTTTTCTGATAATTTCTGTGACAATCTTAAAATATCACTTGGTATCCTTTATAATGTTTACTAAAAACAATGTAATATATTTCAGCCACAATAAGGCTGATACTTCCAGGTTTTAGGGGCCATGCATGTGAAGACAAGTCCTCAGGCAGAAGAGCCTAATGGACTCCGGGGATGTTAAAGGATCTTATGTGATCCATGTATGACTAAGCTAAGCCTTTGTGCACAAGCATGGTTACATCATCCACATATGACTCAGCTAAGCCCTTGTGCTCATGTGTGAGACCCCCATTGTCTGCGTATGACGTAAACACATCAACCCTCTGTGCACATGTGCTAGGCAGCTTTAAAAGCTGGATGCACCATCTTCCTCTCTCTCCCTTTCTCTCTGCACACTGGCTTCCCCAGGCCTGTACACGCCTCCTCTAATAAACTCCTAAGTGAGTTTGTTGCATGTTCCGTGTTTCCTTCTCACTCACGCCAGGAAATTTCAAACAAGTTCATGAAGGTATAAAGAGCAGCATCTTATTTTTCCTCAGTAGGCTATACAGAACTGGCTTCCTACTGATTTTATGAAGGGGACCAGGAGGATATTGTTAGGGAAGATCAAACCATAATCCTCGTTGATGATATTACATCAACAATGGTATCAAAGTGAGGAAGATGTTCTACCTAAGTGCTCCTTGTGTTGGAGCCCACAAGACTATAAAGTAAATGTACAGCTGATACATTTATAAAGGCAAACCCACAAGTGTACAACTTATGGGGCACCCATTTTGCAGAGTTGCAGGAACACTTATCGTTTGGGAAAGTCACTGTCATATCTGTAAAAACCTTGTGAAGTAATAACTCTTCCCTTTACAATGGGATTCATTCCCAGAACACCTCAGCAGTGTAACCTCTACAAGGGCAGTGGAAAGACTTTGCTCCATTCTCCAACACTATGAAGCCTTAGAGTGATAGCATTCACTCTTTGTTCTAACAGTCAAATTTACATTGAATCAATCCCACAAAATTACTGGCTAATAAGTCAAATAGAAATTTCTATAAAAGACAGGCACTGAACAGGAAGGAAGCATGCCCCACCTTTGCTAACAAATGAATCTGGGCATTCTCAAAGCTGGTTGTCACAAAAGAGAGTAGAGGAGGAGAATGGTTGAATACAGGATTCAGGGATGCTTAGTAACTTTTTCTAATGTTTTGCAATGTTAGCTATTTCCCCTTGAATGCTGGCTATTTCCTGGGTGGTGTCACCTGTTCTGTAGGAGTATTGCTTTGTCAGGTTCTAACTGCCCTTTTTTGATTTTGATATGCATATTATCATTGACCTTGTCTATGGAAATCTCCAATTACTTCTGTAAAAACCAGGAACTTTGCCAGGCAATGGTGGCGCACGCCTTTAATCCCAGCACTCGGGAGGCAGAGGCAGGCGGATCTTTGTGAGTTCGAGACCAGCCTGGTCTACAGAGCTAGTTCCAGGACAGGCTCCAAAGCCACAGAGAAACCCTGTCTCGAAAAAAAAAAAAAAATTTTAAAAACCATCTTAGCATGAGTATTTTGAGGAATTGAAGTTGATAAGATTTTTTTTGTTGTTGTTCTCTAGTTTGTTCATTTGGTTTTTTTGGATTGTTTTATAATCTCTATTAACTCAGTAATTTTATATCTAAAACCTTTTAAGATTTAAGTTATTTTATCCATCTGCTAGTTTTATGACTGTAGAAATTATGAGTTCTGTGTTAGTACACTTTACATGCTGACATGTCATTAAGAGCAGGCTCAAACCCAAAGTACATTCCTTGTACAAGAAGGCTCAATGTTGGGGCTGGAGAGATGGCTCAGTGGTTAAGAGCATTGCCTGCTCTTCCAAAGGTCCTGAGTTCAATTCCCGGCAACCACATGGTGGCTCACAACCATCTGCAATGAGGTCTGGTGCCCTCTTCTGGCCTGCAGACATACACACAGACAGAATATTGTATGCATAATAAATAAATATTAAAAAAAAGAAGGCTCAATGCAAATAACAAACATATAACACCCTGATTTTTAGGAATGGCACAGCTATGTTTGCTATCACCTAACCTCAGATGTTTGGTCATCCTGGAGTATTTTTCTCCTTTATTCTCGAACAACAGATTGTCTTATTTATGTTGTTACCCAATGGGTTTTGAATAAAAATCTTTAGATTACAGTCATTTCTCCTTTTAGTACTATGTGTAATAGCTTGGGTGAATACTTTAACCTCTAAGAGCCTCTACTTAACTTATCTCTATCATGTAGACAACTTTGTTATCTGTGATTACAGTTCAGTGATGATTAAGTTATATAATCTAGGCAAAGTGCTTAGCTTAGGACTTGATTTCATAATAAGGGCTCACTAAATGGTAGTTACTGTGTCAATAATAATGTCAGTATAATATTATGATTTTCATGATGTCTCATTTCTTATTCTCCTTGGTTCTTAATAATAGTTTCCAAAGACTTTTATAATAACCCAAAAACCTTAAGCCATTTCCTTATTCCTTACCTTCTAACAGATAATATAATTTACAGATATATTATAGGCCCTTTAGCATAATTCTACAGCAAAATTATACAATTTAACTATCTTTCATTTCTTTCATAATATATAGAAAAATTTGACTGCCACATACTACCCTCCAAACCTTTCATTTTAAAGCCTTTCCTTTGCTTTTCTCTTTCTTTTTTTCTTTCTTTCTTTCTTTCTTTCTTTCTTTCTTTCTTTCTTTCTTCTTTCTTTCTTTCTCTCTTTATTTTTTTCTTTCCTTTTTTTGTTCTTATTTTCTAGAGATAGAACAAACATGAACAAATTATTCCTTCTAAACCTGCAGTTGTTCAATGAGGTTTCATTAACTTGGTGTTCATGATTTATGTCCAGTATCATTTCCTGCAAGCATTGATCACTCCTGCCCCAAGACCCCCTGACTATCTTTTGGAAGTAAATTTCCTCTTAGGGAACATATCTCATTTTCCCTGAAAGTCAATAGTCTCTTTCCATTTTAGATTTGTGCAAGTCCCTTCCACCCTAGATAATTATCTCATTCATAGCACACCAGAACACTCATAGAACAACACTTGAGAGCTCTGATGGATAAGAGCATTAGATGTTTAGTTATAGAACTATTTTTAGGTTGTACTTATAAAATAGGCCCCTATTAACAAGGAAAACAATGTAGTGAAGAAATGATAACCAGTATATTGAGTATTATATAAGTAAAATGACCACTAAAGATTTTACTTTTGAAAAACATATATTATTTATTTATTTATTTATTTATTTATTTATTTATTTATTTATTAGCTTTTAAATAGTACACACTTTATTTTTGAGACATCCATCTGGTGTGTAATACAATCTTGAGACCAACTTAGGAAGTAGAGTCTTCTCCAAGCTACTCAGAGTTTATATATATAAAACTTTTAAATGTATTTTGTATACCAACCATAGTTTTCCTTCCATGCTCTCCTTGTGTTCTCTCTCCCCAACTCTACCTCCTCTTCTGTCTCCACTCAGAGGGGGTAAGGCCTTCCATGTGAATCAATGAAACATGGCTTATCAAGTGGAGGCAGGACCTTCCTCCTGTGTCAAGTCTGAACAAGGCATCCCACCATAGGAAATAGGTTCCAAGGAGCCAGCTCATGCATCATGGACAGGTTCTGGTCGGAGTACTGGGAACCCCAGAAGCAGACCAAGGTACACAGCTGTCACACAGATATGGAGGTCCTAAGTCATTCCAATTCAGGCTCCCGAGCTGTCAGAGATCGTGAGCACCACAAGTTCATATCAGCTGTCTCTGTGGTTTTCCTTGTCATGATCTTGACCCCCCCCTTTGCTCATATAATCCCTCCAGCCTCTCTTCAACTGGACACCTGGAGCTCAGTCTGTGGCTGTAGATCTCTACAGCTGCTTCCATCAAGTACTGCACAAAGGCTCCATGATGACAATCTGGACTGGTACCAATCTGATTATAGGGAAAAGCCAGTTCAGGCACCCTCTCCACTATTGCTAAGAGTCCGAACGGTAGTCATCCTTGTGGATTTCTGGATGTTTCCCTGGCACCAGGTTACTCCCTAACCCCATAACATCCCACTCTGTCAGGATATCTCTTTCATCGCTTACTCTTCCTTCCCACCCCCAACTCAATCATCCTGAGCCCTCATATTCAAATCTTCCCCTTTAATTCCACCTAATCCCAGTTTATCCAGGAAATTTTATCTATTTCTTCTTCCCAGATATGCAGCCCTCATAGGGTCCTCCTTGTTACCTAACTTCTCTGGTGCTGAAGATTGTAGCCTGGTTATCCCTTTCTTTACAGCTAATATCCACTTATGAGTGAGTACATACTATGTCTTCTGGGTCTGGGTTACTTCATTCAACATGATTTTTTTTCTAGTTCCATCCATTTGCCTGCAAATTTTATGATTTCATTGTTTTTTTCCTCACTGAGTACTACTCCATTGTGTAGATATATCACATGGCACTTATGTTATTTCCAGGTTCTGGCTATTGTGAATAATGTTGCACACAGTTGAGCAAGTGTCCTTATTGTATAGTTGAACATCCTTTGGGTATGTGCCCAAGAGTGGTATCACTGTACCTTGAGGTAGATGAATTGTAGTGGCATTTCATTTATACTTTTAAAAATGAACCTTGCCTGAAGATCAGAGAGTAAAACATTCATACTAGTCAGCCATACAAGCCAGGCAGTGGTGGGCACACATCTTTAATCCCAGTAGCTACACTAGATTGCCATAGAAATCAGGCAGTAGTAGTGCATGCACTTAATCCAAGAACTAGAGAGGATTGTAAAATGGGAGGAGACATCTCTCAGGCGCGGAATCATTCAGAGGGTTCCTGAAAGAAGGATCACCATTTTAGACTGAGGTCGAAGTAAGAGTCCAGTGGCTGGTTGCTTTACTTTTCAAGTCTTCAAGTTGAACCCCAATATCTGTCTCTGGGTTTTATTAATTGTGCATCAGTAGGTTCCCAATTTTCTGAGAAATCACCATATTGATTTTCAAGGTGGTTTTACCAGTTTGTATTCCTACCAGTAAGGGTGTTCCACTTATTCTACATCCTCTCCAAAAAAAAGCTTCATTGGCATTTTTCATCTTGGCCATTCTGACAGGTGTAATATGGTATCTCAGAGTCATTTTGATTTGCATTTCCTAAATAGGTAAGTATACTGAACACGTCTTTAAGTGTATCTTGGCCATTTGAGATTCTTCTGTTGAGAATTCTTTGTTTAAATCTGTACCCCAGTTTTAATGGGGTCATTTAGTATTTAGATGTCTTGAATTCTTTATATATTTTAAATATCATTCCTCTGTCAGGTATGTGGTTGGTGAAGGTATTTTCCCATTCTTTAGGCTTCTCCAGAGCTACAGAGAAACTCTGTCCTGAACCCCTCTCCCCAAAATAAATAAATAAAAATAAATAAATAAAATAAAAAAATAAATAAAAAGTAAAATGTAAATGATTCTTTTTGCAAATATGTATTTATTTCTTTTAAATATCAATAAATTCTTATCATATTAGGTACGTTTTCTGTAACAAATCATATATCAAGTGTACTAAATCCATGAGTGAAGAAATGGCTTACTCCTTAAGAACACTTGCTTCTAATTCAAGGAACTGGCTTATTCCCGAGACTCTTTGACAGCTTATAAACAACTGAAGTTATAGATTTATGGCATCTAATATTCTCTTCAGTCTCTATGGGTACAGAGAACACAGGTGGCAAATATATGTAAGTAAACTATATGCAAATACATATATGCAAGTAAAACACTCATACACATAAATGAAAATAAGAATAATAAACCAATGTTGCCTTTTTGTTAATAGTTTTCTACATATATTTGTACATTCATGTTTCAGATATCTTATTACATTTGCCTAATTTAATCAATCAATCAAACCTTCAAGAGGAAATCTTATTTCTATGACCAATAAGACACTAAGGTTTTTTTTATTGTACAGAAATTTGTGGAAAAAAAAGTATATATATATTAGTCTTCTAAAGCTTTTGAGTAAAAACAGTTGATTCTTGTGCCTGGATGAAAAGAGAGAAAATTTCTTTGGTGTATCTTTGATGCTTGCAGTTCCTATCTAATCAGAAAAACAATTTTAATTAATTCAGACAGTCGCCTCTATGGTGTCTGTGCCCTTTAGGGACTCTTTCATTATGGATGCAAATGTGCTCCTAAAATAATGAGAATGTCATTATCCTGCTTTATTCATCAAGGTGGCCAGGAAGAGAACAAAAGAAATCATTTAACGGTGAGGTAATCTTTTAATATACAGTAATGACATTAACTTTAGTGTTTCTAAGCCTCATTTTCATGGTCATGATTAGACAATGTTCTCTTGTGCTCAGTGGTGAAGATGATGAGGGCAGATGTCAAGAAAAGATTAATTTAGCATCTTTGTTTTCACTGTCAGAACATAGATCTGGGCCTTCTTTTTACATTTCATAAAGAATTTGCTCTTGTTAACCTAAAAATGTGAGTTGGATAATTTATAAAAGAAGAATAGAAAAATCAGAAAGCATTTTTTTGTTGTTGTTTTTTTGAGACAAGTTTTCTCTGTATATCTCTGGCTGTTCTGCAACTCTCTCCCTAGGCCAGACTATTTTCAAACTCCCTGAATACTGAAATTAAAGGTGTGAACCACTACCGCCTAGCTCAGAAGGCATTTAATAAAGCATTTTTAAGATAAGTTTCAAATTGGTTTGGGGAAAAGAAATTTTGAACACTAATTATTCTCTGGCCATTATACTTAAAAGAAAAGATCTACAGTATAGACGAGTAGTGTTTCCATTGTGAATTCTATCTCACTAACTTAGAAAAAGACTTAAAGAAATGCCTACTACAAGACAGTATTTGTTATGTAAAATAGCTTCAATATACTGCCTTATAAATTATTTATTCACTTGCTTATTCACTAAAAATAGAATATATGCTTATTATGTTCCAGTGAGGTAAAATAGGAAAACTAGTTCAGTAAAATTTACATTATCACAGAGATTTTAGTAATAAGTAGTGGGAAAGAAATCCACAAATGTAGACATGACAATGGTGATTTCAGTGGCACAGAGACCAAGAAAATGATCTGATTCTGTGAATGGCCACTAGATTACTGAAGTGTGACTATCAAATAACAATATTGTTGCAGAGCTAGAAAGATATTAGAGAGGATAGATGACAGGGAGGATAGAGGTCAAGGGGGACAGAGGTCAGGTAGAAAGGTCATGGAGGATAGAGATCATGGGTTATAGAAACTTTGAAGAATAAATTCTTGATGGACAGAAATTATAGACAATAGAGGTAATGGAGTATAAAAGTCATGGAGGAAAGATGTCTTGTAAGATCTAGTTCTTGGGGTATAGAGTTCATGGGTGATAAAGGCCTCAGAGTAGATAGGCTGTGGAGGCTATAATTCATAGGCAGGTCAAGGTTTTGGAGGATAAAGGTAATGAGGATATAGGTCATAGAGAATAGAGATCATGATGCTCTAGATGCTGGAAGATAGAGATATGAAGCTAGAAATAGAGGTCATAGAGAATAGTGATCTTGTGGAATAGAGGTCATGGGGAATAGAGTTAATAAAGAGATAAGACATGGAGGTTAGAAGTCTTGAGGGAGGGAGGTCATGAAAGATAGAGGTCTTGGAGAACAGAGTTCACAGAGGATGAATTGCATGGAATATATAGGCAAAAGAGTACAGAAGTTGTGAGGCATAGAGATCACATATGATAGAGGTCATAGAAGAAAGAAATCATGGACAATAGGATTTAGAAACAATTGAGTGTGGAACTTAGTTTATTTATTTATTTGACTGCATTTTTTAATTTTAAAACAATCTTTTTTCATTTTACATATCAATCCTAGTTCCCAATTCCTCCCCTCCTCCCACTCCCCCCACTTTCCCTCGATTGCAACACCTGCCCATTCTTCAGAGGGTAAGGCTTCAAACTGGGAGTCAACAAAGTCTGGCATGTCACTTTGAGGCAGGGCCAAGCTCTCTGCCCATATTTAGGCTGACCAAGTTAACACCCCAAAGAGAATGGGCTTCAGAAAGCCAGTTCAAACATGAAAGATAGGTTCTGGTCCCACTGCCAGTGGTTATAGGTTGCCCCAGGCACACACTGTCACCCATATTCAGAGGATCTAGTTCAGTCTTATGCAGGTTCTCCATCTGTCAGTCTGTAGTCAGTGAGCTCCTTCTTGCTTGGGTCAGCTGTTTCTTTGGATTTCTTCCATCATGGTCTTGGTCCCTTTGCTCATAGCGGTGCTTCTCCCTCTCTATGACTAGACTCCAGTTGGGCCCAGTCCTTAGCTGTGGATGTCTGCATCTGCTTCTATCAGTTACTGGATGAAGGTTCTATGATGATAATTAAGGAAGTCATCAATCTGATTACAGGAGAAGGGCAGTTAAGGTACCCTATCTACTATTGCTTAGATTATTAGCTAGGATAATTTTTGTGAATTCCTGGGAATTTCCATAGTGCCTGGCTTCTCCTGAACCCCATAATGGTTCCCTCATTCAAGCTATTTTTTTCTGGCTATCCCTTTCTGTTCTACCTTCCCAATCCCTCATGATCTCCTCTGCACTCCCCTTCTCCCCTTCCTGCTCCATGTCCCCCTTCTCTCCCTCAATGCTGACAATTTACTAAGGAGATCTTGACTGCTTCCCCTTCCCTAGGAGATGCACGTAAGTCCCTCTTAGAGTTTTCCTTTTTTCCTGTCTTCTCTTGTGCTGTGGACCGAAGGCTAGTTACCCTTTGTTTTATGTCTAATATCCATGCATAAGTGAGTATACCAAGTTTTTCTTTCTGGGTCTGGGCTACCTCAGTCAAGATGGTATTTTCTAGCTCCATCCATTTGTATGCAAATTTCAAGATATTATTTTTTTTAACCCTGAGTAGTACTCCATTGTGTAAATATACCATATTTTCTTTATCTATTTTTTTGGTTGAGTAGCATGTCAGCTGTTTCCAGGCTCTGGCTATTATAAATAATGCTACCATGAACATAGTTGAGCAAATGTTCTTTTAGTGTCAGTGTGCATTATTTTCCGTATATGCTCAAGAGTGGTATCATTAGATCTTGAAGTAGATTGATTTCAAATTTTCCGAGAAAATACCATACTGATTCCCACAGTGATTGTACAATTTTCCATTCCCACCAGCCATGGAAGAGTGTTCCCCCTACTCCACATGTAATGGTCTGCTCTGTCCCTTTAAGAGACAAGCCATGCCCGCTGGGGCCAAAGCAAGCTGATCTTCAGCGTCCAGCCTGAGTCCTTTCTGAGTCCCTCTCTCTCTCTCTCTCTCTCTCTCTCTCTCTCTCTCTCTCTCGCTCTCTCTCTCTCTCTCTCTCAGAGGCAGCTTCTGTCTCTTTCTTCTTCCCAACTCTCCCCTTCCCCCTCTGTGTTTCTCTCCCTGTTTCTCTCAGTGTGTTTCTCTCTCTTTCTCTCTCTCTCTCTTTCTCTTTCTCTCTCTCTTGCTCTCAGTCTCTCTCTCTGTTTCTCTGTCTCTCTGTCTCTCTCTTTCTCTGCTCTGCTCTTTCCCCTTCTTCCCTTCCCTTCTATAACTCACCAAAAAAATATCCAACTTAACTCTGCATGGCATGCCTATCCATGTCTTTTTCTCTCATCCACTGTGTGGCTCCCTGCCCAGGGCCTTCAGAGTCCTGTGGTGTGGTCTCATGGCATGCCCATCTGTCATAAGACTCAATGCCCCTTATGTTCCACTGCAGCCACTTTGGGAACTTTGCTGTTCCTACCTGGGACTGGCTGCTCTCTGACCCATAGCCCACTTTCTGCTATCACTTTGTGGACCTGCATTTTACTTTTACCATAACAATCTTAAAGGGACAGAACAGACCATTATACTACATCCTATCCAGCATAAGCTATCATAGATTTTGAATTTAGCTATTTTGACAGGTGTAAGATGGTATCTCAGAGTTGTTTTGATTTGCATTTCCATGATGGATAAAGATGATGAACAGTTCCTGAAGTATCTTTCAGCCATTTGAGATACCTCTGTTGAGAATTTTTTGCTTGGGATTTGTATGGGGATTGCACAGAATCTGTAGATGACTTTTGGTAGGATTGCTATTTTTAGTATGTTGATCCCACCTATTCAAGAGCATGGAAGATCTTTCCATTTTCTGATATTTTCTTCAATTTCTTTCTTTAAAGACTTTATGTTTTTGTCATATAGATTTTTACTTGTTTGGTCAGAGTAACCACAAGAAATTTTTGGTTATTTGTGGCTATTTTGAAGGATGATATTTCTCTGATTTCTTTCTCATCTGTATATAAGAAGGCTACTGATGAGTTAATCTTATATCCTGCCACATTAATGAAGATATTTATCAACTGTAGGAGCTCTCTGATAAAAATTTTTAGGTCACTTATGTAAACTATAATATCATCTACAAATAGTGAAAGTTTGACTCCCTTTCCAAATTGTATTCCATTGATATCCTTTTGTTATCCTATTGCTCTCACTAGAACTTTAAGTACTATATTAAATAGATATGGAGAAATTTGGACAGCTATGTCTTGTTTGTGATTTTACAGAAATCAATTTGAGTTTCTTTCCATTTAATTTGATATTGATTGTTGGCTTGTTGTATATTCTTTTTATTATACTTAAGTATGTTTCTTGTATCCCTGCTCTCTCCAAGATATTTATCATGAAGGTGTGTCAGATTTTGTTAAAGACATTTTACACACATTATGAAATGATCTTGTGGTTTATTTCTTTCAGTTTTTTTTTATTTGGTGGATTGCATTGATGGATTTTTATGCTGAACCATCCCAGTATCTCTGGGATGAGTCCTACTTGATCATGGTGGATGATTTTTTTATGTGTTCTTGTATTCTGTTTGCCAGTATTTTATTAAGAATTTTTGCATCAATGTTCATAAGAGAGATTGGTCTGTAATTCTCTTTTTTTTTCTTGCATTTTTGTGTGGTTTGTGTACCAGGGTAACTGTCACCACTCAAAAAGAGTTTGTCAATGCACTTCTATTTTTAATGTGTTGAACAATTTGAGCAGCATTGGTATTATCTCTTCTTTGAAATTCTGATAGAATATTGAGCATAAGCCCTGTGGTCCTGAGTTTTTTTGTTCGGTTGACTTTTATTTTGGTTTTGGTTTTTGTTGGGAGACTTTTGATGACTACTTCTATTTCCATAGGGATTATAGGTCTATTTAAATTGCTTACATGAATTTAATTTTTGTATGTGGTACCTACTTAGAAAGTTTTCCATTTTACATAAATTTTCCAATTTTGTGGAGTACAAATTTTTGAAAAATGACCTGGTGATTCTCTGTATTTCCTCTGTATCTCTTGTTATGTCCCCCTTTTCTGTTCTGATTTTTTTAAATTTTCATATTCTCTCTCTGCCTTTTTGTTAGTTTGAATAAAGGTTTGTCTATCTTGTTGATTTTGTCAAAGAACTAAGTCTTTTTCTCATTGATTCTTTGCATTGCTTTCTTTGCTTCTATTTTATTGTTACAGTCCTCAGTTTCATTATTTGCTGGCATCTATTCCTCCTGGGTGAATTTGCTTCTTTCTGTTCTAGAGTTGTCAGGTGTGCTGCTAATTCACTGCTGTAAGATTTCTCCAGGTCTTTATGTAGGCACTTAGCGTTATGAACATTCCTCTTAGCACTGCCTTCAAAGTGTCCCATAAGTTTGGGTATGATGTGTGATCATTTTTATTGAATTCCAGGAGGTCTCTAATTACTTTCTTTATTTCTTCTTTATCCAGGAGTGATTCAGTTGAGCATTATTCAAATTCTATGAGTTTGTAGGTTTTCTGTAATTAGTGTAGTTGTTGAATTCTAACTTTAAGCCATGGGGATCTGTCAAAATACAGGGGATTATTCCATTTTTTAATATCTCTTAAGGTTTGCTTTGTTACTGAATATGTAGTAAATTCTTGGGAAGGTTCTGTGAGGTGCTGAGAAGAAGGTATATATATTTTTTCCTTTGGGTAAAATGTTCTACAGATGTCTGTTAAACTGATTTGACTTGTAACTTCTCTTATTTCCTTTATTTCTCTGCTAAGTTTCTGTCTGACTATTTCTGAATCCATTTTCTTAACCTGCTTTCTTTATATGTGAACTGAGATCATTGATATATTAAGAGATATTAATTACCAGTAATTGTTAGTGCTTGTTACTTTTTTTGTTGCTGGTGGTGATATTGTGTGTGTGATTTCCTTCTTTGGGCTCTGCTGATATGGGATTATCTATTGCCTGTGTTTTTGTGAGTGTAGCTAATTTCTTTGGGTTTAAGTTTCCCTTCTTGTATTTTCTATAGGACTGATTTTATGGATAGGTATTATTTGAACCTGATTTTGTCAAGAAATATCTTGTTTTCTTTGTTTATGGTAGGTGAAAGCTTTGCTGGGTATATTAGTCTTGTCTGGTATTTGTGGTCTCTTAGTTTCTGCAGACCATCTAGCCAGGGCCTTCTGGTTTTTAGAGTTTCCATTGAGATGTCAAAAGTAATTCTGATAGGCCTGTCTTTATATTTTACTCTGCATTTTTCCCTTGCAGCTCTTAATATTCCTTCTTCATTCTGTATTTAAAGTGTTTTGATTATTATGTGGCAAGGGGACTGGGTTTTTTTTTCCAGTCTGTTTGATGTTTTGTAAGTTTTTATACTTCCATAGACATGTCTTTCTTTAGGTTGTGAAAGTTTCCTTCTCCGATTTTGTTGAATAAAATTTCTGTGCCTTTAAGCTGGGAGTTTTTCTCCTTCTTCTATCTCTATTATTCTTAGGTTTGGTCTTTTCATTATGTCCCAGATTTCCTGGGTACTTTGTGTTAAATGTTTGTTGGATTTAACATTTTCTTTGACCAATGAATTTCTTTCTTCTATCTTTTCCTCAACACCTGAGACTTGCTCTTCCATCTCTTGTGTTCTGTTGGTTATGCTTGTATCTGTAGTTCCTGATCATTTACCCAGATTTCCCATGTCCATAATTTCCTTGGTTTATGTTTTCTGTATTGTTTCTATTTCAGTTTTCAAGACTTGAACTGTTTCCTTTACCTATTTGATTGTTTTTTATTTCTTGACTTTCTTTGCATTTTGTAAGGGATTTCTTGATTTCTTCCAATTTTTGTTTGTCTTTTCCTCCACTTCTTTAAGGTCTTTTTCATTTCTTTTTTAGGGCCTCTATCATCTTCATAAAGTTATTTTAAGTTCATTTTCTTTTACTTCATCTGTGTTAGAATATTCAGGTTTTGCTGATTTAGAACCACTGGTTTCTGGTGGTGCCACATTGTTCTTTATGTTGTTGAATGTTGTTACACTGCCATTTGCCCAGTAGATACAGGTGGGTCCTGTGCTTCAGGGGGTGCCTTTTCATCCAATTGATGAACGTGGGGCCTGTGGCTTAATTGGCCACTCTCCCTCCAGGTGTGGTCTGGTCTGTGCCTCTGGTGAAAGCTGTTATGACACTGAAGCTCCTCCAGTTGTTTGGAGCCAAGGCTCTTGCAGTCACAAATGCAGTGGAGGGAGCTTGGGTGTGTGAACCAGTTGCACCCAGGTCTCTGGTACTTTGCTGGGTGAGGGTGGGGTATGGGGTGTACCTCCAGGGACTAGATCATATAGAGTAGGAATCTCTAGTTGAGGACCCAGACACAAACATCATAAATTTATTTTCAAAGTCATTTTCTTGTGATTTACCTGATTTGGAATATTCATGTCTTGCTGTTTCAGGATAGATGGGTTATGATGATCTACAGAACTTGTCATTCACTTTCTTCTAATTGAGCTTCAAACCCTTTGTTCTTAATTTATTGGTTTGAAATTCATGAGTTTTGCAGTAGCTTTGCATCAGGACAAATAATTCCCCTGCTCTTTAAATCCCTTGTATGATTTATCTCCCTCAATGTTGGAGTTGCATTATTGCCTCCTTTGCAATTATCCTGCACTCAAGCTTTTCACTTTATTCGGAGACTTTTAATTTTTCCTGGTTCTTAAGCAGTTTTCAAATAACAATGTTCTCATCTGAGTTCTTCAGTATGCTACAAAAGTCTGATTTTATATTTCATAGTTTGGAAGATACCAATATACACATTATGTGCAAAGGTAAAGTCAAATTGTTATAGGTTTTATTTTATATACTGATTTTCCTCTTAAAAATTGAATCTTCCCAAATAAATATTAAGAGTATATAGAATAAAATCCATATTTGACCTGAGTTTGTCATTACATAGCACTTTAGCATATAATTCTATCTTTACAATGATTATATTATAAAACTTACTACCTATTTGTAACTGTCCTTCTGAATTGACCACAAAGCCCAATAAGGAATGTATACATTTTCATTTTCTGCTTATTCTTTATGTAATGTAGTATAGTATATTATTTGAAGTACTGTTACCTTATTGTTTTACTTCTTTCTGACTTTTTATATGAAAGAACATAGATATCTTTGTTCTGTAAAAAATGTACTGTATGTGCATCGAATTAGAATTTAATTAGATCTGTCAGCAATTTTCACTTGTTTCTGACATTCTTGAAAGATGAACAGTTGACATCTTCTTTAGGCTAATACACAGTGGCAGCTCAGTTGAAATTTACTTTACTCTTATCGAATTCTTACATCTCTCAACAAGACCATTTTATCCTTTGAAGTCTTATAAAGTGAGTTTACACTGTTTACCTGTAATCTTTCAAAATATTTGGATACAGCTATATTTCTCCATACCTCAGTTTTAGGTTTTATTTTAGCAGTATTTTTCACATATAAGATGATGTCTATACTCCTTCCCCTGTCAATATTATTTCTTCAGAAACTAACCAATGTAACATGATAAACAGACAAAATTGAACAATCTCCCTTTTTCCTATTTTTTCCATGTAAAACATGTCCAAATTAAAATGTAAGAACCTCTATTCTATTTTCCAATCACAACTAACATGCACTTGAATTTAGTTAGGTTTCTCCATAATATTGTTTTTGCTTACACAGTTGTAGTTAAGCACACCCATTTGTGTGTGTGAGAGTGCATGTGCACGCATGCGCGCGCACACACACACGCACACACACACAAGCTGATCATTTTAGACATTTGTTTTATTTTAAAGACCAAAGAGATTTTGTTATAGCATTTCTTAGACTTTTTTCTCCATAAGACATCATCAGTGTTTGCTTTCAGTTGTACTAAAATTTATCAGTGACTCCTTTAAATTTTTTCTAAGAAAAAAATAAATTCAGATAAAATTAACATTTAAAGTGATACATCTTATTTATGTCTATTACCATAGGATCACCATATATCCAGAAATAAAATTAACTAAAAACAAAAGAGTCCCCCAAGACAAAAACCAAAGCAGAAAGCTTTCCATAACAATCAGAATACTATGGGACTTTAATTCTCAAACATTATAAGATTATGTTATAATTTTATATACCTCTATATGTAGGAAGAAGTATCAAAATTTTCAAAATCACTTATAGGCTGTCAGTTATTAAATATATTTTACTCTATTACAAATACAACTTAAATGTGGAAGAAGTATAGAAAAAATAAAACACACATCACTGAAAACAGAAAACGAAGTCAGGCACCAGAAATAAAAAAAAAGCTATTGTTATTGATGTCTTCAGATATTATGTGGATTTTCTTCCTAGAAATGAGACTGATGATGATTATCAACATTCTAAGTGAATAAAAATTTAAAACACATTAAATTGTGAAGAACAGTTCCATGAAAATGATAGTCACTATGGATAAGGAATTCTTGCTACGTGTCCTATGAAAAGTGATTCAGAGTTTATAAGGATACGTTCATTTTCAAAAATAAAAATTAACTTCCACAGCTAGGCTGTGGTGCAAACCTTTAATTCCAGTACTGAGGTGGCAGATGAAGGCAGATCTCTGTGTTAGAGGTCATCCTAGTCTACAAGAGCTAGTTCTAGGGCAGGCTCCAAAGTTATAGAGAAATCCTGTCTGAAAGAACCAAAAAAAATATTAATTGCCAAAGCTTATATATAGAATTTTTTAAAAATGGTCAAAAGCCCAATACCAAAATCAAAATCTAAAGCCAGTCCTTTAGGATACCAAGAATAAATGAGCAATTTATCCAAAGCCTCCACTTGATTGCTGTTGCATAGACAATAGACTTTAGAAAATATTCAGGAATAAATTATTGTAAGTATTTTTAGCAATCATGAAAATGCATATAATCACAGGGCATTTAGTAAGCATTGCTGTTATGAGAGCAACCATTTTCTTTGTGTCTTGAGTATAAACCAAATACCTAGGTATTTGTTTGTGGCAAATTCAACAAACTTCCTACTCAAGTTGCCTGGAGGTACAAAATTCCCAGTGCAAAGTACAGAGGAGCTATTGGTATAATTGTTCTGGCAATTATACTTCTATTAATACTAAGTTTCTTATGGCTACTTAAATATATTCAACCTAAGTTGCTTCTATGCAATTTAATTTCTTATTCTTCTCCCAAACTGTATAGCCTAGAAAAACATTCCAACATTGCTTCCTATACAAACTCTCAGAGGTCAAGAGAAACTGGTGCTAAACTGCCATAAATATTAACAAACACCCTGTGGAAACAAAATTACAAAAGAACTTATCAAGTGCCAAAAAACCTCCATAAGTCACTTTGCTGTCCCTGTATGTCCTTGACCAGAAATTCTTTTATTGGGTTTATTGAAAGATCAGATTGTGTTTAATTTTCTGCACTAAATGAAACTATAGGTTGTGAAACTAGAAAGGAGATAATGATGTGTGGGAAAGAGGTGCTTAGGAACATGGGGAATGGTGAGACACACAGAAAAAGAGAGGAGGCTGTGTGATATAGGAGGAAATGTGCAAGGGTTTCAGGTAGGTGGGACATAGGACAGGTTAGAAGTAATCAAAACTGTATGGAAATAGCAGTCTGAAACCTAATATTGTACATCTTAATAAAAAATTGCAAAGCAAATCATAACACAAATAATTAGTGGTAGTAACAGCAGAATTCTCCCACTAATCACTCTTTCTTATATGTTGTAAAAGGGAGTGGGCTGCTTTTTATCCCAGCTAGCTGTACACCCAAAATAATTACACAGAAACTGTATTCATTTAAACACTGCCTGGCCCATTATATCTGACCTCTTCTTGGCTAACTCTCACATCTTGCTTTAACCCATATCTAGTAATCTGTGTATCACCATGGAGCCGTGGCTTACTGGGAAGATTCTAACCTACATTCATCTTGGGCCGGAGCTTCCTGGACCCTGCCTGGCTCTGCTTTCTTTCTCCCAGCAATCTGTTAGGTCTACTCTGCCTATCTAAGCTGCTGTCCTATCCAAAGGCCTAGGTAGTTTCTTTATTTGACCAATGAAAGCAGCACATAAAAAGAAGACCCTTCTATACTTATATATACAATAGTGTTATTTCTAATGGGAACATTAGATCCCACCAATAATTGTAAAACTGTACTCATCTGACTATAACTGGATATTACTCTCCCACCCACCAGTTCCTGAATAACTACTCAGAAGCTTAATAATACTTATAAATTCTTGGTCGATGACTCAGGCTTATTATTAGTTACTACATTTAAAATAACCTATTTATTAATGTATGTATTGCCACATGTCCATGGCTTTTACTGGTCTACTGGAATGTTGTTTTTTGGGCAGTTGTTGGTATCACACTGACTATGCCTTTCTTCTTCTGTGTCTCTGCTTGGATTTTCAGCCTGATTCTGTCCTGCCTTGTTGTACCCCAAAGTAGCTTCATTTATCGACCAATAAGAACAACACATATAGAAATCCCACAGCATATCTCCTTTTCTGTTCAATCAAAAAAGAAGGTTTTAACTTTAAATATAATAAACTTACATATAACAAAAGAGTTATCAATCAAGAATTACAGTTATAATATATAGTCTATTTGTATTTGGCAAATTTTGAGAAAACATTTAATTATCTATCTTATCTTGATGAGTCTAAAGTTTATACTGAATTAGCATTTTTTTTTTTTTTTGGTTTTTCGAGACAGGGTTTCTCTTTGGTTTTGGAGCCTGTCCTGGAACTAGCTCTTGTAGACCAGGCTGGTCTTGAACTCACAGAGATCCGCCTGCCTCTGCCTCCCGAGTGCTGGGATTAAAGGCGTGCGCCACCACCGCCCAGCTCCTGAATTAGCATTTTATTATAATTAAGGGGAACTATAATTAAAACTATCTAGTTTTCAACTTCATCAGAGACCCCAGGAGGTAATAATGTTACCTGAGTAAAGAAGAAGTACATTTCAAGCAATTCTGAAACACTAGAAATAACAGAGGCATCTGTCTACCTAGACCAGTACACAAAGTTCTTCTGTAATGTTGGGGTGTTGTAAGGTGCCACATTGGGGTTACATCTGTTGGGGTCCAACCTTGACAGAGTTCACATGTTCCAAAATAGATACATAAGGATTAGAAAAATTAAGCAAAAGGATCAGACATATGAGAGAAATGAAAGACAGAATAAAAAGAACATCACTGGGAGGAAAAGTCAGTGAATACTGAATTTGCTCACGTTTATTTTCCACATGATACTTTACTATGAAAGGGGAGCGGGGAGAGAACAGACTTCATTAACATGATATAAGGAATAGACCAAGTGTCCTGTTGGCACCAACATTGAGGCATCCATCTTTAGCCTATAGGCCTAGAGTATCTGGTAGACTTTTCAGTAAAACAGGGTATTTAAAGAATTGTCTCTCCTATTTTGGCAAATTTCATCTGCTGTTTTCCTCTGAATTCTGAAGAATGTCTGGCAATTTCTTCTGTGAAGCAGGAACCCAAAGGGCCATTCTACCTTGTATTGGCAAAGTTTTGTGGTCATTTTCCTGTGGGTCCTGCATTTCAAGTTTATACAACATGCCATCAAGCAGTCTCGACAAGAACAGTATTTGTCTAAATGACCAGCCTTGCCATACTGAAAGTAAATTCCATAAGAAGTTTTTCTTTTCCCTGATGCCCATCATCCTCTTTGAAGTTATTGGTACTGCCAGGAGATGTGTCTCACTGTCAAGAAAAGTCAGTTTTTCAAATATTTTAAATGCTATATTCTGTAGGTCTTTAAAATGCTTGAAAATTACCTATCTAATTGAAATATATCTTTGTATACTTTAGAAACCTAATTAATATGTTTATTAGTTGACTATTATTATATATTATATTTTTAATAAATACAACACCTTCCCTTTACATAAATACAATACCTTAAACAATAGTAAAAATACACATAGACCATAGTAAAGTTTACCTTAAATTTGTATCAATAAGCCAAAATCCATACCAATATAAAGTATTTTGAGATTAACAGTTGTGCTTTTGGATGAAATAATCTAACCCCCCACTTATAACTGGAGGTTTTTCTCCCACCTGCCAGTTCCTGCACTCTGGTGTATAATATTAATTACAAGCTATTTGGCCTATTAGCTCAATATTATTATTAACTAGCTCTTACAACTGAAACTAAGCCTTTTCTATTAGTTTATATTTTACCATGAGGTTTGTGGCTTATTATCTCACAGGTTCTGGCATCTCTTCCACTCTGCCTTCCTTTTCCTTTTATCTTCACTTGTATTTTCTTCCAGGCTTTATTCTGCCTGGCTATTGGCCAAATCAGTTTATTTATTAACCAATAATAATAAAATATATTTATAGCATGCAGAAGGGCATCTCACAATACCCCTTTGTAAAAATCATAATCCTAGCCTTTTCCACATGATTTCTATATCATATCCCCCTTTCATCTTTAGGAAGAGATTAACTATGTATAACCAACCTTCTTTAAATGAAACTAAATACTCATAAACAATATTTGGCAATTTGTGCACAGGTCTCTAGACTACTTTCTGCTGATAGGTAGGTCCTGGGATCTTATGGGAACCCAAAGAAAGTCCTGGGAAGACCAGTTGTTGATAGATATCACCTGTCAAGATTCAGAAGGTCTCCCTTGATCACATCTGCTTTATGTTAACTTGGAACAAATCCATATCCTCTTGTCTTCTGTAGAAACAAAAGCAAAATACCTCTCCAAAGCAATGCATCTTTTAAGTTCCATTTTCCAAATATATATTTTAGACTTCTGTCTTAAACCTATGACATAGCCTTTTTTGATCATGTGAGCAAATCTTTAAATTGCTAAACAGCATGAAAGTCTCTCTGTGGCTTTGGCAGCTGGCTCTGCCTGCTTCTCAGGTGATAAAAGTCTCACAGCCCACTTGGAGGTTTGTTACCAAAAACTTTATTACTAAGCCTCACAACCCACTCAGGTTCGTTACCAAGAGCTGCATTAAACCTTTCCTAGAACTCTAGAATGCCATTGCTTGCACTGTGGCAGACATGTTCACTTAGTTTTCATGCTCCTAATTAACACACTAGCTGCTCAAGAGCTCACTGTCCTGTGGAAAGTCTTTTTGTTGCTGTATTTTTTTTTCTTTTTTGAAACAGAGTGTGTAGCTTTGGAGCTTGACCTGGAACTCACTTTGTAGAACAGGCTGGCCTTGAACTCTGCAGAAATTCTTAAAGGAGCCATCTCCTCTTCTTTTAAAATTCTGTTTCAAAAAAAAAAAATAAATAAATAAAATTCTGTTTCAGACATTAAAAAAAATATGGAAATTTAAGAGCCTCTAATTGGCATGCCATTTGTAACTGGAAATTTCTCTCCTGCCTGCCAGTTATTCAATAAGCACTCAGAGGTGTACTACTTGTAAAGATTTGGCCAATAACTCAGGCTTACTGCTAGCTAGCCCTACATTCAAATTAACCACTTTCTATTCATCTAAATATTGACATGTGGCCATGGCTTTTACGTGTCTGCTGGCATGTTATTCCTTGGGTGGCTATTGCTATCTCCCAGACTCTGCCCTTCCTTTCTTGTGTCTCTCACCTGGCTCTATTCTGCTTTGCCATAAGCCAATGCCGCTGTATTTATCAGTCACAGAAAGACATCTCTGAGCATCTGGTAAAAGTGGATTTGCACTACAATTTGTTTGTTTGTTTGTTTCTCCTTCTATGACCAGCAATAAAAAAGACACATGAAGTTTTAAAATGCTGGAGATAAGAAGTGACAGAAAAGGTAAATTCATCTTGGAATACTCCTCAAATGGGAGGGAACCTAAAAGCAAGGTTTTGGTCTCTTAGGATACACAGTGGGATAGCGTGGGCTGCACACAAATAGAAAAGAGAATGCTGAGTGATGGAGGCTAAACTCAGCCTCCAGGGAACTTTCCAGAAATCGCTCACTGACTAGCAGCCTCTCAGACCAAGAATCCTCTCAAATGATTGCAGTCAAGATCAGACTTGCTTTAATTCCACATAACTAAATTTTAAAAAATTGATTAGGTTTCTTTATAGAATAGAAATAGTGAATGAGAGTGTAAAAACAAATGTCTGGGTTATCACAAGCTGAAATGTTCAGAGAAAGAAAAGTAATAAATGAAATCCTTGGAAATTTTAAACAAAATCAAAACATTCTTTTGGTGCCTGTTGATTTCGGAAATATTTAATGGACTAAGATGCTCCAGTTTGCTACAATCAGATGGTTGTCTTAAACAAAACAAATTTTTGTGTAGAACGTTTGAGAGATTTCTTTCTTAATCCTGCTTATATAATCCCTTTTCTAACAATAGATTTGACAGCCATGGGCAAGTCATTTCACTCCCTTGACCTAAGTGCACATGGGCTTGGAATGTAACTTAGTGTAACATTATGCTGCCTGCAGAGCTTATGGAAGGGCATGGATTTGTCATTCTATTGAATGAAGAGTCACATTTTCTTTAAAATAAAGTCATTTATTTCACTCACATTCTCATTTTGCATGCCAAATATAGCTTAATACATTTCTTTACATACTTCAGACAGCATGAGTATTCATTTACATTAATATTTAGCCACAAAGAATATGATCATTTTAACCATCAAAAATCAAGAAACCAGGTATTACTTTAATCTTCCTGATGTGAATTCAGCAAGGTGAACTAAGCCGAGTCACATTCTGGCTCAACCTCATCATACTTTTAAATACTTTCATCTTTAAAGTAATAGAAAAATCGGTTGACATATAGCATCTACATAAATAAGAAAGATGAAAAACAATGCATAATTATTTTTATTGACATTTTATTTTCTGTGCATATTTATGCAGTAATAATACTCATTTTTTCCCTTTATTGTCCAATCCCTGACAGACAGACATTTTACAGCTCTCTGCATGCCTTTTGATGTCTTTGATATTTATGATATAGGGTAGACTACAATCCTCTTGTAATCTGAACTTCAACAATTTTCCCCTTAGAGAACAATATTGATGTCCACACTGTACAGTGAATGTATATCTAAGGAGTCTTAACAAAATTTGTGACTCACCATTTTTAAAATCAAGGTACCCATGGATTTATTTTGAAAATTGAGGAATGTTTACATTAATGATTTTTATCCACGTTCTTTTGATCTTAGCATATAGTAACAATTATTCAGATTGTCCGTGCGTAGAACTGGGCTTCATATCAAATGTGATTTCCAAGGTGAAGTAGAAATTATGATAGGAGTTTCTTGTTAAAAAAAAATAAATAAGTGAATTTTAGCGATCAAAAATGTTTACTATATACATTTACATTTGCAGACCTGGTCTGCTCTCAACCTTGGTCAGAGAACATTTTTGAGTGGCACCAGTCACTGGAGAGGTGCAGAGGTGGTCAGAGATCTGAGAAAAAAAGACTGTGTTCTCCGCCCTATCAGAGTATATTTATCAATCTGCTACCCCAGCCTCAATGAATAGTTCAGAGAAACAAGTGGAAATAATTTAAGAGCCAGAGGTTTTAAAAGGGTGTTATAAATACTGTCATCTACATGACATGACTGTCACACCCGTGACCTGACACCAGTTGTGGTTTCCTAAGGATAATGGACACATATACCACCTAGCAAAAATCCCTGCATAGATATGGTAGATTATCTCCAGATCACACATTGCTGAGGAGCTATAAAAAGCTAATAGTTGCTAGGGGAGAGAGAATCACTATTTAAGTGAGAATGTGGACACTGTTAGGTTTTCCTTGCTCTAGTAGATAGACCCACACCCATGCACATAATGGGCAATGCTATCTGTACTTGGTGAGTTATGAGAACAAATGGCATGAAGTTTGGGTGGGGTGTGTTTAAGGAGTTTAGAGTGAGTTTGAGGGGAAAATGGCAGGTAGAGATGATCACATTTCATTGTACAGAAATATGAATTTCTCAAAGGTAGAGATAAACTGTAAGTAAATATAAAGTGAATAACTTAGATAATCAAACAAATGGAATAACAATAAGTGTCTGGAAGCATCGCACTGGATCTGTTAAGATTGGCAATTGATATGAATTTAACAAAAGACAAAATAGATAACACATCTTAGTTATAATATATTAGATCTCTTAACCTATGGTGATCAGCTATTATGCAGGAAAAATCAGTGTGAAATTCATTCAGGAAATATTTAGTACACATTTTCTTTGTGAACTAAAAGAAATGCAAATATGGTTGCAATATGTTTTAACTTTAGTTGATTTCCTACTAGCATGGGAACTAATGGAAATTACTGAGTATGAAAAATCAGCTCGGGAATGGAAAATGGCTCAGATTTTAAGCACAATTACTGCTTATGCAGGGACCTAGTGTTCAGTTTACAGTATCCAATTTGGGCAGCACACAACAAAGCCTTAACCTCAGCTCCAGGGAATCCAATGCCTCTTCTTTTTCCTGCAGACACAGTTACACATGTAGCAGACACATATGTATGCACACACGCACACACACACACACAGACATCATGAACACTTGTCACTAATTCTAAAAGTTCAAAAAATTATTAGTGAGAAGAGATATATGGGACAGTTTGCAGTTCGGGAAGATGAATGATCTAGTCAGTATGAACTTACACAGAACTTAGGGAGAATGTATGAGTTTTATGATTTGGTATGTTGGATCATGTTTCTACTCAAAATCAACATAGCTACACTTGTAAAAATGGTAAGATTAAATATCTAGCAAATTAAATAAATTGAATGGTCATTAATTTCAATGAGAGTCATGGAATAAAGGCTGATAGCCATTAGAAATCTAATTAGGAGGATCATGGTAAGTTATGAGAACCATCAAAAGAGCTGGAAGTTTATTCTCTCAAACAGAGTGTTTTAGGAACCTGTGTTTTAGGAAAACATCTAGTTGACATTTATATAAGTATTAAGAAAATAAAACCAACAGGGAATTTCAAAAGGACAAATAAATACTAGAAAAATAAGATTGATTTCACATGAAATGCTTCAGATATTTATTTTAACAGTGTATGGATATTTCCCAAGTCATAAATTTAATATTTGTTAAAAGATAAAATGTCCATATGTTTTAGCTTCAAAGGGAAACAGATAGATTTAAAACTATTTTGGTATGAATTTAAATTTTTAAATATGTTTTTAAGTGAAATAGAAATACATCACTTCCTCTTCCCTCAGCTATTCTCAGGTACCCTCCCTGAAAACTCTCAATGTTTTCCCTCAAGCTAATAGCCTTCTTTTCTTTGATTATTGTTATACACACATTTGTATATTTGTGTATGCACAACTCTATATATGAATACAACAATTTTTGCTGCTGTTGTGTATGTGATTTCAAGCTGACAAGTCTGACTCATACAGTAAATAAATGGGTTCATGCCAGGAAGAGGCTAATTGATCTTCTCCCAGAAATCATAAGTTACCTACAATATTTTTGTCTAGACGTTAACCGCATGGAATGTAGTAGGAGCTGCAGGCTGTGTTCCTGCCGCCCCAGCTCCTGGTCGCCTGGCTAGCTTATGCCCCGAAATAACAACACACAAACTGTATTCTTTTAAACACTGCTTGGCCCATTATATCTAGCCTCTTCTCGGCTAACTCTCGCACCTCAACTAGCCCATTTCTAATAATGTGTGTAGCACCCCAATGTGCGCTTAACGGGAAGATTCTAGCCTACGTCCATCCTGGGTCGGAGCTTCATCGCATCTGCCCCAGAGGGGAGATCTATCGAGTCTGAGCTCACTTCCTCTTCCTCCCAGCATTCTGTGCTGTTTACTCCACCCACCTATGTTCTAACCTATGAGGGCCAAGCAGTTTCTTTATTTTTTAACCAATGACCTTCCTCCATCATTTCCCCTTTTTCTATTTAAACAAAAAAAAAAGGAAGGCTTTAACTTTAACATAACAAAATTGCATATAACAAAACAGTTATCAAGTAAAAATTATAACATTTACATCTATTTTATCTTTATCATAACTAAGGAAAACTATAACTAACTATTCTTCAACTCCATCACAGACTCCAGGAAGATACAATATTACCTAAGCAAACAAGAAATAAGCAACTTTCAAACTCTAGAAATGACAGAGACATCTCGCTGCCTGAACAGTCACCCAAAGTTCTTCTGTACCGTGGGGGCATCCATTTTCGGCCTTCAGGCCCATAGTATTCAGAGACATTTCCATGAAGCAGGAAATTTCAAACGCAGTTCAGTCACTATCTGCTGTGTCCCGCAGAATGTCTCGCAGACTCTTTCATGAATCAGGAACCCTGAAAGATCATCTCACCTTTAGGCAAGTTCAGCAGTCCTCTCTCTGCGGGTTCTTTGTGTCCAGTTTATGCAACAGTCCAGGCAGGAGCAGTTTCTTGCCCAAATGGCTATCAGACTCCATAAGGATTCTCTTCGATGCCTATCTTCCTCTTTAAGTAGATTGGTGCTGCCAGGAGCAGACATGTCTCATTGTCATGAAAAACCCTAAGTTATTAAAACATTAAATAGCATATTCCGTAGTCTTTGAAAGATATGAAGAATGTCTATCTAAAATATATCTATGTACATCTAGAAAATCTAACATGACTACAAACTTGACTATTATTAATGATTATCCATTAACAACATATATAAATTACATTTTTACATGAACTACACAATCACAATACCCTAATCAATGTCAGAAATATATATATACAAAATTACCTTAAATTTATATCAACAAAGCAAAACTTATACCAATGTAAATTATCCATATCTATATCAATGGAATTTCCTTCTTCTGTGTTAACATGTCCATTGGCATTGGCATCGTTTAAGCACACATTTCCAGCAGAAGCTATTTAACAATCGTTTTCCTGCTATTCTGGACATCACAATAATTCAGTTATGTTGCCTGAGCTGTAGATTCATGAGCTCCGATATATCCTTAAGGGCATGTACCCCACAATCTGTTGATCTTGGTACTTTTCCAGTGGTGGTTTTCTTTGATGGTTCTATCACGAGAGGCAGCAGTTATCCATGGGCTAAGGATACAATTTAGAATCTAGTAAGGAATTACGCTGGTCTAGTACACCAGCTGTAGTTGATTCTGTCCTATAATCCATGAGTCATAAGCACTAGAGAGCTGGTTAGGCTTTCAGTACCAAGCATGATTTTCATTATGTTGAGTGGTCTTAGGTCCAATTAGACAACTGTTAGATTTTGTTTTCAGTTCTCTCTCTCTCTCTCTGTCTGTCTCTCTCTGTCTGTCTGTCTCTCTCTCTCTCTGTCTCTCTGTCTCTCTCTGTGTCTCTCTCTTTCTCGTGTGTGAGTGTGCACGTGCGTACGCAGGTACCCTCTGAAGCTGTGTTCAGGTCTCGAGAGCTGGAGTTACAGGTGATTGTGAGCCAACCTATGTGTGTTCTGGGAGTAGAACTAGAGAACTTTGCCAGAGCAATGTATGCTTTTCACTACTGAGCGATCTCTCCAGCTATAGAAACAGATTCTTTAATTTGTATGTGTCCAACTTAGACCATTTCTCCACAAGGAAAACAAAAATGCAAACCAGCTATTTTAAATGTGTTAAAGTTTTGTGAAAACAGAGATTAAATTAATGAAAAACATCTTCCTTCATTCCCTAGACTCACTTTTAGATTCCTGGTTTGGTCTCAGAGTTAGATCCATCCCTACAAATGCAAGTAAATAGATAAACCATTCTGTGTCTTGTTAGGCAGTATAAAAAGTTTTGAGGCACATGTTGCAATTTTTCTTACCAAGGCAGGTCAGAAGTGCACTACTGTTATTAAAACTATCTGATTCTGCTTTTAGTACTGTTCTATACTGATCAATATGCTAGTTTTGTGTCAGGTCCTCATCTTTAGCATACTTTGATGGTTTGAATAAGCAAAGCTATCTGCAGCCAGGCAGCCTGCTTTTTGACTGACAGGTGACAAGCCCTCCCTTGTATGTTTTTGTCTTAAAGAGGGAAATATGAGCCAAGTAACCCCTTCTTTAAAAAATTGTTGCACTCTCATCGTTACAGCCTTGAAGATTTGAACATGCCAGAAACCGGGAAACCATAGTTTCTACTTCAGGAGGCCTGGCTTTAGTCATGCCCACTCTAGACAGCCTGCATCAGCTTCACTGACTTCACCTTAGCTCTCACAAGCCTCCATAAATTCTGGATGATCCCATCTGTCCTGTAGTCATTACTTCAGGAGATGGTGACGTCCTCTTTAGGAACTCAGCAGTAAGTGAGTCATGCAAGCAGTACACATAGAATCTGAAGCAGAATGTCTCATGAGCCACATTATCATCTAGCTGAAGAAGTGGCTGCTCTTCACTGAGGCTAGATTTCAAAGCTGTTTTCCTTTTTTTCACATCCCTAGCCTTCCCTACAATGCATATTCCATTTATGGGCAGGCTTTTACTTGTGGATTCTGCCACAGGTAGGAGGGCTGAATTGATAGGTCGAGAGGCAGTAAGCTAAGACCATTACTGACAAAAGCTAAAAGCTGAGGGAAAGAAACGTGGACCCCAGCTGATAAGTCAAAGACAGTCAATAATGGTCAAGACTAGTTGGGGCAGACATTCAAGCTAGTGGTACAATTTAGTCTGCTGGGTGCTGAGTACTGGGTGCTGGGTGCTGAAATTTAAGCATATGGTGCCATAATTCTCTGGTTTGAAAGCCTGAAGGCACAGCTCTGAAGGATAAAATCATAGGCCTCCGATTTTGAAAGCTTAGAGCAGTATGCTTCTGACTGTTAGTATCTGAAGCCTTCAGTCTTTAATTCTCAGGCCAATGTGAAGCCCTTGGAGATGACACCTGCAAGGAAGGGAACTGAAGAACAAAGCTCAAGATCATAAGATGAGAAGACTAAACTTATGTATTTTTATCTTAATTTTTAAATTACATTTTATTTATTTATGTCTATACTGCAATACAGAGAGTATTTGCAACAGAATCTATATCTTACTAATACTCAGACATTTCAAGCTACTGAAGACACTTCAAAGGATAAAAAAAAAAACTTACAAAGATAAGTAACAGCATAAGTTGCTCAACATATTTAGTTGTCAATAAAAGGGAATGTAATAGCACAATGAATTGACAGCATGACAATGGCTAAAATCAGAAGACAATAGTAAATGGTCACAAAACCATGGAACATCTAAAATCCTTATAAACATCAGATAAGAATCTGCAATTAGAACATCCATGTTATAAAGTGTATGGAGTTTCTTATAAAGTGAGACACATGTAAGCCACCAATCTTGGTTCTTGATATTAAACTAAGTAAGGTAAGATTTATGAACACAAAATCTTGCTCATGAAAATTTACAGCAACTGTATGGATAATTTGAAAAATGGGAAATAGTCAAGAAGTTTTCTTTCCACCTTGTTGCTGGGAATATGGCACAAAACAACCTTTTAGCTCTGCAGTAAGGTCTGAGGACAGTCCCTATTCCTTTCCCCTCCATCTTTCACAGTCACCGCCTGTTCCTAGTTAACCTTGAACTCCTAATTTCATGTCATCATCTGTTTGTAAGTTTGCATTTCTATAATTTCTTTGAGACTATTGCATATTGTTCTGATTAAGTGTTCAAACATTCACTTCTTGGAAACCCTGTCCTCTCTGCTTTATGCACAAAGTTCTAGGCATAGGAAAAAGATGCAGAAAGGTATACACCCAGAAGCAGCATCAGCATATATCTCCTCATTTGTGCTTTTCCAATAAATTTTCTACCACCTGGGGATGAAGCTTGTTTTTAATGCTTCCAATTTATATGTTGCTTTGAATTTTAAATGTATTTTTATAACTGAGTGAACATAAGGTTGTCCATATGCATAAGGACCCTTCTGTTGTTTTGACATATATGCATCCTCTCTGTGTGAATCAGCTTAGGAATACCTACGTCCATTAGGCATTTCTTATTTCCTCATTATAAACATATTCAAAATCCTTTTTGGAAATATATACTAGTTTACTCTTATCTAGCCCCATATTTTATTATTTAAAAATCATTTCTTTTATTTTTGAGATTATAATAATGTCATTTATTTATTCTCATTTCTCTCTCCAAATTGTCTTGTATAATCCTTTTTTCTTTCTTACATTCATGGCCTTTTTTTTTTCAACACACATATATTCCCAAATACAGAAGCACAAGCTGATGTTTGTACAATGTTACTTTTTGTATGTTTTCAAGGCTAGCTATTTGGCATTGGATAACCAACAAGTGTGCTCTACTCCGGGCTCAACTATTTCTCCAGTTCTCAGCATTGTTAGTTGTTTGTAGCTATTGCTTTGGTGTTAAAGTCTCTTGAATTTTGTTTCACCCACATTAATATGTCTGTTTTACTTATTCTTGTTTATCTCATTGACAGTTACGTTGGTGAAATGTTATTGATGTATCTTCAGACATTCTTGGAAACACAATACAGCAAGCTAGACATTTTTACATTCTCAACTATGACCAGAAGGACTAAGAAGTAGCGATTATGTACTTCTTCAAAGGAGGAGCTATGACATTAAACATGGATCAGATGCCAGAAAACAAAAGTTGACTTTTCTTATTATTACAAAATGAGAAAACCAGAACAGTTTTCTCTCTTGACATTGTGTATAATAACAATGTATAAGACATTCTTTCAATTTATGTGGATTTTTCTGTTTAGTTTTCACCTAATTTTTGAATTAAACAATAATAAGTTAAAGAAAAGAATGACCTGCTCCTCAGAATCAATACCCATGTCTCAGGTTTCCATGTAGACTTTCTTTACTTTGATTAGTGTGTGTGACCATTAACGGCTACAGAGGACACCACAGTGATCGTCTGGTTTAGTTACAAGAAGGAAACCTGTTTGAATATAGAGAACGCATTTCTATTAATGGGTGGTAATGAGATGTTTATTGGAGTGCTGACAATTAAGAATTGTTTACTGCTTAGTAGTTTCTCAAGTTTATATGGTATAATTTACATGATAATGTTATATTAGGAATGACTATTGAGAAATGGCTGCAAGAATTCAGAGACAATGGATGATGAAAGTTTTACTTCATCTATTCAATTTTATTAGACAATAATGCACTAGGAATGAATAAGTTAGGGAGGAAGCATGTGCACAAATATATAGCCACTGCATATTTCATAGTTTTAATATAATGAAATGTTCTATGAACATAAATATGGAAAACAAATTCCCAAAGACACAAACGTCTACCTCCAGCTACTATTTTTCATTTGCGTGGGTTAGTTTAGTGTGGTGTTATTAACAGATACACACTTCCCTTCTCCTAGATTTAATACAGCTTTCCTACAATTTTCATTTGAATCAAACAATATCAACTTCAAAGATTCAATTGGCCCATTACTGAACCTAAATAAGTAGCTTTTTTTAAATAAAAGGGCTACACATTCCTTTTTTTAAATTTTTTTTAACTTAATGAGCAGAGGACAAAAAATACTGCTGACTTATGTGTATACACTATTGCTGTGTAAGCAATAGCTGAACAGTGTTGCTTCAATTTAGATGTAGAATAAAAGTCATGGTGGTGTGAGTTTTTTCAGTGTGCTGCTGTTTTACTTTCTGTCTAGATAGGAATTTTATTAAAATTTCATCACTTTAACATCTGATGCATTTCACATAAAATAATCCAAAATCTGACTTTTATTTGGAAATCACATCTATGTTTACCCCAGGAAGCAGGGCAGAGTGGGCCACATACCATATATTTCTTTTGCTGTAATTATAAATTAAGTCTCTCTACATGTTTACAGAAGGGCTATAATTTTTTTTAAGAGTCTAGGAGTCTGCTTAAGAAAACAGTGCCCAAACTGTGGATAGACACACAATACATTACCTCAACAAAAGATTCCACTGCCACGAAGGATTGTTATTGGGGTGGCTGAAGTTATGTGTGCCATCAAGTCCCTTTTTCTCTGGTGTCCAAGAGACTGCACATCATGAGTTTGTGAGACCCCATTGGTCTTCAACAATGTCAATGCATTTCTAAATCAATCAACAGAATCTTTTATCTGGTTTCTTAACATTTTTTTTCTCTTCATTAAATGTTAAAGGCAATCATCAACTTTTCATCAGTCTCTCCATTTTAAAAGAAACTTGTCAGTTTCTGACTGAAAATCTTTTACATTCTTAATGAAAGTCTTCGTCACATTTGAAAACTAGTCCAGTATGGAGACAGGAGTTTGATGAGCATACACTGAGAGGAGCAACTCTTCCAAGCACTGCTGGACAATCCTGGGCATATTGATTAGGTATTATGTGAAGGCTGCCCTTCTCACCTTGGTTTTGCTGCATCTTGTATTGCTTCTCATAGAATTGCAACTTCCCTTTGCATCCAGTGCACCTATAAGGAATCCAATACAGCATTATTGTAGTCATTTTTCACATAGACTATGGTGAAATCTATGCAGCTGTCTATGAGCTAGATGCTTTTGCAATCAATGGTCCTGAAACTCAGAAGTAAGCATTCCTTCTGAAACCACATCTCTCACATACACACAGCACATGCACACACAGCACAACACAAGCTAACACACACACACTTCTTTCCTGCCCCTATTCACGATATATCTAGTACAATTTGCATTCTATTTATGTTGCTATTTTTCCTGTCTTCCTATAGATAATAAATTTTATGACAGATGTTCACATTTTTATTACTGCTGAAGTCTCCAGCACTTCTTACAAGTTCTAATTAATAATAGTCAATATGTATGTGATATATCATTTCATGTTATCTCTTCCCATCACGTGGCATATTTTGACATAGAGTAGAGTATGGTGGTGGTGCACGCCTCTAATTCGACTACTTGAGAGGTAAAGGTAGGCAGATCTCAGTAAGTTCAAGGCCAGTCTGGAATAAAAATCAAGTTCTAGGACAGTCTTGACTGTTTAACAGGAAAACCCTATCTCAAAAAACAAACAAACAAAAAAGAAAAAGTTATGAAAAGAAAATAATTTTTTAGGTGCACGTAGACTTTTAAACTACAGTATATTAGAGTCTTCACAAAGAAGAACAACAGATTACAATTGGGCTACTGTTTATGACTTCTGATCAGCTCATAGAAAAGTTTTCCAGAAAGACTATATATTTTGAGTAGAAAAAATAGTTTACAAATAATTTGCATTATGTGACAAGCAGACAGGAAATTAAGATTTCAGATGGGGATTAAGTTGCTGAAGAGCTGACTGAGATGATCATACTCCCCCGAATCCAGGAGCACATGGGTATCACAGACTGAACATATCCAAGAACACATGGGAATCACAGACTGGACACATTGTAAGAGCACATGGGCTTCACAGACTGGAGACATCCAAGAACACATGGGCATCACAGACTGGACACATCCAGGAGCACATGGGCATCACAGACTGCATGTGATAGGTTAAAAGACAATAATCAAAAAGGACATAAAGTTGGGTGCAGAAGAAAGTACTGTGGGTGGATCTGAGAGTTGGGGTAGAAGGGTGAATATAATCAAAATACAGTGCACATGAATACCAATCAGCTACAAAACAAAAAGGAAAAATAAGATCCACTAAGACAAGAGTTGATGTTCTCATGTATTATGTACCGAAAAAGTGGTGGGTTCATACTACAGACCTAAGTAAATTACCTATTTCTATTAAAAACAGGAAAGGAGATCATATGGAATGAAATCCCTCAAATTATTAGGATTTGAGAAGGAAGAAAGAGGAGGAGGCAAGGGATGAGGCAAGAAGAACTCAGCATGGTGTTTCTGGCTTTGAAAATGGTGGCAGAGTTAAAATAAAGGAATGAAGACAGACTCCAAAATCTGGAGACACAGGAAACACCTGCCTTCCCAAGAAATGAAGCCACACATTTATATTAGTTCTATGAGATGTACGTTAGGCTTCTCACTTTGATTTTGAAGTTGTTAATTCTCAAACACAGTCTCTGTTGTATTCATTTAATCTTTCAAACTTGCTGAAGGCTTTTATTCTCACCTGTCAATATTTTATCTTTCTAATTATTGAATAATTACTCACTTGAAATCTCATATCAAAAAACTCTGCAGGAAGACATCATCATACTTATTTTGTCCACCAAGTCCTAAGACATGTTCTTTATATTATTTGTTGTTTTTGTTTGAGACAGGGTTTCTCTGTGTAACAGTCCTAGTTGTCCTGAAACTAGTTCTTGGTAGACCAGGCTGGCCTCAAACTCAAGGATATATGCCTTCTCTGCCTCCTGAGTTCTGGGGTTAAAAGCATGTGCTACCACCACCCAGTTGTTATTAATGTTCTTAACTACATATAAAAATGCCTGGAAACTGGCCAACTTCCCTTCTACTGGGGGCATCTTTGAACCACCATTGTTTTACTTTAGGAAAAGATTCTTGTGTTTTACTCTCAACATTTATTTCATAGCTCTTTCATGAAAACGTATTTCTCTTAATGGTTCTAGGGATAGAATCTACCACCTTGCTTATAATAGTTAAGTACTTCATATCAGAGACATGGCCTCAGCCCATTTAAGGTATATTTTCCCAAGTGTAGGCCCTGGCAAGACATTTAAAATCAAATGTACACTATACTCTTTAATGTGAAGACAAGCTTTTTTAAAGTTTGCCAACAAGCACTTTGATTCGTAGGTAATCTTTGCCTGTGTTTTCCCAACATTTTAATTTTTAAAGATTCATTTATTTTATTTTATTTTATTTTTGTGTGCGTGGGTGTGTGCGTGTATGTGTGTCTGTGTCTCTGTGTGTGTGAGTCTGTGTTTATGTGTCTGTGTTTTCCTGTGGAGGTCAGAAGAAGGTTGAAATGCCTTGAGGCAGGAGTGGCTGGTTGTTGTGAGCCACCTGACCTATGTATTTACAACTTCTGTAAGAGCAGCTAGTACTAATATTGCTGAGCCATTTTCTACCATATTACCTTATCTTTAATTTATTATTTTGAAATTCCAAATTTGTAGAGGAATGTTGATTTTTAATTTTAATTAAAACTCAAATACATCTCTTCCCATTTGCTCCTTCCCATTCCACCCATGCCCTACTCTTTCAAATTGATGGTCTCATATATTATTATTATTATTATTATTATTATTATTATTATTATTATCATCACATACCTATACATTTAAATTTTATATATGTACATATATATGTATATCAATACAGCATTTTAAGTACATATGATATGACTATTTTGTACATGCCTTTTAGGATGGCCATTTTGTATTGTATATACAATTAGAGACTTAATTAGTCCCCTAGAGGGACTATTTCTCCTTCTTTCAGATGTCATTAGTTGTATGTAGTTCTTTGTCTAAAGGTGGGATTCCATTGTGTTTTCCTCTTTTATGTTAGTATGTCATTGTATTGTTATTGTTCAAGTCTTATTCAGGCAGCAGCATTGTTGAAGTATCATGGATGGTGCTTCCCTATCATTTCTAGCAGACACAATCTCACAGCAGACTTCCTAGTCCTGTAACTATTACAATTTTTCTACCCATCTTCTGAAATATTCTCTGAGCCTCAGATGCTGGAGTTATGTAAGATAACCCATACAAATACAAATGCTTCTTTTTTTCTGGATTTCATATAATATTTCACATGCTTTATTTTATTTTTGAGACTATAGATAAATTGCTCTCTCTTCCTTTTTTTTTTCTTCAAACTCTCCCATACTCTCTTCATTGCTCTTTTATATTCATGGTCTTTTTGCATTAATTGTTGTTAGATACACATATGTATAAGTATAAACCAACATATTTCTAAAATATTACCTGTTCAGTCTGCATGTTACTTTTATGTATGTTTTAAGGGCATTTTCTCATCTATGAGTCCTACCCCCATATCTTTAAATACAAATGTATAACCTGGATTAACTTCAGAAACGAGAAAAATCAAAAATGGCATATGGAAGGTATATGGGGTAAAGTGTAGATTACAACTGATAAAAAATTAAATGGGAAAAACAGAGAGGAAGGCATTAATTGGGGAGAGGGAAGGGTGGTCAATACAGAATAGTAGGGAGGAAGTAAAATAACACTAAAGATGTTTGGTAAAGCCTTAAACAATCATACTATTTCATATTTATTCTTAAGTAAATATAATGCATAAATACATTATATGTCCATATTGTATACATGTATATCAGCTTAACTGTTATTCTGCTATGTGCACTGGAATGTTTTCTACATGAACTATAGATTAACAAAGTGCTTTGTACATGACATGAGAAATCTCCATTAAAGTTGTTTGACAGGGGAATCCAATAGATTCTCCCTAAAATACAGGCTGTTACTGTTGCCTGATTTGGATCTAAATTCAAATTCTATCTCCTGTGGTTTACCTTTCATAGTGCCAGAACTTATTGTTCAAGCTTCTAGGGGAGAGAGGCAATTGTGAGTCTGATTCAGCTGTGATACTTAGGAACCACCTCAATGAGCAAGATATCCCTAAATGTACAATAGGGGTACTCAGTTCTGATGGTGACCAGAAGGTGTCCTGTTGGACTTGGGGCCTGCTTAACAGGATAGGAAATATGGCTGGTACTAGAAACATGATCCTATGCCTGGGAATAGTGAGGTATTAGAAGGGAACCTATTACTGACACTTTACTAAACCAGTAACTACATTGTAGTTACTTATATTTATCCACACAGGTGAGTATAGCTCTCACCTAATGCTAAATTAGCTTTTTTGGCAGTAAATGAAGACCAGTACAGAAACTCACAACTGGCCATGGCACGGAGATCAACTGGAGGTGAGGAGCTCAACCTCAAGGGTACCCTCATAGAGGAAAACTAAACAATCCAGAACAACAGTACATATGGACATATTTAAATTGAAGCTTCAGATTTCTGTATGTGTAAATCACCTGTGATTGTTACATGCTTATAATGAAGCCTTGAAGTTGATTCTTACATGAGACAGAGGTTCAATATGCTAAACTAATAACTTGTAATATGTGAAGAACTCAAATGCTTTGGAAGACAACAGATGCCAAAGTATTTTTAATTGCAAGTGTGTAAATTGATGGCCTAAGCATCATTTGTGTGGTATCTATGTAGAAGCCCACAGAAAGGAATCCATTCCACCTTGACTAAAGTTCAGAGAGTTCAAACCTACTCTTGCTTCTTCAAAGTTATATGACAGGATGTTTTGATCTAAGGTGAGACTACAAGATATTTTGTCTAGACAAAAGGATAATTTGTTATAAGGTGTGGTTACTTGATGTTTGGAGATGCGAGGAGGAAATTATCATGGCAAAAGAATCTTTTGACTTTCCTCCTTTTAGATTTGGGTACATAAAAACTTGAGGCAGATCACAGCATTCACTGGATTCCCTGCCAATTCTATCTGTAGTCTCTTGTCTATTTCTTTCTTAGTCTTCACCCCTTCCTTCACTAGTCGAACAGAACCCCAAGATTTCTAAGCCTAATTTGTCTAATTCAATTGCGTGTTTGGGTTAAAATGTTACTATGGCACATTCTCCCATCACTCTCCATGCACCTGTACTTGCGTGATCTTGAAAGTTTTTATCTTGGGTGAGACTGCCTAACTGTAATTCCAAGGCTAAAAAGGTAGAAGGGAAGGATCTCTAAAGCTAGCTGGTTATCTAGATTAGCCATAGCCAGAACTCTGAGTTTAATTGAGTCTATCTCAATGAAAAATGTGGCAAGCAATCTAAGAATACTCCTCATAACAACTTAGGTCTTTTACATTCATATTATCACACATACTTGCACACAAGTCAACCTGCACTTCTGTAAAAACTATTATATGCATATATGCACATCATTTACACATACATAAATGCAAAACAGAAACCAGATTATTAATGTAACTACAGAGTCAGAATTTGCCTTTGCACAACCGATTCAACATACACCTTTTTAGTATGCTTCTTTCCATCTTGTAGACTGGAAACGCTTCTGCGCATTCTCACATAGTTTCTATGAATACTTTCCTGAAAGGTTCATTTGTTAGAGTAGAGGAAGTAAAGATATGTGGTGACACTGAGTGCCATTGAGATTCTCAGTCTATTTCCTTTTTTTTTTTCTTTTTTTCTTTCTTTTTTTTTTTTTTTTTTTTTTTTTTGGTTTTTCGAGACAGGGTTTTTCTGTGGTTTTGGAGCCTGTCCTGGAAATAGCTCTTGTAGACCAGGCTGGTCTCGAACTCACAGAGATCCTCCTGCCTCTGCCTCCCGAGTGCTGGGATTAAAGGCGTGCGCCACCACAGCCCGGCCCTATTTCCCTTTTTGAACCAACATTATGAAAGTTACTTTCTTTTGAAAGTAAACTTATGTACAACTTATTATAAGATATTTCTTAATAATCACAAAATAAGAGTGTTGCTGAACTTGCATAAAGGTGAGATGATCCTTTGGGGTTCCTGATTCATAAATCTTCCAGACACATTCAAGACACAGGAGAAAGTGACTGACAAACTGTCAATATACATGGAACTATCTGAAATTTCCTGTTTCATGGAAAAGTCAGCTGGATACTATGGACCTGTGGGCTGAAGATTGGATGGCCCAATAGTACAGAAGAACTTTGGGTGACTGTCCAGGCAGTGAGATGCCTCTGTCAATTTTAGAGTTTTAGAAGTTGCTTTATAATGTACTTCCTGTTAACTTAGGTGATATTATATCTTCTAGAGTCTTTGATGAAGTTGAAGAATTTATGGTTATAGTTTTCCTTAGTTATGATAAAAGATGGAATAGATATAAATATTGTAAATGTAATTCTTGCTTAATAACTGTTTCATTATATGTAATTTTACTACGTTAAAGTTAAAGCCTTCCTTTTTGTTTAAATAGAAAAGGGGAACTGGTGTGGGAGGTCCTTCTGTCCAGGTGTTGCTTTTATTGGTTAATGAATAAAGAACTGGCTTGGCCTTTAACATGGGAGGAGGAAGACAGAGTTAAAGAGAAGTCATGGAGCTGCTAGAGATAGACACTGTGAACTTTACCCGGTAAGCCACAGTCACGTGGTGATATACAGATTAATAGAAATGGGCTAAATTAATATAAGAATTAGCTAATAAATAAAAAGCTAGAGCTAATGGGCCAATCAATGATTTAATTAATATAGTTTTTGTGTGATTATTTCTGGTCTAAGTTAGCCGGGTGGCCAGGAATGAAACTAGTGGCTCTCTTTCCCTCCAACATAAAAGTCTGAGTCTTCCTGGGAATCAAGCTCTTTTCTTCTTTTCTCTCTCTCTTTCTTTCTTTCTTTCTTTCTTTCTTTCTTTCTTTCTTTCTTTCTTTCTTCTTCCTTCCTTCCTTCCTTCCTTCCTTCCTTCCTTCCTTCCTTCCTTTCTTTCTTTCTTTCTTTCTTTCTTTCTTTCTTTCTGTTTTCTGAGACAGAGTTTGTCTGTGTATTTTCGGCTGTCCTAGAACACACTCTGTAGACCAGGCTGGCCTCAAACTTACAGAAATCTGCTTGTTTGTGCCTCCTGAGTGCTGGGATGAAAGGCATGTGCTACCACCACCTGGCTTCAAGCTGTTTTCTAAACAAAACCCAGAAAGAAAGTTTGAAGATATCAGGGAGCTATCAAATGATACTTTATTGTAATAATTTTTTGGGGAATGTGGGTGGAATTTTCTAGGCTACTTCCTGCTAATTGGGGGCACTTATAATCTTATAGAGACCCAAGTAAAATACCAAACATGATGCTACTCTATGGTGGCAAAAGTCAGAATAATTAGACTTAGGGACAAGGAATGCCTTGAGAAGGTATAACATTGGCTTCAATAACTTTTCTAATGTTCATTTTTCTCCAAGCTGTAGTCATATGGGTATATCTATGTTCTTAAAATTCATAAAACAGTTTAGGAAGGTAACTCAGTCTGTAAGGTGCTGTCATTGTAGCCATCTTGATACCTTCTTTAGTGAATTGCTTTGTGTAGCTTTTTTTTGTTCATCTCATTTATTTTATTTTATTTTTTTTATTTTATTCTTTTTTAATTAAAATTTCCACCTCCTCCCGTTTCCCATTTCCTTCCCCTCGGATGGGGCAATTTGTGTAGCTTTTAAGTTATGGTAATAATTATTACCTCCTCTATGGGCTTTTAAAACCACATCATGGGACTTCTGTGTGTCATAGTCTGTTGGCTGAAATGATACAGCTTCATGGAATACTCCAGTAAGAACTTGATCATATCGTAAATTTTCTTTGGATCTTTATAATATTATAAGTGCCCCCAGTTAGCAGGAGGTAGCCTAGAAAATTACACCCACATTCCCCCCAAAATTCATTATGAATGTTTGCTTTTGTTTAATGTTTGGTTACAGATTCATATGGATAAGGATCAGGAAAAAAGCTAAACAAAAGAAATTAGATTCAAGGTTCTTGAGTTTTTTTTTATTTTTTTCTAAAAAATTGTGGTGGTGGCACACACCTTTAATCCTAGCACTCAGGAGGCAACCTGGTCTGCAAAGCAAGTTTCAGGATAGGCTGCAAAGCTACTGAGAAGCTCTGTCTCAACAAAACCAAAAAAATGAAAGAAAGAAAGAAAGAAAGAAAGAAAGAAAGAAAGAAAGAAGGAAAGGAAGGAAGGAAGGAAGGAAAGGAGAGAAAGAGAGAGAGAAAGGGGAAAAAGGAAAAGAAAAAGGGGATATAGGTATCATAAGATAGAAAGGTAGATTATTGAATCTGTTCTGAAAACTGAAAGGGAGGATATAGACATGATAAGATAAAAATATAGATTATTGAATCTACTTTTAAAAAGCAACTATTAGTTTTAAATGTTTTATAATGGTTTTACTTTTGTATATTGTATACAAATTTTGTATATTGATACAAATTTGAGATTAATCTTGTTTAAACATATTGTATATACATTTCTAATCTTTTTAAAGGTATTGTACCTATATAGCTCATTTAACAATGTAATGAAAATTTCTAGTCCTTGGAAATTATTATTACCAACTGTTTAGGATAATAAAGAAATATAGGTTAGTAGTTAATCACCTAGTATAATCAAACTTGTAGTCATATTAGGTATGTTTTTAAAGTTAAACAAAGATATAATTTATATAAATAGGTCATACTTAAACACTTCTGGAATCTACAGAATATGGCATTTAAGATGTTTTAATAACCTAGGTTCTTCTTTCTTTTATGGCAATGCAACAAGTCTGCTCCTGTCAGCACCAGTTTACTTCAGAGAAGATAATGGGCATTGAAGAAACTCCAAATGGAGTTTACTTTCTTTGTGACAAAAGTAAGCTACTGGGCAAGAAAATGCCCTGGCCTTGAGTGTTGACATTATGCTGTACTTATTGAACAAACAGAACACAAAATATCCTGTCTTGCAGAAAAGTCTGCCGAATATTGTAGGCCTATAGGCTGAAGATGGATGTCCTGATGTTGCAGAGGAACTTTGGTGACTATCCATTACTCACATTATTTGGAAGTCTGTTGCTTGTACTTCCTGATTACTCAGTTAATATTTCTTTCTTGGGTCTCTGAGTAAGTTGAAGAATAGACAGCTATACATACAGTTTACCAGACACAGAAAATAAGTTATGTTAGAAAATAAATTAGGCACAAGACTTTGAACTCACCAAGATAGGATAGATATGGAACATTTTCTCTGAATTTGTCAAATGCAAATGGACTAGACATTGTTGATGTACTTATTGCCTGTATATATTGTATATAGTTATTGTACTTATTGTATATAGTTTTTCTATATTAGTTATAGCCTTTCTTTTTTAGAATATAATCTATTATTATTTGTAATTTCAGAGTGATGTCTTGTTCTTTCAGTATTATTTATTAAATTATTTTATTATATTATTGTTATTGCTTTTTGATTCTTGAGATGAGAACAAGAAGTCTCATAATTCTGCTGCCACAACTATGAGCTGTCTCATTGTACTTTCTCTATGATGGATCAATATAACTATTTAACAAAATTTACTTCCTCTCTCTTTGTTTGCTTCATCAGATGTCTTACCTACAAGATAAGAAAACTGGTATAACATTTTAAAGCTGAGAATTGGGATTGTTACAGAAACTAGGGTCTTTGGAACAGGTTTGTGTGAAGAATGTAGAAATATTTGGACTTGTAGAATCAAGAAGTACAAGAATTCTGTATTTAAAGTGGAATGGGTCATCTTGATGGATGTTCAGAAGAACAGAATACACAAATAAATGTGGGCAGTTGTGACCAATTTATTATGGTTTAGAGGATAATAAAGACTTCAGGATTTTGCTATAGACTATTCAAGTTACTTTCTAGCTAAGACTCAGACAACATTCTGCCAACATCTCGAAAAATTGAATGAAGCAAAATTGAAAAGTAATAAAGCAAGTTATGACATTCAGGCTGCCACATGGATTTTGTTTACTATATTTATTAAGATTTATAATGAGAATCCAAAGGTGAGAGTAGTACAGAAATATTGAAAGTCGCTATAGTTGTTCATATTTGGCTACCATTTACTCAGGACATAAAACATGACTTTTACCAAGAAAGAGGAAAATAATCCTGAAGACAAGGTCCTACCTACTTGAAAGTTGTAACAAATAGAAGGCAAATATACAAAAAAATGGACATGCTGAGGTTGCCTCTTTAAAGTTCCCTGCATAAATCCAATTTTTTAGGGAAATGTTTATCTAGGTTCAGCCAGAAACAGAGGCCACTAATATTTTTGTTATAAGAGGATTAGACCACACTTGGAATTTATGGCTGAACTTGATGATACATCCACATTGTGTAGTTTTCTCAAGAGTAAAATATGTTAGAGCAAGGGCAACAGGGAGGCCTGTGCCAAAGTTCTAGGAAGTTGTTGAGGCTAGATATTGGATAGAAAGTCAGATTTCTTGTATGCAATTCTGAGTAGGCCTTATGTAGAACTGTGAAGGTGCAGCATAAGCTGGAATGGAAATGTTGGAAAGGTGGGAGACTCACTGAAGAAAATTATAAGCATTTAGAGTCAGAATAAGAGACAGTCCTTGGTAAAAGTAGAGGAAGCATGACTGCTCAAAACTGTTGAATTCCAAATGATAGCGAGAGTCCTTGGCACAGAATAGACGACTGCAGAGTTATGTGTGTGTCCTGCTGATTTTAGGTCTATCTTTGGTACAGTGTTTCCTTACTACATCTTTACTCCCCACTTTTGGAATGGAAATGCATACTCTATGTCACTACACATTGAATGAATGTAACTTATTTGTCTAGAATTACAGGGACCCACTGCTGAGAAATTGCTTTGGGTCTTAGGAGATACTTTGGACATTTAAATAGTGCTAGTACTGGTAACATTATGGGGATTTTTCTTGTTTGATGGAATGCATTGTGCATCATAAGATAGTCAGTAGCCCATGAGTGTCAGGGAGGGGTATAATGTTGTAATTTGGACATAAAATGTCTCAGAGGGATATTCTTGATTTTCAATTGACTACATATGGAATTAATTAAAATATAAGTGTCTGGGCACACCTATGAGAATTTGTTTTAACCATTTGAAATGGGAAGACCTACTTTTAATTTGGATCTTTAAGGTGTGAAGATATGCCTTAATCCACATCTTTTGAGGTGGGAAGAAACATCTCTAATTTGGGCCACACCTTCTGATGGCAGCCTATATAAAGACATGGAAGAAGGAAGCTTGCTATCTTTGCCTTCTTGTTATGACACGTCTATTCCTTCCCTGGTACTAGAGCCCTCTTTTCCAGCATTTCTGTATATATTGAAGATCAACTTAGGTACCCAACATTGTGTACTGAGCAACAACTAGATTCAAGGACCTTCCATTCTTAGGTAGCCATTATTGGATTAGCTCAACCACAGCCTGTAAGGGCACTCCAACAAAATGCAAGTGTGTGCGTGTGTGTGTGTGTGTGAGAGAGAGATAGAGAGAGAAAGAGAGAGTCATTTTACAAGTTCTGTTGACAAGATATATACAAGTGTGTGTGTGTGTGTGTGTGTGTGTGTGTATGAGAGAAAGAGAGAGTCATTCATAAGTTCTGTTGACAAGATATATCCAAGCTTATATAGACAAGTTTATGTGTTTGGGCTGATTTCCAGCTATTATATTATTATTGGGAAAATTTTCAAATTTTTGGAGGTGGACACTAACTGGAAAACTGGACTTCTGCAATGTGGGCCCTGAGATTTATAGTTATCTCTACTTTCTGTCTTGTCTTTGTTTCTTGATCTACAAGGTATGAGCAAGCAGTCTCATGGTCCTATTAATACCTCGACAAATTGTTTTGCTGCAATGTCCACCCACACTAAAGTGAAATGGATTTTCTTCATGTCTTTCTCCTCGACTGTCTTTATCAGATTACTAAAACTTGTTTATATTTCATTTGAACATTAATTGGCTTTTTCTGAACATTTGGGACAATTATTATAATTTCCTTTTATTGAAAGGTAAGATGGTGAATTATCTTGAATGTCAAATGTTGAATACTTTGAAGCAAATTCATTATTTTCTTATTTAGTTGAATAGTATTTCTTCTCCTTATTCACAAGAAATGTGTTGAAGATCCCTATTTCATGCTTGAAACTGTAGAAGTTCCACACCCTGTAATTCATTGTTCTCTCTTGTTCGTTAAACACATTGTGCATTGTGAGGAATAGCAAAGCCACTACTGTCATGGGTACAAGTCTCACATTCCTGTCAATCATAGCACCATAACATATGATAAGTTTTTCTGACCTTACACCTTTTTACTGAAAAGAAATACTTTATGGCTTCTGTTTCTGACATGTCATAGTCATCTGAACCATCACTATTTTTTGGGGTGGGCAGGACTGTTACTAAGAATAAAGAATATTTGCACAGGACTTTAAGATATGAGATTGGCTTCAAAACAAAAATACAAGCAGGGGGAAAACACAGTGAGATAAAGGAGTGTCCACATGGCAAACAATGTGGTTGGTTGTGGCTTAACAAAATGGAGGGCAACAGAGCTGGATGTCGCATGACTCACCAAACTTTTAAAGATAGCGTGAGAATGAAAATGAGAATTTTTCATTTCTGAAATTTTCTACTCATATTTTTAGATTCTGTAACTAAGGTTATAGAAAATCAAAAGGCACATAAAAATTTTTTTGAAGCAAAGACATGATGTATTAATTATCAGAAATTTATATTATAGAGTTACAGATGCATGCATGAGTATATTTATGTAATATGCTATCTTCCAAATTAGAATGTATTGTATTATGTGGTGTGGTATTTCTTATCTAATTACACGTCTTAAAGTATGAACTTTATTGTTTCATATTATTCTGTTGTGGGAGCTGCAGGCTGTGTTCCTGCCACCCAGCTCCTGGCCAACTGGCTAGCTTATGCCCCCAAATAACAACACACAAACTGTATTCTTTTAAACACTGCTTGGCCCATTATATCTAGTCTCTTCTTGGCTAATTCTCACGTATTAATTTAGCCCATTTCTACTAATCTGTGTAGCACCTTGAGGTGCGCTTACCGGGAAGATTCTAGCCTACGTCCATCCTGGGTTGGAGCTTTATCGCATCTGCTCTGGGGAGCAGCTGCATGGTATCTAAGCTTACTTCCTCTTCCTCCAAGCATTCTGTTCTATTTACTCCACCCACCTATGTTCTAAACTATGAGGGCCAAGCAGTTTCTTTATTAATTAACCAATGACCTTCCTCTATTGTTTTCCACTTTACATTAGTACACTTAGTACCATTATTTATCCAAAGTTTTCTGTATTCATAAAAATTTAGAGTATACTTTTTACTATTCTAATGTTCCTTCACTTATATTTGTGGGACTTTGTCCAAATAATGAACTACATAACACAGTGTCCTAATGTCAGAAGTAGCAGGTGAAATGCATATCTTCTTAGTGCTTCTGGGAACTTCAGGAATAAATATTTTTGTTACTCTCCAGCTGAACAAACACTGGCATACAGAGGATAAGTAACATTGATGACAGAAAGATAGCCTCTGAAACATTAGTACCAAGACATGGTCCTTTGAACTAAATCTCTAATAAGATGCTTTTGTGTTTAGTTTTGATCAAATGACTGTTGACTTTAGAGAAGGTGCTAGTGTCATACCAAAGAAATGATACCACCCAATTCCATGTAAGAAAACATGTATTTACTGGCATTACTTTCAGGGTGTGGGTGATTCAAAGGCAACTACACAGTGAGAAATCTCTGTCAGCATGGGTGATGACACATATGAGAAACATGCCTGGATCTTCCCCCATCATTCACAGGCAGTTGTGTGCTTTCCGCTTGCTAGCACTGCTTACTGCTGTGTCGTCTTGGACAAGAGCCCTGTGCAGCATGCACATTGCAGCGGATCCCAAGGCTTCTTTCTTATACTTCTGAGTCTTGTGTGCATCCATCCTCCTTTCAGGAGGCACTGTTCCAATTCAGAACAGATGACTGCATGGCACTTGCTTTTATGTAATTTTATTATTATAAGATATGTAAAGTCATCCCATAGAAACATTGTACACATCAGACTGGAAGTAAAATCAGAGTAGAAAATATATGTTATGAAATTACCAATATTGGGACTGGTGAGATAGTCTGGTGCTCAAGAATGTATCTTGCTCTTGAAAATAACCTATGTTGGTTTTCCTAGCACACAAGCTGGATAAATCACAAGACATTGTAACTCCAGTTCTGGAAAGATCACATATGTGCTTGTTTACTCCCTCTTTCCTTTCTCTCCCTCCCCCTCTCTCTCCGTGTATGTTTCTTTCTCTGTTACACTAGACACAAACACATGCACATGCACTTAAAATAAAACATTTATTTTTTTTTTTTTAAAAAGCAGTTCCTCATGTTTTTCTGTTTTGTTCTATTTTTGTTGTAGATTTTTTTTTAAGGCACTGCAGTTTAGAAAGTAATTTATGGACCAGTATGTTAATTCACTTTAGATCTTTAAAATGTGGCAGGGAATTCCTAACATGTCAATATTATTTTTAAAAGCTACACATTGTACTTGAAATATCTGCAGATGGCAAGTCATTTACTAAATCAAAAAAATATGAATCTGGAGGGATCTTCTGACCCACTAACAGTGGAATGTAGACCTACATTGAATAGTAATTGAGAGCTATTACTAGGATAATTAGAAAATGGATCTGCAGTAGAGGGGTTCAACCTTAGCTTCGGGATTTATTAAGGGACAGATTTTGATCTGTGAATAGAAAAAACTCAAAGTTCATTAATACCACAACCCCAACATCTGTCTGCCACAGGAAAGATAATGATTTTGTGAAAATTAATCTCACCTCTTCAAGGTGGCAGATTTTCTCAGACAATTACATCACTGGCATATATTTCCATACTGTGTTACTTACAACTTAATGATAAATGTTCCTTGATATTTCTTGAGCAATAGATATTGATAAAAAAAAAAGGATTTGCAGAAAGCTGTTTTTTTTTTTTTAACTTTTAACTGGAAAGGCATTTCTGTCTACTCTCTCTCCAGTTTTCCTCATTCTTCTTCCAGAAGAGCAGTATGATATTCTGAAAAAAGTCAATGTAACACCAAAATAGCAAGACGACCAGAGGAGAGACTGTAAAAATAAGACCAAAAAATAAAAAATAAACTTTCAAATTAGTATTCTTTATTTCAGTTTATTCCATATTTTCCATTATATTAATAGACCTCTCGAGGTCATCTCTTCTTTTTATTTTCAACTTTCTCCCCAAACCTAATATTGCTTCCTTAGACAGAGTTTTCCAACAAACCTTCAATTTCTTGGCACTGGCTAGCCTCGGGAAAAGTGGAGACTAGTGTGAGTAGTTGGCTTCAACCTCAGGACTGTCTTAGTGTTTTTCTTTTAATCTTTCAGAGCAGCAATCTGTGCTCTTCTGTTGTCGACTGTTGACAAGTATTGACAGCAGGACAGGGAGGAATCATTGTTGTGATATTACATTTGTATTTTAATAAATAAAACTTGCCTGAAGATCAGAACACAAAACAAACACTTTAGTCAGCCAGGCATTCGTGGCAGACTCTTTTAATCCCACAAGCCACACTAGTTAGCTATAGAGGTGGTATGCACACCATCAGAGCACTAGAGAGGAAAATAAGGAATATATGAGAGGAACTTGTTCTTTTTCAGTCTAAAGATTTCACAGAGGTAAGAGCTCTCTAGTGGATTGGCTGCTTTGCTTTTCTGGTCTTCGAGTTGAACCCTAATTATCTATCTCTGGGCTTTTATTACTCATACTAGAAAACATTTTCCTGCTTCTTCTGGGGTTTACTGCTCTCAGAACTGATGCTTCAGTCATATTGCTAATTTACTTGAAAATGCTGTGTGTGTGCTATTGATGTTCTATTTCACCGTTTTTCCTTTTTTCTGATAACTTAGAGTTTAATTATTGTTAATACATACTCATAAAATTATATCACAAAAGCTCTACAATAATGAATATATTCTTTGCTTTCAAAAACTTACTCTATACCCTTTTTAGTTCTTTCCTCAAACTCTGTGCTAAAGATATGACAGATTAGCTTTCTGTCACACATTGGTTATACATGGTTATACATGGTTTCACAGAGTATTATTTTCTTAAGCTTTTCATTGAATTAAATCATTTTTACAATCATTCACACCATTGCAATTATTAGTAGCTCTTTATTTTAGGTTACGGAGTAAAAGTCTGTTGTGTTGATTTTGGCTCCAATATTTTTGCACTCATCAGTTATACATGAACATTTGACTTGTTATGAACTTTTAGCCTTTCAAAACTAGTGATACTAATGTTTTTCAAAATTCTGTATCACAAATTCTTAAGTTTTTTTGGTTAAATTGAGATGACTGTGTCACATGACTTCCATCGTTTATGCCTCTGAGAGGCATAAAACCCAGTTTCACTTGTGCCACATGCTAGGATCCTTGCTGTAATCATGATCTATAATGTTTTTAAAAATAATTTTAAATAATAGCGTAGTTGGGAAACAGCATTTAATGGTAATTTTAACTTTCATTTCCTTAGTGACTACTGATACAAAATATATTTTCATGTGTATGATGGAGAAATTATTCAGAATGTTTATTTGTTTCTCTTCACTATTTGTTTAAGACAGGCTGCCACTGTGGAAGCCAGGTTGACATGAAACTCACAGAGATCTGCCTGTCTTTATCTCCTGATTGCTGGGGTAAAGATAGGTGGCACCATGCCTGATTTTTTAACTATTTAAAGAATCGTGAGAGCCAATTGCATTATTATAAAGTCCTACCAGAAATGTGCCTGGGAGCTGTTTCTTCACAATCAATACTTTCTTAGAATTGCAAAGATCAGAATCTTAGTGTTATTAGATTACAATTTATATTATACTTCTATGACTACTATTTTGGTGTAGTTTCATAAAATAGTTGAAAAATTTCCAACCATATAATTTTCTTCTTGAAGTTTGTATCCTCCTATTTACATTCATTCCATTTTGTATTAATATTTTGACATTATAAAAATCTACTTTTAGCTTATCAAAATCCATTTTTCACCATTCCTTTGTAAAATGTCATCTTTGTTGTGTTATTTGGAGATTTCTGTTGAAAACCAATGTGCTTTCATGTATCTGAGCCAGTTTCTGACCTCATTCTTCATTTCAGTTAAAATAATTTCTCTGTTTTTATGCACTTCTGTATTGCCCTGACTCTTGAAGTTCCTAACTAATACAGAGGTCTTATAAGTTCAGATTTATAAGTTTGTTTTTTTCAAGACTTTTTAAAATATTTTATGTACTTCTATACCCATATGAAATTTAGAATGAACTCACTGATAGATACAAAATAGTACAATTGCCTATACATTTAAACTTTTAACTTATATTAATAATATATTAAAAGGTTCAATGTAGAAGTTTTGAAAATATTTTATAATATTTACTGTTTTATTGTCAGAGAGGAAAAGATTTATTTGGCTTAGCCTTCCGTATCACAATACCCCATCAATGTCAGGACAAGAGTGCTCTTCTTTAATTATTTCACCCCTCCCCCAAGAATTGGGTCCATTTAGTACTGTTATCTATTTCTTCAAAGAGGGTCACCTGAGATTGGGTAACTCATCATGGGCTTGTCCCTGGAGAAGTTATTCCCAACGTGATTAGTGCCAGTTACAACTTTGGAGAAACCAATAGCTGCCTAATTGAATTTAAGACTTGTTCAATAGGAACAAATTCATGCCCATTATCCATGGCTGGTGAGGTCCTGGATCCTAGGGCAAACCTACTAATGCTATTTTTCTAAATAGGTATAATTTCCAAGTGCATTCTAAAATAATGTACCCTTATCCACATAGATAAGTGTAGTTCTTTTTCTCATCAAAGAAGTTCCTTTTTTATGTTGAAAAAGAGACTATTGAAGAAATGCACAGTTGATCAAAATGAGGAGAAGGAATAATAGACCATTGTGTGCTCAGCCCCAATTGATATATCTAAAATGAAACCTGTCCTAGTTATGTAAATTGCTGCTGTTATGAAATGCTGTGACCAAAAGCAATTTGTGAAGTAAAGGCTGTATTTCACTAATAGTTCTATATAACAGTTCATTATCAAAAAGCAATGTGAGTAAGAACTCAAGCAGGGCAGGAACCTGAAGGCAGAAGCTAATGTAGAGGTCAAGGAGTGGTGCTGCATATTGGTTTGCTCCTCATAGCTGGCCCAGCCTGCTTTCTTCTAGAACCCAGGAACAACTGCCCAGGATTGGCACCACACACCATGGGATGGATCCTTCTCATTGACTAGGAATTAAGAAAATGCCTCACAGACTTGCCCACAGTCCAATCATATGGAGGCATTTCCTTAATTGAGGATTCCTTCTCTCAGATGACTTTAGCTTATTTCAAGTTGACATAAAACTAGCCAGCACAAAGCTCATAAACTAAAGCCTGAGGGAATATTGTAGGAGAGGGGACAGTGGTGGTAGGGGTGCAAGATTCAGAGGTCTAGGAAGTCTGCTGTGAGAGAGTGTCTTTTATTTATTGCAAGAAAACTGCACCTATGGAATCAACAATCTAGTAGATTGAATAAAACATGCATAATGACAATACTAGCTTGGCATGCCAACATAGATGGGATAAATCTGACAGGGCCTTGCTCCTAGAAGAAGAGCTACAGGCAATTAAAAAGATGTTAAGGGAGGGATAATCAGCCTTTTCATCAACTGTAACATCAACTACATATATCCTATGAAAAATTATGAAGAAGTTAGACAAGAAAATATTCTGTCAGTCAAAAGCTCTGATTCTAGTTCAAACTCTGCTATTCAGACATCTGACCTTGAGAAAATCCTGAAAGATTTGATATCACACACACACACACACACACACACACTTTTTTATGAATGGATAACTTCAAATAGCAATTCTCTAAATTTCCATCTTTTAATGAAATGACACGTCCCTTTTGAAGAGAAAAAAATAGCAGTTACTTCCCCAGTGTTTGTATACAACTCAGTTATTCTCCAGTATTTTGTAGCCATGACCAACAGTATGATTAACATTCACACCGCAGCTTCCAGAATACTGGCTTGCTGGCTTGAGGCAGCAGTTATACTTCAAGTGAAAATTAAGATGCATTCACTCAGAAGAGAGACATCACCTCATATAACATGACAGATTCCTTATTAGTGTGTATATCCTATCAGTCCTAAGACAAGTTGCTACTTTCATATTTCATAAATAATTGAATTTAGCCTATAAAGTAATGAGTACAAGTAAACACACATAGTAAAAAAAGGAATTTTGCCTGTCAAACAGATATGACCATGAAACTATCTTTAGATCTGACTCAGAGTGAAGCAATATCACTTAATATGTTTTCTGCAAATATAGCATGCAAGTTAATTATAGCTCATAAATATATGAATTATAATTTTTATTTAAATTAGTAACACTCAATATGGACTATTGGGTGATTTCCACCTAAAAGCATAGTAAAGTGCAGCATGGGATAACAGTCAGTAGATAGGAGGCATACAATGAAAGAGCTTAGATGGTATTATTCTTGATTATGTGTTCTGAGACTACTCCTACTACAAAGTCTTATTAATGTGTATTTTATATTTCAATTTAGTTATACTGGAGGCAGGAATAGCTGGCCAGTAGATTAGTCTTCAATAACACTTTTATGTATTTACTTTCAAAATTCTATACATGTGTTGGTACACACATCTGCATACACATATGAGGTAGGGAGGGGCATTCGGTGACTCATAATTACTGTCTGCTTTATTTCTGTGACGTGCTGAGCAAGCCATTATTCAGCATCACTCCATCACATCTGATTCACCTCCTGCCTCCAGGTTTCTACCCTCTTTGAGTTCATGTTTTAACTTCCTTCAGTGATGAACCATAGATGTGGAAACCTAAGCCAAATCAATCCTCTCCTTTTTTTTTTGCGTTGCGACATTTCTGACAATGTGTTTTTCATTGCAGCAGTAGTAGCACAAACTATGATACTAGGCATTCTCATAAGATAAATTTTATTAAATTTTATTAGCTCAGTTATAAAGCTAGCAAAAGTAACAAACATGTCACCTATCAACTCATTCCACTAATGAGTGAGTACATACTATATTCAACATGAGAGAAGAGAAAGTGGGAAGTAGTCTGCAACACATGGGCACAGGAGAACACCTCCTACATATAACCCCAGTAGCACAGACAATAAGAGCAATAATGAATAAATGGGACCTCCTGAAATTGAGAAGCTTCTGTAGGGCAAATGACACTGTAATTAAGACAAAAAGGCATCCTAATGAATGGTAGAAGATCTTCACCAACCCCGCATCAGACAAAGGTCGGATCTCCAAAATATATAAAGAACTCAAGAAACTAGACATTAAAACTCTAATTAACCCAATTAAAATGGGGTACTGAACTGAACAGAGAATTCTCAACAGAAGAAGTTCAAATGGCCAAAAGACACTCAAGGTCATGCTCAACCTCCTTAGTGATCAGGGAAATGCAAATCAAACAACTTTGAGATACAATCTTACACATGTCAGAATGGCTAAAATCAAAAACACCAATGACAGCCTATGCTGCAGAGGATGTGGAGTAAGAACACTCATCCACTGTTGGAAGGAATGCAAACTTGTGCAACCACTTTAGAAATTAGGGTGGTGGTTTCTCAAGAAACTGGGAATCAATCTACCTCAGAATCCAGTAATTCCACTCTTGGGAATGTACCCAAGAGATGCCCAATCATACTGTAAAAGCATTTGTTCAACTATGTTCATAGCAGCACTATTTGTAATAGCCAGAACCTGGAAACAACCTAAGTGCCCCTCGATGGAAGAATGGATAAAGAAGGTGTGGCAATATACACTTTAGAGTTTTACTCAGCGGTAGAAAACAATGACATCTTGAATTTTGCATGCAAATGGATGTAAATAGAAAACACTTTACTGAGTGAGATAACCCAGATCCCAAAAGATGAATATGGTATGTACTCACACATAAGTGGATTCTAGCCATAAACAAAGGACATTGATCCTATAATTTGTGATGCTAGAGAAGTTAAATAAGAAGCTGAACCCCCCAAAAAATATGTATTCATCCTCCTGGATATTGGAAGTAGATAAGATCGCCTGGCAAAAGTTGGGAGCAGGGGGGTGGGGGTGGATTGGGGGAAGGAAGGGAAGATGGGGAGAGAGAAGGGAGAAAGGGAGGATTGAGGAGAGCTTGGGAAAATGGGAGGGTTGAGATGGAGGAAGTGTGGATATGGGAGCAGAGAAGAAGATACCTTAATTAAAAGAGCCATTTTAGTGTTGGCAAGAGACTTGGCTCTAGAGGGGTTCCTAGGTGTCCAAGGAGATGTCCCCAGCTAGCTAGGTCCTTGGGCATCAGAGGAGAGGGTGCCTGAACTGGCCTTATCCTATAACCACACTGGTGAATATCTTGCATATCACCATAGAACCTTCATCTGGCGATGGATGGAGATAGAGACAGAGACCCACATTGGAGCACTGGACTGAGCTCCCAAGGTCCAGATGAAGAGCAGAAGGAGGGAGTACAGAAGCAAGGAAGTCAGGACCACAAGGGGTGTGTCCACCCGCTGAGACTGTATGACTGATCTAATGGGAGCTGGACTGGGACTGATGGAGCATGTGATCAGACCAGACTCTCTGAATGTGACAGACAATGAGGGTGGACTGAGAAGCCAATGATAATGACACCGGGTTTTGATTCTACTGCATGTACTGGCTTTTTGGGAGCCTAGTCTGTTTGGATGCACACCTTCCTAAACCTGGATGGAGTGGGGAGGACCTTGGACTTCCCATAGGGCAGTGCACCCTGACTTCTCTTAGGACTGGAGAGCGAGGGGGAAGGGGTGTGGTGGTAGTGGGAGGGAAATGGGAGGAGGTGGAAATTTTTAATAAATAAATAAATAGAAAACTATGAAAAGAATGTAATATGTGGAGAAGTGAATGACATGTGTCTTATTTCATGTCCTTTATTTCCTTGGTCTTCAATTAGACATATGCTATCATAAAAGACCACAATAAGATTATTTCTAGTAGAAAATAGAAACTTTATTAGTTCTCATCAACACAACATGTTCCTGGGTCTATCTCAACATACACAAATACAAGTCGCTGCACTGAAGAAACAAAACAAAATGTATATATTTTCTGCTACTGAAATAAACATTTCTGTCCAAAACTATGTAGATGCAAATACATTTAAGGTCTATTGTGTTCACTCCTTTAAATGTTGTCAACATAATGAATTCTCAGAGAAAGCCCCATGGTCAAGAATAAGGAGTGATATAACTATGGTTAGCATGTGGTAGCAAGTGAATGTCAGGTGACTTTCCTTTCTTTTACATGACAGGGTCTAAAGGTATAAGCAATTTTTGATCTTCTGTGCTTTGGGTAATTCACAGAATTCTACTTTTCTCCTTCTTAGAATAGGTATGTCTGCAAAATGTGGACAAAATTTCTATATGTCATTTCCCAGGCACTGCTTTTAGTTGGAATTGCTCAGCAATCAATTGTCCTTGTCTTCTACCCATGGAAGCCTGAGGCTTTAAAGTAAGATGAGTGTTTCATGGAATGACACCTGTTATAGGAACTTACAAGTGCTAGTCCTAACACTGTACAACAGCAGAGAAATATAATAAATGTCTGGTGCCCCAGTAGTTCCTCTACAATGAAAATTTCAAAGGAATCCACTATTTTCCAAAAGCTAGAGGAAACTGTGGAATGAAAGATGATGTGGAGGCCTTGTAATCACAACTTGATTAGGAAATGTAAATGGAGGGCTATTAGAACAAATGAGGAATGAAAGAGGAGGGGATATTGGGTTTCAAGTGACTAAGTAAGATTGTGGGAAGGGGAAAAGAGAAGTCAGGCTAATGGGTTTGTAAACCAAAACTAAGGAGCTCAAAAAAAAAAAAACAAAAAAAAACACTTTTGTAAAAACAGTTGTTTCTAAGCTCATTTCAGAATATAACTTTTTTTTTTTTTTGAAAAAAAGAGTGTAAATGGAATTGTCCTGCATGGGAGAACAAGAATACTACCCAATCATATGGATTACTAAGTAAAACTTGCAATACAAAGTCAAGGTCACTGGTTAATCAGGCCCTGTATGTCTGCAAATTAACATGAGGCATTGTCATTGCCATTATTTACCGCAGCTACATGGTAATTCCTCCTCGCTGAAGGCATTTCAAATTTAACTTCGGGACACAGATACATCAACCTCAAACAGACTGGGGACCTTTGTTGCTGTCTAGCTCTCATGGTGCTAGAAGGGAAAACATCGGTAGATTTTCCCCAGAGCAGGACCCTACATGTAGCAATAGTGACCTGCCAAAAAGTTGTGCCTACTAGTGCAATAGTTTACTACTCTTTTGGAGTAATTTGTCACTTTATGACTTAATTTGAAGCTGGCGCTACAGCAGAGGTTTCCATTCCTATATTATTTTCATAGTCAAAACCGTATGACTGGAGAGCTCATTGACCTTAGGGTTAAATCTGCTATTGTTATTTTGCTAAATGGTCATGCTATGAAACTGTAGTTTAAATACTTATGCTTATACTTAAAGACCTATACTGCTCTCAACCTTGGTCAGAGAAGCTTCTTTCTTGATGGGCAGCAGGCAGTGGAGAGGTGCAGAACTGGTCACAGTGCTGAGACTGAGGAACAGGGGCTCAGCCTTGAGTGTAACACAGCCACAAACCCAGCACACTAAGGCTCACTGGGCACCATGGAAAAGAAGACAGAAAGAAGTTAGAATCTAGAGGATGAGGAAGAGGACTTGAAATACTGCCTCTGGCTATGGCTGAGCTGCAGCAGTCATGACCTTACAGCATTGGTGTTTCCCTGCACATGACTCCAAGCCAGAAAGAATTTATGTCTAGATGAGAGAGATAATTTCCAGGCCTCATTCATCATTGATGAGTTCTTGCCATTACATTGTTGCCACTGGAGAAAGGATCATGCTCGCTTAGAGGACTTGGTCACTGGTAGAATTGCTATGCTCACTGTGCACTCATGGGGTAATACTAATGGGGATTCAGAGAATTATAAAAATGTGATATGAGCTGGGAGAAAGTATTTTGAGGGTAGCAAAGGAGGAGTGAGATAGGGGAATTGAAGGGCAAATGTGATCATATTATATTGTATGCATTTGTTCATTTTCAAATGTAAAGGAAACTATGTTAATAACTTTACATTTCTCATTCTGCTCCTTATTCTGATTTATTTAAATCACCATAGTAAAATGTACATACTATGCTAAGATACCGTTAGGAATGTTTTTTCCTCCTCAAATATTTTCTACCATGAAGTGGAAGTAGAATAAGGAGATGTTTTGAATTCTGAGAGAAATCAAATCAATCAAAAACAAATACACAAAAACTCTAGAAACAAAATGGAATTAGCACAGCTTCAATTCAGAAATACAGCAAATAATTTTAGATCCTCAGAAGAGGATCCAGAGAGCTGAAAGGAAGTACATTTTCTTCTTCTGATGTGCTTCCATAAAGTTTCCAGCTTCCACCCCAGGACGTTCCCATGGTAACACACTGGGGCATGCTTGCGTGTGCCATTGGCGAGTGAAAACATGCCTTGTTCTGAGAAATTCCACACAACTTAAAATTTGTTCTGAACTTCGTGTTCTTAGCAAAGCTTTTTGTTACTGGAGGCTGCTAGTTTATTTCCTGATGCTTAGGCCTGGAATAATCACTCAGAAACTATATTATTTCCAATATTGTTTGACCAATAGCTTAAACATATTGCTAGCTATCTCTTATACCCTAAACTAACTAATCTTCATTAACCTGTGCATCACCACGAGGTCATGGCCTACTGGTAAAGTTTCAGCAGGCTTCATTGAAGGCATCTGTCTCCAGCATTGGTTACATGGCTTCTTGCTCTCTCTGTCTACTCTCTCCTCTATCTGCTTGGAACTCCTGCCTTACCATATTCTGCTAAGCCACTGGCTGAAACACCTTTATTCATTAACCAATAAATGCAATATATAGACATAAGGAGCTCCCACACCATTTTCTCTTCTCTGTTTAAATAAAAAGGAAGGTTTTAATTTTAACAGAGTAACATTTATATAACAAAACATGTATCAAGCAAGAATTAGAGTTACAATATTTATATCTATTTTATCTTAACTTAGGAAAATTATAACTATTCTTCAACTCCATCAAAAACCTTAGAAGGATATATATATATATATATATATATATATATATATATTCATCTAAGTTAACAGGAAGTACAGGAAGTACATTGTAAGCAACTTCTAAAACTCTAGAAGTGACAGAGACATCTCACTACCTGGACAGTCACCCAAAGATTTTCTATATCATTGAGGTATCCAGTCTTCAGGCCACAGGTCTATAGTATCTGGCAGACTTTTTCATGAAGCAGGAAATTTGAAGATCTATTTTATCTTGTAATGGCAAAGCCCATTAGTTGCTTTCTTCTATATCCTGCAGAATTTCTGGCAGACTCTTTCATGAAGCAGGAACCCCAAAGGACTGTCTCACCTTTAGGTAAGTTCAGCAGTCATTTCTCTGTGTGTCCTGCATATCCAGTTCATAGAACATAACATCAAACAGTACAGATAATTGCAGTTTCTTGCCCAAATGGCTACCAAACTTCATGAGAAGCCTCTTTGACCATCGCCCTCTTGAAGTAGATTGGTGTTGCCAGGAACAGGTGTGTCTCATTGACATAAAATGTCTTAAGTCATTTTAAATGCCATGTTCTGTTAGTCTTTCATGGGTTTGAAGAATAACTATCCATCTGAAATATACCTCTGTACATCTAGAAAGTCTAACTAACGTGACTACAAGCTTGACTATTATAGATAAATATCTATTAACCTATATTTTTTTGTTGTTGTTCTTTGGTTTTTAGAAACAGGGTTTCTCTGTATTGCTTTCCAGCCTGTCCTGGAACTAGTTCTTGTAGACCAGGCTGGCCTCAGACTCACAGAGATCTATCTGCCTCTGCCTCCCAAGAGCTGGGATTAAAAGTGTGTGCCACCATCGCCAGGCTAACCTATATTTCTTAATTATACATTACATTTTAAAATGAACTGTACAAACACAATACCTTAATCAAGATCAGAAATATGTATATAACAAAATTGGCCTTAAATTTGTAACAATAAACAAGATCTGTACCAATGGAAATATCTATAGCATATCCCCTTTCAAATGTAAATAAACATCAACAATCATTTAGGGAATTTGGGTACATTTCTCTCCAAACTGTTTCCTGACTTTTGTTGGGCACAGTATTTTCTTTTGGAGGTTCACAGAGACTTTCCGAGGGGTTGGTTCATCAAGCCACATTAGTCTGGAAGGAATCAACAGGTTCTCATCCTCTGTGGAAACCAAAGTAGAACTTCTTTTGCAAGGTAACATATCCTTAGACCCATATTTTGAAATCAAGATACCTTTAAGTTATATATGTTGGTTTACTTTAGCAGTCTATAGCTTATTCACGTCAAAAAATTCAAAGAAAACACAATAATATACATAATCCAGACTCTTTGTGTATATCCCATCCTCACATGGCTTATTTTTCATTCCTTTAATATATGACTATCTGTACTCTGTCTCTTTAAAGACATTGTTTTATATTTTAAAACCATTTACTTCTTTTTATTACTATTTTCTTTTTCCTTTTTCTCTCAAGCCTACATACATTTTTTTAACACACTGTGCTTCATTAAGAGGTCTTTTATGTCTGAATCTGTCCTGTTGTCTATATGTAATCCTTTTCTGACCAAGACCACTTTTTTTTAAATGCTAAGCAGGCATGGCTAGGACCAACTCCATGGTATTGCCTGTTGGCTCCACCCAGTCCAATATGGTGGAGGCATTTTCACAACCTCTGAGAACCATTCTCTCTGCCCCAGATGCAGAGTGGGTCACAGTGGGTATGAGTTGCCATTAAGCAAGATGTAGAACTCTGCTCACAAACCCCATTTAAATGTTCTGTAGCTGGACCTTCTGAAAGAGTCAGAGCCATTTGTGCTGGTGAACTAGAAAACCATTATTTTGAAAGAAGCTGTGCAGTTTTTACTGCACTTCCCTTGCAAACAGATCCTGTCTGGAAAAATGCTGTTACCAAGAAGCAGAACTTGGCTCCCATTTTTGTGGGTCTAGAATCCCTTTTTTTAAAAAAAGCTTTCTTAGACTATATATGGAAATTCTTTTTTTTGTTCCCTTCAACAGTTTTTTGTCTTTTTTTATTTATTCTTTTTTAATTAAAATTTCTGCCTCTTCCCCGTTTCCCATTTCCCTCCCCCTCCTCCCACACATTGCCCCCTCCCCCCACTCCCCTTCCCCTATCCCCACTCCTCTCTCCCTCCCCCTACTCCATTCCTCCTCCTTCTCGATACTGAAGAGCAGTCCAAATTCTCTGCCCTGCGGGAAGTCCAAGGTCCTCCCACTTCTATCTAGGTCCAGGAAAGTGAGCATCCAAACAGGCTAGGCTCTCACAAAGCCAGTTCCTGTATTAGGATCGAAACCTAGTGCCATTGTCCTTGGCTTCTAATCAGCCTTCATTGTCTGCCATGTTCAGAGAGTCCGGTTTCATCCCATGCTTATTCAGTCCCAGTCCAGCTGGCCTTGGTGAGCTCCCAAAAGATCAGTTCCACTGTCACAGTGGGTGGGTGCACCCCTCGTGGTCCTGACTTCCTTGCTCATGTTCTCCCTCCTGCTCCTCATTTGGTGTCCCATGCTGGCATGCTAATGTTTTTGTTGTTTTAAATATTACCTTATCACTGGGAACTCCACAAAATCTCATAGACCTGTATCTTGTACAGCTGTATTTAGTAAGAGAATTAAGTTAGAAAGTAAAATATTTATATGCATATATTTAGCCTTTATTATCTATAAATATATAAATGCTTATATAACCATTTATTTACACTTCTTGAGGTTCACTTACTGAAACTGTGAGCAACATAATTGTAATCTTATGGAGTCACTTCCATGCTGCATTTCAAATTAAACAATGACATTTTTTTCGCAAAATACGATTATTAAGTGGTTGTTATTTTTAAGAACTTAAAGTTACCTAACTCATAAATAATTTATGTTTGGCATTAAAGAGGCTCAAATTTTAACAGGCATAAAACTATTATCTAAAATGATAGCTGAGTAAAAAAGTGATATGATGAAATAACATTAAAGGAATTATAACCATAAAATAAAACTGGATTATAACTATATAAATATGCTAATACTCTGAGAATTCTTTTTTCATTTTATGCTATTTTTTTTACTATAATTACTACTTTATTATGGTGAATGTTTATACTAGATTTTTTTTAGGAAGATGACAATATTGAAAAAATCTATATGTAAATTCACATGCATCTACTGCCCTTACTTTTCCTAATGATGTCAGCACAGCTAAAACAGTTGCATTACCACACAGGAGTAAGTCATTCTAAGATCTCCACCAGAGCTGGTATGGTATGATTAACAAGCGATGGCAATTTATGCATTGAGTGACTTTCATTCATTTAACATGAATATTTAATTAAAGTTAATTTGAGTCTGTCAGTGACTGATTATTTTTATAAAATGTGATTCTACATTGTTTCAGATTCTTTTTATTTTGTTACTGTGTTTTGAGCTATAGTTATTAACTGCATAATGCCATGCTGTTGAAAGGGTGAGGACTTTTATTGGTATGAATTCAGTAGCAGTAAGCATTCGGCACAAAAACTGGATGAATTGTTAATCATTTATTATCACTTTGTCAATTATTGTATTTTTCTCATATTTCAAAAAAATTTTGCTCTTTATTTCTTAAGAGGCTTTTAAAATTAGTAGGTAGAAAAAGTAATTGATTGGAGTTTAAAATTGCACTAACATCATACAATGTGTATTCTTCTTTATTGAATAATATATGTATGATATAGCTATTTTTCTATTTTTACTTAATAAAAATTGTTAAGTATACATTTCTTTGTTCATATATTTTCAAATATCAGCATCAAAAATTATCTGTACATTTTCATTTGAATTTTTGGTGTGATTTTCTGAGTCACATACTAGGAAAGCTGGTTTCGTGAAGGCCGTTGGTGAGATCTAATTATTTGCATAAATTTTAACAAGAGCTATAGGGGTATTTGATGATCTCGCTTATTTAAAATAACTCACATGCAGAGATGAATTAGAGAAAAACCTGCATACTTCAAGTCACGAGGCTTCACAGTCAACACGGATAACCTATAAGGGAATTTACCAGTTTAAACCTTGTGCTATTAAAAGACAGCATGACCACAAGATAAAGAGAAGGCTGAAGACAAAAATGAACTATGGGTTGCCACAAGACTGAATGGCTAAACATGTCTTTTCCAACTTTATGACTGGGTGAAACCAGAGCACACAACAAAATCTACATTTCAAATTTGTATCTTGATCTTTTGTTATGGAAAATCCATGAAGTACGATATTATTTTATAAAACACTCAACAATAGGTATCAGTCAGTCAGAAACCTCATGAAGATCAGTGATTGACCATTACGCATTGTGTTGATATGAGATGATGTTCATGGTGTTAAAATCATTGTTGGATTTTGGTTTAGAATGATAGGTTTATTAGGAGGCAAATCCAGATGAGTTAAGATATACCTCTAAGAGAATACATCAATATGTAAATACTGAGTTAATTAACAGCTTCTTAATGAATCTCATTAATACTGTATTTAAAAATGAAAAATTGCAAGAAATGCATAAATATTACCAGCATGCAAATGGACATGGTTTAATGAAAAGTAAACAGAGTTCAAGTACAAAAATCCCTTCATATCACTGAAGTGTACATATACATACACACAAAGTTAGAAATAAAAGGTAAACACCAGTAAATACTGAAGGAAGATTTACTACACTTGCCTTCAATGCCAAATTTCCCCTTTATTCCATCTTTAGTATGTCCTGAGTTTTGATGGCTGACAACAGGGACAAGGCATGGTAAATTGTGGCATAGATTATATCTTTGTTTCTTATCAATATCAGTCTCATAATTTCTGTAATGTAATCATCATTTCCTTTCTTCTGTCCCAAATTCAAAAATAGGAAAATTTAGTCATATTTACAGACTACCTAAGTGAGAGGAAAATTAAATTTATGTTAGCCATTTCCACCCAGCATTTACCAAACAGCACAGCCCTAGGGACTCATTTATTGATTATTTTGTTAAAAGGAGGAAGAGCTTTTGGGAGTTTGAAAGATTTATCTAAATGCCTAGTTGAATACTTCACTTACAGATGTTTGTGAATGGCACCTCCAAAGAAAAGTAATCAGTGAGATACGTGAAAAATATTGAGATGTACACAATAACATAGACACAAACACATTCATGTATATATACATATATATGTATGTATGTATGTATACTCATATTTGGAGATCATGCTGCCTAGATATTTAGTGAGACAGAAAGATTTCAAAATGCTTCTTCAGGGCTAGAGTGGTGGCTCAGTGGGTAAGAGTACTTGTTTAGGAACCATGAATTTGAACCCCAGTTTCACTTAAGAAACCAAAAATAGCTACATATATGACTGGAATCATAATGTTAAGGATAAAGGCAAGAGGATCCTGAGATCTTCTTAGTCTGGTCCCCTAGCCTGGGAGAGGAGCTTCCTTCTATTCAGTGAGAGTCTATATATCTAAGTAATATGACACGGTATAGAGGAAGACACCAAAAGTGGATATTCTATGGCTTCCTCTCGCAAAATCCTGCACACTCTAGTGATATTTTGTTTGTGTATTAACAAATAAAACTGCCTGAAAATCAGAGTGCAGAGGTAAGCCAGAAGAAGACAGGGATAGTGGCATACACCGTAAATCCCAGGACCTGGGACAGAGAGGCAGAGGAATCTCTGTGAGTTCAAGATCACTCTGAACTACATTAGATTGAATCTGTCTAAAAGAAAAACAGAGAGAGCTGGGAAGTGGTGGCATAGGCTTTAATCCCTACACTTGGGAGGCAAAGGCAGGCAGAGCTCTGTGAGTTCAAGGCGAACCTGGTCTACAACAGCTAGTTCCAGGACAGGCTCCAACAGGCTCCAAAGCTACAGAGAAACCCTGTGCTGGAGAGAGAGAGAGAGAGAGAGAGAGAGAGAGAGAGAGAGAGAGAGAGAGAGAGAGAGAGAAACGGAGTTTACACAAAACTTGGGATCCCACACCTTTAATCCTAGCACTAGGGAGGTAGAGATAGGAGTGATATTGCTGTGCACAGAGAGGAACAGAAGGCAAAAAGAGACAGGAGTTCGTTACAGTCTGAGGTTTGGTGGAGATGGATGCAGTCTGAGGTGCAGTCTGAGGACAGGATCACCTTTTTGTTCTGAGGATTCGGTGGATGTAAAAGGTTTCTCTAGTGGATGGCTTCACTGCTTCTCTGATCTCTCAGCTTTCAACCCCTAATATCCGTCTCTGGGTTTTTATTATTAATGCCTACTGGAATTCATGCTGCAGCACACTAAATTGTAAGCACCACCCACAAAATCTCTCTCTCTCTCTCTCTCTCTCTCTCTCTCTCTCTCTCTCTCTCTCACACACACACACACACACACACCACAAATGATTTGTCAAACTTATATTTGAATGCATAAAACTGAAAGCTTATTTCCTACCTTTCAGTTCCTTGGAGCCACAGCATACCACAATAACTTACCTACCTATGAGCACTGGTTTTAATGTTTTCTACTCTTCTCTAGTGCAAGGAAGACAGGGACACTTTCAGAAAATTCTTTATTAATGTGAAATTTAATTATGAAGCAGCAATGAGCAAAGGCTGTCACAGGTCAGTTGAATGATGCTCTCTGCAGTTTACAAGAGCAAGTTTGAAAAACATGCTTAAATCCCTGAAGAATCTTTTCCTTCCACTGGCAATCAGAATTGTATAAGATGTTCACCTGCTGATTTATTCCTGATTTTTCAGTAATTTAATTTTAATACACATTTCCATAATCAAAAACTAATAGCGATTTTATCACTAAAAATTAATCCCCTGAATGCAAAATATGGTGATATGTTCATATTCTGTTTGAGATAATCATGACAAAATAATGATTTTTACTAATTAACAAATTATTTGCAGCAGTCTTCAGCAAGTTCCCAATTCTAGTTCCATGACTAGAAAGTTATTGCATTGGTAAGCATTCTATTGTAGATCTATGACCTTTGAGTGGAATTTAATAGTGTAACTACTCTATATATTTAATATTCTGAATGTAATAAAATTTTATTAGTAACAAATATATGTAATATATGGTAAAATTTTAAGAAACAAGCTTATAAATTTTATCATATTTATAATAACTGCAAAGAAAGACTATTTTGTTCTATAATATATGCAGTAGTCTGATTGCAAAGATAGTTTCATGTGCTCTTCAACAGATAAAGACATCTTGCATTAATCTATGTTTTTAAACATGGTAGATGTCTCCAGACAAATACTGCATTTACCTGAAAACCTGAAATTTCAGATGTACCAGAGGATTTGGTAATTTAAATGTGAAAATGAATTCATAAATCTTTTTACATTTATAGCAGCAATGCGAGAGCTAATCAAAAACACTCCATCTTATGAAATTATTAGTAGGATCAGAAATATGATGTAATATTCCTTACACTAGAGGCAGGCATGAAAGGTGAGATACATGCTTCATCTTTTGATCACTGGGGATGTGTAATTTTTAAAGGAGCTTTTTTTGTAGATTTTCTCTTTTCAACACATGACTTCTCTGAAAATGAGGATTGTGCCATCAATTTTAATACATCCCATTATTCATGAGAAAACATCTAGTTCAATGTGCAGGAAAAAAAACTACCTAGCATAGTTTCATATTGCTTGAATCTCTCCTATGACACTCATAGTAAGGCTTATATTTTGCTTGAGAACTTCACCAAAGATGCTGTTATTATACACAGCACTGTGTGTGTATTGTGTATATATGCATACGTAAATATACAATGTACACTTATATAGTGTATATGTTTGTATGTATACAATGTAACTTGCCTTAATGATGTTAAAATGAAGATAATTGTGTTGAAAAAGAATATAAATTTATTTTAAACTTTAATGCAGTTAAAATCAGTAAGTGATTAAATATTTCAAGTTTTTAAAAATGAACAAGATTATAATATGTATGAGCACATTAAAATTTTACAGTGGAGCTCTAGAAGTTATGAAATAAAATATATTTTTATAGTTCAAATTTTAGGTATTCTTTCCATCCTCTATTTTATAGCTGAAGATAACAAAAAAACTCATTAAAAAGGAATTTGATCCCAAATTATATGTTTAAATTTACTTTTCTCAAACTCCAGATATTATACTATACTTTGTTAATAGTTTCTACTATACTTTGTTAATAAACTGATAAATTATAAAATAAGTTTACAGTTCATGTATTACTTCTTTTTGTCACATTTTCTTCTTATACATTTATGTTTGTCCCAGTAGGGACAAGTACTAAAAAAAATCAGAGAGAAAACAAGTTAGGCTTCCCATGCTTCTCAAATGAATAGAAAATGGAATTTCCATGTTATCATTGTTATCAATAAAATAAAACATAAATAAAATATGTTTTTATAAAAATTTTTTATAAAATTTTTTTATAAAAATTATTTATAAAAATAATAAAATAAAACTGACATGACTAGAGGGAAAGCTACATTAGAATGGTCTGTGATCAATAGTCAGTGGTTGGCTCCGGCATTTAAGCTGAGATATGGATTCTAATGGACTTTTCTGATGGAAAAGATAGACACTGGAGAGTTTCAACACACAGAGTAAAAAAAAAAACAACAGAAGTCTATAAGAATATCTGACTTATGAGCCACACAAAGGATGGAGAAAGCATTACGGTGTGAATCAAGGCTAGTTTATGGGAAGCACTTTAGGTACCATGAGGACATCTAATTTGATTACCTGTGCAATGGAAGCCACTAGAATGTCATGAAAGGAAAGCAATATGCTCTGATTTCCTGTGATTGTGATGATTTGTTTGCCTATACATTACAGATTACAAAATAGAAAGACCACTAACCTGGATTTGCATTGCATTATACTTTCATGATTAAATGTGTTCTTTGTTTAAGAATAATACATGAGCAGTCACTAAACAGTACCCACTAATGCAAGAACAAGAACTTTAGTGCCACAGAGAGCTATTAAATTTGCAGAACTTCAATAAACAGGGTTCCACAAAGAAGAAAAAGTCCTGAGGGAAAGGCATATTTTTCCTAATATATTCCCTGAGAGTGTTCGCCAGTTCCCAATAAAGGAGAATAGGGACCATGCATACATGAGTTGGACTATGAGTTTCACACATAAAAAAACCATTTTCAAATTTTATGTGATTCTTTTGGTGGAGATTTTACTAGTGACATGGTTGTACTCTAGAGGAAAACACATTATAATAAGAAAATCAAGTAAAATATAGTTAGAACAGAAAATTTTGAAAAAAGATTTTAGACTGATTCATTTTTGATGTGCTCAAATCCTTGAAGAATTGGAAACATTAAGAAAATACAATTCATGAATAATGTGGCTATAAACATTGTTGGGCAACTGTCTTTGTGGTAGGATGGATCATCCTATGGGTATATCCGCAATAACAGCATAGCTGGATCTTGAGGTAAATTGATTTCCATTTTTCTGAGCGACCTCCATATTGATTTTCATAGTGGTTGTACAGGTTTGCACTCCCACCAGCTATAAAGGAGTGTTCTTCATGCTTCACATTCTTGCCAGTATGAACTTATACTGTTGAACTTAACCATTCTTACAGATGCAATAGAATCTCAGTCTGAGCCAGTGAACTCTTCCTAAGCAGGATTAAGGCAGTGAACTCTAAGAAAGCAAGCTCGAGTCATCTACCTCCATGGTACAGGCCCAAGTGAGAAACTTCTACAGGACCAGGTCCAAGGCAGTAATTTCTGTGAGACTGAGCCCAAGCCAGCAACCTATTCAGGAGTAGGCCCAATCAAGCAGTCCTACATGAGTGACCTCCATGGGAGCAGTCCCGAATGACCTCAAAGAGCTCTATCATGGAGTGCCAAGCAACCCCCAGGAATCCTGAGCAACCTCCAGGCTGTCTAGAACTGTGGCTCCAACTCCACCTTGAGGAGCCATTGTCTGAACCTTGGAAAGACCGGCACCTGGAAGAGTGATCACCAGAGACACAGCCCCAACTACACCAATCAGAAGAATAGATGGGTAGACAACACAGTAAGAACACACTCAACACCACAAAGGTCAACATGGCAACATGGCTCTACAGCAGCAAGACTTGAATACCCCAATACAGATGAAGCAGAAGAAAATAACCTAAAAATAATTTTAGGATAATGTTTGAGGCCCCTAAAGAGGACATGAAAAAATCTTTCAAAGAAATAAGGAAAAAGACAAAATAAAATGGAAGAAGTCAACAAATCCCTTAAAGAAACCGAGATAAAGCAATCAAACAGGTGAAAGAAACAATTCAGACTTAAAAACTGAAATAGAAACAATTTAAAAAAACACAAACTGAGGGAATTCTGGAAACAAAAAATATTGAAAAATGATCAGGAACTGCAAATGCAAGCATAAAAGGCAAAATAAAAGAGATAGAAGATAGAATCTCAAGCATTGAAAATATGATAGAAAAAATAGCCTCATTGATCAAAGAAAACATTAAATCAAACAAAAGCTTAACACAAAATATCCAGGAAATATAAAACACTATGAAAATACCAAACATAAGAATAATAAGGATAGAAGTCCAACTCAAAAGCACAGAAAAATATATTCAAAAAATCATATAAGAAAACTTTCCCAACCTAAAGAAAGCTATGTATATGAAGCTTACAGAACACCAAAAACACTGTACCAAAAAAGTCTTCTCAAAACATTAAACATACATAATAAAGAAATAATATTAAAAGCTGCAAAGAAAAAAGGACAAGTAACATATAAAGGCAGACCTACGAGAATTACAACAAACATCTCAATGAAAACAGTGAAAGCCAGAAAGTCCTGGGGAAGCATTATGAGACATTAAGAGACAACAGATTGCAGTTCAGACTACTATACCCAGCAAAACTTCCATTCACCATAGAGCAAACAAGATATTCCATGACAAAACCAGATTTAACCAGTGCCTAGCCACAAGCCCATCCCTACACAAAGTACTAGAAGGAAAATTCTAACCCAAGGAAGTCAGCTAGATCATCAAACACAGACAATAGATAATCTCAAAGCAGCAAATCCCAAAGAAGGGAAAAACCCACACAATAACATCACCACCAACAAAAACTAAAATAATATCAGGAGCTAGCAATCAGTGGTCATTAATATCCCTTGATAAAAATGGACTTAACTCACCTATAAAAAGACATGGGGTAACAGAATCCATCTTTCTACTGCATACAAGAAACACACCTCAACTTCAAAGACAGATATTACCTCAGAGTAAAGGGTTGGGGAAATTTTTTTTGAATCAAATGAACCTAAGAAACAAGCTGGTATAGCTATCCTAATATCTAATAAAATAGCTTCCAAATTAAAATCAATCAAAAGAGAGAAAGAAGGACATTTTGTATTTGTCACAGGAAAAATCCATCAAGAGGAAATCTCAATACTGAATATCTGTATCTGAATACAAGCGCACCCTCATATGTTAAAAAAACACTTCTAAAGTTTAAATCACACATTAAACTCCTCTCACTTGTAGTGGGAGAATTCAACACTCCCTTCTCACCACTGGACAGGTAAGTCAGACAGAAAATGAACAAAGAAATAAGAGAAATTACAGATGTTATGACTTAAATAGGCTTAACAGAAATCTATAGAACATTCCTTCCAAACATAAAAGAATATACCTTTTTTCTGAGCATATATCCTTCTCAAAACATAACCACATACTAGGTAACAAAGCAAGCCTCAACAGATACAAAAAATTGTAGTAATCCCATGTATCTTATTAGATCAAAATGACTTAAAATTATAATTCAATAGCAACACTAATTTCAGAAAGCTCACAAACACATAGAAATTAAACAATGTTCACCTGAATCACCAATGTGTCAAGGAAGAAATAAGAAAAAAATAAAAAACTTCCTAAAATTTAATGAAAATTGCCACAGAAAATGCCAAAATTTATTTGACACAATGAAAACCATGTTAAGAGGAAAATTAATAGCACTAAATGCCTACATAAAGAAGCTGGAAAAATCCCACATTACTGAGTTAACAATACCTGTAAAGTCTAGAGGAAAAAGAAGCAAACTCACTCAGGAGGACTAGATAGTAGAAAATATTCAAATGGAGATCTGAAATTAACAAAATAGAAACAAAGAAAACAATACAAAGAATTAATGAGACAAAGAGTTGGTTCTGTGAGAAAATCAAATATAGAATTAAATCTTAGTTAAATATTAGTATTATAAAGTAATTTATAAAGGACAGAAGTTATTTCTTCAGATATGTAATACTGATAGTGAGATAGCAGGGAGCATCACAAGGCATGTTGACTTGAAAAAAAACAAATGTAAAAATAATTGCAAAAGGAAGACTATGTAACTAGAAAACACATGAATTAATAACAAAGCAGGGATGCTTCAGGAAAGAAACAAATATAAAATTATCACAGATAAACCAAAAATTTCATTGTGTTGAAGCATAAACAGATGCAATATATATTGAACTGTAATATTCCATATATAATACCATATATAAAACAAGAACAGAATGAATTCATAATAAAAAGATATGGAATAATAAATATGAAATTTATTAAATAAGACTGGCGTGGTGGGTCAGTGGCCACCATTCTTGATCTGAATTCTATTGCTAGCACTCACATGATAGCAGGAGAAAAAGAACTCCTACAAATACCCTTCACACACATGCCTCACAGTTTATAGGACTCGCAACACAAAAGTAACTTACATTGCTTGTTTTATATGGATATATAGATATAATCTATATATCCATATCTAATTTCTATCTATTTCTATGTATATATCTATATATTTGAGAGAGTGACTTGCTAAATATTTAGCCTTTAATATTGCCTTGGTACTCAGTATGTAGCCAAGGTTGCCTTCAAACTCACCAACTTTCTCTTGCCTTAGCTTCTCAAGTTTTGTCATAACTGGTGTTTATGTTTTTTAAAAAATTGTCATTAAAACAACAAAAAGATATTATGTTAATAAGTTGGCATAAGTATAGATAAATATTATCAATTATTGATTTCTTGAAATTGAATCAACTGATTTCAAAAGTTATAATAGAAAAATATCCTCAAAAAACTTAAAAACTAAAGCAGTTTTAAGTGAATAGCTTGGCAATTGTTAGATATTAAAATGTATTATAGACTTTTATTTAAAACAATCTCATGCTGATAAATTATTACACTAAATGACTGTGGATGAGGGGTGAGAATAGTTAAGTCCAGACACTAATTAAGCAAATGCAGTATAGACAGTATTTAAAATAAATGTAAGGAGAGAATTTCAAATAAATGTTTTTTATAATAAATTAGTCATTTGGAAAACAACGTTAAATTGTCTTCACTGTTTATATTATTCTCCAGAAAAAACTAGCAATTGATGTGGGAGTGATTTCTTTCTAATCTGTTGCTTCCATTGGTTAATTAATAAAGAAACTGCCTGGCCCATTAGTTCCAGCCTCTTATTGGCTAGCTCTTACATATTGATCTAACCCATTTCTAATATTCTGTGTAGCACCACGAGCTGGCTTACCAGGAAAGATCTTAATCTGCGTCTGTCTGGAGTGAGAGAATCATGGCGACTCACTGACTCGGCTTCTTTCTCCCAGCATTCTGTTCTGTTTACTCCATCCACCTAAGGGTTGGCCTATCAAATGGGCCTAGGCAGTTTATTTTTTATTAATTAACCAATGAAAGCAACAGATTAGAAAAAAATCACTCCCACAAGCAATGAGTCTGACAGTTACATGTAAAAAGTAAATAGAGATAAAGAGTCCTAAGAAAAAGTACATGGAAGGAACCTGTTTGAGTTAAAACTGAAGTAACACAGCTCCAAATTTTAAGGCCAATAAATAAATGTTTAACCAATGTATTTCTGAGTGGGAAAAAGGTTAAAACAGATTTGCAAAATCAGTCATCATTATTTCTATTCATATCCCAAGGGGTTATCTCTAAAGTTAAAAAAGAATCAATCTGCTAAAACTTTGTCTAAAAAAGTGACTATAGAGATTCAAAACATAAGAAAAGACATTCAACTGTCAAAACATTTAAAATGCAAATGGAAACTCTACTCCTCAGAAATTATTTCTCATCAATCTGACTGTCAAAATGCAAAAGATTGTCAATGTATTTTTCCAGTGAAAACATGGTGCAACAGTCTTTAGAGCATGCAGCCTTTTCTTTAGTGCAGAAATAACCAATGGAATAACAATTGCCTTTGCCTTTGTTTCTACAGTTGCACTATTAAAACCCTACAGAAAGGAAATTCAGTGGTGTTCTCCTCTCTTGAAAATCTCTCCTTCAGTCTCCAGAATTTCTCTCCTTTCCTTAATTCTCACTTTTACTTAATTTCTCACTCTTCTGTAATGATTCTACTAAACCTGCTTCTACTTTGTTTACCTCCACAAAACTCTACCTCTTAACTAGGTTGTCATGACATGCCTTTAATTCCAGCACTTGGGAGACAAGGTCAACATGGTCCACATAGTGAGTTCCAGGACAGCAAGAACTATACAGTAGAATCCTGTCTAAAACACCAAAAGAAAAAAAGAAAGATAGAGAGGGGTAGGGAGGGAGGGAGAGAGGAAGGTAGGAAGGAAGGAAAGGATAAAAATAATTTAGAATTAAATCTATTTTTCTAGTCTTGTAGCTCCCCCCTCATTATTACAGAATTGTTTTCTCAATAAAAAGTATTTTCTAACCATATAGGATTTTGGTAGCTGTTCAGGTAAGAATCTACACACAATAGACAAAAATGTGTTCTATGTCTCTCAGATTTCTTTGTTCTGTAGTCTGTTCTCAGTCTTTCTATTTATTTTATTATTTTAACCATAGCCTGTTCACTCTTACTGTAAAATATCAGTGCTGTGAAATCGACTGCTTCTCATGGATTTTACCTAGGTACTCATCAACTGTGTAGACTCTTTGCTTCTCTATTTCTCATCTGTCCTATAATCTGATACTTATAACAAATGGTTTAATTTTAAGTATCAGGGCTTTTTTTTTTTTAGTCTACCAGTGATTTTGATTATCAAGGGACTCCAATTTTTTAACTATTGTTTTAAAAAAAGTTTCTCAAAGGCTCTATCTTTCCATTTTATTTTTTTACCCGATGAAAGCACACAAAACACTTTTTATAATTTGTTTTAACAGTGCATAAACCTTAAACATCCCTTTCATTCATGTGCCTGTCATTATCCTTATGTTTTCCTGAGGAACTCATGTATTACCTTGTTTTGTTTATACCTCTTTAAATGTGTGCAAATGTAAAATGTGTCAGTTATTGGTCCACTGAGTAATATCTACTTAACTTTAAACAACTACATAGAACTTTCATATGATGTACATAGTTCATTTAAGCAACAATTTCCCTGAAAGCAGTAATGAGATATTTTCTAGTTTTGTTTTGATTTATATATACACAATTTATATACTAAATTATTAACCAGAATTTGTGGAACAAATGGTTTATGAATGTGACAAAGTGATATTTTTTTCTGTAATTGATTTAACTCTTGTGACATGCTATCTCAACTACAATGAGAGGGCACAGCATCATCCCAAAAATGCTCCCTGATTTGCCTTTGAGTCCATAGAATCTGATATATTACTAGAAGAAGAAAAGAAACTTATAGAGATAATAAATTATTGTGAATTTTATAAATAAAATAAAGAAAGAAAGAAGATAAGACATTTAACTCTGATCTTATTTCAGTGAGTATGAGAAGCACACAGTGGCTTTGACACCAGGACTCTCTCTTGTGTATCCATCGTGACTTTGAAGTTTTTTAAGAGGATGGATATTTGTCTCTCTGGTAATGGGAAAGGAAGGAATAATGTAGTTTGAGGGTAGAGATGACTAGAAAACTTTGTCATAGACCCAGGCAACTTCTCCAGGTAACTTTTCAGCAAGTGGGAAAAAAGACAGCCATAAGCCAGAAATGCATCTTCATATAAAGACTGGAAAGTGATGCCTAATTCTGTAACCATCCTATGTATCCACCCAAAGGAAGATGGAACGAGTGGGTGGTAGCAAGATTTTTGATGAATACATTCAAACTTTAAAGAAAAAACTAAACAGTTAGAGAAACTCATTATTATTTCCTGTATATATAAATAGATGATAGAAAAAGAGGAAAATGAACAAAGAAAAAAACTTCTATATTTTATAAACAGAAAAGCCACCTTCTGGTACATCAGGTTTATAATAAAATTGACTTAGTCACATGACCTTTTGATATAAGAAGACAGGAATTTCAAAATATTGAAAACACAGGAGAAAATTGCTTGTTGGTCTGCCTGAGGTTGTCAAAATCTTGTCAATAAAATGTATGTTTCTCACATATGTTGAAATATATATTTTCACAAATCTTTGTGATTGAAAGATTTTGAGGAGTTTTTAAGTCAAATCATATCTGCTTCCTTTGATGTGTATCTCTTTCCCTGCAAAGTAACAAAGCAATAGAATTAAGCCGAGTCTGCTAAGAACAAAAATTACTCAGTTGTCCAGTGCTCAAGCCATTTATAGCAAAAAAAAGAAACAACTGGACCGACTTGTAATCAGTATCCACTGGGATGCCTTCATTTGAAATGGAGTCTTAATGACTGGCAGTCAAGCTAACACTTCACAAACAAGAGGATGCTGAGACCAGTGCACAACATGGGCCCCAGCTCTGTGCCCTTTTCTCAATGCTTCACACTTGCCTACTCTTTCCTTTCTGTTCAGGTAAACATCCTTTCCAAACTGCCATCTCATTTTACTTAGCATTTGTAGGCCAAAGGTGGGGTATAATATTTTTGGTAAATTCATCTCTTAAAATTTGGGATCATTTATCTTCTCACAAAGACATGTGGCCAAATATTTTCATTATGCTCTTTGCATCTGAGTACAGATCCTTGAGTTGCCTTAAATTTCCCCAAAGCTCCTTAAATTTGCCTTGATTTATTTATGTACATAAAATAAAAAAAGATGAGAACATTCCTCTCTTTCTTAGTGTATTTAATGTAATACAGTGAATGAGCTTATTTGTCTGTAGGCACTCCTGAACTTACTTGGGTGTTATCTTAAAATACTCAATAAAAGCATAATAAATTTGAAAATCATATTCTATAAGTATGAAATGAAAATTAAATTATAACTCCAAGATAATAGATGAGAGTTTATATAATTAAATTCACTTTAAAGGAACACTATCTCTCAGACCCTTATGGCTCAAATGTGCCTCAATTAACAATTAGACTTCAGAATTAACAAAAAGACTTTGAATATTAGCATTTCCATTAGCAAAATTATCATAATGTGAGATGTCTACATCTGACAATATTTGTTTTATAAAATTAAATTTTATTTACCTAATTTTTTGTTTTATTTCATATTTATCCCAGACTTTTAGTTTTTGATTGGCTCCTTGTTTTCTCAAAATAATTAATTTCCTATGCTTGATGTATGTACTTCTTACTGATGATATCATAATGGTCTCCTGGTGGAAAACAGGTCATAAAATGTTTTTAGGTCTCAACCACTTCACCATATGTATTTCAGGTTATAATGTGTAGCTGGGGAAATGCCTCTCTCTTGTCTTTGGGGATGTTCTCTGATGGAACACAGAGTCACTTAGAGTAGCCACTAAAATGTTGTCTTCTGGAGAAGCCATGGATTGTTTTTATTTTGCCTTGGAACAAGCTGTGGATGGATCTAGTAGATTTTTACCTTCATTTTCATTGTCATTTATCAACCAGTAAGTGAGGTTTGCAATCAAACAATAGAAGCAAAGGAACCCAGGAGAACATGTGCCAAGTTTAGCAGGGTGGATCCACCAAGAAGACATCTGCTGAACTTCCAAGCAATGCTTTAAGGTGGATCCCAACATGTGTTCTCCATAATGCTAGTAGTGAGGAAAGGGAGCCATTGCTGTGTGTTGTCATCCTCAGCAGTCTGGGGAGTTTACCTAAGCTTTTATGGATCTTAACTCAGACTAAGTCTGGATTTGTGACTTTGCAACAGAAAATAATATAGAACTAGATAGTATAATAAAGATACTTTAATGTAGATTTTATTATGAAGGTGAAGAGAAACAGCCACAAAAAAATAAATAAAAATGAAACCAAAGAGAAGTTAATGGAAAAGCTTGCTTTCTTCTTTCTTTCTTTCTTTCTTTCTTTCTTTCTTTCTTTCTTTCTTTCTTTCTTTCTTTCTTTCCTTTCTTTCTTTCTTTCTTTCTTTCTTTCTTTCTTTCTTTCTTTCTTTCTTTCTTCCTCTCCTTTTCCAGAATTTCTACTCTTTATACACCTCCTCCATTCCAAGAACAGACAAGCACCTTTCCACATGCACTTTTGTCTTATTTGAAAATTTGATATTTTCAGTTGTCTAGTAAAAGAAATTCTGTTAATCTCAACTACATATACAGCAGTCTGATACAGCTTTCATTTATACCAAGATAAACAGATTAAATGACTTATTTTCTGTACAACTGTTGATAAATATTTCACAGTCAGTCAAAAGTTTATAGAGTTCATATTAGGCATGGTATGATGTAACCACAGAGTTCAACTTATTTCTACATTGTTTTATTTGAAATATTTATGAATTAATCTAGACAGTGCTTAGATAAAAATAGGATGAACTAGGATTGATAAGCATAAACAAAAGCTATGGATACGTGCCAGACAGTCCAAATGAGAGGATTCATCTAGTTGCTGGTGTCAGGGGTCAATGGGGAAGATGGTGAAGGACATGATTTGTGTTTCATTAAAAATATTTCATCAGAAAAAATAAAAATAAGATAAATTTGAGGAATGAAAGATGGGGATATGGCATGGGAAGAGGACAAACACTGGTGAATGCTGAAGAACTGGTAGGAAGATGGTTAGAAGCTATTTCCTTGTTGTACAGCTGTAGGGAAAATTTCAGTGGTGGTATTGGCAGTATCTGAAGGAACCTCAAAAATCTGTGCAGGCCTTGGTATTACGGAAGGAAGAGGGCACCAAGCAACCAGTGTTAGAAACTGGACAGTTGCTGTATCAACTTCCTTCTCCTTAAAGGGTTCAAAAGTAATCCCTAGCTTGAACAACTCTAGCAGCAGGCTTTAGGACACTAAGCTGAGGATTAAAACATTTCTAGAAAAAGGTCTTGTTATTTGCTTTAAGTGTCTCTCTTTCTGTGATTTCTAACATTTAACTGCCTCTTGTTTCTCAGGATTTCTCCACCAAACAGATATGATTAGATGATGAATTGAGACTCCTGCTTCTCTTTTCCCTATTCTCCTCCTGTATTTTGAAAGTATGTCCTACTTCGACAATACTGATATTTGCCCTGTGTCTCCCTGTACGTTTGGATTCTACACCCTACTCTTGCATTCTATACCTTCATATATACTTGCATTCTGCTTTTTATTCTTGTTTCTTCTTATTCATGAATCTTTCTCTGATATTTTATTTTGCTGATATATTCTCTTCTTATATCCAACTCCTGTATCTTACTACTTTATTCTGCATCTCTGTTTTACTTCTTCATCTTACTCCTACATTGAATTCCAGCAACTTATTTTTGAATCATACCCCAACATCCTACACCCACAATAAAATTATTAAATAGGTGATGAATTTCTACTAGATTTATAGATGGAAAAAAGTGGCTAACTTTGAATCTAGATTTCATTTCTGATATCAGAAAAAAAATCAATTGACTTTGAAAAAAGTACAATACAAATGATGCTGTCTTACCCATTTGATTATTCTCATCCTGACTTACTCTACTGTGTTAACATTGTGGTCTAATTCTGTTTCTTAAGTCTGCAGGTATTTTTTTTTTACTAATGCTGGCATTAGCTGTCCCATCTACATACAACATGAGACAATTAAAATTAAAATAAATGTAATTATTACTTGCAGAAAATCATGGATTTGAGCTAAACTCTTGCAAGCTAGGATGCAATTAAGTTAGAGTGTCCTGATGGCTTTAATCCAAAAGGCTTAACATCAGAAATTATTGTTGAGTTGCCAAATAAGCAGAGTACCATTGAGAAGGCTTTGACCTATTAGAGTAGTTAATTTGACTCTGCTAGACTTTTCCTGGTGCACTATCTTTGTTAGACTTTGTTGTGTAGAAAGTTTGTATTTGATATATGTCAGGCATTGCTCTTATCTTAGTGACTCGAGGCAATTAAAACCAAGTAATAGAAGGCCAGGCAATATAAGCATATAAAGAGGTAAATGCCAAAAGACAACACTAAAAAATAAGATATGAGGTAATAAGGAATTGGTAGTATGTTCAGACTTTTTTTGACCAAATAATTGCAGAGTTTTAGAAGACTGAATTATCAGATAGAGAGGTACACCAAAATCCCATCTGTTAGTACAAATTGCTATAACAAAATACCTAATACTGAATGGCTGATAAATAACAGAAATCTATTTCTCACATTTGTTGGTATAGGTTGTCATCTTTTACATACTAAACAAATGGAAGGAGGGTAGTGAATCTCTGAGGTCCATGTAGTGGACACAAATCCTCTTCATCTCACTTATCTCTCCTGAGTCCTCTCCTCTTTTTTTTTTTTTTTTTTTTTTTGCACATAAAAGGTAAGATTTCAACATGAGCCTATTGTGAGGATATACTTTTCCATAACAATGGCAGTGATAAGGTACATTTTCTGTTCTTTGAACAGTCTTCTACATCTATTTGCCCAAATACATGGCCTAAACAACTTAAAGAAAGAATTCATTTTGACGTAAAATTTTAAAGACTTCAGTCTGTGGTTCCTTGGGCACATATGTTATGACAAAACATCATGGTGGTAGTGACCTATGGCAATATGTGGTCACCTCATAACATACAAGAAGCATAGATCAAAATGGGACTGGGGACAAAATATAATATTTAAAAGGCACATATTGCATATCCCATGACCTACTTCTAAACTTAAGCTTCCTAGACCTTTCTCCAAACATTTCCAGGACCACAAGGTTTCTGTGAACCTTTATGGAGACATTTAAAATCCAAGCCATAAAATAATTTCATAAAGGGGTTAAGAGGTAATGAGCCCTCCTCCAGAGATGGGAACATACCCCTCATTCATGTTTTAGTTCTCCAAACACCGTTGACTGTCACTGTATGCTATACCTGTTTTACAGCATTGAGATATGACAGTGAATAGAACTAAGACCTCTGCTCTCATGTCATTTTCAGGCTAGAAATAGAGCTATATAAATGAGTAAAAAACACAATAAAGATAATATTTTTATATGATATATATTAAAGGTGTTATATTTAATGGTAGAGACAAGTTAAGTGTGATGTGAGATTCCCCTCTGTATGCTGTTAATACCATTGGTTAATAAAGAAACTGGCTTGGCCTGATAGGGTAGAACAGAGATAGGTGGAGCTAACTAAACTGAATGTGGGGAAGAAGAAGGCAGAGACAGAAAGAAGTCATGTAGCTCCACCAGAGACTGACAGCAGAACTTTAGCTGGTTAGCCACAGCCACATGGCAATTCACAGATTAATAGAAATGGGTTAAATTAATGTGCACAAGTTACCCAATAAGAAACTAGAGCTAATGGGCCAAGCAATTACTTTTATTAATACAGTTTCTGTGTGATTATTCCGGGTCTAAGCTGCCTGGTGGCTCGGAAACAAACAAGCAGCCTTTTGACAACATAAGCGCAACAGTATGTATTTGTGACTTGAAGCAGAAATAGGACAATGTGGAGGGCTACCCCAAACAGAACAGTGAGGCAGACTTCACTGAGAAACACATTTAGCAAAGACTAAAAATGGTAGAGATGTTTTGTATCCAGTAAAATCTAAGTGATTCATACATCTCTTTCCTTACCAGGGAAGACTGAGGTCCTATATGTAAGAGTTAACAAATTGGCAAACCAATATGGTTGAATAAATCCATGTTAAACCTGAGAAAGCTTGGAAGAGAATTCTAGACACTAAAATACAAAGTTTAGTCACATTTACTTTTTCCAAATGGGCTTTGCTTACTGGTGGCATGCCATAGCTCCTTTAAGAGAGGTTTTCCTGATTCAGTGGTAGCAGAAAAAAAGCCACGGTTTTGAAATGCTGGCTTTCTGGTCTGTGTTGCCAGTGCAAACTATGACTTTTTCTGGAGGTCCAGTAATTGAGCATTTAAATGGGGTTTGTGAACAGAGTGCTACAACTTGCTTAATGGCATTGTAGACTGGCTGTGTACCTAAAAATGGGGCTGCGAGCATGGCTCTCAGAGGCAGCAAACAGCTCTGCCATGCTGTACTGTGCAGAGCAAGCAGGCAGTGCTGTATTTCCCCTAGCAATGGAACCACTTAAGTTTATAAGAAGGGCTTAGCATTTTAAGAAGCATTACTGGTCACAAAATAATTATCCATACACAATAGAGACAAATTCAGATGGAAAAGACCTCTACATGGGCCACAATATTGGATAAATGTATATAGGCTTGGAAGAGAAGAAAAGGAGTACAGAGAGTTGGAAAATAAGTAAATCATTTGAAAAAATAAAACAAACTCTTTAGAGAGACAGAGTAAGGCAGTCATAAAGAAATAATTAAAAAGTAATGGAGTAAAAAATAATAAGCCATGTAAAGGTGGAAAATTCACAAGAGTCTGGATTATGTGTATTATTGTGTTGTCTTAGAAAGTTTTGACTGTGAAGAAGCTAAGTGTAGAGAGACATTTTATTGTATGGGGTGTTAAGCTAACCAGAATTTATATTTTTAAGGTATCTTGATTTCAAAATATGAATCTAAGGATATGTTGCTTTGGAAAAGAGGTTCTTCTTTTGTTTCCACAGAAGAAGAGAACCTGTGAATTAATTTCAGACTAATGTGGTTTGATGGACCAAGAGCCCCTGAAAGGTCACTGTAAATACCCCCCACACACACAAATTACTTTTCCCAACTGCTGACTGAGATAAACCTAACACACAGGATACACCATGAAGGAACTGATTAACTATGCCACCAATCAGCAGGGAGTAGTATAGAGAACTGTGCCTATATTCCCAAATAGTATTTATACATGTTTGTTTATATTTAAAGGGGGATAGTCTATAGAGATGTATACTTTGCATTGGTATGGATCTTGGTTTATTGATTCAGATTTAATGTCAATTTTGTTATATGTATATTTCTGCTTTTGGTTAAGTTATTTGGTTTGTGCAGCTCATAAATAAGAAATAGAAGTTTATAGTGAGTCATCTATAATAATCAAGCTTGTAGTCATGTTAGTAGGTTTTCTCGATATATAGAGATATATTTCAGTTGGATATGTAGTCTTCAAATCTTTCAGAGGCCTTCAGAATATGGCATTTAAAAGTTTTAAAAACTTAGAACTTTTCATGACAATGAGACACATCTGCTTCTGGCATCACCAATTACTTCAAGAGTAAGATGGGCATTAAAGAGGCTCCTCATGGAGTTTGCTATCCATTTGGGCAAGAAACTGCTGTTGCCTGGACAGCTTGATGGTATGCTATGTGAACTGGGCAGACAGTATTGACAGAGAAATGATTACTGAGCTTGCCTAAAGGTAAGATGATCCTTCGAGTTCCTGTTTTGTGAAAGAGTCTGAAAGACATTTGGCAGGACACAGAAGAAAGTGACTGACAAACTGCCAATGCATGTTGAACTGTCTATGACATTTCCTGCTTCATGGAAAAGTTTGCTGAATACTATGGGCTTGTAGGCTGAAGATGGATGCCCCAATAGTACAGAAGAACTTTGAGTGAGTGTCCAAGTAGCAAGAAGTCTCTGTCAATTCTAGAGTTTTAGAAGTTGTTTACAATGCTCCTCCTGTTTACTAGGTAATATTATATCCTTCTGGAGTCTTTGATGGAGTTGAACAATAGTTAGAAAGTTGATATAAATATTGTAACTATAATTCTTACTTGATAACTATTTTTTATATGTAAATTTACTATGTTAAAGACAAATCCTTGATGTGGGAGTCCCCTCTGTATGCTGTGAATACCTTTGGTTAATAAAGAAACTGCCCTGGGCCTGCACAGGGAATAGAGGTAGGCAGGGAAAGCTAAATTGAATGATGGGAGAAAGAAAGGTGGAGTAGAGAGAAGCCTCACCAGAGATAGACATGCCAAAACTTTGCCGGTAAGCCACTGCCATGGGGATTGGTTAAATTAATATGTAAGAGTTAGCTAATAAGAAGCTAGAGCTAATGAGCCTAGAAGTGATTTAATTAATACAGTTTCTGTGTTAATATTTCGGGGATGAGCAGCAGGGAACAAACAAGCAGTCTCTTACTACAGAGGTCAGAGGATAATTGAAATTCTGAAACCAGAATTAGCTATACAGTGAGACTCTCTATCATACAAATCAAACAAAATCAAAGCAAATCAATGGAAAAAACTGCACTGAAGAGAGAATAATCTCCATGGAAGCATGGAAACCAAGCAGCACTAGATAGCAGGAACACAAAGCCATTGCATAAGAACACCTTGGGTGGGAAGAAAGCTGTCAATGATCCAGTTGATAGATTTTTGCCAGTGTTTCTACAATTATGCTCATTTTAACATGCATGTGACAGCATGTGTATATCTGTGTGTATGTGTGTGGTACATGCATACACTGTGAGTATGTATGAGTCAGAGAACTGCTATCATTTTCATCTTATTCCTTTGACACAAAAATACCTTACTGTTTCTGGTGCCTAGAACTAGGCTAGAAACCAGCATACTCCAACAATCCTCCCTCTAGTGATAGTAGAAGAGTTCCTAGAATTTTATGGAAGTGAGTTCTGAGGATATGAATTTTGGTCCTTATTCTTGTTCAGGAAGCACTCTTATCTGCCGAACAATCCCCCAATGTACAATTAGACTGCTAATATCCAATCTATATTTTCTGACCCTTTTGCTCCCCATAATTCCTCCTACATTTCATTTTTTAGAATTTCAAATTCTAGAAAGAACTAAAATTTTGCATACTGAATTTCAAAACCTATTCTTGCCTCATGTGAGGAAAGAGACTCTCTGGCTTTATTAGTGGGAGTTTTCTACTGATCTTTCTATAGTAAGAATGATTCATAGATTTTAGATAGCAGGTGATTACATTAACTAAATTTTTGTGCTTATAGCTTAACTCTGTCACTACAGCAGAAAGTTTAAAACTTGAAATTTAAATGACTGATTTCAACTGTATGAAAATTATGGTCCTAATATAGACTATAAAATTCATCCCAGTATTTTGATTTTTTCAATTATAACACTCTTTAGTGTCATTTTGTATATAGTAATATACTATACATTTTATGGTATACTGTATTATAATAACTATTTAAAGAACACTGTTTTTCGTTTTCTGCTTTATAAAGTTCCCTCTGAAATATCTGACCTCTAAAATAATAATGCAAGGAACATAAATCACAAAATATTGCCATGATTTACATGAGTTACTAACACTTTTCTCTTCATCTTAAAAGTTTTGTTAACCTTCTCAAGTTTGTATTGCCCTGCTTTTCACTAGAGAATCTGAGATTATGGCAATCTGAGCCCTTTTATGATAACTTTCTGAAGAATGTCAAAAAATCTATTAAAGCATTGCAAAGAGTTGCTTTAGAGTTTGTAATTGTGTGGAGAAACAGAGAACCACTTAAGGGGTTCCTCTGGTGTGAGTCTTCAGCAGCTGGTGTGTGTGTGTGCTGCATTAATAATCATGACAATGCAGGATGGAGCCATGGAGTCAGGGCAATGGAAGAAAACTACTATTTTCTAAATGTTTTGAGACTCCCTTCAATTGTAAATATATGAACTTTTTTTCATCAATTATTTACAAGTGTAAATATTTATTTCTCCATTCTCTTAGAGATCTCTTTTTGGTTCATTTAGCAAATTATGGAATTTTGAATCATGCCTTTCTTTCTTTAAAGACATTTGTGAGTACAGAGGCAGGCCGGTGACCTGATTGATTCTACAATGCTCCAGTATACCCTCATAATCTAGTCTTCTTAATTGCTTCTCTTAGTTTCCTAGATGATTATTTTTGCCTTGTTTAATTTAAACTTTGTTGTAATAAGGAGCGGCAGGGCTGCATCCCCTGCATCCGACCGCCCGCATGGCTTATGCCCCAAAATAATTACATGGAAACTGTATTTTTTTGAACATTGTCTGGCCCATTAGTTTTAGCCTCTTATTGGCTAGCTCTTATATACTGATTTAACCCATTTTTAATATTTTGTGTAGTACCACGAGCTGGCTTACCAGGAAAGATCTTAACCTGTGTCTGTCTGGAGTGGGAGAATTATGGCGACTCCTCACTCGGCTTTTTTTTTTAGCATTTTCTTTTGTTTACTCCATCCACCTAAGGGTTGCCTATCAAATGGGCCTAGGCAGTTTTTTTTATTATTGGTTTTTTGGGATGATTGGTATTTGTGAATTACTGTTTATAAAAAATTGTACTGGTACTGTTTTTTGTATATTGATATGTTAAATATTAAATGTGAGTGTTCCTACCTCTATTTTTGTATGAGTATGCTTATAACTTTGTCTATATTGTATTGATACATCTACCATATTACATTGTACATTTCTACCTCTGATACTATGACATTGTTTACAGTTAAAGATCATTGTCTTCATATATTACACAGTTGTTTATTCTTTTAGTCTTCAAAGTTAGATAGGTATTAAAAATTATATGTTTGTCATATTTATTTTTAAGTTAATCAGGTCTTTTAGTTACATAGAGATTATATTTAGTAGAGATAGTATGATCTTCAGCATCTTCGAAGAGCTGTAGAAAATGGCCTTTAATCTAACCTAAAATTTCTATGCCAAAGAGACACAATTACTCCTGACAACACCACTCTACTCCCAAAAAGACGTTAAACACCAAAGACACTTCACTGGAAACTTGTCTTCTTGGCAGAACTGGCCTTTGGGTTAAAAAAAGCCCATACCTCAACTTCTGACAAAGATACAAAATATCCCTAAGTGGATAAAACAGGATTGTCTTATCTTGCCAAGACAGGGTAGGATAGTCCTAAGAAAGTTCCTTGACTTTAATAATGGTATGCCAGTTATGTTAGGCCTTAGCCAAAGTTGATTGACTCAACATTACAAACGAGACTTTGGGTGATTGCCCAGGTAGTCAGTTGTCTCTGTCAATTGTTGCACATTTTGGATATCTCTTGATTGTTAAATAATATTTATTCCCTTCTCAGATCTTTGATGGAGTTAAAGATTATATAATTGTAGTTACTCTCTATGTTATTTAGATTCCTTGAGATAAAATGTTTAACAAAAGTTTTGTTCTCAATATTGTTTGTTATATTTATTATTTGTTATTATTGTATATAGTTGTATTTGGTTTGGTTCTATCTTATTTAGACAAAAGGGGGAGATGTAGGGACATAGCCCCACCCATTGGGGGCATGTTCGCCTCGGGCTAATGTTTACTGATAAATCTGCCGGGCGTGAGCCCAGCAGCCCTTTTCTTTTGCTCTGCTTTTCCAGTGCTCCGCGGGAACCTGTGGTCCTGTAAGTCTATTTCCTTATTAAGGCTGTATATATCTATATAATCTGTCTACATTCATTTGCGCCACCACAAAACTTGAGATGGATGGATTTAGAATGAATAATACACCAAGGTCACTGCAACACAGAAAGAAAAAGCTTCCCATCTCTTTTATGCAGATCCTAACCTATAATATATACATGTGAACAAATTACATATATGTAGAAAAGAGACCAAAATGGAAATATATGTTTTATGGAGCACGGGCATGCAAAAGTACACATGAGTCATTAAGGGGATATACAAAAATGTGTTTTTAGTTTCAACTTTGTTACATTCTAACATTTTGTATTGGATAGTGTTTAAAAATATAATTGATGGTAAAAGTGTAAAACCCAAAGTGAAAGAATTGGCTCTAGAACTATCATTCTAACTATCCAGAAGTGTGCTAAGATGGATCACATTTAGGTGGCTACATCAATTTATCTGTGGTATTTTTTATGTTCATCACAATAAAAGTGACTCCTCAATACCATTTCCTTTGGATAGCAGGAAGTTAAGTTCTCTGTATCTTGCTACTTCCAGATTTAAGCACACAGTGAGTGACCCCAGCCATTTTGCCAACTTGAGTTGAACATACCAGTGTCAGCCCCAAGTGAATGCTCTGACAGTTCTCCTGAAAAGGTTCACCACTATCTGATCAAGACACTCAATAGAAATTAGCAATTATCCATCTTTTGGAAAAATGATGTTAAATTCCTTTGCTATACATTCAAATTCCATTTTCAGGGATAATCTTTTTTTCATAATCATTATTTTTAAAGAGACCACAGATTCCCCTAGATTGTAAGAAATATTTATATTTTCCTATTTTACCATGGAAAAATATTTATATAAAATTACTGAAAATGCAAATGTCATATTTTGGAAATTATATATTTATGAAATTAAGAATGTGAAACCTAATGAAAATGAAAATTTGCCTAAATATTACCAGAAAGTCAAGAAGCAGAAAAAATGACAGGCACTCCAGAATACTAGTGTTTTCTGAATATGGAGCTCTAATGTTATCTTTTATTTGATGTGTTTAAAAAATTTGGTTGTTGGGCTGGAGAAATGGCTCAGTGGTTAAGAGCATTGCCTGCTCTTCCAAAGGTCCTGAGTTCAATTCCCAGCAACCACATGGTGGCTCACAACCATCTGTAATGAGGTCTGGCGCCCTCTTCTGGCCTGCAGGCAGACATACAAACAGAATATTGTATACATAATAAATAAATAAATATAAAAAAAATTTGGTTGTATAAATTTCATTTTGTATCTAGTCTGACTTTTCTTTTTTTACTTACTAACATCTTATTTTTCCTACTCAGTTAAACAGAATTATGTTTTGCTCTTTCCATCCCCATATTTGTTTCATGGGTATTTCTCTAATGTGGGATAATCCATTTGCATATTGTGAATATGTATTAATCTCATTGCTTGACAATAGGTCTTATTTGGATTATTGTGGCAGAAAAAGCCTAGATAGGATAGCCAAACTGCCAAACTGGAAATACAGAGAGGAAGAAGGAGTCAAAGGAGATGTCTGTGATGGTGGGGAAGGCATGCAGCTGGCTATAGTGTGTCCTCCACTAGGCAGTGCACAGAGATGACTGCTGGTGCTCAGTTTGCTTTCTCCTTTTAATTTGCTTGATGGCCTAGCTCATGAGATTGTGCTACTCACATTCAGTTAATCTTTCTGGAAACACCCTCATAGAAAACCTATAGTTGCATTTCCATAGTGATTCTAAATCTTGTCATGTTAATAATTAAAATTAACTATCATATGTCAGTTCTTCCCATTATTTATCTATTACAACTCTAATGCTAGCTATTGGACATACTCATTTATACACTTTTTATGTTATAAGTCTATCTTTGTCAGGGTTTCTACTGCTGTGATGGCCAAAAAGCAAGTTGAGGTGGGGCCTGGAGAGATTGCTCAGCAGTCAAGAGCACTGAGTGCTCTTCCAGAGGGCCAAGGTTCAATTTCAGTTCCCAGAACCCACATGGCTGCTCACAACTGCCTGAAACTTCAGTTCCAGGGAACCTGACACCATCACACAGACACATGTGCAGGCAAAACAGCAAGGCATATAAAAATTAATTTTAATATAGTTCTACATAGGAAGGAGAAAAAGACAAGATCTCCTGAGTAAATTGGGTGTCACAGGAATGGGTAGAAGGAGAGGGGGAGGAAGAAATGGGGGCAAAGAAAAAAAAGTTTAAAAAAAACAGATGGTACTGACCACAGGTATTCATTGCTCTCTGCTTCCTGATTACAGATGAAAAGTCATCAGCCACCTCTCAAGTTCTTCCCACAGGGCTTTCCTATCCTGATGGACCCTAACCTTGAACTGTGAGACAGAGCACATTTTCCTCCCTTCCACAGCCTTTGTTGTGTATTTTATCACAGCAACAGGAAAAGTAGCAAAGATGATGTCTAAGATCTGAAAAGCTTAATGGGAAATATTTTGGAAGTAAATATTTTATGGACCCCCCCATTGGACAGGTTAATGTCAATGTGACAGAAACTAAAGTCATCTGAGAGGAGGAAGCCTCAATTGAGAAAGTGTCTCCATAAGGTCCGGCTGCACACAAGCTTATAGGGAGTTCTCTTTTCTCTTTCTTTTTTAAATAATACTTTATTTTACTTTTTAAAAAGGAAATAAATTATCTTTTTTTCATTTTACATACCAATGCCAGTTCCCACTCCCTCCCTTTCTCCCATTCCTTTCACCTTCCCCCCAAAAAACACACCCCCAATCTACTCCTCAGAGAGGATTAGGCACATTGGTGATTTGGGGCCAGAGAAGGTTCTGTGAGCAATTCACTTGCCACCAAGCCTAAAAACATAAGTTTGGTCTACAAATCAAGATTGTGGAAGGAGAGAACTAACTCTATCAAGTTGTCCTTCTGATTTCTGCAGAAACACACCACCAAATAAATAAATTTAAAAATAAATGAATTTTGTCGAATGCTTTTTCAGCATCTAATGAAATGATCATATGTTTTTTTTTCTTTCAGTTTATTTATATGGTGGATTACATTGATAGATTTGCGTATGTTGAACCAGCCCTGCATCTCTGGGATGAAGCCTACTTGCTCATAATGTATAATTTTTCTAATGTGTTCTTGGATTCGGTTTGCCAGTATTTTATTGAGAATTTTTGCGTCGGACCCAGCAATACCTCTCTTGGGAATATACCCAAGAGATGCCTTATCATACAACAAAAGTATATGCTCAGCTATGTTCATAGCAGCATTGTTTGTAATAACCAGAACCTGGAAACAACCTAGATGCCCTTCAATGGAAGAATGGATGAAGAAAGTATGGAATATATACATATTAGAGTACTGCTCAGCTGTAAAAAACAATGACTTCTTGAATTTTGCATGCAAATGGACGGAAATAGAAAACACTATCCTGAGTGAGGTAAACCAGACCCAAAAAGAGGAACATGGGATGTACTCACTCATATTTTGTTTCTAGACATAAAGGACATTGCGCCTATAATTCGTGATCCTAGAAAAGCTAAATAAGAAGGTGAACCCAAAGAAAAACATATAGGCATCCTCCTGAATATTAAACTTCATCAGGCGATGAAAGGAGACAGAGACAGAGACCCACATTGGAGCACCGGACTGAAATCTCAAGGTCCAAATCAGGAGCAGAAGGAGAGAGAGCACGAGCAAGAAACTCAGGACTGCGAGGGGTGCACCCACATACTGAGACAATGGGGATGTTCTATCAGGATCTCACGAAGGCCAGCTGGCCTGGGTCTGAAAAAGCATGGGATAAAACCGAACTCGCTGAACATAGCGGACAATGAGAACTACTGAGAACTCAAGAACAATGGCAATGAGTTTCTGATCCTACTGCACGTACTGGCTTTGTGGGAACCTGGGCTGTTTGGATGCTCACTTTACTAGACCTGGATGGAGGTGGGAGGTCCTTAGACTTCCCACAGGGCAGGGAACCCTGATTGCTCTTAGGGCTGATGAGGGAGGGGGACTTGATTGGGGGAGGGGAAGGGAAATGGGAGGCGGTGGTGGGGAGGAGGCAGAAATTTTTAATAAATGAATAAATTTAAAAACAAGAACAAAAAAATAAAAATAAATGAAAAGATTTTGGGAACAAAATAATTCTTTAGTGTGTCTCTTTTTATGTGTGCCCATGTGTCTTAGTTTGTACATGTGTTCGCGGGAATGTGAGCAAGCAAGTATATCATTCAGCACAAGTGGAGGTCAGAGGACAACACAAGGGAGTCATTTCTCCCACCCACTTTGTTTTCAGGAAGAGCTTCTCTTGTTTCAGTTGACCTGTGTGCTCCAGGGGAGGTTATCCAAGAACTTCAGGAGGATTCATTGCTTACACCTCCCATCTCAACATTGGAGTATTGGGATTATGGACAAATACTCTGTATTTAGCTTTTCCATGTAGTATTCATAATCAAATTCAGGTTGTCAGACATGGATGACAAGCACATTTACCCACTGACAAATCTTTCCAGGCTAAAAATAAAATACTCATCATGTAGGTGATTCAGATTAGATGAATAAGCATAGAATTTCACTGAGGTATTAAAGTTTGTTTCATTTTAAGTGAATTTTTGAGTGATTTGCGCTGAATAAGTGTTCTTTCTGCAGTTTATGGTGTTGTGCAAGCGTTGGTCCATCATTTGAAGCTGCTTTCAATTCAAGGAATTAAGGATCATTAATTTAGAATTGTTTTCACTTGAGGAAATTCAAATGTTCTAAGCAGTATAGCAAATCTTAGAATAGTTGTCCAAACTTAAGCCACAACACTGAACATTAGCTTATTAGTAATGCAGAAAACTGTCATCAGGGAACCAAGATCAGAAAGGAATTATGTCAAAAGTGAGAATGAGCTGAATGTAAATGAAGTCTGGGTCAAAAAAGACACTGCCAAGGGATAACTATAGTGTACAAAGTGATGACTGCAGAGGCAGCAGTTCTCATTGGTTCTAATCCCTGATTCTGCTGTCTCCTATAAGTTGGGACATGCACAGCGTCTTCCTTGTGTACTCATTGGTTTTGTTCAAAAATGTTATCGTGTAAGCTCAAGAAGAATTTTATTCTTTGGGGAAGTAATTTACTTTTGAATGCTTGTATTATGACAGTTTTTTTTTTTCGGTTAACTTCTTGCATTATATGAGACTTGATTAAGCAGAGATTGCTGTCAGGATTTTTCTTTCTATGACACAGATTTGGCGAGATCTTCATTATAAGACTAAAAAATGGCAAGACACTAAAACGGTTTTTGTGAAATTTATTTTTTATCCTGAGATTCCCCCTTTCCAGTCATCTCTTTGGATATTCTCTGCTCCACTCACTAACAATACAATACCTCATGTTCCCACTATCACCTGTCCCCAGTCCACCCAGAAGATTTCTTCTATTTCCCTTTCCAAGGAAATTTTTGTGCCCCCCTTATACATGTCTTGTTATCTAGCTTTTCTGGGTCTGTGTATTGTAGCATGGTTATCCTTTACTTTACAGCTTGTATCTACTTATGAGTGAATATTCACAATGTTTGTCTTCTGGGTCTGGTTATCTCACTCAAGATGATTTTTTTTTCTAGTTCCATCCATCCGTTTGCATTCAATTACTGCCCCCCCCTGCGCCCCAGTGCAGCAATACACCAACGTATAAATATACTGCGTTTTCTTTATCCATTTTTCAGTTGAGGGGCATCTAGATTATTTCCATTGTAAATAAATAAATAAATAAATAAATAAATCTGCCCTTATGGTATGATTCCACATCCTTTGGTTATATGCTCAACAGTGCTATTGCTGGTTATTTAGGTAGATCAATGTTCAATTTTCTGAGAAACTGCCATACTGATATCCAACATCACTGTGTAAGCAGCAGTAGAGGAGTGTTCCTCTTGCTCCACATCCTCTCTAGCATAAACTGTCATTTGTGCTTTAGATTTACCATTCTGTAGGCTGCTCTTTTGTCCTATTGTTAGTGTCCTTTGCTTTCCAGAGGCTTTTTAGTTTCATGAGGTCCCATTTGTTAACTGTCAATCTCAGTGCCTGTGCTACTGGCATTATATTCAGAAAGTTGTCTCCCTTGCCAATGGGTTCAAGACTTCTTCCCACTATCTTGTCTATCAGATTCAGTGTACCTGGATTTATATTGTGTTCCTTGATCCACTGGATTTGAGTTTTGTACAAGGTGATAGATATGGATATATTTGCATTCTCCTACAGGTTTACAACCAGTTATGCCAGCACAATTTGTTGATGATACTTTCTTTATTCCATTGTATAATCTTGACTTACTGTCAAAGATTAGGTGTCCATAGGTGTGTGGATTTATGTTTGGCATTCAATTTGATGCCATTGTACCACCTGTCTCTTTTAAAGCCCAATAGCATGTTGTTTTTTATTGATATAGCATTGTGGTAGAATTTGAGATCAGGCATGGTGATACCACCAGAAGTTCTTGTTTAGCTATCTTGGGCTTTTTGTTTATCCATGTAAATTGAGTATGTTATTTCAAGGTCTGTAAAGAATTGTGCTGAAATTTTAATGAAAATTTAATTAAATCTGTAGATTGCTTTTGGAATTGAATTACTACTACGTAAAGGCAAATAATGAAAGAAATTAAAGACTTCCTAGAATTCAATGAAAATGAATGCACAGCATACCCAAACATATGGGATGCAATAAAAGCAATAATAAGAGGAAAATTCATAGCACTAAGTGCCTACAAAGAGAATTTGGATAATCTCATACTAGCAACTTAACAGTACACCTGAAAGCTCAAGAAAGAAATAAAGCAACACATTCAAGAAGAGTAGACAGCAGGAAGTAAGGTGAGGGCCAAAATCAAAAAATAGGAACAAAGAGAGCAACACAAAGAATAATCAATTTGGGTTTTTGAGAAAATAAACAAGATAGACAAACTTTTATCCAAAGTAACTAAAAGGCAGATAAAGTATACCAAAATTTACAAAATCAGAAATGAAAATGGGGACAAAATGGATAATGAGGAAATATAGACAATCTTGAAGTCATACTTCAAAAACCTGTACTTCACATTATTGGAAAACCTAAAATAAATGGACAATTTTTTTAAAGATACCATGTACCAAAATTAAATCAAGATCAGATAAACAATTTAAAGAGACCTATTACCTCTAAGGAAGTAGAAGAGATCATTAAATATTCTCCCAACTAAAAAAATAGTTCAGGGCCACATAGTTTCAGTGCATAATTCTACCACACTATTGAAGAAGAGCAAATACCAGTAATCCTCAAATTATTCCATAAAATATAGACATAAAAAGCATTGTCAAATTTATTTTATGAGGCCACAGACACCTGGTGCCTAAACCACACAAAGACTCAATATACAAAGAGAATTATAGAGTAAATTTCTTCATGAACATTGATGCAAAAATACTCAATAAATAGTCTCAAACCAAATTCAAGAATACATCAAAATATCATCTACCACAAAAAAGTGGGCATAATTTCAGAGTTGCAGGGATGGTTCAAGAAAGAAAATATGTCAATGTAATCTACCATATAAACAAACTGAAAGAAAATATATACATGATAATTTCATTATATTCTGAAAAAAAATCAGTGAAATTTAATACCCTTTCATAATAAAGGTTTTGCAGACATTAGGGATACAAAATGCATAAATATAATAAAATGAATGCACCAAGCTGACAGTCAACATCAAATTAATTAAAGCAATTTAACTAAAACCAAGAAATAGACAAGACTGTCCCCTCTCTGCACATCAATTCAATATGCTACTTAAAGTTCTAGATAGAGTAATAAGATAACAAAATAAGATCAAGGGAATACAAATTGAAAAGAAAGAAGTTGAAGTATCATTATTTACAAATGAAATGATATACTAAAGTATACTTTAGTGATGCCGAAAATACTACCAGGGAACTCCTACAGTTGATAAGTACCTTTAATGAAGTGACAAGTCACAACATTCACTGAGGAAGACTTGATTCGGGGAGGGGGGGCAAATGGGAGGTGGTGGCGGGGAAGAGGCAGAAATCTTTAATAATTAAATAAATTAATTAATTAATAAAAAAATAAAACAAAAAAAATCACTAGCCTTCCTGTATGCAAATTATAAAAGAACTGAGAAAGAAATCAGTAAAACAGCACCCTTCACAATAGCCAAAAACAATTTAAAATATCTTGTGTAACTCTAACCAAGCAAATCAAAGAACTATTTGACAAGAACTTTGAAGAGAGAAATTGAATAAAATATCAGAAGGTGGAAAGATTTCTCATGCTCATAGATCAGTAAATTTATCATAGTAAATATGGTCTGTTTGCCAAAGGCAATCTATAAATTCAACCATCAAAATTCCAGCATAATTCTTCATAGGATGATTTTTTTAAAGGATAGAATTGCATGTTAGTGACATTTTTTAGTTCTCATTAGAGAAGTAATTACAGAATGGCTAATATACAGAGCAACTGTGGAACCTTAAAAAGAAACCTTACCAGTGCCCAGAACAATGTTGGTGGTGCCAGTCCTCTGTTTGGGATCATGGTAAACAAATTTTCAAGCACTCTCACATCATCCTGACATACTATGGAGGCTAACCTTAACGCTAACCTTTTCCTCGACTGTTCCCTAGGATTGGCAAAGCACTTCAAAAACTACAGTCTGCCTTCATTTCTATTGCATCCTGGCTACTGAAATGGGCCAACCTTGCTATGCTGGTTAGCTTTTTTATGCCTTCTGTGATTGGTATACGAAATGATTTTTTTCTGAAGAAATAAGAGTTACTGTCAGCCCTTGCAATTTTTTAAGCAATTAAAGGGAGGAGATAGCCTATCACTCTGTAATCATGAACTGGTTAATTAATCCTTACAATCAAAGGCTTCATCAGTAAGTTATTTTTGGTTGCATTAGAAAATATTTATCATGTATCTACTGTGAATATTCTACTTGCATGTGTTTAGATATAAAAACTATAAATAGACCAAAACAAAACCAGATAACGTTTTGGTTCGGTTTTATATTGCTGTGAAAAGACACCATGATTACGGCAGGTCTTATAGAAAACATTGAATTTTGGCAACATTAATGTTTCAGAGATTTAGTTCATTGTCGTCATGGTGAGAAGCATGGAGGCATGCGTGGAAACACTGCTAGAGAAGGAGTTGGGATCTCTACCTCTTGACCCACAGGTAGCAGAAGGACATTGTGAGCCACACTGGGCATAGATTGAGCATATAAGATTTCAAAGACTGCACCACAGTGGCAGTGACACACTTTCTCCAACAAGGTTATACCTCCTGATAATGTCACTCCATATGGGCAAAACATTCAAATACGTGAGTTTATGGAGCCATTACTATTCAAATCACCACAAATACTATAAACAATATTTATTTCTTTAAAATATCTGAACCTTTAAAATAAATCAATTTTATCGATATTCTGTATTGTGAAACTCAAATATAAAAAAAGAATATAGAGATGTTTACACTGTAGTTTAGTTAAATAAGACAAGCTAAACACATACTAATTTTTGGCTCTGTATGCTATGAATATATTTTGTTACCTTGGTTAATAAAAAAAGTTGACTTAGACATATTAGTCAGAATAGAGCCAGTTGAGAAATCCAAGCAGAGATACAGAGAAAAAAACAACAAAGTCAGAAAGATGACAGTAGCTGATGGAAAACCAAGTTGTTAAGTCATAAACCATGAGCCTCATGATAAAATATAGAAAAAGAGAAATGGGTTAATTTAAGTTGTAAGAGCTAGTTAATAATAAGTCTGAACTAATCTGCCAAGCAGTTTGTAATTAATATTAAGCCTCAGAGTGGTTATTTTGGAAGTGACAGGTGGGAAATAGACCTCCAGTTACAATTGGTCTAGAACCTTTGGGTATGTTTCTATTAGTAAGGCAGTATACCTAAGATAGAAACTTCAAGACAAAAGTTTTATAAGATTTAGTGCTCCCTAAAGACTCACTTTCTGGCTCAGAGACAACATCTCATGGCAGAAGAGGCCCTCCATGTTGGCAAGCCAGGCAATTTTCTGGGGCCCTTTTGTGCAGATGCTGTCATCTCATAGGTCACACCTCCCAGTAGCACCACAAGAATCATTAGATTTCAACTAATGTAGTATAAGGGCATATACATGCTTAGACGATATGAACAATTAAGGATACATACATAAGAATATAATATCTACATTGTGATCAAACCAATGTAACCCAATTCCATCTAGCATGGTGAAGTAATCAAGGCAAACAAATTTACCCATAAAACAGAGTTTGGAGTAATTTGGGATAATTGATGCCAGATTATTTTTAGAGGGAGGGAAGTGATAGCCCCATTAGCAAACAGAACTTAATTCAAATTTATGCTGAAGTAGTTAATATGTGAGTCTCAATGCTATTATTCTTAAAAACCTGAAATGGAGCTGGTCCTGGTGGCACTTGTCTTTAATCACAGCACTCAGGTGGCAGAAGCAGGTGGATCTCTGAGTTTAATTTCAACTAGGTCTATAGAGTAAGTTTCAGGAGAGTCAAAGCTACATAGAGAAACCCTGTATCAATAAAATAAAATAAAACACTGAAATGAAAACATTTAAACAAGTTTTCAACAACCATTTTAATTGGTGACTTTTTGACTATGCATGTGTATAATTTATTATGGAAGAAAAGCTAAGTGAGGAACTACATTTTATTGGTGTGACATAAAGTTTGATTTTATAAAAGAAAAAACAAACCCCACATAACATAGGAACTTAAAATGCAGAATACAATGGAAGTATACTGGGAAAGTCAATCTTCTTTGAAACTTCACAGTAGCAAAATTTGACCTGCAGAAGACAATAGTATGTGTAAGTGTACTCATACAATACTTCTGAGTAGATAAAATTAGCTACAATCAAACATAATCTTCTTCACATCATCATGAATTTCCTTATAAAGTACTGGATGTTTTAAAATATGAGTTATTTTTATTATATGAATATACAATATCTGTAAATATGAACAGATTCCTAAATATAATCTTTTCAGTCCACATAATATTATTTGATGTATGTGGAAGGGTATATGGAAGGATTTGATGTGAGGAAAGGTATGGAAGAAATGTTGAAATTATACTATAATTTTATTATATTTTAGAATGGGAAACAGTGATCCAATCAGACACTAGAAATTAACCTACAAAAATCCATGTGTCAAAAAATGGGATCATTTTTCTGGGGTTGTTTCTCATAAGTTACCATAGATCACCAAGCACACACACAAGCTTTGATAAGTCTTTTTGTTTTCCTCCAGGACTTGAGGGTAAGACATTATTATTAAAGACACAACATGTGACTCTGAAGATACATGAATAATTAAAAATGGAGAAATCAAGATGGCATTGGCCAAGAAGCTTTATAGTTTTCACAGTGCTAGAAGGTGGTGTGTATGCATGCTACTACCAGAAATAGAAAAAGCAATCACCAACATTATCCATCCGCAAACCCTGAAAGTTATACTAGTGACTCTCCTGGGAAGACATGCCCACTTGTATAATAGTTACACAAACATCATGGGGCCATCATTTTCTTGGATTTGCATTCTCGTTCTACAAGATAAACCCTCACCTGGCACCATCATCAAGTTAAGACCTATGGCAGGATAAGGGAAACTACTACCATTATTCTGATAAATAGCAATAATGCTAGACTCTTTTTTTTTGTTTTGTTTTTTGTTTTTCGAGACAGGGTTTCTCTGTGGTTTTTGGAGCCTGTCCTGGAACTAGCTCTTGTAGACCAGGCTGGTCTCGATCTCTCAGAGATTCACCTGCCTCTGCTAGACTCTTAAAGGCTTATCATTATATCCACAGATTAGTGCATCTCTCAACCTTCATCAGAGAGACTTTCATTTGCAGTACATAATGAACAAAAGAGAGACAACGAATGGCCATATGACAGATAACAGGAGACCTGAAAGTGCTCTGTCCTCAATGGAACATGTATATGGTAATCTTTCCTCAAAAAGCTCAGAGATCACTATGGAAGGACAGGAACAGCATAAGAGTCAGAGGTGGCAGGTGACTATGAAGAAATGGGAGGCCACAGGGTAGTGAACATATGAACTCACAGTGGATGTACAGCATTCATAAGACTTAGTTTGCACAAGACAGAACAAGATCTGCCATGAAGAGTTCGGAACAAAGTCTCACCCTTTAGGCATGGAGTAATTGAGAATTGATAGCTGCATGTAGAGGGAAAGTCACTTTCATTTAAATGTGTGGACACTGGTAAGTTGAACATACACCAGTGGTTTGTCACAAATCCAAGAGTATTTGGGATGTACAAATTGAACTTAATAGGTAAAAAAAAAAAAGTACACAAAGTTTAGTAGCTAAGGAAAGGAAGGTGAATCTGGGAAGAGTTGTGGGACAAGGGAATATTAAAAACAACACTTACGTATAGAATAATCAAAACACAGTGTATGAATATTCTAAGGAATTAACAAAATACTTTTAAAATATCAACACATTTACATAAAAGTTCTAAGAATTTAAAAAATGAGATTGTTGTGTTTTTAATGCATTTATGATAATTTGATATATTTTAGCTATTGTTTCTTATAAATTATAAACCTAGTTTACATAATTTCATTAAAAATAATTTTCAATAAATGTTCTTTACTGTATTGAGAATTCATGCAATCAGTTTTCTGGCAACTAACTTTTTATATTGTTTCTAAATAGTTTTAGTTAAAAGAATTTTTTCATTTTTTATTATATGTGAAAAATATAAGAAATATATTCAAAAATTTATTAATACATTTTAATGATTTCTGAATAGTTTCTTTTATATTTTACAAAAAATGTATAGTTAATAAAATGTTTTCTCTCATTAACTTTTTAGTCCTTATATATTATTTCCTTATGCTTAGTACATTTACTACACTGAGCAGCATATCAATAAATTGTTTACTAATAGTCATGACAATTGCTATTATCTTGTGAGCTGTACCAAAGGAATATTTTCAGTATTTTGCAAGTAAGTCTGATGATTTCCTTGGTACCCTTTATTGCTATAAGAGTATACCTATCTACTGATTGCACAGAGCTAACTTTCATATTTATACTAATCATTTGATTTTTCTCCTTTGTGTGTAATAATGAAAATAATTAATATTCTAATTTTAATATTTTCAATTGAAGAAACTCATTTGATTTGGGTTATTGAATTTGCTATACTCTGATGGGATTTGTTTATTGACATTTTGTTTAAAGTTATCTTGAAGTTATATTTGAAGGCAGAAATCACAAAATAATCCAACACTAGATCAAAATTATGAATAATAATGGGTTATTTATTTAAGGGAGACTTACAGTTAATTGTCTTAGATAACAGTCCTCTGCATGAATGGGGAACAGGAACAAAGTCTAGCATCCAGAAGCAAGAGAGAGATCACACACTTTACAGCTGCATTTACAATATAAGAGATCATGCCCAAGTGGGCTGGTATCCTAAATGCTATTGGCTGAAGGAGCATAATGTGCTCCCACAGCACCTCCCCATTTTGTTTAAATAAGAGAGTTCCAAACCCAATACAAAACTATATACACTAGGAACATGTATAAAGTATAAGATTAGAATTACAATATTAAGGAAGGAACATATGCTAAATGTTTTAATATTGGAAATGGCTTGGCTATATCATAAGAGGATGTTTATTATGACTATCTATTCTTCAACACCATTGAAAGCCTAAGAAGGGAGATAAAATTACTTGAATAGGAAGGAAATGCAATCAAACAACTTCCAAATTGAACAATATAAGACAAGACAGTTAACAACCTGAGCAATCACCCAAATTCTCATTTGCAATGTTGAAGCAAACAACTTTGGCTAAGACCTAGCATAACTGACAGACCATTTTCAGAGGCAGGAAATTCTTCAGAACCATCTTAACCCTGTTTTGGCAAGATTTGACAGTCTTTTTCTTATGTCCTGCTTATCCATTTCTGGATACCATGTACTTGTTAGTGCTTAAGGTATGGGCAGTTCCTTGCCCAAAGGTCAATTGGGCCAAAAAGAAAACAAACTCTAAGTGGAGTGTCTTCAGTGTTCAACATTCTCTCAGGAATAGATTCATGTTGTCAGGAGCAATCATGTTCCATGTCAACAGAACCCTAAGTTATTTAAATGCAAAGTTTTACAGATCCTTGAAGTGTTTGAAGATTACCTATCTATACAGAATACAACCTCTATGTATCTAAAGAACCTAATTGATTTGACTATATGTACAACAAACATGAACAACTATTTATCTATAATATTTAATAACTGTATAACATAAAGACCCACATTTCATGTCAGAATATTAAATAATCTCTAAAGAAATGTGCAACAAATGAGAACAATGACCTCAAAATGTAAACAATGTACCTTGATCAAAGGTAAGTGAAATATATAATGCAATATGAAAATATATCCTAAAAGTTGTATCAATATACAAAATATCCTAAACAGAGATAGAAGCACACATATAGAGTCTGACAGAATAACTTTGCATAATGTATAAATGTTGTAAACAGAAATAACAAATGTAATTTGAACTTGTATCAATGTACAAAAATTATACCAATGCAAATTATGTATAAATAATAGCTCACAAGTACTCACTCTGTTACCCACTATTATTATCCTTTTTTTTTAAAGAACAAACATAGTTTCTAACCCAACCCTCTACCTGATACAAATAATAATCAACAACCCCTAAAAGTTGTTCCCAACCCTGAGGACAAACTTTTTTGGGATAGGGGGCATCATCATTAGAAAGTACACCATTTCAGCAGCTGGTACCCAAAAATCTGGTCTTATAGTAGCAATATCAGCATCCTGATGTCATTTCAATCAGGATGAACTGTTGCTGTGGGGCTCCATCTTCTTCCTGAAATCTTAAAAGATTACTGCAGAAAAAAGATCTGTAAGAAAATCTATTGTTCATTATGGAAAATGTAAACATCATTCATATAAACATACATTCCATAAAGAATATGATATAGACAAAATAGACATGGAGAAAGTGAAATTTTCCTTAAAGTCTTCCTTCTGTCCCATACCAGATGGCTCCCAATATGAGACAGAGACTCTCAATATTCGTTTTAGCAACATGCTTGGATTTAGAGAAGTACAGAGCAACTCAACACCAGCTCTATGTACACACACACAGAAGTATATATATATATATATATATAGAGAGAGAGAGAGAGAGTGAAATTTAAATGTATATGTATTAATTTTCTGACCTCATCACTTGTATTCCTTTTTCTAGATGATCCTTAGTGGATAGTTATTTTTAATTCTGCACTGCCAGTGCAAACTCTGGCTATGCAGCATTTCAGTGGCATTTGTGGGTCTTGGTGTTTGTGTGCCCACTTGGGGTCAGGAGGAAAGAAACTGAGATCATGTCCAGTTCTCAGTGTTCCCTGCCTGGGCAGGTGACAGAATTAGATCAACTAGACTTGCACATGCCTGAGAGCATGGTGGATTCCTGCCACCATACATAGAGATATCTCCAAGCTGCACATTGTGCTACTTGGCATATTTAGCTATTACTCATATAAAAAGGGTTAATGTGCTGCATCGTCATTTTCAGAGTTAAAGTGCTGAGTGCAGCATCTAACATGGTGTCCCCAGAGCTGGCAGTAATGGTACCTCCACCATTTTAAAAATGGAGAGAGGCAGAGCCAGCATCCAGCACAATGGCAATGAAGCTGCTTACCATTTTAAAAGTTCTTCAAGACAATAAAGAACTAAAGATAATGGATTAAGGACAGATTCAGTCAGTAAAAACTCTAAATAGGTAACAGTGTTAGATAAATGTGCGTAGGCTTGGAAGAGAAAAGAAAAAGAGTATAGAGAGTTATAAAAAAGTAAATGGTTTTTTTTAAAATAAAACAGTCTTTAAATACACAGCATACAGACAGTCATCGATTAAAAGGAGTAAAGAAAAACAAGCCACATAAAAATGGAAAACTCACAGAAGTCTGGATTATGTATATTATTGTGTTTTATTTGATTTTTTGACTGTATAGGAACTAAATACAGAGAGACATTTATTGTATAGTCTCCTAAGCTAGATCAGAATACATATTATAAAGGTATCATAACTTCCATATTTGGGTCTAAATATACATTGATTTAAAAAAGAGGTTCATCTTTTGTTTCCAGAGTATGAGAACCTGTGGATTGCTTCCAGACTGGTGTGGTTTGATGGAACAAGACCCTCCAAAGGTCGCGGTGAACACCCCCAAAATTAAGATGCCCAACAATCATCAGGAAGCAGTATGAAGAAAATTATACCCATATTCCCAAATATTGTCTATAAATGCTTGTTTATATTTAAAGGGAGATATGATATAGATATGAATCATTTGCATTGTATATATCTTGGTTTATGGATAAAAATTTAAGGTCAGTTTTGTTATACTGTGTATTTCTAATCTTGATTAAGGTTTTGTGTTTGTCCAGCTCATTTAAAAATGTAAAAAATAATTAAGAAATAGAGATTAATATATAATCATCTATAGTAGTCAAGCTTGTAATTATCTTGGTTAGATTTTCTAGATGAATAGAGATAAATTTAAGTTTGTTAGGTATTCTTCAAATCTTTCAGAGACTTTCATTTAAAATATTTAAAAACTTAGGACTTTTCCTGACAATGAGACACATCTGCACCTGACAGCACCAATCTCCTTTAAGAAGATGGACATGAAAGAGTCTCCTTATGGAGTTGGTTAGCCATTTGGGCAAGAAACTGCTCTTGCCTGAACTACTTGATGAACTGGATATTCAGGACCCACAGAGAAATGACTGCTGAACTTGCCTAAAGGTGAGACTATCCTTTGGTGTTCCTGCTTCATAAAAGAATAGAAAGAGTCTGCTAGACATTCTGGAGGACACAGAAGAAAGCTACTGACAAACTGCCAATATAGATGGAACTGTCTTTGAAATTTCCTTCTTCATGGGATGGTCTGCTAGATACTCTGGGTCTGTAGGTTGAAGATGGATGCCCCAATGGTACAGAAGAACTTTGGATGACTGTCCAGGCAGTGAGATGTCTCTGTCAATTCTAGAGTTTTGGAAGTTGCTTAAAATGTACTTTCTGTTTACTTATGTAATATTATATTCTTCTGGAGTCTTTGATGGACTTGAAAAATAGATAGATAGTTATAGTTTTCCTTAGTTATAATAAGAGATAAAGTAGATATAAATATTGTAACTGTAATTCTTGCTTGATAACTGTTTTGTTATATGTAATTTTACTATCTTAAAGCCTTCCTTTTTGTTTAAACAGATGAGGGGAACTGGTGTGGGAAGTCCTTCTGTCTATGTGTTGCTTTTATTGGTTAATGAATAAACAACTTCTTTGAGCTTATGGCGGGGAAGAAAAGAACTAGGTGTGGAAAACTAGGCTGTATGCTGAAAGAAAGTAGGGCAGAGTCAGAGAGAATCCATGGAGCCACCAGAGACAGACACTGGGAACTTGAGCCGGTAAGCCACTGCCACATGGTGATACACAGATCAATAAAAATGGGTTAAATTAATATGTAAGAGTTATCCAATAAAAAGCTAGAGATAATGGGTCAAGCTGCCCTTTAATTAATACAGTTTCTGGCTGATTATTTCAGGTCTAAACTAGCTGGGTGGCTGGGAACCAAGTGGCCCTCACCTCCAATATATTTTCTCACTGTTGCCATCAAGCTTTGATATAAAGGTGGTTTAGAAATATAGTCTAACCTTCTTTACCACGAAAAGTTTCTATAAAGTTCCCAGTGTTTCCTTTTTCTTTATTGATGTTTTCATATGAATCTATAAACTTCTGTGGTATGTTTTCTTATGGACCTAGAGATCTCTTAATAAGAATTATTTTTAAATTATGAGTTAAGGATATTTACTATCTTGCAGAAGTCAGAATGCAACTTAAATTTGTTACAGTACTCTTTTTATTATGAGAAACTAGAAATTAGGAAAGTTTTGCTGCATTTTTTTTCTCTTTAAAAATAGGAATTTACTACACTTAGAAATAACTTCAAATTCTCCATCGTTTGTTGGTTACTAATATGAATTACTGCTAATCTGGCACACCATTGTAACTAGAGTCAGAGATGGCTTATTCTACCTTCTTTTCCTGCTTTTTGGTAACTAGGTCACTTTTTTAATGGCTTCTTTTAGTGATATAAAAGTTTCATCAAATGATTTATAAAAATACTTGAAAATAGCTCCCTAAGGAAGTGCTGTTAATAACACTATTTATAATTTTATAATAATAAAAAGTTCCCTGAAACGAGCCTGTGGATTTTGTTTTTACTTGTATCATTCCAGCTTTAACACTTGCACTATTTTTATAAGCTACATTTATGTATTAATTTTATGTGTGAGTATGTATGTGTGTATGTGAATGTGTGCTAAAGTATATACATGGAGGGCAGGGAACAACTTGATTTAGTCATCTCTACTATCAGGGGCTTCAGGAGTGGCAACAAGATTCCTTACTGGCTCAGACATCTCACTAGCCCTTCAGGTATCTGAAGCATATTTTCTAATGTGTGTTTAACATATACACATTCATCATGCATATGCTTGTTTTATTTTTTTTACAGAAGTTTTGCAGGTACGTGTGTGTATATAAAGTGTTTGTGGCATATGCTCATATATGTGATAATGCTCTCCTTATCATGCACCACCATTTTTTCTTTGAGGCATGTTCTCTAGATGAGATGAGCGCTCACAGTTTTCATCCAGCTTTCCATCTGCCAGTCACAGTGATCCTTCTGTGTTCCTCTTTCTCTTGCTGCTGTTACAGATATGTGTGGGTCACCCCTCATCTTTCACAGGGATGCTAGGACCTGAACTCTAGTACTCATTCTTGAATACCAAGTGTCCTTAATTTCAGAATCATCTCCCAAGTCACTTTAATTCATAATATACTCTGTTTGTCAATTAAGGAGCTACAAATTATCAATAAAATCAAAACCTGGTCTGCATACTTTATCTTCATCTTAAATATCTTCTCAACAACATGTATATTTCAATAAAGCTATTATGAATGTTCATATGAGTATACAAAAATTGTTGTAGGCAATATTCATAGAAATTAAAATTATGCACCTAAGTATAAAAATGTTATAGTCATTGGATAATGCAAGATTGTTTTCAAAATGTTTGTCTTTTCATTAGCATGCACAGAAGTTCTTATCTATACATATTCACTTGCATTTGACCTTGTCATATTAAAATTGTTCTTATTTGTTAAACAAACATTTAACTGATTATTATCAGCAAAGCATAAGCATGTTTTCTTATTATTATGGCTTCATGTTTTTACACATTAAGCAAACTTCTTTACCGCAGCTAGAAAAAGTTCTAAGATTTGAAACACATACTGGAAAAGATTGATAGCTCTGGGGGCTGCACAGTGATGATGTAGTCAGGGAGCAATCTGATCATGTATGCACTTAGTTCCCTGAGCACTGCTCTCAGCCCATCATGTGATTTTTTTACTACAGCACTTGTATTTTATGGGTAAGCTTACTAGGGCTTTGCCTTTCCATTCTGCTAAGACATTTGAAAGTGATTAATTTCCTGGCCTTAGAATAACCCTATGTTCTTCCATAGCAAGGATACATGAAGTCAGTGCCCTATAATAAACTAGTCATTTTATTTTAAATAGACTACAATGAGAAATTGTGTCAGGTGAATTTGTAGACTAAAACCCTAGAAATATTTTCTTCTTAGTAGCACTTTTCAGTTCCTGCCAATAACTCCAGTCTCTAAACACTACATTTTCTAACATACTAAATATTTTCTGACCAAAAAAGATATTAAGAGCCAGATAGGACCATCAATGCTATGACCTTAAAATATATATTAAAGTTCCCTTGACTTTTTCATTTCTTTCCCATTAACTTTTCTTTTCCTTTGTTCCTTCATTTTCATGTTGCCCAGAATATCTTGGAAGTCATTTTATTTCTAAGGTTAGCTTTGAATTTATGATATTTCATGCTCTACCACACATATAAAATCTATATTCAACTGCACATCTTTCCCTTCAATTTCAGATCTCTTTTTGGTGAGTTTTTTTAAACTAAACTAGGAAGCCTTCTACTTAGATGAAACCTGACTTCACTGATGTCCAAAGATCCTTACCTATTTTAGCTTCCTAAGAATGGTGTGTGTGTTTGCTGAACAAATTCAAGTACTATACCTTGGGATATCCATGTTTTCACACATTGTAAGACCCCTACATTTTAGTGACAGTATTTCATGGACAGAGGTGACTACAGCCCATAAAACCTGTGAATATTGCTTGCTGTTTTCACAGACTTGCTATCAGGAAATCACTAATAGATTGCACTAACTAAATTTTAATTATTTGTACAAACCAAGCCTCATTTGATTTTGGTAAAATAAATACTGACAATCTAAGCCTCAATAACAATTTAGTAATGCTAACATGAAGCAAAATATTGAAATATATTGCTGCTATAAGGACAAGTCTTCAGCAGCTCAAGGATTGAGGAGGCTCAACAGAGTAATTGAACTAATCACTCAATTTGACTTTTGTGTCTGAGGGAGTAAAACTTAATTCTCTATTGGAGAATTATTGGTTGGCTATTGGAGAAAGACAACTCTTTTTGGCCATCAAGAAAAAAAAAATGGGAAACATGCATGCACACACCCATACATCTCCAATATGTCAAGATCTCACCTAGAGTGTTGATGAATGGCAAGTCTTTGGCTGGTCAGAGAAACTGGAAAGGAGATGGAAAGCAAGTGAATTGCTCTACAGACAGACATATGAGAGCTTTTCTGAGGGATAAAGTACAACTCTTCATTTTTTTATTCTTGCTGTTGCTTGTTCTACTTATTCTCTCTGTTCTGTTCTTCTGCCTTAATTTCTCTTCTGCATTCCTGATGACTTCTTGCTACATTACTTGCTGATGTCTTCCTTCTACATCTTTTCTGGAGTTTTTCTTATATATCTTTCCTTCTACATCTTTCTTGGCCATTTTATTTCTTCTTTCATTTTTTCCCTTATAGCTTATATACCGCAACGGAATCTATCAAGCAACATAAATATCACAACGTAGTTGCATTCTATTTTTAAGTGAATTATTACACTCAATGCAAATAAAGCAGCATGTTTTCCATATCCCTTACATGATTTAAACATTTTACATATTATAGGAGAAAAAAAAAGTTATCTCAAGAATTCACAAACATTCTTAATCAAGCAACTTGTTACAAATGAAGAGAGTATAAGCAAGCAAGAAATTTTTCAGCTGTTATTTGACTGGCTGGCTGCATTTTATGTTGCAAAGAAAGGAGCAAATTATTTTCTTTTTTATTTGCCTCCGAATGAAATCTTATAAAAATATCTTAAAGGAATCACAAATCTAAACATTTATATATGAAAAGCAATCACTTAACTCTACTTTAAATTCTCAGGGTGCATACCCACTCATCTATAAATTTTTATATCAGGAAACTGAGGGCAGAAATGGGTACAAAAAATTAATCATCACCTATAAGAAGTAACAAACATATCTTAGCAAGAAAGATATGCCAGTCTGCAATAGTCAGGCTGCCACTGTTTCTATTCCCTGACCTCAACAAGTCTCTTGTTAAATAATTAAAAGTGTATCTTTATAAACTTTAAATTGTTCTCCAAGATTTCCTTAAGCTAAACTTACTAGCAATCTACATGTCTAAATTGTTTTTAAGGGTGCGTGGTTGAGTCATTAATCTGTTCCAACAACAGTGCTTGGAAAAATTTAATCACTGTTATGTTAAGTACCAGCAACACTGTACAGCAAAGGAATACAACCCTCCTGGGAGTTTTCATTACAACCCATAGATTATGAGGGATGTGGTGACCAAAAGGCAACAGTCAGAACTATGCTCAATAACAGCATGAGAACCTTAAGACACATAGTTCTCAGGGTTTGCTTCTTCAAGTCTCACTGCCTGGTCATGCTCAGTGAGACCCAATAATGCCTGCTGGTTTACTCCCATAGCCCATAGTAGGAATGTGGTCTTTACCTAAGCTTAAATACTTCTGCAAGTAAGAATAAGGAAAGATGTTGATCATTGCTAGTTTTATGAGTCAGTGTTCTTAGAGGAATAGAACCAATGCAATGATATATATATATATATATCATATATGTATATTATATGTATGTATATTATACACACATAAAATATGTGTATATATTGTATATAGTATGCATTAATGCATTATATATTATGTATGTTAATGTAGTCACTTAGTTTTGATATGGTGCTAACAATAGAATCACACTATGAACTGTACAGTGGTTATTCATTCCTTGAGGTTGCATGCTTCAGTAGTGGAAGTAATTCCACAATGTCTATCTCTCACTGGTGGTGGTGGGACTACAGGTAAAGAAACAGACTGAGAACTAGTCTTCACTCAGTTCACAAGACTCAGCAGTCCTAAACTGTACAAATCCTAGTGGTTTCTTGACAACAGTTTGTCCCTAGCGTATCAAGAAAGTTCTGAAATGATGGTGGTGATACCAGTGAAGGAATCAGTAGCAGCAGCAACTAAGCAAATAACTCAGCAGCAGAGGGAAATAATGTGTAAATGTAAAGATCCTATTTCTTCTGCTGCATCTTTTTATCTGGACTGGTACCACATGCTGCCAGTAATCAGTGGTGCTTCAACATCATTAAAGATAACCAGAACAGCTTAGGTGAGGTTTCCAATCAGATGATTCTAATTTATGTCAAGTTAGTATTAAAAACAACCACAGTTCTAATATTTATGAGGATACAAATTAAAATTGCTATGAAATAAAACTGCACAGTTACCAGCATGGCTAATTCCTGTTGGCTGTTACATGTGTTGGTGAAAAAGCAAAGTAGATCAGGCTTTGTTTGGAATCCAAGCACAAAAGATATATGGATTTCAGAATCCCCTTCATAACCAGAAAATTTCCGATTCCGCCCCAACTCTTAAATTCCCACTACCTCTCAAAATTTAAGTGAGAAACTCAATCTTCAACACTTGGGTCTTTGTTTAATATTTAGGACCCAGTCAGCATGGAGTATGAAGAACTCCAGTATTCTGCTGGGAGATAGGAAACTAGTTTGTCAAAATTTTTCTTGTTTCTTTGTGTAGAAAAATATAGGAAGGCTTCATGTGCTGTTACACTACTGTATCCTCTTATAGACACTCTTCAGAGAAAGGCTAACTACATGTAAAGAAACTAGTGCTGTCTACAGATGTTCATCTTTTCAATTTTTTTAAAAAGTAAATGAAATAGCAAATTATATCTGATCTACATCATAATACACTACTTAGAAAAAATAAAAATTAACCTTTGATAAATACAATAACATAAATGATTTTTCAATTCCTTTTTAAATTTTTTTAAAAACTATCTTTTCTCATTTTACATGCCAAATCCATTTTCCACTCCATTGCCTTCCTCCTACTCCCTCCACCTCTCTCCCCCATTCCTCATCCCATTTCCCATCCACTCCTCAGAGAGGGTAAGTCTACCCAAGTGGAATCAACAAAGTCTAGCACATTGAGGCAAGACCAAGACCCTCACCACTATATCTAGGCTAGGCAAGGTATCTCTCCAGAGAGAATAGGTTCCAAACAGCCAGAGCAAGCAGTGGGGATAAATCCTGGTCTCAATGCCAGTGGCTCCACAGTTTGCTACAGCCATTCAACTGTCACCCACATTCAGAGAATCCTTGGCCTTTCTCCATTGCAGCTCTTAATATTCTTTCTTTATTCTGTATGTTTTTTGTTTTGATTATTATATGGCAAGGGGACTGTTTTTGTTTGCTTGTTTGTTTGTTTGGTCAATCTATTTGGTGTTTTGTAAACTTCTTGTACCTTCATAGGCATGTCCTTCTTTAGGTTGGGAAATCTTTTCTTCTAAAATTTTGTTGAATATATTTTCTGTGCCTTGGAGATGGAGTTCCCTTTCTTCTATCACTATTATTCTTAGATTTGGTATTTTCATGGTGTCACCGATTTCCTGGAGGTTTTGCTCAAAGAATTTGTTGGATTTAATACCTTCTTTAATGTATGAATCTATTCCATCTATATTATTTCCATTTTTAAGATTCTCTCTTCCATCCCTTGTGTTCTCTTGGTTATGCTTGCCTCAGTAGTTCCTGTTTGTTTACCCAGATTTTCCATTTCCAGATTTCCCTCTGTGTTTTCTTTATTGCCCCTATTTCAGTTTTTAAGTCTTGAACTACTTCCTTCAACTGTTTGGTTGTTTTTCTTGCTTTTCTTTAAGAGATTTATTGATTTCTTCCATATTTTTTGTCTCTTTTTATTTTTTTAAGAATTTTTTTTCCTCTTTAAGGGTCTCTATCATCTTCATAAAGTTATATTTAAGACTGTTTTCTTCTGGTTCTTCTTGGGTTAGGCTGATCAGGTCTTTCTGATATATGATCACTGGGTTCTGGTGGTATGATGTTGCATGCATTGACACCTGCCCATCTCTTTCTCTAAATGATGCCAGCAGTGTCTTTATCCCTTGGTCTAATCCTTGAAGTTTCTGTCTGTGTCTTAGGGATTTGATCTTAGCCTACTCTGTGCAGAAATTCTTTGTGTCTCAGGGAGCAACTGAGGTCACTCTTGGCCCATCCTCTTGGTTCCCTCCATGTAGTTGCAGCCTGTACTTCAGCTTTCCTCTGAGGTTGCAAGGTATGGGTGGGTTTGGGGGCAGAGTGGACCTTGTGCTTACCAGGTCCTACTGATGGGAGAGTGTTGTAGCAGCCTATCTTCAGGAAGCTTGCCTGCTGGTTGGCTGGTAGTGACACTGAAGGATGTAGGAAATGGGCCAGGGAACCATGGGCCTAGAGAGTGGGGTACCCAGCTGGTTGGCTGATCACTCACCTCTTGGTCTCTTGTGTGCCTGAATGAATTTTTTAGGTGCTAATATTAAGTAGTAAACCCTATGTCTGCTGTGTCACCAGTTTAATTCATACAAAATTCAAGTCAGTGTAAACTTCTCTATAGTGATAGAAAAGGAGTCAGCAATTGACTGGATTTGGGGAAACAAAAGAGATGTGACATTAGTATTGTGCATAAAGAAATAGTGATTATTTTTTATTTCTTGCTTTGTAGAACATTTTCATTTGTATGTAAGGCATCAAATGTTATATGTTAAAAATGTCTAGCTGTCTAGTTTCAATTATGTTTCAGTGAAGCCTATTTATGATATCCTAAACTAACAATTCATTTCTTTATAACATTGATCTTTAATTTTTCTCATTGATATAACAATTTTTCTCATATTTGATTAATATATAGGACCAAAAAAGTTTTGAACATTTTTCAAATATTTCTATTTGGCATGACTAATTAAGTCTGGATGAAAGTTGAGTTGAGATAGCATATAGCACTCAAAAATGATGAAGAAAACATATTATTATCTGTTCAAATGCTCAGTCAGACAATGTCACTTAAACAATAAGTTAGTTGACAGTTTTTGACATATCTTACCGCCTACATTCTCTATATGGACTTTTACGTGGCATATATAGTCCTCACCGCATGCATATTGCATACATATTGCATACACCATGCAACCAGAAATTCTACATCTACTGGGAACAAAAAGTACTTTTCTTTTTCTTTTCTTTTTGTTTTTTGTTTTGTTTTTTGAGGCAGGGTTTCTCTGTACGTTTGTAGCCTGCCCTGAAACTAACTCTTGTAGACTGCCAAGAGTACTTCCATTTTACACCTGTAGGTAGAGCTTCTTTGTGTATGTTTCATTCTTTTTTCTGAAACAAAAGTACAATTTTCTGTCTTCTGGATATTTCTAAGCAAAGAATGTTTATTCTATGTTGTTATCCCTGAAAATTAGTAGTATTTTCAAACTCTGATAAGAAAATATTTATTTTCTCAATTAAGAAATTGTGGTACATACTATTGGTTTAACTATATTTCACTAAATGGAAAGCAAACTTGTCTTTGGCTCTGGAGAGAACAGTTCTACTTTCATACTTGAAGAGCACAGCTTCCTGTCATGCAGAGGAAGACACTGGCCCCTTCTATCATGCTGCTTGCTCACAAAAGCCTTGAAAAGAGTTCTCAAATAGACAGATAGCACGCAAAAAAAAAAATAGTCTCTATTCCTCTGCAGTCTAATTACCTTTGTAGTGCTCACAATATTTTGAAATTATGTCCATAGCTGTGTGGTATCTCAATTGTATTTTAATAAATAAAGACTGACTGAAGATCTTGGAGTAAAACAGCCCCACTGGTCAGCCTTACAGACCAGGTTATGGTAACACACACTTTTAATCCTAGTAGCCACAGTAATTTCCATAGAAACCAGGCAGTTCATGCTTTTAATCACAGTCATGCATACCTTTAATCCCAGTCATAGAAAGGATTATAAAATGAGAGGAAACAGCTCTCAACACACAGTCTCATTCTAAGATTCCTAGAGGCAGGATTGCCATTTCAGACTGAGGTCAGCATAAGAACCACTCACTGGCTGGTTGTTTGGCTTTTCAGATCTTCAGGTTGAAACCCAATTTCTGATCCTAAGCTTTTATTAATTGTGTTTCACTTATCTTCCCCAAATATTTAAACTTCATGAAAGTATGAAGAGCCTGCACATTATTCTACTTTATTCTTTAATCTTATTCTTTCTGGTAAGTAGGTGCTTAATTAATAGTTCTTAAAGAATAGTGTGACCTAAACAGCATTATCCCAATTAATAAACACCCTCATAAAATCTATTATGGCTTATTCTTAGTTGTCAAGTAAATTGTTGTTGGTTTCTGTAGCAGGATTCTGGCAGGTGTCTGTTTGGTGTGAGGGAAAGTAGGCACAGAGCTAACGATATAGATACCAGGAACAGTTCAAAATAACAAGCTCAGTTTATTTCAGGAAGCAGTAAGCCTTATATACCCCACCCTGCTTGGGGGGGGGTATCTGTCATGCTGGCATCTGTTGTGGTGATGTAGTTGCTGTTCATAGGTATACATAATCTCTCATCACACACAGGTGCTGTTGTCAAGGCCCTCAGACAGACCCAGATTAGCTTTTAGGAAATACCTACTGTGCATGCTCTTAATATTGGTTTATGTTGACTGGCTCTCAGGCCCATTAAGGATTGGTCATCCCCCAGGTTTCCATTTTTATTATTTTGAAGAGAAATTTGCACAATTTATTTATTAACTTGTATGTCATGTGTTGTGTTTTCCCACAAGATGATAACAAAGTTGGTTTATAACTATAAAACAGAGAAGTGGTTGTTCATATAAATTTTCAAAAGGAAACCAACTTAACCATTATAATAGACTCTTCTGAACACAATATTGTTAGGCATTAGTAGAAGGAACTCTGGAGATGTTCTGTAATTCATGACATACTATAAACAGCAAAAGTATCTGAATTTGTCTCTATGATTATGTTTTCTAAACACTAAGCAGTATGTAAGATGAAATGTTTTTGTAAAACATTTTGTAAAAAAAAAAAAAAAAAAAAAAAAAAAAAAAAAAAAAAAAAAAAAAGGGGCCCGAATAAGAATAATGAAACATATCTATTACACTAGCACTTTGGAGACAGAGGCAGGACAATAGGGGGTTCAAGGACAGTCTCAGTGTGGTATCAAGTAGAAAGTCAGCTTGGTTTACATTTCCATGTGGTTAAGGATGCTGAACATTTCCTTAAGTGTCTTTTGGCATTTGAGATTCTTCCTTTGAGAATTTTCTGTTTAGTTCTGTACCTCATTCTTTAGTTGAGTTATTGGGAATTTTGATACCAAATTTCTTAAGTTCTTTATATATTTTGGAGATCAGTCCTCTGTCTGATATGGGGTTAGTGAAGGTCTTTTCCCATTCAGTAGGCTGGCCATTTTGTGTCCTTTGCTTTACAGAAGCTTCTCAGTTTAAGGAGATTCCATTTATTTATTGTTGCTCAACTACCATATGTTCTTATTATCCAACAAAGATGTACTAATAATGAAAAAGAATTATTTGATTTATATGGTTTCTTGTGCTTTTGTTCTGTGATATGTGATTACATATGTAAAAACATTAGATTTTTAAACTGTAAGGCAACTGTAAATATGTGAGATTTTTGAAGTAGAGTTAATAAACCCACTCCAGAAATGCTCTCTCCAGGTGACAAAGAAGAGGTTCCTTTCTGACTTTTGTGGATAGTGATCATTTAAAAGGAAAATTCTGCCATTTAAATAAAATTCCTGATTACTATATTGTGTATATTTGTTATTGTTGCTTCAGTGGTTGAAGTAGCAGGGATGTCTTGGTTGTCACTATAACATTTGAGCTCATTCAAATGGGCATCTAGAAAGGAAAAAGCTACTGTACATTACCAAAAGTCAACAGCCTGACATGTGGTGCATAATATAGTTATTTCTCATCTTAGCTGACCGATGGGGTAATCCTTATTATGAGAAGTGAATTGAAAGCTAGCTTATATATTCAGAGAAAAAACAGTTAAATATGTAGAAGTTTTTTCCTGCAAATAATACACTTACTTTGTCTGTACATTTTACTGGACACAGAGAGAATATCAAATCCTAAGCACTAGGCCACCAGGAAACATCTGACTTCTTAGGGTAGAGTGTCCATGAACCACACGTGTTACTCAGAAAATCCCAGGTGACTGGAAAGCTCTGCCATTCTCATGACAGCAAGAATGGACACAAACATTTCTCATACCTATAGTATTCTTTCATCTGGCTTGGAAAACAGTAAGAATTCTACTTCTCTACTGATAATGTTTATTTAACCTGAAAACAGATAATCATAATACATTATGTGTAACTATATCATTTTTGTAAATTACCTACAAAATTTTAGAGAAATTAATTTTTGCATGATTGTTCATATTTCTGATAGAATATATATCAGAGACGTCAGAATGTTTTTTATGGCTACTCCTTCAATATTGGAAGGTTACTGACTATTATTTACCACCAAAGAATATTTGCTGAAGAGTTATCTGAACATATCTAGTAGTGGAAAACTTTTCAAAAGATAGTTAAGAACCTTACTTCATTCAAGAAAGGATGATACGAACAATTTGATTTAAATTACATTATATAATAGGAAGGAAAGCAGAAGAAAATCTCAAACACAGAAATTAGGCAGTTACACACACTCAGCATCTGGAACACTGTGATTCTTTAATAAAAAAACAGAATTCAGGTATTTAGTTTTTTGTTCTGTAGGACTGTATTGATTTCAATAGTACGGCATAGGATGTGGAATGCAGGAATGGCCAGCTATCAAGTAAAATGAGCCCTCAAATGAATTCTGACAATAATACACCTAAGGTGTCTGTTATAACCATACACAGTAAAAGTAACACTTAAGATATTGGGCTTCAAATTCAGAGATATCTTATGCTAAACTTGAATTAAAAAACTAACCCATTTTTTTGTACATCCTATACGTTTCCCCTGCTGCTACCATCCAAGAGCTGCAAGTCTGTGTTCTATGTGTTGTACATTCCATGTGTTGTACATTCTATGTGTTGTACATTCCATGTGTTGTACATTCTATGTGTTGTACATTCTATGTGTTGTACATTCTATGTGGTGTTTCCCCTGCTGCAGGTCTGTGCAGCTCAATGGACACAATAATTTTAACATGAGATTCTGGCTCAAGAGATATGATTGACTTTGGGGCATTTTATACTTTGTCATTTGACAGGTTTACTAGTTTTATTGCACACTTTGTTTACTTTAAATAAAATCACACTTCTTAAAACCAAATCCAAGTCCAGAAATAAATATATCTTTATAAAAGGTCTTTTTTCCTGTTGTTCTCTATGAGAAAGTTCAATGTTGGAACTTTCTTACATTTCTTTGTTCTTGTGAGACAATAGATTGGAATAATGGGCACAACTCCCTCAGTTGGTGGCTGGAAGTTTTTTTGAAGGATATGTTAATTTATTTGCCATGTCCATCGGGCATTATATATCTAGTTCTAGGAATTTTTTACTTACTTTAATATAATTACATTTGTAATAAATATAAGAAGACCATTTCATTGAAATTAAAAATCTGCATAAGGAGTGAAACAATTTTCAAAATAAGGCAAGACCTTATGCCTTGAACAAATTGCCAGACAAGACCTCAGCTATTTTATTCAAGATAATAAATAACCCAATGCCTTCATTAACCTTTATTCTGTTTTATTAGCAGTCTTGGCACAATGGCTCTGAGCCGAGAGCAGCAGGCTGCCCACAGAGTGACATTTCAAAGATTGGCAAAGCAATGTACTTTATATCAGAATACACTTTCTTGAGTTTTTGTCCTTCACAGCAGGAGGAAGTCTCTCTGTGTCCCTTTGTCCTTTTGAAAAGATATTGGCACATATGTGTATATATAGTCAGATGAGTGTGTGAACTTTTCCTTCTCCTATAGAAAATAATTACAAACCTTTCTTACTTAAAAAGTTCAATTTTGAATGGACTCAAAATGATCATGAAGTATATTCATCCACAGAATGAACTTACAATAAAAACATTATCTGAAACTTTCTAAAATGGTGTTTTACATAATGATGCATCAGATATTTTAATACGACATTTGTAGTTTTGCTTTAAATGTACAAATTATTAATAGCAGAAAGTAGACAGAGATGAGTAGGGGTAAAAAATGTAAAAGAAATCACCTTTTGTGTGTAGTGTTTGACAGAGCTGTGCATAGAAACATGCCTGGTAACAATACATAGTCAGATGAGAAGAGTTAAAAGTTTACGTGTAAGACAAGATATATAAGTTAAAAGGATTCACTTACTATATCAATGCATCTGTTTCAAAGAGTAATAAAACATATTTGTATTCATAAAACACTGTTGAAATTCAGAGCATAGTGGTAGATCATAGTAGGAATAACAAAGAATAGAAAGACAGCTAAATGACACATAGACAAGTGAAATGTAAGTAGATTATAAAGAGTTGAAATATAAAAAGGTGACAGAGAGAGAAAATAAATGGCTCTTTAGATAATAAGTAGAAAAGAGATTGATTGATGGTAGAATAAGAATGAATGATAAAAGGATAGATGATAAATGATATAAAAATACATATATAAACAGATGGATAGATGATTGACAGATGATAGATTGATATATGCTTACTTTACTCACTGGTTAGTCACTGTGATCTCCCACCCTGTAGGAAACTGTGTGATCAGTTTGACTCTGTTTCTTATTGTTTATTCAAGAAGGGCTATGTGCCCCTGAAAGATGTGATTCATATTTGTCCAGAGGTTTTGGCTGTGAGGAGAATAAAAAATGTAATATGAGAGATGTGTGTGTTTTTGTGTGTGCTTAGGGAAATATAGCTGAATGTGCATACAAGAGAAGTGTGAAGAGATGGAGCTGAGTGGGTAGGGAAATGTAGAGTTTGTAGTTGTGTCAAGGAGAAATATGTATGTAGGAGACATTATGTAAAGGAAGAAGTATGTGGCTGGGCTGAGAATGGAACTGTGTAGAGAGAGATGTAATTGGGTAAAGAAGAAGTGTGAAGATATGTAGCTCTGTGGAAAATGCAACTGTGTGAAGAGATGTACAATGTGCAGGATATGTGTGTCTGTGTGTGTTTGTGTGTGTGTGTGTGAAGAGAGATATGAAAATGTATGTAAAGATATGTAACTGTGTAGAAAGATTGTCAAGGAAGATTATTTAAGATAAAGTAAAAGAGAAGTGTGTGCTTCTTCCTTTTTCCTTAAGTTACCATCAAATAGTTTGTGTGTCTTTACTCATGCCTCAGATAAAAAAGTCTAGCCCTAAGACAGAGAAGAAATTTTCCTAAGATCCTTGCTGCTCTGTGAAGGCATTCTTTATGCTACCTTGAGTGCAGCCTTGGGAGCTGGCATTCCCAGCTGCAACATTTAATTACATTAAAAATGGAATAAATTATAGACCATCATGCAGGCAATACTAACTTCAATTTTAATAATATCCACCATATATAAGGGTCTAAGTAATAATAAGGATTCTGTTTTGAAAGTTTTAATACCCTGTTTATTTTAGGCTTGTTTTGGATTAGAGATAATTAAGGATCTGAGGTATTTATATGGATACTGTTAATTGAAAAATTTATTGTAATGACTCTTGTAGTGATATTTCACTTTTATTTGAATGAATAAAGCTTACTTGAAGATCAGAAAGTAAAACAGCCCCACTGGTCAGCACTACAGATCATACAATAGTGACACACACCTTTAATCCTAGTAGCCACACTACTTTGCCATAGAAACCAGGTGGTAGTGGTGCACGCATTTAATCTCAACCCTAGAGAGGAATATAAGATTGGAAGATTGTTCACAGCAAAGTTCTGAGGATTCCTAGAGGCAGAATCACCATTTTGGACTGAGATAGAGGTAAGCGGCCGCAGCTGGCTATTTTGTTTTTCACACCTTCAAGTTGAATACAAATATCAGTCTCTGTTTTTATTAATTGTGCTGTACTCTCTCAATATTTATATCCTGCTTCTGTGAGCTTTTATCTTGTTGACTAACATACTATAGTATTTACTTTTCAAATTTATTTTTAATAAAATTATTTATCTTACTTTTTTGTAGTGCTAGAAATGGACTACCTCTCTCAAACCCATGCTATGCAAATGTTCAACAATGGATATATATTCCAAATCCTTCTTTATAATTAAAATTATTAAACTATAATATATAATCCCAATTAGGAAAATGTCATGAGGTAAAATTCTAATTGCATTCTCCCTGGCTATTCACACACCCTCCATAAGCATAGGAGTTTCCTAACAGAGTAAGCAAGTAGTGAATATTTTTAAGTGATTCGTGATGATGGAGTTAGGTGGGGTTTATTTCATATTTATTGGTTCCAAGATCGTTTTTATGAAAAAAAAAATACAGTTCGAGTAGTAGGGAGCGAGAAGTTCATGTATGAATCTGTGTCTGTCTTTCAACTCATAAAATCATAAACCACAGCACAATAGCATGAAGGAAGGACTCAAGAAATGGAAAAGTGCATTGTCAAAATTACACCAAGAAAGAAAGGACCAAGAAAGAAAATTACACCAGGAAGAGAACAGTAAACAAAAAGATTTTCATATGTTAATAGTATAAAGAAGAAAGTGCATACATTGGCATATATGTGAAAGGAGTATAATTGTCTGATGTAGGACCATCAACAGAATTCTGAATAGTACAGTACGTTTCTTAGTTTTGTACTAAGTGAAAATAAGTTTAATAAAAAATGTGTTTCTCTTCCATATGAGAACTAATGTCTTACCGTATGCCTACTTCACCTTTTCTTCACAATATGATTTTTTAAACAGGAATAAGTAATGTTCAATTTCTCAGATCATCATGAGCAGTAATCTTGCCTCTAGCATTAATTAATTTGTAGCTTGTAAAGTTGAGAATCACAGTTTCATTTATGTAAATATCTGTCTCAATTACTCTAGATTACAGATGAACTCTGAGTAGGTTAGTTGCAAGAACAAAAATGGACATATACTTTAATTAACACATTTAGTCTACCTACATGTTAGAGAAAAGATAAAAGTGATCCAAAGGACATTCTGTGTTTGGTATTCATTTTAAATTCAGGATTTTGCTATTATGTCAAAGTTCAGAAAGGTTTCCTTGTTAAGGTTATTAATTCTGTCAAAGTGATATAAGGCTTTAAAGCAATTGAATTTATTTAATGTTCATTTATTTTGCTAATATATTGTGACTCTGTTCTCTGTTTCTTTGACCAAGACATAAAATGGTGCTATTATGCTTGTATGTCTGTCAAGTAACTTATTCTAATAAAAATACTTAATTTTTTTAATGTTAACCACAAGCCACGCACTTTGCATCTGTTTTGTCCATTCTGGGACTACATTGTGCCATTTATTTTAGACGCAGCAGTATGCAATGCTAACTTTTAATATTGTTTCATTTAGCAGGTTAAAGTAATAACAACAGCAATAACAAAAACAGACTCTTTTCTTGACCCCTGAGCAGATCATTAAGGTTCTGTAGAACATACTACAAATAAACACTTTCAATAAACATTGTTTATATAATTATAAGAGCAACAGAATTCTTACTTACCTGAGAAACACTGTTGAATGTATTAATTTGTTCATTATAACCTTTCCATTCATATTTATAATGCTTGTTACTTAAATTCAATAGGCCACATAGGAGTGTTTGAATTCACTATTTTTTTGAGATTGAATATTCACTAATTTTACCAATATCATTCTTTCATACTTCTGTAAGTTTACGGTCTTGAGCTTCAGCATATTGTAAATTTAATTTAATTATGTTGTAACTTTTTTTTTCCATTATGATGTAAATAATTTTCAGAACATTCATTAAGTCATCATATATATATATATATATATATAATTTTCTTAAAAACTGGTGTTGATCAACCTGAGTAGCTATATACAGTAGAACAAAACCAAATCTTTTTCTTGTTTTGCATAAATTCAACTCCAAATGGACCAACAACCTCATTTTGAGACCTGACACACTGAATCTGATAGATATTTTGTCCTGTGCTTTTTGGGTGCATATGTTGTTAATGCCTGTGAATGCACATGTAAGTAACGCAAGCAGAGGCCAGGTCAGGAAAGCAGGTGTCCTTCCCACCACTCCTGATATAGGGTCACTCACTGGAAAAAGAGTTTGCAAATTTAGCTACACTGACTGTCCACTGAGCTCATGGGGTGTTTATCTCCTCTGCTTAGCACTCAGGTTATAGATGTATGGACTATGCCCAGGTTTCACATGTGTGGTGAGTATCTGTTTGTGCAGGCTGTCCTTGCCTGAGCTCATCCTCATCCCTCATATATGGTAAATATTGTTCTAACAGATGAATTAAAATGTTTCCTTTTAGATGTGTTACAATGTATTCAAGTAAATATTTTTGAATTTTGCTTTGGGATGTAGTTAATTTTTTTATTGTTTATTTATTTATTAAAGATTTCTGCCTTCTCCCCACCACCACCTCCCATTTCCCTTCCCCTCCCCCATCAAGTCCCCCTCCCTCATCATCCCTAAGAGTAATCCGGGTTCCCTGCCCTGTGGGAAGTCCAAGGACCACCCACCTCCATCCAGGTCTAGTAAGGTGAGCATCCAAACTGCCTAGGCTTCCACAAAGCCAGTACGTGCAGTAGGATCAAAAACCCATTGCCATTGTTCTTGAGTTCTCAGTAGTCCTCATTGTCCATTATGTTCAGCAAGTCCGGTTTTATATAGTTAATTTTAAATAATTCTTTTCCAGATCTGACTGCAGACCTTTAACTTTTAAGTCTAATTTTTTTATTTTCTTCAAATGTTTCTATTATGTGAAACAATCTTAAATTGAATATGTTTTATTACATTTCTCCTGACCCCAAGTCCTATGTGCCCACCCAACTTTAAGTTCTTTCTAAAAACAAAAACAAAATCCCCAAACAAATGCCCAAAACCTATAAAGCAAAACACCACCCCAAAAGAAAAACAAAGTGAATAAACAACAGCAACAAAACAAATGAACTGTAAACAAATAAAAGCATACACACACACAAATAAACTGTGCTATCCATTAAATGTTGGTTAACTTTTTGAACATGAGTTCTGGTCTGTAGTAGTTGATTTACCCACTGTCTGGAGAGAACTGATTTTCCACTCCTGACAGGTATAAAAGAGAGTTCAGTTGTTCACCCTAGTGGATAAGTTTTTGTTCATTCATTCATTCAAAAATAAAACAAAATAAAGTGTAACATGATAAAATAAAATTTTTTTGTGGGATAATGCTCTTGTACACTCTAAAGATTTTGTCATTCATATTGGTTTAATAAAATGGTGATTGGCCAGTACCCAGGCAGGAGATATAGGCAACCAACCAGTCTAAAAGAATTTTGGAAAGAAGAAAGTCAAAGATTCAGTCATCAGAGAGAGGCAGAGGAAGCAAGATGAGAATTCCTTTCTCAGAAAAAGTACCAAGCAACATGGCTAAACATAGGCAAGAATTATGCATTAATTTAAGATGAAAGAGATAGTAGCAAGCATGAGCAATAGGCCAAATAGTTTATAATTAATATAAGTCTCTATGTGTTTCTTTGCAACTGAATGGTTGTGGAACTGGTCAGGAATAGAAATTTCCATTTACACAATCATATTGAAGCTGTGCCAAATAACTCAATGGAAGAAAAAGAGCCCAAGAGAAGAAAGAAGTGTCAAAGATTCATTCATTCACACATTCAGGAATTCCATTAAAAACACTAAACTGGAAGCCATAATATATACACAGATAACCTGTTTTCCAGTGTGTATTTCTGGCCTCTTTATCAAAAAACAGGTGTCCACAGATATGTGGATTTTTGTGTCTAACTTCAATTTGATTTCATTGATCCTCCTTTCTGTTTTTGTGCCCATACCATGTTTGCTTATTGTTTTTAATTGCTATAGTTCTGTGGTAGAACTTGAAATCTGGGATGGATACCTCCAACAGGTCTTTTATTATTCAACATCTTTTAGTTATCCTGTTTTTTTCATTTTTTTTTTTTGTAGATTTTTGTTGGTTGGTTTCCATATGAAGCCGAAATTTTTTCTTAGAAGATCTGTGAAAACTTGTATTAAAATTGTGATATGAATTACATCGAATCTCTAGATTACTTTTGGTATGATGGCAGATTTTACTATGCTAATTATACAGATCCTCAAGTTGGAATCGTTGCATCTTCTGGTATCTTCAATTTCTTTCTTCAAAGACTTGAAGTTTTTCATGTAAATCTTTCCCTTTCTTGGTAAGAGTTGCCCCTAGATATTTTATATTTTTGAGGCTATTCTAAAAGGTGTTATTTCCCTTATTTCTTCTCTAGTTTGTTTGCCGTCTGTATATAGGACGGCTACTGATGATGATGAAGCTGATATTGACTCTGTCCTTGATGTCTGCTACCTTTATTATGTTCATGTATTTCCCTTGTATCTCTAATCTCTGTAGGACTTTTATCTTAAAGTGGATGTTAGATTTTTCCCATAGGCCTTTCCTACTTCTAAAGAGATTATCATGTGGATTTTGTCTTTCAGGTTGTTTAATGAGGATTACATTTAATGATTAATGCATGTTTAGTCATACCTACCTATCTGGGATGATCATGGTTGATGATGTTTTTGATGTTATCTTAGATTTGGTTTGGGAATATTTTGTTGAGTATTTTTGCATCTATGTTCACTAAGGAAATTGTTCTGTAATTCTCTTTGTTGGCTCTTTATGTGGTTTGCTTCCACGGTACCTGTGGCCTCATAAAATATGTTAGTCAATGTTTCTTCTGATTTTATTTTGTGAAATAATCTGAGTCATATTGGCATTATCTCTTCTTTGAAAACGTCTGATAGAAATCTGTACTAAAAATCATCGGATCCTGGACTTTTGATGGTTGGGAGAGTTTAATTAATGCTTCCTTTTTTATTAGGAGTTATAGGGCTCTCTAAATTGTTTATCTGATCCTGATTAAATTTTGGGAAGTTGTACATATAGAAAAAATTATCTATTTCTTTTAGATGTTTTACTCTGGTGAAGAACAGGTTTTAAAGTATATTCTTATAATTTTCTAGAATTCTCTAATGTCTGTTACATCCCCTTTTTCATATTTTAAATTTGGATGTTCTTATAGATTGCTTTAAATAGAAAACTCTTTGATTCATTGAATTTTTTATTCTTTTTTGTTTCTAATTTTATTGATTTAAGCAGTTTTGATTATTTATTACTATCTAATTCTTTTGGGTGTAATTTTTCTTTTCATTCTATATCTTTCTGTTACACTGTGAAGTTGTTTAGTTGTTGGTATGATGATTCTCCAGTTTTCTCAGGAAGGTGCTATGTGTTGTTTACTTGCTTCCTGGCATAGTTTTTATTGTGTCCAACAGGTTTGGGAATGTTGTCTATTCATTTTTCTTTCAATTCTAGAAAGTGTTTTATTTCATTTTTAAATTTTTGTCTTGATTTATTTTTCATTCAGTAGAGAGTTGTTCAATTCCATGAGTCTGTAGGCTTTCTGTTGCTTATGATTTCCATCTTTAATCTGTAGTGGTATTATAGGATTCAGGAAGTTATGTCAGTTTTCTTGTGTCTGTTGAGACTTGCTTTCTCTCAGAGTATGTGGTCAATTTTGAAGAAAGTTCGGTTAGATCCTGAGAAGAAGGTACAATCATTTGTGTTTGGGTGAAATATTCTGTAGGTATCTGTTAGGTACATTTGGTTCATACCATCAGTTAAGCCCAGAATTTCCTTATTTAGTTTTTGTACAGATGATCTTCTGTTGGTGAGAGTGGGGTACTATAATCTCTCAATATTAGTCTGTGAGGGCCAATATGTGAATTATGCTGTAGTAGCATATCTTTTGCAAATGTAGGTACCCTTGTATTTAGTGCTTAAATATTAAGATTTGGAATGTCTTTCTAATACATTTATCATTTGATGAGTATAAAGTTTCCTCTCTATTTCTTCTGATTTAGTTTTGATTTGAAGTTTATTTTTTTTCAGATAATAAAATGATTAATCCTGCTTGCTTCCTAGGTCTATTTATGAAATATTACTACAACCCTTTACCCTGAGTTGATGTCTGTCTTTGATGTTAAGGTATGTTTCTTCATTGCAGCAGAAAAAAAAATGGAAAAAAACGGATTCCGTTTACACATCTGTTAACCTGTGTCTTTTTATTAAGGAACAAATGCTATTTATGTTAAGGGGTAACAATGACCAATGATAATTGATTCCTGTTATGTTATTGTTGCTGGTGTGGTTGTAGTGGTGGTGGTGTTTGTGTGTGTGTGTGTGTGTGTATTTCCCTTCCTTTGACTTAGATGGTCTGGGATTAATTGCTCCCTTTGTTTTCTTGCATGCACTTAACCACTTTCAGTTGGAGATTTGCTTCTGCAGGGCTGGATTTACAGATAAAAAATAGTTACATTTTGTTTTATCATTGAATATCTTATTTTTTCTGTTTAAACAGAATGTCTAATGGTGCGTAGTAGTCTTGACTGTCATTTTTGTCCCCGTAGAGTCTGCAGTGCACATCACCAGGCCCCTCTGGCTTTTAGATTCTCCCCTGAGAAGTCAAGTTCAATTCTAATAGGCCTACCTTTATATATTACTTTTGATTTTCACTCTTGCTGCTTTTAATATTCCTTCTTTGTTCTGCACATTTATTGTTTTGACTACTATTCTGAAGCGACTAAGGGACTTTCATTTTTGGTCCAGTCTATTCAGTGACTTTTTTTTTTTGATACATTTGAAGCAAGGAATACAAAAAGTCTCATATTTTTTGAAAGTTAATTGGTTTAAGGGCAGGTCCCCTCAGGCCAGAGAAGAAACAAGTAATGAAATGGTCTCTGAACTGACAATCATGTCTGTTATTGTGAGTCCAGTAGGATCTATGCCAGGGACAGCTGCAGTTCTAGCTGGGTGTTTGTTATGGTTTGTTATGATTGTTGTATCTGATCTGCATTTCCATGGGCTTTTCCAAGACATGTCTGTGTTCCTTGAAGAGGAGGTTATTAGGAAGGCTCATGTAGAGGTCGTTGTGGTAGGTGAGGCCATAGTACTGGGTTAGGAATTGGAATTGTTTGATGAAGGTTGTGAGGTCTGAGGTAGAGGGACTTAAACATTTTTCATCCTGGGCAAGTTCAAGAACAGAGAAGAGGACATAGACTTGAGTCAAGCCATCTGTATGCACTAGTTCCCCAAGGGGCAGGACAGGGGTAGGAGCTGAAGGCAGTTTAACATGGGAGCAAGTGTGGGCAGGTCTGAAAGGAGGGGGCCGGCATCAAATTCTGTGAAGGACAGATAGATGAAGGTAAGGAAAGATCTGAGGGTGCAAAGACTGAAGTTTTCTGTTCAGAAAAAGTCTGGCCAGATGAAAAAAAAGGAGAGAGTGCCAGATATGGGAGAGAGAAGCACCTGATAAGAGAGGAAATGACAAGGAGAGAGATAAGGAGGAGACTCATCAGCAGGATCAAAAGTATGGACTTTATGTTTCAAGAGAATAAGAGTTAGGAAGTGAGGTAGAAGACCCAAGGACAAAGAGGTAGTAGAGAGTTGAACAAGAGACACATGGAGAAGGTTTGAAGCACAGTGCAGTGACATAAGGAAACTCTTTCCATTTTTCTGTACATACACCAAAGTTGCTAAGATCCCAAGTAATGTTAGGATTAAGGGAGCTGTTAGGTGGCCATTTTTGTTGGTTATCTAGGGGATGTTGAGGTCAAATTTGAGTACTACTATGAAGAGCTTAGGAGATCTATGATTTGGAATGAGTTGTAGTCTTTTGAGATTTTAGAGAAGAAAGAAAGAAGAAAGTAAGTTGAGATAAAAGGAACTTATATCTTCATTATTGGTTTCTGGTGGACATGCTGTGAACTTCAAATGGCTGTGAATGAGGTTTCTTTGAGGAAGGGCTTATCACTCAAGTTCCATCAGTGAGAGAAGGGGCGCAATATTTTGAGGAAAATTCTGAGGCCTGCTGACAGGATTTTTTGGGTGGTTAGAGGTTGACACCTCAAGGAAAAATGCCAACCAACCTTAATTTAATTGAATTTGCCTAATAGCTGCCCAAGAAAAGTCCACTGTAACCAGAAAGGTAATCTTGAGGTGCAGTCTTCCCAATCTCATTAGATAGATCAAGTATTCTGTATGCTCAGCAGGCAACACTTGGTGAACCAGGGACTCTTTAGGACAGTGAGAGTGGTGGACTTACCAATTAGCCATTGTTGGGTGAAGAGATCAGGTATCAGGAGGACTGGAAAATGTGGATAAAGGGTTATAGGTGTTACTGACCAACCTGAGTCACTGCACTAACATACTAACGTTAAGGGGCCCACATATTGTGGGGTGGTCCCCTATGGGTTCCAGATTAGATACAGACAGCACCCATACACTAATTTTCAAGCACAAGCCAAACCCAAAGAGATCCTTTATTACACATGTTAAAAAGATATGGCTGCTGAATCTGAACCAGGCAGAAACAGCAGAAAATAGCTTTTTTTATTGAAAAAAAAATTCTGCCTCCTCCCAGCCTCCCATTTCCCTCCCCTTCCTCCCACTCCTCTCCCCCTCCCCCCACTCCTTTTCCCCTCCCTCTCCAGTCCGAAGAACAGTCAGGGTTCCCTGCACTGTGGAAAGTCCAAGGTCCTCCCCCCTCCATCTAGGTGTACCCACCCACTGAGACAGAGGGACTGATCTATTGGGAGCTCACCAAGGCCATCTGGACTGGAACTGAAAAAGCATGGGATAAAACCGGACTCTCTGAACACAGAGGACAATGAGGGCTGATGAGAAGCCAAGGACAATGGCACTGGGTTTTGATCCTACTTCAGAAAATAGCTTTTTAAGTGTTAGTGTTAAGAGGGAAAAGGGGGAGGTTGTGTGAGAACGAGCTATGATGTGTTAACAAGGTCTGACTTCGGATTTTAACTCTATTGAGTCAAATAAAGAATTTTGATTTCTGCCCTTTGAAGTTTTGAGAGTTGGACTTCAAGGATCAGTCTCAGAGATGAGTCAGGAGTCAAATTAGAGAAATGACCTTGGTGGCTAGCTTTAGAAATGTAGCCTAATGGTTTATCAAGGAAAATAAGGGTAAAGGGCAAAACCTGTTAGTGCCATATTTACCGTGCTTGGACCTGCTAGAGCCCTTATTTGAAGATGAGACTGAGGAAATGAGCTTGGAGGAAAGGAGGAAGAGGTGAAGGTTTACAGTTAGCCTACCTGTTTCCCAACCCAAGTACGTTTTGTCATTCTAAATGAGATCAGACCTTCGATTGGTGATTTCTCAATACCACAGCAAGACACTTAGCTGGTCTTGGAGCCCTACACCACAGCTGGGAAGACAGAATGGACATACAATTTCAGAACATAGCCATTCATTCATCTATTTTCCCTGACCATGTTTGTGTTATGAAAGAGTAAGGGATTTCTAAACAAATGCCTTCAAGTCATAAAATCTGATCCTCTGGCAGAGGGTGGGTGTGGCCAATTGCTTTAGTAACAAGTAGCATGTGGGCTAGAAAGTTTTATTTGTCTTTTAAAAACTAGCATTATCTAGCAGCCTCTGGCCTCCTTCCTAATAGTTATTTCAAAGCATGTCAAGAATAGTGCAAGATATAGGAAGAGACTCTGCTACTCTTAAGAGCTTTCTGTGCATATCTTACTTACATGAAGTTCTGTAATCAAAACAAGTTCTCCTATCTTGAACCATGGTACTATTATTTCCATCTCGTCAGTAGCATGTGTTTAATTTTTCTTACTCAACATTGTGAAATGAGAGTCTGTTTTATTCCTTCTATTATGAAAGTCTAAAGGTTCAAATCAGGTCTGTGGTCTCAGCAGCAAGCATGCTGAACTGCTGATCCACCTTGATGGCCCAATTTATAGGTCCTAATGTTTGATTTACCTGAGATAATTTTTTTAATCTAAATCTTAGTAAGTTGGGTGATACAGATATAATTATGTCTAAACTTTTCCTAGTGCTTTACATTCTAGTGATTTGTATTTTTCTTTAAGCTAGCAAAAATATCTGAATATTAAATAAAATGTAACTGTCAGGGGATTTATTATTAGTTTTATAGTGTAAATTTTGTAGCTTACCATAATGTTCTCTTTGCATGCTTACAACTTCCTGAACCTCTAAGAATTGGTCCACAAACAAAGCTGTCTTCTAGTTCATTCATCACAACAATTCTGGCGATAAAACTTCCATTTCTTTGAATGTCTTAGAAAATAGCAAATCTCTGTTTTATTTCTTTTTAACAAAAAATATGACACATTCCAATAATTCTCTTTGTTGTCCCTGATTATTTAATAGCAGAACTTTTATGAAAATATTTTAGTATGCTTTATGGATGAAATTGTAAATAAAAAAGAAAACCTTTCATTTCTTAATGAATTTTGCAATTAAGCGTCCTAATTGTTATATTGCTAGTCTGTATGGTATATGCTACTGTAAGTTGATGTGAGATTCCCCTCTGTATGCTGTGAATACCATTGGTTAATAAAGAAACTGGGTTGGCCTGATAGGATAGAGTAGAGTTAGGTGGGGAAAACTAAAGTAAATGCTGGGAGAAAAAGGGCAGAGTCTAGAGAAGCCACATAACTCTGTTGGAGACAGATGCCTGGACTTTAACAAGTAAGCCTCAGCCTCATGGTGATAGACAGATTAACAGAGATGGCTTAAATTAAGATATAATAATGAGCCAATAAGAAGCTAGAGCTAATAGGTCAAGTAGTAATTTAAATAATATAATTTCTGTGTGATTGTTTTAGGTCTAAACAGTTGGGAACAAACAAGCAGCCTCCCACAACAGTAAGTACTTCATATTTTAGCCATTAGCCCTAAATATTTTGCACTAGGAGGCTTGATGGAGATTAATCTTTGGTTTCATCTTGGATTTCTGTGAGGGTTAGAATTCTTGAAAGTTCATTAGGCAAGTTATCTCTTTTTAGAGACTTTGATACACAGTGGTGTAAAATAGTTCTCATAGCCAACATGTCTGTAGCTATGTCCTAGACGTATGTGCATGACCCTCTAAATGCACAGCCTGAACTGGTAAATCAGATCATGTTTCTTTTTTCATGTGTAAACTCATACAAATGACTCATTCAGTGACTAGGGCAAACTGCTATCTGACAGTCTCTAGAGAGGATTTTGTCCAAATTGGCAAATGGGCCTGATTCCACTGTCTGCCCCAAGTCAATTCCTGGGAGAATCTAAGACCAAGTGCATTTACCAAAATGAGCACTTTGTTAACTCATCAGTGATAATATTTTAATTTTTTAAAAAATAGCTTCTAAAAGTTACCATAAAGAAATGGAAACATCACATAACATGATTTGGTAATGAAAGAAATGCATGGTTATGGGTTTACAAAAAGTTGGTACAAGAATATGATGTCTAATATTATTAAAGCACAAGGATTCTAAATAATATCTAGGCAGACTACCCTGTATTCTAAAAAATGCCATGCAGAATAGAGGTATTTATCTTTTGCTATTCTTCCCCTACCTTTGCTTAACAGCAATTTTGTATTTCAGACTATCAGCAATATAAAAACAGCTCACAAGAGAGAGAGATAAGATGTGGAATACAAGAAGATTAGAAAAAATAAGGAATCATTCAAGGAACATAATTGCTGTGGGCAATATCATGTTAGCTATAATACATATATTTTTTGAGATAATCAGCTTTTAATTGGAGTTTCCATATAGGGAAAGTAAAATGTGAAAATCTGCTACCATGATAAGAAGGCTTGCTATAGAAAGCAAGAAATATGGGGCTTTAGGAAGAAAAAAATCAGTGAGTATACAGAAATGGAAGAGTATGCTAAAAATGGGACATCCTGAGAAAACTGGCCTGGTGGGGGCAGACTGTGTAGAAAACATAGAATACAATCAGAATGAAAAATCCTGCTGATGTTTATAGCATTTTCAAAGCAGAGTTTTAATATTTCAATATAAATACATACACACAGTCATGCACACAAAATATAAACATGCAAAATTTGGAAAGTTTGGTATATCCAATGGCAATAATCATGAATAAATTAGTTAAATGTGTATCATGAGTTCAACTTTGTTTTAAAAATAAAAACCCAGAGTCAGATATTAGGGGGTTAAAGCTATGTTTGTGCTATGGGAATGTATGGTGTCTCTTACAGTTGTTTAAGATATTGGTAGAACAGAGGACAAAGTTAAGGAAAAAATTAGGACAAGAGAATTGAGGGGGGTGCATCTGACCTGTTTAAGGTGGATCCTTCAATTCAGCTCCCTAGAACTCACAAGACTTCTTTAGGTTTGTGAAAACAGAAGTTTTAGACATATACATTGCATATTTATGTCAGAATGAGTGTGACAGATATTTTTGCACAAGGAAATTATTTTTAAGACTATGGAAGGCAGCATGAGAGAGAAATTTTATAACTTGTATTTGTCCTCACACCTTTATATTTGTAGGTCTTGTATTTGTATTTGTATTTATATTTGTATTTTACTAAAATTTGTTTGTTGAGGTTGTTCTTTTAAACTGACAAAAGCTCTCAGCTGTCAAACTCCATCAGAGATCTTTCAGAAAGATAAAATTTTACTTGAGTTATTGATTAAAAACAATAGAGAACTTACTTGGTTGTCACCTAGAGCTATTCCTCAGGGTTCTCCATGGACAATGGGGGTCATATTTGCCTTTTGCTGTTTAGTGCAGGGCGTTCCAGGCTCCAGAAAATCCTGTAGGCTAAGAAATCTGTAGCAAGACAAGCCTACCTAGACCTGAGCAGCTAGGCTGTTAATTCCAGCCATTCTGTCCACATCTGGAGATCTTTAGTTTAGATGAAAGACTGTTCTGTCCAGTGGCCAGTGCTTAGCAATTAAAGCAAATTGTGGATGGATGTTGTTCTGTGCCAATCTGTCATCTGTCTTTTTTGGAAGAAATAGAGTGCTACTGCTAGGGGCAAACCTGTCTCTTTTTGTTATGAAATGTCTTTTAATAATTAAATATTTAAGTACCATATTCCCCAGATCTCTGAGCAGTTGAGGGCTATTTATCAAATATAACTACGATATAGAATCTGCGTGGTGTGCTGGGTCTGAGCTTGACTGTACTGGTTCTCAACTTAACAGGTAAAGCAGGGCTGGATTAAATATACAGTATTTTTGTAAGAGACTTAAAAGTACATACCAGTTAAAACATGAGACTTATTGTTTTTGTAGTCTGAAATGAGATGCAGTGAACAGACAATTATAACATGTAACAGTAAACATTGGTGCATTTAGGTTACAGGTATGAACACAAACACACATACACACAGAGTGAACAGAAATTGGGTGAATAGGATGCTCTTAGTAGGCCCTAACAAAGGCATGTCACTGCACAAAACACAGTGTCAGCAAGAGGATTTAGAGACAGAAAAATAAGTAAACCTGGGGACCAGGCAGGTACCTCAGCAAAGGTGGCAGAACTTGGTCACCTGACCTGGTTCTTAGTTAAGATGGCAGCAAAGTCTCTCCTTACCTCAGTTAAGATGGCAATAGGTCACCTATGTTATAGAGTTAACACTGGGGAACCAGGCAGTAAAGATGGTGGAACTTGCTCACCTGACCTGGCTGAGACAAACAGAGAAAGGTGAAGAGAAGAAGTGGGGAGAAAGGAGAGAGAGAAACTGTCTCAGAGAGAGAGAGAGACACAGAGAGAGAGAGACAGAGAGAGAGGTGGAAAGGAACGGACTCAGGCTGGAAGCTGAAGATCAGCTTTCCTCGGTGCATGCCAGAGGGAGTGGACGTGGCTTGTCTCTTAAAGGGACAGAACAGACCATTACACCTTAACTGAAGTTAGCCAGCTAATTATAAAGATAACATGGAGTTATATAAGCAAATGTTTTATATCAAAGATTAAATGACTCATATGAACAAAAAAGAGATTTTAAAAGTGTTTTTACAAAAAGATTAAATTTGCATATATATACATATTTATAATTATATAAGGTACATTACTTGTTTTTTTTTTTTTTTTTTGCAACTTCCAAAATTTAATTGTTCTGCATCCACTAATTTTACCCAGCATGTCAGCTCATTTAGGAGTATAGCTTTAGGGTAGATTTTACTACTAATGTAGCTTGAGGTTATAAGGAACTAGAATAAAACACTGATGTTAGTACATTAATATTTTCTTGGCCACTTTAATGGCTGCATTCTTAAGACTTTTAGGTAGATTTATTACAGTAAGCTTTTCAGAGTAGTATAATTTCATTACTCGAGGTAGATCAGATTTTACTTTCTGAACGTCAATTATGTCTTTTTTAAATTTTATTTTATTCTTTTTTAATTAAAATTTCCGCCTCCTCCCCGTTTCCCATTTCCCTCCCCCTACTCCCACATATTGCCCCCTCCCCCATTCCCCTCACCCTATCCCCATTTCTCTTCTCCTCCCCCCACTCCATTCCCCCTCCCTCTCGATACTGAAGAGCAGTCCAAATTCCCTGCCCTGCAGGAAGACCAAGGTCCTCCCACTTCTATCTAGGTCCAGGAAGGTGAGCATCCAAACAGGCTAAGCTCCCACAAAGCCAGTTCATGTATTAGGATCGAAACCTAGTGCCATTGTCCTTGGCTTCTCATCAGCCTTCATTGTCCACCATGTTCAGAGAGTCCAGTTTCAACCCATGCTTATTCAGTTCCAGTCCAGCGGCCTTGGTGGGCTCCCAATAGATCAGTTCCACTGTCACAGTGGGTGGGTACACCCCTCCTGGTCCTGACTTCCTTGCTCATGTTCTCCCTCCTTCTGCTCCTCATTTGGACCTTAAGAGCTCAGTCCGTTGCTCCAAATTGGGTCTCTGTCTCTACCTCGATCCATCGCCAGATGAAGGTTCTAAGGTGATATGTAAGATATTCATCAGTATAGGATAGGGTCATTTCAGGTTCCCTTTCCTCAGTTGCCCAAGGTACCAGCTGGGGACATATCCCTGGGCACCTGCGAGCCCCTCTAGAGTCAAGTCTCTTGCCAACCCTAAGATGGATCCCTTAATTAGGATATATATTTCGCTGTTCCCATATCCACCCTTCCTATATCCCAACCATCCCCTTCCCCCAAGCTCCCCCCATCCTTCCCTTCTCACCTTTCTCACCCCATTTCCCCTTAGCCCCATGCCACCTCACCCACAAGTTCCCAGTTTTTGCCCAGCAATCTTGTCTACTTCTCCTATCCAGGCGGATGACTATATGTTTTTCTTTGGGTTCACTTTCTTATTTAGCTTCTCTAGGATCACAAATTATATGCTCAATGTCGTTTATTTATGGCTATAAACCAATTATGAGTGAGTACATCCCATGTTCCTCTTTTTGGGTCTGGGATACCTCACTCAGGATAGTGTTTTCTATTTCCATCCATTTGCATGCAAAATTCGAGAAGTCATTGTTTTTTACCACTGAGCAGTACTCTAATATGTATATATTCCACACTTTCTTCATCCATTCTTCCTTTGAAGGGCATCTAGGTTGTTTCCAGGTTCTGGCAATGACAAACAATGCTGCTATGAACATAGTTGAACAGATATTTTTGTCATATGATAGGGCATCTCTTGGGTATATTCCCAAGAGTGGTATTACTGGATCTTGGGGTAGGTTGATCCCAAATTTCCCGAGAAATCGCCACACTGATTTCCAAAGTGGTTGCACAAGTTTGCATTCCACCAGCAATGGATGAGTGTGCCCCTTATTGTTAAATAATTCAATTAAGGTAAAACATTTCAAAATACTTTAATTTGTAAAACCTTCTGCTCTCTTAAAAATTAGAAGCATTTATTGTTGATATTCTTAAGTAGTGTTACTGCAGGTTTCAATTTATTTAATTGGTAGTAAATCTCCCAAATAATTCTATAATAGAGTTTTTCTTTACAAAAGATAACTCAAAAATAAGCAAACGAGTGACACAAGTGCCCACCTATGCAGGTAGGAAACACCATCACTAATTTCTCCCAAAGGAACTATCTGAATTCTAGGACAGGCTAAACAATTAAAATGGAAAGATAATGCACACACCTGTTATAAGTAATATGCCAAGTGAGTCTTAATATCAAAAGCTATTGTACTGTGCTTCCTCAAACAGATTTGACTACTTTAGAAGATCTAACTACATGGTCAAATAACCAACACTGCCATATAAAATTAAACATTGTTAGCAGTATCACTTAGAATTCAAGAAGGCAACCCAATTGAGCTTTCCTTTCCCAAAGTCATATTCTGGAGAAGAATGTAAATTTCTGATAAATAGAGAAAAGAATTCTTTAATTGTCTACCTCTATCTTTTTTTCTAATACATATGTGAGTCTATTTCCACCTTTTCTGAAAGTCAAGGAGTTTAAGATTGTTCAAAATTGTTCACAACAACCAGGGCTACACAACCTGACCCAGGATGTGGTTACTCGGTTCTTTGGACTTTAGGGTGGCATGTACAGGTAGATCCACTCCATCCTGACAGATGGTCAAGATATGCTAGCTTACTTCTGTTCCTTCTTTTGAATAAGGAGTGAATTGGGAGTGGCTGCCTTGGTCTGGGGTCAGTTCACTGCATAAACAATAGAATGCTAATGAATGGATTAATGGCTTGATGACTCAAAGTATTACAGTAATTAACTGTTTAAGTTGTTTTTTGTATTATGTTAAAGAAGTCTTTTGTTGCCTTCTTCCTCCTTTTGTATGAAGATATAGAAGTATGTGGGAAATTAAACTTAGGGATTTCAGTATTCACTGGAACACCCTCCCAGTACTCAGTACTACCCCATGTTTCTGTGTTATTATTTTCACTCGCCTCTTCATACTCTTTACTAACTTTTCTGATCTCAGTGCCTCTACCCTAGAAAGTGGTATTTTTGTTGAAGCTGGTCTCCAACATATTTCCCTAACAACTTTTGTCTATAATGCTATTTACACAAGATATTCCTAGTATATTGTTCATGCAAGAGGGTATGGATTTATTCAGAAGCTTAAAAAACTGAAGAAACCATGACATCATAGTCCTCACTTTCTTTATGAATTCATTGGTACTAATAGACATTGCTAATAAGTTGAAAATCTGAAAGATCGTATTTCTCATTTTTTCCCCATGAATTTGAATATATATAATCACATGAATATGTGATTATCTATTATATATGATTATTTATAATATAGTATGTACATAAGATGTATATATATATATACATATATATAATTACACACACCTATGACTTCATATCTGGTTGTGCATGTATGATTTAAATTGTACTCTTTGATTTTTTTTTGAAAAACATCAATGGTCAGATGACTGAGGGAGCTCATTCTTCACTTCTCTTGTGGATTTAGTTTCCAATTTGCACTGAAATCTCTGATTTCACCACAGCTTTTGAAAAGTTTCAAATAAGTCCTTCTTTCCAACTGTGAAATTATCCACAGAGATCTAGCCTTCAGTCACTAACCACACCAGATGTAAGATTTAACTTTTTGCTTTTTCTTCTGCCACGGCCTGTTTCAAAGTAGATGGATACAAAATAGAGGGTATCAGTTCCCCATGTCTATACCTCATCCACTCACAAAGCACATCACATTCCAAAATCTCAGAAGGAAGAGAAAGGCTATATAAAATGAAAAATATTAGTGATTTTCAGAAATGTGAGAGAGCAAATTTCTATCAGCTTGGAAAACACTACACAAACTTGAAGTACAGTAAAGTCTTATTTTTCTCTGGTAACAAAAAATGGATATTTTACTCCTTATGTCACCAGAAATGATATTCTTAGTCCACATATACTTTGACGTGGCAGACTCTGGGCTGTCACCTGTCCCAATCATTTGAGAACCTTGACTTTCCATAAATTCCTGTGATGTTCAACTGTCCACAACATTATATGAACATTCTTCCCGCCTCTATTCTCCAACACTTCTCTGGGGGAATCCAAGCAGCATGTTTACTTGTAAGAACGTTATTCTCCATCCCCAAGGTTTTACTTGCTTTTTGCCACACTAGTTATAAATTACTAGGCTTGCCCTGTGAGTGTTGAAAGAGAAAGCATGGGACTGACTTTCATTCATAAACTCCTGAGGTTGACAGCTTCTTGGGGGTGAGGGGGGCTGTATGGTTTGCATCTTTATTAAACATCGTGGTTCTTATTTCTTGATTCTTCCTAGCTTATCATAAACTGTATTACTAACACACAATGCGATCAGGATTTTAAGAAAAGTAAGTTGCAAACAAAGCTAAATTTGAGAACTTAAAAAATTAAACTAGTAAAAAATGATATCAGGAATTAATTAGTTATTATGAAACAAATTAACACAAAGGCTAATTAAATAAATTTTAAAATGCATGCAGACATTTAACCTATATTTCTTCCATCTTAGTCACAAATAATGTGGTTAACTTTGTATCTTTATGCAATATACATTATATATAGTTATTGGCTATATGCAATATTTCAGAATTTAATACAAAGATAAATTATTAATTTTATGTAATATAGTCCCATTAAATATTAATTTTAATAATTATATGAGATTTAAATAGTCATAAACAATTTAATTATTTTAATATATAATTCAAAATTTGTTTCTTAGGGGCATTTGAAGTTAATGAATATTAAAATAACTGAAGTATGGTAGTTAGAATGAAACTTAAAGGCAATAATGAAATGTAAAATCGAGAGTGTCTCTCAATTCTATGTAAGAATTGAGAAAAAGATACCAGAACAGCCATCTTTTTTTTTTACTATGATTCTTTGTTCAGCATATTAATGACACACAGTAAGTTGTCATATCTGTGAAGTTAAAGATGCAGGGACTGTAACAGGAGGGATACTTAAAGCTTTTCTAAAGAGATTATTCAACATCCAGAAAAGTAGAGTTCCAGAGTTCCACTGGGCTGTGTTCTGACAGCACTGGTGACATGCACAGAAGCAACCACTTACATGTACAGTCATAGCTCATCTTGACAACATATCATCCCTGTAATAGGAGCCAGAAGAAATAACAAAATTGATAAGAAATTATAAAGTTCCTATGTTGTTTTGGCACTAATCTCCTTAGAACCTTAAAGAGGACTCTAGTTACAATCTCTCTATCTCAGACTCCATGCACTATACTATATATATATATATATATATATATATATATATATATATATATATATTTGCCACTGTACTTAACATATATGCCAAAATTTTACATCCAATGCAAAGCTTTGTGTATCTGTCTAGAACCATATCTCATTCTAGTGTTTGACAATACCAGTAAGTTCTGTTTAATAATTTATTCATGAAAACACTTGGGAACTATGATAACACCTTCCCTGCACAAGCAACCATACACATTTTACCCAGTGGTGCTTTGCTTGTTACTGCCCACATTCTTACCCGAATGCATTGCTGTCCCCTTTGGATTTTCATCTCTGACTAGTGAAGTCATGAATATCTTCTCATTTATCCGTTCTTTCTCATGGCATACTTATCCCCTGTGAAAAGGCTTTCATAGATGAAAATTGCCTTATTTCATGATGGTGGCTTCCCTTTGTAGGAAGAACAACCCAAATCCCAGTGTTCTGTACTGGTCTATCTCTCCCTCATAATTTCTTTTGGAATCATTTGTTCCACTTTGTTTGTAACTACATGATTTGAGAATGAATTTCTTCAACCAAACATCTTTTTTGCCTCCCTAATTTGACACCTGATTTTCTCTGTAGACAGTAGAGCCTGTGGCAGATCTATCTAGCTCCCATTGGCAGATTTGTCTCACAGTGCTGGTCTCACCTTTGCCTATTTTATTTCATGCCACAGGATTATTAAGTCATTCACATGAATGTATAATTGGACTATAAATACTATGGCACTCATAACATTAAGGACACTTTAAATAGCAAAGATATTTGTCTGCCACATTGCCAACAGTCTGGAAGAGTGCTTGAAAGACTAGTGCTCAGAGTTTGTTGTTATCTAACGAATAGATAAAGACATATTATACAGAATCATGAATAACTATAAACAATTTTATGTATTCCTTATTATACCCCCAAGACTCTTCTTCAGCAATCATATATAAAGAAATGAGGATTTTAGACAATATAGGTTTTTGTCTATGTAGTTTATGGTGGCCTTAACCCTCTAATACCTTGGCCTCATCCATGATACCCATGTGTAACATAACTAACTTATATATGTGGTATTTATTTTATGTAGGGAGGGAATGGAGGAAAACTATCATGATTCATATAGAAGAACAGAATATAGGATTAGCTTTGATTATTAATTTTTTATATTGAATCATTTCACTCCTTGCAAGAAAAACATTGCAAAAACAGAAGAGGACAGAATGGGAAATAGGCTAATTAATAAAGATAGATTTCATTTGGCCTATTATTCAGTAACTACTACATTCTTAAGGAATTCTATAAAAACTTTGTAATCTGTCATCAATTCTCCTCAAGTGAGGGAGAAGAAGATATTTAAAATGACCTATTTGCCTATATTACTTACTTGAGCATTGCCTTAACTACTGTTCTATGTTGGTGTTCTTTCTTTTCTGAACATAAATAGAAGTTTCTCCCTTGTACTTTTTAAGACCATGGTGTGTCACATCAGGAAAGGGAGTGTGGATTAGTTATTTATGCTTCTGATATCTTTCAACTCACTCAAGCCAAAAAATTTCACATGGGACAGGGTTCTGAGCTTTTGTTCTCTTTTTCTCATGGATAATTAAAAAAGGACTACAATTTAGGGTTCAGAGTATGCTGATACCTAAAAAAATGCCATGATTATATTTTCTTAAAGTTATTGATAACATAATGATATTTACTTTTCTTATGTATTTCTGTCCATAGACAAAGGAAAGATAGAGAAAGGAAAGAATTAGCAAAATGAGTAAAGAAGGAAGATAAATTAGAGGCTGCCTAAGGAAGAAGAAAAATTGGTTAGACTTCATGTTTTACACATGAAGACTTTGTTCTGTAGCTAAAGCTAGGGGTTTTTTTTTTCTCATAATTTTTAACCTTTAATTTAAGTTCAAAAGAGAGAGGAATGCCATGTACCCAAAACCACATAACAGTTTTCATTCAACAGAGTGACAGCTTGCTCCTAATATTTTGGCAATTAAAAGATCTGTGTAGGAGGCACTGTTTTAGCCAACACGAAGTTCTTTGCCTTGGTGACTGTGCCATGCATGTCAATGCTCTGACCTGTGTGTCATTAATCTGTCGAGAGACAGACAATTAATTACAGGTGTCCCTCTAGGAAATGAGTATTCCTGACTTACTTGAAGAAGTGCATGTTTTTTAACAAGCTTCCCTGCATTTTGGCATTCATACAAGTATGTTCACTTATTAATGATGCAGTGTGCTATAAAGCTGCAGTGCTTCTGAAAATTTTTGCCACAGCTCTAATATTTCCTATGTTTCATCTGCAAAACTTTAAACAAATCTCTTCAAATTTACTAAGGGCTACTCAGGGATGCTGTTATTTAGAGACAAACCTTAAATATTTTACAGTACAGATTATGTAATTTCGGATAACTTTCTGTAAGAAGACAAAAGTGAAATTCTTAGGATAGACTGTATGAAAATAATGTTGCAAAAATAAATAAATCAAAATATTTATAGCTCTATTTTTAATATTAAAGGTCATATCAATAATATAAGTTATAAAAAATGCAGAGATATTTTGAGAGAATCTTGGTAAATTGTAGAATAAAACTAAGCAAAACAAGAAAAACATTTTAAGTTCATATGAAAGTTAGTTTTAACTTCATGTTCTAATTCCATTATTTATAAAGGAATTATCATATTGCTAATATCAAAAAAACAAAGAAAATCCCTCAATTGTAACATGACTTTGATGATGCATATTTCAAAGGCAAATTGTTTCTAACTTATTTTTCTATTATCTGAAAGGCTTTCTGTATCTCTTCTCATTGTGCCTGTATAAAAAAGGCAATAAACCTATAAGTAATATTTGTATTAAGCAATATCAATACTGTACAAATCTGAAGCTGTCTCACCACTTTTCAGCTGGATGTGGAGATACATTTCAGTCATCCTACCCTGATGAAAAAGAATTAGAAAGTCAAGATCATCCTTTGCTACACAAGGCTCGGAAGAATGGCTTACATTATTTGAGATGCTGCCTTAAAAGCAATCAACTCAGTGAGGAAACAGGGAACTTGCTATATAAACCAAAAACATGAGTTCAAACCTCACAACAAACATAAGAACAAATGAAAGAACTGATTCTTAAATATTGTTCTCCACACATGAGCTTTGGCCTATGTGCAACTTTTGTTCACATACGCACACACAAATACACTAGTAATAATGATGATGTTAATAATAATAATAGTAACGATAATAAGAACATTCAAAAATAGAATGAAAAAGTCTTTGGGTCTAGTTCACCTCCAGGGACTGGGCTAACTCACTCAGTCTACCTTGGGGCCTAACTCTTCTTATTATTACTATCTCTATAGTTATGCCAATATAGTTGCAGAAGGAAAATATATTTCCAAATTATTAATTTATTTTGTAAAAATAGATTATATTCTCATATAATATATCCCAATTACAGTTTCCCTTACCTCTCTTCCTCCCACTTGCTCACCATTTCCCTGCCTTTCCAAATTTACTCTTTTCTTACACTATTAAAAAAGAACAGGTTTCTAAGAGATACAATCAAACCATAATAAAATAAAATATAATAAGATAAAACAAAAACAATCACATCTAAGTTGGACAAGGCAAACTAACAGAAGGAAAAGAGCCCCAAAGAGAACAGGAATCAGAGAACTACTCAGTCATATACTAAAGAGTGACATAAAAATACTAAGTGAATTCTGTAATAGATGTGGGGGATCTGGTGCAGACACATGTTAGCCTTGAGCTGCTGTTTCATTCTCAATGGGACCATATGAGCTTTGCTCAGGTGATTCGGGGGTCTTGTTTTTGTGTCCTCTGTCCCCTCTGATGCTTGCACTCCTTCTGCCTCCTTTTCTGCTGTGGAGTTTCCTGAGTTCTGAGGGATGAGATATGACAAAGGTGTTCCATTTGAAGAGAGAAGAAAGGGATTATATAAGCAAGTGGGTTGAGAACATACAGAAAAACCCACAGAGAAAGGTGACCGGAGCTTTTAGGAGATCAAGGACTCTAGACTGACAACTAGGGAGCCTGTATGGGACTGACGTAGGCCCTCTGCATGTGTGTGACAGTTGTGTAGTTCAGTCTGCTTGTAGATCCCCTAGTAGTGGGACAAGGATATGTACCTGGCACATGAGCTGGGGTTTTTGAAACCTATTCACTACGATAGGATGCCTTGCTTAACCTTGATGCAAAGGTTAGGATCTTGATCCTGTCTCAACTTGATACCCCATGCTTTGTTGACACACATGGGAGACCTTACCCTTTCTCAGGAGTGAATGGGGGTAGGAAGTACATGAGGGGAGAGAATGAAAGGAGAAGAGGGAGGAGAAACTGTGGTTGGTATGTAAAATAAATTTTAAAAAATGAATAAAAAATAAAAAATATATACTACTAATTTCATATGGGCAAAAAAAGATTCAACTCTAAGTCATATTCTTTATTAGTGATCAATGGGAGAAAGTTCAGTCTACCAGGAGAGGAACCACCCCTGTATTAGTGGCCTTAGATTCTATAAGAAAACAAGATGAACAACATGGGGAGCAGTGTGACAGCGTAAATGAATGCAGACAGATTATAAAAATATATACATCTTTAATAAGGAAATAGACTTACAGGACCACAGGTTCCCACAGAGAACAGGAAAATCAGAGAAAAGGGGCTTCTGGGATCAAGCCCAGCAGATTTATCAGTAAACATTAGCCCGACGCGAACACACCCCCAATGGGTGGGGCTATATCCCTACATCTCCCCCTTTTGTCTAAATAAGATAGAACTAAACCAAATACAACTATATACAATAATAACAAATAATAAATATAACAAACAATATTGAGAACAAAAGTTTTGCTAAACATTCTATCTCAAGGAGTCTAAATAACATAAAGAGTAACTACAATTATATAATCTTTCAACTCTGTCAAAGATCTGAGAAGGGAATAAATATTACTTAACAAACGAGAGATACCCAAAATGTGCAACAATTGACAGAGACAACTGACTACCTGGGCAATCACCCAAAGTCTCGTTTGCAATGTTGAGTCAACCAACTTTGGCTAAGGCCTAACAAAACTGACATACCATTCTTAGAACTATCCTACCCTGTCTTGGCAGGATAAGACAATGCTGTTTCATCCACTTAGGGATATTCTGTATCTTTGTCATAAGTTGAGGTATGGGCTTTTCTTAACCCAAAGGCCAGTTCTACCAAGAAGACAAGCTCCCAGTGGAGTGTCTTTGGTGCTCAATGTTCTCTCGGGAGTAGAATGGCGTTGCTAGGAGTAATTGCGTCTCGTTGGCACAGAAATTTTAGTTTAGATTAAAGGCCATTTTCTACAGCTCTTCGAAGAGGCTGAAGATCATACTCTCTATACTAAATATAATCTCTATGTAACTAAAAGACCTGATTAACTTAAAAATAAATATGACAAACATATAATTCTCAATACCTATCTAACTTGAAGACTAAAAGAATAAACAACTGCGCAATATATGAAGACAATGATCTTCAACTGTAAACAATGTCATAGTATCAGAGGTAGAAATGTACATTGTAATATGGTAGATGTATCAATATAATATAGACAAAGTTATAGCATACTCATACAAAAATAGAGGTAGGAACACTCACATTCAATATTCAATATATCAATATACAAGAAACAGTACCAATACAATTTTCTATAAACAGTAATTCACAAATACCAATCATCCCATAAAACCAGTTAATCCCCTTCTTCTTCCTCTTCTTCTTCTTCTTTTTTTTTTAAATACCCGTAAGTCCATAAAAATATCACCCCATCCCCTCAACCCTAAACCAACCACTAAAAGATGTCCTAACCCTGAGGGCAAAATCTGTTGGGAGAGGGGATGTCATCCTCTAAGATTGCTTCTAGCTGACATGGGGGCGACGTTCTTCTTAGGGGGTCTTGTGAAAGCAAATGATGGTAAAATTCCCAATTTAACCTTTGACCTAAGAAAATTGTAACTAGTCTCAGAGCATTTTGAGAAGGTCCAGCCAGATTGTTGTCAAAAATGTGCACCATTCGAAATTGTTTCATGTAGTTGGTACCAAAAAACAGGTCTAATATTAGCGCTTTAAAAAAAATTCATGACGTCATAAAAACCAGATTGAGTTGATGTCGTGGGGCCCCATCTTCATCCTGGAAACTTCAAAGATTACTGTAGGAAAATTTGTTGCTTGTTATGGGAAATTTAAACATTAACAACAAGGACATATACTGACATATAAAGAAAGACACAGATATGAGGAAAGGCAAAGAAAGTTTAAGATATATATATATATATATATATATATATATATATATATATATAAGTTAATACTTACAGAACATGTCCCTCCATCAGTAATTAAATATTCAGGGTCCCTTAAATTCTTTGAAGATGGGTATTTTCCTGTGGAGATAAGAAGAGAACCCTGCCCCCAACCTATCTGTATTACTTACCATCAGTATGATCGCCATCCATGTGATTAAATTGTTATTTATCTTTCCCAACTGGCTTCTCTTCATCAAAACGAACCTTTATCAATTTTGACGATATCCACAATTTTTCCTCACCTGTGGAGACAAGAGCAAATCCCCTTCCCCAATGCAGCAAATCTCCTGGCTTCCATTGTGAGGTCAGCACATCCTTGAAATAAACTGGTTGATTTAGTTCAGTAGACTTTTCCATTATCCAATGTCTTTCTGCAGCCAATGTTCCCTTCTCATTAGCGTTGAGAAAATTCAAGGTTAACAAAGCATTATGTAACCTATTCCTGGGGGTGTTTTCCACCCCTTTCTGTTTGTTCAACATATCCTTTATAGTTCGATTTGATCTTTCTATGACTGCTTGACCTGTAGGATTGTATGGTATACCTGTAACATGCTTGATATTGTAATAATCAAAAAACCATTTCATTTTTCTAGAGACAGAAGCAGGACCATTATCTGTCTTTATTTGTGTAGGTATACCCATGATAGTCATGACTTCTAATAAATGAGTGATAACTCAATCAGCTTTTTCTGACCTTAAAGCAGTTGCCCAATAAAAGCCTGAATACATGTCAATGGTGTGATGAACATATTTTAATTTGCCAAATTCTGCAAAGTGGAACACATCCATCTGCCAGATTTCATTCCTTTGGGTGCCCTTTGGATTAGCCCCTGCAGGCAGTGGCATTTGGTTATAGAAAGAACAAGTAGGGCATTTCTTTACAATCTCCTTATCTTGTTGCCATGTAATAGAAAACTCTTTCTTCAAAACTTTGCTATTAACATGATGTTTTTTATGAAATTCAGAGGCTTGTAGCACACTACCAATCAATAATTGATCAATTTCTGCATTACCTTGTGCTAGAGGACCTGGCAGACCCGTATGGGATCGGATGTGTGTTATGTACATAGGGCAAAACCTGTTCCTAATCAAATCTTGCACCTGGATAAACAAAGAGGTTAGTTCTGTATCATCAGGTATAAATTCAACAGTTTCAATATGTAAAATAACTCTTTCTGCATATTGTGAATCAGTAACTATATAATAGGTTCTTTAAAATCTCTTAGCACCATAAGAATGGCATATAATTCTGCCTTCTGGACAGAATCATAAGGACTTTGTTCCACCTTACCCAAGTCTTCTGATTTGTAACCTGCCTTCCCTGATTAATTTGCATCAGTATAGAATGTATGGGCTCTGGTTATTGGAGCATCATGGACGATTTGAGGAAGGATCCAAGAAGTTCTCTTTATGAAGTTAAGCCTCTTGCTTTTTGGATAGTTGTTATTAATGTCTCCGAAAAAATTAGCACAAGCTCTTTGCCATGGTTCATTATCTTCCCATAATTTCTTTAGTTCATCAGCAGTGAATGGCACTATAATTTCTGCTGGGTCTATGCCTGCTAGTTGACGAAGTCTCAACTTGCCTTTTATAATTAACTCAGAGACTTTTTCTACATAAGTTTTCAGTTTCTTACTTGGTTTATGTGGTAAAAAGATCCATTCCAAGATAATATCATCTCTCTGCATTAAAATTCCTGTAGGGGAAATTTTTGATGGTAGTATGACGAGAATACAATTGAGCTCTGGATTTACCCTGTCCACAAGTGCCTGTTGTAATTTTTCCTCAATCATCGTCAGTTCCTTTTCTGCTTCAGCTGTTAATTCTCTGGGACTGTTTAAATCTTTGTCACCATCCAAGGTTTTGTTCAAATGAATTATTAGATCAGGTGTTATCCCAATAGCTGGCCATAGACTGGAAATGTCCCCTAACAGTCTTTGAAAGTCATTAAGAGTCCGTAGGCGATGTCTCCTAATTTCTGCCTTTTGTGTATTAATTTTTTGCAAACCTATTTTATAACCTAAATAATTAACAGAATCTCCCTTCTGAATCTTTTCAGGAGCAATTTGCAATCCCCATTTAGGTAAAAGTATTTTTATGTCTTCAAACAGTCTGTTCAAGGTATCCATGTTTGAATCGGATAACAAAATGTTGTCCATGTAATGATATACTATCGATTTGGGAAATTTCTTGCGTATTATTTGCAATGGTTGATTCACAAAATATTGGCACAGGGAGGGGCTATTTAACATACCCTGGGGGAGGACAGCCCAGTGGTACCTCCTCGAAGGTTGAGAATTATTATAAGTAGGCACTGTGAAGGCAAATGTTTCTCTATCTTCTTTTTGTAAAGGTATAGTGAAAAAACAATCCTTTAAATCAATAACTATGAGAGGCCATCCTTTTGGCAATAAAGAGGGCAAAGGAATTCCAGATTGCAGAGGGCCCATAGGTTGAATAACCTTGTTGATAGCCCTGAGATCTGTCACCATTCTCCATTTACCTGATTTTTTCTTAACCATAAATACAGGAGAATTCCAAGGGCTGGTAGATTCTTCTATATGTCCAGCATCTAATTGCTCTTGTACCAACTGTTCTAAAGCCTGTAACTTTCCCTCAGCTAAAGGCCATTGCTTTGTCCATATTGGTTTCTCAGTCAACCATTTTAAAGGCAAGGCTGTTGGTATCTCTGAAGGGACATTAATTGCTTGTTCTTGTACAGCCCAAATGGCTGGTTTTCTCCGTTTGTAGTATCTTTTAATATTATCCCCAGAAATATAGGCTCTAGAAGTAGCAGGAATGTTAATTTGGGTATTCCATTGTTATAATAGGTCACGACCCCATAAATTCATTGCAATATTGGCTACATATGGCCTTAATTTTCCTATTTGTCCCTCTAGTCCTATACATTCAACCCATCTCATGCTCTGCCTTACTCGAGATAGGGTTCCAATTCCCAGGAGCTGAACATTTGCATTTTGAAGAGGCCAATATAGATGCCAAGATTCTGGGGTAATGATACTTACATCCGCACCCGTGTCCAGCAGGCCAGTAATAAAAATGCCATTTATACACACTCTCAGCTTTGGTCTTTGATCATTTATAGAAGTTTGCCAAAACACAAGGACCTCATCTTTCTGATCATTATTGCTTGTAACAGTAGGCATGGGGCTTCCTAATTGTCCTGACAAGTCACGTTCTCTGTAGTAACTGGAAATGACTGAACCATGTTTGCCATGGGGGCCTGTGAGGCACCCCCTCTCACGTTTCCTCTCTGTATCAGGTTGCCTTGTCTATCTCTTGTAGACCTGCACTCATTCGTCCAATGTCTGCCCTTTCCACATCTTCTACATAAACCTGAAGGCTGAGTCCTCCTATTTCTGTTATTTCTAGAAGATGCATTATTATTATTTCTGAAAATCCGTTGTCTACAATTCCTTTTCATATGACCCATTTTGCCACAATTAAAACATTTGGTATTCTGATGTCTCCTTTTACCATTGGAAATTGCTTCTTCTACCCATGCTTCAGTGCCATAGTCAAATGTATCAACATTCAGTGTATGCAAGACCCATTCTTTCAATGGCGCTGATCTGAGCTTTAAAGGTCCCAAAATCCTTTTGCATTCCACATTTGCATTTTCATAAGCCACAGTCTCGATCATTATACATCTTGCTTCTGGGTCAGATATCCCTATTTGTACAGCTTTAGTTAGTCTTCGTAAAAAGTCACTAAAGGGTTCTTTCTGACCCTGTTTAACTCTGACAAATGATTCCATTCTCTGTCCTGGGTCTTGCACCCTGTCCTTAGCCCTTAAGGCTGCTATAGTACACATGGAGAGTGTGTTTTTATCCAAATTAGCTTGTTCCTGAGGGTCAGAAAATAACCCCTCTCCTAGAATTTGATCTAGGGAAATCTCAATTCCCTTTGCTCTTTCCTGCTGTTCTAAAAGTCTAGCCTTTGCATGATTAAGCATTTCCATTTCAATTGCGGTCCACTCTCAAGGACAGCAGAGCTCAGTTGTAACCAGTCAGAGGGCGTGACTTTATTTGTTGTGGCCCAAGATCTTAGCATCTCTTTAAAAAAAAGAGGCATTCATCCCAAAAGTCATTACAGCTTGTTTAATTTTTTTTTGAGATCATTCATACAGACATGTTCCCACGTATCTTCCTTGATGACCCTAGGGTTTCTGGATCCAACCACTTTCTCTGTTATTACTACTGGAAAGGCAGGTAGAACTGTAGGTAGAGCTTTGTGGGAATTGTCCTGGAGAGATTTACCCACAGATGTAGTTAAAATTTGCCTTTCTATCTCTTGCTCTTCTTCCTCAGAATTTAGAAATTCCTCAATCTTTTCAATTCTACTCACCATTGCCTTCTGTAATGTCTGAATCTCCTGTCCAGAATTATGTTCTAAAGCCTTCACTGAGGATTCTAAAGTATGAAGTTTGTCCATTAGAGATAACATCTCATCTTTAGACATAATTTTTATAGCATAAACCATGCCTTCTTGTATTGACAATCTTTCCGTCAATCTGTCATAAGCTTTAGACAAAATCCGATTGTCACATTCAGCAGATTTGATTCTCTCAGTTAATGTTTCAGTTCCTACTGAAAGGGACTGAAGCTTACAATCCAAATCAGCTGTTCCCTCTTCCATAGTAATGAATTTCTCCTTAACATCAGCCTGTACCTCTTCTAAATTTTGTTCAGTTTGTCGAGTTGTGTTAAATAAAGATCTGTTCTCTGCCTGGAGAACTTAAAACTGATTTTTGAGAAGATTGTTGTCATTCTCAATTGTTTTTAAGCGTTCAACCTCGTCTCATAAAGACTTTATCATATTTCTATTATCAAACCATATAGTACCAAGGAAAACTATGAATCCCAGAAAGATCCATATCTGTGGGCTGACAGACACTTCTTGTAAAATCTCCCACATGGTACAATTGAAAAGGCTGTTAAAGTCTTGAATGGTAATGTTTTCAGACATTTTTCTTATTTATAAAAGAAAATTATTTACCTGTAATGACATTTTCTTGCCAGTGGTGGCGAAAGAAATGCACCTGAGTCCACGTGGTCTAAGCCACAGCCGGTCTGAAACAATTAACTCAAAACAAAAATTATTTTACTGCCTGACAAGGGAAGGGGTTACTTTGTCTGCTGCTTTGGTGGCTTTTGCTTCAAAACCGCAAGTGCTTCCGTTAATTCAGGCAGTGAGGCTTTGGAAGACAAGCAGGGAGCGGTTACCTGCTCTGGCCCGAGTAAGTCTGAAAGAAGGGGCAGGCCCACCGTAGGCGTAAGGGGCCGAGTGGGGGTCGCTGCTCTGCGACTGTATTGTGGCATGGAATGGGGGAAGGGAAAATGAGCAGGGAGCGTGCTGTGAAAGCTAGCAGGCTATGTTCGCCCAATTGCACTTCCTAAGCTCTGGTAACTAGCTTGCTCGCAAAGAATGGGAAAGATGGAGCTTGCACCCCCCCTGTGCTGTGGCGGGGACAAAATAGCCCGACGTTGGACGCCAAACGTAATGGCGTAAATGAATGCAGACAGATTATAAAAATATATACAGCTTTAATAAGGAAATAGACTTACAGGACCACAGGTTCCCATGGAGAACAGGAAAAGCAGAGAAAAGGGGCTGCTGGGATCACGCCCAGCAGATTTATCAGTAAACATTAGCCCGAGGCGAACACACCCCCAATGGGTGGGGCTATATCCCTACAGAGCAGGTCAGTAGGCAGCCTACCTCCATGGTTCTATATCAGCTCCAGTCTCTAGGATCATGCCTTGTTTGAGTTCCTGTGCTGATTTTCTTCATTCTTCATTGATGAACATGCTCTGGAAGTATAAGCAAAATTAATCCTTTCTTCCCCAATTTGTTTTGCTGTGCCCAAGTCTAGATCCCGAGAGAGACCACCAGAATCCAGTCATGTCCAGAATGCAAAAGCAAGGTTTATTCAGAGCACAAAGTCCAAGCCAGGCTGGGAGCTCAACCACTAACTATGACATAGCACAGTAGAGTGAAGCTCCCTTTCTCAATTGGGGCTGACATATATAGGCAAAAAACACAAACTGGGTTTATTTTGGGTCAAGGGAATTGGTCTTGCATAACAGCAGATGTGAATTATCTCTAGCATAAAGCCCTCCCCAAAGCAGTTGCTTCACTGTTCCCTGGTAGACCACAGAGCTGGGTGTTGACAGGTGGCCAGCTGCCAGGAACATTCTGTGGATTGTGCTTAAACTCAGTGTCCTAGGTAGATATCCTGTTTTCCAACTAGCTCTTGACATTGCAAAGTTTTAAAAATTCTCCATATCCTTATATTTCCCCCTTTTCAAGTATCTTGGAGAACCAATCTCGGGTCCCCTAGGGCCAGGCAGGTGTGACATACCTTTCTTCTCTAACATTGAGGGGGTCATAACTTCATTGGATCATCAACTGTATCATGCCCAATTTTCCCTTTATGAATTATACTAACATATTTATGATGCATGGTCAGAATGTTAACAGCAACAGGAATATTTTTATGGGTTCCATTAGCCCAGTTACCAATGTTGTTAGCCAAGGGGACAATAAAAACCTGGACTCAAACCATCCTTGGAAAGTCTTACATTTCTTTTGTCTGTGCAATAAACCATCCTGTAATTTAGCCATTGTTTGCATAATCACCCCTGATTTATTGGCATAGAAGCAGCATTCTTCTCCCAGGGCCATGCATAGGCCCTTCTGCTGAAGAAATGACAGATCTAGTCCTCCTCTACTTTGTAAGACCATCTCAACTAAGCTGTCTAGGGAGGCCTCCAGGCTCAAAACTGATGACTCCAGGTGTTGGATGTCCTCATCAATGGACTTATATAGACTCTAGTATCCAGCCTGTTGGGTGACCAAGGCTGAATTCCCTGTGCCTAATCTTGTCAACCCTGCCCCAAGGAGGATGGGCAAGGTAAGGGTAGTAAAGGGCCCTCTGTTTGTCCTGAGAAGGGGAGCTGTTGACCCTGGGGCTAGGAAATTGGCCTCTTGGTAGATCACCTTGGGAATGAGTCTAACTAAGATGCAATACTTTGAAGAGGTGCTAAGTATATGTATATGTACACAAGGAGTTAGGCCAGTGGAACACACTCACCAGGTGTCTTGGAGGGGTAAAATGTGCTCCATTTGCTGCTGACTCAGGGCAACTGAATTGTTGCAATATTGTCTTAGACTGGGGGGCACCTCTCAAAGGCAGGTGTCATAACCTTATATTTCTGGCAGGGTGAGTGAGACCTGAGATTGCCATCTGCAATGGGAAGCTTCCTGGGTGATGGTGATATGATCAGAGATGACGGCAATCCCTTCCTAATATGGGGGCTAAGCATAAAGGCAGAGCCAGCAGGCAGTGGTAAGATTAGGGGCCAAATTATTTGAGAATCCAAAAGACACATCTAATAGTCTTAGTAGTCTGTCACCTGAAGGTGAAACCGGTGCAGGGGTATGGTATCGTGGAGGGTGAATGCAGGTTTGGGGAAAATATCTCAGGGGCAATGTTTCTGGAGCTCAAATCTCCTTGGGGTGGCTTGAAATAATGTTTGGGCCTACAGAAAAAGTGGTTAGCTGGAAAAACCAGGCTATAGAGAGCACCCTGTAACCTGGACCAGTGAGTCATAAAACAGCAATCCCATATTTTTGGTGTTACCCAGTCTGCATTTTTACTTTTGGGGGTGAACTTAATTGTCCCTATGGGACCTTGAAGAGAACTCTGGGTATATTCTCAGGTGACTTGGATTAAGTCCTGCTGATGCTGTGCCCCCCACCCTTGACTAGCATTGGTCTTGCATCCTCATTTTGTGCAATAAAAATCTTCCCTCACCCCACATCCTCAAATTTTTGTGTGTGTGTGTCCATTGACTTAGAGAAATCCCCAGCACTCCACTGAGTGAAAGTCCAGTGTGTATTCAAAGGGTTTAAAAGTCACTGGTAAGAGCAGGGAACCAGAAGCTGAGGGAAGCCATGATAACAGCCCTCAACAAAGCCTCTTCTTCCCCGGGAATGTATATAGCCCATGTCTCCTGTACTGGCTGATGGGGGTTGTTTAGTGGCAGGCAGTCCCTGACTTTCGGCATCTGGAGTGGAAACAGGGCCAACAGCAGGAGCAAGGTTGCCATTGTGGTGAAGTTTTAATAACAGGGGTTTCTGGGATCTAGGTGTGATTTCTAATTTTCTTCTCATGGTGAATGATAGAATAGCCGAACACGGGTGTCGTGAACTCAGGGTGCGTGCAGTGCGGTGTTGAAGTCATAGTACCAAGACCTGATCTCCAGGCTGGAAGCTATGCGACTTAGGGGGTAAGCAGTAGACTAATTCTGTTTTAGTCTTGACCATATCACGGTCCTTTTGGCTAAGTCTATTTCCCCCGACTGCTGTAATTAGCTCAGAGCATAGGCTGGGGATGAGAGGGGGAGGGGGTGCCCATGCGTGATCTCAAAGGGGATTAAACTCAATTGGTAGGGGGGTTCCTAGCTCTAAACAGAGCATAGGGAAGGGGGCCCACCCAATCTCCACCAGTCTCCAACGCTAATTTGGTGAGGGTCTCTTTTAGAGTCCAATCCATTCACTCAACCTCTCCTGAATTCTGGAGCCTCTATGCACAATGTAATGTCCATTTGGCTCCCAGGGCAGCAGCTATTCTCTGACTTACCTGAGAGATGAAAGCGGGTACATTATCTGGCCCAGTCATGTGTGGGACACCAAACCTGGAAAGAATTTTTTCAGGAACCTTTTGGGTTACTACATACGCAGTCTCATGTTTGGTTGGGCATGCCTCCGTCCAGCCTGAAAAGATATCTACAAAGACTAGCAAGTATTTATAATCATATTTGCCTGGTTTGACTTTGGTGAAGTCTGTGTCCCAATATACTTCAGGGCGAGTTCCTCTTGCCCAGGTATCTTTGTCTCCTCTTGTCTGTTAAGCATTTACCCATTGACACGGCCTGGCATTTTTTTTTATAATTTGATCAATCAGCTGACTGGCATGTCTAATCTTTAAAGATGACCTCTGGAGCAAGTCCTTGAGTCTTTTGGCCCCTATATGGGTGGAGCGATGGATCCAGTACAGTAAATGTTGGCCCATCAATTGTGGGAGGAGGATTTTCCCAGTTGGGAGATGCCACCAGCCATTTTCTTTGTGAGCCCCCTCTATTCTGGTAACCCAGGCAGTTCTGCTTGTTTGTAGCATGGAGGAGGAAGGGCATGTGGGCGTGGGTTTATCTAGACTGGAAGAGTGAGGTGTGGAATATCTAGGGCCACCTCCTTGGCTGTTTTGTCTGCTAGGTTGTTTCCTTTGGGGACCAAGTTGGTCCCCGTCTGGTTGCCTGGACAATGCATCACAGTCAATTTTCTGGGGAGCCGTAGTGCCTGTAGTAAGCTTGCCTGCTACCTGTGTAAATGTTAATCTTTTTTGTTCTTTCCCAGGTTTAAGGCTTTGGTTAGGGCTACTAGTTCATCCCTCTGGGCCCATGTGTCGGGTGTCACTGTTTCTGCCCAAATCACCTCAGATGTCATGGTGAATATTGCCCCTGCATACCTGCGTCTATACGGCACGTAGCTGCTCCCATCCGTAAACCAGGTCTCTTCTGCGTCTCAGAGAATGGTGTCCTGAAAGTCGGACTGGATGCAATATACCCATGCCAGGATTCCTTCAAAATCATGGAAGGGAACTTTCAAGTTTGGGTCTGGCAGTAATGTGGCCGGATTGAGTGTGGTTGGTACCTGAAAGTTTATTCTAGAAAGATTTAACAGCAGGGCTGGATAGTGAGTGACCCTGACATTACTCATTCAGCCATCTAATGGATGTTTTAGGATTCCTTCAATGGCATGTGGGGTAGCCACTGTCAGATTTTGTCCTAGGGTTAGTTTGTCTGCATCTTTTACCAGCAGCGTTGTGGCTACAATGATGCATAAACATGGGGCCATCCGGCCACCACGGGGTCTAGTTTCTTTGACAAATAGGCCATAGGTCGCTTCCCGGGCCTCATAGTTTGGATAAACACCTCCTTTGCTATTCCCCTGCTTTTGTCTACAAACAGAATGAAGTGTTTGTTTACATCTGGTAGTCCCCAGACCAGGATTTCTAGCAGCTTGCATTTCAGGGTTGCAAATGCATTTTGTCTCTCCTCTGTCCATATAAAGTCCTGGCTTCCTTTTGTGGTCTCATATAAGGGATTAGCGATCTCTGCAAACCCAGGGATCCATAGGCGGCAGAATTCCAGTGTCCCCAGGAACTCCCTAACCTGTTCGGCTTTTGTGGGGTCTGGAATTTTTAACAAAATCTCTTTTCTGGCCTCAGTCAACCATCTTTGTCTCTTTTTAAGAACATACCCCAAACAGGTTACCTGTTATTGACAGATCTGGGTCATTTTCACTGATGCTCGATACCCCAGTTCTCCAAGGGAGTGTAACAGGTTTTCAATCCCTTTCATGCAACTCTCTCAGTTTGCAGCAAGCAGCAGGTCATTCACATATTGTAACAGAATCACCTCTGGGTTTTGGAGTCAATATTTCCCCAAGTCCTCGTACAATGCCTCATCAAAGATGGTGGGAGAATTTTTTGAAACCCAGAGGCAAGCGAGTTCAAGTCAATTGTCCACTAGTTCCGATCTCTGGGTCATACCATTCGAAAGCAAAGTAGGCCTGGCTCTTGCGGGCTTGTGGAAGGCTGAAAAAGGCATCTTTGAGATCCAAAACAGTATACCATTGACAGTCTGGAGACAAGGTGCTCAACAAAGTGTATGGGTTAGGTACAGTGGGATGAATGTCTATCACCCTTTTGTTTGCTTTCCTCAAGTCCTGCACTGGGTGATAATCACTGGCCTGAGGCTTTGTGGCTGGTAGCTGGGGCGTGTTCCTAGTGGACCGAGTCAGTTTTAGGACTCCCAGCTTTAGGAGTCTCCGTATATGAGGAGTTTTGCCCCTTTTAGCCTCCAGTGGCATAGGATACTGGCAGACTTTGACAAGTTCCATTCCCACCTTGATCTCAACATAAATTGGGGCCCTATGAAGCACCAGTCCCATGCCTTGTCTCTGCCCATGCCAGAGGGATGGAGCCATCTTCTATAACAGGCTCTAGTACTGTCAGTTTTTGATAGAGTCTATATTCATTAGCTAAGTCCCAGGTGACCAATACTCTAATTGGCTCCCCTTTTGATGGACCAGTTTTGCTCCTTTTTCAGAGAATTGAATTTGGGCTTTCATTTTAGACAAGAGGTCTCGGCCTGGTATGGGGTAGGGGCATTCAGGTATTACTAAGAATAAATGGGTTACCCATCCGATTCCTAAATCCATTGTTCTTCCCTGGACCCAGGTCTGTCTTTTGGACAGAAAGCCTCCCGGAGTCATGAGCATTGAACTTTCCACTCTGGTGTCTACCATGAATTGAATTGGTTTCCCTTCCACCTTTAAGGTTACCCTAGGCTCGGGGAGGGGGACGGCACCCGGTCTCTCCTAGTCCTTGTCTTCCTCCATGGTGGTCAGGATGGGAGTGTGTTTCCCTGTTCTGGCAAATGTCTCCTTTCAGCCCCTGATTTTAGGGCATTCTCAAGCCCAATGCTCTTCCTCCTTGCAGTACACACATTGGTTTTTCCCCAGCTTAGGTCAGGGTCTTCTCTTCTGTTCATTAGCCCTTTTATTTTCTATTCCTGCAGCTAAAACTTCTTCCATCTGTGCCTCTTGTCTTTCTAGGATTTTGGTTAAATTTTGGCTTGCCTTTTCTCTCTCTTTGTCCTCTCTTTCCTGCCTTTCTTTTTCCTTTCTCTTTCATCTCTCCTTTTTTGTTTCCCTTTTATTATATACCTTTTCTGACACTGCAGCCTAAGTCCCTCAGTCTCTTTTCCCTTAAACATTCTAGGAACTGTAACTTTTTCTTGATATCTATTGCTGCCTGATTTACATAGGCTAGAATGATAGCCTGCTGTGCTTCTTTAGACTCCAGGTCCTATGGAGAGAATTGTCTAAAAGCCATAATGAGCCTATCCAAGTAGACAGCAGGGCTTTCATCTACTCTGTGTCTAACATAAATTCTGGCCATATTTGTGGGCTTGCTAGCCACAGCCTTGAGATCTGCCAACAGAGCCAGGTGGCAGATCTGGGACTCTCCTTATCTTCTGCCATGCTGTAGTCCCAGTCTGGGTGTGTTGCTGGAAAGGAGGCCACAGCTAGGACTGGGTCAGCCATATGGGTCCCATTGGGCCAGGGACTGACTTTCTTGCATTTTCTAGGATTCTGTTTCTTTCCTCCATGGTGAAGAGGATCCCCAACAGTTGTTGGTAATCATCTCAGGTGGACTGATGCATGATGAGTGAACAGTTTCTAATAGGTTATTTAAGTCTCAAGGGTCCTGAGAGAAAGGAAGGCTTTAGGCCTTCCAGTTATAGAGATCACTAGTGGCGAATGGCCAGTAGTAGAAAGGTTGATTCCCTTGGATGTCTGGGGGGGGGGGGCATCTGGCTGGAGGGAAAAGACTATGGTGGTATCAGGCAGCCCCCCATCTGACTCCGGGTGGAGTGGGCTGCCCACTGTGCCTTAAGTCTGAGGAGTACAGGTCCCCGTACTCCTGTTCCTTGGGCTGTGATGGGGATTCTGGCGGCTGTGATGGGGATTCTGGCTTTGCTTGTGCTGAAGATGCTGGTTGGAGTGAGTAAGGAGGGGTAAAAAGTTCTTCCTCAGGAGTCCCTCCCTGAAAGATTTGAGGCTCCCCCTTGGCCTGACTCTGGAGGGATGCTCTGAATAGAATATAATAAGGTGTTCTTTATTAAAGGAAAACTCACAGATCACAATGAGGAACAGGAACAGTATCCCACATCCAGGTAGGGCGAGTGGGGAGAGAGTGAAAAAGTGGACCCAAGGCTATGCCCAAGATGGTTCAGCCTCGCAAAGGTCATTCACTGAAAAAGGGTGCCCATCACATCACAACAATAGAAATCTTATCTAGACACCTTTGGTCTTTAACTGTATCAAAACTAATGACTCCTTCCTCAGGTGTAATGAGGCCCATTTCACAAAGCAAGGACTTCTCAGGAGTAAAAGGGACATCTTTGGCATGAAGTTTAAAGAATTGTTTTTAGAGCATGCTAATAATGTAAAAAGATAGAATAGATACTAATAATGTAAAAAGATGGTTCATGAATCTAAGCTTTACACAGGAAGCAAAAATACATTTGTAGAATTAATAGTTCTAATAAAATAGGATACTAGCTTCTGTTATTATATAATATTCAAACAGTAAATATACATTTCAATTTATTTATTTCTGTTAGGAATTATTAGATAAGACATTGGAAGAAATAGAGTATTAATGAAGTAGCTTTTGTGGATATGTTACTATGTATTTTATTTTTCGTTTATTTGGCCAGGATTTACTGTTAGAATAATAACAGATAACATTCACTATGTGCTTATTTTAGGTAATACATCTTTCTTAATATTGTCTCATTTTTTCATCTTCATTTATGAGACAAATAATTTTTAATACCTTTGATTCAGATTTTAAAAAGCTGTGGCAGAAGAAAGTTAATGCATTGTAAATTCTAAGTTATTCCTATTATAGTATTAAATCTAACCCAGTAAGCCTGCATCTGACCACACATTTTGTTTACAGAACAATAATAGTTAATATATGTGCTCTGCATTCAAAGGATCTGTGCTAACAAAAGATGGGAAAGGTTTTGCCTATGTGTGACATACACGTAATTGTCTCTGAGAATACAGAAGTAGAGTCTTGCTGAAAAATGTTTGAGATGAAGTTAATTTTTCAAGGACTTACATTCTCCCTAAAGGTGGTAAGGACATAGTGACAACCTTAGTCCTGAAAATCATTAAGATCAACAAAATATTAACTTGTTAGCATCATATGGCAATTATACTCAAAGCACATAGCAGCGAGTGACTACTCTCACAACAGATACATAATAAGCAAAGCACGGATTCCTGAGCCGTAAAAGTTGGGATCTCCTAGGTAACTGAGAAGCTAGCAACACATCAGACTGGTAGTGGTAATAAATTTAGTTCAGAAACATAATGCAAAGATGTGTAATGGAACCAGAACAGCCTTGCACATCTGAAAGTAACAGAGCACTGACTTTTGTCAAGGAAAAGGATTGAGTATATTCAGAATAGAATTTCAGCCTGAGAAAAGGAAGATAAAAGGAAGAAGGCAAATGAATGTTGTTTTGTTCATGCTTAACTAAAGTTATAAGGATGAAAATCTATAAACTTGCATCCTTAGTAATGATAATGTATTTTCATATTTGTTCAAAAGGCTAATTTCTGTAATATAAAACCTATTGAGTCATTTAATCTTTCATTTAGAAGTCTCTTTGAATCTGTATTGGTTATCTATTCTGTTTAAGATATCATTCTAGAAACCTTAATGGATACATTGATGAAGACAGTCTGTGATCTGTCTTATAATCAGTTTGCATTTTAAAGGCAAAGTAATGACATATTGGTCAGTACCAATTCTAATCCATTTGAATCCAAGGAAAACTGGTTGTTAGATATCATGAATTGAATTTTAATTATAGGTAATTTGACTTATTCAAAGATGTTTAGAAATAGAACCTAAGGAAACTATACATGTATCTCACATTTTTGGTTGTGAATCTAGCTGCTAAAGACTGGACCATCTCTCTAGTCCTATATATATTTATATTGGGTATTGTGTCTCTCAATGATCAAGAATTCCCTTTGGGCAGAGGATTGACGTGGCTACATCATACACCATATCAGGGCTTAGCTGAGTCATAGTGTCTGTAACCATGCATACGCACACGTGGGTCATTCAGGGTCCTTTAATATTCAGGTACTTTGGCCTAAGGGCTTGTCTGCACATGCATGGCTCTAGAACCTGAAAATGCAGCCTTATTTGTGGCTGAATAATTACAAGCAGATGTTGACATTCTAATATCTAAGAAAACAATTTTTTTTTCATTTAAAATTTTTTAACTTTACACACTAGTCATAGTTTCTCCTCTGCAGATTGAAGTTTCTGCCCCACCTGGTCCCTCAGTCATTCAGTTCCAAATAAACACAGAGAGTATTACATTAATTATAAACTCTTTGTACTGTTTCTCAGGCCTATTACTAACTAGCACTTACAACTTAAATTAATTCATAATTCTTATCTATGTTTAAGCATGTGGCTTGGTACCTTTTCTCAGTAAGGCATTCTCATCTTGTTTCCTTTATGTCTAGAAGATGACAATGTCTCTGCCTTTTCCCAGAGTTCTCCTAGTCTGACTGCCCTACCTTTACTTTCTGAATGGATACTGACCAGTCAGTATTTTATTAAACCAATACAAATTATATATATTTATACTTTATAAGAGCATTGCCCCACAGCATTTCCCTTTTCTTCTTTTCAAAACAAGAACCCTGAATCTAATCTCTTTTGTTTAATTATTTTTCCTGAACATTATCAATAACAACTTTTGACCAATGATCTAAACAAAGACAAACAAACATAATACATTTTTTGAGACTGTGGGTATATTTTTCTAGTGAAAGACCTGGATAAATCCAGACCTCCCCAGCAGGAAGAAAATGGCCAAAAATCCAAGCAGAGAGAGAAGAATCAAAGATCTAGGATTAGCTGGTTAGTGACTGTGTTTCAGGAACTAGCTGAAGATAAAGTTAGATTGTAATCTTGAGAATAATCTTGAGAAACAGGGAGTTTCCCCCTTGTGATTGTCATTGTAATGTGTTTTAGGAACTAGCTGATTATGACCTTGGGAGTGGTCCTGAGAGGCAGGGGGTTGCCCCCTTGTAATCTTCACTGGTATTTTCGAAATTTTCTGTGACACACTCCCTGCCAATTCCGGATCACTGGGCTGTGGTTTCTTCCCTTAAAAATCGCTTCTCCCGGTCACTCAGGTCGAACTCTTCCCCTGCGTGGGTTATAAGTCTCAGCCCCAGTGCACTGGTTCCCGTCTCATCTCCATCATTAAAGCCTCGTGTGACTGCAGCAAGGACAGTCTCTTGTGAGCTACTGGGGGGGGGTCGTGTTATCCCGAGACTTGAGTGAGAGTCTCTCTGGCACTGGGGGTCTTTCACTAGTTTATTTTCTGCTGACCGTGTGTACTGGCAATCTTTGGGGGACTCTAAGGAAATTTAGGATTATGGTCAAATCCTGACTGGAGTATTATTTGAGGCTAGATCACCTTAACCAATCACCTTGAAGCTGTTCTGGATATAGTACTCAGAGGAAACTGCAACAGAGTTACTCTGAGATATTGAAACATCTGGGACTTCTGCTCCTAACATAGATTCTTTCAGGGAGTCTTCCTTAGTCAAACCTGAATTTTCTTAAACCACAATGAATCCAAAAACTCTCATTTCCCATGGAAGTACAAGAAGAACCTATTTCCCAAAGAAACATATCTTTTGACTTACCTTTTGAAATCAAAATATGTTTGAAATAGATAGGTTGTTTTAATTAAGCAGCATTTATTATCAAATGTCTTTTAGCAGCTGTTGCTCCTTCCACAGCAATCAAATAATTCAAAGAAAAAAATAACATATAGTATCCAAACTCCCTGTGTCTTTTCTATTTTTATGTAATTTGTCTATTATTCTATTTCTTTTTTGAAGGACTTTATCACTTTTCTTTTCTTTCCCAAGCCTACATATGTTTTAAATACACTGTAAACTATGTAGAGTTATTTTTTTCATCTGTCTGTCTTTAAGGTATATCTCTCTTTTTTAATGACTATACAAGTCTTAATCTGCTCAACAATATGTCTAGGATTAAAGTAGTGGCTTTGGCATCTGACTTGCCCCCTTCCTTAGCTTCCTGGGAATCTAACTTCATGGTTGAGGTACTGGTAGAGCCACATTTATTGCTGCAACTCTGAGGAGTTTCTAAGTCCATGCCACCACCAAGAAGCATACCACCGACTGCTCATATGCACCATTTAAGTCGTTGGTAGCAGGGCTTCTTAAAATAGCTATGCAGTTTTGGGCACTAATGCTGAGTCAGGAAACCTCTCTTAAAATATTCGTGCCTCTGCTTGCCTCTAGCAAACAGAGTCCCAACTCCTGAGAGAACGCTGCTACCAAGAAGGTGTGCATGACTATGTTCTTCTTGTCTAGAAACCTTTCCCAAGCTCTTTTTGATTTTATGTGGATGTAGCTGCAAAACATTGGGTGCCATTTGGACCTGGAAGTTTCTTTCCCCCATCCACTTTCCAAAAAAAAAAAACACTCAAAAGCTGAATATTAATTACAAGCTGTTTGGCTGATGACTGAGGTTTCTTACTGGCTAACTCTACATATAAATTAATCCATTTCTAATAATCTGTGTATTTTCACTTGGCTTACATTTTGTTTCTCTGGTGGTTGCTGGTGTCTCTCAGACTCCACCTTTTCCCCCTTTATCTTTTCTTGAATTTCCCACCTGGTTCTATTCTCCCTGGCAATTAACCAATCAGCTTCTTTATTAACCAATGGTAACAAAGCATAATCATGGCATACAGAGGGGGATCCCACATCAGCTTTTCCCACTTCCCATTTCCTCCATCTTACCACCCACATTCACTTCTCAGAGGAGGTAAGGCCTCCTTTGGGGAGTCAACAAAGTCTAGTATACCAAGTTGAGGTAGGACAAGGCCCCTTCTCCCTCCATCAATGCTGAACAAGGTATCCCACCATAGGAAAAGGGCTCCAAAAAGGCAGATCATGAAACCAGGATAAGTCCTGGTCCTACTTTTAAGCACCTCCAACAGATCAAGCCATATAACTGTCACCTACATGCAGAAGGCTTAGTTCCATCCCCTAGAGAATTCCCAGATCTTAATCCAGTGTCCATGAGCTTCCATTAGCTCATATCACCTGTCTTTATGTTCTTTCCATTGATAATCTTGACCCCCTATCGTACTCATAAGATCCCTATTTTCTCTCTTCAACTAAGCCTCCAAAGCTCAGCTCACTGCTTCTGCTACTAGATATATATTCTTTGATGACAATTAGGATAGTCACTAATCTGTTTATAGGAGAAGGCCAATTAAGGTACCCTCTCCAGTGTTGCTCAGAGTCTTAGCTTGAGTCATCCTTGTGGATTCATGGGAATTTTCTTTTTTTTTTTTTTTTTTTTTGGTTTTTCGAGACAGGGTTTCTCTGTGGTTTTGGAGCCTGTCCTGGAACTAGCTCTTGTAGACCAGGCTGGTCTCAAACTCACAGAGATCCGCCTGCCTCTGCCTCCCAAGTGCTGGGATTAAAGGCATGCGCCACCACGCCGGGCTCATGGGAATTTTCTTAGCACCTGGCTTCTCCCTAACCCCCAAATGGCTCCCTACATCAAGATATCTCTTTCATTAAAACTAATTAGAAAAGATAAAGAATAACATTTCATTCTACCAAGGGATCCATTAATCAGAAAAGGATTATAATACCAGACTTTTATGCAACAAACTCTGATGTTCCAAATTTTATCACAAGCATAGTAATGTAATTAAAGACCCAAACCTAATAATAGTAGGCAATTCCAAAATCCTACTATCTGCAATAGATCATCTTAACAAAAAAATGAGTAGAGAATCCTCAGCATTAACTGACACCTCACATCAAATAGATCCAACTGACATCTACAAAATACTGCACCAAAATATCTAAGCATATACATTCTACTTAGCAGCACAAGAAACTTTCTGTAAAATAGGTCATATCTGGATAATACCAACCCTTAAAATATGAAAAAATAAAATTGTTCTATGTATTCTGACCATTATGCAATCAAACCTAAAATCCACAGCAAACAAAACACTAGGAAATTCATGAGCACATGGAAATTAAGGATTGATTAATAAATGATTATTAGATCAAATAGTAAATGAGAAAGAAATCAAGAATTTTGGAACTAAATGAAAATGAACACACAACATAATAAAACCTCTGGGATGTTATATATTTAGCTATACACTGAATTTCATGTATTATAGGTATCTTTAGGTAGATACTAATGCCTCATGGCTTTTTTCTATCACTCTTACTGTTATTTACCCTTCTCTTTCCTTTATCTATATGCATGTCTCTTTTCTCCTTACATTTTGTGTTTTGTCATCTGGATTGGCAATGTAATTCCCAAGACCTAAAGACCACCAGATAAAACCTCAACACAGGCATAAGAAATCCCCTTTTGAGTTTTGGTCAGGGTTGGCACTTCACTCCCAAGACATGTACATGGTCTTGCTATTGCCCTTCATTGTCTCCTAGAGGTGAAAGGTAATAGCAGTATCTTTGTTGCTAAAGCCACCTTTCATTTCAGATAAAAGGTTCAGTGGTGCTTGATCTGGTACTGATATTGAAGTCTCTTTCCTTAGGACTAATTATTAGGGTACCAGAAGATACAATGAGAGTTTCCAAGGGAGGAATGCAATCAACAGTCCTACTCAATCATAATACATATGAACCACATGATAATTAGCATGGCACTAGTGAGAAGTAGTGATGTCATGAAGGCCTTAGAAAAAATCTATTACCATCACTTTGATTGTCTACTATAATTCTTTACTACTTTCTAAGTCTTATTTATATGATCACAGATAAGTGAAGTTACCATCTTTATTCAAAGAAGAGGAAATCTCTCTTTGTGAAGAAATATCACCACAGAAAACCATAACTGAAAACTATGCAGTTATCAACAAATTATGGGAACTCAGGCCAAAAATATAAGCCCATATTGCATATCCTGCACTTATGGCTCAGGAAACATTAAGGAAGAGGGAGCAGAAAGATTGTATGAACAAGAATATCAGGAAGTCTCTTGTAAAACAGTCTTTTCAAGAAATGATTCAATAAACAAAATTGGAATAGTGGAAATATCAATGAACATTCAAATGCACACTCATTTATACATAGGCAACAAATACAATCAAAGATAAAGAGATTATCAAGTTGAGGGGGTGCATGGGAGGACTCTACTTAAGGGTAGTCAGAAGGGCTGGAGGAAATAAAAGGAGGGAGGAAGTAATTTAACTCTATTTCTGTTAAAATATTTAAAAATAAAATTAAATAAACATAAAAAGAGACTGCACAAAACAAATCAGGTTTGATAGACCAGTTCCACATTGAATGGCAATGAGGAAATGCCTGTCACAAAGGTAAGCTTTATGGCATTTGAAATGTGAGCACTAGGATGTGCATGACATTTAAAAATAATAAGGACTTTATTACACCTTCTTCATTTAAAACTGTTACAAGAGCTATAAAAATGAAATTTTTATTAATAAAGAATACTCATATTTAAAAAGGGGATACATGTAATTAAAATTAAGTCATAAAATAAACAAAATAAGTAAATCTAATTTAGTATAAGATGCCTATAACCTTAGTAATTGACAGAGAGGAGGGAAAATAACAGGTCAGCATCTGCTATAGTCTCTAAAAGAAAACAAGGCAACAAAGGAAGAAAATAACAATCTAAGTTTATTATTTTCTTATTTTGCCATCATCTCCGTTCTTGAATTATTAGGATTGTGCTTGTCTGTGTAAATATTATATAAAATTAGGTACTACTAACTATGCATCTGCCAATTTCATATTCAGTAATTTCAATTTGATATCCTGTTTAAAATATTTATTTCACTCATACTTTTGTGTGAGCATGTGAACAGGTTTACATGGAGGCCATAAAAGGATATTATAACCCCTGCTTGTTTTTGAGTTGTGTTCATCCTTTATAAGAGTATCAAATGTTCTTAACCACTAGGCTATCTCTCCAGCCAACCCTGTGAAACTGACCACAGATGGAATAGAAGTATACAAAATAAAAATTCTGTCCATTAAGGATTTATTCATGAAGTTCTGGGTATTAGTGCTTTAGAAGATCATTCATAAATTAGCAAAGCACAGTGTGCCATGATGTTCTTCTCCCAGCCCCAATAAATGAATAACATCAATCCAATCTCATAAATTATAAATCCTATATCCCTGTCTAAGCCTCTGATAACAATGTCTGTAACTTAGAGGAAATCTGCCCTCCATATAACCTCAACACGTGTGATGATGAGATTTAATTGTCAACTTGACACAATGTAAAATATCCAGGAAAAAGAAGTTCTATGCTGAATTGTATAGCTATAGGTAGCCTATAGGCATATTTGTAGGAACTAACTTAATTATATTAATTTATATGGGAAGCCATAGCTTAAAATGTGTCACCATTCCCCAGTTTGGGTTCCTGGACTATATAAACAAGGGCAACATGTGATAAGAATATGCATGTTTACATTCCTTCTTTCTATAATCTTGGCTATATATGTGACTATCCTGTTTCATGTATATGCTTGAAGTCCCCACAATGGTGGATTGATTATTCCCTGGAATTATAAACCCCATAATCATTTAATTCCTTACAATTGTATTTGTTATGGTATTTATTCCAGCAACAGAAAAGAAAAACAAGACACTATTAATTTCATAGTTTCTGGCATGATCTTTCACAGTCTTGTCAGTGCACTGCAATTAGTTAAAGAACATTCACATGTTATTGATTTTATAACATTCATTTCTATTAATGTGGAATTCAAAATTTATATATTACTTTGATCAAAGCAAAAGAAGAAACACAGACACATATACATTAAGTGAAAATCTAACACACAGAATATCAATGATCTGGTGGAAATGAAGAAAATAATGTTTATGACAGACTAGGAAATATGATATGAGATTTTAAAATTCTTCCCCAATTAGAACAAATATTTGAAAATAAAATACTAATAATGGAGAATAAATGTTGTATCAAGAAATTCTTCAAACGAACTCTGGACTATATATAAATAGGTGCTACAAGAATAAATAATGCAGATGTTAAAAGGCAAATGTGAGACCACTTTAGACTCATTTTCATTCAGATTTATTTCTCAAAATTACTCTCTCCTTAAGGTTTTGTAATCCAAACCATTTTGCTTTAGTGGTGCTTATTGCTATCTAACTGTATTACTATTTGAAACTTCTAATGTACACTGGGTTATGGGTCTTCTCCTATCCATCTGCCTATTTGTGTATGCTCATCTGTGATTCGTTTTAGGTCTATCTTTAAGACCCCTCACCTCTGAAAAGCATTGCTCTTACTCTCCTGCTCATCTCATGGATGTGAGTTATGTTTGGTGTCCCTAATGACAGTTCATAGCTAAAAATTTGAATTGGATCATCTGCCAATTAGAAATGGTCTTTCATAATTTTACTTATATTTTTTATTAAAAATTTCTGCCTCCTCCCCGCCTCCCATTTCCCTCTCCCTCCCCCCACTGTCCTCCCCCTCCCTTTCCAATCCAAAGAGCAGTCAGGGTTCCCTGCCCTGTGGGAAGTCCAAGGTCCTCCCTGCTCCATCCAGGTCTAGGAAGGTGAACATCCAAAAAGACTAGGCTCCCACAAAGTCAATACATGCAGTAGGATCAAAACCCAGTGATATTGTCCTTGACTTCTCAGTCAGCCCTCATTGACCAGCACGATCAGAGTCTGGTTTGATCCCATGTTTTTCAGACCCAGTACAGCTGGCCTTGGTGAGCTCCCATTAGATCAGCCCCACTGTCTCAGTGGGTGGGTGCAACCTTCACTGTCCTGACTTCCTTGCTCATGTTCTCCCTCCTTTTGCTCCTCATTTGGACCTTAGGAGCTCAGTCCGGTGCTCCAACGTGGGTCTCTCTCTCTGTCTTTATCCATCACCAGATGAAGGTCCTATGGTGATATGCAAGATATTCATCAGTATGGCTATAGGTTTGGGCCATTTCAGGCTTCCTCTCCTCAGCTGCCCAAGGAACTAGCTGGGGACATCTCCATGGACACCTGGGAACCCCTCTAGAAGTCTCTTTCATAATTTTAATACCACATATATTTCTGATGTGGGATTCCCCTCTGTATACTGCGAATGTGTTTTGTTACCATTGGTTAAGAAATAAGGCTACTTTGATTTACAGCAGGGTAGAATAGAGCAAGGCAGGAATTCTAAGCAGAGATAGAGGAGAAAGTATTTGGAGTCAAGGAGACACCATGTAGCTGCCGAAGGAGACAGACCCACTGAACCCTACTGGTAAACCTCAAGCCTCATGGCTTTTTTATAATGATAGAAATGGGGGATTCAGTTGCTGTTTCCCTGCTTAACAGAAGACTTCAATCTGTGAATCTACCCCTAAATTAATAACTCTCTATTATACTCAATTCTGAGCTAGTGTGGGATTTCTTTTAAGCATTCTTCTTCATCTGGCATCCCACATGTATTCAGACTACACAACCAATAGATGGACAGCCTGAGGGCCTAACCAGTCCACAGCACAGAAAGTCTCCCAACCCTGACCATTTGGATTGCTTTTACCTAAGCAGTATTTTTTGTAAAACCCTCAGCACAGCAGAGCTAAATGTGTGCAGCAACTTGGAAATCTCTCAAGCTCATATACATTCCCTCCCCCACTGCTGGGTGGCATCTCTTGTGCAGCTTCTGGTTTGTGCTCCCTGCCTGTGAATTCTGGGCTTCTTGCTCCATGTATGGAATTGGTTTAATTGCTTTTAATTTGTCAAGCAAAGCAAATTTCTCAGTATTTAGCCAGTACCAAGGCAGTAAACTAAAGTGGCTCAGGACCATTTCTGTCTCCACTGGTTGCATCACTGCTAAGTGCAACTTTGCAACTATGACACCTGCTGGACAATAAAGATTATTACACCTAAAACAATTTAGTGGATCTCCTAATGGGTAATTAATAGATCAATATGGCAGACTACATTAACATTGAAACTTTTAGTAACATTTTTGCTAATACTATGAACTGTATTCTGCAAGGCTTATATGATGATGGTGATACATCCATTTATTGGATATTGGGACTCAGTTTTTTTCTTCATATTATATCCTTAAGAAAGAATGAGGTACTTTTAGAAATGATACAGTCTTTACAGACTAATAATGAACATCTAGTTTACAGGATGAATAACATCGAAATCAAAAGTTACCTAAAAACATCATACTATTAAAAAGGGTAACATTAATTTGACAGACAAAATTTAATCTATATCTAAGGGTACTGAGAAATTATCTGAAAGAATTCATACTTTTGAATTTGACAATCAAAATTGTTAAAAAGTCATTATAGGTTAGCAAACAGAGTATCTCTCCAGGATTGCAATCTGCAAACTATCCAAATAATGTCCAAGGATGAGGTGTTATCTTTAAAGGAGAAACTTCAGACTTTGGAATCTCATTTGAGGAATGAGGACCAGAGGCAAGGTGCCTCAATAAAATTATTAGAAATATATATAGGCCAAGAGATTCGGGCTTTACAAAAGACAGTAGTAAAAAGATTAGAAATGATTGGGGAAGTTATTGGAGCTGATGAACAGGGAAAGAAGGCACAAGGACAGGATTCAACATCACTAGTAGCTGTCCTAGATGACCCAGGGCTTTAGCTTCCTACACTGTAATCTACTCTGAAAAAAGCATCAAGTTCTAAGGGCCAAATGATCCAAAGAAGGTAGATATGAATGATCTAAAAGAAATTAAGCAAGCTGTTGTAACTTATGGCTTGCATTCTGCATTTGTTTGGGAGATTATAAAGACATGGGCTTCTAGCATTAAGGCAAACACCACATAATTGGCATCAGTTAGTTTCAGCAGTCCTGGATGATGGCCCCATTTGAATTTTGCATACAAATGGACGGAAATTGAAAACACTATCCTGAGTGAGGTAAGCCAGACCCAAAAAGAGGAACATGGGATGTACTCACTCATATTTGGTTTCTAGCCATAAATAAAGGACATTGAGACTATAATTCGTGATTCTAGAGAAGCTAAATAAGAAGGTGAACCCAAAGAAAAACATATAAGCATCCCCCTGAATATTAACCTTCATCAGGCGATGAAAGAAGACAGAGACAGAGACCAACATTGGAGCACTGGACTGAAGTCTCACGATCCAAAGGAGGAGCAGAAGGAGAGTGAGCACGAGCAAGGAACTCAGGACTGCGAGGGGTGCACCCACACACTGAGGCAATGGGGATGTTCTATCGGGAACTCACCAAGGCCAGCTGGCCGGGGACTGAAAAAGCATGGGACAAAACCGGTCTCGCTGAACATAATGGACAATGAGGACTACTGAGAACTGAAGAACAATGGCAATGGGTTCTTGATCCTATTGCACGTAATGGCTTTGTGGGAGCCCAGGTAGTTTGGATGCTCACCTTAATAGACCTGGATGGAGGTGGGTGGTCCTTGGACCTCCCACAGGGCAGAGAAACCTGCTTGCTCTTTGGGCTGAGGAGGAAGGAAGACTTGATTGGGGGAGGGGGGGGGAATGGGAGGTGGTGGCGGGGAAGAGGCAGAAATCTTTAATAATTAAATTAATTAATTAATAATAAAAAATGTTATTTTAGAGAAGAGGCTAACATTTTAGAACAACAGGGAAAAGCAAATTGACTTGAGACTTCCCAAGATCAAATTCTTGGTGAGGGCACTTATTTTGACCCACAGGTTTAACCTCTTTACAATGAAAAAATCTTGTTCCTGTGCCATAAAGCAGCCTTAAATGCTTAGGACAGGATTCAAGAACTAGGAAAATGGATTGAATCATATATCAGGGTTAAACAGAGCCAGAGGGAATCCTTTACTGACTTTTTTACAAAGATTATCTAAGGCTGTACAAATAAGAGTAAGAGACACACATGATAAATGAGTGGTTATTGAATCTCTGGCTTTTGAAAATGCCAACTTAGAATGCAAAAAATTACTTGGACCTTTGAGAATTAGATCAGCACCAATGGAAGAATTGATCATGCATAAAATGAATATTGCAACATTTGATTACAACACTGAATCTTGTGTAGGAGAAGCAATTTACAAAGAGATAATGAGACATTAAAATGCCAAATCTTTTACTTGTGGTAGAATAAGGCATCCGAGAAGAGATTGTAGACAAGGAAGTCCTAGGAATAATATTTCCTCTAGGAATGGCCAGAATAGGAGGACTTAGCCTTCAGGTATATGTAGCAGGTATGGCAAATGCTGACATTGGACCAATGAATGAAGATCAACAAAAGACAGACAAGGCAACCCAATACCATTGGGAAACTCCTTGAGAGGCCTCTCACAGACCCTAAAGACAAAAATTTGTCCAGTCATTCCCAATCACTGTGGAGGACATGTCTCACCAGGAATATTAAAAACAGACCATACTTTTATGGATAATGGAATAAACAAGGAGGATAAATAAAATATTCCAATAGGAAATATAAAATGAATATGCTAGCAGACTTCTATAAACAATCAAAGACCAAAACTAAGAGTACATATAAATAATATTGTAATTGTTCATTGATAGTCACAGGTGTGGATGTGAGCATGATCACTCCAGAATTTTGACATCCAAATTGGCCTCTTCAAGAGGCAGATATTTAATTACTAGGAATTGAAACCATATCTCAGGTAAAACAAAGCATGAAATGGGTTGAATGGATAGGGCTAGAAGGTCAGAGAAGGAAGCTAATATGTTGCTAATAATGTAGTAAATTTATGTAGCTGTGACCTGCTGTAGCAATGGAATACCCAGATTAGCATTCCATCAGTCACAGGAACTCATAATTCTGGGAAGGATTTTATAAGTTACTATCGAGAAAGGCCGGCTACCAGCCATTCAGGCTGTACAAAAGCACAAAGCAAATAGCAAACCTTTAGAGGTACCAACAGTTCTACCTTTAAAATAGTTAGCTGAGAAACCAATATGGGTTAAATAATGGCCTCTGACAGAAGAAAAGCTTCAGTCTTTAGAACAGCTGGTACAAGACCAACTAGATGGTCTTCATATTGAAGAATTAACCAGCCCTTGAAATTATCCTGAATTTGTTGTTAAAAATAAATCTGCTAAATGGAGAATGGTGACAGATCTAAGAGCTGTCAACAAGGTAATTCAACCTATGGGTCCGCTACAATCTGGAATTCCTCTGCCTTCTCTATTACCAAAAGGATGGCCTCTTATAGTTATTGATTTGAAAGATTGTCTTTTCAAGAAAAGGATAGAGAAAATTCAACTTATAATAATTCTTAGCCTACTAGGAGATATCAGTGGACCATCCTCCTACAGGGAATGCTCAATAGCCCCAGTGCAAATACTTTGTCAGTTAGCCATTGGAAATGGTATGTAAAGATTTTTCTAAATATATAATTTACCATTACATTAATGATATTTTGCTTTCTGATTCAAAGAAAGATACTTTAGAAGGACAATTGAAGAAGTAAAGTTTTGCCAAAATGGGAATTATAAATTGCTCCTGAAAAAATACAGAGTAGAGATTCTGTCATTTAACTAGGTTATAAAATAGGTTACAGAAAATTAGAACACAAAAGACTCAAATTAAGAGAGACTAGTTATGGACTCTTAATGACATTCAAAGATTTATAGGAGACAGTTCCAGTTTATGGCTGCCTTTGGGTTAACACTTAATCTAATAACTCATTTAAACAAACAGAAATTACAGGAGGCACATGTGGATAGGGTGAATTCAAATCTTAATTGTATTCTAGTCATATTGCCTTCCAGAATTTCTCCTACAGGAATTTTAATGCAGAGGGACAATAATATCTGAGAGTGAATATTTTTTTTACCATATAAACCAAGTAAAAAATATTAAAAACATATGTGAAAAAAGACTCTGAATTAATTTTAAAATGTAAATTGAGACTTTGTCAGTTAGCAATTATAGATATAGCAGAGATTATAGTGCCTTTTACTTCTTGTGAAATAAAAAAGTTATGGAAAGATAATGATCCATGGCAAAGAACTTGTGCTAATATTTGGGGTGAAATTAATAGCAACTATCCCAAAAGCAATAGACTTTAGCTTATAAAAAGAACTTCTTGGATTCCTTTCTAAACTGTATGTAATGCTCCAGTAACTGGAGCCTGTACATTCTTTAGTGATGCAAATAAATCAGGGAAGGCAGGCTACAAATCAGAAAAAATAAGTAAGGTAGAACAAAGCACTTATAATTCTGTTCAGAAGGCAGAATTATATACTCTTCTCATGGTGCTAAAGGATTTTAAAGAACGTCTTAATATAGTTACTGATTCACAATATGCAGAAAGAGTTGTTTTGCATATTGAAACTGATGAACTTATACCAGATGATAAGAATCATTATTCATATATGTTCAAGATATAATCAGGAAAAGGCTTTGTCCCATATACATAACACATATCCAATCCTGTACAGGTGTACCAGTTCTTCTAGCACAAGGTAATGCAGAAATTGATCAATTATTCATTGGAAATATGTTGAAGGCCTCAGAATTTCATTAAAAAACATGTCAATATAAAAGAAAGAGTTTTCTAGTACATGGCAACATGCTAAGGAGTTTATAAAGAAAAGTCCTACTTGCTCTTTCTATAACCAAGCACTGCTACCTGCAGGGAATAACCCAAAGGGTTCTCAAAGGAATGAAATCTGGCAGGTGGATGTGTTGCACTTTGCAGAATTTGGAAAATTAAAATATGTACACAACACCATTGACACTTACTCAGGTTTTCAATGAGCAATTGCTTTGAGCTCAGAAAAGGCCGATTCAGTAATCACACATTTATTAGAAGTTATAGCCATTATGGGTATACCTTCACAAATAAAGACAGAAAATGGTCCATATGTCTCTAAGAAAATAAAACAGTTTTTTGTGTATTATAATATAAAGCATTTTACAGGTATATCAAATAGTCCTACAGGCCAGGCAGTTATAGAAAAATCAAATCAAACTATAAAGAATATGTTAATCAAACAGAAAGAGATGAAAAATACCCAAGAAATAGATTACATAGAGATCTGTCTGTCTCTGCCTCCCAGGGTACTCTTTCTTTCTTTCTTTCTTTCTTTCTTTCTTTCTTTCTTTCTTTCTTTCTTTCTATCTTTCTTTTTTTCTTAAGAACTTTAATCTTTAGCCTGTATATATTTTTAACATACTGTAAACGATTTAGAGGTTTTCTTACTCTTTGAATCTCTCTTTACTGTATATCTCTTTTTCTGACCACATGGGTCTTTAATTTGCTAAGGAATATGGAGAAGTTTTTTTGCCACAACACTAAGGCATTTTAAGGTCCTTGTCAGGAAGCAAGCTGCAATAGTGTATCCATCGGGACTGCCTGCTTGAAAGAGTCACAAGTTTTCCCTGGCAGGAAGGCCCAGAAAGCCGGCATTTCAAAACAGCAGCTTTTTTCTTGCTACGGCTGAAAACCAAAATGTTTTATTCTAGTTTTTCCCAAGCTTTCTCAGGCTTTCTGTAGATGTAGTTATCCACATTGGCACCATTCTGTAACATGAGTGGTCTGCCTGCTTGTTTATGTTTTTGTCTTGCCGGGTATCCCCAGCTGTTTAGCCCCAAAGAAAATCACACATAGGTCTCCATAAATTATAAGCTGACTGGCCCATTAGCTCTAGCCTCTCACTGGCTAACTCTCACATCTTGATTAACCTATTTTTCTGATCTATATTAGCCATGTGGCTCAGTACCTTTTTCAGTGAGGCAGATCACATCCTGCTGCTTCGATGATCTGGGCAGGAGTGGGGAGAATCAACTTCCTCCTTCCCAGAATTCTCCTGTTCTCATTACATCATTTCTACTTCCTGTTTTGTTTTCCTGCCTGTACTTCCCGCCTGGCCAATCAGCATTTATTTAAAATATGATTGACAGAATACAGACAATTCTCCCACACCAAGAAATCTCTTGAGAAAGAGAAATAATGGCTCATTCACAAAGGTGACAACCAATCAGATGGTAAGGAAACCTCATAAGGGTTGGGGCAGGGTTCTGTTCTTCTCTTTGCAGGGAAACACTCATCTTCAAAATGTTAAGAGATCCTGGACATCTAGATGCTAAAAGAAGAAAATATAACTATCCAGATAGGATCACCAAGCAAAAAGAATCATCATTTATGAGGACAAGTCATCTGAGGGTAAAAATCTCTGAATACTAACTCAAATAATAATCATGACTCACTTAATCAAAGCTGCCTTTGGAGTTGCACACTGGCTCTGTCCTTCTCTAAATCCAAGCATGTTGTTAAAATAAAAATTCATAGTTTCTGTCTCATGTTAGGATCCATGGTATGAAATGAAAAGAAAACAGATTAAAAATTTACTTTTTTCGCAACTTTTTTGTCTCTATCATACCTTTCATTGAATATATACATCTGTATAAATAATGTTTAAGTTTTCCACAATGAACAATTAATTTTTCTGCAATAAACTTTGACATTTTCAGGAAGAAGATGGGTCCCCACAACAAGAATTCCACCTGGTTGATATGATGTCATGATGCTGATAGTGGTACTATAAGACCTGTTTTGGGTAGCAGTTGCTCAAGAAGGTTCCAACTTGGTTAGCTGAAATGTTACACTTTTTACAACGTTCTGGCCAGAACTCCAAATAGGAACCTCATAAAAATTCTACTGAATACTCAGAGACTATTTGCAATTAATCCAGACAGTCGTCTTGGAACTTAACCATCATTTTACTTTCACAGAATCCCATAGAAAGAACATCACCCTCATGCCTGCTGGAAGTAATTCTAGAAGATGAAGTCTCCTCTTCCAGCAAAGTTTGTCTTCAGGGTTAGGGATAATTGGTACAGGGCTGGGCCTTGGAAGGGGGGAAATTATATATTTCTCAGGGCTCTCTTTGAAAGGGAAGATGAATTGTATGGGATAATAGATTAGTATGAGCTCACTCACACTAATAATAATAGTGTGAGCTATTATTTATAGACAATTTACATTGGTATAGATTCTTGTATATTGATACAAACTTAAATTATTTGAAAAGATTCCTATTTTCATCTACAATATTTGTATATCTAGGCAAATTTATTTTGTCATATTGTATGTATGCATGCTTCTAACTCTGCTTAAAACATTTTTGTACATTGATACAATTCTAGGATATATTTATCATATTGCAATATGCATTTCTATTTCTGATCAAGATACTTATTGTATAATATTCTAATATGAAGTCTTAGTCTTTAAGTTATACAGCTATTAAGAATTACAGATCAATAGTCATCCATGTTTGTCATACTTATAGTTAGACTTACCGTGTTTTTTAGAAACATACAGATAGTATTCTGCATAGATATGCAATCTTCAACCAGTTCAAAGCACTGTAGAATAAAGCATTTAAATAACAGGGTACTAATGAAGTGTTTGATTATTCCTGGCAGCACTGATCTATTCCTGAGGGAATGTTGAGCATCAAAGATACTCCACTTTGAGCTTGTTTTCCTGTTGGCACAATTGGCCTTTGGGCAAGGAACTGCCCATGCATCCACCACAAAATGCATGATGTCTGGACAGGACAAGTAGGATACAAGAAAAAAATACTCAAATCTTGCCAAGTTGGTTTCTCCAACATTGAAATTGAGATTTTGGGTGATTGCCTAGGTAGCTAGTTGTCTCTGTCACTTGTTGCACATTTTGAAAGTTGTTTGATTACACTTTCTACTTACTTAAGTAATATTATTTCCCTTCTCAGATCTTCAATGGGGTTGAAGACTAGATATTTGTAGTTACTTTCCTCTAATGACTTGGCCAAGTTATTTATTATATAAGACTTAAACTCATTAGGATAATTATTGAAACATTTATCACATGCTTATTGCTTGATACATTTGTTCTTATTGTATATAATTTTGTATTAGGCTTAGAACTCTCTTATTTAAACGAAACAAGGGAGTGCTGTAGGAATTCCTACTACCAGTAGCCTTTACATTACCTGCCCACTTGAGTGTGGTAACTTACTATTTATGCCAATGTAAAGCACACATCCAGCTTCTTTTACCACTGCAGGATTTGGTTGCTGTTTCCTGTTCCAGCAGAAAATTTTGATCGTGAGTCTATCCCTAAATAAATAACCCTCTATTAATCTCAATTCTGAGCTAGTGTGGGATTTCTTTTAAGCTTCCTTCTTCAGTTTGCTAGGATATTTTGAGTCTTATAGCCAGTATGTGGCTCAGGCACTGACCCAGAGGTCGTGCTTAAACAACAGTGGCAAAACCAGATTTTACTCTTGTTGTTCCATCACCTTCTCCTTTAGCTGGAAATAATACCCCTTTACATCACTTCTTTGTTCCGTATGTGCAACTGTCACCTCCCAAGGTTGTAAACTAAGGGAGGGCAACCAAGTCAGAATTGGTTTGGGTACCTGTTTTATCAAAACTTATTACTGTCCTCTTTCTTTACTTTTTCCCCCAGAGAATCTATTTTAAACCCTTCAAACATTAAAAAGAAAACCTAATTTTGTCACATTCCTCAGGACAATAGTTCCCCAGCCAGTGCCTATCCTTTCTCAGGAAATCTATCTTGAGCCTTTCCAAAGACTCCCCTTTTCTTTTCTTTTCTTTTCTTTTCTTTTCTTTTCTTTTCTTTTCTTTTCTTTTTTTTCTTTTCTCTTCTTCTCTAAGAGGAAAATGTTTCAATGAGTCCCAGAAACCTCTGTGGTCTTCTTCTGGTTGTTATTGTTTCCCCTTTGGAAGGACAATACCACATACTACTCTCTATAAACAAAGTGACTTTATGAGACTAGAAAGACATATAAGAGACAAGCGCATGTTTTTCTGTTTCTTTTTAACTTCAAATACCTATCACCCCACCATACTGCTTTTGTATTCACCATTGCAATTGTTACCACTTAAACACAATCCTCTTCCTTTTTCAATTGACTTGAAGTCACCCTCATTATTCCCATATTCATGTTTACAACTTTTTATAATCCCATTTCTCTGAGTGGGACCTGAACCTGTTTTCTAATATAGAGTGACACAAAATGACCAGCTATAAATCCTGGTATTATAGCATTACATATGAACTGTTGCTAACAGGCTCCCTTTAGGTTCTCTCCTTGAAGCATGAAGAAAGAAATTATTGTTCACAAAAGATACCTAATTAGGTAAGTGATGTTTCATGACTGTAGATGCTGGTTAAATACTCAACTCTAGCTGGCTTATAGATTTCAATATTTTTAAGATTTGTCTGAGCCATTCCTAGAATTCTGACCTGTGAAATAATGAATAGATGTTACCTTTAACTGAAAGATTGAATTGTTATACAGCATAGAAAATCAACAATTCAACTTCAAAAAAAATGACTTTCCTGGAAACACAGTAATGTAACCAGAGGCCCGTGAGTCTGGTTTCACTGCTTTTGTTTGTCTTCTCCTGGTGATGAACTGACCTTGTCATCTACAGAAAGCTCTGTATATATCCATACTTCAGTTTCCATATTACTGACAAATGTTCTACTTGAAATGCCTACCTTTTTCCTCTTTCTGGTAAGAAACTATGTGCACTTTAAAGCCACATACGAAGACCACCCCATTCTATCTCTGAAAGTACATACTCTGTAATGCTATTTCTAGGTTAATGAAATTACTTTCTTCCTTTGTGTTCTCAAAACATTTTTTTCTGTATAAAATCCTTAAAGTGATGACCATGCTAATTAGAGTTCATTTTAGTGTGTTTCTTTCCTCCTCAATTTGTGTACTGTCTTAGAATGGGCACTAGACACTACTGGTCATAAAATCTCTAGAATCTGGAATTGTGGTTTGAAATACATCTCTCATTCTATAAATATTTTTGAAATCAAACCAAAATACATTATTTTAACCAATGTAGAGTGTTTTAATGTTTGTCATATGATAGACACAATAATTTTTAAATGAATATTCTGCATATGATCCTTCACATTCCTAACAACAGTACCTAGGTTGGCATGGAATCATCCTAAAAGGGGATGACTTCAGTGAGATAGGGGCAATTCAAGCTACAGAAAATTGTCTAATGGGGTTTTTATAACATTAAAGACTAATATTTCCATTTTATAATCACATGATGGTTATAGAAAAGTTGAATAAGCACTTGTAATCATAACATTAGAGTATAAGGGAAAGAGCTGACTAAAGAAAGATCTGTACAGGGCTTTGCATAATTATATTTCTTAAAAGAAGTATGTGTTTAAAAATTAAAATAAAGAAATAAAAAGCTCAATTCCAATTAGTCACACAACTTAGGTCTGCAAGAGATTTACTAAGTACATTTGGGTTAATAATAAAGAAGTCTTAGAAGGACTTACAATATAATAGTGTGGTACAGCAAAGAACATGTAAGTAAAATTAAAGGACATGGCTGCAATCATAACAGTTTATTGAAATGATAGATATAATATTTAATATCATGGAAAAATCAAAAGTCAATGTACTTGAACCATAGGTGTTTAACTTATCTAAGTTCATGAAGTCTTTTATTGACAGTAGAATAAAAGAATGGCATCATCAATACTTGTCTTGAGTTTTTAAGTACTCTTAAATCAAAGATTGAAAATATTTATAAAAAATTGAGGTAGGGTAAGAAATCTCCTTCAAACACTGATATTCTTCCTTCTCTAAAGTTTTAGTCATGCTTTCTCTTGAATTTTTTGGAATTTCAATTTTTTCCAATTTAACACACACATACATACTCTCCAAAATAACAATAACATAGGTACATACACATACTACTTTTTATACAATGATAAAATTAAAGTAGTTGTATATAAATATCAAAGTGAGCAGAAAATATGTAAAAAAGTTCAGACAAAGTTAGTTCAGTGAAGTTAGGAAAGTCTTACAATTTCCCAGGATGATATAGTCACAATGAAGTTGTAAATGTATCTCACTTAGAAAAGTTTTGGAGGCACATGCCTGTAAACACAGTAGAAGGAATGTAGATCCAGGAGGATCAGAAGTTCAAGGTTATACTGTGATGCACAATGACTTCGAGACTGCCTTCTTTGCATGAAACCATATTTCAAACAAATAGAAAGAAAGGAGGGTGAGAAAAAGAAGGAGGGAAGGATAATTTGATTTCTAACTTTTAATAACCATCCAATAATTATTTTCAATATAAATTAATCTAACATTCTGGTCTGCAGGATGTACTTCAGAGTTATTAATCTCTCTCTCTCTCTCTCTCTCTCTCTCTATCTCTATCTCTCTCTCTTTCTCTCTCATATTCCATTTTTGAGGAAAATACAACTGACACCAATGGCCTGCTGATCCTGTCCATTGAATTCCCATTAAACTTAGTGGCTGAGCTATCTTTGACTCCCTCTACTTGTTTTTTGTCTGAGAACTATTGAAGAGAGTTTGAAAAATGCTCTTATTTGGCATTTTTCCCCTGACTGGAGGTGCTTGTAAAAATCTAAGCTAAATTTCACTGCTCTCAATTTCATGGCTTTAGTATGTGACTGTAAAAAGAGTGAATGTCTCAGGCCCTTTCCTTCTTAGCTCTGTTTCTTCCCACTGAACTTGTGATATTTTATAAAAAGCATACAACACAAGGAACAACAAAGGACCTGAATGCAGCACAATTTGACAGTGGAGTACAATTCTTATTTGAACTAGAGACCAAGCCATGGCAATTCTGTGAAAGCCAGGAAGCCTTTGGTTAACATCAAACACAACAGAATAACACCAGAGGTGTGGATGCTTCTGCTTTTTTTTTATTCTTCAAAGAAAAGGAGATATGGAGAACAACCATCAGTTTAAGTCAGGTTCTTATTTCACAAAATAGCACAGACTCTAGGTTGTATTATTTGTCTATATAATTATTTTTAACTAGAAAAAATTAGCATTCCCCTCCTCAAAATGTATAAGACATTAATGTTGACCATTGGTGCACTATTTTAGTTGAAATGCAAAATTATTTGTCAAATTTTTATTAATTAAATGATGTCATTATATTCAGATAACTTTCTCCCATTTTTATTTCTTTTAAGACAATCTCTTGTACTTTAGCCCAGGCTTGCCTGGAACTCATCATATTATCTTGAATTTAGGACAACCCTCGTCTATGTACCAAGAAGTGTAAACAGATTAAACCAAAGTATAACACTAAGTATAATAAAAGTAATTGTGACCTCAGAGTAAGACCCCACCCAGATAAGATTTCAACTTGTGAAAAGAAATTTAAAAATTAGTGAAAAGTAATTAAATCAAAGATTACGACTAAGTGTAGTTTTACACACCTTCAATTCTAGAAATCAAGAGGCAGAGGCAGGGGGATCTCTGAATTCAAGGCCTGCTCTTCTCTACAGAGAGATTTCCAGGAAAGCGAAGCTTAGGCATTGAAGGATGTTCAAAATGTCATTTTAAGGTGTATTACTTTTGCTTATGATCCATTTCTTTAACTCTGTGTGAAACTGTGCTACTCTGCCTGTCTAAAACACCTGATGGTCTAATAAAGAGCTTAATGACCAATAGCAATGTAGGAGAGAGAAATAGGCAGGGCGGGCAGGCAGAGAGCAAAAATATGAGGAGAAATCTGGGAGAAAAATATCTGAGAAGAGAAGAAGGAGGGAGATTTTGGGGGCCAGCCTGCCAACCACCCAGCTACAGAGTCAGGCATGGATTAAAAAGGAAAGAAAAGGTATACAGAAACAGAGAAAGAGGCCTGAGTCCGAAAATAGATGAGATAATTAAAGTTTTAAAAGGCTGTCAAGAGACAGGCCAGGCTAAGGCCAAACATACATTAAACATGGAGGTGCAGAGATTGGAGTTTGTCTGTTGGTTTTCTGTCTTGCTTTGGTCCAATATTTTCTCACTATGCTCCCTTTCTTCCATTTTGGACTAGTAATATATATCCTGTGCTATTGTATTTTGGAAGTATATGATCTGCTTTTTCATTTTAATAATCCAGGAAGTTATAGTCATAGTTAAGAAATTGCCATGTGCATCATAGACTTTGAACAGTTTTAAAAAATATTGAGACTGTGAATATACTATAAGTAATTTTGAAGTTATACTAAATTCATTTTGCATTATGATATCACTACGAGACTTTGGAAGACAGGGAGTGAAATGTGGTAGCTTGAATGAAAATTGCTCCCATAGTATTATAAGGAGTAGCATTATTTAAAAGAATTAGGACATGTGGCCTTGTAGAAGGTATGACATTGGGGGAGGAAGGAAGTGTGCCACTGAGGGATAAGGATGAATCAAATCATCAAGCTAGGCCCAGTCTCTCTCTCTCTCTCTCTCTCTCTCTCTCTCTCTCTCTCTCTCTCTCTCTCTCTAATGCCTGCAGATCCAGATGTGGTACTCTGGACTACCTAGCCATATCTGACTGCATGTCTCCAGGCTTCCCACCAAGACTGTAGGGAAAAGGGACAAAGTAAGAACATGCTGCCCCTGACTTGATCCCATTTTTGAGACCAGAGCTAAGGGGAAACTACTCTGTTTTTGGCATTACCCAGACATCCTGAGACTTGGAAATCCACTCCCATGACTTAGCCTTAGCAGCCAAACAATACTTCTAGCAAGGCTTAAGTCTAAGCGTTTCTATTGCTGTAGCAAAATCATTACAACCATAAGGAAAAGGTTTATTTGACTTGCACTTCCATATGACTGTTCTTTGAAGAATGTCAGGACATGAACTCAAACAGGGCAGCAACCTGGGAGCAGGAGCTAATGCAGAGACCATAAATGCATGCTGCTTAGGGCTTGTTTCACATAGCTTGCTCAGAGAAAGAGGAGACTGCTGTATAGCATATATTCTACATTAACCAATATACACATTTATTTAATAGATTGATACATCATGGGCGTACTTGAACTTAATGAATGTCTGCAGGCTCTCTAAATGATAATGTTGAGGTTTAGAAGTATTAGTGAAGTATAGGCAGCTACTTGTTTCTGAGACATAGCAATATTTTAGTCAATTTTAAGCTCGATAGTTTAGCAGACTCTCAAATAATCACTTGATCCTTTTGCATATATAAGTTCTTGACTTGTTAGTAACTTGATTGGAATTAGCCTTTGTATTATAACAGGTCTATTATAGGCTATTTTAAGTTCATAACCTTCCTTCTATCCAAGTCACGTGTATTAATTTGCTGTCCATTGTCCCATTAAAATGATTAAGAACCTAACAATTTTTAATTTTTTATGGAAATATAGTGTACCTTCTAATTGAATAATATAGTTTAGCTGATTTAAAACAAAAAATATATTTAAACACTTCCACTCAAGGTAGTGATGCCTAAATACCAAAATAAGTAATCCAGACATAAAATGTTGCATAGCTTTCTTGTTGGGCACATGAAAGAAGACATTTGCATTATAGTTCTAGCTAAAGTATAACTATAGTAGAACAGAAAATCATACAATGTGTTTAGAAATGACAAAAGTAATTAGTAATTTAGCTTTCTTTTCTGTTTCTCTTCCATGATTCTTTTATGTGTAAATGTAAAAACTTTTTATTGCTCAAAAACTGTGTTAGGTGACTAGTTACATTAAAAAAGGTCTTAGGACGTGTCATTAAATAATAGCACTTTATTTGTTATGTGGTTATTTTTCCCAAGTTTGAGTGGTTATTAATGAATTAATTAGAGCAGAACTGGTCAACAGAGAACCTTGGGGGATTAAGTGGAAGCACAAGAAAACTTCAGGAGGTCATTCCTCTCCTGGAAGAGATATAATCATCTACCAATTGCTTGGAGATAATTTGCTCATGATTTTGAGGGTAAAAGCAAACCCCTGTTCTAGTAAGTTCCCTCATAAATGCATTGTTTTATAACATTTTACTTGAATGTTTCTTTTTTTGTTTGTTTGTTTTATCAGTGCTCTTGGTACTTGTGGCAAAATTAAAAGCAAAAAGTGAGAACACTGTATACTTAAGCTGAATTTTCCTAATGAGAGATATTCTCACATAATAAAGAATTTTTTATGAATTAAAAATGCTGCATAGAAACTACATGGAACAGTATGCCTGAGAGATCACTCAAATGTTAAGCTTTCTTCCAGAGCACCTAGATTTGATTCCTCACACGCATCAGCAGTTCACAAAGATCTAACACCTGTTTCAGGCTATCTGGTGGGTTCTTCTGTCTTCTGAAGGCATTGAACACATGTGGCTCAAAGACATACATACAGGTGTCAAACCCATACACATAAAATAAATAATAATTATATTATTTTTAAAAATAAATCACATAGGTAAGCAGTATCCCTAACAATGATACTAGTTAGTCAGATAGGGTTGGTACCTGAGACCTATAGTCCCAACGCTTGAGAAGATACCCAGAAGTCCATAGTCAGTCTGGACTACATAGCGGTCAAATTCATAACATTTGAGTATTTAACTAATCCACCATACATGGTGAATTTCAATAAGAGAAATTTTGCTAGATTTGGTGTGGGTAATCTCTAACAAAATTGTGAGATTACTGAAAGTAAAGACATACAGATTGGTTGAAAAAAATCATGTGATATCTGAATTGTCAAATTAGGGCTTACTTCTTTCTGAAAATGTCATAAAACTATGCAGTTTATTATTTGGGAGTAGAATAAAGATATATGGCCTTTCCTGACAATACTCCATCCATAATAGATGAAGATATTTTAATTATTTATGTAAAGGCAGGTATATTGACAGCAGTAAAGTTCTTTTACAATGCAGATGAGAGGTCTACATTTGAACTGAGGTGTTGTATGAGGAGAGCGGCAGGCTGCTTCCACTGCCTGGCTAGCTTAACCCCTGAAATAATTACATAGAAAATGTATTCATTAAAATACTGCCTGGCCCATTATCTCCAGCCCCTTATTGGCAAACTCTCACATATTAGTTTAACCTATCTCCATTAAAGTGTATTGCCACATGACTGTGGCTTACCGGCATGAGTCTAACCAGTGTCTGTCTCAAGTAGGAGAGCCATGGCGTCTGCCACACTTCCCTTCTTCCCAACATTCTGTTCTATCTACTCCACCCACCTAAGGGTTGCCCTATCAAATGGCCAAGGCAGTTTTCATTATTTAACCAATGAAAGCAACACATAGAAAGAAGATCTTCCTACACCATTTCCCCTTTTTCTGTTTAAACCAAAAGGAAGGCTTTAACATAGTAAAATTACATATACCAAAACATATATTTATATTAAACAAAAAGGAAGGCTTTAACATAGTGAAATTACATATAGCAAAACATATTTATATCTATTTTATGTATTTATATCTATTTTATCTTTTATCATGACTAAGGAAAACTATAACTATCCATTCTTCAACTCCATCAATGACTCCAGAAGGATATAATATTACCTAAGTAAACAAGAAGTAAGCAACCTCCAAAACTCTAGAAATGACAGAGACATCTTGCTGTCTGGATACTCACCCAAAGTTGTTTTGTAACATTGGGGCATCCATCTTCGGCCTACAGGCCCATAGTATGCAGCAGACATTTCCACAAAGCAGAAAATTTTAAAGACAGTGCAGTCGCTTTTTTCTATGTCTTGCAGAATGTCCTGCAGACTCTTTCATGAAGCAGGAACCCCGAAGGACCATCTCACCTTTAAGAAAGTTCAGCAGTCATCTCTCTGCAAGTACTGCATGTCCAGTGAAGCAGTCCAGGCAAGAGCAGTTTCTTGCCCAAATGGCTAACCAACTTCATAAGGAGCCTCTTCAATGCCCATCTTCCTCTTGAAGTAAATTGGTGTTGCCAGGAGCAGACATGTCTCATTGTCATGAACAGCCCTAAGTTATTAAAGCATTTAAATGCCATGTTCTGTAGTCTTTGAAAGATATGAAGAATACCTATCTAACTGAAATATATCTCTACATGTCTAGAAAATCTAACATGACTACAAGCTTGATTATTATAGATGATTATCCCTTAACAACCTATATTTCCTAATTATACATTACATCTTTAAATGAACTACACAATCACAATACCTTAATCAAGATCAGAAATACATATACATATAACAAAATTGACCTTAAATTTATATTAATAAAACAAAATTCATACCAATGCAAGTTATTCATATATATAACATATCTCCCTTTAAATGTAAAAAAAAATTATAAACTATATTTGGGAATATGGGTGCAGTTATTTCTCTCCAAACTGCTTCATTCTGTATGGGGGCGCTGTTAATCAGGTCTTTCATGGTGTATCCTATTTGTCAGGTTCCTCTCAATCAGCAGTTGAGCAAAGTAATTTTTTGAGGGTGTTCATCGTCTGTAATAGCTTCTAATATTTTCCTCAGAAATATAAGATTTAGGGGCAGCAGGAATGTTAATCTGGGTATTCCGTTGCTATGATTAGTCATGGCCCCAAAAATTCACTGCAATATAATTTTAGTTACCTTCTTCATGATTTAGCCAAGCTTAATTTCAATGCAATAGTTAGACTGCTTGAAATGGAATGTTTAGTAGAACTTTTGTGATGTGTTCCTTGCTTAATATTGTTTATTTTTCGTAATTTTATATTTGATATCTGTTCCTATTGTATATAGTTGTATTGGGTTTGGATCGATCTTGTTTAGACAAAAGGGGGAGATGATGAGGAAAATTCTATTTACCATCACATCTAGTTAGGGTGTGGCTACCTGGAGCCCAGGTAGAAAAACTGGGAGGACACAAGTGTGTGCTCTCTCTGCGTGGTGCCTGCCAGACAGATAGGACATCAGACCTCCCACTCTTGTAGTGTGAGTTTCCCATTTTTAACCGTTAAAATATAACTGTTATTCTTGAGCTGATCTGGTTATTTATCGTACTGACCTAATTCACAACACTGAGAGAGTGGTACTGAAAATACATGGAATGTACTAACAGGAACATTACTCGAGAGTTTGATTGAAAGGTGCTTTATTGGTGACACAACCTTTAATCCCAGCACTTGGGAGGCAGAAGCAGATGGATCTCTGTGAGTTCAAGGCCAGCCTGGTCTACAAGAGCTAGTTCAAGGCCAGACTCCAAAGCTACAGAGAAACTTTGTCTCGAAAAAAACAAAAAAATAATTAATTAATTAATTAGAAAAAGAAAGAGACTGTATCAGGAGAAAAGTGTCAAAGAAAAATAACACCAAAAAAAAAAAAAAAAAAAAAAAAAAGAAAAATAACACCTATCCTCAGAACAAAAAAAAAAAAAAACATCGCCTTACTCTATTGAATGCTTTGTGTTAGCAGCTCATAAAGATTAAAGGCAACCCTAGGAGATCATGTGATGACAGATTCTGAGCCACAATAACTTTGAAGCTGTGGATGAATTTTAGGAGTCTAGGGAAAGAGGACATCAAGAAAGTACCTGTTCTCTATAAGTATTGCCACTATTTAGAACATACAAAATGCTAAACAAAATACATAATGTAAAAGTATAATGTTTCTTCCATTTAAATTAGTATTTCACTTTTGATGCTAACTTTTTATACTTAATAACTAGTTATCAAGCTAAGTGCAAGGAAACCGTGTGAAATACACCATGGGAGGGTGACTCACAGAAAGTCTAGACAAATACTAGATAATATTGTGTGATGTGATATTATGAAAATATCTGTTACATTTTCAGAGACTGGTATTTTGTGCTGGGCCTCACAGCCAATAATAATAATACACTCTGAGGTCAATTAAGACTTAAATCCTGCCTGCCTGTATAGACTGCATTTAACAAAAAGAAATGTAACAATCAAACTTACTTAATTTTAGTAACTTAATTAATGTTATAGCTTTAACATACAACTTTACCAGTCCAAGATACAATACATAGTTGTAATTTTACATTATGCAATTTTCCATGCCCATGAACCAGAATAACATATCTTACTAATAATTTGTTGAAAGCAACAAAAATAGAGATTGAAAGCAGCACTTTAAAATAACTATTCAATTTGCATGTTAAACACACCATTTGGATATCGGTTGATAAAGAATGCTGTTTGTAGTCTCCCTTGATATCTAGTCAGTTTGGTTCTGTTAGAATCAGGGTTCTTATTCCCTTGTAAACTTTTAAAGACTTCTGTAAGGGACCCTTTATACATTCACGATGTAATTCTTTCTGTGTTGTTCAATATGTGTTGTTCAATAAAGCCAGTGCAAAGCCTGTTGTTGGGGGCAGACATACAGAAATAGCAACAGTGTCAGAGTAACAAGGTAGACTTCAGGAAGGCCAAACTGTAGACCCATACAACAGCCAGGCAGAAGATGGAAGACTCAGGAAGCATGGAGTAAAGAATTCAAATATGTACTGGCTCATGGTTAAAGGACACCAAGGGGGAAAAGCTTTTATTCCCTTCCTTAATGCATTCCTGGGGTCTTGGAGTTATTCATAATGTGCTTAATCCATTAACATAACTGTATTCATACAATATTGAAATATTATTTTTATTTTTTTCTACTTCAACCCTGTCAGGGAAGACAAGGTTTCAAAACTCTGAATTTTGAACTTCTTATGAATTAAAATTAGCAATAGAAGGAAAAAATATCATATTTGAAGGCCCATACCACTTTGCCCTGCTTAGTAAAAAGTTGCTACTTCTGTGGCTTTGGTTTATGATTCAATAAGAATTAAATACATGATACCTTGAAGAAAAAAATTTCAATTACATAAAGTGAATAAACCATTATTATAGAATGAATTGCCAGTATATCCCACCAAATATGGATGAAATAACTAATGTTATTACATTTTTATAAATCTTCACTTTAAGACAGAGTTCAAAATTTGTTGCGGGAGCTCCTTCCTCTCCATCAGCCAATAGCCACTGAGATACCAGCCCATTGGGGCGTAGTCTCTCTCTCTCTCTCTTTAAAAAAGCAGCCACTGCCCTCCACTCTCTCTCTTGTTTCTGGCTCTGTTTCCGGTGACTAGACTCCATTCCTGATAGCACAGAGGGCTATTGTCTGGAATGGTTATCTGTAAGTTTTTCCCCTTTAAAAATAACCATTCTATTAATCATAATTCCAAACTGGTGTGGGATTGTTTGTGACTTATGCCCACAAAAATTATGCAATAAAAGCAAATTAGACATTTTGAAACTAAATTTTTAAATATCTAATCAATACTTTAGTCATTTAAGGGCTGATACAAACTTGTCCCTAATACTGTCAAAAGTAAATTGATTCTACTCATTTTAATCTTTGTGTTTTTATTTATATATGTGACTTGTGACAGCATAAGAAAAAGGATACTAGCATATCTCCCTTAAATGTGGTAATATTTAAATAATATAAATCAGAAACATTTAATAACTATGCATTTTATATAATCATAAGATTTTATTTTTAGGTCTGTAGCTATAAATAATGTTTTACACATAACTCAAATCTAAAAGAACTTGGGTTTTATTTATTATTGATTTTATTGAGCTATACATTATTGTCTGCTCCCTCATTTTCTCTCCCCTCTCCCATGGTCCACATGCTCCCAATTTACTCAGGTGATCTTGTCTTTTTCTGTTTACCATGTAGATTAGATTATTCATGTATGTCTCTTATTGTTGTCAAGGTTTTCTGGGATTGTAATTTGTAGGCTGGTTTTCTTTGCTTTGTGACTAAAACCCTCTTATGAGTGAGCAGATATATTTGTCTTTTGGGGTCTGGGTTACTTAACTCAATATGATGTTTTCTAGATCCATCCATTTGCTTGCAAATTTCAAGATGTCATTTTTTTTTCCACTGTGTAGTACTCCATTGCATAAACATACCACATTTCATTATCCATTCTTCAGCTGAGAGGCATTTATCTTATTTCCAATTCTGGCTATGACAAAAAATACTACTATGAACATAGTTGAGCACATGTCTGTGTGGTACGATTGAGCATCCTTTGACTGTATACCCAAAAATAATATTGCTGGCTCTTGAGGTAGATTGTTTTCTAATTTTCTGAGAAATTGCCACACTGACATCCAAAGGGGCTGTACCAGCTTGCAATCCCACCAGCAATGCAAGAATGTTCCCTTTACCCCACAACCTCTCCAGCATAAGTTCTCATCTATGTTTTTGATCTTGTCCATTCTTACAGGTGTAAGAGGGAATCTCAGAGTTATTTCGATTTGCATTTCTCTGGTGGCTAAGGAGGTGAAACATTTCCTTAAGTGTCTTTCAGCCATTTTAGATTCCTCCATTGAGAGTTCTCTGTTTAGGTCTGTACTCCAATTTTTATTGGATTATTTGTTCTTTTGATGACCAATTTATTGAGTTCTTTGTATATTTTGGAGATCAGACCTCTTTCTGATGTGGAGTTGGTGAAGAACTTTTCCTATTGTGTAGGCTGTTGTTTTGTCTTGTTGACCAGGTCCTTTGCTTTATAGAAGCTTTTTAGTTTCAGAAGATCCCATTTATTGTTTCTTCTAGTGTTTGTTCTACTAGGGTTATATTTAGGATGCGGTCTACTGTGCCAATGCATTCAAGTATACTTTTTTTTAAATAAGATTCAGTGTGGCTGGCTTTATGTTGAGGTCTTTGATTCATTTGGACTTGAGTTTTGTGCATGGTGATAGATATGGATCTACTTTCATTTTTCTACATGTTTCACCACTTGTGAAATATTCTTTCTTTTTCCATTTTATATCTTTTACTTCTTTGTCAAAAATCAGATGTTTGCAGGTATGTGGATTAATATCTGGGTCTTTGATTTGGTTCCATTGATCCTCCTGTCTTTTTTTATGACAATACCAGTCTGTTTTTAGTACTCTAGCTCTGTAGTAGAATCTGAAGTCAGGGATTGTGATGCCTCCAGAAGTTCCTTTATTGTACAGGATTGTTTTGGCTATCTTGGGTATTTTGCTTTTCCATATGAAGTTGAGTACTGTTTTTTCGAGGTCTGTGAGGAATTTTGCTGGAATTTTTCTGGGCAATGCATTGAATCTATAGATTTCTTTTGGTAAGATTGCCATTTTTAATGTGTTAATTCCATCTACCCAAGAGCTGGGGGATTTTTTCACTTTCTGGTGTCTTCTTCAATTTCTTTCTTCAAAGATTTAAAGTACTTATCTAACAGGTCTTCCACTTGTTTGGTTAGAGTTACTCTGAGATATTTTATGCTAATTTTGCCTATTGTGAAGGGTGATGTTTCTCTGATATCTTTCCCAGACCTTTTATCATCTATGTACAGGTGGGCTATTGATTTTTTTTTTTTAGTTAATCTTGTATCTTGCTACATTACTGAAAGTGTTTATGAGTTGTAGAAGTTCCTTGGTAGAATTTTTAGGATTACTTATGTAAACTATCACACCATCAGCAAATAGTGAGATTTTAATTCTTTTTTTATGATTTGTATCCCCTTGATCTCCTTTTAGTGTCTTGCTTTTAACTAAGACCTCAAGAACTATATTGAATATATATGAAGAGAGTGGACAACTTCATCTTGTTCCTGATTGCATGGGATTGCTGTGAGTTTCTCTTCATTTAGCTTGATGTTTGCTATCATCTTGATGTATATTGCATTTATTATGTTTAGGTTTGTTTTTGTATCCCTGCTCTCTCCAAGACCTTTATCATGAAGGGATATTGTATTTTGTCAAAAGATTTTTTGGCATCTAATGAGATGATCAGTTTGCTTATATGGTGGATTATGTTGATAGATTTTCGTATGTTGAACCATCCCTGCATCTCTGGGATGAAGGCCACTTGATCATGGTGGATGATTTTTCTGATGTGTTCTTGGATTCTGTTTGTCAGTATTTTATTTAGTATTTTTGTATTAGTGTTCATGAGTGAGACTGGTCTGTAATTCTTTTTCTTGGTAATATCTTTATGTGGTTTTGGGATCAGGGTAATTGTAGCCTCATAGAAAGAGTTTTGCAATGTTCCTTCTGTTTCTATTGTGTGGAACAATTTGAGGGGTATTGGCATTATTTCTTCTTTGAAAATCTTGTAGAATTCTGGGCTGAAATCATCTGGTCCTAGTCCTTTTTTGTTTGGGAAACTTTTGATGACTGTTTCTATTTCTTCAGCAATTATAGGTCTATTTAATTTGCTTATCTGGTCTTGATTTAATTTTGGTAAGTGATATTTATCCAGAAAGTTGTCTATTTCCTTTAAGTTTTCCAATTTTGTGGAGTTCAGGTTTTCAAAATATGACCTGGTGATTCTCTGTATTTCCTCCATGTATGTTGTTATGTTCCCCTTTTTATTTCTGATTTTGTTAATTTGAATATTCTCTCTCTGCCTTTTGGTTAGTTTGGATAAAGATTTGTCTAGTTTGTTGATTTTCTCGAAGAATCAACTCGTTGGCTCATTGATTCCTTGTATTGCTTTTTTGTTTGTTTGTTTCTATTTTGTTGATTTCCGCTCTCAATTTGATCATTTCCTGATGTCTATTTCTCCTGAGTGAGTTTTCTTCTTATGTTCTAAATTCACTAGAGTAGGATATTTCCAACTTCTTTATATAAGCATTTAGTGCTATGAACTATCCTCTTAACACTGCTTTCATTGTGTCCCATAAATGATCATTTTCATTGAATTTTAGGAACTGTTTAATTTCTGCCTTTATTTCTTTCTTGAACCATTGATGCTTCAGGAAAGAATTGTTTAATTCTCATGTGTTTGTGGGTTTTCTGAAATTAGTGTTGCTGTTTAATTCTAATTTTAAGTCATGGTGATCCAATAAGATACATGATGTTATTTCATTTTTTTTTGTGTGTGTGTCTCTTGAGGTGGTCAATTTTTGAGAAGGTTCCATGAGGTGCTGAGAAGAAGATATATTCTTTTATGTTTAGATAGGATGTTTTCTAGTGCAGTGGTGCGGTCAGGGCCATGGTTCTAGTCACCCTGTTGGTCGCACTGTGTTCCTGGAGGTTGCTTGACACTTCCGGGGTTTGCTCTGCCATACCAAGGGATTGTTCAGGCTTGCACCCACAGAGATTGCATGCTTGGAGCTCTTTCTTCTGAGGTTGCTGCCTTGGGACTGCTCTGGTAGATGTCCTGGCTCCGGCCTACTCCCTTGGAGGTTCCAGATTCATGCCTGGGAACACAGAGGTCTCTGGTTCTTGCCTGGTCTCAGAGGTCCCAGACTCATGTACAGACCATCAGAGGTCCTGGCTCAGGCCTACTGCTGTAGAGGTCCCAGACTCACATGGGCTTTTTTTTTAAGTGACTTATTCTCTTCTTTACAGTTAACTCATCCTAGAATTGCAAACTTTTTAATAAGTAGACAAGTCTGCTTTTTAAGGAGGTCATGTCACATCACAATTTATGTTGTCAGTCTCAGAGTTTTCTGTACTAGTCAGTGCACTCATCTATATTGTGCCTGCTGTGCCTCGCATTCTCTCCTGTGGTGACCAGAGTGAAGAAAGAATTTGTGAAGGTTGTGGATATCTTTTCATGTTTGATTTTATGCACTCAAACACATGGCCATACATGCTCTTAAACACTGTTGTTGCAACCATAATTTCTATTCTTTTTAAAAGTGTTTTTATTGAGCTATACATTTTTCTCTACTAACCTCCCTTTCTTCCCTCTCCTTTTGATCCCCATGCTCCCAATATACTCAGGAGATCTTGTCTTTTTTCCTTCCTATGTAGATCCATGTATGTCTCTCTTAGGGTCCTCTTTGTTTGCTAGGGGTTATGGACTGTAGGCTTTTGTTATTGTTGTTGTTGTTTTCCTTTAAAAAGGCACTTATGAGTGTATATATATTTGTCTTTCTGGTTCTAGGTTACGTTATGCAATATGGCTTTTGCCAGATCCACCCATTTCCTGCAAATTTCAAGATGTCATTATATTTTTACCACTGTACAGCACTCTATTGTGTAAATGTACCATATTTTCTTTACCTATTCATCAGTTGAGGGAATTCTAGGGTGTTTCTAAGTTCTAGCTATTATGAAAAATGAATGATGCTATGAACATGGTTGAACACATGTCCTTATGGTATGATTAAGCATTCTTTGGGTACATACACAACAGTGATATGGCTGGATTTTGAGGCAGATTGTTCATTTATTTTCTGAGAAATCACCATACTGGTTTCCAAAGCAGATGTGCGAGTTTGCACTTCAACCATCAATGGAAAAGTATTGTTTTACCCCACATCCTCTCCAACATAAGCTGTCATCAGTGTTTTGGACGTTGGTCATTCTGATAGGTGTAAGGTAGAATCTCAGAGTTGTTTTGGTTTGCATTTCTTTATTGCTTAAGGACATTGAACATGTCCTTAAGTGTGTTTTAGCCATTTTAGAGTCTTCTGTTGAGAGTTCTCTGTTTAGATCTGTACCTCATTTTTTATTGGATTATTTGTACTTCTGATGTTGTTTCTTGAGTTCTTTGTATATTTTGGAGATCAGTCCTCTGTCAGATGTGGACATCTTTTCCCAATCTGTAGATTACCATTTTGTCTTATTGATCATGTCCTTTGCTTTACAGAAGTTTTTCGGTTTCAGGAGATCCCATTTATTAATTGTTGCTCTCAGTGTCTGTGCTATTTGGGTTACATCTGGGAAGTGGTCTCCTGTGCAAATCATTTAAGCATATTTCCCCATTATTTTCTGTGTGTTTCAGTGTGGTTGGTTTTATATTGAGGGTTTTGATCCATTTAGATTCGAATTTTGTGCATGGCATTAGGTACAAATCTGTTTTCATTCTTCTACATGTTATAGCAGCACCATTTGTTTAATATGCTTTTTTCCATTTTGTATTTTTAGCTTTGTCAAAAATTGGGTGTTCATACATATGAGGATTGATATCTGGCCTTCAATTCAATTCCAGTGAACCAATGGAATAGTTAACGTTCTTAATGCTATGTGTTGTTAGAGTGGACTTGTCTACTTGTTGACACTGAAATACAAGTGGTTTTACTATGTTTGGAAGTGACATAGTTAGGGTTCTCTGGGCAACCTGCTATTTCCTGTCTCCAGTCAATAAGGACATGCAAAAGGCAGCTCTTCTCTGCTCATCATCTGTCAAGGAATTCCTTTCATACCAACTGCTTATGGGAGGTACTCATATGTGTCCAAGTAAAGGTACAGATAAACAAATTCCTTCTTTAGTACTTCTGGGTACTCTCTCATGTGAGCTCAGGATTCAGGTTGGCCTTATCCATCTAGGAGCTGCACTAGGAATGCTAACTATACTATCTTCTTTTTAAATTAATTAACTGTGTGTGGAAATTGTCACAGCTTGAAAAGTATGCATAAAAATAAGGAAAAGATGTGACATTATTATATCAGAATTACCTAGATCGTTTAGCCATAGTATATTATGTGTACAATATGGTACTGTATACAGAGTGAAATGCAGTTTACAGGATTAATCACCAAGATGACTCAGCTACATTAAACATTATTGGGGCAATTGCACTGTACACCAGTGTAAGAATGACCAGCTTATCAACTGTGAATGACAACTGCTCTTGTGTTCTCAATGGAAGTCTGAGTGATTAGACTTGGTAGTTATTATGAAGAAGTAACAGTGTATAAAAATAAAAGCATTTTAATGGCAACATATATTCAGCTCACTCTCATTCAATTAATTTGAATTATATTAAAAATTGTTCATCAATAATATATTATTATATTTTCTAATATAAATTGTTGCTGTGATTTTCAAAGATCTGTACTTTATATTATTTTAAAAGATGTAGCTAGTAATTGTCCAGCCTGCTTAATTGCATACATTTCAAAGTTCACTCTGGGTGCCTGGTACACTATGTTCAAGGTTCTGATGATAAGTTGATATTTCAATTTATATTACATTTCAGTCTGTTCTTTACCAGAGAAGCAGTTTCGATTTGGAATAGAGTAGTTTGTTAAGTCCCATTTTTGTTTATTTAGTATTTCAGAAAGGTATTGTTTTCTACAAATTGGAAATTTTACTTTTGAAAAGAAATTAAAAAGAGTCATGGTCATCCCAAGGGCTTAAAAATATCTGATAATTTACTCTGATCAATTTGAAATATCTAGAAATCACACTGCTGGGTATATGACCTCCTTATCTGCTTAAATTATTGCAATTATTTTTTTTTAATTTCCTCACATATAAATGGAATATATACACAGACACTATGGTACATACATGCATAATTTATGGTAATAAGTTTTCAGTAATTTAAGAATGCCAGAAAGAGAGAATTTTAAAAAGTCCTTATCTTGATAGACGATATCATAAGATTTGTCACCCAAGGTAAATGTAAATTTTGAGTACACTAAGCAAGTGTCCTTACATCTATCATAAACACCATGCCCAAAGTGACTTAAGAGGAGTCCTATCTTATACCTTGGGGTTCATCATGGAGAGAATTCAAAGGTGACACATTCACAGAGAATTGAGTCCTCACATATCAATCATCAGTCACAGAAATACTCCACATAGTTGGGCTCAGGCCAGTCTAATAGACACAATTCTCCAACTGAAGTTCTTTCCTACCAGAGACTACAGTTTGTAACAAGTTGAGAAAAAAAGCAGCCATCTCAGAACATAACATAGGAATAACTTAGTAATATGCAAACAATAAAAATGGAGTATATTAAGTCATCACCTTGAGGGCCACAAGTCCATATGCCCCATACTTAAGAGAGGGTCATGTTGAAAAGAGGAAAATAAAATAATAAAGATGAGGGAATGGACTGCTGTGCAAGCAAATTTTCTCTCAACTCTGACGATCTGGGTATAAATTCCTAACACCTATGTAAAAAGTTGTTTGTGGATACATGTACGTATTACTCCAGCACTATAGGGCTATAGAGAGGAGGCTGCAGAGGCTTGCTCACCATGCAACCTAGCTAAAAAAAAAATGGTGAGAGACTCCGTGAGAGACAATCTCAAGAGAGAATAATAGACCTCAAGCTCTTTCACATGTTCTACCTACTTCCACCCAAACACTGCCCCTTCTTAGGTGTACACACACACAAACACAGAAAGGACAAAAACAGAAAGCAGGAACAACCTTTTCCATGGGGTTACTAAAATGTCAACTGGTAGTATTTCTTTTTTGTGTAAACATAATGATTTTTGTCCGTTGCTCCAATGTGGGTCTCTGTCTCTGTCTCCTTTCATCGCCTGATGAAGGTTAATATCCAGGAGGATGACTATATGTTTTTTTGGGGGGCGGGGAGTGACCTTATTTAGCTTCTCTAGGATCACGAATTACAGGCTCAATGTCCTTTATTTATGGCTAGAAACCAACTATGAGTGAGTACATCCCATGTTCCTCTTTTGGGGTCTGGCTTACCTCACTCAGGATAGTGTTTTCTATTTCTGTCCATTTGCATGTAAAATTCGAGAAGTCATTGTTTTTTACTGCTGAGTAGTACTCTAATATGTATATATTCCATACTTTCTTCATCCATTCTTCCATTGAAGGGCATCTAGATTGTTTCCAGGTTCTAGCTATTACAAACAATGCTGCTATGAACATAGTTGAGCATATACTTTTGTTGTATGATAGGGCATCTCTTGGGTATATTCCCAAGAGTGGTATTGCTGGGTCCTGGGGTAAGTTGATCCTGAATTTCCTGAGAAACCGCCACACTGCTTTCCAAAGTGGTTGCACAAGTTTGCATTCCCACCAGCAATGGATGAGTGTACCCCTTACTCCACAACCTCTCCAGCAAAAGCTATCATTGGTGTTTTTTATTTTAGCCATTCTGACAGGTGTAAGATGGTATCTTAAAGTTGTCTTGATTTGCATTTCCCTGATTGCTAAGGAAGTTGGGCATGACCTTAAGTGCGACATTGGAGCACTGGACTGAAATCCCAAGGTCCAAATCAGGAGCAGAAGGAGAGAGAGCACGAGCAAGGAACTCAGGACTGCGAGTGGTGCACCCACACACTGAGACAATGGGGATGATCTATCGGGAACTCACCAAGGCCAGCTGGACTGGGTCTGAAAAAGCATGGGATAAAACCGGACTGGCTGAACATAATAGACAATGAGGACTACTGAGAACTCAAGAACAATGGCAATGGGTTTTTGATCCTACTGCACATACTGACTTTGTGGGAGCCTAGGCAGATTGGATGCTCACGTTACTAGACCTGGAAGGAGGTGGGAGGTCCTTGTATTTCCCACAGGGCAGAGAACCCTGACTGCTCTTTGGGCTGATGAGGGAGGGGGCCTTGATTGGGGGAGGGGAAGGGAAATGGGAGGCGGTGGTGGGGAGGAGGCAGAAATCTTTAATAATTAAATAAATAGATAAAAAAAGGGAAATAGTGAAGAAAAACAAAGCAATATAATTTGAACTCTGCTAAAGTTTTTTCTCCAAAGAGCAGACTTTTCAAGAACAGAACTTATCTCAAAGTAGTTTCTTTTCCCATCTCACTGACACAAACAAGAATGGTATTTTTTTAGCTAAATCTGTAAAAGTAATAGGACTCCAGGAGAAAAATTCATAAAAAAAAATCTGTGCCCCATTACCCATGAGTAGGTTCCTCAGGAATCTCTCAAACTTGTCCAAAATGAGATCCTTGTTAAAGTCAGTCAAAGCACTCTACTCTGGCTCTGGTTCCACAGCATTGTGTTCAGAGGAAGTGTGATTCTCTGTATTTGCCTGTTCAACTCTTCAACTTCAAGGTCAAGGGTTTCTTTTGTAGTATTTGACTTCTAAGGATCTATGATACCTTGTTCCTTCAATTTTTATAAGATTTTTGGATAGTGTTGCAAATAGTTTTTGTCAATTTGCCACAAGCCTAGACATACCTGGGAAGAGGAAATCTGAACTGAGGAATTCCCTCTAACACATTACCCTGTGCACATGGCTGTGGAATATTTTCTTGATGGTTGATGTGGCAGAGACCAGCATACTCTCTGATGTTTTGTCCCTAGACATGTGGACCAGAGCTAAATAAGAAAGGTAGATAAGAAATAAAAAGATGGGGGGGTTCTTGCCTTTGGGTTTGTGCCTATAGTTTCTACCTTAGCTTCCACAGATGGTGGACTGTAGTCTCTAAGCCAAATAAAACCATTCCTAGCTTCCCACCTCCCATTGGTTTTGCTGTGTTTGATCCCAGCATCAGAAAAGGAAACTAAGACTTTAACTTCTTGTTGTCACTAAAATGATGTCTAACCTGTTTACATAATTAAAGACATGACCTCACATCCTTTAAAAAATTTGATTTTTATTCATAAATTAGTTCTACATGTAAATTACTGAGCATGGAAAAGCATTCATAGCTTTCAACCTTTACTCTAGAAAAATGCATTATCTTAATAACTTCTTAAGTAGGCCTCCTGTCTCCTGTATGTTGCTGGTATCTGTTGCCAGTGCTGTTGCCTAATTTCATCTCTATGTCTGTGGCCCAGGAGGCAATAGTGATGTCTAATGGTCCAAGCTACCACTGGAGGCCGGTTGATGTCTGCGGTCCCTGTTGCCACCAGAGACCATATTGGTGCCTATGGTCTGTACTGCTACCTGAGACTGTATTGATATTTGTGGTCTTTTTATACCTTGGGGACAAACTGATGTCTGTGGCCTGGTCTGTCACCTGAGGCCATGTCGATGTCTGTTATCCATGCTGTCCCCAAGGAAATGTTAAAGTCCATGGTCCATGTCGCAGCTAGACACCATGTTGATACATCTGACTTATGTGATGTTGATGTCTGCGGTCATGTTTGATCCAGGGGCCATGTTGATGTCCATGACCCATTTTACCACCAAAGGCCGTGTGGATGCCCATAGTCTGTACCGTGCTGTCCCAGGCCATTATGATGTCCTTCTCTATGCTACAGCTAAGGACTGTGTTGATGTTTGTGGTCTATGATGCAACCTGAAGCCATGTTGATGTCCCTGGTCTGTGTTGCAGGTGAAGACCATGAGGGATGATGCCCGTGGTCGATACCTAAACTGAGGGACATATTGATGCCCACAGTCTGTGTTGCGACTGGATACCATGTGGATGTCTGTGTTCTGTGTTGTCACCAGAAACCATGTGTAAGACAATGATTTGTGCTGTCACTAACTGTAAGGACGAGGAACAGTCGTAGCATTGACTGCTGATTCACAGTCGAGAATGAGAAATACAGAGGACTCCTGTGAAAACCTCTGCCACTCCACCCAAAAAGAAACATCCTATACAGGAAAACATTGAAGGGATTTGTTAAAAATGTGGTAGGGAAGCAAAAGTGTAGCTCTTCACAGTGGATGGCTTCTGGAGGGGTGGGTATATGGAAGGACTGTTTTCTTTAAGGAGCTGGCCACTGGGCACTTGATGTTGCTTCAGTAAGTATATGGGTAACACAAATTGGACTCAGAATATATATTTTTCTTTTTTAAATTATTTTTTGGGAGGCTCACGAGGATGGAGGTGGGCTTGTGAAGGATTATGAAGTGAGTGTAATCAGGGTGCATTATGTAAAATTCCCAATTCACTAATGAAAAATAAATCAAAAGAAAGATTAAAAACAAATTGAAAATATGCTTACAAATCTTAAAGCATGTACAATCATGCTCAGTTATTCCTGTGGTTCACTGTGAGTATAACTCTCAGGTACATCACAGTTGGGGGCACATAAAGAATTACAAGTCTCAATTTAATTCCCAATATGGAATAAAACTTGTTATTTTTCATCACTCTTGAAGGAATATTTTAGGATCACTGAAGAACGCTAGATAAAAGAAGCAGGCAAATATTTTTGTAGATTTTTTTCAAAGGAATATTTATTTTTTTGAAGTCCGAGAGCTTTCTTTTTTTCTGGTTCACGTAAATTGCATTCATTTTCTGTGTCAGAGACCCAGCCAACTTCTTTATTGAACTTAGTATTTTACATCCAGTAGTTTATATTTTCCTTTAATCTTTCTCCGTGTTAAGTTAGGTCTCCTGTGCAATACTAGACCTATGATTCTAATGCTGTTTCAGATTTTTAAAAGAAATCATGTATGAGTCTAACACCATGAGTGGAAATGTGAGGAGCTTCAAGAAAGGAAGGTCATGTTAATAAGAAAGAAACAGAGGCAGCAGCATGAAATCTCATAGGCAATTACCACATGAACCTTGCCTGGCCAGACACTGCCCCTCTACCTGAGCAATACAGAAAAAGACTTACAAACCACATCTAAAGTTCTTTGTTGTTTTTTTGTAAGAAGTCTTAGATATTGAGAAAACCCCATTTAAAGATTTGAACTCTGCTGTAGATGTAACAATGAGTTTGCCCCAAGATTTTAGAAATAGCATGAACGATTAGAATGACCTGGAGAAGATCCGGCTATGGGGATCACTTAGGTAAATCTTTTTGGAAAAGCTCACTTCTCTAAAAACCTATGGGAGACATGACTTGAAGTTATTGTTCTGCATTGAGTAGACATATTTCTCTTTTAGCTTCTCTTCCTGAATATATATCTAGTTATTTGAATGTGTGGATTTAATACAGTCCTCCTATTTGTTTGTTCATTTAATTGAAGAGAACAGTAGACGTATTTAGCTTCACTTTGTTTGTATAATCCAAATACTAACTGCCAGGCTTCCTTCCTTTATTAGGTACTGGTTAGTAAGTCTGATTGTATCACATCACTGACATCCTTTTCAGAAGGTGCCAATTTAATTATTAATCAAAATAAGGAATCTGTTCCTTGTTTCACCTTCATAATCAAGATGCTCAGGGAGCTCTATCAGAATGATTCTTCAGTGGGTTGATTAGGAAAATGTTGAGACAGGAAATTTCAAATGCTATACTTAGAAATGAGTTATGAACCAAAGGAGATACATTACTATATCAAAACAAAAGTGCTTTAATCAAGAGTTGTTTACATGCCTCTGAATAACTCAAGATCTTTATTAGCAATGAAATGATTTGTTTCGTTTAATTTCATATTTGTGTTACAAACTTGTCTGAAAGGCTATGCAAAATTACCATTGTCATTATGTAACTCAATTAATTCACATAAACTGTGGAACTAGAAAAACCTTGAAACTAAGGAAGTATCAGCATGACTAGAAAGCTGTCAAGTTTCACAGATAATAATTTTTCCCCTTTGCAAAGGTATTTTCTACTGGTATTAAAGTGACTGATTATCTCAAAATTAATAGTTATAATTGCAGCACAGATAAAATTGGCAATATTCATAGCAGATATTTCTAGCAATAAGACACAGAAATGGTCAGCAGTTGTATCAAGTGGTTTTCTGTCCTACTTATTCTTAGAAAATCACAAGCAGACATTATCTCTCCCCAGTGTCAATGGTTTTTCTCAAAACCGACAATACTAACAAGGGTTGGTATGAACATAGAGAAGAAGCAGAGACCACAAGTGGGTAGGAATACAAATTAGTACAGCCATTGTGTAGCATTGAGACAATTCCAAAGATCAAAATATAATTGCCATGAGATCCAGAAATCTTCTCATTTGTTATATTCAAAGTTCATGCCATGAGAATGTTGAAAAAAGACCCACACTCCCATGTTCACTGCAGTACTGCCCTCAATATCCACAAAATGGAAGTAACACAAGAGTCCATTGGCTCAAGAGTGGATAAGAAACATTTGGCATGTATAGGTGCACAATGAATTATTATTTAGTCATTAAATGAATGAAATCCTGTCATCTGTAACAATATGAATGGAACTGGAAATCATTGTAAAAGTGAAAGAAATCAAGCAAGGAAATGAAGGGCTGTAAGATCTCAGACAGAGATGGAATCTAAATTGTTCACTTAATAAAAGTGAAGAATAGAGTAGTGAGAAACAGATGCCATGGAAACAAGGGCAGACAGCAATGCTGGTGGAGGATTTAGAACATGTACTAAATATGGCTTAATTCTTGTCTTTGTTGAGTGTGTATTAACGTGTCTAGTGATGCTGTTTTGTATATTTGAAGGAATAAAGGCTCCCAATAACAATGGTTTCATTGTATCTAAAAATCAAAGGTAACTGAAGGAAAAAGGATAGTTTTCTTTCAGAAAGTAGATTGAAGAGCTGAAGTTATGACTTAGTAGTTAAGACTTCCTGCTCAGCGATTTGTTTTGATGAGCTAGTTTGTGTGTAATCCATTTTGCAGAATCATGAATAACTCAAGCAGATGGATTGAAAATGGCACATTTTGATCACTGAGAAAATGGCCTTTCATAAATACTTGCGAATTCTCATGCTTCTGTCTATATTGTCAAAATAAAAATGGGAAATATGAGATGGTTCAGATAGCAGAAGCTATTGACTAAGACCTGATTTCATTTCCCACATCCAACAAGGGGGCAGACAAGAGAGAGCCAATTACAGAGTTTTCTCCTCTGATTTAAGCCACCAACAAAACATTAATAAGTAAATGATTTCTTAATTTCAAATGATCTATTTTATACATTTTTAAGTGATAGTAAAAGGACTTTTTATAACAACGTAAAGCAAAAAGGAGAAAGTGCATTGTTTCTACCATGGAGCAGAGCTGTGAGCTTTAAAATGTTAGACAGTCAGAGACAGTTATGGTTGAACAATAAAAATCAAAGTGTTTAAAGGGCATATAATGCAGAGAGCAACGAATTAACAGTGGACACATCAGAAAAGAGAAGAACAAATTACCAACACCATATGTGAACCACAGCATTAGCTGATTGAACAACCAAATGATTCAAACTCCTGGACTGTTGGACTACAGCTGGCTTCTGTAGCTCCCCTCAAATTCTTGTTTTTAATTTGACTTTTATACAGTTATCAAATTACACTAATTTAACTGTAGATTACAATGCTCCAAAGGAAGTTTAAAGTGGGACAGAAGCTATAAAAACAGCAGAAAATTATCCATGCTTGTCTCATAAAATATAAAGTCATGTGGAGATATGTATAGAAGATATGTAAAGAAAAAATATAACATTAAAATTATATAAAGAGTACATAAAATTATAATTTTAGGTCTTGAAAAAACTGACTTCCTTTGAAAAATTTGGTCTCCACTTAAAAATAACAATGGTGTTAAATTCCTCAAAAAATAAAGTATGAACCTGCTTTATTTTACAGAGCCCTTTGAGGTTGAAATAAAGTAAATTCATGATAACTGCATGCTTAAAATTTTATTCCCATCATTTGTGCTGCAACACATTAAAATATGGCTTTCCAGAAACATTAAGAAATGCAAACAACACATCTCCTTGATTTTCCTCCAGAGTCATAGGAGAATATTAATAAACTATCTTTAAATTCAGTGTGAAAAGAAACTCACAAAATAATTTCATTAATATAATTATGATCACATATGAAGAACGTGTGAGTAAATTATGTGCTGTTATTCATGAGGTAATTACATCAATTACAGGCAATTACTGCACCTGCATTATCACCACTGGAAATCATTTATTATAGTTATTGTCAAATAGAAAATTTGTTTGTTTGATGAGCTAAGCCAGTAACAAGCTACTCTATAAAAACAAGTCCAGAATATAAATATCACCTTGAATTAACAAGTCATGAAACTGTAATACGGGGCTTTTACAAGTTATCTTATATACTCATGAGATTTATATCTACTAGGCAGTATTTTCCTGTTGTCCTAGAGTCTTTATTTATATACTTAGTTTAAGGATGACTTAAAAAAGAATAACAGGAAAAAATGGTTCAGCAGGTAAAGGTTTACTTGGCAACTTGATTTGGGATTCCCCTCTGTATGCTGTGAATACCATTGGTTAATAAAGTACTGCTTTGAGCCTATAGCAGAACAGTGCAGAACAGAGTTAGGTAGGGGAAACTAAACTGAATGCTGGGAGAAAGAAGGGCAGAGTAGAGAGAAGTCATGTAGCCCCACCAGAGAAAGATGCTGGAACTTTGCTGGTAGGCCACAACATCATGGTAATGCACAGATTAATGGAGATGGGTTTCATTAAGATGTAAGAGTAAGCCAATAAGAAGCTAGAGCTAATGGGCCAAGCAGCGATTTAAATAACAGTTTCTGTGTGATTATTTCTGGTCTGAGCTACTGAGTAGCTGGGAACCAATAAGTGGAACCCCCATACCAGCAATTCTCATGACTTGACTTAAATTTCTTTAACCCAAGAGAGGTTAGAAGAGTCTGATCTCACAAAGCTGTACTGTAAAAGGAGCGGCGGGCCCTATCTTGCCACCTGACTGGCTTACACCCAGGCTTGTGGGCTGCTTGTTGTCCTGGCCACCCAGCTAGCTTATGCTTGAAATAATCACTTGGAGATCTGTATTAATTAAATTGTTGCCTGGCCCATTAGCTCTATCCTGTTATTGGCTAACTCTCACATCTTGATTAACCCATCTCCATTAATGTGTATCACCACTTGACTGTGGCTTACTGGGAAAAATTCAGCAAGTCTGACCTGGTGGCTGGCTCCATGGAGACTCTCTCTGACTCTGCTTTCTTCCTCCCAGAATTCTGTTTTGTCTTCCCTGCCTACCTGAGTTCACCCTATCAACTAGGCCAAGGCAGTCTCTTTATTGAACCAATGAAAGTAACACATAGACAGAAGACCCTCCTATACCATTTCCCCTTTTCTCTGTTTAAACAAAAAAAATTTTAACTTTAACATAGTAAAATTATATATAACAAAACAGTTATCAAACAAGAATTACAGTTAAAATATTTATCTTTAATCAAAACAAAGGAAAACTATAACTATAACTAACTATTCTTCAACTCCATCAAAGACTCAAGAAGGATATAGTATTACCTAAGTAAACAAGAAGTAAGCAACTACCAAAACTCTAGAAATGACAGAGACATGTTGCTGCCTGGACAGTTGTCAGGAGCCATTTCAGGCTTCTCCTTTCTCACATCTCACAGGGCCTTGAAGGAAAAATCTTGAGACAAGAAAACTTAAAGTTAGCCAAAACATTACGTGCTGACCGTGGAGACTCAAGCTCTGGAAAGCACCACAGAGTGTCTTCATAGCTTCCTGCTTATCACTAACAGCAGGTATTCTAGCCACTGACCTTGCAACTGCCCCAATTAGTTGCCTAGCTACCGAGCCCCTCCTTCCCTTTCCCCTTTCCTCAGTTCCCCCTTGCCCTAGCTCCTTTCTGAGGAGTATTTAAGACGTGAAACTTGCTTCAATAAACGGGATGCCTTGACAAGGAATACTGCTTGGCGTCCATTTCTCTCTCCCCCCATGTCTTTCAGATAGTGCCTCTTCAAGACCCTGGAGTAACTTAGGACCTGCTGGGCGGGTCAGACAGTCACCCAACATTATTCTGTACCATTGGGGCATCCATCTTCAGCCTTCAGGCCCATAGTATCCAACAGACTTTTCCGTGAAACACAAAATTTCAAAGACAGTTCAGTCACTTTCTTACATATCCTGCAGAATGTCTTGCAGACTCTTTCATGAATCAGGAACTCCAAAAGACCATCTCACCTTTTGGCAAGTTTAGCAGTCCTCTCTCTGTGGGTTCTTTGTCTCCAGTTTATGCAACAGTGTAGGCAAGAACAGTTTCTTGCTCAAATGGCTAACCAACTTCATAAGGAGCTTCTTCGATGCCCATCTTTCTCTTGAAGTAGATTGGTGCTGCCAGGAACAGATGTGTCTCATTGCCATGAAAAGCCCTAAGTTATTAAAACATTAAATGCCACATTCTGTATTCTTTGATAGATATGAAGAATGCCATCTAAGTGAAATATATCTCTATATATCTAGAAAATCTAACTAACATGACTACAAACTTGACTATTATAGATGATTATCCATTAACAACCTATATTTCCTGATTATACATTATGTTTTTAAAGGAACTACACAATAGGACAGATTCAGACACATTGTATATCCTTCCTAGCATGTTTCTATACATTAAATATTAGCATATTTTCTCTTTTAGTCACTTAGTATTCTCTTTAATACAGTTAAATGCTGGGGGCTTTGTTCATTTTTCAAAGGATCTCATTTTTTTACCATTGTTTTTTCTACTTCCTTTGTTGATGAAACCTCTCCCCTTTCATTGAAAAGGAAATCTGAATTCTTTACCTGGGGAGGTATGAGCTGTCTATTGTAGGTGTGCATGCTTTCTTTGTGCCTGTAATGTTATACCATGCCACATAAAATTACATACCATAAAATTATAACTGTGTGGTTCTGTTTATGGAGTTTTTAAAATCACTTGTTCTTCAAGAAGTCTCCATTCTGTATCTAAATTGCCTGGAATATTTTAATATATACTAATAGATTTAGGTTAATGTCTTTTGTGATGCTTTTAAATAAACAAATGAATATGTGTCTTATAATGTTGATTTCAATTTTCTGGCTTTGCGTTTAACAGTTTTCTATGGACACATTAATGATTCAAATATAGACACAACACTTGGCTACTATGTTCAAAGTCTTACACACTCACAACTCAGAAATCTAACATGACTTAACATGTTATTTAATATTATTATTATTTAATATTTCGATATTAAATTAATATTTAGATTAAATCAATCTAAATGTTTAATATTTAAATTAATTTTAATATTTAATGTTAAATTAATATTTAATATTTTTATTTCATGGAGAAACAACTGCATTCAGTAGTGTGACAAAAACCCCACACAAAACACAAGTGTATTTAGTGCTGTGCAGAATTCCATCAGCATAAGGATAGACTTGGTGAATAAGTCATAAAATTGTTTGCTTTTGTCTCCTTGCTAACTACTCTCCTTCTACTCACTCACTGTCCACTCGCTTCACTACACTGTTGATTCTGACATCCTGAGCACCTGTCCTTGTCAGGGGATGCTTTGGAAGACACCCTTAAGAAGCACTTAAGTGGGAAGGCTCTGGTCTTAGTTTCATGAACAGAAGAAACCTGAATGCAAGTAACTTGAGAACTAATAGTAGATAGTTTTTTCTTGGTCTAATCAATGCTATTTCTTTACATGTATTGGCAAAGTATTTACCACATTTCTCAGTTTCTTCTGAACTATTCAGAATTACAGAGCATGTCTAGAATTAAAGACACATATAACCAAAACATTTTGCTCTGGTTTGACTGACCTTCAATTTTCCTTAATCCCAGAACCTAAACCTAAATTTGAAGAAATGGACAGAAGGGACAGGGTTGTTTTTATGGCAAAAAAAATTTAAAATGTTCAAAATAACCCTAACAATGATGAATAATTAACTATCAATGTCTTACTTTTGTCAAGGTTTGCAAATAGTGTGTGAATATGATGTTGCTTTCAGCCTTCAATAGTAAATAATTTTTCAGTTGATTCTCTGGTCTTCTTATGAACAATGGGAGCTTTGAAAAGGAAAGGAACTTTATGCCAGCATTTTTGCTGAGCTGTGCTGTAATTGTCTTAGATATGAGCTGACTGAAGGAAAACAAAGAGACTGTCTTCAAACTCAGACACTGAAAATAAGACCAGCCAAAGCAAAATTCACATGGAGAGGGAAAGCAGAACCCATTCCAGACTGGCTCTGTATGCTGTGTGTGTTTGAATGAGATAGTCTATCACAGAATGTACCAAAGCCCCTGCTGCTGGCTCCATGTTGTGACTTGAAATAAATGGACTGAGAATTTCAGCTAACTATAACTTTCCTGTCTTTAGTAATCAAGACTGTGTTAAGATTTAACTATATTATTTAATTTCTTAGATGGGAAAATGGAAAATGATAAAGAAGAAATATTTGTGTCCAACAATTATCTTGAGGGTCAGTATCACATACTAGGTCCTGGGCTCCTTACTTAGTAAACTAAGTTTTTTCCAATAAAATTCATATACATGCATATATGCATATATACATACATTTATAAATATGAAGTTTATAAATGTTCTTTTCCGTATGACTTTTCAAATATCCTTCATGAAACTTGTCTGTTCTTCTCTACCCTTCCATCTTTTTCTCTTAAGTCTTTCTCTTTTTATTTCCCTTTCTCCCTTTTTGTCACCTATGTTCTCTCCATCCGTGATCTCTTTCTAGTTTCCTTAACTCTACAGGTACTCCAGATTACATACACAAATCAAAAAACCAAATGCTAAGATTCACATATGAATAGGAATTCTGACATTTCCTTTGGGACTGAGTTACCTCATTCAGCATGTTTTTCAGTTCTATTTTATCTTTCATTAAAATAGAATTAAAATTCATTTCATATAAGTACTATATTTTCTTCATAAATTCACACTCCATAGACATAGGCTTTTTCCATGTTCTAGTCATTGTGATTAGAATAGCTATGACTATGGATGGACACATACAGAGATAGTTCTGTGTGGCAAACAGAATCATTGAGATATACACCCAGATGATATAACTGGATCAAATGACAGACTACATCTAGTTTTTGAGGAACTGCCATGTTGACTTCCATGTGGCCTCACTAATTTGTAATCCTATGAACAGAATTTCCATATCATCACCAGCATTTGTTGCCTTTTCTTTCCTAATTTTTATTGGATCTGACTGGGATATTGTGAGAAAAGTCATTCTATAGGTCCTGATCAATACAATGACAGTATAAACTATTCATAGAGAATGCATTTATGGCAAGCCTGATCTAAATTATGTAATGGAATAACTCTATTTCTTTCTAGTGATTATAAAAGGTGGAACTATTTTCTTTTCTGTTCTTTGATTCTTGGACCCATGCATTCTGGTATTTGGGGGAACTATACCCTATATTGAATGCCTATTCAAAGCATATACCACCTTCTGGAGAACTCTACCTTAACCTTCCAAACTTCCACATACCTGACACTGGCACTATGTCTCTAAAAGGCCATTCTAGCCTTCTATCAAGGCAGATACTTCATGTTTTTGCAGAAAATGATAAGACCTGTGGATTTCATGATCCTGAGGCCACTATCAAACTTCTCTGACTGTGTAATGAGTTTCCTGGTCAGAATAATACTGTATAGAATACCATGACAATGATAAGGCATTTTTTACGTTTAAATATTGTGGGTTTGGAAGAAACATTGTTGTCATAAAAGGGCAAATCCATTGTCTCTATAACATAAGGATAAATCATTATCTTTTTCACAGAGGTAGAGATCCAAGGTAATCAACCTGTCCTCAGGTTACTGGTAGGTCACGCTGAGGAATGGAATGATATCCAGAGCTCAGTATTGGCCTCTGATGTTTATATTTCTGGCAGTCAGTAGCAGTTGGATCCAGGTTAGCCTTAGTGAGTGCCAGTCCATCTTGTTGATCCCATGAAAAATTTCCATATATGGCCACTTTGCCCATCTTCCCATTGGGCAAAAGAAAGGATGATTGTGTTAAGAGGCTTATTGTCCACAGAATAGCTCATCATATCTACTTAATTATTAAACTCCTCCTCTGCTGATTACCTTTTGATAACCACTTATATGGACTTCACCCATTTGAAGAGATTGATCTACACATTTCTTTTCCAGATGTCTTTCGTACAGATTTTCCAATAATATGCTCTGTAAGTCACAGACCATCCAGTCAATCCATTATCTACAGCTCATGGATCAGTAAACAATTGCATAGCTGGCCATTTCTTCTTCTGAACAAAGTGTAACACCATGTATACCTTCTGAAGTTCATCCCAGTGTGAAGATTTCCCTTCACTGGTTTTATGATTGTTACAGAAAGATGTTACAATACCATAGCTGCTAACTTTTGGGTGTTTCCTGTGTAATATATGGAGCTATTAGAAAAAATGGCCTTTCTAGATGCTATGTTTTGGATTTCAGTTGCACAGTCCTTGAGGTCCATATGTTAAGACTTTGTTCCAGGTCCTATGACTGGGAATAGACTTATGCAGAAGTCATTAAGTCTTTTAGGGCAAATTCACATAGAAGTCTTTAAAAGTTCTGAAGAAGAGGATATCATGAAAGATTCTTCAAACATTTTAGAAGTGATTCTCAATCCAAACTAAATGCCAAATATGTGATGATGTATAAAATTCCAGTACCTAGAACCCAGGGAATATCAGTTAAGTCAGAATTCTTAATTTTTACTCTACGTTTTTTGTTTGTTTGTTTTTTGAGACAGGGTTTCCCTGTAGCTTTTGGTTCCTGTCCTGGAACTAGCTCTTGTAGACCAGGCTGGCCTCGAACTCCCAGTGATCCGCCTGCCTCTGCCTCCCGAGTGCTGGGATTAAAGGTGTGCTCTACCATCGCCCTGTTCTCTACTTTATTTTTAATATAATATTTTGTTTAATTCTCAATTTTCATATATACATACAATGTAGTTTGATCATGTTCACCCCTAACTCTACACCTAAACTACTCTCAGATGCATTCCATTACAATCCAACTTCTCTCAACTTTTTATACAATTTTCTTTTAACCATATAACCTGCTGTTCCCAATTCCTGATGTCCATATTCTCATGAATGTTGGGCCATTCACTGGAGTATGGTGGGACTCTAAATAAAGCTGATGTTCTACCCTCGAGAAGCTATCAATCAAATAGTTACTCAGATAAGAGTTGGTAATTATGAGTCTCCCTCATTCTAGAATAATGACTGCTTTGATCTTATGCAAGCAAACATAACTGCTATAAATTTATCAGTACAGTGGTCCTGTCATTCTCAGATGCCACTAATTTGCTCCAACTTCCTTTAACCTCTGTCTCTTACAATCTAACTACTCCTCTCTTCTATAACTGTCATGAGACCTGGGGTCAGAGGGTGATATATGGTGCTTCAAATGGAGTACAGACCTAAACAGAGAATTCTCAACAGAAGAATTTAAAGTGGCTGAAAGATACTTAAGAAAATGTTCAACATCCTTAGTCATCAAAGAAATGCAAGTCAACACAACTCTGAGATTCCATCATCTTACAACTGTAAGAATGGCCAAGATCAAAAACACTGATGACAGCTTATGCTAGAGAGGTTATGGGGAAAAGGGAACACTTCTGCATTGCTGGTAGAAATGCGAGCTGGTACAACCCCTTTAGAAAACTAGGAAACAACCTTCCTCAAAACCCAATAATACCACTTTTGGTATATATCCAAAAGATGCTCAATCGTGCCACAAGGACATGTGCTCAACTATATTCATATCAGCTTTGTTTGTCATAGCCAGAACATAGAAACAACCTAAATGCCCCTCAATCGAAGAATGGGGACTTTGGGGGAGTGTTGAAGGGAGAAGGGGAGAGGCAGGGAGGGGAGCAGAAAAAAATGTAGATCTCATTAAATATCAATAAAAAGTTAAAAACCAATATAGAAATGAATTCTATACACATTTGTTTGAATTTTCTGAAAAGTTTTAAAATAACCAAAGAAAGTTCATATTAAAAGTGATAACCAATTATGATTATCAAAGTACTGGAAATAAAGCGCACTAAAATTAGCCAAGAAAAAGCTGGATAAGTTATGTTAATCAGTCAAAAAACCTCAAAGAAATATAAAACACTCAGAAAAAGAGGGTCATATCATAATAGGGACACTAATTATCTGGAAGTGAAAATGTTGGCATTGAAATGCTAACAGAGCTTGAAAATAGACTATGTAAATGAGAACTCAATGGAGGCACAAAAACCACAATAATAACAGAAGACTTCTCCTAAGAGAAAGGTGCTCATAAATCTTATAGACACATGGCATCATACAAAAATCTTGAAATGAATAATTGATCCAAGAGGAAAAATGGAAGGGCAATTATGTTTGAAATGATAATTTACAATGATTCCAAATTTATCGAAATGAAAGATGCATACTATTACAGGCGTGCGCCACCACCGCCCGGCCTGACTTAAAAGTAAACTGATAGAGAACCCATATTAGAAAATGGAGAGGAATTAAAGTAAAAATTTAACTTTCATTTTAAGTAACAAGTACAAACCAAATATAAGTACAATAAACAGGCAAAAGTTGTGTAAAATGTGAGTACAAACCAAAGTGAAATAAAAATAAGAGATAAAATTCAATCAAAACCTAGTTTTCAGAAACAGACATAAAGATGCTAAAAATCTTTCACTGCACTGAACATGAAGAGGCAGCATATAACTTATTAATATCAAAACAGGCATTAAAATGCCATAGATATTAAAAAAGATTGACACAAGGACTATGAAAATTGTTGTGCCCCAATCCCACAAGTTAGACAAATGCAATAATTCTATGAGATGTAGAAACTCACAAAGCATCTTCATAACAGACGGCTTAGAAAGTTGTATTTATTACAAAAATCTTGCTGAAAGCAAAAATTGTTTTTCTCCAATAAAACCTCCATATCTATTTTATTTCTATTATGATTTCTGTCAATGATTCCATAGGGGAAAAATGTGACATTTCCACACACACTTGCATTGCAGAAAATGGGGCATGCATATTTTTAATACTTATATAAAGTAAACATTACTTTAAAAACAAAACTCAGATGAATTTGTGTGTAAAAAAATATAAAAATAATAATTTCTAATAAACAGAGAGCAAGAAACACAATCCATAATAAAGCATTAATAAACTAAGCCATTAGAAAGTGCAAAATATTACTATCAAGAATGGTTCCTACTGAGATGGCAAGGCTGGGTCAATTTCCAAAGAGCAATCAGTGAGCTTCAGTACAATAACTGAAAAGAAGAAAACCACTACACAAACACATTAAGCTATCTAACATTGCAATTTTAATAAACACAAATTCTACAGCTAATACGAAGTTTAGGGGTTAGGGACTGATTTCCTTATAGGCAAGATCAAGAATAAGGTAAGGATTTCATTTTAGCGTCCTATTTAGCTCATGTTTTACGTCTTGACATGTAACAAGAAAGAAGAAGTATTTTCAGCAGGTAAGTGTAAAAATGATCTATTTTTGATGGAAGTATTATTTTCTCTACAGATAATATGAAGGCATTATGTATTCTAACCTAAATTTGTCCCATTCGTAAGAATTCAAAGGACACCATTTCCTCTCCTGAAATAGTAAGAGTATGTTTAGATTTGGAACTGAAGTCATACTTTCAGAAGAATAAAAAATTGAAATGGTTGTGAGGAATCCTACAATGCTGATAAAGATATTAATGGGGGTACATGAAGAACTCACAAGCACCATGTATGCATCTATATAAATACTGGCCTGAAATGGGTCTTTAAACTGTTAAAACATAAGTTTTAGTATTTTTATTACACACAAATTTCCAAAGTCTTTCCATATTCTTTCCTTCCTTTGATTTCTCAATTTTCTTTTACTGTGAGTTTGTGAATTTCCCAGGCATGAAACTTGCTATGTGCCTTCCTCATTTTCTGTGGCCTGCTTTATATAATCTAATGCTAGTATTGGTGATCAATAAATATTACTTCTTTGGTAGATTATAGATTCTATAGAAATCTCTCAAAATATTACACGTATTCTGAGTGTAAAGAAGAAGTGAGCTGTTCCATTATCTGCCATTTAACAAGAGAGCACAAGTGAGAAGGGAGGTGTTAGCAACGCATAATCGTAGCTCACAGTGTGAGTACAAATGGGACGTTGTTGCTGATACTACAGTGCAGGCATTTGTTAAGTGTAGAAACCGAGTAATCATGGGAGTCAAAACACTAAGTTGAAACAGGAGGTTATGAAAGAGATTGTTAACACACTATGGTATTTTCATGGAAGAAAAACTGAATATAAGAAGTTTATTTAAATGGGGGGAAATACTTTGTGTTCAAAATAAGTGGTTTGAGTTTTATACTCAGAGAGCTTTAGGGTTAAAGAATACTTTATGTTCAATTTGATATGTGTTTATTCTCTTCAAAGAAATGGCCAATCAAGTCAAGCATTTCAGTTTGCTAAGTTCTGCAAATGCTGACTCAGAATTTTTTGTTTTTTTTTTTTTAAATGTTGAGAGCTCATGTTCTCATGTAATATATTTAGTTACAGGAGATGAGGAGGCTCAGTGGATAAAGGGTTCTTGACATCAAGCTTGTCTACCTGGTTTTTTTCCCAAAGATACATGTGATGTATGGAAAGAAACAACCAGTCAAGCTGTCCTCTGACTGCTGTACATGTTCTGTGGCACACGTACATGCACACACAGATACAAATGATAAATGTTTGCAATTAAATAGTCTTTGAATTGTAGTTTTTAATTTTGCTACACTTGTGCTTTTGATAGAAAAATAAATAATTGGAAATAATAGATTTGTGCTTAAAAGTATAATTTTATATTTAGAGAATTCTGTCAATGGGTAATTATCAGGGACTTCTGAGTTCCAGCCTCAGTATCCCTTCAGAGTCCAAAAGAAGGCTAACAGCAAGCGCAGGACTTAGACCCAAGGGTGAAATGAACTCTCTACCATGTGCTTTTCAACGTCGGGTTCTTTGCTCTTCTGTTAAGTTTCCAGTTTATATACACAAGCCAAACAAAGGCAATTCTCCAAACTTGGATGCCCCTTCATCTTTGAAGGTCCCAGTGTGATCTACATGAAAGACTCCTTTCCTGCCTGCATGCACTGGCAAATGAAAGATACCCAGGGAGGTAATGTATGCTTCTAATGTATCTCTAGACAAAAGCAGAGATTACTTCTCCAAACCATGTCTAGCTGCATGACACAATGCTGCCTGCCATTATAATAGACTGAATTTCTAAATTAGAAACTGCCACCTCAATTAAATATTTTTAATTTATAAGAGCTTCTGTGTTTATCATGTCTTTTCAAAGTAATAGAAACTGTAAACAAATATTAAAAGGAGTTTTAATTCAAATGTCACTTTTTAAGGCTCAAACTTAACAGAGCTAAAGCTGTAAAATCCTATCTTATAAAAGTACTAACAGTGTAAACTGTTAAGATAATTAAGACATGCAAACTAATGCTCTGCTTCCTCATAAAAGATCAAATTCTTTATTGTGCTCAAAACTATATTTTTAGTCATGCTAAGTACTAATGTAATTAATTGCAGAAACAAATCTGATTCGTTCTCCTGTATGTCTTGAGAATTAAATCTAAAACAAATAACTAAAGCAAATAAAGTTTGTTTAGTTCAGTTAGATAAACATAATAAATAATGCTCCTCAAAATTTTCAGAGATCTGCTTGAAATGACATTTAAAATATTTAATGGAAAAGCTTCATATGATATGTCACAGACACTAGCTTTAACCGTGAGACTGGGTCTCCAAATAAGATGATGGGCACAGTGACTCTGCCTGGGTATTGGCAATGATATCCACAGGGCATAGCTGCTCCAGTGTTTCACCTGTTGCCAGGTGAGGCCCTGACAAAAACTTTTGGACCCTGCCCAAACTGAAGATGAGAAGGACACTGGAAAGTTGATTCTCCCGTTTATCTAACAAAGTAAGTTCCCCCACGTTCCTCTGATATAGGATCACCTCTAAGACCTGGATCTTGCTGCAGAAGACTTCTGTTGCCATGGGATATATGAACCCAAAAATGTCATTGAGAATACAGGAGCCTGGGTTGAGCATTAAGATAATCTTAATTGAAAAATAGGCCATTTGACTTATGCTTCCTGCTATTATGTATCCTCTCAGATCTCTGAAGGCACTGATAACTATACTAAAATTTGAAAGTAGTAGGAAATTAGCTTTTTCCCCAAGGCTACAGCCAACTTGTTAGCTCATTTTATATGTAAAAATCAGACCTTGATTTGTCTAAACAACCTAGTTCTCCTGCTGAGAAAGACAGATAAATTTGTCTTGCTAACAGCCTTTATATTAAAGGATAAACAAATTTCAAATCTAACATTTTACTGTTCCTTTATTTATAAGAATTTGCTTTGCAGTGCTGCTCTCAGTAATAAATACTCCTGTCTCTTATAAAATGATTAGATAAAAAGAAAAAGGTTTAAAGTCTCTACAAGTTCTGAGGGTCTAACAAACATTTTTATGGCACATAAGGTCTGAGGGTTTATAAACTTAAGTTCTAAGCTCATAAGAAAATGGTTTGAGGTATATAAAAAATGGACAATGTTTAGGATTCCTTTCTCCTATACTACTGTTATTCTAATCCTTATCTTTCTTTGTAAATCAGAACTTATTTTATTCTTTTTTAATTAAAATTTCCGCCTCCTCCCTGTTTCCCATTTTCCTCCCCCTCCTCCCACATATTGCCCCCTCCCCCCACTCCCCTCCCCCTATCCCCACTCCTCTCCCCCTCCCCCCACTCCATTCCCCCTCCCTCTCGATACTGAAGAGCAGTCCAAATTCCCTGCCCTTTGGGAAGACCAAGGTCCTCCCACTTCTATCTAGGTCCAGGAAGGTGAGCATCCAAACAGGCTAAGCTCCCACAAAGCCAGTTCATGTATTAGGATCGAAACCTAGTGCCATTGTCCTTGGCTTCTCATCAGCCTTCATTGTCCGCCATGTTCAGAGAGTCCGGTTTCAACCCATGCTTATTCAGTCCCAGTCCAGCTGGCCTTGGTGGGCTCCCAATAGATCAGTTCCACTGTCACAGTGGGTGGGTTCACCCCTCGTGGTCCTGACTTCCTTGCTCATGTTCTCCCTCCTTCTGCTCCTCATTTGGACCTTAAGAGCTCAGTCCGTTGCTCCAAATTGGGTCTCTGTCTCTACCTCGATCCTTCATGTAAGCTTCAGAGAATTGCAGGACTCATAAGACTTGTATATGGGCTACAGATAAGCAAAGCCTGTTTCCCCACCTGCCTCTTACTGAGGATGGGCTCTCTCCCTCCTGGACTTAGGATAAATATTATTATCTTGGTGTCATTGAGTTCATGGCTATTAGATCCCAATATAACCAGATCCCCACTATAGAATCAAGGATTTGCCTTGGAATACCACTCAAGTGGGGAATGGAAAACAAAAAGAACCTCACAAGTTAAGAGTTCTATGTTCAGTTAAGACAGTTAAAAATAAGTTCCTTGTTGTCCTGTTTAAGTCCTTCAAAGTTAATGTTTCTATCTGTAAAGAAAAAGAAGTTCCTGTTTCTTAAATATGACACAAACCTCAAAATATGTTTTTCAACCTACATTAAATTTGTGACCCATTCACACGATGTATATCCTTACCTTGCTGGGTCCGGGGGGTGGTGTGCAAAGATTAGACCCCCACCAAGTTCTGGCTCTAATAAACCAGAAGCAAACATAAAAATAAAAAATAAAAACACCATGGGGCACAGAAGCTTATCAGCTAGCTGAGACCACAACCAGAAATGGTGTTTGTTAGGCTGTGGCCCAAAAGGCTGGGTTTTGAACCAACTTTTATAGTAGGGGCACCAATCATTAGGTCGGAACAAAGGAATTTTTACAACCTTGCCCTGACCCTTGGGTTAGTCAGCAAAAACCCTAGAGAAGGGAGTGAGTTTTAATGTCAATGGGTAACTAGGCAGACATCATGAAATATGTTTCATAAAAGATTACAGCAGAAGTCACTAATTGCAAGAAAAAGGATGTCTTTAGCAATTAGTCAGAAAAGGTTCTGCTAGTAATACTAGAAGATTAATAAATTAAGATTAACTGGTTCTTAGGCTGAGAACTTAGAAGATAGCGGAAAGCTTTTCACACTTTCTTACGGTAAAAATCTCAGATAACTGGCAATGACAACCTCCATTATCAGAGCTCATTAATTAAACCATTGTATTTGTCCACTGTCTCCTGGTACCTCCAGACAGTGTATACTGAATCCCCATGCCTCTCCTTAATGGTGCCAGTTTTTCATAACAGAGAACTTGCCTAACCCAGAGGTCAGTATATCTGTCTCCTAAAAGTTAACTAAGTTCACATCTGTCGTTTATCAAGGATGGCCAGGACACTACTATCAATTTGCAGGGAGAAGCTCTGTCCTTGTAAATAAAACAACTAGTTGAAAAATGACCTAACTTCCCTGAGAAAATAGCTCATTGTGAATGAGTGATCCTTGGTCTCCTGAGATTGCTGTTCCTGAGATTGTCTCCTGATAGTCTGTTCTCATTCTCCTAGACTTAAAATTTTATATTTTTTTATTTCTACATTCTTATTTTTAGAATCTACATTTTTATTTTCTTATTCTTGGACTCTGACTTTTCTTTCTTCCCTTTCATTATATTTTTCTAATAATGTAAAACATCTCACTCTTTCTGCTGTGAACATTTTTCTCTCCTAAAAAAAGGACCTCAAGAGGCTGGCAGAGATTTCTCTCTAAAATTTCTGCTTAAGGTGAGACAACAAGATATCCAGTCCCAGGTGCTTTCTTTAATTGGAAAATTGTGGATTTGGCCTTTTCTTCTCACAATTCTCAGGTTTAACAGTTGCTTCAGTTGCTGCATGTAGGCAACTGATGGAAGCAGAGACAGAGACCCACATTGGAGCACTGCACTGAGCTCCCAAAGTCCAGTTGAAAAGTGGAAGGAATGTGAATATGACCAAGGAGGTTAAGACAATGATGGGTGCACCCACTGAAACAGTTTGCCCATTAGGCTAGAGTTGGTACAAGCATAGGAACAAATTTCTTCTTCCTAATGTTGTTGATAGTCGCATGGCTGAGACAAACTGAGGGGCAGCTGGCGGGGGCACCAGGATTTATCTCTACTGCATGTACTGACTTTTTGGGATCCTATTCTCTTTGGATGTATACCTTGCTCTGCCTAGATATAGTAGGGAGGGCCTTAAACCTTCAGAAGGCAATGTGCTTTACCCTCTCTGAGGATTAGATGGGGGTGGGGTGGCAGGGTGGGGTGGGAATGGGAGGAGGGGAGGGAGTGGGAACTTGGATTGATATTTAAAAAAAAAAATCAAATAAATTAAAAAAAGTAGACTTCTTTCTATTGTTATTCTAAGAATAGCTGATACACATATCAAAGGGAAAATTCACTATTACATGAGAAACTCTGAATGTTTTACTAAGAAAATATTTCCACTGTGAAAAAAATCCTTTGCTAAACTGTAGTTAAAGAGCAATTATTGCTAACTTCCAGATTTTCTTGTGTGAGTGGTCTTATTCTTAAAAATCCTTATATTTGCTTCTGATTTGAAATATTATATGTTGACAATAATCCTTTATCTTAGGGTATTGTTTCTTCTAAATAGATTATAATTTCTCCTCTTCTTCCCTTCTCCCTTCTTCCTCCCCCTCCTGTTCCTTCTTCTTTTACTTGCTCCTGTACTATTTACCCTTCCTTCCTTTCCCTTCTTACTTTGTTAATCATTTCCAGATAGTGCTTATTCTTTCCCAATTATGAAATACTTGAACATGTGGACCCTCATCCCTCTTAACAAAGCTATTTGATGATTGGATAAACTATGTAAGTCAAGAGACTTGTTGTCAGTAAACAGAATGAGACAAGACACCTGTAAAGAAAACTAAGGTGGTCCATTGTTAAGAATTTTTTATACAGAGAGTTCTGTACTATGCAGAGGAAAGGAAAAGATCCCCATTATTTCTGCAATTCAATGCAGTACCTTACATACAGATTTCTATGTTAAATTAAGACAGGTAATTGTTTCCTTTTAAACTAGGTTTACTTTGTTTTGAGTTTATCACAATACATTAATTTAATTATAATCACTCCAGTCCCAGAAGCTTGCCCAAATGAGAAAAACATGGAAAACACTGAAGTTAAACCTGAGACAAGGCATTTTTGTTTCTCTCTGCCTTAACAAGTACTCTACACTATTTGAAATACACTGTAATCCAATTTAGAAGGTGTACAGGATAATTATTCTTCATGTAATTACATGCGTATAAACCCTGCATCTACTACATCATTAGTGCCTATATCCCTGTGAGATGCCTATCACCATGCATAGCTTTTTCCTGTTGGCAGAACCTCATTTCTCAGTCCTTTGGGAGTTAAACCTCAAAGTAACTTGACACCCTTATTCACTATTACTGCAATGGTGATCATAAGCTTCCTTGTGTTTCAAATGCTTATCATCCCTTTTCTTTCCATCTAGTCAAGTCCTGTTATATTTAACCAGTGAATAGAATATGAAAAGGAACACAAGCCATCATTATTCCTAATATATTTTTAGGTATATGTGAATAGAAATGTCATTTTTTTTCTTGTAGGTCAAAAGCTTAGTGTTCTGTTAGAAAAATATATCTTCAGTAATTTGCTTAACCATTTTGTTTTGTCATCAGGATAATATTAAGCATGAATGGAATTTTAGAAATTTCCAGAACTATGATTATTTTAATAGTAAAAATGGTGAGACTAAAGTAAGAACTATATTCTCAAATGGATGTAAAAATTAAAACAAGAGTTCTTTATTTCTGAAGTTAGCTGTGTTAATACTTGTCAAATTAGCAAAGTGTCTCTTAAAATATGAGTATGAAATGTGAGTAAAATGTATGCTAGGAAGCAAAAGTTTTCAAAACTTTATCTTTTCTAAACCACTCTTCCAGTTCCTTGTATGTATGTATTTGTATGTATATATATATATAATGTATGTGCATATACACACATACACAAGAATATAAATATGTATTTATACATATATACATTTGAACATGATGATTTTCTGTCCGAAGAACTTTTGATCTTCATCACCATCATTTGTGCTTCAAAAATATGACTGATCTCTGGAATCATCTTACTGCTATGCTATAACAGCCATAGTGTCAATATCTGTCTTGCGCTCTTGTTTAAAATTTATGTGCTTTTTTCACTCATTGGTCATTGGGAACCTTGGAACCTTTATCTTTTATTTTATCTAGTTCCCTAATATTCATGATGATGGTATACATATGGCAGTGAGCATTTTAAGCATATGTTTACCCTGTCAGATCATAGTGAATATCTTTTGTTTCATCCTGGATTACATGCTGGAAATTAAATGATGATAATGATGATTTGATTCTGAATATTGTACTCAAGCCATTACATATATTAACTCAAATATTTTTACTAATACCTTCCATTCCTGGTCTTCTTGGTTTTCTTAATTATTTTTGGACAGTCTTAATATATAGTTCATGATAATCCTGAATTACTTCTGCCTAAGCCTCCCAAGTGTGGAACTCACAGCATCAGCAAACACAGTCAGAAAATCCTTTGTAAGACAAATTATCTCCACTTACAACATCATTTAGAAATATAGCTAATGGTTAATGCATGTAGCATAGAAAGTTATGTGTGTGCTCTCTATATCTGTAACTCCACTATAGTCCCGAGACTTCAGCATACATACAATAATTTTTTAAGATGCTATTTCAACAATAGCCACCAGGGGCTTATGAGGCTCCACCTTCAATGAGAGACTATGGAAAATCAATAGGTGCTGGGGAGAATGTTCCATTTTCTATTTGCTTGTTTCTTTACAGTTTTCAAACAATATATTCTGTTTTCCCCTTCTCAACTCGTTCCGGAACCTTTCTACCACTCTACCTCCCTACCTACCAAACTTAACTTTCTTTTTTCTCTTTCTCCAAACGTCAAAACAAACAAACAAACAAAAACCCAATAACCCAAATAATACACAAACAACACACAAATAAACAAGCATGGAGTTTGTTTTCTATTTATCAACTTCGGGACAGGACACCTGCTTTGGAGTTCTAGTGCCAAAACCAGCACCAATCCACTAAAGGGAAAATATTTTCCATTTGTTTAAGTGGTGTAACCACTGATATATTTCCCATATTCCAGCTAATTACTGTTCATCCCCTCTTATGCAGGCCATACTTAAAGTCTAAAGTTCTAGAAAATAATTACATAATAAAATCAAAGTATGAGGTGGGTTGCTTGGAAGATCTACTTGAGGATGATGGGGTGAAAATGTGCCAAACTTAGGTATACATATATAAACCTGTTAAAGAGTAACAGAATAAGAAGCAAACAAACACACAAAAGAAAAAAAACAATCCATATAAATCTTTGGTTTTCCTTTCTGAAGCATATAACAAGGGCACCAAGCAGCACAACAATGACTTTTGAAGTCTTTTTTTACATTTAACCACGATTCATTTAATTCATACACTGTCTGTAAAGTCTTATTCCTCAAGTACTTATAAATGAGGGAAATACTCTTTGACCAACTTACTCTGCATTATCATAATCCTCATATCGTCATCTTTCTCTTCAACCTTTTGCTGCTCCAGGGTTTCCTTTTCTCTAAAGGCAGCAATGTCCTTTCAGATTTTTCATTTAGTTCAGCAGACCTCATTTTCTTAAGCCTGCTTGTTATCTACAGTAATGTTCTACATCTCACCCTGTTTCTAATCACCACTGAATAAACTGGGATGTGCTTCTTGATTTAGGGTAATGCTCAGAGCAGAATAACAAAGCAGAAGAGAGATCCTCTTGGTAGCATTTCTATCCCTGAGCTTTATTTTTTTTTCTTTTTCCTTTTTGGGAATCTAGGTTTTCATTTTTCTTTCATGATGAATCTGGTACGCCTTTACCACATTTTCATATTTTCTGTATTGTTGCCCTGTCTCTTAGCAGACAACTCTGAGAAGTTGGCTGAAGCATCTGGAAGCTTCTGGTGCTTGTCACAGCTCATTTGCACAACAAATACATTTGACATCTCTGTGTTCCTGTTTAGTGGCTTCCTTCTAGTCTGTTCCTCAACAAGGCACAGCATCTCTCAATGGCTCTCAGATACTCGCCTGCCCTGGCCCTGCCTCTGTATTGATCATTAAGTACTTATAAGCAGTTTGAAATGTGTAATTTATGGTGATGTTGTAGAAGATTTCCAAACTTGCATTTGTTAATCATATGACTAGGTTGTAACTCCTGTAAACTTCTGCAGACCTGTATACTTCTAGAATGAACAATAAAATGAACCTTACAACTTTATAATTTGGCTCAAACCTAAGGCTGTTCACAACTGCTTCCTCAAACTCTCCAGAAATCTTTAAAGAAGCAGTTGTAAAAAGAGAACATACTGTACAAGCTATCTTCAGTTAAACATTCTCTGCAGGTCCACCAGGGGAACAAAGAGTCATTCCCACTCTGGCGCAGGCTAGAGGAGTTTGCTACATTTTGTTACCTTCAGTCTCTCTTTCTTTCTAATTAAATTTGAGGTTCAGCTTGATGTTGTTTCTCAGCATTTGCTTCTGTGATGAACATAATTCTGTGCTCATCAGAAGATATTTTAAGCTCACAGTAATTATCCAATTGCTTCATCAATCTAATGCTGACAGTACTTTCTTTTATGGTAATTTTACTCAGTATTTTGCAGTCCAGATACACTAAAGATGCATTTTTTAAACAAATAAAATTGGAATAGTCAGTGAAAAGAGGCTAAATTTTATGGAATTTAAAAGTAGATGATAACTGCAGTATGCAAATTTATTTATTCAATAAGAGAATATTTGACAGTTAAAGGGGAAAATTATATGTTTTAATCTGATTCTAAACTGGTAATTAGCCCTATGACTGAGGTATTAAATGATTAACAATACTACTCCTTTCTGTGAGCCACTTACAAAAGTAGCTTTTAAAGTTGGAAGCATTAACATTTCTTGTAATCTTGCAATCATGGCACAATTCACTTCTCACTTAAGGAAACTGAGCAAAAGGAAAGTTAAGGAAGAGTGCAAAATGAAGCTACTGACTTAACAATCAGGTCAAGATGAGACTTGCACCCTGTCTGCCTCATCCCTTCTCTGATAATAGTGAAAATACTGTTAGGAAGATGTGGACCCAGTGACTAAGCCTGGCATTGCTGATAATAATAACAATGACAGGTTAGCAAAAGCAGTCAGAAGCAAAGGTCATCACTATTGGATAAGGAAGTAGGAGATTAAATTGGGACTCTTTTTTTCCTGTTGGGCTGCAATGTCCAATAATACATATGAGTTTTTGCTTCATCTTTTGTCATGTTTGGTTGTTATTTCTTTTTTTTTTAATAGTTAAACAAATGTAACCCATCTTTGCACAGTTAAACAAATATTCCACAACATTTCCCCCTTTTGTCTAAATAAAAAGGAAGGTTGTAGCTTTAACATAGTAAGATTATATACGATAAGAACAATTATGAAGTAAGAATTACATTTACAGCATCCAGTCCATTGGCATTTGGCAAATTCAGAGAAAATACTCCATTATCTATCTTATCTTAGTAAGTCAAAAGTTGGGTACCTAATTTACTTTATAGTATAACTTGTATTACAACACAAAATTATCTTTTTAGACCTCAAATAATTTTCTTAAACAACTTAAACTTTTATGTTTCTCAATCTTATGAATTTTACATCTCTTTTTTTATTCTTTTTTTTTTAATTAAAATTTCCACCTTCTCCCCGTTTCCCATTTCCCTCCCCTCCTCCCAAATATTGCCCCCTCCCCCCACTCCCCTCCCCCTATCCCCACTCCTCTTCTCCTCCCCCCACTCCATTCCCCCTCCCTCTCGATACTGAAGAGCAGTCCAAATTCTCTGCCCTGCGGGAAGACGAAGGTCTTCTATCTATGTCCAGGAAGGTGAGCGTCTAAACAGGCTAAGCACTCACAAAGCCAGTTCATGTATTAGGATCGAAACCTAGTGCCATTGTCCTTGGCTTCTCATCAGCCTTCATTGTCCACCATGCTCAGAGAGTCCAGTTTCAACCCATGCTTATTCAGACCCAGACCAGCTGGCCTTGGTGGGCTCACAATAAATCAGTTCCCCTGTCATAGTGGGTGGGTGCATCCCTCGTGGTCATGACTTCCTTGCTCATGTTCTCCCTCCTTCTGCTCCTCATTTGGACCTTAAGAGCTCAGACCGTTGCTCCAAACTGAGACTCTGTCTCTACCTCGATCCATCGCCAGATGAAGGTTCTAAGGTGATATGCAAGATATTCATCAGTATAGGATAGGGTCATTTCAGGTTCCCTCTCCTTAGTTGCCCAAGGTACCAGCTGGGGACATCTCCCTGGACACCTGCGAACCCCTCTAGAGTCAAGTTTCTTGCCAACCCTAAGATGGCTCTCTTAGTTAGGATATATACTTCGCTGCTCCCGTATCCTCCCTTCCTATATCCCAACCATCCTAATCCCCCGAGCTCCTCCCATCCTCCCCTTCTCATGTTTCTCATCCCATTTCCCCTTTGCCCCTTGCCACCTCACCCGCAAGTTCCCAGTTTTTGCCCTGCAATCTTGTCTACTTCCCCTCTCCAGGCGGATGACTATATGATTTTCTTTGGGTTCACTTTCTTATTTAGCTTCTCTAGGATCACAAATTATATGCTCAATGTCCTTTATTTATGGCTAGAAACCAACTATGAGTGAGTACATCCCATGTTCCTCTTTTGGGGTCTGGCTTACCTCACTCAGGATAGTGTTTTCTATTTCCATCCATTTGCACGCAAAATTCGAGAAGTCATTGTTTTTTACCGCTGAGTAGTACTCTAATATGTATAAATTCCACACTTTCTTCATCCATTCCTCCATTGAAGGGCATCTAGGTTGTTTCCAGGTTTTGGCTATTACAAACAATGCTGCTATGAACATAGTTGAACAGATACTTTTGTCATTTGATGGGGCATCTCTTGGGTATATTCCCAATAGTGGTATTACTGGATCTTGGGGTAGGTTGATCCCAAACATCCTGAGAAATCGCCACACTGATTTCCAAAGTGGTTGCACAAGTTTGCATTCCCACCAGCAATGAATGAGTGTGCCCCTTTCTCCACAACCTCTCCAGCAAAGGCTATCATTGGTGTTTTTGATTTTAGCCATTCTGACAGGTGTAAGATGGTATCTCAAAGTTGTTTTAATTTGCATTTCCCTTATCGCTAAGGAGGTTGAGTATGACCTTAAGTGTCTTTTGGCCATTTGAATTTCTTCTGTTGAGAATTCTCTGTTCAGATCAGTGCCCCATTTTTTTATTGGGTTTAATTAGCATTTTAAAGTCTAGTTTCTTGAGTTCTTTATATATATTGGAGATCAGACCCTTGTCTGTTGCAGGGTTGGTGAAGATCTTCTCCCAGTCAGTGGGTTGCCTTTTTGTCTTAGTGACAGTGTCCTTTGCTTTACAGAAGCTTCTCAGTTTCAGGAGGTCCCATTTATTCAATGTTGCCCTTAATGTCTGTGCTGCTGGGGATAAACGTAGGAAGTGATCTCCTGTACCCATATGTTGTAGAGTACTTCCCACTTTTTCTTCTATCAGGTTCATTGTGTTCAGACTAATATTGAGGTCTTTAATCCATTTGGACTTGAGTTTTGTGCATGGTGATAGATATGGATCTATTTTCATTCTTCTACACGTTGACAACCAGTTCTGCCAGCACCATTTGTTGAAGATGCTCTCTTTTTTCCATTGAATACATTTAGCTCCTTTATCAAAAATTAGGTGTTCATATGTTTGTGGGTTAAAATCAGGGTCTTCTACTCGGTTCCATTGATCGACTTCTCTGTTTTTATGCCAATACCAAGCTGTTTTCAATACTGAGGCTCTGTAATAGAGTTTGAGGTCAGGGATGGTAATGCCTCCAGACGATCCTTTATTATATAAGATTGTTTTGGCTATCCTGGGTTTTTTGTTTCTCCATATAAAGTTGATTATTGTCCTCTCAAGATCTGTGAAGAATTTTGATGGGATTTTAATGGGGATTGCATTGAATCTATAAATTGCCCTTGGTAGAATTGCCATTTTTACTATGTTGATCCTCCCAATCGAAGAGCAAGGGAGATCCTTCCATTTTCTGGTATCCTCCTCAATTTCTTTCTTCATAGACTTAAAGTTCTTGTCAAATAGATCCTTTACTTCCTTGGTTAGAGTTACCCCAAGATATTTTATGCTATTTGTGGCTATGGTGAAGGGTGATGCTTCTCTGATTTCCATCTCTGCTTCCTTATCCTTTGTGTATAGGAGGGCAACTGATTTTTTGGAATTGATCTTGTATCCTGCAATGCTACTAAAGGTGTTTATCAGCTGAAGGAGTTCTTTACTGGAGTTTTTGGGGTCGCTTATGTACACCATCATATCGTCTGCAAATAATGAAAGTTTAACTTCTTCCTTTCCAATTTGAATCCCTTTGATCCCCTTATGTTGTCTTATTGCTATTGCTAGAATTTCAAGCACTATATTAAAGAGGTATGGAGAGAGTGGACAACCTTGTCGTGTTCCTGATTTTAGTGGAATAGCTTTGAGTTTCTCTCCATTTAATTTGATGTTAGCTGATGGCTTGCTATAAATAGCTTTTATTATACTTAGGAACGACCCTTGTATTCCTAATCTCTCTAAGACCTTTATTATAAAGGGATGTTGAATTTTGTCAAATGCTTTTTCCGCATCTAATGAAATGATCATATGGTTTTTTTCTTTCAGATTATTTATATGATGGATTACATTGATAGATTTTCGTATGTTGAACCAGCCCTGCATCTCTGGGATGAAGCCTACTTGATCATAATGGATAATTTTTCTAATGTGTTCTTGGATTCGGTTTGCCAGTATTTTATTGAGGATTTTTGCGTCGATGTTCATGAGTGAGGTTGGCCTGTAGTTCTCTTTCTTGGTTGTGTCTTTGTGTGGTTTTGGTATCAGAGTAACTTCAGCTTCATAAAAAGAATTTGGCAATGACTTCTCTGTTTCAATATTGTGAAATACATTAAGGAGTATAGGTATTAGGTCTTCTTGGAAGTTGTGGTAGAATTCTGCATTGAAGCCATCTGGACCTGGGCTTTTTTTGGAAGGGAGGTTTTTTATAACAACTTCTAATTCTTCGCGACTAACAGGTCTATTTAGATTGTTCACCTGGTCCTGGTTTAACTTTGGTATATGGTACTTATCTACAAAAGTGTCCATTTCTTTTACATTTTCCAATTTTGTGGCATACAGGTTTTTGTAGTAAGATCTAATGATTCTCTGAATTTCCTCTGTGTCTGTGGTTATGTCTCCCTTTTCGTTTCTGATTTTGTTAATTTGCGTATTCTCTCTCCAACGTTTGATTAGTTTGGATAGGGGTTTATCAATCTTATTGATTTTCTCCAAGAACCAGCTTTTTGTTTCATTGATTCTTTGGATTGTTTTCTGTGTTTCTATTTTGTTGATTTCAGCCCTCAATTTGATTATTTCCAGTCTTCTACTTCTCCTAGGTGAGTCTGCTTCTTTTTTTTCTAAAGCTTTCAGGTGGGCTATTAAGTCTCCAATGTGTGCTTTCTCCGTTTTCTTTAAGTGGGCACTTAATGCTATGAACTTTCCTCTTAGCACTGCTTTCATAGTGTCCCATAGGTTTGAGTATGTTGAGTCTTCATTTTCATTGAATTCAAGAAAGACTTTAATTTTTTTCTTTATTTCTTCCTTGAACCAGGTGTGGTTCAGTAGTTGACTGTCCAGTTTCCATGAGTTCATAGGCTTTCTGGGGCTAGCATTGTTGTTGAATTCTAACTTTAATCCATGGTGATCTGATAAGACACAGGTGGTTACCGATATTTTTTTGTAGCTGTGTAAGTTTGCTTTGTTACTGAGTATGTGGTCTATTTTCGAGAAGGTTCCATGAGCTGCAGAGAAGAAGGTATATTCTTTCTTATTTGAGTGGAATGTTCTATAGATGTCTGTTAAGTCCATTTGATTCATTACCTCCCTTAATCCTCTTATTTCTCTGTTAGGTTTCTGTCTGATTGACCTGTCCATTGGTGAGAGAGGAGTGTTGAAATCTCCTACTATTAGTGTGTGTGGTTTGATGACTGCCTTGAGTTTTAGTAACGTTTCTTTTACATAAGTGGGTGCTTTTATATTAGGGGCATATATATTCAGGATTGAGACTTCATCCTGGTGAATTGTTCCTGTTAGGAGTAAAAATGTCCCTCTCCATCTCTTTTGATTGATTTTAGTTTGAAGTCAACTTTCTTAGAAATTAGTATGGCCACACCTGCTCGTTTCTTAGGTCCGTTTGCTTGATAAACCTTTTCCCAGCCCTTTACTCTGAGTAGATGTCTGTCTTTGTGGTTGAGGTGTGTTTCTTGTAAGCAGCAGAATGTTGGATCCTGTTTTCGAATCCAATCTCTTAGCCTGTGCCTCTTTATAGGTGAGTTGAGTCCATTGATATTAAGTGATATTAATGACCAGTGGTTGTTAACTCCGGTCATTTTTCCTTTCTCTCTTTCTTTCTTTTGGTAGTAGAGTTTGTGTGTTTCCCTTCTTCAAGTTGTGCTGGTGAAGGGTCATTAGATGTCTGAGTTATTATGGGCATTGTTGGACTCCTTGGTTTGTGATTTTCCTTCTATTACTTTCTGTAGGGCTGGATTTGTGGCTACGTATTGTTTAAATTTGTTTTTATCCTGGAAAATTTTGTTTTCTCCATTTATAGTGAACGAAAGCTTGGCTGGGTATAGTAGTCTGGCTTGCATCCATGGTCTCTTAGTTTCTGCAGTACATCTATCCAGGACCTTCTGGCTTTCATGGTTTCCATAGAGAAATCAGGTGTGAGTCTGATAGGTTTACCTTTATAGGTAACTTGACCTTTTTCCTTTGCAGCTCTTAATATTCTTTCTTTATTCTGTATGTTTTGTGTTTTGATTATTATATGACGAGGAGATTTTTTTTTTTGATCCAGTCGATTCGGTGTTCTGTATGCTTCTTGGACCTTCAAAGGAATATCTTTCTTAAGGTTGGGAAAGTTTTCTTCTATAATTTTATTAAATATATTTTCTGGACCATTGAGCTGTACTTCTTCTCCTTCTTCTATCCCTATTATTCTTAGGTTTGGTCTTTTTATTGTGTCCCAGATTTCCTGAATGTTTTGTGATGAGAATTTGTTGGTTATGCTGTTTTCTTTGATCAGAGAGTTGATTTTCTCTATGGTATCTTCAGTGTCTGAGATTCTTTCTTCTATCTCTTGTAATCTGTTGGTGGTACTTGTCTCTGTAGTTCCTGTTCGTTTATCCAAATTTTCCATCTCCATCCTTCCCTCGGTTTGTGTTTTCTTTATTACTTCCACTTCATTCTTCAAGTCTTGAACTGTTTCCCTTACCTGTTTGATTACTTTTTCTTGTTTCTCTTGGTTTTCTTGGGTATCTTTGAGATATTTATTCATTTCCTCTACCTTTTTGTTTGTAATCTATAATTGATTATGGCAGTTTTTCACCTCCTGTTTAAGGTCCTCTATTATTTTCATATAATTCACTTTTGAGTCGAATTCTTCTAATTCTTCTGTATTAGCGTGTACACTTCTCATTTCAGGATTCCTGGATTCTGGTGATGTCACGTTGCTTTTCAAGTTGTTGGGGGAATTCTTGCATTGGCGCCTGCCCATCTTTTCCTTCAAATGGAGCCAGGAGAGGCCTGGTGTCTTGGACCAGTCTTTGCTGTGACTAACTCTCTAGGTGTATCTCCTCAGTGTAGGGGCAGGAACCGTTCCCTTGCAGATGAACTCCTCAACACCAAAACAGGGATGCCTGGTATTCCAATGACCGGTGGAAAGAAGGCCGAATGCAAGGTGTAGGGCGGGGTCGAGTAGAACACAGGTGACACTGCAGTACAAGCTGGAGGTGCCTGCGCTCCCTTTCGGGGGTTGCTGAGGCCTGCCCGCTAGGCAGGCACTCACTGCTCTGGTTGGGAAGCCTTAGTGTAGGGGGGTTTGTGCTCTCTACCGGGACAGTCTGCCCCAGGCTAATACACACTCACCCATCCAGATGGAACTTCTCAACACCTACAGAGGGACTCCTGGTAGCCCCAATGAGCCAAGGACCAAGGGAAGTAGGGGGCAGGCAGAGCAGGTCCAGGAGAGCACAGCAGACACTGCAGCCCTAGCAGCAGGGGCCCGCGTTCCCTGCCGGGGACCTTGAGGCCTGCCCTCTAGTCAGGCTCTCACTGCTCTCTTGGTTGTTATTTCTTAGGAGCCTGTTCTTTTCAAATGAGAGACAGAAATGGAATGGATCTGGAGGGGAGGGGTAGGAAGGATATAAGAGAAGTATAGGTAGGGGAGATAGTAATTATGATATATTTCATGAAAAAGGAATCTGTTTCCAATATAAGAAAAAAATGAAAACTATAAAAACCTTTTCTACAAAAGGCATTAAAATGACATTTGAAACAAATCATCTGTGCCTTTAGCATTCTTTAATTAGTATCTGTGTATTTGTGTGAGTTTGTGCACTTGAGTGAAGTGCCCACCAAGTCTAAGAAAATAATGTGCGATCCATGAAGTTCCAATTACAAGCTGAGTGAAAATCCTCAGTGTGCGCTGGTCACTGAACACAGGCTCTCTCTAGAATCAGCAGGTACTCTTAACTACTGAGCCTTCCTTAGAACTTAATAATTGTACTTTTAACTCAAACTTTGCTTACAATTGTAGTCTCAGATTTAAATAAAGGACTTATCAAAATGTATGAATAGTGACACTCCAAAGATCAATTGACTTCATCCACCTGTCATCTGTAAAAACATTTTGTCTTTTAAAAAATGCGACAAGAATATATAGGTTAAATTAGATGAAGTTGATGGTTTTGTTGGTCATATAGAATGAAATGTTAGGAATAGCAAATTGTATGGCTAACTAAACTAATCCTATCTGTTTTCTCCTATCAGTGTGCTGAGTTTGATGCTAACTCCCCACTTTTGCCTCATGTTTGGACCTGACACCCTGTTTTCTTACATTTCCTTGATCATTTTATTTGTTTTACAAGCTCCTGATTTCAGGGGTACATTTACAATAACATGGCACAGAAATAGAAATAAAGGAGCAAGAATTTTACTTCCATTCTTTCAGGAATTTCTTGACTCAACCTGACAATAAAATGAATGAAAAATGTATTTAAAGCAATAATCACCTTTCTTAATTTGTGAAATCCTAACATAGAATTAATGCCACACAATAAATTGGACAAAAATTTACATGTTCTAAAGACAATAATTAAATTTTGTATTTAGGCTGAAAGATGTTTTACTTTTAATATGGTTACTTCACAATTTTATATATATATCACAACTTTGTGCACTTGGTGGTCAGATTGCCAGGCTCCTTCCAGCAGGAGCTCTCTTACATGCACCATCTCTCGTTTATAAGGAACTCGAATATTCTTGTTCTTATGATTTTTCAAGCTACTTGTCACATAAAATAGCTAAAGTGGCATGTTTTTGATTATATGTTCTTAATTCTTTTTAATAAAAGTGCTTTGTCTCCTAGAAAAGAAATCATACATTAATCATTGTAACATTTTATATAATCATAGCATATGTGACAGAAAAACACTGCTTGAATAGTGTACTACAGATGTCTACATTTCTTAAGATTATAAGGCAGATGTAAGAGCTGCTCAATAACGAATAACAGCCGAAAACATTTCCCACTTGATACTGTTAATGTGCAGAACAAGGAAAGATAATCAGTGTTCAGCAGTGAATGATTGGATGTTTTTACTTAAGGCTGTATTGTGGCCGCATTTTTAGCTCTTCAAACTCTAGTCAACACTGATTTTGTGTTTCAGCTTCATTAATCATGCAAGGAATGTTAACAGATCCAACCAATTAATAAAATAAAATAACCTTTTACCAGATGGAATGATATGACATTTAGAAATCTCAAGCAACTCACTAAAAATTGTTCTAAATCATTGTAAAATATATCTTAGTTAGATTTCAATTGCTGTTATAAATACCATGACAAAAAGTAACTTGAAAAGGAAAGTTTTTATTTGGCTTATGCATCTCAATCACAGTCATTAGTGGGAATTCAGGGCAGGAACTCAAAGCACAATTTAGAGGCAGAAACTGAAGCACAAACCACAGATGAATTCTGTTCAGTGGCTTGCTCTTCCTGGCTTGCTATTTTGTACGGTCCAGGACCAATTTTCCATGTGTGTCATTGCCCACAATAGCCTGGCACATTCCACATCAATTAGAAATCAAGATAAAGCTGGTCTGCCTACCTAGAGACTAATCTGATGGAAGCATTTCCTTAATTAAACTCCCTCTTCCAATATGACTCAAGTTTGTGTCAAGTTGATAAAAAAAAATGACCAGAACAGTATTATTTCAGAAACAGGTATATTTCTGTAGACTGACATTGTATGACGTAAGAAGGAAACTGTAGCAATTTTGTTTGCAATAGCATAAAAATAATAGTTTTCTTAAAAACAAATTCAATGGCCAGGCGGTGGTGGCGCACGCCTTTAATCCCAGCAGTCTACAAGAGCTAGTTCCAGGACAGGCACCAAAGCTACAGAGAAACCCTGTCTCGAAAAACCAAAAAAAAAAAAAAAAAAAAAAAAAATTCAACAATGATTTTAAGACTGACACTAGAATACACAGGAAAAGGCTAAATAATATATTGCTAAAAAGTTGTACCATGTGTCTTAGGGTTTTTATTTCTTTGAAGAGACACCATATCCAAGACAACTCCTATAAAGAAAAACATTAAATTTGAATGGCATACCATTAAGAGGTATAGGCCATTATCATCATGATGGGACATTAAAGTGTGAAGGCAGATTTAGTCTTGGAGAAGATGCTGAGAATTCTATATCTTGATCAAAAGGCAAGAGGAAGTGAACTGGACAAAAAATAGCTTGAGCATAGGACATCTCAAAGCCTATCTCCACAGTGACATACTTCCTCTGATAAATTCACACCTACATCAAAAAATTAAGCCTCATACCATCCCATATGACCTCACCACATTCTACCTTCCACTTCCTGGCAATATTATAATGCAAAGTGCATTCATTCTAACTTCAAAAGTCTCCATTGTCTTTCACTGTCTCGACAATGTTAAATGTTCAAAGTTCAAGGTTTCTTCTAACATTCATGCAACTTTTTAACTGTAATCTTCTATAAAATTAAAATCAACAAACAGATCACATACTTCCAAAATATAATGGCATAAGATATTCCAAAATGTAGGGAAGGGGGCACAGTTAGGAAATACTAGTCCCCAAAAGACTGAAAAACAGTTGGACAAACTCCAAACTCTGTGTCTTCATGTCTGAGGTCAAAATGCTTTTCAGATTACCATATTCTTTCAGCTCTATTGACCACGATACATATCTTTCCCCTGGATTGTTTCTACTTCATGTTGGCAGGTTTCCTCAACAGGTATCCCAAGGCTTGGTATCTCCAACATCTTGGGGTCTCCAAGGTAATCAAGCCTTCACCTTCAGAGCTTCACTCAATAGCCTCTCTAGTCCTTCTTTTAGGGAAACCTCTGACACATACCTGGCCTCAGCAGCTTTCCTTAGTCATTTCTTGACTCTAAAGTCAGAGCCAAATGACAGAAGCTACTAAGTTCTGATGCTTACTGGGGCTGGAACATGACCCACTTGTTCAATTACATCTTCACAGGCTTTCTATTTTCCATGGTTTCTGTCACTGCTTATAAGTTTGGCTGTCCTACAGCTTGCTCTGTAGGTCAGGCTGACCTCAAACTCAGAGATCCACCAGCTTATGTCTTCTGAGTTCTGGGATTAAAGGTATGCACCACCATATGCAACTTTAAACTTTTCTTCAGTTCCTTTTCACAAGTTGGAAATACAGCTGGGCTGTTTCTTACCCTCTGTCCTCACTCTCTTTATTCCATTTCTTAATCTGTTTGACTCTTTGAATGTAAGACTTAGCTACATTCTATTTCCTGGTGTTTCTTTTCTTCTCAAATTGTATATTTTGTACTATTATTAAATTTGCTTTTTCCTTTTCAGATTAATTCTTCATTAGAGTTAACACATATAAGAGCCACATATAAGAGTCTATACTAAGCTGTGTTGAGATTTTCTCTGCCAATGGAAGTAATAAAAAATTAATCAATTTATGACAGCTTATGCTCTCCTCTCTCTCTCCATATATATATGGCTTACTTACAGACTGCAGTGAAAAAATGTCTATCTATGAATGGATGAATGGAATGGTCAAGAATGTAGTAATTGTTCAGTCCCAAAGTCTCGGTGTCTGAGAGAGTCTTTTGTATATGTTGGAAGCCTAAAGGAATGAATGTGCTGACAAGGCAAGGGCAAACAGGTAAAAATCAAACCCTTCCCTCTTCCATTGTCCTGACATAAATTTCCAGCAAAAAGTGTGATCCAGATTAAGTGTGCCTTCAAACCTCACGATCTGGATTAAAGACGTATCTTTCTGCCTCAAGATCCGGATCACAAGTGTTTCTCCATTTTTGCATTGTAGTTCATTCTAGATGCATAACTGCATTCTGATCATTTTACCCTCCAATCATTCCCCGATAGAGATTTTAATGCAGAAGAAAATCATTAACTTGGAATGAATATTTTTAACCATACAAACAAAGAAAGAAATTAAAGAAAAATTCTCTGAGTTGACTAAAACAGAAAAATTGAGACTTTGTTAATTATCAGGAACAGATCCAGCAGAAATTTTAGTACCATTTACTAAAGATGAATTCAAAAATTATGGACAGAAAGTGAACTTTGACAAAGTGGTTGTAGTAATTTTGGGGAGAGACTAACAACTATCCCAAACGCAAGCGATTCAACTTATAAAGAGAACTAGCTAGATCCTTTCTCACATTGTACAGGGAACACCAACATCTGGATTCCCCACATTCTATACTAATAAAAATAAATCAGGAAATCCATGCTACAAATTAGAAAACTTAAGTAAAGTGGATAAAAAACCCTAATAATTCTGTCCAAAAATCAGAATTATATGCTATTCTCATAGTATTAATGGATTTTACATAACTTCTCAACATAGTTACTGTTTTGAAACATGCAGAAAGAATTGTTTTACAAATTGAAACCATTGAATTTATGCCAGAAGATACAGAATTGATGTTTTTATTTATTCAGTTACAAGTCATAATGAGGAATAGGGTCATCCCATATACATTAAACACATCTGGTCCCATGTGGGCCTGTCAGGTTCTCTAGCACAAATCAATCAATTTTTGATTGAAAGTTTGCCAGAGGCCTCAGAATTCCATAAAAAAATTTATGCCAATAGCAAAGGTTTAATTTTTTTTCAATTACTTGGCAAAAAGTCAAGGGAATTATGAGGAAATATCCTACTTATTTCTTATATAATCAAACTCCACTGCCTGCAGGAAGTAACCCAATGGGTACTCAGGGAGTTGAAATCTGACAGATGGATGTGTTCTGTTTTGTAGAGTTTAGAAAAGTAAAATATGTACACTGGACTATTGATACATATTCAGTAGTTCAATTGCAATTTCTTTGAGTTTGGAAAAAGCTAATTTGCTAATTGCCAATTCTCTAGAAGTTATCGTCATCGTGGGTATACCTGTAGAAATAAAGACAGACAATGCTCCAGCATATGTATCTAAGAAAATGAAACAGATTTTTGCTTTCTACAATATGAAGTTTATTATAGGTATAGCACACAATTCTATGTGGCAAGCAGTTATAGAAAGTTCAAATCAAACTCTAAAGGTTATAAATATAAAAATTTTAAACAGAAAGGTAATAAAGACCCTCAGAAATAGATTTCACCATGTTTTATTAACTTTGAATTTTCTAAATGCTAATGAGAAAGAAACAACAGCTTCAGAGAGACACTGGATAATAGGCAAAGCTATGGAATTTAATCAGCATACTTTAAAGATGTGTTGCTTTCAGCCAGGTGGCGCAAACCTTTAATCTCACCACTTGGGAGGCAGAGGCAGGCAGATCTCTGTGAGTTTGAGGCCAGCCTGGTCTACAAGACCTAGTTCCAGGACAGGCTCCAAAGCTACAGTAAAACCCTACCTCAAAAACCAAAAATAAATAAATAAAATATAATAAAAATAAACAAACAAACAAACAAAAGATGTGTTGATCTCAGAATGGAAACCAGAACATGTGTTATGTTGGGGAAGGGGTTTTACTTTTGTTTCCACAGGAGAAGAAAAGCTGTGGATACCATCAAAATTGATGAAGTTCACTTTGAACAAGAGAGCCCTTTTGATTTGAAGAAATGATATTTCATCAAACAACTTGTTCATTCAATCTAAACTAACCTATAAATGTAACAGACACTTTTCATTTAGTCAGATATAAGTTAACAACAGGAACCTCTCCAAAGTTAGGTTTGGGTCAGGGATTTATTTTTGTCTATTCAGAAGAATGAAAGCATCCACTAGTTGGGACCTGGGGTACAGTGACTAGGAGGTGTGAGGACTGGACTTCTCCTAGTCTACAAGGTCTCTAATAGAATCAGTAAACATTCTTGAGCATCACTTTTTTTGATTGGCATTTCTTTTAGGCATGTGCTCCTAGCAGTAAAAAGATGATGAATTTTGTACGCTTCAGTAAAAACTAATACTCAAATCTCCAGGGCTTTTCCTGTACTATATTCACAATTCTCTTTCTGCTGACTGTATGTGATATTGCACCTTAATTTTTCATTTTACTATTATGTAATAGGTAATTATTCTTAGGTTTATTGATGTGTGTATGTCATCTTTATTAAGTTCCATTTACAAGTCTAATTTTTTATTATGTCATATTTTTACTTGTGGTATTTACATGCTCAAATACAAGAACTTGATTATGCATCCACAGTGCACATAGTTTCCTCATTCTCTGATTCTTTCAGATGTTAAAGATAGACTTTGATAAGCCTGTGATTTTAATATTATCCAATTTATTTTGTGTCTAGAAGGCAAATAAATGTGTTCATAGTTTCATATTTCTAAGCATTTTTTTGAATAGGCCTTTGCTAAATTTGCGACTAAAGTCCATTAATGAAACTTTATATATAAACATGCACATCGATTCATATTCAATGCCCTCAGTATTCTCAGTTAATCATAAAATGCAAACTTTTTCTTTCAATTTTTACACATTATACTTGAATGTATGGTATATGCACATGTGTGCACTTGTATGTCATATGTATATGGGTGCAAAGTGCAGGCCAGAATCAGAAGATAATGCTAACTAATTTCCTCTGCCTTATGTTTTTGGAGACAAGATCTCTTGTTGAGCCTGCAGGATCTGTCTGTCTCTGCCCCTGCTATGATGGAATTACATAGGCATATTACATATTTCTTTTATTTGTGGATCCTTAGAATTCAAACTTAGGCATTCATGCTTACATAGCAAGCACTTGACCAACACAAACATTTCAGTAGCCCCACAAAATATCACTTTTAAAAAGTAAATTGACCTTACTAAAGCCGTAGATGTCAAAAAAAATCTATTAATTGACCTTCAGAGTGGGAAATGTTTTATGTTTCAGAACACAGTACTATTTAAACATCTCGCCAGCAAAGTGATTTCTTCATTTAAATATTATTTATATTGGAGCTAATTATTAAGCCTCATACTGTAATGTGGTAACAACTAGTTTGTGCCTTCTGAGAAGGCAAATGAATAATAAACATTTTCTCTAAAATTGTTTCCATTTTTGAATTTTTATGTGATAGTTGATTGTTGATCATTTGTGTAACTAAATGCTACTGGGAAATGCACCTTTCTTGGCATGCTTACTTTCCAGGAGCTCCTAGCAATTAACCAACAAAGGTCCAGCCATGCTGAGAAGGTAGCATCTCTGCTGCCAGAATATTCAGTCATTTTTGAAATGCAAATTGATTTAACACTTATGCTTGAAAATTGTAAGTTGCTACTGAAAAACAAGATTACAGTGCAGCAAGAATACCATCATATCCATTCATTTTAGAACACTGTGAAATAAAGTTAAAAGAATTCAGCACATGGATGAGGATCTAAAATGCTTAAGGTTTCTGTGCTCCTTCTTGGTGTTTTACCTTTGAAAAACACCATTGTTTTTCTAATATTGTTTCAACACCAGTACTGTTTGCCAAATTACTTTCCCCAAAGGTGATGTGGTTAGTATAGAAATGAAGTATAATATAAATAATGTAGCAATTTGTTAATACATGATTAAAATTAACATCTATTTTTATTGAAACATTCAGCCTTTCATGAAATGAATAATTTAAAGTCTTTAAGGAAGTAAAGTTATGGAAGAAATAAACTTAGAGTTTAAATTTGTTTCATAATTTTTTTGCAGAAGAGTAATAATAGGACTTAGAAAACATAGTTTAATGTGTGTGTCTGTGTGCATATGCGTGTTGTGTGTTTGTGTATGTGTGTGTGTGTGTGTGTGTAGACCAGGTTTATGTTAGGCATCTTCTTCAAACTATTTTGACCTTGATTTTTGAGACAGGGTCTTTGTATTCTGGGAATTTCTACTTCGACTTGGCTGGTTTGCCAATGAGCTACATGAATCATTCTGCTTCCATCTCACAAGTGTTCGGACTGCAGGTGTATCCCACCACACCCAGATATTAACATCAGTGCTGAGGACTAAAATAAGGTCCTCAAGATTGTGCATCAAGCACTTTACTGCTTAACTTTTCCCTATTTTCCATACCCTGTTGTTTATGAACATTTATCTGATATTGTATACGGCTTGTGACTATTTCAATACCAATGTGTCTGCTATATGAGAGTATCAGATTTAAGTAAGAAACAGGAGGCAGAAATATGAGACCTGACACATAGATAAAGCCTTGTTCACATTTGTGACACGAATGGAAGTATGTTGTTGGGAGTAAGAATACAGGGGGGGGGGACAATTTACAAGCACTTTACTGCTTAACTTTTCCCTATTCTCCATACCCTGTTGTTTATGAACATTTATCTGATATTGTATACGGCTTGTGACTATTTCAATACCAATGTGTCTGCTATATGAGAGTATCAGATTTAAGTAAGAAACAGGAGGCAGAAATATGAGACCTGACACATAGATAAAGCCTTGTTCACATTTGTGACACGAATGGAAGTATGTTGTTGGGAGTAAGAATACAGGGGGGGGGGGACAATTAAAGATGCTGTGAAGAAAATGTATCGTGAAACTTTGGTCCAGAGTGGACACGAGCAGTGGAGGCAATTCCAAGCCAAGGGAATAGTTATACCTATGTGTGAAGACCTTCTTGAAAAAACAAACAAACAAACAAAAACAAAAAAAAAAAAAAACAGTAGAAAGTGGATGAACACCTGAACTACCAAAGCCATTGCTTTCAATAATAATCCTATCCTTTTGTACACTTGGGATCTAGGCACCATTAGGAGCTTAGCACTTACTTTTAGGATAACCATCTGTGATTCACACCTAACATGGCACTCTGAGTATAGTCAAAAGCACTGTCTTTTTACATAGTTTCCACTACTCATTACCCTTGGTCAGTCCTTATATGGAAAACTCCCCAAATAGCTGAACATTTTCTGATTGTTCTGACAACCTCCAAGATTTAAGAGGCCAGGATTAAAATTTTCATTATAAATTTCATTAGTTTTTTCTTTATTTTATTCTTCTCATATTGTTTCACCTCTCTGTTTGTTCTTCACATATTTAACTCCACTTAAACTTTTTATTCTTTGTAGGGTGTATATGCAGGGCAAACTTATTCATATCACAAAGAGTTAATGATTTCACGAGTGGAAACAATATGTGAAAATATGTCTTCTATTCCTGAAATAGTGAATAAATACCACTGACTTAAGGAACTTCAAATTTTTCAATTTAATACACTCAAAAGGACTAAAAAATTATTAAGTTTATATAGTCCAGACTGGGGGGGTTTAAAGAACAATTACCATATATCATAAAGAGAAGCAAGAAATCTTGTAAAATACTTCATATTAGGTTCTTAGATTTGCTATAATAAAGCATTACATATTTTGTGACTTAGAATAATGAGAATTTATGCTTTCAAAATCCCATGGCTTATGCCAGCATTCTTGGCATTGATAAATCCTTTCTTAGTGAAGTACCAGAGAAGAATCTTCATGTGTTCATCCTAGCTTCATGCTGTTACACTCCATCTTCTAAAATCTTTCTCCTTTCTGTATCCTTTCCCCTTTATGTGAAAAAACAAGTCACTAGATTAAGGGCTGCTCTAGTCTCCTCTGGCCTTATCTAACCTGAAGACAGCTGTAAAGTTCCCATTTCTAATTAAATTCAGTGTCAGAGGTTTGGTGTGACAGACATTTTCAGGAACATTATTTCGTTCACCATAGATGTCTTACCACACCATAAGATGGGTCTTTTCAATGTTAAACATGTAGTAAGGCAGAGAAGAGTTCCAAACTCTAGAAGATCAGGAACTGCCTTCAAATTTTCACCTGGTCATTTTTTCTTGGACTATATAGTAAAAAGGTATGTATTTAATGGTAGTAGGGAAATATGGGAAATATTGATAAGCAGCTATCTGAACTTAAGCAAAATTCTTCTGTGACATAGAATCTACATGTTTATATTGTTCCTTATAGAAAGGTCTTTAGAGAAAAGTCTTAGCTATGGATAACCAAAGCTAACACTTCACAGAAAATTACTGTAGGCCAACAATATAAACATATGCAATAGCAATTAAGTTAGGGGACATTGAGAGAAATACAACTAAATGGTCTTAAAACTGAGATGTGCTCATCTGAAGTTTTTTTTTTCTAAGTAAGTAAACAGAAGTTAGAGAAATGGCACAGCAAGTATAAACAGTGGGTTTTCTTCTAGAGGACCTTAGTTCTGATACGTACATGGCTACTTAAAACTGTCTGTTACTCTAGTTCCAGAGGATCTAATGTTCCCTTCTAGATTCTGAAGGTGTCAAATGCACAGAAAATACACAGACATACAGTTAGGCCAAAACACTCACATACACATTTTTATAATTACATTTTCACCATATATGGTTGAATAAGAATTTCAGAAACAAGAATTTGAACCAAATAAGACAATTATTAAAATATTAAATAAGAAAAAATAAAATTTAGAAACACAGAAGGGTACAGAGAAAGAAAAAAAGAGGGGAGGCATCCTCACAAACTTTCCCTGCTCTCTACAGTCCTGAGCATGTAATGCACAATTCTCCCCCTACCCTCTCTTACTTGGACAGCAATAATGCTGGAACAGTGAGCCTTAACATGTCTGACAAAACTATGTGTGAATTTTACAAAGGCCACCAGCCTCAGTGCTCCAAGAATTTCTTTCTGCATCCACAGTGCTAACAGCTGCTTCTATTCACCTGGAATGCCTTTTGTATGTGTGTAATTACCTTTCTTGTTCTTCTCCAAGAGAAAATCTCCAAATTTCCATGTAGGTTAATTTGTGATTTTCTTCCCTCTTTTGTAAAACAGTAGTGATGTTTTCCTTCAGTGAAGTGTGTGCACACCTATTTTACCAAAGCAAAGAGGTTCTTTAACTACTACCTATTAAATCCATCTCATTAGAAAATATTTTCTCAATATTTACTGATCTGTGCTTAGCACTAGACAGTTTGGGAATATTGTTTATCCCAACTTACATATTACACAAAGCACTTATATTCTCACTAGTTTTTATTTTTACTGAGCTGTGATTCTTTAGTTAATAGGCACACAATATTCACCCATGATTTTCTTAGTTTTTCAAGAAAATATATGAAATAATGATATATATAACAGAATAAAAGTCATATATATAAAATTATGTTGCCATTTTAACTGAAACATGATGTATTATCTTTAAATATTTTGAGATGACTTTTTTTGTAGCACCTCTTCTTACAAAGAAGAGTATTTCTACACTGGTAAAAAGTCTAGAAACAGTGAAATCAAGAACTAACAATATACTAATACAAAAGAAATAGCAAGCATAGTCAAGGACTGCTGAGGGAAATGTTATTTTTCACTAGGGCTTAACTGTTGCTCTACATTCTTACTGAGAATAGAAATATATCAATTGCCATTGGTTACAATATTTATATCTACTTTATCTTTTATCATAACTAAGGAAAACTAAAATTATAACTATCTATAATTAGAGTGTTAAGTATTTTTCCATGATAAGTCAATGAAGTGACTGACATTCAGAAAAATGGCATACCTTAGTAACAGAATGTCATAAACTCAAGAATGTTTGGGATTAGAAAGTATGCTAAACATCAGATATTGAAATGTATGTCCTACCTTGATATGTTGTATTTTTGAGAATATCAGATGTTCCAGACCTTTTTCTGCTTAATCCCAAATGCACAAAGTTTAATCAAAGTAATAATGCAACATTATCAATGTTAGTAATAGAACACAATAAAAATATTTTTGAGTGATAAAATATTAGTTCTTGATTGTAGTTGGCTGCTTTTTTCTCTTTGTCTCATTGGGGGGTCCACCATTCAACTTCCAAATAAATACACACATGGAGACTTATTCTTACTTATGAATGTTTGGCCTTAACTTGACTTTTTTCTAGCCATCTTTTCTTAACTCAAATAATCTCATGTAGGCAGAGACTGCTTGTTTGTTCCCAGTTGCACAGACAACGAAATAGCCACTCAGAAACTATATTATTTTCAATAATATTTGGCCAATAGCTTCAGCTATTGCTAGCTAGCTCTTATATCTTTTGTTAACCCATTTCTATTATTCTATATTTTACCATGAGACTCACAGCCATTGAACAAAAGCCTCTTCTTTATTAATCAATAATACAACATAGAGACAAAAGGCCTTCCCACACCATTTCCTCTTTTCTGCCTAAATTAAAAGGAAGGTTTTAACTTTTACATAGTAAAATTACATATAATATAACAGGTATCAAAAAAGAATTACAGTTACAATATTTATATTTACTTTATCTTTTATCATAATTAAGGAAAACTATAATTATAACTGTCTATTCTTCAACTCCATCAAAGACTCCAGAAGGATATAATATTACCTAAGTTAACAGGAAGGACATTGTAAGCAACATCCAAAACTCTAGAATTGACAGAGATATCTCATTGCCTGGACAGTCACTCAAAGTTCTTCTGTAACTTTGGGGTACCCATCTTCAGCCTACAGGATCATAGTGTCTAGCAGACTTTTCCATGAAGCAGGGAATTTCAAAGACAAATCAACCTATATTGGCAGTCATCACTTTCTTCTATGTTCTGCATAATGTCTTGCACTCTTTCATGAAGCAAGTACACTGAAGAATTGCCTCACTTTCTTTAGGCATCTTCAGCAGTCATTTTTATGTGAGTCCAGTATGTCTAGTTCATACAGCACAACATCAAGCAGTACAGGCAAGAGCAGTTTCTTGCCCAAATCGCTAAGAAATTCCATAAGGAACCTCTTCAATGCCCATTATCCTCTTGAAGTAATTGGTGCTGCCAGGAGCAGATGTGTCTCACTGTTATAAAAAGTCCCAAGTTCTTAAAATATTTTAAGTGCTATATTCTGTAGTCTTTGAAAAATTTGGAGAATACCTATCCAATTGAAATACATCTCCATGTATCTAGAAAACCTAGCTAACAAAACAAGTTTTGTTATTATAGATAACTATCTATAAACCTGTATTTCTTAAATATACATTACATTTTTAAATGAGCTGCACAAACAATACCTTAATCAAGAGAAAAAATATACACATAACAAAATTGATCTTGAATTTGAATCAATAAACCGAGATCCATACCAATGCAAATCTCTAAAAGCATATCCCTTCTTAAATGTAAACAAACATTTATAAACAATCATTTAGAGAATTTGGGCATAGTTTCTCCAAACTGCTTCCTGCTTTTTGTTGTATGAAGTAATATTTGGGAATGTTCACCATGACCTTTTGGGAAGTCTTGGTCCATCAAACCACATTAGTCTAGAAGAAATTCATAGGTTCTCATCTTCTATGGAAACAAAAGCAGATCCTCTTTTCAAAAGCAACAAATCCTTAGACCTTAATTCTGAAATCAAAATACCTTTAAATATATACATAAGCTTAGTTTACCAGCCTATACAATGAAGTATCTCTCTGTACTTAGCTTCTTCAAATCAAAAATTCAAAGAAAACACAATAATATACATAATCCAGACTCTCTGTGTGTTCTTTCTTTACATGACTTATTTTCTTACTCTATTACCTTTTCTACAAGCTTAATATTTATTTTCTTTACTCCTTTAGTCTATGACTGTCTGTACTCTTTTATATCACATTTTCTGTCTCTTTACTCTTTTCTTTCTCTCCCAAGCCTACATACATTTTATAAACACACTTGTTCTTGTTTATATGTCTTTTATGTCTGAATATGTCCTATCATGTATCTGAAATCCTTTTCTGTCCAGGAGCACTTCTTAAGCAGTGTTACTTGATCTAAGCTTGCTTTGTCTTTTAGCTCTGCCCAGTCCAACATGGCAGAGGTCCATTCACTCCCTCTGAGACTATTGGTTGGGAGCCACACTCACACTGGTAATAAGTTGGCTCATGCTGCCATCAAGTAGCTTGCAGCAAGCTGCCCATAAACCCCATTCAAATGCTTGGCCTCCTGAAAGAGCCATGGTTCATACTGACAGCATGGACCATTGCTACTACTGAATCAGGAAGACCTCTCTTAAAGGAATCACACCTCTGTGAAAATGCTGCTACTAAAAGGCAGCATTTTTTTGTGTCTAGGATTTCTTTCCAAGCTTTCTCAGGCTTTACATGGTTTTACATGGATTTAGTCAGCCCTACATTGGCATGCCAATCTATAGCCAGAGACAACTTGTTTGTTCCTGGCCTCCCATATCACAAAATAACCACTCAGAAACTACATTACTTGCAATATTGTTTGGCCAATAGTTTAAGTGCATTGCTAGCTAGCTCTTATATCTTTGATTAACCCATTTCTATTATTCTATATTTTATCATGTGGCTCATAGCCTACTGAAATTATGATTAATAGAATGGTTATTTATTTAAGTGGGGAAAACTTACAGATCACCGTCCCAGACAACAGCCCTCTGTATGATCAGGAAAGGAGCCAAGAAGCCGGAAGTGGAGCCGGAAACTAGAGCGCAAGTGGAGGGCAGTTGCTGCTTTTTTAAACAGAGAGATATCATGCCCCAATGGGCTGGTATCTCAGTGGCTATTGGCTGAAGGAGTGAAAGGAGCTCCCAAAACATCTCCCCCTTTTGTTTAAGTAAGAGAGTGCTAAACTTACTACAAAATTATATACAATAAGTACAAATATCCTATTCTAAATAGCTTAAGTCTTGTATAATAAATAACTTGGCCAAGTCATGAGAGGAAAGTAACTACATTTATATAGTCTTCAACCCCATCGAAGATCTGAGAAAGGAAATAGTGTTACCTGAGTAATTAGGAAATACAATCAAACAACTTCCAAAACATGCAACAAATCACAAAGACAACTGGCTACCTGGGCAATCACCCAAAGTCACGTTTGTAGTGCTGAAGCAACCAACTTTAGCTAAGGCCTAATGTAACTGACAGACCATTATCAAAGGCAAGAAACTATTCAAAACTATTTTACCCTGTCTTTGCAGGCTATGACAGTCCTGTTTTATCCATTTACAAATTATCTGTATCTCTGTCAGTGGTTGAGTTATGGGCATTTCTTTGCCCAAAGGCCAGTCCTGCCAAGAAGAAAGGCTCCAAGTGGAGTCTCTTTGGTGCTCAACATTCTCTCAGGAATAGATCAGTGTTGCTAGGAGAGATTGTGTCTCACTACCACAGAACTCTGAGTTAGATTAAAGGCCATTTTCTACAGCTCTTTAAAGAGGTTGAAGATTATCTATCAATACTGCATATAATCTCTATGTATCTAATGAACTTGATTAGTCTAATTATAAATGACAAGGATAGATGACTATTGATCTATATAATTCTCAATACCTATCTAACTTAAAGATTAAGACAATAAACAACTGTGCAATAAATGATAAAATGACCTCCAATGTAAACAATGTACAAGTATACATTGTGATATGGTATATATATGTATATATATACATATATATATCAATACATAAACAATATATAAGTATCTTAATCAGAGGTAGATATATATACTGCAATATGGTAAATATACATATATCAATACTATATATATATATATATATATATCAATACATAAAAATGTTTTAGACAGAGGTAGAAGCATACATGCATACAATAGTCAACATAATCAATATACAAGAATCAATACCAATATATTTGTCTAAAAACAGTAACTCACAAGTACCAATCTATTATCCCATTATGCAATTATCCCTCTTTTTTTTCAAAAAGATCCCTGAGCTCATAAAATTCCTCCCCCAACCCTCAACCATATACTAATTATAATCAACCACTAAATGATGTCCCTAAACCCAAGGACAAACTTTACTGGGAAAGGGGACATCGTTCTCTAGAATTACTTCCAGCTGTCATGGGGGTGACGTTCTTTCTGGGGGATCCTGTGAAAATAAAATGATGATTAACTTTCAAGAACAATGTCTTTTAAAATTGCAAATACTCTCTGAGTATTTTTTGGAGGTCTGGCCAGAATGTTGTACAAGATGTGCACCATTTCAGCTAACCAAGTTGGAACCGTCTTGTGCAGCTGGTACCCAAAACAGGTATTGTAGTAGTACTATCAGTATCATGACATTATATCAACCAGGTGGAGTTGTTGTTACGGGGCCCCATATTCTTCCTTGAAACTTAAAAAGTCACTGCAGGAAAAACTTATTGTTCATTGTGGAAAACTTAAATATTAATCATATAGACATATACAGACATACATATATTCAATGAAAGGCATGATAGACATATTTAATGAAAGGTATGATAGATATGAAGAAGAGCAAAGATGTTTTCTTAACTCATATTTCTTTCTGTCCCATATCATGGCTCTTGACATAAGACAGAAACTCTAGCAACTCTGGGTTTTTCTCTTGGAATTAGAGAGGGACTGAGTCAGACTCCAACTCCAAAACGAGCTCTATAAATTTAGAAATATGATTTAGTATATCTTACTTACAGAACCTATTCCGTTTTCTTCATAGTTCCTATTGGGTAGTTATTTTTCCATCTGTCAGTATTCAAACATCTAGGGTCCCTTGAACTTTTCAATGATCAGTGTTTTCCTGTGGAGATAAGAACAAAACACTGCCCCTATTCTATATGTTTTTCTCACCACCTGTAAGATTATCATCATTGTGGATGAACTGTCATTTCTCATTTCCAAAAGGTTTCTCCTCTTCAAATCAAATCTTTATTAATTTTGATGGTATCCACAATTTTTCTTCTCCTGTGAAAACAAGAGCAAAAACCTTCCCCAATGGAGCACATCTCCTGGCTTCCATAGAGAGGTCAGCACATCTTTGAAATAAACCGATTGATTTAGTTCAGCAGACTTTTGCATTATCCAATGTCTTTCTGCCACTGTTGTTCCTTTCTCATTAGGGTTAAGAAAATTCAAGGTTAATAAAGCATTAGGCAATCTATTTCTGGGGGTATTTTCCATCCCTTTCTGTTTATTCAGCATATCCTTTATAGTACGATTTGATCTTTCTATAACTGCCTGACCTGTAGGATTATTTGGTATATCTGTAATGTGTTTTATATTATAATAAGCAAAAAAGCATTTCATTTTTTTAGATATGCATGCTGGACCATTTTCTGTCTTTTTTTGTGCAGGTCTACCCATGATGGTCATAACTTCCAATAAATGTGTGAATTCTGAATCAGCCCTTTCTGAGCTCAGGGCAGCTGCCCTTTGAAAACCTGAATACGTGTCTATGATGTGGTGTACATATTTTAATTTACCAAATTCCATAAAATGGAACACATCCATATGCCAGATTTCATTCCTTTGAGTACCCTTTGGGTTACTCCCTGTAGGCAATGGTGTTTGATTATAGAAAGAACAAGTAGGACATTTCTTTATAATGTCCTTAGCTTGTTGCCATGTAATGGAAAACTCGTTCTTTAAGCCTTTACTATTGACGTGATGTTTTTTTTATAAAATTCCAAGGCCTGCAACATGCTTTCTCAATTTCAGCATTTCCTTGTGCTAGAGAACCAGGCAGACCCATATAGGACCGGATGTGTGTTATGTACATCGGACAAAACCTATTCCTGATTACACCTTATACCTGGATAAACAATGAAGTCAACTCTGTGTCATCTGGTATAAATTCAGCGATTTCAATATGCAAGATAACTCATTCTGCATATTGTGAATCTGTAACTATATTAAGAGGTTCTTTAAAATCCCTTAGCACCATAAGAATGGCATATAATGGAAAGACACCTTACTCAATTCTTCTGATTTATAACCTGCTTTCCCTGAATTATTTGTGTCAGTATAAAATGTATGGGCTCCAGTTATTGGAACATCACGTACAATTCTAGGAAGAATCCAAGAAGTTCTCTTTATGATGTAAAGTCTATCACTTTTGGGATAGTTGCTATTAATTTCTCCCCCCAAAATAGCACAAGCTCTTTGCCATGGTTTATTGTCTTTCCATAACTTTTTTATTTCCTCAGTAGTAAAAGGCACTATAATTTCTGCTGGGACTATATCTGCTAGTTGACAAAGTCTCAGTTGACCTTTTATAATTAATTCTGAGACTTTTTTCACATAAGTTTTTAATTTTTTACTTGGTTTATGTGGTATGAATATCCACCCTAAAATAATATCTTCCTGCCTTCCCACAATCCCTCGCGCCCGTCCTTTTCAGCTTGGGCCCGGCAGAATGGCTCCCGCAAAGAAGGGTGGCGAGAAGAAGAAGGGCCATTCTGCCATCAACAAGGTGGTGACCCAAGAATACACCATCAACATTCACAAGCGCATCCATGGCATGGGCTTCAAGAAGCGTGCTCCTAGGGCACTCAAAGAAATCCGGAAATTTGCCATGAAGGAGATGGGGACTCCAGTTGTGCGGATTGATACCAGGCTCAATAAAGCCGTCTGGGCCAAAGGAATAAGGAATGTTCCATATTGTATCCGGGTACGTTTGTCCAGAAAACGTAATGAGGATGAGGACTCACCAAACAAACTCTACACATTGGTAACTTACGTGCCTGTTACCACATTCAAAAATCTACAGACAGTCAATGTGGATGAGAACTAACCTACTGAATCTCAAATAAAGTTGGAGAACTGCCAAAATAATAATAATAATGATAATAATAATAATAATAATAATAATAATAATAATATCTTCCCTCTGCATTAACATCCTTGTAGGAGAAATTCTGGAAAGCAATATAACTGCATGTAACTAAGATTTGGGTTCACGCTATCCATATGTGCCTCCTGTAATTTTTCCTCAATCATTGTCAGTTCCTTTTCTGCTTCAGATGTCAATTTTCTGGGACTATTCAAATCTTTATCACCATCTAAGGTTTTGTTCAAATGAACTATTAGATCAGGTGTTATCCCAACAGCTAGTCGTAGACTGGAAATGTCTCCTAACAATCTTTGGAAGTCATTAAGGTTGCTGCTAATTTGTCCCTTTTGTGTCCTAATTTTCTGTATACCTATTCTGTAACCTAGGTAATTAACAGAATCTCCTCTTTGAATCTTTTCAGGAGCAATTTGTAATCCCCATTTGGGCAAGACTTCCTTTATTTCTTCAAACATCCTTTCTAAAATATCTTTATTTGAATCAGATAACAAAATGTCATCCATGTAATGATAAATTATGGACTTGGGAAATTGCTTACAAATTATTTCCAATGTCTTACTTACAAAATACTGGCACTATTTTGTAATGTGGGACTATTGAGCATCTTCTGGGGGAGGATATTCCATTGATATCTCCTAGTAGGCTGAGAATTATTAAAGTAGACACTGTAAAGGCAAATTTTTCTCTACCCTTTTCTTGTAAAGGTATAGTGAAAAAAACAATCTTTCAGATCAATAACTATAAGAGGCCATCCTTTTGGTAATAGAGAAGGCAAAGGAATTCCAGATTGTAGCAGACCCATAGGATGAACTCCCCTTTTGACAGCTCTTTGATCTGTCACCATTCTCCATTTACCAAATATCTTTTTTTTTATACAAACACAGGAGAATTCCAAGGGCTGGTTGATTCTTCAATATGGTGAGCATCTAGTTGCTCTTGTACCAGCTGTTCAAAACTCTGTAATTTATCTTCAGCTAGAGGCAACTGCTTGATCCATATTGGCTTCTCAGTTAGCCATTTTAAAAGTAGGGCTACTGGTACCTATAAAGGTTTGCTATAAAGGTTTGTATGTTCTTGTACAGCCTGAATGGCTGGGACCTTTTCTTTTTCCATAATACCTCATTAAATCCTTCCCAGAATTATGAGTTCTTGGAACTACAGGAGTGTTAATCTAGGTATTCCATTGCTGTAACAGGTCATGGCCCCATACATTTATTGCAATATTGGCTATATATGGCCTTAGTCTTCCTATTTGACCTTCAGGCCCTATGTATTCAATCCATCTTGTGCTTTGTTTTACACAAGATAGGGTTCCAATTTCCAGGTACTGAACATCTACCTCTTTAAGAGGCCAATTCAGATCCAAGATTCTAAAGTAATGATACTTACATAGGCACCTCTGTCTAATAAGCCTTCAATAAAAGTGCCATTTATACAGACTCTTAGCTTTGGCCTTTGATCGTTAATAGAAGTCTGCCAAAATATACATTTACTCTGTCTTACTGAATTTTTGACTCATCCTCCACATGTAATTCATCATTTAGACCAATATTACTTTTTACAGTTTTTAATTTTTTTGGTGAGACATGTTCTCCACTGTAACTCAGAATGGCTGGGCCACTTTTGGCTTGGGGGCCTGCGAGAGGCCCTTCAAGTGATTTCCCAATGGTATCAGGTTGCCTTGTCTTTCTGTTGTTGACCTGCATTCATTAGACCAATGTTGGCCTTTACCACACTTCCTACATATACCTAAAGACTAAGGTCTCCAATTTTTGTCATTCCCAGAGGAGATATTATTTCTAGAAATTCTTTGCCTGCAATCCCTTTTCAGATGTCCTAATTTATCACAATTAAAACACCTGGCAGTTTAATGTCTCCTCATTGCTTTGGAAATCGCTTCCCCTGCCCAAGATTCACCATCATAGTCAGACTTCTCAACATTCATTGTATGGTGAATCCATTCATCCATAGGTGCTGATCTAAACCTTGAAGGCCCAATTATCTTTTTGCATTTTATGTTTGCATTTTCAAAAGCCAGAGATTCAAGAACTATTCATCTAGCTTCTGGGTCTCTTATCCCTATGTCCAAAGCCTTAATCTTTGCAAAAAAAGTCAATAACATGTTCTCTCTGTCCCTGCCTAATCTTGGTATATGATTCAATCCTTTTCACCGGATCTTGTATCCTATTCCAAGCGTTCAAGGCTGCTTTGTGACATAGAGACAATACTTCTTCATTGTAAAGAGCTTGGACCTGTGGATCAGCATACACTCCACCAAGAATTTGATCTTGGGAAACCTCCACACATTTTTCTCTTCCTTGCTGTTCCATATGTTTGCATTCTTCTTTGAAATAAATTCCAAACATCAAGGAAGGTCCATCATCTAAAATTGAAGATACTAACTGAGAGAAATCATGGGGGTAGCTCTGACATTAGAAGCCCAAGTCCTTATTATTTCCTTAACAAATTCAGAATGCAAGCCATAATTAACTATAGCTTGCTTAATTTCTTTTAGATCATTCATTCCTATTGACATCCATCTAGCTTCATTGACTACCTTTGATCCTTTAGAAGTTGACGCTATGTCAGAATAAATTACAGGGTATGTCATTAAAACCCTGGGTAAGCCAGTTCTAATAGCTGGTGGTGGCATTATATTCTGTCCTTGTGCTTTCTTACTCTGTTCATCAGCTCGAATAATTTCTTCAATCATTTCAATTTTTTTATCATTGTCTTTCTTAAATTCTGAATCTCCTGACCTGCATGTGTTTCTAGTGACTTCACTGAGGTATCAAATTTTTGGTCCCCATTCTGCACCTGTGATTCCAAGGCTTTAATTTTTTCCTTCAAAGATAACATGTCCTTCTTAAACTTTTCTTGTATATCATGTAGATTCCCGTCTTGGAGGTACATTCTGTCTGTTACCTTATCAAAACTTTGTGATAACATCTGAATGTCAAATTCAAAAACCTGAACCCTTTCAGGTAACTTCCTAGTACCTTTGCGTATAGAGTCAATTTTGTCAATCATAGTTTCCACTTGTTCATATAACCTCTGATTTTCAATAATTTTAATCCTTTCAACTAGTTGTTCATTATTAGTCCATAGAGATTGTATCATCTTAGGAGTGCCATATTCTTTCTTAATGATAGAATATGGAAAAGAAAACCAAAACCTAGTAACCAATAAATTAAGGTATCCTCATAGTCATATAAAACTCGCATGATATAATCCATTGTATTATAGTAAACAAAGCATTAAAAGTTGTGTTGAAAATGGAAACTGACATATTATCTATTATCCAGCAGGTGGCGCTGTTGCTGAGTCATGACTAGAACCACTGCAAAGGTGATGAAAACAGGGTCCTGTTTCAGTGTCCACCTTAGTATTTGTTAAAAACTTGGAAATATGAGTTGCTCAACAAAGTTGATGTAATTAAATCAATTACATACACGGAACCAGAAAACCAGAATCTAGGGGTAGAAGAGATCAACCCGGAAGCCGCATATGCCTCCACATGACAGAGTTGCCCCGAGGGTTTGCAGCTTTTGGTAACCACTTGCGCTCTGATTCACATCACTTAAGTGCTGCATTTGAAAGGGAGATTTAAAAACGACTCAGAAAAGAGCAAACCAGGAGGGCGTAGATGTCTGGGCCTATGGAGCCCGGGAGGCTTGGAGTTTAAATCCATGTGGGCAGGCAAATGATAGTGTATGGGGGGATTTGTAGCCAATCTGAGGCATGTAAAGAGAAAATATAAAGAATTGTGGCAAGAAAAGCCACTGCATGATAATTTATATTGAACTGCTGGCTCCACACACAGGGTACCAGCCACAGCTGAGGGAGGGCTTGTGCCAAGCCGAGCTGGCGGCAGACAGCCAAGCAGGGGGATGGGGGGAGGGTGTTCTACAACCAAACGTTTGGGTGCCAGATGAAGGCATAAGTCACAAACGATCCCACAGCAGTTTGGAATTATGATTAATAAAATGGTTATTTATTTAAGGGGGAAAAACTTACAGATCACCATCCTAGACAACAGCCCTCTACGCGATCAGGAAAGGAGCCTAGTTACCGGAAGCAGAGCCAGAAGCTAGAGTGCTAGAGGAGGGCAGTTGCTGCTTATTTAAAGAGAGAGACCACACTCCAATGGGCTGGTATCTCAGCAACTATTGGCTGAAGGAGCAAATGGAACTCCTGCGACAATAGGGGTTCCTAGGTGTCCAAGGGGATTTCCCCAACTAGTTACCTGGGCAGCAGAGGAGAGGGCACCTGAACTGGCCTTATCCTATAGCCACACTGATGAATATCTTGCATATCACCATAAAACCTTCATTCAGCGATGGATGGAGATAGAGACAGAGACCCACATTGGAACACTGGACTAAACTCTGAAGGTCTAAATGAGGAGCAGACGGAGGGAGAACATGAGCAAGGAAGTCAGGAGACAATGGGACTGATCTAACGGGAGGCCACCAAGGCCAGCTAGACTGGGACTGATGGAGCATGTGATCAAACTGAACTCTCTGAATGTGGCTGACAATGAGGGCTGACTGAGAAGCCAAGGACAATGGCACTGGGCTTTTATTCTACTGCATGGACTGGCCTTGTGGGAGCTTAGTCTGTTTGGATGCTCACCTTCCTAGACCTGGATGGATGGGGGAGGACCTTGGACTTCCCACAGGTCAGGAAACCCTGCCTGCTTATAGGACTGGAGAGGGAGGGGGAGAGGGAATGGAGGGGAGTGGGAGGGAAATGGGAGGAAGGGAGGAGGTAGAAATTTTTAATAAATAAATAAGAATATCCTGAATGTATCTAATTTTACTATAAAGTATTAATCTAAAGCCATCTCTTACAGAAGAGAAATTGATTTATGAAAATGCAAATTTGTTTTGATACTAGATAAAACCTAAAACATTTCTACTAATTTGTATATTTAATAATGCTCAAAAATAGTTTGTAATACTTCATTTTGATTTGTTACAACTTTTATCATTCAGGGAAACCTCAATACACTACCTTCCAGTCTTTGATCTTTTGAATATCTTAAATTAGGATTGTAAATAGCAGTGTTCTTGTAGATTTTGTTAATCGCTGTGGTACATAGCTTTGTATGATTTTCTTTTCCATGGTAAGGAATGAGGTCAAGGCCTATATTCTCCCAGTGAGCCACTCTGCAGTCATAGGTATCCTTCTAAATGATTCCTTACACCATCTATTTTCATGTGACTATGACCATTCACATTGTGTTCAGAACACTCTACTCTGCTACTAATAATCAGATTATCTTAAAAATGAGCTATCATCTTTCAATTATGCTATTGAAAATAGACCTTTGTATCTAACCCTAGCTACAGTCTCAAATAATTTTTCCTGTGTCTTCCTTTGAGGGGATTATCTGATGAGATCTTTTGTTAAAGAATTGTAGGGGTCTTTGCCTCATCTTTAAATAGAGATTGAGACTTCTAATCCAATAATCTTGAGGAACTGAATTGATCCAAAAGCTATGTGTTTGAGCATAATAGCGATGCCTTCACTGAAGTGTATAGCTTCAATCAACACCTTGACTTGCAGCCTTATGTGAATCCTAACTCATCTTGGGAAGACCATGCCACACTCTTGACCCACATAAACTATGAAATATTAAGTATTGTTCCTTAAAATTGTTAAATTTTGCAATACATTTTATACAACAATGAATAACCAACTCAATCATACATGTATCATGTGGATGCCAGATAATAAGTGGAAATAGATTAAATTCTCCTGAGCATCAAAGTTGCATTATATCCTTTGACCAAAATTACATGATATCACACTTACACCATGTATCAAACATTATATATACATTATATGAAACTCCCACCATAAACTATTATAGCCTCTTCCTGCCTTCAAGTCAAATGAGTCACTGTAAGAATGCTTGGATTGTAGACACAGATGCTACTTTTTCTGCTTTCTGTGTGTGCTGGACATTTAACGCTGCATCCTCACATTCTCCAGTGAACAATTTATGGACTGTTCCATCTCCCCAGTATATATGTATAGTCTTTTATTTGAGAAAATATGGGCATTGCTGCACATTACATTACCTTTTCATTCTTAAATGTTATAAAACAAAAATTGTCATACTTCTCAGGGGAATGTACCAGTTATTTTATTTAAATCATCTAAGCCTGTTATGTACTTCATATTTTTCTCCTGCTGGGACTTATGACAAGTAACCAACTAGTCCTTAGGGAATCTTGGAAAAGGGTTCTTAGATGCAAATATGAAACATTATTTCCGTTTCCTAAAGTGTCTGTGGAGACACATTACAGACTTAGACTCCAATGCTCACTCTCTTTGAGCGACTACAGTGGGTGGTGGTGTGAACTAACAGTGGATATATGCAAGGGTTAAATATAAACAGACTTAGAATAAAATACTGATATTTATATTTTTACTGCAGTTTCATGATGCTTGACTTCACACACCTACATGTAACATTTTTAAGTCCTGAGAGTCCAAGTGTGGAAGCTCTTTATCTAAAATTTTGCTGCATTTTGGTTTGTTTTGTAGTTCAGTTACTTAATTTGAAATTTATTTCCCAAAGCTTGAAGGAGACCCATATTGCATGAAAATTTTTAGTGTTTATATTCGTTGTTAATTTTGCTTTTTTACTTAGCTATTGAATGAGTGTTAATATTACTCGTATTTTGTTGAAATTTAGACAGACTATACTTATAATAAGCACTAAAACATAATGTGCTATAAAATTAGAAAATATTACACATATAAGTATTATATTGAATTGACATCATGGAAATTTTATTCTTACAGACAAGATATTCCAGAGCTTTATCATTCGTGTAACCCTTTACTGGTCCTTGCCTTTGTATGTCTGCAATCCACTATCATCTCATATCCTCTAGCACAACAAAAACTCCCGTCTTTCTACATGCAACTGCACTTCCATCCTCTTTATTCTCTTTATGGAGAAGTCTTCTAATTTCCCATTTTTCCTTTGAACTGCAAGGTCATTTTTGTTAATTCTGTCTCTTCTCAGCTTTTCTACTATAAGGTAGACACATGAAAAAGACCTCCTCACAAATATTTAATATTAAGTTGTTTCTAGAACACAGCAATAAATAGTAAACAACTGCCTCACTCTACATATGTCATTAGAGTGGCTAAGTAATTACATTTTTCTTTTTCATTTTTTTTATTGAGCTATACATTCCTCTCCACTCCCTTCACATCCCTCCCTTCTTCCCTTTTACCCTCTTATATGACACCCACACTCCCAATTTACACAGGGAGTCTTGTCTTTTTCTCCTTCCTATGTAGACCTATGTATGTCTTTCTTAGAGTCTTCTTTGTTGTCTAGGTACTCTGGGGTTGTAGAGTCTAGGTTGGATTTTTCTTTGCTTTATGTCTAAAAGCCACTTATGAGTGAGTATATATTATATTTGTCTTTCTGGGTCTGGGTTACCTTCACCTAATATGATTTTTTTTTCAAATCTACCCATTTGATGCAAATTTCAAGGTGTCATTATTTTTTACTGCTGAAGAATACTCTGTTCTGTAAAGGTACAATGTTTTTGTATCTTTTATTCATTTGAGGGGCATATATGTTGTTTCCAACTTCTGGCTATTATGAATGATGCTGCAATGAACATAGTTGAGTACATGTCCTTGTCGTATGATTGAGCATCCTTTAAATATATGCCCAAAAAAGGTATTGCTGGGTCTTGAGGTATATTGTGTCCTAATTTGTTAATAAATCACCATACTGACTTCCAAAGTGAGTGAAAAAGTTTTCACTACCACCAGCAATGGAGAAATATTCCTAATCACATATAATCTCCGACAAAAGTTGTCATCAGTGTTTCTAATCTTGATCATTCTGGTATATTTAAGATGGAATCTCAGAGTTGTTTTGATTTGTATTTCTCTGATGAATAAAGATATTGAGCCAATGGTATCGAATGGAAGAACCAGATCTCAATCCACATACCTATGAACACCTGATTTTGACAAAGAACCCAAAAATATAAAATGGAATAAAGAAAACATTTCAACAAATGTTGCTGGCATAACTGGATACCAACATGTAGAAGAATAAAAAAAGATTCATACTTACTGCCATGCACAAAACTTTAGTTTGAAGGGATCAAAGGCCTCAACATAAAACAAACCACAGTAAACTTCATAGAAAAGAAAGTGGAAAGTACACTTAAACACATTGATACTCGAGACTACTCCCTAAATATAACCCCAGTAGCACAGACACTAAGAGAAACAATTAATAAATGGGACCTCCTGAAACTGGGAAACTTCTCTAAAGCAAAGGGAGTCAACATGACAAATAGCAGCCTAAAGAATGGAAAAAAATTCTTCAACAACCCCACATCAAATGGAGGATTGATTTCAAAATATACAAAGAACTCAAAAAACTAGACATCAAAAGAACAAATGATTCAATAAAAATGTGTACAGACCTAAACAGAAAACTCTCAGCAGATGAATCTCAAATGACTGAAAGACAATTAAAGAAATGCTCAGCATCCTTAGCCATTCACTCACTTGTTAACAGTTCCATTGTTCCTGACATGGAGGTTATACTATTGAATGTTCTTTTTATTATTATTTAAACATTTACATAAATTTTATTTAAGTGGGTTTGTGAATGTACACAGACATACATGCTGGTGTTGATGGAAATCAAAAGAGGGTGGTGGATCCCCTGCAGCTAGCTTTATAGGAGGATGTGAAGTGCTTCATGTGGAGTCTAGAAATTGAGCTTGTGTCCTCTGAATAAACAGCAAACAGTATTAACTACTGAGTCATCTCTCCAACACTATTTATTTTTCATTGATATTTTCATACACAAATATTCAGTGTTTTGGTCATTTTCACAATTACCATCTCCACTTCCTTTGCACCTGATATTTTTATTCCCAATAAGGTCTTCCAGTATATAATGTGACATGCATGTGCATGTGCATATGAACTTGGGTGGGAAATCATTTACTGGAGCATGTGTGATTTATCAATAGACTACACAACTAAAGAAACTGGTATTCTGTAGACAGAGGCTGTTCATTCATTTTCCAGATGCTCAGACCCAAAATAATTACACAGAAAATATATTATTTAAAGTGCTGTTTGGCCTATTAGCTTATACATATTTCTAGCTAACTCTTAAATCTTTTCTTTTCCTTTTTTCTTTTTTTTTTGTCTTTTTTTTTGGGGGGGGGCAGAGTCTCTATGTAGCTTTGGAGCCTGTCTTGGTACTCACTCTGTAGACAAGTTTGGCCTGCAGCTCAAAAAGATACACCTGTCTCCGCCTCCTGAATGCTGATATTAAAGGTATACATCACTACCTCTTGGCTTATTTGTAGCACAGGTTGGCCTCAAACTCATAATCCTCCTTCCTCTTCTTCCTTCAGCAAATCGTACTGGCATGTGCCACCACAACCAGTGTTCTTAAATCTTAAATTAACCAATTTCTATTAATGTGTGTATCGCCATGTGGTTGTGGCCTACTGGCAAGTTTCCATCAAATGTCTGGTATCTGTCTCCTATGGCAGCAACATGGTTACTCACTGACCCAGCTGTTTGTTCCTCGCATTAAGCTTATTTTTCCTGCCTAGCTTATCAGAGGTCAAACAGCTTCTTTATATATTAACCAATAAAAGCAACAATATACAGAAGGGCTTCCCACATCATTTCCCCCTTTCTGTCTAAATAAAAAAGAAGGTTTTAACTTTAACATAGCAAAATTACAAATAACAAAACAGTTTCAAGAATGAATTACAATCACAATTATTTACATCTATTTTATCTTTTATCATAACTAAGGAAAACTACAATTATAATGATCTATTCTTCAACTCCATCAAAGACTTCAGCAGGATATAATATTACTTTAAAAAAAAACAGTAAATGCATTATAAGCAACTTCCAAAACTCTAGAATTGACAGAGACATTTCGCTGCCCAGTAAGTCACTTAAAGTTCTCCTGTAACTTTGGGGCTCCCATCTTCAGGCTAAAAGCCCACAGTACCCTGTAGACTTTTCCATGAAGCAGAAAAATTGAAGGTCAATTCCACCTATACTGGCAGTTTGTCAGTCACTTTCTTTTATGTCCTGAATATATACTCCTAGCAGATCCAATCTTGCCACTTGACCAGGTGTGGGGGTGGATGCTGAGCTGCAAACATGGCCTCAACTACTTTCCCAGAGTGGGCATACAAGCACCTTGGCCCACAATCATTATTAAAGAGCTCCATAGCTGGACCTCCCAAAAGAGTCAGAGCCATTTGTGCAATCCCGTAAGCTGCTTCTATAGAAGTTATTTGTTGTTGCTGTTGTTGTTGTTTTTCTGCTACTGTTAAATCAGGAAGACCTCTCTTAAAGGTGCTTCAGTGTCCCTGCTCACCATCAGCTAACAGAGCCCATCCCCCCAAAATTGCTGGCTATGCTGGCTACCAAGAAGACATGCTTAGCTCTGTTTTTTTTTGTTTTTTTTTTTTTTTTTTTTTTTGTGTGTGTGTGTGTGTGTGTGTGTCTAGAATTCCCTTCCAAGTTCTCTTAGGTTTTACATGGATCTAGTTGGCTATGTTTGTGTACCAATCTGTAGGCAGAGGCTGTTCATTCATTTCCTGGATGCCCAGACCTGTAAAAATTACACAGAAACTACATTATTTAAAACACTGCTTGGCCATTAGTCCCTGATGTAGGAGTATCTTCTATCTATCTGTTGATTCATTGGTTAGTTAATAAAGAAAACTGCTTGGTCTGATAAGTCAGAACATAGGTAGGCAGGGAAGACAGAACAGAATGCTGGGAAGAAGGGAAGTGAGGCAGACGTCATAGCTCTCCTCTCTGAGATGGACGAAGGTTAGAATCTTCCCAGTAAGCCACCACCTCGTGGTGCTACATACATTAATAGAAATGGTTTAATCAAGATATGAGAATTAGCCAAGAAGAGGCTAGATATAATGGGCCAGGCGGTGTTTAACTGAATACAATTTGTGTGTTGTTATTTTGGGTGTAAAGCTAGCAGTGTGGGAGCTGGACAGGACAAAAAGCAGGCTTTCTCACCTCCTCATTACAAGTCCCTTTCTCATCCATGATAAAATATTGACTGCCCTAATATTGTGTAGGTCTTGATTAGGTAAACAAAGCTTCAGGACCTTCACAAATACAGTTATCATGTCACATCAAGAAGATAACTTTTTAAAGGATATCTTTCCATCTTCTGGCTCTGATATTCTTTCTGCTTCCTTTGTGATATTTGATGAATCTTACAGGTATATACAGGTGTTCTTCCACCCACTACACTGAGAAGCTAATGAGTACTGAGAGCAGCATTAATCTATGAACAAAATATTCAGAACTCAGTTATGTTATGGCATTCATGATTGATTTATTTTCCACACATTCCATGCTAAGTTCACAAGTCAATATGCTCACTCTATATTTGAAGTTCATATAAGATCCAGTCACTGTCATATCATTCCTCTATTTTGATGAGCTGGATTGTTTTTATCTCCTAGTTTAAAGTTTGAGTGTGGTTTGTTAATTGCCATCTTTCAATGCTACAAGTTATTTTCAATTAAACAGATTTTGCTTGGTCAAAAATGAATCAGTACATATTATTCTTATCCTTAAAATCTACCTCTGCCTCCTCTGTGCTTTACAATGAGGGAGTAAGTGCACAGTGGCTTTTAAGATTATAGTGGATACCTTAGCACTTACCATAGCATGTCTTGTACCATTGACTGCTTTCTCTCCTCTTTATTCTTATTTCTTCTCAGTGATCTAATTTCTGCTCCAAAATCTTATCAGGTAAACTCTAACTTATATGTTCTAGTAGTTTTTTCTTTATTATTTCTAGACTATTCTTCCTTTATGTCAGCATTTCACTATATATATCCACTATATTTAGTTGTTCTCTTTCTGTCCCATTCACCCAAATCCCAAATAATGACATGGAGACTAATAATTATAAAGGCTCAGCCTACAGCTTAGGCTTATTTGTAACTAGCTCTTATAACTTAAATTAACTCACTTATATTAATCTATGTTCTATCACATGGCATTATCTCTCTTCCATTTTGCATCTTCTGTTTTCTTTCCATGTCTTCTGGCATCTTGTGTACCTATCTCGAATCTTCCTCCTTTACTTTTGTTATCCACGAAATCACACCTATCCTCCTGCCTACCTATTGTCCACTCAGCTTTTTATTACACAGACATAACAATATATCTTCATACAATGTACAAATATACCTATATATTATATATATATGTATATGTATATATATATTCATCTTTTAGTAGAACTTATTCAAATATCCACTTTAATATTTATATTGAAAACTTCAGGTTTTCTTCCCCACTTTATTTTGTTCCTTGGCATTTATAATTATTAGAATTCTTTTGTATTTTTTCCTTATTCACTTTTTCTAATATCTGTCTCTAAGGGCAAATGTAAGTCCCACAAAACAGGGACTGCATGCTTTGTTATTGCTAAATTCTCACTGACTAGAAGAGTGGGAATAATGCTGAATAGTTTAATGAAGGATTTGATATAAAATTTCAGTTGATGGAAGCTGGTGACACCTCTGTCTGGAAGCTGGGTTTTTTTAAGTTTGTCCTCTTTCCCTAGAAGAGTGGGTAAATTACCCTCATCTTCTAAAGCATCTGCTGATGAACATAAGAAATGCAGTTAACTTTTAACATGTAACTGTCTGATAATGAAGTAGTATGATTTTCCAATTGCATAAATAATTGAGTGAAATTTATGGATTTGTCTTGAAAAAAGAATACTAGCTATTCTATTATGTATTATTAATATTCCCACAAAACCACAAATGATCAAGATTGTCATTTCTTCCCTGAATAACATTTTATTTCCATTTACTGATGGGTCATACTATTGATTAAAAATCTAATTGCAAAAAATATATTTGTAATATGTTAATAGTTTAGATTTGATTCTATCTTTATTTATCTGCATCTACTTATCTGCCACCTATCTTTCTTTTCCTACCTTTTTTTCCTGCAAAGTGTCATATTTTAGGTTGCTGCAGAATGTGACATGATAGTCTAGATTCTAGTACAATAAGATAAATATGAATATCAATCATGACAAAGAAAATGTATATGATACCACTCTCGCTAAAATTGTAATATCAATAGTCATTGGGTGATATAAGGCTCAGAGAATGGCTAAGGTATATGTTGAGGGAATCAGTAACATCTCTATGCATATTAAACAATGTACAAAATTTTCATTAACCAAATTGATTGATCAGACTTACTTAGATAGCACAGAAACTTACATACATTTCTTTATTTTACATTGCATCAGTGATGGGCTCCTTGTTTGGTTGGTTAACTTTTGGTCTTTGTGGTTTTAGAGATGAAATACACATGCTAGATAAACACTTTATCTCTGAGTTACATGTGTAACTCTAAGCAATGCTACTTTATGTCATATTTATTGGATAATAGTTTTATCTATATTTCTCTGGGTCTTAAATAAAACCCTGTTTAATGTTCTCCCTTAGGTTTAGCTGTCCTCAACAAGTTGAGAGCTTGTATGGAGCTCTGCTTTTTAAAAAAAAAAAGGCATGAATCTTCTTTCATATCCTCACTCACCAGTAAGGAATGAGAGTTCTATATAACTATAAAAATATGTACTTTGAGGGTTCCTTGATTTTTCAAATATTGATAAACCAATTGTTTATTTGAGTGATAACTGTTTATGCAAAGGTTTTTATACCAATCAAGTACTGGCATTTGTGATACTTACATCACAGTGTATATAATACGTTTAGATTTCAAGAAGCCTGTGCCACAAAGGAAGGTGTCCACTCTCAACAGAAAAAAATGTGTCAAGAGGAGTCAGTTATCTACTCAGAAAAAATATTGATAAGCAGTATTTGTCAATTTAAACCCATTTCCAGAATGAACAAAGTCAAGAATATTTTAATTACAAAATTTGTTTATTTAACAAATAAACAAACTGACACACTCTGGAAAAGACTGTTATCCGAACTCAGATAATTAGCAATAGCATTTGACTGGGATTCCCTTCTGTATGATATATATATATATATATATATATATATATATATATATATATATATATCATTGGTTAATAGAGGAACAGCTTTGGGCCTAGAGCAGAGCTATCTGGGAACAGAGTTAGGTAGAGAAAACTAAACAGAATGCTGGGAGAAAGAAGGCATAGTCAGAGAGAAGCCACGTAGCCCTGCTGGAGACTGATGCTGAAACTTTGCCAGTACCTTGTGATGTTATACAGATTAATGCAGATGGGTTAAATTAATATGGAAGAGTTAGCCAATAAGGAGGTAGAACTAATGGGCCAAACAATGATTTAATTAATACAGTTTCTATGTGATTATTTCAGGGCTGAGCAGCCAGGAACAAGCAAATGGCCCTTCCTGAAACAGAATGGCATCTATGTGGTCAACTAAAACTCACTTAAAATCTGAGAGGGCTTGCAAAAAAATTTCAGACACTAAAAAACCAAAGTTTAGCCATTTTTTTTAACCAAATGGGCTTTGCTTGCTGGAGGCTTGCCGCAGCTCCCATAATGGAGGTCTTCTTGATTCAGTAATAATAGAGAAAAAGCTGCACAATTTTGAAATGCTGGGTTTCTCGGACGTGCTGCCAGTGCAAACTATGACTTTCTGTAAGTCCAATTCTGGAGAATTTAAATTGGGGTCTGTGAACAGAGTGCTACAACTTTCTTAATGGCAACATAGACTGGTTGTGTGCCTAAAAATGGGTCTGTGAGCATGGCTCTCAGAGGCAACAAACAGCTCCACCATCTTAGAGTGGTGCAGAGCAAGCAGGAAATACCATATATACCCTAGTAGTGCCACAGTTTAAGTTTTTCAGAAGCACTTAGAATTTTAAGAAGCTTTCTGGGACATTAAAAACTTACTTACACATATGTAATAAAGACAAATCCAGATTTTAAAAAAGACCTCTAAATGGGTCACAGTGCTGAATAAATGTATGTAGGCTTGGGAAAGAGAAGAAAAAGAACATAGAAAGTTGGCAAAAAGTAAATGGTAAAAAAAATACCAAAATCTTTAAAGACACAGAGTATAGAAAAGTAATAGGATAAAAATAAATGAGCCACATAAAGATAGAAAATACACACAGTCTAGATTATGTAGATTATTGTGTTTTCTTTGAATTTTTGACTGTGAAAGTGCTAAGTACAGAGAGACATTTTATTGTATGGTCCGCTAAGCTAAACCAGCATATATATTTTAAAAGTATCTTGACTTCAGTATTTGGGTCTAAGGATATGTAGCTTTGGAAAAAGATGATCTTTTGTTTCCACAGACGATGAGAAACTGTGGATTTCCTTCAGACTAATGATGGACTAAGACTTCCTGAAAAGTTGCCTTGAACATCCCTCAAAAGATTACTTTGCCCATTAAGGAGTAGGAAGCAGTTTGGAGAAATCTAAGTTCATATTCCCAAATATTGCTTATAAGTGTTTGTTTATATTTTAAGGGGCATATGCTATAGAAATTGATACTTTGTATTGGTATAGATCTGGGTTATTGATACAAATTTAAGGTCAATTTAGTTACATGTATAGTTCTGCTCTTCATTAATGTATTATATTTGTCCATCTCTTACAAAAATGTAATGTATAATTATGAAATATAATTAATATTAATTTATAATAGTCAAGCTTGTGGTCATGTTAGTTAGATTTTCTAGATATGCAGAAATGTATTTTACATAGTTCGGTATTCTTCAAATCTTTTAGATCTTCAGAATATGGCATTTAAAATGTTTTAAGAAGTTAGGAATTTGTATGACAATGAGACACATCTGCTCCTGGCAGCACCAATAACTTCAAGAAGAAGATGGGCATTAAAGAGGCTCCTTATAGAGTTTGCTAGCCATTTGGGCAAAAAAAAAAAAACCTGTTCTTGCCTGCACTGCTGGTTGGTATGCTCTGTGAACTGGGCATGCATGACCCACAAAAAATGATTGCTGAACTTGCCTAAATGTGAAACAATCCTTTGCGGTTCTTGCTTTATGGAATAATAGAAAGAGTCTGCTAGATATTCTGTAGGACACAAAATAAAGTGACAGAAAAACTGACAATATAGGTATAACTGTCTTTGAAATTTCCTGCTTCATAGAAAAGTCTGCTGGGTACTATAGGCCTGTAGGCTGAAGATGGATGCCCCAACAGTACAGAAGAACTTTGGGTGATTGTCCAGGTAGTGATGTCTCTGTCAATTCTAGAGTTTTGGAAGTTGCTTACAATGAATTTATATTTACATAGGTAATATGATATCCTTTTCAAGTCGTTGATGGAGTTGAAGAATTTATAGTTATAGGTTTTCTTAGTTATGATAAAAGATAAACTATTTATAAATATTGTAACTATAATTCTTGCTTGGAAGCTGTTTTGTTATATGTAATTTATAACATATAATGTTATATGTATTTAAATAAAAAACTTTCTTTTTTATTTAAACAGAAAAGGGGAGGTGATGTGGGATTCCCCTCTGTATGCTGTGAATATCATTGGTTAATAGAGGAACTGCTTTAGACATATAGTAGAGCTATAGGGGAACAGAGCTAGGTGGGGAAAACTAAACAGAATGCTGAGAGAAAGGAGGCATAGTCAAAGAGAAGCCATGTAGCCCTGCTGGAGACTGATGCTGAAACTTTGCCAGTAAACCACTACTACCATGTGGTGTTACACAAATTAATGGAGATGGGTTAAATTAATATCGAAGAGTTAGCCAATAAGGAGGTGGAACTAATGGGCCAAGCAATGATTTAATTAACACAGTTTCTGTGTGATTGTTTTAGGGATGAGCAGCCAGGAATCAACAAACTGCCCTTCTTACAACAAACATTATCTTGGTTTTCTAAATTTAATAATCAGAATTAGAATATTTAATAAGAAAATCATGGCTTGTTCTTAATCTACTTTTTGCTACAGTTTTTTGTTCAAGGACTGAGCAGAGTGTTGTCAGTTGTAGTCAATGAAGCTCTGGCATAAATGTTAATAATAAAGCATTAATTTAAGTTCATTTGTAACAAAAAATCAATCTATAGAATCTTGATAAATTTTAATTAATTTCAATCTCAAAGTCCTTTTTTTTAATTCTGTGACTTAACTTCTAGTCTGAATTTCTCAAGACATATCTCATATGTTTATTATCCGTTCAAAGTATCTTCTACTTTTAGAGCCATTGAGAATAATCCAATTACTGTTGCTACTGTTCTGATTTTCTGGGCTGTTTCTCATCAGTTTTGACCTTAAAAGTCAGTATTTTCTGCCCAATCTATACCATAAGCTTTCAAGCAACTGTAACCTTGTTATAAAATCCATTGTGTTGGATCCCTTAAAGGCACCTGTTTGACTGAGTACAGAGCCCTATCTTTTATGCTTGTCTACTGCACTTTTTATAACTTTTTATATCCATCACAGTGAGGGGTTTTTTTTGTTGTTGTTGTTTTGTTTTTTTGTTTTTCGAGACAGGATTTCTCTGTGGTTTTTGAGCCTGTCCTGGAACTAGCTCTTGTAGACCAGGCTGGTCTCGAACTCACAGAGATCCGCCTGCCTCTGCCTCCTGAGTGCTGGGATTAAAGGCGTGCGCCACCACCGCCCGGCTATCACAGTGAGTTTTAAGCAATGGTAAGAAACATAGCGACTCTTATCCAATGATTCCTAAGCTTTTCTTTTATTCTTTATAATGTTTATTGACCAGCATATGTTCTCTGTCTCTGTGAGTCTACAGGACACTAAATTTGAGTTATCAGTAAACTAAAGCAGACATTAATGATAAAACTATTTTGATTATAATAATTCTCACATACCTCTGATCTGCTATCACCATAAAATTCATTTATGAGGATTATAAAACTGGCTTTCTTGGTGAATTACGCAGTGCTCCACTTATCAGTCATGGAAAAAAAAACATTTATATGCATTTACCTAACTACTCTCAGTGGAAAGTGTTTTATCAAATCATATAGGTATTGAGTGGAAATGCAGTGGGTACACATGCATGCATATTTTGAAGTGCCCACATTGTCCTTAAGCTCCTTAAAACCTGATGTCTACTAGAGAATTTCAAAATGTTCCTTTAACTTTCCTTCCAATGACACACACTTTTGAATGTTGAGTTTTGCTGTTGTCATTGTTATTTTTTGTGTTTTTGTGTATGTGCATGTGGGTATGTGTGTATGTGTGTGTGCATGTGTGTGTGTGGTGTTTGTGTGGAGCACGTGGCTGTGTAGCTTTTTCATATCCTAGAATCAACTATTTTAGGAAAAATGGCTCAGTGACACCGGAGTATTATTGGGTTGCAGCATTAACTCAAGAAACATCCTCCAGAGCATATTTGCCTCATGCTCCACACATTTTTTTATTGAATAATGTCTGTCATAGGCATGCTAAGGTACTCACAAAATTCGATATGTATTTTCTGTTTTCCTGGCCAGAACTAAAGATTAATCTAACATGATCCTGCCTTTAGCAAGATTGAAACCAATTTTTCATCCTCCTAGGTAGAAAGAAGCTCATCACTAGATTTTAATATAAAGTTTAACACAGAGAAATGTTTTTTTCATCTCACAGATATTATTGTCAATGAAGCGTTTCTATAGTAACATTTGAGAAAGTATTCTGGCAATTAGTGTACATTATACATGTTGTAAAGTCAAAAAATGTTTTTCTTTTATGTATCAAAGAGAATACATTATTGAAAAACATTAACAAAACAAAGTTTTCAGAAGTGAAAACTAACTAGAATTAGTTAGGAGCTTAAATAATCAGTTAAAAAATGATTGATACTAATATTCACAATTCATTCATAGTAATTAATTGGAACTAAACTATCTGTATTGTCTTCTCTAATTAGATAATTTAATTTGTATCACGTTTCCCATGCCAGGGATTCTATTGTTTTTAGTTGAAAGATAATGAGCAATACATACAAACAAACAAACCATAAAAACTTTTCCAAAGTTTAAATATGTTGCCAAAAAAACCTAGCAAGTTCCATACCACATTGTGACACTGTGACACATGAGACACTGTCAAAAGTATGAAACTGTGGACATATTTACTGCAAGAAGTATGTCATCAGTCATAGCAGGCCAAATATTCTATAAAATGTTATATAAAATACTTATTGATAGTAAAGGGCCTTACCATGCTGAGTATTTGCAGACTTCCTCTATGTATGCCATTGAGTTACAGTAGCTGCCTATATGTGATGTGGGATGTTATTCTGTATATGTGTTGCTGTTATTAGTTAATGAATAAAAACTGTTTTGGCCAGTGACTTAACAAAATAAAGCCAGGTGGGAAATCTGAACAGAGAGGGAGAGAGACGGAGAGAAAGAGAATAGGCAGAGCCAAAGGAGACTCCGTGTAGCTGCTGAAGAAGTAACATGCCTTACCAGTAAACCACAGCCTTGCTACACAGGTTAATATAAATGGGTTAATTTAAGATGTAAAAACTAGCTAGGAGTACACCGGAGCCATTGGCCAAATAATGTTGTAATTAATAAAGTTTCTGAGTGGTTATTTGGGCTTAGACAGCCTGGAAATAAAAGCACAGTCTCCCTCTATATATATATATATATATGTGAAGAAATTACTCAAGGCCAGAGAAAGAAACAACCAAAAAAATGAAGAAATCAGTGCTCAGGTTTACAGTGCCAAGAATATCTCCTGTTTCAATCTGTCAGACAAAACAATAAAATAAACAAACACTCCAAACAAATGAACAAATAACATAGAAAACACTCATACTTCTCTAGACCTGAGTAAAATACCCTGGGATGTCTTGTCTCAGTACTGATTGAAAATTATCCCAGAGTGATCACTTCTAAGCTGCCAAACCAAATCATGAACAAGATCCAAAGCACCAAGTTTTATCCAAATAATTTAATTAAATGACACATGCTAAAGTAAAGATTAGGAAGCAGGTTAAGATTCACTTAAGCAGAAAATCCACAGTCTATTCTAGCCATGGAAGCACATACACTAGCTGCATATATTTCCTCTACTTTTCATCCTCCATACCAATCCCAATCTTATCCTCAGCTCTGTAGCAGATCACCTGCTGGAGCCTCCCTCTTAGCCCTTTCTCCAATGTATCACCCAGATTCTCACTCCCAAACTTCCTTCCTACAACTCAATGCCTTCTACTAACTCCCAACTCCAACATGAATTCCTTAGAAACCAGTAGGCTACCCCATTCAGGAGGCAGGTAAGTTAATTGTAGCCTTTCCCCCATTTTTCTTCCTAGTTCAGTCCCCTAGTCTCATCCCCAGTTCTATAGCAGTATGCTTGCTGTGTCTTCTCTTCCCTCTCTTTCCTTATTCCCAGGGAACTAATCAGATCTTGGTGAAACACCTTATTTTCCTTCTCCCAGTAAACCTTCTCAATTAGGCCATCCCCATTCCTGTGTCAACTTTCAATACCTAGAAATACATTTTACTTAGACCCCCAGTGAACACACCTATTATGATTCAAGAAGAATTTCCTATCAGTCAACACAAACCCTCCACACTGTCCTAATAACCACAAAACAGAGCATGAGAAACACAGAGATAAATCATCCACACAACAAAGACAAGACAAGACATCAATACCTAGAATTACAATCTTCCCAAACCCAGATGCCTATATGCCCAAGTCAAAACAAATCAATAACACCCAGGAGTCCATGAGAGAATGGATGCTTTGGACAAATATGTTATCTAAAAACTCCTGGTACAAAATATCTAGGAAATTTGGGACACTGTGAAAAGATCAAACATATAGGAATACAGACAGAATATACCTAGGTCAAAAGCACAGAAAATATTTTCAACAAAATCATAGAAGAAAATTCTCCTAATCTAAAATGGTGGTGCCTATCAAGGTACAAGAAGCATACAGAATGCCAAATAGATTTGAATAGAAAAGAAAGACCCTTCTGTACATCATAATGAAAACAGTAAATATGCAGAGCACTGAGTGATTAAAAAGCTTAAAGGAAAAAAGACAAAGTAACATATGAAAGGGAGGCATATTAGTAACACCTGACTTCTCAGTGGAGATTCTAAAACCCAGAAAAGTCTGAAAAGGTGTGCTGCAGAATCTATGAGACAGATACCAGCCCAGTCTATTGTGCCCAGTCAAAAATCAGTCACAATAGATGGGGAAAATAAAGAATTTCATAATAAACCAGATTTAAGTGATACCTATCTATAAATCCAGCCCTACAGAAAATACAAAGGAAAACTCCAACTAAAGAGGTTAGCCACACCCAAGCAAACACAAGTAATAAATGATTTCAATCACAGACAAACAAATCAAAAGAGGAAAAACACACATTCAGACATGCACATCAAGACAAAAATTAACAAAGATCACCAAACAATTTTCATTGATGCCTCTCATTATTAATCCTCTTAATAAAACTATATAGAATAAAAGAATGGATTCAAAAACAGGATCCACCCTTCGACACCCAAGTAACAAAACTTAGCAGCATGGTTAGACATAACCTTAGAGTAAAAGGATGAAAAATGGTATTCATGCATATGGACGTAAGAAGAAAGCTAGTGTATATATTTTCACTTCTAACAAATCAGACTTCAAACCAAAATTAATCAGGAAAGATAGGGAAGGATGCTAGATACTCCTCAAAAGAAAAAGCCAACAACATAGCATTGAAATTTTAATGAGATTGACAATGTCACCAAAGAAAGCTTTTAGTACCAGCATTAGGTTGGATTTAATTTTGTTGATACTCAAAGAGGTTTCACAAGAAACTTCAAATAACCCAGGCTGCCTTAGAAACTATATGTTACTCTTCATAAACTGACAGCAAGGGCCCATTGCTGAAGACCACACCTACATAACTCATTGGATGTGGAGATGATAAGCAGATGCTTATAGAGAGCCTTTACCTTATGTTCTTTGATACGGAAAGGTATTCTGTGTACTGTGTCCTGCCTGCAAGATATGCTAGGGTAATGGTGACACAAACCTGTGGGAGTAACCAACCAATGTCTGATTTGACAGAAGGCCTGCTCTCTGACATGGAACTTGTATCCAACGCTACTTGGGTCATCAAGAAGCTGACACTAGGTTGCCCAAGAACTACTATAAAACCAAATAATAATAATAATAAAAATATAGTGATAAAGTGTATGAATTAATGGGTCTCTAGTTCTTGTGCCTTCTTTTTGGGTCTTGTTGGAGCCCACTGAAGTGGATTTGTGCCACCTTCACCAAAGGTCAGCCTTTTCTTGCTCCTTCAAGGTTATTACCAAGAGGCTTGACTTAAGATGTGTTTACTAACAGGACCTAGGGTCTTGGTGTTTTGTGTATTAAGATGGTAATAACTATGAGAAGCCCACAGAAATGGATCTATTGCACTGTGAATAAAGGTCAGAGAGTTCAGTCCTATTTCTGTTCCTTCAATGTTATTGACAGGAGGTTTGACCTAAGGTGTGGCTACTAATAGGATGTCTTGACCTAGAGTCTGGTTATTTGATGCTTTGGGTATTAAGACAGTAATTGCTTTGCTTTTTCCTTGTTTGTACCAAGGTAAAGTCTTGCCCTCCCCCTTTGGATTCAGGTATTTAAAAATTATGAGAAATAAAAATTGTGGAATTCAGTATTCACTAGGTTGCCCTCCCAACTCTATTCTGTGTCTCTGTCCTTTTCTTTTGTATCTCTTTTTTTTTTTTCTGCCTAACGTTTCTAATCCACATTCCCCTACCCTGGAATGTATCAATTGTTCAAGCCTGGGCTTTTTGATTTGGATTTTTTATATTTTTGGCTCATTATGATGTGTTAAATATTTGGCTTATCTTATTCTATCTTATTCTATTTTTTATGCCTTAGAAGCCTGCTTGTTTAAACAATGAAAGGGAGACAGTGGGGAGGGAATCCAGATGGGAGTGGAGGTGGCCAGGAACTGGGAGAAGTAAAGGGAGGAGAAGATGTAATTGGGATTTATATGTTATGTGAGAAAAAAATCTATTTTAAATTAGTGGAGAGGGGAAAAAATCATTAAAGCACTAGTGAGAGGAGGAAGTTTTTGTACTTTAGTCAGAGGTATACACAGAAAGATATAGGACTCATGAGACAACACAATTATGACAACTCTTGGAAAAGCATTTCATATGTCTCAAAGGTAAGTAATGGAAACATAATGCAAATGGCACAATCTGAAGTCCTAGAAATTAAAGTATTTTATTTAAAACTATCAGTTGAAAAGTAGAAATTATAGAAGGAAAAGTAACAAACTTGAAAATTTAGTTACAGAAATATACAAAATGTGAAATATGTATGTGTGTATATATATATATATAAAGAAAAGAACATTTAACTGTTGGTAAAATCCCAGAAACCTGAATTTGAGATAATGTACATATACTTTTTTAAAAACTATTTAATATTGCCAAATTTTATACTATGGTATGAATCCAATAGCTCAATAAAAACTCGCCAAGGCAATCTTTCCTCTCATCGCACCAAGCCGGAATAGACAGATAATCTCAAGAGCAGTCAGCAATTGGGCCTCATGGAGCAAGACAGTACTGCCAGCTGCTGAGGAGGCTGAGGCAGGAGGATCACAATTCAAGGTTTTAATCCCAAAATTTAAAAAGCTTCTTTTTAAAGGGATGATTGGAAATAGGGGATGATGTTAAAATGATAAATTAGCATTTGAAAGAACCTGTTTTTAATCTCTAGTATCACAAAGAAAAAAGGAGAGAGAGAGAAAGGAAATAAGAAAAGACGGAAAGAAGAATGAAAGAATGGGTGTGAGGAAAGACAGGTAGAGGAAAAACAACATTGTCACAAGTTGGTGTAAATAGTAATAGAATGAATTTCTGTTATTTGAAAGATTCCTTTGTTTAGACATATTTTTTTATTGATTCTTTGGAAATTTCATATCATTTAGCATAATTCCACCTATTTCCCAGTGCCTCCAGATTCACCCTTCACCCTTGTAGTGTACTCCACCAAAAGGAAAACTTTAAAAGAAATAATAAATGTAAAATAAAAAATAAGTACAAATAAGAATATTCATTAAATAACCAATGCCATAAGCAAAAAAAAAAAAGAAAGAAAAGAAAGAAAAATAGCAAAAAAATAAATAAGCAAGCAAAAAGAATCACTTTGTTCCTCTGTCCTTCCTGCCTCTCCACAACCCCTTCATTCATCTTAGTGGCATTGGGAGATGCTATGTATCATGCAATATACCCTATGTCTAAGCAGTTTTATCATTCCGAACCAGTCCCTTCACACACTCTAGCAGGTTATAGATGGGGTAGATATGAGGGACTGCCCACTCAAAGCCCTGTATGTGTGACTGGATGGTTACTGAGTTGGTCAGTCTGAGCCACTGAAACCACACCCGTCAGACTACGGGTGGACCCAGCTTTCCCATGTCCTTCATGAGGGCTGGGGACATCATTTCCAAGTGTGTGGGGCCAACTATCCAGTGCTAGAGCCATTCCTATCTGCTATCCCCAGGTTGTTGAAGGGTATGGTCAGCTCTCTGGTGAGAGGGCAGGTCTTTCCATACCAATGAGCAGCAGATCCAGCTCAGCATGGCCCACATACTTCAACACATGATTCAACATATAGTTCCAATGGTGCCCTGTGGTAATGCAGACAATGCACATCAACACAGACAGTAGCTGAAACAGTACCATGGACTTAGACATTGCCATCAACAGTTTGGCCCTAAATGTCACCATGACATAGGCTTCTCAGATTGGTATGGTCTAAGCACTTATCTTGGTCCTCCAACTCTAATATGGCCTCAGGTGGCAGGTGAGATTTTGGAGAAGTCACATGGTCTTTATTGTAACAGGAGTCAAGGACATCAGCATAGGCCCTGGCTGGAATAATGTTATGTACCCCAGACACTGCTCTTGGACACAGATCTACTCAGATATCAACCTTGATTGTAGGCATTGGGGGCAGCATGACCCTAGGGCATCAACATGGCATCAGGAGTTGGCGCATACTCCAGACATCTGCACAGCCTTGGGTGGTAACAGAATCCATGGACAGCTATGCATATCTTGGTTGCAGTAGGGTCATGGACCCAAATATGGCCCTCAGCAGCAGATCAGTGGATGATAGTATGACCCCCAGGTGCAGGCCACCCATGGTGACAGACATTTAAAAGAAACTCCACACTAGTTCAGAATTGAGTATAATAGAGGGTTATTTATTAAGGGTAGACTCACAGATTACAGTCTTCTGCTCGAATGGGGAACAACAACCGAATTCTGCGGCCAGAAGAAAGGCTGGGCCTGTGCTATATATTGTCATTTATAGTATAAGAGCCCATACCCAAATGGGTGGGTAACTTAAAGGATACTGGCTATAGGAATTCCTACAGCATTTCCCTTTCTACTTAAATAAGAAAGTTTGAAGTCTAATACAAAATTGTATACAATAAGAACAAATATTAGGTATAAAAGTTAGAATTACAACCAGCATAAACAATATCAAGCAAGAAATAAGTGATAAATGTTTCAATAATTATCCTAGTCTAAGGTGTTTAAATCTTATAACATGGCCAAGTCATGAAAGGAAAGTAAATAAAACTATCTAGTCTTCAACCCCATTGAAGACCCGAGAAGGAAAGTAATATTACTTGAATAAGCAGGAAGAGCAATCAAGCAATTACCAAAATGTGCAACAAATGCCAAAGACAACTAGCTACCTGGGCAATAACCTAAAGTCTCATTTGCAACATTGGAGCAACCAACATTAGCTAAGGCATAGAGTAACTGATAGACCATTTTCAGAGGCAGGACATTTTTAAAGCCATCATACCCTGTCTTGACAATATTTGACAGTCTTTTGATTGTCATGTCTGGACATCATGCATTTTGTCAGTGGTTGATGCATGGGCAGTTCCTTGCCCAAAGGCCAATTTTGCCAAGAAGAAAACAAATTTCAAGTGGAGTGTATTTGTTGATCACCATTCTCTCAGGAATAGATTGATGCTGCCAAGAGCAATCCTGTCTCACGTCAAACAGAACCCTATGTTATTTAAATGCCATATTCTACAGCTCTTTGAAGTAGTTGAAGATGGCCTCTCTATGCAGAATACAATCTCTATGTATCTAAAGAACATGATTCGTCTAACTATAAGTATGACAAACATGGATGACTATTGATCTACAAATCTTAATACCTATATAACTTAAAGACCAAGGCTTTATATAAGAATATTAAACAATCATTAAACAATGGTTTAACAAATGAGGAAAATGACCTCAAAATGTAAACAATGTATAAGTATCTTGATCAGAGGTAGAAATGTATGTTGCAATATGATAAATATATTCTAAAATTATATCAATATACAAAATGTCTTAAGCAGAGGAAGAAGCATGCATACATGCATACAATATGACAAAATAACTTTGACTAGGTATAAAAATATTGTGGATGAAAATAAAAACATATTCAATATATAATTTAAGTTTATATCAATATAATAGAATCTATACCAATGTAAATTGCCTATAAATAATAGCTCACAAGTATTCACTCTATTACTCACTTTTATAATTAGTGTGAGTTAGCTTGCACTAATCTTTTATCCCATCCAATTCTTCCCCTCTTTTTTTACAAAGAGATCCCTGAGCCTACATAATTTCCCTCCCAGTCCCCAAACCTATACATATTATCCCTAATCCTGAGGACAAAATTTGTTTGGAGAGTGGACATCATCCTCTAGAATTACTTCCAGCTGTCATGGGGGTGATGTTCTTTCTATGGGATCTTGTGAAAGTAAAACGATTGTTAAGTTCCAAGATTACTATCTGGTATAATTGCAAATAGTCTCTGAGTATTCAGTAGGGTTTTTCTGAGGTTCTTATTTGTAGCTCTGGCCAGGACATTGTAAAAAGTACACAATTTCATTAACCAAGTTGGAGGCATTTTGAGCAACTGCTACCCAAATCAGGTCTTATAGTAGCACTCTCAGCATCATGATGTCATCATATTAATCAGGTGAATTTGTTGAGGGGAACCATCTTCTTCTTAGAAACTTACTGCGGGAAAATACATTGTTCATTACAGAAAACTTAAACATTATTTATACAGACATATATATTTAATGAAAGGTATGATAGAGACAAAAATATTTAGGAAGAAAAAAAGTTTTTCTAAATTCTTTTTTGTTTCTGTCCCATACAATGACTCCTGACATGAGACAAAACCTCTGAATTTTTATTTTAATGGCTTGCTTGAATTTAGAGAAGGACAAAGCCAGTCTCCAACTCCAAAGCCAGGTTTTATTTTTAAGAAAGTCATGATTATTATTTTAGAGATTCTTACCCTCAGATGACTTGTAGTCATAAGTGATAATACTCTTTGCTTGGTGATTTTATCTGGATAATTATATTTTTCTTTTTAGGCATCTAGTAGCATCTCTTAACTTTTTGAAGATGAGTATTTTACTGCAAAGAGAAGAACAGAACCCTTCCCCAAACCTTATGAGGTTAATTACCACCTGATTGGTTATCACTTCTATGTATGAGCCATCGCTTCTCTTTCTCAAGAGATTTCTCTTTTTAAAACCAAATCATTATTAATTTTGATCATATTCTCCTGTTAAAACAAGAGCAAAACTGATTCCCGAACATAGCATATCTCCTGGATTTCACTGTTAGGTCAATACATCTTTGAAATACATCAACTGATTTAATTCAGAAGACTTTACGGTTATCAAATGTCTCTCTGCTACTGTTGTCCCTTTCTCACTAGTGTTGAGAAAACTCAAAGTTAATAAAGCATTATGTAATATATTTCTGGGGGTATTTTCCATTCCTTTCTGTTAGTTTAGCATATCCTTTATAATTCAGTTTGATCTTTATATAACTGCCTGACCTGTAGAATTATTTGGTATGCATGTAACATGCTTTCTATTATAATAAGCAAAAACCTGTTTTATTTTCAAAGGGACATATGCTGGACCATACCTCTATTTGTATAGGTACACCAATGATGGTCTTAACTTATAATAAATGTGTGTTTACTGAATCAGCCTCTTCTGAGCTCAAAGCAATGGGTTATTGAAAACCTGAGTAAGTGTCAATGGTGTTGTGTACTTATTTAATTTTCCAAATTCTGCAAAGTTGAACACATACATCGCCAAATTTCATTCCTCTAGTAGCCTTTGGGTTACTCCTTGCAGTTAGCAGTGTTTGGTTATAGAAAGAACAAGTAGAATTTCTCTTTATAAACTCCTTAGCTTGTTACCATGTACTGGAAAACTCTTTCTTTAAGCCTTTCCTATTGACAAGATGCTTCTTATGAAATTCTGAGGCCTTCAACACATTTCCCATCAATAATAAATCAAATTTTGTATTACCTTGTGCTAGAGGACCTGGCAGACATGTGTGGGATCAAGTGTGTCTTAAGTATATGGGACAAAGTCTATTCCTGATTATATCTTGGATGTGTATGAATAATGAAGCCAGTGAAGTCAATTCTGTATCATCTGGTATAAATGCAGTGGTTTCAATATGCAAAACAACTCTTTCTTCAAATTGTGAATCAGTAACTATAAAAGAGGCTTTTAAAAAACCGTTAGTACCAAGAAAATGCATATAATTCTGTCTTTTGTACAGAATTATAAGGGCTTTGTTCCACCTTACTTAAATCTTCTGATATTTAGCAAGCTGTTCCTGTTTTATTTGCATTAGTATAGAAGGTACAAGCTCCAGTTAATGTGTGCTGTACATTGTGGAGAAGGATACAAGTAGTTCTCTTTATAAGGTTGATTCTTTCACTTTTGGGATAATTGCTGTTAATCTCTCCTAAAAACTTGGCACAAACTCTTTGCCAAGCTCATTGTCTTCCCATATTTTTTTAAGTTTCATTTGTAGTAAAAGACACTATGATTTCTGCTGGATCTATAACTGCTAGTTAACAAAGTCTCAATTTTCATTTTATAATTAATTCAGAGACTTTTTCCACATAAATTTTTAATTTTTTCTTGGTTTATGTGGTTAAAAACATCCATTCTAAGATAATATATTCACTTTGCATTAAGATCCTGTAGGGGAAATTCTGGAAGGCAGTATGACTAAAATGCAATTAAGATTTGATTTCATGATATCCATATGTGCCTCCTGTAATTTCTCTTTAACCAAAAATATTTATTTTCCTCTTCCATTGTTAATTTTCTAGAACTATTTAAGCTTTGTCACCATCTAAGGTTTTTTTTAATGAACTATTAGATAAGATATTATCCCAACAGCTGATCCTAGACTCGAAATGTCTCCTAAAAATCTTTGAAAGTCATTCAGAGACTGCAATTGGTCTCTCCTAATTTGTGCCTTTTGTGTTCTAATTTTCTGTCAACATATTTTGTAACCTAGATAATTGTATTTTTTCAGATTTGTAATCCACATTTTTGCAAAACTTTATTTCTTCAAACATTCTTTCTGAAGTATCTATGTGTGAATCAGATAGCAAATGCCATCCTTGCAATGGTCAATTATAGATTTTGGAAATTTTTTTTACTTATTATTTCCAATGGCTGACTTATGAAATATTGGCATAGGGTGGGGCTATTATTGATCATTCCCTGTCAAAAGATGGTCCACTGGAATCTCATAGTAGCCTGAGAATTATTATAAGTAGGCACTTTGAAGACAATTTTTTCTCTGTTCTTTTCTTTTGAACGTTTAGTGAAGAAGCAGCCTTTTAAATCGATAAGTATAAGAGGCATTTTTGGTCATAAAGAAGGCAGAGATTGTAGAGGGCCTGTAGTAAGAGCTGTGAGCCTGCTTTTTGTCCCGCCTAGCTTCCACATGTTTAGCAGCTAAGGCTGAGTCAGGAAGCCTCTCTTACATGAGAGTGCTTGCTTGCCTCTAGCAAGCAGAGCAGACCCGAGAAATTGCTCCTACCAAGAAAACATGCTTTACTCTATTCTTTCCCAAGCTTTCTCAGGCTTTCAGTGGATTCAGTCTTCCACGTCTGAGTGCCATTCTGTAGTAGGAGCTGCGGACCTGCTTTTTGTCCTGCCCAGCTCCCACATGGTTAGCTTTATACCCAAAATAACAACACACAAACTGTATTCATTTAAACACTGCCTGGCCCATTGTATCTAGCCTCTTCTAGGCTAATTCTCACGTATTAATTTAGCCCATTTCTAATAATCTGTGTAGCACCGCTAGGTGTGCTTACCGGGAAAGATTCAGCATGTCTGACCTGGTGACTTGCTTCATCGCCTCTGGCTCTGAGAGGAGCTGCCCTGCATCTGAGCTCACTTCCTCTTCCTTCCAGCATTCTGTTCTGTTTACTCCACCTATCTAAATTTTGCCCTATCAGATGGGCCAAGGCAGTTTCTTTATTGACCAATGAAATCCCACATCAAGGGCCCATAGGTTGAATTACCTTGTTGACAGCTCTTAGATCTGTCACCATTCTTCATTAACCATATTTGTTTTTAACAACAAATATAGGAGAATTCCAAGGACTGTCTGATTCTTCAATATAGTGAGCATCTAGTTGCTCCTGTATTAGTTGTTCTAAAGCCTGCAGTTTCTCTTTTGTTAAAGGCCACTGTTTTGCCCATATTGGTTTCTCAGTTAACCATTTTAAAAGTAGGGCCATTGGTACCTCTGAAGGTTTACTAGTTGTTTTGTGTTCTTATACTGCCTGAATGGCTGGTGACCATTCTTTATGGTATCCTATAATATCCTTCCCAGAAACTCATGTTTCTGGGACTGCAGAAATGTTAATCTGGGTTCCATTGCCACAGCAGGTCATGATCCTGTAAATTCACTTTTATATTAGCCACTTATGTCCTCAGCTTTCCTCTCTGTCCTTCTGACCCTATGTATTCAAACCATCTTGTGCTTTGTTTTACTTGAGATAGGGTTCCAATTCATAGTAATTAAACATCTGGTTCTTGAAGAGGCCTATTTGGATGCCAAGATTCTGGAGTAATGATACTCACATCCGCACCTTGGTTTATCAAATCCACATTTATAATGCCATTTATACACATTCTTAGCTTTGGTATTTGATCATTTATAGAAGTCTGCCAGAATATATGTTTCCTATTTCATATTGGAATTTTTGATTTATTGTCCATGTTTATTCCATTATTCATAACAGTGTGGTCGTCCACAGAAGGCTCTAGATTTTTTTAAATTTTCCTGGTGAGACATGTCCTCCACAGTGACTGTAAATGACTGGACCTCTTTTGACTTTGGGGCCTATTAGCGGCCCCCCAAGGAGTTTCTCGATAGTATTGGGTTGCTTTTTTTTGTCTTTTGTTGGTCTGCATTCATTGATCTAATGTTGGCTTTTGCCACACCCTCTACATTCACTTGAAGGGTGAGTTCTCCTATTCTTGCCCTTCCCAGATGAGACATTTTTTCTAAGAATTCCTTGTCTACATTCCTATCTTAGATGTCCTATTCTACCACAATTGAAACATTGGCATTTTGATATCTCCTCATCTTTTTGGAAATGGCTTTTCTTACCCCAGATTCAGTATTATAGTCAAATGTCTCAATGTTCATTGTTTGGGGTGTCCGTTCATTCATTGTTGCTGATCTAAACTTTAAAGGCACAGGGATCTTTTTGAATTCTAAGTAGGTATTTCCAAAAGCCAAAGATTTAATAAGTACTCATCCAGCATCTGGGTTTGTTACTCCTATTTGTACACCCTTAGTTAATCTTTGTAAAAAAAAATCACTAAAGGTTTCTCTCTAGTCCTGTTTAACCCTGATATATAATTCAATTAATTTTCCTGGTTCATAAATCCTGTATCAAGCATATAAAACTACTTTGTGGCATAGGGACAAGATTTTTTATTGTAAAGTGTTTGAGCCTGTGGTCAGCATAAATGCCCTCACCAAGAATTTGACCATGGGAAGTTTCAAGTCCTCTAGCTTTTCCATGTTCTAAAATTTTAACCTCATCCAGGATTGCTGAAACTACCTGAAGCCAGTCATGTGGTGTTGCTTTAATGCTAGAAGCCCATGTCTTTATCATCTCCCTAACAAATGTGGAATGCAAGCCATAAGTTACTACTATTTGCTTAATTTCTTTTAGATTATTCATTTCTATAGGCACCCATCTACCTTCTTTGGATCGAATTGTGTCTTTAGGACTTGATGCTTTGTGAGGGTAAATTACAGGATAGGAAGCTAAAACCTTGGTTAAGTTATCTCTGACAGCTAGTGGTGATGTTAAATCTTGCCCCTGTACCCTCTTTCACTGCTTTTCAGCTCCAATAATTTCATAACTTATTTCAAATCTTTTTACTATTGTCTTCTGTAAAGCCTGAATCTCCTGGACTGTATATTTCCAGTGATATCATTGATGCACCTAACCTCTGATCCTCGAGGATTCTGCACATGTGATTCCAACATCTGAATGTTTTCCTAAAAAGACAAAATCTCATCCTTGGTCATTATTTGGGTAGTGTGCAGATTGCCCTCCTGGAAAGATACTCTATCTGGTAACTTTTCATATCATTTTCACAAATTTTGATTGTCAAATTCAACCATATGAATTCTTTAAGATAACTTCTCAGTACCTTTTGACATGGATTCAATTGTGAATACCCTTTTCAATAGTATTAATTTTTTCATGTAACTTTTGATTTTCAGTGGTATTTATTCTGTCAGCTAGTTTTTTGTTATTGATCTTTAAAGACTGTATCATTTCTAAAAGTGCCTCATTCATAGCTCTGTTTTATTTATTTTTATTTTTTTATTTTGTTCTTTTTTAATTAAAATTTCTGCATCCTCCCTGTTTCCCATTTCCCTCCCCCTCCTCCCACATATTGTCCCCTTCCCCCCTCCCCTCCCCCTATCCTCACTCCTCTTCTCCTCCCTCCCACTCCATTCCCCCTCCCTCTCAATACTGAAGAGCAGTCCAAATTCCCTGCCCTGCAGGAAGACCAAAGTCCTCCCACTTCTATCTAGGTCCAGGAAGGTGAGCATCCAAACAGGCTATGCTCCCACAAAGCCAGTTCATGTATTAGGATCGAAACCTAGTGCCATTGTCCTTGGCTTCTCATCAGCCTTCATTGTCCGCCATGTTCAGAGAGTCCAGTTTCAACCCATGCTTATTCAGTCCCAGTTCAGCTGGCCTTGGTGGGCTCCCAATAGATCAGTTGCACTGTCACAGTGGGTGGGTGCACGCCTTGTGGTCCTGACTTCCTTGCTCATGTTCTCCCTCCTTATGCTCCTCATTTGGACCTTAAGAGCTCAGTCTGTTGCTCCAAATTGGGTCTCTGTCTCTATCTCGATCCATCGCCAGATGAAGGTTCTAAGGTGATAGGCAAGATATTCCTCAGTATAGGATAGGGTCATTTCAGGTTCCCTCTCCTCAGTTGCCCAAGGTACCAGCTGGGGACATCTCCCTGGACACCTGCGAACCCCTCTAGAGTCAAGTCTCTTGCCAACCCTAAGATGGATCCCTTAGTTAGGATATATATTTCGCTGCTCCGGTATCCACCCTTCCTGTATCCCAAACATCCCACTCCCCCAAGCTCCTCCCATCCTCCCCTTCTCATGTTTCTCACCCCATTTCCCCTTAGCCCCATGCCACCTCACCCGTAAGTTCCCAGGTTTTGTCCAGCAATCTTGTCTACTTCCCCTATCCAGGCGGATGACTATACATTTTTTTTGGGGTTCACTTTCTTATTTAGCTTCTCTAGGATCACAAATTATATGCTCAATGTCCTTTATTTATGGCTAGAAACCAATTATGAGTGAGTACATTCCATGTTTCTCTTTTTGGGTCTGGGATACCTCACTCAGGATAGTGTTTTCTATTTCCATACATTTGCTTGCAAAATTCGAGAAGTCATTGTTTTTTAACCCCTGAGTAGTACTCTAATATGTATATATTCCACACTTTCTTCATCCATTCGTCTATTGAAGGGCATCTAGGTTGTTTCCAGGTTCTGGCTATTACAAACAATGCTGCTATGAACATAGTTGAACAGATACTTTTGTCATATGATAGGGCATCTCTTGGGTATATTCCCAAGAGTGGTATTACTAGATCTTGGGGTAGGTTGATTCCAAATTTCCTGAGAAATTGCCACACTGATTTCCAAAGTGGTGCACAAGTTTGCATTCCCACCAGCTATGAATGAGTGTGCCCCTTACGCCACAACCTCTCCAGCAAAGGCTATCATTGGTGTTTTTGATTTTAGCCATTCTGACAGGTGTAAGATGGTACCTCAAAGTTGTTTTAATTTGCATATCCCTTATCACTAAGGAGGTTGAGCATGACCTTAAATGTCTTTTGGCCATTTGAATTTCTTCTGTTGAGAATTCTCTGTTCAGTTCAGTGCCCCATTTTTTATTGGGTTAATTAGCATTTTAAAGTCTAGTTTCTTGAGTTCTTTATATATTTTGGAGATCAGACCTTTGTCTGTTGCAGGGTTGGTGAAGATCTTCTCCCAGTCAGTGGGTTGCCTTTTTGTCTTAGTGACAGTGTCCTTTGCTTTACAGAAGCTACTCATTTTCAGGAGGTCCCATTTATTCAATGTTGTCCTTAATGTCTGTGCTGCTGGGGATAAACGTAGGAAGTGGTCTCCTGTACCCATATGTTGTAGAGTACTTCCCACTTTTTCTTCTATCAGGTTCAGTGTGTTCAGACTGATATTGAGGTCTTTAATCCATTTGGACTTGAGTTTTGTGCATGGTGATAAATATGGATCTATTTTCATTCTTCTACACGTTGACAACCAGTTCTGCCAGCACCATTTGTTGAAGATGCTCTTTTTTCCATTGAATACTTTTAGCTCCTTTATCAAAAATCAGGTGTTCATATGTTTGTGGATTAAAATCAGGGTCTTCTACTTGATTCCATTGATTGACGTCTCTGTTTTTATGCCAATACTAAGCTGTTTTCAATACTGAAGCTCTGTAATAGAGTTTGAAGTCAGGGATGGTAATGCCTCCAGACGATCCTTTATTATATAAGATTGTTTTGGCTATCCTGGGTTTTTTGTTTTTCTGTATAAAGTTGATTAATGTCCTCTCAAGATCTGTGAAGAATTTTGATGGGATTTTAATGGGGATTGCATTGAATCTATAAATTGCCCTTGGTAGAATTGCCATTTTTACTATGTTGATCTTCCCAATCCAAGAGCAAGGGAGATCCTTCATTTTCTGGTATCCTCCTCAATTTCTTTCTTCAAAGACTTAAAGTTCTTGTCAAATAGATCCTTCACTTCCTTGGTTAGAGTTACCCCAAGATATTTTATGCTATTTGTGGCTATCGTGAAGGGTGATGCTTCTCTGATTTCCCTCTTTGCTTCCTTATCCTTTGGGTATAGGAGGGCAACTGATTTTTTGGAATTGATCTTGTATCCTGCCACACTACTAAAGGTGTTTATCAGCTGTAGGAGTTCTTTGCTGGAGTTTTTGGGGTCCCTTATGTACACTATCATATCATCTGCAAATAATGAAAGTTTAACTTCTTCCTTTCCAATTTGAATTCATTTGATCCCCTTATGTTGTCTTATTACTATCTCTAGAATTTCAAGCACTATATTGAAGAGGTATGGAGAGAGTGGACAGCCTTGTCATGTTCCTGTTTTCAGCGAATAGCTTTGAGTTTCTCTCCATTTAATTTGATGTTAGCTGTCGGCTTGCTACAAATAGCTTTTATTATAGTTAGGTACGACCCTTGTATCCCTAATCTCTCTAAGACCTTTATCATAAAGGGATGTTGAATTTTGTCAAATGCTTTTTCAGCATCTAATGAATTGATCATATGATTTTTATCTTTCAGTTTATATATATGATGGATTATATTGATAGATTTTCGTATGTTGAACCAGCCCTGCATCTCTGGGATGAAGCCTACTTGATCATAATGGATAATTTTTCTAATGTGTTCTTGGATTCGGTTTGCCTGTATTTTATTGAGGATTTTCGCATCGATGTTCATGAGTGAGATTGGCCTGTAGTTCTCTTTCTTGGTTGTGTTTTTGTGTGGTTTTGGTGTCGGAGTAGCTTCAGCTTCATAAAAGGAATTTGGCAATGACTTCTTTGTTTCTATATTGTGAAATACATTAAGGAGTATAGTTATTAGGTCTTCTTGGAAGTTCTGGTAAAATTCTCTTAGCTCTGTTTTAAAATCATATGCTTAAGGATATAATATAAAGAAAAAAAACTGAGTCCCAATGTCAAATAAATGGATGTATCACAATAACCTTATAAGCCTTGAAGAATACAATTTATAGTATTAGCAAAAAAGTTACTAAATGCTCTATGGTAATATTGTCTGCCATTTATATAATTTTCAAGTTTATTGATTTATTAATTAATAAAATATTTACACTATGGTATGTTTTGAGGTCTGGTAAATTGTTTTAGGTGTAATAATCTTAATTGTCCAGCAGGTGTTGTGGTTGCAGAGTCACAACCAGCAGTGCCACCTGGTCCCTCAAACAGTCCTGAGTTCCTTTGATTTTTCTGCCTTGGTGCTGGTTAAATGGTTAAATACTGAGAATTATGATTTGTTTGACAAATTAGAAGTAATTAAATAAATTCAGTACATGTAACAAGACCAGAACTCACAGTCAGGGAACACAAAATAGAAGCTACACAAGTTGCCAAATGGCAGGGAACACGGCAGTGGCGAGTGGATGTGTACAAGCTTGGGAAATTTCCAAGTCATTGTGTGTACTTAGCTCTGCTCTGTCCAGGGATTTTCCAAAAAAAAAAAAAAAAAAAAAAAAAAAAAAAAAAAAACCTAACCAAACAAACAAACAAACAAAACAACACTTAATACATAAAAGCAAGCCAAGCAGGTGCAGGTGGAGACGGGAGACTTTCTGGGCTGTGGACTGATTAGGACTTTAAGTTGATAGTCCACCAGTTAAGTTTGGCCCCATGTGTGCATCAGAGGATGCCGGATCCTTAAAAAAAAAATCCCACACTAGCTCAGAATTGTGTATAATAGAGGGCTATTTATTTAGGGGTAGACTTACACAGATCACAGTCCTCTGCTTGAACGAGAAACAGCAACTGAATCCCATAGCCAGAAGAGAGGCCAGACCTGCGTTTTACATTGTCATTTATAGGATAGGAGGCCTGACCAAGTGGGTGAATAACTTAAAGGCTACTGGCTGTAGGAATTCCTACAGCACACTCATATTGACATCCCAGCAGAATTTCAATTCCTTGGACCCCAACATGGCCAAAAATGGTAGCTGAGAACCTGGGCATCCTCCTGGCCTTTGGTGACAACATGAGTCTTGGACATCAACATATACCTCAGTTGCAGTAGAACTATGGACCCGGATATGGTATGCAGCAGCAGCCCAGCTCCATTTGACAGCTCAAGTCATTAATATCAGCATCAAGCCAGCTGCAGGGTGGCCCTTGGATTCCAGTGGGAGCCCAGTTGTCAGTTGAGACTCCAGGGCAGTCGCGGTACAGCCTTTAAATGTCACAGGTGCCATAGACATCAACACAGACCCTGGCTGTGGCAGTACCATGAACCCAGAAAAGGCCCCTGGCCATAGCTCAGGACAAGATATTTCCATGGTCCTGGGTGGCAACACAGGTCACTCAGATTTGAATGGCTCCAGCAATGGCATAACCCTTGAGCATCAACATGGCCATATGTAGCAACCCATATCCTGAGCATCCTCACAGCCTTCCGAGGTAACAAGAGACATGGATATCAACCCACACTGCAGCTGCGGCAGGGATGGTCACAGACTCAGATTTTTCTTTCAGCAGCTTCCAAGGCTGGGAGGATACCGTGGCCCTTTCACGGGCAAGCAGGGCACCCCCATCAGCTCTTTCCTTACCAGCTTTGCTTCGCCACATCTGCCTCTCCACAGAATATGAACCATTTGGCCGTGTTCTCTCCTATGTCACCATATATTTGTTCATTATGACACCTGGGTATGCCTGTTGTTTCTCCTACCTGCCCAAGGCAAGTGGCCTCAGAGTGGCATGACAAAGGATTCTTTAAGAAGTTGAAAAGTCCCATATTTGGAGAAATATTTTTATATAACTTTTTTTTATTCAGGTTATTAATAGTGCTGTAAGTGTTAATATAAGAAATACATAGCCCAATAAAAATGAACAAAATCCTAGAAAGGCATTATATGAAGACAACAGGTGGAAGAAAAAATGTCAACAAAGAAAAGATGCCCAACCTTATTATCCATCAGAGAAATGCAAAAAAAGTCATGATGACATAACATCAAATTTATATTAAAAATGTTTCCTTGGGACCTGGAGAAATGGTCAAGCAGCTATGTGTGCCTGCTGTTCTTACATAGGACTTGTATTCAATTTCCAGTACCCATGTTAGAAATCTCACAATTGCTTGTTAGCTCCAGCTTGAAGGGAGTTAACACCACTAGTGGCCGACAGGGGCACTGTGTTTGTGTGCACATACACATACAAGCATAAACATGCATATACACAAAAGTTAAAATCAATCATCAGAAAACAAAACGTTCTATCCCAAAGTGCATATTACATATATAAAATACTATGATAAGATAATATTCATAGTTCACATTCAAACTGGTGAAAATTTAAAATTAAATTACTGTTTACAAATATAATTTGGTAGCATTTTAAGATTTAAGCATAAAAATGACTCCGTTATTCTAATACTGCATATGCCTAAAACAAAGACAGTGAAGCCATGGTGGTTTTAACCTTGTGCCAAAGAGAAAAAACATGATCTGTAGTTACAATTAGTAATAAGTAGAGAAGATATAAAATAATTAAAATGTGTAAGTATCAGATAAATAGCTGTCCAATAGGTAGGGCACAGAGAGGCAGGTGTTCACTAGAGAGGTAGGAAGAGAGACTGGTCTTGATGGTCATACTCAGTGTGCTGGGAGTGTTGGTTTCACAGGTGTGTACACAGTGATATCACATTGCACATCTCAGAAAAATGCAGTTTGCTCTCAGTTCTACTTCAATAAAGCTATTAAGTAGAGTTGTTAGCCTATTTCCTATTAAGTCTCCTTAACATAAAAAAGATTCTCATGAAAGCACTTCTGAAGGATGCCAAAACACACAATAAGCATACTGAATTCATTCTGTGATACAGAGTTCCCATACTCTCAATTAACTCCAATTTCATAAATGTGGTTTATAAACAGAAGTGATTTTTGCAAAAGCCTCAGAACTATGATTAGTTTGCATTTTGCTCAGTAACTTTGTAAACACATTTCTTGGCAAACAGAAATGTCAGTTTTTCTTAGCAGTTATTTTCTCCCAAATATTTTTGTTTGTTTAGTTTTTTTGACTATTGATACCAGTTTCTAGAGCAAGAAAATCTTCTCGTACAAGTTCCTGTGCAATACTGACCTTCTTGGTGGTTTGATTTTCCCTGAAAACATCTGTAACCAGGCATGTCATCATCTACAACTGATGTACTATATGTGATAAGGGTCTTTCTTCAACTCTTGCAGTTAGGAAAACAAAATGTAATGCATCATGTACTTTGTTTTAATTGACTCAATGCAATAGAGAATTGACTCAAGGCAGAGAATAGCTGCCTTGGTTCTGAGTCAGTGCTTGGTAACAAAATAGCTCTCCTAATTTACAAGAATTATATTATATTTTGTGGGACAATGGTTTGTACCCTGTCAATTGTATTTTAATAAAACACTGATTGGTCAGAAGCCAGATAGGAAGCATAGGCAGGACAATCAGGCAGGAAATAAACTCGGGACAATGAGAACAGTAGAATTCTGTAAAAAAGAAAGTCCCATTCTGCAATCGTTACCCAGCCACAGACGAAGCAAGATGTGATAGCCTAGCTGAATAAGGTACTGAGCTATGTGGTTAACTTAGACAGGAATAATGTGCTAATATAAGTTATAAAAATTAGTTAATAAGAAGCCTGAGCTAATGGGCCAATCAATTTATAACTAATATAAACCTCTGTCTGATTTCTTTGGGACTTAATGACTGTGGAAAGCAGGCAGGACAGAAAACTCAGACAACAATATTTATTCCTGTGGAAATGATTTACAGACATTATTGTTTGGAATATTATTGAGTGAACTGCCTCAATACTCTCATTCTGACATTGTCCTTCCTAGAACACAGAAAATGGATCTGATTCTGTCTCTTTTGCAACACACTGGTATTGTGCATGCTTCTGACTCTACAACCTGAGTTTAAATGTTATATTCTAAGAAGTATTCACACTAGGGTAACTATGTGCTATTCTGTTATTAGGGTGAACATGATGACCGCTACAAAGCATATAATTTCCTCATGGTACAAATAACATAGGAAAATCACCAGACATGACAGTAAACTGGCATCTAGAAAAATGTTTTTATGTCCCCTAAGTTTCATCAACTTTCAAAATAAGGTTACCATTTGTATTGCAATTCAGTCCTTTGGGTCAGATTTTCTCTGCCTGGGATGGAAATTCAAAGAGCCAGACTTCAGTGAAAGAAACCCAGCTCTACACTATCTTTTTTGGCTCTTGTTAATCATGTGTAGTCTTTATGTGGAGTATCAGTTGCATACCTCTTCTGTGATACATAAGCACCCCTCAATATCAAGGATAGACATTATCTCATGCAAGGGGTTAGAAAGAGAACAGCATTCTGACAAGTGGACCTGACGTGAGCTGGTCTAGTTATTTTAATATCTAATAAATAGACTTCAAATAGAACACATCAGAAGAAATAGGATTGGAAGGACACTACATACTCATCAAAGGAAAGATCCATTAAGATGACATTTCAAGTCTTAACATCTGTGCCTCACAAACAAGGACACTAGAGTTTGAAAAAGAGAAACCTGCTAAGGGTTAAATCTTACATTGACCTTCACACAATGATAGGGAAAGACTTCACTATCCTACTCTCACCAGCAGATAATTCATCTTAATAGAAACTAAAGAGAAAAACACTGGATCTGACTGAACCAAATGAACCTAATAAATATTTTTTAAAAAATCACTCAAACACAATAGAATAAACCTTCCTCTTAGCAGTTCATGAAACTTTCTACAAAATTTATGATACTTTAATACAACAGATGCAATAAAATGAAAATAACCTCTGTGCAGCCTTTAGGACTACTATGGATTAAAGTTAGATACAAATTGGAGAAACAACAGAAAGCTTACAAATTCGTGGAAACTAAACAACTCTGTGCTGAATGAAAAATGAGTCAAGAAATATAAAGAAAGAAATTTAATAGTTTCTACAATAGAATGATAATGAATACATAACATACACGGCCATATGAGATACAATAAAGGCTGTTCTGAGAGGTAAGCTTATGGCACTTAGACTTATGTTTAAAAAAATTGGAAATATCTTATACTAGCAAGTTAAGACAAAACATGAAAGCCCTAGAGCAAAAAGAATAAATCACACACAAAAGGTATAGAAAGTAAGAATTTATCATATTCAGGACTGAAATGGATAAAATAGAAACAAAGAGAACGATACAAAAATTAATAAAACTTATCCAAATTAACTAATGAACACAGAGACAATATCCAAATTAATAAAATCAGATTTGGAACAGACAACATTACAACAAACACTGAGAAAATTCAGAAAACGATAAGGCCATATTTTAAAAACCTGTACTCCACCAAATTAAAAGACATGAAAGAAAGGTGTAATATCCGTTATATCTACCACATACCAAAGTTAAATCAATATTAGATAAATAATTTCAATTGACATATAACCACTAGTCAAATGAAAGCAGTCCTTAAAAGACTCCCAAACAACAAAAAGCCCAGGTTCTGGTTTCAGTTCAGAATTCTACCAGATTTCCAAAGAAACATTAACTTCAGTACTCCTCAAATTATTTCAAAAAATAAAAACAGAAGAAACACTGCACAATTCATTTTATGAGGTCATAGTTATCCTGATATCAAAACTACATAAAGACCTAGTGACAAAAGAGAATACTAGACCATTTTTATCTGTAAGCATAGCTTCAAAAAATACTTCATAGAATTCTTGCAAACTCAATGCAAGAACATATCTAAATATCATCCACCATAAATAAATATACTTTATTCCCGAGGCACAAGAATGGTGCAATATAAAAAAGTCAATAAATGAAATTGATCGCAAAAACAAATTGAAAGTAAAAGACCATATGATCATCTCAGTAGGTGCAGAAAAGGTCTTTGACAAATCCAATACCTATTCATGATAAAAGTCCTGAAGAAGTTAGAGATACAAAGGACATATCTCTCCATGATAAAGGCAGGTAAGAACAAGTCCATGGCCAAAATCAACTTAAAGGAGAGAAACTCAAAGAAGTTGCACAAAAATCAGGAAAAAAACAACGTTGTCCACTCTCTCCATACCCATTCAATACAGTACTTGAAGTCTTAGGTAGGTCAATCAGACACCTAAAGGAGAATAAGTGAATACAAATTGGAATGGAAGGAGTCAGAGTATCTTTATTTGCTGACAATATGATATTATGCATAAGTGACCCAAGAAATTGTACTGGCAAAATTGTACAGCTTATAAATCTTTCAGCAAAGTAGCTGAATTAAAAATTTAGTATACACACTACAAAAAAATGAGAAAAACTTTCACCATAGCCGCTAACAATGTAAAAAAAATGTGTGATAGATTTGTATAATTAAAATTTCAAGTCTTTGAAGAAAGAAATTTAAGAAGATATCAGATGATAAAAAAAAACTTTGATTCTCATTGATGGGTAGGATTAACATAATACAATGGCTGTCTTACCAAAAACTATCTGCAGATTCAATACAATCCCCATCAAAACTACAAGAAAATTCTTTATAGATACTGAAAGAATAAGTCTCATCTTCACATGGAAATACAAAATCCCATGATAATTAAGAGAATTCTGAAAAATAAAAGAACTCTTCCAGTGATCACTGTTGCCAATTTCACATTTTAATATAAACTACAGTAATAAGAAATAGCAAGGTATTAGCATACACACAGACAGGTTGAATAATAGAAATTGGACTGAAGACTAAGACATAAATCCAAATACATATAGATACCTGATTTTTTTGATAGAGAAATCAAAATATATACTAAAAATAAAGCATCTTTAACAAATAGTGCTGGTCAAACTGGATATCTGCATTTAGAAGAAGGCAAGTAGAACATACTTATCATCTACTTATCATCCTGCACAAAACTAAACTCGAAATGGATCGAAAACCTTAACATAAAATTATATACACTGTACCTAATAGAAGAGAAAGTGGAAAGTCATGCCTTGAACAGATTGACATAAGAGAAGACTTTCTAAATAGAACACCATTAGTACAGGCATTAAAATTAACCTGCAATAAATGCTACCTTGTAGGTGGACGTTTCCTTCCACCTACCAGTTCCAGAATAACCAACATGGATGCTCAGTATTAATTATATAAATGCTCAGCCATTAGCTCAAGCATTTTGTTAGCTAGCTTGTACAACTTAAATTAACCTATTTCTATTAATCTACATTCTGTCACTTAGCCTTACCTCTTGATTATCCTGCAGTTCCTATTCCCTTTCCATGTCTCTCTGGTAACTCCTCTGACTCAAGCCTTCTTCTTCCCAGTGTTCTTCGTCTAGTTTTGTCACGTAAACTTAACCTATACAGGTATTGGCCAATTAACTTCTTCATTAAACTAATCACAGCATAAATTACTCAATGTACAGAAGGATTATTCCACAACAATATCCCATGAAACTGAGACATTTCTGTAAGAGGAAGGACACTGATATTCAATCAGTGTGGCATCTTAGAGAACTGTAAAAAAGTTTTTACCAACTCTAAGTTCTATAGAGGAATACTATACAAAATATATAAAGTACTCATGAAACTAGATATGAAAATAATCAAATTTTAAAATAGGATACTGATCTATATAGAGAATTCTCAATAAAGAAAACACAAAAGTCTGAGAAATACTTATAGAAAAGTTCAAAATTTTTGTTCATCAGGAACAAGCAACTCAAAATTATTTTGAGATTTTATTACACCTGTCAGGATGGTTAAGATCAATAATAAAAGTGATAGCTCATGCTGGTGAGCATGTAGAATAAGGGGAACACTCATCCTAGTGTGATTGTGAACTTGATCAGTCACTATGGAAATCAATGTAGTGATTCCTCAGAAAGATGGAAATGGATTTGCCTCAAGGTCCACTTCTTGGGTAAACACTCAAAGGATACTTCATGATACAACAAGGAAACTTGATAAATCATGTTCTTTGCTGTTCTGTTCATAATAGCTAGAAATTGGAAACTACTTAGATGTCCCTCAATAGAAGAATGGATAAAGAAAATGTGACACATTTAAGGAATAGAGTATTTCTCAGCTATTTAATGAAATAACATCATAAAATTTGTAGGCAAATTAATTAAATTAGAAAAAAACATCCAGAGAAAGGTAATTCAGACCCAGAAAAATAAATATAGTGTATATTTGTTTATATGTGTCTTCAAATAAATAATAAACATCCTATAATTCATAGACCCAGAGATATTAGATATAGAAAAAGTGACTAGAAGGTCACTTTCCTTATACCCAAATTATTTCCCTGAGAGAGTAAAATAGAAAGTATTTTAGGGGTGGATTGCAGGTGGGAGAGATGGAAGCAGTAGTGCCAGATGGGGAAGGGAGGTTGGGTGGGGGATGTTATCTGGGGAAAGAGGATGAGTAATGAAGGGTATTTGAGGGGAAGTATGACAATACAGTATAGTGGAAACTCTGAAACACATGAAGGTGATCCTAATGGAGTCTCCAAATAAAGAATCCTCAACTGGCCATTTCTTGTCACCAAAGTAAGTTCCTGTACTCCAATTGAGATATATACAATTGAGTCCATAGAAATCCCCCAAGTTCCTGGCTGCTTCCAAAATAGTAGATTGTATTCTATAAACTGACTATATAGCACCACTGCTGAAGAAAACACCCTCACAACTCATTTAATATGCAAATATCAACTTGGTGTCTACATAGAGCCTTTATCTATAAGTTCTAGTGTCTTTGGTACAGGAAGGCACTCTACAGTCTAGAAAAAGAGACTCATATCCTCTAACCCTGCTGCTAAATCTTTAATCTACAATGCAGTCCTGCCTGCAAGTATGCTAAAGCAATGGTGGCATAAAGCTTTGTAGAGTAGCCAAACAGCATCTGATTTAATTCTCAAGATGCACTCCTTGAGATGAATTCCATACATAACACTGCTTGGGTGACTATGATTCCAGGATGAGAGAAAGAGAGAGAGAGAGAGAGAGAGAGAGAGAGAGAGAGAGAGAGAGAGAGAGAGAGAGAGAGAGACCTTGAAAACTTATCAGATATACAATGTCTTTGTTAAATCACTCCCTACAGAGCTCAAAGAACCCCTTGGAAGAAGATGCAGAAAGAAATAGCCAGAGGAATAGAGTGCAGCAGGGAGAATAATTCTTTCTAAATCAATGTGCACAAAGCTTATATGAACTCACAGAGACTGAAGCAGAATCATGGGGCCCATAATGGTCTGCACAGACCCAGTGTGTACATATTATAGCGCTCAGTTTAATGTTTTTATGAGACTTTTGACTTCATGAATAAGTGGGACTCTGATTCTTGTGCCTTCTCTAGGCCTCTTTTACTCATATCGGTTTGCCTTGTTCAACATCAATGTGATGGTCTATGTTTTGTCTTATATTTTATTTTTTGTTGTTATCTATTGTAAGCTTGCTCTTTTCCAATGAGTGACAGAAAATGAGTAGATCTGGATGGGAGGGAAGGAGTGGAAGAACTGGGAGGGGACAAGGAATGGAAAGTGTAATAAGAATATATTATATGAGGAAATAGTCTATTTTTTATACATGAGGAAGGGAAATAAAGAACATAAAAAAATTATGAGTTTCTTTGGAAAGAGAATTTAAAATAGATCAAAAATATTTTTAAGTCAGCAAAAGACCATCAGAACTAATCAATCATGGACACCTAAATTGACTAAATATACTGTTAATTTGTTAATATTGAGTTGGAAATTTAAATAAAATTTATATGATTTTGCTTATTATAAATGCATCTTTAAGTTTTTTCCCACTGGGTTAGTTTTACAGTTTGCTTTGTAACTGACAATATGTACATATTATTTTGTGGGAGCACATTCCACTCCTTCAGCCAATAGTCTTTAAGATACCAGCCCACATGAGCGTGTTATCTGATACTCTAAATGCAGTTATAAAGCATGTGCCCATGTTCTGAACTTAGTGTGGGATTATTTTGTATCTTCCGCCATCAGATGTCATATGTTGTTCCTTCTTTTTTCCCTTCTCCCCTTTTTGTCTTCCTTCCTTCCTTCCTCCCTCCCTCCCTCCCTCCCTCCCTCCCTTCCTTCCTTCCTTCCTTTCTTCCTTCCTTCCTCATCCTTTCTTTTATTCCTTGTTCCAGCCAAAGCCAATGAGACTGCCAGGCAAAATTTGGTAATATGGTAGCTTGTTTATAGGGTTTTAGGAACATCTCTGTAACAGTCATTTTTAAAGTCTTTCATTTGAACTTGGCTTCAAAATGGCAAGGAAGACAGCATTGGGTTACCCTGCTGAGTGTCCCAGCTAGGTATACATCATCATATAGTGGCAGGAGGATCTTCCATGGTCATGATATAAACTAAGGGGATAATCTGAACCAATGATTTATTTTATGAATTGATGACAGGTGATCTGGATTTTTCTTTGATGGAAAATTAAAGTACAATTCTTTACTTTGGGTAAAGTAAAGAGAGTGGGAAAGAGATAGAGTGCTGTCATTTGAGGATAACTGGAAGCGATCTTATGTCTTACAAAACAATATAAAATAAGATGGACACAGAACTATGGATGGACATGGATATGTATTTGCAATCATGCCTAGTGTACATGTGTGAGAGTGACAGAGATGGTGAAATTAATCTATATATTTTGCCACAGCAGCATAAATCCATATATGTGCACTAAAGGCTTGCTTAGCCTAGGTCTTAGTTTCTAGAGATGTTCTCCTATAAACAACAGAGAAACTACTCATTTCTTCGAAGATATGTCTGTCCTAGTGTTAAAGTAGAGAAAGGATTACTGAACAATCTTGTTCCTAAATTGAAGAACTTCTTAATGAATGAGAGATGTCATCATCAATGGATGCAGGCTAAACTAAGGAATATTGTAGTAGCTAAATGTGTTCCAAATTTAACTGCAAAATGAAATGTGATATTAGATCATTACCCATTGAATAGAATAAAGAATAGAGACAGAAGGAAGGGGTACCCTAGTTTTTGCATCCAGGCTGTAGCATTTTAGGCTTTAATGAATTGAGAATACTAAATTGAACCAATATCCACTTAATTGTGTTTTGTCTTCATAAAGCAAGCCCAGCTAAATCATATTTTAATGCAGAACATCTAATAATTCTTGCCATAATTTTAATATTCAAAAAAGAATTTTTTCATTTCAAAGCAATACAAACTCATGGCTTTCCAAAATAATTGGCGTGTGTGTATGTGTGTGTGTGTAAGGGCATGGGATTTTGTTGAAAATCATTTTTGAGTAAGAACACTTAAAATGCTTTGACATTTACAAAAATTTTTCTAAAGAACACGCTAAAAAGCCAAAGTTGTTTAAATTTAGGTTTGATGGTTTGTTATCTGCTCTTTGAATGTTTATATTAAACAAAAGTTGGGAGCATTATTTATTACTTGCAAGCTGCTCTAGCACTTTAAAAACAATCATCTCATTTAGTCACTAAAATAATCCTATGATGTGTATATTTTAATTCCACAGATGAATAAAAACAAAATTAGTAGGCTTAGATAACCTACAAAGCTACAAGAATGACAAAGAAGTAATTTGTATTTGTAAATAATTTTTAAAGACATAAAATATTTTATTTCATAATCCTCTATTCCAAGATTGAAAAGATTACTAACATATTTATCTTTATTTTGAACTAGGAAAATGGGTATATATAAAAATTCTTAGGCTGTGGTTATGAAGTCAAAAGGACATAAAATTGAATGTAAATAATTTATGCACTCTCTGAAGTGGAAGCTAAGACGATATAACCTAATTGGAATCAGTATAATAACAAACAATAGGTATTTTATTGCCATATGATATTCATTTAGACTTTTGATATCTCTTTTTATGTGACATAGATGGTTTCATTTTTTTTCCTTTGGGCTGCTTTCTCTTTGCAGAGATGTGGTATCCTTCATAGCAGTAGGAATAAAAAGGACTTGTTAACTATATTAAATCAAACTTTGTCCTAAACATTAAAATGATTAATGAGGAAGAATAATAGTGGTATATATCAAATCTTGCTTTGTATTGAATCATGTTCTTATAATTTTATCTTTAAGAAATCTATTTGCACAGCAGAAGTGACTTTTTTCTTTACAGAACAAATTTTACCAAGGGGAAATTCTTTAATGGCTTTTTACAAACCTAACTCTTAGCAGACTGAAAAGTTCTTCAAAATTGTATGCCCCCTTTTGTCTCTAAACTCTATCTGACCTCTTGTTCTTGCTCTAGGTCTTAATCATTTAACACACCCATGGGAACACAATTGTCAGGTTTGCTTTTGCTCACTATTGATGAATAAAGAGAGCTTTTCTTCATATTTTTAACTCTTGTATGTAATAGGGCTATCCCTCTCTTGACTAGCTCAGCAGCAGTAGTGCATTATCCAAATTCTTTTATCTGAACTAGAATTTTTAATCCTGTTACTGTCAGTCATATTGGGAATATTATTTTTCCTCCTCTTCTTTCATTTCAAACTCAGATTCAGCCTCACCTCCAGTTGTAATGAATAGTGATAATTAGCAATCTTGCAGAATCTAGAATCGGGAAGGGATCAGAGGGGGTGGAGAGTGGAGAACAGCCTCTGAGTAAGCCTGTGGGGGATTATATTGACTGCAATAATTGAGAGGGGAATTCCTTCACACAAAACAGTAACTCAGAGAATCAGTGAGTGATATTTGTTGAGAATACTTGGTTTGGGGTATTTTGCTATGCATCAAGAGCTGTTGGAGCATATAGGGGAGACCTAATTTAGCTTGTAGAGTCCTGGAAACCTATAATAATGAAAGTTCTAAAGGATGAACAATCAAGCAAGAGTAGTGTATTCTGGTGGAGGGAGATGATAGATGCAAATTATCTTTGTAAGGATTACTTCCTGCTCAAGAATCCCAGTATCCTTCCTACTTTGCCTCTTTACACACTCAGGCTTGAGATTTGTCCTTGAGTTTCTGAAAGCCCACCTCGTGTAGTAAGCAGAAATGCCAGATCCTCTGCTACCTTGCTAGATTTCCTGCTCTACTGTTCCTTATTACACTTCACTGGATATTTTAGATAATAATGAGAATTTCAGAATATGATCATTAGAAGACTGTATCAGATGTTACAGAGAACGAGAGACTTATAGATGGCCATGAATGATTAGTAAATTAAATAGAAAGCTGTACAGAAACATCTAAAATTAATTTAATATTTAAATTCAATTTTCATAAATTGATTCATATTTTATTTATTACTATTTATCTACATATATTACACCAACATCCATTCATGTATGAGAGCCCTAGTGGTAGCTTGCATCTACAATCCCAGGACCCTTATTTTGTTCTATATCTTCTTGATATTGTTTGTACACACTGAGTTAAATCTTCTAAACCAGATTCAGTACACATATATTAGTTAAATTGTCTGCCAAGATTATATATTGAAAATGTCTGCTTACTTTGGTCAGTTATTAATGACCCATGTTGGCACTTATACATGCGGCTAAGCATGGGAGAATAAACAAGAGTTGGGCAAGGCAATTTATGTGTATAAACTTCAAGGTAGACAGATATTTAAAATCAATACCTAATATTTATGCAGCTTGCAGCTTATCTTCAATGAAACCATGATAGCCTTCCCTGCTTAGAATGTTTTATCATATGAAAGTATGTCTAGAAGCTACATATTTTTCTCAAAAACTAAAGAACAATTTAATGTTTCTTTACTAAATGTTGACATCATTTTATATTTGTTCCTGGATAGAGAGAGTTCATAAAGTGGTTCACAAATAGATAATTTGTTTGTTCATAGAAAATCTGTAGTATTTAAAAGGCAGCATCATTGATTTTCAGCGTTCCTATCCCTTACATAGAAATTTGTAAGATATGTCTAGCAAATTGATCCCAGAGCATTGCTGCTATCTTGTGATGCTGGGTGGGTAACAACATCTTCCTTCTGGTTGTGATGAGAGCTAAGGCTTACCATTAAAGGGCTCAGTGAAGGTCACTGACTGGACCTGGTGACTGGAAGAGTATTTTCAAACAAACAAACAAACAAAAACAAAAATACCCCAATAAAATATTTATCTCCCTAAGTTTCATTGATTTCCATGGGAATAATGTCTCAGCTGATACTTAATAGTTCTTTTCATGAAGATTCTCTTCAGAGGCCAGTTTAGTTTATGAGACAGTTTTATTACTAAGTATTTGACTCAACTAAATTTGATTTTCTAGATGACTAAATAGCAATTTATTGTGAGCAAAGATTCTAGATCATATGAAAAGGTCAGGTAAAAGATAAAATATGTAAATCTCATGTATCATTCACTGGAAATCAACCACTAAGTAGATTATTTGGATTGTATTACTCTTCCATAACATTAAAGGAATATGAGAACGTTTCACTTAGAATTGGTGAAATAAATAGAAATCCAGGCATTCTTAAAACAATAGTAACTTTCCAGAACATTGCTGTAGTATGTTTTCTAAGTTTCTTTGTAGTTGTATGACTCATCCTTTTGACAGTCATGAACATGTTAGTAGAATTAACTAAGCTATAAACAGAAGAAATGTCTAATAAGTTAAATGACTTCCGTGGATGAGTGACATGCCACAGTCCTCCCAGACCCTACTTGGTAGACTGAAATATGACTCTTTTTTTCCTACATTCTCTGTAGTAAAACATCTTTCTTTGTGACTTGCTCCAACACTGTCACTTACCAATAAAATCTGCATATTTTAATAGAACTTTGTTTCTAGTTTTATTAAGTTTATATCTTCAGTATGAAATTATCTGCAATGTAATTTCTTCATAGAGAATTCTATGCTTGTCAAAACAAACAAAGCACCTTTTCTTTAGCTTGCTGTTTCCTAACTACCTTTCTTTCATTAAATATTTTTGTCAACAGCCCTATTGCTGGTTTCAAATGTCTTTGAATCTATCTAAATTTTTCCACTTACCTCCCCTGTCATAATTACTTACTTACCCATAGTGCTGGGTACTGTGCCTAGTACCTCACACATGCTCAGTAAGCACACAGAAATTGAACTATAACCCCAGGCATCCTGTAGCAGATTTAAAAGCAAATCCTATGACCTATATCCTAATCAACCTATTTTACTCTACTAACCCTCCCTAACAATTGAAATGATGATTGGTTTTCTCTAAACTGCTTCTCTTGTTTTAAAATGTATTTTCTGCATTAATAAAAGCAAAGTTACTCATTTTCAGTGTCTTCTCACTGTTAACAGAAAAAAAAATGTCATCCACACAGCAAAGTGTTGCTGCCACCTGTGGAATGAGATTTCTTTTTTTTTAATATTTATTTATTATGGATACAATGCTCTGTTTGCATATGTGCCTGAAGGTTAGAAGAGGACACCACACCTCATTACAGATCGTTGTGAGCCACCATGTGGTTGCTGGGAATTGAACGCAGGTCCTTTGGAAGAGCAGGCAATGCTCTTAACCACTGAGCCATCTCTCCAGCCACTGGAATGAGATTTCTTGAACCCACTGGACTCTTGTCTTTGGTGATGCTAAGATCATTTTCATAACAAGGACTTCTACAATAAATTCTTTCTTGTCTGCAATGCTTTCCCCAGGTTAAATTTCAGTTTCTTTCTCTGTCTCCTTTCATCACCCTATGAAGGTTAATATCCAGGAGGATAACTATATGTTTTTCTTTGGGTTCACCTTCTTATTTAGCTTCTCTAGGATCACGAATTATAGGCTCAATGTCCTTTATTTATGGCTAGAAACCAATTATGAGTGAGTACATCCCATGTTCCTCTTTTGGGGTCTGGCTTACCTCACTCATTTCCGTCCATTTGCATGAAAAATTCAAGAAGTCATTGTTTTTTACTGCTGAGTAGTACTCTAATATGTATATATTCCATACTTTCTTCATCCATTCTTCCATTGAAGGGCATCTAGGTTGTTTCCAGGTTCTGGCTATTACAAACTATGCTGCTATGAACATAGTTGAGCATATACTTTTGTTGTATGATAGGGCATCTCTTGGGTATATTCCCAAGAGTGGTATTGCTGGGTCCAGGGGTAAGTTGATCCTGAATTTCCTGAGAAACTGCCACACTGCTTTCCAAAGTGGTTACACAAGTTTGCATTCCCACCAGCAATGGATGAGTGTACCCCTTACTCCACAACCTTCCCAGCAAAGGCTATCATTGGTGTTTTTTATTTTAGCCATTCTGACAGGTGTAAGATGGTATCTTAAAGTTGTCTTGATTTACATTTCCCTGATCGCTAAGGAAGTTGAGCATGACCTTAAGTGCCACAATGGAGCACCGGACTGAAATCCCAAGGTCTAAATGAGGAGCAGAAGGAGAGAGAGCAGGAGCAAGGAACGCAGGACCGCGAGGGGTGCACCCACACACTGAGTCAATGGGGATGTTCTATCGGGAACTCACCAAGGCCAGCTGGACTGGGTCTGAGAAAGCATGGGATAAAACTGGACTCGCTGAACATAGTGAATAATGAGGGCTGCTGAGAAGTCAAGAACAATGGCACTGGGTTTTGATCCTATTGCACATACTGGCTTTGTGGGAGCCTAGGCTGTTTGGAGGCTCACCTTACTAGACCAGGAAGGAGGTGGGAGATCCTTGGACTTCCCACAGGGCAGAGAACCCTGACTGCTCTTTGGGCTGCTGAGGGAGGGGGAGTTGATTTGGGGAGAGCGGGAAAACGGGAGGCAGTGGCGGGGAGGAGGCAGAAATCTTTAATAAATAAATAAAAATAAATAAAAAATTTCAGTTTCTTAAGATGCCTCTGCAATCAGAAGTAAGTATATAGGCATACTACAGTACTTCAATGTAATTAAATTCCACTATAATATTTATACCTTAAAATAATTACTTCTTTATTCTTTTACCCTTTTAAATTTTTTTTTTTTTTTTTTTTTTTTTTTTTTTTTTTTTTTTGGTTTTTTGAGACAGGGTTTCTCTGTGGTTTCGGAGCCTGTCCTGGAATACCCTTTTAAATTTAAATTGAGTCTTTCCCCTCTTCCAAAATGTGAGACTAATACAGGAAAAATCTTTTCTGACATTTTCTCCTCAATGGTATCCAAATGCCTTAATTATTTCTTGTCTAGATAATAAACTGAAAATAGTGAATAAATTGATTATTTGGTAAGGCCATATAACACATAGATTACATCATAAGAAAAGCTTTATGAATTGATGGATCAGAGGGTGTTGGTCTTACTGCCAAGAATGATTACTAAACTTGATTGCTCTGGCTCATGGTAGTAGGAGAAATATGACTCCTGTAAGTTGTCCTCTGACTTCCACACTTAAGAAGTGAATAAAGTGTAGTTTAAAGTTTGAATACTTGTATTATCCTCTTTTACATACCCCCCCAAACACCATGAAAGAACATAATTACAGACTGACAGAAACAGAAAGGCCAGCTAGCCTTAGTGACATGCAGGCCAATAATAAACATTAACAATTTAATCTCTCCTTGACCAAATTGCATTTTCCAAAACTATACTCCTTTTGTTCCTTAACTTCTTTTAATAAAACTGAATGTTTGATCATTCTTTACATTGAGCCAGTGAGTAAAGAAACACATTATATGATCATAAAATTGCCATTCTTGTCCTCCAGGAATCCTTGGTCTTACACTAAATACTTATGAGTTTTCTTGACTTCTGTACTGCTGACATCATTAGCAAATATGTTAATACATTGGCTACACACTAAGACATGGATCCTCATAAATAAGGCAAATTTATATTTGTGCAAAAATAATCACTTTAAAATAAGATTTACCTCCTAAATTTTTGCTTTAATGGTACCATTTTACAATTAAGTTATAGAATATTTTATAATTAATGCATTTCTTGGGAAAGTTTAGACATAGAGGACTGCTTGAACTTGATTGAAAGAGATTTAATACTTTGATACCTCCCAATGAGTCACTATACTTGAGTGTTTTAAAAATAAATAATATTATTGTGCCACCTTTTGTATCTCCACCATAAACTCTTCTGTATAGCTTCACAGTGAGAAGTAGGTACTTTCCTCACCAGACACTGGGCTTCACTGTGTGACTTGATTGAACCAGTGGGATATTATTAGGAAGCTAGAATTGCACTTGTATGGTTAAGCTTGCTTGCCTAGTCCCCTGCTTATTTGAAAGAAGAGACAGTTCTGAGACACAGAGTAAGACCTATATCATCATCATCACCACAAACCTACTCATAGTCCTAAGTAAACTCAAGGAACTGAGAAACAGAGCCACTGGTGATCCACAAATGTCAGAAGAAATGCTCCCTGTGTTACAGTCCTGAGGTTCTTTACTGACCAATATGTGACTAGATGTTGGAATTTGTAAATATGGAAGGAGCATTTGATCCTTCTAATGTCAGTGGGATTCCTTTTACTTCCCAATATCTTAGACAGAAAGACCATGATGAGATGAGAAAAAAGGAGGGGAAAAGATGAGCAAGGAAGTCAGGACTGTGAGGGGTTCATCCACCCACTGAGACAGTGTGACTGAGCTAATGGAAACTCACCAAGGCCAGCTGGACTGGGACTGAGTGAACATGTGATCAAACCGGACTTTCTGAATGTGGCTGACAATGGGGGCTGACTGAGAAGCCAATGATAATGGCACTGGGATTTGTCTCCATTCCTTGTACTGACTTTTTGGGATTCTAGTCAGTTTGAATGCACACCTTCTTAGACCTGGATGGAGGGGGGAGGCCCTTGGACCTCACACAGGGCAGGGTACCCTGCCCTCTCTTAGGACTGGAGGGGTGGAGGGGGAGTGGGAGGAAAATGGGAGGAGGTGGAAATTTTGAATGGTATTATTTCTAAAGCAATAAAAAAAAAAGAAAGACCATGATGAATACTGGGATTGGACACTCTTATGTGTCCAGTACCGTATGTGCCCAGAATTTTAGTTTTATAGCCACTATTTTGAGTCATTTTATCTTGGTTCCATTTCTGGAGACATGCAACACTATATCAGTATTCTATTGCTGTGAAGAGACAACATGATGTTGGCAACTCTTATAAAGGAAAGCTTTTACTGTAACTTGTTTAGTTTCCAAGGTTTTCATTATCAGCATGGCAGGAAGCATGAAGGCATGCCGGCAAACATGGTGATGTATCTAAGAATTCTACATCCAAATCTATTGACAGCAGGAAGAGAGACACACTGGGCCTGCCTTGGGTTTTAGAAAACTCAAAGCACACCCCTGGTGACACTGTTCCTCCAACAAGGCCACAGGTACCATAGCAAGGCCACACATCCTAATCTTTTCAAATAGTGCCACTCCTTAAGCATTTAAACTTATAAACCTATGGGTGCCATTCTTATTCCAACCACTAATTTTGTGATATTTCTTAAAATCACTGTATAAACTTTCAAAAGATGCCTAAGAGTTGATTACAGGTTATATCCTGTGACTTCATTTTATAAATTATAAGCCTGGGTTTCATTTTATTTTCTCCAACCTGTCTTATAATTTACCCTGTACACTGTATTCTATATCTTATATTTTTACCTTCCTAAACCTCAGTGATTTTAAACATCTCCTTAATTACCTAATAGCATAATTCTCACAAAGCAGTCATATTCTTCTACTTATTTTTGTATCTCATGTGATAAGTTATTAAACATTTGAACTGTGTCTAATGTTTGTATAGTTTGTTGCTAGGTGCTTTTAGCTCTTTCAAGAAATGTGACATGGTCAATCTCCTTTAATAGTTTACATGTCGGAGACAGAGAATTGTGGGATGAGGTAGCATATGACGGGACCACAAATGGGATGACTGAATGGTTCACCATAGCATAGCATGGTGTTAAGTGTTGGTTATGCTGCATGTTATGTTCTGATCATTGATTTTTGACTGTTCAGAAAGTTTAGCTTTCAATTCCTTTCAGATATTTGAATACTTATCCAGAAACAAGAAATCATTACATTTAGAATCCTGCTAACTTTAGCATGCTGAAATTTTGATAAACACAAAAGTAAAAAAATAATCTGAAATAATAAATGTATTTGTTTGCATAAAATTACACTATAAAGTGAAAACTAAGTTAAAAATAAGGGAATAATATCGCTCATCAACACAGAAGCAACAGTCGTTTCCAGGAATGTGGAATATTTAATGTGTAGCTTGTACCAGCTATGTTATATGTAAACTTGCTGCAACCTAGAGTCATCGGGAGGCAGGAACATCAATTGAGAAAAGGACTCCACAATAACTGGCTATAGGCAAGCCTGTGGGTGTGTTCTTAATTAGCAATTGATGTGGAAGGATTGAGCCAATTTTCAGTAGTGCCATCCCTAATTTGGTAGTCCTGCGTTCTCTAAGAAAACAGGTCAAGCAAGCCATGAGGAGAAATCCAGTAAGCAGCACTCCTCCATGACCTCTGCATTAGTTCCTGCTTCCTGTTTTCTAACCTGTTAGGTTAGAGTGTCTGCCTCAACTGTCTTCAGTGATTAACTGAGATATAGAAGTGTAAGAGAAATAAATCCTCTCCTTCCCCATGTTGCTTTTGAATGTGGTGTTTTATCACTGATATATAAACTCTTACTAAGACATTTGTGTTAACTATCTGCATAGTGAAGCTAATGAATCAAATAAACAAAATAAAACTGAAAAAAATTAGCTCATGAATGTTTTAGACATGAATTTTTTAAATTCATTCTTTAAATGATCACTCTCAAAGAGGCTTGTAATAGGTGATTCTTTCACTTATGACTGACTGTCATGGTTTATATGAAAAGACTGAATTACATATTGAACGGCATTGCTTATTATTTGAGCTTTTGCTGTTATACATAGTCACTTCACTTTTTTTTAGCATTTATAAGTATAACAAAAAAAACAATGAAACAAAACAGATTTTAAAACTTGATTGTCTTTTCAACTGAGAAGCCAAAGTCTGACCCCAGCTCCTTACGGATATCATTAACAGATTTACACAACAGAAGACATCAAGTTTTACTGCTGCTCCCTGAATTATAATATTAAGCTATCTATTTAAAAAGTAATATTAGGAACACAGTGTTCCAGAATAATCACCATTGTTACATCACATTATTTTCCATTTAAATTAGCATATAAATGAGCAAAGATGGCCAGCCTCATAGCAAAGATGCCATTTGCTTTGTGAAGTGTCCAGCTGCCTGGGAAGCACATTCTAGAAAATACAAACTGATGAACTTGGATTATGATTTCTGCTTGTTTGGGGATTTAGAATGTTGGAGGTAATCTTAGGATATTAGGAAAACAAGAAGCAATTATATTCCTTTTCTCAATAGATCCTTTGAAAATATGTTTGAAAATGTCAGAGAATTAAGTAGGTAAAAGGGTGAGCATTCTTAGTCCACTGCTAAATGTATACAGGTATAAAGCAGCATGGTACATTTAAAAAGCTGTGATTAGCTAGGTCTACTGCCAATTGCAAGCTTTAAGGGGAAGAGGCAGGGCAAAATATTATTTGTGGAATGTTCCAGAGACAATGTACCTGTGATCAGTTATTGATCATGTCATCCAGTGACCACATCTATATTGTAATAAAGATCAACATCCTTATACAGATGTAGCAAGAGAAGCAAGAATAACATGGACTAGGAAATCACAACAATAATTTCAGTGATAGCTAATTCAGGATTCAGAAAAAAAAGAGTTCCGGGCGGCGGAGGTACCGGCAGGCAGGCCCTGGTGGCAGAGGCACCAGCAGGCACGCCTAGGCGGCGGAAGCACCGGCGCGCAGGCAGGCCCGGGAGGCGGAGGCACCAGCACGCAGGCAAGTCCGGGTGGCAGAGGCACCGGCATGCAGGCAGGCCCGGGTGGTGGAGGCACCGGCAGTCAGGCCCGGCAGGCAGGCCTAGGCGGCGGAAGCACCGGCGCGCAGGCAGGCCCAGGCGGCAGAGGCACCGGCAGGCAGGCCTAGGCGGTGGAAGCACCGGCGCACAGACAGTTCCGGGCGGCGGAGGCACCGGCAGGCAGGCCCGGGCGGCGGAGGCACTGGATGCAGGATAGTGCGGGCAAGAAACAGTGAAGCCTGCACTGAGAGCAGATTGCCCCGCTACAATTAAATCAAACCCAATAGATAGCATCGGTAAGAGGAGATGGGCAGACGCCAAGGCAAGAATTCACCCAACAATCTGAAAAACAACATGAAAACACCAGAACCCAATGATCTTACAACACAAGGACTTGAACACCCTAACACAGGAGAAGAGGAAAAAACTGACTTTTTGAAAGCAATAGAGTCCCTTAAACAACATGTAAAAAACGCCCTCATAGAAATGGATGAGAAGTATAACAAAAAGTTTGAAGAAATGAGTAAATACGTAAATGATACCCTGGGAAGCCAAGAAAAAACGATCAAACAGGTAATGGAAACAGTCCAAGAATTGAAAACTGAAATGGAAGCAAGGAAGAAATCACAAACTGAGGACCAGCTGGATATGGCAAATATAGGTCAACGAGCAGAGGCTACAGAAACAAGCATAATCAATAGAATACAAGAGATAGAAGAAAGAATCTCAGATTCTGAAGACAACATAGAGAAAATAAACGGACTGATCAAAGAAAACACCAAAACCAACAAATTCTCATCACAAAACATTCAGGAAATATGGGACACAATAAAAAGACCAAACCTAAGAATAATAGGGATAGAAGAAGGAGAAGAGGCACAGCTCAAAGGTCCAGAAAACATTTTTAACAAAATTATGGAAGAAAACTTCCCCAACATAAAGAAAGATATTCCTTTGAATATACAAGAAGTATACAGAACACCAAACAGACTGGATCAAAAAAAAACGTCCCCTCGCCATATAATAATCAAAACACAAAATATACAGATTAAAGAAAGAATATTAAGAGCTGCAAAGGAAAAAGGCCAAGTAACTTATAAAGGTAAACCGATCAGACTTACACCTGACTTCTCTATGGAAACCATGAAAGCCAGAAGGTCCTGGATAGAGGTACTACAGAAACTAAGAGACCATGGATGCAAACCCAAACTACTATACCCAGCCAAGCTATCGTTCACTATCAATGGAGAAAACAAGACATTCCAGGATAAGAACAAATTTAAACAATACGTTGCCACAAATCCAGCCCTACAGAAAGTAATAGAAGGAAAATCACAACCCAAGGAATCCAACATTGACAACACTGCCTACTTAACCCAGGCATCTAGCGACCCTTCAACAGCACAACTCAAAGAAGGGAGACACACAAACTCTTCTACCAAAAGCAATAAGAATAACCGGAGTTAACAACCACTGGTCATTAATATCACTTAATATTAATGGTCTCAATTCACCAATATAAAGGCACAGGCTAAGAGATTGGATACGAAAACAGGATCCAACAGTCTGCTGTTTGCAAGAAACTCATCTCAACCACAAAGACAGGCATCTACTCAGAGTAAAAGGTTGGGAAAAGGTTTTTCAAGCAAATGGTCCTAAGAAAAAAGCAGGTGTGGCCATACTAATTTCTAACAAAACTGACTTCAAACTAAAATCAATCAGAAGAGATCGAGAGGGACACTTTATACTCATAACAGGAACGATTCAGCAGGATGAAGTCTCAATCCTGAATATCTATGCCCCTAATATAAAAGCACCCACTTATGTAAAAGAAATATTGCTAAAACTCAAGGCAGACATCAAATCACACACACTAGTAGTAGGAGACTTCAACACACCTCTCTCACCAATGGACAGGTCAATCAGACAGAAAACTAATAGAGAATTAAGAGAATTGTTGGAGGTAATGAATCAAATGGACTTAACAGACATCTATAGAACACTCCACCCAAATAGGAAAGAATACACCTTCTTCTCTGCAGCTCATGGAACCTTCTCGAAAATTGACCACATACTTGGAAACAAAGGAAACCTCCACAGATACAAGAAAATATCAGTGTCCACCTGTGTCTTATCAGATCACCACGGATTAAAGTTAGAAGCCACCAACAAAGCTACCCCCAGAAAGCTGACAAACTCATGAGAACTGAACAGTCAACTACTGAACCACACCTGGGTCAAGGAAGAAATTAAGAAAGAAATTAAAGTCTTCCTTGAATTTAATGAAAACAAAGAGACAAAATACTCAAACCTATGGGACAAAATGAAAGCAGTGCTAAGAGGAAAGTTCATAGCACTAAGTGCCCACTTAAAGAAAACGGAGAAAGCATACATTGGGGACTTAACAGCACACCTGAAAGCTCTAGAAAAAAAAGAAGCAGAAGCACCCAGGAGGAGTAGAAGACTGGAAATAATCAAACTGAGGGCAGAAATCAACAAAATAGAAACACAGAAAACAGTCCAAAGAATCAATGAAACAAAAAGTTGGTTCTTGGAGAAAATCAACAAGATTGACAAACCCCTATCCAAACTAATTAAACGACAGAGAGAGAACACGCAAATAAATAAGATCAGAAATGAAAAGGGGGACATAACCACAGACACAGAGGAAATTCAGAGAATCATTAGATCTTACTACAAAAGCCTGTATGCCACAAAACTGGAAAAAGCAAAAGAAATGGACACTTTTTTAGATAAGTACCATATACCAAACCTAAACCAAGACCAGGTGAACGATCTAAATAGACCTGTTAGTCGCGAAGAATTAGAAACAGTTATCAAAAATCTCCCTTCCAAAAAAAGCCCAGGGCCAGATGGTTTCAATGCAGAATTCTACCAGAACTTCCAAGAAGACCTAATACCTATACTTCTTAATGTATTTCACAATATAGAAACAGAAGAGTCACTGCCAAATTCCTTTTATGAAGCTACAGTTACCCTGATACCAAAACCACACAAAGACCCAACCAAGAAAGAGAATTACAGGCCTATCTCACTCATGAACATCGACGCAAAAATTCTCAATAAAATACTGGCAAACCGAATCCAAGAACACATTAGAAAAGTTATCCATTATGATCAAGTAGGCTTCATTCCAGAGATGCAGGGCTGGTTCAACATACGCAAATCTATCAATGTAATCAACCATATAAATAAACTGAAAGAAAAAAACCATATGATCATTTCATTAGATGCTGAAAAAGCATTCGACAAAATTCAACACTCCTTTATGATAAAGGTCTTGGAGAGATTATGGATACAAGGGTCATACCTAAATATAATAAAAGCTATTTACAGCAAGCCGACAGCTAACATTAAATTAAATGGAGAAATACTCAAAGCCATCCCACTAAAATCAGGAACACGACAAGGATGTCCACTCTCTCCATACCTCTTCAATATAGTGCTTGAAGTTCTAGCAATAGCAATAAGACAACATAAGGGGATCAAGGGGATCCATATTGGAAAGGAAGAAGTTAAGCTTTCATTATTTGCAGATGATATGATAGTATACATAACCGACCCCAAAAACTCTACCAAAGAACTCCTACAGCTGATAAACACCTTTGGTAATGTGTCAGGATACAAAATCAACTCCAAAAAATCAGTTGCCTTCCTATACACTAAGTATAAGGAAGCAGAGATGGAAATCAGAGAATCATCACCTTTCACGATAGCCACAAATAGCATAAAATACCTTGGGGTAACTCTGACCAAGGAAGTGAAAGATCTATTTGGCAAGAACTTTAAGTCTTTGAAGAAAGAAATTGAAGAGGACACCAGAAAATGGAAGGACCTCCCTTGCTCTTGGATTGGGAGGATCAACATAGTAAAAATGGCAATTCTACCAAAAGCAATCTATAGATTCAACGCAATTCCCATCAAAATCCCATCAAAATTCTTCACAGATCTGGAGAAGACAATAATCAACTTTATATGGAAAAACAAAAAACCCAGGATAGCCAAAACAATCTTATACAATAAAGGATCGTCTGGAGGCATTACCATCCCTGACTTCAAACTCTATTACAGAGCTACAGTACGGAAAACGGCTTGGTACTGGCATAAAAACAGAGAAGTCGACCAATGGAATAGAATAGAAGACCCTGACTTTAGCCCACAAACCTATGAACACCTGATTTTCGATAAAGGAGCTAAAAGTATACAATGGAAAAAAGAGAGCATCTTCAACAAATTGTGCTGGCAAAACTGGAAGTCAATCTGTAGAAGAATGAAAATAGATCCATATCTATCACCATGCACAAAACTCAAGTCCAAATGGATTAAAGACCTCAATATCAGTCCAAACACACTGAACCTGATAGAAGAGAAAGTGGGAAGTACTCTACAACACATGGGCACAGGAGAACACTTCCTACGTACAACCCCAGCAGCACAAACACTAAGGACATCATTGAATAAATGGGACCTCCTGAGACTGAGAAGCTTCTGTAAAGCAAAGGACACTGTCACTAAGACAGAAAGGCAACCCACTGACTGGGAGAAGATCTTCACCAACCCCGCAACTGACAAAGGTCTGATATCCAAAATATACAAAGAACTCAAGAAATTAGACCGTAAAAGGTTAATCAATCCAATTATAAAATGGGGCACTGAGCTGAACAGAGACTTTTCAACAGAAGAAGTTCAAATGGCCAAAAGTCACTTAAGATCATGCTCAACTTCCTTAGCAATCAGAGAAATGCAAATCAAGACAACATTAAGATACCATCTTACACCGGTCAGAATGGCTAAAATCAAAAACACCAATGATAGCCCCTGCTGGAGAGGTTGTGGAGAAAGGGGCACTCTCATCCATTGCTGGTGGGAATGCAAACTTGTGCAACCACTTTGGAAAGCAGTGTGGCGGTTTCTCAGGAAAGTCGGGTTCAACCTACCTCTTGACCCAGCAATACCACTATTGGGAATATACCCAAGAGATGCCCAAACATACAACAAAAGTATATGCTCAACTATGTTCATAGCAGCATTGTTTGTAATTGCCAGAACCTAGAAACAACCTAGATGTCCTTCAATGGAAGAATGGATGAAGAAAGTATGGAATATATACATATTAGAGTACTACTCAGCAGTAAAAAACAATGACTTCTTGAATTTTGCATACAAATGGACGGAAATTGAAAACACTATCCTGAGTGAGGTAAGCCAGACCCAAAAAGAGGAACATGGGATGTACTCACTCATATTTGGTTTCTAGCCATAAATAAAGGACATTGAGACTATAACTCGTGATTCTAGAGAAGCTAAATAAGAAGGTGAACCCAAAGAAAAACATATAAGCATCCCCCTGAATATTAACCTTCATCAGGCGATGAAAGAAGACAGAGACAGAGACCAACATTGGAGCACTGGACTGAAGTCTCACGATCTAAAGGAGGAACAGAAGGAGAGTGAGCACGAGCAAGGAACTCAGGACTGCGAGGGGTGCATCCACACACTGAGGCAATGGGGATGTTCTATTGGGAACTCACCAAGGCCAGCTGGCCGGGGACTGAAAAAGCATGGGACAAAACTGGTCTCGCTGAACATAATGGACAATGAGGACTACTGAGAACTGAAGAACAATGGCAATGGGTTCTTGATCCTATTGCACGTAATGGCTTTGTGGGAGCCCAGGTAGTTTGGATGCTCACCTTAATAGACCTGGATGGAGGTGGGTGGTCCTTGGACCTCCCACAGGGCAGAGAAACCTGCTTGCTCTTTGGGCTGAGGAGGAAGGAAGACTTGATTGGGGAAGGGGGAGGGAATGGGAGGTGGTGGCGGGGAAGAGGCAGAAATCTTTAATAATAAAATAAATTAATTAAAAAAATAAAAATAAAAAAAAAGAAAACACGTAACAAAAAAAAAAGAAAGAAAAACAATGAATGTTGACAGAAGTTTCTGTCCTAACAAGTTCCCACAGTCATTAAGTCCCAAAGAAACACATAGAGGTCTTCATTAGTTATAAACTGATTGGCTCAGACTTCTTATTAACTCTTCTTATTAACGCTTATAACTTAATCTTGTCTATGGTAGCTACGTGGCTTGGTACCTTTTCTAGTAAGGCAGTCACATCTTGTTTCCTCTGCAGCTGGGTCACGACTGCAGATTGAAACTTTCCTCTCCCCAGAATTCTTGTTGCCCTGCCTCTACTTCCTTCCTGGTTGCCCCACCTATTTTTCCTGCCTGACTGCTGGCCAATCAGCATTTGTTTAAAATATAAGTACATACCATTGTCCTACAGCAAGTGAAGACAAGAGCTTTTACCTACTGAGTAACATGACGACCTACGCAGTAGAAACACAGGAATTGTCTCATGCAGGATATACCACCACTAAGTTAAGTAAATAAAGAGATAAAATCAACTAAGAAAATCACACGAGACATCGACCTTAGCATCCAAACCTTTGGCAATAATTAACATAAGGACTCCAGGGAAGGAACAGGGTAGTGGCAGGCACATTCTGACTGACTTGCACAGGTGGTACCCAGGTAGCAATGTCTGGTGAGTAATTCCTCTCAATTCCTCTCAGAGACTTAGCATGTTGAAGCTAAACACAACAGTTTTTATTCACCAGCACACAGTGGTTGAGTAATTTAATTCCTGGCCTGAAGGCAAAAGAGAGATCCCCTAGTGGCCCTGGCTGTCACCACATTGATGAGGCTAGGTGTGGCTAGGAGTGCCCTGGGCACCTCATCCCTGGTGATTTTACAACAAGAAATGGGAATAATTCTCTCACAATTTACATCAACCTTACAAAAGACAGATACTGCATTACATTATTTACAAAAATCTTTGGATTCCTTAGCAAGGGTCATTTTACAAAGTAGGAGAGGCATGGACTTGCTGTTTGTGGAACAGGGACAAATTTGTAAACCACTTGGGGAAGAATGTTGCTTCTATGCAGACCATTCTGGGATAGTTATAAGAACCCTAGATAGGTTAAGAAAAGATATTGATTTGTTCAAGTCAAGGACCTCCTATGAGACCTGGTTTAATTAGTACACATGGTTTACCACACGCATCTCTTCCTTAATCAGGCAGATGGCTATTTGTTTCTTGATATGCCTTTTTGGACCATATGTCTTTTTGGACCAAAGGCTGAAACAAGCATTCTACAAACAGATACAACAGGTACAACTCATGACCCTTTAAGTACATTATGACAGACTCAATACATCTCACCCCTTGGATGAACTCTCAATTTGAGGGTATCCAAACCAAAACTGTGCATAGAAGTGTCCCTGACCCATACTCTTTCCCCATTGGGCTACTCTGGCTTGGTGACTGGGGTAGGGGGTGGACTATACAACAAAAAAGGGGGAAGATGTTGGGCCAAAATTATCTTAGGGCCTTTACCTAGAGGCCTGTAGGACAGAGAAAAACCTGGCTCAAGTTTGAAGGATAGTCTCAAAGCTACTGAGTAGAGATGAGACAACAAAATCTAGGTAGACACCCCTCCAGCCAGAGGGAGGGTGTGGCTGTCTCTCATTGGATAGAGGTACCCCCATATCACACGATATCACTTAACCTATATAAGCTGACACTAACAGTAATAAACTGAGTTCCTGCTTTGACTAGTGACTGACTGTCCTGCATCGTGGGGCTACGGATCTGATTTTTACTGCATTGAGAAGCTGTGGAATGGGCAGATAACACACCTTCTTTTCCCTGGGGAATAAGGCTAAAGTGGTCTGGCAATCAAAGATCATGAAAAGCAAAGCAAAAAAAAAATAATAATAATAATAAAGAGAAGTAATTTGGATATATGGGGTTTTGTCATAAAAGGATTTGGAGAATAAAATCCTCTGATCTTTGGTGCTCATAATATTAAAACTTCAACAAAATTAGAAAAATCAGGAACAGACAAAATATCAGTTGCACAGTTCCAGTCAGAATCAATCTTATTTGGATCAACGATGGTAAAATCAGCTAGCTCCACTACCAGTTATGTCTTCTCATTTCCATTGCTTCCCTCTCCTTTAAACTAAGTTCAGTTTTCCATTTCAGTTCAACAGGGCACTCATGTGAACAAGTTTTTCGCTAAAATTATTAAGGTGAATTCATTGCTGCTTATAGTTTCATAAATAGTCTACAAAGAGTTCAACACATGTAGCCAGGGAAAAAAAGCAAAGTAGAATGTCTTTGTGATTCTATCTAACTCCAATCAGAATGACTGGCCTTAATAAATCAATGACAAGAAAAGCTTATGACTCATTGTTGGTAAGCTTAAAAAATATGTTATGTCTGTGGAAATTACTATGGAAATTACACAAAATTCTAAAAATAGAACTACTATATCATCCAGGCATTCTATTTCTGTACTTATACCAGGAGCACTCCAAGTCATTACACCACCAGGATAGTGAGAAGGAAATAGAAGGGACAGAAAGGGGCATATGTGTCTTTTGGAGGACAGGGAACATTGGTACTTGATGTAATAGAGGTGTGTCTTCACTGGCCCAAGGTGTATAACTCAACATATAACAATTGTTAAATATTTACTTCTTCTGAGTTAATCTTTTAACACCAAGGCACCTTGGTAGAAATGCAAGGTTAAGTAAGCCTGTGGATGTGAAAATCCAGCTTCACAGTGAGGGATGATAATAAAGAAAAGTACAGAAGATAATTAGTAAAAAAAAAAAAAATCATTAGCACCATGAAACACAGAGATGGGGTCGACAGCCTTAGCAGAGGGAAGGGGATAAACTTTGTTCCCATTCCCTATAAAGTTGGTCATCTGGGGATAAAGATGGAGATGGGTTAATATTTGAATTATTAATCCTATCTTCTCAGATCACTGTCTTTCTTATTAAATAAAGCTTAAAGATCTGTCTTTGCTCCTAGGCATTAGAGGTGATAAGGAGAATAACTTCAGCAGTCCTATTGTAAGACTTGCAGCTCTCTGGAGTCACATGTTGGTTCTGGATGATGTGATACATCAGTGCTGGGATCTAAGTGCAGGTCCTCATGCTTGTGCAGTCAGCACTCTTACACTGATCCAAACCCCTAGGCTTACTACATCTCTTAGACTTCTGTGCTGGCTTCCCCAACTTTCACTTCTTCAAATAAATGCTGAAAGATTCCTACAGTTTGTGATCAGTTTTACATTTTTAGGTAACAATTTCTTATGTTGAGCTTTACATGATATCACTAGTAACACTGCATTTAGAGAACTGATTTTATTTTACATTTACCTCATCTAATATTTAAGCAATCAGCCAAATTCTGTCAAGCGAGTGCTCTACAGAATTCCTGTGAATGAGGTGACGATAGCATTCCAAATACCATAATTTTCAAAATCTATTAGTAATGAGATTTTTTTGGGGGGGGGAAATTGCCATAATCCAGAAAATGATTACTTAGAAGGTAAAAGACATATTTCAATGATTTCAAGGCATCAAAATGCAGGAAAATTCTCTAAATACAATAATTTCAATGATTATGTATCATTAGTATAATTTTATTCATCAATAAAATTAATTAAAATTTTAATGCTTAAAAGGAGGAAAATCACACTCTTCCAATAACACTTATGTTAATTTTAGAAGCACGACACTTGGTAATCTTTCTGAAGTAATCTTTCTGAGGTAATCCTACTGAAGTCTGTTAAAAACTTAAACATCTATAATGTGTGAACTGATTTGTACCTAAATGTTTTCTTTGTTGAAATGAAGAATGACTTTAGTCCCTTCCAAAGAGCTAGACTTACACTTGCTTTTGTTATTTCAATGATATAAAGCAAGGACACTGCAATGACAGCAATTACATTATGAAGCATGGAGTACATGCTAAACCACAATATTAATGAAGCAGGGTCAGCTCTGGCCTCAATAGCTTACTTTATATCAAAAAAAAAGAGGAAGAATAGAATAATTTGCTAAATAAAGATATGATTCTAATGTGGGATTCCCCTCTGTTTGCTGTTAATATCACTGATTAATAAAGGAACTGCTTTGGGCCTATAGCAGAGCTATAGGAGAACAGAGATAGGTGGGGAAATCTGAATGCTGGGAGAAATAACAGCAGAGTCAGAGCCAAGGAAAAGTCATGTAGCCCCACTGAAGACAGATGCCATTACTTTAGCTGGTAAGCCATAGCCACGTGATGATACACAGATTAATAGAAATGGGTTAAATTAATATGTGTTAGCCAATAAGAAGCTAGCACTAATGAGCCAAACAGCGATTTAATTAATATAGTTTCTGTGTGATTATTTTGGAGATGAGCAGCCAGGGAACTAACAAGTGGCCTCTTTACAACAGGATTCAATTCTAAAAGAGATAATTTTTTTCTTTACTTTTTTCTTCTGAAATGAAGACTGAAGGAAACTTTTTGTCTGAAAGTTTAGCATGTAAATTCTAGGAGATGGAGTCTTGACAAGAGAAATAAAACTGTTTATGAAAACATTGAAGGAAACATTAACTCTTATTTTAAGAATGCAGAAAACTCTTTGAAAAAGAGATGAAATTTGATCTTTGCCTTATATTATATTCAAACAAACTCAGAATAAACGAGAACCACACATGTAAGATATTAAAACATATATATTTCAGTAAAGCATTCAAAAGAAAACAGGAAAAAGAAAGCTTCAGGACTGAATTTGCTTTTGATCTCTATGATGATAATCCTTTTCCTTGGAAGACTCTACCATTCAGATGTTCATAACTCCAGGAAAAAACAAAACTTCAAAAATGAAATTGGAAGTTATAATACAAATATGTGATAGCTTTCAAAACAAGCCAATGAAGTCTAAAACCTAGAGATGTTGTACTGACTCATGATAGACTATCAAAATAAATACTTTAACAATGTTAAAAAAAAAAAAAAAAAAAAAAAAAAGGTTCGGCATCCCGACACGGTCATCGTTGTGGAGGTTCCTCATTCCAGTGCTCCTTCGTCGCCATGGTGAAGCTGAGCAAAGAAGCCAAACAGAGGCTGCAGCAGCTCTTCAAGGGCGGCCAGTTTGCCATCCGCTGGGGCTTCATTCCTCGTGATTTACCTGGGATTTACGAGGGGTGCAGATCCTGGAATGCCTGAACCATCAGTTTTAAGCCTACTTTGGGGATAAAGGCCTGTTTGGTCATCTGGATTTGGAAGCAATCCAACATGGAAGGTGTGTACTCTGGCTGGATGAGAAAGACATCGTTTCAACGCGTCTGTGGCAGAGTGGAGCCTGTACTGACTCATGATAGACTATCAAAATAAATACTTTAACAATGTTAAAAAAATAAAATAAAATAAAACCTAGAGATGTAAAGGAAGACCAAAATCCATGGCTGTGTGTTTAATCCAGTCTTAAACTAGGAAAAAAATTAATGTTTTCACTCTTGTAAACCAAACTAATTTTCAATCAGATTGATATATATTTAAATTCATTTTTCTTTTTGTTCATTTAAAATTTTTAGATATTGACTTATTTTCATTTATTTATTTATTTATTGAATTTTCAAGACAGGGTTTCTCTGTAGTTTTTTTGTTTGTTTGTTTGTTTGTTTGTTTTGTTTTGTTTTTTTGGTTTTTCAAGACAGGGTTTCTCTGTGGTTTTGGAGCCTGTCCTGGAACTAGCTCTTGTAGACCAGGCTGGTCTTGAAATCACAGAGATCCGCCTGCCTCTGCCTCCCGAGTGCTGGGATTAAAGGCGTGTGCCACCACTGACCGGCTCATTTGATGTATTTTAAATTAAAATGAGGCATGCTAAATTTATTTAAGTCTTTCTTCAATTTCTACTCTTCCCTTTTTGCTCAAACTACATTGGCTTCTTAATGATGTCACCAGTTTTCTTGTCAAACAAGCAAGCATATACATGTCTACCTGACCCAATGCATGTGCATGAGAACTTATCTGAACATTGTATTTTAATGAAAAAAGGTGTTTTGGCATAAACACATAAACATTTTTCTTTACTTTTATTTTTTACTGATATAAGTATCTAGAGGGCTGGGGAGGTGGATCAGAGGGTAAAAACCTTGGCATTCAATTGTAAAAACCCAAATTTGGATCTCTAAAACCCATAAAAAATCTGGTGAACTATTACATATATGGTGGCTTGAACAACAAATGTTCTCCATAGGCCCATGTTTATAAATAGCTGGTACCCAGTTAGTGCTGCTATTGGGGCAAATTATGAAGCCTTTAGAATGTAGAACCTTGATGAAAAAAAAATACTAGCAGCAGTGGGCTTTGAAGATTTACAGCCTTCTATTGTCCTACTTCATGATCTCACTCTGGTTCTTATATGTGGATATACATGTGATTGGCTAGCATCTGCTCCTGCCTCCATGCCTTTTCTGTCTGGCCTTTTCCATTCATTCCATGCCATGATGAATTCTGTCCCCCTGAAACTATAAACAAAAATGAAGGCTTTCTTCTTTTTATTTCTTATAGCCATGGTATTTTTATCACAGGAAGAGACAAGCAGCAAGTGCAGTATCTGAAATATAAGTGATCATACAACAGGGTCAAAGACAAAACAGGAAAATCCCCAGAAGGTTGCAGGGCACTAGCCTAGTAAATGTAGAGGAAAGCAACAACAAAAGCAAATAAAATCCTGCCTCAAACACAATAGAAGTCAAAGACCAAGACCTGAGATTGTGTTCTAATCTCTAGACTCATGTAGAAAAACACACACAAACACACAAGATGCTCACACACCAACATACAGAAATACACAGATACACACACAGACACATAGATACACACAGAGATGTACACACACAAACACACACAGAGACTCACACAGATACACACACAGATGTATACATAAAAACACACAGATTCACATAGATACACAAGCACACACAGAGACACCCACAGATACACACACACATGCATTTTTATGACTCTTCTAACCACCAAATCCATGGTTTATTGAAAGGACTACGTGGATGTTATTTCCTATTTTAACCAAAATGTTTATAAATACTTAGCTTTTCAAAATAGTTAAGTACATGGGAGGTAGGCAGTCACATATATGGTGTCAGTTATTTACTTGATTGTAGTAGCATTTCAATTATATCTTAATGAATAAAGACATTCTGAAGATCTGAGAGTGAAAAAGTCCAACTGGTCAGCCTTACAGACACACACCTTTAATGTCAGTAGCTACAATGACACACACCTTTTATCCTTGTAGCCACAATGAGACACATCTTTAATCACAGTAGCCACACCATTTACCATAGAAATCAGGTGGTGCATACCTTTAATATCAGTGCTATGTGCCTTTAATCCCAGACCTAGAGAGAAACATAAGACTAGGGGACATAACTCTTCGACATAGTCTTTTTCTGAGATTCTTGGAGGCCAGATTGCCATATCAGACTGAGTTCAAAGTAAGAACAAGTGGCTTGCTATTTTTCTTTGCAGATCTTCAAGTTGAACCCCAATTTCTGACCCTGAGCTTTTATTAATCATGCTTCATTTGATTCCTAACATGGGACCCAACTCCACGTCTACCAGGATGGGCTCAAAAGGTCTCAAAAGACCGCAGGCAAAGGTTTTCCACCCCTGTGCACCTTGCTTGATTTCACCTATTAAGTGGTTTTTTTTTTGTTGTTGTTGTTGTTTTCCTCAAAACCCTACTGCAGTGAAGCTACCCCATTGATGGGCTCACCTCGTAGTGACTTGGTAATTTCTTGGGTCTGCACTCCCCTCCCCCTGCTGATACACCTACCATGTGGGAACTTGTGCAACTTCCAGTTTGTGTTCCCAGCTTCTGTTTTTTGTTCCCAGCATGCATGCTCTGGGTTTCAGGGTATTCCAGTTACACACACAAAAAATTCTCTCCGTGTACAGAATCAATTTAATTTCTCTCGATTTGTCAAGTAAATATGTCAGTATTCAAGCAGACACCAACACAGAACCAACAGGGACTATTCAAGCCATCACCAGTTGTGCCCTCCACCATATGCCTGCAACCCTGACAACTACTGGCCAATAAAGATTATTCCACCTATAACAATTCACTGAAATATCATAATGGAGGAAAGTTCATTTGATTAATAAATAAATCAATAAAACTTAAAGTTGTAGAATGGCAGAGAGTAACAACAAATAGAAATTTTAAGACCTTTGCATATATTATGGATGATATTCTAAAAGGCTTATATTGTTTTTCTCATGCATCCATTTATTTGATGTTGGGTTTCAGCTTTATTTTTAATATTATATCCTTTAAAAATGGTTTGATAACAAAGCCAAGATTGAGGCACTTTTAGAAATGATGCAGTCTTTATGGGCTAATAGTGGACAGGTAGATGACAGGATTTATACCATTGAAAATCAAAAGTTAGTTCAAAAAATTAATACCATGGAAAAGGATAACATTAATTTGATAGACAAAATTTAATCCATGTCAAAGAGTGCTGAAAATTATCTAAGAGAATTAAAAATGTTGGATTTGGCAATCAATATCTGTTAAAAGTAATGATAACTTAGCAGAGAGAGTATCTCTCCAGTGCCCCAACCTGTGGGTAAGTCATCAGAGACCCTAGAGGAGGAGTGAGAATGGGATGGGACAAGAGACACAAGAGATGGAAATAAGACAAGATTCTGATCAAGTCTCATTTATTCAAGAGAATAATGCAGGTAAATATAGGGTAAAGGAAAGGAGGAACTTCTCCTTGTGTACATGGGTAACTAGGCAACTTACTAGGCAACCTAACCATTGTCTAATGGTCAGGCAGAAAGTCCCTCTCTGCATCATGCAGAAAAGTAAGAATGTTCAGAACACAGAAACAATGCAGCAATAACTCCTTGCAGAGTTAGTATTTGACAGATCAGAACAGTAGGAGAAGCCAAGCACAACAGAGTGGGCAAAACTGATTCAGTGAGCAGTAAGTCTCCCACACTCCAGGAAGGCACTCTGCACACTATGCAAATAATATCCAGCTATAAGAAATCATCATTAATAAAAATTTTTTATACTTTTGAATCATATATACAAAATGATGACCAGAGGTTATGTGAGTCAATAAAATAATTAGAAATAGTCACAGATCAAGAGATTCAGGCTTTACAAAAGACAGTGGTAAAAAGATTTGAAATAATTGAGGAAATTATTAGAATTGACTAGCGAGTGATGGAGGAACAAAAACAGGATTTAGCATCACCAGTACATGTCAAGGGTTTTAGCTCCTTACTCCAGACTCACCTCTGACAAGCCATCCAGTACTAAATACCCAAAAGGATTCATGCATGCAAAGATAAAATTTTATTTATATTTTTGTCATGCTCAAAACTTACTGGCTATTAAATAAAAAATATTTCTGCTCTACTGTGCTTTTCTGTCACTGAGATAACATCATGTCTAAAAGAAACTAACAGGAAGGAAGGAGACATTTCAGCTTACTCTTCTAAGTTATACTTGATCAATGACAAGCCAGGGCAAAGACCCAAACAGGAATGCTAACAGAAATTCGAATAACACTAAGTAATACTGCTTACTGGCTGACTCACTGGTCATGCTCAGCTTTCTTTCTTAGAGAGAAAAAATTCCACTGCCTAGGGATAATACCACCCACAATGGGGTGGTCCTCCCACATAAATCAAAGAAAACTCTTACAGATATGGCCACAGAACCATCTGACCTGGGGAATTTGTTCACTTGAAGTTTGCTCTTCCCAGGTAACCTTAGGTTGTGTCCAGTTGACAATAAAAACTTACAGCTTAGATATTTTCTTTCAAAGAACAATGACTTGATAAAACTTTAAATTACTACTGAAAATAATCAGTCTTAGAGAAAATAACTGTGCTAGGTTCTGGGGCAGTTTATGCTTCTAAGCCTTGGATGCTTGGCAAAGAGTGGATTCCCACCAAGGCCTCTGGAACAGCAACTATTCCAGGCAGACTGAGAACTCCCTGTCCAATGTTTCTACCATCTTCACATGCATCAGTAGGATGCATTGTACTTGCCATGGGGTCTTAAAATCTTTCTGAGATATTTTTCCCTTGAGAATGTTTTTGTTACTCCTTTGTGTTTGTTGTTCTGAACCATTCCTGTTGACTGATAGTTTGTATCTCTTACATGTTGTCTGATAAAAAGAAACTGTAGGAGCCAGCCATGATAAGCAAAATAGAAACAGACCACCCAAAGGAAGTTCTTTGCTTCCAACCATTGTCACCTGCCAGAGTAGACCATGGATAAGTTTAATGGAGACCTGAGTCTCAGTAGTTTACCCTGAAGCAATACCTGGTTGCAGAAAGACCACAAACTGAGATTACTGGAGCACCACCCAAGAACAGACCATTCAAAGGAAATGCCTAACGATCCAACCATTGTAGATATGATCACCTGCCAGCACGCTCACCAGGACACCCCTAGACAAATGTCAGCCAGTCAGGGGTTTTGAACCTCAGAAACTCCTCACCCTCACCTTTACTACTATAAAATCCCAACTGTAACTGAGCTCAGGGCTCTCCATTTATTCCAATTTATTGAACATGTGGAGAGACTAAATTTGCAAACTTGAATAAAATAAATGCTCTTTGCTTTTACATACAGGACTCAGTCTCCTTGTTGACTTTTTAGGGACTTTGTGGATTTTGGCATAACAGAAACAATACACAATATGTTTTTAACTTTCTTTATTAAAAAATTGTACTGATTTATAGGGCTAAAAAATGACATTTCCCCCCCCCCCAAATTTTCCCATGAATACACTGTAACTAAAAATACTTAGAGACTATTCTATTGAGAAGTATAAATATTTTAGGCAATAAAATAAGACAGTGAAAATATTGTAGAAAGATTGGGAAAAAACCTTTGAAAACCCTTACATCAACTAAATTTATAATCAGATATATCTGCAAAATGTATATAACATGAAAAAATATTAAATGGTATTAGCTTATAAAAAGCCCTCAATTTAGTCCATAGGAAAGGCATAGAGGAGACTATTGAAATACTCAGAATATTCTTCTAAATAATATTGGTATGTCATCATTTACACATCATTTTAACACTGAGGTCATACCATAAATATTAAATTATAATGCATTCAATTTTCAATAGAGATTTTCTTGTTCATTTACTCTGCCTGCCATCACCAATGATACCAAATTCCTAGAGAAAAAAAAAAGAGCCTGCTGGAAAATCTAGGTCATATGTATTTGCTTCTGCCCTGAGCCACTTGACAGATTGAGAGGCAGGTATACAACAGTGCCCTGCCTTGTTGAAGGAGCCTGAGAGTTAGTTCCAGGCCACTAAGCCCTGAAATAATCACACAGAAACTATAGTATTTAAATCACTGCTTGTCCCATTATCTCTAACTTCTTATTGGCTAACTTTTACATCTTAATTTAACCCATCTCCATTAATTTGTATATTGTCATGAGGCTGTAGTCTACCAGCAAAGTTTCAGTGTATTTGTCTCTGGCTGTGGCTCCATGTCTTCTTCCTGACTCTGCCCTTCCTTCCCCCAGCATTCAGTTTAGTTTCCTCCACCTAAGTTTTGTCCTGCTATAGGTCCAAAAACAGTGTATTTATTCATTAACACTAATCACAGCATACAGAGGTAAATCCCACATCACTGCCTTTTGCATTTTGGCAACCTAAAATGTGTGGGGATCATATTACCACTACCATGGCAATAAATGTGCTGGGCTCTGAGCTCATTCAGTGTGATTCTACAGAAGAACTCTATGCAAGTGCCTATGTTGTCAGGCCTGCTATCTTTATCACATCAGTTATGCAGTCAGTAGGAGGAAATACTAAATTTTCTGCTAAAAATAATTATAGCTTTTTTTTCCTGGCACACAATAGCACATGTTCTCTGAATGCTAAATGAGTAAATAAAACCTTTTATGGAGCACAGCATGACCCTCTGCTTTTATGGATATTGACATATGATTGCATAAACCCTCAGGAATCTGAAAATCTGCTGAAATTCTAGAAAATATAAAATTAAGAATAAAGACTAATCTGTTCCACATGAAAGTGCATCTAGTCTTTACTGATATAACAATAAATCAGAAAGAACAGCTTCCTCATTGAAAAAAAAGTCAGCATGATTTCAAATTTGCAAGATGTAAGAGCCAGAGAAATAATAACAGAGTGTTCTGGAGGAAAAAGTTGGAAGGAATGCTTGTTTGTAACACTAAACTTTATTTCAATGTTTAGCTTCCGAGATTGTGGAACTTTTCAGTCACTAAGATGAAAGTATAGAAATACAAATACATTTTAAATACAGCTGCTTCTCAACTTATAATGGTGTTATGGCTCAGCATACCTAGGGAAAGTTGCAAGTGTCCTTGTTTGCAATGAACTGAAACCATTTAACCTATGAGTAGCATAGCTAAACAGAACAGGGATTTCCAGTCTCTTGCTACAATGATCAAATATTTGACTGGTAGCTAAGGTTTCATGCTAACTCCCCACCCAGCATCTTCAAAATAACTTTAATATGCTTTGTGTCTAGCCCCCAAAATGTCAGGATTCAATGTTTAAAGTATAGTTTCTGTTGAAGGCATATCATTTTCTCATTATTGTAATGCTGAAAAACCATAAGTCAAACTTTAGCAGGCCTGATTTTCAGCCTAGATTTGTGTATGGAATTCTGCTCTTGATTTGCAGAGAATAAGGTCAGAACTCAGCACATTTATCACCATGGTAATATAGTGACACTTTTTTAGCCCTGTAAATTCTGGATTGCTAAAATAAAAGAATCAGTGTATTTTCTATGTGTCTGTTCTTAAATAAGATATCAACCATGTCTCTTTTTACATTCAAAGATGGCAAGAGGAGGACATCTGTGAACCAGAGAGGGACATCAGCAGACTCTGTAAGTGCGTTGACAGCATGGCCTTGGTACTCCTAAACTCAAACTGTAAAATTTATTTATGGTCCATTAACTTTGATTTTTATAATTTTCTAAATAAACTGAGACAGACTGTATATCTTTGTTATTTTGTTTTAAATTTTTCTTATTGCACTTAGCACTAAAAACATTCATTCATTTACTCATGGAATGGGTATTTATTGAAGCCTTGTTCTTTCCACTCTTGTAAATTAAATTAACTTGTTTCTCTTCATCTGCATTTTGCATTGGAGTTTTTCAACTTTCTTTCATTCTGTATCTCCTACTCCATGTCTAGACAGCGGGTGGCTGCCTGGCTACCTGACCCCAGATGTGTCCTTTTCCTTCTCCCTCATACTCTCCTCTCTTGAGACTAAATTCCTCTTTCTACTTACTCTTTCCACGTGCCAATCATGACTATCTCCTTACTGCCAAGCTGTTGGCCAGTTTTTTGTTTTTATTTTTAGAGCAATCAGGTGTCTTAGGCAGGCAAGACAAAACAAATGAAGCATAAAATAAATACAGCACACATTTAGGTAGTTAAAGTAATATTCCGCAACAACATAGCTTTCATGTAACTTAGAAGCTATGTACAATAAATGTATCTTGTACCTATCATGCATTAATTTAGATGCATGAATCTGTACATTCAAATAATTTTACTAAAAATGAAGTCTATCTCATTATTTCTGTGTTAACAACTTCCCTTGCCCTAAAAATGAATGATATTTGCTTTTTAGTTTTTGTAAAGAAGGATTTCAGCTATTTAATTAGAACACAAAGTGGTATCTCTTCTTTCCTAGGGATTTTAGATTACTAGAGCAGTGGTAAATATTATTTGTCAACTTGACATGACCTACAAGCAGCTGGGAGACAAACCTAAAACTCATATGTTTATAAGTAAAGTAAATATTAAATAAGTAACTTATCTTTTTGACACTTAATCAAATCATGCTTATATTACCTCTGAACAAAATAACCATTTTGTTATAATACACCAAACTACTTGACTTTCATTCCTTGAGACTACTGCTTGCTGGCTGTTGTTTTATTAACTGAAGTGTCTCTTCTTGATCTGAGTTTATTTATTCTTTGCTGTTGTCTGGAAATATTTTCAGCGTTGGCTGTGGGCATCCAATGCAAAATAAACAACAAAACTGAGAAGAAAAATGACTGCGGCAGATTTTAAGAAACACATTTTCCTGCTCACTGATCCCCTTTTATCTTCTGCCCATATGTTTCTGTGTTGCAGTTTTATCTCTTCCACACTTATGGGATGTCTTGGCAGTTGAAATGAATTTGATGAGAACAGCTTGGTGGAGTTCCAGAATGTTTTTAAGTTCAGCTAGCTAACATAGGACCTGCCTTGCTGCATGTTGCAGAGACTGAGCCTCCACTTGTCAGTTGAGTCTGGCTTTTGTTTGCTTGTTTGTTTGCTAAGTATGATTTAGTGACGTATATTTGTATTGCTTGGTGGTTCAGTTGTAATTTTTGCAATTTGACAGACATTGGCCAAAACACATTTTCATTTGTCACGGTTCATTGTGCTTAGGTGAGAGGAATATTTCACATTGTAAAAGTAAGCTAGGGGATGTGTATTCATGGGGGAAAAAAGTACATTTCTAACCAAGTAATCATGTAATCAAGAAAATATGATAATACAATTAATATATTTATCCTTGATGCCCATAGGAGATAGAAGTGGATTAACAGTCCTTAAATAATTTCTTAAATGACTCATGTGTGTTAATTGTATGAAAGTTATTTCCCTGATAGTGGGCACATCTCCACACTTCTTAATTAGTCCTAAGCAATGTCTAATGCATTACCTATCAGAAGAATGTCTCCGGCATTCTTTCATTGGCTAACTTTCAGGGTCACTACTAGTCATTCTGGAATTGTTCTGGAATTAGTAATGAAAGAAGAGTTTACTTAAACCACATTTTTTTCAACACTAATAAATGTGTACATGGTACCTGACAGTAACTTTTCCACTTATCTGTTATTAGCAAGCATGATGGATATGAAAAGTATTAGTACACATTTTTCCTATGAAGACTTCCTACATAAGTCACTTTGTGGTCTGATACATGGAGCTAAGCAGCATTTTGTGGCAAGGTCACAATTAGCATGCAAGATTTTTTATTATGTAACTTAGATCTATTTGTGGAAACTACATTAGTCCATAGTTCTCCTTTGTTTAAGATTTGCAAATGTGTAAAGAAGTTTGTCTCATTCATAATAAGTATGATGATTCCAGATAAATAAAATGTTTTTAACTTAATCATCTTTTTGTTTTTTCTCACTTATTTTGACCATTTTAGAGCTTATTATTTTCCTGTTCTTTGAGATAATATGTTACTTCCTCCTTCAGAATAATTTCTCATTGCTGATTGTGGAGTAAACCTCACAAACAAGAAAGTGTCAGTCCCCAAGAGGCAAAAATGAACTACAGTTCATCATGATTCAGTAGCCAGTGTTGGTTCAAAGGTTGAGAATCTGACCCTGGGTAGTTTATGTTTCGAATACTTAAGCACAACACAATTAAAAAAAAATAGGTTTCTTGGTGATAGTTAACTCAATCCTGTGTGTGCAAAACAAAGCTTAAGACATAATTACTTTGAAACTCTTTATAAAGTGAGGTTTCCCATAAAGATGGGTTCTGAGAAACAGTGCTCATGATAAGGGTGACTAAGATAAACATACTACTTAGGGAGCCAAGTGTCCTCAGTTGTACAGAGAACACAAGGTTACCAGACTATTACCCATTGCCATTCCCAGCCTTCTAGAAAACAATTATATGTCTTCTTTGTTAAAAAGACAATACTGAGTGTTTAACATCTACCTTTCCCCTAGTGCTTATCTATGAGCACAAAGACCTCTCTCCGAACCTCATAAACTGGTGATTATTTTAAAAATATTAGCATGTTAGTTTGTTTACTATTTATTGCTGTGATTTTAAAAACTGAGCAACAGTACCTTGAAAAAGAAAGGCTTTATTTGGTTTACACATATCACTTTTCATCATTGAGGGAACCAAAGGCAGTAACTCAAGCAGGAGCCTGGAGGATTAATTGTCGCAGAGACTATGAAGGAACCCTGCTTACTAGATTGTTCACTATAGCTTCCAAGTTTACTTTCTTATACACCTCAGGACCACCCTCCCAGAAGTAGCACTGCTTACAGTAAGTAGGCTGAGACCTCCTACATTATTTACTAATTAATAAAATATCCCTACAAACCATCTTCCTAAATAGATTAGTTCAGTTGGATGGTATTTATTTTCTCCACAATTCTAGGTCATGTCAAGTTGACCAAAATCTTACCAGCATATGAGTTGTAATAATTATTTACTCCAAACCTGTCACATACTATACAGAATTACTTTGGGTCTCCTTTTAAATCAGGCATCATTTAATAAAAACAAATTGTTTCATAGTATATATACAAATAGTACAAACTATCTAAAGGTAATTTATAGAATATTGCTAGAGTCAACACAATACATATTTCTTGGTTGCTTCAGTTTTGTAAGAAATGATACAGTTTTATTTTTGTTCCATGGCCATTGTGTATCTTGGAATTGCTTTTACTTCTTTGAATATGTTTGTTTTTTGGAAATGGCAAGCCTTCAAATAATAAACTGGGGAAAGTAGGCTGATCTATAATTCTGCATTTAGAATAATTAATAACAAGATAATGGGAAAATTCACATTTGTTGTAGAAAAGAAAAAAGTTTATCATCAGTATATCCAAACTGAATATTTTATAATTTGTAACATTTACCAAAATTTTGAAATGTCTGAGGATACATAATATCTATATTATATCTATATATAATATCTACATTAATATATATAACATATAATACAATAATTCTATATTAATTATATAATATATAAATGCAAAATGCACAACTTTGGAGAAAACTATTGCAGAAAACTCTTGTGACTTGAACAGAAATTTTTTTTCTATAAATTCATGGTTTGTGTCAGACAGTACCCCAAACTCTTGACTATTCCATGTCACCCTATTTTACCAGTCAATTCCAGAATGTCCAGTAGAACCCTGAATTGTGGTTGTTCTATGTTGTATCATCTCCAGGAGAAGTGAGTCTCTAACAATAGAGTCCCCTTTCTTTTGTGACTTATTTATTTTGATTGTATGTGCATTGGTGTTTTTCTTACATATAGTCTGTGTGAGGGCATAGGGTATGCCAGAATTGGAATAGCAAGAGCTGTGAGCTGCCATGTGGAAGCTTGGAATTGAACTTGGGTCCTCCAGACGAGTAGCCAGTGCTCTTAACCACTTATTCATCTTTATAGTCCCTGAAAAATATTTAACAAGCAAAGTATCAAAATCACAGTGTATATAAGAGAGAGAGTGGTATATTTTGGAGGTAAATAAAAACATCTATCTTCAAAAAAATGATGCTACAACAATGGAAAGATAAACTATTCCTATGAAATACTTCCCTAAAATGATCTGGCATCTATAAAAACAAACAAGAAAATGATCAATTCAATTTTTTTAAAAGGTAAGTGAAATATGAGAATATGTTGCCCACTTAAGATGATTTGTAAATGGCAAACAAGTACTTAAGAATGCCAGATGCTATTAGACAGCATGAAAATATCAACTCAAATCTCTGTGAGCTGACCATTCATACATATTTATAATTTTTGAAGGATGATTTTATCAGTTACAGACTAGAATATAGAACTACCAGAATTTCCATGCTATTGGTTAAAAGAAAAATAATTACCCAAACAATTTTGAAAGAAAAAATTGACAGTTTATAAAACATAAACTTGTCAGGTATTTTATTCAAATGTGCAAAAATTTAAATAAATATAAGTATAAACATCATTACATGATATTCATACCCCCTCTATTTTTAATAGGCAAAACCACGAAGCAATCCCAATATCCAACAATAGGTGAAAGATAATTCTTTTTCCCACGAAACAGAATTCTATTCATTTGTGAAGGGAATGGACTTTAAGAAGAGGAGTCTGACTACAGACCTAAGATAAACCTGTACCATGGAATGTTTTGTATAATACACAAGCTAATAATGCTTAGTATATAATATAAGGGTTATGAATATGTAATATAATACCCATCATATTCCACCAAGTCCAGATGATCTATTTTGTGGTGCCCTAAAAACATACTTGCTAATTCCTGAACTATAATAGGGCAAAACCTCAAATTTATTCCACTGAGAGAATAAGGAAAGAAAACTCATAAATTCTATTCTTGCATTATCTATAAAATTCTAGAAAATATATATAAATCTATGAAAATAGCTGGTTATTGGTTGGTGGAAGTACAGGGTAAAAGAATTTAAGCTAGATGGAGAAAGAATTATGGATTGCCTTAGGGTTACTTTTGCTGTGATGAAACACAGTCACGATAACCAGAGGCAACTTAGGGAGATAGGGTTAATTTTACTTAGATATCCTGAGTCACAGGGCTTTGAGGGAAGCCAAGGTAGGAACTCAAAACAAGCAAGAATCTAGAGGGAAGATCTCATTCAAAGGCCACAGAGGGTTGCTGCTTAGTGTCTTGATGTGGGATTCCCTTGTATTCTGTTAAGTGTTTTGTTACTATTGGTTAATAAAGATGCTATTTGGCCAATGGTTTAGAAAAATAAATTCAGGTGGGAAATCCAAACAAAGATATATAAAAAGAGTAGACAGAGTCAGGGAGATGCCATGTAGCTGCTAAAGGAGACAGATACCAGACACTTATCAGTAAGCCACAGCCTCATGTCAATATACACCCTAATAAAAAAAAAAAAGAGGTTAATTTAATATGTAAGAGTTAGTTAGTAAGACTCCTAAGATAACAGGCCAAACAGTGTTGTAATTAATACAGTTCCTGTCTGATTATCAGGGGCTGTACAGCTGGGAAATGAGTGTGCAGATTCCATCTATAAATGATGCCCATACATTTGGAGCTAACCCACATGGCCAGCCACACACTTCAGGTCTGTGTGCTCCTATGCCCACTGGGGGTTAGGAGGAGAGTAGCCGAGAGCATGCCTGCCACTCAACAACCCTGCCTGGGCAAGAAACTGGATCAGGTCTGCTAGGCAGGCACAGGCAAGAAAGCATGGCCGATTCCCATTCCCATTCATGGAAACATTTTTAGAATATGCCGTATGCTGCATGGCAGATTTAGCTTGTGCTCACACAAAAAGGGTTTGTGTGCTGTAGAGTGCTTTCCAGAGTTTAGGGGGTGAGCATGGCTCCTACCTAGCAGTCCCAGAGATGGTAATAAACATACCTCTGTCCTATTGAAAGGTCAAGAGACAGGGAGCCAGCATCCAGGATTGCTGCAACCACATTATTTACTATTTTAGAATGTTCCTTGTCAGAAAAGGGTTTAAGATACACAATAGGACAGATTCGGGCATAAAAGACCTTTAAACGACACACAGTGTGTTTAAAAAATGTATGTAGGCTTGGGAGAGAGAAGAAAAGTTTAGACAGTTATAATATGAAAGAATACAGATAGTCATAGATTAAAGAGTAAATATAATAAAATAAATATTAAGCTTGCAGAAAAAGTAATAGAGTAAAAAATAAGCCACATAAAGATAAAATATACACAGAGAATTTGAAATATGTATATTAGTGTGTTTTATGGGCTTTGAAGAAACTCATTATGGAATTTGCCATCAATGTGACAAGGATAGAAACTGCTCTTGCCTGGACTACTTGATAGTATGCTGGGTGAACTGGACATGCATGACTCACAGAAAAATAATTTCTGAACTTGCTAGAGGAAGGTGAGATAGTTTTCAGGATCTATGCTTCATGAAAGAGAATGTGACAGACAAACTACCAATATAGGAAAAGCAATCATTCAAATTTCCTGCTTCATGGAAAAGTAGGCCAGATACTATGGACCTGAAGGGTATATGGATGCCCAAATATTACAGAAGAACTTTGGTTGACTGCCCAGGAAGTGAGATGTTTGGACCTTGGAAGTTAAAGTTTTGGACGTTGCTTACAAAGAACTTCCTGTTTACTTAGGCAATAATATATCCTTCTGGGGTATTTGATGGATTCAAGACAGATTGTTATAGTTATAGTCTTCCAAAGTTATGATAAAAGATAAATTAGATATAAAATTTAGACTTACAAATATAGGATGGATGATAGATTATTTTGACAAATTAAGTAAAAATTGTAACTATAATACTTGCTTGATAACTGTTTTATATATGTAATTTTACTATGTTAATGTTAAAACCTTATTTTTATTTAGACAGAAAAGGGGAGATGAAATGTGATTCCCCCTCTGCATGTTATGAATATGTTTTATTACCATTGGTTAATAGAGAAGCTGCTTTGCCAATGACTTAGAGAATAAATCCAGAGGTGGGAAACCTGAACGGAGATATGTAGAGAGAGTAGACAAAGTCAGGGAGAGATGCCATGTAGCTGTCAAAGAAGACATATAGATGCCAGACCCTTAGAAATAAGCCACAGCCTCATGCTGATACGTAGAAATAGAAATGGGTTAATTTAAGAAGTAAGAGTTAGTTAGTAAGACGCCTGAAATAATAGGCCAAGCAAATTGTAATTAATACAGTTTCTGTGTGATTATTTGGATCTGGGCAACCAGGAAATGAATGTACTATCCCCGATTACACTGTCTTGCCTTTCATGGTGCTCAGCCTGCTTTTTATAGAATGAAGCACCCTGGGATATGGGATGGCACCATCCACAAAAGGCTCGACCCTTGCATATCAATGACTAGTTAAAAAATATGGTACAAACTTGCCTACAGCCTGATTTTTATGGAAGTAATTTCTCAATTGAGATTTTTATCCTCTAGGATGACCAGCTTGTGTTAGTTTGACATAAATACCAGCTGGCACAGTGATAAGGCACATGTTATGTACCTATTCTTTTGATCACAGACAATTTCACAGGCATCTGTATTTGTCAGAACTTATCAGATTATGGGTCAGGGCTGTAGCTCAGTGTCACAGAGCTTGTATTATAAACTCAAAGCCTTGATTTTGATCTTAATCTAAGGTATTACAAACCAGAAAAGAGCAAAATTGAAAAACAAAAACATAAAAACCCTTGTTAAATTATAGACTTCTAATATGTGAAGCCATTTTACACTTAGAATATTTTAAAATGAATTTTTAAATCAATATTGACAAATGATCACAGTTATTTTCCTGTTTTTATTTGTGTGCTCTTTATACAGCAGGTATATTTTCATATTTATTTAGTGTAGTCAGAAGTTGTTCACAAATACACTTTTTGAAATAAGGGAAAATATATAAAGTTAGATTTATCAAGATCCAAATGGAAAAATTAGATTTTTATATAATTATTTTTCCATTTTATATACCAACCCCAGTTCTTCCTCCCTCCCCTCTCCTGCATTCCCCACCTCCCTCCATCTACTTCTCAGAGTGGGTAAGGTCTCCATTCCAGACTCAACAGACTGACACACAAATATGAGACAGGAGCAAGTCCCTCCCCCTGTATCAAGGCTGAGCAAGATATCCCACCATAGGAAATGGGCTCTAAAAACCAGTTCATGCAACCAGGATTAGTCCTGCTCCCATTGCCAGGGAAACCCCTTAGCAGATCAAACCACATAACTGCCACCAACATTCAGAGGGCCTAGTTTGGTCCCATGCAGTTTTCCGAGTTGTCAGTTCAATGTCCTTAAGCTCCCACTAGCGCTCAGATCAGCTGCCTGGATGGCTTTCCCCATTGGGATCTTGGACCCCACCTTCCTTCTCCTATTATCACTCCTATATCTCTTCAACTGAAGTCCTGGGGCTCAGCACAGTTCATTGTCGTGGCTCACTGCTTGTGTTTCCAACAGTTACTGGATGTAGGTTCTATGATGACAATTAGAGTAGTCACTAAGGAGAAGGCCAGTTCATGCACCCTCTCCACCATTGTTAGGAGTCTTGCTGGGGTCATACTTGTTGGTTTATGTGAAATTCTGTAGTGCCAGATTCCTCCATAACCCCATAATGGATTCCTCTATCAAGATATCTATTCCATTGCTCTCCATCTCTATCGCAACTTGGACATCTCAATCCCTCATATTTACATCCTCTACCCCTTCCCTTCAACCTCCTCGTGATTTAACCAGGAGATCTTACCTATTTTCCCTTTCTGAGTCCTCCATGCCTGTCCCACTTATGGTCCTCCTTTTTACCTAACTTCTCTGGTGTTGTGGATTGTAGCCTGGTTATCTTTTGCTTTATGTCTAATATCCATTTATGATTGAGTATACACCGTGTTTGTCCTTCTGGGTCAGTATTACCTCACTCAGGTTGCTTTTTTTCTAGTTCCATTTGCTGCAAATTTCAAGATGTCAATATTTTTATGAATTGGATGAGTGTACACATCCGTTGTGTAAGTGTACTACACTTTCTGTATCCATTCTTCAGTTAAGGGCATCTTGGTTGTTTCCAGGTTTTGATTATTACAAATTGTAACATGATCGGGGGCCTGTTTGTTGTTGTTTGTTGTGGTTTCTGTTCCACCCAGTACCCTACAACTGTTTAGCCCCAAAGAAAATCACACATAGGTCTCCATAAATTATAAGCTGATTGGCCCATCAGCTCTAGCCTCTCACTGGCTAACTCTCACATCTTGATTAACTGATTTTTCTGATATATGTTAGCCATGTGGCTCAGTACGTTTTTCATTGGTTGCAGATCACATCCTGCTGCTTCTGTGGTCTGGGCAGGAGTGGGAGGAATCAACTTCCTCCTTCCCAGAATTCTGTTCTCCTTACATCATTTCTATTTCCTGTCTGGTTTTCCCGCTTATATTTCCTGCCTGACCAATCAGCATTTATTTATAACATGATTGGCAGAAAACAGACAGTTCCCCTGCACTACTTCCCCTCATATATATATATATATATATATATATATATATATATATATATATATGAAAGGAATATCGATAGTCAATTTTTTGTGAATGTGGGCGTAGTATTCCAGGCTACTGCCAGCTGGTTGGGGGCACTGATAATCTTATGGGGACCTAAAGAAAATTTAGAATTATGATCAAGTCCTGACTGAAGTATCCTGTGAGTCTTAATCATCTCAGGCAGCAATCTTTAAACTGTTCTGGATGAAGAACTCAGACATCTGGGCCATCTACTCCTGCTGGAGATTCCTTGATCAAAGTTGATTTTTCTTCACTCTGAATAAATTCACAGCCTCTCTTTTTTTTGTGTGTGGAAACAAAAGCAAAATCTCTTCTCCAAAGTAATATACCTTTTGACTTCAATTTTGAAGCCAAGGTATTTTCAAAATACCTATCTTGGATTAGTTCTGCAGCACTTATAAGCAAATATCTTTTAGCAGCTGTTGCTTCTTCCTCAGCATTCAAACAATTCAAAGAGAGCATAATAGCATACAATATCAAGATTCTCTGTGTATTTTTCTCCTTTATGTGGCTTTATTTAAACCTGTATTTCTTTTATTTTTACTTTTAACTTTTGGCTTTTTGAGACAGGTTCTCTGTGTATCTTTGTCCTGGAACTCCCTCTGTAAACCAGGATATCTTTGAACTCACAGAGATCTGTCTGTCTCTGCCTACAAACATAGTTGAGCACATGTTCATATGGGCATGATTTTGCATCCTTTGAGTACATGCCCAAGTGTAATGCTGCTTGGTCTTGAGGTAGATTGATTCTCAATTTTCTAGAAACTACCATACCATACTGATTTTCAAAGTGACGGTACAAGTTTGAGCTCCAACCAACAAATGGAGGAATGTTTCTCTTACTCCACATTATATTCAGCATATGCTATAATTGGTGTTTTTTATCTTATCCATTCTCAGAGTCATTTTGAACTATATTTCATTGATGGTTAAGGATGGTGAGCAATTTCTTCAATGCCTTTCAATCATTTGACTGTTTATAATTCTCTGTTTAGATCTGTACCCCATGTTTTAATTGGATTAAAATATACGAGAGACTAGATGTTTCTATTTGGTTGTCCTTAGTACTGGGAAGGACCATGAAGTCTCTAGACTTTTGCACAGTAGTCCTTACATGTGGAAGAGTAGGGTGATGGTTACACTGGAGTTAAGTATCCTGAGGACTCCAGGTAGTTACACCTTAGATAGAATATAAGTGGAAGAGGTATAAAGATGGTTAACCCTGGAGAATGTCAGTTCAAATGATGGGAAGAAAAAGACCACTCATGATGTTGGAGGCAATGTATGCTTTACTGCCATTGCTTAATAAAGAAGCTGATTTTAGCCTGTGGCTTAAAAAAGTAAAGATGTATATATATATATATATATATATATATATATATATATATATAGAGAGAGAGAGAGAGAGAGAGAGAGAGAGAGAGAGAAGGCAGAGTCAGTAAGAAGTCAGGTAGCCACCACCAGAGACAGACTTATCAGAACTTTACCCAGTAAACCACAGTCACACGGAGATACACAGATTTATAGAAATAGGTTAATTTAAGATTTAAGAGTTAGCAATAAGAAGCTAGAGCTAATAGGCCAAGCAGCAATTTAATTAATACAGTTTCTGTGTGATTATTTCAGTTCTGGGCAGCCAGGAAAAGAAGCAGCCTCCTCCAACAGATTGACATTCTAACATGTGCTAGGTAAATCCACATAAAATAAAAGGCCTGAGAGAGCTTGAAAACAAATTTTAGACACACACACACAGACACACACACATACACACACACACACACACACACACCAGAATTTAATGCAGCTTCTTGTTCTTGTTGCTGAGAGGGCTTCCTGACTCAGCAGTAGCATCAAAAACTTCACAGCTCTCTTAAGAAGGCTTCATGGAGCTCACCATTTCCAGCTGGACTGGGAATGGATGAGCATGCGATCAAACTGGTCCCTCTGAATGTGGCTGGCAATTGGGGCAGAATGAAGGGCTAATAATAGTGGCACTGAGATTTGTCTCTACTGCATGTACTGGCTTTTTGGGATCCTATTCTCTTTGGATGCATACCTTCCTAAGCCTAGATGTAGCGGGAGCCCTTCGACTTCCCACAGAGCAGGGTCTCTTGCTCTTTCATAGGACTGGAGGGGGAATGGGGGAGGGCATTTGGTGGAATGTGAGGGAAGTGGGAAGAGGGGAGGAAATGGGAATTTTGATTGGTATTATTTATAAAGTAATAATAACAAAAAGAAGGCTTCATGGTTTGCCAGCAGGAATGGCTGATTCTTTTGAGAGGTTACAAAGCATTTAAATGGAGTCTGAGGACAGAGTGCTATAGCATGCTTATGGCAACATAGACCTGCTGTGTGCTTATATGGAGCAATGTACATGGCTCTCAGAGGCAGTGAACATGCCTTCGCCATGTTGGACTGGACAGAGCAATCAGGCAGGGCCATGTTGGCCCTAGCCACACCTGCATAGCCTAAAAATGGTGTGCCTGGTCATAAAATAATTACAAATACACAATAGATTCAGATTTTTTTTAAAAGACCTCAAAATGGGTCGTAGTGTTGGATAAACATATGTAAGTTTGGGAGAGAGTAGAAAAAGTGTATAGAGAGTTATAAAAAGAAGTAAATGATTTTGAAAAATAAAACAAAGTCTTCAAAGAGACAGAGTACAGACATAATAGGTTAAAATAGTAAAGAAAAATAAGCCACATAAAGATGGAATATACACAGAGAGTCTGAATTGTGTACATTGTGTTTTTTTGAATTTTTTGACTGTGATTGAGCTAAGTACAGGGAGATATTTTATTTTACAGGCTAGTAAGCTAAACCAACATGTATTTTTAGAGGTATCTTGACTTCAAAATTTGAGTTTAAGGATATGTTGTTTTGGAAAAGAGGTTATTCTTTTGTTTACACAGAAGATGAGAACCTGTGGATTTCTTCAGACTAATGTGGTTTGATGGACCAAAACCCCTTGAAAGGTCTCTATGAACACCCCTTCCAATATTTCATCCCACAAAAAGTAAGAAGCAGTTTGGAAAGAACTAAGCCCAAATTCCAAAATATTGTTTATAAATGATGTTTGTTTACCTTTAAAGGGGCATATGTTATAGAGATGGATACTTTGTATTAGTATATATCTTGGTCTATTGATACAAATTTAAGATATATTTTGTCATATGTATATTTCTTCTTTTGTTTAAGGTATTGTGTTTGTGCAGCTCAATTAAAAAGGTAAATTATAATTAAGAAATATAGGTTAATAAATAGTTATCTATAATAGTCAAGCTTATAGTCATGTTAGTTAGGTTTTCTAGATGTACAGAGATATATTTCAGATGGATAGTTATTCTTCAAACCTCTCATAGGCTAACAGAATATGGTATATAAAATGTTTTAATAAATTGGTACTTTTTAGGACATGGAACACATCTGATCCTAGCAACACCAATTACTTCAAGAGGAAGATGGACATCAAAAAGGCTCCTTATTGAGTTTGTTAGACATTTGGACAAGAAACTGCTTGTGCCTGAATTGCTTGACTGGACTTGCAGGACCCACAGAAAAATGACTCCTGAAGCTGCCTAATGAAGGTGAGATAGTCCTCAGGGTTCCTCCTTCATGAAAGTGTCTGACATACATTCTGCAGGACACAGAAGAAAGTGACTGACAAACTGCCAACATAGGTGAGCCTGTCTTTGAAATTTCCTGCTTCCTGGAAAAGTCTGCTGAATACTATTGGCTGATAGGCTGATGGTGGGTGCCCGCAACATTACAGAAGAACTTTGAATGACTGTCCAGGAAGTGAGATGACTCTGTCAATTCTAGAGTTTTAGAAGTTGTTTACAATGCACTTCCTCCTTACTTAGGTAATAGTATATCCTTCTGTGGTCTTTGATGGGGTTGAAGAATAGATACTTATAATTGTAGTTTTCCTTAGTTATGATGAAAGATAAAGAAGAAAAATATATTATAACTATAATTCTTGCTTGATAACTATTTTCCTATGTGTAATCTTGCTATGCTAAAGTTAAAACCTTCATTTTTATTTAGAAATAAAAGGGGAGGTGATGTTTGCTGTGAATATGTTTTATTTCCATTTTTTAATAAACAAGCTACTTTTGGCCAATGGCTTAACAGACTAAAGTGAGGCTGAAAGAAATATGTATAGAAAACAGGCAGAGTCAGTGGGAAGCCACATGCCTCCTCCAGAGACAGACTCATTAGAACTTCACCTGGTAAGCCACACCCATATGGTGATACATAGACTAGTAGGAATAGGTTAATTTAAGATGCAAGAGCTAGCCAATAAGAAACTAGAGCTAATAGGCAGAGCAGTGATTTAATATAATACAATTTCTGTGTGATTATTTTGGTTCTAGGCAGCTGGGAATGAACAAGTGGCTTTCCTCCAACAGATTCAAATCATCATGACCAAATTAAGTAAAGCAAACAATTAGATCAAACTCTTTTATTCATGGATATTAATTGTTTCCAGTAAAGTGTGTTTCAAGAAATTGGCAGTGGATGAGAGTAAGTCAAGGGTTTTATAGTCCAAGGGTAGGGGTTTTCCAAATGGTGGGTTAGATGTGCAAAATAGGTGGGGTTACAAGAACAGAACATAAGCATAACAAGTTAGTCATAACAACCACTTGAAACAAAGACATATTTGCAAGATGGTCATAACAAGGTAGTTATAACATAGGAAGTAATAACAAGGCAGACCTAGGTGAATAACTTTTTGAAACAAAGGCAGGGTCTCAAGATGGTGATAAACAACTTTTTGAAACAAAGACATGATTCTCATTTCTGTACAGTCAGTAAAGAGATATTTGTAGTTAAGGGATTGTAGATCCATCCTTAAGATTCACAGTTTAATTATAAAGAGAAATGAACCTAATTTGTCTTCAGTGTAAAGTGGCTAAGTCTAAAATGAATACAGGTTGGTTCTTTAAGTACCCTGGGCACTCCAGGTGGAAGCACTATAGGTGTGATATGCACTATAGGTGGAAGAGGTAGAGGAGTTTCAGTGTAAGGAAAATGTGGTATGCAAACATCTTCACCGACTTTTTATAGCATTAAAAATGGAGGAGAAAGACCTGGCATGGGGCAGTACAAATACTGCTGACACAAATTATGAAGATACAGGATGATCTTTAGACTTCATGAATTTAAGACCCACTTGTGCAACAAACACAAAAGAAAAATTAAAGATTGAAAATCAAGACAGAACTCTAAAAATGCAAAAAAAAGTGTAATGCTATTCTTTATAAGAAGAATGCACAGATAATTTCCTTTCAAAATTATGCATTCAATTGTAAGGAGCCAGAAAAGAAGACTCAATACTTTCAAAATTTGCAGGCTTGGTTGTTACACTGTCTGGTATCAACCTACAGCATGGTCTGCAATTTTAAAAAGTCAGGAAAATAAATTTTCCTGCTTTTTGCAAATATATTTTAGGTAAGTTAAAAAATAATCCAGTGCTTTGCTACATGGGAACAGAAAAAAAAATGTATAGCTCAATAAAGTCAATAAAAATCATTAACATAACCTAGTCCCTCAAACCTAGCCACATAGGTACACTGTCTCTTTTGCTCTCAGTCACTTTTTGTTAACTAAAATTAAATTTTCACCTGCATTTTGTTTTATGCTCTTGTTCTTCTCACCTTGGGCAAAAAGGGCTTGAATAATTAAACACATACATATAAATTAGATATCTATATAAATTTTGTGCATGTATATACACATAATTCATTTCATTTTACAATTGGAACTGGAGATTTAATAAAAAATATTTAAAGATTTCTAATATTATTAATTACAACCTCCCATTTTTAGAGACCTGTTTTGAGCAAGACCTTAAATCCCTAGGCAAAGTCCTAGTTTTGAGCCTTATGGTATTTTGTTGTTATGGTTCTGTACTTTTCTTCAGACTTACCAGATAATTTCAGTACAAAGATACCTGACTCTAAATAATCCTTAATATAAAACAGATATAGAAGTAGAGTATATAAGGGAGTGATTCACTTTTCCAAAATCTTCTTGTTTAATAAAATCTAAAACTAAAACTTTCAGTATACACCCTAAGCACATGAAATTTTTAAATGTGAGACTGTGTGCTTTCTTTTTCTTTTTCAGAAAACATGTGAAAAAAATGTTCTTAAACACCATTTTTAGAATTCAATGTAGTAGCAAGACTGAAAAACCGAAAAAAAATATAATGGTTTAAAAATCAAGAAAGTAGGTCATTAGGAGAACATTACTAGAGAGATTTTATATTGACCAATTTACTTGAAGTCATTTAAGTTCATTTCTGTATAGAATAAGAAACAGAAGTTTAATATTTAACATATTATTTAAAAGATATCAAAATAAATTCAGCTAAATTTTAATTAAAATTACAAAATTGTGTATTTGCAGAATTTTATGAGAAAAATATGCTTTCTCTAGTTTTGAGTTTTCTGGATTTTTTATTTAGCTTAGTAAAAATACTATGAATTCCAATTTTTCCTATTGAGTGTTTCACTATTAATTATCCATTTTATACTATTTTAAATGGTAATAAAATAGTCAAAGACATAAGGACAGTTTACTATAAAAACTTAGCTCTGTGAACTTTTTACCATATTCTCTTATTTTTATTCTCATACCTTGTTTTTTAAAAGCAATAATATAAAATGCAATATTATATAAAACTGTTTTTATTTATGATTGCTCTAACCTTAAAATATACTAGCACATTTATTGCCATTGTTTACTGTGATACATCATTTTGAAATAGAATATAAAATAAACTTATTAATAGAACTACAAACCCATAACATCTTTTACTAAAATTTTATAAAACATAGAAGCCATAAACATTTTCTTCAAATTTAGTCTCCTTTAAACATTGTCTTGCTCTCTTAGTTACAGTCGTAGTTTGCCTTTCTGAAGCTCAGTTTTCACATCAGCACATTCTAGCTGACCTACCAGATATAGCATCTTGTTAAAAATTCAGGCTGGCCAGAATATAAGAAGGTCAGAAAATGTCTTTGAATTTGTGCCATGGTCTTTTGGATAATTTATTCGGAAATTCTTCATTAAGTAAAGGATATAACGCTTATTAATTTATATGCTTAAGCAAGGGACTCCACTGATTCATTTATTAAATATCAAAGACCATATGTTTTCACCCCTGTCCTTACTTATTGATTACTTTCCTCAGCCAATAAAAACTGAAGCCAGAAGAAATATTCAGTAATCATGGTAAGTATTTGATCTTACTTTTCTCTTAATGAAAGGTGGCACTTTTTAAATATTCCTGTTGCAAAATTCAAGTGATATCATTGAAAGTGAGTTTTCTTGTGCCTCTCTGGATTTTACAATATGAGAGGAATGTGATACAATTTCTTACATTCAATGGGGAAGTCTTATAAAGTTAGCAGAGGAAAGAACAGATGTGGGCCCTGGGAGAATAGACTTACCTCTCCAGACTTAATATATGGTTTGTGGTGGCAGGAATCACATCTGACCATATTGCTTAAAACTTGAGATTATAAATATTTGGGAAACAATAGTGTAAAGCAGAAAGGAAGAGATTTTGGTAAAATAAAGATGCAAATTAAAAGCTTTTAAGAGCTTATATTAAAAAAATCAAAGTTGATAGAAATATAAAATTAATAAACATTGATTGAAGTGGCAGCACACACCTTTAATACCAGCACTTGGGAGGCAGAAGCATATGGCTCTCTGTGAGTTTGAGGTCACTTTAGTCTGTGATTGAGTTTCAGGACAGGTCCCTCTTGCTTGATAAGTGTTTTGTTATATGTAATTTTACTATGTTAAATTCTTCCTTTTTGTTTAAACAGAAAAGGGGAAATGGTATAGGAGTTCCTTCAGTTTGTGTGTTGCTTTCATTGGTTAATGAATAAAGAAACTGCCTTGGCCTAGTTGATAGGGTGGAACCTAAGTAGTCAGAGAAGACAGAACTGAATTTTGGGAGGAAGAAAGCAGTCAGAGAGAAGCAATGGATCCTCTGCTTCAGAGGGCTATAGTTGAAGTATACATCAAATATACATAGCAGATCACAGAATCCACTAGAATAATGAAGTACAGCAGAGTGGGAAGTTTACTTCATCAGAGAAAAAACCTGCACAAACTGATGCTGGTTTTACAAATAGTCTAAACTATGTATGTTAAGCTTTTTGAATAGTTAATATTTATGAGCAATAGGAGGTAGAAGAGTATAAAGGAGAACAGTATTCTATGATTTCAAAAACTAAGAACAGAGAAATTTCAATCAATAAGTCCTTTTAACAAATATATACATTTAACACATATATACATCTTATGACTTCATGTGTGAGTATTGGGGATGGAACCTTGAGCTTCACATAAACAAGACAAGTCATCTATCACCTGACTTCTGTCTAAAGGGTCATCCTCTAGCGTGTAAAACTAAAGAGAGTTTCACACACACACACACACACACAGAGAGAGAGAGAGAGAGAGAGAGAGAGAGAGAGAGAGAGAAATGGAAGAGCTAAGGGTGCCACTAGCAGCAACAGTAGCAAAATATACATTCTTGAATCTTTTCTTAGTCACAAGATTATTCCAAGCACTTCACATTCATTAATATACCTAGTTACTATAACATCCCAAGACTATTTCTAAACTTCTAATTTTACTAATGAGAAAATATGAACAAAAAAATAGCATACCTAACCACACATAGTAAAAAACAGCTACACATGGAGTTTAGGTTTAGAAATAGAAAGAAATGCTTTGTTTCCTGGGCTGATGAGATAGTTCAGCAGTTAGGCATAAAAACTCCTGTTACATAGTACCTGAGTTTGGTATTCAGAACCTATGTCAGGCAACTCACAAACACCTATCAAACCAGGCCTAGGGGATCCAAAGACTCTGGTTTCTGTAGTCATCTGAACTCACACTCATGCACCCCCACACATACACAGAAATCAGAATAAAATACTTAAGTATTTTCTTGTTTTAATATTTATGCTATAGTATTCATTTTTAAACATTTACATAGAAATATTCAGCAATAGGTACAATAACTCAAAATAAATACTTACGTTATTGACAGAACTATAACATTCCACTAGAAGAAACTTTTGCTAAATGAGTTTTTATTAAAGTAACAGAAAACTCAACTCATTTAACTCAGTGAGTGTGTAACTTTTTACAGCTTCTGGCATGCATTTCTGTTTACCTGATTTATTAACCTTTAAAAACATGGAAAATTTAATGTGTGTCATTGATATCTCTGTAAAGATTATGGTTAATTCATTTTATAAGCACATCTGGGTATTTTATGAGAGCTGGGTGGCTTCATTTCTGATGTGGGATATAGATCTTTCACTCTATCAGCTTGATTATGGTCAGGAGGTATTGAGGCATGAAAGGAACATTTATCTCTTGCTAAATTTAATAGAATAATCTTTATATAATGTTATCTATAATTTAGATAAATTTTGAAAGAGAATGCCAAAATTTATTTCTCTTAGACCATGTGAACAAACTTTACCAACAAATAGAAAGCATGATGTTATTTTCAACCATTCTATACTATGCAAAGTAAGAAGTTGCTCCATTATGACAGTGCTTTCTAAAGAGCTTTTGAGACCACCTAATCTATCTTAGCAATAGACAATATTTCTTTAGCTATCACAAAACAGACATTTATGTTGTGAGATGAACTTTAACATCTTACATGAACACATGTAGAATTTTTGACTAATGTTCTGGTTAACATTAAGACTTGACTTAAAAGTCAATCAATGTTATTATAAACAAGCAAATGAATTTACTAATTCAAACTATTTGTAGCTTTTTAATAAATCACAGGTAGTGATAAATATATAAATTGGCATTTATGAATATTTCTCCAAAACATCCCAATGACCATGCTGAAAAAGGATTAGAATGACATAGTTGTAATTTCTGATCTTACGTAACTCAATAATCTTCTTTTCCGCTATGATCTTGGTGTTAAACAAGTGTTAGAACAATAAGAAATCTAATGTGAAATTATTTCAACTAATCCCCACACTGCCTATGCCCAACCTTCTCTAAAATATTAACAGTAAATAAATAAAAGCTTGATTATACTAATAAGTAGAACAATTCAACAAGAACACTTAATGGTAAACATATACACACAAAATTTTGGGGTCCTCAATTTTATTAACAGTAAGCATAAAAGTTCAGATAGATCCAGGTAAGGATAGCTTTAGTGCACCACTTTTGTCTCTAGATATATCTTACAAACTGTAATCAATAAATAAATATCAGAGATCAAATAGGCTTACCAGATGTATACAGTGTATTTCATCTACCAGTAATTAGATAGTCTTCTCAGGAATCCATGGAATCTTCAATAAAATTGACCACACTACGACCTATAAGATAATTAAAATAGTATCTTCTATTTTATGAATAATGCAATTCATAAACTAGAATTCAATACTAAGAGAAGTGACAGAAGTACATATAAACTTAGAGAATGAAAAATACAGTCCTGAATGATCAGTTGACTAAAATTATGGAGAAAATTTAAAACATTCTAAATTAAAATCACAATAAAAATAATTTGCTAAAACATGTACATGCCTTATTAAAATCACAATATTCTACTATAAATCCTAATGATACATCTTAAATTCTTAAAATATCAATAATAAACCAGATCAAAATTTAAAAGTCAGAAAGAAATACCAAAATTGGAGTAGAAATAATGAAACAGTGATTGAAAATATAGTATGCAGAATGAATCAGAAAATTAATTATTTGGAGAAAAAGAAAATATTGATTTATCATGAAACAAAGTAATCAAAAGAAAAAAAGAGAAGAAAATAAAATTAGAGAATAAAAAGAGAGGGTTAAAATAGATATCAGCAAAATTTAAATGACTGTTAGGGATACATTGAATACTTATATTCTAATATCCTGGAAGATCAAGAAGTAGAGAAATTCCTAGATATATATGATTTAATAAAGTTAAACCAAGGAGGTATAAATAACTAACAGATAGAAATAGAACATCTTCCAATAACAAAAATCCAAGGTCTAGAAAGATTAATTATCAAACTTTACCAAATAAAGAAGAAACAACTATAATATTTCTACAATATAGAAAATGGAAAGGAAGTTTTGTTATATAACTCCATTTATGAGATCAGTACTCCCTTGATTCTAAAAATAGATAAAAATCCACTGACAATAAGTAAATGAAACTAGGGAGCATACACAAACAATTTATCAGTAAAATGTTTGTAAATCAAACTTGGGAGGGCATTTTAGTTATTTACTATGACCATGTTGTATGCATTCATCCCAAGTATGCAAAATTGGCTCAACACACACACACACACACACACATGCACACACACACACGTACACACAAAAAACACTATAGGCAAGACAATATATAAATAGACTTATAGAGAGAAATCTCGCTATCTTCTTAATGCACAACAAAGCTTCTCATAAAGCTTGACAACATGGCTCTACGATCAATCACTAAGAAAATTAGCAGTAGAAGAAACATATCTAAGCACAGAAAGGTTTGTCAAATTTATAACTAACATTTTAGGAAATGAGGAAAAGCAAGACATTTCTACCAAAGTCATTGATGAACAAGTATCTACTACTCTGATTTAGTACAGTGTTCAAAGTCTTAGCCTGAGCAATAATACAAGAGACATAAATAAACAGAATATTATTATAAAAATATTTTAAGAGACAATATCCTATGCATAAAGTATCCAAAATGTTCTATGTTAAACCTGTTACATATGATATATATTCTGATACATAGCGAGATATTTAAAAAGTACTAAGATAATTTTCCTTTCTATTTATAAATAATGTACTTGCAAATGGTCAAATGTGTAAAAAAAATCCATTCATTATACATTAAAAACTTGCTAGAAGTAATCTTTTTAAAGGGATTAAATATATGTATAATGAAAATTTTAAGAGACTGAAAAATGAAAATTTAGAAAACTTTAGAATATGAAAAGACATTCCATTTTCTTGGATTCTAGAATTTTTGTAAAAATGATTATGTTGTCAGAAATAATTTGTAGATTGAATGGAACCCCCCTTGACAATTTCAGGAATAGTATTACTAAATAAATAATCTTAAAATGTTTGAGGCGTATGCATATATATGTGTGTCTGTGTGAATTCACACACTGATCAATGCAGTAGAAAAGAGCCTCTGAGGTAAGGACAAACTCTTATGGGGAAAGAGAGGAAGCCAAGTGGAATACATGTGACACTGAACTCATGAAGCATAAAGGAGACTTTTTGGCAGTTGGTAGAGCACAAGCAAAAGTGTTCAGGGGAAATGGGAGAGAATAGATGGGAAGAGGACTGAATAAGAGTAGAGCAAAGCATATGTGCATTAACACAGTAACCCAACACTATACATACTAAGTTAAATATGAATGAAAATATACTAGAAATTAATAATAAAATGATGTCTTGAGAATATTGGGACTCATGAACTTTTAAGAATGTTGAAGTGTTGTCTTTATTTATCACAATCTTTAGCATCACAGTATTTCTACCAGGGTTAATCTTTGCTCGGTTACCATGCATAGAAGAAATCAAATAATTCTTTAAAATATTCCCAATAATTTGTGGAAAATTTTTGTAGCAGTATAATGAATTAAAAGTTAGTAAATTGTCATGATTTCTAGAATCAATCCATTTTATTTTTCTTCTAGAGATATAAAAATAGTGTTTTTCTGCTGTTGTTTATTCGGGTTTTTGAAAATTTTCTTCTGGATATTTCTAAAATATTCATTACTGAATTTGGAAGTTTTTCATCATGTAGGACTACAAACAGACAAGGGATTATATTCTTTTTCCCTTCTTAGCTTCCAGTGCCCTGCCCTCTCAGACTTAGTTGAGCAAATATTGATAATCTTGCTCCAATTAAATAAACTTGATTATAATTATGTTTTTTCAAAAACAACCAGAATTCAAATTGCTTTTCTCTTCCTTCTTTCTGTTTTCTAAAATTACAAATAATTGTTTTTGTTCACACTTTAGGATTGGTAAATTGAGAAATATTTCTTGGTTTATTTAAGTATTATATTTGAGACATTATATTTTGCAATTCAGCAAAGTTAAGGTTTTTATTACATACTGAGTGCTTATTATAATATTGTAATATTAAAATATCATTTTAATACAACATTGTATATTTTTATGTAATTTAAGTTTTACAAAAGTTTAAACTACATACTCTATGTACATGTGAATTTAAATGCCTGCACAGTATTAAAAGATGTCAGATCCCATCACAGGTCACAGGTGTTGTGAGCTGTCCAGGGTGCATACTGATAATCAAACTTGGGTTTACTACAACAAAGATAAATGATATTAAGCACGAAACCATCTTTCAAGCCACTACTCTTAAATTTTAGGTTTTTTTGTCATAGGATTTAAGAAACAAATTTTCACATTTTATGTGTTAGTTTAGAAATTGTCATATCAAGTACTTTTAATTTATAGAAGAAAAAGACAAGCAGCCCAATGACCAAAAGCAGTGATTTGTCTGATGTTTACTATTATAAAATAATATAGTAAATTTGACTATGACATTATATACCTACAGAATATGATCATGCATATACTACTTTAATTCCTAGCCTACAAACATAAATACTGAAAAAGTTCCTAAGATAAGCTTACATGGTCAATGAGTGGTAGCAGTGGGATCTAGGATCAACTTCTACTCACTATTCTCTAACTCTCTGTTACATACCACACTGAGTTCCATCTCAGCATTATAAAAGGGTATAGTGACACAGAACTGGATACCAAGTCTTTGTGTCTTTCAGTCTATCAACTCTAAACATCACTTCCCAAATTTAGCAAGGAGATGAAAGATGACTGATAACTACTTCCTTAGCCATTTTCCTTTTACCAAATTATAATAATGCGTAGTTTAATTTGAAAATGTCACATCTGAAGATCTCTGTTATTAGCTAGAACAGTTTTATCTATATGCCTTCATTGAGATTTTATGCTGTGTAACTATTTGCTGTCGTTTTAGTTTCATGCATTACAAGATGTTATCAGCATCCCTGGCCTCTTTCTGCTAGCTGCAGTACATCTTGAAGTTATGACAACTAGAATTTTATTAAGATATTACTAATCTTCTGGGAATAAATCTGCCTGCTGATGAGAAACACAGCTGGAGAGATATAGATCCCAACATCATACTTCGTCTTCTTTCCCTGAAGTCACAGTTTAACTGGGGAGTGCATTTGAATTTGTGGAAATTGAACATTGTGAAGGCATAAAGTGTTTGAAAAACACCCTTCTCTTTCACTGTTCCTCCTCTAATTTGTCCCCTTAGAAGATAGTGTTAGATATTTGTGTTAAGTTCTAGTTTCTAAAATACTCAATATTTATTATTATTATTATGGTTGAAAAAAATCAAAAGCATTATCTTACACTGAGCTTCCCAGCTAAATGCCTATACAAGCTGAACTAGAAGGCATGCCTGACCACTTTGCCAATATTACAAACGAATCTCTTCTTGGGAAATCATTTTTGGATAATCAGTTAGATGAGTGTATTCTTAATAATATGGCCTTTATCTGTTTTCTCAGACAAAGTGTTTTAAAGGAGTAGACAAGTGGTTACATGCATTCTTTATGGATAATCTACTCTGAATTCAGATTATATGCTTGTACACTATAAAGGTTTGTCACTCATATTGGTTTAATAAAACATAACTTGGCCAGTAGCCAGATAAGAAGCTTAGGTTGTGTGAACAGACTAGGAGAATTTTGGGAAAAGGAAAGGCAAGAGATGCAGTCACCAGCCAGATGAAGAGGAAGCAAGATAAAAATGGTCTTACTGAGAAAAGGTACCAAGCCCAGTGGCTAGACAAAGACAAGAACTATGGGTTAATTTAAGTGGTAAGAGCTAGTTAATAATAAGCCTGAGATAATAGGCCAAACCGTTGATAATTAATATAGGCCTCTGTGTTTTTCTTTGGGACCGAATGGCTTTGGGACTGGGTGGTATAGAAACTTCTGTCTCTGTCTACATTACTCCTCTCTTTTTTTTATCAGGATGAATATTCCTAAGTATGGTTTAGGGTTCACTGCATCAATATAGATCTATAGCATATCTTGCATATGCCTCCTTACATTAGTCTTACTCTTCTTAACCTCAAATTTTCAAATAGAAATATAAAGACAGAAAGTTGCTTTCTAAATGCACATGCTCTTTTCATCTAGAAATGTGGGTTTCTGGGTCAACTAGGTTGCTTAGAGATAAAGACATTTGTTTGCTAAATCCAATACCCTGAAATCCATCTGCAGGCCCTACAGGGTAGAAAGAGAACTGATTCCTGCAAGTTATCCTGTGGCTACTACTTGTTTGTTATGGCAATAGTTTGTGAGGATATGCGTGCATATCCACAAAAAATTTGATAAAGAAATGACTATTTGTATTGCTTATTTTAGAATTTCATACTAAGTTTTTTGATTTTGATCATATTCTGTCTCATTCTCAGAAACCCTTCCCAGATCAATCCTCTACCTACTCACTCAACTTTGTGTCATTTTTTTTTTAACCCATTAAAACGAACTTCTGTTTCCAAGATATTCTAGTGTGTGTCCTTCACTGGAGTGTAGTTGACATTCAGGCAGACTTAGAGAAAACTGATTCTCCACTCCCAATAGTTATGAGTTGCCAATAGCTCATTGGGTAAGGCTAGACTTGGCACCCAACTCCTCTCTAAGCACCAAGAGTTAGTCAAGATAGGAACTGGCCAGATCTCATGCATGTGGTCATACTGTTGCAAATTTATCTGTGTAGTAGTCTAGCTGTGTAGTCATCTACCACCTCTGATGTTTACAGTCTTTTTCCATCCCATCTTTTACACTGATTCCTGAGAAGTGGGGAAAGAAGGTACAGCATATATGTAACATTTAGGTATAGTTATTTCAGCCTCTGAATTGTGGCTAATTATGAATTTCTGTGTTAATCACCATCTATTGCAAAAACCCCTTCTCTTATGATGGTTGACAGACCCATAAGCTATGGGTATAAAGCTAGCAGGTTATTATATATGGGTAAAATTATTAGGCGTCAGCTTGAAACTTAGTCCATTTAGCAGAATAATAGTAATAGATTCTCTCCTAGAACTCAGAACCAGTCTATCTAGAGTTTTGGGGCCTGATAATGATGCCATGTATGACTTTGATCTGTGAAATGGGGCTTAAATCCAATCATAATGTGGTTGACAATGTCTATAATGTTAATGTCATTATTGTAACAGTGGGCATATTTTTGCCAGGCCAGTTGTTATTGTATATGCAGTTAGACTGATTATTCCTTTGCTCTCTGGTAGCATGCATAGATCTTTCCAGCACTAAACATTAGGAAAGCTAGCCAGGAAGGATGTAGCTTCCAGGTCTGTACCACCTTGACTTCACATTCTACGGTCTATAAATACATTATCTTGAAAGGGACCAATCTTGTCTCATCATATCGAATGACTCAGTTATGTGGTATCTCTAACAATAGGGTCTTACTATCAAGTTCTGGAAGGCATCCAAGAGCATCAGGTATCATTTTCAATTTTTGGAGATCTATGGAACCTCACTGGTCAATAATTCTGAAAGAGATCATTCATCACTGTTGCTTATTAGCCTGTTCTGTCTTCCCAATATAAGGTAACTTAATTTTAACTGCATCTCTGTCTGTCTATCTATCTATCTATCTATCTATCTATCTATCTATCTATCTATTTATATGGAGGCTCCTATATTAGTAGTCATTCATATGACATGTTCAAATGTTCAATGATGTTTAGTGCCATATATTCATTCTCATATCTCTTCCACTACACTGCCCTCTCCTTTTACACTCCAATTTAGCCCTTCCCATTTCATTAAACCCCTTTATTGTTTATACCAGGTGTTCTATTTTCCATTTTTGAAAGTCTTCATATAAGTTTATAATTACTGAGTACCAGCACTATTGGTTTTCCTTTCTGCATTTTTATTTGATACACACCTATTCCTTTCTTTGGCATTTTTATCATTACATTCACTTTTCTTTTTATGTTTAAAAATACTTTTGATTCTAACATTAGTGACCTGAAATGTACAACATATTTGAACCTATGAGATACATTGTCTCTGCAGATTTTAGTGATTTTTTTAGTATAGTGGTAAAAAAAAAGATTAAAAAAATACTATTCTTTGGTGTCCTTGAAGCAAGCAACCAGCTGTTCTTTTTTCACACCCTTTCCTTTTTTTAAAGTTATGACCAGAAACCACCATCTGGACTCCAAGCCTTTTTGTTTCTACCTAATATTTGAAATCTAGAAGTGATAAGCCTAGGCTTTTCTGGCCCTAGGTATTTTACTATTATATGTTTCAGTGCAAGTGGGAAAAAAATGTTTTAATAAGTGTTTCATTCCCCATCTTGAGTGTAATCTCTGTCATTTCCTAGTTATACTTTTGAAGATGGAAGTCATCTGTCTGACAAGCGTAATAACAATTACACTGTTAATCCTTGAAGAGAAATTACCAAATTTAACACTGCTCTCTTTTTTTAAACCTTCTTCAAATGAAGGGAATTATTCAAATTTTTATTTTTCTTTGTAAGTTAATTATTTTATTTCATAAAATTCTAATTTATTTCTGGTAAAAAGTATTTTCATTAATTGTAAAAGCTTAGTAGGGGATCCGTGGGTAGTGCTTAACTTTGAAAATATTTTCACTTTACTTTACTTCTTTTTACCCACTGAGTAGTAGCATTGTCTCAAAGACATCTCAGGTTATTTCCTCATCTCTTCTAAATAATCTGGTCTCAGTAATCATTTAATGATATACCTTTGATTTTTGTTTATAGCATTCACTAACTTACAATTGCAGTGTTTGCTTTTCAAATGGGGAGGAACAAGCTACCACACATCAATGTGAGTTGCTCCTCAGCTCCATCTATGCAGTTCTCTATAGTTCCTTTAAGATGTTTTTTCTTGCATTCATTTATTCATCTATTCATTTCTCATATGTTTATAGAATTTTTTAAGGTTTTCATTGCTGCTCTGAGCTCGTCTTCTGATGGGAACATTGGTAATGTCGCTTTCCTCATGGGTCTCATGTACAAGAACATTTCCCAGATAGAAGTCAGGATTCAGCACATTTCAGTAAAGTCACATATTCCTGAACATGATGGAGAGGATAAAACACCAAGTCTGAGGCAGAAAGGTAGCTTCTCCCTGGAGGCTTGTGAATACCACCTTTGAAATAATTGAACTAGATCTGTCTTTATCATGGCTCATTGACTCTCTTTGTTAGCTAACAGCAAATATGACACAATGGAATCCCCAATTTGCTAAAGTGGGATTTAAAAATTGGCAAAAACTATTGTTTGTTGCACTTGTACTATTCTTGAGAAATATTTTATATGTTGAAAAAATAAAATTCACAATACCTACAGATAAGTTTGGTAAGTTTATACCATGTATTCCTAGGAATAGTTAAATATCTTAATCATTTGAAAAAGCCTTTCAAGACCAATGAGATAGTTCAGCAAATAAGAGCATTTGCAAGCCACCTTGTTCCTGTTAAACTGAAATAAATCACCATCATTACTCATAAAGTTAAGGGAGATAATTAAGTCCAACTGTTCTATGAACTTTACCTGCCTCGATACATACATGATCACATAAGGACTACAGAGACAGGGAAAAATTATTTCTAGAATGGCTAGCTACTACTAGAGTTTGAATAAATTTCATTAGTTTTTTCAAGACTAAAATTTTAAATCTAAAAAGATTTATTGGGTCTTGTAGATCTGCATGGAAATCATCATGTACTATCTTAGATTATATACTGTTCAAAATAAAAATCAAATAAAACAAAAGAAAGTCACACATATGGGTTATAGGAGTTCTAAATTCACTGCGTGTGTATTGATAAATAAACCTTTCTTCTCCCGCCTTCAGGTTCAGTGAAAGTCACTTTTTTCTCAAATGACTCAGTGGTCAGAGGCAGAGTGATTGAGAAGTAGGTTACCTTTATATGAAATAATTATTACTGCCAAGGATCTTTATTTTTCATTGCTAAAACTTTTTATTTATGAAATTTCTCTATAGAACTGCTTTTAGTAACAGCCCCTAAGAGATATAAGAAAACAAGCTCAGGACCCTCAGTTAAGGAGCAGGACCAGCTTCCTTATGCTCATGCTATTCAGAGGGGGCCCTCAGCAGCAGCTTGGGCCCAGATGACTTGGCTACAGGTGGAAGCATTGACACACAAATCAGGATGACTGCTGTGGGAGGTCCTTTTGTCTATGTGCTGCTTTTATTGGTTCATGAGTAAAGAAACTGCCTTGGCCTGTTGATAGGGCAGAACTTAGGTAGGTGGAGAAAACAGGACTGAATGCTGGGAGAAGGAAGGCAGATAGAGAGATGCCATGGATCTGCCACCAGAGATAGACATGCTGAAACCTTGCTGGTAGGCCATGACCTTGTGGTAATGCACAGATTAATGAAGATGGGATAAATTAATATGTAAGTGTTAGTCAATAAGAAGTGAGAGCTAATGGGCCAAGCAGTGATTTAATTAATACAGTTTCTGTGTGATTATTTCAGGTCTAAGCTAGCCAGGGGCCAGGAACAAACAAGCAGCTCCCTGCAACAGGTGAGTCTGGTTGTGGCATAGCTGCTGGATACCAACAAAGTCACAGGTTGTGACTCTGCCCCCTGGTTTGCATGTAACCTTTTATGGCAATACAGACCCAGACTGCAGTGGGACCACAGGCCCAGACATGGCCATCAGCTGCAGCTCTGGCTTAGATGTCACATGGTCCCAGATGGTAGAACCGACCACTAAGATCTGTATGTCGCCAGTTGTAGCATGGACCTCAGACACCAACAAGGCCACAGAAAGTTGCCCAGACTCTAGGCCTCTCTGTGGCCCCTGGTGGCAACTTGAGCTACAGACTTCAAACACATAACACAGGTCTGGGAAGACCATTGACTCAGACCTGGTCTTTGGCAGAAGCCTGGGTCTGGAGAATGTCAAGGTACTTATAATTTTTTATGAGGAAAGCAAGCTTATTGCCATAGGGCATTCCTCAAGTTCAGCACAGAACCAGTAGAACTATGTATGAGCTTCCTTGACGATGGTGGGCCTATTGTAACTCATAACAGGAGCAGACAGTGTAACATGGAGGGTCCTGTTTGTTGTTGTGGTTTCTGTGTGCCCAGTACGCCACAACTGTTTAGCCCCAAAGAAAATTACATATATAGGTCTCCATAAATTATAAGCTGATTGGCCCATTAGCTCTAGCCTCTCACGGGCTAACGCTCACATCTTGATTAACCCATTTTTCTGATCTATATTAGCCATGTGGCTCAGTACCTTTTTTCAGTGGGGCAGATCACATCCTGCTGCTTTCATGGTCTGGGCAGGAGTGGGAGGAATCAACTTCCTCCTTCCCAGAATTCTCCTGTTCTCCTTACATTATTTCTACTTCCTATCTGGTTTTCTTACCTATACTTCATGCCTGGCCAATCAGCATTTATTTAAAACATGATTGACAGAATACAGACAATTCTCCCATACCAAGCAAGGAAAAAACATAAAATTCTATCCAACCCAACTATTTACAGTAAAAGGTTCCTCTGTCACCCATCTAATTATGTTAGGTACAGAAAAATTCAAGTTAAAATTCTAATTAATGACTCCAGATAATTGTAATTAAGCAGTTCACAATTAGAGAAAGAAATCTTAGAGACATGAATATTAGAAACAAAGCCACATTTGACTTTTTAATTAAGCAAAAGTTAAGTATATGAAGTGTGCTCAGTACTCAGTATTACAGCCACAATTGCCTATAGCTTCAAATAGAGAATTTGTAATAGAAAAGGGCCACACACTACACTGAAATAAAAAATATATATATAAAAGAAAAGAGTGCATGGCTTGACCTGGGTTCTTCTCATATAGTAATTCTTTCCCCAGCAATGTCAATTGGAGAGATTTTTTTACTTCCTTCTAAACACTCAACAAAGCAAAGTGATATTTTTGCAAAATTTTCTAGTATCTTCAAATGATACCTCAGTTCTATTACTGACTGAACAAAACTTATTCTAAAGGGAGAAAAAGATCAAAAGCTTTTGACTTTATTTTGAATGATCAAAGAGAACAGTGGGCAATGAAGCCACAAAGTAGAGCCAAGGTTTCAGGTTATTGGATAAAATTGAAGGTTAGAAGGAACCTTGAAATTATATGCTAGATAAGAAAGCAAGATTCATTATTTTTTAATGAATTACTGGATTCTGTCTTGTACTTTCTGCTGCCAAAGATAATAGCAACAATCCTAAGATAAAGGAAAAAAATTCGAGGAATAACTATTCTTCTGAAAGACTCATTTAGAATAATTATATTCTATTCATTCCAATTTCCAAATTTCTCATGAGAAGGAACTGTGTTTATGAGTGACACAGCCAAAATTCTAGGAGTCAATAGTTCAACCTTCTCATGTGCTTTAACCTCACGGTTGCTGTGATAAACATGACAGAAAGAGCTGTCAGGAAGAAACAGTTTATTGGCTCATGGTGTCAGATGTTTTAGTCTGTCATAGTGAGGAAAGCATGAAGGAACACAGCCATTGGTAATATGGTGGCCATAAAGCACAGAGGGACAGTTCACCTCATCATAGAAAGAGGAAGGTGCAAAATGCAGCCAGCGCATAATAAAATTCCAGCAAATGTTTTCAATAAAATGCTTTTTCCTTCTAGACCTCATTTTCCAATCTCCATCACTTCATCAAAATGCCATCCTGATGAAGCTGTTACTTATACTGAAATGCCCAAGAATCAATTACTTTTCAAAAGCTCATCAGTTGCCAATTAAACCCTCAAAATTTGAGCTTATCTGAGACATATCGTATTTGAACCCAAGCAGAATGAAGCCATTTACCATAGTGAAATGTAATAAACTGAGTCACATTTCCTTAATATGAGCAACAGCATAGAAGTGTTCTCAAGCATGTACTAACAATACCTATTCTTTCATGCTCACTGATCAGAAGGAGGAAACAAGTGCTATATATGAAAGAATAATGAAAATTTTCGCTGTTAAATTTGTCAACAACTACATTACCTGCTGATAAAACTGATTCAAATAAACGGCTAAAGAGATGAAAATAAAGATTTAAATACAAGAAAAAAACTTTAAGATGTTTGTCTCCTGTTTTGTTAATGTATGGATTTTGTAACTAATGGGATATGAAACTGATGGTTGTATTAATTCTGCATGGCTTATTACTTCAACAAATAGCACCCTTCCTCTGAAGGTAGATGAAAGTCCCTATGTGTGTGATAAATTCACCTGAGATGCCAGCCATAAGCCTTTGCATGTCTCATTCCATTTGCCTGGTTAACTGAGCCTTTTTAATTTATGTTTATTGTTTTTATTAACAGCATATGCTCTAAAATGAATAATTGCCTAGATTGTAAGAAACATTAGAAACAACACTGTTTTGCCTCAGTTGATACCTAGCTTACACATTTATGTTCTTTCTAAATGTTTGTAAGAATTAAGATGTCTGTGAATACCTCTAAACCTAAAGCTGAGTATTTATGATCTATTTAAAACTTCCAATTAAGAAATACTATAGTATTTGTAGATAATTTCAATGTCAATGTCATAATGTACTAGAATAGCTGCTTGTTCATCATTCCATGAAGAAGTCAGATCCTTCAAACTAAATTTATGATTTAATAACATTAATGAATTATCATAGAAGACAAGAGACTCCTGGAGGCAAAGGGTCATTGAGAGGTCCTAGTACCATGGATATCATGAGTAAATCTGGTGAGTACAAGATGGTAACAGTGATTGAGGAAAACTACGTATCTTAGATATTAGAGAACATCCTGGGACCAATTGCAGGGAATTCACAAAGAAATTGTGTTCTATGTATAACTTAGGGCAGAAATACTTGCACTGTGGCATCTGTACCAGTAACCTAAATGTCCCCTGGGAACTTGTTAGAATGACAGTTTTTCTATTTATCCCTGGCTTGTACAATCAGAAAAAAAAAAAAAAAAAAAAAAAACAGAATCTAGCAATCTGGGTTTTAACAAGCCTCTGGATGATCCAGCTATGCACTAAAGGTTCAGAATTATTAAAAGGCAATGCAAAAATCAGAGTGCATAAACAAATAAAATGTGGTCCTCTTACTGTTTCATTAAATATGACCATTGCTAAAATAATTTTCAAACCTTAGTTTAAGTATTATGTAACATATTCATTGATGCCTTTTCATAACTCAAAAACTACTAATTGAACTAATTAATTCTAAGGTAACAGTATATGTGCTCAAGAGACATCATTGACTGGAGGGAAGTTGTGCTCTGAAATATTAGAAAAGCATCAGAAACTCCCTGGGTACCAAGAAGCCACTCTGGTCAGGAAAAGAGACAAGATAACCATGTTCACCTCTCCCTCCATTCCTCCAAGTCTAATCCCACAGTCCAATCCCCATATCTTCTGGAGAATTTCTGTAACAATCTCCCTATACCTCATCTTTAACAGTTTCCACAGGTCTAATGTTCCTCCCCAATCATGCCTTTGTCTCTACTAGGAACCCACAGGCCACTCTACAGGGCAAGAGGAATACTAACACCACATCTTCACTTTTTCAATTCCTCCAAATCACCCACTCTCATCTTCAGCTCTCATCAGACCTCCATTTTACCATCACTCCCATCCCCAGTAGGCTACACAGAACCTACCTCCTAATAGCCCCTCCATTACTCATTGCTTTATCCCATACCCTGAACTACAGCATGCACTCCCAGGGAACCCATAGGCCACTCCAGTCAGGGAATCAGGTAAGCTAACTGCAGACCTTCTGCTCCTCCAAATCCCAATCCCTAGTCTCATCCCTAGTTCTGCAACAGGACATCTCCTGTAGCCTCCTCCTATCCCAATCTCCAGTGAACCCTAAAGATCTTTCCCTACTACCTATCTGTTACCCCATTCATTGCTTTGTTCTATTCCCAAATTTTAGCAGGCACTCCCTGTGAACTCACAGCCACGTCTGCAAGAGCAGTAAGTAGACTAAGGGTAGATCCTCATCTAGTTTCATCCTCAGCTCTTAAATAACCTTCAGTGCTTTGCATCCTGTGTCTGTACTCCATTCCCAGAGGACTAACTAAACACATCCTGGTGGAACACCACACTTTCCACATTCTGTGAAACCCCTTCACTGCCACCATCTCATCCCCATTCCTAAGTCTCAGGTGTCAATACCCAGAAACAGATTTTACCTATAATGTCCAATGCCCAAACCTATCAGGAATTAAGAATATTTTCCAACAGGCAATACTAAGTCTAAGAACCTATGGTAGTTTGAATATAGTTGATCCCCATATTCTCATAGGGGGTGGAACTCATAGGGAGTTGTGGCTTTGTTGGAGTGGATATTGCCTTGTTGGGGGAAGTGTGTCACTGTGGGAGCAGGTTTTGAGATTTCTTATATTCAAGATACCATCCAGTGTGTCAATTGCCTTCTGGTTGCTTACCTATGAAGATGTAAGGATTCTAAGCTCTAGGACCATGTCTGCCTGCATGCCGCCATGCTCCCTACATAATGATACTGGACTGAATTGCAGAAGCTGTAAACAAACTCCATAAATAAATGTTTTCATTTATAATAGCAACCATGGTCATGGTGTCTCTTCACACCGATAAAAACCATAACTTAAACAGAATCAAAGAGAAAACAGACACTAAGGAACAAAACACCCACCCAAGAAAAACAAAACCAGATGTCAGCATATAGAATTATAATTTCCCCAATCTTAGATACCTAGAAGTCAGTATAGAAACAAAATCAATAACAGTCAGGACAATGTGTCTCCATAGGAGCATAACAACCCTAACACAGAAGTCCCTAAATATTTCAATATAGCCAAAACATGAATTAAAGACCTTGAAAAGATTTTATGAATATGATAGAGATATTTAAAGAGAAAAGAGATCAATCCCTGAAGAAAATCTATGAAAACACAAACAGTGGAATGAAATGAACAGAACAGTTACAAAATTGAAAAAGGAAATATAATGAATAAAGAAAACCAAATTGAAGGATATATGAAAAAGAAAAAATTTAGGAAATCAAACAGGAACTACAGATGCAATTGTCACCAACAGAATGCCTCAGAGAATCTCGAGCATCGAAGGCATGATAGAAAAAATGGTTACATTGGGAAGAAAATTTTATACCTAAAAACTCATCGCAAAATAACATCCAGTAAACCTTGTTCCCTAGCAAAAAAAATCAAATCTAAGAATGATAAGAGTAGAGGAAAGAAGAAATGAAAACACAGATCAAAGCCACAGAAAATAATTTTTACGAAATCACAGAAGAAAATTTAATAAACTTAAAGAAGGAAATGGTTATTAAAGGACATAAAGCATACAGAAAACCAAGTAGAATGGACGAGAAAAGAAAGTCTCCTTTGCATATAATCAAAACAGTACACTTACAGAATAAAGAATATGAAAAGCTGTAAGGGAAAAGAAAACAAATAACCTATAGAATTAGACATATTAGAATCATGCCTGATCCCTCTAAGAAGAATCAAAAAGCCAGAAGGCCTACAATAAATGTTCTACACACTATAAGAGACCTCAAATGCAAGCCCAGACTACTATACTTAGTAAAATTTCAATTGCTATAGATGGAGAAAGGAAGACATTCCCTGACAAAGCCTAATTTAAGCACTATCTACAAATCCAACCTCACAGGAGGTACTGGAAGTTAAACTCCACATTAAAAATGTTAACCACATCCAAGGAAACACAGGGAATAAGTAATCCAAGTCACTAAAATAAAACGAAATGAAACACACACACACATCCAGAATAGAAATCTCATTTGTCATTGATATCTCTCAACATCAACAGTCTCAATCTCCAATATAAAAGACACAGAATAACAGAACTGATATAAAAACAGGACCCAAGAAACATACCTTAACCTCAAGAGTAAATATTAGCTTAGGCCAAGGGGTTGGAAAAGATATTCAAGGCAAATTGTCAGATCAGCTTAATATTAATTATAAATCACTGGAAAATAGCTTAGACTTGTTAGTAACTAACTTTTATAACCTAAATTAATCCATATTTCTTTTTTTTAATTGTTTTTATTTTTTATTAATATATGTAATCCACTATTAACAAACAGAGTAACAAAACTCACATGGTCATCTTCTTATCAGATACTGAAAGGATTTTTGAACAAATTCAATACCCTTTCATGATAAAAATCCATGAGAGATTAGAGGTACTAGGGATATTACTGAACATAATAAAGGGAGTTTATAACAAGCCTATAGCCAACATCAACTTAAACGGAGAGAAGCTCAAAGCAGTTTTAGTAAAATCAGTAACAAGAAAAGATAGTACACTTCCTTCATTCATATTCAATATACTACTTAGCTGGAGAAATAAGGTATCTAAAGGAAATCACGGGATACAAATTGGAAAGGAAGAAGTCAAAGTATATTTATTTGCATGATAGTATAAATAAATACCCCAAATGTACACCAGAACAATCCTACAGCTGATAAACATCTACAGTAAAGTAGTTGGATATAAAATTAGCTCAAAAAATCAGTAGGCTTGCTAGATACAAATGCAAAAATTGTCTCAGAAAGAAATTAGGGAAACAACAACTTCCATAATAGCCTCAAATAACACAAAATACCTTGGGGGTATCTCTAAGCATGTAAATAAAAGATTTGTGTAATAAAACCTTAACTCATTGAAAAAAATAAAGAAGGTATCAGAAGACAGAAATACTTCTCATGCTCAGAGATAGGAAGAATAAATACAGTAAACAGAGCCATCCTATCAAAAGTTTTCTGCATATTTAAAGCAATTCCCATGATAATTCCAAAACAATTCTTCATAGATATTGAAAGGACAGTCCTCAATTTCACATGAAAACACACACACACACACAAAACAAATAAACAAAAAAGAAAGAGGATAGCTAAAAAATTATGTTTAAAGAATTCCTAGAGGTATATCATCTTCTATTTCAAGTTACATTACAAAGCTATAGTAATAAAAAAACAGCATCACATTGACACAAAATTAGACAAATCATAAATCCACATACCTATGGATAAGTGATTTTTTATAAAGAAGACAGAAATAAATATTGGATAAATAAAAGAACCTTGAGCAAAAGGTGCTGGTCCAACTTGATGCCTGCATGTAGAAGAATGCATAAAGATCTATTCTCATCACCCTTTTTATTAGCACAAAAATAAGCTCAAACCGACTATAAAAAATCAACATAAAACCAGAGATACTGAATCTGATAGGAGAGAACTGGGGAAATAGCTATGAATTAATTCTCACTGGAGTATTTTTGAATAGAACATTGATAGTGCAGATGCTGAAATCAACCCTTTAAAAAATGGGTTCTCATGAAATTGAACACCTTCTGTAAGGCAAAGGACAATATCATTTGGACAAACTAAAGAATGGAAAATGCTTACTATCAACTCCATATCTGATAGAAGACTAATACATAATAAATAAATAACTAAAAACATAGATATAAAGCAAAACAAATAATCCAACTAAAACCAGGGTATAGATCTAAGCAGAGAATTCTCAATAGAAGAAACTCAAAGAGCTGAAAAACACTTAAGAAATGTTCAACATCCTTAGTCATCAGGAAAATGCAAACTAAAGTTACTTTGAGATTTTATCTAACACTTCTTAGAATGTCAAAGATCAAGAAAAGAAGTACAGCTCATACTGAAGAGGCTATGGAGAAAGAAAAATACTTACACTTTGCTGATGGGAGGGTATACTTGCACAGTCACTGTGGAAATCTACATGTCATTTCCTCAGAAAGAAGGGCAGCCATATACCTCAATATCCAACCATATCATTCTTGGGTATATACCCAAAGATACTTCAACTAGCCACAGAGACGTTTGCTCAACTATGTTCATTGTTGCTCTATTCATAATATCCAGAAAGGAACCTAAATGTCCCTCAACAAAAAAAAAAAAATGAATGTAAAAAAGGTAGTACATTTACATAATTAATATTACTCAACCTTTATAAAAATGACATCTTGAAATTTGCAGACAAATATGAGAACTAAGAATCTTGTTCTGAGTGAAGTATCCCAGACAGACTAATATGTTATTTGCTTCTATGTTAGTGTTCGTTGTTAAGTAAATGATAACCAAGCTATGCAAAACCTAGAACCACGGAGGGTAGATATAAAGGGAACAGATGAATCTCTTTGGGAAATGAAAACAGAATAGTCATGAATGGAAAAAGGTGCTAGAATGGGAGGATCAAGTGGAGAGGGGGAGGGGAAACAGGGTTGTTGGAGAGAATACTGAGAGAGACAGCTAAAATTAAGGGGCATTTGAAAAGTAATATAAAAACCTAATAAAGAACAAACTTCTTAAAATATATACATACATGGAAACAATCTAAATGAAATCACCAAATAATGCAGGATACTGAGCCCCAACTGGCCATCTCTTGTCACCAAACAAAGCTTCCAGTACTGAGATGGGGGTTACATGTAATTGAGATTTTGTCCGAAGGGTCCAATGAGAATCCCCAAACCACCCAGGCTGTTACCATGACTGTAGTTTGCTCTCCACAAACTGACATCAAAGCACCATTGCTAAAGACGACACCTACATAACTCATTGAACATGGTGATGTCCAACTGTTGTCTGCATAGAGTCTTCATCCCTATCTTCCAGAGAAATGTAAACACCAGGCCAGTCAGAACCCTTTATCTACAATGGTGTAATACCTGAAATATATGTTAGGGCAGTGGTGCCACAAATCTCATGGGAGTAACCAAACAATAATTGATTTGGCTTACGGTCCACTCTACAAGAGAGAACTCATACATAACATTGTTAGGGTTACCAAGAACCTGACACTGGTAGCCCAAGGACCTAGGGAAAAACCAAATAAAAGAGGTTAGAAAAAAAAGGAAAAATAAACTTACTTTTGATAACATTCTGCTATACTTATTGACAAGTTACTTGTTCAGTCATCATCAAAGAAGCTTCCTCTTGCTGCAAATGAAAACACATATGGAGACCTACATCCAGACATTATGGTAAAAGAGACAGGAAGAACTTGGAATACACATCCCTAAATGGTATATCTCCATCAAATACCTTCCCTCGGAACTCAGAAAACCTATGGAAGAGGAGGAGTAGAGAGTATAAGAGCCAGAGGGCAAATAGCACAACAAGACAAAAGGCCCTCCATAGCAACATAAGCTATGGCAGTATGCACAGGTCCTGCTGGGCTCCACACCAGGGCGTCTGCACTTATAGAATGGCCTCCAAATTAGTGTTTTTATGGAACTCCTAAGTGTGTGAACTAGTGGATCTCTGATACTTATGTCTTTTTTTCACTCTATTCCTTCTGTTGGTTTGTCTTGTTCAACTTGGATATGACAGTTTTTGTTGTATTTTATTATATTTTATTTTGCTATACTTGAGAAAATGGAAGGAAGGAAGGAAGGAAGGAAGGAAGGAAGGAAGGAAGGAAGGAAGGAAGGAAAGAAAGAAAGGAGGAAGGGAAGGAAGAGGGAAGTGAAGGAGTGAGAGAGGGAGGAAGACCTAGTCAGTATGGAGAAGGCTAACAATGGAGCAGTCATTATACCTTCTGGGAGAGGGAAAATCAGTTTTCCCCAATGGAAATAAATTGCATGTATCCACCACTTCAGGATGAGCCTCGTATTCTTAAGTAGATAACCAACATGTAATGGACTCCATACTTTTGGTGTGTGCTTTGATTTGGTAACTGTTTAGTTTTTGATTTTTAATTTTGGGTAGTGATTTACTTTTAATTTATTGGTTTTGAGGGGTTTGCTGTATTGGGTTTTGTTTTTGAGAAAGAACTTAAAGTTAGGTTGGATTGGAGGGAGAGAGGAAAGGATATGGTAGGGCTTGGGGAGGAAAAATATGATCAAACTATATTTAAATTTTATAAAGTATTAAATATTATATATAATATATTAATAAAACATATAAAATATTTAATAAAATAAATTATTTGCCAGTAAGAGTCTAAAAAATAATGAAAATAAATAATAAAATTTCAAGTAATTTTTGAAATATCAAAAATTGAACTTAAGGGTCATAATAAAATTTAGAACATTTTTCTTCACATTTACCAAAACTATAGCCTCACCTGACATTCATTTTCTTACAATATCTATGACTAATTCTTTCCTGTATCCCCCTTGACTGGACACTCTGAGAAGTGTTACTTGGTTTTATAAGTTACTAGTGGAAAAATTAGAAGTATTTGATAGTGGATGTTTTATTTAAATATCAGAAGCATTGATTACCAAATTTCATTATGGATATCTTCTTTAGTGAAATTTTAGGTATAATATGGTCATGTTGAAGATATGAGGGTCCAGAGCATTACCACCTAGATTTATTTTTCAAATTAAATACAACTACTCTCTATGAAGATAGGTCCCTATGGAATCTTAGAAGTATTTCTTGATTTGTACATCTACCATAGATAATATTAATTTAATAGTGTATTTCAAAATTTCTAAAATTTCTAAATATAGAAGTAAAAGATATTATTTCTGAAAAGATAAATTAATGAGTTTTACAGACCTCTTTTTTTCTTTATAAGATGCTGCAAGATAAAGTATGAAAGCAAGAAAGAATGTAAACCTTAGATTAGCAAAAAGTGAGTTCATTTCCCATAGAAGAACTTAATGACATTAGATAACTTAAAATACCTAAAAACCAATCATTTATAATATAAGAAATTTAATATGTTTTAGGAGCCTTCTTACCTGTTTAAAACATAACACCTTTGTGGCGGTTAGAATATATTGCTTTTATTTCTCATACTTCATAGTAGATGTGTGTACTCTTACACCAGATCCCAAACTGAATATCCCTGTTGCAGCATTCTTTATCTCAGTACCAGAGATCTACTGCCATGAATACACTGTGCTACAATTACAATACCATAGCTGACTGCTGCATTTTAGTATGTTCATGAGTTTAAAGGACAGTAGTTAAAATGGGGGGTGGGTGTTATGCTCTTACCCTGCTCACCCTGTCTGGAAGTTCAATGGTACTAGATGATAGAAGGGTAGATCAAGATATAGATAGATAGATAGATAGATAGATAGATAGATAGATAGATAGATAGATATAGATATTTATAGATATATATAATTATCAAGATAATATATATTATATATAATGTATATAATATATGAGGTGTGTATATACATATATTAGATGATAGAATCTGTTGTTGTCTTGAAATATATGATATGTAGATAGAGAGATGATAGGTAGATAATAGATAGATAGATAGATAGATAGATAGATAGATAGATAGATAGATGAGAGAGAGAGAGAGAGAGAGAGAGAGAGAGAGAGAGAGAGAGAGGATACAGAGATCTTAGGATACATTGCCTTCATAAAAGTGGGTACAAAAATTGAAAATAATGTATTCTAAGGTCTCTATATAGACAAAGAAATTTACAATAAAACAATAAAACTGTTTAATGAATTTCCGTTGTATTTTATAATATCTACATTTAAAAAGTAAAATATTATTTCAAAAGAGATAAGAAAAGGGAAAGAAAACAACACAAAAACATTCTGTTAGTTTCAGTTGATAATACAGTTCAGAGTTATGAGAGGGAACCTCAACTGGGGATTTTCTTGACCATTATGGTCTTTGGACAACCCTATGGAGCATTTTCTTGATGGCTGATTAATATAGGTGGTGATTATTATACCTCACAATGAATGATGCCACTCCTAGGTAAGTAGTTCAAGGTTATGTAAGAAAGCTTGCTAAGCAAGGAAGCAAGCCAGTAAGCAGCATTTCTCAATTGTTCCAGCCTCTGATTCTTCTTAAGTTTTTGTCCTGGATTCACTCCATAAACTGAAATCCTAAACCTTATAAAACTTTTCTTCCATTAAGTTGTTTGGCCAGTTTGTGCTGAATAGTTGCATGTCAATTTGACATAAGCTAGAGTCATTGGAGAGAAAAGCTGCATCCAGTAGGACATCTACTTAGTGATGTTGGAGAGCCCAGCCCACTGTGGGTGGGGTTTCTCCAGAGCTACTTTAGAAGCCACACTGAGCAATCCATGAGAAACAAGGCAGTAAGAAGTACCCTATCATGGTCTCAGAATGAACTCCTTCAACTCAGTTTCTGCTCTGTTTGAATTCTCATCCCAAATTCCTTCAATTACAAACAGTGGTGATGTAGAAGTATGAGCCAAACAAATCCTTTCTTCTCCACTTTGGTTTGTATCATGGTATTTCACTGAAGCAATAGACAGTATAAGACAGACGTTTTTTATTCGCAACAGCAAAAGAATAGAACAAATCTGTGGTGGTTTGAATAAGAATGAGCCTCATAGGCTCATATATTTGAAGGTTTAGGAATTAGGGAGTGACACTACTCCCTAAGCAATAAGAGATATGTATGGCCTTGTTAGAGTGAGAGCGACCTTGTTGAAGGAAGTATGTCACTGAGGATAGGCTTTGATGTCTCAAAAGTCCAAGCCAGGCTCAGTGGCTCTCTCTATTGCTCCTGTCTGTGGATCTGATTGTAGAACTCTCAGCTACTTCTCCAGAACCATGTCTGTCTTCATGCTCCTATACTTCCATTATAATAATGAACTTAACCTGTAAAACTGTAAGCAAGTCTCAATTAAATATTTTTATTTGTAAGAGTTGTAATGGTTATGGTGTCTCTTCACAGTAAGAGAACAGTAGCCAATACAAAATCCTAATCAAAAATAATGAGGGGAAGAGTCTAAAAGCAATAATGTGTATTTGGTACAAAGAGAAAATAATGTTAAACTTGAAAAGATTATCAAATATCTTAAATGTAAATAATCTAAGTACCTCAATTTAAAATTCAAAGGTTATTTGGGAGAATATATTAACAAAGCTAACTTTATACTTCTCCACATAGAAAAAAAGTATTAAAAATTCTGAAAACAAGTTTAAGATTAAATAAAAATGTAAATACTGGTCCATAATTATAAAAATTTAAGTATAAAGCTCTAGTCATATTAAGTAAAGTGAACTCTAAGTGAGACAGCATTTTCAGAGAAAAGAAAATTCTGCAGTAATAGTGAATATTACTAGTTTAAGATTACTTTTAAAAATATAAAATTGTTTGAAATTAATACTGTAGTAAAAATAGCAAAATCACCAGAAAAAGCAAGTAAAGATAAGCCAGACAGTTTTTAATGGTTAACAAGGGTAAAAAAGAGGAAAAGGACAGTGACTTACATGTTGACCTAGTACATATTTTTCATTTTAGGCCTTGCTTTAGCTTTAAGCATTGCACTTAACTTTGTTGCCAAATTTAAAAGTATAATATGCCCAAGCAAGGATACAGAAGAAAATACAATAGTACTTTTTATTACAAATCTCACAAAATAGAGCAATGGGTCTGTACATCAGCTGCCACAGTACTTACCTAGAATGAACCAAATGAACTGCTAGTGACGATTTCTTGTACCTGTAATCCAAGCACTAAGGTTTATGGAGAGGACAGGAGAGACAGAAAGAAGGACAATGAGTTCAATGGCAGCCTTGCCACAGGGTTTAATGACAAACTGAACTACATAAAAACCTGTTTCATATAAAATGGGGGACTTTATTATCTCACAGAGCAACTCAGAACTTTCCTTTATGTCAAGATGTAAAAGATTATTAGTTACATTTTTAAGTGTCAAATTTTTTGTATACTTTGAATCATATTATTTCATTTATTTATGGGCTGCAGTGTAATGATTTAATATATTTATACAATGTAGGATGATCATCATAACAGAAAAAAGGACAATTCATGTTTTCTAAAACAGGAATTATTCCTTTATGCTAAGAATCTTTGAATTCCTCTGTTTTCAATCTGTATATAACATCTAATAATCTATCAGTCATTCAGCATTGCTGACATTTATCAAAACTCCCACAGTTTATTTTAGCCTATCTTTGTAAAACCTATTGATACCTGTTCTGTTCTGACACACTAGCTATCTTAGTATTCAGGGCTTCTGCCACTTAATTTAATAATCCCAGCTCTGTGTTACCACAAATGCTGGATTTGAATATGGATAATAAAATATGGCACATTTATACAGTGGAATGTTATTCACCTGCTAAAATTAAAACTATAAAATATGTGGGTAAATAGAGCTACAAAAAGTTTTTCAGAGTTAAGTAATACAGTCTTCCAAAGACAAATATTGTATGTATTTATTTATATGTGGATGTCAACTTTAAGCCTTCAATAGACATGCTACAATCCATATTACCACAGAGGTTAGGTATAGAATAAGGGACTAGAGGAAGGGTAAGCTCTCCCAAGGAAGGAAAATAGAATACTGAGCTATGGAGAGTAATGGGGCAGAAGAACTGGAGCGGGAGGATTTAACTGGGACTAAGGAGGAGGATGAGGGAAAAGTATAGGAAGGACAACAAACACTAAGGTCCATCTGAGGGATCATATGAAAACCTACTAATGTAGAAAGGTTTTAAACATGGAAGAAGTCTAAATGGAGTCATCAAATAACAGAGAGAAAGTGGCCCAACTAGACATCTTTCACCATCAAGAGAAAACTTCAAAACCGTGAATACTTAAATCTAGTTGAGTCATTGGCCAAAGGAGCCCCATGGACATCACTAAACAACTCAGGCTATCTCTACAAATTATTCATTAGGCCCTGTTGCTGAAGAGAATATTTGCATATTTTATTGAATATGGACAAATTGAGTTGATCCTTAAAAAGAATCTTTATCTTTATGTCACTGGAAGGCGCTCCACACATCATCAGATGAGAAATGGGAAGACCAACCTAGCTACAAGCCCTTCATTCTACAACAGTGGTTTGCTGCATAAAACCCTAGTGCAGTAGTGTCACAAACGTCATGGGAGCTAACAACCATTCTCCGATTGGATTAAAGATACACGCCATCAGATAGAATCCTTGCCTGAGACCACTCAAGTAGACAAACTTTGTGTCTGTCTGTTTATGCCCCATTGTGTGTTTCACTATAATATGTTATTGTGTACCTACACTTTAAAGCCCTCAGCTCATCAAATTCACAAAACTATTTAAAACTTGGATTGTATCTGGTCTGTCTCCACCAAGTAGTGTCTTTCCTTAGATGCTATAATGCCATGAAGCAAGACCTTCATCTCTTATTTATAACTTATTTTATCAATGTTTAGTGCTCTGTCTTAGTGAATCACTAACTTAGCACCTGTTTTACTTATCATCTAGGTCTCATCTCCCTGTATTTAATTGCCAGATAAATATTTTATGTCTTTTATGGTATTAAAAATACTCCAAATAAATTAATTAGATTGTCTTTGTGGCATTTTGTCTGTATAATACCAATTTAATTTTCTCATATTAAATTATTCAATACCCACCTGACACTTTGTTGAATAGAATATAAAGCTACTTAAATTTTTATTGCAGGTGCTAAAAGGTATGTAAAGGCAACATGAATTGATTTTATTTAATTTTAAACTAGCATGCTGAATTATTTTAAGCAGATGAACTACTGAAACTACACATCCCTTAAATCACAACTTTGCTGAATCTATCTTCTTTATGGTAAAAAAAAAACTCAGAAAAGGACCAAAAAGTGACGTTCTGATATAAAATATGGCTTTTGGTTGGAAGATAATTTTCAATAATTTTTGTATTTGCTGAGTTTCTGAAAAATATGTCACACATTATTTTTATCATGGTGTTATTTGGATTTATACTAATATGCCCTGAAAACAAGACTGAACTTAAAACTGTATTCAGAAACTTATTTGTATCTGAGTATTTATAATTGCTTCAAGATATATCTGAGGTATTTAGCTTACATTTACTCCACACTGAAAATCTATATCATTTATTAACACCATTTAATAGTATCTAATGATATTTGTTTTTTAAACATTTAATGAAGAATGTGATTCAGGTCATTGGAAGATGTTCACTTTTCTCCTGGCTTAGATTTGTTCAACATTGTCAAGATCACTGAGGCTTGAGAATCAAATTCATAAGCGAGTGCTTAACAGCACTTTAAAAATAAAAGTGATTTTTGAATGCATAAAAATGTTTAATTAGACCTTTAAATGTCTAGTGGCAAAACCGCTGATCTTTTGAACCTTCTGTTGATAGCCATCTTAATGTAACTCAAAACATTGGTCACATAATTATTTGGCTGTATTCCAGTGCATGCATTAAAAAAAAAAAGCTAGAATATTGACTTTTATTTCAACTCCTCTGGGTGGTAATAGAATTTTCAGCAGTTGAGAAATGCATTATATTTCAGTCAGTCAGAGCATTCCTGTCACTTTTGTTATTTGAACTCTACTAAGGAAAGTAAACATGGTCATCTTGTTTGCAATTGCAAAATATCTACATCTTCTCCCATTTCCCACATAGCTCTAGTTAAGCTTTTCTAATAGTTTTCTTTCCTGTCAAGATATCCATGCCAGGAAAACAGTAGTGAAGATGAAAGGTAATGAATGCATGCAGACTGCATCCTTAACACTGAAGCTGCCTTCCCCGAGTCCCTTGCTAGTGTATTTTATGCAGGATGGACTCAGTCTGTGGCACATCTGTCCTCAGATTTGCCCACACTCTCTTGCTTATCTCCCACCTGACTGCAGCTCACAAAGCCTTGTGAGTAGGTTCAGCATAAACGCAGACTGTTACCTCAAGCCAGAAAAGGATTTTTGAAGTGCTCTGCTATCTGCTGATAAAGGAATTCTCAGGCTTTCAATCTTACATTATTTATGTGCTACACAGTCCATGGAGGAAATGAGCTGCCATAGTATTAAGGATGAGATAATAAATTCTTTAGCTTTAAGGTAACAAAATAAAAAGGCTATGGCCTGTCTCTAATAATCTCTTGTGAAAAAGGTCAATAACTACCAGAGAAAGAGAAAGCTTCAAGTCTATTACGGAATAAAACTTTAATTTGAAAAAATTTAATTTTGTATTCTGTCAACAAAGACTGGTTCTGAAATGATGGTATTAATATAATGCTTAGCCATGGAATAAATAGTGATCAAATATATGATTCAGACACTATAGGCTTTACTCAAATATTTCAAAAAATGAGTCAAGACTACCAGTCTTTACATTTTTTAAAGATCAGTTATATACTGATTATAGAATTTTCCACTAATACTAAATATTGCAATAGTGTGGCAGAAGATATTGGGTACTAAAACAAAACAAAACAAAAAACCCTAGAATTAAAATAAGCCCAATGAATTAAAAAACCTTTTAAATCTAGAAATAGAAAAATTGAAACAGATCAATTTTGATATTAAGAAACAAATACCCAGCCAGACATGGTGATCAAACAAACAAACAAACAAAAAGAAACCTATAATCCTGGAACTGAAAAAGTGAAGACAGAAGTACCAAAAGTTCAAGGTTTCTCATGGCTACATTCTGAGTTTAAAGCTAGTCTGAGATACAAGAGACACCCTCTTTCTCCAGTCTCAAAACACCAACAAGAAGAAACAAACATACTCATTTTAAATTACATTTCACAATGGAAAATTTCTCTAAGAACTGACATTAACATAGCTCTGTATCTCCACATATGAGTTAAAATTGTCTTTAAGTTTCCAACACCCAGTGCAGTTTGCACTGTTGATGCCTCAAAGGATTATGTGCATACATAGATAACTTCACACACTAGTTTATGAAGTAAAATATGTCACAAGACCTCCACTGCATCTGAGAGAGGAGAGAAAGCTAGCTTTACCACATGGGCTATACTAAAATTTTCATTTATTAGACTTCCTTATTGCATGTGAAAAGGACATGTGCATGGTATGGTATGTGTGTTGAAGTCAGAAGACAATTTTTTTTTTTACTTATTTATTTATTTTTATTCTTTTTTAATTAAAATTTCCACCTGCTCCCCATTTCCCATTTCCCTCCCCTCCTCCCAAATATTGCCCTCCCCCCACTTCCCTCCCCCTATCCCCACTCCTCTTCTCCTCCCCCCACTCCATTCCCCCTCCCTCTCGATACTGAAGAGCAGTCCAAATTCCCTGCCCTGCGGGAAGACCAAGGTCCTTCTATCTACGTCCAGAAAGGTGAGCGTCCAAACAGGCTAAGCTCCCACAAAGCCAGTTCATGTATTAGGATCGAAACCTAGTGCCATTGTCCTTGGCTTCTCATCAGTCTTCATTGACCGCCATGCTCAGAGAGTCCGGAATCAACCCATGCTTATTCAGTCCCAGACCAGCTGGCCTTGGTGGGCTCCCAATAAATCAGTTCCACTGTCACAGTGGGTGGGTGCATCCCTCGTGGTCCTGATTTTTTGCTCATGTTCTCCCTCCTTCTGCTCCTCATTTGGACCTTAAGAGCTCAGACCGTTGCTCCACCCCAAGATCCAGTAATACCACTATTGGGAATATACCCAAGAGATGCCACATCAAATGACAAAAGTATCTGTTCAACTATGTTCATAGCAGCATTGTTTGTAATAGCCAAAACCTGGAAACAACCTAGATGCCCTTCAATGGAGGAATGGATGAAGAAAGTGTGGAATATATACATATTAGAGTACTACTCAGCAGTAAAAAACAATGACTTCTCGAATTTTGCGTGCAAATGGATGGAAATAGAAAACACTATCCTGAGTGAGGTATCCCAGACTCAAAAAGAGGAACATGGGATGTACTCACTCATAATCGGTTTCTAGCCATAAAATAAAAGACATTAAGCATATAATGTGTGATCCTATAGAAGCTAAATAAGAAAGTGAACCCAAAGAAAATCATATAGTCATCCGCATGGAGAGGGGGAAGTAGACAAGATTCCAGGGCAAAAACTGGGAACTTGCGGGTGAGGTGGCATGGGGCAAAGGGGAAATGGGATGAGAAATATGAGAAGGGGAGGATGGGAGGAGCTCGGAGGATTGGGATGGTTGGGATATAGGAAGGATGGATACGGGAGCAGCGAAGTATATATCCTATCTAAGGGAGCCATCTTAGGGTTGGCAAGAGACTTGACTCTTGAGGGGTTCGCAGGTGTCCAGGAATATGTCCCCAGCTGGTACCTTGGGCAACTAAGGAGAGGGAACCTGAAATGACCCTATCCTATACTGATGAATATCTTGCATATCACCTTAGAACCTTCATCTGGCGATGGATCGAGGCAGAAGACAATTTTTAGGACACAGTTCTTTCCTTATACCATGTGAGTTCTGGGGAATCAAGCTCAGTTCATTAGATTTGGGAGGCAAGCCCTTTAATCTGATGACTCATTTCATCAGTTCAAGGTACACTTTTTGACCCTTGAAAATACATAGCTGTTCCACTCTGTCTATATTTTTATACTTTTATTTGTAACCAATTACTAGATTCTTTCTTGTGAAACCTACCCAGTTGTTTTGATTTGTGACTTTTGTCAGAATGACATACTGAATCTCAGTGACAGACAAAAAAAGTGGATCTTGGATTATATATTTATTTGTTTAATTCAAGCTGCATATAATACATAATAAAAGATGAGATGATTTCACAAATTAAAAACACTGTTAATAGTAACATTGGTGACAAAGCAATATATAGTTATCAGAAACATATAAAAGTGTCAATTTTACCAGGAACCCAAAATGAGTTTTTGGGTATGGATGAGGATAAAGTGGTCAGTCCCACAAGACATAAATTAAAAGGAAAGAATTTTGGATGGATTCTTCTTGCCTAGTATTAGAAGGCAATATTATTCTGTCACTGAAATTTAGATGAGAACTTATAGAATGAATCCTTATCTTAGATAATTCAGGAACATAGTATACTGTATGGTAAAGATGTTTTAGCAACACCATAACAGAAATATTCTCAAAATGGTAGGCTTGCTTTCTGGAACCTTGTTCCAAAGCACAACAAGATCTTTATATCATAGCCTTGATATTGACATCAATACTGGAAGGGAAGAATAAGTGTATATCTTAACAATTATACTGTTACTACTGTGTGATTTGAATGAGAAAAGTCCTCTAAAAGGCTCCTTTATTGAGCATAATATGCAAGATTCAGCAGTGTTTATAGGTGATGAGTGCAGGGAGATAATTGAACACATGGACACTGTTCTCATCAATGAATTAATTAACTGATGGGTTTATAATTCCATGGGCAGTGATAGAATTTTAAAAGGTCGATCCTAGTTGAAGGGAGTGGATCTTTGACCATGAGCATTAAGAAACTGTATCATGTCTTTGATTCTTTCTTCTCTCTGTTATTCTTGCTGGCATCCATGTGGTCTATTTGTCACTATTTATCATAGAAACCATGCTGTATGAGCCCTGTCACCCTGAATGTATCTACTCTCCTCTTACCTCAAAAGTTCTGCAGGGCTAAAGAATGGTTCATAATATTGCCTTGAAGTAACATTTTTTTCTACTAAATGAAGAACTTGAAGGATTAACCTTCACAAAATCTAAGTATGCCTGCTGTTTTCCATATCCAAGCAATTTAATTATTAATAATCACTCTAAATTGGTAAGTCAATTTATATAGGAGACTGAGTGCTGGGTATATTAGTTCTGTGACTGGAACAATGTATATCTTCATTGCATAGACCACATATACATAACTACAGTGTTGATAAAGCTTCAGGTCATTGTATCTGGACAACAGGCTATAATGTTAATTATAGCACCCCCATCTTTCATCTAGGAACAATGATCAAGATGATCCAACTGCTCACTTGCCTGAACTACTATTAAATTTGAGTCACCTTTAAAGCATAAGCCTACACCAATTTTCACATCTCATTCAAAAGAGAGTAAATACTTATTATGAACGCAATTTTATAATTGATTTTATAAGCATTGATTTTAACTTTAAGGCTTTGTATTATTGAATTATTAAAGTTATGCACATAAAAGGTAATTTCCTAACCTAAGGAAAAGAATTAAAGGAAAAGTTCCCAGGGAAACATCGATATGAATATCAAGGATTTAATTTCTGACCAAATAGGTACCATTTTTCATTAAGATTAACTTCTGCATAGTAGGTACACATATACTATTTTAAACTGAACATGCTTATCATAAATTAAAATTCATTTTTAAATTGCTATGTAAATTTAATCCTACCAAGATGCCATAGAATGAAAATTTTCAAAATTTCCAAAGCCCTAATCCCCAATGTCATTGTATTTGAAAGGGTCTGTACATAGACAAAACTAAAGAAGGCCTCATAACTGTGGCCTTAATATTACAGGACTGATGGATAAGAGGTAAATGAAACTTCAGGTTTACTTCTTTTCCTGCCCTTCCTTTCTCTTTCCTCCCCTGCCTTTCTTTTCTTTTCCCTTCACTTCCCTCCCTGCTTATCCCTTATTTCTCCTTTTATTCAATTATTCTACCCAGTTTCTGTCTCCACTCCTCATCCTCATTCTTCTTCCCTTTCATTTTTGTCTCTTGAACTCTCTTCCCTTTTTCTCCTCCTCTCCCCTGTTCTTCCCTTCCCTTACTTCTATGAGTTTCCTCTCCTCCTCTTTTATTTTACCATCAGTTTTCTGACTCTCCACAGCTCTCTCCCTCTAATTTTCTCTTTTCTTATCCAGGGAAACAAAAGCCACATGAAAACACAGGATTTGAAAGTGGTCAAATAATAAACCAGTAAGAAGTCTGTCTAAAGTGATCTCTTTTTGCACCTTGATCCTGAATGTTGAGCATCTAAAGCCATGGGAAATAAAGATGTGTTGTCTGTGGCATGCATTTTGTGATACATATGTAGGGCTGAAAAGACAGACACAGAAGATGCAGGTTCTCTTCCATGTCTTAAATCATAGGCAATTCCAAAAAGTTAAGCAAAATTTTTTTCTTTGCTATAAAGTCCTCAAATCTCATTAATGTCATTGCTCTGTCTCAATCATATTTCACAACTACTGAGTATAGCTATAACAGTGACCCACAACTTGATTCCACAATTCTAGCATAGAAAAAACCCATCATACGTATTTTACATCTTGTGATAGATGGATGGAAATTATGAGAAACAAGCTGTTTCTTTAAGCTTCTGCAATTTGGAAATTATCTACTCTATTTTTCCATACAAGTCACTAGCAAAGTAAGCCATAGGAACACTTTTCATATCAAAAGATTGGATGGCAGCTGGGGTAATGTGAGATTCCCCTCTGTAGGCTATGAAATGTTTTATTACAATTGGTTATTAAAGAAGGTGTTTCAGCCAATGACTTAGTAGAGTAAAGCCAGGTGGGAAATCAGAACAGAGATATAAAGGGAAAGTAGGCAGAGTCAGAGAGACACCATGTAGCTGCCAAAAAAGAAAGACACCAGCTGCCAGTAGGCCACAGCCTCATGGTGATTTGTAGATTATTAGAAATGGGTTAATTTAAAATGTAAGAGTTAGCTGGAAATATGCACATCTATTGGTCAAACACTTTTGTAATTAATATAGTTTCCATGTGATTATTCAGGTCTGAGCAGCTGGGAAATAAAGGAACAGTCTCCATTTACAAAATGGCACCCAACATTCATCTAACATGGCCTGCCACTTATTTCAGGTCAGGGTCCTTGTACACCTACTCATGGTTAGGAGGAAAGTAGGACATTAATCAAGAGTGCAACAGCAGCTTCCTGGGCAACTTCCAGATAGAGTCTGCTAGGAGTTCATAGTCAGGAGAGCATGACAGATGCCTGCTGCCATACATAAAGATATTTCCAGGTCCTGTGCTGCATGGTAGATTTAGCTTTTACTCAGATAAAAAGTGTTTTTGTGGTACATGCTCCTTCCCAGAGTTGAGGTGGTGAATGCCGCTCCTACCTGGTAGCTCTGAGCTGGAAGTAAATGTACCTCTGCCATATTGAAAGGCTGAGACAGGTAGATCCAGCATCCAGGGCTGCTGTGACCACACTGCTTACCACTTTAAAATGTTCTTTGTCAGAAAAGTATTTTAGATATGCAATAAGACAGATTCAGACTTAACACACTTCTAAACAAGACAATATATGTTCAAAAAATGTTCATAGGCTTGGGAGAGAGAAGAAAAAAGAGTTTAGACAGTTTAAAACATCAAAAAAGTCTTTAAAGAGACAATAAAAGTAATATAAATGAGTATAGACAGACATAGATTAAAGGAGTAAAAGTAATAAAAATGGCATGTAAAGATGGAAAATACAGAGTCTGGATTATATACATTATTGTGCTTTCTTTTTTGATTGTGAATGAACTATATACAGAGTGACATTTCATTGTATGGGCTGCTAAGTTAGATCAACATATATATTTTAAATGTACTTTGACTTCAAAATTTGGATCTAAAGATATGTTGGCTTGAAAAAGAGGTTCTGCTTTTGTTTCCACAGAGGACAAGAAAGCTGCAGGTTACTTGCTGGCTAATACAATTTGATCAATCAAGACCACTGAAGCAATGACTAAGATGGTCCAACATCCAAGACAGCTCAGGACTGCTGACTGAGATGGATCTACCACACAGGATGCCCCATGAAAGACCTGATTAACAGTGCTCCCAATCAGCAGGAAATATTCTAGAGAACAATGCCCAAAATTCCTAAATGATTGCTTATAAATGTTTGTTTACATTTAAAGGGGAATATGATACAGAGATCATATCAAGAGGTTGGGTGGGGTTGGGGGATAATCATTGCACTGGGGAATGGAGTCAACCTGCAGCTATCCTGCCAAAGAAGCAGATAAAACAAAAAGGTCTCAATAAGGACAAGAATAGTACCATCTAAATTCAAATCCACTTTCCTACAATGTTCACATAGAAGAGATCATTAAATACATGTAGGAATATTATAACACTATAAAAGAATGAAGGTAATAATCACAAAGTGATGTTATGATAGAAACATATTTGATGAAAAATAAAAATTCTTATCTCCCAAAAGTAACATTTATGTCACTTGTGTATTAAAAGGAATACAAGAAGATATACACTCACCTACTCATTTGTGGGAATGGAAACAAGTAGAACAAATCACACATGTCTAATACATTGATTATCTGGAAATAGAGTTGGAGTAGGAGAACTAAGAGATAAGAATTATAAAATTGATAAGCAAGTGCCCAAACTCCAGTGAATGCAAATTATTTTATCACTATGATTATGATTTTATGGGCATTAAAATACTTTGGAGACCTAAAAATCACTATTTTAAAGGATAAAACTTAAATGACATATAAATGATAGAATTGTAAAGTTATTAATAAAAGTAGCAAAGAAAAGGTGAGAAATAGTTAGAAAAGAATTAGCCTATCAACTTTGGCCAAAACATTCCATTATGGGCTCCCAGTATTAACTCACACAGCTCTGCACAGCATTGTGTTGTAGCCAGAATTTCATCTTTACAAGGGTTTGGATCAATATCTGAAAATCTAAAGGGATTAAGCAAATAATTAATTATATTTGGCAGATAAAATTCAAAAATATTCAAAGACAAAAGTAACCCTGAAGCATTAGATGAAAATCAAAGTTAACAGTTTAGATGCTGAGCTTCAGATATATGTGGAGAGACAAATTTGGGTAAAAGTCCTAGGTACGCCCAGAAAAGGAACCTCCAAAAATAAGCATGGTCTGGTACTAAATGTAATGTACCAATAAGATTGTGGGATTCCTAAAGAAATGGCTGATATTAGGATTAAAGGGTACAAACCATAAGATGTCAGCCTTTCTCATGCTTTTAGAAAGTAAGTGTTAGAAAGCCATTCTGGGAGAAGGACAAGACAGTCAACCTGAAGAACTTCAGAATGGTCAAAGATACTGAAATATAGATGGCAATGTAATAGCAGTATTTTTTAGAATAATATAAGCGTGTTCATGATTAAGTAGGATTGCTTGATTTAACAATTAAACATTGAGGAACAGATTTTCTTTATGTTAGGATTTCTGTTAATGACTCTGGAAAAAATCATCATCCCTTTATCACAGTAACAGAAGTAAAAACCAGTGACATATACTGAAACTAGTTAAAACATTACCATGAAAAATGGAGTCTTGGTGAAGTCTGTCAGTATATGACAAGTTATAAAGATGAAAATAATGACGTTTTAGCAAAGACACCTGGAAGAAATTATCTGAAACAGAAGATCAAAATCAACATTGTGCTAAAAAATCTTACTCTCATTGTATGCCCTTGATAAAATGAACTTAGGAAAGCAAAACATTGCATCTGTGACATTCTTGACAAAGATGCATAGCTTCAATCCTATCCGCAGAAAACATCAGACAGACTGCAATTGAGGGATGATCTACAAAATAAAGATCCAGCAGTGCCAAGGTTACTAAACAAAGCAAAACAAAGAACTGAGGAAAGGAATCTGATTGCAAGTTAGAGACAGATGCAAGCTGTGGTGGGAAGGGGTGCCAACATCTCTGAACTTACTGCTCCTTGCTGCCAAGAACTGAACAAGGTCTTGGCCAGGTGCTCCCAGAGACCATCTAATACTTTTAAGTTATCACACATGTTTCTTCATTTATTTCTTTATATGCTTCCTTACTTCTCTTATCTTTCTTAATCCTCTACAGCACCTTGCCAGCCCTTATTCTCAAACAACGATCTTACTTCTTATTTCACTAAGAAAATTAAATTAACTGAAAAGAATTTCTTAGCACATTTTGGTAGCTGCTGTCCTATGGCCCAAGGTTGTCATTTCTGCTGTGGAGAGTGAAGTGATTGTGGTTAAATAAGTGATAAATGATTTACATGGAGTTTGAAGTGATTGCCATTCAATCCTATGATAAACAATTCACTTTCCAATGTTAACTTTTTCTTGCCTAATTCAAGACATCAACCTGTTTTCATTCTTATATTGTCAAATGTTTGCCTTTCAGATCATTTCTAAATAGATTTATCCTGCTAATTTGCATTTTTAATAATTATTTTGGCATACACACTTCTTGAATCACCATTCAATTTCTCTGTTTTACTCTTAGGAGAGTAGCCAGAATTTCTTTTTTTAACTCTCTTTGCCTGTTTCATTATAAACCTACTTCAGTTACAATTTTTCTCTATCACCTCATCAGACTTGTTCTTTCCAAGTCAGCATAAATTTTATCTTGCCAACTCCAGCACTCAATTCATAGCTATCATAATGCTTGAACTAACAGAAATCAAGGTGTTCTCCCTTTTCTTAAATTTATTCTTATTATGGCACTGTAGTTATGCTTGGGTGTTCCACTACTGAGACACTGAACTTCTCTGTCTCATCTCATTGGCAGCCTCACTCAGCTCTCATTCAGCTTCATATTTTTAGATTTCACCTACAACTTAATCAGTAAATATGTACCTCTACTTTGAACCGTTCCTTGAATTTTAGCCTATACTTCCCAACTGCCTGCATGACATTATTTATGTCTAGTAGCTATCTGAAAGTCAGACTGTCCATCATCCAAACTTACTTCATCTACTTGCTCTCCAATTGCCGGTAGTAACAGCTGGGGGACCACCCCTTCTTCCTTTTTTTCTTTTCACACTGTGTGGTAAATGGGGAAGAGAAATTTTATTTATAGAACATTTCAAGGTCATTGTGACAAACCTACTTCATATACTTGTTGAAATTATTATTCTTTATTCTTTATTATTTTTATTATAATATCTGAGGTATGGGAGAGAGGAAGTATGATAAATACAGGAGCATCAAAGAAGCAGTCCCAAATGAGCTTTTAGTGAGTTAACTGAGAATATAATAACCTGAGTAGATGTTTTTAGCTGTATAAGAGGAAAATGAAAAACATCAAGTGTGAAAGAAAAGACTTTGCTTTTGTACTTTAACATCACTGAGATCCTGTAAAATGAAAACCAAAATGGGGATGTGTTCCACAAAACAGCTTAACTACACTGACATGTATGGTCACAGACAGAAGTTCTGGGATTGTTTCAGGAAATATAAATTCGAATTTTTTATGTTATTTACCCTAAATCCAATCTAGCATGTGGCCAAACTTACTCTCTTGCCAATGATATGATTCCATATTATTATAAGAATCTGAGTCTAGACAATGCTTGCAGCCTCCTGCTTGCCCTGAATCTACTTATAAGAATCTGAGTCTAGACAATGCTTGCAGCCTCCTGCTTGCCCTGAATCCACTTATAAGAATCTGAGTCTAGACAATGCTTGCAGCCTCCTGCTTGCCCTGAATCTACTTATAAGAACCTGAGTCTAGACAATGCTTGTAGCCTCCTGCTTGCCCTGAATCCACTTTTTCACATCCGTCATCTTCTTTTGCACATCAGAGTGAAAATTTCCCTTTAATTATTAGGTCTAAATATCTCACACTTGCAGAATAAAAGCAAAAATTCTCAAGTGATATAAATTTCTTAAAGGTTTTAAAACTTTAATTCTTTACCTCAGCTTTCTCAAGCATCTTATTTGGTCTTGTGGATTTTCTATCTGCTGAGTAAATGAGCATAGACCTTAAAGCTATCCTCCATGTTGGAAAATATTTCCCATATATCTTCAAGAACATCTGTTGTGGTTTGAATGAGAATGGTACCCACAGGCTCATATTTTATTTCTTGGTCAGCCGGGAGTGAAACTACTTGAAAGGGATTAGGAGGTAGGACCTTGTTGGGAGAAGTGTGTCATGAGGATGGGTTCTTTGGTTTCAAGAGCCCGAGCCAGGTAAGCGTTTGTCTCTTCCTGCTGCTTGAGGGTCTGGATATAGAACTCTCACTTCTGTTGCATGATACCGGCCTATGTGCTTCCATGTTTCTTGCCGTGATGCAAAATGGACTAAACTTCTGAACTGTGTGCAAGCTGCAATTAGTTGCTTTATTTTATAAGAGCTGCCATGGTCATGATGTCTCTTCACATCAATAGAACAGTAAGACACCATCTCTATCTTATTCAAGTACTTGCTGGTTAAGGGACAATCAGGTTTAAATCTGTAATAATTACAGCACAGTACTTGCTTTTCAACCTTGTTAAACACAATATGTAGTCCATGTTAGTGGTATTTATTAAAAGTTCCCTTTCTCCACCTACAACTGAATATATAAGAACAACAATGTGTAGGTATGTTTATATATATATATATATATATATATATATATATATATATTATCTGTTGTGTCTGAAAAGTAAGATAGTATGTAGAAGATAGAATATCTGTGTAATCAATCAACAAATAAAAAAAGTATCAGTTTCATGTTAGAAGAAAAGATCATTTCTGTCTCAATTTTCTTCCTACCTTAAGAATAATGATGTTTTATAGGTAATAAGTGTGATGTATTAACACAGGTAGTATAGCACTTTTCTGTGTACACATTAACACAATTTTCTGAAGCAATTTAATGTTTTGTTAGATTAAAAAGTTGTGATAGATATGGATGATAAAATAAAATATAAAATTAATCATTTAGTTTGCAAAGATATGCAAATGCTATTTATATTGAAATATTGCTTTCAGTGTTCCCAAGTGGATAAAAATGTCACCCCCAAAAGGATAAATATAGTTAATAAGAGTGCCTTGGGTATGGCAAGGTGATGCATCCTGTATTCTGAGTAAATGAAGACTGAGGCAGGGAAAGTATTTTGAGCTTCAGATCAGACCCTGTCTCAGAAAACTAGGAAAACATAAAACAGTTTAAACCCTTTTTAATTAGTATTCTTGCTTTCTGCCGTAATCAAAATCAGAGATTTAGAATTTTTTTTATTCATGTGAATGTGTATGGGTGTATGCTTTGTGTGTATAGATGCTTACAGAATTCAGAGACTTTGGATTCTACCCAGATGACATCTATGAACATATCAATGTGGGTGATGGCAATCAAATTCAGGTACTATCCTTGAGTAGTGTGCTTTTTTTAAGATCTGAATCATCACTGCAGCCTAAAATTAGACATTTTAAGCAACTGGGAACAAGCAATTTTTTGGTAGTTTAGAAGGCTGGATTGTGACATAAAGGTGTTAGCAGGGCTGATTTCTCCCATAACTGGAGGAGATTCTTGTTCTCTTTACCTTTGAAGTTCTTGGTCTTTTGATTCTGTCACCACAGTCTTTTTCCCTTCACATGATTTTTTCTTCTGTCTCTTTTATCCCTGGTAATCATTTATCCTTAAAGCTTATTGAAATGGCAAATGAAGATTGCACCTCAAAATGCTTCACTTAATTCTATCTGTGAAGGACCTTTAACCAGTTAAATCCACAGTCACTGGATTCAGGTGTTAGCAGGTCACAGTATGAGTCAGTATAAGCAGTGTGGATAAAATTGGAAGTTCATTTCCAAATACCATTTTACTGTTATCCTATTATTTCTACCTTCCCTTGGCCTAGCTTTTATGTATATTTCAAGACCACACACATTGTCCTACCATGCTATTTCTTGCCTTTAAAATTACTTGAGGACAGACAAATAATCCAAACCACATAGTTTTCTTGTTAGGCAGAAAAGAAAGCTTTTAAGCCAGGAAGTAAAGATTTACATTTAATGTTGTAATGCACTTTAGTATTGCTGGTAATCATTTCAATTATTTTCTTAAGGTCTTTAAAGCTTTCTCAAAGTGTGACAAATGCACTTAGGCTGAGAACATGTCTAAATGTATAAAGGAGCCCATTGCAAACTGGAAGCAAACGTCAATTTAGTATGTGAAGCTGAGCATTCAGCAAAAAAGGCTGTGACAATGGATGCATTGAAGATGAAAGACTGCTCACTGGGTAGCTTTTTTAATGAACTGACCAAGAGTATAAAAAGATAATTAGAGTCATAATTATAGAGCTGTAATCCATACTTGAAATTACATGTGAATATCCTACAGTAAAAAGCTAGAGTTACCGGTTGGATCAATGTAATCCTTAAATGAATCCTAATATTCAGTAATTTTGTGAAGACAAGTGACCAGGGCATCTCCTTATATTTCCTTAAAGGCAATGCTGACTGAGAGGAAAGCTGTGTGTATGAACACATTTGGTTTTGTAAAAAAGTGAATTTTTTCTTAGCAATTCGGTAAACGTGGAAATTAGTAAGTTCTCTACACTCTCCAATGGAAATAATGTAAGTGCCCAATGAGATAGCTTTAAACTTAGGCATAATAATTTTTTTCCAAATTCTATTAGAAATGACAACACAGTACTTTAATTGCAGCATTGAGAGGTAGAGATGACAGGATTCAGCTTTCAAAATCAACCTTGCCTACATGGAGTTCAAGGTCAGCCTAGTCCATTGAGAACCTGTCCAAGTCCCCTGCCTCCATATATATTTACACAGAGTATAATACTTTAGAACATATTCTAAGTATGACTCTGAATTCCTCTAAAATCTCTTATTTTTGATGTGAAGTTCACTGTGGCACCCTAGGGATGCAGAAAAGAATCCCACAAAAGATGCATGGACTCTCTGGAGTGGGCCATCTATTAACAATTCGATGGCTGGGAATAGTTTGTTTTTCCCAGTAAATATATGGATGGTTTTGTTTAAACATTTACTTGAGTCTGAGGTGATTTATGATTTCTTTCATTGATCAACTTGAGCTGTGTCACCAATATAGCACAAAGGGAGTGGTTTAAGCAACAAACCTTTACACTGCAGTGTGGGTGTAAAGTCAGGTTTCTCCTTCTAGCTTAGAGAATGCATTCTCTTGTATTTTCTGTGTCACAAGGGAAAGGAGAATAGAACTGGACAGGGAGTAGAGAGGAGAGAGGCAGGGGAACAGGGAGACTGAGAGTAGTGACCATCTCATCTAGCTACAAGATTCTATTCAACAAGGCCATCTATTGTACTTGTGATCTAAAGAGAACATCTTATCACACTGGGGGCGTGAAGATGAAGATGAAGAACCATTTGAAATACACAGATATTCTTCATCACTTAACTTCTGTGTCCTATCCTTTAATCCATTGTGTGTGACATATAATTTAACTGTTAAATGTATGTGTGTGTGTGTGTGTGTGTGTGTGTCTGTGCACCTGTGTTTGTGTATGCAGGAGAAGGTGACATTTATGCATGCATGTATAGGCCAGAGGGTGTGCTTGGTTGTTGTTTCCTAGGCATTGCCAACATTTTCTTCCCTCCCTCCCTCCCTCCCTCCCTCCCTCCCTCCCTCCCTCCCTCCCTCCCTCCCTCTGTCTTTTATTTCTTTCTCTCTCTCCCTCCTTTCTCTCTCTCTCTCTCTCTCTCTCTCTCTCTCTCTCTCTCTCTCTCTCTCTTTCACAAGATGATTCACATCTTGGGCTAGGCTGACTGGCAATCTAGCCCGAGGATTGTCTGATGAGTTCTCCATGTAGCAATTATGAAAGAATACAAAATACATAACTGTTAAAAAGTAGATTCTGAGAGTTCAACTTAGTTTCTCATGATTACAAAACAAGCTCTCTACCTACCGAGTTACATCACCAGCCCAGATACACAATTTACTCATGAAATTCATATTCACTAATATCTGTTCTATGCTTGTTCTGTGCCATTCACAAGATAATACAGAGCTAGTGCATCTGCTCTTACAAGAACTCTTCACTAGGTCCTGCTTAATTATCTCTCATACCATGTTTATAAGTTTATAATTTATTAATTTATTGTTCACAAGTTGCACATGTGGATATTGTTACAATCTTAACTCTACGGTGGCTAAGAAGAACTCCATTTTGTATTAGGTACCCATTCGAAATTCCTAAAATATAGTTCCTGGTATCTCTGACTCCTTGCCTTTGCTAAAATCACAAAACTGCCGTAAGGCATTAACTGCTTGCTCTCGCTTTGGTAAACCCACATATATTTGTGTACTAACTGAGTGAGACAGTCCTTCATGGCTATATTCAGGGAGAGAGATAGCTCTTCACAGCTAAGGGGAGCAAAAGCAGTTCCTCACTCAGCTACACATTCCACACAAATGAAATAATTGTGGTGCTGACCTTTAAACATATTTCCTCCAGCCTCTTCTGCTTGACATGGCTTCGGTTTGGCTGTCACCTGACTAGTAGTTAATGATAAATTCATTTAATTATAATTTGAACAAAGTCTGTGGTTTTTTTCTGCTGGGTTTGAATCCGTAGCAACTTAATGAGAAAATGAGGGCTACAGAATTTAAATAATGCCTTACGGCATATGTCTGAAACTGTAACTCTGGCTCTGATCCCATGTTCCTTGTTCTACTCCCCCCGACCAGGACTCCTTCTGGCCATGTTAGAATTGTTCTGAAGCATGCCACGCATATTGATTTTTCATCTCCACCTTTATGCTATATTGCTTTGTTCCCCCAAAAGCCGTATCCCTTTTTATTTTTGTGCAGATGAACTTTTCACAAAAGCCTTGCTTCATTTGTTCAGTGTTAGGGGTTCCTACTCTCCAGGACTTCTGCTGGAGTGGACAGTAAAGCTCTCTTTATTGCTATAATGGCTGACAGGAGACCAAGGAGGTTTAACTGAGAGATGATGAAGAGGAAAGGATTGGAAGGAAGGGTGTTTCAGGCAGTCAGGGTAGAGACAAGCAGAGGATTCAGAGGGCAGGGCAGGAAATGTAGTGTCTCTGTCCTTTGCTTTTAGTTTCTGTATGAGGTCATCACATTGAATCTCAAAACACTGAGTTTGTGAGGGTGAATGAGATGATGCTAAGTTCGGGTTTTGAGAGGAACTACTATATTTAACTTTCCCAGATTCTTCGCTGCATTGACGCAGAAAGTGTCCAGAGCCAAGAGAGCAAACAAACATGAATTTCCTCCCTCCAAATATGTTTCACGTTTTCATAGCAGCATTTTTGATAGGATATTGCCATGTCCTTAAGGCATCATATATACCTGCACCTGAAGTTCTTAGTTCTCAGAACCGCATTGCAAAATGCAGCAGCTGTATCTATGGTTAGGGCTGTGTAGGATATTTCTACTGGGGCAGGGAAGTCAGAGAAGGAAGAGGTCTTTCCCTCCTTATTTGGTAGATTAACTCCTGTAGAGAAAATAGTAAGGCATAATACTCAAGATCCAAGAGCCACACAGTTCATGAGCAGGACTGGCTGTTCTGAGTTTAGAGCTTGACTAACTAAACAGTATAAAAGACAGGAGCAGCCGGGCGGCAGTGGCGCGCGCCTTTAATCCCAGCACTCGGGAGGCAGAGGCAGGCGGATCTCTGTGAGTTCGAGACCAGCCTGGTCTACAAGAGCTAGTGCCAGGACTGTTAGGGCTGTTACACAGTGAAACCTTGTCTCGAAAAACACAAAAAAGAAAAAAGAAAAAAGAAAAAAGACAGGATCAGTAATCCGTGTTCAAATCTGGCCTTCAGTGCTTGTCTGTTGAGTGATCTCCAGAATGGATAGAGTGTGAATTCAGAAACACTTGCCTGACAGCAACTCAAAATCGACGCAGTATTCTTTCTTCTTGACATAACTGGACCGATGTAAATGCAGTATTTTAGAGGTTCCTAATTCTCAATCAGTGCTCAATTGATACTATGTTTTATAGCATTCTTTGCTTCATGCCATAATAAAAGATAATAATTTAGTATTCCTGTAATGCCCTAAATAAAAGGAGATTAAAAGAAAATGCCTCATTTTAGAATTCCATATGGATTTCAGCTTTTCTCACTGAAGTATAAGTTTATTTTCTTGGAAGTTTGAATAGCCACATGGGATCAGCCGTGGTTGGCTCCAGTAACTCTGTGAAGGCTCATATCCCTAAGAAAGTCAAACCAGCAAGCACCCACGTCTAGGATATTCATGAGACCTCTGGAACATTTCTGTCATATAGCTGAGAAAGACACACACACACACAAACCCCCCACACACACACCAGGAAAAATGTGTCACAGCTTTTTGACAGGAGGTATAATGTTTACATCTTTGCTATTTCTCCTTAAATTAAGACACAGACTTATGGTCCTCAGTTCTGCAAGCTATAAAATCTTCAACCTCTTGCCAGGTTTGCTTACACATTGTGACTCATCTTAAGCCCCCATTAGCAATTTTCAGTGCTAAATTGGTTCTCTCAACACGCTAAATGCCTTCCCAGCCTTCTATGCACCCTTCTATGAGAATGGAGCTCCAGGGATTTTTTTTTTTTTGAGTTCTGCCTTTCCACCTGTGCTACTGGAGAGTCTCCAGCAAGAGTCTTTTGATCTGCTGCTTAGCAGAGTGGGATGGGCAAAGTCTTAGCATTTTAATCTTCATTCCATGTGTCAGTGAAAATAATCATTCCTTCTCATAATTCAAAGATGCTAAAGGCTCTGCAGGTTTTAATTCATATATTTTATCTGATGGATGAACATCTTCAAAGCAGAAATGGAGCTCAGGGGAAATGAAAATTCAGGTAGCTGATCCAGGCAATAAAACAGAAGAACCCAAATCTTATTGCCAGTACTCTCTTACTTGATGCCAGAATTTCACAACTGGAGATACAAAGTCCTTCTCATCATTTTCCTTTAAAATTATTCTGCACTATTACTGAACATGTTTTAATCAACTATTTTCCAAAACAATTAATAGTTATAGAGAAAAGATTATACAAGCTCAGGAAAACTCTGATTTTAAAAGGAAGACTTTTAAAAAGAATCAATGATTAGAATAAGAAAGAAACCAGTGGAGCAAGAAGAGTAAGAAGACTGGGTTTGCTAGGTATCATGTCAGGAATGAGACAAATAAAAGCCAGAAAATCATGCATATGCTGAAGAGTTTCCTTTTGAGAGACAATACACAATTTTTGAAAATGAAACACTAAAAGAAGTATTTTATGGGAAACCTGAAAAGATATGAAGTATACAATGACTAAATTGGCAATGGAAAATGACAGTCCAATATATACTTAGACACCAAAGAAACAGGTGACAGGAAATGTAGAACAGTGAAGATGTCAAGAAAATGAAAAACTGAGTAACACACCCTGGAGAAATGAAACCTCTCTGAAGTTCCGCAAAGGAATGTGCATATATATATCCTGAATTACCTTTTGAATCTGAAGCAGACATGATGCAAAATCTCCTGGAAATCATCTGAACAGTAGGAAGTTTGATCCTACTAGTTTATATACAATAAGCTTTTCTCAATTTTACTAACAGGGATTGTAGTTACTGAAAACTGGTAAAGTAGGCATTCCAGATATAATGACCAAATAAGCACATTTACTGATATTAACTTTGAGCTTAGCACTGATCCAGAAATGTCATAATATTACATTCATTAAAACTACATTGCAATATTTGGAAGAATTAGACCAACTATTAAAATGATTATAGAAATAAACATTTTAGATTTATTAAAAATTGTAGATAACAGACAACATTTGCATAATTAGTGTATGCATTGAACAGGGGACATAGACAGGGAAAAAGAAAGGGAAGGGTGAAGTGTAGTAAGAAGGAAATATGGGCCACTTCTCGCCACCCAGCTCCATGCTAGCTTTACCCAAAATAATCACATGGAAGCTACATTCATTGAAACACTGCCTGGCCCATTAGTTTTAGCCTCTTATTGGCTAACTCTCACATCTTAATTAACCCATTTCTAATAATCTAATAATGTCACCATGAGTTCGTGGCTTACTGGGAAAGATTCAGCATGCCTGACCTGGCAGCCTCATAGCGGGTGGCTCTCTAACCCTGCTTTCATCCTCTGAGCATTGAGTTCTGTATTCTCTGCCCATCTAAGGGCTGCTGTATCAAAGGCCAAGGCAGTTTTCTTTATTCAACCAATGAAAGCAACACATAGAAAGAAGGACCCTCCTACACCACTTCCCCTTTTTCTGTTTAAACAAAAAAGAAAGGCTTTCACTTTAACATAGTAAAATTACATATAACAAAACAGTTATCAAGCAAGCACCCCCAATCAGCCTGGAAGACTATGCCCACATTCCAAAAAAATGGACTATGGATATTTTCCTTTGTTTAAAAAAAGGGGGAGGGAGTGGTGTGGAAGAATTGTCTGTATTCTGTCAATCATGTTTTAAATAAATGCTGATTGGCCAGGTAGGAAGTAGAGGTGGGTCAACCAGATAGGAAGTAGAGGCAGGGTGATGAGAACAGGAGATTCTAGGAAGGAGGAAGCACATTCCTCCCATTCCAGCCCAGACCACCTAAGAAACAACATGTGACCTACCCCTCTGTGAAAGGTACCGAGCCATGTGGCTAATATAGATAAGAATAATGGGTTAATATAAACTACAAGAGCTAATAAAAAGACTGAGCTAATGGGCCAAGCAGTTTTATAACTTATGGAGCTCTCTGTGTGATTTTCTTTGGGGCTTGCCAGCTGTGGGGTATTGAGCTGGTCAGAAACCCCAAAAAGCACCCTGGCCCTCATGTTACAGTGAAAGAAGAAGAGAGAAAGAGGGGGAGAAATTATGAAGAATTTGATCATGTTGTCAGCAAAGCTAAACAGTGCCAGTTTTTGTATTCTGGTAGCCAAAGACTCAAGAAATCCATGTGGTAGTTCTACTTCAAGACATATCCCAGATATCCTATAGTCCAACTGTAGGGCATGATCACTGTTCCATTTTGAAAACCCCAAGACTATATGTTTTCACTTAATTTTGACTAAGATCTATTCGGGTGTCCAAATGTTTATATGCCACCAATATACAGTGCTGTGGAATAGGAAACATCATCTGGTTAACTTAATTTACTGATTCAAACTGAAGAGTATTTGTTTTATAATGTATATAATTTATAGAACAAAATTGACATATTTCTATTGAATAAATTGTTTCCAACTTTGAATATTTTTAACTCTTTATGTTGGCTCCTGGTTTCTTTTGCCAAATCCCCCACACTTTGGATATTTGTAATATCACAAGATAAATGAACAGTCCCCATTCTCAAGGGCCTGATAGTCACTCTGCATTTATACCAGAATCTGGCCTTCCACACTTATCAAATAGATTCTTTTTTATGGCATTCTTTTTAAAAAGCTGCAAGATCCCCCACAGAGCACCTGCAAGCCCAGTGGGCCCCAAGCTGCTTGCAGCCGGTCCTGGGAGAGCCACCTGAGCAGCTTGCAGCAGGGTGGCCTGGTCCTGCCATGCAGCGAGTGGCTGGGCAGGTGACAGTAAGTCCCCAGAAGATGCAGATTCCCAGCAGCGAGTGGTGGACAAGTGCATGGGTGGAAGACACGTGGGAAGATACATTATATGGAATAGAATTGTATATTTATTACTTAAAGTAGGGGGAAAGAAAGGAGAGAGAGCGAAAGGGAAGAGAGAAGAGAAAGTAGAGAGACAGAGAAGGGAGTGGAGCAGGGAAGCTGGCACGCCAGAGGGACAGTGAGAATATAAGATGGTGGGAGGAGGACAGGGGTCGCTGGGAGTTTGCGTGGCTTGTCTCTTAAAGAGACAAAAACATAACACATTCTTTTTGTATTGATTTTTATTGAGCTCTACATTTTTCTCTGCTTCCCTCCATACCTCTCCCCTCCCCTTAGACCCTCTCCCAAGGTCCCAAGCTCCAAATTTACTCAAAAGACCTTGTCTTTTTCTACTTTCCATGCAGATTAAATGCATGAATGGCTCTCTTAGAGTCCTTATTGTTGTCTAGGTTCTCTGGGATTGTGATTTGTAGGCTGGTTTTTCTTTGCTTTATGTTTAAAAACCACTTATGATTGAGTAATATGATAATTATCTTTCTGAGTCTGAGTTACCTCACTCAAAATGATGTTTTCTAACTCCATCCATTTGCCTGCAAATTTTATGATGTCGTTATTTTTTTCCTGCTGTGTAGTACTCCGTTGTGTAAATGTACCACATTTTTCTTACCCATTCTTCAGCTGAGGGGCATTTAGGCTGATAATAGCATGATGAGGATTTCATAATCAGCATCTCCAAATTCTTTTACATTCTTCTCACAAACATATTCCATAATTTGGTCAAGTTTATCATAGCTATACTTTACTCCTAGTATCAATTTGTAATTTAGTTACTTTTCCCATTAACTGGAATCAGTACCAGAAATGACTGACAAAGGTGACTCATGGTGTACAAAGAATAAACTCTATGGTTTTGGGAAGTGTTTGGCAAAAGGATCTTTTTCTGTTGCATCAAATTCTAAGGACTGGGATATCACACATTTCAACAGACATGGAAGCAGTACATTGGACAGGTAGGTGCAGAGCTAGGTTAGAATCTTTACCCACCTTGTCTTCATCTCAAAACTCTTCCCAAAACAGCATCACTAGCCAAAGACCTGGTGTTCAAACACATGGGCCAATTGAAACACTCTACATTCAAGCCACCATGACAAATTGCTATAAGTTTTCATATTTGTGCATATTTGTTAAATATCAAATTAAACATGAATTTAGTGAGGTATCCTTGTTTTAATTCATTGTATGGATCTATAAAACCATTTTGTTGTGCCTTTCTGTAACACCCAACTCAAAAAAGTAGGATTCTTGGCTCTCAAAACAAAAATAACTTATGGAATTATTCTGGAGTTAAACAGATGAATCAGTGGACAATGAAAACATAATTTATATTCAGAGAGTAATTTAACTCAACCATAACTAGATATAAAATTATATCATTTGTAGGGAAAAGAATTCAACTGGTCATGATCATCCTAGACAAATTTAAGCAGATTCAGTAATGCAAATATAAAATGTACAACAAAACAAAAGAACATGAATGTAAAAGGAAACTGAAGAGAGAAAAAGAAACAATGGGGGCAATGGGGGGAAAATCAAAATGTGGGTGAATATGAGCAAAGTACTTAATATGCTGCCTGAGCTCTCAAGAACTGCCTCTGATATTCTCTGTGACAACCCAGTGAAGTTCTAGTAGGAAAAACCAACAGTGTTTTATCCAACCCAACCCCTGCTGTAACTACTGATTCCTTATTTGCACCTGAACACTCAAAATTTATTAAAAGTCACTTTTAAAATTTGATGTACATGCATTGTAGTCACAAAATCATGCATTCCTCATTTCATGCCCTATGCTGAACTTCTCCCAACTCTATCTCAAATTCATGGCCTCTTTTTCTCTAACAATTATAGCCACACACCTGCCCACACACCCATACACCCACACACATGGATGTAAATACAGCCTGCTAGGACAATTTAATGTTGCCAAAATGTTTGCTTTTATGACTATCAACTCAACACTGAAGAACAAATTGGAGGAATCACCCCCAGGAAAGACTAATTCTCCCTTTTTCAATACTTGCAAATTGCCTGCACTTTTTCATTGTTGATGGAAACTGGTGAAATTCTCCCTTTCTATACTGAATGCCAATTGGTGGTGGCATTGTTCTTGTCTCATTTAGACAACTATGCTGTTGAAATTTTCTGGGTGCATCTTCCCTATCATTTTAGAAAATACAGTCTCTGGAAAATATCATGGTTCTCTGACTCTTGCATTCTTTCTGACCCATGTTTGAAGATGTTCTCTGAGCCTATGTGTATGGTTTGAGTTATAGAGGCATGGCCAAAGTCTGTATTCTTTTACATTTTGAATAGTTATATCTTTCTTTAATTGTCTCTGCTACAGAGCAGAAACTACTTTGGTAAGGCATGAGGGCTACACTCATCCATGGTAATAAGGATACGTGCTTCAAATGAAGTTAGAGATTACATAGTTTTGAGATATTGACAGTAGTAGGTTCTTCTCTAAATTCCATGGGCTCACCAGCCATGGATAGTTGGCTAAGTTTACAGTACCTGGCATGAATTCCTTCCTACTGAGTGATTTTTCAGCCTGATTAGACAGCTGGTCACCATGAAGAGGTAAGTGGTACTATTAAAACTCTTGTGAGTTTTGCTGTGCTGATTGTTGTTGCAGTTTGTAGACATCACATCACTTTTTAGAACTTTTCTCACCAGTTGATTCACAGTCAAAAATTCAAAGAAAACACAATAATATACATAATCCAGACTCTCTATGAATTTTCCATCTTTATGTGTTTATTTTTTTCTGTATTCTGACTCTTTAAACACTTTTTATTTTTTAAACCATTTACTTCTTTTTTTAGTAACTCTTCATATTTATTTTCTTTTCTTTCCCAGGCCTGTATACATTTATCTAACAGTGTGACTCATTTAGAGTTCATTTTCATCTGGCTTTGTCTTCATTGTATATTTGTAATTCTTTACTGTCCAGGAGCGCTTTTTAAAATGCTAAGTGTTTCTTAAAACTTAAGCTGAACCATTACTAGGGTATATGCGGTACTTTCTGCATGCCCCACCCAGTTCAGTATGGTAGAGCCAATTGCGACTCTGAGCTCTGCACACCGCCTCCATTCCAGGAACACAGCCAGTCCATTTTTCCACCAAGCAAGCTGCAGAATGCTGCTCCCAAACCCGATCCAAATGCTTGGTTTCTCAAAAGAGTCAGAGTTGTGCTAGCAGCATGGCTCATGGCCAGGAAACTGCCAGTTTTGAAACCACTCAGCCGCTACTGCTGAATCAGTAAGACCTCTCTTAAAGGAGCAACAGCATGCCACCTCAAGGAAAGCCCATTTGAAAAAAAAATGTGGCTAAACTCCATTTTTTAGTGTTTAGAAATTTTTTTCCAAACCCTCTCAGGTTTTACATTTATTTATTTATTTATTTATTTATTTATTTATTTATTTATTTATTTGGTTGCTTTTTCGAGACAGGGTTTCTATGTAGCTTTGGAGCCTGTCCTGGAACTAGCTCTTATAGACCAGGTTGGTCTCAAACTCACAGAGATTCACCTAACTCTGTCTCCTGAATTCTGAGATCACAGGCATGTGCCACCACCACCCAACATTACATGGATTTAGTTGACCATGTTGTGTGCCAATTTGTAGTGAGAGACTGCTAGTTTGCTCCCAGCTGGTTAGCCCTGAAATAATCACACAGAAACTGTATTAATTAAATCACTGCTTGGCTTATTATCTCTAGCTTCTTTATGGATAACTCATATATTAATTTAACCCATTTCTATTAATCTGTATATCACCACGTGGCTGTGGCTTAGCAGGTAAAGTTCCCAGCATCTGTCTCTGGTAGCTCCATGGCTTTTCTCTGACTCTGCCCTTCTTTCTTACAGCATTCAGTTTAGTTTTCTCCTCCTAGCTAAGTTCTGCCCTGCTATAGGCCCAAATCAGTTTCTTTATTCATTAATGATAATCACAGCATACAGAGAGAAACCACACATTAAATATATACATACACACATACTCAGCTAAACACAGAGATTGAGCATAATTTATTATATTATTTAAAGCTATAGTAGGAAGATCAAAAGAAAGACTCATATGAGCTTAAGGGAATAAGGACCAGAGTTTTTTCAGTGATGTACCCTGATTGTATTTTCAAAGGAGTGATAAAATACCAAAAGTGAGCTAGAATTAAAATTTTCTAAGCCACAATGAATAAGGCAAACAGAAATGGTAGATATATAAAGAGAATAACAAGTTGGGAATGAGGCTATGAGGAAACAAATAAAAAATGTTTGTCTGTTTCCTTGCTTGTTATTGTTATCATTTCAAGTAAGAAAGGTCCTACGAAGAAGATAGTTCAACATACATAACAAATGTATCAAATTTATCATGAGGTCATTACCTAAGGAAGAGCGTGGCAAGTATTGATGGCTGTGGTGGCCTACTTCAGTAATTCTAAACTCAAGGCACAAGCAGTGAACTCATGTCAAGGGTTTGCTTTGACTGCTTAATGATTTCAAAGCCTGCTGATAAGACAAGGACAGATAAAAAGAATGAAAGGTAAGAAGAATGCATTTATGTAAGTGTGGGTTAACAAATAAATTTCAAGTTCAAAATATAAACTCTCTCTCTCTCTCTCTCTCTCTCTATCTATCTCTCTCTCTTTCTCTCATTATGCATTTAGGAAACTGTTCATTTTCAAATACAGAAGAGCCTTATGGCCAACCTAAAGCTCAGAGGAAACAGAACTTCAAGCTCCATTAGATTAGCAAAACTAGATTTTAAATTATACTTAAACAAAACCAGCTCTACTTGCCATGTTAATATAATTCACTTACATTTAATAAATATGTGGCAAACTTATGTTCAGTGACAGAAGAATAACACTATGAGACAAATTCTGAGCTTACCATGCTCAAAAATTTGATTGTGACAGCTATATAGGGTCTCTAATTTAACATATAGCATGTTTACTGTACAGAGTATTATTCAATAAACCAGATACTAATTAATTTATTGAAATTTACTTTAAATAATTCATGCAGCCCAAGGTAATCATCCAAATCAAGAATAAATTGGACAAATTGTTAAAAAGTAATGTGAATTTCAGTCAAGCAGCTTTTGTCTGACCAGAGGATTTTTCAAGAATAATCTTGTGTAAATAATAAGTTCACTGCAATCCTCATTCTACCACTTCTTTTGTCATAATAAAACTCATTTAAATAAATATTTGATGAATGAATAATGATAAAATGAATAAATGAATGGAAAGGAACATAAATACTAAATGTTGGAAATTAAATGAATAATTCTCTGGATAAATCAGCTCTGCTTGAGTTTTCTAGCATTCTACATAGAAAAATGTGATCTAAAATGGTTATTTTCAACAAATTATGGCAAAGAATTTATCTGGAAAAGGAATTTAGCTGCATGGAAGTATATAAACTCACGACTATAATCAATGTACACTAAATATACTTTTGTAAACGCTCTCTATATTGAAACTCTTAAGACATCTTAGTTAAGTAATATATCTGCTGTGATAGACATCCCCAAGTGTCTTCTCATAATTCTTCGACTTGGAGACTTATTGATTCTTCTGGGACTAGGAGACAACTTCTGTCATGTGTTTTCTTCCCAGAACATTAAACTTATCAGCTCTTTGGATTACTCTACTCTCATTCTTATCCATCAGGGACATTTCCCGTTGTCCTTTGTATAGCTGCTTTTGTATTAGGTTTAAAAATAACTTTATTGATAGCAAACAACTTGTGTTGTATGCCTAAAACAAAGAATGTTTCTTATTTGCCTTTAAAGTGCCTGACGTTTAAATTTTATCTACAAGCAAACCTTTTATAGGGGAGTTATTTAAATCAAACAGTACATGTATTTACCACAAAGAGGTTCAATGACAGATATTATTTGGAAGTAGGGCTTATTATATTTTATAAACAGATACATTTAGTATCTTGAGAGGAAAATATCATCTCTTGATTTGACTCTCAGACTCTGTTCATATGCATGGATAGACTTGGGCTGTGTTTAGAGAAGCTGTTATTTAGAGCTATGGTGGAAGTTTCTATATTCAAATAAGGGGATAAATATCATTTTCAATGTTCTGTCTTAACACTCTGAACTTGTTATATTATACATCCTATTGTTCAGAACCATCCTCTCTACCAAACACCCATTATCTTCAGGAATTCTTTTGGGATCACACAAAAGATTACTGCAGCTTGGTCTGTTGACCATTTACCTTCCCTCTTAGATTGAAGGTACAGGGAGAGTCATGGGATACTCACATGAACATCCAGTTGAATGAAATTCTACCCCAGTTGCAAATAGTATTGGGGAAGGGTTAGATAATATAGATGGGGGAGACAAAGGGAGTGGGATCCAACTATCCAGTCCAGTCATGAGAAAGCCATCAGAACGGCTTGGTGCGGACTTTCCACTGTGGCTACTTTAAGGTCACCCATCTGTGCTCCTGCCCATAATACCCCACACATAATTCTGTAAGTAAATCTCATAGACCCATTGGTTTCCCCGGTGAACTTGGGTTAGGAGTTTCCCTTGTTTGTCTTTGGGACCTTAGGAGAAGACATTTTCTTATGTATCCCCCAGGGAAGGAATTTTAGTAACACATACCAATTCATTATCAATAGTGAGAAGATAAATGCAATCCCAGTTCATTCCCAAATGTTACCAATTTTTAGAGAGTTGGCATTAAATTCTTTAGTGATAATAACAATTTTTCAACAAAATAAGTCTTAAAATTTTCAAATTATTAATCTGATAAGGTAGCAGGAGTGTATGGTTTTTAAGCAAAGCAAATTAGTTTACAAGCAACCTTGTCCTTTTGCCAGTTGAGCAATTGACTAGTGGTACAATTGTTACAAGGTTTTTTTGTTTTTGTTATTTTTTGCTTTGTCTGTGTTCTAATTTAAGAACCATTGATTCACTTGAAGGGGTTACTTATTTGTGTCTTAAAATTGTATCCCTATATCTAGTAACTGATGGAAACAGATGCAGAGACCACCCATAGCCAAACATTAGGCTGAGCTCAGAAGATGCTACTGGAGAGAAGGGAGGGAGGAAGGATTGTAGGAGCCAGAGGGGTCAAAGGCATCACAAGAAAAACCATAGAAAATGGTAACCTGACTGATAGAAATTCTTAGTCTGAATCAACAACCTGGGAGCCTGTATGGGACCTATATAGGTCTCCTTTGTATATGTCACCGTTGAATAGCTTGATCTATTTGTGAGACTTATAACTGTGAATAAAGGGACTATCCCTAATGCTTTGGCTGGCTTTTGAGTCCCTATTTCTCATACTAGGTTGCTTTTCCCAGCCTAAATATAAGAAGAGATGGTTAGTCTTACTACAACTTGATATGCAATGTTTTATTGATTATGTGTGGGATTCTTGCTCTTTCCTGAACAGTAGATTGAGGTGAGGACAGAGAGGATATGAGGAAGGGATTGTGCAGAGAGAAGGAGGTAGAAGGAACTGCTGATGGGATGTAATAAATTAATTAAGTGAGAAATTGTATTTCTTTCATTGTCTTGGTGTCACAGTAAATACATTCAGAGATATATTTGGCTTGTGTAAGTTAAAATACATGGTAATTAAATCTAATATGCTAGGACACCAATTTTTCCTCCTTAAGTAACCATTGTATTTCCATAGTTTTTGATGCTTTTGCTGTTTATTCACTTCTAAGACATGGTATCTAGTGTCCCAGAATAGTCTCAAAGTCTCTATGTAACTGAAAACTTAGCTTAGGCTCCTGATCCTTCTGTCTCCACTTCTGAACTACCAAGGTAATGGGCAGGAACCATCTATTGTCTGAATGTTTGGCAAACATTCTAGCATTAAGCCATACTCCCAGTTCTGTTTCCAACACTCCTGCATCTGTACTTGTGGTCCCCTGTCTCATTTCTCTGCTTACATATTATCATTTTAAGGTGTAAAAGCATATTGCTACCATGTACTTTTTGCCTTCTTGAAAATTAAGTTACTTACTGATTTTACTTTCCATGAAAATGATATGTAAAATGGACAATAAAGCTATCCCAGCGTTGTTAAGTAATATGGTTAATGCTTTCACCAGGGACTATGACACCATTATAAAAACTAGAAATTTAATTATTGCTATTGACTGTATTGTCTCTTATACAGTTAAGTAGTATTCGCATATAGGTTGTATTACATCTTGCCCTTTGAGAACACTGGTAAAAGAATCTATGCATGCAGGTAGAAACCTTCATGAAGTGGTAATGTCATATCTTTCAGGCATACCTCAAGAAGAGCTTGCTGGTTGTAGGCAATTTCTATTCTTAAATTCTAAAGAACTTCCACACTGATTGCCCTTACAGTGGCATTAATCTGCATCTCTACCAACTGTGACTAAAGTCCCCTTTCCACTAACTCATAGTACACTTTGACATCTCTTGACATTATGACTTTGATTGGCATTGCCTTGTGACTGTTTTTGAATTGTATAAGTTTGTTAAAATGTTTGGAAATTAAACTTTTCTTAGATTATTATTTGACAAACATATAAAGTCTAATTTGCTGATGGAGGACCCACACACAGCTAGGAAGGATGATCTCTTTAAGAAACAGTACTAGGGAAAATTGTCTTTCTGTAATCGAAATAATAAAATTGGAGCCTTATTTTTTTTTACAGAGCAAAAATACCAGCTCAAAATGAATAAAAGACTTAAAATTGAGATCTGAAACAATAAAGCTCCTATGATAGAACATCACAAGAAGCTCCTTGACATTGGCCTTTGCAATGAGTTTTTGTTTTGAAAGAAAAAAAGCTTAGGCTACAATTAAAAACAAACACATGGTACCACATCACATTTTGAAATGTCTACATAGCACAGAAAGTGATCATGAAAATGCAGTGGCATCCTGCAAACTGGGGAACACATTCTAGGGATTTAAAGACATAAACTTATTTTGTGAGAATTTTCAACACCACGCTACATCAGCTTTGGGAGAGTTGATCATCACAATATTGATAGTCTCTTTATATTTTTACCATTTTTATTACAAAGTAAGTTTGGATATGCAGTAGTTTAAATCATTTATATATTCATGAGCTTTTATTCCAACACAGTGGTACTTCTTATGCCTAATATTATTTTCCTTCATGTATTTAAAGTATTTGTAAGTTTTTAATGCTGAAAGCTTGTATTGAAGTTCACACACAAAAAGTGGAAATAAATAATATATTTTTAGCATTAGGACTTTTCATTTGAGTATACATACAAACACATATGACTTCTGTCTGCTGAGGGTGTGGTGAGAGATATAAATAGGGGCAAAAATCATAACAAAAATCATAATGAGCCCCAAGAGTTCATAATTATATATGAATTATGAACTGATTTAAAAATTGTATCTGTCTTATTGACTTGTAATGAGTGACTGCAGGCACAATTCAAAATCACTTGATAACTGAGGGATCCAATCTATACAGAATTTAGCTTTTTTCATTTCTATGTTTCTAGCTCTATGTTAGGTATATGCTAACTATTTTACCCTTCTTGAATCACTTATGGACTTATAATACTTTGAGGGTATTTAAAAACCATCCATTTCCTTGTATGGAACGTTCTTCCTCATTCTATTTATTTTTAAGATTCCTATGTTCACAATAATAGAAAAAAAGGTTTATGAATATGTATATTATTAACTGTTTAAATATATTTTTATAGAAAAACAATCTTTAGTAGCAAACAGTTTTAAATTTTAATTGGATGAGTAAGAAATTTTAGCACTGTTATATAACACAACGATAAATAGGTCTCAGGAGGATTCTCATAAAAATACAGTGATTGCTCAGCTGTGAATCAGTGTGCAAAGGGAGTGTGTTCTTAACATCAGAAACACACAAAGTGCTCTCTCATTTATGCATGTTAATTGAGTTAGAGTCTCACCTCACATAATTTCATTGGAAAAAGATAAAGGTCATTAAATTTCAGGACTGCAATATGACTAACAGAGTGGCAGAAAGACAAGGAAGGCAACCAGACAACGTGGGATAGTCACCACCCTGGGACATTTTTTTTTTCCAAAGCTGATGAATCCTGTCTGTAGATTGTCTTGGTCACTGTTCTATTGCTATGAAGAGACAACAAGACTACAGCAACTTTTCTAAATGAAAGCATTTAATTTTGGCTTGCTTACAGTTTCAGAGGTTTAGTCTATTGCTGTCATAGTAAAGAACTGGCACTGTGCTGGCAAACACAATTTTGAAGAAGTAGCTGAGAGTTTGCATTGGATCTACAGGCAGCAAGACACTGAGAATGGCTTGGACTTTCCAACATCTTGGGGTCTCCAAGGCAATCTATGATTCACCACCACAGCTTCACACGGTGACTTCCCTCGTGATAAGTTTTAAATCCCTGGTTAATGGGAGTCCGCTACCACCGATGTAATAAGCCAATCAAGCCAAGTTAATAAAGCCAGGTTTAATGTGAGCAAAACACTCCTGGGTGACCCTCAGTAGGGTGTGAGAAATATCACATGGCAAATTTGGTTATCAGGTCCTAAGTAGCTATAGGTATGGTCTTGAACTACCCCACAAATGGCCTGTCTTTTGGCAGACTTTGTCAAGAGCTGACTTTGAAGAGGGCATCTCCAAGGGAGGCGCCACCAATTGGCATACTGAGGGTGGGGTTCGGAGTGGGCAGCTCCAGGGAGATGCTGTAGGGAGTGCTGAGGCCAGGGTCTGGAATGGGGCTCAAAGCTGGAGATTCCAAACACCTGGACCTTCATGGAGGGACACTCCTAATACACCTGGCATTATTGGCTTTCTTTAGTCATAGACGGATAAATGCGTTCTTTTTTTCTTGTGTTTAAAACCTGAATCACATGACTAAAGCTGTCAAGTTCTGCTGTTTGCCGGTGCAGGACCACGCCTTCTTTATTCAATTACATTTGCATCAACTTTCTATTGTCAACGGTTTCTTTCACTTCTTAATATTTTCTTGAATTCCTTTTCATGAGTTGAAATCTTACCTGGCTTGAGTCTTGCCTTAAAATATTCACTCTCTTTATTCCATTTAACATCAGGCTTTTCTTTAAACTTTTTATGTCCATGAGCCCTGGACTTAGCTCCAATGTACTTCTTGGTGTTCTTTTCCTTAAACTTTTTGGATTTTTTTTCTTGCTCAGCCTGCTCCTTTTCATAATATATTTGCATAAGTGTAACCATTAATAATCATACAATACAATAAAGAGTAGGCTGTCTTAAAATCTCTTCTTCCAATACCATTAATCTAAAACTGAATGGTCTCTAGGCCATGTACTAATGCTCTTCTCTGAAATGTCTTGAACTGGACTGTCATAACCTACATTGCTCTCAGTACCACTGTATTCCACACTCCTGATAGTATGGCTCTGTAAACCCTGCTTAAAGCATTCAACTGCTTTCCTAATCCAAAATCCCTGGATCCAGCTTCTGTCAACCAGCAATATAGTTAAGATTATCACAACAATACCCAACTCCCTGGTATCAATTTCTCCTTCAGTCTTAATTATTGTTCTATTGCTGTGAAGAGACACTATGGCCATGGCAATTCTTATAAAGGAAAGCATTTAGTTGGGACTTGATTATACTTTCAGAAGTCTAGTACATTGTCATCATGGCATGGGGCATGGTGACATGCGTTTTACTGGGGATGTAGCTGAGAGTTCTACATCTGAATCTGCAGGCATCAGAAAAAAAGAGATCCTGAGTCTGTCTTAGGCTTTTGAAAATCAAAGCCTACCCCCACTGACACACTTCCTCTTGTAAGGCCACACCTCCTAGTCCTTTCAAATATATAAACCTCTAGGGGGCCATTCTTATTCAAACCACTACAGAGGTTGTTACAGTTATGTAAGCAGCAGTACTTACTGAGCCAACGTCACCAAATACAGCCCTTGAGAAGTTTAACCCAAGCTGGGATGAAGAGGTATCAGCAAAACTGAATCTAAGACAAGTTTATTGCAAGTAGTCAGACCCTTGTCAGAAACAATATAATGATCGTTGCCAGGATCAATTCAGTGGCAGTTGCCAGGATACAGTGTTATTTGCAAGCTGTCCAGGGCACACGAGATTAATTGTGTAGACTAATTACAAGCCTAATTGTCCTGTTAAACTTCTATATGCTTCACTGTCTTTTAGGGAGCACAGAGAAACGAGGGTGTTCTGAATGTTTCGCTGACTGAAGGATTGCCACAGTTTCTCTGCATCTGAAAGGCACACATGTTCAAGGAACCACAGACTCTAACCTGAAATACCTATGACACATGCCTCTCAGGGCAGCTAGGATAGGCCAGCTCCATAATTTCCGGCATCATAACTTATAACCCTAGTGATTCTACAACTGACCATATCCTGCCATCTTACCCCTGAACCCATGCTCTTACAGTCTCTGTGTTATGGCAACCATCAGTAAACAAGTCTATTTCTTCCATATACTAAAGCAATGGTCAAGGAGATGGCTCTGGCCTCCACATTTATGACTTGGCATCTGAATCCATACATAATAACTAATACCATAACTAATAGTAATTTTGAAAAATTCTTTTAAACAGCATATCTGGAAAAGAAAATAGATGTTCTTTTTTGAAATACTGAACACCTGGGCTAAATTCAAGTTCTTAGCAAATATATATTAACTTAAAGGAATAAAGGATAATAGAGCTTAGAATAGAACAACCTAAACATACTGTACATTCCAAGAAGCCAAAGTTCAGATTTTCTGAGAGTTTATGTTGTTAGGATAAGCATGAATATATACATAAGCAGTGCAGCTCATGATTGACATCTTCAGTAAGTCTTGAGGACATTTGTGAGCTCTTGCTCTTGGTTGTGAAAATGTACTGTGTATTTGTGAATCTCATAAACTGCAACAAGTCTAAAGAATTCTGGACTGAATTCAAGTAGTACTCCTTGTAAGTACCTCTATATCTTGGGAAATCTTGTGCTTCAAGCACTTCATTTCAAATGAGTTCAGAGTAGGAAAAAATAAAAATTCCTAATTTTCTGGAGCAAAATTAAATATGTAAATAATACAGAGAAATAGAAATAAAAATTGCCATGATAGTTCCCTTTTAAACTTTTGAAAATATAGGTCTACAATGGGCAGGGAAATTGTTTTTAAAAACACGGAAAATATACTATTATAGCATTTCAATTTTTTAGCTATTGATTGTTAAGTTTGGTTTCTACACAATATCACAGTATAAGTCTCACTTGACCAGAAACTACAGTCCTCTGATTCAGTACTGTAGACTAAAGTTTAACACAATGCCTAAGGAAATCAATACCTTTCTCTCCAAAATAAAGGTTTAGATGTGAGTAGCAGGCGACTGTGTAAAACATTAGCACACCTGTGAAAGGAACAAGAAATGAGCTGTCTGGAGATGTCTCTTGAAAGACCAGAAAGGCTGTGCTATCTTGACATTCATCAAACTGTCCCCTTAAGTGAGTAAGGACTGTTATTTTTTTTTTTGACAACTCTAACTATCTTTCTTTCTTTCTTTCTTCCTTCCTTCCTTCCTTCCTTCCTTCCTTTCTTTCTTTCTTTCTTTCTTTCTTTCTTTCTTTCTTTCTGCTTTGACAGTGCTGGGATCACACCCGAATGTAGTACATGACAGATCTGAGCTTGAGCACTTGGTTGTACCTTGGACTTGTTTATTTTTTACCTAACAAAGTGTGCTGATAAGTAGTTACTTAGACTCTAACAACGGTATTCTTGTTTCTGCCCAGCCTGTTGAACCTTGCAGTGAATTCAATTAACCTAATTTATTTTTCTAAAAGTAAATGAAAAAATAAAAATAAATATTCTAGTTAAATAAATAAAATAATAATTATATAATCAGAATTACTATACAAAGGTTAAACTTCTTGTGTTCCCAAATACCAATTTAAATTTCTTCTGTTAAGTAAAAATATTATTTGAGAATGATTTTAGGGAATATATAATATATTATTAATGGAAAATGTATAGGACACAGGTGTCTCTCAGTTCAAAAAGTTTTAAAAATAAAAAGTCAGCAGATTTGCAAGACACAATGGCATCTAGTCAGCTTTTTAAAGATATTTTTGAAGTCTGAATTCCATTGTAGATACCAAGGTGTTCTGTTTAAACATTCTGAGATAAAACTATTGCTAAGGAATGGCACTGGGTGTCATTTCCTTTGACTTTAAAAGTGTGTTTGATTTATAAGATGAGCTTCCTTGAATATAAAGCCTTCTTTTTGGCCAAAATTTCGTTATAGCAGTTGATATTCAATATCAAACTTGTGTAATATTCTTTAACTTGCCAGTTTCTTCACAAAATTCCATTTTATATCATCTAAATAGAAATCTTCATTTAAGTAAGGCAGAAACATTTTACTGCCATATTGTTAACTAGTAGAAAACTGATTTTAGTAATTTGATTCTCAAAGACCCAGAGTCCTTAAAGAACTCTATCCTTCATAATTAGAGTCCCAATAATGTAGGATTAGAAATAAATAGGTAACACTGATGTTAATTATACTGACTAGGTTTCTGAAAATATTGTCTCTTTGTATTTTATTAAAATGTAATTTTCTTTATGTAAATATAGAGATTTTAAAATTGGCCTCTGAAATTTTTCTTTATGGATTCTTTCTTTCTGAGAACTTGGCCTAACTTCATATTTCAGTGATTTCACTTGTCGACCCATCTACAACTCCTTCCCATCCTACCTCTAACCACAGGCAATGTATGTAACTTCCCCCTCAATTTGTGCAATGAAATACATACTTACTGTGAGCCCAGTGCCAGACAACATTTAAAATGGCTCAATACATAAGAAGCCTTCACTCTTTCTATCACTGAATTTCAATACTACTTTTTCTATAGAATGCAGTATAGGCCACCAGGCTCTCTATTATTTTGAAACCTTCAGGAAACATCTATAGGACAACACAGGATCTTCTAAACCATTGCATTAATGTTTATTTTCAAGTTCTATTTGATCAAGTTGGTTATAACCCTTTTAAGGATAAATGTGTCATTTCTTTACTTGAGCTTTGCTTTATACATTTGGGAACAGAGTATCTTTTATCATAATGTTCTTACCAATACAACTAGTAATATTTACTGCTATTCAAATGCAGTTAACCTCTCGTTAATACCTGCTTTAATGTTATTGCTCTGCCCACCTTGTTTTTTTTTTTTTTCATGATTGTAAGAGCATTCATGTGGCTTTTGTGTTTTCATCCACTTTATTGATGAGATTAGTAACTTATTTGGGATGTCGGAGCAATTTGAGCAATGCCATATAATTATTATCAGCAAGTATCAGGGTCAGTGTATCTGTATCACTGCACAGCAGAGGTCATAATACTTCTGACTGAATCTATATCTTTCTGAAGCCACTGATATGTTCTTTATTGATCATTGTGCATGCAGTTCATTCTTTTGGTCTTAATTTTCCTATGGTTAGTTCATACCAATTTGAAGTGAGCTCTCTGAAGGGTTTCTGCAGATTTTTTATTAGGTAGAACATTTTTATATGTAATTCAGAAGAAGTCTCCAGAGATGACTTTGGCTCCTGATTTCATCTCTCAGCTTCTTGACATTTAGTTATCTAGGAAATATGGATTGAATTTATTCTAACGGTTAAGTAAAACAGGAATATAGGAAATATATACTATAATCAATCAGTTATATAAAAGTCTAAGATTAAAATGGTTTCCATAAGACATATTCTGTACAAATGATAACAACAACGCTGTCATAAAATGAATGCATTTTTCACATGCATCAAAAATATCACAGGTTAGGGGGACCAGGAGTATAAATTCTAACTGGTTACTTACCTATGAAATTGCATCCACTTACAGTCGACTTTTCCACTGATAGATATTAACTACTATTAATCAGCTTTTAATCACTGTAATGAATTGTCTGAGATAATTTACTTACAAAGAAAAAAATAGTTTATTTTGTTTCAAAATTTTTGATGTTTCTGTCTAAACTCAGTGAACCCATTTCTTTGAACCTGTGATGGAGTATCAGATGTGGCAGAAACAAATGCTCATCTCTTCAGTCATCAAATAAAAAGAAAAGAAGACAAGGCAGAAAACAGGTTTCCAGCATTCATGACTGCAGAACCTAAGCTACCCTAAAGGGGCCACTTGGCTGTATGCAGAAACTTCTGTTCTGTCAACAGCCCCCGGATAAACACACCAAGATTTATGTTAATTATAAATGCTCAGTCAAGACCTCTCAAAGTCCTGTTGAAGAGTGTGAGGAGTAAGAATATGAGCAAAGAGGTCAAGACCATGATGGGGACACAAACTAAAACAGTTTACCTGAGCTAATGGGAGCTCACCAACTCCAGCTGGACAGGGAAAGAACCAGCATAGGACAAACTAGTACCTCTGAATGTGTGTGAGAGTTGCATGGCTGGGTCAGACTGCAGAGGCACTGACAGTGGTACCAGGATTTATCCCTACTGCTTGCACTGGCTTTTTGGGAACTCATTCTCTTTGGATGATTTCTTGCTCAGCCTAGATATAGTAGGGATGTCCTAGGACCTTCCCCAAAACAAAGTGCTTTACTCTCTCTGAGGAGTAGATGGGATTGTGGTGGAACAGTTGAGTGGAAGGAATGGGAAGAGGGGGAGGGAGTGGATCTGGCATTGGTATGTAAAATGATAAAAGATATTTGCTTTTTTTTTAAAAAAAAAAGAAAAATTCTCAACCAATATCTCAAGTTTATTACTTAGTAGTTCTTGCATTTTAAGTTAAACCATATCCCTTATTTACACTCTGACATGTGGCAGTACCTTTATTAGGTTGGCATATTCATTTACTGTTCCTTCTGTATCTGACTGGTGATTCCAGACACTGCCCTTCTTCCCAGCATTCATATATTAGCTATTCCACTTAAACTTATTCTGTTCAGCTATTGGACAGTCAACTGGTTTATTAAACCATTCACAGTGACAAATCTTCGTGGTGTGCAAAGGGATTATCCCACAGATTACCCCTTTTTGTCTAATTTCAAAAGGTTTTAATTTTAACACACTAAAATTATACAAAATAAAAAGTTATTAAATAGTAATTACAGTTACAGTATCTAGTCCATTCATATTTGTCAAATTTAGAGAAAATACTCTATTATTTATAGTATGGTTGTGCCTCTAAAGTTTTATAAGTTTTATACCTGATTTACCTTCTATCATAACTAAGAAAAACTATAATTTTAACTACTTAGTTTTTACCTCCATCAAAGACCCCAGAAGGGTAAATGGTTTCTAGTGATAGGGATATCCAAATACCTGGACAGTCACCACAGGTTCTTCTGTGATTTTGAGACATCCAACTATGGCCTACATTCCTGATATCTGACGGACCTTTCTAAGAGGCAGGGACTTATGAAGGACTGTCTTACCTTGTCTTGACAAATTTGACAGTCACTTTATATTTTATTTTGTATCCTATGGGTTCATTTGGACAATATCTGTCAGCAATTGAGGCAAAGGCTGTTTCTTTGCCCACATGTCTAGTTTTGTCATAGAGAAAATAAATTCCATGCAAACTTGTTTTTATGCCCATTATCTTCTTTGAAGTAGATCAGTGCTACCAGAAGCAGAGGTGCCTCACTGTCATGAAAAACATTATGTTATTAAACTTATTAACTGTCATATACCTTAGGTATTTGCAGTGTTTGAAGACTATTTATCAAAATATATACGCACATTACCTTGAAAGAATACCTGAAATGATAATAAACATGCTATTATAGATAAATAACAATTAATCTGTATTTCTTAACTATATACTCTATTTTAAATGAATTGCATAAGCACAATGCCCCCAGACAAGAGTATAAACATACATACATTATAACAGAAATAACTTTAAATTTACATCAATAAGCTGGGCGGTGGTGGCGCATGCCTTTAATCCCAGCACTCTGGAGGCAGAGGTAGGCGGATCTCTGTGAGTTCAAGGCCAGCCTGGTCTACAAGAGCTAGCTCCAGGACAGGCTCCAAAGCTACAGAGAAACCCTGTCCCAAACCACCCCCCCCAAAAAATTTACATCAATAAATGAAATGTCATTGCAATGTAAGATATTTTGACATTAATTAGTGAAAGAGTCTGCTTGTTGGTTCCCAGCCACCCGGCTAGCTTAGATCTGAAATAATCACACAGAAACCTTATTAATTAAATTACTGTTTGACCCATTAGCTCTAACTTCTTATTGGCTAACTCTTACATATGAATTTAACACATTTCTATTAAGCTGTGTATTACCACATGACTATGTCTAACCAGGTAAAGTTCCTACCTCTATCTCTGGCTTCTCCATGGCTTCTATCTGACTCTCCCTTTCTTTCTCCCACCATGACATTTAGTTTTTCCTGCCTACCTCAGTTTTGCCCTATCAACAGACCAAGGCAGTTTCTTTATTCATTAATGGTAATCAAAGCATACAGAGGGGACTCCCACATCACCTCCCCTTTTCTTTCTAAATAAAAAGGAAGGTTTTAACTTTAGCATAGCAAGATTACACATAGCAAAATAGTTATCAAGCAAGAATTATAGTTACAACATTTATATCTAATTTATTTTTATCATAACAAATGAAAACTACAATTATAACTATCTATTCTTCAATTCTATCATTATCATAACTAATGAAAGCTATATTATTACCATTTATTCTTCAACTTCATCAAAGACTCCAGACAGATATAATATTACCTAAGTAAACAGAAAGTGCATTGTAAGCACCTTTCAAAATTCTAGAATTGACAGAGACATTTTACTGCCTGGACAGTCACCCAAAGTTTTTCTGTACCATCGGGACATCCATCTTCAGCCTACAGGCCCATAGCATTCAGCATACTTTTTCATGAAGTAGGAAATCTCAAAGGTAATTTCTCCTATATTGGCAGTTTTCACTCACTTTCTTCTGTATCCTGAAAAATGTCTTACAGACTCTTTCTTGATGCAGGAGCCCTGAGGGATCCTCTCACCTTTAGGCAAATTCAGGAGTCATTTCTTTGCAGCTCCTGCATGTCCAGTTCATTAAGCAGTCCAGGGAAGAGCAGTTTTTTGCCCAAATGGCTAACTAATGACATAAGAAGCCTTTGTGATGCCCATTTTCCTCTTGAAGTAATTGGTGCTGCCAGGAGTAGATGTATCTCACTGTCAAAATCCTAAGTTACTAAAACATTCTAATTGCCATATTCTATAGTCTTTGAAATGTTTGAAGAATACCTATCTAACTGAAATATACCTCTATACATCTAGAAAATCTACCTAACATGACTACAAGCTTGACTATTATAAGGAATTATCTATTAACTTATATTTTTAAATTATACATTACATTTTTAAATGAACTACACAAACACAATACCTTAATCAAGAGCAGAAATATACATAGAACAAAATTGGCATTAAATTTGTATAAATAAACTAAGATCCATACCAATGCAAATTATTTATATCTATATCATATCCCCCTTTAATTATAAACAAATATTTATAGAAAATATTTAGAAATATGGGCTTACTTTTCTCCATACTGCTTCCTGCTGATTAGGGGCACTGTTAATCAGGTTTTTCATGGTGTATCCTGTGTGCTAGGTTCATCTCAGTCAGCAGTTGGGTGAAGGAATTTTTTGGGAGTGTTTACTGCCACCTTTCAGGGAGTTGTAGTTTATCAAACTACAGTAGTCTGCAAGGATTCCACAGGTTCTCATCCTCTGTGGAAACAAAAGAAGAACCTCTTTTCAAAAGCAACATATCCTTAGATCAATATTTTGGAATCAAGATATCTTTAAAGTATATATGTCAGTTTACTTTAGCAATCCCCAGAATCGAATGTCTCTCTGCAGTCAAAAAATTCAAAGAAAACAATAATATACATAATCTAGACTCTCTGTGAATTTGCCATGTTTACATGGCTTATTTTTCTTTACTACTTTAATCTATGACTGTCTGTAGTCTGTCTTTTTAAAGACTTTACTTATTTTTTTAAACCATTAACTTCCTTTTCTGACTCTCTATACTCTTTTTCTTCTCTATCTCAAGCCTATGTACAATTATCCAACACTGTAAGTCATTTAGAGTTCTTTTCCATCTAGATTTGTCTTTATTGCATATCTGTAATTCTTTACTGTCCAGGAATGCTTTTTAAAATGCTAAACACATCTTAAAACTTAATCTGTGCCTAATGTGCCTGTATGGTACTTCCTGCTTGCCCTGCCCAGTCCACCATGGCAGAACTGCTTATGCCTTTGATCCATGCACACCACCCCACTATTAGGCACATAGCCAGTCCACATTGCCCACAAAGCAAGCCACAACATGCTGCTCACTAACCCCATCCAAATGCGCAGTTTCTTGAAAGAGTCAGAGTTCATGCTAGCAGCATGGCCCAGAGCTAGGATGCTGCCATTTTGAAACCACATGACTGCTAGCACTGAATCAGTAAGACCTCTTTTTTTTTTAAGTTTCTTAATCTATATCTTTTTTTTTATTAATTAATTTATTTAATTATTAAAGATTTCTGCCTCTTCCCCGCCACCACCTCCCATTCTCTCCCCCTCCCCCAATCAAGTCTTCCTCCCTCCTCAGCCCAAAGAGCAAGCAGGTTTCTCTGCCCTGTGGGAGGTCCAAGGACCACCCACCTCCATCCAGGTCTATTAAGGTGAGCATCCAAACTACCTGGGCTCCCATAAAGCCATTACGTGCAATAGGATCAAGAACCCATTGCCATTGTTCATCAGTTCTCAGTAGTCCTCATTGTCCGTTATGTTCAGCAAGACTGGTTTTGTCCCATGCTTTTTCAGACCCCGGCCAGCTGGCCTTGGTGAGTTCCCGATAGAACATCCCCATTGCCTCAGTGTGTGGGTGCACCCTTCGCAGTCCTGAGTTCCTTGCTCGTGCTCACTCTCCTTCTGTTCCTCCTTTGGATCGTGAGACTTCAGTCTAGTGCTCCAATGTTGGAGTAAGACCTCTCTTAAAGGAGCCACAGCATGCTGCCCCAAGCAAAGCCCATTCCGGAAAAAAAAAAATGTGGCTAAACTTTGTTTTATAGTGTCTAGAATTTCTTTCCAAGTCCTCTCAGGTTTTACATGAATTTAGTTCAACATGTTGATGTGTCAATTTGTTGCAAAAAGGCCTGCTTTTTGGTTCCCAGCTGCTTGGCTAGCTTAGACCCAAAAACAATCATATAGAAACCATATTAATAAAATAACTGCCTAACCCATTAGCTCCAGCTTATTATTAGATAAGTCTTACATATGAATTTAACCCATATCTATTAATCTGTGTATTGCCACATGGATGTGGCTTACTGGCTAAAGTTCACAGCATCTATCTCTGGCAACTCCATGGCTTTTCTCTGACTCTGCCCTTCTTTCTCCCAGCATGCCATTTAGTTTTCCCTGCCTACCTAAATTCTGCCCTATGAACAGGCCAAGGCAGTTTCTTTATTCATTGATGGTAATATCAGCATACAGAGAGGACTCCCACATCAATTAGTAGCTGCTTTTTGAACTAAAGTAAAATCATCAATATCTCCTTTTACATATTATTTTTATATCCTATCCTTCTTTTCCTTTACAAAGAGATCTTTGAGTTTAACTACTTTTTAAGCTTTTTCCTTGACTATGATTAATAACAACCTGTAACCAACCCCCCTTAGAAGATAATTAGCATTCATAACCCATTTTTAAGGGGAAGTGTGGATGTAGTTCTCTTGACTACTTACTGTTGTTTTGGGCAGCTGGTAATCTTTGGGTGATTAGCATTCATAACCTATTTTTGAGGGAAAGTGTGGATATAGTTCTCTTGTCTACTTACTGTTGTTTTGGGCTGCTGGTAATCTTTGGATGACCAGAGAAAATTTAGGATAATTGTTAAGTCGTTAGTATTCTGTGATCCTGAAAGTTGTTTTGGAAGCTGGAACACCTGGGCCACCCATTTTCATTATTGTCTGGTCCTCTTACCCTAAAAATTCTTTTGATATTTCATTTGTATTTAAACAAATAAAGTTTGCCTGAAGTTCAGAGGCTGAAACTGTCACACTGATCATCGTAACAGACCAGGCATAGGTGACACACACACACCTTTAATCCCAATAGTCATACTAGTTTCTCATAGAGATGAGGCAATCATGGTGTTTGCCTTTATTCCAAGCTCTAGAAAGGAATACAAGATGGAAGGAGACAGCTTTTACATGCAGTCACATTCAAAGATTCCTGAAGGCTGGATCACAATTTTGGACTGAGGTATTGGTAAGAGTCATTGCCTGGCTGTTTTGCTTTTGTGACCTTGAAGTGGAACCCCAATTTCTTTCTCTAGGATTTTATTAATCATACTACAAAAGTAAATAAACTTTTAAAGGTAACATACATATCTGTACTAATACAAATATAGACTATACATTGTACACAAGTCAGCCAAAAAAATGATGCCTTTGTTTTAAAATATACATTATGTCTTTTGTAGTTTGTTTTCATTTTATTTCTTTATGTCTGTAAGCAGGACATCAGGGGATCTTCCTTGAACAAACCTGGTCATCTTCAACTGTTGCAAGGAGAGGCTGCTTGTTCATCCCAGCTGTTTTGCTAGCTTACACCCTAAATAACAACACAGAAACTATTAATTAAAACACTTTTGGCCATTAGCTATAACTTTTTATTGGCTAACTCATACACATTAGTTTAACCCTTCTCCATTAATCGCCATGTGGTTGTGGCTTGCTGGAGATTCTAACCAGCATCCACGTGAGGCAGAAGATCCATGGCTTCTCTGACTCTGCCCTTTCTCCTCCCAGCATTCAGTTTTGTTTTCTCCACCTACCTAATTTCTGCCCTATCAACTAGGCCAAAGCAGTTTCTTTATTCATTAACCATGAAAGCAACACACAAACAGAAGGAACATTTACACCATTTAACTTTAAACAAACTCAAAGTCTCCTCTTTCCTTAGGAAACAAAGCATAACATTTTCCCCAAAGCAACATATCTTTTGACTTTTATTTTGAAGTCAAGACATTTTTAAATATATATATAGGTTGGTTTAATCTAAGAGTTTTATACTATAGTGTCTCTTAGCAGCCAAAAACTTAAAGACAATACAAAAACATACAGGATCCAAACTCTGTGCCTTTTTCATCTTTTCATTGCTTTTTTCTTTTATCCTACTTTACTACTTTTTAAAGGACTTTATCATTCTTCAACTATTTTTTATATACCCTTTTTCTTCTCTTTTCCAAATCTGTACACATTTTTAAACACATAGTGACCCATTTAGAGGTTTTATTTTTCTGCCTGGAACTGTCTTTATTGCATATCTATAGCCTTTTCTCTATGCGTGAGCAAAACCCCATACCTACATGTAGCATGTTGGCTCAGCTAATGCTGGTGATTCAAGCACATAGGCAGTGGCTGGGAGATGCTTCTCTATCCTTTGACTCATGTGAGACTTGAGACTAGAAAGGCACATTTGGTTCCATTTTAGAACCTTTTAAAAAAGATTTCTTGGTGTTTATTCTTGTCACCATTTTAGGCAGAAATTTCTTTCCCACCAATGGCTCCCAAATAAATACACTGAGGCTTATAAGAATTATAAATGCTCAGCCAATAGCTCAAGCCTACTACTAACTAGATCTTACATTCTACGTTAACACATATTCCTTGTTTAAGCTCTGACGCATGGCAGTACTTATATTAGCATGACACATTCATCTCCTACTACATTTATCTATGGATGGATGCTCCAGATTCTGTACTTCTACTTCCCAGCATTCTCAGCTAGAATTTCCCACCTATCCTTACTCTCTTCAGCTACTGGCCAGTCAATTTGTTTATCAAATCAATCACAGTGACGTATATTCACACAGTGTAGAGGAATAGTCCACATCTTTTTTCCCCTTTCTGATAAATAAAAATGAAGGCTTTAACATCATAATAAAACTATATACATTAAGCACATTAACTATATACAAATATATATATAGGTAAGAACTACATTAACAATGTACAGTCTATTATTCCACAGCACTTGGTAAAATTCTCATGACCTCCTTCTCAATGCAGTTATGAAAAAGAAACAATTGATATGTGGACAATTGGAGGACATAAAATATCTAATACATATAGTGGTCTGTTGCTACTTCTGGAGAAAGAGTGATTTCAACATGAGTCCTACCCTAGATACTTAACATAAATGTGAATCAGGCCAGTCACAGAAATTCTCTGGTTTTCCCTGAGACTGTGGATCTCACTTTGCCCACATTCTCACATTAAATACTTTGTGCAGTAGACAGATACTTGGGAAATTGACCTTACCTCAAAATATATAATATAAATAAATACCAGGAAAACTCAAAAGAAAAACCTTCCATGCTAACTATATTATCTAAATATCCTCTGTGAAAATCCTATTTTTATTTTCATTCTGGAATGAAATACCAATACCTAAATTCTGCAATTTAGATAAAGCACAAAGATGCAAGAAAATGAATATTTATACCCTTCCTAAGGAGCTGAAGCATTTTGGCAGCTGCTCCATATACTAGATATGCTGTTACAAGTCAGCTGATTCAGCACTTTCATTCAGGTGCAGATTTGCCTAATGTCCCTGGCATCCTGCAGTAATGTGGACTTATAAGTAGGTAATTCAATGGATACATAGGTTACAGTATCATCAAGAACAGGCTCCATGGTGACTTGAAGTCATTTTCTTAATTATAATTTCTCCCTTTTCCCTTATATGTGAGTCTTAAATTAAAATTGACTCTCATCTTTTAGTTCATGGCAGGCCTCATGCAGGCCTTTAAGTACATAGAAAGAATAAAACAGATGTTAAATTTGTTCCCTACCTAGAATATAAGTAACAGAATCCACATGATTAGCCTAGAAAAAAATGTCAATTGCACTTTTAAAAAACCCTTTTTATCCCATGCTATTGTTGTTTTATTTCTTACTTAAAAAGGCACAGATTTATTACATTAACATCACCTTGTCATTTATATATCACATGACCTAGAAAAATATGCAGTATGGTCGATTGAATTTTATTGTAAATATTTTTTGTTTATTTTCTATTTCAGGCTCTGTATCTGGCTGTGTGCGCATATGGACTCATATGCAGGGACCAGAGGAAGACATTAGGTGTTTTCCTTAATTGATTCTCACTGAAGCAATACAGGAAACATTTCTGATTGACATTAGACATCAGTATTTCATCCAGAATATTTGCCACAGAGATCCTGAACTATCCTGTTGCTTTCCACAGCCACACATGCTGTGCTGGAGTTTCAGGTCATTGCTAGTTTTTATTTTTATTTTTTTATGTCTCTCTATATTCTGTATTTATTTATTTATTTATTTATTTATTTATTTATTTTATTTTTATTCTTTTTTAATTAAAATTTCCGCCTCCTCCCCATTTCCCATTTCCCTCTCCCTCCTCCCACATATTGCCCCCTCCCCCCACTCCCCTCCCCCTATCCCCACTCCTCTTCTCCTCCCCCCACTCCATTCCCCCTCCCTCTCGATACTGAAGAGTAGTCCAAATTCCCTGCCCTGCGGGAAGACCAAGGTCCTCCCTCTTCTATCTAGGTCCCATAGCTAGTTTTTAAATGTGTGCTGGCAATTTATTTTCTGCTCCTCATGTTTACACAGCAGATGGCTGTATGTAGTGTCCATCACCCAAATCCTACTATTGGTTTCTGGATCAAGCATTCAGATATTTGAGCCTATGAGGGCTGTTTTCATTCAAACCATCACAGTCTCTAATAACAACCATAAAGTGGGCATCTGAAAACAGAGAACTGTGACCCTGGTCCCAAATCCACCTCTCCTTCTGCAACTTTGGTGGAACTCTGAAACACAGCTTGCTCCAATACTAAGGGGATTTAAGAGGTGAGTGAACAGCTACATGGTGGTATTCCCCACTTTCTAGCACCTCCACAGTGGGACAAAACCCTAGGCTACTCCCCAAACTCCCTTGCCTTTTCTAGCCAGGATTCAGGGAGTTTCCTGTGGCTAGGCTACCCCCAAACCCAAACCCATCCACTGGACCCCCCAAGCTACTAGCTATACCCCGCCTAAGAGCTGGGAGCTTGTTATACTACTGAGGCAACCAAGAGCTTGCTGCAACACTGAGTGGATAAAGAGAGAACACCAAGAGAGGAAACCAGGAGAGAAGATCAAGAAAGCAAGCATATAGAAACCTCAGAGACTTTCTGAGACAGGTATTGACAGTACAGAACAGACCAAGAAAAACTCCCAAACACTCAGACAGCCACTGCAAAGATTGGACCAAGACACAAAGATACTGCCAGCCTCATTTAAAAGAAGAGATGAGTAGGTACCAATGCAAGAATTCCTCCAACAACCTAAAAAGCAACATGGTAACAGCAGAACCCAGTGGTTACAAAACAGGAAGACTTGATCATCCTAACCCAGAAGAAGTAAAAGAAATTGACTTTAAACATAAATTTATGAAAATGATGGAGACCTTTAAAAAGGAAATGAAAAACTTCTAAAAGAAATAGAGAAGACAAGTTAAAAATTGAATGAAATTAATAAATCCCTCAAAGAAACCCAAGAAAACCAAGTAAAAAAAATACTCAAACAGGTGAAGAAAACAGTTCAAGATTTGAAGACTGAAAGAGAGGTAATAAGAAAACACAAATCAAGGTAATTCTGGATATGGAAAAAATGCGTAAATGATCAGGGACTACAGAGACAAGTATAACCAACAGAATACAAGAGATAGAAAAATCTCAGGTGTTGACAATACTATAGAGAAAATAGACTCATATGTCAAAGACAACAAATTTTTTTTATTCTTTTTAAATTAAAATTTCCGCCTCCTCCCTGTTTCCCAATTCCCTCCACCTCCTCCCACACATCGCCCCTCCCCCCACTCCCCTCCCCCCTCCCCAGTCCTCTCCCCCTCCCCCCACTCCCCTCCCCCTCTCCCCAGTCCTCTCCCCATCCCCCCACTCCATACCCCCTCCCTCCAGGTATTGAAGAGCAGTCCAAACTCCCTGCCCTGCGGGAAGTCCAAGGTCCTCCCACTTCTGTCTAGGTCCAGGAAGGTGAGCATCCAAACAGGTTAGGCTCCCACAAAGCCAGTTCATGTATTAGGATCGAAACCTAGTGCCATTGTCCTTGGCTTCTCATTAGCCTTCATTATCCGCCATGTTCACAGAGTCCGGTTTCAACCCATGCTTATTCAGTCCCAGTACAACTGGCCTTGGTGAGCTCCCAATAGATCAGTTCCACTGTCACAGTGGGTGGGTGCACCATTCGTGGTCCTTGCTCATGTTCTCCCTCCTTCTGTTCCTCATTTGGACCTTAAGAGCTCAATCCATTGCTCCAAATTGGGTCTCTGTCTCTATCTCAATCCATCGCCAGATGAAGATTCTAAGGTGATATGCAAGATATTCATCAGTATGGCTAAAGTTAGGGTCATTTCAGGTTCCCTTTCCTCAGTTGCCCAAGGTACTACTTGGGGACATCTCCCTGGATACCTGCAAGCCCCACTAGAGTCAAGTCTCTTGCCAATTCTAAGATAGCTCCCTTAATTAGGATATATATTTCTCTGCTCCCGTATCCACCCTTCCTATACCCAACCAACCTATTCCCCAAGCTCCCCCCATCCTCCCCTTCTCACGTTTCTCACTCCATTTCCCCTTAGCCCCATACCACCTCACCCGCAAGCTCCCAGCTTTTGACCGGCAATCTTGTCTACTTCTCCTATCCAGGCAGATGACTATACGTTTTTCTTTGGGTTCACTTTCTTATTTAGCTTCTCTAGGATCACAAATTATATGCTCCATGTCCTTTATTTATGGCAAGAAACCAATTATGAGTGAGTACATCCCATGTTCCTCTTTTTGGGTCTGGGATACCTCACTCAGGATAGTGTTTTCTATTTCCATCGATTTGCATGCAAAATTCGTGATGTCATTGTTTTTACCACTGAGTAGTATTCTAATATGTATATATTCCACACTTTCTTCATCCATTCTTCCATTGAAGGGCATCTAGGTTGTTTCCAGGTTCTGGCTATTACAAACAATGCTGTTATGAACATAGTTGAACAAATGCTTTTGTCATATGATAGGGCATCTGTTGGGTATATTCCCAAGAGTGGTATTACTGGATCTTGGGGTAAGTTGATCCCAAATTTCCTGAGAAATCACCACACTGATTTCCAAAGTGGTTGAACAAGTTTGCATTCCCGTCAGCAATGGATGAGTGTGCCCCTTCCTCCACAACCTCTCCAGCATAGGCTGTCATTGGTGTTTTTGATTTTAGCCATTCTGACAGATGTAAGATGGTATCTCAAAGTTGTTTTAATTTGCATTTCCCTTATCGCAGAGGATGTTGAGCATGACCTTAAGTGTCTTTTGGCCATTTGAATTTCTTCTGTTGAGAATTTTCTGTTCAGTTAAGTGCCCCATTTTTAGTTGGGTTAATTAGCATTTTAAAGTCTAGTTTCTTGAGTTCTGTATATATTTTGGAGATCAGACCTTTGTTGCAGGGTTGGTGAAGATCTCAGTCAGTGGGTTGCCTTTTTGTCTTAGTGACAGTGTCCTTTGCTTTACAGAAGCTTCTCAGTTTCAGGAGGTCCCATTTATTCAATGTTGTCCTTAATGTCTGTGCTGCTGGGGATATATGTAGGAAGTGATCTCCTGTGCCCATATGTTGTAGAGTACTTCCCATTTTTTCTTTTATAAGGTTCAGTGTGTTCAGATGGATATTGAGGTGTTTAATCCATTTGGACTTGAGTTTTGTGCATGACGATAGATATGGATCTATTTTCATTTTACAGGTTGACAACCAGTTCTGCCAGCACCATTTGTTGAAGATGCTTTCTTTCTTCCATTGAATACTTTTAGCTCCTTTATCAAAGATCAGGTGTTCATAGGTTTGCGGGTTAAAATCAGGGTCTTCTACTCAATTCCATTGATCAACTTCTCTGTTTTTATGCCAATATCAAGCTGTTTTCAATACTGAAGCTCTGTAATAGAGTTTGAAGTCAGGAATGGTAATGCTTCCAGAAGTTCCTTCATTGTATAAGATTGTTTTGGCTATCCTGGGTCTTTTGTTTTTCCATATAAAGTTGATTAATGTCCTCTCAAGATCTGTGAAGAATTTTGATGGGATTTTAATGGGGATTGCATTGAATCTATAAATTGCCCTTGGTAGAATTGCCATTTTTACTATGTTGATCTTCCCAATCCAAGAGCAAGGGAGAGAGAGATCCTTCCATTTTCTGGTATCCTCCTCAATTTCTTTCTTCAAAGACTTAAAGATCTTGTCAAATAGATCCTTCACTTCCTTGGTTAGAGTTACCCCAAGATATTTTATGCTATTTGTGGCTATCGTGAAGGGTGATGCTTCTCTGATTTCCCTCTCTGCTTCCTTATCCTTTGTGTATAGGAGGGCAACTGATTTTTTGGAATTGATCTTGTATCCTGCCACGCTACTAAAGTTGTTTATCAGCTGTAGGAGTTCTTTGCTGGAGTTTTTGGGGTAGCTTATGTACACTATTATATCATCTGCAAATAATGAAAGTTTAACTTCTTCCTTTCCAATTTGAATCCCTTTGATCCCCTTATGTTGTCTTATTGCTATCACTACAACTTCACGCACTATATTGAAGAGGTATGGAGAGAGTGGACAGCCTTGCCATGTTCCTGATTTTAGTGGGATGGCTTTGAGTTTCTCTCCATTTAATTTGATGTTAGCTGTCGGCTTGCTACAAATAGCTTTTATTATAGTTAGGTACGACCCTTGTATCCCTAATCTCTCTAAGACCTTTATCATAAAGGGACGTTGAATTTTGTCAAATGCTTTATCAGTATCTAATGAAATGTTCATATGGTTTTTTTTCTTTCAGTTTATTTATATGATGGATTACATTGATAGATTTTCGTATGTTGAACCAGCCCTGCATCCCTGTGATGAAGCCTACTTGATCATAATGGATAATTTTTCTAATGTGTTCTTGGATTCGGTTTGCCAGTATTTTATTGAGGATTTTCGCATCGATGTTCATGAGTGAGATTGGCCTGTAGTTCTCTTTCTTGGTTGGGTCTTTGTGTGGTTTTGGTATCTAAGTAACTGCAGCTTCATAAAAAGGAAATTGGCAATGACTTCTCTGTTTCTATATTGTGAAATACATTAAGGAGTATAGGTATTAGGTCTTCTTGGAAGTTCTGGTAGAATTCTGCATTGAAGCCGTCTGGACCTGAGATTTTTTGGTAGGGAGAATTTTTATAACAACGTCTAATTCTTCGCGACTAACAGGTCTATTTAGATTGTTCAGCTGGTCCTGGTTTAACTTTGGTATATGGTACTTATCTAAAAAAGTGTCCATTTCTTTTACATTTTCCAATTTTGTGGCATAAAGGCTTTTGTAGTAAGATCTAATGATTCTCTGAATTTCCTCTGTGTGTGTGGTTATGTCTCCCTTTTTGTTTTTGATCTTGTTAATTTGTGTATTCTCTCCGCCGTTTGATTAGTTTGGATAGGGGTTTATCAATCTTGTTGATTTTCTCTAAGAACCAGCTTTTTCTTTCATTAATTCTTTGGATTGTTTTCTGTGTTTCTATTTTGTTGATTTCAGCCCTCAGTTTGATTATTTCCAGTCTTCTACTCCTCCTAGGTGAGTCTGCTTCTTTTTTTTTCTAGAGCTTTCACGTGGGCTGTTAAGTCTCCAATGTGTGCTTTCTCCGTTTTCTTTAAGTGGGCACTTAGTGCTATGAACTTTCCTATTAGCACTGCTTTCATAGTGTCCCACAGGTTTGAGTATGTTGAGTATTTGTTTTCATTGAATTCAAGAAAGACTTTAATTTTTTTCTTTATTTCTTCCTTGATCCAGTTGTGGTTCAGTAGTTGACTGTCCAGTTTCCAAGAGTACGTAGGCTTTCTGGGGGTAGCATTGTTGTTGAATTCTAACTTTAATCCATGGTGATATGATAAGACACAGGTGGTTACTAATATTTTTTTGTAACTGTGTAAGTTTGCTTTGTTATCGAGTATGTGGTCAATTTTCCAGAAGGTTCTATGAGCTGCAGAGAAAAAAGTATATTCTTTCCTATTTGGGTGGAATGTTAATTAGGTGTCTGTTAAGTCCATTTGATTCATTACCTCCATTAATCCTCTTATTTCTCTGTTAGGTTTCTGTCTGATTGACCTTTCCATTGGTTAGAGAGGAGTGTTGAAATCTCCTACTATTAGTGTGTGTGATTTGATGAATGCCTTGAGTTTTAGTAATGTTTCTTTTACATAAGTGGGTGCTTTTATATTAGGGGCATATATATTCAGGATTGAGACTTTGTCCTGATGAATTGTTCCTGTTATGAGTAAAAAATGTCCCTCTCCATCTCTTCTGATTGATTTTAGTTTGAAGTCAACTTTGTTAGAAATTAGTATGGCCACACCTGCTTGTTTCTTAGGTCCATTTGCTTGATAAAACTTTTCCCAGCCCTTTACTCTGAGTAGATGTCTGTCTTTGTGGTTGAGGTGTGTTTCTTGTAAACAGCACAATGTTGGATCCTGTTTTCGTATCTAATCTCTTAGACTGTGTCCTTTATAGGTGAGTTGAGTCCATTCATATTAAGTGATATTAATGACCAGTGGTTGTTAACTCCGTTCATTTTTTCTTTCTTTCTTTCTTTCTTTCTTTCTTTCTTTCTTTCTTTTTTTTTTATAGTAGAGTTTGTGTGTTTCCCTTCTTCGAGTTGTGCTGGTGAAGGGTCATTAGATGTATGAGTTATTGTGGGCATTGTTGGACTCCTTGGGTTGTGATTTTCCTTCAATTACTTTCTGTAAGGCTGAATTTGTGGCTATGTATTGTTTAAATATGTTTTTATCCTGGAAAATTTTATTTTCTCCATTTATAGTGAATGAAAGCTTGGCTGGGTATAGTAGTCTGGGCTTGCATCCATGGTCTCTTAGTTTCTGCAGTACATATATCCAGGACCTTCTGGCTTTCATGGTTTCCATAGAGAAGTCAGGTGTAAGTCTGATAGGTTTACCTTTATACGTAACTTGACCTTTTTCCTTAGCAGCTCTTAACATTCTTTCTTTATTCTGTATGTTTTGTGTTTTGATTATTATATGGCAAGGAGATTTTTTTTTGATCCAGTCTATTTGGTGTTCTGTATGCTTCTTGGACCTTCAAAGGAATAGCTTTCTTAAGGTTGGGAAAGTTTTCTTCTATAATTTTATTAAATATATTTTCTGGACCATTGAGCTGTTCTTCTTCTCCTTCTTCTATCCATATTATTCTTAGGTTTGGTCTTTTTATTGTGTCTCAGATTTCCTGAATGTTTTGTGATGAGAAATTGTTGGTTTTGCTGTTTTCTTTGATCAGTGTATTTATTTTCTCTACGGTATCTTCAGTGTCTGAGATTCTTTCTTCTATCTCTTAAAATCTGTTGGTAGTACTCATCTCTGTAATTCCTGTTCATTTACCCAGATTTTCCATCTCCATCCTTCCCTCAGTTTGTGTTTTCTTCATTACTTCCATTTCATTCTTCAAGTCTTAACTGTTTCACTTACCTGTTTGATTGCTTTTTCTTGTTTCTCTTGGTTTTCTTGTGTATCTTTGAGAGATTTATTAATTTCCTCTACCTTTTTGTTTGTAATCTCTAATTGTTTATGGCAGTTTTTCACCTCCTGTTTAAGGTCCTCTATTATTTTCATATAATTCACTTTTGAGTTGAATTCTTCTAATTCTTCTGGAGTAGGGTGTACATTTTTTCTTATTTCGGGATTCCTGGATTCTGGTGATGTCATGTTGCCTTTCAGGTTGTTGGGAGGAATTCTTGCATTGGCGCCTGCCCATCTTTTCCTTCAAATGGAGCCAGGAGAGGCCTGGTGTCTTGGTCCAGTCTTTACTGTGATTGACTCCCTGGGTGTATCTCCTCAGTGTAGGAGCAGGAACCGTTCCCTTCCAGATGGACTTCTCAGCACCAAAACATGGACACCTGCTAGTCCAATGACCCGTGGACAAAAGGGCAAATGTGGGGGGTAGGGCGGGGTCGAGTAGAACACAAGACCCTACAGTACAAGCTAAAGGAGCCTGTGCTCCCTTGCGGGGGTCCTTGAGGCCTGCCCAGTAGGCAGGCACTCTCCACTCTGAATGGGTAGACTTAGTGTAGGAGCAGGAAACTAATTCCTCAGCAAAGGACCTTGCAGACAAGGCAGGCTGGGTGAGGTGTCATGTGTAGTAAAGAAAGACCTGCAGCAGGAGCTTGGGGGGGGGGGTAATTGTGCTCTCTTCTGGGATCTTTGATCCTGGATAGCACAGACTAACCCGTCCAGATGGAACTTCTCAGCACTTAAACAGGGACGTCTGGTAGCCCAATGAGCCAGGGACAAAAGGAAGAACGTAGCAGGCAGTATGGGGTCCAGTAGAGTACAGGAAACCCTGCAGCCCAAGCTGAAGGTGCCTGCGCTCCCTTGCGGGGAAACTTGAGGCCTGCCTGGTAGGCAGGCACTCACGGCTCTGGGTGGGTAGCCTTAGTGTAGGAGCAGGAAAATTGTTCTTGAGCAGAGGACCTAGAAGACAGCAGGAAAGGCTTGGGGGGGGACCTGGGGGGCTGGGTTGTGTGTAAGAAAAGGGCCCCTGCAGCAGGAGCTGGGGGAGAGGGGTTTGTGCTCTCTCCCGGGACAGTCCACCCCTGGAATGTACACACTCACCCATCCAGATGGAACTCCTCAGCACCTAAACAGGGATGCCTGGTAGCCCAATGAGCCGGGGACAAAAGGAAGAACATGGCAGGCAGGGCAGGGTCCAATAGAGTACAGGAGACCCTGCAGCCCCAAGCTGAAGGTGCCTGTGCTTCCTTGCAGGGGTTCCTTGTGGCCTGCCTACCGGGTGGGTAGCCTTAGTGTTGGAGCAGGAAACTGTTCCTCAGCAAAGGACCTTGAAGACAAGGCAGGCCATCCAGATGGAACTCCTCAGCACCTAAACAGGGACGCTTGGTAGCCCAATGAGCCAGGGACAAAAGGAAGAATGTGGCAGACCGGGCAGGGTCCAATAGAGCACCCAAAGACAACAAATTCTTAACATAAAACATCTAGGAAATCTGGGACACCATAAAAAGACCAAACCTAAGAATAATAGGGGTAGAAGAGGGAGAAGAACTCCAACTCAAAGGCACAGAAACTATATTCAACAAAATCATAGATGAAAAATTTCCTGACCTAAAGAAGGATATCCCTATAAAGGTACAAGAAGATTGCAAAGCCCCAAATAGAGTGGATCAACAACAACAAAAAAGCCCATTCCCTCACTATATAATAGTAAAAATCTACAGAGTAAAGATAGAATATTAAGATATGTAAAGAAAAAAGGTCAAGTAAGCTATAAAGGAAAACCTATGAGAATTACATCCTATTTCTCAATGGAAAATATGAAAACCTGAAGGTCCTGGGCAGATGTGTTGCAGACACTAAGAGACCACAAGTCTTCTATCATCTACTTGAGGTTTTGAGACATTGTCTCCTAGCGAACGTGCCAATTGCCTATGCTAGCTGGCCAGCAAGCTCTAAACTCCCCATCAGCATGCCAGTTAGATATGCAGGTTTGTGTGTGTTTGTGTGTGTGCTGTAGGGATCCAATTCAGACCTTCCTGTTTGTGTATCTCCATAGCTCTTCTAGTTCTTTTACTTTGGACTTTACAGTCTTTGAGTGTTCTTTAGACTGGAAGCCTGTACCCATGTCTCTTTCAAGAAGAAACATGTAGGTGGGTAGCTATCTTGGATTTTCTCTCCCTCCTTTTGGTTACTAAATATACCTTATGAACACTCTCTTCCTTGAATGAGTGGATTGCCAGGAGAGGATTTACCATTAAGTCTGAACTCTGAGTTGAGAGGGGAGAAGTTATATACAGCCCAAGTTCTCACTCTCTCTCAACCAATGGATCATAATTCCTTTTTTGACACTGGCAGCTGCTGCAGTGTCTTGCAGTCACTTCAAGGCTAGTTTTGACCTCTTCAAACCAGTCCATTCCCCACATAATATCAACTTCAAAAAATTGTCTTTTTTTGCCTGAATGCTTACTGCTCATCTTAAAATGTAAGAAAACATTTATTTTTTGCTCATGCTAGTTGTTATCCATAAACAAACAATGACAAAAATCAAATAACCCCACCCACAAGCCCACAATTTGTTTTGCAAATGAAGTAGAAATATTTTGGGTTAAATTCTTCAAAAAGGGAAGGGAATTATTCCCTTATCTGATGTCTGCACACATTTGACTTTTATTTATAGTCATGTTTATGGATATACACTGTTATTTGAATTTGTGGTTTATATTTAACACATATTCACTTAATTGTATGCCAACTTAGAATATTATCTAAAATTTAAGAATTCTCAGTTAAGGAAATTAGACACATATCCAACAAATTTTTCAAATGATTAGTAGATGCATTGAATAATAAAATATTAGCAGTTAATTCACTTAGCAACCTTTCCCAAAAACGCCTTGTGATTTATGTCTTGATTTGAGATTAGATGAACAGATCTGATCTAGAATTGTGAAGGAATTCCTTAGTCATGCCAGCTCCACATCTGATCGCAATAACAGTACTTCAAGATATCAATCAGTGTTTTATGAAGGAACTGTGAGTAGTTCAACTTATTTTTCTGTTCTTAGGCTTTTACTATCTTGCTTCAGAATTTATAGATACTTTCTTCTAGAAGAAAGCTGTTTGATGGTCCAATTTTGAAATCTAATTACATTTTCCTTGTGCCAGCAACATAATCATTATTATATGCATCACTCAGCTAGTTCATTATCTGATAAAAGCAAATGTTCCTCATACTCAGCTTCAATAGATGAATTGTTCATTTATGCTCTTAGTAGGCATTGTCTTCACTTACCACAGATGGAAACTCCCTCTTTCCATAAGAGAGTCATCTCACTAATCTACCTTGATTGCTTTCATTAGTGACACGTTCAGTTCTTATTTGTCAGTTATTTTTTATTATTTTAATTACTTGGTACATGTCCTAAGGGGTTCTGACATTTCTAATAGTTAATATGTGCAGCAAAGAAAAGCCACAGACAAATTAACTGAAGTGTAAATAGAATTAAATCACAAGAGCTGCTCAAATGAAATAGATGATATCTTTATTGGGTTTATCCCTATTTAAATGAGATTAAAAATCATTCTAGGGATACGAAATTTATCTAATATTCACCCATGTGCCATGCTGTCAGAGTTTATAGCACATGTAAGAGGTTTCTGTGGTGATGTACTTTCTGTAGCCATAAGGGCAGCAAGGAATAAAAGAATGAAGAAGGAGCAGAGAAGGAGCTGGAAGCTCATGTATGGCTGGAATATCAGCTTGGAAACTGATCAACTAGACAAGTCCAGAGTAGTTATATCTTCCCCTTCAGTAGAGTCTGATGGACTGACAATTACATAAAAGGTATTGCTGATGCTCTGGAAGAGCCATGATAATAAAGTCACAAATAGCTTCGTGGGTTGCTTCTGCTTTTAACTACAGCACTGCTTCGTGAAATCACAACAATGCCAATGTAGGAAATGTATTTTTTTAAAATCCCTTGTGTATAACATCAGAACATATATTTCTATAACATATGTGGAAAATGGACTACAAAGTCAAAAAAGAAAGAAGAATACAATTTTGATTTTGTAAAGACAAAGAAGGAAACCTAGAGAGTTATCCAGCACAGAGACACACATTTCAGTCAAAGGACCGTCATTAAGATTTACTTTCATTTGTTGCTGTGTGTGTGTGTGTTTGTGTGTACGTGTTCATGTGTGCATGAGTGTGTGTGTCTGCATGCTCCTGTGTTTATGCATGTCTCTGTGTGCAGGTGCCTCTGTGGATAGGAAGTGGGTGCTGGACTCCTGGGAGGTATAGTTAGAGACGGTTCTGACCGTAAGGCAATAGTAAAACTATGACTCTGAAAGAGTGGTAAGCAGCCTGCAGCCTTGAACTGTGATATTTATCATTAAGTATTTTCTACTGGTAGCTTAATTTTAATAGAGCACTCAGGAAAACACTTTATAAGTTTTTGGTTTTGAAGATAAGTCTTGTTCTTGTAGACTGGGCAGTATTCGAGGCACCTTGTAGCTCGGGCTTATCGCATAGCAGGGACTTCTGCCTTTACTGCCCCCATAGGCTGGATTAGAGATAGGTGTTACCATTCTCTCCCATAATTTCTGTATGTTGTTTCATTTTTAGTGTAACTTTTAGTAGAAAAAAAAATTTAATGTTCCAAAGGAACCATGAGATTCCCATGGAGTACATTAAGACAAAATGTAAAAATAAAATATAATTCAGTTTATAGATATGTCAACCAAGTGAATTTATTTTTAAAAGACAAGTTTATAGATATGCAGGTGAGGTTATTAAAAAATATTAGTTGAATAATGCATGCATATATACTATTTGGTGCTATATAAATATAAATATATTATATAGATGGGAATTGATGTTTTAGCAAAAAATATTTGCTTCTGTCATAATTATTGACTTGATATCAAGGTGAAAATTTTACATCAAACTTATCATTTGTTTTCTAAGCCATTTGTCCAAATTTTTAGTAATCTAATTAGCTCGCATTTTCCACTTAAATTTAGTTTCTAGTCTTAGATTTAATCTGGAATCTAGAAATATAGTTATTAAATTATCTCCAGATATGCACATGTATAATATGGCTGGGTGAGTGTGACACAAGATAAGTGTGTTTTGGTTTTCTTTCTGCAGTCAAGAAATGCTGAAGGGAAGTGACAGTTCTAACCTGCTCAGCACATAAGTTTCACACCAATAATGACTTTGATAATGGACCTTCCAGATAAAGTAAAAATGAGGTACTATGATTTATACTTTGATTATATCAGTTTTCAAATTAATCAAACATTGTGATGTTAAGAACAATAATTTGTAATGTAAAATCAAATGTTGTCTAAGGAGAGAAATATGAGATTATAAAGTAAGAACTTTGTGTTAGTATGAGTGCCTACCTCTGTACAGTTGTGATTTTAACAAATGAGATAAGCAAAGAGTGCTCAAAAATCAGGAGCACCATATAGTCACAAGGTTACTTTTACTATTTAAGCACTACAACTCAAAGCTCTATAGAGAAGATATAAAATATTACTCAAAGCACATGGATCATTCAATATGTGACAGTTTTACATATATAACACCTTATGTGTAATATATACTGTCAAATTCATACCGTACCATTATATATCATAATAACAATAGTAATGATACTGTATATAATTTTAATAAAAATAATGTTACACAGAAAATGTAAGATGTGATAAATTTGCTCTATCACTTTGGAAGGTGGATGTGTTTTTGTGGATTCAAATTTGTATTTGACAAGATGCCGGAAAAGCAGAGAGTGTAAGGAAATAGGCGAGATGCTAATGTCCTTGTACCTGGAAGAAATGACCCCTGAGTCTCCAAGCTGTAACTGAAAGAATTAAGTTTGGAGTCTTCAAATTTTTTTTTACCATAATTGTTTGTAGTAGCCCAGCTCTAGATTATTTTATACTTTTGATTACTTATAGTCAAAATGCTTGGACTCACCAGATGTTCACAAAAAGCTGTTTTACTTCCAGAATGAATGTTTTCTGGTTCTTTTGTTTTGGTATTCAATTCTAACTTCATTATATTTTGACCAAGATTTCTTAAGAATAACATTTTTAAATGAATTGTCTTATTTTAAACCATCCACATGGGCCAGTGAGATGGCTCAGTGGGCAAAGACATTTGTTGCCAAGTCAGATACCTTGAATTCAGATCTACAAGGGGGAAGGAGAAAACTGACTCCCAAAAGGTGTCCTCTGACAACAACACATATATGTTTAATACATACATATATATATATATTATAAATGTAAATAAATATGTATGCATCAGTGTATTTAATACCATATAATTTTAATAATTATGTCATATATATCTTACTTAATGGTTGGTTTCTCTGTGTTTATCTTTTTAGTTTTGTTAAATTGCTATACAGAGATCTGTTTGGGTGAAAACAGAAGTAGGGAGGACCTGGCAGAAGTTGTATTACATGAAAAAATGTTTTGCATAAAAAGGATTAGGTATTTCCACATCCACAATAGTCCAAAGAGTTGTCTCTTGGAAAGCATTCTCTGCATTCTATTAGTAGTCCATCCATTGATTCTATAGTGCCTAGTATTAATATAGCTATATCAGATGATAGGTTTTGTTTGTGTATTTTTTCATTCATTCCTGTTACTCAGTTTTCTTTAAAGCTTATCTATAATTCTTGTGAAGAGTGTACAGCAGGCTTTTAAATTCTTTCTGGCAACTTTCACTCCCATAAGAAATCTTTTTTTTCCATTTTTTTAATATTTCTGGTTGTGAGCCTAGTCTTTAACACTAAGCTATCTCTCCAGCACTTTTCCCTTTTTAAAATAATTCTTTCTTTTTTTCTTTTTATAACAATCTTATTTTACATACCAATCCCAGTTCCCTACCTCTCCTCTCCTGCCACTCCCCTTTGCCTTCTCCCCACTTCTCACCCATCCACTCCTAAGAGACCTAAAAGAAGGTGAGGCCTCCCATGAGAGTCACATCACTTGAGACAGGACCAATGTCCTCGTCCTGTATCCAGGTTGAGCAAGTTATCCCTACACAGGAAATGGGCTCCAAAGAGTCAATTTATGCACTAGGGATAAATACTGTTTCCACTGCTAGTGCTCCCCAAACTGCCCAAACCACACAACTGTTACACACATCCAGAAGGCCTTGTTTGCTCTTATGCTGGTTCCCCAGTTGTCAGTCCAGGGTCATTGAGCTCCCACTAGCTCAAGTAAGCTGTTTCTGTGAGTGTTTCCACCATGGTCTTGCAAGGCCCCTTTGTTCATAATATCACTCCTCCCTCTCTATTACTGAACTCTAGGAGTTCGACCCAGTGCTTAGCTGTGGTTCTCTGCATCTGCTTCCATCAGTTACTGGAGAAGGTTCTTTGAGGACAATTAACGAAGCCATCAATCATATTCCAAGGGAAAGTCAGTTTAGGTACCCTCACCACTATTGCTTATATCCTTGCCTGGGATCATCCTTGTGGTTTGCTGGGAGTTTCCCTAGTGCCTGATTGTCTCACTAATCTAGCAATGGCTTCTTCTTTCAAGGTATCCCTTTCCTTGCTCTCTCTATCCGTCCTTTAACAAATTTGATCTTCTGAATCCCTCATGTTTTCCTCCCCACTTCACATCTCTCCTCCACATTCCCTGAAATCTTCATCTTTTAAAATTTATTGGGATTTCCTGTAGGGATATTTTCCCCATTATCAAATTTAAAATCTCGTTTGTTTTATTTGAATTTTCTGTTTGTGATATGTTAAAGTGTTACTTGTTTTCTTTGTTTTGAAATTAAATAATAAACATTCATTTTTGTCCACATTTTTTTCTCTTTCTTTGAAGTGGTTCCTTCTGTCCTTCAGCTACTACTGACCTACAGTCCTATACTATATGCTTATTGGAATTAAGAATGAAAGAACTCAACTTTAGAAGAGGTTGTCAATTTATTTATTTATAATATTTAAAATATAATTAAATGTTTTACCTTTACTTCTACTATCTCCAATCCCACCCCTGTTCCACTCCTTGCTTCTCAAATTCATGGTCTCTTTATCTTTAATTATTTTGCTACATATGTATGTAAATGTAAAAATGTGCAGATATGGCATGCTGATTTTTTTAGTGTTATTTTTATGTGTGTTTTTAGAACTGATACTTAATACTGGATAAACCACTATGGGACTTGTGTCTGGGGAAGATAAGTTCCTCATTTCTCAGCAGTTGGTAATTGCCTGTAGCTCTTGATCTAAAAGTGGAGTCCTATCAGATGTCTTCTTTCCAAGTTAGCATGTATATTGGTATTGTTGTTCTGGTCTCATTTAAGCTGCTGTATTGTTGAGGTATCATGAATGTGACTTTTCTAATTTATAGGAGACACAATATTCAAGTAGATTTGCTAGTCCTCTGGTTACTACCATCTTTCTGCCATTTCTTCTGCTGTGTTCTCCAAGCCCTAAGTACTGGAGTTGTATCATAGATGTATACATTTAGACCAGGCACCCACAATTGTTCTCTGTATTTTGGGAAGTTGTGACTTTCTATATTGGTTTACGTGTTTTGTCGAAAGAAGCTTCTTTGATGTTGGGTGTGCCATCTTTATCTATGAGTATAAGGACAGGTATTTGAAAAGCTACTATGAGTTAGTATGATCTAGGAAAATGATAGTAGTAGGTTCTCCTCCAAGATCCATAGCTGCACTAGCACTGAGTAGATTACTAGGTTTTTGGCACCAAGTGTGATTTCCCACATATTGAGTAAGGCTTAAGTCCAATTAGATAGCTATCAATTAGTGCCAATATATTAGTATCACTAATGAATCTTTTGGAGATATCTTGCTGTTACGGTTTGAGTGAGAATGACTCTCATATTCTCATATGTTAGAATATTAGGGCAACATTTGGTGAAAGTGTTTTGGAAGGATTAGGGGTGTGGCCTTCCTGGAGGCAACGTGTCATTGGCGGCTATGTTTGGTTTCACAAGGCCATGTCAATCTAGTTAGCACTAGTCTCATGCTTATGGATCAAAATATAACTGTAAACCCGAAATAAATTCTTTTTTTCTGAGTTGCCTTGCTCATGGCACCTTATCAGAGCAATAGAAAAGCTATCAAGACACTTGCCATGCCAGTAACTGTTGTAGTTTCTTCTAGTTTGCTGTCTCTTTTCAGTTGGAGAGATATTCATAATATTAGATTTTACATATTTCAAAATAAAAGGGAAAGACATTTAGTTAAAGTAGTTTAAAAAGATAACAGAGTCAGGCATGGTGGTACATGCCATTAATCCTGATACTTAGAAAGCAGACATGGGCAAATCTCTGGGAGTTTGAGTCCAGTCAGATCTACACAGTGAAACCTCTCTTTTTTTTTTTTTTTTTTTTTTTTTTTTTTTTTTTTTTTTTTTTTGAGACAGGGTTTCTCCGTAGCTTTTGGTTCCTGTCCTGGAACTAGCTCTTGTAGATCAGGCTGGCCTCGAACTCACAGAGATCCGCCTGTCTCTGCCTCCCGAGTGCTGGGATTAAAGGCATGCGCCACCACCGCCCGACCTCATTTAAAGAAACATGTAACAGAATATCACAAGTACAGACCACGGGCCAGTACTCAGGGTGCAGAAATTCACCTACAGCATCTACTTACTTGTGCTCTCTTTTCTTAGATGTCCAAATGTCTTTCAAACTTTCTAGCACTCAGTTAGAAAGGATTTGTGGGTATTCTTGTTGGGTACTTGTTTTCAAAATTATTTTTGCTCTTGAAAAAATCACACCCTTTAAATCTATGAAATCTAAATTATTATGCTTCAACCCAATTATTTTCTAGCTCAGATATTCATTCCTTGTGTGTTCAATATGAGAAATATCTGATCTAAGTATTGTGAGAAGTCCTTAAAAATTTAATTGACTCTCTCTGTGTAATGTATTTTGTATATCTATGGCATTAAAGAGTCACATTACTCCAAATTAGAATTGATGATAATTTTTCTTACAATCATTATTTCTAAGACAAGAAGTCAATTTCAATTCACTTTTTGTATGCTGCAGTAAATTGCTGTGCTTAAAATTTTAAAAGTAATGCATGATATGTAATTACATGTGAACATAAGTAGAGGAAATAGCTAAAGACTTATTTTTAAATGTTCTGTACCTGTATGACAGTATGTGCATAACAGTTCCCTTCCATTTGGCATCATTACACAGAATGTCATTGAGTATAAGAATATTTTATATATTTGATCTTAAGCTCTTATAGTACCCTTGAGACTATAGAAACAAAAAAGGCAAATTACTCCAATCACAGCATAGTGTGCATTCCCTAGGCCCATTGGAACTGGTGACTTTGACATTTATGATTCTTTAATCTCATTTGATATACTGCTAGAAAAGCTAAATAATTTTTAGGAGTATTAAGAAAATTTGTAGTAACTGGATATATACTGGAATACTTTAATCACCAGTAGTGATATTGTGCTACTTAAACCAATGTGGAAATTGCCATGTCCTAGATTTCTATAAATTTATATGTTCATTTTTCTGGGGCATGAATATTACTAAGTTTATCACACTTTCAGACCATATGTGTGTTAAGGCAATCAGAAAACAAGAAATATTTTTGGTCTGCCTGAGTCAAGTTGTTTTTAGTTAAAACAAAAATGGAGAAAAGTGATGGCTGAAAGAGTATTTCAGGGGACTGTTTTGGGTTCAGTCTGCTGAGTTTGAAATATATGGATCTTACTCTGAGTTCTCTGGCAAAGCACCAAGGATAAGGTCCACTTTCTGGGCATCTGAAGGGTACACTGATGAATGGTGGGAAAGGAGTTTTGAGAGACTGATGGAACATATGGGGGATTTAGCACCCCAACTGTCTCTAACTTTGATTTGGCACAAGGAGTCTTAACAATTTGTGTTTATCTTGTAGAGGCAAGAAGGCAGTGATTGAGCAGGTAATATAATAGTCTGAGGGCTAGCTGTGTCTCATTGGCCAAGAGTGGCTGAAGTAGAACTGACTTCTTTCCAGGGCACAGCTATCTGGGGGCTCACTGTTGCCTATAATTTCAGCACCTCCACTGATTGGGATATATACTCATGTACACATATCCATGCACAAAGATAAATTTAGAGATAAATTAAAATTGAATCTTAAAAGTATATAATATGGGAGTCCCCTCTGTGTGTTGATTATATTGGTTAATGAATAAAGAAACTATCACTAATATAGATTGCAATATGTGCTTTGTTTCTATTTTGGGGTTAGAGTTTGGGGGTTAAATAGCAACCTTCACTGAAAGTTGAAGTCAAAGGTCATTTAGTATCAATACGCTAAGAGAGTACTGAATAATAACATAACCTGTTTAACTAAAAATTGTAATCAATCAAAGAGCAACACATTCTGTTGCTTCAGTGAAAACAGGTTTAGAAGAAATTTTTCATTTTGAAAATGTTAGCTGTTTTATCTTTTATCCTTTCTTATTTTTTAAATGAGTAATCAGAAAGACTTTATTTAGCAATATTCTGATACAAGTAATGTTTTTAAAAACATAACAAAATAAAATATTTTGTTGAATATTTTATTTAAACAACAATCACCACACCAAAGTTGAACAAGGCAAACCAACAGAAGGAAAAGAGCCCCAAAGACCCAATCAGAGACCCACTCATTCACACTCAGGAGTCTCATAACAATACTAAAAACAAAGCTATAATATATATGCAGAGAAGTTAGTACAGGACCATGCATGCCACGGGAATGCTACTTCAGTCTCTGTGAGTTCTTATGAGATGTTTTCATGTTGATTTAGATGCCCTTGTTCTCCTAGTGTCCCTTACCACCTCTGACTCCGATACTCTTCCTGTCTCCTCTTCCAAAGAGTTCCTGGACACTGAGGAGTGGGATTTGACAAAGTTGTCTAATATCTCATTTAGAGTTGTCTTCCAAACTTTAAGAATTATTGTGAATTGTGGGAATTTCCTCTGAGCAATTTTTTCATAACAAGTTCTCTTCATTGTTTGGATAAAACATCCTATCACTTTTTCCTGATACTATTGATTATGCTCCTTTTGTTTTTCATGCTTGTTTGTTTGTCCTATGAAATTTCTCTTCTCCAATGTCAATCCTATTGATTGAACTTCCTAGCATCAAGTTTCTCTGTATCATTTATCATGTCTAAGACATGTGTGAAAAGATTGACACACTTATGATATCTCTAAATATTTAATAATTATGCATTGATGTAGAAAATGTATAAAATGTGTTCCATATTCTGGTGTCATTAAGCAAAACATAGAAATAAAATATGAAGTAAATATAGACTGTTTTAATTTAGGTAAATTGTTTAAAAATACTACAAATTCATTTCTTATATCCATGTCTGGGGTTCAAGTAGGAGCTAGTGTGACAGTTAATCTTCATTATCAACTTGACTGGATTTAGTAAAGCCTTCTTCTTTGTATGTCTGATGGCATTTCTATAAATAATTAGATTATGGACTCTGATCAATTAGGGAGATGCATTACCTAATAAATTCAGAATAGTATAACAATTTGGAAAGGGATGAAAAGCAAGCAGTTGATTCCTGTTACAGGAAAGCAGTCACTGGACAATATCTTGCCATGTCCATTTTCCATGTTTCTTTTCTCTGTTTTTTGTCCCCTATAAAGTGGACAGTCTTCTCGAACATCCTCTGCTGTCATGCTCTGCCTTCCCAGATCCCACAGTTTATGAAGCTAAAGACTATGGAGTGAAATATCTAAAACTGTGACTGAAAATAAATAGGTTCTCATTTATGTTGCTTTCCCTTATATCATAGCAGCAACAACACAACAACAAGACCTCTTACAGGCAGGGTAATTAAATCAGTATCTTCTACAGTAAGACTATTGATTTTTTTTTCAAATCAAGAGGTGTGTGAACCTGGCCGAGCAACAGCTAGCTGGACATGAGTGGATTTCTTCAGACATGATAAAAATGGTTTTGTTGTAATATGAACGGCGGCGGGGCTGCGTCCCCGGCACCCAGCCGCCCACATGGCTAGCTTATGCCCCGAAATAATTACATGGAAACTGTATTCTTTTAATCACTGCCTGGCCCATTAGTTCCAGCCTCTTATTGGCTAGCTCTTACATATTGATCTAACCCATTTCTAATATTCTGTGTAGTACCATGAGCTGGCTTACCAGGGAGATCTTAACCTGCGTCTGTCTGGAGTGGGAGAATCATGGCGACTCCTCACTCGGCTTCTTTCTCCCAGAATTCTGTTCTGTCTACTCCGCCTACCTAATTTTCTGTCCTATTAAAGGGGCCAAAGCAGTTTCTTTATTACTTAACCAATGAAACAACAGAAAGATGACCCACCTCCATCATGGTTTGTAATATTTTCTAAAGGAGTATAAAATTCAAATGAAAAAGATTATAAAATCAATGTAACATGTAGCTTCCAAAGCTATCAAATATTTAATCACATCAAGAAGACAGCCTGAAGCAGGTGATTAGTAATTAAAAACATTTGATTGGTTCTATAATAACCATTAAGGTAGTCATCAATCTAATTACAGCAGAAGAGCAGTTAAGGTTCTAATCTATTGCTTAGATTCTTAGCTGAAGTCATCTTTGTATATTCCTGGGAATTTCTCTAGTGCCTGGTTTCTCTCTAACTCCATAATGTCTCCCTCTTTCAAGGTTTCTCTTTCTTTTCTCTCCCTCTCTGTTCTTCATCCAACTCGACCTTCCCAGTTCCTCATGTTCACCCCACTTCCTTACTCTCCTCTCCACTCCTGTACCATCCTCACCCTCCCTCAACACTGCCAATTTACTAAGGATGCCTTGTCTACTTCCCCTTCCTGAAGGATCCATATATGTCCCTCTTAGGGTTCTCTTTATTTCCTATCTTCTCTGGGTTTGTGGACTATAGTCTGGTTATCCTTTGCTTTATGTCTAACATCTACTTATAAGTGAGTACATACTGTATTTTTCTTTCTGTGACTGGGTTACCTCACTCAGTAAGGTTTTTTCAAGTTCCATCTGTTTGCTTGCAAATTTCAAAATGTCATTGTTTTTGTTTCTGTTTTTTTGTTGTTGTTGTTTTTTTACCACTTAGTAGTATTTCAGTGTGTAAATATACCACATATTATTAATTATTCTTCAGTTGAGGAGCATCTAGGTTGTTTCCAGGTTCTGGTTATTACGAATAATGCTGCTATGAACATAGTTGAACAAATGTCCTTGTAGTATGAGTGTGCATCCTTCAGGTACATGCCCAAGAACGGTATTGCTGGGTCTTGAGGTAGATTGATTCTCAATTATCTAAGAAAGTACCATATTGATTTCCAAAGTCACTGTTAAAACCCTTATCCATTTGCTGATGGAAGCAGATACGGAGATCCACAACTAAGCACTAGGCCACTCCTGGAGTCTAGTCATAGAGAGGGAAGAGTGATATGAGCAAAGGCATCAAGACTAGAATGGGGATACCCACAAAAACAACTGACAAGAACAAGTAGGAGCTCACTTATTCTAGACTGATAGCTGGGGATCCTGCAAAAAACTAAGCTTGACCCTCTGAATGTGGGTGACAGTTGTGTATCTCAGGTAATTTATCTTGGATAAATGCTGTGGAACTAGTATTTATCTCTAGGCATGAACTGGCTTTTTGGAATTCATTCCCCATGGAAAGATATTTTGCTCAGCCTAGATACAAGGAATGAGTATCTATCAAGTGATGCAACAGACTTTGTTGGCCTTGTATGAGAGGCCTTACTCTCTCAGAGGAGTAGATGGGGGTAGGGTGGGGAGAAGGTAGGGGAAACAGGAGGACAGGAGGGAGAGAGAAGTGATATTGGTATGTAAAATAAGATTGTTTTAAAAATTTAAAACAAATGATTGCATTTTAACTATAAAAAGTAAATTTCTGTTTAGCAAAATTTAAATTTAAATAGAAACATTGAAAATTAAAATTATATGTGCCACTTTATGTCCAAAATAATTACTTCATAAGTTGAATATAAAATCAAGTTATTAATAAATGTAAAAATTGCTTAATTGTATCAAAAGTTCTACTTTTGTGGAAATATGCTAAATATTAACTTGTAAATATAATATTACTCATATTTGCAGCATTCAAAATAAGCATGTTGCCCACTTAAATAATTGGTACTGGCCTTTATTTACACTAAACCTAGTTTTAAAAGGACATTTGCAAGCCGGGCTGTGGTGGCGCACGCCTTTAATCCCAGCACTTGGGAGGCAGAGGCAGGCGGATCTCTGTGAGTTCGAGACCAGCCTGGTCTACAAGAGCTAGTTCCAGGACAGGCTCCAAAACCACAGAGAAACCCTGTCTCGAAAAATAAAAAAAAAAAAAGGACATATGCACAAATATAATTGCAATTTGAATTATTTAATATAAAATTTCAGATAAAAATTCCACATTCCCATATGCATATATTATATATATATTTAAACATATACACATATACACATTATATTTATTAAATATGCACATACACACATATATGTATATATACTATGTGCCTCCAGAAACACAAATTTTAACACAAAGAAGGCAAGAATAATGATACTTTGGCAATCCATGTCATAACACCGTTTAGTTGCAATCAGATATTTGGAAAAACTGACCTTATACTTTGTTTTTCTTTTCTGTACTTATATGATTTAATATGTACATATTAAGCAGATAAACAGGCAGGTAAATAATCAAACCCAAACAATACTTACCCAAATATCTGTTGTTATTGGCTTAAACTTTTCTATATTTAAGCACTTAGACATGGTGTTCTTCTAAGTCTTAGACAGGAGACATGCAGCTGTTTCTGACAGGATATGCAGGATTTGGGGTAGATACAGTATGGATTGCACCCTTGAAAGCATGGGTGAGGTCTCTACCTGAACTCAAAATACTGCTTCTTAACAATTTGGGGGTTTTGAGTTACTGTTGGCTGGTTGCCTGGCTGTGCTTAGAACTGAGTAATGTTATTTCACATCACAATCTAGTATTTCAAGTCCAGGTCCTTGTATTTGCCAGAAGAGAAAAAAAAAGTAGGTTGATGGTTTACATCCAGGTTTACAGATACTCCACTTTGCTCCTGCTCTATTACAGACATGGCATTTTATTTTCTCCATTCATATGCCACTTCCTCTTGGTTCTTCAAAATTTGTTGTAAAAATAAAAAATGCAAGGGTTGAATCAGTATCGGTACTCTAATACCTGTTAGTTTTTGTTTATTACGACTTCATCTAAGTCACTTCAGATTCTGTGTTAGTGTGGTTTTCTCTGCATTTGTTTTAAGCCCTATATCTCCTGAGTGTTTATTTTATAGTGTAATCCTACAGCCCACACTATGGATACCAGCCTTGATTTTCTTATCTATATTAAGAACTATTTCCACAATTTTATAACTCAATCAATTTCTCAAAGGGGTGCGTTTTCTGTGTTTATTTCTATGGTACCTTTCTTATCTATATACATATTAAAAAGATAAACAGACAGGTAGATAATTATATAGAGAAAAATGTGTAACTACATAGAGAAACAGATCATAGACACATATACAAAAACGAGTTGTTTATGTAGATAGATATACCAGTACATATGTATAAGTTAGGGTTACAGATATTTGCACATGGTATTTGCAGACTGAAATGTCAGTTCCTTTATTCTGCTTTAAAAATTATTCTACACTTATTTGTTATTCCTTTTAGAGAAAGTTTTGATACAATACAATGCTAGAAACCAGCCATCTATTTTGTAGTTGTTCTGTTTATTCTCCTGGGAAAGTTCTAGTACTCTTTAGAGAATACTCTCTGGCAGATCCTTCACTTTGAAGGTTTCTGTTAGAGTTTTATTGTAGAATCTTTCCCAGAACTTCATTAAGTTCAGAGGCCCTCCTGGAGTGCTTTCTCATGGAAGCTGCACACCAGACCACTTTACAGTCTCCCCAGATGCAAGAAAAAGGCACTGTGACCTCTATGTGGAAGTGGGGGTGTCTTTCATTGTGCTGGGACTTCAATATGCAATTTTAAATGTTTCAATAAGCTCCCTACTGTGCTAGTTATAGATGGTATGTGGGTGTGGAAAACATTTTGAGCCTTTTGTAAGCATCCTTTCACTCTATATACTTCTATCTATTCCACGTTTCTTATAGCTTAAGTACTGAAAGTCATTTTCAATCATTGAAGACAAATGATATCAAACTTTTCACAATGTTTGAGTAGCTTCTCTAAACAGAAAATTTCCTTACTATTAAAGGAACACATATTTAATGCTTTATTCTATATTCTAAGTAAACTGCTTTCTAGGTCTATTATCCTAACCCTTGTTAACTTTGGCTTCCCAATCTGTATACTGAACTTTTAAATGAGGCATATCTTATACAATGTTTCCCATTATTGATGTACACATGTTGAATGGTACAAGAGGGCATGTGAACCCCCAAGGACATTGCCTGTTTAGCGCATGTTAGTACTTAATCTTTCTCTATTTTTTAATTGCTTGACATTTTATTTATTTTTTTATTTATTTATTAAAGATTTCTGCCTTCTCCCCGCCACCGCCTCCCATTTCCCTCCCCCTCCCCCATGAAGTCCCCGTCCCTCGTCATCCCTAAGAGTAATCCGGGTTCCCTGCCCTGTGGGAAGTCCAAGGACCACCCACCTCCATCCAGGTCTAGTAAGGTGAGCATCCAAACTGCCTAGGTTCCCACAAAGCCAGTACATGCAGTAGGATCAAAAACCCATTGCCATTGTTCTTGAGTTCTCAGTAGTCCTCATTGTCCGTTATGTTCAGCGAGTCCGGTTTTATCCCATGCTTTTTCAGACCCAGGCCTTGGTGAGTTCCCGATAGATCATCCCCATTGTCTCAGTGTATGGGTGCACCCCTCGCGGTCCTGAGTTCCTTGCTTGTGCTCTCTCTCCTTCTGCTCCTGATTTGGACCTTGAGATTTCAGTCTGGTGCTCCAATGTGGGTCTCTGTCTCTGTCTCCTTTCATCGCCTGATGAAGGTTAATATTCAGGAAGATGGCTATATGTTTTTCTTTGGGCTCACCTTCTTATTTAGCTTCTCTAGGATCACGTATAATAGGCTCAATGTCCTTTATTTATGGCTAGAAACCTAATATGAGTGAGTACAACCCATGTTCCTCTTTTTGGGTCTGGCTTGCTTGACATTTTAAAAGGCAGTCATCCATGAATGCACTAGTAGTGCATATATGAATGTATGACACTTATCCGTATTCTGTAATCTTTGTTTCTAACACTTGTGTTTATGAATATTAATTTGGTACATGAATTGTAGCATAGGTATGCAGAAAAGTAAGGACATAGCAATGAATGTGATTTCCTTGTCTTTATTATCCTAAGATTTTACAAAAGTTTAATTTTACAATTCAAAATTGCTGTTGCTTTTAGTGTTGAATTCACCAAAGAAAAGTTTATCCAAGAAAAGGTAGACTAAGAAACACAGTTGTGAACTTGGTTATAATTTGAGGTACACTAATTACAAGAATGTCTTCAAATACAGGTGTGTGACCCTACAACACAAAAGATGGGTTCACTTGAATACTGTCTTAGTTGCCTTTCCATTCTCAATGAGAAAATACCATTACAAAGGCAAGTTAGGGAAGGAAGGATTTATTCTGCTTCACAATTGCAAGCTAAAGGGTAAAGTCATGGCAGAAAAGACAAGGTAGTAGAAGTGTGAGAGAGGTGGACAGATTGCATCCAACATCAGAAGTAGAGAGTAAGGAATGCTTACATACTTATGTTTAGATTCAATATCTTTTTATTCATTTTGGGGCACATCCCAGGAAATGCTCAAACCCAAATTCAGGGTAATTCTTCCCATATAAGTTTTCAACTAACACAATTAATAAAATCCTTCACAATTGTGTCAAAAAGCAATTCTAGTTCAGACAATTCCTCATTAGGACTCTACATACAGAGATCTCCCAGAATATACAAAACATTCACAAAATCAAACCAGCACAATGACATCATGGATGGGGAGAAATTCACCAGTCTCACCCTATCTGATGAGTGAGAAAGAATCAGTTTTCTTCAGGAATGAAGGTTTGCAGAGACTACACATGCTTCCGTCAAGGTTAACCCCACATTCATGCACAAACAAGCAGCAATAAATGTACTCAGTGACAATTAAAAAGAGAAAGCAAGATGGAGAATGCATAAAATTGGGTAGGGAAAGTAGTGGAGTTCATATGGATGGAACTGAAAAGTGGGTAGATTTGATCCAAAGAGATTATAAATGTGTATGACTATAAATTATAATATTTAAAAATTTGAAAAGTCTAAGAGGACTTTCTCAAAAACAAAGGAAAATATCCCTTTAATCCCAGCACTTGGGAGGCAGAGGCAGGTGATCTCTGTGAGTTCGAGGTCAGCCTGGTCTACAAGAGCTAGTTCCAGGACAGGAGCCAAAAGCTACGGAGAAACCCTGTCTCAAAAATCCAAAAGAAAAGAAAAGAAAAGAAAATATATTTAAATGATGGAAAACAAAATAAAAATAGGAAACAGTAAGTTTTTCACTATCATATTATTTGAATTCATTATGTGTACATTCAAACTAGTGTGTATGAGAAAGAAGTACATAGAAAAGTGCATTTGAGATAAGGGGACAAACTTGCAGGCACATCTCTTAACCAGGCTTTCTTTGGGCCAAAAATTAGCTCCCAAATTATGTCATGGGTACTTCTTTTTACTTTTGAATGTTCAACTTTATCTTATGCTTGTCCCATCATGTCTTATAACTTAACCTGTTTCTCTTCATCTACATTTTGCTTTAAGGCTCTTTCCCTTTCTTTCCTTCTGTATGTCTTACTTCCACTGCTTCTTGTGTCTGTCTGTCTGGAGGCTGCCTGACTTCTGCACTATGTATTGCCTCTCTTTCTTCCTGGTTCTCCCCTCCTCCTTCTCTCTCAATCCTAGATTTCTCCTCCTAGTTATTTTCTCTCTGCCCTTCAACTCTGCCTATCCCACTCCTGCCTAGCTATTGGCCACTCATGTTTTATTAGACAAATGAGGTACCTCAAGCAGGCAAGGTGAAACAAAAACACATCTTTACATAATTAAACAAATGCAGAATAAACAAATATAACACATTTATGTAGTTAAAGTAATATTCCATAACAGAATTCCACTTAGGTGCAGTGTCCTATATCCAATGCCAATGGAATTGCTCTGAAAGGTGGAAGCAAAGTACTCAGGTTCCTCTTCCAACATCAACTCCAGACATCAGTCATCTCCTCATTTCACCACAAAGGACACAAAGCTTCAGGAAGTAAACTCTTCGGTGGTACCTGAACAACTCATAGAGCATTCAGGATTCAAACTGCAATCAGATACTACATTCTTTCCACAGTCTCATTCTGCATTCCCTGGAAAGCAAGATCCCCTGGGAAAATGTCACACTGCACGTTTGCTGTGCTTTCTTCTTCTGTCACCTGAGACAGTGCTCTCCTGGCTTATCTACTAGCATGTGGAACTGTGTTGAAAGAATAAAATGAGTTTCAGAAAAAAATGGTTTAATGGAAATAAGGTCAGTATTTTAAAGGCCTTTACTTCTGCATACATAAAATTCTAAGTGTTTAAAATTCTGCCGTTTGATAACACATAAAAATATCTCCAGAAATACCTGAGAGTAAGAAGTCTGTCTCAGCTTACTTTTCTTTTCCATGTATTTTCCAAGTTGAAGAGTAGGCTTGAATCATAAGTCAAATGGGACCAAGTTCACAGAGTTACATATGATACTTTTTGGGTTCAGGGAGCACAAATGGACCCTCACAGCCTCCTGATCCAAGGGATCCAACACCTTCTTTTGGCTTCTGAGGCATAGGCATGCATGTTGTGCCTGGACACATATGCACACAAAAACCCATACATACAAGTAAAGATGATTTGAAAAGTTACTGTAGTGATGAAACAACAAATAAACAAATATCACGGATGCTCACTTTCCATTAGTAAAACAAAAATAATGCATTTTTTTGTAAATTTATACAGATAAGAACTGTAAAAATAAGTCTAGGAAAGTTTAATGAATGTGGTTTTTCTGTTAGTCAATCTGATATAATAATTAAGAGTAGTTTGTTATTGTTGATACTTAATCTTTACAGCCAAAATTTTAAAGAAAACAAAATCCAGACTCTCTGATTTTTCCATTTTTACATGGCTTATTTTCCTTTATTTATTTTAATCTATAACTATCTGTACTCTGTCTCTTTAAAGACTTTACCATTTTTTTAAAGGGCATTAACTTTATTCTTTATATTCTTTTTCTTATTTCTCCCAAGCCTACGTATATTCATCCAACAATGTGACTCATTTAGTGGTCTTTTATGTCTGAATCTGTCCTATTGTGAATCTGTAATTTTTTTTTACTATCCAGGAGCATTTTGTTTTGAGCTTTTAAATTGTTAAGTGCTTAAGAATCTAAGCCGTGACATTCCTAGGTCAAAAACAGGTACTGCCTGCTTGTCCTGCCCCGTCCAACAAGCGGAGCCGCTTGTGCCTCTGATCCTTGCACATTGCACCAATAGCATGGTGGAGCGGCTTGTGCCTCTGAGCCAAAACACACAAAGACTTCCTTTTAGGCACACAGTGAGTCTAGTTGCCATCAAACAAATTGTAGCACTTTACTCCAAATGCTCCATTCAAAGATTCTGTGTCCCGCAGGAGCCAGACAGAGATTGCAATGGCGGCACAGCCCAGGAAGAAGCAGTTTAAAACTGTAGCTTTTTTCCGGTTGCGGCAGCTGAGTCAGGAAATTTTCTCTGCGGCACGCCACCCACAAATAGCAAAAAGTTGCATTAAACTCTGTTTTTTGTGTGTTTAAAATTAAGCTCACTCAGGTTTTATGTGGAGTTTATTACCATGCTGGGCGCTACTCTGTAGTGAGGAGCTGCAGCGGGCTGTGTCCCACCACCTGGCTAGCTTTACCTGAAATAATTACTTGGAAACTGTATTCTTTTAAACACTGCTTTGCCCATTAGTTTTAACCTCTTATTGGCTAGCTCTTACATATTGATCTAACCCATTTCTAATATTCTGTGTAGCACCACAAGCAGCTGGCTTACCAGGAAAGATCTTAACCTGCGTCTGTCTGGAGTGGGAGAATCATGGCGACTGACTGACTTGGCTTTTTTCTCCCAGCATTCTGTTCTGTTTTCTCCGCCTACCTAATTTTCTGTCCTATCAAAGGGCCAAGGCAGTTTTTTTATTTAACCAATAAAATCAACACAAAACAGAAGACTCCCACATCACCAGTTCCTCCTCACATCTCCTCATTTTCTTTATTCTGTTAGAAGGCAAACAATAATCCAAAGAATAGTAATAAATTAAAATAAGATAAATAAAAAGCAAAGAAATTGGAGTATGTCAAAACAATGAACAAATAAAAGAGCCAAACACAAAACACAAGGAATATATGTAAGCACAGAGATATACACATTCTCACAAAGAGGAATCCTATAAAAACTATAGGCCCATAGTTTGGTATGGCACAAGAGTCATTAGCTCAGTCTGAGCTGATCATGTAACTCTGTAGACAAGCTGTCTCTGTCTAACAATAGCCAGGATGTGCTGCTCCTAGTTTCTTTTGTTATAATATAGATTACCTGAGAAGAGATGTTGGCTAAAACTGATGACTTAAGAGTTTAGAGGTTCAGTGCTTCCTCCCTTTGTAATTTGGAGGATGTCTTATAGAGATGCTAATTCATGGCCTACCTGACTGTGAGATGCAGACTTGATTTGACCCCAGGCACCTGGTTGCCTAGGAGACAGCCTAATGTGTTTTCCCCACTCAATTGATGTGTTGATATATAAGATGTTTGAATAATAAAGAGAGATCTGGCCCTTCCATGATGACCATGTAAGCTGTGTCAATTTTATTCCTCGCGAATCCATTCGAGCCGAGTTAGGGAATCTGTGTTGGACCCACACGGGCTCCAACAAAATCTCAAACCAAGAGCCATAGTGGGTATGCAAAGGACCTGTAAGGTAAAGTTATTTTATTTATATTTATCAATCTATTTATACATTCACACCCATGATGCACACACATGTACACAAACATGTACAAACACACATCCATGCATGCATGTGTGCGAGCATGCATGGTAGAGGTGAGTCTTGTATTTATCTGTTGCTTTCTTTGGTTAATTGATAAAGAAAACTACTTGGCACTGATAGGACAGAAAATTAGGTAGGTGGAGTAGACAGAACAGAATGCTGGAAGAAAGAAGCAGATTCAGTGAGTCGCCATGATTCTTCTACTCCAGACAGACGCAGGTTAAGATCTTCCCTGGTAAGCCAGCTCATGGTGCTACACAGATATTAGAAATGGGTTAGATCAATATGTAAGAGCTAGCCAATAAGAGGCTGGAACTAATGGGCCAGGAAGTGTTTAAAAGAATACAGTTTCCGTGTAATTATTCCGGGTAAAGCTAGCCTTGTGGGAGCTGGGCAGAACGCAACCCAGGGCTCCATACAACAGAGTGGTGCCCAGTGTGGTAATGAATTCCACATAAAACCTGAGAGGGCTTAATTTTAAACACACAAAAAACAGAGTTTAACGCAGATTTTGGCTGTTTGTGGGTGGTTTGCCACAAAGAAATTGTCCTGACTCAGCAGCAGGAAAAAAACTGGCTGTTTTAAAATGCTGGCTTTCTGGACTGTGCCGCCATTGCAATCTCTGTCTGGCTCCTGTGGGAGACAGAGCTTTTGAATGGAGCATTTGGAGTAAAATGCTACAGCTTGCTTGATGGCAGTGTGGACTGCTGTGTGCCTGGAACTGTGTGTGGCTCAGGGGCACCAAATGGCTCAGAGGCCACCATGCTGAACTGTGCTGGTCTCAGACAGGAACTACCATAGTTACCATAATAACAGCGCAGTAAAGGTTTAGACTGGGCAGTAAACCGGCAGTACCGTATTTCCTGTACATGGTGCAACTTAAATTTTTAAGAATTGCTTAACATTTTAAGAAATGCTTCTGGACAGTAAAAAAATTACAGATTCACAATAAAACAGATTCAGACATAAAAGACCACAGTGTTGGATGACTGTACGTAGGTTGGAGAGAAAAAAAATATATAGAAAATAAAGTTAATGCCTTTAAAAAAAAAGGGTATATTCTTTAAAGAGACAGAGGACAGATAATTATAGATTAAAAGAAATAAAGAAAAATAAGCCACGTAACAATGGAAAATTCACAGAGAGTCTGGATTATGTACATTGTGTTTTCTTTAATTTTTTTGACTGTAAAAGAGCTAAGTACAGAGAGACATTTCATTATATGGGCTGCCAAGCTGAACCAGAATGGATATCCTAAGGATATTATGACTTCAGAATTTGGGTCTAAGGATATGATGCTTTGGAAAGGAGTTTCTTTTTTTGTTTTAACAGAGGATGAGACCCTATGGATTATTTCTATCCAAATATGGTATGATAGACCACGCCCTCCTGAAAGGTTGCTGTGCACACCCTCAAAAAATTACTTCACTCAACTGCCAACTGAGATGACCCTGGCACACAGGTTATACCATGAAAGACCTAATTAACGACGCCCCCTTTCAGCAGGAAGCAGTTTGGAGAGAAAAAATTGCGCCCATGTTCCCAAATATGGTTTATAAATGTTCTTTTACATTTAAAGGAGGATATGATATAGATATGAATAATTTGCATTGGTGTGAATTTTAAGGTCAATTTTGTTATATGTATATGTATTTCTGATCTTGATTAAGGTATTGTGATTGTGTAGTTCATTTCAAAATGTAATGTATAATTAGGAAATATAGGTTGCTAATGGATAATCATCAATAATAGTCAAATTTGTAGTCATGTTAGTTAGATTTTCTAGATATATAGAGATATATTTCAGTTAGATAGGCATTCTTCATATCTTTCAAAGACTGCAGAATATGGCATTTAAGTGTTTAATAACTTAGGGTTCTTCATGGCAATGAGACATGTCTGCTCCTGGCAGCACCAATCTACTTCAAGAGGAAGATGGGCATCGAAGAGGCTCCTTATGGAGTTTGATAGCCATTTGGGCAAGAAACTGATCTTGCCTGGACTGTTGCATAAACTGGACACAGAGAACCCACAGAGAGAGGACTGCTGAACTTGCCTAAAGGTGAGATGGTCTTTCGGGGTTCCTGACTTATGAAAGAGTCTGTGAGACATTCTGCAGGACACAGCAGATAGTGAGTGAACTGCCTTTGAAATTTCCTGCTTCATGGAAATGTCTGCTGGAAACTATGGGCCTGTAGGCTGAAGATGGATGCCCCAACGGTACAGAGGAACTTTGGATGACTGTCCAGGCAGCGAGATGTCTCTGTCATTTCTAGAGTTTTTTTATTTCTTGTTTACTTAGGTAATATTATATCCTTCTGGAGTCTTTGATGGAGTTGAAGAATAAATAGATAGTTATAGTTTTCCTTAGTTATGATAAAAGATAAAGTAGATATAAATATTGTAACTGTAATTCTTGCTTGATAACTCTTTTGTTATATGTAATTTTACTATGTTAAAGTTAAAGCCTTTCTTTTTTGTTTAAACAACAAAAGGGGAAATGATGGAGGTGGGTCTTGTATTTATCTGTTGCTTTCATTGATTAATTAATAAAGAAAACTACTTAGCCCTGATAGGACAGAAAATTAGGTAGGCAGAGTAGACAGAACAGAATTCTGGGAGAAAGGCAGATTCAGTGAGTCGCCATGATTCTTCTACTCCAGACAGACGCAGGTTAAGATCTTCCCTGGTAAGCCAGCTCGTGGTGCTACACAGATATTAGAAATGGGTTAGATCAATATGTAAGTGCTAGCCAATAAGAGGCTGGAACTAATGGGCCAGGAAGTGTTTAAAAGAATACAGTTTCCATGTAATTATTCCGGGTAAAGCTAGCCTTACTTGAGCTGGGCGGGAACGCAGCCCACTGCTCCACACAACACATGCACACATACACATTCACACACACATTTGAAGATTTTCTTTAGGCAAACCCTGAGAAGAAGCCCAAGAGATTTCTTGTTCAATTTTTTGCCAAACAAAAACCTCCAGGCCTTTAAATTTATTTCCTATATACATAGAAAGATCACATTGCCTGGTGTGCATTGTCTGTGATCTGTAAGTCATACTGGCCTACAGAGTATGAAGCAGCCTGGATCTTTCAAAGATTCTGTCAAAAGTTTTATATATAACACAGGCTCAGAATTAAGCACAGAAATCTGCCTGGGCAATGGATAAAACTTTTACTGCTAAATCCTGTCAGTAACTCTTTCTCCGATGTCCAGTGTCCGAAAGAGAGAACAATGAAGGCAGTGTCAAGTACAGTTTTGCAAATTTAGGCAGTAAAAAGTAATCATGAAGTCTAATCACTGAACAAAGAAATTCAGGTAAGAAAGATGCAAAGATGCCCTTGACCTCTTGACTCCATCATTTGGCATGTCGATTTGGACTTAGTGTGTGGTTGGTTGTCAAATTCTCTACAGAGCTACACCTAGCAGCACACTCCAGGGTTATGTTCCATGTGCTGACCTGCAATCAAATCTGTTTGAATGCTGGGTGGGTCTCACGAGAGTGGAAGAGACTAGTCTTTTCTCCTGGTGTCTTCAAAGTTGTCTCTCCCAGAAAGTCACACTCAGAACTGTTTTCAAGTTCTCTCTTTTGCAACTCTTCAATTGCTTCTTTCCAAAATGTCAGCATTTTGCCTCAAGCTTTTTCTTATTGGCTGTCAGCTTCTGAAAGGAATTTGGGAAGAGCACTTAATACAACAGTTACCTGAAAATCCCTGGGGTCAAACAGGATCAGATCCAATGTCTTAAACTTTCGGTATAGATTGACAACTCTTTTGCCTCAGTCACATGCTAAAGACAGAAAAGAAAAAAAAGCACCCTACTGGCCTTGCACAAGGAAGCAAAGCCATCAAGTAAAGACAGAACACAAAAGAGTTTCTAGCCAGAAATCGCTGCCTGAAAATAAAACTCAGGGCTCTGGGCTGGTAACACCTCCAAACAGGAGTTAATAAGATATTCCGACATCCAGGGCTGTCTCATATTGAGTCAGAAAATTGGAGAAAAAGAAAATCAGGAAGAGCCATACAAGCATTAGGATTTATTGTGAAGTGTGTTACTCTTTGTGTATGTAAGTCATAACAAAAGACTCACATTGAGTTAATCCATTATTGAACATCACTGGATTTGAAATCTGAAGGAGAATTCAGCTCTTAATTTAACCTAAAAGCAGTAACCAGTTTGCTAAGCTTCAGGCTTCATTTCTTTGATCTACGAGGATAATTAGAGGTTGGAACAGATGGGGAACTGGGGGATTATATACTCCAGCTATATCACATTAAGAAGATTTTGAGGTGGCGCCCGGTTAGCTCAGTTGGTTAGAACGTGGTACTAATAACGTCAAGGTTGTGGGTTCGATCCCCATATGGGCCAGCAGAGACTTTTGCCGGTTGTGGTGGCTCACAGCGGTAGGATTTGCTGAAGGAGCCAGAGGCAGGAGGATCACGAGTTCAAGTAAAATGTGTAGCCTGGGCTACACATTTTACATATTAGAGTACTACTCAGCAGTAAAAAACAATGACTTCTTGAATTTTGCATGCAAATGGATGGAAATAGAAAACACTATCCTCAGTGAGGTAAGCCAGACCCAAAAAGAGGAACATGGGATGTACTCACTCATAATGGGTTTCTAGCCATAAATAAAGGACATTGAGCCTATAATTCATGATCCTAAAGAAGATTTTGAATGGAGAAATTGAGAACTAGACTTGAAGTGACAAGACAAAAGACAATACTTTATCATAAGCATCATGTCCAATGCCACTTCCATATTTTAAGCAAAAATTTGAATTTCCAATTTCCAAAACTGTTGTTCTGCTTGCCCTCATAGGCAATTGTAGAGTGGACTATGGTCGATAGCTTATACAACTGTATAATACTGAGTTATAGTTAAAGTTGTATAACTATATATGAATATATAAACATATTATAAACATGTGAAATTATATCTCTATAATTACTATATAGATTTACTATGTTAAGATAGCTATTAGGATCATGTTTATACCTATGTATGCTTAAAATTTGTATAAAATGTATGTGGGCATATTCAACTACATTCATATTCTACACATTATAATTGGGTGTTTGGAGATCTTTAAGATTGAATTATCAGTATACATTTATGTTATGTCTTTAGAATTCATATAATTTTAGAACTTATAATGAAATCAGGAATCATTCAAATTTCTTTCAGCATAATTTTGCCATGCTTTGAAATACAGTCCCAAATCCTCTGTAATCACAAATGGATAAATGCTGGTCCAGGAGCCTAATGTCTCCAAGGAAGTTTGAATGTGCTAGTTATGTCCTTCTATTTCTAATATCACATCTTTGAAGTCAGCTTCTCCTTAATTCATATCCATGGAACTATTTATCAATTTTAACAATTTTCTAAATATAGAAAAGATCTGAGAATGAAATATAACTAAGGGGATATGAAAATGTAAGGTTACTCTTTCAATTTAAATCATTTTTCCTGGCTATTATTCTGTAACTATACTAAGTATGTTTGAATAAAATAGATGTTAATATTACTTCTAATATCCGTACTTCACTTCTCAATTTTTACATTTCATATAATAATTATCAATATGGCAACAGTAATAGAAAAAAGATCTTGGGCAATCTTGATCATTCAATAATTTATTTTAATTTTATGAGTATGGGTTTTTTTTTCTGCCCATTTCCATGTCTGATGCCTGTAGAGACTGGAAAAGGTGATTGGAACCCCTGGAACTGGAGTTACAGTTAGCTGCCATGTAGGTGCTGGGGATCAACTTTGGATCACTGCTTTCACTTAGGCAAATTTGAAATTTGAAATACACTCTCCAAAATCAGTAATTTTTAAGACTGTAAAATATTTTCAAACCAAAAATTTGAGAATATTTGCATTATGTAATAGTGCATAAGATGTTTTTTTTTTTTCACAAAGGTTCCCAAAATAGTGGCCAAGGTACCTATCAAATCCTTGCTTTAGATGAGTTTAAGAGTTTCACAAATCATATGAAGCATCTGACACCACTGTCCACACTGGAAAGAAGGACACAGCTTTCTGCTGGTCACAAAGGCGCAATAAACAAGCTAATAGATAATGGAAGAGGAAATATGTCAGAGAGAATGATGGGTAAAAACAGAAGCAGAATAGACTAGGTTATTATGACAGTGAGGATGGTTTCTTATTCTAAGAACAATGGCTGCTGAAGACATTGAACATGAGATGCTATAGGTACTAGATATAGCTATGTTGGTAGAACACCCCGTAGCGTGCATGAAATGAATCTCTAGTACTTCACACACTAGATATAGTTGGGCATGCCTGCTCTCATAATGTTTGAAAGTCAGAAACAGGAGACTTAGTTAAAAGCCATCCTTTGCTATGGAAGGAGATGAAGGTCAACTGTGATTCCTGAGACACAACGTGTTGTTGTATTCTCTTGTGGAAACTAGCTTTGAGTGTACATGCCTATGCAACCACTGGGACCATCCCTGGTCTGATCCCTGTCTTTTATACGTCCAAAATACAATCACAACTCAGGACTCAAAGGGTTTCTTTGCAAATGCTACTTCATTTAATTTGTACTTAGTGAGCAGAACTATTCACCAGGCCTTGAATATAACTCAGAGTCCTTTGGTTTTTCTTGTTACTCTTAAGGTACACACACACACACACACACACACACACATGCACACACAGACACCCTTACGGTTTTATTCATACAAATAAAAATTTGTTAAATTACATACATATGTATATATTATCTCTCTCACACACACACAAACTCACACACACACACATACATATATGCTTGAATTAACAAACCTCTCTCACTGAATTGAGTGAGGAAAAAAAAGGCACTATTACCTGCAATAATCAGAATTCAAATGCAATCTAAAATTAGTCTGTTTCTCATTTGGAGAAGTGCCTAGAATTAGCATTGGCTGGAGATGGCTTATAATCTTTTCCCTATGCCCAGCTGTAATTGCCTCTTTTTAACCTAATTTTTAAATGCTTATATCTCTCCTGTGATGTAGCAGGAAAACAAGATCAAAATATCCACAGGACAAAAACATCTTAAGCAATATTGCATGGAACACCAACTGTAGAAGGGCTGGAGATTTTCTGATTTAGTCTCTGATGATAACCCTCATTAAATGGAAAGAGCATGGCCTTAAATTGCTACAGAGCACCTTTTAAACCAATGATCCTAAGGTTCTATCCTATATCCCACGGGGATTCTTTTGTTGTTGTCATTGTTGGGAGTCAGACATTTATTAAAAACTGTTATTAGCTACATTGACAGACAGGAAATAGCAAAGTTGGGACCTCAGGACCAGAGAGAGATAGGATGACCTGGGTTCTGAGGAGAAGAAATCCATGAGGCAAAAGTGAGGGTTTTCTTCTTAAATCTGTTCAAGGACAGATTTGGTTCACAGGACATACAGGCAGTCATAGAATCTAAAACTCAGTCTGGAGGCAGGGAAGAGCGTGGAATGCAGAATTTGTGGCCACCAATTTCTACTTTCATATAAACTTGCCTCCCTCATGAGAGATCCTGACTGCTAGGGTTTGTTAGCTGGGGACTAAGAAACAATATTTGTCCCTAAGAAGGAAAAGACAATTCTCCAAAGTCAGTTTTCTCCTTGCACAATTTGGGTCACCATAATCAAACAAAGGCCATTGGGCTAAACAACAGACCCCTTTCCACTGATCTATGTGCTCTCCACTTTTCTTTTGTCCATTAATATGTAATTTTAAAATATGTCATTTACAATAAATTTGGAAAATATTATAACCCTGATTTATCTTCTTGAAGAATCCACATTTTTTTATGACATAGTCTGTCATTGGCCTGCAACTCAGCAAACAGGCTTCACTAGCTGGACTGTGATTTTGACTGTCTCTTGCTTGTACAGAGTTGAGATTACCAATTCTTAACACCTTCTTGGCTTATAATGTATATTCTTCTCATAAATCTCAGGTCCTTCTGCTCCTGTGTAAGATTTCTGATTGAATCATCTCTTGAGCTCCCTTGCATGCCTCTCATGACAAACTTCCCCAAACAGGTCTTCACCTAATCTCTAGAATGTAGTTTCCATGCTGGGGTTCTGCTGTAGTCTACTGGCCTGTAGGATAAGAAACAGCATCAGTATGAGAGCCATACTGATTCTCTAATGTGACGGTAGTGACTGGTGGTGGACTTCCTGGAAAGGACACTGCTTAGCTGCACAAACTCTGACCTTAATCCCCAGCACTGCATAAACTGGAAATGATGGTTCATGAAGGGAGCATGCAAATGCACCTTGGCCTGGATACTATCATTTTGATCTCAGACTTTATTTTCCTGTAGGTCACCCTATAATGTTTGGGTTTCCAAGCCCTAGGGTGGATGGAAACTTTTCAATGGCTGATCAACCTCCTCCATAAACCACAGACAAAGCCATAATGCCTCTTTGGTTATCTATAAACATTATAATTATTTGAATTTTATGCTTATAAACTCTGCTTCTGACCCTACTAAAGGCTGTCAGGAGAAACAAGGTTCTAAAGTCCTTGTCAATCTGTGACCTGATTAAGTGTTAATTTTTAAAAAATCTTTTGAACCCTCAAGTGTTGTCTCTTTTCTGCCTTGTGGTGCATAATAGGGGAGGTGTAACTGTTCACCTCTGTAATTTCAACATTGAGGCCATGGAGATAGGTTATAAGTTCAAGGTCAGCATTCAAAGTTAACCTCAGTTATAAAGCAGGTTATGGGCCAGTATCAGATATATAAGACTCTGACTCAAGCAACTGCTGCAAATTGAAAATTCTATCACAGGTTCTGTGTAGCTTCCTCTGCGTTTAATACTTTTGACCTGCTGGGAGAATAGCATTATGTATTAAGATCTCGTTCCGTGATCTGGAGACACAAAAGCTTATCTATGTCAAGTGTGAACCTGACCTGGGAGGAAGGTTGAAATAATGATGGCTCTTTCCAAATAAATCTCCTTTTGCTTTTCTCTTTTCAGCTACGCTGTGGAAGGTAAAGAAGTTCAAGGTCATATAACTAGTTTATAATGATATCTGTTTTTAAAATTTATGAGTATTTCCTTTGAAATAAAGCATCTATTATAGATGACTACCTTATTCTAAACTTTCCAACTTAAGGCCCTGTTAAACAGGTTGACAATGAGCTTCCTTTAGCTGAGAACAGTGATTTCCCTGCAACTTGACATCTTCAACATTAAATGATTTTGGCATTAAATAAATAATTTTTCACATATGACCACACCATAAATCAGCAGAAGCATGTGTGGGTACATAAATTCACACATGCACATCAAAAGTTTATTAGAATATTTTGATCTGTAACTTTATTTACATCATATCTTTCCTAAATTCTCACTCTGACATTGCAGTTCTCAACTTTTTGCCCTTCTTTTAATTTCTTCTCCAGTGAGACATTGTTTTAGCTCCAAGCCATAAATTAAGAAAAAAAATCTCAACTTGGTACAAATTATGTATTTTTGTACATATAGTCATAAATCTAATTGATAGAAAATATACTAGAAATGATTGATGTTTCCATTTAGAGTTGAGTATCCTGGAGCTTAGATGTCAACCTAAAGTAGTACTCTACAAACTGAGTTGACAGCTCTATCTTTAAGTTAGTAAAGAAACTTATGTATTTTTTTGTTTATTGAGCTATATATTTTTCTTTACTCCCCTCCCTCCCTTTTTCTGCCTTATTCCATGATCCCCATGCTCCCAGTTACTCAAGAGATATTGTCTTTTTTTACTTCCCATGTAGATTAGATCTTAGGGTCTTCTTTGTTATCTAGGTTTTCTGGGAATATAAATTATATGCTTTTTTTTTTTGCTTTATGTCTAAAGACCACTTATGAGTAAGTACATATTATGTATGTCTTTCTGTGTCTGAGTTACCTCACTGAATATGATGCTTTCTAGATCAAATCATTAGCCTGCAAGTTTCAAGATGTCATTATTTTTGTCTGTTGTGCAGTACCCCATTGTGTAAGAGTACCATTCTTTAGCAGAGGGGCATTGAGGTTGTTTCCAGCTTCTGTCTATGACAAATAATGCTGCTATGAACATAAATAAACACATGTACTTGTGGTGTAATTGAGCATCCTTTGAGTATATTCCCAAAAGTCATGTTGGGTCTTCAGGTAGGTTGTTTTCTAATTTTTTGAGAAATCACCATGTTGATTTCTAAAGCAGCTGTACAAGATTATACTCCCACTATGGAGTAGTGTTTCCTTTACCCTACATCTTCTCAAGCATAAGCTGTCATTAGTGTTTATTATCTTGGTCATTCTAACAGGTATAAGAAGGAATCTCAGAGTTGTTTTGATTTGCATTTCTCTGATGGCTAAAGATGTTGAGCATTTCTTTAAGTGTTCTTCAGCCATTTTAGATTCATCTGTTGAGATTTCTCTGTTTAGGTCTGTACCCCATTTTTTGATTGGATTATTTGTTCTTTTGATGACCAATTACTTGAGTTCTTTGTATATTTTGGAAATCAGTCCTTTTTCTGATGTGGGGTTGTTGAAGATCTTTTCACATTCTGTAGGCTGTCATTTAGTCTTTTTGATCATGTCCTTTGCTTTAGTAAGATTCTCAGTTTTAGGAGGTCCCATTTATTAATTGTTGTTCTCACTGTCTGTGTGATGAGGGAAGCTTTGTTAACCAATCATCTTTAAGAAGTGGAACCTAGTGAAGGCGTGGCTTCCTGGAGCCCAGGATAAAACTGGGACAGACCAGGTGCTTACTCTCTCTGGGTGATTACCTCAGGACACAGAGAAACTTGGACTTTTCAATCTTTTGGTGTGAGTTTCCCCTTATAGTAAGTAAAAATATAACTGTTTATCTTTAAGCTAGCATGGTTATTTCCCTAATCAAGCTAACTTCTACAGTTGGGGCCCAATTTGGGGCCCAATGTGGGGCCACTAGAGTCTCTGGCGGCTCTGACCAGCTACATTCATTTGGGTGTAGAATTTTCGTAGCAGCCTGATTAGCTGCTACTGGTTGACTTCTGGGTCCAGTTTTTTCTGCACTTGTGGAAGCTCAAGCAGTGCTAGCAGCGTGGGCAAAGAGACACAGGAGGCCGAGGAGGAGAAGGCTGAGCAGCTCATGCCCAGTGACTGCCACCGTTGTTGCGGGCAACAGCTGAGGGGCTCGCACCCAGCCCAGCCCTACCACTGCTGCTGTGGGCAACATGCCTTCTGTCCTGAGCACCTGCCTCCCTCTGCCGACTGTCTCATGCAGCTTTTGAACATCTAGGCACCTTCACGGAGCACAAAGTCTGTGATTTATACAAAATAACTTTTTAATCGAGGCATATCTTTAAGCGTTTAACTCTAAAATCAGAATTAAATAAAGCACATGGCTCCAAGTGCACCATGACCTACTGGCAGGTAACGGCTATTGCACCTACTCCAGCTAATTAAACCACAGGTGAGATTTATAATTCATAAGTTGCTAATTTAAAAGGGCAATATGTCAGACAACCTAACCTTCCAAGGTTTCAATAGCCTCTTCACTTACACCAAGTGTGAGATTTTACAAGATACATATGATGTAACTTCTACATCACCATTTTTATTTCTGAGGCTTAGTCTTGTCCTCAATATTTTTTTTCTTAAAAAATATGGTTTGACAATAGGTCTAAGAATGCTGCATTTTAAAATACAGTGCAGTCTTTATAGACTGAATCCAGGCTTTCTAGAAAAGAAGTTGAAAATCAGAAGAAGGACAGGACCACCTTAACTAGCAATACTCAGTCAACTGAGGTACTTTTAGACATGGTACAGACTAGTAGAAAACCTCTTGAAAGGAGGTTGTACATCTGAAGGAGAATACAAACACTTTGACTAAGAGAACTCAGTCAAATGAGGTACTTTTAGAAATGATACAATCAGATAACAAACTTCTCAAAAAATAAATTGTACATCTGAAGGAGAATACTAAAAATTTAACTAACAAGACTCGGTCAACTGAGATACTTTTGAAAATGGTACAGACTGATAGTAGTTTATTTAAAGGGAGATTCGGCACTCTGGAGAAGGAAACAGCCAATTGGGCACATAAAACCCAATCAATGAAAGTGGGTGTTGAAACATTATTTGAGAGAATTTGCACTACTCAATATATTAATTGGACTCTGTCAAAGGGGTATGACAGATTGACTGATAAAATATCTCTCCAAGAAGGTAATGTGCATGCCATGAAGATTATGTCCAAGGATGAGACATTATCTTTACTGCATTATCTTTACCTTGGAATCCTCAATGAGGGCATTAGAGCAGAACACTGGACAGGAGGCCCACACGTTACAAAAGGCAGTGGTAAACAGATTTGAAAAGATTTTTAAAAATATCGAATTTGATGACCAGAAACAAAAGGTAAAAGGGCAAAATTTAACCTCATTTGTATGTAAAAATATCTGGAATAGTTTCCCCAGAGGTCTACCTGTCTTTCTAGTAATAACATCAGAAAAAGTATCTGGCTCCAAGTACCCTAAGGCTGTCAAGGAATATACATGGGAACCCATACATGTGACTGATCTAAAAGAAATTAAACAAGAAGGATTTAGACTCCTTGAAATAGAATGTTTATTAAAATACTTGTCATGTGTTCCTTGCTTAATATTGCTTATATTGTTTGTAATTTTATACTTAGTATCTATTCCTATTGTATATAGTCCTTTTGGGTTTGGATCGATCTTGTTTAGAAAAAAGGGAAGGTGATGGGGGAAGCTTTATTAACCAATTATCTTTAAGAAGTGGAACCTAATTAAGACATAGCTTCCTGGAGCCCAGGAAAAAAAAACTGGGACAGACCAGGTACTCTTTCTCTTTGGGTTATTCCCAGGGACACAGGGGAACTTAGACTTTCCTCTTGTGGCATGAGTTTCCCCTTATAATATGTAAAAATATAATTGTTTGTCTTTAAGCTAGCCTGGTTACTTCCCAAATCAAGCTAACTTCTACATCTGTGCTACTCATATTATATATGGAAAGTGTTTTCCTGTGCCAACACATTCAATTGTACTTCCTTTCACTTCTGTGAAGCTCAGTGTGGTTGATTTTATTTTGAGGTCCTTGACCCATTTGGACTTGAGTTTTGTGCATGGCTATAGATATGGATCTAATTTCATTCTTATACATGTTGATATATAGTTATGCCAGCACCATTTGTTGAATATGCTTTCTTTTTTATATTTTATACTTTTTGCTTCTTTGTCTAAACTCAAGTGTTCCTAGGTATGTGGATTGATACCTGGGTCTTTGATTCAGTTCCATTGGTCCTTATGTCTGTTTTTAAATGTATTTTTTATGTAATATAGGTCATTTAAAATGTTAAGAATCATATTAGTAAGTTTTGGTTATATTTTAAACATCTAGTATGTGTTGTATGTGTTTTTCTATAGTCATCTGCATTCTATTGAAGTGTCTTGATAATTCCATCTGAAGAGCAAAGCATTAGAACACACATGCATGCACACCTTTAAAATGGAAGAAAGATAAGGTTGTCTTAAGCCAAACAGGGGTTCTCAAAATAAATAAACCATGCTGACAACTTTCTCCCAGACTTCTAACCTCTATGAAAGAACAAAAGTCAATAGTTAGCTACTCAGCTTCACGTAGAAAAACTAGAAATTTGATACAGGAGAAAGATATAAATATCTGGGAACACTGCCTTGAACCTTTACTAAGTCAATATTTCATTTTTTTCCAATAAGCAGTTGAACAATCAATCATGAAACTAGAGTGGAAATTTTAGTGGAGGACAATTACTTCCCTTCTGAATCTTATATACCCTGTGGACAGATATTCAAGGGTCGGTTCATTCAAGGCATCTTTGGAATAAGAGACTTTGTAGAAAATCAGTGTTTACCACTTTCCACCAGCAACTAGGATACCATGTCACCTGGTTTCTGAAGGATTCCTATGACATGTTGTAACATAACAACTCTATCCCTGAAACAATGGAGGTATCAGTAGCAGAAGTAGAGTAGAGAAAAAACAGATTCCATCTACCCCTCAGTGGCAGTAGTGTCCCATATGGAAGCCTGCTGTACAATGTGGACTTTAGTATTCACCAGCAGTAACAAAAAAAGACAGCACTAATGGAATACCTCAGATAATGTTCAGTCTCATACAGTTTAGGAAATGACTACATTTCAGTACAAAAGAACTCAACATAGTAAGAATAAGGAAGACTTCCACCCCAGTTGAGAATAGCAATTATTTGACATGACCAATGAGGTGACAAAAATTTTAGAATTATAATGATCTTAAAGCAGCTATCATAAAAATGCCTCATGAGCCATTATGAACACAATATAAACAAGTGGGAATAAAGAAAATCTCAGCCAACAAATAAAAGATATGAAGAGCCTAAGGGAAATTTTAAAACTACAAAATATATTAAGTGAGATTAAAACTCAATGCACTGGCTCAGCAACAGAAAAAAAATGATAGAAAAATAATAAACTTATAGGCTGAATCAAACCAGAAAGGAAAGAAAAACAAAACAGATCCCAGTAGAGTTGCAGTACAGGACTCTTTAACAAAACTGCACAAACCTTATTTTATCAGGGTCTACAAGGAGATGAGTAGAACTTTTGAAAACATAATGTTTTAACTTTACAAAACTGACAAAAAAAAAAAAAACCCTATCAACCTTTAGATTATGAAGCACAGTAAGTTCCAAATGAGGTAAAGAAGCTGGAGAAAAAGCATGAAAACAACAGAGATGATAGGTTACCTGTGTAAGAAAAACTTGGTGAGTTCTTGTATGCCTACATGCATTTGTGCATGCACGTGTGTGTGCATGTACATGTATGTTCAGGTGCAGGTGTTAGTGTGTGTGTGTGCATACATGTGTGTTGGTGCAGGTGTGGCTGTACAAGTAAGAAGAACCTTGGCAGTCATTTATAGCAAACTATAAATGTAGGATTACCTTTGGAACTCCAGTCCACAAATAATACCTGGAGATGTATTATTAATTATCAAAGTTTGGCCTTTCCTTAGGCTTTTTACCAACTAGCTCTCATAACTTAATTAACCCATATTTTTAAATCTACATTCTGCCACATGGGTCAGTTACCTCTTATTACAGCATATTCAACTTGCTTTAAGTCTATTGGTAAAATTGCACATACAAATTCCTCTCAGTTTCTCTTTTTCTACCCGGAAGTCTCACCTATACCCCCGAGCTATCTAGCTATTGGCCATTCAGCTTTTTATTACACAAATCTCAGCAATATATCTTCATACAATGTACAAATACCTCACAATATTTTCACCTTTATGTCTAATTATAAAGGAAATGTTTTAACTGTGACATAGTAAAACTATATATAATAAGAACAATTATCAGGTAAGACGTTAATTATGCATGTCCAGTCCACTTGTAATTGAAATATTTGGAGAAAATCCTCCATTATGCATTCTATCTTGATGAATCTAAAGTTTTATACCTAAACCACTTTCTATAATAATTTGTATTCCAACCTAAAATGATCTTTTTAGACATCAAAACATATTTTTAGATAAATAATTTTAGCTTTTATGTCTCTCAACCTTATATACTTTACACCTTTTTCATGAGTTTCTTTTCTAAATTTAGAAGCAAGGAAAACTACAACTATAACAATCTAGTCTTTAACCCCATTAAAGAGTTAAGAAGTATTAAACAGGAAGTGTAGAACAAGCAACTTTCAAACTACAGAAATGACAGAGAAATCTGGGTGCCTGAAAAATCTCCCAAGCTTCCTCTACAATGTTGGGGCATCTATCTTGTCATACAGGCCTAGACTATCAAACAAAGTTTTTTGTGAGGCAGGAAATTTTAAATTATAGTTCTATTTTGTCTTGGCAAAGTTCAGCAGTCACCTTGCTTTGTGTCCTTCTTGTCCAATTTTCACAGCATAACTGTAGGCAGTAGAGGCAAGGGAATTTTCTTGCCCAAATGACAAGCTTTGCCACAAAGAAGCAAATTCCACATGAAAGTTCTTCAGTGCACATCATCAGTTTTGAAGTAGTGTGGTGCTTCCAGAAGGAAATGTGTCTTGCTATCAGGAAAAGCCTTATGTTATTAAAATTCTTAAATTCCATATTATGTAGCTCTCTGGTGTTTGAATACCATCTATCTATTCAATATTTCTCAGTTTGACCTAAAAAAAACCATACTAAACATGACCACAAACTTGATTGATTAACTTGCATTTCTTAATTATATTAAATAGTTTGTATTAAAAACATTCAATGAGTAGAAATTTATATTCCATTTTTAAATAAGAAGCATAGGTACAATACCTTAAACAAGTGTTGCAAGGGGGCTGCTTGTTGGTTCCTGGTCACTCAGCCCTGAAATAATCACACAGAAACTGTTTTAATTAAATCACTGCTTGGTCCATTAGCTCTAGCTTCTTATTGGCTAACTCTTACATATTAATGTAACCTATCTCCATTAATCTGTGTATCTCCATGTGGCAGTGGCTTACTGGATAAAGTTTCAGCATGTCTGTTTCTGGCAGGGATACATAGCTTCTCCCTGGCTCCGCCACCTTTCGCCCAACATTTAATTTAGTTTTTCCCACATACCTATATTCCATGCTCAGGCCTAAGACAGTTCCTTTATTAACCAATGGTTTTCACAGGATACAGAGAGGAATCCCACATCAAGCAAGAGTAGAAACATATATACAATATAACAAAAATAACATTGTTTGTATCAATATACAAAAATCCATAACTATGTAAAATATTTAAGACTAGTAATTGCTTTTTTAGTTTAAAAGTATATTATATAATCTACCTTTCTCTTCTATCATTCCTATATCATCATTTTTTAATATGATGAGATCCCTGAATCCCTGAATCTTATCTCCTTTGCTTAACTTTTTTCCTGACTATGACCAATAAGAACTTGTTATCAAGCACCCTACACAATGACAGGCATATATAATTCACTGAGTGACCAAAATTCATCCACCCCATGTTTGGAGAATGTGGCCATCATATTTTCTAGACTGCTTCTGTCCTCTGGAAGTGATGGTGTCTTTAGGAGATTCTGAGAAATTTAGAATAGTGGTCAAGTTCTGGAAGAGGTAGCTATATTATTTTTGGTTAGTCTCTATGTGATGAGAAAGCATAGAATTTATATGAAACCTTTACTAGAGCAGTCTGTGAGGCTGTACCACCTCAGGTAGCAGCTTTGAAATTGTTCTGGATGCAGAATTTTGAGAATATTACAACAAAGGCATTCTGAGAAGCTGGATCACCTGGGCTATTTGTCTTTATTGGTATCTGATTCTTTCATTCTAAAAACACACAAACTTTAAAAGGTAATGTGTGTGTGTACATGTGTATACATACATAGGTACATATATGTTTGTATATGGAATATGCGGTGTGCACAAGTCAGTTAAAGATGATTTCTTGTTTTATGTTTGAACAGGTAAAAGGCACCTGTTAACTTAGGAAGTTTGCTTGTGCTGTATAACCAAACTTCTATTTATACTATATGAAAGGAGGGAATGTAATAATAACTGATGAGGACTCTGTAGCCAGCAAGATTTATCATGTCGCATCCAGTCTCAGAGCTGGCTTTATAGAGAAGGAATAAGCATGCATTTCACCTGTCCTGTAGTCTTTCTTGGTTTCTGTTTTCATGTATGTAGCCACAGTTTTCAGGAGATATCCTCCAATCAATTCTGATCTTCATTAATTTTGAAAAGAATCATAACTTTATGTTTCCTGTGAATACAAAAGTATAAACTCTACCCAATGCAACATATTTTCTGACTTCCATTTTGAAGTTAAGATATTCTTAAAATATATAAATTGGCTCTATTAAGCCATTTACATAATGTAGTCTCTCAGCAGCTATTCTTTTTTGTGCATTAACATTTAGAAAACTCAAAGTCAAAAAAATAACATACAAAATTGAGAAACCCTGTGTATTTCCCATCTTTGCATTCCCTTTTTGCTATTACTTTTCTCATCTCTCTCTTTCTCTGTCTAAAGGATTTACTATTTTTCATTTACTTATTTTTCTATGACTGTACCAATTTTCTTCTCTTCCTTTAGCATCAAAGTACATTTTTAAGAATACTGCCTATTTAAAGGGTTTCTTGATCTAGACCTGACTTTTTATATATATTTTCAGTCTTCTCTGACCATGTGAACAAACCTTAAACTGATAATTGGCAGTGAAGGCCCTCCACTACCAGCACAGGGTCTGGCATCTGGGTCTGCACTGGCAGGTCAGTGTGAGTGGAACCTCGTGCCTGCAGGCCCTGGCTGGAGTCAGTCTATCTTCCCAGCTATGGGAAATTTCTGGGTTTACGCTTTGAAGTTGTTTCTATCTAGTCACTGACCACTGAGTATCTTACTGTTTGCCACTTAAAGCTCAGTTTCAGAGACTCATAAAAGGGTCCTGCTTCAGTGTTTTGCAAGTAGCAAGCCTACTGGAAATATTCTTCTTCCAGCTTTCTCCAGTCCTATGAGGCTGTACAAGGCACACATCAGGCAACAAATGGAGCAAGCTTTCTTGTCCAACTATCTTTGGACCACCAGCCTACAAATAATGACCTGCAGACCTACTATTAATTATGAAAGCATGGCCTTTGCTTAGGCTTTTTCCACCTAGATCTTGTAACTTAACCCATATTTTTGAATCTTTATTCTGCCATATGACTTTTTTTTCTCTCTGCTTTACTTTACAACATGTGACTCTTCTTAGTACAGCACATCTAACTTGATCCAAGTCTGGTAGAGAAATCACTCCTCTAGATGCCTCCTCCAAGTTCTCTCTCTCTCTCTCTGCCCAGAAATATTGCCTATACCTTCTGCCTAGCTACTGGCCACTCAGTTTCTTGTGCATGAATCACAGCAATATGTCTTCATACAGTGTAGAAATATCCTACAAAAGTCATTCTTTTAGGTTAGCCTCTACCTTGATATTTGAGTTAGGTTCTTGCACTGACTTTAAACTCACCATGTCCATTAGTTCAGCTAGTCAATGGTCTCCAGCAATCTTGATTGTTGCTTCCCTGAGGCTGAAACTGCAAGTGAATAACTGTACACAATTTTATTTTTCTAAATGGTATCTGGGACCTGAAATTAGGTGCTCATGCTTGCAGGGCAAGCACTTTACTGCCTGAGATATCTTCTCAGTCTGGGAAAAAAATAACAAGAACCAGTTTTCCCTCAGAAACTATGTAGTTTAGAAAAAAAGTCAAATGTTTGAGTGTCATGAACAATGACGTTCAACTCAACCTCACTGCTTCTGAGAGTAGCATCAGAAGGAAGGGAAAATTCACGCATGCTCAGATGAAGCAATTCAGACAATGTAGAACAAGAAAAATGAACCTCAACGATGGTCTAAAAATGCTTACTAAACTTAAATACATAAAAATGAATCTTGGAAATCAGGGATGATAAAAACAAAATAAAACCAGTAAAGTATCAGTTTGTTTAATGAGTAAATTTTATTTTCCCAAATTCCAAAACCCCTTTTGATGAAGAAAAATCATAACCTAATATTGATCTATTCAATATTCTTATATTAAATTATAAAAGGGTAGATATTAAGAGGTATAGCATTTTCATATTTTTACTATTGGAAATAGCAAGAGGATGTGAGAGTTAAATTTATGTAGTGTATAACAACTGTATCACAAATCAAGCAGTATAAAATACATATTAAAACTTTTAAAATGGGATTACAAGATGGCTCAGTGGGCAAAGAAGTCACTCGTTATCAATACTGATGAACTGAGTTCAGTATGTGGGACACATATAGTAGAAGGAAGCACCTAACTTTGCAAGCTGTTCTCTGACCTTGTGACATACACTGTGCCTTTCCAGTGCTCACGACATATTCAAAACAAACAAATAAAAATATAAAAGTAACAGAAAAATGCCATATTAAAAAGAAAAAAAAAAAAAACAAGCCTTGTTTATAGGGTGTTTTCATGAAGCACTGGACTCAATCCCCAGCACCACATAAACCTAAACATGGTTCTGAATACCTATAACCATACACAAAAAGGGAAATACAGGAGGATCAGAAAATCATGATTATTCTTGAGCATGTAAAGACCTGAAGACCAGCTTAGGCTGCATGACACCCTGTCTCAAAAGAAAAACAAAACAAAACATTAAGAATAATGTAGGTAGTATATTGTATGGAGGTAGTATGTAGGATGGTAGTACGGTGGTGGCACACGCCTTTATTCCAGCATTCAGGAGGCAGAGCAGGCAAATCTCTGATTTGAGGCCAGCCCAGTCTACAGAGTGAACTTCGGGATGGCCAGGACTACACCGAGAAACTTGTCTCACAAAGAAAAAAAGAAAAAGAAAAATATAGAAAACAAAAGAAAAATAATGTAGATTTACTATCTACATAATAGTTAATTTAAAATTTGTTAACTTTGAGAAAAATACAAATGAAATAAAATAGATAGTGAGAAAATGACCAAATCCTATCTTATCACTAACTAACACAGAGACACATGCAAGAGGAGACAACGTATAATAATGTTGACTGAGTTTTTTGTCCTACCCAGTCCTGTAGGCATTCAGTCCCAAAGAAACACACAGAGGTCTGTATTAATTATAAATTGACTAACCCAGTAGCTTGGGATTCTTATTAATTAATTCTTTTTTTATAGGAAAGAAATATGTTTATTTTAACTTTGTCATACTACTTGTTAAGATTAGTTTATCTTTTTTTAATCTTTCTTTTTTATTTTATTTTTATTAAAAATTTCTGCCTCCTCCCCGCCTCCCTTTTCCCTCTTTCTCCCCCCACTCCCCTCCCCCTCCTTAATTAATTCTTATAACTTATATTAGCCCATAATTCTTGTCTGTGTTAGCCACATGACTTGGTACCTTTTTTGGAAAGGCAGAGCAACATCTTCCTTGCTCTGTGTCTGGCTTCCTTTGCATCTGGATGGCAACTGCAGACTGAAACTTTCCTCTTCCCAGAATTCTCATCGCCCTGCCTCTATTTCCTGCCTGGTCACTCCACCTATATATCCTTCATGACTACTGGTCAATCATTGTTTATTTAAAGTACAAGTTCTTTTTTTTTTAAATAAGAACTCTTAATTGAATCTCCTTTGGTTAGCTTTTCTCTGGCCATTATCCATAACAACTTGTAACCAACATTCCAAAGAAAAGAAAACATCTATAATTCATTTTTTGGGAAGGTGGATGTAGTTTTTTAGGCTAATTCATGCTGATTGAGGCCACTGATAATCTTATGGTGATCTAAAGAAAATTTACAATTATTGTCAAGTCCTGGCGGGATTATTCTGTGATACTTGATCATCTCAACCAGCATTCATGAAGCTGTTCTAGATGTAGATCTCAGACATCTGGGCCATCTTCTTCTATCAGAGATTTCTCAGGGGGGATCTTCCTTGATAAAACCTGATTTTTCTTAATGCAGAAGGAATCTACAGTCCCTCATTTCCTTCTGGATACATACAGTATCCAGACTCTCTGTGTATTTTTATCTTATTATGGCTTTATTTTAACCTCTATTTCTTTCATTTTTATATTTAATTTTTGGCTTCTTGAGACAGGGTTTCTTTGTGTATCTTTAGTTGTCCTGAAATTAACTCTGTAGACCAGATCATGTAGACAAAGATCCATATGCTTCTGCCTCCCAAGTTTTGGTATTAAAGGTGTGTGCTGCCACACCCAACTACTCTCTTTTTTAAGGACTTTATCCTTTTTTTTTCAAGCCTACAAACATTTTTAAACACACAGTAAACTGTTTAGACATTTTCTTTATCTTTGGATCTATGTTCACTGTATATCTCTCTTTTTTCTGACCACAAGAGTCTTTAATTTGCTAAGCAATGTGGCTAGGATTAAAGTCATGGCTTTGATGGCTAGATCCAGCCCATTCCTTGACTTTTTGCTAAGAGTCTAGCCTCATGGCAGATGTACTAGCCAAAGCCATGTTTATTGTCACAACTCTATGGTATTGCAAGGTCTGTGACAAAATCAAGAAGCATGCTGTAGGCTATTCATAAATACCATGTAAGTGTTTTGTGGCAAAGCCTCTTAAAAGGGCTGCAAAGTTTTGCAGCTAAAGCTGAGTAAGGAAGCCTCTCTTAAATGAGACCCATTTGCCTGTATCAAACAAAGTCCACCTGAGAAAATGCTGCTATGGATAAGCCATATTTAACTCTATTGTTTTGTGTCTATAATTACTTTCTCTCAGGCTTTATGTGGGTGTAGTTGTCCATGTGGGCACCATTTGTTCACCCAGTTTTTTGTTCCATCCAGTCCTGTAGTGATTTAGTTCTAAAGAAATACACAGAGGTCTATATTAATTATAAACTGATTCCCCCCCTTTTATTTTTTTTATTTTATTTTTTAAAATTTATTTATTTATTAAAGATTTCTGTCTCTTCCCCACCACTGCCTCCCATATCCCTCCCCATCCCCCAATCAACTTCCCCTCTCTCATCTGCCCTAAGAGCAGTCAAGGTTCCCTGTCCTGTGGGAAGTCCAAGGACCTCCCACCTCCTTCCAGGTCTATTAAGGTGAACATCCAAACAGCCTAGGCTCCCACAAAGCCAGTATGTGCAGTAGGATCAAAACCCAGTACCATTGTTCTTGACTTCTCAGCAGTCCTCATTGTCCGCTATGTTCAGTGAGTCCGGTATTATCCCATGCTTTTTCAGACCCAGTCCAGCTGGCCTTGGTGAGTTCCAGAAAGAACATCCCCATTGTCTAAGTATGTGTGTGGACCCCTCATGGCCCTGGGTTCCTTGTTCGTGCTCTCTCTCCTTCTGCCCCTGGTTTGGACCTTGGGGTTTTGGAAGTTTCTTAAAATGCACTTTCTGTTTACTTAGGTAATATTACATCCTTCTGGAGTCTTTGATGGAGTTGAAGAATAGATAGTAGTAATATAGTTTTTCTTAGTTATGATAAAAGATAAAGTAGATATAAATATTGTAACTATTATTCTTGCTTGATTCCTGTCTTGTTATATGTAATTTTACAGTGTTAAAGTTAAAACCTTCCTCTTTATTTAAACCGAAAAGGAGAGGTGATGTGGGATCTCCCTCTGTATGCTGTGAAAACCATTGCTTAATAATGGAACTGTCTTGGCCTGTTGATAGGGCAGAGCATAGGTAGGTGGGGAAAACTAAACTGACCCCTTTCCCCCCTCATCACTCCTTCCCTCTTTCTCCCTTCCATTCTGACTTGTATTGACTGACTATTCTCAGGCTTGAGGACTGCCTTGTAATGTACTCCTTATATCATGTGTCACACTATTGAAGACAACGTACTTTCCCTCTCCCAGAAGCAATCACACGTCTACAGCTCCTCAGCTACCATATCTGCTTCAAAAAAGCAGCTCAATGTCAACCTTCTGGTTCTTATCTTCCCTGAGTTTAGAAACACTGACTATCTGGAAAAACCTAGGTGATGAGTATATGGAAATGTTCCTATACTATTTTGTATTTCCAATTGTGAACCTATAATTCTCAAAATCTCATTTTACTTAAAGTAAAAATGCCTGGCTTTTTCAGCTCCTGACCAACATTAGCAGGACCAGGAAATAACTTGGGAAAGTGTGCAAAATTCCATACAGAGGATTTCAGAGTGAAGTAAACCTGACACACCATGTTTTCAGAGCTTTATGAATGGTATTTTGGTGGTCTTTTCTGTTATTTGACTAGACGACTCATGTGTGTGCTTAAACAGTCAGTCACCCCTACTCCTCTTACAGTTCTTTGAAAACTCTACTGATATAAATCAATGAAGAATGATGTTATCAGGTTACCTTCAATGAATTTTTCTGGTATTTCCCAATCAAGATTCAGGAATGATAATTTTGTTGAGTAATAAGATCCAAATGAGACTCTTTTGATGGAGGAAGGTCATTGGTTAATTAATAAAAAAAACTGCTTGGCCTCATAGGTTAGAACATAGGTGGGTGGAGTAAACACAACAGAATGCTGGGAGGAAGAGGAAGTGAGCTCAGATGCAGGGCATCTCCTCTCAGAGCCAGACGCGATGCAGCCAGCCGCCAGGTCAGACATGCTGAATCTTTCCCGGTAAGCGCACCTAGTGGTGCTATGCAGATTATTAGAAATGGGCTAAATTAATACGTGAGAATTAGCCTAGAAGAGGCTAGATATAATGGGCCAGGCAGTGTTTAAAAGAATACAGTTTGTATGTTGTTATTTTGGGGCATGAGCTAACCAGGCAACGGGGAGCTGGGTGGCAGGAACGCAGCCCGCAGCTCCCTTCTACATTCTTTGCATCCTATACTGAAGTTAGACTTTTGAACTATAGCACTTTAAGTGAGCCATAGACCAAGATGTGCATACCTATCTGTTCATGGTCCCCTGACAGAGAGCAAGGGCAGAACACAGCAAGTTTATGATTTTAATGGAATTACAAGGCTTTTACCTTTTTTCCAGTGAACATGAAGGGTCTCTAGTTCCAATAGGCTTTGGTTAGTATGTGCCTTTGGGGGAAAAGATAACAGTGTGATGTAATGGGAGTGACTACTACTTAGAATAGCCCAGTGCAGTCAGGTAGAGACAAGCAATAGTCTAGAGGTTCATGAACTGGGGAGGTAGCTAGTTACAGAGAAGCCAGAACCAGGCAATGTCCTTGGTAATGAGTCAGTTTTTATCTTGTCTGAACCTGTGTCATTTCACCCTTGTCCATCCTGGAAGCAAGTGTCTGTGCTACTGAATGGTCTTTCATTATCTTGCAGTCTTTAATGTGTATGTTTTATTTATAAGAGACATTTTATATTATTTATAACTAATATCAGCAATAAATAAATCACAGGCATGAAATGGCTACTAGGTCTGATACTGAATGAAATTCTGCAAGAGATGAGGAAAATGACTTTGTTAGGGAATGACTTATGATGAAGGATTTTCTGATTGCATTATCAACTGCACTTTCCTGGAATAAAGTGTTTTTCAGATATAAGACTCTATAAAACTGACTTGCATCTATTTGGGAACAATGGGAGAAAAGAGGAATTACAGAACAATGGAGGTAGTTGACTATTTTTAACAACTACAAAGATAAAACTGGCTAGTTAAAAACACTGAATTTCCAGTGCTCAACCTGAAATCTCAATTTTTGTGTGTGTGTGATCATGCTACAGCTACATTTGTGGGTCTGCAAGAGCCAAGAATCAAATGCGAAAACTGAGCTCACATAGTCTGACAATTTCAATACCCACTGAACTCAGATAATTACTAAGTCTCTTATGGAAAGTTAGGAGCTTTGATCAGAATAAGGATTAAATTCAAGAACTAGTATCAGACATAAATGGAAAGCACAATAAGACATCGTGTATCCACAACCTCATCCCCTATTTCTCCCATTTGACACAGTTTTTCTTTATTTTCTTGATGTAAATATTCCTTTCTTCTAGTAATTATTCAATTTTTAAAAGAAATATGACTATCTTAATTTTCTACCTTTTATCCACTCAATTATTTACATTATAAACTTCTAAACAGTTTAATTCACAGACATGAAAACATTCAGAATGCTTTAGATAATTGTGTTCATTTAGATACCTGAAAATGTCTTAAATGTATAGGATGATTTCATTTAAAATAAAAGGCATTTTTTTGTTATTATGAAATATAGATATTTAGTTTGTGTAAATGATACAGTACATTTTATTGGTGATTTTCTCTTTTATATCTTCCAAACAATGATGCAGAAAGCAATGAATTACAGACCAGAATTATTTTAAACTTTTTAAATATTTATTGATGTTGTTACTTTTTTGTTGGTGGTAGTATGCATGTGCTTTAAGTGTTATAAGCTGATTGAAAAACTCAGTTGAAGTTGGCTCCCTTATAAAATGTAAAGCAGTGGTTATCATGACATGAAGATGGTAATTATAATTTATTGCTCTGAGATCATTTGGTGGTTAATTGATTACAGTATTTCTTGAAATCACAACACATTGAAAATACTCTGAAGTTTGTATTATTCAGGAAAGACAAGATATCGGAAGATTTACAAATTGCAAGTGTATATGCCAAATATACATCTAATAATGGCCCTACTCCAAAATCATATAGACAGGAGAAGAGAGAATTAAAAATGTATTTAGTGTATCAGGCTGATGCTACTTCTGCCAAATCCAATATAAAGACATAAAAAGACACTTGAAGGGAGGTGAAATGAAATTCAGTAGCCAGAACCGGAAATGGCAATAACACTTAAGACACCATTTAGTTAACTAAAATTAAGTTGCATGGCCCAAAATAATCACAGAGAACTAGGGATACAAAGACATTTATGAAAAACCTGACTTGATCACGACCCTTCAGGATTACTGATGCTCACACTAAGCCCCATGTCTGGATGAAGTTTTAAATAAAATTTCTTAGACTCATGGAAACTTGAACCCATTGTGAAAGATTATGAAATTGTTAAATAACTAAATCAATAAGTCATGAGATGTAGAATTTCAGTGTGATTCCTGTGCAGAATGTTTAAATGATAATGAAATTTGTTTTACTAGGTATCTGAACATTTCTCTTTAATATCAATATCTTGCAAGAGTATCAGATTAAATAGATAGGTTCAAGCAATACATTCACAGGATTTAGAGGACCCCACATTGGTTCTCTGTATATGATTTAAGGGTGGGTTAGTTTATTTGAAATATTTTATATAAAATATCAATTAGATTCCCCTTCCCTATCAAAGGTAATGTCATGGTTATTTATTTTAAAAAGTTAAGAATCTTATTACATATTTTACTTACTCAGTCATTGGACTGAGTACAAAAGTTAGGTTGCTATGAAAAGTGACACTACATTAGCATAATTACAGTAATCAAAAGTGAATCTGATTGGGAAACTGCCACGCTAGGATTTGTTTCCACTTCAGTGTAACTCCAAATAAATATTTTACATATTTTAATGCAGAGAAGATAAATAATTTGCCAGGAGTCATGTATTTCCAGAAGTGCACATTTTATATTGTCTCAACGCTGTTCCAAACCTTCAGATCAGATCTGGAAATAATTAATTACATAGGAAATTTTTATACTGTAACAGAGAATTTTTTCCTTGGCTTTCTTTCTATTTCTATGATAAAGACCTCCCCAAAAGCAAGATGAGGAGAAAAGGGTTTATTTCACTTCCACTTCCACATCACAGTTCATGATGAAAGACATCAAAGTGGAACTCAATTCAACATTATGCAGATAGGACCTGAAGGAGAGACTATTGAGGAGCGCTGCTTATGGGTTTGTTCCCATGGCTTACTCAGTTTGCTTTCTTAGACAACTGAAGACCTCCAACCAAGGGATGGTATGACCCACAGTGGTTGGAGCCTTAGCACATCAACCATTTAAAAGAATAAAGCCCCTTAGGCTTGCCTGTGAGCCAATCTTATCGAGACATTTCTTAAATTGAGAATCTTTCCTCACTCATGACATTAGCTAGTATCTAGTTGCAAAACAAATACAAAAACAAAACAACAACAAGAAAAGCACAAAACCCTAATCAGCACAGTTTCCTACATTAAGTACCTTCATTATTTTGATTATTTTCGGGAAAGTAAAGAAATTCATTCCATATTATATTGTGTATGGCTCAATGTGGCCTTCAATGAGAGATCAAATTCTGTCAAAATGTAAGGCTGATAAAGAAAAATGAAACAAGTTACACTAAGAGTTTTTGAAAAGCCATTTCACATACTCAGAGAAAAGTGAATGCTACTTTTATTTCTGCTTCTAGTTTAAATTTTGAAAGAATTTCATCATTGTATTTTAGTTATAACGCCACACTCTGAGTGTGTGCTGGTAACATATGCCTAACTGATGTGCGGTTATCTTACAAAAAAATCTCTAATGCAGACAATTAGAATTCTTCCTTCCTTTCTTAATTATACCTCTTTCTGGAAATATTGCACAAACACATTTGTCTCCTTCTGAAAGAGAAGGAATAATGTCAGTCCTTACAATCATTTATTTTTAAAACCTTTGATTTGGGTTTTTATTTTTGCCCATATTTTCCTACAGAAAGCATAGCCGTTTCTTGCCCAAATGGCTAACCAATTCCATAAGGAGCCTCTTTGAAGCCCATGTTCCTTCTTAAAGTTATTGGTGCTGCCAGGATCAGATGTGTCTGGCTGACTATTAAGGGATCAAAAAACCTCTCTTAAGGGAGCTGCAGCATGCCTCCAGCAAGCATAGTCCATTGTTGGGGGGGGGGGGGATGTGGGTAAAATTTGTTTTTAAGTATCTAGAATTCCTTTTCAAGACTTCTCAGGTTGTATGTAGATTTAGTCCACCATTTTGGCTCCATTTTGTTGGAGGAGCCACTTGATTGTTCCAGCCATCCAGCCCCAAAATAATCACACAGAAACTATATTATTTAAAACACTGCTTGACCCTTAGCTCTAGCTTCTTATTTGCTAACTTTTACATCTTAAATTAACCCATTTCTATTAATCTGCACGTCACCACTAGGTTGTAGCCTACCAGAAAAGTTTCAGTGCCTCTGTCTCTGGTGGAGGCTCCATGACCTCTTTCTGACTATACATCCTTTCCCCCTGCATTCGGTTTTGTTTTTCCTGCCTAGGTCTGTTCCCCTATAGCTCTGCTATAGGCCCAAAGCAATTCTTTTATTAACCAATGTTGTTCACAGCATGCAGAGAGGAATCCCACATCAGTAATGACTTATTCCTCCAATACTAAATTATCTAGAACCTAAATGCATTTATGAAATAAAAATCAAGAGCCTTGAGACATAGTTTAATGGTTAAGAGTACTTGCTGATTTTGGAGAGTTCACAGCAACCATGTCCAAGATTTCACAACCACCTCCTACTCAAGGTTGTGAGAATCTGATACCTTCTTCTGGCCTGCATAGGCAAATGTACTCATGTGCACATGCTCCTAAGCAGACAAAGAATTTGTACTTATAATTAAAAGATTAAAATCATTAAGTACTTTATTAGTTCTTTGACAATTTCATATCAGTCTTTGATCAAATTCACCTACATAATTCCCCATTTACCCCTCTCCCTATAAATAAAATAAACAGTCTGAGCCTAGTTGATTGGCTTTCACTTCTAGCATAGGCTTCCAGGACAAGAACATTAGGATCAGATGTAAATACTCTATCTCCAAAGCTTCAAGAAACTTTGTGCATAATAGCAAATAGAAAATTATTTAGGAGGTCAAAGAGTCTTTTCCCTGAGTCTCCAAATTGGCATCATTTACTGGACTCATGAATGAGTGGCCAGAGATACCAGGGAAATGCCTACATGGTCAAGCTCAACAATTCAGTTGCCATTCAGGCCCAGATGTATCACATTGAGTTAGTATACTACACCTTTTCCATCTATGAGCTGTTGGAGTAAATGAAGGAGCTGGTCCTACAGAACCAGATGTCATTATGAATAGGACCAGTCCTAGGCTCACTGATCAGCCATCACATGGAGTCTTTGTGGCTGTAGCTCTACCTGGCTTGCTCTGCTGGGAGACAGAGAACACAGGACAGTGGTAGTGCCTGCAGCCTAAAAGATTGAGCCTAGAGAGCCTCAGAGCAGCAGACAGAGAGGTTAGGGAGGTATGCTGCAGCCTGGAGCTTGCATGGAAACTGCCCCTAGGTGCCTTGCCTAGCCCCAAGATCACATTGATTCTGGGCAACAGCAGGATATTCAAGATGGATCTCTCTCTCTTTTTTTTCTTTTTTTTATTGTTTATTTATTTATTAAAGATTTCTGCCTTCTCCCCGCCCCACCTCCCATTTCCCTCCCCCTCCCCCATCAAGTCCCCCTCCCTCATCATCCCTAAGAGTAATCCGGGTTCCCTGCCCTGTGGGAAGTCCAAGGACCACCCACCTCCATTCAGGTCTAGTAAGGTGAGCATCCAAACTGCCTAGGCTCTCACAAAGCCAGTACGTGCAGTAGGATAAAAAACCCATTGCCATTGTTCTTGAGTTCTCAGTAGTCCTCATTGTCCATTATGTTCAGCAAGTCCGGTTTTATCCCATGCATTTTCAGACCCAGGCCAGCTGGCCTTGGTGATTTCCTGATAGAACATCCCCATTGTCTCAGTGTGTGGGTACACCCCTCGCGGTCCTAAGTTCCTTGCTCGTGCTCTGTCTCCTGCCCATGATTTGGATCTTGAGATTTCAGTCCGGTGCTCCAATGTGGGTCTTTGTCTCTGTCTCCTTTCATAGCCTAAATGTTTTGGGTTCACCTTCTTAATTAGCTTCTCTAGGACCACGCATAATAGGCTCAACGTCCCCTATTCATGGCTAGAAACCAAATATGAGTGAGTACATCCCATGTTCCTCTTTTTGGGTCTGGCTCACGTCACTCAGGATAGTGTTTTCTATTTCCGTCCATTTGCCTGCAAAATTCAGGAAGTCATTGTTTTTTACTGCTGAGTAGTACTCTAATATGTATATATTCCATACTTCCTTCATCCATTCTTCCATTGCAGGGCATCTAGGTTGTTTCCAGGTTCTGGCTATTACAAACAATGCTGCTATGAACATAGTTGAGCATATACTTTTGTTGTATGATAGGGCATTTCTTGGGTATATTCCCAAGAGTGGTATTGCTGGGTCCAGGGGTAGGTGGATCCCGAAATTCCTGAGAAACCGCCACACTGTTTTCCAAAGTGGTTGCACAAGTTTGCATTCCCACCAGCAATGGATGAGTGTACCCCTTTCTCCACAACCTCTCCAGCAAAGGCTATCATTGGTGTTTTTGATTTTAGCCATTCTGACAGGTGTAAGATGGTATCTTAAAGTTGTCTTGATTTGCATTTCCCTGATCGCTAGGGAAGTTGAGCATGACCTTAAATGTCTTTTGGCCATTCGAACTTCTTCTGTTGAGAATTCTCTGTTCAGCTCAGTGCCCCATTTTTTAATTGGGTTGATTAGCCCTTTATGGTCTACTTTCTTGAGTTCTCTATATATTTTGGAGATCAGACCTTTGTCTGTTGCGGGGTTGGTGAAGATCTTCTCCCAGTCAGTGGGTTGCCTTTTTGTCTTAGTGACAGTGTCCTTTGCTTTACAGAAGCTTCTCAGTCTCAGGAGGTCCCATTTATTCAATGATGTCCTTAATGTCTGTGCTGCTGGGGTTGTACGTAGGAAGTATTCTCCTGTGCCCATGTGTTGTATAGTACTTCCCACTTTCTCTTCTATCAGGTTCAGTGTGTTCGGACTGATATTGAGGTCTTTAATCCATTTGGACTTGAGTTTTGAGCATGGTGATAGATATGGATCTATTTTCATTCTTCTACAGGCTGACATCCAGTTTTGCCAGCACCATTTGTTAAAGATGCTTTCTTTCTTCCATTGAATACTTTTAGCTCCTTTATCAAAAATCAGGTGTTCATAGCTTTGTGGGTTAAAGCTAGGGTCTTCTATTCGATTCCATTGGTCGACTTCTCTGTTTCTATGCCAATACCAAGCTGTTTTCAATACTGTAACTCTGTAATAGAGCTCAACAACAGACCACTATTTATGGCATGTCTGAAACCAGAAACCTTGAACCCATCAAACAGTTCATTGCAATAAATATTTGCATGTAAAACTGTTTAGATAAAATAATACTATGTGACACATTGCAGTTTCCAATGTCACTATGGCAACCAAATATGAGATAGAGATGTGGGAAAGATGGAACTGAAAAATGAGTGAGTGGTGGAAAGCAGTGGAAGTGGAGACGTGACAGTGGTAATAGGTGTGAGAGAGAGCTGTGGTGGAGGGGTGGGCACACTGGACATGAACTTCCTGAGTAGGGCTGACCGGGTAGTGTGTACCAACTAGGAGATTGTGTTCCAACACTGCCCCCCCCCCACAAAATGCTGCCCAGTTGCATGATCACACTGATTCTAAGCAATGACAGAATATCCAAGATAAAAAGGAGTTCATTTTCTGGATTTGACTTCCTCAGAGGAGCTCTTTTTTCTGTGCTGTTCCTGGAGGCCACTTTGGTATCCGTGGTCTACTTCCCCAGTCAGTGTTGAAGCAGAGGTTCATGTGGATGTTTGTGGTCCTACAGCAACTAGAAATTAGGGTGATATTCATGACCCTGGAGGCCTTGTTGATGTGAGTGGCCTATTGTTGTCAACTGAGGCCATGGTGATATTCAGGCTTATGTTGCCACCAAAGGCCTTGTCTGCATTCATGCTCCTACTACAGCTGTGGTCTGTGTTGAAGTCTGTGGCCTGTGTTACCACTGAAGGCCATGAATGTACTTTATCTGGGCTGCCTACTGAATCCATTTTGATGTCTGTGGGTCATACTACCTCCAGGGGCCATATTGATATGAGGGCAGAGACAATTTCTAATAAATTCTTTTAGTCTTGTAAACTTATACCTGGGCCTGATACATTCAGTACATAAAAAAATTAATCACCAAATGCACCATTAATTTGAACCACATTAAAAAATAAGAGATCAGTTGCTTCTCAGTACTCACGGGCCTTTGTTACTTCCCTTATGTCATGCAGGCCCTACTTCCCTGGTTACTAGCATTTACCTGAGGCTAGGTTGAGTCAGTATTGTCAAGTTATAACTACATTACATGTTTTCTTGCTGCCTGCTATAAAACAACTTGGGATTCTCTTCCACCTAAGTACCTAAAACAGTGTGGATAAAACTTGTCTGCCCATAAAGCTGAAAGATGTTTCCTAAAAATACAAATCTCTGAGGTTAACCACAGGCCTGTTTACTCTTAAACTCCAAGAATTAAACTCAGAGTTATTTATGTTTAAATATGGTACCTAGATGATACTGAAGATCAGTGAGAATAACATTAAGGGATTGGAGAGATAGCTCAGAGGTTAAGAGCACTGATTGCTCTTCCACAGGACCCACAGGATAGCTCCCAACCTTCTGTAAGTCCAGTTCAAGGAACCTAGCATCTTTTGGTTGCCCCAAACATGTGTACATGATGTACAAGCATATCTATAGGCAAACATCCATATGCGTAAACACACACACACATACACACACACACAGAGGGCTATCCCATCTGATGAGTGATAGCTGCTTCCCTCAGCACCATTCCTCTTTGACACCTTATTAAGTAATAATTAAGCTGCTTCACAGTTAGAAAAATGGGTTTTCTTGAGTGTTTTTCTGTAGCTGACTCCTCAGAATTTAGCAAAGTAGAATCCTCCCAATGGACCCATGCCACTCTTCACTGATGTTCCCTGGCACCCATCCCTGTTGAAGAGTCTGCCTGCTGATTCTGACACGAGAATCTTCTTGTTCTGTTTTGCAGGTGCTGCAGAAGTTGCTACTGTTAAATCCTAGAAAGGCTCTGGGTATTGGCAGTCTACAAGCTGACTGAGAAAAAGTGTGACAAGCCTAAGCTCTGTGGCTTTATGCTTAATTAAACTATATCCTGAGTATGTATAAATTTCCTGTAGGAAGCACAGATTGTGTGTCACCAAAAGTTAAATTTGGAAGGAAGGCTAAGCAGATCTCAAAGAACCTGACAAAGAACAAGTGCTCAATAAAATTTGCCAATCAATAACATTTATACATTAGATGAACTCAAAAGGAGATTTATATTATGAAAAATTTGGCTTGGATTTTGAAATATGAAAATACTTTACTTATATAAAACAGTTAGGTTACTTAATTTTTTCGAGGCAGGGTTTCTCTGCAGCTTTAGAGCCTGTCCAGGAACTAGCTCTTCTAGACCAGGCTGGCCTCGAGCTCATGGAGATCCACCTGCCTCTGCCTCACAAATGATGGGATTAAAGGCATGTGCCATCACTGCCTGGTGGCTACTTAAATTTTGTTTAAATATTTGAAATGTCAGATTTTTACACAGAATGTCAAAATTCAAATTCTTCATTTGTAACCTTAAAATCAAGGGCCCCTACACTTGCTTGATGATTGAATGAAAATATCAGTACTTTAAGAGTAGTTTTTGCATGTGCAACATCATTGTTTATGATAGCTGTTATTTTATGCTAAACCTTTTCAAGGTTGAATACTTCAAATACCCATCTTTTATTATTTCTCATAAATCTTAGTTGACTGGTGCTGAAGGAGGCCACTAGTTAGTTCCCTGCCACTTATCCACAAAGTAATCACAGAGAAACTGCATTAATTTAATTACTGCTTGGCCCATTAGCTCTAGATTCTTATTGGCTAACTCTTACATTTTAATTTAATCCATTTCTATTAATCTGTGTATCGCCTCATGCCTGTGGTTAACCAAGTAAAGTTGGGTTTGTCTGTCTCCTGTGTAGGTTCCATGGTTTCTCTTGACTCTCCCTCCTTTTTCCAGCATTCAGCTTAGTTTTTTCCACCTAGATCTGTTTCCCTATAGGTCTGCTATGGGCCCAAAGCAGTTCCTTTGTTTATCAATGGTAATCACAGCATACAGAGGGAGATCCCTCATTAGACTGGTGATTTTATTTTACTTAAGTTGACTGGGTTGGACTGAAGTCACATATAAATTTGTTGAGATTGATTATTGCTAAGGAATAGTTTAGATATTCTACTATTTTCTTGGCTGAGATAGCTAATAATATCTGAATGATAGTGGTAGAGCTCAAACAGAGGTAGGACGTGTATAAGGGGTTCTGACACATGCTTAGAAGTGAAAAAAATTGCCATTTTCCACAACAAAACGAGTCTAACCATACTGTCGGTTAACAAATACACATTATCTTCTTGACAGCAGTTCCTGAACATTTATAATGCAAAGGACGCAGTGAGCTTGCTGTTTGAAACTGTGACTTCAGCCTGCCACATCAGTCATTGTGGAAAACATCCTTTTCGTGAAGTGATTCTGGGTTCTTATAGAGAAGAGGGATTAGATTGTAAAGTAAGGTCAAACACCATGGCTGTCCCACTTAGGTCATCCAGACTGCTACGAGAAAACCACAAAAATATTCAATCATTATCTTAAAGTATCAGGAGTATAAAGTTCATATGATTAGTAAGATGACTCAGAATATTACAGTAACTATGTATTAGTAACATTATGCACACACAGGCACACACAGGTACACACACACATGCACACACAGGCACATGATGTATACACATATGTGTGTGTGTGTGTGTGTGTGTGTGTGTGTGTGTGTCTATAGGGGACGCCCTCCTCTAACCTCAGCACATGAGGAGTGAAGAAAGAAGGATATAAGGAGTTACAGTTATCTTAGGCTATCTCACCAACTTGAGACCAGCCTGAGTTATACGAGATCTTGTCTCAGAAAAACAACAGAAGGAGTCTACAAAAACAAATTGTTTCCATTTTGTCTTAACAATTATTAGTCTTATTTTTTCGTTTTCTCTTTATGTCACCTTTATCATAGTTTTTTATATTAGCCTTGATTCTTTTACACTTATTTGATAATGTTACCCAATATCTCTGCTCCTGGAATATTATTCTCCAATAAATCTTGATTGTAACTGATGAGTAAGCATCTTTCCCTCTATCTCAATGGAACCCATTAACAAGACAGGTACTATCACTTGTCAATTTAACATTTAACATATTACAGAAATCCCCAAATTGACAAAATTACTGGTGAACCAAAGAAGTAGATCAGTGGAAAGGAGGCAAAATTTCCCTTTAAAATAACATCCACAGGCATTTCTTTGGACACTGAAATTTTTAGCCCCTCTCTGAGCCCATGCTGTACCTTGAAAACTTGAGGTCACTATAGGATATCTGACAGAAAGAGCCTATGTCACATAGCTTGGCACAACTGTTATAAAGTTGGAAGAGAGACCATCTACTTTATTAAGTTTTTATTGTCGAAATCAGAGCATCCTCAATTAAATTAATAATCTATTTGGATGTTAAAAATGAAAAAATGCACTGTAATTCATTTATTTACTTCCTCATGATCCATAACACATATTTTCTCACACTATATTTTTCAGAATGAAATTCTGTACCACAGAACAAGACATCTGTCTTATACATACTTATACTTTTACAAAAGAAATAGATCTCATACTTGTTTCTGTTTCTGTTTCATTTTTTCGTTGAATCTTTTTCTGGTTCCATCTCAACATGTTTTTTACCCAGGTTGTAGGGGTAGGTTCTGTTAAAAAAACAAAATAAAACAAAAAATAATACTACTGGAACCTTAACAATTAAGATCACTTTCTGTCTTTATAGGGAACCAGAATTATTTTCCTGTCACCCAGGTAAGATGGTTCAAAACTGTGTGAAACTCCAGTTCCAGGGGATCTGGGCCTCTTCTGGCCCCTGCATGCCTTCTTATGCATATATGTGCACACATACATTTATTCTCTCTCTCTCTCTCTCTCTCTCTCTCTCTCTCTCTCTCTCTCTCTCTCTCTCTCTCTTTCTCTCTCTCTCTCTCACACACACACACACACACACACACAGAGAGAGAGAGAGAGAGAGAGAGAGAGAATATAATATAGCACCGATCTAGGGCAGCAGGCTGGAGGAAATAAAGGCAAACATGGAATGCAGCTGATTTAGGATAGAACGTATGATTTGGGTGGTAATGTTTCATTTCACATGTTCTGCAAATCACATTTAAGATAATTTATTATATATCATGTGATGTATAATGTTGGTATTTGTCTTTTCTAGGGTTTCTATTGATATGAAGAGACACAATGACCATGGCAACTTTGATAAAGAAAAACATTTAATTGATGGCTTACAGTTCAAAGGTTTAGTCCATTATCATTATGGTAGGACATGGTTGGTGGCCTGCAGGCAGACATGGAGAGTTCTACATCTTTTTCAGAAAACAAGAAGTGAACTGTTTCACTGGGTTTGCTTTGAACATATAAGAGATGTCGAAGCCTGCCTCCCCAGTGACACACTTCCTCTAACAAGACAAAACCTACTCCAACAAGGTTGTAGCTCCTAATAATGATGGAGGAGGGTCATATGTCTATCTGTTGCTTTCCTTGGTTAATTAATAAAGAAACTGCTTGGCCTGATAGGTCAGAACATAGGTAGGTGGAGTAGACAGAACAAAATGCTGGGAAGAAGGGAAGTGAGGCACATGCTATAGCTCTCCTCTCCAAGATGGACACAGGTTAAGATCCTTCCTGGTAAGCTACCACCTCGTGGTTCTACACAGATTATTAGAAATGGGTTAATCAAGATGTGAGAATTAGCCAGTAAAAGGCTAGAGCGAATGGGCCAAGCAGTGTTTAAAAAAATACGGTTTATGTGTTGTTATTTAGGGGCATAAGCTAGCCAGGCAGCTGCGAGCTGGGCGTCAGGAACTCAGCCCACTGCACCTACTATATAATAATGTAATGATTTTGTGAAACAATTTCCTTCAAACTACCACAGTATTTGTGACCAATTGTCTTTTAGATAATCTGAACCAACACTACCATTTTTTCTGTTCTCTTTACACTGAATTAATAATCATTGCTGTGTGTATAATGACACCATATCTTTAGAGTAACTTGTTAGTTGTCTACGAATAGAGATTTAAAACTCTAGAACTTAGCAACAACATTTATTATCCTAAGTGTCACAAGATTTTAGACAGATTTTAATTGAGTCTTCCTTCTTGGAAATTCCCTAAGGCTTTAAATGAGGTGTTTTTAGGCTATAATCTCATTCGGGGTCTCTAGCAGAGAAAAACACTTTTACAATAGCTCCTATGGTAGCAGAATTCAGTTCTTCATATGGTGCAGGAATGACAATTTTATTCAATTTCCATTTGTGCCTTACAATAGAGATATCCACAATATGATACTAGCTCTCTATCTGAAGTATTTGATGGAAAAATACATTAGAAAAACTAAAGCCATGTTCTACACTTAACTTAGTAACTGATGTTGTCCTATAAATTTGCTATATTCTATTTACTAAAATAAAATCTTTATATTCAGCCCATATTCAAAGGAAAGAAATTACAAAAAGAGGGGAGTATGTGGATATGGGTAACTGGGGACCTGCTTCAAAGATGGCTACTACCAATCCTTGTATTTATAACCAATGAAAGTCAGTTTGGGCTATGTAAAACAAGGTTTTGTCATTTAGGACATGCATTTTAATCATGAAAAGAAACACTTCCACTTGTTCCAGACACAGGCATGACTTTAAAAGAAAAGAATATGTATTTTTCTCCAACTGAGAATTACTATGTCTGTTGTAACAGTAATTTATACAGATGTAGTATTTCAATGTGGTTTTCAATAATTCTAGAAGTCCAGAAAGAATAAAACAGGAGAGATCTTGAAGTGGTAAGAAAAGACAAAATTTCCTTGAGGGAGGAAAAGAACAGCCTTTTTTGATGGCTAAAATTTACTCCTTCTAAGAAATATTTACCTATACATTGGATGACATATAAAGACATTTAGTGAATCTATAAATTATAAGTATGGCAGAAACATGATAGACAGGGAAGTAAATCTAAACCCACTGTCTGTTTTAGAGAAGAAAAGAAAATGCTTTACTGCCTCCAGCATTCAGTAGAGTTGAGTTATTATCTTCTCTAAACTGATACCAAAAGCGAATAGCACTACCAAAGAGATGAGATTGCTCCTGACTGTTGTCAGTGTAGCTTGCATTCCCTGGGTCCATGATGTCTGCTTAGAAGTTTCTTTCCTGGTAATTTTACCCATAATAATTTTATAGTGTTTTAGGAAATTTCACAACCCGAACCCATAGCATCCTCACTTCCCAGTCTTGATGTACAAGTTATATTCATTAGTGAATAAGACTGTATCACAAATAATGCATCCATGCTGTACTAAAGAATGATACAAAAGCATTTCCTCTTTTTAACCAAGAAATAGTACAAATTTAAGTTCCCTTCTTCCCTCTCCCTGTGCCTTTGTCCTCGGTCCATCTGTTGTACAAGTCCAAATCATTTTCTTGGAGAAAGCTAGCTTGTGAATTATTTTGTTTCTGTGTCTGTGTCTGTCATCCCTGTTTATGTCTTTCTGTGTAGCTGTGTGTCCTTTTGTCTGGCAGTTTTGTCTTGTTGAGAGTGGTGTGACTATCTGTGTATGACTCTATCTGTTGATTGGGTTGTGTTAATCTCTAACGAAAGGTTTCTCTGTATTTACCAAATAATATAGAAAGCACATTAGAAAGGAATGAGATAATTATAGAAACAGTTCACAGAATTTTTCAAGGGACTAAGTCACTGGCTCCCACTGACAGAACTGATCCAGATAATAAAATCATTGTTTATCAACCAATATCCACAAATGTTTGTTTTATACTTTTGTGGTAGATTTTAAGAAGTTGCTTTTAATTTCTGTATTTTTTGATTTTAGCAATAATACACCTAATTTTTTTTCTGGGTCACAGGCATGTAAGAATACATAATTGAAGATTGCAGCCAGGCATTCTCTTAGGATGTAAAAGTTGACTACCTTGAAAATCCAAGGTAAATAAATTTGGTTGTTACATTGTTTTCTTAAATAGAGACAAATTAAACAAACAGTTTAAGTAGGCTAGTCCCCTTAAGCCTTAAGTGACCTCTGGGTGTTTTATTAATTCTGACTGTGGTGTCCAGCAGAAGTTCCAGTCTTTTAGAATAAAAGAGATACTTTTGTAACACTACATTGCTGCTCTCTGTGGCAGAGTGCTACATCAGAAAGTAATCAGTGTGGGATGGAATTAGAGGAATAATTGTCAGCTTTTCTGGAAAATGAGGTCAGGAATGACATCAATTAGACTGGGTTTTGAAGGATAAGTATTTCTCTCAGTACAAAAATATGGAAGGCATTTCAGGTGGATGGAACCATATGTACAAAAGCACAAGAAGAAATGGAGTATTGGAGTGTATGGTTAAAACTAGTTCAGAGCAGACAGCAGAGAGCAGAAATATAGAAACCAAACAAACTGAATTTAAATTGTGAAATAGCTTCTATTCTTAGGCTGAAGAGTCTAGAGATTATTCCAGATTCCGTGAAAACTCATTAAGCTACATAAAATTATATATAATTAATTTAAATGAATTGCACAATTACAATATCTTAATCAAGAACAGAAATATATATATATATACATATATATCAAAATTGATCTTAAATTTGTTTCAATAGACCAAGATCCATATAAATGCAAAGCACTGATCTCTGTACCATATCCCCATTTAAATATAAACAAACAATTATATATAATCATTTAGAGAATTTGGGTGTAGTTCTCTCCAAACTGCTTCCTACTTTTTGTTGGACAAAGTTATTTGGGGGTGAGTGTTTATGGTGAGCTTTTGGGGGTTCTTGGTCCATCAAACCACACACACACCACACACACACCACACACACACACACACACACACACACACACACACACACACACACACACATATATATATATATATATATATATATATATATATATATATATGGAGAGAGAGAGAGAGAGAGAGAGAGAGAGAGAGAGAGAGAGAGTAGGCAGAGTCAGTGGGAAGGCACGTAGCCTCCAGAGAGGAAAGCTGCCAGCTGGAACCTTGCCAGGAGGCTGCGCGCCTCATAGTAAAATAAAAAATAATAGAAGTGGTTTAACCAAAGATATAAAGGCTAGCCAGCAATATGCTTAAGTAATTGGCCAAGCAGTGATTTAAATAATATAGTTTCTGAGTGATTATTTCTTGGTCAGGGTAGTTGGGAACGAACAAGCAGCCTTCTACTATAGATAGGCAGCCTCCAAAAACAAATTGGTGATCCAACATGTACTAACTCAATCTACATAAACCCTGTGAGGGCTTGAAAAGGATTTCTAGACACTAAAAACAGTTTAGTTGATTTTTTTTTCGAATGGATATTTATTGCTGATAGCATGCTACAGCTCCTTTAAGACAAGTCTTCCTGATTCAGCAGTAGCAAAAGAAAAACAAATGTATGGTTTCAAAATGGTGGCTTCCTGGTTCACCAACACAAACTTTTTCAGGTTTAGCTAAAGAGCATTTAAATACAGTTTGTAAGCAGTGTGCTACAAACTACTTAATGGCTCGCCATATACCTGCTGCATACTTGGATCTGGGACAGTATGCATGGCTTGCAGAGGAAGTGAACACGCCTCCACCAGGTTTGACTGGGTGAAGCCAAAAGGCAAAGTAATGTTGATCTTCGTCATAGTACACCTCTTAGATTTTTAAGAAGCACACATGGACAGAAAAGGATTACAGATACATAATAGGACAGATTCATACATAAAATACCTTTAAATGAGACTCAGTATGTTTAAAAATTGTACATAGGCTTGGGAGAGAGAAGTAAAAGAGTAAAGAGACGGTAAATGTAGTATAAAAAGAGTAAAGTCATAGATTAAAGGAGTAAGATAATAAAATAAATACTAAACTTATAGAAAAAGTAAGAGAGTAAGAAAAATAAGCCACATAAAGATGGAATATACACAGAGTCTTAATTATGTATATTATTGTGTTTGCTTTGAATTTTTTGACTGTGAAGGAGCTAAGTACAAAGAGACATTTCATTGTATGGTCTGCTAAGCTAAACCAATATATATATTGTAAAGGTACATTGATTCCAAAATTTGGGTCAAAGGATTTGTTGTTTTGTAAATGAGGTTCTGCTTTTGTTGCCACAAAGGATGAGAACCTGTGGATTCCTTCCTGACCAATGTGGTTTGATGGGCCAAGAACCCCCAAAAGGTCACCATAAACACTCTCCCCCCAAATTACTTTGTCCAACAAAAAGTAGGAAGCAGTTTGGGGAGAACTACACCCAAATTCCCTAAATAATTATATATAATTATTTCTTTACATTTAAATGGGGATATGGTATAGAGATCAATACTTTGCATTGGTATGGATCTTGGTCTATTGAAACAAATTTAAGATCAATTTTGGTGTATATATATATATTTCTGCTCTCGATAAGGTATTGCGATTGTGCAATTCATTTAAAAATGTTATGTATATTTAAGAAATACAGGTTAATAGATAATCACCTCTAATAGACAAGCTTATAGTCATGTTAGTTAGGTTTTTCTAGATATATAGAGATACATTTCAATTAGAGAGATAATATTTAAACCTTTTAAAGACCTATGGAATATGGCATTTAAAATGGTTTAAGTACTTAAGACTTTTCATGACAGTGAGACAAATCTGCTCCTGGCAACAACAATCTATTTCAAGAGGATGATAGGCATCAAAGATGGTTCTCAAAAAGTTTGTTAGCCATTTGGGCAAGAAATGCTCTGCCTGGACTGCTTGACTGAACTTGCAGGACCCACAGAAAAATGGCTGCTGAAGTTGCCTAAAGAAGGTGAGGCAGTCCTTCAATGTTCTTGCTTCATGAAAGTGTCTGCTAGACATTCTGCAGGACACAGAAGAAAGTGATTGCCAAATTGCCAATATAGACAGAACTATCTTTGAAATTTCCTGCTTTATAATTTATCTTGCAGGATACTATGGGCCAGTAGGCTGCAGATGAGTGCCCACAAGGTTACAGAAGAAGGAAAGCAAGATGTCTCTGTCAATTCTAGAGTTTTGGAAGTTGCTTACAATGCACTTTCTCTTTACTTAGGCAATATTGTATCTTTCTAGAATCTTTGATGGAGTTGAAAAATAGATAATTACAGTTTTCCTTACTTATAATAAAAGATAAAGTAGATATAAATATTGTAACTATAGTTCTTGCTTGATACCTGTTTTGTTACACATAATTTTACTATGTTACAGTTAAAACCTTTATTTTTATTTAAACGGAAAAATGGAAATGGTGTGGGAAGTTGTTCTGTATATGTGTTGCTTTTATTAGTTAATCAATAAGCTGTTTGGGGCAATGGTTAACAGAATATAGCCAGGGTGGAAGAGGTATATATAGAGAGAGTAGAGAGAGTCAATGAGATGCCTTGTAGCTGCCAGAGGGGAAAGATGCAAGATGACAGCTGGAACCTTGCCAGTAGGCCATGAGACTTGTGGTAAAATATAAAATAATAAAAATGGGTTAACCAAAGATGTGAGAGCTAGCTAGCAATTTGCTTATATTATTGACCAAGCAGTGATTTAAAATATAGTTTTTGAGTGATTATTTTGTGGCCTGGGTTGCAGGGAACAAACAAGCAGCCTCCTACTACAGACAAATGGCCTCCAACAACAGGGATAGGTAATGACCTAGTAGTGGATTCAATTGTTTTTTTTTTTTTCATGAGACATACAGTAGCTGTAAAACACCTGTGATACTCTCATACTTATTCTATCTACCCTCTGTATTCTTTCAGAAACATTTTTCTTTAAGGAATATTTCTATTCATACAGTATTCCCAGTGTCAAGATTCATGAGGTCAGATGTGAAGATGAATTTGTTGGTTAAGCTGTTCTCTCTTAAGGGCAAAAGGCTTAATCATTTTTTCTTTTTTCTTTTTTGGAACTGACCTTGTCTTGTCTAGAGATAAATCAACAAGTCAAGCTAGGAATGGTAAATCATGAATAAGTGATTTATGTATAGCTTGATCAAATATGATAGATTGTTTGGATGCTCGACTATTACTGCATATAAAGATTTATATAATATACAAATGACTGTGGATTGATGAAGGAATTGAAAGTTTTCTCCAAGGATAGAATCTAGTGTCACATTTTAAATGCTATTTCTAGTGGGTTTGTCCTGGAGCAAATGATGATGGAATAGCATCAATTCAATGTGATCTTTTCAGATAATGAATGTATTCATTTTCACACTCCTCATCACTTCTTTTCCTGTTTCTTCCATCACCAGTGTCATCATCAACTTTTTTATTACTTTTCATTGTGTCTCTCTCTAACTCTGTCTCTGTCTTTTTCTCTTTTTATTTCAACCCCTCTCTCATTCAGGTTTTCTTAATTACATCAAAATCCTATTGATAAGAACTCCAACTCTTTTATTAACAGTTACTGTCTCATCTTCTCATGAATCTGTGCTCTTAGACAGACACATGTATACACATATGCATATATAAAGTAACCAATAGTAAGAGGGGTATTATTTTGGTGAATTGGTTCACATGATAATGACAGTTTGGAAGCCTCCAAATCTACAGGCAACTAAGTGAAACCAAAAGCAGCTCAAAGCCACAGTTTCACTGTAAGAGCTCAGGCACTGAGATCAATGTTCTATCTAAAAGATGGTTAGGCAGAGGAAAATTACAGTCAGATTTCTATGTTCTGCTGTGGCTTGTTATGGTTGGGTGATTTCACCCACAGTGAAGGAGGACTATTTGCTTTAAACAGTTACTGACTGACATAGGATTGCAAGTCCATTTGATATTTACTAATTTCCACATGTCTCTGAATTTGATGATGAGAAAGATCCTCAGATATCTCTCATTATTGAAATGCATTTGATATCATAGCTCAAAGTGATTTTTGGTAGTCGAGTTTTCTTCTAGATACTGTGACCTCTAACATGTTTAAACTGGTGGAAACTGTAGTCAAGAAATTGAGCTTGTGAAAATGTCAATACTTGGTCTTGTTAACACAGTGTAGATGACTTTGGTCTTGGGATCATGGGCACTTCCAAAGTGTGATAGTTAATGTTGATTAACTCACAGAATCTAAAATCACTCAAAAATACAAGCATCTGAACATGCCAGTAAGGGAGTTTCTAGATTAGGTCAGTCTCTGGGTATGCCTGTGAGGGGGAGTCTAGATTAGGTCAGATTCTGGGAATGCCTTGAGAGAGTTTCTAGATTAGGTCAGATTCTGGGAATGCCTTGAGAGAGTTTCTAGAGCAGGTCAGCCTCAGCATACCTGTGAGGGAGTGTCTAGGTAAATTTCTGGGCATGCCTTGAGGGAGTGTCTAAATTGATGTAAAAAGATGGACCTTATGTGCAGGCAAAACTGTACCCTGAACTGGAGCTCTGGACTGAGTAAAAAGGAGTTAAGCAAATGAGCAATAGCATTCATCAATGTCTGCTTCCTGACAGTGGCTTTAATGTGATTATTTGGTGCTCAGTCCTGACACGATGACACACCATCCATGACACACCAAAACCTTGTGAACCAAAATAACAATTTCTTTATTTAACTTGCTTTTGAAGAGATATTTTAACACAGCGGCAACAAAATAACTAATAGACTATATGTCCGTGAAAATTCTCCCTAACAAAAGTGTGTTTAGTCACTTGTTAACTAAGGAGTCAGATATGCAAGTTTAGGGACAGAAGCTAACCTGCACAACTTGCTGCTGTTGATTTTACATTTACTTCTTTGTTCTGATCTGTCTGTTCATCATGGTTCTTTTCCATAATGTCTCCATTTTGATCAAATTTGTGAACTCTTAGATTCCTGTTGTTTCTAATAACCCTCCCTGCTTCACCCAAGAATCTTTCAATTTCTTTTATTTGTTTGTTTTTCTTTAATTACTTTCTTTTTGCTAATACTGAAAATGCAATACTAAATTTGGATAATACTGGAAATGTAATACTAAATTGTATCTTTAGATCTGTTCCTTAGGGTGGAAAGCTACATGATTTCTTGGATTTTAGCTTTCATATTATGGTACTTTGGACAAAGATTTATTGGGGTTCTTTTTTGAATTTGGGGCTAAATATTGAACAAAACATTCTATTTTGTCTTTCAAGAAAAATATTTAGGCCATCACCTCTCTTACCCTCATTACACCACTATGAATGCAGTATGAGTGTATCAACACATTGAACAATTTAACAAGCTTAACATATTTATTCTAAAGGAAATTAAATTAATTAACCATACTAGATTTTTTGCAGATATGCTAAGCTTGGGATTTTATATCTTTTACTTGTTCAGTTGAAATTTAATCCACTTAACTATACCAATCTTTTAAATTTCATTTATTATTCAATTTATTATTGATCAATGCTTGTTACTATACTAGTCACGGATAGTATTTCCCAAATTTAAAATAATGTTTCTAAGGACTTCTGATTTTTTATTGTTGTTGTGTATTCAAACAGTGTTTTCTCTTAGACAAATGGACACAGATAATTATATTTCATTACTTCAGGTAATTCTCTAGAAAATATAAAAACTGATTATTCCAGTCATTTATTCATTATCTATTCATTGCCATTTAGTTTTTTGTTGTTGTCATTTTTGTTTTTTCAAGCTAACACAAACTATATTCATGTGGGAAGAAGGAACCTCAATTTAAAAAAAAAATGTTTTGGCCAGGTGGTGGTGGTGCACGCCTTTAATCCCAGCACTCGGGAGGCAGAGGCAGGCGGATCTCTGGGAGTTCGAGGCCAGCCTGGTCTACAAGAGCTAGTTCCGGGACAAGCACCAAAGCTACACAGAAATCCTGTCTCGAAAAACCAAAAAAAAAAGGAAAAAAAATGTTTCTATATGATAGGCAAGTAGCTTCGATGTGATTATCTTCTTGAATAATAATGGATGTCATAGTGTTGCTTTAGGTATTATTTCCTAAGATTATTCAAAAATAGTCTTTTTTTCTATCTAGTTCATTATTTATGGTATTGAATTTGATCTTATACTTTGTCTGCACATCAGCAGTTTTGCAAAATCACTTACTATCCATGACTTTTTTCACAGTGTTAAGTGTTTGGAAACATAAGCATTTGATTTGCTCTCAGTTTCAGAAGAAATCATTATTTTTTTACAAAGAAATTGGAACATTGATATTTGAATGTTTTATTCATAGGAATATTTTTAAAGATGAGATTAAGTATACCATAAATTTATTGTTTAAGTTAGTCCATTAAAATGATAAAAAATAGAAGGAAAATTCATAGAAATTCATGGTGATGGAATAGTGCATCTTGAATATTTTCCTCATTTCTAACAAGACATGGTCTCACTGTGCTGCCCAGATCACCATGTATCATGTTTGTATTTCTTATATTAGATTGCAGTGGTTTCCAAGGTATAGGTGTAGCCAAGGATAAAAATTACATTGGTGAAAGAATGTAGCATAAAAACTCCCTTCTCACTCTGTAACTTTCAGCACATCATTCAGGAAGAGGAATACCATAAATGCTTAGTGGCCATGCTTGGTTGAACTTGCCTTAGGCACACAAGTTTCCTGGGGACTCTATTTTTTTCTTCCTTCTTCAGGAAGAGATTGTGTTGTCACATGGATTGTTTCCTGCAGCTGCTTTTACCTGTCCTAAGATTACTAATTGAATTTCTCCGTCTATCCATTCAACTTAGACCTAGATTCATGAGGCATTTGGGAAAAAGTTATGATTAGATGAAAGACATGTTCTAAATCAGATTAAAACCACACATAAAAGCTAAAACTATAATTACAACTGTAATACTTTTGAATAGAAAAGTTCAAGTTGCTATGAAAACTAAAATAAATAAATAGATAGATAAATAAATAAATATGTTTGTCATGTCTTAGTAAAATTTAAGTAGTTTAACTGCAATCTAGCAATAAGCAGACACTAATGAAGAAACAGGGAAGACTGCACTTGTGACTCTGAGAACACCTGTACAAAACAGTGTGTGAGGAAGGTCACTGGAAAACTTCAGATGATAGGCATGGTAGGTTGGATGAGAATGGCTCTCTAGGTCCTTACGTTTGAATACTTGGACTCCAACTGGAAAAATAGCTTGGTAAAGATTAGGATGTGGGGCCTTGTTAGAAAGAGTATGTCATCAGGAGTGGGCTTTGAGGTTTAAAAAACTTGACACAATTTCCAGTGTGTCTCTTCTCTCTACCTCTTGTTTATTAAGCAAGATGTCAGCTATTGGCTGTTACTTTACTCTGCTATCATAGAGTCTAATCCTATATGCCAATTAAGAATTTTCTTATATATGTTGCTTTGGTCATGATATTTTTTATTACAGCAATAGAAAAGTGACTAAAATAGTGGGGGGATGAGAATGCTTTGCCAAGAAGAAAATACCATTGAGAAAGCACAACAAACCAGAAATGAAATAAGGCTGAAAATCCAGAGGGTAGCACAAGGCATGCAATGAGTTAATGAGTCATAGAATTATGGGAAAAGTTTCTTTGAAACTTGGGGAATTACATTGACTTAAAAAAAGCAAATATGTTGCTTCTGTGCAATTACTACCTTTGTAGGAAATATACTGTGAGTTTATTTTTGAAATTCAATTGCATTTTGTTTTACCTTTTTCAGTTCTAGGATTATCTGTCCTGGGTGATTTTTAAAGTGCTGCAGCTTGTCTATGCAGACAAACTGTTCCCTCAGTTTTGCAGATGAGTGAGGTCTGAATGTGACTCAGAGTCACCCTAGATTAGATATCCCCAACCTGCCCATCTTAACCTGCCATTTTCTTTCTACTCTCTGTCTTCACACTATTGATATTTTACTTATAAGACATCAGTTTTAAACACAGTTTGATGTCATTTGACAAGATTAAACACTCATTGAGCCACAACAACAATCTTGGAATAAGTCCATATGAATTAAATCAATTGCCACCTCTTGCTCATTTTAAGATTGAACTCTTAACTAGGATTTATGTAGCTTGTACACAGTATGACAAAGTTGTTACCACAATGTTTCCTTTTTTAGTATTTCTCATTAATGCAGACCCATGATACAATTATCTAACAGTGCAAAAAACCCAGAGCAGCTGTTATACAATGACAGAGGATACCCATTAGCTTACCACATGAAATTGTTCCAGTAAATAGAAATGTTACAACTACATACTTAATGTTCATTATTCACAATACTACAAGCAGTAAAAGTTTTATGCTTCAAAAATGTTTTATCAGTATTTACTAATTACAGTATATGTTATTTACCTTGTGCCCCCATATCTCCATGAGGGAGGAAAGCCTACAGATGAGGGTGCATCATCTGGGGGACTTGGAGCTTAGGGAAACTTCAGTCTTTAAAATGGGCTGTTAGCACACCTAAGAGCTTTTGCTTTATTGATTGACAATGTCTTTGTCATACTGAGCAATAAACACCTCTGTTCTCGGGCAAGGAGCAGATAAGCCCTTCAAAGTGATGGGAGAAACAAACATCTGTGAGATAATCCTCAGCAAAATCTGGAGAAACAGCATGAAGGATTATCTCCCAACAGTAGACTTCTAAATTTGGCTAGCAATATTCTTTTTCATTTCTACTGTGTTCATGTGATGAACTGCATTGAAGTTTTTCAGTATTTAACAATGTTAAGAGTAACATTGACATTAGTAATCAAGTGCTAGTCCTTGCTTCTGTAAAGAAATGTTTATTCCACACTGACACAGAGAGTAATATCTCTCTAAGAAATCTACAATCATACTTAGAAGTTACAGTGACTCCCAAAAGTCACAACAAAAGTTTTATCTCATACAAAAGATAATAATCACATAAACTGTGTAATCTGTGTAAGTTCTAGCCTGAGAAGTAATGATCAGTGCCTAAAGAGTTAATGTCTGAGAAAATGAGAACAAGAGAAAGGATTGAGAAGTAGATAGGTAGTAGACAGACAGACAGACAGACAGACAGATAGATAGTTGTCAGAGGCTGCTCATTTGTTCTCCAGCTGCTTACAACTTAAATAATCACATAAAAACTATATTATTTGCAATATTGTATAGCCAGTTGCTTAAGCATCTTTTTAGCTAGCTCTAATATCTTAAATTAACCCGTTTTTATTAATCTGTGTAGCCCATGTGACTGTGGCTTACTGGCAAGATTCTAGTATGTTTGTCTCCTATGGTGGCTACATGGCATCTCTCTGACTCTGACTTCTTTTCTCCTCTATCCGCTTAGAATTCACACCTTGCTATATTCTGCTAAGCCACTTACTGAAACAGATTGTTCACTAACCAAGAAAAGAAATACGTGTACAGAAGAACTTCCTACACCAGATAGATAGGCAGATAGATAGATAGATAGATAGATAGATAGATAGATAGATAGATAGATAGATAGATATCTCATTATGTACCCAACACTCTTAAACCTCTGTGATGCAGCCCAAGGGAATAATATATACAACACAGATGGATATAACATACTGTGTGTACCCAAGGACCCCTTGGCCTATGGGAAATACTGTTAGCCTTTATCTGTGAGTCTGGGAGGAAATGTGAAACCTGTATATGGAGAAAATAAGGGAACATGCTTTAATATCACAGACTCTTGGAGAAACCAGGTTTAGTCTTTAAACTGCCTTTGAACACTTTCAGAGCCCATGTGGGTCCAACACAGATTCCCTAACCCGGCTGGCATGGGGTCGCGAGGAATAAAACTGACACAGCTTACACAGTCATCCTGGAAAAAGCCAGACTCACTCTTTATTCTCCAAACATCGCATAAACCCCTGAATTGAGTGGGGGAAAACACATTAGGCTGTCTGCTAGGCAACCAGGTGCCTCGGCTTAAGGCTTAAGTCATGTCTGCATCTAGCAGTCAGGTTGGCCATGAATTAGCATCTCTATAAGACATCCTCCAAATTACAAAGGAAGGGAAGCACCAAACCTCTAAACCATTAAGTCGTCAGCTTCTGTCAACATCTCTTCTCAGGTACTCTACATTCTAACAAAAGGAAACTAGGAGCAACACATCCTGGCTTTTGTTAAGACAGAGACAGCTTGTCTGCAGAGCTATGTGACCAGCTCAGACCAGGCTAATGGCTTCTGTGCCAAATCGAAATACGGGCCCACAGAACACTCTGTAATATTTCTTGGCAGTCTCGTGATCCCAGCTGTCCTAAGCCTTGTTTTACAGCTGAGTGTGACCTTCATCTTTCAATCCTTCTACCTCTTCCTCTGGAATCTGGATTACAGTTGTGTACTGCCAAGCCCTAGTAGACACCCTATTACTCAAAGAAATTAATTTTTCATTTTAGTTATTCTATTTCAAATTTAAGCTAAATGAGAAAATTGTTACTCATTAGATTTTCTGGCTCCTTTCAGCCTACTTCATTTTCATGTTATTTTGTTTCAAATATTGTATTTTAACTAATTTCTTTTCACATATGTACAATGTGTTTACATTATCTCTTCTCCCTTCACCCTCTTCTGTATCCTTCTTGCCACCTCTCTCTCCCTCTCTTCTATGGCTGTTTTTTCTCTGCTGAGACCATTTAGTATTTTTCACGTTTAAATCTTTTAAGCTGACCACTTAACAACTATTTAGGGGCTCATTCCATGGGAAAACTAATTTTCCCTCTGTGCAGTCATTAACTGTTAGGCTGTTCTTCATCTGGTGATGAGGCTGTATGCGATTTTTTCCATCAACTGTGGAATGTCAGCTGATGTCATTGTTTAGGTCTTGCTCATGCAATTGTACTGTTGAGATTCCATTGCTGTTAGTTCCTCTTTGAAAGTCTAGTAGAGTTTTGCATTAAATCTGCCTCCCCCACTGAACTGGGAGAATTCTAGTTGGGAGAACTGTAATTATTGCTTGCATTTCTCTTCATTTTTAGTGGTCATGGCTTTGTATGATTGTGTCTATATCCTGTGGGGGGGGATTTTCTAATGAGGAGCAAGAGGTACACTTATCTCTGAGTATAAGGATAAGTATTTCAAATGTAGTTAAGTAAGTTAGGAATTATACTGATTTAAGGATGTGGCAATAATAGGCTCTTGTATGAGAACTATGACTTACCAAGCCATGAATTACTAGCTAGTTTTTCAGTAGCATGCATAATATCCTTCAGGATTAATGGCATTTTCTCTCCTGTTAAGTGGAGTCTAATAAGACAACTGTTGATTACTGAAAAGACAGAATTTCCACATTGTGCCTTTAGGGATATTGTTCCACATTGATAATTGTAGTTCATAGGCAGTACTATCAAAGGTATTTCAGGGAAGAGGCTTTAGTATCAGACCCAACACAATTTCTCCAAGTCTAGTGTCTAAAACATGGTATCTTCAGCGATAGGGCTGACCTACAGATCTAGGAGGCAATATATTGGAACAGTGATAGCTTTTATTATTTGGAATTCTCATTGAAGTCTCTGAACAATAACATGAAAGGTGGCTCTTGGGGTTACTGAGAGACTTTGTCTGCTCAAGTAAGGTAAGTTGAACTCAATCCATATGCATGCACATAAACTTTTATTATATGTAATTTCAGATAAATTTAAAATAATCCCTAATTCCTTTTTAAGGAATATTTAATATTACTTATCTCTTCTCTTACCTCTGTATTTATCTGCTCAGTTAGTGACCTCATCCCATTATTTTTTCCAATTTCTTCCTTCATATACTTCTCAAACACTTCTCCCCCTTCCCAGCTCACTCCAGTTTTACATTCCTGATTTGTGTAGGTACTTCATGTTATATATTCATATCTGAAGATTTTGAGCTAGGAATCACACAGTGGAGGGAAAATGTGATCTTGTCTTTTGGGACCTGAATTACTTCAGTCAATACAGTATTTTCTAGTTCTATCCATGAGTTCATTTTTTTTTTGACAAATGAATAGTATTTCATTGTGTTTATGTACCACATTTTCATTATCCTTTTTTCAGTTGAAAGGCATTTCATGTTCTTTGCCTTTTCAGTCTGTGAATAGAACAATGAACATGGTTGAATAAGTATCTATGGTGTGGAATATCAAATCCTTTGGACAAATACCAAAAAATGGCAGAGCTGAGTCATATGTTATATTTATTTTTAGCTTTTTGAGAATTCTCCATATTCTCCACATTGATTCTCAAAGTGGCTACACTGTTTGTAATCCCATCAACTGTAATTAAAAGGTTCCATTTTTCCACTTTCTATTCACACATTTAAAAGTTGTTTTGTAGATCTTAGTCATCTGACTAGGTTGCAGTAAAAATATGAGTTATTCTCATTTTTATTGCCCAAATTGCTATGAATAATAAATGTTTTCTGAGATATCTCTTAGTCATTTTTATTTCATCATTGTGGACTCTCTTTTCAGAATCAAATCCAATTTTAGTTGTTATTTTTGAAGTCATTGTTTCTTATAATATATATATGCACATATATGGATGTATTCATATATAAATACAATATTAATTATCTGCTGGATGTATAGCTGGCAAGGTTCTCCTCCCAATCTAGAGGATACATATAACCTGATATTTTTCCTTACCTCTAAGGAATCCTTTTAGTTTTATAAGGTCCCACTTGTCAGTCTTTGGCAGAAAGAATTTTATTAACTTCTAAAGTACCACATATGCTTTCATCTTGTAATTTAGCATTTCAGGCTTCACTTTGAGATAGTTTATTCATTTGGAATTAGTTTTTTGTGAGGGGTGATAGATATGGGTCTCATTGAATTCTTCTACATGTAAATAGCCAGTTATTCCAACAAAGTTTCTACAGTATAGAATGTGAGAAACCTTGTCAAATATCAGATATATTGGACCTAACAAATATTTACAGAATATTGGCATATGGTATAAATCTTCCATTTTGTACCATTGGTCTATAATCGCATTTTTGTGCCAGTACCATAAAAGTTTTATTACTCTACCTCTATATTATATCTTGAAATCAGGAATGGTAATACTTCCAGTGATTTTTTGTTTGTTTTCTTCTCTTTTCTTTTTGTTTTATTGCAGGATTTCTTTGCCTATATGGGATTATTTTTGACTTTATATAAATTTTTCTGTTTTTTTTTCTGTTTCTAAGACTAATGATATGAGTATTTTGATTGGCATTGCATTGAACGCATAAATTGCTTTTGATAGACCTGTCATTTTTCTGATGTTAATTCAAACAATCCATAATAATTGGAGGAGTTTTCACTTTCTAGTATGCAGAAATTATGATAATTTGTTTTCTGTCATAGGATGTGGTCTATTTTGATGATTTAGAGAGGCTTAGGTGTACTATTAAGTAGAATGTGCATTATTTAGTGTTCAAGTGGAATATTCTGTAAATATTTGTTAGGTCCATTTGAAATATGATGTCATTTACTCATTTACTCTCTCTCTCTCTCTCCCCCTCTCTGTCTCTCTCTTGTGCACACCTGAGGCACTCTTTCTCTACTTATCTCTCTTTCTCCCTAACTCTTGAATAGATGACCTGTCAAATGCAGACAGTAGGATATTAAAAATCACTCAGTGTTATTTCTTTAGTATTATTCTGTGTCTTTAAATATAGTAGAAAAGTTTTTCTAAAATCAGGTATACAAGAACTCTTCCATAGCTAGGGTCCATGGATCTAGAAAGTAAGGGTTGGAAATAGAAATGTTTCTACTCAATATCACCCCTAATGACTCAGTAGGAAACTTTTCCTTCCTGTTTCCTGGACATTAAGTTCTGCTGGCCTGTAAATTTTGGTTCCAGAAGTAGGAGAACTCCTTCCAGGAGCCAAAAGAAACTTTCCATTGAAATGAAAGCTCAAAATTCCCCTGGTCACTTTGGGTTTCTAATGTCCCTAAATCAACAGACTAAAAAACAAATAACAACAGTCTTAGAAGGAGTGAATAATTTTGATGCCATTGGAAATTGGATTGCTCCTCCTCAGTGGAGGTAAGAAAGATTATGTACAAAGATCAGGATGTACTCCAATGTGGGATTCCTCCTCTGTAGGCTATGAATATGTTTTATTGTCATTATTTAATAAGGAAACTTCTTTAGGCCTATGGCAGGGCACAATATAGCCAGATGGGAAATCTTATATATAGACATAGTAGGCAGAGTCAGAGAGATGCCATGTAGGTGTCAAAGGAGACAGACCCCTGGGAACCTTACCAGTTAACCATGAGCCTCATGGTATGCTGCAGGAGCTCCTTCTGCTCCTTCAGCCAATAGCCGTTGAGATACCAGCCCACTGGGGAATGGTCTCTTTCTCTTTAAAAAGCAGCAGTAGGTCTCTGCTCTCTCTCTTGCTCCAGCTACTAAACTCCTTTCCTGGCTGTCGTGTGGGATGGGGTTAAGTAAGATTTTTTCCCCTCAAATAAATAGCCCTTTGAATTCAAACTGGTGTGGGATTGTTTTGTGCTTTGTTTGGCATCCAACGTGTGGTTTTAGAACCACCCACCCACGCCCACATCCCCTGGCTCAGCTGCCTGCCTCTGGCTCAGCTGCATGCCAGCAGCTTAGCTTGGCACAAGCCCTCCCTCAGCCATGAAAACTCCACACCTCCCAGGATCCATGGGCCCAGACAATCTTGTAAATGGTGTAATAACCAGGCTAGCTTAATATGAAACAGCAAATTTTAATGAAGGGATAGCTTACAATACCAGGGATCCAGCGATGAACAGGAAATACAAAAAAGAGAGCGGTGGGGCTCACGCTCGCCAAATTTATACGTAAACATTAGCCCGAGGCGAATACACCCCCCAATGGGCTGGTCTATCCCTACATCTCTCCCTTTGTCTAAATAAGACAGAACTAAACCAAATTCAACTATATACAATAGTAACAAATAATAAATATAACAAACAATATTGAGAAGAAAAGTTTTGCTAAACATTCTATCTCAAGGATTCTAAATAATGTAGAGAGTAACTACAATTATATAATCTTCAACTCTGTCAAAGATGTGAGAAGGGAATTAATATGACTTAACAAATGAGAGATATCCAAAATGTGCAACAAATGACAGAGACAACTGACTACCTGGGCAATCACCCAAAATCTTGTTTGCAATGTTGAGTCAACCAACTTTGGCTAAGGCCTAGCATAACTGACATACCATTATTAAAGGCAAGGAACTTTCTTAGAACTATCCTACCCTGTCTTGGCAAGATAAGACAATCCTGTTTCATCCACTTATGGATATTCTGTTTCTTTGTCAGTAGTTGAGGTATGGGCTTTTCTTAACCCAAAGGCCAGTTCTGCCAAGAAGACAAGCTCCCAGTGGAGTGTCTTTGGTGCTCAACCTTCTCTCGGTAGTAGAGCGGCATTGCCAGGAGTAATTGTGTCTTATTGGCACAGAATTCTAGGTTAGATTAAAGGCCATTTTCTACAGCTCTTCAAAGAGGCTGAAGATAATACTATCTATACTAAATATAATCTCTATGTATCTATAAAACCTGATTAACCTAAAAATAAATATGGCAAACATATAATTCTCAATACCTATCTAATTGAAGACTAAGAGAATAAACAACTGTGCAATATATGAAGACAATGATCTTCAACTGTAAACAATGTCATTACATATCAAATGTAAACAATGTTATTATATAAATAGTATCAGAGGTAGAAATGTACATTGTAATATGGTAGATGTATCAATACAATATAGACAAAGTTATAAGCATACTCTTATACAAAAATAGAGGTAGGAACACTCATTCAATATTCAATATATCAATATACAAGAAGCAGTATCAATACAATTTTCTAAAGACAGTAATTCACAAATACCAATCATCACATCAAACCAGTTAATCCCCCGCCCTTTTTTTTGAAAATACCCCTAATTCCATAAAATATCTCGCCATCCCCTCAACCCTAAACCAACCACTAAATGATGTCCGTAAACCTGAGGGCAAACTCTGTTGGGAGAGGGGACGTCGTCCTCTAAGATTGCTTCTAGCTGACATGGGGGTGATGTTCTTCTTAGGGGCTCCTGTAAAAGCAAATGATGGTAAAATTCCCAAATTAACCTTTGACCTAAGAAAATTGTAACTAGTCTCTGAGCATTTTGAGAAGGTCCGGCCAGAGTGTTGTCAAAAATGTGCATCATTCGAGATTGTCTCATGCAGTTTGTACCAAAAAACAGGTCTAATTTTAGCGCTTAAAAAAAATCATGACATCATAAAAACCAGATTGAGTTGATGTCGTGGAGCCCCATCTTCATCTTGGAAACTTCAAAGATTACTGTAGGAAAATGTGTTGCTTGTTATGGGAAGTTTAAACATTAACAACAAGAACATATACTGGCATATAAAGAAAGACACAGATATGAGGAAAGACAAAGAAATTATATCAAGTATATAATTATTCTTATTCTGTCCCATTTCATGGCTCTTGGCCTGAGACAGAAACTCTGAAATATCTCTTATCAACAGGCTTGGGATTGAAGAGGGACTAAGCCATAGTCCAATTCCAAAACCAGCTCTACATATTTATAAAGAAATGTTTATAAGACATATAAAAATTTAATACTTACAGAACGTATAGAGTTTTATTGTTGATCCTTAGTGGGTCATAACTAGTTTCCATCCATCAGTAATTAAATATTCAGGGTCCCTTAAATTCTTTGAAGATGAGTATTTTCCTGTGGAGATAAGAAAAGAACCCTGCCCCCAAACTATCTGTATTTCTTACCATCAGTATGATTGCCATCCTTGTGAATGAATTGTTATTTATCTTTTCCAAGTGGCTTCTCTTCTTCAAACCGAACCTTTATTAATTTTGACAGTATCCACAATTCTTCCTCACCTGTGGAGACAAGAGCAAAACCCCTTCCCCAATGCAGCACATCTCCTGGCTTCCATTGTGAGGTCAGCACATCCTTGAAATAAACTGGTTGATTTAGTTCAGTAGACTTTTCCATTATCCAATGTCTTTCTGCAGCCATTGTTCCCTTCTCATTAGCGTTGAGAAAATTCAAGGTTAACAAAGCATTATGTAACCTATTTCTGTGGGTGTTTCCTACACCTTTCTCTTTGTTCAACATATCCTTTATAGTTCAATTTGCTTGATATTGTAATAAACAAAAAACCATTTCATTTTCCTAGAGACATAAGCAGGACCATTATCTGTCTTTATTTGTGTAGGTATACCCATGACAGCCATGACTTCTAATAAATGAATGATTACTGAATCAGCTTTTTCTGAACTTAAAGCAGTTGCCCATTGAAAGCCTGAATAAGTGTCAATGCTGTGATGAACATATTTTAATTTGCCAAGTTCTGCAAAGTGGAACACATCCATCTGCCAAATTTCATTCCTTTGAGTGCCCTTTGGATTAGCCCCTGCAGGCAGTGGCTTTGGTTATAGAAAGAGCAAGTAGGACATTTCTTTACAATCTCCTTAGCTTGTTGCCATATAATAGAAAACTCTTTCTTCAAACCTTTGCTATTAACATGTTTTTAATGAAATTCAGAGGCTTGTAGCACACTACCAATTAATAATTGATCAATTTCTGCATTACCTTGTGCTAGAGGACCTAGCAGACCCGTATGGGATTGGATGCGTGTTATGTACATAGGGCAAAGCCTGTTCCTGATCATATCTTGCACCTGGATAAACAATGAGGTTAGTTCTGTATCATCAGGTATAAATTCAGCAGTTTCAATATGTAAAATAACTCTTTCTGTATATTGTGAATCAGTAACTATATCAATAGGTTCTTTAAAATCCCTTAGCACCATAAGAATGGCATATAATTCTGCCTTCTGGACAGAATCATAAGGACTTTGTTCTACCTTACCCAAGTCTTCTGATTTGTAACCTGCCTTCCCTGATTTATTGACATCAGTATAGAATTATGGGCTCCGGTTATTGGAGCATCACGGACGATTCGAGGAAGGATCCAAGAAGTTCTCTTTATGAAGCTAAGCCTCTTGCTTTTTGGATAGTTGTTATTAATGTCTCCCAAGAAATTAGCACAAGCTCTTTGCCATGGTTCATTATCTTCCCATAATTTCTTTAGTTCATCAGCAGTGAAAGGCACTATAATTTCTGCTGGGTCTATGCCTGCTAGTTGATGAAGTCTCAACTTGCCTTTTATAATTAACTCAGAGACTTTTCCCACATAAGTTTTCAGTTTCTTACTTGGTTTATGTGGTAAAAAGATCCATTCCAAGATAATATCATCTCTCTGCATTAAAATTCCTGTAGGAGAAATTTTTGATGGTAGTATGACGAGAATACAATCGAGCTCTGGATTCACCCTGTCCACATGTGCCTGTTGTAATTTTTCCTCAATCATTGTCAGTTCCTTTTCTGCTTCAGCTGTTAATTCTCTGGGACTGTTTAAATCTTTGTCACCATCCAATGTTTTGTTCAAATGAATTATTAGATCAATTGTTATCCCAATAGCTGGTCGTAGACTGGAAATGTCCCCTAACAGTCTTTGAAAGTCATTAAGAGTCCGTAGGCGATCTCTCCGAATTTGTGCCTTTTGTGTCTTAATTTTTTGCAAACCTATTTTATAACCTAAATAATTAACAGAATCTCCCCTGTGAATTTTTTCTAGAGCAATTTGCAATCCCCATTTAGGTAAAATAATCTTTATTTCTTCAAACAGTATGTCCAAGGTATCCATGTTTGAATTGGATAATAAAATGTCGTCCATGTGATAATATACTATCAATTTGGGAAATTTCTTGCGTATTATTTGCAATGGTTGATTCACAAAATAGTGGCACAGGGAGGGGCTATTTAACATGCCCTGGGGGAGGATGGCCCAGTGGTACCTCCTCGAAGGTTGAGAATTGTTATAAGTAGGCATTGTGAAGGCAAATTTTTCTCTATCTTCTTCTTGTAAAGGTATAGTGAAAAAACAATCCTTTAAATCAATAACTATGAGAGGCCATCCTTTTGGTAATAAAGAGGGCAAAGGAATTCCAGATTGCAGAGGGCCCATAGGTTGAATAACCTTGTTGATAGCCCTGAGATCTGTCACCATCCTCCATTTACCTGATTTTTTCTTAACCACAAATACAGGACAATTCCAAGGGCTGGTAGATTCTTCTATATGTCCAGCATCTAATTCCTCTTGTACTAGCTGTTCTAAAGCCTATAACTTTTCCTCAGCTAAAGGCCATTGCTTTGTCCATATTGGTTTCTCAGTCAACCATTTTAGAGGCAAGGCTGTTAGTATCTCTTAAGGGACATCAATTGCTTTGTGTTCTTGTACAGCCTGAATGGCCAGTTTTCTGTGTTTGTAGTATCTTTTAATATTATTCTCAGAAATATAGGCTCTAGAAGTAGCAGGAATGTTAATTTGGGTATTCCATTGTTGTAATAGGTCACGGCCCCATAAATTCACTGCAATATTGGCTACATATGGCCTTAATTTTCCTATTTGTCCCTCTAGCCCTATGCATTCAACCCATCTCATACACTGCCTTACTCGAGATAGGGTTCCAATTCCTTGGAGCTGAACATTTACATTCTGAAGAGGCCAATACGGATGCCAAGATTCTGGGGTAATGATACTTACATCAGCATCTGTGTTCAGCAGGCCAGTAATAAAAATGCCATTTACACACACTCTCAGCTTTGGTCTTTGATCACTTTTAGAAGTTTGCCGAAACACACAGAACTCATCTTTCTGATCATTATTGCTTGTAACAGTAGGCATGGGGCTTCCTAATTGTCCTGACAAGGCACGTTCTCTGCAGTAACTGGAAATGACTGAACCATGTTTGCCATGGGGGCCTATGAGGCACCCCCTCTCACTTTTCCCATCTGTATCAGGTTGCCTTGTCTATCTCTTGTAGACCTACATTCATTTGTCCAGTGTTTGCCTTTCCCACATTTTCTACATAAACCTGAAGGCTGAGTCCTCCTATTTCTGTTATTTCTAGAAGATGCATTATCATTATTTCTGAAAATCTGTTGTCTACAATTCCTTTTCATATGAATCATTTTGCCACAATTAAAACATTTGGGATCTGGTGTCTCCTTTTACCATTGGAAATTGCTTCTTCTACCCATGCTTCAGTGCCATAGTCAAATGTATCAACATTCAGTGTATGTAAGACCCATTCTTCCAAGGGCGCTGATCTGAGCTTTAAAGCCCACAAGATCCTTTGGCATTCCACATTTGCATTTTCATAAGCCAAAGACTCAATCATTATACATCTTGCTTCTGGGTCAGATATCCCCATTTGTACAGCCTTAGTTAGTCTTTGTAAAAAGTCAGTAAAGGGTTCTCTCTGACCCTGTTTAACTCTGACAAATGATTCCATTCTCTGTCCTGGGTCTTGTACCCTGTCCCAAGCCCTTAAGGCTGTTGTAGTACATGTGGAGAGTGTGTTTTCATCAAAATTAGCTTGTTCCTGAGGGTCGGGAAAAGAGCCCCTTCACCTAGAATTTGATCTAGGGAAATCTCAATTCCCTTCACTCTTTCTGCTGTTCTAAAAGTCTAGCCTCTTGCCTGAATAAGCATTTCCATTTCAATTGTGGTCCACTTTTAAGAACCACAGAACTCAGTTGGAGCCAATCAAAGGGCGTGGCTCTGTTTGTTCTGGCCCAAGATTTTAGCATCTCTTTAACAAAGGAGGTGTGGATCCCAAAAGTCTTCACAGCCTGTTTAATTTCTTTGAGATCATTCATACGGACAGGCTCCCATGTATCTTCCTTGATGACCCTAGGGTTTCTGGAACCAACCACTTTCTCTGTTGTTATTACTGGAAAGGCAGGTAGAGCTGTAGGTAGAGCTTTGTGGGAATTATCCTGAAGAGATTTACCCACAGAAGGAGTTAAAATTCGCTTTTCTACCCTTTGCTCTTCTTCATCAGAATTTAGAAATTCCTCAATCTTTTCAATTCTATTCACCATTGCCTTCTGCAATGTCTGAATCTCCTGTCCAGAATTATGTTCTAAAGCTTTCATTGAGGATGCTAAAGTATGAAGTTTGTCCATTAGAGATAGCATCTCATCTTTGGATATAATTTTCATGGCATAAACCGTGCCTTCTTGAACTGACAATTTTTCTGCCAATCTGTCACAGGCTTTAGACAAAATCCGATTGTCACATTCAGCAGTTTTGATTCTCTCAGTTAATGTTTCAGTTCCTACAGAAAGGGACTGAAGCTTATGATCCAAATCAGCTGTTCCCTCTTCCATAGTAATGAATTTCTCCGTAATATCAGCCTGTACCTTTTCTAAATTTTGCTCAGTTGATCAAGTCATGTTAAACAAAGATCTGTTCTCTTCCTGGAGAACTTCGAACTGATTCTTAAGAAGATTGTTATCATTCTCAATTGTTTTTAAGCATTCAACCTCTGCCTTAAGAATCCTGGATTCGTCTCGTAAAGACTTTATCATATTTCTATTATCAAACCATATAGACCAAGGAAAACTATGAATCCCAGAAAGATCCATAGCTGTGGGGTGACACCTCTTGTAAAATCTCCCACATGGTACAATCAAAAAGGCTGTTAAAGTCTTGAATTGTAATGTTTTCAGACATTTTCAATCAAATCAGTATTTATTTTTATTTATAAAAGAAATTTTACCTGTAAGGACCGTTTCTTGCCAGTGTTGGTGAAGTGCAGCTGAGTACACGTGGCCAAAAAGTCAGAGCCGGTCTGAAAGTAACCCTCGAAACCATAAGTTAACAGTAAATAGCAGGGGGGAGGGCCAGGAAATCGGGGCAGAGCCAAGGCCGGGTTAAGCTTTGAGTTAGGTAAGTGGTCCCTTTGTCGCAAACGGGAAATCGCCCTGGTGCTGCAAAACCGCAGGCGCCTGAACTTCCCCTAATTCAGGCAGCGGGGTTCCACTGCAAACTTAGCTGAGGCAGGCAGGGAGGGGTTAACAAGCTCCGGCTTGAGTAAATCTGGAGGACGGGGCGGAGCCCGCAGGCTATGGCGTACCAGGCCGAGCAGGGTCGCAGCTCTTCGACTGTATCATGACTGTACCATGGCCGGGGCCAAGTTGCCGATGAATGTGCAGCTGGATGTGAGTGGGGGAAGGGAAAGCGAGCCAGGAGTGCACTGTGAAAGCTAGTGGGCTATGCTCGCTGGAGCCCAGTCGCGCTTCCTGAGCTCTGGTAGCTGACTTGTTCGCAAAGGCTGGGAAAGATCGAGTTTGCGTCCCCGGGGAGCCCAGGGGCTGGGGCAAAAAAGCCCGACATTGGAGCGCCAATCTGTAAAGGACGTAATAACCAGGCTAGCTTAATATGAAACAGCAAATTTTAATGAAGGGATAGCTTACAATACCAGGGATCCAGCGATGAACAGGAAATACAAAAAAGAGAGCAGTGGGACTCACGCTCGATTTATACATAAACATTAGCCCAAGGCAAAGACGTCCCCTAATGGGCTGGGCTATCCCTACACAATCTGAGCAGGTTTTAAGCACAGTGCTTGGGCAGAGCACAAGCCGTTGCCACATTTGGTGGAAGCGCTATTTGAAATACCCACCACATGCCACAGTATTTGCATTTGTACCATGACCTCTGTCCCAGCAGAATAGCACTGGGACACTGGGCAGGCAGCCAGCCCTTCTTGCAGTGGCTGTGTCATGACCCCCTGTATCAGGTTGGAGCAGAGTGCACATCTAGGGTAAGCCGTGCTGTTTATCTAAGTTCTCAAGTACCACAGGATATATCCTGACCCCAGTCCATTGATTCTGGTTGTGACTCAGAAACACCGCCATCTGCTGGTTAACAGGTAAAATGACAGGTTTTGTTTTTAATGGGACTTTAGCTGCGGCTTTAGCTGCCACTTTGAAAGAAATCACAAGAGCCCACATGCCTATGGAGGTACCTCAATTTACTGGTTATTAGGCTTCAGTTTCCTTCTTCATATTATATTATTATGGAAGTATATGGCATTAATTGATAGGATTAATACCATTATAGGCAAAATTGACTCCTTATCTAAGAGTACTAGGAACTTACCTGAAAGGGTCCAGGCTGTTGACTTTGACTTTGAGAAGTTATCACAGAGTTTTGGTAAGGTAACAGACAGAATATACCTCGAGGATGGCAGCTTACATGATATCTGGGGGCAGTTCAAGGAGATATTATCTTTGAAAGGCAACGTTAAGACCTTGGAATCACGGGTGCAGAATTGGGACTAGAAAATTAATACCATAGGGAAATCACTAGAAATCTTTGCAGGTCAGGAGATTCAGGCCTTATGTGTGACAATGATTACGATATTTGAAATGATTGAAAAAATTATTGGAGCTGATGAACCAGGTGAAAAGATACAAGGGCAGGACACAATGCCCAGCTGTCAGAACTGGTTTACCCAGGGATTTAGCGACATACCCTATAATTTATTCTGATAAAGTGTCAATTTCTAAGGACTCAAAGGGAGCCAAAGAAGCTAGATGGATGTCAGTAGGAATAAATGACCTAAAGGAAATTAAGCAAGCCATTGTTAATTATGGCTTGCACTCTACATTTGCTAAGGAAATCGTAAGAACTTGGGCTTCTAATGCCAGGGCTATCTCCCATGATTTCTCACAGTTAGCATCAGTGGTGTTAGAAGATGGACCTTCCTTGTTTTGAGTTTATTTCAGAGAAGAACCCAAACATATGGAATAGCAAGGAAGAGCAAAAGGTGTGGAGTTTTCCTAGGATCAAATTCTTGGCATAGGAGCATATGCTGATCCACAGGTCCAAGCTCTTTATGAAGAAGAAGTATTGTCCATATGCCACAAAGCAGCCTTGAATGCTTGGTATAGAATACCAGAACTAGGGAAAAGGATAGAGTTATATGCCATGGTAGGCAGGGACAGGGAGAACCTTGTACTGACTTTTTACAAAGATTAATTAAGGCTCTGAACACAAAACAACAGAACCAGAAGGTAGACGAATAGTTCTTGAATCACTGGCTTTAGGAAATGCAAACTTAGAATGCAAAAAGATAATTGGGCCTTTAAATTCTAGATCAGCCCCTATGGATGAATGGATTCAGCATACCATGAATTTTCAGACCTTTAATTATGATGATGAATCTTGGGTAGAAGAAGCAATTTCCAAAGCAATGAGGGGATATCAACCTGCCAAATGTTTTAATTGTGGTAAATTAGGGCACCTAAAAGGGATTGCAGGCAAGGAATTTCCAGGAATAACACTTCATCTGGGAATGGCAGGAATAGGAAACCTCGGCCTTCGGGTATATGTAGGAGGTGTGGTAAAGGGCAATATAGACCAATAAATGCAGATCAACAACAGAAAGACAAGGCAACCCAATATCATTGGGAAACTCCCTGAGGGGCCTCTCGCTGGCCCCCAAGCCAAAAGTGGCCTAGTCATTCCCAGTAACTGTGGAGCACATGTCACCCCAGGAAAATTAAAGACTCTAGAAACTTCTGTGTGATATCATAAGGTTCTAAATGATGGCTTAAATTTGAGGGATAAGTCAGAAATTCAAATAGAAAATAAGAAGCATATATTTTGGCAGACCTCTATAAATAATCAGAGACCAAAGCTGAGATATGTATAAATGGAATTGTGATTGTTGGCTTGATAGACACAGGACCAGATGTTAGTATCATCTTGACATCCAAATTGGCCTCTTCAAGAGGCAGATATTCAATTACTAGGAATTAGAACCATATCTTGAGTTAAACAAAGCACAAGGTGGGTTGACTGTATTGGACTAGAAGGTCAAAGAGGAAAGCTAAGGCCATATGTACCTGACATTGCAATAAATTTATGGGGCTGTGACCTGTTACAGCAGTGGAACACCCAGATTAACATTTCTTCAGTCCCAGGAACTCATAATTCTGAGAAAGACGTAATGACGTACTATACACGAAGGTCACCAGCCTTCAGGTTGTAAAAGAACATAAAGCAACTAACAAAGCTTTAGAGGTACCAACAGCCCTACCCTTAAAATGGCCAACTCTAGCTGAAGATAAATTGCAGGCTTTAGAACAATTGGTACAGAAGCAATTAGATGCTCAACATATTGAGGAGTCAACTACCCCTTGGTATTCTCCTGTGTTTGTTGTAAAAAGAAATCTGGTAAATGGAGATGGTGACAGATCTAAGGGCTGTCAATAACGTATTTCAACCTATGGGACGTCTACATTCTGGAATTCTTCTGCCTTCTCTGTTACTCAAAGGATGGCCTCTTATAGTTATTGACTTGAAGGATTGCTTCTTCACTATACCTTTGCAAGAAAAGGATAGAGAAAAAATTGCCTTCACAGTGCCTACTTATAATAACTCTCAGCCTACTAGGAGATACCAGTGTACTATCCTACCACAGGGAATGCTTAATAGTCCCAACCTGTGTCAATACTTTGTAAGTCAGCCATTGCTTAATATGTAAGCAATTCCCTAAGTCTATAATTTACCATTGCTATCTGATTCAAACATAGATACTTTGAAAAGAATGTTTGAGGAAATATAGTTTTGCGTAAATGGGAATTACAGATTGTTCCTGAAAAATTCAAAGAGGAGATTCTGTTAATTAACTAGGTTACAGAATAGGTTTACAGAAAATTAGGACACAAAAGGCACAAATTATGAGAGACTGGTTACAGACTCTTAATGACTTACAAAGATTGTTAGGAGACATTTCCAGTCTATGACTGGCTGCTGGGATAACACCTGATCTAATAGTTCATTTAACAAAATCTTAGATGGTGACAAATATTTGAATAGTCCTAGAGAAATAACAGATAAAGCATAAAAGGAACTGATGATGGTTGAGGAAAAATTACAGGAGGCACATGTGGATAGGGTGAATCCAAATCTTAGTTGTATTCTAGTCATATTGACTTCTAGAATTTCTCCTATGGCATTTTTAATGTAGAGGAAAGATATTATTTTAATGGATCTTTTTACCACACAAACCAAGTGAAAAATTAAAAACTTATGTACAAAAGGTCTCTGAATTAATTATAAAAGGTAAACTGAGACTTTTGTCAACTAGCAGGTATAGACCCAGCAAAAATTATACTGCCTTTCACTACTGATGAAATAAAAAGGTTATGGGAAGACAATGAACCATGGCAAAGGGATTGTGCTAATTTTCTGGGAGAAATTAATAGCAACTATCTCAAAACAGTAGATTTAACCTTATAAAGAGAACTTCTTGGATTCTTCCTTGAATTATACATGATAAACCAATAACTGGAGCCCATACATTTTATACTGATGCTAATAAATCAGGGAAGGCAGATTACAAATCAGAATATTTGAGTAAGGTGGAACCAAGCCTTTATAATTCTGTCCAGAAGGCAGAATTATATGTCATTCTTATGGTACTAAGGGATTTTAAAGAACCTCTTAATATAGTTACTGATTCACAATATGCAGAAAAATATTGCATATTGAACTCACTAAATTTATATCAGATGATACAGAGTTGACTTCACTGTTTATCCAGGTACAAGACATAATCAGGAAATGGCTTTGCCCAATGTACATAACACACACCTGGTCCCATATGGGTCTACCAGGTCCTCTAGCACAAAGTAATGCAGAAATTCACCAATTATTGATTGGAAGCATGTTTCAGGTCTCAGAATTTCCTAAAAAACATCACGTCAATAGCAAAGGCTTAAAGAAAGAGTTTTGCATTACATGGCAACAAGCTAAGGAGATTATAAAGAGATGCCCTACTTGCTCTTTATATAACCAAACACCGCTACCTGCAGGGACTAACCCAAAGGGTACTCAAAGGAATGAAATCTGGCAGATGAATGTGTTCCACTTTCCAGAAATTAAAATATGTACATCACAGAATTGATACTTATTCAGGCTTTCAATGGGCAATTGCTTTAAGCTCAGAAAAAGCTGATTCAGTAATCACACATTTGTGAGAAGTTATGTCCATCATGGGTATACCTTCACAAATAAAAACAGATAGTGGTCCAGCTTATGTCTCTAAGAAAATGAAATGATTTTTTGCTTATTTTAATATTAAGCATGCTACAGGTATACCATACAATCTTACAGGTAAAGCAGTCATAGAAAAATCAAATCGAACTATAAAGGATATGTTAAATAAACAGAAAAAGGTGGAAAATGCCACCAGAAATAGATTATATAATATCTTATTAACCTTGAATTATCTTAACATTAATGAGAAAGGAACAACAGTGGCAGAAAGACATTGGATAATGGAAAAGTCTGCTGAACTACATCAACCAGTTTATTTCAAGTATGTGCTGACCTTGCAATGGAAGCCAAGAGATGTGCTGCGTTGGGCACTGTATTTTGCTGTTGTTTGCACAGGAGAAGAAAAATTGTAAATACCATAAAAATTAATAAAAGATCGGTTTGAAGAGGAGACACCTCTTGAAAAGGAGACATGACAGCCCATCCACAATGATGATAATCATACAGGTGGTAAGAAAAACATATAGGATGGGGGCAGGGTTCTGTTCTTGTCTTTGCAGGATAACATTCATCTTCAAAAAATTCAAGGGACCCTGGATATTTGAATACTTACAGGTGGAAAAAATTACTACCCAATATTGATCACAAAGAAAATTCAAAAGGTTCCATAAGTAATGTTTATATACTTTTTGTTTATTTATATTCATAAATATGTAGAGCTGGTTTTGAAGTTGGACTCTGGCTCAGTCCCTCTCTAATTACAAGCCTGTTGTTAAGAGAAAACCCAGAGTTTCTGTCTCATGTCAAGAGCCATATTTGTCTACCTGAATTTTCCTGCAGTAAACTTTGAAGTTTGCAGGAAGAAGATGGGGCCCCGTAACAAAAACTCCACCTGGTTGATATGACATCATGATACTGAGAGTGCTATTACTAGGCCTGTTTTGAGTACCAGCTGCACAAGTCAGTACACCTTTTACAGCATTCTAGCCAGACATCCACAAAATACTCAGAGACTATTTGAAATTTTACCAGACATTAATCTTGAAATTTAACCATCATTTTACATTCACAGGATCCTCCAGAAAGAACATCACCCCATGACAGCTGGAAGTAATTCTATAAGACGACATTCCTTCTCACAACAAAGTTTGTCCTTGGGTTTAGGGACATCATTTAGGGGTTGATTATAATTAGTATATAGTTGAGGATAGGGGAGGAATTTTATAAACTCAGAAATCTTTTTGGAAAAAAAAAGGGAAAATTAGATGATGGGATAATAGATTGGTATTTGTGAGTTATTGTTTATAGATACTTACATTGGCATAGATTCTTGTATATAGATACAAAGATAAATTATATTGAATACTATATGCATACATGCATGCTTCTGCCTCTGTTTAAAACACATATATATATATATATATGTGTGTGTGTGTGTGTGTGTGTGTGTGTGTGTGTAATTGATATATTTTTACCATATTGCAGTATACATTTCTACCTCTGATTAAGATACTTATATATTTTTATGTATTGATATATATATATATATTTGCCATATTGTAATATATCCTTGCACATTCTTTACATTTGGAGGTCATTGTCCTCATTTATTGCACAGTTGTTTATTTTTTGTTTGTTTGTTTTTGTCATTTTTTTCGAGACAGGGTTTCTCTGTAGCTTTTGGTGCCTGTCCCGGAACTAGCTCTTGTAGACCAGGCTGGCCTTGAACTCCCAGAGATCCACTTGCCTCTGCCTCCTGAGTGCTGGGATTAAAGGCATGCACCACCACCTCCTGGCTGTTTATTTTCTTAGTCTTTAAGTTAGATAGGCATTAACAATTATGGATTAATAGTCATCTTTATATTTATATTAAACAGTCATATTTATAGTTAGACTAATCAGGTTCTTTAGATACATAGAGATCATATTTTGTATAAATAATCTTCAATCTCTTCAAAGAGCTGTAGAAAATGGCATTTAATCTAATTTAGGGTTCTGTGGTAGTGAGACACAATTGCTCCTGGCAACACTGATCTATTCCTGAGAGATTGTTGAGCACCAAAGACACTCCACTTGGAGCTTGTCTTCTTCTTGGCAAAACTGACCTCTGGGCAAGGAACTACCCATACCTCAATTACTGATAAAATGCATAGTATTCGAAAATGGACAAGCAGAATTGTCAAATCTTGCCAAGACAGGGTAAGACGGTTGTGAGAAATTTCTTGCATTTAAAAATAATCTGTCGGGGGCTGGAGAGATGGCTCAGTGGTTAAGAACATTGCCTGCTCTTCCAAAGGTCCTGAGTTCAATTCCCAGCAACCACATGGTGGCTCACAACCATCTCTAATGAGGTCTGGTGCCCTCTTCTGGCCTGCAGGCATACACACAGACAGAATATTGTATACATAATAAATAAATAAATAAATATTAAAAAAATAAAAATAATCTGTCAGCTATTTTAGGCCTTAGCCAAAGTTAGTTGCTTCAATGCTGCAAATGTGACTTTGGATGATTGCCCAGGTAGCCAGTTGTCTCTGTGATTTGTTGAATGTTTTGGAAGTCATTTGATTGCACTTCCTAATTACTCAGGTAACATTATTTCCTTTCTCAGATCTTCGATGGGGTTGAAGACTAGATAAATGTAGTTACTTTTCTCTCATGACTTGGCCAAGTTATTTATTATACAAGACTTAAGCTAGTTAGAATAGGATATTTGTTCTTATTGTATATAATTTCATAGTAAGTTTAGAACTCTCTTACTTAAACAAAAGTAGGGCATCTCTTTTCTGGGAGCTCCTTCTGCTCCTTCAGCCAATAGCTGTTGAGATATCAGCCCACTGGGTCTTGGTCTCTTTCTTTTTAAAAAGCAGCGGCAGTCCTCCACTCTCTCTCTTGCTCCAGTGAATAGACTCCTATCTTGGCTGTTGTGTAGGATAGTGTTCTGCAAGTTTTTTCCCCTCAAATAAATAACCCATTGAATCCAAACTGCTGTGGGATTGTTTTGTACTTTAATGGTAAAATATAAAATAATAGAAATGGGTTAAGTTTAGCTGTAAGAGTTAGTTAATAAGAAGCCTAAGCTAATAGGCCAAGCAATGTTGAAATGAATATAGTTTCTATGTAGTTATTTCAGGTCTGGGAAGCTGGAAACAAATGAATGGCCTCTGTCTACAAATTGGCAGCAATATGGGCAACTACATCCACTTAAAAACTGAGAGAGCTTGGGAAGGAATTCTAGTCACAAAAGAATAAAGTTAAAAACAGCTTCTTTGTAGCCACTTATTTTTAGATAGGCTCTGCCAGTGGTGAGCAGGGACACCATGGCTCCTTTAAGAAAAGGCTTACTGATCCAGCATAAGAAATGGTAGTTTTGTGGTTCATGCCAGCAATAAGAACTCTGGCTCTTTCAGGAAATTGAGCACTTGAATAGGGTTTAGGGGCAGTGTGCTGTAAGTTACTTGGTGGCAGCATGAGTCAACTGCTTCTCCCCCCACCCACGGTCCCAGAGCTGGTGGTAAATTACCTCTACCATGATAAAAGGCCGAGAGAGTCAGAGTTAGTATCCATGGCCGTGGTGACCACAATGCTTACCATTTAAAAATGTGTTTTCTCAGAAAAGGATTTCAGATACACAATAGGACAGATTCAAACAAAAAAGACCTCTAAATGAGACACATTGTGTTTTAAAAAATGTACACAGGCTTGGGAGAGAAAAGAAAAAGAATGTAGATAAAAAGAAGTAAATTATTTTAAGAAGATATAGCAAAGAGATAGAGTACAGAAAGTTATAGATTAAAGGAATAAAGAAAAATAAGCCATATAGAGATGGAAAATACACAAAGATTCTAAATTAGGTATATAATTATGTTTTCATTAAAGTTTTTTAGTGTGAATGAGCTAAGTACGGAGAGATATTTCATTAAACAGACTGTTACGCTAAAGCAACATGTATATTTAAAAGGTATCTTGACTTCAAAATTTGAGTCTAAATTATGTTGTTTTGGAAAAGAGGTTCACCATTTGTTTCCACAGAAGATGAGAACATGTAGATTCCTTCCAGGGTTATATGCTTTGATCAAACCATACACCCTGAAGCAATGGCCCAGATCGTCCAACATCCATGATAGCTTCACAACTGCTGGCTGAGACGGACCTACCACACAGGATACCACATGGAAGACCTGGTTAACAATGTCCTATATCAGCAGGAAGCAGTCTAGAAAAACAATGCCCAAATTCCCTTAATGATTTTTTATAAATGTTTGTTTACATTTAAAGGGGGATATGATATAGAGATGAATACTTTGCATTTCTATGGATCTTGGTTTACTGATATAAATTTAAAGTCAGTTTTGTTATATGTATATTTCTGCTTTTAATTAAGGTATTATGTTTCTACAACTCATTAAAAATGTAATGTATAATATAGAAATATAGGTTAATAGATAGTCGTCTATAATACTCAGGCTTGTAGTCATTTTAGTTAGTTTTTTTAGATATATAGATATATATTTCAGTTAGGTATTCTTCAGATCTTTCAAAGACTATAGAATTAAAATGTTTTAAGAAGTGAGAACTTTTTATGACAATGAGATACATCCATTCCTGGCAGCACCAATCTACTTCAAGAGAAAGATGGGCATCTAAGAGTCTCCTTATGGTATTTGCTAGACTTTGGGAAAGAAACTGCTCTTGCCTGGACTGTTTGATGCTATGCTATATGGACTGGATATTCTGGACAGAAAAATGACTGCTATTGTTGCCTAAAGAAGGTGAGACAATCCTTCAGGTTTTCTGCTTCATGAAAGAGTCTGACAGACATTTTGTAGAACAAAGAAGAAAGTGACTGACAAACTGCCAATATAGGTGTAAGAATCTTTGAAATTTCCTGCTTCTTGGAAAAGTCTTCCAAATAGTATGGGCCTGTAGGCTGAATACGGCTGCTTTAATGTTACAGAACTGTTGGTGATTGTTCAGGCAGTGAGATGTCTCTGTCAATTCTAGAGTTTTGGAATTTTCTTACAATGTACTTCCTGTTAACTTTGGTAATATTATTTCCTTCTGGAGTCTTTGATGGAGTTGAAGAAAAATGGATATAATTATAACAGATAACATAGATATTAAACTTTAGACTCACAAAGATAGGATTGACGATAGAGTATTTTCCTTAATTTGCCAAATGTAAATGGCCTAAATATTGTCACTATAATTCTTGCTCAATAACTGTTTTGTTATATGTAGTCTTGCTATGTTAAAGTTAAAACTTTCCTTTTTATCCAGACAGAAAAGGGTAGGTGATGTTGGATTCCCCTGTGTAGTTTGTGAATATGTTTTATTATCATTGGTTAATGAAGAATCTGCTTTGGGCCTATAAGCAGGGCACAATATAGCCAGAAGGGAAAACTGATATGTAGAGAGAGTGGCAGAGTCGGAGAAAAACCATGTACTTGCTGAAGAAGACAGATGCCCCAGCAACCTTTCCAGTAAACAATGAGTCTTGTAGTAAAATAACACTAATACAAAATAATATAAATGAGTCAATTTAAGATGTAAGAGTTAGTCAATAAGAAGCCTAAGCTAATAAACCAAACAATGTTGTAATTAATATAATTTCTGTATCATTATTTTGGGTCTGGATGGCTGGGATCAAACAAACAGCCTCTGTCTACAATTCACTCCTATTTCATCTACCTCTACCCCCATCAACTCTTCCATCTCCATTTAGAAAGGGACAGAAAGACCTATCTTCTATGAGCTTGTACAAAGCATGGGCCATTATGTTGAAACAGGACTGAGATCCTTCCTTTACATCAAGAAATGGCCAAGTAACCCAGTACTGGGAATAGGTTACCAAAAGACAGTTAAGTACCAGGAAGAGGTCCTACTCTCTGTTAGAAACCCTACTAAGAGACAAAACTACACTATTGTCAAACACATGCAGAGGGCCAAGGTTGGTCTCATGTAGACTTCCTGACTGTTGGGCCAGCACACGTGAACTTGCCCATGATCTCAGTTTTGCTGTTGCTATTCGTTCCCCATTCATGTTCCCCCTGGCTGGTATAATCCCTTCTCCCTTTCTTCAGCTTTCAGAGCTCAGCACAGTACTTGTTTGTAGATCTCTGCCTCTGCTTCTATCAGTTATTGAATAGAGTATCTCTGATGGAAATTTGGGATGTCTTAATGTGCTTATAGTAGATCACCTGTTCAGGCACCCTCTCTGCTATTGTTAGGAATCGTAGTTGGGGTCATCCTTGTGGGTTCCTGGGGCTTTCCCTGGCACCAGGTTTCTCCCTAAAGCTGAAATGATCCACACTACAAAGACATCTCTTTTGTGACTCTCCCCCTCCAACCCGCTTCCAATTTGCCTCCCGTATCCATCCCACCCAACCTGTTCCTTCTAGTTCCCATTCCTCTATTCCCCTAATGCTGGCCCCCAGTTTATCCAGGAGATGTCTTCTGTTCCCCCTTCCCAGGGAAGTACATGCATCCCTCTTTGGGCCTTCCTTGTTATCTAGCCTCTTTGTGACAGTGGAGTGAAGGTTGGTTATCCTATCCTTTACTCAAAATAACTACCTATGAGTGGGTTCATCATACTGTGTTTGTCTTTCTAGGTCTGGGTTACCTCAACAGAATGATTTTTTTTCCAGTTCCATCCATTTACCTGCAAATTTTATTTTACAGTTTAGTAGTATTGTATAAATGTACCACATTTTCCTTATCCATTCTTCGGTTGAGGGTCATCTATATTGTTTTCAGGTTCTGGCCATAATGAATAATGCTGTGCTGAACAGAGTTGAACAAGTGTTCTTGTGGTATGTTGTGCATCCTTTGGGTAATGCTTAAAATTTGTGTAGCTGGGTCTTGAGGAAGATTGACTCCGAATTTTCTAAGAAACTGCCAATTTCTAAGAAATTGATAAATTTCCAAAGTAACTGTATGAGTTTGCACTCTAGCAGCAGTGGAGGAATATTCCCCTTACTCTACATCTTTTCCAACATAAATTGGGTAGAGCCATTTCTACCTTTCAGGTAGGAAGACAAAAGCCTTTAATCTATGTGTTGAGAATGGACACACCTTTAATCTGGGCTGCACTGTCTTCTCGAAGCCTACATAAGAGCATGAAAGAAGGAAGCTTTTTCTCTTTGCTTGCTTGGCCCTGCCTTGCTAGTAGGTCCATTCCTTGACTGGCAAGATAGCCTAATTCATTGGTACTCCAGTGTATACACAAGATCAGGTGAGACACTCAACTTTGTGAACTGAGCAACTACTGGTTTCTTAGTCTTTTTGTTAATAACCAACCACTTTTGGATTAGCTGAACTGTAGTCTGTAGGCCATTAAATCATGTAAATCACCTTTCTATATGTAGGAGGTATTAATTCTTTAAGTCTGTCTTTAAAACTGTATTTAGTTGAAAACAGAAAGATAAATTTTGCCTTTTATTCCATTCAGCTAAACCATCTTTTCATTGAGTAGGTGGGAATATTAATTTGTAAAGTAATTATTTAAGGGTATATAATGATTCTTGTAATTTTATGTTTTTTTCTGTTTGTTTTCTTAGCTATATTCTGTGTTTTGGTAATTACAGATATGTTTGTTTTCTTTCTAGACTTTTGGCTATGCTTTTTTCTCTCTCTGATCTGTATTTATTCTAGTATTCTTTTTATTGTTGATTTGGGGGACATAAAACTTTTAGCTTGTTTGTATTAAGGAAACTTTTTTTTCTCATCCAAATATGGCATTAGTTTTGCTGGGTACAAGAGCTTATGCTGTCAGTCATAATATTTAAGAACTTGTATTATATTTCTCTAGAATCTCTGGCTTTCAAATTTCAAGTGAAAAATCAGTTGTTATTCTGATGGGGCTTTCATTTATATGCAACACTTTTTCTTCTTTAAGCTTTAATACTAGTCATTTCTTGTATATATTTAGTGTTTAATTATGAGATGCCTAAGAAGCTCTTTTTTGATACTGTATATTTTGTTTCTGTGTGTTTCTTTTATCTATACAAGTATATCTTTTTAGTTATAGAAAGTTTCCTTCTATGATCTTATGAAGATCAATTTTATGACATTTACCTGGGGTTCTTCTCCTTTTCTATGCTCACAATTTGAATATTTGATTTTTCCATAATATTCAACAATTTCTACCTATTCCTATTGTTTTTTAAAAATAAATATGCTTCTATGGCCTAATATGCCTCTTTTTCATTAGTTCTGTATCGTAGAATGCTTTTTACATCTTTTACCCAATGGTAATGTTGATCATTAGTTGTGAGGTACATTTCTTGGTAAAAGAAAAAAATATAGAGCCTGTTTCTGAGGAAACCAGCTAGTCTATCTCTCTATTTATTTATTTATCTTTATGTTATTCATTTTAAATTAAAATTTCCGCCTCCTCCCCGTTTCCCATTTCCCTCCCCCTCCTCTCACACATCGCACCCTCCCCCACTCCCCTCCCCCTTTCCCCACTCCTCTCCCCCTCCTTCCACTCCTCTCCCCCTTCCACAATTCCCCCTCCCTCTAGGTACTGAAGAGCAGTCCAAATTCCCTGCCCTGCAGAAAGTCCAAGGTCCTCCCATTTCTATCTAGGTCCAGGAAGGTGAGCATCCAAATAGGCTAGGCTCCCACAAAGCCATTTCATGTATTAGGATCGAAAACTAGTGCCATTGTCCTTGGCTTCTCATCAGCCTTCATTGTCCACCATGTTCAGAGAGTCCAGTTTCATCCCATGCTTATTCAGTCCCAGTCCAGCTGGCCTTGGTGAGCTCCCAATAGATCAATTCCACTGTCACAGTGGGTGGGTGCACCCCTCGTGGTCCTGACTTCCTTGCTCATGTTCTCTCTCCTTCTGCTCCTCATTTGGACCTTAAGAGCTCAGTCCCTTGTTCCTAATTGGGTCTCTGTCTCTATCTCGATCCATCGCCAGATGAAGGTTCTAAGGTGATATGTAAGATATTCAACAGTATGGCTATAGGATAGGGTCATTTCAGGTTTCCTTTCCTCAGTTGCCCAAGGGACTAGCTGGGGACATCTCCCTGGACACCGAAGATTGCCGGGCAAAAGCTGGCAACTTGCGGGTGAGGTGGCATGGGGCTAAGGGGAAATGGGGTGAGAAACGTGAGAAGGGGAGGATGTGGGGAGCTTGGGGGAATGGGATGGTTGGGATATAGGAAGGGTGGTTACGGGAGCAGTGAAATATATATCCTAATTAAGGGAGCCATCTTAGGGTTGGCTAGTCTATCTCTCTTAATATAAGAGTTGGATCCATTAATGCTAAGAGATATTTTTGAAAATGTGTATTAATTCCTGTCATTTTAATTTTGTGGTATTGTATTAGATTTTGATTTGTTGTTCTATAGCTATTTGTTTCTTGTAAATTCTTTTTTTCTCATTTTTTATTCTTTTTTAATTAAAATTTCCAACTGCTCCCCGTTTCCCATTTCCCTCCCCCTCCTCCCACATATTGCCCCCTCCTCCCGCTCCCCTCCCCCATCCCCACTCCTCTTCTCCTCCCCCCAGTCCATTCCCCCTCCCTCTCCATACTGAAGAACAGTCCAAATTCCCTGCCCTACAGGAAGACCAAGGTCCTCCCACTTCTATCTAGGTCCAGGAAGGTGAGCATCCAAACAGGCTAAGCTCCCACAAAGCCAGTTCATGTATTAGGATCGAAACCTAGTGCCTTTGTCCTTGGCTTCTCATCAGCCTTCATTGTCCGCCATGTTCAGAGAGTCCAGTTTCAACCCATGCTTATTCAGTCCCAGTCCAGCTGGCCTTGGAGAGCTCCCAATAGATCAGTTCCACTGTCACAGTGGGTGGGTGCACGCCTCGTGGTCCTGATTTCCTTGCTCATGTTCTCCCTCCTTCTGCTCCTCATTTGGACCTTAAGAGCTCAGACCGTTGCTCCAAATTGGGTCTCTGTCTCTCTCTCGATCCATCGCCAGATGAAAGTTCCTGTGCCATTCTCCTTGGCCTCTCGTCAGCTCTCATTGTCCGCCACATTCAGAGAGTCCGGTTTTATCCCATGTTTTTTCAGTAGCAGTCCAGCTGGCCTTGGTGAGCTCCCAATAGATCGGCCCCACTGTCTCAGTGGTTGGGTGTACCCCTCATGGTCCTGACTTCCTTGTTCATGTTCTCTCTCCTTCTGCTCCTCATTATAACCTTGGGAGCTCAGTCCGGTGCTCCAGTGTGGGTCTCTGTCTCTATCTCCATCCATCGCTAGATGAAGGTTCTATGGCGATATGCAAGATATTCATCAGTATGATTATAGGATAGGTTCATTTCAGGTTCGCTATCCTCAAGTGCCCCAATGAACTAACTGGGGACATTGCCCTGGGCATCTGGTAGCCATTCCAAGTTCAAGTCTCTTGCCAACCCTTAGGTGGCTCCCTTAACTAAGGTATGAGTTTCCCTGCTCCCCTATCCAACCTTCCTTTATCCCCAATCACCCCGATTCCCCCAGTTCCCCTCATCCTCTCCTGCACATTTTTCTCTCCCCATCCCACCCCACCCCCAAGATTCCAATTTTTTGCCCATCAATCTTGTCTATTTCCCATAGCTGGGAGGATATCTATATGTTTTTCCTTGGGTTTACCCTCTTGTTTAGCTTCTTTAGGATCACAAATTATAGACTCAGTGGCCCCTATCCATGGCTAGAAACCAATTATGAGTGAGTACATCCCATGATCTTCTTTTTGGGTCTTGGTTACCTCACTCAGGATCGTATTTTCTATTTCCATCCATTTGCATGCAAAATTCGAGAAATCATTGTTTTTTACCGCAGAGTAGTACTCTAATGTGTATATATTCCACACTTTCTTCATCCATTCTTCCATTGAAGGGCATCTAGGTTGCTTCCAGGTTCTGGCTATTACAAATAATGCTGCTATGAACATAGTTGGACAAATGTTTTTGTCATATGCTAGGGCATCTCTTGGGTATATTCCCAAGAGTGCTATTGCTGGGTCCAGGGGTAGGTTGATCCCAATTTTTCTGAGAAACCGCCACACTGATTTCCAAAGTGGTTGCAGAAGTTTGCATTCCCACCAGCAATGGATGAGGGTACCCCTTTCTCCACAACCTCTCCAGCAAAGGCTATCCTTGGTGTTTTTGATTTTAGCCATTCTGACAGGTGTAAGATAATATCTCAAAGTTGTTTTGATTTGCATTTCCCTGATCGCTAAGGAGGTTGAGCATGACCTTAAGTATCTTTTGGCCATTTTAACTTCTTCTGTTGAGAATTCTCTGTTCAGTTCAAATTCTTGAGCATGTTTAACCTATTCTTTATAGCTAAGTATTAATTCTATAATACACTATAGAGCTATTTTAGTGGTTGTAAATCTTCAAATCTATTTTTACCATGCAAAAATTTCATTTCTCTTTTCGCCCTTACTGATAGTTTTGCTGACTATAATCATCTAGGTTAGCATCAGTGATCTTCCAACTTATTGAATATTTCTTCTATCACTTCTGGATTTCTTAGTTTGAAAGCAAAATAATGAATGAATGAAGGATCTACTGTTATTTTGATTGGCCTGTGTTTAGGTGTGACTTTAATTTTCTCTCCTATTCTTTTCAATATCCTTTATTCTGTAAACTTTCTGTTTTGACTGTAGTATTACATGGGCATTTACTTTCCGAGCTTGTCTATTTGGTGTTCTGTATGCCTCTTGAACCTTTGTAGATTTTTTTTCCTCAGATTAAGGAAGATTCTTTTAAACTGCTTCCATTGCCTTTGATTTGTGTTTCTTCAATACAAAAGTTATGAATTTATATTATTCATAGGTTTCACATTTTATAGTGTTCCAGAGTTACCAGAATCTTTTCTTTTTAGGTTTTTTTTTTTGGGGGGTGGGGTTGGGTATTTGAATTTTTTGTTTACTGAGTGACCCAATTTCTCTACCATGGTTTCAATACCTGATACTATTTCATGACCCAATATATTGGTGATACTTTCCTATGATTTTTTTAAAACTCATTTCAAGTTTTATTTAATTTTTCTTCTGTTTTTATTAGATGATTTGCATTAATTTATCCAATGGTTATAATTTTCATAGTCTTCATTCATATCCTTTTTTTAGTTATTTGACCATGTTTATTATTGCTACTTTTAATTTATTATCTGTGTCATTCAAGTCATTTTTTTTTTGGTGGAAATTAGTATTGAAGTACCAATTTCTGCCAGAGACTTTTTTTGGTTATTACACTTTGTGTATTTGAGATAGGACCTGTTATAGTTTTGATGAAAATGGCCCCATAGGCCCACAGAGAGTGACATTATGAGTAGGTGTGGCATTGTTGGAGTATGTGTGGCCCTATTAGAAGTTTTCAGTGGGAAGGCAGGCTTTGCAGTTTCAGAAGCTCAAGTCAGAACCAGTGTCACTCTCTCTACTGCCTGATGATGCAGATGCAGCAATCTCAGCTACCACTCCAGCACCATGTTTACCTGTATGCTTCCATGCTTCCCGCCAGATGGACTAAATCTCTGAACTGTGAGCCAACTCCAATTGAATGTTTTCCTTTACAAGAGCTGGTATTTTATTGTGTCCTTTGCTTAAGAAGCTTCTCAGTTTCAAGAAGTCCCATTTACTTATTGTTGCTCTCTGTCTCTGCTGCTGGTGTTATACTTAGTAGTCTCCTGTGCCCATGCATTGAAGGCGACTTCCTACTTTCTCTTCTAGCAGGTACAGTGTGCTCAGATTTATATTGAGGTCTTTAACCTATTTGGATTTGGTTTTTGTGCATAAGGATAGATATGATTCTAATTTTATTCTTCTACATGTTGACACCCAATTATGCCAGTACCATTGTTGAAAATGCTTTCTTTTTTCCCACTGTATAATTTTAGCTTCAAAAGTCAGGTGTTCATAAATGTGTGAATTAATATCTGGGTCTTTGACTCAATTCCATTGGTCAACTTCTCTATTTTTATGCCAACATCAAGCTGTTTTTATTACTGTAGCTCTATAATAGAACATGATATCAGGGATGGTGATGCCTCTGGAAATTCCTTTATTGTACAGAATTGTTTTGACTATTCTGGGTTTTTTGTTTGTTTGTTTTTCTATATGAAGTTGATTATTATTCTTTCAAGGTCTTTGAAGAATTATGTTGGGATTTTAATGGCGATTGCAATGAATCTATAGACTGCTTTTGGTAAGACAGCCATTTTTACTATGTTGATCCTACCTATCCAAGAGCATAGGAGATCTTTTCATTTTCTGGTGTCTTCTTCAGTTTCTTTTTTCAAAGACTTAAAGTTCTTGTCAAAAATATCTTCCATTTCTTTGGTTAGCTTTAGTTTCTGGGTATTTTGAAGGGTGATGTTTCTATGATTTCTTCCTCACTTCATCAGTTGTGTATAGGAAGGTTATTGATTTTTTTGAGTTAATCTTGTATCCTGCCACATTACTGAAGTTTTTTTTTTTTTATCAGATGTAGAAGTTCCCTAGTAGATTGTTTGGGGTCACTTATGTATACTATCATATCATCTACAAAAAACCCCAAAAGATTGAAATTTTTCTTTCTAAATTGAATACCTTTGGCCTCCTTTCGCTGTCTTATTGTTCGAGCCAGAACTTCAACATGTTGAATAGATATGGAGAGAATGAACAGCCTTGACTTGTTCCTGATTTTAGGGGATCACTTTTAGTTTAATTTGATATTGACTGTTGTCTTCCTGTATATTTCTTTTATTATGTTTTGATATGTTTCTTGTATTCCTGATCTCTCCAACACCTTTATCATAAAAGGGTACTGGATTTTCTTGAATGATTTTTGACATCTATTGAGATCATCATATTTTTTTCTTTCATTTTATTTATATGGTAGATTACATTGATAGATTTTCATATGTTGAACCAGCCCTGCATCTTTGGGATAAAGCCAACTTGATCATGGTGGATGATTTTTTGATGTGTTCTTGGATTCTGTTTGCCAGTATTTTATTGAGTATTTTTGCATCTATGTTCATGAATGAAATTTGTCTGTAATTCTCTTCCTTCTGTTTCTATTATGTGGAATACTTTGAGGAGTATGGGTATTAGACACTTAAGGAAATGTTCAATATCCTTAGCCATCAGGGAAATGCAAATCAAAACAACTCTAAGATACCATCTTACATCAGTCAGAATGGCTAAGATAAAAAAACACCAGTGATAACTTACGCTGGAGAGAATATGGAATAAGGGGAACACTCTTTGATTTCTGGTGGGAGTGCAAACTTGTACAACCACTTTGGAAATCAGCCTGGCAGTTTCTCAGAAAATTGGGAATAAACCTACCTCAGGACCCAGCAATACCACTTTTGGGCATATACCCAAAAGATGCTCAATCATACTATAAAGACATTTGTTCAACTATGTTCATAGCAGCATTATTTGTAATAGCCAGAAGCTGAAAACAACCCATATGCCCCTGAAGTAAAGAACGGATAAAGAAAATGTGGCAGATTTACATATTAGAGTACTATGAAGTGGTTAAAAAAACATCTTGAAATTTACATGAAAATGGATGGAACTAGAAAAAAACATCTTGAGTGAGGTAACCCAGACCCTGATAGATGAATACAGTCACTTATAAGTGGATACTACCGATAAAGCAAAGGGTACTGAGCCTATAGTTCATGATCCTAGAGAAGTTAAGGAACAAGGTGAACCGTAAGAAAAGCATGCATAGATCCACCTGGAAAGGGGAAAGAGATAAGATTGCCTAACAAAATAGGGAGCATGTGGATGGGGAGAGTAGGGAGGGCAGAAAAGGAAGACAACGGAAGTAGGGGAGGTGTAAGAAGAACTTGAAGGAACAGTATAGTCAAGATGAAGGAAAGACAGAGATGAGAGCATGGAAACAGATATTTTAATTAAAGGAGCCATTGAGGGTTTAGCAAGAAACCTGGATCTAGAGAAATTCTCAGAAATCTACAATGATTACCCCAGCTAAGACCCTAAGCAATAGAGGATAGGATGCGTGAACTGGCCTTGCCATGTATATAGACTGATGAATATCTTAAATATCACCATAAGACCTTCATCCAGCAACTGATGGAAAGAGAAGTGGAGACTTGCATCAGAGCAAAAGACTGAGCTCCTAAAGTCCAGTTGAAGAGTGGGAGAAGTGAGAATATGAGTGAGGAGGTCAAGACCATGATGGATACACCAACTAAAACATTGTACCTGAGCAAATGGGACCTTTTCAACTCCAGCCATACATGGAAGAAAACAATATAGGTCCAATTTAGTTCCTCTGAATATTGGTGACAGTTCTATGGCTGGGGTTCTATACTGTGGGGCTACTGAAAGTGGCACAAGAATTTATCCCTACTGTGTGTATTAGTTTTTTGGAACCTATTCTTTTTATGAATACCTTGCTAAGCCTAGATATAGATGGGAAGGCCTTGGACATTGCCTACATCAATGTGCCTTACCCTGTCTGAGAAGTGAATGGAGGTGAGGTTGGATAATAGATAGAAGTGTGGGAGGAGGACAGAGAGTGGGAACTGGTATTGGTATATAAAATGAAAAAAAAAGATAATTTGATTCCTTTTTTAAAAAGTAAAAAATGAAAAAAATTTAAATTCAACAGTGTTTAGTTTATGTATTGTCAATAAACTGAGATTAAAGAAAAAAAGAGTTGTTATCATGCTAGGTCGTCATAGCAACATAAAACTAAGACAGGACCTATGCATCTGGAATTACATTTTTGGTAGTGTTTCTTGACATGGAAATCATCTCTCTCTTTTATTGAGTAGGTATTTAAAGATTTGTTTTCTGTTGCTCCAGTATTGACCACCTGTATGTAATGTAGGGCAACTCAGTGCTTATGTTTGAATGGAGTATTAGAAGTGACCATTGCTTAGTTAAATCTAAGTGGTGTTTTTAATTCCAGGAGCAGTCATTTTCTAAAGTTCAAAAATTCTCATAGTCAATCTTTTTTTATTATTTTTTATTAAAAATTTCTGCCTCCTCCCCGCCTCTGCCTCCCATTTCCCTCCCCCTCCCCCACTCCCCTCCCCCTCCCTCTCCAGCCCAAAGAACAGTCAGGGTTCCCTGCCCTGTGAGAAGTACAAGGTCCTCCTCCCTCCATCCAGGTCTAGGAAGGTGAGCATCCAAACAGCCTAGACTCCCACAAAGCTAGTACATGCAGTAGGATCAAAACCCAGTGCCATTGTTCTTGGCTTCTCAGCAGCCCTTATTGTCCTCTGTGTTCAGAGAGTCTGGTTTTATCCCATGCTTTTTTAGACCCAGTCCAGCTGGCCTTGGTGAGCTCACAATAGATCAGTCCCACTGTCACAGTGGGTGGGTGTACCCCTCGAGGTCCTGACTTCCTTGCTCATGTTCTCCCTCCTTCTGCCCCTCATTTGGACCTTGGAAGCTCAGTCTGGTGCTCCAATGTGGGTCTCTGTCTCTATCTCCTTCCATCGCCAGATGAAGGTTTTATGATGATATGCAAGATATTCATCAGTATGACTATAGGATAGGGCCATTTCAGGCTCCCTCTCCTCAACTGCCCAAGGAACTAGCTGGGGAAATCTCCCTGGACACCTGGGAACCCCTCTAGGGTCAAGTCTCTTTCCAACTTTAAAATTGGCTCCCTTAATTAAGATATATACTTCCCTGCTCCCATATCTACCCTTCCTTTATCCCTACCATCCCATTCCCCCATGTTCTTCCCATCCTTCCCTTCTCACTTTTCAATCTTAAGCAATCTGAAAGAGGTGCCCAGAATTTTTCCTCAGACAATGGATGGGTGCTGAAAGAATTACCAATGTATATCTGAGATCTCTTACAGAAGACTAGCATGGGAGATTGGGTGTGTCAAAGAAAGTTTTAGTACTCATGGTCCTTAGTCATAGCATGGAGGTAGGCTAGAGTATGTCTAATATCTCCCTGAGGAGGGACGGTCCTTGGGTCTCTCGGGTTGATAGAGTTGATGGCATGAATCTAGTCTAGTATCTTTCTGTAAAGGGACTGCTGAAAGTGGAGGAAGAAGCATAAATCTAATGATTTTTGCATTCTACTTTTGCATCTTGCTATTTTGATAAATGAGTTCGTGAACTGTATTGGTGTGGGAGGTCCTTCTGTCTATGTGTTGCTTTTATTGGTTACTGAATAAAAAACTGCTTTGAGCCTATGGCAGGGGTAGAACAGAACTATGCTGGAAAAGCTATAGTGAGAAAGAGAAGGGCAGAATCAGAGAGAAGCCATGGAACCACTGCAGGAGACAGATGTACTGAAACTTTGCTGGTAGGTCATGACCTGTTGGTGATGCACAGCTTAATGGAGATGGGTTAAATTAAGATGTAAGAGTTAGACAATAAGAAGCTAAAGCTAATGGGCCAAACAGATTTAAATAATATGTGATTAATTCAGGGCTAAGTGGCCTCCATCAACACTGTAGAAATTTCACTGTGAAGATTTTGGGCCATTTATTTATATAAAATATCTTCTGTGGACAAGGATACTTTGACTTCTTTCTTTACTATTTGTACCCACTCTATCTTAATATTAAATAAATAATTTAAATAGGATCATAACATTCAATGTCATAGATGGAGTAATTTATAACTGAAAAGAGTCCAGGACCTGATCAATTCAGTAGAGAATTCAAAGATGACATAACATCAATATTTGCTAGATTATTCAGTTAATTAGAAAGTAAAGTAATATTTCCAAATTTTTACTACAAAACTAATATCAACCTGATATCAAAACTATACAAATATCCAAGGAAAGATAAAACTATGGATCAATCAGTATCATTGATGAACATAGATTCACAATTTTTCATTAAAATACTTGCAAACAGAATTCAAGAACACATCAATGTGATTGTATATCTTGAATAAGTAATTTAGCTTGTTCCTAGAGATGCAGGGATGATTCAATGTATGTAAGTCAATAACCGCAATCCACCACAAAAAAATAAAGAACAAAAATCATATGATTATGCCATTAGGTGCAGAATAGGCCATTAATAAAAATCCAACATCCCTTTATGTTTTGTTTTGGAGGATATAATCACACATCATATTATAATCATATTATATAATATATGTATATTTTCCAGTTATGTGTTATTAATCTAACTCTCAGTTTTACCCTCTGTTGCATGGAATACAATAATAGCATCTATTGCATTAATCTCTAAAGATTAAAAGGCACATTAATAACATCCTATGTAAGCCAGAGAGTTACACATTGGTAAGATTGTAGACAACAACAGCCACTGCATAGCAGAGCACTGGGTAAAGAACAATTTTTCCTAAAGATCCACATGGAAGGTCAGTGAGGCCACCATGTTGCCTTCCATCTACATCAGCTCTGTTCTGTTTTCAGTAATCTACTCTACCATGACGAACTCTAAAACTCTTATTAATGTGAAACTAAATTGTTACATGATTTTTGGAGTGAGGAGCTAGAAGGCACACTGTGTGAGATACTGTTAAAACACTTGGGCTAGAACAGGCACTTAGTTCATTTTTACTGAATAAATTAATAAATGGATGAAACTTGCTAGAGGATACAAAAAGATATCATTTTCTAGGTGGTGAATAACTCGCAGCATTTCACAAAGTATGTTTTTGTGTTTGTGTGTGGAAACAAAACGAATCTCTGTTTAAATGGGTAAAGCTGTGATTACGCGAAGTTAGAATATATCCCACACTGGAAACCTGAAATGGTGTGATATGAAAACAGAAAGTTCAATCAAAGAGTCCAAAGCAAAGAATGATAAAACTCTAAGCAGGCTTTCCTAAATAAGGGGCAATGGAATACCAATTTTGATGTGGAAATCATTATGAAAAGATATCTCATCAATAATATATTTAAAATACTGCGCATTTGTAACAAAAGCACACAGATTCATTTTCACTTGCAATTTATATATTTAAATTGATGCTTTAAAAATGATACTTTATATATTTATATCCATTGCATTTATGAATCAGAACATGCTATTTTAAAGATACTTTTATTTAATAGTACTAAGTTTTTCATTATGAGCAAATATTTAAGCCAGTGAAATATAAAATGCTCACTCATTCTTAATGGATTTGGAAAGTCAATGCATTCTTATCACTCTAATCACATCAAAAGCTGTATATTGAATCATTTGAAGTAACACAAAGTGGTTATATACTGAATTGAGATCACACTTGGGAACATGCAAAAACCATTCAGTTTTGTATGGACATTCACACAGAGAAAGTAGACATTTGACCATATGTAGTAATTGGGATATATAGACATACACCTATAAACTAGTGTCATTAAAATACACCCATAAACTGTCATTAAAAACCAATCTCTATACAATGAAGTTTAACAATCACAGATGATAATAAGATTATCTTGAACAAAAGCTAACAATAATACAGTTCAGTAAAATTTATTAATGGCATACTGAGAGGTGATTGTTTTAAATTACATTTATTTGGTAAAATTAGCCTTTACATTTTGTCCCATGAAACTATAAATTTTTATCTGCTTATTTTCATTTGCAATTCTAGCATTGTATTTTTTGATACTATAGCACTTCAAAAATATATAAAATTTATAAAAAATTTGTCCACTTAAAGGTTGTTTCATTATAAACAGAACTAAAAAAAGCTAAAAAAAAATACTAAACGCTTGTATATATGAAGATTGGAAGCCCACATAAAAAATATTATCAAAGTGCCATACAATTTTCTTGGTGTCTATAAAAACAAATTAGAACGTTAGAATGCCCTCGGAAGCTTTTCTAATCTAGACATAATTCTTTTCCAAATACCAAGTTAAAATGTGTGGGATATATTTGCCACTAAACCCTTCTGTTAGCATTGTACACACTAAATCACTTAATAGAGTCTGGCTTAGCCACTAAATGGAATTATTTATAACATCCTTGGAATATAATTATATGAGCCACACTTAACCATCTAGATATTTTCCTTTTTGTGGACAAGCTGCAATGGTATAGTGAAATATTTTGTTTATTTATATATTTGTCTTTCTCTATACAAAGAAAGAAAATAATCTTTATAAATTAGTCATGTTTTCTTTTAAATTTCAGAGTAAGGTCCATTCATAGCATATAAAACCAAATAATATCATTATTATTAATTTTCATAAAATTATACTGTAGGTACAGAAAATACATTCTTAAATGGCTAAGAAATCTCAAAGGTGAAACTCAGGCATTAACCCTTGCATGGCCCCATGTTAAATACAATTCCTTGAAGGAACTATAAAATTATAATTATTGAAGAGCATAGGTAATTAAAATTGTACATTTTGATTGAAAAATATCTGTAGTCCATTAAAATAGGGACTCTGGTTCAACTTCTTCAGTGAAGTTCTATACAGATGCCAAGTCTGCACTTTAATTAGAACAAAAGACCACTATCAACGTTAATGCAGCATAATCATTCATAATAATAATTGTATATTAATCTTTTGAATTTGCAGAACTATAGCAATGATATATGGCATGAGACAGACACCTGTGTGGCCTTTTCTGACTGACGTGGTACATATTAATTATACCTGAGGAAATAAAATCTGTCTTCTTCTGAGAAAAGCTACTTCTGGGCTTATTGGCTTAACCTATCAATGGAGAAAGATTGAATACTGTTAGGTTCTTTGTGTAGTCATTAACGATTTCCCTGTGCTTAGGCTGTCAATAGGTGGCTTGTGCTTTAATTTTTGACTGACTCCTAGAAATAAGAAGGCAGAACAACCCTGTGTTTCTTTGGCTTTGTAGAGTGGATTTTGGCTAAAAAGCTCAGTGTCACCATTTTGTTTATTGCAAGCTTTGTAACTGTATATCCAAAAATATAATATGACCAGAAATACTGCAACAGCAGGTCCTAAATATGCCTTAGTTTATTCCTTTGCTCTTAAAATCCTGATCCAGTTTGAAGATGAGATTATAAATGCCTTTAAGAAACAAGTCACCTCACAGTAAGCTGCACTTCAGGATTTTTAAAAAACCTCTCTATGCTAAAGGCACTGTTAGTGTACATATTTGAAGGGTAATGGAATGATATTACAGAATGAAAACTATTGGTGGTTAGCAGAAAGACTTGTGTTAAATAGATTAATCCTAAAACCACTATTCCATCAAGGCCATGTCTAATATAATTTCTAGAGTTTATCTAGAAAGAAAACACAGTGTATTTCTGAGTAAACATGGTGATGACCAGCAACATTCTACAATATAGTTTGAAATTCTTCAAATTTATGTCACTTCACATTCAAAATTCAATAAAGCAAATCCAGTCAACTGTACGGTAGTCACACTTAATAGAGTATTTGAACTCTGCAATGCTTTTTCAGATTTCAGAACAGCAAACTCTAATGAGCAATTTAAGATTGCCATTTAAACTCATGGAATATATCTGAATTTGCTTGTGTAGTGAGGCAAATATGTGCTTGTTTTCCTATTCCTAGGCTGATTTCTCAGTCCTGCATGGAAACAGGTTGGAGAGAAATTTGTTTAAATATGTGACACCTCTCCCCTTCTACTCAGCCAATGTATTGGCAGTTTAAAATAATTCCTTTCTATTAAGCAAATGTGCATGTCAGTAACACACTAAACCAACAATATGACAAAATATAATCCGCAGAGAAAGCTTAATTTTTGCAGGAATTAATTACATATAGTATGAAGTGTCTCAAAAGAACATTATTGGCTAAGTCTAACAATTTATCCTGAAAGTACTCATTTTTTTAAAAAAAAAATTGAGTCAGGATGCTAACTCACCACTAATAAGAGAGTAACATATTATTTGTGTTACACTTATCTTTCTAGCCAACAAGACTTCTACATGCTATGTAGTTATTTAATAAGTTTGTTGGCGTTTTGAGGTCTGATATATAGCCACAGACATATATGAAAGCACTTGTTTTTGCTGTTGTTTTATTTTGTTTTTTTCTTGGTGAATTGTATAGACATTTGGAGGAGGTGTTACAAGAGTAGTGCATTCTGGTTTAAAATTATAGCTTGAAGCCTAGTTTTCCTGGTATGATATAATTATGTGCTTAGATTTCATGGTTTCTCAACTTACACTGGCACAGCATTGTTGGGCTACAGCCATTGGGGATTATGTATGCTGCTTTTAGATATTTTACAATTACGGTGAAGTGGATCATACCAAAGCTACCGATGAACTACCTGAGGCTGATCATATTTTCTGTTTTGCCTGGTCTAAGGCATGCACATTGACATTACAGGGTCCTTCTGAGGAAAAAAAGTCAGCACAACATTTTTATTAACCACATATGTCTGAATATGTCTCATTAAACTTGTTTCTTTCTTCTTAAATGAATTGCTATATATAGTCAGGTAGAAAAATAAAACAAAAGTAAATCATGTCTAAACCAGTTCCTGCCATAGGTGTCATAGATGTTGGCTACATCTGACTTCTCTTTTACTGATAAAACAGGTCATCCTTTGTATTATTACATTTGGGGGCGGTATTTTGTTCATGTGTGAATATGTGCACAATGCTCCTGCAGATCAGGAGGGGGCATTGGATCCCTGAATGCTGGAATTTACAGGCATTTATGACTTGCCTAAAGTAGCAGCTGGAAACTGAATTCAGGTCCTCACAATTGAGTTTCAAGTGCTCCTACCACTGAATCGACTCTTCAGCTGCTTAATGGGGCTTTAATCATGGCATTTTCAGTCTTTGGGATCCTTCATCAATGTGATTTTTTTTTATATTTTCATGGGCTTTTAAGATATTTTACCAGGATATAGGATTGATACAGTTTAGAAACTTTTAAAATAGATAATTTTGAATCTGAGAATAGATATCCTGAAAACTCTTCCCCTAATTTCACATTTCAAAAAATACTAATTTAGACTGTTGATGTTCCCAACTAAGAGGTCGCTGTAATAAAATTTCACTCAGCCTCTTCCTGACTTCTGGTGTCACTTCTCAGACTTCATATGATGGGGCCAGACTGCCTGGGAATACTTTGTCAAGTATGATCAAAATGTGAGCTTGCCTAGGATTAAAATCATGATCCCAGTCCACAGCAGCATCGGACATGGTGACTAGTTACAAAGAATTCACTGAATAGGCCATCTATAACTCTTCTGGGAGACAGGACAGTGCACACTAGACAAGAAGATGAAAATCTCAGTGACGTTAGCCCCTCTCTGAATGGATGCTGATGTGTGTGCTTCTCCATCACCTGTCTCAGATACTACATCTGATAGGGATAGTGGTGATTTTACAATTGAGGCAGAATGCTCAACCTTAGTCTTGACTGTCTCTTAGGCTCTCTTTTCTCTCTAGTACTGGGACAATATCCCTGTATTTCCTGCTTGGACAGTTTCACAGCACATATTCTCCACATTTTCCTGGCAAATGGAACATCTATGATTTGTTATTTCCCGGGACCAATTATATATGAAGTACTTTGAGAAGTACTTGATACTTAGAAATCTCAATATCCATTAGAAAATACTACCGGTTTACATCCCACTCATCATTACCTTGTTCTGTACTTTATTCATTTGGGAGTTCAGGAGAAAGTTAACATGCTATGCATCTGAAAGAGTCTTGAGGTAAGCATGTCATAGCTGTAATACTATGTCACAAGGCTCAGGGCTCCCTTAAAACCAAAATGTGGAACAGAATCTTTAGAATTCATTGACATCTATTTTAAATGTAATTTTATCTTTTCGTTTGATCTTGTAAATGATCTAATAAAATATGCTACCAATGGGTTAACTGTGGTTTTCAAAGAATTAATACAATATATTTATCAGGAAGTAATACAGGACTTATATGTGATTAGCTTTTTCTATGTACAAAGTCTTTAAATAAATATCTAGAAAACAGTGATTTTCTGTTCTCCATACTTTTTTGAATTATTGTACTAAAACAATTTAGGATTTGATCTAAGATTATAATCTACAAAATCAAAAGTATTTTGTCATTCTTTGTTTTAAATTCAACTTCATACAAATAATTGCATTACATGATTCAGTGTTGAACACCCTTGACATAAGACTGATTCTCTGGCAATCTAAGCATTCTGTCACCCTTTTTCTGCTCGTCTCTGCAGACTATGGGAAAGAAGCAGGGCCAGGCAAGCAGTACTTAGACCCTTGTGGTGCCTTCCTATACACATTCAGCAGTGTGGCAAACATTCTCAAACAAGTATGTTCAACATAATTACATTAAGTAAGTACATTAAATATACTAAAAGGTAGTTTAATTTTCATATAAAAATGTTCATTCATAGGTACTTCAGATGAATATGTGTTCCTGACTGAATTATCTAGCATATTGTCCCAGTTATATGCTCTGAGCATACAATCATTACTAATGGTGGGAAGAGCTGCCCCTTATAAATCATTTAGTCAATGATGGTTAATTCTTTTCTCTCAACTCTAGCTTTCTTTTAAACTAACCTTACCTTATCCAAAAGAAGTAAAGTCCTAGACACACAAAGATAGTTGCAGCATTTTCCTTGCCATGTGTAATGCCAATCGTTTCAGGATTGAAATGTGTAGGGGATGTCATAAGAAATATTTTCATGATCTACTCTCAAAGGAAAACTGCATTACTCAGTATGAGAAGAATATTTTAAAACAAATGTGTTGACAGGATAAGGTAAAAGCTTTGCTTTTCCATCATCAGGAAGAATGTTTTTGTTTGAAGGGATATGGACTGTGGAGCTTCTGACTGATAATGCTCAAATACAAAGTCCATCTCCTACATAAGAGACAAAGGCTCTAAAGCACTTAAATTTTTGATGCCATAGTGACATACCTATTTGCTGTTTTTATCTTAGCCACTATGAAGGAGAATAAAGGGGGAGTGGTAAATTTTCTTCTTATATTTAGAATATTTGTGAAAAAAACAGACCTCTCTTTCATAGTAGGGCTTTTTTTTTGCCAGTAATTTAATACTGGCAAAAATAACACATGTATTTGATGATATTTTGGATTTTTAAAGAAAAACTGTGAGATTTTTCCAATATTGTTATACAGTATTCTGTTAAAATCACTTTATAGCAAAGGATTGTTTTGAAAGATGTAAGGAGGGACAGCCATGTGAGATGCCCTCCTGTAGCCTATTCCCTGCTTCTGTCATTCCATCAGAAACCACAGAAGGGACAGGAAGGAATGTGCTGTCCCTTGTCAATGTACATCACTGCTGAAATTCACATAGCATCAATTGAGGCAATTTAAGATTTTCAAAACGTGTAGCCTTAGGAAGAATTTGCATTTAAATTGCTCTCTCCAGTTTCTTGAGAGTTTCCCCCATGGAATGTTTATGGCTCTTTTTTCATTAGTACTTACAAAATTCAACTTCATAACCAGTGCATTACTACATCTAGTTGTGTCAAAAAGAGGAACTTCATTTTATAAAATAGAAACATTCAAAGTGGTTCTGAGTATCAATCCCTCATTCAAAATGCATTACTTCTTCATATTGAACAGTTCCTTGAACATTTGTCTGAAAACTTATCAAGTCTCCATGTCTAACATAGAAACTCAGTCACTGGAGATTTTATTAGAGAGAATTCTGGCATTCCTGCACATTCTGTCCACAGCAACAGTAATGCCAAGAATATCTTAACCCCCTCACAAGCTTTTTATTTACAAAAATACAGCATATTTCTCTGTAATAGATAAATCTTGGGTATTATTTCAATAATTGCTGTTATATACTAAAGTGGGAATATAAAAATATTTAAAATGTGCAAAATGTTCTTTCTTATGTACATTTAAAAATATGCCATATAATAGCTTTAAAATTGGGTAAAGTTTTTGATCACACACACACACACAAATACCTGGTCAATTTAGAGATTTTGTTTTTATACTTGTAAACAAGCTTTTTAAATGCTGTGTATTTTCTCAGTTCTTTTCAACCAAGACACTCTCAAACACATTCAATCCTGCTTTGAGGAAAACTTGAGCTGAATGGATGCTATTCAGCACATCGGACAGGGCCTCTTGAATGGTCTCATTTGAGGCCAGCGAACCGCACTGCTCCCAAGCCTCCTTGATGATGGAAAACTGGCTTGTCTTCCCATCAAGATGGTACAGGATGTTTCTAAAAAAAAGATGGAATACGTAAATGTTTTATGCACAACTATATTTTCATATCAAAACCTTATCAGGAATAATGTCTAAAAAATAACGAAGAAATTTTTTAAAATGCAGCATTGCTATTTTTCAACCTATAATGATTGAATGCACAGAGATAAAGTTCATTTGTAGAATCAAAAGTCATCAGGCAGTGTATGCTTCCTGATTGAAGCACACAATGCTATCTCATATCATAAAGGGATTTTTCAAAATTTTAAGCGAGACATTTGCAAAGCTTCTAGAGAAAATACATGAGGCAGAGCTATTAAATGATACCACATTGTATCTTAGCACATTATTGGCTATGGAAAAAATGAGTCAGAGCATTATATAACAAAAAGGAGAATTTGTAAAGCCTTAACCCACAGCAGAGACTTTCTAGATCTTAGCCTAACAATACATTGCACTAGACAATCCTTTGCTGCAGTAGCTGCCCCATGTACCATTGGCATCTGGGACTAGATATCTGTAGTTTCCTTCTGGTAATGGTTAATTTCTTGAGTTTACTTGCCACAATGTAAAATCACCTGGTAAGAGAGTTGTAATAAGGACTTATCTATTTCATGCTACTCTTTGGCCATGTCTATGGGAGGATTGTTTTCACTGCGTATACTGATAAGGGAATGCCCACTCTTCTGTGGGGCTCAGCATATGCTGATTTTGGTGCTTCAAGTTCTTGTCTTCTTGATGACTCAGTGCCAGATATTAATCTGTAATTCTAACATGAATCCTTTCTTCCCAGTGTTAGTTTTTGTGAGGGCAACAGTGCTAAAATTAGGACTGCTTTATTTTTAAGAAAAAATATCTTAGGACTTTCTCATAATATTACTAACAGAGTAAAAATGATTCCAACTGCAAATAAAGTGTTATGTGTGAATTTTGCTTTAAAATAATTTGAATGGAGAATGGAGACTGGGATTACAGACAGTATAGAAAGAATCAAATTGACTATTAGTTAATAGCTGCTGAACCTGAAAAATAGGATTACATTATTCTTCTTTCACATGAAGTTTATCTATAACATCTCTTTATAGTTTTGGATTGTGTATTAAACATTTTCTTTTTTTTTTTTTTTTGGATCAAAATTTTTTTTTTTTTTTTTTTTTAATTTTTTTTATTAATTAATTTATTTAATTATTAAAGATTTCTGCCTCTTCCCCGCCACCACCTCCCCTTCCCTCCCCCTCCCCCAATCAAGTCTTCCTTCCTCCTCAGCCCAAAGAGCAAGCAGGTTTCTCTGCCCTGTGGGAGGTCCAAGGACCACCCACCTCCATCCAGGTCTATTAAGGTGAGCATCCAAACTACCTGGGCTCCCACAAAGCCATTACGTGCAATAGGATCAAGAACCCATTGCCATTGTTCTTCAGTTCTCAGTAGTCCTCATTGTCCATTATGTTCAGCGAGACCGGTTTTGTCCCATGCTTTTTCAGTCCCCGGCCAGCTGGCCTTGGTGAGTTCCCGATAGAACATCCCCATTGCCTCAGTGTGTGGGTGCACCCCTCGCAGTCCTGAGTTCCTTGCTCATGCTCACTCTCCTTCTGTTCCTCCTTTGGATCGTGAGACTTCAGTCCAGTGCTCCAATGTTGGTCTCTGTCTCTGTCTTCTTTCATCGCCTGATAAGGTTAATATTCAGGGGGATGCTTATATGTTTTTCTTTGGGTTCACCTTCTTATTTAGCTTCTCTAGAATCACGAATTATAATCTCAATGTCCTTTATTTATGGCTAGAAACCAAATATGAGTGAGTACATCCCATGTTCCTCTTTTTGGGTCTGGCTTACCTCACTCAGGATAGTGTTTTCAATTTCCGTCCATTTGTATGCAAATTCAAGAAGTCATTGTTTTTTACTGCTGAGTAGTACTCTAATATGTATATATTCCATACTTTCTTCATCCATTCTTCCATTGAAGGACATCTAGGTTGTTTCCAGGTTCTGGCTATTACAAACAATGCTGCTATGAACATAGTTGAGCACATACTTTTGTTGTATGTTTGGGCATCTCTTGGGTATATTCCCAATAGTGGTATTGCTGGGTCGAGAGGTAGGTTGAACCCGACTTTCCTGAGAAACCGCCACACTGCTTTCCAAAGTGGTTGCACAAGTTTGCATTCCCACCAGCAATGGATGAGAGAGCCCCTTTCTCCACAACCTCTCCAGCAGAGGCTATCATTGGTGTTTTTGATTTTAGCCATTCTGACCGGTGTAAGATGGTATCTTAATGTTGTCTTGATTTGCATTTCCCTGATTGCTAAGGAAGTTGAGCACGATCTTAAGTGTCTTTTGGCCATTTGAACTTCTTCTGTTGAAAAGTCTCTGTTCAGCTCAGTGCCCCATTTTATAATTGGATTGATTAGCCTTTTACGGTCTAATTTCTTGAGTTCTTTGTATATTTTGGATATCAGACCTTTGTCAGTTGCGGGGTTGGTGAAGATCTTCTCCCAGTCAGTGGGTTGCCTTTCTGTCTTAGTGACAGTGTCCTTTGCTTTACAGAAGCTTCTCAGTCTCAGGAGGTCCCATTTATTCAATGATGTCCTTAGTGTTTGTGCTGCTGGGGTTATACGTAGGAAGTGTTCTCCTGTGCCCATGTGTTGTAGAGTACTTCCCACTTTCTCTTCTATCAGGTTCAGTGTGTTTGGACTGATATTGAGGTCTTTAATCCATTTGGACTTGAGTTTTGTGCATGGTGATAGATATGGATCTATTTTCATTCTTCTACAGATTGACTTCCAGTTCTGCCAGCACAATTTGTTGAAGATGCTCTCTTTTTTCCATTGTATACTTTTAGCTCCTTTATCGAAAATCAGGTGTTCATAGGTTTGTGGGCTAAAGTCAGGGTCTTCTATTCTATTCCATTGGTCAACTTCTCTGTTTTTATGCCAGTACCAAGCCGTTTTCAGTACTGTAGCTCTGTAATAGAGTTTGAAGTCAGGGATGGTAATGCCTCCAGACGATCCTTTATTGTATAAGATTGTTTTGGCTATCCTGGGTTTTTTGTTTTTCCATATAAAGTTGATTATTGTCTTCTCCAGATCTGTGAAGAATTTTGATGGGATTTTGATGGGGATTGCGTTGAATCTATAGATTGCTTTTGGTAGAATTGCCATTTTTACTATGTTGATCCTCCCAATCCAAGAGCAAGGGAGGTCCTTCCATTTTCTGGTGTCCTCTTCAATTTCTTTCTTCAAAGACTTAAAGTTCTTGCCAAATAGATCTTTCACTTCCTTGTTCAGAGTTACCCCAAGGTATTTTATGCTATTTGTGGCTATCGTGAAAGGTGATGCTTCTCTGATTTCCCTCTCTGCTTCCTTATCCTTAGTGTATAGGAAGGCAACTGATTTTTTGGAGTTGATTTTGTATCCTGCCACATTACCAAAGGTGTTTATCAGCTGTAGGAGTTCTTTGGTAGAGTTTTTGGGGTCGCTTATGTATACTATCATATCATCTGCAAATAATGAAAGCTTAACTTCTTCCTTTCCAATATGGATCCCCTTGATCCCCTTATGTTGTCTTATTGCTATTGCTAGAACTTCAAGCACTATATTGAGAGGTATGGAGAGAGTGGACAGCCTTGTGATGTTCCTGATTTTAGTGGGATGGCTTTGAGTTTTTCTCCATTTAATTTAATGTTAGCTGTCGGCTTGCTGTAAATAGCTTTTATTATATTTAGGTATGCCCCTTGTATCCCTAATCTCTCCAAGACCTTTATCATAAAGGAGTGTTGAATTTTGTCGAATGCTTTTTCAGCATCTAATGAAATGATCATATGTTTTTTTTCTTTCAGTTTATTTATATGGTTGATTACATTGATAGATTTGCGTATGTTGAACCAGCCCTGCATCTCTGGAATGAAGCCTACTTGATCATAATGGATAACTTTTCTAATGTGTTCTTGGATTCGGTTTGCCAGTATTTTATTGAGAATTTTTGCGTCGATGTTCATGAGTGAGATAGGCCTGTAATTCTCTTTCTTGGTTGGGTCTTTGTGTGGTTTTGGTATCAGGATAACTGTAGCTTCATAAAAGGAATTTGGCAATGACTCTTCTGTTTCTATATTGTGAATTACACTAAGAAGTATAGGTATTAGCTCTTCTTGGAAGTTCTGGTAGAATTCTGCATTGAAACCATCTGGCCCTGGGCTTTTTTTGGAAGGGAGATTTTTGATAACTGTTTCTAATTCTTCACGACTAACAGGTCTATTTAGATCGTTCACCTGGTCTTGGTTTAGGTTTGGTATATGGTACTTATCTAGAAAAGTGTCCATTTCTTTTGCATTTTCCAGTTTTGTGGCATACAGGCTTTTGTAGTAAGATCTAATGATTCTCTGAATTTCCTCTGTGTCTGTGGTTATGTCCCCCTTTTCATTTCTGATCTTATTTATTTGCGTGTTCTCTCTCTGTCGTTTAATTAGTTTGGATAGGGGTTTGTCAATCTTGTTGATTTTCTCCAAGAACCAACTTTTTGTTTCATTGATTCTTTGGACTGTTTTCTGTGTTTCTATTTTGTTGATTTCTGCCCTCAGTTTGATTATTTCCAGTCTTCTACTCCTCCTGGGCGCGTCTGCTTCTTTTTTTTCTAGAGCTTTCAGGTGTGCTGTTAAGTCCCCAATGTATGCTTTCTCCGTTTTCTTTAAGTGGGCACTTAGTGCTATGAACTTTCCTCTTAGCACTGCTTTCATCGTGTCCCATAGGTTTGAGTATGTTGTCTCTTTGTTTTCATTAAATTCAAGGAAGACTTTAATTTCTTTCTTAATTTCTTCCTTGACCCAGGTGTGGTTCAGTAGTTGACTGTTCAGTTTCCATGAGTTTGTCAGCTTTCTGGGGGTAGCTTTGTTGGTGGCTTCTAACTTTAATCCGTGGTGATCTGATAAGACACAGGTGGACACTGATATTTTTTTGTATCTGTGGAGGTTTCCTTTGTTTCCAAGTATGTGGTCAATTTTCGAGAAGGTTCCATGAGCTGCAGAGAAGAAGGTGTATTCTTTCCTATTTGGGTGGAGTGTTCTATAGATGTCTGTTAAGTCCATTTGATTCATTACCTCCAACAATTCTCTTAATTCTCTATTAGTTTTCTGTCTGATTGACCTGTCCATTGGTGAGAGAGGTGTGTTGAAGTCTCCTACTACTAGTGTGTGTGTGATTTGATGTCTGCCTTGAGTTTTAGCAATATTTCTTTTACATAAGTGGGTGCTTTTATATTAGGGGCATAGATATTCAGGATTGAGACTTCATCCTGCTGAATCGTTCCTGTTATGAGTATAAAGTGTCCCTCTCGATCTCTTCTGATTGATTTTAGTTTGAAGTCAGTTTTGTTAGAAATTAGTATGGCCACACCTGCTTTTTTCTTAGGACCATTTGCTTGAAAAACCTTTTCCCAACCCTTTACTCTGAGTAGATGCCTGTCTTTGTGGTTGAGATGAGTTTCTTGCAAACAGCAGACTGTTGGATCCTGTTTTCGTATCCAATCTCTTAGCCTGTGCCTTTTTATTGGTGAATTGAGACCATTAATATTAAGTGATATTAATGACCAGTGGTTGTTAACTCCAGTTATTCTTACTGCTTTTGGTAGAAGAGTTTGTGTGTCTCCCTTCTTTGAGTTGTGCTGTTGAAGGGTCGCTAGATGCCTGGGTTATTGTAGGCAGTGTTGGCAATGTTGGATTCGTTGGGTTGTGATTTTCCTTCTATTACTTTCTGTAGGGCTGGATTTGTGGCAACGTATTGTTTAAATTTGTTCTTATCCTGGAATGTCTTGTTTTCTCCATTGATAGTGAACGATAGCTTGGCTGGGTATAGTAGTTTGGGTTTGCATCCATGGTCTCTTAATTTCTGTAGTACCTCTATCCAGGACCTTCTGGCTTTCATGGTTTCCATAGAGAAGTCAGGTGTAAGTCTGATCGGTTTACCTTTATAAGTTACTTGGCCTTTTTCCTTTGCAGCTCTTAATATTCTTTCTTTAATCTGTATATTTTGTGTTTTGATTATTATATGGCGAGGGGACTTTTTTTTTTGATCCAGTCTGTTTGGTGTTCTGTATGCTTCTTGAATATTCAAAGGAATATCTTTCTTTATGTTGGGGAAGTTTTCTTCCATAATTTTGTTAAAAATGTTTTCTGGACCTTTGAGCTGTGCCTCTTCTCCTTCTTCTATCCCTATTATTCTTAGGTTTGGTCTTTTTATTGTGTCCCATATTTCCTGAATGTTTTGTGATGAGAATTTGTTGGTTTTGGTGTTTTCTTTGATCAGTCCGTTTATTTTCTCTATGTTGTCTTCAGAATCTGAGATTCTTTCTTCTATCTCTTGTATTCTATTGATTATGCTTGTTTCTGTAGTCTCTGCTCGTTGACCTATATTTGCCATATCCAGCTGGTCCTCAGTTTGTGTTTTCTTCCTTGCTTCCATTTCAGTTTTCAATTCTTGGATTGTTTCCATTACCTGTTTGATCGTTTTTTCTTGGCTTCCCAGGGTATCATTTACGTATTTACTCATTTCTTCAAACTTTTTGTTATACTTCTCATCCATTTCTATGAGGGCGTTTTTTACATGTTGTTTAAGGGACTCTATTGCTTTCAAAAAGTCAGTTTTTCCCTCTTCTCCTGTGTTAGGGTGTTCAAGTCCTTGTGTTGTAAGATCATTGGGTTCTGGTGTTTTCATGTTGTTTTTCAGATTGTTGGGTGGATTCTTGCCTTGGCGTCTGCCCATCTCCTCTTACCGATGCTATCTATTGGGTTTGATTTAATTGTAGCAGGGCAATCTGCTCTCAGTGCAGGCTTCACTGTTTCTTGCCTGCACTATCCTGCATCCAGTGCCTCTGCCGCCCGGGCCTGCCTGCCGGTGCCTCCACCGCCCGGAACTGTCTGTGCGCCGGTGCTTCCACCGCCTAGACCTGCCTGCCGGTGCCTCCGCCACCTGGGCCTGCCTGCGCGCCGGTGCTTCCGCCGCCTAGGCCTGCCTGCCGGGCCTGACTGCCGGTGCCTCCGCCACCCGGGCCTGCCTGCACGCTGGTGCCTCTGCCGCCCGGACTTGCCTGCCTGCTGGTGCCTCCGCCTCCCGGGCCTGCCTGCTCGCCGGTGCTTCCGCCGCCTAGGCCTGCCTGCCGATGCCTCCGCCGCCCGGGCCTGCCTGCGCGCCAGTGCTTCCCCCGCCTAGGCGTGCCTGCTTGTGCCTCCGCAACCCGGGCCTGCCTGCACGCCGGTGCCTCTGCCGCCCGGACTTGCCTGCGTGCTGGTGCCTCCGCCGCCCGGGCCTGCCTGCGCGCCAGTGCTTCCGCCGCCTAGGCGTGCCTGCTGGTGCCTCCGCCACCAGGACCTGCCTGCAGGTGCCTCCGCCGCCCGGAACTGTCTGTGCGCCGGTGCTTCCGCCGCCTAGGCCTGCCTGCCAGGCCTGCCTGCCGGTGCCTCCACCACCCGGAACTGTCTGTGCGCCGGTGCTTCCGCCGCCTAGGCCTGCCTGCCGGTGCCTCCGCCACCTGGGCCTGCCTGCGCGCCGGTGCTTCCGCTGCCTAGGCCCGGTGCCTCCGCCACCCGGGCCTGCCTGCACGCTGGTGCCTCTGCCGCCCCTAAACATTTTCTTATAGTCTAGACAGATGTCTAAGAAAAAGAAATTGAGTATGGTAAGGCTAACAGTCCTTCATTCATTAATAGATAGAAGTATTTAGTCAGAAAGCTACAATGTTTTACATAGCTTGACATTGGAATTTTGTATAACAGAGGTGTGGGACTAGAGTGAGCTACAACTGCAGGCCTTTTATACCAAGAAAAGTAGACTAAGCTCGTTGTTTGCAAGAAGAAGTCAATGCAAGTTTCTAAACATAAGAGAATGGGGATAGATTTTATTTTTTAAATCAACACTGGAGAATAAGAGACCACTTAGATAGAAAAGTGTTGAAATCACATGTTGACAATAGTTGAGTTTGAGAAATTAGAGAGATGGCTATTGCTTGGTATTTCTTTATAGTTCTCCTAGCCATTAAGTTCACAGCAATAAATAAAGGTCTAGATTGCTACTTCCTTCTTTGTCCATGGTTCTGTTTCCACTTTCTGGAACTTCCAACTATGTATTTGTAGTGGATACTGAGCATAGAATTCTGCCTAATCTCACAAAAACAAAAACAAAACAAAAAAACAAGAACACCCAAATCATCTTTTCCTGGCTTGGCCAGTTATTTTTACTGACCATACCTTCTTCTTTCTGTTCTATTGCTTGGTCATATTCTCCAAGGATTTATTAGAATGTTGCTACCTTATACTTCATGTTGAAGAATATTAATACTCTGCTAGGGCTGACTCTTCATGGTGAGAATTTCGCTACTCTATGTCTTAGTTAGGATTTCTATAGCTGTGATAAAATGCCATGACCAAAAGCAACTTGGGCAATAAAGGATTTATTTCATTTAAAATTCTATATTGTGGTCCATCATTGAAGGAAGTCTGGTCAGTAACCTGAAGGTAGAAACTGAAGCAGAGGCCATGAAAGAATGTTGCTTTCTAATGTAATGGCCATGGTTTGTGCAGCCTGGATTCTAACAGCGTCCAAGAGCATCCAAGGCACTACCCACAGTTAGCTGGACCTTCCCATATCAACCAGCCAAGAAAATGTACAATAGACAGGATTGCCTACAGGCCTGTCCTATGGAGGCATTTTCCTGATTTATATTCTCTGTTCCCAGATGAGCTTACTTGAATCAGATGGAATAAGAACTATCTAGCACAGGAGGATTTCAGTCTTGGTGGCTTGACTTGTCTAAATGCTTATTAGTCATGAAGCAAAGGATGCTACTGTCAGTCAATTCCTTTTAATTTTAAACTTTAAGAGACTAACGTATAGAGATAGTTCAGTGGATTATGAGTACACAATATCCTTGCATTAAAAGCTTATTGTCACAATCTGTTTGACAACTCTGTCCTCAGGATTTGAGGAATCTCTATGCGGTTTCTAAAGTGGCCAGAGTAATTTATATTACCCAAAGCTGCAAAGAAACCTTCTTTTTCCCCTCTTCTCAGTATCTGTGGTTTATTTTATTTTTAAATTAGTTGACAAAGTGAAAAAAAGATTTCCATATCAGAAATACATATTTTGTTTTGGGATGATTTCTTCCTCCCTAGCACTCATCCCCTTCTTTACTGCCCTTTTTTCTGCCCTGTGTTTCTCCATTCTACTCTATGGTCCTTTTTCTTACTTCCTTTGAAGCCCCCCCCCCCTTTTTTTCACTACAATGAATGTTTTTCTTGTCTTTACTTATATTTAGTCCCACCTAGATCCATATAGTTTAGTTCACAGTTGCAGGTTATGGTCTGCATGTGGTATAGTAAATATGGCATTTGTTGTTCTGGGCCCGGAATGCTTCACTTAATACAATATTTTCTATTCCCATCCATTTTCTTACAAATTCCTTGATTTCTTGTCTATCTATTGTGCATTCAAGTGCTATTGTACCAATGTGTCACATTTTTCTATCTATTTATTCTTTAATAAGTGTCCTGGATGATTCTGTATCCTTGCTATTTTTAAAAGGATATTGGTAAAAACAGAAGTTAAAGTACCTCTGTGTGAGTGTGTACAGACTTTGGGCATATCTCCAATGGATTTATAGCTGGGCCATCTGGCAATTTTGCTTAGTTTGCTTTGTTGTTTGAGACACCTTACACTGGACTTCACTAGTTTAAATATCTCCTTGTATTACCTTTTCTCCTCATCTCACCAGAATCCATGCTATTGTTTTTTTTTTTCTTTTAAACAATGGCTATTTAAAATAAAATGACACAGAAACTCACTGAGCATTTAACAAAATATTTGCTGGCCATCTCTGTTTCATCTTTTAAGAACTGTCTGTGCATATCATTGACTCATTTGTTCATTATGTATGCCTATATATTTTGCAGTTCATTGTATATCTTAGATATTAACCCTTTAACTAAAGTATAGTTAATATTTTCTCCCATTCTATAAGCAGTAGACAGATAATTTTGTTATGTAAAGACTTTTAATTTAATGTAATTTTATTAGAAAATTCTCAGAGCTCTTTCCTTACTGTTGTTTAATTCAATAATGTGTAACCTTTAATATTAACCAAAACATTTCTCAATTCTGACACTCTTGTTTGATGAATGAGACTCTCCGCTTTGTTTTAATTTGTGTTTCCCTGCTGGGGAAGTATTTTGAATATTTTCCCATTTGTACTTCATCTTGTGAAAACTATCTTTCTTTCATTACCACTTTCATTAATCTGATTATATAATTTCTTGGTATTGATTATATTTGTGTGTAGGCCATGAAAGTAGACACACAGAACTTAGAGAACAAGTGGGATTAATGGGAAAGAAGAAGATAGGAGGATGAAGCAGTTAATATGCAAAATACTAGAATAAAATATCTTTATGAGTTACATCACTATTTACAACCCAAGTTCAGCAGTTAAAAAGACAAGAGAAAAATGATTTGAGTGGAAAACAACCCCACGTTCAAAAACTTCAGTTATTATGTCCTTTTGAAACAAACTTGGCATAATATTAGTTAACTAGAACAGTGCAATTGAATTCAAAACTAAATTTTTACACATGCCAACTATTTCCTAGATAGGACTTAGATGAACGCTACAGAGTGGCAAATGTACTGTGAGACATGATCTGGCAAGAGCTCACCTAGAGGACAAGGTCTCTACATCTCCCCTAAGAACAGAGGAGCAGCACAAACTACCTTTGCCACTGGTACAATGCCCCTGACTCATTTCCTAGCCTAGTGGCCTGAAATGCATATTTTCCCACATTGGCTACAGATTTTTACTACAGATGAAAATCATGTTATGTAGTCATGTTCAGAAAATATGATTGTGAGTCTTAATTCAACCCCAAGACACATCAATTCCCTTAGTGTAAGATGGAAAAGTGGATATATCTCTAGTAGTAGTAAACCCTCTACATGGAAATTTATCTTTTTTCCCACAGTATTTTATAAACTTAAGGTAATTAAAAAAATACCATGTGGTGGTGGTGAACGCCTTTGAATCCAGCACTCAGGAAGACAGTCAGGCTGTGTGAGCTCGAGCCAACCTGGTCTACAGAGTGAGTTGCAGGACAACCACCAAATTCCATTCCGTGGCCCCAGAACCTTATAGCCATATGATAATGCGAAAATGCATTAAATACAACTTCAGAAGTTCCCATAGTCTATAACAGTCTCAAATTTAGGCTTATTTAAAAGGCTAAAGGTCAAAGTTTCTTCTGAGATTCATACAATCTCTAATCTCCAATAAAATCAAAAAAAAGCAGATCACATACTTTTAACATATAATGGGACAGGATATGCATTACCTTCCCAAAACATAGGAAAAGAAGCAGAGTGAAGACATACTGTACCAAAGCAAACCCAAAACCATCAGGGAAAGGCCCAAACTCTGAATCTCCATTTCTGATATCTAAGTGCTTTTCAGACCTCCAACTGCTTTGAGCTTTGTAGTTTGCAACCTACTTCTTTATCTTGGGCTGGTTCCACTCCGTGCTAACAGCTCTTCTTGGCAGGTATTCCACGACTCTTGCATCTCCAATATCTTGTGGTTCCCTAGGCAATCCAAATTTCATTTTCACAGCTTCACACAATGGCCTATGTAAGGCCTTCATGCAGGGACACCCCTGACACATGTTTAGCAACAGGGACTTTTCTTAGTTACAAAGAAAGATTCCATAACCCCTTTATTCTAGCCTCTACTGTAAAGCCAGAACCATGTGGCTGAAGATGCCTAGTTATGCTGCTTCCTGGGGCTGGAATATGGTCCCGTTGTTTATTATATTTTCAACAGCTTTCTGTTTTCAATAGTTTCCTTCACTGCCTAAGTTTGGCTGTCCTAAAACTCAGTCTGTAGACCAGACTGATCTTAAACTTAGGGATTCGACTTTTCTGGTACTAAAGACATGTATCACCAGGCCTGGACTTAAGCTTTTCTTGAATTCATTTTCACAATTAGGAAGCTTAGTTTGGTGGGATCTCTCCCTGAGGTCAGCAATTCCTTTATTCCATTTCTTTTTCTGTTTATCTCCTTGAACATTGATTTGACTTAGCTCCATTCCATTTCCTGGTACTCCTTTTCTCCTCAAATTTTGCATTTTGTATTTTTATTTGCTCATCTTGGTTTTTTTCATTATAAATCTTCATTAGAGCAATGACCACATGGAAGAATCTATACTAGGCTGTTTTGAAATTTCCTTTGTTAAGGGAATTAAAACAAAGCTCTTCACTTTAGCCTCAAACAGACCTTTCAGCCAAGGGCAAAAGCAGCCACATTCTTCATTACAATATCACAAGAATTATCTGTAGGCCACATACAAAAATTCTTTTCCTCCAAAAGCTTTCAAGCCAGGCCCCACAACTCAAATCACCATCAGCAACAATCTTCAATATTCCTATTGGTATGGCTCATTAAGCAATGTTTAAAGCATTCCAATGCTTTCCTAACACAAAGTACCACAAGTCCAAATTCATATGAACAAAAACATGATCATGTATGTCACAAAAATACCCCAGTCCCTGGTACAAGTTATGTCTTAGTTAGGGTTTCTATTGCTGTGAAGGGACATCATAACTATGCAATTATTATATTTAATTGGGGCTGGCTTGCAGATTCAGAGATTTAGTTGATGATCTTCATGTTGGCATGCTGGCAGAAATGGTGCAGGGGAGCTGAAAGTTCTACATCTTGATGTGTAACAGCAAAAATAACTGTGTGCCATAGTGAGTAAAGTGAGCATATGAGATCTCACAACCCACTCCTATAAAACATATTTTCTACAGCAAGGCCATAGCTACTCTGACAAAACCACAGCTAATAATTTTGTAACCCCTATGGGGGCCATTTTCCCTCAAACCACCACACCAAACCTTTTAACAAACTGCAGAATAAGATTGTAAACCTGTCTACCATTATAGGTTAATAAATGCTTGAGGTTTTAAATATGTGCTGATTGATTAATATACTATACACATATCAAATAATTATACTGCCCTGCTTGTGTGTGTGTATGTGTGTATGAGTGCGTGTGTGTGTGTGTAATTTTGGGCACATTGTGGGAGACAATTGCATATGCCGCAATGCAAACAATAGATGAGAGGACAACTTGTGGGAGTCAATGCTGTTCTTCCACTTTATGTGTTCTACAGATCAATCTTAGGTCACTGGGCTTCCACTGAACTGTCAGTCAAGCCCAATACCGAGTGATTTAAAAGTTTGTAAAATTAAAACAGAAACATAAGAATTAGTGAAGCAGCTTAATTGAGATCCCTTAAAGAATAATTTTCTTAGCTAAAACTGACATTTATGGGGGGAAAATAACCAAATAATGCAGAAATCAAGACAAATTAAGAAATATTTAGCACAGAAATGAAGTTTCCTAGGACAGTCTCATGTATTATCTCTTGCATGATAGAGTCTATAAAATCTTGACAGTTTCACCATAACGTAGTTATTTGTGAAAGACAATTAAAAAAGGAGTGTGATCTTTTCATCAGTATACTCACAAATCATAATGAAACCAATAATGCAGCAGACAAAAACATGCATATTTATGTTTTATAAGAAAAACTGTTTAATAATCCTTTCATTTAAAAGACAAAGTTAAATGGATTTGCTTCAAACATAATGATCAATACTGCTTTGTATGAAACTTGTGCTACATCTCAAAAACAAATTTAGTAGAATAAAAAAATCATATTGCATAATATTTACCACTGTCAATTCTCTCCTTTTAGCTTCATCTTTAATCATGAATGATTTCATTCAAACAAATTTCCAGAATCTAAGAGTGCAGAAGACATTTTCCAGAAGCTATTAGCAAATATTTTCCATTCTTACAGATCATGTGATTTATCTTAAGAAACATGCTGTCATACAACATAATATAAAGCAATGAACATATACTCTACAAAGAATGTTCATGTCTAAATCACCATAAATACAAGTACTTTAATTAGTTCTTAACATTAGAAAACAGTACATGAATTTTTCCAAGGCCAATGCAATGGAGTCTGAAGAATGCCTTTCCTAACTAGTGAGAATGCACACCTGCCTTCATAGTGACTGTAAACACTCTATGTATAGAGTCTGAAGATCACCTTTCCTAACTCGAGAATGCACACCTACCTTCATAGTGGCTGTAAAAATGCCATGTATGGGGTCTGAAGAAGGCCTTTCCTAACTAGAGAATGCACACTTGCCTTTATAGTGTCTGCAGACATGCCATATATGGGGTCTGAAGAATGCCTTTACTAACAAGTGAGAATGCACACCTGCCTTCATAGTGACTGTAAACACCCATGTAGGGAGTCTGAAGATTGCCTTTCCTAACTAGAGAATGCACACCTATCTTCATAGTGGCTGTAAAAATGCCATGTATGGGGTCTGAAGAATGCCTTTACTAACTAGTGAGAATGCACACCTGCCTTCTTAGTGACTCTAAACATGGCATGTGAACAGATATCATTGTTTTGGTTTATGAAATTCCACATTTTCCATACATTATGTGATTCAAGTAGAAAACTTGCAGCAAGCTATTATATAAGATAAATATTCACATCCATTTCTACTTAAACTGGATACAAATAAGAACAAAACTCCAGAAACTGAGATTCCAGCTGAATATAAGTGACAAGTACTCTTTCATCTTAATTTGAAGGAAAACCTTCAACTTGGGTAGTTACTAATGTAAGCTGAAGTTTATCTCTGCTATAATAACAGAATATATCTTCACTTTATTACCTAACTTGAAGAACAAACTGGGAATAAACAATCTTATATTTTCTTTCTAAAGATTATTTCTCTAGTCACTTTCAAAACTAGCTAATAGTTTCCAGTTTTTGTGTATAGACAGTACTTAGATTCCTGCTTGCATAACAAATTTATGTATCTGCATTTTTTTCTGAAAAAGTTAACATTTTATCATTTTTCTTTATAGTTTAAAGGTTTGAAAAACCTGTCAGAAGCCTCAAACATCCTTCATTCCCAATCATAAACCAAATACACTTCAGATTAAGTAAGACTGAAAATCAACTCATAGCCTATTTAAAAAGTCACACATAGATTATGAGGACAAGAAGAGTAGAAGAAAATGGAAAATGTTTGTGCAGAAAGTATCCATGGAAGCTGTAGTGTGAAACTATATTGATAAAGGCACTCATTGCGTGACTCACTGTGTCACACTACAGCTTCCATGGTGAGATTTAAGCTTTCTATTTTTTTCTTTTTTCTATTAAATGTTATTTTGTTTTATTCTGGGGGAAGGGTGGGATCAGGAAGCATGATGTGAAAGACACACAAAAAAAAATAAAACCAAAATTAAAAATCAAGTAAAATAAATGCAATTTATATAATTCTGCTGAAATCCTCCCTACACACACAAAGACTTCTAAAAGGAACATGTAATGCATTATTGATGGCACTAATGAAATTACAACACACATCACTCATGGGTCTGCTTCAATGGCATGTCATGGTGACCAGAAGAGAGTTGTACCAAATCTGAAACACAATTAATAACTCTTGGCAGTATAAGTGGAGGGGATGAATATTTCAACAGATAAATATATTCCATTCAACTTATGAAAATGAAAACATTGGTAAAAATGTTTTATCTTGGTAAAAATAGTTTATCTTCCAAAATAAGTAAATGAGCATGAAATGACACCCACTATAAACCTGAATTAACATTCATTGTACTATGTGCTGGCAAACTTCTAAATTAAATCAAACTAAACAATATGTTTTGAGAACTGACTGGCTGTGCATGCTACATCCAGAAATGATGTGTAGTTCAACTGTATGCAGTGGTTTCTAATTCTTTCTTTGACTACACTAACTGCTCTCCATCATCAAGACCAGGTCACTCTATTTATATTGGCATTCAAAACGATGATTGTATATGGATACTATGTCTACAAGAATTCACAAAATATGTAGCTATACTACAAAAATAGCTTTTAAGATATATTGAAGTTGCTATTATCTAAAATTCCAATGGTGATGTAGGATGTCCTTCTGTATGCTATGAATATGTTATATTATCATTGCTTAATAAAGAAGATGATTTGACCATTAGCCAAGCAGAATTGAGCCAGGTGGGAAGTTCAAGCAAAGATACAGGAAAAAAAGGAGGAGTCTGAGAGATGTCGGCTACCACCAGAGAAGCAAGATGTCAGGTAACAAGCCATGAGCCTCAAGGTAAGATATAAAATAATACAAATGGGTTGATTTAAGTGGTAAGAGCTAGTTAATAATAAGATTGAGCTCAAAGTTCAAAAAGTTTGTAATTAATAATTAGCCTCTGAATGGTTAATTGGAAACTGGCATGTGGAAGAGAAACTTCTAGCTATATCAGGGTAATAATTAAAGCAATTATTAATACTATCCAACCAGAGATCATTCATTAGACAGTCAAAAAAATGTGTGTAAAGAAACATAGACATTCTGTACTGGGATCCAGATTAGTGGCACTGTAGGTGCTGAGTGTATCCCTGGCTCTGGGGCCAATCCCCAGTAGCAAGACCAAAACAAAACAATATAAAATATAGCAAAACAAAATGTTATAATTAATTTATTCCATGCATGTAGCTCCCTTTAAAAATTTATTTCTGAATTATAAGATGTAAGATCCATTTCACCATTTGAACTCACAAATCTAGTCTAACTTTAGTATTTGCTTTTTCAAATGAAATATGCACACATAACATGCCAAGATCTCACCATTTTCAGCATGTTTTTTTTTTTTCTCCCAAACTGTCATGCACTCAGTATTAGATTAGGTCACTTACGAGACAAACACTGGGTCACAGAAGTTATGATCATCTGAGTTCTGTAAGAAGTGAGCTTCAGACAGCTGGGCAGCAGGAATACTGGGTATATTTATAAACCAAGACATTCATAGCTCAGTGTGGTTTTGTAAGCATTGCACACCTGAGTCTTGCCTGGATAGCTGGACTAGGGAATTATAAGTGAAACAAATGGCTATTGTTTTAAGACACTAAATCTTGGGGATGATTTTCAAGAGGTCATTTGGGCAGATTTTTAGGGATTGTTTTTCCTGTGAGACTTGGCAGGGTGTAGTTGACATAGAAATCCATTTCCTATTTTTTCTTAATAAAGCAACAGAATATGATGAGATTTATTAGTAATGTTTTAAATGACCAATTTAACTTAGATTGTCAGAAAATCAAGACCCTTATTTTGAAGTGTATGTTACAAAGCTCTATTACCTCTGTTGATTCCTAAAAGTCTGTTCATATGTTGCCAAGTAGGGTTTTACTTCAAACAAGAAAGCAAAGCCTGGTCTACAGAGCTAGTTCCAGGACAGGATCCAAAGCCACAGAGAAACCCTGTCTCGAAAAATCAAATAAATAAATAAATAAATAAATAAATAAATAAATAAATAAATAAATACCATGATGGACTGAGTGCTTAGATTCTATCCAAAATCCTAATCTCTCTGATGTGTTAGCAAGAGGGAGTGTTTTATTTTAAAATGAATTTGAATGAGTGGACCCCATGGTGGGAGGAGGATTTGTACAATAGAAAGAAAGACCACTGCAGCTTTTCTCTATTGTGCCAGGATTTTGGAAAGAAGGCAGTCACTTGTACAAAATAAATGGATCACCATTAGAAACCTGGTGTGCTGGTAAACTGATCTGGGACTTCTAAACATATCTAGAATTGTGAAAAAGAAGTACTTGTTGCCAATCCACAGTCTCACCTAAGAAAATCATCAAAGTCTACAAGAATGGATTATCTTGCTAAGTTATAGCCCAGGAGATAGATTAAAAGTATCTTGTTTCTATTGTAATTAAATGCAAAATATGCTAGAGATACAATTGTGATCTATGTAGTGATAGTCAAGATATTTCAATACAGCTGACTACCTCATTTTTAATGTGGTTTACTCAAAGAATGTCCTACATGTGAACAAGGAAGAGTCCCTCCATAACAGAACTTGTGTTGTCAACAGAGATAAACTTGTGTCTGCACAAAAGAATCTTCTATGAATCCAAATGGGGAGACAGAGGTTAGACAAAACATTTAGTCATTTCTTCAGAATCCATACTTGGACTAGAAGCTGAAGCTTTTGAACATTCTTATTGTTCTCCTGTCATTAGTCATGCGTTTTTACTCTCATTTTTACCTCTGCAATTCTCATTCCATCTTACATGCAACTGTGTAGATTTACAACCTAAAGGTCAAGATTAACATAACTACATTACTTTCTTATTTGGAACCTTCTATATATTCCCATTTTCATCACATATGTAAGACCTGGAAGTCTCTGCAATGGCTAATATTGACTGCAAACTTAGCAGGATCTAGAACCTTTAGGTGACAAGACTCTTTGAAAAGCCCATAAAGTAGTTTATGGATTAGATTACCCTGTGATCATAGAGAGCACCAGGGAGCCATACCAGAGCCAAGACAGGATTCTAATAGCCCGTACCAGGAACCAGGTCTTAGTTTTGGTTTACTGGTGATGGCTGGAGTTTAGCAAGTAGTTCTCAGGTAGTGTGGGATATGAATAAATAAACTGCTTTGGGCCTATAGAAGAGCTATAGGGGAACAGAGCTAAGTGGGGACAGCTAAGCTGAATGCTGGGAGAAAGAAGGTGGAGTCAGGGAGAAGCTATGCAGCCACTGCCAGTGACAGACATTCTAAAACCTTACTGGTAGACCACGAGCCTTTTGACAAAATATAACATAATGGAGATGGTTTAATTCTAGATGTAAGAGCTAGCTAGCAATACACTTAAGTAATTGGCCAAGCAGTGATTTAATTAATACAGCTTCTGTGTAATTATTACAGGGCACAGCAGTTGGGAATGAACTAGGTGGCCTCCTTTCTACAAATTGGCACCCACGTGGCCAACAAAAATTCACTTAAAAATTCACATAGTCCAACATGGCGGAGCTGCTTGAGCTACTGAGAGCCATGCACGCTATCCCACTTCCAGGCACACAGCCAGTCCATGTTGATATCAAGGAAGGCACAGTAAGCTTCTCACAAACCCCATCCAAATGCTCAGACTTCCAAAAGGGCCAGAGGTTCACACTGGCACCACTGAGAGGGTTTGGAAAGAAATTCTAGACACAAAAATACAGAGCTTAGCACAGCTTCTTGCTGTTGCTGTCAGTGTGTAGCAGCTCATTTACAAGAGGTTATCCTGACTCAGCAGTAGCAAAAAAAAAAAAAAAAAAAAAAAAAAAAAAAAAAGAATAACATCATATTGAAATACAGGCTTTCTGGGCCATGCTGGCCCTTTTGGAAGTCAGAGCATTTGGATGGGGTTTGTGAGAAGCTTACTGTGCCTTTCTTGATATGAACATGGACTGGCTGTGTGCCTGGAAGTGGGGTAGTGTGCATGGCTCTCAGAGGCTCAAGCAGCTCCGCCATGTTGAACTATGTGAAGCAAGCAGAAAGTACTGTATATACTCTAGTAATGGTGCAGCTTAAGTTTTTAAGAAGCATTTAGCATTTTAAGAAACACTCCTGGACAGTAAAGAATTGCAGATACACACGAGGACACTTTCAGACATAAAAGACCTCGAAATATGTCATAGTGTTGGATAAATGTACAAAGGCTTGGGAGAAAGAAGAAAAAGAATATAAACAGTTATTAAAAGAAGTAAATGGTATTTTAAAATGGTAGTCTTTAAAGAGACAGTATAGACAGTCATAGATTAAAAGGAGTAAAAAAAATAAGCCATGTTAAAATAGAAAATTCACAGAAAGTCTAAAATATATATATTATATATTACATACAATAATATATATTAATAATACATATCAAATATATATTATTGTATATATTATATACTAATATGATATTAATAATATATTATATATATATATATTATTGTGTTTTCTCTGAGGCAAAGAAATGCCAGACTGTAGAAAGCCCAATGACTGAATCACTTAGCAAACAGTTGTTGTTAAAGGTCATTGTCCAACCATATAGGTTTGCCTGTCAACCATTTTAAAGGTAGGACCATTGGTGCCTTCAGAAGATCAATAGCTGTCTACACTTTTCTTGTACAACCTGAAAGATCAGTGACTGACTGTTCGTTATAAAACTTTGTAATATTTTTCAATCTTGGGAGATTTCCATACCAATAGCTTTACTCCATTGTCCAGTAATCTTAGGCTCTTCTCTGAAACAAGTACTCCATTGCAATTGTGGAACAAACATCTTTAACAAATTCTATCCAGTTTTTAGGTATAATTCTATTACAATCTGACCACGAGTTTAACATTTGCTTCACATAAGGTGAATGCATGCTATATGAGACTATTGCTTCTTTGAATCTCAGTAAATCTAACATTGACACAGATGTCCAGTAGGTTATAATGAGTCTCTACCATTTGACAATTCCTGTAGGATTACTGTATATATTAAGGTTGGTTATTGGAAAACCTTAAGGTATTCTTCTCTATACTTATAATGCAATGATGAAATTAGTTCTCCATTAAATTCCTATCTGAATTTGAGTATCTCTTTTTTGCTTTTTTAGGTTTTTCTAAGGCCTGTAACCTAGTACTCAAATTAACCAACATTTTGGTGATATAAAAAATGATAATGCCAAAAATGTTTACTACTGACATTACATGAATCCCATCTAAATTAGTTATCCTCCTATTTAATCATTCTGTTTTTAAACTGTCTAGCATATTATCATACAGAAACACAAATCCCTCCAATGTAATGCTGTTTTCCAGTTTTTATTGTGGGAAGAATCTTTCTTTTTTAATTAATTTCTCTGTTTAAGAATTAGTCACTGACGTTGATAAAGATATGAGGTTTATTGTTGCTGAATAGATCAGTAAAATCTTGACTGTATTTCAAGGCAGCTACACCGTAAGGCAGCACCCTGAGAAGGCATTTCAGGTAGAACTTGCCAGGAGAGGATAAAGAAAAGTATAACCTATAGACAGTGATTCCAGTCATGCATATCTCCAGCCTGAGATTATTTGAGCCTAGCTCATGTGACTGTTATTTTAGACTGAGTTAAAACTTAAAACACCATGACCAAAAGAAATTGATGGTGGAGGTGGATTTATTTCTTCCCAAGGTTTGTTATAGATCATATAGGGATATCAGGGCAGAAACCACGTATTGGTTAGAATGAGAATGGATAAAACTCATACAAACTCACATATTTAAACACTTTGCCTGCAAACAAAGATATGTCAGAAGGATGTTTTGAATGAGGTGCACCACTGATGGCTATTTTACAGCTTCAAAAAACTCTCACTGTTCACCTAACTCCCACCACCATTGCCACCACCCGCCACAAACAAATTTTTCCTGCTGCCATAGCTTTTCTCTACTGGCATGAATTCTAGCACTTAAACCATTAACACAATCAGACGCTTTCTAATAAAAGTTGCTTTGGTCATAGTGTTTTGTCACAGCAACAGAAAAGTAACCAAGACATATCTTTAGGCAAAAACTGATATAGAAGCCATGGAACAGCAGCACTTATGGTTTGTTCTCCACAGCTTGCTCAGCCTGCTTTCTTTCAGCACCTAGGGCTGCAAGCCTGGGATCAATACTGTTTATAGTGAGTTGAAGTTTCCCTCATTAATCATCAATCAACCAAAGGGTTGCCCATGGGCAAATCTGATAGAGGCTTTTTTTTTTCAATTATGGTTCTCTCTTCTAAAATGTATCTAGCTTGTGTCAAGTTGATATAAAACTAGCCATCATGCCTAAAACTAGCCATCATGCCTATCTTGTAATGCACGTACAAGTATCTGAATATTTTTTTCATATTGTGTGGGGAAAGACAGAACATGCTTGCCCACTGTATTTCAGAGGAATTCCTTTATACCAGAAAATTCTAAATCTAGACATTGACAGTCATCTTAAAATAGCAACCCACAGATCTTCTGCATTATATTTCAATAAAGTTCTTTAGGGAATTGTCCTTTATATTACCCATCTAATACACAGTACTTTTCTGGCTTAGGTTCAATGTTAGTAGTACTCTAAAATATTCTAGAAGAGGCTATTAACTTTAATAGGCACATCCTGAGACACTTCAAATTGCTTATTGAATTAAGAAGATGGCCTAGTGTTAAACATTTACAACACAAGCTAGAAGATCTTAGTTCAGATCCCGAAGACTCATGTAAATCCTGGGTGGGCATGATACCCTGAATGTGATTCTAGCTTCAAATGTCTGGGACAGGGCATTTCCAGAGAATGCCACCTTGCTAGATTAGCAATATCTGCACATTCTGGGTTTTACTGAGACCATACTTAATTTTATATGGTGAATAGCCATTAAGAAAGATTCTGGACATCAATCTTGGGCCTTCATGAGCACATGTGCCCATTCACATGTGTATTCACACACCCACATACACATGTAGAACACACACATACAAGGGTAAAATAGTCTGCTGAAATAATCTAGACACAGTGAATTCTTGATGCCTTACATGTCTACAGCTTTGTTTTATGCTCTATACATTAACTATATCATGACATTTACATACTCCCCAGGCCCTTCAGTGAGTTTTGCATTTCACAAGAGATCTTGTTTTGTTCTCAAGCCAATTTTTCCTAGAGAAAAGGTTAATTATAAAAAAGTACATAATTTAATTAACAGTTAAAAATAGTAGCATGCTGGGCAGTGGTGGAACATGCCTTTATACTTTACACATACTTCCTAGCACTCAGGAGGCAGTGGTAGGCAGATCTCTGTGAGTTCGAGGCCACCCATGTCTACAAGAGCTAGTTACTAGGCAGGCACCAAAGCTACACAAAGAAACCCTGTCCTGAAAAACTAAAAAAAAAAAAAAAAAAAAAAGTAGCACAGGAAATTTGCAGGAAAAAAATTATTCCCATCAAAATGACCCTATTCATGCATGGAGTATCACTGAATTATATTTGGAGAGACAAATGGGAAGGTTACTGGAGAAGGGAGGAAAAGAAGAAAGCTGCTCTTAGATTGCTCTGTAAGTGCCCATTTCTTGTGTCAGAGTGAGGAAATAGAAACTAGAAAGCCTCAGATAATAAAGCACCCATTTTAGTTGCACAACTTAGTAGATCTAGAGCTCCGATTTCCCCAAATGATACCCAGAGAAAGGTCCTTCATGTGAAAGAAAAAAATCTTTGGCAAATGTTTAGATTAAACTGCTCTTTCAAAAATCTGAACATCTACTGATTAAGTTTATATTGCATTTACAAAGGGTGTTTACCCTTATCAACTTAATGAAGCTTCACCTTGAGTTTCAGGGTATAAGGTCAAAAGCTAAACGTCCATGTGCAATGTGAATCAGGCACTGTTTGGTTACCCAGAGGAAAAGAGGTCAATATTTACTAGACTCCAGCATTCTGCTTCACTAAGACTGTTCAGTCCATCTTCTTCATAACCAGGCATGGATTTCTCAATAATTAGCAATATTATGCAAATCATCAAAATGAAGAGGAAGTTTGTAATTATTCTGTTTTTATAATTCAGGTGTAACTATCCAAGTAACCCCTTTTAAATTTTGTATACTAAGTCCTTTGTCTACTCTGCTAATACAATCTGAATTAATTGAGTAACTATTACATTTTTCATTTACTAATCATACTAGACCTGTGTTTTTTTAAGAAATGACCCAATCTGTTTTTAAATAAATTAAAGTAAAAAATAATTTTAATATATGTGTATTTTACTTAATAACTATATTGTAGGGATTTGGGAGAAATTATTTTGCAAGATTTATGTGGCACTATCTTAAGGTTTTATTGTTATTGCCTTTTTAATTAAGCCAGCTCTACATGTCTGAAGTCTTTTTTCTAGAATCCTCATGTCTAATTTGTCCAAAAATAATAATAATGCATATGCCTCTCAGTCAGATCCTTTGGAACTGTAGATATAAGTTGAGAGGAAAGATGTTAATGGGTTCTTTGAAATAGGCATGCTGGTACACGTTACCTTGACATTTGTTCTACACTCAGTGAATATTCTGTCAGACACATTAATCCAATATTCTCAAACTTATACCATTCAGTGAACTGTGGGGTATGCAAAGATCAAATCCTTCTGGGGAAGAATATGTCCTTAGCCTTGGAACAGTGGGAGGGAGTCTGTGGGATGATTTTACAATCTCATTAAACATATGACAATGGCCAAGTTACTTGTGCAATATTTAAGGAACAGAATTTTGTAATATTTAGGACATACTTGAAGAGGAAAAATGAGGAAAATTCTAAATTTCATGTCTCCTTTTCTAAATCGAATAGCTGAACTAAAAGCTGACTGTTATACGGTAAAATACAATGTCAAATAGTAATAAAAACCAATAAAAATACACCCATTCTAAGTTAAGCAGATGTCTTCTGAGCGACAGTGTCCTGATTATGTTGATGCTTTCTGGTCAACAAGATGCCATATCCAAGCACAATCATAGTTGAAAAAGTCTTTTACTCTGAACTTTGGAGATGATATTCTAGCTATATTAAATATTTTAGAAGATATTTTGAAGAACATATCTTAAACAAAATTGGAGAATAAATTAAATCAATGGGATGCTGACTTTGGGAAGAAACATGTTTCATAATTTAAAAGGCACAATTAGTAGATGAATGTAAAAATCTCCTAACTAAAGAGAGGGCAAAGACAAGTGGCCATGCTTTCATTCCCTGAAATAGTAGTGTGTTAGAAATGTTTAGAGATCTTTAACTGCAGCAGCACTAAGTGTACTGCTTCAGCCATCACTTATCATCCACAGGCAGGAATTAGCATTTGGTTTCTGACCTTCAAGCTCAAGTGTGTTTGGATCATGAAGAATACTTAAGTAAAATAATTTACTGTCTTTGAAAAGACATAGTTTGGACTCAATAAGTCACATATGCTATATGGAAGGGAAATGTTTATGTGATTGGTCTCACAATATCAACTTCCTTCATCTACAAAAAACCTAAGTATTAAAACATGACTTCTTACTCAGTAGTAATCAGATGATACTTATTCCCAATTTCCTCATTTATGCTCTCAAAATACGTATATATTTAGAAAAACTCCAGTTGTGAGTATGCAAGTCTCCTACACTAAGGTCTCAAAAGTCCTTTGACAAACATTTCTGTAGGTTATTACCCAGTGAAGAATATACTTTCAGTAGAAGAAAGCTTAAAATTTCACTCTCCTGTATCAGCAAGGATTAATTGATATAGGGATGAGTTCATTTGTGAATTGTAGCATCCCTGCTTACTCTAAGCAGTTAAACTAAAACAAGTAACTAGAAATGCAAACAACGCTCACGAAATTCAGCAGACTGTCTCTGAAGAGGGTGAAGTAACATGGAAGAATGGAGACAAGCACCCAGCAATTAATACACACTCGGAACAATGACATCAATTAGGAGAGGAACAATAGAAACTAACGTCCTCATATTTGCAAGGAACCATTGCTTCCAGACGCAAATGGGAAGAGTGGGTAGAGACAAGTGTGGCAGAGAAACACTAAAGTGTGCTGGCATTGACAGGTATGGATTCTCCTTTAAAGCCTCTAGAGATATCAACTTACTGGCACCTAATGGCAAACTTTCTCCCTCCAGAGCTGTGAGGAAATACATCTCTCTAGTTTTAAGCAGCTGGATTTATGGTATTTGTTATGACAACCATAATAAATGGATAGATTTAGTTTATGCCACACATACACACACACACACACACACACACACACACACACACACACACATATATATCCATAACATTTTGATGACACTATATTTTATAACAATATTTTATAGCATAAGTCCAATAATTTCTGTGAAACTTTTCATTTACTTATTCAGAGAAAGTTAACTTATGTAGACATTTGTAAAAATAGCTTAATATTGTAATATCCCAACTTTATCCAGGGCAAGACATTTATCAACCCTTGGAGATACCTAAGAACAAGATAGTATTGTTTGTTTTTCTAGGCATAATTATAGTCAGAGTAAAAAAATAATAATGATCATATCTAATAACTAAACAATTACAAAAATATTGTTGAATAAGATTGCCAAAACACATTTTCTGGCTATGAGGCAGCACTATTATCCTAAGAGCATGTGATCACAATTTTGGTACCCTCTGATGCTCTGACAGTTTCATGATGTCTGAGAAGCCTATCATGTAATTTAAGAAGAGTCGTTTACATTTGTGGAAACACTAGACAAGGGAGAAATTTACATCCTGCTGGACAGTATATGATGCCTTAAGATTTCAGCATGATGCATGTGCAATTTAAACCTTGTAAGTTCTTTACTTTTGAAATTCTTTATTTAATGTTTTCAAGATAAGGTTGATACAATTTATGAGTCCTGAAAAGCCAGCCTTTGGACAAAGGTATGCTTTAATAAGCTGACATAAATAAAATTTACTCACAACTAATCTAACTTATATATAATTTATACTGATTTAAGCTTGGAGACTCTAATCAGAGTCATTAAGATGTGATTTATAGAATTGCATGTACAAAATAGGCCAACATTTTATAAAAAGAAAAGAAGCAGCAGTGATGTGATTCCGGAAACACATTGTGTCTGCTTTTAATTTATAATATTCAAAGTCCGAAATTATTTTCTATTTATCTATTTGAAATTTTCATTTAGAAAGACAGACAGACACTATAAATTTAGCTCTAAGAAAACACAAACCAAAGAATGGATAAAGAAAATGTGGCACATTTACACATTAGAGTACTATTCAGCTTTAAAATACAATGACATCTTGAATTTTGTATGCAAATGGATGGAGTTAGAAAACACTATCCTGAGTGAGGTAACCCAGACCCAAAAAGATGAATATGGTATATACTCACTCATAAGTGTATACTAGCTAAAAACAAAGGATATTGACCTTATAGTTTGTGATCCTAAAGAAGCCAAGTAATAAGGTGAACCCTAAGAAAAATATATACAGATCCACCTGGAAGGTCGAAAAACAGAGAAGATCGCCTGACAAAACTGGGAGAATGGAGTTTGGGGAAGAAGAGATGGTAGAAGAAAAGGGGGAAAGGTGAGAAGAACTTGAAGGAATGGGATAGTTGAGAAGGAGGAAGAACACAGATGAGAGCAAGAAAAGAGATATCTTAATAGAGGGAGCCATTATAGGGTTATCAAGAAACCTGGCTCTAGATAAATTCCCAGGAATCCACAAGCATGACCCTAGCTAAGACCCTAAGCAATAGAAAAGAGGGTGTATGAACTGCCCCGTAGTCAGACTGATGAATATCCAGCAACTGATGGAAATAGAGTCAGAGACCCACATCGGAGCACTGGACTGAGCTCCTAAAGTCCAGTTGAAGAGCGAAAGAAATGAGAATAAGAGCAAAACAGTCAAAACCATGATAGGTACACCCACGGAAACAGTCAAGGTGAGCTAATGGGAGCTCACAAACTTCAGCAGAACTGGGAACAAGCATAGGAACAAACTAGTCTCTCTGAATGTGCTTGACTGTTGCATAGCTGGGGTAGACTGAGGGGCCACTGAAAATGGCACCAGGATTTATCCCTATTACATGTACTGACTTTTTGGGAACCTGTTCTCTTTAGATGGATACCTTGCTCAGCCTAGAAATAGTAGGGATGGCTGTGGACCATTTCGCAAAACAATGTGCCCTTACCCTTTCTGAGGATTGGATGGGGTTGGGGTGGAAGGGTATGTGGAGGGAATGGGAGGAAGGGAAGGAGTGGGGACTTGGATTGGTATGAATAATGAAAAAAATGATAGTTTGTTTTCTTTTATAAAAATAAAAAGAAACAAAAACAAAAAAACATTTATTCTTTTTGTCAGTATTTTTGTTTAATAGCATAGTATAGAAAAGGAGAGAGGACTGGGAAACATGGAATCATACAGGAAATATATTGAACTAGATTACATTTTATTTTGAATAATTTTGAATAATTCTGTATAAAATTACCCTGAATTACCATTTCTTCCAGACTCCCTGGTGAAACATCTGTAAGCTTTGTTCAGAAAATGGGGCCTGCTATGATTAACAATAACAAAGGATTCTGTTTATCCAGAATATCTGAAGGCTATTCCTTCCAAAAGTGTTTGGCCATAGTTCCTCCAATTTCACATGATAGAACAAGGAATCAATTACCATTTGCATTTAACTATCTCTGGATGGCATGGTAATTTTTTGTCCAAATTGGAATTAGCCCAAATCAATCCAACAAATGCAAACAAAATTTCTTCCCAACACTATTTACGATCCTTAACAATAGAGGTCTTCCTCAGTCAACCTGAAAATATGAGCTCAAATGAGATCCCCTTTTACAAACAGATTCTTGCTGTCTACAGTATGCCTATTAAAATACACTGTCTTTCAAGAGTTCTGGTCACTGATCATTTAGCCCATATTTTCACCCAGTGATCGAAAACAGCACTAATTTTGTGGATTTTGTTTTCAACTAATTAAAAATTCTTTTTCCCTTTCCTTAAAATGATCTCTATGGTGGTTAATTTTATGTGTTAATTTAGTTAATCTAGTCATGTGATCAAACATTCATTTCTTTGTTGTTATGAAGGCATGATAAAGATGAACTATATCTACAATCAGTTGATTTAAATGAAGGAAATTTCCCTTGGTACCCATTTAGGGTGTCACATAATCAATTGAGGGCCCTAAGTGCAAATACAGAGATATCATGAAAGAAAAAAAAAAGGAAGAGAAAGAGAGAGAGAGAGAGAGAGAGAGAGAGAGAGAGAAAGAGAATACCTATCCTAAATTTCCAAAGTTGCAGTATGAATTTTGACCTCAATATTGTAAGTTTCAGGTACCTACTTTATAGATCTCTGTTTCTGTCTGTCTGTCTGTGGAGATCTCTCCTAGGGTCTTTGCTTTTTTTTTTTCTTAACTGGGGTTTTTCTGTGCAGCCCTGACTCTCCTAGAATTTTCTCTGTTCTAAGCTGCATCTTTGTTTTCTTGATATCCCTAGGCTTAAAATAAAAATTTTAACCTCTTTCCTTCTTACATTACCTGTACAATCATTCCATCACAGAGTAGTCAGAGACATATAGACAGATACAATGGTAGTTGGTAAAATGCTAATATAATCAAATTTTAAACCATTGCTAATAACATCTAATTTCTTCTTACGGGCCTCTCATTGACTTTCTAATTCCTAATTTCATGCTACATTCCTGTACCAAATCCATTTGACTACCTTCAAAGAAAAAAAAAACTGCTTTTTCAATTAAGACAATTTAAAAAACTTGTAATGACATAGTCTTTTGATCCCTGTCTATTCATTCTTTATTTCAAGAGGACAAAGTACACAAGATAGCTTTGAGCTCTGTGTGTCTAATTCTTCTCTATGCAGAACAGGTCTGACAATAGCAGACATTCAGTACATGTTGCAATAGGGATCCATAGCAAACACATGTAAGTGTTGTAAAGCAGAAGCAGGGATTTTCACCTCATAGATAGGAAATATAGTTAAAATGACAACTGGAAGATAATTTAAGAAAAAAAGTTACCCAGTGCATAGGTATTGATGTCACAGTACAAAGTATAAATATGTGTTATATGTATATTAAATTAAATATATGTTAATTCTCTTACATGACTATTTAAAAATATATATGCTACCTACAGATAGATCATAGATTTGATATAAAATTAAGTTTTGTTATTATGGAACTTTGTCATTTATTATCCTTAATATCACTGTTGAAATTTTTAATTTTTCTGACCCAGAGACTTCCTTTTAATAATGGACATAATACTGAACTAAATGAGAGACTGACTTATCAACAAAAATTATCAGTAGAAATCTGAATAAAAACTGCTTTGTATGTATACAGCCTGAGGCAAATTCTAGTTCATTGCAGACAGAAGAAAACACCATAAAGAAAGACGGAGTTCATAGATTTCATCAAAGCACATCAAAGAATATACAGTATAATTTGGAAGTATCAAGAAGAAATGGGACCATGTTATTCAGCGGCATTTAGTCAGGTAATGGGCAGGGATCAGAAAAAAAAATTCATGGAAAATTTCAAAGAACACCTAGAACACAGCATGTTTGTGTAGCAGAATCCTTCCAGTTCTTGTAGTCTCTGACTCCATGAATAGCCATATAGATCCAGAACATGCAATACATACACAAACAAATTCTACTGAGAAATCATTTAGTTCTGTACATCTCACTGAGCATCTATACGATTAAAATGGCCTTCTGAAGCTTCACCTAGGATTTACACTTGCACTGTCATTTTTATCCACTTTAAGAAAAGTGTTTGAGTGACTTCTATAAATTACCTGTGTGATGTTTTTATTTGAGATACTTATAATAAGGTGATTTTTCTGTATTTACTTAGTTTAAACATATCCATAAAAGATTTAGCACAGGTTGCCTTCCAGTCTTTGTACTGGTGGAAACATATGGTGATTTTTCATGTGGTAGACTGAAGAAATCCTAGCATCCTTCCACATACAATTTGATATTTAGTATTATATTAATTATATGTCAAGTTGTATATTATATGTATATATCATTATACAGTGTAATATAGATATTTCCCTAATCATCCTTTATTGTCTTTCTAAAGTCCCAGGCTGGTGTCCTCTCAACAGGATTACAGTTTAACAGAGTACATTTTTGGTGCAGGAGAATTGTCTGTATTCTGTCAATAATGTTTTAAATAAACGCTGATTGGCCAGTCAGGAAGTATAGGTGGGAGAACCAGACAGGAAGTAGAAATGATGCAATGAAAACAGGAGAATTCTGGGAAGAAGGAAGTTGATTCGTCAAACTCCTGCCCAGACTCCAAAGAAGCAAGATGTGAGCTGCCCTGCTGAAAAAGGTATCAAACCATGTGGCTAACATATATAAGAACAATGGGTTAATATAAACCACAAGAGCTAATAAGTATCCTGAGCTAATAGGCCAATCAACTTTATAACTTATAGAGATCTCTATGTGATTTTGGGGGGCTTGCCAGCTGTGGGAAACTGGGCGGGACAGAAACCCCAAAAAGCTGGCCCTCATGTTATATATTTTCATTAGTATAACCATGGAATGTTGACTCTTAGAAACAGACTAAATATTCAGCATACCCATGAATAGTGGATAGACTCAATGGGTATTTCAGGTAGCCAGGGAAAGGTCATCTGTTTCCTTTACTCTGCTAGTAGCTCATGTAAGCTTTCAACTGAATGAAGAAGTACACTGAGTGTGGGTTTAGAAACAAATATATGCTTTTCAGAGTCAAGCCTACTGGCTAATTATTTTCCTTGTCTATTTTATCAGTATGTTATACTTGCTACCTATTTTTTTGTAGGAGGTGTGGAGATTAAGTAACTTAGTTCTTTACAATGTCTGGTTTATCAGTAAACATGATTCCTTCTAGAGCAAAGTGATTATGAGTACTTAATGATCATAATAATTATTCAATGTACAAATTTTTCACTCATAAAGAGATAGAGAGAGAGAAAGGAGAGAGAGATTATGTACCTAAGAGGATATAAAGAAAGTACCAAGTGTGGTCACTTTTCTTAATTCTCTTCATATGACAGTAAGATAGCACGAAAAATGTAAAATGTGTTAGACTGGAAACAGAAAAATGATATAAAATAAACAAGACAGAGACATAGCAAACTTTTTACTGTAATCAAGGTAATTATCTTTCATGTATGTTTAAAAAGTAGAAAATTAGTTAATGCTTTTATAAGTAATTACTTAAACTTTGATACTCCAAGTCTATCTTAACTAATTGGTAAAAATAAAAAACATGCCAGAAAAGGTAAATGACTTCTCACTGAATGACTTGGTAGATGGTGTGCAGGCTTCATGACTTACAGTTCAATTTTTTGCCTTGCTTTTGTGACCATCTTTACATGACATGGTATTTTTGTAAAAAAAACAAAAACAAAAACAAAAAGGTATCATACTGTATCGTATGTCTCTAGGAAATGAATGCTACTTCCCTTATAATTTGATTTAAAAATTTATGGAAGTGTGAAGGAATAAGAACTTGCTCTGGGTAAAATGATTTGTATGATTCAGAACAATAGAGAATATATGTTTCCCAACACCAGAAACAGAGTCAGAGCCCCGCCGATGTTTATCTGTGATAGTTACTGTTTGAGGACACAAGTATCTAAGTAATTTCAAGGAATATTAGACAATATGAACATCAATATCTAGCTAAAATTATCATTGACTTCTAACCATACTAGGGGCAAATTGAGTCAAATATATTCAGCACTGTCTTTTAGAATACACAGTGGTTTTTAGTTTTAAAAATCCTGATTCCATCTCTATTTCACACAAGTTGTTTATTAAGCATAAAGAAAATAATATAAGTAAATGGGTTGGATTATTTAAAGGATTACAGATGATATATGGAAAATGACTAGTACAGTAACTTCTACAAGTTATACTTCCTTTGACACAAATTTTGTTATTATTAATCTTAATATATTTAATATATAAAGGCATATTAAAATTTATTTATTTATTTATTAAAGATTTCTGCCTCCTCCCGACCACCCCCTCCCATTTTCCTCCCCCTCCCCCATCAAGTCCCCCTCCCTCGTCAGCTCTAAGAGCTATCAGGGTTCCCTGCCCTGTGGGAAGTCCAAGGACCTCCCACCTCCATCCAGATCTAGTAAGGTGAGCATCCAAACTGCCTAGGCTCCCACAAAGGCAGTACATGCAGTAGGATCAAAAACCCATTGCCATTGTTCTTGAGTTCTCAGTAGTCCTCATTGTTCGCTATGTTCAGCAAGTCCGGTTTTATCCCATGCTTTTTCAGACCCCGGCCAGCTGGCCTTGGTGAGTTCCTGATAGAACATCCCCATTGTCTCAGTGTGTGGGTGCACCCCTCGCGGTCCTGAGTTCCTTGCTCGTGCTCTCTCTCCTTCTGCTCCTGATTTGGACCTTGAGATTTCAGTCCGATGCTCCAATGAGGGTCTCTGTCTCTGTCTCCTTTCATCGCCTGATGAAGGTTAATATTCAGGAGGATGTCTATATGTTTTTCTTTGGGTTCACCTTCTTATTTAGCTTCTCTAGGATCACGAATTATAGGCTCAATGTCCTTTATTTATGGCTAGAAACCAAATATGAGTGAATATATCCCATGTTCCTCTTTTTGGGTCTGGCTTACCTCACTCAGGATAGTGTTTTCTATTTCAACCCAATTAAAAAATGGATAACTAAGCTGAACAGAGAATTCTCCACAGAAGAAGTTCAAATGGCCAAAAGACATTTAAGGTCATGCTCAACTTCATTAGCGATCAGGGAAATGCAAATCAAGACAACTTTAAGATACCATCTTACACCTGTCAGAATGGCTAAAATAAAAAACACCAATGATAGCCTTTGCTGGAGAGGTTGTGGAGAAAGGGGTACACTCATCCATTGCTGGTGGGAATGCAAACTTCTGCAACCACTTTGGAAAGCAGTGTGGTGGTTTCTCAGGAAATTTGGGATCAACCTACCCCTGGACCCAGCAATACCACTCTTGGGAATATACCCAAGAGATGCCCTATCATACAACAAAAGTATATGCTCAACTATGTTCTTAGCAGCATTGTTTGTAATAGCCAGAACCTGGAAACAACCTAGATGCCCTTCAATGGAAGAATGGATGAAGAAAGTATGGAATATATACATATTAGAGTACTACTCAGCAGTAAAAAAAAATGACTTCCTGAATTTTGCATATTAAAATTTAATACATTTTTAGAGAAATAACCATGTGCTATACAAGAGAGATTATAATGGTTGTACCCTCAGAATGACTGTATCTCCATTTGCAATCTGAAAATAATATTGCTTTTCTTATTTGAAATACAAAGAAACAATAAATCTAAAAAGAGATGTTTGTAATAAATTCAAACCGAGTGTGATGTGGATGCCTCTCTGCATGTTATGAATATATTTTATTACCATTGGTTAATAAAGAATCTGTTTGGCAGGGCAGAATATAGGTAGGACAGAAAACTAAACTGAATGCATGGAGGAAAAAGGCAGAGTCAGGCTGACACCATGTAGCCACACAAGTAGCAAGAGGTAACAAACCACAAGCCTCATGGTAAACTAAAGAAATAGTTTAATTTAAGATGTAAGAGTTTGTTGGGCCAAATTATCTCGGGGCCTATACCTTGAGGCCTGTAGGACAGAGAAAAGCCTGGCTCTGAGTTTGAAGGATACTGAATGAAGATGAGACAGAATAATCTAGTTAGATGCTCCTCCAGCCAGAGGAAGGGCTTGGCTGTCTCTCATTGTCTGCAGGTACCCCACATACACGATGTCACTTAACCTGTAAAAGCTGATACTCACAGCAATAAAGTGAGTTCATGCTTTAACTTGACTTTCTATTGCGTTTCATTGTCCTCCATAGTGGGGCTGTGGATCTGATTGTCCTGAATTGTGGGGCTGCAGAATGGGTGGATAGCACACTCACCTTTCCCTGGGGAATAAGGCTAAGGAGACCTAGCAAGAGTTAGTTAATAAGAATCCTGAGCCAATAGGCCAAATAGTATATAATTAATATTAAGTCTCAGAGTAGCTATTTCCTAAGAGGTTTTAGGAATAGGTGAGTGGAGAGAAAATGATTCAGGGGGACCAGTGGAATGGAATATTTGCAGTTATAAAAGTGAAAATCCTTAGTCTGATATTACCAGAACAAAATTAAATTGTGTAGTACTGACTGCTAAGGAAAAAATATTTCATTTTTTTGTGCTGAACTCCAAACACAATAACTTAGTAAAGTCTCTTGCAAAACAGGAAGTTAAAAAAATAGGAGAAGTTGCTTTACTTGTAGATGATACCTCAAGTCTGTTATCAGGAATATTATCACTATTGTGGACTCAAAGCTAGCACAATGACTGCGTGTAGTTAATCAATACATACTTAATCAATATTGACAAATAAATAAGTGCATGTACAAGAGTACAATGGCCTAATTTCTCAAAAACACTAGAATAGCTTCCCAAACCTGGCACAACATTTTTCTACAAAAAGATACACAGACACATAGATAGACAGGCAGGCATACAGACAGACAGACACACACACAGAGACACACACACAATAAATAGTTCTTACTAAAAAAGAACTAGGGTATATGTTATGAAATTGTTAATCAACTAGAGTCCATGCCAAGATTCAGTGCTATTGAAAGCCAAAAGTTCACTTCATCAGAAGTGTTTATTAATAATAATGGCAGCATTGTGCAATAGGTAAACCAACAACAAAGGACATTAGGAACATGAATTTGAACTTGGTTATGCCATGAACTGAACCTTGATGAAGTCACCATGTTGTAGGAGGCCACTTGTTCATTTCCTTGCCACCCAGACTCCCAAAGTAAGCACACAGAAACTGTATTAATTAAATCACTACTTGGGCATATTCCTAACATGTCCTTACATATTAAATTAATGTATCTCTAATTTTATATTTTACCATGAGGCTCATGGCCTACCAGCAAGGTTCTAGCTGCTGGCTTGCATCTGTCTCTGGTGGCAGCTCCATGGCTTCTCCTGACTCTGCCTTCTTTCTCCCAGCTTTTAGTTTAGTTTTCCCTGCCTATCTATATTCTGCCCAGAACAGGCCTAAGACAGTTTTTTTTTTTAACCAGTGGTACTTACACCATACATATGGGAATCCCAAATCACCTCCCCTTTAACTTTAACATAGTAAAATTGCATATAACAAAACAGCTATCAAGCATGAATTACAGTTACAATATTTATATCTACTTTATATTTTGTCATAACTAAGGAAAACTATAACTATTTTTCAGCTCCATCAAAGACTTCAGAAGGCTATAATATTACTTAAGCAAACAATAAGTTCAATGGAAGCAACTTCCAAAATTCTAGAATTGACAGAATTGTGTGGACAATTATCCATAGTTCTTTTTTGTTGTGGGTACTAATCTTTGGCCTACTTGCCCATAGTACTTGGCAGACTTCTTCATGAAGCAGGAAATTTTAATGACAGTTCCACCTGTATTAGGAGCTTGTCAGTCACTTTCTTCTGTGTCCTGCATAGTGTCTGGCAGAAAGCCCAAAGGACTGTCTCACCTTTAGGCAAGTTCAAAAGTCATTTTTCTGTGGGTCCTGCATTTCCAGTTCATCAAGTAATCCAGGCAAGAGCAGTTTCTTGCCCAAATGCCTACCAAACTCCATAAAGAGCCTCTTCAATGCCCAACCTCCTCCTCAAGTAGATTGGTGCTGCCAGGAGAAGATGTGTCTCATTGTCATGAAAAGTCCTAAGTTATTAAAACATTTTAATGGCCATATTCTTAAGATCTCTGAAAGATTTGAAGAATACCTATCTAGCTAAAATATATCTATATATCTATATATATATATATAGATATCTAGAAAACATACTAACATGACTACAAGCTTGACTATTATAGTTGACTTATGTTTCTTAATTATACATTGCATTTTTAAATGAGCTGCACAAACACAATACCTTGATAAAGAGCAGAAATATAAGTATATAACAAAATTGGTCTTAAATTTGTATCAACAAACCAAGAGCCACACCAATACAAATCTCTATAGCATATCCCACTTTAAATGTAAACAAACATTTATAAATAATCATTTAGGGAATTTGGGCATAGTTCTCTCCAAACTGCTTCCTTTTTTTGTTGGGCAAAGTAATTTTGGGGGTGTTCATGGCAATCTTTGGGGGTCTTGGTCCATCAAAGCACATTAGTATGGAAAAAATCCATAGGTTCTCGTCTTCTATAGAAACAAAAGAAGAACCTCTTTTCCAAAGCAACAACATATCCTTAGACCCAAATTTTGAAATCAAGAAACCTTTATGTTGGTTTATCTTAACAAACCCCCGAATCAAATATCTCTCTGCAGTCTACACATCCAAAGAAAACACAATAATATACATAATCCAGACTCTCTGAGTATTTTCCACCTTTATGTAGTTTATTTTATTCCTTTTAATCTATGACTATCTGTATTCTGTTTCTTTAAAGACGTTGTTTGATTTTTTTAGACAATTTCTTTTTATACCTCTCTATACTTTATTTCTTCTCTCTCCCATTCCTACACATATTGATCCAACAATGTAACCCATTTAAACATCTATGTCTGTCTGAATCTGTCTTTATTGTGTATCTGTAATTATTTTCTGTGCAGGAGCACTTAAAAGAGTTTCTTAAAATGCTAAGCAGTGGCATGACTAGGGCCAAGGCTGCCTTTTGGCTCTGCCCAATCCAACATGGTGGGGCAGTGGTCAGTTTAGCATGAGCCATGCTCAAACCTCGGGTTTTCAGGCACACAGTGGGTTTATGTTGCCATTAAGCAAATTGAAGCATGCTACTCACAAAACCCATTTAAATGCTCCTTGGCTGGACCTCCAGAAAGAGCCAGAGTTCATGCTGGCAGCATGGCCCAGGAAGATACTGTTTCAAACCCATGTGGCTTTTTTCTGCTACTGCTAAATCAGTAAGACCTCCCCTAAAGGAGCTGTGGCAAACTGTCAGCAAAATTCTGGCTACTAAGAAGACATGCTTTACTCTGTTCTTTTGTATCTAGAATTACTTTATAATCTTTCTCAGGTTTTACATGGATTTATTCAACCATGTTGGTACACCCATCTGTTGTAGGAGGCTGTTTGCTCATTTCCCAGGTTCCCAGACTCCCAAAATAAGCACACAGAAACTGTATTAATTAAATCACTGCTTGGCCAAACACTATAGCATATTCCTAGCAAGTCCTTACATATTAAATTAACCCATTTCTATTATTTTATATTTTACCATGAAGCTTGTAGCCTATCAGCAAGGTTCTAGCTAGTGGCTTGCATCTGTCTTTGGTAGCCCTATCGCTTCTCCAGACTCTGCATTCTCTCAGCATTCAGTTTAGTTTTCCCTGCCTACCTATATTCTACTCTGCACAGGCCTAAGACAGTTTCTTTATTAACCAATGGTATTCACAACATACAGAGGGGAATTCCACATCATCCCCATATTTGTACTTCAGTTTTCTTGCCACTAAAACAGAAGGGTTCCTATTATAAAAGTGAGTGAGGGTTGTCCTGCTTGTTTTTCATTTAGAGAAGACATTGGACATGTTTTATAGATACAGAGATTGAGATAGTAGGGCACACACAAATGTATCTGGGTTCAGATAGAGAATGAATATTCATCCCAAAGCTGTAACTGAGTATATATAAATATTTAGTCTCTTAACTCATTAAGCTCCTGACAATGATAGACATGGATTCATTTGTACTACTTCCAATCTTGTCTCCCCTCAAAAGCCTTTCACAGAACAGCACTGTGCTTATTTCTCCCAACATACAGAAGAAGGAATGTGTAATTGCATCTATGTGTGTGATCTCTCTGTGTCACACATACACATGAGTGTGCAACCACACACACACTTTATTTTTAAGCACTGGGAAATCATCCACTCCAAGACTTCACACATATAGCACTGATCTCCAACCACCTGGCTATAAATTATTTTTATATAGTGTTTTTGCTGTGTAATTTAAAAGTAGCACAAAAAGGTTCAGACAAAACTGGTTCTGAGCCCCATTGTGCTCCAGTTAGTAGATGTGCATTAAATATACAAAACAATACAATAGTGATGACTCCAAAGCACAAATTGTTTTCATAAATTTTGCTTTTAAGTCTCAAAGCAATTTCTCAGAGATAACAAATTGCTAGCTTATAAAATTGGTCCTCGGAGAAGTTAAAACTCTTTCCTAACTACACAGCTGTCACATATATAGAGAGAGCCTAGGTTAGTCCCATGCAGTCCCAATGCATTGTTGTTGGTTCAGATTCTGTGAGATCTGATGACCTTAGTGTACTTGTGGGGCTCCTAACAATAGAGACAGGGTTTATTATTAATGTCTTGGCTGGCTCTTGGCAACCTATTCCTCATATTCAATTGCCATTTCTCATCCTTAATACAGGGGGAGGTGCTTATTGTTACTACAACTTGATATGTTCTGGTGATAACTATGAGAGGCCTGCCCTTTTCTGAACAGAAACAGAGGAGGAGTACATTGTGCACAAAAAGGTATGTGTGGAGAGGAGGGTGTGGAGACTTCAGTCAGAAAGTAAAATAAATTAATTAATTAAATTTGAAATCTTTTAAAAATATATGGAAATAAACCAAAAAAAAAATCTTTCCTAAACTTAAGCTGATGAAAGAAACAAAAATTTACCTAGATATTCCAACCCCAGAATCTATCATATTAACCACTAATTTATTCTACTTCCAAAGGTGAATGAGATTAGACAGAACCTCATGTGAAAAATGTCAAAGTGTGTTGAGAGGGGTGGTGCCAAGTGCAGGGTAACTTCTCACACTATGAAACCAAAGACATGAGGGTTTGCATCTTTCTGTTTAGCAACTATCTACATCAGTGAAAGTATAAACTGTTTAACACCAGTCACTGAGAACATGTTCATGTGACAAGTCTATGCATCAATAGTGTCCAAACCCATGATTAATATCCAGAGAAATCATAATATACGTATGAAAGAATTTTCATTCATCATAGAATCACATTGATGGTGTCTTTTATGACAATACCCCCCCCTTTTTTTTGTCTTATAGCATCCCAACAGACCCTAATCCAGGTGACATGAACATATAGACAATAAATGAGTTAGACTTAGGAAATGGGGCTGAAGAACTGAGTGTCACACAATAATAATAAAAAACCAGCATAGATGATGGTATAAGGGAAATATTTTTGATAGATTTACAATAGGTTCTAGTCTAGAATAAAACATAGCATTTCATTTGTTAGTTGAGATGTTTTCAAATTTTAGATAAAGTATCATGAAAGACTGTTGTGAGGTGGGAATAAAACTGATTTTCTCATGACATCTATCAATTTCTGCCTCAGTTTCCTTTATACAGCTGTATTTTTGTAAGTAGTTTTCTATCCCATTGAGATACATTGTTTTAGTAGAAACAAAAAAGAACAATTAAAAATGAGCTTGGAATTCGGTATATTAATTTTGTTTCTCCTAAAATACAGGAGATTTTTTTATCTTAGATAAAATAAAAATATGCAAAAGATACATAAACATAATACATGTAAATATGTCTATTCAAAAGAAAAAAAAATATATACAATGATACACAATGCAAAAGTTTTTGTACATGAGTCAGTTCACAAAATTTTGGAAATTTTACATTGGGCCCATTGTTTTACTCTCTATTCATGGATTAATCTTTTAGTTCTAGCAGCCACTATTCAAAATACTTTAAAATAATTATTGTAATCCTTAATACACAGTTATTTTTCATAATCTAAAGAAACCAGGGGTAGATAGAATTAATGGCCAGGGAAACAATGATGGGATTTTATTCCCATTCAGACCACGCACACCTCACTAAAAGAAAAGTATAAATCAAAGTAGTCACTACCCTAATCAAACAGCAAACAATAGGTTCTATTATTACTTACAATACTGACTCTAATTAAAACACCATGCCTTGAGATCATGGCAATTCATAAATGTTGGGGGAACTTGTATTCTATACACTATAAAGTTCTTGAAATTTTCAAAATCAAGCATTTTCCATGAGTGTGCAGCATGGGCATGAGTGTGGGTGTCTGGGAAGTAGCTTTTACATCATTCTGGATAATACCCTTCCGTCCTTGTCTAGATAGAAATGAGAGCTAACATTTTCCACAGAAAAGTTGGGAACTTTTGTGTTTGAAAAGCACTTTTAACGGATTGCTTGCTCTGTTTACTCTTGGTTCAAGGCAGAAGCATCTTGACATTTACACTACTATTTTCCTGCTTTCAAGGATGCACATGAAAATTGTCTTGCCTTGGCTTAGCTTGAAATGGTTTTCTGAATTTGCACAAATCCATTCTGGCTATCTCCAAAAGAAGTTCTTTCTTTTCAACTTCTGGCAACATTTATCATGCAAGCATGAAGCTCATAATATACACACGCACAAACATATACTGTCCCTTAATCTACAAATGGATGGCATTCTTTAAACTATTGAATATGGGCATTATTTGATACTCAATTTTATCTTTCTAATGTGTGTTATAGTAGTTTCCTATATAGCACTTCAGTTTATATAAGCAAATGCAGTTGAATATACCAGATATTTTGTAAAAATAATAAGATAATATAAAAATCAGATGTATTTAAAATTTTTAAGTTATATTTATGTGTGTTTGTGTTCATGTATGTTATGTGGGTGCCCATGTACCACATAGTACATGTGTAGAGATCAGGCAATATTTTGCAGAAATCAGCTCTCTTTTTTTCAATGCATGGGTCCCAAAGATTGGACTCAGATCATTAGACTTGGCTGCTAGTACATTTAACTACCTCATCAAACCTAGATTTCTTTTAGAGAAATCTGATGATTATCTGATAATTTATTACCTCTAGTAGGGTTAGAAGATGTTTATTTTCCTTGAGAATTTCTACCTAGAATGTAACATTAAATACCAGCTCATACTTTTGTTCTTCTCAATTATCCATACTCTTGATATTAAATAAGAGTAATGCAATTACAGTTGTTGACCCTCTAGCTCTCCTTCACAAAGCCATAGTAAGTCTACTATCCTTTGATGAAATTTTCTTTAAACACGTTTGGCAGAACAGTCTCTCTCTCTCTCTCTCTCTCTCTTTCTCTCTCTCTGTGTGTGTATGTGTGTGTGTGTCTGTGTCTCTGTGTGTGTATGTCTGTTTGCATGTTATCATTGCATAACAGGAACACTTTGCTCCAGATTTCTTTACGTTACAGTGGTACTCTGAGTAAAAGCAACCAGGGTACAGTCTATTATACCTGGGTGAAATCAGAACCGGGACTTTAAGGGAAGACTGCTTGCTATTCCATAAAGCACTACCCTTGACCAGGGAACTCAGAGCAAAGAAGTACAGCAGAAATTGGAGGATGTTACTTATCAGCTGGCCTGCTATGGCTGATGCTTTGCTATGTTCTTATACAGTCCCAGAACACTAGACTAGGTACCATCCATTGTGGAATGGACCATTCTACATCAATTAGTGATCAAGAATGAAAGCCATGCCCAAACACCAATCTTATGTAGGCATTCTTCAATCTAGGCTTTCCTCTCAGATAACTCTAGGCTGTGTCTAGTTAAAATTAAATGTAACTTTTCTTCGTTTATCATTCTTTTAAATGTTTAGAGAAGCTCCGGTGAGACTTTATGCTGATATTCTGTCGAAATGTACAACTTAGAAAATGCTGCTGTAACTCATTTTAATGCCTTGCATTGTTCCTTGACAGAAAGCCTTTGCTATTGGCATCTATGGAGAACATTTAAAAACTCCTGATTTTTGACTTGTGAAATCTGTAGGTTGAAGATATTTCTGTGTCAATGAAGTGCAGATCATTCATTTAATATCCAATGAAGTCAAGGCTTAGTAGTCTTCCATTCTTAAGGTTATGTAGGCTGGGGTTGGTTGAGAAAAAAAAGAGAAATAATAGAGACACCATAGCAGCAAAAACATACCCCTAACAACACAAACACAATAACTAGGGACAAGGAGGGAATCTTCTGATGTCTGCTAAAACAATATAAAAAGTATAAATTCACAAGATAGTAAATTTCAATCACAAAAAAATGCTAGCAGCATTCTCATTGGGCATCTTTATCACTGCAGTGACTTGAGGGTATTGGGCATCTTTGTCACTGAAATGACTGGTGGATACTTGGAAGGCGGTGCTATTCAGACATTTGATTGATAAATTTTTAGCTACATGACAAGAAAGTAAATATTTGTTAAGAGAAAAAACTACTTAAACTAGAATTTAAAAATAGATATCAATGCAGTGATCCTGGGGCAGGGGGAATATTTTTTTGTGTTACTTATCAAAATAAAATTCTTCCTACGTTGATAGGGGGAAAAAGCTGTGGAGATAAAAATACTATTCGAGTGACAAATAGACACAGAGTAATGGTATAATATTACTTTCATTTTTAATTTATATAGAAGTATAAAGTCCATATATTTATCATACTCTGACCTCATTTCAGAGAACTTCTTTCTATTTTTAACATCTCTTGAAGAGTTTCTAGTTTAGAGAAGCAAAACTAATACTCAGAAATACTGCTTAGCTTTTTGCAGGACATCCAAGATGAGAACAGAAAACCTCCCTACACAAATCCCTTTCTGCTTCTGACAATCCTAGCTCAGTCCCTCCTACATTAATGCTCTTAACACGTTGTAAAAGCCATCCTATCTGAGCAAGTTAGACTCTACCAGCACAATACTATATTAAATGCCTATTGTACAGCAAAGTAGCCAAGACAATTGAACAGAGGAAATATAGACTTCAAACAAACAGCGCTAGAAGTAATATTTCATGCAAAAATAAAGGAATTAAAACTATTGTGCTAAACATTTTACATTTCACAAAGATGAACCTAAAGTAGCTAGCATACCTAAGTCTAAAATAAAACTGTAAAATTCTTATAATGCTTCACACAAGGATATCAAGAAATCTATATAACAGTAGCTTTCATAACCAGATTTTGGAAGCCACACAGTGCTACTGTGTCGATAAATTTATTAGCCTCATTTTATTAATATTAAAACTTATGCTCACCAAACAATATTTTTATGAAAAGAAGATAAAACACACTAGGAGAAAATATTTCCCAAAGCATTATCTGACAGAAGACTGGTGTAGTAGTTTAAATGTAAATGGCCCCCATAAGCTCAGCAGGAATGGCACCATTGGGAGGTACACCTTTGTTGGTGTAGGCAAGGCATTGTTGGAGGAAGTGTGTTACTTTGAGGTTATCTTTGAGTTCTCATGTCTGTTCAAGTCACACTTATTATCTCAGGTCACTCCTGTTACCAGCAGGATGTAGCCCATTTCTATTCTCTGCTCGTCTCCATTACCATGTCTGCTTGCGTGCCACCATACCATGGTGATAATGGACTAAACCCCTGGAACTGTAAGCCACTTCAATTAAATGCTTTCCTAACAAGAGCTGCCTTAGTCATGTTGTCTCTTCACAGCAATAGAAATCCTAAGGCAGATAAAGGTACCAGGACCTGAGATATTGTTGTGATATATCCGACCATGCTTTTGTTTGAAGGAATATGAACCTTGGGGCTGCGGATTATAAGGAAAAGCATTTTGAGACTTTAAATGCTGCTTAATAGGTAGGCTATTCTACTAGGAACATGAATGACAATGGAATTGAGTGTGAATTGAATTGTGGGATCCTCAATCAGAAGAATTCAGAAGAGAAGAATGTTAGTATCTGTCCTAGAGACTAGTCTTGTGATATTTTGGTGAAGAATGTGACTGCTTTTTGCCTTTATCCTAAAAGTCTGCCTGAAGTTAAGTGAAGAGTTTTTGGATTAATTTCATTGGCAGAGGAAATTTCAAAACAACTTTATGCTTATTCTGTTGTGTGGTTGTTAGTATTAACTCTAACGAAGATTTATAATGAAAAGGAGCAAGGTGAGAAAGGAAAAAAATCCACAATGTACTGTTTGAAGAGAAAAGGAGAATGGAGAAGTGGAATGTAGCTAAATCCTGTGTCCAAGGAGATAAACAGATTAAGAGATGAAGCAAAGGGAAGAGTGACTCAGAGCAAGATCCCACCCAGCTAAGTTTATAACTTGTGAAAAGCAATTAGAGAAAAGATTGAAACTGGGATTCGTGGTACATGTCTTTAAGCACAGCACTGAGAGACAGAGGCAGGAAGATTTCTGAATTTGATGTTAGTCTGGTTCTATAGAAGCAATGCCAGAACGCCAAGCTTAGGCAGTGAAGAAAACAATGGAAAGTAGAAATTTGATAAGACTGTAATTAAGGTGGACATGTTCTGGTCCCTGCAAGCAGTAGCTTTGGCCACATGTTTCTGGCTTTAAAGTCAAGGAGTGACTAAGAAAAGACACTGTGACTTGGCATATGTCAGGGGTGTCCCTGAATGGAGGCCTAGAGCAGCCATTGTGTGAAGCTGTGAAAGGGAAGCCTGGATTGCCTTGGAAATCCCAAGGTGTTGGAAATATCAGAGCCATGAGATACCTGCCAAGGAGAGCTACTAACTATGAGTAGAATCAGTCCAAGAAAAAGAAATGTGTTGCAGACAACAAAGCTGAAAGGAGATGGAGATCTGGAGTGTTTGACATCAGACATGGAGATGCAGAATTTGTAATTTGCCCAGCTGGTTTTCAGTCTTGTTTTTGTCCAATATTTCTTCATTAGTCTCTCTCACCTATGTTTTAGAAAGGTATCATGTGCCATTATATGGTGGGAGTATGTGACCTTCTTTTTGATTTTGATTTAACTGCTAAATTTTATAAATTCTTTAATATTTTGCATACCAGTTGTCTAAGTTATGGTTTCTTTGCTGTAAAGATCTATGATCATAGCAACTCTTATAAAGGAAAAGCATTTAATTGGATAACTTCCAGTTCAAGGGTTTAGTCATTTTCATTATTGTGGACAGGGCAGCAAGCAGGCAGACATGGTGCTGGAGAAGGAGCTGAGATTGGAGAACGCACTACATCCTGATCTTGCAGGCAATAGGAAATAGTTTGAGGTACTGGGCATAGCTTCAGCATATGTGAATCCTCAAAGCCTGCCTATATAGTGCCACACTTTGTCCAATAAGGCCATACATGCTATAACAAAGCCACACTTCTCAGTAGTGTCATTCCATCTATCACATTCTACTCCCTTGCCCTTAAGCTTGTAACAATACCATACTGCAGAGTGCATTTAGTCCATTTTCAAAAGTCCCATTGTCTATCACAGTCTCAACAATGTTTTAAAATCCAACATTCAAAGTCTCCTCTGAGACTCATCCAATCTCTAACCAGAAGTAAAATAACTCAGTTTTTTTGTTTTCTTTATAAAATGATTTTTATTGAGCTCTACATTTTTCTCTAACTCAGTTTTGAAATTGAGCAAAAGAGCTGAACTGAAATCTCACTTTAGAAAACACAGGTGAGAATTCATCATAGCAAAGGACAGTGAGCAATAAATGGCATCACTGAATTGCAAATTCAAAAACTAAACATCAATGTACACCTTTCAGCAGAGTTTATTCCCAGGCCACCAAGAGCAAATGTAGGTAAGGTGAGGAATGACAGAAGTGCCATGCTATTCCCTGTTGGAAATGCAAGATTATACACCTACTTTGGAACACAGTTCCTTACAAAGCTCTAAATAGACTTTGCCATGTGCCCAGCATTTATCCTAAGGAAAGGCATGTTATGCATGAATTTCATTAACAACTATAGTCAACCTTTAGTAACTGCTAAAATATTGAATCTTAGCTGTTCATTTCTAAATTCTATTATGTGAACTAGAATATGTGATAATGTTTAGAGTTACATTACTTATATAAGGTTTGCTGTGATAATAATTAAGAGTATAAAGTCACTTTTATTGGTATTAGTTAATAACAGACAAATGCTTGCTTTTCTTCTCAAAATACAGGATGAAGTAAGTTGAGTCAATAAATACTACTGAAAGCATACCATGTAGGTAAGCCATATACACATTGCAAAAAGGTTAAGAAGGGAATGTATTCTTCATATAGAAAGAGGCCTTATTAAATGGGTTCCCAGCATGATTTACCTACTCTCATAAAGACATTTTAAATAATTCTGTCAATAATGTGGTTGGACTTTTAAGCATATATTTACATGTACTATCTTTATATTTTACCAAATCATCTTCTGTCTTCTTTCTAACCCTGCGCTAGAATGCTATCAGGCTAAATGATGTTTACTTAAAGTGCCTGCTAAGTTTCAGGGGCTGAGAAAAAGTTTCAGGGAGCATACATAATGCCTTCATGTATTATGAAAAAATATAAATATTATACAGCTTTTTTCAATATTTCATGATCCAGAGTTAGAGGATTAGAAGAAATTACATGAAAATTTAAACTACATGTGAATTTCAGTTTTAGACTCACAAAGACAACTTATCAAATACCAAAGGTGTAAGAATGCTTTTATTATAAGAGATTTCCATGTGCTATCTCATTTAATAGATTCAGAAATTGAAATGTGGACCAATAAGGTTCTTTCCATGTTACTAAGTTTGCTACCAAATACCACTCAAATTTCATGTTCACTTAACAGTTACAGGATCGACACTCATAACCATATTTAAACATGTACAGAGATAGATGTCTACTGTTATAAAGACTGTCATAGTCTTTGGGGAAGAGCAATTTTAGATACTCTCATATGTAACTAAGATAGCTACACCTTTGTATCAATTATTGATTCTTTCCTTTAGCGTATGGCTGTACATGGCATATTTAGCAATTCTAATTATGAACAAGATGGTAGACAAGTGAAAGCCATGAGGAAGTGAGGAAATAGGTTAATCAGCATTGAACTATTCATAAAGGGTCATAAATTTAACACTTAACAAGTATCATTTATAAATGCAAAAATATATAACATGCATATGTAAGATACACATACATATGAATGCATATATTAAATTAGCATGCCCATATACATTATATAAGCACAGACTGTTGCCTTCTGGTTTTCCTTTGGGGAAGGGGCATAGAAGATTTTTATGATGAAAGATACTGACAAAAAAACTGGGTTGGAGTATATGTTTATATAAACAATCCAGTAATGTTGAATTTTCTTTTACATTCTTACACCAATACTTACCCTGTTTTATATAGTGTTTATTGACTACCTTACAGAAAGTACATATTTTATCCTCAATAGAAGAATGTATCAATTATACAAAATATTTAAAATATTCAAAATTGTTTAACATTTATCTTCCCTTTGTTTACTTTCTATTTTGTTTACATCCTAAGCAAGATATTCCACTGGGCTTTGGACTGTGCCTGAGCCATACTACTGTCTCTAAAAACCCATTGATTACATGATCTCAGGAGCATTCCTGTTACTCTCTAACTAAATTGCCCCTGCTCTCTTGGTTGTTTCAAGATCCATGGCACCAGAATATAAAATGTATTTAATATTGTCATAATTTATAGCAAGAAATATTAAGCTCGACATTCTAGACATGTTCTTATTAGTAAAACAGCAACTTGGCCTATCTCTTGGTACTCAAGAAAGCATATTTCACCCCCATTGAAGTTTAGACTGCACTTTATTTTCCAATAATGATATCATACCGATATCAATAAAATATATTTTGTCATGTGTCCATCATTCCATATTTATTAATTTGAACTTTGGATGGTAAATTTTACTCTATTTATTTTCCTATTCTACCTATAACTATTTTATTATTTTGTTTTTAAGGTGGATTACTTACACAGGCTTATAATTTTTGAATCAAATCTATCCCTTATTCTTTCTCTCTCATACCACTCTTATCTTCTCCCCACTTTTCCTTTCATGTAATGTTTGTTCTCACATCGGTGTGCTTTTCTTAAATATCTCAAAGTGGGATCTCTTTGAAATAGTATTATAATCCTTAACACATTCAGGAAGTGAAATTACGGTTTTGAGGGAAAGATATAAACATGGAAGTTTATTTCCTACCTATAAAAACCTGGTGGCACCTGCGTTATCAGAAAGTTCTTCTCCATGTCTTGAAGGATATCATTCAGCATTCGGACACGGCTGGGAGCTCTTTCCTTTGGGTCATTAGCAGGCCGCATCTCATCTGACTGGAAGATTTCAGCACTCTCCCTCAGGTGTGATGCCATGGCAAGTAGGTGAGGGACACTGGGCTCATCACCTGGTGAAGATAAATGAGCCCATGTTATGAGTCATTTTACCAAAGGAGCCAAGCAAACATACTACCATCTTGTCTCTCCTTTATAAATCAGATAGAACCCTGATGAGAGAATAGTTCTGTCATTTGCTTCCCAAAGAAAGGTTTATGTGCTTCAATTAAACACTGATAACATATCTTTTCTAACAAACATACTGTCCAAACTTAGGTGTATATTCTATTACATTAAGTGAATGGCTACTCCCTCATGATGGAAATATTACTATATTACAAACACTACTTTGAGCTTTATACACAATTATTGTATTTTATTAGGTACATCATTTAAAATTTATAAACATTGCTTATATTACAGAAGATGAGATTAATTAAGGTTTGAAAATTAAGTAAGGTCACAAATTATCAAGCAAGTAACATAGCTGAATTGGAACCTCGATCTTGCTGGCTCAGCAGTCCATGCTCACCACAGTATAACTGCATTTGAAGAAAAGAAAAGTAAATGGTACAATCATGGAGGTTCATGCCTGCTTTGCCAGCATTTGGGAGGCAGAACAATTTTGAACTTAAGATCATTCTTGGTTACATAGAGAATACGAATCAACCAAGTCCACAATCAGACACCATCAAAAGAAATAAATGAAAGAACGAATAAATGAATGAATGAATGAATGAAAAGACTGTCTAGCTATTACAAACAATGCTGCTATGAACATAGTTGAGCATATACTTTTGTTGTATGATAGGGCATCTCTTGGGTATATTTCCAAGAGTGGTATTGCTGGGTCCAGGGGTAGGTTGATCCCGAATTTCCCAAGAAACCGCCACACTGCTTTCCAAAGTGGTTGCACAAGTTTGCATTCCCACCAGCAATGGATGAGTGTGCCCCTTTCTCCACAACCTCTCCAGCAGAGGCTATCATTGGTGTTTTTTATTTTAGCCATTCTGACAGGTGTAAGATGGTATCTAAAGTTGTCTTGATTTGCATCTCCCTGATCGCTAAGGAAGTTGAGCATGACCTTAAATGTCTCTTGGCCATTTGAACTTCTTCTGTGGAGAATTCTCTGTTCAGCTCATTGCCCCATTTTGTAATTGGGTTGATTAGCCTTTTACGGTCTAGTTTCTTGAGTTCTTTATATATTTTGGAGATCAGACCTTTGTCAGTTGCGGGGTTGGTGAAGATCTTCTTCCAGTCAGTGGGTTGCCTTTCTGTCTTAGTGACAGTGTCCTTTGCTTTACAGAAGCTTCTCAGTCTCAGGAGGTCCCATTTATTCAATGAGGCCCTTAATGTCTGTGCTGCTGGGGTTATACGTAGGAAGTGGTCTCCTGTGCCCATGTGTTTGTAATAGCCAGAACCTGGAAACAACCGAGATACCCTTCAATGGAAGAATGGATGAAGAAAGTATGGAATGAATATATATATTAGAGTACTACTCAGCAGTAAAAAACAATGACTTCTTGAATTTTGCATGCAAATGGACAGAAATAGAAAACACTACCCTAAGTGAGGTAAGCCAGACCCAAAAAGAGGAACATGGGATGTACTCACTCATAATGGGTTTTTAGCCATAAATAAAGGACATTGAGCCTATAATTCGTGATCCTAGAGAAGCTAAATAAGAAGGTGAACCCAATGAAAAACATATAGACATCCTCCTGGATATTAACCTTCATCAGGCGATGAAAGGAGACAGATACAGAGTCCCACATTGGAGCACCAGACTACAACCCCAAGGTCCAAACCAGGAGCAGAAGGAGAGAGAGCACGAGCAAGGAACTCAGGGCCATGAGGGGTGTACCCACATACTGAGACAATGGGGATGTTCTTTTGGGAACTCACCAAGGCCAGCTGGACTGGGTCTGAAAAAGCACGGGATAATATCGGACTCACTGAACATAGCGGACAATGAGGACTGCTGAGAAGTCAAGAAAAATGGCACTGGGTTTTGATCCTATTGCACATACTGGCTTTGTGGGAGCCTAGGCTGTTTGGATGTTGACCTTAATAGACCTGGAAGGAGGTGGGAGGTTCTTGGTCTCCCCACAGGGCAGGGAACCCTGACTGCTCTTAGGGCTGATGAGAGAAGGGGAGTTGATTGGGGGAGGGGGAGGGATATGGGAGGCGGTGGCGGGGAAGAGACAGAAATCTTTAATAAATTAATTAATTAATAAAAAAAGAAAGAAAAGATGGTCTATTCTTATAATGTGATATAAGATATTACTTGGGGTTTTAATTTCTTCAGTAATAGTTTTTGATGATGCATATTTGAAATACATTTTTGACTTTCAAAATATCCCAGAAATCATCATATGTACTGCTATGTTTGTTTCATTTGTTTCTCAGAAAGCATTCTTTGTTTACTTTCCACTTGTTGGGCAGCTTATTAATGGTGGTAGCAAAGCAGTCACAGGTCTTTTGTACAAGAGAAAAGCCATGTCTAATGTGTCAGTAGACTTGAACCTTTGGCCAAGCCTAGCTGAGTCTGGTGCCATTTTCTTACACCCTTGTAACTAAGTAATATTTGTAGCACTCTTGATTTCCTGAAACTTTAACTGTCAAATAAATATATTAACATTATTACTGCATAGCTTTTTCATGATGATCACGTGAATAATACATGCCAAGCACTTCCCTCCAGGTAAGCAGATGTTATTTGAAAACATGTCTGCTAGACTTTTATGATAGAAGTGTCTATGATCATCTTTTTGTAGGGCAATAGCTACTGTCATTCTTAGGCAATTTGAGATAAATCAATACAACAAAATCAACATGACAGTGCAGAGTTACTTCAAGTCAAATTGTTCCAGAAGTATAGATATATAGAGTCTAAGTTGCTGTCTTAGTAGTATGGCAAGGGAGCAGGAATATGTGGGCATCCTTTTAAGGTTTTCATTGTGGAGAGTTTGGGTTAGAACAGAATGATCATGACAACAAAAGGACATTCTACTGTGGAGGAAGTCCAAGATCTTCAGCTTGGACAAGATCCTTGAACATCTGGTATTTGTATAACCTCAGTTTTTTTGCTCTGTATGTTTTATCTCATTGTGGAATTCAGACATCTCCTTCATATGCTACTGTACTTGTCCTGCCCCTTGAAAATTTAAGAAATATTATAAAGGTAATGTGGTAAGATGAAAATCTATGTTAGCGACAGAACTAATTCATTAAAAAGATCTTCAAAAAATTATCTACTACTATCATGACTTTTAGAGTCTAGTTGAAGAAACAAACTACATCATTGTTAAATGAACAAAGTAGATTCGATTACGGGGGTTATAAAAAGTTCAAAACAAACTAGAATCATGTGAAAGATAATTCAACAAATCCTCCCATTTTCATGTCTTTTTACCTCAGGTAGGAGAGAGAGTAAGAGAGATGATGGGAATGAAGAGAATCAAATTATAAGCATGTATAGAATGGTCAAATGATATATTTTTGTTTCACTTGATGTTTAGGGATGAGTGAGGAGGCCAGAGGACAAATTCTAGAAAACAATTCTCTCCTTGCTTTGGGATGCCACAACTCAATTCATCAGGCTTAGCAAAAAGTGACCTAACTTGCTGAGCCACCACATTGGCCTAAATTAAAAAATATAAAAGAGTGTGTTTATTTTCTCTACGGTGTCCTCAGACACTTAAGGTCATGTTCAACTTCCTCAGTGATCAGGGAAATGCAAATCAAGACAACTTTAAGATACCATCTTACACCTGTCAGAATGGCTAAAATAAAAAACACCAATGATAGCCTTTGCTGGAGAGGTTGTGGAGAAAGGGGTACACTCATCCATTGCTGGTGGGAATGCAAACTTGTGCAACCACTTTGGAAAGCAGTGTGGTGGTTTCTCAGGAAATTCGGGATCAAACTACCCCTGGACCCAGCAATACTACTCTTGGGAATATACCCAAGAGATGCCCTATCATACAACAAAAGTATATGCTCAACTATGTTCATAGCAGCATTGTTTGTAATAGCCAAAACCTGGAAACAACCTAGATGCCCTTCAATGGAAGAACGGATGAAGAAAGTATGGAATATATACACATTAGAGTACTACTCAGCAGTAAAAACCAATGACTTCTTGAATTTTGCATGCAAATGGACAGAAATAGAAAACACTATCCTGAGTGAGGTAAGCCAGACCCAAAAAGAGAAACATGGGATGTACTCACTCATATTTGGTTTCTAGCCATAAATAAAGGACATTGAGCCTATAATTCGTGATCCTAGAGAAGCTAAATAAGAAGGTGAACCCAAAGAAAAACATATAGACATCCTCCTGAATATTAACCTTCATTAGGCGATGAAAGAGACAGAGACAGAGACCAACATTGGAGCACCGGACTGAAATCTCAAGGTCCAAATCAGGAGCAGAAGGAGAGAGAGCACAAGCAAGGAACTCAGGACGGCGAGGGGTGCACCCACACACTAAGACAATGGGGATGTTCTTTTGGGAACTCACCAAGGTCAGCTGTCCTGGGTCTGAAAAAGCATGGGATAAAACCGGACTTGCTGAACATAGCGAACAATGAGGACTACTGAGAACTCAAGAACAATGGCAATGGGTTTTTATCCTGCTGCATGTACTGGCTTAGTGGGAGCCTAGGCAATTTGGATGCTCACCTTACTAGACCTGGATGGAGATGGGTGGTCCTTGGACTTCCCACAAGGCAGGGAACCCTGATTGCTCTTAGGGTTGATGAGGGAGGGGGACATAATTGGGGGAGGGGGAGGGAAATGGGAGGCGGTGGCGGGGAGGAGGCAGAAATCTTTAATAAATTAATTAATTAATTAAAATAAAAAAATATAAAACAGTAATAATTAATTGTATACAATGTACAAAAACTTTTACAAATTGTTTTAAAAGAAGTACCTTCACAAAGTATAAAATCTCTGAAGTATCATATTTTTACATATGTTAAGCTTTTATAGAAAATATATGAAAGCTGAAGATAAATTTTAAATCATTGCTCCCAAATAATGATATGGTTCATTCAACTGCAGAAGTTACTGTGTTTGAACACATTCTGTTTTACTGTACATTTCATATTGATTAATTTTTGTATTTGATTTCACAGAATTTCATGAGGATAGAGTTTTGTTCATTTTGAGAATCAAGTACCAAATAACTTAGTGGAAAGTTAGGATGGCATGTCTCTTCTTAAATTGTGATGATTCGCCAAAGCTAGTGCATAAAAACTCAAACTATCTTTGCACAAAGTAAAAAGGAGATGGATAAGCACATTAGAATTCACTGAAATTGAAAGAGTGAGCAAAGAAAATAACAAGTCCGACATCTTTGAGATTCTTCCACTTAAGAAAGAAAAATCTGTTCTGAACTACCATCCATTGCAGAATTGAAGGCATTACTACAAAATCAAGTGAGACAAACTGTACCATTCTCTCTTATTTAACTTTAAATGAATTTATCTTTTATGGCACTGCAGGGTACTGACAGCTTTCTGAACTACTTAGTTCCAGAAAAAGATAGTGGCAATCTGCCTGACACTCAGCAAGCGTTACTTCCAGAGGTCAGGGAATGAGAAGCAGCTCTACACGTAATGCTCACCCAATCTTTTCACTGTATAAGTTAAGCTTCGAGGAACCTTAGCAGTCATCTCCCTGTCAGTCAATTAGAGCTTTTCATTACCTTTAAATCAGTCCCCAAAAGAAATGCCCCTAACCATCCCTGGAATTTTGTTGATCCCAGGTGAAATAATCCCTCATGTTTTTTGAATTTGAAGTAGAATGTTAGCTGTATCACAGAAAGACATTTTTTTCTACTTAGTTACAGTCATTTTCCTTGTACCTAAAATTCACCAGATGTGTCAATGAACAAACCACCATGTTTCCTACTGTCATCATAGTATGCAAACATCAATAACAGTTTTCTCTGCCTTGTGTCTCTGTTTCTCAATTGAAAAGGAACTCATAAAGGAATAGACAATGTATTTGTCTTCATATATTTGGGTACTGTGGTAATAGCTATTCTACCATAACCATTTAGTTAAAAAAAAAGATTGAATGTTGAGTTATAAGATATTTCCTTACAGTATTTACAAAATCATTCAGGGATATACTTGGTGTAAAACAGTCACCTGCAGTAGTATTTCCTTTACTTTCTAGATTTAAAAGAATTATATCTAAAAAATAGAAGAAATTATTTTAAAGTAGTAATAAGAGAAGTTATATAAAGTTAAATCAAAATAATTCCTACAGATCTATAAACATTTCAGATTTCACTCAAGGCCTAGAATGTCAGAGAATGCAAGGCTGATGGAGGCTGTTCTCAGCTCACATTTACACAATGCTACCTCTACTTGGTGAAAAACTATGAACTGGAAGCAAGAGACTTCTCAGAATGGTGGTAAAGATTATCTTAAAGATATTTACATGATGTCTACAAGCCAATAATTTGATATCAATAAAAAATAACATTTGTATCGTCATAATTACTACCAAAATAGCCTGGCATAAATTACTTAATGTTTATCCTTCACCACCTTTAAGGAAAGCAGTCATTTACCTTTCCAAATTTATAGACCACTATAAATCAACTACTTTTATTAGAGTATGCAAACTAAATATACTATCTACAACTTATTTTTGGAAGGGAGAGAGTAAAATGTTATCACAGTTCTCTAAATTCAATATAAAAGTTTTTCCCCCAAATACTTTCTAGATCTATGTTTCCCAGTGTCACTGGACTCCCTGTTTACAGTTTGAGAAACTCTGAAACCTTGTGTCTGCACCAAGGGTTAGCCTTCCCAACCTCTGTGAAGAAAGAAAAGTATTGATGTGGGGGTAATGGAGTGGAATTGTCAACCTTTAAAAGTGATGATCACATCTTTGCTTCTGGGGAAAAGCCAACCAATAATACATTCTTAGAGCTCTGTAGAAAATACTTGTTTGTTTTAAATGTTGGAAGCTATGCCTGATATAGAACTTAATATTTAAGACTGACTAGAAAAATTATGTATTCAAGATGTTTTAAATTTCACATTTTGAATGGAATGGAAGACTCATTATCCATGTACCTTAAAGTAAAATTCATGGACTTAGGAGGTTCTTAAGAAGTAATTATTTATGTATTCGTATGTCATTGCTAGGAATAGGTAAAGACAAATAAGATTAATAGCTGCGACCTAGTTAGAAATGTATATAATATTTATGCATGCAGTATCAGTGTCATGTGAAATCATTGTATGTAAGGGCCACTGATGCCTTTATGGATCATTTTTTAAAAATATCTTATATAGAAGCCAAGAAGAAAAATTTTGAGACATATTTTGGGATTATCTAAAATAAACTCTGCCAAATAGCTTTTGGAAATTCTGGCACTTTCTATATTCTACATCATTTAAGGGAAGTTTTCTATCTTAAGCAACAACATTGATATGTCCCTACAGTTGTGCTGTAGATGACAAATTCTCCCCTTTCAGGAACAATTAGTACCCTATAACATCCTTCCTAGTTAGAGTGTGACTCCTGGGGCAGTGTTGTATCGTGGACTGAGAGGCGCGTTGTGATCTAGCAAACCTAAACACAAGCCTAATCTATGAGATTAGGTAAATACACTTATCTGTCCAAGACGTAAATCCTCTGTTAACCTCAGTTTCAATTTAAATCTAATCCTGGAAGCTCATGAATACAGCTCTTGACTCATGTTACATGCAGTGCATGAAGCAAACTTAACCAAGTATATAGCCATCTTTGTAAAAATGACTTCAGGACTACCCAGGTATTTGTCAAAGAGCTTATTCCTCATAAAGATTCTTTATGTAGGATTTCCCAAATCCCTTGCCTAGTAGGTCATAAGCTCCAAGTAGCTCATACATCTCCTATACATAAGCCATCCATACCCAACAGTGACAGCAGTGCTGGCATCACCCACTATTTCTGTACCTGCTCTAACATGACAGTACTTAGGTCTGAACAAGACACTCTCCAGCCAAATGACGCTATAGCTTGATAAATTTTATAAACCATGTGCTTTTATCTGCCTTATAAAGCAACAAGTTTATCACTGTCCTATTTTAAAGATCAATTTTGTTTTCTAATTTTGTAATTTCTTGGGGTTTCATTGCTGTAGGAATTCCTACAGGCAGTAGCCTGTAAGTTACCAGCCCACTTGGGCATTGCCTCTTATACTGTATATGCCCATGTAAAGCACAGGTCTGACCTCTCTTCCAGTGGCATAATTCAGTTCCTGTTCCCTGTGCAGAGGATTGTGATCTGTGAGTCTACCCCTAAATAAATAACCCTTTACTATACTCAATTCTGAGCTAGTGTGGGATTTTATTTTAGCAACTTTCTTCATCTGGCACCCTTGTGGATCCGGACTCCACGCCTACTGGGTTAACCAGCCCATAGCCCAGAAAGACGCCCAAACACGCCTGCCTGGCTTGCTTTAACCTAATCGTTTTTGTAAAACCCCCGCCATAGCAGATCTAACTGTGTGAGGCAACTTGGAAATTTCCCAGGCTTGTGAAGATCCCCTCCCCAACAGCCATGTTCATTGCCACATGGCAACTTGTGCAGCTTCCGGTTTGTGCTCTCTGCCAGTGAGTTCTGGACATCTTGGTCTATGTACGTTAATTTGTCAAGCAAAGCATATTTCTTGGTATTTAACCAGTACCAAGGCGGGAAGCTAAAGCTCCTCGGACCATTTGTGCTGCCACCTGTTACATTGATGCTAGCTGCAACTCCACAACCATGACAACTGCTGGACAATAAAGATTATTATACCTAAAAAATTTACCAGACTTCATAACAGGTAATTAATAAATAAATCAATAAACTTGAAAATTATATAATTGTAGACAACATTACCATTGAAACTTTTAGTAGCTTTTTTGCTAATACTATGGATTCTATTCTGCCAGGCTTATATGGTTATTGTGATACATCTATTTATTGGATATTGCAATTCAGGTTTTTTCTTCATAGTATATTCTTAAGAAATGGGTTTGATAACAGAGCCAAAAATGAAACACTTTTAGAAATGATACAGTCTTACAGACTAATAATGAACAGGTAGCTGACAGGATTAATACCATTGAAAATCAAAAGTTACCTGAAAAAATTAATACTATTGAAAATGGTAACATTAATTTGTCAGACAAAATTGAATCCACATCTAAGGATACTGAGAAATTATCTGAAAGAATTCATACTGTTTAATTTGAGAATAAAAATGGTTAAAAAGTTATAATAGGTTAGCAGATAGAGTATCTCTCCAGGTAGGCAATCTTCACACTATCCAAATAATGTCCAAAAAATGAGGTGTTATCTTTCAAGGAAAAACTTCAGATCTAGGAATCACATGTGCAGAATGAGAACTAGGTAACTCAATGACATCACTAGAAATATATACAGGTCAGGAGATTCAGGCTCTACAAAGACAATAGTAAAAGGATTTGGAACAATTGAGGAAAATATTGGAGCATATGAGCAACAGAAGAAGGTACAAGCACAGGACTTAACATCAATAGTAACTGTCAAAGATGACTTACCCTGGGATTTAGCTTCCTACCCTGTAATTTACTTTGGCAAATAGGAGTAACAGATCCAGATACTAGATGAGTATTTATTGAATCTCTCACTTTTGAAAATGCCAACGTAGAATGTCAAAAGATAACTTGGGCCTTTAAAGGTTAGATAAGCACCTATGGAGGAATGGATCCTTCATACAATGAACATTGATGTATTTGACTATAATACTGAATCTTGGGTAGGAGAAGCAATTTCCAAAAGGTTGAGAAGACATCAAAATGCCAAAAGTTTAACTGTGGTAAAATAGGACATATGAGAATGGATTGTACACAAGGAATTCCTAAGAATAATGTTTCCTCTGGGAATGTCAGGAAAAGGAGGACACTCACCCTTCAGGTATATGTAGAAGGTGTGGCAAAGGCTGACATTGGACCATTGAATGCAGATCAATAAAAGACAGACAAGGCAACCAGATACCATCAGGAAATTTCTTGGGGGGGGCCACCCCAAGCAAAAAGTGGTCCAGTCATTCCCAGTCACTGTGGAGGAGATGTCTTACCGGGAAAATTTAAAAATCCAGAGCCTTCTGTAAAAGACCATACTGTTCTGGATGATGGAATAAACATGGAGGATAAATCAAATCTTCCAATAGGAAATAGGAAACACATATTTTGGCTGACTTCTACAAATGATCAAAGACCAAAGCTAAGAGTGCATATAACTGGCATTGTAATTGTGGGTTTGATAGACACAGGTGTGGACATAAGTATCATTACTCCAGAATATTGGCATTGAAATTGGCCTCTTCATAAGGCAGATGTTCAGTTACTAAGAATTGGAACCCAATCTCAAGTAAAACAATGCACGAGATAGGTTGAAAGCATAGGGCCAGAAGCACAGAAAGGAATCCCAAGGCTGTAAGTGGCTAATATTACAGTGAATGAATTCATGGGATTGTAACCTGCTGCAGCAATGGAATACCCAGATTAATATTCCTGCAGGCCCAGAAACTCATAATTCTGGGAAGGATATTATAAGGTACTATATATACATGAATGTCACCAACCATTCAGACTGTACAAGAACACAAAGCAACTAGCAAACCTTTAGAGGTACCAATGGGCCTACCTTTAAAATGGTTAACTGAGAAACCAATATAGGTTTAACAGAAGATAAACTTCAGGCTTTAGAACAACTGGTACAGGAGCAACTAGATGCTCACCATATTGAAGAATCAGCAAGCCCTTGGAATTCTCCTGTATTTGTTTTTAAAAACAAATGTGGGAAATGAAGAATGGTGACATGTCTAAGAGCTGTCAACAAGGTAATTCAACCTATGGGCCCTCTACAATCTGTAATTCCTCTGCCTCTTGACTACCGAAAAGATGGCCTCTTATAGTTATTCATTTAAAGGATTGTTTCTTCACCATACCTGCACAAGAAAAGGACAGAGAAAAATTTGCCTTCATAGTGCCTACTTAGAATAATTCTCAACCTACTAGGAGATACCAATGGACTATCCTTTCACAGGAAATGCTCAATAGCCCATCCTATGCCAATACTTTGTAAGTCAGTCATTGAAAATAATATGTAAAAAAAAATCCTAAATCTGTAATTTACCATTAAATGAACGACATTTTGATATATGATCCAAATACAGATACTTTGGAAAAAATGTTTGAAGAAGTAAAGAAAGTTTTGCCAAAATGGGGATTACAAATTGCTCCTGAAAAAATACAAAGAGACGATTCTGTCAATTGCATAGGTTATAAAATAAATTTACAGAAAATTAGAACACAAAAAGCATGAATTAGGAGAGATTTATTGCAGACTCTTAATGACTTTCAGAGTTTTCTAGGAGACATATTCAGTCTACAACCTGCTCTTGGGATAACATCTGATCTAACAGTTCATTTAAGCAAAACCTTTGATGATAACAAAGATTTAAATAGTCCCAGAGAATTAACAGCTGAGGCAGAAAAGGAATTTATTGTTGTTGAAGAAAAATTGCAGGAGACACATGTGGATAGGGTGAATCCAAATTTTAATTGCATTTATTCATATTGACTTCCAAAATTTGGCCTATAGAAATTTTAATGCAAAGGGAAGATATTATTTTAGAACAGATATTTTTGCCAAATAAACAAAGTAAAAAATTTAAAACTTATGTGGAAAAAGTCTCTGAATTAATTATAAAAGAAAAATTGAGACTTCCTCAAATAGTAGATATAGACCCAGCAGAGATCATAGTGCCTTTTACTTCTGATAAAATTAAAAAATTATGGGAAGAAAATGGACTTCAGCAAAGAGCTTGTGCTAAGTTTTTCAGAGAGATTAATAGCAATTATCCCAAAAGTGAAAGAATTAACCTTATAAAGAAAACTAACTGAATCCTTACCTGCATTGTATGGGACACACCAATAATTGGAGCCTGTTCATTCTTTACTGATGCAAATAAATCAGGAAAGGCAGGATACAAATCAGAAGATTTAAGTAAGGTGGAACAAAGCCCTTATAATTCTGTCCAAAAGGCAGAATTATATATTATTCTCATGGTACTAAGGAATTTTGAAGAAGCTCTTTAAAAAGTTACCGATTCATAATACGCCAAAAGAGTTGTCTTGCATATTGAAACCACTGAATTTATAACAGATAATCCAGAATAAGTACAAAGTTGTTTAAAAATTTTCTCTGCCAAAGGAATTAATCAGGTTTAATATATAATCAGGAATCGGTTTAGTCCCGTATACATAACACACATCCGATCCTATATGGGTCTGCTAAGTCCTCTAGCACAAGGTAATGCAGAAATTTATCAATTATTGGTTGGAAATATGTTGAAGGCCTCTGAATTTCATAAGAAACATCATGTTATTAGCAAATGTTTAAAGAAAGAGTTTTCATTACATGACAACAAGCTAAGGAGATTGTAAGAAAAATGTCCTACTTGCTCTTTCTATAACCAAACACCACTACCTTCAGAGAATAAAGCAAAGAGTACTAAAAGGAATGTAATCTGGCACATGGATGTGTTCCACTTTGCAGAAATTAAAATATGTATATCACAGCATTGATATTTATTCAGGCTTTCAATGGGCAACTGTTTGAGCTTAGAAAAAACTGATTCAGTAATCACACATTTATTAGAATTTATGGCCATCATGATTAACTGAACAAATAATCAGATAATGCTCCAGCATATGTCTCTAAGAAAATTAAATGGTTTTTTGCTTATTATAATTAAAAAAACATATTGTAGGTATACCCCAAATCTTACAAATCAGGTAGTTATAGAAAGATCAAATTGAACTATAAAGAATACATTAAACAAACAGGAAGGTATGGAAAATATCCCCCATAAAAGATTATATAATGCTTTATTGATCTTGAATTTTCTTAACACTAATGAGAAGGGACAACAGCAGCAGAGAGACAGTGGATAATAGAAAAGTCTTCTGAATTAAATCAGCCAGTGTATTCCATTGTGTTGACCTCACAATGGAAGCCAGGAGATGTGTTACATTGGGGGAGTGGTTTTGCTCTTGTTTCATCGGGAGAAGAAAAATTATGAATACCACCAAAATTAATAAGGATTTAGTTTTAAAAAGAGAAATTTCTTGAGAAAGAGAAATTATGGCTCATCCACAGGGGTGACAACATACAGGTGGTAAGGAAACCATATAGGGTTGGGGCACAGTTATGGTCTTGTCTTTACAGGAAAATACACATCTTCAAAAATTCAAGAGACCCTGGATGTTTGGATGCTGACAGAGGAAAAGAAACTATCCAATAAAGATCATCAAAAAAAGGAATATAACTTATAAGGACAGGTGATCAAAACATATACATTAACACACACACACAGAGAGAGAGAGAGAGAGAGAGAGAGAGAGAGAGAGAGAGAGCTGGTTTTGAAGTTGGACAATGACTCTGTTGTTCTCTACATTAAAGCATGTTGTTAAACTAAAAATTCAGAGTTTCTGTTTCATGTCAGGAGCCACCGTATGGGATAAAAGGAAGAAAGAATTTAGAAAAGCAATTTACTTTTTTCATACCTATTTTGTCTCTATCGTACCATTCATTGAATATATGTCTGTATAAATAATATTTAAGTTTTCCACAATGAACAATAAATTTTCCTGCAATAATCTTTGAAGTTTCCTGGAAGAAGATGCAGCCCCACAACAACTCCATCTGGTTGATATGATGTCATGATGCTGATAGTGTTACTATAAGGTCTGTTTTTGGGTACCAGCTACTCAAGATGGTTCCAACTTGGTTAGCTGAAATGGTGCACTTTTTTACAGTGTTCTGGCCAGAACTCCAAATAGGAACCTCAGAAAACCCCTACAGAATACTCAGAGACAATTTGCAATTATACCAAACAATATTGTTGAAACTTAGCCATCATTTTACCTTCACAGGATCCTTTAGAAAAAACATTGCCCCATGACAGCTGGAAGTAATTCTAGAAGATGACATCCCCACTCCCAACAAAGTTTGCCCTCAGGGTTAAGGATATCATTTAAATGTTGATTATAATTGGTATATGGTTGGAAGTTGGGGGAAAATTATGTAAGCTCAGGGACCTCTTTGAAAATAAAAAGGGAAATTGAATGGGATAATAGATTAGTGTGAGCTTACTCACACTAATAATAATAGTGAGTAATAGAGTGAATACTTGTGAGCTATTATTTATTGGCAATTTACATTGGTTTAGATTCTTGTATATTGATACAAACTTAAATAATATTAAATATGTTCCTATTTTCATCTACTATAATTGTATACTAGGCAAAGTTATTTTGTCATATTGTATGCATGCATGCTTCTACCTCTGCTTAATACATTTTGTATAGTGATACAATTTTAGGATATTGCAATATATATTTCTACATCTGATCAAGATACTTATACATTGTTTACATTTTGAGGTCATTGTCCTTATTTATTGCATTTGTTGTTCAAAGATTGTTTAATATTCTAATATGAAATCTTAATCTTTACATTATATAGGTATTAAGAATTATAGGTCAATAGTCATCCACGTTTGTCATACTTATAGTTAGACTAATCAGGTTCTTTAGATACAAAGAGATTGTATTCTGCATAGATAGGTAATCTTCAATCATTTCAAAGAGCTGTAGAATATGTCATTTAAATAACTTAGGGTTCTGTTTAAGTGAGACAAATTTGCTCCTGGCAGCACCAATCTGTTCTCGAGAGAATGTTAAGCACTGAAGACACTCCACTTGGAGCTTGTTTTCTTCTTGGCAAAACTGGCCTTTGGGCAAGGAAGTGTCCATGCATTGACCACTGACAAAATGTTCTATATCCAGACAGGACAAGCAGGATGCAAGAAAAAAGATTCTCATATTTTGCCAAGACAGGTTAATATGGTTTAGAAAATTTTCCTGCCTCTGAAAATGGTCTGTCAGTTACTCTTGACCTTAGCCAAAGTTGGTTGCTCCAATGTTGCAAATGAGACTGGGTGATTGCCCAGGTAGCCAGTCATCTCTGTTATTTATTGCACATTTGTTGCTTGGTTGTACTTCCTGCTTATACAAGTAACATTATTTCCCTTCTAGGGTCTTCTTTGAGGTTGTAGACAAGATAGTTGTAGTTACTTTTCTCTCATGACTTGACCATGTTATTCATAATACAAGACTTAAACTCCTAAGGATAGGATAATTATTGAGACATTTATCACATGTTTCTTGCTTGATATTTTTTATGCTGGTTGTAATTACTATTTTTATAACTGATATTTGTTCCTATTGTATATAATTTTGTATTAGGCTTAAAACTCCTTATTTAAACAAAAGGGGGGTGCTGTAGGAATTCCTACAACTAGTAGACTTTAAGTTACCTGGCCACTTGGTCACGGCCTCTTCTGATATACATGTTAATGTAAACCGTGTTTCTGGCCTCTCTTCCGGTGGCATGATAAGGTTCCTGTTCCTTATTCATGCAGAGGATTGTGATCTGTGAGTCTGCCCCTAAATAAATAACCTTCTATTATACTCAGTTATGAGCTGCTAGTGTGGGATTTCTTTTTAGCATCCTTCTTCATTTCATAGTCCAAAAAGTTTTAGATATTAACTTATTTGCACTTATATATGATTTGGTTCTGTTTTGCAACTGTAGTTTTAAAAATTCCACTCCATTTCCTTTTAAATTATGGAGGAAATAAATCAGTTGTACTCAAATATTGCTTTTTTCCATAATACAATCACAGCCTTTTTTATTTACTAACATTTCTCAGAAACCACTGCTGTATCCATGAGCTTATCGGAGTCTTAAAGGCACTAACAGATACACAATTACTGTTTAGACCTCTCTGATATAAAACAACACAAAAAGTATGACATGATTGGTATAATACCCTGGTTGAAAGCATAATTGAGATTATTTAGAAGAAGACATAAGCTACTTAATGTCAGCCTTAAAAATATCATATCACCATTAAAGAGAAGAAAATATATTGCCAATATGATGTCAGCCAATGGAGCAACAGTTCTTTATTATACTACATTTTCTATTCTTCATGCTGTCTTCTTCAGTAGAAACCACAATATATCATCTCAGCTTGTTCCTTAAACAGCACTCAGGTAAAGAAAGATGTGTGGGAGCTAAATCAAGAATAATGCTCAGAGAAGTCAGACTTGATTTTACAGTGGATATAAAAATATATAAATTTAAAGAAAATTGATAAAGAGGATCATGAGTAACTATGATCAAATGAATGCAAGCAGGATCCTCTTAGGAAAGATGACAAAAGGACATTTTGAGAAGAATTAGACACTGGCCACTTTTTAAAAAATAGTTTAGTATTATATTCTTATTCATTTTTCAAGACTGAGTTTCTCTGTAGCTTTGAAGACAGCAATGGAACTCACTCTGTAGACCAGGCCAGCCTTGAACTCACAGAGATCTGCCTGTCTCTGCCTCTCAAGTGCTGGAATTAAAGGCATGTGCCACCATCACCTAACATTTTATTCTTGAATGCACAAGTTATTTAATAGTCCAGGTAACCAGGGCAAACTTCATTCAAAAGTACTTTAGGACTCCTGAATAGAGTGTTTGTTGGGTAATGTCTCCCCACACCACTGTATACAAGGAGCTCTAAGTCCACAAGTAAATGGAATGATCTATGTCCCCATAGCTACAGTAATGCTCTTTCCCCAACAATACATGGAGTATGCATGGAGTTTTACTTTGCATAGATCTAAATGAGAAATTGCCCCAATAGGTTCACGTATTTAAAAGATTGGTGCCCAATTGGCCATGCTGTTTGAGGTGGTGAAGTCTTAAGGAGATAGAGTCTTACTGTAGGTAGCACCCCTCTGGGAATGGGCATTGAGAACTCAGTCTGCCCACATCTAGTTCATTCTCTCTGCCTTGTTTTTTCTGTTGAAGAAGTGTCTCTCAGATTTGTCCTCTGACTTCCTGTTGCCATGCCTCCCCACCAACCTTGACTTCTCTCTTCTTCTAGACCCTAAAGCCAAAATAACTCTTTCTTCTACAACTTGCCTTGGTGATCATATTTTATCACAGCAGAAAAGTAACTAATCTCCTGACACTACATGAAGTGAGCTCTGCTCCCATCCCTGCCTGCCTGATATAGAAAATGAACTATGAACTCTTTATGTAAGTCACAGATGCTGCCACTGTGCAGGGGGGTATAGATCTGACTATTGACAGCATTGGGAAAAAGAGCTAAATCTTTCTGTGATTTTTAAAGGATACATTTATTTTTATGAATATGAATATTTTGCTCACATATATGTATGTGTAAGACGGAATTCCCAGGAGCCAATGGAGCCTAGAACAGGATAATAGATTCCCCAGGAACTTGAGATACAGACAGTTTTGAACTATCATGTGGCTTCTAGGAAATTGAACCTGGGTCCTTTGCAGGAGCTGCAGTACTCTTAGCCACTGAGGTGCCTATTAAGCCCCCAAAGCTTTCTGAAGTGAACTGTATATATTCATGTACTACACATTCTTATCATTATTGACCTCAGGCAGAAATTTGAAGCTGTATATTTAAGGGTATATGTGAGTTTAATTTTACATTGGCTAATTCAAAACATGAAAAATAAAACAAGTTTTAAGTAAAATTGCTGAACATGAGGGCATATCCTGAGATTCTATTACAAGTGAAGTTAAGAATTATTTATGATTTTGTTGCTGTAAAACAAACCCAGAGCCTTGAACAGACAGGCTAGGCAAAGCAACTAAACCAACAAAATGATCAAAACACTATTAAAACTAACCATTGATTCAAAATGTATAGAGTAATAGATTGAGATTTTATAACTTCATAAGCATGGGATTTTATGTTAATAATACATTCTGAAAATTTCTTGACATTGTAATATAAGTTATTATAGTGGGAGTGTCAGGAAAATAAGAGGTGGGCATCAGACTGCTGACAGTGCACTGTCCATTCTGAACTGCAGTCCAAAGCAGAGGAAACACATCCAACGGGACCTTGGGGAAGAAAAGGGTCATCACAAAGGGAGATGAGGGACTAACAGTAAATTGTGCAACAAGAGATGAACAAAAGTAAACACGTGATTCCAAAAATTAGGAAGAGAACCGTGAACATAGAATATCAACTAAGGAGCATTATTTAAAAAACAAGCAGAATCAGTTGTTTCAAAGAAATACCGTGGGGAAGAAAACTCTATCTTGACAGGTCAACACCAAAATCATAAAAATGGATTGGAGTCTGTTTTTGCACCCATGCTTTCTCAAATATTTCAATGGTTTGGGTGCTGATCAATAAGTAAACCGTACTCTTTAATGTGTCATCTAGTTAGAATTAATATGTAAATAAGGTGAGGACCAAGGCTAAATCTATTTTTAGAAATTTTTTCAACTGTTTTGGTTTCCTGAGAGAGACAAGAGAAATGTTCTATGAAATACTTAGCACATAAATAAGGTGTTTTCAGACATTCTTATTATGAACAGAACTGGAGATCTAGCACTGTGAAAATGCATGGAAAGAAAGTAAAATTTGTTTTTGGAATCATTGAAATTTAGATGGCCTTGGACTTTAAGGGAAGTTCACAGAATGAGGTGAGCAGGGAGAGGACTCCCAATGCGGCAGCTAGTACAGAGTTGACACTGGTCATAATTAAAAGCAAGATGGAGACAGATGGGCTTAGAACAAGAGTCATGCAATTTTTCAGCATATAATTTTATTTTACCAACTGGGAAATTCATTTTATATTACTCAGGAAGAAAATTAACACATTATATTGGTTTCAATTGCTGTGACATTTAAAAATTTAAGCTACAAATATAACAATACTCTAAATCCTGGCCTCTGCACCATTACCTTGAAAATACTGCCCTCCTTCCAAATGTAACAAATGACATCAATAAACTGTCAAAGCTAATAAGAACAAAAAAGGTCCCATCAAATTAGCATTGTCAGTTATTCAAAGAACAGGGGAAAGCTTCCAACAGTATTTAAATTTATTGAGACAATTCAAAGGTGGCAACTAGCCACAGTGTTCAAAATTATATTTCCTACTAATTATGGCTTACACTAAATAAATATGTACATAGCCAGATCAAATGGGAATTACTTCTCCTTATTTGGGCTCATGCAATTTTTACAATGACTTTTAATAATTAATATTCAGACTTCTGGAAACTAAAAAAATAGATATAACAACTCTATAGTCATTGATTATTGTAAAGTAGTGTTTTATTGCTAAAATATAGCAAACGTGAGAAACTGTGTGGGATTATTAGTTTCCCATTCTCTAGTGTGTTTGCAGGTTCCCCAACTAAAAGCTATAACTATAACTATAACTATACTTTTTGTTTCCTTAATGCCTACTCTACTCCAACAATCTAGTGTTATCACTTTCTAAGAGAATCTTTCAGACTTGACTTTTCTTTTATCAAAAGTCCATCTAAGGAGTCTGAGGGAAATACATATGTCATTAAAGGGTTTGCCTTAGAATCATGACAAATTGAGAACAATCCCTAGCACCTGCATGAAAAGCTAAAGGTGTTGGCACAGGCTTAGAATTCCACTTTTGTGGAGTCAGAGGCTGGCAGATCCTGGGCTAACTGGCACCCATCTTAAGTTACTTGCTCAGTTCAGGGTACTGAAAGACCCTGCCTTAAAAGACACATAGCACTTGAGGACAAAGGAAGAGCAGCAAGTGTTGTTTTTCGGTTTCTTAATGTGTGCACATGTGTACCTGCATGCACACACATGCATTAAAACACACAGAAGTACATCTGATGTGTATCATTTACCTTATAAGCCACTATTTCCACTCCATGTCCCCAAGCAATGGATAAATATATTCATTTTTCTTTTTTTGTTATGGACCAAATATTAAGAGCCAAGGTCACTCAGTCAAAACATGCTTTCAAGAAAGATGCAGTAAATCAACTCAATCAAATTATTCACTAGTAAATGATCCCTCTTTCTAGTGCTTGTGGGAACAGTGGAGAATGGTTGGCTGTGACCATAAACTAGTATCATAAATAAACAAGATGGCCAATTGTCAAGAGGTAAAAATTACAGTACTGAAAATGCAATTGGGTTTCAGAGACCTTAGTCCTCGTGCTGCTGGCAGTCAAGAGAAACAGTATTTTATCGCTCAGCCTTGAAGGTCACCTTTCTTTTCCTTTACTATAATTTAGAGGTTGAGACTAATCACTGCTGACTGTCATAACAAAGTAAGAAATAAATCAGCAATTTAACCTTGAATTAAACAATATAAATGTGTGTTTCATTTAACACACTACATAAACTGTTTAGTACAGTGGAGTGTTTAGCAATGTTGACAAAATCAATTACTTAAATATTGACATCATAGTCATATTTATACATTAGCATCTTGAAATAATATGTATTGGGAATACAGTTATAACCAATATGATAGTCACTGAACAGGTTCATGCAAGTTAGAAAGCAAAGAATATTTCATCATTTTAAGTTAGGATGACTAAAATAACAAAAGGGAGAAAAAGCCTATTTTGAAGACTACAAACTGCAGCTCTTTGAACAAATATTTAGACACAAGGCATTAAAAGAATTTTAAACTTATGTTTGCTACATTTTATTTTCCTGTCACTGAGATTTTAATATGGGTAATTCTAAAATCTGACCTCCGAATTAAAGGAACATGGCAGTACCCAAGGAGTTTACCATGAGACATAAAACAGTGAAAATCACTCAGCGTGAAGGGTAAAGTTCTTGGCCTGTAGAAAAGGCAGCCTAAGAAAACAGTAAGAAGGCAGGCATTCCTGCCTGAGCCCACACAAAACTTAGGATCACATGAAAATGGCTGCATTTAGACAGCAGTATTTGCTCTCAAATGGAAATAAATCCCCACAGAATAACTAAGGTCTCATCTCTTAGTCATGATTTTTCTTCCTATCATGGCATGTTCCTAAATAGAGAGGGTTATTAACTTGGGCTACATGTAGAGGGTTTTCATTTTTACACATTTATTTATTTTTTGTGTGTGCTCATGTGCCATGGTGCATGTATGGAAGTCACAAGATAACGTGTGGGAGTCAGCTTTCTTCTACCATGTAAGTATTGTGTTGGTTTAAACACATCAATAAGAACCTCTTAGTGCCAAGAATATGTCAGCATTGGAGTTAGAAAAAAATTAATAAAATATTTCTCCTTGATACCATCTAACCAAGGGCAGATTTCAATTCTGTTGCTTGTTTCCATTCTGGTTTTTTCTATCATAGAATGAAGCTATGCCTATGTGAATGCTATCTTGCCAATACATTTCTCCCTGGCTCTGTCTGTGTGTCTATAACAAAGAGCTTGGCTCTCATTTTCTGAAAAGCACAGAAACAATCAACTTGAGTAAAGTACTGTACAGTAATCTTTAACAGAGTTACAAGCAATGAAGTCACTGACTGCAACTGACTACAAATGATCTAGAAAACAGAGTACCACAAAGATTGTTTATCAAACACTATACATATGTTGTGTCCAACATTTATGGTGGATATTCACTTATTAAACACATTTTTTCTTACAAATAGTTTTCAGTACACATTAATACATATACTCGTGTGTTGCTTTCCAGGGGCATGGAAAAGCATATAATTTAAGTTATGCATTATTAGGCTGTAAAAGTTGATTACATAGAAAATTTAAAGCTTAGTTGTTTTCTTGGAGGTAGGTTAAACAGCCTGAGTATACAGGAGGATAGCAGTCTTATGTCTCAAGTGACCTCAAGGTGTATTACTAGCTTTGGCTACATGTAAGGTCCAGGAAAAGTTCTAGTTTCTTCAGGTAGAAGGGATGCTTTCAGAATAATGCACCCCACAGGATCTGGGTGAAGGGCAGGGCTCAGGCTCTCAGCATCTCTTTCTACTGAGACATCTCACTGACCTTATGAGTGATTTGTCTTCTTGCTATAACCTAAGCCTGGCACTGCTCTAATTTAATTGCTTCTCTACCTGCTAACGTCTGGATTATGTTATATGCCATGTCTTGTCTGTGACTAGGCCCAGGAGAGTAAAAAGAGATTTCTAAATCACTTCCCAATCTGAACAATCATAAATCTGAATTAATTCTTGCTTATTTTTGACAACTTAGTTCTCAGTTAATGAAATGGAAGAAAATGATAGTTTCTGTGATCTTCTTGGTCCTTTGTCCTAAAGAGGACAACTAAGAATTGTCTGAGGTACCTCTCAGAGCAATAAGGGTACCTTTTCAGTGTTATCTCCCACATGCTGGGAGCAAAGAAGCACCCTAGGCTTTAGGGATGCAGATTCCCAAAGCACAAACTGAAGCATCAGGATTGACTAAGATCATAAAGTTGTTAGCATTAAGTCATACCTTTCCAACCTTCAAACTTTGTCAAGAATATCTATTCTTTATAAAAAAAAAAAGTAAGTATTATTCTGCATTTTCCTGAATCACCATTACAGAAGGCTCTTGTATACAGATTATTTAGATGAAATAAAGGTATCTGCCTCAATTTTGCTCTAAGAGCTTAACCAGCATGCCAGGGAATAATTGTTCTCATTCAGTACTATGTCTCCATCTGAAGGCATAAAATTGTATAATTATGTTGAATTATCACATTTACAATATATAGTTATTAAATTACACATTCTTTCTAGGGTCTCTAAGAAATTGTCACACTTTCCTATCTCTCATCTCTCATTGTCCCTACACAATTACTTTATTCTTTATTAATAAAGAGACTTGAGAAGACCTTACATGCCCACACTTCAACCTGGTTAGTCATCCTCATCAATGTAGACCATGGACCCAATATGGAGAAGTTCAACAGAACCATTATATACAAGCTGTCCATGCATATACACTTAGCATCTACCACGTTCTATATCTTTCTTTCTTCATACTTTAGGAATGAATTTTTCTACTCCCACTTTGTTCTAGATGCTTTCCTCTCTTGATGTTAATATCCTGTCATCCTAACCCCCAGATGAATTGCATTAGTCAGTCTGGACTTTGTGAAATGGCTAGGGTATGAGACAAACACTCTCATGTAAGAGACCAAATACCTCTCATCCATCCCTGTCTTGTGAGGTTAGAGAAAACCGTCAGCATCTGGGCACCAGGATGCAGAGACTGAATATGCTGGGCTTGAATCTTGAGGTTCTCGGTCCTACACACCATGAGCTATAAATCCTTGTTGTTTATCTAGTCTGCAACTTTTGTTAATGTGTCACAAATGACTCAACACCTGTCTTTATCATAGCAAACCCCTAAAACTAAAGGTATCTCCTTCTCAAGAAAATCAAGCCAGTTATTCATTTTTTCCTTTGTGATCAAATTTTGCCTCCTTACAACACCATCATCATCAAAACAAAAATATGCCAACCTTCTTCACCTGACTACCATCACATATACTTGATTGGTTCCTATCTGTCCATTCTCTATTAAGTCCTTCTAACTATGCTTTTGCACACACCATTGTTCTAAGCTGCTCTCACGCAGCATTGTTCTAAGCTGCTCCCACACACCATTGTGCTAAACTGCTCTTGCACACAGCATTGTTCTAAGCTGCTCTTGCACACACCATTGTTCTAAGCTGCTCTCTCACACATATACCATTGTTCTAAGCTGTTTTTGTGGAGATCACAATGACATATAAAGTTTTCAACTTGTACTTAATGCCTGGCCCTCGGGGTTTTTTTGAGGTTTGAGCAGCATGTAACAAAACTGGTATGTCTTCCCCTCATGCCCCCTCTATTTTTTTTCATTTGAGGTAAGCATGCCATATATATTCAGTGAATTTTTAACATAGTTATTGAATCATTTTAGGAGATCCTGTGAAGTCCAACAGGGTTTCATGAAAAATGATTTGTAACATGTTGTTTCTCTTGAGAGATAGATGGGGCTTAAATTGAAAGGGGTCTTTAACTGCCCATCAAAACTGGAATAATAATATAACTCTCACCATGAATAATAGATCTTTTTGAGCCCTAGAAGTGCTCTGCATTATAAAATTGTTAGTAGTTGTTATAATAATAAACTACTATGCTTACTTGATGGTATTTAAAAATAAACTCAATTATTTAAAAAATCAAGCAGCAAATGTCCCTGATTTAAAATCATTTTGTTAATACTTATGTTTTTACTTCCTTAAATTCTTTAACCTTTTTAAATGTAATTCTACTTTTCTTTCTTGCAGAGGCATTGATCATAGGCAATTTTGCAGAATTTTTTATAATCCTATTAGACAATGTTGATATTTTCAAGTATCTCATACATGATACTTTACAGATGGACAAAGATGTCATAATTAAAAAGCCTCTTCTTTTGTTCTCTGGAAGTTTAAAGCACTATCTTCCAGACCAACAGAATTTTATAGAGGATAAATTTCAGATGCTAAAAAAAGAAAGAAAAACAGCCTCTAGAACAAATGGAAAAGATTTTTTTAAAAAATAAAATTTGTATGAAAAGGTTATTATTCACAGAACTATTTATTTTCTGTACCTGCTCTATGGTTATTTTGTAAAATGCCACGTGATTCACTACCCTGATTTTGAGCTCCAGACATTCTCGAAATAGCAAATGTAAAGTGGTGACAGAGTGGCACAAGTAGCCATGGCAACCTCAGAGTGAGGGAAGCCTGTGGAAGCAGGGAAGAGGAGAACTACAGAGATCAACAAGAGTAGGTAAAAGAGCTGCCGAAGCCATTGTCATCCAGTATAATAGTAAGCATATAATAAATAGATAAACTTGGATAATTGTTTAAGGAAGAATGGCTTCAACTTAAAAAAATGTTTTCAATTCCAAGTTACTATAAATCTTTGCATGTTGCTCTGTTGTCAAGGGACACTTTATTTTTTTTTCTTGCTGATTTTTTTTATTAATTAATTAATTTAATTATTAAAGATTTCTGCCTCTTCCCCGCCACCACCTCCCATTCCCTCCCCCTCCCCCAATCAAGTCTTCCTTCCTCCTCAGCCCAAAGAGTAAGCAGGTTTCTCTGCCCTGTGGGAGGTCCAAGGACCACCCACCTCCATCCAGGTCTATTAAGGTGAGCATCCAAACTACCTGGGCTCCCACAAAGCCATTACATGCAATAGGATCAAGAACCCATTGCCATTGTTCTTCAGTTCTCAGTAGTCCTCATTGTCCATTATGTTCAGCGAGACCGGTTTTGTCCCATGCTTTTTCAGTCCCCGGCCAGCTGGCCTTGGTGAGTTCCCGATAGATCATCCCCATTGCCTCAGTGTGTGGGTGCACCCCTCGCCGTCCTGAGTTCCTTGCTCGTGCTCACTCTCCTTCTGCTCCTCCTTTGGATCGTGAGACTTCAGTCCAGTGCTCCAATGTTGGTCTCTGTCTCTGTCTTCTTTCATCGCCTGATGAAGGTTAATATTCAGGGGGATGCTTATATGTTTTTCTTTGGGTTCACTCAAGGGACACTTTAAACACTGCAGGACACTTTAAACACTGCAGCTAAAGCACTGGTTTTCTTTCCAATTGAGTAGTTTTCTATCCCCGACTCCTTAAAGATGCGCTAACAGAATATGTTACTCAGGTTAATAACAAACTTAATCACAGTCTCCCCCTTTATTTTTAGTTAATGAAGCCGAACAAGAGCTTAATTGGAAGGTGAGGGTCTGAGTGCTGCAGATGTTTATATGCGAAGGACTGAGATGGAAATGATGGAATTGATTCTCCGGTTGCCTCACCGCCGCCTTTGACATGAGCCAGGAACTTGAACCACATCCCACAGGAACCAGTCCCAAAGAAGGAACTTTGGATTTCATCTTGTGTCCAATGATGGGAAAAGTTGGATTCCTGAACTGTTAGTCACAGTGAATCTGTGAATAGTTACAGAAACTCTGACTTGAGATTCAAATCTCTGTGACGAACTAAAGCAGTCAAACTCCTCCAGTCTGTGACACACTGCCTTCTGTCACACAAAGCTCTCTCTCATTTCTGACTGCAGGGTGGCTTAAACATTTTTCAACTGTTCTCATTTTCCCCTCAGAGGAACGCAGCCAAATCATTATTATAATTTTAAGACACTGATAAGAACAGATACTACACTTGATCTCAGCCAAAAGGCCTAGAAGCAATCTGAACACACTGAACCTGATAGAAGAGAAAGTGGGTAGTACTCTACATCTTATGGGCACAGATCACTACCTACATATAACCCCAGCAGCACAGACATTAAGGGCAACATTGAATAAATGGGACCTCCTGAAACTGAGAAACTTCTATAAAGCAAAGGACACTGTCATTAAGACAAAAGGACAACCCACTGACTGGGAGAAGATTTTCACCCTGCAACAGACAAAGGTCTGATCTCCAAAATATATAAAGAACTCAAGAAACTAGACTTTAAAATGCTAATTAACACAATTTAAAAAATGGGGCACCGAACTGAACAGAGAATTCTCAACAGAAGAAATTCAAATGGCCAAAAGACACTTACGGTCATGCTCAACCTCCTTAGAGATCAGGGAAATGCAAATTAAAACAGCTTTGAGATACCATCTTACACCTGTCAGAATGGCTAAAATAAAAAACACCAATGATAGCCTTTGCTGGAGAGGTTGAGGAGTAAGGGCTACACTCATCCATTGCTGGTGGGAATGCAAACTTGTGCAACCACTTTGGAAATCAGTGTGGTGATTTCTCAGGAAATTCAGGATCAACCTACCCCAAGACCCAGTAATAACACTCTTGGGAATATACCAAAGAGATGCCCTATCATATGACAAAAGCATTTGTTCAACTATGTTCATAGCAGCATTATTTGTAATAGCCAGAACCTGGAAACAACCTAGATGCCCTTCAATGGAAGAATGAATGAAGAAAGTGTGGAATATATACATATTAGAGTACTACTCAGCGATAAAAAAAAATGACATCGTGAATTTTGCAAGCAAATGGATGGAAATAGAAAACACTATCCTGAGCGAGGTAACCCAGACCCAAAAAGATGAACATGGGATGTACTCACTCATAATTGGTTTGTAGCCATAAATAAAGGACATAGAGCCTATAATTTGTGATCCTAGTGAAGCTAAATAAGAAGGTGAACCCAAAGAAAAACATATAGTCATCCACCTGGATATGGGAAGTAGACAAGATTGCCAGACAAAAACTGGGAACTTGGGTGTGGGGTGGGATGGGGATAAGGGGAAATGGGGTGAGAAAAGTGAGAAGGGGAGGATGGGGGGAGCTTGGGGGAATCGGATGGTTGGGATAAAGAAAGGGTAGATATGGGAGCAGGGAAATATATATATATATATATATATATATATATATATATATATATCCTAATTAAGAGAGCTATCTTAGGGTTGGCAAGAGACTTGACTCTAGAGGGGCTCGCAGGTGTCCAGGGAGATGTCCCCAGGTAGTACCTTGGGCAACTGAGGATAGGGAACCTGAAATGACCCTATCCTATAGCCATACTGATTAATATCTTGCGTATCACCTTAGAACCTTCATCTGGCGATGGATGGAGATAGAGACAGAGACCCACATTGGAGCACCAGACTGAACTCCCAAGGTCCAAATGAGGAGCAGAAGGAGGGAAAACATGAGCAAGGAAGTCAGGACTGCAAGGGGTGCACCCACCCACTGAATCAGTGGGGTTGATCTATTGGGAGCTCACCAGGGCCAGCTGGATTGGGACTGAATAAGCGTGGGATAAAACCGGACTCTCTGAACATGGCGGACAATGAAGGCTGATGGGAAGCCAAGGACAATGGCACTGGGTTTCGATCATACTACATGAACTGGCTTTGTGGGAGCCTAGCCTGTTTGGATGCTCACCTTCCTGAACCTGGATGGAGGGGGAGGACCTTGGACTTCCCACAGGGCAGGAAATCATGACTGCTCTTCAGACTCTCTTCAGACTCGAGAGGGAGGGGGAATGGAGTGGGGAGAGGGGGAGAGGAGTGGGAGGAGGGGGAGGGAAATGGGAGGCAGGGAGAAGGCGGAAATTTTTTCAACAAAAAAAATAAATTAATTAATTAAATAAATTTTAAAAAGACACCGGATACTTTGTCTAGTCCAAGTTGAAAGTTTTTGAAAACTTTTTCACTCATCAAAATTATAAGCATTTAATGAACACTTACCTCTAAGGCTGTTTTGAACTCCTAAGGCTATATCAAGGGCACTGAAGGGCAGAACAGGTTCATTGGCAATTTGTAAAATTACTTCTCCTGAGAGCTGAAATGAAAAAACAAAAGAAGAATTTGTAGTGTACAATAGTCAAGATTGTCATTTTTAATTTATTGGTTATTTCACATTTTATTCTATGCCCAGAGTAATAATAAAAAGACACAAATTTAATTTTGAAAAATCCCTTCCTCGCAATTTTTTTTTGACTTTGTATTTCTGTAAAGACAAAAAACTCTAGATACCTTTCTCATGTCATAGGCTACTAAGAGGATACAATGACTCATTCGCTACAATATCAAGAAGTTAGCATTTAAGACAATTCTTTATACTCAAAAAGTATCAAATATTATAGAAAAATAACTTAAAACAACCTCTGGTTATTGAACTAAGAAAAACTCCAGACACAGTTACCCATTTCTGTATTTCATTCAATATATAATCAATCTGATATATTTCTTTAGTCCCTTGGGTATGCCTTTCTTAATGCTTAATGTTATTCTTAGTAATGCTTCTGAAATTTATCAGCAATGATAAATATCTGTGTGTTTGTGTGTTTGTGTGTGTGTATGTATGTATTTTCAGAACATACCTTAATTTGAATTCAAAAGAGTTAAATAAATCTAAATGGCATCCCCAAGGGCATGCTGGGACTTTTTATGCACATACCCCTCACTCCACCTTAAAGGTGATTTTGAAAACTGATCCATGTGCCACACAAGAGTGGCACATGCTGGTCACATTCTGCTAGTCATCTGCACTGACACAGCTGTCTCAGAACCTTAAGAGTACCAGCAAATGCCATGCCTACATCTCTATGTCCCTCTTATGAACCTGAATGCAAGCTCCTAGGGTAACAGGACTGTGTTGGTGCTATAACTGTTCTAGGTGTTGTAAATAGTGTAGAAACCCTATACATGGAGAGCAGAGTGGTAACTTGAGTCAGGGCAGAAACCATCTCAGACACAACATACCAGATAGACAGGAGTTTAGAGATCCAGATCTGTATATTCAAGGAGCACCAAATTCTATATAACTTAAAAAAAATGTATTTCCCTATTGTCACACAATTCGTTTCATGGTAAGAGTGCAATTTAATCTTGTCTGTCCATCTTTAGAAACAAACAAACAAACAAACAAACAAACAAAAAACATGTTTCTGGGAAATGAAGAGTAGTGATGCTATTATTTCTTTGAGGTATTTTACTCCCAAATGTAGCAATGGGTTTTTCCGCAATGGCCAAAATATCTTTGTGGAGTTTGATCACCAGCATATCTGCTGTAAATTCCCTGGGAAGCTGCCTGCTTAATTACATTGTGCTTTAGGAAGAAAAAGAAAAATTGCCTGCAACAGGTTGCTAGGAGTCACCCTTGCATTCCACCTCCCTGTCCAAATCATGCACTGAACACCGATATCTGGAAATAAATTATTTGTTAAATAAAAATGTAAGAGTTATTAGGAAATGAGAAGGTTTATTTCTCCAATCTGCACTGGATAATAGGAAGTACACAACCAACAGGCTTCATTGATGCTTTTGGTGTCAGGAAGCTAGACTTTACAAAAGATTCAAATGAAAGGAGAGGGGAGGAGACGGGTGACTGTGCTGTTAGAGAACATTGTTTTGTTCTGCTTTTAAAAGAGTTCATTTGGCAGCACCAACAGCTGGAATATATGCCAGCCATCCTGCTACTTCTTTAGAAAAGAATTTGGCAACAATTTGGGCCATGGTAGATGCTAAACCACTTTCTTTTGTGGCTTCCTAGGCAAAAAGGAGAGTTGTATGCTAAGTGCCATTAAGGGGAGGCGAGCTGTGGTGCAGAACAGCCTTCCTCAAACAGAAGAGTGCAAATGTGCTTATGTGAGGCTCAGGTTTTAATTCTGCCTACTATACTTCATTATAAGGAAACCTTTAGCCACTGACAGTACAGGAATTAATAGACATTCTGATGACTAAAAGGACAAACACTGAGAAAGTATTAAAAGTAATAGTAAGAGCTAACACAGGTGATCAAAATTTATTAAGAAACTTCTGGAGCCAGATGTTGCTCAGAAGTGTTTACACCACTTCCTTCTCACCATGGCTCAGCAGAGCAGGTGTCTCTATGTTTGTATACTAGATAATGAAACCAAATCTCACAAAGGTCAGGCAATTGTCTCACACCACTGCACAGTGATGAGTGATTCCCCTCAGTATGCTGTGAATACCATTGGTTAATAAAGGAACAGCTTTGGGCCTATAGGGTGGGGAAAACTTAACTGAATGTTGGGAGAAAGGAGGCGGAGTCAAAGAAAAGCCTTGGAGAGCTGCTGGAGACAGATGTGTTGAAACCTTGCAAATGAAAGAGTTAGCAAATAAGAAGCTAGAGCTAATGGGCCAACCAGTGACTTAAATAATATGGTTTTTGTGTAATTATTTTGGGTCTGAGCTATCTAGTTGTCAGGAACCAACAAGTGGCCTCCTTCAACAGCATAAAGCATGTTTTGAAGTCAGTGCCATCTTATTGTATCTTGAGGTCTATGGAATAGTCTTGTAAAGGCTTTTTAATTATTTGTAATAAATTAAAAGTAGGCTCCAAATCTCTTGGCCTATGCTCCTATTTGTAATACATATATATTCTTTTTGACTTAAATATATCAATTTCTTGTAATATTGGCAGGTACTTGCCAGATCCTCAACTCTTAGACAGAGGTGACACCTAGATCCCCATGTGGTATTGTCTGGACATATCATCCATGTGTGTATCTGTAGCTCATATATAGATGCAAAGAGACTACTGGGAGGAAATTAGGGTTATGTTTGGTGTTACGGGTGGGGGGAGGCAAAAAAGGAATATGTAACTGAAAAGAGGGTGTTGAAGCATATGTGTTCTGTGTCCTCTCATCACAAGCTTTCTGCCCACCCAGGATGGAGTCCTTCACCTGACAGTGAATCCTGGCTATTGGACTTTTCAGTCTTCAAAGCTATGAGCTGAAAATCTTCTACAGTTTATAAATTCACACAGTGTGAAAATCTATTAGCAACATAAAATATATTTAGACAGTGAACACACAGCATTAGTAGAGGGCGTATTTGAGATTCCACAGAACAACTAAGTAGGCACAGGGATGTTGTAGTGGCACTCAGTGGTTAAGAGATGGACTGCTGTTACCAAGGCTGGGGCTCATGTCTCAGCCCCCACAAGGTGGTTTATAACCGCCTGAAACTCCAGCCCAAGAGATCTTAAAGCCATCATTTGCGTCCTTGGCCACTGCACTCATGTGCACTAATCCTCATCACACGCAGCCCAGCACACACATATTCCTGTAATTAAAATGAAAACAGGATGAAGAGCATGATCTAATCTGCCTTCAAACCCACAAGATGGTTCAGGGGTAAAATCACTTGTTAGGCAAAACTGATGATCCAACCCTAGCTTAATTCCCAGATCCTATGATGGAATCAGAGAAATGAACTCTGAGAGCTGTGTTCTGCCCTCCACATACATATCACAACACACATAGACCCACACATAGTATACATGCACCCACAGGCAAGTCCACACATGATCCCAGGACCTTCTCCTCTCATTCTTTAAGGCTATCTTAACCCTGATTAGAAGAAAAAGAATAAAAGAAAAAACTTAAATGTAGAATTAAGAGTATTTTAAAGATGTAAAATGAGTTATTGAACACCATAGAACAAAACAGTTCCTTCTTTATTAAAACGATGATGTTTGTGATTAATATCCTGGAATTGCTGACTTTAGTCAATATTCAACATCTAAAGGTAAAACCATGAAGCAACCTCTTCCAACTTGTAAGGAAAATAGAAGCAAATCACATTTTTTCATATACAAGTATGTTTGTCTTCATCATGAAATTGTTTTTGTCATATTTAAAGGTTTATAGGAGTACTTTCAGTAAAGTTAATATAGGGACTATACATATAGATTCTATAATTATGAATAATAATTGTAAAAATGTTATAATTTATAACTAATTTCATGAGTTCACATTCTATATTCATATATATATATATATACAAACTCATACACTTGGTTTTCTTAAAGCTACTAAATAATATATCTATCCCCATATTACTCTATAAGATTGTATTTATATTTTCTGACTTTCTCCAAAATCTTTTTTTTTTGCTTATCAGACAAGTCTAGAAAAGAAAAATGAAAAGAAAAGAAAAACAGCATTTCCTCCACAAGTTTTTAATATCTAAAAAATAGAGCTCTTTTTCTCCTCTTGATCTAATCATTGTATCTATTGGTCAATTGGGACCATATTTATAAAACAAGCTTTGATCTGACTCGGTAGTTAATGATAACACGTAACTGTACAAGGCACACACAGTTTCACTAAAGCAAATTCATGATCTATGATGCTAATTTTCTTTGTTTTCAGGCAAAGAAATTTAATGAACATTGCTAGGCTTGTTCAATTTTATACATCCATATTTAAGTGAACACAGTTCATATCACATATATAATGTATAATTTGATTCTCATGGAGTTGATTTTATGTTCTTGGTTAAATTTACAATGTGGTAGAACTTTAGAGTAACAGCTGCTATTGTAAGATAATCACAACACTTGCTTTTTTGATCAGTGAGATATATAGAAAGTGACACAGACACTTTCAGGGACACTGAGACACGTGGGCTTGCTGTGATGTGTGGTCAAGTAAATAAACCATGAGCTAAGATCTATTGATTTTCCAGTGTGATCTTTACTATTCTTTTATTTATTTATTTATTTATTTATTTATTTATTAAAGAATTCTGCCTCCTCCCCACCCCCACCTCCCATTTCCCTCCCCCAATCAAGTCCCCCTCCCTCGTCAGCCCTAAGAGCAATCAGGGTTCCCTGCCCTGTGGGAAGTCCAAAGATCATGCACCTCCATCCCGGTCTAGTAAGAGGAGTATCCAAACTGTCCAGGCTCCCACAAAGCCAGTAAGTGCAGTAGGATCAAAAACCCATTGCCATTGTTCTTGAGTTTTCATGGGGTGTAGAAGAAAGCTAAAATCTATCAATAAAAAAAGTCAGGATACTTTTAAATTTAACAGGAAACAATTTAACAGCAACCTTTCATAAGAATAATCTTCGGTTTCCAATAAAGCACCACATTTTACTTTTTACTGTACCATGTAAGTATGGTGCTTGGAATATGGATTCAGGCTCAGAATTGGGTTTGACACTGCTAACTATGCAGCTTGGAGAAGAGCCCAGTGTGTTAATATGTTCTGGTGCACTAGAAAAGGAAACACCAACACACAAGCTTTTCTGTTTTCAATGTCAACCACTATTTGCCTGGCCAATGAATGATTAAATATCTTCATTATGTTTCACTAATAACTAGCTTCAACATAATATTAGCAATAATATTAACAAGTGACATTTTAAACCTCTTATATTGTATCAGGCAATATTCTAAATTCTTTACATGAGTTAATTCATTTAAACCATACAATAGTAGTATTATATTTTGCAGATGAGAAAACTAAGACATTACACAATTAATTAACTATCTGAAGGCCACTTAGCTAGTCCACAGTCATTTTGAGGTTTGACTGAAAGAATTTTGGCTACAGATGCTAAAATCCAATTATCACACCAATTAGCAGATTATTTCTCATTCTTTGAATATTAACAAATCAAGAATACAAGTAGCTACTGACACAGTATCCACTGAACCAAAAGATATAACTCTAAGGAACAGCCAAAAACTTAGTACACTCATCAAAAATGTTTAACATAAAAACATGTGCAAGCCACTCTATTAGAAGTATAATTTTTATACTGCCAGCACTAATTTTCATGTATGTAGATTCTGGTTTCCAATCTCCAAAAGCTATGCAGAAATGTATGAAGTAAAGTAGTTCCCCTTGAGGATGAAAAATAGATTGTTTTTACTTCAATTTCATTAAAAGGAATAGTATTGATTACAAAGCTGTTAGATAATCAGATAATCTGGAAGAACAATGAGAAAAGAGAAGGAAGACAGTGCCTGAGAAATAAAAGTTAGGACTCCAACTTTAGCACCTTTGAAAAGGGCCCAGGGAAATGTTTTAATAAGTAATATAACTACCATGCAGATGACTGTTGTGGAAGAACTTTCCACTCCTCCAGCCAATAGCTGCTGAGATACCAGCCCATTGGGGCGTGGTCTCTCTCTTTAAAAAAGCGGTCACTTCCCTCCTCGCTCTCTCTTTGCTTCCTGCTCCATTTCCAGCGACTAGACTCCTTCCTGATTGTGCAGAGGGCTGTTGTCTGGGATGGTGATCTGTAAGTTTTTTCCCCTTTAAATAAATACCACCCTATTAATCATAATTCCAAACTAGTGTGGGATTGTTTGTGACTTATGCCTTCATCTGACGCCCAACGTGGATGACAGAACTCCACGTAAAGGCTGAGAAGGCTTGGGAAAGAATGGAGTAAAGCATGTTTTCTTGGTAGCAATTTCTCAGGTCTGCTCTGCTTGCTAGAGGTGAGCAAGTGCTCTCATCTAAGAGAGGCTTCCTGACTCAGCTTTAGCTGCAAAACCCTGCAGCTCATTAAGAGGTACTGCCACTAAACACTTAAATGATATTGATAAAAGCTGATGGCATGCTTGTTTGTTTTCAGCTGTAGCAGGAAAAAAGCTGTGCTGTTTTATTTAAAATGCTGGCTTTCTGGTCTGTCCTGCCAGGGCAAACTCTGACTCTTTCAGGCAGTTAGTCCGAATGAGTGTGATCTGTGAGCAGAATGCTGCAACTTGCTTGCTGGCAGGGACTTTGAAAAGCCACAGAGCTGTGGCAATAAAAATGGCTCCAACAGTACCTCCGCCATGAGGCTGGAAAACTAAGGAATGGGCTGGATCTAGCTGGCAAAGCCACGGCCTTAATCCTACCCATATTGCTCAGTAATTTAAAGGCTCATATAGTCAGAAAAAGAGAGATATAGAGTAAAGAGAGATTCAAAGACAAAGAAAACCTTTAAATGATTTACAATGTGCTTAAAAATATATGCAGTCTAAAAGTTAAAGTTCTTAAAAGTGAAAAGAGGAAGAAAGAAAGTAGTTAGGTGTACTAGTACACACCTTTAATCCCAACACTTGGGAGGCAGAGGGAGATTGACCTCTGAGACTTCAAGGTATGGTAGCACACGCCTTTAATCCCAATGCCTGGGAGGCAGAGACAGACGGATCTCTGAGAGTTCAAGGACAGCCTGGTCTACAGAGTTATTCCAGGACAAAGATATACAGAAAACCTGTCTCAAAAAGTAAAAATAAACAAAATAGAGTTAAAAAAAATCACACAAAGATGGAAAATAATCAGAGAATCTTGATATTGTATGCTATTATGTTCTCTTTGAATTGTCTGAATGCTGAGGAAGGAGCAACAGCTGCTAAAAGATATTTGTTTATAAATACTGCTGAACTAATTCAAGATAGATATTTTGAAAATACTTTGACTTTAAAATTTGGATCTAAGGACATGATGCTTTGGAAAGGAGTTTCTTCTTTTGTTTTCACAGACGATGAGACCCTGTGTATTGCTTCTATCCCACTATGGTATGATGGACCATGCCCTCCTGAAGGGTTGCTGTGAACACCTTCAAAAAATCACTTCACTCAACTGCTGACTGAGATGAATCTAGTACACAGGTTATAACATGAAAGACCTAAATAACAGCACCCCGATACAGCAGGAAGCAGTTTGGAGAGAAAAATCTGCACCCATATTCCCAAATATTGTTTATAAATGTTCTTTTACATTTAAAGGGGAATATGATATAGATATGAATAATTTGAATTGATATGGATTTTGCTTTAGTGATTTAAATTTAAGGTCAATTTTTGTTATATGTATATGTATTTTTGATCATGATTAAGGTATTGTGATTGTGTAGTTCATTTAAAAATGTGATGTATATAGGTTGTTAATAGATAATCATAATAGTCATCTTTGTAGTCATGTTAGTTAAGATTTTCTAGATGTATGTAGATATATTTTAGATAGGCATTCTTCATATCTTTCAAAGATTATAGAATATGACATTTTAAGTGTTTTAATAACTTAGAGTTTTTCATGACAATGAGACATGTCTGCTCCTGGCAGCACCAATCTACTTCAAGAGGAAGATGGGCATCGAAGAGGGACTTAAGGAGTTTGATAGCCATTTGGGCAAGAAACTGATCTTGCCTGGACTGTTGCATAAACTGGACACAGAAAACCCACAGAGAGAGGACTGCTGAACTTGCCTAAAGGTGAGATGATTGGGGTTCCTGATTCATGAAAGAGTCTGCAAGACATTCTGCAGGACACAGCAGATAGTGACTGAACTGCCTTTGAAATTTCCTGCTTCATTGAAATGTCTGCTGGAAACTATGGGCCTGTAGAACGAAGATGGATGCCCCAACGGTACAGAGGAACTTTGGGTGGCTGTCCAGGCAGCAAGATGTCTCTGTGATTTCTAGAGTTTTGTAAGTTGCTTACTTCTCATTTACTTAGGTAATATTATAACCTTCTGGAGTCTTTGATGGAGTTGAAGAATAGATAGATAGTTATAGTTATTTTCCTTAATTATGATAAAAGATAAAGTAGATATAAATATTGTAACTGTAATTTTTACTTGATAACTGTTTTGTTATATGTAATTTTGCTATGTTAAAGTTAAAGCCTTCCTTTTTTTTTTGTTTAAACAGAAAAAGGGGAAATGATGGAGGAAGGTCATTGGTTAATTAATAAAGAAACTGCTTGGCCCTCATAGGTTAGAACATAGGTGGGTTAGAGTAAACAGAACAGAATGCTGAGAGGAAGAGGAAGTGAGGTAAGACGCCTCAGAAAGACGCCATGCCGCTGCTCTCTGAGGCAGACGCATTGAAGCTCCAACCCAGGATGAATGGAGGCTAGAATCTTCCTGGTAAGCACACCTTGTGGTGCTACACACATTAATAGAAATGGGCCAAGCAGTGTTTATATGAATACAGTTTGTGTGTTGTTATTTTGGGGCATAAGTTAGCCAGGCGGCCGGGAGCTGGGTGGCAGGAACGCAGCCCGCAGCTCCCACAACAGATGACTGTAAGTAATCAGCCATTAATCTTCATTCATGCTACTTGAGGATATTTCTATTATTAAGTCAACATTTATTCTGCATCAGAAAGACGCCATGCCACTGCTCTCTGAGGCAGATGCATTGAAGCTCCAACCCAGGATGAATGTAGGCTAGAATCTTCCTGGTACTATTAAATTCATTGGGTTACTAAAATGTTGCTCATGGGAGGAGATAAATATTGACTATAATTTTAGAATAAAGCATTTCACAAGGCACCGTGCAAAGGTTTACAGGGGTCCTTGCTCACTACATGAATCAAGATAGGCTTCCTTGTGGAAAGACCTCTGTGAGGAAAGCACCACCCTAGGTGTGGCATATAGGGGGAAAAACAGTAAAATTGCTGAGACATATTTGACACCATACAAACTTTCTTAACAGGATTATGATATTTAAATTTTTCAATTATTTTTTATTTAGCATACATATCTTGAAAATGTGAAAGAAAAGTCATGGTTTGGGAGAAATAGCTGTCCATGCCCACCACTACCACTAAGAGAAGTCAAGTTCTCTGCAGTTGCACAAGTCAGCGGAGATGTGATTTGGAAAACAGAAGGGGGTGAGGTATTGCTGTTGTGTCTATATTACATCAAGCACTTCATCAATTATCCATGCCAAAAGCAAAAGAGGACCGACTTATCAGTTTCTTAAATGCTAACTCAACATGTGCCAAGTATTCAAGATGCAGGAATGCAAGTGACAATGACTTCCTACGCAAAGCTTTGATATATAGCTTACCAATGCTAGTATCAATGCATGCAAAATAGTGTGGTTCTTTAACAAAATAATAAAAATTCTTTAATCAAGAATAAAGACAGTATTAGTGTGTGACACCAAACAAATGTCATTTTGACAATACTGATTTTAATCATTTTCAAAGGCAATCCTTTATTGTATTAATTATTTTAAATTTTGCTGAGACAAAAACCTGGTAAAAGTAACTTAAGGAAGAAATAATGTATTTCTCTTCACATATTGATGGTACAGCACATATTGTTGGAGGAGTCCAGATTTCAGGACCTTGAAAGGTGGCTGGACAAATTGCATCCACAGTAAAGAGGCATAGAGAGAGATGGATGCTGGTGCTCCTCTCATATTCTTCATTTGATTCAGTCCAGGCCACCCAGTCAGAATAATCTTCCCACTTCAATTTACCTCATCAAGATAATCCCTCCTGGCAATCCTAGCACTAATCTAGTCTAGAAATTCACTGACATATACAGAGGCCTGTCTCTCTGATGATGCTATAGCCTGTCAAATTGACAGTCTATACTAACTATCACATTGAATTTATTGATAAATGCTGTTTTTTTCATATAAGTTGCTCACAAAATTGTTTCCTTCTGTATATTTTCAATGAGAGCCACCAAAAACTAAGCCACTAATGTTTTAAGGTCATTTGAATATGAGGTAAAATTTTGCTCTAGAAATAATGTTATAATAAATAATGATGTTTTCATCACAGATGCAGTAGAAGCATTAGAGCAGAAGTGATATGTGAGTGGTAAAGAAAAAATATTCTTCTTTTGAGCTAAACTGCTTTTACTTACAAAGACTTCCGATTTCAATAATGGTCAAAATATATGTGACCTGGAAGTTATGCTGTTACATTGCTAATGCATTTTTTTTCTTTCTGACATTGAATGCAATACATGTTGTTGTAGGCTGCTTCCCACAAAGGGAGACTTGACATTTTAAAAATAGTGAAAGAGAAACACAGGCTTTATATCTTTGATGTGTGATTATATTCATGACAAGTTTCCTCTAGCAACTTTCTGGGAAGCAGATGCTATTGTTTAGTTGAGTCTAAAATATACGCATGTAAATAAGGAGCTGCAGACACTGAGTGCACTGCCATGCTCAGGCATTATGGGGAGATCTCCTTTATGTTTTATATGTTGCGTAGAAGACAGTCTGATCCAGCACTGTGCTTATTTAAATATATCTTTATTGTTCACAGAACAGTTACAGAATTTGAGGTCTTAGTATCGTTCACCAATTAACCCTTGAGATAGGGCAATACATTTCAACAATTTATTTATTGCAGGGCAATACTGCAATTTGTTTCAATATTTTATCTTACAGATACATATGCAAGACTTATTTAGAAATAAGTCCTAGTATTCAAGAGTTCAGGTTAGTGTTAGAGATAAGAATAAAAAATATACCACATAAACATGAACACCTGAATTCAAATATTTAGAACTAAAGTTAAAGCCCCAATAATAGTTCACATCAGAAATCTTTGCGCTCTTTTAACAAAACTAGAGGTAGACACATCCCTGAAAACTTCTGCATTGGCTAGAAAAGATTTTGTAGCACACTGGCAAAGAACAATGAGACCTTGCCTTATAAAAAGTAGAAAGCAAGTATGAACTCCCAAATTTGCCCTTAAAACTCTACCCATGCCCCTGCCATACCACATATACAGGTCCATGTAAATACAGATGTACACACACTCACACACACACACTCACACATCTACACACAAGAGATCTGGATTAGATGTAAAATGGTAGAGCAGTTATTACTGTGAAATAGTTCTAATAGAAAAATTACTGCCACCTGAAAGGACACATACATTATTACAGAGGGCAATCATCCCAAAACTGGCTGGAAATTCCATGTCTTTTGGTCTTTACCGAAAGGGTAACACTCAGAGAGGCTGGAGGATTGAGAACATTTTAGTAAATGAATTGGACCAGTGCAAAGACTGATTCAGGCTCTGAAGAAGTTCCTTTTGGTAGACAGAGGAGTCCTTTACAGAAGAAAGGAGGACTGTCCTTTCAGTCATCTCAAGGGAAGAGAAGTGCGTATCAGCTACACTGCATGGCTTGACAACTCAGACAGATTGTGTAATGGGACATTACAGGGTAACAACTTACCAGGAAGCTAGCCTTCACCATTCTATCCAAGCCTCCAAAGAAAAGCTTCACTTAGAAAGAAAAGACATACTTTGCCCCTGCTTTTCTTTTCTGAAAATCTATATCCCAAACCTACGTTACCACCATCAGCAACATTTAAGATATGCAAATAAAACCTGTGAAAATCCAACAGCCTTTGATCTACAGTGTGTGGATTTAATGCTCCACCCTCAAAGCCTTGTTAAGACTTCACTATCTCAAGTTGTCATAATGCTCTTAGAAGGCTTCAGCTCATGGTTGGTTATCAAGGAGGAATGAAATGATTGAGAGGCTTAACTCTGAGTCATCGAAAGAGCTCATGAATATGGCCACTTTCTAGAAACTGAAGGAAAGTTAGTGACCTTTGTCAGAAACAGAACTCTGACAAATCCAGTTCCTTATGCAGCTCTTATTGGAGACAACCAGAACACTCACTGAAAGTCTCCTGTCCATAAGAAAGTTCTTCAGGGTTCACGTAAAGGTGTCTTGTCTCTCACAGCCAAGAATCAGAGGGTGAACTCTGACTCACACATTTTGAGCAGACTTCCATTTTCTCAGGAGTCTTTGACATTTTAGCAATTTTCAGATCCTCAGATGAATTAGTTGATATTAAAAATAAAATTTGAGAAAGCTGGAGAAATAGCTCAGTACTTAAGAACCCTTGTTGCTTGCTCAGAGAACCTGATTTTGATATCTAGCACCCAAATCCTGCTGTTCACCACTCCCTGTAACTCTAATTCCAGGACATCCAATGCTGTTTTCTGGCCTCTGTGGTCACTAACACACACACGCACACACACTTATATTTTCAGATACCGGAAGAAAACCATCATCACCTTTTAAGGTAATTGAAGTGAAATGGCTCAGTTCTCACTTATTAATGCTTTTATTTTTATAAACACTACAATTTTTTTCTGGATTATTTCTTCAGATTTAATACTTTAACAAATGTGTGTATACACGAATATATATACATAAATTTATATTATATACCTATATATAATATCTACAGTGTAATACTATATTGTGTCATATATAAAATATAATTATAATAAAATATTTGTAAAATATATATTATATATAGACATGTATATAATTTTTAATCATTCATTTTTATTTTCATTGTTTATATTGTTTTCAGAGATACATGATTATATTTTCTCATTATGATTTATTATTTCATTGTTGTCTCAAATATTTACCTTTCCCTATAATGATTTCTAAAAATTCCTACACTTTATTTTTGAGATTGTAGGTACATATTAAATGTTATTCATGCTTATATGGGTAGATCTATTTCATCTATTTGTCATAGGTATTGTGTGTGTGTGCATCTATAACTACATGAGGATGGTTCTAAGAAAAAAAGACTGTAGATGGGCCACCAAGATAGCTTCATGGGTAAAGGTTCTTTACCAACAAGCCTAAGAACCTGAGTTTAACATCTAGGGCCCACACCACTGGAAGAGTTAGGAGACTCCTGTAAGTTGGCTTTAAATCTCGAATTGCATGCTGTGGACTATAGTGGTCTGAAGATTTTGTAGAGGTAAAAGTTCTCCCTAGTGGTTAACTGTTTGTTTTCTCTAATCATCAGGTTCAATCCAAGTATCTGTCTCTTGGTTTTTATTATTTGTGCCACAGAGGACCTATTTTGACATATATTAAATAAACAAATAAAAATTTAAAAGGTAAGGAACATAGTATGGCATTATCTACATCATGACTTTCTAAAATTCATATATTGAAACTATACCCCTCAAGTAAATAATATTAAAATATTGTAGTAGGGAGCTGCGGGCCTGCTTTTCGTCCTGCCTGGCTCCTGCACGGCTAGCTTTATACCCGAAATAATGACACACAAACAGTATTCTTTTAAACACTGCTTGGCCCATTTCTATTCATGTGTGTAGCACCACCCCAAGGTGTGCTTACCGGGAAGATTCTAGCCTACGTCCATCCTGGGTCGGAACTTCATTGTGTCTGCTCTGGAGAGGAGAGCATGGTGTCTGTCTCTCAGAGGAGCTGCCCTGCATCTGAGCTCACTTCCTCTTCCTCCCAGCATTCTATTCTGTCTACTCCGCCCACCTAAGGGATGGCCTATCAAATGGGCCAAAGCAGTTTCTTTATTAGCCAATGACCTTCCTCCATCAAAATATAAGAATGTAAAATCTTTGGTTGTATTAGAATGTGAGATCAGAGCCTTCATAATTGAAATTAGTATCCCTACAAAAGGACAAAATAGATAAACCATGTGAGGAGATACAGTAAGACCCTGCATAAAGGGTTGTGTTTATGTGTGTGTGTGTGTGTGTGTGTGTGTGTGTGTGTGTGTGTTGTAATGGTCTGAATGAAAATGACCCTTATACACTGAGAGAAAGTGATACCATTAGGAGATATGGCCCTGTTAGAGTAGATGTGGTCTTGCTGGAGAAAGTATGTTACTGGGGCAAGCTTTGAGGTTTCAGAAGCTCACGTTAGGCCCAGTGTCATTCTTTCTTCCCACTGACTGCCAATTGGAATATAGAACTTTCAGTTTTCTCTTCAACACCATGTCTGCCTGAGTAGCACCATGATTAATTCTATGACAATAATGAACTAAGCCTCTGAACTGTAAGACACCACCAATTAAATGCTTTATTTTATAGGAGTTCTGTGGTCATGTTGTTTCTTCACACCAATGGAAACCTTAACACACATGTGATACTAGTAAGCCCATCCTCATCCAAACAACAAAGAATGTTTGAATCACGGATCATCTCTCATCAGAGGCTAATCTTGGCTCCTTAGCCTCCAGGACTGAAACACAAATTTCTAGTTTGTTTTGGTTTGTTTTTTGTTTTTAATGTTAGCCAGCTTACAAAATTATAATAGCCTACATGACGACTATAGGAGTGAAGTTTATGAAATTATAATAGCCTACATGGATGACTATGGAAGTGAGGTTCAATGTGACACTACATATCAAGGTGTTCTGAGGCTTGGGAACGCTGGCTGGTTATTAAATACAATGGTGAGTCAGAGTTTAAAGTAGATGAAAAATAAATTCATCTGTTTCAACAAATGCAATGGACAAAAAATCATCTCAGAAACATTTATTAACAGTACTGTAAAGGAACTTGCCTCTGCTTTTTCTACACACACTCTAAGTTTTCTTATGATGTTAATACAAGAAACTCCCATCATGAATATAAATACAGATATATGTCAACTGGCACATATTGATGTAGGAGAGTCTTCTACATATCTGTTGCTTTTATTGGTTAATTAATAAAGAAAACTGCTTGGCCTGATAGGTCAGAACATAGGTAGGTGGAGAAGACAGAACAGAATGCTGGGAGGAAGAAAGCAGAGTCAGGCAGATGCTGTGCTTCTCATACCCAAGACAGCTGGTGGTTAGACTCATGCCTGTAAGTCACAGTCAAGTGGCGATACATATTAATAGAAATGGGTTAATCAAGGTGTGAGAGTTAGCTAGTAAGAGGCTAGAGCTAATGGGCCCCACAGTGTTTAAATGAATACAATTTGTGTGTCGTTATTTCCGGTGTAAAGCTAGCCATGCAGGAGCCGGGGAACAAAAAGCAGGCCTGCTTACCTCATCACTACAACATATTAGGTATCTGGAAACAAGAATGCCTTGGTTCTGCTTCCAGCACTGATGCATTAGCCCCCTTGAAAGGTTATATTCATAATATCTAGAATGTTCTCCCTTTCTTTGAATTATAAACTAGATCATCTCACATGTCTTTTAATACTTCGCTTTACTGTAGCACTCAAATGCTAAGCAGCACTCTCAAAGCCAATGGGAACCTCTCCTTCAAACCCAGTGAGCCACTGTTGCTCAGTTACTTCTACTTACCACGCTTTAAGATTTCATATTTTCATGAATTTGCACATGATTTTTCACAAGAATTATAGATTTCAATTATCTGCAGATGAGGGATTTTTTAGGATCCTCTGACCCTCTCTGACCTAATGGCTTCTGAAAGGCTTCAACACTTCACATTGGTACGTAGGCATCAACCAATTAATCTGGGGGATAAATAGTCAGAGCATTTCAGTCTACAATCAAGAATGTTGGTTATAATGATGTATGAGGAGAAAGGGCTGGAGGACCTACCCCTGGCTTGTGATTGCTCTTCCTCAGAATCTGTTTAAACAAGAGTATTAAAAGTACTCTCTTTTGGGTATTTTCCCAAGAGTGGTATTGCTGGATCCTGCGGTAGGTTAATCCCGAATTTCCTGAGAAACTGCCACACTGCTTCCCAAAGTAGTTGCACAAGTTTGCATTCTCACCAGCAATGGATGAGTGTTCCCCTTACTCCCCATCCTCTCAAGAAAAGGCTATCATTGGTGTTTTTGATTTTAGCCATTCTGACAGGTGTAAGATGGTATCTCAAAGTTGTTTTGATTTGCATTTCCCTGATTGCTAAGGAGGTTGAGCATGACCTTATGTATCTTTTGCCCATTTGAACTTCTTCTGTTGAGAATTCTCTATTCAGTTCAGTCCCCCATTTTTTAATTGGGTTAATTAGAATTTTAAAGTCTGTTTTCTTGCGTTCTTTATATATTTTGGAGATCAGACCTTTGTCTGACGCGGGGTTGGTGACGATCTTCTCCCAATCAGTGGGTTTCCTTTGGTCTTAATGACAGTGTCCTTTGCTTTACAGAAGCTTCTCAGTTTTAGGAGGTCCCATTTATTCAATATTGCCCTTATTGTCTGTGCTACTAGGGTTATATGTAGAAAGTGGTCTCCTGTGCTCATTTTCTCCTCTATCAGGTTCAGTGTGTTCAGATTAATATTGAGGCCTTTAATCCATTTGGACTTGAGTTTTGTGCATGCTGATAGATATGAATCTATTTTCATTTTCTACAGGTTGACATCCAGTTATGCTAGCACCATTTGTTGAAGATGCTTTCTTTCTTCCATTGTATACTTTTAGCTCCTTCTGAGTGAGGTAACCCAAACCCAAAAAGATGAATATGGTATGTACTCACTCATAAGTGGATTCTAGTCATAAATAAAGGACAATGAGCCTATAATTCGTGATCATAGAGAAACTAAATAAGAAGGTGAACCTAAAGAAAATCAATTGTTTATAATTTGACCATTTCAATAGCAGAAAACTGATTAAGTCATGTTGAAGAAATGTTTCTTGTTCTAAGTATGTCTAATAGGCAATTCAAGGGCTTCTTATAGCCAAGGATAGCTATGAATGTGGTCTAACATAAAACTACAACCTTACTTAAAATAATTTGAGTGGGTAATTTTTTATCGTTTTTCCTTTTGTAACTTAATTTAGATGTCTGAAGCATGAGCTCAGAAGATGATATTGTTATTTCATATGTTTGAGACTCTGGATGGACCCATGACTTTTTCATGGTTTCCTCAGAAGTCCACATAGCACTTGGCATAGTGACTTTGAACATAGTGTTATATAACTAAGCTTTGTACAAAATAGGCAAATATTGACTTAGGTACATAAGAAAGCATAGTAAGAGCAAATGTGTCTACTTATAAGACTGCTAGTAAACTAAGTAGCATCATTGACCTCTTCTTTTTTTTTTCTAAATTCAAGACCATTAGAGTTTTTTCTTTATTTTTGTCACTGGACTTTTGTATGCTTCAAAATTCAGTTGATTCTGATACTTTTCTAACAGTTCTTTGTAAATTTGCCCGCCTTCATCGTTTTAAGGTTCCTGCATCAAAATTCTGATTTTCCCTCAGTAGGAAGATGTACAGTCTACAGCTTAATCTTTAATCAGTCCCCTTGGGGGATATTACAGAAAAGACAAGAGTATGCATTACACTTCCATCTGAATTAATGACACAAATAGAAATTTGTCAATTTCACTGAATTGGCATGGAAGAAATAAGCAGTTTAAGACAAACCTTTCAATAGTTTGTATATTTTTTGGTGTTTTGTTGGCATTCTGAGGTTGATGCCTGTGCTTTAAGCATGCTAGGCATGCGTCCTATCACTGAGTCATAGCTACAGCCAAGCTTTTACATATTTATAATTTGATAATTTGATAATAGTAAATAACAACCGCTTTTATTTACATGCACCCTCTGATGTAGGCATTTTTATATTTATTCTACAAAAAGCCTATCATGTCTCTATAAATTCAGATCATGTCTACATAATATATTTTATAGACTTTATTTTCATGCCAAATAGATTTTATCATAAGCTTCTCTGGGTGGAAATAAATAGTGCAACTTTTAAAGAGGTATACCTTTGTGCATGTATATTTCTCTAGAATGAAAGGCATTTGGGTAATGTTTTATACTATATATCATCGCTAGCAGAAATAAATGCACACTGGAATTGCTTTGGGGACAGATTTAAAAGTAAATACCATCCTCTGTTTTCACAGTGTGAAAGCTTTGTGTCCTTGACAACAGCTAAGTAGATAACATTTTACCCCATAATCCTTGATTTCTCCTTATAACAAATTGCCCTACTTTTTTTCCAGGATACAATATAAACAAGAGAAAAACAAATTAGAGAACCCAGATAAATAGCATATACTTTGTTTGTCAAAGTCAACGAATGACAGAAGGTAGTTCATCTCTACATACAGTGTGACTTTTAAAGCTTGTCTGTAATTACAAGTCTTGCTACCATAGATGGTTTTCCATTGAGTATAAACAGAAATTCTTTAAATCCACCAGCCACCTTAAATCACAAACTGATTAATACACAATTTAATCACTCCTAAAATTCCCACATGGATTTAAAATTTGAACCATTACTATGCAAACTACACCTAAAATTCTTAAAAGATAAAATAGTTTCTTTGAATGATGACTCAAAGTAGGATACCGATGAATATTTCTCTAATCAGTCACCATTATCGAAATTCAGTTGATTTAATTGAACCTGTAGAAGAGATTGCATTTTCTAATCAAATCTCATCTTTAGATGCTTATTATTCCAAGAAAGTCTTATATATTTTCAAGCATGCCTAATTAAAATAATTCATATAATATTGAGTGTCATTATTGCTGCTGAATATTGTAAAATGATTTTCATCTTTCTATCATGTTTCAAACAGAGTGAACATTTTTGTTTTAGAGGTAAGCAAATACAAATTTAAAAACATTAATGTAATGCCTTTATCCATATTATGGTGAATATTGACTTTATATATTAGACATAAACTTTAAAATTCAACATCAGGGTAGAATTTGTAAAGGAATTCAAAGAAACATTGAAAATAATTCTGTTTTGCATTTATTATTGAACATGAAAAAGTAACTGAATAAGAATTTTACCTAATCAAGTACATATATGTAAAGCCTTTTTAGCAAGTGCAACTATAAAAATAAGTTTTAAAAATGTATCTGAGAGGGCTGGAGAGATGGCTCAGCCGTTAAAGGCTAGGCTCAAAACCAAAAATATAAAAATGTATCTGAGATACATGTATATATGAATTTGAACACTCATACATACATGTACACATACAAACTTTCAAATATATGTGTATATGCTGAAAAATTCCTGAAATTACACACACAGACACATACACATGTATCATGTATGTACATGAGTGTAAGTATCCTTCTGCATACTTACTAATCTTCTAGTACCTATACATATCTGACCACATATACATATTTAGTATATTTTATATCATATGTATATGTAATAGATTAAAATATAGTCACATAAGCTAAAACATATTTAAAATAAAATAATACTTGTCACATACTTGTGCTAATATCTCTTCATCTTAGGTAAAACATGTTTCATTCTGGTATAAGTCCATGATTACCATCTTCAATCTGACTATTTTACAGTGTTGCTTTTGAACACCTTACTCCTTTGCATCTACTTTTAACTGTTTTATAATAAAATTAACCACAAGGAACAATTGTTGTGCTATTGAGTTTAAAAGAATATCTATTATTCCTTCTTATTCTCCTTCTCTCTTCTCCTCTGAATGTAAATATGATATGCCTTGAAAACAGGTCTCGTCTCTTCACTCTAGACTCCTTTTTCCAGATCTGCAAGTGAGATCTCTCAGTTATCTGTCTTAAACTTAGTTTGAACATGCCTTCCTACTTTCTCTGTCCTATCACCACTAGGCCACATTTAGGCCTCTTCCTATTTCAAAAACAAATGATGGATAATAAAAAAAATATATTTATGTAAAATAGTGAGCAGAATTAATTCCTTTCTCTAATTCATACCCTAAGTAGGCTGAGACATCTAGAAAATATACTCATAGGCATGGTTCACATCATATCCCAGACTTGCCTCAAAAGAGTACAATATCATATGCTGTTACCAGTTTTGTCAAGAATAGGATTGCCTGTGTTTTTCTAAAACCAACAATCCCTTGGGAGTCCTTGAGTAAACATATCCCCATTAGTAAGATGTGTTAAGCTACCATAACTGATACTAATGGACTGTTTTACAGTTTCATTTGTAAATAATTTAATTTAAGGTGGTAACATGTCTCTGAATAAATTCCTAAATAATTCTTTTTAGTATTGTCATTTCAAGTAATATATAAAAATAAAAAGAAAATATCAGGTCCATTACTCCAAACCAAATTCCATATTTTCATGTTCAAATGATTATATAACTACCTGAAAGAAATGTCCACTAGGCACTGAAAGTTTGGTACATTCAGAAAACTACATCAAGATTTAAATATCTTATTTCAGTCTGTGCACATTTAAGACACATTGTGATGTGGGATGTCCTTCTGTATGTTTTGCTTTATTATTTGATAAGTAAAGCTGCTTTGGTCAATGGCTTAGCAGAGTAAAGCCAGGCAGGAAATAGCAAGAGAGTAGGCAGAGTCAGGGAGAAGACATGTAGCTGCCGAAGGAGACAGACGATGTATAGAACCTTAACGGTAGACCCCAGACTTGTAGCAATACAAAATAATAGAAATGGGTTAATTGAAGATATAAGAGCTATCTAGAAATAAGCTTGAGTTGTTGGTCAAACAGTGCTGTACTTAATATAGTTTCTGTGTGATTGTTTCAGGTCTGGGTGGCTGAGAAATGAATGAACCATCTCTGTCTACAATACAATCTGTTGCTAATTATCCCTGTTCACCTAACTGTCATACTTTACAATTATCTCATTCCAAGTTCTAGACATCAATGGATTTTTTATTCCCATTTTTGCATCTAAGAGGCATATATAGTGAAGCAATATCTTAGTTATACATTCCTATATTCGTATTGGCACACACTATGCCATATGTTTACTTCTAGAAACCAATTAAATTGAAAGTAGGACAACAATTACCTGAAAATATTTTGACTATAATATATATTAAAATATTGGGACTATAATATTGTGTTAACTATGATCCAGAGGAACACTCTGTGTATGTGGTATTTTCTGTTTTCAAAGTGGTCCTGTGCATGGCTAAAGAATGTCAATTGACCCCTATGGAGGATTGGCTATCTCATGGGTTATTTTCTTGGATAAAAGATATTTGAAACAGGCTAAGCTCCCACAAAGCCAGTTCATGTATTAGGATCGAAATCTAGTGCCATTGTCCTTGGTTTCTCATCAGCCTTCATTGTCCGCCATGTTCAGAGAGTCCAGTTTCAACCCATGCGATTCAGTATTGAGAGGGAGGGGGAATGGAGTGAGGGGAGGAGAAGAGGAGTGGGGATAGGGAAAGGGGAGTGGGGGGAGGGGGCAATATTTGGGGGAGAAGGGGGAGAGAAATGGGAAACGGGGACAGGTGGAAATTTTAATTAAAAAAGAATAAAAATAATTTAAAAAAATGCCTTACCAAAAAAAAAGATATTCGAAGAACTCAAATTTCTCAGTGTCAGTGTTACACTTGATCATACTATAAAACCTTTAGGCAAATAGTTTTAAAGTTGAAAAATATGCACTCATCTACCATGGGGGGGGATGAGAGAGTCTTAAGCCATCTATTGATATCAGCAGTTTCTATACATGCTTACACTGCTTCTCCCATCTTACTGTTTTATTCAGTCATCACATGGATTTGGACAGGTTGAAAGAGTAACAGACATGTGTTAGGGTACTCAAAGCTAACTGCCTATTTTGGCTTTCTGACTCTCAATGGCTATGGAAGAGAGGGTTTTAACGATACTGATTTAAGTACTTTGGTCAGCTTTAATGAACATGTACCAAGTTTACTGTCAAGTGTGGTATCATTCATGAGACCACCACCTGCTAGCTTTTACTGGAACACAGTCATATCTACTCTCTGATATATTGTCTATTAACTTTTTTTGGTACAAATCATGTTAGATTATTGTAGGAAATATGGCCTACAAAGACAAAATAGTAAAAACCTGGGCCTGGTCTATATCAATGTCTCATAGTCTTTCAATAAATTAGAATGTTTAGTATTATTTCAATGATCAAAAACTATAAAAAATTTATTTCCCTCACGTTATAAAATCTCATCTCAACACTACTGTCCAATATAAATATAACAATGAGATTTTTTGCTCTTCTGCATAGTGTTATGCTTAATCACTACATAGTGTTGTAAATAGTCACTACATGGTGTTATATGTAGTCACTACAGAGTGTTATACATAGTCACTACATAGTGTTATACATAGTCACTACATAGTGTTATATGTGGTCACTACATAGTGTTATACGTGGTCACTACAGAGTGTTATATGTGGTCACTACAGAGTGTTATACAGTCACTACACAGTGTTTTACATAGTCACTACCTAGTGTTATACATAGTCACTTCAGTGTGTTATATGTAGTCACTACAGAGTGTTACACGTAGTCACTACATAGTGTTATACAGTCACCACATAGTGTTTTACATTTTCACTACCTAGTGTTATACATAGTGACTACAGTGTGTTATATGTAGTCACTATATAGTATGATACAGTCACTACAGAGTGTTATATAAAGTCAAGTAAAAAATGCTGCTTATTTCAGCAACAAGAACAATCTGTAATGTAACTGATAATTTGAACATGATTTTGAATTTATATGGCTTGCAGACAAGTCTTGATTTTCTCTCACTCACAAATTATCTTCCAATGTCCCATGCTTATTAGAGGCGAATAAATATTGATGACTTGATTTCTCCAGATTTACCAATATGAGTAGAATAATTTCAGCAAGATACTGAATCATTTTCTCTTCTTGGTGAGCAATCCTTCAAATATTGCTGTTTTCCAACCTAGGAACTGCAATTAAATATATAATATATTTTCTTTATCAATGTCCTCTTTCTCTGAGGAGACACCATGACCGTGGGATATCTTATACAAAAACAAATTTAATTGGGCCTTGCTTACATTCAGAGGTTTATTCCATTATCATCATGGTAGGAAGCATGGTGGCACATAGGCAGACATGGTACTGACAAGGTAGTTGAGTGTTCAACATCCAGTTTGTTAAACATCAGTGTGAGAGAGTCACTAAACCTAGTTTTTACATTTGAAACCTCAAAGCCACCTTCAGTGATTCATGTCTTCCAACAAGGTCACACCTTCTAATAATGCCACTCCCTGGTGAACAAGCATTCAAATCTATGAAGCAAATAGGGGCCACATTTATTCAAACCACCACACCTGTATTAAAATACAAATGTATTCTAGAACTTCCTTTAGTCAACATTTAAATTTTAAAATGCATAGCTTCTTGGAATTCTGGGACCTAAGTTGACAATAGAAAACACTAATATTTTGGTAAATATGGCTTCTTGATATGCTTGTAACTTAAAATAGTTTAAGCAAGCAAGTAAAAACTTTAGGATCAAGTAGCCTATATTTAACTTTTAGAATAATGCATATATTCAAAGTCATTCTCTGGATCCTGCATGTTGGACAGAATTGATTTATTACTCTAGGCTTTTTTATTCTTTAAATTTAGAGTTCAAAAGCTTTTTGACAATGTATTTGTATATGTGAGGGTAGACATATGTGTATGTATGCATGTATATAAATATTTATATTTAAGTTGAAAGTACCTAGTCACTTTAGTTTCTGTAGTAAATTCACAATTTTGCCCTTTACTGATATTTCAGTTCAGGGTTGGGTCTTGTTTACAGCTCCCTACTGCACTCCTTCATGAGAAGCTAAGTTGGATGAGGTGATGTGATTCAGGCCTAGGTACACAGTTTAGATTATAGCCTGAACTTGCCACTAGTCACCTGACTTAGGACAAGTTTAGACAGTTTTATTTTTATCCTAATTTCTGATATAGTTTAAAAATGAATGAATATATAACTCATAATATCTGTAAGCATACTAATAATAAAAATGTAAACGTCTATCAACAGAAAAGATGCAGCATCCCTCATCAGAAATGATGAAGAATTCTCTTTAACTTTCTGAGATGGGGCTGCTCTTGTTTTCTTTGCTCTCATGTTACCCGAGATAGGAACTTCCACATGTTTCATCCTACAGAAACTAGCCTTTCCCCACAGGACCCAACTGAAGGAAAGATTGTAGAATGCATTCCGATTTTATATCTGTATTAACTTACAAATATCTGTCTAAATAAACAAAAGAAATGCATGCAAGTTTGGGAATCCTTGAAATTATCAAAATATCCAATTTTAATTATAGCCTAAAATGGCCATAGCGTACTCTCTTCAAGGATCTAGGCTAGTGTAGATAGGAATAAAATGTTAAATTCAACAAACCTTTAAAAAGATAAAGAATAGTTTGTAATTATCTTTTAAAGAGCTAATTAAGCCTATTGCCATCTTTAAGTAGAATGGTTTCTCTATGACTGAAGTATTCTCTTGTAAATACAATGTTGTAGAAAGATAGGCTGTCCCTTATCTTTCTCTCTCATAGTGAAGAATATAACTTCCAAGGAGCCTGGTCTTCCTTGCAAAAATACTTCTTGTGATAAACAGATCAACTTACTTACATTCTCTATGAATAAAAATCAGCTAACTACCACACTGGTCACTGCATGTAAATTTATGATGAACTCTGTATGTTTTAAGGGTTCTTACTTAACAATAATAAAAAAAAAAAAAACTACCTTGTCTATAATGTTGAGAAAAGATGGGCATACATGCATGATGGAGGAAGGTCATTGGCTAATAAAGAAACTGCCTTGGCCCATTTGATTGGCCAGCCTTTAGGTGGGTGGAGTAAACAGAATAGAATGCTGGGAGAAAGAGGAAGTGAGCTCAGACTCGACAGCTCTGCTCTCTGGAGCAGACGCCATGCTCCCCTCTCCCCGGCAGATGCGATAAAGCTCCGACCCAGGATGGACGTAGGCTAGAATCTTCCCGGTAAGCGCTCCTTGGGGTGCTACACACATGAATAGAAATGGGCCAAGCAGTGTTTAAAAGAATACAGTTTGTGTGTCATTATTTTGGGGCATAAGCTAGCCAGGCAACCATGAGCCGGGCTGTGGGAAGAGGCCCGCAGCTCCCTACTACACATGCAGGTTGATTTACTTAAGTCACAGTTTAAATTTTAGTTTAACAAGGAAGAAAAGGCACAGTCCCTTAAAAATGAACCATAGTCCCCATCTATAAGGGACTATTCAATTCCTCCTCAGGCTAATAGAAAAAGGACACTTGTCAGATCTACTACAAATCAGGGACATCTTCAGAGTGTGATGGACCTCCTGAAGTATTCTAGAATCAGTCCTAGTTCTCAAGGCTTAATGAGTCACCTCCAAAATTATTGTGTGGAACAGTGGGCTGTGTTCCTCTTCCCAGCTCCTGGCTACCAGCTAGCTTTACCCAAAATAATTACACGGAAACTGTTGTGAGGAGCGGTGGGCCACTTCCCACACATTCTGACTGGCTTCTACATGGCTAGCTTTACAACCAAAATAACAACACACAAATTGTACTATTTTAAATACTGCTTGGCCCATTAGCTCCAGCTTCTTACTGGCTAACTCTCACATCTTGATTAACCCATTTCTAATAATCTGTGTAGCACCACGAGGTGGTGGCTTACCAGGAAGATTTTAACCTGCTTCCATCTTGGAGAGGAGAGCTATAGCATCTGCCTCACTTCTCTTCTTCCCAGCATTCTGTTCTGTTTACTCTGCCTACCTAATTTTCTCTCCTATTAAAGGGCCAAGGCAGTTTCTTTATTAACCAATGAAAGTAACACATAGACAGATGACCATCCTCCATCACAAAATAGATTTCCCTCTATTTAAAAAACACTTACATACTCAGGTGCTTGAAAAGTAAGAGTTCAGGAGGGATTTCCATGTAAAGCTATTTGCAAAAGAAATGACAAAAATGCTGGTCCACACTGACAGTGCTTCTAAACTCTTGTGAGGTCTCTAATGGAAGAAAGCTTTCGTATGTTTTCAAAGACTATTTGGTGATGGAATTGAGTGTAACTAGAATAATTTATCCAGTAGCAGGTAAGATAAATTAATTACATAACAGAAGGTATTTAATAGTATGCCAGTGAATTTCTTGCCTCAATCCAGTGATAAGATAGATCAACTATCTGATCAATCACTTTCCATTCAGCTTTCTTTCTTAGGTGAATTTCTTCTCAGAGTTAAAAACATGTTATGAGGCTTTACTACTCTGACTCAATCTATCCTGTACCAGAGGAATTATTCTGATATTAGGCTCACTAACACATATATAGCTGGTATATGGTGAGGGGGATTGTAATCACCTGAAATAGACAGAAAGGTTGCTGCTTCTCATTCTCTGACCACCAAGAATATCTGGATTCTTAACGGGTTTGGTTCTAAAATTAGGAACATTTTGATAGCATGTATAAGAACCTCATAGAGGCTGGAAACAAGTTCTATTATATGTCTTACAATGGGCTATGACTGTAATGCAAAGGTCACATTCATTGGGTATTTTTATTATACCGCAATCTTTTTATTTTTATTTAAGTATGCTTTGCTGTTCTCTAACTTTGTGGGAAGCAATTCTGTTTTAGTTTCTTTCATGTTCACCACAAAACACAGTGACTCTACCATAGCCAGCTCAAAGATGCTTTGATTAAGTGACTTGGCAACACAAGTAAAAGCAACACTTTTAAGAGAATGTACTTTGAAAGAGACCCTAAGGTGAGCTCTGCAGACTCCAGGGTCAAAATTCCTTTTAAGGATACAGGGGAGATTCTCATGTTTGAATCACACTGTCCTCTGAGACGTTTACGATCTGCACAGAGGGAACAGGAAAACTTTAGCTCCAGACTTCTATAAATGACCGTTTGCACAGATCGCAAGATTAGCCTTGTATTTCTTTTCATTAGTGTTGTTTCATAAGATCATTTGTTTTCTGGCTAAATGTTAGAACCAGCATGTTTGACTTGTTCATAATTTTCTCAGGGAAAAGAACTGCTTAGGAAACCGTAAATAAACATTGGAGTTTAGAGATTCTGAAATATTTAGCTGAATCCATTACTTATCATGGCAGACTAAGTCCATTATTCAGGATGCTAAAATTTGGATAAATTAGTGCTGTCCTCATCTAGTTTCTAAAAGTGGAAACAGAATAAAAGTGAAACTCATTCAGTTTTACAGAAAACGACAAGAAAATGAGTAGTTACTGTTACCTAAATAGAAAAGGTAACTGATACAATGCCATTAATCATACATTTGAAAAAAAAATGTAAGACAAATAGAAATGTTTCAAGAGAAGTTGTACTTAAGAATTACTTTATTGTCTTTTAGCAGCAAGCACAGTCATGATGGCCATACTACAACTGCCTGTAGAATAAATTGTGTGTTGCTAATGGGTTTTAACTTTCTTTGATTCAATTAACATGGTGGAATCATAGCCAATTAGCCATTTGGTGCCATTTTTATCCTGTGTCCATGAGTTCATTCTTTTAAGGGAAGCTGTGACATTTCTGGGTAAATGTGTATGAAGTCAGCTTCTGGTTTGCATGCACATATGGGCAGGCAAGAGCTGTGCATCTGTAGTGAGAGACAGAATACACAAATAGAGAGAATTACCAGACCTATTTTAAAGTAGAACTCTGGGGGCCGGAGATATGACTCAGCAGTTTCACATGTATGTTGCTCTTGTAGAGGACTCAGTTGGGTTCCCAATACCCAAGTTAGGAGGCTCACAGCTGACTGTATGCCCATCTCCAAGTGCATCCAACACCTCTGGGCTCCACATACACATACCCTCACACAGATATGTGCAGATAATTAAAACTTTAAAAAATAAAACATAGAACTCTGATTTATGAACAATAACAACAATGCAAACCCTAAACTTATGCAGCTATCAAGAAAAAGTGGACAGACTCAAACACTAGCTGATTGCTTGTTGAATCTCCATGCCCTTGTTCCAGTCTGAAGAAATAAATTCTCTGATCTACTCAAGTTACTCTACTTCTACTTATCTTGCCCATGGTTTTCTGGAATCTTCAGGGCCCAATAAGTATATATATTTTCTTTTTCCTAAAAATCTATTAAAGGCCGGGTGGTGGTGGCGCACGCCTTTAATCCCAGCACTCGGGAGGCAGAGGCTGGCAGATCTCTGTGAGTTCAAGGCGAGCCTGGTCTAGAAGAGCTAGTTCCAGGACAGGAACCAAAAAAAGCTACAGAGAAACCCTGTCTCAAAAAAAAAAAAAAAAAAAAAAAAAAAAAAAAAAAAAAAACCTATTAAAATATTTTATCTGTCTTTGAATCTCTACCAAAGTAAACTATGGTGACCAGCTCCCCAGTTCAAGCTCTGCATAGGCAGCCTTTATTTGTTTTATTTAACTTTATTTTATGTGTATTGGTGTGAAGGTGTCAGATCTTGTGGAACTGCATTTTCAGACAGTTGTGAGCTGCCATGTGGGTGCTGGGAATTTAACCCAGGTCCTCTGGAAGAGCAATCAGTGCTCTTAACCGCTGAGCCATATCTCCAGCCCGGCAGCCTTTATTTCTTATCAGATTTGTCTTTATTTTACTATGTTCTTTACCAATATTACATCAAATTATACTATCATAGGACTTTACTATGCCTTTCTTTTGTGTATTTAACTAATGGGTAGACTGACAGATGTATATTAGAACCTAAAACCAATAAACACTCCATTTTTTTTCCATATGCTTTTCCAAGATGCATATACTTGTCATGTATTATGGTTGGTTTTGATGTCAACTTTCTAAAGTAGAGTAACAAGCCTTTTGTAAAGAATTGTCCTGATTGGTGAGGGAAGATAAGATCTACACCACTGATGGTAGCACCTTCTGGTAGCAGCCCAGATAAAAAGCATATCTAGAGGAAGATGATCTGGCCTTTTCCTCACGTAAAAAAATCCCTCTTGCCACTGAGTTGATTTGCCCTGCTATTATTGCTGATGCTGATTCATTCTCTGAGGGCAGAATCAGCATTTCTAAGCTTTCTTCCTGGAATAGGCACAGATTGTTTCCCAGGAAGTGGACTTCTATTACTTGATTAGGACTACTACAACAGCCAGCCTTGGGGACTAAACCATCACTTTCCAGTGAAAGACAACTATTCTGAAACTACTCTGCTTGTTGAAGCCCTCAGCCTCAAGGCACACATGCACATACACACACATTTGCATACACACATATGTACACAAACACATACACATATACACTTATTCATCACCTTAATTCTGCCAATGAAATATGTGTATTATAATAAATTATATTGTATTATATGAATTTAATCATATTAAGCTGAAATTCAATTAAATATGGAATTCTAAATAGGAGTAAGTTCAGAAGGCATGCTGAAAGATTGGGGTCTATTTTTCAACACTTCAATCCTGTCTTCATTTGGAAAGTCGGGAGAAGCCACACTTCATGGTAGCCCTAAAACCTGACGATCTTTACTTTTTCTCAACAGACTTTATATAGCCTCCTGTAAATATTTTGTATCAAACAAGTTCTGACTTTTCAAATGTCATGTATATGGAAAATCTCATATTTATTGCAAAGACTCAAAAGACCTTTAATATGAGCATCTTCCAGGAGCGGTTTCAGAACAGATTGTAACCTTTGTGGCTCAGCTTTGAATTTTTCATTCTAAAGAACAGCTGACTTCTACTTCCAGTTTCTTCAGCTGTCTTTTCATCTGATTATGCAAGGCTTTGTGATCCTATATCTCATCCTAGAAGATACTGGAGATACTTCTGCTCCTTTCATCATCCTCATGACAATATTGACCCTTTTCAATTTATTCTAGTCAGATGCCTCCATTTAGTCAGGTAAAAACTTATCACTTGGCATTTTTTCAAATCCATATTTTTAAATTAACCTAAATTTGGGTAGATGCAATTCCAACTTGTGATATTTATAGCCAAATTCTCTACACATGCCTTTCCTACAACAATAGAGGGATTTCAAATTCAGAGGACATAAATTCTTTTGGGTACAATTACTATGACAAATTTTATGTTTAAAACCAAGACCTCAAAAAATAACCTAGAAATCACAAAATGTCACTGTTCTAGTGTCTTATGTGGACTGTGAGAAGTGCCTTAGGCACTCCGTTAACTCTTTTGGTGGCTTATCCTTGAACATTACAAGTATACCACTGCTTAAAATGTCTTGAAGGTAGGTTTAAAAGGATTTGACATTTATAAATAATTTACAAGTCCCTATTATAATACTGACTAAGCTGAGAATAAAATCGGATGATTCATGTTAAAGTATATGAAAATGTATTTTTAGTAGTCAGTCAGTAGCATATATATATATATATATGTGTATGTGTGTGTTATAATCTCTGTGTATATATGCACATACACACACACACACACAAAGATGTGTATCTTATAGCCTAACCCTGCATTTAACTCTTGACGGGATCATGAGTACTAGAATAAAACTTACTGTCACAGGCCAGTGTTGAGGAGAATTATTCCCATAGCAGATATTTCAAGTGCAGTGGATTCCTGGCTTTTTAAGAAATGAAGGGTAGAGGGCTAGAGAGATACAGCTACTAAGGCACTGAGTATAGTCTCAGCAGGAAGCTTCGACACATTCTTCAATGAACAGATGGCATTCTACCTCTTTCTAGGAGAAAGGCCAACAGGCTAAGAGCAGCTGAATGTTTATGATATATGTTATCATACACAAGACAAAGGAATGTACCAGGAAACAACTGATATTTTTATAATAGTCACTTGTCAGACTAATAGAATCCAGAATCATAGAGGTCACAAACGTCAGTGTGTGTCCTTGAGGAACTTTCTAGATTGGGTTAACTGAGCTGCCAAGACCCATTTAAACTTTAAGTGGCACCATTCCACTGGCTGGGGTCCAGGACAGAACAAAAAGGAGAAGGGGGTTGAACACTGTACTTCCAAACTGTGGATGCAATTAGACCAGCTGCCTAAGTTCTATGCCTAAAAAATTATCCTGTTTCATGTACTGTGTTCGTTCTTTTCTTTTCTTTTTTTTTTGGGGGGGGGGACATGGTTTCTCTGTGTTTTCTTGGTTGCTCTGGAACTCACTTTGCAGACAAGACTGGCCTTGACCTCACAGAAATCTGCCTGCCTTTTCTTACAAAATGCTGGACTTAAAAGGTGCACCACCATGCCCAGCTACACTGCTTTCTTTACTGTGAGCCAAAACAAACTCTTAGCTCCTACACTTACTTTCATCTTGCATTTTGTCAAAGCGAGAACAGTAATGCATACTTTCTTCATTCTTGATCCCTTGCTACCTACCTTTTTATGAAAGAATAACAGTGATAATCACATAAGAACTGTGCCAGAATAAACATATATGTAGTGCTTCTTTGGGTGGCAGTTCCTTCCCAAGTCCTTTTCCCTGGCATTGGCCTCAGTCCAGACTCCACCCTGAGAAATTCCACTAAACAATGACTGCTCCCCAGGATGCTCAAGACCCCACACCCCAGAGAACAAACATGGTTTTCTGGTCTTCCTTGCCCAGCTCTTCTCTGGGGAGCTGGAAACCCATCCAGGAGCATTGGTATCCATTAAACCTGGGCTTTTTCTAATTCTGTTTGATTTGGTCTGATTCGGATTATGGCATTGGCAGAGAGGCTTATTAGGGTGCCTAAAGTTTTCATCTGGAGGTCCCACTGAGGGCCCTGTTTCTCCCACTGGTCTGGGGCCACATGTTGGGGAAAACACCCTTCTCCCCCTGCACATGCTCTCTGTCAGGCTAAGATTGGCATTGTCAGGGTAAGTTGCCTTTCCAAACCATTGTCTTAGAGGCCCAGGACCTCCGGGGATTTTCGGGGTTCTCGTGCCAGGCACCCAACCTGTTACTGGGACAAGGACCTGCTTTGTTCTGTGGGATCCCTTTTCCCACAAAAGGGAATTCAAAGTATTTCTCACACCCCTCTGTCTTTTTGACCCAAAGCCTACCACAGTGGATGCATTGCACTAGGTTTAGAGTCCGGCATGGACTTGCAAAATAGGTACTTACTATTCAAAGTCAGATCCCCCCAATTCCCTTTAAACTGGGGCTAACACTCTACATCTTTGATGCCTAAAATTTGTTGCCAGTGAGGGAACATGTAAACAAGCCCCCCATATGCCCATGGTTTCTGGATACTGTGCTCCCACTCCCCCTTACCTACTTTGTTTGCTGTTTGTCTGCATTCCTGGCATGTGATCTGGTCACACTGGGATTCTCGCTACAATGAATCCATGCCCTCCCAATCTAAGGTGCATAGAAGTTCCATCTTTTCTGTTCTCCCTTACAGCATCTACTGATTTGGCCCTCAATGGGACCACCTGTGTGCTCTTGCAGCCTACTCCAGGATTTTTAAGTTTGTCAGCTGACACAGTTTCCTAGAGAAAAATTTATTCATCTGTATGTAAACATATATGTATGAATAATGTGGCTACAGTATGCTTGTTTTATGTCCATGTGTGCATGTGTGTTTGCTTTAAGATCTATAAAACTTGTAACTACAGATTACAAAAGTTCTGGAAAAAATACAAACATGTGGATCACTGCAATTTCTGGTTGAGGTCAAAAGAGAAACCTCACTGCCATCTTTAGTAAGAGTACTCATGTATGCTCAAACTACCAAGGAGACATTCTGCCTCCCATATACTTTGGCTTACCAAAATATGCCTTCTCATCGTATTGCCTCTACTGACATTGGTAAGCTGTAATTGATTGGGTAAAGTATGAATATAAATTTAACTTATATGTCTAATTTAGATATAACTAATTAGGTATACCTAATTTAGATATACCTAATATAGGTAATGATACCCTGATTCTCAAGTGCCTTTACAGATCTGAGAGTATAGCATTTAACAAGAGCTTCTTATGAGAAACATGCCAGCTGTGCAGCATCCTATAACTCTCCAAGAAGATGCGTGAGTGCAGAAGACCTTCTTCCTGGAGGCTTGCCTTTGGATAAGGCAAAGCTATTAACACAGCAAAAGCTGCCTTTTACCTCATCAGCTTCCTGGACCTTACCTGAAGGGAACAACTGTACACTGGGGAATCGATTACCTCATCCTGCCAAGACAGGTAGACCAAACCCTACCCACCACTGAAAAGTATGTCAGGCCTCCTGGGCTCAGAAGCTAAAGGCAAGTATTGTTTCTGGTCTAGTGTTCACCAAAGACCACAGAGAGACTTGGGGTTGCCTGGGTAGCTGGAAAAAGCTGTCTCACTTCTGCTCATTTATTTAGCATTCTTAGATCTGTCTGATGGCATTAGATGACTTAGGTACTGGTAACTTATTACTATATTAGTTAAGTGTCTTGCTGAAAGTACAGAAAGGTATGCCTCTTTCACAGGCTTTAGTCCGGGATTAACATGTTTCAGATAATTATCTTCTAAAATGTTCATAGATACTAACCTAAAGCCATATCCTTTTGCTATGACACCAAGATGTAAATCTGTTCCAGCTGTCTTACAGACACCTTCAGGTTCTTGGGTAAAGTTCTTTTGTTGTATCAAAATATCTGGTCTGGTAAAATCTACGTCTCCAGAGCCTATTTTGATCCCATCCATTTTTACACAAGTCACTCCTGTTGTCTGGGCCAAGACCAACTTATAGAGGCCCCTCTACATAATACCTGCACCAGCTCCTCCTGGGACTTCACCATTGGGAGAACCTCTCCAGGCTCAAGTGGGTGCTTACCCAGCAACTGAAATCTGGTTTTAAAGGGCATATCTGCTCTCGTATCTTGCTCATTCCCTGTTGCTTCTCCAGTAAAACCAGGGTACTACTCAGTCTCATTCTTTCTGGCAGTTAATCACCCTTCCCTTGTATAGCCCTATTGATAGGGCTGAAAATAGCAATCTATTTTTGTTTCTAGCAATCTGCCTTATCCCCTTTAAGAAAAAGATGCATGAGGTCTCCAAGATGGCAGATACCTGGATGCCTCTCCAGCCACACCTCCTGCTGAGCTTGAGCCTACCAACCCCCAACTCTCCCCTCCTCCACATTGCCCCATGACCACAGGAAGTAGCCAGACTTAAACTGGTGCCCCTATACCCAAAGAGTCTGGAATGTTTGTGTTAAGCCATACATACTCCAGCCCCTGGTATGATATACCCAAAGAGTCTGGAATGTTTGGTTGGAAGTTTTATCTCAAGCTCCCTCCCCTGGGAGTTGCCTCAGTCCAAACTCTACCCCTGAGAAAACCTGCCAAATGATGACTCCTCCCCAGAAATACTCAAGACCACTCGCAAAGGGTATTTAAACTGCCCCCAGAGAACAAATGTGGTTTTCTGGTCTTTCTTCCCTGTCTCCTATCTGGGTAGGCTGGAAAGCCATTCAGAAGCATTGATATCCAATAAACCTGGGCCTTTTCTAATTTGGTTTTATTTGATCTGATTTGAATTATTACATTGGAGGAGAGGCTTATTGGGGCTCAGAAACTTTTCAATTTTTTCTTTTGTATTTTCTCTTCTGGATAATTTCTTCCCAAATTTGAAAATAACACTCACATCACTTGTTACATTATTAGAATGCATTCTGCATTCTCACCTCTCTTCATGGACACAAAGATGCTTAACAAGGGTTTCTGTACCTATGGCTCCTTCCCTACTCATGGCACCAGACAGAAGGCTTTCAATATGGTAGGTGCCCATCAGTACATGTTTTGGAGTATTTGTGATAATATCTGTTTACTGAAAAGATGAGGAAACAAGCAAATTTTTCAAGGATGTTGGGGATGCTCTGGATATTCACCAGGTTTATGTAAAACGTGTTGCTTTTCCACACCCTGACTTCACAGTCAGGCATGCAAAGTGAGTATCAAAAATGTCAGCGTGGCGCCAAGTCATCCCCTGTGAGATGACCAATTACTTGCTTCCTCTTCTTATTTTATATTTTTTAAGTTAGGCATTGTATTGCCATTTTAATTTCAGTAGGAACAGCCAGGATAATTGCTACTAATAAGTATACTACCACCTATGGAGTCATGAGTACTAACATTATTAAGCTTAATGATTACAAATCTAAGACCATAATTGTTTATTCCTCAAATAATAGATCCAAAAATATCTTCTGGACACTTAAGCCTATTTTTAGAAGCATTATGCCATTCTAATGGAATATTTAAAAATTATTTAAACCATTTGTTCAATAAGGTTGCCTAATTTAAGATGTAGGTTTTGTTCATCTTAGCAACTTTGATTCTAAAAGAAGAAACAATACTAATTGCCCCCATGCAGACAAAGATGTTGACAGCTCTTCTACACAGGTCAGCACATGTGCTTCACATCAACCAGTATTCAGTTAAGATTTCCTGAGAAAATCACTACAACAAATACTAAAAAGTGACTCCAACCAAAAATTGCATCATGGAGTCTACAATTTGAGAGTGTTTTGATGGAAGATGTGGGAAAGAACAAAGTCCCTATTGAAAGTCTAAAAGAATCTTTTTGGAAATCATGGTTCATGTATAATTGAAAAAAAAATCACTCTACATAAAATTGCAGGTGTGTGTTATATAAAATGCCAAATTATCCAAGGGAGTTTTTCAGGCATCTCTGTATGTCACCACGAGCACATCAAATTAGGTGATGCAAGCACAGCAAGATACAGAAGAAAGTCAAGCGGCAGCAACACGGAAAACTGCTCATTAAGGGTGGATTGAGCATGAAATCTAACTTTATGTTTGTCAATTACATTGTTGAAGACCCCCAAAACTCCATCACCATGGCACTGGGATGGATTGGTAGATTAAATGACTTACCATACCTGGAGTTCTGGTTTGTTTTGTTTTGGGTTTTAATCCATGTGTGTTTGTGTTTTCTATTACTTGTGTGTTTATGGGTTTGAGTAGATGTACTACAGTGTGTGCGTGGAGGGCAGAGGACAGACAAAATTGGGTGTCAGTCCCCACCTTCTACCTTAGTCAACCTTTTGTTGGTCAGCCCTGCACAAAGCAGACTAGATTCCCAACTCCCTGGGAGCATCCTGCCTGTTTCCTCTGTCTTACCGCAGGAGCCTGGGATTGTACTCACCAGCCTGACATTAATGCGTGTAACTGAGGTTCTCATGCTTGTCTGGCTGAGGAGTTCACTGAGCCATCTCCATAACCCCCATTTCTGGTTTCATCTTTTTAGGGATAGGATTGGTGATGTGGAATATTTAAGAGGGTCATACTTGAAAAAAAAAAGTAGTAAGGATGACGAACTCAAAGATGACACCAAAAGAGTCTGCCTAAGCCAAAATTCCTACTTTCTAATTTTTATACATATAGCATAATGGGTACTGGGGACTCTTCCTCCTCATCTGAGCACTGATTCCTCCCTGAGCTCCACAAAACCATTTTTGCACTGTAAATAGAAAACATAGAGAAGTGTATGGGCCGGGAGCACCTGCATTTTTTTTTTTTTTGTTGTTGTTGTTGGCAGTAACTGTTGCTGAAAATTAGTTTTCAAGAGATTGACTAAAATAAATGATTCCAAACTATATACCATATTCTTTTATCACTCTGTGAATTATCTATGCTAAGCATGAACTCTAATTCAGTGGTATATCTTCATGTGTACTGTGTGACTAAAACATTTTAGGCATGCTTTCCATGATAGAAGTAAAATCAGTTCATTATTTTACAAGTTACTGATTGCTTTTAAGAACTAAGCAAATCACACAGCCAGCATAAGGGCAAGTGGATACTGCACCACATTTTTGTGCTTGTTTGAATTAACATTTGGAAATTTTTGGAATAAAAAAATTATTGATTATTATAAATGATATGGTTTGAATTATTTTCTTTAAATCAGTAAGAGAATCTCAAGATAGATATTTCTGGGATATTTTTATTATTCATACATGTTCCTAGTGCTGCCTTCATTTGTTCTTATGGCATCAGGCACTTTCTCTCAGCTAGGAGACTAGGACAGAATATTGTTTATTAAATGTAGTCATTAAGCAGTAGGTGCAACTACAGCTTGCCACAGTGTTTACATCATGTGCAGAACATTCAGTTTTGTAAATGTCTTTAGAAATAAAAGACAATATATGCAACATTGTAATGTAGTAAATAATACATACCATTTTCTTTATGAATATGCATAATTCAGTATGTTTACAAAATTACTGTGGTTACTACATTCAGGGTACATTTTCTTGACAATGAGCTTAATTTTACTGCTATTTTAGACTTTTAATTACATAAGCAGTATTCTAAATAGATGTGGACTGCAGAGGGAAAGGAATAGGAAAAGCTTAGGAAACATTTGTGTTCTACACAAGCTTTTATATTAAGCTTAGTTGTTTAGCAGAGGGATTAGTTTCAAACATTGTATATACATGATTTTGTGCACAAGTCAATCTGAAAATTACTTTTCCAGATATATATATATATATATACATACATACATATGTATATATGTGTGTGTGTGTATATATGAGTGTGTGTATAAATTATATTTATATATAATTTCGTGGAAAAAGAATGTAAATTTATGAACTTTAAATCACGTTTTTATTTCTGTTGAGCACAAGAAACAAAACATTTGCAAAAAATTAGATTTCAAAAATTACTTGTCCATAGCCATGTAAATTTTTTAACACACTTTTTTCCTAGTTATCTTTGAGTTCAAGTCTTCTCTAAGTGTTTGGGAATGACAACAGACACTATAAACTAACATAATACCTGAGTTCTATGTAGCATGTTTCTTTCCTTTTGGTTTAATTTTGAAGGTATATTACTTCGGCAGATTTTTATCATTTTGTGTGTAGATATTGAAACAACATATCTCATGCCATTTCTGAAAGAGGCAGGTAGTACAAACAGAAGGAGAGCTGATACTTTGTATTCATTCCCAATTTTGTTTTAAAGACAGTGATTACTGAAGCAAGAATCAGAATGGCTGTGTGGCTAAACCTGCTGCAAACCTGTAGTCCATTAACTTGATGTCAAAATGTATTCTTAATCCACATTGTAATAGGTTACCAATACCCTGCCATTCTGCTGAGCTTTTAGTTATGCATTTCTAATTTAATTACTTGTGTATAATTTTATGTGGAAAGAGTTAAATTTGAAATCCATAACTGTTGTCTTGAAGCCATATGTAGAAAGGTATTTTATTTTATTTATTTATTTTTTTTATTAATTAATTTATTTAAATATTAAAGATTTCTGCCTCTTCCCCGCCACCACCTCCCATTCCCTCCCTCTCCCCCAATCAAGTCTTCCTTCCTCCTCAGCCCAAAGAGCAAGCAGGTTTCTCTGCCCTGTGGGAGGTCCAAGGACCACCCACCTCCATCTAGGTCTATTAAGGTAAGCATCCAAACTACCTGGGCTCCCACAAAGCCATTACGTGCAATAGGATCAAGAACCCATTGCCATTGTTCTTCAGTTCTCAGTAGTCCTCATTGTCCATTATGTTCAGCGAGACCGGTTTTGTCCCATGCTTTTTCAGTCCCCGGCCAGCTGGCCTTGGTGAGTTCCCGATAGAACATCCCCATTGCCTCAGTGTATGGGTGCACCCCTCGCGGTCCTGAGTTCCTTGCTCGTGCTCACTCTCCTTCTGCTCCTCCTTTGGATCGTGAGACTTAAGTCCAGTGCTCCAATGTTGGTCTCTGTCTCTGTCTTCTTTCATCGCCTGATGAAGGTTAATATTCAGGGGGATGCTTATATGTTTTTCTTTGGGTTCACCTTCTTATTTAGCTTCTCTAGAATCACGAATTATAGTCTCAATGTCCTTTATTTATGGCTAGAAACCAAATATGAGTGAGTACATCCCATGTTCCTCTTTTTGGGTCTGGCTTACCTCACTCAGGATAGTGTTTTCAATTTCCGTCCATTTGTATGCAAAATTCAAGAAGTCATTGTTTTTTACTGCTGAGTAGTACTCTAATATGTATATATTCCATACTTTCTTCATCCATTCTTCCATTGAAGGACATCTAGGTTGTTTCCAGGTTCTGGCTATTACAAACAATGCTGCTATGCACATAGTTGTGCATATACTTTTGTTGTATGTTTGGGCATCTCTTGGGTATATTCCCAATAGTGGTATTGCTGGGTCGAGAGGTAGGTTGAACCCGACTTTCCTGAGAAACCGCCACACTGCTTTCCAAAGTGGTTGCACAAGTTTGCATTCCCACCAGCAATGGATGAGAGTGCCCCTTTCTCCACAACCTCTCCAGCAGAGGCTATCATTGGAGTTTTTTATTTTAGCCATTTTAAAGGGTATCTTTAGGCCTTTTTGTTTTGGGGAAGTTGGAATTGCTGATTTTGTTTGCTTTGGGATATTAAATCTAGAACAATTCAGTGAGGGTGATACTGTAGACACTGCTATGGATAATTGGACACTTCCTATGGGATTGGCTCTGTTTCACAATCCTTTACATATTGCTAAACATTCAGTGCAAACAACTTATTGATGAATAACTATTTCCCAAGCCAATATTACATTATAGTCAATGACGTTCCTTTCCTCGTTAAAATATGAACCTCGTATTGAGATTATTGTAGCTGGTATAATTTGAAATTTTAGGTGAGTGAGGAGGGACTGACAGATTAAATCAGAATACTGGGCCATCCTCTCATATGTAACCATTAGGACCAAGCTTCTTTTCCTCATCTCTCTGTTTCTTTAAACAGCATGAAATTCACTATTGAAACACTGTTGCATAACATAAACAAGAAAAAAAAAGTCTTTTCATGTTACTGACTTAGCTTCCAACTTGAAGGGATTCTCTCTAATTCATGAGTGACAATGAAGTTATTTCATTAAAAAACAATGCCTACTATAACAGAGAGATGTTGGAATGACCAATGATGAAGGGGAAAAAAAAGTCAAAAAGTTGCTAGCAGTGTTTTTCATTTTCATTTTGAACAAGTCTACATAGTTAGAAAATAAATATTAATTTGTAATACTAAACTGATAAAAATGAATAAAATTGATAATAAATCTATTGTTTTGAAAAAGGTACAAATAGGACAATTTTGGTACTATTTTTATGCGTGAAATTAGTATTTTCTAAAGTCATAAAACTCAATCAGGACAAAGCATGTTTGTGTGTTTGTATGTGTCTGCATTTGTCTATGTAGGGGTGTTTTTGCATGTGTGTTTATATCCATATATCCAGAGAGAATATGTTATATGTTTTAATTAACTTAAATATATATGCATAATTACAAAATGGTAACTAAGACATATTATAAGAGCTATGACCACAGCTACATTTGTAGACACAAATGTAAGGAAAGTCCATACGCAGAAAGATTCACTAAGAAGCAATATCTAAATGTGAAAACCTTCAAGATAAAACTGAAAGCTTAGGTATGATGATGAAGCATCTTTCAGAAAGTAAGATTAACAACAGAATTATAACAACAAAATTTCATTCCACACCAATAAAACTGACAAAAGACTGATTTTCTTTGTTTTAATATTCATATTGGCTAGATTTAGACTTGTTAAAAGTAACCAGCCCACAGTTTTTAACCCAGCACCCAACAGGCAGAGGTAGGTGTATCTCTGTGAGTTCTAGGCCAGCCTGGTCTAAAAAACAAGTTCCCGACAGCCAAAGCAACACAGATAAATCCTATCATGAAAAACAAAAATAAATAAACTTAAATGACCAGGAAAAAATACAATATTTTAGAAAGATTAAAAAAAAAGTCAGAACCCATGAATGTAGATTCATTCTACATTGACCAAAGTTCAGAGAATTAAGGCCTATTCCTGTTCCTTTGAGGTTATAGCAGGCCACTTGACCAGGATGTGTCCATCTATTGGATGCTTAGCCTAAGGTGTGGACACTGCATGCCCTGCCTATACAATAGAATAGTTAATTCAGGATATAGTTACTTGATGTTTCAGGTATTGAAGAGGTAATTACACTGTTTGTTCTTTGTATCATGGTAAAGAGGTCTTTTACCTTCTACCCACCTTTGGATTGGAGTATATAAAGCATATGGAAAATAAATATGGGCAAACTCAGTATTCACTGGATTGTCCTCCTGACTCTATTCTGTATCTCTGTCTTTTTATTTTGTATCTCTATTTTTTACCTAACATTTCTAATCCACACACCCATATCCTGGAATGCAGGAACCATCAAGGTTGGACCCCAACAGAAAAATAGTTTAATAAATGATAAGCTAGCATTTTATTATGAGATTGAATCTGATAACATCAGTAGCAAATATATTGTCTTCAAAATAATATTCTCTATTAGTAAGTATTCTTCTTTCTTGACAGTTATTTATTTTTTCAATTTGATATCATTTTAGATTAACCAGAAAATTAAAAAAGAGAGTGGAGCATCATAAGAGTATTGTCCATAAGCATTTTGTTTTTCAGGAAGGTGGGAAATGGACCCTTTTATTGTTCTGTATAAAACAGAATAATAGTAAAACGGCACTCAGTAACCCAGATTAAAACGATGATTATTTTCTGAGTTCTGTATCATTGACCAATTGGGTTAGGGATTTTTACATTTCACCAAGTTAAATATTCAATCCCTCCATTTGTTGTTCAGAAGACTATTTCCCACCAAGTTCACCCTTTGTATTTCCAACAACAGCCACAAGGAAAGGGCACTGATGCCCTCATGCTGCGGAGAACACAGTGAAAGCCAGTAATTCTTTGAATTTGCTCACCGAAAGGTTTTCATGCTGTAGAGGTTTAAGACAAAATAATTTCAATCAAAATAAACATTCTATTTTTGCATATGCCTTTTCTAGCTCTTTAGAATTGCAGTGGGAGGTGGTATCTGCAAGGTATGACTCAGTTTGGTTTGAATCTTATAATGTTATGACATGGTATGTATGAAAATGTTATCAGGCACAGAAACTCCTGTGACCACCCATTTTCTCCTATGTTAAATGCAGATATTAGTGCTCTCTACAGAATTGTCTTAAAGATTCAATACAGTGATGAATGCAGTGGACCTAATGCATAGCAGTGACTCAATAAATGTAATTCTTGCCACATGATTCAACTACAAGCATAAAGGTGAATTTTAAAGGCACTTTGCAAATCAATAAATGACTTTCACAAACATGGGAGTAAGGAGCTTGAAAAATTGCCAACATAAGAGAACTGACATAAAGGCATTTGAGATCTCATAGGAAAAAACAGAATTTGAGCACCAGGGTAATGAAAAAAACATACAAAATGGTTTTGTACTATTTTTTTTCATGAAACAAAACAATAAAAAGCTTATTCAATAAAACACCATAGATGACATTTTATACACTCCAAATTATTAATGTAGTTAATTCCATTTATAATCCTCCCTTGCTGAATCTCTAAAGAGGTACTCAGACATTTATAGTCTGAAGTTCTAGAGACTCACATCAAGATGCAGCCTCTAGTCAGCCCACTCCCTACATTACAGGTTCAATTTTTTGCATTATTGTGGGCTCAACATCTTCTGGATTTAGTATTCAGCATTCTTTATTCCTCTTTATAGACTCTGTCACATGCATGAAGCAAAACATTGGAGAATGTGAGATAAGACAAAAATCAAAAGTCAGGAACTATGTGGGATGGTCTTTCATTAAGATGTTTATATGATCAATACCTTTTTCTTAAAGTTGCCCTGTGGTCGATTTCAGAGGCTGATCTATTTGCCTTCCAACTCTTCGACAATGTGTCTGGCCTACTTCAAGTGCAAAGAATGATGAGGCTGTGTTTAAAGGATCTTTAGCCTGCTGATGGCACATACTCTGTATCCTCATTCACAAATCTATGCAGGGACTTATGAGTCATAATAAGAATTTCAAAATAAAAATTCCCTCAGGTACCATGAGAGACTCCAGATTCTAATATTTTATGCATACTAATGTTATCAATGTATCTTCATATATTTTGTACAAACATTAAACTTCATCCCAAGAAAAGTCTCAGTATATTGAAGTGTTATCTTATACTTGCCCACTGTCCTAAGAGAACTTCAAAATGTTTATGTAAAATGTAGTTAAGGTTGGGATTGTAGCTAAACTATAGCTCTTGCCTCACATATGTGAGTCCATGCATTCAATATTTACTCTTCAATATCACACACTACAAACATAAGTGTGTGTGTGTACATGTGTGCAAGTGCTTGTATAGGTATATGTGTTTGCATGCAGTGTGTATGGGTGCATGTGTATGTGTGTGTATCCATGTGCTTGTGGGTATATTGTGGGAATATGCACATGTACATATCCAAGCACCTAGGAGAGGAAGACGGGAAGGATGCTCATATTTTCAGTCATCCAGGCCAACTTGGAGAATTCCAGCTAACCAGGGCTACATAGTGAGATCAAACTTCAACTGAGAGGCAGACAGACTTGGGTGGGTTGTACCAGGCAAAATTATGAAAGCCTCACCTAATGACAGATGATTGAGGATGCTCTTCACCTTTCATCAGGTTCACTGCCCAATTCGCACACTGCAGAACCCCATGGGGCTTATAGAAAAAGACTCAGAACCATGGTTGGTGATACTTTGTCTAATTGCCTTCTTAGCCAAGTACTTTTGATAGATTCATATTTCTTAAGATTCAAACCAGAGATCCTTCTCAGAAAGTGGGGATGACGAGACTACTTTGAACATATTTCTATCTTTAAGTACATACAGGTTCTTTCAAACTCAGAATCCTTTACCTACCACTCTATTCCAGCACTTATAAAGCTGCCTAAGCCTTTGGTGCTGGCTTCCTCTGCAGTCAGATGACCCCATATGTATACTGATCTGTGTTACCCTCACCTAGAATCATTCCATGAGAAATGAGAATAGATGAGGAGACATTTTTTCAGTTTTATGACCTTGCAAATAAGTTTGTGAAGGGTGAGGCACTCCCTGAGGGTTGGCTGTTTTCTTTCCCTGGCTTTTTAAACACTCACAGTCTGGCTCTTTATATCTCAACTGCTCTGAGATACTGAGGATATGTGGTCAGGATGCTCTATAATAATGCTCAATACATTCCTAGTTCGTTTTTAAAGATAAAATATATAGATAATTTATCAAACTGATTTCTAACACATTAGGAAATGTGTTATAAAAATATCAAGAAAATAAGCATGAAGAAAATTGTTACTGGTGTCACTTTTAAAGCACCAACATAAAGGTATTTATTAATTTTTCATTCTAAGCTAAACAGGATCATCGAAGGAGGTTACTGAAGCAGTGAAGGTCCTGACTGACAGTTACTGAGACTCTCAACTACAGGCTTGTATTATAAAGAGGGCAAAAGGCTCTTCCAGAAATTACAAGTGACAAAAAACCCTAAAATACTGCAATCACAGCCATAAGTGGGGTCAAAAATCAGATAATACCTGTAGAAAATGCAGAAGGGAACTTATTCATTGTGGATTCAATTGAATCATAGCAATTTATAATTGTATTATACTGTTTTTACTGCTTCTGTTTTATTTTGACCTCCTTCTGATATCAACCCCCCTACAATTAAATACTTAAATAAACACAATATTTTGCAAATAGTCATGGGAAAGCAGTTTTTTTTAATTTAAAGAAGTAAATGTTACAAGGATAGCCTCTTAAACTAGTTGCATAAATCTTCATGATAGAAACAATATAAACCTTTAAATGCATTACATTGTTAAAGTTAGATTTTAATATTTTGCTTTAAATAGCTTTTAATATACATCCCCTTATATTCACAGCAGGGAAGTTTCATTAAAACATATAATTAAAATTTTTCTTTACTTGCATATTATTAAGTTCAAATAATTTTCTCCTTTTAAATATTTGAATATTTTAATGGCCAATGGAAAATTTATTGTTCTGCAAGAAAATTTCATCCATGTCTTTATTACAATTAAAAAATGTTTTTATTTCAAAGTCTAAATTAAGGATAAAGTTATTACTAAGATAATAGATAATACATTTTGATATGAAAGAACACATACAAACATAATAACTAAATTGGTTTAATGTTACTCTGTTGTGGCTATGCTTCTTCTATTTCCACAACTGCTATTTATTTACTATAGCATGACTCTGATGAAAGTACCCTTTATCTATCCTCAGTAATACTTGTTAACCATATAGACTGACTGACGTTGCCAGGGAGCTCCAGGGCTCACCCTTTCACATTTCCCTAGAATTGCCATTGCAGACGTGTCTCATATTGCTGCACAACTCTTGGATGAGTGTGTGGATCTGATGCAGATCCTCTTGCTTGCGCAGTGACAAGGAAACACCTACTCACCTAGCCATTTCATCAGACTAGTTTAAAACACAAAAATGTTTTATAGTAATTCTTTACTTCTCAATGCTGTATGTTAAGTTGTTCAGCACTAATATCTAAGTCATTAAATTCTTTCTGCAGCTCTTTCTAGCCAAAGATTACTATTTTTAATCTTATCACATGGGCACTTTCTTTTCCTATCTGCATGTCTAATCTATTTACCTGAATAAAAATGCATATTATTAAATTCCATAACAAGTTTTCTTAAAAACAACTACTATTCTAAATTATTTTATCTTTTTTATTCACTCATGAACTTCTTCACATTTAGAGATTTTTTTTTCTTGTTTAATGTTCTCTTGAGTAAATGCTACTTATAGTAATTCCTTTCTGGATTCAACAGCCAAAATGTCCTGGGTGCCACACCTAAGATGGAGAGTTGTGATATTTTGACATTACATCCCTGTCCTGGGAAAACTTAATACTAAGGAAACAGATAACTTAGTTCAGCTATTAACCTCCTCAGGATTAAGTTAATGGTAAAACACAGTTATACATAAATATGTGTACATGTATTAAGGGCTTTGCAATGAAAATCTGTGCGTTTAAGACAAGAAAATCCTTTACTGTGGTTCACTTATCCACTTATTATTATGTTAAGTATCCTAGGTAAATTATAATAACTGCAAAGGGTGGCAGTGGCCTGAACTGCACCAGATATTTAGTTATACTTAGAAATACTTTAAAGACGTGGAAACCATGAGCCATAGTGAATATTTGAAAGCATTTAGAATTTTAGAATCTGAATTTAACTACTCAGGATGATAATTCTACACTCATTTTGCAAATATTGGGTATCTGTCTAAGAATCTTATACATATGCTATCTCCGAATTGTAACATATTGAAAATATAAAATTTAAAACGTAAATGTATTTACATAAAAATGCATTGTTTGGACATTTCTGATATAAAAAGCAGAACTCTTTTAACAGAAAAAATGTAAAGCATGGTTTGCTATGGGCCTGGGGAAACAGGCTCAGGCTTTCTCTCTCACTTGTGATACACAAGTTCAACAGTAAACTTTTACTTTCAGTTAACAGGAAGATGTACATGGCAGGCACTCACAATAGGAGTAAAGACACCAAGCTTGTAAAACACTTGTCAAGGTTAAAACTGCTTTCAACTGGCTGTGGCTAGCAACACAAATGTAAACAAGCCTTCAGGGTAGCTACAAGTATTATCTAGATCAGTTTAGTCTTTGGGCATGCACGAGGGAGATTAGATTAATTGACTTGCAAACCTCACCTTCACTGTCAGCACCACTGTTCACTGGTTCACTGGACTAAAGTCCTGGACTAAATAAAAAGAAAGCATATTAAAGTGCAGCAGTCATTTCTTGGCTTCCTAACTTCAAACGCAGTGTGACCAGGTGGCTCATGCTTTTGTCACTATGAAGCGTTGTATCTTGAACTGTACTTAAAGCAAACCCACCTTCATTAAGAAGGCTTTGTCACAGTAATGAGTTGTGATTCATATGTTCCTGGAACTGGGCCAACACTTAAATAATACTTATATATCAAATTAACAAAGAGTTTGCTTTCCTTTAAAATAGTATATATTTTTATTTCTCTTTTCTCTAGAAATTTTAATATCTATATGACTTTCTATTGCGCTAGACCAGTGACTCTCAACCTGTGGGTTGCAACCCCTTTGGGGGGTTACATATCAGATGTCTGGCATATCAGATATTTACATTATGATGCGTAACACTAGCAAAATTACAGTTATGAAGTAGCAATAAAATAATTTTCTGATTGGGGGTCAACACAGCATGTTAAAGGGTCACAGAATTAGGAAGTTTGAGAACCAGTGCTCCCTTAGACCATCAGTTTCTCTAGCAAAGAGATTTGAATCTTCAATAGCCAGCAGTTTGTAGAGCACAAAATAAGTCAAGGGCATGAACATTTTCTTAGACTTCTCAACAAGGAACGAATCTTATCATCGACACAGTAGACATAGCTTATGTAGTCAAAATCACAATTGAACATTTTTTTTGTGGAATGATGATAGGCAATTTAGAGACACTCAACTATAAAAAGAGCAGAGCTTTTATGTAATTTCATGTTGGAGTTAAAATATCTCTGACTCTAAGCAATTGCTGTAGACCTGGCTCACTTCTGCAGTCTTCAAAGATCTAAAGAGATTGGACCAGTAATGTTAATTTTGTATAAAAGTAATTATTATTTTTTCTTTACCACTTTTCTTTTTCAGTCATGACAAACTGAGTGCGAAGTCATCCTTTTAATTTCTATCTTCTGATTTGTCTGTTCTCAAGTTCAAAAAAGTTTCTGTTTCTGCTTAATGTGTTATACTTTTTACTGAGAAGACACTGCTCAAACTAAGTCTCCTAAACTCATGACATTACTTCGGACCCTTTCTTGGTAGGAAACTCACTAATGAATACACATAGCCTTCTCTCACTTCTCAGTAACAGCAGCTGCTGAGGGTTAAATTATATTTCAGGTAGATTGGTTTCATTCAGGAATATGGTGTTTCAATTAAGATTCCAGAGAAGAGCCTTAGATTTAACTTCAAGTTGCAATAAGCCGAAAGCAATAGTGTACTCATTCTTATTAATAAACAATACTGCACCATGCACACCATTTCAAGTTCATGCTCACTGAGCCTAGATAATGAAATACACTTTAGATCTTAAAAGTCACGTAAAACTACTGTAGTGTCTTTCTTTTGGAATCACTGATTTAAGAGTTATCAGGGCCCCACCTTACCTCCTAGCTTTCTGAAGGTAATGGTGTTCTGTCAAAGGCATGCCTTTTAAAACAAGACAAACGGAGTAGTAAGGCAACTCAATGCTCTTTCCCTCTTTCCCGGCTGACTCTGAAAGCCTCTGCTTATACCTCCCGCTGTGTTTTTCACTGCTAAATGTTATCATGGTGTCCTAGGCAAGGAACTGCCCTTCTTTGCATTCAGGAAAGCAGGAAAGGTAACAAAACAACTTTTTACACTTTAATCCATTTTTAATAAGTTAAATATCAACTGGAGGCAAAATAGTGTTTCTTGCTTTAAGATGCCCTGTTTAATATTTCCATATTTTGAAATATATATTTGTTGGAGATACACATATGTTCACATACAAACACAAGCATACACATTCTCACACACAAAGACTATAGATGGGGTCATATATCTTGAGAAAAATTGAAACAATGCTGCCATTTAATTCTTTAGTGGCTAGTTCAAGGTTCTCTTAGCACATCTTAGAAGATCCCCATAAGAGCCCCGACAGGCTTAGTCTTCCAGTCAAGTGGAATTTAAGTAGGAAGATGTACAGATAGCTGAAGACTGCCTCCTCCAAGAAAGTTGTGTCCTGAGGCAATTATTAGAGTGACACAAACAAAAACATTTCCTACTGTGGATGAGATAATATTTTCTTGAACTATTCAGATTGGTCATCTATAATAATTAAATCCATTAACTTGTTCTTCACTCTACTTTCCCTGTGAAGAAACAAACTGGTTTCTATTAAAAATGCAATCACAATTCATCTAAAATATTTGCCAATTTACAAAATATTCTGATTACTGAAATTACCTGGCACAAGTAAGAAGGAAACATGGAACACACAACAAACCCACTTAGAAGTTTATTAGAGTGGGCATGTACAGACTTGGGGAAGTCCCTGTGCAGAGAGAGAAAGGAAGGGGGTGCATCCAGCTTTTAAAAGCTGCCTAGTGCATGTGTGTGGGGTTTGACGTGGCTACCTCATACGCAAATGATGGGGCTCACGTATGTACACAAGGGCTTAGCTGAGTCATACGTGGATAATGCAACCACACATGCACGCAAGGGCTTAGCTGAGTCATGATATAATCCACGCTGCACATGCATCACACAGGACCCTTTAACATCCCCGGGCGCCAATAGGCACTTCTGCCTGAGGGCTTGTCTGCACATGCAATGGCCCCAGAATCTGAAACTATCAGCGTTGTTGTGGCTGAAATCGTTACAATTACTTTAAAACAAATTTACACACTTAAAAAACTAAATAACTAGACCCACGTCCCTTGAGGAAGTAGTGAAGATAGGAAAATACTCAGCACATCACAAAGTTATTTTGCTTTCCTCAAACTTATTCTTCCATGTGATTTTCTTACAAAAATCATATTTAGATATATTTGTTTTTAAATCTGTGAAGGAGATCACTCACATTTTATAAGACTGATCACTTTTCATAATTATTGAATATAATATTATGTGGCTATTAAATAATATTGTGTGTATGTGTATGTGTGTGTCTATGCATAAGGTTGGCCTACAGAAGGCTGCTGGAATATCCTCATTTTTATATCCTGATTTTCTTCATCTGTAATAACCATTTAGTTTTTATATGTTTTAGGGTTTATCTAATTATTGCTTATCGTGGAATAATCCTTTGTGTATTACTGTGAATATGTAGTACTCTAATTGGCTAATAAAAGGCTGACTGGCCGATGGCTATGCAAGATTTTTAGGGCAGAAAAAACCCTGGGAGGAAGGGTGGAGTATGAGGAGTCTTGAGCACATACCATGAAACACAGAGCAAGCATGATAGGAAATGTGTAGACAAGGTAAACGAACCTTGGTGCAGCATATAGATTAATAGAAATTGGTTAAGTATAAAAGCTAGCTAAACAGTAAGCCTAAGCTATCAGGCCAAGTGTTTATAATTAATATTAAGTCTCTGTGTGGTTATTTGGGAGCTGGCTGGCAGACGGAAATCTCTGCCAACAGTTACTACTTTGCGGAGTATTACTAATGGAAACTGATGCCATGGACTTTCTACATTCCATTCTCTTTAGCCTCTTCTTCACCACAAGCCTTTAAGACCAAAGTTATTTTGTTAAGTGACTGATTTTCATCATGAAATTACTTTTGATGTTTCTTCTAAAGAGTTATTTTCTAATTTTTAATTACATATGTATATCACAAGGTTTTATGGCTGTGAAGAGACATCATGACCACACAGCTCATCTAAATGAAAGCATTTAACTAAGACTGACTTACAGTTTCAGAGGTTTAATCCATTATCATCATGGCCAGAGGAATGGCAGTATACAAGCAGACATGACACTGGAGAACAGCTGAGAGTTCTACATCCTGATGAGCATGCAGCAGGAAGTGAATCTCACACTAGACCTGGCTTGAGCATTTGAGGTCTCAAACAAGCCCCCGAGAGACATGCTTTCTCCACAAGGCCATACCTACTCCAACAAGGCCACACCTCCTAATAGTGCCATTCCCTATATTGTTCATTTTTATTCAAACTACCACAATGTGTATGCATGTGTGTTATGTGTAAGTGAATGTAATGCTCATGTTAGACAGAAGAATAGAATGTCCTCAGAGATGGAACTACATGTAATTATGAGCTATCAGATGTGGAGTTTGGAATCAAACTCAGATGCCCTGCAAGAATAGTACTTATTGATAACAGTCAAGCCATCTATCAATCCCTAGATAAGATAGTTCTTGATAAGGGAAAAATTGAGAAGCATCCTCTCTGGAAACAGTTTGTAAACTCTGATTATGTGAGTTACCTTAAAAAAAAAGAGAATCTTGAAAGAAATTGAAAATTGTCTTCTACTTCTTTTCTTTTTTGTGTGTTTGTTTTTGGTTTGTTTTTCAAGACAGGTTTTCTCTGTGTAACAGTCATGGAACTTGCTCTGTAGACTAGGCTGGCCTTGAACTCAAGGTTCCAACTTCCTCTGCTTCTGGGTATTAAAGGCATGTACCAGTACTATCTGTCAATTTTCTTTTATTATCAAGAACGTGTGTATTAAATTAGACTCAGCCCAATAGCTGAGAACACACAGAAGCAATAAAATTCTAAGTGGAGGGTATAAATATCTGCAGTCATTTCTGAGAATTTCCATATACCCAGGCACTCTATAAATGGCATGGACATAATTGCAAAATAGACTAATATTGAAACTAAGGTGATTTAAGTTCAGGAATAGCCACTGTTCCATATGGAATAGATACTATTATAGTAGCCCAGGTTGTTCTTAGAACATTTATTTATTCTCTCTCTACCTCTTTCATATCAATCAGCTGTTCCTAGAAAAATAGATGAACTTTAATGCATGTGATGCTGCAAGCCAATATCTGATGAACAAGGAAATGCTGAATATCATGAAGTTCACCCTTTAGAGCCACGTGCATCTCTGGTGATGCCTCTAGGGGATCGATTATGCAGGTCAAGAACAATGTGCACAAATGCATTACCACACTCTAAAGATTGATCGACAGTTAGGATTTAAGAAAATCAACCAGAGAACACAAGCTGCATTATCTCAGATGAAATATAAAATACGGGACTTGTAATTTTACCCTACATAAAATCATATATCATGTAGGGCTTGACAGACAAACCCTCAGGTAGAGCAAAACTAGGCTAAAAGACATAAAAACCCTTGCTAAAGACCTCATATCCAGCCATAGTCTAATATATGATGCATGCTAGAATGAGTAAAAACCTTAACATTCTTCATTATATCAGTGTAGAGATTGGTATAGAAAAAAAATAACTTATTTTTTAATAGAGGAAATTTTATTTGAGAGGGGAAATAATGCTATTTTTATTTGTCAAAACTAAAGGATATAATGACCTTATCTTAAAAATTAGAGGAGACACATGGCCTGCCATGGGTATTCTTAGTGACAAGAGCCATCAATCATATGTCTGTTTTTTTAATTATTTCAAACATGGAAATATTCCTTTTCTAATTATTACAGATATTGATTCCAGAAAGCCAGAAGTAGAAGAAATAAAATGCATATATTGAATTCTTAATTCTCAGAGAATCATGTCCCTCTAGTTGGAAGACATGCTCTCGTTCCTAACTTAGACAAGGTATGTGCACAGGGTAATACGTAGTGATGGAGTCAGCTTATTTGCTTCATCGAGCCAAGCAAGCAACAAATCTCCTACAGCTTCAGTTGTCAAATATTGAGGTTCAAGCTGTCCCAGGAGAGGCCAAAATCTTATTATTATCACATATATACAAGAGGTGCATTTATATCTACAAGAAAGAGAAAATTGTAATAGAGTGTCTATTTGTTTTCCTGAGAGAATTCTGTGAGGGAAAAATTAATATTGAACAATATAATCCTGAAAATTACTTCAAGTGATACTTTAAAAACTACCTTGAAATTGTTAATCCATAAATTCAACAAAGTATAAAAAGAATGGCAATAGTAGAGTTAAATGAAAGAATGTTCCAGATATTACGAGGTAATATATAAACATATATAAAGCATATACAAGTTTTTCTAACTATGAATTAGCCACTGACTGTCATGAATACCCATAGAATATCTAGGTAGACCTCTAGTTATTCAAAGAGGCACTTTCCCTTAATGCCTTCAATGCAATCTATTATCACACATAAAATTTCTTAGACAATGTGGTGGTTTGAAAGAAAATGGTCCCCACAGGGAGTGACACTATTAAGAGGTGTGGCTCTGTTGGAGTAGGTAAGGCCTTGATGGAGGATGTGTGTCATTTTAGGGGTAGGCTTTGGGGTCTGCAATGCTCAAGCTACACACAAATTGGTACACAGTTGCTTCTGCTGTCTGTGGATCAAGATATTGAACTTTCTTCTCCTTCTCCAGTATGATGTCTTACTGCACACTGCCATGAAGGTAATGGACTAAATCTCTGAAACTTTAAATAAGTCCCAATTTGTCAGGAGCCATTTTCCCAAAAAGTATAGTGGGGACCATTGTCCTAAGGATGTTTGCGGAGAGCCCCACACCCCAACTGTATTGAGAACTGTTTGTTGGCAGAGCCCACCCCACACCCAACTGTCTTGAGCTATCTGTTAGCGGAACCCGCTCCACATACCAACTATCTAGAAAATTGTTTGTGCTTGGAATCACAAAAGGAATGATTCTGCTTGCATAGAGAACACTAGGTGTGTCAACTCGTGACCGACTTGTGACAGAGTGTTGACTCCTGACCATTGCTGCAAGATTCCTTCCTGCCCTTGCCATGTCTCTGCCCCCATCTCAAGCCAAATTCCTCATTCAAGGGCTGTATAAGCCACAACCATTTCACTAATAAAGTGAGGCTTTGACAAGAGAATTTTGCTTGGCCTCATTCCTCTTCCCCGGCCATGTCTTTTTCAGATAGCGCCTCTTCGGGACCCTGGAATAACTGACCCGCTAAGCAGATTACATTCGCTAGGCTGGTTACAGTGGCAACTGAACGGCGACTGAACAGGGACCTGAAGCATGGCCAATTATCAGATGATGACACACAGTCCCGGGACGACAACAAGAAGAAAAGAGAAGGTTCTGCGGGCTGTAGAACTCGGACAGATCTGCAGGACAAGGTAGGCGCAGGTTCACTGTCATCCAATAGACATGGGAACAGTCAATCTCAAAGGAAGAGAAATTTATCAGGGAGAGAGGAATAAGAGTCAAAAAGAAAGATGTGTTTGCTTGCAGACTCAAAAGGGAGTCCCTCAAGATATCAGAAGTAAGGGTACAATCCACACAGCTACGCCTGCCAAGCAAGTTGGCTGCTAGGGCTAGAGAGCCTATGTCTTAACCCCCTGCCATATGGAGCAGAAGCACCCAGGCAGGTTTGTTATAAAGGAAACTAGACTCAAAGCTACAGCTTCAGGACAGTAAAAGGAGATGCTTCTTTTCCATTTTAAAATTTTGCTTCTTGGTCAAAAGTCTTTAGTATGTAGGAATATAAATTTATATCCAAGTTAGATTAATTTCAATACTGTGGTTCTGTAGGAAAGTTTTTAAATCAAGGATTGTAATACATTCAGAGGATTTTAAAATTGTTTAGGCTATCCTGAGTTTTTATTTCTTTCTTATAAAGTTGAGGATTGTTCTTTCGAGTTCTATGAAAAATTTTGCTGTAAACATTTACATTAAATCTGTAGGTGGGTTTTATGAGGAATGTTGCTATAACTTTTAATGGACATTTACACTGAATCTGTAGATTGTTTTCTGTGGGATTGTCATTTTTGCTGTGTTTCTTTTACTTTCCCAAGAAAATAGGAGATCTTTCAAGAGTTAAAGTTCTTATCATACAAGTTTTTCCATTTGTATGGTCCGCTTTTGGGTGGGAGTCAAATTGTTTCACCTTGTGGTCCTTTCCTGCTGCCAGGTGTTGCTTCAGGGTGAACTGCTGAGACTCAGGCCTCTTACTAAGTTTATCAAGGGCCAGAGTTATACTCTAACAAATGATAATGGTTAAAAATAAAAAAACATTTCCGCCTTCACAAGCGGAGATGACAGGATCCAAACTTCTGTCCTGCTTGCTTAGAGTTACTCCAAGATATTTTATGATATTCATGGATATTTAAAAGGATGATGTCTCATTTATCCTAGGTGTTAAAGAGATACATTTGGGTTGTTTTCAGATTCTGGTTATGATAAAGTAATTCTGCTGTAAACATAGCTGAGCACATGTCCTTATGGTATGGTTAAACAACTTTTGTATTTAGGCCCAAAAGGGGTATTGCTGAGTTTTAAGGTAGATATTTGCCTAATTTAAAAAAAAATAGCCATAATGGGTGGCCCCCGGTGCTGGGGAGACTCTCTCTCAGGTTTTGGGATGGCACGGTCCCCCCAGTGACACACGGGAGACCATCCTTGCTGCGGTCACGCGAGGCTTTGGTTGGCAGGGGAGGAGTTCAGCCCCGAGTGACTGGGAGAGGAAGTTTTTGAGGAAAAAAGCCACAGCCCAGTAATCCAAAAGGGTCATAAAAAATTCCAGAAATCCGATGATGGTCGCAGGGGTGCGGCTCCCTGCCTCTCAGGACCACTCCCGGGGTCGATCGGCTAGTTCCTAAAACAGTACAATGATAATCGCAGGGGGAAGGCTCCCTATTTCTCAGGATTGTTCTCAAGATTGCGGTCTGGCTTTGTCTTCAGCTGGTTCCTGGGGCAGGTACCGGAACCGACTACCCCTAGATTTTTGATTCTTCTCTTCCTGCTGGGGGAGTCTGGATTTATTCAGGTTTTTCAATACTATGTATGATCCAAAAGTGGCTGGGCCAGTATGCACTTCCAGCAATGGAGTTTTTTCTTTACCCACATTTTCTTAAGCATAAATAGTAATAATTTTTAATCTTGATCATTTTTACAAGGATAAAAAAAATCTCAGAGTTTTGTTTTGCATTTCTCTGACGGCTAAAGGATGTTATATTTGAGCATTTTTTAAGTGTCTCTCAGTTTTTTTTTTTTTTTTTTTGGTTTTCCGAGACAGGGTTTCTCTGTGGTTTTGGAGTCTGTCCTGGAACTAGCTCTTGTAGACCAGGCTGGTCTCGAACTCACAGAGATCCACCTGCCTCTGCCTCCCAAGTGCTGGGATTAAAGGCATGTGCCACCACCGCCCAGCCTTCTCTCAGTCATTTTTAAGTTCGTCTGTTGAGAGTTTTCAGTTTAGGTCTGTAACATATATTTTTATTGGATTAATTTTTTGATAACTAACTTCCTGAGTTCTTCATATATTTTTGGAGTGGGTTTATGATAATTAAAGATGTTTTCCCACTCTATAGTCTTGTTATACAAAAGCTTCTCAATTCAGGAGATCTCATTGTTTCTCCCAATGTTTGTGCCACTGAGGCTATGTTTAAGATGTGGCAAAATGTACTTCTAAATTATTTCTCTGTGAGGTTCAATATAATTTTTATATGCTGAGGCCTTTGACTCATTTAAACTTGAGTTTTTTACATGGAGATGGATATGGATCTATTTTTATTCTTCTACATGTTGATGTCTAATGAGGCCCAAATCATTAGGTAAAATGCTTCCTTTTTCCATTTTCCTATCAGCTAGGCAGACTTGCAACTTAAGAGGAGGATAATTTATAATCTTTTAATTAGATATTCAATGGTTAAAGCCCTAATTATAATATTCTTATGGGAGACCTTGAGCCGATAGGTAAAATTCTTACAAAAAACAATGAACCAATTTCCAATAGAGAGCTTAAAAAAGCTGCCAGACAAGTACTCAAGCAGGTAAAGTATAAATCAACAGGTAAAGTATACAATAATCAACAAGTGCAATATATTAATTATAATTCAGCTATGGCAAGTGTGTGTATGAAATATAAAATTTATTCTTATTCTTGTACAGTTTTATGAGAAGACAAAATGCTGTTTATGGCTAAACCTTCCCAGTTTTGCCAGTTAAGATATTAAACTCTTAATTTAGAACAATAGCCTGTCTGGTACAAAAGAACAGGGATAAAATCTGGGAGATGGTTTGACAGAATATTGACTATGATCAATGTTTCTTATACTAAACAGTAGATTCATTGATAATTTCAAGATTGATTTTTGGACAATTGTGTTTGCTCAATTCAAAGGCAAAAATAATAATCTTTTCCCAGATGATCATTGCTACAATTCACACACCTGTATTTTACTAATGTTATAACTAAAAATCCCTTAAAGGATTTTATACTAAATTTTACAAATGGTTCCTCCAATGGAAGAACTGCATATATGGTTAATAATAAAAAGAAATTGTGAAGCATACCAAGGCTCCTTAAAAGCAACTTATAAAAGTTACAAACAGATCCTGATGCACACAGACCTGACATGATGACACCAAGCTCACCTTTACTAAGACAAGGTAAAAAAGCCCTTACAATGCATTATAAAAAAGACCTGACCTATATATATATATTTGGGGTCGAGGATATGTTTATGCTTTTTTCACAGAAAGAAAATAAAAGCTGGATCTGATGATGTCCTGGCTGCGGACACCCCACAGAGGACTTCCAGAGGCGATTGGGGAGAGGTCCTTGGTCCGGCCTTCCCTGCCCCCATGGAGAGGAGTGCCTGATAGCAGGACCTGCTATGCCACTCTGTAGAATGTCATTCTGCCTCCAGAGAGTCCACACAAAGAGACTCAGCTAAAATAATTGCCAACATGTGCTTCAGATAGCTGAATCCATCTCACCTCACCCAGGAATCCCACCTTCCCTGAAGCACAAATGCTGAACTGCTTCTGCAGTTTAAAACTCTGTTTGCTTTGGAGCTAAGTTGCAGACTAAACATCTGACTGTTTTAATCTTTGGGACACAGAACTCATTTTGATTAAAATATTAACCCCTCTTCACTTAAGAAAGGGGAAGATTGGGGTTCTGACTGTTGCTCAGAGACTAGAATTGGTGGTATTTGATAACAATGTATGTCATTGTACTCTTACTGGAATTGACCTAATGATATTTGTAACTGCTTATAGATGTTGGAAAAGGTTTGACACACACTGTAAAATGTTTGGGTTTAATGCATATGTTAAAAATTTTAGATTTTGATCCTTTACACTGCCCTAATTTTTGGCAGGCAGCACTCATAATCTTATGTTGGAGTAGGCATTTAGGAAGGAGCATATACCATGGACCAGACTAAAAGGTGTATACTGGGTTTGGAAGGTGCCCTTTCTTCTTGTCTAGAGATGGAGTTATTGGTGCCCAAATTATATCTTTACTCAACCTATACCTGATATCTTTTATTTGAGAAGCTCCTCACAGTCTTTTCACTAATGATTCACGCAGAGGCCCAATGACGGGAATATTGTGGAGCCCTCCCCTGAACAGCACATCTTACAGAGGCTGTAGAGGCCCGCTCAACATGGCATGGTGTCAGGAGATGAGGATCGCCCTCCACATAGCCTAAGACAGGGAACCCTGTGGACAGAGACCTGCTTATTTGAGGAGCTCCAAGGAACTAATGCTACTTATAAGGCACCCCTCTGTTCCCAGGAAAGAAAAATTGCTCCACCACCTGAGAGGAGGGCCCTCCTTGTCCCAGTCCCTTCTCCTTTAGGTCTGATGATGTGGTTAGACTCTGACCTGGTGCCCTCCACTTGATAGCTGCCTGCCCTTATAAAAGGAAGGGGGATATGTCAGGAGTCATTTTCCCAAAAAGTATAGTGGGGACCATTGTCCTAAGGATGTTTGTGGAGAGCCGCACACCCCAACTGTATTGACAACTGTTTGTTGGCGGAGCCCACCCCACACCCAATTATCTTGAGCTATCTGTTAGCAGAACCCGCCCCACATCCCAACTATCTAGAGAATTGTTTGTGGTTGGAATCACAAAAGGAACAATTCCGCTTGCATAGAGAACACTAGGTTTGTTGACTCGTGACAGAGTGTTGACTCCTGACCATTGCTGCAAGATTCCTTCCTGCCCTTGCCATGCCCCTGCCCCATCCCAAGCCAAATTCCTCATTCAAGGGCTATATAAGCCACAACCATTTCGCTAATAAAGTGAGGCTTTGACAAGAGAATTTTGCTTGGCCTTGTTCCACTTTCCCACCCGTGTCTTTTTCAGATAGTGCCTCTTTGGGACCCTGGAGTAACTGACCCACTAGGCAGATTACAGTCGCTAGACGGGTTACACCAATTAAATGTTTTAATTTATAAGAGCTATCATGGTCATGGTGTCTCTTCATAATGGAAATCAAAACTAAAACTTAAATAAAGGCATAGTGCAGTAACTATGCTTTATCTGATTACTATTTAATGAGCTATTTCACCTTATTCTTTAAATGTCATGGATCAGCCTCGACAAAAATATCTCTTGCCCAGGTAAGGGCATGGGGATTTAGAAATATAGTAAAGAATATGAAGACACAAATGAAAATAATAAAATGCAGAAACATATAGGATAATAACAAGAGAGAATTTCCCTGAGTACTGAAAATTTACCCATGTTTAATTTCCAACTTCTTAAAATATCCTTGATCCCAAAAGGTAAAAGTAAGAAATTCATGGACTATATTCATAGTTAAACATTCTGTTGCTAGAACAAAACAAGTCACACTTCCACCCTAGAGCAAAACACTGTAGGCAAACCACTCCCTGGGTGGAATCCCAAGTTATCTCTATAACAGGAACTGGAACTTAGTTGGATCCTTAGCCTTTTGTTTGAGGTAGGAACAGATCTACTTCTCTATTCCTGGAGCACAAGGTCTGGCAATTGGTTGCACCTGTTGACAATAACCTTGAGAAAGCAGAACTCTCTAATTTGTTTTGAGGTAGAAGCATGATAACCTTGGAGGAATTAGGTAGGTTCCAACTCTCTGACCTTTGTTCAACATAGAAATAGGCTCATAATTTTGGGACTCCACACTTAAACAATATTATGGCTTTGCTTCATACTCTGTTGCATAACTTAATTTCAAAAGAGTATATACATAGTATTTTTAACCACAATGATTTTTTTCACATTTTCTTGTTTCTTTTTTTTGTGTGTCTGTGTGTATATGTGGATACATGCATGCTGAAGTGCACAGAAGGGTGTAAGAACTACTTCTAGGAGTTGGTTCACTACTGCTACCATGTTGGTTCTATGGATTTAACTCAGATTATGCAGTTTGGCAGCAAGTACCTATATCCACTGACCCATCTCTCCAGTAAAGACACAAAAACAATAATAATTTGATAGGGTAATAATGTTTGGAGTTTTGATGAAATGCTAGTTGAACAATACATTGAGTAAAACGTATAAATTATTGTATGAATATGATATGCTGTATGGTCTGTATTTTGAAGCAGAAAACTGAACAAACTGTCAAAAACAAAATGAAATGGTGATTCTCCATAAGTGCAGCTTCTAACTTTTCTAAATGACATAATTTCTCAGCAAACTAATGTAAAACTCTAGGATAACTCTAAAGCCATTTCTGACAACTCTGAGACCTCTCAGGAGCAGTTCTTCCCCCTCCTCTGGAAACCAAGTACCTAACAACTTCATATGCATGTACTGGAATGTTGGGGATTTTCCATCTCCCTGTGTCCTTGTGGATGTTCTCCAGATAGAACTCAGTTATTGGAATTGAGGCAAGATAATCCTTAGATATTGACTCAGTTCCTTGGCCTTGGTCAGGGGATATTGACTCAGTTCCTCAGACATGGTTAGGATGAAAAACAACCCCCAGACTTCCCCCTTGTTTCTGTGGTTTTTTGCTTTAAAAGTAGCCTGTATCAGCTATTTGGAGGTTTTTGGCTTCTCGAATGTGGAAAGATCCTGTCATGACAGAATTAATTAAATCCTCTTGCTTTTACATCAACTGTGGTGTAAGAGTGGTCTCTTAGGGCGACTTCAGGGTCCAATACTAATAAGCATAGCACCTATAGACAAGTTAACTCAGGAGGGGGAAATGTCAGAAGGTGTCAACTCTAGGAACTGTAGGTAACTAAGTTTTCCCAAATGGAGAGCATGATTGCTTATCCAATATCAAGTGGTCAGGTCTGAAAACAATGTAGAAGTTACATTACTTGGGCTAAACAGATTTTATTCATATATATAATATGTGTTATATATATATATATATATAAAATGTGTATATATATATACATCCTAACACAAATATATATGCACATACTATTTATGTATATATGTATTCAGGTATACATGTATACATAATATACACATATATATACACACATCTATATGTAAAATTAAAGAAAACATGTCCATGGATTTGAAAGAAAGAAAGGGGATTATATTATTATATAATATTATATAATTATATTATATATATTATTGAAGGAGGAAGGGTGTGAGAAATGATATAATTATGCTGTAACCTCAAAAAATTACAAAATAAAAAATTTAAAATCCAGTTAACTAAATCATTCAGTATAAAACACTCAAAAGTGAAGCAAGAGCCTTAGCTGTTCTGGAACTAGTTTTGTAGAGCAGACTGACCTTGAGCTCACAGTGTTGCCTCTCCCACCCAAATGCCTGCACCACCACTGCCCTACAACTATTTTAAACATCTTACAAAACAGGAACTTGGTGGGTAAAACCTAAAATTTAAACAGCTAGCACCACAATGATGCAAGCACTCAAAATTCATCAGAATTTTTATTGAAACATTATCATTTCTTTGGAATTGGATATCATAATGTGAAAGTAAGTGCATGCAGTGCAACTTAATTACATTGAAGTTTTTTGACCTTTGTGCTGATGGAAACTGTGAGGAGAAGATACGAGACAACTAAGGAAGAAAGGTCTCTAAGGGAGATACCATTTGATGAGAGAACTTGTATGTGGAATCTGCTAATGCCTCTCCCACTGGTACCAAACTGGGAATCTTGTATTTTTATTTAAAAGACAAGTTAATTGATTATCTTAGTAATTGTGCCTAATTCATTCAACATTAAAAGTCACTAATAATTTAAATCCAGCTAAAATTTAAACTATAATTTTAGCCCTCAAAGTCTATCACTCCATTTAGACATGGCTCTATCCATGCAAAAACCTTGAGCCAATTAAAGAACACATTCTTATGATTAATAATAGAGAGGAAAGATGGTTTTAATGAATAATATATTTATCCATCTGCTTCATTTTAAATGATCTGACTTGCCCTTGTTTAACAGGAAATTCTGTTATGTTCAAAATAAGATACTTCTTGTGAGAACAGTGAAGTCTTAATCTTAGAGCAACTGTACACAAATCTGCCTGCTCAAAGGATTCAGTGGGTTGAATGAAGTGAGATAATACTGATACAACAAAGTTAATATAACATGAAGTAGACAGGGAAGAGCTGTTAAAAGGAGAAGGCCCAGCAGGATCGGATATAAACTTCATGTGAAAGAATACATCCACATCCTCTAAAACTCAACATTGCTTAGAAATGATTCGGATCCCAATGAAGGTAGGGGCTTACAAGTGAAACTAAAATTTTTAGAAAATGTGTAAACAATATAGTTTGCATAGTTGAGAAAGGATGGTTCCAAACCATCATGCTAGTTTCATAAGATTCCCATTACATTTTCTAAAATCTAGGTGTGTCACAATCATGTTGCTATATCCTAATTTATTCATGTTTTGCTTAATAAATCTTTTCTGTTCTACTAAAGGATAAAAATAACAGTATTACAAAGGGGTGTTTGTGGATCCATATCATTTTGATTGGGATTATATTCCCTCCTCTCATGTTCTACTTCAAATTTCTTTATACACCTTTTTACTGCCTCTGTTTTTTCTATTATTTGCTGGGTCTTCTGAAGTTCAGATTTTGTAATGAGCTCCACGAGAAGTTAAACAATTTACTTTGTCTATCTTCTTCTAAAAGTGAAAGACAAGCCAAACCCAGCACCTTTCCCCTTTGTACAGCTGCCAGTTCTACGCAGTCTTAATCAGTGGGGTTTTTATTCACCAACACTATCAAGTTTATTAGTTCCCTCAGTACAACCCACAGGACTAGAGGGGCAGCTTTCACTTACTGACCAACAGCTGCTACAGAAAACCAGCAGACTAAGCCCAAATGAGTATGTGCACCATTCATTATCAGGCATTCGTGATTTAGTTGTTCCCTGATGGGGTTAAGGTGGAAATGTGCTATTTCAACTAAGTGATGAAAACACAGCACTATTTCTAGTTCAAGTTTCAGTTAGGCAGCATTTTCTTCCCTCAGTGACTTGCTCTACAGACTTTTGTAATTGAAGCTGTGTTTAAATACTGAACTCTACTGTTAAAGGTGGGGAAATGATGTCTTTTGATAGCAATTCAATAAAAGAAATCAAGGATTAAAAGTTTCCTGGTGTGACTTATTCCCTTGTTTTAAAACATAAGGGGAAATACATATTGCATAATGAGGAAATTAAGAAAAAGCAACATATTTATGTAATGAAACTTAAGTTATTTTACCGTTTCTTTTTTTTTTTCAATTATTAACTCCAGAAAAATGAAAGGGTGCATTTAAAATAATTAAAACTCGTCACAGGGAAGATGACTCAGGGGCTGTGTTCCTGTAATTTCAGCAGAAAGAGAGACAGGACCTCTGGGACTTTCTGGCCAACTAGACCAGAAAATCAGTGACCTTCAGGTTCAATGAGATGCCTTGTCTTAAAAATTAAGCAGCTTAGGAGTGTGACTTCCACATGTATGTGCATTGCCATGGGTGTTCATACAAACATATATAACTGCTCATACAAGTACATAAAAATAAATACATAAAAATAAGAATAAAATTAGTGATATCCCAGTCCACACCTTGGGTGGAAGAGTCTTACCCCATCATTTGCCAGGCCATCTCCCTGGAAACCAGATAAGACACCTACTTTTGCCCTGCCCATGCCTTCTCAGCATAACTCCAACCTCTTTTACTCTCATTGTCATCCAATTGGCCCATATCCCTGGCAGAAGCCTCCTACTCCATCAAAGGTTAGAACAGCATCCTGAACCCAAGGGATCATGCTAGCTCCCTAAAAACAAGGCAGAATCCTCCCACCCAACCAGAAGCAAGGACAGCATCCTGAACCCCAGAGGACCCCTGACCAAATCAGATCATCCAGAACATCACAAATCCATCCCTCAACTCAAGCAGAAACCCTCTCCTCAACTACAGGGTACTCCATCCAGAAGACCAGATAGAAAACAGAAACCAAGAAAAAAATATCCATTTAATAAAGACAAACTCAGAAATTGACATCTAGATCTATAATCACTCCACGTCCAGATGCCTATCTGTGTAAGAACACAACAGGAGGAAGGGCAAGATGCATCCAACAGAGCCCAGCCATCCCACTACATCAAGTCCTAAGTATTAAAAAAATATGAAGCACAAGAAAACTACATTAAAACTACATTTTATAAAGATGATAGAGGTTCTTAAAGAAAAAATGAATAAAGCCCTTAAAGAAATCATTGAGAAGACAGTAAAACATTAGCCAAGAACCAATACATGCCTTGAAGAATGTCAGGAAAGCCAAAAATCAAAACAAACAAACAACCTCCCCTAAAAACTATCGAAAGAAACAAATAAAAGCACGAAGCACCTGAAAATGGAGATAAAAGCAATAAAGAAAACCAACTGAGGTAACTGTGAAATGAAAATCTAGGTAAATGGACAGGAACTGAGGATGCATACACCATCAACAGGGGGAATCTCAGGGATGGAAGACAAAATGGATAGGTCAAAGAAAATATTAAATCTAAAATATTCATGACACAAAACATCCAGAAAATCTGGGATGCTTTGGAAAAACCAAAGTTAAGAATACTAGGAATAGAAGAAGAAGATTCCCAGCTCAAAGGCCCAAAAATAATTTTAGCAAAATCATAGAAGAAATTTTTTTAGCCTAGAGAAGGTTATGCCTATAAAGGTAGAAGATGCTTACAGAACAACCAAAAAGACTGGACACCACATAATAACCAAGCACTAAACAGAGAGAACAAAGAGATAATATTAAAAGCTGCAAAGGAAAAAGACAAACAACACATAAAGTCAGACCTATTAGAATTATACCCTACTTCTAAATGGAGACCCTAAGAATCAAAAGTGCCTGGAGAAATATGCTGTAGTTTCTAAGAGATCACAGATGCCAGCCTAGAATACTATGTCCAGCAAAACTTTTATCACCATAGATGGAGAAAATGAGATATCCTGTGATAAAGTCAAACTTAAACAATGTCTATCCACAAATCCAGCTGTACAGAAGGTCTTAAAAGGAAAATTCCAATCTAAAGTGATCAAACTATACCCATGGAAACATAGAAAATAAATAATCTCACACCAACATAACCCAAAGATGGGAAACACACACACACACACACACACATACACAAACTACCGCCACCACCACCAACAACAAAGAACTTCAAGAATTAACAATCATTGGTTATTGATATCTCTCAATATCAGTTGATTCAATTCCCCAATTAAAAAACACACACTAATAGAATGGATATTAAAACAAGACCTATCCTTCTGCTGCATACAAAAGCACACCTCAACATTGAAGGTAGACATTACCTCACACTAAAAGATTAGAAAAAATTTTCCAAGCAAATATTCCCCAAAATCAAATTGTGTTGCTATTCTAATATCTAATAAAATAGATTTCAAACAAAAATTAGTCAAAAGAGACGGGAAAGAAAACTGCATACTCATCAAAGGAAAAATCCACCAAGATGACCATTCAGTTCTCAGCATCTATGCTCCAAATGCAAGGGCAACCATGGGTATAAAAGAAATGTTACTAAAGCTTAAATCATACATTGACCTTCATACATTGATAGTGGGAGACAGACCTCAATACTCCAATTTCACCAATGTTTAGGTCACCAGATATAAACTGAACAGAAAATAGTGGAGTTAACAGACTTTAGGAACCAAATGGACCTAACAGACATCAAGAGAACATATCATCAAACCAAAAAAATATATACTTTCTTCCCAGACTCGTCAAAAATAAATATGGATGAGTACATTTGTAATCTCAGTGATGAAGAGGCAAAAACATGACAATCTTCAGGGCTCACCAGTCAGCCAGCCTGGCTCATTTAGTGAGTTCCAAGTCTCTCTCTCTCGTATATATATTATATAAAGACTGTATACATAATATATATAGAAAGTATATATATATATATATATTATATCTAATATAGAGAAAAAAAGAGAGACTATGTATATACTGCAGAAATTATATATATGTGTGTATATATATACATATATATATATAGTCTTTCTATATATGCTATATGTATATACTAAGCTGGACATTACCTGATGACTCTGAATGATATCCAAGATACCTGAGGTTGACCTTTGTCCTGCATGCATGCTTACTCATGTACTTGCCACGCAGACAAGGATTCACAGATATGAACATGCACATAGTAAAACATGCTCACAAATTACTTGCTGTGTAAATGAAGATTTCAATTCAAATTTTGTTTTTAAATATTTTTATTTTATAGTAATAAAGTATATATAATTAGACTAAAGTTCTTCTTTATATATTCCTAAAAATTTGGTAACCTTTTAATTTTTTTTTCTTAAACAAGTTGTAAAACCAGGGCACTGATTTCTGGGTTCAGGCTTGTTTTGGATGCCCAGTCATTAGTTCTTTCGAGGAACAAGAATCCAAGTCAAACAGCTGAATGTGCACTATGAACACATAAGTCTTCCATTATCTCTGTAGATAACAATAGATAACATTTGGTCACATTGACTAATCAACAAACCCCAAATTGAAGAAAAAGAGCAGGTGTTAGTATCTTAAAGAAAGATCACTATGTTAAATACATGTAAATGAATGCCATTGTTGGTATAAACATACATTTTTTTTCAGCAGTGCAGGTTTATTCATGGATTCAAATTTCAGACATATCAAGCAAAACTTGTAAGAAGATATTTTAATTTTCTCCAAATATAAGATTCTCTAAGCATCACAAAATGAATAAATAAGAAATAAATAAAATAAAATAAAATAAAAAGAAATGCTTTGGATATTTTTCAACTATCTCCCATGAATTGCTGAGAAAATCAAAATACTTTAATTTACATAAGTACTTAATATTAAAATTGTTCTACAATTGAATTCGATTTATCTAGTGATATAAAAATTGTTTTATTTTCTTTTGAGTTAATTTTTGGAGAACAAGAAAACTCTTAATTTTATATCTAATATTTTTAGATGTATCATACATCAATAATAATGTCATATAAAAAGTAAATAAATTAAAACCAAACTAACACTATTTCCAATTTTCAGGTCCATTTCTATAATTATTTCCAATTTACAATAGTGAAAAAAAAGCCAACTCATTCCCCATGTTATTTGGACAAGATCTGTGTATCTTACAGGACTGAAAATTTGTTAGAAGAAAAAAAAATGTACATACTGAAAATCTATTTAAATGTTATTAATTGTTGCTTGAAGACAAAAACAATTTCAAGGTTAATTTTATTATTCCTAAGCTTTGTTCCACAATCTGCATGAAGTCAGTGGAAACAGTTCCAAAACAAGGGTGATAATGAAATTATTTGCCTCATAAATTTTTAAGCACTAAAATGCTGATGTCAAATGAACAGAGCCCACATAACTGCAAACTCTGTGTGATCACTGTTGTTACAAGATGTCATACTATTGACTGAAACAATTGCAAACAGTGAACAGGGTGTTTCAAACAACAGACTGAACTGAATCACTGCAATGAATCATGCCTTTGGTGGAACCACTTTGGAAAGTATTCATTTATATAATACTGCCATCCTGAAGGGCAGTTTAGATTTTTTTTTTTGAGCAGTATTTAGCATCATTCCAAAGATAAATAAGAAAATCTGGCCAGGCAGTGGTGGTTTGTGCCATTAATTCCAGTACTCTGGAGGCAGAAGCAGGTGGACCTCTGTGAATTTAAGGCCAGCCTGGGTTCCAGGACAACCTACAAGAGAAACCCTTTCTTGAAAAACCAAAAAGACATAAAGAAAAAAGATCCATCTCATTATTGCTGGTACCTCACATTCTTTTCAAATTTAGGTAATACTTAGTTATCAGATTTATCATTGTCATATCAGTGTTAAGAAAAATAATAACTAAATTAAACCTACCAACTATATTCTAAATTATGTGTCACTTTAACTATTTTTTGGCTACAATCTTATGTGATTCATAATTTAAATAAAAGTGAATGCACATCAAGGGGTTCCTCTAAAGAAAAAAATGAAGTTTTAAAGGGGAATTTTGCAAGAAGAGACAATAAATGTGTACATTGCATATCCCATGTCACAGAATGACATGATGGGTAGTGTCATGTATGACACATATGGTGGGTATGCCCAGTGAAGAATGTAGCTATGGAGACTGTGTAAACAATGTTGTACTTAAACTGTTATGTGAGCCCTCAGTCAGTAACCATTGGGACCTATATTTACAAATTAAGCCTAAAAATTATTGAAAACTGAAATAACTCCTAGTTTGAATATGCTGCACACTTTTTGTTTTCTAAGTCACTCTCATAACTGAAAGTCACATAGAACAATAGAATGACTTTGGTTTAATGATGACTAATGGACAGCAGCACATGCTATGCTCTAAAATCTTGTTTAAACCACAGATTGTTTAAACTACAGATGCTTGGTTTTTGTTCCTTATTGGCTAAACAAGGACAATACCAAACGAAAACCAAGGGCTGTAAATTATGTTGTGTTTATTGTATGAATTGTCATCTGAACAGGATCTAGAATCCAGAGACAAGTCTCTAGACATTATTGTGATATTCTGGATTTGCTCAATCTTAGTGGGAAAACACACCCTAGCTGCTGGACTGATTCAGCATGATCTGAACACCAGCATTCATCTCTGTCGGCTTCCTAACTGCATAACAGTGTGATCAGCTGCTTATGCCATAAGTGGTTGTACCCTGGAACTGTGAGCCGTAATCATCTCTGGAGACTGTCCCCTGGAACTGTAAGACAGAATTATCACTGGAGACTGCCCCCTTGGAACTGTGAGCCAGAATCATCCCTGGGGACTGTTCCCCCTGGAACTGTGCGCCAAAATTAGCTATTTTTGATTTAAGCTGCTTTTTCCAGTTTATTTTGTCACAGGATGAGTAAATAATAAACACATGGTGCAATGTCTGACACATAGCAAATGTGTCAGTAATAAATGTTGTTAATAAATATTGATTGCCCAAAGCCAGAAAATATGTATCTGAGAAAAAATATCAAATCACAAATGCATTTCAATGTGTTCTTATCACACTGAAGCCTCTTGTAGTCACTATATCAAATGGAAAATTGAGGCAACCTTGTTTTTTTGTCAAAGGTAAATATATTTGTGTGTATGTATGTCTGTGTGAGTGTGAGTGTGTGTGTGTGTGTGTGTGTAAATATAGCTGATCCCGCTGCTAAAGCAATGCACAATAAGGAAAAATTATCTTTGCAAAGAGGAAAGCAGTCATAGAAATCTTATTAGTGTTTGGCCACAGAAACAATATAAACTAAAAAGAATAGCTTAAAATATACTTCTTTTCTTTCCGTAATGTCTCCTTGTGCTGTATGATAGGTGCTATTTATTCTGAACTCACTTAGACAAGACCCAGCTCTCTCACATGTGGTAGGGTTGCAATTATTAAGCAGTCTCATTTTTGTTATTGAAAATGAAAAATCTCTGAAAATACAGTAAAAGCCAAATGTAATATGAAGTTATATTACAATGCTATTTGTAAAGCCATGATAATATAGCAAACAATATCTCATAAAAAAGATGTGTGGGCACAACAGAAAACTTATCAAACACCCAATGGCTTTCCCTTTGAAAGCTCCATAGGCCAAATTTCAAGATTATTAGGACATTCTAGTACCTTGGGCAGCTATGAAAGGTTTTTGTAAAGAATATGGGTGAAGCAATGATAGAACTAATCTGTTTTCTCCTTCTCTCTGGTGACTATTAGAATAATAGATTCCAACAAGAGGTTGCCTATTATGCAAGAAAATAATTCATTAGAGGAACAACAATATTGCCCATCAAAGGAGAATATGGCATTAAAGTAATGTTATTGTCTCAGGCTTGTGTAAGAAGAAATGTAGTTTCTATACAGTGTGCTCAAGGGTCCAGCATGTAGTTGATGTCTGATGAATCAGTCTAAGGATGAATAAGTTTTATTATTAAAAAATATGTCTAAATAGAAATCATGGTAAATTTCAAGGGCATTAAAACTAAACAACAAGAAAATATAGCAAGATTTGGAAAGATATTGCAAGTGCCCTTCCTGACAGGTCACAGGTAGAGAAAAAGCACATTCTCGATCTAACTTCAGCCTTGCTAATCTGGTTCAAACAGATATTCGGCTTTGTGCATCTAAAGCTACCAAAGAACTCAGGAAAATCCATGTTAGTTCCTCACTTTCCATTCAGTGGCCTCTGCTGCCTGCATATTGGTGAGTACCCAGGCCCCTTCCCTGACTCCTCATTTGCAGACTTAAGGCATTCTTTATTCATAGAAATTGGAAAATTTCTCAGAGTTCATATTTCTTTGAATATTTATGTTATAAAATATTTGAGGTGTGAAACACTTGGATTAAAGCATCTCAAGTAAGAAATATGTCCCGTTTGGTTCTTTTCCTTGGCTCTACCTGGTTAATAGACTATTGGTCCACTATCTTCTTACATACAGAAGATTGGACAATTGAAAATTAGTAATTTACCATCATATTTGCTATGATGTTTCCAAAAATATAGCCAATACTAATTAGATAAGTCTGAAATCCAAAGACAGTTGTGGGGAAAATAGCTATATTAATGTGTTAAAATAGTATTTGTAGTGATGTACACAAAAAAACATTAAAGTTTTACTTCACTTATCTCTAGATAGACTTCTATGGGGGATGAGCAATGTGGGTTCATTCCCATCTTGTCTGTCAGTCAGAGAGTTTAGAGATTACTCAAATTATCAACAAGCATAGTTGCATGTCCCAACTCAGGATATGATTGTTTGATTCTTTCAACATTAAAATATCTCCTTCAAGTAGGTCCATGCCATCCTGACAGGTGGTCAGGATATGCAAATGTATTTTTCCACTTTCTTTTATATCTGTGAGATCACCTGCCAAAGGGGCGGCCTTCAGCAGACAGGATCTAGAGCAGCTTCGCTACCTAAAGAACAGAATGCTAATGATTTGAGGTCTCAGAGGGATAAAGCTATTGACTGTCTGAGTTATACTTTGTACAGTGTTAATAAACTTTTAGTTACCTTCTCACCTTCCCAGTTTACTTTGGTTATAAAAGCTGTGGGAAAATAAACACAGTGATTTCACTCATCAATAAAATACCCTCCCGCTATTATTCTATGGTTTCTGTTTTATTATCTTTATGTGTCTTCATATTCTTTACTTATCTTAAATTTACACTCCCTACCCTTGTGATTTTGTCGAGGCTCTTCCTCAACAAACTTCAATTTTCTAAGCCCACAAAATAAAGGGAGACCATTATATAATTACAACACGTCTATCTCTACTTTCTAGATGTTCCTAAATATAACCTGTTCAGTCCATATAATATGGCTTTTGTGTGTTTTCAGGAATGATGGTCTGTCACTGAACAACCAATTGGCATGCTCTCCCTTGGGCAGAAACACTTCTCCCCCTCTCATCTTTACTCACTTGCGTATAGTTCTTTGTGTAAGTCTGAGCCCTGTGGATTTTCCCTCAAGCAGTTTGGCATGTTTGTTGATGCCTTCCTTGTTCTTATAACCACCCATTTAGCTATGTTATTATAAAAACTAATCCATATGTCAAGTGTTAGAAGTTTCAAATGTATGATCAAACTAATACTTAAAGATATCACATTCACCAGTAATGTATATATCTGTTTTACAATGATTAATTCTGCTTTCTGAAAAGCTAAGACCAAGAAGAAAAGAAAATTATCTCTTTCAACGGGTTTATAAGGACATGTTCCATTTAAAGTTTACACTAAAACCTTTTCAGTTTAATTTGATATTTGGACATGACCAAATTTTAAGAATGTGGACTTTTAAAGTTTTATTTTTTTTTTTTAGTCATGGGTCCATATGTGTCCATGTGGATGTGTGCATGTGAGTGCAAACACCTGTGGAAGTCAGGGAGGGGTAGCTGATACACCAGAGTGGGAGTTACAGACACCAGAAGTGTGTGCTGGGAACCAAACTCATATCTTCAAAGAGAAGCAAACACCCTTAACTACTAAATCACCTCTCTAGAACCAGATTGTAAAGTCTTCAAGAAAAATATTTATAGGAACTTGGAGAAGCTTATTTGGAAAATATTAAAACAATGATAAGGTAGTGATAATGAACTTCATTAATTGGCTCTCTTAAAATAACCAATTGATAAATCTCAGAAACTGAGTTCTAATTTTAGTCTCTTCTCTTTTTTGAATTTCATTTTCTTTCATGAAAAAAACAGGAGAATGCAAGATGCTTTGTCAAATCTTTTTTCAGTTCTGCATTTTACCTGCTGTGTTTATCTTGTGGAGCAGTGCCATGCAGAACATGTGAACCCCACACCAGGTAATCCTCCATTGTCACAGAAAGTCCCATATGGCAGAGACCTGTATTATATCCTTGACACTTCAATGGCCAGTGTTACCTCTGTGAAAAATTATTTTTATTTCTCAAATTTCTGTTTTCTCATCTATAAACTTGGGTATTATCAGCTGCCCATTTCAACTTCTAATAGAGGGGTGGCAAATGTTTGAAAATTATATGCTAAGAGCTATTTTTTCCATCATGGAAGACTGAAAACAGGCTCAAATGTGATACTTTTTAAATAGTAAAAAGCTTTTATAATAACAAATCAGATTTTATATTATTTGTGATAGAAATAGAAAAATACATAAATTTCAGCTTGCAATATATATTCTTATATGTTTAACTGAAATCCTCTAAGGATATTATTCTATCAAGCCATTGACTTTTAAAAATATTTATTTCCAAATTAACTGTTTGTCCCTCAATTTAGTTGGATGCTGTCATACTAATTTGAATGTTTAGATATTGGTAAGCAATCATTTTAAATTGTGGCCTTGTAAGAGTTGCCCTGTCACCTTGCATGCAATTGCGATCACACCAATTTCATTTTTGTACTGTAGGCTTCCAATTCCATTGGGTTTACATCATGAACTTGATGGATGAGCTAGACTGTTGTGTCTGCTTGGGCAGGTGTGAGATAAATTACTGGGCAGGCTATGATCTTTGGGCAAATTACTCTCCTTGACTACAATATATATCGATGAGATGTGTCAGGGCTCATATACACACTTGTCAATTGCATTACCCAGGTGATGAAAATACAAGTTAAGGGACCATCCAAATGAAGAGGAAAAAATTCATTGTGTCATAGGAAATTAGTGTGAAAGCCATCACCCTAAGCTTGAAATATGATAGGGTAAAACCTTTCATAGATTTTATAGAGAAAAAGGTTCAAGTCATTTAGTCAAATATACATAATTATATGTCTCTTCTTCATCCTAGATTAGTTTTACTTAATACAAATGAAAGTGAACAAGATAATTTTAGGGCTTTATGTGGAACAATCAGGAGAAAGGCTTATAACTTAATATCAATAAATTTTGACTAGTCATTCAAACGAGAGTCTTTTCATATTGTTTTTTTAATACAAAATATTGCTGTGTGAAAAGAGTGTGTACATACATGAATATTTTACATAGTATCTTGTTAGCAGATGTCCAACTTTTATTCACAGGAGTAAATATACTCCATGTTTTAAATGTACAGGAGATTAAAACTTTGTACATAGTAATAAGAAATACTCCATGCCTTACATATATAAAAGATAAAATCAAGACTCAAAATGACTTTCTTAAGGATGCTTTATTATTTTTATAAAATGTCTGCATTTTTCTGTTTATTAACGAAAATATAAATCAAGGCCAAGTATGTACACACAAATATCAATTCATCAGAGCAGAAAAATTAAGAAGATATCCGGTGACTCTCAACAATTCTACATATTACCAAACTAACTCCAGCCAACGCTGTACTATCGAAAGTCTAAAACAAAATGAATCACCATTCATTAGCCTAAAATAGTTAGGACTATTGAGTTACATTAGAGTCACAAAGATAAACTACTGACAAGCGTGTAGGTTTTAAAAAGAAATTTGGAATGCTCATAAGATATGGTAACAGACTGAAGAGTGGGACAATACTCTGAATTACTTAAGAATGGGTCTTTCTTTTGTGATGTGTTCTTGCTCAGAAAATTCCCTATCTCTAGTCATATCTTTCTCATTTAAATATTATTCATAAATACTGATGATAAAACTTTCTTCAAGAGGAAGCCCATGGTCTCTCAAAAATACATTTGGTTGGCCAGAGAGATGGCTCAATAGGTGATCTGACAACCTGAACATCATCTTTATAGCCCACATGGAAAAAAAAAAAAGAACTATCTGACACCACCAGTTGTACTCTATATGTGTGTATGTGCCCTCCCTGGAATACAGTCCAATTTCATGGTGCATTAATGGATGGGTAATAACTGAAATAAATCAATGTAAAGAAAACAGATCACATAAATATTACTTTACTATGTATATGTTTTCAAAAGGTCCAATATTCAGAAACAAAAAAAAAACTGTTTTCATATATACTTTGGAAAATGTATAGTTTTTTTTTATTATAAATGTCACTTACCCAAATGAACAAACTTTAGATTTTAACAGGCAACAGGAAGGAAATGTGGACCCTAGAAAGTCCTGAAAGCCTCCTCTGGCTGCCCTAGTCACCAGCAAGGGAGAAGCACAGCTGCAGCTGAGGCCATTACCACCTTCATAACCATGAGCCGTGCAGAGAGGTCAACACCCTGTAGTCACCTGACACTGACACCACGCCAGTAGCAGCAGCCCAGGCAGTCCCACTGTGCTGCCTACATTTGGGGACAAGGTCATTGCGATGAAAATCATGTGAACAATAAAATGGTTCAGTGTAAGGAATGGATATAATTCCATCAATGGAATGACACAAGGAACAATGTGTTTGTACACTAGACCACCATAACAATAACACCAGGAAGTACCTTTGCACTGCAGATGGAAACACAATGGGGTTAAACTCCTGCAGAGGCAGTAAAGGTTATAGGTAGGCCCTGGTAGAATCCCCAATTCAAGGCATCCAATAGGCAGCCAGCCTTAACCTTTAGAGATGCTACTCAAGGTCCTCCACAAAATCACCAGCATAGGGAAGAAAATGATGATTGGAAAAGACAAGCCCAACAACACAGGCCCTGAAGCATGTAAGCTTCCCCACTCAACTGTGTGCAAGACCCTGCAGGCATTGCAGGTATTCCAACCCTTCTGTGCAGGGAGAACTGATGGACAGTGCTGACAACCAGGGTATAGAGGAGCAAGGCAGATCAGTGAGACACGGTATGCATCAGTGTTACAGACCTGAATTCTACATGGTCTTTTCTCTCCAAAGTCCCCAGGAGAGCACAATGAAGAGGACAAATAAAATCAAAGAGAAAACACCCAGGATCAGCCACCACTCAGTGCCAGTGGTGCTGGAACTTATATTACTGAATTTGATGCCTAAAGAACCCTAACCCACAAAAGGACAAAGAGACCAAAGCGGTAGGTCAGAGGCTGAGAATTCATGTGCCCCCAAGGCTGAACAGGGCAGGGCTGAGTAAATGCTGACTTACTGTTTTTACTATCATCTATTTACTCATCCAGCAAGAAGAAATGAAATGAGCAAAGACTGGAGCTGAAGACTACAAGTCTATATAGCATATGGTTTTATTTTACCTAAAGATGTCTATTTTGGGTAATGACATATGTGGTTTTGTTTGCTTGCTTTTGTCAGAAGCCATGGATATATATACAGCATATGACAATTGATAATTCAGATGTTAACTCACCAGAGGAGTGATTCTGATGGAGATTAATCCTGTCCAGCAAGGACTTTGGGACTCTAGAAAGTGTTGCTTACTTTTGCTAAGGCAGCTTTGTATCACTAATACTTGCATTGTAGTGTGTAATTTCATATGATGTATATATGTAATCTCATGCATCTCAATCTTATGGGTACATATATCTGTGAATGGTCAGAAAGATGACTTTTCATTTAGCTATGTAGTTTTGATATATAGAAAATATAATAGGACATGATTCATAACTAGATCTATTTGTCCCACGAGGACTGAAAGCACTTAAAAGCCTGCTTTGTTCCTTTTCGCTCAGACTAACATAGCTGGCTCACTTTCACCTCGAAACAAGTTCAAGCTAGACTAAAGGCTTTTTGTAAATCAATCATATGTTTGGAACTTTGCAGCTATGTACAGGGTCAGAGTTGCAGGTGTCTAACCAGGTTGCTAAACAAACACCCTAGGGAAAAAGAGCCCATTATTTGCTTGCCAAGTCTGTTAACAATAGACCTGTGTCTCAATACTTATCTCACTGGGCACTGTACCCATGCACTCTGGTCACAGTCTTACTCTTGTGATCTTGGACCCTTGTGTTGTCATGGCAATGTCTCAACTCCTAATTGTTTACTATAAGAATGTGCTTTTGACCAATGAAGCTTAGTAAGTAACTCTTTTAATTTTTTTAAAATCCTTTCAAGGCTCCTATAGGAATAAGATTTTTTAGACTAGAGGAGAAGAAGCTGGGAGAAGTTAGAAGTAGCAAAGGAGAATTAGGATAAAGGCAGAAGAATAAAGAGACAGATTTGGAAAAGCATGAGTGAGAGATTCATTCATACTCAGAAATCCTAAATCCTTTGCTGACCGTTGTATCCCTTCTGAACCTTGAATGGCTTTGGAGCTAGACCTCAAAAGTCTCTTGTTAGTTTTTCAAGCTTGTCATTCATTTTCCTCAATATACTTTTAAAGGTTTTTAAACTATTTCATGTCCAGTCAAGTTGAGATTATGCAAACTTCATTTCAAATTGAAGAGTTTAAAACAATCTTTTCAAAACAGTTAACAAATCCCCAGGATCTGCCAATAGAGCTCTTAAATAATGAATAAACAAATACAGAGCTCTCTCAGTATATATAAATCAAAATGTTTCAAACTACATGACAATTATAATTTTAAAAAGAAGTAGACTATTTTATTTATTATTTACTTATTACATTTATAAGAAATTTCTCCTTTACTGAACGTTTCACAAATTTCACATATGTTAATGAGTGAGTTTTACTTTAATCCTATGATATTTTTCATAACAAATGAATAATAACTGTACATAATTATTGATGAAGTTTTATACAAAAGACTCACAATCACGAAAGAATGAGCTCAAGTGAGGATATGAGAATGGTTCAGTGAAGATGAACAAGAGTTTATGTTTACAAAGATAGTTCATCTGGGCCTAAACCAAAGTGAACCACAATTGTGTATGGTGTTTGAAGTAATTAGTCCAGTCTGCCCTTCTCTCAGGGATAGATAGATAGATCACAGATGTAAAAGCAGAAGAAGATATTCCTTTTAATACACTTGTTACTGTTCTTTTATATTTTACTCTATTTTTGCATTGCAGGTAAACATGAATCATGTAATCTTTTCCTCTTATATTGCATACTGAAATTAAGATATGTTTTTGACATATTTTTGAAAATTACATTCTCATATCATTGTAACATTTTTCATTAAAGATTAATATTGTATCTTGTGTTGATCCATAAAGACACTGGACATAGTTTAAATTTGTCTCTGAACAATTGCACTCCAAAATTCTTGTTAAATTTACTTTTTAAGTAAAATAATGTAAATAGGTCCAGCATTTAGCAGGTCTCCATGAGGATGGAGCCCACAAAATTGAATCTAGTCTTTTCGTGCAAGAAGTAAAAAGCTGCTTGCTTACCTCTCCTACCAGAAAAGCAAACAAACAAGCAAATATTAAAAGGGGAAACCAGGTACCACTGTCAAAACAGAAAGCACCACAACTGCTGGGCCTGGATCCTGGTTTCCAAGCTTCAAGAACTATAAGCAATTGACTTCTGAGATATTTCGTTTTCTCATGCAGTGCAGTACCAAGCTCAAATCTGAATTCAATTTCTGGAACAATTTCATCAAGCCTAGCAGTGCAAATGAAAAGGACCTACCGAGCAAACCAGGACATCTCCTCCGTGTCTGTCTTACTAGTTGCGTGTAATGTAGTAATCTACGATAACATTAAACTTTACAAAATGATGAATTTATCTGATTTATTTCTAAGATTAAGACTGAGTATTCCAAGAAAGACCTTAATAGTAAAATACTGAATTTAATCAAGTCAATTGTACAAAGTAGAATGTTTGTGTTTATATATTGCAAAATATTTTATTAATGAGGACTGCTGATATTCATTCTGTTTGCTTTTTAGTGACTCAACATTTTGATCTAAAGAGCAAGCAAGGAGAGTCACAGGCACTTGAAGAAGCACCAAAAGGACTGCAGTGGGGCGGCTAATTATTAAGAAGCCATGAGGCCCTTACAGAGTGCGCTGGGTAAACCTGTGGATGAGATCATCCACACTCAAAATTCTGAATAAAGGTAAGGATGGGGAGACATAGCAGTGGGTAGGGAAGGGAATAATACAAATTTATGTATGAAACTATTGAAGAGAACACAATAGAAAATTAAATTTCTCTTATATTGTTATGTTGTATCTACTATCAATTAAGAAAAACCATGCTGTAATCATGAGTTGTCATGATTACATGTATAGTTATTGAAATTTGAATTTAACTCTTTGTATTTATAATCAGACTCAGTAGAAGACATCAGACTCAGTAGAAGACATCATTGTTTTCAGAATAATAAACATAAAACATAAATATTGATTAAACTTTTATTATGTATGAGACATAAGATCTTCAGAAGAACACAAATTGTAGTTAATATTGTTTATATATTTATATAAAAACAAGAATCAATTTTTTTAGTCAAATTTCATTTTAATTAATTTATTTATTTATTAAAGATTTCTGCCTCCTCCCTGTCACCACCTCCCATTTCCCTCCCCTTCCCCAATCAAGTCCCCCTCCATCGTCAGCCCAAAGAGCAATGAGGGTTCCCTGCCATGTGCGAAGTCCAAGGACCACACCCTCCATCCAGGTCTAGTAAGGTGAGCATCCAAACTGCCTAGGCTCCCACAAAGCCAGTACGTGCAGTAGGATCAAAAACCTGTTGCCATTGTTCTTGAGTTCTCAGTAGTCCTCATTGTCCGCTATGTTCAGGGAATCCGGTTTTCTCCCATGATTTTTCAGAACCAGGTCAGCTGGCCTTGGTGAGTTCCTGATAGAACGTCCCCATTGTCTTCATGTGTGGGTGCACCCCTCGCGGTCCTGAGTTTCTTGCTCGTGCTCTCTATCCTTCTGCTCCTGATTTGGACTTTGAGATTTCAGTCCGGTGCTCCAATGTGGGTCTCTGTCTCTGTCTCCTTTCATTTCCTGATGAAGTTTAATATTCAGGAGGATGCCTGTATGTTTTTCTTTGGGTTCACCTTCTTATTTAGCTTCTCTAGGATCACGAATTCTAGGCTCAATGTCCTTTATTTATGGCTAGAAACCAAATATGAGTGAGTACATCCCATGTTCCTCTATTTGGGTCTGGCTTACCTCACTCAGGATAGTGTTTTCTATTTCCACCCATTTGCATGCAAAATTCAAGAAGTCATTGTTTTTTACTGCTGAGTAGTACTCTAATATGTATATATTCCATACTTTCTTCATCCATTCTTCCATTGAAGGGCATCTAGGTTGTTTCCAGGTTCTGGCTATTACAAACAATGCTGCTATGAACATAGTTGAGCATATACTTTTGTTGTATGATAAGGCATCTCTTGGGTATATTCCCAAGAGTGGTATTGCTGGGTCCAGAGGTAGGTTGATCTCGAATTTCCTGAGAAACCGCCACACTGCTTTCCAAAGTGGTTGCACAAGTTTGCATTCCCACCAGCAATGGATGAGTGTGCCCCTTTCTCCACAACCTCTCCAGCAAAGGCTATCATTGGTGTTTTTGATTTTAGCCATTCTGACAGGTGTAAGATGGTATCTTAAAGTTGTCTTGATTTGCATTTCCCTGATCGCTAAGGAAGTTGAGCATGACCTTAAGTGTCTTTTGGCCATTTGAATTTCTTTTGTTGAAAATTCTCTGTTAAACTCATTGCCCAATTTTATAATTGGGTTGATTAGCCTTTTACGGTCTAGTTTCTTGAGTTCTTTATATATTTTGGAGATCAGACCTTTGTCAGTTGCGGAGTTGGTGAAGATCTTCTCCCAGTCAGTGGGTTCCCTTTTTGTCTTAGTGACAGTGTCCTTTGCTTTACAGAAGCTTCTCAGTCTCAGGAGGTCCCATTTATTCAATGATGCCCTTAGTGTCTGTGCTGCTGGGGTTATACATAGGAAGTGGTCTCCTGTGCCCATGTGTTGTAGAGTACTTTCCACTTTCTCTTCAATCAGGTTCAGTGTGTTCGGACTGATATTGAGGTCTTTAATCCATTTGGACTTGAGTTTTGTGCATGGTGATAGACATGGATCTATTTCATTCTTCTACAGATTGACATCCAGTTTTGCCAGCACAATTTGTTGAAAATGCTCTCTTTTTTTCCATTGTATACTTTTAGGTCCTTTATTGAAAATCAGGTGTTCATAGGTTTGTGGGTTAAAGTCCGGGTCTTCTATTCGATTCCATTGGTCGGCTTCTCTGTTTTTATGCCAATACCAAGCTGTTTTCAATACTGTAGCTCTGTAATAGAGTTTGAATCAGGGATGGTAATGCCTCCAGATGATCCTTTATTGTATAAGATTGTTTTGGCTATCCTGGGTTTTTTGTTTTTCCATATAAAGTTGATTATTGCCTTCTTCAGATCTGTGAAGAATTTTGATGGGGATTGCAATGAATCTATAGATTGCTTTTGGTAGAATTGCCATTTTTACTATGTTGATCCTCCCAATCCAAGAGCAAGCGTGCGTCTCAATTGTCAGAGTAGGAGTAGAAGACTGGAAATAATCAAACTGAGGGGGGAAATCAACAAAATAGAAACTCAGAAAACAGTCCAAAGAATCAATGAAACAAAAAGTTGGTTCTTGGAGAAAATCAACAAGATTGACAAACGCCTATCCAAATTAATCAAACGACAGAGAGAGAACACGCAAATAAATAAGATCAGAAATGAAAAGGGGGACGTAACCACAGACACAGAGGAAATTCAGAGAATCATTAGATCTTACTACAAAAGCCTGTATGCCACAAAACTGGAAAATGCAAAAGAAATGGACATTTTTTTAGACAAGTACCATATACCAAAGCTAAACCAAGACCAGGGGAACGATCTAAATAGACCTGTTAGTCACGAAGAATTAGAAACAGTTATCAAAAATCTCCCTTCCAAAAAAAAGCCCAGGACCAGATGGTTTCAATGCAGAATTCTACCAGAACTTCTAAGAAGAGCTAATACCTATACTCCTTAATGTATTTCACAATATAGAAACAGAAGAGTCATTGCCAAATTCCTTTTATGAAGCTACAGTCACCCTGATATCAAAACCACACAAAGACCCAACCAACAAAGAGAATTACAGACCTATATCACTCATGAACATGGGCGCAAAAATTCTCAATAAAATACTGGCAAACCGAATCCAAGAACATGTTAGAAAAATTATCCATTATGATCAAGTAGGCTTCATCCCAGAGATGCAGGACTGGTTCAACATACACAAATCTATCAATAAATATAAATAAACTGAAAGAAAAAAACCATATGATCATTTCATTAGATGCTGAAAAAGCATTTGACAAAATTCAACACCCCTTTATGATAAAGGTCTTGGAGAGATTAGGGATACAAGGGTCATACATAAATATAATAAAAGCTATTTACAGCAAGCCGACAGCTAACATTAAATTAAATGGAGAAAAACTCAAAGCCATCCCACTAAAATCAGGAACACGACAAGGATGTCCACTCTCTCCATACTTCTTCAATATAGTGCTTGAAGTTCTAGCAATAGCAATAAGACAACATAAGGGGATCAAGGGGATTTGTATTGGAAAGGAAGAAGTTAAGCTTTCGTTATTTGCAGATGACATGATACTATACATAAGCGACCCCAAAAACTCTACCAATGAACTCCTACAGCTGATAAACACCTTTAGTAATGTGGCAGGATACAAGATCAACTCCAAAAAATCAGTTGCCTTCCTGTACACTAAGGATAAGGAAGCATAGAGGGAAATCAGAGAAGCATCACTTTTCACGATAGCCACAAATAGCATAAAATATCTTGGGGTAACTCTGACCAAGGAAGTGAAAGATCTATTTGACAAGAATTTTAAGTCTTTGAAGAAAGAAATTGAAGAGGACACCAGAAAACAATAATCAATTTGATGTTAAATTTCTTTACATGACATGATTGTGGAGGACTTAGATTCAGAATCATCTTTGTTTAGAAGTTTAACATCCAGACTTCCTCTTTCTCATTGTAAATTCACAATTCAGTAAACATGTGTGTAATGGGTTGGAGCATCCTGTGTGATTATGTGCATGCATGTATTTGTACATGTATGAACATCTGCAAAAGCTGAGCTAGTACAATTTGTCACAATAATAAAATTTTATGAGACTTTTTAAAAAAACACTATATGGGTCATGTTTAAAATCATTACTCTGACAATTTTGATATCAAATGAAGACAAAGTGCAACTTTAAATAATGATATTTTCAAATTACAATAAATTTTTAACATTAACATTAATTGGAAGTATAAAATCAATTTCTGGTGTTATATATCTTTTAAATATTATATACTGAAAAATGTATATTTTTTAACAAAAACAAATCGACAAAAAGCATTTCTGAATTTTGTTAACTTCTAACTATATGTTGCTCCACATTTTGCAAGGAAGAAATGCTAGTCAATTTCTATTCTGTTTTAACTTCTTATATATTTATCTAATAAATTTTTCTATCATTCATAATACCAGCTCACCTCAATCTCATGAAAAAAATATTAGTTAAGGGAGAATAAGAGATGCATTCCCCCCCAAAAGGGACCTTTTCATTCAGGCTGTCTCACCCATAGCAAAAACTGACCTTAGATTATATAATCCATAGCTGGGACCCCTATGGAATGAATACAAGAAAACATAACTTTAAGATTATAGTGACAGGATAATATGTTAATTTAACTCAATCTAGCAGTCCAACTACAGAGAGTAGTTTTATAATCTACAATGCTGAAATACTTATGATCTACCACTTTCTTCCAAGGAATCCAAACTTTTTTCTTCAGAGAATGAGTGTCATTTCCTTCAAACACACCCATCAGATTGAAGTCCTTGGTTGAGACTGTAACCTCCAACGGTGATAAGCAAAGTAATTGTAGCACTTTTGTTCCTAGAAAGTGATATTCTTTCCTGACTCCTCATCAGTGTCTCTCCACCACTTCATTATCAATAAAATAGAACCTTTACTCTGTTGCAATAAAGTGTTGTCTTTCTGTTTAGTTCTTCACCCCACGAACTAGATTAATATGATAAACAATGAACAGATAAAAGTTCTATGAATTTACAAATTTGCATGCTATTTTGATTTCTATTCTCTCATATTTATATTTGAAGATCTATTGTGTGTTTCGATTTACAACTTAATGAGTTAACCTTCAAATTACATAGCTTCTTGGAAACATACTATCATTTAATACAGTGTTGTAAACAAGTATTTATAGTTTGATAATTATAGTGAAATTCAACATAAGTAAAGGAAGGTTAGACTCCCAGACTATTACATACTGACACACTTAAACTAATTCTGAATAGTCAAAGTAAAATAGTCATTCAGATGACATTGACTCAATTATTTGATCACGTGCACTTTTATTTTCAATATGTAGGATGGAAAATCTGATGTGGGATTCCCCTCTGTGTGCTGTTATTAGCATTAATGAATAACAATAATGGCTTGTTGATAGGACAAAATTTAAATAAGTGGGGAAGATAGAACTGAATGCTGGGAGAAAAAAGGCAGAGTCAGGGAGAGACACCATGGAACCACCAGAGTCAGACATGCTGAATCTTTGCTGGTAAGCCACTGTTATGTGGCAATACACAGATTAATAGAAATGGGTTAAACTGAGATGTAAGAGTTAGCCAATAAGAAGCTAGAGCTAAGGGGCCAAGCAGTGTTTTAGTTAATACAGTTTCTGTGTGATTATTTTGGGGCTAAACTATCTGAGTGGCTGTGAAAAACAAGCAGCCCCTCTTCCTAAAAATACGAATATTTGTGCTATAGTAGCACTGGGGGAAGGTACATGGAAATGAAACAAGATGGCTCCTAGGGTACTGCATGGCATACTGTACTGCACACTGCTGGTGCTGGTTTCAGTAGGCATGACTTCCAGGATGTTGGCAAGAGTATATTTGTTTAAAATGTTAACTCTTTTATCATATAGAAGGGGCAATGTGACATGGCAATCATGACACAGCAAAAATTTGCTAATTTGAGAGTAAACTGATTAATTTTACAGTAATTGGTAGTAGATATGCTACTATTTCTCCTAAACTCCTGAACTTTGGTATTCTTCTGGAAAAAACATAAAACGTCTTTGTATGTATTTAGTAATTATCCAAAAATACATTTATATTTTAAAAAAATATTTTATTTTATGTTGTATGCTCAACAAAATTAAAATTAAATCATCAGATTAAATGTATTTACTTGTGATATTTCATCTAAATATTTGAAAGATTAGATAATATCCTTCACAGTGAAGTCTACATACATACACATCTTTAGGGCTATTTATTCTCAGAAGTTTAAAATAATAATTAACTATACCTTAATTAAATGGAAATTTAAGCTTGGCAGAAATGGTTCATTCAGGCTAAAATAAAAAACACCAATGATAGCCTTTGCTGGAGAGGTTGTGGAGAAAGGGGTACACTCATCCATTGCTGGTGGGAATGCAAACTTGTGCAACCACTTTGGAAAGCAGTGTGGCAGTTTCTCAGGAATTTCGGGATCCACCTACCCCTGGACCCAGCAATACCACTCTTGGGAATATACCCAAGAAATGCCCTATCATACAACAAAAGTATATGCTCAACTATGTTCATAGCAGCATTGTTTGTAATAGCCAGAACCTGGAAACAACCTAGATGCCCTTCAATGGAAGAATGGATGAAGAAAGTATGGAATATATACATATTAGAGTACTACTCAACAGTAAAAAACAATGACTTCCTGAATTTTGCAGGCAAATGGACAGAAATAGAAAACACTATCCTGAGTGAGGTAAGCCAGACCCAAATAGAGGAACATGGGATGTACTCACTCATATTTGGTTTCTAGCCATGAATAGGGGACGTTGAGCCTATTATGCGTGATCCTAGAGAAGCTAATTAAGAAGGTGAACCCAAAGAAAATCATTTAGGTGATGAAAGGAGACAGAGACAAAGACCCACACTGGAGCACCGGACTGAAATCTCAAGGTCCAAATCAAGAGCAGGAGACAGAGCACGAGCAAGGAACTCAGGATCGTGAGGGGTGCACCCACACACTGAGACAATGGGGATGTTCTATCAGGAACTCACCAAGGCCAGCTGTCCTGGGTCTGAAAAAGCATGGGATAAAACCGGTGTTGCTGAATATAATGGACAATGAGGACTACTGAGAACTCAAGAACAATGACAATGGGTTTTTGATCCTACTGCATGTACTGGGGAACCTAGGCAGTTAGGATGCTCACCTTACTAGACCTGGATGGAGGAGGGTGGTCCTTGGACTTCCCACAGGGCAGGGAACCCGGATTACTCTTAGGGATGATGAGGGAGGGAGACTTGATGGGGGAGGGGGAGGGAAATGGGAGGTGGTGGCGGGGAGAAGGCAGAAATCTCAAATAAATAAATAAATAAGAAATGGTTCATTCAATTCAATTGAGAAATGAATTAATATGGAGTTAGAAATTAAAAAAAAACTATACATTTTTTATAAGTGACTATAAAGCTATCCTAACGCAGATGTCTAAATTTTACTCATACTCTAGAATAGTGTGACAATGTCTGGCTGCAAAACATCCATAGCTAGTGTCTGTAGATGGAAGTGTATGGCCTACTCAGTCCCACAGCTTTTATCAGTGAGACATTCTTATCTTACTTCCTCTCTATCTTGGCTGGTGACTGTATCTCTGCCTTTCCTCTTTCCAGATTCTCTTAGTCTGGTCACCCTGCCTATACTGCCTGCCTTGCTACTAGCCAATCAGCATTTTATTAGACCAATATGAGTGACATATCTTTACTGTGTACAAAAGCATTATCCCACAACAAAAGAGAACTCTCATGGTCTGTTTAGCCCAGGAAAGACATAGCAAGCATAATGAATACTTAATGTACACTAGTCAGCATTCTGAGAGCTGACTCTGCTATAGTCATAACATATTTTGAGGCTCTATCCAGACTGGTAATATGCAATGCATTCATTTATTCATCCCAGACAGGGAGAAAATGATAGACCAAAGTATGGATCATCAAAGTCCTAGTTGGTGAACCGTGAGTTTTAATGGGGTTACTTACAGGAGCATAAATGATTCAGACAGCTCTATCACAAAAGTCCACCCCAATAGGGGAGACAACTCTCAAAGCTGAGAACTTGGAGCACACTGCACATTTTAATAGGCAGTTCATTAGGTAGGAGGGTGTTATTTCAGTGCCTCAACTGATCTAAACTTCTTTCAGGCAGCTTGGCTGTATTCTGCTTCATTCAGGCAGCTGGTCTGGTTTTAAAAGTCTTCTTTGTTGCCCAGCTTTCTTCAGTTGAAGAGGGACTCTAGACTTTTATTGCTTAATCTGTCAGCAGGAGCCTAGTAAATCTGGTCAGTTTCAAGGACTTCCTGAAGCTGTCTTGAGTTGTTTACCTTCCTGCTCAAGGATCTTCCTTGCATGATGGCATGTTTTAGTCTCTGAGGAAACTGTTATATAACACAGATGTCTCCAGATAAGATATTTAAAAGTCTGAACTTGGTACCTCTATCCATAAAATCAGGGATGCCATATACAATTCTTCAGACCCTTTGCTTGGCACACAGATGCCAGCAGTTGAGTGACTTAAGACACAAAGGACTGTCTCCTTTTCTATGTTATGGGTTCATCATCTAATACCTCCTATAGAGGTGATTTAGTTATTGTTATCTTACTTGAGTAGATGCCACAATGAAGAAAACTTGTAAAATAGAAGTATTTAATTGCTGGTTTGCTTACACTTTTAGACGGTGAATCCAAAACTATCATGGAGTGAAGCATAGCAACAGGAAGATAGGCATGGTTTTGGAGGAGTATTATATTTGATCTGCAAGCCTGAGGTAAACAGCAGGTCCTAGCATTGTCTTTTGAACCTCAAAGCCCACTTCCAAGAAGCCACACCTCCTAACCTTCACAAACAGTTCCATCAACTGGGAAACAAACTTTAAAATACACGAGCCAGTAGAGAATAAATCAAACCACAAGTGATGTCAACAAATCCTTAAAAACGAATGAGAACATCATGGCAGTCTATATTAAGATGGGGAACACAGAGAAAACTCATTGGATAAGAATTTGTCCTGTTCTTGCAAAGGACCTGTATTTGGTTAACAGCACCCACATTCAGTCTCTCATAACTGCTTGAAGTTCCAGCTCTAGGGCATCTGTTGAGCTCTTTTGACTACATTGGGCTCTGTGGCAAGTACACAGAACTGCATATAAATATACATACATAGATAATTAAAAATAAAAATCTTAATGGAAATAAAGTAACACAAATGTAGCATGATTAATAAGCACCCAGAAACAGAATTGGGGTTCAACCTGAAGGTCAGAAAGTAAAATAGCCAGCCACTGTCTCTTAACTTTACCTCAGTTCGATATGGTGACCCTGCCTCCAGGAATGTTAGAATGAGACTGTATGTGAGGGCTGTTTCCTCTCATCTTATATTCCTCTCTAGTGCTGGGATTAAAGGCACGCTGAAATTAAAATTACTGCCTGGTTTCTATGGCAAACTAGCAAGGCTATGGGGATTAAAGGTGTGTGTCACCACTGCCTGGTCTGTAAAGGTGATTACTGCAGCTGTTTTACTCTCTGAGCTTCAGCCACACTTTATTTATTAAAATTCAAATGAATTATCTACACAAAAGAGCCCATCTGACACTGTGAATTATTCCATGCAGATTTTGTAAAAAGTGTGAGTGAGCAGCCATTGTTTTCTAATATCTAATGATGAGTACTACAGATCATTGGGGGAGGGATAAATCTTGGTGAGAATGGTTTACAGTATTTTCAAAAATGAATACCTAGTGATTTACAGAAGCACTGCAGCTAAGACTGAGCACAGACCATGTAATGCAAGACTTTAAACACATGTGTACACTTCACTGATTATGAGGAAACAAACAGAAGCATTGCAACAGCTATGATTTTTTAATTGTTTGGTAAGCCCCGGGTACCATAGATATTTTGTTCATACATATAACATAAATATTAATATATATGTATGTGTAATATATCTACTGGAGTATAGAAATATGGCTATTTTTTCTTAGTTTCACTCAGCTATTCTATTTCCCAATGTTAAAAACTATGCATGCTTGAACATGAGCATCCTCACCAGTGTGGGCATTTTATTAATGATTACAGTATTTTTTGGAAAACTGCAATCATATGTGACTTTGAGCTAATACTACGACTCCAAACATTTGAAGAAAAATATTTTTATAAATATTTTCTAACAGATATTCCAGTAATGTAATGAGCACTCAAATTTTAGGTATGTGATACCATGAAAAAAAACACATGTGTGCCAAATATGCCATATCTTCACAATCATACACACAGTCTTGATTTAAAATTAATCTTTTATCAAATTGAGAGATAAAATTATATATTATAACTATGGCTTATTTTAACAGCTCATCAATGAAACACTACCATCCTCCTCCATGTAATATGTGCTGGAATAAAGGTCATGTCTGCTGCCGATAGATCTTATACACTGTCTCGAATAAGCAAAAAATAATGATAATAACTTGCAGTGTTAACAGTGACCATTTACAAAGCTCTAGAGTTTTACCTATTTTTTTATAGCTGAAATTTTGAAAGCCAAATTCTCTTGTTGTACATGATAAGAATGATATATTCTTCCCACGGTGCAGTCTGTGTGTTCTAAGGGTATCATTTTAGTCGTTGTTCTGTTCTGTTCTGTCTTGAGAACAGTTTTATTTGGGGTTTTGAATGAGCGCACTTATTAAACACATAGGAGGCTGAGTAAAAGAATAAATTACAAATTTCTAGATAGGTAGGTTGATTGATAGATAGGGATATAGAAAGATAGATAATAGCAAAATTCTATCAAATTGGGTGTTATAACAACCATTAGTTAACTGATGAAGGCCCATTAAAGAAGTCAGCTTGAGTTTCCTGTGAAGTTCCAGGCAAATCAGAGTGTCTGTTTTGGTAAGGCTGCCAGGTAAAACAACAAATGGAAACATATATAGATAGCACTGTTAAACCAGGTGCTCAGAACTTCCATGAGAAACCCACTAGAGGCAGTCAGCTTAAGTTCCCAGCTAAGCTTCCTCTCCACTGCTGAGCTTTCTATGGCTAAAATTCAAGCTTCTATTCCCAATGCAGGTACTTTTATACTGTGGGATTAAAAATTAGTAACATCTGTTAGAAACATTTGCCTTTTACCTATTCTCAAGTATCCATTTTTAATTTGAAGCTGTTTTGTTCTTTTTCAATTACTGGCACAGAGCTGTGGTGTCAACACATTCCCAGACACAGAACACTGGGAGACATTGAGACAAATATGCTCGAGTGTGAAGGATGGGGAGTAATCCTACCTACAGAGCAAGTGTTTGGTGTGCTGAAGCTGCATACTCCAATTTACACATATAATATACATTTATTATCTAAGAAAATATATGTTTATGTGAACATCTAACTAGGTGGTGTTTTGTGATTCACTGGGATTGTGAGGAAGATGAAAGCCTACGTTTGTGAACATGCTCACCAATATCTCTGAAACAAATCTCAGATTTGTTTTTATTAGTTTTTCATTTTTAAAGAAAAGTTGAGGTTAGTGCAAGGGAAGCCAAGACTAAATACAGTAAAATGAAAAAGTATAATAGAATTTATGCAAGAACTTTTCTGAGTTCTCTGGTGGGACAGGGGAACAAAATGATCACCGTTGCTTTCCCAATGAGGACTGAACACATACCACCAGGCTGTTCAAAATTTCCTAACCAATTTAGGCTCACTGTCAGACTAAATCCACTCATTCTACCACCTTCTTTTTTCCTCATTGCCTCCTCCATATAAAGTTCACTTTAGTATAGCAAGAGACAATTAAGAAGAAAGCGTTTATTGTTCATGCCACTGAAAAGCAATTGAAAACAGCTCACTCTTTCAAAATGAGATAGAGAGAAGTTATATCATTTTTTCATTTGTTACTGGAAATTTGGTGTTATTCAAAGACAAAGCAAATTAACATTCCATTGAAATTGTAGATGTGGTGTCTATCACAAACCATGAACTATGATATAAATCAAGTCGCAGATATTAAATGGAAAACACTACAGTCAAAGATCAGCAGAAGCTGCTTCCCCTTGAGGCCAGCTTCTCTCTTGATTCTGTTTATTTAGCTTTGATTTGTGCATGGCATACAAAACTCACTGAATAAAAAGCAGTCATGCATTGACTGTCAGAGTCATATTTGTGATATCTTGCTGGAAGGATTTCTATTTAATATTTTATAAAATATTGGGCTTGGGCTAAACACACATACAGATATATATATATATATATATATATATATATATATATATATATATACACACACATACATATAATATCAAGTTTATTCTATTCTACTGAATAAAAGCAAATTCATGCCTTAAAATTCTCCTGGTTGCAATGAAAGCACTTGTATACACTCAGAGTGATTATTTGAATCTCTACTCATCTATAGTTTCTCTAAACACCAAGTGACTTGTGCTGCCTTATGTATAAGTGACTCAAACTTTCAGAGCCCTTATTCTCTGGATTAGCTGTGATAAAACCTCTCTAGGAGGAATTAGAGTAAAATCAGTCAGGCAGTTCCCCACATGGCTCATATTTATAGATTGTATCATTTAATCATTAAAGACAGTATATTTGTTTAGGTTCACAATCTAGAGTAAGAACACCTAAAGCTTGCCACAAATACTAGACATGAATTGCCTTCTCTTGAACTCGTGCATGTAACAAGTCTTTCTTTTTCCCTCCAGCCAGCTCCCAAATAATGACAAGGAAAATTATGAAAGCTTGGCTTTAGTTTAGGCTAGTCCCACTAGCTCTTATAATTTAAAATAACCCATTTGCATGACTCGTTACCCCATCACTTTTTACTGTCCATGCTGCTTCCATCAAGCCTGGCTGGTGACTCCGCCTTCTTTCCAGAGTTCTTTCTCTGCCTGGATGTCCTTCCTATATCTCCTACCCAGGTATTAGCCATTAAACTTTTTATTACACCAATAACAGCAATTCATTTTCACACACTGTACAAATATCCACAACATTTGAAAAGTTATTTTTTTGTGATCTTTGTACTCAAATAAGAACTTCCTTATTATGACCCTATCCTTAACCTCAGTCAATGAGTTGATAATCATCACACATAGAAAGAAAACTCAGTAAGCTCACACTGTGAAATTAAATTAGTGAAATGTATGACTTGTACAGACATGTGTAATGGAAATAAAAGCTGTGCATTAAGATCTCTTCTTTAAAATGATAAAAAAAACACATTCTCACTAATTAAATAGGAAGTGAGCAGTGAAACAGATAGATACCACAGCATCTACAGCGGAAGATAACACTAGATAGATACCACAGCAAAAGTATACTAGCCATCCTGACACCGTCTACAGCGGAAGACAACACCAGAAGTTCAAAACAGCTAGGAAACTTAGATAACTTCACACAGCAGCGTGAAGCAGACCAGGGAAGGTTGTGGGTCATCACACCCCAGCTCTCTGACTCATTAAGTTCCCTTTAATAGGGCATCAGTGAGCAATCTGCATGTCTTGGAAGGGTGTTTAAGAAGGATAGGACTGTTTCTTGGTAAGAAATATCAAGGAATGTAAGTGTGCATGGTTGAGGGGTGGGGGTAATGATAAAGTCTTCCTTCTCTGAAAAGAGAAGAGGTGAGCCACAAATCATTTGAGGAAAATTAAAAGAGAAAAAGAACAGACAAGAATTCAAGAATTTATCCAAATATTGCTTTCTTGAATGATTTGGGGACACATATCTCTTATAAAAATGCTGTATTAATTTTTTCATATATTTACTGTGGTCAGGGAAGTCACAGAACAACTCATGAGACTCGGTTGTTTCCTTTAACGATGTGAGCCTTGGGGATCAAACTCAGGATGTAAGAGTAGGAGGCATCTCATCGGACCAGAAGAAAGCTTTCAATTTAACAAATCTTTGAGATGTTTACACAACATGAACTTCCTCCATTACCAGTTTACTATGCTGTGCTTATGCCTTTTCATTGCTTTTGATGATTTGCTGTTTATTGATATGTGTGTATGTGTGTCTCTCTGTCTGTCTGTGTGTGTCTGTGTGTGTGTCTGTGTGTCTGTATGTTTAAGATATGCCTCATTCTTCAGTTGAAACTAACCTAAAACTCAGGAATGGCTCAGACTCATCATCCTCCTGCCACAGTTTTACAATAGCTGAAATTGCACATATGATCCACCATGCTAACTTGATGATTTTAAATAATTTATAAAGCAACACCCTCATCTCCACTGTCAACTTCTAGAATATTTCTGCCATCTCTTCAATCTCATTAACAGCACTTGTGAGATTTTCCATTCATGTCTCACAGGCTTCAAAGTCCAGCTCAGGGTATCTCTGCTTTCTGTATCTATAAATCTGTCTTTTCTGTTCAGATCAATAGAGTCAAGAATAACCTAATGTGTCTGGTTTTCTTTACTTAGTTTCTGAAGTTCATCCATACTCAGGCATACATCATAGTTTTCAGTTACTCTCCAGTACTAAGCTGTATGGATATGCTATGCTTTCTTGGACAGAAAGCTTGTTTGGTTGAGATAGAGGCCAATTTTGGATAATGCTGCTTTGACTATTTGGTTTCATGTGCTTCTGTGAACACAATTCTCATTTTTCTTACATGAATTCTTATGAGTAGTTTTATTGAGTTACAGGAAACCCAGCTTTCACAGAAGCTGGCAAACTGGTACCTAAAGTAACTGCCAAATTCCATTGAAAGAGATTTGCAATTTAGTTTGAAGGTAAATATATAAAATTTATGCATTGTAAATATAGTATACATCTCTAAACTTTAGGTCACAAGCACTATGATGAACTAAGGCTTTTCTTTCATCCAAAATTCATATGTTGATACTTTTACTGCCAGTGTGTCTACATTAGCAGATGGGACTTTTCGGGAAGTGATTAAGATTAAATGAGGTCATAAGTTGGTTCCTAATTTGATAGGATTAGTGTTTTATGAACATGGACACCTGAGCCTCCTGCTGTCTCCCCTTCAGCCTGCCATTCTATGCACACACTCTTCAGAGGCTATGAAGTCATTCTTTGAGAACACGGCCTCTTGGGAGCCCAGGGCAGAGTCCTCACCAGCAACTACATCCCCTTGCCACCTGATCTTGACCAGCAGGATGCAGAGTTGTGATAAAATCAATGTCTAGCATTGAAGTCATCCACCCTGTGATCCTTTGTAGAAACGATCTAAGTATACCAACAAGATAGTAAGTTTTCAGCATGCTAAAATGACAGGAAAAGAGTGGGGAATCTTTTTCACCAATGTTCTGATTGGCAAGTGGAGGCTGGAATCTTAAACTTCCTCTAAATCACAACTTTTTGGTTTTTGTCAGATTGTTTTTTCCACTAAACTGTTATTAGTGTAAAGGAAAATAATCAGTATGGAATTGAAGACTTACTGCTAGAATACAGTGAGGGGTTAAAAGACTGAAAACAAATTTTTGATGCCAGATCTGTAGTTGTGGTCCATCTGTATATTTTTTTTATAAATTATCTTGTTCTCACAGGCATCCAACTAACTAATTATATGCAAACAATAAGAATCAAGCTGCTGCCAAAAGAGTTAGCTCTGTAGCCAATAGCAACTGCCTTTGGCAGGGAAATTCTGTTCACCAGCATCAAAAAACACTTAGTTTTTATTGCTGAATTAAATTTGTGAGCCTAGTCTGCTATAGGGACAGCTAAAGATTTGAAAAGAATTAGAAGAAAAAGTGACCTTAGGCAAAGCGTTTGATTCTCTTATCAGAAAACAAAAAGGCTTACAGTTATTATTTTGGAGTTGAGTTTATAAAGAAGAATGAAATATTTTTTTCCTTTTTCAATTTGTGCTGCCTTCATCGGTTGCAACAAGGCTTACTGATGATGTTTCTGCAATAGACGTTTAGGAACTAAGAAAAGTTCTCTGGAGAATACATGAATTGGGCTTGATATTGGAGAGTTTCATTAAAAGCTAGTGGAAATAAGTATTATGTTCAGAAACATTTTACGGCAAAGAATAAAAGTGGGGGGGTGCACACATGCACATTTGGAAGTGGTTCCTTCGTAGTTCCATAAGAATTTGAATATGGAAGCAAGCAAAGAAAATGTTCTAAGTTTTAGAATGCTTCATTTGAGTTATTTCCAACAAGAATAATTTGGATTGAAACTATTATTTACTTTTTATATTTTTAATATGAATTGCATTCAGATTTTAACAGTATTTTATACAGTGGGCACAATCTTGTTGCAGACCTTTACACAGATTATATGATGTTATTTCATTTAATTAATTAACCAATATCCCCTCAAGAATACTGTTCCTCCATATTTTATGACTATAGTATTCTTTAACATGAGAAAAGTGGTCAGAATTAAAAAAAGAGAGCGACACCCAGTCTGTGCCTACAGCCCAGTAAATGTGACAACAGAGCAGGACTATGACACAGAACCTACTGCTAGTACCCACAAGAGACCTCCGAAGCTGCTCCAGGATTCCACTGTGCTATTCCTCTGAAAAGCATTTAAAGTGGAAATACTCACCATTTGGTTAAGTGAACTGGGATATGACATGTTATCATGAGGCAGAACGGAAGGAGAAAACATAGCCTCAATGCTTGCTGCTTTGTGTTGAATGTTATTACAAAGCTCTACCGAGGGCACACCGGATCCAGACCAAATCAGCCTTTGTAAAGTAATTGCTTTGCCTCTGACAGCTTGAAGGGAAATCCATAGATAATAAACACAAAGTGCTAACAAGCACAAGAAATGAGAGCTGATGGCTAGAGAGTTCTGCTTTGCTATGATGCCACAGTAACCGTCAAAAGTTGCTCCATGGGCACTAATCTACGTGCTGTAAAGACTTCTCTCACTCTGTTCTCACAGTTACACACGACTCCACTTTCAAAGAGCTTCACAAACATCATATGATTCACTTACTCCCAAAGACTGTGCTGTCTCCTGTGTCTCAAGGTGAAAATATATCCATATACCACTCAGGTTACACTCTTAAAACTTCTAGCAATATTCTTCAAACTTGTAGTATCGAAATAATTGTAATCATATATTTAATGTGGATTCAATCATGCTGGAGATTTGGAAAGGCAAAGGAGGGGGGATGAAAGAGGAGGATATGAAGGAAGTAATAGAGGGCTGACTGTGATCCTAGTACAATCTAGGCACGTGCAGTCATGTCATAACTAATCCCTTTCCTCTGTGCAACAAATATAAACTAATAGAAATGGTGAAGTGACAGAGAATGAATGACCTCATTTTAGTGACGGATGGGAAAGCAATACATATTTATATTTGTAGTATTTGATATAGCAGAACTCTGAACATTCCACATTGATATACACTTGTGTCATGTCACAGAATGTACTTTTTAGTTGAGGTAATTCTGTAAAGATGGGAGGCTAGGCTCCTTTGCAACATATGGACTGAGTTGTACGTTTTACCTTTAAAGGGTCTTAGGAAAAGTTAACCTCTGGGGTTAAGGTAAATGTAAATATTGCAATAGTTAGTATTCATGCTCAACTTGAAAGATCTAGAATCATGGAGGACACATGCTTCCATCATGCCTGTGCAGTCAGTATGCAGATGAAGTTAGCCTTTTAGCTTATCAATAAAAGGTCATCTAAAGATTAGTAAGGTGAGATGAGTCACCTTAAGTGTGGGTGACATATCCCATGGGGTACAATTCCAAAGTGAGCAAGATGCATTCATTGCTCCCTGCTTCCTGACAGGGAATACATTGTGACCAGCCGGCTTCCTGCTCCCACACTGTGCCGTCCCAATCCAGGTAGAACGTTTGTGCTTAAACTGTAAGTCACAATAACCTCTTCTTTTCTGAAGTTGCTATTCTCAGATATTTTGTAACATAAGTGGTAAAAGTAATGACTACAAGTACCATTTTTTGTCTTGAATAATGGAAAGTTTAGCATAACAATTTTAAAGATTTTAATGAGCACTTTTTAAAACTAAATACATAGCATTTGCAAGTTACCATGTAATGTATTGATGTGAAGGATGTAACAAAAAAACTAAGGTTAATATTTCATACTTCATATAAATTCATTTTATATGGCTATGTCTGTCTGTTTTCAAATAGTTTATCTCCTTTAGAAAATATTACTTTCATAAGATACCAGAATCACACATTACAGGAAATAAAGAAGACCAAATTATTTCATATACTTAAACATATGGCCAAAGATCAGAGCCTTATTATACTGTCTGACTTTGCTCTAGACATGCAAATTACTTGATTTTGAGTATCTTGTAGAAAGTATGTTTAAAGATACAAGATATAGTACATCTGCTCTTTTTAGCATCTTGCTTCAGAGTTTAAAAGGTTTTTTTTTTTAACCAATTCATAAAATCTAATAGAATTTTAATTTCCTTGTTTACTTTTTCTTTCTGGAATTGAAAGTTTCTGAAAAGTAATTATATGAAATATATTGTTTTAATATATTTATTACAATGATAAAAGGAATCCATAATAATGAATGCTGTAAATGTTCATACAAAACATACGCTGAGCCATAAAGGAAGGTTCACTTTACACTAGTGCTGTGGGATCCTGTATCTGTTGTTCTCATTGACTGATAAATAAAGCTGCTTTGGCCTATGACAAGGCAGGATAAAACCAAGTGGGAAATCAAAGCAAAGATACAGGTGAAGAAGGGTGAGTCTGGGAGACATCAGCCAGGCACCTAGGAATCAAGACATGTAGAAAATGAGATAATTCCATGGTCATATGGCAATACATAGATTAACAGAAATGGGTTAAATTAAATGTAAGAGCAAGCTAGTAATAAGTCTCAACCATTGGCCAAAAATGATTAATATTAAGCTTCTGCATGGTTATTTGGGAAATGGTGGGTGAGAGAGTAGCCTCGTTTACACTTAATAATTCCCAAATATAAAAACTAGCTCCAGTTGGTGAAAAGTTTAATTGGCATCTTGACTTCCCAGCTTTTCCAGGTCTGATTTAATGATGTACTTCCTCAGCATGGAATAAAAACTCAAACTTTTATGTGATAATATTTTATTGTCATTTTAGTAACTCAATTTTTGAAATTCTTTTTTAAAGAAGCAAAACTGAGGGTTTTATGACTATGAAATCATGGATTCTAACATGTGACTGTGACCAAGAAAGACCATGAGTATTATTGTCTGGAAACAAGAGGAACATAACTTCAAGAGAGAACTCTGTTTTTTTACTCTCATCAAATGCCCAATCTTAGATATATTGATGATATAACAACCAGGTAAGACATATCTCTGTGAGAATATAATGTCACCTAGACATTATCTATGTAACATTACAGAGAAAAACACACTTAATAAAAATGAAATCTGGTTACAAACTTCAGGGTGCTGTAGAGATAAAAATAATCATATCAAATAAAACCACAAATCCAAAGGTTAAATAATATTAGGACTATTTTTCTGCTTGCTTTTAGAGATCTGATTTATGACAGACAGATGAGAGATAGGGTAGAGAGACAAACATATTGACAGATGGAAAGACTTCTTAGGAGGCTTAGCAAATCCAATACAGAGGCAAAAATTGCATCTGAGTGTGGATAGATTAGCCACTAAAACCACATACAAGATATCCCCAAAAAAAGTCAATATATTGTTTGTATTAGATAACAATTAGCTATTCTTTGAAGAAAGATAATATTGGCTACTTAATTTATATTTCGTATGTAAGTATTAATTACAGTAATCAATATTGGATATGCATCTAAGTATAAAAATATATTGTAAGACCTGAGGAAGGTCAAGGCAACACTTCAAACCTTGACCCCTCCCCAGAGGAGGTCAGGACCACTCCCCCAGTCTATTTAAAGGGCTCACCAAAAAGTCCACTGGACTTCCCTCTTTCCCACTTGAGGTCATGTTGGCAGCTTCCCGATTCCCCTCAGGGCCACCTAAGAGTGCAGGAATTCTATTAACCCTGGATATTCTTTAATTCAGCTTGTTGTGTTTTGGCTTGATTGGGATTTTTGCATTGGCAGAGAGCTCGCATTAGAAAATATTTCTAACATCTGGAGGTTCCACAGAGATAGGGCAACCTTTTCCAGCAGCCACATGTTAAAAGATCCCTTGTCCACAACCCAAGCTCTCCATGCCAGACTTTAGTTTTAACCAGCTCCTGGACTATAGTGACTATGTCTTAGTGAGTCCCTTTTTTTTTTTTTTTTTTTTTGTCTATGCTATAGGGTTTTGAGGAACCCACTCATGCTTACTTCTGTAGATTATTGGACTCGTGGAAGACATGGGCTGTGCCAAATCTGATCTCAGCGGCTAGGCTGGGCCTAGCTGAGGTGAATTTTGCTTGATTAAGGACACCTAGCATTCAATTTTCACGGCCCCACTTAGGCCTAAGAGCTATTTTGGCGGTTGTGCTGTAATAGACTTAGGCCATGCAGTTAGGCATAGACACTTGCAGTTCAAAACCAGATAGACAGAGCTTACATATGTCCATGGTTTTGGGGCTCGGAGCTCTTGCCCTTCCCTCAGTAGCCAGTATCTCACAGTACTGGTCTTGGTTGTTAAGGCTGCAATGCCCCAAATTTCTGGTCATCTGGGAATTGTGACCCCAACAATTCCAGCTGGACTATGCAGTCAGAAGTACTGGCCCCTCCCCCACTCCCTCAAATCCACACTACCCACTCCCCTCCATTCTCCACATTCCTCTCCTTTCCTGTCCTTTCCTACCCCCTCCCTTGCCAATCTGGAAGTTCAAGGTCAACTTCCACCTTACCCACTTTCCTTTCCCCTCCCCCTCCTACCTCATATTCTCACCCTTGGACCCCTTCTGCACACTGAGCTAGCCCCAACCAATCCTCCCCAGTTTCCTCCTATACCAGATTCCACCATAACTCAGCCCTTCTCTGCCCTCTCTGGAAAGTGGCGAGAGTCGATGGCATTATGAAAGTTCATGTTCCCTTTTCTCTTCCATATCTCTCTCAGATAGAAAAGCAGATGGGTTCCTTTTCTACTAATCCTTCTGCTTATAGTAAAGAGTATCATTATAGAGGTGAAACATGGTTCATTGCCTACTTCAGGGTATGGAAATGGTCTCAGAAAAAAAAAGTAGTTAATTTTGAAAATCCAGCCATTTTTAAAAATTGGTTACAAGAGACCATGATCTAAATATACCAGGCTAGATCCTGCCTCCCTAGCAAGAGCCATGGTCTTGGCTACCCATTTTATTTCTCAGTCAGCAACAGATATTAGAAAAAAGTTAAGAAAGGCTGAGGAGGGACCCCAAACCCCTATGCAGTAATTGGTGAAAATGGCTCAGGCCTTAGCAACTGTCCTAAGGCCATGGGAAGGGGGACAAGGAAAGCCAACCACAAGGCTTTACCTTAATAGAGCCCAGCCTAAGTCAACCTCACAGGCAAGCTGTTACAAGTGTGGCCTAAATGGCCATGTGGCACGATATTTCACTAAACTTCCTACAAGGTCATTCCCTATCTGCCAGCAACTTCGACACTGGAAAACACAATGCCCCCATGCAGGCTGGTCCTCTATGCCATGCCACGGATTCTGGCCTCATCAACATCAGCAAGTGAAACTGTGTCAGCTTTTGAACTCAGCTGTGCAGAGGACTGATGCTGCCCAGACTTGGTATATCCCATAACCCTATCTGGTCCTAGGGTAGAGCTGCAGGTAGTGGGTATATCCATTACTTTTCTTTTGAACACCGGAGCTACCTATTCTGTTCTAACCTCTTACTTGGGCCTTATGTTCCCCTCACCAATTTCAGTTATAGGGTCACAGGATCCGTTTCTCCCCACTTAAGACTTTGCCACTGCCCTGCATTCTTGCAGAACAATTTTTCTCTCATTCTTTCTTAGTGATACCTGCTTGAGATATCCTTAGCTAACTCCTAGGTCTCTCAAATTTTGATGGATAAGACCTCACATGGTAATCCTCACCACCCCCTCAGCTGTCAAGCACCTGAAACACCCATGCTAGTACCATCTCTCCAGCTCAAGCGGAGGCTCAGGACACTTGGCCTGTTCAGCAGACATAACCTTCCATACTCCAGTTTTCCAAGATGCCACAATGAAGGGCCTACCTGCTCTTCGTCCTAGCACACTCATCTTTGGTGATACAACTAAGATGGGTAATAACAATATATTTTCCTAGACACCTGCCTTCTTACCTCCTGCAAGAAACAAATGCCTGGCATCTCCAGGATGACAGTACACAGGATGCCTTTCCAGCCACACCTCTCACTGAGCATGAACCCACCAATACCCAGCTCTCCCCTTACCCATGTCGCCCCATGCCTGCATTAAGTATCCAGACTTGAGTCAATGCCTCTTTTTCCAAAGAGAGCCTAAATATTGGTCAAAATATGACCTCAACTTCCTGTCACCCCTTATACAAATAGTCTGGAATGTAAATCCTCATCTCTGGCCTCCATCTTTAGAGGCCCAACCCATCAAAACTTGGCCCCTCCCCTGAGAAGGTCAGAACCATTCCCCCAGTCTATATAAACTGCTCCCCAGTCCCTTCATGGTCTTCTCCCCTCCTCCCATGTTCACATTGGCGGCTTCCCAGTTCCCCTCAGGGCCACCCGAGAGTGCAGGAATCCTAACAAACTTGGATATCTTTAATTCGGCTTGTTTGATTTGGCTTGAATGGGATTTTTGCATTGGCAGAGAGGTCACATTAGAAATTATTTCTAGCCGGGCGGTGGTGGCACACGCCTTTAATCCCAGCACTCGGGAGGCAGAGGCAGGCAGATCTCTGTGAGTTCGAGGCCAGCCTGGTCTACAAGAGCTAGTTCCAGGATAGGAACCAAAAGCTACGGAGAAACCTTGTCTCGAAAAATCCAAAAAAAAAAAAAGAAAAAGAAAAAAATTATTTCTAGCATCATAGTTTACAAAATTAAAAAAAAAGTGTGAGATAAACTATAACAATGTAGAAAAGGAAGGAGAAAATAGAAATTTTTCCAATTTGTTTATCATTACATATATATTAATTTTAAGTCAAGACTCAATTTAAGACTTTAAAAATTAAGTGTCAATTTGATTGGGATTTTCCTTCTCTATATCCTTCTAATTTTTAAAATTTCAATCTTTGTCAAACCATTGGGGCAATTACTTCTCAGTATTGACAGCTCTACTGTCTATTGCTATTTATTCCCTAATGGAAATCAATACAACTAGAAATTATTATCTGTTCTAAAGAATGTGAATATTAACTTGCAGACCCAATCTCTTAATTCTCATGAGATCTTTTTATACTTCCTCAGGAACTGTCCTTAATTCATAAAGGGCAACCTACAAAATGGGAAAAAAATCAGACAGAGGGATGATCTCCAAAGTATAAAAGAATATACAAAGAACTCAATAAACTATATATTAAAATATCAAATAAACCAATTTAAAAATGTGGTATAGACCTAAACAGAGAATTCTCAACAGAGGAATCTCAAACTACCGAAAGGTACTTAAAGAACTGCTCAACATCCTCAGCCAGGGAAATACAAATCAAAACAACTCTGAGATAATACCAGTGAGAATGACTAAGATCAAAAACACAGATGATAGCTTATGCTGGAGAGGATGCAGAGTAAGAGGAACATTCCTCCATTGCTGGTGGGAGAGCAAACTTGTACAGCTACTTTGGAAATCACTATGGCAGTTTCTAAGAAAATTGGGACTCAACCTACCTCAAGACCAGAAATACCACTCTTGGGCATATATTCAAAGGATGCAAACCCATAACACAAGGATATTTGCTCAACTATCTTCTTAGCAACATTAATTGCAATAGTCAGAAACTGGACACAACCTAGATGCTCCACAACTAAAGAATGGATAACAAATATGTAGTGCATTTACTACTACTCAGCAGTAAAAAAACAATGATATCTTGAAATATGCAGGCATCTGGATGGAACAAGCAAAAAACATCCTTAGTGAGATAACCCAGACCTAGAAAGACAAACATGATATGTACTCACTCATAAGTAGATATTAGACATAAAGCAAAGGATAACCATTTTACAGTCCACAATCCCAGAGAAGACAGGAAACAAGAAAAAACTTAAGACAGACATGCTTGGATATGCTCCTCCACCCCGGGAAGAAGCAGACAATATTCCTTAGTAAAGTGGCAAAATGGGGGGATGGGGAAGGTGGTAGAGGAGTGGGATGGAGAGAAGGAGGGTAGAGAGGGGAACATGAATGAACTGGAAGGTCAAGTTGGGTGAAGGACAGAGAGGGGGAGCAAGATACCTTGAAAGAGGGAGACATTATATGATCAGGAACTAGGGAAATTCCCAGGAATCTACAAGCATGGCTCCAACTAAGAATCTAAGCAATAGCAAAGAAGGTATCTAAAATGCCTTTCCCCTGTAATCAGATTGATGATTACTTTAATTGTCATCATATAATCTTCATCTAGTAACTGATGGAAGCAGATGCAAAGTTCCACAGTAAAGCACTGGGCTGAGCTCATGAGTCCAACCATAGAGAGGGAGGAGTAATATTAACAGTAAATGAGCCAAGGCCATGGTGGTCAAACCCACAGGAACAACTGACTTGAGCTAGTGGGAGTCACTGACTCTGGACTGACAGCTGGGAAACCTGCAGAGGGCCAAACTAAGCACACTGAATATAAGTGATAGTTGTGTGTTTGGGCAGTTTGTAGGGCAACTAGCAGTGGAACCAGAATTTATCCCTAGTGCATGAACTGGCTTTTAGGAATCCATTTGCTATGAAGGGATACCTTGCTTAGCCTAGGTACAGAGAAGAGGGCCTTGGCCCTGCCTTAAGTGATATGACACACTTTGCTGACTCCCCATGGGAGGTCTCACCTTCTCTGAGGAGAGAAGCTGGGGGAGAGGAGGGAAGGAAGGAAAGGGAACTGGTATTAGTATGTAAATTAGATTGAATTAAAAATACATATACATATAAAAGTAAAAAAGTAAGAAATATAAACAATATGAAACACTATGTGTTGAAAATTACATCATTCTTTAAAAATTATGTCATAAACTACAATATACACCCATTTCAAATATATCCATTTTTCCTTGGGTGATAAGTTCTATTTCTCTTCTTATTAATTTATCTGTAAATAAGGATCAACTCTTTTACCCTTATACCCCAAATTCAGATTTTGCATGGTCCCTTGTCAAATTTTACTCTAGGAATGTCTTTTTTTTTCTTTGTACTTGTGATGCCATTTTCTTATAGGCATATCAGAAAAGAAAACGGGAATGCATGTATAAGCAATAAGTATTAATTATTTTCCCATTTTATTTTTAATGAGGTAGAAAAGGTTATTATAAATTGTTTCCTCAAAATTACGTGTGAGTAAACTTTGTAAATTGGAGTCATTTGTGCTTGTACCACATTTCCACATCATCTATGACCCTTCACTCACTTCTTAGAATACAGTTGTTCATTATTGTCATCAGCATGTAACCCACATGAAGACTTAGTCCTACCATTAAGTGATTGATTAAATGTGACCTATAGGGTTCAGTGCCTTGCTAAAAAGCTAAACAAAACAAACAAAAAAAAGAGCAGCAAAAGCCTTCTTCTTTTGTTTTACAATGATTATTACTTCTTAAAACTATCTAACATAGAATTACATTGCCTTCTATTCTGAAATAACTTTTCACCCTAGACTCTCAGCAACATTCTGTCCTGCATTTACTGTTGTCTTCGACAGTTCTAGTTCACTGGTGGTTCCTGTCTGATGTATCAGACTGCACTGTGTCCTCCTGCTGGCTAACATCTAATCTGAGTTAGCAGGAATATTCAGTTACTGCATACAGATACAGTGAGTGTTTGATCTTCCGTAGTTCATTCTATTCTCTCAAAGCGTTGTCAGGCACTGTGGAGTATTTTCACAGTCTTCATAGAAAACATTTAAACTAGCCCATAGATAAAATATTACAAAGTAGACTTAGAAAAAAGTAATGGCGCCAGGTGGTGGTGGCGCATGCCTTTAATCCCAGCACTCGGGAGGCAGAGGCAGGCGGATCTCTGTGAGTTCGAGACCAGCCTGGTCTACAAGACCTAGTTCCAGGACAGGCTCCAAAACCACAGAGAAACCCTGTCTCGAAAAACCAAAAAAAAAAAAAAAAAAAAAAAAAAAAGTAATGGCATGTATAAATACTTCAGCACGTCAAACACAAAAAAGTTCCCTTTCTGCATATTAAAAAAGTAGAGCAATGTGGAAGTACTAGAAAGAAGGAAAAGAAGGAGAAATGGTGTCATTGTATTATAATCTTAAGAAATCAAAAATTTAAAATATCAAAGTAAATAACAATGCTTTTAGAAAAATTGCTGCAAGCTGAAGCCAGTTTGTGCAGGTGAAGCAGAGAATCAAGAGGTCTATCCCATTGCTAGGGAGGCTTACACAGGTCACGACATATACTGCTTAATATGACTTACACCTGTAAGTCATTAAGAAAACACAACACTTTGTAATGCAGCAGAATGAGGGACAGAATGTTTGCTGATTAAATCCACTGAGAGAGATTGGTTATTAATAGGACAGATAGAAAATCTCATTCTAGAAACTGTGAGCTTTTAGCTCAAATATATAGGCATATTAGAACAGTGGCAACTTGTTACAAAGCTCCTGCACATTGCCAAAAGTAAAATTTGTTTGGATTATTTGTTACTTGGTCCTGGGAACCAAATGAAAGGCCTTTTCTGTTATGAAGTATATAAGCACATCAAGGGTTTCTTTTAAATGTTGCCACTTGATTTTCCCTTGATTCTCTGAAAGGACTTAGGTGACTGGTGTGGGACAATTCTATATTCTGTCAATTATATTTTAAATAAATGTTGATTGGCCAGTAGCCAGACAGGAAGTATAGGTGGGACAACCAGACAGGAAGTAGAGGTGAGAACAGGAGGATTCTGGGAAAGAGGAAGCCAAGGCACCTAAGAAGGAAGATGTGACCTCCCTGCTGAAAAAGGTACCAAGCCATGTGGCTAGTATATACTAGAATAATGGGCTAATATAAGTTGTAAGCGTTAATAAGAAGCATGAGCTAATGGGCCAATCAGTTTATAATTTATGTAGACCTCTCTGTGATTTTCTTTGAGACTTAATGACTATGGGAACCGGGCAGGACAGCAACCCCAACATGCAGGCCCTCCTGTTACTGCTGACATAGATGTTTGCTCATTTCTTTGTAAACAACAAGAGTATTCTTTGCTTAGACAACAGGTTGGAAAGGCCAGGTGGGAAGAAATCATAGAATCCGTTATTTTTCCGCCACTGTCCTGAAAATTTATCAGTTACTTCAATCAGAAGACATCTGTAAAGCACATGCATTGGCTGATGACCAGAAGTTATGACTAAAGTTTAACCTACTGTAATTTGATTAAAAAACAAAAACAAAAACAAAAAAACCAAACAAAAACCAGCTTATGATTCCACACCTTTAGTGTAAAATCTTTTATTCCTTCATGGATCTTATTAGCTATTGAAGTCCACCATATATTTTTATGTTGCTCTTTATCATTTCAAATGGTATACATGTCTCCTATCCTTCCTTTTATCATTTATTTATTAAGTTTGTTGTTTATATCCAAGTATGGATTAGCATTTTGCTGATAACTTCTCTTTTTCTGCACGTGGTAGACATGTGTATGTACACATGTTTACATGTGTGGGCACATATATGTATGTGGGTACATGAGGAAATGCCAGGTTGGTGCTAGGAATCAGTTAGGAGCTATCCTCAGTCACTATTTATCTGATGTATCAATGCAAGAACTTGCAATCAAACTGAGAGCTCACTGATGTAGTTAGTATTGATAAGTCTGTTTTTTCTTAGAAACTCATGTCTGCCTTCCAAGCAAAGTTGACAATCTCACTTGGTACTTAATGTGAGTTCTAGGGATCAGAATCCCAATACCCACAATAGTACAGTAAGCACTTAGAATAGATGAAATATTTCCCCAATGTTAAATTTTCATTTTACATTTTAATCCATAAAACTCAAATATTTTACCAAATATAAACGTATTCAACTGCTTAACAGAATGACATTATCATTGATTCCAGCTATGGAGAAGTGTTTGGCTTCATGAAAAGTCATTGTTTGTATCTGACTTCAAGAGACCATGTATTAGGCTTGGTCTTGGCCGACACTACTAATAGGTCATGGAAATTTTGAAAGATGGTGGAACCTCATGGCAAATCTTTGGGGCACTGATGTGCTCTCAGGTTTATTGAAAGACCCTAGTTTCTCTCTCTCTTTCTCTCATCTTTGACCACAAGATAACTAGTATCTCTCTCTCCCTCCCTACGCCTCTCTCTCTCTCTCTCTCCTCTCCTCTCTTCTCCTCTCCTCTCCTCCACTCTCCACTCTCTTTCTCTTTCTCTCATCTTTGACCATGAGATAACTAGTATCCCTCTCTCCCTCTCTCCTCTCCTCCTCTTCCTCCTCCTCCTCCTTCTTCTCCTCTCTCTCTCTCTCTCTCTCTCTCATCTTTGTCCATGAGATAACTAGTTTTTGCTGCTGCACTGTATCTTAAAAGCAATGATATCAGCTGTGCAGTGGTGGCGCACACCTTTATTCCCAGCACTTAGGAGGCAGAGGCAAGAGGATCTCTGAGTTCAAGACCAGCCTGGTCTACAAGAGCTAGTTCCAGGACAGGCTCCAAAGCTACAGGGAAACTCTGTCTTGAAAAAACAAAACAAAACAACAACAACAAAATGATGTCAACACACTGTAGACAGAAAGCTTCAAAAGTGTGAGCCAACACAAACATTTTGTGTTTACATACTGACCTAAGACATTTTGTCAAAGTCACAGAAAACTAGTTAACACAAGAAGTTCTTATAAAGAAATATTATAATAATATTATATTAATATATAATGCTATAATAAAGTTCAGATAAAGAATTTGAAGTTTTTATGAAGTAGCCTTATCACTGAGAGTCATGCCATATATCACATGTAAACATCTGTGAGACTGGGAAATGAGAAAGCAGATTGGAGTATGAATAAAGACTGACACAAAATGAGAGAGTATTTCTGGTACATTGTGTTTAAACATCTCTGTGCTGATTTTATTTCATTGACAAGAAATGGGCTATTGGTTAAAATGTAGATCAATATTGATAAAATTTGGTAAATTTAAGTAACTTAATATTTTATCTATGAGACAGTATTTTCAACTAAAAGTCTCTGGGAAAGCTATGGAATTAAATAATTAAGTATGCTGTTGTATAACAGAGAGAAATTTGCTTACCCTTGTCTATTGCTGTACTATTCACAGTAGATAAGACATAAGACCAGTCTCAGTATGTGTTAACAGATAAACAGATAAGGAAATTGAAGTCCATATATACAATGGAATTTTATTTAGGTATAAAGAAGAATAAATTATAAAATTTGCAATTTTATAATAGATGTATCTGGAAAACATTATAATTATCAAAAATTAGAAGAGTTAGAATGAAAATATCTCATTTTCTTCTATGTAAGATCTAAATTTATGTGTATGTAAGAGTATGCATATTTATTTGTGTGTGTGCATGCAGATATGTAGGGAATGAAATACAAAGGTTTCTTGGAGAGTGGGTTGAAAGAACTGTAAAACTGTAATGTGGAGGTAAACAGAAGAAGGCCATGGGATACATGTAGGATCAAGGAAGAAGGGGTTACTATCAGTGCTAAGGAAGAGGACCAGCAAGATATGGAGAGGGGAGTAGACTGAACAGCATGAAGTATAATGATATACAAATATTAAGGATGTTATGAGATTTATTATTTTATATGCCAACTAGAAAAACTAAATCTAAAAAAATACCACAAAATATGCTGTACATGGCAACATACTCTCACATTTGAAACACTAATAAATGCACTACTGTTTTGTTTTTGATTTTTTGAGATATGCTGTTTCTGTGTAGCCCTGGCCATCCTATGACTAGCTCTGTAGATCAGGCAGGCCTTGAGTACATTAATATTTTTAAAACAAGATATTGAGTTTTAAAACACACTGCATTTTTATCAGTGTCTAGTATTTTGAATGAAAGTTACCATCAAAAAAAGGTTATTAATTCCTTTGGCTAATATGTGCTTGAGGAATTCATGACATTATTGAGGCTTCTTAAATTAATCATTAGTCAAAGCTGCAAGCACTACCACTCACTGATGAGCATTTTCGACCATACAGTAGTCAGGTCTTTTCATCTGTCAAATTCAGTCAATTTAAGGTAGCCACGAAAAATAATGTAGTGATGAATTTTCAGAGTTTGATGTAAATATGCTTGGCATCCACCAAGGAGGAGGTAAAGGTAGTTGCTTGAAAATAAACAGAAGTCTTTCCTAATTCTTCTGAAATCTACACAAGTCTTCATAATGAACAATGAAGCTCTGTATCAAATTCAGCTTTTCTAGCTCACTTTATGAATGATTATCTTCTTTTAAAAATTCACCCCCTAATCCATTGTAAGGACAATACAAAGTGTACACCAACCTCATATCAGAATTTTCTTCATCATTTTCTAAAGCAATGGTTCTTACCCCATATTTATTTATAATAAATAACAGCTTTCTGAAAAACTACAGCTGACCTGTAACTCATGTGACTTTTCAGTAGCCAGATGTTTGGCATTAGATAACTTCAAACCCACCCATTTCTAATCAAGATTACTTAATGTGACCTAAATCTCATCCTACAGTAACGATCTATGCACAAGCCTTCAACAACTAATATAGTTCATTTCTTTGTCTCTCACAAAATAGAGGATAAAGTCAATTCAAATGACTACTATGTCATTTTTGCCGTGGCTTTCTAGAAATCAGCATTCATTTTCATATGTATATATGATAGAGGATGTATACACATGTCTCTGTGTGTGTGTGTATGTGTGTGTGTGTGCGTGTGTGTGTGTGTGTGTACTCACAGGGGAGTACACATGGATGACCCTGCCTGTGCAGCCTAGTTTTCTCATTGTTCTCCACCTTTATGGTTTTTAGGCAGCATCTCTCAACCAAATACAGATCTCACCTAAACAACTAGTCTCACTTTCCAGTCTCTCTGTGTATTCCTTTCCTACCTCCTCAAGTGGGAATTGGGATTGCGTTCCACTCTCATCCAGAATTAAATGCGTCCTCATATTCATAACACAAGTATTTAACTATTGAATCATTTCTTTCTCCCAAGAAATCAGATCCTTGTTCTTTGGGAAAGATACCTGAAAAGAGTCCCTTTCCAGCTTTGATAAGGTTGTATCACTGATAGACAATAGCATGGCATAGCATCACAGATACAAATTTAATGTATACTAAACACCTTTTCTTATAGAGAAATTAAACTTGTCAACAGTCAATGTAGAGAAAGACAGACATAAAATTATAACAGATAACAAATACAATTCTGTCTTCGAAACGTTAATGAAATATGTCTATTGTAGTTTTATCACTTATATTTTAACAGAATTTCTATATTCCATTCAATAAGATGGTGTGTATGTACTGAATAAGATAATAGCAGAAAAAAACATTCTGATACGTAAGATTTTGATCATTGAACAAGCAGCTTTAAAATAAGTTATCATATTTCTTATTTTTTAAAAGTTATTCATTATAAGGGTTGTAATTCTTCTGAATGACTTAGGTATATAGTTATGATTACTCATCAATATTTTATTTTCAAAGGTATAAAATTTAGTATATGAATTTCTATTAAGTGATATAGGACCAATATAGCTTCAATCAGTAAAGTCATACAGCTTAATTTTCCAAAAGAAAATGGATATATTAATAAATAAATCCCAACTGGGCCAAAATGAGTATTGTTTCTCAATGGTAACACACAAGTAAGTACAGTTTTGGTTGATTTATTCAAATTATACATTGGTCAGTTCTAAAAATGGCCTGTACTATCATAAAAAATAGTTCATTCTATATTAAAATACTGATGGCTTTAACTCATGACATACAGTGTTTAAAGGATGATCACATCCCAAGCTAACAATAATCTACAATTAGATCAGTTTCCACAGAATTCCAAGATCATGTACAAATATACAGAAATAAAGTTCAGTTCACAAAACAAAACCCCAAAACATCTGTATGGAATTTAGAGACCCTAGCGGCAGGTGAAGGGGGAGTGCAGGGAGTAAATCTGGAGGAGGTGACAATGAGCGTCTGTGCCACTGATTAGTTTTTACTACAGGAGCTTCTGTGTGTACACATTTGCACAGATGGCCAGCTGGTACTTCACTCACTTATGGGACAATGGGGCCTTCTGAACTGCTAAGACGAAAGTCTATTATTACAGATTCCAAGAGGCTGCACAGGTCATCCTCATAAGTTGCATTATATTAGATTCTTTTCTTAATAAGTAGATAGTGCCTAGAGCTATTAAATCTCTTTATTATATAAGTTTGCTTCAACAGCACTTTTTGAAAAGGCATTTGACCTTATTCTCTTGGGTCCACCTTTTATGCTCTGGTTACAATGCTCTCTGTCAGCATACTTTCAGCTGACTTTGAGAATGACATTGTCCAAGACTGGTATGAAAAGACATAAAATCCACTTTAGAGTAAATGAGAAATGTGGAACACAAAATAGAAACTTACTTTCATTTTCTTGGCAGATTCTCAAAATAAGAAACACACACGTCTATATCTATATATAACACAAAATGAAATTATCGCCAAATATATCAGTGTACTTAGTGAGCTACTGCTTACTGAGTTAGATGTGAAAACTTCCTGAAATATATTTATTGTGCGTCAAAGTTTTCACATTATTTATAGTCACTCTCTCTACTTTGTCACCAAATTGCTCCCTTCTGTGGTGTACCTTGCACAGATGTCAGTATTTTGCTACTTAAGCAAAGGTTGAAGTTAGTATTTTTATTTTCTGTTCATTTAAAGCTTCTGTTTTTTCTTTCATGCATTTGTATGTATACATTTATACATGTATGTAAGAGGATTTATGGGGCCAGAAGATGTTGGATCCCCCAGAAATGAAGTTATAGGTGGTTATGAGATGTGTAATATGAGTGGTAGACACCAATCTCAAGTTCTGCTTAAAGAAAAGCAGTAAATGATCTGAAACACCAGTCATCATATTTAAAACTTAGTAAAATATACACTCAAACAGTAACAGTCTTTCTACTTTCATATCTTATAATGCACTAATAACTTTTAACACTGTAGCATTGATTACAATATCTATGTTGATAATTAACTTTTTTAATAAAGTAGATTAAATGTTAATACATTTCATATAGTAGTCACCTTTTAGGTAATAAAACCAAAACGAGAAAAACTGATCATCTAAGGCATTCCTTTAGAAGCTATAACGTTTTATAGTATAATGAAAAACAGTAAACTAAAGCTCTCTACATAAAAGTCATAGCTACAATGCAAGCTCCAATCTTATTAAAAGAAGATGTTGAGTTTAATTATACATTTGTGAAGAAAACATACCTATAATATTTTGTTCTGAAAGCATGAAGGGTTATTTTTAATATACTACCATCTCCCTTGAGTAGCTCCAACCCACAGTTTTCTTTACAACATACAATTTCTGCATTGAAAATACTTCCCTGGGTTTGTGTCTGTTTTAGTGCACATCATGAAAGCATGGAGTGAAGCTCTCCCCAGAGACATTTTACATCTAATATCACTAAGTTCATACAACATGGAAAATTGATTTTCATATAAAACCTTTTAATCCATAGATAAATAATGACTTCAAACATATACATGGAAGTACAAATGCAGTAAAAGTATATACGGGACCATAAATAGCCTCACGCTTTATTTCCTAAAAGTAATACTTCTTACATTTTATCCAAACAATCCATCACCCACTTAAAAGCACTCTAAAAATGCTGATGTTTGCTCATCCAGGTTAGGAATGACAGTCAGGTTTTGTGCTGGTTTTAAGACATCCTCTAAAACTTTACTAGCTTCAAGAGAAAAGCATGCCTTTGAAACATGAAATAAAAAACAGAAATTAAACAAATAATTAAATTACCCGTGAGAGCATAAGGATGTAACCCTAGAACTCAGAGGCTGAAGAACTGTTAATTCCAGGCCAGACTGAGCTATTCCCCTAGACCTTCTCCAAAAGAAGAGAAAAAGTAATATTTGATCTTTTAAAACAGATTTACATTTCAATATCATGTATCTAGGATAATATATTAAGATATTAGTAAATACAGCAATAACTATTTTATTTCAAAAGGTAACCAATAGTCATACAAAATTTACATCAACCTGAAATGGTTGAAAAGTCAAAGTTGATCCAATGTATTTTATCCTTAGTGAAATTGCCACTAATTTTTTAAACATTGCTAAAAATTGAATTAAAAGTTTTATCTATGAAAAGATGAAATATTACTGTGTTTTCTGAATGCAAATGATATAAAAACTATTAATCTCCACATGAAAGTTTTATCCAAACAGCACCTTCCTCTAAAATTTAACCTCACTGAGATACTTATTCTGTACAGTAAGAAGGAATATCAGTGTTCCAGCTACTTTTTTGTCTGACATTGTATCACTCAAAATTCTTAACAAAGGATCATATTTAGGCATTAGTATAGGTATAGAAAAAAGTAAACTAACTTCAATACAATATTTCTGAGGATACTCTTCATATCATATTAGATATCCTGTAACAATATTAGATATCATAAAGTAATATTAGATATCCTATATTAGCTATTATGAAATATTATTAGATATTCTTTAATAACACTAAATATTATGTATTAATATTAGCTTTACTAAAATAATATTAGACATCTTATAACAATATTAGACATCCAATAATAATATTACATATCTTATAATAATTCAGCCACTTGGATTGACAATGTTCTCCACAAAAACCATAAACTAACAGAACCTCCACTACTATTCAAAACAAATTCCCTTTTGAATGGTAGTCTTTCTTCCTAAAATTTATCCCTTAATTTTTCCCTTGACTAATTGATGAGCATTGTTTAATTTCCATGTGTTTGTGGGTTTTCTGGAATTAGTATTGCTGTTGACTTCTAGTTTTAAACCATGGTGATCTGATAAGATACATGTTGTTATTTCAATTTTTTGTATTTGTCGAGGTTTGTTTTGTTGCCAAGTACGTGGTCAATTTTTGAGAAAGTTCCATGAGCTGCTGAGAAGAAGGTATATCCTTTTTTGTTTGGATGGAATATTCTATAGATGTCTGTTAAGTTCATTTGAGTCATAACATCTGTTAGTTTCTTTATTTCTCTGTTCATTTTTGGTCTGACTGATCTATCCAGTGGTGAGAGAGGAGTGATGTGGAGTTTAATGTGTGATTTAAGCTTTATAAGTGTTTCTTTTACATATGAGCATGCCCTTGTGTTAGGGGCATAGATGAGATTTCCTCTTGATGGATTTTTCCTGTGACTAATATGAAATGTCCTTTTTTGTAACTTTTAATTGATAAACAAATTATTCCATATTCCCAGGTAATCTCAGAACTTGAGCCAGTTCTTCTTACTGTTTTGTGGCATCATACGAGAGAATTTTCCTAATGGCTGATCACTAGTCTCACTTTGCTAAGGCAAAACTAGTAGAATACCCCCTATCTGGACTCTGTTTATGTCTCGTGTCCTACAACTTGATGGTCATTTTTGTTTTGAGACAGTTTTTCTGTCTAACAATAGCCAGTTCCCTGGCTATCCTGGAACTTTATTTGTAGAACAGGCTGTCCTTGCTGATGGTCATTTGTAAGATAGTTTCTCAAATTTACCTTATTTTTTAAAAGTATGTATCAGTGCTTTACACAGATTGTTACCAACATCTAATTTAAATCACCTTCAATGAATTTTAGAATATTAGAGGTGAATGCCTTACATTCCTCGAATGCCCCTTCATTGATAAATGATTCTCCATATATTCTGGTCTGTTCTTTTCCTGTGTTGAGAATGTGCAGTGCAGCAACCATATCAAACTGGGATTTTCTTCCTCTGCTTTTGATTCTACCACATTTTACCTTTGTCATTAACTCTTTCCTTTGGCATCCAATATTAAAATGATCTACAGATGTATTCCCTTGGAGGAACTATTGTCAATGATCAGGAATGTCCTGGTAGTTAATAACAATTTGTGAGATAATTGTTGTCATGGTAAAAATAAAAACGCTGCAGGTCTCTAATTGCGGCAGTGGGCAGTCGGCCCTGAGACCATGGTGGTCCATGAAGTCAGCCAGTCCCAGGCAGGGAGCAAGTCCCAGGCAAGGAGCCACATGGTAGGTGAGATACTAAGATGAATAGGTATGGCATGCTATACAGAGTGAGGTTGGATATTTATTTAGTGGGTTATGGAAGAGAAGGGAAGAGGTAGGGAGATGGGGGAAGAGGAAAGAAATGGGAGGGGGAGCCACAGCAGCAGTGACCTCTTTGGGAAAGAGACAGAAAAGGAAAGGCTCAGACTGGAAGCAGAAGGAAGATCTGCCTGCCTCAGCAGTGGATGGGGATTGGGGAAGTAGCAGGAGGGGAGGAGGAGCTTGTCTCTTAAAGAGACAGGATAGACCATTACAATTGTTAAAAATTTAGAAAAAGTGTAGAAGGAGAAAGAAAATTATTTAAAATGTTAGGTACATGATGATTTTTATGTGCTTACTAAAGGGTTAGGTAGCAAAGATTTGTCCTTGTATTTATTCATGTTTTAGTCTTTGAAGAAATTAGTTTGGCTTTTATGATCACTAAAACACTGAAATGTGATGCGTAAGATGAAGACACTGAAGAGTAGGAAAAGCTTCTTCACCACCCACTGCAAGTGTCTCCCTACAGCCCCTTCACCACCCATTGCAGTGTGTGTCTGTCTTCACCCACTTCACCACCCACTGCAGTGTGTGTCTGTCTTCACCCACTTCACCTAGCATTTGACAGCTAAAGCCATAATTGCTCCTTTTGGCATCAGTATGAGGTCTCCTTCATTACTTTCTAGGGTTCTGTGGTTTATATCAAAAAGAAAAATGCCAAGAAAGTTTCAAACACAGTGAAAAAATAAAGCCTTCAAGGACAACAATGAAAACCCACTTCCAAGTTTTCATTTATGCCGTGTGTATGGAGAAAGCTGTTTTATTTTAAAGTATAGGGTAGAGGCAGAAAAACAACAATCACAAAGTTAACTTTTTAGTACATAGACAATTTATGTTGATATAAAAGTACATTTGTGTTCTTTAGCAAAGATCTAAAATGTAAATAGTTGCTTGCTGGGAGATGGTTATTGCTTTACAGGTACTAACACACAGTGAACTCTTTGGTCAGTACTGTGTGAAAATAAACTCTGACTAGAAGAACTTAGGGCATGAACCCTGAAAACTGTGGTTACATTCAATATCTTGAAAATACTTCAATATTGGCTAATTTCCCTCTTTCACTACTCATGTTAAATAACAGTATTTAAAACCAATACCAATCATGCCTTGTAATTTATCTACTATTCCTTTTATCTCAGTATCATTTTGTGATAATTAATAAAAAATTATATGTTTAGAGACACCGGCACGCAGGCCCAAGCAGCGGAGACACCTGCACGCAGGCCCAAGCAGTGGAGACACAGGCATGCAGGCGCGGATGAGAGACCAGCGCGCAGGCACAGCAGAGACACCAGCATGCAGGCGCGGTGGGTGAGGGATAGTCCAAATATGTAACACTGAAGCCCACACTGAGAACAGATCGCCCCACTATAATTAAATCAAGTAGGTTTTGGGGGGGCCTGGCCTGCAGAGTGGTAGGCCTTTTATTGGCGAGGTCCATAGGTGAACGTCGAGCCCGGTCCTGTCCCTGAAGACCCTCCTGAGTGGGGTGAGTGTTCTTGGCCCACGGCGGAACACAGGAAACGGAGCGGGGGCATTCATTGACCCCTTTGACCCCCCCCCGTTAGTCTGTGAGGGCTAGTACCCTCTGCTGGGGCTGCTCCTGCTCTACTGAGACCTCTCTCTCCCTGACCCATCCCAGCTTGTGCCCAGGGGCCTCCTTCACTCCCCCTCCCTTCCACGGGGCCACAGGATCACGCAGTTTAGCCTGTTTGGATGCTGGGTCGGGAGCATGGGGCAGAGGGCAGCAGGAGTTTCTCTGTTTTGGTGTCTGGCCTGCAGAGTGGTAGACCTTTTGTTGGCGAGGTCCCTAGCAAACGGGGAGCCTGGTTCTGGTCCTGAAGACCCTTCTGAGTGGTGAGAGGGATCTTGGCCCGCGGCAGGAGCCAGGAAACGGATCGATGGCATTTTGTAAGCGGGGCCCCTGGCCAGCAGGGAAACCTGATCCTGTTTTAAAAGACCCATTAGATAGCATTGATAGGAGGAGATGGGCAGATGCCAAGGCAAAAATTCACCCAACAATCTGAAGAACAACATGAAAACACCAGAACCCAATGATCTTACAACACAAGGACTTGAACACCCTAACACAGAAGAAGAGGAAAAAACTGACTTTATGAAAGCAATAGAGTCCCTTAAACAACATGTAAAAAATGCCCTCATAGAAATGGATGAGAAGTATAACAAAAAGTTTGAAGATATGAGTAAATACGTAAATGATACCCTGGGAAACCAAGAAAAAATGATCAAACAGGTAATGGAAACAGTCCAAGAATTGAAAACTGAAATCGAAGCAAGGAAGAAAACACAAACTGACGACCAGCTGGATATGGAAAATCTAGGTCCACGAGCAGAGACTACAGAAACAAGCATAATCAATAGAATACAAGAGATAGAAGAAAGAATCTCAGATTCTGAAGACACCATAGAGAAAATAAACACACTGATCAAAGAAAACAGCAAAACCAACAAATTCTTATCACAAAAAACACAGGAAATATGGGACACAATAAAAACACCAAACCTAAGAATAATAGGGATAGAAGGAGAAGAGTCACAGCTCAAAGGCCCAGAAAATATTTTTAACAAAAATTATGGAAGAAAACTTTCCCAACATAAAGAAAGATATTCCTTTGAATATTCAAGAAGCATACAGAACACCAAACAGACTGGATCACACACACACACACACACACAAAAAAAATCCCCTCGCCATATAATAATCAAAACACAAAATATACAGATTAAAGAAAGAATATTAAGAGTTGCAAAGGAAAAAGGCCAAGTAACTTCTAAAGATAAACCGATCAGACTTACACCTGACTTCTCTATGGAAACCATGAAAGCCAAAAGGTCCTGGATAGAGGTACTGCAGAAACTAAGAGACCATGGATGCAAACCCAAACTACTATACCCAGCCAAACTATCGTTCACTATCAATGGAGAAAACAAGACATTCCAGAATAAGAACAAATTTAAACAATACGTAGCGACAAATCCAGCCCTACAGAAATTAATAGAAGGAAAATCACAACACAAGGAACCCAACATTGCCAACACTGCCTACAATAACTCAGGCATCTAACGACCCTTTAACAGCACAACTCAAAGAAGGGAGACACACAAACTTTACTACCAAAAACAATAAGAATAACCGGAGTTCATTAATATCACTTAATATTAATGGTCTCAATTCACCTATAAAAAGGCACAGGCTAAGAGATTGGATATGAAAACAGGATCCAACATTCTGCTGTTTGCAAGAAATACATCTCAACCACAAAGACAGGCATCTACTCAGAGTAAAGGGTTAGGAATAGGTTTTTCAAGCAAATGGTCCTAAGAAAAAAGCAGGTGTGGCCATACTAATTTCTAACAAAACTGACTTCAAACTAAAATCAATCAGAAGAGATCGAGATGGACACTTTATACTCATAACAGGAACAATTTATCAGGATGAAGTCTCTATCCTGAATATCTATGCCCCTAATATAAAAGCACCCACTTATGTAAAGAAATATTACTAAAACTCAAGGCAGACATCAAACCACACACACACTAGTAGTAGGAGACTTCAACACACCTCTCTCACCAATGGACAGGTCAATCAGACAGAAACCTAATAGAGAATTAAGAGAATTGTTGGAGGTAATGAAGCAAATGGGCTTAACAGACATCTATAGAACACTCCACCCAAATAGGAAAGAATACACCTTCTTCTCTGCAGCTCATGGAACCTTCTCAAAAATTGACCACATACTCGGAAACAAAGGAAACCTCCACAGATACAAAAAAATATCAGTGTCCACCTGTGTCTTATCAGATCACCACGGATTAAAGTTAGAAGGCAACAACAATGCTACCCCCAGAAAGCCGACAAACTCATAGAAACTGAACAGTCAGCTACTGAACCACAACTGGGTCAAGGAAGAAATTAAGAAAGAAATTAAAGTCTTCCTTGAATTTAATGAAAATAAAGAGACAACATACTCAAACATACGGGACACGATGAAAGCAGTGATAAGAGGAAAGTTCATAGCACTAAGTGCCCACTTAAAGAAAACGGAGAAAGCATACATTGGGGACTTAACAGCACACCTGAGAGCTCTACAAAAAAAAAGAAGCAGACGCGCCCAGGAGGAGTAGAAGACTGGAAATAATCAAACTGAGGGGGGAAATCAACAAAATAGAAACACACAAAACAGTCCAAAGAATCAATGAAACAAAAAGTTGGTTCTTGGAGAAAATCAACAAGATCGACAAACCCCTATCCAAACTAATTAAACGACAGAGAGAGAACACGCAAATAAATAAGATCAGAAATGAAAAGGGGGACGTAACCACAGACACAGAGGAAATTCAGAGAATCATTAGATCTTACTACAAAAGCTTGTATGCCACAAAACTGGAAAATGCAAAAGAAATGGACATTTTTTTTAGACAAGTACCATATACCAAGACCAGGTGAATGATCTAAACAGACCTGTTAGTCGCAAAGAATTAGAAACTGTTATCAAAAAACTCCCTTCCAAAAAAAGCCCAGGACCAGATGGTTTCAATGCAGAATTCTACCAGAACTTCCAAGAAGAGCTAATACCTATACTCCTTAATGTATTTCACAATATAGAAACAGAAGAGTCATTGCCAAATTCCTTTTATGAAGCTACAGTTCCCTGATACCAAAACCACACAAAGATGCAACCAACAAAGAGAATTACAGACCTATATCACTCATGAACATGGATGCAAAAATTCTCAATAAAATACTGGCAATCGAATCCAAGAACACATTAGAAAAATTATCCATTATGATCAGGTAGACTTCATCCCAGAGATGCAGGGCTGGTTCAACATACACAAATCTATCAATATAATCCACCATATAAATAAACTGAAAGAAAAAAAAAAAACATATGATCATTTCATTAGGTGTTGAAAAAGCATTTGACAAAATTCAATACCTCTTTATGATGATAAAGGTCTTGGAGAGATTAGGGATACAAGGGTCATACCTAAATATAATAAAAGCTATTTACAGCAGGCCAACAGCTAACATTAAATTAAACAGAGAAAAACTCAAAGCCATCCCACTAAAATCAGGAACACAACAAGGTTGTCCACTCTCCCCTTACCTCTTCAATATAGTGCTTGAAGTTCTAGCAATAGCAATAAGACAACATAAGGGGATCAAATGGATTCGTATTGGAAAGGAAGAAGTTAAGCTTTCGTTATTTGCACATGACATGATACTATACATAAGCGACCCCAAAAACTCTATCAAAGAACTCCTACAGCTGATAAACACCTTTGGTAATGTGGCAGGATACAAGACCAACTCCAAAAAATCAGTTGCCTTCCAATACACTAAGGATAAGGAAGCAGAGAGGGAAATCATAGAAGCATCACCTTTCACGATAGCCACAAATAGCTTAATATATCTTGGGGTAACTCTGACCAAGGAAGTGAAAGATCTATTTGTCAAGAATGTTAAGTCTTTGAAGAAAGAAACTGTAGAGGACACCAGAGAATGGAAGGATCTCCCTTGCTCTTGGATTGGGAGGATCAACATAGTAAAAATAGCAATTCTACCAAAAGCATTCTATAGATTCAGTGCAATCCCCATCAATATCTCATCAAAATTCTTCACAGATCTGGAGAAGACAATAATCAACTTTATATGGAAAAACCAAAAATCCAGGGTAGCCAAAACAATTTTATACAATAAAGGAACTTCTGGAGGCAATACCATCCCTGACTTCAAACTCTATTACAGAGCTACAGTATTGAAAACAGCTTGGTACTGGCATAAAAACAGAGAAGTCGACCAATGGAATCGAATAGAAGACCCGGACTTTAACCCACAAACCTATGAACACCTGATTTTCGATAAAGGACCTAAAAGTATACAATGGAAAAAAAGAGAGCATTTTCAACAAATTGTGCTGTCAAAACTGGATGTCAATCTGTAGAAGAATGAAAATAGATCCATATCTATCACCATGCACAAAACTCAAGTCCAAATGGATTAAAGACCTCAATATCAGTCCGAACACACTGAACCTGATAGAAGAGAAAGTGGGAAGTACTCTACAACACATGGGCACAGGAGACCACTTCCTATGTATAACCCCAGCAGCACAGACATTAAGGGCATCATTGAATAAATGGGACCTCCTGAGACTGAGAAGCTTCTGTAAAGCAAAGGACACTGTCACTAAGACAAAAAGGGGACCCACTGACTGGGAGAAGATCTTCACCAACCCCACAACTGACAAAGGTCTGATCTCCAAAATATATAAAGAACTCAAGAAGCTAGACTATAAAAGGCTAATCAACCCAATTATAAAATGGGGCAATGAGCTGAACAGAAAATTCTCAACAGAAGAAGTTCAAATGGCCAAAAGACACTTAAGATCATGCTCAACTTCCTTAGCGATCTGGGAAATGGAAATCAAGACAACTTTAAGATACCATCTTACACCTGTCAGAATGGCTAAAATAAAAAACACCAATGATAGCCTTTGCTGGAGAGGTTGTGGAGAAAGGGGTACACTCATCCATTGCTGGTGGAAATGCAAACTTGTGCAACCACTTTGGAAAGCAATATGGCAGTTTCTCAGGAAATTCGGGATCAACCTACCCCTGAACCCAGCAATACCACTCTTGGGACTATACCCAAGAGATGCCCTATCATATAACAAAAGTATATGCTCAACTATGTTCATACCAGCATTGCTTGTAATAGCCAGAATCTGGAAACAACCTAGATGCCCTTCAATGGAAGAATGGATGAAGAAAGTATGGAATATACACATATTAGAGTATTACTCAGCAGTAAAAAACAATAATTTTTTGATTTTTGCATGTAAATGGACGGAAATAGAAAACACTATCCTGAGTGAGGTAAGCCAGACCCCAAAAGAGGAACAGGGGATGTACTCACTCATATTTTGTTTCTAAGCATAAATAAAGGACATTGAGCCTATTATTCGTGATCCTAGAGAAGCTAAATAAGAAGTTGAACCAAAAGAAAAACATATAAGCATCCTCCTGAATATTAACCTTCATCAGACGATGAAAGGAGACAGAGACAGAGACCCACATTGGAGCACCGGACTGAAATCTCAAGGTCCAAATCAGGAGCAGAAGGAGAGAGAGCACAAGAAAGGAACTCAGGACCGCGAGGTGGCACCCACACAGATACAATGGGGATGATCTATTGGGCACTCACCAAGGCCAGCTGGCTGGGGTCTGAAAACCATGGGATAAAACCGGACTTGCAGAACATAGCGGACAATGAGGACCACTGAGAACTGAAGAACAATGGCAATGGGTTTTTGATCCTACTGCATGTACTGGCTTTGTGGGAGCCTAGGCAGTTCGGATGCTCACCTTACTAGACCTGGATGGAGGTTGTAGTCCTTGGACTTCGCACATGGCAGGGAACCCTGATTGCTCTTTGGGTTGACGAAGGACGGGGACTTGATCGGGGTAAGGGGAGGGAAATGGGAGGCGGTGGTGGTGAGGAGGCAGAAATCTTTAATAAATAAATTAATTTATTAAAAAAGAGCTAGCTAATAATAAGCCTGAACTATAGGCCAGTTTATAAATAAAAAAAAATGTTTATATATCTGTTTCTTAATTCAGATGAGTGTTATTTTTAACCATCACATTGATATGTGAAATTTTTGTTGATGACACACATTAATCAAACCACTTACTGATACAATAGTCTGACAACCTTCATTCTCCAAAACCACAATTTATACTCAATGTCTATATATTTTTCCATATCTATAAGCTACAAATGATAACTAGATACATAGAAAGAAAATAGAGGACGATTTTTTGCCCTTGCATATATTCACAATTCAGAAAACATAGATAAATAATCTTCTATTAAAAAAGTCTTTAAATTTGAATGTTAATATATGCTTGATCACAAGCATATCAAAATTGTTGAGAAAATGCTAACATCATTCCTTTTGGTCTCATATTGCTAGTGAGAGTAGGTAGCTGAGTTTTTCCCATTTTGTGTTAATAATAAAACAAAATTCAATTTTAAAGTATTAAGATTTGCCAGGCTTAATAAAACAACAACCTTTGCTCTGTGTTTCCAAGCTATGTATTATGTTAATGCATCTACATTTGCCATGTGTTTTTGTTTCTGTCAATGATGAAGAAACCCGATCTTAGCATCAAGGCACATAATATTAAGTATTTCTCTGTACAGCTCCCCATTACTGCTATTTGTTATTTAAGAATGAACTCCAGAAATACAATTTCTTCCCTTGGCCCTTGTTTGCAATGTGAATGCAGGAACTCTGAAAACTTTGGTGGAATAATTTACATTGGGTAAGAATATAAAGCTGGGAAAACTTTCATAGAACTCTGACTTCAGTACTTCCTTTGCTTAGTATTATGTTCAGGCAAGGAGTTCTTCCCAGCATTCCTTAATGGTGTAATGAAATACCTGATTAGCAGCAAATGTATTAGAAAACACATGTAGAACACAAAGGAAGAAATGTGTGTCATTCTCTAAAGGTCTCTTAAGTCACTATCCCATGGACTACTAAACATATGTAGGTATTCAGACTGTGTTTATGGCCCCTGTTTACTCACCCATCTCTTTCTAAAGTGGCTCAGCAGTTCTATTTCTTTGGTACAGTGAAGCCCTGAGCTACTCAAAATCAGCATGTGATGTGTGATTCCCCTCTGTATGCTGTGATTACCATTAATGAATAAAGAATCTTCCTTGACCTATGATGAGAGAGAGTAGAGTTAGAAAGGGAAAACTAAACTGAAAGCTGGGAGAAAGAAGATGGATTCAAGGAGACACCATGTAGCCACTGCCAGGAACAGATAAGCCAGAAACTTGCTGGTAAGCCACAGCTACATGATGATATACAGATTAATAGAAATAAGTTAAATTTAGATATAAGAGCTAGCCAATAAGAAACTAGAGCTAATAGGTCAAGCAGTGATTTAAATAATATAGTTTTTGCATGATTATTTCCTGAGCAGCCAGGAATAAACAAACTGTCACCTACAACAAGCATGCATTTATGCTCTAAAGTAAAGTCAAGCACTTTTTGTCTCTGGAGGTTTCATCAGTTATGCCATCTTATTGTGTATCTGATATTGATATAGTCTCAAGCTGCCCTTTCACAAATGCCCTTGATTTCTATAATCAGCAGAGAGCAAAAATACAGAAAAAATATTATTTCATCATTTTACAGTTCTCTAATTCTTAGCTTAAAAATAACAAACAAATGTAGACTAAGTACCCAGACTTTTAAGTGAATATCATGCATACATTTATATATACAGAGGAAAATCTATTTTATTCATTTAGATTCCTATATCTTCATTTGTACATTTGTATATAATCTTTTGTGTAAGATAGATATATAATTTCTAAGTGTTAGAAATACAGCTAATATTTTAAATGTTAAGGAAGTACTTGGTGATAACTTTTCTCTAGTTTATATAAATAATAATATGGAATAAAAAAAGGAAAGTAGTAAAACTGAATTCAGCTAACTAGAGTTGATTGTCAAAGAAAACATGATAAGTATTATGAGCTTAGAAAAATTTTATGCAGATTGTAATTCAAGCTTCATTTATTTTTAGAGGTTAAAAATAAATTTACAGAGTAATTAGACCTCAGGAGATAGATCTAGACCCCCCAGTCTCTGAATTTTAAGCTTTTTTATGGTCAGATGCTGGGGTTGGGTCAGTTTATCACAGTTCCCTTTGTGAAGAATAAAAACAGTTTGTCACATTTTGCTAAGATTTAAAGATGATTAAATTATTCTAGTAAGCATATATAAATATGGATTATTTTAATGGCACTGAAATATCAATATATCCTGCAAAGTCTATCCTGAAGAGGCAGGCTTTGACAGGTTGGATAAATAATTGTAAACGTAAAAATTCATAGAATGCTATTTGATATCAGGAATCATAAATTTATTTTCTCCACACTGGAAAACTTAGTTTTCTTTAAATAATGAAATTATGACTAAAAATACACAGTAGAAATATTCCTTGTAAATGCAGTCCTTCACCTGAGAGAGCAAACCCTCCTTTACTTAAAGTAGAATGTGTAACAAACAGGACAGTAAGGTGGCTCAGGGCAAAGGCATCCTTTGCCAAGCCTGACAACCCAAGCTTCATATCCAGCACAACATGGTAGATGGCAAGAAACAACTAAAAGTTACCATTATTTCCTCTCCACAAGTACACAATGACACCTGTGCATTTCCATATTTCACATACACATATGCACACAAATTAAATAATCAGAAGTTCAATAAGTAAACATATTAAAATAAAACTTTGAATGAAAAAGCTAGACAACCTATTTTTTATGATCATCTGAAGTAGCCATGTATTTAAAATAAAAGACAAACAGTTTCAGATTAAGAGCAAGTGCTAATTGTTTTACTGAGGATTTATATTTTTATAAACCTTTAGTCACAAGCTATATCTTGAAAGATTTTATCTGTTATCATCTTTACTACTTTAGAGCATTCTCTTGACCTTTCTTGACATTCTCCTTTCTTCACCTCCCCCAAACAAACATTATCATACACAAACAATAACATAAAAGAACATTTCCTCACTCATAAGATGCAGAGGCATTCTCACCTTAGTGATGGCTTCATGGAGTCTGAAAGATGGATCAATTTTTTCAATTTTGGTTGTGTGTTTAGGAAAAATGGCTTCAGAGAGAAAACTTGGACCCTGTAAAAACAAAAAGAACTTTTCATGATTTTGTTTTTGGGACTTTCATTGAATTTCCTTTAAAGATGCACAAAGCTTAAACTTACTGTAAGATTTCTGTTGAGTCTGAGAAACAACCTAATCATCCCTTCCCAGTGTTTGTAAATGAAAATAAGGAGAACTCTATGACTTTTGACATTTTATATACTCACAAAATAGTGTTTCTCGCCAAAAAGATGACTTTTATATTTCTTTCATATTGGCACTATTTATAATTTATATTTACCAATGTTAAGGAGATATTTTGATGACAAAATTGATATTGAAATTCTCTTTTCTATTTTTATCTATTTTTATGTTCTGTGTGTTTATGGATGGAAGACTACAGTGCTTTTGATAAACATAACTCCCTAGAAAAGCATAGAAAAAGTAAGTGTGTTATGGTATTTTAAATATAATTGTGTTATCATCAAAACAATAATATATAGGTAGAAATCGCATATGTCTTTATGGCTTGACTATAAAGTGATTAAGCATAGTATCAAAATCTCAGTGTTCAGGTGAATGGAAAATAATCCAAAAATTTATTTTTATTTACAGTCTAACTAAGGTTTAGGATTTAGGAAGACATAGAAAACTGATACTGTTTCTATTTACATCAGTGTAGTTGGTGTCATCAACGTGTTGCTAATTTTCTTTAAAGTCATTTTTGTTACACTGTCAATAAAATCCTGATTTAGGAACCTGGAGGTTAAATCATGTTGTAAACTTTATGTCAGTTTGTCATAAGGTAACGTCCTCTGAGAGGAGGGATCCTAAAATATATATAACCAGGCAGTAGACAAGCCTATAGGACATTTTCTTTATTAATGATTGATGGGGTATGACCCAACCTATTGTGAGTGGTACCCTCCCTGAGCTTGTGGTCCTGCATTCTAATTGAGCCAGCTATGAAGAGCAATTGTAAACAACACTCACCTTTGTTATACGGAGCTGTGAGGAAAGTAATCCTTTTACTTCCCAAGTTGCTCTTGGTCATGGTGTTTTATCACAGCAATAAAAACCCTATGACAAGTTGTTACTAGGACAGTGGGGTATTGTTGTGACAGACCTGACCATGTTTTTTTTCCCTTTAGCAGGGGGCATTATTGTAAAAGAACTCTAGAAATTTGGGCATTGCGTGTTTAGAACAAAGTGAGCTGTTCTATTGGAACTTGGAATATAAGTATTTTAAGAGCAATGTTGATGATGGAGGCCTGGCTTCTGAAGTTCCAGAGAGATGTTTAAAGTTTTTATTGGGGTCATTTGTTTTTTTTTAAATATTTATTTATTACGTATACAATATTCTGTTTGTGTGTATTCCTGCAGGCCAGAAGAGGGCACCAGACCCCATTACAGATGGTTGTGAGCCACATGAGAATTGAACTCAGGACCTTTGGAAGAGCAGGCAGTGATCTTAACCTCTGAGCCGTCTCTCCAGTCCCCATCATTCGTTATTTTTTAATTAAGGTTCTATGGTTCTGGTTATTTGGGGCTGAAGAACCAGCTGAGATTAACAAGATGACAGAACTTGTAACGAAGCTGTGTTTCAGGGTCAGCCAATGTTGCACTTTATCTTGGCAACTGAACTTGGTAGTGTAAGGGTCACGCAGGTAATACGAGTATTGAAGGCATGAAGTAAGGAAGGGGTCATGGGGAGCAGTTGAGGCTTGGCACTGTGAAAGGCCAGGAGAGGCCATTGGCGAAGGTGCAACTTCAGCAGAAGTTGAACACCTGGGATTAAAGGGGTCATGAAGAGAAGTTGAGACAAGGCACCATAAGAACATGTAAGAGAGGTTATCTGTGAAAGTGCTGGCCAGTTGCAGCAGAAGAACCCAGCATTCTATAGATGCCACCAACATGGGATGACCATCAAGAACAGTAGTAGCAATGAAGTAGCACCTGCCTGAGCTTAGAAGACAAAATATGTGTGCTTCAGATGACAGAACTAGAGAGGTGATCCAAACACTTGGGAGGAGTGAAAGACCCTAGAGAACCCCTCCTCAGAACCCGCAGCTAGCAGGCTCCCGGGAGAACGTCCTGTTTGCTTGAAAGATTCTCAGGATCAGCAGCTAGCCTGCTCTCGTGAGAGGAAAACAGGATATCTATAAGATAGGACATCTACAAAGCAGGATGACTGCAAAGTAGGATATCCATAAGATAAGAACAGGATGTCTGCTGCCAGACATCCATGCTGGGAGAGGAAAAACCATTCATGCCCCCCGCCTCATTCCGATAACCACGCTTCTGCCTCTGTAAAACTTGCTTTTGCTGCCCTCTTTCCTATAAAAAGACCTCCTCCCAGTCTACAGGCACGCAAGTCCTCCAAAAGACTTTGCTGCCCACAGGTACTTGTGTCTACCTAATAAACCTCTTGAAGTTTGCATCAGACCTGTGGTCTCGGCCTGGTCTTTGGGTCCGGGGGTCTCCACCTGAGGGAAGGTCCCTACCGGGGTCTTTCAAGGAGCACAGAAAACTGAGTTGATCCCAGAATTTAGACATTGTGCAATTTACATTGGTTTTGCCTTGACCTGATTGTCACCCATTTTTCCTTCTTTAAATAAAAACCTAATTTTTATTTTTGTAAGAAAACACATTTGAGAGATTTTAAACTTTTAAAAAATATTTTGAATTTTTAAAAATATTGGAAATTTAAAGGGACTAAAATTTTAATGTGTTTAAATTAGTAAAGACTGTGGGACCGTTAAAGTTATTAATATTTTTAATGTGTGTTTTTTTTATCTTTTGGTATTTTTAAACAGGGTTTTTCTGTGTAGTCCTAGCTGTCCTGCATCTTGCTCTGTAGACCAACCTGACCTCAAATTCACAGAGATCCCTCTGCCTCTGCATGATAGCTTGAGAATGAATGACAGGGAAAAGTGTGGCATGTTATGTGTCAGGTTGACATGGAGTGAATGATGCTGTATAGTTTTATGTCAACTTGAAACAAGCTAAAATCTGAGAGGGAGGAAACCCCATTTTTTAAAAAATGACTTCATAAGATCAGGCTGCAAGCAAGCCTGTGGGTACTTCCTTAATGAGTGATTTAAGGAGATGGCCCAGCTCAATGTGGGTAGTGCCATTCCTGAGTTGATGGTCGTGGGTTCTATGAGAAACTAGGCTGAGCAAGATATGTGTAGCAAGCCAGTAAGCAGCACTCCTCCATGGCCTCATCTTCAGTTCCTGCCTCTAGGTTCCTACCTTGAGTGCCGCCCTGTCTGCTTTGTTATATGAACCTATGAGCAAATAGTCCCTTTTCCTCCCAAGTTGCTTTTGGTCAAGGTTTTTTATTACATCAAAAATAACCTTAAGTAGGATATTCATTTTATAGAAAACAGAAAAATTGGGGCAAGATCTATGTAAGTATGCAGGTAGATAGATATGTAGGTAGATAGACAGGTAGACAGACAGACACACAGACAGATAGATAGATAAGTAGATGAAAGTTAAAGATATAATACAGAAACAGAGTAATAATTACCCTAAAAGGAGGTTTTTTAAAATGTATATCTATAATGACTGTAGAAAAGTAATGATCCAAATTTCTGTAGCTATTTTTGTTCTTAATTGAAGCAGTCTGTCTTGAAAGAAGGGGAAAAAGTAATGTGTAGCTGAATATTTCTTGTCCTGCCTGGTTCCACAGCCATATTTATTAACTACAGACTATTTGGCCTATTATCTCAGGCTTATTATTGACTAACTCTTAAAACTTAAATTTCTAATAGTGTATTTTATCATGAGACTCATGGCTTGTTACCTCATACCTTGCTTCTCTGGAGTGTGCTTGTGTCTTCTGATTCTGCCTACTTTTTACTTTTATCGGTGCTTGGATTGCCCACCTGGCTCTATTTTGCCAGGGTATTGGCCAAATCAGCTTCTTTATTAATTAATGGTAATAAACCATTTTCACATCATATGGAAGGGAATCGCATATCGGTAGTGAGATTCAGGAACCATATGTAAGGTGGAATGCTATATGACCTCTACGGCTTTGGAGTTGACTAGACTGGGGCAACAGGTGATGAAGAAATGACGGACATACAGAGAAAAGCTGGGGAAAGGTGGGATATATACTCTAATGAAGAGCCACCAATAGAAACTGGAAAGTCGGCATGTTCATTGCAACTAGCATAGAGATAAATCTGAAACTAAATTAGTGCAAGCACAATGATTCATTTGTTGTATTTATTACAATTTAACAATTCATTTTTCTTCCTCTATTTCTCATTCCTTCTCCATCTTACTTGTCTCCCTCCTACAAATAATCCCCTTTGTGTTTTCATGTCTTTCTTTCCAAAATTAAAGGCTAAAATACTCTGTCTCTATTTTTTCCCTTTATCTTTCTGTGCCATACTCTCTCCCTCCCATATCTCTCTTCCTGCCCCCTCTCTCTTCTCCACTCTCTCCTTCATACAGAAACATACATATATAACATGTATACCTTCATAGGTAACAGTAAATACAGTATTTACCTTTTTGAGTGAGTGGACCTGGCTTATTTTACTTAGTGTAATGATTTCTAGTTCCATTAATTGTACAGCAAATTATTTCATTTTATTATCTATGGCCAAATATAGCTCTATTGTGTATATACGACCATTTCTTTAAACATTCTTGATAAGCATGTAGACTAGTTCCATATACTGCTCATTATGAGTAGAAAAGTACAGGGGAATGTGCAGATGAAAGGAAATGCGAATAAAGTAATCTCACACTAGGTCTGAATAGGGCATAATAAGGGTGATTTTTTTTTTTTTTAAGGAGAACTAACAGATCACAATGGGGAACAGGAACAGAATCCAGCGTCCAGATATGAGAGCAAAGAGAGAAAAAGTGGCACACATACACCTTTTGATACCCAAAGCCACGTCCAACCTGGTCCAGCCTCTCAAAGGTCATTGGCTGAAGGAGGTTGCCCATTACCTCTCTCTTTTGTCTAAATAAGATAGTTTTAACCCATTATAAAACTATGTACAATAAGAACAGATATCAAGTATGAAAATTAGAATTATAGCCAGTATAAACAATATTAAGCAAAAAATACATTAAATGTTTTAATAATTATTTTATCTTAAGCAAAAAAACATATGTTAAATGTTTTAATAATTATTTTATCCTAAGTAGTTTAAGTCTTGTATTAGAAATGGCTTGGGTAAGTCATGAGAGGACAATATTATGTTTACCTAATCTTCAGCCCTATTGAGGACCTGAGAAGGGAAATCATATTACTTGAGTAGGCAGGAAGTACAATAAAGCAACTTTCAAAATGTGCAGTAGATGACAGAGACAATTGGCTACCTGGGCAATCATCCAAAATCTCATTTGCAATGTTCAGCAAGCAACATTGGTTAAGGCCTGACCTTACATTAACATTGGTTAAGGCAGACCATTTTTAGAGACAAAACAATTTTCAAACCATATTACCCTGTCTTGGCAAGGTTTGGCCGGGTTGTTTGTTTAGTTGGTTGGTTGGGTTTGTATTTTGTTTTTCCAGTCCAGACATTGTACATTTTGTCAGTGGTCAAGGCTTGGGCAGGTTTTGTCCAAAGATCAATTTCGTCAAGAAGAAAACAAGCTTTAAGTGGAGTGTTTTTGGTGCTCAACTTTTTTGGGGAATAGATAGGTGTTGCCAGGAGCAATCCTGTCTCATGTCAACAGAACCCTAAGTTATTTAAATGTCATATTTTACAGTTTTTTGAAGTGGTTGCAGATTATCTATCTATGTAGAATGCAATCTCTATGTATCTAAAGAAGCTGATTAGTCTAACTATAAGTATGTCAAACATGGATGATGATTGATCTATAGTATTTAATACCCGAATAACTTATATATATATATAATGATATATATATATAACTATATCATTAAAGTAGCTAAAACTTGCCAGCGATTTTTATGCAATTCAATCTAAGTGTGAATGTCCATAGCTTTCAATGAAAACATGACCATCTTTTCCCATCAGAAAATTGATATTAGCATCTAACAAACAAAAAGCATATAAAAACATCCTGTAAGGAAGAAATGGGTATTCAGATAAAGGATTATTAACCATTATCCCTGATTAAAACCTCACTTTTATTTGTAACCAAAGGCTATAGTTCTGAACTTTAAATTACCAGACACATGCCTTTGTACAATAAATTATGTATATAATTTTGCTTTTCAAAATACATTACTTTTAAAGTTTGAAAACAGTTTCATAGGTAGCATTATATTTGAGGGAACAAGTCATATTTCCTGGAGTTCTTTGAAGAAGGAATATACTGATGTGTTTATGAGGGGGTGAAAGGGGGATGTACTAAGACATAAAACAAAAAGAACACTCTAGCAGTGAGCAGAAAAAGAACACGTGGGTAACATACTATAATGGTGAAGTGGATATCTATGATTCCAGCATTCTTATGGTGAGACGGAACAGACAGGAGAAGCCCCAATTGTTCACAGGCCAGCTAACCAACACCAGATGTTGTTTCTGACATTAAAACTCACAAAAGTAGTACATGTTCCTATATTCACCAAGAAATACAAAGAGATTTATTTAAAAGAAAAATTAACAGATCTTAGGCTTAAAATAAAAGAAATCAAAGTTAGCATTTCCCAAGAATGCAGTATTGAGATGAAGTGTCAAAAGGGTCCATGATTTAAACAAGGTGAAAGACGGTGTTAATGTCTACACTGAGGAAGGCAAGAGTCCAAGATCTTGTCTTAGGTTCTAGTCAACACTGAGTTTACAGAATTTGAAATCATCTCTAGACTAAAACATTTTGCATGATTCTTTTTCTGAAGGGATTATTTGTGATTGTTTTGGGCACAAGTTCATTGAAGATGAAATCACCAGAAGCCTTTCAAATGTGCCCCTCCATTATCCAGTGCTTAGAAGGCCTGGTCTTGAATGGAAAAGAGAGCTACAGTCCACACACCCCAGCACCACTGCCCCAGGCTTCTAATTACCCATCCATCATCACCAAGTTTATTATGCACATGTGTGTATAAGGTACGAGCTGCCTCTACCAGTTTTTACGGACGAGAACCAATGAGTTTCTGAAACTAACCTGACATCATACTATAAATAATTGGTAGACTGTTTATAAACTATGGTGTGTCTGGGTCCACAGCTGCACTTCTATTCCAACACCATGCTGCCTCCCCACTGTACAGATTCTCCGAAATCAAGGTTCTGTGCACTGAACAAGGATGGCTGTCCAAGATTCTGTTCCATTTCTCCTCTCATCAGCCTTAGTCTGCTTCCATAAAAAGCACTACAAACAATTTTATGGCTATAATCAAAGACTCCTTCCTTGGAAAAATAAAATTGAATCCAAAAATCCTGCATTCATTTCCTTCATTGCAATATTCTCTCTGTAATCAAGAAGATACACATTAATACATAAATTTAATATATGGAATTATAACATTATAGCCTTTGAATGACACTGACATTCATTATCTTTTGGATAGAGGGAAGGGTAATTATAGCCATAATTTTGGAAACATAATGTTCTCATTGTTCCTCAATATACAGAAGACATGAGATAATGCTGAGTTTAAATAAAAGAGTAACCATTTAAGGGTCAAATGTTGAACAATATTGGTATATTATTTCCTGAATACTCTCAGGTTTTTTTTTTCATTTTAATTATATTTCCAGTTCTAGGAAATTCTATACATAATACTGGAATAATTGAAAACACTCAGCCTACCTTTATAGGTTAAGTCCTATAGATTTAGTATTCTAATTTAATTCTAGGAATGACATTAGAATTTTAATTCAACTTAAATACGTGAAATAAAGAATAGGCTATTCAAATGACTACATTTTCTCACAGAGTCATACAACACAATCCTAGAGAGCTAATGTGTGTTACATGGGTCTGGGCATACTTGATAAACATTTTGAAGTTTTTGAATTTTTTTGAGATCAAATGAAATTATATATAAAATCTCAGTGGAAAATCAGAGTGGGGTGAAGATGCTGCTGGGTAGTGAACTGCTAATCATAAACAGTGACTCTGAAGCCGCTCTGTGTTGCTACCTACTATGACTAATCTGCCAGAAGGTGATGACTTCTGTATTTCCACATGGTTAGGATTCTCTGAGAAAATCATATGGGAACTTTGACTAAAGGATAATCTTAGAAAAATTTTGAGGAATGAATAGAAGTGAAAGAAACTGAAGATTTTTTTTTTATTCCTAAGAATTTCTAATTATATTCCAAAAGGGCACTAGTTCCAGAGTCCTGAAAACTGACATAACAGCACACTATCAATATCACACAGCTTAAATAACATTGTGTTTCAAAGAAGAGTCAAGGCCTAGCCTTTCTTCCCTAAAACGAATAACTTTTACATGATCTTAAAACTTGAATAAATCCAATTAAACTGATTGAGTTTTATATCATGTACTGGGTTGATATAATACTTCCACAGAAAAATTCACTTTATATTTTAGACTCTTTCAAGATTATCTCTCTTATATATGACTGCCTTTCCTCATCTCTAATCATGGACATGTTACTTTTTTATGGGAGTGTTATTGATTACATCTAGGAATTGTCACACAAACTGCAAGCACACTACAAAAGCACTGCCTCTCCAGTCTCTTGTCTATGAACCTCCCCACAATCTCCCCAGCCCTCTTGTCTATAGGGCCTCCAAAGCATGAATAATAAAAACTCAGAGTTGGAAATTGGGGTTCAATCTGAAGATTTGAAAAGCAAAATAGCCAGCCACTGACTCTTATCTTGACCTCAGTACTAAATTGCAATCCTGCCTCCAGAAATATCAGAATGAGAATGTGTCTAAAAGCTGTCTCTTCTCATTTTATAATCCCCTCTAGGACTGAAATTCAAGGCATGCAACACTGGGATTAAAAGCATGCACTTCCTGGTCTCTAAGGCAAATAGTGTGGCTACTAGTGTTAAAGAGTTGATGGATGCATATGCTGAGAATGTTAGATCTAAGTGGTGCTCTGTACCAGCGGAAGAAACATTTTCAACTTGGGCAATTATACTCTCCTTTAAAATAGGAGACTATAGCCTTTGGGAGCATAATTATTCATAAAGCATTATAATTTATCCTGACAAAAGGTGTGGCTATTGAGATACAGGGCCTGAAAGTATATTTCTCTCTTTAATCTCTTTTCTTTACAGAGGTCAACAGTCAATGACTGGTTTGAAGCTTCTCCTCCCCAGATGCCTAAGACAGGAACTAGCATACAACAAATTCCTGTTTCCAAAGACTTGAAAATTTGGGTAAAAGGAAGAAGACTTTGCCTAAGCCAGGCACAATCAATCTACCCTGTTGCAGTAGCACAGAGATTATTAAAATTTAATAAGAGAGAGTGGATTGTGGGCCCATATTTCATATAAAATAATTTACAAGCAGGCTCCCTGGCCACTAGGCAGCTGCAATCCTGCCAAACCAGCAAGTTAGCCAACTAACAAAGGCCAGGATAAATTGCTCCTTCTCCTTTGTTAAAAATGTAGATCGCCTGGGGAGAGGTGTTTTCTAAAGCTGGTGACTAAGTTGCAGGTGTTTCCCTAGCCCCTTGTCCCCTGGAAAGAGAATATTAATGAAGACCCACATTGGTTTACCTGGGGGATAAAAGGTGTTTTGTATAATAAATGTGGGTAAATCTTCAGGATGAAGGAAGCCTGAGATGCCCTTCTGTGATGACTGTGTGAACTGTGCCTCGCTATTTTCTCACGTCTACATATTGGTCAAGTTAGGGAAAGTAGATATCTATGTTGGGGCCTATGGGCTCTAACACATGTCATTGTGGTAACTGGTATTGAAAGTGTGTGTTACCATTACCTGATCTGTAAGGCTGACCAGTGGGGCTGTTATACTCTCATATCTTCAGACAGTCTTTATTTATTAAAATACAATTGAAATACTACTACATTTTCCTTTTTCTCTAATATAAAAAGGAAGGCTATAACTAATGTAAGAAAACTATATACAATAAGTACAATGACTACATACAATATGTACCAGCAATAAATACATTAACAATGTCTAGTCCATTTGTATTTGACAAATTAAGAGAAAATATTCTGTTCTGTCAAAGTGAGTCCAAAGTCTTATACGTAATTTGCTTGCTTTTTGTGTCTGGTAAACTATAACCTATGGCTATTTAATCTTCAACTCCTTCAGAGACCCAAGAAAGAAATAAGAAAAAACTGAATAAGCAGAAAGTGCAAGCAAACGATTTCCAAAAACTGTGAGTAATGCAGAAACAGCTGGTTGTCTGGACAATCACCCCCAAATTCCTCTGCAGTGTTGGGTCATCCATCTTTGACCTATAAGTCTAGCATATCTGATAGACTTTTCTGTGAAGCAGGATATTTTGTGACCTGCTTGTCTAATTAGGACAACATACTGTCAACCATGGCAGGGGCATTTTCTGGCCCAGTGGCTTACATTTACCACAAAGAAAGTAAACTCCCTGTTGAGTTTCTCTGATGCTCATGGTATTTTCTGAAGTAGATTGGTGCCTCCAAAAACAGACATGTCTCATTGTCATAAAAAAGAAAACCTGTGTTATTAAAACATCTTAAATGCCATTTTCTGTAGATCTCTGAACTGCTTGAAGATGACCTATCTTAAGTATATCTTTGTTTGACCTTGAAAACATACCAAATGTGACTTCAAGTTTTATTATACTAGGTGATTAATTACTACCCTATATTTCCTTATTATCCTAAGTAGTTGGTAATAATAATTTTCAAGGACTAGAAATTTGCATTACATTGTTAAATGAGTTATATAGGTACAATACTTTGAACAAAAGTAGAAATATATATACAGTATGTTCTAACAAAATTAATTTCAAATTTTTATCAATATACAAAATCTGTATACAATATACAAAAATCTAATCCAATGTAAAGCATTCAAAACTGGTAGTTGCTTTTTAAAAGAAGGTTTAAAAATTTACATTTTATCTTATCATATCTATATCCTCCCTTTTTCTTTTCACAGTAAATTCAATAATCTACCCTTTTATCCTATCATTTCTATATCCCCTTTTTTCTTTTCAAAACAAGATCCTATGTATATCCCCTTTTTATTCTTTTCAAAACAAGAACCTTGAATCTAATTTCCTTTGTTTAGCTTTTTTTCCCTAACCATTACCAATAATAACTTATAACCAACACTCTAAACAAAACAAACATCCATAATCTACTTTTTGGGAATATGGATATAGCTTTCTAGGCTACTTCCTGCTTATCAGGGGCACTGATAATCTTATGCGTATCAAAAGAAAATTTAGGATTATGGTTAATTCCATACTCGAGTAGTCTATGAGGCTGAATCATCTCAGTCAGGAGGCTTGAAATTGTTCTGGATGTAGAACTCAGAGGAAACAGCAGCAGAAGTGCTCTAAAATGTTGGATCATTCTGGCCTCCTGCTCCTATTGTAGATTTTTAATGGGGTCTTCCTCAATCAAAACTTATTTTTTTTAACCAAAAATGGATCCACATACTCTCATTTTCTGTGGAATTAGAAGCAAAATTTCTTCTCCAAAGTAACATATTTTTTGACTTAAATTTGAAGTTAAGGAATTTTCAAAATATATAGGTTAGATTAATCAAGCAGCATTTATAATCAAATGTCTTTTAGCAGTTGTTGCTCCTTTTTCAACAGTCAAACAGTTCAAAAACAACACAATAATACAGTATCTAGATTCTTGCTGTATTTTTCATCTTTACATGGCTTTAACTTTTTAAACTCTATTTCTTTTATTTTATTTTATTTTATTTTGGTTTTTGAGACTTAGTTTCTCTGCGTATCTTTGTCTGTCCTGGAACTCATTCTGTAGACCAGGCTGCCGCTGAACTCACAGAGATCTGCCAACCTCTGCCTCCCAAGTAGTGGGATTAAATACATGCACCCCAACACCTGACTATTCTATTTCTTCTCTTTAAATGACATTCTCTATCCTTTTTCTTTTCTCTCCCATGCCTATGTTTATTTTTAAATACACTGTAAACCATTCTGAGGTTTCTTTTTTTGTTCTGAAACTGTCTTTACTGTATGTCTTTTTTTCTCATCACATGAGTCTTTAATTTGCTAAGCATAAGCAATATGCCTAGGATTAAAGCTAGGATGGCTCTGCCTATTCCTTAGCTTCCTGAGACTGGGTTCATGGTGGAGGTACAGGCAGGAGCCACACTTATTACCACAACTCTGTGAAGTTTCAAGGTCCCTGTCACCAACAAGAAACATGCCTTCCACTGCTCAAAAACATCTAGGTTTGGATCCGACTCTGGCCTGTGCCAGTGGCTAAAATTCCTCAGGCAAACTATTTTTTCATAAATCTGTGCTCCAAAAGTTGGGTGCCAATTGAAGCACAAATAGTAAAAACTCAGAATCAGAGATTAGAGTTCAATCTGAAGACCCGAAAAGCAAAACAACCAGCACTGGCTCTTACCTTGAGCTCAGTACTAAATGGCAATCCTGCCTTCAGGAATCTTAGAATGAGAATGTGTCTGAGAGCTGTCTCCTCATGTTTTATAATCCTCTCTGTACTAGGATTAAGGCATGTACCACTCAGTTTCTATGGCAGCTAGTGTGGCTACAGGGATTAAGGGTGTGTGTCATTGTAGCTTCTGGGATTAAAGTGTGTTTTGCATTGGTCTGTAATGATCTGTAAAGACCTTTAATGAGCTGTAATGATCTGTAATGACTTGTAACACTGCGAAGTGGAGCTGTTTCACTCTCAGATCTTCAGGCAGGCTGTATGTATTAAAATACAATTTAAAAGCCACTACCTACACAGCCCACTTATCTATAGGACCTCCCCATTAACTCCCTAGCTTTCTCATCTATATGACTTTCTCAACACCTCCCAACCCTTTATCTATATGATTTCCCCACCACCTACTCAACCCTCTTATCTATATGACTTCCCCAAGTCCTCAGTCCTCTTATCTATATGACTTTCTCAACACCTCCCAACCCTCTTATCTGTATGACTTATCCACTATCTCTCCAGTCCTCTTATCTGTAGGATCTCCTTGCTACCTTCCCAACCCTCTTATCTATATGACTTCCCCCACCACCTCACCTCCTCAGCCCTCTTATCTATATGCCTTCCCCACTACCTTCCTAGTTCTCTTATCCACAGGACCTCCTTAAAACCACCACAGCCCTACTATCTACAGGAATCCCCACTACCTCACCAGCCGTCTTATCTCTAGAACCTCCCCACATATTCCCCAGCCATTTTATCTACAGTATCTCCCCACCAGCTCCCTAGGCATCTTATCTCCAGGACCTACCAACTACTTTCCCAGTCTCTTTCTGTAGAATATCTCCACTACCTTCCCCTGCCCTCTTATCTATAGGACCTCCCACTACTTCCCCAGCCTTCCTCATTTCAGCAACTTCCTACTACACCCCCAGTTCCTTCTTTACTTTGTGTTTTATTACAGCATCTGGTTAAACTCCTGCTTCAGCCCATGATGGTTGTAAGTCTGTGATTTTCTTCCTGCTTCTAGTCCTGAGCTCTATATTTACCCTAACCATTGTACACACCATGCCCCAGTAATAAGTATTCTATGTCTATTTTGTTCCTACTTCACATTTTCTCAGACAGAATCTCAGCCTATAGCCTGACCAGCCTAAAACATTCATCATTCCTTCCTCACTCTCTTAGTGATGGGGTTGCTGTGCTCAGTGTCAAGTGATGGAGGAATCTGATCCATCACAATATGTATGGAAAAAAAAAAAACTGTAGGGATAAGCCCCACCCATTGGGGGCGTGTTCGCCTCGGGCTAATGTTTACTGATAAATCTGCCAGGTGTGATCCCAGCAGACCTTTTCTCTGCTTTCCTATTCTCCACAGGAACCTGTGGTCCTGTAAGTCTATTTCCTCATTAAAGCTGTATATATTTTTATAATCTGTCTGTATTCATTTACGTCGTTACAGAAAACACCAACTCAGACTGAGTTTTCATAAATCAAGGTGCATTATAACCAAAAAACTGTTCTTTTACTTGCAGTGTTCCACATGATTTTTTTTTTTGATATTTCAGCATTTTTTTTTATCTTAACAAACTTTGAGAATATATTAGAGTTTTGTTCTTTGTCTGTTTTGTCAGGCATTCTAACTGAATATGTTTGGATCTACTACTGTATGTCAACACTGGTGCTTTCTTTTCTTAAAATCATTTAATTGTCTCTAAACTTGAAATCTGAAAAGTTCTGATTAAGTTCTCCAGGACCATGTATGGAATGTCTAGAGATGAAAACAATAACTCTGATGACTTTCTTAAAGATCTTCATGATTCCTTACACTTATATCAGAGCTAAAGTTTCATCCTTGGTCATCTGAGTCATATATACAGTTTTAAACAACCCCAAGTCAATGTGTAACTATACTGAATAAGTAGTATATCCTTAGAAAGTTCATAGGCAATTTCATGATTTCAAAACTATAAAAATAAGCAAACAACATTACACAGCCTTTTCTACTGAAGCAATAACTGCATGGCCATATCTTTAGGTAATATAGATTGGATGGTTATTAAGCAGCTCAATATAATTTATAATATATATATATATATGCTAATTACTATTTAGAAGGTCAGTTCACCCCAACACTTAAATATAATGCAATTGCACAAAGATGTCTTCTTATTTAACATTTAAAGTATTGTCTCATCTAAAAATAAACATAAAGAGCCAGCCTGATAACTAAGTGAGTAAGTGGCTTTTCACCAATCCTGGTGACCTGAATTTAATCACTGGAACCTATGTGGCAAAATGAGAGAATCAATTCCCACAGGTGGCATTTATACATAAACATCCTATCCACACAGACATTAAATAATAAATAAATTTAATTTACAAAATAAATATTAAATATACTTATTTTTAGAGATTTTTAACATGGCTGTTTCCTCTGAATAAAATATTAAGGGAGAATATAATGCACTGCACAGCGTTAGACTAAAAAAAGGCGTCTCTACATCACAGGTATTTGACAAGGTAAAGTATCTGTACTTATGTGTTCCCACATATATATGAGATTTTGTCAGGCTGTATGTATTATTATATGTAGCACAATAATAAAAACCCAGAGACAGATATTGGGGTTCAACCTGAAAATCAGAAAAGCAAAGCAGCCAAGCCACTAGAGACCGCTTACCTCTATGAAATCTTCAAATTGAAAGAGAGCAAGTTCCTGTCTCATCTTGCCTTGTATTCCTCTCTAGCGCTGGGATTAAAGGAGTGCACCTCCACTGCCCAGCCCCTGAAGCTAATCAGTGTGGCTGCTGGGATTAAAGCTGTGTGTCACCACTGCCTTGCTTGCATGGCTGACTAGCATGACTGTTTTGCATTCTAGTTTTCAGGCAAGCTTATTTATTAAAATACAAATTAAATATCACTACATAAAACATACAGAGAAAACCAAACTTTTTGTATTATGAGTAACACTCAATGCTGCAAAACACACAAGTGTTAGTTCAATTAATTTCAATAAGTCCCCATGAAGTCAATATTATCCCCATTTAAAGGTAAATGTGACAAAACAAATTTAAATATAAACAATAAACTAGAAACTGAACCTAAAAACTCTGTATTCTTAAATATTGTAAAATACATTTCAACCCTGCCCCTTAGAGGGGAAGTGGACAACAATTCCCATCCTATCCCAGAAGCTATCTCCAGTTGACACCTACTTGTAAGGAAAAATAGTTTTCTCTTATATTTTTGGTTGTAATCCTAGGCTTTAAAACTGAGCCACCTCACCATACCCTGTTGGGAACTGTGCCTCCCCAACCCTGAATTTCCTGTGACTCCCTGCCTGCCAGAGTAAACTAAACTTGTTTTCCTAAGCTTGCAGCTGCTCTGAGCAAATAACTTATTTTGCGGCTGCTCTGAGCACAAGACCCTCAGGAGTTCCTGATGACAGGGGAGTGGTTTTTTTGGGGGGTTGCAGCTGAGAGTTAGGGCATGGACATTAATCAAGGAGACCCTATCTATATAAGATGCCCTGGAACATAATAAAGAAAGCATTCTTGGGACATTCTTGAGGCATTCTTGGCACCCATGTCTCTGTGTGTCTGTGGGTATGGGTTTCAATCTCCAAGCCCTTGCACAAGTCACAAACTTTACCTACCATAGCATGTAACACATAGAACAGGTGTTGCCCTACAATACTCAACTTTAAATCTAAAATTTTAACATTATAATATTTTTTAAAGAGCTGTCTCTTTTTCAGTCATTTAATTGAACCCATTTCTCATGTTGCTACAAAAACTTTAAGGGGGTTGAGAGGAAAGCTGGGACTGATTACTAGTAGCATCATGCTAGCTCAGAACTATTCAAAACTACAAGGCCAGAAGATAAGCATATACAAATGAAGGCAAACACATATGTGCATGAAAATAAATGGTTCTTTTTTAAAAAAATGTTTTCTGAATAAAATTTTAGTTTGGGAATAAAAATGCTGATTTTTAAGGCTACCTGTTGTCAAACTGATCAACAGAAAACTTGTGTCAATTTATGAAATAAATACTTCTACATGTCTTTAATAGTACAAAATGGAAAGAAAGAAAGAAAGAAAGAAAGAAAGAAAGAAAGAAAGAAAGAAAGAAAGAAAGAAGAAAGGAAGGAAGAAGAGAAGGAAGGAAGGGACAGAGGGAGGGAGGGAGGGAGGGAGGGAGGGAGGGAGGGAGGGAGGGAGGGAGGGAGGGAGGGAGGGAAGGGAAGGGAGGGAGGGAAGGGAAGGGAGGGCAGAAAGAAAAGCCAGCTTTCTCCAATGGAATTCTACTGAGTATATAAATCACACTTAAAGGTAGGACCCCAGTGCAATTGTAGCTGATCAACACAAAATTAATTCAATGTATTTTTGTAGACTTTGTGTCCCACATTGCTATGTTTAGGTAGGCCCCCATGTGCAATTGTAGCTGATCAAAACAAACTAATTTAATGTATTTTTGCAGACTTTGTGTCCAACATTGCTATGTTTAGGTATTTTCTGGTCTTACTTGTTATTTGCTTGTTTATTCTTAATATATTATGATTTCCAGTTTTGTTTTGTTTTCATGAGTTTTTTGTGTGTTGTCTTTTTCTTTGTCTTGTTTTTTATTTGCTTGTTTTTCTATTTAATTTATATATAGAGAAAGAAGACATCGGGTTGAGTGAGTGGGGAGGTGAAGAGGGATTGGAAAGTTTTAAGAGGTAAAAGAGTGGAATCCATGATTGGAATATATTTTGTGGAAAAATATTTTCAATTAAAAACCTACTTTAAAAAGCAAAATATTACATTGTCTATAGTATATAGAATATAATTTCTAATACATTATTAACGTGCACATTTTTGAAAATCCTTGCAAATAAGAAAAATTAAACACCTTTACTTTATGAGTATGCAAAAATGCAAAACTTTTTGTAGCATAAGAATTTTCTTATGATAGAAACTTACTTCTTCATCTGATATCTGAGCTCTGTTAACTCATGTCAAAAATACTCTATCAAAAGTTTTCAAAAGAGATCGGATGAACTTAGAACTATTTTGGTTCTTTTCTGAAATTGCTGACTTAGAATCCATAGCTACATCTCTGTTCCATAACCTTAGCTATGGATGTGGTAAATGTATTCTGTTTTTGCTTTCTAATCACTGTCTCTCTTCTGGGATAAAAATGCTCTCATAAATATAAGAAAAAGCAAAAAATGACTATAAAATGATGTAATAACCAGTGCCTCATCAAAGACAAGGACAATAAAGAGCTTAGATCTGCAGTTGATTGTCAGCTCCAGAGACATATTTAATCAAAACTGGCTCAAGATCTATGGTGAGCAGAAAGACCCACAGTAGCAGGTCTGACACATGGCATGGCAACAGAATTTCTTTTGCCACTGAGATGTTACACTTAGATAAATTAGTTGTGATACAGTTGCAAGAAAGGCCAGTAGGCTCAGATCTCAAAGGGGAAAGATATTTTTTAGATAATGAGGATACCAAACTTTGACATGGTTTTTGTAAAATAATGCTCTCTGGAAAGGCCTCAAGTTAATTTAACATTTTCAGAGGTCAGAGCCTGTTAGCCTCCAAAATAGCTTTTTGTTCAATAGTCACTCCGTACTTTCCTCAAGGATTTGCTTAATCAAATGTACAAAAATTAAGGGATTTGAAGGTCTTAAAGTTAAGGGCAAAAGAATCTCAACATGAGTCTGAGAAGAAACAAATGTGTTATTCAAACCCAGGAAGGCATCTTTCAACTTTCAGAGACTTTTGTCAAGAAATAGGAAGGTATTACCTTGATAGGATTGATTCCTGCTCTATAATGTAGGTAAAAATATGCTGTGAAATTAAGCTTGCAACAATAGCCTATCTGAGTGTTTCCATTTAGCATGTAATTTTGATTTTTTTATAATTCATATAATTTGTTATCAAATACTAATACAATGTGGCTGTTAGCTGTGGCAAAACTCAAAAAGAAAATTGTGGAAAGGACTCCTTTAAATCCCTATATCTGCCTTAATGTATAGCCCACTGGTTATACATTTCATTTAGCATATGAATGACTTCACATTGCTAGCATGGAGAATCCCTAAAAATATTAATTTTGTCTGTTTCATCTCTCACTTACTAAAGACTAGATAAAATTCTCTGTTTTTTTCATGTAGGCTAGGGACTGAAGATAGATTCAATTTCAAGGTCTAAGAATGATTTCTGGAAAGTCTTACAACTGGAGAAATGGTTTCCTTGAGCTAAATGGTTTCCTTTAGCTAAATGTATTCATTTCATTCTTTTCATTATTTACTTGAGAATCAATAAAAACACAAAATTATTTTTGAAATAGTTTAAAGCAAAACAAAAAGTCACATCTAATTGAATAACTAGGTGTTAAATACAAGTACCAGCAGAGTTGTTACATTTGCCTTTAAAGACTATACTTAGCTCTACTTGCAAGATTCATAGAGTATCCAAATGTAGAATGTTTTCTGATATCACTGATTCCTTAGTTTCCACTTAAGAAGAATCAGTTCTCTTGATTTCCTCCAGTCCATGGGACAGTGAAGTCAAAAGGACATCAATGCTCTACTCTTCAAACAATGGGTCACTTCTAATTAAACTCCTCATCGAACATGAAACTTCCAGGCTTAAAACAAATTAGTCCCTTTTTCTTTTTAATTTGGATCCAATTTCCCTCTGCCCAAAGGTCTTTCAATGGTAATTAATTGATTTATGAATCAATGGAAGGAAGATCTAAATTTGGGGAAAATGTAGAAAAAAGGTGGGAGGAAACTTTTTTTTTTGACTTGTGACCAACATTTTACAAATGATTCAACTCTTTATTAGTGTGCGCATATGTGTGTATGTGTGTGTGTGTGTTAATATATTTCACACTCAGCAGTTATTTTTATGAGTATTCAAATTTAATTACATCTGAGATTACATATCATTTGCATTTGAAAAGGGTCTTAATTGAAGTTCTTTAACACATTATACAGTTCCTGATCAGTCTTATTATTGTTTGATAAAATGACCAAACCTAAAAGACTATCTTTCTCACCAATCTCAATATAGTTAGCATAGTTGTGTAGTGTTAATAGTAATTTGTCCTCAGTTTGAATTCTGACTCTATTTCTTGCAATGGAAGAGCCACCAGACAGGTTATTTACATAGTTTCTCATGTATATTGTTTTTGTGACCCAAAGATTTTAGAATCATGGTATATGTTATGTTTATATATCAATAGCATGTTATAATTAAGTAGTAAAATAATATCAGCAACATTATTAAATTATATTGAGTGAAGAAATGGAATAAGTAAAACATTTGTAATGGTAACTGTTAAACAAATGCTTATACTCATTATTATGATATTCATGAGTCTGTCAACCCAATGCATTAACCATTAATAACATTAACCGCATCCATACTTATGTTATTATTTGAGTAGATTAAGTTTTTACAAAATTTTCCGCAATCAAAAATCCTACATGAGAAGAGTGGCTTTTCCTTACTCAAAAATACTATTAAAATTGTGGATATAAAAATACTTCATAACTTTTAAGGTCTAAAACTGTTGAAATAGTAAACAGTAGTAATTCAGCAATAGACCAGTAGTCAATAGCCTCTAGTGTTCTGTTACTAGCCTATTATATCCTTCGGTATTTACTATGGTGTAAGCATGATCTGGCCTCAACATCTCTCACTCTACTCATGGCTGCTAGACTAGTTAGGTGAGTATCTTCTCCCTCCCTCACGATTCCTTATAAATCTTTTAAACTCTATATTCTTGGTCAAAATGGGCAACCTTCCTTGGTAGAGGAGTACTGACTTTTCTCAAGGGAATATGAGTATTTGTGCCCCTCTGTGAGAACCTCCAAATAGTTTCTTAAAAAGTGTCTATTGAGCTACAGATCAGTACTTGTACATGTTCAAAAGAAATATAACCCAGTCATTGGTTTTGTAAAGCATATAAATTATAAGAGAAACATAAAATATGAACATATATAATTATGTATAAATGAGAGAGGGGAGATGTTGTTATTAATTAAGGACACATTACCTTTAGCATATATATCTTTGCTCATGTGTACATACAATGGACTTGTTTCTACTAACAAAAGTTTGTATTTGTATTTATAACACTAAAAATGTGAATTCTGTGAATGTATCCATATGTTTGTCCAGGTGTGAAGATATAAATCTTCTGTAAAAAGAAACACATAAGTAAACAGCCAGATAGCAAGCTGTGGTGTCAGTGAAAGGAATTAGTAAGTACTTTTCAACAATTAAAGAAAAAAAAAAGGGTCACAGTTTTGAAAAACAACATAAGGGTGTATTAGGGACTAGAGGAAAGAAATAGAATGGAAGATATCATATAATTATATTGTGATCTCAAAAAGTAAAATTATTTTAAAAAGATGTACTTTGAGGCTTAATCTAGGAAGATTTATAATTACAGGAAAGGAGTATTTGGCCAGCAAAAGGGAAAGAGGCATAAATACAGGCAGATGAATGTCTTTCTTTGAAGCTAGATTCTTCTTTTTTGATGTTAATTGACTAAAATATTTAAGTTGAGGAATGGCAAGGGCATGCAGCAATTGAGGTCACAAAGACTCTAAAAGAAATACCATGGGATTTGGACTATACTGCAATATAATTAAGAGAGACTATTAAGATTTTGAACAAGGAGCTAAGAAGACACATTAGGTTGTTTCAATGGCACTCAACTCTATGTTTACAGGTTAGAACACTGTATTGAAAGATGTGTATAAACTTACACTAAAATCACAAATTTCTTAGTCATATATATTTATCACTTTTATAGCATAGTTGTATTCTACAAGATTGGGATAAAATGTTAATTTGTACTTCTATTTACTGGAAAAAGATACTTGTACAACAAAGCTGTTTCAACCATTTACAAGTTATACATGGTTTAAAAATAGTTAAATTACCATGACAGCTCAGCCATGCAAACCATCAACAGAAGAATTTGCAGATGAAATCTGTTTGTAAGCATAGTCATCACACATGAATTTTCCAGAAAATAAAGTTCTTTTAGTCAGACTGTAATAACAAAATTTTGTTTACAGAGTTGTATTTGGTAATGTCCAAAACATATAATCCAACTGAACAATGATTACTTTAGCCTTTATCCATATAATTAGCCCTCTTCTGTAATGATGTGCTATCAGACTGTGTATTGTTCACAAAACAGTTCTCATTTCTTAATTGATCAAAAGAACTGCCAAAATTATGCTTACATGGTTTATAGCTCTATGTTTTTCAATATTTAAATTAGATACAGTATTTTATATTTAAGCATCTAATATAGTAAATGGATGTTGGTAAAATCACAGGAAATACAATCTTATGAACACATTTTAACATATATAAAATACATTTTGTTAATGCATATTAATGTTGGAGAGAGGCTGCTTGTTGGTTCCTGACTGCTCAGCCCCAAAATAATCACATGGAAACTGTATTAATTAAATCACTGCTTGTCCCATTAACTCTAGCTTCTTATTGGCTAACTCTTACATATTAATTTTAACCCATTTCTATTATTTGCCACATGTATCACCACATGACTGTACCTTACCGACAAAGCGCTCCATGGTGTCTCTGACTCTGCCCTTCTCCTCCCATGCAATAGGCCAAGCCAGTTCTTTATTCATTAGCCAATAAAAGCAACACATAGACAGAAGGACCTCCCATACCATATTAATGCATATATTCTCTTTTCAGCTCCCTGTCTTACTTAAGAGTATCTCAGGGATGAAAACAGTATTGGAAATATGGAACACTTTATTTTCACAAGTCAAATGTTGAAAAACAAGAGAACTAATTTACCCACTCAGGATCCTAGTTATCAGAATAGCCAGTGAAAGATTTTTAAAGCCTTGTTAGGAGACAAGAGCTGCCTCTCATCAAAATACTATCTTTACATATTTCTGTCTTCCAAAACAATTCATCAAAATTGCAGCTATTCACATCGTGAAAATGACAACTGATTTTAGCAGGATGGGAAGGGATTGGGGAATAAAAGATTTTGCCCATCAACTTCTACTCAGCTCTCTCTGCAGAACTGAGATTTTTTTTTTTGTCCATCACCTAGTTTATGTAGTTTAATCAGAGCACAGAAAAGCTGAGGATAATACAAATATGAGATTTAAGAATGTATTTTAACTACATCCTCCAATTGAAAGAAGCATGCACACAGTCACAAATAATCACATTCATACATATGTAAGTGTGGAGATGAAAAGGATGAATAGGCATGGAGTTCTATATCCAGCAGAGTTAATGCCATAGGCAGATAGCATTAAATATGCAGTATATTTATATGCTGATTGTACAAAGATATGTATACAGTCTCTTCATTCAAAATCTTTCTTATGCTGCCTTTAATGGACTCATTTTAAAATTTTAATAGAGACCATTATGCTTATAAATCTTTTATAAGTCTACCTGCTTCATATTTTCACTGTATCCAAGATTTACTACCTATCATTTACCATTTGTTTGATCATTTACTCTGGGTAGGTCAGCTCAATTGTGGCAATCTTTCTCAAGGTAGGCGCCTGTCCTCATTCAAGCTATTGAGCCCTTCTCAGAAAATATTCCTTACCTTGTTGTGTGGTTTTGTTCTAGTTGTCCAAAAGAGAATCTAGGTCAACACACAAACCTGACTTAGTGCTATCACTAATACTACAAATCAAAAGAAGTAGTGTCTTGGGTGAGTTGAGGTCTCCTCACGGCTGTGAATGTTAATGTAGTGGTAGCAAGAAATGGCTCCTATCAGTCTGAATTTTGTTTTGTAAATATTTTTGAAATAAAATAGTCAATGTCGCAAGCACAAACTAAGATAAACAGTGCAAAGGCTATTATGGGCTATCTTTATTAGGATGCCCACTAGAAAAGTAATTTATATTTTGCATAGCACAGTTATTCAGTAAATATAATGGGAAAATGAAGATCATTTTTGTTTTCCTTCATCTTTAGCTGTTCTAAAACGTATAATATTGTGAATTTAACCCATGTTTAAAAGATTCTTTACTAAGTCTCACATTTCTACACAATTTTTATAAAAATATATAATGGGTGTCTCATTTTGAATTCAAGTTATATGCCAAAGGCTCTGGAAGTGCAAAGGAGAAAGAAACAGTGGGAGAGAAGATAAAAAGAAATGGAGAAGGAAAATCCAACTTATGCCTGATCTCCAGACACTTGATCTGGAGAAGAGCATTTCCTTCCAATATATAATGATTTCAGCATGAGACTCAGCATGCTCAGGAACTGCTTGTAAGAATTAATATGCTTTTGAAATTTTTTATTATAGAAAAACATAGACTTAGAAATAACTACTAATGTATCTTATTTAAAAGATGAAAGGCAAGAAAATATTTTAACACAAGTGATCTCATATACCATGATTGTATGAAACTTGCATGTACGTACCTGTGTGTGCGCAGGTGTATATAAATGCATACCTGTGAAGATCAGATGTTAAAGTTGTGTGCTTTCTTCTATCATACTCCATCCTATTTTTTGAGGCAGGTACTCCCACTGAACAATTAGTTTATTGATTGACTGAGGTAGCTGGCTAATCTGCCTTATGGAACCTTCTCACCCCGTGCTGGGTTTACAGGCACTGCCACTGAGCCTGGCTCTTTACTTTGGTTGTAAGGATCTGAAATTCGTCTTCACTGTACCTACTAATATACCTCTCTTATCCTACAGGATGTTTTATTATTTTTTACACTTTATTGTTGAGATAATAATTTTAACTCCTTCCTTTCCCTTTCTTCTAAACCCTGCTATATACCCACCCCTTCATATATGTATATTATAACAATTTTAGTATATAAATTGTTATTTGTGTAGATGTTATCAGAGCTGACTGTTTTGCACTGGACAACCTTGGGATACTCTTCCATGGGGAGAACCAGCTTTCCCAGCCCTAGCTTTCCTCAGTTGTCTATAGCTCTTTGTATAGGATTGGATCCTCAAGGGCTCCCCGATCCACTTTGACATGTTCATTGGTTTGGTCTGTGTTCAACTTACAATTGGGCAGTAATGTTTGTGACAGTAAATTGTGTAGCTTTTAATATTACTGAGAAACACAATCTCACACAACACCAAACACTCCAATCTTCTGACCCGAATACTATTCCAACTTCCTTGTCTACAATGTTTGCTGAGCCTTTGGTATGGAAGTGTTGTATATTTAGTTCATATCCCACAATCTTAAATTGGAGAATGTATCTTCTATTAAATAAATAAACAGCACACATGCAGGACTTACCCTAAAAGGCACCACATTCTGATAGCCAAAGGAAGCAGTAGGAAGAATCTGGATGCTGGGTGTTTTACTTTCGCTGTGACCTCAAGAGCATCCTTCACATATTCAGCTGCAGCTTCAGTTGATGTGTGATAATTCTGAACTTGTCAGATTTTAGATTGGACAGTCTTTTGTGTTTTATTTTCCATATATCACCGGATCTTCTAACCATGCATTTCCAACTAAGCACACATTAAAATCACTGAGAACTATAAAAATGACCATACCCAGGCCTTATCTCTAATATAAAAGTTAAGACTGACTACAAAAGGCTTTAAAAAAAAAAACCTATTGGACTAGGGAGTCAATTTCTCTCTAATCAAGGTGTGATTAAAAAACTACCATTGCTAATAGACTTTTTTAAGCTACTCCAGTTTATTACCAGAGGCCCTGTATGGTAATTGTTACTTGGTTTTATATTTCACACAGTGATTTCTTGACCGTGGAAATACAGGTACGATGGATGCTACGATAATAAACAATGTGTTCTCCCTGACACCGCTTCTCTCTGTGTATGCTCTAACATTTACCAGCATAATAGGGGTCACTTTTATTGTTGTGATATATAAACATGCTGACAAATATAAATATGAATATAAATATAAATAGTTTTAAAATGTCTTTTATCCGTAGAGAAAAGTATAATGAATAATGAGAAATTAGAAAACTAATTACATAAAGAAAAGAAGTTTTCAGGGTCAGCAAGAATATCTGAAGTTAGAATATGAGAAAAGAGTGTGCTGTATATTAAATGTAGAGTGTACAAGTAAAACACTGAGAAAATTATGAGATACTTTGTTGAATAAGAAATTATTACTTTTTCTGACAAGGTTTATGGACTATATTCACTAATAAAAATACCTAAAGTAAAAATATACATTCTAAGTTTAGTGAAACTCTCATCTGAAAAGCATTGGACTAAGAATTTTACTATTTTTTTTAAAGACAAGCATTATAATATATCTCACCCCTCTGTGTAATTATTAAAAATGTGATAGCTAGATACCTTTTCTGATCTTCCTTTTTGTCACCATTTGGTAAGGCAGTAAAGACACTTCAAAGGAAATTAAGCATAGTATTTCATACATGTGTCTTTCTTTTATTTTCCTTTTTTTGAGATTTTACTAGGAACAGACAATAAGACTTTTCCATTTGTATTTTCTGGGAAAATGCTAATAACATTAAGAGCAAAAAAAGCAGATGAAATAAAAATTTCTCTTACACCTTCAGTAAACGGAAGGTCTACCTGAGAAAAATACACAGCTATCTCAAGGCTCAAGATATAAATAAATAAATAAATAAATAAATAAATAAAACTTTTTATCATCATTTTTAAAGTTTATAGAAACTAAGATATATTTGGAAAAATTTGAGGGAGTACAATGTTTTGGGGTGTATAAGCAAACTGTGTAAAGATATGCCACTGTTTTACCTTGCCTGCCTAAAACCCATGATTGGTTTAATAGAGAGCTGAGTGGCCAACAGCTAGGTAGGAAAGGATAGACAGGACTTCCAGGGAGAGAGGATAACTCAGGGTTATGAATCTAGGCACACGGAAAAAGGCAGTGAGGTGAAGAGCAGATCAGGAATAAAGAATTGAAGAGAGATTAAAAAATGTGGCAGTATGTAGAAACTGGTTAACTTAAGTTATAAGAACATGGGACACAAACCTATGAAAACCTGATTTTCGATAAAGGAGCTAAAAGTATACAATGGAAAAAAGAGAGCATCTTCAACAAATTGTGCTGGCAAAACTGGATGTCAATCTGTACAAGAATGAAAATAGATCCATGTCTATCACCATGCACAAAACTCAAGTCCAAATGGATTAAAGACCTCAATATCAGTCCAAACACACTGAACCTGATAGAAGAGAAAGTGGGAAGTACTCTACAACACATGGGCACAGGAGACCACTTCCTACATATAACCCCAGCAGCACAGACATTAAGGGCATCATTGAATAAATGGGACCTCCTGAGACTGAGAAGCTTCTGTAAAGCAAAGGACACTGTCACTAAGACAGAAAGGCAACCCACTGACTGGGAGAAGATCTTCACCAACCCCACAACTGACAAAGGTCTGATCTCCAAAATATATAAAGAACTCAAGAAACTAGACTGTAAAAGGCTAATCAACCCAATTATAAAATGGGGCAATGTGCTGAACAGAGAATTCTCAACAGAAGAAGTTCAAATGGCCAAAAGACACTTAAGGTCATGCTCAACTTCTTTAGTGATCTGGGAAATGGAAATCAAGACAACTTTAAGATACCATCTTACACCTGTCAGAATGGCTAAAATCAAAAACACCAATGATAGCCTTTGCTGGAGAGGTTGTGGAGAAAGGGGTACACTCATCCATTGCTGGTGGGAATGCAAACTTGTGCAACCATTTTGGAAAGCAGTGTGGCGGTTTCTCAGGAAATTCAGGATCAACCTACCCCTGAACCCAGCAATACCACTCTTGGGAATATGCCCAAGAGATGCCCTATCATATAACAAAAGTATATGCTCAACTATGTTCATAGCAGCATTGTTTGTAATAGCCAGAACCTGGAAACAACCTAGATGCCCTTCAATGGAAGAATGGATGAAGAAAGTATGGAATATATACATATTAGAGTACTACTCAGCAGTAAAAAACAATGACTTCTTGAATTTTGCATACAAATGGACAGAAATAGAAAACACTATCCTGAGTGAGGTAAGCCAGACCCCAAAAGAGGACCAAGGGATGTACTCACTCATATTTGGTTTCTAGCCATAAATAAAGGACATTGAGCATATAATTCATGATCCTAGAGAAGCTAAATAAGAAGGTGAACCCAAAGAAAAACATATAGACATCCTCCTGGATATTAACCTTCATCAGGCGATAAAAGGAGACAGAGACAGAGTCCCACATTGGAGCACCAGAATACAACCCCAAGGTCCAAACCAGGAGCAGAAGGAGAGAGAGCACGAGCAAGGAACTCAGGGCTATGACGGGTGCACCCACATACTGAGACAATGGGGATGTTCTTTCGGGAACTCACCAAGGCCAGCTGGACTGCGTCTGAAAAAGCATGGGATAATACCGGACTCACTGAACACAGTGGACAATGAGGACTGCTGAGAAGTCAAAAACAATGGCACTGGGTTTTGATACTACGGCACATACTGGCTTTGTGGGAGCCTAGGCTGTTTGGATGTTCACCTTAACAGACCTGGAAGGAGGTGGGAGGTCCTTGGACTCCCCACAGGGCAGGGAACCCTGACTGCTCTTAGGGCTGATAAGAGAGGGGGAGTTGATTGGGGGAGGGGGAGGGATATGGGAGGCGGTGGCGGGGAAGAGACAGAAATCTTTAATAAATAAATAAATTAATAAAAAAACAAAAAAAACAAGCAAACAAAAAAAAATAAAGAACATGGGACAAGCCTAAGCTAAGGCAAAATTTTAATAATTAATAATAAATCTCCATGTCTTTATTTGGGAACTGGCAGTTTGAAAAGTAAGTACAACAAGAGTATATGTAATTTTGTTAAAGTAAAAGTACTATCCCTTAGTTACTCTGGTAACAACTGGAGAACCCAGCTCTGCCATGGACATTTACTTAAGGCATAGTATGTGTAAGCTATAAATCTATCAAGTTCAGTATTTGATGTTTAGTTTAAATGTTTGGTGGTTTTAAAAGGGATGAAACTAATGAACTAAGGAATGAAGTTTATTTGTGCATCACTTACTGGGTGGGTGATGTGGGATTCTCCTCTTTATACTGTATACTATTAGTTAATAAAAAAAACTGTATTAGCCTTGTGCAAGGCAGAACTTAGGTAGGCAGAGAAAACTAAATTGAATACTGGGAGAAAGAAGGCAGAGTCAGATAGAAGTCATGTAACACAGCCTTGCCAGAGACAGATGCTGGATGCAATTTTACCTGGTAAGCCACAGCCATGTGGTGATACAGAGATGAATAGAAATGGGTTATTAACATGTAAGAGTTAGCCAATAAGAAGCTAGAGCTAATGGATCAAGCAGTGATTTAATTAATACTGTTTCTGTGTGATTATTTTGGAACTGAGTAACTGGGAACAAACAAGAGGCCTCCTACAACAGGTGGGTGACCAGTCATTTAGTAAACTGACTTCAAATTTTATCTAGAACAGAAAATATCTCTGTGGCGATAACATTAGTCACTTATCCCAATCTATCCACTAATATTTTAAGATTAAAAAATGTATCAAAAATGCCAGAGCTGATACTCATATTAGATACTTCTGTGGACATGAAACTTGCCCTAAATTGCTAGCTACCCCGTGCTCCTGACAAAGATGAAATACGGGATAGTTTCTCTTATTGAACTCCAGTACCACAGAGCTTAAAATAACAAAACAGCTGTGGGGCAAGAAAGTACTGAATAAATGCATTATGCTAACAAAGTGTTTAGAATGCATTTAGAATGTACATTTTTGTACATTATGTACAATACCTTAATATTGAAGATAATGTTGCTATTCATAAACAATTTATTTTTAAAATTATAGAAAATGGCCACATACAAACTTTGTAATAATATGATAGTATGCTCTAAAGGAAATGACGGGTATCTAAAATAGTTTTTAAACAATTAGACAGGATTTGAGCATAGGAAATGAAAAGTCTGTCCTTCATGTAGCTGTATGACCAAGTTTGTCTTTCCCAAAATGAAAATTCATAAAAACAATCCTTTGTTCAACACAGATTTTTTTCTGTATTTTAATTAGAAATGCAGATGGGAAGTTTAAATTGGGCAATGGATGACAGGAGGGGAGACATTTGCTTTGGAAATGTTAAAACTAATTTCAAGCTCAAATCCGTTGAAATGAAACAAGGTCTATTTGTCACAGACTATTCAATGGCTCAAAGCCTGTTCGTTGGCTTGGATTTGGTTAAATCTAAAATTTATTTGTGGGATGAAAGGCTAGCGAAGAATAAACACTGGTAAGAGAGGCTCCAGGCTAACATGTGGATCATAAGTTTGCAAAGACTAACATGTAGAGGCTCCGGGCTAATAAGTGCATTATAAGCTTACAAAGGCCTTCCCAATCTCTCCCAAAGCCCACCTAATAATGTCACTGGTAATTTCTACATTGAAAAGACAAAACAACTTCTACTCAGTTAGTTTTGATGTTATGTGAGATATTTATGAAAACACACATATTTTTGAATGTGTGTGGCATGAAAACAATAATTATGTATTATATATGTGTGTGTATATATTGTGAGTATCCAGACATATGTACTGCCCTGACCTTGGGGTTCTGATAGGATATATCCTAAGCTGCAGGCACTAAGAGCACTTCCTGCGTACATTTAATATGTTCCCTTTTATTTATTTATTTATTTTTTTATTTTTGTGTTTTTATTGGGGTTAATCATGGGTAGGAACTGTCCCCTTCAAGGTGTGCCCCTCCCACCAAGCATGTCTATTTTAATCCTCTTGGGATGCCTTCTGGGACTTTTTCTTTTCTTTGTGGTTTTTGTAGAGCTAGCAGCAGCTTCAGGTTCCTCAGAAAATTTCCTTTTCTTCTTGGGGACAATGGGGCTTGTTGCCTCTTCTGGTTCACTGGCCATTTCCTCCTTCGGTGAGGATTTCTTCCTCTTGGGAGGACTTAAGCTAATATGTTCCCTTTTAAAAGGGTCCTGCCCACCTCCAATCTCTCTCTCTCTCTCTCTCTCTCTCTCTCTCTCTGCTCTCGCCCATCTCTGTCTCCCCTTTCTTGCCCTCTTTCTCTACCTCTCTCTTCTGCTGCTCCTGTCCCCAGATGCCAGTCTCCCCTTACCCTTCACCCATTTTTACACTCCCATTCCCCCGATTAACACCCTCATGTGAGTTCTACTGCCTGGCATCTGTCTCTTGCATGCTGCTGTTTTGTAAATCACAACACATATGCATTTCTTCACATTTTTCACTACATACAAGTAAGAGTGTATATATAATTTTATTTATAAATATATGTGCACATATTTGTGCAGGTGCTAGTGGAGCATATTAGAAACCCTAGAAATTAAGTAACAAGTGATTGTGAGTTCTTCGATGTGGGTTCTATAACCAAGCCCAAGTCCTCTGCAAGTGCTAAGCCATCATTCCAACCTCACTTTTTACAGAATTTAGCATAGGCATGAATATTGGGGTCATTAAAATTATGTACAATTTGGCGTATGCTTTCAATTTTTGGATATCATGTGATAAACCTGTCTTGATTCATGAGGTTCAAAACTGAGGATATGATAATGATATTGTTCCGCACTTACATAGCTCACATGGCTTAATGGTTGTATTTACAAAATAATTAAATAACATAGTTCAATATTCACACAATATTACTTGGAAGCTGCTGCTCCAAGATGATTCTGTTATAGTGCTGAATTTTAAATATCATAGGTGTTTAGGTTCAGACTTCACCCAGGGCTGGCATTCCTATACTCAAAGAGTCTGAAAGGTTTGGGTTCAGGCTTTATTACAGCACCTGGAATTCATATATCCAAAAATTTTAGAATGTTTGGGTTCAGGCTTTTCCCCAACCACTGGTACCCTTAAATCCAAAGAGTCTGGGATTTGTGGGTTTAGGCTTCACCTCAACCCCTGGCATCCCTATATCCAAAAAGTCTGGGATATATGGGTAGAAGTTTCACCCCAGCCACTACCCAAAGAGTCTGGGATGTTTGGGTTTAGGCTTCACCCCAGCCACTGCCTTCTATACATCAAAAGAGTCTGGCATGTTTGGGTAGAAGTTCCATTCCAAGCCTCCTCCCCTAGCAGCTGCCTCAGTTAAGGCTCCACTGCCAAGAAAGCCCACCAAACAATGATCCCTCCTCAGAGATGCTCAAGACTACTTCTTCAGGGTATTTAAATTGTACCAAGAGAACAAACACATGTTTTTTCAGGTCTTCTTTCCCCATCTCCTCTCTTGGGAACTGGAAGGCCACCAAGAAGCATTGTTACCCATCACACTGGTGTGTTTTCCAATTCAGTTTGATTTGGTCTGATTTGGATTATTGCATCAGCAGAAAAGTTTATCAGGGTGCAGATACTTTTATCTGGAGGTTTCACTAACAGGCTGTTTTTCTCGCTGGCCCAGGACCACGTGGTAAGAATACACCCTTCCTTGCATCTGCTTTCCGTCAGGCTAAATTCAGCTTCGTCTGGGCAAGTTCTGAGTTCCAAGTCATTGCCTGAGAGGCCCAGGGCCTCATTAGGGCTGTCCTGTGAAAAATGCAGCAGTGCCAGGGGCCCAACCTGACTGGGTCAAGGACCTCCCTTGTCCCTGTGAGATTCCTTTTTCAGGAGACCTTCTCTCAAGAAATTTATCACACCCCTCTGGTTTTCTGACCCAAAGTCTACCACAATGAACCATTGCTCTAGGTTATGGGTCCCAGCAAAGAGTTGCAAAATGGGTACCTACAATTTGAAGACCTAATCTCCAAGCACCCTTGGGCTGCCTTTTATAAATCCTTTTTAAATTGGGGCTATCTAAAACCATATATCCTTAATGCCTAAAAATTTTTGCCGGTGTGAAAACAAGTAAACAAACCCCCTAAATGACCATGGTTTCTGGATGCTGTACTCCCACCCTCCTCGACACCCCTCTTTCCCACTCTTTTTGCTGTTTGCTGTTTGTCTGCATTCCTGGCATGTGATCTGGTCACACTGGGATTCTTGCTACAATGAGTCCATTCACCCGTCCTCCTACTCTAAACTGTATTCTGTTTTTATTTTTCTGCTCTCTCTTACAGAATTTGCTAATCTGGCTCTTAGTAGGATCACCTGTGTGCTTGTCTGGCTTCTACAGCCTATTCCAAAATTTTTAAGTTGATCAGCTGGCACAATTTTCTAAAAAAAAGTTTTCTTCATCTGTCTGTTAAAACACACACACACACACATATATATGTATATATACATATATGTAAATAATGTGGCCACAATATGCTTGTTTTATGTCTGTGTGTGCATGTGTGTTTGTTTTAAAATCTAAAAAACTTGTAACTTCAGATTACAACAGATCTAAAAAAATTGTAAAGCACTTGCAAAGCTGCTGTTTTTGGTTGAGGTCAAAGTCACCCATTCCTCTCCTGTATAACCAGGGCACCTCTCTGTCCCATTCTTTCTGGCAGTTAATCACCCTTCCCATGGCTAGCCCCGTTCACAGGGCTGGTAATAACAATCTGTTTTTTTCTCCTAGCAAGCTGCTTTCTCATCTACCTCAAGGAAGAGATAACTGAGGTCTCCATGATGGCAGTCCAGCCAGGATGAGTGTGAGCCCACCAACTCCCCAATCTCCCCTCCCCCACGTCACCTAGAGCCTGTAGGAAGTAGTCAGACTTGAGGCAGTTCCCCATAACCCAAGAGTCTGGCATGTTTGGTTGGAAGTGTCACCCCACCTCTGGTATCCATATATCTAGAGTCTGGAATGTTTGGGTGGAAGTTCTATCTCAAGCCCTGTCCCCTGGGAGTTGCTTCAGTCCAGACTCCACCTCTGAAAAAGACTCCCAAACATTGACTCCTTCCCAGAGATGTTCAAGACCACTCTCACAGGGTATTTAAATTGTACCCCAGAGAACAAACATGTGGTTTTCCAGGTTCCTTTCCTGTCTACTCTCTAGGGGACTGTAAGGTAACCCAGAAGCATTGGCATCCATTAAGCCTAGGCTTTTCCTAATTTGATTTGATTTGGTCTTGTTTGGGTTATTGCATCGGTGAAGAGCTTTATCAGGGTACAGAAACTTTTCAATAGGTGGTAACATCATCATAAAGACACCACTGTGTGGTAGTGGTGGGTGGCTCTGATTCTTTTGCCTGATTTTTGAACCTCTTTCCACCTACTGAGTTCCCTTGTCCAGCCTTGTTATGAGGGTTTGTTTCTTTTCCCAATGAAACTTGTTATGCCATGTTCAGTTGATATCCCTGGGAGACCTGCTCATTTCTGAAGGGAAAGTGGATGTGGGTGAGAGAGGCAGTGGCGGTGACTGGGAGGAGGGGAGGTAGGAAATACTGTGTTGTATGAAAGGAAAAGAAAAAAGAAAAACAAAGCAACAACCAACCAACAAATAAAACACCACTGTGCTTTAACATTGTCTATATTATGACAGAAACTGGTCCGAAGTGAAATTACACTCTACCTTGTTAACCAGAAAATCAGAGCCTTGAAAAACTGCAATTCCATATTTTCTCCCTGTGTTTTACAACAGTGCTCAGAGCTCCTACTTTCTTTAACTCAGGAAAAGACAATCACACAGGCGAACAACAGATCAAGAGGAATACTTTGCTGAAAGCAGAGGCTTGTATTAATTACTTTCTGTTTCTTAATTCCTGCTGAGTAATTTGACTAAACTGTTCCTATTATTTCAACTGACATATTGCTGGGATCCTGCTGTAACTGTGTTCGGGTCCTGAAACAGGGAAGAGCGATCTGTGGAAAGAAAATTCTGACCAACAGTTGAGTTTCACATTTGTGGCAGCCCTGAGTAGATTGAGTCATCCTTATTTACACTTCAAAGACAAACATGTTTTTCTCACTCCACCACAGCTCAGCACTAACCTATGGCAAAAACAAGCAGTTTTTTTTTTTTTTTTAACTTTTAAGTTAAAACAATATTAAGCCAAAGCAACCCTCATGATTCTGCTAGTTTAGCTAAATATAGAACCAGGGACATCCTGTCCATACAAACCTATAAAGGTGGTGATAATAGGCACATTTTCTCAAGAACAACAATATTGCTCAAAACTTAACAAAGCGTATTTATAGAAATAGGAGTGAGTTAGCATAAGCTGCTTCTATATAATTAGCTTGGATTTCTCTAACCCTTGCCATGCTCCACAAAAGGATTCTGCACATCAAAGCCTGTCTATAATGGGGAAGTTTGATATGGCACTCTGTTTCCATCACGCCGCACCATCCTTGATGCTCTTTCCCGGAATTGGGAGGCACTGTTAATGTCCTCTGTGCTGCTTCCTTATATATTCCATTAACTTTTATTGCCTCCTAGCTTGTCAGCACTGAATCAAAAATGTTTCCAGGGTCTGGGGTAATAGCTGGTATTTCCAGAAAAGAAGCTTGAGAAGCATCAGGTTCCCAAAGCATTTTAGGAGGAAATATGTTTTTTTTTTTTTTTAAAAAAAAATGGGGTTTCTGGGAATGACTACATCTATGCCGTGCATGACTGGCAAAGTGAAACTAAAAACTGCCAAGACAATCATCAGCATTATGAGAGAGAAGTAAGGGTGCAGGTAGTGCAATCCAAACGGTATTTTGTGCTGTCCCAAGGTCCACTGGCTCTTGCTGAGTGAGAGATCATCTCCATGCATCTTGGCTCTTAGAGACTCATTGGACAAGAATTCATGTGCTGAACCAAAAGTAGGCCACATGACTCCCAACACTACATCAACTTTCCCTTCTATATCTCCCTCTCTTTTCTCTTTTTTCCCCCACCCATTCCTCCTTCTTTTATCTAAATTCTCATCATGACAGGTTATATACTCAATGTACATCACAGGCACAACAATTATTCTTTTTTTAGCCCTTTGAAGGTACTTTTACCATTTTCCTGAATCAAATGCTACAAGAATAAATACATGTGCTTCAAGAATAAATTTAAATAAAAAATGATGTTAAAGGCTTATTCTCTTTCCCTTTTTCTTTCTTTTCTTTTTTCCTTTGGTTTTTTGAGACAGGGTTTCTCTGTAGCTATGGAGCCTGTCCCAGAACTTGCTCTGTAGACCAAGCTAGTCTCGAACTCACAGAGATCCACCTGTCGCTGCCTCCTGAGTGGTGGGATTAAAGGTGTGCGTGCACAACCCAGCCAAGAAACCTCCTGAAACTGAAAAGCTTCTGTAAAGCAAAGGACACAGTCACAAGGCAAAACAACAACCTACCGAATGTGAAAAGATCTTCACTAACCCCATATCAGACAGAAGTCTGATTTCCAAAATATACAAAGAACTCCAGAAATTGGTCATTAAAAGAACACATACTCCAATAAAAAAAAATGGAGTACAGACCTAAACAGAGAACTCTCAACAGAGAAATCTGAAATGACTGAAAGACATTTAAGGAAATGTTCAACATCCTTAGTCATCAGAGAAATGCAAATCAAAACAACTCTGAGATTCCATCTTACACCAATGTGTAAGAATGGCCAAGCTCAAAAACACTGATGACAACTTATGCTGGAGAGGATGTGGGGTAAAGGAAACACTCCTGCATTTCTGGTGGGAATGCAAGCTGGTACAGCCACTTTGGATTTCAGTGTGGTGAAATTAAGAAATAACCTTCCAAAAGACCCAGTACTTTGGGGTATATATCCAAGAGATGCTCAATTATGCCACAAAGACATGTGCTCAACTATGTTTATAGTAGCATTATTTGTATAGCCAGAAACTGGAAACAACCTAAATGCCCCTCGACCTAGGAAGGAAAATGTGGTACATTTACACAATGGAGTACTATACAGCAGAAAAAGATAATGACATCTTGAATTTTGCAGGAAAATGGATGGAGCTAGAAAACATTATTTTGAGTGAGGTAACCCAGAGCCAGAAAGACAATTATCACATGTACTCACTCATAAGCGGTTTTTAAACATAAAGCAAAAAAAAAAAAAAAAAACAAAAAAAAAAACCAAGCCTACAAAACACAATTCCAGAGAACTTAGACAACAACAAGGACACCAAGATAGACTTACATAGCTCTAATCTACATGGGAAGTAGAAAAAGACAAGATCTTCTGAGTAAATTGGGCGCATGGGGACCTTGGGGAAGGGTTGAAGAGGGGAGGGGAGAGGCAAAAAGGGGAGCAGAGAAAAATGTAGTGCTCAATAAAAATCAATTTAAAAAGCTTATAAACTTAATACAAACATTAATTATATAAATGTTATTCTTAATTTGTGCATATTAATAATTTTTAGCGAAGGTTTTTTAGCTAGGTTATATCAACTACTGATTATATCCCAATATTTCTTTCATTAAATTTGAGAAATTAACTTCTCTATTGTCCTGTTATCTCAAAGTATTTTTTATATTGATGAGTTTACTATCATTTATATTCTGTTATGAAAGAATTATTATCTTATGTATAAAATTATTCTAAAATTGAAAACCAATTGAGGATCATATATGTTTCTTCCCAATGACTTCGTGTTCAATTCAAAAATATAGTTGACCAGAAATGCTCACTTACAGATCTAGTCAGATCTCTGCATCTCCCTCTGATAAAAACCCAGGTACCTTCTTGTCAGTTTCATGTTTTGATTATTTTCCCAGTTTTTAGTTCTCACTTTAAAGTGATTTTCTAAGAAAACGTACGTAGAGGTAATTTTCTGAGCCTTACCAATAGATATCCTCATTTTCTCAAAATTGATTGATAAATTGGCTAGACTTACAGCTCTAAGTTTGAATTGATTGTCAACAAACACTTTATAGGCAAAGCCAGGTTTGTAGTATCATCCTTACTAATTGCTGAGAATTCTGATTTCGGTTTTAACCTCCATGTATGCCATGTGTACTGGCTGGTTTTGTGTCTTAACTTGATACAAGCTAGAGTTATCAGAAGAAGGAGCCTCAGTTGAGGAAATGCCTTGAAGAGATCCAGCTCTAAGGCATTTTCTCATTCCACGATCAATGTGGGAGGGCCCAGCAATGGTGGGGAGTGACTGCTGGTCATAAGTTCTATAGGAAACCAGGCTGAGTGAGCCAAAGAGAGCAAGTCAGTAAGCATCACTCCTCCATGGCCTTTGCACCAGCTCCTGCCTCCAAGTTCCTGCCCCGTTTAAGTTCCCATCCTGACTTGCTTCAGTGATGAACAACAACGCTAAAGTATAAGCCTAACAGGTGTTTTCCTCTACAATTTGTCTTTGATCGTGGTGTTCTCTTACAAACAGAAATCCTAATTAAGATACCATGTTACTTCATATTGTATGTTGTAATATATGTCAATGCAAGTCCAATAATTTTTGTCTTTTGTCAATGTAATTTTTATTGGCAGTGTTTCAGAAAGACTGGAAAATGCATTAGATTGCTACCATATTATCACTCTCCACTCTCTAGCACTAAGGATATAAGAACAGTATTACTCTGAGCAGTCAAGGTACCTTTGGCATTAAAAGTCTTCATGTTGTTGAATAAAACAACCCAAACAATCAATTTAGCTTAAATGTGTTCCACCTTGTAAAACATCGGGTCATTGACCTTAACATTGTCAGTGAGATTTCTCTATGAAGCTCAGCTGATTGGCTGTCCAGTAGACAGCTCATGTGGAGTAATGTACTAACCACTTTAGCAGAACCTGTGAGAGGAATGACCCTGAGTGCACTGAGGAGAGTACAGACACTTAGGACTGGGAGGAAGAGCAATACAGTATGGAAAGCCTGTGAGGGATGTGGTTAGGGAAGTCTCTCAGCATAGCACCTGGCCATTGTTGGCTTTGTGCTTAACTGTTTAAAGACCTGTGGGAAATACGGAAACTTTTCTTATCTGAGTCATAGCATTCATCCTAGATCTGTCATTCAAAAGACTGCCATTATTTCTCTGTCCTTAACATGATAATTGTACCCTAAATATTGAATTTCATATAATTATCAAAAACAGATCTTGAAATTGATACTTGAAACAGACCTATTATTATTATTATTATTAAAAAAATACATTTTTCTAAGCCAAGTTTAAAATTTTCTCATGATTTAGCCCATATTATACATTCAGGATACAAATGAAAAATGTAACTATCTTAGAGTCTTTTACTTTTTAAAGCGATATATTTACAAATAGTTCGGATGCATTTTGATCATATTCACCTCTCCCCCAGTACTCTAAATCAACACTTTCTACTCTTACCTCCTTACCCACCAAATATTTTCTTCACTTCTTCCTCTTCTACTTTCTCCTCCTCTTTATCCTTCTTCTGTCACCTCACTTTCCTTTACTAAACACAGAAAAGTTCTTCCTTACCACAGCCTACCCCTTCTGACAGCTTTGTTCTTTTCTTTGCATCTCATTTTCTGTCTATAAAGTTTAGATTGCAGGTCATATAGAAGAAAAATAATTTTCAGTTCAATTATGTTTTCAAATTTTAGTAATTATTTGTCTGTTTTGAGATAGGGCTTCTCTATCAAGCATTGGCTGTCCTGAAATGGTAATTTTTAAAGTATTTAGTAACAAAAAACATAAAGTTACCACAGCTTGACAATTATCTATAGATTTTAGATGCTTTTTAATGTTCCCATTACTTTAAATTAAATCACCTTAAATAATGCTATGTTGAAAAGCATATAATATAAAGCACATATATTCCTAGATACACACATATATGGAAGCACTATGTATTTAAACAATGAGAGAGAAGTCCCTTAAGGTTATAACTTTTTGCAAAAATAAGTATGCGTTTTATAAAATAAATTCTAACTTTCACTGATAATTTATGTGTCAGGAACTGTACAGGGCTCTGAATTTGTGTAGGCACAGTTGTTCATGTAATCCAAAGAATTTCGATTTAGTGATTTGTGAAGCCATTTTTGGTTACATAGTGAGAGGAGAAGGGCCATCATGCTGGCATTTAACATGTTGAGACCAGGGACACTCCCAAACATCCTCTAAAGCCTCAAGGGATCCTCCTCCATCAATGAATGTATGCTGAAGTGGGACAACTTCAGTGCAGTACTAGGAATAGATAATTCTGACCAGCATCAGTGCTACTTTCACCCTATAATAAGGAAAACACAGTTTAAAGAACCCTTCTCAAAGTGTTCAAGTTAGAAAGAAACAAGTTGGGACTCAGATTGATTGTGTCCAGTCCTTCTCATTAAGGGTTTACAATAGATCCTGTGGCTCTAATTCTTATCAGACAGGTTCACTATTAAGTATGGAGAATCAATAGATAATGTGGTTAAGTCTCAACATTTATGCCCATTTTAGAGTTTTCCCTACCAACGAAGGAAATTTAAGTCTCAAAAAAGAGAGCAAAGAGCTGAATTGTTGATAAATAAACACAAGTCTGAATTTAAGTTTCTGTTCCCTTCTCTTTCACAGGGATGGAGAACTTACTTTGAGGAGAGCTAATAAGAACGGAAAGTTCCCTTCGAGGAGTTGTGCATACCTCAGAAGAAATACGTCATGATGTATTCTCTCTACAAAGAATACAATCTTAAACTGTCAAAACCCTAAACTCCTCTACATATATTACATATAAATGCCATCTTTTACAAGCCTCTTTCCATTTTTTTTCTCCTAAATTAGCTTAGTGGGCCATGGTATTACAGTATTTTGATCCAGCATGTGAAAAATGTGACAGGTAATTTCTCTACTCCTTCCTGCCTGTAGTTAAATCTGACTGAAGATATGGAAAACAACTTTTATGACTTAGATGGTAAAAATAAATGTTCTGTAAGCCATCCAGAGCTAGGTTCTGGACAGCTAGCATAAAATACTGCATAGTAAATTTATATATGCCAATAAATAATTTTTAAAACTAGAGAGATTTCATACTAATGTACACTATAACATTTTTCTAAAACAAATTGATAATGTTTATAATAATCTCAATGTACCTGTCATGTTGCTGGAGGCCATGTTCTGCAACATTTTTCAATGCTCTTTCTGGACATGTTCAAAAGATAAATAGCTTTAAAAACTAAGGTTTGCTAATTTAAAATTATGCATATTTTAAAGAAATAGCGACATACAAACAATGTCATGGAAACAATATTCTTTCCCTATACTGTATAAAGAAATGTCTTCATAAGAGCCTACAGTTACAAGTTACATAAAATTCTCTCCAAGATGGTATAATTTAGCTTCATTTATTTTATTATGGCCATGATGAAATCTAAACTATGATAAGCAAACCAGCATCTGGAACCACAGCAAATTGGGATTCTATTTTCTATGGTTGATGTGCACAGTGCAATATTATACAACAATGTAATTAGACAATCACCCAGATTAAGGAATCCAGATGACTGGGGCATAAGTAGAACATAAACTTGCATAATATGCAAACTAGCAGTGCGTGGATATTGTATCAGAGCCTCCTAAATTAAATAAAAGTAAATCTATTGAAAAGCAAGTTGAAAATTTGACATCAAGTGTTGTGAATGTATACTAAGAGTATGAAAAAGTATTTCAGAAGCAATAAATGCTCTATATGATACTGATCTGCTCATTTGAACTTATAATAATGGAACAATAGCAACATTATCAAATAAGAGCTTACAAACTATTCATATAATATTGTATGTTATGTCTCAAAAAAGGCACTGAAGATTTCACTACCAATATCATAATTTGATTTTATGGGAGTAAATCATGTTAAAATGATCAAGATGAGATTTCAAAAAGTTTTTTCATACAATGACTAAGATTTTATAGAAATGGGATCTTTTGAACTCTAAGGCAGGCATAAGGAATTCCTAATGAAGATTGGAATTATCCACTTAGTGATGTCCCTAGAAATACCTTATTGAAGCTGAAAAAGCAACTTTTGCAAGAACCCACATTTAGTTCCGGGTACCCACCTGGTAGCTCTCAACCCCCTGGAAATTCAGTTTCAGAAGATGTGATGCCCCTTTCTTGCTTCCACTGGTACTACATGCACATAGTACATGGAAGTACATACATGCAGGAAAACATACAGATAAAATGAACATAAATATATATTTTGTAAGGGAGAGAAATTCTTTGTCAATGAACAGTGCCTTGCTCTTTGCAATTTGTTTATGTTGACGCTTTGGTACTTTAATGAGAGTATAATTCCTTGAGCTCTGTGGATTATATAAAGGATTTATCTGTTCTAAAATTATAGTTTAGTCTTTTGCACAGTTTGTACTCAGTTAACCTTAATCAATAGTAATTATTATTTTTTAAACAAAGAAAGAGTAAGCTGCTTTCATGGTACCATAACACATAGGGTGATTTCTATTGTTTCCTTCTCTGAAACTTTTTCCACAAATATAACTTATCTCATATTTCTGGAAAAGCTCTGAGCCTATAAGTCTGATACTTCTCTTATCTTCTAGGTTAAATAATTTGAGTTGATTGCAAAAACTTAGGCTATTTCCAAGGTTATTAGTTTCTCTCTACAAACTGATGGTACATCCATGCTTCTAAAGGCAGCACTTATATATCTCCCTGAACTGGAGAAACTACTGAAGACAACACTTATGTATCTCATTGACCACACAGAAGTAGAGCTGGTGCCTCCCTAGAGCCTCCAGTTCTCCTGGTCTGTTTGGCTTCTAAAGAGACATCAAGGGTGCAGGCTTTGTGAGTGAGGCATTAGGGAGGTGGGGAGGTGGAGGATTTGGGACAAGATGGGGTAGGGAAAACTTTGGTTGTATGTTGAATTAATTTTATTTTCAATAAGAAAGGGCTAAATATTGGAAAATATTTAAAAAACACTATCTCATGGCACCCAATTAAAATACAGTTTAGATGAGAAAAAGGCCATTTGCTATTAAGAAAAAAGTCTAAAACATAAAAACAAACAACTTTTAAAAGAAAATGTACATCTGAAATTCTCTGCATCTTAAGGAGCATTCTGAAAAATTCCACGACATGGAAAGACTTTCAAAGGCCTCATTGTCTTCATTCCAAATGTTTTGTAAGCAAGCTATCTTCCATTCTGTCATCAGAGTAAATGCGATTTCAATCATAAATTATTACATTAAGTATAAATTGAGTGTCTATTCAGATAAATTTCTTTTATATGTGAAAACACAAATATAATTCAGCAATAAAACAAATGAAACCATAATGTCACAGAAAGGGTTTGGATTGGGAATCTATCACCACATTAAGCCATCAACTAACCTACCAAAGTGGAAGCGGCATTCTCCTCCTAAAAAGAAAAATTTCAGAGAATGATGGAGTGTACTGTGGTGTGAGTCTATTTTTCTGTTGCTTTACAGGTTAATCATAGTATGGAAAAAGCAGGTGCTGTTTTGAAGGGGTGGCAGGCCCAATAGATGAAGGCATTAATCACGTCTGCTATTTCCTAACAACCTGTACACTTGTCGCTATACACAAACACATACCTTTATACAGTTTTAATGGCGAATAGCTGTAATTTTAGAATTATGCCCTTGAAATCATTAACTCTGATTTATATACACTTTAGCACCAATTCATTTCATTGTGCCTCTTCTCCCACCCTCCTGAGCAGTGGGATGACCTTGTTGAAGGAGCTCTCTGCCCATATCCCTCACAGCAGTTTCAAACAGCAGAGTGGAACTTTCATAAGGCAATCTCTTGACACCTGTCAAGCTGCTTGTCACACATTTTGTATTTTCCTGCTTCAACACATCAGATGTTTCAAAGCTTCTTGTGGTTCACTTTCAAAATGTGAGTATGCAGAAAGATGTATGTCTTAATTACAGATGCTTTCCCAATGCCATTATTAAGTTAATTATAGATTCATAATTTGTTATGGTTTGCAAACAAAAATCTACACCATATCATTTATGTTTTTGCACTGGGAAGAAGTATTAAACTACCATTCAATACTAACAAATACATTTTGGAAAACAGATTTAACATAGGATATCCTTACAAAACATTCAAGTAAGTAAGTTGAGATTGAATATGCTAATATATAATCATGTGAAAAAATAGATTAGCAAAGATTTGTCAAAATGTAAGTAGGTGGCTTTGAGTTACACATTGATAGAACAGTACAGGCAAACCCAGTATCCAACAGAATAGGTATACTGAGTATGGTTTTATAGAGAGCAGGTGGATGGATAGATAGATAGATAGATAGATAGATAGATAGATAGATAGATAGTAGGTAGATGGATGGATAGATAGATGGATAGATAATAGATGGATAGATAGATAGATAGATAGATAGATAGATAGATAGATAGATAGATAGACAGACATATATTGAACTATCATGTTTTAAAATAAAAGTAAACACTTTTGAGTAATATATGCATGTGATCAAAATTGGATGAAAGAAAACAGATGTGGGGGAAGTGAAGAATGGAATGAAGGAAAGGGAGGAAGTCGGGATGAAAGGGGAAATCAAAGTATGTAAATACATAGTAACTTTGGATAAAATAGAAATAACAATGAGATTCATTCCCTAATTTCACAAATCCATTCACTGAACAAAAATAGAACTACTTAAATTTTGTTATATTTTGCTTATACAGTGATACATATCTATCTTCTATCATGATATATAACTTAAAATATTGTCACTATGGATCTAATATAAAAAGACTAAAGTACAGAAGTAGAGTTGTTACCTAGCATTCTTTAATTTCTTTCTTTAGTTTTGGTTTAGACCATAATTTTCACATTAAAATTCAAGCATGAAAATTCTAATATCAAGAGCATCCAAAGATGTTTCTTGCTTCTAAATATTTAGCATAAATATCCACACCATCATGATGTCTATGCTGTTCATACATGCCCTACTGCAGTATCTGGTCAAGGCCTTTCTAATTCATGACTTTATTTCACGTTTTGCTAAAGGAATCCTTCCTTTCCCTCAGTCTTTCCAAATACTGTTTCCTTATCTGAAGATTCTTCATTTTAAAGAAACAATTTAGTTCTGAACTTAATATTTTGAAAAAGTTTTAATTGCTTGAAGTTATAATGTACTAGAATAAAGAGTTTAAAACCTTCACATCACTAGGCCACATCTTTAAATGGTCAACAAAGTCAACATCCAGCTGATTCAATGAAATTGTCATTTATAGGAAACTACATACAACTGGAGATAATTGGTTAAGCAAAATTAAACCATTCTCAGAAAGACAAATAGCTTATGATGTTTATTCTCACTTACTGTTCCAAGATTTTATGAAAATCTATAAAACCATGTATGTACCTGTGACACAACAATAAAAGTTAAAATGTCTAGAATTAAAAGGACTAATGGGAAAGGAGAGTCAGAAAACTGAGAGTAACTTGAACAAAGAAAATGTCTAGATGAATAAAAATAAATCCATGTTGTAAACTACCACATAAGCTGAATAAATGCAAGAAAAATTTAAAATATATAAATTAATCCTGAAAAAGAAAAAAAATGACTTTTCATCAATTGACTCAAGTCTTCACATTTCATAGAATCAATTCTCTGGCTGGGAACCTGAAGCATCTAGAAGTTTAATTCACTGATACTCATCTCTCTGCACATGCTGACATGTTAGGCTCTGGAATCTAGGCTTTCAATATTTCTTTCATATTTGAGATTATAATATAGTTCCAGTATTTACCTCTTCATTTTTCTTCCATCAAGCTCTCATATTCCACTCCTTGTTCTTCTTCCAGGTTCTGTATAGTTGTATGTCTTTTCCTAAATACATAACTATACCTGTTCAGTATGTATAATGTTATTTGTTTATACGTTCTGGGGACTGATTATTTGTTATTAGATAGTCTTCTCTAAGGAAGAGTATGTCACCTACACTCAGCATTCCTTTGGTGCCTGTAAAGTTCATTGCTAATTTGGTTAGTCCCAGAGGGAAATTATATGCTCTTTAAAAAAATGTTTCCATACTTTTTAACATTAAATCAGCACAGACAGAGTGTTCCTCCAGAGTCAAATATTTTTATATACCAGAATCTAGTTTCCTGTGATTTAGTTCTTCAGCATTCCTAAGGATGTGGCCCTCTCTTCCATAATCACCCTCCACATAGAGTCTTTTCTGCTACTGTATGATTCAAATCCCAAGCGTGGGTATCACTTATTTCCATGGGAGCATGGAGTGGGTTATATGTTATGACCAGAGTACAAAGTGGGAAATACATATAGCATGCCCTGGATCATTTGAGACAGAGCCTGGGTGTGTTGAAAAAAAAAAAAAAAGCAGACAAGAGATTAAGAATAGATGCATGGGCAGGAGTCCCCTCTTGTGTTACTTATTCCTTAATAAAGGATAAGAAGGAATTTGAAAATATCTCATTTCAGTGTCATCTCCTGAATTATGTTCAGTGGATATTTCCCAAGGCTGAAAAAATATTTTAAAAACATATTTTTTTCAGTTTGATATCTGCATGTAAATATCGAGTACTTAACCATATAACAAATAGTCCTCTATGGTGCCTTCTATGAAGAAGGTGGCAAGACCAAGTCTTCATCAGAAAATAAACAGAAAATGGCAACTTTGCAGTTCAGATTCAACTAAACATAATATAAGGTGAACAGAATTGGAGGAGTGCAAAGTAAAAACTAAAGAAAAATTGTAGAGGCATACTAAGAATAAATATTCGGGACAAAATGGAATTGAACTAATGAGGTCAGAGAGGGAAAGTGAGAAAGGAAACTAAAGAAAAGATATAACCCATAAAACATGAGATTATAGCAGAGTGGCTACAGCTATCCATACTGGGCAGGCAATAGGGAGAAGAAGACTGTTGTTAATTTATTACTTAGTTAACTTATTTATAGACAGGATCTCCCTAGTTAGTGGAGTCTTGACAAGAATTTGCAAGTATCAGACTGCTAAATGCCAGGATTACAATTTTGCACCAACAGAATAGACTTACACTTGACTCTTGTTTATTTAGTGAGGTGTGTGTGTGTGTGTGTGTGTGTGTACATGAATGTATGTGCATACACTGCTGTGAGTACCCATGGTTGTGGGGGTCAGGGGTCATTTTCAGGTATAAGCCTCAAACTCATTTTCACATTATTTTTGAGAAAGTTTCTCACTCTGGAATTTTCTGGTTTGGAGGGTTCAGCCTTTAGCTCCAGTGATTTACTTGTTTCTGCTCTCCAGATTTCCAGATCTGGGATTACAGACTTGTATTGGCAAACAAGTTTTTGCATTGTTGGTTAGAATAAGAATTCTGGTCAAGATGCTTGCATGGCAAGCACTTTACCCACTAGGCCATCTCCCCAAACCAGGGTAAACTTAAAAAAAAAAAAAACTCTTTTTTATTCCTTGAGAACTTCATTACATATATAATGAGTTTTGATCAAATGCATCCATCATCAGGTCCCCTCCAGTTCCTTCTTTTGTCATCATCTCCCATTCTTAAGCCTGACGTAACTTGCTCTTTCATTTTCAAAACAAGCAAATGTGTCTGGAGTTTAAGACACTGGCTGCTCTTCCAGGAGACACTGATTTGATAATGGTGTCTCACAACTGTCTGTAATTCCAGTTATGGGAATTAATGCCCTCTCCTTGTCTCTGAGGGAACCAGACATACATTATTCAAAATACCAATACACATAAAATAATATTTTTTAAAAATTAAAAGACCAAGCACATAATCCAGTCCACTTAGAGTTTCCTATACATGCATGGATGTATCTACAATAGATGGGTTAAAAATTAATTCCTTCAGCTAATTTATTCAATTTAAAAATTATAACAAGTCACATTTTTGTTTACAAAGAATAATAAATCCAAATTTCAGGATTCAGTAATCAGTGCTTCCCTAAAAAGAAATGAATCACTCATTTTTCTTATTAATCAATCATAAGAAACTGGGCCACACAAACAAGTAGACTCACCACCCAGTATTATGTTTATATCAGAACAGCTGGTCTTACTTTGATTGTGTGAATTCTCTAAAATCATGAAGGGGTAGGAGTCTTCAAGTCATTGGTAGCCAATCGGCCACCTGACCTTGGAAGGTGGCTATTACACAGAGACAAACTAACCTCAGTTTAACTCCAAAATTTTGGCAGAGCATGTCTCTCAACATCAATACCAATGTATTCTTTGCTGGGCAGTGTTGACACACGCCTTTAATCCCAGCACTCAGTAGGCAGAGACAAGCGGATCTCTATGTGTTTAAGGCCAACCTGGTCTTGAAGAGCTAATTCCAGTACAGGCTCCAGAGCAACATAAAAACCCTGTCTTTAAAAAATATACCTAAATAAATAAATAACTTGACACAAGCTAGAGTCATTTGAGAAGACTGAAGGAGCCTTAATTGAGAAAATGACCCCAGCAGATTGGCCTGTAGTGAATTTTTTTGATTGATCATTTGGAAGGTTGTGCTCACTGTCAGCAGTGTCAACTCTGGGCGGTAGGCCTGGGTGCTCAAAAGGGCAGAATAAGCAAGCCAGCAGCATTCCTCCATTGATTCTGCTTCAGTTACTATTTTCAGGTTCCCAACAGGCTTTGTTCCTGGTGTACCTTCCCTCAGTGATGGACAATGAGCTACAAAATGGAATAAACCTTTTGTCCCCAAGTTGTTTATGTAGTTCTCTTTTATCATAGCAACAGACGCCCTAAAACAGTACAGTACCTGGGAGGTTTTGCTTCTGAATGTTCATAATGTTAGCTAAAGCATTGCCTGCTCAAGTGCATTATAGCTATTGACTAAAGTAGTGCATCGAAAACACGTCTTCTACCTTACTCTAAGTGATTTCCAGCTCACTTAAATTACATAATACAATATAAATGTATACAGTTTTGCATTGTACTTAGGAATATTGAGAGGAATATATATATATATATGTGTGTGTGTATACATATATACAACTTTTGGATATATGTATATATAAAACAATGATACAGATAAATCTTTAAAATATACTTGTGATTCACTGTTGAATGTTCAAAAGCAGGTCCCAATGTTGATGGGCTTGAATTTATCTCCCATAATTAGAATTTTTCTCAAAATAGTAAGTATTGTAAAATTTATAATCTCAGATAAGGATTGAAAATAAATAAAAATAAAGCAATTATGAAGATATTTAAAGATGGAAAGTTATTGATCTTCAACTCATTAGTACAATTTATCTCTTTTTGTCTATTTCTTGATGCTACCTAAACAGTCCACTCTATGGAATTTCAGTGCTCTTCACTGATAAGAGAAAATTGGGTCAGAATAATTTCAAGTCTAAAACTACTGAAAAAAGATTGCAGAAATCAAAATGCTTTCCAAATACTTTGTTCTCTTTCAGCAGAATTCTCTCTATTCATTTAAAATCACAGAGACAGACGCACCAGGAAAGGAGTCCAAAGACAACTGCTGTCTCCTGAGACTGACACAGACATAAGAACTTCCACAGGGGAGCTGCAGAAATCTCTATAAACCAAGCAGCCTCGACTTTCAACTGATATTTTTGAACACTTACGAGATTTCATAAATGTCATTTCCTTTGTAGTTTTTACAAAAACATTTGCTTATCAGGGTAAAAAGACACAAAACTGTAAGTTCTGTGAAATAGACTTGGAAAATGTGCAATTAAAGAATAGTTAAAAGTTCATTTTAAGCCAGCCTGGTCTACAGAGTGAGCTCCAGGACAGCCATGTCTACACACAGAAACTCTGTCTCAAGAAAGAAAGAAATATATAGATTAAAAGCAAGCAAACGAAAAACTATGCCAAAGTTGCAGCAGGATGGACAAGTCTACTAACTCGTACCGTGGTCATCAGAGCTGCTGAACCCAGATACAGACTCCCCTCGGAAGTGGTTTATTGGGACGTATGGAGAGCAAAACAGCTTTTCAGATTTTAGTTTGATGGTTAACAATTGTCTTAATTGTTTTTCTAAATGTCTTGAGTTCTAAAAATATTTACTTCATGGAAATGTGCCATTAATACAGAAATCAGACAAGATGAACATGTTCATTTCCACTTTCACAGAAATTAGCTTAGAAATGAAATTAGGAAACATGCAAGGGATGATGACAGTATCTAAAGCTGTGACCCTCACAGTCACTGTGAGCCTCGGGTGCACGCACGGTCACTGTGAGCCTCGGGCCAAGCACGGTCACTGTGAGCCTCGGGTCATGCACAGTCACTGAGGAATGGGATGACCAGTAGAACCATTATGACATCTTTATTTTCAAAATTTAGATAGAAGATACATCATTGTTTGATTTTAGCATGTTTTCTATTTTCTTTTACTGGAGTTTGACTGAATTAGCATACCACCCTTTAGCCTTTCCTGCTTTCCCCTCCCATTAATATGGCCCCTTCTCAACCCCCTTGTGCTTTTACATTGCATTCGTATACATAAATGGACTTTTATATTTGTAAATATAAGATGCTCAAAAGAGAGAAATCATGATATTTGTCCTTCTATAACCAAATAATTTCATTTAATATAATATCAAGTTGTATCTTGTTACATAATTGTATTCATCTTTATTGTGAACAAAACTACCCTGAATACATATCAATCATCTATCTACACGCTATCTACTTGTTTATACATCTATCATCTATATAGCCATCTATAATCACATTTGCTTTATCCATTCATTTGCTGGTGAAATCCAGACTGATCAATACCTCAACTCTTGGTGGAAATGCTATAATAACGAGAATGTTATCTTGCAGTGTGTTGGCTTAGAGACTTTCAGGTTCATACGCAGAAGTGATGTGGCGGAGTCATATCTAGTTCAACAGTTAGTTTTGTTTATTTTCAGAACTTTTCTATTGATTTAGGGTATCTGGAGCCATTTCTATTCCCAATGGCAGTGTTTAAGGACTGGCTTTCCCCCACATTTTCAGCAGCATTTCTTAAGAACAGCTCATTTTATTTTCAATTTCTTTTTTTACAGAGTTTTACACTTTATATTGTAGAATTCTTCCATTTTTTGGATATGTTTATTCATAGGTAATTTTGAAGACGTTCTGAAGAGAATTGCTTTCTTCATTTCGTCCGTCATGTGTTATTGTTATATAGAAAAGCTACTGATTTTCATTTGTTGATTTTTCATTCTCTTACTTTGCTGAAAGTGTTTTCCAGCAGTGGTTGTCTTTAAGCCTCTATTGTAGAGGATAATATAATCAACAAATATGGATAATTTAAAGTCTTCCTTTACTACTTGTACCAATCACATGAAATGTATTCTGGGGAAGTTAGTATTAAGTCATTGACTTCATTTTATAATGGGACATAGCATTAAAGAAAATGTTAATAACAATTCATACCAAAATAAAGATCATACCTTCATATTATCCAGTGATGTTTACCTTTGGAAATGGCCAAAATGAGTCATTTACAATGTTTTGTAAATGTAAGTATACAAAATGAATCAAGCATCACATTATCATGTTGGAGTATAGAGATAGTGAGAAACGGAGACTATTACCTTATAGTTTAGCTAGAAACTTTTAATAAAGAGTACAAGTGGCCAGGTGGTGGTAAATCATTCCTTAAGACTCAGAACTTGGGAGGCAAAGGCTGGTAGATCTCCAAGTTTGAGGCCAGTGTGCTCTATGGAGGGAGTTCCAGGATAGCTAGGACTACAAAGAAAAATCCTGTCATGAAAAGACAATAAAAGGAAAGAAAAAAAAAAAGAAATAGTGCAAGGATATGTGATTGATACAGGCTGGAGATCTTGTGACTGGATGTTGTGTTAATAGATTTGACCTTTAAATAAATAGGTGATCTCTATTAAGTTACTTAACTACTCTAGGATAGGTTTTACCAAATTTAAAGAAAGCAGTGTTATTACCAAATTCTTTATAGGTGTTAGCTGAAATACAAGAAATAAATATGGTAACATGTTTAAAGGGATTAGAAGACAACAATATCTGGTACATATTTTATAATGAGTGTTTTAGAAATATAATTTCCCTTGTTACTATTTTGACTCTCTTAATGAGTTCTTCATAGTACCTCTTCTTAGCCAATAGGATTAGCCCCTCGTTTTATGGGTTAATTAATTAGAAGCTGGATCAAATAATAGAAAACCATGTGTAAACGTTGTATTTTAAAGACTGTGAGTGTATACTTACAGCCAGTAATTTGATGTTACATGAAGGGTGCCTGCTTGTTGGGGTTTCTGTCACACCAGGTACCCCACAGCCGGTAAGTCCCAAATAAAATCACACAGAGATCTCTATAAGTTATAAAGCTGATTGGTCCATTAGGTCAGGCTACTTATTAGCTCTTGAAGCTTATATTAACCCATTTTTCTGATCTATGTTAGCCATGTGGCTCAGTACCTTTCTCAGAAGGGCAGATCACATCCTGCTGCTTCGGTGATCTGGGCATGAGTGAGAGGAATCAACTTCCTCCTTCCCAGAATTCTCCTGCTCTCATTGTATCATTTTTACTTCCTGTCTGGTTTTCCCACCAGTACTTCCTGCCTGACCAATCAGCATTTATTTAAAACATGATTGACAGAATACAGACAATTCTCCCATACTATTTTGATGTGATTTTTTTTTAAAGAATTCAAATGTTTAAAGACATCTGTGTGGCAAATGGCTTAGAATGCATTTAATTATGATGAATTTCCCTCCAATTTTAGAGTTGCTTCTTCTTTTTCATATTATTCTTTTTGTTGTTGTTCAGTCACCTTCTATAATGATGCCAATGGAGATCTCTTGAGGAAGTTTTTTTATACTCACGCTTTGCAAATTTAAGCAAATATACCTTATGGATAACTAATTTGAAGTGTGTATGTAGTATGGATAACTAATCCAAAATGCATATGTAGTGTAGACATTAGACAAGCATTCTCCCTACTGCACCCGAATGAACTCAGTGTGCCAAAGCTCAGGCAGTACTACACATGGGGCAGGTCTTAACTGTTTTTCCTGTTGCTGTGATAAAATACCCATGAAAATGAGCTCCTGGAAATAGGGTTTGTTTAGATTAGATGGCTCACAGTTCGCAGAACTATCATAATAGGATTCCATGGTGGTAGGAATTGGAAGCAGTTGGTCATATCACGTCCACAACTGAGGAACAGAGAGCGCTAACCACATACTGCTGATCTATTTACTCTGTTCAGATACCCCTGCACAGCTAAGTGGGGTGTTCCTAAACCCAATAAACATAATTAAGATAACATCCCTTGGACATGTCCAGAGACCCATCTCCTAGGTGATCTTAGCTGAGAATTACCACTAGCCATGACAACGAGTATCCAGGATCTTTAAGATGCACATTGGTCATTATGATTTAAAGGGATCAAAGCTGTCAGTTAATCACTTTTATTGTACTTGATTTATTTGATTGCCTCCATTTCTAATTTCCAATCTAGACTATGGCTGCATGGAGGGAAGAAACCTTTCCTTTTTATATATTTTTGAACTTTTGGCAAACTGTCAATGCTATAAAACATGTATAAAGTTTCCAGCTAGAAAAATCAATAATTTTAAACAAACATATATCTAAATGAATCACATCAGACTTACCATGCATTCTAAAGCTTAATATTGGCAAACCATTATATAGTCTACTTTTAAGGCCCTTTTAATATTGTTATAAAACTTCACCATATACCTTATGCCCTCATAACAGGGCTGGTCATTGTCCAGCTCAACAAAAACAGCACTGGAGTTAAAATATAGTGCCTGTGATACATATTTTGACCTGATGCTGACAGTCATACAGAATAAATGTTCTTATTTAGAATTCCAAAAAAAGACAAGCAGTATGGAAAAACTGTCCTCCTTGCAGCCATTTCAAAATATTAAGCAATTTGAAGCATGACTTTTGAATTACCCATTTAAGTCTTCAGTGTTTCTCCACTCTTTGTTTTTTTTTTTTCTCCACATCTGTCTCATATTTCAATTTCTTATGTTTACTCCTCAGGCTCTTGGAAGAACAGAGCAACTTTAATATCACTCCCTGTGTGACAGCCATTTCATATATTGTGCAATCAAAACTTCCCCAGTCTGCTCTGCAACAGCTGATTTATTGATTGGGTTTAACCTTCTTTTCTAAAGATAGGTCTCTACGAAGCAGACTCCACTGTAGAGACTCAGTATATGATGGTATTGTATTCTCTACTTCATGTTGTTTGTCAGGTGAGTGGGATGGGAATGCCCAGCGATGACCAGAAAACACACACACACAGTTTTTTACTGAATCACAGCTCATATCCTTCAATGAGGTGAAGCTGAACACTTGTCGTGCATTATGGAAAACAAAGCAGGCCAGTTTAGGGAAGTCAGCTTCGTCAACCAGCTTTCTTCCCATCCAGAGACTTTAAGTCTCTCAGAGATATGAACTATTTCAAGCAGACAGGAACATAACATCTTTTCTTACTTTCACTTCTGTATTTTATTCAGAAGCTATGGCAAGTTCATTAACATGAACTCAGATTCCACATAGAAATTAATCTCTAGGGAGCTAAGATATTTAGGCATAAAGGTAGTATTGGAGAAAATATGCTTTTAATGAAAACAAGTACTAGTTGAAATTTTTATGCATCTGCATCAAGACATGTTACAAATTATTACATGCAGAAACTAATAAAAATAACACAGTTTTGTATTAAATCATATTAATGAGATTTATATAAATGTAAGGCAAATGTCCTTCCCAATCATATGAGTTTTTCTTTTAAACATCTGTATGTTGATCAAGGTTTTCTGTTCCATTTGTTGACAGAGGTTTCTTTCCCACCCAGTCCTGCAGTCCCAAAGAATTACGCAGAGGTCTACATTAGTTATAACCTGATTGGCATAGTATCTTTGGCTTCTTATTAAATTAGAATAATCACTAATCATATAACTTATATTAGCCCATAATTCTTGATTGTGTTAGCCATATGGCTTAGTAGCTTATTTAGCGAGGCAGTCACATCTTGCTTCCTCTATATCTGGATCACAACTGCAGATTAAAACTTCCCCCTTCCCAGAATTCTCTTTGCTTTGCCTCTAATTCTTGCCTGGAGGCCCCGCCTAAACTTCCTACCAGGCTACTGGCCAATCAACGTTTTATTAAAAACAATACAAATGGCAGGATAAAATTCCATTGAGAAGCCAAGGACAATGGCACTGGGTTTTGATCCTACTGTATGCACTGACTTTGTGGAAACCTAGCCTGTTTGGATGCTCACTTTCCTAGACCTGGATGGAGGGGGGAGAACCTTGGACTTCCCACAGGGCAGTGAACCCTGACTTCTCTTCAGACTGGAGGGGGGGGGTGGAGAGTGGGGGGAGGGGGAGGGAAAAAGGAGGCGAGGAGAAGGTGGAAATTTTTAATAAAAAACAATTCCATTGTCCCACAGCATCCGTATTTTTATTTTTGTGTTCTTATGCAGGTCTGTGTACAGGACTGTATGTATTAATACATATGTACTTATATGTGTGCACATACATGTGGAAGCCACAAGATCAACACTATGTGTCTCCCTCAGAAATAATTCACCTTATTATGAAACAGAATCTCTCACTGGGACTTGGGGATTCATTGGATTAAGCAGGGCTTAATCACGGAACCTCAGTAGTATTTCTGTCTCTGCCTTCACAGTGCTGTGATTAAAAGCATGCACCACCACACTCAGATTTTAATTTGATTATGGAATATCACCCAGGTTCTAATGCTTGCCACCAAGCAGTAGGCCTATGAAATGGTTCCCTAATACTTGATTAATTTCCAAATTTTCCAGCTATTTCCATTAATTCATATTATATTTAAGTTAATTATTAATAATTATGCAATATTTATATTTAAATGTATAAATATTATAGCAATGCTAACTAAAGTATAGTATTAATGTTGTATTATTTATAAAGCAAAACTTATAATGGAAGAGGATCCTTAGTGCCTGTAGATGTAGACACAGTTGGAGACTCTTAGAGACACAAATGAGAAAATAACAATACCATCTATTTTGAAGTGATAACGTGATTAGGTTTTCTCAAATAAGCTATGACTATGGTTCTAGACATTAAAGAAACCTTCCTTTTTTGTTTCCAATGACAGCATTTTAAATAGAAAAGTTTCAAAATGCCACTTATTAAGATTTCCTGGATAAACTGGGAGAGGAAGTAGAAGGGAGGAGATGGAAGATGGGAACATGAGGACCTAACATGGCTGAGTTGGCAGAAGGAAAGAGAGGAAGAGCAATGAAAGAGATAGAGGTAGCCATTATGGAGGTAGGGAGAAACCTGGTGCTAGGGACATTCCCAGGAATTCACAAGGATGACCCAGCTAAGACTCCTAGAAATAGTGGAGAGGGTGCCTGAAATGGCCTTCCTCTATAATCAGATTAGTGATTACCCTAATTGTCACCATAGAACCTACATCTAGTAACTGATGGAAGCAGATGCAGTGTCCACCAGCTAAGCACTGGACTGAGCTCTTGGAGTTCAGTTGAAGAGAAGGAAGGAGGTTCATATGAATAAGGGGATAGGGGTAAGATCATAATTGGGAAAGTCTGACCTGAGCTAGTGGGAGCTCATGGACTCTGGGCCAACAGCTGGGGAGCCTGCATGGGACTGAAATTAGCCCTCTGAATGTAGGGGTCAATTATGTGGCTTGAACTGTTGAAGGGGGCACCTAGTAGTGGTACCAGGACTTATCCTGGGTGCATGAATTGGCTTTTTTTGAGACCATAACTAATGGTGAGATATTTTGCTCTGTCTTGATACAGTGGGGAGGGGCTTGGTCCTGCCTCAACTTGGTATGCCAGACTTTGTTGACTTCCCAAGGGAGGCCTTACCTCACCCCTCCACCTCCTGCATCAAGAGCAGATGGGGGCTGGATAAAGGGGAAGGGGGTCAGAGAAAGGGAGGGAGGGGGAACTGGGACTGGAATTTAAGTTGAAAAACTTTTATGGATTGCTTCTATAAGATATTGCAAAATATTAGTAGAGCATATGTAGAAATAAATGGCAATTATTCTAGTTTTTGAAGTCTGGAATTTTGAACTGACTATTGAATGGCAATCATTTGTTAACCTAAAAATGCCATGACTATGTTTAGAACAGAAAATAGACGTAGTAATTTATATAAAAAACTTTGCTCTTCTGATCAGAATAAAGCAAAAAATATGTAAACTCATATCCTTGTTTGGATATGCATGCATTTTGCTACTGCATTTGATGTAAAAATGAATTGTCAGCTTTTCCCCACAAAATTACTGATTGTTAAAAGTTTATAACTGCACATATATAAACGTTTCTGTATATTGGTCTAAGAGTTAAATTCATCATAAATTCATTCAGCTTTTAAAGAAAATTAATATATTTCACTATGTCTTTGATGCTCGCTAATGATGTTGAAACAATTATGACATTTCTCTTACTATTTAAAAGCCATAATACACTTTAAACTCATTATTATGAAAATATTAAGCCCTGGATTATAGGTATATTGGGCTTAAAATGGAATTTCTCAAGTGGAAGTGCAAGAAATACAAAATTAAGCAGAGTGAGGAACCGGAGCTTGAACAGTGCTATAAAACTTGGTGAGCATAAAGATCTTATGATGCACTAGGAAAGGTGGGGCCTCTGACAAGCCTTGAAGAGAATAAAAACACAAATCTAGAGCAAAAATTATGTCAGACAGTTGGTAAGTGACTGAAGCAATGTGCTTGGACCACCACTTGTCATAAATACTACACCCTTAATTGGAAAGCATCTGTCTTCTCATTTTCTCTGCGGCAATCTCTATTTTCTATTTAAACTGTGAAGAATGCTTCTACTAACAGGTGCAGCAGTGTTTAAAAACTTATTTAAATGAACTTGAAAGCCAGGTATGTTTCAATTAATAGGGCAATATCTTAGAAGAAGGAATCGACTGCCATTTGGCAAATATGTTGATTCCTGTGGATTTGTGAGCTTTAGTTACTGGAAAGCTAAAGATGCAGAGGAAAGGCAAAGACGAACTGTGCTTTATGCAATATCAGGTGATGCATTTGAATGCACTGAAAGGAGGAAGAAAAGTTTCACCTGAGAATATAAGTAATGCACAAAATTTCAATACATATTTTTAACTGCTTGATTTCATTAAAAGCAAAACCAATAATATTAATGTGTGTAGCAAACTATCCCTTTGCAATAGCTTATTTTTCTAAAATTTAATTTTCATGTGGTTCAATTGCTGTAGCTAAATGTAAAGAGGTCCCCATGTATTCAGGGATTTGTTTTCACCAGTTCAGTTAACTATAGTCAACTTCGGTGCAAAAATACTAAGTGGGAAGTTTCAGAAATAAGCAGTAAACTTTCATTTGCATGCCGATCTTTGTAGCTCGATGAATACTACTGTGTTCTGTCCTGCTTAAAATGTGTCTGTTTACCCAGTGGAGCTCAGCTTCCCATGCAACTTCTTGTAGTGTTTTACTCATCAGGAGTTAGGTTCTCTGTCCTATTACTCCAATACATCTTATTTAATAATGATTCCCGACGGCAACAGTAACAACGATAACATCTTTAAAATAGCACATTGTTATAATTATTCCAGTTTATTGTTCATTGTTGATTTTTATCTGTGTTTACTTAAGAACTTATCTTTATTTTAGATTTATTTATTTATTTCTCACATATATAGAGTTATAAAAAAGGGAAGGTACAAAACAGTTTATGGTGGTGGGAGTATATAGGAGAGATTTCTTACGCAACAGCAGGAGAGGAAGCAAAGAAAAAAGGTAGAAACAGCCCTTGCTTAACTAAACCAGGCCTTCTAAGGCCTATACAGCCTTCACATTAGTGTCATAAGCTGGGGACCAACTGCGAAAAACATGAGCCTGTGGAGAAAAGTCGAAATTCAGATGGTAAGAGTGGAACATACTATTTTGTGTCAATTTTGTTTCTTAGATATCAGTAAAGCATCAGAGGCACAGACACACATGGACTTAATAAATAACAGATCTATAGAAACAGTGTTGATTCCTAGCCCTCTGGGATACTTCTCTAAACACAACATGTGAAAATTAAATTTGTGAGAAGGATCTAATTTCCTTGACTACTTTACTGATTGGCATAATAAAATATTTTAATATCCTACATGAAGCTTTTCAATATTTAAAATTCCTCTTAATAGCTGTGTACAAATATTTATAATAGGCTAACACAGAAAGTAAAGGTTAATATTTGTTCTTCAGAGAGTGTACATGAATCATATCATCATAACCAATCCTATTTTTTGAGGGACAAATCTATTTTTAAAACTGCTCCCCACTGAATCACCATAAGTAAGGTCATTTGTCATTAAAACATGGGGGACTCTACTAATTACTTTTGTAGAAACAAATACAATGAAAACTGATTTGGAAGACAAGAGTTAAGCATTCTAAGTATAGTTTGTAACACTGTTTGGGTCTTTCAGCATAAGGCCCTTTTGTAGGAGAGACACTGGCTTCCAGGAGTTTCCCAGTGATAATAGCACAGCATTGCTTCTCATTTCCCATCTGCTTCCTCTCATATGCTTCTCCACATTCTCCAGTGGATTAACCCCAGAAAACATCTGTTCACCTTAACGATGAAGAGCTCTTACCTCACACACGGATGTGTGCTTCCCAGTTACCTGGCAATATTTCACTAATCTATGGACCCTAAACCCTGACAAGAAATTGTGCTAATCACGATGGTTGACGGGGTCTTAGCATGAGCACAGAGCTCATGAACAATCTCATTTAATCCGTAGCACAGTCTAGAAAGTGTGTTCCAGAGTAAACAAAAGCACTTATGTAAAAAATAAATCTGGAATTTGGGGAAGAGGAAAGCTCATTTCCATAGTCTTGACCCAGCCACAGAAGAAACAAGATGTGACTGCCTCGCTGAATAAGGTACTGAGCCACATGGCTAACATAGACACGAATAATGAGCTAATATAAGTTATAAGAGTTAATAAGAAGCCTGAGCTAATGGGTCCATCAGTTTATAACAAAAACAATAAATAAATCCAAGAGACTTGGGTATTTTTTTTTAATTTGCCTTGTAGGGTATTTACTCAAGTCCCACAGCTATGCTAGAACACTTGTGGTTGAAAACTTAACAAAAATAAGATAGGTGCACAAAACAGAAGCTACCATTCAACTGGTGAGCAAGATGGCAGCCAGTGTGCTAGAACTTGAAGAGATGAGGGAAATTTAAAGGTATTGTGCAGGAAAATGTAGATGTTATTTCTTATGTTTTTCATATATTCATTGATTTGGGAATTTCACATCATGAACCCCAAGCACACTCAGTTGCCAGTCCTCCCAAATGTGTCTCCACAACCCTCATGATCTCCCACTCCTGCATAAAATAAAAAGAAGAAAAAGAAAGTTCAATTGGTGTTGCCCATATACTCACTAGGGCATATTCAAACTCCCAGTGGTAAACCCCTTAAGCAAAATTGAATCCTTCCCCAGCCATAACCCTTCCAGAAGCCATCAACTGTGGATAACTACTCTTCAACACTCTTCTCACAATTTTTAAGAGTTCCCTTCTGTGGCTTTCTAAGATGTTTTGGTTTTTTGGCAAGAGGGGTAAGGATTGACACAGAAACCTTTTATGTCCTTCTTTCTCAGCTGTTAGTCTGCAGTCATCAATACTGCAGACTAACATAGCTTTCTTGACTTTTACAATCAAGGAAGCACAGATCCTGGACTTACACACAGTCTCTGGAGAAAGCAGAATGTGCCAAAGACCTCAGCATGGTCTCAGGTAGCAATATAGACCACCAACATCAACACAGTCCTCTGCTGCTGCATGGGCCATGGACACCACCATAGCCCACAGGGGCAGCACAGGCCAAGGATATCAACATGGCTTCAGGTGACAGTGCAGGTCATCAACTTATTAATGTGCATATATTGAATTTGTGCAAAAGAACCAGCACGTCTACATGTGTATACCGTCTTTTCCAATCTGGTGAATGAAGCCAGAGCAATGGCTAGCAGATGAAAGCACTGGCCACATAGATCTAACAAGCTGAACTGAGTTCCAGAGTCCACTTTGAAAGGAGTGAACCTACCCTTGAAATTTCCCCTCGAATTCTGCATACCTGCTGTGACAAGCACACCCTCCATGTTCATACAAACAACAACAATAATTTTAAAATGTGTTTCAAGATGGTGGATGAAGATCTTAACTTAAACAAGTAAATCTGAAGTATTACTCTATATTTCCAGAGTTAATCTCCCCACAATAGGATTCTCCTGGAGTTTGTTGCCTCCATGAAATAGTGGATAATAATCACTGTCTCCAGGGAAACAAGAATGTAGAGCACAGAGCTGTGGATAATATAACACAAAGCCCTGCCAAGTCTACTAGAATTTAGGAACTGCATAACTGGAGATGGGTCTATGTAAACATAACTTAAAAGTCTTTCCTAGACATATCTACATTTAAGGACCATAGTACACTTCACTCTATTTTGTAGTCAATGTGTTGTCAAGATAATAATGTCCTAAACCAGGGTTTTCCAGAACCTCTCACAGACACATGAACAATGTGTGCAAGAAGGTTTAGATTTACTTGGAAGCAGCTTGCTGATTCTCAGAAATAGTAAAGAATGGCCGGGTGGTGGTTGCCCACACCTTTAATCCCAGCACTCGGGAGGCAGAGGCAGGCGGATCTCTGTGAGTTCGAGGCTAGCCTGGTCTACAAGAGCTACTTCCAAGACAGGAACCAAAAGCTATGGAGAAACCCTGTCTCGAAAAATCCAAAAAGAAAAATATAGTAAAGAAATCAGTTCCAAAAACTAGATAAACAAGGTTAGTGAAAATGAATCACACTTTCACATTATTCTTTGGAGAAAAAGTTTTCAGGAATGCAAACTGTTGACAAAATTGGAGAGCTAATCCACAAGACTCACATTAACACAGAGCACAAGAAATGTATTTCCTCTCGGGCGCAGAAGGAGAGTCTTCTGCTCATGCCATGAGCTTCTGTCAACACTGAAGTCTACAATTGCTCTGATGTTAATCCAACAACTGATGTTTCTTTCTGCGAGGCTCTCTACTAAAATGTGAGCAACAGTGTAAGTCTTTCTAAACTGAATCAAATACTCTTTAAAGCTCATGTTTCCAAATGATATTTCAAAGCCTCTGAAAAAAAGATTATTTCACAATGAAGCCCCTTCCTACAGTGACCTATTTTGTCTGAAAGATGAATACGAAGCTATGTTAAAATAAAATCTGCATATCTGCTACATTGCAAATGAGTGCTTCCCATATTTAGAGACAATTACCTCTAGTGTTTTGATGTCCTCATAAGTAAACTGCACAGCTGGAACTCCAAGATGGTTGATGAAATAATCAGCATCACCTTGTATCTGTACAGAGCTGACGTTGACTCCTGGGCACTGAGATTTTCGGGTACAGTTGAATTTATTTGTCTGAAAAACACAGTTTAAATATTGTCAACATCTACTCATGCTTCCCAGATAGTTTGCAAGTCAGTGTCACTCAAAATGTGGCCCCAAGACCAGCAAATCAATGAACTAATGTTGGGATGCACATGACCAGTCTTTTCGCTGTGTTCCCTTCAATGGGACAGTTGGAAGTAGGGGCAGCAATCTGTTCTCCAGTGGGAAGGTATCCTGGCAGCTGGGAGCCAAGGAATACTACAAAGACACTGTAAAAATAGGAACTTACAGCCCTGATCTAAGGAAATGTGTCCCCAATGCAAGTGTAACAGGGGCCATTTTCCCCAGCGGAATTGCTATAGCTCTGCTTAGGTCTCTAGGAATGTAACAACTCTGCTTCACTAGGGGAAAGTTTCCCAGGCCAAAGTGTGTTACAGTGCTGCTCTGCTCCCCTCTGCTCCAGCAAAAGTTATCACAACTGGGCTCCATTTCCTGCAAAAAAAAAAATGGTCACACCACACAACAAACCTCAGTCAAAAGATTTACTGGAAAGAAAGTATTCAGAAGGGTGGCTGCCTCTGGTGAGAAATAGCCCATAATAAAATTTTTAACTTTTTATTTGTCAGCTCTCCTGACATTTATTCTTCATGTAAATAAGCAAAAGTCTTGTGGATTGAGCCATTTGACTCCTTAATTAGTAGCTATTGAACTTTTCTGAAATGCTTTAAGCAAAATGTCTATGCGACAAAAAGGCAGCTGGATTAGCTTTATGCCAGTACCAGTAATCTTTAAAGCTCCAAGAACGCCTCCAGCTAACTATTCAAAAGATGGAAGTTGACTGTCCTGGTGCTCTGAAGCACAGCCTCAGCCAGTGCTGTTAGAGACTGTCTACAACAGACTTGTAATCACAAGCCTCAGTGAATTGTGTCCACCTTAACCAGAGACAAAACAATTTCCTGGTGCAAGAATGACTCTAACTGGTTATAAAATGAGACAGTTATTGATTCAAAAGACTATGGTTGCTGTAATTGGCCCAATACTGATAGTTGGTCCAAACTAAGTGACCAAATGACTGTGATTGGTTCAAACACTCTGTAAATGAGTCATCTGGATTAACTCTTCTGAGCTGTGTCTACTGAGCTGCTTAGGCCCATTAGTTTCTCTACAGTAGTCTTTTCTTGACTATTTTAGAAATATGAACTGCCTAGGGGAATAGTAACGTAGTGTTAAAGTTTATTACAATGCCTGCTGGCAAGCTGAAAGACTGATGCAGGTATGCTGACCATAGGCCTTATCCTGCGGGCTCAAATACTGCGTGGCATCCTTTGGTTCTGGTGACACTGGTGTAAGGCTCCAGAATAGCCCAGCTCGTATTCTGTACCATGATTCCAATCGTCAGGCTCTGGCTTCAAACTCAGAGTATCGAAAAACTACTGTTTGAGTGCTGCCGATCCCGCTGGAGATCCCTTCTGGCCATAGCAAATTCCTGAGTATTATTGACTATGCCCTTTATCCAGAACTTAGGGCCCTACCAGGTCCTCCCTCTGAGGACCCTTGGCCCTGACTCTTTGACAGTGCTCTAGACATCTCGTGGTGTGCCAGGCCTGTATGTCTGCTTCTCTAGTTCTTTACAGGCTTTATCAGTTCACTTCCATACCATCCCTTTTTCTCAGCTTTCCCCTTTCTCTTCCTTCCCACCCCTGCTTATCTGAGTGTATTCAGATACCATGACGGGAAATATTTTTTTACCTATGCAAAGATGTGTTGCATTTGTTTAACTATGTGAAGATGTGTTGTTCTTTTACCTTACCTGCCTAAGATACCTGATTTGTCTAATAAAAAGCTGAATGGTCAGTAGTGAGGGAGGAGATAGGCAAACTTCCAGGCAGGAAGAGAAAGGAGGAGGAGGAATTTAGGCTCGAGAAAAAAGAAAAAGACACAACAGGGAGATGTCAGGGGCAAAACAGACACATATGGAGAAAGCAGAAAAGTAGGACAAACATAAGGAAACGAAGGTTAAAAAAACAGTGAGGCAAAGCATAGATGAAGAGAAACAGACTAAATTAAAGCTAAAAGAGCTAGTAGGACAAGCCTAAGCTATGACTGGGCATTCATAACTAATAAGTCTTTGTGTCTTTATTTGGGAGCTGGTTGGTGGCCCAAAGAAAATTCCAGCTACATTATCATGTTTTCAAGCACTGGGCTCTGGTTTCTTGATTCCTTTTACAATTTAGTAGCAGCTAACAGGAAAATGTGAGTTACCTGTTTCTATGGGATTGTATGTGCAATCTGGGTTAGAAGCATTTCTCTGTCAAATAATAGGCCAGTGTAGAGGATAGCAGCTAGTTGATACCATTAGATGGAGGGAAGGAGTAAGGAAGAGAGAAAAGTAGGAAGGGAGAGAGATAGGGAGAAAAAAAGAAAGAATGAAAGGAAAGGAAAGAAGCCCAACTATATCAAATTCACTTATCAGATGCTAGGTAATATTGCTGCTAAGTTCAGTTTTCCAAAGAGTACTTTAGTGGAGTGCATCTGATTCATACCAAGTAATTGACTGGAATAGACTAAACCCTCAGAAGCACTAATGTCTGAGAGGAGAGTAAAGTGTTGTTTGCTTTATTTTCCTAGAAGTTAAATACCGTGGGAGATGGAAGGTTGCAAGCAAATTTGTGCAGGTCAATTAACTTTTTAAATTTATTTACAAGGCTGAGTAAATTCTTATTAAGTATTTTATCTAAGGAGTTCAAAATGAACTAGATTTAATGTTTGGTAACAAGCATTTTTATTCCAGTTCATAAAATATGCAAGTTCAGGCAACAACTGTGTCTGTCAATTGTTTCATTTCTTCATGCAAATCTGCTGAGGACCTGAAATGACATTACCATCCCAATTCTCAGAAGTCACAAAGCAAGACCTCAGTAAATGAGCATATATGTGAGATATACACAAATTAGCTTAGCATTTATAGTAATTGAGAAGTGGAACTAAGTCATACTGACAAATATTTTTAAATACCTTTAAATTTGTAATTATTCTTTCTCCATATGTGTGTACATTTTATTATACCTCATCCTTTCTCTCATACTGTTCCCCATTCTTCCCCTCACATCTCCCACCCAACATCATGTTATTGATAGTAAGACTGGTAGATGATATAGATAAATATAGATTAGACATAGATATAGATAGACATAGGTACTGCTGTGGGATCTTTTTAGAATAATCAACCAGACACCAATGGAAGTAGAAGAGAGGAGATGTCACTAGTGGACCTAAGCCAAGATAGTTCCTAAAGAGCTTCCACCTCAGGTGCAGTTTGCTTTCTCATTTTCTGCTCTAGAACCACAAGGAGGGGAGGGCTACCATGTAGGTTATTACAGAAGTGCATATGGCAGTCAGGAGATTTTAAGAGCAATGACCCAGAGCTTCAGCAATTTCTCTCTCTCATCCTGTCCCATGTAGCCCGTGAAGTCATACTTGGCAAATAGCCAGTATGAGCAATGCTTTAAGTAAATTGCTGTGTGAGCTCCTTCTGCCCCTTCAGCCAATAGCCTTTAAGATATCAGCCTACTTGGACGTGGTCTCTTTTGCTTTAAAAAGTAGCGGTAGCCCTGCTCTCACTTTTTTGCTTCTGGCTCCTGCTTCCGGATGCTAGACTCTGCTCCTATTCACTCAGGACAGTGATCTGTAAGTTTTCCCCTTACATAAATAGCTCTTTTATTAATCATAATTCCATACTGGTATGAGACTATTTTGTGACTTACGCCATCAGTAAATCACTAAATAAATCAATAAATCAGTATCAAATAATTGAGCTTTTTCACCTTATTTTTACTTCAGTGTCATAAATTAAAACATTTTAATCCTGCCTTGGCAGCTCACACCTATAACTGCAGTGCATAGGATGGTGAGGCAGTAGGATCATCCACATTGTGAGACCAGGCTAGTTTACATGGTGAGTTCTATGTCCTTCTTACTACAGTGTCAACTCAAAAACAGGTTTTAAATGCTTTTAAAGGATGCATTACTGTTTAACAGCTCAAGTGTTTTATTTATCTCACATTCTTTTTCCCTGCATGAATAGGAATTCATTCACTAGTCAAAGGAAACCTAATGACTGCTTGTGCAGGCAAAGTGCATTTAAAAGGTAAGGATTACAGTCTATTATTACTATTAAGTTAAATCTTTATTTTCACTTCAGTCATATCTTCTAACCTCAGCTGTGTAAAGTGACTTCATCTCATTGGTAGCACAGTGGTTTTCCCAGTGCAGTCATGTTGCTTACAGTAGTGAAAATAATTTCTCACTACAAATACCATGCCTGTGTCACTTACTATAGACTCTGTGTGCCAACCTAATTCAATTCCTGAAAGTCTCAATAAAAAGCACATTGTTAAGTACACCTGTGAGGGTGGTCTTGGATGATATTAAGATCTGAGGAAAGTAAGTCCTTATCCAGTCAAATGAAGCTCTGGATGTAGTGTGCGGGCTGGTCCTCCCAGGAGTCAGGGGCAACTCCCTTGCCTGAGCACAATTTCGTCCATGTATGTATCGGTCTTGGCAGCAGCGATGGCATGGCAGATACTGGATAGCTGAAGCAAAAGAAATTCTCTTTTAACGGATCCGGGGGCTAAGAAAAAGCTATCCAAGTACTGTAATAGTCAACGAGGCTGAGGATTGGTACAGAGAGTAGTTCTCCTGGGTCTTCAAGTGGTTGAGAACAGAAAAACCAATGTCTATTGCTCTTCTAATGAGTGTCAGTTCCATCCATTAGGGCTCAGCCCTTATGGTCAATTCCCTCCCTGTATGGTGGTGCCTTCTTACAAATCCTCCAGCATTGGCGATTCCATATACAAAAGTGCAAGCAGGGACTTTCTCCTTAGGTTCTTCAAGATGCACTATCTTGAAGTGTCTATGCCAGTCTAATGATTATATTTGGTTCCTCTATTTATCCACAAAAGAAGGAATGAGTTCCTCAAGTCATATGCAAAGTGTCATTTGAATACCATGGAACCAAACTGTCTCTCAGTTGAAGGGAAATGATGATTTGAAATGAGGTACTGGATGATAACTCCTCCAGTATCTTTTCTTCTCTGAAATGTCCTCATCAAGCTTGGTGTCCCTCACTCTCATGCTAAACTCTTTCTTCTTGAATTACAAGCTTAATCTAGAGAGACAAAGCCTGGAGCTCCCCAATACTGCATTCTGATTTCATCTAAGTGAAAGTGAGGATTTACTGGAAACTCACAGCACCCTACCTCCCTCCCTGCCCCCGCATACTCTCCTCTGGCTAACACATGAGATCCAGGCACAGTCCCCCTGGATACTGTCCCCATGGGATCTCTAATAACCAGAACAGAATATAGATTTTATGTCTTTGTGAAAGATAACCAGTCTGGCCTCACGTGCTGTTCCATGCTGAAGAACCGGCTGACATAACATAACTTTGGCTATTATTTCCCCAGCCTTCTTGAGCTCTGTCTTAAATAGCTTCCCCAGCCTCCCAGGCAGTGCTATTTTAAATAATATGGTGTCAGCACTTCTGTGATAGATACCAGCTGCCAAGCATTAAAAAAAAAAAAGCTAAAAAACCTAACTGGTTTTCAAATGAACACTAACTGTCTCAGGCTGCAAATACTTTTAATGAAATATTTAAACAAAATTCCTCACCAGATGAAACAATTTAGCAACATCTCTTTAAAAAATAAACATTTGGAAGACTAACCCAGAAAGATGAAACAACTGGAATTGTTTTGCATGTATTTTGAAGTACCAAAGGGTGTAGGGAAAAGTTTGCTATTCTGTATGTGACCAGAGTGGCAGGGCAGCTGTAAATCAGATAAGTACTCTAAGGTTTCACAGAGGTAATTCATTTAATTTTAAGAGAACATGGGGAGAAAAGGCAGGAAAAATACACACTTAGCAAGCAGGAGGGCAAAGGATGTGGACAGCGTAGGACCACACATTACCATTTCAAGCAAGCGAAGTGCTGAGCGTGATAAATCGGACAGAGGAAAGAACACCATCAGCAGGAATGTGTGTACGTCTGGCAGATGGAGGCATCGTCGCCTACCTTCAAAGACCTATGTTGAAATATGAGCGGCAGGGCTGCGTCCCTGGCACCCGGCCGCCCGCATGGCTAGCTTATGCCCCGAAATAATTACACCGGAATTGTATTCTTTTAATCACTGCCTGGCCCATTAGTTCCAGCCTCTTATTGGCTAGCTCTTAAATATTGATCTAACCCATTTCTAATATTCTGTGTAGTACCACGAGCTGGCTTACCAGGAAAGATCTTAACCTGCCTCTGTCTGGAGTGGGAGAATCATGGCGACTCTCTGACTCAGCTTCTTTCTCCCAGCATTCTGTTCTGTTTACTCCACCCACCAAAGGGTTGGGCTATCAAATGGGCCTAGGCAGTTTCTTTACTAATTAACCAATGAAAGCAACAGATTAATACAAGACCCACCTCCATCAGACCTACACACAGAGAACGGCGAGCAAAGAAAGAGCTTCACTGGAGTGTGCCCATCAAAGCCTGGCAGGCCACTGGTGTGTCTAGAGGCCCCTCAAAGAGCACTGAGCTCAGGAGCTGTCCCCATGCTAATCTCAGCCCCGCCCAACACCAGGAATGCCCACTTGCTCATCTAAGGCCACCCAACACCAGCTCTAGACCTTCAGGTATCATTGCATCAGCAGTTAGAGGTTTGTTTAATTTGCTTATCTGGACTTGATTTAATTTTGGCAAGTGATGTTTATCCAGAAAATTGTCTGTTTCCTTTAAGTTTTCCAATTTTGAAATATGACCTGATGATTCTCTTTTTTTCTTCTGCGTCTTGTTGTTATGTCCCTCTTTTCATTTCTGAATTTGTTAACTTGGATATTCTCACTTTGCTTTTTGGTTAGTTTGGATAAAGGTTTGTCTATTTTGTTGATTTTTCTGGAAGAACCAACTCTTTGCCTCATTGATTCTTTGTATTCTTTTCTTTGTTTCTATTTTGTTGATTTTAGTCCTCAATTTGATTATTTCCTACTGTCTAGTTCTCTTGGGTGAGTTTGCTTCTTTTTGTTCTAAACTTTTCAAATGTTCTGTTAATTCACTAGTGTGGGATTTTTCCAGCTTCTTTATGTGCTGAATATCAATATGTAGAAGAATGAAAATAGATCCATGTCTCTCACCATGCATAAAATTCAAGTGCAAATGGATCAAAGACCTCAACATAAAACCAGCTACACTGAACCTCATAGAAGAGAAAGTGGGAAGTACACTTGAACACATTGACACAGGAGACCACTTCCTAAATAGAACCCTAATAGCACAGACACTGAGAGAAACAATTAATCAATTAATAAATGGGACCTTCTGAAACTGAAAAGCTTCTGTAAAGCACAGATATCATTACATCAGACACAGGTACTCCTCATCACGTCATTTATTAGCACAAATCCTTTTTTGTATTTTTTCCTTTTCTCATATATGTTTCTGAAGGTAGAAAATTTGTAATATCCATTTTCTTGTTGTTTTTGTATGGGTAAGTAAAATGAAATAATAACTACTAAGGCTTGTAAATGTGATGACATCCTTGCCACACAAGAAATACTGAGAAATACCGGGACTCTGTGCCAAACATGACACAGGAAGCTTGAGCTTGACCAGGGTAATTTGTGTATAAAAACATTCTGAAAAGAGTTCTCTTAACTCTTTTTCCTGGAGAGGAATTGTTTTCCACGTCATCCTTGATGGGCTACTCTGTGGGCACTAGTTACTGTGCACAAGGCATATTGCTAGACATGGGTGATGAAGGGAAAAGGTAAAGAGCAGGCTAGCCAAGCCAGGAGCCTCATGGATAATACAGATGAGTTAGGTGGCTTGCACTTTAAATTAGATTTAATTTTTTCTGATATGCATTTTAAAGAAAGCATCAGTGTCTTTTTTAGGAATATGTTTATGTGGCATTTACCACATGTCCTACAGCCTTGAGCTACCAAATGGGAATAATCCTATAATCTAAGAGGGAGATGTCTTCTGAGAGAGTTGAGAGGTGTGCATTTGACACTGGATACATTGCCTGTGGAGTACTCGTATAAGCATTACAAATTAGCATTGTTGCTGAAAATCAACATGAACAGCATCTTGAGTAAATCTCTTCATACAATTATGTTTTCCTGTCTTCCAAGGTACAGAATGTTCATCCTGATAAAGCAAAGTCTTTTCATTGTAGTCTTCCCATTTAAATTCTAATTCTTAAAATAGGAAATATATCTATAAAGCAGTTTTGGTCATTGTTGCTTTATTTATATGTTTATTTTTGCTTTTACATCCCAACCAAAGTTTCCCATTCCTCCTCTCCTCCTAGCTATTCCCTACCACCTTCTTCAGTGCCCCCATCCACTCCTGCTCCTCAGTTACTCTTCAGATCCAGGCAGGCCACCCACGAGTATCAGCTAGCCATAGTATATCAGGGTGCAGTGAGACTAGGCACCTTCTCTTCTATTGAGGCTGGTTGAGGCCATCCAGTAGGAGGAATGGGTCCCATGAGCAGGTAACAGAGTCAGAGATAGCCCCTGTTCTCACTGTTAGGAGTATCATGAGACGACCAAGCTACACAACTGTAATGTCTATGTAGAGGGCCTAACAGTTCCACAAAGATTCCTTGGTTTTCAGTTCTGTCTCTGTGAGCCCAGGTTAGTTAGTTCTATGGGTTTACTTGTGGTTCCCTTGTCCCCACTAGTTCCTAAATTCCTCCTCTGCCTCTTCCCCAGGTTTCCCTGAGCTCTACCTAATGTTTATTTCCATCACTTTTCTAGAACAGTCTTAGTTAGGGTTTCGATTGATGAAGAAACACCAGGACCTCAGCAACTCTTGCAAAGGAAAACATTTAATCAAAGTAGTAACTTAGAGTTTCAGAGATTTAGTCCACTGACATCAAGGGGGGACATGGCACCATGCAGGGAGGTGCAGTGCTGCAGGGGTAGCTGAGAGTTCCACATCTTGCACAGGCAGCAGCTGGAGCACATCTGAGACCTCAGGCTTTACCTGCACAGTGACACACTTCTGTAAACACGCCACACCTATTCATAACGCCATCCCTCTGGGAGCCGTTTTCTTTTAAATCACCACAGTTTTTAAATATTGAACTTTGTGAAATACATTTCATTCTTAAGTAACAAAACAAATAAGACTAGACTTTTTATTTATTTTATTTATTTATTTATTTATTTTTGGTTTTTTGAGACAGGGTTTCTCTGTAGTTTTGGAGCCTGTCCTGGAACTAGCTCTTGTAGACCAGGCTGGTCTCGAATTCACAGAGATCCACCTGCCTCTGCCTCCCGAGTGCTGGGAGAAAAGGCGTGTGCCACCACCGCCCGGCTAAGACTAGACTTTTTAAAACTTTTCTTTGGGGGCTGGAGAGATGACTCAGAGGTTAAGAGCATTGCCTGCTCTTCCAAAGGTTCTGAGTTCAATTCCCAGCAACCACATGGTGGCTCACAACCATCTGTAATGAGGTCTGGTGCCCTCTTCTGGCATGCAGGCATACACACAGACAGAATATTGTATACATAATAAATAAATAAATATAAAAAAAAACAAAAAAACTTTTCTTTGATACCAACTTATATAAAACTTAATTAACCGTATAGACCTGAAAAATTAGTGTAATCACTCATATTTTTTACTCTGTATCAAAATATTTCATGTATTTTTGCACGTGAGTGTATATACGTTTATATATATATATATAATTTCCCCTATGTAAAATTATATTTCATTAATTTTTTCTTTCCTAAAGAAACAGTAGAATTTCTGATACCATTTAATAAATTTATAATCACAAAGCAGCCTATATAAATTACATGTTTTAATAAAATATAGCAAAGAACATGCTAAGAAAATCTAGTGGGAAAAACAAAAGCCTGTAAACTAAAAACAAAGCAAAACAACCCCCCCAGCAATAGTGCAGCCACAAAAGAGATTTAACAAATATGTATTTCACATCTGCTATGTGCCAGGTGTTTTAAATACAAGCCTGTTATAATAGCATTTTAGGGAAGAATTAATTACCTTTGTGTAAAAACTGTCTCTGTTAAGAGAGATAAAGATCATCTGTGGTGAATGAGGCTGTGGAGGCCGAATCTCTAACACAGTTTGTTTCCTGTAATACCATGCAGTTTCAAAACCTATTTGAATTTTAAACGTACTATTCATAATAGTTTCATGAAAATATCTAAAATACCATCCCTCAGTGTGTAGTTCTTTTAAGTGAAACCAAACTCATTTTAGCTGTTTTTTTTTTTTTTTACATTGGAGTGGTTTTTTTTGTTTTGTTTTGTTTTGTTTTGTTTTTTTGTAAATTGTCCTATCCTTTAAGTGTGTTATACTTTATATGAGATGTTGGTCTATATAACCTTATATTTTATGGTCTTTTTAAGTAAGTGGAATAGTGCAGTTGGCTGCCATTTCTTCGGAATCTGACCCCTACTCTCGCTTTCTTACTTCCCTTTTTCTTTTCTTCAATTCTTATGCCTCATGTCTCTTATATTGGTTTATTTTTTTGTGTGGACTTGTGTCAAGGAAAAGTAGGATGTAGGCCGTTACCTATGGCTGATGACATCAGTATCAACATTTATAGCACTCAAGTCCCTTGGTCAACCACAGTTTAAAATGATGAATCTCTTTGCAATCAACAGTGGTAAATTTGAAAACTCAGCTGACCAAGACACAGAAAATAAATAACAAGTATGGGTTTAGCCATACACAAGACACTTTGCCCACCCATTCAACAGCTCAGAAACACTTTAAAAGAGGAGTTGGAAGAGAGGGTGAAAGGCTATGAACCACCGTTTCCTAGACATGGTGTACCTACTGTGATAGTTAACTTACAGCTGTAGTTACCCCGGCTAGGACCACTGAAGTCCAGACTTCTCAGTCGTCAGTCAAGGCAGGGTTAGTGTGAGGGACGAGACACCACTAACTGGCTCTGGTATCTGTTGAGCCTACCTGACCTTCAAAGACTACCTCCAAATCTGCAGCCACAGAGATGTCATTGGGTAACCTTGCTGGATCACAGAAGAAAACAAATACACATGACAACAGGAGAGAAATTTGTGAGGAGAGTAGAAGGAGAGGGATAGCAGCTAGAAAAGAGGTGAAAACAATCACTATACAAATACACATAATGAATTTCAATTTAAAAATTAAAATTAAATTAAAACAAACATGGAAAAAAGTAAAGGAAATTCAAAATATATAAATTAAGGGTAATTTTTGCTATTGCAAAACTGGTTGAATTTAGATCTCAAATACTTAAATGGTGGTAACTTTTTTAAAATTAAATATCCAGGAGCTCAAAATTATGAAAACCATGTCAAAACTAACGTCTGATCAGAAGCTCTTCCTTTCTCAAGATTAAAGGGGCCGCTTAGTTCAAATGTCTTGCGATGGTCTGCCATGTGTGCCCATGAGTAGTTGTAGCTCTGATTAGGATCCCTGTACATGCTGAACCAGACTGTTCTCTGATCCTCACAAGTATGCCTGAATGTCGATTTTTAGGATGAGCATCAGTAAACTCCAGCTGTTTTCAGAGATCCAAAAGTATCATAGTGTGCACTAACTAGACCAGCCTAGCAAAGTTAGCAAAAATGAAGTAGGATATCCCAGCCAGCAACTCCGATGGAAACCCTGCTCTGTCAGAGTCCATGTCAATACCCAGAATTCAAGAGGCCAGACGTACCGAGAACTCCACTGAAGGTATAGTATACTGCTAGATAAGGGAACACACTGACCACCAGAACTAGAGGCCACTCAAGACAGAAGATCAGAGTGGAAACAGAAAACAATGGGAAAACACCCATCCAACAATGACAAACTCAGAAATCAGCACCTGAACCTATGATGCCTAGATGTCACCATAAAGGAGCCTCCGCTCACTATCAGCAAACAGAGCCTACCAGAGAAAAGATGATTACCAAAAAGTTGTGCTTTACTCTGTTCTTATCTGTCTTGAATCTTTTTTTTAAAGCCTTCTCGGGCTTTATGTGGAAATTCTTGCCAAACATTTGGGTGCCTTTTGTGGACAGAAGTTTCTGTCTTGTCTGGTACCATTCTCAAAGAAACACACAGAGACTTATATTGATTATAAATTGTTTGGCCTATTAACACAGGATTATTATTAACTAGTTCTTGCAACTTGAATTAACCCACAATTCTTATCTCTGTTTAGCAGCATGGCTTGGTACCTTTTCTTAGTAAGACTTTCTCATCTTGCTTCCTCTGTGTCTGACTGATGACTCTGTCTCTGCCTTTCCTCTTCCCAGAATTCTCCTAATCTGGTTGTCCTTCCTATATTTTGGGGGAGTGGCTACTCGTGTTTAATTAAACTAGTACAAGTGACAAATCTTTGCAGTGTACAAGAGCATTATCCCACAGCAGAAAAACAAGCTCCATATGGAGTGTCTTCAGTGCCCATTATCTTCCCAGGGGTAGATGTGTACCACCAGGAGCAGTCATTTCTTATGTCAATAGAATTATAAATTATTAAAACATTTAAATGTCATAATCTATATGTCTTTGAAGTGTTTGAAGATTATCTATCTATATGGAATGCATCTTTGTACATCTAGAAAGCCTAACATAACTATATGTATGACAAACATGAGTGACTATTAACCTGTAATTCTTAATAACCTATATAGCTTAATGACTAAGGCTTCACATTATAAAAATAAACAAACTGTTCCCACAACACCAAACATTAACAAAGATTCAAATTAATGTACTGACTTTGTTTTTTAGTTCAGCAAGTACAAGAGGAAACAGAAGGCCAGTAATTTAACAGAGTTGTAGAGTATTTACAAGACAATAGCAAAATTGTGTTCAATCCTCAGAATGGCTACATAAATTATTAGCTGTTTTGTGTAACTAAAAGTTTCCCAATAGAAAGAAGAGATGGATGTAGAAATTCTTGGAGACACTGAAGAAGCTATAGCTTATCCCATTATCACAAAGAAACATGAAATTTTATTTTAGGGAAACTTAAAAATATTAGTCTTTTAAGAGATTAGAACTCCTCCTGTTACCACCAAAGTCTTTGAGGATACACAGTGTCTGGGCTGCCACATGTGGCCATGGTGGTATCAAAGGGTCATGCTGCTGCTGGGGCCATAATGATTCTATGACCCTGGACCATCTGGGCCTGAGTTTAGGTTCATGTTTGGGTCTATGGTCTTACTATGGCCAAGATCTTTGTTTATTTTCATTGCCTGGCTCCAAAGGCCGCAAGCATGCCTGGGTTCTGAGTCACCACCTGGTGCCATGTTGGAGCCAGAGAACCAGGCTAGTGGTGGGCCCATTTTGATCTGAGATTCCTTCACTGCCACACAGGACCATGGTGACAACCAGGTTCAAGCTGCTGCTAGTCATGTCTTGATCCGTGTTCCTGGTGCAGCTGGTGTCTGTACTCATGTCCATTGTCCATGTTACCACGGGGGACCATGTGAACCATGTTTTAAACCATGTGTTGAGCCATGGGTTGAAGTAAAAGGGTCATACTGGTCTGGCTCCAACCTTTAGTGGCCTTGGGAGAGTTGCCCTCCCTTCACCTGAGAGCTGATTCCACCCCTCACCATTCCAAGGATAGTGAACCCTCATAATCCAGCACAGGAGAGTTGATCTCACTCCTCATAGAATAGCTGCGTCGTTAACTCACCCACAACTTTGGAAAGCTGGCTTCACCTTTACCATCTTTGCGAGAGAGCTTGTTTCACCACTCACCTAGGTGGCTGGTCCCAGCTGCCCAGATTGACCAAGTCAGCTACCACCGAGGTACAAATTCAGAGATTTAAGTTGGCATTCCATCTGTGAATGGGTGAAGGGTACGGGTACAGGTAAAGGGACTGTCCCTACAGAACTATACTCTCAGAAACTCCATGATTTGGGGCAACAGCAGAATATCTTAGAGGAAGTTTGGTGAAGGTCTAGTGATGATGTTATACAAGAAGCCAAATCTTGATCCTGACCAACAGCACATTACACAAAAACCATTTGCAAGTAAAGTTATTTGGACAAAAGGATCTGCTGCATGATCCTTTTAGCCCCCAATGCCACTAAGAAGAATGAAGAAGTAAAGGAAAGATGGGGAAGTCAGAGAATTGAAGTGGGTTTTTTTTATTTTTGTTTGCTTTCATTTTTTACTTTTTATTTATTTGTTTTTGTTTTGTGTTCTTTGTTTTAATATTCTTTTTCTGTTTTTAATTTTCATTATTTCTTTTTAAGTTTTCCATTGTGGGGGACACTTCAAGGGTGAAATTAGGTACAGAAGGTCAGGAAAATGAGTCAGATTGGGGTTCATGATGTGAAATTATCAAAAACTCAATAAAATATTATGTTTAAAATAAAGACCTGTAAGAACAGTGAGGTCCTGGACCCTCACATAATATGATGATGTATTAGTTACAGAACATCCCAAGAACCTGTGGACAACAACTAGCCAGTAGACCCCCAGTGTTTCTAGACTGACCCTAGCTTCCAGAGACTCCCATTTCACAGTTACCATATTAAATCACTAATGATCTGAGTAAAAGATGAATTATTTCTGATTACTTCCTAGTTCTTAAAATGCTCAAAAAATATAAACTGAGCTAACAGCATAAACTGAAAATTATTATTCAGATTTAAACAGGGACAGTTAACATTCAGTGAACTACCCACAATTCCTTTTTGCACAGGGAGTATATCAGAAAGCACGAAATAAGAGGAAACTTTAAGTGCTGAATGGTAACATTGAAAACATTTGTTAAAGATCTCCTGGGTAAATTGGGAGCATGGGGCCTTGGGAGAGGGTTGAAGGGGAGGGAAGAGGCAGGGAGGGGAGCAGAGAAAAATATAGAGTTCAATAAAAATCAAGAAAAAAATAGGTTAGAAACAGAAAAGAAGAAGATATTTGTTAAAATGTAAAATGTGTATACTGATCACAACTTTGCCACCAGCAATATGACTTAAAGTATGTCGACTTGAAATTAAGTGAGGCTGTATTGAACTTCCTCCCTATTCTCAACCAAATTAAGCAATTGATGTTATAAAAAATTTAAAATACCATAAGTATATGCTTGGATCTTCACTTCCATGACAAATATTCTAACCTATGTGTTCATCAGTACATGCTTCCAAACTAATAAGATGATATAAAAATTTAACACAAGCAAAGAAGAGCTATTAGTATATTGTGTGGAACATGCTTCACACCTTCTGTACTTCTGTTAAATATTTATCTGCTAACATCACTATAAGACTTATGAAAAGAACACACATGTTAATACAACATTTCCTTTAAAGCTTAACAAAGAGAAAAATTTCACGTTTTGAGAAGCGCACAGTTTGGTAAATCTCTGTGATACAAAAGTATAGCTGTGTATTACAACATTAAATACATGTCCAACATATTAAAATACCAGTAGTAGAAACAGATAATTGAACAAGCAGAATTGACTCTTGTCATTTGCAAACTGCTGAAGATTTGCATGTAAAATTTAATATTCTATTTTCTTTTCACCAGAGGCTTTACAGACAAGGGGAGTCAAGCAAAAATGTGAAGACATTGTGGTTTAGGAGATTATTAGTCTTTTGGGAACTTGAAAGCAATAACACCATTGTATCTACCACATTTCATTTGTACTTCATATCTCAACCTAAGAAATATTTTGCAATCATTTTAATGTCTGGTTAAGAGGCTTGTTATAAAATATTATTTCTGTAATATATATTATATACTACATATGAATAGTTTTAAATGATGTTGAAGCCTTACACCATTTATTATCAGTGAGCAGAAGTTCTAAGCCACTCAGATAATGACACACTTTCTATAAAGGAATTGCTATATGGTTTGTGTTTTTCTATGCGAATATATATAAAGCAAAGTTTACTAAATAAATTAGAGTTAGTATAATATTTTATATTAAGTACTAAACAGAACAGGAATTATATCCTATAAAATTCCATAACAAATGGGTCTTGTTTTTCACTGTTTTGTTCTCTCTTAATATCTCACTGCAGCTTTGATTTCACTGATAAGAAGTCCCCCCCCCCATTGCTTTACTTTTCATATTAAATTGCTGCTCTTGCATTTGAGCCATAATTAAGAACTGGTACTTGAACAAAAATGAAAACAACTAAATCTTGTGATATTGTGGTAGGAACCCTGAAAGCCATGATAGTGATTGGGTGACTACGACGTAGGTGTCTCACAAAAGCAGGAAGGGAAAAGGATGAGTCTTACTCCACAAAATGAAAGTGTGTTTGTGGCCGGGCGGTGGTGGCGCACGCCTTTAATCCCAGCACTTGGGAGGCAGAGGCAGGAGGATCTCTGTGAGTTCGACACCAGCCTGGTCTACAAGAGCTAGTTCCAGGACAGGCTCCAAAACCACAGAGAAACCCTGTCTCGAAAAACCAAAACCAAAACAAAAACAAAACAAAAAAACGAAAGTGTGTTTGTATGGCACAATATCCTGCAGTGTTCCGCAGAACACTGCATACCAGTCGTTTTTTTCCGGAATATCCTCTTTCAGACTTTCATGCTATAGTACACTTTGGGCAACTGAAATCATGGAATGAAATTTTATGCAAGTATGAAGAACACCAGATATTTAGTTTTTAGGGTAAAATGGGGAAATATAAATCAAAACTGCAAAAAATCATGACTATCAAATAGTATATCCATAGGTCAATTGTGGTGGTAGACTCTGGTAAATCTGACACTAGGGAAGTAGACACAGATGATTAGGAGTCATCCATTGTAAATTGCATTGCAAGCTTGAGTTCAACCTTTAATACATGAGATTCTATCAAAAAATCAAATTTATCCATCTTAAGAGGATCATCATGATAAGAAAAATTCAGTCTTATACAAATTAAGTCATATATTTGAGAGAAAAATATATCATTTGAAGAGGATTTTAAATCCTGTATGACTTACCTCTTCATTTTATGTTCGAAGATTTAAAACTAGGAATGTATTAAAAATGAGTAGTATCATATGCCCCTGCTTTCTACACCTCAGTTTATACCTAAAGGACTCTGAGTCACCCACAAAGTGGAAATAATTGCATATCAATGTTTATTGCTGCTCAACTCACAGTAGCCAGGAAATAGAAACAGCCTAAATATCCATCAGTAGATAGCAGGGGAAATGGTCTATACACAGTGGGATTTTATTCAGTTATGAAGAAAAACGAAATATGACATTCTCTGGAAAATGAGCATAACTGGAAATTATTAAGAGAAATGACCCAGACTCAGAATGAGAAAGACGATGATTTCATTCAGATGTCAACCATAGATTTAATGTATTCATGTAGATCATGAAAAGTATGAGAGCTTTTTTAAGGAAGGGGAAGAGAAAATGGAATAATACATATGTAATTTTAAAGCAGAATAGGAGTGAATGAGACCAGCAATAAGAAGGAACAGGGATAGTAGAGGGAAGTGAGAGAGAAGGATCAATGTTTTAAACAAATATATGTGAAAATGTCATAATGAAAACCATTACTTTGAATGCTACTTAGGTAAATACAATTTAAAATGAAATGAAAAAGCTGTCATTTTCCCATTCAACAGTCCCTTTTTATAGATAATTGACTGAAAGCAAGGCATCTTGTCCAGAAATGGCAGATGATTCTGTATTTCTGTATCTGCCTACCCTCTTGTCGCTTGATTCTCGTCCTACAACAGTGGCAGACTCGTTGCTGGGCTAGTTCAGTCTTCTAAGAATCTCATGTGGCTGTTGATTTCCTTATTGCTGTGACAAATACATGATCAAACCACTTAGTAAAGGAAGGGTTGATTAACTTAGACTTCATGGGGATTTCGTGCCTCATGACAGGGAGAGCCCGGCAGTAGAGGGAGATTGCTCCTCACATTGAACCCTCAGTGACAATGCAGACGGGTGAATTGGGTGAATGCTGGTACTTCACCCTCTTCCTCTTTTTATCCAGTCCATCATCTATTCTATGAAATGCTGCTGACCACACTCCAAGTGTGTCTTTCTCCTTCATTTACCTAATCTGGATGTTTCCTCATATAAATTACTCAGGGGTTGTTCACTTCTCAGTTCTAAATTCAGTCAAACTGACAATGTAGATAGGCAGTCACATTTCATTACTTCTTGATTTTTTAGTTCTGGTAACGAAATAATAAAAAAATCTTTAAATTAAAATTAATGTACTAAATGGGACATGATGTAAACTAGGTAACTCTGTGATTTGTTGTGTGAGGATATACTGATAGCCTTAACTATTTCTTATTTTGCTATTGAAAAAAATCTTAGCCAGAGTTCTCACCTCTGTAACAGCCCATAAACAACATACAACATCTTCTTTCTGCTGATTTTCCTTAGTAGGTTACTTTTTTTGTTGTTAGAATCATCCTATAGCTGAAGCAAAACTTTTTTCTCATCTTGCTTTCCCAATTCTCTTCATTCTGAAGATGAAGTGTTGTGGAATATTACTTTAACTGTGTAAAGGTGTATTACATTTGTTTATGCTCTCGTTTGTTTTATTATATAAAGATGTGTTGCTGTTTCATCTTGCCTAACTAAGGCACCTGATTGGTCTAATTAAAAAAAAAAAACTGAACACCTAATAAATAACTAGGTGGTAGGAGGAGTCTAGGTACAGGAGAAGAGGGAGAAGAAACAAGAAAGAGAGGGAGATGCCAGGGGTCAGGCAACCAAAAGCAGAGTAAGACATACAGAATGAAAGAAATTTTAAAAGCCCCAAGGCGAATTGTAGATGAAGAAAAATAGGTTAGTTTAAGTTATAAGAGCTAGTGGGACAAGCATAAGCTAAGAATGACCATTTATAACTAATATCAAGTCTCTCATGATTTTTGGAGCTGGTTTCTTGCCCCCAAAATTCTACTACAATGAAGCGTCAATGTAATTAGCTAAGGCTATATTAATAATTTCCAAACTATCTCAAGTAATTTTTTAAAGATCATATATTATCCTTTCTTATCCAAAATGTCAATGACTATTTTTTTAACCTTTCCTTCAATATGAAGCTTATGATTTGAATTTACAGAAGCAAAATTTAAGATTTAAATCCTAAATATTTTGGCTAGAGAACATGGCTCAGTGATTAAGACCACTTGTTGGTCTTGAAGATGTGCTCAGTTTGGTTGCCATCACCCACCTATAATTCCAGTTCTAGGGGTTCCAATGACCTCTTCCACTTTCAATAGGCATTTACAGATAAGTAGGTGCACATATGTAAAAGCAAGTAAGGTTTTAAAACCCAAAATTCATGAAGCTAGTTACACCTTATTATACGTAAACAACACCTAAATAGGATATTTTAAAGAAAATATCAAAAATTATACAACAAAATATTTTCTCACTATGAAATATTATATATGTATTTTTCTGCTAATCCTATTAATGCTGAACCTATTGTTAGTACATAATAAAAACACTGATTATTCTATGAACTTAAAAGTGCTTAAAAGTGGCTCTTATGCTCAAAGTCCAGAAATGATTCAGTGTCAGAAATACTGGGCTTGAGTGTGAAATAAGCTTCCAGGCCTATCCTAAATCTAACCTAAAATGGGAACAGATATCACCTGTGACACTTTAATTATTTTGGGGCAATCCTGTCTGTGTGAAAATCTGCTCTATGGAAACAACTAGAGGAGTAGGGACTGTATTTTCTGGAGTCACATATAAGAGTTTCTTTGGTCTGGACCAACAACTTTCAGCTAAGATTTATGTTTTAGTCTCCTGAATAGAAACAAGGACTCACTAAGCAATCACGGGAAAGCAGGGAGATTTTATGATTTTTCAGAGGGAGAAAGCAGGAAGACTGGGAAAATTCATTTGGTATACATTTGATTAAACCCCTAAAATTGATGTCTTTTCCAGTAAAAAAAAAATTACCAATGTTAAACTACAGATTTTGAAAATATGCAAGGAACAAAGTGCTGTGGTCTGTGAGAAACAGTTTTATTAAGCGAATCTCTTTTCTCATTGATTAATCCAACTTGATTAATAAACCACCAACTGGGGAAAAAGTGAAGCCACAAAGAGACATGATTATTGTCATAAAAGTGGGAAGTGGGGGAAGTGCTGTGATAAGTTTAGCCGTCATAGGTATCTATATTAATCACTTGTTGAAGACTTGGCACAAGTCAACTATGTTCACCCATAAAGTTCTCTTCAAATAAGATGCGTTACCTTTGAAAATAAGCATTTTCTATGATAGAAATAAAATGAAAGCTATTAATTGACAAAAAAGTTTTAATTTTGACTCTTTTGTCAAATATAGAAATATAGGCCAATATTAATATTTAGCAAAGGAAAATGCTAAGACGGAAAACAAAGCAATTGTTACAAAAAAGCATTTAAAAACTTCCAATATGAAACATGGTTTGAAGACTTGATACACTGTATTAATTAGTATAGCACATTATTAATATTCACTGTAAGGTCTGTGGGGAAAATGCCACATATTTAATTTTGATATAAGAATTAGTTTTATTTAATTTTGTGGCATTCTCGAGTGACACTTCCAACTAAGTATCCTGCCTCCATCATTTGTCAGCCCTATGATTTGAACAGAATATGCAAAATATCTGTCATTCCTAATCACTGCAATGTGATTAATTAATAACAATACTTCATTAATAATAGAAATACTAATTAATAACAGATAAAATCTCTGTGGTAATTTCAGGGTTATAATGGATACAAATTAAATAGTTCATAAAGTAAATCAAAAAACATTTTGTGCCCCTCAAATTTTAATTATTAAAAAATAAGGGATTAAAAAGAAGGATCATCAATTAAGATCATTTTTTGGTCTTACACAGAATCCAAGTAGTGTTTCCAGCATCAACATAGCACTGTTTACATCCACCTGGAACTCCAGTGTCAGGTGATTCCATGCATTCAACTGAGTCCTGCAGGCATTGTAATTCATGCGGTTCACATACATATCCTCAGACATAAATAATCCAACACATGCATGTATACACACACACACACGCACACACACACACACTCATACACATATAAATAAATAAAATTTCAAAGTAATATTCAACACTTGATACATAATTCTTTCACAAAAACTTCATGGTTTTAACAGCAAAGGAAAAAGGAAACTATGATTTGGACTTCAACTAGATCACCATAGTCCATAAAGCTCCATGTTAATATTCCATTACATTCAGCACTGTGTCCCGGAGAAATTTTGCTTATTTTGTTTTAAATAGTATCTCTCTGTGATACTCAGACTGGCCTACAACTGACCATCTATACTGAGGTGAATTGAAAGGCTTGTAAGGAAAATGTAGTGAATCTCTCTTTATATTACAAAAACTCAGCTACTCCAGTATCTCTGGGAGGCACTCCATCATCCTTCCTGTTATATGCTGTGCTGATAAACTCTTAGGATTTGGTATACCAGACTCCATTCTCTTTGTCGCCTTCAGTTAAATCTTTCTGTGCATTGCTACATTTTATCCCATCTGTCCTTTGTCTGCTTTGCCAAATCACCAACAAGAGAGTTGATCACTGTATTACTTATTTGTGAATCCCTTGTTTGTGACGTTGATAAAAAATACATAGTAAAATTTTGTTAAATTCTTTGCCTAAACATTAAACAATGAACTATTTTATGCCCAGATCTTTTAGACTTTAATGGATCTGGAACAACACTATTCTTGCTCATGTAACGCAGTTTGGTTCAGCTTTTATTAAACCAACAAGTCATAGAATGTAGCGTTTTTATTTAATTTATTAATCAAGTCATGTCAGCATCAAAAAGACATGATAATAAATATTTAACAGATACTAATGCAAAAAGCTTTACATGCCAGATACGATGTTTCCAGTAACTTATATCTTATTAAATACCCAAAGAAATAACAATATTGTTGTTATTCAAGCTTATACTTACCTATAGACACTGCCCATACTGTGGAACAACTTAACAAGCGAAGCAACAGAACAAGCCCACACAGACAGTGTGGAAACCATTAAATCCCTGGTGATGCTGAAAGTGCTTCTATCATAAGTGTCTGGTTGAGAATTTTACCACAGGCAGACTTGCTTATAAATTAACATACTCTCACATACTTTAAAACTAACTTGACTAATAAACACTGCCAGTGCATAAATGATTAGCTAATCTAGCACTGTTCAGATTATTGTATTTGTATTTTAATGCTTGATTATTTCTGTTTACATTCTTATTAACTGGATTCTAGCTGGGTGAATTCATAGAAGCCATATAAATTCTCTGATCCTATTTCTCTTTCTGGTAAATGAACATAAAAATATTTGCTTTGTTCTTTCTTTCAATGTAGCTGAAATTACCCACTTGGCTGTTGAAATTTTTTAATATTAGTGGCTATATAAATGCTTCAAGATATCATTGCTATCAATACTATTATTCCTATGTATATAAGAAAGTCATCGGGCTGGAGAGATGACTCAGCAGTTAACAGAACTTGCTGCTCTTATAGAGCACCTGTGTTAATTTCCCAGGGATCCACTCACAGACAGAGCTAACTCCAGTGTGAGGAAATCCAATGCCCTCTTCTGACCTTGAAGAGCACCAGGCACACATAGGGTGCACATACATCCATGCAGGCAAAACTCTCATACATTTAAAATAAAGTAACTATTTTTAAAAAGAAAGCCATGATTCTCAAAAGAATCTTCATAGAGATATATAATTTTAATTCCATATTAATTTCTTTAGAGATAAGATTTCCAGAGATGACTTGGCTGAATGGGTAAATAATAGATGAATTTCGGGGTGTGTGTGACCCTTTAATACAGTTCCTCATGTTGTAGCGACCTCCAGCTATAAAATTATTCTGCTGCTACTCCATAAGTGTAATTTTTCTACTGTTATGAATTATAATATAAAAACTGGATATGCAGGTCTCTGACATGTGAGCCTTGTGAAATATTCATCAACCCCCCCCCAAATAATTCAACCATAGGTTAAGAATCCCTGGGATAGGCAAGCACTTACTGCATGCACACCAGCAGATGGGTCCTAAGTATTCAACAAGGAGAATACTGATTTTACAGGGAGTGATGTGGAATATGATAAATGAAAAGGACTTATGTGTGTTAAGAAGAAAGAAATGTCGGAAACCTGGTGAAGAGAGAAGGGGCATGAAAGAAAGATTACTGTATAGGAGGGTGTTAAAAGTAATTCTAATACTTTTGTTAGGTGGTGGTGAATCCCTTTAATCCCAGCACTCGGGAGGCAGAGGCAGGCAGATCTCTGTGATCTGCCAGCCTTGTCTGTTCAATTTAATGTTGGAGACTAGTGAGAAACTTGAAATGAAAGGATGTTATAACCCATCATGCCATAATTACAGAGTTTGAATGGATCTACCTGTGGGGGAAAAAGGGGAGAGAAGTGATTTTATTTAAAAGGTTATCTTTGAGAAGGATGTCCAAACATCTATTTTTTCATAATTCTCCTGACTTTGAGCTGACACCATCTCAGGGATATTGATATATGTAAGTTATTGAATCAGAAAAATTCATAGGAAGACATCAAGGCCAATAAATCATATTAATTTCATATTAGGCATTCTCTGCACAACTGTACATGAAGATAATTTGTTTAATTATGACAAAGAACAGACTTATGGAGATCAGCGTGAAGAGCCTATGCTTTGTGGTGCCATCCTACACTTGTAATCTACTAAAGCAACCATCTCTTCTTTGAAATGCCTTTGAGTATATAATACAGACAATGTTGGACATTCTCTGAGTGCCATGTTCCTTCTCATGGTTTACCAGACACACTCATTCATACACATACAACACAGCTCTATCCAAGGTGCATAAATCTTTTATACTGTGAATCAAACAGTAATCACAAAGAACTGCTCTGCCACTTGGTGTTCCATGAGTCTGCTGTATGTATCCTTCAGATAAAGCTTTCCACTTTATTTCTTCCTAGTACTGGCCTCTCTAAGATTTCAAGTGCTATCTCTTCTTAGAGATGAAGTATTCCCCAATTCCATGGCCTGAACAAAATCATCTCATTAGTGATCTAGTTCATTTGTCTTTAACACTCCAAACCATATTAATATCTTCCTCTGACCTCCACATTTTGAATGTATGCATATCATTCATATGAATATATATTAAATGTCTATTTCTTTTATTACATCAAATCTAATAAATGTAGATTTGCATTATCTACAGATCAGTAATATTGGGCCAAGCACTGAAGCATATGGAAGGAGTTTGAGTCTGTAGCTCCAGTTAGTCAGGAGGAGAGGAAAGGCAGACAGAGAGAGAATGTGTCAGCTCTATAAGAACATGTATAAAAGGGTGAATGACTTCTCAATTGAAGGCAAATATTCCATGGGACATGGACGAAATTAACACACCCAGGGAATTCTCTGGTGGTAGAGATAAAGAAGAAGATTAAAGCAATATCAGAGAAGACTTTAAGTGATGCTAGGCTAAGCAACCCCAGAGGATAAGAGGCAGTAGAAGCTAAAATGAGAATTTTTAATTGCTGTAGTCCTATTATACACATTCCTAAGATTGATCCCTTTTAGTAGCTCACAAGTAGAATAAGATATTTATGGAAATATCGAGACCACAAGAACTTTGAAGTGACATACAAATATTTCAGAGCTAAAATATTTGTATCACATTTGTAGAGAATTCATTAATTTTAGGCACTGACTATGTAAGTGTGGAAATAATTAATAGCTATTTTTATGTGTGTGCTATTTTTCTGAAAAGTATACAAATTCATCCATTAGTCCATAAAACACATGGCCACTTCTATCATTATAATTTTAGAGTTGTATAATGAAACTTCCTCTTATGTAACATGAGCAGGCCTAGCTGTTGGGGTTTTCTGTCCTGCCCGGTTCCCACAACTGTTTGGCCCCAAAGAAAATCACACATAGGTCTCCATAAATTATAAGCTGATTGGCCCATTAGCTCTAGCCTTTCACTGGCTAACTCTCACATCTTGATTAACCCATTTTTCTGATCTATGTTAGCCATGTGACTCAGTACCCTTTTTCAGTGGGGCAGCTCACATCCTGCTGCTTCAGTGATCTGAGCAGGAGAGGGAGGAATCAACTTCCTCCTTCTCAGAATTCTCCAGTTCTCATTACATCATTTCTACTTCCTCTCTGGTTTTCCTGCCTATTATACTTTCTGTCTGGCCAATCAGCATTTATTTAAAACATGATTGACAGATTACAGACAATTCTTCTGCACCACTCTTACCCAGAAGAGAGAGCACTTGTACGTGGTGATGGGTTCCCAAAGTTGTTCATTCAAAGCAATTGGGCTGACAGTCATTCATACTAAGAATACTCTGCTCTTGCATAGTTGTGACCTAAAACTTTTCTTAATACTAGAGATTGCTAACCATGGATGGTTTCTTGTTTGTTTTTTGTTTTGTTCTGATTTCACAGAAAGATTATCAATGAACATAAATATTGGCCATATGGATGGATTCTGAATGAAAAAAAAACACGAAACAATTAACTACTACAACATGGACTTCATTGTACTCTTTGGAAATTAGAAAGAGAAAAGAGTCATCTTAAAGCAGATGTGGCTATTAGTGGAATTGTTATTTTTAAATTTTGTTTGTCAATTCACTGGAAATTGATATTTAAGAGACAGCAGACTAGTCTCACTGGTTAATGGGATGACCTGAGTTGCCCTTTCCACCCCTACAACACTATTCCCTTCTTGCTGTTTAAAGACATGGAATAGGGCTGGAAAGATGGCTCAGAGGTTAAGAGCATTGTCTGCTCTTCCAAAGGTCCTGAGTTCAATTCCCAGAAACCACATAGTGGCTCACAACCATCTGTAATGGGGTCTGGTGCCCTCTTCTGGCTTGCAGGCGTACACACAGACAGAATATTGTACACATAATAAATAAATAAACAAACAAACAAACAAACAAACAAAAAGACATGGCAACCCTCCTGTAATCTTCATCTTTGATATTTTCTTGCTCTTTCTTAGTATTTGCCATTAAATTCTTTCCTTTGTCTCAAGTTTTGATATATGATATCATTACTGTTTCTGTGGTAAGTTATGGGGTGAATTTTATTTCTAAACATACCATCTTTCTTTGAATTAAAAATTGATACTGAAGCTGAAGGTTACTCTTATAATGGTTTTCCCAATTTACAGTATGGCAGTGACATCATTTATCCCTCAGCTCAGTGTTAACGCTTCCCAGGCTTCTTCACCCACATCTTACATTATAGTAATTAGCAAAGTCTGTATACTCCACTCCCCAGTATCATCCTCCAGCTCAGAAGTACAACTCTATTTCAAACCACTGCCATGTTTGTAAAAGAAAGGGGAAGAACAAAAGAGTTAATTAATGTTCTATACTTTATTTTAGACTCAGGGAATAAAAGCAAACCACAGGGGGCTGTCAAGCTTTCTCAGCAATTCATTCTCAACAGATCACTGTCTTCACTTAGAATGGACTCAAGTTCCATTTCCATCTCCCATAGGGCTGTACGGATGCTCACAATTATCTACCTCTCTTTCCAGGGTGTCCAATTCCCTCATCTGACTCTGTGGGCACAAGACACACATGTAGTATAGAAACAAACATACATGTGGTTAAACACTTATACACATACACATAAGATAAAAAAAATTAAAGGAATCACTGGTGGACTATTATGCAAACTTGAAATGTAAATGTTAAAATTAAAGAATACTACAATACAAAGAGTACATTATTAACAAACCAACCACAGCAAAAATATAATCTGGAATTAATATCTTATATCATCCACATGTTAGTTAAGCAGGTATTATTTAATGTCTATTGTGGGTATCATTCATGAGTAAGGAAACAGGTCATTTTGATGAATTTCTTTTTTTCATTCTTTTTTCTCAGAAATTTTCAACCAGTACTGCTTCTATTATCTATTTCATCTTCTACTTTCCAAGATGAGTTAATAAAGCTTAATCCCAATGACATCATTATAATTAAACTGTTAAGTACTTTACTAATAAATGGTCAGTGAAAACCACTTATTTAGCTTAGCTTTCTGAGTAGTCATCTTTTCCTATTTCGATTTATTTTTAATTCCTTAATAATATGTATATTTACATATGCATGAAGCATCAACTACCATAGAGAAATCAATAAATAGACACACCAAAATGACCAGATTTCAAACATTAACCCTTTATTGCTAAAATTTTCTTTTAATTCTGCATGTGAACATACTTTTGAATATTTAAATCAATATACAAAGACGAAATCATTAGCCATCACTACTCTTTTATAACCTCTCTTTTAATGGTGCACCTTCTTTACAAAAACATGTCAAGATCAGCCAATAGGTCAGGTTTGTGGTATCTGAATTCCACTTTGTGAAGTTCAGGGTTTTCTAATGAGTCTATTTTTTCATGGCTCTATATCTTTTAAGTTAACCCGAACTCATTCTTAATTTAATATTTTGATATATGGTATTTCTAACATTGTTACCATTCTTTGAGTCTTAAATAATGTTGTCATTTGTGTAAACACGGGTACTGAATTATAGCTGTAAGAGTAACTATAAACATGAATTCATTGTTAAATTGCCCTACACTTTTTGTGGTCATAAATAAAAACACATTTCTTAGAATTAATTGCTATTCTTCTCATACACATGCAACAAACAAAACCAAACTAAATCTCTATAGCTATGGTGACATAATAAATTGGTAATTTTAGGAGCTGTCTTCTCTAAATTACTAATTCATTTTAATGTGTAAAAAAATATATGTTTGTGAATCAGTGATATTCTAATATGTGGTTTGGGATCAGACAGGTCTTATTTTGTTTGGTTAGAAGTAACACCACGGCCCCTGGCATCCATATATCCAAAGAGTCTGGAATATTAGGGTGGGAGTTTCATCCCAAGCCCTCTCCTCTGGGAGTTGCCTCAGTCCAGACTCCGACTGCAAGAAAGCCTGCCAAACAATGATCCCTTCCCAGAGATGCTCAGGACCACTCACTCCCACAGGGAGTTTGAACTGCACCCCAGAGAACAAACAGGTGGTTTTCTGGTCTTCCTTTCCCCTCTCCTCTCAAAGAGGCTACAAGGGCACCCGGGAGTGCTGGTATCCATTAAACTTGGGCTTTTTCTAATTCAGTTAGATTTGGTCTGAGTTGCATTATTACATTGGCAGAGAATCTTATTGGGAGCAAAACTTTTCGCTTTGGTCTTACTGGTCTGAGTTTGCAATTAAAGCCTGTAACCATGAACAAGTTATGTACTCTCTTTAAGCTTGTTTCCTCTTCTCTGAAAGAACTATAGAGTGCCCAATTTATGAGAGTTTTGTAGAAACAAGAGTGCCAATCACTTCAACTAGTCTAGATATTCACAGTTACCCAATAAATACAACACTTTATTTTTGAAAAAAAAAATAAGTTAAGTAAACAACGGGCATTTTGTTTTAAATATTCGATATTTAGGGTTTCTCGTTTCATATCCATACATGGGTCTATCAAACAAATCTCTTAGTTCAGTTTTTGTAGAGTAACTATTGGCAATGTATTTACTATGTGCTGGAAACCAGCCTTTGCGCATTTATCTGCAACAGTCTTCATGAGCTTCTCTAAAGGAGTACATATTTGCATAGATAGGTAGTTAGAGACTTGGTAACTTGATTATGGTTAGTACAGCTCTTAATGGCAACTACCAGATTTAAACCAACTTTCCATTTCAACATATTTTCAACATATTCTAGCGTATTTCCCAAAATATTATTCTATTGATTAAGCTAACAGAATGAAGCAAATAAGTTTTAAAAGTCTGCATCATAATTGTAAATCTCAACAACATGATTACCTAAACATGAGTTGAACAAGGATAACAGCAACAGACATGTTCACATGAACTGGGAAAGCCCAAGAGACCTCATCCCTAGACAGAGAACTATTATAAACTATTATAAACTAAGGAATACTGAGAGATGTCCCCAAGAAAGTACACACCAACTGGTTATTCAATAACAGTCATCAGTGCTGAAAATATTCACAAAAATAACATGACACAGACTGAGTAACCTGTATTTATGTGTTTGGGAATATATATGTATGTAACAACAACTAATGAAATGGGGGCCATGAATTTGAAAGAGAGCAAGGAGAGTTACAAAGTTGGAGAAAGAAAGGGGGAGAGATAAATAACATAATTCTATTATAATCCTAAAACATAAAAGAAACAATTTGAAAAGCATGCTATAATATTTGCTAGATTTCTGTCTTGTTACTTTTGGTTATTCTATTGATTATTTATATGTATCGTGTTGTTCTTTATTTTTTGTTTGTTTTTCTTACAAAAGATAAAGCTAGAATTTAAACTTAAGTGCAGTTTGTTCAAAGCCCTATTTACCTATGACTGTTAAGAATGTGAAATGCTTGGATTTGGTCACCAAATGGGTCTGAGTTAGGATACCAGGTTTGTCACCTACTGGCACCATTAAACTGTAGTGGGTCATGAAGTGGCACTCCACAAATAAATACAAGTACACTTCTCCTAAGTTTAGAGAATAAAATGAAACATACATATAGGTATTCAACACACTGTGTTTAATGTTATTTTATGGAAAGATGTAAAGCCTTAGGACTACGGAGAATAAAAGCTGATTTCTGGTGACCCATTTAAGTAAGGGTCAGAGAGCTCCTCTTTCTAACTTTATAGCTCATGCTCCTTTAATATGAGTCTATTTTCCTCTTGCTCATATCCTTTTAGTATTGCCGAAGAGGTAATTTAACTTATCACATAGCATTCCTCCTAAGTATTAGTGGATTTACAGCCACTGGGAGAGAATGAGCAGGGGTGGAATTTCAGATGGAGGAATATTGTGTGTGGCTAGTCCTGTGTGGGTACAGTAGATGTAAGGCTTGTAAACATGAGTTTGTCACTTTGGTCAACCATGGGCTCTCTCTTAAACAGACTCAAAATAAAATCTGTCATGTAGAGCAACAGCAGAGAAAAGAGGACCATAGTTAACACAAGACACAAAAATGCACACAAAAGAAAGGCACAGAAAACTCCTGAACTATAGGTTGTTTTCCCAAAAATGAGTTTGTGACCTAAACACTTTTCATCAATTTAAGGTACTGTCTGCTACAACCAAATAATTCTTTACATAGAAAAATTTTGAAAAATGTTGAACTGTGAATTCTTTGTTTCTCTCTTAGGATTTAATTATTCTGTCTGTATTACACAGCAGTCATATGACTGGGTGAGATTGCACATGTGTGGTACTAGATGTGGATACTGACTGATCTATTTACTTACCATACTTCAGGTTTCCTAAAATAGATTGCCTGGATCAGGACACAACCTTCCTTTGGTCAAGAGAGTTTATTCTTCATAAGCACTTTCTGGAAAGTTCTCTTATAATGTGACAAAGTTCTTACAATATTGGCAGATTTTCATTTCTAAAGCTTGTGAATAAAAATGCACAATTCAAAACCACTGCAACTACTGTGTTACTACTATCAAGAAAACATACAGTAAAAAAGAGAATAACTGAAAACAAAGCAACTGCCACAGAAGCAGACAAGAGAGTACATGATAGTGACAACACTGCTTCCACGTGTCTCCTGGTCTAGCTGCTTCTGTACCTGTGCATCCCCTTTATCACTTAACCAACAAGTTCACTTGGGCCTTCTGCTACTTGCAAAAAGCTAAAAAGGCAAAGCTGAAAAACCAGGTAAGGTAGCACGTGTCTATAACACCAGCTCTGGATTCTGAGCAAGGTGGACCAGCCTGGGATACATAATTGTACCCAGTCTCAAAACCAATGAAGAAAACCAAAACCAAAATGCTTGCTCAGGATGGGAAAGGTCCTGATCTCAATCACCAGGACTAAAATGCAAAAACTTGGCAATGTAAGTAAGGATGAGTTCTTGGCAACTGGCACAAAGGTGGGAGCTGTCACATTTCTCCAACAGGGGCTGGAGAAACAGTTCAGCAGTTAAGAACGCATACCGCTCCTGCAAAGAGCCAGGGTTCTGTTGTCAGCACTTAGTCTGAGTAGCACACAGCAACTTCTAATGTCACAGGCTCCTTCACTCACACATGCACATACCTATGCACTGACATACGTAGATACTTGGAACTGAAAAGAAAATTAATATTTAGAATCCATAGAATTCGTATTATGTTGCAAGAAATAATCTTTGGATGAATTTTGTGTTCTACATTTGATATTTTGTCATATGTGACAGAAATTTATGGAAAAACACAGAAGGAATCAGTAATTTTCTGCTTCCATACTCCAGAAATAAATTCCCATAAACAACTTGCAGCTGAAACTTTCTTTTCTTCAAAATCATTTAATTATGATCTCTATTTTAAGCAAATAGTTTAGAATTTATTTTTTTAGTGACAGTTATGCAATATATGTATTTCTGGACTTTGTAAAGGACTGCAGGTTTGGTATTTCCACAGGGCTGAATGTATACAGTTTAATATTGACAGCTTTGTATTATTCCCTGAAGTATAAAGAAAAACAAATTTGAGTGAAAGCATATAAACATTTTGAAAATTAATATATTGTTTAGATTAAAATATAATTTCATCACTCTCCTTTCCCCATTCTCCCTCCATCCCCTCCCATGCATGTAACAATTCCCCTTTGATTTGTCTCCTTCAAATTCATACTCTTGTTGTTTTTAATGATGTTATACAAACACATGGCCATACATGCACTCCTCAATATATAAACACAGCCTGTTCTGCCCATATACTGTTATTTTTATACAGAGCTGACCATTTGACCCTGGATAACCAATTGGGAGGTTCACCAATGGGGAGGACTATTTCTTCTGCTGTCAGCACTACATAATTACAAATAATTCTTTGTCTGAGGTTGAGGTCCCATGAGCTTTCCCCCTCTCATGTAAGCATGCTTATTGGTGTCCTTTTTGTTCAGGTCATCTTTTGGCAGTCATGCTATTTAGACTTAATTGACATCAGCTTTCTATATGCACTTACAGCCCATTCAAAGAGAGGGAAATCATACCTGGTACTGGAAACCTAGTTACCTACCCCAGAGTTACGGAGTTCATGGTTCTTTGAGGAGAATCTGTATCTCCCACTTTAGTGGGCATTTTCCCTACTGCTACCTTCTTCCTAGATCAGAGAAAGGAAAAACCTCTCTGGTGTGGGATTTTCTCTATATGCTGTGAATACCATTGGTTAAAAAAGAAATTGTCTTGAGCTTTTGCAAGGAATAGAGGTAGGTGGGGAAAACTAAACTGAATGCTGGGAGAAAGAAAGGCAGAGTCAGAGAAAAGCTATGAAGCCTCCACCAGAGACAGACATGCTGCAGCCTTGCTGGTAGGCCATGAGTCTCATGGTAAAATATAAAATACTGAAAATGGGTTAAATTAAGATGTAAGAGTTAGCCAATAAGAAGCTAGAGTGAATGGGCCAAGCACTGATTTAAATACTATGGTTTCTGTGTGATTATTTCGTGTCTAAGCAATTGGGAACCAAGAAGGGGCTCCTCCTCCATACCTCTCTGGAAATAGGAGTTAAGACATTTCAAAACAAAACACCAGATGAGAACAGTGAGAGTGAACTCTCTAAAGAAGAGAGTGGAAGGAAGAAAGTTTCTATGAAATGTCTCACTGGCTTATAACAGTAATTCCTGGTACACTTCTATGAGGAACATAAAATGACATAGAAAAAATAATAAATTTCTCCATTAAACTACTCTGTTCATGATATGAATATCTGAACTTTGACTTCTAGAATAAATATTTTAATCAGCTATTTGAATATCTAGACACTGGGTGCCAAGTCATTAGTTGAAATGCAGCTTTTGGAGTCCATTATGCCAACTCTGAAAACTATGCTCTGTCTCCTCTGGAGGGTAGAGTTTTACTGATTAATTGACAATGTATAGTCTCCTATAAGAGCATTTGGAGGAGCCATCTAGCACCTATGCAAATACACCAACCAAACCTTAAGGTTTATATTTATTTGCCACTCTGCCATCACAATGTTGGACAAAGGACCTCATGTATATGAAGACAGTGGCTATACCACATCTGAACACAAGCTGAGGTCACCAAGGCTTTGTAACTGGGAAGGTCAACAGCCAGTCAAGCCCAGGGCCTCTCACACTCTAGATAGACTTTTCCTCAACCTCAACTCCTTCTCTTCCTAGGTGGAGCCCTTAGGATTCTTCCTCCAGCACAGATAAAAGAGAAGCCTTTGGCTCTCTGCCTTTGGGGCTTCTGGTACTTCTCATTTCGGAGAAAAGCAAACAGTTCACAAGGTTTGTCAAACAAGAAAAAGAACCAGGAAACTCTGGGAAGGTGTTAATGAGCCTGGCCTTGTTATGGTAATGAAAGTAGGGCTTTTGCTGAAATACTTCTGAGTGTAGGTTAACTAAACTTTACTCAAATTGTGAGAGTCAGGTTCCTAAAAGGGTTGTAAAGATGACTTCTCAATTATGACCACTTGCTTCTTTTCCAGAGGACACAGGTTCAATTCCCAACATGTCAGCTCCCAAACAGTCTCTAACTACAGTTCCAGGGGATCACATACCCTCTTTTGATTTCAATGGTAGGTACACAGAAAAACATGCAGGCAAAATACCCATGCACATAAATTATAAAATAAAAGTAATTTAAGAAGAAAAATCATCTTGCTGATTTTCATGGCAGATAGTTCCTGAATCAGAATGCTGATTCTATCACCCCCAATCATTTCTTTCTATCCAGCTAGATCCCCAAACACATACACACAAACACATTCTGAACTCTAGACATTATATGAAAAGGAAACAAATGTTCTTTATATTAGAAGAAGTCATGTTTTATTTAATATTTAGACTTGTGAACTGAAGTTACCAAAAGGGAGAAAATTATCATACCCCCATTAACTAAAATTGTAGTGTTTATAGGGAGGTAGAATGATAATTCATCACACTCAAATTCCCTTGGGCTACTTTAGCCCTAAATTAGTATTTATTGCCCACATTTGTGCTTAACCTAACATCCTTGTGACAGTTTGGTAACATTCTTTTTAGATTTTTAAATAGACTTGTTGTAATGGTCTGTTCATCCTTTTACAAGTCAAGCCCCACCTACTTCCTCTCTCATCTGCCAAGGCAAGCAGACCTTCCTTCTGCTTCCAGCCTGAGCTCTTTTCTTTCTGTCTCTTTTTGGAAGAGGTGCTGACGCGGCTCCTCTCTTCCTCCTCTCTCTCTCCTTCTCTCTCTCTCTGTTTCTCTTTCTCTCGCTCTGCCTCTCTCTCCTATTCCCCCTTCTCCCTTACCCCCTTTTCCTTTTCCCTCCGTAATCTACTAAATAAATACCCACTTTCTTTGCATGGTGTGTCTATCCATCTCTGTCTCTCACCTACCTGGCAGTTCCCTGTCTGAGACTGGCTGCCTTCTTGGCCTGCCATGGTCTTGTGGCTCGCTGCCCACTGCTGCCACTCAGGGAATGGTGCCATTTTATTTGGTGCTTGTGACTTGGCCAGGCTCTTTCTATGATCCCTCCTGCCCATGGGCTGGCTGGCTGAGGACATGTGGAACCCTGGGCTAGGACATGATAGTAACAGCTCTGCATTCTATCTGCCTAAACACTGACCTCTGTGCATACCAACAGCTTTGGTGGTGAATTTTCCCCTTCCAGTCAGACAATCACAGCTTTCACAGCTACTGTTGAGCCCTTTGCTGACATTCATCTCTGGTTACTTCCCATAGCTAAAAACATGACCAGACTAACCAGGGTAGTCTACCTGCACTAGCTCTGCACACACTGTGTGGTGCATTCCATTTGGGGCCCAGGATCTCTTGAATTTTTATTTTTATTTTTCTCTTCTCTTCCTTCTCTTCTCTTCTCTTCTCTTCTCTTCTCTTCTCTTCTCTTCTCTTCTCTTCTCTTCTCTTCTCTTCTCTCCTCTTCTCTTTGATCACTCCTAAGTGGTCCCTGCAGTGAGAGACTGCTCAGAGCAGCCTCTAGCCTCTGACTTCTGAGCCACCCAGACCTGGAGCCAGTCAGGCTTCATCCACACTTCTCTGGTGGAGAGGAGGTGTCCTCCTATAGGTCCCATGGTATCGCTGTTTTCATGTTTTCTGCAATGGTATAAACCCTCAAACTGTCAGCTACCTGCCTGTGAATGCTCTGCCTGTGTCCTGCCAGCTCCACTTTCCCTCAAACTATCCCTGTTATCACTATTGCTACTCCCATGGAAACCAACAATATTAGTTGGATTTGTGTGACAGCTGATTTCAATTACAGCCTTTGATACATGTTTGTGGTTTGGTGGCTCAGCAACAGGGCAGATCATGCCTCTAGGTTTCTCTTGTCATTATGCTTAAAACTCCTGCAGCTCAAAAAAGGTGGCTTTTCCATACAACATGTGACCACTGTCATTTTGACTGAGGTCAGGTGACCTTACGACCATCTTAACTGATGGCCAGGTCAGGTGACCTTGCCACCATCTTAACTGACAGCCAGGTCAGGTGACCAAGTCCCTCCATTTTTACTGAGGTATACCCTGCCTGGTCCCCCAGTTTACTTATGTTTTTGTCTCTAAATTCCTCTTGCTGACTCTGTTAGATGTGTGTTTTGTGCAGTGGTATGCCTTTGTTAGGGCCCATCAAGAGCATTCACTTCTCCCAATTTCTGTTCACTGTGTGTTTGTCTGTGTGCATACATGTAACTTAATTGCACCTATGTTTACTGTTAAATCTTTTAATTGTATATTTATTGTATCTCATTTCAGATTACAAAAACAATAAGTCTCAAGTTTTAAATTGGTATTTTAAATCTCTTAATCCAATCTTGCTTTACCTGGTAAGTTGAGAGCCAGTACAGTTAAGTTCAGACCCAGCTTGCCAAGCAGATTATATACTGAAGTTATGCCTTATAAACATTCCTCAACTGCTCAGAGATCTGAAGAATATGGTATTTAAATATTAATTATTAAAAAACTTTTCATAACCAAAAGAGACAGGTTGGCTCCTAGCAGCAGCACTCTATTTTCTCCAAAGAAGGCAGAAGGCAAATGGGCACAAATCAATGTCCGTCTGTAATTCATTTCAACTGCCAAGTGCTGACCACTGGGAAAAACTGCCTTTCATCTAAACTGAAGATAAGCCGACAGTGGATAGAATCACTGGAGTCCACAGCTTAGCTGCTCAGGTCAAGTTAGGCTTGTTTTTCTACAGATTTCTTAGCCCACAGGATCTTCTGGAGCCTGCCAGGCCCTGTGCTAAAAAGCAAAAGGCAAATACGACCCTCAGCGACCATGAAGGACCATGAGGAGTAACTCTAGGTGCCAACCAAGTAAGTTCTCTGTCATTTTTAATCAATAACTCAAGTAAAATTTTATCCTTCTTAAAGATCTCAATGCAGTTTGACAGCAGAGAGGTTTTTTCATTTTAAAGGACAGTCTCGTCAAACAAATTTCAATAAGATATTCTCTCTCTTGCTGCCTTTCATAATCTTAAAGATACTTTTCATTGTGCAAAATCATCTGTCACAGTCATTCTGCTGCTGTTTAAAACTTATATTTTTATGAACCCAAAAAATTCATGTGAGTTCCAGGGAGCCAAATTAAAGGATCTACCTTAAACAGGTCAGATTCACCCCCCCTCAATTCCCTCGTCCTATTTTTTTTTCTAAACTTAACTTTGTTCTCTGTTCTGCCAATACCTTAAACAGGTATAAGAGACACCAGCCATTTTCATATCACAAACACTGGACAGGAGCAAAGAGATCAGCTGTCCCAGGATATGACCAGGACCCAGCTTTCTCAGGTTCCTCCACCTCAAGACAACACCCACAAATAAACAGGAAGCAGTCTTGAGAATCTAATGCCCCAATTCCTTTAACCTGATGTGCGTAACCTCTTGCCTTCTTATTACAAAAAAAAAAAAAAAAAGAGAGACGAGAATGTAATGGTCTGTCCTGTCCCTTTAAGAGACAAGCCCTGCCCATTTCTTCCCCCATTCGCTTAGGCAAGTTGATCTTCCTTCTGCTTCCAGCTTGAGCTCCTTCCTTTCCATCTCTCTTTGGAAGGGGTGGCTGCTGCTGTGACTCCTATCGCCCTCCCTCTCGGTTTCTCTTTCTCTCTTTGCTTCTCTCTGCTCTTCTCCCTTCTCCCCTTATCCCATTTCCCTTTCCCCTCTATAACCCACTAAATAAGTACCACTTTCTCTGCATGGCAAGCCTATCCATCTCTGTCTCTCACCTGCCATACAGCTCTCTGCCTAGGACCCATTACCCCTTGTGGCCCGAGGACCCCTTGGGGAAAAACACCATTTTATTTTTACCATAACACTTGTGCCTTGCACCATCCCAAAGCTAAGAATATCATTTAGGTAATATCTAAAGTATATACATACCTATATGATATCCCAGCCAATGTAGTTGAAAAAATGCCTTAATTTGTTATTTTCTTAGTTCTGTTACTGTGAAATTTTTACGAAACCATTATCACATTGAAACATGGTACTTGGGGGAACCTGAACCTGAATTGCGTGGCTATCATCACTCAGATTTTGCTCATCCATAGCCCTCATTGAAACAGCAACAACAACAAAACACATAAATTAATCAGTGAAGATTTTTCCACTGTTTTGGGGAATACTAAAAATGTGCTTGATAGGAACTGCCCACATTACAGAAGCAGGTTCATCCCACCCTTATATTAACATAACATAAGCCATCACTAAAGGCCAATGTGACAGGTTTCCACTATTGCCATGGTCTGCTACCCTGGCCTGTTTCTATCTCTGTTTCTGTCACTCTCTCAGTGTCTACCTCTGGCCTTCTCTGTCTCTGTCTGACTGGCTGTCTCTCTCCCTCAATAATGTCTGACTGTGAGTTTCTGTAATTGTTTCCATCTGCTGCAAAAGGAAGGTTTTCTAATGGTGGCTAAGCAAGACTGATCTGTGAATATAGCAGAATATCTGCTGTGAATAGGATTTTTCACGACATTCTTTGGCCTTGATCACAAGGTACTCTTCCTCTGTAAAACCCTTTCAGTGTTTAAGCGGTAAGGAGAGAGAATAATGACTACCAATCCCTCCTTTCAGTTATTTAACAGGAAAATAAAAGTTGGTTTCAGTCACCATTCATCATCTACCCCTCAAGGGGACTGCAAAGTACAGAAGCAGCAATTACAAATGGGTAAGGGTGACATTCACTGAAACTTACTAAAACATGCACAGATCATTTTTCTATTGTTTCTTATTGTACCAAACACCATCATTACTGCAGAAGCAGCAGCTAAATAGTTCAGGATTAGAATCTGCCTAGTGTCATCATTTTAAAGAAGGTTGATACCCTTTCAAGGCAGGAGTTGTGAATTCTATATTATTTCAGACATTTTTATTCGATACCACACAGATTTGATAAATATTCAACTCTAGTAAAGTTCTTGAAAATAATGTCTCTGCTCCCAGACAAAGCTGATTTGGGTTGGCTTTGACGTTCCTGTAAAGACATTCTATTGTTAAAGTGTGATTGTTTTCCAAGACTAATCAGAATTAATGATCAATTTATTATCATTAGAATTTATGGTATTAATTTAAAAAAATACTCTACTATAAGGAGAAATTAAATTATGTTTTCTAAAATCCTGTTTGCAAGAAAAACATTTTATTATAACCCCACAACTGAAGGCCTGCTCATTAGCATAATAGATGGAGTCCCTAAGAAGCATGACAATTAAAGTATCTCATCTGGGGCCAGTGAAAGGGCTCAGAGATTGAAGGTGCCTGCCTGTCAGGTCAAGCCTGAATTTGATTCCCAGGACTCAAGTGGTGGAAGCAGAGGACTGAGTTCTGGAAGTTCCCAGGTTCCATGAAGTGGGTGGGGTAGGGAAGGAGGCAGGAAAGAGAAGAAGAAGGAAAAGAAGAAGGAGAAGGAGAAGAAAGAAGAAGAAGAAGAAGAAGAAGAAGAAGAAGAAGAAGAAGAAGAAGAAGAAGAAGAAGAAGAAGAAGAAGAAGAAGAAGAAGAAGAAGAGAGAGAAGGAGAGGGAGAGAGAGAGAAAGAAAGAAAGAAACAGAGAGATTAGTTAGAGGCAAAGTCTCACCTTATGAAGTCCAAACCTACTGTTATAGAACTTTTTTTTTTCACCATTTGGTGGGAACATAAAGATTTTGGTGAGCCAGTAAAGTGGCTTAGCAGGTAAAAGTGCTTACTGCATAAGCCTGAATTTGATCTCTCAAACACACAGTATGAAGAAAAAAATGCTACATTCAAAATGCCTCGAGCTGCTAGATGGTGGTGGTGCACGCCTCTAATTCTAGCACTCAGGAGGCAAAGGCAGGTGGATCTCTGTGAGTTCAAGGCCAGCCTGGTCTACAGAGCAAGTTCCAAGACAGTTAGGACTGTTAAACAGAGAAACCCTGACTTTAAAAAGAAAACAAAACAAAAATGTTACTCTAAAAATGACTCAAACCTCTAGATGTGCCTTGTGGCACCAGGTGCCAAAATTAACACCAACACATATCATAGATACCTACATACAGAAACGTTAGCAAATAACACAAAGTGTCTTTTTAAATATAAGCATTCTTTATCCAGAAGAATACTGATATACATAACAACAGAAATGAAAACAAATTACATGTACTTTCCAGGATTCACACCATCTCTCTATACTGAAGATTTCTGTGTCTCAGGTACAGCAGTAGATTACATGCCTTCGAGTGTAACTTCAAGATTCTCTTTCTGGCATCTGATTTGTACCTACGACACTTTTCTACCAGAAAGCTTTGGTAAAATGGAAGAAGATAATCAACAATACCCCACATGAAAGCAGACACTACTCTGCTGTAATTCAGCAAAGGTGGCTCTAGGATAAAGGTCAGCATGATGTGGATTTTTAAACTGTGTTTTACTAAAGCATATTTAAAATATTAAAATATGAGGTTATGATCTAATTGGATACTGAAATGATATCAGATGTTATACTAAATAATATAAAATATTTACTTAATCTTGCAGGGGATTGGCCTATACCCATGGCCATACCGGAAGGACTAACAGGACAACACAAGCTAGGAGGGTTGAGCCAGGCGCTATGTATACCTGAAGGGGGCAGAAAAGGATAGATGGAATCAATAAAATATATGTATGAAACTTTCCAAGAATAAATTAAAAATGAATAAAAGTACACTAATAAAATCTTAATGTTTGTAGATGAGCCAGTGCTAATGAGAAACTGTTACATAGCCAAAGCTTCACATGCCTCTTCCATTTCCAGGTTACCACAGCTGACTGGAGAAGTCATTCAAGGAAAGCTAATCTTATTAACTCTGTGGCTTCTACAGACAGGACTTGCTACTTGCCAGCCATATCTTACTAAGACCATGGCAGATTTGTTCTGAGAACCTACGTGCCACCTCTTACTTCCATCCTTGAGAATGGACCAACAACCCAGCTTCCTCTTTATGTCTTTGCTTGGAACATTTTACCACATGCCATGTCCAGTTTTAAGATCACATCTAGTATGCTGTGTAGCACAAAATGAGCCCTAGGAAGCTAACCACAAGTGCTGAGGAGACTCTTTCTCCCTAATTCTGGAAATGACAATATAGTATATATGTTATTGAATCAAAAGTATTCATCAAATATCTTTCAGCATATACAATGTGTCAGCCAGGATGAATGCATCCAACAAACTTATATAATAGTGCTCCGATGAAATCTCCAGCTTTGGGAGGGGGGCATGCCAAACCCTGCTTTCTCAGAAAGACTGCCTAAAGTTCAGGCTCCTCCCCCGAAGTTGCTAATTGCTCAAGTACAAGCCTACAAGGTATTTAAGAGTCTTCCTCAAGACCGGCCCTGTAATCTTTGTTGATCTTTTTTGGGACCAGAGAGGTAATTCAGGAGTGCTTTGACCAATAAAGCTGGAATTTTACTTTTAATTCAGCTTTATCTGGCTTACTGTGCCAGCTGAGAAACCTAATATCAGTGTAAGAAATATTTCAGATAGTAAATAAAAATATTAATAAATTTTTGTTTATTACAATGGTCAGAAGAAAATAAATCTAAGACACAGAAATGCAATCTTTTCAAATTGCTGAATGTTAGCTTTAAAGCTTTAATGACCTGATCAATATTTTCATATTTAAGGGCCCTATGGAGGCTCAATTAAACCTTGATATCAGACTCTTAAAGGGAATAATTTATGAAAGACATTAAATAACACCCAGCATAAAAACAGCCAAAAATTATTATTTTATTACTAATACTATCCTGCAATTTTTCTTATTAAAAAACTAATGTCAACTATATTCTTCTCTCTATATCTTTTTTAGAGTTGATATGAATATTTCAGAAGCCAGGTAATTTATAGCAACAGTGGCCCATCACAGCAAGTTCTAGAGGCTAGAAGACTAATTAACAGCTCTCTGAAAGTTTCACAAACATTGTTCCTTCCTTTTTCTGGCTCCTGGAGAGGCCTACAGTTCTTCGATTTCCTCAGCCTGAACAAAAATAGCAACAGTCTTGATCTCTCATTATGTCCTTATTTGTCTCTGTGTCCAACTCTCTATTTAAGGGAAACAAGAATCAATTGGTCAGGGCCCACTCCAAAATGATATAGTTTTGACTCTATTTGCAGAGAATTTTTCCACATACAGAGCTGTTCTTGGACGTTAGCTAGGATCGGAGCGGTTTTGCTGGAAGATACAGCTCCACCCATAGTCCCTCCTGGTACTTTATGGGCTGAAACCACTCATTTGGTACTCAGAATAAAAAATGGTACTCAGTGAAAAAAAAGATAGAACTAATCAAATGGGGGTAAACATTGGAAAACAAATGACATTTCTTTTGGAAATAGTAAAAATTGTGCAAATGTGTATTAACTAAAGCATTACTTCAAAGGCACAATGGAATTTCTATTTTATTCGAATTAAAATATCCTTTATTCTACTTAGATTATGAAAATGTCATATTCACACAGCAATAAAAATGAGTTAAAATGGAAATCTAAGGAATTTGGAGACAAACTGTGTGAAATATTTTCAGTCCTATTTTCCATACATATTTCAGACATAGAAGCAGGATAACTTACTGAGGAGAACCAGTTCCTTCTGGTCAAGTGGATAAGATCTCTGGGATGTGTGGAGACTTAACATTCTAAGCAACCCAAACTAGAGGCTTTGATCAAGATGGACCAGGCAGTCATCTGGGCAGTAGATCTCTTTAGTACATATTAAAAAGGTAGGCAGGTAACTGTCCCTTCAATAAGAAACTGAATTTATTCTCTGTATTCACCCCACACACTCCACTCTCCTGTGGGCTCTATGCATCTTTTAGAGTCTGAAAACATTCCTTTTTTTTTTTTTTTTGCTTTTTTTTGTTGTTGTTGTTCTTTTTGTTTTTTGTCTCTTCTGGATGCTGATGGGAACCTGAATAGGCTTTTTCTTACTGTTCTTCTAAAGCCCTCCTCCCTATTAGGCTGCTTGGACACCATGTGTCTGACCTCCATGCCTGATTAACTTAAATGACTAGCCCTTTTCCTTTGCAATTCTCCAACTCTGGGGAGCTGCTTCATTTACAGTTGGCCTATTATGGGATATTTTTCTAAAATTTTCAGGCAAACTGTCCTTCAAATTTTCACTGTCTTTTAATTCTTCAATAAAAAAAGCCAGTTTCTGCATCTCTAGATGAAATCATTTCTAGATATTAAGGCATGTAGCTTAGATTATTTCCAGATATTTGAGATGTCAATGTTATCAAACTGGTTATGTTGAATATTCTTTTTGTCAAGTGCTTAATTAAACAGTATAGTCTAGAGCTGGTGGAAAACAGTATTAACTTTTTTTTGATAGATCCCATCACTCAATCACCTAACTGCCAATGGGTATAACTATATTTTATACTAGAATTTAATTACTATTTCTCTGCTTTTGGGAATTCTTGCTGAAATGTTCGGCTTTTGCTTGCTTGTTTTTGTTTTTGACACAATGGTAAATTGAAAAGACACAAATTAGTTCCTCTTGGCCTATTTACCAGCATGCTTTTCTCACATCTTCCATTCATCTTGCTTTTTAACCTGTGAGGAAAATGTGCAGTTCCCTTTCTGGAAGTGAGGACAGCCATCTTGTCTACAGTGAATTGTAGCATGTTTAATAAAAACCGAAAGACAGAAATTGGGGTTCAACCTGAAAATCAGAAAAGCAAAGCACTGAAACAGCGATATCACAATAATAGGAAAAGAAACTAAGATAATAAACAATTTCACTATTTAACCTTAGTGAAGTTTAACTGGCTTTTATTACTCTTATTATTGTTTTCTTTGAACTTTTTATTTTTCCAAGGACAACCTTGAACTCCTGATCCTCCAGAACACTAGCATTACAGTAATGTGCCACTTACTTTGCCCAACTAAGAATTACCATTTTATAGATTAAATTCAGGGAACACCTGGAAGAAACATTACTTATTAAAAATCATAATTGTTAAGTTTCAAACTCTGGAGATGCCTATTTAATGTATCAAAACAGACTTGCCCTCCAGGTTTCCCCAATATCCCTCAGTCCCTGTATATTATAGGGTATGACTGGTATAACTCACTTCCTACCCTGAACTCTCCAGACCTACACCCAGAGGCTCTTCCCTATATAATACAGATATTTTGGTTACCTGTTCCTTTTTTTTTTTTTACCTTTGATCACCTGACTGCTGCACCTGGTTCCTTCTGTCCCTTTTCCTTTCCCCTCCCCGTCTCCCACATAGCCCAGTTCAGTCTGGGCATGTCCACTTTGGATTCTCCCCAATGCTCCTGCCTCTACCTGTGGTGTGCTCTCCCTCTTATCTACAATAAACTTTGTTTGCCACCACACTTCTTTCCTTTTCCTTTTTTTCAGCCAATACTATTAAACTGTGTCTATGTAAACTGAACCATTTTTAACTTCTTTCGGTACTAATTGGATCTCTCCTGCTTACTTGACTCTTTCTCCTTTCCATATATATATATATATATATATATATATATATATATATATATATATATTTTTTTTTTCCAGTCTTGATGCCTCACATACAACACATCTGTGATGTCTTGAAACAAAATCTACTTCTCTACTCTTCTCCACTTACTCCACATCACTACCCTTCATGTATTCCTCCCTGAAGATAGGATTGCACAGAAGCTGTATATAATTGAGCAAGAAAAAGAAGCCCCTAACTCAGCAGCCTCCTGAGAGCTGGCAGTTGCTGCTGCAGAGTTTAATGCTGAGATAAAGATGCATAAAATGAGAGCAGGCAGAGTGTTGCTGTGGAGTTTAATAAATGCTGAGATAAAAATATATAAAATTTAAAAAGGGTTTGCTCTCAAATAGAAGAGAAAAATATGAAAATGTGGAAACTTATGTATCTTAGATAAAATATTACATTCCTCTTTCATGATATATTTCATGATACAGTTAATGACTTGTGAATGCTGATTTTTCAGCGTTAGTGTTAATGTTCATATACTGGGCAAAGTCACTTAAATCTTCACATAATGAATAGATATATATGCAAATAGAAGTGTGTGAAAGAAGCAAATAACTACAAGCATTTATTAAGAAATTAATTGAACTACTAGCATCATAGAGGCATTAAATTATCATGCTGCTGTTACCACATTAATCTTACCATGACCCCACATAACCGAAAGTGATTCGTCTTGTTTCTGTAAGAGTATGACATGAGGTCACTTGCAAAGTCTCATGCTCAGCGTGATTCAAAGATGCAGTAAGCTACTGTTCAATGAATCCATATTGATTGTGTTCGATTCCTTGCTCTCAGCTGCTCCTTAAGCCCAACTTTGCTTCTCTAATTAGCATTTTTGATCCCTTATCCCCTTAGAAATGCTGCCACCTATATGATCACCTGTTATAGATTTCTCTGCTAACACGTGTGACCCCTTGACTTTTTAAACACAAATTCTTTAATTGTTGAATGCTAATGTCCATCTCTCTGAAGCCCTGGGGACTCAGGATGTTGTTTGCTGTCATAATTGCTTGTGTATGCTAACAGTAAATATTTTCCATTGGTGAGAAAGAAATATTAATAACATCTCATTTTACATAGACATTCTACATATATGTAAAAAGCTTACTTCAAATGCTTTTGATGAACATGTTTAAAACAAGTCAGGTTTCACCACAGTGCTGTTCATCATGCATAAAATGAAACTGTGCTTTACCATACTAAACAAGCATGAGCACATACAAACCTTTCAACCAGAAAATCACTCTCAGCAATGATCAAGGACCTTTATGTCCTGATCTTCCCTGTAACTAATGACACAGAGTTATTGAGCACTTGAAAATATAGTATGGCTAATTCAATTTTAGACTGAATTTAATTTTCATTAATTTAAGTTCACCCTTATAATGATCATATGACTAGTTGCTGTATTGTTGAGAAATTCAGGTATTATGATGACTAGTGCTAACTATCTCTTAATAGACTCACTGGGAGAGAAGTCTCTAAGAGGATTTTTCTGGATTATGATGGTTTGTGGGAGTGGCTGAGGATGATTGTCTTACTGGCTTTAACTAATGTGGAATGGCCCACCCAATTCTAGGCAGAATCATTCTCTGGGCCTGAAAGACCCGGATAAATCCAGACCGCTCTAGCAGGAAAAATAGAGCCAAAAATCTAGCAGAAAAAAATAGAGCCAAAAATCTAGGTTAGCAGGTTCAGTGACTCTGTTTCAGGAACTAGCTGAAGATAAAATTAGATAATAATCTTGAGAATAATCTTGAGAAATACGGATTTACCCCCTTGTGATTATCACTGGTATTTTTGGAATTTTTCAATGATCACTGGTGTTGTCGGAATTTTCCAATGACGCCCTCCCTACCCCCTTTGGATTACTGGGTTGTGGTTTCTTCCCTTAAATACCCCTTCTCCCAGATACTCGGGGTCGAACTTCTCCCCTGCGTGGGAAATGAGTTTCGGGCCCCAGTGCACTGGTTCCTGTCCTGTCAATGAACCTTGTGTGATTGCAGCAAGGGTCTCTCATGAGTTCCTGGGGGGTTGTGTTATCCGGAGATTTGAGTGAGAGTCTTCCCACTCCGGAGGTCTTTAAGGCCAAAGATACATACACTGGAGAGAGTAAACCGAGCACAGTTGTCCACAGCTTTCTTATTCTGTTATTGGATGCAATATGACCACCTCCTTCAAACTATTGCCACCGTGATAAAACGTATAGTAAAATAGCCCCCTTCTGCCTCAAGATCTTTTGGTCAGCATGGCAGCACCAAAAGAAACTCAGGCCAAGTGGCTCACTATAGTGCCTATTAGCATACCAAATCTCATGCTGGCTTCTAGGCTCTCTCAACATTGCAAGTACCTGTTACAAAGGCCATGCTGGCCTCAGCTCCTGTCTGCTTTTCTCACCGTGTCCTCTACCCTAAACTTCTCCAGCTCACAGGTTTCCCTTTAGTTCCTGCCACAGCAGTAGCCTTTCTCTGCCAACAAAACAGTGGCGTCATCACCTGTCGCCAGGTGCCTCTTCACCATCAGCTATGTGACATGTGCGCTCTGTAAAAGTGTCTGCCAGGCACAGCTCACTCTCTTGCCTCTGTTGTCTCTTCCCTGATGTCTGTCTCTCTGTTAGTCTGCCTGCCACACTCATGTCCTCACTCTAAGGCAGCGTTTTACTCTTCCCTCCCTCCCCCAATAAGCCTCTAACACTAACTCTGGGGTGCTTGGTGTGCTTGGTTAGTAGCATACTTTAGCAGGGCATGAAAGGTACCCACTTTGCCTTTCTTTCTTTCTTTCTTTCTTTCTTTCTTTCTTTCTTTCTTTCTTTCTTTCTTTCTTTCTTTCTCTCTCTCTCTCTCTCTCTCTCTCTCTCTCTCTCTCTCTCTCTCTCTCTCTCTTTCTTTCTTTCTTTCTTTTTATCAATACACTGTCTCCTAGCTTCACATTCATATATAACCCTGCCATTTCGACCACGGGTTATTCTGGTTTTCTTGGTTGTCTCTTATTCCTCTTGGCCCCTTCCCTGTTTGCCCTTTGGGCCCCTTCTCTCTTGGCCCTCCCTCTTTGTTCTCTTTCTCTCCCTCCTCTGCACTGTCTTGCCTCCTCTGCTCATGGCCTGGTTCAGCACACTGGCCTTATTCAGCCCAGTACATTCTCTCCCCGCTCCGGAGTCTTCCAGATGTCTCTAACTGTACTTTCTCTCATACCGATGATAAAAACCTTCTCAGCGTTGTAGCGGTATGATCATGTCCTTACTTTATAAACAGAGGTTTTGATTCCAGTAGTAGAAAGAAAAGTAGAGACAAGACACAGGCTATAGTTTTTGCTATGGTTGTTTTTCATCAACCCACTTTATCTTATTTTTTATCTCAAGGACTGTGTGTGGCACACTGAATATATACCAATAATAATGTTTATTAAATTTATAAGGGAATGTATTATAATTGCACACTATTTGGTTAAAGTTTTAATGTTCATAAAAATGAACTTAAATAATAAGCGTGTGAAAACTAAAACATTGTGCTGATCTCATAATAGTGCATTTGATAAGTAAAAAACACACATATACGTTATTGTAACTTCCTGGGGAGTTGCTTCTGAGCGTAACCCTGACCTTTCCCAGTCTGCAATGAAAAGTGGGAAGTCTGAGCAATAGATGAAATCTACAATCTAGACAATAGCACTTAAACATTGAATTAGAAAGAAGGGAGGAACAGTGACTGCTCCTCAGAAAACAAACAAAAGAAACATAGGCAAAACGTTTGCTTTTTCTGGCCACCATCCAGTTCCTACTGGGAAGCCTAGTCAAAGAAGAAGCATTAGAATCAGGTGCTCTATTTTTCAAAGAAATGACAGCAGATAATATCTCTTTTGGAAGACTGTAGTTCCTCTCAAGAAGATTATATAGTAGTTCAGCCATCTCCAGTGACATTTCTCAGTGCTTTGACACCACCATCAATTCTTGCTTGATCTTCTCTGCTCTGTCTTTCCAATTATAAAAATAATTGCAATAAAGCAGAATCCTTATCAACAGAGGTTTTTTTTTCTTTGTATGAAGAGTACTAAATTGATTTTGCTTTGGGTTTTTTGAGTTTTGTCTTTTTCTTATAAAACTTTAATTGGGAGACTGAACAGAGTTCCACATGTCTTTAATTGTATCACTTGAGAGACAGAGCTGAGCTCTATGAGTTCAAAGCCAGCCAATTCTACATAGAAAATTCTTGGTCTTCCAGGGCTACTTAGTAGGGCCCTTTCTCAAAGTTAACAATGCTACATGAATAAATTGTACCTAAAAACATAATTATTCTGAAGTCCTTTTTTTCCTTTTATTAAGTTGTTGATAACACTGAAAATAAATAAAACCTTGAACTTTGACCCAGGATAATTAACACTTGACAAAGGGTCTAATTTGTTCATTAAAATCTTCCCAAAGCTTGAAGAAATTGTTTAAAGTAACTACTAGATGGGGCCCATTGATGGAAACTTAAACATACAAAGTTGAACAACTTACATTAAAATTTGATTATAACAATAACTCTTTGTACTCTAGATTACTGACATTTGGGTTTTCCTACTGCATTTTCATTAATTTTGCAGAAGCTAAAAGTTTGAAGAAGAATTTGTGATGTTTATAGCTAGGGCAGTCTGCCTGATCTGAAGCAAGTTACAAATATCTTCATTCCTTTGTTTGACTCAGTTTGAACTTTGATTAAACTGTGTGATGATAATGAGTAGGGGTTCTCCCTCTACATTAATTCTTATCAGTTCTCAAAATGGAGACCTGTGGATTAGTTAAAAACAAATTTTTTTTTTTTTTTTTCACTTAGTGATAGAGCCAGGAAGTTTGAGGTCAATTCATTTCTGGTTTGAATTCAGTGGAGGGCTTTTGCTTTGACTTCAGTATGAAAAGATCATCTTCCTATTTTGTCCCTTGTATGCACATAGTTCTTTATGAGTTCAAAATTTTTCTTCTGGCCGGGCGGTGGTGGCGCACGCCTTTAATCCCAGCACTCGGGAGGCAGAGGCAGGCGGATCTCTGTGAGTTCAAGACCAGCCTGGTCTACAAGAGCTAGTTCCAGGACAGGCTCCAAAACCACAGAGAAACCCTGTCTCGAAAAAACCAAAAAAAAAAAAAAAAAATTTTTTTCTTCTTTTTATAATATCAGTCAGAATGGAGGAAAAAAGGCCTAACCGAAAAGACTCATTAAACTTAACCACTTTCTAAACAGTTCTATCACCAAATAAAATGTATTTTAAAGTACAGCAGTGGGTTAGGAAGTCTAAATATGCTTCCTTATAAAATTCAGTTTTGCCTTAAGTCACTCTTCTTGTTTCTAAGAGACTAGATCATGATAAGATTGGTTTATCTAGTTGTCATCCAAGCAGTTGTGATTGGACACCTAACCAGGTAGCCATGAGACTTTTTATCATCAGTAATAATATTAATTACTTTTTTCCTTTCTGTGAGAAATACCTGGAAAAAGTACCTAAAAGGAAATATTAGAAAATATAGAGTTCATTGTAGTGGTTGAAGTCATAGCACCAGTAAGGTGATAGAGCTGGTCCTACTGGTCTATTTTTAGAGGAGAGAGAGAGAGATAAATGCTGCTCAGCCTCCTTTCTCTTCCTTCTTCTTTCTAAGAAGCTCATGGAGGTAGGTAGGTACAATTAATTTGGCTCCGTTCTCTCCAGTTAACATCAACAGACACACACAGATGTGTGTCTCCTAGTTAATTTCTAAATCCAGTCATATTGACAATGAAAATCACCCATCACAGTGATAGTGTCCAAAGTCACTTGATACATATTTTTAATTTGTAATCTTAAATTATTGTGGGGCTTGGAATTATGACTATATAAGTGTGGTATTTCTTTTTCAGAGGTCCTATAATACTTAATATTAGTAGAACGTTACCTATGTGACCGCTAGACTGCTAGGAGGTAGAGACACATTGCTTATTTACCCTCTACAAAGTTCTCTGAGGTAGGTACCACTGTTCTCCTGATTGTAGGGATGAAGAAAGAGTCATGGAGATACCAGGTATGTTGCAGTGGGAGAGGATGGTGCTGGGATTCAAACTGAGGAGATATGATTGCTAAATAAAAAAAAAAATCCTTAGCAACTTCATAGCTCTGACACTCTATGCCTGTGTGTCCTTGAATACATTCTTTTACTTCTTGTACTTTCTGTAATGGCTTAGATAAAATAGCGGTGAAGTTCCCTGAGGGGCAGCAGCAGGTCACAAGGGACAGCAGACTGGGAGCCTTGGTGCACAGTGGCCACTGTGGGTGGTTTAGAACAGTGGCGGGTGGGAGACCTCAGCGGGCCACAAGAGGCAGCCTGTCAAACCAATCAACTGAGGCTTCTGTGGGTCCCAGGCAGGTGGGAGGAGGTGGGTGAGAGACCTCAGCAGGTCAGTGGGGCAGCAGTCCAAAGAGGAGCCTGGCAGGTGAGAGACAGGTGAGCATGCCATGTGGAGATGATGGGTATAGTTTATTTAGTGGGTTATGGAAGCGAAGAGAAAAGGGGAGGGGGAGAGAGAGAAGCAAAGAGAGAGAGGAAGAAAGAGAGAGGGGAGAGGATAAGAAGCAGCAGCTACCTGTTCTGAAGAAAGACTGGACAGAGAGAGAGCACAGGGTAGAAGCAGAAGGAAGATCTGCTTGCCTTGGCAGAAGGGGGAGGGGGAGTTCTTGTCTCTTAAAGGGATAGGACAGACCATTGCATTCCCAAATTCCCTGGTCCTAAAACTTTTTTTTCTTTCTTCCTAAACTTAACTTTGTCCTCTGTTCTGCCAAAACCTTAAGCAGGTCTGAGAGACACCAGATATTTCCATATCACAAACACCAGACAGGAGTAAAGAAACCAGCTACCACAAGATGTAACCAGCACTCAGCTTTCTCGAGTCCCCCCTCCCCCAAGATGAGGTTCACAAATAAGCAGGAAGCAGTCTTGAGAATCTGTTGTCCCAATTCCTTTAACCTGTTGTGTCTAACTTCCCACCTTCCAATTATTAAAAAAAAAAAAAAAAGAGAGAGAGATGGGATTGTACTGGTCTGTCCTGTCCCTTTAAGAGACAAACCCTGCCCACTACCCCCCCACCAAAGCAAGCAGATCTTCCTTCTACTTCCAGCCTGTGCTCTCTCTCTGTCCAGTCTCTTTTCAGAAAAGGTGGTTGCTGCCTCTTCTCTTCTCTTCCCCTCTCTCTTTCTTTTTCTCTCTTCCTCTCCCCTTTCTCCTTCCCTTCCACAACCCACTAAATCATCTACACCCACCCTGTCTGCATGGAGAGCTGATCCATCTCTTACCCACCTTTGAAGCTCGTGGGACTTACTGCCCTATGACCTGCCAAGGTCTTTCACCTGCTGCCTCCCACCTGCCTGGGACCCACAGGGGCCTTGGGTGGTGGGACCCGCTGCCCCTCATGGCCTGCCATGGTCTTCCACCTACCACTGCCCTAAATCACCCACAGTGACTCACTGTGCACCATGGCTCCCAACATGGGATCTGTCACTCCACGGGAACTGCCAAACCATTACACTTTCTAGTAATGGTACCCAATGAAGGGTTGCTGCAAATCAAGGCACTTATTGTATAAAGAGACAAATTGAAAATTACAAAAGGCATTCTAGGTTTTTAAAAACAAATGACTTACAAATGTTTTGTACAGCATCACCAGTAGGTTGTGATGCTTTTCTTGAGTGACTTGCAGACTTATTCTGAATACTCTAGGCCTAGCCTTATAGTATTCATGGCATCTTCCATGTATATAGGAATGTTCGAACAAAGCTGAGACACAGAAAGAATCACATACAACTCATACCTTCATCTGTATGTTAATTAATAAGGTAATTCAGTATTTTAAAACATTGTTCATGGTATTAGTAGATCTAGCAGGACACAGACCTATAATTATATGAAGTTCTATTTTTTTTTACAGTAGAATCTACAAGAAAGAACCAATTCATTTTATATTCGGCTGATTTGTAATGAATATATCAGGAAAGACATCATGAAGCATTTGGCACTTGTACAGTGTGATAAAAGTTTTGGAGAGAATGAGAAAGACATATGCAATAAAGCCATGAGCCACATTATCAGAGGCACAAACAACTCTGGAGATTGCAAGTCGCCCATACAAGATTGATTATAGGAAGCCTGGACAGAAAAAGGATGGTAGGAGACCTGGGAATGCCTAATACTGATCTCGGGACAGTTTGCAGGTTTAAGACATGAATGAACATTATGATACAAGAAACTTCCCAGAAGTTGGTAGTTTTCCTGACAAGGAAGGGGTAGGAGAGGAAAGTTAGTAGGCAGAAACATGGGAAAATTGTCATTTATATATGTCCAATATGCATGGGTGGCATGTTGAGGACTGGCCTCAACAACAACAACAAAAACACTTCTCACTAGGGTCAAGGCATAGGAAAATAAAAACACAAATCGCTAGACAGTATCAGGAGGCAGTTTCAAGGATTATTCAGATCCTGAAAATCACCATAGTTAATTTTTCCATAGCTTTTATATGAAACATAAACTGGGGAATTGGGTATCAAAAGGCTCCATTAACATTCTCTTGTCTAGGTAGCCAGATGACTCAAGTCACATATAGTTGGTCAACACTTGGTCGCATAGGCAGAAAACATCTTCTCCCCAAGGTGACTTCATAGTTACAATGAAAGGAGCAGAGGTACATTGGCATACCCAGACCACCTGCCAGGATGGCACCCAGTTTGCTTAACTTCAAAAGAGCCAGGTGACTACCTCCTGTGTTGGAAGGTGCAAATTGGGCCTGTTAGTCACCAGACAATGGTGAGACATGGGCCTGTATTTCTTGGTTCCCACAGTAGCATCAATAAAGTTTAACTTTAATTATGGCTATTGCATTAAATGAATGGATGATCAAATACAGGAAGATAGACTTGATCTTGGTGACTGATAGGAAGGATGGATGTTAATTTCATGTAAGATAGAGATCTTGGTGATATTCAAGTGAGCAGATAGACACTGAAAAGGGTTCTTGTGCCTTCTGGGGTTTTGAGGGTAGTCAGTATTGTAGTATATCTAGTAATAGGAGTATGAAGAACACACAGGAGAGATCTTCGCATTAATCCACTCATTTGTGGAAGATACAAGGGAACAGGGAAAGTATTTAAGTCATCAATAGGGAGAAGACAAGATATTGATGTTAAGCAGGTAAGGAAATTAGCAATATCACAAAGGATACAAAAGATTTCCTTCAATTTGAATGCTTAAAAGTAGAAAAAGACACTTGGTTGTAGAAGTCTTGTGTCGGTTAGCGGTTGTGGAAGCTAAAAGGTCCCCATTGACTTTTTTCCTTTTGTTATGGAAGTGATTTCTCATGTGGGATTCCCCTCTGTATGATGTAAATATGTTTTATTATCATAGGTTAATAAAGAAGATGTACCAGCCTATAGTGGAGCAGAATATAGCCAGGATGAAAGAGATATATATAGAGAGAGTAGGCAGAGTCAGAGAGATGTCTTGTAGCTACTGAAGGAGACAGAAGCCAGATGGAACCTTATGGGTAGACCATGTTTATGCAGTGATATACAGATTAATAGAAATGGGTTAATTTAAGATGTAAGAGTTAGCTAGGAATATGCAAAAACTATTGGCCAAACAGTGTTGTAACTAATATAGCTTCTGTGTGAGTATTCGTATCCGAGTGTCCGGGATGAACAAGCAGTCTTCGTCTACAGATTTTCACACTAGTCACAAAGTGCTAATCACTATGAGAGAAGGAAATGAACACTTGGACACCTAGAAGCCAGAGGAGGAGAGTTAGTCAAGTAGGGCAGGTTGTTAAGGAAGGCACTGCTGAAAGAAGAGTTGGTCTGATGGTGTTCTTGGGGATGTCTTTCTTTTCCCTGTGAATGGGAGAATAATGTCTTTTTACAGCTGCTAGAATGGTCTGTGGTGAGTAATGATATGGGGGAGAGGTATGTGTGGTTACTCATAGTGCCCTCTGTGTTATAATCATGAAAGAGCACACTACACAGATTCATGAAGAGTTCTTATCCACAGGAAAGCAAGTGGATCACATGAGATATGATCAAGAAGGTCAGGTCCAAAGAGATTGGCAATATCTTTCAAACATTACATAAAATGTAAATAACATAATTCAGGGCATTTAAATAACACGAATGTTTATACAGTTAGTGTATAATAATGAAATCCATTTAAATAGCCTGAGATTATATCTAACAAGCTTCAAATGATCAGAACTGCTGTGGTGGTTTGAAACAAAATGGCCCCTAAAGAGAGTGGCACTATTAGGACATACGGCATGATCACAGTACATGTGGTTTGGTTGAAAGAAGAACAATGGCAATGGGTTTTTGATCCTACTGCACGTACTGGCTTTGTGGGAGCCTAGGCAGTGTGGATGCTCACCTTACTAGACCTGGATGGAGGTGGGTGGTCCTTGGACTTCCCACAGGGCAGGGAACCCGGATTACTCTTAGGGATGATGAGGGAGGGGAACTTGATTGGGGAGGGGGAGGGAAATGGGAGGTGGTGGCAGGGAGAAGGCAGAAATCTTTAATAAATAAATAAATAAATAAATAAATAAATAAATAAATAAATAAAAAAGAAGTGTGTTACTATGAAGGCAGGCTTTAAGGTCTCATATATGATCATGATACCACCCAGTGTCTCAATTCACTTCCTGTTGCCTGAAGGACATAGGACTCTCAGCTCCTTCTCCAGCACCATGTCTGCCTGCATCCCACCATGTTGTACCATGATGATAATGGACTAAATGTCTGAAAATGTAAGTAACCCCATTAAATGTTTTCCTTAACAACAGTTCCATGGTCATGGTGTCTCTTCACAGCAACAGAAACTGTACCTAAAACAATTGCCAAAGGGAGAATGGCACTCTACATTTTGTCTTTTTCCCCTATACCTTTTACACTCCTAATCATATTTTTGTCACAATCTTAAATCCAGTAAAATGTGACTGAGAGGAAAATCTTCTAAAGAAAAGAAGTCAAAGAGCTTACATTTTTTCAATCAATATTTGAATATGATTTTTCACAGCCAACATCGGGTATGTGTTCCCAGAAGGCTCATAACATACTTATCTTTAAATTTATTAGATCAAACATTTAGAAAATGAAAGTTGATAGTTCCTAAATGCTGTATGATATTATCTGAAATGAACATAAATTGCGTGAACCTTCAAGTTTCATGTATTATATAGAGTGACCTTCAGAAATTACTTCTATACCAATAAAATGAAGCATTCAAGGATGATACGTGTTCAGAGCATAAAAGTTAGAAGTGTTTACACCATGCACACTGCAGAAGATAAATTGGCAGATCCGCCAAGGTACTGCAATGACAAAATCATATCTGTGATTTTTTTTTTCCATTTCACCTGGGCAAAAAGCAATGAGGTAACTGTGTTAAATGATTCTTTAAGTGCAACAGCTCATAACTTCAGTGCCCAAGGCAAGAGATAAGACAGGAAAGTGTTGACAGTAGTCCATGGTATTCAGTTCAAAAGGCCCCAAACAAAGCCTGATGAGGCCTGTTGAATATTTTGCATTTCCAAGTGGCCCTGGCTGATTCCAACCACTAGAAAGCAGGGAGAGGAGGAATTAGCCTGAATACTTTGATCAATGAGACAATGCAGAATCTGATTCTAAATTAACAGCCTATATTCTTTAGATACTTATACAGTATCTCGGAGTTTTAACTCCACACCCAGATTCTGTACTCCTCCTCTCTTCCCATCTGCCCTTTCTGAAAGATACAGGTAATTATCCTTCTGGCTCTTGACACATTTACTACTGGAGGGTTTTCTTTTTCAAATAAAAATTCACAGGTTACTTAAACTTCAAGTCAACTTCCTAAATTAAAATGAAATACAACAGAAAACTAGAAGACAGTACCTTATACACTCCATCACCCCCTCCAGAGATATCTGTTTTTTTATTCTTTGCCATGCAACAACATGGGGTTAAATATTATTTATTGTCTTCTCTCATGATTTTGTGGGTTGATTGTATTCAGTAGGAGATTTTTCACCCATGGCTTCTTAAGTTCTTGTGTTTTAAATGTTGGTTGAACCCTAGTCATGAGAAGTGACCTGTGTACAGACATGCAACTCTTCGTTTTTGCTCTCACGCAGGCTATTCCTATGCTTATCCCTGTTTTTTATCACAGATGGCATCTCTGTGGAACTGAATGTTGTGATGGTTAACACAAACTTCAGGCTGCCAGGGTCACCGAGGAGAGAGTTCTCTGGACATGCCAGTGAGGGATCATCTAAATTGGGTTAACTAGAGTAGGAACAGCTCCCTTAACTGTGCAGGTGGCGGTACTAAATCTATGAGACTCCTAGACTTCATAAAAGGATAAAGTTAGCTGGGTAACAGCATTCACCTCACTCTGATTCCTGATTGTGGATTAAAATGCACAGAAAGATGGGGGGGGATGCAAACACAAGACACACATAGAGATAAACACATAAACATAAGAGAGTACACAAACATGTGGGCACACCCTCTCATACACATACACACATACACACACTATTATTAGGAATTGACTGTTTCAATTTGATGTAGGAGTCCTCTCTGTGTGCTGTGATTACCATCAATGGATAAAGAAACTGCTTTGGACTTACAGCAAGGCAAAAATTAAGTAGGCAGGAAAAGCTAGGCTGTATGCTGGGAGAAAGAAGGGCGGAGTCAGAGACTCCATGAAGCTGTCGCCAGAGTCAGACACGTCAAAACTTTGCTGGTCTAAGCCAGCCAGGCTGCTGGGAAGCAACAAGTGGCCCCTCCTCCAACATCAATTACGGAGGCTGTAAATTCCTGAGATCTGGATCCAGCAACCAGGTCATATGGGGAGCTCTTTTGTCAAGCCTAGTCCAAGTTTGAATGTCTGCAAAACAAAAGAGCTGACAGAATCCTTCTGTTCAAGGAGCTGGCAGCCATACAAGCCAAGACGAGTCAATGTTTAAGCTAAATTCAAAAAGGAATAGACCAACATCCTAGGTCAAAGTAGTCAGGCATGAGGTGCTCTCTCTTGTGTGGGGTTGAGTCAGCCTCTTGTTCGAGCTTTTTAGCTGATCCGATGAGAGCCACAGACCTTACACAGAGCAACATGCTTTAGTGACTGTATGATTCTTCTGGAAACACCTCCACTGACATATATATGTATCTGGGCACATTTTGGCCCAGTCAAACAAAGATAGCACTGTAATTGTGGAGTAGGATATTTGGTAGGTGGGCCTGGAATATATGGCCACCTTTCTCTCATTTGCGTATTTTTAACTCCTTATCACATGATTGTGTTTTACTTGTAATTGTTGCTAAATTGTTACTAATTTGTATGAGTGTGTACACACATGTTTATGTGTACATATCCATACGTATGGGAGTGCAAGAGTATTCACAAGACAACATCCGCAACCAACCTTGAGCATCATATTGTAGGAGCTATTTCCCTTGTTTCTTTCAAAAGGTCTCACTGAAACTAGTCTTACTGAATAGAATAGATTGGACGGGCTGTGAGCCTGTGAGTCTCCTGTCTCTGTCTCCTCAACAAAAGGCAAGTCCTTTTCCTAGGGGCTGGGAAGCAAACTCATATTTTCTTGAGAAACACTTTACTAACAGAGTGATTTCCCCAGTCCTGATTTGCTGCTTAATTCCTTCTTGATTCCCACATGGCTTTTGTTCCAAGGAACCAGTTCTTTCTTGAAATACTTGTCCCTGGGTTTTAACACTATAATTTGACTCCGGGTATCTTTTTATACCAAACTGCTCCTTTCCTTAATGCCACTCAAGTCAACTGTCCCAGAAACCACCTGTCTATACATTTGATTTATTTATCACTTATTTGTCTATCATGTATTTATTTATGCTTTTTGAGACGATGTCTCGTTGTGTAGCTCTGCCTGTCCTGGAACTTTGTAGTGCAGGATGCCTTTGAACTTATAGAGATTAAATTGTCTCTGCCTTCTGAGTGCTAGGATTGAAAAGGTACACTACAAGACTTGGCTTCATTTTTTTTTTTATACATACCATTCTTCTTTCAGAAAATCTCAATATTTCAAACTTGTCTGAAGTCATTTTTACCCAGATTTTCCAGTTTCATATCTTTGGATGATTAGTAATTTTACTTCCAACCTTGTTATTGTTGTTTCCTGCACACACTTACTTCATATAGACGGCATTTACTGACCTTCCTAGGCTCCAGATATTTCTTGTCTGTCTTCTAGATTCTAATTTTAAGATTCTTCCTGACCACCAGTTCAAGGGATTGAAACAAGATTTCCCCAACCTCTAGCTTTTAATTTGACCATCTGAGCCAAGCTAAACCATTGCAATTATCTACTGAATTATATAAAACATATGGAAAAGATGTCCCTTTTTATTGAGAGTTTCCAGTTCCCAAATAATGTAATTTTTGAAGTACCAGGAGACATCTTCATTGCTACATGTAGAGAGCCTGTCTGAAGTTGAAACCCTTGAGAGGAAAAGTGAATCTCAGAAATTGTAAGAGACAAGATTACTTTGGTTCAAATATATGAACCAATACATTTTGATTTTGTTATGTGAGTATGAGTTGGCTTTCTATCACTTGTGATCTGTAGAGTCCTGGCTGATGTTTCTGCTGTTATATTTGATTGCTGTTTTCTGATCCAATCCCTGTTGATTCCACCCATATAAAATTCTCTTCTGTATATCATTACAGCTACCACCTAACTCAAAACTCCATCATCTGTCATCTGCAGTAAAGCACTTACACAGCTTCATTTCCCAGTCAAAAATCAATATTCACTGTTGCTACAACTATCTTTCTAAATTATAGTTTTGATTTTGTCAAACTCCTCTGCTTGTTATCATTCAAAGCCATTCACTGTCTTTCTGTATTTCCTGTGAAGACATCACTCAACCCTCTAATGTTTATTTACCAGATGTAGTGATTAAGACCACTGACTCTGGAACCAGATTTACAAATTTAAAGTCAGAATCCATTACTGCATAGGCACATATATAACCACATTTCTTCCTTCTATCCTAATTTTCCCAGCTGCAGAATCAGCATCGTAAAAGCACTTGCCTCAAAAGATTGTTATGATAATTAAAATAAAGTTTAGTAGGAGATAGTGATAAATGCTAGTTCAAATAAAACAAAGCTCAGGGACTTGTTTTAATTTGAGGTGTGTTATCCTGGTGGCCATGCTGGAAGAAGACCCCATTTGAGGTTCACTGCTTGAAGGAATGGATGAGGGATGCTTGTCTCTGATCCCCATCACTATTCCCATTTCTGTGCCTCTGAAAATACAGTATTTTTGACTTGCAGAACTCTTATTTCTGCCACAAATATGAAATGCTGTTCATAATTGAATGCTTTACTTAAATGATGCCTGCTTGAAGTAACTGACATAGAGTCACCAAGCCAAAATTAAATCCATTCCCACACTCTACCAAAAGAAAACTCTCTCATCTTGAGTCCTCTGGACTTCTTCACTGGTTTCACCATTTTTTTGCACTGTTTTGAGAGTCATCATGATTGCATGAGGTGGAGAATGACACAGGCCCTTGCGCATTCTGCATTTATTTTGTGGTTGCTGTAGATGACTGCCACACAACTACAATAAGACATAGTTCAAGAAGGAAACAAGAGGAATGTATCACATTGACACTAAAATTGGATTACGCAGGAGAATTGTTACCATACGAGAAACCTTCAGAGGACTAAACTGGCAGCGTCATAGTTGAAGCAGTCAGAGCTCACTCAGACCAGCGTCTGAATATCGTACAGGAGAAAAGACAGCACTGACCAGAAGTCAAAGTCAATCAAGCCAAGCATGCTTCCGAAGGAATGAACAACCTCATAAAAAATGAAATTAGTGTAATAAAGACAGTAATTTGGGCAGTAAGTGGTGATGTCGGCATCATTGATTAGTAAGTGGAGCACACCCAACTGGAAACAGGGTCAAGGAAAATTATCCTGTCTAAAACATACACATAAGGCATGAAAGTAGGCACTGGCTTCTTTAAAAAGAGAAAGGGATTGATATGAATCCAGAGGGGCTTCTGGGGTGACTATGATCAATCAATGTGATAAATATGTATGAAAACAATGAAGATCATTATTATATAAAATAAACAGAGTCTAATAAAAACAATCATTCTGAATCTCTATATACAAAATTTTCAATATCTCTTTAGTTTTCTTTGTTTGTTTCTTTGTTTATGTTTTTTAGACACAATTTTATTATACAGCAAGGCTGGTTTCTAATTTCTTCCTGTCTTAGCTTCTTGAGGACTAGCAGTTCAGATGTAAAATATCATTTCTGACTTCCTCCCTCCACAATCCCAGGTCCCTTGTATCAGTTCCACAAGGAGATTGCAAAGATTGCTTTCTCATTAGGCAAGAAAAAAATTAGCAAGAAGATAAAAGAACTGAGATGTTAAAAATAGAATAAAGATTGCAAACATGAAACCTCAAACCAGACCAATGATTCACTGTAATGAACACTTGCAAGTGATAATATATTAACTAAAGGATCATGTGATTCATTGTGTCGCACCATGGTTTCTGTAATGAGATTCTTCTTTTCTTTCTTTTCCTTTTCTTTTTAATTTTACCCTAGGGTCAAGAGGTTACAAGGGTAAAGGGAAAATAGGGGAAATGAGTGGGATCAAAATGCATGAAGTGAAATTCACAAAAAATCATTAAAAAATTAAATTTGAAAAAAATTAAAAATGGGAAAAGAACAGAATTTAGAAATGAATTTGAATTTAAAAATTTAATAAATGAGTTTTAATAAAGTTCTGACCAGCTTTAAGGACAATTTTGTTTGACTTTTTTTCGGGTTATCAAAATGTTGATTCAGAGACTCTCTTTTGGTAAAACTGTTAAGGATTTCAAATGTACAAGTACATCATAAACAGTTGGTGAAATTGCACTAGAACTGTTAATATTAAGAAATGGCAAAGCTAATTTGAGATAAGATGATATCTATTTGTAGTAAGGATTCTTAGAATTGTACAATGCCCCCCAGGATACCTTTGAGTTTATCGCATGCTAGAATATATGTTTTCAGTGATACCTGGTTTCCATTGAAGATGGTTTCACAACAAATTACAAAGAAATATCATTATTACTACCTAGTTGTCTCTTTACTGAAATCATATAGAAAGGAGAAGGTAACTTAAAATTTCTAAGAAGGCAAATTTTGGTGCATAATTATGGAAAAGGAAATTACTACATAGTAAACATAAAGTAAACATAGTAAACATGAAGAATGCCCAGAGCCTCTGCAGTGCATTTGGCCAGGACCATAATAATTTGTGAAGGTGACCATACTTCTGACTTCATTTTAGCATAATTGTCTCTTTAAAAACTGAATCTTCACATACAATCACATTGTGAAGAACTATTGGCAAGGTTACTATTATATAAATTTGAATAGACATTTTAACCCATAATAATGATATAAAGAATTTATTGATAAGTTCCTTCCTTATAATACTACCAAGAAGTAAAATATTGCAAAAATACAACTATATACATTATTTCAAATGGGAAAGTTTAACTCTGTTTAGTTACATATTCTCGTAACAGTCTCCTAGAGATGGGCAGGAATGTCAAAATCTTGTACTAACTTTAGATGGGTTGAAATCAAAATGTACTTTGGCAATTTTTTTTTCTAATGTGAATACAAACAACCTGCAAGATTATTGCATATATTATAAAGTGAGGCAGAAAGGGAACCTAGATTGGTAGCAGTCTGGGCAATGTTTTGTGTGGAATGGGGTTGAGACCCAAGCAGGTTTCCAACTCCTTATCCTCTCGCCACAGCCTGCTCAGTGCGGGTTATAGGTTCGCAGCATCAAGCAGTTGTCAATGTTTTCATTTAAGGTTTATAAAGTCTCCTTGGACAGTGGGTGAGGCCATTAGTGTTACTGTTAAAATATATTCAATTTATACTGATAGTAATGAAAAGAATTTTACCTACCTCATCTGATGAATTCTCCCCATATTCATCAGAATTTTGTTTACCTAGAAATTCATCTCTTGGAATTAAAAACCTACTTCTCCTTGAGTGTGTTGATTCATTTATAGGGCTTTATTGATACATTGTTAGTTGGGATTAAAAAATAAAATGAATTTAAAGTCCACCAGTAAGGAAAATATTAAATATCTATATTAGACCTACATTCTGTATGACTATATATCCATGAGAAAGAAATATCAATTTGTATTAATAGACAAAATTATTCCTGTTTTATTGCTTAGTGAAAATAAAAATAAAATTGAGGAGAATTTATGTCTGATAAACACATATTCATATTTGTATTTACATTTTTAAAAAAATATTTATTTATTATGTATACAATATTCTGTCTGTGTGTATGCCTGCCAGCCAGAAGAGGACACCAGACCCCATTACAGATGGTTGTGAGCCACCATGTGGTTGCTGGGAATTGAACTCAGGACCTTTGGAAGAGCAGACGATGCTCTTAACCTCTGAGCCATCTCTCCAGCCCCTGTATTTACGTTTTTTAAAACTTCTCGAAGTGAGGCACAATAGGAAGAAAATTATGGAGACACAGGAAGATCAAAGAACCCTTCAACCTAGACTGTGAATAGAGTCTGTCACCAGCTGGAAGCAGCGTTCCAACACAGGCCATGTGTACTGAGAAGGTTCTAAAGACAGGGATAATTTCACCTTTATATATAAATGTTAATTTAGCAGGGGGCTAGGTGAATCCCTGAAAGTATAAGACCTTGGGTGGGGCCTCATTTCTTTCCTAGACATTGCTGGAGAATCTCAAACAGATTATGAATTTGTTCACACCAAGGACAGTCCACCTTCTAACATCTTTGTGTGCTTAACAATTGTTATATTTGCCTGCTGCCCTCAGAACCATCCAATAAGCCCATAAACTCCCTTAGTCCCACTTGTAATTGTGTCAAACCTACTGGAAGCGAATACACATGATTAGCATAAAAATATGGAGACCAGTTCTTGTTGGAGACGTTAACACTGCTCTGGGGTGCATTCCACTCTTTCCCTAGACCCTTCATTTTGATTTTATGTACATGAACATTTCCCTGCATTCACTTCTGCCTGCAATGCCTGAAGAGACCAGAAGAGGGGACTGGATTAGGTGATGTTTAAAGCTGCCATGTGGCTCATGAGAGTTGAACTCTATCTGACAGAGCAGTCCTTGCCCTTAAACGCTGAGCCTTTTCTCAGCTCAATTTGCCATTTTAAGAATTTAACATACCTTGCAGTTCCCTACAACACTTTTCCTTGTTTCATGGTTTTATTTACATGGCCTTTGTTTTGCTGCGGAGAAGAATTATCAGTCATATGTATGATTAGCTATGAGCAAGGACCTCTAAAGCAAACCCAACAGAAGGAGAAAGAGAAAAATGACTTTTCTGAGGACCTTGTGTTCCTCACAAGGACAGGTGGTGATCCTGGGGAATCTGTTCCTTCCAGTGCCCACATTCTCCTCCTATTGTGGACACCTGGCTTCTGCAGTAGTGATTAATATGATTTTGATGCTGTATGGTGCAACATGAACAACAGTCAGGAGTCAACGATTAGAAATTCAGATCAAGGTAGTTATAAATGAGGGCCAGGAAGATGCACCATGGTAAATTTAACATGCACGAGGCAGTGGATTCTATACCCAGTACCAAATAAATTAATTTTAAGCATTAATAAAGAATGTATAAAAAGGGAAATGGGAAAACAAATTGTCAATAAATATTTTATAATAAGCCCTAGGAATGGTGTTTTTTATTTTTTTCTGGTGTCCAGGTTACATAGCTAACCCCACAATGTGTCAGCTATGAATGAAAGGTGATATTTACACCTTTGAATAAAGTTATATAGTACTCACTGAAGAACATGAAAAATTAGACTAACATAACTTAATTAATGTCAGAAGTAAAAAAATGATTTTAAAAGAATTTCCAAGGTAAGATTTTCTTTTGGGCTTTAAGACAAGAAAGTTTTTCCTCTTGTAGAATAATGCTGTTTATCTCTTGCAGCTGAACTTCACATCAAAAGTTTCGCCTCACATGGCTTCTTTTAGTTCAGCATGATTGACTTCAATTGCCTCTCATTCTTTAGTGTATGGAGAAGTCAATCAGACACCTGTTCAAAGAGCTAAAATGAAGCCCTTGAAGTTGAATTTGTAGCTTTGAGGGTCAGGATACTTTTCATCTGCATTCCCACTTTCTGTCTTTGTGTGACAGCATCTGACATAGAACGAACAGTAGTAAGACATTTGGAGTATAAAATGCTTGTCAGGTAATATGCTAAATACCACTGAAAGAGAGAGCTGAAATCCACATATTTATGATGAACATGAGTGCCTGCTACTTATGCCAGCCCACCAATATCTGGCAAGGAATGAATGCTCTGATCAAAGCCCGTTAACCATTTGCCTAAAGCAATCTCAGGTATGGCAATGATGCTTACATTAATTAAAACATATATGTAAACATGTACATGTATGCCTGAACAAATGTAAATTACATAGATCTAGTATTATTAATTGTTTGTATAGCTATAGAGTTGTACAAAACAGTTGGGAAATGTCTCAATGGGGAAAGGGACTTGGTACCAAACCTAATAACTTAAATTCAACCCCCCAGGCCAATATGGAAAGAGAACAGACTTTCAAATTAAAAACAAAAATGAAGCCAAATCACTAGGACTACTGTGAAATGTCTTTAAAAATAGCTACTGTATCTTAAGAATACCACCAGATTACCTTTATTTTAAAAATCAAGATCCAAATAACAAGGGAGACAAAAGCACAAATTACACATCTCTTTCCACCAAGTGAAACTCCCAGTGCCAGTAAGAGGTAGCATCTAATTGAGTTGTTACCCAAAGGGGCTTCATGAAAAGACCCAAACAACTCAGGCTATTACCAAAGTTAGTTGCTCTTCATGAAATGATGGTAAGGCCCTATTGCTGAAGATAATGCCTACATGTGCCACTGAACATGGAGCAGTCCTGCTGGTGCCTAAGTTTTCACTCTATTGACTAGTGTTCATGGTACTGGCAGGAACTCTACGCTCAGCCAAAGGGAAAGGAAATATCAACCCCGGCACAAAATCTTCAATGGAGAATGGTGTCCTGCCTGCATGATCTATTGATGCTACAGTGGCACAAAAGCTGTAGGAGTAATCAACAACAATCTGATTAGATTTATGGCCCATTCCGTGAAGTGCAAGCTATGCCAGACACTGCTGGCGGTGACATGGAACCTAATAATAGATAGGTCATAGACCTAAGGGCAAATCAAATACTGTTGTCTACCAAAGAAAAACATGGCAATAAAATGATTTCTAATGACATTCCGCTGTACCCATAGATTAGTGTCTGGCTCGACTACCATCAGGGAAGCATCTTTCTGCAACAGATGAGAGCTAGTACAGAGATTCACAAGTGGGACAATGTGCAGAAAATGAGAGACCTTGCAACACTCATTCCTAAATGAGATTTCTCCATCCAACTGCTCCCAGCAGGGCTCAGGTTGCTCCCAAGAAGAGGAGACAGACAGATGTAAGAAGCAGAGGCATGTTAACACCAATGAAATGTGTCTCCCAGGTGCAGCAGGACTGATTCACATATTAACTCACAGAGATTGCAGCAACTTGTACAAGGTCCCAGCACTGAGAAGGGAATGTGGACACAAGCTTCCACATCGAACCAAGGAGCTATCTCCAATTAGTGACTGCTTGCAAAGGAAAACTTAGGTTTTTCCAATAAAGTCTATGTGTACAAAGCACACTTAACAGTGGGTAGTATGCCCAGTAAAAGAAGGCCAATACAAAATGAACTCAATAGTATTTTACGATATGTATAGTCTCATATTGGTTTGTTTAATTTTCTTTAATCTTACTGGTCCTTTGTATATTATGGATTAAGGTTTTGTGTTTTAGAGTGTGTTTGTGTATGTGTCTATCTGTGTGCTTCTAGTGCTTTTTCTTTTCTTTCTCTTTTGTCTGTTTTCTAAAGAAAGAATGAAAGAAAGTGTGAAGTCTGAAAGTAAAGGAGGTGTAGAGGATCTGGGAGAAGATGAGGGATGTCAAACTGGTGTGGGAGAATTGTCTGTATTCTGACAATCATGTTTTAAATAAACGCTGATTGGCCAGGCAGGAAGTATAAGGCAGGCAAACCAGACAGGAAGTAGAAATGATGCAATGAGAACAGGAGAATTCTGGGAAGGAGGAAGTTGATACCTCTCAGTCCTGCACAGACCACCGAGGAAGCAGGATGTGACCTATCAGCTGAAAAATGTACCAAGGCATATGGCAAAAATAGATCAGAATAATAGGTTAAAATAAGCTTCAAGAGCTAATATTGGACCATTAGCTAAGAGTACTTATAGAGATCTCTGTGTGATTTTCTTTGGGGCTTGCCAGCTGTGGGGTACTGGGCAGGACAGAAACCCCAACAAGCAGGCCCTGTTCGTGTTACAGCAAACTGTGATCAGAACATAGTGTTTGAAAAAAAATAAAGTAAGTGCTGCTGTTGCTTAGGTCATAGATAAATCTGAGGCTATTATAATGAAAGAAATGAGGCAGAAACAGTTTTCATATGTGGATCATAAAAAATGCATGGTTAAATATAAAAGTGTGTGTGTGTAATGAACAAATTTAAGTATCTAATATATAATAAGGGATAGACTGACAGATAACATGAGGGATATACTTAAAGATAACACATTGTTTCTCAGATTTTTCTCAAACAACTAGATTATAGCTAGTGTTGCCACAAAGCAAATAAATTATTAACTTTGCAATTCAATACAAATCAAATACTATTTTTGAATACATGACTAGAATCTAGATCATATAAATTTATTTATTTTGAAAGTACAGACTTGTTTTTCTTGCCATTAAATATACCATAGCTGTATAGGTATACTAATAATATTGCCATATATATTGGGATGATAATTGTAGTGTGAAAGGATTATTTGTGGTTTAATTTCATTTTCCCTTTCTTATACATCCTGAAAAAACTCTTGATTCAGAAAATATAAGTTTATTTTTTTATTTTAGAAAAGAAAATTGACAGCTGTTCTTCCTAGTAGCCACATACTTAGATTTATTTTTAGTTCAGCTTCTCTTGAAAGCAGGATTAACTGTGCTAGAAGTCTAATAAAACAGAAAACGTCTGCTGCTATCAAAATGTATACAATTCTTAGGGACATATAGCACACGCAAGACTGATCAATAAGATGTATTCATTATTTATGGCTCAATAGTGTCCACACTCAAGTCCACATTTCTTCAGTTCCTGGGAAGCAACACAACTGTTTAAGTTTTCCTACATATCATTGTTACTTAGGAATTTTTAAAAGAAGGCCCTAGATGCTATAGTTTTAATCAAGAGATAACATAAGTCACTTACCTTTGGGGAACAGAATTCCCCTTATAAAACTCTGGGACTTTTCCTCCAAGGAACAATATATATGTTACCATTATAAAAAAGTGAAATTCTTTTTCAATCTACTAGCACAATATTATCTTTATGTTATTTTCTCTTCTGTAGAAAATCCACAAGAACTATTACGGAAACTATTAAATTAGTAGGTACATAAAAAATATATTTGAAGCTTAAAAATCTATTGAGTTCATCACATTTCCCTAGTGTGTGATGGTTACTTTTATCTGTTAACCAGAGATAATCCAAATAATTTAGGAGACAATTGTCCAGACAAACCTTCATAGAATATAGAGACAAGGTTAACTAAGATGGGAAGAGTCAATCTGATTGAAAGGTGGGACTGGTTCTGACACGGGTTGCTATGTAACCGGTCTCTTCACACTCTTGTTTTCATGACTTCTCCATTACTGAAAACCCTGCTTTTCTTAAATTGTATTTTGACCATACTATTTAATCACAGCTACAAGATAAGAAACTAACAGGATTTAGCAAGTTCAAACACAAATTTGAGTAATAATTAGCATTAGCTTGGATTAGTGGTAAAATTTATTCATCTGACTCTAATCTTTACAAACTGCTTGAAAATTTCATCATGGTAAAGACATTATATACTTCTATAGGGGTATTACAAAAATTTGTGTTATTGCTTAGGATAAATTTTCTCATTAAGAATAATTATATATAATTATATTTGTAAATTTTTAAATTTTATAAAACTTTTAAAGCTAAAAATTTATCCACTTTCAAGTAACATTATATAATTACAGAAAGATATCAATAAAAGATGAAGAGGCATGAATATCTTAATAAACAATCCAGAAAATCATTTACCAAAATTTTAATAGCACTTTAGGTTATTATTTATTCATTTCCTATTGCATATTCAGAATATGTGCTTTTCAGGGCAACAAGATGATGGAGCATCTGGGATTGATTGCTGGTGTTCAGTCCTGGGGACCGACATGGTGGGAGGAAAACAGCAACACCAACATCACACTCATGTACACACATACATACATAATAGCAGCAACAATAAACAGAATCAAAATCTATGGACTTCTATTAGAATATAAGCCAAGATAAAAGACATTGCTTTCTTCTTAGGCAGTACATAACAACACTTCATTAGATTTCTTTTTGCTTTCTTTTAACCAAATGACAAAGATCCACTATATCACCTTTTCTAAACCTAACCTGAATATTATACGTTTAAACAGTTGCCACAACTGATCAAGTTGCCAGTACCCAGTTATAGGTAGAAGACATTCTTAATTTATATTAAACCTGAAATGAGTTACTGCCAATGCTCTCTTATCTCTCGTTGCTAAATACTGAAACAGTACTTTTGAGAAGATTCATTTGGTGATGTGGACTTCAAGGACTGCCATTATTTGAGCCCAGTTCCGCAGGACAGAAGCAGACTCACGCCTGTGGATGAGAACTGTCTTTTTCTGGCACTGCAGAGGAGTCACGAGATTGACTTTGTTTGTTTCAAGTAAACTCCACTTTCAGTATAACTGTAGTTGTGAAAAGCATTTATGAACGGCTCATTTCAGCCCCTATTTATCACAAACTTTAGAATTTTTTATTGGTTCCAAACAAAATAGCCACTTTTTGTAGGTGTTTTTATATGACACATATAAAAAGTAGGTGTCTTGGATATGACACATAAATTTGTTAAGTGTCTGAGGATTTGTGGCTTGTGCATGATAAAAAGAATCATATTTTAAAACAAAATGAATTTGATTAGTTAGCACCAGTCACTTGCCTCTCTGACCCATTCTCATACAGAAGAGACAATTCCTGAATCCAATAATATCACACTCACAGTTAAAACTCATGAGGACACCATTCAATATTTATTGAGCATGTATTACATATGAAGTATTGTCTTTTCTATTATAGACTAAATGAAAAAAAAACCCACCATTTTCTTGAGACAGAAAACTCAGATTGGCAGATCAAATGTTCTATGCATTGCTAAGCAGATTAAGATGAACTCAGTATAGGAATTTCTAACAAAATGAGTTTAGAAAACAGAGAGATGATTCTCTGCAATGACCTACAATAACCATAAAATTAAATTATTTTCAGTAAATTATACTTACTAAGGCACAATATAATACTTAATCATTTTAGAACTGTTGCCACAAAATGGGTATATATTAAATAGTTTTGTGTTTACCTTACACTATTATGAAAATTAAATTACCACAGCTTTTCATTCTTCCAAATTCTAGCTAATTACAACTTCACTCTTAAGGATATGGAAAACCATTTTCTCCATCATTGGGCTTGGTTTTATTATTCTCAGATTTCCTCATTTTCAGGAGCAAGATAAGCTCTAATGATGTCCATTGTAATTATTTCAAAGCACTTAGACTAATTAAAATGTTTTCAAATACTTTCTATCATAGCATTATGTAAAAAATGAAAATGCTTCCAACATTTAGTCGTGTTATTAAATTGTCAATAATTTCATCTAGAATTATTTTGTACAAGTGTTTCTCAAACTCCAAGGAGGACTTGGGACACCAGTCACTGGAGGTAATTTGGGTACAAAATAATAACATTGCTGTATAGTGATTGTGCAAAATTGAACCTCTAACTGGATAAACTCACTGTATAGAGTTGTAGGAGACTTGTTTTTCTCAGTCTGAAATCTGGAAAATTTCTGAGTTTTATATATCATCAGTTCTGATTTGATGTAGAAGTCATTCTTCAACTCCAACTTTGCCAAATTATATTAGTACTTTGGTACAATGGTTTTAGAGCCTGAGGAAATAGTAAGAATTAGGTCATTTACAGACATGTGGAAAGAACTTTGCTATTCCTTTAGATTTCTTTGACCCACGCTCAGTGCCCCACACTCAGCACCTTTCTTCATGAACCTTCGCTGTGGAGGAGTCAATGTCACCCCCTTTGCAGTTTAAGTCTTTCTGCTTTGCTATGCACAGTAGCCTCATTTGACTTCTGTCAGTTGTGTTATTTCCTTCAGTGTAAAGAATAGAGATTCTTCATCCTGGGACAAAGGTAGAATGTTTCCTCCTGAGCACTCTTAACTTTGTATCAGATAAACTAACATCATTGGTAGCAAAATTTCAGACAGAAATATCTAGCAGCAGCAGGAGACAGTTCGTTTCTCCAGACCCTCTGAGGTCCTGGATGAATAAAAACAAAAAGACTATATTTTATCAACTGAAATGTCAGGACAGCCCTCTCACAGTTGGGGATTGATAGATTTCTGTTTCAGATATTTCAAAAGGAAGCCTAGAATTTGATGTTAACTTCTGGGCTATTTCTGCTCTTGAGTAAATATGTACTCTAAGAGGGGAAAAAAAATCAGATTTGATGTAGGAGTTCAAATTATAGCCAGGAAACAAATCTGACCTGAGGCCTATTACACTATGTATTTTAAGATTTAATTAACTTTACGTTTGTCGGTGGATGCTTCTTTATTATCAGAGAGCAGTTTTTCTAGAGGCACGATGGCTCACAGAGCTAGCAGCTGTCTGCCTCTCCTATAGCGCTTTCTGACCTCTCTTCCACAGTAAGTACAACTATTACATGGAGGACACATCTGCAAACGTTTGCCTGGTTTTTACTCAAAAGAATATATATATATATATATATATATATATATATATATATACATACATACATACATCAGTTGTTATCCCAGATGCCCAAATATGTATCACAGAGATTTTTATATTACAAATATATGCATTCTATATAATAATTGTTATAAAATAATTCTTAATATAGTACAGACTTAATATACTTAGGTAGATTAAAATACACAGTTTGTCAAATTATGGTAAAAAAAATCATTGGTCAAGGGTTAACTTGTTAAATTATTGATTAATGAGTATCTCAAAAAACAATAAGGATCACAAACTCTATTTTGGAAAATATTTTACAAACCTATTGCTTTAATATCTGAGGAAATAAATTGATAAGAGAATTCTCTCCGAGGATTATTTCACACAATTTAGTTTTCCATGAGAAGATGTTTTCAAAGGATAATAATAGCATGTGTGACACATTTCTGCACACACAGACGATTATTAGGAAAGAAACACTAAACTAATGAGACTGACCAGTTCCTCAAATGAGTCACATTTGCAACATGAGTGATTAGTCATCAAAGAGCTGGAAGCAGTGTTTTACAAAGAAGTAATGTGGCAACGATAACAGTAGGTGAGTCAACAACAATGAGGGAAGAGGGAAGAGTGATTAGTGTTTTCAGTCTTCCCACAGATTCTCCTGAGTGAAGTCCACTTGCTGAATGTTAACCTTTCTTTTCTTTTAGAGGAAAGAGTGCTAATTTCACACTGGGGGAGATTTTTATTATCTAGCCAGAGTGGTTTCTTTCTATTAGGAAATAATGTGTAAATTAGACTCAGAGAGCATTTTCATTCCCCTTTTTGGGCTTTAAAATTTCCATTAAGTAAAACCAACATATTATTTTACTTGTCTAATATATATTTGAATAATATTCATTTGTCTTTTGTATAAGTTTATTTCTTTACATAAGCATTGTTGAGGCAAATTTCTTTTCTTTTTTTCCATAAGAATCTGTCAGCATAGTTAATCACGACTGATGGACTGAAAGCAAGTGCACCGATTCATTCGCATCTTTCTTTGTTAGGGGAATGTATGAGTCCCTGAAGCTATGCTTCTTACAAAAAGTGTTTAGCTTTACACATGTGAACAAACACAAACACCACACTCTTTAAGCCTGGAGAGATGTTCAGTGGTTAAGAGCAACTCCTATTCCTGCAGAAGACGTGGGTTCAGTGCCTACGACCTTACATAGGGAGACTCTCATCATTTATAACTACATCTCCAAGGGATCTGATACCCATATGTGGTATAAATAGCAACACATACACACACGTGTGCACACATGCCCTCACACACACACATGCACAAGACTGCACTGTAAGATTATATTTAGTATCTTAGGCAAGTTCACTCTTGGTCCTCACTCTCTTTTCAGTCCTCTAAGGAACGACACAAGAAGTTGGTGACTGTGTCAAACAAACAAAGGCAAGCTTTTGATGTAGAATCAAGAGTTGAAGAGTTTCAGTGTAGACAGGTGAACATCTCAGATATTTGTGCCGCTAAACATCACAACGCAACTTTCTATTTTACCAGTATCACTGCTATCATCATATTATCTCTCTTGGCCTTTCCATTTCAGCAGTGTTTGCCTTGGTCTGGCCTATTAACATTCTTACTTAAGTTGATACCAGCATTTCCCAGAATATAGACTTATTTGATAGAACTCAATAAACTATAAATGAAATAAGTAAGTAAGTTTAGAACATACATTTCTAACAATCCTAGGAATGACAGAAATCCTATGCCTTGTCAAGATTTATTTTTTATTATCATAATGTACAGGTTTTCTTCTAATACATTGTCACTAATAAACTTTTCACTAAAATGCACCTGCAGAATGCTTCATACATACTTTCTCTCTAGTAAATTTTTTCATCAAAATGCATCCATAGAATGATTGCTTAAGCACAGCTTACATGTATATAAGGAGATATTGAACAAATGGTTTTTAAAAATACTCAATATGTGTTGATTGAACTGCAGAAGATGGCTCATCGTTAGGACTCTCAAGCCTAATTTTCATGTTGAATAAGGAGCCTCTCATACTCTCTTGAGATGTCAGGGTTCTGGGGATATACTGAGGAAAGTAATAGAAGCTAAAACTGAAGAACTTGGAGGGATACAGGCAAAATCTGCCCTTGATTCCATGGACAGTGCTTTTCTTTGGGAAATTGAAGCCTAAAAGCTTAGCTGAATTAGTTTTTTTCCCCCTAAAATCTCACTATAGCTAGCAGAACCTTCTGTGTTGGTCACTGAGTTGGGTTCAAAAATACATCCGTGAAGGAGTAGACTGCTATCACTCTGTGCCCCCACGAGGCTGATATTCCAGAAGAAAGTGAAGAGCAATTGAAGCTCTTGTTTCTAGGGTCAAGAACCTATATCTAGACAGGTCATAGGTTCAATAAAAAATATTTAAAAATAGTTAAGTAAAAGAAAATTATAGCATTAAGCCTGTTAAAACAGATGTATAAATGCAGATTTTGAGAACAGATTTTTCTTACTCATAAATACTATTCTGATACATGGGTGCTCTACTAACCTGATTTTCAATGGTTATTATCCTTAGATTAGTGAATCATCCAGCCTTCTTCAGACAAGTTTCTTTTTGCAGTAGATGAGGATTAAAACTGAGACCCATAGCTGTACAGAATTAGAGACGTCAGGATGCTTAACCTAAAAGGGATATCTCTAAAGCATGCCCTCCACACAAGACTTCAGAATTGAGGGAGAATAGGGAGTAGAAAATTGTCAGAACCATGGGAGATGGATGGCTATAAGGAACTGTTTTATAGACACAGCAGGGCAGTGGCAAAAATTAATCCATAGCATTTGATATAATATTCACAAGGTCTGTGCAAACTCAGACCACACAAAATTCCAGCATGACATCCCAGCCCCAGCTAAGGAGCTTCTGGGAGTTGACAGGAATTGAGAAAAGGACAGGCAGTGTTCTGTAAGGATGCAGCCCCTGGTGGGTAGAACACACTTCAGTGAAGGTTATATTTTCTTTTTTTTTTTAACATTTTTTAATTAATTAATTTATTTCTTTATTAAAGATTTCTGCCTCCTCCCCGCCACCGCCTCCCATTTCCCTCCCCCTCCCTCAATCAAGTTCCCCTCCCTCGTCAGCCCAAAGAGCAATCAGGGTTCCCTGCCCTGTGGGAAGTCCAAGAACCACCCACCTCCATCCAGGTCTAGTAAGATGAGCATCCAAACTGCCTAGGATCCCACAAAACCAGTACGTGCAGTAGGATCAAAAACCCATTGCCATTGTTCTTGAGTTCTCAGTAGTCCTCATTGTCCACTATGTTCAGCGAGTCCGGTTTTATCCCATGCTTTTTCAGACCCAGGCCAGCTGGCCTTGGTGTCTATGGGCAGCACAAAATATACTTCATGGGTTAGATAAAAGTGATAGAAAATGAAATGGTGTGGTCATGGAAAGGGAGTGGTCTGGAATGAGTTGGGGGGTGGTAAATATGATCAAATACTATGTATGAAGTCTTCCAAGAATTAATAAAAATGAGGGGGAAGCAAAAGAGAAATAGTTAAATAAGAAAATAATGTCATGAAGTCTTAAAAAACAGATCAGATATATAAATGCAGATTTTGAAAACTATCAGTTTTTTTCTTACTCATGAAGCTAGTTCTGGTGTGGGAAGAGTTTTGTATTGTCAACTTAGGTTACTATAGCAGAACACCATAGGCAGGTAGATGGAGCTGGCAGTAACTATTTCTCTGTTATTCTGGAGGCTGAGATTCCTAGATCAGTGCATCAGGACTTCTGGGCCTTTCATGGCCTTTCTGCTAACAGATGGCTGTCTTCTCAAAGTCTCTTCTTAGACTTTAGAGGAGGGAGACAAGAAAAGGCAGAGGGAGAAGGCTTAGTTCTCTTTTTTCTAATCCTGCTTTAGAAGTTTCTCCATCTCTGATCTGCTTCCCTCACACAGGCCACACCTCCACTCACTGTCTGACTGGACTTCAGGACTTTAAGTACATGATTTGGGAAACAGAGTTGGTCCATAAAAATATTAGTATTATCGTCCCAGTTTCAGAGTTTGACAAAACTGAAAGGTCATTATCCATTTGGTCAAGTAGCCCACAGCTTGTCTCGTCACTTTCTCTAGCATGTGAGGACACATAAATATGGCCATCCTGGTCTGTGTTCTCTTCCCATTCTTAGCCAATACAGTTGGATGAGAAAGCATTCAATAGCGAGTAAGATTTGAATGGAGTTTCTCTACACAATCGGAGAGCACATGAGTAACAGCCATGTCCTCATATGACAAGTTTACAAAGAAAAAGTGATTACCTATTCACGTTGTTGGGCAATATTGCTAATTCAAACAATGTAACTTGCTGATAATGTATTTGCCAATTATTGCTGTTTTACCTTCTCCCACAACTGACTTCACAGCTTCTGTCTTAATCAACATCTAAGTAAATTTGCACACACACACACACGTGCACACACACACGTGAACACACAAGCATATATGGTTTGTGTCCTGTGAAAATGGCTGTGTCACTGTGCATTTTGCTTTTATTGATCTCAGTGTGAAATCTGATTTTGTTATATGTTTTGCAAATGATTTGACATTATCAAACTTTTATTTTCTTCACTAAGGAAAAGATTTGACTTATGGGCTTTTCTAAAAATAAATATTAACAATAATTGACTACATAGCATCCTTAATTTGAAACATAAAATATCAATAAAGTAGCATTTTGGCTGAGATAGCAGTAATTTGATAACATGATTAGAATATATCTTATAAACAAATTTGTAAGTTGCACAATGTTTGAAAATAATTATGTCATTTAAGAGATTCTTCAAAAATACATGTGCTCAGTGATTTGAAAGTACTAGCATGCTGTAAGTCTTCTGAAACAGAGTGTAAACTGTTTCCACAAATCTGCATATTTTACAAAAGTCGCTATATTTTTCTTCAAAGTAGATTTTGCTGGTTAAAGAACTTTAAAAATGACAGCAAACGTTATCTTTGTGTACATGCCCACATTATTCACGGTAAAAGACTTTTTATCTGTCTAGCATTCTCCAGTTGCTTTCAGCCTTCATCTAGATCAAGTCTTTGGTTTGGAGAGGTCCTTCTCCTGAGTCCATCTGTCTGCCTTCGGGATCTAGCTGATGGTGATTTCACTTCTCCTTCACGATGTTGACAAGTGTGGGCTGAACTAAACAAAACTTACTCTCTGCATGTTTGGTCTCTCGTGAGAGACATGCCTTTCTGAAACACTGAACTTAATCTGGGAACTCTACTGTCTATAGGACATTATCAAGCAATAGATAGGCACATTTAGTACAGGGCTTGGCTCATGCACACACAACAAATACTTTATCTTCTATTATTTCGCAAAAGAAGACTTCAATATGGTGAAAATTTCATGTTGGGAGTTCCATCTGCATCCAACAGATTTACCAGTAATAAATTAAACTGAATTGAGTCAAAAGCAAACAGGGAAGAAAATGGAACAAGAGAGATGGGTCAGTGGTTAGTAGGTAGTGCTTTCAACTCTTCCACGGGATCTGAGTTCAGGTCTCAGTATCTGGGTCTGGTGGGTCCCAACTGCTTGTAACTCCAGCTCCCTCTTTTGTTTTGGTCAGTTGAGGCACTCTACACACACACACACACACACACACAGAGTTTTTTTTATAAATATTAGTTTCAACTAATATTAATCAGTCTGTAGGTACATGTATCAAACAATAATTTTGTGTATTCTGCTTACAAATTTTAAGTAACAGTGCTTGAGGACTGTAGATTTATTTGACTGCATGTCCCTATCTGCAAGATGTTACTGAAATGAGCATATGAAAAGCTTACAATAAAGTTTTATTTACTATGCCTAATAAGGAAACTACCCAAAGCCCAGAAAACAAGTATACCACCATATGTCAATCTCAGAATATGCTGATTCTCCATTTTTTATTGGTTAATAAAATTTCCTATGTCACATCAGAACAAAACAATTAAACCATGAGTCTGATTTTTGTATATCTTGTAGATTGAAGTAATTCCTAATCTCAAATAACCAAACAGATCAGTGAAAATGTAGACAAAGATAAATTACTTTTTAATGGGGCAGTGTGTCTGTAAGAACAAGTACCTTTTCAAAAAAAGTTCATGTCTTTTAAGTGTGATCAAAAGATGCATTGAACTATTTCTGAACATGTGTAAGTGATAGCTCACACAACACTCTAGATTTTCTCCAAGAGAACTGGATTCAACAGCTTTAAGAAATGCTTCTCAATGACACTTGAAGGATTCAAGACCATGGCCTTCTCTTCCAATTGCATGTTTCTTTAGTGACATTAAAAGCTTTTGACTAAATAAACTCTGTGTCTGGCATCCATGGTTACATTGGAAGCTAATAATTTTGTGACTTTTTTCTTTTGAAATATATTTGGTGATTGGAACCATAATGCAGAAAGGCAGCCTCTTGAAAAATTCAGATTCAAATATGCTCTTTTGCAAGCTGAAGAATTCACTGAATATAAAATTACAATAATTTTAGAAGACTTAAAATCTAATGATTGCTTTAACATTCCTGCTGAGATTTCCTTGAAGTTGGTTAATATGTGTCTTTTAGATAAGTATATTTTAGTTCCTCTAAATTTTTTCTTATTGAAAACGAATAACTTTTAAGATTTTCCCCATTAGTATTTTATGTTTAACCCCAATGCTTTTATAGCAAAAGCATTTATATTTCCAAACAAGAAATGGAATTCTTTGAAAATATTTTTAGGAATTATCTTGAAAATATAGAAATTTATGTTTCAGTCTAATCACAAGCCAATCCAGAAGTAAATACTAACCTCTTTTATTTCAAATTAACTGTACTAATTTTATAAATGAAATAAGATGAGAGAGTTTCTATTGAGCAGTTTCTTTCACAAATGATATTTTGAGGGTTGTCCACTATGCTGCCTGGCAATAGGTTATTATTGCCTATAGTTGACTTGCATCCTGTTTTGACTAGAGCACACATTATTTATTCATTTTCATGTTGATGAAGATTTGACTTTATGGTGGGCCTAATATAAATACATATGAGGAGCATGACCTTAGAGGTCTTGATACAGGCATATTTCCACTTCTTTTGCAGGAATACTGAAACTCTGGGTTTTTTGTTAAGGTATATGACACATAGTTTTCTTCTTGATAAACTGTTAAATTATTCTTTTCAAATAACTGGACACTTTACAAGAACATGGGTGAGGGAAGCATAAAAGTTTCATCCTATAGTTGCATTACCTATTGGATGCAGATAAGTTTTTGGATATCATCTATGATAGCATGCTCATATGTCTGTGCATATGTATGTGGCATAGCACTATGCACATTCAACAAAATGCATTCCTTATAATAAACACTTAGTATTCAGTATATTCACATTAATGTGCTTTTGTTCATCATAGCAATTTTTTAATATCGGAAATGTTTTTGATATTTCTGTATAAGGCGTATGACTGGAGTACTCAGTGCCTGCCTGTTCCCATAAAGGCGTGTCTTGACATGGCGCTTCAAGGAGAAGAACTGTCATCCCTTAGAATATTCATTTCTGGCAGTAATGCTTTGTATGCCTAAAGGCATAGGAATGAACAACCAGATTGCTGATGCAAGCAATTAGACTTCTCTTCAGTGTCCTGATGAGATCTAATGTCTGGTGGAATTCTGGAGCTATCCTTAGGTTCTACTTTTAGTTACCTGAACCATGAGCAAATCCCCGTTTGATTTACAGCATAAACTCATTGTTTTCTTTTAACTTTGCTCACTTAGAATAACTTTGCCCTCCCATCCTGTCTGGTTTTCTAAGCTGAATATTTCTCTCACTGTCATACCCTAATGGTAATGTCAAGATACTAGCACCTCAGTATCTGGGTACTATATGACTTTCTAATCCAGAAACTATCGTTATTGCTAAACAAAATATTAATTGCCTCTGAGGAATTTTTCACAGTTTTTTTTTTTTTCCCCAAGCCCTGGCATCCTGTTCTCTTTGGTTGACAATCATGTTCTTCTCCCAAGGATGCGGTAGCTCTTTTCTTCTAATGGGTCTTTTTCCACCATACAGTATATGGTAGCTATGAACAAATGACTCAAAGGAACCTCATTTCAAGATGCTACCATTTATTTTGGGGAAAGAGATACTAAAATAGTATATTGTATGTGAGACACTATGACCTTCCCTAATTAAAAAAAATGTTTAAAAGGTGAATTTAAAAGGTGAATTAGTGTGGCAGTATTGAAATTAAATGAAATTGAACTTCCTAAAACATACACATATATAACGGCAACCTTAATTGAAATTTCCAAATAATGAGGGAAGTGGGGGAGTCCCAAATGGACATCTCTTGAAATCAAATGAAACTTCCAGTAAAATGAATGGGTTACAACTAATTTAAGTGTTGGCCCAAGGGATCCGATGGGAATCCCTAAACAACCCAGTCTGTTGCCAAAGTTGTACAGGTTGCTCCCCAAAAACTGATGATGGTAAGGCCTTATTTGCTGAAGACACCTACCCAGGTCATTGAACACATAAAAGTTCAACTAGTGCCTGCCTAATATTCTTGGCCATGAAAGGTGCTCCATACACTTTCAAAGGAGAAACCATCACCAACCCAGCTACAAACCCTTTGATCTGCAATAATGTTTTGCCTGCAAGATAGGCTAGTGCAATGGTGGCACAAATCTTGTGGGAGTACGAAACCAATATCTGATTTGCCTGAAGACCCACTCCATGAGATGGAACCTATACCCCATGCTACTTGGGTGACAAGAACCTGAGACTAGATAACACAGGTCCCTAGGTTAAAACCACACACTCTGTTCTGCTAAATGAACATAGCAGTAAAATGACTCACAGTGACATTCTGCTATACTCATAGTGATTTTTTTCACCTTCCCCAAAGAAGCTTTCTCCTACAACAAATGGGAACAAATAAATAGACTCAAATGGTGTTGGGTTTTTTCCTTTTATTCTTTTTACTCTTTGGGGACCTGCCATCTAGCTCCCAAATAAATACATGTAGACATTGTCTTTTTCTTTTGTTTTCTTGTTTTGCCCTATTCTGGTGTATCTGTTTTTGTTTTAGCTTATTTTATTTTATTATTGTCCCTTAGAAGTCTTTTTTTCTAATGAGATAGAATGGGGATGGATATGAATGGGAGGAACTGCGGAGAGGTACTAGGAGGAGTAGAGGGAGGGGAAGCTGTAATCAGGGTATTAAAAAAGCTATTTCAATTAAAAAGGAAAAAAGCTCCCTAGATGACATTATAGATTTTAATTATTGGGGTCAGGAGTTTCTCACTAAGGCTGTAGGATTTATTTTCTCTGTATAAAGATAGCAAGGGAAGGATAAAGCTTCAATTGGAATACTACACAGTAGATATTTGTATCTCTCTCTGTCTTATACTCATCCTGCGGTCTGTTACTATTTACTCAATTGTTCAATTGCTTGGTATATACAAAAATGAGTGAAGTGCTAGTTCATCTACTATTCTACAAAATTACATATTTGCAAATAATGGAGAAAGAGTAATAATGGAATTTTGTGATATTATAAATTGGTATTATTTTACTCAGAAATTTCATGCTTTGGAATGTATTCCAAATTTATATGTAGATAAACTACTTCCTCCTAGTCTGAAAAGATGACAATCTTCTGTATAATAGATAACATGTTTCCAAATAATTATGTAGCTTGGTGTTTTGAATGCATTTCCCCTCTCTTAAAGGGTGTGTTACCTCAGCAGTAATATGTAACAACTTGAAGTCAATCTCTATATGTCAAAACTGGTCTGAACCTTATCAGACCATCCTCTACAGTTACTGATCCCAAATTCTGGACTTCAGAATACCTGCAAAATCAAGAGTCTGATGAACATGTCAATTGTTCATGTAGTGACAGCAACACTTTATCAGATACTTCTCTGGATGCAAAGAGTTCGGGCTGTTACAGTCATTTGGGTTATAAGCCCCTGACAAACACCAATAATGGTCTTTCAGAATCAAGTGGGTCTCTGTCACTATGGAGGAGCCAACTACTCCCAAGAACAATGCATTTACCTTCCCATTTAAAGCTTTAATCTAATTTGTTTTTCCACAATATCTGACTTCCATTTACCTCATCATCTAGACTTTAATAAACTGGGAGGTTATTCTGCTTTGTGGTTGCTTACCTTGTCTTCTGAAGGATTTGCTGGGACTTTTTTTTCTGCCTTAGTCCCTTAAGTCCTTCATATAAGTATTGTGGTCTTGGAAAGAAATCTCTTTGAGGGTGTACAGTGTGAAACTAAACATTGGTCAATCCATATTTTACAATATGAAAACAACTTCACAGCTTTTGAGACTAAATCTTCCACATGTATATACACACTTGGGTCTGGAAGTGTGTCAGGAGGGAAGTCATATAATGGAACTGTCATGCATATGTTTGCTGATGATGGGAGGATGTGACTTGTCTCAGAGGATTTCAAGAGGTGGAATATGGGGACTCTGACTTTTCTGCATGTCACCACAGAGGCAGCATGAGTCCCAGCTCAGTTACTCTGACTGTGGCTTTGTGTTCACAGCAGAATATGTTGTCATAGTATTTGGGATGGTATCTTCTTAACTTTCGAGATTTCTAGGTGAACAAAAAAAGAATGTTTTTACTGTGGAAGCAATGTTACAATGAAAATTTGAAATATTTGTTTTTCAAGAGAATCAACTGATAATAGTGATTCTATATATATATAATATATATATATTTGTTATATGAAATTTCATTATATCAGATGATGAAATGATAGATCTTCATGCATGGAACATTTTTATTTGTAAAAATTAAAATCTACAGTATAGTTGTTAGCCTGTTAAATACATTTCTATGTTCCATATCTATTACAGCCTCTGCACTATAGCACAATGTGTTTTGAATGACAAGACCTTTGCCCTAATCCCCAGGAAATGCTGTATGCCACTCTTCCTATTTTATAACAGTGAGGTGATATGGGACTCCCCTCTGTATGCTGTGATTTCCACTAATTAATAAAGAAACTACTTTGGACCTGTAGTAGGGCAGAACAGAGGTAGGCAGGGAAAACTAAATTGAATGCTGGGAGAAAGAAGGCAGAGTCAGTGAGACGTCATGTAGCCCTGCCGGAAACACACATTTGGGGTGGAACTTTATAAAGTAAGCAACAGCCACATTGCAATACACAGATTAATGGAGATGGGCTAGTTTAGGGTATAAGAGATAGCCAGAAATATGCTTAAGCTATTGGCCAAACAATATTGCAGATAATATGGTTTCTGTGTGATTATTTCAGGGCTGAACATCCGGGAACTAACTAGCAACCTCTTACTTTAGTGAGGCTGTGTGTGTAATTCAGGAGACCCAATATCAGTATTTCTGTGAGTACTAAACCATCAGCGATTAATTAGAGGGTGGTTTTCACGTAAAGGGATCAAAATTTTTCAACTAAAAATAAAATACAATAATATTGAGAGTTTGAAGGGGACTGATTTTTTATACGCATAGTTATTTTGCATCAATTTCTACTTATACTATAAAGTGAAAATGCCAACCATCTTTATTGGTTTTATAGCAATATACTACTTTGTTAGAGATTGCACATGGCTTAGAATTTTCAAAATCTAAGATGATTACTGAACGTTATTAAACCTTGCTCAAGACTGACTGTATATAGTTAGAAAAATACTATTTATTACATATCTGATAAAAATCCCTTTAAAACAATTGATCAGTACACTTCATTTAATTGCAAATCTTCAACAAAATAATTATATATTTTTTTAAAAAAATAAAGGGTACCATGGGACAGGATTCTGCCTTTGGCTTTTTGATTCTTAGCTACAGTTTTCCTTATAGTCCTCAGTACAGCGATGCCCATGTCAGTCACAGTCATTGCCATCCTGAAAGAGCATTTACTTTGTTCTTATCTACTTGTCTGTCTTTGTTGATTTGGGCATGTTAGTGTAATACTTACAGAGGCCAGGAGGGGGGGGGTCCGATGTCTTAGAACTAGTCTTACTGGAGATTGTGAGCTGTCTTATATGAGTGATGGAAACTGAACCCAAGTCCTCTGTAAAAGGAGTAGGTACTGCTAACTAGATTAGTAGTAGTCTAGTCACTGAGGCATTTCTGCAGCCATACCTACATACTAATCTATTTTTCATTTTAATTGTCATTTTTATCATGATGATAAACATTTGAAAGGTTATCATAAAATGCCAATGGCTATCCACCTGGTTTATGTGCTCAAACAACCTCAGAGAGCATACACATTGATAACAGTACTTAAAATTTTCACAGTATCTTATATTTCAACAACTGTTATCATATATGGCTTATAGAGCTATAACCGAAATTTTTAAAGTCATGGTATAGATAAACAAATGATAAACATGAAAATTTTGTAACTAATAGAACTGGAAAAAAATGGCAAGCTCCCACATGCATTAACTAACCAAATACAAACAAATAACTAACTTATTATAAATGATTGGTTATACAAATAGATATAGGTGGAAGAAGTCACATTTAAAAGTGTTTTATCTCTTTCCCAATATGTCAACAATGTTTGAGTGCCTGAGTGCAATTCTTCCTATTTGAGAATCTTCCTTAGGCCAAAGTGAAATTGTTTCTCAGCGCCTTAGAGATACACAGAATATTGCTATCATGGTCTACAGGAGAACTATATTTTACTACCTGTACCTTAAAATTATAATTCCAAGCTTAAGAGTTAGCTAACAAAGGTAGCTAAAGCAGGATTGGGGTCCGGCAGGTGAGATATTTCTGATGAAAAGGATTGGGAGTACACCTCCAAGTTTAAGCAGCAGATTCTGAGTGATGCTTCAGAAAAAGTGAATTGGCTTGAAAATGCATATTCTAGACTTTAACATTTAAGGGAGTTTATTAGCAAAGTGAGAGTACTTAACATTAGTTTAGGCTTCGTATAGAATCTACCTGTAGGCTCAACAGTGTTTACTTAAAATTGCTTTTTCTGTGGTCATTTTTTCTTCGGGAGGGAGGTAATTTATCTTATTTTTTTAAAGATTGATTTATTATGCATACATTGTTCTGCCTGCATGTGCCTGCAGGCCAGAAGAGGGCACCAGATCTCATACAGATGGTTGTAAGCCGTCTTATGGTTGCTGGGAATTGAACTCACGACTTCTGGAAGACATGCCAGTGCTCTTAACCAGCAAGCCATTTCCCTAGCTTAACTTATCTTATTTTTTAAACAATATTTTTATTAATTCTTTGAGAATTTAAGAAAATATATTTGAACATATTCATCCCTCCTCCAATTCTCTTATAAATATCTCCCCATACATGCTACTCTAATTTGAGTTTTCTTTTTTTTCTATCCATCATCTCCACTTTGTGTTGCGTAACTAGTCTCAGGACTGGAGGCTGCCCTGACATGTTGCTGAACTCCTATAGGTTATACCATTAAAGAAGAGTTACTCTCTCTTTCCAAAAAGTGTCAAATGCCAGCATCTTCTAAGCTGCTGGAAGAATTTCATCCACTAGACCTAAAAGATAATGATTCTCAGTGAGGAAGATTTGAAACAGACTGTATCACTCACTTCATTTACTCCCTGAGCCTTTGGATTTTTAGTAATATTTTTCACAACACAATGGGGAGAAGGATTTAGTCAAGGCCATTTGCATATTGAAATATTTACTCATTTAACATTTTCAATGATTTTTTCATGTTTCAGTAAATCAAATTATTTTATCAATAATAAGACCTAACTAACCATTCAAAATCAAAATTTCTTTATCACAACAGCATTTGAACATGAGAAGCAAGGAAAAGTGCTAGCGATCACCAAAGTCCTAGAAAGAGTGTTCTTCTTTATTTTTGTAGCGTAAAGCTTTAATTTATTTATTACTCATAAAAGTATAAAATATTGAAGTTATTAATGACAACCATCAGGTATAAGTGTGCAAAATGATTTCAATGATTTTTCATCTAACATATTAGAGATAATTGATATGCAGATGGGAAAATATAAGCCACAACAAATCTTTAGAGTGAATTTCATTAAAAAAAAAAAGAAACATGTTGAGCCGCATTAATGACTTTGTAGTTGAACAATGCGGTTTGCTCACACCTCGCCTGGATGTTCTTCGAAGTCCTGCCAAGCTAACGTCTGGGAGAGTGTTAGAAAGTCACAGACAAAGAACTGTTCATGCCATTCCATAATTAATGGAATGTTAATTATGATTGTGTGAATGAATTCAAGCTCAATTAGCTAATGCCTTTAGCTGTTTGGGTTTCTCTTTGGCTAAATAACTCAAACATCTAAGTAAGCTGCCTTTGTGAATCTTGGGATTTGAACTAGAACTAAGACTTCCCTTGGTATCTAGATTTAAACAAAATGTGATTTACATATTATCAGTGTACACTGAAGAGGAAACCTCATAAAACAGTAATAAACTTGAGAAACTGCCTGCTCTTAACACAGAGAGAAGGCTTGTAAACCTAGGAGATATAATCCTGCCGATAGAATTACAATCTTAAATGGAAGACTTTATTGAAGTAGGAAATTAATGTAAAGAGGATTTTAAATCAGTATATTAGCCTATGTGGTCATTTCAGTTGACTAGTAGTAGAAGTCATCACAAAAGAAAAAGACAAATTAAGTAGAATTCACTGGACAGTATTAGAATTCATGAGTATCAAAAAAGTGAAGATAATTTTTCTCATCAATAAACTGAACAAAATAGAAAATAAAACACACAGTTATATAATTTGTCATGAAAGTCAAGTAAATAAAAGTATATTTTAAGCAAATTTACTTTTCTCTATTTTGGCAAAAATAATAGAAAACAAGCTTCATTTCAGTGTTTCAATTATAATTATCAAGAGCAGACTGAGGAACAGCACAGCTTATATGGTAGTTTTCCCATCACACCTCCTATCATCCGCCACTATTAAAAATATACACAAGTTAAATTAGTTAAAGTGTGAGACATGAAAATCATGTGCGTTGTCACAAATGAATAATATAAAATGAAAGGAAAGTCACAGTGGAGTGACTGTGCTTAGTTCGTTATCAAGATACATGGAGAGTCGCGCTTGCCCAAACACTGAACAATTTCACGTTTAACTCGCATTGCTGTCCACAGTTCTTAGACAGTGACCGCTTGTAAAACGTGTATGGAAAATAATGTTAGGGAAACCTCATAAAATAAGGGCATTTGTTTGAAGACAAGACAGCAAACATACTGAAAAATATGAATGGTTTAACTGAATGAGTTAAACAAAACAGGGACAAAATTTAATAAGGCCTTGCTGGCTAGGCGTATCTCTGCTACACAAGATGCAGTCAATTGGGAAGAGAGATCTTTAACTGAGAATATATTCCAATCAACCTGTCCTGTAGGCAAGCCTGTGGGGCATTTTCCGAATTGATGATAATGTAGGAGGGACCAGCTCATTGTAGATACTGCCACCTCTAGGTAGGTGATCCTGTGTTGTCTAAGAAAGCAAACTGAGTAAGTCATGGGAATAAAGTCAGTATGAAATGCTCCTCCATGGCTTCCGCTTCAAGCTGCTCTATCCAAGGTCCTGCTTTGAATTTTTTCCCAGGTTCCCTCAGTGAATAACGTATGAGATGAAAGGTGAGAAAAACACTTTCCTCCTTCAAGTTGCTCTTGGTGACAGTGTTTTATCATAGCAATGGAAACCTTATGTAAGGCAGAGGTCATGGGTTTCTGGTTAAGACTTTGATTCATTTAGACGAGACACATTTCAAATGTTCTGGGAATAAAATATGCAGGGCATTTCTCGATGAACTGGTAGGTTTTCAATTAGGAAAAATGATATTTACAATGTTTCAAAATGATAGCATATTCAATATCACCATGTTTAATCAACATTCATTTAAAATTGAGCTGTTACAGCATCGTGTGGCCATGTAAAATATCAAATAGTGATAAAATGGACAAAATTTAGAAAATAGTAATTTCTTTTTTAAGAGATTCGTGATTTCCTAGTAATGCAACAAATAGGGACAGACATACATTTAAGAGATACCAGAACTCTGAGAATGGTTGCATGCTATTTACTGGGCTCTCAATTTGGTGACATTTGTGCTGTGAAATAAATATCTTCAGGTTTCAGGGTGGTTCCCAAATTGTGGTGTCTGTTATTGAAAGACATTTATCATCATTTCCCCTTTAGGACCATTTAAGAGATGATAGCTCATTTACAAGTCTTTTTCCCATGATACTGCCTCGAGATAATACCTATTTATTAGCATATAACTTTAAAGATTAATATGGATATGTCTATTTATTAGATATAAGGACATATCCAAGGATTTAACTGTACATTAAATCAACATAAATGCCTCTACTCTCTTTAAGTCAGATTTCTGCTAACTGGAGTATTTGAACAAATGCTTCATGGATTTGTTTTGACTTCTTGAAAAATTCGGCATGGACAGGTAAGAAGAGCATTATCTACCGACAGCAAGGTGTGGAGGGGAGTATCAGAAGGAAACAGATGGACAGAAGACTATCAGCAACACCCTTAGATAGACCCAAGAAGTGAAAAGAAACAACACAACTGGTTGAAAGAAATCAGTTGTTTGGTGTCATCGGCGCAGACTTACATGACTCATTGGACTTTGAGTGGGATTTGAAGTCTGTTTGTATTTCATGCACTGTCCTTTAATGCAAGTGTTAAAATTCAACCAATCCCATTGTCTCATTCCTGTGAATTCTACTGCAGTGTATATTCTACTGCTATTTTTCTCTAGCTGTTATTGTATGCTTTATGTTTTTAAGCTCCTGGAAAATTGGGGCATTTCATTAGCTCATTTTGTTCAGAAACACTTAAAGCAATGTCATGCACAACTCAAGCTCTCTGGGAATACACATCCAGTAAGGAGGTTTACAACAGACCGTGGGGCAGGATTCTGAAGTATTCCTGCCCACTTCTAGGCCCAATGCACTGAAGAAGAGAATATGGGTGGTTTGATATATGTGCACTGAATATTTTGGGAGAAAGCCTTAAGTCTTAGTGACTTTTCTTTTGCTGTGAAGAGAGAGGATGACCAAGGCAACATATAAAATAAAGTATATAATTAAGAGATTGACTACAGTTTCAGAGGGTTAATTCATAACCACCATGGTGGGGAACACAGATGAAGGCAGGCAGGCATGACTCTGGAGAAGTAACTGAGAAGTTTTATCTGATCCACAAGCACAAGGTAGAGACAGAGTTAATGGAAAGGTGTGGGTTTCAGAAACCTCAAAGCTCACCCTCAGTAATATACATCCTCCAGCTAAGCCACACCTCCTCCAACAAAGTCACATCTTCTTCAATTAGACCACATCTCCTCCAACAAAGCCACACCTCCTCCTAGGTCATTCCCAAATAGTTACACCAACAATTGTGTCATTTTGATTCAAAGCACCATACCTTTGTATGCATGAAAATCTAAAACAAAATTGAAAGAGTTTACAAACTTGAAAACTGTCTTAACCAACGCTAAGAAGCTTTTGTGACACTGCCTGCACCTTGTACTTTCACAGTATTAGGGTGGTCACATAATTTTTTGTTAGATTGCCCAGTTTCTGTCAGGTAATTAAAAATAATATGTGATTTAAATGTGTCTAGATTAACGACTTTCTTATGTATAAGTGCCTCAGGTCTTTCCCAAATAAGTTCTTAGAAATTTCATCTTTATTTGCTTGAGACATACAGAGAACTGATTAATACTTGGAAGATCTTTTCTTTCCCTTTTTCATAGGGCAAAATCAATACTTCCTGTGATCTATGAAAGATGATTGCAAGACTGAAAGGGAAGAACTGTGTAAAGACAGAGGTAGTGCATGTTTGTATCATGTACTAATGTTTCTGTCTCCATCTTAGCAGTAATAATGTATGTTATTTTGTATGAAGTCAGATGTATTTCATCAACCAAGGCCTCTGACTTCTCTATCTTCTATTGTACATTTAGATTTAAAAAAGAATTTATTTCACATTACTTTATTCAGAAGAACTAAGTGAATTCACACAAATACACACAAACACATTCACACGCAAATGCATATACACAGAGTACATAATTAAGTGTTTGTGAATGAGATACAATAGAAAATCATTCTTAATATCAGCAGTAGGCTAATTTAAGTTTATTTTATTATTTAAAATAAAGATCTGAAACAATAATGAATTTTAAAAAGAGATTCATAAATTAAAAATTCCTTTAGTTGTGTTGACCATTGGTAAAGCCTACATGAACATAGCAGATGATATTGCCATCTCAAACATTGATTCTAAAATGAAGCTACTTGAACATCCAGACCTTGATATTGGGACTTTGATTGGTACCCCTGCCTTATGTAGTTGATTGCCTGTATCAGCTAAAGTTACCGTGTAGTGTATCTATCCTGTGGTAATGCAATTCTGGTTCTACATAGACAGGTGGACAGAAACAGTGTTGGTATTTTGCCAGCACACAGAAGTCTCCAGCAGAGGTGTGCTTTTAGAAACTATAGATTATAGACAATAATCCAAATCCATACCTAAAGTTTTGTTTAACTCTTTTAGAAACTGAAGATTATAGACAATGATCCAAATCCATACCTCAAATTTTGTTTAACTAATATGTTAACATTTAATATTCCAGTGTGTTTTGATAACATTTTTATATAATTGCACACTACCTTGATGTATATTAAGCATATATTCTCGTATACACTTCACTTTAGATCCACCTGGTCCACTGAAGTAGTTAATACACAAAACAGGGGGAGGTAAGTTATGGTTTGAACACATATATGTATATGAATTTCTTAAATAAAAGATTCAGGACTCAAAAATGATACTCTGAGTTTTTAAATAGACTTGTCCAGCTTTAAAACTTTTAACAATTTCAAGTGATATGATCAGTTTTATATTTGTTAAAACATTAGAAGCACAAATGAAACAAAAAAGCACAATCAACATAGGAGCACAAATATCAGTAAAAAATAGCTGAACAAAAGCCTTAGTTCTTGTCTCTGGTTCATATTTGATTGATAAGTCATTGATAGACCATAGATTTTCTAGGAAACATATTAATTTGTCATTATCATTATTATGACACACAAAATGAAATAGTTTTATGAATATTCATAAACACATTAATCAAAATAAATTGAAGTTTTCTTTCAGTACAGTTCAAGGTCATTTTCACATAAGGTTAGTATATAAGTATTTTCAATACAGAACCAAAAAATATTTCTCTCTTAAGCATATATAAGAATGGATATTGCCATGAGACATCTAATTATTTACACTCCTTTCCTCCTCCCAAATAAATGGCTGCACATACTAAATGTTTTACAGTTTCTCTTATGAAAATATTCAAACAGAATTTTAATTTATGTTTTTATTAATTAAATGTGAACTTTGAAAAGTTTGCACATGTATTTAGTACATCACATTCTGTCTGTTCTCTTTCCATACTATATACCTGGAAATAATACTACTGCAGAAAATCGCAACAGATCAAAGTGCAGAGAGTGTTTATGGAGTATTCAGTCATGGAAGGAATATCACAACACACCCTGCCACCACCCCTAAAACTCAGGGAGCATCGTGGAAGAAGGGATGGAAATGCAGTAAGATGAAGGAATTGTGGAGGACCAAGGGAAAAAGTATGTTTTGTAAATGATAGCACCTCTGAACTCACTCATGAACCTGCAGAATTTGTCATTCCTTACATAAGATCTGCATCAGGTCAACACTGGGGAAACTGAGGTGCTATTGATAGCACACAGCTGATGGAAATAGAAAGTCAACTTTCTTTAAGGTTATGGCCTCTTGGTTGATTAACCATGCTCTAGTTGAGGGCTCCACACTGACAGGTATATGGGCGGTACAAGTTGCATTCAGTGGGCTAAGAAAAAATAAACTAAGTAAGAGGAAATAGAGCATAGAGAAGAGATGTGAGAGGATAGGGTGTATGTATCAGGAAGAAGCTAAAGGGATGAGTTGGTGGTAAATATGGTCAGAATACATTGCATGCATGCATGAAATTTGTAAATAATTATAACATTATATTTAAAGTTTCAGATAATAATGAATAAAATTCAAAACATAAAAGAAAAATATATTTATCTAATTCAGCCCTAGAGCTGTGTGTCTTAGTGTCATTCTCTATGTATACAAAACAAAAACAAGCCAACCAATGAAGTCCTTTTTCCATTTCTCAGTATCTGGGCTATTTTTCTTGGTCACTCACTTATTTAGAAGTATCTGAAATTCCCAGGGAAAAATATGCAGCCTGTTTTCTTCGTGGATTTCTTGTGAGTCTGGTAAAGAAGCCAGATATAATTCACAGCTTGCACACTAGGGCACAGCTGAAAATAAATGTGCATATTTTTCCATGTGATCTTTTTCAGTGTCTCTCTTTATTGTATGACATATGAAAATGCCAATGAAAATTATCAAACTAGAAAATATTTTATGAAAGTCATAAAGTATTCATTTGCATTACATTTCAGTCGAGCATTATAGTGACTCAAAGCATGTTTCATCTCTGTCTAATTCAGTTGCAATGATACTTCCTGGAAGCCTTGTGGCCATTGGAAAAATCATATTCAGTGTTTACCAATAGAGACTGAGGCCAGACAGAACCCGCACCCCAATGATAGTGTGGTTTTCTGCATATGGAGAAACAGCATAGATACCTTTATATTCAGAAAATGTTATGAAAATTATAAGTAGGGAACAAAAATGAGGAAAAAACATTTGCTAAATCCTGAGTTATGTGAGAAATGATTATTAGTGAGATGTCATAAACTTTACAGTTCACAACACTTTATTGAAAAATAAGTTTTTCCTTTTTCATAAATTTCATTATTGAAAAACAACAACAAAAAAACACATCTGTAAACTCAGCACTTGGTGGCAGAGGCCAGGGTATCTTAAGTTATAGGTTAACCTCGTCTACCACATGAATTATAGGCCTCTCAGGGCTACAAGGGGAGACTCCACCAAAACGACCAGGCAGACAAATAGATAAGCAAACAAATGCAATGACAGGTAATTTTTCAAAACCCTTACATATCATTTTATGATTACTTAAATGAAATAAACCAAGAAACATTAACCTAGAGAGGAGAATGCAATCTTGAACAATTATTCCCCAACATTTGGTCCACCTTACCTCTAGAACCAGTTGCTGTAGGGATGGAGATGCTACTGGATGCAGACTGGTGTTGCCGCGAACAGGACTATGAAGGCTAATGTAAGCCACAGCATTCTTTTGTAGAACCTTCGCAAGATCCTGAAATAAAAAATTAAAAGTTCTACCAGTGGTGCAATTAAAATAACACATTCTACCTTATTAGGATAATAAATATTTTGATGTTAAAATATGATTCTTACCAGAAAGAAGGTGTAAAATATTTTCTTCTATGTTAAGGATAATCCTTCTCCCTCTATATGTAAACTCTTCCTCAATCTTGGTTTATTCTGCTAAGCATAATCAGACTGCTGCTCAAATAGTGCTTATATAAAGTAATCATTTTAAGAGAAAGGAGTTGAAAGGTTAGTATAATGTTCAGTTCAATTGCAGAACATGTTGATAAGGAATTTTCTTCAATGATAGTGTCTAATGCTATAGTCATTGAATTAGAGAACATAATTGCTGAGCTTCACTGGTTAGGGCTGACAGACTTTTCCTGTGAAGTAGTAAACTAATTTGCACAGATATACTCTTATTTCAAGGAAAATTAGGCAAAAACGAATTGTGAACCTGAAAATGTTACCTTATAAAAACCCTCACGAGTGCCATATGTTATGAATGACTCAGTGGCCTGGCTTTGCATCTATTATCCCTGCCCTGCAGTACTGAAGATTTCTGACCCCACGCTGAGGAGAAAGCTCTGAGGGACTTATATCCTTGATTTATCTCTACTTAATGTTGGAAATTCATCTACAAATAGAGATAGATGAGCAATTGCTTAAAAATAATTCATCTTTTTAATCAACACATGCATAATTAAAACTCTAGTAATTTCACATACAATATGGTAAAAATTGTCCATTATTACTTAGATTTTATGAAAACAATTCTCATAAAACATTTTCACAGACACTTCCTTACAACACATGAGCACACACTCTTAACACATGAGGATAAATTTACCCCCTTTTAACACATGAAGATACAGATACCTAACACATACACGCTTCCTTGCAAAGCATGAGCACAAGACATTTCCTCTCAGATATTTTCATGAGCACTGCAGGAGACAGACAGTCATATACTTACTTGAGAAGTCTAATTTCAGAGATATCAAGTTTGTCAAAATAACATGTCTATAATAGAAAAGATCTGAACTCCTATTTCCTTACTCTAAAATTTGTAGTATTTCCAGAGGAGCATGTGAAAAATATTTTTCACATAAGGAATAGTATTTTAAAAGATCTTGTTTTAAGAAATGCCATGATTTTTCACAAGGATCAATGTCGGTCTGAAGTCAGTTATCTATTACTTGTGGGGATAAAATTACCATTTAAAAGTTTCTTGAGCAGCTAATTCTGTTAACTTCAGCTGGGGTTTCAGGGTTTCCTGTGCAAGCAAAATCATGGAGGGCAAGATGGGACATGACCAAAATTTTTTCTTGCTCACTTCCACTCAGGATCAATGCAAACAAAAGTGTTTCATTTTCAGAAGACGCCCATTGCATAAGAGTAAATAGAATGAGCAACCAAGGGACTACATTTCCCTTCAAATGGACGGCATTTAAATGCTTTTTATGAGACACAGTTGTATAACATGTTATATAAAAATTATAGATACATTTTTATTAGTCATTGGTGAACTCTGAAAATCCTTGATCATGTTATTACTTTTGTCTTTGTCCATCTACTCATCTAAGAGTTTAGAAAGTAACTAAATTTGTAAATTTGCTCAGTTTGAGACACACATACACACATACATGAGAGAGCAACCTACATATATATATGTACATTTAATCAAATATATATATATATAATTGAATAGGATTATATCACTTTCCCTCTATTCATTTCTCCCTATACCTCTCCTAAGTACACTTGCTTCAGACCCTCATGACACCAATCAATCATTTAAGCTGATAACCTACTTTTCTTTATTACTGCTGCATTCATATACATCCATATGTATGAACAAATATGGAAATACTACCCGCTGAGTCTTATTTTGTTGTTTGTGTATATATAAGCAAGTTTTGTATTCTTTGGAACTTATGTGCCTTAGCAGATTTTTTATTTAGTCTGTGCTGAGAAGTTACAGCGTTGTCAAAAGGAACAATGAATTCACAATGTACATAAAATAAACTTATATTTTATGAAGCACAAAATATTCATGTAGTTTGAAAAAATGGCCCAATACATGCAAATTCATATTTATTTAATTTTTAGACTGTGTTGATCGACATTTAAATAATTTCAAGGAATTTTTGCAGTACAGTTATCTCTGAATTTGGGTTTAAAATATATAACCTAGGAAGTAATATAAAAAATGTATTTTATGGATGTAATTTGTGCATACTTGTTGAATAAATATTAACACAAATTAATTGTGAAAGTTGTAGACACAATGGAGAGTATTTTAAAACATTCTTTAAGACGTTTTCTTAACATTTATTAGAAAATTGAATCATAATTTCATCGTTTTATAATTATTTAAAACAGTACAAATCCATAAACATGAAAGAAGGTACCTTTAAATTATTTTACTGGTCTTGAAGTTATGAACTAAACTTTAAAATTTTGTTTCAAAAGCTACTGTTTTTCCTGCTGGAATTGAGAAATGTTCAAACATTGGAGTGTCTACATTAGAAATACACTTTTTGAAAAGAATCTCATCAGAGGGCTCTGCAGGTCTTGCTGAGCTTACTTATACCAGTAAACATTTTCTCAGCTTTAAGATTATTTCCTTTTGTAAAAGTACATGGTCATTTTTTTAAAAAAATATTTATTTTTATTATTATGCATACAATATTCTGTTTGTGTGTATGTCTGCAGCCAGAAGAGGGCACCAGACCTCATTACAGATGGTTGTGAGCCACCATGTGGTTGCCGAGAATTGAACTCAGGACCTTTGGAAGAGCGGGCAATGCTCTTAACCACTGAGCCATCTCTCCAGCCCATGGGGTCTTTCTTTTACTTTCTTTAAGGCTATTTTTTATTTCATGTGTGTGTGTGTGTTCCCCTAAGTAGAATGATCAAGCAAACATTACTGCAAGTGATATGCAGGTATGTAGATGTGAGAGCAAGAAGGCAATAGAGTAAGATTAGTTTTAAATCTTACAAAATCCACAAAGGAATAACTCAAATTTCCTCTTAGAAATTAACAGATAGGAAGTCCTTTTGAGAAGTTCATTATGTATTTGCCTTCAATATTATTATATTAGACTGAAATATCTGGAAAATAAAAGAAAGGAAGGAATGGAAATAAAATAAAAGGTTATAATTAATGAATTTATTTCACCTCTCCCCATTCATAGGAGCCAATGTTGCCCCAAGTCGTTCCTCCCCATGAGCAGAAAACGATGGTACGCTCTGGTCTCCATCCTTTATTCACTCTTAACATCAAGGCTTGGATAAATGCTGTGATGACTGCCGTACTGCTGGCCCCTTCCTGTCCATTATAGCCGTATCCAGCATGGTGGTTACTGCCAACTATAACATACCGGTCTGGAAATAGAATGAAACAGGAATTATTAAAACAAAATGTAAACCTCAACATTATATCAGCATATATTCAAATATTAAATTTAGACATTTTCCCCTTATCTCTCAGAAATATCTGAAAGTTCACTTTGAGCTGAACTATATCCTAAATAAACTAATAATCAATCAATTAATCTGAATTATAGCATCCATAAATAAGAAATTCTTGATTTTAAACAATATTTTTATTTTATTCACATGGAAGTTCTACGTCAACTTGATATGCCAGACTTTGTTGACTCCCCTTGGGAGGCCTTGCCCTATCTGAGGAGTGGATGGGGGTGGGATGGGGGCAAGGTGCAGGGGAGTGGAAGGAGGGAAGGAGGGGCAACTGTGGTTGGTGTATAAAATAAATAAATTTTAAAATAAAAAATAAATTCATAATAAGCAATACTTGAAAATTTGTGCATGCAAAACTTCTTTGGTAGATTAAAAATTTATTATCATGGATCTGGTACACTTTTTTTACAACTGTGTTTTCTTGTGAGGAGTTACAAGTGGAAAAGCAGTAATAAATATTCTCATACTTCAGTTGGACTTGGTTATAATAAAAGCCACTGAAATAGGTAAGATGCAGTCAGATGGATTTCTAAATTTATTTGTGGCTGTGTCTAAGGATACTCAATGACAGCTTATACAATAAAAAACCATGGAGAATAAACACATTGCATGAAAAATTTTATGAGTTGGATGTCAAGGAATAGGGAAAAAATTAAACTTGATTTCAAAATTCTCTGGGTCAGCAATTAGGTTTTGTGTTATAAAAAAGAATATTTCTCCGAGGAGTGATCAGTAGGTGTACAACTCAAGTCCACATAAGTGATTTGAGTGCAGTAAAACCTTATTGCTGCTCTGGGGATGGCAGATTGGCTGGATGAGTTAAAGAACTTAGCCCAAATGCCCAGAGATCTGAGGTCAGTCCCTGGAGTCTGTGATGGAAGGAGAGGAGTAATTCCTGAAAGCTGTCCTCAGACATTCAGATGCCCATGATGGCACTACCGTGCCCATCTTCTCTCTCACACATGTGTATAATAAATAAACACTTAACAAAATAAAAACAGTAGTAAATTGCATATGCTTTGCTGTCATTTGGTGAACTGGGATCCATCCGTGTGATGAACTAGAGTGTGCTGGCATTAGTCAGCTAACGGGTCATGTACCAAATACTGATCATTACATCAACAGTTCAAAAGAAAATGTAAGTTATTTAATACCTAAAAAAATAATTATTTCCATAAAAAGACCTTTCAAATCCAAAAACATGTAGCCATTGGGAGAAACTATGAGTAGACGACCTTTTACATGCAAAAGAACAAAGACACTGAGAGGAATTATGAGTAGAAGATATATTAAGGTTGCGACAGAGAATAGCGTTAGAAGTTTCTGTTTTGAGACCCAAATTTGATTTGCTTTCAACAACTGCATCACTAAAACATATGATAATTTTTTAAAGTATTTTGTCATTGAACTGAAATTTTCCATAGTATCATGGTTAGAAAATAAGAAAAGTATTGCATTTTGATTTCTATTTCAGTTTAACAAATATAAACTTCCCTCTTGTCTCCTTTCCTGGCCTTTACACTCTCCTATATGTTACACTCTCTTATACCCTGCCTGTTAATGCTTATTTCTGATGACACTGTAGGAAAGAAAGGAAAACATATTTTAAACTTTTATATAAATTTTCTTTTAGTCACCTAAACCTCCAGTTACATATAAAATAGGATAATGAACTCCAGTTTTAAATTATCTTTGAAAATAGAACACTTTGGTCATTTTATATGAATTAGGAACTAGATTATAACTACTTAAGCCAACTTACCTGGTGACGTCCAGCCTCTTAGACACCCAACAACATTAGTCACTGGTTTAAATTCCGTGACTGTCTGTACTTGCAAACTGACAGTTCTTTTTTCTGTTTAAAGAAAAGAAATTAAAAGAACTTATTGATATTGTTGTGTTTCCCTAAAAACAGTAGAAATTATTTATGTAGTAAATATAACTCCACATGATTTACTTTTTTCAAATAGCTAAAGTTACACTTTAGTTGCCAAATAAGATCGTTTTTATGCTGACTCTATTTTAGGGATTTGTCCTGCTATGGTCACCATGACACAATTGCCAGCTTCCTGCTCTGAAAGCTGTGAAGTGACACCCTGAATTTCACATTTGTTCCAGCACAGGGTCCAACATAAGAATACACAGAAAGCTGCTGGGGGATTGAGAATGTTACAGCTTGAAAAAAAAGAGAGGAAAAAATTTATTCTGTGAATGTTAATATTCTTTATTATAATCTAATGATATTTATTAATGTTAGAAAAGGAGGTTAAGACACTTTCTCCGTGTGATTCGCTATCATATCATCATTGAAAACTTTACATAAAATAGTTTACAAGTAGTATTCCTATTTTTTCAATTTTTTATTGACTTTTATTGAGCTCTATATTTCCCTTTGCTCCCATCTCTGCCTCTCCCCTCCCCACTTCAATCCCCCCTCCCCCAAGGTCCCCATGTTCCCAATTTACTCAGGAGATCTTTTCTTTTTCTACTTCCCATGTAGATTAGAACTATGTAAGTCTCTCTTAGTGTCCTCATTGTGGTCTAAGTTCTCTGGGATTGTGGTTTGTAGGCTAGTTTTCTTTGATTTATGTTTAAAACCCACCTGTGATTGAGTACATGTGATAGTTGTCTTTCTGTGTCTGGGTTACCTCACTCAAAATAATGTTTTCTAGCTCTATCCATTTTTCTGCAAAATTCAAGATGTCATTATTTTTTTTCTTCTATGTAGTACTCCATTGTGTAAATGTACCATATTTTCCTTATCCATTCTTTCATCTAGGGGCATTTAGGTTGTTTCCAGGTTCTGGCTATGACAAACAATTATGCTATGAACATAGTTGAGCACATATCCTTGTGGCACAATTGAGCATCCCTTTGGATATATACCCAAAAGTGGTATTACTGGGTCTGGAGGAAGGTTTTTTTCTCATTTTCTGAGAAATCATCACACTGACATCCAGAGGGATTGTACCAGCTTGCATTCCCACCAGCAATGCAAAAGTTTTCCCTTTCCCCACAACCTCTCCAGCATAAGTTGTCATCAGTTTTTGATCTTGGCCATTCTTATAGGTGTAAGATGGAATCTCAGAGTTGATTTGATTTGCATTTCATTGATGACTAAGGGGGTTGAACATTTCCTTAAGTGTCTTTCAGCTATTTTAGATTCCTCTGTTGAGAGTTCTCTGTTTGGGTCTGTACTCCATTTTTTTTATTGGATTATGTGAGTTTGAGGCCAGTTTTATCTACAAGAGCTAGTTCCAGGACAGGCACCAAAGCTACAGGGAAACCCAGTCTCAAAAAAACCACAACCCTCCCCCATAAAAAAGGTCAAAGACAGGCTCCAAAACCACAGAGAAACCCTGTCTCAAAAAACCAAAAAAAAAAAAAAAAAAAAAATTTAGAACACTTCCCTATAAACCCAGCAGCACAAACATTGAGAGAAACAATTAATAAATGGGACCTCCTGAAACTGAAAAGCTTCTGTAAAGCAAAGGACATGGTCAACAAGACAAAACAACAGCCTACAGAATGGGAAAAGATCTTCACTAACCCCACAACAGACAGAGGTCTGATCACCAAAATATACAAAGAACTTAAGAAATTGGTCACAAAATGTACACATAATCCAATAAAAAAATGGAGTATTATTCTTATTTAATACTAAAGCGCATTTTCATATAGTGCAATCTATTTTCATAGGTTATATAATAAACCCTACTAATTTCTCTACTTATTTTTTTAAAATTTATTTGCATTAATGTTTTGCTTGCATGTGTTTCTGTGTTCCATTTGTGTGTCATCAGGAGAGGACATTAAATCCCTAGGGACAGAAGTTAGTGGTTTTGGGATTGTTGTTTTACTTGGTTTAGCTTGAAAACATTTCCTTTGGGCTGGCAAACTGGCCCAGCAGGCAAAGCAGTTTCTTCCTAAGCTGATGTTCTCAGTTCCATACCTGGGACCCCCATGGTGGAAGGAGAGAAATGAGTTCACGAAGATATCCTATGGCCTACATGCATGTAACATGACTCTTATGTGCCACTACCAATAAAAACTAAGGGTAATAAAAATTTTCATTAAATGCTAGAAAACTTTCTTATTCTAATTATAGGTAATTCACATGCTCATCAAACACTTGAAACAATGAAATTTGATTTTTTTCAGGTTGTTATGTTTGATCCTGGTCTCAGACTGTGGAAAACAAATTGTCATTATATAATTTATGGTGTAGTTCGTATTATTACAGCTTTATTCTATAGATTTTTAATACATATTCACTTATTTATGGCCTTACAGTCGTGTTTTAGTTTCATATGAACTTTAATACTAAAGTGTTAAGCTTTATGATTTTCTATTTTTGTTTTCCCATTACTATTGCATATTAACCCTAGCCCTGTCTGAGGGAACGATACCCATTCTTTAGTACAGACACATGGTACACTTCCTAGCTGATTTCACTTGCCTATGTCTGTCAACAAAGTTTTATATTTTCTCCTCAACAGTTTTATACAACTATTATTGAATTTATTTTATTATTTTATATCTATTTTTTCTAATAATTTACATTGCATACAAGAATGCCATTTATTTTTATACTTTTGATTTATAATAAATTTTCATGCTAATCTTCAAAAATGTCACAGTTAATTTATCCGTAGGGTTCTTTTTCATCTACAAATTTAATTGGTTCTTTATGAATTTCACATTAAGCACTCTAATCCAACTCATTTCCAAGTCCTGTGTCTGTTCTCCACCATTATAGCATTTACCCCCTTCAAAGAAATAGATCTAAAAAATGACTTCACTCCTCCATCTTCCCCTCTTCTCCATCACATATTCTAATGTAGTAGATTTGGGAGCTTCAGTGTGTCATGCCATACACTATTTTGCTCAAACAACTTTCCTTACAAATGTTTATTGCAGTGATCGTTGGTTCTGGTTCAAGGCCTCTCTCTGGCTTCTGCTGCACTGGACCCTCAGTGAGACTCTTCTTGGCTGTTCTGCTACTGCCCCGAGTCATCAAGATCCTGTGACTATGGTTCTGCCAGACCAGTCTCCTCATGCACTCCATTAGTCACAGATGGGTTGGATGTTGTGATGGGCCAACTCGAAGCCCTGGTTATGGACCTGGATAGCAGCTGTGCTGGTAAGCCCAGATCTCCACTAGGACAACCGCCCTCCACCCCCCTGAAAAGCAGAGCCAGTTCTCCCTTGCCCTTGCCACTGGTACCAACTCTCCCATGAGGGATAGGACCAGCACTCCCAGGGCCAGTGAGGGAAGCACCAGCTCTGCAAGGCTCTTACACATCAACATGGCCTCAGGTAACAGTCCAGACCACAGGCATGCTCATGGTTCTTGGTGGTAACATAGGCCACCGACATCATCATCAACACAGATGCAGTAGGACCATGGACCCAGACATGCTCTTTGGCAGCAACACTGGCCTTGGCATCACCATGGACTCTGGTGGCAGTACATGCTTCTCACATCAGTCTGTGTCTCCCCTGTTGACACATCTCCAGTTCTGCCTCTCTTCCTAGCATCTGAACTGCTCTCTTTCTCTGTCTCTCACATCACACAACATTCTTGCTTTTTGTAGTGACATCTATTCTACTTGGTCCACGCATCACCATAATAGACTGGGCCCATGGCCTCTCAGTTACTTTGGTTCTTAATTTTGGTAGTTTTCCATAAAGACAACTCCTTTTCACTTTTTAATGTGTGTATGTATGAGTGTCTGTTTGTGTACATGTATGTGCACAGCTGTGTGTGTGCACTTGTGCAAAGCAGAGGTTGATAACAGGTTGACATATGATATCATGCTCTATTGTTCTCCTATTTATTGATTTTCATCTGCCTGAGTCTGAGGAATGAGTGTGTGTATGTGTGTGTTTGTATGTGCTTGTGTCTTTTTGTCTGTCAGTCTATGCATGTGAACATACTTGTGTGTGCCTGAATGTGGAGGCCTGATGTTGATATCAAGAATCTTTCTTGATCATTGTCTAACTTTATTCATTTAGGCAAGTTGTCTCAAAGGATTGTATAGCTTCATTATATGGTTTGTTTCACCAGCCTGTTTGCTCTATGCATGCAAAAACCAGGTGTTATTAGTAAGTTGATATGCCCAATCTGCTATTACTTGGTTTCTGAGAATAAAAACTCCATTTTTCAAACTTACATGGCAAGTGTTTGGTCACTGAGCTATCTCCCCAGTCCTCCTTTCATTGTTGAGCCACCTTCCTGTCTTCCCTTTAATTTCAGACAAGGTCTTTCACTAACCTCCAGCTCAGCAACTAGCTCGACAAGCTGGCGAACAAGACCAAGTGGTCCTGCTATCGCTGCCTCCCAAGGCTGAGATCACAGATACCCCCATTGAGTAGTCTGCTTAACCTTGCTTCCTACTAGCAACTTATTATTTTGTCCTGGAGCCCAGGCATAGAAAATGGGCAAAAACAATCTTCTTTGATCTTTATCTTTTATTATTAATTTAAGCAGAATATTTTTTTAACATTTTATATTTTAAAACATTCTTGATATATGTTTCTGGGAAATTCCTTTTATCAAATTAAGAAATTCACTGTTATTCTTATTTTGCTAAGAGGTTTTCCCATAAGCAGATGTTGAGTCATCTATAGAGACAGCTGGAAGCTTTCCCTTCACAGTGCTTACATATATGTGCATTTCTGGAATGAACTGAACTGTCCAGACACACCCTATGCTTAATGATATTTTCACACACAAAACTTACATATACACGTGTAAACAAATATCTCATAACTTTATATCTCCTTTGTTCTAGATTACTTTTGTTATGTGGACTATACAAACTCCCACATATTTTAGGGGCTTTTTCTTTACAGTTTCTATAAGATTATGAAAAATGGATAATATCACTTGCACAAAAGGTAGGATTCAAATATAAAATATTTTTTATCTTTCTTACTATTATATCTAATACAGATTGACTCCTCTTTAATTTTATCTGAATGTAATGTTTTTATTAACATAATTTCCCCATCTAAATGCTTTGCTCACTATTCTTTAATCTTTATATATGCACAAAGGCTAAAGATTTTCTAGATAGTTGTCATATGTTAATGTTTATATGTACAATCTTAGTATTTTGAAGATACTTCTTGATATCATTCTATTAAAACCTTAAATTACACATTTTTTACTGTTCAAAATATCTTTCTGCTTATGTGTGAATACTCCTTTTCTTAAAGAGGTAAAAGAATATCACTTTCCAAATGAAATTGAGGAAGGTTGTTTCTATAAGCCAGTTAAAGGTAGTGCATTCAAATAAAATGATATTTGTGATGAAAAATGCTAAAAGAAACCTTTTTTCTGAATACATATGACATATACATTTACATTATTTTGAATTATTTTTAATAGTCACTATTGTGTTGATATCCATATCTAACATAATGATGGATATCAGATAAGATCTATATATCAGTCATACTTCGGTATTAAGTGAGGTTTGTTCAGTGACCTTTAGCTTATTATAGGCGATAGAGAATAAAAATTTGTAGAAACATTCAGTATAAATCAATACCTACACTATTAATATTAATATAGCTTTAGCCTTCTATATACATTACCATTGTTAAATTTGAGTTATTTTCTCACTGATGATATGATAATATAATAATTGCATATATTCTATTATTGTTTAATAAGTAATATAATATAAAGGTTTTTGTGGCAAATCTTTACCAGATGAATTATCTCCCCTATCTCCAAAATGTTGTACATTTCTTATAAATCTGTATAATATTTTCCTAAATCCTCTCCTTTACAACCCAGCTAAGTATTAAGGTAATATGTTGATGCTGACTTTGGTTTGTTTTCCTCTGGTGAACTTCCCCATAGCTATTGCTCCAGCTATGAAGAGTAGCTCTGCCCAAGCAGTTGTTCATTAATTTTCTTGATGGCAAGAGCAGAAGATGTGCCACCAGAACACCAGCCATTTCACTTAGTCAGCCTAGAGTCAGGACAAAGACTCGGAGCCCTTGTTTTATTTTTACTTCAGTCTTTCCACTAACAAATGACTTCTCTGACACCTGCGCAAAGAACTGATCTAAATAATGAAACAGTAATATAGCAAAATGATATATTTCTTCTATTCATTTATGTTCTCATTATGTGTATACCTTGATGCATATGTAATATTCCATGTCCATATTCGAAAATACACATGTATAGTCTATATTCTTTTTACGCAGATAGTACCATGACTGTGATCATGTTTTAAATTTTAGTAACAAATCTCTGTGAAGCTTTTGATAAACTGATATTCTAACTAACGTTCCATTTACCACTGCGGCCAGTACTCAAGTAAACAATTCACTGTTAAGGCAAAGTGTCTGCTCACAGCAGCAACAATAAATATCCTGTATTTTGGGCAAGGAATAGTTTAGCTCTCTACAACACCATCTGTAATAGAAGTTAGAGAAGGTAACAAAGGTAGCCTACATGGGAAAACAGCTTAGAAGATAATGGCAAGTATGTGAGTGTTCACGTGTGAAAAGGTTATTCAGAAACAGGAGCACAGCACATGTGCTCACAAACAGGAAACACAGATGTACATAGTGGTTACATAATGGCTACACGCTGACCGCAGGTGCAGACACTGCTAGGAAAGAATGATTTCCAAGTGGTCCAGAGATCAGGTTAGCCAGACCTCCCTATGCCTTCAGGGCCGAAGCCTATTGCAAAGAGATTTCAACAAATGTTCTTCCCCAGGTATTTATTTTCTCTTCCACATCCCCAGAGATGGTTGTATTAAAACTCAAGGATATTTTCTCTTCCTAGAACAGCATCTAATAACAGCACATCCCTTGATACTGAACTGGTTAAAAATGAAGGTGCTTTAGAGTAGTTTGATAGTAGTAGAAATTGGCACTTAGCCTGTTCACTCGGGAAGGTGTAGACTGAGTCTTGAACATCAGCTGTGTCCTCCCATAAATCACAAAGGGGTAAAATTGTACATCTAAGGCAACAAGTACTCAAAAATAAGGTGTACATGTACAACTAAATAAAGACTCAATAAATGGCTAATGGTCCCCACAAAATAGCCACATTGGAACATACATGATGCCAATATAAGCACTGTAACTAAATACAGAAAGGTATCAGAACATGTTAGTGATGAGGAACACATCAAAATCATTAAATAATTGCTAAATAAGGTAGAATAATTATAAGGAATGCACACACACACACACAAAACAGACTAGGTAATGCATTAGATGGTTCTGAGTAAAGAATGGTTAAAAAGCTTTGAAGTTAACACTGAGAAATCCTCTCAGAAAACCACAAGAAGCTACAGAAACAGTCACCATGTAAATACAAATGTAATATACAAAAAATAAAAATGGGAGCTTTATAAATAATATCAAAGGAAGTACATAAGGGGGAGGCAAATGGAGAATATTAATTGAAACAATTCTAGAAATAAAGGGAAACACTGGTGTATTTTCTTGTAAATTAGACAAGAGAAAAAAATCTGAGAATTTCTAGAGTGAAAAAGGAACACACAGAGATGATGGATGGAGCAGGCAGGAGAGACAGACCCAGACGCAGGAGAGGCAGAGATAACAGAATGAGAAGGAAAAGAATTGTCAAGGGATTAATGCAATGGGCAAAGTCAAAGAAGCACATTGAGAATACAGGTGGATGTAGGAGCTAATCACATGCAGTGGTTTAAAACTGCACACTGAGTAGAATGAGGATGTTAATAGCTTCCTTGGGGTAGGGGCACGAAAACATTAGATGTAGGAAAAAGCATTCCAAAGAGACAGTGTCATGCTTGTCTGACTACAGTGGATGAGAAGGAGATCTTTGGAAACAGGAGGAGCAGCATCAACTGAGTACACACAGATGACATGATTCTATTGCTTAGTATATGTAGTGTCATGAGAAGCAGGTATCTGTCGTAGAAAGGACTTATTGACAAGGAGACTAGATGACTGGTAGATATAGATATATGACTGGTAGATAGGGTAGATAATTAGATAACATGCATCAAAATATTGGATACATCAGTGTATTGATTTATTTTATATATCTGGGTTAAAATATAGTAAAAGTAACTATTTTCTAAGCCTTATTCTCTGAATGCTATTTGGAAGAATTTTTCTAAAGCCACAAACATTGTCAACCTGCAGGTCATACTTTCTAGACAACAGTCTCTGGTCTCAAAGAAATTATATTTTTGTTTTTTTCTTTCTTCTTTTATTTAAAAAGAAAGGTCTTTAAGAAAAGCTGGAGAATCACAAGATAATTTTGAAAATCCTATAGTACCAGAAACTAAGAAAATGTTCAAAGAAAAGAAAATGATGATTGGGAGAGAACAGAATCCAGACTGAAGTTGCATTGTTGGACAATGATAACTACAGTTTCAAGAAAAAATGTATTTACTCAGTAGATTTTATAGAAGAAAACACATGAAGTTGGAATGGAAAATTCATGTCAGTTTCAACTCAGTTCTTATTTAACAAACCAGTAATTGTTAGATAACCAAGACCATTAAGCCTGTAGTAAGTAACTACTACAGAACGCAGACTAATTTTGTTAATATGACTGCTACCACAATTATAGAGCTTTTATGCTCTTCTCTTTTAGAACATCTACTGAAGCATTCTTTGAAATCTCCAAATTTTCTTTGGAAAAGACAATGTGTCAGAACAGATGCTAAAATAAATCTACCTAAAGCTGCGTGATTGGTCCATGGGTTCACTTAAACTGTGTCTCTGAACTTGTGTATGATTGCAAGCTTCTGTAATACACTTTGTAAGCCATCCACAGAAAAGGTAGTAGTATATTATAACTTATTGAATTAGGTAGGAAAATAAATCCTAATTTTGTAATAATTCAATATTCATATTTATAAATAAGTTGCAGGCAAATTAAAAAGTCTCCACAGTAGAGTAGAATTGGTACATGCAATCCAACAACGGTATCAGAAATTGAATCAGAGCTCCAACAACAGTGAAGACTAACTGGTAGAAGCAGAAAGAGGGAAGGCAGAATGGATATATCAGTTCAGACTTGATCTGAAAGAGGTAAGTTGAAAAAGGTGACTTTAATGAAGAAAACAATGTAAGCAAGCTATCCAAAATGGTAGTAGGTCCACTGGTAGAACAAAATGGTACTGTGTATCATCTGGAAGATGCAATAGGAAAGGCACACCATTACCAATTGCCAAAATTCTTATGCTGAAAGTACTATTTGGAAAGATGCAGACAGAGCAATATGAAGAACTGGAGACAGGAAAAAGGACAGCTTCGAACAATGTGGGACCTTGATTTGAGCTTTCTGCAATTGGGACTTTATTGAAATGATTGACTCAGTTGAATTGTGTCAGTGGAGTATGTAGCAAAAGGATGCTAGTGGTTATAATAGTTGTGTTATTTATTCTGGGAGAGTTCAGATATGAAGAGCTACTCTATCTGTAGTTTGCTTTTGAGTAACTAAGAGAAAATACTTTTGATATACTTTCAAGCTTTCATTAATATTAATTTTATTTGAAAATGATAAAAATAGCTTGAAATTTGAAATGAGGAAATGTTTGAGAACACTCAGCAGCAATTTATTATTTAAATACATAGTGCATACACACATGTGGATGTCCCTACATTTCCAACTCATTTTACCAAATGGTTTCTATTTTACATGTTGCTAAATGACAGTTTTAAAATATGACATCTGAAGGTTGAAAGATTTCAACATGAGAAAGTTTGACTCACTCAGAAGCTTTTGCATTCACATATGATGAGTGGCATCAGGGTCAGGAGACAAAGACTGCCTCTCACCGCTCCTGAATTTCTTCAGGCTCAGAGAAATAATTCCTACAGGTGTATGTCTACAGATGTGTTCCAGAGACAACATCCTGTTGCATTCCTGCTGTTGTTAAGATCAATTGGTTCTTACTCTCTGTCTCAGAACACTAACAAGTTTTTATTCATGGTAGAACCAACCTGAGTAAATATTTCAAAAATACTTGGAAGCTATCTACAGAAACTGAGAGAAAAATGATTACTTCCAACTTTGCATTCCAATCATAATAATTAAACTTCTCTTGTTTCCCTAGACACTGTTCTTGCTACATTTTCTAATTTTAATAGAAATCTTGTCTATTCTCTATGCTTGAGAATTTTTGTATGTGAGTTTAACGTACAATTACTTCTACTAATGGCACTTTAGTGTGTGTGTTTTCAATTTTTCTACATTCCATGGGGATTAAAGGGTGCTATAAACTCACATTTTCAATAACTGGTTTCTGTAATTATTTAACATCTTTTTAAAATGTCAACTATTTACACAAACATCCTTAAAATAAAGCTGCTGTATCCTATGGCAGTGCAGCTAATATATTTTTTAAAAAAGAAATGTTTCTCACCCTATCTCCAATATACATACACACATTCACATACATATTGACACAGATGGAGGTGTATGTATTTGAAAAATATACATTTTTCCTTTTGCAGGAGTAAAGAGATATTTTGATGAATATGAGTATTAGAAAAGGAAGCAAAACTTTTTCTGTAAGAGTGAAATTTGATAAAATTGATTAATTTTCCACATCATTCTACCAAACCTCTACAAGTCACAAATCATAGGATCAATGAGAAAACTAATCTTCTGGAAAATTGCCTCATCTAAACAGGTTCCATTTGTCTATTAAATCTACTGTTGACTCCTTGACCATGTGAGTGCTCCAGGAGAATGCCCGCTATGGACCACATCATTCTGCACCCATAATTGCAGGATTCAGGTAGTGTGTAGCCAATGGAAGGCTTCAACATTGATCAGTAGGCTGTGGATGTGAAGGATTAGAGGGTTAATTTTCTATTGCCCTTCTCGCTTGGTTGCTCTCTGGCAAAGACACCTTGCTTAACCAAAAGTAACAGCTTCTCTCTTACAGTTCAGGGTCTTGCTATTCCCTGTGATGGTCCTCACATTTCTTCCATGAATTTAGAAATAGCAGTAGTTACTAGCCCAGGTTAAGTGGTAGCAGCACTGATGTATCTATTCTGTTTGGCTTTGTACTACGTCTTGTACATGGTCCGTTGGCTCAATGGTCATGTAGTGCACACTCTAAATATTTTGTTTACTTTTAATGCCACCTTATATTTTACGTCAATCAATCTTTGTATAAACACCAACTTGTGTTTTTATTGCTAGGACATGAACACACAGAGAGCAGATTTTCTTTTTTTTTAATTAATTAATTAATTAATTAAATTATTAAAGATTTCTGCCTCTTCCCCGCCACCACCTCCCATTGCACCCCCACCAATCAAGTCTTCCTCCCTCCTCAGCCCAAAGAGCAAGCAGGTTTCCCTGCCCTGTGGGAGGTCCAAGGACCACCCACCTCCATCCAGGTCTATTAAGGTGAGCATCCAAACTACCTGGGCTCCCACAAAGCCATTACGTGCAATAGGATCAAGAACCCATCGCCATTGTTCTTCAGTTCTCAGTAGTCCTCATTGTCCGTTATGTTCAGCGAGTCCGGTTTTGTCCCATGCTTTTTCAGACCCCGGCCAGCTGTCCTTGGTGAGTTCCCGATAGAACATCCCCATTGCCTCACTGTGTGGGTGCACCCCTCGCAGTCCTGAGTTCCTTGCTCGCGCTCTCTCTCCTGCTCCTCCTTTGGATCGTGAGACTTCAGTCCAGTGCTCCAATGTTGGTCTCTGTCTCTGTCTTCTTTCATCGCCTGATGAAGGTTAATATTCAGGAGGATGCTGATATGTTTTTCTTTGGGTTCACCTTCTTATTTAGCTTCTCTAGAATCACGAATTATAGTCTCAATGTCCTTTATTTATGGCTGGAAACCAATTATGAGTGAGTACATCCCATGTTCCTCTTTTTGGGTCTGGCTTAACTCACTCAGGATAGTGTTTTCTCTTTCTGTCCATTTGTATGCAAAATTCAAGAAGTCATTGTTTTTTACTGCTGAGTAGTACTCTAATATGTATATATTCCATGCTTTCTTCATCCATTCTTCCATTGAAGGGCATCTAGGTTGTTTCCAGGTTCTGGCTATTACAAATAATGCTGCTATGAACATAGTTGAGCATATACTTTTGTTGTATGTTAGGGCATCTCTTGGGTATATTCCCAAGAGTGGTATTGCTGGGTCGAGAGGTAGGTTGAACCCGACTTTCCAGAGAAACCGCCACACTGCTTTCCAAAGTGGTTGCACAAGTTTGCATTCCCACCAGCAATGGATGAGAGTGCCCCTTTCTCCACAACCTCTCCAGCAGAGGCTATCATTGGTGTTTTTGATTTTAGCCATTCTGACAGGTGTAAGATGGTATCTTAATGTTGTCTTGATTTGCATTTCCCTGATTGCTAAGGAAGTTGAGCACAATCTTAAGTGTCTTTTGGCCATTTGAACTTCTTCTGTTGAAAAGTCTCTGTTCAGCTCAGTGCTCCATTTTATAATTGGATTGATTAACCTTTTACGGTCTAATTTCTTGAGTTCTTTATATATTTTGGATATCAGATCTTTGTCAGTTGCGGGGTTGGTGAAGATCTTCTCCCAGTCAGTGGGTTGTCTTTCTGTCTTAGTGACAGTGTAAAGCTTTGCTTTACAGAAGCTTCTCAGTCTCAGGAGGTCCCATATATTTAATGATGTCCTTAGTGTTTGTGCTGCTGGGGTTGTACGTAGGAAGTGTTCTCCCATGCCCATGTGTTGTAGAGTACTTCCCACTTTCTCTTCTATCAGGTTCAGTGTGTTCGGACTGATATTGAGGTCTTTAATCCATTTGGACTTGAGTTTTGTGCATGGTGATAGATATGGATCTATTTTCATTCTTCTACAGATTGACATCCAGTTTTGCCAGCACAATTTGTTGAAGATGCTCTCTTTTTTCCATTGTATACTTTTAGCTCCTTTATCGAAAATCAGGTGTTCATAGGTTTGTGGGCTAAAGTCCGGGTCTTCTATTCGATTCCATTGGTCGAATTCTCTGTTTTTATGCCAGTACCAAACTGTTTTCAATACTGTAGCTCCGTAATAGAGTTTAAAGTCAGTGATGGTAATGCCTCCAGATGATCCTTTATTGTATGAGATTGTTTTGGCTATCCTGGGTTTTTGGTTTTTCCATATAAAGTTGATTATTGTCTTCTCCAGATCTGTGAAGAATTTTGATGGGATTTTGATGGGGATTGCATTGAATCTATAGATTGCTTTTGGTAGAATTGCCATTTTTACTATGTTGATCCTCCCAATCCAAGAGCAAGGGAGGTCTTTCCATTTTCTGGTGTCCTCTTCAATTTCTTTCTTCAAAGACTTAAAGTTCTTGCCAAATAGATCTTTCACTTCCTTGGTCAGAGTTACCCCAAGATATTTTATGCTATTTGTGGCTATCGTGAAAGGTGATGCTTCTCTGATTTCCTTCTCTGCTTCCTTATCCTTAGTGTATAGGAAGGCAACTGATTTTTTGTAGTTGATTTTGTAACCTGCCACATTACCAAAGGTGTTTATCAGCTGTAGGAGTTCTTTGGTAGAGTTTTTGGGGTCGCTTATGTATACTATCATATCATCTGCAAATAATGAAAGCTTAACTTCTTCCTTTCCAATATGGATCCCCTTGATCCCCTTATGTTGTCTTATTGCTATTGCTAGAACTTCAAGCACTATATTGAAGAGGTATGGAGAGAGTGGACATCCTTGTCGTGTTCCTGATTTTAGTGGGATGGCTTTGAGTTTTTCTCCGTTTAATTTAATGTTAGCTGTCGGCTTGCTGTAAATAGCTTTTATTATATTTAGGTATGACCCTTTTATCCCTAATCTCTCCAAGACCTTTATCATAAAGGAGTGTTGAATTTTGTCGAATGCTTTTTCTGCATCTAATGAAATGATCATATGTTTTTTTTCTTTCAGTTTATTTATATGGTTGATTACATTGATAGATTTGCGTATGTTGAACCAGCCCTGCATCTCTGGAATGAAGCCTACTTGATCATAATGGATAACTTTTCTAATGTGTTCTTGGATTCGGTTTGCCAGTATTTTATTGAGAATTTTTGCGTCGATGTTCATGAGTGAGATAGGCCTGTAATTCTCTTTCTTGGTTGGGTCTTTGTGTGGTTTTGGTATCAGGGTAACTGTAGCTTCATAAAAGGAATTTGGCAATGACTCTTCTGTTTCTATATTGTGAAATACATTAAGGAGTATAGGTATTAGCTCTTCTTGGAAGTTCTGGTAGAATTCTGCATTGAAACCATCTGGTCCTGGGCTCTTTTTGGAAGGGAGATTTTTGATTACTGTTTCTAATTCTTCGCGACTAACAGGTCTATTTAGATCATTCACCTGGTCTTGGTTTAGGTTTGGTATATGGTACTTATCTAAAAAAGTGTCCATTTCTTTTGCATTTTCCAGTTTTGTGGCATACAGGCTTTTGTAGTAAGATCTAATGATTCTCTGAATTTCCTCTGTGTCTGTGGTTATGTCCCCCTTTTCATTTCTGATCTTATTTATTTGCGTGTTCTCTCTCTGTCGTTTAATTAGTTTGGATAGGGGTTTGTCAATCTTGTTGATTTTCTCCAAGAACCAACTTTTTGTTTCAGTGATTCTTTGGACTGTTTTCTGTGTTTCTATTTTGTTGATTTCTGCCCTCAGTTTGATTATTTCCAGTCTTCTACTCCTCCTGGGCGCATCTGCTTCTTTTTTTTTCTAGAGCTTTCAGGTGTGCTGTTAAGTCCCCAATGTAAGCTTTCTCCGTTTTCTTTAAGTGGGCACTTAGTGCTATGAACTTTCCTCTTAGCACTGCTTTCATTTTGTCCCATAGGTTTGAGTATGTTGTCTCTTTGTTTTCATTAAATTCAAGGAAGACTTTAATTTCTTTCTTAATTTCTTCCTTGACCCAGGTGTGGTTCAGTAGTTGACTGTTCAGTTTCCATGAGTTTGTCAGCTTTCTGGGGGTAGCATTATTGGTGCCTTCTAACTTTAATCCGTAGTGATCTGATAAGACACAGGTGGACACTGATATTTTTTTGTATCTGTGGAGGTTTCCTTTGTTTCTGAGTATGTGGTCAATTTTCAAGAAGGTTCCATGAGCTGCAGAGAAGAAGGTGTATTCTTTCCTATTTGGGTGGAGTGTTCTATAGATGTCTGTTAAGTCCATTTGATTCATTACCTCCAACAATTCTCTTAATTCTCTATTAGTTTTCTGTCTGATTGACCTGTCCATTGGTGAGAGAGGTGTGTTGAAGTCTCCTACTACTAGTGTGTGTGATTTGATGTCTGCCTTGAGTTTTAGCAATATTTCTTTTACATAAGTGGGTGCTTTTATATTAGGGGCATAGATATTCAGGATTGAGACTTCATCCTGCTGAATTGTTCCTGCTATGAGTATAAAGTGTCCCTCTTCGTCTCTTCTGATTGATTTTAGTTTGAAGTCAGTTTTGTTAGAAATTAGTATGGCCACACCTGCTTTTTTCTTAGGACCATTTGCTTGAAAAACCTTTTCCCAACCCTTTACTCTGAGTAGATGCCTGTCTTTGTGGTTGAGATGAGTTTCTTGCAAACAGCAGACTGTTGGATCCTGTTTTCGTATCCAATCTCTTAGCCTGTGCCTTTTTATTGGTGAGTTGAGACCATTAATATTAAGTGATATTAATGACCAGTGGTTGTTAACTCTGGTTATTCTTATTGCTTTTGGTAGAAGAGTTTGTGTGTCTCCCTTCTTTGAGTTGTGCTGTTGAAGGGTCGCTAGATGCCTGGGTTATTGTAGGCAGTGTTGGCAATGTTGGCTTCCTTGGGTTGTGATTTTCCTTCTATTACTTTCTGTAGGGCTGGATTTGTGGCAACGTACTGTTTAAATTTGTTCTTATCCTGGAATGTCTTGTTTTCTCCATTGATAGTGAACGATAGCTTGGCTGGGTATAGTAGTTTGGGTTTGCATCCATGGTCTCTTAGTTTCTGTAGTACCTCTATCCAGGACCTTCTGGCTTTCATGGTTTCCATAGAGAAGTCAGGTGTAAGTCTGGTCGGTTTACCTTTATAAGTTACTTGGCCTTTTTCCTTTGCAGCTCTTAATATTCTTTCTTTAATCTGTATATTTTGTGTTTTGATTATTATATGGCGAGGGGACGTTTTTTTTTGATCCAGTCTGTTTGGTGTTCTGTATGCTTCTTGAATATTCAAAGGAATATCTTTCTTTATGTTGGGGAAGTTTTCTTCCATAATTTTGTTAAAAATATTTTCTGGACCTTTGAGCTGTGCCTCTTCTCCTTCTTCTATCCCTATTATTCTTAGGTTTGGTTTCTTTATTGTGTCCCATATTTCCTGAATGTTTTGTGATGAGAATTTGTTGGTTTTGGTGTTTTCTTTGATCAGTCCGTTTATTTTCTCTATGGTGTCTTCAGAATCTGAGATTCTTTCTTCTATCTCTTGTATTCTATTGATTATGCTTGTTTCTGTAGTCTCTGCTCGTTGACCTATATTTGCCATATCCAACTGGTCCTCAGTTTGTGTTTTCTTCCTTGCTTCCATTTCAGTTTTCAATTCTTGGACTGTTTCCATTACCTGTTTGATCGTTTTTTTTTTTTTTTTTGGCTTTCCAGGGTATCATTTACGTATTTACTCATTTCTTCAAACTTTTTGTTATACTTCTCATCCATTTCTATGAGGGCGTTTTTCACATGTTGTTTAAGGGACTCTATTGCTTTCAAAAAGTCAGTTTTTTTCCTCTTCTCCTGTGTTAGGGTGTTCAAGTCCTTGTGTTGTAAGATCATTGGGTTCTGGTGTTTTCATGTTGTTTTTCAGATTGTTGGGTGGATTCTTGCCTTGGCGTCTGCCCATCTCCTCTTACCGATGCTATCTATTGGGTTTGATTTAATTGTAGCGGGGCAATCTGCTCTCAGTGTGGGCTTCACTGTTTCTTGCATGCACTATTCCGCATCCAGTGCCTCCACCGCCTGGGCCTGCCTGCCCGCCGGTGCCTCTGCTGCCTGGGCCTGCCCGCCGGTGCCTCCGCCGCCCGGACTTGCTTGCCTGCCGGTGCCTCTGCCGCCTGGGCCTGTCTGCACGCCCGTGCTTCCGCCGACTAGGCCTGCCTGCCAGTGCCTCTGCCACCTGGGTGGGCCAGCCTTCCTGCTGGTGCCTCCGCCGCCCGGACTTGCTTGCCTGCCGGTGCCTCCACCACCTAGGCCTGCCTGCCGATGTCTCCGCCGCCCGGGCCTGCCTGTGCACCAGTGCCTCCGCCGCCCGGACTTGCCTGCCTGCCGGTGCCTCCGCTGCCCGGGCCTGCCTGAGCGCCAGTGCCTCCGCTGCCTGGGCCTGCCTGCCGGTGCCTCCGCCGCCTCGGCCGAGAGTAGATTTTCTTTACAGGTAATATGGTTGCCTGGGATACTAGACTACATTTTCCAAGTAAAAATAAATTTACAATAATAAATTTCTTTAAAAGTATTGAGAAATGTCAAACATTAAGGAAAAATTAGGTCAAAATTTAAGTTAAAATGTGAACACACATAAATTATATAATCATCTGTCTGGAAGTTCAGAGAATTTGATGAATCTGAGACACTGTTTTTGTACAACCTTATGAAGTACAAGGGCATGAACAAGTTCTGAACCCTGCAGGCAGGACATCATAAAGACTGATATTCTAATGTCATCAGGTGTCCTCCACCTCATTTTAATATGCTGTTTTTGTGAAGCCTCTTACTTGTTGGTGGGCTGCAAGTATGTTATGCAAAAGGATGATTAATGAAGTTAAGAACTGGTCTTCTTTCCCCCAATAAGGGGCTTATTTTAATGAAACAAAATAATGACTCTTTGTCTAGGAAGCAAGCATTATAGAGGCTGCATTTTGGACTTAGGAGATGACAGTCAGTTCTCATGAAGTAATAAAGTAATGAAGGATTCTTAGGCAGAAATTATTACAGTAACCCCAAAAGAACATAATGAGTTCAAGTTCTAATACACTAATAAGTTGTCTAACCACAAAAATAAAAAATGTGGTATAGATAAACATGTCAAATTAAGCTCAGAAAAGCAAAGACATAGAAATTAAAATAATTGTATTGAATCAAATGCTCCAATTTGTATAAAACACTGCATTTGAAATGCATGCTATTTGTTCTACTGAGACATATGGAAATAGAGATTAAGACTTAGAAAATTAAAAGCAAAACATTACTAAAATAGCAAAAATAAATAAAACAACCAAAACCATCTTAGGCTAAATAATTATGAGTCTAAACACAATGAAGGCATGTGTTGCTAGAAAGAACCTTGTTTTATTCTTTGAATGGCTCTACTAATCAGTAACAAGTGTTCAGAACAAAAACACACAAGAAGTGAACTCAAAACATTTAAGTTAAAAATTTGACACAACAAGATGGACAAATCACTTCACACTGGGTGATTGTTTTAAAGAAAGATATAGAATATTTGAATAATGTAGAAAGGAAATTTAGTTCAAATTAAATATATTAATACTACCTGTAAACTATGTGTTCCACATTCATTTCAGATACCTGTAGAGCATATATCAGAGTCTGTCCTACAGGGGAAACCTCAAAGAGTTGAAATATAGAAACAAGGAATAATCAGTGTTTTCTAATGAACTTTAAATCATTCATCCTGATCAGAGAGATTTCATCTCTTAGTGTCTATCAGCATACAAGCACTGAAGCCTAAGAGAAGGAGTAAGTGAGATCACTTCAACCTGAGAGGAGCCTCAATAACTTGTGAGGGAATGGTCAGTGTTGGCATAGAGACTTACAGATAGAAGCTCTGGGGCTTTACAAATTAGACTTGCAAGCATGTTTATATAATATTTACTTGAACAGCTGTGTAAAGACAATAACAAAAAATGCTGTGAAATAGCAGGATGTAAAAACAGAAAGAGCAAGGTATTTCCAGTAGGTTGTAACTTTGTAAATTACAACATCTATCCATTGTGAAAAACAGATCATCAAAATAGATGATATACATTACATTAGATTTTATTGCATGTGTAAACTCCAAAGATTAGTTGGAGCTTCTGTAATCTATCAAGAGTAGACAAATGCTTAAATGTTTAAAAACAATAAGATGAGAATGTAAGAAAGTTACAAAATGACAAAATAACACTGAGATATTGGATAGTATAGGTGAAAATGATTTTACTTGAAAGCGTGCATCTCAGATTGCTTTCAGTGTTTAACAAACAAAAATTTATGCTGAATCACTTCTAAGAGTTAACTGATGAAACAGAACGCTGGAAACTTGAGGAGTTCAAGGTGAATGACAGTTCTGTCACCCTGGGTAAGCCCTACCTTCACTCCCCAGGAAACAGGTCTGAGTCTACTGTCTGTGGACTTTGGACAATAGGTCTCACACCTGTGTTCTGTATTTCAGATCCTTCATGAACAGTCCTTCAAAGTGAATTCTGGAACTCCTTTTCCTTTCATGCCAGGACTTCAGACTGGCAACTCATGAATGCTGCTCTTTAGTTCCACAACTTCCTCTGTTCTTAGCTTCCAGCCCAGACCCCTAGGTGCACTGTGCAATTGGTTGCTGGAGTTTAGAGAACTGGGTGTCACTGCTACGGGGTACAGCAGCAACTGCTAACATGCAGCCTTTATTGCTGGTTATTTGTCTTTACTATTATGATCTAGCTCATTGATTTTACTCAAATGTATGCCATATAGAGCTGTGTACACAGCACATTGATATTACCCATATGCATGAGTTGTGTATACAAGAATATTGATTTTACCCATATGTATGCTGTATAAAGTTGTGTACACAAGCACATTGACTCATATGCATGACATATATCATTGTGTACATAGGAACATTGATTTTACCCATATGGATGACATATGGGTTGAATACACAAGCTCATTGATTTTACCCATATGCTTTGCTGTATAGAGTTGTGTACACAAACTAAAATTATGTCCATGTTTTTGAGGACTATTTTCTTTTTCATTGATGACTAGATGTCAGTAACCTAAGACCTGGATGAAAGTTCCCTATGATCTGTGAGTATCTCTACTCTGTCATGCTTTTGGAAGACAATAGAACTTGCAGGAAGTGGGCCTAGTGGCAACAAGGTTGATAGCTAGAGACCCACCTCGGGAAGAGAAAGAACCACCTCCCATGTTTCTCCTCACTCTGCTTTCATTAGCCAATGTCTCTGATAGATTTTTCAATGATTTGTCACTACAGACCACGTAACAAGGCAAACTGACCATGAACTAAACCCTATCACTGTTAGACAAAATCAAACAATACTCCTTCATCTCAAATATTTCTGTTTCAGTGTTGGAAAAGTGTCTAGCACACCAACCCTCATACAAAACACAGTCACAATTTTTCTTCTTAAAAAGAATAACCTACATATATTTTTTCCTTTGTAAGTTCAAAAAGTTTAATAACTTTTATTGTTAGTATTATTTGGAGGTCATGTCAATCTATCAGCTCTCTAATAATATGGTACCTCAGAACATGTTTTATCACAGGATGGATAGATGATAGTCAACAAATTTTAATGAAAGATTCCTCTAGATTTTCCTCCCATGGGGCATCCTTGAGGCTAATACTATTAGACAGTTTCATTAGCTTCAGATGTAGCAAAATTATACTTATGGATCCAAGTAAATGAACATATCTTGTTAATAACTATGTTTTGAATAGTTAAAATGAGCTATTTGCTGACAACTTTTGCATAATCATCATTTGTAACATTAATACATTAAATATATAGTGAAATATCTGCTAAAGAAATGTAAATGAATTCTTTCAAGTGGATAATAACAAATTCAAAATATAACTATTTACAACAATTTGAAACTTGTAAAAAAGCCTAAATGATATTATGAGTTAAGTGTTGCTTTATTATTCTAATGGAGCTAATTTTCACCAGAGAATGTGTCAAATTAAGAATAAGGAAATCAGAGCTACATTACTAGTTTTCCTCTTTCTATTTAAGGAGATAAGCTTGTGTTTTACGCCGGGCAGTAGTGGCGCACGCCTTTAATCCCAGCACGCGGGAGGCAGAGGCAGGCGGATCTCTGTGAGTTCGAGACCAGCCTGGTCTACAAGAACTAGTTCCAGGACAGGCTCCAAAACCACAGAGAAACCCTGTCTCGAAAAACCAAAAAAAATAAAAAATAAAAAATAAAGTTTGTGTTTTACACCGTTTACTTTGGCACAAACTTGTCTTTCTTGGTGAGTTTGATACAGCATAAAATTAAGCAATCATTCTCCCTTTAAATATTAAATGAATCAAATTTATCAAATTTCCTCCTTTAAACCTGATACATGTATATTTTTCACTTAAGTTATATTAACCTATAGTTTGTCACTTCATTATTTTCAATATATTCCCGAATCTTAAACATGAGGTCAAATTAATATTTGACACCAACAATTCCAGGCCTGGCTGAGTGTCAATTAAAATGATTGAGAACATACTAAATTAGCAGATAGGCTCTACAAAGAGAGACCAAAACCAGCAAATCCAGCGCATCCAGTGATTTAATCAGTCCAATCTGTTTCTGTTCAGTCAAATGTGGTTTTTCTGGCTCAATGGTTTGCTTCTCTAAAGAGTCTCCACAAAATGCCCTCATCTCTTCCTTACATATCCTAAACCTATTTCATGTTCTGACTTTTCATTTCTTTCCTCACCTTTTATTATTTGAATCACTTAGATAGCTTTTGGTATAAATAACTGAAAAACAAACACAAATTTATTACATTCCAAAGAAAATATATTGGTTTCCTTATGGCCAACTCAACGAATTTCGCTTCACCTATGACTGCTTCACTTAGTGGTTAATAATCCCTCTGCCACCTCCAGCATTTACACTTAACCCCCATCTCTGTCTCCATCTCTCCCCTTCTCCCTTACTCAGCTAAATCTACTCACCACTGGCTCCATTAGCCAGCACTATAAACTATCATGGTCCCAGCAATGAAGCAAAGTCCAGAGCTACCTGTTTTTAAATTTTCTTCTAGTGATGAAATGAGTCATTGCTCAAAGAAAGTTCAGAAAATGAATCTTGGTTTTGCTGTATGTAAATAGGCTTTATGAGATGGAATATACCAACAGGTTTGAGAGAGTCAGGGCAATCTATGGAGTTTAGAGAACCCTCAGAGCTACTTAAATTGTTGTAAAACGTTGATAAATGTCAAAAATAAAAAGGGTAAAAGTGTTCATAAAGCACTTATAATGGAGAAATTTGGCTACATTCCTTAGATTTTAGAGAATACTGATCCATTGCAATAACAAGTTAAACAAATAAAATAAATAATTATTTGATGTGCACATACATTTACCTATTTCTCAATCTTGATGAAGTAAGGTTTTCTAACTATATTTAAAGACTATGTTTAGAAGGCTTAGTGAAAGAACAAATTCAACTGAAATGGGTTTTACGCTATTTTTAATTTATAAACCAGAAGTATCGTTCTTGTTCAAAGTAAAGAACCTTTTTGGTATTTTTATGTTGTATCTTTACACATCAGTCGAGCAATTAATGCAATTTTAAGAGTATATAACATACTCAGAAGTTAATTGTCTTTGGTGAGTCATAAATAGCTCTATGCAGAACTTTGATGTGCTTATCCTCCTTTTAAGTTACATTTAAATTAAATCACACAAACTCTCAGTATGCTCATTTGCTATCCAAACAAGAAAAATGTAAGAATCCGTTTACTGGCTGGGCGGTGGTAGTGTACATCTTTAGCCCCAGTACTCGTGAGGCAGAGGCAGGTGGATCTCTGTGAGTTTTGAGCCAGCCTGGTCTGTAGAGTGAGTTCCAGGTCTGGTTCAATAGCTACTGTGAAATTTTGTCTCAAAAAAATCTGTTTTCTAAAAAATGAAAACTTCACAAACATCAACTTCTTTTTTAAGTTTAAGTCTATTTTAATTTTTCTAAAAATTTTTATATAACACAGTTCCTTAGCAGATCTTCCATGTTGATTCTTTGACACTGGAAATGTGAAGTTCTAACTCTCAATTTCTACTTTCTTTGCCAGCTCCATACCTGCTGTCTGTAACTTCATGTTCGGTTGTAGCTAGAGAGCATCATTTCATGTGAAGACGCTTTACTGCTGAGAAGGCAATTGCCATCATCATTTGATTAAGAGGCTCACTAAAACACACAGAAGTTTGTTGTTTACAAGAGATATGGGGTAGATATCCATCTTTGATTCTCACAAATGTGTGCTTTTCTATGTTTCAGTAGACGACAGTCTGGGGCATTAACTCAGAAGTAAGATGGGTGATTACAACGTTATCACAGGAAATATCAGTACTCTAAAAGGTGGATAGTTGCTGAAATGCAGAAAAAGCTCTACTCTTCACTGAATTAACAGATTCAGGGCAGCAGAGATGGCTCAGCAGGAGGAAGCCTTGACACCAAGCTGATGAGATTGATGCTAGGATTCATTTTCTAGAAGGAATGACCTGACTCACAGAGGTTGTCCTCTCCTATTCACAAATGTGCTGAGGCAAATGCAACCATATGCAGACACACACACACACACACACACACACACATGCATGCATGTGCCCATACACACTGAAAAGTTCCTATGTCTCAAACATCCAGCAAACTTGACTTTGGAAATGTTTTCTTCAAAGCATATTTGAATGCTTTTGTTGTTAGGAGAAAAACAGATGTAAACCACTGGGAGTGAATAGAGCCTCAGATCTGGACACACAAAGCCAAAGGACTGGAATCTTAGTTCACAGCAGCTTTAATAACATGTAAAGACCGTCTCTTCCTCAGAACTTAAATGCTGAAGCTGAAGGCAGAAAAAAAGATGCAGCCCATGCTTTCATCCCACCACAGGTAGCATAACTGCTTCAGTTTTATCTTGCAAAGTCCAACAAGTCTTACAAATTTCACCAACGAACGAAAAACATCTCCTGGGCAATGATGCGTATAGACAGAGGGATTTTTTTAGTCAATTGCAGGAATTAGGCTTTAATGCTTTATACTAAAAGATTTCATACCCCAGATAGCTGCTGCTATTCACTGAATCTTGGCAGGAAGCAAGACTGCCAGAGAGTCACTGCTATCCACTGAACCCTGGCAGGTAGCGAGCCCTCCAGAGCTGAACCTCTGAAGTTGTGCTAAACAGATTTCCATGCATGTACAAATGCTTTATTTGTAAAGCTCCTTTTCTCTGGAACAAACCAAACTTCCCTGTTTCTCCTTGCAAAAATATTCCAGCTTCATGAATCTCTTAGATTTTAATTATAAATACCTTTCAAACTCATCCCTACTGAAGCACAGAATGGGACAGATGCCTCTCCTACCAAAAGTCTGCAGTTTTGAAATGAAAAATCATAGACCTTACAATTTAAGAGATATAAAAAATGATCAATGTTCTTAAAGTATTCAGCAGATGTAAAGAAGCACAGGTTACCTTACCATTGTATGGAAGCTCCAGAGGGCTACAGCTAACATTATCCATTCTCAGTTTCGGCAAAGCAATCAGTTTTTTAGCAAATGACGCTGAGATGGGCTGCACTAATAGGGAGGTGAGGTTTGGTCGGCTCTGTCTAAAGCTTCCATCTGTATTCAAAAGAGAAAAAAACCAAATCCTTAGCAAACAGAAATTGAAAACAATCATAGACAAGTTCTTTGTAATCAAGTATGTGAATTTTGAATAGTAAAATACATTTGTTCATTTATTTACTACTCAATTATATTCTGTTTGTTAAAGTGTTTTGAAACACTATAAAATTATGTAATTTGAATAATATTATATACATTCTTCAACAACATATACATATACTTACCACCTGTTCTATTACAATGACTCACCAAGGTAACAAGAAAAGAATGGAGCAAAGCAATAGTGGAGAGGGTACCCAAACTGCCCTTCCATTGGAATCAGATTGATGATACCTTAATTGTCATCATATGGCCTTCATCCAGTAACTGATAGAAACAGATGCAGAGATTCGCAGCTAAGCACTAGGCTTATTTTCTGGAATCCAGTCATACAGCGGGAGAGAGGAGCAATTCCATGAGCAAAGGGGCCAACACCACAATGGGGATACCCACAGAAAGAGCTGACTCAAGCTAGTGGAAGCTCATTGACCCTGGATTGACAAGCTGGGGCACCAACAAAGATTGAACTTAAAATTTGTGGGGCCACTAGCAGTGGAAGTCATATTTATCCCTTCTGCATGAATCAGCTCTTTGGAGCCCATTCCCTATGGAGGGATACCTTGTTCAGCCTTGATACAGGGTGGGGGCAGCATGAGCCTTGGTGCTGCCTCACGTGATGTGATAGACTTGGTTAATCCCTCATGGGAGGCCTCACCTTCTCTAAGGAGTGGATGTGGGTGGGGTGGAGAGAAGGTGGGGAGAGTGAGAGGACAGAAGGGAGAGGGAACTCATCTAAAATAATTTTTTCAAAAAACGAATGGAGATGCAGAAATATATGGGAACCAAGACAGCAGAGGGCGGCTGGACTGTAGGAGCTGAGACAGTTAATTAGCAGCTAACACAGTGAGTGGATCCTAGTGACTGGAACTGATGTTGTGGTGAGGAAACTAAGAAATAATGTGGCTTGTAGCATGGAATTCCAAAGGCCAAGGCACTGGCAGATCCTTCTACTTTTGACAGGATGAAAAAGGGGGATCCCATGAAACATGGTATGAAGAAGGCCTCTTGTACATACAGTCAATGTGGATGCTTGGCCCTTCATCATGCCAGTGGGAAGTAGAAAGATACAGAAGAGGGAGGATTCAGATAATGAAGAAGTTGCCATTCTTAAACAGGATACTGTTGGAACATCTGTAAATGAAAATTTACATGGCCAACTCTGCCCAATGCCTTCAGGAAATAGAGCTTTTGCTAGTAGAAGATATGAGCAGACCGGTGAAAATCTAAAACTAATGAAAATAAGAAGACCGCTGATTAAAACAACTTGTCCAAGTACTGTCATACCTAAGTTTGAGGTCATTGAATATTACCTACATCCAAAATTAAATTCAACTTATTTTTTCCAATTCATGAGAATAAACTCTCAGGCAAAGGCGTCTTCAGAGAAGAGGAAAGCTGTGAACAGAGTTCAAGAGGTTGTGGAAATAAATTCAGAGGTGATGTGGGATCCCCTTCTGTATGCTGTGAATATGATTGGTTAATAAAAAAAAAAAACTGTCTTGAGCCAATGATAGTGTAGAACAGAGCTGGGCTGGGAAGACTAAGCTATATACAAGGAGAAAGAAGGGTGGAGTCAGAGAGAAGCCATGTAGCCCTGCTGGAGCCAGACAGAACTTTACCTGGTAAGCCACTGCCACGTGTTGATACACAGATTAATATAGATGAGTTAAATTAATATGTAAGAGTTATCCAATAAGAAGCTAGAGCTAATGGTCCACACAGTGATTTAATTAATACAGTTTCTGTGTGATTATTTTTGGGGCTAAGTGGCAGGGAACCAACAAGCAGCTCTCTTCTCCTATAGGGATGCATGGCTGATGTGAGCTAATGAGTCCAGGGAATATATAGAGTAAGATAAGAGTTAGGATTTAAAGATTTCCCAGATATACAGTACAGTAGGTATTATACGAAGACAATGATTAGCTTTAACAGGATGTGTAAAAATGAGATGCAATAGTACAGTATGACTAGAAGTGGTATAGTCATAATTAATATAATCAGAAAATTGTATTTCAAGAGAATGGAGATAACGAAGAAGCATGAAATGGTATGTTTGAGACAGAAAGATAAATCCTGATGATGCAGAATGACAAGTCGATCAAAATAATAATTAAACCTGAAATATAGTTCTGGGAAGATGGTTTGGAAGGTATTGGCCATTTTCCATCAGCCATTTCTGCAGCCCTGACTTTGTTAATTCAGTGATTATTAGCCTTGTAAGTTCAAGAACCCTAGTTTGTTCCCCAAAGTCCTCATGTAAAAGAGGGGTGGGGGGGTATGCTGGTGTTGTAGCATACATTTAGAGTCACTACAGATTCAGAATTCCTCTAGGCAGCTTAGTCTAGTTTACAAGTCCCAGGCCTCCCATGAGAGACTCCATCTCTTAAAAAAAAGGCAATTGCCTAAGAAGCAACATTCAAGGTTGTCATTGAGCTTCCATACACACATGCACATGTACAAGCTCACCTCACATACACATGTACCTATACATGCACACACACATTGAATAATAAGTTGTGTATCTCAAACACGTGTAGAGGAATAAGAATAAAACTATAAACATGGGTTGTAAGAAACGATGCTGAAGCCAATTAATTGTGTGCTTGAGAGAAATGAAGAGAAGGAGACATAAGAATGGGTGGAACAAGATAATTTTAGGAAGTAAATTCTCTTGGAACTATTTGGTTAAGTAATGAACTACATTTATCTATAATTTTAATAAAATGCAAGTCAAACAAAACTGATAAGATAAAATATAACAACCATGCACACCATATTCAGAGAATAGTGGAGGAGACAACAAAGCAAATATGCTCAAGTAAAAACCAAACACTTAGGAAAGCTCTGTTACTGACACAGAAAAGGAAATCCACCGTGAATCCTGACAGCTAAATTTTAGAATGTAGTACTATATACAGAACTTTTATTACAAAAATAATTTCTGGAGGTTTACTTGGAGTCAAATTTGATCTGTTTACAAGGGGTGAAGATCTCCATGATCTTGGTTACCAGGTTCCAGGAGGCAGGTTATACATGAGTAAATGTTTGTGAGTCACTTTTTAAATTTATCGTGTGGAAACTGCTGTGTGAACTTCTTCAGCCAATAGCCTTTAAAACAGCAGCCCACTTGGTGTGGTCTCTTATAAATGCAGACATAAAGCTTGCATGTTCTCTTTGGGCTGCTAGATTTGGTTTCTGTTTCCTATTCATGTAGGACTGTGATCTGTGAGTCAACCCCTAAATAAAGAACATTTTATTATACACAGCTCTAAACTAGTGTTGGTTTACTTTAGAGCGTCCATCTTTAGAAAACCACAAGACAAATAAAAATGATATTTTGCTTAAGGCGATGGCTGTCATAGAAGCTGTGGTTTCAAGAAAACAGTAATAAAGATTTAAACTGAGATCAGATTTGCTGGAGAGGCACACAGCCAGTCTTGGGTCTCTGTTCCTTTATGTCCATGTGTAACAGTGAATTTTGCCACAGTATACTTCATTGCTCCTTGACTATTTCATGTCAAAGACCATGACAAGTTGTCTAATTTGCAGAGCCTGAAGCAATAGCATAGTATAAATCAAGTGTGAGACATTTCAGAAAGGACACTGAGATTGCATAGGTCATATGCTCATAAGCCAGGACATGCACGGTTCACAGACATGATGTTAGAAACTATGTAGCCTCTTGAGTCAAAGTGACAGTGATATGCAGGTTTCAGGAATTTGCTTTAGTTAATACTGACCAGTCCTCTTCTGCTCCATCCTTGGCAAAAATAATTCATGCCGCCAAACAAAGACAACACAAGGGTGGCTAGTTGAGAAGTTTTGAAATAGCTCTTTGAGAAACACAAATTAATCAACAACTGTTTTAAAATATTCTGTCTTGCTAATTCTCAGAGTCCCCATGAATGGAGCAGGGGCACAAAGAAAGAAAAGCTTGTATGTCTCCGCTGTTACTTTGATCCTGCTTTATTACTAACAAGCTATCACCTCCCCAGCAGACACACTAAATATATTTCCAAAGCTCATTTGCTCCCATTAACTCCCTGATATTTCCTGTTCTAAAGTAATCATTGGTAGATTAAAGCATTTCAATAAATAAATAAATCATATTTAAACATATTTATCAGCTAATAAAAAATCAATACTTAACTTCTATTTTCCTCCGAGATGCTCTATTATGCTCATGAAACAATGAATTTAAAATTTAAATATGAGTGAACCTTAAACTCAAACTGAGCATTCCTAAGTCTTTGATGGTGTTTGTGCTGCATGACTAATAAATCTGAATTAGTTTTGAAATATCCAAGTAATTGGTTCATTAATTTTTCACTTTGAGCTTAATGGAAATATGGCAAACAGTTCATTCCTCAGATAATAAAAGCAGGATTTTGCAGGACACTAATTTTAAATTATACTCACAAACTATGTTTTAAAAATCTGTTTTATTAAAAACCTAGAATTTCATTTTCTTATATATTAAGAATTTTTGAATAAAACTAAATGTGTGTACCAGTTCATTTACTTGTATTTTAAAGCACATTCATGAACTATAGGAATCCATTATGACTGATACAAAATTCAGTGTGTTATATGTCAGAATACAACGGGCATTAAGTGAGAAAATATATGCCACAGCGCTGAGTACTGTGTGTGGAATCAGCTTCTGTGTCCTCAATAACCACTGCCATCAGCCTCAGCACAGCTGTTGGTTAACTGCCTTTACTTTCTGTATATGTTGTAATCTAAAGAGAAAGGGAAATGGATCCCTTTTATTAGTAATTCCACCTACGGCAGATGCCACATGCATATAATGTGAGAATTTGCGTAGACAAGACTGTTTCACTTTGTCTTGACTCATTAGTTGGAAGGCAGCAAATATACAATTTCACTATGATACATTATTATTCTGGAGCTAGCGAGATGGTTCAGTAGTTAGTAGCACACCCTGCTATTTAAGAGGACCTGAATTCAGGTCACAAGGCTCACACGGAACAGTTCACAACCACCAGTAAGGAGTTCTTAGAGAAGTTGACCTTCGCTTTGGCTCTGTGGGCAGTTGCTCTCACAGATGCACAAACCCCAAACAGACATACAAATAAACACAATCTTAAATTGGTTAATAAAAATAAATCTTTTAAAAACTCATCAACCCATATGACCTGCTTTTTCTAAACCACCAGTGTCATGAGTATATGACTTACTGAGTAAAATATGGTCCATTACTTCAAACAGTCAGACCTGAAGACTGCAGAACAAAAAGAGAAATGAAGTTCAAATCACTATGTAACTGTTTATATCTAGTACAGTACCATATTACATCTTTCAAACTGTTAGCTTCCACTTCAATTACATCAGGTTATGGGTGCAAAGGAAATATTAGTGTCAGTGCTTTCTCTCTCTCTCTCTCTCTCTCTCTCTCTCTCTCTCTCTCTCTCTCTCTCTCTCTCTCTCTCTCTGTGTGTGTCTCAGATGTCTGTGTATATGCGTATTTGAGAGAGAAAGTGAGAGAAAGCATGGGGAGAGACTTTAAGTCTGGCTCAAATACAAACATATGAAACAAAAGTCAATTATCTAAACAGAAATATCAGACTCTGGAAGTCTCAACATGAGGTACTGAGAGAGTCTAAGGTTAAAAAAAAAGTGCTGATTAAATAAAAGACAGGGTCCATGTGGGTTAAAAGGTTTGGCAGTTGAGAAGAATGGGTAACTCCTGCATTTAATTCAACTAACGCCCCTTTATATCTCTGGACTTTATCGCTCTCCATTCTTCTTTCTCATGGTCCTCCTTTGCCATTCAATATAAGCCTATATCTCTTCATTCTGCTTCACAGACCCTGAACAAGAAACGAACACGTGACCCAGGCACTAGTCACAATGGAGAGCATTAGGGCCTACCATGCAGAATCCATTATCTGATAAAATCACTCATGTGGCAGCTGCCAGACCAGGCGAGAACTGGCTTAAGATGCTGTGCAGTTTCATATTTTTCACAATATAATTTACATAATTTTAACAGCAACAAAAATGTAAAACATGGGGAAAGGAAGATGAACACATTATTTTGCTCTTTTCCTCACTGTACTGAAAAAAAATAACACTCAAGTAATCAAATAATGGAAGTGGTTATGAGGCTACTGTCCCAGAAGTTGCACAGCTGCTGTCCCAGAAGGCTACGCAGTTTCTGTCCCAGTAATCTATGCAGCTGCTATCCCAGAAGACTGTGCAGCTGCTGTCCCAGAAATCTATGCAGCTGCTGTCCCAGAAGACTGTGTAGCTGCTGTCCCAGAAGACTGTGCAGCTGCTGTCCCAGAATATCTGATGCCTTTTCTTTTGAAGACTACCTCCTTGACTGATGTCAACCTATTAGCCATGTAGCATAACTGTGTTTTCATTTTTACTTCAGTCCACGAAATTTACAGTTTTCTTTAAATGACCAGGGCATTAAATTAGCTAGTCATTTTGCTGTCCTTGTGAATATAGCTGACACTTTATTTTTCTCAGTATTGTATAAGACACTATTGCAAATGTCACTAACTGTCTTGGAGCCAGTCAAAGTCAACACTGGGTTGTTCAGATTATTATTAAAAATGAAAGCAATTGACATGGTGTGTGTTCTTTTATAGAGCTCTCCCTATCTTTTGCTCTCTTTCTCTTTCAGTCTGTCTCTCTCACACAGCACAGTACACATAAAGATGTATTTTTAACTATTAGTGGTTTTTATTATTGATATTCATATTCCACAAGATATTCGATCCTCTAAGACCAATATAGATTTTAGATTATGGTAGTTCTATGAGAATACATGCCACTCATTTCAGGAAGATTTGTCTTCATTCTCTGTCCCTTCCTTTCATTACACAAAATACTGAACTGACTATGCTAAATGCTCACTTTCTTCTTATCCCACCGTGTATAGAATCCCTGGGGCTTCTTCACTGCTGCACACATGATAATGAAAACAGGACATGGAAAAATTTGGATGCTGTCTGGATATTTTTGGAGGAATGCTTGTACAGAGGTTCAAATGAACAGTTATAGTGTGGGCGTTGTAGTCATAGTTTGTTTGTAATCTAAGAAATAAAGCTTGCCTGAAGACTAGAGTACAAAGCTAAGTCACTAGACAGCCATAGAGGACAGGCAGTGGTGGCACAGACCTTTAATCCCAGCATTCGGGAGACAAAGGCTCACTGATCTCTATGAATTCAAGGCCACCCTGGGCTACAGAAGATTGAATCTGTCTAAAAGAAAAACAGAGTTCATACAAATCACATGCCTTTAATCTCAGCACTAGGAAGGCAGAAACAGGAGAGCTATGGGTGGGCAGAGAGAGGAATACAAGCAGGAGGAGACAGGAGCTCAGATACAGTATGAGGCTTTAGTCTGAGCATGCAGTCTGGGGTTTCCTAGAGATAGGATTTTCCCATTGGTCTGAGCATTGGTAGAGGTAAGCACTCTTTAGTGGCTGGATACTCTGTTTCTCTGACCCTTCAGTTTTCACCCATGAGAGCTAACGCCAAGGTTTTATTATTAGGCCTAATTAGAAGCTCTGCTACAAGACACAAATGGCTTCATGATTTCATTTGGTCATTTATCCTTTAAGCAAAAGCATATTGTCATGTTGCAAATCCTTAATCAAAGGTTTGTAAAACCAGCTATAGTTATGCAGTTACTGAAAGAGTAGAAAGTAACACACACATTTGTCAACTATAATTTATCAATTATTGTGATCTTCTTTTGGGAGGTTGTAAAGGTCACAGACCCTTAAGTAGAACCTACTCCTGCCATTTTCCTAATGAATATAATCTCCGAATATAATCTAAATACTTATTCTTACATACAAAGTTACATGCAGCACTCCTCACCAAAGAAGATTATTTTTTTTGCAACAGTTAGAGATGATTACAGATATACACAACTAGTCAAAATGCAAGAGTAAGTTACTTGGAGTGCCCAAACCTCTTTGATGCAACTCTTGCTTTTAAGGTTCAGAAACATGACTGAAGAGGAGCTGCAAATCTCCCAAAAGTCATGTGTCCAGGATGTCTGCTGCTAGACAGGGTCTCCTAGACATTACTGCAAAAACACATCCATGGCATCTCAACTTCATTGTTGCCTGTATAAGACTAGCATAATTACACCTACAAATTGTCATTTAGATGTGTCCAGGAAGATTCCATATGGTCTACTCTAGATAAAGAGATATAGAGGTGGTCAAGGCTCCTGAGAGAGGAAAAATCAGTTGTTTCCAGGAATGATCAAACAAACAGGTTGCAATCCCAAGTGTCAGCCTAGGACACATCACATATGCGATACTAAATTGGCTCATTAGGTTGTGCATATGCATGTGGATACACCATACCACAGACACACAAACACACATCTAGACAATAATAATTGAAGAAAAGAATGAATTTGGGAGGGAATAAGCATGAAGGCATTAAAGGGAACAAAAGATGACAGACACGGTACTCATGTATAAAGCTCTCAGAAATAAAATTATTGAAAAATGATAACAAAAACTACCAAAGATAAAAAAGATGAAAGTAACAGAAGACGATGCCTCATGTTGATAAGGAAAGCATATATATAAAAGAGAAGTCATACAAAGTTGATCAGAGGAGTTGGAGAGATGGCCCAATGCTTAACAGCACTGGCTGCTCTTCTAGATAACCGGGGTTTGACTTCCCAGGCCACACACAGCAGCTCATTACCATTCAATTCCAGAGTATTTGACATCATCTTCTGTCTTCTGGCCTCCACAGGCATTGAATGCACATGGTACATACACAGACACACACAGGCAAAATACTCATACACATGAAAAAGTGAAGAAAAAAGTCATTGAGGATCTTCCTTTCTTACTAACTCATGCACAAGTATTTGTCATATGTATAAAATAGACATAAAAAGAACAAGATAACTTTTCCAGTGATTTTTCTTTCATGTTTATACATGTAAACTCAACATTTGTTTTGGGGAAGTAAAATTATTTCTGGTCTAAGTAAGATAATATATAAATCAGCACTACTTCATTCAGTCAAATAGGGCGACATATGTGCAAAACTGTCACTACTGAGGCCAGGGAATTTTCATGGTTTTTACTGATGTACTAAAAAGTTTGACAAATGTCTAGCAAAACGAGGTGTGAAGCTAGAGTTTATGTATTTTTAGCATAGTACATACTTTTAACTGTAATGTTAATTGATATGACGTTTGTCCTATAATTTGAATATTATTTACAGAATCAGGAGATTATATTTTCCTACATATCCAGTGCTTCAAAATTCTTTAGTATAATCCTTTCTGAACAAAGCCAAGCCCTGTATTTTCATTAGCAATATCTTCTATAAAGTCTTTCAGTAGTTTCTCCTGAAGAAACTTCTCTTCACTACATTTTCTCTCACTGAATAAATTATAAATTTGTTGCTTTCTGTGGAATTTTGGTTGTGTAATAACAATGACACTATTGTGATACTGACAGGTGTTTTCCTATTTCTCTTTCAGAGGGAAAGCAGGTTACATTCAAGCTATTCTCAAATTTATACAACACTAAAGTTTCTGTAGTCATCATTTGTTTATTCTGAGAGTGTTTGATTCCCTGAAGCATTCAAAAATAGTAACATTTGAAAAAAGCCATGAACAAGTAGATAAGTTATCAAATTTGCTCACTTTGTCAAGGGGAGTAGTCTTGATTCATGCTGGAATAATTAGCCATCTGCACCCTCTGTGTGCCAAAAGTAAAGCAATATTCTATAGAGACTTTCCCCTGAGAAGCTACTCATCGCAGACTTGAAGGGTATAAACACTGGGATGATTTGCAAATTTTCTTCTTTTAGAAAAAGTGTGTTTTGCATTTTTTAACTGACAGCAAATAAAGTATGTTTTGTTTATTTAATTTGTTCTAGTTGTGGAAATTTACAGCCATTAATTTGCAGTAACAATTTTAATTCCAGAGTGCAATGAGCATATTTTATTTTATGAGCCTGATAATGAGTGGTCAGGCAGTCATTTGTTTTGATATTTACATGTTGGTAAAAGTTCTTAATAACAAGTGTATAAAGGAACTAATATATGATTCCCTGATAAAGATACTATTGTATGAACTACTGTATGAAAATTATTACATCGTCATGGGCTCATCAACCCTTTCTATTTTGCCATGGTAATATTTAAAAGGAGACACTAGCTAATGCTCTGGAGGGCCATATGGCATTTACTCTAACCCAGAAGTGTTCTGGAGAATGTTTTGTGATATTTTTTCTGGGTCTTAAACTCATAATGTGTACAAGGGACAATTAACGTGAAATTAGCAGAGATATTTCCTACATTGACTTTAAATCAATTCTCTCATCTACTTGCTTATTGATGTGTGTTTCAGAGTTACAGTAAGAACGTGAAAGAATTCACTAACATTTTATCATTCATATAACAACATGACTAAAATATATTTTACCATTAATCACAAATAGAATAATGACTTATTTGCTATGATCATATCTATAATGCGAGTAGACACATTCATGGGAAAAATGACATTGTAAAGATCCGTGGAAATAAACTATAAGATGATCATTAGGAAGCACTGTAAATGTCATATTATACTACTAATTATTTTTCTGAATGCATCAATATTACAATCTTCTTACAAAATTATCTACAGTTTATCCAATGTAATAACACTCAAAATAGGACAAAGAGATTTGTAAAATGTAATGGGAACATATTATTTTATGAGACTTGCTACATTAAAAATTACAATAATTTTTGTCTATCTTGTTAATAAAATATATTTTTCAATGCATTGAAAAATAACCTCATTAAAAACATCTTCCATGAAGTTATAATAAAGGTTTCAATGACACAGTATAAGACAGGACTGTGCTCACTATACTATTAGTAACCCTAACTACAAGCTACAGTATTGTTAAATAGTAGCCAAGATATCTGTAGCAACTGTGTTTAGGACTTCAGACAGCCCATTCATGGCAATCTTTTGAAATCTTGTGATCCTAATGCAACTTGAACCAAATTTAATATAATTTAAATTACTCTCAATTTTCTTTTTACTTTCTTCATATAATTTTATAACATCTCAAAATATGCCCCATCTCATGCACACATAAATGTCTGTTTTTAACTCTTTGACAACACACTGTCTCATTCTTAGAATAAGCAGGGATAAATGAAGCCCTTAAATAAGTGAAGTGATTCAAAATCTAATTTCAGAATAAGAACAGACCTATAAGAAAAATAAAAACTGGGCAAAGGAATTGCTAAAGTGTCTCAGGAGGGTCCCATGGCTGGTGAAATGTTGCTTGTCAGAGCACAGTACTATGTAATAGCTTTTGTTGTCTCTTCATGGGGAAGTAAGTTTCTTGTGATAGAGAATGAATATCTACAAAGCAGTTCTTAGATCACTGCTCATTAGCTCCATCTATTAGAGAAGGATTCTGGCTTTTAGAGATTTCCACTTCAAACTATGAAAAAAGTAAGTTAATTGGAGAGGAGATAATGTTATAAAAAATGAATTCACTGCAGGTTGTGGTGGTGCACACTCATAGGATTTGCTGAAGGAGGCAGAGGCAGGAGGATCATGAGTTCAAGTCCAGCCTGGGCTATACATTTGCCAGGCAGTGGTGGCGCATGTTGTTAATCCCAGCACTCGGGAGGCAGAGGCAGGTGAGTCCCTGTGAGTTCAAAGCCAGTGTGGTCTACAAGAGCTAGTTCCAGGACAGCTAGGACTGTTTCACAGGGAAATCCCGTCTCAAAAAATAAAATTCAAATAACTTTGATACAAAATAAAGAAGCAAAAGTGTCTAGCACATAGTCTGGGTCATCTTCAGGTTAGCACATACATTATAGTCTAAAACCTGACTTGCAGTGTCCTTGTTGTGATGGAATTTTATGATGCAGTAAGAGGTGTGGGAAATATCAATTTAGTAAAAGAGGAGTCCTTATAAGACATTGACTCGGCAAAGTGGCACTATGAAAATATATTACAGAAAACTTGTAAAAGTTATATAAAAAAGAACAAAATCAGAATAGGGACCTTTGTGTTCCACATACACATTTCTTTCTACAATTAGGAGAATGTGTATGCCGAACACAAACGTTTAAACATATATAATCGCACACACACACATACACACACATAGTACATATATGTATGTGTATACACTTTATAAGCCATTGATTATTGTTATATCTATTATTAATGTTATATATCTATTATAAATGAGTGGTTATACATCTCAGAAATCTTTGAATATCCCTCCATAAAAATATTCTTTTTAAACTCTAGACTTAACATTATGCATCAATATTTCCAGAAGTTATTTACACTGCTGAGAAAATCCTCACATCTACATGAACTTTGTACAAAAAGGTGAAAGGTAACAAGAGGTATCTATGGTAAGCAGTTACTAACAAAATACCCTAGACAATAAACTTATGGGTGAGAAAGATTCTGAAGCTCATGTATTTGGCGGTTCTAGACCATGGTCTATGGACCATGTTATTGTCAAACAATGGCATGTGGCATCAGAGCAAAACTGGACACGTCTTGAGTATGAAGCAAAAGAAGAGACCACAAAGCTCTTCATGACCTTGCATATCAGGACAGAAAGTTCTCTGGTTTGGTTTCTCAGATCCCAGGGCAAACTCAGTGGACCAAACATTGTAAAATAGTGGTCTCTGAATGACATTCAGCATCTAAACTAGAGAAAGATCTATAAGACATTTCTTACAAAGGAAAATTGACAATACACTGAACAAGAATGGTAATGAGGTAATGACATACACAATTAAGATCTCAGTCCTGTAGATTGCTTAGATAAAAATCCATCAGTAAAAGGAATGGAATGAGAAGGTGTGATGGAAAGAATGAGGCATCAGTATATTTGAAATAAATACATATTGTATTTAATTTCATTGGGCAATTTCATCTGTACACAAAAGATTTTTCTTCAAATAATTTCAATGTTCTCTGCTTTGCCATAGTCCACACATTATAAGTGCCTTTAGATGTCTTATAGGCCTTCACAGAAATAAGCATTGAACTGTACTTTCTAAAAACATAAAATGAAAGGAAAAGCTGCTACATGCCTGCTCATAGCAACCTTTTAGAACCATGAATAACACACTTGAGTGCTACAGTGAAATATTCACAAAATAATGCTGCTCTTATGGCATTTATTATCTGTATGCTATCCAGTAGAACTGAAAGAAGTACTTTTTCTAGATCCAGAAGATCATGAACATGTTGTGTAATCATTTATTTTTTATTCTGAACTTCCAGTCACTAAAATAATAGGCATTTCCCCCATGTGTCTCACCGAGAAACACAAATGAAACAAACAAGAGAACAGTCTGGGATCAAAGCAGTTTTGATAGAAAATGAACTAAAAGAGAGATGCATTAGAAATATAGCTTCAAAGACAATATAAATAATAAAGAAAGGAGGGTATTTTTAGATTGTGTTAGGATAGATTCAAATGCATTTTAAACATGAAAAACTTAATTTCTGAAGATTTTTCATGATTCATTTAGTTTCATAGATTTCAAAATTACCTCAAGTTTCAATTAAAGTATGTATATCTGCCAGTGATATGACATTTTATGTTGCTAGGGCATCCATGCTGTGATGTATATTCCTCACTGTCAACTTGACTGGATTTTGGATTCACTTGGGAGTAACATGAATGCTATGTCTCTGAAAATGTTTCCAGAAATGTTTAACCAAGAACAGCAAAAAGCCCAACATGAATGTGTGTCGCACTGTCCCTTGATATGAAATTCCAGACTGAATGAAAAGAAGAAAACTTAGCTGTACACGAATATTCATCTTTTTGCTTCCTAGCTATTGGTGCAGTGTAACCAGCTGGTACCTTCTCTTTCTGTAACAGCTGGAACAACTCTCGCCACCACAATGACCTAATCATGACAGATTATTTTCTCAAATCCTGAGAGAAAATAATCCTTAAGTTATTTTCTAAGGCATGTTGTTACAGCAACAAGAAAATCGACACCACAAATACTCAAGATTCAGTAACGCAAATGTTGAGTACTAAAAAGTCCCCTTCGAGTTGTTGGTCAGCAATATCCAAGAGAATGCCAAAACATTGTATTATTTTTCTTGGTGCCTTCCAGAACAAGAAATTAAGATCCTATGACTGAAGATGCTACATGCTATGAACACAGAATCCCTCTCCTTTGTGTGTGGTTCACTCGTGTCTGTGTGAGCACTAGGGGTGCACATGAAAGGAAGAGAGCAACCTGTGAGAGTCAGTTTTCTCAATCTACTGTGCGGTTTCTGGGGCTCCAACCCAGGCCCTCAGATTTGGCTGCAAGGACAAACTTCCTCCCTCAATCTTGTTTTATACTACTTCAATAGTGGTTGATCCTTTTGGTTCTGCAAATGCATATTGGTCTTTCTATATCTGAATCTGAAGTGTCCAAATACACAGTTCAATTTAGGATCTCTCAAAGACACTTTCTATTTTGCTAAACAACAAGCAGTAGAAGATTATCTAGTGAATGGGCCTTTTGCTCTTCTGAAGAGAATCTCATTTGGAAAGCTTTAAAAAGCTACACTGTGAAAAATCAAGTAATGGCTTCTAACAGCAACGTTAGAAAGCAAAAATTCCTTCATTGTGATAAGAGAGAACCCTTTTATTGAACAGCTCCCACATCCTAACTACAAGCTAAAGACACAAGAGTAGGCTCTAAAACTAATTTATTGGCTTTCAAGAAGTCCAGTTGTCTAGCAGAGGAGGAAAACTACAATGATTCAGTGATTTTTTATGCTTTATTAATAATAAGCTTTCTAAAATTTTCTGAGAGCTTCATTCATTAGAAATATATCTACTTCACTCCCTTTGTGACTCCAGCTCCCAAATCCAGTCTCTTCTTTATTATTTTTAAATATATATGCAAACACACACTAACACAGTACATATATATGAGATAAACAGACAGAGACAGAGAGATAATCCACATGAAGAAATGATGGCTCCTCCAAGATCTAGGCTATGCACTATGACGATGCAAAAATCCCAGTCACATATCAAAAATAGGACTTGGAGGATAAATGTGGAGCTGATCTGGAAGCTTCCTTTCCACAGACTGACTTTCATGGTATGTGATGCTCTATGAGCTACCAAGGGAGAGAAGCAAACAGTAGTCCTCCAGACTGTAAGTTCCATGAATCACTATATTCCCCAGACCACCACGATATGCTCAATAGTGCAATAGAGGCACTTTTATCTTGAGGGTGACCACCAGCTGTTTAATTGTACTTAATGCCTACAAAAATGTTGGGAATTCATACCTGGCTTGCAAACATAGCCAAGTCTCCATGGCTGGAAAAGTCTCACACCTGACAGGAGAATCTACTTCTGCCATTTTCTATGTCAATATATTTTCTTTATATATATATATATATATATATATATATATATATATATATGTACATTTATGAACTGTGTCCTTTATATTCTTCACTATGCACATAGTATCTAAAAATAATACAAAATGTGAAATAATTGGTTCAGAAAAGCAATGTTCCTAGTAACATAGTAGAAAAGGGAAATTACAGATGAAAAATGTCTAACAGTTGCTCATGTTTAATCACTTCAAATTTTCAAGTCACAAATGAATATGAATTAGAGGAACATTTATCCTGTATCATAATAAACACCAAGTACATTTACATATGATTGAAAGGAAATTGAATTAATATTTTCTTTTGAAAAAAAAGTCAAAATTACAAGATACATTGGAAAAGGCTAAGGAAATGCCAGTCAAATTGTGTGGTAACAAAGAAATTCAGTATATATATATATATATATATATATATATATATATATATATATACACACACTGTTTTTTGAGACAGGGTTTCTCTGTGTAACAGAAGCTGTGGATATGATGTCTTGGGACTTTCTCTGTAGACCAGACTGATCTCAAACTTCAGAGACCTTTGTTTCCCAAGTACTGGGGTTAAAGGTATGTGCCACCATTACCTGGCAGAAACCTAATATTACTAAGGACATGAAATATGGAAGCAATAAAATGACCAGCTGTTTGCAGTCAGTAACAGCTGTTTCAAGCCATACATATCTTCTCATCTTCTCAATTGCCAGTGTGGGAAATCTTACTTGTGTTACTCTGGAAATTTGTCAACATATAATAAATGTAATGAGCCGGGTGCACGCCTTTAATCCCAGCACTCGGGAGGCAGAGGCAGGCGGATCTCTGAGAGTTCGAGGCCAGACTGGTCTACAAGAGCTAGTTCCAGGACAGGAACCAAAAGAGCTATGGAGAAACCCTGTCTCGAAAAAAATCCAAAAAAAAAAATTAATAATAATAAATGCAATGTAATATTATATAATAAGATATAGTATAATACAATATATATGAGCTTATTTTAATAATATATATGAGGTACATAACTTAGACCAGCAGTTACAAGAAAATATGGAAAAGGGAGTGATTTATTTTAAAAATGCATACTTATTTCAGACAGTATTAGAGAAAAAAAGCATTTTTATAATTTCTTTTATATTTTTAAAAGAAAACAAATTATCTTTTTCCATTTTATATACCAATCCCAGTTCTCCCTCCCTCCCCTACTCCCATTCCCTCCACATATTCCCCCACCCCACTCCTCATCCCTCCTCAGAGAAGGTAAGGCACATTGCATTGAGGAAAGTCCAAGGCCCTCCCTACTATAACTAGAATGAGAAAGGTATCCATTCAAAGAGAACAGATTCACAAAAATCCAGTACAAGCAGTAGGGATAAATCCTGGTACCACTGCCAGTGGCCCAGCAGTCTGCTCCAGCCATACAACTGTCACCCACATTCAGAGGGAATAGTTTGTACCTATCCTAGTTCCTTCCCTGTCCGGGTGGAGTTAGTGAGCTCCCCTTAGCTCAGGTAAACTGTTTCAGTGGTTGACCCCATCATGGTCTTGGCCTCTTTGCTCATATTCTCACTCCTACCACTCTTCAACTGGACTTTAGGAGCTCAGCTCAGTGCTTCACTGCAAGTCTCTGCCTCTGTTTCCATCAGTTGCTGTATGAAGATTCTATTATTGACATTTAAGATATTCATCAATCTGACTACAGGACAAGGCCAGTTCGGGCACTCTCTCCTCTATTACTTATGGTCTTAACTGGGGTCATCCTTGTAGATTCTTGGGAATTCCTCTAGTGCCAGATATCTTGCTAGCTCCATAATGGCTCCCTCAATCAAAATGTCTCTTTGCTTGCTCTCATCTCTGTCCTCTCTCCATTTCAACTATCCTGTTCTTTCAAGATCTCTTCCCCTCCACTTCTTCTCTCCTCTTTTCCTTCCACCCTCCCTTTTTCCCTGACCCCCATGTTCCCAATTTTGTAGGTGATCTTATCTATTTTTCCTTTCCAGGTGGATCTCTGTATGTTTTTCTTAAGGTTCACCTTGTTACTTAGCTTCTCTAGGATCATGAACTATAGGCTCAATATCGTTTGCTTTACAGCTAGTATCCACTTATGCGAGAGTACCATGTTTATTTTTCTGTGTCTGGGTTACCTCACTCAGATTTTTTTTCTAGTTCTGGCTATTAAAAATAATGCTGCTATGAACATAGTTGAACAAATGTCCTTGTAGTATGATTGAGCATCTTTAGGGTATATACCCAAGAGTACTATTGCTGGGTCCTGGGGTAGGTTGATTCCCAATTTTCTGAGAAACTGCTATACTGATTTCCAGAGTGGTTGTACAAGTTTGCATTCCCACCAGGAATTTGAGGAGTGTTTCCCTTATGCCACATCCTTACCAGCATAATCTCTTGAGACAAAATTATCTCAGAGCCTGTACCTCAAGACCTATAGGATGGAGAAAAGCCTGGCTTGAGTTTGAAGAATAGTCTCAAAGCTACTGAGTGAGGATGAAAGAACAACATCTAGGTAGAGGGATGGTTTGGCTATCTCTCATTGGCTGGAGGCACCCCCACATAACACCATGTCACAACTTATATAAGCTGATGCTCACAGTAATAAGCTGAGTTCCTGCTTTGACTTGACTTCCTATTACATTTGATTGCCCATGGGGCTGCAGAAGAGGTGGATAGCACACTCACCTTTCACTGGGGAATAAGGCTAAGGAGGCCTGGCAACTGGCACCCAATGTGGGGCTACTGGTTCCAGGGCAATGGTATTCAAGATGAGTGGGAACCCAAGATAGATAATGCAACTTCACACAAAAATGATCCAGCACTTAAGGCGCTGAGATATATGCTAGTTTCCCGAGGCCTGGAAATGTCAGACCACAGTGCAATCCAGGCATGGGAGTATATAACTACCATGGCCCCCTGCATATCTATTGGGAATCTTTTCTCATGAGACATGTAGAACTGGGTGGAGACTCTGGCCAGAGGAAGGAAAAAACACTTTGAATCCCTACCATTGGGATTCTATCTAACTATTATGGCCCTTAAGGCATGTTTTCTTCCCACTATTCTGCCTCTCCCAATGGCGGGTACGGAAAAGGTCGGAGATAGGGAGAGGTCTGAAGAATCCAAAAGTAACCAATTAACCAAAAGAACAGGAGGAAAGGAGACATATGAGGAGGAAGAACAAAACTAGGTGCAATTTACTGAAGAGCAGTCCCAGGGGAAAGGGATAAGGCAGGTAGAGGTAAAGACAAAAGGGAAAGTAGATATTGCCTGTGACAAGGAGTGGCCATCTCCTTATGCCTCTAACACCCTGGAAAAGATAAAATGGGAGATAGGAAAGGGACAAATAAGGGGGCTCCTTCCTTGCCAGGAGGAAATGAATGTACACTTGGGTGGGGCCTAAAGGAGAGAAAGGAAAGTTCAGGCCTCTGATCCTCCCCGGGTTGTCTGCAAACCTTCTTAGACAAGATTTGTTATTACAAATGGATGCCGTTATTACCATTGACCACCTAGCCTTTAATGATGATAAAACTGAACAAGGTATCATTGGGTAGATCCCTGACACCTGGATTCACACCCAAAAGTAGAGGCCACTGCCCCCAGGGTATCCCACATTAGATGGGCACCTGAAAGCCGGTATGGGTAAAGCAGTGTCCATTACCTGAACTTAACCTTAGGATGCTCAAAGAAATCATCAGAAATCTGCTTAAAGGATAGATAAAGCCCTTGATGAGCCCCTGGAACAGCCCTGTGTTTGTGATATGTAAATCTAATGGGACCTGGAGAATACTACAGGACCTATGAACAATCAATGCCCATATGGAGCTAGTAGGGGCCACTTTAAGGGGCTTACCTTGGGTCCCAGCAATTCCCTCCCAGTTTCATCACACTGTAATCGATCTGAAGGACTTCTTCTCAATTCTTCTTCATGAGGAGGATTGTGAAAAGTTTGCCTTTTCCATTCCTACAGTTAACTCCTCTATTCCTACAGTTAACTCCTCTTGACCTGACGAGAGATATGAAGGGGCTGTTCTCACACAGGGATGGCCAACAATATTTGTATAGTATACTCACTCCTTATTTTGACAAAGATAATACCCTCCTATATGTTTATATGGATGATCTAACTATTGGGCATTTGGAGGAATCAGAGCTACCTCCCTGGATAACAACTATTGTTGATATCCTCCAACAACATGGCTTTAATATAGCCCCAAACAAAAAACAAAAGGTACCACCATTTCATATATTGGGATCCCAGTTAACACTCACTCAAGCCAAAGTGAATGGACCACAAATAATCTTTCCTGAGCCTCTCACTTTATTGAGATTACAAAAGATACTGGGGGAAATGAACTGGGTAAGGTCCTGGTTTCCCGTAGAGACTGGGAGACTAGATGTGTTATATAATCTCCTAAAAGGGAGAAAACCTTATAACCTTATGAGATCATTTCATTGCTCCCAAGTGCTGTAAGGCATTCACTGAATTCATCAACAAAATTTATCAGGCATCTTTGGTGAGATATAATTCAAATATTTTAATCCAAGACTGGATATTATTAGGGGAAAAGACTATTCTGGCTGCCATTGTTCAGCAGTCACAACCACTAGAATGGGTACACACCACCCTGGAGGGCACTCCCAGAGTGTACTTTCTAGTCAACCAAACAGCTGATATGATCATAAAAATCAGGGACATGTCCCTTTAACATTTTGGAAAAGATTGCTCTAAGTTAATAATTCCATTCAAAATTAAGGGTTTAGAATGGGTGGCAAGACATTATTTTCAATTTAGCCTCACCCTGGGGGGATTTCTGGGGAGCCTGGATACCCACTTTGGGGAGTCCCAGTTAGTGAAGCTATATCAAGAACTACACTGGAGAGTTTTCCTAGTCTTTCTTCTAGGCCCCTGCCTCAAACACCCACTGTTTACACAGATGGTGGGAAGAATGGGGCTACCTTTATAGTTTGCCCTGCATGGGGGACCAAGACAAAGATTACCAAAATTCTCTGTTGTGGGGGATCCACTCAATATAAGGAAATGATGGCCATATATATTGTCCTACAGGAGGTCCCAGAACCCTGTAACCTCTATTCAGACAGCTCTTATGTGGTGAACCTACTGCCACACTTACCCTATGCCTATATCCAATTGGATGCTAATCCGATTTCCGCCTTGATAAAACAACTCAGAATGCTCTTAGAAGCTAGAAAAACCCATATATATTCAACATCTCAGAGGTAACCAAAACCTCCCTGGCCTCATTTCTCAAGCGAATGCTGCAGCTTCAGAAGCCTGTCTCTTAGAGGTCTCAACTCTGGCCATATGAAATGCTACCCAAATGCATGATTTAACTCATGTCAACATGAGAGGACTCAAATACCTATACGCCCAGATCCCTGCAACAGAATTAAAGAAAATTGTTCATACATATAAGACTTGCCAACAATTTCTCCACACCACTTCTTTACAAGGGCCAGGGGGTGAACCCAAGAGAGTTAGGACCTAATATCATCTGGCAAACAGATGTAACATATTACCCTCCATTTCGCAAATTAAAATATATGTTTATGACCATAGACACATACTCTAAGGCATGCTGGGCTACCGCCTACTCAGGGGAAAAGGTAACCCATGCCAAAAGCCATTTCTTACAATGTTTTGCTACATTGGAACTACCACAACAGGTCAAGACTGACAACAGCCCTTATTTTATAAGTAAAACTCTAAAAGAATTCTGCAGAGATGGAATATAACACATACCACTGGGATCCCATACACCTTCAGCATCAAGTGATTGTCGAAAGACATCCCTAATATCTCAAAGAGGTCCTTATAAAACAAAAAGGGGGAGAAGTCTCCCTCATCTACAACTGCAAAAGTTGTATGCATTATTAACCATCAATATTTTAAACTTTCAAAAATCAAATAAACAAAATAGATTCCAGAAACATTGGGGATCCCTACCAACAAAGTTCTGCCTAAAGGTTAGGTGGAAAGATCCTCTCACTAACCAATGGAGAAGCCCCCATCCTTTGTTGACACAGGCCTGAGGATACGGATGTGTCTTCCCAAATAGAGGGAAAGCACCTATGTGCCTACCCCCTTGTAACTTTAGGGATCTGGGTTTTTAATTGCTAAATTTAAGAATGTCTCAGTAATGTACAAGGCTAGACACAAGTCTGGAGAATCTAGGAGTATGGCTTCATTTGCATTTTTAATCTTTGACAAAATCCTTTATAGGTAACAGCAAGGTTGGATCTGAAGTTTGGGTTCTTTCCAAGTCCTGAGAGTAGTGGAGTATGGAGATGCATTAATATAATTGGGGCTAGTGGCATCTTAGTTTTAAATAACCAATTAAAATATTCAAATTAAATTTCACATAATGTGTCACAAAGTTGAGAAGGCTATATCTGTGGACTAGAGTTGGATTCAAGCTGACAGTCGTGAATTAATTTTTATGGACTTTTTCTATAATTTTTAGAATTTATTTTTTTAAAAAAATCTGTTCTCATTTTACATGCCAAATCCATTTTCAACTCCCTCCCTTCCTCCTGTTCCCTCCACTTTACTCCCATCCCTTCCCCTATCCACTCCTCAGAGAGGGTAAGGCTTCCCATAGAGTCAAAATAGTCTAGCACATTGCTTTGAGGCAGGACCAAGTCCCTCCCTCCCCCCATATCTAGGCTGAGCAAGGTGTCCTTCTAGAAAGAATGAATTCCAAAAAGCCAGAACAAGCAGTTGGGATAAAACCTGCTCTCATTGCCTCACTGCTCCACAGTCTTCTCCAGCCATACAGCTGTCACTCACATTCAGAAGGAATTTTGTAAAAATAGTTTCTCTATGATGTCCAAATGTTTAAAGCAAAACAGACTTCAGATGGACATTGACATGGCTCTTACTGGCCAGGCTGTGGAATGTTTCTAACAATGAGTTTATGATTTCTTTCCACCTGAATTGATAGCATTTACCTACAGGAATTTTTTGTAATATTCTATCTTCATTAACATTGTCATCACCTTCTCTATCATCATTCTCAACCAAATGCTCTGGCAATAAAGGTACCAAAAACCAGAATATTGTTTAATTTTAAAATTTCGGTAAGTATTTAACTCTGGAGATTACCAACTCTTAATGTCCAATGTGATTAATTTTCATATATTTTCTCAATATTACAAGGAAAAACCCACAAAGCATTTTTTATTTGATTAACCTTCTTTTCTCTTAATAGGAATGATTATAATACTATGATCAATGAACTGTTTCCTTTATTTCCATACCTCACAGCTTCAGGGAATATCATTACTTGTTGGTAGAGGGAGGAATGCAGAAAAGTTACAAAGGTGTAGTGTTAACACCATAGCATCTTATTCTGGAACAAAGTGGTCAGACTGGACTCGCAGGAGATCATCATTGCCCCTGCACTTGTTTGTTTTTGGACATCATATCAGCATTCTGAACTTTTGTAATTCCCACACTGAATCTCTTTACCTCTACTGCACTTTAGTTTACTCTTTTTAAAAAAATGAGATTACAATATTACAACCTTTCTCTTTCCTTTTCTCTCTCAAAACCTCATATATATCTGCTTTTGCTGTCTTTTAAATTCATACATTCTATCTTTCTATATTAGAAAACGACACCAATTTGATCCTCATTGTTCAAGTCATAAATGTCTATGCACACTTTGATTCATGATTTTTCTGAATTCTTTACAATCAAGTCCTACTTTCTAAAGGCTGATGGAATCTTTTTACTTTTGTTTATCTCCAAGGAAACAAAAATGTATTTCTGTGTTCTCTTCTCCTTCCATCATTAGCAAAGATTAACTCCCTTGAAAGCAGAGACCTATTGGGCCTGACACCCGAAACTGGATTTGCCAATGTGCCTTGTGTTCTGAACTTTACAGTGACACCCTTGAGATGCTGCTTCTCCAAAGAGCAGCAATTCCTCTTCTAAACAACTGTGGATCTTCAGATGGATGATTCTGATACTTAATTTTATTTTTTCAAAGTTAGGATTATGACAAGTTGTTAAACAATGAGCTTATCTTGAGCTGCCAAGACTTATTATTCTAAACTCTCCCTATTCAGAGCATTATACAAAGACTTCATAGGGTGGTTTTATAGTGATTTTCTGATTTGGGTTGCCTACACAAGAAGGGAGTTTGGAATTCTTTATACTGTTAATGACTGATTTCCCACAACCTTCCTGAAATCCTATGATTGTTAATGAAAAGCATCTTTATAGTAATAATGCCTACAGTTTGGCTTGGAAAAATAGAGAATCACCTTAAACATGTACTTAAAACCACAAGCATTCACATAAACTCATGTGTGAAAGATGATGGTGTTCCTATGATGAGTTACCTAGATATTTCAGAACAGTTAGAGGATTTTCTACACTGTTTCTCAGTTGCAAATTGAACAACAAATTAAATATAACAATGATCAAGTGACTTCTGGGATTAAACTAATGCAAAATACTCTATTACGTTTAATATTAGTATTAACATTTGTTTAAAAATAGTAAAGAAGAAAACCATGAGTTTTGTGTCTTAAATAAATGACAAAGACAAAGTTTATCTTGGGAGAAAAAGAGCAGTTCTAACTAGTGTTAGAAAGTCTAGAATCAGCAAAACAACTAATAGGAAATTATGGTGAGGGGTAATAAAAGGGAGACAGTCAGTAACTGTTGGTGAACTGCGAGCTGTTGCAGTCACTATGGCTATCAACTTGTAGAATCTTCCAAAGGAACGTATACCATGTGATCCAGCTATACCATCCCTTGGCATATATCCAAAGGGCTTGAAATTGCATTCTTCAGAAAGATACTTGCTCATCAATGTTCATTGGTGCTCTATTCACAATAGCTAATAAATGGAACAACATAAATATCCTTCAGCAGATGAATGAAAAATGAAACTGTGGTACATATACACATTGGAATACCATTCTGAGTAGAACAGTGGTGGCACATGCCTTTAATCCCAGCACTCAGGAGGCAGAGGCAGGTGGATCTCTGCTAGATCGAGGCCATCTTGGTCTACAAGAGCTAGTTGCAGGACAGACTCCAAAGCTACAGAGAAACTCTGTCTTGAAAAACAAAACAAAAGGCATGCCATTCTGCCGAAAAGAAAATGAAATCATGAAATTTACAGAAAAATGAGTGGAACTGTAAGAGATTGAACTATAAGAAAGTGAGGAAACTCAGACATGGAAAGACAGCTGAAGAATGTTCTCTGTCATCTGTAGTTCCTAGCTCCAGGCCCTCAAGCGTGAATATATAAGATAGAATAAATGCAGTCTGGTGGCTATTCTTGCTTGTCTACTAGCTATATATATATATGAAATTAACTAAAACCCAAATGGCTAGGCATATCTGTGAGGAATTTTTTGAATTAATATTTTGAAGATATTTAGTATCTTTGAGGTGAGAAGATCCAATTTAATCTGGGTCACATCTTCTGGTAGTCTATATCAAAGACACTTCTGGTAGTCTATATCAAAGACACGGAAGAAGGAATCTCTCTCTCTTTGCCTGCTTGTTCTGCCTCTGTCTCTGGCTCCTACTCCGGCACTGACTCTGACTCTGGCTCTGGCTCTTAATTAGCCTCATTTTTCACTGGCATTAGAGTCTACTTCTTTAGCATTCTGGCATATTCTGAAGACCAGCTGAGACATCCAGCCTTGTGAACTGAATAATGAATGAATTATCAACCTTTCATTGATATCAATTGTTGGGTTAGCTGGAGTACAGTACAGAAGCAATTCTAAAAAGTCCCCTTTTAGATACTTAGAGAGGGAGGAAAGAAGAGGGAGGGAGAAAGAGAGAGAGAGAGAGAGAGAGAGAGAGAGAGAATGTTCATATGCATGTGTGTTAAAGAATGCATGTATGTATGTATGGACTGTGTGTATATGGTATTCATGCAGTGTCCAGACGCCAGAGAAAGAAGTTGGTTATCCTGCTCTATTACTGGGAGCCTCAGTCTCCTAGGACAGAGTCTCTCACTGATCCTAGAGCTGGGATGTTACCCAGGAAGTCTCTACACTCTAACTTTGGGTTACAGGTGTTCAGAGTCAAACCCAGCCTTTTACATGGGTTCTGGGATATGAACTCAGATCTCTGAAAGACTGGAAAAGATTCCACTTCTGTGCTGGGCCCTTTTGAGATCTTGAACTATACACCACCCCCCAGGATAATATGAAGGCTGTAGGACCCCTCTTTAGGGAAAGTATTAGCTAATGAAGAAACCTAAGTTACATAAAGTTGCTGACTGCAGCCCATTCCTCCAACCAACTTCCCCTATCATCTGGGTAATATCATCTGGGCAATATTTCAAGCAGACCCTGTGGTTAGCCTAGTGTCAGCAGATATCTAGAGGGTGTAACCAGGGGGACTGTTGCTATCCCCTCTTAGATACTAATAGCCTATCAGGAACTAACAGCTGAGCTTTACCTCACCTTTAACCAGTTGTGGTAGAAGATAAGTAATTTTGTATTTTGAGACTGTAAACTTGTGGCTGCTTTGTGGTTTTTGTCTTTATGAACTCCTTACAGAAATAGACGGGGTCCTTCTCCCTCCAACTGCTGTGTCAGACTGTGAGGCAGAGGACCCGTACTAGCCCGTACTTAATAAATGAAATCTTGCTTTTGCATTTGGAAGTGTGGCTTCATGGTGGACTTCTTGGGGGTCCTTGGACCCAGGCAAAACTGTTTCCTCGCCTGGGTAACAAGTATCTAAGTGAAAAATTAAAATAGTGTACCAAACACCTCACCCTTCACAAGTCCTCATTTGGCAGATCAGGAGAGACGTTGTGAATTAATGACTGCACACAGTGTCTTAACCTAATATCTCACAAGAAACAATGTAAGGAGAAAGAAATGCTATTTTGATTCATGGCTCAGGAGGCACAATCTGTCACAGCAAAGAATTTTGCCAGTCGAGGTGGCTCACAGCTGTGACAGGATGAACTTGCTCACAAATTTAGTGGACCAAGAAGCAAAGAAAGCAGAATGGAGTCCATCTGACTTCCTTACTTTTTCTGCTTTATCTTTAGTCTGGGATCATACCGTGGAATGGTGTTGCCCACCATTAGGGTTGGACTTCTTCCCTCACTTAAATGTTTGTTTTTTAACTTTTTATACATCCTACATGTCAACGACAGTTCCTTCTCCCTCCCCTCCCCACCATACCTCCAATCCATTTCCCAGAGTGGGTAATGCCTCCCATGAGGAGTCAATAAAGTCTGGCATATCAAGTTGAAGCAGGACCAAGCTCCTCCCCCTGTATCAAGGCTGAGCATGGTATACCACCATAGGGAATGGGCTCCAAAAAGCCAGTTCAAGCACCCGAGATAAATTCTTGTCCTACTGCTGGGGGCCCCACAAAGAGAACAAGCCACAAAACTGTCTCCCACATTCATACGGCCTAGCTCAGTCCATACTGGCTGTGCAGCTGTCAGTCCAGAGTCCATGAGCTCCCACTAGCTTGGGTCAGTTGTCTCTGTGGGTTTCTCTGTCATGAACTTGACCATTTACTTACACAATCCCTCCTGCCTCTCTTCAACTGGACTTCAGGAGCTCAACCCAGTGTTTGACTGTGGATCCCTGCCCATGTGTCCATTAGTTACTGGATGAAGGTTCTATGATGATATTTAGGGTAGTCCCCAGTCTGATTACAGGAGAAGGCGAGATCAGGCATCCTCCCCACTATTATTAGGGGTCTTAGTTGGGGTCATCTTTGTGGATTTCTGGATGTTTCCCAAGCCCTATATTTCTTTGTAACTCCATGATAGTTCCCTCTATCAAGATATCTCTTTCATTATTCTCTCTTCCCTAACTTGACCATTCCATTGCCTCAAGTTCTTATCCCAATTCCCCTCTACACTTCCCTGCACTCTCAGTTTACCCAGTAGATCTGACCTATTTCCCCTTCCTAGGGAGATCCATGCATGTCCCTCTTAGGGTCCTCCTTGTTACTTAGATTCTCTGGGACTGTGGGTTATAGCCTGGTTATCCTTTGTTTTACATCTAATATCTGCTTATGAGTGAGTTCATACCCTGTTTGTCTTTCTGGGTCTGGGTTACCTCATTGAGGATGATGTTTTTCTAGTCCTATCCATTTGCCTGCAAATTTCATGATGTCATTGTTTTTTACTGCTGAATAATACTCCATTGTATAAATGTATCACATTTTCTTTACCCATTCTTTGGTTGAGGGGCATCTAGGTTGTTTCCAGGTTCTGGCTATTATGAATAATGCTGCTATGAACATAGAAGAGCAAGTGTCCTTGCAGAATGATTGAACATCTTTTGTGTATATAGCCAAGAGTGGTATTGCTGGATCTTCAGGTAGACGGATTCCAAATTTTTAAAAAACTGCCATACTCTTGAGCTATCTGGATGTACTTGATGCTCTCTCTTTGGAAATTTTATTAAATTTTAAAGGATTTGACACTGACTTAGGGAGTTTTGCTTGTGTAATTTTACCTCTAATAAGTAATAAGGCTAGGACCAATCTATTTTGTTTATGGAATGTACCATCCATCTAAGCATTTTTAGTGCTTCTCTTTGTTTATAAGTTACAAGAGTGGTAAAAAATGAATGCTGAAATCCTGCTTAGAAATTTTGGTTGTTTTGAGTTCTATTTGAGTAGCAAATATTTAGTATAAAAATTTTGCAGATACTAAAATTGAAGTCTTATTTCATCGATTTCTAGAATCGGGGAAGGAACTTGTTATTGAATTCTTTGCTTTTGGGCTTTGACATTATAGAAGATTCCCAGGGGTGTGTCATCCAGGTGATTTAAAATCACACCAAGTTGGAACTAAAGATTATCTGTTACAGGATTCAATTCATGTTGTGAACTTTTTCCTTGGCAATGCATCTTCTGCAGTGTGAGTCACACTGTGAGGGCCATTATGAAGGAAAGGGCAATGTAACTTACTATTTTATAGTTACCACAGCTTTATCTACTTGACACAAGCCAGAGCCTCTTCAGAGAGAAAGGAGCCTCAGTTTAGGAAATGCCTCAATGAGACCCAGCTGTAAGGCATTTTCTCTATTGGTGATCAATGGGGGAAGACCATCGTGTGTGGTGTCATCTCTGGGTTTGGGTCGGGGTTCTATAAAAAAATCAGGCTGAACAAGCCTCAGGAAGCAAGCCAGTCTCTGCATCAGCTGCTGCCTCTAGGCTCCTACCTTACTTGAGTTCCTGCCCTGATGTCCTTCCGTGATGAAGTGTAAGACAAATCCCATCCTCTCCAACTTGCCTTTTTGTCGTGGTGTTTTGTCACAGCAACAAAAACGCTAACTAAGGCACCTACCTAAGAGGTATGCCTTTGTGGAAATGAAGCATGGGCCTGAGCTGCGCATGCATTCAAACAATTAAATGTGTGTGAGTGAACGAAATAGTTTAAAAGTCAGTCTTTGAAATAGAAATACTTATTCAAAGAAAATTATAATAACAAAGTGATAAAACAGTAAAATTTATTCCATATCTGTTGTAGAAATGTTTCATATAACTTATTTACTGCTTACAACCTTAAATATGATCAGAATATTTCTACTATTAAATTTAACAAAATCCCTGAGATTTTATATGGAGTCCATTAGGAAAGCAAATGCTATATATGAGAATATAATTATCATATTTGATATTCTAACAAAGGATTTCTACCAATTAGATTTAACCCTTTGTCCCTGTTTTCAAATTCTTTTGTCAAAGAGATAATTGTGCTGTATTAAAACCTAAAATAGCTTTAAAAGGTCTTGCAGTCCAGCCACCAATGAGTTATCCAAGAAAATGGAAATTTTCAACGTTATCACACTCTCGAGTATGGGTCTTAGAACTCGAATTACTGCAACATCAATTTTAAACCATTATCTTTTAAAGAAATGTCTCCAGTAATCTTTTCGTAACTTAATTCCAATGTCTATAAAAAGTTTTAAAATTAATTCATTACTTGTATTTTCCAAAGTTTAAATACATTTTGTTCTAAATGTATATCTAACATCATGCTTAGTTATAATAAATCTGGGCATGCTGAAATAGTCAACATTTTTATCAGAAAACATCATGATTATTCGACATGCTGCTCTAGTCTATCTTTATCCTTGAATTTTTGTTCATACAGGAAATTAGCAAAAGTCTTTAAAAAACAGCAGTCGACCTATTCTTTTTCAACAGAGCTAGAGGAGTGTGGTGTTTAGTGACAGCTGTCTGTGAGCTATTAGAGTATTACTAACCTTTGAGAAAATCCCTGAACATTGCCAAGTTGAGGATCCTGGGCCGTGTAGATGCAGACAAGGAGCCCAACAGCAGCGTTTATTTATATCTGCTTCTGACTGTGGGTGCAGTCTAAGAAGCTGCATTTTCAAACCCTAGCCACCATTGACCCTCCCACCACACCACGCTGGGCAGTATCCTCGACATAACATAGGAGCCAGAATAACCCTTCTCCAGTGAACTGTCTCTCAGGCCACAGGAACAAGAAACTAAATTCCAAATTCAAATCGCTGTGCCACAGTTAGGCAAAACAGCCAAAGGTGGCAAGAGTCACAAAAGCATCTACCTGCCAAAACTAGGTTCTCATACAGAACAGAGAAAGTTGAGCAGGCACGGCTCCTCATTTAGGAAACCTTTTAAAGTTCCTTAAAGCTACATTTCTCTGACTTGGATTCAGCTGTGAATTTTATCAGCTATGTGAGAACTATGTTATCCAACAGCTAAAAGTAAATTTGTTGTTAATTACAATCATAAATAACATAATTAGTTGATAAATATATCTGATACTAATAAGAATTAGTATATAGTCATTCTATATATATATCATATATATACATTCTATATATTTTGTATTCTATATATTTTGCATTCCCATATCTTTTTTTTTTTACCAAACAGTATAATCACTTAAAGGCATGAGAGTTTAGTCCATTTAATACAGGTGAGCATCAGTAGCCAGGCAACTAAATTATCTGACATTCCCCAAGAGTTTGTGCAAAAATTCAAGTACTACCTTGGGCTAGAGCAGGATTGAGGTAACAAATTCCACAGGAGTGGGACTGAACCAGCTACCTAGGCCGGAGTGGATCTGAGGAAGCAAGTTCCACGAGAGTGGGAGCCAGGAACCAATCTAGTCTTGGGATGCTGGCAGAGCAGAATTGAGCCAGTGTCCTGGTCCAGAGCAGACTGGAGACAGCGAACTCAACTGGAACAGGTACAGGTGAGTAACTGCTGAGTAAGTAAGCCAGAGCCAAAGACCGCCGAGGATCCGGATGTGAATCTGGGACCTTCAAGGCAGTAGACCTAAGCCACGACCCCTGTGGGTCTGGGCATGAGTCTAGGACCTTCGAGAAACTAGGCTTGAGCCAGGATCTCTGCTAGTCGGGGCGTGAATATAGGAACGCTGATGACAACTTACGCTGGAGAGGCTGTGGTGAAAAGGGAACATTTCTGCATTGTTGGTGGGAATGCAAGCTGATACAATCCCTTTGAATGTCAGTGTAGCAATTCCTCAAGACCCAGTAAGACCACTTTTGGGTATACATCCGAAGGTTGCTCAATTGTGCCACAAGGAGATCTGCTCAACTATGTTCATAGCAAGATTGTTTGTCATAACCAGATCCTAGAAACAACCTAAATGCCCCTAGACTGAAAAATGCATAAGGAAAATATGATAGGTACATTTATACAGTGGGGTACTACACAGCAGAAAAAAATAATGACATCTTGAATTTTGTAGGCAAATGTATGGAGCTAGAAAACATTATTTTGAGTGAGACAACCCAGATACAGAAAGACAATTATCACATGTACTCACTCATAAGTGGTTTTTAAACATAAAGCAAAGAAAACAAGCCTACAAATCATAATCCCGAAGACCTTAGACAAAATTGAGGACACTAAGAGAGACTTCCATAGATCTAATCAACATGGGAAGTAGAAAAAGACAAGATCTCCTGAATAAATTGGGAGCATGAGGACCTTTGGGGGGGGGGGGTTGAAGGGAGAAGGGGAGAGGCAGAGAGAAAAATGGAAAAATGTAGAGCTCAATAAAAATCAATAAAATGTATATATACATAAACTAAGTACTTTTATGTCTCAACATAGGCTATAAATTGAGAACATTTGAATATCCCAAATGATCTATTGTAGGAGCTCCACATTGGCAAAGTAACAGCCACCACAGTAGAAAATCAGCCTCCCAATTTCACTATCCTTTTCCTTTCCAGTTATCTGAGCTCTTCACTTTGAAAACCACAGTCATTTACCCCACAGTTTTTTATATAACAACCCCAACAGGCTATTATATACCAATAACTTTTGAATCCAAAATGAGGGCTGGCATGACATCTTCCATAGGTTCTGAGGAACTGAACAAGTTAGGCAATGTTATATATTTTATTTATACTTATTTTATATGTTGTACTATTCAGAGCAGGGAAAAGGTCCTTGCCATTGAATCTCACACAATTTCTGCTTACAGAACATTAGAGAAGGACACAAACATCCAATATACAATAAAAATTTGAGCCGAACACATATTACTTCTAAAAGGAGTTACATTGAATCCAATAAGCAAGCACTGGAAATAACGTGATGAAAATAAGATATTCCTGTTTTATGTTCAGTTGAGTAATTCAGCAGATGTTTCAAATAAGAAAACAAATACGTGCTAATTTATCCAGTAAAGGGCTTCATGCCTCGAGGCACTGTGACTGAAACCCAACATTAAGAAGGCAGAAACAACTTCAATGTTTTCATGAAGGCTTTCAAAATATGAAAAGATTTTAATCTTTACTTCAAGAGACTTCCTTGATACCTTTTCTCTTTACCTATCCCTTCCATTTCAACTCTTGCTCTCTGGATGGTCTAATACTTGCTCCAAACTCAATCTGTGTGGAGATCTTGGTACTTTTCTTCCTCTCCTCCATTCCTCCCTGTTGAGTTCTGTTACTTTACCACAACTCTCCCTGCTGCCAGCATGCTCAAGGAATATGCTAAGGCTAAGCTATAGCTTCATGCAGACCTGCAAGAGAAGCTCCCCAGTTCAAAGGCAGGAAATATCTTGTCACAGTTAGCTTTAATTACTGAGAGCTTCCTTTAATTATTTTCTTAGCCACAGTAATTATAGGCATTTATCATTCTTGATAATGAGTGAAATAAAATGTCTTATATATTAAGATTTCATTTATTTGTACAGAGTGATAAAAATCTCTTTATAAGGAATTGGTTTTAATTTCATTTTATATGTTTTCTTGTACTGATTTTAGAATTCGATTCAAAATGTTTACAACATGGTGTTGATGATCTGAGCTTATATGGAGTGTGTAGGCTAATTGGTTTATACCACAGATATTTGAATCAGGGATAACTACTGAATTGGCTTCCTTAAAATCATTATCTTATAATGTACAATTTAATGCATCCTAACAGTATTAACTGAACTTAAATATTTCTAAATTATTTGATGGCATCAGACATTCTAGTTGACAACGTTATGACAATGAGTATTCAATGAAAAATAACTATAATATTAATTTTTCTTCCAGGACTATTATTGAGTTAAATAACATATAGCTGATGATTGATGATGCTAATTATGTTTACTTTCAGAATTATTTCAATGATTATTTACTCTGCTATTTCTGAGTAATGAATTAGAGTAGACACATCTTATTTTGTATTGCCTGGTCTTGTCATAAGGAGTTAACATTGAACATGTATTGAATATTTCATAAGCTGATGATTCGTAGTTGCTTGCTAGACTACTTTTGATATTTTATATTCCTTTTGCAGTAGGCTGTTAGTTTTCAACCTAAACTTTCAAATGCAGGTGTAAAAAAACTTGCAAATATATCCTGAAATACTAAAAAATTAGGGTTCCACAAAGTCCAATTGAAAAATGGGTTATCCTGTGACAATATGTTTTTGAACATCTTCTGTCTCAATGGTAATATTATTTGGCAATAATTAGCGTAAGGATTTCCATGGCTCAGCTTCATATAGCTGTTCATTTTTATACATTACTATCCACAGACTTCATGAATCATAGAATCACAACCATATTTTGACACATTTTAACACTCAATTAATTTATTCTCTCAAGTGTATAATTGGTCATATTATCATGGAGTGATGTAATACTAACTGCTAGATCGTACTTAGCATTTGTGTCAGTAAAATTTTGTTCTTGTATTTAAGCAGCTTTATCATTATGCAAATTACATTTGTAGCATTTTCCTATATTAAATATTTTAAAAGTGAAAAATGCCTTATTTCTATTTAATGCCAGAAATCTTATTAGCACAACCCTTAACACAGACATTGTCATTTGGTGACAGTAACCAAAACTCAGAGTTGCTCATAGCAGGCAGCTGGGTTTTCACATCACTATTTCAAGTGATGAATTGTTGATATAAGTATTAGAAATATCAATCTTCAGAGAATAGAGGATGTTCTAATAGTAAACACTTTTTCTTTATCTAATTATGAACAATAGTGCCTACACTTTTTCAATAAAATCTCCACCATTTTGTATTTTACTTTTAATTGTGATAAATACTTCATATCTTACTCTAATACTAAAGATACTAAAGCAGACTGATTTTGTTCCATTTTACTGACTGTTTGTAAACCACAGGGGAATCTTTTGAAGTGAGATTTTACACACATTGATATGTTTTTCAGCTAAGATGATTGCAATGAGTATATAACTTCTTTATACCTCTGGCCTCACCTTGTTTTACATCTGGTTTGCTTGGGGCGGGCTGATTTTATAAAATCAATGACAATGATTTTAACATGCACATATATTTTATTTTCATTTGGAGATTCTGATTCAATTAGACTACTTCTCCCTTCCATTTCCTCTCTCTTAAACCTTCCAGATCCCTCTCCCCACTCCTCTTCAAATCCATGGCCTTATTTTCCACTAATTGCTTTTGCAAGCACATATGTACATACATGTGCACATATATTGCTAAATATATCCTGCTCCAACCATATACTGTTATTTATATGTACATTTTCAGGCCTTACCTTTTGGTACTGGATAGCCAGTTAGTGTGGTCCTCCCCAGGAACCTCTCACACACATTTTAAAAGAAGTTATTCTCTCTTTATTGTTGCATTACATTATGTTTTACTTTTTACTATGGCTTGATATATTTTAAGTGAGATCTCTGTTATGCTGTTTAGCATTTATTTGTGATGTTTGCTGGTACTTGTTTTTCTGGTTATGTTAATTTTTACCCTCCATTTTCCAAATAAAATGGTGGTGGAGATGTTTCATTTTGTTCACAGTGGGACATGCTATATTCTTTCCCTTTTATTACCATCAAAAGTGCATGTGTGTGTAAACAAGGATTCGTAGACATACATTTACACAAAGATAGAGAGGAAAGTCCAAAGGAAAAGTCAAGCGGTTTATTGTATAACTCTAATCCCATCAGAAAATTTCTCCTTCAAAATGATTTCCTGTGATCCAGAGCAGTGTTAACATTTATTCTAAGTTGATTCTACTCTGAGTCTCCAAAGAAGGCTGATTAATATTCTGCCTGCTCACTCTTCTTCCAACCTATGTTTCAAAGGAACTATAAGCACTGTCCCCCATGACTCCGTACAGTTTCCTTATCTTGCAGCTTTTTAAAGCTTAACTAGTTTGATGTTGGTTCTACACTATGCCCAAGGTCACGACTGTTTTTTAATTATTTACACAGTTTATTATTTTCTTATTTATCATTATTTTCTTCATTATTTTTCTTTATTTATTATTAATTTTTTATTTATCACATTTTAAAGAATATTTAGTGCATTCCAAAGCCAATTTTTGAATTTTATTAATGTCATAACAAAGGGAAGAGTTTTGCCTTTCACTTTTGGAAAAGAACTTAATTTGAGAATGTTTATTTTTTATTATTTTTGCTTTTTGAGACAAGGTTTCTCTGTAGCTTTGGAAGCTGTCCTGGAACTAGCTCTTGTAGACCAGGCTGGCCTCGAACTCACAGAGATCTGCCTGCTACTGCCTCCCAAGTGCTGGGATTAAAGGCGTAATTTTATTTTTAAAAGGTAAATAATCTTATTACTCAAAAATATAAACATAGCATATCAAGATATTTCATATTAAGTAGTTATTAATAATTATATATGTGTTAAACAAGAGCAGATACATGTTCATAAATATATATGTGTTAAATTAGGAGATACCTAATCAACAAGGGTTGAAAATACATATAAGACATCACAAACTAAGAATTTATTTGGTAAAATGTATGAGCAGCCAACATTCATATTGCCTTAATCTGTTACACGTTGTTGAGAAGCATTCTGGTTCTCTGTGTTCTTAACCAAGACATACAAATAAGTTCACAGACTTGCTGGTCAGCTATAGCTACTGATGAGGCATATTACTCTTGATTCTTTACTATGAAGCACACACAAGTTATTGAGCATCTCTTTATCCTTACCTGTAGGTCCCATAACTTAAAACCATAACTCATAAACCCATAGCAGGTGATAGGAGGCACAATGTAAACCTTTTTGTGTCTTGACTGGTATGGTAACCTTTCTCTTCACACTAGCTTTTCAGTATGCTTTGAATTCATGTTCAAATGTGATTTGAGACATTAACTTTGCTCTTTGAATGTCTATTTTCTAAGACCTCTATGGTAGCCTTCTTGGTAGCAAGATGTTGAGAACTGTTTGCATTAGAGCAATTTCTAAATGATAAATTCATTTAATTTATTGATTACATTCCTACCATATAATTTCCATATAATACATTGTTCATCTATTTTAATGAAAAATAAATCATGTGGTTCCTAGGCGCAGCAGGAATTAGAATTTGGCACAAATATCCTAGTGTTTGAATCTATGAGAAACCCTTTAAAAAGATGGCATATTTTTAATGAGAGGGAAGTGCAGGGTAGTAGAGAGTTAGCTTGTCTATTTTCTCTCTATTTCAATACTCATCTCAGTATTCATTTGTGCCTTATGTAATGATGAAACTGACTCATTAATGAGAATTTTCGCAATACCATCTGGGACTTTTTTTATATTTTGGTATTTTATAATGAAAGTGCTAATATTTGTTTTTTAAAAATAAAACTAGTATCTGAAAATGACCTTTATCCTAATTATATTAAGAAAAACCACCACACAGCTTGGCTAAATTGTTCTGTGGTGTAGCACTGTTTTCTGTCCTATATCATATACCATTCACTGAAGATATTCTTGTACCAAATCCTAGTACCAAATGTTTGTGAACACAGTGGAAGGATATGAAATTTACATACTTTCTCTCAGAGAAAGAGAAAATTATTAAGATTTTATAGGTAGACTATAATTTAAATATATTATTTATTTTAATTTGTAAATAAATAATATAATTATATATGATATGTGTGTAATACACATACATACACATGGTCATATATGTAATGGAAGAGGACAAAGAAGACTTACAGTGTTTTCAATAAAAGTTAGGTAAATATTTATTCAGAATACAGTATAAATGCATTAGCTGATCTAATTAAATACAAGTACAAGACTGACTTCAAGTCCAGTGAATTCAGACAGCATGTTGATTCCGACTGAGACAGTTGTCCTTTGGGGAAGCACTCAGAAGAACCCTGCTGCCTGAAATCACTGTGTAGAACATTCTAGCATTTTAATTTAGAGAAATATGTTAATTCATTGATATGTTAATTCATTACTTAACTCTAGTCTTTCAACTTGTGGTATCTGGAGACCAAACCTTGGCTTCTTGCCTATACCTTCTTGTAGCTAAACATAGTGTATCACTGTGATTCTGAAGACCTACATTAATGCTATCAAGCCATATGACAAGTTAGTCTCTGATATAACATGATTGTTTGGGAAATAGTTCATTATCAAAGAAAAAACCTTTCTCTGAATTTGTACAGTTTTTTAAACATAAAATGGATTTTCATTGTCATAGTTTCTTACTTTTTTCATAGTGACATGATGCTGCCAAGGCGAGTCATTCTCTTGTCTTTGTCTATTCAACATCTGTAAATAGTTTTGTTACAGGTTGGAGAGTCCCTAATTCCCTCACTCTCATATTCTATTTTTAACCTCTTTTGTCCAGATAAACATTTCATCTGGATCCGAGACTTAACTTTGAATAGAAATGGAGCTGACACATTTCTGTCAATCTACTGCCTGCCATCTTCTTTCTCCTTTGAACTTTAGTACACTATGTACAACAGAAAACACCATATCTTTTACTGCATATGCAAAATTATTACACTGCTCTTAACTAAACAAATGAAGAGTAGAATTTTAGGCATTTCCGCACTTCATCATAGTCTTTCCTTAGTACAGTGTCCCTTTTTGCCACCCACCAACACATGGCATAATGGATAAATGGGTTACCTCATCAATCCAGTACACTGGATAAAATGATACAAGTTATTGATGCCATCTACTTATTTAAATTTTGACTACTCCTTGTACTTGAGGAAGCTATTACTCCTGAACTACATTTCTTTGTTTCACTACCTGCTCTTCTAATCCGTCTTCAGAATTGTAATCAAAATAATGTTTATGAACTATGTGATCTTTATAACATTTCAATAGTTTCTTATTGCACTATGATTAAGACTAAAGTCCTGAACATGACCTATGACTACTGTGCCATTATTTTCTTTCAAAGATCATCATGCTCTCCTTCAAGTTCTCCATACAGGATAAAAAAACATTATTATAGGATTTTATATCTGAGTACAATGTATTTTTATCACATACATTCCCTTTACAACCCCTCCTAGACTTCCAACATGTTGCACCCTCCCAATTTCACAACCTTTTAAAAATATCCCTCTGAGTACTGCAATATGTATATTAATCTGGGTTAATCAATACTTTTACATGGGAAGTGTATCAGGGGTCATATCCATGATTATTCTCTCCCAGCAACTATCAACTACCAATAGCTCCTCATTTAGGGTTGTGAACTTGTAAGCCCCTCCCTTACTCACGCAGGAATTTTGACTGACTTAGTCTGGTGTAGATCAAGAGTACTTCCTTAATTTCTTCCATTCTTGCACACATTTTTCTTCATAAGATTGTAATGCATGTCTCATAATTTCCATATTGTAGTCCTCCAACTTTTCTAAGATAACGTTTGTTTCAAAGATTACTAATTATTTCTCAACAAAGTCTTCTGTTATTTTGCCTGTGCCTACATCAGAACTATGTGCTCTATAGGCAAAGTGTACCATATACTAAAATTCTTCATTTACTTGAAGAATTTTTTTGATTATCAGTCTTAACTAATAGACTGGAAGCTCTAGGAGGAAAGATAATATGTATTTTTGCTTGCATCGTTTTCTTCAACTTTAACAGAGTTGCTGGCACATGTGTGCATACACTCTAAACATTTCTTGAATAAAATGTAAATCAGTACAACAGAAGATTCTACATTCTGTGGACTTTCTGCTGTGCTATTTGCTGTCACACAATTCTCTGTGCTAGTATCCAGTGGACAAAATCTTAAACATCTTTGGTCTTTAAATATAACCAGGGCAGGCTTTCAAGGTATACCCAAGTTTTAAGAAACATTCTCATAGAAATTGTATGTGTACAAGCATATATTACATATAATGGAAGGGCAGTAGAGTTGGAACAAAAAGCAATCTATATGAGTTCAGCCCTCTGCATGTCAAATTCTCCTCCCAGAAGCTCCTATTTTAATTATGTCTCTCCCACCACGAATGCTTTAGGCATGGCTTTTAATGACTTATGGTCCACTTAAGAAATACAAATTTATTATCTGATAAACAAGACATGAGAATGTACAAAACCTTTCCCTATTTCTTTCTAAGTTGAACACACACACACATACACACATGTACATGTGTTTTTGGTTCTTCAGTAGTTTATAATTTTAAATAATATATGCATCTTCTCTCTAATGAACATTTGTTTTCAACAATACTTCAGAAACCTTTTGAAACATGAATCTGACTCAAAACTTCTGTTAATAGTTTTGCTGTTATACTTTGCATTTTCCCAATAAAGAACAAGTAAACAAATGCATAATCTCATTATGTTATAGTGGACTCTGTGCCAGTATACATGATTAAATTATGCTTAAAACTAAGAAAAAGAATTACATTCATATTAAGTTGGCTAAAATTCACCCATAGCTCATGCACATTTACATTTTTATAACTTAAAATTATGATAAGTAAAAAAATTTCTAATCTCTTGGAAATAGTTGATTCTTTTTTTAGGTGGTGAGGTTGTTAGGCAAAGAAATAAAGTTTTCCATGATTAAAGAATGTATAATATATCTTTCTTGTAGGGAGTAGAAAACTGTGGGATTTGAATGATGAAGTCCCGAATGAACACGTGTTGTCGCCATGGCCATAGCTATGTCAAAGACCTTAACCACAAACCCATGGTAAAATGGCAAAGCCTTCCTGCCTGAGGTGAGGTTCAGAGGGATGGAAAAGCCTTCCTCTGGTTCAGGTAGGATGTTGAGAGAGAGTGCAGGCAATGTCCTCCATATCATCCTCTGTGTTCCCCTCATCATTCATGATCTGAAGACTGCTGCCTTACACAGATTCCCCTACAGAGGGTATCTGAATCTGCCTCTTTGCTGAGCTGTAAACCTTCAACACTGCCTCCTTTTTGATCTGCCTATAATTAGAAGCTGTATGAAATAGCCCCACATCCTTGTTCAACCTATATAGCAAAAATGCTGAAATCCTATGGCACTGAAGTTTCTCCATCAGAGAACCCTTGCACATGGGCCCAGCTTCTGTGTGTCCATGTGTTTGTCCTTTCTTCAACTCCTTGCTGCACAGTCAGACCTGACCCTGGAGCCATGCTGGAAGTAGCACTGGTATCAATACTTACTATTTAAGCATTCTAAGCCAAACAGTCTGTTATGAATTTCATTTGAATTTACATTTAGCCTCCATGTATCTATGTGAAAAAAATTCATATTTAAGATGAGTGTATATCTGAAAGTCATTTGATTCAGGAATTATTCAAAATCTACTTGACTGAAGACTTATTCAAAAGATTGATTGTAATTACGTACAGAATTAAAACATAAAAATCATTCATAAATGACAACATTTTAAGAAACTTGTAGAGAAGCAGTTTGGCACTTAATTCAAAACACATGCTTCTTTTTCTCATGACAGAGAAAAGTACAACTAATTTAACTTTTGTAATAATTCTGTAGGGAGGGCCTTGAACCTTCCTCAAAGCAATGTGCTTTACCCTCTCTGAGGAGTGGATGGGGATGGGGTGGGAGAAAGGTGGATGGAAGAGAGGAGGAGAGTGAGTGGGAACTTGAGTTGATATATATAATGAAAAAAGATAGTTTGTTTTCTTTTTAAAAAAAATAATAGATAAAATCAAGAAAAATTACCTTGATGTAATGCATGCTAGTTTTCTCATTGTTCATGATTTTCAATATTAAAGAATATGACTTTATCCCCCAGATGTGGATCTGTTGCATAAACTACAATGAATCAAAATCTGTATGTGAATAACTGATGGTAAAATTAAGAGATTCAGGATAATCTAAGATTTATGTGGTTGTATAGATCATAATAACGAGTCATAATTTTTTGAAATCCATTTCTATTTCAAGTCATTTAATTTGTCAGGTGAAATTATAAAAGGTGAGATAAACTTAAAATGTTTTCCTGGAAAAACATTTCATCGAAATATAAATTTGAGTGATAAATTGTTATTCTTCGTAAATATGATGTTCCCAGAAATGTGTGTTGTCAGAGCAATTTATCCTGCTACACAGAAAGTAGTAAAATGCAGATGGACCTGAGTATATGAGGCCACGTTCTACTTGGTCCAGAGGTAGGCTAAGTAAAGTTCATTTACAAGTTCAGTGCGAGACTTTTTTCAGTAGTTTGCAAAAGCCAGGAGTAGTCATTTTGCAGCCTACATTTCTTTGAGCTGGAACATCTCCTGCTATTCTTCCTGTGTTAAAGATTATAAACAACATGGTGTGAATTTAATCTTTGTACATGGCTAGCTGTGCAGCCTTAGCAGGTGGTGTCACAGTACATGCACGGCTAACTACGCAGCATTAGCAGATGATGTGTGCTGTCAATCAATACATGTCTTCTCTGTGTCTCTATGATCTGTTACTCTAATGTGATTATCTTGTTAGGAATTACAATTTTTTGCAGCTAATCTTCTTTGGAAAGCTGTGGCTATTAGGTGTTTTTGGCTACATCTGGGGTGTCAGTAACTGAGATATTAAGTCGTAAGCCAGAATCATTCCCTGAGGAAAAGACTGGCAATCACCCAATTCTGAATTATATGATGAGTTTCTGGAGAACTGGAAAGAACCAGATCTCAGGCTTTGTAGCTCCAGAGACGCTGGCTGATGTTCTTATTCCTCACTGCTATATACCATATTTCACCAGAAATGACTTCCAGTGACCATTCGAGGAATTGGGACTTGAAAGAATTCATATTAGGTCCAGAAATTCAAATCAAGACATTCTTCCACATACTATCAACACATTCTAAAAACATGTAAAGAAAGGAATAGGCACATACACGTTCAAACAATAATATCAAGAGTGCCCATAACTTGCAAATTTATAAGCTTGAATGATGCTGGATAGAAAATAGATGGTTTTTCAGTATTTTCTGTATACAGACTGGAGAAGAAAAAAGGTAATAAAAGATGGTGATATATCTTCAACAGCATCAAAACACACAGGAACCATGTGTAAGAATTTTTATGTGAAAGTTTTCAACGAACTAAATATTGTTTAACAAGAAACTTGATATTTTACAAAAACATGGCAGTATGTAAGAGAAATCCTTTAAGAAAGTAGGAACTCAGACATTGGTCAGCATATAATTCAAAGTTTTCTAATAATTCCATAAGCTATGACATGATAGAGACTAGCATATCAAACCAATATTTTAAATAAAATTTAATATATTTAATTTAGATATTCAATGTTGGTTACCCAGAGCTCTGAATATTAATCTCTAACATGAAAGTCTGTTATAACTCTATATTATGGAGCTTCATTTACCAATGTTTATTTTAACTTATTGCGTGTGTGTGTGTGTGTGTGTGTGTATGCGTGTGTGTGTGTGTACTACAATTCACAGGTAGTTGGTTCTCCTTCTAACATATGGGGCCTGGGTATTGACTTGGATTTTTGGCGAGCAACTTTATCCAGTGAGTAATCATTTCTTTAGCCATCCTTTATCAAATTTTAAGATGTAATAATGTCATTTTTCTTTTCGTTCAGAGTAGTACATTTCTGCAGGTGATATATACAGGAACTCAATTTATGATTTACTAGTTCTTAAACTGAAAAGGCAGATATTCAGACCAAGATCATAACTGGTTGAATTTTCTAAGATAAATTTAAATCATTTTACAAATTGGTACAGCCACTCTACTATGTATCAGTTAACAGGATTGGTTGTAGTCAACAAAGAGTGGCCATAGGTTAAGCTCTTAAATCAGGTTAACTCAGGAAAATGTGACTGAACTCTGAAAAGAAATATAGGGCCACACCTACCTGAGCTTCCACCTGACTACCTACAAAATTATGACCTCCAGATAGAAACAACGTAATCTAAGTTCCAAAGAATGGGACCCACAATATAACTCCATTGGAAAAATACTTTCACAGCTTGCATAAAAGCTGAGTTCAATCCCTAGCAATGCATAAATTGGGTGTGGTAGCTCATGCCTTCAATCTTAACATTATGGAAGTGAAGGAAAAAGAATCAGATCAAGGTCACCCTGAACTGCATAAAACTACAGGTCTGTCTGGGTTACACAAGATCCCATCATGAAAAATAGATAAATAGATAAACAAAAACAGTAATATGAACCCATCAAGAAAAATAAAACAAAAAAAATGAAAGCACAAATTATAACTTGCAATTATAGTATCAAGGTTCTGATAAAAACAAAAGTTTTATCAGTACAAGCTGATAGTCTCTTTCATGGAAACAAGTATTAGGAGAGAAGGATAAATGTACAGCAACAATGGACAACTGTCATGTCTTGAGTATAGAGTGTAGGCAAACCAGAAATTTTAGCAACATTAAATCTTCCAATTTTGGTCATTTATGTATAATGTACAAAATGACATTATTATGGTACATATGATATATTTTGTTATGAGCCTAGACTTTGACAGCTAGATCAAACTGACTTTTTGGAGTCCGCACCCTATGCAGGGATACCTTACACAGCCTAGGTACACAGTGGCAGAGGGGGACTTGGTCCTCTCTCAAATGACTGTGAAAATTTTTGTTGACTCCCCATGGGAGGACTCTCTGAGGAGTAGATGGGGGTGTGATGGGGAGAAGGTAAGGGAGTAGAAGAGAAGGGGGAATGGGGATTAGTACGTAAAACAAAAATGATTGTTTAAAAAATGTGTAAAATGATACATATGATATATTCTTAATTATTTATGGTGAAATCTGATGTCTGTACTTTATTCATAGATGATTGCATTCATTACACTGTAATAATTCAGCAAGAAGTGTATGTGTAGAATAGTAATCCCAATAGGATTAAATAAATCAAACTCACACATTTTAGTATTCCATAAGTCTAAGTAAAATAATCATTTCTGTACTATTATTCCAAATCAATACCAGAATTTTGGATTTTTCTGAGTAATTTTCTTGGGATATCATGTTGAAAAACTTTACCATAACTTCACTTTAAGAAGACATTTTCTTATCATTAATTGGTTAGTATTGTATATATTTTTCAAGATATAATAATTTTATTATTATAAACTGGATTTTCAAGCCTTTGTATAAGTTTGAATGCATTATAGCATGTGCTTTTTGTTTATACTTTTCAAAAGTACAATTTTCAGTGAATATACTGCAGTTCATAAAGGAATAATTAATACTTACATTACTTTATGACAGTCTATAATAAATTTTGGTACTGTAAGATTTTACTGTTAATAACAATTATATATTTCACACAAAATTTGGAGTAAATATAGCAGAAGGAATTACAGTATCTTTTTATGGGAAAGGAAATAACACCCCATGGTTAGCATACTTATGGGGACACACATAGGTTACATCAAGCAAGCACAAGTAAAGAAAGCATCTTGTGTCTAGCTGGAGAGCACCATGAGCTTCCACAGTTCACAGCGGAGCACTATGAGTCAAGAGTTTGGTGGATCGCGTACTAAGTCACTGAAGCTTCAAGCTCCTATTTTACTCCCTCTAACTAAAGTCATTAACACAAAACACTGATTATACAAATAGACAACTTTCATGTACATGGAGGCCCAATGCCTTACTTCAAATCAGAAGGAAAAGCAAGAACAGAAGGAATGTTGATTATTACTCATATCAGGGAAAGGGTTGAGGTAGAAACTATGTTTGTTTTAAAAAAGCGGGATAGAATAGGTTCATTTCAGGTTCCCTATCCTCAGGTGCCCAAGGAACTAACTGGGGACATTGCCCTGGGCATCTGGTAGCCACTCCAAGTTCAAGTCTCTTGCCAACCCTTAGGTGGCTCCCTTAACTAAGATATGAGTTTCCCTGCTCCCCTATCCAACCTTCCTATATCCCCAATCATCCCGTTTCCCCAAGTTCCCCTCATCCTCTCCTTCACACTTTTCTCTCTCCATCTCCCCTTACCCCCATCCCACCCTACACCCAAGATTCCAATTTTTTGCCCTGCAATCTTGTCTATTTCCCATAGCCAGGAGGATAATTATATGTTTTTCTATAGCCATACTGATGAATATCTTGCATATCACCGTAGAACCTTCATCTAGCGATGGATGGAGATAGATACAGAGACCCACACTGGAGCACCGGACTGAGCTCCCAAGGTCCTAATGAGGAGCAGAAGGAGGGAGAACATGTACAACGAAGTCAGGACCACGAGGAGTGCACCCACCCACTGAGACAGTGGGGCCGATCTATTGGGAGCTCACCAAGGCCAGCTGGACTGTGACTGAAAAAGCATGGGATAAAACTGGACTCTCTGAACATGGCGGACAATGAGAGCTGACAAGAGGCCAAGGACAATGGCACGGGGTTTTGATCCTACTTCAGGTTCTGGCTTTGTGGGAGCCTAGACAGTTTGGATGTTCACCTTCCTAGATCTGGATGGAGGGGGGAGGACCTTGGACTTTCCACAGGGCAGGGAACCCTGACTGCTCCTGGGACTGGAGAGGGAGGAGAAGAGGAGTGGGGGGAGGGGGAAAGGGGCGGGAGGAGGGGGAGGGAAATGGGAGGCGGGGAGGAGGCAGAAAAGTTTTTTTCAATAAAAAAATAATAATAATAAAACTAAAAAACTGTGGACACGTTAACTCATCCAACAAGTAAAAATAAATAAATAAATAAATAAATAAATAAATAAATAAATAAATAGCGGGATAATAATAGTGGGTAATAGAGTGATTACTTGTGAGCTATTATTTTTGTATAATTAGCACTGGTATAGTTTTTTGCGTATTGATACAAGTTCAAATTATATTTGTTATTACTTTTTACAATATTTGTACACTCATACAAAGTTATTCTGTCAGATTGTATATATGCATGTTTCTACTTCTGTTTAGACATTTTGTATATTGATATAAAATTTAGAATATATTATCATACTGAACTATATATTATTCTTACCTCTGATCAAGATACTTGTACATTGTTTATTTTCTGAGATCACTGTCCTTATTTGCTGCACATTTATTTACAGATTATTTAATATTCTGACATGAAGTCTTAGTTTTTAAGTTATACAGATATTAAATATTATATGTCAATAGTTGTTCATGTTTGCTATACATATAGTCAGATTTATTAGGTTCTTTAGATACATAGATATTGTATTCTGCCTAGATAGGTAATTTTCAACCACTTCAAGGATCTGCAGAACATGGTATTTAAATAATTTAAATATCTTAGGGTTTTGTTAACATGAGACATGATTGCTCCTGGGAGCACCAATCTATTCCCGAAATAAATGTGGAGTACCATAGACACTCTACTCGGAGTTTGTTTTCTTCTTGGCACAACTGGCTTTTGGGCAAGGAACTGCCCATGCCTAAATCACTGAAAAAGTACATGGTACCTGAAATGGATAAGCAAGACACAAGAAAAAAGACTATCAAACCTTGCCAAGATGGGGTAAGATGGTTTTAAAAAATTCTCTGCCTCCGAGAATGGTCTGTTAGTTATGCTAGGCCTTAGCCAAAGTTGATTGCTTCAATGTTGCAAATGAGATTTTAGGTGATTGCTCAGGTAGCGAATTGTCTCCATCATATTCGATTTGCTTTGGAAGCTGCTTGATTGTACTGTCTACTTAAGTAATATTATCTCCCTTCTCAGGCCTTGGATGAGGTTAAAGATTAGGTAATTGTAGTTACCTTCCTCTTATAATTTAGCCAAGCTTATTTCTGGTGCATGATTTAGACTCCTTAGAATAGAATGTTTATTAAAACATTTGTCATATGATCCTTGCTTAATATTGCTGATGTTGTTTATAATTTTATACTTGATATCTTTTCCTTTTGTATATAGTGTTGTATTGGGGTTGGATTGCTATTGTTTAGACAAAAAGGGGAGATGATGGGAAAACTTTGTTTTCCAATTATCTTTAAGAGGTGGATCTAAGTTAAGGCATGGCTTCCCAGGACCAAGGGAAAAACGTGTGCACTCCCCAGGTGTTCTCTCTCTCTCTCTGGGTGATTCTCACAGGATACAGCAGAACTTGGACTTCTCGTTTCCTGTTTTGTGAGTTTTTCCCCCTTACAATAAATAAAAATATAATTGTTTTATACTTTAACTAGCATGGTTATTTCTACATACAATAATATATATATATATATATATATATGACTATAGTAACCTCTAATGTTAAACTACAATATAAAAATAATTTGTATTAATAATGTGCAATGATGATAATTTCTTATTATTTAAATTTTCTGTAAAATTTTTGTAGAAAGAGAAAGTTTTTTATAGAATTTTTAAGGGCACAAAAAAGCTTCAGTCTAAACTGGGTCACTATAGTAATATGAATTAAATACATTAGTCAGTAAGACAACTCTGGTAACCATACAAAGTAAGATATTCTCATATATAGATAGGACTGTCTGCGTAAATATACACAACGATGCAAGACATGTCATTATACCAGAGAAAACTGTATTGACCCTCTGATAGGTATAACATTTAGTGCTATTTCACTTCTAAAAAAATTTATTATGCTTTTTCAGACCCCGGCCAGCTGGCCTTGGTGAGTTCCCGATAGAACATCCCCATTGCCTCAGTGTGTGGGTGCACCCCTCGCGGTCCTGAGTTCCTTGCTCGTGCTCTCTCTCCTTCTGCTCCTCCTTTGGATCGTGAGACTTCAGTCCAGTGCTCCAATGTTGGTCTCTGTCTCTGTCTTCTTTCATCGCCTGATGAAGGTTACTATTCAGGAGGATGCTTATATGTTTTTCTTTGGGTTCACCTTCTTATTTAGCTTCTCTAGAATCACTAATTATAGTCTCAATGTCCTTTATTTATGGCTAGAAACCAAATATGAGTGAGTACATCCCATCATGGGACAAAAACCGGTCTTGCTGAACATAACGGACAATGAGGACTACTGAGAACTGAAGAACAATGGCAATGGGTTCTTGATCCTATTGCATGTAATGGCTTTGTGGGAGCCCAGGTAGTTTGGATGCTTACCTTAATAGACCTGGATAGAGGTGGGTGGTCCTTGGACCTCCCAAAGGGCAGGGAAACCTGCTTGCTCTTTGGGCTGAGGAGGGAGGAAGACTTGATTGGGGGAGGGGTGGGGAATGGAAGGTGGTGGCAGGGAAGAGGCAGAAATCTTTAATAATTAAATAAATTAATTAAAAAAATTTATTATGAAAAATGCACAATGAAGTAACATACAGACTAGCACAGTAAACCTCAGGTACTGATCACCCAGTTTTGAAACTCTACCAATTGTGGAATTTCACTTTTAAGCACCCATACAACCAAATGACTTTAAAGGGATGCCATAGATAATATGGCTTTTAATATTCCAGAGTGTATTTTTAAATAAGGATTGTTTGTATTATACTATGAAATTTGAACAAATCCCATTTGCTCAACTATTATATATGCAGCTTTTGTTTGACCCTTCATCACTTGCCTCTTATACTAGGCAATCATCCTCCACTTGTTATTGTTTAGGAATCATTTAAAACAAAATGATGAGTCATTTTGAAGAGTTTGTGTTTGTGTGACAATTTTGTTGTCCCCTTCAGGGCATCATTAAAAATCTTCACTCAGTCTCTCTCCTTCCTATCAGTCAGGAGCTAAATACAGACTTCTGATTGACTAGATTCAACGTGGTGACAATATTTTAGTTCTATTAGGAGCATCTATCAATAGGCACAATGTTTTTCCCTTGTCCCCCTCCTTCCTTTTCTTCTTTTCTCCATCAATATCAGTTGCTGTTCACTGCCTGAAATTACCACTTCATCAGATTATATAATTGTAATCATTTAAGGTTTAATTCATCCAACTTGCTATGATAGGTAAAATTCATCTATTAAAAAACTTCCCAAAGCTCTGAAGCTCATAGTTCTTTTTTTTGGGGGGGGGGGAGTCAAGTTCAATGACTATTCTGTTTATACACCTCTGTCCAGTTTGTTGAATTTGGTCTGTAGCAACCAGCAAATACAGCAATAAGTTTGAATTTCAGTACCATGATAAACTTGGGGACATTTAATTTTTGAATATTCTTAGATGAAATAAATTGTTAAGTCAAGACAATGTGTATGGTTGAAAATTAATATAATTAATAAGGAGACACTAGGAGAAATATTACTGATGAAAAATAATAGAATCTCAAATGTATATCCTAGTTTAGTTTCATAGGTTACTGGCACAATATCCAAATTAGTAATAATAAACATTGCTGTATATCATGTTCATTTCCTTTAGCTTTCAGAAGATATGGATTGAGATAGATGAAACACACAAGATTATATAATTTATATAATTATAAAGGAAGTGAGTAAAATACTTAAGAAAATAGAGCTTTCTGTTGAAAACCCGCCATGTAAATAAAATCACAATGTTGCAAGTATCCATCACCCATTCTGATGTATGAGTTAAGAGCATCTCAGTTGCTCCAAAGCTAAATCCTCACTCTGGGATTCCATATTATCTAAGCATACACAGCCACATTTTTCTACCCATACACTATCTCCACTGCTCATATGACCTTTAGGCAGTTTTCATGATGCAATGCCTACCATTAGAACTACTTTGATGGATTAGCCTTTTAAAAAGGCAATCTCGGGTCCTTTTGATTCTATCACTTTCTAAATAAAGTCATCCTATAATGTATTTACTATTGGCATAAATTTAAAAGTACACTCTTCAAATTTCCTGATCATTTTAATAGTGAACTCCAAACAAAGACTGTTCTTTTATGAAATAAAATATAATGCTGCCCTGATGGGTATTCTATTTCATTTCTACTTAATGGTACTTTTTAATCATCATGTTCATTAGGATACCCATCCTGGAAACATAAACACACTCCATGAAATGCTTCAGGGGACAGATTACCAATGTTCTAATTAAAAAGCCTGTTGACCATGAGCTAATTAGAGTAGCAACATTTTAAGCATGGTACAGACACTATAAAATTATGAATTACTGAAATCAAGAATGTCTTATCATTGGAATTTTAACAGGATGCATAAAATATTTTAACAATGAACTCAAATTATTATTGGGGTAAATTTGTTTCATCAGAATTCCATTTAAAAATTCTCTAGTTACTGGTAAATATAACACTTGGCAGAGAGGTATCGTAATCAAGAAGGGATTAAACAAAGTCCTCTGACCCACCTCCTCCCCTTCCTTTGCTCTGTCTCCCTCCCTTCCTCTTATTTCTTCTTCCCTCTTTTGTCTTCTCTAGCTTTGTAGCTTAAACAGTGAGGTAAAATGTTATCTAATTGGTATAATCGGAGTTCAAACTTCTGCCTAAACAATTCAAGTGGACTTCTTTTCTAGGATTGAACTGACCTTTCTTCTGTGACAGAGGTCATGGATAATTCTCAGAGTGAGAAAAAACATAGAAATAAAATATTTTTGTTTGCATTTTGTACACAAGATAACTAAATGAAGCCCACTTACTTTCTTTGACAATGAACTTCTACCATTTGTTACCTTGGGTTGAAAACTAAAAAGACTGGGAACTAGGAAAATGTGTACAACACAAAAACAACTTTGGATCCAAGGTTCAGGTCAAGCAGCAGTCTTTGACTCCAGAAAAGGAAAATCAACCAGAAAGCAACAAAACAACCAACCAAACAAACAAACAAACAAAAAAACCCAAAATTTCAATATTACCAAAAATGTTTCTTACAATTCATAGGAAAAAGCTGGTGAAGTAGGCAGATCTGTCCATCCAGCACTCAAGATACAGCAGGAGGATCTACATTTCAAAGTGAGAATGGGCTACTTAACAAGTTTGAGGCCAGTTTGGGATAATTCTTTGAACTCTATCTCAAGAAACAACAATAACAAAAAGTAAACAATAGTGATAATATGCATATTTAAACCTCAGGGAGCCAAGGTCTGGCAGTATTCATAGCAAAATGAATCCTTTGTCATGCTACAATAACTTCAGAACTATATGATGTGCAATCCAGAACAACCTACAATTTTACTGTATACCTCATTTACATCCTTGATAAAAATCTATTCTGAATTTCAGACACCAAAGATACTATAAATGTTTTGTTTTTATAGCTACTGTAGATGGGATTACTCTCCTGGCTTATTGTTCAATGTATTCATTATTGATATATAAAATATATTTTATATGTTGAATTTACATCCTGAAACTTTAAAGGTTATATTTATTAATTTAACTGTTTCAGTGGAATATTTGTATATATAAACACTCAATCATCTCATCTTTGAACAGAGATAATTTAACTTTCTACGTAATAATTTAGATGTCATTTGCTCCTTCATCTTGTCAAATTGTTCTGGTGGAGGTTTCCAATGCAGTATCAAGAGTACTAAAAATGATCACCCTTCTCTTGTTCTATATGAAATGCTTTATGCTGTTCCCATGTGGATGCCTCATGCAGATCCATGAGCATAGTAACTATTAATTCAAAATATAAGGGTGCAAAGAAATTTTCAATATACACCCATATTCTGTCTTTAACTCTTAATAGACCATTGTGGAAACTGTGACTTTATTTCCATAAATCTTACTGTATTGTATTTTATTCATTAAATATAAAATATTTTTAGATGGAAAGATTTCTTCAATTTTAATCCTTACTCTTCCTTAGGAAATGATTCTGGAGAAAGGAGTTATAATAGATACTGAATATAACATGCAAATCAACATTTGAATTTAGATCAGAAAAACAGCTTAAGGAAATTCTGATGAAGCTACTACTAATATATAAAAAGTCGTTCAGTAAATGCTATGTGGGCATAGAGCAGCAGACACAGCACAGAGGTAAATTTCCATCAAGTACAAAGCCTGATGCCCAACCAGTCTTTGCTTCTTTTCATCCGTCTTTTATTCTTTCTTTCCTATTTTCAGTCTTTCTCCTTCCTTCCAACCTTCCCTTTTTGTTTCCTGCTTCCTCTTACACCACTAATAGTATCAATGACAACCATAGTTAGTGATAAAAATGTGAAAACTGAACCAGAGAGAATGATTTTAGTTTTCCTAAATACCTCACCTAAATATTGTGATTACATTTACCTGAACATGCTCAAAGATTGTTAAACAAACATACTTTTAAAAGATCCCCAATGGAAGGAGTTAACGGAAGTAGTATAATGAAATATGAACTGAAGGAAGGCAGCAAGGTATGAAATATAACAGGCTGAATACAAAAATAAAATTTTTTAAAATTATCCTTCATTTAAGCTACAAAATTTTCAGTATAGACAATTAGAATCATTTCTTGGCAGTAACTCAGGTGAAGGAAACTAATCCCTCAACATGATAGTACCTGTCACTCTATAGATCTGTGTGGAGGTGCTTAGGCCAGACTGAAATACGACCTTGCACTTTGTGTATTCACTTAAACTGCTCCCAACATACAACAGTTATATTATAATAATGCAAAGATTTATTTATAAATTGTGGTTGAAAACCTGGCATAAGAAGTCACTGGTCACACAAATCAAACCATCCTCCATGACATTAGAGGAGCCACAGACATCACTTATACCGATTACAGGAAGAGCTGAGTGACTGGGATCCCAGCTGGACAGCCCCTTCTAGGCCTTAGAGCCTAGGACACATCCCAAGCCCCTCCCTCAATCTATTGTAACTCCACTAGCCTCTAAGCAAGGAAGACTCCTGCTAGCAAACCATTTCAGTCTTTCCCCCCATTGGACCTTTTAATCTACACTTTCCAATCCACCTCACAAACCCAAACACCCTCCAAGGTATCAGCAGTGTCCAGAGACACAGACAATGCCTGCACTAACTACATGAAGAGTAACCCTCAATAGTACAGACACCACCTACCTACACCAATGAACAGAAGAGATGGGCAGACACCAGTGTAAGTATACATTCAACAACATACAGAGCAACAAAGCACCAACAGAATCTAGTGACTCTACAACAGTAAGACCTGAACATCCCAACGCAGAAGAAGCAAGAAAATAATTTTAAAAATAACTGTATGACGATGATAGAGGCCCTTAAAGAGGAGATGAAAAATTCCCTTAAAGAAACGGGAGAAAAGACACACAAACAATTGGAAGATATCAATAAATCCCATAAGAGAAAGCCTAGAAAAAGCAATCAGACAGGTGAAGAAAATAGTTCAAGAATTGATAATTGAAATAGGAGAAATAAAGAAAACATAAACTGAGGGAATTCTGACAATGAAAAATCTGGATAAATGACCAGGAATTACATATGCAAGCATAACTAACATAAATGCAAGAGATGGAAGAAACATCTCTGGTGTTGAAGATAAGATACAGGAAATAGATTCCTCAGTCAAAGAAGACAAAGTCATAATATAAAACATCCAGGAAATCTGGGACACCGTAAAAAGACCAAACCTAAGAATAATAGGGATAGAAGAAGGAGAAGAATATCATCTCAAAGGCACAAAAAATATATTCAGCAAAATCATACTGATGGAAAAAAATATGGTCATTACAGTGGTGGGTAACAATGTCTTTGTCTTTCAGAGAAGGATATAGTATAACATGTTAGTCAGTGAAACTGCAGCATGCTCAATTTTGCTATCAGGGAAATCCTACAGACTGTTTGGAACTCTCCACAGTTTGTAATACAGGACTCCCTTATTTAAACACAATGTAGTCTTCATGTAATGACTAAAGACTGAAAAAGTCATGGCAAATCTGAGATAAACCATTTAATAACACATAACTTAAGTCTGCACTGTGTGGACTCACATTTTCTGACTTGTACAGACTGTAAGTTTGCCTCTAGCTAGAGGTTCTACTTGATCACATGACTGAGTCCATTAGTGAGTTGTTTAGTTCAGTTTACTAGTATGTGCTGAAAATGTAGTACCTATGTCCATGAGTGATACTGACTTAAGATTTCCTTTTTATTTTTTTAAGTGTAGCTGATTTTATTAGTAAGGACCAAAAAAAATGTTGATTTGTAACATTTAGAGTTTAATATAGGAAATTTTAATTTCAAAATCTTTTATCTTCCACATTTTACACTATTTGTTTAAAAAGTATTTCTTATAGTATACCTAAAAATCTTTCAAAAATTTTCTTATGCACCTTGAAGGAAGACCCATCACTTTTCCTAACGTACTTCATTGTGTCTCTCTAATCCATTCCCCTTGATTCTTATTTCCACTTCCAAGCTTATTTCAAACCGCAAAAGGTTAACCCTCATGGCATTCATCTCATATGGTGAACAAAGTCTTCTTTTTGCAAAGGTCAGTGCCACCAGGATCTATCTCTTCAGAACCCCATAGAGTAGCAATTAGACTACAGACTGTCAGGAAACCACTGTGCACATACAGATGCATTCGCTCCCATGATATCTTTCTTCAATGTGTTACTGGAACTATTTTCTTTGTAGACTCCTAAACCTACTGTTTTTCTGTTATTTCAAAATCAAACATAATTCCTTTGTGCTTCCCACCTTTTCCCCTCCCTTTCTATATTCTTCTTCTTCTTCTTCTTCTTCTTCTTCTTCTTCTTCTTCTTCTTCTTCTTCTTCTTCTTCTTCTTCTTCTTCTTCCTCTTCCTCTTCCTCTTCCTCTTCCTCCTCCTCCTCCTCCTCCTCCTCTCCTCTCCTCTCCTCTTCTCTCTTCCTCTGTCTCCTCCCTTTACCTCTCACTATCCCTTTCTTTTCTCCCTCCCCTTTCTCTTATTCTTCCTTCTCCTTCATTCCTTTTCTACCACCCCCATCTCCTTCACTCTCTCTTTCCTCCACACTTTCTTTCTCTTTATCCCCATTGAACATCAGGATCAGGCTCCCATGACTAGTCTATGAAGAACCCTGGAGGCAACACTCTGGCTAAGATACCAGTAACACTGGCATCTAGTCTAGCTTTGTGAGCAGGCTGCTGCTGGCCTTGCAAAATTAATTTACAAGTAATCTTTCATAGTGGTTAATGGTGATTGTCAAAGTGATGGGATTTGGATTTGCTTTGGAAATAAACCACTGACCATTCCTGTAAGGGACTGTCTAGATTTTGGTTAATTTATATAGAAAGACATGCCGTGACCATGGGCAGGTCCTCTTCTAAAATGTCTTAGGTGCTTTTGAAAATTATCCTACAACCCCTGTAAATTACCTATGCCATGTACATTTTATGCAGTGGTTCAAATGCCTTTCATCTCGAAACAACTGAGAATTAGGGCAATGAGGTGATAATCTTTTCCTGGTGAATTGTCATTTGTTCAGATTCATTCATTCATTCATTCATTCAAGAAATTGTTTTTGAATTGCTACTACATGCCAGGAAATAGGGACAGAGAAGAAAACAAAAATAAGTCACTCTTCTTTCAAACTACAAGAGATAAACTTTCAGTAAATATTTGGTTAAAGGAAGAATGAATGGGAATAATGACTTAAACTATCTAAAATATGCAAAAGAACTGTTACATTTAAAGTAAAATATAATATAGCAAGTTCTATCTATATAAGTTACAAACAAGAGTTAATAAAATTAAAAAATATTTTAGTCAATATATGCATATTAAAATTTTTACTAAATTAATTTCATTGTGGAATATTCAAAACATCTTTGTAACTTTAATTAATCCAATTTAAGATAAGACAGGAAGGATTGAAAATTTAATAAATTTAAAAAAAAGACAAGGAAGGATTTAGGTCACTAAAATGAAAGTGATTCCCCTGAAGGGAAAATAAGATTCTTTACTAATCTTCATAATTAAATTTATACCTCCTTTAAAATAACAAAATGTGCAATGAGAGTGTGCACTCTGTGCTTAGCTCTAACAATCTAGAAGTAGTTATGAACTCATAAATATCCTATTAAAATTAATGATAACACTAAACAAATTAATGAAATATGAAAACCCATGGTTAATTCTGCTTTCATTTCATAAGGACACCTCCTGTCTGCAATGAAGTCAGAAGGTATGATCTGAGAAATACATGTTTTCTAATGTCAAGATTCCCAAGTTATCCAAACTTTGAGCTCTCTCTTCAGCTAGACTGACTGGACACAAAGCTTGCAAGATCCTTCTGCCCAGTCCCCAGCATCAGACAAGTTCATTATCATGCCTAGCTTTTCACATAGTACTAGGGTTCAAACTTCATTCTTCATGTTTGCACTGCAAGTACTGTGCTGACGGAGCCACCTGCCTAGCTCCTGTGTCTATCTATTTAGATGAACAGTCTATTGGCCTCTGATTCTATGCTCTGTTTAGAGTTCTATTTTGTATTCAGGTTTTGTTATATATACATCTTTGAAGAACCGTATTGATAATCTTTTCAGAGAATATCACTGTCCTATAATACTAAAATGTTTTTAGATAGAAGGGGAGGTTAAAGATATTTAGGAAGTAATATGTTCAATAAAATGCAAGTTCTTCGCTTATTGAATATGTTTTTTGGGTATATTTTGTCCTTATATTGAATCTCAAGCAGAAAAATAAAATAAATTTCCACGTAGCTAATAAATTCATTTCTAACATATCTAAAACTTTTTACATACCCTTTAGTTAGCAGTGATCATCTTTAGAATGCAGAAGGAAATAGAATTGACTTTGAATATCTTATGATACTTATTCTCTCTTCAGAATACTAAAACATTGAACTGAGTAGATGTGAAATATTTTGGTTTATATATTAATCAGAAAACTTTTTAAAGGGACAAACAGTAAATATTGTGATAGGGTGTAAAATTCTGATCATATCTATTCAACACATCCATCGAACAATAAGAAAAATAATAGCCAGATGGGAATGCAGCTCAAGCTAACAGGTTTGCCTTATACAAAGTCCTGCATTTTATTCCAACACGGCATAGAGCCTAGTACCCTCCAGAACCTAAAACATAGATGCAAAGAGGTGAGCACTTCAAGGTCAGCTTTATTTATATAACAAGTTTAAGGCCAGTTTGGGAAACATGAGACCCTGTCTTAAAATTAAATAAAATGACACAAACATATACCATACTATAAATACACCATCATATAAATCTAATGATATAATTATACTAAAATAAAGATTATTTTCTCTATAATTCACTTCACCTTTGTGTATGCATATGATGTGTGCAGGTATGCAAGTGACCTGAGAAGTGGGTTATGAATTCCACAGTGCAGATGCTGGTCAGGAGACAACCTTGAGTATTGGACCTCGCTCCCACCACGTTGATATAGCATTTCTTTAAGTTAAACACTGTTTCTGTCAGACTGGCTGGTGAGCATCAGGGATTTGCCTGTATTTGCCTCCATTCTTGTCAATGGAGTCTAGATTACAGACACATGTTGCCATGTCTAACTTTACTTGTGTTCTCGAAATCTCTACTTAGGGCCTCATGATTGCACAGCAAGGACTTAATCGAGTGGTTTGTCATCCTAGCACGAAATAGATCTTATTTCAAAAGCAGAAAGTGGATCAGGATTTCAATGGGCCAAGCAGTGTTTATATGAATACAGTTTGTGTGTTGTTATTTTGGGGCATAATCTAGCCAGGCGGCCAGGAGCTGGGTGACAGGAACGCAGCCGGCAGCTCCCTTCAACAACCTTAAATAAGAAATTTGTATGTTAAAATTAAATATATATATATGTATATTAAAAATTAACTAATATTTAGTTGTTGTACTTATTTCTATCTGCTTGAGAAATGACATTGGGAATAAAAACAAATCAATTATTGTTCAATTCATATTTTTAAGCTAAGTAAAATTCTGACAATCTTAGAATTGCTCATTGTAGCATTTAATCTACAAAGTTATTTGCTTTTCTGGCTTTTATTTTGGGGGGAATTCAGAGAAGAACATATGTCAAGGCTATGTATTAAATGTTATTTTTTAAATTTACTGAATAAAGGTTTCAAGAATTTCTACTATTTTCACTATATATATATATATCCCAGAACAATTTCCACTTACAAATGTTTATTTGGCATGAATATTTTGACCTCAGACCAACAGCATAGTATTATCCTTCAAACTCCTCAATCTCTAAGAAAGTATGAAATAGTGCCCTGCTGTCTTATGAACTATTTGAAAAGATTTCTTCATCTCTGATTTCACTTGTTTATCTATTTTTAGCTGGTATTCTTTCCTTGAACCATGCTCAGTGCTTCTCCAAACAGCATGCTTTTATCCTGGAAGGTAGAAAAAACATAACAGAACCTCAGTTCTCCAAGGCGCTCCCCTCCTGTGGTACTGATCGCCTAAATTAAGAGCTTCCCCTGAAGTGCTTAAGATTCTGTATAAAAGATAGGACAAGACACAGCAGTTCGTCCAGAAGGGCCAGTGGACAGTACGGTGGTAAGTGGGTTAATGAGAAAACTAGGGCACAGAAGAGCATGCCTGAAAAGACAGCAGGCTCATCGAAGTGACAGGTGGCACCGAAGCTCGGCCACCAGCGGCATGCTGCCCCATCTGCAGCTGCCCTCCCAGTCCACCACGCAGGCGACTCTTGTCTCAGAGAAACTCACACTCTGCTGTTCACTGAATACTACTCCAAATTTACAAGTCAATATCATCCTAGGACAAAAGCTAGACATTATTAAATCTCAGCCATCTAAACCAGATCTCCCATGGTTTTGGAAACTTTTATTACAAAAAGAGCTAAAGAACTGTCCTTATCAGAGCTGTATAATTTTGCCCTGATATTTAGCAAATGCTTCTACTAAGGAATTGAAATGAATTTTTATTATGAGCAATTAAACACATTTAATGAATTATTAGAAAAGGGTAAATTCCATTTTAAATGATCATCTTAAATAAATATGAATTTTTATTGGACAAAAATTTGTGAATATTCACATAGCTGAGATTATTAGATATGGAAAATATTTTTTTTAGAAAATAGAAGACATTTCTACATTTAATAGTAAATTTATATCAAAGGAAATATGTATCTGGGTGAGCCAACTACTGTTTCTTTACTAAATGAACATGTTTTCAAAATCCTTACTAAACACTTCTGTTTTCTCCCATAAATCAATGCTGCTCTCAGTCTTTATCAGAGTAGTGTACTTTTTCAGTGGATAATAGCTTATGTAGAAAGGTGTAATAGTCAAAATGCTGACCAATAACGACAGTTCACTGCTGAGCCCCCAAATGGGACATCTGTCCCAACCCAACCAAGGATCTAGGAAGACTGATGAAGAGGTAATGGAAAGGAATAGGAAAGGCAAAGGATAGAAGGTTGCACTGACAGGAAGCACTGTCTTCTGAGCATCATATGGCGGTTATACTCTTAAACTCACAGAAGCGGTGGCTACCTGCAGAAGTCCTACACTAGTCCTTTGTCATTGTTGAGGAGACAAACATGTTAAAAGTTTAACACACAGTGTTTAAAATTTCTTTGATTAGATTACACCCTATTCAGTGTCCTGACACAGTTTCTGTACTCTGTAAATGGAAAATGCACCAGGACACAGGAGATTACATAGCCACAGACATGACATCAGTGGTAACATAAAACACTCAAAACTCTAAAACTCAAATAAATCAATAACTGTATGAATTATGTAACTAGAATGAAAAAATTGACTCTACAACATGGCAGATTCTTGGCTTACTGTAAAAGAATTTCAATTTCTCTTTTCTCTCTTAAGGAAATATTCAGCTGAGTGCTCGCAAGTTATTGGAGAGTGGTTACAGTAAAAACTTTGACTTTGTATCACATGATATGACATGTTAGCTTGTGTGTGTGTGCACGTGTGCATATGTTTCTGTGAGTTGTACATGTTTGCTGTATGAACACATGTCCAGAAGTTTAAACACACACACACACACACACACACACACACACACACACACACACACACACACACACACACATAGGCCAGAAGTTTAAACTGGAAATATTCCTTTGCCATTCTCCATTTTATTTGTCGAGACAGGGTCTGTTACTCAGAGCGAAACTCCCTACTTGAGGTAGGCTGGCTGGTCAGTGAGCTCTGGGTTCACCTGTATATGTCCCTAAGTGTTGGTATTCCTGACAGAATAGCTACCCCCCATAACTTTTATTTGAGTACAGAAAATTCTAACAGGTCTTATTGCTTCACACCAAGCACTTTTACTACTGAACCATATTCCTAGGCCCTCATGTGATATGTAGGCAAAAATATGGGGAAAGGAAACCTCAGTGATAAATTAACAAAATAATATTTTATTTGCATGTTAGTTCTGAAAAATTCAGTGCAGCAGCAGAACAGTGCCCATCATTGCAGCTGCTAAGGGTATCTGGTGTAAGAACGTACTGAGCAGGAACACACTGGAATCCTGGAAGTACACATGTTAGGCTCATTGTGGCCAGGTGGGAAGGTAGAAAAGCAAAGCTCATAGGTTTCCTTAAAATAAAAATGTTCTGAATTTGGTAAATGTGAACAATTTAGGAACGTCATGAATGGGACCTTACATCTTGCTTCAGTCTGGTCTTTGTCCTTAGCATTTTAAATTCACCTATATTTTTGCATGTGTATTAGTGTGTTCCTGGTAGTTGCTGGTGTTCCATTTTACTTACCAGTCATGCTTTTCCAGTCTTCTCTGTTCTTTTGACTAACTGACATTTTAATTCTTCCCAATTAGAGGCTGCCATTATCAATTAAATTCATCTAAATTGCATATCAATTGCCTTTTAAAAATTAGGGTTTTATTTGTCTTGGTAAATACTGAAAACTTATGGGCTAAAGACTAAATCTCTGGTAATTTCTGTAAATGATTTGGTGGCAATGCCTGAGAAGTCAGGGCATGATAGAACCTTTGGAATGGCAGACATGTTCCATAGCTTCTGTGGTGTTTCTACAGTTGGTGACATCTGTCACTTCAACAGCATTATGTGTTAAAATGGTATGTTTAACTGTGCCAGTATCTCTCTAAAATTCTGATAAAAGTAAATACGGGGCAAAGTATTCCTAGGTTAACTTGATTCAAGAGGAAATATTTCAATAGTTTTGTCTGATTACATCTTCAATTTGAAGCTTGAAATTATCAAAGATAGTTCTCAGGATCACCACAGTACCTAAACAAAAATGCAGAAACTGTAGCCTGCAAGGGGTACTTGCTGCTATTCAGCTGGACAAGAAGTTCCTCCCAGCCTTCACCACTATGAGACAGCTTCAGGGAAACCCTTTTCCTTGGAAACTTTGTGATGCTCAACTTTAGAAACTCAGAAACTCATGGCTGCTGTGATTGCCTTATCCCAGGAAAGAAAACATTTAGCCAGGATCTTATTATAACTTGTAACACTCTTATACGTTAAGGTGGCAGAATCTGTTTGATTGAACATTGATTTTCTCTATCTCAAAAAAATATATTGAGTATGGCAACATGCCCAGGTCCAAAAATTTTCTGATGAAACTCCATTTTAGCCAAAATGGGACATAAAATAGAAATTGTTGGGTAGCAATTTAAGGAAAGAGCCTAAAAGATTTATCATATTGAGTGGGCATGAACCTGTTTCTTCTCTCTAAATCAAAAGAGTAACTTCAGTCTCCATCATAGCAGTGAAGAAGCGAACATTTGCTCTAATTTCTGGGACACTCAATAGTTGGCAAGACTTTCATTTTTTTTAGAAAGGAAAAATAACCCTGCTCAATTCCCACTTAGTTGATTTCTTTACATGCAGGATAACACACACACACACACACACATCTAAATAGATACTATAAAAATATAAAGAGTGAGAAAGCATATTTATTTTGACTCCAGAAGGCCCCCTTTTTGAGCAATCTAAGGATTACATAGGCTTTGACAAATATTCTGCTCACTTTTATGACGGGGCCTTCAGAATATGAATGGACTTGCTAAAAATATGGCAACCTTTGAAATCGTGGCAGCTGAGTGAAGCCTGCAGGGCCACGTGTCAGCCATGTTAAATGAGATCTGCCTATGAAGCTGGGCAAGAAATTATGTGAGCTAATTCCCAAGGGTAATTCCTGTATACTCCAAGATACACTGGCCAAACTCATTTTTAATTAACTGTATTTGCCTATTTTGTGAGCTGCCAAGCATTTGGCCTAGGGAAATAGAACTATGTTACCACCCTATGGTAATACTCCTTTTAAAAATTATTAGTGAACTAGAGGAATGTTCATGTGGATAAAGTTTTGCTAAAGGTCACGGACAACTTCCAGGTATTACATATCTTAAAAGATGTATGGTAAGCATTTTAAGTGGTACTCAAACTGTTTTTAAGAATTTACATGAAGAAAACAGATTGCCTTTTAAGTGCTATCATCTGTAATATTAACTTATGGTTTCTTTAGAATTCTGACCCAGCATTCTATGAAGACTCTTAAGATAGAGTTAAATATGGGAAAAAAAGTAAGAGTAGACTACTGCATATGACTGTAACTATTATTATTTGAATTTTTAATATTTTCTTTAAAAAATTATGTTTTTAGAGAAGCTGTGCCTGCACATTTAATTCAACAAAGGTGGACTCTCATTTCCAATGGATGATTTTGTCAGATATGTTAACGACTGTGGACACAACAGTGTTATTGCATTTGGTGCTTAGGAACAAGGGTTCAGGCTTACTGTCAATTGTAAGCAAAGTCGTCTTCAAAAGCCAATAGCCTTGCTGCTTTACGTTCTCAACTCCTCTGAACTTATCAGCTTGCTTTCACTGTATATATTTATTGAAATATTGTGAGTATACTAAATCATTACAGTATTTAGACCTATATGCTGAAGTTCTTCACGACAGAAATGTCACAGCATGATCGCAGTTGGACGTAGAAGACAGTTTAGACTCTCTTAAGTACAGTGCTATCAATCTACTTTGGAGGCCAGAGGAGACTCTAAGGCACAATGTAATTAGAACCAGAGCTGGTGACACTCTTGGCCAGTAGACAGCTAGGGTTTTATGGTGCAAAAACTCATTGTGTAAAAAGTTTTCACTATTTCCTTCTATTGCATTAGGACCTTTTAAAGTACCTTGTTTTATTAAATTTTTGTATAAAGTGACAGATAAGAATTATGGCATATGCTTTCATTATTTGCTCTCTTCATAGTTAATCAGACACATTTTAGAGACATAGATCTAAAAACATAAGGTAAAAACGTACTCTTTCAATTATGTTCAGAGTTTGGTGGTGAACTAGGACTGGACTAAGTAACCATCCTTTTATCCTTTGCTTACCTGCTTGCTTTCTTCAGTGACATGTTCAGACAAGCAGAGCTCAAACAACATGTGACAATATTCAATTCAATCTTAACACAGCATTCTTCAATTTCACACTTGTGATAGATGGATTGACCCAACTATTTCCTGGAGCTTATGAGCACTCTGTACTGTCCTTCAGACAGGAAAGAGGGGATTGGTGTCCCAGCAGGGTGTCTCAAAAGCAGAAAAGTCAGCAAATGTTTATTAAAATTTAGCACCTGCTCAGATAGAGAATTCAAGAGGAAGAGGTATATGTTGCTAATAGTGTCCTAAGAATTCTTCTCTCAGATTGTCTGAAGATTGTGAAACACTAGGCTGCATTTACCACACCAATCAGGAAATATGATGCTATCTACAGTACCAGTTTTTCCAGAAGTTCAGTTTTAGCCTAGAACATACTACAAAGATTGATGTGAATACATGCAGATACTCTGCTGCATGAATGTTTCTATGGGCCATATATATATATATATATATATATATATATATATATATATATATATATATGTGTGTGTGTGTGTGTGTGTGTGTGTGTGTGTAATGTATGTATGTAATATATTAGATGTATACATATAAAAAATATGCTGTAGGAAATCCTACAGCTAGTAATTACCTGCCCACTGGGGTGTGGCCTTTTATACTATTTATGCCAATGTAAAGCATGCATCTGTCCTCTTTTCTAGCTGTGGGATTTGATTTCTGTTCTCTGTTTTAGCAGAGAATTCTGATTTGTGAATCTACCCCTAAATAAATAAAATGTCTATTATTTTCAGTTCTGAGCTAGTGTGGGATTTCTTTTAAGCGTCCTTTTTCATCTGGCACCCATGTGGATTCAGACTCCATGCCTACTGGGTAGACAGTCTAAAGGCCTAGCTGGTCCACACCCAGAAAGTCTCCGGACCCTACCTGCTTGGCTTGCTTTTACCTAAGCAATATTTTTGTAGAACTTCTATCACAGCAGAGCTTACTGCATGTGTTCCTATTTTTGTACACCATATTTGTATACCTGGGCAAAGTTATTTTGTCATATTGTATTCATGCATGGTTCTACTGCTTAAAACATTGTTGTATACTGATACAATTTTAGGATATATTTATCATATTGGAATGTACATCTCTATCTCTGATGAAGATACTTATACATTGTTTACATTTTGAGGTCATTTTCTTCATTTGTTGCACAGTTGTTTATTGTATAATATTCTAATATGAACTCTTAGTTTTTAAATTATATAGGTATTAAGAATTATAGATCCACAGTCATCTATCTTGTCATACTTATAGTTAGACTAAACAGGTTCTTTAGATACAAACAGATTGTATTCTGCATAGATAGGTAATCTTCAACCATTTCAGAAAGATGTAGAATATGGTATTTAAATAACTAAGGGTTCTGTTGAAATGAGATATGATTACTCCTGGCAGCACTGATCTATTCCCAAGAGAATATTGAGCACCAAAGACACTCCACTTGGAGCTTGTTTTCTTCTTGGCAAAACTGGCCTTTGGGCAAAAAACTGCTCATGCCTTAACCACTAACAAGGTACATGGTATCTGGAAATGGATAATCAGGACTGTCAAATCTTTCCAAGATGGGGTAAGAGGGTTTTAAAAAAATTTCTGCCTCTAAAAATGGTATGTCAGTTACTTTAGGCCTTAGTTGGTTGCTTCAAAGTTGCAAATGAGACTTTGGGTGATTACCCAGGTAGCCAATTGTCTCTGTCATTTGTTGCACATTTTGGAAGTTGCTTGACTGTGCTTCCTGCTTACTCAAGTAATATTATTTCCCTTCTTGGATCTTTGATGGGGTTGAAGACTAGATAGCTGTAGTTACTTTCCTCTCATGACTTATCCAAGTTACTTATTATACAAGAGTTAAACTAGTTAGGATAGGATAATTATTTAATATATCTGTTCTTATTGTATATAATTTTGTATTAGGCTTAGAAATCTCTTATTTAAACAAAAGGGGGAGATGCTGTATGAAATCCTACAGCCAGTAGTTACCCGCCCACTGGGGCATGGCCTATTATACTATTTGTACCAATGTAAAGCATGCGTCTGGCCTCTTTTCTGGCTGTGGGATTCAGTTTCTGTTCTCTGTTTTAGCAGACAATTCTGATTCTCATTTGTGAGTTTACCCCTAAATACATAACTGTCTATTATTCTCAATTCTGAGCTAGTATGAAATTCCTTTTAAGTATCCTTCTTCACAAATATATACATGTAACGGCATATGTGTGTATGTATGGATACGGATATATGTATAGTATGCATGTGTTTATATCATACACACATGTGTTATTTATACATTATATGTATTAATATATATAATTATGTATTTAATATTTACGTATTCATAACTATAATATATATGCTGTTATAGTTATACACACACAAGTATATGCTAAAATAACCAAGAATCCCACTTACTGTACTTATTCTAGATCAGAGACCACCTGATATAATTATTTCCTGTTTGTTTTCCTCCTTACAATAGTCCAAATGATAACATATAATCAAACCAGTAATTCATTCTGTCCCAGGGTTTTTGACACACAGTGTTCTTATATGAACTGTTGAGAGAATGTTTCAGTGCACAGTATCAGATTTTCAAACAATAAAGATTTTTCTCCATATCAGATAGAATCTATTGATATAACTGATAAATTACTTTTAAAAATTAACAGCATTTTCTTTTTTAATATAACTTTAATTCTACTAATTTATGATCCGACTTTTTAGGATACCCTTGCCCTTATTTCATTTTTACCATGATGTGGGATTCCACTCTGTATGCTGTGAATACTATTGGTTAATAAAGAAACTGGCTTGGTCTAATAGGATAGGTAGACAGGTAAAACTAAACTGAATGCTGGGAGAAAGGAGGTGGAGTTGAGAGAAGCCATAGAGCCATGGACAGAGACAGACATGCTGAAACTTTGTTAATAGTCCACGATCTCATGGTAATGTACAGATTAATGGAGATGGGTTAAATTAATATGTAAGAGTTAGCAAATAAGAAGCTGGAGCTAATGGGCCAAGTAGTGATTTAAATAATATAGTTTCTGTGTGATTACATTGGGGAGTCTGGGTGGCCGGGTAACAAGCAAGCGGCCTCTTAGTACACTACCGTTGTGTTATTAAACTTGGTTCAATGCTAGCTTCTTTTTCCTCACTTATATAGGGAAGAAGATATCATTAACTTAGAGGAGGACAGTAGGTGGGTTGTGAGAATCGAGGCTTGGAACTCAGTGACAACTTTCGTACAAATAATTGCATTCACTGTAGTCAAATTTGACTCAGGAAAGTATCACAGTGTTTGAGTCATCTGAACAGTCATCTAAAGACAATGGATCTGGTGATGTCTCCACCAAGTTTTCAATCCAAGATAATAATATGTTCTAAGATTTTGTACAAATTTGTCAGAACCCAAAATGTGCTACAGAGTTTACATAAATTCTCTGTAATCCCTTACCTGCACCAACATTCCCTTTATTTGGCTTTTGATTTTCACCACAGTTTCTAAAGGAGATTATACTGTTGCTTTGTTTTATACGTGGAATAAAGACATGTGTTCTTATCTTAACAACATAGAAACTAGGAAGGCTAACACAACAGGGAAGAAAAGGGGAGAAGGGAATGGGAAATTATGAATTAGTAAACCGAGTTACACAGGACAATGAAATATGGCTTCACCAAACTCAAATATTAACTTTACTCTTGAATCCCAGTGAGAAACAAAAATCTGTAGTTGTGATACACAAAAGAGAAAAAGTGAGTGTGTTGATACTGAGCAGACTGATATCAAAAGTCTATAGTCAGCACAGCATTGTCAACACTGGGTTACGGATTTTGAGAGACAGAGAATCTTAAAAAGTCTTGTTTTGCTAACTTAGTTTTATTTGGTGAATACATGTAAAAGAGTATATAGTTCAAGGGAATTCCAAGGATAAAATTCTAGCAATATTCTAGTTAGCATATGAAAAGTTTGTTAGATCTTTCTAAATTAATGTTCTTATAATGGTGGTAACTTTGTAAACAACGGTGGCAAGCACTGTTAATTTCATGAGAAAATGAATTACATTATCTTATCAAAATAATAATTACAAAGATAATTAAGATGGAATAATTTCATGTTATGATTCACACATATTTTGGTATGTGTTGTTAGCTGAGCATTGGAAAGTAATGTTGACTCTAATAAAACTTAATAAAAAGGGGAAAACAGATATAAGAGGAAAAATGAAGGGCAGAGACACAGGTGCAAAGACTTGATGCCGTAAAGAAGTAAACTCCTTAAGGAGCATCGTTTCCTTGTAGTCAAGTATTAACTAATTACATTTATGATATTCTATTCTAAAATATAAATACATTATTAGAAGAAAAGCCACAATGCTAAAACAGAGTGAACAAACCCACAGCAAAATATGCAATAAGAAACCCTTCCAGGCATGGTGGTATATGTAATTAATCTCAGCACTCAAGAGGCAGAGGTAGGACAATCTTTGTGTTCCAGGCTATCCAGTTCTACTCTGTGAGACTCTGTCTAAAAACAAACAAACAAACAAAATTTAAAAACAGACCAGACATAAAAACACATTGCTTTGAAATTACACAAGGGCCTGAAGAACCCATATGTATAGCAATGTAGAAATAAAGTAATACATGTAATAATAGACTAAAAAGTGGCACTTTCCTTAAACCATACATGGTGTCATTGTAATATATGTGTGTGTATGTTTATATTGTAATATATTTGTTAGAGCTTAAACAAAACTCCTGTGAATTAAAGAAATGAAAACAACAACTAAATGAATGGTTTAAAATACAAAAACATAATTGAGAGCTATGCAAATAAGCAATCATACTGAGATGAGAGTAGGAAAGAGAGTATGAGTCCAGGCAGATGATCAAACTGAAAGCACAAGGAAGAGGGAGCAGACCTGGCAAACTTACTTGCTGTGAGTGGATTTGTCAACTTTAGCAATTCTCTGAAATGAACAGAAATGAAAAGCCATGCTGAAAATAAGTCATCGAATGCATGAAAACTCCATAGCAATGCATGTTACCAGAGATAGAAAGGCAAGTCATTGATGAACAGTGGGAGTCATATACATTTGGAACCTTTTTTCAGTAACTCCCAGGAGTCAAAATATTAGGAGACTCTATGCAAGTTATAGTGACATTGTACACATAGACACCATCCAATTACATGGATAAATTATATTTTATAAACCACAATGCATTGATTTGTATTTCCTCTCTATTCTTTATAATAATTTAATAGATAATATATTCATTTAAAGTTAAATATTAAAAAGGTAAGAAGGAAAGCATGAGGCCCAACAGGCCCAACAAAGGGGTAAGAAGATGGGGCTTTCAGGAATTTTTAGTTTGTGGTAGTTGTTTATAGATTTGAAAATCTTAAAGACAAAGAAAGGAGGAAAGGAAAGATCTTCAAAAACACATCTTCATGCCGGGTGGTGGTGGCGCATACCTTTGATCCCAGCACTCGGGAGGCAGAGGCAGGCGGATCTCTGTGAGTTCGAGGCCAGCCTGGTCTACAAGAGCTAGTTCCAGGACAGGAACCAAAAAGCTACAGAGAAACCCTGTCTCGAAAAAAAAAAAGAAAAAGAAAAAAAAAAAACACATCTTCATGATGAAGGGGAGACAGAACTGTTACCTTTTATTCACCTTTACATAGGTGATTCTCAGTAAGGTTGAAAAGTTGGGAAATGGCAAAAAAGATACTTAATAGGTTTTTTTTGCCCCCACCCAGAATAAGATCTTCTGCCAAGGCGGTAAAACAGATCAAGTCCAATTGAAAAAGTACAACTGATCTTTTGAACAAAGCAACTCCCAGGCAGGTTGACCTGTTCCAGATATCAAGTCCAGAGAAGTCACCCACCCCAACTAAATCAGGAAGATTTTATAGATTGCAGGTGAGGGGTGAAGAAGTGTCCACCACAAGCTTGGTGTGCTCCCAAGTATGGGCAAAAACTGAGCACTTGGGGAGAGGGGGCTTGGATGGTTGGTGGCATTAGGGGAGGAAGATGGAACAGTCAACAAGAATTTGGAGCTGGGCTGTGCGGTGCCTTTTGTTGTTGTTGTTGTTGTTGGGAGACTCTAAGCAAACTGGGTTTGGAGAGTAGGGGGGCGGGAATGGGAGGAACGGGGTTTTTCAGACTGCGCAGGCTTGAGCCAGAGCTTACAATCGAACAATACTCATAAAAAATTCATGGAATTAGATTATAAATTACTGCTAATTTATGGCCAATGCCTATAACTATGGAGTGATGAAAACAAAAAAACCCAAAAATCTGAATATTGATGGTGTTAAAACTTGAGAAATAGATTAAATGATGAGAGAAAGAGAAGAGGACAGATTGCATTGAATGTTAGCGATGTGAATGACAAACTTTCTTCTTTTTAAATGAAATCACAAAATTTCAGCATAAGAATAGTATTTAGAAAAACAGTTAAACCACAAGGTGTAGGATTAAACATAGTTTTAAATGGTTCCATTTAGAACACAGGTTAGGTAATTCAGAGAGCTAGGACACAACTTGCTTATTCGTGCCGTGCCTCCTCACCACTGCATCTTGCTTTCTTCTCCCTTCCTTCTTTCTTTCCCTGCACTCTTGTCTTAAGATTCTAACCCTAATTCATTTCTTAGCTATGAAGGGCTACTGAATCAAAACTAAACAGTGAAGAACTTTTGCAATGATTTGTGATGCAGTACAATTGTGTGATTCTCTTCTGTAAGAACTGTAGCTTCTCATTTCCTAGAAATTATGTAAAATGGAAAGAATTGTTATGATTACACAAGATAAGCAACATTGAGATTTTTCACTAACATATTAAAGACACATAGGATTAGTAAATAAGTATTCAATTCATGAAATAAATCAAATTGTATCTCCATTTTATTATTTCTCTCTTTTATGAGATAGATAATGCATGTGGGGTTGAAAGTAAATTCTATTTACTCTCAATCAGTATCCCACACCTGCCGTGCTTAGTACCATGGAGTGGTTCTCCATCATTCTCATGGCTGTTGTCTTAATTAAAATGGAGAGTCATGGTATATTTTTCAGAGATAGTCTTGGAAAATATCATTAATTCAAGTGGCTATTTTGCCTTTGAAAAAAAAAGATTGCAATGCCTCTCTGAGGTCATTAGTTTTCTGAGAGGTCATTGCAGCAAACTGCTTAATTATTAACTAATTTCTATAAAGGATGGTTGCATATTGGTAATAATTGATTATTCAAGAATAATGAGATTAACTGGCATTTCGAGGTTCCTATTTAGGAGATTATACAAGAACTGTTGATGTCCACTTACTGTTTGCAAAGAGCATTAGCACAGAGAAATTAAATCTGCATTGATAACAGATTAAACATGATGTTAGCAATGCTCTCAAAGTTCAGAACCAAGCACGAAGAAAGCAAATGAGGACACTTCAGGGCCTGGATGACATTGTTTCATGTTCACTGTGCTCATTTTGACTGATGTTTACAGTTTGTTTACTATTTGAAGTTGGTGGGCATCACTCTCTCCTGGAGCATTTATCAAAACAGGACAGTCTTAAAATGCTTTCAACAGTTATTACATTTGGAGGATGAAGTCATTTTGTCTTATGCCATTCATTATTCTTTTAAATATGTAGGTGAAAGGTGGTGACACAGCACACAAAGGACAGCTTCTAGATTTAGCCTTGGCATGAAGTATATTGCAGGAGAAGAAGCCAACAATTTATATACAACCACTGAACACTGCAGCTTTAAACATAGCTGAGCAGCTGGTAATGGGTTAGAAGGAATGAGGAGCAGGGTAAACCTAAACCTATTCATAGGAAAAAATACATAATGAAACCTGATGTTTTTGAACTGATAAAAAATACAGATGATAGCTTATGCTGGAGAGGATGTGGAGTAAAAGGAAGACTCCTCCATTGCTGGTGGCAGTGCACACTTTTATAACCCCTTTGTGAATCAATATGGTGGTTTCACAGAAATCTGAGAGTCAATCTACCTCAAGACCCGGCAATATCACTCTTGTGCATCTACTCAAAGGATGCACAATCATACCACAAGGACATTAGCTCAACAATGTTCATAGTGCCATTATTCATAATAGCCAGAACTTGAAAACAACTTCAATGCTGATCAACCAAATAAATGAATAAAGAAAATGTGCTACATTTATACAATGGAGTATTACTCAGCAGTAAAAAAACAATGATATCTTAAAATTTGCAGGCAAATAGATGAAACTAGAAATAAAAACATCCTGAGTGAGGTGACCGAGGTCCAGAAAGACAAACACAGTATGTATTCACTCATTAGTGAATATTAGATATAAAGCAAAGGATAACAAGCTATAATCCACATCCCAGAAAAGCTAGGCAAAAAAGGAGACCCTCAACACACATGAAGGGCCAAGGAAGGAAAACAGGCAAGATCTCTTGGGTAAACTGGGAGGGCAAAAAGGGAGGAGGTAGGGGATGGGAGCATGGGTGATCAAGAAGACCAAGTTGTGGCAGGGACGGAGGGGGAGAGCAATGAAAGAGATATCTTGATAGAGGGAACCATTATGGCGTTAGGGAGAAATCTGGTGTTAGAAAAATTGTCAGGAATCCACAAGAATGACCTCAGCTAAGACTCTTAGCAATAGTGGAGAGGGTGTTTGAAAGGGCCTTCCCCTTTAATTGGATTAGTGGCTATCCTAATTGTCAGCATAGAACCTACATTGAATAAATGATGAAAACAGGTGTAGTGACCCACCCACAGTCAAGCACTGGGTTAAGCTCATGGAGTTCAGTTGAAGAGAGGAAGTAGTGATCATATGAACAAGGCAGGGGAGCAGGTCAAAAGCATGATGGGAAAACCACAGAGACAGCTGACTTGAGCTAGTGGGAGCTCAAGGTCTATGACCTGACCACTGGGGAACCCGTATAGGAATGAACTAGACCCTCTGAGTGTGGGTGACAGTTATGTGGCTTGATCTGTCGGGGAAAGGCTGGCAGTCTCACCAAGACCAATCCAAGGTGCATGAAGTTGATTTTTGGAGCCCATTCCCTATGGTGGAATGCCTTGCTCAGTCTTGATATGGGGGAGAGGGTCTTGGCCCTGCCTCAAGTAGGTACCCCAGACCTTGTTGACTCCCCAAGGAAGGCCTTTTTCCCTCTGAGGAGAGGATGGGTGATGGGAAGCAGGGAAGGTAGGAGACAGGAGAATGGGAGAGAGGGGAGACTGGGGTTGATATCTAATATGAAAAGTAAAGTTTTAAAATAAAATAATTGGAAAAAAGAAAACTTAAAAAAAACTAATGATATTTCTTAAACTGTTGAATGTTAATTCATATTGAAAGAACTGATAATTTCACTAAAATGACAAGATAACAATTAGAGGCACAAATATGAATTCTATTAGATGCTTCCTTTGCACTCACATGCACACGCACATGTGTGTGTGTATGTGTGTGTGTGTGTGTGTGTGTGTCTGTGTCTGTGTGCCTGTTCACAGACTTGGTATTTTCCTCAGTTGCTTTGTACATTATTTTTGAGACAGTCTTTCTTTGAAACCAAACTTCCTGGATTCTTCTCTAATGGCAAGGGGAAAGCCTCAGGAATTTCCCTATCTTTGCAGCCCCCAGCACTGGGATTAGAGGTGCAAGCCACAACACATGACTCTTACATGGGTGCTGGGATACAATTCAAGTCACAGTGTATAGCAAGCAAGCACTTTTCCGACTGAGACATTCTCCCAGGCCTGATGCAGACTTTTGTTGGTTTATCATGACACATTAGGCTATTATATTAAAAATAAAGTAAGTTGGAATAAAACAGCATCCCAATCCAGTTATTCAACTAGATTTCACAAGGTGATAATTATTCTGAAACCAATAATAAGTTGAATAAATATAATATACATAAATACTTAAGAAATTCTGAAATACTATAGTAAGAACAAAAACTCATGTCCTGAACCAGTGTAATAAAGTAGAAAATATAAAGAGGAAAATTATTGCTTGCTACAACTGAAAAGATACAAGTCATAATGCTGCGTGCATATTCACGACAGCAAGTGAGCTGAGAAGTCAAAATCCTATAATAGAAAGAAAAAACTATTCTTTATTCTGCTTAGTTATAAAAACTTTATAAAAATAGTTATTTTAAAAAAAATTAGTTTGCTTGAAATTTTGGAATGCTCTTCAGATCCTACCGTTCTTAATGAGTCCAATCTAAACCCTTCTGTTGGCCTCAAGCCAGCTTGCCTTAATTGAGTGCTTTATGGTTACTGAACTCTGTTCTATGTCACCACTTCTTCTGGTGGTGACAGTTTATTGCTGATAAAAGGTTGTCCATGTCCCACTGTCTTCAGTGTTGGACTCTTTTAAATCTGCTCACCTCTGAGTACCTTTGTATAAAATACGTAGCATAGGCCTTGCCTAAGAATCACTTCATGAAATACATAGTTTTCATATAACCACAGAATTAACCATATTTGATATAAAAATGGAAAATATCTCTTTGTTTATACTGCTTTGCATGGACAGAATCTAAAGTGTGACTCAGAATTATGTGGCCTTCTACCTGGGGTAAGTGCTACAGTGTGACTGACAGACTAGGAGGAACGACAGCATGTTTGTAAGGTAGCAATGGAATATCATCGTCAGAACGCACATCAAGACACAATATCCAATAGGGCAAAGGACAAGAGCTTGGGACACATTTTCCAATTAGGAAGTATTTTCTAATTATACCTTTCAGTAAATACCTGACTAATCAAATCCTTCTCTTGACAGAAAATAGAAAAGTGCTATTGTAAGATGGTTGGCAAAAGTGTGTCTGATTTTTCTGTAAAGAAATACATTTATTTGATAATCTTGTGAGTTTTCATGAAAAATGAAACCAATTTAAGGTGACTTGAGTCTAAATAAAACAGCAGCATGGATTGCCATTCTCCCTCGATTGATCTTGGTGACCTATTCCTTAGTGTAGGCTGCGTTTCTCATTTTTCAAAGAGTAAGGAGAATATGGATTTCAGGTGGATAGAATATGTCTATTAAAGTAAGCCAAGTGAAATAAAAAATATCCAGAAGGGATATAAAAATGTTTAAAGGGAAATTTTTCACTTTAAAAGAGAAGTTTCCATCATTCACTGAAAGTAAAAGGGAAATGATTGACCAGGAAAGAAACATGACTTTAAAATGACTGAAGACAAAGGACTCTAGTGAACGTGGGGGATAGGAGAACGGTCTACATGTTTTTCCCCTTGAAAAGAACAGCAAAATCGTAGCAGCAGGAGTGGTGACAGAGGAGGAAGAGGGGAAAGAGGAGGATGAAGCAGAAAAGGAGGAAGAGAAACATGAGGGATTTATTTCAGACTTTCTTGATAGGTGAACAGATCAAGATCCACTAGAATAATTTTAGTGGCTGTAAATCCACACCTGAGTAATAGCTCACAACTGTATTGAATTTCATCATATGCCCACTTCCACGGGGACAGTTTCAAAACTTCCTCTTTACTCTCACCTGATGGTCTTATCATGATACCAGTCCCCTAACCTGTGAAAAAACAGTTAATTATTCCCTGTTTTCTTTAATACAAATGAAACAATCTATTTGGCTCAGAATATTCCTCTCAATGTCGCAACTGACACTGACATTTCTTACAAACCAAATAGCTAACATTCTGAGACATTCTGTCATTTGAAATCTCTCTCTCTCTCTCTCTCTCTCTCTCTCTCTCTCTCTCTCTCTCTCTGTATATACACATTTATACATATATTAATTTACAAATATGTGCAATACAATACAATTAAAATCCTTTTACCATCATTTCTCACATGAACAAATTGTTAAAGCAAAGATAGTTATCACTTGTATTGTGGTTTTTCTTCATTGTCTTTTCCTATTCATGAGTCCTTTACTCATTTAATGTGTCATTCATTATCCAAGTGTTGCTATGATTTTACATTGTTTTTTTTATCTGGGCATTTTTTTAAAAAATATCATCATTTTAGGATTGGAAGGTGGCTTAGTGGGTAGAGTTGAGGAACTGAATTTGGATACCTGCAACTCATTTAAATTTGGGCATTGTAGCACATCTGTAAGGCTAGAGTTCTTATCTGAGATGTAAGAGAGAGACCTGGAGAACTAAGTAAGAGACCTAGAAGACTGGGTAAGACATCCTGATCTATGCAGTAGAAAACAAGAGGTTCTGTTTCAAACAAGGAGGTATAAAAGTGCTGTTCTCTGACCTCCACCTGTAAGCACTGACATGAGCACACTTGTGCTCCAACACAGGGATATAAACACATGCATACAAATGAACAAATGACGCTCTATTACCAAAATTAGAGAAAAAGATTGGAATGTGAACATGGAATAAAGGCATAGGAAGAACTGCAGTGATATGCAAGGTTATGAATGATATAGAACCGTGGTTTTAATGTAGAAATAATTTAAAAGATATGCAAACAGAATATTTCTCATGTTTAACACCAACCTCTTAGTCATTGGGCAATTCCAAATGACAGTATTTCAATATAATTCTTGGTTATTACAGAGACACATATTTTGTAGTTTTAGTTTTGACTTGCCTATTTCATAAACACAGAAGTTATTTTTAAATGATAACAAGTTTGACAAAATCTGTTGAATGGAAAGTTTGATATATTTGAAAACTAGATTTGAAGACACTTAAACTATTTTTGTCAAAATGTATTTGTCAAAATAAGTGGTTCTGAGATTTCAAATCCTGTCTCTTTCAATTCAGCTTACCCATAGATCAATAAAACCTAAATTTTCTTGGAAATGCTTTATCTATGAGACTCAATCATGGAACAAAAAGGAAGAAACAAGAAGGCAGCTTTCATCCAGCAGCATGTGTCCTTAGCGAATCTCAGGGCACAAGAAACCTCAGTCTTCTCATGTTGAAATACTTTAAAGCAATTGCAATCTAAATTCTGTCTCTATGGAAAAATAGTGCTTTTGTCTGTAAATTATTAAATTAATTTGAATAATTTGGGGATCAGGTAATACACAAATCATGAATTAAATAAGTGTTGAATCAATACTAGAGTTTTACTTGACCTCTAAATTGAGAAGAATTGCATCAGATTACTTAGTTGGAACTAAAATGTACCAGGATTTACAATAATATAGAACCACTCCCAAGAGCACGCACCGTGCACACACACACACACACACACACACACACACGAGAGAGAGAGAGAGAGAGAGAGAGAGAGAGAAAGAGAGAGAGAGAGAGAGAGAACTCAATAACATTTTGACCTAAATAAAATATATTACTTCCTCTTGAATTTTGTTGTTACAGTTCCAAGTTGTTGACTGCATTTGTTTGCCCCATCTTACTCCAAAATATGAATTTGAACTTTGCTGCTTTGTCAGATTGCTCCTTGCTGTGATATTGTTTGTAGAGATTTCTTTAGTTCATCTCTCAAGACTCTGAAACTTTCAGGGAGATATATTTTATGTTTGACTACAAAGAAAATACGTAATTTTTTGATTGTTAGCAACTAACAAAGCAAGAAATGTGAAGCATTATTTTAAGCTTACCTAACTCTTGGCTAAAGGAGATCAACTGGAATTTGGGGGAGTGCCTTTGAACAGAAGGTGTCGTTGCATATTTTCATTATGGTAAATTTATTTGATTTTATTTAAGACAATTCACTGATTTCAGTTTTATGTCTCAACTCCTCTTCTTCATGACCCCACGTATTAGCAAACTAAGAAACAAGTTCAGAAGTATGTTCTTTTATAGGTGAAAGTTCAAACCATAGAAGGTGCCCTTTTTTCAAATCTATATCCTAGCTAGTAAACAAAACAACAAACAAAACAAAGCAAACACTATTTTTTTCTGATTTTCTTTTGTCATATAGAATTTCTTTAAAAGACACCCGCTTTTCAGGAAAGAATTGCTCTGCATGTGCATGAGCCAAACAGGGTTGTCTGGAAGGTTACAACTGATGGAATTAATATATATCAAAGGGGAGTTTACTAGGGAAATTTACGAGGTAGGCCTGCATAATATAGTTTAGGTAGTTCAACCGCTAAAGCCTTCATACTGGAGATGCTGTGAACGTAGTCCACATGGCCAGGTGTGTCACAATCTACTACTGAAGTTCTGGAGGATTCCTTGAGAACCGCTTGTCTTCAGTGAAACTGGGGAGATTTACTAATGTGGATTTTGATAACAGTGGATGAATGCAACACCAAAGGCAGAGCTTTTGAACATGCTGACATTGTAGATGTACGCACCAGTGAGATGGGAAGGAAGTGATGCAAAGGGAAATCTATTGGGAGGGGCAGCTTCCCTTAGCCTTGGTGCCATATGGTGATGCGGTCAACATTTAGAGGTGGATCTTTCTACCTTAAACAACCAAAACCAGAAAAAAAAGTCTCTCACAGGTATGCACAACTTATTTCTTAGTTTGTTCCAGATCAAGACTAATCCTCACAAGTAGAGTCCTTGTGAACTTGATGCCCAAGTACATCTCCTTAGGTCATGCATAATTTCCAAATAAATAGAACAAAGGCATAATTTCACCTAACATGATAAAACTATCTCACACAAAACTATAAATAGACTACTTTTCCTGTAGCATGAATAACAGTCTCCTGAGAAACACTTAGTATTCCATAACTTCAATATAATAATACAGACTTACAATATTTAACTTCTGAATTATCTCTATCAATCTTATACTTCATAATAAAAAATAGGTGAAAGAAAACACAAATATATGATTAATGAGTGAGTGTACAGGCAAAATTGTGTTCTAAGCAAAACAGGCCAGAACTACTGAAGGCAATTACAATCCTTGTTTCCCTAAATGGTCATGTGCTCTTGACTGTGTATAACTACCTTCTTATATTACCAATGTATTTCTTCTACCTTAGCAAAAACTGAAGATGTTCCTGTTAGTTTTTTTTTAACCCCTAGAAATAACTCATATTTCATTACTGAATGGTTTAGATCAGACTGGTTGATTTCCTATATACTTAATTGTTGTGGTAGCGGCGGGGCTATGTCCCGCCACCCGGCTAGCTTTATCTGAAATAATTATACGGAAACTATATTCTTTTAAACACTGCCTGGCCCATTAGTTCCAGCCTCTTATTGGCTAGCTCTTACATATTGATCTAACCCATTTCTAATATTCTGTGTAGCACCATGAGTTGGCTTACCAGGAAAGATCTTAACCTGCGTCTGCCTGGAGCGGGAGAATCATGGCGACTCACTGACTCGGCTTTTTTCTCCCAGCATTCTGTTCTGTCTACTCCGCCTACCTAATTTTCTGTCCTATCAGGGCCAAGCAGTTTTAACAGATAAATACAAGACCCACCTCCATCACTTAATCTTAGAACATAGTGAAAAGAATAATCCTATAAAATCCTTATACACTCCAGACACATTCTTCCTTATCTTCATTGTGGAGAAGCAGTCCAGATTCCTTCTTTTAGTATAGATCAATCAACCCTCTGATACTGTTATTTATTTATGAACCTATTATTTTCTTTCTGTCTTTCTTTCTTTCTTTCTTTCTTTCTTTCTTTCTTTCTTTTTTCGGTTTCTTGAGACAAGGTTTCTTTGTAGCTCTGTAGCTTGTAGTTTTGGAACCTCTCCTGGAACCAAGCTGGCCTTGAATTCACAGAAATCTATCTGCCTCTGCCTCACAAGTGCTGGGAACAAAGGCGTGTGCCACCATTGCCCAGTGATTCTATTATCTTAAGGGTATCAGGAGCCCAAAGTGGCTAGGGGAAGCCTTAGTTTCTAGTTCAGCAGAGATTTTGTTGTGCCTCCTTGAAGAAGCACTAAACATCAAGGCCAGAAGCGCATAAGGTCATAGTATCTGGAAGCAAAGCATTGCTGTCATTATTCCTATATCTACCCCTTGATTCCTAGACCCATGATTCCTGGCTATAGAAGAAATATTCAAATAATACAGTGCCTTCTGAAGGGCCCTCCCCCAGTCCTCCAGGCTGCTACCACCTGTTTAGGTACTATAAATGAGTCCTTAAAGGGGAATTCCAACATTCTATTAAGCTAGGAAATTTAAGATGTGAAAAATGGAGAAGCTAGTGACTTTCAAGAGGACCCACTGCTGTGCTTCTAGGGCCATGAAATGAATGCTTTGGATGGGACTCCTCTGAACTTTCTATTTCAGGAAAAAATTCTGCTCCCCACTGTGCCTCTCTATCAAGAAAGGGGAAAATCTATGATAGGACTTAATTTAGCTTGCATTTCTGTCTTTGTGGTTTTCTTTTTTAGACATGTATGGATTTCATTGCTTCATATTTTACCACATTTTAAGGGGTACATACAATAACCAAAACCAGCCAAAGAGTATTGAAATATAAACAAAGAAAGAAAACAAGGTAAGATAATCTAATTAAATAAGGGAAAAAGTGTTTCTCAAGGTATTCCTTTTTATTTGTAAGACATTATCAAGGATTCACAGGATTATTCTTTTCCTTCAATCAAAATTTGGATTTTAGCTAGAAAGTATAGAAAATAAACACATACCTTTAGCATCTCCTGAGAAGCTATAGATATAATGAAAGTTCAGGCACTGTTAACTAGGTCTTTATATAAGTAGAAAAAATTGTATATCTTTCTATTCAACTTTTGATTATGTGACAAACATTTTGGCAACCACTGAAAATACAGATACAACCCTGGTCTTCCTTGTTCTCATGTACCTGTGAAATAGAACCAGGGATTTCTCCATATACTAAAATCAGATTTAGGAGCTTCTCCATTTCAATGTCTCATCAGATCTGATAAGCAGATCCTCCTGAACCATAAAAGATGGGAGGGGTGTGCATACATTTTTGCCATTCATACCTGACTCCAGACTCACCAGGCTACTGATGTAGTTTAAACAAAAGGGAATATGTCTACCATGGTACAAATAGAGTGTGTTTGGGGGTTCCTAATCTTCCAGTCACTGAACTTCAATCTACATGAACATATTTTAAATCCCAACTGTTAACATCCTTACACACATGCAGACACAGACATACCCCCACCCGCCAAAACCACAAAGAAAAAGGTCTTTAAAGCAAGTGAAAGAAAAAGGAGTTAATGGAAGCTATTTCTGCACAGAGAGTTTGTGCTCATTAGCAGACCCCAATGTTTCTTATTCACACACTGTTGCTAAGCATCTGGGTTCAATAACCTTCTCTAGACTCTACCCAGTTAAGATTATACTATGCACTTCTTTTGTGGATTTTATTCAGAAATTGTTTGTCTGGTGATGATTCTCCTTATTACTCTGTAAGGATAGGGATCATGATATTTTTATTCATCTGTGTATAAATATACAGCCAACAACACAACTAAGACAAGGGACTGCTAAAAACAATAGTATCAAGTACAATGGAAACATTTACGTGTGCAGAGAAAACTACATATTTACCCTCATTGGGAAAATTCAAAGTGATAGGTACATACTTGTACTTTAAAGAACTTTATTAGTCAATCATTCCATAACTCATATGAAGTCAATAAAACAAATGAAGGATGTAATGAAGAATATAATTGTATATTTCAAGCCCATGTGAATGTGACCTTGCTGAGGAAAAATCATTCCAGATGTAATTATGAAGTAAGGAATGCACATTACTCTGCCCCTGAGTCTAACACCAGTGTCCTTATAAGAAGAGACATAAGGTATAATCACACCTGAAAGGAGGATGGCTATAAGGCTATGGACAACCCCCACCCCAATAAAATGAAGTGACAAGCTGAGGCCAGGGGCACTGCAGAATATACACAGTCACCACAGGACAAGAAGATCCAAGGACACCTCTTCCATAGAGGTTTTTTTGTCCTTTAATACATTTATTTATTTGGGGATAATAATTTTCTTACAATATTTCTCCCTTTCGTTTCATCTCTCCAAATTCTCCCATATACCTCTCCCTGTTCTCTCTCTCTCTCAAATACATGGTACCTTCGTCTTCTCTTTTCTTTTTAATTTTATTGATTTTTATTAACCTCTACATTTTTCTTTGCTCACCTCTCCTTCAACCCTCTCCCAAGGTCCCCATGCACCCAATTTACTCAGGAGATCTTGTCTTTTTCTACTTCAATGTAGATTAGATCCATATATGTCTCTCTTAGTGTCCTCATTGTTGTTTAGGTTCTCTGGGATTGTTATTTGTAGGCTGGCTTTCTTTGCTTTATGTTTAAAAACCACTTATGAATGAGTACATGTGATAACTGTCATTCTGGGTCTGGGTTACCTCTCTCAAAATAATGTTTTCTAGCTTCATCCCTTTGCCTGCAAAATTTAAGATGTCGTTATTTTTTTCTGTTGTGTAGTACTCCACTGTGTAAATGTACCACATTACCTATATCTCTTCTTCAATTGAGGGGCATTTAGGTTGTTTCCAGGTTCTGGCCATGACAAACAATGCTGCTATGAACATAGTTGAGCACATGTCCTTGTGGCACAATTGAGCATCCTCTGGATACATACCCAAAAGTGAGTCTTGAGGAAGGTTATTTCCTAATTTTCTGAGAAATTGTCACACTGATATCCAAAGGGGCTATACCAGCATGCACTCCCACCAGCAATGCAGGAGTGTTCCCTTTACCCCACAACCTCTCCAGCATAAGTTGTCATCAGTGTTTTTGACACTGGCCATTCTTACAGGTGTAAGATGAAATCTCAGAGTTGTTTTGATTTGCATTTTTCTGATGACTAAGAATGTTGAGCATTTCCTTAAGTGTCTTTCAGCCATTTTAGATTCCTCTGTTGAGAGTTCTCTGTTTAGGTCTTTACTCCTTTTTGTTATTGGATTGTTTGTTCTTTTGATGACCAATTTTTTGAGTTCTTTGTATATTTTGGAGATCAGACCTCTGTCTGATATTTGGTTAGTTAAGACCTTTTCTCATTCTGTAGGCTGTCATTTTGTCTTGTTGACCATGTCCTTTGCTTTACAGAAGATTTTCAGTTTCAGGATGTCCCATTTATTAATTGTTTCTCTCAGTGTCTGTGATACTGGGGTTATATTTAGGAAGTGGTCTCCTGTGCCAAAGCACTCAAGTGTACTTCCCACTTTCTCTTCTATAGGGTTAAGTGTGGCTAGCTTCATGTTGAGCTCTTTGATCCATTTGGATTTGAGTTTTGTGCAAGGTGATAGATATGGATCTATTTTTATTCTTCTACATGTTGATAATCCAATTATTCCAGCCCCATTTGTTAAATATGATTTTTTTCCATTTAATATTTTTTGCTTCTTTGTCAAAAATCAGGTGTTCAAAGGAGTGTGGGTTAATATCCAGGTCTTTGATTCAGTTCCTTTGGTCCTCCTGTCTTTTCTTATGCCAATACCAGGCTATTTCAGTACTGTAGCTCTGTAGTAGAGTTTGAAATCAGGGGTTGTGATGCCTCCAGAAATTCTTTTATTGAACAGGATTGTTTTAGCTATTCTGGGTTTTGCACATGTAGTTGAGTACTATTTTTAAAGGTCTGTGAAAAATGTTGCTGGAATTTAATTGGCATTATTCTGAATCTGTAGATTTGCTTTTGTTAAGATTGTCATTTTTATTATGTTAATTCTACCTACCCAAGAGCATGGGAGATCTTTCCACTTTCTGGTCTCTTCTTCAATTTCTTTCTTCAAAAATTTGAAGTTCTTGTCAAACAAGGCTTCCACTTGTTTGGTTAGAGTTACTCTGAGACATTTTATGCTATTTGTGGATATTGTGAAAGGTGATGTTTCTCTGATTTCTTTCTCAGCCCATTTATCATCTGTGTACAGGAGGACTATTGTTTTTTTTTTTTTTTTGAGTTAATTTTGTGTCCTACTACATTACTGAAAGTGTTGTAGGAGTTCCTTGGTAGAATTTTTGGGGTCGCTCATGTAAACTATTATATCATCAGCAAATAGTGAGAGTTGACTTCTTCTTTTCTGATATGTATTCCTTGATCTCCTTTTGTTGTCTTATTGCTCTAGCTAGGACTTCAAGAACTATATTGAATAGATATGGAGAGAGTGGACAACCTTGTCTTGTTCCTGATTTCAGTGGGATTGCTGCGAGATTTTCTCCAGTTAGTTTGATATGGGCTGTTGGCTTGCTGTATATTGCCTTTGTTATGTTTAGACATGTTCCTTGTATCCCTGCTCTCTCCAAGACCTTTAACATAAAAGGATGTTGTGTTTTGTCAAAAGCTTTTTCGGCATCTAATGAGATGATCATGTGGTTTTTATTTTTCAATTTGTTAATATGGTGGAATACATTGACAGATTTTCATATGTTGAACCATCCCTGCATGATGAAGCCTACTTGATCATGGTGGACAATTGTTCTGATGTGTTCTCAGATTCTATTTGCCAGTATTTCATTAAGTATTTTTGCATCAATGTTCATGAGTGAGATTGGTTTGTAATTCTCTTTCTTAGTAATGTCTTTCTGTGGTTTGGGTATCAGGATAATTGTAGCCTAATAAAAAAGTTTGGCAATGTTCCTTCTTTTTATTCTGTGGAACAATCTGAAGAGTATTGGTATTAGTTCTTTGAAAATATTGTAGAATTCTGATTCTGAGCTGAAACCATCTGGTCCTGGACTTTTTTTTTTTTTTTTTTTTTTTTGCTTGGGAGACTTTTGATGTCTGTTTTTATTTCCTGAGTAGTTTTAGGTCTGCTTGATTTGCTTATCTGCTTTTTATTTAATTTTGGTAAGTGATATTTATCCAGAAAGTTGTCCATTTTCTTTATGTTTTCCAATTTTTGGAGTGCAGGTATTTGAAAAATGACCCGATGATTCTCCGTATTTCCTCTGTGTCTGTTGTTGTGTTTCCTTTTTCATTTTTGATTTTGTTAATTTGGATATTCTCTTTCTGCCTTTTGGTTAGTTTGGATGAAAGTTTTTCTATTTTATTCATTTTCTCGAAGAACCAAATCTTTGTCTCATTGATTATTTGTATTGTTTTCCTTGTTTCTGTTTTGTTGACTTCAGCTCTCAATTTGATTATTTCCTGCCGTCTAGTTCTCTTGGGTGATTTTGCTTCTTTTTGTTCTAAAGTTAACAAGTGTTCTGTTAACTCACTAGTGTGGGATTTTTCAAGCTTCTTTATGTAGGCATTAAGTGCTATGAACTTTCCTCTTAGCACTGCTTTCATTGTGTCCCATGAATTTGGGTATGTTGTTTGGTCATTTTAATTGAATTTTAGGAAGATTTTAATTTCTCTGTGTTTCTTCCTTGACCCATTGATAATTCAGGTGAGCATTGTTTAATACCATGTTTTTGTGGGTTTTCTGGAATTAGTATTGCTGTTAAATTCTAGTTTTAAGCCAAGGTGATCTGGTAAGATACATGAGATTATTTCAATTTTTTTGTATTTGTTGAGGTTTATTTTGTTACTGTGTATGTGACCAATTTTTGAGAAGATTCCATGAGCTGCTGAGAAGAAGTTATATTCTTTCATGATTGGATGGAATATTCTATAGATGTCTGTTAAGTCCATTTGAGTAAGAACATCTGTGAGTTCTCTTATTTATCTTTTAATTTTTTGTCTGATTGCCCTGTCCAGAGGTGAGTAGAGTGTTGAAGTTTCCCACTATTAGTGTGTGGGGTTTAATATATGATTTAAACTTTAGAAGTGTTTCTTTTACACGTGAGAGTGCCCTTGTATTTGGGGCATAGATATTCAGTATTGAGATTTCCTCTTGATGGATTTTTCCTGTGACTAATATGAAATATCCTTCTCTGTCTCTTTTGATTGATTTTGGTTTGAAGTCTGTTTTGTTAGATATTAGGATAGCTATATTAGCTTGATTCTTAGGTCCATTTGATTGGAATATTTTTCCCAACCCTTTACTCTGAGGTGATGTCTGTTTTGAGGTTGAGGTGTATTTCTTATATGCAGAAGGATGGATTCTGTTTTTATATCCAACCTGTTAGTCTGTGCCTTTTTATAGGTTTGTTGAGTCCATTTATATTAAGGGATATTAATGACCAGTGATTTCTATCTCTTGTTAGTTAAGTTTTTGTTGTTGGTGATTTTAACTTATATGTTTTTCCCTTCTTTCAGATTTGCTGCTATGAGACCATCAATTTTCTGTGTTTTGTTGATGTAGCCAAATTTCTTGGGTTGGAATTTTCCATCTAGTATTTTATGTAGGGCTGGGTTTGTGGCTAGGTATTGGTGAAATCTTGTTTTGTCATGGAAGATCTTGTTTTCTCCTTTTTTGGAGATTGAAAGTTTTGCTGGGTATAATAGTCTGGGCTGGCATCTGTGGTCTTTTAATGTACACATAGCGCTTGACCACAACCTTCTGGCTTTCATTGTCTCCTTGTTAGTACTAGACTCACACCCAGACACACAGGAGTGCTGGATCAGGTCTACTTCCTTGAAAATCCTAGATTCACGTCCTGATCAGCAGTGGTCTCTTGCTCTGGCCCACTCGCTCAACAGTTGCTCCCCTGTACCTGCTCCTGTGAAGTTCACTGTCTCAGGTATGCTCTGGCCCAGCTCCTGGCTCAGTCCTGCCTCCACAAATGTCCCTGGTCTGGATACACTCCTGCTCCGCCATCTCAGTTCTTTTTCCGCAAATGACCCTGCTCTGGATCTGCTCTTGCTCCCATGGAGTTCTGTCACAGGCCTGCTCCAGCCCAGGTTGCTGCTTTTTCAGAGTTCACTGCCTTAGACCTGCACTGACCCTTCTATAGAGTTTTCAAGTGGAAAGGCTCTATGAGCACCTTGACTTTGGAGATGGCTAGCCAACGTATAAAAGAATACACTCCTAGTATTTTAAGAAATTAAAAGTATGATCATTTGGGATAGGAAACACATAGAAAAGCTTATAGTAATCTGCTACCAATATCCCAGTTTAAATAATGATCTTCATGGAGTAAAGAAATGTATTTTCTATTTAGAACAGTAGTGCGATGGCTCAGCAGGTAGAGTTACTCATTTCTACATCTAAGGATCCAATTTCAATCCCTGGAAGCCACCTTGTGGTAAGAGTCGAACTCCAGGACATTGTCCTCTAATAAGCCATTGCACACACTGTGTATGAGGACATGTGAGTGCATGTGTGCATGGATGCTCTCTCTCTCTCTCTCTCTCTCTCTCACACACACACACACACACACACACACAACATAAAACGTATTTTAGATCCCCAGCTTGTCTCCCAAGAAGCCATTAAGCTTGCTGTTTCCTCTCCTGAGTGTTTCCTATACCAATTTCAATTCTTAATAAAGCTCAGACACGAAGCCCTGTTCAAGCAAAGTCCCCCACTTCACGCCATCCACCCTCGTGTGACAGTGAAGAGATGACCATTTCCTATTGTACTATTAGGTATAGCTCTCCTTTTTCTAAGTGGAGCTTAGTGGCATTATTATGGCGTATATAGTCACAAAAACAAGGGATGTCCCCCCTGCTCAGTGTATAATACGGAGGCACATGGGTTTCACCCAGTACATTTAGTTTTAAATATCTCCTTTAAATGAATAATCAATAGTCAATTCATACCACATCAGGTCTTTTATAAAACACATCATGTTAGCTTGCTTTCCCAGCTGTAGATCTTGGCCTATCTAATTGGAAGGAGATTGCACATCTGTGACCCATTTGGTTAAATCATTGCAAGACCAAAGGGAGGGTTGTCAGCAATATCTGATGAGAACTGAAAATTCATGCTGAGATGACTTTGCTAGCTTGGAGCCTCTAGCTTCTGGGTTCTGATGCTGACACATCCGAGGTCAGCCCAGTGTGTCAGCCAAGACTCAGGCTGTCCAGTCAGAAGCTAATTGGCATGAGGATACAACGTGCCTGATGCTTAGCTCCTTTTCTTTAAATGTTCTTGAAACCTCTCTAAAGACGCTAAGTTTGATGCTTGCTTACCAGGCTCATGTTGTACAGAAGTCCAGTACCACTCCTGATGCTTAATAGCTGCTAAGGAAAGAGTTTCAATTGCTCATACAACTTTTCTTATGTTCAACACCCAAAGTCTGTTAAGCCTATTGAGCATGTGTGGACATAAAGGAGAGCAAACACATATTGTACTTCTAACATCCTGTTTAAAAGCTGGAGCTTGCCCTTTAACCCCAAGCAAGTCATTTGCCATTTTTGTCTGCAGCTTCCATATCTGTGAAATGAGGAGGTTCCCCCAGGGTCTCCAGAGCCCTAACACTGTGTGACTTCAACCATAGTGGGGGAAAAGGAAAGTTGGCACTCTTCTTTCTGTCATTGTACCTCAGAGTTGTTGGACGTTTATGACAGATTTGGTTTTCTATAAAATGTGCGTAAACTCTGCTTGAGCGGCTAATAGAGAAAGGCTACTCCCAACTGTTGATACCACTCTCTGTAAATGGGCACATATTGTTCTAACAGACACAAAATAAGACAAAAGGAAATCCCACAATTTGTAGTGACATGTTGGGTTGCTGGAACTATCTATAAAATAGACATAATTTTTTTTTAAAAAATTACCTTGCATGTTTCTGTCTGAAAACACATTTATTTTAACATTTATGTGAGCAATCAGTACATAATAAATGGCAAATCAGATATTGTTTTTCAGAACTCTTTAAACATTAACAACTAAAAGTCATAGTTGTAATCCTGAGAGATTTGCACATCCTTTGTTGTATTCCCCATCTCTGCAAAACACTGGGGCACTAGCCACACCTACTGTTCCAGTATTTTCAGATAAGTCAGGAAAGAAGCTGATGTGACCACACTGCATAATTATCAGTTGAATAATGCAAATAAAAACACAAACACATAAACTGTTGGGCTTGAGGAGGTTGAGGTGTCAGGTTCTCCCCGCATCCATCCCTTACTTTCTATCTGATACAGGGCCCTCTGGGCTGGCATACCTCATCCCTTCCCTTAACTTCTCCAGGCAAGGGATGGAGCTGCTGTTCCTCGGCTACCCTTGTTATCTCTCAGCCCTTTGGGCCTTTTGGTTGCTGTACCTTGTTCCACTATCTTCCCTCTCCTTTCTTCTTCCCTTCTCCTGACATGCCTCAGGGTCAAGTCCACTCTGGCTTCTCCTAGATGCCCCTACCTCTGTTCACACTCTCCCACATATATATTACATAGGCCTTCTTCATCATACCTAGGAGCTGTCATGTCCCTTTTCTTTCGATTTTGTTTTTTTTTTTTTCATTTTTAAACACCATCTATTTTAAAGTTATATTTGTAAACAAGAAAAAAAGGAAAGGCCTTGGACAGAGGACATGGCCATTACCTCATCTACTGTCTTTTTATTTAAATATTTTTTTAAAGCAGGCCAAATGATATACTACTTACACACATATTTTTCAAGTTTTCAATATTTATCTTTGACAAAAGAAAAAAATCTCAACTCTTCGGTGAGGTGCCCTTCTGTATGCTGCGAATGTAGTTGTTTTTCTTGGCTGATGAACAATGTTGCTTTGCATATGGCAGGGCAGAATATAGTGAGGTGGGAAATCCAAGCAGAGATACAGAGAGAAAGAAAGCAGAGTCTGAGGGAGATGTCAGCAGCCACCAGAGAAGCAAGATGTGTTAACAAGCCACGAGCCTCATGGTTAAATATAGAATAGTAGAAATGGGTTAATGTAAGTTGTAAAAACTAGTTAATAATTATCCTGAGCTAATAGATCATTCAGTTTGTAATTAATATTAAACCTCAGAGTGGTTATTTGGGAGCTGGCAGGCAAATACACTCTTCTTCACTATTCTACTGCAAATAAAATAGTAATGTACATTTCTGAACATTATTTATCAAAAAGCTCATAGTCCTTTTTTACTGAAAAAGAGAAATTAACATGATCAGAAATTTGTTTGTGAGTGTAAATATGGATAAGACACCTGAAACCTTCAGAAAACTAAAATTAATTGTCAATACAACTTTATTCTAGACTTTTCAAAAGTCATGAGTTAAGGCTGCTTTCACTTCAGAAACTGAGATGGTTCTTTCCAGAAGCAACTTCCTGGTGCCTCTATTTTCTCACACAGATCTGGAGTACAGAAGCTTGTTTTCTCCTCCAGAGAAATTAACTGCAAAATTACATAGCATCTATCCAGAGAACATACAGGGCTTTTTCAAAAGACACTTTGTTAGAGGATCAGTGAGTTCTCTGACATCTTACTGGCTGGTTCCTAAATCTGTTTTTTAATGTTTAGTTTTCTGGGAAAAGATGCATTTCTCAAGGCAGTCAAAACCCTGGGTAATAGCCACCAATCTCTTCCATATGTTAGTTAAAATTATATGCATTTTTCTGGTCTCATGTAGCCCAGGCTATCCTTAAACTCACTATGTAGTTAAGAATGACAATGAACTCCTGATTCTCAGACTTCTTCCTTCCACCTGCTGGGAATTTCAGAATACTATCACAGGATCCTGCACAGCTATGGGTGGACATTCCACCCACCGAGCTGTACCCACCGAGCTCACTAGTTTCAGCTTTTCTTAGTATATCTCAGTACCAAAACAGATGCTGTAAGGAACGAAAAACCATTGTTCTAACCTCAAGTGTTAGTCAGCAACTATTCCATTTCCTCACTTTTGCTGAAGAATGCCTCAGAGCTGTCGCTGGCCTTCAGCTCCATGAGTGATCTGCTGCCACTTTTCAGGCCTTTGTTGTACCACCAGAGGCTTTCCTGGAGACCCTGCTTCAGAGCCTCTTTCAAGCTGGCCCTGCTTCTAATTATCACACCTGAGCTCTGTTTAACAGCGGAGTGTTTACTATGCTACGTACCATGGCTCTGTGCAATAACTTGTGGGGTGTCTGAGGGATAACTCACTTCCTTGACAAGATTATATCTCCACCTCACAATACCTGACGTGTGCCTTAAGGGGGTTTCCACTAATTTTAATAATATTTAAGTCTTTTAGCTCTTTTTGCAGTTAATGTGGAACTTTTCACAGCAGTTCTGGAAGTGAGCCTCTGTCTATGTTTGTATTTGTCTCCGCTGTGTCCTTGTCATCTCCTACCCAGAGCCAGGCACTGCTACTGAAAGTCATGCCCAAGATGGCCCAGCTCCTAGCTCCTTGCTGATTGAAAAGAATTCAATCCAAGTACTGTAATCCAAGTCCTGGGGGAGGGGGAGACAGTCAGAACACTGGAACTTGCTGGACTGTAAGACTAGCCCATTTGGTCACTTCCAACCAGTGAGAGACTATCTCAAAGAATACAATGAATGGCACTTGAAGAGAAACATCCAAGGCCATCCTCCAACATACAGGCTCATATAAATGTATATTTCAGTATACTAACCTGAGCAAAGGTTTGGGCTCACACATAAACTTTAAGCCTATGGACCATCACCACACTTCAGTAAATAGGAATTTCTGATCAGTGAGTGTCTGAAGACACGTATTTCTCTAGAGTGATCTAAGTAATAGCTGGCTGTTCTCTTTTAAGATTTCTCTAGCTCCTCCTCCTTCACTGAAGGATCACTCACTTTAGTCCTTCACTGAAGCCTCATTGTCTACATAGCTTTCTTTTTCTAAAGCCTCCACTGCCATGCCATATTGTTATAGACATTTTAAAAGTCAGATTCTTCTCTGGAGTTCTGACACATATTCTGAGATATAGAGTCTTGTCTCATGAGAACTGAATGCATGGGTAGATGTGTTTCTTCATGAAATAACAGATTATTATTGGACAGGTTACTTACAAGCTGCACTTAATATTTTGCTGCTTTGTGTTCCTCTTGTAAACAGTGTAAAGAGAGGTAAATAGAAAGCTGCATTTCTTTCCTTCACATTTTTAATAGTAATAAAATCAAAGAAGCTTATGTTCAAGTTTTCTCTGACTCTATAACCAGATAACACAGATGAATGCCATGAACAGAAGTCTTTGTTCTCAGAGTTATTCAAGTCAGAGTACAGGATCAACGTGTCTGCACCATGAGCTTCTTCAAAAGTCTCACTCTGGCTTCTAAGGTAACCATGCCTCTCCTTGTTGTTGCAGGAGCCTCTCTCCAATTTTGTCTCTATTTTTCTTTGTTTTAGAAGCAGTGCCTCATGTGTGTATACACACTGGCATTGGATGCACTATGTACCTGAGGTCAACCTGAGCTTCTGATCCTCCTGTCTCTACCTGGAGAGTGCTAATATTCATTCATTATGAGAAAGAGTGTGATAGACAGGAGTGTGCGCTAAGGTTTCTCTGTAATTCACTCATTTCTGTCCTCAAAAGGAAGTGATTTTAATCTCAAAAAGGGAAAACTTAATAGCATTCTGATATACTAGGGTATCCTACTTCAAAATATGAACTTTAGAGAAATACATCACTGACCAGGACATCTCTCATCCTGGTGTCCCTTAGGCTCCCCAAACAGACAGAGGGAAATCTTCACTTGAATCCAAATGAGTCACAATGGTACCCAGTAAATGCATGTGTCAGTTAATTATTCATATTAAATATTTTTTTCTAAATACCCCTGGTTGATTTATTATTTAGTTAACATCTAAAGCAATTCCTTGTTTTGTTCTAGTTCCCTGTAGTTTTCAAAAATCTCCCCATGCCAATTGTGAGTCTGAACTTGGGCTATGCTTACCTAGGTAAGATCTACTATGAACTACAAAGCTTACTTGGACTATTGACCTGACTGGAGTTCAGATGACCATGAGTACAACCTAAGTGTGCTTGTGGAACAAATGAAATTTTCATAAGATATATTCCAGAAATAATTGTCTAAAGCACATTTTGTGTTTTGCCCAATTCTCAAAAATGTGCACATGGTCATTGCTTTAAGGTTGTCGCTTTACCACTCATTTCCAGTTGCACTTCTATTATGTCACTGAGAGATGGGAAGAATCACCAAGGGATTGGTTAGAGAAGGCTAAGGATTTGCTTTTAGTTTGTATTGGAAAAAGCAAATCTTTGAACATGGTTGGCAGTGGGCTGGAACAGATCATGCTGAGTGAAGGATTAGTAGAAATACAGAGATTTTCCAGACATTAGACTACACCAAAATTTCAATTATAAATCTAATTACAACTTTAATTGTTAAACAATCAAGCAGATTACTTTCCAGCATGAAGTGTTTGCTTCCTGCTGACTCATAAACAGGTGCACTGTGCAGGTGAATGCGCTTCTGTAACCACGTGACCTCACCATGCCTCCCTCCCTTTTCATATTTCCTGCTTATGTTTTCTATCACACCCTAGACCACAGACCATGAAAAGCCTGCCATGTAAACTATGTATTTCTCTGTAGTTAGAGCCGGGTGATGACAGGTTTGTGTGCAGGGCTTGCTGACCAGCAATACCAAGGTGGAATTGATTGATTAATAGCTCACCTAACATCTTATTCAAAAATAGATCTTTCAGACTACATTGTTTCTGAGGATGTGAAAATGTGACAGAAATACTAACAGGTCAAAATGTCTAGGGTAAGGATCCCTGTATAGGTTTATTTGGATTTCTGTTTCCTAAAACTCATAATAAATGTTCTTGGCAATTTTATCAAGTCACAAACTATAGCAAACACTAAGAGTGGGAGAGATGAAAGAGTAGAGATGTCTGTAGGGGCACTTACTCGATCAGCAGCAAGCTTGGTATAAATCCTCAGATGGGGATGTGCATGGGTCTGTATCCGAGGATGGGGGTGTGCATAGTTAGCGTATGTCAACAGATGGGGTGTGCATGGTCAGTGTGGATGATCAGATGTGGGTGTGCATGGTGGGTGTGTATGATCAGATGTGGGTGTGTATGATCAGATGTGGGTGTGCATGGTGGGTGTGTATGATCAGATGTGGGTGTGAGTGGTAGGTGTGTATGATCAGATGTGGGTGTGCATGGTGGGTGTGTATGATCAGATGTGAGTGTGCATGGTGGGTGTGTATGATCAGATGTGGGTGTGCATGGTCGGTGTGTATGATCAGATGTGGGTGTGCATGGTCGGTGTGTATGATCAGATGGGGGTGTGCATGGTCAGTGTGTATGATCTGATGGGGTGTGCATGGTCATTTTATATCCTCAGATTGCATGTTCATGGTCAGCGTATATTCTCAGATGGGGCTGTGCATGGTCGGTATGTACCATCAGATGGGACTGTGCATGGTCGGTGTTATCATCAGAAGGGATGTGCATGGTCAGTGTATCATCAGATGTGATGGCAAACCACTAACTTTTAAATATGCAGGTGATATCAGTTCCCAGGGATAGAAAGACCATTCCTTGACTCTTTCTAGCAGACAACACTAGTAACACATGAGAAACAACTATCAAAATGTAGCTTTTGACTTATTGCAAAAAATGGTCACGTTCATGCTTCTGAGCACCAGCTGCTTGTCTCTCAAAACTGAATCCTGTAAATTTCCAAGGATGATTTAATCTTCCAGTTCTCAATGAAAATTTTAAAGTGAGCGGTAATTAATAGTCAAAACAAAAGTAGAGCACACTTTCTCACCCAGGACAGACTTTCAGAAGAAGCTGTGTTGAGTTGAAATTTACAGCACTAGCAGTTTGAAGCAATGCAGCCACCCTTTAAAACCACATCACACGATTTATTTTAACATATTTAAAATGCAAAAACTCTTCTGAAAATTCTGGAAATGGAAAATGTTTACTTTAGAAGCACTCAGCTATGTTTCAGTTCAACAGTAAGCCATAAGAGGATTCAGGAAGCGTGCCTAAACATGTGGTTCATACTGTATGCTTTATAAATGCAGTTTTCCAATAATGCCAGTGATTAAAAAATTAAGAGATTAACAACCACCGGCTATGAAGACTGTGGAGAAACAGGCTCTGGACAGCCTGAAACAGACACTTCCACACAATGTGGTAATTATAGCCATACATTTCACACATCCAGGGTAAAAACACTTCCCCTACCCATGTAAATCCTGTGCCATAGCTACATTGGCTGCCAAGTGTTTGAAATGTGGCTCGGATGACTATGTTTTAAAATTCATTTAATTTTAATTGATTTAATGTAAAATAAAGAGACAGACATAGCTTGTGGCTAAGAAATTGGACAACACAGGCCTGTCCTTTCATTGCCAAGGATAAGGTCAGTCATGTTTCTGTGGTACACACAATGGTATTCTGTTTGGATGCACCATTCTATTGCCTCATCCTCTCAAGGGAGCATTTGGTCAACTGCAGTGAATGTCAGCCGCAGCCACCCGGGCTTCGTGGGCTCACTGCGGTGAATGATGAATGTCAGCTGCAGCCACTCTATCCTCGTGGGCTCACTGCAGTGAATGTCAGCCGCAGCCACCCCATCCTTGAGGGCTCTCAGTCCTTCAGATTGTCAGGTGTTGTTTTCTGTAGGCTTAGCAGCTACACCTGTATCTACTGATATTTCACCTATTTTCTGTGCCCCAGGGAGCTTCACAGTCAGCACTTGCCTGCTCAGGCCGAGGCCTGGTGGGACTTGAGTTCCTGCAGGCGCTGCCACTGCCACTGCCATCAAATATATTTTTTAACTAAGTCTCTATCATTCTGTTTGCCAATAAAGACTCAGGAGTCAGATGGTGGGGGGAAAACCTGCTAGCTCAGAAAGGTCAAAAAACAAACAGCTGAGCTTCCTTTTTGCCCAAAGACCCAGTATGAGGGTGTCTTTCCAGCTATTCTAAATCAAAAGGGCAGTGAAATTCTAAATCCCTACCTACTCCCTCCTATGAGTCTCTCTATCCATACTCCTGAGCCCTCCATACTCCGTGTACCCAATTCCTATCAACTAGTTGCTGCTCCACCCCTTGATGCAAAGTTGATGTTATTAACACAGTCTCACAATGTGACCAAATAGCCCACAATAGTCAAGGTTTTCCTAAACAACAACAATAACAACAACAAAAGCCTGCTACTAGTGCCAGTCCTTCATATAAAGGTTTACCACAGTGACACATGCAGGGATAACAATGAACATTGAATCACAGGGCCCATTAGTAGACATGTGCTTATGGTTGCTCTGGCCAACAAAATCCATACAAAAAAGTAACCAAGTGCCTGTGGTTAAAGAACAAAACTCACATTTAAGAGTGTTTAAAAGACACCAAGAGAACAAGGCCCTCTAAAGAAACAAAGCAGCAAAGATCACAAGAACTCACAGAGACTGAAGCAGCACACACAGGATCAGCACAGCTATGTGCTGTGTCTGCTGCATGTATATTATAGTTTTCAGTTTAGTGTTTTTACAGGACTCCTGAGTCACTGAACAAATGGGTCTCTGACTCTTGTACCTTCTCTTGAGCTCTTTTCCTTCTGTTGGGTTGCCTTGTCCAACTCGCATGTGATTTATTTATTTATTTTGTTTTGTTTGATTTTACTGTATCTGATTTGGGTAGCATTGTTGTTACCTCTTTGAAACGAGAAGCAGAAAGGAAGTGGATCTGGAGGGAAGGATGGGGAGGAAGAACTGGAGGAGAAGAGGGAAGGGAGACTGTAATCAGGATATATTATATGAGAAAATCTATTTTCAATGAGAGGGGAAAGTATTTTTTAAAAGAAAAGAAAAAAGGAGGGAAAGAAAGATGAAATATACTCTTATGTGTTATAGAAATTATAAATTCTTTGTACTACAGATTACCCACAGGCTTTATACTGTTATGAATTTTTAAGTATAAAACAAAATTATGGTGTAGGACATCTTTTTCTGATGACTGCTAATAAAACTGTTCTTTCTGAATGATTTTTCCATTCCAGGGAAGAAAGAATTCAAGTTGAAACTATGAAGTTCTTGTTTCAGAAGTGAGTTTGGGCCATTGGGAGAATTTGCTGTGGATCATCCACCTCTGCCTACTTGGGGTAATTTCTCTGCTACTGGAATTCTCATTGGAAGAATATCTTACTTTTGTCTTTTGTGAATTTGAATTATAAAAGAAGAGGCTATGCCTAATCCCCTCACCCAAACCCTTGGTCATTAAAGAAATTATTGACTGACCTGGTGTGATAAAAGAGTCACTCCTTGACAGAGGAAAACCATTTCAAAGACAAGTCATGCCAGAGGCTGGGGTAATGTTGACAAGGGGGTGACCATGGAGAGTGGAAAAGAAATTTTGGATGTTTGGTTTTTAAAGGAAGCCAATGGCTAATGATGTTTTAGTAATTCTTTACGAAACCTTTTAAAGATGGGTGGTGGTGGCGCACGCCTTTAATCCCAGCATTCTGGAGGCAGAGTCAGTCAGATCTCTGTGAGTTTGAAGCCGACCTGGTCTACAGAGCAAGTTCCAGGACAGGCTCCAAAGCTACATAGAAACCCTGTCTTGAAAAACAAAAAGAAAAAAGAAAAAGAGAAAACTTTTAAAAATAAGATAGAGGCATCTTTTATACAGTTCAAATATAAAAAGAAGAAAGTTCATAAAATTGGACAAATGACAGGTTTTGAATAGATTCCTCTAAAACCACAACCAAGCCAAAACAAAACAAAAACCCAAAACAAAAAGGTAGACAAATGTCTGTGGTTAAAAAATAAAACTCACATTTTAAAACTAATTTATTTTAATTTTAGAGGTGTATGAGTGACTTCCCTGCAATTATGTATGTGTACTACATCCATTTCTGATGCCTAGAGAACAGTAGAGAACATCAGACTCCCTAGAACTTGAGTAGCAGATAGTCGTGAGCCACTGTGTTACTGTGTTGATGCTGGGACCGAAATCCAGGTCTGCTGCAAGAGTGTCCAGTGCTTTTAACCACTGAGTTATATATTAGCCTTCCAAATTCACTTTTTTCTGTGTTTTTTTTCTTAACATTCTTTGGCTGATAAATGTTCTATTTATTTCTTGTAATAAAATGCCTTTTTTTTTTTTTTTTTGTCTTTCCAGACAAGGCTTCTCTGTGTAACAGTTCTGGCTGCCCTGGAACTCACTGAGATCAGTCTCCATCTGCTTCTGCTCCTAAGCGCTAACATTAAAGGTGTTCACCACTGCCATTTGTAGAAATATGTGTGTGTCAGACACACACACAAACACACACACACACAGAGAGAGAGAGAGAGAAGGAGGGAGGAAGGCAGGCAGGCAGGCAGGGAGGGAGGGAGGGAGAAGTGGAGAGGAGATTCTTTTTAGTTTGGGTGTCATATTGGCATATGTGGTGTGGTTTGATATGAAATCCCATTCACGCGGGTGGGGTTGTTTGGTGAGAATGCTGGAGAAGAGGAGGCTGACTGGCAAAAGAAGCACACTAAACATGGACTTCCCAGGTTCTGGCACAGCTTATGTGAGGAGCCTTGCCACGAGCTCCTGCCGACACTAATGGGGCAGCCCTAGAGATGCCTCCCCACCATGACAGACTGAACTGTGTGGTACCTGTGAGTGAACATGTCCTTCCTTTCCATTCTCAGCTGGCTTGTCACAGCACTGCTGACACTCTGACTCCATGTGGATGTAGAAGGCTTCCCAAAGCCCCACTGGGATTGATATTTCATCTTTAAATTACCCTCAGAAGAGCTCAGTGGTGAACTAAATCCCAGATTTTTCTGCATTGAATTCAAATTTTTGTTTGCTAATAACTCAGACTTTTATATATATCATATGATAGATACAAAATATTGTTAGAAGAGTAGCTCTAGGTTAGAAATTAGACAATTTGTGACTTAGAGTTATTATTATGTTAATTAGGTAACTTTTAATATAGATCAGTTTACCGATTAGGAATGTGGAACTAGTAAAATTTATTATGTTTATGAGACTATTAAAGGGGCTGGAAAAACTTTAGCTGTTATGACTGTTTACTCCTCTTCCAGAAGGGTTTGGGTTTTCAGACCCACTTCAGGATCTCAAAGCTGATGGTAGCTCCAGCTTCAGGAGATGCCACAGCTCTGACCTCTGAAGGTGCCTGTGTGGAGTGTATGTAGCTCCCCCACATTACATATAATTTAAAGTAATATTATATATGTGCACTAAAAAGAGACCACTGGGGATAAAAATAAAATTAGCATGAAGTTTAAGAAGTACCACTTAAATAGTTTATTTTGTCTACTGTGTAGAAATATATTTGAACAACTAGTTTTAAAGAATAGACTCTGTGAATATGTATGCAGGTGTCCAAGGAGGCAAGACAAGGATGCTGAAGTCCCAAAAAATGGGGCTTCAGGTGGCTGCAAGCCCCCAGAGGTGGGTGGAAACCTAACTCAGCTCCTTTAGAAGAATACCAGCTGCTCATAAATGCTGACCCTTCTCTCAGTAGAGGTTTTATCACCCTGAGAACTCACCATAGATTTCTATGGAAACGTTGGCTCTTAAGCAAAACAAACGACTCTATCAGTCTAGTACTTGTTCAAAATAAAGCACTCCCAGTACAGCAATGAAGAGCACTCTGAGTGACAGATACACCAAGCAGCACACAGGTTTTAAGAACAATAACCACTCAAAGGCATTTTTTGTAAGCTGCACACTTAGATATTTTAGCAATAAATAAAATGCTTCTTATGTAGGTCCATATAAACTTATGCTCATAAATTATTTTTCAAAACAAAATTTTGTTTCCAAAGTAATGTTTGAACTTAAATAATATGTAGTTTTAAGATTTATTGAATTAAACTTGCAGAAAAAAATGATGCCTAACCATCATTCTCCTTAAAGTAATTTTTTTTTTTTTTGGTTTTTTCGAGACAGGGTTTCTCTGTAGTTTTGGAGCCTGTCCTGGAACTAGCTCTTGTAGACCAGGCTGGTCTCGAACTCACAGAGATCCGCCTGCCTCTGCCTCCCGAGTGCTGGGATTAAAGGCGTGCGCCACCACCGCCCAGCCTCCTTAAAGTAACTCTAAGAAAGGAGTTTGATAATATTTCATATAGCTAGGAAGACTTCGGGGCATGAACCACCAGGCACTGACAGCGAAGTGGTGAGAATGCAGACGCTTTCTGCGCTTTTCCAGCCAGGTGACAATGCATCCATGCTCTGAGCATCTAACCCTTTGCTTTGACAACTAGGCAGGTATGCATATTTTCTGGTATTATAGTCAGGGAATAGCTCAACATTGTCTCGGGTTATTTAGCACCAACTCAGGTCACTCTTTAGACATTTGTCCAAGTAACTGAACCAAGGACATCTGCTGAAGCCTTGTCACACTCAGTGACCATCTTAGTCTTTGCAAAGCTCTGGCTGGCAAGAGTGGCACCGAACAGACAGTGCATAAAAACACAGACCCACTGACTTGGAACTCTGGGAATATTAAATAAACTGTATCCTGTTTCACATTTCAGTTGAGTCAAACCACTGAAAGACCTTCCTCGAGAATTTAAAACACAGGGGAAAAGGAGAAAAGGGTGTCACAAGCACAGAGGGGCAGAGGTAAGAGCTTCAAGCAAGATTGAGTTCTGAAAATACAGTTTATGAATATTCAATACTAAATCGTGATGGAGGAAACAGCTTGAATTTCAATAAACTAGTAGTCAAAAAGTTTGATATACTGTTATTTGAAAGCAACAATAAAATTAAATTAAAGATTTAAATTCAGAAGACAAATTAGTAAAATAAATGCGAGCGTAGAAAATGTTTCTGACTCCAGGAACTATGACAGATAGAAATTTCAGACAGCTTAATACTTTGAGAGAGGAAAACGTTTATTTACTGTGATTTAATAAACAAATGGGTTCTGCTTCTTACTTTTCTGGTATGTGTGCATCCCATTACTTTCTATTTTGTTTTTGTTTGCTTGGCTTGAAATAGCTAGTAAGTGATGGTAGTTACTGTGAATATCAACTAGAAACCAAACACAGCAAAGGCAAGCCCATGGGCTTATTTCATTCCTACAAAGTTATGAGGAAAAAATAATAAAATAAAACTTTAATGTTCTGTAAACTCTTTAAATTTGATAAAATTCTATTTTCTGGGTGTTGGCATTGGTTTTGTAGTTGCTGCTTTTATTTATTTCATTTTAATACGAGGTCACAAAGTGCAGCCCAGGTGGGCCTCAAACTAACTTTACTGCTACAGATAACTGAATTTTTGAGCATCTGCCCCAGTCTCCCAACTCCTGGCAGTATAGGCATGTGCCACCATGCACAGCTCAAAGGAATTAGCACAATAGACTACAGTACTCATTAGTAAATAAAAATTAAACTGTTGGTGTCAATCACAATGTATTTTGAGTGACATAAGATGTTTGAGAAGTTTCACCACACACCTAAAGGAAAAGGCTGCACATTCTGTGAAAAGCACATCAGGAAAATGTGCTTTCATTTTGTTTAAAGCAACAATCATTAGATTACAGTTAAAGATAAACTCAGGGACAAACACCACCCAAGGCATCTCTCATGTTGTGGGAAGAAGCTGTTTACCTAGCAGCATTGACTTTGTACTGGTAGCCTGCTGAGAGCAAGAATTGGGCTGCAAATCCACGATGCCCTGTTAGAATCTTGACTGATATAGAGAGAGCAAATATGAAAGGCTCAGATGCTGAGGGAACAGTAGCAAGAGGTCACAAAGTTCAGAGCATTGGCCCCACTGGTCCAATTTGGATGTGGCAGATGAAGCACGATAAAGCTTTTCTAGTCCAGTGCTTCTCAAACTTGAACTGCTTCAGAATCACCAGCAGTGTGATTGAATACAGATGTAGGGCTCCTCCTTTAGAGTTCCCATTTAAGTCAGACTTGGAATTCAAGGTTTTCCATTTCCTTGAAACCACCTTGTGAGAGAGACACTGGAGTAGCATAATCTTTTCACTGCCAAGAAAATAAAGTTCAGCGAAATGACCATGCTGCCTTTGTTGAAGTGATGACTCCAAGACATTCTTTGCTAAATCATACGGGAACATGCAGGTTAGAAACTATTTCTCCCTGCTCTGATGTAATACTACTTAGGAACAGCTTGGCTGGGCAATGAGGCTTGGGAAGTAGCAATTCCTTATATGGATCCCTGTGTCTCACTAAAGCAATTCATTTGAAATTTTTGGAGGAATACTTTCACAGTCTTGACTTAAAAATCACCCACTTGAAGCCATGTAAAAAGTGCAGTTGACATCGCAGCAGAATGTGGTCTATTTTGTAGGGGCTGTGGAGTATGGTGTATATCCGGAGGTCACAGGACAATATGTGGTATCAACTCTCATCTCCACAAAGGGGATTCTGAGAACTGGAATCAGAGGACAGAATCCTGTAGCAAGCTCCTTTACCCTGTATGCTATCTTCCTGGATCAGAATTTTTGAGGGGATGAAAATGTTCTTAGATAAATATCTACTGGATCACATTAATGTCTCAATCATCATTTGATTTTATTCAAAGTTTTTGGAAAATAATTGAATTGGGTAAAGGTATTAAGGAATGTGCAGACCAAACAGGAGTAGTAGAGCAGGAGCTATTGGTAAAGCTAAGGAGGTGACAGAGTAGTCACTGGACTATTCAATTTAATTTGCATACATGATAAATAAAACCACCAGAAAATAATTTCAAGAATTCTTGCTGTTCTATCCTTCTTCTTTGGAGCTTAATCACCCTGAAATTATACAGAATTCCTAATCATTGAAAAATGGTGTGTGTCATTGCATACATTATTGAAATGGCAACCTATCATAGATTTCTAGAAATGCTTTATTCCAACAGATTGGTAGTATATACTTTTGAATAGATAAAGTATTCACTTAAAAAAACTATGGAGCACTAAGAATTGTACTTTTACTATCTATTGATTAAATTAGATAGCATACACTTACAAATCATGCCTATATGAGGCTTACAAGAACAAGCTTACCAAGACTAGGGTACCCAGGTGTAGAAGGGTCTCCTCCTGGATTTAGCGTCACCATAAAGGTCTCAGAGCTAAGATCTTCAGACTTTGGTACATCACAAGGATCAGTGTAGAGAAGAGCACCTCCAAACCCAGCCTTTTCCAGTAAGGAAATCTAAATGAGGAGAGAAATATTTGAAAGCATTGTACACATTGGATGTTCACAAGTCACTTCTTCCTTATTGTGGGCAAATAATTCACAGTTCTTTCAATGGTCATTTTAATTCTTTAATTTTTCAAAAGTCATTTTAATTCTCTGTTTTTCAAAATTTGAGCTGTGTGGTATTATTCTACTTTGATTTTTGTCATTTCTATAAATACTACATCCTAAAGCAACTTTTGGTAGTTTGAATGAAATTGGCCCCCAAAAAACTCATAGTGAGTGGTGTTACTAGGAATAATTTTGGAGTTGGCATTACCTTGTTGGAGGAAGTGAGTCACTATGGAGACAGGCTTTGTGGTCTCATATATGCTCAAGCCACACCTAGTGTCTCTATTCACTTCCTGATTCCTGTGGCCCAAGATGTTTTAACTCTTAGCTCCTTCTCAAGCACCATGTCTACCTGTGTGCCGCCATGCTCCCTATCATGATGATAGTGGACTGAACCTCTGAAACTGTAAGCTGTCACCTCAGTTAAATGTTGTCCTTTATAAAAGTTGATGTGGTCATGGTGTCTCTTCCCCGAAATAGAAACTCTAATAGAAATAGTTTTATAGTCACACATCACCAAAAACTTTCAGAGCAGATGCTCAAGACAGTGATCTAGAGGGAAGAACTGAAGAAAGAGTGTGGAGTGACATAGACTGCTGAGTATCTTTCCCTAGATTGCTCAGCTACCTTTCTTAAAAAGCCCAGACCCACCTACCCAAGGATGGTAATGCCTACATTGGGTTTGGCCCTCCTTGACTGATTATCAGGTAAGAAAATGCCTCAATGATATGCCCATAGGCCAATCTTACAAAGACAATTTTTAAATTGATATTCAAGTAAGTCTAGGTTTGTGTCAAGTCAACAAAAACTTACTATATTTGTTACCATTAGCACATAAAGGAGCATGGGTAGTACATGGATGACTTTTTTGTTTTATTATTTTAAATATGGCATGTTCTGCTTATTCTTTAGAATAACATGCATACAATGCATTTGAATTATTCCCCCATTTCTTCCAAATCATTCTTGATTTCCTGCAAAGTCCCATTCTAACTTCATGTCCTCATTTTTGTTTGTTTTGTTTTGATTTAATTTTTAATCACTTACTGAATTAAATTAGTGCTGTGCATACTTGAGCTTAGTCTCAGGTCAGCAACCACAGCTGCCCTGAGTTCACAATGCAGTGGTTCTGACGTATGTAGAAGATATTCTTACACCCAATTCCTCCTTGTCCATCAGTTCTTATACTCTTTCTATGATGTTTTCTGAGGCTTAGGGACAGGGTGTGACATAAATGTCCCTTGTTTAAAAAGTAAATCCTACCAATGGTCTTGATTACTCGCTCTCTACCTCCTAGGGAACATTTCTATATTGTTCATATCTGATTTCTTCCTCTGCTACAGACTTTCTCATTCTCTCTCTTCTTTATTAGTCCAAGAATTGCTACTTTTGCTAGTCTAACAGAGGATTCCCCTCCACACAGACTTCTGCTTTTGTTGAATGCTATTCTGTCTATTCTTTTGTCCTTCTCCAGAGCAGAAAGTGCCCAGTATGATGAGGTTACATCTTCCAGAAGAAAGCCTGTCCTACCAACTTAAAGTGAAAAACCACTTCTCAGGCTATTTGGAAATTAACTGCCTCAGTAAACCTTCTAAGAACCTCCTTGATATTATTCAGATTGTGTGCTCAGTCCCATCTGGGAAAGTGGGCTGTAAAAAAATTCCAAACAAACTCAGGAGACATCTGCTTGTGAAGAACCCTTCTCTGTCTGCCTCTGATGGGAAGCATTTGACAATGGCCCCAGGTTACCTCCTTCAAGATGCCTGATGGAAAGATGTATTCATTTTGAAAAGTGCACACGTATAGTTTCAACAGGATAATGATCTTGATATTTTCCAATGTTCTAATTTTTTGTTTGCTTAACCAATTTATGTTCATTATGCAACTTAGTGTGAATTAGTATGATATGAATAACAATAAACATGATTTGCTGCTTCTATTTGTTTTCCATCAGAGATAAAAGTAATTAGAGGCCATTAAGTCAATAAACAGTGCAAGATTAATATCCAGATTGAGTGTATATTTTTACTACCGATCCAGAGATTTGACTTAATACTCATAGTTTACTTTCCAATTACTGCTCATATAGTTTACTGAAGTGTGCAATGGACTAAGGACAGTCACTGTGATCTTGACTGGACCCTGCTTTGAGGGTCGGATCAAGCTTCTCCATACCACAGTTCATGATACATATCATGGCATACTAGTAAGCAATCAAGAGTATTGACTAAACCTGCAACTACTCAGAATCAGAACCAGGGGAATGAGGTGGTATACCCCTTCTTCTACCCCATTTATCATCTGTTGGAGCAAGTGAAGGGGCACATCCTGAAGATCCAAAACTGGAAGATCTTCACAACATAAAGCAATAACAGGAAATGCAAGAGATACCACAATGGGGGCCCAATATCAATGGCATAGCAAAAACCAGAGGCTACAAACCACACCAATGACTCTTTGCAATGAATATTTGCAAGATATATGGAATAAATGATGTACTGTGTGACTTACTGTGTTACAATGCAGTTTCCATGATGAGATATTTCTTTTTAATTTAATTTAATTTTATTTTATTTGGGAGTGAGTGGTTGCAAGGGCAGGGGTGGCTCTTAAGGGACAGGGAGATGAGTAGGACTGAGATGCATGATGTGAAAGACAGAAAGAATCAATAAAAAACGTTTAGAAAATAACAAAAAGCAAGGTTTCATTCGCTAAGTTAAACCTATCCCACTTCAGTGAGTCTGCTCAGAATTATGTGAGGTTGTGACCACAGTCAGCCAGTAGGACTCATTCACTGAGCATTATCTACATGCCAGGCAAAGTCACGGACAGCAGCAGAACTCCAATGCCACAGAATGCTCATTGCATCACTCTAGTATCCCTTACTTTTAGCTGCCACACCTGAGAGAGCATGGAAAGGAATTCTAGACAAACAAAAAATCACAGTTTAGCCATATTTTCTTTTCTCTCTTGGTGGGCTCTGTTCCCTGCCAGTGAACAGGGAGGCTGAGGCAGATGAATCTCTGTGAGTTCAAGGCCAGCCTGGTCTACAAGAGCTAGTTTCAGGACAGACTCCAAAGCTACAGAGAAACCCTGTCTCAAAAACAAAACAAAACAAAAAGAGAGAGGTCTTTCCGATTCAGCATTAGCAGCAAAAAAACTGCTCAGCAGCGGCTTCCTGGTTCGCCAGCACAAATGGCCGTGACTCTTTCGGCAGGTCCCACTACTGAGCCCTTGAAATGGGGTTTGTGGACCTAAGTCTTGTATGCCTGCTCCAGGTTTGGAGGAAAGCACCTGAGACCATGCTTGCAGCTCAGTGCCCCTGCACCCAGTAGGGCAGGTGGTGGGATTGGGTCTGCAAGGAATGCACAAGCAAGAGAACATGGCGCATTCCTGCCATGATACACAGAGATATGTCCAGGCCATGCTGTATGGTGCATGTCAGATTTAGCTTTTACTCAGATAAAAAGGAAGTGACGTTTAAAATGAGCAGAACTCTTGACGCTGACTGCTAATATGTTTATTTGGTTTGGGTGGTATTTCTATATCTCAATTTGTTGGTTTTTCTTTTTTTAACATTCACTTAAATCATTTTTTTACCAATTTGTACATTCCTATAGTAATTCCTATCCTAGAATCAAGGATCAATTTACAAACAGAAAGCCTAACCTTGAGCTTATCCTTGGTGACATACTTATTCATCTAAATATTAAGGCATGGTGTTATACCTGTTATGTAGCCAGGGTGGCCCTGAATTTCTAATGCCTCTGCCACCACCTCCCAAATGCTAGTATATACTATTGTGTCTGGCCATTTTGTTCTTTCTTAAAATTGATTTAATTTACAAAAACAAAATAAAAAGACCTCAGTAAAGTTCTCATATGAAGCAAACATCAGGGAGAAATAGAGGTGTGTAAGAAATAGTAGTCATTTCTGCTCTGTAGACTTAAGGGTACTGGTGGGAAATGGCCCTTCATTGAAAAAAAGGTACACTTTTTGCTGAGTTTGGAGCTTTAGTTGGTCTTTTTAAACCATATTTCAAATGACCCAATGAACAGTGAAAGCCAGTACACAGAGCAAGCACTCACTGGCTGTACAAAGTAGCTTTGCATTGTTCTCTGGACTTCTTCAGCCAATGGTAAAACAATACTGTCGATGGGTTTATAACAGAAACTATTAAAGATCTGTGAAGCTAAAAAAAAAAAAAAAGGGGTTTATATGCTTCACGGTGCTAACCAGAGTTGAGGTGGGGAGGATGGCTCCTACTCAACAGTCCCAGAGCTGATGGTGAATTACCTCCACCGTATTGAAAGCCCAAGAGAGGCAGAGCCAACCTCTGTGACCAAGTTGCTTACCATTTTAAAAGTGCTCTGGGAAGAAAATTATTACAGATATGCAATGAAGGCAGATTCAGAAAAAAAAGATCTTTAAATGGGTCACAGAGTTGAATAAATATATACAGGTTTGGGAGAGAGAATAAAAATAATATAGACAGTTATAAAAAGAAGGAAATCATTAAAAAAAAAACAAAATCTTTAAGATTCCACAGTATAGAAGTCATAGATTAAAGAAATAAAGAAAAATAAGATATGTAAACATGAAAAATATACAGAGCATCTGGATTATGTATACTATTGTGTTTCCTTTAAATTTTTTGACTTTGAATGACCTAAGTACAGAGAGATTTTTGATTCTGGGGGCTGCTAAGCCAAAGCAATATATATATTTTAAAAAGTATTTTGACTTTAAAATTTGGGTCTAAGGATATGTTGCTCTGGAAAAGAGGTTCTACTTTTATTTTCACAGAGGATGAGAACCTGTGCATTCCTTCCAGACCAATGTGGTTTAAATGATTAAGACATGCTTGAAAGGTTGCTATGATCCCCAAAATTAGTTCATCCAATAAAACTCAGGAAGCAATTTGGAGAGAACTATGCCCAAATTCTCAAATATTGTTTATGAATGTTTGTTTACATTTAAAGGGGAATATGCTACAGAGATGGATACTTTGCATTGGTTTGGATGTTGGTCTGTTGATACAAATTTAAGGTCAATTTTGTTATATGTCTATTTCTGTTCTTGATTAAGGTATTATGTTTGTGCATCTCATTTAAAATGTAGTATATAATTAAAAAATACAGATTAATAGATAGTCATAGTCAAGCCTGTAGTCATGTTAGCTAGGTTTTATAGATAGATCGAGATATATTTCAGTTAGATAGGTAATCTTCAAACCTTTCAAAGACCTACAGAATATGACATTTAAAATGTTTTAAGAATTTAGGACTTTTCATGACAATGAGACAACTCTGCTCCTGGAAACAACAATTACTTCAAGAGGAAGATGGGTATCAAAGAGGCTCCTCATGGAGATTTTTAGTCATTTGGGCAAGAAACTGTTCCTGCCTGGACTGCTTGATGGTATGCTGTATGAACTATACATTCAGGACCCACAGAAAAATGACTTGCCTAAAGGTGAGACAGTTCTTCAGGGTTCCTGCTTCATTAAAGAATCTACAAGACATTCTGGAGAACACAAAAGAAAGAAACTGATGGATTTTGTCATTACAAGGCAGAAAAGATCTTCAAATTTCCTGCTTAATGGCAAAAGTCTGCTAGAAACTATAGGCCTGTAGACTGAAGATGGTTCCCCCAATGTTACAGAAGAACTTTGGGTGACTGTCCAGGCAGGGAGATGTCTCTCTCAATTCTAAAGTTCTAAAGTTTTGTAAGTTGCTTACAATGTACTTCCTATTAACTTAAATAATATTATATCATTCTGGAGTCTTTGATGAAGTTAAAGATTAGATGTTTATAGTTTTCCTTAGTAATAATAAAAGATAAAATAGATATAAATTTTATAACTGTAATTCTTGCTTAATACCTGTTTTTTATATGTAATTTTACTATGTTAGAATTAAAACCTTCCTTTTAATTTAGATAGAAAAGGGAAAATGGTGTGGGAAGTCCGTGTGCATATGTGTTGCTATTATTGGTTAATGAATAAATCTGTTTCACTAGTCCTGTAGCAGAATAGAGCTAGGCAGGAAAACTAAACTGAATACTGGGAGAAAGAAGGCAGAGTCAATGGAATGCCATGTAGCCACCTCAGGAGATGGATGCACCAGAACCTTCCTGGTACCACATAAGACTTGTGGTAAAATATAAAATATTGAAAATGGGTTAATTTAAGAAATAAGAATTAGCCAGAAATATGATTAAGTTATTGGCCAAATGGTATTGCAATTAATATAGTTTCTGTGTGGTTATTTTATGTCTGAGCCACTGGGAAACAAGTGAGGGGCCTCTGCCTACACATCTATCTATCTATCTATCTATCTATCTATCTGTCTGTCTGTTTGTCTGTCTGTCTGTCTGTCTGTCTGTCTGTCTATCCATCTGACAATATGTTTTTCATGAAAATAGAAATAATAAAACCAACTTTCTTTTTACATAGTATATCCTTTGGTTTAACACAAAGAGCCCATTTTACTAGACAGTTCTAAATATTTCGACTTGTGACCTTCATTTTGAAGAGACAACAAAAGTTCATCTACTTCAAAGTTCTTGCCTGTCTTTCACAGTATCTTCTTATGATTGCTGTTCCTGATACAGAAGTCAGACTAGTCACTAAGGAATTCCTTAGGTGTCCTGAGACACATTCAAGTTTTTATACCAGATATCTTAGCTACTTTTCATATTTTTGTGATTAATAATTCCAATGAAAGCTAATTAAGAAGAAGGGCTTATTTTCATTCACAATTTAAAGGTCATAGCCTACCATGGGTTGGAAGTAACAAATAAGGAGAAGCAGAGATCTGTTCATATGGCATCAAAAATCAAGATGCACACAGTGATGTGTGCACATTTGGCTCATTTTCTCATTGTTACACAGAAGAGATCATAACACAGGGAATGGTTCCACTTGCAGTATGCTTGTCCTTCCAACTTAATTATCTGAATCTGAGTAATCTTTCATAGGAATGCTCTGAGTTCTGTCAGTTAATTTTAACTCTTATCAAGTTTATACTTGAGAGTAACCATCTACCAAGATGAGTTATGCTTTTTAAAACTAAGTTATATCTTCACTGCTGCATTCATGTTACCACATTACAGAAACCCACATTTTAAGGTATGTGCTGTTTCAGTAATATTTTAGTTAATTAAATTTTAACTAATAATTAAATTAATATTTTAATTAATGATACTTATTAACTAATGAATGACTGACTGAATGAATGTTTCATGCACATCCATAGTGTATATATTGAAATTATCCTACAGACATGTTATTTTGTTCTGTTGTTTACACAATAGGCCTGAGAAGCTAATAAAACATATTTTGTTGTGGAATTTACAGATAATGTTACAGTGTGACTATAAGTATTAAACCAGATTATTTTTAAATTTTAGGAATAAAAACATTTTATTTAATGTGTTACATTCTCTCTTTATTATTCTATAAAATAAAAATTAAAAATAGTTTTATTTTGATTTGATTTACATTTTGCTCTTGAAATGTAGAGACAGACTGGAGGTAATTTGCCTAGAAGGCTTTGACATAAGTGATTTTTGTCTTCCTGACAAAGTCTTGTACATCAATGTATTGGCCATTTCAAGGTTGCTGATCCTATACATCATATTACAGACCACATTTATACATTTCTTGTTGTGCTCAGTATACAATCAATTGCCAAGTATTCAAATGCCAATTGACAGCACCAGTTCATAGTCAGATAATGGGTTATTAGAAATGTCTCACAAGACTTTAAGTTTCCCAGGAATTATGCTGTTGAGAATAGTAGTCAATATAGATCTCCATTCATTGCTGTGTACAGGTAGAATCTGGACATTGAAGAAGTATATAATTTTAGATACCCAGGGAAAAGTCAGACAATGAATTCAAATGAATGGATACAAGAAAAGGAACCTATATTGGTTTCTGTTATTTCTTATACTTCTTTTCCCTCTTTCAACTGAGTATCTTTTATTGTCTAGTTGTTATTTTTTTTATATAACTCACTACTCTAATGTCTAGTAATAAAGTGTCCATTGAATCCAGCAGCTGAGTTCAGCCATCCTCCTGAATTGTCAACTCATGCTTTCAGATTGAAATATGCTAGCCTTGTACTTTTGATTTGCCTTGCACAAACAAGGAATTTTCAGAATTCCAGTGTCATTTTAAGTGTCAAAGGATGATGGTTCTGTTTTTCATCCTTCAACACCGTTAGAGCCTTAGTACTACCACAGTTTTTTGAGGTCTCATATGGGAAACATGGGCATAATATAGAAAGGCTATAGTCCAATAGATAGCTCTTATGAGCTGAGTAGGGTTCCCTCCAAACTCATACGTTGAAATCCCCACACTCAGCACACGTTAAAATGCATCAATTATTAAAGGTAGAACTTTGAGCAATGTCATTAATATTCACACAAGTCAAATGAGTGGACCCTAGTCCCAAAGTATTAGCTTCCTTACAAAGTAGAAGGAGCAGGAGAGATTAAATTTGTTAGAAAAGTATTTGCTGCATAGTTCTGAGGATCCAGTCTCCTCAACCCAATTGAAAAAGCTGTGTGTGGTTGCATATAGCATATGTTTATAATCCCAGTGTTAGGGGTGTGGGTGCGTTCATTGGCCAGCACTTAGTTCACCAGGAGAGCCTTAGGCCCTGTACATACCTTCCTCAAAATACCGAAAGGAGCACACTCCAGGAATAACATGTTATTGTTCCTTGCCTCAATAGGTACACACTCCTACCTGGATAACAACCCACACACATACACAAACACACACAGAGAAATACATGCAAAGGCACATGAACACATGCATACAGAGTGCACAGATTCACATGCAAGCACAACTGTACATAAATGCACATACCATACACACATACATACACACATCCCAATCATCATAAGATAGGGACAGTGGAAACACTTGAGAACACAGGGAAATGGGAGCCAACTAAAATCTAAGAAGAAAAAGTGCAGAAAAATTCAAAAAACATGTCAATACGTTAGTAAGCAAATTAATTATAAAACTAATTTCTATTCTTTACATAACCTAAGCTGTAGCACGTTGTTACAGCAACCCAAGGAGAGGAGAACAGACCCACGTAAAGAGGTATCAGGTAAGCGCAGACAAAGATTCAAGAAACAGGTGTATCACTATCTTCTGAGTCAGGTTAATAAATCATCATGGGTTTATTTCACATCTACTGTGGGCCAGGTGCTGACTTTAAGTCTTTTACTGATTCATAATCAGATCACTTGATATTAGTCACTTGAATTCTCATTATAGCTGCTAAAACCCTGACTATTGAAGTTTTCACAAAAGGACCAAAGCTACCATGTGGTAATGTTCAGGACTAAACAGGAGTTTCCCCAATTCAATCTGGGCATTTTTCTACTGCAGTACATCTTTGTTTTCTAGTTTTACATCATCTTGATATAGCTAGAGTCATTTGGGAAGAGAGAGTCTCAATTGAGAAAATACGCGCACTTGATTTGCCTATGAGAAAGCTTTTAGGGCATTTTCTTGATTGATAACTGAAATGGATATGCCTAGCTAACTGTGGGTGGTTATAGGCATAGACATTTGGTCCTGTGTTCTAGAAGAAAGAAGACTGAGCAGGTCATGAAAAACAAGCCAGTAAGTAGCACTCTTCTAGGGTCTCTGTATCAGATCCTGACTCTAGGTTTCGGCCTTAAGTTCCTGCCTTGACTTCCCTACAACTATAAAATGTAATAAAACCTTTCTTCTACAAGTTGATTGTGGTCTTGTTAGCACAGCCTTAGACAAAATACCAGCTAAGACAATGCTTTTGTTTCAGTAATATAGGCATCATTTAAACAGACATTGACTAGAGGATACATTTATAAAACACCAATGATTCCTGTTGTGTCCTGTTTTATAAAATCTGGTCAGTTTATTTGAACAATCTAAACAAGCATGCAATTCTCAAAGTACTGACAGTCTTATTAGAAATGTTCTTTTGTGGGGATTAATAAATGTTAAAAGAATATACCCAAATATTTTGTAATCTGACCATAGTATTTTAAACCATGAATCTGACCTGGGTACAGTGGTGCATGTTTGTAATATCAGTCAGTATTTGGTGGTGGAGACAGAAGGACACCCTCAATAACACAGCAAAAACTCAGCATGGATTACATGAGACCTTGTCTCCAAAGAATAAATAATGGATGTGCTGGTGCATGCCTTTAATCACAGCACTCAGGAGCCAGAAGCAGAAGAACTCTGTAAGTCTGAGGTCAACATGGTCTACACAGAGAATTCTAAACCAGCAAGGGCTATGTAGTGAATTCCTGTCTCAAACAAAACAAAACACGAAACAAAACAAGAAAACACTGAATAATAAACTAGTGTATAATATAAATAAAATACTATAAGTCTTATATAAATTTTTATACATGCAAATTAAATAGTGCTTAGTAGATGAAAACTAAAAAAGTGTTATAAATAACATAAGTCATTTTGTAAATAGCTGCCTTTACCTGAAGAACTGATGGCTCACATTTTATTACAGAAATTCCTGTGATTGTCCTTCCTGCAGGCAGCCATGCATTTGGGCTTTACTTGTGTATTGTATCGAAAAGATGACACTAAATAGGTCTGTAGAGCCTTAATTGCTTTGTTATGTTTCCGAAATAAACTCGCTTTTTTGTTATCTAGAAAAAGACTATTATGTAAGACAATTTCCTGCAATCAGACAGAGTGCACCCGAGGATGATCACACCATTCTTCTTAGAAATCACTCTACATCTTAAGTTGTGATTTCAAATTGCTGTACGTGATGCATAAAGACTTATTTCAACAATCCCAGTGACATTAACAAGAAGTGACTTCTCTTCTTTCCTGGAGAAACCTTCAAGTCATTGGAAAGTTAATATTACTGCAAAGGTTGAAACAAAATTTTTCAGTTTGTATCATCACAGTTGAAGAAAAGGGGAAAAGAAGGAAAGAATAACGATCAGGATGAAGGAAAGGGGGCAAGGAGGCATCCCTAGGTATTATCCCATTAAAAAGATTCTTGCATTCTAGCTTCATTTTAACCTGGGAAACTCTATCACAAAAGTGAAGCAAACATGGCATAAAGATAACCAGGTCAAGACCACTCTGCTATTAGTAACAGATTTCAGACTGAAGAAATTTTCCCTAAAATTTACTCCTTGTGCTTTTCCCTTTCAATACACACATTGCTGCTAGATAATTAGAAAGTAATAATATGACCTTAAATTTTATTATTTAAATATAAGAACATGTTTTGACATCTTTTGCAGCATTTGATGCATGGATAAAGTCCATTTAAAAATAGACATTACTTTCAGTCATCATTATTAAAGAGCTCAATGCAGTAATAAAGCTAAGGGCACTTGCCTGTCACCATTCATTCCTCAGAGCCGGTGCTGTGAGGGAGGACACATTAGCAGCTGCATGTAGTTTTCCTCCATCTCTAGACATGGTACGGTTTGTAAGTGATGCAAAGCATGTTCAGAAGAGACAGAAAGGAGCATTGCTGCTTTACATAGAGAGATTGCATCATAAGCTAATCACTTAATTTAGTGGCATCTGTCTTTAGTGCTTAGGTTTGTGCGTGGGAGAGAGGATGGGACCAGAAATAGGAGACTGGAGCTAATCTTGTAAATTGGCATGGTGGTGTACACCTGAGATTATATAATTTTCTGACTCAATAAAAAAATAAGAGAAAAATTACGTCATTTACATTTCTTAAATGTATACTTTAAAGACAGGAGGAATGGGAGAATTTCAGGGGCTGTAACTAATGAACACCTCCCTTCTGTATTTACCTTCCCCACTTCCTAATGAGATCACCTGTATCCTGCTGTTTTCTCTCCATATTGTTCCCTACCATCCTGGGAATGGTACCATTTTGCTTGTCCTGGGAATGGTACCATTTTGCTTGTCCTGGGAATGGTACCATTTTGCTTGTCTTGTTTCTGCAGTTATGTGGGGATACATAGTCATATGTGAGGACTTGAAGCTATAAGCCTAAATGTAAGATAAAAATCAGTGTCTGGATACATTTACTGATATAAATAATCATCTGAATATCTTTGATGCATATGGGAGTGAAATATTCAATATTTTCTTTTATTTTGCTTACAAAAAACTTTTCTGTAACTGAAATACTAAAGAGAACTCTCAATATTCTTATATGGAAAGGAACTTCCTTGTTGCCATATGGTCTTTCTCTTCTTGCTTTTATCATTATAGATCTTATGAAGATAAAGGACATGATATCTGCCTAACAGTCACACATAATAACTAACAAAGTCAAAGGGAGTCAAATGGCTGAAGAATTTTACACTCTATAAAATTCTACCTGAAATGTAAATTTTATTTTTTCTATCTTGTTAGTTATTTTAGTGGTGATAAATAAATAAAGAAGAGGAAAAGAGATATGCAGTTAATGGAGATACATTTTTTGCAATTAATCATAGAGAAGTCTATGCCAGGAAAGGAAAAGAAAATTCTTGTTATGAGATAAGTTGTCTAGAGATAAAAGTGACAAAATTATGTGGTAATATTTCTGAAAGTCAGTGGTCACAGGGAGTTGATTTTCCACCATGAACCACACCTACCAGGCCATGTCTTCTTCTCAGTCCATGTGAAATCAGAAATCAGAACCACTAGTCCCAAGGTCTTCCAAACTATGTGAATATTTTTTGAAACCATATTAAATAAAAAATCTAACAATTCTACTTACACCATCAGTTAATATCTTTAAAACTAGTGTAATTATTTCTCATGTTTCTCCTTCCAATCAGTCAAATACTATTTTAATCACATTTTTTTTCCTCCACTTTTAAAGCATAGTTTACCACAAATATTTTATCTTCTCTTAATATTAGTTCATTCAATTGTATAGGATGGGGAAGATGTGAACAGTTAAAGGATACTATTGTTTCTGGACATTCTGTAATTTTTTACAGGTTTCAAATTCCAAGTGAAATTCATGTTAGGAAATGAATCAGAGCTCAAAGAGTCTCCACATTCCACTTTCTGCTTTGCTAGTTAGAAAGATCAACAGTCGCTGAGAAAAGTCAGAGACTGTGCTCCCTGTCTCTGCTGTTTGCAGATCACCCCTCATTGCCTTTGCCATTCTATCTGACTGGGACTGGCAAGCAAGCAAGCAGGACATTCTTCCTGAGTATTAGTGTTAGCTTTGCCACTTTCCTAGCCCAAAAGAGCTTTTAACCGCGAGAGCAAGCCAAATTCCCTTCACCGTGAAGGGATCAGTCATCTCCATGATGTTTTTCTCGTTCAAATAGTAAATGTTACTTTAAGAGTTAAGGGAGAAAAAGTCTATTTGACCTTAATTTTCCATCACAAGTGTTCAGGGACACAATCTTAATTATTATTTCGATAGACTGTTCTAGAAACTGAGACATCTACCACAAGCCTGTTATCCCTACCATTTCTCTGGTTCCAGATCTATATTGAGATAGAACTTTAGATAGAGAACACAGTCACATTAGTGCCTAGGTGCACAGAAGTGGAAAAATTATCCCATAGATACATGCTCAATAGCATTTTCTAAAGAAAAGTTGAACCAACGAGAACCAGCTAAGAAATGCTGACAAGTATGAAACAGAGCAAATGCTTTTGTGATTCAGTTCTTTCCTGGTGACTAAACCAGAATGGAAAATATTAATAGGTCCTCCTTCTGTGAAAAGAGAATAATGTTTTAAGTAGAAATATCTATCCCACAGGAATACATATAAATGCATTAAAATGAGAATATTTTACAAAAATAATGGCTCGGAGATCATATCTCTTATTCCTATGCATTTGTAGACACTGTAAATTATCATCATCATGTACATCAAATCTGAATAAGAATTATATTGATTTTTGTTTTAATTAAATAAGGGCAACTCAGGTTGTGATGCTAGACTCATTTGAAATTGAAAGTCATTTGTTATATAAGTGTAGTGTATGTAAACGGGAACTTCTGAAACAGAAGACTGTGAGATGTTTAAATATGAACTACACTGTTCATTCTCTCCACTGTTTCAGAAACTTAACAAATTAAGTGGGTACTTTATTGCTAGATCTTGATTAGCAGGGCTAAGAAATTCACAATGTTCAGTTCCAATTAGAAAATGAAATTGAATTGCAGTTCCCTGGAAACAAGGGTTGATCAGATTCAATAAGCTTTACTTAATTTAAGAAAAAAATAATTGAATTGTTCATAAACAAAGACAAAATACATAAGCTGTTAAAGAAATACATCCTTTCAAACTTTTCATAACTTATATGTGTTCAAATGTTGACTGTTGGTTATAAATTTCATGTATGTTTCAAGGTTATCAAACAGTGTCCTACAGATAAAACAGGGAGGACAGAGTTGACACACATAAAAACTCACAGAGACGGTGTCAGCACACACAGGGCCTGGACAGGTTTGTGTCCCATGGTACCCCAGTGCTGAGAGGAGGAAGTAGATACAGGTTCCAATGCTTAACCAAGAATCTATCTGCACATGACAGCCACTTGTAAACCACACGGTAGCTGTCTCCAGCAGCTTCTCATATGCTGGGGAATATTAACATACTTAAGAACAGGCTGCATGTGCAGGGTAGATGGCCGACACAACACTAATTTAATTCCAATTTCATAGAATATTTTGTCCCTAGTTCCTTTGGGCCTTATTTATATTACTGATACTTTTGCTAATATATTATAGTTTCCAATTTGTGTTTTATGGGTTTTTGTGATTCTTCTGTTTCTTTCTTTAAATTCTTGTTTACTCAGCTTATTTGTTTTTTAATTTGCCAATTTTCTAAAGGGAGAGAAGGAAGTGTGGAGTTAGATGGGTGACTAGCTGGGGAAGATATTAGTGGGGTTGGGGGAAAGGAAATATGATCCCAAAATAATTTATGAAAAATTCCAATAAAATATCCCAACAAAATTGAAAATATGATACCCCAGATACTTTTATTACTAATAATTTCTGTATGTATTCAACCTATATGTACCATACCAACCTGATCGTTCTGTAAATTTTAATAGAGATTTTAAAAGACAAGGAAGGCATGAATTTGAAAGGAAACAAGAGTGTGTATAGGAGGGAAGGAAGGTAGGGAAAGAAGAAATGATGTAATTATAGTATAATTTCCAAACTAAAAGAAATAATTTTTTAAAGTAGAACTATTCTTAATAATATTTTACTTTTAAATTGAATTTGCAGTTTAAATAATTGACTTGCATCATTTCATTTTCACAACTATTTTGGGAGATTTGGAAAATATTCTCTTTTTTTCTTAAACTTTGCTTTTATATCAGTTCAGATTCCTAGCAAGGGCTTCCAATACTCAGACTGAATGAGCATCAATATAACAGAGCAATATATAATTACCATCCAGTGTCGAATGATAGCTAGTTGCTGGTGCCTTTCACCTCTTCAAAAGGAGGATTATTTGTACAGTAGAATTTTCTCATTCACAGTGTTGGGGTTTACATTAATAGTCATCAACCTTGCCAAAATTCTGTATTTAATAAGTACCTTTTCCTCTTTAATTGTTTACCTATTTTCATCACACCGATAGATAAAAATCATAGATAATTGAGTATACCTTAGCATTCATATTCATATGCAGTGAAATAGAAACGTGTAGTAGGGAAATTGGAATACACCACACTTCAAGAATACAAAACAGAAAAGCCAGCTTCATGGAATCTGTGGCAGAGTATTAAATATTTTTCTTATATACTGTGCTAATGCATACACAGTAGTGTCATTACTTTGAACTGATACAACCTCAGAGTAAATACATGTTATTGTTCTTCATTTTACTTGAACTCTAAAATGGTCCAATAAATCACCTGGTGGTAGATTAAAGAAAATGAAAATTTAACCAAGATGAAAATAACAAATTACTTAGGTATTAAGACATAAGTTATTCTGCTATAGCATGTTTTTCCATATTAAAAATACCTGCTCATTCACATTCTAAAACTGTTTTCGTGGTTAAGTACAGGTGATGTGGCATGATCTAATTTAAATAAATCAAAAATGAAAGTACACAATATACAATTGAGAGATAGAGTCTGAGCTTCCCCGAGAGTCAGCAGTTCAGAAAGGAAATAGGAAAGCTGCAGTGAGAAATAGGGAGTTCCAGAAGAGACTCTAAAGATTTGAGCAACCTGAAAGACTGAAATACTCAATTATTTTAAGTTTGAAGTTAGATAGAACTGACATAAGAACACAAAGTTGAAAATGGATAAGTTCTCTTTAAAATTTTGTTGTATTGTTACTTCAAAATCTAAAAAAAATTACAAATACTTTTACATGTTTCTCAATTGAATGTTATCATATACATGCATGGTAATTCTCAGCTGAATGTTATGATACTTGTGCATAGCAATCTTCACCCTCCAATAAGCTGTATCCAAGATCCAGCAATCTGACAACAAAGGTGGGGGGTGAAAACGTTTGCATAGAAATATCACATCTCAGAGTATAGCAAGCTTTTATTTCCATCTACCCATGGATCCTCAAGGTTCTGATAAGAGGAAGTATAATAAAACCTAAGTCCAAGAAGAAACTGTAAAATTCATCAGATATGGGTATATATATATATATATATATATATATATATATATATATATGAAATAAATACTGTAGGTGGGACATTTACAGTAGACTCAGCTAGTTTGTAATTGAAACACTATTAGCTATTTAAATACAGCCTTGGTACAGGACAAGAGCTAGTCAGAGGCATGGTTTAATTCATTGGAAGATGACAAAGCACAGAAACTTGATCTTTGATATACAGAAATCAATAAGAAATAAAAAGAAAAATTTTTTATTTTTAAATATGAAAAATTATTAAGAACTCAAAGTTATAATATACCTAATTCTTTAGAAATTTGTTTACTGTCCCATGGTATATACTACTACAATATTCAAAATATTGAAATTTGGTCTGCATGACATCACAGGATTTAAAAGTAAGAAATGAGAGGTAATTAATTATACTTAAGGTGGATGGTGAATAAAAATGAATCAAAGAAGACATTTCTGTTCTGCTTCCATAAGACTTAATTGTAAATAATATAAATTTGGATAAATAATATAAATATATGTATATGAGAGGTGATAAAAATAAAGATGATAAATAGATTGTGATAATTAGGTAGGCAGACAGACATAAAAACAGACAAGCATACAAATAAGCGGATGGATACAGAAAAGATATAATGAAAATCCACTTACCACTAATTCAACTGTTGTTCAATAAACACTTACGTGGAACAAAAAATATTCTCAGAACTGGGAAGTAAAAATTATCAATTAACATGCAATTATTTCTAGCCAGTGACTAAGAGAAATAATAAATAGATTCAAGTCTTCAAACTCCATCATGTGTGGTAATGTCAGATTTTTACAAATAATAAATTAATGCTCTTTTAAAGTGAAAAGGGTATACATAACTTCTCTGAAAACTAATGGACATAAATTTGCATTATTAGTAAAGTGTCAAAGATAAAAATACAACAAAATAAAGTCTATGAATGAATATGTTTCTGTCAATTATCAGTATGAAGTCCCCAGACTGCAGTGAGGTAACTAACACAATAAAGTACAGCATTGATGGGAAATATAGATGACCAATGGATAGTGAGTAATATCATTGTAATGTTATGTGGTAAAATGTACAAAAGTTGGCAAAATTAGAGATAACATGATAAAGTGTCCTACCCAACAAACGCATAAAGACAGTTCTGCAGCAGAAATCATCTTTTCTGAGGTTTTAGTAACTGGTTTACAAATGTTATGCTTTGAAGTAGCTCATGAACGGTTCCTAGAACGGGCATTTGTTTCCAGGAAAAATTCATATTCTTTATTAGTATTTTACTCTGGTGAATTCAGCTGGTTACTTGTTTAGCAGATCATGATAAAAACAGATTGAAGTTCCATGTTGAAAGCGTCCTTGTTTACTGACTTTTTTCTGTAAGCCATTCCTTTAAAACAATAAGTGAGCATTTTCTTAGAAAGGCTCAAATATGAATGGATTAGACTTTGAGGGCATACTGGCTTTGTCGTAACTCCTTGTTCTGTGGAATGTTTCACACACAAAAAAAAGCTATAGGGGTATTCATTAAACCCTAGAAGGAAGATTGGGCACTGTTTCTCATGTAAATTAAATGCAGCTGATCAGCCAGGCTGACAGCTGGACCATGCAGTTGTATTAATGGCATGAAAGCATGAATGAGGATAAGTGCTTGATGTGGAGTGATTAAACAGTATACTGCATCCAAACCCAAAGTCTTTGAGACCGCTTAGGAAGCTTGCATCAGAACCACCTTTGCTGAAGCCTGTGTTTAAACTCTCTTAGGATGTCTACAATTAATATAGAAGTACTCAAAGAACTTTTTCTGACTTCTGAACAATAGAGCTTGTGTTTGTGGAATTGTTCCATCCACTATTGAATGTGAAACCCCACCTTCTGAACATTTCATTTAATATCTAAAACATAAAATAACTATATGAGGAATGAAAGTTTTCTACATGCTTCCAATGAGGTACTGGTTGTAGAACATTGTCATATACTTGCAGTTAGAGACTTATCTTTGCATGAGTCTGAGAGATTTCATAGTATAAGGAAAGCAGACATAAAGATTTGATCACAGTTCAGATGAGCAAATAAGGAAAAAATTTCTCAAAAGAAAAAAAGAGACCAAAGGAGTTTTCCTGTGGTAACTGAATCTAGAGTAAGTCTGAAACCTTTTATTCCATAGGGAAGTGTGTTCAGCAGAACACATAACCCTGCATGGATATAGCAGAAAAAGTATCATGATTTGGCGTGAGAGTTATCAGTTGAACTTTGAATGATAATAAATGGTAGGGAATGACAAAGGTTAATATTAGACAGGTCATAGATCCAAAATATAGAAATCTTTATGTTGCCTTTAGGAATATTATTTGTCTCAAATGTATTTCTTCATCATATAAAAATGTGTGTTAAATAGAAATAAGTTTTCTATTGAAAAGTGGAGGTACTGTAATTCATTATAATCTATTATAATATGTGTGTACATGGTTATGTGTGTGAATGAGTGTGTGCAAGTGAGTGTATCCATGTGTGTGCCTATCCATGTGGTTAGAGGTTGAGATGGCTGTCATTGTTTCTCAATCTCTGCCTTATTTTTTGATATAGTCTCTTTACTAAACTGTAGTTCATCAAGTGACCAGAGTGGGCTCCAGTGAGCTCCAGGGATTCACTTGATTCTGCCCGTACATAGCATTTTATATGGGGGTTGGGAATCTGGAATCTGTTCTTCATTGCACAGAAACTACTCTACTAAACCATTTATTATATACCACTAGGTATAAATAAAAGAATGAGCTCAAAGTTTCTAAATATTAAGTAATGGTAAAGAGATAGAAATTAGTTTTACCTCAACAGTATACTACCGTGTAGATACAGCAACACAGAACACTGTTAGGGGCTTACTGGATATTATCCACATGCAAATTGTTTGGTCACTATCTGACTGAAGACTGTAGTCACAATGTGAATTAGCCTTTTGCTTTTGTCCCATGCCTTCCCCATCTAGGTGACCCATATCCACAAGAACAATAAGCTAAAATGAACCCTCCATCTTTTAAGTTACACCTTATCAGGTGTTCGTTAGGTCAATGGAGACATCACTAAATTATACACCATACTGAATAAATGATTATCTATGGATTAAAATGAATAAATATTATTAATCAAATATTCTAAAACATTTCTAGAGATTTGTTGGCTATGTACCTGATATTTAGCATGGAAGCCTCATTGCCAGTGTGTGTTTTCAGATACACTCTGACAGCAGGGCAGAGTATGCGTCAATCCAGGAAAAGCAGGGGCAGGGAAAGTTGTACTGCAGAAGCAATAATAGCATAGAAGATTAAAGGCATGTTAAAAGTTGCAAGCTTTGCGATTTTCTGAATGAGAACATTGAGGGAGAATCAAGGGTAGTCTATTGATTTGTAACTGGTGTAAAGAGGTGTGTTGCTCTGCTGCTCCCAGAGACAAATGGATACAGAAGAGGAAAGGGAGCCAGAATAGCAATGAGCTGTGTTAGCCTGCCTCTAATGGCTCAGCAGAGCTGTCCAGAACTCTTGGGTCTGAACTGTGATGGGAAACATCATTTGACTGACTTTGTTATAAAGTCAATACAAGCCTCTTGTTTGATGCTCGCCTTAAACATTGATGGACTGCACATAATCTATTCCTTTCTCCAAAAGCTCTTATTTCAATGCTGGATTCTGAAAATACAGCTTAAATTGACATTGACTGATGCAGTTAACTTGGTACTAGATATTCACATGTTCATGTGTTCTTTGTAGAAGCACCATGAGCAAAGCTCTTTTACTAAACATCCCAATAGTGAAAAAGATTTTAATAAGTAAAATTATATTGCACAATGTCTCAAGCAAATTTAAGATAAGAAAAACAGGTTTCAAATGCTTAAAGACAGAAAAAATGAAGTTGAAAGTCAGAGGTAAACAAGCAATCTGCCGTATCTCCTTTTCTTGAAATACGCTGCTGCTTGCTGCATCTTCTCCTTTAGTGGCTTTGTCCTAGGTCTGGAGGGAACTTTCACAGTACACTATTCTCATATCCTTTCCCAAATTTCTGGATAGATTTTCATGTCCGTGAATTCTTTTCTTCTTGCGTAGTAGCTGCTACAAATTCCCTGATCAGTGCATTTGCACTCAGCTGTAAGAGGTACTCTGCCTGTCATAAACAGCTTCTGCACTAGAATATCTTCATGACCTTCTTTCATCTCATGGTGTGGAGAGCAAATATCTACAAATTTCCGGTCTCAAATTAAGCTTTCAGATTTAAGGAAATACATTTCCTTAAATTAAGATAATTATGGCATAGGAATTGGACAACAATAACAAAACGCCACCAATTGGGTTGCTTATAAACCACAGAAATTCCGTTATCACAATCTGGAATCTGGGAAGTTCAGGAAAAAGTGCTAGTACTTAGTGTCTCAGGAGGGACATGTTTCTGATGTACTGGAGGCACCTTGAATTCCAGTCTAATATCATATGGAGGACGAGAACTTCGACATATGAGAATGTTTTATGTGAGTTATTTTGCATGTGTGGAGAGTGATTCAAATGTACACAGCATTATAAGTATTTTCTTCCTTCCTTCCCTTTCCTTCCTTTATTTCTTTACTTTTTTCTCCTTCATTTTTACTCTCTGTACATAGCCCTGACTGTGCTAGAACTCATTTTCTAAACTAGGCTGACCTAGAATTTACAGACATCTGCCTCCTTGGTGGTAGGATTAAAGATGTGCACTACTATGCCCACCTATAACAAGTATTTATCAAAAGCATACTTTCTTCTGGAAATTTAATATGGGCTCAGGGAAGGAAAGTTTAGAAACACTTTTTTCTGTATAATTTGTTACACTATAATTTGTAAGGAACAACCAATTTTTTAAAGTTTTCTTTTAAATTATTGGTTTTTAAAACTGAAAATGTAAGTAATTATATTTTCTCTGAGCCACTTTTCTCACTCCAGTTCCTCCCACATCATCACATTGTTTCCTTTCAAATTCATGGCTTCTTTTTCTTTTATATTTTTAAACACACACACACACACACACACACAGGAGAGGGGGAAAGGGAGAAGGGAGGAAAGGAGGGAGGGAAGGAGGGAGAGAGAGAGAGAGAACTTGCTCAGTTTATTTAGTATTATTTGTGTGTATATGAATTCAGAAACTGTTTTCTACATTATGTCCAGGGCATTTGTTATTTAAAGTATATTACATTGTTTAAATATCTTAAATTTTGCAGTAATTTGTGTTACACAGTTAAGAAGCTGTGGCTAAAGTTTGGAGCTATTGGTCAGCAAAAGCCAACCAATCAGTCAACCTGACCTTGGGCCCAGAGAGTTGGCTCAATGGGTAAAGACACTTGTGATAACCCTGACAACCTCAGTTCAATCCTTGGGACCCAAGAAAGGCAAGGAGTGAGGCAATTCTCACAAGTTGTCCTCTGACTTTAGCACACATCCATCTCCAGTGGATCACAGGACATCTTAGACACTGTGAGTACCAGACCCACATGAACACATACGCACACGTGCACGCTTGCACATATGCAGGCAAGCAGTCAGGCAGGCAGACAGATAGATGATAGAAAGATAGATGTAGATAGATAGATAAATAGATAGATAGATAGATGATAGATAGATAGATAGATAGATAGATAGATAGATAGATAGATAGATAGATAGATAGATAGATAATAGATAGATATTTAGATATAACAAAAAAGAAACCCTAAATTTAATTTCATGTTGACCCAATGTCCATTATTAAGATTTGCCTCTGCAATCCCCCTATTCTGGGGGTGGAGATTATTTACGTAAAATGGGCTAGGATCTTGAAAATACTGCTTTTTTTGCTGGCTTGAAAATGGCCACAACTACAACAAAGTGCTTTCTGTTTTTTTCACCTTCTAGCCCTTACACTCAGCTTGTATTTTATTGATCAATTAACAATTGTTGAAAGAATGAGTGAATCAGATCTTCCAAAATGAATCTGGCAAACATCATATTCCACTGAGTGTAAAAAAAATGATCTCAGTCTGAACTCACAATTATATGACTGAACATACATGTATAGAGGTGCAATTTTTAATCTGTCAGTGGTGCAGAGTAGCAATAGGTTATCTATAAAATGTTATCTATAGGGTGAACCAAAGAGTTGAAGATTTCATAGATAGAGTGTAGCAAGATTTTTTATAATGATAGTTCAAAAACACTAGTCGCCCCGGAAACCACCTTGGAAGTTTCCATCTTTCAAAGTGTATATATATTTTAAGACTGCCACAAAGATAAATGTAAGAGTTCCTGACCTATAGCTATAAATCAGGATCATCCTGGAAGACTTTGGTCAGAGGTTCTATGGCACATTCTCTTTTATTAAGTCTAAAAATGCCATGTAAGAGGTTGAGAGATGGCTCGGTGGTTACGAGCACTCATTGCCCTTCTGAATCATCTCTGAATCATCAGCCTGTTAAGCCCTCTATTCTGACTGAACATTTTGTTTTTCATAGTTGATAATTTAAAGTAGTGTGTAGATTTGATGCTGATGGAAAACAATAATCTTTAAGAAATTACTTGCAAGGATAATATAAAAAGTATATTGAATAATGCAGTGAAGATAATTTAAGAGTTGTATCTTCCTGTGTTTGTCAGTAAATGACTCTGTATTAAGACATATTAGAAGACATGTATAAGCAATAAATATTCTCAACTTTTTTTTTGTCTATTCATAGATACTGCTTCACTATGTACCCCTGGCTAGCCCAAACTCATTAAGTACACAAGTTTGGCCCTGAAGTCAGAGACTCTCTTGCCTCTGCCTGCTGAATGCTGGGACTAAAGTTGTTGGAACTGTGCCAGACATCCCCAATTGCAGATTTGGAATCCTTTTCCCACACTCTACCATTTCACGCACGTCCTTACATTAAGGATGTGTGCACCAGGTAATCCAACATGTTTCAAGGCCCCTTCTGTCTCTCCATGAGTTCCCACGTGTCACTCATATAACACAAGTTACAATAAAATATTTTTGTTTTTGATATTCTGTACATGACATGCTACTTTGTAAAACATTTAAGCACTGTTCTGTTTTAATTATTAACAGCTTAATAACATATGTAACCTGAGGCATAATTAGGTACATAATACTTTGAATAAATTAATCAGCCAATTAAAAATTTTACATTCACTTACAAAATTAAACATGTGATTAATTAGTTGCTAAAGTTTATCTTTAAGCAAATCAATACTGTCACATAAAGCTAATTTTCATTTTTATTGAAATATACAAATTAGCAATAAAACATTGCGATAGAAAAGTCTAATTTAGATCATATTGATTACTGCTGGAATATGACTTCATTTGCAAGAAATTACAGGAAATAGTCAAAGATACATTAAAAATTAGTCAACCAAGCAACTTAGCATTTGAATTAGCTGTTGCTTTTGGATCCAGATGAATTCATGGTGATCATTTCCAACTTAATTACTGGTTTACAGACACTCACACTGGGAACTAAGATAAAGAGCATCCATCAGTCTACAGGAAACCATCTCCAGAGAAATGGTAGGACATCTAGCTGGACTTACATATACCTGCTTGTATGTTGATTCATGTACAAAAGTATAATAGCAACATTGTCCAAAATTTATAATTTAATTGTTCCCAAATAAATTATGGCTTTATGAAAGCAGTTTAAGGACTTTTACATTCAAATTGAAAGTAAAATTTCCCCCATGAGTAGAACAGTGTAACATGAAAATCCCAACAGAGGTACTACGATTGATTATCTTTTCTTATCTTTCATTATAATGGTGTCTGCAAAACCTTCCTGCATATTATAAGTTTGATAGAGATGCAATTTTTAAGTGGTAAAATTCATCAGTTTTTATGAGTACATATCAATCCGTTGAAACATACTGTGTCTTCTGTGAAGATGAGGACCATTTCTGTCTCTCTGCTTCTGTATGCCTCTTCCCTGACGAGCCCCTGGTTCCAGTGAAGTCACTGTTCATCTGCAGGTCTCCCCTGAAAGCACTGATGACTATGTTCTAAGAGAGACTACATAGTAAGTGCACTTTCTAGGTCTATAGCCTGGGCTGCAGGTGATTTCAGATTTATCCTCTTTCTTCTGTTGTCAAGCACACTGGTAACTTGGTCCTTTTACAAGAGGAATAACATTCCATTTTTTTATTCTTTTTTAATTAAAATTTCTGCCTCCTCCCCGTTTCTCATTTCCCTCCCGCTCCTCCCACCCATTGCCCCCTCCCCCCACTCCTCTCCCCCTCTCCCCATTCCTCTCCCCCTCTCCCCACTCCATTCCCCCTCCCTCTCGATACTGAAGAGTAGTCCAAATTCCCTGCCCTGCGGGAAGTCCAAGGTCCTCCCACTTCTATCTAGGTCCAGGAAGGTGAGCATCCAAACAGGCTAGGCTCCCACAAAGCCAGTTCATGTATTAGGACCGAAACCTAGTGCCATTGTCCTTGGCTTCTCATCAGCCTTCATTGTCCGCCATGTTCAGAGAGTCTGGTTTCATCCCATGCTTACTCAGTCCCAGTCCAGCTGGCCTTGGTGGGCTCCCAATAGATCAGTTCCACTGTCACAGTGGGTGGGTGCAATCTGGATAGGGGAAGTAGACAAGATTGCCGGGCAAAAACTGGGAACTTGCGGGTGAGGTGGCATGGGGCTAAGGGGAAATGGGGTGAGAAACGTGAGAAGGGGAGGATGGGGGAAGCTTGGGGGAATGGGATGGTTGGGATATAGGAAGGATGGATACGGGAGCAGAGAAATATATATCCTAATTAAGGGAGCCATCTTAGGGTTGGCAAGAGACTTGACTCTAGAGGGGCTCGCAGGTGTCCAGGGAGATGTCCCCAGCTAGTACCTTGGGCAACTGAGGAGAGGGAACCTGAAAGGACCCTATCCTATACTGATGAATATCTTGCATATCACCTTAGAACCTTCATCTGGAGATGGATCGAGATAGAGACAGAGACCCAATTTGGAGCAACGGACTGAGCTCTTAAGGTCCAAATGAGGAGCAGAAGGAGGGAGAACATGAACAAGGAAGTCATAACATTCCATTTTATCAAGAGCTATGTTTAATCACTTACATACTGATTTGTGGGTTGGGACCAGTTTTGGGTTTTCATATAAAAGTTCTAACATATGTTCATGATCTATTTTCTATTGATTTTTATTGAGGTCTACATTTTTCTCTGTTCTTCTATCCACCCTTCCACTCCCCTTACACCCTCCCCAAAGGTTTCAGTGCTCCCAAATTACTCAGGAGATTTTGTCTTTTTCTACTTCCCATGTATATTAGATCTATATATGCCTCTCTTAGGGTCCTCATTGTTGTCTAATTTCTCTGGGTCTGTGATTTGTGGGCTGGTTTTCCTTGCTTTATGTTTAAAAAACACTTATGAGTGAGGACATGTGATAATTGTCTTTCTGTGTCTGGGTTACCTCACTCAACATGATGTTTTCTAGCTCCATCCATTTACCTGAAAATTCATGATGTTGTTATTTTTTTTCTGCTGTGTAGTACCCCATTGTATAAATGTACCACATTTTCCTTATCCATTCTTTGGTCGAGGGGCATTTAGGTTATTTCCAGGTTCTGGCTATGAACAAACAATGCTGATATGAACATGGTTGAGCATATGTCCTTGTGTCATGATTGAGAATCCTTTGCATAAATACCCAAAAGTGTTATTACTGGGTCTCAAGGAAGGTTGTTTCCTAATTTTCTGAAAAATCGCCACACTGACATCCAAAGGGGCTGTACCAGGTTGCATTCCCACCAGCAATGCAGAAGTGTTCCCTTTATCCCACAACCTCTCCAGCATAAGTTGTCATCAGTGTTTTTGATCTTGGCCATTCTCATAGGTGTAAGATGGAATCTCAGAGTTGTTTTGATTTGCATTTCTCTGATGACTAAGGATGTTGAACATTTCCTTAAAGTGTCTTTCAGCCATTTTAGATTCCTCTGTTGAGAGTTCTCTGTTTAGGTCTGTACTCCATTTTTTTAATTGGATTATTTGTTCTTTTGATGATGAATTTCTTTGTGTATTTTGGAGAAAACACCAGAAAGTGGAAACATCTGCCATGCTCTTGGATAGGTAGAATTAACATAGTAAAAATAGAAATCTTACCAGAAGCAATCTAGAGTTTAAATGCAATGTCCATCAAAATACCAACAAAATTCTTCACAAACCTTAAAAGAATAGTACTCAACTTCATATGGAAAAGCAAAAAACCCAGGATAGCTAAAACAATCTTGTACAATAAAAGAACTTCTGGAGGCATCACAATCCCTGACTTCAAACTCCACTACAGAGCTAAAGTACTGAAAACATCCTGGTATTGGCATAAGAACAGACAGGAGGAAACAAATCGAAGACCGGGTTATTAATCCACATACCTATGAACACCTGATTTTTGACAAAGAAACAGAAGAAAATATCAAATGGAGAAAAGCATATTTAACAAATTGTGCTGGCATAACTGGATATCAACATATAGAAGAAAAATAGACCCATACTTATCACCATGCACAAAACTCAAGTCCAAATGAATCAAAGACCTCAACATAAAGCCAGCCACACTAAACCTTATAGAAGAGAAAGTGGGAAGTACACTTAAATACATTGGCATAGGAGACCACTTTCTAAATATAACCCCAGCAGCACAGACACTTAGAGAAACAATTAATAAACGGGACCTCCTGAAACTGAAAATCTTCTGTAAAGCAAAGGACATGGCCAACAAGACTAAACAACAGCCTACAGAATGGGAAAAGATCTTCACTAATTCCACATCAGACAGAGGTCTGATCTCCAAAATATACAAAGATCTCATGGTCTATGAGTTCTTTCAGTTGATTTTTATTTATTTTTTCTTAAATATGAACTGAAAACTCAAGATAATTTGATTGGGTACTGTTGTGGTTTGAAAGTAATTAGCCCCCATAAGCGCATGGGGAGTGGCAGTATTAGGAGGTGTGGCTTTGTTGGAGTAGACACTGCCTTGTAGGGAAATGTGTAGGAAGTGTGTCACTATGATGGTGGTCTATAAGATCTCATATATGCTCAAGCCATGCCCAATGTTTCAAATCACTTCCAGTGCCTGCAGGATCAAAATGTAGCTCCTTCTCCAGCATCACGTCTGTGTGCTTGCTACCATGTCCCACCATGATGACAATGGACTGAACCTATGCACTGTAATCCCCCCACTAACTGTTTTCCCTCCTAAGAGTTGCTGTGGCCAGGGTGTCTCTTCACAGTAGGAGAACCCTAACTAAATAGGTACCTTCAGAAACTGCCGATCTCTGTCAGAAAGTTGTAAGATTTTCTCTTTTCTCAGCAGCCTGCAATTTCTGTTCTTAAGGCTAATGAAGCTACGGTGATACTATGTGGTTTGTCTTTCTTTATGGAGGTTCTTTATACTTCAGAAGCTTCCTTGTTATATGCAGTATTAATTCACATAGTTTTTTTTTTCAATTTCTGTCCTATTGTCGGCATATTCTATGTGCAAGTCCCTTGTCATGTTTCTGTGCCAATGGTATTATCTCAGTCCACAGCTTTTTATTTTTGATGTGTGTGTGTGTGTGTGTGTGTGTGTGTAATTTTGGGTTTAAGTCCCAGAACATGTCTTGCTTTCCTCATGCTCCACAACTATGCTCCTCCAACATAGCCATTTACATTACTGTAATTATGTTCTTTATATAAGAAATAATTTTAATTCTATTGCAGTTTAGTATTTAACTTTTCTTTTAGTGTTTGTGTGTATGCCTTACCTAAAATATCTTTCAAGTTTTTGTTAAAATATATTTGATAGCAATATTTTATGTTTTATTTTCTATTAATTGTAGGGGGATACTATTAATTCTGGGTCAACATTCCTTCTTTTGTACCTGTTCAAAAACATACTAACCATAACTCATTTCTTGACTCTGTCTGCTAAAGTATAATTTTGTCCTTAATCTAACACTAGAAATTTCTTATTTTTGTCGTTGTATAAAAGTTTTAAAATCAATAACTACAAAATATTCCTATTTCAATTTACTATTAAAGTGACATCTTAACTTGAAATAATAGAATATATTTGTTTCTTAAAATTTAAAGATTTCTTGAGACTGTTTTAGATATAAGCTAGAATAATTACGTCAAACTTACTAAAGCATCATATAGTCATCCCTTAGAGACACACACAGTGTATTTTCCAGAAACTTCACCACTTATATCATTTCAAACCAATCTTATCTTATAATGCTGACTTTCAGCATACCTCCAGGTCGGCATTATTGTCCCTTCTGCCATCATAAGGCCTTTGTTTTAGCAAATTAATTATTAGAAATATTTAAGAGACACATATAGCTCTGTTTCTGGGTGAGGTCAGAGGCATGCACAGATTTAGTCTGATAGAGCAGAGCTCAGCCTCCCACACAGAAACAACATGACACACAGGGGTCATCTAGACAAGCTTAGTGGTCATAGGGAACATAGTGAACTACTATGCACCATAGGATAAATCATATGTACTCAGACAAATCTTACACACTCTGCTGAGCCCTGAAAGATATATAGTGTATGTTTGGAGTATATCTATTAATAAGAAATTATAAATTTGCCTCTCTCAATTCTTTCTCAGTTTTAGCAACATCTATAATGAAATGATAATATCATTTCAGTGAAAATGACACACTGTTTAGGTGGTAGGTACCCCAGCGTTTACTGATTTGCACTAGTGGCAGAATCTGATCCTTCCCTGCCTCCTGCTTATGGCACTTTCCAAGCACAGCTTACTATAAGTGTATATACAGAGGAGGAGGTTAATCACAAACTAACAACATCAAGTCTTTCTACTTATTTGAATGAATTATCTTCATACTAAATGGAAGAATGACCTGCCTTTGCCTCAAGATTTGTAGTTTATTATTTTAAATAACAAATATGCTTAAACCGACAATTTAAGTGGAGGAAATAAATGGCTATAAAAATCATGAAATACTGGAAGAACTAGAAAGCAGGTTTCTAGAGGATTGGCAAAAGAAGGATTCTTCTAATTCTGTGATGGTCAAATTCCTCTCAAGGAATAAATGGATGAATGTGGGTGTTGTTTCTCAAAGTTATTCTAAACAGGTAACACTTGACCCTATGTTTGAATGGAGAAGAAGACAGCTCTCTATCCATCAATTTTGCTTCAACAAAGAATAAAGAAAAAATTCCTGCCCATACAATTTTCTAAAGTGTCCACAATTTTTAATGGCTTCATATTCTAACCTCCCAGGATATGCCTATCTACTTTGTGATGAATTCTGTAAGCAAATGCTCTGGAAGTCTGGGAGCAGCTTTTGCTATGAATCTTTATTAGTACTTTTACATATACTAATATGCAGAGGATCTGTCTAAAATGCAGAACGATCTTTTATTACATCACCCTTCCTGATATTATCACTCTATATCATTCTCCCCTCTCCAAATTTCAGGAAGCAATAAAATGCCATGTAATATCTTCTGCCATAAAAATGCACAGATGGCATGAACTAGGAATTAAAGTGAGACATAATATATAGTTGTATGTCATAATACATTCAAGCTAAAGATTTACTATCTGTTTAACCAAATTGGGAGGCTTAACCAAAAAAAAAAAAAAAAAAAAAAAAAAAAAAAAAAAAACTCCCTCCTGATATTTTGAATTGAAGTGTATTTTTAATCAGGAACATCAGCACTCCGCACAAGAGTTCAAAATGAAAGCAAGCATGAAAGCTACACTAAACAGGGTCAGTCTTCCACCAACATTATCATGAGCTGTGGATTCCTTCACTGGTAGGTGGGTGGGTTATCTTCCCATTGCTGTCGCTAGGCTACTTTATTAAAAATGATTATATTGATAACTATATCAATATATCTCTTTTGTTGCCATGTGGTTCCATATAAATAAATTCAAATTGAGGGTTCTATTTTCTTGTGATTTTGCAAGCGTATTTATAGGTAGCTATGTATTGTAACCCCTTGGTCTGTCAATGAAATACAAATATTATGTAAAGAACTTATATTTTCTGAAATAAAGAATAAATACACTGTGATATTTTGAAACATTTACAACCATTTTATCTGAAATATAAACTTGTTGATCAATATAGCAAACAAAGACCACATTTTTATGTCTAGAGAATTGATTGTTAAGATGATATATCATGAATAAGTAAATATTTTGCATGATTCCCTTCATATATTTGTGGAATCCCTAGATGTGAATTCTCTACATTTGATGTGTAAATTTAGCCATTTGCTGAAAGGTCCATTAGTAATGATCAATCACTATGAGACTCATTAGTCTGTGTATTGGGACCACTCAGAACAAGCTGATTAACTAGTCTAACCAAATTGTCCATATCAAGGCTCAGAGGGATACTCTGTCTGAATAGATAGAGAAAATAAAGAACACTCATCGTCATCAATCTTGAGTCTCCACATAAACAAATGGGCATATGCATCTCTACAGACACACACACACACACACACACACACACACACACACTAACTCAATTCATGAGAACATCCAGAATCACACATTTACAACACATCAATTCACATACAAACACTTGGAAGCTATATTTTGTGGAAGAGAAGGAAGAACCAGGGCTGACAAATGTGAGCAGATGTGCTGGTCTCAACCCTACATATTTATCTGATGTCGAATACTGCAGAACGAATGCATCATACGTAACTGTGTAAATTGCTAGAAGCCAATTTCACATTAAGATGATAAACATGGCTATTAACAGAAATCAGGGGCTGTGGTAATCAGTTCATCTGGGTTAATTAATTTTCTCTGTGTCACAAAGAATCCCCGAGCCTGGACTGGTGTCTTTAAGAAAGGAGCAGTGCATTTCAAACATTTTGTTTTATGTCTCCTGTGTGTTCAACATGAAAGAGGCAGGCCTGTGGTGACAGGATTAACTGCTCTTGTATCTTGTGTCTTAGAATATATTCAGAAAATCTACATAAAAATCCATTGGTAGGTGGTTTCTATTTCAGACTAAATCATAAAAATTAATACAATAACTGTCTTCATAAAATGAAATATAATCAATCAATTTTATACCAAAAAGTGAACTGTATGTTTTAAACAGAGAAAAGCAGTTGAAGCCTAAGGCTCAATGGCAGGGTTACCATATTCCTCACATGTTGAAATTATATCAGTGAAGATAAAATACAGGCCTTCCTATATTACCAGTGCAATCCAAAAGGAATTATATAAGGATTATTGCAGAGACAATGTAAACTAATGAAAACAGTTCATCCAGCTATGAAGCTTTCACTTTATACTAAAATTAACACTCAGTGAAAGAGTAAGCTCATTTTCTGAATAACATACATAAAATTTTATTTTATATTTCCTGAATGGATGAATTCTCAGAATAGACTGTGTGAAGTATAGCTTAACCGAACTTGCTCTTACATTACACTGAAATGAACTGAATATGTTTTTTTTTTTTTTTTTTTTTTGGTACATTTTTTTTTATTCTTTTTTAATTAAAATTTCCACCTGCTCCCCGTTTCCCATTTCCCTCCCCTCCTCCCAAATATTGCCCCTCCCCCCACTTCCCTCCCCCTATCCCCACTCCTCTTCTCCTCCCCCCACACCATTCCCCCTCCCTCTTGATACTGAAGAGCAGTCCAAATTCTCTGCCCTGCGGGAAGACGAAGGTCTTCTGTCTACTTCCAGGAAGGTGAGCATCTAAACAGGCTAAGCTCCCACAAAGCCGGTTCATGTATTAGGATCGAAACCTAGTGCCATTGTCCTTGGAGAACATGAGCAAAAAATCAGGACCACGAGGGATGCACCCACCCACTGTGACTGTGGAACTGATTTATTGGGAGCCCACCAAGGCCAGCTGGTCTGGGACTGAATAAGCATGGGTTGATTCCGGACTCTCTGAGCATGGCGGACAATGAAGGCAGATGAAATGAACTGAATATGTTAATCAGTGCTAAGGACCCTATTCACACAAGGGGTAAACTCCCTAGTCTCTTAGATCACACACCCTCACTCATAAAAACATGAACTTCCATATTTTTGGATGTGTGGCAGTGACTTAAGTGGTATAAGAAGAAGTGTAAATGGTATTTTACAATGTCTACTGAACATGCTTCTACACTTAAAGAAATACTAATGTTAAAATTAAAACAAACACATAAATAAACTGCGGAAGATGAGACGTAAAATGCTATGAAAAGGCAAAGACGGAGACACTTATATATATAGAGAGAAAGGAGGTCCTTGCCCTGCCCCAAGTGAACTGACAGACTTTGCTGCTCCCCATGGGAGGCCTTACCCTCTCTGGAATGGATGGGGGAAGTAGAGAGAGCAGAAGGAAAAGAGGGCACTAGGATTGGCATGTAAACAAAATAAATATGTAAACAAATTATTGTTTAAAAATTAAAACTATATGTTTTATATATATTTATATAGTTAAGTCTATGTTTTATATTGGAAGAGGATTGTATTTTGTAACACATGAAGACACTTTCAGGGTCTGGGGATTATTTTTAATATTCTCTTCTGCCTTCTTTATTCGCATTTAACAAGCAACAAGTAACTTAACTCACTTTTTTCATATTCACATATGACTTTTTTATCCATTCCTCAATTTCATTAATCCATTTTAAAATTCAGAAAATCAAACCAAACCTGAAAATCTAATAAATAATATATATATGTATAGAAAAGACTAGATTGTTAATTCTGTATATTTTTCAAGAATAACTCAGTAATTTTCTTTTTTTTTTGTTTTTTCTAAAGAAATTGTTTTATTAGGCTACAGTTATGATGTACACTCTCCACCTAAACACTGACATCTTTCTATAATTGAAATCTGATAAAATTTTCATGGCATTATGACATATTGAAGGCAGAAGCAAATGTATTTATACCAAATCTCAAACCTAGGAGAAAAATGAATGTCAATTCATTAAAAATCGTTCTTGTTTATACTTCTATTTTTAAGTATATCTTAGTAAAAAGTAAAGAAATAAATTACCAACTCTTAATCCCAAACATGTCTAAGACTTACTTAGCACAATAAAATAATCTTTTAAATTTTAAAATTTTAAATTATTAAGATGAAAGTAGTTCTACATGCAATGATTGTAGTGGCTAGCTAAATAAAAATGTTAGAAGATATTCACAGGAACCCAACAAGCACAGCCAACATTCTATAGGCATTCGTCAAACGATTCCCACACTCGATCAACTCACCTTTGCTTGTCCAATACATGAGCATACAACCTAACATGATTATAATGAAAGCTTCATAAGTATTTTCATGTAGATTATTTTTATCCAGGCTAATATTTAGTAAAAACACTTGGTGAAGAACTTAGTGAGAGCTACTGCCTAATAAACTCAGAACTGAGAAGTTCAAAGGTCCCATGCTTATGCAGGCACTTTAGTAGAGAGGAGATTCAAAACCAAATCACTGCATGCATCTTTTGTTTAGGGGCCCCAAGCTATCCATGCCTGCATGCCACTAATCTGATAAAAAAAAAAGTCAGTTTGTATAAAAAGTAATTAAAGCTGAAATGACTACATTCAATCAGTTCGTTGATTTTTTACCATACTTTTCAGGCAGAATATCAAGAGATGCTCTTTTATCCATTAGCCAAGTTGATATTTGAAGAGCTAAATTAGAAGGTGCAATCCTTTGATTAGTATGCCTGATTGAGTAAGAGCCAAGATGACTGAAAGACTCTTCACACAAATCAGAAGCTGTGTCCAAATGGAGAGCTTTTCTTGAAAGCTCTCCATCAGCTCCCATGCAAGAAGGACCAGCTCAGCTGAAGTAGGACCAGCTCAATTGGGGTTGATAGTTGGGTTCATTTCCAGGCACCTGTTGAGAATCCTGTTTTTATTTTCCCTTCAATTGCTGCAGCTAGAAAATTTAGTTATAAAGAATTGAACAGACGCACAGGTATCACAGATGAACACCCACACACTCTTTGTTCCTCTCAACCAGCTACACATGTTTTCACAGTTCTCTCTCATTTCCTAGCCTTCTCCTCCTGAAGCATTTGAAAACAGCATGAAAACTTATTTGTTCAGTTGTGAAGAATGATGATTGAGATCAGAGTACTGCAACGGTCCCAGAAAAGTCATCTAAATGTTCTTGAACACAGGTAAATTCAAAACTATAAGGACCCGAGTGTGCTGGGTTTGCAAGGCAGGATTTGCTGTCCCCTAATGGATTGAATAGTGTTAGTGCAGTCATTCATTCAGATTCTGGAGAGTTATTCCTTGATCAACAGTCACCACCCCTATGTAGGTATTTGAGAAAATAGGGAATGTCTATTGGAGATGATGTGTCTAGAAAAAGCTGCAACTATACACAGGAACTTTTCAATTTTCAAAGGAAGTAACCTTTAAAAATATCTCTGAAGCTGGGTTGCAATTTACCTTTCTCCTTTGGTAATATTAAGAGTATTTTTCTAGTACCATGAAAGCTAGTCAGTAGGGTTAAAGGCTCTATGTAGGCACCAGCTGAACTTCTTCTGTATATTCAGTAGGTTGTGTGGGAGTTGTCCTCAGCAATTAGGGCCTTACTCTCAGTTAGTGGAGAGCAACCAATGGCCTTGGCAACAACCCCACTTGTTTGGGAGTTGCCATGATATTCTTTTGGCCAATAGTTCCTTTAAATGTAACCCATTCCCAAAACTGGAGACTTGATTTTGTGATGAGAGATGTCCAGCTGGGTATCCATCTCCCTGTGTATTCCATTTATTCCTCCTCAGATTGGTACATAGGTTAGGAAGCTTCTCCTATATGAGATTTCTACACAACCCCTCAAAAAGACTTTAGTTTTAAATGTTTTTCCCTATATTCCTTCCCTCACTCATCTATACCCTCCCCCTTTCCATTTGTTTCTTTCTCCCCTAAGGAAAAAGAAACAAAAGTTGTGGACTTGTCTAAGAGGGCAGGTTCGTGGAAGGAAAACCATAATTACAAAATTACATAAAAATATCTTTCAATAAAAGAAAAACCTGAAGTAGCAAGTATTTCTCAACATAATCATGAAAAGCTATGATCAACATCAATCATTATCATAATATTCTCAATATTTTACTAAAAGATAAAGCAAATATACTACTGTTCTAAAAATTTAAAAGGGCAATAAAATGATTCCTAATGACATTCTGCTACACTCATAGGTCAGTGTCATGCTTAGCCATCTCTTCCGCGGTGGATGGAAGCAAACACAGAAGCTCACAGCCAGATATTATGCACAGTGAGAGACCTTGGAACACTCAGACTTGCTATGTCTCCATCAAATACTCCCCTTCAAGTTTCAGGGAACTCCACAGAAGAAGAGGTGGAAAGAGTGTAAGAGCCAGAGGAGATGGAGGACAATAAGAAAGAAAGGCCTTCTGCGTCAACATTATTAAGCTCATGCAAACTCGAGACTGAAACAGTTTTCATAGTGCCTTAAGGCCCGTCAGGTCCTCTGCACATACATATGGCTATACCATTTAGTACTTTTGTGGAATTTCTACTTGTGTAAACAAGTGGTCTCTGCATCTTGTGCCTTCTGTTGGGTTGTTTTCCTTCTAATTGTTTCTCTTGGCCAACCTGGATATGATAAGTTTGTTTTATCTTATTATATATCATTTGTTATATTTTTAATAGTTATCAATCTACCTTAGAACCTCATTTGCTTGCTAATGAGAGACAGAAAGGAAGTGAATCCAGATGGGAGGGGAGCCAGAGGAGGTACTGGGAGGATTAGAGGGAGGAAAATAGAGAAAGTCTGCCAAGTTTAAAAAAAAATCTTAAAACCTCAAAAATTAAAAAATAAAAGTAAACTCAGAGGCCCCCTATCCATAGCTAGAAAACAATTATGAGTGAGTACATCCCATGAGGAAAAACATATAGTTATCCTCCTGGCTATGGGAAGTAGACAAGATTGCAGGGCAAAAAAATGGAATCTTGGGGGTAGGGTGGGATGGGGGTAAGGGGAGATGGAGAAAGAAAAATGTGAAGGAGAGGATGAGGGGAACTTGGGGAAACGGGATGATTGGGGATATAGGAAGGTTGGATAGGGGAGCAGGGAAACTCATATCTTAGTTTAGGGAGCCACCTAAGGGTTGGCAAGAGACTGGAACTTGGGGTGGCTACCAGATGCCCAGGGCAATGTCCCCAGTTAGTTCCTTGGGCACCTGGGGATAGGGAACCTGAAATGAACCTATCCTATAGCCATACTGATGAATATCTTGCATATCACCATAGAACCTTCATCTAGCAATGAATGGAGATAGAGACAGAGACCCACACTGGAGCACCGGACTGAGCTCCCAAGTTCCTAATGAGGAGCAGAAGGAGGGAGAACATGAACAACGAAGTCAGGACCACGAGGGGTGCACCCACCCACTGAGACAGTGGGGCCGATCTATTGGGAGCTCACCAAGGCCAGTTGGACTGTGACTGAAAAAGCATGGGATAAAATCGGACTCTCTGAACATGGCGGACAATGAGAGCTGACAAGAGGCCAAGGACAATGGCACGGGGTGTTGATCCTACTTCAGGTTCTGGCTTTGTGGGAGCCTAGACAGTTTGGATGTTCACCTTCCTAGATCTGGATGGAGGGGGGAGGACCTTGGACTTTCCACAGGGCAGGGAACCCTGACTGCTCCTGGGACTGGAGAGGGAGGAGAAGAGGAGTGGGGGGAGGGGGAGAGGGGCGGGAGGAGGGGGAGGGAAATGGGAGGCGAGGAGGAGGCGGAAAATTTTTTTTTCAATAAAAAAATAAATAAATAAAAATAAAAGTAAAAATAGATTGTATTATCCTGTTTTTATCATTAATTAGAGCTTAGAAAGCATGAAACCATACAAAATAAATATACACATACATATTTAGTAAGACATTAGAAATGTTTTAAACATAAATAACAGTATGTCTTTTAGTTAATTGATACTCAAATTAATACGTGCATATTCAAATTTCAGTTGGTTTCCATTAAAATTTCCTTTTTAAAATGCTTCACAAACTCTTTGATTTTAAATCTAAAGTGCTTTTCTACCAATGAATGAGTAATAATAAATAATGCCAAATATTATAAAAAATACTTTGAGATGTTGAGACACTTGATTTTTTTTTTTCAATGTTCTGAAAGCATGATTGCATCTAGTTTTCCTTGTAATTACATCTTTGGGTTGTTTAAGAACTGATAGCCATCCATCCATGAATGCTGAAACCAACAAAACCTTACTATTAAAGCATACAGAATAACTTTGCCTACAGAGATCACAGAAAGTTAATGAGGGCTCATTTGACCCGCAGAATTTGCCATTCCATGTAAAATATTGCATTATATCTCTGATGGGCTGCTTCCCAGTAATAAAATATTTGCAGTTGTATAATAATTCTTGCTTGACTTTGAAAAGGTTAACTCTATTTTAATTGATAAAACAGTGCAATTTTTAACAAATTCTATATTTATGTAAGAAAATTTTGAGTTTGGATGTAATGTAACACTGAGTCTGAAGTTTGGTATCATCAAAAATATAAGTCAAATCAGGCTATATAATTGGCCTATTTATGCCACGTGACATAAGTGGCATATGTCTTTAAATCCAGCACTTGAAGGCAGAGGCAGGCAGAGCTTTGTGTGGTTGAGGCCTGTATGGTCTACAGAGTTAGTTCTCTAAAAGCCAGGGCTACACAAAAAAACCCTGTCTCCAAAAACAAAACAAACAAACAAAAAAAAAAACAGAAAGTGTTATATTTATAACAGAAGATAAGCAACTTTTTCAATTATGTGACAGACATTTTAGTATCCATACTACCATACCATCAAATAATTCTGCTATTAATTCATTAGAGACCTATTACTGAGGCAGACATATGCTGGAACAGTTGTTTGGGTTAAGTGCGGCATGTCGGTCAGGAAGACTTCTCTATTAAACTTCATGCAATTACTGATTTTGCATGAGAAAGTCTATCCTACATTTCATAAAATCAATCCCTGAGAATTACAAATGTCATATGAGTACACATTTCTTTTCTAGAATTATAGGCCTACATATTTAAGTTCTAGGCTGAACGGTATGTCAATAGCTTAAATAACTGTAGAAGTCTAGCAAATTAACAGAGAACGAGAATCATAACTGGAAATGGAAAATCTGACATCTCTCTTAAGAGTTTGCTAATATCATTTCTTTAATTATGAATGTTAGTCTAAATTTATCTAACCAAGTTTTGTAGATTAAAGAAACTATTTAATTCTTTGATTTTTCAAGTGCTAAATTATTTAAAATGTGGAATTATTCTAATAACAATCAGACCCATTAGTGTTCTTGTGTTCTAAAGTTTAGTCAGATGATCATAATTTCAAAATAATTATTAAGTAAATGAAAAAGAAATTTACATATTCAAAGGGTTACTAGGTGTAATCTAAAATGCAATGTAAAAGAAAATACATTAAAATAGTATTTATGTGTAGACAATAAAAAATGAAAATGTAGCAAATGAAATGCAAATTTTTTTAGCCCCAATAAAACTGTTTTAAAATATTTATTATTCAAACAAAAAGGTTGCATTCTTACTATAATATACACAGGCTATATAACTTTCTGTATAGCTTTTATATAAGCAGAGTGTATATTTTAGTTATATAATAGTTAATGAAAATGTATACCTTCAATAAATTCAGTTGTATGTTAACAATCACTAATTAAAATAATATTTTATTAAGTAGAGATTGTTTCAAAGCTCAAGAAGATTTTTTTATGTTGTATTAATAGTTTGTATAACTCCCTAAATAGTAACTTGTTGTAAAAACGCAACTGCTACTGCACTAAAGTTTAGATAGAATACACCATGTAGCTCTTTTGTTACATTTTTATCATTTAAAATAATTATTGAATTTAAATATCATTTTTATTAGTTAGTCAACTATTCCTAAACCTAAGTCATGCCCTGGAGTAGTTGATATAAATCAATGTCACTCTACAGAAAAAACTAGCTCTGAACTTATAAATGACAGTTCAGTTGTTAGCTATTACCCTAGTAGCTAGGTATCTATTCATTCATTCATTCATTCATTCATCGGGTTTGTCAGTTAGTCAGTCAATTTTTAAAACTATAACAAAATAAAATATAATAAGATAAAGCAAAAATATGGCATCGAAGTCAGTCAAAAAAAAAAAAAACCCACAGAAAGAAAAAGCTCAAGAGAAGGCCCAAGAATCAGGACCCACTCACTCTTTCACCCAGGATTTCCATAAGCACACTAACCTGGAAGTCATGATATAAACACAGAGGCGCTGATAGAAACCAACGCAGGTCCTGTGCATGGTACCTCAGTCTCTGTGAGTTCATACGTGTTTGCTCATATTGATTAGAGGTCGTTTTTCTTGGTTTCCTTCATCACATCTGGCTCTTAAATTTTTTCTGCCCCCTCTTCTTCAGGATTCCCTGATCTCTGAGGCAAGGAATTTGATGGAGCCATATTATTGTGTACCAAGTGTTCTAAGGTCTCTCACTCTTTGCGTAATGTCTGGCTGTGGATCTCTATATTTGTTCCCATTTGCTGCAGGAGGAAGCTTCTGTGATAATAATTGAACAAGACATTGAACTATGAGTATAGCAGAACATCATTAAAGGTTCTTTATTACTATTTTTTTTCTTTTCTTTCTCTGTTTTCTTTTTTTCTTTTTTGGATCAGTATTATTTAGTATTGGCTTAGGTTCATAGGCTATCTAGTCTTAGGTTCTTGGTGTGATCAACTATGTTCATAACAGCATTGTTTGTTATAGTTAGAAACTGGAAATAATGTAAATATCCCTCTACCAAAGAATGGATAAGGAAAATGTGGTACATTTATGTTTCATTTTTGATAGCATGCAGAGTTCCTTCCTGCATCAAAGATGCTGGAACATAGAGGTGAAAGCTCTATGCAGAAAGCTCTTCTGCTTGCACCCTAAGCTTTGGGGCTGGGGAAGGTTGATATTTCAATTACTTTTAAAAGCAATTTCATATTACTTAAACTAAGGCTTTTAAAAAATGATATCTGGGAAGAATAAAACAATAAAGATCTCAAAAATATACAAAAAAAACAAATAGTATACACATACTTCATAGAAATGAATTTTCAAAGTGCAGTGTTTGTCAGGATTTTTAGAAACCTAATTAGAACATTTCCTAATGATCTTCCACTTGTCTTAAATATGTGACAACCATAGACTTCATTGACAATTGTTGATATAGACTGCTGGTGATTTGTAAGCAATTCTCATCATTTATCTTCTATGTTTATGTTTTAATAGAACATTAGTTAGTTGTTTTAAATTTAATTAACAATTTAATTTAATTAACAATTTAAGTAACAGGAAGTTTTGCTTCAACACATAAAAATTGTTTCTCCCTCCCATTACACACTATCTCTAAGCCTAAGTGGCACTGAGCTACAAAGTGTTCAGTTTCATGGGAGTAGAACCTTTCTGTCAGGAGTTTGGCGGAGGTTCATGAGACTCAGAGTGAGATAAAACTCTTCATATGTCTAGGAATGCTGAACCTGCAGGATTCCTCACACTTTCCCCCAGGGGTGTTAGGAGAAGTACAAAATTGCAGACCAAGGAGATCTGTGATCTGCCAAGCAGCCTATGCGTCAGTCACAACAGTTTCATTTATTTTCCAAGTTAGACTTGGCTCCAGTTATGATTTTGGACTCTTGTAGGTTTCTTTGCAGTGAGTTGACATGTGTGTTGTATCTCCCAAGGTTTTGGGGTGAGTTGACATGTGTGTTGTATCTCCCAATGAAAGTCTTTCATACAACACATACTGATCAAGAACCATACAGCAATGTACTGGCTTTGAGGTACAGAATTAAGGATCATATGCTTTTTTCATTTTTCCTATTATATAACATGTCTTATCAGATAGAAAAAAAATAGTTCATTTTTAGGAATCTAAAAAGTCATTAGGATACTTAAATCTTTAAAATTGTCATTTTAAGCTTAAAATGGATATGATGAAAATAAAAACATTTTAATACTTCACTCTATGACACTGATAGAAACATGACCTACACTATTCCATTTGTCAGAACAGCAATAAGATTTGTAAATTTTAAGTGTAGTTTTACTGTGCTGAAATGACATATTTAATTAAATTACATGTTCTCTTATAATGTACTCCATATAGAATTTTCTCCTCCATGTGAGGGTTATTGTGTTAGGACCTAGTGTAAACTCTGTCTGTTGTAAATTATTTAATTTTACAATTCATGGAGAACACAGTATTTATGTATTTATTGCTACATTTAGTGAAAATGACCATAAGAAATAAGATGCTGTCTAGTATTTTTGTTTAAAAAGTTCCTTAGAGGAGTGCATTTTATCAAGTTCAGAATTTATGAAGGTCTAAATTCATATATTGCCACTGAGAGAATTCAGACTCCATGAAGATTAATCAAAGCAAATTCTAGCCAAAGCTATGGCATCAAAAAATTACTCCATTCCAAATAGGTTGTTAGTTCATACTCTAAGCTACAGATTTTTAAAAAAAGAAACAGATGCAGACATGCTCTGGAGAATTGGTTGACTTGAGAATTAAGAGGGATTTACCCACAGGTAAACCAAAAAACTACCACACCTGACAGGGAGGTGCATCACTGGTCCTCAGTAAGAACAGCAAGTGCTCTTCACCAGCTGAGCCACCGCTCCAGACTCTTGGTTTGAAATTGTAAAGGCATTTTCTCTTATAAGATGCACAAGCATTATCTAATGTGTAGATTCAGGCAAGAGTCCACATGGAGATGTCATTGATTACTAAAACTAACCTAAGTCCTATTTCATAGTTGGTACAATGAACACATTAGAGTCACACATACCAACTATGTTACTTTGGTTCCTTCTTCTATTTTTTTTTTCTAAAAAATATTTAATTCATTTATTACCATCTTGCCATATAGTTGGCAAATTAGTTGGTCCATGTGAATAGCAATAAATTTTATGAAATACTCTTTTTACTATGTATTTTTTCTTTATATTCTGTTCATTCTTCTATTTTAAAATAATACCCTTTCAGTTTACCTCTAGAAATGTGAAAACATTTTTAGTATTGGATTTCATGTATGTACCACTGCTAATATTTTATTATTTTTTGACCATGACTGTATTTCTTATCTTCTTCACTAATTAGAATACACTGATTGAGCCCTATTTCTGTAACTTTATATGACTGTTTTAAAGTACTTATTGGACTTCAAAAGATTATGCAGCACAAAATAATTTCACTGTCCTATTTCATCTTTAAAACTATGTCACAGCTATGGATAATCTAACATTGATTTAAATATAAATACATCCTTGAAAGAAAAGGAAAAGTACAAAGAGTTCTTCCTTCTTTCTTTCTTGTCCTTCCTTCCTTTCTCCTCCTCTTCCTCCTCTTCTTCATCCTTTTCCTCCTCCTCTTCCTCCTCCTCTTCCTCCTTCTCTTCCTCCTCCTCCTTCTTCTCCTTTTTCTTTTTTTAAAAAAATAGGGTCTTACTTTGAAGACTTGGTTGGCGTGGAGTTATGCAATAAATCAAGTAGGCTAAAACTCAGTGATATCAACCTGATTCTTCCTCCTGATTTGTGAGATTAAAGGAATGTGCCCACATGTCTGCCCTTTGTTTTCATAATAAACCACCCAACAGTTTTATGGAAATATCTTTGGAAGCCTGGGGATTAGCAAAACCTTAAAAATTGGATAAGAAAAAGTACAATTTATATTCAGAACAAGAGGTTTCCCGTGACATAGTGACAACGACCATTATTTAAATAATAGGCCCCAACCCTGCTATAGAGTATGCTAAGTCCTTTAGTTTGAATTGCTTTAATTATAGATTCATTTAGTGGATAAGTGTTAATAAACTTCAACTTAAATAAAATAATGAAAATTCTACATCTCCTTAGAATATTGCATTTCAATTGGATTCCTGAGTACAGACAGTAACTTTAAAGTTTCAGAGTTTACAAAATTAATCACAGAAGAGTATAAACTAGCTAGATTCTGATCTAACAGGATGAATGCACCTGGAAATTTGCCAGTTTCGACCACAGATTGTAACTTTTAAATATGTCATCAGAAGAGCAACCAAAGCTGCTTTAGGTGTGGACCTTTAATGGAAATGCTCCTTGAATAGGAGCTCACAGACTCACCCATCCCCAACTAGCACATCTCCTCATTTAAAGAATACAGACATCAACTTTTCCATAATGATCTTAATTTATTCTAATTTGGAAATGATACTTAACATTCTCTCTCATGCATTCACACACACACGCACATGCACATAAGCACACTCTTTCACGCTTTCCATAGTTTCCAAAGCACGTTCATCAAACAACCCACAAAAAATGTATTTACTCTAAACCAAATAAGAGCCTTTGTACTAACCTTATAGAGTAGTGGTAATTTTCCTAATTTCAGAAGTGCAATTTGATTTGTTGTATTTTTCAATTTTGTAATCCTTTTCAAATCATCTGCAGTTCCATAACTCACATCAATGACATCAGCCTGAAAAGACAAGAAAATATAAAGAAAAACAAAACCTTATAGTGAGAATAATATCAGTTATGCTATTGGCTATAGTGGCACAAATCTTCAAAGGCAACCTATCCAGTCGTAACCCTAAGTCTCTAATTGATCACTTACGTTGACGTCTTTTAACAGGAAGATAAAGTTTAGTCATCAATTCTCTACCTCCTCCTCCTCTGTGAGGTAAAAACCATCAGCATAGTTTTCCTAGATTCAAGTTTGATGAGTCATTTTATTAACCTGAGTTATTCTGATACACATGTGCAATACTATGATAATGTGCAAGCCATTCCTGTCCATGTGTGGTCATTGCTACAGCGATCTTCTGAATGCATATATGCTGTTAGATAAGTCATTCACTAGTCCATCAGAAACACTCTATTTAGTTTATGCCCTGAAATAGAGATGGAGTTGAATCTTATTGTACTTTTCAGTGAGGAACAAAGAATTTAAAACAATAGCGACAACTAAAAAGCAACAGTACACCTTACCAGGTCAAAAATAATCCATTTTACTAGGTGGATAACAAAATTGGTACACATTGAAATATTTGAGTGGAAATTGGACATGATATAAAAATAAATGCTTCGGGAATATTTGAAAAGAAATCAACAAGAGATATTAAAACAGACAATGTAATCCACAGCCAAGTTCTAGAAGATATTTCTTATGAGCTCTGAAATGTTCATTCTCTTAAGATGTATGCCATGAGGAGAATAAAGTTAGAAGTGAAACAAACATCCAAAAAGAGGAACAGAAAGATCTTAAGAGCCAAAGTTCATGAATCCTGCCACTGGATAGCGTCTCTGAAATGTTCATTCTCTTAAGATGTATGCCATGAGGAGAATAAAGTTAGAAGTGAAACAAACATCCAAAAAGAGGAACAGAAAGATCTTAAGAGCCAAAGTTCATGAATCCTGCCACTGGATAGCGTCTTATAGATGTTGCACTCATGAAATATAAACAACACGCCTAAGCAATACCTAGACAATGACCCCAGTGAACCTCCTAATGCCATAGGGGAAATTTCACAAGGTCCTACCCTTCTGTGATGAAATACAAGCAGTAATGGTTTCTGAGAGAGGAACAATCAGTTTTTTTCCATCCAAGATGTTATCTAATTCCAAATATTTGTACATATATGTAACACTTCAGGACCCAGTAGGCTGTGAGTGGGGGTGTGTGTTCAAGTCAATAATAATTATAGGAGAAATGTTGTGACCTTGAGTGGGAATTGGGGGGAGCATGGGAAGAGGTGAAGGGGTGAAGGAGAAGGAGGGGTTAAAATGATGTAAACATAGTATTTATGAATGATGAAACAATCAAAATAATTTACAAGAATAAAAGAAAATAACTTCTAGAATGTTTTTAATTTACTGAAAAAGCAATATATTTTTAAACATTTTAATTTATCTTAATATGTAGAAGATGATGATGATTAAGATGATAATGTGTTTTTTGTGTGTGTATGTATGTCTATACATAAGCAAGCATTTGTCATGAAGTATATGTAGAGGTCGTAAAACAACTTATTGAAGGCATTGGTTTATCTTTTCTACTAGTGTGAATGGTAAGGATTGAACCTGGGATGTCATGTTTGGCTCTGTACTTTAAGCACTCTAGCTTGCACAAAACTCTATATATTATTAGTGACAGGTTTTTTACTTGAAACCGAGGTAAAGTATCATATAAGTTAATTGAAATAAAATAAAATATCATCAAATATATATATATATATATCAAGAGTAAATGATAAGTGTATACTTTTTCTAGAAACAAAATATAGAAGAAAAAATTTTGGATCTAAATTTTAACAGAAGTAACACAATTAAATAGTAACTTTCTATTACAGTAATTTCTTTGACATTGATAATCCTATGGGTTTTATGATGAAATTTCCACAGATTATATTAATAGAAATTTTAAATTTTAAAAAATAATCTGTAGCTGATTAATAAAATGTGAGAGAGAAATGAGTTAACTATTTCATTAATTAAAAACAAGAACATTAGAGCAGTCAAAATATTTATCTGTCAAATATTAAATAAACAGCTCAAATATGTACAAAATAAATGAATACAGGGAACACCATTTCCAAATAGGATAGCTAATTTTATAATTTCTATTCTCCTTTATTCTCTTAAAGTCAATAATCACACTAGTTAAAAAAATATTGGATTCCTATTAAAGTTAGCATTATCTCAAAGTTAATTGGTATAGAAATTTAAAATTCTTTTGATGGAATTATTTATGCCAGATGGCTATATTATACTCCATTAAAAATGACAAAACTATATAGGCTCTTTTAAATTAAGGTTGGATTTCTGATGGGCTCTCTTTCTTGTTGGTGTAAAAACAACACAACAGGATAGTATGGTTATGTAATGAAACATCTATGTTGATACATATGCGTGCTGATAAGAGTAATTTGGATTTCATCGATCATGCAGTGACTATGATCATCCTATGCTATTTAGAACACAGTACAAAAATGCAACAAAACAAGGTAACACATGAATGGAGTGTGTGTGTGTACAGCACAGCAGATGGTGGAGAGCAGGTATCACAACTCATATGGAAAAGAGAGAGACATTTGTTTTTGTAATCTGGGATGAAATGAGAAGATTTTTTATGAGTAGGAACCAAGGGAAAAAATTAACCATCACCTCAACCTTTCCTCAGTTACCGAAAAATTTAGCACTGCCACAACCCTTCTCTAAGAGCAAATTCTATTGTAGCATCCTGGAAAGTCACATTCTCCTAAACATTGTATCATTATTACTTTCTCAAGTCTTCCTGAGATTTCAAAGGAACAGATTCCTGGCCTTATCCTCATTTTATACATAAAGAAATTAAAGTATAGAATTAATTACAGCAAGAGACTGGGCGAAGATAAAATCTCCACCTCTGTATTTGATTCAACTAAGAAGAACTTGGAAATTTTATGTTTTTGCTTCTTTCTCTTAGCCTCATTGGCATTGAATATTTTGAACCCCAAATTCAGTTCTATCAGGGTCACAAAATTTTGCCAAGTTTTAGTCACATCTATTCAGAGATGGCAAGATCATCTTGAACACACACACAAAGGTGCGAATCTAAAAGCTAAATCTGAAGCAATCAATAAAAGTAACCAAGTCAGAGGTATTTTTATTGACAGTCTACCAGTAATGATTTATGCTACTTGTCAATTTGAATACTCTTGAATGACCTGGGAGATGGGTCATGTCGGTTAGGAAATTATATTAATTACATTAATTTGTACAGGAAGAGTCATTTTCTGTGGAAGGAAATTCTGGACTCTATAAAATTAAAAAAAGGAGCTGAGCACCAGCATGAATCTATTCATATCTCCCTTTTCCCTGTTTATGATTCAATATTATCAGCTGATTCAGGACCCCAAGTATTATGACTTCAACACCATGAAATATAAGAGAAAAAAAGTAGGAGATAACTGTTTTATGGAAGTTCAAAGAAGGAAGTAACCTTTAAAATTATATAATTTCTTTCAAAAATGCATAGCAGACAATAGTCTAGTTTCTGAAGATACAGAGGCAAATAATTTACAAAGCTTTGCTTTCATGTAGTTTATCACTTCTCTCTAAAAGCAGCTTTTCTAATGTGCAGATTCATGGACATATCAGTTTTCTTCATTATTACTATGACCTTTGTTGAGTGCCATATGAAAGGCCTGAGGATGTATTGTGGAAAGCCAAATAGGCCCACTATATAAGTGAGATCCAGTCACTAAATTCTAGACAAGTCCCTCCTTGAGTAGCATATTAGAATATAAGGAATAACATAGTAATAGCCGTAAGGTACTTTACTGAATTAATGATGTTCAGTTAATTAAGGTAAGGCTATTGAAGGACTTGAGAATTCTTTCAGAAGACTTTCTGAGAGGTCATGCAATGGACAAATCATGATTTCCTTTCTAAAAGCAACTGCCACAGTATGGAATAATGAAAAGCAAAAGTGCTGCATTTTTTTGCCCAACTCTCTAATTCTGGAAGCATCAAATTTTAGAATTTACTGGTATGAGGTAGATATTACTATAAGCCATTATGCTAGAACATTCTTATTTCTTTTTTTTTTATTTTTTCATTGTGTATTTTATCCAATTTGTACTACTCATATTCCTGGATTTGTAGCCTTCCATTGGATCTTCATCAACCTGCCAGCGGTTACACCCTTTAAGGTATACTGACTCTTTCATCTTACAGTAGTGATCAGTTGCCAAGAGCTCCTCATTCATATAGGGACTTTGTGCCTATCTTCCCTCTCCATGCTGAGATTTGGTCCAACCTGAAGCTACACAGGTCCTGTTGTTACAACTCGTGTGAGTTCATTTATGTAACTGTTATGCTGTTTCTGGAAAACAGGTTTCCTTGCGATCAGCTATTGCCTCTGGCTCCAAATAAGCTTCTGCTCCTTAGTCCATAATGATTCCTAAGCCTTGAGTTGCGGGAAGGATATGATACAGATTCCCCACTTAGGGATGAGCATCCCGTATTCTCTTATCTGCACCTCGACCAGTTGTGGATTTCTGTGTAGACCACCATCTATTGCAAAACATTCTTATTTCTATAAATTAAGACATAGTTAAAATATCAAGAAAATCGGAATAATTTTTGTAAGTAATATTCTTTAAATCAAAGCAAACCTTTAAAACATAGTAAAAATTTCCATCAAATGGTATGATAGTAATAGATATTTAATATCATTATAAATAGGACTGGGCACCATGATTCATGTCTTTAATTCCAACACTCAGTAGGAAGAGGATGATGAGATCAGTCAAAGTTCTATAGAGAGACCATATCCCCCCAAAAATCCTTTGATATAATGCAGTCAAATTAAAATGTGTATACTTAAACGTTTTAACACTAAAGACCCCACATTTGTTGTGAAGATATCACAAATTATCTGTTACATTGCTGCAAAGCTCGCTTGAATAGCAAACATATCATCTGAAACCAGAAACAGAAGATCATATTTGCCTAAAACATCAAATGTCAATTTTTAAAATTAGAAAAAAATTCATGTAGATGTTTTCTCACTCATTTGTCTTTGACTTATAAAGGTTACCAAAATATAGAACCAACAAGAGAAAAAATAAACAAGGCTAGGGAAATGCTGGACCCTTGTCAACATTGCAGAGCTGTCCGGGGCCGTGTTGCTATGTTGGTGGAGTGAAAGCTTCATCTTCAAGGTCATGCACCCAATATTTAAATAATGAATTTCCGTTCTTGTCCTCCAGAGTTCTGCAATTTTTATCAATTAAAACCAAGTATATACACTTCTGCCTTTTTTCATTCCCCAGCCATGAAAAAAATCAAACAGAGTACGAGTTACGGGAGCCATTTTTAAAAGTGGTAATTTTTTTCTTTAAGACTTTCCATCTAAATATTTATATTGTGTTCAGATTTCATGTGCTAAACTACTGTGCCACGAGAGCTACACATAACAGCAAACCATACTTATCATGTCCAACTTGATACCATGGATAACTCTTCATTCACAAATCAAATATTTCATTTCCGCATTACTTAAGACATCAAGTTAATATATGCTTTATTCTTTATTCATAATTTCAAAAGCATTTTTCCTAATTATTAATATTTGGCATAGTAAACATAAATATTGAAGGTTACATTCACACATATAAGATAAATATAATAAATCTGAATTTTCAAAATCTTAAGAGCATTTTGATATTTCCATAACTTCTTTATTTAATATACCTACTTTCTTCCAAATAATAATAAGTGTCATTTTTAATTGAATATTTCCAAGTATCAGACCCTTACTATGATTTGGCATTTATACCCAACACCAACCATTTATGTAACTGTCATTTTCCCCCTGATATAAACAAGGTCCTAAAGGATTAGGAGACTCAATGATTCCACATTTGTGCAGCTGACTGTATAAATTCTTTAGCTCAGCTTAGTCTAGGAATAGAGACCAAATAAATACATCAATAACAATGTACCTTATTCATAGTCAATGTGTTGTTGTAAATAAGCTTCCTTATAAAATAACATTATCTGAATTGCTTCCTGAGCAAAGATGAAACTTTACAGAAGGAAAACAGACCACATCCCTAAATATTGGGTCTGTAAACCAATGCCCTACCTCAAAAGTAAAACATACTAGAGAAAAAACTTTTAAATATTAATTGTGTTCTTTTGATCTAAGTCAATCAAGCTTCAAATAAGACAAAAGAAATGATTTTGCACCAATTAGCTAAAAGCCATGTTTTTGTATACAAAATTAATTACTTATGTTAAAACCTTATGAACAGTGTTTCTATTCTTGTGATGATATTCTTGTTACTATTCTTATTTTAGTAAAACATAAACATCTTAATATTTCCTAGTGCTAAACACACACATGCTAAGTTATTTATATATCCATTTTAATATGTATTTTGCATCTAACAAGGCAATCCCCTTAAGACCCTTTTACTGACCTACCTGTCATTATTGTGGGGTAAACAATGTCACCTTTCTAATGCACAATGAATTACAAAGAATTTGCAAGACACACAATCCATCATGCTGGCACTAAGTATGTTTGCAGAGTAGATATCAGATATCACAAATGCTCTTTAGACAGTTACCAGAAAACAAAAATTGGAAACTTATACAAAACAGTCCTATGATGAATGGCCATGACAGCTCTTCAAAGTAAAGGGGAGCTACTCCTCTGCAAATAACCTTGTCAAAAGCAAACGTTGTGGGGAGCTTCACTTGCAGGAAAATAGAATAATTTAAAAACTTGTTAATGGCTCTGCCTCATAGAAATTCATGAACACAGAATGTACTCAAAATAAGAAAGGAATTATTTCTGAATCAGCAACAGCAGCCACTCAAGATTGACTCAAATTGGGGAATGGTTAAAGATACACAAAATCACCATATTCCTAAGAGATGTTTATGTGAATTTCAATGTAATAACAACCCCCTAGAACATAGATGTAAAAAGTATGCACATGTAAAAAAGAAATGTGCAGGGGCTGGAGAGATGGCTCAGTGGTTAAGACCTTTGCCTTGCTCTTCCAAAGGTCTTGAGTTCAATTCCCAGCAACCACATGGTAGCTCACAACCATCTGTAATGGTCTGCAGGCATACATGCAGGCAGAACACTGAATACAAAAAAAGGAAGGAAGGAAGGAAGGAAGGAAGGAAGAAAGAAAGAAAGAAAGAAAGAAAGAAAGAAAGAAAGAAAGAGAAAGTAAGGAATAAAGAAGTGTGCACATGTTCTGTGTGCACAGACAAGAGTCAGTGAGAATTGTTTTACTGTTAAGCATCTTCCTCATATCATTTGAGTTTAAAACATAATCATGTCAGATACATACTTTCTTCATGCATCTATTTATGAACTATATGTAATATATTTTTGTGTTATTAATATTAAAATAGTTATTTTTAATGTCTTCACCTAAGTCACACAACTAACTTTTACAAATTAAAATCTTGAATAGAAAGAGTTGTTTCATGTGTAACTGCATTTAGTCTTTCAACCACCTTTTTAGCTAAAGCTAAATGTGTCAAAGGAGTACATTTTACAATGATCTAACCTTCAATTGTCCTTTTTAATAATTGGTATTAGTATTTTTGAAACTTTCTTATTAAAATTAGAAACTTAAATACATTTGAAATGATGAAATGGTCACAAGTAAATTCTGATGTATAAATTATTTATGTAATATTCTGGAGAGATCAGTTTATTATAGAAACAACAAAAGTATCTAACACCTATCACTTATAAGATAAATATACACAGAGCTCTGAGATATCTGCAGTCAGGTATATGAAATATATGGTCTAATGGTAATCATCATAGAGGACCACGTTAAGGGAATATAACTTCTCAAGGATTAAGAAATCATCAATATTTGCCAGGAGAAACTGAAAACCAGACAGGTAGAAATGAGTCCAAAGAATTACTAAACTTCTATTATTATTTGTTGTTGTTCTTGGGGTTTGGGTTTCTTTCGTGGGGGAGGGAGATGATTTGCATGTACTAGGGAAAAATAGAATAAAGGGGACAGAGATACGATGTGATTCTGGTCAATGTTTGGAATCTAAGACAAAATAGATTAATTTTTCACACGTTGCCCTAAATTTACAGCTTCTTAACCAAGGCAAAGATGGTGACTGCTTCCTTGTATTTTCATTGACCTAAAATGTTTCCATTAATGCCAGAAAAGTATGGTTTATCAAATCAAATGAGTTCTATGCTGAAAATAGTGCATATATTGAACATTAAATTAAATATAATCAATAGTTTGTACTTGTTATATATAATTCTGCTAAAAGCCAAGATGAAAAACAACACAAAATGAAAGTCTTATGGCCTTCTAGTTCACATGCATTACTATATACCTCAGCAATCCCAAAAGAAAAGAAAATGTATGCTGCAATATAACAAAACTTGGTTATCTCATTGCTTTAAGTATTTGTAAATGATAAGTTTAAATTGTTTAAATGTCCCATGTTTTCCTTATAGTTTACTATAAAGATCTTAAAGAATGCATAAAAATAGAAATATAGGAAAATACCATCAGTATTCAATTAGACGATTTGCAATTTTAAAAAGACTAAACATGTGTAATAAAATTATATTTTAGATGAATCCAAACAGCTGCTATTTAAAGCAAAAATGGTATGGGACAATTGTAATCTGTCAATTATATTTTAAATAAATGCTGATTGGTCAGTAGCCAGGCAGGAAGTGTAGGTGGGATAACCAGATAGGAAGTAGAGGCAGGTCAATGAGAACGGGAGTATTCTGGAAAGAAGGAAGCTCTTTCTAGAGTTCTGCCCAGACACAGAAGAAGGAAGATGTGACCTGCCCTGCTGAAAAAGGTACCAAGCCATTGGCTAACACAGATAATAATAATGGACTAATAATGGGCTATATAAGTCATACGTGTTAATAAGAAGCCTGAGCTAATGGGCCAATCAGTTTAGAAATTATGGAGTCCTCTGTATGAATTTCTTTGGGGTTTACCAGAAGTGGGAACTGGGCAGGACAGAAACTGCAACAAGCAGGCCCTCATATTACAAAAAGATGCCAATAGTTCTAATTTTCATGTTGTGTGTGCTCTGTGTCATGATTGTTCCACAGGATTCACTCAGATTAGTTATTTTAATTCCCACAGTGGTCCACAAGTGAAACAGTAGTGAAACTTCACACAGAGCTAAGCATCACATAAGGGGTAGAAAAATAGCAGGTAACCACAGCATGAGCTTTAATCCACTCACACGGCCCTAGCCTGCTCTTAACCAGAATGCCATAAGAACCACAGAAGCTAGCTAACCCCGAAAGCTGGAGGAATAACGCACACCTGGCTCCCCTTCACACATTTGCCATCACGAATGCAGGCATGCTGCATTTCAAATCCCAAATGTGTGAATAATCACATCAATTTTCCTCTTCATTGCTTATGTGCATAAACAATCGCAAATGCAATCCTTGCCATTTCTATTCTCTCTCTACATATCAACATATTCAAATTTGCCTCTTCAAAACCATAAATGAGATTCTCTTGAAATATATGGGCTGAGGAAAATGTGAATAACTCAGTTGCACCTTCAACACTTTTGAATTAAATCTGTCTAACATGTTTTCACCTTCAATATTTGACAAGTAAAGATTCAGGTTCTTCCCATCTTCCTTGATCACTGGCATTGCTACATGGAAAATATTTAATGGCTACTTCTGTATGCTGCACCTTGCCAGTTAGTTCAATGTAGATGAAAGTTGCTGTTTTCTAATTCCATTTCAGTGAGAATGACAGAGACAAATGGTCAAATTACCTGGAGAGTTCCTTTGGCAGAATAGGCTGCATATGAGGAGAGCAGATCTTGGCTATGGCCTTTTCTGGCTTCTTCCCTGCAAGGTTGGCCATCAGGATAAAAACACTGGCCGGTGCTGCTCACTGTGATGGTGCCTGGAGAGGGCCCAGGGAAATCCAGCAGCACTGAGTAGTTCAAAAGCTGTGTATCTTCCAAGCCCAGTGCAGCCCAATGAGTCTTAATCTTCTTTGGAATTTCCATGACATCTTCACTTTTATAGAGTTGTACCAAATTTCTGAAAAATTTTAAAAGCGCATTTTAAAAAAGGAGGAAGTCTTTACAATTTAGATATGTGACTAAATTCATATGTGAGCCATTACGAATAGATTTTGTGAGATGTTGAAAGAGAAATGTGACAAAATCTGACCTTAAGAGGTTTGCAGAGTGGTGGTACTGAGGTGCATGGAGGGATCTAATGAAATCAAAACATGATGAATTTATTTTTCAAGTAGGTCTACAAGGAATGATGAATGCCAACTACTGCTTTATGACTTCTGGTTCTTCTATCAACATTAACAATATCCATGTACAATCAGTTCTCATACCAGCTATAATGATTATTAAGATATGTCATTATGGTTAATGTGTTTCCACATAAGAATACTGAATAATCTCTACCTACTGATATCTAAAACAGAATTCTGTTCTGTCCCTCTTCTACCCTGAATGTTTAAGTTTGGGTCTGAAATGCCCCTGGCAGGCTATTGTATTCCATTGATTGTTTCTTAGAGGTGCAGGAGAAGAAACTCAGGTGGTTAGTACCACTTTTGGTGGTCCTTGAAGAGATCATCCCACATCATTTATGGCAAGCTCTCTGTTTCTTTATTGATCTAGAGACTTAAAAGAGTTTCCTCTGAAATTGTGAACTTAGATTAATTTCTACTTTGAGTTGCTGCTGTCCCATATATTACAGGAAGGAATAGATAAATAATGCATTCGCATTGAAACAAGCCTTTCATTCCAATATCAAGGTTATAAACAGCATTGAATAAAGTTAAAGGTCTTTTTGGGAGACTATACATATCATCCTCGTATAAAATAGCATAAGGTGTTAATATTAATTTTCAGTTTTGAATGCCTGAATTAATCCCTTCAATTGGTACTCTGAAATACTAAGTCCCAAAATGTTGAGGTGGGAATTTGGCAGGGAGTGCTTAGATCACAGGTGGAAAACTACTCATTAATGCAATTATCACTCTCATTTAAGTAGCCAGAGGGAGAATTAGACGTTGTCCACAGTACACAAGACAGCTAGAAAAAAACTTCTTTGAGGAAGCAGACCCATCCCAAAGATTGTAGACACATGGATCTCTGATTTCTCAGCTCTAAAACTGTGAAAAATCAATTTTTGCTGTTTGTAAATTGCTCAATCTAGGGAATTTTGTTAAAGCTATGTGGCTGGACTATGATAATTATGAAACTGCTGGTGATTATGAAGACATATAAACTTAAACTATTTGCCTTAACCACTGCTTGCCACAGGGTGATGCTATTGAATTTTTCTGCCACTCAATTCCTCTAAGACATCATTAATTATGAAACATCCCTTCATTTTTGCTTTTTGCTAAAAACTATGGAATCAACAAATGGAAATTTTATTACCCCTTCTCTTACCAATTTAAAATTTTACTTTAATTTTTGAATTACTATTCATAGGGTGACCTTTGAAAAATGTTTAATATAATATTTTTTTAAAAAGAAATGGTAGCTGTTTTCATAAAAAGGTTGGAAAGCTTTTTCTTTTCTCCATTGCTAAGATGTTCTTTGAAAGAGTATTGAACTTCATCATACATCCTGATATGTTCATGAAAGCAATCACGAGATCTATTCCAAAATTATAGAGAACACCAAAATAAATTCTGTCAAGTAAAATCAAGCTCTATTAACTAATAGGATGCATTAGAATTTTTAGGTATTCACCTAATTGTGGAAGCAATGTAATGTTCCTTTCAGGAATATTTTCCGTCTAATTTCGGCAAGAAATTATACAAACCTCATAGATAAGAAGTATTTTCTTTTGATTCCTTCTCTGAGAGAGATCAAATAAGATTAAGATATTTGAAGAATATTATCTTTAAGCTAAAAATTGTCTGTAATTGATGTCTTTTTATGGAAGAACTATGACCTGATTAATCAATACCTTTAATGCCATGTGCATTTTCATTTCCTCTTTGAACCGCAGGCCTTTCATCACTCCCTGTCCCCCCTGCTAGTCATCTTCAGGTTCCAAGCTTTGGCGCAACACTGGCACAATACCTTTCACTTAGTTCAATTCCTTTCTTACTTCCTCTCCCTGATAACTCGGATTAACCTACCAATCTTTTCAAATAAATTCACTGCAATACTCATTTTTATGAATACATATTTGTATTTTTAGAATACCAGTTTAAAAACACAGTCCCATGAGATCATTCAATAGAATTATCCCTTGCCACCATGCCTAATGGCTTGAGATTGAGATAGAAGGAAAGAAAAGTCTTACAGGTTGTTTTCTGACCTTAATCTGTGCAACATGGAGGGGGCATGTGTACACATACATACACTCTCACACACATGGATAAATCTAATAACGTTCAGAAAATATTTTAAGTAAACAAGCAGAATAATGACTACCTGAAATTAAATTATGACTTTTTCAAAAATTTGTCTTTTTCCACAATATCTAAAGAATAAAAGTTCTGGAAAAAGTGATAAGGTTATGATTTAGGGTATTTCTTTCATAAAGTGTAGTGCAGATTTTTGCTTAGAACTTTTAAGTGCTGTTCTTTGGCCCATAATTTTATCCATTAGAGATTAAATACTTTAAATTTACTATACTATGCTTTCAGGATGAATTTAATTGAATACACAAGAGCATCTTTAGAGCATCCTAAACAACACAAATTCATTAACATACAACAAGCATCCTCTAAGATGCTGGCAAAGCTTACGGATGCACATAATTATATGGGTGTTTGTCTAGCTGGAAGGGCTAGTTTGGGTTCAGTGAGAGACCTTGTTTCAAACATTCATCTGGAATGAGATAGATGGAAACGCTAAACAGAGACCATGGACATTTACATGCACTAGCACACAAGGGGTACCCAACACACAAATTGATAATCTAACATCATTTATTCATAAATAGTTCATAGCATTCCTAATATTCAAATGGTAAATGTTTGATTTTCTTGTTTTTAAAGCTTCCCTACCTCATTTTTTCTTTTTTTTCTTATTTATTTATTTATTAAAAATTTTATTAAAAATTTCCACGTCCTCCCCTCCCCTATTTCCCTCCCCTTTCCCCCACCGCCTCCCCCTCCCTCTCCAGTCCAAATTCACACAAACTTTTGTTTAGCTTCATTCCTCAAAGACCTATTTCTAAAGAGTGTGGCATTTCAGAAACAGGGTCTTACCTTCAAGTTCTAGAAGGTAATCTAGAGAAATGACAGCAGTCTATATTGTTTGTGGAATCTCTTAGACTCTCCTGAACAACATTATGCATTTTGTTTATCATTGCAGTTATTATTAGATAGTCTATGGCTATTGGGAGCCATTTTCAGCTCACATGGCGCAATTTCATTTAAATTATTTGCATATGTATACACTCACATCTGTCCTCTTCTCCCTTTGCATTTTCTTCCATCCTCTCTCCAAACGAAGTTTCCCAGCAGTTTCCCCATTGCCCCTAAAAGTATCTGTGCCATAATATCTGCCCTTCTACGATCTCTCGTCTACAACATACATACCATGCACCCTTTTGACTTTTCTTGTTTCTGTGATTACTACAGCTCATACGCTCACAAATATTCGGAGTTAGGATCCTCATATAAGAGAGAACATGAAATCTTTGTTATTGTGGTTCTGGATGGTCTCTCTCAGTATAACATGCTTTAGTGACTTGGAACCCTCCATTCTGTGGGTTCTAGTCTCAGAATCTCAGGAGATGCTATTCAAACTGTCAAGGGACAGACATAAGAAGTCCTACTCTGCTGTAAAGCCCATGAACTAGTGCAGTAATTGGACCATCAAGACATTCCCCAATGGTGCAATATTGGTACCTTTATATTGGAGACAGGCAGCAGCACTCTCATTAGCCTGTCTGTAGAAGGAATCATTTGTCTGGTAACTTAGCCAAGTACCTGTAAGTTAGATATCTGTAACGTACATATAAGCCAGGTAACTTTAACTTCTTCTATGACCTGTGGCTGGAGACTCATAGACATTAGAGAAGAACCTATTACTGCTATTTCCCTAAGCCAATATAATTGGTAACTGCATTCTAAATATTTATCATCATGCTCTCAGTTAAGTGTAGCTCTCACCTTTCATCAAAACCTTCTTCATGCAACAGATAAAGCCTGTTAAAGAGATGCTCAACATGCATAAAATAAGTGACTGCAGGGTGCCCAACCCAACTGATACATCTGTATCACTATCACAACCACTATAAACAAAGTTCAGGGAAAATCCTGGATGTTGGGTTGGAAGGATCTTCTATATATGACGAGAAAGCTACACTAAAGTGTACTCAGAAATTGGATGCCTAAATAAGACCAGCATAAAAATAACACTAGTTGTTACACCGACCTGGTAAGGGAAAATTGCACATTTTTAATGGCCAATGCTTGCTGAGAGGGAGAACCAGTTTTCTCTAGAGCTCCCACACAGGTTGTCCAAACTCAAGTGGTCAGACCTGGGCACATGTATATATGAACAAAACTGAGTTGATTCAGTAGGTTGTATATACTTCTGTGCACATGTGTGCATCTGCTTGCACACACACATGTGTATCTCTGTGTGTGTGTATGTGCATACAACAATAATTAAGAACCTATCAAGAATTAGGCGGTGTGGAATATGGAGAGAGATGGAGGGAGAAAGTGATGTTGATGTAGTGTTCATGTATGAGGTTCTCCAAATAAAATATTAAAAAATAATAAAATACACTACATTTATACTGCTAAACCTTGGTGTTGTGCAAAACTTCACTAAAGTAGACCTTGTGAAATCAAGTAAACTTAAATGAAATGATTTTATAATATGTAAGTACTCATAAAGCTTTCACTTAAATAAGTAGCAGTCAATGACTTATTGATATGAGTGACTTGTTTGAGGAATCCTTTGTATGGTCTAAAATTCTTTAGAACATGAACATATATATTTATTTGTGACTTTCCTCATTTTTAAAAAATCTTTTCATGTAGTAAATGGTTTGTGAGATGTGGGAAGCATTTCTGTTATAATTAAGCAGGTTTCTATATTAAACCAGAAATGTTATTAAGGAATTAACTGCTAGGCAATCTCAATTTACTAACTGAGGAACCTGAAAAATTAGAATTGTGTTACTCCAAACCACAAGGTATTTATTGGAGAGAAAGTTTCACTCTGACTTAATTTCTAAAATAAGGGTTTTCATGGGCCAGTAATTGTGGCAGGTAGCATAATCAACTGTCATGGCTGAGACCTGAATTTGGAATGAGCTTTGGCGTTAATGTTCCGTTGGCCAACAGAGACCTGATATGGAAGGATTTTGGCTTCGTTAGACAAAATTCTGTTTATATCAATGTTCAACACCTGCTACTGGATGAGCCACGGAGCAACACTGATGTCAGAACTGGAGGAAGTGGTGCATGCAGCGTTCACAGTTCCGGGGTGACTGCCAAGAGTGTACTCTAAGTGAACAGACAGAGAAAATATCTCAGGAGTGATATTCACATTGCAAAGGAGGAAATGTAGCATATGTACTAGACCCACTATTATTTCCTTCTATTTGTATACAGAAGAACAAATGCTCATATTTATATGGTGCAATTGATATTATGTATACATTAAAAAGCCGAAAGTTGGGTTACAGAGATAATGCAAATGCTAAAGTGTTCATTTTACAACCTAGAGTTTGATTTTTTTCCAAAACCATGTTAACTGTGGGTTATGGTAGAACATACCTATAACCTCAATGGGAGTGAGTGGACAGGTGAGTTCCTGGTGAAAGAGGGATATTGCTTCAAAGTGTGAAGTGAACAACACAAGTGCCTAAGGAACAACAGTCAAAGCTATGGCGGTCTTAGTATTTCATAGTACAGTAGTGCTTCCCTAGGGCGCGCAAAGCTCTGGGCATGATATCCGCTTGGAGAATAAGATAAATGGTGTGACATCTTAAAGAAAACTCCTAGTCAAACAATGACACAGGAAAATTAATATACCCCTTCAAGGGCACAATAGATCAATTTTGACAGATTGAGAATGCTCTAAATGAGAAAAACTGAAACTTATTATATTTTACATAAAAAATTACTGCAGAAGTGGATTCTCTTTGAGGGATCTTGATCCTCTACTCCTGATGGAGCACCCTGCATAAAGCTATTTGCTTTGCAAGTACTAGAAGGCATGCTGATGGACTAGCTTGATACTCAACAAGTACATGTTTAATTTTATATTTATGTCAAACAACTTCTATAAGACAGAAAAACAAACTAGATTTGAGAAAATAGAACACATTGAAATAAGACATCCTGTCAAGATAACCGTTATTCCATATTCTCAAAAAAGCTTCAATGATCCAATTCTCACCCTAATACTCTTACCTACACTAAACAGACAGAAACTTCATAGCTGATCATTTACAAGGGGAAAACATAATGAAATGTCATAGGATTCTGTATTTAAAGTATATTTTAGAAAGGAACTATAAAGAAATGACATAAAATCATTGTGACTGCTGAGGTGTGAAGGACTATCTCAACCCTTTCTGAGAACAGTACTCTGAACAATAATAGTGCCTGCATTGTGAACTTGATGTTTCTCAAGGAATATTATGCCACATGTCACTGTTCTCATTAAATTATTTTAATTCATTTAATCACAATCTAAAGGCACAGAACAATAATGGACAAATTAATCTTCATATCAGGCATTACAGGTCTTCACTTTCATCTTCTTCATTATGTGATTCAATGGCATAAATGCAGAAAGTATACTCACTCACAGGGGCTTTTGATTAAATGATAGACAACTCAAATACCTATACATGTGTACACACATAAACACACATACTACATATTCATTTTCCATTCATCTGTTGATAGATATCTATGGTGATTCCCCTCCCTAACCATTAAGAATCAAAAACACCAATGATAGCCTCTGCTGGAGAGGTTGTGGAGAAAGGGGCACTCTCATCCATTGCTGGTGGGAATGCAAACTTGTGCAACCACTTTGGAAAGCAGTGTGGCGGTTTCTCAGGAAAGTCGGGTTCAACCTACCTCTCGACCCAGCAATACCACTATTGGGAATATACCCAAGAGATGCCCAAACATACAACAAAAGTATATGCTCAACTATGTTTATAGCAGCATTGTTTGTAATAGTCAGAACCTGGAAACAACCTAGATGTCCTACAATGGAAGAATGGATGAAGAAAGTATGGAATATATACATATTAGAGTACTACTCAGCAGTAAAAAACAATGACTTCTTGAATTTTGCATGCAAATGGACGGAAATAGAAAACACTATCTTGAGTGAGGTAAGCCAGACCCAAAAAGAGGAACATGGGATGTACTCACTCATAATTGGTTTCTAGCCATAAATAAAGGACATTGAGACTATAATTCGTGATTCTAGAGAAGCTAAATAAGAAGGTGAACCCAAAGAAAAAACATATAAGCATCCCCCTGAATATTAACCTTCATCAGGCGATGAAAGAAGACAGAGACAGAGACCAACATTGGAGCACTGGACTGAAGTCTCACGATCCAAAGGAGGAGCAGAAGGAGAGTGAGCACGAGCAAGGAACTCAGGACTGCGAGGGGTGCACCTACACACTGAGGCAATGGGGATGTTCTATCAGGAACTCACCAAGGCCAGCTGGCCGGGGTCTGAAAAAGCATGGGACAAAACCGGTCTCGCTGAACATAATGGACAATGAGGACTACTGAGAACTGAAGAACAATGGCAATGGGTTCTTGATCCTATTGCACATAATGGCTTTGTGGGAGCCCAGGTAGTTTGGATGCTCACCTTAATAGACCTGGATGGTGGTGGGTGGTCCTTGGACCTCCCACAGGGCAGAGAAACCTGCTTGCTCTTTGGGCTGAGGAGGAAAGAAGACTTGATTGGGGGAGGGGGAGGGAATGGGAGGTGGTGGCGGGGAAGAGGCAGAAATCTTTAATAATTAAATAAATTAATTAATAAAAAAAAAGAATAAAAGCAGAACAACACTATTAAGCCGTGAAAAAAAAACAGTAGTAAATATGGAAGTACAAATGTTGAAAGCTTTGTACATATGATCAAACTTTTCCTGAATATGTACAAGTGTGTGTATGAGTGTTTGGATTTGTCTGTATGTGTCCTTGAGAATATGTATGTCTGTAAGTGGGAAGGCAGTGACACTAATTCAGACACATATGAAGTATAACACGTGTCAAACCTGAAAAGAAACAGATGTTTCCGGGCCTTAAGGGTATGAAAATTTTTGTGTTTAACAGAGTGTGCCAGGACTGTCTTAATTTCTTCAGTTTACAGCGTTGAGTAATTTATTGTCTTGATACTCTCTGCACTAGTAACTGGAAGCATATTTCTAATCTTAAACTAAACCATATTTTACCAAAATAGAACCAGTGTGTATCTATTGTCTGTCAGCTATTTCATAGCTTAAATGGCTAAGGATGTAAAGAAGATAGAAAGATCTCTGGACTTGGGGACAGGTCTCTAAACATATACAGACCAAATTGAAGGTACAATAAATACAAATCTAGAGTCAAAGTTGAATGTTGTGACAAACTTATTTCCATAACTGATAGAACAAGGATGAACAAGAAGTAGATTACTAAAATAATTTAATTTTTACATTTGAATAGTTCAACATATATAGACTAGTTTGTCCAATGAGTGTACAAGTATAGAAAATTTATATGTTACCTGATGCCAGACTAGAAAACAAATCATGATGGGATTAAAACCCACTGAAATCACATAGACTGCATTATCTGAATTCAAAGGTCTATATGTTCATTATTATGTTAATGCTGTGTAATGAAGACCTTTGGAGTCCAGCCCCAAGGCCCCCTTCAGGGTTCAGATTGGACATTGCAGCAAGTGAAAGTGCTTAGGTTATATGAGGGCAAATGAATTGTCTCACACTGTGCTGTTTCAAACAATTCTCTATTCTTAGGCATCTTTTCTAATTCTCCTGTCCTAATTCTAATTCCTCCTAGCTTTTTTCCCCTCTAGACTCATAACTTTCTTTCTTACAGGAGTCTTCAAGCAATAAAAATGTTGCAAGAGTTACCTCTCATTGGTCAAAAGCACATCCCTCGTGTAAGTAATAAGTAGCTAAGTCGTTTACTGTGACGACACAAGTTTCCAAGGTTACAGGAGTAAGACTGTGACCAGACAGGAAGAGGCACTGTGCCCAGTGACAAACTTTGACACATAGGTCTATTGTCAGCAGATTTGACAAGTGAAGAATTGGCATGCTTTTCTTGGGGTGCTTTGTGTAGCAACCTAGGTTGAACATCTTTGACATTGACATTGTGCATATCTGTAAAGTTTTAAACTTATGATCTATTTACAAAAATCCTTTAGTCTAGTTTGAACTTGCTCTGAGGTAAAGTAAGCTAATTATGTGCAGTTAGTCTGAGCAAAAGGAACAAAGAAGGCATTTAAGTGTCTACAGTGGGCAATAGATCTAGTTATAAAGCATGTCTTAGTGTGTTTTCTATATATCCAAATTATATATCTAAATGAAAAGTCATCTTCCTGACTACCCACAGATATATGTGCCCATAAGATTGAGATGTAATTATAAGATTATATATACATATCACATGAGATTATACACTATTAGGGAGATATCAAGCTGCTTTATCAAAGGTAAACAACAATTTCCAGAGCACATTGTCCTGGAGTTCTGACCTGCAGAGGATTAACCTCCATCAGAGAATTATTCCTCTGGCTGGTTGACATCTGATATTAGTTGCTTCCTGCTGTACCTTTCATGGCCCCTGACAGCTATACTCTTTTGGTGTCTTTAGGTTTCTAATATGGTTTCAAGTCCTAGACTATAATGCTGCTTATTTGGCTATGCTAGTAGTGACATGAGGTTTGCCCTTTTCTATAGACTTCCATCACAAATATTCAAACTCGTACCTCTTGTCTTCTTATTAAATTTTTATTTTAAAGTTTCATATATTTGGACTGCTCTTCAGTATCGAGAGGGGGGGAATGGAGTGGGGGGAGGGGGAGAGGAGTAGGGAGAGGGGAGGGGAGTGGGGGGAGGGGGCAATATTTGCGAGGAGGGGAGGGAAATGGGAAACGGGGAGCAGGTGGAAATTTTAATTAAAAAAGAATAAAAAAAATTAAAAAAAGAAAAAAAAGTTTCATATATTTCTATCATATTCTCTCCTTTTGCCCTAGTCCTCCAAGATCAGCCTCATCTCCCCTTCTCCCTACCAACCCAGCTTCACATATTTTCTCTTTCATAAAATATAAAAATGAAATAAAACAAAACAAAAAAGAAATAACATCAACTTATAACAGAAGTATACACAACAAAACATGGAGTCCATTTTGTGTTCATCAAGTGTATTTGATATACCCACTGTCGTTCTGTTCAGGAAAACTGATTTGCCCTCTCTCAGCAAGTGTCAATTCCAAACACCTTCTTTAGTATGGTTTGTGTGGTACTTTTTGGTCACTTCCTTTTTCCTTGCTCCAATTCTGTCAGGCTTGAATGTGTAAGTCTTATGTGGGCTACCATAGTATCTGTAACCTCATATACACATCAGTCCGTTGGAAAATACTTTTAGCATTAAAATACCTACTTACTTGCCCTAAGCAGGATCCTTAGTAACCTTACTCCCAATTTTATAAAGGTAGAAATTGGAAGGAATTATCAATCTTTCCATATTTTGGTAATTATCTGTAACTGTTGTTAAATGATGAACATTTAATAAAATCAAAAGCACCAATAAACCTAAATTAATGTTATTTCCTAAACTGTGATGGAAATAACAATTATGTGAAAAACAGTGAGACAAAAATTGAATTTTCTTTTAATATTAACAATACAGACACTTTGGATCGATGAGAGAATGTTGAATCAAGATCTGTAACATCTAAAATTGGTCATACTTTTTCCATGTCTAGATTTATATGATTTCTTGTCATACTAAAAGTAAAATAATAATTTTGCAAATCGAATAAGAATTCAGCAGTACATTTGTGACAGATTATTGGCAACCTAGAAAATGTATTTAAGTTATCTTTGGGAAGGATGGTTACAAATTGCCACAGAAATTATTCATTCATTAAGTATCTATTGAAATGACCCCATGACATAGGAACTAATAGAAAAGCAATCATTCAATTAGAGATAATTTAATTAGTGCTGCTTGCACTCCAGGAGGACATTCATTAGCGCCCACCCTCTATCAGACTGGACTAATCCTTAGAGTCCTACTTTCAGTACTATATACAATGATTTTAATTATAACACAGACAAGCTCAAAATTGAGAGATTGTTTCTTCTTTTTTTTTCAATGAAATTGATACACATTGTCTTGTAGGATAACAACAACGAAGTAAATTGACAAAGTACATATGGAGAGACTGTGATATGCCTACAACAGAAGGGCATGAAGTCACCCATAGTGATATCTGATATGGATGTTAGAGGATTGGACTTGCAGAATTCTTGAGCAGGGTGCTCACAAAAAAATTAAGTCATAGCTGTTACATAAGATGTATACACATCCTGGTGATGAGAAGCTTAAGTCTAGACATCATGGGGTTGTCTAGGTTGAAAGGTAAAGAAACTTACCACCAACCCTGACAACTTGGGTTTAGCCTACAGCACCTATGTGTTAGAAGAAGAAAACTGACATCCATGAGTTTTCTTCTGTTGCCACATATGCCATGGCACATACCCTCTATGGTGGTTTGAAAAAAAATGGCTCCCAAAGGGAATAACACTATATGTATTTGTTGGAATACATGTGGCGTACGTTGGAGGGAGTTTATCACTGTGAGGATGTGCTTTGGGGTCTCCTATGCTCAAACTATACCCACTTCACTTCTTGTTTTTAAGATAAAACAATATGTAAAACTCCAGGCAAGCTGGGAATTGCCAGGTATGCAGACAATAGACAGCGGGGTCCTGCAAGGTTTATATTCCTGTGCCATGTATACAGGCTGCAAGTATAGGAAAGAGGTGTGTATTTCCAGTGGCTGGGGGAACAAGTGAAGCAGAAGGCTTGTGCTGTAGTAAGTAATGACATCATGCTAAAAATGTCCTATTAACACAGGAAAAATCAGATTTGTTTTGCTAACATCTCTCCTTTTAGTGATGAGTTAGATTCAATAATAAAATGATTTGTAAATATTTACACAGTCCTGAAAAGTAGCTATATTAAAACATTAGAAATGAAAAAACTGGTGTTCAGCAAAGTCGTATTAGTGACTATCATGAAAGCTTCAAATAGTCATTGATTTTAGAAGTAAAAGTGCTGCTAATACATACAGATAATGAAACCTCAGTTGAGGTAAGAGAGACCCATGGTAGGTTGGAAATACTAAATAAACTCATGGAGAGAAAAGCAGTTTGCAAGGTCTAAAATATGTGAACAGGCAAGGAGTAAGTCAGTCATGGGAACAGGGGATAAAATCTTGTTTTTATGTGTAAGAACACAAACTAATTTACAGAACTTTTATTAGTACTGCATAGCCAGCCCTCAAGTGAGAATTTGAAGTGTTCACAAGTATAGCCACATACATAGTAGTTATACTGTTTAAATATTTATTTTACTTTTTATGTATGGGTGTCTTTGGGGTTGTACATATACAGGTGCGCACTGAGGCCAGAAGGGAGTCAGAGACCCTAGAAATTAAGTTGAGGGTATTTGTGAACTGCTCAACATGGATTGTGGGAATGAACTCCATTCCTTATAAGAGCAGCAAGTACACTTATGAGCCAACTCTCCAGTCCTCAAGCTCTCATCAATACACTTTATTATACTTTATTAATACTTTATTATGTTAGCTAAACATTTTAGAGTTGTCAGCTTAGTAAAATTTAACAAAACGAGTTCAAGCATTGTTTTTACTACCTTTACTATTTCTATAGTTCTATTAGAGAAGAATATGTCTTTCATCTAGTGAAGATCTGTAAGGAAAAAATTAGTTTTCTGATGGCATCTGACTTTTTTATTTTACAGGGGTCAACAAAAAAGACTGATGATAAACAATATCGTAACTCACCTAAAGCTGAGACAGGACATAAACAGAGTGATCAAAACTTAATCAGTAGCTGACATTTGTTCAAAACATGCAATTAATCCAAAGGTTTATGGCTGCACAAGATAAATGACTATCAGAAAGCCTTTCTTTTCAAAGAATTTCAAGCTTACCCTGAAAACCAACACAATACAAAAGTCTGGTTCCCATAAAGTGTGTCTAATTTTTCATAATTTTTATGTGTTATAATTGGAATACACTCATTAGATAAAAATACAAACAACCGACTGTAGTACATTTTAGCTCTGGACAAGGAAACACCATCTCCATAAAATGTTTTGATTCCTGTTCAGAAAAGTATTTAGAGTCACAAAGTAAGCATGCTAATTCATGCTGATTATATAGTTCTGACAACATGATACAATGGCATTCTGCTTTTCAGATTTCCATTTTTCATAAAACTATTCAGTCCTTAAGCAGAGACTCAAGAGTGAATGGAATAAGCACTCATTTTCAGACATGTATACAGATGCACATCACATGTGTGCATACATGCTCAAATGCAAACACATACACATCATAAATACAAACACTTATACATGAATACAAAAGATGCAGAGTACCGACGGAGACTGGCAGAGATTATGATGAACTATGTCTAAACTTCTTATTCATTTAGGTTTTTGACACTCTGGAAGGCACCTTTACTTTACTGGAAAAATGAAGATAATAGTTGCACACGTATAAGCTGCTGTGTTTAGACGCAGTGATTCCCACTTAAATCTAGTGTTCTCCAGGTCACACACTGACTTCTGTGCCACTACAGTGTGTCATACACTTACTAACCTAGACTGTACATAAATATAAGCTTTCAAATTCAGTGGGGTTTTTGGTGGTGGTGGTTATTAGATATTTACTATCTATCCCCTAAAGTAGTATAGAATTATTCAATAGCAGATATTGCTGCTCCATACATGAAAAGATTCCTGAAGTCTAAGTGGCAGCTGAGTAAACATGACTACTAGCTTGGTCTGTAGAGAATATTAGACATGTAGTGTGAATTTCCAAAACTTCCCTACAATCATCTGCCTTCAGATTCCTTCACTGTGAGAAGCATATTTTAGTATTAATATTTTGCTGCAGCCAGTCTATAGCTCCACTTGAAAATATACCTTATTTACTCTTTGAGTATTTTATTCATGTATAAAATATATCTTGGCCCAACATATTTTATTATTTAAACTCAGAATAATGAATTATTTTCTTCACTGCACCTCATTGCATATATTCAAGGGAGTGTATTTATCATATTAGTCAAATTATAACATGATTCAAACAACATACCATTTTGGCTTTTGTTCTTATGTTCATATGTAACAGGTCATCAGAATGTAACTCATTCTTCCATTATCTTATGACCTGAATAATCAACTATTTTCCCTATTGTATACATAAATAACTCCCTGGTATGCAGACACCCTGTGAATGTGAGAAGTAAGCTGTACTCGTTTGCTTTCTAAATGGGTATGGACCCTATACAGGACTTTGGTTACCATGAGAAAACTGCAACAGATCTAGATTGATGTGTTTTGTCTCCTCAGCTTTTACTGTGATCCCTTTTCATAGGAGTTTAATATACTTCTAAAATTTCATTTAAAAGAAATGAAAAGGAAAATACCTCTGTGACAGCTACCTAAAACATGACTAAATGGTGTCAACTACATTGATGAAAATAAGACACTTTCAGCTTGCTCATGTGTTTGAAGATACCCTTCTGGTGAGTGACAGATCTTTCCCTCAGCACTGAAATGTAGATATTACAGAAGAGAATCCAGAATTCTGGAGCTATGTAAATATTTCTGCATAGATCCTATAGAAGTGACTAATACATCACTCTGAATAACCAAAATTTTCTAAATATAGGAGTTTAAAATAACTAAAAGTTAATATTCAGCATGCTTTTTAAGGTTCTACAGGCAGATGTCTAAAAAGAATATCCTAGATTCATCTAATAATATCAGTACTTGATCAAACAGAATTGTTGATATTCTTATTGGATTATGGGATTTTTCTTTTGAAACAAAGTTGGGGCTTACTGAACATAATTTAATATATTAATATAGATGTAAGCACCAAGAGTGGACTCGCACTTGCAGAGACATGGTGTGTATACCTTAATATGCATATGGGATGAGCTGGAGGGAAGGCAGAAGAGGAGAGAGTATGAGAGGGAGGAAGAGAGAGAGATTCTGAGTTAAACGTCTTTCTCAACTAACCTTGAGGAGTGCAGAATCTTCTTTTTTCAACTCCCTGTTCCTCAAGGGCTTTTCTGAGCATTGCTCAGAACATAATAAAGAAAGACTCTAGAACTTCTTGCTTATTTGGTGTTTTTCTAGGTAGCTTTGGGAGATTAAATTAAAATGTACGTTACTACCTCCACCACAATCCAGAGCGCTTTACTGGAATAAATTGTGCTATTTCAAAATTCTAATCCCTTGGTTCAATTAAGGGGTTTCTACACTGGTTAAGAATTCTCAGAGTTAATTGGCAGTTTTGTTTCAAATAGTAGATTTCATTTCCTGTAAATAAAGCTTTACAACATGGAAAATTAATTCTATTAAAACACCAGCTAGATAAGGTAATTATAGAAAATGTCAATAAATAAATATATAGAACATTAGACAGATAATAGATAGATAACTAGGTAGATGATAGATAGATGATAAATAGATGATAGATAGATAGATAGATAGATAGATAGATAGATAGATAGATAGATAGATAGATAGATAGATATGACAGACAGATCCTGCTCAGCCTTTATAAATATAGTGATTTATGGCATCTAAGGTGTAAAATAAGCATTTGTAAGTTTAAGTTAGTTAAAGATTTATTTTTAAAACTGGGTGAAGATGATAGTCCTTATGCTGGTGGGGGTAGTGTTCCCCTGGAACTGTATGACAGGCCATGTGAGTTTCAGAAACCAATCCCAAATAGAGAGCGCTCTTCACTGTTCTCAGGCCTCTCACCATGCCCCACCCCTAGCAGTTTTATTTAAGAAAGAAACAGAGATTGAGCAAAATATACTGAGTCTGAATCCTGGGCTCAGTACTGATTATTCATATTCATAATTTTTTAAAAAGCTGCATTGAATTTAAATACTGATTTTAGACTTGGTTTGCTTTCTTTAGGACAGAAAATGCCACAGTACATAGCCCACACTGGCCTCAAGCTCACAACTCTGTCAGTTATTAATCTTATTAAATTTGCTTTTGTATCAATCTGTTCTTAATTCATTATATTCAGCTGCTTCATCAAGCTCTTTGTATTCCCTAGAATTACTTGGTTGTCTAAGTACACATAATCATCAGCCAACTGCCAGTTGCTTTTATTCTTTCAAAGGTTTGCAATGGTTATTTTTCTAAATAACTGAAATTTAATACTCTTGTTTTTATGTAGATTTAGAGTTTTGCTTAAATTAGTTTCCGGTTTTACCTTTTTAGTGAGTAAAGTAATGGACTCAAATCATTTCCTTCTTATCTCATTTATCCTGGAATTTTATCAAGCTTCGCTATGACATTTTATCAAGAGCTTGTTCTATGAATTTTGATGTGACTTTTTCTACAACCATCTGAAATCATGAACCATGGCACTAATTTTCTTGGTTCTGGACAGTGCACTGTATGATACAGTAAGATTAAAATTTTGAGAAGGTTTAGGTTGTATTCTGTGGGGCTTTCTTCTTAGATATTTCTCACGAATTCATGAGAAATACTGATTCACATTTTTATTTCTCTTCTATGTTCATCGGATGTTTGCATAATGTATTGTATTCATAAAATCAATGCATAATTTTTTTCAATGCATAATTTTTAAAGATAATTTTATTCTCTCTCTCTCTCTGTATGTTTGTGTACATATATGAGTACTGGTTTATTGTGATGAAGGCACTAATTTCTCTGGAACTCGTGTTGTGTGCTGTTTTACAAGGGTGTTGTGGGACAAACAGAGGTCCTCTGTAAGAGCAGTACATGCTCTTTACAACTGTGCTGTCTCTCCAGCCCATCTATGTAATTTTTTAATGTATCCTATGGCCTGTTATAATTACAGTATTCCTGAAATGATAATCTTGTATGCATTTGAGTATAACCATGTGTGTGGAAGAGAACAGGGATGGGGAGCAAAAGAGAGAGAGAGAAGGAGAGAGCCATAGAAAGAGAGAGCACAAGCGACAGAGGGGTGAGGCATGTGCGAAATGAGAACTTAACATAAATCTAGTGTCATAGCTCTAGTGCTTCCTACCTTGTCTTTGAGATATGGTCTCTCCCTGTCTCTCTGGAAAATGGGCTTAATTATTAGAATAGGCTGGTTATACAATGACTTTCTTGAATCTGTTTATCTGCCCTTCCTTCCCTGGAATTATAAATCCTTACTACCATACCCAGCTTTTTTTGTGAGTTCTGGCAAACCAACTCAAGTCTACCTTGTGCTTGTGGACCAAGCTCTTTACTACCCAATATTCCCTAAAACAATTGAAGTCTTAGATGTGTAACCTAACACAGCTGTAATTGTATCTAGCAGGATGCTTTCCTGTGGAAAATCTCAGTTTGTGATTGTCCTCCATATAAACACTTTCTATATCTCACAACTTCTGCAAAAATAATTCTCTTTAGTTTAATTAGGTAAATTATAATTTCAGTCTCAGTGTTGACTCAGAAGAAAACATATTCAAATCCATGATTTTGGTGAGGTCCAAGTTACAAATTTTTGCTTATAGAATTTGGTGGTTACATACATGAAGGTTGGATAGCAAAGTTGATTCAAAGAATTTCTAAAATTCAGAATCATCTTTTTGTAACTAAGTACTTGACTGCCTTTCCTAAGTGTGCCTTCAACATTTCAAAACTTAAATTCTCTGCTCTAAATTACTGCCTTTCCATGCATATTTTCAGTGAAAAACCTTGTTCTAATTAATATTAGTGTAAACTTTGAGAATTTTTTCTGTGTATTGAATAGTGAAAGACTTTCCTTTATCTTTATAGATGAAGAACCACCTTATCTTTTCCAGTCTGCAAGACCAGTGAGATGCTTCCACACATAAGGCTCCTGACACCAAACCTGAAACTCTGATTTCAATCCCTAGAATTCACACAGTGAACAGAGAGAAGCAACTTCCACAAGCTGCTTTGACTTCCACACACATAACAAAGCACACTCACATACCTTTCCTCTCTACCACATGGTGGGACCGGAGATTAACTTAGGCTGTTAGACATATGCACAAGTCGGTGAGCCACCACACTTGCCTGATCTATAAATTGTACTTTACTCTTAGTTCTTGGATTTTTGCCTTCTGAATTAGATACATAGTATACAGATTTCTAATTATTTTTAACACATACCTTTCTTGTGATGTTTTACAACACTTAAATTTGAATCCACACTATTATTACAAATAAAATTTCTTTAATGTTCAAATTTTAATCAAAATATTCAACAACATTAAAAACATCTATGGTTTCCATTTGTTAAGATTCAGCCCCCCAAACATGATTCTGACATGATGAAATTAATGCAAAGAGGGAATCATGTTCTTTGGACATTATCTACAGCATAAATATCAAATATCATTTAACTCTCAATCACAAGGGGCTCAATAGTCAAGTAATGAGGCCATTTAAATTTCAACAGAGGCACACATGGTACAAAAACTTTGAATGGAATTCAAGTGTATGTGTATATATGCAATTGACAAAATGAAACCTACTTCCTTGAAGGATAACTAAAATTTAAAGGACATATAGACAGAATCCAATTCCAAACAAGATTAAAAGGATAAATACACAATATATTTAGTCATCAGGGAAAAGCAAAGAAGAACCACAATGAATTTTCACCATATTCAATTTAAATGCCTATAATAAAAAGATCAAATAATACATTGTACAGATGTCAAGGAAGAGAGAGGAGAAGCCTACAGTGAGAGTGAGATATACAACTTCCGCTTTTCTCTGGGCTTCTGGCCAGAGTTGGTCTGAGAATATAACATTACTTGTAGATTATTCATTTGTTGCCACTCTAATTGGCAGCATGAACCTAGGAAAGCAAAGCCTAAAAATAAAATGAACTAAAGGCTCCTGCAATAAATAGCTAACTTTATTCAGAGCATCATGCACTTTATAATTTAGGGGTATTTTGAGGAATAAGCAAGCTCAAATAAACAAAGGTCACACGAGTTTAGGCTGTGTAGAGTCAGGGGAACGGAACAGTCAGTAGTCAGAGATGATGGGGACTCTGCAGTAAACCCACTTCTGTTATTGCAGCTGGGCAATGACAAAAGCCCATTCCCAGAATAACCCATGATATGGAGGCACAGAGGTTAAAGGACTGTTGTCTTTTTACTTTGAGTTTTTCAAAGCTCTCAAAATTCTTCCCATATAGCTTCATTCACAGACATGTTCCAACATGCATTGAAATGAAATCCTTTATGTTTTATTTTTATCATCAGCAATAACTTTTATAGTTCCAGAAAAGAAAATGCAGTAGATGTATACATTCTGTCCTAAAAAGTAAAATAAAAAAAAATCCCATTTTAACTTGATTTTGTAATAAACATGTTTTCTTTAATTCTGCTTTTGATAATTTGTCTTATTCATAAGACACACTGAAAATAGAGAATGTCAATCAGACAACAAACAACATTAAAAAGTCCCTCCTTCAATTAAACATAGTTTTCGCTTTTTAATATTAGGGGCGAAAATCCCATCAACAGTTGTATAATTTTTTTAGTCATTGGTAAAAAAAATCATAGATAAAGTAAAAATTATACTACATGCTGTCTGTCACTTACATACTGATAAGATACTAAATTTTTCAGCCAGTAGTTTAATCTATGGATGGACTGATTTTACCAATTATTATCATTATCTTTTTTTTTTTTTTTTCAAGACAGGATTTCTTTGTGTAACAGTTCTGACTGTCCTGGAACTTGCTTTTTAGACTAGGCTGACCTCTAACTCACTGAGATACACCTACCTCTACTTCCCAAGTGCTGGGATTAAAGGCATGCACTAACACCACCCTGTGCTTTATTAATTATTAAAGAACAAAATAAAGTTCAAGAAACAAAAAGTGACTAATAGCTATTCCTTGCATATCTTCAAACTTTCATTGGCCTTAATATGTGTTCAAAATTTCCATACTATTTATCTTCTCTCTATCTAAATTGATGTTAAGCTCAAAAGCATAAAAGTTTATGTGTGCCTTTTGGAAAACACACTATTAGAAGATTGTGAAACAATGTTAATTTCTAGGGTGGGAGCTAGAATAAATTTATTTTTTAAGGAAGAAAGGGTTTATTTGTGCTCACAATTTGAAATGATGATCTGCAACACTGAGAAAGGAATGATGGCAAGTAGCTCAGTAGTTCATCACATTACACTCAGCCCGGAATTAGAAAGAAATGAATGTGGCTTCTCAGGTCGCTGCCTTGTCATTCAGTCTAGCTCTCCATACAAGCATAGCAAAGACTTTCCCAATGTCAGTTAGCATAAAGAAAATCCTTCACAGACAAGCCCAGAAGCTTGTCTTCTCAATGATTTCAAATCCCACCAAGCTGACAACCGTCATTAGCCATCACATTCTGTGTTTAATTTCTTCATTTCAAACATGAAAACTGTGACCTTAAGGTTGATAGTTTATTGTTTTTATCACTCAAAGAATGATTTATTTTAAGAAGTAATTGTGGAAAAACCGTTTATATTTTTCTTAATCTAATAATTTTCATGGTACGTTCTGAATTAATACATTATTGTATTTTAATGAAATGAACTTCCTATTTCCCAGACACCGTCTCTGTATCTGAGAAGGGTTAATCCAGGAAAATTGCATTCGCATAAACTTCCTTTTTTGTAAACTAGAATTGTTATAATCATCTATATTCTCATGGGATTGAACTGGGAATGGCCCCCATCATTCCACTCATAGCATGACAGACTAGTCCAACACTCACCAGCTGTCCAGCTAGTATCAGCTGTCAGGTGTGACAGGTAATCTTTACCAAATGAGAGGACCAGAAAGCATTTGTTAGAGGCTGTTCCTGTATAGCTCTAGAAGTGAAACATACACACAAACAAAAGAGAGAAGCCCATGTGGGTGACCACGTAGTGATTGATAGCATGCCTGGCATATGGAAGAGTGGGAGAGCCAAATGAGAAAGATTCAGTACTATATAATGTGTGTGTGTGTGTGTGTGTGTGTGTGTGTGAGAGAGAGAGAGACAGAGACAGAGAGACAGAGACAGAGAGACAGAGACAGAGACAGAGAGAAAGAGAGAGACAGAGAGAGAGACAGAGAGAGAGACAGAGACAGAGACAGACAGAGACAGACAGAGACAGAGATAGAGAGACAGAGACAGAGAGACAGACAGAGAGAGACAGAGACAGAGAGACAGAGACAGAGACAGAGACAGAGAGAGAGAGAGAGAGAGAGAGAGAAATTCCATATGTGTGAGAAGAAAAAGAAGCCAGAAGAACATGATGGGTCCCTGAACTCAAGTCATGCTTTCATATTTGGAGGCCTGACTACCTTCCTTTTGTTCTAATGCCAAGCCCATTTCTTTCATTTATCAAATGAAGGACCTAAAAAATAGATACCTCCTGGTCAGTGCATTTAGTTCTCTATGACTTTAAAGATGTCACCTTTTTTTCTTCAAATATTTTCAATACTTAAATCTAAACCCCTGATCAAAAGGAAGATTTAATAAGTTTCACACATCTTACGGTATCTCCAATTCCCATCAATAATAAATAAATGAGAAAATGTTCAAACAAGAGATAACAGGAGATAATCTATAGAAAACTAAGTGGACTATGTGGATGCTGAGAAGGTGAAATTAAACAGAAAAATACCCCCAAGTAGGCATGCATTCTCCTGCATGGCCACCTGAGTTGGCACCCAGAATGTATTAGTAAACTCAGGTCCAACCATCACAATTTACCTAATTTGTTCTAAAACCAATGTCAATATTAATAGCTTATTATAAATATATAATTTAGTCAGGTAATTTAATTCTTAACCCATCTATTTAATGAGTATTACTTTTGCACTTCAATTCCATGTGTTCTTTTTGCAGCGTGGTGATAGCAATGCCTCTCTGGAATTGGGCTAAGCATACACTTTTCAATTAATGGTATTCCTGACTGTTTATCTCCAGTCTAAGGATTGACAAGTCTTCCTTGCTTTTCCACATGCTTTTTCTCTTCCTTTTCCTTTTCCTTCTGCCTAATCATGAGCTGAGGCTTTAAGTAGCTATGTAAGTCATAGGATGTTAAAAAGGAAATGATTGATGCCTATCATTCCACCTCTCAAACAGCCTGAAAAGATTAGCAAATCTGGAAAGTTATAATTCTACCTTTGCCCCTAATCTGCTACCTGGGATGGCAGACATAGTTCCCAAATGGATGATGCCTTCATGTCTTGAGTCTAGTTAACGAAGCACACAAAAATCACTTTTCTTCGGATCATTGGGAAAGAAATATCAGTGTGTGAAATGAACAGCTCATCTTCAATAGAAGTATGTAAAGCATTCCAGAACCCATTGCTCACTCCGCATTAAACAGCCACCTATCTCTAGTCTTGTCATTGATCGAAAAGGAGAAATTTATAAAATAGAAATGGTGGTGGAAAAGACTGCCAGGGTTTTCCTCATTCAAAACTCTTATAAAAGAGATTGGTATCTTTTAAAAAAGGCCCAAATGATGTCTTGACTGTAAATCATCATCCCTTCCCCATTGTCGAGAGGGTAGAAACTGGTTAGCTGTCAATCCTACGTCCTTATGAAGCATCATAACCAAAGAGTTCACAGTGCAGTAATTAAGAGTATACATTTGAATCCATAACTGTTGCACTCAAATCATTAATTCTGACACACTTACTCATATATTTCTGGATCTCCATTTTTTGTATAAAAATGAGGTTAAGAGTGTCAATACCAATGTTATTAGAATTATCATGAGACCTAAATGAGACAACACTGTAAATAGCTTTAAACACATTAATAGCCTGTGAAAAAGTAGTAAGAAACATACTACCCAAACCAGATCCTTTATTTTTGAGAAAGAGTAGATGAATGTGTGTGTGTGTATGTGTGTATATATTCATATGTTTACATTCCTTCCAAATTTTTCTAAAAAACTGTTCTTTTTATTCTTTATATTTATACATGAAATTCTGCTATTATGTATAATCCTGGGAGTGTTCCTTAATAACTTCTTTCTTTAATTATTGATGCAAGGTCTCACAGTTGAACCCTGAACTGATATACCCAGTCTCTAGGTTATACTGTACCTCCTCCTTTGGAGCATTGGGATGACAAGATGGCCAGCATAATCATACATGCACATGGGTGCCAGGGGTCTGAATTCTGACTCTTATGGCTGCATGGTATACGCTCTGTTCACTTAGCTGTCCCTCCCACCCAAGAAGTGCTTCTTTTTAGTAAGTCGTTTTCATTAAATATCTTTCTCTACAAGGAAAAACTGTTTACATGAGAAAGAGACACACAACAGATGGTGGAGGCATACAAAAGGAAATTGAACTACAAAGTTAGAGAAGATGGTTATTTAAAGTAGAATTCAGGGAGAAAGCATGCTCTGTTTGTAAAGAAATAGTAAAGAAGATATGATGGTAGATTAGTTTTTAAATTTTGTTATAGTGATTTAATTTTTTTATTGGTATACTCAAAAGCTGCAAAGCTTAAAAACAACAAAAAACACAGGATGTTCTGAATAAATAGAATGATATCATAATAAATAGCCTACTTGCTTTTAATAAACATTTCCCAAGGAAAGAAATACTTCCTGATGAACGTGGAGAAATTCATTAAGGTTTTGGGACATGGGTTGGAGGTGGAAGGATGGGCAGGGAAGGCTTAGAAAAGAAAATCTATAAGCATAGCAAACTAACATACTTTTTAAAACAACCATAGAATATTTTCTTTTTGCCAGTGGTGTTTAGTACATGTTATGGAGTCGACACTTGACACCAGGTGGCAGAAAGAGACCAGACCTGCAGATTGACGATGTGGTTTCCCACCTCAGGGGACACTGAGATGGAAATACTGCAGTTTATATTGCAGAGAACTCTGGCATTCTAAAAACAATTGGGATAGTGTGTTCTAGAGACAATAATTAAATGTTATGAGAAATGAGAGGCATATCCATAATTCTGAGTGACAGGAAATGAGGGTTTTGAGAAGGTTTGGAAGAAGAATTTTGCTTTCCATGCTGTTTTATTTTATTTATTTATTTATTTATTTAGTTGGAAAATAGTAGTTGGTTTTATTTTTTTCCTCTGTCTTCATTCTTCAATTTCTTTTTTTCCTTTTTATTTATTTATTTATTAAAGATTTGTGCCTCCTCCCCACCACCACCTCCCATTTCCCTCCCCCTCCCCCAATCAAGCCCCCCTCCCTCTTCTGCCTTAAGAGCAATCAGGGTTCCCTGCCCTGTGGGAAGTCCAAAGACCATCCACCTCCATCCCGGTCTATTAAGAGGAGTATCCAAACTGCCTAGGCTCCCACAAAGCCAGTACGTGCAGTAGGCTCAAAAACCCATTGCCATTGTTCTTGAGTTCTCAGTAGTCCTCATTGTCTGCTATGTTCAGAGAGTCCGGTTTTATCCCATGCTTTTTCTGACCCAGGCCAGCTGGCCTTGGTGAGTTCCCGATAGAACATCCCCATTGTCTCAGTGTGTGGGTGCACCCCTCGCGGTCCTGAGTTCCTTGCTCGTGCTCTCTCTCCTTCTGCTCCTGATTTGGACCTTGAGATTTCAGTCCGGTGCTCCAATGTGGGTCTTTGTATCTGTCTCCTTTCATCGCCTGATGAAGGTTACTGTTCAGGAGGATGCCTATATGTTTTTCTTTGGGTTCACCTTCTTATTTAGCTTCTCTAGGATAGCACGCATAGAAATTAGACTGGGAAAGGACATAGGGGAAGGGCAAATGCATACACTGAATGGTTTTAGTGGCTCCTAGTGAGGTGATCTGGTGAGTTATCAAATCAAACTGATAATACAGGTGCAGATACAATTTAACTTTAAAAAGTAATGGACCCATTAAAGAGCTAGGGCCTTGAGTAGTGTTAGAGAAATGACCTGTGTAGTGGAATTAAGAAGGAAAGGGATCTTCTGTGGTAGTAGCTCCTACAGCAGACAGGATGGTGAAAAGCCATAAAACAACAGACTGCTGTTGCCATTCATGGCACATGGGTGTAGTCAAGTCTGTCTATACCCTTCTGCTTTAACCCATCATCCAACTCTTCACCAGAGGAGACACAGAAGTGGAAGGAACTGAAGGTAATGTTTCAGAAATTGAATACGGAAAAATCATAAGAGATATAATGTAAAATAGGTTTTAGGGTTTCTTTTACTGTGCGCCAAAATTTTATGAAAATATATTTCCAAACTTACAGATTATACAAAAATAATTTCTTTTGTTTCATTTCAACATGCTAATTAAATTATATTTTCTATCTGATTGCTTCATGAAAAAGAGATTTTTTTTTTAAACCTACTTAAAAGGATTTTATCCTATTGGATTCATGAATTGTCAACGACCGTGTTCTAAAATTGAATTTGAAAAAAATCAATGTTCTTAGACTAAAGCCAAGTTCACAGTTGTGGTCCATTAAAACCATAAATATTTCAAATGTTGTGAGCCAAGTGAGTCATTCTGAATAACAAGTGAGGAAGCTAAGCATGACAAACGTGCAAACAGTTTCATGTAGCTAAGCCCTAGCAAGTGGCTGTGAAGGGAGTTGGGAGGCTTAGAAAGAGCATCAACGCTGTTGTGGGGCAGAGAACTAAGACAGCTGAGCCATGTGAGCTGCATTTGAGGAAGCAATCAATTGAATTTTTCTTTACATCCATGCCTATGTACCTGCTTTCCTGCAAATTTGTGTTAGTTTTCCCCAGAGTTCCCTGGGAATACTAATCTAATTTCACATGGACTAAGTAGAAAAAAAAATGTTTACCCCAAATATAAAACATATTTAAGAAACTATGGCCCTAAAGAGATGAGAATGTGGTTGTGTTTATCAAAGAAGTAGAAATGTACACTAGATACAGAGAAATGGAGAATTTATTAAGGACTAGGGAAGAAGCCACAGATATGAATCTGAAGTATTTCTGCATGCATGAAGTAGCTCTTACTCATCCATCAATCAGCAGAATTCACACATAGTAGTGATTACGATATCCTTGTGATTAAGCAGATGGAGATTCCGTAATGAATAGGTACCCATTTCCTTCACTTGGTAGATTTCAAATTTTATTTACATATTATCTGTGAAAACAGCAACACAACCTAGCACAAGATGAAACTGTACTAGGACTAACATTGGGACCATAATATTACAGCAGTATACACTTCCAAAATTGCTGGGCTGGAAGTCTAAGAGAAGTACATGGAAAATATGAAAACTGGTAAATGTTAAAAGAAGACAATAAAAGGAATTTTCTTTCTAGTAAATAAAAGAACTCCTCAAGGGAGCAAGCCAAGTACAAGATGATAATCATGAGGGTTAATAGCTCACTAGAATGTGCAACAAAATAAACATTGTTTAGAAATGTTATCAAAGATTTACAATAGATAAGTGTGGAGGCCCAAAAATGTGAACTTACTTCCACCTTGTCTGAAGGTCAGAGAGTTTTAGCTTGTTCAAAGTTGTTGGCAAGTGTGGCCACACACCCACCTGGGGTGTGATTGTTCTGTGTTTTGGACATTAAGATGACCCTTACAGGTAGATCCACTCCACCTCGACCAAAGGCAGAGAATTCTGGTGTGCTGCTGCTCCTTCTATTGAAATAGGAGATTTGACCTAGGGAGTGGTTGCCTTCAAGATACTTGGTCTAGGGTAGGTTCACGGCCTAAACAACAGAATGCTTTTCTTGTGGAATTGAAGGCTTGATGGCTCAAGGAATTGAAGCAAGTGGTCCTTTGTTTCATGCTAAACCAGTCATTTGTCTTCTTCCCCTGTAGTATTGGGGTATAAAGGTATATGGAAATCTAAACATGGGTGAATTTCAGTATTCACTTGAATTCTCTCCTGGTACTCTTCTATGCTTCTGTTGTATTATTTTCATTTGCATCTTTGTACTATTTACTAGCTTTTCTAATTTCCATGCTCCTACCCTGGCAAGTGATATCCTTGTTGAAGCCAGTCTCCAACAGGGACAGCAATATCCCCCCTTGCAAAAATGTAAAAATAACATGGAGGTAAAAATGACTCCTATGAAGCCACTTAAAATAAAATTTACAAGCTGAAAATGTAGTTCTGCAGAGGAGTACTTACCTAGCATGCAGAAAACTTTGGGGTGATTTCCCCAGTACAGCAAAATCCCTGAGAAAGACAATAAAAACAACAACAAACTTCCCTAATGTAGGAGCCTTATAAAATTCTGTGAGATGTTCACCTTTAATTGTCTTCAGTGCCATGCTAACTACAGTATAAAGCAAAGTACTGCTTGGTAGGAAAATAATTTTATAAATGGCAGTATCCCATATTTAGGAATTATTGGAGCTTTTGAAAGAACGTTACAGTACCATAGAGAGTGTAAACAACTTGGTTCAAATGTCTCAGACCCATGTGTGTGAATGCATTTAAACACACATTCACAAATTAGAGAAATGTTAATACAGAAATGTCCAGAAATGTTTATTTTGATCTTTTTAATTTGAGCTGAAGAACCATAGGATCATATTATGATTTATTTAAAATTTCTAAATATTTGGTAAAGAACAAATGGAAATTATCAATTAGAAAATGTAACTACACATCAAATAATCTGATTTAGGAATTCATTTTAGATAATAGTATCAGAAAATAATCAACAAAAGATAAAACGTCTTCAGGGAAAGTGAATTCCAGTTTGTAATATAGATGACCATACAGAATTTCATAGTTGTTAAAATAAACTAACAATTTAGACTTTGAATTAAACATTTTTCAATGGCCCTGGAAAAATTAAATCTGGTTAAAAAATATTCAAACTTCTTTTAATATTCAAGATGTTAGTCAATTTTGTCTTAAGAATTACTTTCTCAAGGACTGATTATTTTTCAGAATACTTGACTCACATTTATATTTAATATAGGCTTCCAGAACATTCAGGAAGGTTATATGTCACTCCCAAAGACAGCAACGAAACAAGATTTTGAGCTTGTAGCTTCTTTTTCTACCTTTAAACATATCTACAGTTCAACTTGTCTCCTGCTTGATGAAGTGTAAATGCAGAGAAACTGCACTTAAGCCTGGCCGATTCCATGTCAGTGTCATTCAGTAGAGGTTTTGGCAATAGGCATCTCTACTTTATTGTCTGGTAAAAACAGATACTAGGGCTTCCTAGATGGGGGGTGGGGCAACACAGTCTCTTGGACTCAGAGAAGACAGTTGCATAGCTTATAGAATGATCTTTTACCTAAAATTGCTGAAAGTGTCCTTTTTATCACAGGTCCCTAAAGTCTAGTTAGTCATACAAACTGAGTATCTCAACTTTTTCTGAACTTTTAAATCAAAAATGAATCTTATTTTTCATGTGCATGAATTAGTTTGCCTAGTTTATACCTAACCATGAATCTCATTCTGTTTACTACACATAAAAATGATGGTTACTTTATAAAAAATTCCCTGAGTTTGAGGATATTTTGCCCTTTAAAAAATAAAAGTGCTGAGAACTATTTTATGGTATTGGCATTAGTATTGCCATTAACAAAGATTTCCAGCCTGAAGAGCTGTAGAGAGGTACTATCATTGAATTTTATTTCTCAAATCATATCCGCATTTTTTGTAACACATATGATCTACTTAACTGGTTACATTAATATGTCATTTTATTATTCAGTTGTAAATTCAGGTTATGTTATTGAAATATTGCACATGTGTACATACAGTAGATTTCTATAGCAGCTACAGATGAGGTGGTATAAAGCACAGGTAAGAATTTTAAAAACTAACATAACTTAAAGGAAAAAGTGAAGACCTCTGTCACTATTTCTAATAATAGATTATGTACTGAGGAAAGCTATTGGTTTCTTAGGATTGAAAATGTATCTGAGTATCAGTTGGTACACAGTCCTAGCAAGGAGTGGGGAGGGGGGCGAGTTTTGTGAGCAATACTCGCCCATGTCCTGAGCTCAGATCCCATCACCCACAGGAGAAATTGGGAGATACTTTCATGTAATCCCATCTCTGGTGAGGAGGAGGTGGCAAACTCCTGTGCTTGGTGACCAGGCAGTCTAGTGAACACAGTGAGCACCAACTTCAGTGTGATCACCTGTCTCTACAGTAAGTTAAACAACACTATGAAGTAGAACAGCCCACATTGCTCTCTGGCCTCCAACACCTGTCTGCAATCCTGCTACTGAGAGCACAGTTTGAATCACTTACTAACACTGCCCATATGTTAGTCAGTCTCAGGTTTCCGAACTTGAGAACCACAGAGTTTCTGTGCACCATGAATCGTGTGCATACGCGCACACTCACACATAACAGTAGTAAAGAATCTCCCAGAACAAGTCCCAAATTTATATTTAAGAGTAAAAGATCCTTTCTGTGAATTCCTCAGAATAAGAAGCCCTGACTTATCATTCTTTACGGGTGTTTACGTTACACTCTCTCTGGCCTTTTTTCTCACATCCTTATTTTCTCTAAGTTTCCTGAGGCCACCTCTGAAGTAAAACGCATGGATCCTTACTTTTGTTGCAGTGTCTGTTCCTGATATCAGAGAGTTATTTGTTTATTTATTTGGTAGTTTTGGTTTACTTCTATAATTTGATATCTATAACAATGCCTTGAGACAGTAGTACTTTAATAATAAAATAAATAAATAAATCCTTTTAATAATTCAAAGCTGAATAACTTTATATAAACCACTTCACTGCTCTGTGCCTCAGATTGCTAGACCACACAAATGTATTACATGCATATAAAGTGTATGTAAATTTACTACATGATATTATTCAAAGTGGACAATGCTCAACATATGTCTCAGTTCCTAGTTCTCAGCCTACATACTTCCCTTCACAAAGTATATTTATTGGAAATGTTTTATAAATCCAAAGAAGCTGGACATTTAAATTGACTGGGTTAGGATGAAGTGATATGGAAATAAATTAGGGAACCTGGAAGCTGTTTGAGATGGGAAGACACAAAGAAGGAAATTTCAGTTCTCAGACATGAAAACTCGAGAAATTGATTAAGAAGCCTGTATACAGATCATGTACAGTCTGAAAGAATAACTTGTTCAGGAAAGAGTACATTGTTTAAATATATGCATGCATGCTCATTACTTTATTACTCATCAATATATAAATATACATATAAAACAACATGAATTCATAACTGTGAAGACTGTGAAGAGATAAGAGTACATTTTAAAATCTACCTTTAGATGCATTTTTTTTGGTAGAAGTTACTAGCACTATAAACTCACAGAAATATTGACAAGAATTTACATTTTGGGTGTTGAGAATAGCCTAGGACCTGTGTAATGTGTTTTCTTAATGTATCTCATTAATTTTTTTCATTAAATCTTTAAGCAAGTCTCTTTCATCTTTACTCTGCACATGGGGAAGCTGAGACTTGTCACGACCAATGTCAGAAACATCAAAGAACATGGATATATATTCTCAGATTAAGAGGTTTGCTAATTTTAAACAACGGTCAGGATTTGCAATGTATGCTTATTAGTCTTAAGGAATGAGGTCCAGTTATTTGTCCAGTGTAAAATGGAGAGGACAATAAGAACTATGGAAACATAAACAGGACTGATGAGATGGCTCAGTTGATAAAACCACCAGCCTCTGACTCCTGCATGTGCCCCATGGCTGGAGCCCAGCCCCATAGACACACAGAAGCACAAAAATGAATATACAAAAATGTTATCTGGATTCTTTTAATGAAACTGTGAGCCTTTTACAAAGCAGTTGTGTGCTATCAGAGGGAAGTGGGGTGCTTCCAGCACAATCTGTGAGTGTTCATGGCAAAGCCATAGGGACAAAGGTAAACAAAGCAGTGCAAAGGCAACCTCTGAACTTAGTCCTGAGACAACTTACCTGTTTCTCCTGAATGGACTGTAAGCACCTTTAGAAAAAGAAACCCTATAATACTGCCCATCATTTTATTCACAGTACCTACTATGATACCAGGATATTGCAGATAAAAATGAAGATGTTTACCAAGTGACATGACTCTTCATGAATGTATTTTCATTATATATATATATATATATATACACAATATGTATTTATGGATATATTTAATATATTCATTTTTAATATAATCACAACAGTTCATTAATTTCAGAAATGGAAAACTTCTTTCATCATAATGCAGGTCCTTGAATCAGACACCTTTGATAAAAATATAAAACAGGCAAACTCAAATACATTCTGAAAAACATACAGACAAAAGAAAAGTGTGGTATTTTCAGTCTTTCTTACAGTTTTCCCCTATTCCTTGAACCTTTAAATAGGCTCCTGGGCTCTATCTTTAAGACCTTTCCACCCCGAATTCTTAAGTCCTTATTAAGGCACACAAGTGATTCATCAGCCGTTTGTGCTCTTGTTTTTAATCTGCTTCTGGGTAATTACTGCATTCTCCTTTCCCTGTAGTAGTACAGATCAGTGAATCTTATAGTATTGACTTCCACACATTCATATGGTTAAGAAATAAACAGTACTAGGACTGAAAAATGGTGAGAACAGTCCAAGTTTATACTTATACATGGTTGTTTTCTAACATTTAAAGTTCTTATTAAATTAACATTTGTTGGGCCAAAATTATCTCCGGGTCTGTACCTCGAGGCCTATAGAATAGAAAAAAGCCTGGCTCAAGTTTGATGAGGAAGAGACAGCAAAAATTAGGTAGATGCCCCTGCAGCCAGAGGATGGGTTTGGCTGCCTCTCATTGGATGTCATGAGACACACATCATACCATGTCACATATGATGTCCCTCACATCATACCATGTCACTTAAGCTATATAAGCTGACGTTCACAGTAATAAACTTAGTTCCTGCTAGACTAGATTCCCTATCGCGTCTGATTGTCCTGCATCTTGGGTGTGCAGAATGAGCATCCTGCATTGTAGGACTGTGGAATGGGCGGATAGTGCACTCACCTTTCCCTGGGGAATAAGGAGGCCTAGCAACAACTAGGGGAATACAGAGGCTCAAGAAGCCTGGCAGCAGGAGGCTCAAAGAAGCCAGCAAACATTATTGGCCAAAAATCTTCATTAGTAAATAATTTCATATGCTTAATATAAAGTTATTTAAGGGTTTTTTTGGCTGACCATTTATCATCTAAACCAAAAATATCTTTGCCATTTCTTTCTTTCTACCTTTTAGACAGAATCTCACTATACAGGCCTGGGTAGCCTAAAAGCTAGCTCTGCATCCTGAGTGTTGGAATTAAAGGTCTGTACTACCACTACCACACCATGCTTACATTCTTTAATATATGTGTGTGTGCATATATTCATAAACATAATTGAATATATATATAAAATTGTATTTTGGAGAACAAATATGCACAAAAATGTAAGGTATATTAACTGAACCATATATAATGTCATGACTTCTTGGAAATGACCTTGTCTACTCCTTATATTTCTGATAACTGGTGAGCTCATGTCTTTAATACAAATTAAGTCCAAGTGGAGTTCACTCCTTACAGGGGCAGATGTGTTTGCATATATTTAAGGAGATACTCTAAATTGGATACGTCTTTTTAAATAGCATGTGTACATTTCAGCAGCCTACATGTCTTGAAAAGTTAATGTGACAGATAGCCGTAATTTTCAGATTGCTAAATACTTCTGTCAAATTCCTTAAGGCATTTTCAGAATTTAGTTTTTGGATTTGTTGAGATGATTTCCAGGCTCTTCTTTTGGTTGGGATGAGGTATGCAACAGCCTGAAACTATGATTCATCCTTTGAATTTCTGTCAAACACTCTCAGGAAAGGGAAAATGACTAATCACCTACTAAAAATGGCAGCAGGTGCCTTAAGCAAAATTTCATTCAACCTGTTAACTTTGCTTCTGGTATAAAAAAAATCACCTAATTAAAAGTCTCAGCTTTAAAATGATATCATTCTTAAAAATAGTATCTGTTTCCAAATCATGAGGGAATGGATGCTAGGCTTAATGTTTTATTTATTTGTTTTTGTGTTGTTTTGTTTTGAGACAAGGTTTTACTACATAGCTCTAGCTGTCTTGGTTCCCAGTATGAAGATGAGGCTGGCCTTGAACTCAGAGAGACTTAGTCTTAATGTTTGAACAAAGTTATTGCAGCAACCTTCTCAGTTCTGCAGCTTGCATGCATCTATATGAATATGTAGGCCATGAGGATCTTACTACAAGGAAGAGCTAACAGCATTCCACAAAGCAAACGTTCTAATTTCTAACCGTTCTAGTGGTATTAATCTAACCATATCAAATCCCATTAAATTGTGACTAATGTATTAAATGTTTTAGATAACTTTTTCAATATTTAGTTCTTTTAAATAAATTATTGCTCCATGTCTCTGAGCTTTTACATATTAAGAAAACAAAAAATAAAAACAGACTTGAGATACAACAGATCAACTTTGTAGCTCAAAGCACCTTTGATAAAACAGCTAACCAAGTAGATACCAGTGGAGGGATGGTTTTCATTTTGTATTTTTGAAACCCTGAGCTCTATACCTGCAATAGGCAGAGCCCGCAGAAAGGACCCATTATTTTGATTGTATCAAAGTGGAAATATGATGACAGGATTGCATCTTATCTTCCCTGCACATGGGAGGCAGAAGAATGTAACACTGTACATAATATTCAATGTCTGTGTAAAATATTCAGAGGGAATATTTCCGTTGTTGGACTTACCACGAGATAATATGGAAGTTACTATTTTCCCCCATTCCCTTCATTTTAAATGTGTAACTGCCAAAGTAACAAAATAATTGCATTTTCCTCTCACCCCTCTTTTACATCTGTTACCTAACGGTGCTGTGAGGTTACATGTTCCTTTTCTACCATGAGAGTCAGGCTCAGAGAGGACACATGCATTGATAAAGGCCATATAACTAACTGCTAGATATAACGTCTCCCACACTTCTGCCTTTTAATCCAATTGCAGCTTCAGCCTCCTGAACAGTGCAGATAAAATATATATAAAATTCACCAATTTCATTTGGCTCAAAAATGTTAAAAAAAAATATATAAGTAGGTTATACCTCTATTGTAAAATCCAGATATATGTGCACACTCTATAAAGGGATTTCCGGGTGTGTTTGCCACCTATCAGGAAGTTAGAGACTACACTTCCAATTTCTTACAATTACAAAATATATTTAATAATATATGTGCTATAACTACAGTCCAAACTAATTGATGTAATAATGAAAACAAGAAACTGTGCTGAGTAATGTTAAAAATTGCCAACTTTGGGTAGATAACAGTGCTCTAACATATTCTAAATTCATCCATGTGGATTTTCCATAATGATGAGCCCTTGATCTTTGTGGCCAATCGGACTTCATAATTTCAAAGCATTCTACCAAAACTAGAGTATTTCGGTGACCACCATGTTTTAAGTCACCACTATATTACTGCACAGACTGTCAACCTCAAAGGCTGAAAGCGTTTGCAAAAGGTGAAATATTTCCACCAATCCATAAACACTTGATTGTATTCAATTTTCTTCAGTAAATATGATCTACATGGTGATCTTCTTAGTTATTCCATGTATTTAAGGGATCCAATGTAATATTGTGAAATATAAGGGACCTGGCCACTGAGCTACTCATGCAAGGCTCAGAATCTCTGAAGGGCAATTCTCTGGGTCAGCTCTGGTGCCAAGCAAAACTAGCTCAGAAGGATGCTTGAGAACATTCTGTCCAGGAGGAGCCATACCCTCTGAAAGCAGTGATTGTTTTCCATTCGTTTTTTGAGTAAAATTCTGGTCCTTAGCTTGAATTGAGAAGACTATAAAAAGAAGTCAACACAATGTATTTACTAAGCTTTCCTATGTTAAGACCTGTGTACGATTTTTCTGTTGTTTCACAGTAGAAGGTTGAGCATCATTGCTAATGTTCCTGGCACCAGATATTGTAGGTTAAACCTGCTAGAACTCTATTCTGTTAAAATTAATGACAATGAGAGCCATCAGATTCAGCAGCATGTGTAAGAACAAAGAGCAATTTTCATGTGTGAGGTGCTAATTTTTGTTGACCTAGATCAGCAGTTCAGTTTGCTACATTAACCTATACTGGCAAAATGCGTCTGTTTGCACTCACATCAAAGTCAAAGGCATATTAACTGAAAAAAAAATACTGAAAAAACAAAAGGGGTAGGAATGAGTCAGTGATGCAAATGTGAGATGGAAACACTTCACACTTCACCCAGGAATGGTGCCTGTTTGTTTCTCAAGGGCAAGCACTATGTTAACTTATCTTCAACCCTGTCGGTTCTACTTAGAGCTCAGCATAGTCCTTGCAAGTACGAAAGGCACAGCTCACACAGCAGCCTACTTGTCAGCTCATGCTTCATTCCTCTCAGGCTAGCTGATGGGTAACACAGAAGGGGTCACTAGCAGTTACTATGGTGGTTGAATAAGAATGGTCCCATAGATTCATTTATTTTAATGCTTAGTCACCAGGGAATGGAACTCTTTGGAAGATCAAAACAACTTTGAGATACCATCTTACACCTGTCAGAATGGCTAAAATCAAAAACACCAATGATTGCCTATGCTGGAGAGGATGTGGAATAAGGGGAACACTCATTCGTTGTTGGTGGGAATGCAAACTTGTGCAACCACTTTGGAAATCAGTGTGGTGGTTTCTCAGGAAACTGGGAGTCAACCTACCTCAGGATCCCACAGTTCCACTCTTGGGAATATACCCAAGAGATGCCCAATCATACAACAAAAGCATTTGTTCAACTATGTTCATAGCAGTACTATTTGTAATAGCCAGAACCTGGAAACAACCTAGGTGTTCCTCAATAGAAGAATGGATAAAGAAGGTGTGGCATATATATCCTTAGAATTTGACTCAGTGGTAAAAAACAATGACATCTTGAATTTTGCATGCAAATGGATAGAAATAGAAAACACTTTACTGAGTGAGATAACCCAGACCCAAAAAGAGAAATATGAACCTTCATCTGGTGATGGATGGACATAGAAACAGAGACCAATATTGGAGCACTGGACTAAACTCCCAAGGCCCAGATGAAGAGCAGAAGGAGGGAGAACATGAGCAAGGAAGTCAGGACCGTGAGGGGTGTGTCCACCCATGGAGATGGTGGGACTTATCTAATGGAAGGATTACAAAGATCATTTGTGACCTTTCTGAAGGGAAGGTGTCACTTTGGGGTGGCTGTTGAGGCTACAAAAGCCTCTGCCAAGACCAGTCTCTCTCTGTCTGCTTCATGTGGATAAGGATATAGCTCTCATCTACTGTTCCAATACCTTGCATGTGGCCATGGCCATCTCACCATGATGATCATGAACTGAGCCTTGAAACTGTAAGCTTGCCCCCAGTTAAAGAGCTTTCTTATAAGATTTTCAGTGCTTTTTCACAGTAATAGAGCAATGCCTAAGAGGGTTACTTGCTATACTCAAACATTTGTTTTAAATATCCGTGGCAGTTAGTGAATGAAAATTAAAATGAATTTGAGGTTTCATATTACCCCAGTCAGGATGGTAAAAATCAAGAAAACAATTGAAACCAAATGCTGATGAGTACATGGATGAAAGGAAGGGAAAAAACTCCTTCAATTTTGGTGGGATTGCAGACTAGGCAGTCACTCCAGAAAACAATTTGGAACATTCTTGAAAGCTAAAATCAGATCTACCAATACCAGCCATACCACTTTTGTTTTTGGTTATGTTCCCAAAGAACTCTATATCCTGGTACATACAAATCTGCTCAGTCATATTCTTATTACTGTATTTACAACAGCTTGTGAGTGGAAGCAATCTGAATGTCTTCAACAGGTTTGTAGCAAATGAAAATGTGATCTATATATTCAATGGAATTACACTCAGTTGTAAAGAGAACTGAAATAATGAAATCTACAGGAAATTGATGGAATTAGCAAATATTATACGGAGTGAGATAATCCATACCTAGAAAGACAAACACTATGTGTTTTCTCTCATTTGTGAATTCTGGATTCAAATCTTCAGATGCGAGTGTGTAACCTGGAATAACCACTAAAATGGGAAAGTGAAGAGTGACCCACATCTCTTCACATAATCTCATCCTATGCATTGTTCTCTCTGTGTTTTGTGTGCAGTATCTATGATTATAAACTGGTAAACATAAATGTTTACCCTAGTGCTATTATACTCAGCAGAGAGATAAATCTTGACTACCAATGGTTGGCAAGAGGCATCGGAAATGGGGACATTCATGATGCTCTGATGTTATTATCTGATACATAGGATTAGGAATGACTTACATTAGTGGCTACCCAGCCAATTGTTCAATGCTGGAGAAGATCGTCAGCTTCATGTAGTGGGGAAAGTACTACTAACCTTTGATGTCTGTCTACTGTATTATCAGAACAGACAGAAAAACATGAGATACTGTATTTTGTCTCCAGTTGTGAAGGAGACTGGCGCAAATATTTAAGCTCATGCCTACATTGTACCATTCAACATTACTGGCTGAAATCTCCAGCAGTTAAGTAATTCAGTTGAAAATATACAAGACAGCTTGTGGGGTATGAAAATTGGACATATTTTCCCAAATTCAACACAGCAATATTGCTGAAAAATTATTTCAAACTTGAGAATGTATAATAGCAAATGAATAACAACATATTTAAAGATGGTTTTAAATGTTGATATAGTGATGCACATATGTGAACAGAAACAACTAGAAAGTTTGAAAGGCTTCTAATTGCAGTATATTTAGAAACATATGACATTACCTTATTTTTCAACACAGACAAAAATAGAAATATGTATCATAGTTCTAGCTTTCAAATAGATTAGTAATTTATAATCATAATTTTAACTTCCCTTCAAAAATAACTACTACTCAACACTTGCTGCAAGTCATTTATTATGTTAAGGAGGTAACTCACTCAGTAGTAGCGTGTTTGCTTGTCCATACACAGGCCATTTCTTGGTCCATAGCATGGGAAGTCTTGATAATCATTATGACTCATGGACAACTAGGTATCTTTATTATGTGTCTATATTGTACTATTCTGTTTAGTTAATGATAGCATGCTACAACATATACCAATTTCTGCATAGATGATTTTTTATTAATTTTTATACCTGATAAATTCATCTCTTTTAACCTTAAGATATTAGTGCATTTTCACTATTATTTTGCAAAGACACTACTACCTACCCATTTGACTAGAAAGAGAAGTATACACTTTCCCACTGTATACCACAGGTAAACATTATTTTGCAAGTCCCTTGTGCATATGTGGATAACTATGGTGGGTAAAGACCAGAAGCAGAATTGCTGAGCTATGAGTTATGAATGTCGGCAGCTGGACAAATAGTGTCAATGAGTTACCCTATTTGCTAGGATGAATGGGAACATGTGCCTCCTAAGTACACTGCTTAAAGAGATTTATGTGGATTAATTGGTTCTGTGTTCTTGTTATGCCCTACATCAAAGTTTCTTCCTCTCTTAGCACATAATGTGAAAAAACTGTGTTTAAGCAACTTCCCTGAGTCAAAAACATAACGTTCTTATCCTTTATGCTTAACATAATCTTAGTCAAAAGAAGCAAGAGTCCCAAACAAGCAATCAAAATATATAAACTGTCATAGAGTAACTAAATGAAAAACAAAGTTAGTATCTATTGCACAATTGTTTGCTAAGTACAGTGGTAGGTACTTAATGCGTAGAATCTTTTTTTAATTTTGGAATAATGCTGACAATGAAGGTATTATTATCCTTGCTTTGTTCAAAAAAGAAATCTGAAAGTAAATAAGAAATTTAGCTACTTACATGAAGCAACACAGATAGAGAATGCTAGCATTCACACTAATCGATCAACTCTCAAAGGCAGGCTTTCTCTACTATGTACTAACAGTCAGTGGGAGGTCAAAACTCTGAAGTGTTTTGTAGCTTAATCTAAAAACTGAGTTGGTGAAGGAAGTCCTTCTGTATATAGATTGCTTTTATTGGTTAATAAATAAGCAAGCTGCTTTCAGCTAATGGCATATATATATATATATATATATATATATATATATATATATATAGAGAGAGAGAGAGAGAGAGAGAGAGAGGGAGGGAGGGAGTAGGCAGAGTAGTCAAGGAGCCCCCATGGAGCCACAAGAGGAGAATGACACAAGCTGCCAGCTGGAACCTTATGGCAAGGTATAAAATAATAGAAATGGGTTAATTTAAGATATGAGTTATCCCAAAATACGCTTAAGCTATTGGCCAAACAGTATTGCAATTAATACAATTTCTGAGTGATTATTTTGGTTCTGGGCAACCAGGAAGGAACAAATGGCCCGCTACAACATGGAGTCTTAAGTATCATATTTAAGAAAGTAACTTTAACTAATTATACATGTTTTGAGACTTTTGGATATAATTATGAGAAATTCTAAGTTTGTGTGTTACTTAATTTTGGCATTTAGATTTTAGTAATGCTAGAACTTTGATGGGAAAGATCTTAAACAGAATGGATACATACGTTTTTATTAACCATCAATTATACTAAATAGTAATAGTACATAAAAGTTCTAATAGAGGCAAACAAGGAAAACAAATTTAAATATTGACCTTTTTTATGTATGTGATGTGCATGCGTGTATGTGTGTCTCTACAGTTGTGGATAATACGTTGTGGGTATATGTATACATGTATGTGAGTGCAGAACATAGTTTGAGGTTGATATGTAAATTTTGACTTTTTTTCTACTTTATTCAATAAGGCAGAGTCCTTCAACTAAACCCAGGATAGTTGATACAACTAGTCTTACTAGTCACCTTACTCTGTTTATACTATGCCTCTACTTCCCATGCCTGAATTATAGGAGGGCAACCATGCCTGCACAGCATTTAATTGGGTGTCTAAACTTATTTCTCTTACTCATGAATCACACACTTCAACTGCAAAGCCATGACATCCCTCTCACTCTTAATAAGATAACAACAGCTCCCTCAGCACCGGAAGACCTCTTTAATATTAGTATAAAGAAAAAATACTGAGCCTCTTTAAAGAAATAAATCAAACAAGACATTTTCATACAAATTCTCTTCTGTTAGATTGTATGTGTATTCACTGAGAATTTTGGAAAGTTGAACTAGGAAAATTATAGGTTTAGAAAGCAAAATGACAATCCTCAGAACACAGTGAGCACAAAGCATGGCACAAGTTACCTTCTAAGGGTGACAACTGCAGGCAGCTGTGCAGTCAGGAGCAAGGTCACAGCATCCTGTAATGCAAATTTCCACAGGGCACGAAAATCATAGAAAAGTGTTTGCATTTTCATAATGGCTATACAGCCACCAAAGTTACACTTTTAAAATTGACTTCTTGTGTTGTTAATTAAGCCCACATATCAAGAATTTGCCTAATATGCAAGGAAATGGGTTCTATCCTTAGTGCTAAAACATCAAATTTGGATTCTTTTGATATACAATCGTTTGATATATTTCAACAACATTGTTGAACAACAACTTAAGAAACTGTGAAACTCAAAATTCATTGAAAATGGAAATATTGAAGTATTATAGGCAGTGATGGTACAGAGATAAATATAACTGACTTCCAAAATGGATTTATTCTCCATAAGAAACAAAACTCAGTGGATAGGAAGGATGAGCATAGATGCCAAAATTTTCAACAAAATATCAGTAAGGTAAATTTAATTCACATTAGGAGGATCTATCACCATAAGATGAATTAACATATGCAAATGTATAAATGGTAGATCACATTAACAGAATGAATAATACTGGTATTTTTGACAACAATAGCTTGCCTAAAAACTTTTTATAACTTAAGAAATACCACTCTTGGACATGTAACCAAAGGATGCAAATTTATATAACAAGGGCATTTGCTCAACTATATTCATAACATCATTATTCATAATAGCCAGAGCTTGAAAACAACTTAGATGCCCCTCAACCAAAGAATGTATAAAGAAAATATGGTACATGTATACAAAAAGTACTACTCAGCAGTAAACAAGCAATGGCATTTTGGAATTTGCAGGCAAATGGATGGAAGTAGGAAAAAAAAATCCTACATGAAGTAACCCAGACCTGGAAAGACATACTGTGCTTGTATTCATTAGTGGATATTAGAAATAAAACAAAAGATAACCCATTTACAATCCATAACTTCTGAGAAGTAAGGAAGGAAGAGGAGCCTAAGAGAGAGACCTTAGTGGATGCCCCTGGGAAAGGGAAACAGATAAGCTCTCCTGAGGAAATTGGAAACATGAGGAGGGATGAAGGGGATGGGGAATAAAATATGAGGGAGCATGATGGTTGAGTTGAGGGAGGGACAAAGAGGAAGAGCAAAGAAAGTGATATTTTGATAAATGGAGCCATTTTGGGGCTAAGGAAAAACCTTGTGTTAGAAAAATTTCCTGGAATCCACAAGGATGACCCCAGCTAAGGCACCAAGCAGTAGTGGAAAAGGTACCTGAACTGGCTTTCTCCTGTAACCATATTGATGACAACCCTAATTGTCATATAGAACCTTCATCCAGTAACTGATGAAAGCAGATGCAGAAATCCACAGTTGAACACTAGGCCGTGATCCTGGAGTCCAGTCAAAGAGAGGGAGGAGGGATTATATCATCAAAGGGGTCAAGACCACGATGAGATGATAGGGAGACAGACAGCTGAAACCAATCTGGTGGAAGCTCACTAACTCTGGATTGACAGTCTAGGAACCTGCATAGGAGCAAACTAGGCCCTCTGAATGTGGTTGACAGTTCTGTGGCTTGGGCAGTTTGTGCGGTCACTGGAAATGAGACCAGAATTTATGCCTAGTACTTGAACTAGATTTTTGGAGCCCATTCTCTATGGAGTGATACCTTGCTCAACCTTGATACAGGAGGGAGGGGATTTGTCCGGCCTACACTTGTGATGCCAGACTTTAAAGACTCCCTTGGGAAGCCTTGTCCTTTTTGAGGAGCCTTACTCTTTCTGATTGGATGGGGAATGGGGGATGGGGTGGAAAAAATTTGTAAGTAAAAGAAATGCACCTGAAATGTTTCACTGTGTTTGGTTCAAAGAGACATTCTTATTTTGTATTTAATCTTTATCCACTCAATTCTAAGTTTTCATTTCTTTTTGCTTTCTCTTTATTGCTTTTTACATTCTGCCATGATGTATCCCTTGTCATTTTTCGTATTGCCAGTTTGGAAATGCCCTGGAGTTTTTCATTATAGAGCTTCCACCAGATTTTGATGATAGCTGTTTTATAGATGAAGGCTATTCCATTGATTTGTAGCATGTTGCATAGGAATGGATACCTGGAGACACATATCTGTTAAATTCCTAGTATCACTTACAGTTGCTGGTAGTGGCTCACACAACTTAACATCATTTTAATCTTTGCAGTTAACAATATTTCAAAATTCCCCCTTGGTATGAGTGAGTACTTGACGGTTTATCACACGTTTAACTTTTTTGCAGCCTAATGAACCTCTGGCTTAAGGGAAGTGTTCTGGAAAGACTGTTTTCATGACAATTTTAATGCCATTTGCGTTTTGTGCTGTATTGTCGCATTTTTGTTAATACCTTAAATAGAAATTTTGTTAATACCTTAAATAGAAATAGAAATTCATTTGGAATGAATTCTAAATTCCTAATCTAGACCTCTTCTTTTCTCCAAAGTCAAGAAAAAGAAACTGTAGAATAACAATTAAAATCCACATTTAATTGTTTATTATCTCAGTTTCTGTTGTGCTGTATAAAAAATATACTGATTATTTGCAAAGGGATCTTCTGCTAAAGTTTTAAAGAATAAAATGTTGTATCACATACATAAAATTCATTTTAAATAATTTATACAACAGAAATTGCCTATAACTTAGAGTTAAAAGATATGTATTACATAATAAATACAGATATAAAATGAGTTGATAGAACAGAAAGATTCCTCTAAACTTATAACTATTAAATTTCAATTATAATTTAAGTATTTGACTTTATGACTACTGTTACACAAAGCTACATCAAAGAAATAATTGATTTATATAGAGCAATTCATATATAACTATGATTAGAATATTATTTATAACAGGTAAAGTTATTAATCAAATATCTTGGGAAGATATTTTTTAATATTTGGAAAATATTTTGAAAGAAATAAATATTTTATATACCTTAATGTGAAGTTTCCATTAAAAATATATTCAGTGGTACATTTGGAATTTAGTATAAAATTATAGTGATTTAAAATTACATAACCATCATAATTTTAAGTATGAAAATACAAATATGTCTAAGAACTGAAAAGTATCATAACAATTAAAATTGTCAATAGGAAGACAAGGCACATAATCTTACATTTTCATGATCATTTTTTTTTCTTTATTTTGCCACTTTTTGTAAAACATATTTTATTCAGATAATTACATCATTTAAAATGTTATAAGTAGTCAGAATAGTAATTTTAAAATTCTTTTTATTTTATGGTATAATATCCTTAGCCTTTTCAAGAGGATAATAATGTTTACTCATAATTTTGTCAGGTACTATTATACAGTATTTTGCAAATCATCTTATATTTAACAAAAGTACATCATAGTTAAGTTGTGTGGATTGAAAACCAAATGTAGGCAATGAGGAGACAGTGTAGAATGTAGTGATATTTCATTTGTATTTTCACAAATAAAGTTTGCCTGAAGATCAGAGAGTAAAGCAGTCCACTCACCAGTTTTATAGACCAGGCAGTGGTAACACACACCTTGAAATCCAGTAGCCACACTAGTTGACATAGAAACCTGGTAGTGTATGCCTTTAATCTCAGCTCTAGAGAGGAATATAAGACAGGAGGAGACAATTCTCAGGCGCAGTCTCATTCTGAGATTCCTGGAGACAAGATTGCTATTTTGAACAGAGGTAAAAGTAAGAGCCAGTGGCTGACTGTTTTGCTTTCAGACCTTCAGGTTGAACCTCAATATCTATCTCTGGGTTTTTATTAGTTGTACTACAAATGGCACCCAAATGTTTGACAAGAATTTCACATAAAGATTGATGTCAGCATAAAGGAGTCATTTTGTATGAGGTTTCCGTCCAGCCCAGTCCTGTAATAATCAAACAGAAACCATATTATTTATAATATTGTTTGACCAATAGCATAAATGTATTTCTGCCTAACTCTTACTAAACTAACCCATCTCCATTAATCTGTGTATCACCACATGGCTATGACTTACTGGGTAAAGTTCCAACATCTGTCTCCAGCAGGGCTACATGGCTTCTCTCTGACTCTGCCTTCTTTCTTCCAGCATTCAGATTAGTCTTCCTTGCTGAGCTCTACTTTGCCTTATCAAAAACCCAAAACAGCTTCTTTATTAGCCAATGGTATTCACAGAATATAGAGGGGAATCCCACCTCCCCTTTTCTGTTTAAATTAAAAGGAAAGTTTTAACTTTAACATAGTAAAAATACATAAAACAGTCATCAAGCAATAATTACAGTTACAATATTTATATCTGTTTTATCTTTTATCATATATATCTGTCACCAGGAACAGATGAGCCAGAACCTTGCCAGGAAGCCACAGCCACATGATGATCCATAGATTAATAGAAATGGGTTAAATTAAGATATAAGAGCTAGCCAATAAGAAGTCAGAGCTAATAGGACAAACAGTGATTTAATTAGTACAATTTCTATGTGGTTATTTCAAGAGTCTGGGTATCTGGGAAATGAACAAGTGGCCTCCTACAACAGAGCCATGCCTCTGCTCACTGCCAGCAAATACAGTTTATCATAGAAAATATGGTTACCAAGAATCTTCACTTGACTCTGTTCTTTTTTTTTTTCTTCTTGGTATTTAGAAACAGGGTTTCTCTATAGCTTTGGGCCTGTCCTGAAACTATCTTTTGTAGACCAGACTGGTCTCAAACTCACAGAGATCTGCCTGCCTCTGCTTCCCAAATACTGGGATTAAAAGTGAGTGCCACCACCACAAGTCCTTGACTCTGTTCTTATCTGTCTAGTATCCTTTTATTTAAAAAAAAAAAAAAAGAAAGAAAAAAAAGCTTTCTTGGGCTTTATGTGGAAATTCTTCTCAAACATTTGGATGCCATTTGTCTTTATTTACTGTGCTGGTTACAAGTTGTTATGGATAATGGTCAGAAACAAATGCTAAACAAAAGAAATTAGAGTCAGGGTTCTTGCTTTAAAAAGAAAAGAGAAGAAATACTGTGGGATAATGCTCTTGTACACTAAAGATTTGTCTTTCATATTGATTTAATGAAACACTAATTGACCAGTAGCCAGAAAGGAAGTATAGGAAGGGCAACCAGACTAGAAGAATTCTAGAAAGAGAAAAGGCAGAAGCACAGTCACCAGCCAGCCACAGAGAAAGCACGATGAGAATGCTTCGCTAAGAAAAGGTACCAAGACATGTGACTAAACACAGATAAGAATTATGAGTTATTTTAAATTGTAAGAGCTAGTTAATAATAAACCTGAGTTAATAGGCCAAGTTGTTTATAATTCGGTTAAGCCTCTGTGTGTTTCTTTGAGACTGAACAGCTACAGGATCAAGGGGGCAGAAACTTCTGCCTACAACAGAGAAGTGACTATGAGCCCCAAAAAAGTATTGTAATGTCTTTAATGTCCTGTTCTAACTATGCAAATCGCAAAGATGCCCAATTACCTACAATGTGAAAGTAGCCTTAAATCCCCTGATAGCCAGCGTAGAGTGACTTCCAGTTTATTTCACTGTCTTCCAAATGTAGTTGCATGTATATCATTTGTCAGATGTACTTTATCTTCTGAACAGATACAATGTATATAAAGAAATTTTTTTTGTGCCAATAAACAAAGAAAGCGCTGAGAATGTGGAAATTTACATATTTCTCCATTAATATATTCATTCTTTTAGGAAATACATATTGATTATTTTCTGTGCTAGCAAGCTAGAGCAACAAAATTCCTAGTGGTCCTGATCAAACCAGCACTTCCTTGTTTCTCTTACTTATCTTTCTTCTTATGATTTTAGCTTCATCATCTTCTGTATGCAAACTGTTGACTACATATTTTGTTCATAGCTTCGATTTTAAAATTTGTTAAACTAAAGTGGATAACCATGTTCATTTAGTTTGAGCATGATTTTTTTTTTTAGGAGACTTTAAATTTAATTTCAACAGTGGTTTCATGGAGCCTGAAAAACGTGGCTTTCATAGGTAATCAACCCCATTTACATTTCCCTGTGCAATTATACAAAAGTGTATCACATATCTGGCACTAAAACATTAGGTATCTGCTCACTAGGCTGCAATGGAAAGGTAGCTAGTGAGATTTACCCCTGCTGTATTTGTTACCCTTTGTGTAATGTCTTAGTTACTTTCCCTGTTGCTGTGACAATTTCCCTAACAGAAGCCACTATGGCAGTGAATGCTGAACAGTAGGCATCTGAGCCTATAACATTTCATCAACAACTAAGAAACAGAGAGATCTGTTGTTGTGCTCAGATGCTTTTCTCTTTCTCATATAGTCCAAGAATCTAGCTCTATATATCTTTCTACTTCCATTCATCTAATCAACATTATCCCTTTGGACATATCCAGAGGTAAAACAATCCTTCACAAGTGTGCCTGGGGACTTGTCCCTTAGGTGGTCTCAGATTCCGTCAGGTTGACAACACCGACCATCATCTGGGATAACTTCTAGTTTGAATTTTATTGACTTTCATATCAAATGGTTATTTTTTGAAATTGAAGACTGGAGTGATATTTGATTAACATTTTAATAAATAAAGCTTGCCTGAAGATCTGAGTGTAGCAAAATTAAATCACTAGAGACCAGGGAGTTGTGACACACACCTTTAATCACAGAATTCAAGAAACAGATGCAGATGGGTCACTGTGAGTTTAAGGCTACCCTAGGCTACACAAGATAGCTCCAAAAACAGATCCCAGTGGTAGTAGCTCACACCTTTGATCCCAGTGTTTAGAAGTTACTTGTCTCTCATCCCAGCACTAGAGAGGTGTAAATAGGAGCAATATGGCAAGGGGATAGATGCCTATAATGGGGAAGAGACGGAGCTCACTGGATTGTGGAGTCTGTGGTTTATTGGAGACACAGTACAGTCTAGGCAAACTGAGAATCACCCCTTATGTCTGAGCATTGGTAGAGGTTTTCCTAGTGGCTAACTGCTCTGCTTCTCTGGTCTTCAGCTTTAGTTCTTATATCTGTCTGTGGGTTTTCATTATTCATGCTGTATCTGGTGTCCAACATGTAGGGTATAAATTCATGAAAAAGCTGTATGCCTGTGACTATACAGCCACCAACATAGGCTGGAACTACATGTGGCCAAAATCACCTCTTTACTAAATAGGCTTTTCTTTCTTCTCTCCTGGCAGGCTTTCCCTGAGCCCTGTCTTGTGCTGCTGCCAAACTAGTTAGCAGCCTTGCAATCCAGTCAGGCTTTTACTATTCTACGCAACAGCAATAAACCTCAAATCATCATCAGCATTGACAGTAAATTTGGTTAAGACAACTGGGAATTCTTAAAGGGAGGAATTAGTTTAAAAAAAGAGAGTTTTTCCCACATTGAAAAGATAGGAAACACTATTACATTGGAAGGATTTGTGTCTCTGTATGATAATACACTGGACAATTTGAAAATAGAATGATTAAATGAGAGGATAACTAATTTAGATGAGATTTAAGTAATATCGATTATAAGAATATCAGTATTATTTCTGTTGTATCACTAAAGCAGTTGATTAATCTGAGTACTAAGATGGATGCCTTAGAAAAACTTAAAAAACAAATCACAGAAATGTTAACATCCACAGAGAGGAATTTAGTGGAGAATCAATTTTAGTGTAATAAGAATAGAGAGGAACAGTCTAGGATTTTCAATCAACCAACCTTAACATATCCAGTAACCATACAAGAATTGCCAAATGATAGAGTAAGACCTGTTCCAATGTTAAAGTTAAGGAGATTCAAAAAAACAATAGTCTCATATGGCATGCATGCATTCACCATTTTTCTTTTGAAGCAAATGTTAAATTTGTGGTCAGTATATAATAGACTTAAAGACTGGATAGATTTGGTTAAAGCTGTTTTAGAGCCTGTTCCTTAATTACAATGGACTACCTGGTTAGGCAAAAAGGCTAAGACTGTTGAATAATGGAGTAAAGCTAGAGGTTTGGAAAACTCACATGATCAACTTGGAGAAAGAGATTTTGCTAGAGAAGAAAGGTGATCTCTCCATGATGGTCACATTCTGGCTTTATGAGGTAGAGCAGCTTTGAATGCTTGGGAAAGAATTGAAGGAGTAGGAAAGAAGATTGAATCATTACTAAAGTCATACAGGGCTCAAAAGAAACCTTCATGAATTTCTTCAAAAGACTGACAACAGCAGTAAATAAAATGATACCAAATTAAGAAGTTAGACAAATAATAATTGAAACACTGGCTTTTGAAAATGCTAATTCTCAATGCAAAAGAATAAGTAGACCGTTTTAGGCAAAGTTAGCACCTTTGAAGGAATAGATCCAAGACACAATTAATATTGAATCTCATGATCATGACGATATGTGGAGAAGAGAGGTGATTTCCAGGGCTTTGAAGAAAACTCAAAATGTCAAGTGTTTAAATTCTGGTAGCCAAGGGCACCATAAAAAGGATTGTAAATGGGACATTCCTAGAAACAATTTTTATGAGCATAATCAATACAGAATGCCCCTCTCTTCTGGATTATGCAGAAGATATGGCAAAGGCAGGCACTGGACTAATGGATGTAGGTTTACGAGGAGTATTCATGGTAATTCTTTGCCATCAGAAAACATGAGGGGCCTCTTGAAGGCCCCTAGGCCAAATCTGATTCAGTCATTTCCTGCCATTGTAGAGGAAACTCTTTCCCAGAGCAAATAAAGAACCTAATGGCTCTTGTAAGAAGCCCTACTACTCTGGATAATAAAACAGTGACAGAAGAGAGAAGAAAAAATTCAGGAAAAACCATAAATCAAGTATTTTAGCAAACTTTTATAAATGAACAAAGACCAAAATTGAAAATAAAAAAAATACAAACACAAATAAATGACATTGTCATTGACGGTCTGATAGACACAGGTAGAGTTCAGTTTTTTTATTTTTGAGCCATGATTTCTCTAACAGGATCTTTTCTATCAAATTTCTCTAGATTAAACTTAAGGTGGTTGATAATTAAAATCCTAAATAGACAAGTTAATGTGAATATGTGTGTGTGTGTACACATGCTCATGCCTATGTCTATGTGCACAGGACAGAGAAGGATAGCTCTCTGTCACTATCTAACTTAATCCTTTGCACAAGGTTTCTCACTGGACCTGAATTTCACTATTTCAGTTACAATCACTTGCCAAGAAGCTCCTGGGTTTTCCGGAAATGGCCATACTATGCTTGATCCTTGTGAGTACTGCTGAAGTCAACTTGAGTTCTCATGTTTGCACAGTAAATGTTTTTGCCTACTGAGCCATTTTGAATAAGCAGCTTTGAAATTGCATTAAATGAAGATCTTACTCTTCTAACTTCTGACACTAGACTGTTTTCTAATTGACTCACCATCTCATATTTCTTAATTCCCAAACTAGCTTTTAGTTACAATTACTTGGCACAAAGTACATTGCCTTTTAAATTGTTGAGCCAAAATTATCTCAGGGCCTGTACCTCGAGGCTTGTAGAACAACAACAACAACAACAACAACAACAAATTGCCTGGCTCGAGTTTGAGGGAACCAAGTGAGAATGAGACAGCAAAATCTAGGTAGAGGTAGAAGTCCCTCCAGCCAGATAAGGGCTTGGCTGTCTCTCATGGGCTGGAGGTACCCCCACATCACACCATGTCACTTAACCTATATAAGCTATATAAGTTAGGACAAACCAAATTCCTGCCTTGACTTGACACCCTATCACCTTGTGGAGCTACAGAACAGGCAGATAGCGCATTCCGCTTTCCCTGGGGAATAAGGAGGCTAAGGAGGCGTAGCATAGATTATTCTTACAACATCATAATCATCTGTACTTTTAAATTTGCTCTTTGTGAATTTCATGTAGTTTCATGTTTTTCAAATCTTTCAAAATTCATTTTGTGTGAATCTGGAGAAGCCTGACTGCTAGGATGGCACTGGTCTTGCAGAGCCCCTGGGTTTGCTTCCCAGCACTGATACCAGGACAGACACCTGAAACTCCAGTGCTCAGAGATGTGCTTCCCTTTCCTAGATCCAAATCAATAAGCAAACACATGGTGCACATAAGTGCAGCCAAATACTCATACTCATAACACAAAAATGAGCACATTTAAAAATTTTTAATTTGAGCCAGACAGTGGTGGCACAGGCCTTAATCCTAGCACTTGGTATTCAGAAGCAGGCAGATCTCTGTGAGTTCAAGGCAAGCCTGGTCTATAAGAGCTAGTTCCAGGACAGGCTCCAAAGCTACAGAGAAACCCTGTCTTGGAAAAAAAAAGCTAGAAGTTGATTTCTATCCATAATATGTCCAGCCCTTTTTGCTGTTGGGCAATTTATCACATACTGTAGAATAACTGATCTGGCATTTGACTACTTTAGCTCAATAGCTCAATTATCTTCTCTTCTTTTTAGCAATAACACATTCCTGTCATGTGCTCACTCAATCTAACATTGATTTCGAAACATATACAAACTACCATTTTAACATTCAGATGCCACACTGGGCAGAAAGTCAAATATACAGAGAAACAAATGCAGTAGTAGATCCTTAAATATCTCCTTTATTCCTAATACATATCCTCAAATTTATCTATGCTTGTCATTTTTTTACATTACAGAAGTTATTTATGCCTTAGCAAATACACATTATGATATATTATTCATCTGGAAAATGTTTTGAAAAGACAACATTCTATTTTGATGGCATAAGGGACAATTCTGATAAAGCCCATTTTTGTTGTTAACTAGTTTTTTGGAATCTGCTCATCTCATATTGAATGATTTTATGTTTTTATAGGTAAAATGATTGTAAATATATCTTTTATGGCCATAGAACTGTAGCTCTTTATTTCTTGCTACATAAGAAAATGCTATTAAGAAAACTTATATACTCTTTATTTTAATGAATTGCATCTCGTCGTGGAATAGCATAATAATCAATTATAATGTGATAACGGGAACATTTGAGTTACTGCATACAATAAAAATATTTTGCAGAGGGCTGGCAGAAAGTCCTGAGCAGAATCACAGGACACAGTTCAGACTCCACTGGTAGGTTTCCAGTTAAGTCAGAAACCCTCACAGAAGACTCTGGAACTTGATTCCAGGAAACAGAATAATGGTTTTCCAAAATAGCTATGCTCTTTTCTCTGGAAGTTGTGAATATGTTACATTAGAGGAAATGAAATTTTGTAAGTGTGACTAGGTAAAGGATTTTGATAGAGATGTTATACCAGATTATCTTCCCCTGTTTTTTTGCCTCTTGTTTTTCCTCTGAGACAGAGGAGTCTGAAATCTGTCCTACAATTCTGTTAGGACTGACTCTATCTTCAGAGTCAGAGAGAGATGCAAAGATGGAATATGGCAGGAGACAGAGGGAAGAGCTAATGGAAAGAGTGGGGGAGAGAGAATGAGAGAGAAAATCTTACATTATTCTACACATACCATAAGCATAGTGTAAGCAAATATAAGAAGGGGTTTTCAGGTTCCGTTTTAAGACAACTACTGAAAAGTATTTTCTGGAGAAATGGCATCGCACACTTCAGTTTCTCAGTATGGCATCAATAGCATAAGGAACCCTGTTGATGTTCCTTAGAATTTCAAAAATTCCCTTTTGTACTGGATTCTTACTCCTACTACTCTCGTTGCCTGGAAACCTTTACTTTGAAAAAAAACGGACTTAAAAACTTTATAGTTCCATGCAGGCTCCATCTCAGCTGCTGTCACTATTACCCAGATTCCCAGTGAGTTGCAGGGATTCTCAAGTCCAACAATTATACATTTTTCTTTATATTTACAGTGTTTTATTTTGTTTCATCTCAGATTGTTTAGCAGCTGCTTCAGGTTGATTAATACTGGTTCAGCTCTGGAAAAAGCACAGTTAAGAGTAGCCTGAGCCTTTAAAACCTGTTTCTGACAGTCAGGGTGTCGCACTGGGTGGCTTATGTATATATCTGGGCTTTGTTTGCATGCAAGTGCACTCGATGACAGCAGCAATTGCATATTTATGCACATTTAAATAACTGCAATTGCTTTGATTGTGCATAGCAGCTTTTTGAGGCTCATTTACCAGGCCATAAGGTGTTTGTTTATAAGTGCTGATGAGGAACCAGAGAAAGGTAGCTGTAACAGAAGAAAATGAAAATATTTAGCTTGTAGTTAGCATGCACTGAATGTATAAGATTATACTGGTTTAGATAAATGAAATTTGCTGAGCTATAATTACTCTCTGAGAATGTAATGGAAGTTGGTGATTTACACTTGTTTAAATGAAAAGGTCAGAACAAAACTAACACCAGCTGTTATGACATGAAACTGTCCAATGTAACCACATACTATTTCAATACCTTGTAATATAACTGTAGTAAGAGCCTGCCATTTTTATTAGAGCTATAACCAGAATGCTTTCTTTTCACTGTTCTATGTCCTATTGGAAAATCTATCACCATGAAAGAAATCAAATACAAGTAGGCATAAAATTTATAGAAAAAAAATCAGAGCTTCAGATTTTTAGTTATATAGTAAGGTCAAGTTTGCAAGTGATCCCCCAGAGTGAAGTTTAGCTTTGTTCTCAGAGAGCATGTCTATGTCTTGGCAGTAACTAATATAGAAAATTAAAATGTATATCATAAATCATGCAAAGACAAAGAGAACTGTTTCAGTGACCCATTGTCATTAATATACACTTATGCACATTAATACCGTGACTAGTTTATGTTTTAATAAGTAACAGTATCAATGTTATCGCCAATATTAATATTGTCAACAATATCAATATTGTCTCACATGACAGGCATTCTCAAAACACCCCAACCTCCACATTGCTTCTTTCTGGTAAATTCTTCACTTCCTTACAAGAACCAGAGCTACAGGGAAGTTGTTGAGTTGCTCAGTGTCACAAAGAAGGAGATAAAAGTGCATGATCTTAGTATCTTGGACTCTATCTGATGTTTTATGAATAATTATGGTATATTGCTGTGTGACATTGAAGGAGTTCAACCCTGGCACACAACCAAGTGGACATTTATTTTGAATTTAACACTCACAAAATCTGAGAAAAGCACACATCTTTAAAATCTTTGTGTAACAATATTAAATGGCAAACAAAAAGAAGGCAGATTACTTGGGTTTATTCCCCTGACATACACATACAGTGTAGAAAAAGCGACAAAACCCAGCTCAACACCAATAATAGGAGAAAGGAAAATGGAAACCATACTGAGCCTCACCCCAGCCCAGTAGAAAGCTACTGTTTTAAAGCAAGCAGAATAAAAATTGCTGGAGAGAACATAGAGAAAAGTGAATTTCTGATTGCATATGATGGTAGTATCAATTAGCAGACACATTGCGGAGAAAAGTGTGGAAGTTCCTCATAGAAAACAGAGAAACTGACCTATAATCCAGTCGTCACACTCCAGACTAAAACTAAAGTTCTGAAAAAAGAAATGAATATGCCAAAAATACTTTAGCACCTAGATGTTGACTGCAGCATTTTACACAATAGTCAAGAAATGGATCAGTTGATTGAGCTAGGGGAGGAATATTAATATTTGCATTTAGCCAAACAGATTTCAAATCTCTATGGTGAATAGAGTTGTGTGCACACATGTGCATGTGTGTGTGTGTGTGTCTTTGTGTGGACGTCAGAGGTCTTCCTTAGTGACTTTTCACCTAATTTTGTTAACTGACCCTGGAGCTAAATAGTTTGACTTCAGCAACTGGTCCACAAGCTCTAGGGATCTACTTGTTTCTGTCCACCAACATAGATATATATGGCTCGGCCTGCTTTTGATTTGTTTTTAATAAGAGTGGTGGGCTCCTAAGCTTAGGGACTCAAGTTTGCTGGGCAGGCAAAACTGGGGAGACAGCTAGTTTACTCAGTAAAATATTCATCACACATTATTATAATGGCTTCTCTCTTCTATGAGAGAGCTAAGTAGTTCCAACAGACTAACATCAACACAGCTCATGTCTTAAAACCTTTTTCTTTATGACAAAAGTTTTCTGACCCCTGGACTCAAAGGCTGTAAGAAGGGTAGATTTAGTAAAACAAAGAGTTTCAGTATCCAAGAAAAAAATAGGAGATTTGGGCAAAAACAAGCAGATTCAAGACATATATAGGGAAATGAACTGAAATATTAACAAGTGATGAAATATGAATTAGGGGTGAACAGATGGGTACGAGATCATATAAATTAAAACCATATAAATTAAAAGCAGATGAGACCTATGACATTGTAAATAGGAAACTAAATTTCTCTTTAAATTGTATGAAGGGAGAATGCTGTAAGAGGCAAAAGACTTCAAGAATTTTTATAATTATTTGTATGCAAGTGTTTCTGTGTGTTTATGCGATGGGGCTGCTTTGTCCTGGGGTGCAGTTGCCCATGAGGTACAGAAGAAGACAACAGAGCCCTTGAAACTGAAGTTACAAGGGATCCTGAATAACAGAAATAGTTACATGATTAGTAAGCAATCTCGGTCACTATTTCTCCATCCCTCACTGAGAGAACTTTAATTCATAGAACAACTCCAGTCTCGGCGGAGATGCAGCTAAAGCATTGGAACTAAGGAGATTGCACAAGAAAAGCGAGACTGGTGGCTCTAGCAGCTGAAGGAAGAGATATGAAGCCGGTAAAGAGTCCGACGAGAAATGGTCAGTGGTAATGAAAATCTTGAAAGTGTGTGTGGGTTAATTATCAAAAGGTATAGAATGCCTTAGGAAGAAAAAGGTGATACAAGTCCTGCTGAAAAGTCTGTGTTCTAACTAGAAGGCGGCATTTGCAGTTACTTTATCAGAGGAACACAGCTGGAGGAAGGTGAGGAATGAGTAGAGAATAAACAGAAATGGAGATGCTAGCAAACCACCAGAGAGCTCAGAGAAGCTTGGTGATGGCAAAAGGCTTGGAGAGGCGCAGAGGACACCAAGCGCACTCCCTGAGTCTGCGGATTCAGTGTTGGGGAGAACACAGGGCATGAGTCTCCCAGTGAGGCCAGCGCCTGCCTTACACAATAACCTTCAACAGCACTCCATCCCATGCTCATTCATGAATAAGAACATGGTTTGGAAAGGAGATCATAACTACATCTTTCTTCTTATTTTCCTTTCCCCTTTTTCTTGTTCCCCTATATTTGAAGCCTAACTCAAAATCTTGAACTCATTAGAAAAGCATCTTTACCCTGAACTAAACTCCTAACCCTTGATCCCTTTTTCATTAGGCAATATGTGTCATACTTCTAAAATAGTTATATTTTCCCAAAAGTGATATACAGCTATATGTACATCTTCACTATTTTATAAATGTCTAATGATTCCATTAAGCCTCAAATGTTATAATGTCAAATTTTATTTTTATTTTATTCTACTAACCATAGTCTATTGACAAACTTATTGTTTTTATTATTAATTTTTTTAATATATCAAAACTTTATTTGGGACCATGTGATCTTACAAGGTACCTGCTATTCAAAGACTGATCTCACAAACTTCTTGTCAAGAAATTCACAGCCTAGTGCAAAATCAGGTGAGAAATCATTGTACACAATGAGGATATAAATGGATCGTCCTTTGAAATCCTGTGGACGCTTGGGGAGAGGTGTTCGGAAAAGCCTCACAGTGAATGTACCACATAATATCAGGAGTGGACTGTAAGCCTCATGAAACCAGAGACTTGGTCATTCCCACCATTTCATTCAGTGAGTTCCAAAGAGACAAACACCCGATTTGTTGAGTACTTATTTAGCAAAGAGGGATTTCAGTGAAGAGTCCTTATTAGAGGACATGGAATAGTCAATGGCAGTGTTTTCATTTGAATTTTTCTACACATTTTGATGTGTTACAGTTCAGGGAATCAGCTATAAACTAGTAGAGTACAGAGAGTCAATCATGTTGAACTATATGGTGTGGTTTCTAAAATCCATCAGAGGATGACTGCCAAGACTGTTAGATCTTAAAACTGTCATTAAAAAGCAGATTAGAGAAAGCCTTACAATCCCAGCACATTATTATGGTTCACAGTACACTCTGGTTTCTACATCCTAAGAACAGTGCTTCCCAACTCATATTGTTCAGTCCAGGATGACCAATATTATTGAGTCTATTTGTTTAGTAAAACTTTAGTTTTCGGTTTTGACACCACAGATACAACCACAATGGAAACATGTGTATCTTATGTTGATGACGTGGACATTTTTGTAAAGTTGCTCTCTATACACCGCTAGTTATATGCACACTAATATGTAGTGGTAGGTAAGACTACTATCTCGACTTCCTTAAGCCATTTTGACTACATGATTTAACTCCTATGAACATCTATTTATTTCGGTCAAAAACAAAACAAAACAAAAAAAAAAAAACAAATGTCTTTGAACTGAACATAGTATTAAACTTGATTGGATTTTAAAAAGAAAATGTCTCTGTAGTGATAAGATATGCAATCCTATTTTAACATCCCTGGAAGCATGGGAACCTGCATTGTATTTCCTTTACGAACTTCAATAAAACTAGACTTTTGTCAAAATGCCAAGATCAGAACCTGTTTCACATCAAATTTCCACATCATCGAGAGCAGAATCTTGAGCCTCTCCTCTCAAACAAACACTGCCTTTGCTCTTTCTTGTGTGCATTCATGAGTCACTGAATTCCCATCCCCTGTGTGAGCAGCTGCTCCTCTGTTACTCAACCAAAACTGTACCAACAAAAAGGTGCAATGGAGCACAAAAGTAGAGCTATGTAGCTCTTTCACAGGGTCCAAACAGACAGGTGGAAAGCTAAATAAATTTACACTATAATGGAAAGTAAATAATAAATAAGTCTCATTGCTGTGTGTTCATGGCTTTCTGTACTAGTCTGGTATGGATATTAGTTATTAAATCAAGCAAATAAGAAAGACCATGCATCTCACATACTATCTACACACAGGAGAATTTTATAATTCAGGTTCAAAGTGTTATTCACTTCTCCCCTCTCTCAGCATTTGTTTCGATTTGGATCTATGCATTTCAGTCCATGGTAACTGTCTATATTTTGCTTAGCTCTGTCAAGCACCTAAAAGACTTGAGTATTATCCCTCCTTTCAATTTGGCAGGAGGAATATCACATAGAACAAAGTTCTTAAAGGAGAAAAGGGTCTGCAATTATTTTTCTGAACAACTTCCTAATTCTATACTCTTTCAGTCATTTTCACCTTCTTTACCATGTGCTGCCATCCTAAATCAAACTTTGTTCAAAATACAACACAAGCTTTCTCCTACCTTGGAACTAAGTACAGACCACAGCAGAGAAATATAAATGATAATAATCAAGTTGCAGAATCAATTGTGATAGATTTACTTTTCTAATTCCTGAGGCAGGAAAAGGCCTGTGCCGTTTTATTTTGCCATTTCTTTATTGGCCACCATCATTTTTATGCTTGATAGATAATAGCTGATGTATTGCTATAAGAGTGCAATGTCCAGGTTTAATTTTAAATATTTAAAATTATACAGACATTTAATATTTTGAAGAACTAATAAAAGATTAGTCTACAGGGGAGCAAGAACAGAAAAATGAGGGTATGCCTCTTTTGGAGCATTATTTTGACAAAGCATTTTTTGAAAATGAAATGGATTCAGTGACTTAAAGAACATGGCATATCAATTTTCTCTTTAGTGCTGCTTCCTGGCAAGATTGCTTCAGGAGTTTGCAAACAGTATGAACATGCAGTGAGCTTTAAATTCATAATATACCCTCAAGAGTTAGAAATAATTTGAATTAACTGTGTATGAAACAGAAACATAGTCAGAAGCGAAGAGAAAACATGCACTAGAATTTCTTCATAAGCATGATAAAATATGCCTTTTTCTATAATAGTGTTCATTAAGCCCCAGAGTCTGACTTGAGAATGAAGTCTGTATGGCTCTACCTATTCATGTTCAGTCCACAACCAGGGCAGAGCAACTGTTCCACTTGCTGGAGTCGAAGGAGGGGATGGATATATAGTGTAATTAAAATGGGGCTCTCGTTAGAATAAAAAGAAGTCAAATCATTTTATCTAAAGAAACAGGTGATCTAACATCATACCTGGAAGGGTTTCATCCCAGGTTCAGTTTACACTTTACAGCAAATCAGTGTGAACATTTACTGAGACCCTAAAATTAGAATGAGATTTTCAACGACTTCAACACAATAGCAGAAGCCACACCACAAAGGAAAACTGAAAAAGCTTAGACAATTACACAGTGAGATCCCAATTGCTGTGACTAAGCTAAAAATAGAAGACAAAATAGCTTCTCAAAGGAACCTGCTCTTAGACATGACACTCGAAAGAACACTGCGTGAAGGTGGGGTTTAGAAAAGGCAGCAGCCAGACTGCATGGCATTATAATAACTGCAGATATTCAGGTAGCCACAGTGTGCCGAGCCATCTCAACTTTCCTAATCCCCATGACAATACAGGCTCTGTGGTGAGAGACAAGAAGATAGCCAATCAGATTTTTGCAGTTGGTATGCCTGTCTAAACGAAGGAAGACTCTACAGAAAGTGCATTAGTCGTGTGTGCTTCTTAGTTTTGACTGATAACAAACAGAGTCTAGAGTTACCCAGGAGAAGGGCCTGTGTGCACACCTGTAGGTGATCATGTACACTATGAAGACCTTCTCATTTGGGTGGCAGAATTTTCACAGGAGATTATGAATTGTATAAAACAGAATAAGCAGTTTGAGCACTAATGCAGACTCTTCCCTCTCTGTCACTGATTATGACTGCTCTGCTACCAGCTCCCTCAGACTTCTCTGTCCAGAATATAACCTGGAACAACTGTAACCAAAGCAAGTCCTTTACCCCAGAAATTTCCAGGGTGTTTTATTACAGAAAAGATGGAAAGAAACTAAGATGCGATTGCTGTCATATACCACACTAGCACCTTTATTTGGGAAGTTGATGTGTAATGAGTCGTTTTGCTGAATGACAGACCCTGCCTCTTCTACTAAAGAAGAATCTTCATGACCTTGCTACCCCAAACCCCACTCAGTTACTATTCTATCCTCAGAATTAGAATCCCTGGAGGATATATTCCTTTTTCTTTTGTCATACCTCAAGGCTATAGGCAAAGCTAGCAATGTTATGCTGATATGGCCAGTGAAGCCCACTCTGTTCTTTACGAACCTTCATTTCCTCTATTCCCATTTAACTATCTTTAGTCCTGTTTAGACTGACTCTGGCAACAGCATAGTAGCTACATTTTTATTCTTTAAACTTAGCCACTGCCAATTTCTGCCACTCACACATAGGAATCTGAACACTCCCAGTCCTATAATCCCTAATGTTTGCTTTATGGGCCACAGAGAATACACATCAGTCACTAACCCACAATGATCCTGGGTAGCATTAATCTTTTTTTCTTCATTTTCTTTCTTTGCTTTTTATTTATTTTTTTTGTTTGTGACAAAACTGAATTTCTGCATTTTTACTTGTATCTTTGTGATGTTTGTACTCATATTTGATAAAATTTATTAATTTAGAAAGCACTCAACAGAAATAGTCATCTGAACATGTTTTTATAGTATTAAAATAATTTCTCCCAGATCACAAAGTGAATTTGTTGACAGATAACTTGTTGAATATCTGTTTTAGTTTCAAGGACTATTTTTTGATGAAGTATCAGAAGTATCATAAGTTTCAAATTAACATGAATTATATCTAGCTTGTATCCTCTCATTTAAAACATGTTTTCAGCTTCAGACTCTTAGAGACTAGCAAAGATCATAATTTTGTCACTACAAATATTCATTATCATAGTGATAAGAAATTATATATTGCCTCACTGTGCACATATATCCATGGGGTCAAGTCAATGAGAACCAAAAATAATTAAAGCATTGCTGCTGTAGTAAAGATGAACAGGGTTTTTCTTGTGCTTATTCCAGACATATTGTATAGTCCACATTTATCTCGGATTTAAATTCTATCTTATTTAAGTTATATTGCATGAACGATTATAAATAAGTAGCCCAGTACTGGGTATTCCAAATCAATCAGAGTTAAAATATGTAAAGGATATACATCCATGCAATCTCTATTGTAATAATAAAATGCCGTGGGAATTTGGACTCATTGGGAAGCCCTCTCTTGAAGAAGGCTTGCTCCTCAATCTCTTCACACCCAAATGTGTAAAGCATTCTCCAAGACCCCTTCTCCAGGTCCCGGGCTGTGACAGGGACCGAGCAGTACAAACACTGTGTCCTTGAGAACAGATAGAAAACTGAATCATTTCCAACATGTGTTGCTATGCTTGTCCCATTCCACAAAAATGTCTGCAGTTGGAAACAGAAGTCAAAGTTAAGGGTAGGAGTGAGAGTATGAGCAAGGAAGTCAAGACTATAAAAGGTTTACCCACTGAGACAGTTTGCCTTAGCTAATGGGAGCTCACCAACTCCAACTGGACAGGGAGTGAATGAGCATGGGATCAAACCAGTCCCTCTGAATGTGGTTGACAGTTGGGGCAGACTGAGCGGCCACTAACAGTGGCACTGTGATTTGTCTCTATTGCGTGCACTGGCTTTTTGGGATCCTATTCTCTTTGGATGTATACCTTGTTCAACCTAGATGTAGTAGGGAGGACCTTGGACTTTCCACAAGGCAGGGTGCATTGCCCTCTCTTAGGATAGGAGGGGGTGGAGTGGGAGGGTGTGTGGAGGTCGTGGGAGGGGAGTGAGAGGAAGGGAGGGGAGGAAGTAGGAATTTGGATTGGTATTTTTTAAAGTAATAAAATAAAATAATAATTAAAAATGTGATGTTCATTCTTGGAACTATTAGATTCTTAGACACAAATGTAATAGTGCTAAAATTGAGCCTCATATTTTAATTAAAATTGAAAACTTCCCCTTACCATTTCTTCTTATATTTTGCTGAGAATTTTACAGGTTTAAAAGCTGGGTGTGGCTCCTGTCTTTATGGATAACTGTGTAACTACAAATAAAATCAGACTGGATTCATCTGGGTAGTTTAGCTGCCTATCCTTTCAAGTGAAACATTCACTTGGAGTCCTCGCATATTTCGGGGAATCCAAAATGCACATTTCAATTAATATAAAATTTTTCTTCTCTTAATTTGACTCCCAAATTCTCAAAACAATTTAAATGGCAGATGCTAACATTTTCACATGCTATGTATAATTTATATGTACTCCAAAAGTAAAATACAGCTAAAATTGAAAGAAAATTTAGTAGATGATCATTTTACAGTCTATGGCAAAACAGCTTGTGACATTTTTAAGATATTCGCTTTCAAAATAGCTAGTCATTAATGTATTTGTAAGGTTAAGAGTACAGGACAGTAGCAGTTATGGGCTTCCTGGAATACTTTCAGCATTTAAGTCTTCATATTTTTGTACTAAAATATTTGTTTCTCAATAAAAAACTTCATTTACTTTTTATTGATCAAAAAGGCCTCAATATAAAATTATAGCTGTTTACATATTAAATATGAAAACTCAGAAGAGGAAAATTCTTCTAAGTACTTTGAATTTTTGAAGAGCTTATTAATATGAGCTTCTATCATACTCACAAAGCTTTAACATGGTCAGAATTTTCTCTACTTCTTTATCAGTGGCTACTACAGGAAGTGGATGGAACTTCATATTCACTACTGTTTTAGAATTGTGATTTACTTTTATTTTTATGAGAATTAGTAATAAAATAAATTTCATATTAACTTTTGTTTGTGAGTATAGAGTCAAATTAACAAGTTGCACAAGGAAAATGAGCAGTATATATGTTGAGATAGAAAAAGTAAAAAACAAATATATAAACATATAACTTCATGTAGGCTAAGAATCTGCATAGGAGGCAAGTAGAAATAAGAAAAGAATGAAATCACTGTGATGGAGGAAGGTCATTGGCTAATAAAGAAACTGCCTTGGCCCATTTGATTGGCCAGCATTTAGGTGGGTGGAGTAAACAAAACAGAATTCTGGAAGAAGGAAGCCGAGTCAGAGAGTCGCCATGATTCTCCCACTCCAGACAGACGCAGGTTAAGATCTTTCCTGGTAAGCCAGCTCGTGGTACTACACAGAATATTAGAAATGGGTTAGATCAATATGTAAGAGCTAGCCAATAAGAGGTTGGAACTAATGGGCCAGGCAGTGATTAAAAGAATACAGTTTCCGTGTAATTATTTCGGGTAAAGCTAGCCGGGTGGCGGTGGGATGCAGCCCTGCCGTCCATATTACAACAGAGTGGCGCCCAACGTGGGTGGTTTATAAATGTTCTTTTACATTTAAAGGGGGATATGATATAGATATAAATAATTTACATTGGTGTGGATTTGAAGGTCAATTTTGTTATATGTATATACATATTTCTAATCTTGATTAAGGTATTGTGATTGTATAGTTCATTTAAAAATATAATGTATAATTAAGAAATATAGGTTAATGGATAATTATCAATAGTCAAGCTTGTAGTCATGTTAGATTTTCTAGATATATAGAGATATATTTCAGTTAGATAGACATTCTTCATATCTTTCAAAGACTGCAGAATATGGCATTTAAAATATTTTAATAACTTAGGGTTTTTCATGACAATGAGACACGTCTGCTCCTGGCAGCACCAGCTACTTCAAGAGGAAGATGGGCATCGAAGAGGCTCCTTATGGAGTTTGATAGCCATTTGGGCAAGAAACTGCTCTTGCATGGACTGATGCATAAACTGGATACAGAGAACCCGCAGAAAGAGGACTGCTGAACTTGCCTAAAGGTGAGATGGTCTTTCAGGGTTCCTGATTCATAAAAGAGTCTGCGAGACATTCTGCAGGACACAGCAAAAAGTGACTGAACTGTCTTTGGAATTTCCTACTTCATGAAAATGTCTGCTGGATACTATGGGCCTGTAGGCCAAAGATGGATGCCCCAACGGTACAAAAGAACTTTGGGTGACTGTCCAGGCAGCAAGATGTCTCTGTCATTTCTAGAGTTTAAAGTTTCTTATTTCTTGTTTACTTAGGTAATATTGTATCCTTCTGGAGTCTTTGATGGAGTTAAAAAATGGTTAGTTATAGTTATAGTTTTCCTTAGTTATGATAAAAGATAAAATAGATATAAATATTGTAACTGTAATTCTTGCTTGATAACTGTTTTGTTATATGTAATCTTACTATGTTAAAATGAAAGCCTTTCTTTTTTGTTTAAACAGAAAAAGGGGAAATGATGGAGGAAGGTCATTGGCTAATAAAGAAACTGCCTTGGCCCATTTGATTGGCCAGCATTTAGGTGGGTGGAGTAAACAAAACAGAATTCTGGGAGAAGGAAGCCGAGTCAGAGAGTCGCCATGATTCTCCCACTCCAGACAGACGCAGGTTAAGATCTTTCCTGGTAAGCCAGCTCGTGGTACTACACAAAATATTAGAAATGGGTTAGATCAATATGTAAGAGCTAGCCAATAAGAGGTTGGAACTAATGGGCCAGGCAGTGATTAAAAGAATACAGTTTCCCGTGTAATTATTTCGGGGCATAAAGCTAAGCCATGTGGGCGGCCGGGTGCCGGGGACGCAGCCCGGCCGCTCCTATTACTACATCACTGCTAATGAAATCATAACAACATGCATAATATCCTTTTTATGGATAAAAAATTAGAATGAATTCTTCTAACAGTCTCCAAAGAATGTGAGCATTCATGTGTATGAAACTAGATTCTAGATTCTAGTTCAGTATATAGCATTGCATTTACAGCCCTTTCCCAGTGTCAAGCCCTCAGAATCTTAGAATCTTCCATGGTGACATTTTGTTTCTGCTCTAACAAATAAACTTGCTTGAAAATCAGAGGATAGACTGAGCCACTAGTTAACCATAGAGGCCAGGCAGTGGTAGCATACTGCTTTTATCCCAGCAATTGAGATCTCACACCTTTGATCCCAACACTAGAGAAATGGAGACAGGAAGTGATATGGATGGGCAGAGAAAGAAATATAAGGCAGGAGGGAACAGGAGCTTAGCCTGATGGGGAAGCTCAGCCAATCACATTTGGCTAGAGTTTGGCCGCCTGGGGCCAGGGAAGAAAGACCTGGAAAACCACTTGCCCTCTCCTTTTTGCTTTGCTTCGCTGCGCATGGTATTCACTGGTCCCCGATAGTGTGAGTTTCCCATTTTCCAATTATGAAACTAGATTTGTTGTATTGAGCTTGTCTGGTTAATTCTAGCTTACTGGTAGACTACGCCCATCACTTGGCGTCCAACGTGGGCCTTTTTGGAGCCCTTAAAGACTCCAAATACCCGCACCAAATCTCGCACCCCCGCAGTGCAGCTTTCTCATGTGGCCTCTCCTCCACACAGACTGTCCCCCCCTCCCCTGCTGGTCTTCTGCACCACACTCCCTTGTTCATTCTTGTCCTGCCCGGCTGCATGTTGCGGCTGCAGTTGCTCATGAGTGAGCATAAATGCCCCAGTTCACGGTGCGGCCCAGAGCCCTGTCGCAGTGGCTCTGTCACCACAACCGGTACCCAGCTCTATAGCCATCTTAGCGGGTGATCTTCTTAGTGTAATTTACACAGCACACGGTCTGTGAGTTTAACCTCTGGATTTGAGTATATATTTCAGAATTTTTTCCCCCGTACTCATGTGCCCACCAAATGGATTCAGGTGCACCCCGCATCCTACTGGCAGGCAATGGTTATTGCACCTACTCTTGTTGATTTGAAAAAAAAAAACTGCAGGTATGTCAGACAATTTAACCATTCACGGCTTTCAGAGCTTTTTCACTTACACTATGGGTGAGGTTTTACAAGATGCTTATGATATCCTCCTTGCTTGGCTATTTCTTGGGTTTACCATTTTTCTCGTATTTGGCAGTTTTTTCATAATATGGTTTGGTCTGAGGATTTCATAGAGGAAAAAATTTTAGTGGCTGGCTGTTCTACTTCTCTGACCTTTCAGCTCTTACCCCCTAATATCTCAGTTCAGATTTTTAGTTTTTCTTTTCTTTTTTTTTTCAAGACAGGGTTTCTCTGTAGCTTTGGAGCCTGTCCTGGAACTCCCTTTGTAGACCAGGCTGGTCCCGAACTCACAGAGATCCGCCTGCCTCTGCCTCCCGAGTGCTGGGATTAAAGGTGTGAGCCACCACCACCCGGCTCAGATTTTTATTTAACAACACTAATAAGCTTCACACTATAATATTTGACTCAGACTTCACTCACCTGACTGAAAAGTGCAGTCAGCTGAAAGAGAGTTAAGTACAGATCTTCTTCACCCCTACAATTAATTAAGATGTTGTAGTACTTCATGACAGTTATGTGTTGAGAACCAATAATCTATTCTAAATTCCATTTTATATACACAAAATAGGCCTAAAGAAATATAAATTTCCCTCAAATTAGATGCTAAATACCTACAGGGCAATATACAAGGACTTCTTGTTCTCAAGATTGAACATGTATATGCTCTTCAATGTCTGTTGTTACTCTTGAATGTGGACTGGATATTCTCTTTCAATTCCAATCCCTACTTTTGATAGTCAAATATACTGTCTTCATTTTACTTTTCCCCCTACCCCTTTCTGATATATACTAAAGACAAACTGTATTCACTCTAAGATTTTGAATTATACTTGAAATCCTGAAGCTATCAGTTGTTGCAAGGAGGCTGCTTGTTCATCCCGGCCACTCGGAATCGAAATAATCACACAGAAACCATATTATTTAAATCACTCCTTGGCCCATTGGCTTTAGCTTCTTATTGGCTAATCCTACATCTTAAGTTAACCCATCTCCATTAATCTGTCTATCACCACAAGGTCATGACCTACCTGCAAAGTTTCAGCACATCTATCTCCAGTTGCAGCCCCATGGCATCTCCCTGACTCTGCTTTCTTCCTCCCAGCATTCAGTTCCATCTTTCCCCGCCTACCTAAGTCAGTCAATACAATTCATGTTCTTTTTTGACAAAAGCACTACACACCCAGCTCTGTGCTAGTGTATCCTCCACCTGTGTGTTAGTTCAGAAGTGAGTGACATCTGTGCTAGACTGAGTACCATGAAGCACAGTGTTCCTGATTTTTCCTTGAAATGGAAAATACTTTCATTCTCAGGAAGAACACTTAGCTTTATCACTGGATTTGGCCAGAAGGCCCTTTATGTTCTGTACTGACCACTCAGCTATGACACATGGAGCAGATGAATCAGCTAGAAGCTGAATGTTCCTTGCACAGAATAGACATACAATGTAAGAACAGTGAGGAGAGACTGCAATGTCATTGAAAATCTTTACAAAATCAAGAGATTTAAGCAAAGAGAGAACATTTTTCTCCCACAAGTTGCTTTACAAATCTACAAAGTGATATAGATTCTTCTATAATTTTTTGGTTTTTGAGGTAAAGTGTTATCCTAAACACTTAATTTTTAAGAAGAATTAGATTTGGATTAATCATACAAGCAGCATTTTGAAAATCTATGATGGAATGTATCTACATGCCAAACAAATTCAATATCTTGTGGTAGTTATATATCTTAATCAAATCCTGAAATTGTATCAAATTATATTTGCCACAAATAATGGAAACTGAGAAATAAATATTACTTTCCATTTATATACATGGAGAATAAAGTCAATTTAATAATTCACAAATTTAAGAAGGTCACAATTTCCTGAACCCCTTCATTTTCAGTCATGGTTCTGTGGGTGCACACATTCTAAAATGACAGCTGCTGGTCCTGTGATATCATTCTTGAAAGGGAATAAAAAAGCTAGACATCTACATCAAGGTGAGAATCACCTACCTTCTGTGATAAGAAGATGAATTCAGTGGCTTAACTGACGATTTTGCACATGATCACATATCAAACATTAATGAAATTCTCTTGCCACTCACATCCTTATAACATGTCAGGATGCCTGTAAACACTTTATGGTTTTGCTACAATAAGTCTGACTGACCCTATGTTTCCTTTTTACACATGATTAAACTAATGCTTGGCTCACTCTAGATATATAATGGATACAAACAAGATTGAGTTCAAAACTTAATAAATATTTTACTCAAATCTAGTTTCCACCACTTGCCAATACTACATTTTTGCATTTCCAGCTTGTAATACATCTAGGTATAGACAAACTCTTAATATCTATCCATAGAGATACTGATGGTGCGTGGCAACTGGAGAGAGGTGATTTCAGAACCAATGTGCCTTTTTGTTTTATTGATGTAGTTTCACAATGTTATAATTATTATTATTGCTATTATTAAGAAAGGTTCTCACTGTATCTCAAAGTCTAATTATGTAGCTCAGGTGGCTGCAAACTTGTTATATACTCTGTGCTCACCTGTCCCTGCTTCCTGAGTGCAAAGAATGCAAGCATATGCCACCACACCAAGCTCCAAGAATTCTCTCTCTCTCTCTCTCTCTCTCTCTCTCTCTCTCTCTCTCTCTCTCTCTCTGTCTCTCACACACACACACACACACACATACACACACACAGAGAGAGAGAGAAAGAGAGAGAGAGAGAGAGAGAGAGAGAGAGAGAGAGAGAGAGAGAGAAAGAGAAAGAGAGAGAGAGAGATTTCTAAGTAAGAAAAGCATTTAGGGACAAATTTACACATTATTTTAGAAAAACTGTTGTTGTTTTTTTTTTTCCACAAGGAGAAAGACAGAAAGCATGGAAGAGGATGGGGAACAGAGGGACATAAAAAGGTATGTGGAAGTGTAGGAGGGAGAGGAATGGGGAAGTGACAGAGGCTCTGTTAGGTAAAAGTGTTTTATTATGACCATCACAAAAGAGCTCCTTAACTGTTTTATATTGAATCCACATATACGGGTTCTAAAAATTTAAGTTAAAATCTTCACATTTTCACCTTAGCAAACTAAATGTGAAAGGCATAGCTTCTGTTTCCCACAGGCTAGCTGTCCCTGAGTATGTGATACACACGATTACGTCTGTTTCTGGAAGACTATCTATGTCTTAGTTTGTGATACCAACAATCACAAGATAAGTTGTAGGATCTGAATGCTCGGGGAGATCTAGTTCCTTAGAACACTAGCTAGTAATTTAGAATATAATATATACACTTTTTTAAAATTTCATCATTAGGTATTATTTAAATTTCCACCAAAAGTAAAGGCAGCTTTAAAATATTTCCTACACCAGATTCTAGTGACGATATCATATGTAATTCAATCCATGTTCAAATGATGAACTTTGTTCTTGATACTATCTTCATAGATGTAGGAGAAATATTTATCTGATGTTTAGTCAGAAGAGAGGAACATGGAATCTATTGTGCATCAGAAGGATGTTTGTCTATTTTTATTATTGTTTAGTATTTGACAATTTCACAGTTACATAATTTTACTTGTCTTCACTCTATAGTGTCATTTTTCATTTATGATCTACTAAAACATTTTACTTATGTTTTGAAAAATCTTCGAAACATTGAGGAAGTAATCATGACTGACAATCAACAAAATTTAAAAAAAAGAAAGAAAACATTTCTTAGCCTGACACTGTCTGAGCCACATGCTATTACTCCTTGACTGTGAGCTAATCTGAATTCAACTTTTTCCTTATTTTTTTTAACAAATATTAATCTACCTAATTTTTCTTATAGAGGCCCAGTTTTAATATTCTTTATTTGAACCTCTTGAGAAAATGTTTCTTACCTGATATAGTGGTACACACTTTTGATCCTAGCCCTCAGGAGACACAAGCAGGAGGTTATCTATGAGTTCAGGCCTGTCTGGTCTACAAAGTGAAGTTCAGGACAGTCAGGAGTACACACAAAGGCACTGTCCCAAAAATTAAAGGAAAGAAAGAAAGGAAAGAAGGAAGGGAGGGAGGGAGGGAGGGAGGGAGGGAGGGAGGGAGAGAGAGAGAGAGAGAGAGAGAGAGAGAGAGAGAGAGAGAGAGAGAGAGAGAGAGAAAGTTTAAAGGAAAGAAAATGGTTCTTAAAATAGCCTCAAAATTGAGTACATAAGATTACTATTTAGAGAGCCTATTAAAAAGCAGCCAGTGTTCTTGTTGAATCTCCAGTGGCTTCAATCATTGTTTTTGGGTGAGGCACAATGTTCTACTTCTTTAAAAGCTTCTCCAGTAAGTGTACTGCACAACCATGGGAACACTGCCTTGGTATTTCAAACTCAACTCATTACTATCCAGGGAAATAAACACTGTTTTTTAAAACAGCATAAGTAGAAACATGTAGACTTTAGCAAGGTATATCATAAGGCAAATAAAAAGGATGTCATAAACAGAAATGGAAACACAAAGCATCCACCATGTGCCAGAGCATAATGACCTCATTCCTAATGTAGAACTGTAATCAGTCTTCCTCCTGGAGCTTCACCCCAGTAAGCCATGTTAACTCCTGTCACTGAAACTGAAAACAACAGAGCAAATCATGACAAGTAGAAGAGAAGATGTCAAAGTGGCAGCTGCCGTGACTATTGCAGAATGGACCCATGATGATTTTAAATTTGTAGCATTTGGTATATTTTATGCTGTTTTGGGGAGCTTAGGAAAGAAGGCAGATGCTCGGGCTCCTCTGCCCCAGGGATGAAGATGGAATCCACTGTTTGTCACCTCTGTGAGAATAGAGGATGCCTGACTAAGGTGTGCTGAATAATCTTGGAAGTCATGCGTGTTTTTAGTCAGCCATGCCTTCCCTGAGATACCAGACCTTGCTCACATCCCTTCACCTGCATGACCTGCCCTCCCTTACACATAGTCCAAGCTCAATCTTAATCAGTGCAAGCATATTTTAACTATTTAAAGTTTCAGTATCTCACCACACACTGTACTGTGAAACATCACAATTTCTCTTCCTTACATGCTTTTACCATAGCTTTAAGTAAGGGCAGTGACACAGGCCTTTGACCTGCCTGGGCTATTTAGTCTAGTCCATCTTTCTTTTCACATATCTTCACATATTAGGTGTCAAAAGGCATCAACATCAGCCCTCAGATGGAAGAAAAGCACAGCAAACACAGCAACAGCTGCCAAGCTTCCCTTTCTTCCCAACTACTCCCATGCCACATAGAGTTTAAAAATCTACGACGTTAACAACCTATGTCTTATGTAATACTTATGTACCACAAGTACTTTAAACATTCACAAGTAATAATTTATGTAATTCTACCCTTCCAGTAACAAATAGCATTTTTATTCAATGTATAGATGAGGAATGAAAGGCACAGAGAGACAAAATAAATTCTTCTAGGTTATGTATCAACAAGGTAGCAGATTATCTGTCTTTAACATTTGAAAATCTGAACTTTTAGGAGGACTTTTTTCTCTCTCTCTAGAATAGTGTTTCTCAACCTTCCTAATGCTGTGATCCTTCAACATAGTGTCTCAAACTGTAGTGACCACCAGTCATAAAATTATACCCTAGCTACTTCATAACCGTAATTTTGCTACTGTTTTGGACCTCAATGTGAATATCTGATATGCAAGATGTCTGATAGCTACCTGAAAGGGATCATGGTCCACAGGTTGAGAACCCCTGTTCAAAACACACTGAGTTTTTCTAAAACAAGAGGTGTCTTACTGTTCCCATAACTAGCATGCCCATAGATCAACGCAGAGATACAACAAAGATGAAATTTGAGGGTTATATAACTTTCTACTGATAAACGTGCCAGAACTCATCTTGAAGTCACTAAAAAAGGCACTAGGTCTCAGAGGAAAATACTGTATGCCTGAAGAGATAGCCTGTGAGCTATTCATTGAAAAAAAGAAGAAGACACATCAGAGGCTCCTTCCAAGGAAGGGTAACTGTGGGAAGCACCTAGCTAATTCTTCAAAAGCATTAACGTAAATTAAATAGATAGTTCTGTTTGTTGGAAGCAAAAATGTGAACTAATAACCACTTCCCATTCTATAATCGCAGGAAAAACCTATGATAATTCTTTCTTCCTTCCTTCCTTCCTTCCTTCCTTTCTTTCTTTCTTTCTTTCTTTCTTTCTTTCTTTCTTTCTTTTTTTGCCAGTTTAAATAAGCTACAGGCATCTGGAAGAGACATTCTCAATTAAAAATATGATTCCATAAGACTGATATGTAGGCAAGTGTATGTGCTTAAAGATTAACTCTAGCAGTTTGAGGATGCATCCCTATATGGTTAGTCCCACCATTAAGCAGGTGATCCTGGGTAGTATAAAGTAACAAAGTTAATATGTCATCAAAATCAAGCCAATAAGCAACATTCCTGCATGCCTTCTTCTTCAGTCCCTATCTCCAGTTTCTTGCCCTGTCTTCCCACAATCTTGAACTGTAACTTACAAGCTAAAATCAACTCTTTTTCCCAATTTAGTTACGTCACAGCAACAGGAGCAAAGCTAAAATGAAACTTTAGTTCTCTGTAGTTTCATAATTGGTTTTAAAATATTAACCAGTCAATGAAACTCACTTGAATAAATAGACTCTAATGGCCATCCAATCGATGACACCGTTATCCTGCAAAAAGTCATCCAATCAACAGTAGTCCTAGCGCAGCACATGACACTTTACATGCTGTCGTGTCTGTAAGAAATAGTTTTATTCTTATTCCTTATAATACTTTTAAAGATTGATATACAGGACAAGATAGATGAGTCAACTGTCAAGAGCACTTGCAGAGAACCAAGGTTTGTTTCCCTGCTCCTACATGATGCCTCACAACTATCCATAACTCTATTTCTAGGGGATCCAACACTTTCTTCTGAGCTTTTTGAGAACTAGGCATTCATATGATACATCCCCCCACACACACACACAACATGCACATGCAGAAAAATGAAGAAGTCTAAAACAAATTTAGGAATAGAAGTAATAAATGAAATAACAATTTCTTATTTCAATAAAGAATGCAAACAAACAGGTTTCTAAGTATTCGAAGGCAAAGAGAGCTGAATTAAAATTCAGTTAAAGTACTTCAGGCGTTGGATGTTAAGAAGTTAGGGAATGGCTAATTCAGGGAACACATACAGAATGGCATTCCAGAAAGAGGCTTCATGAGTTACCATGCCTGTATAGAGCATGGTATCTGCGGACTCCCCAAAGGGCAATCTCACTCTTAGAGATAGTGCCTGTGGTCTTGTGTTAAGCAAGCAACCTTTCTATGGTCCTGCGTCTGAGTACTATATTAAACAGAGGGACTGTCCTCAACACTGAAAGAGAAAACAGAGTGTCTTCTCAGTTTATCCCTATGGGGGCAGAAAAGATGAACACTGAAATTGGAGAAACCTTTTTTCGTGGATACTGTTTTAGTCCTCTTAACAAAATATATAAATGATGCAACTCTGGGCAGGGTTTACTCTGGATTGTAATTTCAAGTGGAAAGCATGCCAGCATCCAGGGTGCTTAGAATGGGTTGTTTATGTCTCAGTTGATCACAAAGTAGAGCATGAAGTCGGGGGAGTAGCGAACAATGGAGGATCTAGAAGGAGTTGGAAAAGGTGAAAGAATATGATCAAAATATACTGTATGAAAAAAATACAACTAAAAAATCATGCTAGGACATTGAGACTATAATTCGTGATTCTAGAGAAGCTAAATAAGAAGGTGAACCCAAAGAAAAACATATAAGCATCCTCCTGAATATTAACCTTCATCAGGCGATGAAAGAAGACAGAGACAGAGACCAACATTGGAGCACTGGACTGAAGTCTCACGATCCAAAGGAGGAGCAGAAGGAGAGTGAGCACGAGCAAGGAACTCAGTACCGCGAGGGGTGCACCCACACACTGAGACAATGGGGATGTTCTATCAGGAACTCACCAAGGCCAGCTGGCCGGGGTCTGAAAAAGCATGGGACAAAACCGGTCTCGCTGAACATAACGGACAATGAGGACTACTGAGAACTGAAGAACAATGGCAATGGGTTCTTGATCCTATTGCACGTAATGGCTTTGTGGGAGCCCAGGTAGTTTGGATGCTCACCTGAATAGACCTGGATGGAGGTGGGTGGTCCTTGGACCTCCCACAGGGCAGAGAAACCTGCTTGCTCTTTGGGCTGAGGAGGGAGGAAGACTTGATTGGGGGAGGGGGAGGGAATGGGAGGTGGTGGCGGGGAAGAGGCAGAAATCTTTAATAATTAAATAAATTAATTAATAAAAAAATCATGCTAGATTGAGTCAAAGAAGAAGACAAAGAAGAAATGAAGAAGAGAAGATGATGGAGAAGGAAAAGGAGGAGATGGACAGAGAGGGAGGGACAGAGAAGTGTTGTACAAGAACAAGGGTTATGCTATGATCTAAAATCTGACCATTAGTGGTCTATTTGCAGCTCAAACTACAGTGATATCTTGTTTGTACTCTAAGAAACAAAGCTTGTCTGAAGATCAGAGGGCTGAGCTAGCCACTACTTCACCATAGAGGTCTGGAGGTCTGTACAGAGAGACAAGAAGAGAGGACTATAAGGAAGGAGGAGACAGGAGCTCAGTCTCTTTTCAACCTGAGGATTTCATAAAGGTAAGAGCCCTAATGCTTGGCTACTGTGCTTCTCCGATCTTTCAGCTTTCACCCTCTAATATCTGACTTTGAGTTTTTATTGTTAAGACTAATTAGAAATAGTGCTACACATAGCTGTTTTAAAGAATCCACCATGACTGAGAGGAGGTTCTAAGAGGTGAGCCTGGGAAGACAGTTCAGATTCACACTCTGGCGGAAAAGGGGGATTCAGGAAGAAAGGAATCTTCAAGAGGTTAGAAGATGTGTCCTATTAAGGGTCACCAAGATGTGTCAATTTTTAAACAATAGCGTAAAAATTCAGAAAATGCATATATAATTTAGAAATATATATGTATATATATATATATAATAAAAATCACATGACTTGCCTCAAAAATGTCTAGAATTTCTTCTCAAAGAGGCCAGACTTAACATCTATTTAAAAATATTATGTTAAGATTTGAACTAATGATGGAACAGAGACATAGATGAGTTGAAAGAGTGCTTGCTTGACATTCATAAAGCCTTGTATTACTGCCCAGCATTGCATGAGAGAGTATCATGGCACATGCCTGTAATCAAAGCACTTGTCAATAGATGCAACAGGATCAGAGCATCTAAGTAATGTTTCAATAGTGAGTTCCAGGCCAGTCTGAACTACAATGTGAAAAATGGTCTCAAAGTAAAATAAAATAAAATAAAATCCAATAACAGGGTTACTGAGTACTTTTTTGTTAACTTGACTTAAGCTAAAGCTCCTGAGAGAAAAGAATTTTAATTAAGAAAATGCCTCCATAGGATTTGGCTACAGAAAAGCCTATATGACATTTCCATAATTAGTGATTGATGGGGGAGGGCGCCATCTCTGGGCTGGTAGTCCTAGGTGCTATAAGAAAGCAGACTGAGCAAGCCATTGGAGTAAACTAGTAAGCAACACCGCTTCATGGACTCTGTATCTACTCATGCCTCCAGGTTCCTGCCCTCACCGCTTTTGATAATAAACTGTTAGATGGAACTATGAGCAAAACAAATTCTTTCCTCCCCAAGTTTGTTCTGGTGTTCTATCATGACAACAATAACCTTAACTAAGTCACAGGGGATCATTGAATATCTACCAATGCAATTATTAATGAATATCTGTATGAATTTCTTAAAATATCAGGGTGGAAGAAGGGTTAGGAAAGGTAACTGTGGTTGAAATATATATAAAAAAGAAAAGTATCATTAAAAAATCACTAAGCCCCAATTTCAGTTCATCAGTTTTCTTCAGTCATTCCCGGAAATTATTTTTCAACGTTTATTAATGTTGGGAGCAATACTGTACTGTATTCTCACATTCCTTAGCAGAAGACAGCCATTTAAATCATTCCTACATTCCATTAATAGTATTTTTGTGGCGCAAAGCAAATGTAGATTTAGCTAACCTCAGCGGGATGTTCTAATAAAGACAAAGACAATTTAATTATATGATCTTAGAAATCTTGATGAAGTCGAAGATATGTGTTTAAGACACCTAAAAATTTTATCACCTTATTTATATCATAATTTTGATGAAAACTTCATTTACTTTAATCATATGCAGAAAATTTTAATTAAAGTAAACGTTCATAAAAAATTACCCAGTTAACATAAAGTTTTATAAACAAATATCCAGGGAATGGCAAAATGGCTTCATAGGTCAAATCTCCTTTTGCCAAGATCAGTGGCCTGAGTTTACTCTCTAGGCCCCATATAGCAGAGAGAGAGATTGTACTCCTGAATGCTGTCCTTTGACCTCCATATTTGAGTGGTATATTCATACACACACACACACAAATGAATCCACAAGTGTGCGCACACACACACATACCCACATTACACACAAGAGACAAACACATACACAGAGAACAAGAGAGAAAGAATAGATAGGTAGGTAAGCAAATTGATAGATGTGTGGGTATAGCTCTAGATATTATAAAGATGATCTGATTCCTGAAAAGGACAGCATTCCTAGACTTGATATAAATAATACTCATTAATAGTAAAGTAAGTTTGGAAAATTTGTTTAATACTAATTTTGTTCTATTTTTTTCATGTTAATTGTTTGGAACCTAAAAAATTGTTAATGTTTTCTATTTTATTGTTGTTACTTTTTATTACTTATCATTGCTATTATTTAATTCATATACTTTACTGTATAGTATAGGAATAGCCTAGTTTAAAGTAAGGAAAGTTACTTAAGAAACTCATCTGCTCTAATTTATTCTTCTAATTTTTCTAATCTATTTATTTTTCTAATCTATTTTTCTAAGAGTTTTGTGATTCTGACATTTACATAGTACTATGGTCTGTACATAAGTTTAGATGTGTGTAGTCACATTATATTTCATTCTTAAATTTGAGCTGTATATGATACTCAGTCAAGAATAAATGGAGATTTTTTAGTGTTGAAATAGACTGATATCAGATTATATTAATCTTATGACATTTTTTGTCTAATTGTAAAGACAAATTATATGCTTTGAACATTTTATATATTTATGAAGCTCTTAATATAATTCTAACAAATAAATGAGATTGAACAAGTAAAACAAACACCCCAATTTTTTTTTACTCTATAGAATAATAAACAGGTTGCTTAATGCATGAAAAGCAACTATTAATGAGACAAGCAACATACTTCCCAGAATTACCAAAGATATAGCTATGCGGGTCTACTATAGAGGCGTGGGTCACAGGCTTATACAGTGACAGGAACTTGGCACACACTGTAGCTCATCTCTCCAGTCCAGCCTTGACCACGGTTGCTCTTAAGACAGATGCTAATTAGAGAAGCAACCTGAGTTTAGAGAGACTCTCTCTGTCTGTGGGTATCCATCCTGTAGTGCATATCAGAAGCGAAAACTAAGCACGGGGAGCCAAAGTGCTCAGACTGCAGGAGTCTCTTATTTTGAAAAGTATGATTCATCGTTTGAAGATGTTTGAATTTTGACTCCACCTGGTAGAACATGCTTTCCCCTGGCACATCCTCCACCACTAATTATATGTTTCTATTTAGAGCTTAGCTCACCTCTTTACCTCCTTGGTCATGGAGGCATTTGAATACCTGACTCCTGTGACCAACCTGTGAACCGCCGAAAGGCAGTGATTGTGTCCCTTTCAGTCACTGTTGTGTATGTGACACTTATTAGAATACCCTGAACATTGCAGGCTATCATTAACATTTGATTAAACAAAGAATGCAGAAATCAATCCGTGAAAGTCTTGTATTCAGACTCTCAGTTTGAGCAGCAAAGGGAAGTAAAATGTGAACATGCCCACCCTGATCATGATTATATCTCTTTAAAAACTGTCCTATTAATTGTCACAAAGTATTCAAATAAAGACACACTACCTAACTGGTTATTATGAGACCAATTCATAAATGCCAGTATCTGAGTGTTAAAGGATACACATGGCATATGAAATATTGCTCTAAAAGGCAAACAACACATAGATTCACTGGCAGCTGTCACATCATTTTTAATAATAATATTTCTAAGACAGAAAAAAAATGATGGAAAAGGAGAATTTGTAACAACTGAGATAAACAAAGCTAAGCCCAAATTCTTTCATTGGCATAAAATCTGACAGACTTATTTGTGAGTTTCCAGGACAGAGTGTGAAATCAAGAGAGGTTTTTGTCATCAACTTTTCCGCCAACAGGTTAGCCTATGAATTTTTGTCACCTAGCTTAAGGCTTGTTGGACAGGTACTTGTAAACAACCAGACATTTTCATGGCATCCTCTGTGCGCTTTTGGAACTTTTGGATAGCTTAAAACCACTTGATGATCCCCATACACACAGTTACACATATACTAGGAACTTCATCTGTAGAACCGAGAAAGCCCGTGCTCTGAGAGAAGCACACGGTGAGCGTGTTCTGATGCCTGAAGTAGTAGGTGACAAAAACCATGCAGCAATGTCTTCCTTCCTTCAGAATCCTTATGGCTTTCCAGAAGTCAGCATCTGCGCTGCCAGATGTTTCTGCCAAACATGTAAGCAATTGGTTGGAGCATTGTGCAAGCCTGGATGGCATCCAGTTTTCTTTTAATGCCTTGGCGAAGTAGGTGGCTTTCAGGAGTACACGATTTTAAGTACCACGTCACATTAATCCTGTCCCATCAAAGCTAAAAGTTGTTCACTAGTAATGAGTTGTGTGTAATTCAGGATCAAGCCACTACTTTAGTGTTGACAGAGACTCATGTTGACAGTATTATAGTGATCTTTAAGATGGAAGGAATACAAATTCTAACATTTAATGATACTATTAAAAATGGAAAACTAATTACAAATAAAAAATGTAGTACTGGTTTGTTCACAAATAAATGGCATCACGATACAAATGCACTAAGCCAATTTATAAAGAATGTAATAAAATAGCATTTCTTCAAAAAATAATTCAAAGTTAGTTTGTTGGATAAGTGTTAAAATATGCTAGTAGCATTGTACAGTACATTACAAACACATTAAAATTTTGATAATGAGATATGTTGGGTAACTAATTTGGGGCAATTATTAGATTTGATGTGGTCCTTTATTCTTTGTGTTAAAGGAACTTTTGATTAATGAAACAGTGATAATTTATTCAACTTAAAGCACTATTGTTTTGAGTGAAATAGAAGTTAACAACCAAGCAATTAAGAAATATAAACTATAAATGTTTCATTAAAATTTATAAACAAGTTTCCTTTCTTTAACTTAAAATTTACTTCATTATAATTTTTTAACATATTGAGATGTGTTTTAGAAAAACTGCATATGGGATTTTCTCAGAAAGATAGTAAAAATCTGAACAATGAGAGAACCATAGGAAAACAAATTCTTCTATCATAGAGTGAATAGACAATTTATAAAATGGAAAAAAAAATTTGAATTTGTACATCTGACAAGCAGCTGATATCCAGAATGCACAAGAAGCAGATAACTACAAGAAACTAAATAATTTGGTTTAAAAAATGGGCAATCAACTTAAACAGACATTTCTTAAATGAGAAAATAAGAATAGCCAACAGGTCTATAATTCCTCAAGGTAACTAACCATTGTAGAAGCAGATATCAAACTACAATGCACCTAACTAAGAATAACCATTATCAAATGGACAAAATCTAAAAACCCATGGTTAGTATATGGAGAACAAACTTCATATAGTGTTGGGTAGAGATATCATCTTGCATACTAGGTGTAGATAAAAGAATGTGGTTCCTCAAAACAATGAACAAAGGACAACTACAGTAAGAGCAACCCCAAGGAAATAATATTATTTCATTCAAGAGACACCAGCATTCCATGAACAAAAGAACATGGCTCACAAAGCAAACACACAGAAATCCTTAGCACACGTCAAATGATGTCAAGTTTGTCATTCAGTAGATATAAGAAAATACATAATTAAGGGACATGATAAGTCTGAGTCTTTTTCATTCATCTTTTAAATTTGCCTCAAATGTTTGAGGTCAATCATTCTGAACATTTTTCCACACAGGACACATTGTTCGAATATATGCTGCATACTCTGCTACACAAATTTAAAAAAATCCTCTGAGCCTTAGTTCCTCTGTTGTACATAACCTTCCCTAGTTCTTCGTTCTTCATTGTTTGAGGTGATCAGTTACATTGGCTGCCACACTAAAGTGTGGGGCAGGGAGATCTCACACAAAAACATATAAACTAAATTGGGATTGTTCATTCATTTTTCTGTGAAAACTGTGCAGCAGAGTGATGTGGCACATCTGTTGCTTCTTTCAACCGATTCAACTTTGTTTTCCAAGGTCCTTCCTTGGTTACTAAGTAGACCAAAAAGATGCTTCACAATCTAACAACTCCTGAAGCCAATTTTAGTGAAATCTAATTTGTTTTTCTAGGATGATTATTTAGGATTCAACAGATACACACAGATGAAATGCAAAATTGAACACAACTTACAGTATTAAGCTGGCAGGAATAGTTCAACTGGCAAGATTTCTCACTATCCTACAAGGATTATGAATACTACTTATAACTGAATACAGTGTGTCACATTTCTGCAAGGAGAATTCAGAATAAGGTGAAAACACAGAATTACATTAACCTAATCTGTATGCTACAAAACATGTAAAAACAATTACCATATCTACAACAGTCAGTCTGTGCTTGAATCTGAAAACATGTCTGAAATTTTTAAGTAAGAATTTCCATTAATATTCACTTCAGAAACTGTGAAATCCTTTGAACTTGTAGGAAGAATGTTCTAAAAAGTCTTGCAAAACTTTTTAAGTATTGTGGGCATAAAGCAAATATTAGCTACTGCTAGAAAAAGTTATTCAAAATTTGTAGAAAGTGTGGATTTTTACAATAATAACAATAAGGCTAAACACTATATCATATCAAAGTAATATATAAGTTAATATTTAAGTAGTCAACAAATTAACCAAGAATTGAACAAATCACTAAGCTTAGCTTCTGTTTTCCTTACAGTTAGGTTTTTGATACTGAATGCATGCATATATGCAACTTACATTCATTGCATTTTATCTCTTGCTCTCCAAGTTCAAACTCTGTTAAAATGGTTAGTTCAGAAGGTAACCTACTATTATGGTTAGGATCTGAAATGCTCTTAATGGCTTAGTTTCCAGTGCACTGACATTCAGATTTGGTCATATGGGGAGTAATTGATTGGATCATGAGGGCTTTATCCTATTTAGTTGGTTCATTTATTGATGGATACATAATGCTATAAGAGGTGGCAGAAACTTTTGGAAGTAGAAGAAGGAGGTCACTGGGGATATGCTCTGAAAACGTCTTTCTTTTTCCTCAACCATTCTCACTTACACTGTGTACTTCCTGGGTGCTAACGGAGAAGCAGCTTCATTTCAAAGTGCATCCCAGTAGCAAGTCCTTCACCCACAAGTTCATGATTTGCATAACCAAGAAACTAGAGAAACGAATACCAAAACTTGAACCCAGATAATCTTTCTAGCTGTAAATTGACTTTGTCAAGGTATTTTGTTTTTTTAATGATAATTAATCAAGAATTTATTTAAAGTTTTTGACATAAATATGTAATTTTTTATTTACCAGAAACGTTACTATTATGGAAGAATACTTGGAAATTGGTGCTTCTCCAATCTAATTCAAGAGATAAAAAGTATCCGAAGAAATTTAAATTCAGATTGCTAAATCATATATTACCAAACCAATCTCAAATGCTGTAATGGAGATGAAGCTGATTTATTTTGAAATATGATGTGCACTGACTCAGAAAAGGAGGCTAGGAACTCAATGGAGAGATAGGGCCCAATGAAAATCTTTTGCCTATTGGCAATGCTGGATACCCTTTCCAAAGAGAACAATATATAAATTTACAGATTACTGCAGATGGGTGCTTGGGAGGGAGATTCACCATTCTCTGGTGATGTGGTCAGTGGTAGGTTGTCCAGTCCCAGGAGAAAGCCACACATGGACATATGAATACCATTAATTGATTTGACACAAGGTTTACAAATTAACAACAAAAAACCCCAATAAGACAGAGAGAGAGATATGTTAGGGGAAAGCCACCAGGGAAGCTGCAACACTAGAGTGAGATTGAATATGATCAAGATACATTGCATATGTTAATGAAATCTTCAAAGAAAAAAATTAAAACATCATGTTAAAATTAATTAACAAGTAGTTAGCCAGGCAGTGGTGGCATACATCTTTAGTTAGGAAGCAGAAGGCAGATCTGAGTTCCAGGACATGCAAAACTTCACAAGTAAACTCTGACTCTATCAAAAAATAAATAAATAAATAAATAAAATAAATTTAAAAATGAAACATTTAACAATAATCATGGTTGCTGAGAGATGGAGACTTAATTTTCTCCAGGAAAAAGAGCTCCCCAACAGGTAATTTTATCTCAAGTGCTTTGCCACGAACACAAGTACAAATGAGCAAACTAATTTAACTTGGTGGGATTCACACATGTATGTATTGGTATATACACCAATAACAAAGAAGAGACCATCATAAATTTGGAGGACTGAGAAACACAGTATGAGTTTGAGAGGAGTGGGAGTGGCATAGCAATATAGCTACAGGGCTCATATACAAAGCTTAAAAAAATAATTAATTGGCCTGCCTGGCACCTTGAGGACTGGGCAGGTGAAGAACAGTCTTGCAGTACTGGGCATGGGCACTATTATAGTGAGCAAATATATGACTGGGTGTGGGAGGGAATGAGAGAGAGAGGAGAGGAGGGAGAGAGACAGGATGGGAGGGAGAGAGAGGGAGAATGATTCATGTGTTGTGGAGACATGCAGATCTGAAGAGGCGAAGGTAGTGAAGAATGGCCTGCTTACCACCCAAGGCCATGGTGACCTCTGGGCCTGGACTGCTGTCAAAGGCCATGTTTGAGTCCATGGCTCTGCTTCAGCTTCAGTCTGTGCCAAGCCATGAGGATGCTCAGGGTCTGGACCGCTACATGTGGTCATATTAGGGCCTGAGGACCATGCCTCTACAGAAGCCATTCCAATCTAAATGGTCTGTGCTGCCTCACAGGGTCATGGAGGTGTCTGGGCATAAGCTTCAGCCTAGGGCCATGTCTGGGTCCTTGGTCCTATTACTGCTGGCATCTGTGTTAATGTCCATCTCCCATGTTACCACAGGGGTCCAAGTGAATTGTGTGTTGGACCACGTGTTAAAGAACCAGAACCTTGTTGAGTTGGCCCCACCCCTCACTCCCTACCTCCACCAGAGATCTGACTCTGCCATTTGTCCGCCCTGGGATAGCAGACCCCATAACCCCTGCATGGGAGAGATGGCTGCCCCCTCATAGGAGAGCTGCTGCCCTCCTTGAGCCCCGCACCCCCACATTTGAGAAAGCTGACCCCATTCCTCACCATGGGCCTGGAAGAGCTGACTCTGACCCCTCACTTGAAGGGCATAGTCCCATGGGCCAGCACTAACCAACTCACCTACCACCCAGGCACACACCAGGGCTTGGAGGGGGCACTCCCAACACCTACCCCATCTATAACCACTGGAGTTCCTGAAGTGGCTGTTTGGCTGTAGCAGGATTTATCCAGGACTGGGGCAACTGCAGGATGTCTGACATGAGATTCGGTGAGGGTCCAGTATTGATGGTGTACCAACAGCCAAGGGCTTGAACATGACCAACAGCACATCACACAACGAACATTTGCAAGAAAAGATGTTTGAACAAAAGGGTCTACTGCATGAGACACAGCAGCTCCCAGTGCCACAAAGTGGAAGGAAGAGACAAGGCAGAGATGAGAACGAAGGAGGTGCAAAGTGGCTTTTGTCTCTGTTTTGTCATTAATTTTCTTATTATCTTTCATTTTTATTTTTATTATTTCATTTTACATTTTTCTTAGGGCGGGATGCTACAAGGATGAAGGGTGAATATGGAGGGATTGAGAGATAAGTGGGGTTAGGGTGTATGATGTGAAATTTCCAAAGAATCAATTAATTAGAAATATTAATCAAAATTTGATATGCACAATAAAGTAATATATCCAATAAAAGAAAAAAGTAGTGAATAAAAATGGGGTTGTTTTTTGAAAACAAAGACATTTATTACCAGTAAGAAAATGAAAAACTATGTGGCTGGAAATGTAATCTTGTATATTGTAGAAAAGCAATAGGCTGTGATGCTAAAAAAAAAAAAAAAAAAAAAAAAAAAAAAAAAAAAAAAAAAAAAAAAACTTAAAAATTACAGGAAATCTGAAAGCATAGAAGTCAAGTTAAAGATCGGCACTGAAGACAACTGATGCCCAAACTGGCCATGGAGAAGACTCAAATCTGAGCCTTGAGAAAAAAATCTAAGGGATTCTCTAAAGTTCCTGGGGAGGGGGGGGGAATGAGCGAAACTAACTGACTGCAGGGTTCCCTCTGTGCCCTAAGCAGGAGAAATTTACTGACAACCATGAGGACAACTGGGGCTGGAAGCACCTCTCTGTGGGCCATGCAGGGAAACAATCCTGCTTACTCTTCCTGCTTTTTCAGTGTAAAGAGAATTGTTGATTCTGCATCACTTGCGCAATCAGAAACACACACACACACTCAACTTGGCGCGCACACGGGCGCATACACACACACACACACACACACATATATATATATACATACATAAATATAATTTCTATATGTGATTAGATAGAGATATTTATGCCAAGTTGAACATGTATGTTTATGGGGGGAAGTGCATGCCATACATTGTTAGATTTTGTTAGATTTGTGTCTTACCATTCAGTTCCTAGTGTGTGGTCAGTCACAAATTAGGATCTTTTTAAAGCTTCCTCCTTCACCTTCAATGAATGAACAGTGACCTACAGGCTGCTGATTCTCTTTCTGTTTCTTCTTCCCATTACACAGCTGTATAAATTGTATGAAGTGGAATGTAGAATCAATTCTGCTTTGTAAGAGCATGGTATGCTGATTTACACACTCAAAAAGGAAACCACTTTATAGCTTTCTCAAAAAAAAAATCCAGAGAAAATAAAATAGAATGATATGAAAGTTAGCCCCAGGTCACATTCTATTTTTCCTTGAAATTATTGCATACTTTCACGACTAGTAAAAGTTCTTCCTTACATAGTCACTTAGTTTTGCCTAAGGAGAATTCAAGATAACTTCCTTTAATTATATTTTTATGGTGAGATTGATTTATTTTTACACTAATATGTCTTCTGTAGAAAGCCAGGATGGTTATTGAGGGTCAAAAGCACAAGATTTTCTGGTATATGAAATGCAGTTTTCCTATCCATATAATTTCTGCTATACCCCTCCTGTCAGACTACTGTCTACTCTATGCCATTTAATTTATTCATATGCGTGCTCATCACCATGCTCTCCCTTACCACACAATCAGTCTTAGGTAAATACAATTTCACTAAATGATTGATTTCACTAGTTTTATTATTGTTACTCCCTTTTTCATTTTTTTTCTGCTTTTGACCCAACTACAGAGGGCATGAAAACAATTTGCAATACGCAATGTTTAAAAGGAATGTTTTCCACTGTAAAGAAATGGAAGTTGAAAGCCAATGCAATCTTCAAATATGGGAACAGATATAATTTGATGATAGCAACTACTCTTTGTTTCAACTTAAAATGGGATTAGAGGTAATGAATTAAAATTACAGAAGGAACACATTAGGTTAAAATTTGAACAAACTTTCTGAATATGAATAATGAAATATAAGATGATGCTAAAGGAAGGTACATTAATCACACCTATATATCATTTGAAGGAATATGGATGGAGAACTCTCTATTTGAATAACAAAGGCATCACAGGAAATAAATTACCTCTTTCGGGCTTATGATTGCACATTCCCATCCCTATCTGATAATGGAAGATTTTACATTTCTATGAATGATCAATTCAAGTATATAAAAAGGGAAGGGAAATATTTTTATAACACATATAATAAAATAGAAAACAGTCCAAGCTTCTTTCTCACAGTGCATCATGTTCTTAGGTATTAAATAAATAGCCAATATCAAATTTGATTTTTTTAATGTTATCAAAACTGGGATAAATTTTAAACAAGATAAAGGTACAATGATTTCAATTATATGAATTTCTCTGAGTGCAATTTTTATTCTCCTATTTGCATACTTTATGAGTTACAGATGTTTATTTAAAACAGTTTTTGATAAATCCAATTTCCACCAAGAGACGTTCTTGTCAAATAGCCTTGGTTATAAGATTGTTTTTGTTTTTAATGTACCAGTACACAAAAATTAGAGTGAAAAAACTTTTAACGGCAGAACAACACAACTAAATACTGCCTAATACCTGCTTATAAAACCTTTTAAAATATTTATTAAAAATAGGAAAGCAGAAAGAAAACTGAATTTCACATATTTAAAAAGCTTTTAAAAATCTTTTAAACCTGATTTGTCTTTAGTTGATACTCATCCTGTGTAATACTTATAAAAACAAAATATAAAAATAATGTATAATCCCAATTTATACCTGTAAAATATAAAACTACTAAGAAAACTAAAGAGTTTTTATAAGTTGGCACTTACAAAACTGGTTTCATGACTATATTTCAGTTTTTTTAATTACTAATTTGACCAAAGGAGATGTTCTGGATTAAGATATATTAACTTACTTTGTTATGTACTTGGAACTAATACCCACAAATGCATTTTGTAATAAATCAACATGACATGACAATTTAAAATTATAAAAAGTATGGATTCAATACAAATATGCTTCCAAAGGTTTTGAGTCAGTAATTTTGGTTCTTGATTTCTAGCACATTTCCTGGGCCTGCATTGTCTCTTTTCATCATTCATTTATTTGTGGCCTTTGTCTACAAATATATGTAACCTGTCTTCTAGGATAGATATCATGGAAATATGCCTAATTACTCTTTTTATTGCATCTCGATATATCAGTTTTTTCTGTTTTTCTGCCACTTACTTATTGCTCATTTGTGAATCCTGAAACTCCTTTCACTATTTACAACCAGCTAAACCCTTCAGGTATGGAACTTTTCCCTACTGGCAGACTTTATTGGTGGTAATAATAAAATTGTCCCATACTAGCCCAGAATTGAGTATAATAAAGATTCATTTATTTGGGGTAGACTCACAGATCAGAAAGAAGTCCTCTGCATGAGTGGGGAACAGGAACCAAATTCAGCAGCCAAGGAGCCATGCATGCTTTTACAGCTGTACATAAATTACATGGGACCACGCCCAAAGTTAGCCAGTATCTTAAAGGCTGAAGGAGTTCCCACAGCATCTCCCTTTTGTTTAAATAAAAGAGTTCTAAGCCTAATACAAAACTATATATAATAAGAAGTAATATCAAGTATAAAAACTAGAATTACAACCAGCATAAGCAATGTCAACCAAGAAACATATGCTAAATGCTTTAATAATTATCCTATCCTAAGGTAGTCTAAGTCCTATATTAGAAATGGCTTGGCTAAGTCGTAAGAGAAAAGAAATACAACTTTCTAGTCTTCAACCCCATCAACAATCTGAAGAAGGAAATAATATTATTTTAGTAAACAGGAAGTACAACCAAGCAACTTCCAAAAGGTACAATAAATGACAGAGATAACTGGCTACATGGGCAATCACCCAAAGTCTCATTTACAACTTTGAAGCAACCAACTTTGGCTAAGGCCTAGAGTAACTGACAGTAACTCTGACCATTTGCAGAGGCAGGAAAATTTTCAAAACTCTCTTACCCTGTCTTAGAAAAGTTTGTCAGTCTTTTTTCTTGTATTCTGCTTATCCAATCTGGACACTGTGTATTTGTCAGTGGTTGAGGCATGGCCCAAAGGCCATGTTTTGCCAAGAACAAAACAAGCTTCAAGTGTAGTGTCTTCGGTGCCCAACATTATCTTGGGAATGGATCGGTGTTGCCAGAAGCAATCATGTCTCATGCCAATAGAATCCTAAGTTATTTGAATGCCATATTCTACAGTTCTTTGAAGTTGTTGAAGATTACCTATCTATGCAGAATACAATCCTTACGTATCTAAAGAACTTTATTAATATAAGTATGACATTAATACAATGATTACAGTAGGACTATTGGTGATATATTTTATTTCTTATATTTATTCATTTTTACTATTGTCCTTAATGGAAAAAACATTACCTAATGAAAGTTAATTTTCTTAAATTTATAAGACTTTTACAAATTCAAGATGACTTGGGATTGAATTCAGGTCCTCATAAGTGCTACAGAAGTGTAGTATGCTATATCTACAGACGAAAAGGATGATTAAACTTTATGATAGATATCCTCAGCAGCCTTGTCATATTACAAAGTAGATTTCAATGAGTTTCATCATTTCCTACTCTTAGCACAATCTGAGTTGCAGTTTACAAAGTGACTTTTGAAAGTGAGCATTGTCTTACTTTATAAATAATATTCAACCCTCAAGAATTCCTTTAAATTTCACAAAGCTGATGTGATGAATCATTGTAACTAAACATCCTTGTTTGTGTTCTAGTATTGATTCATGCAATCATGGCATCGTTGTGACCTATCACTACCAGCACTGGCAGTCACATTGGTCTCTTCAAAAAAGAGTGATCTGCTAACAAGTGTTGATGTATATCAGTGAGATCTTTAATTAATAACAGACTTTTAAAAATTTGGTTGTATTTAAAAAATAGCCTTACTACAGAGAAATTCTCATTTAGCCCACTCAGGAAATGACACACAAAAAGAAACTCTATTACTCGTCTCTTCAGGGAAGTTGATGAAGCCATGCATCATAATGTCAGTAGTAAGATGTTTAAAAAGGAACAAACTGACATGGTTCTTTCTCTCGGTCCCTATAATGAACATGCCTAATCATGTCCCTAACCAGTACCTCAGCTGCCACTTGCATTTTCAATGAGTTCATTCTTCATGGCTAAAATCAAAGATCATCACTGTTGAGCTGTAAACTTCTTGTTAAATAGGAGCACAGATGTTTACACAAGACATGCCAATGCCAAACCTCACCAGACGATGCCTTGGAACCCCCTGTTTTCCCTATGAGAGAGTCAAATTCTAAGATCCACACCTATGCGGGTCTCTTCCCTGAACTTCTAATGCCTGTGTTTCTTCAGACTCTGTTATCTGGAATTGAAGCTGTGTCACTTTGACCTCTTTAGATCTTAGGCTTCTCCTTTTTGCAGGCCCTTCTGCTGTGTTTCACCTTATCCTTCTGCTTTTCATCCACCACCCTGTTTGTCAGCAGCCCTGTTCTCTTCTCCCTCATGCTTGAACTCTGTCTCTCCAAGCGGTTTACTGTAGATGGAGATTTTTCTCCATCAGGCGGTCCTGCTGGACCAGTTTCTCTCCAACTGCCAGTCTCTATGACTGCTTATGAAATAATCATTCAGAGGCTAATATATTAAATATAATTGTTTGACCATTGACTTAGACTTCTTACTGGCTAGCTCTACCTGTAAATTAACCCGTTTCTACTCATCTATGGATTGCCACATGGCCATGGCATTACCTCTCTTCTGGCACCTTTCTGCTAAGGCTGCTGTTGACAACTCTGTTCTTGGGTGGCTACATGGCATCTCCCTAACTCCACCTTCTCTCTTCCTGTATCCTTATTTGGACTTCCTGCCTAGCTATATTTTGCCTGTCCATTTAAACAGCTTTATTCATCAACCAATAGAAGCAACACATATACAGAAGTTTGCAGTCTCCCGTGTCCTTGTTCGGGAGAGAATTAACTCACTGATCTATCTTCCTACCTGGGTTCATTCTTAATATTTCTCCCTAGAGCCAATGCTTACTCAAATTCCTAAAACTGTTCCCTAAGCACATGTGTTGTACATGTATGTAATGTTCATATATGCAACACAGGAGTGCACATGTGAGCCAGAGGCAAGTGCTTCTTTAGTAGCTCCTCAGCTTATTTTGGAGACAAGGTTTTTCACTTAGTCTGGAGATCACCAACTTGAAAAGATGAGCTGGGCAGTTACTCCAGGCATTTCCTGTCTCTCTCCTGCCACCCTAACCCATACTGAATACGGATTGTAGAGATGAATCACTGTTTCCAGATTTGACTTGAGAGCTGGATGTCTGAATCACCTCAGCACAGAACATCAACCTTCTCCATGCTTGTTACTAGTTCCTCGGCTCTGTACATGGGACTCTTGTTAACTAAATTTACAATTTGAGGTATAGACTTTTCTTTTTGACTCATTACCGTTTAACTTATTAAGTTTGTTGTTAACAATAAGCCCAATATAGAAAATCCCTGCTGTCATTGGCTAAGCACACAGCTTTGATCTGAAATTCTGTATTCATGTGTTTGTGGGTTGTATAATTCCTTGAGAAGAGCTTATAGATACTAGCAAAGGAAATTCAAGAATTTTTCCCTTACTGTATAAGAAAATAGGTACTCTCAGTCACTTTTCCAACACAATGAGTTGTCATTTCCTTGGCAAGTGTGTTAAATATTTTTCACCTCAACCTATTGTAGGAAATGATGATATTCTTTTAGAATTCTCTTTGTTAACCTAGAATTAACTCATTAGTGGGAAAAATTACTCTCTACCACAGTTGTGTAGCTTATGACCATACCAATTTATAATTGTTGAAGGATTTTTTAATATAATTTCTGGACAAAATTCATTATTTTCAAAAACATGTAAGCAACATTTTATGTCTTATAGTTTTAAATAAAATATTCACAAACTTATATAAATATTACGTTGTATAAACTGAAGTATAATTTCTTTTTCTGAAGGAATTTAAAGCATTTTAAAGTCAATTATATGGGAGGCGGGATGAAAATCCTAGGCAGGCATTTGTGGTTTCACCTAGGCTGCATGTGGTATACAAGAATATAAGAACAGAGAGGAACAATTTGAAATTCCATTCGATGTCCCTTAGCCTGAATCTTCACAAGTTTTATTATGAGCTACTAAAAGGGAAGATTGGATTTGTCCTCTACTGCATTTTTTCATGAAGAGATTTCTAACATAGTTCGGGGTGAAATACTACTCAGATGTCAGGGTCATCTGAGGGACTATGGGTAGCAATCACAAAACAGACCAAATATGTATGATCACTGCAGGAGCTGTTGTCCATTTCTGAGCTTTTAACCACTCATGTATGGCACTTGAAGGGAAATGGACAGTTTGTAATGCAGGTGAGACAGGAAATACACTGCATGTTTTAACAAGAACAACTCGCATCGAGTTTTAAGTTTAAGGTAAAGAAAACAGAACATTCAATCCATTGGTCAGTTGACTCTATCATGTATATCATGGGCATTTGGATTAAGATTAATGAGATGTTCCTCTTGACTTTCACCACCTAATTTTCTCCGACCAGACTAGTTCCTTTGCCATCTCTTTCTATTGTTCCACTGCAATGAATGCTGTATGGTGTTTAAAGCCCTAGTCAATTCTTATATCAGATCATTCTGTTTGTACTGACTTCTTTCCTAATCTCAATGAACTGAAGAGCTTTAAATGCTAATAACACATTGGCAATTCAGAACTGCATACTCGGCATAGACTCAACATATATCCTTGGGTATTAAGTGCATGGGGTTATCTCACATTCATCAGGTTTAGATTTTGATTCTGTGAATATTATACCTTTTGATTTTTTATGAGTGAATAAGATTTTTATTCTTTTAGCCAGTTGGCCTTAAATGGAGCCATATTTTCATTTATTTCTTTCATCTCACATCAAACATCTAGCAGATAAACTTGCTAATATTGTAATATGTGCCAAATCCAAGCTCTTCTTACTGCCTCCACTTACACCTCCCAAAGCCAAGACACTACTGTCTACTCCCCAGATTAGTTCAATTACTTTTCTGTTGAACCCATTGCATAAGCTTCCCCAATATTCTTATATTAAAAGAGCAATGAGTCTTAGAGCTTCATTCTGTTATGAAATCTCAGAACCAGCAGGCATAGTTTAGCATTAGATTTAAGTAAAATTAATCAATTATTTATTTAAAATGCCTATATTTCAATTGCCCAATAGTCACATGCCTCTCAATATTTGAGATGGGGTGACAATTTAACATGGGACAAAGAGACAGTGAACAGTTGACACATCTGGCCAGCTAAAGGTCATCTCACTGTGAGGCACAGCTGAAAGACAAAGAAGCAAAAGCAAATAGAATTAGGAGCCATGGCATGCATGGCTGAAGCCAGGATTAGAAATTTGGGCATTTCTCAGGAAATTAGTATGAAATATTGAAATTATTGAGAACATTGTCAAGTTTTTACTTACACAGTTTTCTGAAGCACTATGGACACACGTTAACAAGCAAAAGAAACTTAAGATACTGAATGACAAGCATCATGGCTTAAGACCACCACCCTGACATCTAGGAATACCACCACTTTTTGAAAGTTTTAATATGTGTGTTAAGCTGTATTAGGTATCAGCATAATTCCAAAGTCTAAGCAGTTATGATAAAAAAAATACCTCTCTACTTCAAGTTTCTGTGCTTTTTTTTTTCTTCTTGTGGTGGGTTCTTTTCTTCTTTCTCATCTCATCTTGTCTCCTCTTCTCTCCTTTTCTTCTCTCTTCTCATCTTTTTACCATGCCTATCCTGGAACTTTCTTTGTTACAAGGCCTCAAACACAGAGATCTGCCTACCTCTGTCACTCACATGATAGGATTGAAGGTGTATACCTTCATTGCCCAGCAAGTTCCCTTTATTTCTTTAAGAACTTTTCTAAATCACTTCTATCTTTCAAATTTTTTGAGACAGGGCCACTCTGCAGACTTTGGCTGCAGTTCATTGCGTGGATTTGGCAGGCATGGCAGTCTTTCTATCATTCCTGCTCATTAAACTGACATATAAAAACATGATGGAGGAAATGATGATCTGTCTATGTGTTACTCTCATTGGTTAATAAAGAAACTGCCTTGGCCATTTTCATAGACCAGCCCATAGGTGGTGGAGTAGACAGAATAGAATGCTGGGAAGAAGGGAAGTGAGCCAGTCGCCATAGCTCTCCTCTCTGAGATGGATGCTGGTTAAGAATATTCCCGGTTAGACACCACCTCGTGGTGCTACACTCATTAGAAATGGGTTAATCAAGACGTGAGAGTTAGCCAGTAAGAGGCTAGAGCTGATGGGCCAAGCAGTGTTTAAAAGAGTACAATTTGTGTGTTGTTATTTCGGGTATAAAGCTAGCTGTGCTGGAGCCAGGGCCGCAGCCGACCGCTCCCACCATCAACAAATATTATTTTGTAGAAGTTTGGAAGGGTTTCCCACTTATAACCAAGCAGTTCTCTGCAACTGCCATCCACTGGCAAGGCATAATAATAATAATAATAATAATAATAATAATAATAATAATAATAATAGAAAGAAAGTAAGGATAAGGAGACAATCAACTCAATGGTGCTTTGATAGACATTTTGTCTCATAAAATTTGGGCATTTTTTTGTCCTATTGGTCTTTTGGATCCATATTTTAATTTTTTGTTTTGTTGTTTTAGTGGGGATTTTTTTTGTATGTGTGTCTGTGATTTCTTGTCTTTTTTATACTATTGCTGTTGTTTTGTCTTTGTTTCTCCATTTTTTAATTTTTTTTTAATAGAGGAAGGCATGGGGTTGTGTGAGTAGAGAGGAGGAAAGGATCTGGGAGGAGTCAGGAAAGGGAAAAAGCATGAACATTGTATGCTATATGAAAACAATTATTTCAATATTCATTTTAAAGGACAGAAAAAATGTGGCTAAGGATAGGGGTTGGTCTGGGATGAGCTGGTGGGGATAAATATGATCAAAATACATCTCTAATAAGAGACATAATTAAAATTAGCTCCTATATGTCTCTTTAATTATTTTTTCCAAAATCCAGTGATGAGATTTCTTATCCTCCACTTTACAAGCCAACAAGTAGTCATGGCAATGGTAGAGGAAGCTCAAACTTTGAAGCAGGGAGTTGGGCACCTATCTATTCTCGGTTACACGTGGGGCAAAATAGTCTGAATTATGTCACCTAAGTAAGTAGCTAGCATTATGACTTAACCAACATGTACTAAATCTTCAAACCTGTGCAGTCATGTGGACAAACCTACATCAGTAAAGGAACAATCCCTGGGTGAACAGATTCTTTTTTACTATACTTTTTCAGGAAGTATAAGAGAAAAATCTTACTTAAACTGGGAGTTGGTTACTTTAAAAGTTTCAGAAAAATATAAGATGCCATTTAAAAAGGTATAAAAGGCACAGAACTATAAGAGAATACAGATCTGTCTGTGATTTGATTGATGATTATTATATTGAATCAGTTTATAGCTTTGTGAAAAGCTGATGAATCAAGACACCATTTGTTCCAGTATTGATTTTTTATTATCCTCAATTAGTCTTGCTCTATTTGAAGACAGGCTTTTAAAGGTTATATCTATATAGCAAGAAAAAAGAGTTTATTTAAATTGTTTCAATAACCAATTAGCCAACTTGGAGTTTATACAAATTTGCAAAAAAAAAAGCAAATGAATGAAGTGGATTATAACCACAGGTGTTGAATATAGCTATGCTTTTCAGTTGTGTGACAACGACGTGGTCAGAGTGTAAGTGAGCAGAATTGAAAATAACAGCCCTTTACTGCAGAACCCGTTGTAACACACAATTATTAAAATTGATTAATACTTGGGCCAATGCAATTTCATTATCTCTGATCGATTCCAGTGTTGCTCTTTAATGGCTTTCGCTCTTGTCATTTCAGTTAGAGCTGCAGGAACACTGGCTTAGAAGGCAACACGCAGTATCCTTTATGAGACCAAGTCCTTGGCTTTCGTTGCAAGTCCCAAATGAATAAAGGGCTAAAAGCAAAAGACCATGCTTCTTCACACTCTATTTAGAAATCCATACCTTCAGAAGATTCTTAAATACAATTTTAATGGTTTAGTGCCCAAGTAATGTGTTAAATACTGTTTTAATCACACCATGGTATATCACAGAGGGCTTTGCTTAAGATAGGCAACAAGAAAATAATTGTTAGGTTATTTTAGGAAGGACGAAAATTGTTTGACCTACTGTCATCTTTAGTTTAATTCAGTCAAGAAGACAAGGATCTTTCTTTACTTCTGCAGAGGCAGCACCCACCATGGGAGCTGTCTCTAAAGGACTTCTGAAAGACACAGGCTGGCTTCCCATTCCATGAGGTTTACTCTCATTCCTCTCACAGCAGTGAAAGAAAGGGACCCATTACAACAGCTCTTCCTGTCAGGATTCTCTCATAGTGTCCGTCCTTCTGCTTTTTTCCGTTCTTCCAAAATGTCTCTCCCTAAGGCATTCCTCAGTCTTAAGGTTACAGAAGAACCCAATACTTTAAGATGGCACAGAAAGACATATGTTCTAACTTCAGTCTATCTCCGTGGCGCCTTCTCCCCTGGTCTTCTGCTACCCTTCTCTTTTGTCTCGGTCTCCCTCTGACTACACACCTTGTCCTAAAGTCCTCCTCCTAAGATGCTACAGTCCAGCCTCACAGAATCAAAGGCCCTTTACTTGTTCCAAATAAGCACATACCTAAATGTCTTACAATTTTACCTCTTTTTTCTGAGAGGCTCCTTCAAATCTCATTCAAATTTTTTTCTTTTTCCTGCATGCGTGTCTCTGTTATTTTGAATCTTTCTAATAAGAATTACTGTTTCCTAATTGTTGAGCATATCACACTATATTTAGTTTTATCATTTAATTAAACATCGTCCCACATTTTTTCTAATATTTTGAGATATTTTTAAAATAAGAATTCTACTCAAGTACCTTTAAATTTTCTGTTACCCAATATTATGGCAAGCACAATTTCAATAACAGCTACTAAATAAAAGGGGAATACAATTTAGAGATTTTTGATTACTTAGTAGTGACTTTTTATAATTTATATTTCTCATATTTGTTGAGTATACAGAATATAATGAATCACAGCATACCACTGGGTAAATCCCCCCTTAGGTGATTTCACTGCTGTGTGACCACGACAGCTCAGACTTACATATACTGTCATAGTTTCACTACTAATGAGCAATGCAGACTCAGGGGACCACCATGGTCTGTAGAATCTATTGTTAGCAGCGATCTCATTGTGCAGCACATGACTGCTTTGTGATGGTGAAAATTCTCAGGTGTTACTTTAGAATGAGTAAAAAATTTAATTTATTGCTAGTTATTGACTCGCACATCTTGTCTAAAGAGGTGAAAATTGGAGCACATTAAGAGCACACTGTATAAAACTGATGGTGTCTCTACCTGCACAGCAGCCTTGAGTCTAAGAAGCCTCAGAAAGAATCAATATGCTCAGAGCAGTAATCATGGGAGATAAATGGGCAGCGGGAGCCGCTCTCCATCCATCATGGCATCATTAGAGCAGAAAAGGCGCTGGCCTGTAAGCCATGCTGACAGAGCTTGCTGAGCCGGAACCTGTCTGCAGATTTGGATAACTTGCATTTTTTAAATTTATTAAAAACTTTGATTTGGGCATTATAGAGTATTGAACACAAGAGACATTCAACTGAGCAATTGCTTTCTCCTGTGTAGCCAGAATGTTGTTCATACTCAATCACCTCATTTGGTGATAGAAACTAATAACTCATTACTGTTCCTGGGATCATTTTATTTTGTCTTTATGCTTTGTTTATTTATTTATTTATTATCTATTTTAATTTGTCCAAGTACTACATATTCATTAACGACAACAAAAGTCAAGTGCTTTGTTTCAGCTCCATGGTTTATTGTTGGGCACTGTGAGGCCTAGGAGGAAACTAAAGTCTCAGAATGTTGATGGTCTTCAATAGGACTTGACAGGAGGAAAATAAACTAGTCGCTTCTGCAGGAAGAAAATACATTTGTTCACCTCTTCCTGCTGTAAAGATCTTGAGCCTTCCAATCCATAGACCCAGAAGATGCCTTCAAAATGGGCCATTTTAGCCCAGCAAAATACAGAAGGGGGTTAGACTTGCTGCCTAAAAGGGTCACTTTTAGCCCAACATTATACTTACAGACTTGGCCTCAAAATATCATCGAAATAAGCATACTATCTGTCTGTCACTGACGAATATTTAGAGTTTTATTTATGACTTGTAATTTTTTTCATTTGAACAACTAAAAATAAACCTATGTTTATATTACTATGTGCTCTGCAAAATCATGGCACTAATCAGTTAAAGAACTAGTTAATTTCTTGGTGTCTATGATACAAAGCAAGAATAAACTCCTTAAGATGGATATTAAATAACAAAGAAGTAAAACCCAAGAGTCAGTGTGCTTTTTGGGTAAGACCAGGCACATACAGCCCCCCTCCCCTCAAACCTTAATTCCCCTTCTTATCTGAAGGTACAGTACAATACCAAACTAAAATGCTGTTTCTAAAACATAATTCAAGTATTAATAGGTTCTATTACAGCTAATTCAAATGGATTCAGAGTACTGCTACTGTTTTGTCAACAACAACACAAAATATAGTGTCTTGATTTCACTTAAAATCAGTACCGCGAGGGGTACACCCACACACTGAGACAATGGGATAAAACCGGACTCGCTGAACATAGAGGACAATGAGGACTACTGAGAACTCAAGAACAATGGCAATGGGGTTTGGATCCTACTGCACTTACTGGCTTGGTGGGAGCCTAGGCAGTTTGGATGCTCACCTTACTAGACCTGGATGGAGGTGGGTGGTCCTTGGACTTTCCACAGGGCAGGGAACCCTGATTGCTCTTTGGGCTGATGAGGGAGGGGGACTTAATTGGGGGAGGAGGGAATGGGAGGTGGTGGTGGGGAGGAGGCAGAAATCTTAAATAAATAAATAAATAAATAAATAAAATCAAGTTTATGAATGTGTTTAAATGAATTTAATTGGAGTGAGATGCTATGACACACTGGTAGGAATCCTGCCAACATACATGAGTCCTATATACTCTTCATTTCTATATCCAACGATTTAAAAATCCATTTTGGTTTATGATATAAGACTGGATTCAGATTAGCTAATCAATATAACTGCTCCAAACAAACAAACAACAACAAAGAAACAAGACAAAGAAAACTCCTGTTCTTCGGTATTGAATTGTCCAAGGTGAATTGTATCACTGACATGCAAGTTGACTTAGTCAGTTTTTCATTGCTTCTTTTTATGGAATTTCTTTTTATTGAAAATAATTTTTTCTCATACAATCTATCCTGATTATTCTTCCCCTTCCTATACTCCTCCTCCATCTCTTCTCCTTTCTGAGTCTAATACTATTATCTAAATCTTCCATGAGAAATATAGATATACACTTTTTAAAACTCACACCCTTCAGAAAGGGGCAGGTCTCCAATGGGATTAAGCAAAGCATGGAACATCAAGTTGAGGCAGGACTGAGCTATTACCCTGGTGGTGCCAGCTAGTCCAGCTTTGGAAACAGGTTACCAAAGCCAGTTAAAAGTCAGGGAGAGATCCTGATCTCCCTGTTAGAAGCCTGAGTTATCTTTGGACAGCGCATGTCTAGACTTCAGGATTCCTTCTTGCAGCACTTTATGAGCTTTACCTAATTTAACAACCTCATGTCAAGATCATCCTTGACATTATTTCAATTTACTCCCAAAGACTCATTCTTCTTACAAATGTACTGTTTCTGAAGAATACATCCTTACCAGCCACAATGATTTCTCTTTGCTACTTCTTCCCTCCACACTCGTGTGTATCATTTCTGAAAGTCAAACCACTCAGGCATGTAGTCATTTATCTATCATTTTTGGTCATTCAGGGCACACTCCTGAAAAGCCTCACCTTTTTTCACACCTTCTCCTCTACAATATTTATGCTCAGTGCTTCATACTGCAATTATTTATAAATAAAAATAATTCTCGTAAGATCTAAGATGTCATGGGATGTATTCTTTTTGTGTTCTATATTTTACACATACCAGGATATTATTTCAGAAAAGAGAATACCAGAAGAAGGGAGAAATTTCAAAGAATCCTGGTCTGGGAGATAGACCAATACGAGGCTTATGAGGATGACAGTCAGTGAGAATCCTTCAATGGTGAATGACTGATGACTTCTTACAAAAAAAAAATAAAAAAAAAAACAGTAAAATAAACAATGATTACAACAACTAATAATCTTCCCTATATTCACTGCTTAGGCCCTGAGACTCAACTCTAGGGGAATAAGTGAAACAGTGTTAGGAGGCACCCAAATAAGACGTGTGTTAGTATTCTACGAGGTGTTATTTTTAACAAGAATATTTTTTAAAAACAAGTGGGTCTGGAGAAGTAACTTAGTGGGTAAAATATGAGGCTTAGAGAGTTAGAGGTAAAATGGCTTAGAAACTTGCTACTTTTGCAGAGAACCCAGGTTTGGTTCCTAGCATTTTAGCTACAGGCAACTGTCCTCTCGCCCTGTGGCCACTGTGCACAGCAGTACCCAGTCACACCTGCAGGTGAACACTCACCAAGGCCTGGGTCTGAAAAAGCATGGGATAAAACCGGACTTGCTGAACATAACGGACAATGAGGACTACTGAGAACTCAAGAACATTGGCAATGGGTTTTTTATCCTACTGCACATACTGGCTTGGTGGGAGCCTAGGCAGTTTGGATGCTCACCTTACTAGACCTGGATGGAGGTGGGTGGTCCTTGGACTTCCCACAGGGCAGGGAAACCGGATTACTCTTAGGGATGATGAGGGAGGGGGACTTGATGGCGGAGGGGGAGGGAAATGGGAGGTGGTGGCGGGGAGAAGGCAGAAATCATTAATAAATAAATAAGTAAGTAAATAAATAAATAAAAAGAAAAAAAATAAAGTCATTTTGGATGAAAACACACAAAAAAAATAAAAGCAAAGCAATGTTAAGAAGAACAATGCAAATGCTTAAATTAGGAAGAGATATTCCTCATAAAAGGGTGTTATTTTGATCTGCTTTTACCTCTGCCTTAGTTTGCTATATTGAGAAGCATATTGACGTTTCTTAATTCATGGTATTTTATATTCATACATTATGTAAATTGAATTATATAGGAATTGAGGTGATATGTTCAAAACCAGAGAGGGAAGGGTTAGATCTGGACAATGTATTATACCAAATAACAAAGACGACATCGAGCAAGAGAGAGCACAGAGAAATCTGGAAAGGGCTTTTTTCAATGAGCATGGGACAAAGAGCCAAGGGAGCCGTAATTAATAGCCTATGACAGAAAACTCAATAGGCTGTATATGGACTGTCCTAGTGAAATACAGGAAATGTTTGTCCACTGTTACCATGTGCCCATATGCAGTGGCAAGATACATTCTGAAATATAAAGTTAAATTAAAATATGTACTCTAGATATGCCTTAGGTAGTTACAAGGGAATAGCTGGTATTTTATTGAATTAGCAAACTTATCAAGTTAATAAATTAGAGCTTTAGATCTATGCAGCTTGAACTACAATATTGGTACAAGCTGATCTAACAAGTTCCTCCCCACAGAATAGAGATAATATGATGAACCCAGAGAAGAAAAGGCGAGAAAACGCCCACACTTATTTTATTTTTATTGAGAGTAAAACCACCTGCACACATTTCTGTTCAAAGAAAATGGCTCACTTCAGTTTCCTTCTATCACAGACAGAAATATACTCCAAAGAATGAAACAGCTCCCTTTATTTCTTGTTCTAGCAAAATTTGACTTGCGTATTTGGGGACATGTTAAAGTGCTCTCAATGGTTTTGAGAGTTTATAAAAAAGACAATTTGATCCCAAATCATAGTTTTCTTTATTTCTTGTGCTGAGCTGCACACCCTTCTGAGAAGTGAGCCATGAGGGGAAGACATTAGCTTGCCTCGTATTAGATAATAAAAAGTTCCGCAAGGGATGAGTTCTGTCTAACGGCACTGTGAATATGAGGCTCATTTGGATTTAATTCATTACTGCATCGTGTTTCACAAGAAGGCAGTTTTTAAGCAATAGAATTGCAGTTCATTTGTAAAGGACCCAGACACAGCACACAATCAGCTAGTGAAGACAGAAACTGATTTCCCAAATCAGACATAGAAAATTTAATATATTAGTCCAGTTATAATGAAAAGGAAGAAAACTTCAATCTTCTTTTTAGATAAGAATGTCACTTTGTAAATTTAGGAAGTGTAATTTTGCTTGGGCAATTGACTTCATGTTGATGCCATGAACTGAATATGCTGGAGAAAAAGATTGCCTTATGCAAAATATTGAAAACTTTGGTAGATGCAGTATAATGTAATTTAAAATTGTACATTTTGAGTAGGTCTACATTAAAATAAGTTCTGAAAATACACTAATTAGTGACATAAAGGTAATTACCAACATTTATTTTAGTACTAAGAATTCAATATAAGGCTTTATGATGCTAGCCAAGAGCTTGCTAATTTTTAAAAACATAACAGTTTTGATAGGAACTTCCAATGCTGGTAGACTGGCCTTAAATTCACCTTTTCTCTTCATCACTTTCTCAAAAGCTAGACTACATTTGTGAAGAATTACTCTTCATTGAGCATAACATATTCAGCATCATTATTCAGTTTAATCCTAAGGGGAGATAGTTTAAATTATACCATTTTATATAGGTTCCATAAATCAGTACAGATTTATCCTGTGTTCTCCAGAGAAACAAAGACAACAAGAGTTGTAAGTGTGTGTATGGTGTGTGTGTGTGTGTGTGTGTGTGCATGTGTGTGAGTATGTGCATGTGTGTGTGTGTGTGTGATGTTTCCTTCATTTACTTTGTGGACTTAAACTACCAGCCATATTTACTTTCTGTCCTATCTAGAAAGACCTGTTGGAAATTTTCAGTGAATACGATAAAATATTTAGTTTGCGTTGATAACTGTTATATAATCTATTTTAAACATGCATTACTCTGTTACATGTAAAGCATCTTTATGAGACTATTGAATTAATGTCTTTGGCAGAAAATTTCAAGTATCTTCCTCGATTTCTGCAGCTTTGGACTTTCAAATTTTAACTTTCACATGACTGTGCCCGACCTTTGAATCTTGATTTCCTTAACTGTTAAAGAGAAAAACGCATGCGCCATTGTCAGCCTCTACTTGCTGAACCCCCGCCTTACTCCAGCTACTGTTGTCATTGCCAACACTTTTACAGTTGCGTGCTAGAAAGCTGGGCAAGCCAGCAAGAAGCCGATATGCATGTTCACCCATGAAATGATTCTTTTATCTCGTTTTATTACATCTGACACAGTTTGCTTCTGTTTGAAATGAATAAGATAAGAGGGTGAATGGAAATAAGAGCATATTATAATCAATTCATAGGAAAAAGAACAAAAGAGTGTGACTATATTAAAGTTAAACAAATTCCAAGACAAACTTCTGAGTCAATCTAGAGATCTTGATGAATGAAATAGAAATATCTCACTGTCAGTAAAGCACCAATATGGTGTACATATAGATTTTCAACACTCAGGTTGCAGGGACAGGAAGATCACAAGTTTGAGATCAGCCTGTGAGACACAGCAAGTTCCAGGTTCTTTTGTGTTGTACAGTAAGACTTGAGGGATTCAGTAGAGTGAAGTAAAGAGATACAGGAAAAGAAGTAGAAGCGGAAGAAGAAAGAGAAGGAGAGGAAGGGGAAGGGGAAGGAGAGAGAGAGAGGGAGGAGGAGGAGGAGAAGAAGAAAAAGGAAGAGGAGGAGGAGGAAGAAAGAGAGGGGGTAGAAATAAAACGATACTTCAAGATAAAACATAAAGCCAGTAAAAACTGGTCCCCCCCCCCAATCTCAGCTGCACTGTAGTAGAACTTCATATCCATGTTTATGTTTACGTAATAAAAACAAAGCCTTCCAACTTAAAAATTAATATTGGGTACAAGCTGTTAAAATGTGCATTAAATATATGAAAAAATCACTAAGGAACCATGCGTAATCAGAATGTCATTTTATTTTCCAGAAATTGAAAGGATAATGCACAGGAAAGAAAGGTTTATCAAGGGCAACCACGTGCTGGCTCTATGCTCTTCAATGCTAGTTTTATTGAACTCCTGTCTAGTACTACTCAATTTGTCAAATTCTTTTTTTTTCCCTCCACTGTGGAAAGTAGTACACCCCTAATTAGTTAAGTGCATAGAGTTAGTTGCAGGGATAGAGAGAGGAAAAATGATACAAAATTTATGTGACATGAAAGAGTTATGATATAGCTGGTACTTGGACCATACATTCTAGGCAGCTAGTATTTGAGCAAGTGGAGTGCACTGCAGGCAAAACCTCTGTTTTCAACAATCCTCATTTATCTGAAAAGGCGGTAGGACTTTAACTCTCATATATCTGTGAGTCTTATTCAATCAGTAAAAAATAGTAATGCCTTTCTTCATGACTTTAAACAATTCTAAGTTAAGCAATGCTTTATCTAAAGTTCAGAGTAATGAGGTTCTCTGCATAATTAAATTATCATATCCTATGCATTCCTTTTATGATTAAATTTAAGACAATGTATAATTGTAATGTGGAAGCTCAATGGTAGAATATCTAATTACTTCCTTAAGAAACCATCATTTCTTTTTCTAGTAAATTCAGTCATCATTTGCATAGTTTGACTTATGACATTGCTTATACGTTTACACATTTTTTTAAATTAAAATAGCAGTGTGTTTATGCTTTCTTCATTTGTCCCAATGTTCCTGCTATCATCTTCTCTAATGCAAGATGTAACATGAAAAAAAAAGAAAAGGAACAGAATGAGAAGGGTGAAGAAGAATCATCCAGAACAATTATGCAATGACTAAAACCAGGAAATAGAGAGGCAGTTCTGAGTTGAGAATGGCAGTAGCGAAGAACAGCAGGAATGGGCCTTGGTATAAAACACAGGAGAAGAGATGCAACAGATATGACAGATTCTGTTGGTCAGAGGACAAAAATGCCACTAACACCAAACTCTGTCTAACTCTTTGATAATGCAGACATTAACCTACGGGTGTTCATGAAGGACTTTTCTGCTTTCATTTTTAGGTGAAGATTGTAGTTTTGAATATTCTAGAGCAACATCAATGATTCATTTCTTTTTGAAGAAAAAAACAGACTTAGAATAGAAAGAGGTGGGAATGATGAATGGCAGGTGTGGGAACAGAGCACAGGAAAAACATTATATAACAAGGAAGCTAGAAGGTGAGCTGAATCAAGGGACCACAAGGCAGCAGAGCTCTTTACATTCTTGTTACTTGTGGACAGAGAAGGAAGAAATTAGAAGAGGAGTAAAACAAATCCATATTCTGTCCTAGATATCTTGAGCCTACACAGCCTCCTTTAAGGTGATCAAATATGAAAGATCACAAAAGGGCAATTCAAACCAAAACCCAGGCTTCTAACATGAGTATGGTCACCTGCCAGTATTGCAATGGATACTTTGGCAAAGATATTCATTTCAATTAACCTAATTCTCATCATGTCATCTAGCATAGTGATCCCATTAGAATAAGACTGGAAGAACTTCCCATCAGTCCCTCTGACTATGAAGTAAGATCTGCTAATGTGTGGAACTAAAAGGACTCTAAGGAGTTAGAAACAACGGTGCCAAATGCTGTGATTCATGGGTACAGGAGAAAGAGAAAAGCAAAGGAATTTAAGTATGTTGCCTATTTTTCAAGCCTCGGATAATGTCCTTAAATCACAGACACCTAACTAAAATGTTCTAAGTAGGGTTTACCTGGTACAGAGTATTATCTCATACACATAATAATAAAATAAATTAGTTGCTAAAGTAAAGTAAAAGAGAATGAAATTAGTTGAACAAAGAAGAAAGATAAAAGGTAGAGAGATTGTGCAGTATTTAAAACAATCCAAGCTCTAATCCCAGTTCCTGCCAGGTGGTTCACTACCCACTGAACTTCTGTTCTGGGGGATCTGATGTCATTTTGTGGCCTCTGAACACTGAGCTCCCAGGTATAAACCCATAGGAATATACACAAAATACTTCTTTTAAGAAAGAAGGAAGAGTAAGCAAGAGGAAAAAAGATGATCTTTGAAAATACATTTCAAAATATCAAATATAGATGGGATTTGAGAACCAACTTCCATTTTTCATATTAAATAAAATAATTACTAGAATATTACTATTTCTGAAATATCACAATTGGTTATGTTTCTGAGCAGGCTCTCAATCATCACCATAATGTTGAAAGTACTTAAAATATTTTTAAAGGTTTTTGAACAGTTAATCCCCATCTAAGGATGAAAATGTTTTACATACATAAAGATGACTTCATAGTGTAACTTTACACATGTCACTGTATCAAGGCAGATAATAAATTAAAGCACTTCAAGAAGTGTATATATTTAAATGAGACAAATTGCTAGTGCGCTTTATCTTGTTGTTACATTTGATAAACTTACAGTGCATTTGATAACAAAATGCATCTACAGGAATGAGAGCAGGACAAAGTTCTATGGAGAGCAAAATGGATGCAAGCTTGGTAGACTGGGGATTTAGGAGGGAGGCAATGCAGAGGCAAAGGAAGGGAGGAATGAAAATAACATCAAGAGTGTTTGAAAAGTCACAGGAAAACATAGTTGCTTAAAACTGCATACATATGCAAGCATATGTGTAAATGCACATAGATAGATAGGTAGATAGATAGATGATAGATAGATAGATAGATTCTCATATATACATGTACACACACACACACACACACACACATATATATGTGTGTGTGTGTGTGTGTGTGTGTGTATTTCAAAGAAGTTATAGTACTTGAGGTGGTACTGCTTCTTTCAAGACACATAGGCTATCTAAAACAAAATAAAACAAACAGCAGCAACAACAACAGAACAGTGCCAGGCAAGGAAATCTTCTCTTCAAGTTATTGATCAGGGGAGCACGAAAGACTCCAAACATTGTAGGTTATTTTCTGCCTTCAGTCACTTCTGAGAACTAGAAGAGCAAAGCTGCTTACACTTGTGAAATAAGACATGGAAGAATTGAGTGGGGCTTGGCTGGAAGCCTCTTCCCTGAGGACCAGCTCTCATAGTATCAGGAGTTGTTATGTAAGCTGTCAAGGGAGAAAAATCTATCAATACCCCACCCTGCATCAAAACTAACAAACTACAACAACGACCAGCATGGAAGCTATCCCGATGTATGATAGTGGCACATAGATCCAGGAGAAATCAACTGATGGCTAATAGTACATAGGCACACTCAATAGGAAAGAGGTATTATAAACCTAACTATCTTCCTATGGCTGATAAAGTCAACAGCCTTTGAGAAATTACTATTGTCCTGTTCCCAAATTGCTTTAGTAGTTTCTAACTGTGTTGTAATACGAGCGGCAGGGCTGCGTCCCCGGCACCCGGCCGCCCGCCCGCATGGCTAGCTTATGCCCCGAAATAATTACACGGAAACTGTATTCTTTTAATCACTGCCTGGCCCATTAGTTCCGGCCTCTTATTGGCTAGCTCTTACATATTGATCTAACCCATTTCTAATATTCTGTGTAGTACCACGAGCTGGCTTACCAGGAAGGATCTTAACCTGCGTCTGTCTGGAGTGGGAGAATCATGGCGACTCCTGACTCGGCTTCTTTCTTCCAGCATTCTGTCTGTTTACTCCACCCACCTAAGGGCTGGCCTATAAATGGGCCAAGGCAGTTTCTTTATTAAATGAAAATAACTCCTCCATCATAACTGCATTCTAGCTGCCTTCTATATACTTCTCCTATACTCACAGATATGTGTGGCTTTCACCCTTCATAAAATTATTTTCTTTTTAAAGAAGGCAGATAATTATAGAAATCCACAGCTGGTCAAGTTGTAGAAAAAAATTTACTGTGGGGTATCCAATCCAAAATGATACATTGACAAGACAACCCCTGCTACACCTAAGATTCAGGGAACACTGGAGAAGAGGAAGGAGAAAGACTGTAAGAGCCAGAGGACCAGAGCCTCCGCTGTGAGATAGTATTACATATGACAGCAAACTGCATGCACAGAAACTCAAGGATATGGTTAACTATACAAAGAAAGCACAATGACAATACCAGTGACATGTTACTGACGATGGGGGAGATTTCACAAGATCCATCCCTAGATGAAAAAAATCTACATGCAATTAATAGTTGCTAAAAGAGGGAGAACTAGTCTTCCACTCCAAATGAGCATCCTACTACATTATCCAGTCACAAGTTGTCAACTCAAAACACATGAACATATGAGCTACATGAAATGAAATTAATAGGTGGTGTGTGTGTGTGTGTGTGCGTGTGCGTGCATGTGTAAAATGATAATAATTAAAGTGGTCATGACTTTGATAGGGGGATGTGGAGGAGAGCTAGAAAGGGGTGGAAATTATTTAAATACAATATCTGTGCATGAAATTAAAAACAAAAACTAAAATTTAAAAATGTAACTACAAAATAAACTCAACAATTGCTATATATATCACATTCTATTTTTCTATTATAATATTTTATTTTTGAACCTGTAAAATCTAGGTGAGGTGGATTCTTTAAAAAGTAGTTCATATAAGCAAAAAGAAATACAAATAAAGTCAATTAACAAATGAAAAATGATATAACTTTATTTTTGGTCTATCAAAAACAAACAGTAATGAGGACCTAGAAGGCTGGTGGTTTTGCAAAGCAATTTTATATTACAAAGTAAACAGCTAAATTAAACTCTCTGAAGTGGTTATTTGCTTCCAGGCATTTATGGAGAAAAGAATAATTAAATAAAAGTACAAACATTTATCTCCAAGAATGTTTGGAAGAACTTAAATGAGGAATGGCTGAAGAAAGTTCCTTACACCTATAGCACTTACCACCAAGCAATATGTTAGTGTGGTTATATATACTTATATTCATTAACTGCAAACATTGTTCTAAGTATATTTAATTGAAGATACATCTAAAGTAGTTATCAAGAAATTATTTGTGGCACAATGCAATTTTTTGATTGATAGGTAAAGGTAAGAGTCATTTTTCAAAAAGGCACTAGAAGGGGTGATTTTTGGTTGATAATTTATAACATTTGCATATGTTGTCCTAATATCTATGTAAAGTGAAATAGTAGGAGACATATCTAGAGTACATACTTCTCTTCCATCCTATATTTTATGGTATCTGGATTGTCAAAACCCAAGAAAATTATTGAATTAAAAGATACACTCAGGATTAATAGAGTAAAATGACCATCCTACCAAAGCAATCTGTAGGTTCTATGCAATCTTAATCAATATTACATGACAATTATTCACAGAGATAGAAAATATAATTTTCAGCTTCTTATGTTAACACAAAAACCCAGGATAGCAAGCAAGATCCTAAATAATCAAATAACTAGCGTGTATCAACATCCCTGATCTTAAATTGTACTATAGAGCTATAGTAATTAAAAAAGTATGGTGCTGGCAGAGGACCAGACTTGTTGATCAATAGAATAACAATATTTTTTGAGGAAAAACTGACATTGACTGAGAGGATATTATTCAGATAGTTAGTATAAACATATTTGGGCAAAATCACTATTATCTAAGAAAACTATATGAATAAGAAAATTCATGGTTACATTATAGAGCACATTTGAATATGTGTCTTACCATGGGATATTCCTATAGACTAATCCCTTGTAAAGTGTATGTCTTACCATGGGATATTCCTATAGACTAATCCCTTGTAAAGTGTATTTTGGGGCTAAGTTTAGATATATCACATTTAGTTGATTTTATTTCATTTAATTAGAAATAAAATCCACGCACCTTCAAGTTCCATTGTGAGGAAAATAGTACTTTTACTTAGTTATATATTTAAATTTTTATCATTTGTTGTTTATTTGAAATAAGGATATTAGCAAGCTTTTCAAATACTGAAAAATAAACAAAATTAATAAGGTGAAAAGAAGGAAAATATATATGTAGCCTAGTTAGTAAATAAAATCAAACAGAAAATCCCCCATGACCTCATAGAGACTTAACTCTGACTAAGTCAAAGTAAAGAAAAAAATTAGGTTTCAGTCCATGAACTACACTTTGCTGATAAACTGAAAACTGACATGTAGCTTGGGGAGAAAGCAATTCCCTTAATGTTAAAAAGGAAATTAATCTACAGTCCCTTGCAGAAGCCTGGTTGCCTTGGTGAAGTAAACCGAGCCTGAATGCCTTGGTGAAGTAAACCCAGCTTTACACGGTTCTACTTCACTGGTTCCGTTTGAGAGACTGCACCCCTCTGCCAAAGGCATCACTTATGAAGACCTTCTTCCCTTCCCTGTTTCAGCCTCTGACACGTTTAGAAGCAGTTTCCCAATCAGCATCCTTCTGGACTCAGTCATTGGAGGATCTTCTAGGACCCCGAGGGGCAGGAGCAAACTGGGATGCTGTGCTTCTCACCCTCTACAGATCTGCTATTGTCTCCAGTTGAGGCTGCATCCTGCCTGCACTTGTGTAAACAAGGAAGGCCAGTTTCCGCCAGTTTTTTTTTTTTTTTTTCTAGGTTTAATGGTGGCTTCATTCTGGGCTGCCTCCCTATTTTCTGAAAAGTTTCACATTCTTCACCAGTGATGAAATAACAGACCGATATTGAATATCTATTGTTCAGGGGCTGACTAAAGAGGTAGCTTGGTCAATAAAGTACATGTCTTGCAAGCATAAAGATGTGATTTCTTTCCATATCGGCCATGCAATAACCAGGCATGGCTACAAGTAACAGCTGAAGTCTCAGTATTGGGAAGAAGAAAACAGAAAGACACCATGGCATGTTGGTCAACTGGGTTAATATATAACAGCAACTTCAAAGAGAGACAGACACTATCTCAAAAGGAAGATGGAGAACAAATAAGGAAAACCCCTGATACTGATCTCTGGCCTTCAGATACATGTGTACATAAACCTTACACAACACATGAAATAAAATAAAATAATTGAATACTCGTTGCTTGAAATATTTAAGGAATTTCTTGATGTATAGGTCAACCCATAACTGACACAGTATGATGAAATAAAAAACAACTTTTAACTCAATTCAATACAGAAGGTTTACATTGGGACATATCATAGAAAGCATTATCACCTGCCAATTACACTTCCATGGATGCTTAAGCAGCAGTGAAAAGCAGACAAGCTGTGCAGAAGAACAGTATTCCCATCTGTCACTTAGACATGTGTTCAGGGAGAGTATTAGAATTCATCAGCATTGCTACACATCGTACATCTTCCATGTAAGTTTTCCCAGGAAGATCACTAGACATGCTCACTTGCCAGCAACTCTGCAGCTGTAAATCATTGTCACCCACAACAAACATCCTGGGAAGGCAGCAATGCTGGACTCCAGCTACGTATAAATGATTAAAGGGATGCTTGTTTCTCCTAAGTTCTCGGAAGACATTTGCCAGTATTTCTTCTCCATCCATTTTATTATGCATGTAAACTGCCAGCCAATAACAAACACAACTGTCAAATTGTCACATGTGTGACATTGGTGTTCTTCCTAACAACTCAGATTAAGTTCTCAATAAGACTGGTTTATTATAATTTGATTGAGTAATCAATGCATTCTGGTCCCATAGCTATCCACTAAGTCATGCGCAGTTGAGAACATAGCATTTTGGACTGTCTGATGGTTGGAATCTGGCATATTTAAACAGATTCTGTGCTTACTTGAAAGGGGAATAATGCAGGGTGTCAACAGTCCAAATCCCCCTTGAGTAATTAATGGCAGTTATCTCGTCATATAAAGCATATTATATAGGCCAATCAAGTTTGTAACCATAGGACAAATATCCTAGTTTTTATTACCTTTGTTTCAAACCATCTTTGCATCTCTACGTGGCCTACCAGGCTTTCTCAAAGGGAGAAAATGCATAGGCTAGAGTCTTTTAGTTGCCATTGTAATCATGTTTACTATTATCAATTCATAGAACTACATCATAAATTTATATTGCAGAGGCATGAACCTGAAAAGGCATATCCTTCCATAAGTTTCTATTCCTGGCGTAAGTTGTATCCACCCACTTGACAAACTTGCTTGTATCTCCAGTGCAATCTCTCTTTAGAGATTTATTTCCCAGGAAATGCGTCCCAACATCCATTCCTCTGCACCTACCTGAAAGACTTCTTAATATCTTCTGCTTTGATTGTCTTGAGAATATCCTGGTATAACTGAAGGTCCTTTGTTCCTGATGGTGTGTCATCAGAAGGGCAATTCATATGTGCATAATAACCTATTAGAATTCCAGAAATAAATAAAGTTGTGGCTGTGCAAACTACTTTTAAAAGGTAGCCAAAGTTGCAGTGTTTGCTCTTTGGTGCCGATCTTGGGTAGTGGGTAACATAGTCAGGTTCTTCTTCAAGTCTCTGGAACCTTCCTTTGGGTGAAGCAGCTGGTTGAATGGAATCAAGATGGAGGTCTAAAGTTTCTGAGTGCCCCAAGTTCTGAGTCTCAGCATTATCTTGCTGGAACTGGTCAAAGCCAGGTTCTTCCAGTTCTTTCTCCATATCCCACTCTAAGTCAAGGGCAGTGGCTTGGATGTCATCATTGTCTAAGTAAGGTGAGTTTCCTGAGGTTCTTAAATCTGCATTAACCTTCTGATAAGCCATCTTTTTACCTATGGAAATAAGAGAAAATGAAAATTATACTAAATTAAAATAAGCTTTTTATTTTTAAAATTAAAAGTAAAAACAAAACATTTAACAAGGATGTCTATGTGGGAGCATAAAACTTCAATGATTCATGTATGGACAGATGACTTAGGCATGTGTAGCTCAAACATGAGGGTTTATGGTCAGACTCTAATACTCAGGCAAGAGAGCTGACTGTGATGGTACAGACTCCTACAATCCTAGCACCTGGGAGGCAGAAACATGGAATCCCTGGGACTTGCTGGACAGGTATCTTAGATACATGTGCATGTTAAGACCCATCTGTATAAGAAAAGTGAGAACATCTGCCCTTGACTTCTGCCTTCAAACCATGTGCACACATGTGCACACATGCCCTCTACATTTAGTAAGGGTAATCATTTCCCCATGGAAAGCAACCTTTAGTGATCAGCAATTTAATCCTATTTCTCTGTTAAATATAATAGATAAGATCTAAGCAATAAAAGTTGAAAGTATTTGGCAGAAATCCTATTTAAAAAGCATTAAAATCTACACATACACAACCAATATCTGTAACTGTAGTGACCAGAGCACACAAATATCCAAAATGTATAACATGAAGTCAATGTTAACCACTTTAGAAACAACGTTAAATGATGTAAGGATAAATGCAATGAAGTAATGATTTGATCTCTTATGAGGAAAAAGGGATAAAAATCCTTAAGATGATTATGTGTACTAGAGTTGTTTCTGCAAACTAAAGTTGGAAGTGGTAAAGCGATCAACAAGGGTCTGTAGAACTGCATGAAGGAAAACACGGCACATTCATACAGCTGTGGCTGAAGAAAGGGGCTGGAAATTTTTAAGCTGTCATAGAGGAGTAAAGTACTCCCAGGAACTATGATGTGAACTAGTCTAGATCAGTGAAGTTTAAATAAAAGTACAGCATGGAATAGGTCCAAAGACCAAACCCTTTGGCAGTGTGTGTGTGTATGTGGGGGGGGGGTCTTAGCTTCAGAACCTTGCAAGTGGCCCATGGAAGTTGTTCTCTCCTATAGTTTTGGATGACTGTCCGTTGTGTCCTGCAGAGTGGTTTTAGGATAAGTCAGCTAATTAACTGTAGGAAGTCACAGTTCTGAAAGACACTGAAACATTATCACTGCAAATGACAGTGTCCACAGTGTTTCCACTTAATTTTTTTTTTAAAGTTACCTTTTTATTTATACTGAAATCACAGGAGTATGTTCCTCTGTGTCTCTGTCTATCTCTCTCTCTCTCTTTTTTTTATTAATTAATTAATTTAATTATTAAAGATTTCTGCCTCTTCCCCGCCACCACCTCCCATTCCCTCCCCCTCCCCCAATCAAGTCTTCCTTCCTCCTCAGCCCAAAGAGCAAGCAGGTTTCTCTGCCCTGTGGGAGGTCCAAGGACCACCCACCTCCATCCAGGTCTATTAAGGTGAGCATCCAAACTACCTGGGCTCCCACAAAGCCATTACATGCAATAGGATCAAGAACCCATTGCCATTGTTCTTCAGTTCTCAGTAGTCCTCATTGTCCATTATGTTCAGCGAGACCGGTTTTGTCCCATGCTTTTTCAGTCCCCGGCCAGCTGGCATTGGTGAGTTCCCGATAGATCATCCCCATTGCCTCAGTGTGTGGGTGCACCCCTCGCAGTCCTGAGTTCCTTGCTCGTGCTCACTCTCCTTCTGCTCCTCCTTTGGATCGTGAGACTTCAGTCCAGTGCTCCAATGTTGGTCTCTGTCTCTGTCTTCTTTCATCGCCTGATGAAGGTTAATATTCAGGGGGATTCTTATATGTTTTTCTTTGGGTTCACCTTCTTATTTAGCTTCTCTAGAGTCACGAATTATAGACTCAATGTCCTTTATTTATGGCTAGAAACCAAATATGAGTGAGTACATCCCATGTTCCTCTTTTTGGGTCTGGCTTACCTCACTCAGGATAGTGTTTTCAATTTCCGTCCATTTGTATGCAAAATTCAAGAAGTCATTGTTTTTTACTGCTGAGTAGTACTCTAATATGTATATATTCCATACTTTCTTCATCCATTCTTCCATTGAAGGACATCTAGGTTGTTTCCAGGTTCTGGCAATTACAAACAATGCTGCTATGAACATAGTTGAGCATATACTTTTGTTGTATGTTTGGGCATCTCTTGGGTATATTCCCAATAGTGGTATTGCTGGGTCAAGAGGTAGGTTGAACCCGACTTTCCTGAGAAACCACCACACTGCTTTCCAAAGTGGTTGCACAAGTTTGCATTCCCACCAGCAATGGATGAGAGTGCCTCTTTCTCCACAACCTCTCCAGCAGAGGCTATCATTGGTGTTTTTGATTTTAGCCATTCTGACCGGTGTAAGATGGTATCTTAATGTTGTCTTGATTTGCATTTCCCTGATTGCTAAGGAAGTTGAGCATGATCTTAAGTGACTTTTGGCCATTTGAACTTCTTCTGTTGAAAAGTCTCTGTTCAGCTCAGTGCCCCATTTTATAATTGGATTGATTAACCTTTTACGGTCTAATTTCTTGAGTTCTTTGTATATTTTGGATATCAGACCTTTGTCAATTGCGGGGTTGGTGAAGATCTTCTCCCAGTCAGTGGGTTGCCTTTCTGTCTTAGTGACAGTGTCCTTTGCTTTACAGAAGCTTCTCAGTCTCAGGAGGTCCCATTTATTCAATGATGTCCTTAGTGTTTGTGCTGCTGGGGTTATATGTAGGAAGTGTTCTCCTGTGCCCATGTGTTGTAGAGTACTTCCCACTTTCTCTTCTATCAGGTTCAGTGTGTTTGGACTGATATTGAGGTCTTTAATCCATTTGGACTTGAGTTTTGTGCATGGTGATATATATGGATCTATTTTCATTCTTCTACAGATTGACTTCCAGTTTTGCCAGCACAATTTGTTGAAGATGCTCTCTTTTTTCCATTGTATACTTTTAGCTCCTTTATCGAAAATCAGGTGTTCATAGGTTTGTGGGCTAAAGTCAGGGTCTTCTATTCTATTCCATTGGTCGACTTCTCTGTTTTTATGCCAGTACCAAGCCGTTTTCAGTACTGTAGCTCTGTAATAGAGTTTGAAGTCAGGGATGGTAATGCCTCCAGACAATCCTTTATTGTATAAGATTGTTTTGGCTATCCTGGGTTTTTTGTTTTTCCATATAAAGTTGATTATTGTCTTCTCCAGATCTGTGAAGAATTTTGATGGGGATTGCGTTGAATCTATAGATTGCTTTTGGTAGAATTGCCATTTTTACTATGTTGATCCTCCCAATCCAAGAGCAAGGGAGGTCCTTCCATTTTCTGGTGTCCTCTTCAATTTCTTTCTTCAAAGACTTAAAGTTCTTGCCAAATAGATCTTTCACTTCCTTGGTCAGAGTTACCCCAAGGTATTTTATGCTATTTGTGGCTATCGTGAAAGGTGATGCTTCTCTGATTTCCCTCTCTGCTTCCTTATCCTTAGTGTATAGGAAGGCAATTGATTTTTTGGAGTTGATTTTGTATCCTGCCACATTACCAAAGGTGTTTATCAGCTGTAGGAGTTCTTTGGTAGAGTTTTTGGGGTCGGTTATGTATACTATCATATCATCTGCAAATAATGAAAGCTTAACTTCTTCCTTTCCAATATGGATCCCCTTGATCCCCTTATGTTGTCTTATTGATATTGCTAGAACTTCAAGCACTATATTGAAGAGGTATGGAGAGAGTGGACATCCTTGTCGTGTTCCTGATTTTAGTGGGATGGCTTTGAGTTTTTCTCCATTTAATTTAATGTTAGCTGTCGGCTTGCTGTAAATAGCTTTTATTATATTTAGGTATGCCCCTTGTATCCCTAATCTCTCCAAGACCTTTATCATAAAGGAGTGTTGAATTTTGTTGAATGCTTTTTCAGCATCTAATGAAATGATCATATGGTTTTTTTCTTTCAGTTTATTTATATGGTTGATTACATTGATAGATTTGCGTATGTTGAACCAGCCCTGCATCTCTGGAATGAAGCCTACTTGATCATAATGGATAACTTTTCTAACGTGTTCTTGGATTCGGTTTGCCAGTATTTTATTGAGAATTTTTGCGTCGATGTTCATGAGTGAGATAGGCCTGTAATTCTCTTTCTTGGTTGGGTCTTTGTGTGGTTTTGGTATCAGGGTAATTGTAGCTTCATAAAAGGAATTTGGCAATGACTCTTCTGTTTCTATATTGTGAAATACATTAAGAAGTATAGGTATTAGCTCTTCTTGGAAGTTCTGGTAGAATTCTGCATTGAAACCATCTGGCCCTGGGCTTTTTTTGGAAGGGAGATTTTTGATAACTGTTTCTAATTCTTCGCGACTAACAGGTCTATTTAGATCGTTCACCTGGTCTTGGTTTAGGTTTGGTATATGGTACTTATCTAAAAAAGTGTCCATTTCTTTTGCATTTTCCAGTTTTGTGGCATACAGGCTTTTGTAGTAAGATCTAATGATTCTCTGAATTTCCTCTGTGTCTGTGGTTATGTCCCCCTTTTCATTTCTGATCTTATTTATTTGCGTGTTCTCTCTCTGTCGTTTAATTAGTTTGGAAAGGGGTTTGTCAATCTTGTTGATTTTCTCCAAGAACCAACTTTTTGTTTCATTGATTCTTTGGACTGTTTTCTGTGTTTCTATTTTGTTGATTTCTGCCCTCAGTTTGATTATTTCCAGTCTTCTACTCCTCCTGGGCGCGTCTGCTTCTTTTTTTTCTAGAGCTTTCAGGTGTGCTGTTAAGTCCCCAATGTATGCTTTCTCCGTTTTCTTTAAGTGGGCACTTAGTGCTATGAACTTTCCTCTTAGCACTGCTTTCATCGTGTCCCATAGGTTTGAGTATGTTGTCTCTTTGTTTTCATTAAATTCAAGGAAGACTTTAATTTCTTTCTTAATTTCTTCCTTGACCCAGGTGTGGTTCAGTAGTTGACTGTTCAGTTTCCATGAGTTTGTCAGCTTTCTGGGGGTAGCTTTGTTGGTGGCTTCTAACTTTAATCCGTGGTGATCTGATAAGACACAGGTGGACACTGATATTTTTTTGTATCTGTGGAGGTTTCCTTTGTTTCCAAGTATGTGGTCAATTTTCGAGAAGGTTCCATGAGCTGCAGAGAAGAAGGTGTATTCTTTCCTATTTGGGTGGAGTGTTCTATAGATGTCTGTTAAGTCCATTTGATTCATTACCTCCAACAATTCTCTTAATTCTCTATTAGTTTTCTGTCTGATTGACCTGTCCATTGGTGAGAGAGGTGTGTTGAAGTCTCCTACTACTAGTGTGTGTGATTTGATGTCTGCCTTGAGTTTTAGCAATATTTCTTTTACATAAGTGGGTGCTTTTATATTAGGGGCATAGATATTCAGGATTGAGACTTCATCCTGCTGAATCGTTCCTGTTATGAGTATAAAGTGTCCCTGTCGATCTCTTCTGATTGATTTTAGTTTGAAGTCAGTTTTGTTAGAAATTAGTATGGCCACACCTGCTTTTTTCTTAGGACCATTTGCTTGAAAAACCTTTTCCCAACCCTTTACTCTGAGTAGATGCCTGTCTCTGTGGTTGAGATGAGTTTCTTGCAAACAGCAGACTGTTGGATCCTGTTTTCGTATCCAATCTCTTAGCCTGTGCCTTTTTATTGGTGAATTGAGACCATTAATATTAAGTGATATTAATGACCAGTGGTTGTTAACTCCGGTTATTCTTACTGCTTTTGGTAGAAGAGTTTGTGTGTCTCCCTTCTTTGAGTTGTGCTGTTGAAGGGTCACTAGATGCCTGGGTTATTGTAGGCAGTGTTGGCAATGTTGGATTCCTTGGGTTGTGATTTTCCTTCTATTACTTTCTGTAGGGCTGGATTTGTGGCAACGTATTGTTTAAATTTGTTCTTATCCTGGAATGTCTTGTTTTCTCCATTGATAGTGAACGATAGCTTGGCTGGGTATAGTAGTTTGGGTTTGCATCCATGGTCTCTTAGTTTCTGTAGTACCTCTATCCAGGACCTTCTGGCTTTCATGGTTTCCATAGAGAAGTCAGGTGTAAGTCTGATCGGTTTACCTTTATAAGTTACTTGGCCTTTTTCCTTTGCAGCTCTTAATATTCTTTCTTTAATCTGTATATTTTGTGTTTTGATTATTATATGGCGAGGGGACTTTTTTTTTGATCCAGTCTGTTTGGTGTTCTGTATGCTTCTTGAATATTCAAAGGAATATCTTTCTTTATGTTGGGGAAGTTTTCTTCCATAATTTTGTTAAAAATGTTTTCTGGACCTTTGAGCTGTGCCTCTTCTCCTTCTTCTATCCCTATTATTCTTAGGTTTGGTCTTTTTATTGTGTCCCATATTTCCTGAATGTTTTTTGATGAGAATTTGTTGGTTTTGGTGTTTTCTTTGATCAGTCCGTTTATTTTCTCTATGTTGTCTTCAGAATCTGAGATTCTTTCTTCTATCTCTTGTATTCTATTGATTATGCTTGTTTCTGTAGTCTCTGCTCGTTGACCTATATTTGCCATATCCAGCTGGTCCTCAGTTTGTGTTTTCTTCCTTGCTTCCATTTCAGTTTTCAATTCTTGGACTGTTTCCATTACCTGTTTGATCGTTTTTTCTTGGCTTCCCAGGGTATCATTTACGTATTTACTCATTTCTTCAAACTTTTTGTTATACTTCTCATCCATTTCTATGAGGGCGTTTTTTACATGTTGTTTAAGGGACTCTATTGCTTTCAAAAAGTCAGTTTTTTCCTCTTCTCCTGTGATAGGGTGTTCAAGTCCTTGTGTTGTAAGATCATTGGGTTCTGGTGTTTTCATGTTGTTTTTCAGATTGTTGGGTGAATTCTTGCCTTGGCGTCTGCCCATCTCCTCTTACCGATGCTATCTATTGGGTTTGATTTAATTGTAGCGGGGCAATCTGTTCTCAGTGCAGGCTTCACTGTTTCTTGCCCGCACTATCCTGTATCCATGCCTCCGCCGCCCGGGCCTGCCTGCCGGTGCCTCCGCCGCCCGGAACTGTCTGTGCGCCGGTGCTTCCACCGCCTAGGCCTGCCTGCCGGTGCCTCCGCCACCTGGGCCTGCCTGCGTGCCGGTGCTTCCGGCGGCCTGCCGGGCCTGACTGTCGCTGCCTCCGCCACCCGGGCCTGCCTGCACGCCGGTGCCTCTGCCGCCCGGACTTGCCTGCGTGCTGGTGCCTCCGCTGCCCGGGCCTGTCTGTGCGCCGGTGCTTCCGCTGCCTAGGCCTGCCTGCCGGGCCTGACTGCCAGTGCCTCCGCCACCCGGGCCTGCCTGCACACCGGTGCCTCTGCCGCCAGGACTTGCCTGCGTGCTGGTGCCTCCGCTGCCCGGGCCTGCCTGCGCGCCGTTGCTTCTGCCACCTAGGCCTGCCTGCCGGTGCCCTCCACTTAATTTTTATGTGTACTGGATTTGTCATCTTAGCTGGATGCTGAGTCCTTCATCATGCTTTGTGATATTTCTGTATCTCCCAGTAGAAATAGCAAAGCACAAAGCTCAAGTGGTATTTGGAAGTTAATTCTTAATAATAGTCATTGACAAATCAACATTAACAAAGAAGATTAAAAACCAGGACCTCATGAGAGAAGGTAGCATCAGCCACCGAATTCTGATGTCTCATAGGTTGGCAAACAGAGACCCAAATAACAGAAAAGCTCTCAATTTTTAGGAATATTACATGTAACTTAATATTCAATCATGTACAACAAAAATATAATTCTAAAATTCCCATATACTACTCTGTCAAATAGGAATCATTCTTATCCAGAATTAAGCCCAAACAGAGTATGTCATTTATATCAGTCAGTAGGAGAAGGAACAAAGGTAAAGATGGATGGGTCCTTCTACCTACAAGGGAAACAAGACAATCAATCTTAAGAGACAAATACAAACAAAACACTAAAGAACAGACAAAATCTGCAGAGTTGTTCTAATAGAATCTATGGAAAGAATGAATTTAAGCTTTCTTATTATTTTTAATACCATTTTTTAATTCCTTGAGAATTTCATATAATGTATTTTGATCATATTTACCTGCCTACCCCAATTCTTTTAAATCCACCCCCACATCTCTATTCATCCAATTGCATGCCCTTCATTTGGTTATTTAAACGCAGTGATTGCAATTACGCTTGGGTGAAGGGTCAACCCTGGAGCATGGTTCTACCAAGGGCGGGATCATAGAACCTTAAAGAAAACCGACATACTCTTTCCAAGCAACTGCAAATAGGTCCTCAGGAAGGGGCACCCATCTTCTAAGACTCCACACTGAGATTTTGCCTGCCTTGAACTTGTATAAGTATTTTTCATGGTGTCCCAACTGCTGTGAGTTCATAAATACAACTGTCTTCTCTCCAGAACACTGCTTTATTGCAGTCATACACAACCTTTGACTCCTACTGTCTTTATGCTCCCTCTTCCTCTATCATTCCTATGCCTTAGGGGAATAGCATATGCTACAAGGTCCCAATTAGTGCTAAACACTCACAGTCTTTTATTCTCTGTATTTTGACAAGTTGTGTGTGGGTTTCTGCTGATCACCATCTACTACAACAAGAAGCTGCTTTGATGAGGGTTGAGAGATGCACTACTGTATGTGGATAATGGTAGGTGACTAAGCTCATTTTAATACAATGTTAATTGATTTGAATGACAGTAGCAGCCATGCCCTTCAGGTATGTGGCATATAGTCACAGGCTCTTAGCTCCAATCATGTAGCTACTTCTAGGTTCCAGTGAAGAAATTCAGACCCCTAAAGACTAACTTTATTTGTATTTTTCTTTTATGTGTATGTTTGTGTTGAATATGTAGATATGTGTATTCCTTTTAGAATATCCATAGAGGTCAGGAAATTTGTGAGAGACCACATGGGAAAGGCTTTTGGAGGAGAGGAGATACAATGTGATGGTAAAAAGGGGGAAAGAAGTAATGGAACTAAAAGGGTTCTGTGAGTTGGGGTGGGAGCAAAGGGTAAAGGATGTGGTAATGAACACTAGAGACCTTTTGAAAATGTCATATGGAAATATACTACTGTAGAAGCTTCAATACACACACACACACACAGAGAGAGAGAGAGAGAGAGAGAGAGAGAGAGAGAGAGAGAGAGAGAGAGAGAGAGAATTTAAAACAAATTAACCTGTAACAAAGGAACAGTTCCTCTAGTAGCCATCACAGTTTAGCAAATACAAACCCAGTTCCAGGATTATTTCTCTTCGAGAAATGATTTCCCACAGAACCCTAGACAGTACAGGTTATTGACATTACTCCTGGTTAATCACTACAACTGAACAGTTACACCATGTTGAAGAAGATACCACATATGCGGGTCACAGAACAATGGAAATCATTATTTAAGAATGTCTATTCTTAGAGTTGGAGAGAATTGCTCAGAACTTGAATACTTGCTGTCCTTAAAGAGGAGGTGGATTCAGCTCCTATAACACAAAACTACTTTGTGGATCTGACCTCTTCTGGCATCCACAGGCACTAGACATACATGAAACATGAACAAACATTCAGACAAGCACTCCTACACAAAAATACACAAGGAAAGGAAGAAAAGAAGAAAGGAAGAAAGAAAGGGAGGGAGGACGAAAGGAAGGAAGGAAAGAAGGGAGGGAGGGAGGGAGGGAGGGAGGGAGGAATGGAGGGAGAGGGGGGAGAAGGAGGGAGGGAGGAAAGAAGGGAGGGAGGAAGAAAGAAAAGAAAGGCAGGAAAGAAGAAAGGAAGGAAAGAAAAGCAAGAAAGAAAAAGAGAAAGAAAGAAATCTTGAAAGCATAGTTCTTTTAGTAGTTTTAACCAAAGGGGAGGAATGTGAACAAGGAAATCAGGCAAAGAAAATATTACAAATCAGAAAGCATGAGCACAGTTCATTTGCAGATCTTAGAATGGCTGCTAGCCAGGGATGCTTCACATGCTGGGATGTTGTCTCAACGCAAAGAAAGAGAACTTAGAAAAGGGAAGGGATTCTCTGTTACCTTGGAAAGATGTTACCTCTGTAAACATGGCAACATAAACCGAAGCTTATCTACTACTTTCAGTTTTTATTAAAAGAATCTGGAGCAATGTTTCAAGATTTAGAAGCAAAAAATAATAAATACAAACGAATAAAGAAATAAAATGAATTATATAATGTAACATAAATACGTAATTCTGTCAGACATTGTGAATGGTGGGGAAAAAACATAAAATAGTCATATATACAGACTATGGTTTGTTTTTTATTTTTAATTTAAATTTAGTCCATACCATGGTATGAATGGAAAATGTGCCCCATAGAGAGTTTGCGGTTGCAACGTCATGGAGGCTTCTGGATATATGGCCAAGAGAACAGTCAAAGAGATATGAACCTTTGAAGATTACAGTCCTGCCGCACTGCTGCTCTCACTTTTCCCTCTAGATCCACGGGGACGTAAAGAGCTGCGTGGCAAATCTCCTACTTCCACAGAGACCCTGGCTGCATAGACTTCCCCATTTTGATGGACTGTATATCCTTGAACAATGTACTAAATAAATCATTTGCCCTTTAAGTTCTTTCTTGCAAGGCATTTGATCATAGTGATGACAGAAGAAACTAATAACGTCTGTATATCCAAACTAAATGTGACATATTAGCCATAATCATGCAGTTGTTACTTGGTAGATATTAGAACATCGGGAATGGCTTCTTGTATTATATTTTTCTTTCTCTTACTCCTTCAGTTTTGACTCTTTTCTAAAATAATTTTGCCCAGACAATTTAAGAAAACCCAGCATTTGCTTAAAATTGTTGGCTTTATTTGGTTCTTTTGTGGCTCTGTGCTTGCTTTCTGTTTTTATCACAACAAAATACGCAGATAAAATGAATGACATCTCAGGGTGGTGACAATTTCAGACAGCTTAAGTGATGACTGATAAGCACTAGAGGTGGACTCACAATAATACTCTGTATAAATGATGCCTTTAACAAAATATACTATGTAGTCTGAAAATCCCAAAGATAGCTGAAGGAATGAAAGATTTACTCTGCCATACATAGTACAAACCAGAGTTCAAATCTGAATTCTTCAATCCGAAAGTATAAGCTGGCATTTGGAAACAAATCCCCTAAAAAGACCTGAGATTTTGTAAAACTATGTCTACAAATTAAGTGATAATCTAACAAATAAAACCTCACAAGTCAATTTATTTTGATATCTTTTATAAACTGAAATTTCTTATCACAAAGGAAGTAATTCTTTCTTTAGTTAAAACACCCTGGCATGACACAGATCCACTGCTTATTTCCTTCTGGGATTTTTATACACAGTTTTGTTGAGACTCCTTTCTTCTGTCTTCTAATGTGTCTCCTGTTCCCACTTTCTCACTTCCAGCCCCCAATCTTCCTTTCCAGTTTCATCTCATTTGTATTCTATACCCTCTCTGCTCTCCCTCAAAGCCTATTTGTGCATTTTCTCTGTAAATAGTTTATGTTTCATAAGGACAATTTCTTTGAAATATGTCATGTACTTTGATGAGTTTATATACCATGTCCTTCCCTTTCTCATCCCTTTCCCTTTTACACACATTGTCTTTACATTTTTGGTTATATACAATTGATGAGTTTGCTCAGCCATTATCTCAATGGAGTTATCTAGATTTTCCTCACGTATAACTGAATAAGAATCTCTTTCTGTGCTCCCCCTTCACTTCTCTTATTTTTTAATATTATAGGCAAACGCAGCTTGTTGCAATGAAATTTTGGCATATGAGAGCTATAAAAGAATTGTGATAATTATAATTCTGACCTCTAACATAAGCATTCAAAGGCATCTCCCTACAAATCATTTTAAAGTGAACAGCAAGGGTGAGAGCAAGTTTTCCTCTCCAGCCTGACAATGGGCATTCCATCGCACGTGCATCAGCAATTTAACGCCTCTCAAGCATCAGGCAGAGCCATCAATTAGGGTGTAATGCAGATACAGATATGAGGTCCTCACCGGGATGGATGCCTGCCTGACATCCACTTTAAGACTCATTACACACTAATAATTTTTCAACAAAATCTTCCATCTGTTGGAGCACTACCTGCATCAAAGAGTGGTGGAGTCACTTTATATAATAAACATCAGAAGAATTTTTGAAAAATGGTCAAGAAAATGAGTTTGCAATAGCATATATAATGGAAGATTTTGATCCTTTACCTGGAAAAGCAATTCAATTTATGTATATTAAATTTATGTACATATTAAATTCATTTTATACAGACATCTGTAAATTTAAAAGCAAATAAACATACATACATTAAATTTACTAGTTCATTTAACATTTTTCTTTTCTTATAGAAAGTATTATATTTATTATAAAATACGACATTTATTATTTTCTCTAGTAGTTTATTTTTATGTACCATACTCAATGAACCAAATAAAAACAAAATGGAAAAATAAACTCCAAATGACTAAAATTATTAAGATATTTTGAGAAAAAGTAAATGATTCATTTCCCCCAAAGAATGCACTTCCCTATAAAATAAAACAGCTGTACTTTAAAAGGCAAGTAAGTGACATGGCATAATTCCTTTAACTAATATTTTTGAGTTCCAGAGTGAAATGGGAAAGACAAACTGTAGATATACGTTATGATAATATAATTGTGACTTAAACCTCTTATGTTTAGTCCATTAAACTTAAGGTGTCATGTCACTTCAAGTGGCTTAAAAGTAGTACAAACACAGAGACTCTAAAGTATGTTAATCTTATGTCCTAATTTGGTCTTATTGCTATGGTAAATGTTATGACCAATAGCAGCTTGGGAGGAAAAAGGTTTATTTGGTTACATATAACTTAGTGCTCACATTCGGTCATTGTGGAAAGCTGAGGCAAGAAATCAAACCCAGCAGGAACCTGGAGGTGGGAGCTGATAGAGAGGCTATAGAGGATTATTGCTTTCCCTGGCTTGCTTAGCCTGCTTTCTCACAGAACCAAGAACCACCAGCTCAGTAATAGGAGCTGGGCCAACAGGCAGTGGGCTGGGAGAGACTCCCACATCAATCAATAATCAGGAAAACACCACAAATACTTCTACAGGCCAATATTGTGTAGGCATTTTCTCAGTTGAGGTTTCCCTTTCCCAGATGTTTCAGGATTATATCAAGTTGAAAAAAAAAGAAAGAAAGTAAATATCCAGCACACTCCATGAATCTCCCTGAAAAAAAATGCAGTGTTGTATAGATAAAGCCATAGGATTTGTCATGTTTCTTTTAGTAGAGACTTGAACAATATGCATACTCGCTATAGTATGATATTTGATCCTTTTTTTAAAATGTGTTTTATGAATAGTCTAATACATTCTTTTGTTTTCAACAGATCTTTACTTAGAAAAGATCTTCCTATATTAACATTTTAAAATTCAAATGCTGAAGCACTTTTCATTCACATACACTTATTCGTCTATAAGAAAAGTTAAAGGAGCTCTGAGTTGAATTAAAAATATTTTTTTAGTCTAAAATAAGCTTAGATCAATATAATACTTTACAGAGCTGGGGAGATGATTTAGTCGGCAAAATGCTTTTCATGTAAGTATGAAGTGTGAGAATCTGGGTTCAGATACCTTGCTCCCAAATCAAAGGGAGATATTGCAAGGGGTCCCCGGAACACCAAACCTGAGAATCCTGAGATACAGGCACGGCTTGGGTTCCCATAACCCAGACCTGGGATGCTGAGACACAGAATTTCTAGAGCTCAGTAACCAGTCATCCTTAGCCTATCAATGAAATCCAGGTTCTGTAACAGATAGAACATGACAAAATAATGGGGAAGACAATGAAGAGAGACAACCAGCATCTACTTCTGGCTTCCTCAATTGTACATATATGTATGTGCACATATATATATATATATATATATATATATATAACAACTAAATGAACATGACCATATATCACATACATACATAAACATATAAACATAAGGAAGTTTCATATACAGATATAACATGCTTAATATAAGCCTAATCTTCTAAATATTATTTCATCAACTTCATACTGACTGAAACAAAAATAAATTACATAGATATAAAAGGAAGTATAGTAATAAGTTGGAATTTTTTAAGTGTAGAATATATTCTGTGAAAGTTTCAGGTCTATCATTACATAGTGGCTATCAAAACATTGAGAAGGTAGATAAATGTTTTAAAACATTTAGACAATAAGATCTGCATTAGTTATTCTATTTAGGGATATGGTCAGAGCATTCGCTCTCGTTGAATAATCACAAGGAGAAAATTAAGATTTTAGCCTAGGTAGTTTGGAAACTCACTTTACTAGACCTGGATGGAGGTGGGTGGTCCTTGGTCTTTGCACAGAGCAGGGAACCCTGATTGATCTTTGGGCTGACGAGGAAGGGGGACTTGATTGGGGGAGGGGAGGGAAATGGGAGGCGGTGGAGGGGAGGAGGCAGAAATCTTTAATAAATAAATAAATAAATAATAAATTAAAAAAATAAATAAAGTAAAAATCAGACATACAGCTACCTTTTAACCAAGCAACCAAATTCCAGATCATTTAAAGTCAAAGAAATAAAGGTTTATGTGCACACAAAGTCATTAAAAAAAATCATCAAACTATCTTGAACCTCAAACCTATCCTAAAATCAATGTGCCGAGCACATCAAATATACTCCTTAAAATGGTTGTACTTTCAGTTCTAAAGAACTTTCATAGTAATTTGGTTCAAAAAAGAAAGGGAGAAAAAAGAAAAAAAGAAAAAAAAAGAGAGAGGAAGGAAGAAGGAAAGAAAGAAAGAAAGAAAGAAAGAAAGAAAGAAAGAAAGAAAGAAAGAAAGAGCCCAACCAAACTGAATAAGAAGAAGGTGATTCTCAGGTTGATGTTCCACTTAAGCCTGCCTCCGACCCCCTGTCACTGGGCTGGGCTGTCACCTACTATGGCAAGTTACTACGTTGTCCTCATCTGGAAAATGAGGACAGTGATGCTAACCTCCTAGTAACATTTCAAGACTCTGAAGCATTCCTGAAATACATCAAAACTTGTTAGGCAATCTAAATAAAAAGATCTAACACAAAACAGGGGGAAAAAAGATTTATTTTTGACTGTGCTCTGCATGTCTCTGTGGGGTACGTGCATGTAAACGTGGAATAGGAAAGAATGATTGGCCTCCCTGGAGCTGGGTTACCAGTAGGTTGTGCTAGGAACGGAACACAGGACTCCCATTTTCTGAAAGAAGTGTTCTTAACTATTGTTCTACCCTTCCACTCCTACAAGGAGAACTTTACTATGTCAGTGTTCCAGCTTTATACATTTCAGACTAACAGCGTATATTCTAAGACTATTTCAATCATATTCTAGGCACTCTGTGTAACTTAGGAACTCTTTAATATCTGTATGCCTAACTAACAGTGTATATTCTAAGACTATTTCAATCATATTCTAGGCACACTGTGTAACTTAGGAACTCTTTAATATCTGTATGTCTAACTAACAGTGTATATTCTAAGACTATTTCAATCATATTCTAGGCACACTGTGTAACTTAGGATAACTCTTTAATATCTGTATGTCTAAGCTGCATATATTTAAAGCGTAAGTAGCCATACATTAAATTTGCAGTAAAAAAGTAAATGAGATGCATGTGTTCACAGCATCTGAAAACACTCTAACTTTTTTGCAAATGATTAACAAAATTCAATATAAACATTTCATAAAATCCAAGAAAAGAGAGGTATCTGGACCTCTCACCTGTTGTATAATATTCCTTTACACTATGTGAAGATATATCACCGGGTTTGGTTTAATAAATTAAACGGTCAATAGCTTGTCAGGAGGTATTGTTAGAACTTCTAGACATAGAGAACTACGGGAAAAGGAACATCAGTCATGAGCCAAATAAAGAGAAAAAGTGGAGGGCACAGAGTAAAGGTAATAAGCCACATAAAAACGTAGATTAAAAGATATAGTTAATTAAAGTTATAAGAAGTAGATAGGAACAAGTCTAAGCTAGGGTCAAGCTTTCCAATTAGTAATTAATAATAAGTCTTAAGAGTTTTTTGTTTTGTTTTCTTTTGTTTTGGTGAGCTGTGTGCCCAAAGAAAAATTTGTTTACACACAGCATTAAAATTCAGCTCTAATTAAAAGGAAACATAACTAGATGTGCCAAATCTCTTTAAGAAGGACCAGATATAATGAGGAATGGAGCCCTGTTCTCCAGTACCCCCAGAGTGGGGAATGCCTTGTTAATAAATAACACGGTGCAGACAGGTAAGAAACATATTGGTTAATGTTTTATAAAAATTGCCATGGCTGGTTTTCAACAAGCAGTTCTAAATCTTATTACAGTGATGAGTTTATCTTTAGTCTGTTTATGGAAAGAACAATTATAGAAAGGAAAGGATTTCCTGTAATGATAAATATTTCCCTTTAATAGTCTCGGAAGCTAGCAATATATAATCATAAGCACACTACACGTATTTATCTATATATGCAGTGTGTTCATTATTACAAATTTATGATTATTTGGATATGATTCACTGACTTAGATGTTCCTAACAGTATTTTAATTCAGGAGAAGAGACGCTGTGAGTCGTATTGGAATTAGAAAGACATTCCAAAGCTTTCTTTGTTGTAAACGCATTTTACAAGAAGAGTAAATACAGGACTCTAGTAGATTAATTTTAAAGCATGATGCAGTCTCTAAATTTCCTATGACAGTTCTGTAAAAGAATCTGTAAGTACAATGAGAAAATACTGATAATGTTCTGTGGGTCTAACTGAAGTGATAAAGTGGCAAATATGGTACCTTTGGTGTGCCCTGCCAAGGTGAACTCTAAGAGGTCAGAGTGTGCAACAGCTCTGATGCAAGAGGTTGTCTAACCCTAACCTAACTCCAGGGTTTGAAGAAAAACACCCTGGGAGTGAGGGCATGAGAGAGATAGAAATGGACAGATACCAGGTGACAGAGGGAAGGAGAGAGAGAGAGAGAGAGAGAGAGAGAGAGAGAGAGAGAGAGAGAGAGAGAGAGAGAGAGAGAGAGAGAGTTGATCAGGGGGGGATCAAGCCTTTAAGGGGCACATGTAACTATAAAACTTAAATACTTAAGGGCACCTAGCTGGTAAGGATGTAAACAGAGAACCCCCCCTCCACCCCAGTGAAAGGCAAACCTGTCAGGCGCCAAACCCACAACACTCACTAATTGGTCTAAATGGATTATAATGTTTTTAAAGGACATCAAGTTTGAAAGGGCTTTGATGGAGATTCAGTTAGTGTTGGGACATGGAAGTAGCAGGTAAATATGATCATATTTCAATGTATACATGTGTAACATTCTCAAGAAACAAGAAAATTAAAGTTAAAGAATATTTTCTACTAGTTCATTTGTTTTAAATGTAGCATCTCTCTTTGAAGTAGCTTATTTTCTCTTTCATTTTTAAAGTTAGCATTCAAAGTAATGAGTTCCTTTATAACAATCTCAAACACATATGTCTACATACTTTTTTCAGTTTTTTCCCCACTAACCATTTCCATTCCTCTTGCTCCTTCATTCCGGCCCCCACTCTTTAATCCTAAATAACAACTTCTCTTTTATTCTTTCATGCCATCTGTATGCTGCCCTCTCTTACCTTAAGAGTTCCCCTCGCCGGGCAGTGGTGGCGCACACCTTTAATCCCAGCACTTGGGAGGCAGAGGCAGGCGGATCTCTGTGAGTTCGAGGCCAGCCTGGTCTACAAAGGGAGTTCCAGGACAGGCTCCAAAAGCTACAGAGAAACCCTGTCTCGAAAAACCAAAAAAAAAAAAAAAAAAAAAAAAAAGAGTTCCCCTCAAGCTAAAATCATTAGACCAAATTTATCAGCATTAACCTACTTTTCAAAAATAAATTCCATGTTTATGGAATGAATTTTTGTTATTGATATCCTTAAATATTTCAACTAGAAAGCAGGGCAGACAAAATTTTAAGAACAATAATTCAAAAGATGTTTCCCTGGCTTAATTTCTCACTACAATGAGATTGATTTTCATTCGAGGCTTTGTCAAGTGACTTTAACTACAGCCACCATCTCTGTAAATGTACTGAGCCCTTATTTAATTGCTCTCCTGTATGTCAACTATAGAAAATAAATGCTTTACTAAATGTATAAATTGTGTAAAAAGTAAAGGAAAATTCTTTTCTTTGCTTTATGTTTTAGAAAAAATGGCCAAAACCCACTCTAAAATGGGTAATAATAAACTAAATTTAAGGAGATTATATAATTAAGCTGGGATGAATACAGTTAAAACTTTGAGTTACCCTGGTTCTTGCTAAATGGCATGGGAGAGAATGCTTACAGGATGTCACATGAACAAGCTATAAAGTATAAGATGCATTTAAAACCATTTGAATGAAAATTGTTTGGTGTAATCCAGCTGGCAAGTGCAAATTTGGACTAAACTGCTTACATATGTATGACAATCTGCCAGTTTCCTGAGGGGGCACTCCTTTTGGGACGTTAGTGCCACTGCAGTTGGTACAACATATTCTAACAGGGTGTAATTGAAGTCACTACCCCTTATCTAAGAAAAAAATTTCCATATCAGAAGACCGTAAGTCAATGTAGGAATGGACCAAAGTAGAATTCATTAAAAGGAACCAAAGAATTAGAAAATACCCTCTATGGGGTATTAAATGAGCAACTACAACATTAGTAATAATTATAGTTTCAATTCTGTCAGTTTAACTCAGTAAGATCTTAACTTAGGCCTGTGTAAATGACTCTTATTTCTGCCATGGACCATTTTTTCCCAGTCTCTTAGGTGCTGATTCTGCACCATGAGCTTCTTTTAGGTACTAAAGTGCCTTCTTTTTATATTTATTTACTTATTTGCTTGCCATTCTTTCTTTTACATCCTGATGTCTAGAGTTATTTACATCTAAAGAATTTATATTCCTTCAGAGTATTTGACACGACTTATGCTAGAGAGGTACATATATGAGATCAATATAACCACAAAAGCATTGAATAAAGAAGGGTGAAAAGGAAAATTCTAATGCTTTGTTCTAGAAAGCCACTGTAAGTGGGATGTCAGGCAGCTGCAATCTTCAGTGGAGGCAATGCAGAGTGAAGGGCTGTCTATTCAGTCAGTCTTCTCATGCAGAGGGTGTCTAGTGGGTCTTCTCTAGCAGAGACCCACCTGTGGGCTCTTTTCAAGCAGAGTTGTCTAGCGTTCTTTCAACGTTACAACATTCAGGATATTTTGGAGTTCTGAAAGTTAGCAATAGGCTACAAATCTAGAGATCTACTGTCTTTTTTTAGTCCTTGTCTTATCACCCTGAAACGCAGATCAACTCCACTCAACCATAGTATTCCTTGCTTCGTTCTTAGATGTCTGGAGTCTGCCCTAACTAGTAGCTAAGGGACCTTTCTCTTGGACTTTCAGGCTCTCCTCTGTGACCCAGCAACACCCAAGCTTTCTACAGCCATTACTGTGAGCGGTGTTGTGAGAAAACAGCCATAGCCACTACTCCATGGCCTCGTCTTAGGAACAATTTCAAACTTCTCTTTCCTCCTGCTCCCCAGACAGAGCAAAACAATGCTACTGGGAACTTGGCGGACACAGCTCACACTCAGCCTACTATTGACCTGTTTTCAGTTATTAAACCCCTTTGCTGCTTCTTGTACCTTTCCCTACTATGTTTGGTTTGCACAGACTTGAGAGGGCTTTAAGAGTGCCAAGAGTTAGTGCATCCACACAATCACCACTTAGCGCCTTGAGTGCTGCCAGAAGTAGTCCCTTGGTTTGATAGATACTCTGCAATCTTTTATAGTTTTTTTAGCTGGCACGAATGATCTTAAATTGTAGCTTTCTGATGGAGGCTTTGGATTTCCAAGGACAGACAAAGATTTTATCTTCATGAGGCCACCAAGTGCACTGTCTTTTATATTTTTAAAAACATGTATTGGCTTACTTTTTAAATATCTTACTTTTTCAAAAATGTATCAATATATTTTTGCAAACTTGAAATACATTATTCTGAAATTTGTGGTGTAGGATCTTTCAAAATTATAATATGGAAGGACAATTTTAAGCCCAGATTGGCAACTCTGGCTCTCAAAGTCGATATGCTTTTCTTACTAAAATGGCTTTTTCATACATACTCTGGGATTTTATTAGGAAAAAGTTTTAGCTATAATTTTACTGTGGTTAACTGCTGGGAAAATCTATCTCAGAGGGAAACATTTATGCAGTGTATTTATTTCTTGCAAAACTATGTCACAGAGCAAAATGATTCATACGAACCATCTCAAATCTAAATTGGGAATATTCAGAAAACCAGTTCTTTCTCTCAAAGCACAAGAAGGAAGTCCAAATATAAAGTTTGTGATTGGGCTTTCAACTTCTGGGTTCACAAGAGAAAGGAAATTAAAGCTGGCAATTTAACCCAAAGAGTGACAGCGAGGGAAGAGATGAGCTGTAGAATAACTGCTTGCCATGTGTCTCACATGTCAACTGCAGAGGCCGGGACTTACTGTATTTCCTTGAATGGGAAGGGAGGAAAGACTTGTGACCCTCAGTCACTATGAAGAAACACAAGAGTGTTTTCATTTGACAATTGATGACAGGATCGAGGTTGAACTGCTTTTTAATAATTGTCTAAACAAGATAGAGTGGACACCTTTTTCCCAGCGGATAAATGTACTGGTTACCACACCTGATGACCTGATTTCCAGGTCCTAGATTTTAGAAAGACAGAATCGACTCCACAAAGCTGTCTTCTGACCCTCTTGAGAGCCATGTGACACAAACATTTAAACAATCGAAAAATATCTATGTAATGAAAGAGAAAAAAACCACCCTGACTGAGCTCTGTTAATTATTTCTTTCTAACCTGTCATGTAAGGAAACATGCAAATATTAAAGTCAAGAAAGGATTTTTAAAAAATATTTTCTTCTAGGTCTCATATTGATATGAAATGCAATTCTGAGAAAATAACCATTTTAGAATGTATAAAATTTAGGTTCTTTCTGTAAATGACCTTCCTTCAAATATGGCAAAGTAGCAGCTGTTAAACTTTACAATAAAATGTCTGTTTTAACATAAAAAATAAGAAATACTATAACAATACATTGTCAGACCTGTTTGACAGTTTATATGAGAAATTAATTTTCATCATAAATTTATATATATAAAGACTATGAGTTGAGAATAAATTAAAGTTATCAAACTGTTTATTAAAATGTGTATCAACCATGTGTTGCTTAAATGTTATTTATAGAAGGGAGAATGAAAGGCCTTGAATGAAACATTTAGTGATATGAAATTTCAATAGTGATATGAAATTAAATGTTAGAGAAAAGGCACAAAAATACAATATTCACAAAGACATTGAACCCAAAACACTTAACAGAATTTATATATAATTGTCCCCATTGAAAGGTGTGCTGTTATATTACAGCATGAAAATCTTAAAAAAATTCACCCAGCATCTCCATTTTAAAATGCCTGCATTACTACATAAGCAACATGAATTTTAGCTTTTTTTTTTCGTTTCTTTGTTCCCACAGTCCTCTTGATGGAAACATTTTATATCCCATCAGCCTTTCATTCTTCCTGACTTTACCACTGTTTTCTCAGGAACCCATCAGGAAATAAGATACCTGACTAAATAAAGCTCATTCATTTTTCTCAGACATAATACACATTATACAATTCAAACAATGAATAACCAGTTTTAAGAACTGAGTGAAAGATGACATTTTCTCTAATACCTCATACACACCAAAGCTCGAGTCTTCAAAGTAACAGTTAGACTTGACTGATCCTTAACTGATCCTTGGAGTTGCAGTTTCTGACACTATCAAAACTAAAGCTCTATCTACAAATGTCCCCCTTCACATTCCCTTCTGCAGCGGAACCAGTCTAGGATTCTCATTCCCAGTACTCCCTCACGGATGTGGCCTCTAGAAGATCAACAGGCAATATCATTACATCAGAACTGTGTGTGTGTGTGTGTGTGTGTGTTTAATCCAGTAGAACTGTCCACACTTCTCTCCTAAAGACTAATGTGTATATTACCACACCATATCATATCATCAAGTTCTAAGGCAAATTTGAAATTAGTAGCACATGCGATGGTAAAGAATTATTTTTATTGTTTTTATTAAACTATACATTTTTCTCTACTTCCCTCCCTTCCTCTCCTCTCCCCTTCTACACTTTCCCATGATCCCCATGCTCTCAATTTACTAGGGAGAGCTTGTCTTTTTCTACTTCTCATGTAAATTCGATCCATGTATGTCTCTCTTAGGGTCCTCATTCTTGTCTAGGTTATCTAGAAATGTGACTTGTAGGCTGGTTTTTCTTTGTTTTATGTAGAAAAGGAACAAGATATGTCTTTAAAAGATATCTTTGCAACTTATCTCCAAAAATTTCTTTTCAAACTATCCGAAGGACCAAGAGTTCAATCTAACTTCTTGAGTAGAAAAGACCATAAAAGGAGAACGATAAGCCCAGTATTCATCACAAAGTGTTAGACATGTAAGAAACTTTGTCTGGAGTAGACCAGCCACCTGCTGGTTACCCTGAGTGACATGTGATACGGAAGGGGAAGCCTTCTGAGTTTCGCTGAAGTTCCCATGTGAAGAATGAGGTATGACAAGATGGCTGTTGGTCAAAGGTATGTGTTTCATGGGTATATTTTTCTTAGCTAAATACCACGTATCATATTTGGCCAAAACAAATATGACTATATTATTTGGTTTAATGTCCTATAAAATAGGAACTGTCTATGCAGTTCCAATGTTGACACTTGTCTACCTTATACATGCCTCCTGGTCCAATCCCCAGAATACATACACACACACACACACACACACACACACACACACACACACACTATGGAGTGTTTCATGCTGCAAAAATGAGAAATTTAGTAGATTCTTTTCTTTAATTCATTTATTATATGTGTCTTTTGCATCATGTATCTCGATCCCATTCATTTCCTCTTCCCTTGGTGTCTGCCCTCCACCCCTGCACACCCTCAAATAAAACAAAATTTAAGAGGAAATAAATTAAAAATGGAAACACTTTAAAATCTCATCATGGTGGCTGCAGTGTGACACCATGAGTCACACCTTGAACCCTCTGTCTATATAGCTTTCCTTACAAGTGGGCATTGCAAAGAATCATTGGTCTGGTTCAAGGCCTCTGGTTTCTACTACCCTATGAATGCTGGGTCCTCCCTGGGGCTCCTCCTGAATCCTGTTGTTTCCTTGTGTTGTAGAGATTCTGAAGCTTTGGATCTGCAGGTCAGGTCCCCTCCCTTCACGTGCTCAAGCAGATCATAGATGGGGTGAATGATGGGTGTGAGTCAGGGTGGCCCGGAAATAAAATTGCAGTCTGTTTATAAGCAAGTCTGCATGAAGAAGAAAAACTAGATTGTCTGTTAGTGTGATTAATATAAACACTGTTGACAGGGTCTGGGGAACATGAGAGCAGAAGGGAAATGGAATCATGCACTACAGAGATGGTATCTTGAAAAACTACCCTGAGACTAAGGACCTCCAAGGCCATTAAAACCACTACCATGGGACTAAGGACCTTCAATGACATTTGAAGCTATGATGTTGCAAGTGCATGTGCATTTCAGCCTGGTGTTTGTGACGGGAGCAATATCCAGGATAATATAAAATCAGGTCATATATCTTGAAGCAAAATGTAAAGGGATTTACAAAATAAAATTAATTCAATTTTTCCTGCCCATAATACACTTTAAAAGGAATATATCCAGAAAAGAATTTATTTAGCAATCCACAAAACAATCAAGATGGCCTGTGAGAGACTGAAGTGGCTCAGTCCATCTGCTGATGATATTTATTGCTTTTTGGCACTTTCTACATATTTACCGAGACTATGCGAAAAGAAAGCAATGCTTCTTATTTCTAGAACAAAACAGATGGTGCTCCAGCAGGTAATAATTTAATTAAGTGGCTCCTAAAGATTGAAAAAAATGCTCCAAAGAAAAGAAAATATTTTTAGGATTTTTTTTAATAGAAAGGAAAAACAAATCAAGTTTGACCTTTAAGACAGTAAAATTAAGGTTTAGTAATGTCCTCTTCTTAGCAAAATTTTCTCCCTATTTTTTTCCAAACTGGAGGCAAATTATTGTAGGTATCGTTATTAGCCAAGTGTTTGTTACCTATAGTATATAATTTCCAACCAAGGAAATTGATAAAGTTGAATTCAAATATGTTCATAAATCAACTAATTTTATGAAAGTCAATTTGGGTTACAATGTAATTCTGAAAGACAACAGAATAAAAACAAAGAACTTGAATATGGAACATAGTTTTAAAATCTGTATCCTATTGTAATTAAATCCATGAAACCATTTTAAAGCTACCATAACACATGAATTAAAACTTTCAGTAATGATAAAAAATAATATTTTTTCAACTTAAGACAGTAACTATTGTATACTTGTAAAGATTATGAATCATTATATTGCCACTCACTGACTCTGACTTTAAGTGAATAAATTGATCTTTCTATACTCTTTTTCCAACTCATACAAATGAACTCAAGCACAGTAAATGATTATAGCTACTGGGACATAATGAGACTTTCTTGTATCAGTTTCGATCACTAAACATAAACCTTAAGATATAGAAAATATTCCACAAATGTTTCCTAGTCATCACAGCCCCTTAATATTTAGCAATGCTACATATAGCATTATAGCTATTAAAATTCAAACAAAAATGCCAAGGAGCTAGTATTAAAAATTTTATTCGAGGTCAATGAGTTTATCTAAGCAAAAGAACTCTTGGCTACCAGGTCAAAGGACTTGGGGTCAATTAAAAGCAGTGCAAAATAAAAGTCAGTATGTAGTTCCCATTAGATCCATTCTTCCATTAAATAATAAAAATAAATAAATAAATAAAAATGTATGTGGGCTTAAGAAAAAAATGGGTATAGGCAGTTACAGAAAAAAAATAGTTTTTAAAAATAAAACAGTCTTTAAAGAGACAGTAAAAATAATATAAAACAAACCACATAAAATACAAAAAAAGTCAGTGTGCAGGTGTTTGTGTGAGTATGCGCATGTCACATGAATAGACATAGAAAGGCGTTCATGTGAGTGTGTGCATATCACATGAACAGGCATAGAAGTGTGTCCATGTGAGTATGTGCATGTCATATGCACAGGCATAGAAACTCTGCTCTCCATGCACTGAAACCTAGAGCTTAACTAAAAGCGAAACTATGAGGTCTAAACCAAAACTTTAGGAATGGTCAGATCAAAAAATTCCAATAATTTTAATACTATTTTTTTTAAAAAAATTTTATTTATTTATTTATTATGTATACAATATTCTGTCTGTGTGTGTGCCTGCAGGCCAGCAGAGGACACCAAACCCCATTACAGATAGTTGTGAACCATCATGTGGTTGCTGGGAATTGAACTCAGGACCTTTGGAAGAGCAGGCAATGCTCTTAACCTCTGAGCCATCTCTCCAGCCCTTAATACTATTATTGAAAGAGAATTAGATCACATAGTTCTCTCTCTTTCCACCTCTCAAGTCATTATCCCTCAAACTCTTTCCAGGGCCTCTATTTCTTTGATTGTGTTTATTACACTCACACATACAAATGTGTGTGTCTTTGTGTACTACATGTATATGTAAAGAAAACCTATGAACGTGCTGAGTCCAATTTTGTTGCTTTTGTATGTATGATTTCAGGTCACTACTTACTTAGGGCAACAAATGGGGAGGGGTTTCCTCTGGAGTTTATTCTCCTTCTCCCTGCAGTCAATAGTTGTCTCAAGTTCTTTACCTGTGGGTGCAATGCAGCAAAACTTTCCTTCCATGTTAATATGACCACAGATGTTGCCATTGTTTTGATCCTGTTTATCAAGACAGTTCTAGAAGAGACTGTTCCACTAAAAACATCCTGGTGTTCTGGCTCTTGCAGTTTTCCTACTATGCTCTACCACAATGCGTCCTGAGCCATAGCTACTTGCATTGGGGTGTACATGCTTCTGTTGGAGTTGTGTTCCTCATGACCTGATATCCCTGCATTGTGTCCAGCTGTGCTTTCTACCATAGTCATTACTGCTGCAAACAGAAGCTACTGAGATGAGGATGGAATGAGCATAAAGTTTAGAAAGTAGTAAAAGTTTATGCCTGTCTATCAAAATGATGGTGATGCACTTACAAGTACTGGGTATAATTAGGGGTAAATATAAAATAATACGTTTTCTTGAGGCTTTGTTCTATGGTTCATTCTCCTGTATTGACCTTCCATCCTTCTTCCCAGCAGGAATCCCCTCTCCATTATTTCATTTCCTATTTCACATCACCTGAGTCTTATAATTCTTTCTCAAGTTTTCCACCCAAAGCCCTCACAGGCCCGTCACCACGTTGGTCCCATTATGCCTTCCTTGTTTCTCTAGTTACTCCATTTTGTGTACTCACATTGGAAAGTTTAGAGTTAGAATGCTAAGAGAAAACACAAAGCATTCGTCCTTCTGGGTCTGTGTTACCTCACTTAAGATAATCTTTTAGGTTCACCCATATATCTGAAAATCTCCTTTTTATTTATATAGGAATAGCATTCCACTGTACTGTACCAAATTTTCACTATTCATTCATCGGTTGAAGGCCATTTATATTGTTTCTATTTCCTGGCTATGATGGACAGGGAAGCTAAGAACATTGCTGAGAAAGTATGATATTGATTCCTATCAGTATATGCATAAGAGTGATAGAGATGGTTCATATTGTACATTTATTTCTGTTTGTGAGGACTCTCCTTACTGATTTCCAGAGTGACTGAACTGATCTGCATTTCCATCATTAGTGAATGAGAGGTTCTTTTTCTCCACAACCTCACCAGCATGTGTTGCCAGTTTTTGTTGTTGTTGTTTTATTTTACTTATTTATTTAGCTAACTATTTATTTATTTATGTTGATTTGGGCCATTTTGAGTTGGGTATAATAGGTGCATTAAAATCTCAGACTTTCATTGCCATGACTGCTAATGATGATGAACATGTTCTGAGGTATTTTTTAGCCTCTTGTATTTCTTCCCTTGAGAGCTATATGTTGAGATACCTAGCCCATTCTTTTAAATCATGCTTCCTTGACTCTTCCTTATTAGTTTCTTTGTATATTCTATATACTAATTCTCTGTCACATGTATAGCTGGAAAATTTCTCTCCCATTTTGTGGGTCCTTGTCACTTTGTACTTGTACTTTGACTAGTGCCAGATAGCTATATTTATATTTTGAATTTTATATTTTACTTCATTGGTCTATACGTTTGATTTGGGCCAGCACCATACATTTTTATTACTATAAAATTACTATATCTTGAAATCTGGAATTGCAGTACTTCCAATATTCTTCTTTTTAAATACAGATTGCTCTGATTTGCCTGGGTCTTTTCTGGTTACATGTGAATTTTAGAATTTTTTTTTTTAAGATTTATTTATTATGTATACAACATTCTGCCTCAATGTACGCCCACACGCCAGAAGAGGGCGCCAGAGCTCAGTACAGATGGTTGTGAGCCACCATGTGGTTGCTGGGAATTGAACTCAGGACCTCTGTAAGAACAGCCAGTGCTCTTAACCTCTGAGCCATCTCTCCAGACCCCTAGAATTTTTTTGTATTTGTTAAGGATGTTGTGGTATTTCGGATGGGATTGCACTGAATCTGCAAATTGCTTTTTGTAGGATGATCATTTTCACAATATTAATTCTCTGATCTGTGAACACAGGACACCTTTCAATTTTTAGTGACTTTTTAAAGTATAGTTCTTCAGAAATTTGAATTTTTCATTGTAGAGGGCTTTCACCTTCAAAGGATGTTTTCAATGAGAACAAAAACTGACTTGACAAAAGATGCTTGCAAAAAGTAATTTAAAAATGTTACGAAGATGTGTTCAAGTAGGAAGTTGAGAATAGGTGTCTAAAGAAATCAGCATAGGGATCTTCCATGGTGGGCAAGGGACATGCAAAGTTTCAACAGAAATAGTTTGGATCACAGGAACAAGAAGATGAATACCTCTGTACAAAGTAATCATTACAGTTTCTTCCAGAACAAGGCATCTCTGAGTTCATACAGTGATGATACAGGGCAAGAATGAGCTGGTATGAAGGACAGTATTATAGTGAGAGAGGATAGTCATAAAATCCAGCATGATCATCACTATTTACCACATCTGATTTATCTAATACAAATAGAAATTGTAAATTCCTAAGCCAAATGTATCAGAATATATTCTAGGAAAAATTAAAAATTAAATAAATGTATAATTACTTATAATTATATACTTCATTTGTATTTATATTTCATGATACAGACATACTTTTATGTAAAAATGACTACATGACTTCATTAACTTTATTATATTTAATTTTCAAAAGTAATTTATGTGAAATTTTGTTTAATTTTATTTATGTGTATGTGGATTTGCCTGCTTTTATATATGTGCCCTGCATTAGTTCACATGCAAAAATAGACTGGAATAAAGTAATGGATGTCCTTGAAAATGAAATTAAAAATGGTTTGAGTTGCTTGATGTGAGTTCTGGGACTAGGTTCTGGTCTTCTGCCATAGCAGCAAGCATTCTTTTCCAGCCAAGGTATTTAAATTTATGTTCAATATATACACCTTGGTTCATTCATTTCTTCATCAATATTTACATTTATTATAGGATGAATAATAAAAATAGCTAGCTTGATAGCGCATGAGATTCTTAATCTCAGGTTTGTGGGTTTGAGCCCCACATTGAGTGCCACTTGTAGATAAAGTTTCTGTCACAACCAGTTTCATAGCCATTCAGTCCCAAAGAAACACACAGAAGCTTATATTAATTATAAACTGATGGGGAATCTCAATAGGTAATTTAGTGTGAACTTATTCATACTAATAATATCAATAGTGAGAAATAAAGAAAATACTTGTGAACTATTATTTATGGACAATTTACAATAGTATAGTGTCTTGTTGATTGATACAAGTTCAAATTATATTTGTTATTTCTATTTAGAATATTTGTACAACTATGCAAAGTTATTTTGTCAGATTGTATACATGCATTTTTCTACTTCTGTTTAAGACATTTTTATATTGATATAATTTTTAGGATATATTTATCATATAGCATTATACAGTTCTACCTCTGATCAAGAAACTTATACATTGTTTACATTTGAGGTCATTGTCTTCCTTTACTGCACATTTGTTTAAAGATGTTTAATATTCTGATATAAAGTCTATTTATACAGGTTCTTACAGGTTATAGTATTATACAGGTCATAATATTATAGGTCAATAGAGACTCATATTTGTTATACATATAGTCAAATTAATTAGGTTCTTTAGATACATAAAGATTATATTCTACAATAAAAAGATTATATTCTACATAGATAAGTAATTTTCAAACATGTCAAGGATCTGTAAAACATGACATCTAAATAACTTAGTGTTCTGCTGATGTAGGACATAATTGCTCCTGATAGAAATGATCTGTTCCTGAGAGAATGTTAAACATCAAAAACATTTCACTTGGAGTTTGCTTTCTTCTTGGAACAATTGGCCTTTGAGCAAGGAACAGCCCATGCTTCGACCACTAAAAAGTACATGATGTCTGGACTGGATAAGCAGGACATAAGGAAAAGGACTATCAAACCTTCCTAAGACAGAGTAAGAAGATTCTAAACATTTTCCTGCCTCTAAAAATGATCTGTCAGTTATGCTAAGCCTTAGCCAAATTTGGTTGCTTCAACATTGCAAATGAGACTTTGGGTAATTGCTCATGTTACCAGTTGTCTCTGTCGTATACTGTACAATATGGAGGCTGCTTGATTGCACCTCCTACCTACTCAAGTAGTATTAATTCCCTGCAATGAGGTTAAAGATTAGATATCCATAGTTACCTTCCTCTTATGATTGAGTGAAACCATTTTCAATTCAAGACTTAGACTCTTTAGGATAAAATGTTTATTAAAGCTTTTAACATATATTCCATGCTTAATATTGCTTATGTTGGTTGTAATCCTAAATTTATACTTGATGTCTGTTCTTAGTGAATACAGTTTTGCATTATGTTTGGAACTCTCTTGTTTAGACAAAAGGGGGCAGTGTTAGGAAATCTCTATGAGCCAATAATCTTTAAGAGGTTGGACCAGGTTAAGGCGTGTCCTTTTGGATACCTGAAGAAAACCTCTTTCCTGCCCAGGGTTCAATCTCTCTGTGGTTCCCACTTTACCCAGCTGAGGTTGGACTTCTCATTCCTGTTTTGTGAGTTTGCCCCATATGATAAAGAAAATATAATAAAATAAAAATATATATCTTGGAGTTAGCCCAGGATTGTTTGACCTACATCCATCAACAATAAACTGTTTGGCCTCTTAGCTCAGGTTTATTATTAGCTAGCTCTTACAACTTAAATTAACATATTATTTTTGTCTATGTTTAGCCACATGGTTGGATTCCCTTTAGCAGTAAGGTATTCTCCTCTTGCTTCCTCTGTGTCTGGCTGATGACTTTTCTCTGACTTTCATCTTCCCGTAATTCTCCTAGTCTGGTCACCCCGCCTATACTTCTTGCCTGGGGACTGACCAATCAGTATTTTATTAAACAAATATGAGTGACAAATTTTTACAGTGTACAAGAGCATTATCCCACAGCAATTTGTGACACATGTACACACTTTGGTTCAGTTTCTTCAGCTCTACATACACATATACAGCATGTATATTGACCTTTCTCATTAGACTGAGAGATAAGATGCTGGCAAATCATTATTATGCTTGTACCTCCAACCAAAATTTTACAGATTAATTTTTTGCTTTGCCTCCTGTGGATACCATTACTGGTGGCTGACATCCAAGGCATAAGAACAAACAGTATAAAGAATCAAATGAGTAAGAAAATGTTTCAAAGATTAGCAGTTGTCCTCCACATTCAACAATGTAGACAACACCTCCAAAGATATCTCTTTAAAACCAAAAATTAAATTTCATAGTCTTTCTGGAATACCCCATAACATGGATGAAAGGGTATCTCTCCGGTGGAGTACAGAGTTCCTTGAGTATATGCACAAAAATGATATAGCTAGACAATGTGATTGATCTGCTTCTAGCTTTGCTGAAATGACTGCATCTCATTGTTGTTCTATTTACATTATCCAGGAAATAGGAGCAGCCTAGTTTTACATCTACTGATAAGTGGATAATAAAAATATAGTAAATTTATGTAACTAAATATTATTTGGCTTTTAAAAATGAAATTATGAAAATCATAAGGAAATTGATGAATCTAAAATCATTTGAAATTAGGTAATGCATGCCCTGAAAGATAAGTATCCCATGTTTTCTCTAATTTGTGAATCTTCAGGGATGAGTGTTCATTTGGAATACTCATAGAGATCAAGGAATTACTAAGGGATCACTGGGGCTTTTAAGAGAGTATAATATATACAATGCAGTAGTATAAATGGTTAAAGGGAACTAATTAAATAAGAAGGGTTAAATTAAAGTGGGGGATGGGAGAACAGTCTAGAGGATGAAGTTCAGAAAAGAATAACTATAAGTGGGTATATCATAAAAAAGTCAATGGCAATTTTATTCTGTAGAAACTTACATATATGTACAGTTAAAATGGAGTCATGTGGTATGTTGTGACAATGCCCATAGGACAACAAATAAAATGAACAATGCCAAAAATGAGTTACTCTTTTGAAGTTGCTCATCAGTGAAATCCCACAGACCTCCAAAAATTATAGTCAACCATTACCAATGCTTCTGTTACCATCTGAATCCTGATATTAAGACCTTAAAACTACTTGAGTCAAAAAATATGGAAAAATTAAATTGATATAGAACCTAGAAGCTTCATCCCAACTGACTTACTGAGGAGATATGCCTGACACCAGAGGAAAAAAATAATTATCAATTTTTCTCACTGTGAATCCTGAGGTGCAATAGCAGCATGGATGTTGTGGAAATATCCTTCCACTTTCTGATTGAATTTAAGTATTGCTACAAAAAGATGAAACCCAAGCCTGGTTGGTGAAAGATAACTGGTAAGAAGAGTCATGGGTCCTAGTGAGTCCTATTATTTTGCTAAATGTACATAGACTAAACTAACCCCCAATGACCTATGACAATAAGCATGTATCCCTCAACCATTATCAGAGAATCTTCTATTTACAGACTTTTACCTAGTCAAGGCATAGAGAGTAAGAGAATATATAAATTTCTTAAGGTTTTTTTTAAGTTCTTATGACAGAAATTAAAATGAATGTAATGCATAGTCAATATTTAATAGGCTCTGAATCAAGTTAAGGGGGTTAGGAAATAGAAGGCCACCAAGGAGCAGAGCTCCACTTTGATTTGATCTTTCTACCCACAAAATAACAATCACCAAATTATCCCAGTATATAAAAGAACTTAAATTTTCTCATATCCTATAACAAATATATTTGATATTATGATGCCTTCCTTGGAAATCCCATCTTAGCAGTCAGTTACAGTCAGTTACAATTCTTCCTGGGATAAGATTTATTAGGAAAATAAGCAAATGTTGGTAGCAGTGTGACAATAGCTACTTCATGAACACATTTACTTTAGTTCTCTTGTTGACAAAATAGACAGTAATCATTTACAGGACTGAGCTTAGAGTTAAGAGCAATTTTAAAGCCTGAAAAATTACGTTGATATCTTAATTTGCAGTACTGACCTGAAGGTAAAAATTGGGGCATATAAACTATAATATTCTCAGAACAATCTCTAAATATTTAATGTAAAAGAAAACTACATGTCTTTAGAATAGTAAGGATTCATATATTCCCTGAACAACATTTTAGAATTCTATTCTTTTTCTTTTCAAATTTTTAATAATTCTTTGAAAATTTTGTATAGTGTGTTTTTATTATATTACTGTTTTTCCCCAGATTCCCAAGTGTACCCCTGAAGAGTAATGTGTGAAAGTGTGTGTTTATGCGTGTACTTTTCCTTTTTCCTTTTCTCTGTAGACTTCCCGACATCAGGGATTCTTCCTGTAGAATTTTGGAAAGGCTTGTATAGTTCTTTTACTTTACCTTCTTAGATTGACATACAAGAAACTATATTCCACAGCTGGTATCACAGACCCCAAACTCAAAACCATTTTTAGTTAACATAAATTTGTTGAGTTCTACATCAGGTTTCCTATTTGGATTCCAGATATTTGTTATAGATGTTTGTGAATATAGAAGGCAAATAGATGGGGGGATAGATACAGTTGGGGTTAACCAAGACAGAGTACATATTAAAAATGCCATAAGGAGATGTGCTATGTGCAAACTAATAGAAAAATGAAATAATACACTAAGGCCTGTTTTATATTTCAATGTTTCTATCTTGCACAACTTTATTGCAAAACGCACAAGCAACAAAAGGAAACAATGAATAAATTAGACTTCATCAAGAACACATTTGCTCCAAAGAATACCATCAAGAAAATGAAAAGGCAACTGCAAAATTGGAGGAAATGCTTTCAAATCGCGTATCCAGTATAGGACTTGCATTGAGAATATATAAAGAACTCTTGCAACTTGAATTTTAAAAAGACAAATGAGCAAATTCAAAAATGGATGAAAGCTCTAAACAGACATTTTTCTAAAGAAGATTTAAAGATATTATGCATCTGGCAAGATGCTGCCATTAGTCTTTAGAGAGAGAGTTCTAGACAGAAAGGAAAGAACTTGTGATACTCACTATGACAGCATAGTAAAAAAGAAAAAAAAGGCAGAAAATAAGTTTGAGTAAGAATGTAAAGAAGTTAGAATTCACAAACTGAAAACAAAAATATATAAAGCTGGGCAGCTGCTTCAAAATAATCTGATAGTTTTTCATAAAATGTATGCAATCCAACCATTCCATTTCTGGATGGATACCCAAGAGGAATAAAAGCATATATGTACAGTAATATTTTAATTCAAATATTTGAGAGCAGCATTATTCCAGCAGCCAGAAAGTAGAAACAACCAAATGTCCATAATCTGATAAGATGATACATAAAATGTTTCTATCCACACAGTAAGATTCTTCTCAACATCAACAAATACACTAACAATGGGGTGTAAAAACTGTAACAGCCGGGGCACAAAAAGATTGCTTGGAAAAAAACTATCAATTAAACATGACAGGCGTGCCGCATTGAGGACTCTCAATGGCTTTGATTTTCTGCACAAGACCAAACCAGGCAACATCCCAGCACAGATGGACCAAGCTCTCACAAGGACCACGCTTGAGGTCTACAGACAACATCCCATCGGAGATAGACAAAGAGCTCACAAGGCCCACGCATGAAGTCTACAGACAACATCCCAGCATGGATAGATAAAGCGCTCACAAGGCCCACACATGACGTCTACAGGCAGTCAGCTGCTACTCAGGGAAGGAAATTCAGTTCTCATCAAGGATGTGACCACTGGTGGAGAATCTCTGATTCAGCAGTCAGCCCTACACTGCACACAGAACAACACCAGTTGAGATGAACATATTTCAGACAAAAGAGAGCAAGACGATACAAATTTGAGAAGAAGGTGGGAACCAGGAGGAACTGGAGAGAGTGGTAAGAGTTAGATTCAACCAAAATGCCCTGTTATGCTGTGTGAAATTCTCCAGGAACTTTTCTGAAGAAGAATGGATACAAAGCTCATCATGGCGAATGATGTAACATTGGATAGAGGGGAAAAATTCATTACAAAAGACCACATGTGGGTATCAGCCCCCTCAGCTACTAGGTAGGGTTGACTGGAGAAGCTCAGGCAAGTCCTTACATCAAATGACATTATTTGCATAAAACCCCACCCTTTAAAGTGGTTCTTTAAGTCACCAAGTCATCTCCAGAGTGTTTGGAAGTCCTACAAAAAGTGTAATTATTACATTGTGTTCTCTAGAGAAAATGTTCCACATTGTCAGTGCACAAAACAGAAAGAAGATGAACCACATATGAACAATGAATGCTGGATAAAGACTATGATCTATAACAGATGCACGGCCTTGGCTGTGGATGCTTCCATATCATTTGATTATCATAGCCTCAGCAATGTTCAAAATACAGTAGATATCTTATCAATATATTTATATATTAACATATTATATAATCATAATATATATTATATAATATGTATAACATATTAATATTATATGTCATATCATCTATTAATATTACATGTTAATACATATTTCTAATGGCCCTGATTTTTTCTTATAATTTTATATGCATGTATGTAGTTCATTTGCAGAGTGTAAAATTGTTAAAAGGATAAGTGCTTCTATTAGTATGCAATCATAATTAGTGGAAATTACCTTTACAAACATTCCCATGTGCTATTGTCCTTATTCTTGATTTTAATAATACCATTTTAAAAGTTAATTCTAATTAAAATCTCAAATTTATTATATTTTATATTTTAAAATGCCCTCATGGCAGTTTGAGAAATATGAATATACTACCTTATTTTCTAGCTTCCTTTAGTTTTTAATGCGTATTTTAGCATGACTTTTGTGAGTGTAAATGTCAACGGATGTCTGTGGACAAATGCAGCATGCTGCAGATGCTCTCCAAAATTATACCATGTATATTATTACTTCCTTTTCTGCTCTGTCTTTTCTTTCAGATGCTTCAGACAAAACTACACCAAAGGTCATTTTAATGTAAGAGCCACATTTTCTGTGCTCTTTTCTATGATCTTATACCTCTGAAACATGAAATGTTATATAAATAGAAAATAAATGTTCTTTTTTAAATTTCTTAAAATACTTCAGAAAATTTAACCTGACTTGTTAGTGTTAAAGACACCACTCAACAGAGCAATCTCAACATCCATTTCACTACAAATACATCTGCAATTTGAAAGCATTTTTTTAAAATTCTGAGCATGGGTTAATGAACCTTCAATTTACCCTCTGTTTAACAACCACTTATGGTCATTAAAAGACAAAATCCTATTAAAATGTAAAGCTATTTAATTATAGCTTTAAAGTTATTACCTATGTTTAGCACCATATTCCAATAATATTGGACTTTACAAAATCCTGTGTGGCATGGACTGCAAAGCCAAATTGTTCTCTGGTACCTGTGGAATTGTATAATGGCCTACATAGCCCTGGCAATACAAATACACATCTGAACAATATCTTAGACAATAAACAATACTTTTAAAGTACTTGAATTTGAGGCACTGATAAATGTTTCATATGTGTCCATGTGAAGTGTGCTAAAGACTATTTTGAGTATTATAGTATTAATTCCTCCCTAGTTATTTCTAAATATTTGGCTGTGCACCAACCTAAAATGAGAAACTCTAGAATAAACACTTAATGTAGTCAAATATCAAAATATACAAATCAAAAAGTCATTTACTTTAAAAGTTCACACTGGAACGTTGAATTGTAAATTAACCTGGATCTGATAGACATTGACTCTCATCATCATGCTGGGTGGACTTGTTACTCAGCCTCTGCACTGCCCACTTTTGTCAGTCAGACTGATTCAGCCAGTATTATTTCCTACATCACATTCCTATGAGAACACTCCTCTAAACTTCAGTATGTCTGTATGACTCAGCACACCTGTGCCAGAGCTATTTTTACGTGGCCATTTTCTAGTACTCTAAAGTAAAATAGGCCTAAGCCTCAAACACAAGTTCTGGCAGAAATAATTCCTACACTTTCTTCTCAGTGCTTCTCATCTTCTTAAATATATATATATATATATATATATATATATATATATATATACAGAGATAGAATATTTGTGCATTTGTTTCTCAAGAAACTTTTATAATATTTTCTATTTTGAGGTGTGTGCACTTTTTCATATTTCATTTCAATATCAGTGAAAAACAGATACTCAGAACCAAGATAAAAGATCCAAATGCCTCATCCCCTCAATATGAAGTGCCTTTAAGAAAACCTTGATTTAATTTGTTTCTATTTTCTTAATCTTTTGTTGCTGTTATATATATATATATATATATATATATATATATATATATACAAGGTTGATATAGAACCAAAGCAAACTTGATGTATTAAGGCCAAGAAGATTTCTTACTATATGTCTAAAATAAAAATAACACTGTGCCTTATTATTTGAAGTGTAACGCACCTTACAGGTTTAGGATACCCTACAATCTTTTCTCAAATTCAGACATTTTTTAAACCTTCACCAGTTACTTTCACTCCTTAAATTTTCATTGGCTTATTTGAAAATTGATGTTTATAATGAACTTAGAGCATAATATTATTGGAAAAGCTTTAAAAATTACAACTGTGGTTGGAATATTTTTGCTGAGCCTTAATGTCTTCCTTGGGGGAGGCCATGAGGAGGCATGATGAACACAGAAGCTGAGAATATGGTGAAAAGGATAGAGTAAACATATATTTAACAACCAGGAGAAACTTACATATCCTCCTAGTACCCAGGCATCCTGATTCTTTGACATCATGTGGTCACCCCTCATTGGCTAGGAACAAACAGGACCTCTGATAATGCCTGTTGTTAGGCCTTAACATACCTTAAAATAATATTCCACAACATTTTCTATTTTTTTGTCTAAACAAAAATTGAAAGGTTTTAGTTTTACCATAAAATTGTACTCAATAAGAACAATTGGCAATAAAGATTATATTCATAATGTAATGAATTCTAGCTCAATTTTGTCTGGCAAATTAAAAGAAAATACTTTATTACCTATCCTATCTTACTGAACTAAAGTTTTATTCCTAATTTATTCTTAATTGTAACTAAGGAAAACCACAGTTATAGCTATCTGGTCTTCAATTCCATCAAAGACCCCATAAGGATAATATTTGAGTAAACAAAAGGTGCACTGCAAACAACTTCCAAAAATTTCTAGCAATGACAGAGTCATCTGACTGCCTGGACAGTCACTGAAAGTCTCTTGCAACATTGTTACATCCGTATTCAGCCTATAAGCCTAGTGTGTCTAGCAGACTTCAAAGTGAAGAAGGAAATTTGAAAAATCGTCCCACCTATATTAGTACCTTGTCAGTCACTTTCCTCTGTGTCCTGCAGAATGTCTGGTAGTCTTTTGTGAAGCAGGAATATTGACATACTGTCCTGCCTTTTCTTGGCAAAGTTGATCAGTCTTTCTATGTGTCCTGCATGTCCAATCTACACAGCTCATTGTCATCAGTCAAAAGCAGAAATAGTTTCTTTGCCCAGTGTCTAATAATGAAAGCAAATCCATAAAGAGTTTCTTCAACGCTCATCATCTTCTCTGAAGTAAATTATGCTACCAGGAGCAGTTGTGTTTCACTGTCATGAAAATCTGTCCTTATACTCACAGGTAAGTATAGTCTCTACCTCTCATTAACGATATCTTTCTTTGTGACGTACAGAGACCACTACAAAAACCAAAGGCAAACAAACTGTAGAGCTGTGGAGCCCTGTTCCAATGGTTGTATCTACAAAACACTCCCACACCTAAAGTTCAGGCAACATTGTGGAAGAGGAGTTGGAAAGACTGAAAGATCAGGAAGTTTGTTGTGAGATTGTGTTTTGTAAAATGTCAGAAGCAATATCTACGAGGTGTCGCTAATATGAACTGAACAAGGATGACACCAACAAGCCTGGCAGAGCAGATTGCTAAAAGCCTATGCAGCCTCAATCTTACACAGATAGCTGTAGGCAACTAAGAAATGCTGAGAACAGAAAGAAAACACAAATTGGCTATCTAATACCAAATGGTCACACTTGAAAGCGCGGATAACACTATACAGGTCAAGCAGGTCATATTTAGGAAAGCATGTGATAACAATTAATGAAGAGAAAAATGGCTATGAACTTGAAGAAGACAAAGAAATGCTGTGAGTAAGGGTTTTGAGGGAAGAAAAGGGGAAAACAAATATTATTAAACTATAATCTTAGAAATAAAACATTCAAAATTTAAAAATAAAATTAGCAATACAGAATGATATGTGATTAAAAGAAAGCAGCCCAATGAAAGGAATTATAAATAAAGTTAAATCAATGCATACTTGCTTTTCATTCTATCAGTCTGTGGTATAGGGTATGTGTTTTATAGGCTCGCTTGCTGAGAAAACATGAGAAAACATGCTTGCCCTCTAACGCACTGTCACTCTAGTAACCTGAGATTTCTTCCTTATTCCCTGCAATATCAGGAGAATGCAGCAAGTACTCAGCACAGACAAGTTAGTGATTGACTCATCTTTGACACAGGCTATAGCGTACTCTTAGTTGTTTTTTGTCCACAATATTCTTCACTAGACTCTAGACCAATGGCTCACCAAATTTCACCCACCCCTAACAGGACAGCTAAGATACTGGAAACTTGCACAAATATACATAAAATGCATTATACTGTTAGCAATAATGCCCTTCTGCTTTTCAAACAAAAATGTGAAAAATGCTATTAAGTTAGCGAATACTTATAACTCATAGTATTTTTTAATCATGCCTTTTCGATTATCCAACATTTAAAGCATCACCACAATATTATGAGTTTATAACAGTGGTTTGTGTCTGAATGAAGTATTAATAATACTCAAAATGTGGAATTCACTGCACTATTACATAATTTTTCTCTGAGGGGTAGTGATTCACTTTAAACACATTAGCCAAACCAAATGTGCTACACTTTAATAATTATAATAGGATTATCAATTTTAAAAAGCCAGCCACTTACTTCATCAATGAACTGAAGCAATTTTCAAAGAGTAAAAAAAGCTTATCAGTTCAAGACACTTGAAGACAAGGCCAGTGCCTATAAAATTAATTTTTAATGATTTCTCCACCATCTGGGAGATTCTCATTATATGCAATAAAAGTCAACCTAATAGTGCTTTAAAATTCCCTTTTTTACTTAACCACAAAAGTCTAATAATTTTATACTCATCGTTTATTAATACAAATTTACATATTTGGATGAAATGATATAGAATGTTTTTGAAAACTTACAGACTTATGCTATTTTTAAAATAATGTTTTGGGAAAGCTCTCCCACTTCAAACAATAAACTCCGATTGGGAATTAGGGAAGTTGGAGAACACAGAGTCATTGGCTGTTCTCCTAAAGGTTGCTCTATTTTGGAGGTCTGATGACTCCAAGAGAGATTTTCATGGCAAATGCTAAGTGCATAATTTTCCAAAGTCACTTTTCAAATTTTAATTGGCTGTTCACAAAGCTAAAATAAAATTAGTTCTATGTTTATAAGCCAAAGATATTAGTCTCCGGGACTATTTTCCTCACCACATCATATTTTCAATTTAAATGTTAGTTTTTCCTCTTGGGGGATGCCGTAGTTAGGGTTTCTGTTGCTATGGTGAAACAACATAACCTTGGAGAAGAAGGGGTTTATCTGACTTGCATATCCTGAACCACACTGTAGGAAGCTAAGGCAAGAATCAACACTGGGCAGAAACCTCAAGACCAGAGCTGATGCAAAGCCATGGAGAGGTACTGTGAACTGCCTTGCCCCTCATGGCGTCCTCAACCTGCTTTCTAATAGATCCCAGGGCCGCCAGCCCAGGGGTAGCACCACCACAATGGATAGGCCCTCCCCTCTCAGTCACTAATTAAGAAAATTAAGTAGGCTTGTCTACTTACAGCCTTCTGAAGGCATTTTCTCAACAATGATTCCGTCCTCTAGAGGACTCTAGTTTGTGTCAAGGCCACATGGAACTTTCCAACACAGGAACTGACTTTCTCAGGCAATCTTTACAAAGTCTTGAGAACACTGAGTGGGATATTTCTTAGTTTGTTCTCAGTTTTAGAGAATACCCCCCACCACCACCACCAAATCTCTTCAAAAATGCATTGAAAGGCAACATGATGCTGGCAAAATCATCTCGTTTCTTACAACTTTCAGAAACACTTTCCTGCCAGGTGCTTTCAGCTTGTGTATAATATTCTCGAGGCTTCGGTAAATAATAAAAACTTACTTTATACTAGTCTTGTACTTCTACAGTTGTTTAATGTTGTGTCTATCTAAAACTTTCAAGTCATTTATTGGCCTGATCAATAAGGAGTACAAGAATGTATTTCATTAATGAAAGAAAGAAAAATACTAGCATGTTTTTATCTGAGTCAATGCAAAAGAGCTGTTGGCAACATCATGTACAAAAACTGAGGATTCAGTTGGAATGGGGGTAGGTTATCAAGGCTTAAAACAAAGAAAACAGTGTGAGGCATGCCTTGACATTTATGAAAATTGACAAGATCCTCACAAAGTTCCCTTTAATTCTTTGATTCTTAGATAAATGACAATACAGCTCTGAAGAGAGTCATTGACACTGCTTTCAAGAAGGCCAGGCAGCATCTAAGTGTGTTCCCTGGAGAGCTCACACCTGCTACAGCCCCGGACTGAGAGCCCTGATTAATATTTCAACAATTAAGAGTAAACTAGAGTGTACTTTCTAGCAGATCGGAGCCTGTTTTCCAAACGAGCCCTGCACTAGCATGAGAGACCGGGCAGAGCAGAGGCCCTTCAGGGTCCTGTGGGTGGGAACAAGGAGCACTGAGTTTCTGTGAATGGGGAGAAGGAGCTCCTTGTTTCCAGCCTGGATCATATTTGACAAGGCCAGCAACGAACTGAATCCAGGTCTCTGTTAGGCCTGGAACTTTTGTCAGTTCTCTTGTAAATCTGTAGTCAAATGTTGTAGACCCTGAGATAGGAAATGCTTTGCTTACTGTCTGCATCATGTCCCTTGCAGAAATGGGAGCTCAGCTGCTCTGAGACCCCACTCTGCTGACTGGCCTCTTTGCCAGCTTGTACTCAGGTTTCCAGTTTGAGGGCTAGAAGGAGCTGGGATCCTGATTAACTAGGTCGCTTAGGTCGTCTGTCCTCGCAACTCTCCTGACCCTAGTTTTTGACTGTTTATTTTCTTATCCCCCCGTCCTCGTTCTTGGAGTCCTAGCATGAACCCAGGAAGAATTGTTGGTCTGCTTCATACTAGTGTCAAGAAGCAATGTTCCCCCCAAAAGAAAACAATAAAGCGAACTTTGATTTCCATCAAGGGTTGGCCTTCTTTTCCCAGGACAAGCATTTCAATTCTGGTGTTCCTGCTGTGCCACAAACACCTCAGGATGCTGGGCAGAACCCTGAAGAGATGGCCTCGCCTTTATGGGAACTCCAATCTGGTGCATGACTGCTTTAAAAAACTACAGGCCAACTGTGTCGTACAGATCGAATTGTTCAGGTCCAATCAAGACTGGAGAGGCAGGAGAGTCCTTCAGATAGGCTGTCGGGTAATGCAGCTATCTCTCCCTTTCTGGTGGTGATATCATTTTTTCTTTGTGACAGCTGCAACCTGTGTTTTGTTCTGAAATGTGTGTATCCTGCCATGCACCTCTCCTCCCACACAGCCAGGTCTGAAAAGGAAGGCAGAAGAGTGTGCTTCTGTGATTAAGGACGGCCATTGTTCAGGGACTTCACTTGTCCTCTGAACTGTAGCAAATAAGACACTCAAGGGGCTGAGTGCAATTGAACCTGACGGTGTACTCGGGTACTCTACTCCCTGCAGCATTTGCCTTAGGTGGGTGTGGGTATTAGAGCATCATCAGACCATACACTGCTGTGCAAGGGGTCATTGAACGTCTCCATTCAATCTCTATTTCTCTCTTGCTCACAGGTACAGGGAGATACACATAAAGAAAATTCAGTCAGCCTTCAGTACACACTACATTATTGATAAAAGAGGCAGGTTTATTCTGGTTCAGCAAATGCAGTTTATAACAGTGCTGCTTTCTGAATGTGACTGGGAAGCACAGAGACTTTTTGCACCCATGACCTTTGGCAAGCATTGCATCAAGCTGCAGGAGAAAACCTCCCAGTGCTGAGAACTGTCTTTTGATACAAGTTCTCTCATTCTTTGTTTCAAACATGAATGTTGAGTAATTAAAGGAGGTCCAGGAGAGTCCATAAGAAAGGATAACAAATGCTTATTGGGGAACACTCACAATAAGAGAGCTGCTGTGTTCCTCTGCTCTGTGAGTGCCGGAAGCTGCGAACAGAACTCTAACCACCAACCAAACAAAAGGTTAAAAACAGGCAGAGCACACTTCTTTTCTGTGCTTATAGTACCTCAGACTATGCCCTAATGGTCTGGTTTCTAAAAGGCTATTGACTGAATAAATTTCCACAACACCACCTCATTTTGTTAGTAAATAAGAGGGCTCTAAACCTAAAACAAGACTATATACAATAAGAACAAAGACCAAGTATTATCCAGGGGAAAAAAAAGACAAAAAATACACAAAATTAGAACTACAACAACATGAACCACATCAAGCAAGAAACATACGCTAAATGTCTAATCTAACGGTATTAACAAATAACAGAGATTATTTCAATAGCTGTCCTATCCTGAGGAGTCTAAATCTTATACTAAAATGTATTAGCTAAGTCATGAGAGGAAAGTAGCTGTGACTATCTAGTCTTCAACCCCAACAATGTCCTAAAAAGGAAAATAATGTTACCTAAGTAAGCAGGAAGTGCAAGCAAGTAACTTCCAAAAGGTGCAAGAAATGACAGATACAGCTGGCTACCTGGGCAATCACCCAAAAATCTCATTTGCAACGTTAGGGCAACCAACTTTGGCTAAGGCCTAGATTATGTGACAGACCATTTTCAGAGGCAGGAAAATTCAAAAGACTGTCCTACCCAGTCTTGGCAATGTTCAGCAGTCATTTTTGTTGGTATCCTGCTTGTCCAGTTTGGACAGCATGCATATTGTCAGTAGTTGAGGCAAGACAGTTCTTTGCACAAAGACCAGTTTTGTCAAGAAGAAGCTCCAAGTAGTGTCCTTGGTGCCCAACATTCTGTTGGGAATAGATTGGCACTGCCAGAAACAATCATGTATCACATAAAAAAATCCTGAGTTGTTTAAATGCCATATTCTCCAGTTCTTTGAAGTGTTTGAAAATTACCTTTCTATATGGAGTACAATCTCTGTGCACCAAGAGAGCCTGGTTAGCCTAACTATAAGTGTGACAGACATGGGTGACTGCCTATTCACTTTTAATTCTTACTATCTATATTGCTTAAAGACTAAGGTTTCACATTATAAAATTAAATAATCTTTAAACAGGTATGCAGCAAATGAGGACAATAACCCCAAAATGTAAAGAATATATGTATATAAAAGAATATATCTTGATTAAAAGTAGAAAGGTGTAGTGCAATATGATAAATATATCTTAAAATTGCATCAATATACAAAATATCTTAAGCAGAAGTAGAAACACGCATGCATACAATATGACAAAGTAACTTTGCATAGGTGCACAACTATTGTAAACAGAAATAGAAACATATTCAGTATAATAAATATAATTTGAATTTGTATCAATATACAAATTGTTCTAGACAGGAATGCAAAAATAATTTTACACATAAGCACATGTCTAAAGTGGCTTGAATTACAGAGGCTTGGTTTTCATCACATGTAGATAGGTGGATTCAAGGAGGGAGGCACTCGTTTGAACTGGGATACCCAGATCTCCTGTGTCCTTTGGATTGTTTTAACAAGTTCATTGAGTCTGACTGCAAGTATCTAACAAATATCTCTCCTTTCCTTTTACAAACTCTACAAGCAAGAAACAGAGTTACTCTCTGAAAGGAGTCTTGTGATAGGATTCTGGCATAATTTTCATAAATTTAGATACCATAAATTTCTCAGCAATGAAGTCTTAATAACAATAGAATATGAAGTCATTTAGCAACTACTAAGAGTTGCTCCTCAGGATATTGCAGTTCCCAGAAGATTAGTAAGTTACATGAGACTCTCAACAACAATGCTTCAGTTGAGTCATATTTATTTTTCAGTGTGTGTGTGTGTGTGTATGTGTGTGTGTATGTGTGTGTGTGTGTGCGCGGGTATAAGCATACATGTGAAGGTCTGAGGGAGATGCCAAGAATCATCCTCAGTCACTCTTCCACCTCATTCACTGAGGCAAGGTTCTTTAATCAAATCCAAAACCCAAGGATATGGCTGGTTTTACTAGCCAGCTTGATCTGGAACTCCTGCCTCCGGTTCTCAGACCAGAATTACAGTAGTACTGCCATGTCAACCAAGATTTATTTGGTTTCTGGTGACCCAACCTCTGATCCATGTGCTATGCTTCACAGTAGAGCTTTAATGCCCTAGGCATGCCCCAAGACCTAGGAGTCTCAGATTGGCATGACAAGAGTCACGTGAATTTCTCAGTGTCCTAACTACCATCAGAATGTCTTCATCCATCCTTTCCTAAAACATTATATTTTAATAATGATAAATTTCTTACTTTAGGGTTTATTACTAATATCTTCAAATGTTGCATGGAAGTCATTAGTCAGTAAGTGATTCATCAAGATATTGTCAAACTGTATGTTATTATATCCCATTTCTAAAGCAACAAAAGCCTCATTCCACTGGAGTCTTAGCTAGTTCAGTTGGAGCTTTATCAACATAGTTACAGAGGAGGGGATTTACAAGCAGAGAGTTGTCACTGGCCCAGGTCAATTCCCAGCATCCTCCAGCCTGCTTTACTCACAAAGAAGCCCCTCTGGGGCTGAGCCAGGATGGCTTCCTCTGTGGTTCAGACATAGATTTAACCAAGGGGACACAAAAGTAGACCATTGTGCAGGAGATGCATGTTATTCAAGTGTTTGATTTTCAGGCGCCTTCCTATCAGGTCACAACAGATTTGCTTTGTCCCACCACTGAAGGGCATGGAAACCTCAGCAATAACAGCCAAACACTCCCTCTTGTAAGCCATGGCCTGTCATCTCTGGTATGGACTGTTTCTCTTCAGACATCCGCTACTTCTGGCCCCAACAGTCTCCCTGCCCATTTCATTCCCCAAGCCTGGGATGTAGGAGGCGTGGTAGCCATGTGCTCTCTAGGCTGAGCAATCTGCGGTCTCTTATTCTCTCTTCATTGACCAGTTCCATGCACATACTGAGTGGAGCTCAGCGAGTTTAACAACAGAGCTCGTAAATAGGAAAGGGCAGTGACGTGAGCAACAGTGGAGGAACTGAAGATGAATGGGGGAGGATGGACTTGACAAAACACTCTATGTGAGGATGAAATTTTTAAGAAAAGAATAAAATTAAAACTTAAAAAAAAAAACCTCTGATTTCAGGTATTTTTTCCCTCTAATTTAGCAGGTGGCCGAGCCTCTGCTGCCGTGAAGGACTGTCTGTAAGTCTGTCCACATCTTTTCCCTTTTGAGTAGTCTCTCTCTTGCAAGATGGAGAGAATGAAAAACATATACCATGGTCTGAACTTAGACCTTACAGAAATGAATGTGTCCAGCATCATCACTTGGTATTTTACTAGTATGTTTGCATGTTGATCAGAACTGTCTTCACTTACTGGACTAAAAAAAAAAAAAAAAAAAACCAAAAACGAAAAAAGAAACAAACTTATCTCATTTTACATACCAATCCCAGTTTCCACTTACTCCTCTCCTCTTGCTCCCCCATCCTTCCCTGGACCCGAACTCCTAACGAGAAGTTTTCCTGGGCTTTTATCTGTTTATTTCTTCAGGTCATATCTCAGCCTTTCCCCAACAATGGTCCTTTCCTTGATGCACAGCCTGCTTGGCTCTTGCTCTTGACTCCCTCCTTGTTGTAGGAAAATCTGATATGAAAATCAAAAACTTCAGCTCTAAGCCATTTGGGGTGAACCTGGGACAGGTTTCACGGGATTTCTGGTCAGAGTGCTGTTTAACAGCCAAGGAATAGGCTACCGAGTGTCTGCTGAGCGTCTGCACTGTCACAGGCTAACTCACCCAGATTCAAGAATATCAAAATATTGGATCGTCCATAAGTGAAAATATATTTAAAAATAAAACTCATTGACTCGGGTAAATTTGTGTGTAGTTGCTTAATATAGATGACTCAATTTAGAGATGTGTTAAATCTTTAAATCTTGGGAAACTGGCTCTGTACAACAGGCTTGACTTTTCCCCACTTGTTTTCCTGAAGCTTAACTTTCTCAATGCTTTCTGTCTAAATTGTGATGACAGATGGAAACCAGACCTAGCTCTACTGCAGAAGACACTTAAGTCAGAACAAACAACAGCAAAGGAAGAATGTAATTTTGCCACAAAGTCAACTAAATACATTTTGTCAAATCATCGGCTAAGATGAGGCTTATGAAATCAATGAAAATTCTAGCTCAATTACAGCTATAGACAAATGGTTCAATCACACTCTCCTGCCCTAAATAATAAAAGTGCATTTATGGTTTTGATACCAGTGCTTCCTAGCCATTTTTTTAGGACAAATAGCTGAGCATCTCAAGTGTCATTCACAGCTGGATTCCCGCCCCCTCCCCCCACAGCCAAACTTCCTGCCCTTCAAACAGACTAGAGAGGCAAGGATAACAATCCTTATAACAAATTAAGTGCTGCCACAAGCCCACGTTTAGATTTATCTTCTCAGCATTTAGCAAAGAAGTAGCTGAGTCAACAATCTCCACAAAAGTGATTACCATTACCATAGCATGAGAAAATCATCAAGGCTTATGACCATAAGGTTTTTTTCTCTATCAGTAATGGTGTCAGTCAGGATAGTTAAGTACAAAGTTTTGGGTTTTGTTTGCTTGCTTCTTCATATATATATATATATATATATATATATATATATATATTCAAAACAAGCTGTTGTAAGTTTTTCTTGATGAAGTCATGGCTACTCACCTTCAGCAGTGAGGTGACAGTAAAATGACTCAGAGCCATATCTATTCTCCCTTCATTCCTAGGCAACTTAGACGCCATTCCTCTTTACCATCTTTACAAAGTGTTTTAACATTAAACAGAAGAAAACAAAGATTCCATTACACTTTTACTCTTAAATCTACCAAGAAGTTTGCGGACTCCTCTTGCTCCTGTCTGCAGCCCACATGCTACTGTGGTATAGGAGTACACTTGTGCTAAATCCCAGCTGTCTAAGCGAGGCAGGGATGTCTATATTTATCCAAGTGTGTATATAACTCCTCTAATGAAAAGCTTTAGAAGTTTACAAAGCAGGAATCAGCTCATCTGTTACTCTGTAACTTAAAAATATTCTGTGCTGTTTGCCAGATGGACCTAAATTTGTCTTTTCTTTCTTCTTAATGGTAAATAAATGAAAGACAAGAGAGATCACTGGACATGCATGAGCCTAAGAAGGTCTGACATAAAGATATCTCAGGATTTAAATCAGTACCCTGCTGACATCTTTCCTCGGCCACACATTCTCTTCCTGTACTCTGAGCCATGGCAGTTCTTCTAACCTTTGACACCACAGCAGCCCTAGAGAAGGTGTGTGTGTGTGTGTGTGTGTGTGTGTGTGTGTGTGTGAGAGAGAGAATGAAGGCTTCACAGAAAACATCCAATACTTAGATAACAGTGAGTATCAATAAAGGATACTTCTCTCTTTGAAATTCTGATTTTGATGTGTTTTCCCATACTTTGTTTTCAGTAAATTATCAGATCAGCTTCAAAGGAAACTCTTGCTCATAACAACCCTTTCCTTGCCTTTCCTTGCTGTTTAAAATGATTATTGACTTATGAAAAGATCATAAGTATTTTCATCTACACAGAGATGAATTGCAATTTGCTTATTCTTTTTCCATTTATAATATTTTCTAGGATTTTAATGAGTATTACTCCTCTAGGTTACTCTTCTCTTAAATGCGTATTATTCCAAAATAAAAGTAACAGAAATATGTGACAACTGCGCAGCTGATTAGACAGCTATGGAAACAGCCAGTGGCCTTTCTGAAGAATTTCCTTGCAGGAATTACAATCAGTCTGGATTGTACATTGTCTGACAGACTTCCCAATACATATTTTAAGCTATAAAAATACATAAGTTAACACCAGTGAAAGAGCTTGGGCTTTAAAGATGATTTTGAGGGATGCAGAGAGGGCCCGATATTTGCCACTGTGGAGATGCTGATATCCCAGAAATTTCTTTAAAGAATGAAACTACAAAGTAGAAATGAAAGCATGTTCAAACCAAAAAAATATCTTCCATCACCCTACGTGCAATTGTCTATGACTAAAACACTCAGCTGGAAGGGGACTTTAACACATTTATTCCTGAATGTGATTTTCTGATCAGTTTGTGAGGCTCAAACTCTAACCTGAAAAAAAGAGTCCATGAGTAATATGTGATTAACACTTTTATACTAACTGTACATCAGTAAACATGGCTCAAAGTCTATTGCTGATACCTGTAACCACATAAACAAAAGCAAAACCAAACTTGTTACATAAAAAGAGCAAAACATGGACTGGAGAGGTGGCCCGTAGGTTAAGAGCACTGACTGCTCTTCCAGAGGTCCTGGGTTCAATTCTCAGCACCACATGGCAGCCCACAACTGTCTGGAAATACAGTTCCAGGAAATCAGACACCTTCACACCAATGCACATAAAATAAAGTTAAATAAATCATAAAAAAATTTAAAAAAAGATCAAAACACTTTTCCTTAGAAGGGAGTAAAGGAGGGCTTACAATATTTAAAGAAAAAAATAGATACATATAGAAACACATCAAAGAACTTTGTAAAACTTCCTCTTCAAAGAAAATATTACTATTTAGTAATATTATATTAACAATTATATTAGCAATGTAAATTATATTAGTAATAATATATTAGTAATATCAATATTACTATAGATCAGCCCGAATAATTATCTTTTGGATAGGATGCTTTAATGTAGCATGAGAAACAGACAACGGTAAAACAGCTCCATGGGATTCTCCTTGAAGATCACAGACCTTTCTTAGTCTTTCTCATTCAACACTGGCAGAGTGAAGACAAAACAAAGTCTGCCTGCTTTTTACTGACTGCTTTGCCAAAGGTCATACAGGCAAAGACTGTGGAACAGTAAAAGTCCAGCTCTCTGCAGCCAGGAAGGAACAGGAAGATTGCATGCTCTCCTTCTTAAATCAAGATTAAGTTAGAGATCTAGAAGAAAGCACCACAAGTCCTAATGGTCATGGTATTTTTAGATGTTGGTATTCTACCTGGAATGTTAGAAAGTTATTTCAGTCTCAGGAAATGGGTAAAGAGTTTGCTTAGCTCATATCCAATGTTACATTCACTTGCCTCTGAAAACCAGCAAGCAATAGCTGCTTTACAAAATGAGTTCTGATTTTCCTGACCCAGAGCAACCAATTCCTCTTACTAAGATCCTGTCTCACTCTCCTAGGTGACATCAAGGAACCTCTGCTCTATTCTTCTTCTTTCTACTTTGAATGAAGAAAAAAAAGGAAAAAAGAAATACGATGGGAAAGAACAAGATGGACCCTAGGTATTGAAAGACCCTGGTAGGAACCTTCCCTCAGGTGGAGAACCCCGAACCCAGAGACCAGGCCAAGACCACGGGTAGGATGCAAACTGCAAGAGGTTTATTAGGTAGACACAGGTACCTGCGGGCGGCAAAGTCTTTCGGAGGACTTGCACGCCTGCAGACTGGGAGGAGGACTTTTTATAGGAAAGAGGGCAGCAAAAAGCAATTTACAGAAGCAGAAGCTTGGTTATCGGAATGAGGCGGGGGGGCATGAATGGTTTTCCTCTCCCAGCATGGATGTCTGGCAGCAGACATCCTGCTTTGTAGATGACCTATCTTATAGATATCCTGTTTTCCTCTCACAAGAGCAGGCTAGCTGCTGATCCTGAGAATCTTTCAAGCAAACAGGACGTTCTCCCGGGGAGCCTGCTAGCTGCGGGTTCTGAGGAGGGGGTCTGTAGGGTCTTTCATTATGATGGAGGGGAAATTTCATTGTAGATAAAGGGGAGACATAGCCAGAGGCAGAGACATCGGGGAGAGTTCAGAGCAGACATGACCCTGAGATGTGACACGTGAGAAGATGTCAGAGGGAAGGGAGAGGAGAGAGGGGAATTAGGTGTAGCACCCTAAGAAAGTCAACAAAAACAAAAACAAACATAAACTATCCAGTTAACCAAAACAGATTACATAGGGAAAGGCAGATAAGAGAAATTAGAATTTTTGGATGGAAGTGGGGTGTGCCATCCAGGAGGGGCCTGTAGCAGGTAGGGACTGCGGGATGCAAGGAGAACCTCGCAGCCAGGGTCTTTTTTGACATATTAAGTAGGCAGCTCAGCCATTTGTCTCACGTCTGAAACCTAACACAGTTCAAGTCTCTTCCCTTGGTAAGTCTTACTCCTCACTAGCTTAAGTCAGCTTTCTCTATTATGAGAGCTCACAGAAGTATGTATATTTACCATTGTTGTGATTGTATTTTGTTTCTATGACTATCTGAGAATAATAACCTTCCCCTACTAGAGACTGACTCAAACTTCTTGTGAGTCACCATTAATCACCTGAATGGCATGGAACACTTGGTTTAACTATGGACAAATGATCGATTCATATTTGACAAACAAAAGAACTGAATGAAAGAATTATTTAATACGTGAACTGTTGCCTGAGCCAAAAAGCTTTCCAGTTGGTTGATTCTGTCTTGGAAAAGTCTGAGTGGACACATTTTTCATGATTTGTAAACTAGTGATAGTTAGAAAATATTACTGAATATTAAGGAATTTTTAATATTGAGGCATTGACTTTACAATAGAATTTCAGCAATTTAGCTTTGATAAAGATACTATTGTTCTAATTTTTTCTACTTAAGTATGTCTCAAGAACAGTAAACAGTCTGTCCTCAGCGAATTTAGTTAATCAGATGTACTTAATTATGAAGCATATAGTCATTTCAGTATTGTATCTGGACAGTACTCTACAAACACTGTTGACTAGTTCTGACAAGGAAGCTTTCCTGGATGCCAAACCTGATAGTTTTAGGGGTTAGGAAATTGTCATACAACCCATGGATATGACAGCTGTGAATTCAAAGAGGGATAATTGAGGGTCTCAATTAACTAGGGAAAGTTCCCATTAAGGGCATCAACAGCCAGTGCTCTGGATTCCCTTCCTGTATTGAGTGTAAGCAAGAATCTCAATGACCTTGACTTGGGAAGGCATGGAGTTGTGAATTTGTTACACAGCCACCTAAGGCTCTCACTGCCTGAATCCAGCCAGCAGCCTAATTAAACAGCAAGCATTCCTGGAGGGGAATGTTAATGAGTCTCCTTGGCAGCCAGCAGTCTGTTCCCCAGATGGTGCAGGGGTTATAAATTGTGGATAGGGCAAGAATAGTGAAGGAAGTCAAGAAAAATACAGAAAGATGTTTACATCACTGGGACTTTCTGCCATAGATCTCCATGTTGAAGATCCTTGGTCATGGAGATGAGGCTGCGGGAAGGAATGCAAAAACACATTCCGTTTGCTTCTTGCTGTTAGAACACACGTAGAATTTGCTCTGGCTTTTCAAGTAGATCTACATTACAAACTGAATGTTGGGATTATTATTTTAAGTGATCTTGACAAGTTCATACTAACAAGAAAAAAAAAATGACACCATGACCAAAATCTTCCAAAAGTCTAACTGGTACTTATTATATTACAGGAGCTATCAGATAATTGGGTTAACTTTAAATAATAAAGCAAGCCTTGATAATAAACATTCTCCTATGACATTCAAGCCATGTCCTCCCTATTTTAGAATAGTGAACACAAAACATTAGACATTATCTACAATTTATTGGTGTTTGTTATGTCTCTTAGATAGTCAGTGAATCCCTAAGAAATTGTTGAAGTCGGTTGGATATCTGAAAGCCACAGTGTGTTTTAATTTCCCTGTATTTCTTTTTTTTCCTTTTATTTATTTTTTGTATTAATTAATTAATTTATTTAATTATTAAAGATTACTGCCTCTTCCCCGCCACTACCTCCCATTCCCCCCTCCCCCAATCAAGTCTTCCTCCCTCCTCAGCCCAAAGAGCAAGCAGGTTTCCCTGCCCTGTGAGAGGTCCAAGGACCACCCACCTCCATCCAGGTCTATTAAGGTGAGCATCCAAACTACCTGGGCTCCCACAAGTGCAATAGGATCAAGAACCCATTGCCATTGTTCTTCAGTTCTCAGTAGTCCTCATTGTTCGTTATGTTCAGCGAGACCGGTTTTGTCCCATGCTTTTACAGACCCCGGCCAGCTGGCCTTGGTGAGTTCCCGATAGAACATCCCCATTGCCTCAGTGTGTGGGTGCACCCCTCGCGGTCCGGAAATAGAAAACACTATCCTGAGTGAGTTTAGCCACTCATATTTGGTTTCTAGCCATAAATAAAGGACATTGAGACCATAATTCGTGATTCTAGAGAAGCTAAATTAGAAGGTAAACCCAAAGAAAAACATATAAGCATCCTCCTGAATATTAACCTTCATCAGGCGATGAAAGAAGACAGAGACAGAGACCAACATTGGAGCACTGGACTGAAGTCTCACGATCCAAAGGAGGAGCAGAAGGAGAGAGAGCACGAGCAATTTCCCTGTATTTCAAAAAGCCAAATTCTAAGACCATCTGTGGTGAGAGCACCCTGTAGGTTCTGCCTTCCCTGAGCCCTGCTTTTATATAAAATCTTCCGTATTAATTTGCAGTTTCTAAATGGCAGTCTGTGGTAAAAGGTTTTACTTCTATGACAAGATGACAATGTGAACATCTCCGTCTTAATTGACTAGAGGTCAACTGTCCTGCAGAACTACAGGTGCAAGTGGGATCATATCGACTGTCTATAAAGAGGGCCACCATGGGACCTGGATTTGTCAAGAACAAAAGGCCTTGGGCCTGGAAACAGAAAACACTTATTTCTACAACAATCATCTCAAATAGACTATGTGCTCCAGAAAGACACCTGGCTGCCCATGATTGCAGCTGTGTGAAAATCAGTGCAGAGTTCTCCTCTAACCTATGCCTACAGTCTGACACACAGAAACAGACTGAAGATTATTGTCTTAGACCATGAAGTTTGTGGGACCGTACTATGCAACAATGGAAGACTAATCTATTATTAAGGAATTACCCATATCTGGTTCTAATTATGAAAGAAATTTTTTATATTTTGAAGACTTTACACATCATTGATATGAATATACCAACCCCATGATAATGGAAATAAGTTGCTATATGTCTCATAGTTGTATTGTATTTTGATAGTTTTAAGGATCAAACCCAGGGCTTAGATTATGCTAGAAAAACACCCAATAATTAAGCACACCGATTTCCTGTTGTTCCACATTTATCTCAATGGAAATTTTAGTGCCTGGTTTGGGCACAACTTCAGAGTGTAGTAGCTCTCTGATGAAGCTGTCACAACCATACATAAGAAAAACAGAAGCATGAAATCCCTGGGGCTACATCTGATTTCTTTTCAACCATAAATATCGAGCTTCTGTTACTTGCCTCTGATTATGTCACTAATTCTGACTTCTAGTTTGTTAATGGAGTCTGGTGGGTGGGAACTTTTTCTCAAAAGCCATGTGTCAGACAAACAGATAAAGTTCTTCATTATTTGTCCTCTTCAGCAACTATTTCTTTTCCATAAGGTGAGCACTTGCAGGCTTCAGTGAGTCCTCTACTTTAAACATCTCATAAAGAGAACTTTTCAGGACTGGTTCTGATGTGTGATTAAGAAGAACACGCTCTGACTTCTAATTATCAAAATAAAGACATTACTTGCCTGAAGGGAGATTTCAAGGCACCCAAGTAAAAGACTCAATTTTGTCCATAAAATGTAAACCGATAAACAAACAGACCGACTTGTAAATGTTTCTCAAGAAATACTGCCTCCGGCCTCAGCGGTAGAGCATGTCCTTTTCTCTTTCCACAACTTTGTCTATTCTGTCCTTGCATAAAAATCATTTTAGAAGTTAACGTTTTACCCTTGACAAATGAACAAATGATTGTAAGTTGCCAAAGCAAGTGCCTTGTAATAAATATTGTCTCCCATCTTTATTGAGTAAGAAACAGGCTTTGGGGCTGTTTCCAACATATTTTTGAGAATGTTACAGAAAAGGAAATTTCATTTTGCTTTTTACTACACAGCCATTTTCTTCCTTTCTTCCTTTCCTCTGAAGGCATGAGCTGCCAATTTGACTTTAATTCTAGAAGACATTTTCCTGGAAATAATCCCCTTTTTTAACAAAATTCTTTACTTGACATTTAATGCTGTTTTAGGGTCAAGGCCGCACAGAACCCAAATAGCACTATGTACAGCACTCATGAAAGAGGGATAGCATTTTCAGCTGCTTTGCTTTCCAAACCTATTGCAAAGCTACAGAATTTAAAGTCCAAATCCTACCACAAAAGACATATTAAATGCTGGAAGAATATTCTAAAGGTCACATTATCTTAATGAAGTGCCACTTCCTGACAGCATGCCTGTGACGCTGGAGTAATATACTCCATTTCGCGGGAAATGCTCCTTGAAACCCATGCCCTCTGCACTCTAAACAAAGACACTGGTAATTTTCTTAAAAGGTCACACACAAATGTGTTATTTAAAACTAGCCGTTTGCCAATTGTGAATATATATATATATATATATATATACACAAAAGACAAAAAGGAGATATAGAATGGGATTAGAACATTTATAAAATGCCAGAGTTTTCCACCTATAGTTTAGTAATATGTAATTGTGTCAATTAATTAAATTCTTTGATCTCTATCACTTTATCAAAATGTTAAAGAGAAAAATTTAATCCTTATTACTATTCAATGAAACTAGAAAGTGAATTCTGATAAATTTACAGTTTGCGTTATATTTGTTTTATTTCAGATTCTTTTAGAGGGGATTTTGAATGTATGTATTTGTTTTATGTTTAAGTCAGGGACTGTGGCTCAGTGCTAGAAAACTTGTCTAGTATGTACATAAATCTCTTCCTTTTATCTGTAGTGCAGTAAAACAAACATAAAAGAAAATATGTAACACAAAACAAACATGTATTGTTTCATTCTGTTTTGTTTTACAAATTGGATTTTAAAGAACATACTGTTGTTAGAAAGCCAGAGTATTTTATTTCTGTTGTTTGGCTGTATATTTTTGTTGTTGTTGTTGTTCTGTTTGTTTTTAAATATTTTTGGTTGTTGTTGCTGTTTTATTTTATAGCAAGGCACCTTTCATTTAAGTGCACTTTCAGTAAACATTTGAGGAGTAGTATTTTCAAAAATGAACAAAACAGAAATTTTGCTTACTGAATTACCCAACTAAATAGTAATCACTGCTACACTAATAGACAAAGATATTTCACCATTTGATTACATACATGGAACAATTAATTGCAATTGTATTTTGTCATTTATTTTATTTTAGTATGTTTTTAACTCAAATAAAATTAATCACTTTCTCACACCTCCTTTGATCCCCCCAACTCTTCCCACTTTCCCTCCTTCAAATTTTTCCCATGTCCCCATTCTCAAGATTACAAATGGACAGCCTTAATTTCATTGTGTACCTATGTATTGAGCACATTCACTCACACTCACACACACACATGCACACAAACAGACACACACATACACACAATGGGCATCTATGACCTAAGAAGTGGGCCATCACTAGGTACTAGTTCAGCCAGGGCTTTGATCTTAGACAACCAACTTCCAGAACTGAGAATAATCCCTCATATGCCAGTCTGTCATGTCATGGAAGCACAGCCTATGAAGTTTAGAAATCATTTTCCTCTGTGGCATTCCTAAGAATGATGGATCTTATGGTGCCACAGAATTGAGAGGATGGGAGGGAAAGAGTGCAAGCTAAACAGGCTACAGTCTTGGCTAATGCAACCGAAACCAGCAGTGGTTGCTAGCTTTGAGATATGTTTAGAGTTAGGAAATGTTTAATTGGCTGCTTACTGCCCATGCTTTCACTTCTCAGCTGAAGTAATGGATTCTTTTTCAGTGTTCTAATATAATCCGTACCCTATGTCAAGTTTTGCTGTCTGGAGACGGATTCCAAAGTCAGTTCTAACAGGAAGATTGCCTATGAAAAGAAATCATATCATTCATCCAAGGGACTATTTCATTCATAAATGTAGATAAAACTATATTTATAAAGAAAACTAAAAGTCTGAAAAGTTAGACGAAGGTAGACAAATGGAATGGGCCCTAGGAGAAGATTTGGTTCCTAATCCTCAAATGACCTAGTGACCAATCACAGCACATCTCCAGCAACATATCTGGAACTATCACTTGAAGGTCCATCTTAACCCATGAGATCAGAATCTACATTTGAGCACTTCCCAGAGGTGTTACACACTCATGGAGGTCTATGATACTGAAAGATAGATGCTAGAAATCAGCTGTGACATTAGAGATACTGGTACACCCCTGACACCAAAACTCCTAAAAGCAGATTTGTAGAATTAATCAAGCAGAAAATAAACATTAAATCCTGAAGACTTTATGTCACAACTGAAATAAACATATAGGGAACATGTGATAATGGTTGAGAAAATTCTCTTAAATGTCTTATATTTCTGAAAAACTGGGAAAGTGAGAATATTTGAAGAGTAGGAAGCTTTAGAAAATGATGATAATACTTTCTTCTAGGGCAAAGAGCAAGTTTGAGAGCATTGGATGGTACAGAAGTTTAACTTCTGAATCTCAATACCAATTTGTTGAATGCCCGTGTTTGGAGGTCTTAGTTCTGGGACAGGCTTTCTTGCTTGAATAATTTAAGGAGATCTAGAGAATCACACATGTTGGCACATCCAACTTAGAGGTGAGAATTTTTTTTTTTCTGATAGTATCCCAAGCTATTTAATACATCCAAACTCACACCCCCATGCCTCAGCCTTTAGAATTCTGGTATCATGGGTGTTTGTCACTACCTACATCTATTAGACTATGTGTAGGTTATCTTCTATAATAAAAGATGATATCTTCAGAGTTGGAATATGAAACAAAGAAAAAACTAAAAAATATATCTAAGCCTCTCAATTCTACTATAATGGAATATGAAATACTCCTGTAGCGAGAACAATCAGAAAATTTATTTTTTAAATCTACACCACCAGGATTTCTGAAGGAGCAGCTAAAAGTGAGAGTAATAGAATAAAAAGAATGAAGAAGGTAATAGAAGCAATCACATCTGGGTAAGGCTTTGAAAATGAAGATACTAGAAATAAATGTAAGGCAACTTGTTGGACTTTAAGACTCTTACCAGTCATATTACCCTTAGAATTCAGTCAACCTGCATTGTTTTATGGGAAATAATAATTATAATCTATCAGTTGTATCTTTAAAAATGACATAATAGAAAAATTACACATTTACTTTTGTCTTAACATTTTACTGAATCAAGGAGAATTAGAGCTAAACAATGAAAAAGTTCACTTGAAATCATCAGGACTTTTTTCTGTCATCAGAATATGAAACTATGGTTTCAGATCTTGTTATAATGTAAAAGGGTGTAGATTTTATGGTATAAAAGTTGCCTGTGACAACACGTAGTTCATTTTACAAGGTTCAAATCCTGTGCTTGTCCATGAATATTTTAATTGATTTTATTCAGCAGCTCGACCTTCTCATATTACCACAACATACAAAAGGTTACATTGCAAATTTTCTACGAAATTGCCAAGGGTAAGCATGACAAAGAAAGATAATAGTTCCATTTATGATCTGAGTATCTCAGAATACAAAGTAAAAACAGCAGTGATATAGACATTTTTAAAAACATAGAGGAGTCTGAGATGAAGGACGGAAAACATTCCATTCCTTGTGGAAATGTAAGCTGAGGGCTTGTCTTGCTCATTGTGAGAGACCTCTTCAGAAGGAAAACAGCATCTAAATCCAAGTGAGACTGGAGCAATAATGTGATCCAGAAAATTCACTTCTAACTGCACAACAAATTGAAATCAGAGATGCGGACATTTCACTCTCACTGCAGCTTTAGTAACAACGTATAAGAAATGGAGAAGCACTACTAACATGACTGATGAATGAAGAAAAGGTGGCGTGGTAGTATTGTTAGGCATTCAGAAAATCAGGGTAGGTGTAGTGGTGTACACCTTTAATTATAGCACACAAGATGTAAATGCAGGTGGATCTCTAAGGTGCCAAGGCCAGCCTTCTCTGTATAGAAAGCCACGCAGAGCTACATAGGCCTTGTCTCAAAACATAAAGAAAGAATATTATACCACTTTAAAAAGGAAGGAAAATTTGATGTTTATAACATGGATAAATCCAAAAGACATGGTATGGAGGGAAATCAACCAGACACAAAAAGAGGGACCTTACATAATTTCTCATATGTGGGATCTTTAAAAGCCCAACTTATACAAACGTGGAGGAATGAAAGGGTGATTGGCCAGACCCAGAGGGTTATATAAAAGGTGAGTGATAACCCAAAGGCACAAACTTACAACTATAAGGTGAATAAATTCAGGAAAGTTAAAGAACTCAATAGTGGTCAGAATTCAAAGAATTTTTGTAGATATATAATTTGTTAAGACTTAATCTTAAATATTTCAGCATAGAGGAAAAATTGGGGAAATGTAAGAAGTGATAGAAAAGCTAAAAGGCTTGAGGGTGGGATAAATATCTAAATTTGTACATATGCCATAACATATTAGGGGTAGTCTACCCTTTATTATCTATAAAGCTGACAAGAATGCATATATTTCCAAAGGAAAGATGGAGCCATTCAATCAAAGCCATAGTGCCATTGTGATATATGGTCAAGAAATTCATGAAAAACATAGTTTTTAAACAATAATTGTATGTACCTATGTTGAACCCATGCCCTCCTAACCACAATCATTGAACAAATTTATAAATTCAAGTTTGCGTTCCTTCCCAGAGTGCAGGCTCAAGTTCAGTAGGAAAGCATTCAAACATTCTCCAATTGTGCCCCTATGGCACCAGTAGGCATACTTTCCTGGTGGGTCGGTGTGGCACACACGGTCTGTAGCTGGGTGAGACCACTGATGCATTTTCTACCCTAGGGGCCTTTGGTATCTTCCAGGGCCTTGACTACCACTCAGCAGAGCAGGAGATCTCAGCTCCAATTTGTTTTGCAAGGATGCTCCTTTTATTTTTCTAGGATGCTCCCTGGGTGTCAGTCACAGGCAGAGCCTACCTGGAACTATTGAATCAACAGGTAGAACTCAGGCTACGATACTGCCATCTGCTGATCTTAGAATACTGAAGACTGCCTGAAACCTTGTGTGTAGCTGGTGATTATGCTGAGCCGCTTTAGAGAGAGGCTGCTGTGCAAAACTCCAGGACATTTCAGAAACATCTCAGCTCCTAAACAGGGGACTTTGAAGTGGCTTCATCCATCTCAGCCCACAAAGTGTATAATTCTTTCAAATCAACAGATCAGTGGTGCCAAAAGTATTAATTATACTGGAAATAAGCTAAGAGCTTTACAGATAAGAAGTACGACATGAAAGGCAGCATCCTCCACATGGTGTGGCTACGAATAATGAATTCCAGACCCAAGTCCAAGAAAACACAGCATCAGCATTTGAAGGCTGAAGAGTACCATACCCAAGATATGCAAATATTTTCATAATAATGTATTACAAGCAAGAGTTGCAAAAAAGAAGGACGTGACATGAATTGAAATCAAATCAAAAATCTTCTTGGCTGACATAAAAATTAAGGCAAAAAAGAGAAAAATGAAAATGTGCCTGCCCTAGTGACTCAGAGACATGAACACAGCTCCTGGTGAGTGCACAGGAAAGGTCACCTTCCGAGGCCTCGGTGAATGCATTTGTTTAATTAGGAGAGTCTACATATCTTACACAGTTAATGTTGGTCAGAAGGAAGAGTCCCTTCAGAGAGACTGGATGCTATTCTTTGGATGTGCTTATAAAGAAATAAAAACTTTAAGTTTACAAAACACATTAGAATTCCTTATCTCCCTTGATCCTTGATGCAATCACTAAGGTGGATAGCAAAGAGATTCCAAGTGTTACTGAGGTGTAAAGCAATGCTCAAACGGAGGCTGGGTAGAGTGAGTCTCCCAGTTACAGTTTGTCTTTACTCCACACTGGTTGAAAGAAACAACACCTGTAACGCTATACCACAGGGCCAGAAGCATTTCAGGAAGGTAAGTCTAACTCTTCTCTAATATGACTAATCCTTCTCAATATTAATATTGACTGCATATTGGTGTTGGGCCCTTGAATAAAATGTAAAAATACAAGGATGAAGGAAAACAAAACACAAAGGTCTTGTTTTCATGAAGCTTATAGAAATAGTATGAGCCAGGGAGAAAGAGGTATTAGCAGAGGAGGAGCAGCCCAAATCAGGAGCAGAAGGAGAGAGAACAGGAGCAAGGAACTCAGGACCGCGAGGGGTGCACCCACAAACTGAGACAATGGGGATGATCTTTCGGGAACTCACCAAGGCCAGCTGGACTGGGTCTAAAAAAGCATGGGATAAAACCGGACTTGCTGAACATAGGGGACAATGAGGGCTGCTGAGAAGTCAAGAACAATGGCACTGGGTTTTGATCCTACTGTACGTACTGGCTTTGTGGGAGCCTAGGCAGTTTGGATGCTCACCTTACTAGACCTGGAAGGAGGTGGGAGGTCCTTGGACTTCCCAAAGGGCAGGGAACCCTGACTGCTCTTCTGGCTGATGAGGGAGGGGGACTTGATTGGGGGAGGGGAAGGGGGAGGGAAATGGAAGGCGGTGGCAGGGAGGAGGCAGAAATCTTTAATAAATAAATAATTTTTAAAAAATAAAATGATCAGTCATGGCTAGGAAGAAGGAAAGAAAGAAAGAAAGAAAGAAAGAAAGAAAGAAAGAAAGAAAGAAAGAAAGAAAGAAGAAAGAAAGTAGTATGAATTAATTCTGCTAACAATTAGATATCTAAAGTTTTGTATTTTGCCAGACCCAGGCTCAGATCACCTAAATTACATATGTTGACACAAAAACAGTTGATTAGGTGAGATTGCAGCTTGGGCCTGGATTTGTTGACTCGGGAATCTTTGAATCATACAGTGGAGGTGTTTGGTAGCATATTAAGGCAGATCTAGGGCTCATAAGAGAGATGTAGCTGGAACTGGGACTCTGAGAGGATAGTGAAATGAGTTCCGCGATACAGCACCCAGGTCATAAGCCAGTGTGATGCGGATATGCCTGCAGTTCTAGGACTGAGAGGTAGAGACTGTAGACCCTGAAGCTCATCAGCCAGCCAATCTAACAGTTTTTTAAGTCTGGCTTCAGTGTAAAGCTCATCTCAAAAAACTAAGCTGGGAAATGGAAAAAGCCATCTGCTATTGACCTCTGGCTTTCAGGCGTGCATCCACAGACATACCAACAGGTATATACTTCCTCCCCAATACTTGGCTGAGTCTGTGTGCCTCTGTGACTGCCAAGCAGAAAAGTACGCCATGTTTTATAATATTTTGAAATATTTATTTTAAAAAAAGAAAATGGTGTGTACGAGTGGGGAAGATGCTGTTTCAGTATTTAAGAGCGCTTGCTGCACTTGCAGGGCACCTGAGTGTGGTTCCCAGCATTGACATCAGGCTGCCTACAAACATCTGTAACTTGAGACCAGGAGTCTATGCCTTTTTCTGGTCTCCATTGGTATCAGCACATACATGGCATACATTCTCCAAAACATCATGCTTGGGATACTTGTGAAGAGATGACACACAGCCCTCTCCATCCTACCTATTTCCTTGACTCCCAGAAACATTCATGAGTCTTGACTCTTCTGGGACCTGCTGAACTAGGAAGCACTGTCTCTAGAGCCTCTTCCCTTCGAATAGAATGGCAGTTCATGAAGCTTCTTGTGGCAATGTAGAAGCAGCCTTTCAGGAAACTGACCCCCCCAGCCATGGCACCCCTATCACTCTGTGACACATCAGCTTTTGCTTTGTTGTCTGCATCTCTGTGGGAGGACCTGGTTCACCTGGTTGTTTTCACTCTTTGTATTCAATAACAACCTAAATCCAGAGAAGGAGTGCTTCTTAGTGACTGAATCTTCCAGTATTGGTTGAGAGCACTGGGTCAATAATAGGGCTAAAGATAGAGCAAGCCTCAAGAAAACTGTGACAAGAAAGAACGGGAGTAATAAAAGCAAGAAAAGCTGAAGACAGGGTTATATAACTGAACAAAGCTAGACAACAGGGGTTTTATATGTGAGAAAATTTGAAAGACCAAGATTGTGGGAGTGGGAAAAGATGAAAGACAGAAATTATATGACTGAGAAAAGCTAGAAGATTAAATAACATACTTAAATGTGATATTTATCCTCAGAATCTTTGAGAAATATTTAATATGACAAAAGAAAATATTTTTGAAGAAGTAGTAAAATCAAACCACATATTTGGTATCACATATTTGTAAATATAGGAAACAAACAAAAGCACAAAATGAGAGTGAGCGTTGTGTTTTTATTGCTTGACATTACCTACTGCCTACAATTATGGTAGCCCTTTGTTATTAGGAATGGTAAGTACAAAGAGGAAATAGTCCGAAGACACACAAAGCAAGAAATAGATTAATAAGTTTTGCTTTATGATGAAAGTATTAAAAACTAATTTAGTGACATGTTGTTTCTAACAGAGATATTTACTATTTACTTAAGACAGTGCATTTTATCATATCTCAAACAGAAATGAATATACACAGTTTCCAAATTAGTTAGAAAAATTATTGAATATAGTTTCATCACCAATTCAAACCTACTCCTTACCTACCTAAATTCTATCAGGGTTAGTGTTACTTTTGATACTCATGGATCAGATAGAATGAATTTGCTCTCAGAAAAGAAAAAAAAAAAAAACTAGCAAAAACCAAGCAAACATGTGGTCCAGGTGGGCTCAAGGTGATGAAGATTATAGAGTAGGTTATAAACTCATACAAAGGTTTTAAATTTCATGATAATGTTATTTTTATTATTCATTTAACTCTTCAACAACAAATATCATTTGATTACTTACATTGTGTCTACATTGTTCCTGGGCATCTAGAATACAATAAATAGTCAGTAGCCAATATTCTAATGAGAGTAGAGAGTAAATAATCACATAAAAGACAATGAGAAATAAAGACTGATCTGATGCACACTTGATGTAGCATTCGCTCTGTGAAATCTTCCCTGTATCTCACTGTCAATAATCTATATGGAGAAGTGTAACATGAAGCAAGAGAAACAATACTCATGGGCCAGACAGAAATGGATAGTGGGTGTTGAGAGAAGGCACCCCTAAGGGGTTTCCATCTCAAGGAGCCAGAATGCAGAGAACATTGCCATAAGAATGTGTGAGAGACAGTAAATCTAGTGACAGAAGCTTCAGTGCAGTTGCCAGGGGGCTGACTGTCATCGTGACTAATTACTATACTGTAATGCAGTTCAAATGGAGAACAAACAAGTTAATCTTCATTTCAATACACTGAAGGATAAACATAATCGTATCTGTTTGATACAAGATGCGCATGTTGACAGTGTTCAAAGTGCCTCTAAAGAACAATGTGGGATTGGTAGACAGTAGCAAAGCATGAATGACTGGATTTCAGTTGGGAATAGAATAACCTAGTGGAAGTGTGAAGAAGAGCATGGGCTGGCAGGTGCAGAAGCAAGGGACACAGTATGCAATGAGTGCTGGTCCTGGTGACAATAATGGAGGTGATTCAAAGCAACCATATACTGAATACACATGAAGAGGAATACCAATAGAATTTGCTTATAGGTTAGAATAAAGAAGAACTAGAATGTTCCACAGTTTGTTTTTTATCTGAGAGTCAATAAGATCATAACATTTTTTCTGTGGACAAGTCTACAGGAAAACCTGCTTTGTCTGCATGCAGTGTGGTGGTAAGGTTTTTATATGCTGCTTAGGGAATGTTCTATCTGAGATCTATTATGAGATGTTCAAACAGAGGTGCCAAATATACAGCTCTCTGTACAAGAACCGGGCTCGGCAAAAGAAATTAGACTTGGAATGTAGATGCAGATGTCGTCAAACCTCAGATGGTGTTGAAATTCCCAGGATGAAAGCTTGGTGGTGTTAAGGGAGAAGGAAGGAAGGTAAGGGAAGCGCTTCGTTATGGTCCAGCATTTAGGTTAGAAAGGAGCCAAGTCAGTTAAAGTGTGCAATCCAGGATTCTAACAAAGACATGCTTTACTAAAGAGGATTGTTGTGGGCAAGATGTTAAGCAGCTGAGTTACAGAGAACGAGATAGTGGTGACAGGAGAGGCTATAGGGTCGCACTGAACAGGCAGTCAGAGGACTGAACTTAAAACTCCTTCCATTTGTTCACAGAGGAATTGAGATGCCTAAACATGACTGCACTGTTGGCATTTCACACTGCATTTCTCAAAAAAATTCCTCAAAAGAGAATTATGATAGAAACACAGAAGTTTAGAAAATGGTGGTGCTAAGATGATGGATGACAAAGATCATACACACAGAGACACACGCACAGACATATTTTGTGAGTGTGAGTGTGTGTAATTTGAAGTCTCTGAGGAGGGGAATTTCTAGGGGCAAACATCAGGAGTGAAGAACTTAAACGCAGACATCGTTAGCAACAGAATCTAAATGCACAGAATCCTGGAAGCTAATTAGCTCATATTATAATTGGAAATAAGGATTATATAGGGGTCACTAGGTACATTGTAGACAGTCATGGTTAATAAGCAATGAAGAGTGAAATTCTTGATAATAGCTAAAAGAATCAATGCTAGGGCTATAGCTCAGGAGTAGAGCACTGAACAAGCAGGAGACAGGCCTGGCTTTGATCCTTAACACATCAAAATTAAGATCAGCAAATCTACTCAAGATGCAATAGATTTGTACTGTGTGGGTGTCACTGGAATTTACATCAAACATCATTAATTTTATACAGTACAAATTACATAAATATATTGAAGATAAAGATAATTTTATTCATTTTATCAAGGTTGTAATTGATTAACATTCTATGTCATTTTATTTCACAGTTTAAAACATTTTAATGAATAATGTTTAAAAATAATAATATTGGTTTAATGAAATTTTGCAACATAATTAATATCACGTATTTGCTGAATAGTCACAAGGAAAATATTCTATGCGTTTTTGAGAAATTATAGCAAAGATGGTGAAGAGAGAAAGAATGAAACACTACTAACAACCTTGGAAAATCTAGAGCCATTTTTTTCTTTGTTCATTTTAATACTTTTCATATTTACTACAAGCCTGTGTCATTTATACACCTGTTAAAAAAGAAACATTGGTATTGTTACAGAAGAAGAAAGAGATGCTCTGGTCTGTCCTTCTGAGGCCTGATGATAGGTAGATTTCTTGAGTCATCTCACCTGAAGGAGGACTTGAGACTCATTGTGCAGAGGTGCCCTGACCAGAAAGCATCTACAGCACATTCCTGCACAGCCCTCCTCACAGCAAGCTTATTAGCAGCTGGCATCCCCCTTTCACGTTGTCCCTTCTACATGGCTATCTATTTTTTCCTAATTAAAGTGCCACTCCCTTGAGTTTGGTGCCTTTGTTTCTGAATACCCCTGTGTCAAACAAATCTTTGGCCAAACAACATTATCTAACAGATAACTGTGGAGAACCTGTTCTGACAGGGGTGTCTGTCATAAATCTTAAAATGGGCAAGGAAATGCATTATAATTTCTCCTGTGGTGTAAACACATAAGCATATATTAATATATAAAATGAGATCTATGCTCCACAAATTCCATTAACTATTCAAAGAAGTTATGTGAAAAGTCATCAAATACAGCAGCTTGCTAATAGAAAGCTGCATTTTATATCCTCCTACGTGAAAGGCTCTGACACTATACCTAAGGTCTCCTGGGTGTTATGCCTTATTTACAAAGATTTCCTCAGAATTTACAAACTAATTTTGCAAATTCTACACAGTGTTAATAGCAAATCAATAACTCTTATCTCAAAGTAAGCAGGATCTGGCTGTTTTATTTCTTGGCTATGTCCTTTGTAACATTAGAGCTGACCTGATGATTTAAATCTGGTCTTTAACTTTGGCTTCCATTTTATCATCGCTTGTCTGCATGATACACAATCTACATGATACCACTGTCAAACCAAGGGCTTATGTTCCAGGTAAATCATTCTCCATATTATAAAATGCATTTACAGGAATCAAGTGCAAGATTGAAAGCACAACATTAGGAATATATTTTAATTCCAGAAAAGCAATGAAAGTGTATCTAGGAAGTTCAAACATGAGTACTAGTTATTACAGAAAGCATTGGGACCATTTTCTAAGACTTGGTGTTAGGTCTAAGGAATGAGCAGCCATGAGCAAACAACTTACAAAACAACAGAATGTAAACAGGCAATGAAGAGCCTGCAGGGCCAGGTTAGTTATCTCGGGTCTAGACATTAGGAAGATTGCCAGACAGTTTCTGCAGCAGTCAGATGGCAACGCCAGCTTACAGGTATCCCCAAGGTCTTGCAGTTACCACAGTGTCATACTTCAGGTGACAGGTAATACTTAAGGACACACCAACACTACGCTCCTCAATTACAGCCAGTGTCAAGGTTTCACAACCAGAGAACTGCTAATTTCAAACCGACTTACACACTGCCTGACAGAAGCCTTTATGGAAGACCAGGGTTTAAAGCACCAATAGCCAATGCTAAAGAACTTTCTAGCACATTCACAAAAAGACAGTGCATTTGGGGATATTGCAAATGGGATAAAAGATACATTTCTTTACAGGGAGGGGGTCACTGTGTGGAATTTTCACACATGCAGAGAAAACCTCTGAAAAGACTGTCGTGTGTACTTTCTACTCACTTAGAGTCACATTTTACAGCACAGCATTTTAAACTTCACTTTTCTACATGATCATATTCAATTAAAAACTTAAATTTGGTTGGGCCGGTGTTATTTAAGTTTTGGTTTTTATTTTTTTCTTCTGCATTGTATCTGTTTTGGCTGGTCAACACTCATTGTCTTAGATTTTTTATTACTTGTAAGACCACACAGGGATTTGTGGCCTTTTAAATGTCAGTGTGTGGTTTTTAAACATTGGACAATACAAACATTATTAAGGTTGGTTTTCAAAGAGAAAGAGTTGTACAACAGGCATGGGATAATCCAGACTGTAGCAGAGGATGCTTAATCCACAGTCCATGTACCAAATATATAGCTCTTTCATTGCCAAGCTTTAAATTCTGAAGAGTAAAGCTTCCAGTCACAGGATATCGACAGGCACTTTTAAAGTTGTGACAAAATGACACACACATTTGAATTTCAAATATTCAATTTTCCAGAGATAAAGGTCCAAACAGTCATCTACTTCTTGTATATTCCTGATAATTATTTTATTTTCTTTCTGTTTTTCCTTCCTTCCTTCCTTCCTTCCTTCCTTCTTTCCTTCCTTTGTTTACTTATAGGCAGCGTCTCCTAAGTGTTTCCAACCCTACCTCTGTGAAGGACATGTTAGCTATCTCATTCTTTATTTAGACTCTATGTCATCGAATAACAATCATCCTTAACAAGAAACTAAAAGATACCAATTTTAATTGGTAAAATATGATTGAAAAGAGAAATTATAACTATGCTTATTGGTACTTTATTCTCTATAGCAAGGAAATGGAATCAAACTGTTTTTCCATCAAGAAATGAATTAATAAAGAAAATTTGGTATGTGTATATAAAATGTACCACTTTCAGCTCTAAAGTCAAATTTGAAAAAAAAAAATAGTGAATGCACCCAGAATATATAATATTGAGAATAGTCACACATAGTCACATAATCTCAGAAAAATAACCCTACATATTCTCCATCATAGAAGGACCTAAGGTGTGTGTGTGTGTGTGTGTGTGTGTGTGCAAACAAATGTATATTTGGGTATATTTAAGATGTAGGACATAGAATAACAGGAAGCAAACAATAGTTGATGAGGGAGGAGGTGATGAGAGAGGACTAAATTCAGGAAACAGATATGAGAACATAATTTGTAGTAACTACAGAAACCAGGAGAGTTAAACAGAACCATTGCCAGGATGGGGGCTAGGAAGCAAGAGAGGGGAATAGTAAGGTGCGAGTAGTCTGGTCAGGGAAATGGGACAGGAAGGTTCATTGAGAATGGGACGAAAGTGAAAAAGGGTGATATATTAAAGAGCAGTACGGAAGGCTGCAAATTCCACAAAGCATCATACTATTAACTCTACTTAAAAACACAAAATGACTTTGCAGGCGAGCAGCGCAGAGCCAAGGCCGGCACACCGCGCAGCACTCTGCTCCCAGTTGAAGCGTCCCCTGGTCATTGAAGAGGTGGCTTCCCGCCCTGTCCGGCCACAGGAGACAGTTTTCTATGTATCCCTGGCTGACCTGGAAAAACTGTGGAGACCAGGCTGGCCTGGAACTCACAGAGATCTGCCTTGCTCCATCTTCTCAGTGCTGTCATTAAAGGAACATGCCTCCACACCTGCTGAAGTATCAGAGTTGATTGATGTTCATTTCTGTGGCATTAACTTTGCCGATATTCTGGTCTGTCGTGGCCAGTATCAGGAAAAACCCCCTCTTCCCTTTACACCCGGGTGCTGGGCTGCAAAGGTAAACCTAATCTTTAAATGTTCCAGGAATGGAGTTTTCTGGGACTGTCCTGGAGACAGGAAAAGATGTCAGCACTGTGAACAAGGGAGATCGGGTTATTGGAGTTTGTCCTAACCTGAACTCTATGACTGAAGAGTGTGTCATCCACCAGAAGACCCTGTGGCGGATTCCAGAAAGCATCTCTCTACAGGATGCTGCAATCCTACCGGTGTCTTATGGCACAGCTATTTTGGCTTTAGAGCATCGGGCCAGCACCCAGCCTGGAGAAACTGTTCTAGTAACGGCAGCCTCTGGAGCCACAGGCCTTGCGGTGATCAATGTGGCGACAAATGTTCTCAGGGCCAAGGTCATAGCTGCCGCTGGAAGCGATGAGAAGTGCAAGCTGGCCATGGAGCGGGGTGCACAGTTCAGCGTGAACTACAGCCAGGGCAGCCTGAAGGAGGCAGTGAAGAAGCTGGTGGGCAGTGGTGGGGTGAATGTGGCCATCGACATGGTGGGAGGAGACATCTTCCTGGAGTCTCTCAGCAGCCTGGCGTGGGAAGGCAGGATTGTGGTGTTGGGATTCGCTGGAGGAAAAATCGCCTCTCTGCCCACCAACTTGTTGCTCCTGAAGAATATCTCTGCCGTAGGCCTATTCTGGGGTCGCTACCAACAGCAGGACTTTGCATTGTTTTCCAAGAGCATGTCCTCAGCCCTGCAGTACTGCCAGCAAGGGCTCATCCACCCGCACGTCGGCGCTGTGTTCAAACTGGAGAAGGTCAACGAGGCTTTCTTTCATGTGATACAACGCAGATCCACAGGCAAGGTGCTCCTCTCCCTGAAGTAAATCCTTACCTAGGCAGCAGACTCGGGATCTGATCTCCCTCTGCATTGTAAAGGGCACTGTATTCCTGACTGACCCAGGTGCCACATCTTGGTGACAGTTCCCTTTGTCTCTGCTTTCTTGTTGCTCATAATCAGCGTGATCATAGAGGTTCTTGCCCAAACTCTGCTCTTTCTGAGAGCAAAAGGTATGATTAGTAATTCTACTAATTAGTAATTAGTAATGCTCACCTAAATCAGAGTGTTTCAGCCACCAAGTCTGTTGTCTCCCCCACCCCCTAGTTGTCCCTGTGCCTCCACCCCTCCTTTTCTATTCTGATCATGTCTTCTCTCTGATTGGCTTTTCCTACGGCTAAACTCTCCCATTCCATCTTCATCTGTGTTTCATATTATCGCCATGGGGTCTCCCTGAATCAGCTCTGACTGTCTCGTCTCAGTGTCTCAGCATTTTCTACACTGTGGAGCTCAGACTCCTTGAGCAGACACCGCATTGTGACTCACTTGTCCCTTCCCACTCTTCCAGAATCATCTCCACAATCCCTCAGCGCCCAAGTGTGCCTCTGCTGATCCCCGTCCTGTGCTCCGTTCCTGTGGTTTCCTCTCCTCCACCTCTAAGGCCTTCTGATCTGCAGGCCTGGCCTTTTCCATTTGCCTGCATTGCTCTCTGCTGCTGCTGCTGCCTTACTGACTCCTCCCCAAGGATTTGCCATTCCCCTTGAATCCCGGGGACACATGTGTAGTGGAAGGAACTCAGGCTTCTGAATCTAAGATGTGGGTTTGAATCCCACCCTCCCTGCTGCAGGATGGTGACTCAAGTGATTGGCATTTTGCTTTTCTTGCTGTAAATCAGTGGTTCTCAGCCTGTGGCTTGTGACCCCCTGGGGGTTGACTGACCCTTTCATAGGGTCACGTATCAGCTATCCTGCATGTCATATATTTACATTATGATTCATAACAGCAGTAAATTTATAGTCACGAAGTAGGAGGGAAAATAATTTTCTAGTTGGAGGTCACTACACCATGAGTAGGTGTATTAAAGTGTTGCAGCGTTAGGAAGGCCGAGAACCACTGCTGCAAAGTGACTGTCGCAATATCTGTCTTTCAGAGTTCCTGTGGCCAGCCGGTACATGAGGTAATTGGGTAAAGCACATTGCAATGGTAATCTGTTAGTGAATGCTGGTTCCTTCCACTTTCTCTTCTTTCCAGACAAGTTACAAGTTCTTGAGATACAAGTTCTTGAGAGTGTCATGTTTGAGTCCCCTATAGACTTTCTATACCTTCTACCATTTGACTTATCTAGAGTCTTAAATTGCAGGAGTATATTAAGAATGTGTTGCCCTGAAAACAACTCAAATACCTCTTAACAGGTGAATATGTACATATGCATACTAGTATATTTTTATATATAACACATATATAATATATATTATAATGCATATGTATTGTATAACTGTGCATACATTGGAACTGTCAAATTCAACAAGACATGAAGTAGGTGGTCGTCAGGAGCCCTCGTGAAATAGATCCTGGTAAACCTGACACCCCTTTTAGGGGGAATTAGGAAGTTACTTAAGGCATGTGGAGTTTCAGGTTGGGAAAATGAAACAAAATCTATGGAAATGCATGATAGTGATGACCATCCTAATGAACCACTGAAGTGTACACTTTCAATTGTTTTAAAAACGGTTGAAATGATAAATGTTAAGCATGTTTTGCCACAATAAATCAGTAAAAAAAAAAAAAACACAAAATGAAAACCTTATAATGCAGGTAATTCCATGTATAAAGAGCCACAGGCCATATAGCAAAAATTCCAATACCAGACCTAAGGCTCTCTATTGATATTGATATTGGTTATCCACCAGGAGTAGAAAGTAAGTTCTTACTGCTAAAGACACCATGCACTTTAGAAACAGGGCCCAGAGACCCCTTAGCCAGAACTAATATGAATGCTTCTTCTCTGAGAATTATCTTTCTTGGTGCCAAAATGAGGCATTCATATTTGAAAGTAGAGAGGCAGCCAACAGTACTACCCAGCTATGATGATAGGAACCACAACAATGACCAGCATCACACAAATAGTCCTGCGGATACAGGAGTGGCATGCATACCTTGGCAGTAAGAAACATCCCTCTCATTGGACTTAAGAGGTCTAGTACTGGAAATATAGCAATAGTGGAATCATATTTATTGAAGAAGAATCTACAACCAAACAAGTACAATCTGTAAAACAGTCTATAAATATTTGCCCATTAACCCCAGATAATTATAGTCTTCATCTCTGATTAAGGAAACTTCTCATTGCAACAGATGGAGATCACCACAGAAAAAACAAATCAACCAAAATGCAAAGCTGAGGAACCTAGTCTCAATAGATACATCCTCAAAATCCTCCCACGGCTAAGGCACAGGGAACAATAAGGAAAAGGGGACAGAAAGACGCAAGAGCTAGAGGGTCAGGGAGTTTGCTGAGGGATTGTGTCTTCTAGTGATATGAGAGTCTCACCAACATGACTGACTGCCTAAGTGTGAGCTGAATAAGGATGACAGCAATGAACACCCCAAACTGATGGAAAAGTCCATGAGCCTCAGCTGTACAAGAATTATAAGGCAACCAAGGAAAATTAGAAGCAGGCAAAGTGGTCTACTCCAGAGAAGAGCATATCATTTGCTGTCCACTGCAAATGGTCAGTCCTGAAAACATACATACAGGTAACATTATAGAGACACAACAGGTAAATTAGGGATATATATGCATCCATATGATATGTAAATATATAATGTATCTATATATCATCTATACCGATATTTATATATAATCTATTCATGCAAAAATGCAATAATAGTGAAAAAAGACATTATGAATTTGGATGAGAGCAGGGAGATTTTTACAGGAGAGTATGGGAAGGGTAGGAAAGGGAAGGGAGAAAGGTAATTAAATTATGATCTCAAAATATGAAATTGAGGATATAAACCTAATTGTTTATCTACTTCTAAATTTGCAAAAGATTTTTCATTTTGGGGTAGTACATAAATGTTTAAAAGTACATTCCATAGTCCAAGTGTAAAATCTAATGTTAATTTCCACACCTTCAGAATGGCTGCTCTAAATACACAGAAATTTCTTCAGATATATATTTTGGTTGTGGCTAATTTTTGTGCATGGTGTTTTTTAATTTCATGATCTTTATGATAAAGTTCTAATTACAAATTTTAAGATACTTTTCTTTAATTATATATTCAAAATAACTGACAAATCTGAACTAAAAATTTAAAGAACAACCATTTGTTATTTATGGTATTGGACATAGCATGGATCATTGCCAAGGGCATAAAATTCTGTATAACAAAAAAGAAAATAGTATCTTATCAGTGTTTCAGGTCAATCTCATACATTCTTTTTTATGTCAATCTATTAAAGCTAAAAAAAAACCTTTTGAAAAAGATTTATGCTCTATTGATGAGATTAAAATAAAAAGCAAGGTGATTCTAAAGAACTTGGGGAAAAGCAAGCCTAACGTTCATGGCATTCTTGTGTGGAATTCACATGATACCACCCTTAACAGACTTTCCTTTTGATTTAAGTACCAAAGGTCTTTTCAACTGAATATATTTTATACACAATTAGCCACAACAGTGCTCATTTTTGTGAAGTATGTGGAGCGATGTCTGGGATTAGACGTTGGGTCAAGATTGACTTCATTCCGTATCTCTCTGCCTTGGGCATGACTCTTGCAAGCCACTTCACTTCCCATCCGTTGGTACTTTTTCTAAGTTGGTAGATACTACATGTATCTACACCTTTTATTACTGTACAACATACTAACTGAGCAAGTAAAGTTTTGGATTCTTGAAGAAGATGGGTGCATGAAATGTGTGTAAGTCACTGTGAAAGGAAAAGTTAACATTTTTGCCAAGAATCGCACTTGGGAAATATAAAAAATATACAAAAGTCCATCCATAAGCTAAATGGCAGAGATCACACTACAGAAAGGAAGTGTTCCAGAGGGTCCAGAGAACGTGGGGCTTGATGGAACAGATAAGACAATTCTAATCCAGTGTGAAGAAATTTCTAGTAGCATTCGTGTTTTCATGACACGCACTTGACTCTGCAGTGTGTTCCCCAGGACACTGCAGGTTCCTCCACCTCCTAGTACCAAACACTATCCTTCATTCTGTATTTATACTGGCATGTACATGAGGCCCTAATATTTGGGGTTTCTGTGGGCAATATTTTTCTATTTATAAAGAAACACAAATGTGTTTTCACTTGTAACAGTATGGTGTGGTTCCCACTAGGTCAGCACTTTGAACTCTCTGGATATAATTTCTGGATTCCTGCCCACTTGTGGCAAATGTTTATTTTCTCTCCACTTCACTGGTCTCTAAATCCTCTAAAATCATGAAATTTGTCTAAATATTCCTCAAATAAGGTAAGCATGCAACCATCTGTAATTTCAGCAACCTGAAAGCAGATAGTAAATGAGGATTATTTAGACACAGATATCCTGGAATACATGAACAAATAAACAAACAAAAAATCCTATAGGTGTGTATTTTTGTACTCATGCTGCCTAGGGCTTTATAAACTAATTAAATATACAGAATCAAGTCTGTCTTCCCTCCTGAAAAATAGTATTCCATTGCTTGTTTGGTTTCTTTTGTATTTTTTTTGGTGACTAATCATCATGCATGAGTAAAACAGAATACAATCCTAGAAAAGAAAAAAATAAAACTTATTAAGATACAAACAGAAAGACAGAGCTCATCTAACTTTCTGGCATCTGTCATTAAACTAGTTCCGGGTAAAGAGCAGAAGCAGAAAGTATGTTGACAGAACTTGGAAACCATTATAAAATTTATATCCAGTTCAGTCATGGTGGGAAATTTTGTGAGAAGAGCTCCTACAATCAGGCTCCCTAGCTGTGGGTTGTTAGGCCCTCTCCTCCTCTCCCGCCATGCTTCCGTATCTTCAGAAGAGCAAAAGTGCCCGCAGCAAAGAGGGATTCCAGCTCTCCTGAGCGCACCCTGTGACTCCATATAATACAGTACTATACTGTTTTGCTGAGCACTCTCTGCTGCCCCACACATTTTCTGCCATGAGGAAAACGTACAAAAACTATAGGATGGGGCTGAGAATTCCCCTAACCCTGATTTGCTTGCTTCTCAACACCAGACCATGCAGATGCAGTGAACATAAAAATTACGTTAGTGTAAATAATGAATATGACATAAAAACTTATATAAAATGGAAACAAATTTGAAGTAATGAACCAGGTTATGTCAGATAAAATAATAAACTTTTTAAAGAAAAACATGGAAATGTGATAGAAAAACTGAAACTTGTACAGTTGTTTATGAGAGAGAAAATAAGTGAAAAAAGAAAATTTTTATAACATTAATAGCTATTTATAAAACTCATATGACTAACAAAAAGTAAATCTGTAAGACGTTTAGAGAATTTCAAGAATGTCAATGAACTGAAGGTTTCTAAAGTACATCCCACAGAAAAAGGACTGATAGAATCTGCATCCATATAAAAAGATGTGTCCTGAGAAATTAACAAGTGCAATATCAGATGCCGATAGATTCAGAATCCACAGAGAATCCAGAAGACTGGAGACACCAGACCCAGGCAGATGCTGCAGTTAAGAAATGGCTGTCTGAGGAAGAATCACTTCCTGATAGGGAAAGTCAGTTCTTCCTACAGAGAGCAGATTGATACCCTAGTAATTCACTTGTTAAAATGGCTAAACAGTGATGAAAATCAAGATGAAGGCTGGTGAACGCTGGCTGACATTTCTCCCTAGATGTTTCTGGACATATATTTCCTTGTTCAACAAAGCACTTTCATTTTCATTTAACTTTCTGGAAGTCAGGTATTTTCTACTTAATAAAACTGTCTCAGGAATCGGAAGGAGCCTCCCACTGAAATGTATGAAGTGCAACACAACTTTGAGACTTTGCTGAAATGACCGGCGATCTATGAACATGCTTTTCATTCACAGGCCCTATGGACACATGTGATTATATAGTTTTCATTGAAAAAGAAAACTATATAATCATGTCGCTCAGTGCTCACATGGTTTGCAATGGCTGAACAGGAATGTGTATATTTGACCAAACTTCTCAGCCACCCAACATATTATTACTACATTTAGCTCCTCTTTTGATAGGTAACCTTACTAGTACCTGAGAGTGAAGACACATGAATATATGTTTCCCTTTGCCTTTTGCTCAACTGTGGACATTAAAATGTCTTTACAATCACTGTTATGCCTTTTAGTTATGACCAGAACCTTTTTTTTTATTTTTTATTTATTTATTTTTTATTCTTTTTTAATTAAAATTTCCAACTGCTCCCCGTTTCCCATTCCCCTCCCCGACTGAATAAGCATGGGTTGAAACTGGACTCTCTGAACATGGCGGACAATGAAGGCTGATGAGAAGCCAAGGACAATGGCACTAGGTTTCGATCCTAATACATGAACTGGCTTTGTGGGAGCTTAGCCTGTTTGGATGCTCACCTTCCTGGGCCTGGATGGAAGTGGGAGGACCTTGGTCTTCCTGTAGGGCAGGGAATTTGGACTGCTCTTCAGTATCAAGAGGGAGGGGGAATGGACTGGGGGGAGGAGAAGAGGAGTGGGGATGGGGGAGGGGAGTGGGGGGAGGGGACCAGAACCTTTTTTAAGAACCCTTTTACAACACAGATTTGAGTTCACAGCTTCCCACCATTTGAGTTCTTCAAAAACAATTGTGAAAGAGAATCACCATACTACAGTTCAAGTATTAAGAATCAAAAGCAATCATTACTACAAATCAAAGCAAAAACGTGGGACTTTGATTGAAACTCAGGTTTTCAAATGAAGCAATTTTGTCACCGAACTTAAATCACCCAAAAGATAATGGATGCTTTTAGACACTGTTTTTTCTCTGAGTTTTGTGTCTGACTAATATGCTTACATGAGAAACACTATTTGTATGCCTGGAGTGGGTGGAGTATCTCCCTCCTGTGTCAATGAGAGTCCATGTGACTTCAGCGAATACATGGATTGTCCTACAACTGAAGTTGCTGTCTTCCCCTACAGTATAATTTTGTCCTCCTGTCCTCACCTTATTACAAAGTAAAGCAGCAGAAACCCAACCTCTTCCCTACTAATACTTTTTCCTCCGTTACTCTTACTATGCCTTTGAGTTCCAAAAGGCTCATGTTTTTATTGACATTCATGAAAGAAATATGAGCATAGTGAAAATATTATAGTGTTTTTCTTAAGGAACTAGCATTTTTGAAACTCTCCATTATAGGAATTTGAGGGACATTTGTTGATGATAAAGAAAAGGTGTGATTTTAAATTGAATCTTTAGGATTTTATTAACCTAACAAATGTTTTATCTTAGGCTAATATATTAAAAAAATCCCTCCCACTTTACATACTTTTGCCATCTTCAGTGCTGACTCAGTACTGATTAGTTATTATTTCCAATAATTTAAATTTTCAACAGTCCTATGCAAATTATAAACATATTCATAACCAGATATGGAGCATAACTATAGAATCCTGGGACAGTCCAAATTTTAGCACATGGGTACAATTAAAGGATGGATTTTTATAATTATATATAATATCATATAAAATATTATTATAGATACTAAATTGATGCTATAAAATTTAAATGTGTTCTACAGAAATCATAAATATGTATTGTTTACTTCAGTTTCATAAGCTCACTGGCACTGTTGGCCTTGGGTTTTAAAGAAATGAAAACCCAAGGTAGACAGGTATGCTATTTTATGTGACAATGATCCAGAAGTGTTTTAAAAACTTAGAGAATATTTCAAAAGCCCTATCACACTCTCAAACTCTGGGAGGCCACATGGGCTTTTTCCTGTCCACCTTGGTATACTCATTAGTGGGCAGTCATGTTGGTGAGGCCTGATGGATGTAGCTTCTGATGCCATTAGAAGACATATCTCACAGCAATTTCCTTGATCCCCTGGTTCTTACAATTTATCTACCACCTCTTATTTGGCTTATCTCTATTCATGAAATCCTTGTAAATGTTGATATTTATTATGTATTATATATTTTATATAATTATCCTGACTGGTTTTATGAGTTAACTTGACACAAGCTAGAGTCATCAGAAGGAGGAGCCTCAGTTGAGGAAATGCCTCAATGAGATCCTGCTGTAAGACATTTTCTCTTTCATGATCAACGGGGGAGGGCCCAGTGAATGGTGGGTGGTGCTATCCCTGGACTGGTGGTCCTGGATTCTACAAGTAGGTGGGCTGAGCAAGTCAAGGGAAGCAAGACAGTAGTCAGCTCTCCTCCATGGCCTCTGTATCTGCTCCTGCCTCAGGATCCTGCCCTGTTTGAGTTCCTGTTCTGACTTCCTTCAGTGATGAGCAGCAATTTTGAACTGTAAGAATAATAAATCCTTTTCCTCCCAAATGACATTTTGGTCATGGTGTTTTGTCACAACGATAAATCCCTAACTAAGACAATGATTATACTTTATATACTACTTCTTATATGCTGCATATTTTTCATGGCCAAGGAAAAGATGAACTGAAATTGGTTTATTTGTTGCAGAAAAAAAAATTATATTTGCTCTTGATTTTTTTCTTTATTCCATTTCCTGCTAGTTTATATTCATCCTTATGGAATGATGTGATTTACTGTATACCAGATAGTTTTCAGAAACAGTGAAGCATACAATAAAACTAAATATAAATAAATTATAAGGCACAAATACTTTAGTATGTTTTAAAGTCTCTTAAAAGTCATGTTGTTTACATAATTTACCTTAAATAGTACATTTCCTGAGAAGGGCAATGATTGGGGATCTTTCAGTTGATAGACTTAGTCTGCCATCTTAGCTTGCATTCTTATAGAAATATCCAGAAATAAGAAATACAAGTTTTGAAATTTACTCATTTTTGAGTATTATGATGATCTCATGTAATTTTTCATGATATCTTTTCCTGGATATGAAGTTTTCCACTATGTGCCCGATCATCATTGGTACCATCTCAGTTCCCAGAATATTACATCATCTTACGTCATCACAAAAGAAAATTGATTTTACAATAACAATGTTCGAGAACACATTGACACAACTTTTTCACAATATTTTAATGTATAATTGAAATTTCTCTAGGTTGATTTTAGGTTTTGATTATAGAAATATGAAATTTTAGGCTCCTATATCACATACAGGTGAGTTCAGAATAGTATATCACCTGCTTTTCTAGCACCCTTTATAACAGGTTAATTTGTAAACAAGTATTAAAATATTCTGGTTAGTCATCAATTGAAAAAATTCACTATATCATGGGTCTTATTTTTAAATTTCAAAATAATAAGATCTTAGTAAGTGTTTCTCTGAAGATTAAATTGTAAAGGGTAACATTACCTACATACAAAAATATCACATTGGAACAGATTACTTCATATTCTACCTTAAAAACATAATAAAATAGATTAAATAACATTTATTTATGTAGGTCCTATACATATGTTAACTGTGTAAAAAAAAACCATTATAAGAATTACAGAAAAATAATGCATACAATACATTAATCTACCTACCAGCCTAGCAAAGAAAGAAAATCCTAACATGCTAACAGTCTGAAACAATAGTAGGAAATCTGAGAACATTAAACAAAATCAAATTGACGGCCTTTCCTGAGTCTTCATATTGAACACTTCTCATTTCTCCGAGGTCTAGTTGAGTATGAACTCCTCAGTGGACACTTCACAAATATAGAATGGGTCATAAAGGGGTCAGTTAACATGAAGCTACAGAGAGATGTGTTTGAGTCACTTTTCATTCATAAGATGAATTGCTGTTGATTCATCTGTATAGACCTGGTCTGTCTCCTTCAGTCAAACACATCTTTGGGAGCTGAGGGGCAGCATGTGCTGTATAGTCAATGGCTACAGATAGAATGAAAGGTAACTGAATAAAAAAAATGCTCAAATTATTGACCTTGTCCTTATTAATACTGCTCTATCTTGCAAAGTTAAACCAGCCAAAGCTATAGGAAGTAACCATACCTATAACCTCTAATTATATGGTTCTAAATGTCTAAATATTATAGAATTGGCTGAAAAGTACACCTGAACAGACATTGATAATATGACATATGCTGTGGTGTAAATTTTCATATCAAGGCAAAATTAGGTCCTAGCTTTAATAACTATCCAAGGTGTTATTCACTAAACTCAAGTGACCAGTTAAGTCTAAAATGTCTCTGTTGGAACCCATAGCTCCAAGTTTAGGGATATTCTGTAATAGCTGCAAAAATTTATTGCTATCTTCAAGTCTAGTACTTAAAATTTTACAATCTGAAGCCATTGCTTTATTTAATATACTAATTAAAAGTGGTTGACTAAGCATTTTTTTCTGAACAAGGTTTCCATAAAATGTCCCAAAAGTCTAAACAAATCATTCTTACCTATAGTTAGATATAACTTCAAATTTATGAAATTGACTCCCAGAAATAAAAATCTCTCTCTCTCTCTCTTCTCCCACAGCAAGGATAGAAGCAACAAGGAATAGAAGGTAGTTTCTTTGGAAATCAGAGGCTGTAATGTTGAAACTGAATGTAATTTTTGTGCAGTCTCTGTAGCAGTATTTTTTGTACACAAGGTAGGTAGGAAATGCAGTAAAGAAACTGCATAGACTATTGCACTCTGTGGACATGCCCATCATGGCACTTAAAATGATGTGTGAGTTTTCAAACCATGAAGCTGCTGCCCCTAATGTCTTGGGAGTGATTGAAGACCAGAATTTTATCTATTTTTTTCTTTTTCTTTTTAGATCATTGTATTCCCCAGGATGTAGCAAATTGTCAGAAAATGAGTTCATTCAAGAAAAACAACACATTCAAATACTTCTTGAGAATCTTTTTGGAGTCAGATATTATATACACAATGGTTAATCAAGGAGGCTTGGCCTTTGCCCTTGTGCAGTTTAAAATCCTGGGGCTAAAAAGCAGCAGATGCAGGAATTGCTGGGTGATTTAATCACATTCAGTAACAGCATCCTGCCCTTTGGACTCACAACTTTAACTTGTAACTCCTTTTTACACTTTTTGATAATAAACTTTTTCCACCTTCTGATGATTCCACACTTCCTCTCACTGATAATCACAATGCAAAGCATCCATCTCTTACTCTTTTGTTTTTTCCTTCTAACCAAGTTTCAGTGCTCCACAATCAGGATTCTGAAAATGGCAATGTTTCTCTCTCCAAAGACAAAGTGTATTATACTATCAAATTATGCTTCTATGACCTAGACTACCCCAAGGTACAATATTCTTGATGGAGAAAAGCTGCCCTGGAAAGGAACCCTTAATGCAGATGAGGCATGCAAAGAATGTGATATATGATATATAAAAGAGAACCAGGTCAATGATTATGGATTCTGAATACAAGTCTTGTTGGTATTCCCAGTGAAGGTACTGACATGCTTTGGAGACTTCTGACTGATAGCTTTCAAAATCGGAGTGAGACTTTGAAGTGGAATCTTAACAGAATATTCAGTATTAGAGAGAGAAAACAAGGAAGATCAGTTAAAGTGTATCTTCAGTGTAAATTCAGGTACCTAACAATAATGGTCCAAAAGACACCAGAAATCTAGAGTTCCAGAAGGGGGATTCCAGAGAATCACACCCATCTAGGACAGGACTAAATCTGGAATTAAGAGACAACGAGTAAATCTAGACAACTATGTATGCCAAAGCATAATTCACTACAGATTGGGAGTTTTATGATTAAAGCTTTGAAAAGCTATTTGAAATATACAGAAGTGATGCAGGTGTTACTAGGAAAAGTCATCATGAATCTTCTTATCAACAATAATTTTAATATCTTCAGCAAGTGTTAAAAAACAGAGAAGACACTTTAGGATTTTGGGCTGTATTTGTTTGAGACTTTATTATTATTATTATTATTTATATTGATTATATAAACCCAGAAAAAGTAAAAACCTAACCAAACTCTGTGAGTCACTATGCTTCAAAAGTCAATCAGAGCTTCAAGAATCTGAAAGGTGAGTGGCTAGTCCACGGTATGAGTCTTTGGAAGTGCAACACTGTGCATTCTACTACAGAGTCTGTGCACTAATATGCTCAGTCTGCTGTCCATTTGACTACAGTTAGTAAATGATCAATTATTAAACAGAACATATTGTAATATATCTTCCAATGAATATCTCTAAGGGAAAGATCTAGTTTACAATGCTGGGGAGCTCACACACTGTCACTGCAATGATAAACTTGTTTTTCCCCAAAGGCATCTTCTGGAAGCATCTACCTATAAATAGGCATACATTGAAGAATTTTATCAACATGTAAGTTTTGAAGTGCCATGAGAAAAAGATACAATGAGCACATAGATTAGTGTCTGATGCTGCAGGAACACTCTGCTACTCAATGCATTGATTCAGGGAGCACAGATCAGTATCATTCTTTCGTAGTTAAGACATGGTTATGCTCTACAACTGCTTCACATAGATCCATGGGGAAAAGAAGGAGGGAAGGAGCCAAAAATGCTAATGAATGAATTTAGATCACCAGGAAGCTCATGACTTAAGTGTGTGTCATTTGATCAGTTTTCTAATGGGTATAGCTTAATGACTCAATTAGTCTCATAGGAACAGGGCAAGCACATTCTTAATGTTCTGTGACACGTTACTGATGATAACTTCTCCAATCCATGACTAGCTGGAGCTTATGAATAATTAAATCCAAAAATATTTTATTTTATAGTTCCCCATGAATAGATAAATGGGCAGATAATTGTTGGTATTAATACAAGAAAATAAGTACACAGAATTACATTCTCAATTATAGTTTTGCTAATTGACTTTACTTTCCTAGAAATTTATTATCTACGAAAATTGAACACATTGAACTCTCACCTTTTGTGTCTTAGAGACTGTTAAACACTCCATGTGAAAAATATGACCTCTGAGTACTTTACATAGACATCTCCCAGAAGCAATGGAATGCAGTTAGTGGATACTAGTATGCAGGTATACTGTACTTGAAAATTATTAAAATGTGGTAAGCATGGTATTGCTGCTGATTAAAACTGAAGACAAACCAGGTCATACACTGAGAACAGTGCCTCTAGTAGCAACCTCATGAAGCTGTGATTTTTTAATATGCACAAGAAAGCAGGAGATAAGCTTGGCATAAAAAAATGTTAATTTTTTACAGAAGCTTCTCATTTTCAGGAGGTCCCATTTATTCAATGTTGCCCTTAATGTCTGTGCTGCTGGGGTTATATGTAGGAAGTGGTCTCCTGTGCCCATATGTTGTAGAGTACTTCCCACTCTCTTCTATCAGCTTCAGTGTGTTCAGACTGATATCGAGGTCTTTAATCCATTTGGACTTGAGTTTTGTACGTGGTGATAGATATGGATCTATTTTCATTCTTCTACAGGTTGACAACCAGTTATGCCAGCACCATTTGTTAAAGATGCTCTCTTTCTTCCATTGGATATTAACCTTCATTGGGCGATGAAAGCAGACAGAGACAGAGACCCACATTGGATCACCAGACTGAAATCCCAAGGCCCAAATGAGGAGCAGAAGGAGAGAGAGCATGAGCAAGGAACTCAGGACCGCGAGGGGTGCACCCACACACTGAGACAATGGGGATGTTCTATCGGGAACTCACCAAGGCCAGCTGGAGTGGGTTTAAAAAAGCTTGGGATAAAACCGGACTCACTGAACATAGTGAACAATGAGGGCTGCTGAGAAATCAAGAACAATGGCACTGGATTTTAATCCTACTGCACGTACTGGCTTTGTGGGAGCCAAGGCTGTTTGGATGCTCACCTGGAAGGAGGTGGGAGATCCTTGGACTTCCCACAAGGCAGGGAACCCTGACTGCTCTTCGGGCTGCTGAGGGAGGGGGAGTTGATTGGGGGAGGGAAATGGGAGGAGGTGGCGGGGAGGAGGCAGAAATCTTTAATAAATAAATAAATAAATAGCCAAAAAGAAAAAAATGTTAATTTTTTTAGTATGAATACCTTTCAAAATAGAGTAAATCTCTACCCAGATTCTGAATTTTTGCTAACTAGCCTTTATGCTGATGCTTTTTTATGTACTTACGAAGTTAATGATTGCAGTGCTTAAAGGTCCTGGTTATGAACGCTGTCTGGGAAAGAGCACTATGGAAACGTAACCATGCCCCTCTGAAGTGACATTTTACTTAAATGTGAGGATCTGGATTAGTATGTGTTAACTGTAATAATAACCAACCATAACAAAGTTATATCTCATCTGATAAAGACTTTATATGTGGTATAACTCTGTATACTCACTCAGGAAATTTCAGGCAAACAGAATTAAGTCTGCTTAGATATCGATAGAGGCCCACAGTCAGTAAGTGCTTCAGAACTACCTTTGAACAGTCTACTATATTTGTGATGATTGAAAGCAAAACTGAAAATATTTCTAGTATTCATAAACAAGCATTAGCATAATTTTAGAATTAAGAGCTCTGATTTCTGGGCTGATAAAATAATGGAACTCTCAAGTCATACCCTTCACTACTGCTCAGATATGGTAGTCAGATACTTGTTAATTTGCCTGCTTCCAGAGGTGTCTGAAAATATGTAGTAAAATCTCAAATATATAGCACTTTGTAAAAGGCATGACCAATTCACCTTGCGTATATAATTGATGGATGCTTTATGTACTAATTTTGACATTGATATAAGATCCAGGAACACACGAGTCCTCCCCTTACATCTTTACTGCAAATGGAAATATTGCTACAGAAAGACAAGCTTGAGTCTGTATTAGAATGATTGATACTTTTGAATATAAACATGGAAGCTTCTTCTCCAAAAGGTGGCTGGGTTGCACTGGCTGCTGCTGATGTTTTTGACGGGTTTTATGAGACCCTCAATCAGTGGAGGATAGTGCTGCACAGCCACTTCTCATGTTCTTGCTATTCTGATTTCGCAGTAATGAACTTCAGGGCTTAGCTTACTATGAAAAGCCATGAGACCCAGAGAAAGCATGGGTCTCACGAGCTGCATGAAGAGGACAGTGAACACTCTAACTCAATGCTCACAGCAACACTCTAACCCAATGCTCATGCCTGCATTCACAGCTGCTTAACACACTCATAATGAGGTGGGAATACTGTGAAAGTTGTTTGTATGCTATAAAAATAAAAAGATGAAGAAATTTTATTCGGTGGAAATTAGACATTACCGTAAATTTGTAGTGTGTGTGTGTGTGTGTAAATTCAGGGTCTGACAAACAGAAAATTATCCTGAGGATAAAAACCTATTGCATATTACTATTTTCAGTTGGAGTCTTCTTACAGACCTTGTAATCATATCATAATTTGAGAAAATTCTGAGGAAAACAGATTTACAAACATGCAAATAGGCATATCGACAGTGGAGAAAGTTGAAGGATCAGCATGCACACCATGTCAGTCTAACAGGCTCGAAAAAAGTGCCTACCATGTCAGTGTAACAGGCTTGAAGAAGTGGGTACTTTGCACATAGAAAGGGCCAAACCTTTCCCTGACTTCCGATAACAAATTAGATATAACTTGTTAGACAGATTCTAATTCTTGGAATGCCACTGAGTTTGTAACTTTGGGAAAATGTCCTATCTACCCCACAGCATGGTCTTAGAGGCCACAAAAAAACATACAGAGCATTTACTCTGATTTCTACAACACAACAACCAGAAAATTGTGGCTGGTTGTTTCATTGCTTTCAGTACTACTATGAAACGAAACAGTTCTGTAAGATATATATTATTATTTATGTGTTTCTGTAAATTAACATGAATAAGTTAGCTAAAATCATCCAATCTATTATCTTGCCATTCTGAGTTATGTAATTATACTATCACTTTCCAAAAAGATACTTTAAATGACAAATATAACTGTTTCATTTCTCCACTGTTCATATACAACAGCTAAATTTAATTTTGAAAAGCATGGTGGATTAATGCTAAAAAACTTTAATTCTTTTAGTTATTCTTATGTTTCCTTGACAGTAACTGCACTACCATACAAATTGTTTTAATGGGCCTCACAATACCTTGTTATATGACTATGATATGTCCTTTATTAAAAAGCCTTATTGTTAAATGTATTAATAATTTACTTGAGTATAAAAGATCTTTAAGTATTGGATTTTAAACTATTTACTAGTGTATATCAAGCTTCCAGAATCATATTTGCAGCTAGAGAAATAAATGTTAGTGATTTACTTGTTAAAATATCTTCACAATTTTATTCATTAAGAATTTAGTCATAAGGTACTACTGTAGTCAAGCACTCATGCTCACGCCTGAAGAAGCTTATGGTTATAATGAACTAATCAGTAAACAAAATATTTATTAATGTGTTTTAAATAGTCATCTGTGAGTAATTTTCTTCATTAAATTTAAGGATATGTTTTATTTAAAATACAGAATTAATGAGGGATAACTATCCATGTATCCTCAACTGTCTTCTAGACAAGAAAGCAATGAGGTGAACAAAATGGGAGAGTGTCTTCAGTAGTGGAGAAGACCAGTGATCACTGAATAACAGTGAGAAAGGCATTTAAAAGTGAGTAGGGTGGGAGCTCACTTATGAACTAATGAAGATGAATTTTAGATAGAATTTATGGAATATAAATAATAGTCACCTAGCCAAGGTAAAGTTTATAAAGAATGGAGGTATAAGAAAAATGAACTAAACAACTTCAATTATTAAGAAAGAAAGGAATGCAGAAACTCATCATGATTGGAGCACAGAGGAAAACAGAAGTGAATAAATGAAAGTCAGGAGCTCATACCTTAGGAAAAATATTGAGGATGTTTGATGTTTTGGATTATTTGACTTAACTGCTACTGTTGCAGGATCATCTGATTGTACTGTGAAATCCTGAAATTGTGTTAATAAAATCAACTTTGGTTCAGGGGTGAAGCCAGCAACTAGTTGACAGGAATTAGCCATAGAGAGTATGGGGGGAGCCAGGGATATGATAGAGAGATGCACAGGAAGGAGGAGGGGGGGTCTTAGAGATCCATCGTTCCTTTGGTTTGCAAGGGATGGAGAGACGCTCTCCTACTGGGTCTCTAGTCAAAATGGAAAGTCAGAAGGTTGCATCTCAGCTTCTCTGATCTAGCAGATATCCACCCAAACATGTGACTCTCAAATCTTTATTGGTAAATAGGATGATACTTAGTGAAAAATAACATGCTACTTTTACAAGGCATAACTCAATTATTTTTAAAGTTTGTAGTATACAAAGATTGCTTACACATGGATTTGTTTCCATGTGGGTATGTTTAGGGTGAAAACCACTGCCCTGAACTATCTCCTTTTCCTCTTCTTTCTTGGAAATAGAACCTCAGGTCAAGTAAGGTTCAGATTGACTGGGAAAAAAACTAAAATTCCCAGTTTATCAAGACAAAACTGAGGTCACAGGGCTACCCTGAAGAAGCAGGGCATAACTATAATAAGTGGCTCTAAGAAGTATCCTTAATGATAGAGAACGTGAGGACAATTTCCTTCCTTCCAAGGGACAAATGTAGATGTGGTTATTAGAGCTCGAATAGCTGGCTTATAAGGGTGTTAATATGAGAAGGACATTTAGATTAAAAGACTGTGATGCTCACTGTTCACCTCTGCTTTTAGCCTGTCTCTGACATTCCTTGTTGAAGAAACAAGAGAATTGCTTAATGATTTTATAAATGTATCTCCTGAAATAAGAGGCTCACATTTATTATGCCTTATGCAATTTTCAATGCAAGGCTCTTCCCTAGCTGGCCAAATGAAGATTCCATTCTGTTTATTAGAGGTTCAGAATGTTTCTTAGCTAGGACATTCCTAACTGATAACCATGAAATGAATGCCTGAAAATAATATCATTTCTTATGTCATGATCCTAAAGACAAAACATCTAAAATCAAGATATTGATAAAGCTGATTCTTCCTGGAGTTTATGGAGGAGACTGTACTCTGCCAGCTGATTCTTCCTGGGTTCTATGTAGGAGACTGTATCCACCAGCTGATTCTTCCTGGAGTCTATGTAGGAGACTGTACTCTGCCAGCTGATTCTTCCTGGAGTCTACTGATGTGGGAGTGTCCTATATCAATCTGTTGATTTCATTGGTTAAGTAATAAAGAAACTGCTTGGCCCTCATAGGTTAAAACATAGGTGGGTGGAGTAAACAGAACAGAATGCTGGGAGGAAGAGGAAGTGAACTCAGACTCGATAGCTCTCCTCTCTGGAGCAGATGCAATGAAGCAAGCCACCAGGTCAGACATGCTGAATCTTTCCAGGTAAGACTGATGCTACACAGATTATTAGAGATGGGTTGATCAGGATATGAGGCTTAGCCAGTAAGGGCTAGAGCTAATGGGCCAAGCAGTGTTTAAAAGAACACAGTTTGTGTGTTGTTATTTTGGGGCATTAGTTAGCCAGGCTACCAGGAGCTGGGGCGGCAGGAACACAGCGCGCAGCCCCCACTACAGAATGGCCCCCAACGTGGACAACTGAGTCCACAGAAAGCCTGAGAAAGCTTGGGAAAGAATAGAGTAAACCATGTTTTCTTGGTAGCAGCAATTCCTTGGGTCTGCTCTGCTTGCTAGAGGCAAGCAAGCACTCTCATCTAAGAGAGGCTTCTTGACTCAGCTTTAGCTGCAAAACCCTGCAGCTCTCTTAAGAAGGCCTGCCACGAAACACTTAAACGGTGTTGATGAAAAGCTGAACGCATGCTTTTCAGTTATCAGCCGTAGCAGGAAAAAAGCTGCACCATTTAAAAATGCTGGCTTTCTGGTCTGTCCTGCCAGGGCAAACACAGCCCGCAGACCCCACTACAGTCTGCGGAAGAGACTATTCCACGAGAAATTCATGGCATTGCTTCATGTGTAGATGCAGCATTCTAATATCTCTCCATCACCACATGGCATCTCCCAAATCTCAGTGTTCGTGAGGCTTTCTTATAAAAACTAAATCATTGCATTTATATACCAGTCTAACCTATTCTGACCTCATCTTAACTGTACCTACATCTAAACTGTACCTATTTTCAAACAATGTCTGATTCACGGGCAGATCCAACATAGCTTTTAAAGAATGCAACATAACTCATTATTCTTGATGTGTTTAAAAATATAAAATAGATTCTCATTATTTGAATATTTACTTAAGTATTTCTATGTGTGTAATATATAATTAAGCTTGACTGTCCATGGAGTCACTCAATAAACCAACTTATCTTCTAATGTCTTTGGAAAAAGCAGTACAAAATATTTTAAAACTTTGAGTACTTCAAATTATTTTAACTGGATTTGACAAAAATAATGAATTTATGGAATCCTCTTGTTAAGGATTTTAAAAAATGTAGATTAGAAATGTTTTATTTTATAGTTTATCACACTCAATACATTTGTAATAATTTAAATCAACATACAAGTTGCTTTCAAATATATTTTGCAAATTGTTTGTGTCTAAAGAGTTTTTTCAATTCATTCATTTTTAACCTATACTTCAAGAAGATAGTAACTATAAATTATACATTGTGAAATAAAATTGATCAAATAATCCTTAATAAGTGCACTTCACAATATATATTCTTTAAGCATTCTAATATAATATTATAATATAATATTATAATATAAGGTCTGTTACCTAATACTCTGCAATATTGCCCCTTGATGCATATCACACTTGAGACTTCTGCTGTTTCCATGTACAATTAGAACTTTCTTACCTAAATGTTAGAACAAACAAGTTCTCACCTCATGATACAAAATGGAAAACCTGGTAGAAGGGAACATCTCATTCAACAAAGTAGACATTTCAATAAGGAAACTAGCCAATCCACAATAGTACTATACTTGGGAAGAAAACAAGAGCAGCCAGTCATCAAATTTCACATCTATTCTTCTACATCTCTAAAGACTCCCTTGGCTCCTCTCTTGCATGTATCATAATCCCCCAAGACAAAGCAAAACTAATTTGGTCAGAACCATGGTCAACTGACCACCTGGTCAATGAGACACTTCTTATCATTGTAGAACTTGGGAATCTTTCTCTTCAGTTTCTAAGTTGGTAAGATTACATTAGAATTATTTTAATTGCAAGCAAGAAGAAAGATTTCTTTACAAATGTAAGAAGGTGGAACTCTTTCAAAATGTAGTTGCCCATGACATTGATCATGGGATACAAAAGTAAGTTTCCTGGAGAATGAGAGACGGGATATGTGCTAAATGATGGGGCACTCTAAATTCAAAGCATGTGGACATTTTTTTAAAAGTCAAAATTAGTTCCTAAAACCTGGTGAGGTAGCTCACACCTGTAAGTCCAGCTATCAGGAGACTAAGGCAGCAGGAATACAAGTTTGAAACCAACCTGGAGTACAAAGTCTGACTTAGTTTCAAATAAAACAAAAACAGGGTGATTATAAATGAATGCTTCTGTCTATAGAAAGACAGACGGACAGACAGATAGATAGAGATGATTAGGTAGTTATATTTAAAATACCCCAATCAATGAGTATATGGAATGTTCTTTTTTTTTATTTTTATTAAAAATCTCCACCTCCTCCCGTCCTCCTTTCCCCTCCCCCTCCCCTTCCCTCTCCAGTCCAAAGAGCAGTCAGGGTTCCCTGCCCTGTGGGAAGTCCAAGGGCCTCCCCCCTCCATCCAGGTTTAGGAAGATGAGCATCCAAACAGACTAGGCTCCCACAAAGCCAGTACATGCAGTAGAATCAAATCCCAGTGCCATTGTCCTTGGCTTCTCAGTCAGCCCTCATTGGCAGCCACTTTCAGAGAGTCCGGTTTGGTCACATGCTCATTCAATCCCAGTCTAGCGGGCCTTGGTGAGCTCCCATTAGATCAGCCCCACCATCTCAGTGGATGGGCGCACCCCTCGCAGTCCTGACTTCCTTGCTCATGTTCTCCCTCCTTCTGTTCCTCATTTGGACCTTGGGAGCTCAGTCCTTAATATCAATGGACTCAATTCACCTATAAAAAGGCACAGGCTAAGAGACTGGATATGACAACAGGATCCAACATTCTGTTGTTTACAAGAAACACACCTCAACCACAAAGACAGACATCTACTCAAGAGTAAAGGGTTGAGAAAAGGTTTTTCAATCAAACAGACCTAAGAAACAAGTGGGTGTGGCTATACTAACAAAATTGACTTCAAACTAAAATCAATCAGAAGAGATGGAGATGGACACTTTATACTCATAACAGGAACAATTCATCAGGATGAAGTCTCAATCCTGAATATCCATACCCTAATATTAAAAGCACCCGTTTATGTAAAAGAAACATTACTAGAACTCAAGGCAGACATCAAACCCCATACACTAATAGTAGAAGACTTTAACACTCCTCTCTCACCAATGGACAGGTCAATCAGACAGAAACCTAACAGAGAAATGAGAGAATTAATGCAGGCAATGACTCAAATGGACTTAACAGACATCTATAGACCATTCCACCCAAATAGGAAAGAATATACCTTCTTCTCAGCATTTCCTGGAACCTTCTCGAAAATTTACCACATACTCGGTAACAAAGCAAACTTCCACAGATACAAAAAAATATTTGTAACCACCTGTGTCTTATTGGATCACCATGGAATAAAGTTAGAATTTAACAATAATTATACCCCCAGAAAGCCTACAAACTTATGGAATGTTCTAAATCATGTCAGTGTAGAGAGTTTTTTTTTTTATTAATTTATTTAATTATTAAAGATTTCTGCCTCTTCCCCGCCACCACCTCCCATTCCCTCGCCCAATCAAGTCTTCCTTCCTCCTCAGCCCAAAGAGCAAGCAGGTTTCTCTGCCCTGTGGGAGGTCCAAGGACCACCCACCTCCATCCAGGTCTATTAAGGTGAGCATCCAAACTACCTGGGCTCCCACAAAGCCATTACGTGCAATAGGATCCAGAACCCATTGCCATTGTTCTTCAGTTCTCAGTAGCTGGTGGGAATGCAAACTTGTGCAACCACTTTGGAAAGCAGTGTGGCGGTTTCTCAGGAAAGTCGGGTTCAACCTACCTCTCGACCCAGCAATACCACTATTGGGAATATACCCAAGAGATGCCCAAACATACAACAAAAGTATATGCTCAACTATGTTCATAGCAGCATTGTTTGTAATAGCCAGAACCTGGAAACAACCTAGATGTCCTTCAATGGAAGAATGGATGAAGAAAGTATGGAATATATACATATTAGAGTACTACTCAGCAGTAAAAAACAATGACTTCTCAAATTTTGCATACAAATGGACGGAAATAGAAAACACTATCCTGAGTGAGGTAAGCCAGACCCAAAAAGAGGAACATGGGATGTACTCACTCATATTTGGTTTCTAGCCATAAATAAAGGACATTGAGACTATAATTCATGATACTAGAGAAGCTAAATAAGAAGGTGAACCCAAAGAAAAACATATAAGCATCCCCCAGTGTAGAGAGTTTTAAAAGAGGACAGTATGTAAGTTGTACATGAAGAGCTGGTAGACGCACAGCACATCACAGAGTCGGATAGCTGAGCTACCCTGACTGAAAGGGTATTCATGTCTACTGACAGAGACAGAGCCCTTCTGGGATACATTGAGCAGCTAGCACAAAGGCTGTAAAAGATAGGACTCAGCTCCAGGCGAGGCTCCAGACTGCAGGATTCCTGCAGTAGTGGTTGAATGTCCTTTTCTTAGTGGTCAAGACTGTTAATTAATGACGGCGAATATATGGCTCTGCCAAAAGTCAGTGTTTCTCTATTTTCTGGCTTTACACTCGGAATTCTTGAAGTTCGGACAGGAAAACACAATCACTTACCAAATAAGCATTATGAGAAGATTGATGCCAAAACAGATGCGATGAAGGCATGTGCAAAGTCGTTAGATGGGAAAAGTAGAGCAGTTTACAGAAACAGACTGAAGACGCCAACCCAAATGTGTGGGAAGTGTGGGAAGTCTCTCTGAAAGTGATTTTCATACAACAAAAGGCCTACTAATGTGGATTAATCCCTTTGGAGAAATAGCATACTTGACTTTGACTAAATAAAATTGAAACTAAATCACTAGAGACATATGGTTGTTATTTGTTTCAGTTTAATTCAATTTAGGCTACAAATAGGCAATAAGATCCTACCTTCATTTTTTCAGCTTTTCAGTAGGGAATAATGATTAAAAGCAACATTATTGACCAAGCTAAAAACTCATTTACATGAGAGTACTTCTTAATATTGTCCTATAGGGTTAATTTAGATTCAACCTGTGGCCTGGGAGAGTACCATCAGATAAAAGTATTCTTTGTAATAGAGTTTGAAGTCAGGGATGGTAATGCCTCCAGATGTTCCTTTATTGTATAAGATTGTTTTGGCTATCCTGGGTTTTTTGTTTTTCCATATAAAGTAGATTATTGTCCTCTCAAGGTCTGTGAAGAATTTTGATGGGATTTTGATAGGGATTGCATTGAATCTATAGATTGCTTTTGGTAGAATTGCTACAATATTGAAAACAGCTTGGTATTGGCATAAAATCAGAGAAGTCGACCTATGGAATAGAAGACCCGGATTTTAACCCACAAAGCTATGAACACCTGATTTTCGATAAAGGAGCTAAAAGTACACAATGGAAGAAAGAGAGCATCTTCAATAAGTGGTGTTGGCATAACTGGATGTCAGTCTGTAGAAGAATGAAAATAGATTCATATCTATCACCACGTACAAAACTCAAGTCCAAATGGATTAAAGATCTCAATATCAGTCTGAATACACTGAACCTGATAGAAGAGAAAGTGGGAAGTACTCTATAACACATGGGCATAGGAGACCACTTCCTACGTATAACCCCAGCAGCATAGACATTAAGGGCAACATTGAATAAATGGGACCTCCTGAAAATGAGAAGTTTCTGTAAAGAAAAGGACACTGTCACTAAGACAAAAAGGCAACCCACTGACTGGGAGAAGATCTTTACCAACCCCGCAACTGACAAAGGTCTGATCTCCAAAATATATAAAGAATTCAAGAAACTAGACATTAAAATGCTAATCAATCCAATTAAAAAATGGGGCACTGAACTGAACAGAGAATTCTCAACAGAAGAAGTTCAAATGACCAAAAGACACTTAAGATCATGCTCAACTTCCTTAGCGATCAGTGAAATGCAAATGAAAACAACTTTGAGATACCATCTTACACCTGTCAGAATGGCTAAAATCAAAAACACCAATGATAGCCTTTGCTGGAGAGGTTGTGGAGTAAGGGGTACACTCATCCATTGCTGGTGGGAATACAAACTTGTGCAACCTCTTTGGAAAGCAGTGTGGTGGTTTTTCAGGAAATTCAGGATCAAACTACCCCAGGACCCAGCAATACCACTCTTGGGAATATACCCAAGAGATGCCCTATCATACTACAAAAGTATATGCTCAACTATGTTCATAACAGCATTGTTTGTACTAGCCAGAACCTGGAAATAGCCTAGATGCCCTTCAATGGAAGAATGAAGAAAGTGAGGAATATATACATATTAGAGTACTACTCAGCAGTTAAAAACAATGACATCTTGAATTTTGCATGCAAATGGATGGAAACAGAAAACACTATGCTGAGTGAGGTAAGCCAGACCCAAAAAAGAGGAACATGGGATGTACTCACTCATAATTGGTTTCTAGCCACAAATAAAGAACATTGAGCCTATAATTCGTGATCCTAGAGAAGCTAAATAAGGTGAACCCAAAGAAAACCATATAATTATCCTCCTGGATATTGGAAGTAGACAAGATTGCCGGGCAAAAACTGGGAACTGGGGGTGGGGTGGAATGGGGGAAAGGGGAGATGGGGAGAGAAGAGTGAGAAGGGGAGGATAGGAAGAACTTGGGGAAATGGAATGGCTGGGATAAAGGAAGGGTAGATATGGGAGCAGGCAAGTATATATCTTAATTAAGGGAGTCAATTTAAAAAAGTACTCTCTGCAGTGTCCTGGTTTAGTCTCGATTCCCAGATCTTATGTAAAAATCCTGCATATGGTAGCAGAAATCTTAACCCCAGAACTCTTTCAATGACATAAAGAACAGAACTTAGAGTATTTAGTTCATTTATTCTCATTTAATTGTCTAGTGACTATTTATAACACATGAAGTTTACAGTGTTGTAGAAGTGTCTGAGCTCTAAGAAGCTAGGTGACTTGGAAGCCCATTATTGGTTAGAACTGTCCTTGCTCCAATTTAAATGCAGGCTTCCCTATGGGTACAGCTCTCACTAACACTCGGATCTGTTTTTCACTACATTGGGGGTAGCTTGCCCATTTACTATATTCTCTTTAGTTAACCTGAGAAACTTCTGTTTGATTTCTTGGTTCCAAACTTCACCTAGAGGGTCCTCTGAAAGTCTCTGGAATTAATTCCTTCCTCTTCATGGATCCAAGAGTGTTTCTAAAAAAAGTTTCTGGAGTTGTTTCCCAACTTTCCTATATCTGTAGCCACATAGATTTTCTGTCTCGTGGTCATCTAGATGTTATTTTTTTGCTCTACTAAAAATAGACAAGGGATCTGAGGAGATGGGTTGGCTGGTACCTGAATTTGGATCATGGGTGTCCATGTTGAGAATAAAAACAGAAGAAACAACATAGTGGTGGCAGAAGTCTCCCAAATATAAGACAGGAAGGTTCTAGGATCCTTGGGACCATCTTTGCACCAACTAGTGAGCTCTTGGTTTGTTTAAAAACTCTTCCTCGAAAAGTAAGGTGAAATGAGCAAGGAATACCTGATGTCAATCAGCCACACATGTACACATATATGAGAGAAACTGTACACACATACGTATAGACACACACACACACACACGGCTTTTTGCCAGATGCTTATTTTTCCAACACTTTTTAGCTGCCCAAGAGCAAGTCATGTAGCTGTTCTTCCTGCAGACTTTTTGCTAGGAATCCTCTCCGCTACCCTAATATTTATATCTGCATAGACCCTGGTTTTCACCTAGCCTAGTTTAGTCTACTAAACTCTCAATGTGTTACTTCTAATTTGTAAACTGATACATTAATTAATAGTCCAAAAATGTACATGCGCATTGCTATTTTTTCCTGGTCTCATGAGTAACAATTTTGAAATGTCTTAAAACAAACAAACAAGCAAACAACAACAACAACAACAACCTAGGCACTTGTAGAACTTGAGAGGGAAACTCCGAATCAAAGAATGTATAATTTGCTGCCATAGATTTTAAAAATCTAGTATTCTATCAATAATGTTCTAGATATAATGTTAATTATATTTACAATTATGATTGTTTTAAATAGAATTTTTATAATGACAAAATGATGCCAAAACTCAAATTAGTATTCTCAGGATTCTGAGTCGAGCAGCACAGTCCACATAGTAGTGGGAATGCCAAAGTCAGATATTTATGGGAACTAAAAATAAAACACTTTAAAAACATGGGCAGATGAGCTTTGAGTTGTGTTAAATGTGAAGAACAATAACAATTTGATGAAAGAACTTTTCAGTATTTCAGAAATTACATGCCATCTTTTCATGAAAATATGTGTTAAATAGATTTGTGGTGGTTCTCAACAGCTCAAGGGCCCTGCACACTTATCGGGAAGATGGATGCTTTCTTACTCTTCCATTTCTTTCTTCCACAGACTTCCACTCAAGGGGATTATGTCCTGAAAATAAAAAGTAAAGCAAAATAGAAGACCAAAAAGTTTTTTCCTAGGTATGATTGGTTTATAAGAAGGTTGAAGCATTTCCATAAAAATCCTCCAAAACACATAATTCTGTATAGCTCAGAAATAGCAGGTCATTTTGCATAATGTTTAAATCACAGTGATTTTTCACTAAGCATTTGCTGTATTGTGAAATGTACTCATTTCTGAATTCTTGTATTCAAGAAAGCTTGGTATAGCTATGGAAACAAGAATTGGCTGAAACAAAACACAATGGAGTAAGAAAAGACCACTTGACACCCACACCCCACATGAGGCATCACAGATTGGGGTGGTGGGGGTTGGAAATGTCAGGGGTAGTGGAGGCCATTGTAGAGTGACTGAAGTATATGAAAGTCTCCAATACAGAGACTTCAGGATGGACTCCGAGAGCTTTGGGGCTCCACAGAGTCCCTGGAAGGAGAGAAAAGACAGCCCAGTTGCAAACACTTAGGGACAGAAGTAAAGAGGCAATCATACAGAGGGTATGAAGAGCTTGAAGCCCAGCTTTCTTCTCAGAGGGCTCAAGGACATTGACGTTGCATATGCTACATCACAACCATGATAAATATTTCAGACTCTGCTGGAAACTTGAGGAACTGTTTTTAGTCAAATACTGCTGAAACATATAACTCAATTAGCAATATTTCAAAACATTCTGAAGATGTCTTACATAGCAATATTATTTTCAAATAAACCAATATGACTTCAAGCCCAAAGCAAAAAATAAATGAATATTTTGATCTCTTAAACTTAAAATAAAACAATTTCTATTAAACCAAATAATATATTTATTCTTTTTTTTTTTTTTTCCGAGACAGGGTTTCTCTGTAGCTTTGGTGCCTGTCCTGGAACTAGCTCTTGTAGACCAGGCTGGCCTCGAACTCACAGAGATCCGCCTGCCTCTGCCTCCCGAGTGCTGGGATTAAAGGCGTGCGCCACCACCGCCCGGCAATATATTTATTCTTAATGTGATTTTCAATGTATTCTTATCATGGTGACTTTCAGTTGTTCCAAAAGAGGATTTGACAGATAGGTACTGTGTAGATGTCAATACATTGTAGTGTCTACTTGGGACATTTTCTAACAAGGGACTGTTTAATGATATCTAGTTCTCCCAAGTTTACTAACCCTTGTCGCGAATTAGGTCAGTATGATAGGTAACCAGGCTAGCTCAAGAGTAACAGGAAGACTTTAATGGTTGAAGAGGGGAAACTTACCCTATAGGAATGGGAGCTCCAAAATCTGATAGGTCTGGTGGGCACCGCGAAGAGAGAGCATGCACCTGTATCCCCAGGTTTTTCTACTTGGGCTCTAGGTGGCCACACCTTAACTAGATGTGATTGGTTGAAACTATCAGTTGATAGTTTCCCCATCAAATCCTCTCTCTTTTGACTTCTTGTATTTTGTATTTATTTAGATTACAGATCTAGAATTTTTGTTCATTCAATTAATGACTATTTACTAATCGCCAAGTATGATATCTGGAATTTGATACCAACTAGTGATGTGGGAGTGATTTCTTTTTAATCTGTTGCTTTCATTGGTTAATTAATAAAGAAACTGCCTAGGCCCATTTGATAGGCCAACCCTTAGGCGGGTGGAATAAATAGAACAGAATGCTGGGAGAAAGAAGCCAAAAGAATGAGTCGCCATGATTCTCCCACTCCAGACAGATGCAGATTAAGATCTTTCTTGGTAAGCCAGCTCATGATGCTACACAGAATATTAAAAATGGGTTAGAGCAATATGTAAGAGCTAGCCAATAAGAGGCTGGAACTAATGGGCCAGACAATGTTCAAAAAATACAGTTTCCACAGAATATTAAAAATGGGTTAGATCAATATGTAAGAGCTAGCCAAAAAGAGGCTGGAACTAATGGGCCAGGCAATGTTAAAAAAAAAATACAGTTTCCATGTAATTATTTCGGGACATAAGCTAGCCATGCAGGCGGCCCGGTGCAGGGGATGCAGCCCCGCCACTCATATTGCTACAACCTAGGATACCAAACATGACACACCTTCACAAGAAGATGCATATTCAGAAGCAGACAAGACAGCCAGCAACAGTAAGCCCAAGTACACATGACTTATGGCCAACATCAGCAGGAGACATATAGGGTTGAGATACAGTCAATAATCATGAAGCATCAGGTCTCAAAACATTCCTACTGATCTGTTTTTACAAAAAACAAATTCTTAATGCCTTTTTCTCTGTCTTACAGATGAAAATAGCACTTTACTCATTGAATCTTTTTGGATAGTAAATACCCTAAAGTCAAGTTATTAGAACAACGCCAGACAGAGTTTAAGCATAAAAATGGCATTTAACAGTGCAATTCCTATAACCTCTTTATTAAACTCTAGCAGTACCCTAGCAAAGAGAAGACCCACTCTAAATACATTAACATATTAATCTTTTCTAGACACCACAGGAGAGAAACTTTGTTACAGAAATTTATTATATCACAATTTTACAAACTATTTATTATAGACAGTTTAAAGCTTTTTAAAATGACCTTCAAGACCCCATTATTGCTAATAATCTTTTTTCAAGTGGAGTATGTTTCTTTTGTGAAGAATAATCAAAGAAGCAAATGAAAAGCCTCTTTGAACCAAGAAAAGCAAGTCTAGGTAGAGATTATTTTACTGTAAGCCATTTTCAGTATCTCCATGATCTACTTTCCTTATGTGCATAGTGAAATGAATTCTACTTCACAAAATAATTTTAAAAGATCAGTAGGTTTTAATGGTATTAATAAGTTCTCAATTAGAAATATAAAATAATAGCCATCAATTTTTTAAACTCTTATAAATCAAATCAAATTTCTGCTTTCTATCCTTCAAGCAACATAAAGTATTGATTCAGTACATCACAGGAGATAAAAGGGGTGAAAGAAAATCAAGAACAAAGGAAAAGCTATACATTTCTGATGAAAAAGTAAACTGATTGTGGTGACCATTCACGGTCATTTCCTTATAGTTAATTGGCTAGTCTTGAGATACAGTGAGGAATATGGGTTAGAATACTGGAAAACTCAAGATGGTAAACTTTAACCAGTCCCTCTCTATATAAAACTTTTTCAAGCCTATATCTATATCTTTATCATAGATTTTTTAATATATAGTTTTAGAATGACTTTAGAAAAACTCACTTAGACTGAATACATGCTATGCACCAAGCTGTATTCACACTATACTGTATACAGAAGTTCCTGTCCCCCATGGTCCCGCAGCTGTTCAGTCCCAAAGACACATATAGAGACTTACATTAATTATAAATTGTTTGGCCTATTAGCTTAGGATTATTATTAACTAGATCATACAACTTAAATTAACACATAATTTTTATCTATGTTTAGCCAAATGGCCTGGTGTCTTTTTTCACTTGGTGGAATTTTCATCTTGCTTTCTCTGTGTCAGACTTGTGACTACATTTTTGCCTTTCCTCTTCCCAGAACTCTAGTAATCTGTTTGCCCTGCCTGTTATATTAAACCAATACAAGTGACAAAAATTTACTGTGTACAAAAGCATTCTCCCACAACACTATACCTTTATCCATTTTTCTTTCCTGAATGAACTACTATCCCTAAGTGGTAGGTGATACGGGATTACCCTCTGTATGCTGTGATTACCTTTAATGAATAAAGAAAGCTGGCTTCAGCCTGTATCAGGAGAAAACTAAAGTGAATGCTGGGAGAAAGAAGATGGAGTAAGAGAGAAGCCATGTAGCCTGGCTGGAGACAGACACCAGAAGATTACCTGGTAATCCACAACCTTGTGGCAATACACAGATTAATGGAGATGGGTTAATTTAAAATATGGGTTAGCCAGAGATACGCTTAAACTATTGGTCGAACAGTATTGCAAACAATATGGTTTCTGTGTGATTATCTCGGGACTGAGCATCCAGGAACAAAAAAGCGCTCTCCTAATACAGGTAGGTACCATGTCCTATATCTATCTTTCCCTTCCAGTTCACAACAAATACCTTGATTCATGAAAGGTAGTCAATTAAAACACATTGAATCAAACTGCACATCTATGCACACTCCCACAGTGTAGAACAGGAAGAATGGCAAAATGGAGAAGTAATTTATATTTTAATAGATCTTAGAGCCCTCTGATGAAGTCAACTTTCCAGCTACAAGTTAATGCTTTTTTTATGTTTCCAAATGTACATATCTGACAAACCAATGAAAGTAACCAAATCTAAATTCAATTCTCCACTTGAGGTGAAAAGGTATTTCTTGAAACCCCTTGCAGAAACACATAATGTTATCAAGTAATAACAGCCTTATATTGATGCTAAAAGTGAAAGATATCCGTGTCTGAAGCTGAAAGGGGTGAGCAAATATTCACAGTATGCTAAGAACATATGTTATCCATTATAAACTTGATTTTTGAGTGCCTTTATACAGTTAATAAATACAAGTTAGTCACAAATAAGTTATTTCCATTTGCATAAAGTTACCGTTCCATTTTACTATGAAAATAATGTGACCAGTGGCTCTGATTAGGGGCTTGATCCCTGAGCAACTAAGTCACTGACTCTAAGAAACAGTACAGGACACACGGTGTCTTCAGTAAGCTGCAATTCTAATTCCAAGTAACTAATTAATGTCCAGACCATGACTCCTGCAAAGCACAGCTGGAGTAGAGAAAGAAAAGTCTAAAGATGAATCTTTAGAGAGGAAATTGAAAAAAAAGTTCACCTTTTAGGAATATAATTTTCTCCCTATTAGCTGCTGTCAGCCACTTAAATGTAAATAAAATGAGGCTAAGTTTGGAAAACTTTTATAGTACCAGATCAGTGGACCGCAACAAGAATATATATTACCTTTATCTTAAATTCTTACATAGAAAATAGACTTAATTCCTTTATATATGTTATTTTCTTAAAGTCTAAGGTAAAGGAAGCATGGGCTCTGCCCTTTAATCTTAGAAAATGAATAGTTAATGTAACAATTATAGACTGCTTTTACTTGGTTTTTTGTTATAATGATCTCTTATAGTTCTCACAAGGATATAGCCTGTCTTTCTCAGCAAGGATGAATGCTAAATATATTAAGGTATCTATAGTTCAACATGTCTACTGTTGAAAGATGCTGTTACCTCATCTAGAAGGACACAACATTTAATATGACTAACAGTCACAATTTAATGATAGTACTGCAAAGTCATAACCCACATCTTTTGGGGTTTCCACTTCTTTCTAGAAGTAAATTTACTTAACTGGTCCCTGTCACACTCCGTTTTGTTTTGACTTGTATTGTCTTTTAAAATTATTGGCTTCTACAAGGGTGAAAAACTTTTCTGGATCTTTTGGGGAGTATTGTTGTATTTGAGGAGACATAGTGTCATTTACTACAGGAAACAACTTGAACTTGCAATTATCAGATGCTGAGACCTCCTAACTGCTGGGATTAAAGGTATGTGCCCTGGACCTGGATTTAAGGGGTAGTAGGAATCCAGCCAGTAGGCCTTCTTGCCTTGTAGGGAACTACTCTACCAACAGCTCTATGTCTCCAGCCTAAGGAGGTGAATCTTGAGACAGATTAAAGCAACAATACTAAAACGTACAGAAATTAAGTCTGTCTCTCAAGGGACCATCATGTCCTATATTCTCAAGTCATAAAACTATATTAAGTTGTAGCAGCATTATCCAAAAGAAAGGGCTATGTTGGCTTCTCTCACACCACAGACTACAACTGTCAAGACCAATAAAAGATAGAGGGTTCCAAAGACAAAAATAGAAAAGTGGAACCTGTGCAGGCAAACACGGAACAAGCCCAGCAGACAGTAGGGGAACCAACACTAATGGGATAAGCCTATCAGACGATAGGAATGCCAACACTCATACATAGGCCAAGCCCACCAGGCAGTAGGAATGCCCAAGCAAACCAGAACAGAAAGCTGAAGGCACTGAGACACTAAGTTAAATATGTGCATTTTGAATAACTGTGAACTTCTGGGGACTCTATAGTCAAAATATTATTTTGATTAAGTTTTATCAAAGAAGAGAAAATGGGAAAATTGATTTTTAAGGTATTTTATTGTTTTCTATTTCCTCCCTAGCTTTTATTCATTTTTTAATTTAAAATTTTTCATACAATATATTTTTTCATATTCTTTCCCTTCTTCCTACTCCTAACAGATCCCCTCCACATGCCTATTCACCCAATTTCACATTCAAACACATGAGAGACTCACAAATTTTCATGTTATTGCTGCTGCAAGTACTATAATAATTTTTCCTTATTGTTCCAGATTTAGTATAAGTGTTGCCCAAGTGAGCACTAAACTATTTTCTTAAGGCACTCAACACTTCCTTGTTTAGGGTAGAGGTAGAAACATATGTCATTAATAGGGTGTGTCCCAATATAAATTGGTATGAGAGAAGGCATCATTCCTTGCTAGTTTTAAGAGCTCCACTTGGCTCCCAGGAGAAGGGGTTCTTAATGTTGAATTGGATAGTTACTTAGCTTAGCCTGGGATGAGGTTGAACTCCAATTTTTATGTCCTCTACCCGTTCCACTATTGGTATAGATTTAAGACACCTAAAAAAAGAGATGTTTGGGGATCTGATACTTCCAGAATTGGTTTTGCAGATGTGTCAAATAATCTGGACTTTTCAGAAACATTATTGAGATGGTATATTCCTGGAAAATGTAGTGATTCTCTTTCTAATACCCATGAGTTTCAAATTAATGATTTTGATATTTGCATTTCCTGCACATCAAGAAAGATGTTAAATAACAAGCTAATGAGATGTGTCAATGCTCATAAGAAACTTTCTGTGTATACAAGGTTATCATCGTGTTTGTTACTGGTGGTAGCTGGTTTCAGAATTTGTTTGTTTTGTTATACATATAAAGACTTGGTCCCACTACTTGGCTTTAGATGACACAGAATTCTTTATTTTTATTATTTATTTATTTATAAAAATTCCCACCTCCTCCCATTTCTCTCCTACTCCCCCCCACTCTCCCTCCATCTCCCTCTCCAGTCCTAAGAGAAGTCCGGGTGCTCTGCCCTGTGAGAAGTCCAAGGCCCTCCACCCTCCATCCAGGTCTAGGAAGGTGTGCATCCAAACAGACTAGGATCCCAAAAAGCCAGTACATGCAGTAGAATCAAATCCCAGTGTTATCATTGGCTTCTCAGTCAGCCCCCATTGTCAGCCACATTCAGAGATTCCGGTTTGATCACATGCTCGTTCAGTCCCAGTCCAGCTGGCCTTGGTGATCTCACATTAGATCAGTCACACTGTCTCAGTGGGTGGACGTACCCCTTGCAGTCCTGACTTCCTTGCTCATCTTCTCCCTCCTTCTGCTCTTCAACTGGACCTTGGGAACTCAGTCCAGTATACCAGTGTGCGTCTCTGTCTCTATCTCCATTCGTCAGATGAAGGTTCTATGGTGATATTGACAGAATTCCCTATTTATTTCAGACTAAGCACAAACCTACATTAATCCCTCTTGTCTGACTCCCAGGGACTAAATTCTAATACAACTTATTGTTTGTGTTTGTTTTAAATAATATCTATTATTTGAGAATTGCAAACAACATACTTTGATCATATTGATCTCCTTCTCCCAATTCCTCCCAGATCCATCCCACCTCTCTACAAACCCAATTTTTTGTTCCCTTCAGTATTAGATTTCATATCAGATTTCTGACTTAGTATTACACACAAGAAAGGAGTTTGAGAGTTGTTATACAATGTTAATGATTGTGTACTCTGGTCCACTATTCCTGCCTGAAATATGCTGGTTATTTATGACAAGTATCTTTAATAAACTGGAAATAGACTTGTTAGTGGAGATTGCTCATTTGTTTCTCAACCACCCAGACCCAAATAATCACACAGAAACTATATTAAATACAATACTGCTTGGCTGTTAGCTTAGGCATGTTCCTAACTACCTCTTACATCTTACATTAATCCACTTCTATTGATCTGTGTATCAGCGCAAGGCTGTGGTCTACCAGGAAGGGTTCCAGTTCCTGTCTCCTTCAGCAGTTATATGGTGTCTCCTTGACTCCTGCGTACTATCTCTATATATCTCTGTTCAGATTTCCCTACTGGTTTTTCTCTGCTAAGCCACTGGCCAAAATAGCTTTATTAATCAACCAATAAAGCAACACACATACAGAAGGACATCTGACATCATAGGCTGGCTTGGGAAAAGTAAGGCAGGATGATTGGCTTGCTGCTTTTCTAGATGTACATCTAAAAGCACACCATAATTCACACACAAAAAAATTCCTTATGGTGAGATATTTAGATATATAAAGAATATGAGAGACATATCCTTAATTATCGTGTTAAGGTTGACTAATATTTTTTGAGTCAGTACATTTGTTTAATTTCTAAGTGGCAAATTATAACACATTGTTACATTTTGAATATCATTTTTACAACACAAGTTTTAAGAATTTAAGAATTGTTCTTTTGTCACTGAAAACTGGCACATGTATTCATAAATTTAAAAAATAATCTGAATGAAAAGAAGCAAAATGAGCACATAAAGTCTCTGGAATAAAGTTCTCTGTGTTAAAGTGTGTAAAACATAGTCCAAGTTAGTATAAGTGAGGCATAATATAAAAGTATATGAAACATACTTTTTACCCAATAATAGATGATATCTCTGCCAAAATAATAAGATCCATTATCTTGTGAGTTTAAAGTATTTACTATATTTTAAAATAGACAAGAAGATAGGTCCTACTTCATTGTTAATAAACCTAAGAAATTGCATTGCTTCCAATCAACAAAGATTATATCACAAAACTAATCTTTTTTATTTCTCAACATTTATTATACAATAATTGGAAAAATCGAATCTTCAGGTCTGTCTAAGAAGAGATATAGGTCAAACTTTATATGTCTCAAGGATATATATGGCTATATATATATATATATATATCTTTTTTTCCTCTTTTTTATTATTTTTTTAATTAAAAATTTCTGCCTCCTCCCCTCCTCCCTTTTCCCTCCCCCTCCCCCCACTCACCACTCCCCTCCCCCTCCCTCTCCAGTCCAAAGAGCAGTCAGGTTTCCCTGCCCTGTGGGCAGTCTGAGGTCCTCCTCCTTCCCTCCAGGTCTAGGAAGGTGAGCATCCAAACCGGGTAGGCTCCAAGGTTCTAGAGCCTTGACACTAGAGGGGTTCCCAGGGGTTCATATATATATAAAGTCCTGATTGCCCTTCAATTTATTTTTCTTCTAGTCTATGCTTTTTTTTTAAATCATAGTTGGTACAATTTATTAAGTCTTGCACCAAACATTGACAGGTCATTAAATTTAACTTTTCCAACAACTCATTCTGAAAAAAAATATATTAAAGCCAATGTATTATAATCAGTAAAATAAAATGGTGAATTGTGTTTCATTTAATGATTTGCAGTTTTAGGTCAATTTTAATGTTAATCTTTTTGGAAAGAGTCAGATATGCCTCCCAGTGATGATCGGGGAAGACAATGTCTGGGAGCTCTGTGTGTCTCCAGGTACTTTTTCTCTAGGCTCGGTTTAGTCATACACACAGAAAGCTCTTGGATGACAATCTGAAAGCTACTCTTTCTAACATAATACCACTCAGAACGATTATTGTTGCATAACTATTCTCTCAACCTAACGAAAACACTTCTGCTTTACTGACTCCAATCAATGTGTTTGCAAGAACAACCTTTTTGGTCTCTTTCTACACAAATGCATCTTTTAATTGCATATTCTCTTTTGGCATCTTTCTTCTTCATCTGATTTCTAAGCTTTTTGTTGTTTTGCATTTGGAGTGTTGAGTTTCAGAATAGGATGCAGGACGTATCTGATTGTACTGAATGATGCCGAATGTTCTCATACAAAATCTAAAACATATGCTGAATAGAAATAAAATCCCTCAAAAGCATATACTTTCATAAACACATACGAAGTTCCCAACTGGGTCCTCTGACAAAATTTTTTTTTCTCTGACAACTTTTTGCAACTAAACAATCTCAGGGACCACATGTGGGTGCTGAGAGTGTGGTCAATTATCCATCACTCATGTCATATTTTCATAACTGGGGCAACTGGGTATTTACCTCCATTAGTTTTTTTTTGGATTTTAAAATTATTTAAATTTGTTTGTTGTAAAACTGAATTTATATATTTATAGGAGGTGGAAATTCATAGGTAGCCTATAAATATACAAAGAAAATGAAGCAATAATATTAAATTATTGACTGTCAAATTTTAACTCTACTTCTTAGATGTAACTTCCATAATGGAAATTCAGCCTATCTCTTATAAGTAGAATTGTCCTGTAGGGACTTCAGTGTGACAAATACTGGCTACTCAGTACAAACTCACTGTTTTCACTGAGTAAATAATAGATATTTTTCTCTACCCAAACATAAGGTGAAAGTAAAATTGATGTTTGTACCTATCAGCTTCATAAATCTAATTTCCCTGTTTATTTTTCCAATATTTGTGTCCACTTTAAAGAAAGGAGAGATTGTGTGGGTTCTCCTAGATACTGCTTACTTGTATATAAGACATAAGAAAAAATGACTATATGTTCATTGATTGTAATATATTGACACTTATTAATGAGTAAGGTTTTGCTTTGACTCAATGATACATTTTCTGTGTTGATAACTACATTATACAGTACCTTAGACTCCAAATAGTCACATGCAATAGGTTTAAACAATACTAACTGCTGGCTTCCACATTCCCTTAAACCAGTTAGTCAGAATCGCATGCGAATAGAAACAGCTGTTAGTCTTGCTTCAAAAGCTCAGATAGTTTAATAAGGTTAAGAGCCACTAATCTGATAGAGCAGGAAAATATATATTTCCGTACATAAATATCTATAGCCATGTGTAGTTAATAAAACTTTCCCTCTGTACATAAAATTTAGTTTTCCTCATTTATCAACTCTTGACACCTTTCAGTTTTTCATGTACACAAATTTTAATAAACTATGCTGATTAAAACAAATAGCAAATATTTAAGGATTCATTCTAAAACTTTGTTACATGGAAGTTTTATAAAAAGAAAATAGACTCTCTAATTCCATCTAATAATTTTGTATGTAAAATATTCTAGGTTGATTTGGACAATATTTTTCCTGAGAGACTCAAGGCTTCATTTTCTTATTTCCTTCCTATAGGTAGGGATTAATAATGGATAACATGCAAATTATTTACTATAGATCATAACGGATAAAATAAGTATTTCAGCTATGATATAAGGAGGCCAGGGAAACCACAGTATTGGCAATATGACAATAAACAGCTGGTAAGACGCTGAAAATATCATTTATTTCCAAGACCTTAAGAAACATTAAATCAGTACCCTTGATTTAGTAGAGACAAAATGGATTTAAGAACTAAGCGAGGTGCTTTTGAAAGGGATGTTATTCTTTATTCACAGAAATTTAATTCGGGGACACAAACCACAAGAAACATGATAAGGATAAAACTATTCTTTAGTAAATTGGTTTCCTGACACACAACACTAAGTTATGTTTTCACACATAAATTTATTTTCATAGTTTCCATAGAGAAAATTTAAGCAATGTAACTTAAATGAAAACAAAAATATTTAGCATAGAGGACAACTGAAAAATTACAAATATAGTTAAAAACAATACTTAGGAATGCTATTGCCATGTGTTGGTAGCACATGCCTTTAATCCCAATACTTGAAAGGCAGAGGCAGCTAAATCTCTGAGATGAAGGCTAGCCTGGTCAACCAAGTGAGATCCAGGACAGCCAAGGCTATAGAGAGAAACTCTGTCTCAAAAAATAAAAATAAGCAAACAAATAAACAGACGAATGAATATGGAAGATACACGTCTTTAGTGTGTGTAGGTTGCTTCACTTCGTTAGGCATTCTGCCCCATCATTGTTGACCCTTTTATTTGTATATGCAACTGTTGCACAGAGCTGTCAAATATGTATTTCCAAAGCAATTTGTCTGTACTGTATCCTATCGCATTTTGGCACCCCTCTGGCCTTATTGTCTTATTGTCTTATTTGGACTTTATTTAGAATCTATGAATTTTTTTCCACCTTAAGTAAATTTCTCTTTAATCTATTATTGTACAGCAATCAGGCTGATGTTCTTTTATAGCAAGCTGGTGTCCTCTTGTGCTCCTTCTTGCTTTACGAAAACTCAACTCCACAAACAGCATAAAGCCAAATCCCTTGCTGGACTTTTCAATGTTTACATAATTTACCCCAACAAATTGTTCTATTCCTTTCACAAACCTTTCTTAACTTTACTAATTTATCAAGAATAAAACCACATTAAATAACCTTTTAAACAATAAAATAATGATTTGTTTCTATTTGGTTGTATGAGTGTTTTGTCTGCATGTATGTCTGTGCACCATGTGCATGCTTGATGCCCACAGAAGTCAGAAGAGGGAATCAGATTTCCTGTGTGTGGAGCTAGAAATGGCTCTGAGCTACCATTTTGGTGTTCAGAATTTAGCAAGTACTCTAGAAGATCAGCCAGTGCCCTTATCCACTGAGCAATTTTCTCCAAACTCTTCTCTCTGTCTCTGTCTCTCTCTCTCTGTCTCTGTCTCTCTCTGTCTCTGTCTCTCTCTCCTTTTTTCCTCTCTGTGTCCGTCTTTCTTTCTATGAATTTCTATTTCTATTTCTCTCTCTCCTCTCTCCCTTTTTTCTTTCTAAGCTCCAGGAGAATGTGCTAGAAGTGACAGCACACCATCGGAAAGTATGATCTTAGGAGTCTGTGCTGTTAGGAGAGCTCAATTTCTCAAAACACTTCCTCATTCCCCAAAGTCCATGACCTGAGGAAGTGGCTGGGGGTATTGCCTTCTCCACATTTTTAATGTATCACCAATGAACTGATTTGAATAAATCACATCTCCAAATATTTCCTAAGTATTCATTATCATTGATAAAAGATATGTTCACAAATTTTTGCCTGTTGCATTGTATTGCTTATGACTGAATAATGGTTGGGACCAAGGCATGCCAACCTTCATGTTCTTTTTAAAATACCTTTTTCTTTAATTGTAAGCACTTGCCCTCTATGAAATACATTCAACCATATCATGTTCACTTTTGATTTCTAAAATTCCTTCCAGGCAGGTGCTGTGGAGCTTGGAGTTAGTGATTATTCGCCATAAAGGCTTGATAATCAGGCCCTTTCTCTGTTTCAGTGCCTTCCAAACTAGATGTGCATTGAAACCCTCTGAGGAATCATTACAGCAGACCATGAGCCCCAGTTCTCAGGATTTCTGCCTCATTGGATTTGGATGTGATGCCTGTACATTTGCATTTCTGGCAGGTTCTGAGGCTCTGTCAATGTTACTGTTTACAGAACCAGAGGTTCTGAGTCACTGCCCAGTTTGTGATCAAAATAGCCAGACTTAAGCTCAATTTGGATACAGTTGGAAGATTACTTACAAACATGAACACAGTTTTTGCTCCCCTTTGATTTCTGCTTAAGCAGAAGGAGTGTTAGATATACTACCTGGCTTATGACCGACCTACAGTTTTATATTTTGACTATTTCTTTTTATTATTTCCTAGGGCATATCAGAAATAGGTGTGAGTATGGACTGAACTAGAAATGCATTACCACAATTTGTTTTAATCAACATAATCTTTAGGGAATGTCATACTTTAAAAACTTCCCCACGGTTCAGTGGTGGGAATAGATTAGAACTTGGATCTGTGTTGCCTAAAAAAATTGTTTAAAATGCCCTTGGATAATGATAAGTGCTGTTTAAGCTATCATTGGCCTATTCATAACTCAATAAAGTAGAGAAATTGGGCGGGGAGACTTTTCTAGATAAGGCATTGCATTTCCGTATGTGGAATGCCTCAGAAAGAAGACAAAATATCACTCTCCAAGAGTGTATTCTTTAATGTAGATATTTGGATATAAATAAAAGATTCAATACAAAATGGTAACAGCTACAACAACAATATGCCTTAGCACAATTCTAGTTTTAAAAGACGTGATAAGAAACAATAAAACTAAATCTTCAGTGTAACTGAACTGAACAGTTAGTTTCCACTTAACTGATGAACCAAATAGGAACACAGACTTTAATGCTTGTTATTCTTTACTGTTTCAGATAACACTCCCCAAGCCATATTTAACCACACTCGCCAATTAGGAGATGCTCAGCCAAGTATGGTGGTACATGCCTTTAACACCACCATTGGAGAGGCAAAGGATGGCAGATATCTGAGTTCAAGGCCAGCTTGCTCTCTAGAGCAAAGCCCAGGACAGTCAGGACTACACAGAGAACTCCAGTCTGTCTCTGCAGGGAGAGAAGGGGAGAAAGGGAGAAAGGGAGAGAAAGAGATTCTAACAAGGAAATCATGTTCACCAGGCAACTCTGTACCGTATCTCAGAGGTCCATACACATACGATCATTTTAATAATTCTACAACTTGTAGTTTTAAGAAATCCTAACTTTTCATTACTTTTTCAATTAAAAATGCTCATTGCCTAGATTTACGTAACCTTAAATCTGTGCATTAAACTTGCAAGGAACTGATGTAATCGTATTTTTCTAGAGACATTTTGCAAAGACTGAAGTCTTCTAGGAAAATGATACGTTGGGGATGGGAACACAATCTGCAGAGCCACTGTAGTGTCTTCCATTTGCTCTCACAGCCATAATGCTCCATGACAGTTCTTCCGTGTTTCTACTCCTTACTGAAAGCCAAGATTAACCAAGAGGAACTTGAACTAGAAAAATCTCTACACAAATTCTTAGTCAACTTTCTGGTAAATACATAGGGAAGGTACTTGAATACAACTTTATGTTGAAAATGAAATGAAATTTATGTTCTAGAAAGTTTACACTATAAATGAAGGAACTTGTTCCTGAAATCTGTGAATAACGCAGTTATGGAAGACTTTTAAAACATTTTTTTTTTAGATTTTTTTTTAATTTTGTGTGTGTACGTGCATGTGCATGTGTGTGTGTGTTTGTGTGTGTCTACATGCATGCAATTTCAAAACCAACTTGTAGAAATTAGTCTTCTCAACCACATTAGTCTGGGGACTGGAACACAGTCAGTTCATCAGGCTTTGGTGCAAGTCCCTTATTCTGAGCCATCTCACTGCTCCTATTCGTTAGAATTTTTGATAGCAAGCCATATGATCTTTTATCTGAAGTTTAACTTTTACATTGCTGTGTAGATAGTTTTATGTCTTTTTTTATGTCAGTTTGACACAAGCTACAGTCATCGAGAGGAGGGAGCATCCATTGAGAAAATGTCTCCATAAGATAGGGCTGTAGAGAAGCCTACAATTTTCTTAACTAGTGGTTGATCTAGGAGGCCCCAGCCCACTGTGGGTGGTTTTATCTCTAGCCTGGTAGTCCTGGATTCTACAAGAAAGAAGGCTAAGCATGTCATGTTGAACAAATCAGCAAGCAGTGCTACTCCATGCCTCCGCATCAGCTCCTGCTTCTAGGGTCCTGCCCTGCTTGAGTTCCGCTCCTGACTTTAATGATGAACTGTGAAAACCTAAGCCAATTAAATGCTTTCTTCCCCAACTTTCTCTTGGGCCGTTTTGTTTCATTGCAGCAATAGAAACATCGACTCAGGCAATGCTGAAACCAGAAATGTCTTCTCAATATTATACAAAACATTCATCACTTTCCTTCAGTGCCTGTTTCAGTCTTCCCTTTGGGCATTAAGACTATGCCAAGAAGATTCTGCACATCAGGCCAGACTCCACCACTGTCGCTGTCATAGTTCTGAGACAAGATCTTCATTTAGCCTGACAGATATTCCGACTGACGAGGGCTCATGTTCTGGCACTCACTAATCAGTCATCTTCTGAGTAGGACTAGCTGACCAGAAGCCAGTATCATTCACCGTGAACCTCTCATGGCCTAGGGCTCATCTGGGCACAGAGAGTATCAGGATAGAAGAAAATAGAGCAGTTCTTTATTTATTATATCGGAGTTAAATAAAATCATTTAATTAATAAAGTATATGACTTTAAATTAATCTGAATATCAATGTAGATGGTATTCTGCCAAAACATTCATTACTCAGTAGTTGTTGCTATTGTGGAAAATTGTGAAGAAATTTGAAGCAAATTAATTCACTTTTTTTGATACTAATCCACTAGTACATACGTATTTCTTCAAGTCCTTAAAGCATTAACAAGCCAGGAGTGTTGTCACATTCTTTTTAAACCAGAATTCAGTCTTTTCAATAGTTGACCAAAATCTTGTTTCTTTACCTTACATCTCAAATTATTCAACAAAGCCTAACAACATTTTTACCTGTCTGTTCATCTGTCTATCTCAATATCTAAATATGTATATATATACATATATATATTATCTAACATAAATCAATCAACCTTATCTCTAATATATTGATATTGATCTATATTGGAAAACAATTTTTTATCATGTTATTTCATTTGCTTTCCTTATATATCTTTTAGGACCCTAAGGTCTCTAGTCTGTAGAAGAATCTGAGCTTAGGAGGTCATATACCTATCTGAAGGTGGTGTCATTAAAATTTAAGGATAACATTCTTTTGGTTCTCGTAGGATGAAGATAGTTCTCAACGTTGTTATAGACAAAATCCAGGAGGAAACAATGTAGTGAAGGGGAAGGAATGGGAAAAGAGTAGTGAGAGAAAATAATACACTGCATTCATTTCTCATCTTCTGTAACAGGGAAACATTCTCACTTGAAACGCAGGTTACCGGTATGGTAGGGAACCATGAAAACCAACTCGACTGTACTTAGAATCATGTAAGGGATGCAGTTCTGGGCATGTCTGGGAGGTGTTTCTGTAGAGGTTTACCATCAGCAGCATTTAAGTTTCTCTGTTTTCTGATTAAGGAAGCAGCGTGTCTCAAGGTCCTGCCATCACACTTTCTGCACCATGGTAAATGATCTCTGCAAACCAGGAGCCTTAGCAAATAATTCCTTCCTCACACTGCTTTGCTCAAGCATGCCATCAGAGGAATGAAGACAGTAACTCAGATTGGTCAGAGGATTGAAATCTTGTGAGCCATTTTGGAGCTCCATGAACGTTGTCACTCCGGACTACTTATCTGTGCACACCCAACAATAATGTGATCATGCCCACAATGTTTTTATTTGGAACATAAGTCAGAGTCAGTATTAAGTTAGCTGATGGCAGTGTTGTAGCTGATGTCTTTAGTCACAGCTGATTTTCAATTACAGTTACAGGGCAAAGCAACAGTTTAGAAAACACAGAGAAGCAAAGATTTAAGCAGTAGATTAAAAAGAGGAAGAAGAACAGGAAGAATTGATGTAAAACATGACGAGTAAGAACTGCTATGAACCCTTACTATGAAAAGCAGGTTTGAATTTTAATGACATATTTGTCAAGTAGTGTCTACAGTGACACATACGTCAGTTTTTACCACCATAATTCTCAACATTACAGACTGGTGAGAAAATGAGTCAAATTTTCTTTTAATTACAGTTGGATTTAATGTAAACAGAATGTAGGCTGCAGACGCTGCTCACTTGGTGAGTGCTGGCAGAGCATGGAGGGAGCCTTGGGTTTACACTCTGTAGGGCAACAAACCCAGGTATGGTGTTAACTTGTGTAAACTTAGCACTCTTCTCCTGTGTTGGCAGAAGAATCAAGAGTTAAGACCATCCTCAGCTACCTAATAACTCAGAAGCAGCCTGGGCTACTGACTTTTCCTCAAAATAAATAACAAACATACAAATAACACAGAATGTATTGCCAATCTTGAATATATATATATATATATATATATATATATATATATATATATATGCTTAAAACTCAATCGTTAATATTCTCAAGGGCAGGTAAGCAGTGCTGAAAGTACCCGGAATATATTAGGTTGTCCAAATCCACTGGAGAAGTATACTGATCACAGAGATTCATAGTTTGTTTTGTTGCCCTCATGGTATATTTATTTCCTACCTGGCTATATAGGTATGAAAATTTAAGTACTATTTAAATAACAGGGAGAATCAATCATTCTTCTGAAAGTGAAGAACATGAGCTCCATGTTTCAGGAACAGAGTATTTTGTTTTTCCAATAAAACTTCTTAGATAAGAATAGTAGCCACAAGCTTAACACACACACACAAGGTCTTGCCCAGGGTCTAGAACTGCAATGGACAAGTAGTGTCTTCCCTGCCCAGTCTTGCTTTATGTGATTTACAAAAGAAGGACGAGACTGCACGCTGAAGAAAAAAGTAACACAGGAAGCTGCAGGCATTGAAGGTTGGGAAACAGACAGAACTGAGGGGGAACAACAGGGAAATGACTATCAGGGTCAAAAGGACAAACCCTGTTTATACTCCTTCAGACCTATCATATTGTCAATAAGCATAAAATGCTTCTCTAATGCTATCAGGGTGAAACCCAGAAGAATGACTAATGAACAACCGTCAAGTCAACATCTTACATTGTGTTCTGAGGCCCAAATTTGAAAACAATTGACATGGGGCCTTCTTAATTGGAGTTCAGAGTATTTTCTTTTGTCTTTTGGGCCACAGTTTAATGATAACCTTTAATTCAACAAATTAAAATCGGTTTTCTTCTCAAAAGTACTCCCTAGAACCTAATGAAACTCCAATTATATCTTTCTTTATTATTCCTGATCTAAAAGCTGTTTCCAACTGACAAAATTGTATATATATGACAAAATTGTATATATATGACAAAATTGTATATATTATGAATATATTGTATATATTATGGAGCCAATATAGACTTTAAAGAATAAGACAATAAAGACTTTAAAGAATTGTTGACTAAAGCTAAGCAGCATGCTGAGCCTCTCTTAGTAATTTCAGGTGTACATTGTCACAGTGCACTGTGCAGATGCTACCTGACAAGTCTCCAGAGCTTGTTCCTCTCACTTGGCTCAAACTGTGCCCTGTAAGCAACACCTCCTCCTTCTGGCTTGAGCATCCCCACCCCAGCCCTTATTAACTCTCATTTATTTCTATGTCTGTCACTTTAGCTCTCTAAAGACTGAACACATATGAAAGATTAGCCCTTCTGTGTTTGGCCTCTTTCACAGAGCATACTCTCCTCCAAAACTTCAGCTACCCTTAGCATAGTGGTCCCTGTGCTACCTGTAAAATTGTTTAGAATATCTTAACTTGCTTGGTTGAGTTCTAGAACAAAATAATCAATGAGACATTTCAGGAGAGCTCTGTCTCTTGACTCAGCTGGGAATATCCAAACAAATTAAGTCATTACCTGATGGACATACTCTCTGAAGTCACTTGTTATCCAGAAGTGTAGATGATCCAAAGTTTTAAAACTGAGAATATTAAATATCTATCGATGTGTATATTTCCCTTGGGCTAAGAAAAGAAAAGGTGTTTCTTTATTCTACAGAAAACCAGTGTGGCACACTGACAGTGACTGCTATGCTTAACTACAGACTAAGTTGGTAGCACTTTGCTTGTATATGCATTTGGTAGTGGTTTCCCTATAATGGGGAGTGACCCCTGCTTCCTGACAGCATGGCTAATCTACCCAGCACATGCTCACAGTGATTTAGTTAGGATCACAGACTAGCACAGATGAGAGTCCTAAGTTTGCACCATTGCTCTGATAGACAAGACAAATTCACAGGCAGGACTGTCTCCTCACATCACTCTCCTTGAAGCACACAACTACAAGACATGACGAGTGGAGTAGATAAAAACAAATCATTTTAATTATGCCCTCATAAGCATGTGTCCAAAATATACTATATACTTTCAATACTTTGATTCAGTATCTGAACCCTTCTTGTAGAGTATAAGATTAATATCCCCAGGGACTAAGGCAGGAAGACGAGTTTCAAATCAGTCTGAGTTTAACACAGTAACCCTGTCTCAAAATCAAAAGAACAACACTCATTACAAATTAAAGTACAAAAGCCCAAGATAACTTAAAGAAAATATGGCTCATCATTTTGTGGAATCATTTTGAAATTTAAAAAGGAAACATTCATTGCAAAAATATTGTGCATTGAGTTAACCATGAAATTATAAGACTTGTTCATACTGTCTTATTTATATACACAGCTGTTTTCTCTTGTTGCATAACCAATTGCTGCAAACGCAGACATTTAAGAAGGGACAAGTTTATTATCTCAACTTCCGTGGGTCAAACGACTGGGCTTTGCTCAGTTTGTCTCTCCTTCAGGGATTCACAAAGCTTTAATCAGGGTGCTCATTACCATGAGGTATTTGGATATACAAATCCACTTCTGAGGTCATTCAGCTAGCTAGCACTAATAGTTCCATATATGGTAGAGTTGAGGTCTTTCATTTTGTGCTTGCTGTTTTGTGGCGATTAAGGTGAACAAGTACTACTTGCCCACAATTGCTCACCACACTGCCATTAGAGTTAGACTAGGGAATTGCGATAAATGGCATAATAGTAAATGTTGGAATTCAAAAGTCTCTACAGCTTAAAGTTCCAAAAGATTTATCACTCATATTAGTTTAATAAAACACTGATTGGTCAGAAGCCAGACTGGGAGTATAGGTAGGGCAACCACACTAGGAAAATTCTGGGAGTAGAAAAGGCAGTAACATAGTCGCCTCCAAGATTCAGATGAAGCAAAATGAGAATGCTTCACGGAGAAAATTTACCAAGCCACGTGGCTAAACAGGGGCAAGAATTATGGGTTAATTTAAGTTGTAAGAGCTACTTAATAATAAGCCTGAGCTAATAGACCACGTGGTTTATAATAAATATAAGCCTCTGTGTGTTTCTTTAGGACTGAACAGCTGCAGAACCAGGCAAGACAGAGACTTTTATCTCCATCAATGCCCAACAATGACCTTGAGGTCCTCTCACTCAAATAGGTCTCAGTGAGTGGGATTATGTCTCAGTGTCCTTTGTGACTGACAGTTGCCACTTTAATTCTTTTATAAGAATTCATATAACTGAAAAACCTATAAACTCATTCATTGGAATTGTCTTTCTATTCCATTTATATTCTCTTTTGTCAACAAAAAATAGTTTGGAAATATCAGTTTTGACATTTAGTATGTTAATTCTTTGGGAGTATATTTTGGGATCTCAGTTAAACAAATATTGATGTTTTGGGATTTTAGCATTTCAGATTATAGTTTAGGCATAGTCTTTAAAGATTAGGCTCAAAATTGTTCAGATTTAGCTTTCCTTTGGAATGATAGTAAGACTATTTTCTGACATGGAATGTCTCTCCATACGACACAGTTACTTCGGTTGACCTATCTTCATTCTTCATACAGAATGGCCTAGTTGAGGTGGTATCCATCCCACCATATCTGTGGGTTCTGGGTAGAAGGGAAGAATTTAATTCAGGTCAGCATGGCAAGAAGTAGCAGTAAGGCAGCCTGATTTGCAGTGTGCCCAGGAATGCAGCAACATGGACTTCAGGACTTCGCCATAGGATCTTTAGCTATTGATTCTCCTCATAATAATTCATCAACAGTCATTGTTAGATAAATCCAATGATAGAAGCAGCAAAATCTCTTTAGCTTGATGGAGCTATTGAGTCATTCACAGAAGGAAGGAGAACAGAACCAAGTGTGTTGGTGTGCTCTCTGCCTTGCTGGCTCTGCACTATGACACACTGTCCTTATAGTAACGAAGGACAGATGGTAACCTCATGTAACCATCACTTTTGAAAGAAACTGGCAAATAGTTTCCTTTTAAAGGGCAACTAATTAATTAATACCAAACTTAGTGTCAAGATATTTCTATGATGTTCAAAATAACCAAACTTTCAAAAATGAACTTTATTTTGAAACTCAAAGTATTTATTTTTTTAATAGAAAAAAAAATTCTCTGTAACCTGAGTAATTAGACATCTGGCTAAATTACACACATCCCAGAAAAATACAGTTCAAGCTTTTGTCTTTCTCCTTCCTCCTGTCTTCTCTCCTCTTTTTTTCTTCATCTCTACCCATCTTCCTTTAACAATAAATGATAATATACAGAAAATTAATGTTCAGAACAGCAGCTGCTGTCCTCTAAAACTCCACTGCAAGGGTCAGGACTCTAGATTACACACAGTGGAGGGGTCATTATTTGTACTTTGAAAGACGTGTGATAACCAGTGAATAAATTAACAGATGAAAAATGAACAAATAAGGAATGCAGTCTTTCTCTAAAAATCAAATATTTTCTCATACTATACTGCCAGAGATAACACATATAGAACCTGTTCCTGTAACCAGTGCTACAAGCTAACATGCATAGCAGAAAGTTGCTGTGTGCAACCATATAAAGCTATTTCAGCAATAATCCTCTCTTTGTACATATGAGTGATGGAAATGTAAACCACTGGATGTACTGTGGCCCTAGGCGTTCTCCTAATACTATGCAAACAGTTTATATTTAAAAATACAATGGCAATAAGAACCACCACCACAACAACAACAAAAAACTGTCCCACATGTTTTCTTTCCATTGTGACTCAGGCAATTTGAGAAACCTGTGAAAATCTCTCTAGCAAATTAGGCAAATGGCAAGTCAAATGCATCTTAATACTTATAACTCCTTAACTTCATCATTTTCTAAATGGGTCACTCACTAAATCACCACAGAGAATTTCATGGGAGTGTTGGCTTCTCCTCCATGTATTACACACCTTTTGTTTTCTGATGTTCAAAGTGACAATTTAAATCAGAAAAAAAAAATAATTTTTCAACTAAGAAAAAGAGAGAGATTTTTAACTTAGCAAACCAACAGTTTTGCTACTGACATCATAAAATTGAAGAGTTCTAAAGTCTTTATCTTAATAAGGAATGTCAACTGGAGTAATAATAATAATGTTAAAGAACATACTACATAAATGATGTAACACTTGAAATTCACTGAAATGAAATCATGACCTTAGTTTTAGTAAGATTGGTAAAACTATACTGTTTCCACCTTAGTACTTTAATCTTAACCATTATGACATATTATAAAATAAAAATAGTTGTTCTATTTATGGTGAAATTCACATAAAATAGAGAGAAATGTTAAGTTATATTGAAAATGGATTTTTTTATCAAATGATTACTTATTTTAAACTGTTTTGTGAAGGAGACAGGAGATATAATGTTCCCCTAAAGATATTTAGGACTTTCTAATAAAAAATCAAATATTCAAAATACTGAACTACAAAAAAAGCTAAAGGAATAGAGGTAAGAGAATTTGCTGTATCCAGGAAAAGACAACCCAAATCATTCATTCAACAAGTTTCCGTTATGAACAGAACCTAAATTTCTATGTTTAAGCAATAACATTTAGGGAACATTTGTGTACGGATTGTATTTGGAGATAGGTGCTTTAATGGGCTTTGAAGCTAAATAAGATAATAGATGTGTCCTCATCCTGTACACTAGTGTCTTCCCATAAAATATATAAATAAGATAATAGACTTGTCCTCATCCTATACACTAGTGTCTTCCTATAAAATAAGAAGAGACTAAAGAGGCAAATGTGAAGCAGAGCCAGCCTGTGGGCTTAGAGGTGAAGCTAATCCTCAAAGACTGAGAGGAGCCTCAGGAAGAATAAACATAATAACTGAGTTATCTCAAATTTCTAACCTCCAATGGATATATATTATATATAGTACACATAAATAAATCACATAATTGTATATTATAAATATATGAAATATACATAACAAAATTAAATATATATAAGTATATATAGCTATATTTCTCTGTGTGTGTGTGTGTGCATGTGTATGTGTGTGTGTTTGTATGTGCTGAGTATATGAGGACCAAAGTGGAGCATCAGTTTCCTGGAACTGGATAGGCAGTTATGACATACCTGACCAGAGTTCTGAAAGAACAATAATCACTTTTAACTTCTGTTCCATCTCTTCTGATTTTATTACTATCGAAACCTTCCATTGTGTAATATCTTCTTATGACATTGCTAGTAAGCAAATCCATTCAACATTATTGCAAAAATTAATGGTAGGTTTAATAGACATAAAATAATGTTTGAGCTTCCTAGTGTGTTTTCCCTATAGAGTGGATTAGAGCATGGACTGTTTCTATCCAGCATCACAAACATGAGACCTGTGAATGAAACTCAGCTGCAAACAAGAGAAAGTGGAGTGGTGGGGCTATGTCTCCCAAGGAGCTCACATTAGGATGAAGATACTGATGTAGCTCAACTTTAGCAGTAGAGATAGACAGCCTACATAAGAATATAGCTTAAAAGCTATGTTTATGATGGTTATGCAGATATTAAATCACAGAGTTGAGTTGATTGTTCATGGAATCTACAACCTATGCTTTCTTTTTAACTGAAAAAAAAGTGTTTGATCTGATTTTAGAAGTGTTATTTTGACAAATGTAGTCATTCTTCGAAGATATTATTTACTCAAATCTATTTACCATGGTGAAAATAAATCATCCAATTGGATAGGACACCTATCTGTAACAGGAGACTTCTTGCCGATGACTGTACTTGTTCTCTGGACTTGCAATAAGTAGCCTTCTCATTCATTTTTTTATGAAGACAATTTTTTACCCTTGCCTTTTGAGCTTTTTTGATTGGGTGTGAGAATTGAGTTGGTATACAAAAGATCAATAGAAGGAATGCATATAGATTTGTAACAGTATTTTTATCTGTGATAAGATATCTCTCATATGGAATGGAAAACCAAAGACTTAGAATTCAGTAGATGCCAAAGTTGAGCTGGCCAAAGAGGTACGTTGTGCATATGTGACAGTGTAGTGCTACAGAGGATAGAATTGAAGCAACTGGCCAAAATGACTAGATTATTGGGAACAGCTTATCTGAGTAGACTTGCCAACTTCCATTCACTCAAGAACTGTCTTCTAGACTCCGTTTAGGATGGTATAATAGGTACCCATAGGCCATCATTTGTGGGGGAGTTTTCAGAAAGATTTAACTGAGATCAGAAGACTCACTCTGAAAGTGGTGGTGTCTTAGTCACTGTTCTCTTGCTGTGAAGAGACACCATTACACAGATAACTCTCATAAAAGAAAGCATTGTATTGGGGTTTGCTTGCACCTTCAGAGGTTAGTAGATTTTCAAGGCAGGGAGCACAACCACAGGCATGGCACCGCACCAGAGCAGTAGTTGAGATCATCCTGATCAATAGACCACAGGAACAGAGAGAACTGGGCGTGGCTTGGGCTTTTGAAACCTCAAAACCCACCCCCAGTGACACACTTCCTCCAACAAGACCACATCTCCAAATTCTTTCAAAAAGTGCTACTCCCTGCTGATCAAGCATTTAAATGTCTGAGCCTAATAGGGCGATTCTTATTCAAACTACCAAAGGTGGTGAGACAACAGAAACAGGGATCAAAAACAGAAGAAAAGAAGAAAAACTAAGAAACCAGGTGATATAAACACTTACCTCTCTCTGTTACCAGCCTACAGACACAGTACAAACTACTTCTTGGACCACCATGTCCTCTCTGTCATGCCAGACGACATCCCCTCTATTATAAGGGAAAAAAAACAACTTTTTTTTTTCTCCCATAAGCTGCTTCTGTTGATCTCAGCAACAAGAAATAAATAACCAAAATAGCAGGCAATGACCACCCAACTTAAGGCGATTAAGACAGTAACTGGAAAGTGAAGAGATAGTGTAGTTTTGGAACCTCCTAGAAGAAAGGAGGAAATGCAGGCTTCACCAAAAAACAGATGGAGGAGCAAGGAGAGGGCGGCCTGTGACACTGCTATTTATGGGATGTAGGAATGCAAGGGTTGTAGGCTAATGATCATGTAGAGGAAACAGAAAATTTGCAATTTTTATGGATAGGGACATCTTGAGGAGGCCCCGAGTATTTTCTAGGATGCTGTTACTGTGGCTGTTGTTTGTCACAGAGCTGATGGCCTAGCTGCTACCTCCTGCTAATCCAAATATTTTGAGTGTGCCAATGCTTGGCTATATTTTGGAATATGTTGCTCATCATGTATTTTCTTTGCAATTTTCACCAGTCCCCTGTTATAATCTTTATGTTACTGTGAAGAAGCTGAGCCAGGCTGAGGCTTACTAAATATTGGTAAATGACTGCTAATGTCAGAGCGATGATTTGTCTGGACACCAATGTCCCTTTGACATATCTGGATTTACTAATTTAGGAAGTATGGATAATAACTGTCTTAATGCACATGAAAGTATAAAACTGAGAAACACTACCCAGTGTAAAAACATTGGAAAGTCTTTAATTTTCATTTTAGTTGTTGTTAATTAAACTCTAGAAAAGAATTAGCATACACTGTGAGTCTTGAGATGGCTAGCAATACTAATAAAATCAAAGCTATTCCTCACTGCTTGGGAATATTGAATTTTTCTTTTTATTTAATGATTCAAAAAATAAATAAAAGTATTATTGTAAACTTTTAAAATGTTGCATGTGGAAGAAAATTTAGAAATTATTTAAAAAAAATATATATGTGTGTAACACATGGCCAAAAGTCACAGTTCATCTATTGATCTGACAATTTAACATAGTAACCAACTGGATAGAATCTGTGAACACAGTTTTGATTCATGCATTTACATTTCTTATAAACGATAGGAAAGAAAGTAAATAGTCATAAAATCAATGTTGACTAACGTTTGATATAGACTATGAAAAAACTCAGATAAATGCTGTACAGGGAAGACATAATTTAGGCAGTGTTTTCAGGACAGGCATTTTTTTTTCTTAAAGACTAAACTATAAAACATAGAAAAGTGAATTTATTTTGACATCTGGAGGATATAAATAAAAGTTTTAAGGATACCATAAAAAAAGCAGTGTTAAGTTTAAAACTGCCTGAGTATCTCACATCTTTAATTACACTAGTGTGACTCACAATAATTCTGGACTGCAAGCTCGTAGGCAAAGGATGCCTTTCATTTCTCTTTTCTTTTGGATGGGGGGGTAACTGTGCTGAGATATCTAATTTTCAATCTTATGAGTGACTGCTCCATAAATGGTATTGACTAAGTATTTGAGAAAGGGTTAAAGGCAATGAGACAAGATAAGTATGTATGATTTAGACTACACCACAGCAATCTCTTAAATTAAGAGGTTAGTACACTCATTAACCAGTATAAGGAACCATTAACAAAGGAAAATAAAGAGAGTGAAAATAAGAATCAAGCAACAACATATCACAATTAAATTAATGGAGATTAGGGAGGACCCAGGAAAGTTCTCGCAGTTTCTGCGGCTCCTTTATAATGTCACAGATCTAATTTACCTCATTTATATTAATGAGGAGAGGATTGCACAACTATTAGCATGATTGAAAATTACACTAATGCTCAGTAAATCTACTCCTAATTATTATGATGAACGAGAAATTGATCATCTTGGACCAGATTAACAACCTAAAGCAACTGAATCAGAGCAATGGAGCTTTTTCTTGCTAACCCAAGTCTTTAGTCTTTTCTATTTAATGAAACCCTGAGCAATTTACTCAGCAATGCTATATACTAATTCACTATAACCTCCCATTTACATAGATTTACATAGATTATATTTTCACATTTATGTATTTATTTGAAATAATTACTTCTAAGTGCATTAAAATGTGGTCTTATGATTGACTTTATGCATGTTAATGTCCCTACATGAAGCTAAGCAATGAAATTAGTCACATTGTGACTCTACCTGGTTCTAAGTTATCTCAAGTGTTATCTCCCTCAAAGAAAAAATATTCATCTTTGTAATCATTATAATTAACAAACTGAAAATACAAGTTTTTTGCTATTTATTGAAATAGTAGTTTTAGAAAGATTTCCAAGCTATGAAATAAATAAAAAGAACATTAAGATTATTTTAAATGGTTTAATAATCTGAGTTTCTTTTTTAATTTGAGATGTGTAAGCTGCTTTCCAAAGCCTCAGTTTTATGTATGCACAATCTTCAGACTCTGGGGAATTAAAATGCTCTCTTTCTTGTCATAATTTATCTTACATTTTCTGCTAGTGATAGCTGTCCATGGAAACCACTATATTGAGTTCTACATTGTTTAATACAGGGGCTTAAGGTGTGCTCTTTGATACCACAGGCAAAGAGATACCAGTGATATTTCTCTAGGCATCAAGAAAGACTTTCTATGACGTATAATTCAATGTTATATTAATTTTTATGTCCCAAAAGAGTGGGTATATCTTAAACATTACTTACTGTGTTCTTATTTAGATGGTGGGATCTTGGTTATGAAAAATCTAAGGTTCAAAGTGTAACTTCATGTCAACCAGAATCATAGAAATCATAAGTTAACTCATTAATATTTACTGAAAGTTTATCCTGTGACTATCTTTGCATGTTGACTATTGTTTTAACATGGTATGAGATCAACATCCCTGTCATCTACATTTACATTTACAGTTACAGTTACATGGAAACAGGGGAGTTAGAAAAGAAGGAAGAAAGACATATTACCTTGGTAATATGTAAAGAATATGTGAGAGACCAGGAATAGATTGTTGGGAACAAAATCACTTGAGATGAGAGCTGCCCACAGATCATCCTTGGATTAAGAGTCAGGAGTCTAAAAATTAAATGAAACTAAAAATTAAATTAAAACTAAATATCAATCTAGGAATTATCACCAGCAGTAACATAATAGAAAGATTTGTGTTAAGAGTATGAGTCTTATCAAATTACCATTGTAGGTCCATGGTAAATTATTTGCTATCTAGATGCATAAAAGTAGAGGTGTAGCTGCCATATAGTGATTAAGTTAGAAAACACAGTTTGGCATAAGGAAAATCTTCAAAGAAGGCAACAAGACAGCTCAAGACTGATAGCCTGAGTTCCAACCCTAGGACCCAAATGGTGGAACCTCGCAAAAATTGTCTTCTAATCTCCATGTGCACTCCATAATCATACTGGAACATGCTTATGCTTGTGCCCCACATGAACATATGCACACAAATAAATAAATGAAAAGTATTCATTAATGATGTTCTTACTATAATTTTTAAAGAGGTGTTATGGTACAAATATATTTTATAAAATATAAAAATATATTTTATCCAACACTCACAACTGGAAATTTCGCGAGTATGGAATAAGTGTTACCTAAATTTAGAAATAAAGGGCTTCAAAAGTTAGTTGGAAAAAAACAACTGTTTAGCTAGTTCAATCTGTGTGACATATTTTAACAATTTATTGGATGTGTATTCCTGACTGGGTTAATAAACCCCTGTAGGCCTAGGCGTTCTCATCTTTAGACTGAGCGGATAATTGAAGATAGAGCACAGTGTTTTAGGACATGAGGGAATACTGAAAATCGGTCGGGGAGTGTTGCTCACAAATGTTGTGTTCGACACGGTTAGCTATCTCTTATTGTCTTTGGCGGTGGTAAGAATGCAAAGAACAGTAATTCCAGGAGTAATGTATTATTTCTGACTTGTTACACGTTTGAGTAAACACATCAATTCACAACAAACTACAATGATATAATTAAATAGTTTATGCATAGTAATACAAAATAGGTCAAAGTCTCAGCTCTTTGTACTCCTCTAAGAATGGAGATTGAGCTGCTGGACTCACCTGAGGTCCCTGATGGACTTGGAGCAATCTTCACTTTAATGCTAGATCATCCACCTGAGTCTTACTCTAGTGTCCTAAACAGGCTACATACTGGGTTGCTCTCAACATGGTCTCTCCCTTAAAAAGTCAGGGTTTCCTCAGAGTGTGCTTTGTAGAAGTCAAGAAAATCAAAACAAATTCCTAATATCTTGATCAGTCTCTTTAGAACTTCTGAAATATCATTCTATCTATCTATCTATCTATCTATCTATCTATCTATCTATCTATATATCTATCTATCTATCCATCTATCCCCTTTGTCTAAATAAGTCAAAGGAACAGATAAATTTTGGAAGAAGTGAAATCCTGGTACATCTTGAGAGAGTAGCACTGTAACTAGAGTCTGCATGAGCACCACACACATGGTTAAGAAAAATTCAAAATGGAGTTCTTCCTTATTTATCTTTGAAATCTATCACATAGCTATTTGATAGTTTCAACCATTCTACCATAAGAACATTTGATTTACTGTCATTAAACTCAATCTTTCTCCATATTCGTTTTATTTCATATAATAAAGCAAACATTGGTGGCAGGCACCCCAAAGAAAGCAATTCTCATTCTCATCCTTGCTCAGAAGTGAAAAATATCTTTGTTACTCTTCTGGTCTGAGGACAGGAATAAGTTTAGGTTTCTTGTTATCTGTCTTCTTGCCTAAATGAGAATTGCATGCCTAGAAAGCTATACTTGATGGCATGACCAACACACAAGTCATGATACCACCAATTTTTTTTTTTTTTTTTTGGTTTTTTTCGAGACAGGGTTTCTCTGTGGTTTTGGAGCCTGTCCTGGAACTAACTCTTTTAGACCAGGCTGGTCTCGAACTCACAGAGATCCGCCTGCCTCTGCCTCCCGAGTGCTGGGATTAAAGGCATGCGCCACCACCGCCCGGCAGATACCACTAAATTTTTGGTGGGAGTCTTTGTAAGTGGATTGCCATTGTCAAAATGGGTATATCTACTATAACCTTAATAGTCGCACGATTAATCATTGGCCTAAATGGCTCTTCTGATGTTATCTTCTGCTACAGTCGCTCTATACTGTGATGGTCCTGCTGCAATCGACATGTTCCCTTGATTACCTTCCAAGACCTGAAAGTCAGCAGTGATGGATCTCCCTTCCCTTTTATGCCCCACTTTAGCCCAAATGCTTATTTAATTTTAGGGTCTTAATTATTGAGGAGGAATGTTATAGGGATTTATAGGCTTAGATAACCTTCATGGTAAACTTTGGGTGGAACTATCAGGGCTGGGCTTTTTCCAGTTCTACTGAATGAAAACTACTTGCTTCTGATCAAAAGAACGGAATCTTCTCTGCCCCTGTGTAGAGATCTGACATTCTCATATACTACCCTCTCTTTCCTTAAGAGTTTATAAGGCAATCCTGTCATTTCGACCAGTCTAGCACTCCTCACAAAATCAGATTTACCTGTAGTCCTGCTAAGGAGATGGGAGGAATAGTTATCCCAATTTCTTTCTTCTTAGCCTCAAATTCCATCCTTCAAACACCTGCTGGGACTTACAGCTTGAATGTCTTGTTTTTTCTTTCAAAATCTAATAAAATGGTCCTTGAGCTTCCTTTACAGAAATGCTAATAGTTGGAAATACCAGAATACCAGTTTTTCTTGTCCATATTCTATGATAATATAAATATTAGCAGACTTAGCAATTTCATTGAGTTTATATAGCTAGTTATTACTTTATTTTTCCTACCTTTCTTGATGTCTTTTTTACTGATCCTAGTGTTCTTATGATATATATATACATATATTTTATATTATATATATATCATATGATATATGTATAAAATTATATGTGTGTATGTATACATATGTATGTGTATGTCTGTATATATGCTTCTAAATTATGATGATATCTCAATTTATTATTTCAATAGAAATGAACAGGAATGGCTATCAATCTTGGTTTTTTAATACAATTTGCATACATAAACTTTGGAAAAAATGAGGTTACAACTAGACATTAACTTATTCATGTTCACTTGGACATCTCAAAATTAATATGCTTAGAATTTGACCACATTGTTGCTTCACTCTATTGCTTTTATTTTTCATTCTTTTTCACATAACTCTTATATCAAGTAAGAAAATTGTTTGCTGTTACTTTAAGTCTCTCTCTCTCTCTAAATTTGTGCTTCCTTTCGAATATCTTCCTCATCTCTCCTAGTATTTTCTGCTAGCTTTGAGACTGCCATCCCTTTTCTCTATACCAGTTTCCTGTTTTCCTCCAAAATCTTACAGTGCCCTTGTTTAAGGAGGTTACACCTAAGTTTCCTGGGGAGCACTCTCAAACACAAAGTATACAGTAGGTTATACGACTGCCTCACGGAAGAATCTCTTTGTTCCCCACAACTGAACAAACCAGCTAAGGTCATATTACAGGCCTGGGAGCATATATCTAAGGATATGGTCTTTAAGACCAAGAGGACACAATGAATATTTTCTGGCCCAAAATTTAATTTATGTTAAAAGTGTTTTAAGAACATTGATGCAGTACTAACAGGAAAAATCCGGGAAAGAAAAATTAACTAGATAAGGACGGTAATAGCCCAGGCACCTGGTAATTATGATCCAGTCAAAGGGAGTTATGACCTGCAACTGTGCTGAGTGGACTCACTTACGCTTATGATCAAATGATCTACACTCCCAAATGGGCCCTCACAAAAGCCAGACAATCATACTATAAATTTTACAGGAAATTTATTTTTGTTCTCTTGACATTAATGCTTAAATTTCGTTTTCTCTCTGCTCAAATCCCCAGTGCCAACTCTTAGGTAGCCCCCATTCTCTTTATCTTCACTTACTATGTTCACCTAGTTTTTCCCAGGGAAAATCAGTTATGTTAAGAGCAATTGCCCCATCTTTACTCCATAAAATCTCCCTCTCACTGTGCTCTGCCTTGTGACTTCTGTGACTGCATCTCCCAGCTCTTCCTTTGCAGTAGGTCCTTTTCCAGACCAAACTTATCTTATGCCTTTGAGGAGACTGACCTTTTCTGTTCTTTATGCCAAGTTTCCATTCTTATTACACTAAAATATGCCTTGATGTTATCACTTCATAATAAAATATCTTTTGGTTAACTTCTCAACTTTCTGCTTCTTTTCTCTGAAGAAAATTACCAAATCATATACTTAGAAACATCACTCTTTGTCCACTACATGGTGACATACAGTTAATTTACACACTTCTTGGCATGAACTTCACAAGATATAGCCTTGTTTTCTGTAGGAACACCCTTGTGACACATCTTTGATGAACACTATGCAATGCAGACAATATGCCAACTGACCTTCAGAGAAAATAAATCGTCATAGAAAGACTTACACTCTCTCCCAGTAGCTCTTAATTTCTTCCTCTGTGGAAAGCCTGCATTGTTCAGACTAGCCCTGTGGAAAGGGATTGGTGAAAGAAAACATGGCTTCCCGCCAACAGCATCTTTTAGAACCACACACAAGCCTCTAAATAAATGCATCTTACCTGCTGCTATGAAACCGAGCCATGAAACAACCACTGGAAAGTGTTTTAAGTTTACCATCATCAGAGCTTATAAAGGAACAAATAACTGCCATTATTATGATAATACCTGATATTCACGGGTATTCTCTAAAAGTGACAACGTGTGAGTAATGCACCGCCTCCTATTTTCTTTTCTAATGGCAGTCATTAGATATTTCCAATCATCACTCCGATAAGATGTTGCTTATTTTTTAATTGCTTAGAAACTGAAAGACATGGGAAGTGTCTGGACTAAGAAGTGTGTATACAATTACAACTAAAATTTGTGTTACAGCTATTCATAGAGTTGGCAGTCAAAATATATGAGTCATAGAGATTGTCATCTTGTTGAGCTTTTGTTCTGTTTGGTTCTTCTTTGCAATCTTATCTCTCATAGCATTAGATGCAAGCAATGACTTTCTTCTTATTGAAATGCAGTTTCTATTCAGGCTACTTGATATCATCTGCTCACTCATCCCATTCATGAATTATCCTTCTCTATCTATTAAATTTTTAAATATTGACATATCTGTGGCTCTATCCTCTACTGTCCTATCTGTTATGTTTACATACTCTCAACGGGTGTTTTTTGTCACTAAATATCAGGCTGTGTGTGTATAAATTCATACTTATACATATATACATACATGTACATATATAATCATTATTCAATATGCTATATCTTTTTTATCAAGTTCTGAGCTCTCACACTTTCTTGTCAAAATCAGCATAATAATATTGACTAGTCTATTAGCATGACTGAACAAAAATTCTTGATTCTCTGAATATTTTCATTTTGTGTGACCTGCCACTAAAATGTAAGTTATATAAGCAAAAGAAGTTTTACACTGTAGTCATTATATGTATAAAATAGTGCAGAAGCATCATGATTATGCTAGCCATTTGTATGAATGTCTATGAAGAGTAAGGCAAAGCATTTGAAATACAATGAGGATGCAAATAACCATTTTAAGTCTCATTAAATATCTAAGTTGCTTTTTCAAATTATATAATAATACATAAAATAAAAAATAATTTTGATACTTTATTGCATACTTGTGTATATTTTGATAGCTTTAACTTTAAGTATAATGTATTATTATAAATGCAATAAATTATCTTCATATTTCATTTAAAAACTTAAGAGATATTATTAAGTAACATCTAAATAATGTTATTGTCTTTGTAGATATCTACCAATCTAGTTAGCCTCTTACAGCATTACTATCTTAATCAAAGTTTTAGACTACTATCTTTCCCAAACATTCTTTTGACATACATTTTTAAGTTGAGTGACATTTGTTGGAAATCTCATGTGCCTTAAGAGCTATTTAAATACTATGATACTAAGATAAATGAGGTTTATTTTTTTCTACTTACAAGATCATATCAAAGACAGACATTAAACTAATTATTGTAACACCACATAAAGTTTGAAAGCATCGTGTTGGAGGAGAGGTGGCAAGACAATCAAATAATTGTGAAAATGAAGTCCAGGGAGACATCAGAGATACAGTACACCTCACCCAAATGGTGCAGCTACTTAAAGACCTACACAGCAAAGTTAAAAATGCTTCTACTGTAATTTTTCAAGTTTTTCGAATCTCCCTTTTTTTGTTACTCTAATAAGGCACTGATACGACTCTAAATTTCACATATTCTCCATGTTAATACCCTTGAAACAAATTCTTAAATACTTTTTCAAATATAGTATAAGTTTACTAAAGTTTTTATATTAACTCTATAAATATACTCCATTGATTACTCTGGAAAATGATCCACCTGGATTCTCTGCTAAAGTTTAAGTTGCATAAACACTCCCAATATCTTCATCAATTTAAACCCAGGATGTTTCATTAGCATTATTAGAATTATGCAGAGAGAATGTATTAATTCAAGAAAGGCTAATAAATTTCCTAGTTTACTCAGCTATAAAATAATGTTCACATTATCAAAACATTGAGTATTGAGTATCAGTTTTTTTCTGTAACCAAGGAAACAGGTTTCAGCTTCCAGTTTAATATCTAAAAACACTTATCTGTGTAAAGTAAGGGCTCATACATACACAATAAAAATGGACTCAACTAGTTATAGCTACATATATTTGTATATTCATATACATATGTAATATAATAATCAAAGAAATAATTATTAAAGAAAAAGAATTCTATCTGTTTAAGAATTTGCTGGAGGGAGTGGGAGTTCGTCAAGGGAGTTGGGAGTAGGCCTGGAAACAAGGGAGGTAGGAAAGGGGAAAGGAAGATGATATAATTTTGTTTCATATATGTATTAAATTCTTTTGCAAAAAAAAGATTAATTAGTTAGTACTTCTATTGCTGTAATGAAACACCATAACCAAAAATCAAGTTGGGGGGAGTTATTTGGCTTATGCTTCCACCTTACGGTTCATCTTCAAAGGAAGCCAGCACAGGAATTTAAGCAGGCTAGTAACCTAAGGACAGGAACTGATGCAGAGGTCATGGAGGGGTGTTACTTATAGGTTTGCTCACCATGTTTACTCAGGCTCTTACTTATAGAACCAACAGTCTAGAGATGATATAATGCACAGTAGTATGGTCTTCTCCTTCATCAATCACTAATTATTAATATGTCTTACAGGAAGTAACCTTTGGAGATTACTTAATCAAGGCTACTTCCTCTCTGATGATTCTATATCACTTAGGTGATAATACATCGATACACGTCCTTTGGATGGATGGTTTTAGAATTGAAGTCTAAGGAAAGAGAATACCTAATGAAAACCCTGAACTGGTTGTTAAATGCTCCGCATGAAGAGGCCTTGCAATTTTACATTATCTATTACATTTTCTATTATAACTCACTTATTCCTCTTGACTAGTGATTTATCCTCATCTGTTAGGCCCAGCCCATGCATCAGGAGTAAATTTTATTTGTATATTCATTTTTATTGTCTTCAAAATTATCTTTTCTTTGTTAATTAGCATATAATTTCACCACCTTCTATTGCTGTCCACTGCATCCCAGTGACTTTAAGGAACTGAGACTATGTTCTCATACCTTTATTTAAGCTCTGCTTCATGATTAATGGATTTGTCAGCTAATTTCACATCACATCTCCCTCTATACTTTGCCAACACCCTTGATGCACCATTGAATGAGATGCAACCCTTACTTAAAAGATTAAACACTTGTTCAGTGGTGGGCTGATGCAGATGTTTTGATTCCTTTGTAAGGCAGGCTTACTGTCAAGTTGTTTGGAGAAATATGCAGCATCTTGTACTACTGATAGCCACCGAGAATCTGTTAAACATTTTTTTTATTTTTATTCTTTTTTAATTAAAATTTCCACCTGCTCCCCATTCCCCATTTCCCTCCCCTCCTCCCAAATATTGCCCCCTCCCCCCACTCCCCTCCCCCTATCCCCACTCCTCTACTCCTCCCCTCACCCCATTCCCCCTCCTTCTCGATACTGAAGAGCAGTCCAAATTCTCTGCCCTGAGGGAAGACAAAGGTCTTCTATCTATGTCCAGGAAGGTGAGCGTCTAAACAGGCTAAGCTCCCACAAAGCCAGTTCATGTATTAGGATCGAAACCTAGTGCCATTGTCCTTGGCTTCTCATCAGCCTTCATTGTCCGCCATGTTCAGAGAGTCCAGTTTCAACCCCTGCTTATTCAGTCCCAGACCAGCTGGCCTTGGTGGGCTCCCAATAAACATTTTTAAACAGTAACCTTTAGAATAAAATAGTCTTTGATTCCTCAACATTTGAAAGATGACTCTTCTTCTTAATCTATTCACTATATTATATTATAAATGTATCTATATGTACAGTGTGTGTTTCTTGTGGTTTTTCTCTGATTTTTTTATCCTGTTTTGTTGTTGTTGCTGCTGCTTCGTTGGTTGATTTCTAGAGAGTGAAATATGGTCATGAGGGTTGTGAGTGGGGAAGTGGGATGATCTTAGAGAAGCTGGGAAAAGGAAAACCATGATCAGAATATATGTACAAAAATCTATTTTCCAATATTAAAGAATAATCCTTATTAGTATATTTTTTATGATTATTCACAAATTATGGTAATAATTTAAATCACAAACTGAAAACTCATTGCTGGGTAGTCATATTAAATACAAGTTGAAATTTATTGATTAAATAGTACTTAAGATACCTTTACAAAAAGTTATTCATACTGACACATTCAATGCATGAAAAATATAGTATATAAATTTTCTCAAAAATCATGAATCAGCTTGGCAGCAGTGGCACATGATTTTAATCGCAGCACTCAGGAGGCAAAGGCAGGTGGCCTCTCTGTGAGTTCGAGGCCAGCCTGATCTACAGGAACTAGTTCCAGGGCAGCTAGGACTGTTACACAGAGACACGCTGTCTCAAAAAAAAAAAAATACAAAACAAAAGAAAGAAAATCATAAATCAGCTACTAATTACTGATGGAATTGTTCCTGCGAATCCTCAATTACGGGGAGATAGAAATGACTTTAGCAATTTTCTCCGGTTTTCTAGATTAGGAACCTGATAACTGGAACAAGGAGGCAGTTAATGGAAAGTCAACAATATAATCATAGCATGGGAGTGTGTCCAACGCATAGCATTTCCCATCTTGTAGACACACCTATGTTACTATGAATCATCAAGGGCATAGTTAGACTGACTGCAGGAGCTTTGTCTCTATTGCTTCAGATTCCCACGTTCATAAACAGAATTAACACCTATTGCTGACTGGCTAAGTAAATCATTTACAATGAGCAGCAATATTTAGGGACTATTAGCCTTTAGCAAAAATCAATAAATATTGAGTCATAAAATAGCATGGAACAGTTCCAGTAAGCTCAAGTTTGCATTTTAATATAACTGTCAGGTGGGTAGATTGTAGAAGAAGCGTGATAAGTGACCTGACTTTGAACCATGAGATTCCGGAAAAGTGGGTAGGAGAGAACTCAGTTTATGAAGTTATTCTTTGACATCCATACACACACCATGGTATGCATTCCCATATCACACACACACACACACGCACACACACAGCAATAATGATCACAACAACAAAATAAAATGAAATAACCAGAGATGTGATCTGAAGACTTGCATTCAATTAAACCCTTACTCCTAATGATTGGCCTTCTGGAAAATGATGGCAGAGTGTAATTTCAGTTCTAAGTGCTTGTGTAACTTCACTTTGTGCAGAGAGTCACTTACCACTTCCATGCAGTAGCTACACCTCTGCAAAGAGAAGACGGACTCCTGAGCCTTTGTTGGCTCAGCTTTTCATTTAGTGTGGTCACACTGCACACTTGGGTACCCTTGTAAGCAGCCTGAGTGAGTCACCACACTGCACACCTGGGTACCCTTGTAAGCAGCCTTAGTGAGTCACCTGGCAGAAGTCACCTGGCTTATACCGTACCACATTCAGAGATCAGTTAAGAGTTTGTAGAATCACTACAGGAATGTCCCTCTATGATAGAAATCTTTGAAACAATCATTTGTGGTGCATCTCCTGAAGTTGTGAACATCAGGTAGTAAGATGGCACAAAAGAATCTGCTTTGCCTATACAATGATGAGCTCAAAGATTAGGATCTGTTCTAACATAAATTTAAGGTCTGTAAATATCAATTTTCACGTAATTTATCCTGCTACAAGGTCTTATGAATAGGTATCAGATGGCTTCACAACAACATCATCATGCCAGATGAGTGCCTAACTGTGCCCAACAAACACATATGCCACTGCAAAATCAATGGATTTTTGGCCTTGTTCCTACACACTAAAACTTTCAGGATTGGAATGTCCCTAAGAACAGTACCAAGGGACAATGATTAAGTAAGTATTGTTACAATTTCTTCAAGAACAGATGTCCACAATATTTATTACACTATTTCTTGAATTTGACTAATTTTTTTCCAGCATGAAAACCCCAATAGGAGACTGTGTTATATTTCAAGAACACACACTGGCTCGTTGGAAATAATTACTTTTTGAAAAATAGTTACTGCATAAGCAATTGATTGCACTGCTAAGTGCTTACAGATACCTTATAAAACAAACCAAATATAAATAATCATTATCTATAAGCAACAACAGAAATAATTAAATTTACTATGATGGTACAAGATAATCTTTTCCAACTTCTCACTAATTGAATGTAAGTAGTCTACCCACTGACGGAACCCATCAAGGTTTAAAATTTATCCTAGATTAAACAAATGCATCATTGTACTTACAATGCAAGAACAAAAAGGAAAGCAGAGACAAAAGAAATAAACAAATTAGTAGCATTACTAAATAAAAGATTTCCTGAGGAAAAGTAAAATGAGATATTAACAGATTTGATCTAAACATGGCATCAATAAATAAAGCACTCCACTGTAATTTAAGTAACTAATAAGGTAATAGAGTCTTTAAATATCAAAGCATTGGTATTGTAGTCTCTGAGTGACAGCTGATAATTCGGAGACCAACGTGATTCACTCAACATGGGTTAAAGAGTACTGTTTAAATATATTCATTAATTTATTTTAGCAAATGTCAACTAATACTTTAGTATATTCTAAGGATAATATTAACTTTTAGAAAGACAAGTATAAAATTATTCAGGTCCTTCAAGGAGTTCAAGAAGTGATTAGACAAAGTATGGATAAACAGTTACAATAAAACATTAAAGCACCTTTGAAAGGAGTCCAGACTTAACACAAAGATGCAGCAAGAGCACAGGTACTGTGGCTGGAGTAAGGGTGGGGTGAGCTGTGCTCTGGGGAAAGCTGCCCTGCAAAAGGCGATGTACAGGACAGGGCATTTTCCTGTACAGGGGAGGGGAGAAGGCCTTAAGAAAAGCTATGTTAGCAGGCTGCCTTGGAAATGGAGGAAGACAGAAGCTTGCCAAGTTTGGCGCAGGTTTGCGAGTCAGGACGTGAATTAATTATACAGAAATGAAGTCCTGGCCATCGTGTCTGACTCATTCTCCCCCTTTGATCAACTGCAGACACACCGATTTTCAAAGCAGGCTTTATTCAGTCTTTGAAATCCTTATTCTTCCACAAAGTCAGTAAAATAAATTTACTAATATGTCACCTCTTAAAAGTTAATATATTATTCATTTAAACACTTAAAAATAAATCAAAGAACAAAATACTACACTGATAAACAGATTACTGGGGATATGGAGTCCACAAATAAAGTCAAAAAATGACTTCACCATTTGCAATTTTTCCAGTGCCCTTCCTTTTCCAGCCCTGAATGCTACCTTGAACATAATTTTCAAAATGAGTAGCCTCCTTTAGCCTCAGAATCCCTATTGTTACCAAGTTTCTCAAGTAAGAGCATCTCCCGTCCACTCCTTGCCTCACACCCAGGCCTGGAGGCCAACAATAAGAAGCAGAAGAGACTTCATTCCTTCACTCTTTGTGGTCTTTCCTTCTTTTATCTGATGCTGTTTGAAACAAAGGTCAATGGTGAAGATGTCCATTGAGGCCATGCAATGGCTCTTATAAGTGCTCATGGTTAGAGCATTCACCTCTCCTCAATGAGAGTCAAGGTTCTCTACTTCTATTATTTATTTAATATTATTATTATTTATTATCAGCAATATCTACTATGTATTATTTATTATTATTTATATTATCCCTATTACTATTACCATGAAGGGACATTTTATCACCCATTTTACTATCATTTCTATGGCAAAAATTGTTGCATTATTCTTGGTGGGAATGAAGTGATAGCACATCTTTCCCTTCACAGGTGTACCCAGCTCCTGAATTTTAGATAATTTCAGGTGCAGTCATGTATACAGCAAAAGAATAGCCTCTCCAGCCACTGCCATTGCTGTTAGCTGCCTGACAGAACACGTGAGGAAGAGCCTATAGCTGAAGATACCACACACTCTATTCATAGAGCCTGGAGAAATCAAGCTATACTCATGTGGAAGGCAATTCCCTGAGGTCCAGGTCTATTTTGTTGGAAGATGTTATGCACACTGCCAAGGAACAAAAGTGATTAAGAGTCCGATGGAGATGGGAAAGCTCTGAACCACAACAAAGAACAGTCAAGGAAGCTATTCCTAGGTATAAGCGGCACTTATACCTTAGAGATTTATAACTTGGGGATTACCATAGCTGTATAATTGGACTTAAACCTGTTTAACAAGAGAGCACACATGTGTGATATCTTAAATCTAGCCAAGAAGCCATGGCTAGAGAAGTTACAAACCCTAAAGGAGAGCCATCCACCTACTATTATTTTGCAAACTTAATATAATTTTTAACTGCCTTCTAGTGATTTTTATAGCCATAGATAAATGGCTCTCTCCCCTGATCAAAGATGCTTCATTCTGCAGCAGAGACTGCTAGAGGTGTACAACTGGTCGAAATGTAGAGAATAAATGACCTTGAATGTCCAGTTCCAACTGAAACATCTATAAAAACACGTCCAGTTCAGGAATCATGGCAGAAAGGATCAAGGGCAGAAATGAAGAGAGAGAGGACTGGGCAGCTCCTAGTGTCTCCTGGCCACAGCGGGGTAGCTGGACTCATGGGCTCTCACGACATGGCTGCCTGTAAACAGCCTGCACAAGGCCATAGAAGCTGACCTTCCAGAACTGGTTGAAAAAATTTCACAAGGCCACATCCTGTGATGGAGAGCTACAGGCAGAAATGGAAAATTCACTTTCTCCAGGGATGAGTTGCCTGATAGATCATCCCATTCCAATTTCTCAGCCCTAAAAATGTACAAACATGGTAAACACTAATTGAAATCAGTAGGTATTATGTGCATATAAATTTATACAAACACACACACACACACACCCGTAAATAATTTATACATGAAAAGGACATAAGATAGGGTACTTGGGAGGAGTTGGTGAGGGAGAGGAAGTAGCATAAATGATGTAAAGACAATGCTAGTGTCTTTATATATAGAATTTATATATAGAATTCTCAAATCTAAAATTGAAATGAAATTTACGTATCCAACATACAGTATATAAAGACTCAAGGTAATTTCTCATCTTGGTCCCATATTTTTTTAATCAAGTAAAAAAGATTTCCAAGTACATTTCATAAAGGCAACAAATTTGGATTGCATTTAGATTCACTAAGTATTTTTATAAGAAGCAATTTTAAAAAGACAAATAATGTATTTTACTTAATAGATACAGGAATTTAAAAAGAGTTCCCCAAACACACTTGAAACTGCAAATTCAATGAGCTTTCCAGAAGGTGCTATCCCTATCTCTCAAGAAAGAGGACTTCTAATTATGTATCTAATGCTTTATGAACCTCGCCAGTTGTGTCTCTTCAGCCAACATGGGCTGTGGTGACAGAAGGCTAATGGCAGGTCAGTAGGGGCATTGGATTTCCCATCCACACTCACTGCCTTTCTCTCCATGCCCGAATCGTCAGAACACTTCAGCTGTACTCTTGGACCTGATTTTCATAGCTCTTAAATTTTTCTCAGAGGATTATTTACTGAGTATAATGAACTGCATTTCACTGGAGGAAGAACATATCTACCAGCCTGTGTGCCCCACGCTGGATCTCTAGTAATGGATCCACACTCGTTCCCACTCAGGCTGTATTGTCGTAGCACCTCCAATCTAGCTTGAAAGGAAAAATAAATATATATAGTAATTTTGTAAAAGTTCTGATTACATTCCTGTATGTGAGTGTGTGTAGAGGTCAAAGGACAAATTGTAAAAGTTGGTTCTTTTTTTTTTCCACCTGGTTTCCAGGGATTGAAATCAGGGTTCTGAAATTAGCAGTAGTCCTGAGATGTGAACATTTCCTCTTAGGGTAAGCCAAATTCTCCAGAGCTCTTATTTGTTTTCCAATCAGTAGTCCATGTTTCTCACTGGGACCTTAAGCTTAAGCCCTTCACTGCATTGGAAGAAAGAGTTGTGAAGATGACCTCAGATAAAGGGTAGGTTAGTAATGAGGTCAAACTCCTCATCAGAGAGCACCAAGGCCACATCTAGAGACCTGAGACTGTTGACATTAAAATTACCCAGAATTTTTTCTACACACAGAGAAGTAAAGGCTTGTGACTAATTCAGTTTACATATTTTAATTTTGTGAAACCTCACTAACACCAACTGAGAAAAAGGCAGAGAGCTATTCTGTGTGTTTTTCTGTGTATTTGGTGTTGGTAAAGAAAAAATAGATGAAGAAGTAATTAGAAAGCAAGTAATTTACTTCTCAAGATGAAATGCAGAGCACTGAGCACAAGTATAGTGTCATGAGTAGGATGTCAGATCATGCTCAAAGGGAAAGTCACCACCCAGCCTAGAACACGGAAGATACATGACCCATTTCCTGGTTGAAATCCCTGATGTTGACACCTTGGGAAATGCCACTGTTCATCTGTTTATGTTATACATCTTCCTACTCTGATCATCCAGCCAAACTTCTTCATGTTGCTTTGTATCAGTTTCCATCAAAATACTAAAAACTATCACAGAAGCACACTACTGCATTTGTTGGTTATTTGTACTGCTGAGAACTCTGCCCGATAGGAGGGAAGACAGAAAACACATATAGGCCTAGGATATAAGTATTTATAAATTCGCATGCTTCTACCTGTGTTACAGTGTTTTTATTCAGGAGGCAAAGTAGCATAAAAACTGACATTGTAAGCTTCATAGCAAGTTTCCATTTAATTATTTTTGCCCCTTTTATTTATGAGGCACAGCACTCTTACACATTTGTGGATATTTTTTTCTTGCTTCGTGTTCTTCTGTAAAACTGAGATCATCACAACAATAGTAACTTCCCACAGAGCTATCATAAGAATTAAATATGAATATGTATTTAACAACTTCAATTAATATTACTTCCTACCTCAATGACTTCCCATTGTTAATCTCCCTTAGGGAGATGGCTCACCACTAATATGATGCATAATTTATCATCCTCATCGTGGTTAGGATATTTTGAGAGTGGAAGAGAAGGGCAGTGCAAGGGTAGAAAATTATCAGTTCAACTACAAGTGTAAACTTGGACTATACCAATAATGCAGTGACAATTTTTGCATCCATCACCTAAGCCAGCATAGTTCTTCACATGGATATATAAATAAAAATCCTTGGTGCAAACAATGATAATGCTCTCTTGGTTAAAGGAACAGCAAGGGTTTCAGTTCAGACTGTTAAATTGAGTAGATTAGGGATGCAATGCCCTGGGAGACCTGTGATTGTCCCCTTTAGCTTACCAGGGTGCTTCAGTTAAATCTCCCCTCCATTAACAATACATGTCCGCTTTCTCTACGAAAAATGATGGCTGTGCCCGCGTCTCTAGTGATAGGTGTTTCCAAGTAAATGCACTGCAGTGAGAGTTCATTCTGAACTCAGTACTTGGGAACAAATATTCTTTGCTTTATTCTTCATTCAATTACTCCTGTGATAATACGGGGATGGGGGGGGGCGACATCTATCTCATGCAATTCCTGTCTCAAATGGAGGGCAGCAATATGTGATTTCAGTTGCAGCCTGAAGAGTGTGAATTAGGTCAGAATTCTTGATGTTACAAGAGTCACGGAAGGAGATATCAATTTATTCATGAAACAAATATTTACTTGGTGTTTACTAGCTCTTCAGTCCTGAGTATTCAAGAATAAATAACAGGAAGTCATTTCAAGTCTGTGGAGAGTTTGAACAACAGGATATAATGTACTCTCTGTGACATAATAATTTGGCTTCAGGTTTTGTTTTGTTTGACACATAAAAGCAAAGTTGTACACATCCTTCTGTTTGAAGTAATTACTTTATAAAATTATTATGAACTTGAAATGGCTTTTTAGATTGTATGAAAACTACTAGCAACTCAAAGTAATATCAAAAACTTTAAGGCTGAAACTTAGGCTCTTAGCTTAGATCTTGGTTTGGAAGAACACTCATTAACTTTCTTATCTAGTTTTTCTTCATAATAACAAAACAAGTTCTACTGTGGAAAAAGTCATATACACAATTTGGATAGCAATTTATAAAACTGGAGTTTAGTTCACTGGTTAAATGATCTAACTCTAGCAAGTTCAAACCTTTTTGTGAACAATCAAATTTTATGCTTCTCTAGATGTTTTAAACATGGTAACAACTTTCAGGGAACTTAACAAAGAGGTAGAATCCCAACAATTCCTTTCCCACTTCTGGCTCCAGGTTTGGACATCTTGGGTCAACTGAAGAGTCTGTACTCTGATCAAGTGTGAGTACTCATCATATTACCCCATAAGGTGTCAGGCAGCAAACATTTTATATTAGCTCATCTCTGCAGAATATTTTGTTACTTTTATTTTGTTGTTGTTGCCTGTGTTGTATTTTTTTTAATCTTTGAAAATTTAAAAAAATAAACATCCTTGTAAATAGACCATATGAAACAGCTCAAACTTAGGTTTAATTTGTTGTCTATTTATTGCAGACTTCTTTTCTTCCAAAAGTCTGATATTACAATATATGGCTGACATTTTAGGAAATGCTTCTCAAAACCAGGGGACAAGAGGGAGCCCAGGAATCCTGTGCTGGACTTAGCTCCATCAGTATTGCTGTTTCATATTTCTAAGAAAAAGTGAAGACATACAGTTCTCAGGAATGTTTAGCTGCTGTTACTACGAATGACTTTATTTTTTTCTTTAGCCCTAATCTTAAAGGGAGGAAGACTCATCATTTGTCTACACCCAACTTTTCGATCTGACTAACAGTCCACTGTGAAGGGTACAGTATGCTGTTTCCTGTTAACAGTCTAGTTGGGATCTTAGTCCAAACTCTAAAGCAGAGGTGGAACTAACTGAGCTCAGTGCAGAATGTATTAAGAGGAAATAGTTGCTCATTATGTCATTTGTATAGGACATTTTACATGGCTACAACAACTTTCTCATTTCCCATCATCTTGGAATGCAACTTGTGACTTTGACCTTGCACCTAAGAAGAGGTGATATTAACAAGAATCATCCTTACCTCTTGAAATTGGGAAGCTTGTAGTATGGCTAAATTTACATTCTATGACTTCTAAAGTTAGTTAAACAACAGGCAAGGAGGCATCCAGATTGCTCACTGGGGACACCTGGAGCTGTAAACCTGAAAATTTATGACCTGTAACATTGTTATTCATAGGCCAAAGTCCTTTTGCCCAAGGTAAAGGTACTAAGAAGCTAGACATTTGGGATGATTAGGCCATAGAGTAGAGTACCTAGTAATAATGATAGTATAAATGGGTCATCTGTAAGAGTTCCTTTGTTTTTGTTTCATGCAGGTTAGCGTAGTAAAACAGCTGCTTCTGAAGTATGAGCCCTTAGCAGACATTGAATGACTTACATTTAAACTTTTTGTTCTCTAGAATTGTAGGAAATAAGTTCCAAGGAGCCCAGGATATAGTGTTTTGTTGTGGCATCTAATAGGAAGAAGGGTAGATAAATGCAGCAACTAACAACCCAGGTAAGGACCCAGCTAGAGGCAATGGACAAGCACACACAGCAGAATGGATGCCTCAGAATAACCCAGGTCCTCTTCAAAGAGACCCCTGACATCATGCAGCAAAGAAAGAAAAGTCATCGCCACTCTTCACCATCCAAAGAAACCATGCCTGAAAATAATATCATTTTGTTTCATTTAATCAATCCATTTGAATATTACATAACTATGTGAATACCAGAAATAAGCTATGTGTGCAAAAACTGACTGAAAGATTTGAATTTCCGTAAAGTGAATAGAGTAGAATGTTGTATGTTCTGAGGCTAATTACCATATGCTGGGTTAATTTTAACCCTAAAATAGCCATTCTTTGCTTAATTCTGTGTCACAACAAAAATCCTGTTACTGTTAGAAAAATATCGAAATCCAATTAGGTCAGATCAAACCAAATTAAAATGCCCATTGTTTTATTAAATATGATGCTCTCAGGTGGCTGATTACATGACGGTGAGACAGGAAAGTGGGGAGCACATGCAAACCTGCAACCATGTGTGTCTCCTCCGGAGCCCCGCTTAAATACCTCGTGGGAGTGGTCCTGACCATGCTGGGATTTGTAGTCCAGACCAATGCAACTCCCAGGCCACGGACTGGGATGGATGCCAGGATCTGGGGCTATGCTCCAGACTTAACAGTTACTGGTGGATAAAAACATTTTTAAATCTCTAGACTTAGCAGAGTACTAGCTTCCAGAACCCAAAGGCTAGGATTGTTACTAGATAACATCTTAGGACCATAGGAATGCCTCCCCCATCCAGCTCTAGCCATCTCTTGGATTATACCAGTGCATTTCAAAGTTACCTTGATTTATGACTTTCTTTGTTCTGTAAGACCGTAAGACTTCATGAAATGCATCCACAATTGATCACGGAATTTTAGGTAGCCTATGTCTGTGATCCTGGGTCATGGTCACTCAAAATAGGTTCAAAATAAACTACATCTTACTCCATTTAAAGTGAAAGCTCTGGTGTGTGTGTGTGTGTGTGTGTGTAACCGCAGTGATTGCAATTACCTCAGTAGAGAAAGATATTAATATTTTGCAATATTGTTTCCAGTGATGCTTGACAAATTTAATTTTAATTTGAATAGCTATAATTAAACATGGGATTGAGCAAACATGGATATATACAAACATACTCCAAAATAGCCCTTGGGTACTATAAAATTATTGTTGTCTTGTTTTTAAAATAATTAAATTTAGCTAAGGCTTTAGGTGGCAAAACCCAACAGCATTTCAATATTATATACCAATATCTTAGATACCTAAATTAATAAAATGGAAAATGGCATTTTATAATATATTTTCATCTATATTGATATATACTGAATTTAGTTTCTAAAACAGAAGTGTCCCAAAATAAAATATGTTTACTATTGGAAAATAAGATAGCATAAATTTTTAAAATAATAACCATAGGACTTACAGAACATACATACATATATATGTATATATCAGCAGTATATGTGAATAACATATTTGTGCATATATATTAACATATATGTATCATCCCTACTCCTCTAAAATATTAGTACCACAAATATATTTTGCAGCTAAAAGAACAAAGAAAACAAATACAAGACTTTTTCAATGTTCCCATGGACATTTTTCAGGTCTAATATAGACGTAGATAGAAATCATTAACATCATACTCTCATTAGAGTGCTACACACTGCTTATATCTGCCCTTGGAAGAGTAGCTCTGGGTAATTTTTAAAAATTCAGATTATAATATGACCATTCCTAACCACGGTCAGCATTTAAGGAGGGCATTGTTAATCTTTTTTTTTTTTTTTTCTTTTGTTTTTCGAGACAGGGTTTCTCTGTGGTTTTGGAGCCTGTCCTGGAACTAGCTCTTGTAGACCAGGCTGGTCTCGAACTCACAGAGATCCGCCTGCCTCTGCCTCCCGAGTGCTGGGATTAAAGGCGTGTGCCACCACCGCCTGGCTTGGGCATTGTTAATCTTAGAAACTGTTCCTATTCAGATTATGTCCATAAATTTGCTCCAAGTGAAACCATAAAAAAAGCAGTCTTTGGCTCTACTTTCCAGAAAGCCTTGCAAATTCTCCCTTGTAAAGGCTGAGCTAACTTAACATGGAAATGTCTTTAAGGATTTTCTTTAAAGCACCTGTGTTGCAATTGAAAGAAGACAATGTTCAAAGTTGCTTTTAACCTACAACCTGGTCAGAATAACTACAATATAGAATAATCAGCATCACTTGGCAGGAAAATTATACATTTGACCCTTCTGAAGACAAATGTACTCTAGACAAATAATAATGCTTTCACCAAGCAAAAGGCAATTACCCCATTTAAGCACAGTTTTATATCAAGATTATCAAATTGTTATCACTTTGAATGGAGGTTAGGGTTAGGGATGAGTTGAGTGTAGAGTACCAATTTTTGAACGCTCATTTTTATTATTCCAAGTAAATGGCTTGTTTTTAAGTCCCTACTTGCAGTAGTAAATATACTTATAAACAGAATATCCATTCACATGCTCAATAAGAATAGGTAGAAGACTGCAAGAGCAAACTGAGTTTTCACTGTATGGCAAGTGAGGGAAAGCAGGAGGAGACCTCTGCGCACACCTGGGAGCTTTGTGAACCTCCCAAATCACCTGCTACCTACTCAGCTCCTCCCTTTCCCTCTAGCTTGTTCTTATATACTTCCTTCTACCCTCAGTATGTTTTTACAGATTCATTTTATTTATCTTCACATATGTCTTTTGCTATGTATTCCACAGAAGCCAGAAAAGAAGGTTGAATCCCTAGAAATTGAATTAGCTATAATTATCTAATATGGGTGCAGGGACCTGAATTCAGTTCCTGTTGGGAACCACTAAGACACTGATCTAATCCTATCTTCATTTTTTCTTATTTTATAATAATTTATTTTATCTCATATACATAAGTATTTTGCTTGCAAGTAAGTATGTGTGGGTAGGTATCTGTATGACTAGTTCCCCCTCTAGTCAGTAAATGGCATTAGGAATCCACTAGGACTGGAGTTATAGATGGTTGTGAAGTGTCACATAGGTTCAGAGAATTGAATTCTGCCAAAACAACAACTATTCTTAAGCACCGAGTCAGTCACGTGATCTATTTTTTAATTTGTCCAACATAGGTACAAAACTACACTTACAAATTGCCTAAGATCAGTAAAAATGGTGATAAAAGCAGAAACATTCCTTACGGTAAAGTGAGCAGCCCTAAGTATTTGATATCTGTCTGGTTTTCATCTTCACAACAACCACCTTATGAGGTGGGAGACCCCTACTCAGCAGACAAGGGAAGGTGAAGCATTGATATCACCCAGAGGCACAGCTATTCATGAGGGAACAGGATCCAAATCCAGGAAGAATGATCTTTGCATCTGCTTCCACATGGTTTATTGCTAAAATTTTACCACAAATTTTAATTAAACTAGGTCACACATGTATTAATAGAAACTAAAAACACAAACAAACAACAATAACAACAACATAATATTTCATTGAAAATGCTAACCAAAGAGTATTTAAGAATTCAAAGTGGGAGGAGTGGAGCACACCTTTCATCCCAGCACTCAGTGAGGCAGAGGCAAGCAGCTCTCTGTGAGTTTGAGACCAACTTGGTCTACACAGTCAGTTCCAGAAGAGCCAGGACTATTACACAGAGAAACCCTGTCTCCAAAAGACAAAAACAAAAACAGAAAAAAGAATAAATTCAAATTCTTGGCCTGAAGAAGTGTTAGTAAAATCATATACAGAATTTAGACAGAAAATGTGTACAGGATGCTACTCATGTTTCCACCTCATTGTGAAGAATAACTCTATCTCCATCTATCGCTGGATGAAGATTCTATGGTGATATTCAAGATAATCATCAGTGTGATAGTGGACCAGTTCAGGCACCCTCTGCTCTGCTGCCCAAGGACCTAGCTGGGGACATCCCCATGGACACCTGGGATCCCCTCTAGAGCCAAGTCTCTTGCCAACCCTAAAATGGCTCCCTTAATGTAGATATCTTCTTCCCTGCTCCTATATTCGCCCTTCCTCCATCTCTACCCTCCCACTCCCCCAAGCTCTCTCCAGTCTTTCCTTTTTCCCTCTCTCTACCCTTCTCCCTTTGCCCCAACCCCATCCCCATGCTCCCAACTTTTGCCCAGCAATCTTGTTTGCTTCCAATTTCAGCTCCCAAGGTCCAGTTGAAGAGCAAAAGGAGGGAGAAGATGAGCAAGGAAGTCAGGACTGCGAGTGGTTGGTCCACCCACTGAGGCAGTGTGCCTGTTCTAAAGGGAGCTCACCAAATCCAGCTGGACCGGAACTGAATGAGTATGTGATCAAACAGGACTCTGAATGTGGCTGACAATGGGGACTGACTGAGAAGTCATTGATAAAGGCACTGGGGCTTGTTTCTACTGCATGTACTAGCTTTTGGGGACCCTAGTCTATTTGGATGCAAAGTTTCCTGGGCCTGGATGAAGGGGCAGGGCCTTGGACTTCCCACACTGCAGGGTTCTCTGCCCTCTCTTAAGGAGGGAGGGGGAGAGAGGAGGGTGATAGGGGGATCAGGAAGGGAATGGGAGGAGGGGAGGAAGTGTAAATTTTTGAAGGAAAAATCAATAAATAACAAATTTTTTAAAAAGAATAACTTAAGAGGAAGGGGAAGCCCTCCATTAGAGGTTTCCAATTTCATTCTTCCAGTTAATATAAATCTACATCCCCATTACCTACAAATTTGAAGAATAAAGTACAGGGTTTGTCAATAATAACCTGCAGATACAGGCCATGTCCACTTCCCCATCTGTGGATTTCATTGAAGGTGATCTTTGGATAACTCCCAAGAATCCAGAAATCCTGGCAGTTTGGACTTTTGATCCTTAGGGTCCCTGCTTCTCGCTCTCTGTCTCTGCCTCTCTTGGTCTTCCTCTCTTGCTCTCTTTTATTCCTTCTCCATGCTCTTCTCTCTTACTTTATCAGTCATTTGCTTCTCTCTGATTGAACGGAGGACCTCTTGTATGCTACAGACATCCTCCACCAAGAAACACTGGAACTCTAAGTTTCAGAGATTCAGGTTTCTAATTTTATATGATGATCAAACCTCAGATAATAGCAATGACAGCAGAGCAGCAAACAGTGCGGAGTGAAGCGCTTAGCTAAGGTGGAATTTACAATCCTAGCTTTGTTACCTGTGAAGGTGGTCTTTACAAACCCCGCATCATTACCTGTGAAGCGCCCAGCTAAGGTGGTCTTCACAATCCCAGTTTCATTATTTGTGCAGTGTAAGGGCCAGTATTAACCTCTGGGATATTTTAGAAGTGATTAAATATAATGACAGCAGAAAAGGCTTCTATTCAGAGCCTGGAGTATGGATTCTCATTAACCTGCCTTAACTTATTTTACAAATGGAAAAATATAGACATATATCAATACCTACTACATTTGAATTGAATGACCTTTCCAGAACTCTAAATGCTACAATATGTTTTTACTTCATATTATACTCTATTACTAAGGAAATTAATATATACTCAGTAAATATATTATATATAAATGAATAAATTCAATGACTATATAAACACATATATACATGTGTATATGTGTTATACATGTAGAACATGTATAATACACATATGTTATATGTGTATATACATATAGAGAGATGTTTGCATGTTTCTCTTTCATAAGGGACAGAATATATATAAAACAAATACTTGTCTTTAGCATAGAGATAATCTGAAAATACAATATTTGTACAAAGAGAAATTACTATAGAATATTACAAATAGCTCCTAGAATACTAGGTTAGCATTTTTTAATTAAATAGCTCACATATATGCAAATGATTTTAATCCAGTCTTCAGACAGACCATAAGCCAGCAGGAGAGCAGCAAGAGTCACTAACTACTATATTCTGGCCAGTTGCTTAGCAACTCTGCAACTCAGACTTTTAGACTCTTTATTTCAGCTCACACATATTTATTGAATAGCTACATTTCTAAGAGATGGATACAAACAGCTGCATGAAGAGAATATTCATTTTATCATTTCTTCTTTAAAAAAAAAAAAACAAAACTTCTAGTTCTCTGCAGCTTCCTTACCTGCCTATATCTTCTGGAAGAAGCAAATAAAAGGATTGAATGTGAAAACCAGCCTGATTCTTTGAGAAGTTTTTGCTATTCTCAATTCTTCTAACTACTGAAAAGCTTAAATTATTATCATTGAAAAAACACAGCAGCTTCCATGTACTCCCTTGTATTCTTATAGTTTTTTAAATGTACATGTGTATGATGTGCACATATGTATAGATATATGTGGATATACTTGCATGTGTACCTACATTTGGACACTTGAGGAAGACTTAGAAAAGATTCCACAATCAACTCTACCTTATTCACTATGGTAGGGTTCTCAATTTAAACCAGAGCTCATCAAAATAGGCCGTCGAGCTAGCCACTTGCTCTAGGGTTACCCTGGCTCTGCTTTCTGAATGCTGGAATTATCAGCAGGCCTCCATGCACAGTGGACATAGACACAGGATGGTTGCTCGCAGGCCCTTTGCCCATACCCTATCTTCTGTGCTCTTAGAAAGCTGACTCCTCGTCATGTTGTGTTCTCCCCATGCAGTAGGAGAAAATCACTATCTTAGTTTCCTTTAGATTTTCTGGAGCACTGATGCTCAGCAAGTGTTGAGTGGGGTGCGGCTGCTGAAAAGCTTCTCAGCGTGTTGAGATCTGACGTCGATGAAGACATTAGGATTCCGTTTTAATGACAATTTAACAGAATAACTGCATTTTTGTCCAATCTAATGATGAATGTTTGGGCATGATTTTTATTACTATGTTCTCCAAGACATGATGTTTGTCTCAGTATCTTTTATCAAATTTCAGTTGGGGGTAGTATACATGAAACACACTATATTGCCTATATCTAAAGAGTATAAATAGTTTGACCTGTTGTGCATAGTATGAGCACCCACAGCATCCTCGCTACGTCAGGGTAGAGAATATCTCCACCAGGACCAACATGTTTCCTTTGTGTTGCTTTGCAAACACTTTGCTCCAGTACAACAGATACTAAATGACAATGAATATGACTGCATCTCCATAAACGATGATTTCTAAACATTAGGAGTAGCACTGCCCTTGCTTCATGGGCCACAGTTTCGAGACCTCTTTTCCTTTTGTCATGTCACTAATCATTAGTGGTCGTCTCACAGAATCATTAATATGATTTTGGAAATCATATTAAATAAAATCATAACAAAGTATAAAACAAAAATTATTGAACTTTTAGTTTAAGATCATATGGAACTTGACTTGACTAAAGTGTGGTTAGAAGAATGCCCCCAAAGTGGTACTCCCCCATTGTCAGTTTTTGTTGGCCATGATTTTATATATTAATCATTAAATGTGGCCTGAATATAAGCAATTTGTAAGTTCATGAAATAAGTAATTCATAAGTTGTCTATAAATTTGTTAATATATGCAGTCATAATTATTCTGCTTTATTACTTTTAGTTGTCACTAATACTTTAACTGTGTTTAATTTGTCTGTTAACCATTATATGTGGTATGTCTATGCAGAAAATATATACTTTTTATTGGGACTGGTGTTATAAGTTTTCAGGAACCCACTACAAGACTTGGAATGAGTTCCACATGAGTAAAAATGAACTGCTATAATAGTTTGTATTTTGCTTGGGAGAGAATGCTACCTCAGACCTGTGGTTCAGGTTCTGCTTCATTAAGTGATATTTAGGAGTACGCTTTAGAGTAACCAAGGGCATTTCACTATCAAATCAATTTGCTTTTTGACTTACATTCAAATCATAGGGACATTAAATAAAAGAAACGACACAAAGACTTTCCTAAGAAAGCATTCCACTTGTAGTGGTATGCATTATGTGACAGACCTAAACAAGGCCAGATCTAAACAGATCGAGATCACTTTACAGGGCTTGAGGTTATAGCTAAGTTGGCAAAATACTTTCCACAAAGGTATGATAAAGTCATTGTGGTCCCAGAACTCACACAAGAAGTCAAACAAGGTAGGAAACCATTATTATCTTAGAATTAGGGCCAGAAAGATAAAATTAGTGAGTTCTGGGTTTTGGGACATCTCAAAAGATTGCAAGTACTGGTCCTGAGAAATTATGTCAGAGGTAGAATTTGTGCCTTCTGGTACACACACACACACACAAAACACACACGCATCACGCACACACACATCTTCATTTCGCATATAGATGGTCAAAATGGAATAAAAATCTTCAATATATATATATATATATATATATATATATATATATCCAGAATAACAAAAAAAATCACATTAAATTTTCCTCCTGGAATGAAGAGACATACAAAAGCACAGTCAGGGTCACTACAGCACCCCTACACAATGGAAAGCCTGTAGACAGGGGGCCTCACTCTGGCTTTCTCAATCAGTCCCCTGAAGTTGTGACGAGTGAACACTCATCCTGGATTTAATAGATATCTGTTACCGATGAATTAATTAGATTTTTAACCATGAGAATGATGCTTTCCTGACAAAATAAGCCATTAATCATAACAACATTGTGTTATGCAACATTGATTTTCTATATGCTGTTTTTGCAAAATGAATAATCGCTTTCCTCTCACCATTTTGTGAAAGAAATGCAGAAGCAGAAAGCAACAATACTATGGCTATGATTCAAAATACCTACGCACTTTCAGTAAAGTGTGCTAAACATATCAATGGTTCTGGATTCCTGTTAATCTTATGTAGAAAAACACGAAAGAATTCTGGGACTAGTGACATGGTCCTCTAGTTCCACCTACTCCAGAGGTCATTGCCAAAGGATCAGAAGTCCTGTCACAGGAATTACAAAGGAACTTCATGGCCATTGTAAAAGAATTTAATGCAACCATGTTTTGAAATAGAAAGTAAATGGAGCTAGAGTCACAGCTCAGAGTGGCACACTTGTCTATTAATGAGGACTATGTCCAATCTCTAGTACTTCTCAAAAGTCATAAATTTCAAAAAATAAATAAAAAAGACAAAAGACACAGAAAAATATAAAAAGTGGTTATAAATCTTGAGACCTGTGCTGTATCATCACTAACATAAATTGCAAATTATCATCCCATTAACTAATTTGCATATTAGAAGAAACTGATTAAAGCCAGCCACACCGAACCTTATAGAAGAGAAAGTGGAAAGTACACTTGAACACATTGGCACAGGAGACCACTTCATAAATATAACCTCAGCAGCACAGACACTAAGAGAAACAATTAATGAATGGGACCTCCTGAAACTGAAAAGCAAGGAAATGGTCAACAAGAAAAAACAACAGCCTACAGAATGGGAAAAGATCTTTACTAACCCCACATCAGACAGAGGTCTGATCTCCAAAATATAAACAGAACTCAAGAAATTGGTAATCAAATGAACACAAAACCAATAAAATAAATGGAGTACAGACCTAAACAGAGAACTCTCAACAAAGGAATCTAAAATGTCTGAAAGACACTTAAGGAAATGCTCAACATCCTTAGTCATCAGAGAAATGCAAATCAAAACAATTCTGAGATTCCATCTTAAACCTGTAAGAATGGCCAAAATAAAAAACACTTATGACAATGTATGCTGGAGAGATTGTGGGGAAAAGGGAACACTTCTCCATTGCTGGTGGGAATGCCAGCTGAAACAGTCCCTTTGTGTAGTATGGAGGAGTGGGCGGCAGGATAGCTTAACCCCGAAAGAACCACAAAGAACTTGTATTAATTTAAACACTGCCTGGCCCATTAGCTCTAGCCTGTTATTGGCTAACTCTCACATCTTGATTTAACCCATTTCTAATAATCTATATATTACCACGTGACTGTGGCTTACTGGCAAGATTCTAACCTACGTCCATCTTAGACCAGCGATTCATGGCATCTCCCGTCTCAGCCTTCTTTCTCCCAGAATTCAGTTCTGTCTTCCCCGCCTATCAAAGTTCCACCCTATCAAAAGGCCAAGGCAGTTTCTTTATTGAACCAATGAAAGCAATACAAATACAGAATGGCCTCCTACACCATTTCCCCTTTTTCTGTTTAAACAAAAAAGAAAGGCTTTCACTTTAACATAGTAAAATTGCATACAACAAAACAGTTATCAAGCAAGAATTACAATTACAATATTTATATCTATTTTATCTTTTATCATAACAAAGGAAAACTATAACTATCCATTCCTCAACCATCTTTGGATGTCAGTGTGGTGATTTCTCAGAAAATTAGTAAACAACCTTCCTCAAGACCCAGTAATACCACTTTTGGGTACATATCCAAAGGATGCTCAATCGTGCCACAAGAACATGTGCTCAACTATGTTCATAGCAGCATTGTTTATCATAGCCAGAACCTGTAAACAATGACCAAAAAATGGATAAGAAAAATGTGGTGCATTCACACAATGGAGTACTACACAGCAGAAAAAAGTAAGACATCTTGAATTTTGCAGGAAAATGGATGGAGCTAGAAAACATTATTTTGAGTGAGGTAACCCAGACACAGAAAGACAATTATCACAGGTACTCACTCATAGGTGGTTTTTAAACATAAAGCAAAGAAAAACAGTTTACAAATCACAATCCCAGAGAATTTAGACAACAATGAGGACACTAAGAGAGGCTTACATCTCTCTAATGTCCTTTGTAAGATCTAATCTATATGGGAAATAGAAAAAGACAAGATCTCCTGAGTAAATTGGGAGCATGGGAGCCTTGAGGTAAGGTTGAAGGGGAGGGGAGAGGCAGGGAGGGGAGCAGAGAAAAATGTAAACATCAATAAAAATATGAAAAAAAGATAATCATTAAATAAACTTAAAAGTTGACAGTGTATGAAAACTCCAAAATTTTGAAGTCACAAACATGAATCTGTATATTATTATATAAGCTATAAAATTTTAATCAAGACACATTATTTGGGTCTAGAATTCACCTATGAGAAAGAACACACAGTGCTCAGTCTCCTCAGGAATGGACCTGTCACAATCTCATCATGTAAGGGGAGATAATGGCTCATGCGGTCACCCTACTCAGTCAGGGAGCATGGGAATTAATGGGTGCTGTGGGGGACGGACACTTTTCTTCAGTATTGGAGCCACTAGTAAGTTATCCATATTCTAATAAACACCCCCACCAATGTTCATGCAAACAAACTTAGCCTCAGTGGACTGTCCTTACAAAGGACATTAAACAGAATTTCTTCAGGAGTAGAGGAGAATATAGGAATTTAAATTACCAAACTTCAGTAAAGACCTGTATGAAGTTATCAAGGTATAAAACGTAAATGTGTTTCTTTTAAAAAAACAAAAACAAAAACAAAAAAAAAAAAAACCTTTTTCCATTCTATTGAAAGCAGATTTTTCATACAGTAATATGTCATGATTGATGTTTTCTCTCCTTCTGTATCTCCTCATTCCTCCCTGCCTCCCCTGCCCTTCAGATCCACTCCTCGGTCAAAAGGAACTGGTTCCTAAGAGCTAGCAACAAAACTTATGTAACAGCTGGCATCCCATTGATTTCCGGGTTGACTTGACTGACGAGGCTGGCTAGGTTGGGGTCCCCTTCTCTCCCCCCCACCCCACTTACATTGCTCTCTCAGCTGCACAACTGATCAGACAAGCTTCGCTGAATAGAGGAGGCCTGGTCCTTCAATAATGAGGCGCCACACTCCCCTGCTAGGACTTCCAAACAAACTTCTTAGAGTTTTTATTTTTGGTTGTTGTTGTTGTTTGGCTTTTTTATCCTTCGTTTGTTTTGCTTTTATAAACAGGTTTTCTCTACATAGACCCAGCTATCCTGGGACTCACTTTGTAGACTAGGATGTGTTTGTTGTTTTTTAAGAGCAATTTCTCCGAGTGTTACTTCCACCAATCATCGCCACCATCACTCATCAACTGTGGGGCTTCAAATGAGAGAATGCCAAGCCCGAGACAAATGCTACCACTGATGGTGTGGACCCAGAATGCCACCGAGGTCTGTTTTCATTTTCTTATTAACTGGTAACAGTTGTGTCAAAAATACCATAAACCAGGATTTTATTCGGAACTTTTGAAAGTTTGAGGCATCTGTCAATGACTTTTAACAGCTCTGAGGAACACTCCAGAAACTACATGATGGTCCCTTGTTAATGCAGACTTGGAGCCTGGCCACGGCAAGGTCGTTTGTTCAACCACAACATTAAGCAAGAAAAAGAACAGCTCATTTTCCGACCTTCGTGGGAACAGCAGCTTTAAGTTAATGTTACAGGAAGCCCTTTGAATATGCAGATCTCTTCAATTTCAGAAATATGTGAAGTTGAATGAGTGAAATGGAAAAGCAAAATCTCTCCTTACTCTAGGCAGAACACTGCATTTACAACAGTCATCTGAAGCCCTACCTCTGTTTCCTGCACTGTGCATAAAGAACACAGTAGGCAGATTTCTTCATCCACCCTATCCACTACAAAGGATGACAAGTCAATTTATCAGAATCATAGAAAACAACATCTGTTTCCTCTATAAAAATATTCTCTCCTAATTAATCTGCATTATTTAAATTGTCTACTCGATAGCATTATATCTGCCAGGACAAGGAAGATATGCTTATGATAAAACAGTATCTATCTCCTGCTTAACTAAAATGTGTACCATAGAGTTGTACTTAGTACTTTTAATGATTAAACCTATGATAGAATGAATTCAACAGAATAATACTTAAGAATTCATGGTCACGGTTTTTATTATTACTAAAGAAGAAACTGAAAACAGACAACTGGTGGTAGTGTACACCTTTAATCCCAGCCCTCACGAGTCAGAGGAAGGTAGACCTCTGTGGGTTCAAGGCCAGCCTAGTTCATTATATAGAGAAATCACCCTGTCTCAATATATATATATATATAAAAGAAAGGAAAGAAGGAAGAAAAAGAGGAAAGAAGGGAGGCAGGGAGGGAAGGAGGGAGGGAGGGAGGGAGGGAGAGAGAGAGAGAGAGAGAGAGAGAGAGAGAGAGAGAGAGAATAGAAACAAACCTACTTGCTGTCCTGTACTCAGAGTCTCTCAGATGTGAGGATATTCAGGAAAACAAGTTACAGATTCAGATCTCCCTAGGGAGGGAAAATAGAAGAGGTTTTGTGAGTGGTCTGAGGGTAAGTGAAGATGGGATCCTGAGCTATCAGGTTGGGGAACCATGGAAGGGGAGAATGCCGAGAGGGACTGCTGGGAACACATTTCTGAATTGGGTGGAAGCCTAGGACAGGGGAATCTCCCAGGGGTCTACGGGAGGACCCCAGTTTTGACTCATGGCAATAGTGGATAGCCTGAACTGGCCAATCAACTAGGATCAGATTGGTGCCTGGTCCAGTTGTTATCAGGGAGGCTTCATCCAGCAGCTGATCAAGGCAGCAGCAGAGACTCATACCCAAACATTAGGTAGAGTTCAGGAATCCTAAGGAGAAGGAGGAGAAAGGAATGTAGGAGTCAGAGGGGTCAAGGCCACCATAGGAAGGCTCCCTAGGCCCTTTGCATATACGTGACAGCCATGCAGTCTTCTTGTGGGACTTCATCAGAGGGAACGGGGCTGTCTCTGACTCTTTTATTGGCTTTTGGCACCCTACTCCTCACGCTGGGTCTCATGACCCAGCCTTAATACACGAGGAAGTGCTTACTGCACCTTAGCCTTACTGCAACTTAATATGCGGTGTTTTATTGGTACTCATGAGAGACCTACCCTTCCCTTGATGGAGAAAAAAGAGGAGAGGAATAGGGGGTGGGAAGCAAAGTGGGGTTGGGGATAGAGGAGGAGGGGCTGAAAGGGGAGGCTGTGGGGGAGGCTGTGGCCAGAATGGAAAATGAATAGATGAATTAAAAATAATAAACAATTAGCTATGGAATGTAATATGTTTTCACACAGAATAGGAAAATGGTTGGTAAATCTCATCAGGTACTAAGAGTGGGGCCAGAGATTCATGCTAGCAGCAGTAGTATTAGTGAGAAAGGCAGGACTAGAACTAAACACGCAGCTGTGAATGGGTGGGCTGGATAGAATATTGGAGGAAATCAGTGCCAGAAACAATGCTAAGCTATTCCATTGCTATGTGATCTTTGATGTGTTTATTTATCACAGCTTCAAGGATCAGGAAACCACAGCTCAGAATAGCTGTTGAAAGTTCCACACTGCAGTAGGTATAGATACTAAATATGTACACACAAGACCAGAGAACCTTCAAAAAGCTGTAAATATCCAGTTATATCCAGTTCTCCAATTCAAATATTGTTCACTAAATGTGTTGACTAGAATGAGTGCTCTGTTCCAAAAAAATAGTTTTATTAATTAACAAAATTATCCTTATTTAAAATTTAAAAATAACAGTAATCTTGAAATATGTTATTGTAAGTCATTGTCTCAAAATTAAATCTCAGCAATTTCATGTAATGTTAAAGTTTACATAAAATTCACAAAGCACCATAAAAGAGAAACTCTGTGCCATGTTTCTGTCCTTGGACTATGTCAGTGCACAATTTAGGTGCGAATCTAAAGAGAGTCCAACTATCAATACCTGAGAAGCCCAGTGACTAATTCCAATATGATTAAATCTCAATAGATTTAATTTCCCTTTTCATCACCTCTGTACCATATATCTTTCTGATACCACCTGCTGCTAGACTTGGAAAGAAAGATGAAATGAGACAAAATGAACAACTAACATAAATATTCTGTTTGCAAATAAAGGACATTAGCCAAGACACTTCTGTGCCACTGCCCTGCTGTCGTGATGATATGATATGGCATCACTGTGCTCAGTCCTACAGAGAGTGCATCCAGTTCAGCCTCAGCAGTTTCTGTCTGTGCCTGGCTAATGATGTGCTACTAGTCTACCCCAACTGATAATGCTGCAACTCCTGGGGAGAAAGCAACGGGATGCCATACTGTGGAGAAAGCGAAGCCCTCAGCCTCCCCACAGGCTTCCATCAGGGCTTGCCATTGCAAAGTTGCATATCCTTAAATTTTCCAATAAATTGTGTAGCCCTGACATTAGTATACATGTTTAAAAGCCTACAAATATAAAAGCCCATTCCCTAGTAAACATTTGCCAGCAATGGGTCGTCTATTAAAAACATGAACGCATTGGAGTTGTTTGAAGATACGCCATCTTTTCTATGTGAGAGAAGAAGTCTAAACTTCTTTTAGACAGGAACTCACTGGCTGATTTTGAAACCACAGAGGTCTGCCTGAGTTCTAACAAAAGCTCATAAGAAACCAGCATTCTGTAAAAATCCTCTTATTTCAGGAACTAGATATCTGTTCAGTCTGTGGCCCCTCACAACAGAGGATCTGGCCATTCTGCAGGTCATACCTTTTCTTTAAATAAAAGCTTGCAATAATTTTCCACTCTCTTCCAAGAAAAAATACCATTTTGTACAAAATGTTTTCTAAACTGCCAGGGCTCTATGTATAAAATGAAACAGGATCCAGTGAGTGCAGTTGGCTTCTTCTGACCACCAGCCCCAAATCACGACAAGGAGACATATTATCAATTATGAATGCCCAGCCTTAGTTTCGGCTGGTCTCACTGGCTCTTACAACTTATTTTAACCTGTTTCTTTTCAACCCCATTTTGCCTCAGGGCTTTTACCTTCCTTTCATTCAGTATGCCCTACTTTCCTGCTTTCTCCATGTCTGTCTGTCTGGGTGGGTGGCCCTGGGCATCTCCCTCTCTCTCTCTCTTCCCCCTTGTCTTCTCTTTCAGCCTAGATTCTCCATCCTACTTATCCTCAATGCCTGCCAGCCCTGCCTATCCCTCTACTGCCTAGCTACTGGTCATGCAGCTTTTTGTTATACCAAACAGGTGCCTTAGGCAGGCAAGGTGAAACAAATGCAACAGATCTGTGCATAGTTAAAGTAATACTCTACAACATAAGCAAATGCAATATATCTTTATATAGTTCAAGTAATATTCCACAACAACCTTAGTGCACCTCAGAAACCTGGCAACTTGAGTGTGATGGCTTAAGTCATATAAAGGTGGAGGCAGAACATCCACAACAGATCTGAGCTCCATACCTTGCCCTGTCATACGGTACCTCTCACTTTTAAAATCATATTTTATAATAAGCAATTAATATTATAACTTACATTTTATAATTTGATAGCTAAATATTAAAAGTTGATAATGATGAGATTATCGTTGGTCTTGGCTATTTATGTTTGCTAATAGCACATTCTTTCTTAAGTAAAATTCTTACTAAGAGACAATCACCATATAAGGAAAATAGTTGTCATATTGTGTACACATGAGAAGTAGGAGTTGTCCTAAATTTCTAAAGCTAATTAATGGAATTTGAAAAACTACAAATAATGAAAAACGAAAAAGGATTAGATCATTATAAACTTCAACAAACCATGAGATCATAACAAGCTCAGAAAACGCCCCACACTCTGTGCGATATCTTCATTCCTGTCAAAGAGCACAGCAAGCTGAATGACTTCCTACAGCCCAGTATACACTGTCTCACATTGTCAAAGTCCTGACTTACTTTTCCTAACTTAATATTCTTTCATTGCATTTTATCCAATCACCTATAAAAATGCATTAAGAAAACTGAGATGATGGCTATAGTTATGCAATGTAACTATTCAGGGTACTTCTCTGTACTCTACACAGGCACTGTGTTGTAGACCTCCGAACATTCCGAAGTGAGACTTCATGTGCTTTTCTCATTTTTCTGCTGTTTTCACAATCAAGTCCCACACTTCTATGTCACGTACAGCTCCTGTGATTTACAAATGTCATGACAGCATGCTCTCTAAGAATCATCTTGCAGGCGCATAGAGCATGGACTGGCAAACTTCTGAAAATGTGCATAAACTGAAATTTTACATTCTATATCTTCAATGCCACGCTCACAAAATCTTAGAAGATATTATCAAAATGTACCTCAGAATATAGCACTTTTATTCTACATTTCTGTGGTTAGCTAGAGACTAAAAGAACATTTCTGTACAGTTTGAATGATTTTATCTCTTTATTTGAGAAGAAGATACAGAAGGATGATGCACCTTTAGATGTAGTAAGAAACTATATGGCAAGTGAAACTCTGGCAGGACTTGGAACATGATTTTTCTAAACCTCCTTCATCCCAGAAATATGTCTCTGTAATTTATCTTCCTCTGGATTGGGTTACCCATGGTCCACTGCTATCTATAGACAATTTCTAAAACAAAACCATTCACAATATTCATACTGTGCACTGCTCTGAATCATGGCCCACTGGGAACAGGAATTTCTCATTTTGTTCAGATTTTCCACATGATACATCTTTGAGTTAAGAATCACATTGCATTTAGGTAGACATGGTTTTATTCATAAATGGAACTAAAGTAGTGATTTTTACAGTTCAGATATTCCAAGGAGAAGCCAGATTGACAAAAGGGAAAACCAAAGAGCATTGTGAAGTCATTAAAGTCATGTTATGAACCAGGCTCCTTTCTCTTAAATTCTAATGAAGAAAATAGAAATTCATGCTAATCTCTTGTTTAACCCTATATCCACAGTTTTGGTTGTATTTAGATATGTATGCTTTGTTGAAGTAAAAAAGGCATTAAATTTAAGTAGGCTGTGTATGAACTTTGCATATAGAGGATGACTATGTATGAGAATTCATTCAGGCATCTCTTTGGGTTCTAGAACAGAGTTTAGGACTAAAATTTGTATTTACTATATTTATTCTAAAAGTTAAAGAAAATATTGTAATCCTGCTTCTTTTCAAACACATACATACTAAGCATAAGATCCATCAGTGAACAAACATTTCTATGTTCTTGGCCTGATGATTTTCTTATCCCAGTTCCTTATAGACAACTACATTATTTCTTATAAAAATAAAATGTTGCTACATTTATTGTTTCAGTTTTTTAAAAAAATATTTTAGTCTAGTTAATTTTAGTAGTTTTAAAAAATCTTGCTAAACTGTAAAGTGAGTAATTATATAAAATTCTGTAACAGGAAAAGACTATACAAAATAAGAATACTTTATAAGAATTAAATAACTTACTTTTAAATCAATCAAGCTAATTAGCCTTGATGAACACATAATTTTCTTGCTACATATTCTTCTAGATATAGACGATGGTTCATCTTCATTCTCAAATTGACTGGGGATTTGCAATCACCATGGAAACACGTCTATGGATTTGTCAATCTGGGTGTTTTCTAGAGTGGTTTATTGAGTAGGGTAAATCTGTCCTAAAAGTGGGAATTTCTACTCCACAGTCTGGGGCCAGACTAAACAGAAGTGAGAAACCAGGAAGTGCGGTGAGCATCAGCATTCACGAATCTAGCCTTGCTGGATGAACCTGTCACAAGAATAGACACTCAGTCCTGCTGCCATGCTTCCCTTGATGTGATGCACTGTGCTATTTTTTGTACAGTTACTCAAAATTAATTAATTTACCTTAATGCTGTAGGAATTCCTTCAGACAATAGCCTTTAAGATACCAGTCAACTTCGGTGTGATCTCATGTACTATAAATGCAGATGAAAAGCATGTGAGATTGTCTTGGCTGCTGGATTTGGTTCCAGTTCCCAGGGCATGCAGAGGAATGCAGATTTCCTGCCCTTACTGGTAGTTTACTCCCCCAAAAAATAGACCTTTGTTATATTCCAGTCTTGGCTATTATTGTGGAACTCTTGTACACCAACAACTTAAGTTCTTTCTGACAGCCATTTTGCCATAGAATTGGAAAAGGTAACCAATACAGCCAACATTAGCTAATAGATAGGGTTTTAGCATATTACAAAACCTGCCACGATCATCTACCCCCCTTTTTTTCCACCATCAGGTAGTGTGTCTTCTCTTCTGAACCTGACTTAGTTTTATGACTTCATCTGATAAATAAGGAAAACATCAGAGTTGCTATTACACCAGTTCTGAGACCCCATTTGTGAGAATGAAGACTGATGATATAAGAGAATATCTTTGTTTTCTTAAGGGACCGTGAGTAATCACTTGTAAAAGAACAGAGCATGAACCACTTCAGACTGAATACCAGTTAGTGAAACACTGGGTCTTATTTAAGGAGAATCAACTAAACTGAACAGTAGAGCCCTGCTACTGGCTGCAGGTGTAGTGTAAGCTCTCTGGTCTTGGGCTGATGGCGGCACAACACCCTGGTTCTTCAAGTCTCTTGGGGTGGCTAAGATTTATCACATTAAAATAACCCCCAAATAAGTGCTTCTTGGTAGTTATTATTTGTTGTCATTTTCTATTTGGGGAAAAGTGAAGCTGAAGCACTTAAAAGTTAACGAATACCCCATATTTTTTACAAAAGTAAGCATAGAAGTGTAATTATACATTCACCTGACTTAATATTTATGTAATCATTTTGCTAGATTGCACTCAAATTTGAAATCCTCCTGTTTTGACTAGCTACGCACCTGGGAAAATAAGGAAAAGTAGCCAATCCTGGGCCTCATACATTTGTCTTCTAATAGGAAGTCCTGCCTCCCAAGTTTAATGTGCTCTTATTCTTGCTTATTTATGCAGTCTGAGCCCTTCCTTTGATTCAACTTACAAAATTATTACTTCTAATTAAAGCAGAGCAATCTATTTTCAAAATCACTTCTTACATGTTGTTTTGGTTAAAGAAACATTTATTATATTTGATTATATTTCCCTGGCACCATGAAAATTCCCAGGAATCTACAAGGATGACCCCAGCTAAGACCCTAAGCAATAGTGGAAACAGTGCCTGAACTGGTCTTGCCCTGTAATCAGATTGATGAATATCTTAATTGTGATCCTAGAACCTTCATCCAGCAACTGATGGAAATAGGTACAGAGTGAAGCACTGGCTGAGCTCCCAAAGTCTAGTTGAAGAGAGGGAGGAGTAATAATATGGGCAAAAGGATCAAGACCGTGATGGGAATACCCACAGAAACAACTGACCCGAGCTGACTCAAGACTGACAGCTGGGGAACCTGCATAGGAACAAACTAGTCCCTCTGAATGTGGATATCAGTTGTGTGATTTGGGCAGTTTGTGAGGCCACTACGAGTGGAACCACTGTTTACTCTAGTGCATGAACTGGCATTTTGCAACTCATTCTCTATAAAGGGATACCTTGCTCAGCCTAGATACAGGGGGAGGTCCTTGTTCCTACCTCAAGTGATCTGACAGAGTTTGTTGAATACCCATGGGAGGCCTCACCTTCTCTGAGAAGTGGATAGGGGATGGGGAGGAGGAAGGTGTGAGGGAGTGGGAGTGTGAGGAGGGAAGGGAGAGGGAACTGGGATTTGTATGTAAAATTAAAAATGACTGTTTCATTAAATAAAATATTAAATATGGCTCTTAATATTTAATATTCTATATCCCTTCCTTATAAGTATTTAATATAAATTTACACTATAAATATATATATATATATAAGATTTTAATGATGATATTTTCCACTGAACATTAAAGATTCCTTTCTTAATTGTGTTTGTGCATGTGTGTGTGTATTTGTGTTTAAATATGTGCATATAAGTGAGTGCTAGTGACTCTGTACTAGAGTTCTATACATGAGTGCTCCGCACTGGGCTTGGTTCTCTGTGAGAATAACATATACTCTTAACTGCCCTGCCATCTCTCCAGGACCCTTCTCAGTTTTGAAATACACAAAATGAGATATCAATTAATCTTTGGGGGTTACTGGAAAAATCTTCATTTTAGTAAACTGTTGGAAACAATACATTTATTTTCAGATATCAATAGATGCTTACAAAGCAAACAAACAATGTTTTGAAAGAGTTTCTACAAGGCTCACCTCTATCTCTCAACCCTTCAATTAAGCCATCCGCAGCACTGGCTTTAGAAGAATGAGCTACCACACTCAGCTTTATTTTACATTTATGTTCCCTGTAAGAGTAATAGATCTAAAAGAAGTGCGAGTGTGGCTGAATGCAACTGTTTTTTAATTAAACCATAGTCTATAGGTCCCAAATAGTTCATCATATTTGATATAGGAAAGAGTTCAAGTCATTAAAAAAGTTGGAAATAACAAGGTAATTATATGGTCTGTCTGTAGCCAGGGTCCTGTTGTGTCTTTTCTTTACATAAACAGATTACAGTACTCTGGAGTACCTAAAAAGAAAACCAGAGGATTTCTTTCTCCAGACCATGTTAGTGAAATGAAAAATCATCTTACACAATATGAAAAATGGAGTTTACCATAATCTTGTTCGCTTTCAAGTCTTCATTCAACATTATTGAACTGTACCTGTGCATTTTAATCATCCCTTTCCCATGAATTGTATAATGTATTTTAGCCACAGTGAGAATGATGCAAATGTTTCACCTTTGATATTTTGACTTTTTTCATCATTGGGTTCCTGGTGAAATTCAGGACTAGTAGAGAATTATAAGTGAATGAGATCTGAAGAGTACAGAAATAAACTTTCTTTAAAGTGGACTATGTAAAAGTCCAATCTTCTTTGCTCCCCTTATAGAATTACATTAATTTATTTTTAATGAAATTACAATTGCTGAAATATAATTAAATCAGATTTTTAATTCTAAAAGTGCTTTCAGCATACAAGAAAGAAGGTTTCAAATGAAAACTATTGCCTGAAACCATCCTCTGTCACAAGTGGACCAGGGTGGCTTTCCCAGTACAGGTAGACCAAGGCAACCAAGAGGCTGGAACAATCCTGACCACGTTAAGTAGAACTCGACAACAAGAAATGTACAAAATGCTATGCATAAGGCACTATAAATGTATTTTGCATTTCCTCTCTCCCATTCTTTCTTCTGTTCCCCCTCCTTGCTTCCTTACTTCTTTCTCAGACAACCTCACTAATATAGCATCTTAGCCGTCATTGACAGGATTACGTACATGCATCACAAGACCCACCTATTCTTTAAGATCTATCTGTCTGTCTGTCTGTCTATCATCTATCTATCTATCTATCTATCTATCTATCTATCTATCTATCTATCATCTATGTATGTATGTATGTATGTATGTATGTATGTATGTATGTATCTATCTATCTATCTATCTATCATCTATCTATCTATCTATCTATCTATCTATCTATCTATCTATCTATCTTAGTGTGCTTCTGTGTGTCTGGGTATCTTTTGGTCTGTCTCTGTATCTGTCTGTGTGACTTTGTGTGAGAATGCTATGTACATGTGGGTGCTTATGGAGGCCAGAAAAATAAAATCAAAATCCAGGTATTTATAGGCCACCTGCTCTGCTGGGCACCAAACTTGGACCTGGTGGAAGAGGAGTAAGTGCACTTACTGCTGAATCATTTGCTGAATCATGTCTCTGACCACAAGGCCCTTTGCTTTTCAGATTTACATCTTTGTTTTAAAATGTTTACAGTATGTCACATATAGAAAAGACAATAGTAATAAGAGTATAATGTGATTGGTCCAAAGTTCTGATAATATTTTTTTCTTAAAGTCACTAAAATACTGTATGATATAATTTAATTTTTAATCAGTTGAAATGATTGATTTATCTTTTTATCTATATTGTAATAAAATGGTCTGAATATAGCCCTTTTAAGCAAGATATTTTCCTGTGGTGATTTGAATGAGAGCAGACACTATAGACTCACATATTTGAATATTCAGTCTCCAGTTGGTGAAACTGTTTGGGAAGACTTAGGAGGTGTGGCCTTTTGGGAAAAGGTATACTGTTGGGCATAGAAGGAAAGGATTCAAATGTCTCATTCCATTCCAAGTCTCCTTCTCTCTGCCTTCTACTTGCAAATCAAGAGTCTCAGCTGTTCCTGCTTTTGATTGCCTCCATGAACTCTAAGCCTCTGAAACTGTAAATCCAGAATTAAATGCTTGCTTTTATAAGTTGCCTTGCTTTGGTACTTTATCACAGCAATTGAAAAGCAACTAAGGCAATTCTGAACACTGGAGGCATTGACCATTATTATAACCCAGAGAACTTTCATTCAAACCTGGCTTTGCCATTTGTAACAGAGTGACAAAGTCAGCCTCTTTTTAGAAATGCAGAAAAGGAAGCCAGGTTTAGAAGACCTCTAACATTTTGTCAGACTGAAAGAATGGAGCAACCTCAGCCTGGATGGATTTTTTCCCTGGGATAATATAAACGACAATATGTACCTTTGACTGGGTTCTCAGCAATAGGAAACATATACATACTGAGGCAAATGAGGGACATGGCTTTGTCTCCACCTCAGTTTTACAATTAGAACATCTACCTTTAGTATTTTGTTTTTGAAATCTATCATCAAATTGTCTATACCAGACTTAACATCAAGATCTTCCTTAGCTTTCCAAGTAACTGGGATGAAAGACGCATGCTGCTCATATATATTTACAAATATTTCTACTTAAATGTTATAATTAGTAAGCACTTTTATGCTATATTCCTAATATTGTCTTAAACTTTGAAACATTTAGAACTTTTTCAACACTATTAAAGCTAGTAGAGTTTTGCTTTTCTTATTCAGGTCATTAACATTTAACTTTATTCATCTCCTCCCTTCACAAACATGCCAATAACTGAATTAAAACTGTTAAGTTCCAACATTTTCATCAAAATTTCTGCAGAAAACTTGCAGACCTGGAGATAATCTCTATGGTGTTGACATAGCATATGATATTCTATCTTTATTGCCGTAACAAGCTCAACCCTCCATCCCCAGCTGATGTGGGGCTTTAGATTTGATTAATTCATTCTCATTTTCTACAGACCAGGGACATTGATTCTCCAATTTTATCATTAATAAACTTACAAAAATAAGTAATCATTTGAAGTATATTATCACTGAATTTTACTTATGTAAGGAAAATTTTATTTCTCAGGCAATGTCAAAGGTATTAGAAGAACTTGTGCTGGCTGCCTGTGCTCTCTAAGGCACAGCATGCCCGGATACTCTGTACACATCATCCCCTTATACTCATCTAATGGACATAGTATGAATTTAATTTTCCCTACAGGAAACTGGGGTCATATCAAGTAACTTATTCAAAGTGTTATGAGGAAAGAGTAAAGCACACTACAGATTTAGACCTGCCAGCTTCTTGAGTCCATTTCTATAGACTCCAGATGGTACCAAATATTCACTATCTATTACAATTTTCACAGGCGGTGTTTTTCTTTATTTCAAATTCGAGGCAGTGTCTACTAGCATTACCTATACCACTTTCCAATTTTTAATTCTCCTGCCTCTACTTCCTGAGTGCTGTCATTACAGATATGTGCCACCATGCTTAATACCATTTTAAATTTTAACACAATAAAATAAAAAATATAGGAGAAAGTAGAACACACAAATGAAATGCCCAATCTCTTATTATTGAGACTATATAATCATTCTAATTTTTTTCTGGATTTTTAATTTCCTCATCTTCTCATCCTCATACTACTCTAATTTTTTAAAACTCATTATTGAGTGAGATTAATATCTATTCTGATTCAGTATTTTTAAAACATTTTGGAAAACATTAAGAATGATAACCTTTAAATAATAATACATAAAATCATTTCTTACTAAATTGGCCTAAAGAGAAGTTTACTGGAAAATATAAAGAAAGTGGAGAAAAGAACTTAATGTTTGTTAAGTAGCAGTTATAATATAGCACTTCATGAGATTACAGCTTCAAACACTAACTAAATTAATAAAATAACATCTCATCCCATTTTACAGATATGGGGTCAAGTTTGAGAGGAGTCTGAATGTCAGAGAATGCAGCAATCTACTTGAGAGCCCACAATGGCCCAGAACTTCTTTGGAGGCTCTGCATCATGCGAATAGGCACTAGATGCCCATGAACAGAACTAGGGAGGTAGCAATGACAAGCAGATGCATGGTCCTCGTGGTTCTTCCTCCACAATGCATCCAGAATGAACTATCTTGTTATCAGTCTTGTCTGACGCATTCAGACATAATAAATCATAAGAGGATGTTGAGGGATGACTGACACCTGAGTAATGCCACACAAACAATCTCAAGGGACAAGACTTAGGAAACAGAACCTTTTTCGTAGGAATTAAGATGTGACTTTCACTTGGAACAATATGGTTACTTGGCATTGTGGTGGTTCTTGAGGAGTGGGGAGTGGGGAAAGGGGAGGGAAAAGGGAGGTGGGGAGGAAGTGGAAATTTTTAATTAAAAAAAGATTCTTAAAAAATAATGATAAAAACAAAACAAAAAAAAACTCATGGAGAGAGGTCTTTCAAATCCATTCATACATGCAAGTCATTCCTAGTCTCATCTGGAAAAAAGTGCTGCTGATTATGATATCCATTTCATGACACTTTGAAATATACAGTATCTAGAAGCAGTTATAACATACTATGAATTGGAAGGTATAAACTAAGTTTAAGAATTTTGGAGCCAGGTATCAAGACACAGCTGTGATCTCACTACTCAAGAGGTTGAGGCAGGAAAAGTGTGTCCAGCTTAGTTGAAATAATTACCACCAGAGTCCTGCCAGAGTTGTACAGTGTGGGAAAATTAATAAATGATATGTAAAATGTGGATATGCACATCTTAGAAACAATGACATGTCATAGATATTAGCATATTTTTGTGTCAAACTTTATTGGGATATTCTGAAAAGAAATAGAAAGACTGTCCCAACCATTTCTAAATTCCAAATGCTTTCATAAATAATCCTACCATAGAGTGATGAGAAATTAATGAAAGCACAGCAGAAAGAAGCATCACGGAACAACTACAACAGGAAGCAATCAATGTGTGCTTCTAAGCTAGTACGAGCAAGAGGCAGACCATCACCCTCAATCGGTCTTTTCGTATTTCACAATATCCAAGGCAATTCTGTCTTGAGCTTCATTTTGAGGAAAGCAGATAGTCAGCAAGGTGATAAAAGTGACAAGAGCAAGAAAAACTGCAACCTTACTTAAGAAAAAAAAGAGGGGCCAATATCATTTCCATTATTTCCATTAGAAATAGACTGGAAGCTGTACTTCCGATGAATCTGCCCATGAACTGTGATGGTACCTAGGATTCCAGTAAAATATTTAGTTATGATTATCTTAGGACATCTATGTATCAATAATTTATGGAAGTTTGGGGGGATTGTTTGCTTTTACTTAATTTTTTCTGCTGTTCCTAAGAAGGAAAAAAAAATGTTGCCTTAGCAACTGCAAGGTTATATTTTATCTGGAAACTGACGAGCTTTTTGAAATAATAATAGTAATAAAATACGGAAAGTGTGCCTGTGTTGACTGCTATTCCATCTGGTCAAATGCTGGTTTTAGTTGTCAGATTGAGAACTATGGGCAGACCTCTCCTTTCTCTTTGTGCTGCCCACCTTGGGAGCTCTTCTGAAGCACTAAGTGCCTGTTATTTTTTTTTTTTTCCGTTAAGGAAAATGAGAGAATTGCCAACTCGAAATATGAAAGCAAAGAAATAGTCAGAGAGGCTCCAGAGAGTGTGGTTCATCGCAGCTGACCTTCATTATTTCCGGGAGAAGAGAGATTGGTGGGGCAATTGGCAATTGTTGTAACAGGAAAATAAACACCCTGTCAAGTGTCAGTGGCTAAAAAGTCAATTTCCAGCCCTAATGGAAGATAGCTGTAAGCCTGTCTGCAGGAGAATAGATTTTTCAGAAAGTACTACGTTAAAAACACATCTTAACAATTTAATTGAAAAAATCCCTTTCAAGGCTGAGGTACTTGCAGCCAACATTTCCGGGCCACATCATAAAGCGCCCTTGTCAGGCACTGGCGCGGGACTTTGATGCCTGAGGTATGGCTGCCTTTAAATGGGAATGCGCAATAAGGGAAATGAATAGGAAACAAAACAAAACAAAAACAAGAGAGAAAAGTAAGGTCTTTTTCCTTCTAAAAATGGCTGAACCCCAAATTGAAATAGTTTAACAGCAAAAGAGTTTAAACTGTGATGACCTTGGCTTCTCTTAATCCCATCGAGTCTCCCAGTAGTTGGGGCATCTCTGCTCTGCTGAGCCTTCTCTCATCATGGACCAGAGGCTCTGTCCAGAAAAGACCAAGTGAGTGCTCTTCTCACTTCTTCAGCTTCCCTATCTAAGAGATCTCTCTGACCCACTGCCCAAGGTTTTGCTAGTCCTTGTTTTCAATACTGTATACAATTTTCATTAGTTTTCAAGGGGAGGTTAATCTGGTTCTAGTTTTTCAATTTTAAACCACAGCCTATGGCTTTAGCTCACCAGGTGTTAATTTTAAGGCAAAAGTAAATATATATGTGTGACTCTTCAAACTGATAACAATATTTCTTCAGAAAGCCTGTGTTCTGTTTAAAGAAAAAAATAGAATTGTTGTCCAACTTGGCTTTTTGTTTTTGAGACAGGGCCTTCATAGCTCCTGTATAGTCCAGACTGATGTCCAGCTGTGATCATTCTGCCTCAGCTTCACAAGTCTCTGGACTACAGAAATATGGCTGTGCATTTGACTCTCTCTCTCTCTCTCTCTCTCTCTCTCTCTCTCTCTCTCTCTCTCTCTCTCTCGTGTGTGCATATGTGTGTGTGTGTGTGTGTGTGTGTGTGCATGTGCTGTTTTCTTTTTCCTGTATTAAGCATCCTCAACCATGGCTTATTCCTGATGATGCCAAAGCCTTGAAAACAGGAAGATGAGCAAGACGCAAGCATGATCAGGACACATGTGCTCCAATGAGCCCAAACACATTGCTATTCAAGACACAAGCATAACCAGGACACACATGCTCCTGTGTGGCTGGACACACTATTAGGCAAGACACAAGTGTGTCAGGACACATGTGCTCCAGTGTGCCCGGACACACTGCTAGTCAATCCTCTGAAAGCATTCACTGTCCTTACCCCATGGATTCCACACTGAAGACCTAGACTAGATTTGACTCTGAATATTTATTATTCATTGTCTCCTTTTCTAGACAAAACCAAAGCAAAAAAGAACAAAGGGGTGTCATACAGGTCAAGTATAAAAGGCTATTAAACTTGACTTTGCTGAGCAATGGTTCTTTCAAAACTATTGATGTGACTGATGTGAACTGAACAGAGAGGACCGTAACCCTCCAGTGTTATCTACTGTCCACAGCGTTCTCCTAGCCACACTATGGGCCTGCATAGGGACCCTCACCTGCATATGTGGAATTCATTGCTTGCTGTGTCTAAATCCGAAACCACCATACCTGTCACAGAATTAAACTCATCTGCTGTTTTCTTTTCTTCGCTGACCACCCGAGTCCCCGCAGTAATAATGAGCAAAGCCTCCTTTTCAGATTCCCTTCAGTGCCATGGTTGCCACCGAAATTATCTTCAGACAGCTGTGGCGTAACGTCAAATCTCAATTATCAATTCGACTGGCTTAAAATGACCTTGGTGACACACTTTGAAGTGTGGCCAAGAAACATCTCCAGAGAAGTTTATCTTAGGAGAAAAGATCATCCATCCTGAATGTGAGCTCCAACAGCCTTTGGGCTATGGTTCAGAACTGAAATCAAGTCTGTGTGTTTTGGGTAAACTAAGCATAGATACCAGCATTCCTCTCTTTGCATCTCTGTGCCCAGCCCCCTTTCACTGAAGCCATGAAGTTATCCTTCCAGAATGGACTGTATTCCTTCAGACTTGGAGCCCAAAGTAATCCTCCCTTACTTGTATTGGCAAATACGGCAAGTAGTGAGGAAAGTACCCAACATGAGGTGTGAATGGAAAACCTTCACATAAAATAGTGAAGAAAAATTATTTGAAAATAAGTACACATGTACAAAATAGAATAATATGATAAAATGCTTATAGTTTTGAAATAATCTAGGCTACTGATTTTCAGTTAATTTTATTTTAGTGTGCAAACTTTTTCCAAAAAATTTGAATTTTTATATAACATTTTATTAGGAGATTTTATAAAGTAAGAAAAATGAAGCTTCTAAAAACCACTTTTTAAAACAATCCTCTACTTCTGGATGAAAATCTTCCCAGATTAATTTAACAAAATAAAATACTAGCTCTTTATTTCTGTTGTGGTGTATCGCACTGTGCTTTGTGAATATGTTAGTATAACATGTGGCTGGTCATTACTCCCACTTGAATTTTATTGTATTCACGGTGGAAATTTTTAACTTTACTTACTCAGTGAAAAGACATGAACCATATGAATCTCAAAATAGCGTGTTCTCTGCCAGTGAATTTAAAGATTAAAATAACCAAGACACTATTTATTGTGTTTGAACTATGTTCTTTTCTAGACAAACAAAACATGTGTGTCATTTACTCCTTTATTGGTTCAATTTATAAAAAAGAGTAATTCAAATTTGAGAGAGATATATTTATTCAAAACTTGGGAAACTGGAAGTAATATAATCAAGTATTTAAAACAAAGTTTCCTCTCAAGTTTATAATCCTAGCACTTGGATTAGAGACTAGGTGATCAAGGCTTTTAGGCCAGATTTAGGTTCTCAGTGAATTTGAGGATATCTAAAGCTACAGGACATCCTGCCTCAATAAATAAATAAATAAATAAATAAATAAATAAATAAATAAATAAATAAAACAATAACAACTAAAAGTACATTATAATCTTTGCTCCAAATCACTCCATAAAGAAGTCTGCATAATTTCATAATGTTCAAAATCTCCAGGCCTGTGAGACAGCACAGCAGGTGATGGCACTTGCCTGTGGCATGCATACCCCGCAACATACAAAAAGTAAATATTTAAAAAATATCTCTGTGAAATAAGAATAACAAGGATGTTTGTATGGGTTGTTTTAAATAATTTTTTTATAAGGACAGCATTATAACGTATCTATTTGAAAAGCTCTTTAAAAAGTTCCACAGGTAATTGTTACAAAGAAAGGAAAGTTGGGGTGAGAAGGCATGCTAAAGTGGCAGAGCTAAGCACAGACATGAGAAATGGAAGTGAACAGAACAGAAGAAAGCTGAGCTTCATGAAAAGCAAACGAAAGCAGCTATCAGCAAGCTCTCGTTAGCACCCCTGAAGTGCTCCCAAATTCCCCTCCCCAGAAACGAGAGGCTACATTTTAAGAATACTTTCTAAAAGTGATCCAACCAACGCAGATGGAAGCCCACTTCAGACCTTCCCTACACAAAGATCTGGATGAGAGGGAACCAAGAGAAGATGGGACTACAAATTGGTAGCTACATCTTCAGAGAGTGGTCATACCCCTGAGCAGTTAAACATCCATGAATCTGCAGTAGGCTGTTTCAACTATGTCATAACCCAAGGTATCTGTGTATTCAACCACACACATGTACAAACAAAGGGTCCATTTGGCGGTGTGAATAATGGCTCCCTACACTCAAATATTTGAACACTCGTTCCTCAGCTGATAGAGATGTTTGGGAATATAGGGTGTGTTGCCTTGGTGGAAGAGGTGTGCCACCATGGACAGCTTTCCAGGTCCACCATTTACTACTAGCTCTCTCTCTGCTTCATGACTGAAAACCAAGGTGTAAATTCTCAGCTATTGTTCAAACGCCATGCCTGCCTGCTGCTGTCATCTCCACTGTGGAAATCTCTAACTCTGGAAATCTCAAGCCAAAAGTAAACACTTTCTTTTGTACATTTTCTTGGCCATAGAGTTTTGTCATGGTAAGAGAAAGGTCATGGACAATCTTCATTCTCAAAAGACTCGGCATCATTATATCATTTGCCCAGGAGTTTTAGAATTTCCTCTTTTTATGGTGGTCATTGGCAGAAATACCTTCAGAAGGGGATCCAGCCCACCATGGATTTGGGATAAGAATTATGTCACATTAACTTATGAATTTGCCACTTCATAAATGTTCTTACAATTTATTTGAAATCCATAACACAGGCCCCACTATGCTGTTCTCCACCTTGGGACAGCTCACTCAATCTCTCTTTGATTAGCTCTTCTACTGTTGCTTTGCTAAGTAATATCTTGTCCCTGTCTCTAGACTGAATTCATTCCTCCAAGAAAACAAGAATGGAGGGACATGCCCCATCACATCTGTGATGTGATCTCACATTCCATGAAGGCCTATTTCACTAACAGTATTTTTTCAATGATGACTGATCTCATATGGCTACATGTATATAGCCACATGCATGACTAGTCTGAATTCCATCAGACTAGTGGAACAGTAAAGCTCAGGAGTCCTTTTTTTCTTTTTCTTTTTTTTTTTTTTTTTTTTTTTTGGTTTTTCGAGACAGGGTTTCTCTGTGGTTTTGGAGACTGTCCTGGAACTAGCTCTTGTAGACCAGGCTGGTCTCGAACTCCCAGAGATCCGCCTGCCTCTGCCTCCCAAGTGCTGGGATTAAAGGCGTGCGCCACCACCGCCCGGCTTCAGGAGTCCTTTTTGAGTAAGATAAAGACATTCCTTATTTTAACACAACGGGTTTGCCATGAATGCCTCTGCAGTTTCCCCAGGCTCTAGATCATTCTGTAGACACTTTGATATTTGACTTTATCTAAACATCAGTACCTTCACTTTCATTTATATTTTGAGGTAGTGGATACTGCCACAGCTTCATGAATAGGTTGTTACAGGAAAAAAAAAACACAAAAACAAAACAATAAAGCATGTTCTTGTTCATTTCTCTAATTTTGTTTCTAACAAGCAGCGAGTGACAAGAAGTGAATGAATGAAAGCAATGTAGCAGTGGGAAGTTCCACTAAGCTTGGGACAGGAGACAGACTCCATCCCAAGTCAGCCTCGCATACTGCTTGGAAAGGAGGTTTCTTTTCAGTTGTCTAACAAGAGCTGACTAAGAGTTCTACCCATTCCCTTTGCTCCTTTAGACTTGTCTGCACAGATGACCTAAAGCCCACCTACTCTCAACTAGAATCCCAGGGCTTATTTGAAAATATCAATTTTTATACCCACAATTTCTGTGGCACTGTGACTGATTGACAGGTCAGGGAGCACTGGCATGTTAAAGACACTGGCCAGTCTGACATCTGCGTCCGGTGTGCAGGATTCCTGTGCGCCACTTCCCACTGAGGAATTATTCTATTCTTGCTCTGAAATGACTTTGATTTAATTTAAGCCTTGTGGTATGAAAAGACTAAGACATTTAACACAAACAAGAGATGAGTGCTTCCCTTAAGAGTGTACAGTGATGTGGTAACCAGCTCCCTGGGACTTATGGAACGGCACCAAGTACAGTGACGATATATTCAACAATCCATTGCATACCAATGTAAAATCAACAGGGGAGGATATCACTGCAGAAACAGTGGAAAGAATAAATGGAAATATTTTGTTTCAGGCCAACCCCTTTCAACTAAGTTCATCATTTTAAAAGAGATAATTGATGTAAAAATAGAAATTGATTAATGATGGAAAGTGGTTGATATTTCAAAAAAAATGTATCAAACACATTATTTCATTAAGTATTCATTTGTAACAACACTGGCATATAAAACAATTTACCACATCTTAAGCAAGCCAAATATTAAAAATTTGGTACTTTTTCAGGAAACTGCTGACTCTTTTTCAATCTTCTTTTGATTTTATTAACTGAAAAACAAATCTGCATAATCTATCCAAAATGAAATTCTATCAGTGTGGTTTGTTAATAGCATTAATGATTGGCTCCTGAAGGCTGGCAGCATAACACAATTACGGATGCCATCACAGAAAAATCATACACTGGAGGCTCAGGCAAAGGAGGTCTACTAGTGAGAAACACCCAGATAACATTATCTTTTACATAAGTTTGTATCCAAGCTTCAATGTTTATTCGTATAATTATTTAGAATAATTTCTTTATATACTAGCAAATATATTTATTATATGTAATACATATAAGTTATATTCACAGAGAGAAATTTAAAGTTTTTCAAAGACTATTACAAGTGGACAGTCTGTAATTGCCAGGTATACACAACAATATTCAAGCCCAAAGATGGATGTATTCCATCTCTAAACGTTTTCTTTCATCCCTTTTGCTGTTTAGTTAGTTTATGCTCAAAGAAGCAGCAGAAAACTGCCCCAGTTTCATTTCAAGTGGTTGTTCCTTAGTAGCTAAGTTTCTTTTCTCTTTTAGTTCTGAGCTTACTGTGACACTGAACAGAAGTGCTGGACTCCAGAATACTTACCATCGCTTCAGGTGCTAGTTAGTGCTCTGTGGTGCTGTGTTATGTCCATGCTAAGGACTAGGGAGGTAATTCTGATTAAAATGAGGGAAAAGGAGATAAATTCTACAGCAACTATGAATGTGTTTGCAATTGTGACTCAGATTAATGTTAGTAGCTATCAGTATGATGCTTTTTTTTTTCTGAGATAGAGTTTCTCTGTAGTTTTGGAGCCTGTCCTGGAACTAGCTCTGTAGACCAGGCTGGCCTCAAACTCACAGAGATCCCGCTTGCTGGGATTAAAGGCATGTACCACCACCGCCTGGCTGATGCTGTCTCAATAAGCATAAAGTGTATTGGGTGAGAATTTTTCCCACTAGTAACAACATTCTTCTTTCAAATAAAAATGAAGTAGTTTATAGTAACACCAGAGACAATTTAAATAAAATTATTTCAGAAATATGAATGCTCACATAGAAACTAAGCTTTGGTTCTAGAATCTAAGACTAGGTATTCCTTTTGGACTAGTGTCTGTCATTTTATCCACTGTCATATTAAGAACTGACTCTAAATCTTGAGCACTCATCGACTACATATTACACAGGAGGCCAGGCTTAGGCAGGCTTTCCTGCCGTACAGCTGTCAAGAGATGGCGGCTGGAATATTACTGAGAAGTGTGGTCTTTAGTGAGGCTGGACTAAATGTATCTACTGGCAAGCTCAGCACATGCTTTGTGCAATGTTCATTGCTTTGCCAGTTGTTGGAATTAGGGCCTCATCCTTCCTTCACTGTCTGCTCAGTGGAGACTGTTCTCCCTTCTCTGATGACAGACCCAGAGAGCAGTTGATGGCAGGGGCTGTCTCAGGTAGGGCAAGAGACAGAGAGCTCTCAGATGGCAGACAGTTTTATACCTTTGTCGGAGAAGTGACTTTTTTTATTTTATGTTCTCATAGAAGAAACCTAGCATGTTCAGCCCAGTCTAATGGAGTAGCTATGTTATAAAGAACAGGGACTGCTCATTCAATTTTACAGGTTGCCTTTTACAATGCTATGGTCAGATTTGAATGGCAGCAAGTGCATAACTATTCTTCATATGAAAAAGTGAGAAATTCATTCTTTAGGGAAACATCCCTGTTTTTATAGTTTTTGTATGTATTTGAATATAAGATCATTAAGAGATAGAGTTTACAATTTCCTGAGCAGTTATTGTATACAGTATTCATAAAGTGTCATTCAGGGTTATGTTACCTGAATGAATGAGCACAGACATAACATTACTTTCTAGGTATTTAATATGACAAAATATTAAGAAAAATGAAAACTGATATGTCAGTGTGTTTCTAAGCTAGCACACTTTATAACACAGTGTGTGTTCAGAGGTAATTCCTCAGCTGCATTTCAGTTGTACTATATCAGATCTCTGAGTGACTGGCATAAAACTGTACATTTGTTCTTCTTTACTAAAATTATAACAAACACCCTAAATACTTTTGACTAGTCAGATTCAAAACCTCATGTCCTTATTTGGTCTCTTGGCATTGATCTTCTTCAAACACTTGAAGAACTGGGTAACGTGACCCCACTCTCTCAGGCACTCCTGCCATTTAGCACAGGCCTCCAACAAATCAGTCTCAGGCAGGCAGATGCTTAGAATGAAAAATATAAGGCTAAGTTGATTTGCTTTTAAAATAAAAGTAATAGTAATGAAAAAAAATAACCAGAAACAAAAATAAAATTTTGTAAGGAGCGGCGGGGCTGCGTCCTGCCACCGGCTAGCTTTACCCAAAATAATTACATGGAAACTGTATTCTTTTAAACACTGCTTGGCCCATTAGTTTTAACCTCTTATTGGCTAGCTCTTGCATATTGATCTAACCCATTTCTAATATTCTATGTAGCACCATGAGCTGGCTTACTAGAAAAGATCTTAACCTGCATCTGTCTGGAGTTAGAGAATCATGGCGACTGCTTGACTTGGCTTTCTTTCTCCCAGCATCCTGTTCGGTCTACTCCGCCTACTTAATTTTCTGTCCTATTAAAGGCTAAGGCAGTTTCTTTATTAACCAATAGACATATGACCCTCCTCCATCAATAAAAGCTTTACACTTTTAAATTTCACATATTGACACATCAAAAGTGTACTTGTTCTGTGGATTTTTCATTTCTGTGAAAAACTTTACTCACAAATCTCATCCTTAGTTTGAGGCTCTATTTCACAATGCACAGGCCAACTAATTTCAAATATGCATCTCAGAAAGCATGGAATTCTCACTCACAACACTCTCTATATATTCTTTTTTATAATACAGTGTTACTAAAGACATTTTCACACAAATATACAAGACACTCTGAAATGCTCCCCAACACCCCACTAGCGTGCTCTCATCAGCGGCCCCATTCCCATTGATCTCCTTTGCTACCCAGGAAGGTTTGCATAGCCTTTCCTATCACCAGTATTTATGGGAGTTTACACATCAATAACTTTTTAAAAGAAGCTTCCTAACAACTATTATTCCTTGAAAGCAATATGTCGCCAATTGACTATAATGGTATCAAGCAGCATTGTGACAGAAACTAAATAGCACAGAGTATAGACAGCCATTATACAGGTATTGGTACTGTCAGAGATATAGATCTGTATAATTCGAATCATTTAACATGGAATTGTAGAAGGATCATAACTGAAGGTACGGCCAGTTTGGAACATCCACAATTACGGTTTATATCTGTTGTAAATACAGAATAGTTACCACTGGACTAGTTAAGAACGGGTCACTGGAGCCGGGCGGTGGTGGCGCACGCCTTTAATCCCAGCACTCGGGAGGCAGAGGCAGGCGGATCTCTGTGAGTTCGAGACCAGCCTGGTCTACAGAGCTAGTTCCAGGACAGGCTCCAAAGCCACAGAGAAACCCTGTCTCGAAAAACCAAAAAAAAAAAAAAAAAAAAAAAAAAAGAACGGGTCACTGGGAATAGGAAGATGCTGCAGAAGGACTTACTACAAAAGCTGTGTGACGCCCACACAGCAGTCCCCTAGGAAGTGTGCAGATTTTGACAGAGCTGAAATTCAAATATACCAAAACTACTCTTAATAGAGCAGAAAAAAAATGTGAACCATTCCTAATCTTGTGAAAATGAATCAAAAAACAAAAGTGATGAGGTAAGTTTTTAAGCTGAGTGAATTATTGCCCCACGTTGTAAGAAGTCTGGGACACCCAACTAAAGGCGCTGGAAGTTCCTGCTGGGAGAAGCTAAAGAAATAGCCTTATCATTTTTTAAAAGGAGCGACACTTCTGTCTTCCTGTCTTTGGCTGAGAAAGTGTGTGATAATCTTCTCCACTTAAATATTTCCAGTCTATAAAGTTTACTGAGATGGTTTGGATTTACAGTACCTTCTTTCTGACTTTGGCTTTAGTGGTCCTTTGCATCGTTACTTAAACAAGCCAGGATTGCTAAGAAGGTGTCAAAAAACAGCTATGCAGGAAATGGGTGGGCTGTGCTGCCCTCCTGCACAGATTACAATGTCTGATCCAAGAATGACAAACTAATTAAGGCATACAAATTTCTGATGTTACAAATGGAGGAATCTGGATCTCTGGAACACACAGAAAATGTTTTTAAATCCTGATAAGAATAACCTATTTTAGGTTCTTAAAAAGTTGGTAACATAAAGTTTGCTGAGTGACATTTTCACCATCATTTAAAAAGTACAGCATGTAATTCCCATCTCTCTTGTCAAATCAAAGGAATGACTTCAATGTTGTTTCTAACTAAACTGTCCTGCACTTCCAAGCCTTTCAGCTTTCTTTAAACTAATTATTAATGTGGTAACTTGGATTCACTCAAGAATTAATAATTAAACACCTGTGACCACGCTATAGTACTTTATTCCCTCTTAATTTCATTTAAAAGCTTCAAAATAATATGCCAACAATATTTTTGGAAGAATAAAAAACCTAGAAATTATTTCTAAATTAAATTTTTAATACACAGTGTCATACTTTCTAATTTATGCCACTAGACTTTTTATCATAAATGTTTTCTATATTGTGAGGATAAGATACATATCCTACTTGAATATCTAAGTTTTCATTTAACATAATCATATACATACATATTCATGGTCATAGGAATGTGTACATACACCTATTTACTTATTAGCCATTTTACCTTTAATTCTTACTTTGAAGATTTATTTATCTTACGTGTAGAAGTGTTTACAAACAGAATGTAAAGTTGGAGCCCTCATCAGCGTCAAGAAGAGAGCATCCTACACTGACGTTATGGAAGATTGTGCGGTGCCACAATGGTGCTGGGAACTGAAAACTGGCCCTTAGAAACATGAAGTAAAATTCCAAGAAATAGAACACTGAGTGAAAAAGAATAAAAGTGTGATGTCAGCAGATTTGCAAATTGCTAGCAAAGGATTGTCCTGGCTGTATTTTGCAGACACATTTACCTTTACCGGCTAGCATTTGAGCTTATTATTTTTGATCTCTTTTAAAGTATGAAAAGTGACATTTTGCTGTCATAATGTGTATTAATTTGACAGCTATCTGGGAAGAATACAGCAGTGTTCTACTCCCAATGTGTTCTCTCCCTACTCCCATGTGCGGTGTGTGTATGTGTGTGTGTGTGCTTATTTCAATTTGACAAGTACTCACTGCTTACTAACTGAACAGATTGCCCCATGCAGTACAGTTTCACATTCCTCTACATGCTAGTTGAGACCATGTTAGCATTAACCAAGATGCAGCTTAATATCTGACACAAGCGAAGACGTTAAAATACCTTGTAGACCCATGGGCACACACTACTGCTGTCTCCGACTCTCAGTTAGAATGCCAGTTTGTGTTCTACAGTAAAGAGAAGATGCCAATGTTTAGGACATGCAGTCATTTGAATCTCAGTTCTGTTCATATGACTATATTCCTGTAGATGAAGGTTAATTTTTTCATAGGTAAGCTTCCCCTTGCCTTCAAAAGATCTTTTGGGCAAACAACTTTTACAGGCACTTTGTCAATTAGGAACCTTGCATTTCTGGCATGGCCCTCATGGTTCCAGCTGGAGAAGAGGCTGCTTTCTCTCAATTATCTCTTCGCTGTCACTGTCTCAAAGTGAATTACTTGGTAGAATATTGACTGCTATTATATATTAAATGTTTAATCTCATTCATTAAAAGATCTTGTCTGTTTTATATCTCACAATTCAAACATTTTTGAGTCAGGGTAAATTTGTTTATGGTTTCTTGTATTACTTTTGGACTTAGGAGGTTTTTATGGGCTGTCAAAATGGCTCATCAGATAGAGGCATTTGCTGCTAAACCTAATGACTTTGCCAACCCTCAGAAACTACACAGTGGACACACGCATGCAATAGTTAAGTGTAAAAACCTACTTCTTCAGACACAGTTCTGACTTACAAAGTCCATTTATTTTAATTTTAGATGATTTCCATAATAAGATACAATCATGGTTAAAATAAATCAGAATACATGAAAAGATACAATGAAAAATTAAATGTTCCCTCACTATCACTATAAGTAACCTAAGACAAAATTACATTTTTAAAAGCTTTTTGGGGGCTTTTGAGACATAATTTCTTGTATAGTCCTGGCTGTTGTGGGGCCAGCTTTGTAGACCAAGCTGGCCTCGAACTCAGGCCTTCCTCTTCCTTGCAAATGCTGGAAATACCTTTACCTAGACATCACCATCTAGCTACAAATTAATTTTTATTTTGATTTCTATGTAGCATATTCACCAAATATAAGCACATATGAAATGTAACCTTTATATTACTTTACAAATAATTCCCTGATGTATAAATAATTGTGTTACTAGTAAAACTGTTACGTTTAAATTAGGGTCTTTTGTGTGGAAATGGCTGGCCAACTTTGGCATGTGACATTAATTACTGTTCTTTTTTTTTTTTTTTTTTTCTTGGTTTTTCGAGACAGGGTTTCTCTGTGGTTTTGGAGCCTGTCCTGGAACTAGCTCTTGTAGACCAGGCTGGTCTCGAACTCACAGACATCCGCCTGCCTCTGCCTCCCAAGTGCTGGGATTAAAGGCGTGCGCCACCACCGCCCGGCAATTACTGTTCTTGATGTCAGTTGGAAAGCCACTTTGAAATCTGTTCATCTTCTTTTTTAATTCATTTGTAAACAAGAGCCTCTGCTGAGTGTGTTTATTGTTTTTGTGTCTATGGCTCTACTACTGAATAATACCTCCTGCGTAAAATAAAATATATAAAATATGAGCTTAAAATTGTATTTAAAGATTTACATGTAGCTTACTGCTTTATTTCTCAATTACTAGCTCTTCTATTTAGTTTTGAAAAGAATTTTTTTACCATTTATGCATTTCAAAAATATATAAATGGCTTGTTTTTTTCCTTGAAGTTTTTTTTTTTATGATCATGTATTTTCTAGGGAAAACATATTTGATGGAAAATAATCCGACATTTAGCCTTTTTTCCAGCACAAGTGATTCAATTCTCTTTTATATCTTGTTTCTTACAAAACTTTAAAATATTTTTTAGTATTAATAGTAATAATGAGCATCCCAATTCACATCTTTTCCTTTGTCAGAAATATCTTTATAGCTTTAATATTAGCTGCATCTTTAGTTTGCATTTTAACCAGCAAAATTATTTGTCATTATAATACTAGGAATGTTAATATCAATAAGTTTTCCCAACTACTGGAACTCTTAGTATTAACCCATTACTTAATAAGATTCACTTGTTTGGAAACTCTCCTTGCTTTTCTGAAGAGAATCACTGATGGTGTTAGCATGAATACATAACATCCCTGGATTCTAGAAAGTACTTTTCTTTTAGTTAAATAATATATAAAAGGGGTATTTTCTTATGATATTGTAATAAATTACTTTCTTATTGATAACTCTTTATTCCATTGATATAATGTCAACTAAGAAATGACTAAAAAACACCACTGAAACTATTTACTTATTTATTTGTTCGTTTGGTATCTTATTTTGTTGGTGACAGCACATGTCACAGTGCATGTGCCAGGGTCAAAGGAAAACTCCAGGAGTCAATTATGACCTTCTACTGTGTGAAGCTGGGGACTGACCGAGCTCGCGCCCTCTTACTGCTGAGGCAGAAAGTACACAGTGGCAGATTTCAAAAAGTGAAAGTATCAAACTGTAAGTGAATCTCTTATCTCAGGTTTGCTTAATAATTCACAGAAGCAAGCTGAAGATGGAGCTAGTTAATGCATAACCACACACAGTCTGCTCAGCAGAACATGAACAAATACTACCTCAAGACTGTGTATATTTTCACAATGGCCCGCGATAGCTAATATTTCCAACTATGCTTTGCCATATTCTTGGCTAGTCCATCCCAGGTCATTAGTTTCAGCCCCAAAGGGCAAGTAATCATTCCTTCAATGCCTTCCTTCCACTTTTCTCCACCTTTCCTTCATTTGGTAAAAGATTTATTTAAATCTCAGTCATGTGTGTCTGTGTGTGGGTGTCTACAAAGACAAGAGAGGGTGCTTTCTTTCCTGTTGCTGAAGTTACAAGCTGCTGTGGGCTGACCTATATGGGTGCTAGGAATCAAACGCCCATTCTCTGCATTGGTGACAACTGCTCCGCACCGCTCAGCCACCGCTCAAGGCACACGTGCTCATCCTCACATTCTCTTTTCTATATTTTCCATCTTTTGGTGCTCTGGGATTTTAACTATGTTTATTCATCTTTCTTAATCACAGTGTCCCTTTCCTATAACATCTTTCATACTTACATTACTTACACAACTTTGTCACTACATTATGACCACCTGCAAAATACGAGTGTCATCTTCATTTTGTTATTCCTTAGATACAATTTATTTTATGTAAAACACCTTGTTAGTTATAACTACTCATTAAGTGATAGCATTCAGAGTCTCCATTTCAAATTTGTTCATTTCCAGATACTTCTAAATGTTCCATAGCTTAAATATAGAGAAGGTAAGTTAGTTTATTTTTATAAATTGTGTTTAGCAGGCACACATAATACCCATAATATTTCATTGTTATAATGGTTATAGGCAGCATTGTAGATTGACCCCACGGATGGCATCTCAAGACATGTGTCAGGCTCACCTGCAACACTAACCACTGTAGAATTCATGCTACTGTAATCTTCATATGGATTTATTTCTCTTCAGAACCATTAAGTGGAAATTCACAGGCTGACATATGCATTCCCAGCCTCCAGGGAGACCTGCTCTAAAACTCTTTCACAGTTGCTTCTCTAATCCAGGAAAAAAAAAAAAACGTCTTTTAACCATTCTTGTTATCATAGAACTCCCACAAATTCCCACAGATATTCATTTGACCCTTTCCATTCACAAGAAGCAGTAAGTCAAGTCAAAGTGGGAGAGACACAACAGTGCACACAGGACAACATTGCACCTGGGCAATCACAGGAGTGACAGCCATCGGGAAAGGATAAACCCCATGGTTAAAGGAATATAGATTTAATTCCCACATGGTTTGGTTCATTTTATTTACAGTCATGAAGAAGAAAGGAGACGGTAGTTAAAAGAGATCGTGAAATAGCATGATTGTGACAACTTTCTCACCTAATATACTAACATGTTTTAAACTATGTTTGGGTTATCTATGAAAATCCAAAGTAAAGAGACATTCTAATTTTGCAATATAAATACCCTGAACTTTTTAAAAGACAGATTTCATTAAGTTTATGTTGGAGTGATAACAGCTTATGCACAGAGAAATGGGGTCTGGAACTTAACAGAAGGTATCAACTGGGCCACCACCTACTGTGAAAATTCTAAACTGTATTGAAATTGCTATTCAGGGGCATTGTATGATGCTAAAGGGTATACCTAGCTTGAACAGTGCCTAATGAACCATAGGGATAATTATAGGGATTTTGAAGGCAAGTCTGAGATGAAAGAATCCAGTGGTTTAAATATCACATAACATTTTCAAGCTGACATCACTGTAATAATTTGTGGATCACAGTAAACCAGGCAAATAATTCAGCTTAAGTTATAAGTTTATGTTGATGTAGTAAATGTAATCCAAACAGCACCATAATAATAGTGCATCTTGAAATCTGTTACCAACAGAACAAAGCATATAATTATGTACTTATGCTGGTTACCACTAGACAATAGAACATTATAAGTACAGAATACAAATACTCAGAGAACAGGATTAGATTACATTATAAAGGAAGCAAGTCTATCATGCCTCGTATGTGAAATGGAAGCATTGGTTACAACAAAATTAGCCGAGGAACAACTTTGAAAGATGCGGGCTGAAAGTGTTGAAGACTGTAAGTGCAGGAAAAGTCTGAAACTTGAACTCAGGACCACTGTATTTGCCAATTAACATGTGCTGGCTAGTTTGTTTGTTTGTTTGTTTTGGTTGGTTGGGTTTTGGTTTTTCGAGACAGGGTTTATTTGTAGCTTTGGGGCCTGTCCTGGAACTAGGTCTTGTAGACCAGGCTGACCTCAAACTCTCAGAGATCTGCCTGCCTCTGCCTCCCAAGTGCTGTGTTAAAAGTGTGCACCACCACTTCCTGGGTGTGTGCTGGATAGTTTAAGTTGACACATGCTAGAGCCATATTGGAAGAGTAAACTTCAGTTGAGAAAATTTCCCACTAGCTTGGCTTGTGGATGAGCCTATGGAGCATTTTCTTGACTGATGATTAATGTGTGGGTAGCCCAGATCACTGTAAGCAATGCCAACTCTGAGCCGGTGGTCCTGGGTAATATGTGAAAGAAGACCAAGCAAGCCATGAGAAACATGCGAATAAGCATTGTTCCTCCATAGCTTTTGCATCAGTTCCTGGCCCCAAGTTCTCACCTTCAATTCCTGTCTAACTTCCTCAGCTGATAGACTGTGATGTGGATGTGTGAGCCACAGTAAACCATGTCCTCTCAATATTGTTTTTGCTTACAACAATATAATTTCTAACTATGACACCTCACAACTTTCTATTACTAATAATAAACAAGTTTCTATTTTAGTTTTGTGCTCCATTTAAAATATTTTGAGATTATAATACCATTACATCACTTCCTTTTCCTTTTTCTCCCTCAAAGCCCCCTGAGGTACCCTCATTCCTTGCCCTCTTTCAAACTCATGGCCTCTTGTTCTTTACCTGTTTTATTTTAACTACTAGTTCTCCTTGTGAACTTCAGTTAGACATTCAACCATCAATTTGATTCTTATTATTCTATAACATTATGATTCAAAATCCAGTGAAATGATTAAATAATCAAATATCAGTTAACAGAAGCTCAATTATATTGAACTAGGAGCTTCCTGAAATATTCAATAAAACAATAACATATTAAATGAAAAAGCTCCTACGTGGATCGTAATCAGTTGACAGACACAAGGATCATGAACGCCCCAGTGGAATCATCAGATAGGCTCCGTCTATCTTAGGAGACCAGAAGGCAGGACTGTCTGACATCAGTGTCCTCACACCCACTGGCTCTGCCTTATGATCCTCCTCTCATGGCCCTACTAGATTATCCACAGGAGATGATTGTGAGGTCATGATTTATAAAACTGATTACATGAAAAAACACACTGTTACTAATTGTCTGTCATATTCCCATTACATGGCATTAACTTGCAAACCTCACAAAAGAGATATTTATATTTTTCATCACTGTATTCATATACAAAACAAATGGTGTTTAGAAAAGAGTTAGAAGGATGAATATAGAAATCATAGTGTTCTTTCAAATTAAGTTGACTTCTACCTCTGGCCTCTACATTCATGTACACACACACAGACATACGCATCCAGACTTGCAAGCAAATTTACACACACACACAGGAAAGGAGAGAGAGAGGGAGGGAAAAGAGGGAAGGAGACTCTAAAGAGAAAGAAACCTCTTAACATTTAATTAAGTGATAATGACCCTGATCACAAAACTCATAAAGATTTTCACGATCATGCTTTATTAATCATATACTTTTCTGTGTTTTGCAGCATTCAAATAGTAAAATGGCTCTCTGCAACAGATGTCTAATATTCAATTTGATTTCCCAGACAATCATCAAAATAACAGTAGTGTTGGAAATCAGCCTGTGGAGAACTCAGAGAAAATGTCAGGAAACAGGAACTACGGATGTAGGCTGCAGCATCAGAACCACGATGTTAACTGAAAAGCACAGGTGTAATGAGAATGGAGGAATGAATGGCTCAAATATCTGTCTGTGCTGCTCTGTTGTTTACATGGATGGTGATTTATCTGTTGGCATACATGTGAAAGAAAGAGGGCTGGCCAATGGCCATAAGCAATGAAAGAAGAAAACACAAGGGAAGAACACAGGTGTCTATCAGGGTCGGTCGGAGAGCAATTGAAGTTCATATTTGGAATAACAGGGTAAATTTCTGCCACTTATTTTGACTGTTTTCGACATTATTTAGAAACATTTTCCTTTTCAGGACAGTCCATTGATACATAATGTAAGTAACAAATGCAGCTTTCTAATGGGTATCAAACATTACAATCCAGAGGAGGAAGAACTGGTCATTTCACCAGACAGCTTTAACAAAAGAATCACCCTAGTTGTCCTTCCCTTTCTGACCATCACAGACCTTTGATACATAAGACCCAAAGTAAGCCATCATCTTCTTTTTAATAATTCTTGAAGGACACTGTGCTGAAAGCTTTATGTTGCTACCATGTAGTTACCACACCACTTTTATAAAGTTCTTTGCATATTTTCAGGGTTTTGTTTTCTGGAGCTTAAAGATGGACAAAATGGAAGACTTTATATATTATGAGACTTAGGGTAATGTTATGAGGTTTGAAAATTCAAATACTTTATTTGAATATTAAATAGAAAAATATGATTTCTGTATAGATTGCTATATGACCTACATTATTTTAAATACAGTACAAAATGATTCTTGGTCAAATTATTCCAAAAAACAATAAAAAAGTGATGTGAGTCTCATGACTAAACACCTCACTCAAAATAAATATAAATTATTACATAATTCAGTTATTTGCTTTACAAATCCTCATTAACTGGGTATCTTCTCCTAAACGCAGGCATCTTAAATGAGACATAAGGGAAAATCTGAACATTATGTAACACTCTCTTCTTTGTATTTGATTTCTGGAGAACATTCATGAGGCTACCAGTAATGGATTTTGTAAAGCAGAAATGATTCTCTGAACATGTTTGCTAGCTAGTAAAATGAAGACTCTATACTCATAGGTACAAAACTGAACAGCTCCCCATCAATTAAAACAGTGAGCCACAGATACAACAAAAAGGTAAATAATTAATTAAGAAAACATGTGTTTTAAAGTTGCTTGTAAATTTTACACAAATTATGGAGGCAAATCTGGCACCATACAAATGACACCTTTCTTTTTTTTTTTTTATTCTTTTTTACTTAAAATTTCCAACTGCTCCCCGTTTCCCATTTCCCTCCCCCTCCTCCCACATATTGCCCCCTCCCCCCGCTCCCCTCCCCCGTCCCCACTCCACTTCTCCTCCCCCTAGTCCACTCCCCCTCCCTCTCGATACTGAGGAGCAGTCCAAATTCCCTGCTCTACAGGAAGACCAAGGTCCTCCCACTTCTATCTAGGTCCAGGAAGGTGAGCATCCAAACAGGCTACACTCCCACAAAGCCAGTTCATGTATTAGGATCGAAACCTAGTGCCATTGTCCTTGGCTTCTCATCAGCCTTCATTGAAATGACACCTTTCTTTATCTGTAATGTGTTTATGGTGTGAGCATTTCACCAAAACACTGATGTTTGGTTAACATTTTCTGATCTTCAAAGAATTCAGTGTATAATCTGTAGTTCAGACATATAATCATTATCAAAATGCAAAATACTCTAAATTCCCAAGTGAAAAGCTTTAACAAAATGGGGGAGACTTTAGCATTGAGTAGGCAATGGAGACTACACCGGCAAACACAAGGTGCGTGTCAGACAAAATATATTCTCAACAGTGACTGCCACTTCCAAAGGTGCATTTACATGCTACCTATAACAAATCTTCACATTTAAGGATGTTGAGAGAAAGCTCATCCTGAACTTGAGGTGAAACATTAATCCAATATAAGATACTCTTAAAAGATGTGGAAGGGAACACAATGTCCTGTCCCTAAGCTATTTGCAAGTGACTGCTGCAGAAGGGAAAATGGATTTTTCTCAATGGAGTGTCACACTGGGAGTATCAATCCAAGGCAAGCCCCATGCCCAGCATGCGGTTGGCCAACACAAAACAGATGCCAATGCCATGTTTGCTTCTTTGTTTCTTTTCTCTTATTTTTTGGGTGTGGGGGAGGGGAGGGCTGTACTTGTTTTTTTCATTCTTTCTCTCCCTTTTTCTCTCTTTTTAGGCTGTTTGATTTTCACTTTGAATGATGGTTTGATTATTTTTTATGTATCTTTCTTTTTGATGAGAGAGAAAAGAAGAAAGAAAGAATGAACTGGGATGTGTAGGAAATGGGAAGGATCTTGGAATAGTCGGGAGGGGATAGAATTGACCCTAATACAGTGCTTTTCACTAAATTGTTTAAAAAGAAATATTTATAACACAAGTGGAGATGAAATAGAAAGAACTAAGCCAAAATAATAATTTCAAGCAATTTTGTTATAGATAGGAGTAAGATAAATGGGACTTTGGGTTTTGCTTTTGTTTTGTTTTATTTGAGTGTGGGGGGGACCCCCAGATAATTGTGTATGTAAATTTTATGATTCTCTTAAAGAAATTTTTTGTACAAAGTATAATACTAGATTATATGGAATTCAATAAAATTTAAAAAATCTTATGGATAAGAAAATAAATCACATTTCAAAATTATGAAAGATACATATAACTGAGCAAAAAATGAATAAGAAATACTGAATACTAAAAGAACCATTTTAACCCAATAGCTATTAAAGTGTATATGTGTTAAAAGACAAGGTCATTGGAAACAAGAAAGTGGTTATTTTAGATTTTAGACTAGAGGACAACTTGTGTGGAACTAGGGAAAAGGGGGATTACCTCGGGAGCCTGCCTTTGACAAGATTAAGAGTGAACCAAATGGAGTTTCCTTATCTTTGCAATTAAAAGTGTCTACAGACAAGGTGCTCTTTAATAAAGTAGATTTATTATACATAATCTCAAAGTCACATTAACAAGAGAAATACAAAGTAACCACCAAATGAAAAGTATTTGGTAAGAAAAGAATAATAAAACCTGAACCTCTATAATGGAGGTTTTTGCAGTATTTGGGGATTTCCAGAGTAATATCCTAAAACTACTCAGGAAATTTTAGCACACTTATCTAAATAGGACATAAATATTTTCAAAGAATGATTCTTTAGGTTTCCAAATCCAGATTATAAGAGCTAACAAGTATAGAGAAAAAAATATTTGCATGAAGAAAATTGCATTAATAACACAAACCTTTCATCTGAGTTTCACCTTTCTCATCGGTAATGTTCTATGTGGTAATTTTATGGTATTTAATTACGTAACTATAGCTTTTCTTTGAAGTCTTTTATATAGATTTATTTTTGAAGATATTGTTAGGGTGTTATTTATGACTTAGTTGTAACGTCATTTTAAAATTAGACACTAAACCATCTTTGATGAAACCAGTGTGTCACCCTGGGTTCTTAAATTCATGCCATGACATACGTTTGTACATAAAGCTATTATTTAAAACTTGGGCACTGATTTCAGAAGTTACATAAAATAGCATTACAGCTAAACACAGGTGAGTCCCCTTCTGTCTAACGATTGGTAGTTCCAATTGTGCTGTACTATCTTTACTCACAAGAAATTCATTTGAAGAGCTAACTTTTCCATTTTTTCTTATGAGGACAAATCATGCTGTTCTTAAATTATGCAAAAGTTTACACTCAACTAAAATTGCCATTCGCAGCTTCTGGCTGTAGATCTCCACACCTTCTTCACAGGATTCCCCTTAAGTGACTCCTCCTTTATCTGCATCACATATGTTTGAATACTTAGACTCTAAAAGTTATGGCTTATTTTGGAAACAACGTATTTATAATACTAAGTAGAAATAACACTCTAATAAATATAAAAAAATAAAATCTGAGCTGTACTAGAAGTCCAAAATAAATGTACTCAAAATGATGTTTTTGTTTTGTTGCCAGGGCTTTTTGGGATACAGAGGGATCTTTTCTGAATGATGCTTCCAGCACTGATAACAGAGAAAGAGTAAAATCTATCTACTCCAAGTGCATCAAATGTTGTTTTGAAGCTTGAATCATTGTCAACCGGCTAAGCTAGGTTGGCAGCCTTTGGATGTAGAGTCTCCGTGGGTAATGAGGTTTTGATCTGGAGGATCGCAGAACACTCTTAGGAAGAATAAGGTAGAAAAAAATTTAATTCACGCTGTAAGGACCCAGCAAGGTGCCATTGTCAAACCAGAAACAGAGCCTCCCCCACTATCTTACTTTGCCAGGGCCTTGATCGTGGCTTTCTCAGACCTATGAATAACATATCTATGACTTAAAGCACCAACTGTGGGAGTTTGATATAGTAGCCCAGTTAACTAAGGCAGTTCCTAAGAAGTCTCTTGTCCAAAGCATCTTCCACTCACCTCTCACAGAAGATTGCTTGTAAAACACAATACAAGGGAAGATAACAATGTATCAGTAACTCAGTGTATTGATTCTCAGTCTATGGTGTTCCAGACAAGCCCCAGTGAATGGAGATATTCTCACAGGAGTCAAAGACTAAAACCTTAGCCCAAGAATCGGGATGGCTGCCTCTATATAATGATTTTAAAGAAGAAAGTGCAAGTGAGATATCACACACACACACACACACACACACACACACACTCCTTCCCATTTGTACTATAAATCCATCATTGCACATGCATTTAGCTTAGTTTACTGAGAAGAAATTTAACATTAGTTTATGGCAATGAATTATAATGAAGAACAGCAAATGGGGGTAGAGAGTGGTTAGTCAGGAAATAAAGGAAGTGCAGGAAACAAGAGACAGAGCAAAAACCAATTAAACCTTCAACTTCAATGGTTCTTACTGCCTCATTGTTTTATTGTTTTTTTCTAAAAGAGCCACAGAATAGAAGAAGAAGCCTTATCCCAGTTCACTTAAAGAAAAAAAAATTTAGTACTATTTGTGGAGAATAATTTAAAATATGTTTGTGTTATACATTATCCATGATTAAATTTAATTTTATTATATATTACATTTTCACACAATTCTCAACATATACATTTTATTGCCTTCAAGGAACCCAGTATTTCTCTACTACTCAGTCTTAGGCTAATTATCTGTGTAATTTATTTTACATTAGCAGCTTAGTATTATTTGTGATTGTGTGCACCTTGTACATGTGTGTAGGATGGTGCATGGGCACCTGTGTGGGCATACATGTGAGACCAGAAGTCAATCTCCGGTGTCATTTCTCAATGTCTGTTTACTCTGTTGACAGAGACTGTCTCTCATTGACCTGGAACTCACAGCATAGGCAGAGCTTAATGGTCACTGAACAACAGGGGCCCTTCTGTTTTCTCATCCCCAGCCCTGGGATTATAAGCATCCTCCACATTCTTAGAAATTTAAAAAGTTCCGGGAAATCAACTCAAGTCCTCATATTTGCATGGCAAGTACTTTTCTGACTAAGCTATCAACTCCAAACTGAATATTTTTATTTTTTCTAGGAATATTTTCCATATATTGTGTATACAGATACCTCTTTCACTTTCAGTATTAATGATCTATGTAAGTAAAAAATGGGAAAGTAACAATTTAGTCCCTACCAGTAAGATATTACTTTGATTTGATTCTATTTTTAAATGCTGACAAAAATGTTCAATAGTCTTTAGTAAAATATTTACAGTAAGAAATATAAATTTTTTTATTAGAAATGGAAATACAGATATTTTTAATAAAATAATATGCCTGTGTCCTGCAAAATACGTTAATAAGCATTAACAGAAATATACAAAGGTGCCAAGTGAATTATACAATTTTGAGTATGGGAAATTTTGAAATCATCTTAATGATACTATGATTATAAATTACTCTGAAAATATAATGAACTATATAAACCTTGTCTCTTATTAAATATACATGAATATAGAAGTCTTCATTCTGGGTCAGTCCACTGTAGCCCATGAATGGCATCTGGAAACCACTATTTCTCTGTACTTCTACTCAAATACTAGAATTCATATATAGTAAGCAAATATTTTTTTTTTTTTTTTTTTTTTTTTTGGTTTTTCGAGACAGGGTTTCTCTGTGGCTTTGGAGCCTGTCCTGGAACTAGCTCTTGTAGACCAGGCTGGTCTCGAACTCACAGAGATCCGCCTGCCTCTGCCTCCCGAGTGCTGGGATTAAAGGCGTGCGCCACCACCGCCCGGCTAGCAAATATTTTATTTAGCAGCCATAATTTACTTCTTTCAATTGGATGATTAACAATGAAATTTTTAGACCAATGCATTGCGTTTATAAACCTGAAATTTTGAGACCAATACATTGCGTTTATACTGAATTTATTTTGTTACATTTTAGGTTAGGCATTTTACAGAAAGTAGGTTGGACTAAAGACTAAAAGTGTTCTTAAAATACATTGGATGATGCTGGATTTTTTTCCTCAATTGTAAATTTCAACAAGTCAGTCATTACTGCCCTCCCAGCAGCTGAATAAGATGTCCAGTTGTCAGAAAAGATCACATCATCCAAGACAGGTGCTCCTTGCTTCTACTGATAGAAATAGGACACTTGCAAATTTTTAAAAGTATTTTTAAAAAACTGTGTAGCAAAGTCCTTCATTTATGCACATTGTCTGTCAAGGTTATTTTTCTCACATAAGTGTTCACTTTAATAATACTTTTACACATGTATAGATTGCCTTTACACCCATAACCTCAATACAATCTCTTGAGGCCAATTTTTTCTATAACATGTCATTCCCTCAAAATGCCTGTACTGGTATCACATGTGTTTTGTTCCACTGAACATTCGTAGTTGCTTTGCTATGCACACTGGCTGCAATGCAACCTGTCATATTGGCAGGCAGAAGGGCCAGGAAACCCCATGCTTCCTTCCTGCCAACGATGCAAGTATTTTAACTGGGCACATGAAGTATCAGTAGTGGAGAGAGGAGTAGAGAGAGGTTGATACTTAGTCTTCATGTAGAAGCAAAACCATTATGAGACCCTGGTACTTTCTCCAGAGCCATCGCTGGCAAAATGTTGCTAACAACTATGAATGAAATGTTCAGTCTGCTGAGTGGGCACATAGTTTTGACTACATGGATGCACATGTGTAGAGATGAAATGAAAGCAACATTCAGCCATCTATTATACAAGAAATGTAGCTGTCTGTATAAGTCTACAGCAACCAGTGGTTTGGAAATATGACTTATGCCTGATTAGAAAAGCAGATATCACTCTGTCTAATGTTAACTGGAACTGTATGATGAGTTGATACTTGACACTCTTCAGAACTTCTGGTTACGTCAATACATTTTTGCTCAAGGGAAGTCTTATCCTGAATACTCTCTCCATTTATTTGGTCAGAGGTTGAGGCAGATTTTTCTTACTTTGCTTAAGTGTTCCTTTTCCCAAACGGCAAATAAATACAACATTAAAACTTAGAATGGCACTTAAATTCCAAGAACCAGTATCTGATGTTTACTAGACTATCCTGCTTTTAAAAGCATACATTTTAATATAATGCTTAAGTACATGACTACTCCCTGTTCAAATCATAAAAGTAGCAAAAGTCCACTTTGTTTTATAAAGTAACACAGATACATAGACACACACACACATACACACACACACACCAATGGAGAAAGTTACAATATGGTTAGAAGACAATCTTTGCTAACAGGTAGATCTTGAAGACTGAAACAAAAATTTAAGTTTTAAAATATTGTTTATATATTGCAATGTGTAAAAATGCCTGGAGCAAATCTTTTTTTGGGGGGTTTTCGAGACAGGGTTTCTCTGTGGTTTTGGAGCCTGTCCTGGAACTAGCTCTTGTAGACCAGGCTGGTCTCGAACTCACAGAGATCCACCTGTCTCTGCCTCCCAAGTGCCGGGATTAAAGGCGTGCGCCACCACCGCCCGGCCTGGAGCAAATCTTTTTGTATAATGTATCTATGATATATAGGAAAGTTCCAGCAGATGATGAATGCCAGTTGAAGGCTGGGTATGCAGCATGTTTACAATGCTAACACACACAAAGCTGAAGTAGAAGGACTACAGGCTGAAGTCAGCCTCCGTTGCATAGAAAAATTCTCAACCTCTATCCCTGAAAAAAAGTGTACACATGTTTCTCTTCTTTGTCTCTATATTTCCTGATTGTCACCAGGTGACAATTTATTTCCACAGTCATTCCCACCTGGATGGACTCCTTTACCACAGATCTACAGACAATGGGCTGAGACCTAGACACCTGTCAAGTGAAATAAACCAGCATTAACTGATTATTACAGATATTCTGTCAAAGGGATGAAACACTAACTGACCCAATAGCAAATTCACTTGGTACCGTTAAATATAAATATGAACCTACTTGAGTTCTAACTTGAGTTTCCATTTTCTTATCATGTCAGCAGAGGATCCTATACTTAATAATGAAGAACATGAATATATGAAAGACATATGTGGGTTTAAGGCCTGACTTTACCATTTAATACCTATATTGCCTAACAGAGCCTATTGCTGATGGGGGAATGAAGGGTCATTCTCACACAATGGTTGTGACTGTTAAAACATGCCATATACTACTGCTTATAGTAATCTCCATCTTTAATAAAAGTTCAGCTAATACTAGCTATGCTATGCTTGTTGTCATTTATAATCATAATCATTTATCTTTGCGAGTGAATTTCTACTTAATCTTAGAAAAATGTAATGATTTGAGGATGAAAAATAGGGAATATTCACTTCTAAAATACAGTCAAAAAGTCCATTGCATTTCATACAGTTTTAAAAGATGTTTAAGTCATGAGGTGGGCAGTCTTGGTTACACCTCAAATCTTAGCTCTTGGGTTGTGAGTTATATGCTGACCTGGACTACATTTAATAGAAGAAGAAGAAGAACAAGAAGGAAGGGGTGAGAACAGAAAGAAAGAAAGATAGAGAACCAAAACAGACTTAAAAGTACATAAATATATCTTAAATGTTATTTTCTTCTTAAGTCTTTTTATTTCTAAAAGAGAAAAGATCATAAAAAATACCACTAGACATTTTTTTTTTTTTTATAAAACAAGATGCGTGTTTCTTTTGGCTTTATTTTATTTGTTATGTAACTGAGGATTGGCCCCAGGGTTGTGTTCATGCTAGATAAACAAGTACCAATGAGCAATATCCCAGATTTTGCTGAATATTTAGATTTGAGAAAAAGTCTCACTAGGTTTCTTAGTCTGTCCTTGAACTCATTGTGTAGACAACTCCTGAGCTGTAATTCTCCTGCCTCAGCTTCCAGGATAATTGGGATCACAGGTATGAACCACCAAGCCTATCAAGGTAACATACCTCTTAACTCAAATGTGCATCTAGTCTGCAGAAAGATGTTCAGATATAATTTTTAAGCCATTAAGCATTTCTGTTGCTGAAATACAACAGCCAAGTGTTTATTGTGTCCACTCTATCTTTGATTCCTTTGGAAGTCTTCACTTTGAGCCTATGTACAATTTTACGCTGGCACTAGAACAAGAAAGAAAACACTTTTGACAAAAGATGCTGAAGATCAATAGCTATTTCTCAAAGTTTATAGTATAATTAAAATGTGTAACAGGAATAATTTTCTCTTCAAACCCTAAGGCGAAGCCTAGAATTATTGACTGAGTCCATGTTATGTGATGGAATATGTTTTATTATGTTTATGGATAATATAAAGAAGTTTATGTCCTTTACATGTAATTTGTTAAGTTAGAAACACTAGGGAGGAAATTCACATCAGCGGAACTTCCATTGTCTAAAAACCTTTTCCAGGTGTAGTTAGTAAAGATAAATCTGTACTGTTTAATAATTGCATATGGTCACCTAAAATTCAAAGTGAAGACTAACGGTCAAAATATTCTTGAATTTAGTGGAACCCATTCACTTCAAATTACTTCTGCAGGGATTTATCACCTCTAATGAAAATGCCAGGAATGTATGAATGATGGAAATATCATAAGATGGTGAACAGAGATGGGACAAGTGGAATCAGGGTGAGCTCTAACAGAAAGCTGTGTGCACAGTGACTGCTCTAGGGAGCCCTGAGAATGAAGCCATAGCACCTACAGAATGGACTGTTCAAAACGTTATTCTTTCTATTAGCAAGATTTAGTAGCTGCTATTTTTTTCCATGTGTATAAATGTCAAATATTTGTAATATTTAGTGTTATGATTTCCTTTTTTGCTGGGTCATTTAATAATTATAATAATAGTACACCAGGAAACTATAGTGATCAAGAGGCAAACAAAACTGCATCTTAATTGAATTATAGCTCTTTCCATTAGTGGTATTCAATTAAAATTTTGGTTTTTTTTTTTAATTTTCTTTTTATATTTTTGTATGTTACATATTAAAATTTAATTTATGTTTATCATTTTCTTAAAATATACAAATTCTACCTTTGTAGAAGTCTAGTACTTATCACTCCATCTCACTAGGTAAGCAAAAAAATCATCCTCAGAAAAAAGAAGGAAGAACATGGGTAATGTCTAGAGATAGCAAGAATATATCACTTGCAGAAAAGAGGTAGAGGGTAGAAGGGCACTAGGAATAAACTTATTTCATTTTTGGAAAGTCAAGATTGATAAACTTGTTAAGCAATAGCAAACTCTGAAACCTGGAAGCTTCCTGAGTTCTCCTTCTTTCTAGTTTGTCATTGTAGGACAAAACCTGCAAAAAATACAATGCAGTATAGAATTACTTCCAACACAGTAAAATGGCAGCATGGTAGAAGTCAAAGAAAATTCTGTCATGGAAGTTCTCAAGTTTCTACACATCAGATTATGTGACTAGGTATGACTTCATGATCACAGTAGGTTTTCCAGAAGGTGGCTGCTAAGATTAAAACTGTAAGTCATTCACTTTACTCTAAGACACTCCAGAGCAGATGCTCTGGAAACACATCAGTTCAGAGGCTAAATATGTTTAAAATTTTTTATCTTGACAGGCCTGGTGGTATGCACCTGTGATCCCAATCATCCTGGAAGCTGAGGCAGGAGAATCATACTTCAGGGCTGCCTGAGTTACACAATGAGTTCATGGCCAGGCTAAAATAAATACCTCAAAACTCAAGCAGGCTTCAGGAGGTAGAATTCAAGACACACATGAGCTATCATGGACCTCATTGCTGCTGTTGCCACTATCATCTCCAGGTGTAGGCTCTCCTGTTGACAGAACTCCAAGAAGTGTACTCCAAGGGGTCTCCTGGTCAACCCTGAAACCTAAAACCATATCACCCACCTTCCTCAGCACCATCTACTTTCTTAACCCATTTGCTGTCTGTGAGAGATGCTTCTCCAGACTATACACATCTTTTCCATCTGCATGGTACTTGGTTCTAGCTGGCTGGTTTGGAAATCAGGGTGTTAGAATCAAGGTAAAGGGCTGCCCAGTTGCTCTTACTTGTATGCAGAGAGAAATACCTATCACTGAAGCCCCCAATAATGCCCCATTAAACCTAATCCATCAGAATCAGAGCCAGACCAAAGCAGTGGGGTGATGTGTCCACAAGGAACATCATCAAAATTCTCCTCCATTCTGGATAGGGGATGGCTCACTTTCTTGCATTCCTGTCCTCAGTAATATAGACTAGCTGGGGCCAATAAAAGTCATGACAGCACTAGTAATTCATCTGCTAGTTCTCGTGATGTCTAAGAGGGTTTCAGTGTACTCATTCATTGGGCCACCTGACCAAGAAAGGCACATGTTCCTCTGTCAGACTGAGGCACTAGAGAGGATGACATCCAGGACAAGCAGCACTGTAACTGTTTGCTAAAAGCTGAGCTACCCACACAGGGCTCATACAAGAGGAGAAAGATCTCCCACTAGCTTCCATTTCTTTTCAACAATGATGTACAGAATCTCATTCATCTTCTTGCCATGGATCTCAGTCATGTCTGAAAGGAAAGGGAATGCTGTGGTCTTCCTCCAAATGGACAGCTCGGTCTACCTGCCAGCTGTTGTGTAGGTGTGAGAGCCTATAGATCACCTTGATCAAGGCTTCACTGTTGGGCTCTGCAAACGCTTCTATAGGCCTACGAATCCCCAGTACCTGGTCCTATCATCAGCACACAGCATTCTGTGCAGCGTAATTATGTTCTAGTGTGCAATGTTTTCATCATTAGTGATGAAATAATGGAATGACACCAATCTGACATTAGTTAACATCTACTGAAAAATCTTAAAACCTGCGAACAGATCAATACTGATTTCACTTTATTTTCCTTCCTTCAGGCAGAGACAAATGGAAGTGGCCCTCAGCATTTCAAATTCCAAAATTTGTCAATCTCATTCTAGATAGTATATAGTAGATAGTCCATATGATTGCTATTGCAATGCTTCACAAATGGGATGTTGCTATTAAATTTATTACCAGGGAAGTAGAGATAATCCAATGGTTTCACAAATGCAGATGGATTTGTATAAATGCATTTTCTCTTCTAGTTAGGTTCCAGAGTAGTAATATGTAGGTACACATGTGCAGAAATCAATAGCAGGCATATATCTCGGACACACACACACAAATGTTCGTCTCTATGAAACAGGGTGTAAGTTTTGTCTCATTACTCTTCCACATCTGAGACTACCTCTGGGATCCTTCACTGCAATTGCAGCTAGACAATCCTCGTAATAATCCCACTTGGAGTCAACATCCCATGTGGAGACCCACCAAGACCCTTGAGCTACAGAAACTCATTGACTACAAGGGTAGAAGACACAAGCCATTTGGTGGCTGTTCTCCTTCCCACTCTACTCTGTAATTTGAGAAAACTGGCATCCCACCCACCTCCTGCCTTACCTTACTGTTGTGATGGGAATGTCACTCGGTGGTGGTACTGTCTCCATCAATGGATTTTATCTCCCATAGCAAACATTAAAATAATTGCAATGGAATGCTACTGTACAGTTCATGTCCTCTTCTGCCTCTGAGATATCCCTTGTGTTTATTATCTAACCAGAATTTGAGTTTTATTGAAGATAACTAATTAAAGATATTTACGCATGAGGGTCAGGAGAAAGAGGCATTCTAAAAGAACAAAAAAGCATATTCCATCAAGAGTGGAGGTTTTCAAAGTTTACCCCCTTTGATTCTGGTTGTCCTTGAAATTTCATTTTCCCATAACATACCAGCAGCCTCCTAAAACTCCTGTTGCTAAAACTGCCTTCTTTGTTCCCATCCTCTGACTGTAGCTAGTTCCCAAGGATGTATTATGTGACTTCCAAGTGCCTTAAAGTTTGCCTCTGCAGATGGGTCACTTTCTGCAACAATTCTAGTGAGTTTTAGATTATAGTCTGTCTCATGCCCTGCATTAATTCTAGATTTGAACCACTCATCTCCCACCAAATCAAATCTTCTGTCATTTTATATTTTCATCTGTTCATATACAAACGCCTACTATGCGTTTCCCTGAGAACTCTGACACACGAATCTTTTCTCTCACCTCTGACCACATCTCAAATCCTGTCACCTCTGCTCAAACACTGACCATCTACCATCCGCTCATCTTCTTATCCTGAAATCACACAGTGTGAGTCACTCCTGCCAATAGTGCAATCCCTGCCTCCAAAACATCCAACACTTTAAACCCATCCTCGTTCTTGCCCCATCATCACAGTTTAAATCCTACCATTTGTACCAGGATAGACCCTGTCAATGAAATGCTCTTATTGGAAGTGGCCGCCTTACGTTTCTCTTTTCTAAATTGCATTCTCATCCTCTATCTCTGAATCAGTTAAAACTATGCTCTTTGTCAAAAACAGAAACATTCGAGTTTACACTATTTTCCTCTTTCTGCATTCAATACAAGCAAAAATTTCATCTGATTTCAGCCTTCTTTCAAGCACAATTTCATTTATGTCCCAATGATTGTGACATGGGTTCAGCTCTTCATTACGAAGAGATGCTGAAGACAAATTTTAAAATTAAAATAATGATGGTGAGACTGGTTGTGATGACAGAGAAATACAGTCGTGTGCTAAGATGATCCTCATCTTCAGGATCTCCTAATAAGGAACATGTGGCTGATATACACAAAATAAATAATTATATAAATACATTGTCCATAAAGCTAATGATTTGTCAAAAGTCAGGATCAGTTTCCTCATGGCTATCCAATCATGTACAATAGATCATAACAAAAGATTGACTAGTGCTTCAATGCCTCACAGTTGCCTGAAATGTGCTGTATTCAAAGGTAAATGTATAACATTTGTCCAGATGCCCATACCTACCCTGGACAACTCTTGTAAATCTTCTATTAGTTGTATGACAACTGGCAACACCAACAACTCAGCCTTCTGTTGATTCTCTATCAGTTTGTCTATGGGACAAATTTTCCTCTCAGCGTCATTAATTTATCTTGTTTTCCCCACTTATGGTGACTACTTATGCTGGAAACCCCACCCAGTACCACTGTAGAGGAAAACTACAGTAGAGGGGAGGTACAGATTATCCAACCTTGAATTACAAATGACTACTGCAAATTCCCTGGAATCAAACACACTATGCCACATACTCATCTTCTAAAACAGGCTCTTTCATTTTAAGACACTGTTTATTTCTCAATGGCATTTTAATTAAGACTTACATTTTTATTGATCATGATAAGTGCTTCTACTTTATGCTCAACTAATTTTCATGTTTGAATAAATGTAAATCGTAGAACTAACACTATGGATTTTATGCTTGCTTTTCTCTAAGCATATTGGATGTGTTCTTTGTTAAAAAAACAGAGTGTTCGAGATGGTTCTAGGCAAAAGAAGACCACAATAAACATATCAGATATGGTCTTTCATCACAGGATAAAAATTTAATGTTGAAAAATACGCATTGAACAAATTTCCATGAAAAGAAAATGTCCCATGGTGAAACATTAAGATAAACAATATCACACAATGGGACAGAACCTGGCAGTTTTAGCTTGGGCACCTTGTCATTGTATTCCTAAGGCACCCCTGGGAACCGAATGGCAATAAGAAAAGCAAAAGTTTCTGAAGGCACAACCAGTATATACAGGTCTCAGCATGGAATTAGCCAGCTTGCTGGATTTTTTTTTTTTTTTTTTTTTTTTTTTTTTTTTGATGAGAGACGACTAAAACAGTTGTAAGACTCACATTTAATTTCTGTCCTAAGGGGCATACAAACTAGTTCTTTCAACTTTTTATGAGATTATACTCTTATGCCAAAGCATATTTCATATAAAGAACATTTTTTAACTGCAATATTCTGTGACCTATATCTCAGTTACTACGGATGGTCACTAAATCTCATCACAGTACTTGGATAAATGCAATTTATTAGCTACTGAATTTTACATATACAGACAAGATTTTTGTTTTTCTATATGCAAAGTAAAATTTTCTGATCTATAAAAAGATGTTTTCCCAAAGAAATCTGCATAGGTAAAATAGAAAACTGAACAGAATAAAAACATAATCCTTGGGGAGTGAACACAGTACTATTCTTACCAAATTTTCCTCTTTTATACCAGGATAAATTTTTTCATATGGACAATAAATATTTTGAGTGAGGCAGCAGCGTCACCTCACTATATCTGCAGGTCATAGGCCAGTGGACTGCAAGTCAACACCGAAGTTCTCTTCTGTGTTGCTGCTCTTTACCCACCCTCTCCAACACGTCTGCAGATGACTTTCAATCCAACCCAGAACTTCAGCAGAAAACACCACTCAAGTGCTAGTATGCTTTTAATATCTAATAGATTGCTTTTTATATTCTCAAATTCTGAGAGGTATGAAGAGTTAAGTTATTCAAATGCTTATTTTGTTTTTGACTACTTAAAATCAAATCAGTGTTTTTATTCATAAGAGGTAAATAAGCAAATTCTGAGTCACACCCCAAGACCAAGTCTGTATTTGCCATTTCATTTTGACTTGTTATGTTTTCTTCTTATTTCCATGTTTAGAATGTATTTGAAAATTATGAATTTTTTCAAATAAATATATGTGAGGAACGTTCACTGTGGCTTAGAACACAGGATTCTGATGAGGGTAACATGGTACTTTCCTGTTTCTGTATAGCTATTTGAAGAAAAATACTCGGTGTTGTCTAACAAATGCTTCTCTTAGTTAGGCCCATAGCCTGCCATTTACTGTCTGGCCAAGAAACTGTGGCTATCTGGAAACATTTGTGCATTCCATAGCATCTCAATGCAATGTATTTTTAAATCAATTTTATGTTGTTGCTTGGGAACTTGGTTGGAAACTTGTGAGTTACGGAGTAGTTGTTTGAAATGTTCTAACATGCATTTTCTATATAGATTTAACTCCTGTTGTGGTGACAGCAAGTATCAACTCTCCTATCGTCTACCTCCCCAGTTCATAGATACATTTTCTTGTAGTCTGTGACAAAATAAGTTGGTGTTATTTTGCATCTTCTTTGTTTGCAATAAGTGGAAAAGAGAGAAGGAAACATATAGAGATCATATAGAGATACAGTTTAAAAAGACCTTTTTTTCTTTCCATTAATTCCAATTTAAAGATTTCAGAGCCAACTAAAATCACTATTTCAATTTCAAATCATTATATTGATCTACAGTTTCTTAGATAACTGTCTGTGGTATGAAATACCTAGAATCATCAAGAGAGGAGGCAGATTTCACCTCTATGGCTAAGTGCAGTCCTTCACTGCGGAGGCCCCAATAAATGTGGATGTGAAGAAGGATTTTTCAAGATTCATCAGTACTCAGTGGAAGAAGAGACTTGTCTGTGGTTGCATTGCTTATCCATAAACAAGAGGAAAATTAAATAGAGTGGTTTTCGGGCTTTTCAGTGTCTCATGCTCTTTTTTTTTTTCCAAAGGAAGTCTTTTTTTTATTATTTTGATAAAACAAAGAAATCACATAGATAAACTTCAAGAGCTTAATCATTTCTCAGATTCCAAATCATGCAGCAAAGCTGACTGTGTTATTTTAAAGTGGACACTCACATCTGCATGCCTATTGTGGTACATTCACTCTTGATTACATTTTTCTTCTGCAGTGTTTTAGCAGATAAGATTTTATGCATGTTCTTTAAATTGCACTCATTTGTACAGGGGTGTAATAGAGCCTGAACTCCGCAGATCAGCGCGTCAGAGGGGAGGGCTGCCCTGGTTTTCCATATAAATTACTAAAGCTTTTATGAAAGCAACTTCTAAAGCATTTAGCTGTGGGGATGATTAAACATATCTATCAGCTGAGCAACCAAATAGCCCTGTCAAATAAAACTGTTTACACATTCTTTTCCTGAAGAGAGATTAGAAGCTCAGGGGTTCAAGTGCAGCCCAGCGCCTGGTTATGTTTTCATCCTAATGACATTTCCTTTGCAAACTTGTCAGTTGCCCATTTTCCCTTCACTTGTAAACCAGGTGTAATACTTTCTAATAATAAGCCAACAACATGTTTAGTTAATAATCCTTCCAAAATTAACTGTGAAAAAAAATGAAAGTTGGCTCCCCTACTCAATTATTTAAATGTGTTTAAACTCTTTCCAAAATCCAAAGACTAGAACATAATGTAATAATTATATGGTGCTTATACACATATAATCATCAGATTAATACTGCATTCTTTGTTCCACTCCTGAAAGGAAGGGAAGTGGATTCAAAGACACAGAAACCCTTTTGAACACATGAAAACTTTAATTGCATTATTATTGACAATGATAGTTAAATGATCATGGTGTAGTATATGTATATAGCGCATTTTCTTCTGGTAGTGACTTTAATGGAAAGAAAATACTTCCTTTTAAAACTCTTTTAATGCCACAAAGTACCATTTCAGTCAAAGGGATACTCTGTCTTTCCTAGAAGCTAAAAGTCCAGAAACACTGCATTGTAAAGCATTTGAAAAAATGGCTTTTCCCTCAGCACCAGGTTTTAACTAAGTACCATATTATTAACCCATTTTACCTCATGTTCCATTTAACATATTGCTTGTCAATCTATTTCAAATAAGGTCCAGATTCTATTTCCACTTAGAAAGACCAAGGAATGCGAAGACAGCTTCCCAGCTCAGGAGCACTGATTTCATTATTTCTTGTATTATACTTCAAATGTCATCCCCTAATCTGATTTCCCTTCCCCAGAATTCTAGGCCTTGTTGCTCAGAATACCCTGATGCCAGTTTCTCACACGTTCCTGCCTGGGAGCATGCTTATTTAACTCAGATACTTGTGGATTTTTACGCTTGGCATTTTCAGTCCTTTCACTTTCTCTAAACGTGTTTGTTTCTGCTCTCAAGTTAGGAGAACTTCTAGGAAGCTGCAGAAAGTTTCAACTCCAAAGAACTCTGCTAAATCAATAAAACATCCCAACTCCTAATATCTCTGCTTTTCAATGTTCAAGTCTAACTATTAGTTATCTACTAAGACAGGCATCATCTCCCTATCTTCATCTATCCTTAAGAGCAGGAGGAGCCCTTGTCATGTAGGTTAAAGGAGAGTTCTCTGCACCTGTCTTAATTTAAACCGTTGTTAAAATTTTGCAACAACCAACTGGAACGTCTTCTTTGTGGCTTTAGAAATCTTTCTAGGCACTCACAAGCATGGTTTGCAATGGTGAATGCAGAGATAGTTCCCACCACACACAGTAAGTATGCACACCAAACCAGTTCAGCGGGTCAGAGAATGCAGTCCTACTACCCTGAGGGTTCACCTCCCAACCACAGACACCAAGGCACCTATCTTTCTTCCTAGACTTCTTTGTTTTTCTTTTACTAGCCAGAAAGAAACAGCTTTGTTTCTTAAAGCCATGCCATGAGAATCCTTCTGTGGCTTTCAGATGACTCCTGGAGGAAAGGGAAGTTTAACTCAAGGTCTTAAAAGTGTCTCTGCATAAATGCCATGCAGTCTCGCAGAAAGCCAAGACTGGGGGGTCCAGTCCCACCATAGCCTGAGTCCAAGACATTATTTTCCAGGTCATAAATACAAAGCCTACAATGTGTCACCATTGAAACTACCCCGAAGATTGGCTTTCATTATGGATTTGGAAAATAAACAGCTCTAAAAAATAATACCCCGAATTCTTCAATAAAATTATAGGCTCTGGGTGGCTACAGTGGAGACTGAAATTCTGACAAAGTTTCTGAGAAAATAAGGACAATTTTTCTCAGTTTCATGGGATCTCTGTCTCCTACTTCACACAGCACATACACAGGACTTCGTGTCTTCCCAGTTCTCCCTGGCCTGGCAGTGTTAGAGTTCCACAGCAGTTTTGCCTTTCCCCTGAAAGCCAGGTCTCCTCTGATGTGCCGGCAAAGACTCTTTGTGCTGTCTGCTAGCCAGAGCTGTACTGTCTTCCACAGGGCCCAGCCAATTCTGCCTGACTCAGAACAGTGTTTTGGCTTGTCTTTTCTTCCATGCTGGGCTCTATGCTTTTGTAGACTGTAAATAATTACTTCCTAGAACTACAAAACAAGAAGGAACTGAGGCAGGGAGGAGAACTGGTACCCCAAGTTCCCAGAACCCACACTGCTGTGAAGCAAGGAACTGGTGTAATCAATACATGTAGAAGAGCACAGATATTGCTCTTGATATACCTTGAAGACCTTGTGAGGGCTCAAAACTAGGCAATATGTTTTATTCGGTCATCTCTGGGGTGAATTAACATGCTGAGTCCTTTAAAAGGAGACTTGGAAATGTCTACCTAAGGATAAAGTCTGAGAAACAGCTTAGGCAAGAAAGAAGTTCACAGGGGCTGAGTTCTGAGGACGGCATGATCAAGTGAGACCCAGAAGCTTGATGATCACACGTGCTTTGTCTTCTTCACAGTTTTTCCTGATGCTTTCTTGGTAACAAAATATGTGGAGAGGCAGAAAATCTAAGTCACTCATGGAAGAAAAGATAACAGGGAATCTGGGACTACAGCAGCTTTCAGGGACTTAGGAAGGGAACTGCAGGTTATCCAGTCACCTGAAAAAATGGCTTTCACCTGCACCGTAGAGCAATGGGCAGACCTACTGAGTTATGTGCTATATGCTAGAAATTGGTTCTTCCTTTCCTCAGCAAGTGACAAGGTGTAAAGAGCACATGCCTGTTCTTTATGGCCCATTTCTGTATGCTATTCATAGTTGGTACTCTGCCTTAACCTATAAAAGTCACACTTGAACCTGGAAATATGATGAACTTCTATCATAAAATTCGTATCTTAAATTCTCTGTCTAGTCACTCTGACATGGAGACTCAAAGAAATTGCTTTTTATATTTAGAAGGATAATTAAAATTCATTTATATTAAACTGTAGATAGAATTAGATTAACTTAACTATAAAATTACAGTTTCCCACGCTGTTGACATATGAAAGTCCAGTTTTCCATGCTGTTGAACTATGAGAGATCAGTAGTGCCTGGGCTTCAGTAACAAGAACATGTACAACCAGGTGCTTGACTGTGTCATGTGTGTGTGTGTGTGTATGTCATTTTGCATGTGATATATATATGTATGTATGATTTGTGCATGTGATATATATATGTGTATATACATACACATATATGTACTATATACATGCTATTTTATAGATATACTATTTTGTTCATATATATATAAAGTGCTATATATATATAACAGCATTATTTTATATACATACACACACAACACCAGCAGAATGAAGACTCTGCTATATCTACAGCTAACCCTTGACACAGACTAGTTTGCCCTACCCTAATATAATGAAATAAACTGGGAATTTGTAATCAGCACCACTTTACTTTCAGTTCTGAAGAATAGGAAGTCCATGATCTGTCAGCATCTGGCATGGAAGTTCTTGCTGCACGTTCTCGGGGCAGAATGTAGAAGGGCAACAGAACAGCAACTGTTCACGACAGCCTTGCCTACAGCTGTATGAACCTACGCAAGACAGCAGAAGGCTCATAGCACAGATACCTCCCAACAGGGGCTGCCTTCTGTCGCAGATACATTATGACCAACACATTTTGGCCACATATTTATAACATATTACCCCATTTCTGTCTAGAGATGGTCCAGCATATCAAATGTCTACATAAACATCGTTAGAAAATCATTGCTGAAAGGCACGTGTAAGAGCTCCAGTAATAATAAATAAGATCTTCAAAGACAAACACTTGTCCCTCTGCTATGTAAGTCATGTATTAAGAACAATATTATTATTGTTCAATATTATTTTTTGAGTCTGAACATAGTGATTCAAATAAAATAAACACCCATCTTCAAGTAACTTCAGATTTCTAATTTTTCTTTTTTTCTCTTTCTTTCTTTTGAAACTAGGTGTCACACCACAACTTAAGTTATCTCGGTACGCACATTGTAGTACAGGCTAGTGTACACTCTTGGCACACTCCTACCTCATCTCCCTAGGGCTAGGGTTACAAATGTGAGTCACCTTGACCAGGACAGAATAGTCTTTAAAATATATGCTGTTAAGTAAAAGACAAAATTAATCATTGAAAATACTTTATTTCATTCATTTTGATCATTTTTGAAATCCAGTTTCAGATATAGGAATGGGTAGGGCATTGATAACAGAGAAATGTTAGTATATTATATAAATGAAGACTCTGGGTTGTATTGATTCTCTAGGTGGTAAGCAAACTTATCAAAACACCTTATCTTTATACACATAAATAAAAATAGACATGGTCCCGACATTAATTTTCTTTATATTATAAATAATCCAGAAATTGTGTAAAACCGCCGATGTTCCTTTGTTTCCCCAAATCTCTCAATAGTTTCTGTTTATTTTCATGTGACACAGACTGAAATGACAGCATGCCAACACTCTAAAACCACAGGTCTTAACTTGGTAGACCTGCCAAGGTGACATCTAAGCAGGCTGTATATGTATAACAGGAGAAGGGGAAAGTAGAGTGTCAGAAATACAGTATGAAAGCATGAGAAAAATGGAACAGCAACAAACAGCCAACATTCCCATGCTAGGATGCAAACACATTGATGCTCTCCCCACACACGGTATGGGAGAGGTTTGTGTCCTCATACATTTATGTCCCACTGTGAACTGCACCAGCAACCTACAAGGGACGATCATACGCCAGCAGTCATATACATTTTCTCCAGAGAATCAATTTATGAAGTGTTCTTACTATCTAGGTGCCTCTTTCATACTTTTCCAAAGAATGCTACTAAAGTTAAGATACGTACATATATATAGGATATATATGTATTTTACCTCTTTGTCGATAAAATTAATGCGAATAAACTATTCTCATAATTATTCTAAATGAGACATTTTGGCAAATGAGCCTTTTAATTTTACTAGATTCATCACATAATTTTTTGTGAATTATAATTAAGAGTATTTTCTAATAATAGCATTTCCACAGTTTTCCAAAAGGTATTTTAGAAAAAATACAAAGATTTAAAAACGAAGATTTTGCAATTCTAAAGCAACTATTGTGAAGATGAAGTAGCCAAAGGCTTCATCTGTGATTGGATGGTCCACTTTGGCTACCGAGCTGTTCTAAAGCATCTGGTTTTTGTACACAACTATGCTATATTTCACAGATGTACATTTATCCTATTTTCTGAGGCAAGGATTTTCTGTATAACCCTGGCTTTCCTTGTCTAGAACTCTCTCTGTAGACCAGACTGGCCTTGAACTCACAGAGATCCACCTGCCTCTGTCTCCTAAGTGCTGGGATTAAAGGCTGTGCCACCACCCTTGCCATTTTGACGAATTCATTTGAATAAACAGTCCAATATTTTACAATTTTTTTGTGATAAAGTTTTTTTATATAATTTCACAGGAATAACCTAGACCAAAATCAATTATCAAATACATTTAAAAAATACTTCCTGATGAAAATTTTATTATATAAAGGTAGTAAGTAATTTTCCAGAGTAGAATAATAAAACATTCCAAAACATACTACGAGAATATTTATTAATTTATTTTCTGAGAAAAGAGCTTCACACACATAATAATACATACATACAAACATACATACATACATACATACAAATAAGGAAATGTGTGAGTCACCCCGTGTTCCCAACAAATTAAGCCTGGCTGCCTACTCTAGCCAAAGTCAATAAAGCAAACTCTTCAAAGGGCAAAAGTATCTGATGAAGTAAGACCTGTAAAATAAGCCACTCCTCCTGCTGATAAGCTGGCCCTCCGAGACTGCTTCCCTTCTTTTAAAGAGTGGAGTTACATTGATTACAAGGACACTTAACTTGTAAAACAAAGTGATAGCGATGACAGTGCCTGATTACAAACAAAACATCCACGTGTGCACACAAAAATAACTATTCTGCCAGTGCTGTGGAGAGCGCCCCTGAAAACCCACTACAGCCCAGAGCACCAAGTCTCCGGGTTCAGATGGATTCCCAGGCATTATCTACTTTCTACTATTGTTAAAGGAGTGAGCTTGGCAGCGACAATATCCATCTTCCACGTTAGTAACAGTCCTCACTGCTCTCCCCCAACCTGGAAATACCTCAAAACTCAGCGGTGGCAACATGCACGGAAGCACAGACGCGCGGGCACACGCACACACAGAGCTAAGAACGCTGCTGAAGTTTCTGACTGAGAACATTTCAAAGGCTGTTGGCGCTTACCTTGCAAAGACATGTTAGAAAAACCAGCTTCCTTCTCTCCCATTTTATTCTTCCTTTGTACAGGGCCCAGCAGTTTCGGGTTGTGTCAGCTACCTTGCAAGCCTTGTGACCTTCTGACTTGCTACAGTAGTATTGTAACAGTACACTACCGGCTTTCTTCTGTGAATAATTACCATTCGCCTTCCTGAGTTACCTGGCCTTGCAGGACCTGTTTTACTATGAAGTGAGCTCACATGCTTTCTTCCAAAGTCCTGCTACTAAACTGCTTCACAACACATGGCTTTGTTCCAGTTTGGATATTGACTTTTCCCTGAGTGTTGGCGGTATTATCAACACGGCATGTTTCAGAGGCAATGTTTCTCTTCTGTCTTCCTTTGTTTTCTGTTTAGTGTTCTTACTCTGTGTTTCTTAGAGACATATAATAAAAATGTAAGCACTTTGTGTAGTATCTACTGTGTAAATAGGGGGAAGAACTGCATCAGAATGTGTGCTATACAGTTGAGTTAGGACATAAAATGGAGTAATATTTACATCACAAAGTTAATATGAAGATTAAAATTAATGTGTGACTCCACTAAATACGAAATAGTGGATGATCCCATAAAATGAGGAACACTTTTCCTCCTTTTTCTTCCCCTCTTTCTCCTGGTTCTTCTCTCCCCCCACCCCCCTTAGGTAGAGTCACTAGCTGCTATCTGACATCAGTTATGATAAATATTCATTCATTATTTTTTATTTACTTATCATTTGTTTGTTTGCTTGTTGAAGAAATGGTTACACTAGCCAACAGGTGGTGGCATACCCCTTTAATTCCAGCACTGGGGAATGGGGGTCAAAGGCAGGTGGTTCTCTGTGAGATTGAGGCCAACCTGGTCTACAGAATGAGTTCCAGGACAGGCTTCAAAGCGACAGAGAAACCCTATCGCACATAAACAAAAACCAGCAAATAAATCAAAAAAGCAAAAGAACAAACAAACAAGCAAAAAAGGAAGAAGTGATTAAACTATGTAACCCACCCAACCTGAAACTAGTGCATTTCCTGCTCTCTCTCCCACGTTCTGAGATTTCAGCTATGCATCACTACACACAACATAACAGGGAGATTTAAATAAATTATTTCACTGAGTAACTATGGTGATGTGCACCTTCAATCCCAGCACTGGGATGGCAGAGGCAGGTAGGTCTCTGTGATTTTAAGGCCAGCCTGGTCCATGCAGCAAGTTCCAGGCCAGCAAAAGCGACATTGAAAAAAAAAAAAGTTAGTCCTTTCAGTCTTAAAATCCAGTCCTCATCTGCATAGATTGCTGATATTTATGTATTTTAACAACAGGAAAACACAAAAAAATACAAAAATATAATAGGAAAAAAAATAGCAGTAACTGACAGTAACTGTGAACCTCAAGGAAACATAAGCACTAAAATGAGCATTAAATTAGAATTTTATCTTTAAATTATAATTGGTAAATGACAGAAGAAATTGTTGATAAAATTACAAAGATTTATTTGAATTTCCACTTTCCCCCTCTTGAGTTCTTTGCCTGTTGGCTTTCACCAGAAAAACAAGACTATAGATACATATGACTTGGTTTCTTCCTTTAACAACTCTTTTGCATTTACAAGTAATCTGTTCACCATTTACTACCGTAAGGCAAAGTCTGAATTTATAACTAGTCTATGTAAGCAACAGTAGTGACGAGAAATTCATTAAAAAAATAGTAACAGTAACACAATATTTGTCAGAATTCAGTCTTTCTTTCTTTCTTTCTTTCTTTCTTTCTTTCTTTCTTTCTTTCTTTCTTTCTTTCTTTTCTAAAAGAGGTGTTCTCTGTGTAACAACCCTAGCTGTCCTGGAACTAACTCTGTAGACCAGAATGGCCTCAAACTCACACAGTATTTCTTTTTGAAGATTTACTTCATTGATATTATGTGTATGTACATACATGTATGTATGTATGCATGTATGTATGTGTCTGTGTGTGAGTATGTGCATGTGTCTATACAGAACAGATATTTCAGATACCCTGCAGCTGGAGTTTTAGGTTGTTGTGAGCTATCTTCGGTGGGCACTAGGAACCAAATTCTGTTCCTATTCCAGAGCAGTCGATTGTCTTCACAGCTGGGCCTTCTCTCCAGCCCCATATTTCAATGTTCTGTGTTGACTTTACCATTTACCTGACTTTTAATTTTCTTATCTCAGATGAGCATGCCAGAAAACTTACTATCAAAGCCTGACTCGTAAGAGTAAGCCAAGGCCTCTGGTTCTAGTCATCCAGGCTTGGGTCTGCTCCTGAGCACGGCATTCCTGCTGAGAACAGCTGCATGGCTTACCTTATGTACCATGCTACAAACTTTGCCAAGGCAGACTGAAATTGAATGTTTACCAGGAGAGTACTGCAGTAATCATAGTCTGACTCCATGGTCACCGGAACAACATGAATTCTAATCTTCTGTCTTTTTAACCATGTTGGAAATGTATTGATTGACATTACTGCTCCAGGTACCTACCCTGAGTCAGTAATAGGACAGAGTACCATTGTGTGCATACTGGTTTGTGGATTACAGCTTGAAGTGGGTTACAGAGAAAGGAGAATACAGTTCTACATTCTGTTCTTGTTACTGACCCAAGATAATAGCATAAAAATCATTTCTGACATTACAAAATACCAAAAATACATGTTCAGTGACAGAGATAACAATAAGAATATATCTTCCATACCTTTGCACATGCTTGGAAAACTTTTTATCAAGAAAACGGATGCTGTTGCTGCTGGTGATATGTGTGTACATGTTCATAGATACACGTGTGTATTTTTGTGTGTGCTTGTGTGTGTGTAAGCCAGAAGGTATATTGTCAAGTGAATTTCTGACATATTTCGTGAAGTAGGGACTCTAATTGGGGCAGAGAGCTTGTCCTGTCTCTGCCACCCCCTTGCTGGGTTACAGGTGAAGACAGAGCTCACCTCTATATGCAGGTGCTGGAAATCTGGCTGGGATGCTCACGCTTACACAGCAGATACTGAGCCATCTCGATAGGTCCTGGTTTGATTTTGAATAGACAAAATGTTTTCTACAAGCCTAGAAGAAAATGTATTTATCTACTATTTACCTGAGTAACTTATTGGCAAAAATTCTAGAGTCCCTCCTCTGTGACACCCTACATGTCCTTTGTCCTACACTTCCTTTCATGATGCTAAGGGTCTTTTTTATCTTGGTCCTTGTCACACTGCATTGTCACACATACTTTTAACATTGCACACCTGCTCTGAACACACCTAGCATGCCTTCATCAAACCCTGTAGAAATTGCCTCTCAGCTTAATTTGAAGCCAAAGAAAACTGACGATTTTAAAAATTTTCAAGAAAAATTTCTGAATCTTAAAATGCTCTGAATCAATGTTCCCTGCACAATTTTTCATAAATGTAGAAATTTAGTTATTAAATTTAGTTTCATAACTGTAAAATTTAGATGCCGAAGTTAAATGAAAGTGTCTAACCACATCATTTAATCCAGAAATGAAATCCAAAAAGAGTTGGAAAAGAAGAATACAATCACTCTTACATAACATTCCGACTACTCATAGTGGAGAAATCAATGTTATAGAATAAACTAGCATGAGGTCAAACACGGGAGCATCTGTGATTATCTGGCTCTGATTCTGAAGGAAGAGATATGTTAGAATGCGAAAATTCTCAAGTGAGTCATGGGATGTAAGACATTAGCTATGTCAAATGTTGTATAAACCTGATAATTCAACATACCTGCTAATTTTGTCAATAGAAAATAAATGATTACATCTGTACAGAATAAAAGAGATAAATATGAATATCATGGAGAAGAAGGGAGAGAAAATATTAGAACCCTTGAATTCGTAATCTTTTGAGACTAAGTTACGACAGAACAAAGTACCTGCCTCAGGGATTAGATCAGATTTGACAAAAGCTAAAGATCCAGAAGAAAAAAGTCTACCTTCAGCCATGAGGGATAAGTGTTGGCTTTCCATCAAAGACTGAGAAGCATGCTCTTCCCTGAGTTATGTGTTTTGAAGTATTTATTTCATAAATATTAGAGCAAACAGATAAAGCTACTGTCTAGGGCTACTCCAGTTTAAGCTATTTCCCTCTGTCATCGTCTATGAAGAAAGGAAGGAACAGTCCATTGGAATAATTACGTGAGTTAATATGTAAGTGTCAAATATGCTGAAAGGCTAATTACACATCATGCTATTTCTTCTTTATTTTGTTTTGTTTTGTTTTGTTTTGTTTTGCTTTCTAGACAGGGTTTCTCTGTGTAGCTTTGGTGCCTGTCCTGGAACTAGCTCTTGTAGACCAGGTTGGCCTTGAACTCATAGAGATCCGCCTGCCTTTGCCTCCAGTGCAGGGATTAAAGGCGTGTGCCACCACCACCTGGTTCATGCTGTTTCTTAAAGTCTTTAAAATTACCCAAAATATTACAAACATTTGCAAATGTTGGAAATTAATAATTAAAAATATAAAAAATTATCTGGATTAAAATGTCTTTAACTTTTGTTTTTCTTTCTTTGTCAAAATAAATTCATCAACAGTATAAAAATATTGAAGTTGAAAAGATTGTAGAAGAAGGGGCAGAAAGAACGAAAAAGCCAGAGGATGAGGAGAAGGGATGTGGGATGCCCTCTGCTGAATATGGCCCCATTGCAGCAGCTATGATCCTAAGCAGCCCTCGCTGCCTGCAATGGCTGGACCTTTCAACTGCCATTCATCAATCAGGACTCTAACCCTCTGCTGAACCATAGCTACTGACTGATTTGGGAGGAGCAGCCTTTATCTTCGGCTGTGTACCCAGCAGGCTCCATCAGCTGAGTGCCAGCTCTTGGTGACATCGACAACACTGATTAAATCCAGCAAATCTCAACACAATACTAGAAGATATGATTGCAAGAAAGGGAATCCAAAGGAGGTAGGTAGATGGCCTAGAGGGTGAGATGAGAGTAGGTGGGAACTACTGCATCAGAATTGATTATATACATGTTGAAATGTTCAAAGAATAAGTTCAGCTACTGTCACTTTAAAAAAAGTCAGGGTACCATTTAAAACCAGATATTTCATCATCTATCTTTCTTGAATAAAGTTTTTTTTTCATTGAAGTTGAACTTTTTGTTGAATATTTGTAATAAAAACTTTTTATGTTGGGGCCCAATAAGATGGCACAATTTTCAGCTGGGCCTGATGACATCATTTGCATATTGGATATCTGGAACACAGTAGAAGTAGAGAACTGATTCCCGAATAGTTTACCTCTGATATTCACACACGTGTACACACAGACACACACACACACACAGACACATCATTGTCATAAAATAGATGTTAGTTTGCTTGTTTGCTCTATATAAGTGCTAAGTAATTATATCAATTTTTCCAGAATAAATGTGGATGTACAGCCTGGTAAACAAACAGTAGACAGATGAGAAGTGCCTAACATTGCCTCATACTTAGGTGTATTGGGGAGTTACCATGTGCCTAGTCACCTAGACTGGAATTTTTTATCCATCCTTTGCTCTACCTGAACAATCTCCATATAGTAACTTGTTGTGGAAAATTATTTTAAGATGAATTACTTTTGTTTATGGTGTGGAACATTTGCTTAATGATGCAAAGATATGTTGCATCCTTTTATGTTGCATTTGTTTAACTCTATAAAGATGTGTTACTTTGCCGCTTTAAACACCTGATGAGTCTAATAAAGAGTTGAACATCCAGTAGCTGGGCAGGAAAGGGATAGGCAAGGCTGCCAGGCAGAGGGAATAAATTGGAGAAATCTAGGCTGGAGAGAAAAGAAGGAGAGGAGGATGCTGGGGACCAACTACTCAGCCATATAGCCAGCCATGGAGTAAGAAGAAAAGAATGACTTAGAGACTATAGAAAGGTAAAAAGTCCAGATAAAAGACATAAAGAGGAAGACGTTAATTTAAGTTAGAAAAGCTGGTTAGAAACAAACCAAACTAAGGCTAGGAATTCGTAAGTAAGAATAGGTCTCTGGTTATTTATTTGGGCGCTGGGAGGCTGGCCCCCAAAGAGGATAAAAACAAACAAATACAGAACAAAACAAAGCAACCAACTACAGTCATTGTATTCTGTGACCTAAAGAAGATGAACAGAAATAGTGACTCATTGGTAGGAACATTCATTACGAAGGAAACTGATTACGTCAGAATTAATGGTATGGAGAATAGTGTCATTCTCATCATCCATCCTAAATAAGAGAAGCCCAAGAAACTACACACACACACACACACACACACACCAGGACTGTTTTCCATGTGAAGCATTTAATAATAATAGAAACACAACATTGCCAGCTTAGAAATAGCCAGAAGTGCGACTGCAATACATTCGGACTTTTTTCTGGGAATCGCATCGTATATACACACAGTGGAAGAACTAAATAACTAGACACTAAATACATCCTATAATCACAGTACACAGTAATATGTACTAGTTGTATACAAATCTCAAGAAATATGTACTTAAATATCTTTTAAAGTAACATCCCCTTGCTAACTGTCCCAGCCTTAGAAATATAATGACAGTAGAAAACTTAATTTGTACAAGCAACATAAAACTACTGTTTAGAATGGACAAGTTATATTATGCCTTGCTCCCCTTATGCAGATGCTTTGTAAGAGAATGAAATGTAAGTGTCTACTTAATGCTTTGAAAGAAAATGTAATTCAAATTGAAGGAATACACAGACACACACACACACACAAACATACACCTACACACCCATCTACGTGTGCACACTGTTTACTCAAAAACAGAAAATATTTCCTAAAACTCTGAGCTGAGAAAGTACATTTGGAAAGGGATATACAATATCCCAATGACAAACTAGAATGGTGATGTTATCAATTTGGAAACTTTTTTTTGTGCATTTGTTTTTGTCTTTGTTTTTGGAGAAAGAGTTTCTGTGTAGCTTTGGAGCCTGTCTGGAAACTAACTCTTGTTAGACTGGCCTTGAACTCAGAGATCCGCCTGCCTCCCAAGTGCTAGAATTAAAGATGTGCGCCAACAACACCTGGCATTAATTTGGAAACCTTAAGACATCTAGAAATCAACAAGGAAAGCCAACAAACATACATGCTCAAAAGCAACACCAAAATATGAAGACAATTTTTCTATGTAACTTTTTAAAAGATGTAACCAAAAACCACAACAAACAAGAAGCTAAACACCAAGAAAATAACCAGCTGTGATTGCCAACTGTGACACAGTTATTTCAGATAATACTAACTAAATGAAAACACCATTTAAGAGCTGCTCAGAAATGAGGGTTTTCTTAACCACCACTGATGACTAACCCTTAAGGAAATGACGCCGAGTGAGAAGGGAGGTTTCTCAAGCTCTAGAAGCATTTCTCTCCTCTTAAAGTATTAAAGTAGATGGGTATATCCAAAGGAAACACAGTAATAGCAATAGCTTGTTAAAATAAACACTGAATGGCATGGTCAAACCACCAAATGCCATCAAAAGTAGACTGTCAAAAATAACATATCAATTGTGAGAATCAGAGAAAATATTTTATTATTTCCTATCTGAGTGTTGTTTTCTTTTTATTTTATATTCCTTTTTTTCATTTTCCTCTCTCTACTTTTCTTCTTTTGTCATTCCTTCTTTGTGATAAAGTCACAGTGCTGTAACACGTTTTCCTGGAAAATGATTCCAAGGGAATTGCCTTTGTTCCCGTCATAATGGGCCACGACTTTCTGCTGAGAATGTTTCTCTGAAAGCTCCAGGTTCACTTTCCTGCTGACTGCATGCCAACTAGCATTGTTCAAGAAAAGAGGAGGAAGGATTAAAGTCTGCACACTTTCCCCAAGCTGCTGTTACTTAAAATAGATTTCCCTTTAAACTGAAATCGCTGCTGTTTTTCCTACCGAGACCAGATTTACCAAATGGGGAAAGAGCAAGAAAAGAAATGAGGCGAGCAGTGCTCTGAATGGGGTTTTCAGGATGGGAGTCTCAATGGGGAGGCATCTGTGAGAAGAAAACAAACTCCTAAGAGGATGCTGAAAATAAGGCACCCCATCACCTTGGGGAATGAGGTGTCAGTGGCATCTTAGCAGTTTTAAGAATGAATAAATGTAAAAACGAAGTTAGAAACTCCAGGTTGATTTTAATGGCTCTATCAAGCCCTTTCTTCTCTTCTGAAGTCTTCAGCTTTCCTATAACCCAACATATCAGTTAACTTTAAAATATCATTCTAAATAGTAGTTTTGGCTGCCTATGGTCCAACCTTCTTGTTCTCAGGATAGGACAGGTGGTCAGAACATTTCTTACCTGTTGAATTTAGATTTTCCAGAGTCATAACTGTTTAATAAATGTGGATGGGTAAATAAATGATAATTTTTCTGCATATTTCCTTCCTATTAAAGCATAATAATGAAATTAAGAATACATTTATGGGAGATACTGAATTGAGAATGTATTAGTATTCCAGCTTATCTTTTTATAGTGTCCTCTATATTACCAATTCTTTGGTTCAATAGAACAATTAACATCCTTAAGTTTCCTAAAAAAAACTTGGAAACTAATTACTCAACATTGGTGATCAGTTTAAAAATAATATATTTTGAATTTCATAATGGTGTTAGTAAATTAACTGAGATTAAATTACTTAGATCACCACTAAATAAAACAGCTATTTCTTTTTTTTTATCAAAGATGAAAGCACAAGTTGCATTGAGAACTTGGAGGCAATTTAGTTACTAAAATTATTTTTAAAAAGCTTTTACTTTCTAATTGATGGTAATTGTAAGAGATCACACATCTTGCGCAAGATTTTTAAACCTTTTGTTCTTATAGAAATTGGTTTTTAATATAAAATCGTAATTATTTTAGATGAGTTACTCAATTCCAGTTATCACTGTGTATTCAAAGTCCTGGGCCAGAGGTGGCACTTAGGATCTCAATATGGCAGAAGCCGGCACAGATCAGAGCAAGCAAACACAAAGGTAAGGTAAATATTTAGACTATCTTTGGGGTGCCAGCATGAGCTTTGGGTTTGGTCAGAGAGAGACCTGGGCAGGTTAGGTATCTTTAACAAGTTTTGGTCAAACTGTGGCCTAGCTGATTGCTGCAGCCTTTGAAGATACCATAGACAAGGTACTGTCACTTGGAGGGGATGACCTGGCTCAGGTGAAATAATGCTCCTGTCCGAGGTCATCTCAGGAGGAGTGATCTGCCAGTTGAAACTCTGCCAGTTCTGGAATACAAGATGACTGCAAGTTTAGGAGTAGATTGGAGATTTTGGGGCACCATTTGGGAATGTGGAACCGGACTTTGTAAAAGTTGATAGAAGATATGTTCTTGTTCTTATCTCTTGTCCTCAGCTTTGAAGGAACAGAGGCCAGATAACCTGGCATTTTATTCATTCCTGGAGAGGAACACTGGTGACTGACCCGAAATAAAGAAGCCAAGCTTTCCACTCATTTCCAGTTGCTTTGAGAACTTACTAGTCAAGTGATGAGGCAGAACATAGTAACATAACATTTCTAACAACAGTTATAATTTGCCGCAATTTTTCTATTTCATCTGGATTTTATACCTATCTAGGAAAGGTTAACCAGGTGATGCTTCTGTGTGTATTCACACACACTCATGTGCTGCTGAAGATGAAACCCAAGCTTTATCACTAAAATATTCCCTAGAGTGGACCTCTAATAACCAAGTCTCTAGAGATTTCATCCCAGTCACAGTGTAAATATACAAAATACAATACCAAGCATTTACTACTAAATAAGCACATTAGAACTGCTACATTTGTGTTTCAAATTTTGGCTAAATATGAGCCTGTTAATTGGACAATGTCAACAACTAAATTCAGGAATCTTATGCTATACAGATAAACATCTGTAAAAATGAAAGGGAACAATTTTAAATAAATTATCACTTTATTTTTCCCTATTAATGCCATTAAAATTAGGTAATGTTTTCCTGGAGAAGATTACAAAGCTCAGGAAATTGCAATAATTGACACATGAACGTTCAGTTTTTTTTATAAAGAGCTAGGGCTTACAAAGTGAATAAGACAAGGGTACCCTCCTTTCTTTATGAAAATGTTACAAGAATGACTTGAAAAAATGTTCAAATTACTTGGGGGCTTTATACTGTATGCATCTATTAGAGATAAATTATACATGAATACCATTTTAATGAATTACATTGTGTATAATCGTCCATTATTCTCCTAAACTTTTTTAGTGATTCATTATTCCCCTTTCTGTGCCCTATACCATTCTTGACTTGGTCCCACGCTGTAAGAGAAGCCCTACAGTCTATCAGAACTAACTGGGATGATGCTCACTGAAGTGGGCACAGTTCTTCTGGAATCTGCAAATATATTACAGTGAATCCCATCCAATGAGGCTTTGATAGCCAAAATCTTCAAATTATTCAATCAAAAAATGAGACTATGAATCGAACAGAATTTTTTAAAAAGGAAATGTAAGCTGGAGAGATGGCCCAGTGGTTAAGAGCACTGACTGCTCCTCCAGAAGACCCGGGTTCAATTCCCAGCACCCACATGGCAGCTAACAGCTGTCTGTAACTCCAATTCCAGAGAATCTGACATCGGTATACCAATGCGCATGAAATAAAGTTAAAGATTTTTTAAAAAAGGAAATGTAATAATCAATAAATAAAGTAAAAAGATTCAACATGTTTAGTTATCAGAGAAAATCAAATTTAAACCACATTGTGGGTCCATCTCACCAGCATCAAGATAATTTTTTTCAAATAAACCAAATGACAACAGACGCTGGTGAGGATGAGTATCGAGGATCCTTCCCATGCTGCTGGAGACAATGTAAACACATAATAGAAATCAGTGAGAATGTCCTCTTTGGCTTATCCTAAAAGTCAGCATACCAAGGACATACTTTCATATCTATGCTTACTACAACACTAGTCACAATAAGCAAGTTATGGATCCAGAAATGCACTCATCTTTAGATGAATGTCTAAGGAAAATGGGATCTAGCCACATGGAGCTGTGTTTATTTGGCTGTAAACAAGAAGAAAATGAGTTAATTTACAGAAAAAAAGAAACTTTAAATCATCATCCATCATGCTAAGTGATATATATGACTCATAGTAAATACGAATATACCATGCTTTTTTCATGGATTCAGGCAAGCCAAAGATAGGGAAGAACATAGATTATCAAAAATTAAAGTGCACAAATATAAAACATATAGGTAGAAATATTATAATAGCAAACTTCAGGGAGGAGGAAGGAGTCTAAATGAAGGTGTGGATGAAACTGCGGAGGACAGAAGAGCTTTTGGAGGCCTGGAGTCTATGTGTGCCCAGCTCAATTTGCTGTTCTTAATATCCTGGTGAGTATTAGTTTGACCAAGCATATTAATATTCTAATTGAAGGATATTTATGTCTAGTTAATTTTATATTTAAATCTCCTTTCCTTTAAGTAGGCCACAGGACAGAATCCTTTTTTCTTAACATTACCTATAAATCTTTTATTTCTGCTTATACTTGGACTTCATGAATGTAGTTGAAATCATTTATTAGACTTAGTTATACTTTGATTTCTATATGTTATTACATTTTTCCATTTGTCCTTCATATTGTCTCATTTTAAAAATTAATTTTAGTATTCAATTTTATTTCTACATTTTTCTTCATAACCAGTGTTGCTTCTGTTTCTCAATCACTTAATTTCATTTTCTGCCCTGTTGTAGAATATTACTTTAAAATGTATTACATTTCCTTATGCTCTGGAACATTTGTTTAATGATCCAAAGATGTATTGCATTCTTTTATGCTGCATTTGTTTAACTCTGTGAGCCTGTGATTCTTTGCTTGTCTAAGACACCTGATGACCTAATAAAGAGCTGAACGGCCAATAGTGAGGCAGGAGAAAGGACAGGCAGGGTTGGCATGCAGAGAATATAAAAAGGAGTAAGAGAATTGGGAAACAAGGGGCTAGCCACTCAACCAGCCACAGAGAAAGAGTGAAAGTAATATATGTATATAGAAGTAAGAAAAGGTAAAATCCCAGACACAAAAGGTAGGATAATTTATTTAAGAAAATTTGGTCAGAGAAAAGCTAAGCTAAGGCCGGACATGCATAAGTAATAATAATTCTCTGCGTGTCTATTTGGGAGCAGGGTGGTGGGCCCCAAAAGAGCCAGAAAGGAGACAGAGACAGAGACCCACATTGGAGCACTGGACTGAAATCTCAAGGTCCAAATCAGGAGCAGAAGGAGAGAGAGCACGAGCAAGGAACTCAGGACCGCGAGGGGCACACCCACACAGTGAGACAATGGGGATGTTCTTCGGGTACTCACCAAGGCCTGGGTCTGAAATAGCATGGGATAAAACCGGACTCACTGAACATAGCGGACAACGAGGACTACTGAGAACTCAAGAACAATGGCAATGGGTTTTTGATCCTACTGCACGTACTGGCTTTGTGGGAGCCTAGGCAGTTTGGATGCTCACCTTACTAGACCTGGATGGAGGTGGGTGGTCCTTGGACTTCCTGTAGGACAGGGAACCCAGATTGCTCTTTGGGCTGACAAGGGAGGGAGACTTGATCGGAGGATGGGGAGGGAAATGGGAGGTGGTGGCTGGGAAGAGGCAGAAATGTTTAAGAAATAGATAGATAGATAGATAGATAGATAGATAGATAGATAGATAGATAGATAGATAGATAGATAGATAGATAGATAGATAGATAGATGATAGATAGATAAACAGAAGAGTAAAGAGAAAAGAAAAATAATAAAAAACAAGCAACAACACTCCCACTTTTTCATTTCTTCTAGCTTAAACTATTTAACTTTAAGGTAATGTGAAGTAGTTTCAAATAACATATAATTTCACATGTAACTAATTTGGAGAATTGTGCAACTTTCCCTGCTTCTGTCCTGCGTGATACTGATAGCACACATTTCTGAAACACATGCTGTAATGCCACACAATATGCTGGCATTATTCTATCTTTAAGTAGTTGGTTATATTTTAAGTACATTTAAATGGAGAGAAACATTTCTTATATTTAAAGAAATGTTCATTATTTTCCACTGCTTCTTCCTTTGTGTGGATGCAGGTTTAGCTTTCCTGCTGCTTCTAAAGTGCCCTTGAGTATTCCTTCTTGTTCCTGCCTGCTGAAACAGAATTCTCAGTGTTGCTTGTCTGCAAAAGTGTTTATTTAGTGCTCACTGTTGAAAGATCCTTTCCCTTCACAGAAGAGTTTCTATCTTGCTCTTCTTCCTTCCTTTCCCCGAATTTCCCATCTTCCCCAACGCTCTTCTTCATTTTATATATTGTTCTGTTTCCATCTGGATTATTTTCTGATAATCTCTGAAATTTCTCATCTTTAATCTTCTGAAAGTCGATAAAATTCCTTTTCTGTTTCTATTTATTTTGTGTGTCACTTGTTTTAACTAATTTCATTGTGGCTTGATTTGGTATATTTTATTTATGTGTATTATACTTGGAGTTTGATAAGTTTCTTAAACCTATAAATTTATAATATGCACCAAATTCTTAATGTATTTCTGCTATTTTTAGGTTAAAATATTTTCTCTTCTTCCCTCATTTTTTTTACTTGTGATGGTCCATAAAAGCATATATTATAGACAATAGATGATGTAAATAAGTGTACAGAGTGGATCATGACAGCTCTAATATAAATTTATATATTATATATATCTAGTATAATTTATATATATATATATTTATATATATGTAGTCTTTTTTGTTTTAATTTACAGAGCTATCATGCTGGGTTTTTGTTGACTAGCAGTCTCTTTTGCGGTGTATAGTGTGCTATAAATATAGAATTGATTCTGATATCTTCCTCTGATTCCCACATCATTCTATCCATGTTTGCATTCACATCATCTAGCATATTGTGAAAGCAAGTTTATAGTACATATCTGCTCCGTCCATACCTCTGGGTTGGTCTCTACTTACTGTTTCTAATTATGGATTTCAATTTCATGTTTTTTTAATTATTCAAGCCTATATTCTTTTATTTGACATGGAACATTATTACTCTACATTTCTACACTGCTGAGTGACAAGTTTGCCGTATACAGGTCATTTGTGGATCAACTTGATTATTTTGGGAATCGTTCTGTAGGGCAAATTTGGGGTCTTCTGTATTCTAGGCCTAGTTTATCCATGATGTAAGTATGTAATATGTGGGAGCACTGAGGACTATGACTGCACAGTCAATGGTTTTTCTCTTCTCGGTAGGAACACAAATGAATCCCAGCCCCGTGTACACTGCAGACATTGCTAAGTGCAGTGTAGTCTAGTAACCTTGCTGTCCTCAGCAGCTCCTTGCACAATTATAACTTTAATTCTTGGACATGATTGGTTTTCAGTTAGGAATTTTCAGCGGCTGTTCTGCAGATATGTGGCAACTTTTATTGTTTTCAGTGTCGCCTCTGCAGACACCAGGGTCCAGCTCTGTCTGCTTAAGTTCCATGGCTTCACCTGGAGCGGTAAGCGGATCTGCTCTGTTTACTGCAATCTGGAAACTGCCTTCAGGTAGAAAGGCAGGGGAATTTGAAGGCCCAACTCACTTGATTGTCCTGTGTCAGAGATCACAGTGATGACTACCTGTTGCTCAATGCAGTCACCAGCTTTTATGTTCGTGTTACTACTCTGTGTGTAACTATGTCAGAAGCAAATCCAACTGGATTTCACCTTTGCCAGGTACAACAGAGTGCTACAACTGCTCTCGGGAAAATAACAACATATATTTACAATATTTTTTAAAAGGCCCAATAATTTAGACTTTCACTTGGAGACTTTTTAAACAGCAATAATTTTTTTTAAAGTGTACAAGTTGATTCATGTAAAAACAACTGCCACGAGTATTTGCAGTATAAAATAAATGGGCATTGGACCTGAAGAGAGGGCTCAGAGGTTGAGAGCACTTGCGGCTTTCGCTGGGGATCTGTGCTTGGTTTCCAGCAGTCACATGGTCACTCGCAAACTAAAAGTCAAGTTGCAAGAGATGTAATATTCTCTTATGGACTCTGTAGTCAGAAGACACGCATGTGATCCACATACATGCATTCAAGCAAAACACATGTAAAATAAAATGAATCTTAAAAAAAATGAACTCTGGGCACATTTGTCATCAAAGCAGTGAGTAGGCTGAGGCAGTAGGGTTGGAGGAAAGAAGGCTCAGCATCAGAAAAAAAAACGCAATCTCAAACAGATGAAGAGAGGAGGGGTGAACTGAAATACAAATGAAATAATTAAACATTCTAGATAGAGGCGTACTTCAGGCAGATGCAGTAATGTCAACATCAAACAAGTGAAAAACCTTGGCTTGCCAGCACATATCAAAGATATGTTGATAACTTATTGTAGTCAATTAAAGCACATGCCTTTGGGAAGAAAATGGATACCTTCATTAAAGATGCTTTTTAAAGTTCTAGCACTTATCTGAGTCTGCAGTGAGTGACAATACTGTTGCTAATAGAGGGCCTTCCTTCAATGATGATTGACAATGGAACCTTGTATATGCACTGATTAGTCATTAGTGAAAGAACTAATGACTTCTACACACCTGACATTATTTATATGCACCAGCACTTCCCATAATGTCACTGTCGGCTAATGCTGACACTGCTGTAAGAACTATGCTCCTATAATATTCTAAATATTGTTGTCATTTCCACAGTGTTTACATCTTCTTTGCTTATCTACTGTCAGAGAGCAGCTTTGACACCACTTACCAGGGTACAGCTAGGCAGTTTAGAAAAGTTAGTAAAGAGTACCAAGATGCGAGTGAAAATAATAAAACAGAAACATAAGCTAGTATTAGAAAGGGTTCCAGTAAATACTGAAAATTGTTCACGTTTAACTTTCCACACATTTTTATACCCTAATACAATGGGGTATAAGAAGAAAACAAAAGATGGATTTAACATGATACAAAGGACAACTAGAACAGTTATTTGCTTCAATATTTTGAGACATCAAGTCCTTAGCATTCTGTTTAAGTAGTCAACCCATCTTAGACCAAGTATCCTGAAGACAGTCACTCCCTATGTCAAACATACTGTTTCACAAGAAAGAGTAGAACTATGCTTGAATTTTCTGACTTCTGGTCTGGGTGGAAAGGATCAACCTGTATGGGTCATCTTGATGTCCAAAATACCAAGTAACCACACCCTATGTAAGGGTGTGTAGCCACAGTTGTTGTTAACAACTTTGAACAAGCTAAACCTCTCTGACCTTCAGACAAAGTAGAAATAGGCTCACATTTTTGGGTCTCCACAATCTACCAAAAGCAATCCTCATCCCAATTTTCATGAAATTGTAGCAGTTACATAAAATCTTCAGGTTCTATTTCTAACCAGGATTCTTTTGTTGTTTCTGCTTCATCCTCAACTCCTTCCTCCATTACCACTGAAGTTGTAAATCCCATGAAGAAGTGACATTTATTCCCAAATCAATCAGGAACATTTGTAATAGTATTTAGAATTGTGACTCCTTTAACAGAAAATTATCTTTATCAATTTTTGTTTTTATTATTTGGGGGTGAAGTGGCACTAGGAAGTGTTGGATTATGGGTGAATACTTCCTCTCACCCTTTCTTTCTTCCTTCTCCTTGAGTTTCAATACTGCAGGCTGGCTATAAACTCATGATATTGCTGAAGCTTTATCCCCTTAAATTTCTGATCATCCTTTATTTTCAAAGTGTTATTACTACACACATGCGCTATCATAAATGACTGAAATGTACATTTTCCACAGTATGTGTGTGTGTGCGTGCATGTGTGTGTAGGAGGAGGAGGAGCAGTGGTAATAGTAATAGTAGTAGTAGGACACTGCTCACTCATTTCCCAACCACCCAGACCCAAATAATCACACAGAATCTATATTAATTATAACACTGTTTAGCAAATGACTTTAGCATATTCCTTGCTAGCTCTTCCATCTCAAATTAACCTAGTTCTATCAATCTGTGTATCACCACAAGGCTGTGGCCTACTGGTAAGGTTACTAAGGATGTGGTGTGTCCTCCTTTGGCAGCTACAAGGCAGCTCTTTGACTCTGCCTACTTTATGTATTTCTTCCAACCTGGCTATATTCTGCCCTACTATAGGCCAAAACAGCTTTATTCATTAACCAATAAGAGCAACACATATACAAAAGGAAATCCAACATCATGTGTGTATATGTGTGTGTGTTGTGATCTTTGTATAAGTGTGTTCATGTGGATTTATGTAAATGTGGTCATGTACAGGATAATGCATGCAAGGTGAACTTGCGTGCAGGTCCATGTGGAGATCAGAGATTGACACTGGATGTCTCCCTCAGTTTCACACCACTTTTAACTTTTGAGATACTTTTTCTGATTGAAACTGTAATTACTGGATTCAGCTACAGTGGTCAGCAAGGTCCAGAGATCTTCCTGCTTCCACTCCTTTAGCCCTGGGGTTATGGATATATGTCATTGCTCCTTACGTTTATATTGGCATTGGGTATCTAAACTCAAGCATGTCAAAAACTTACATTTATAAAGCAAGTACTATGTTAACTGAGCCATATCCCCCAAACCCTTAAATATATTTCTTAACAAAACATAAATATAAACATTGCTTCTTGATTCACAGGTTCCAAAATTGATATTATTCTAGCAGGTGTGAAAAAAGTATTAATATTTTCATATGTCCTAATCAGAGCATCCAGGTGACAATTTCCAACAAGCTCACTCTCAGCAGAAGACTGGGATGTTTTACAAGCTATGATGGAAGCAGGTATGTTGTACAATTCCCTGCTCCATTGGTAGAGGAAAATCAAGTAGATTTAGTGTAATCCTTAGTGGCACTATGATTTTCCACAATGATAAATAAGTACTGGTCTCTACTTAATGTCACTACTGTCTTATCCCTTAATAGGAGCCTTGGAGGTCCTTTCAGTCTTTTAAAAGTAACTGATTTATGCCCTCTAGCTATGAAAATCCTAGAAGACATCTTTTTCAAAGATCAGGTTGTTTTATCTACATTCAAAATAGTCATTTGGTATAGCCACCTCCACACATTATCATTGTAAAAACTTCTGAATGCTGCAATAACTGCCTACAAGTGAAACTTACATCTGTCTCACATGTATGGAATTTCTCCCTCAACCTCAGGCAGACTCTGGTGTAGGAGGTCCTTCTCCTTGTGTGTTGCTTTTATTGGTTAATGAATAAAGAAAGTGCTTTGGGTTGATCGAGATGACAAAATTGAATTCTGGGAGGACGAAAGTAGAGTCAGAGACACGCAATGGACCCTCTGCCTGCAACAGACGCCAGTCAGAATCTTGCCGGTAAGCCACTGTCACATGGCGATATACACTGATTAATAGAAATGGGTTATCCAATAAGAATCTAGAGCTAATGGGCTAAGCGGTGTTTTAATTAATACAGTTTCTGTGTGGTTATTTCAGGGCTAAGCTAGCTGGGCTGCCAGGATAAACAAACGGGCCCTCCCTGCAGCAGAACTCCCCAAGGTCTTCCTGTTGCTTGTCTGAAATGACTCCCCAAGCTTACTCACAAAGCTGGAGACCCATACAGTGATTTTCAATCTTAATCTTCCTCTATTCAGGAATCACAAATGCCTCTGTCCCACAGGTCCATCCAAGAACCATGTCTTTTCTCCTGGTGTCCAGAATTAAACACTCCAGAAAGTCCCACCTATCAGGGGCTATCCAGCCTGCTCCAACTAACCTGAAACCCCCAAACATGGAAGCAAAGCTTCATTAAAACTTAAATGATGCTAAAAAAGAAAATCCAAATAACTAAAATAATTCTGAATGGAAATCCCTTGGGGTAGAATGAAGGACTTGCTGCTGTTACAAGAACGCATTGCTTCATTTTGACATTCATCTTCTGAGCATGGTTTTCCATGGGGACATCTAGTGTTAAATAATTTTTCTGAAGCCTCCTCTCTCATAATTCTCAGCCCTTATAAAATTCAAAAAGTATAGATTTCCTCTCAATTAAGGTATTGGTTTCACAGAGAAGGCTACCACTAGATTTTATATTTTAATCCAGAGTGCTAGCAACCCTTTATATCATCAATAAGGATATGTTACATTCATCTTAACTTGTGCTTTCACTAGAACAGCACCCTCACTTCCCTTCAAGAATACTTCTTTGCATTCATAAACTGGTCAACTATCAGACTCAAGAGGCCACGGTGCCAATCTATTTCTGTTTTCAATATGGCTTCTTCACAAAGATGAACCAAGTTTAGCTTTTAGTTTAAAATAGGAGCCACAAACTGGACATGACAGCACACAACTGTAATATCAGCATTTATGAAGCAAAAAGATAGAAAGATTATAAGGTAAAGGCCAGTCTGGACCACATAATGTAAATGAAATCAAATGAAGGGAAGGAGGGATACAGGAAGGATAAAAGAAAAGGAAAACATGATGGGAGATAAGGAAGAAAGAACCTAAAGTGAGAACTGTGTGGACAGTCAATGGAACATGTACAAGCAATTATGAAATTATATAATTTCTGTATTATCATGTCTCCCGTGAAAAGATGCCTGAGGAGAAGGAGAAGAAAAAGGAATGTTTCAGCACTCTACCAGCATTGACGAATTAAATTCCCTGTGTGGCATGATTATAGATCAAGGTGTTCCAAGTCAATGGCAATAACAACATCAAAGATTACTAAACACAGCTAACTAAAATAATTTAGAAGTTTAAAGACTGTGATAATTAACAAAAGGTGAGCTAGAGTGAAGAAATAACCACTTGATGTTGGGAAAACAGGAACAATGGGCTTGCTTGATACAAGCTTGCCAGGAGCCTTTGGTCTGCAAGAAATGCATGACCTGCAAAACAAGTTCAAAAGAGTAAGTGGTACTGGGACCAGAGACCATGTAGGTCAAGTGTTGTTAAAATACAAAAGTATTGACAAAATGGTGTCATCTCTTCCTGGTTATGCAGAACCATTTATTGACTTCGAAGAAAAAGGCTAACACATTCCAATGATGATGACAATGATGATGATGATGATAATGACGGTGATGTGTGACTGTATAACTAATTAGAAAAGAAGAGATCATGAATTTGAGATGAAGTTGTGAGGTAAATAGGAGTAAGTGGAAAGGAAAGAGGGGAACTCAGAAATTAGCAAACAAATAAAAATTTTAGATTAAGAAATAATTTAACTGCCACTCTACATCTTAAGACTGTTGGAGGTTGGTGATTATGTAGTGTCTGCCTTGCATCTCTCCTCATGTTTAATACTTCCAAGTTATCCATTATTTCCATAATCTATATGAAATATTTATTTATTGTTTTCAGGAAAAAGCTGTACTAGTTATGATTCCTGATTATTTTATATTACTCTGGAAAAGTTAGACAACAGATCCTTAAAAATTCTCTGAAAAATATCAAATAATATTTGTGTGACATTTTTATGACTCATGCCTTCAACCTTTATAAAAGGATTCTTAAGTTTTGGTATTGGAAAATAAACTAGGATTAAGGAGAAATTTGTGTATATAAGTAATAAATTCAATCGATAAGGAGAGCAAGTTATGCAAATTTTAGGAAGAATTGAATAAAAGGAAACTGCACTATAATTAAAAAGCTGTAGACTTTCATGTTTTGCAGTGGGATGGAAAAGAAAAGGAAAAATAAATGTTATTTAGCAGATACTCTATAGCATGATTTTCATAAACATTCATTTTACAAAGAATGATAGAACTGTCCTGTTGAGCACATTGATTTAGAAGATTTGGGTTTAAAAGGCAGAGTGGTAAGACACCTGTGTTTCAGCAGCGGCAGAAAGCACACAAGGAGCCACCCGAGAAAAAGCTGGTGCTCTCTAGAGATCTGACAGAATAGGAAAATAAACTTGACATTTCCCAGTCTTGATAAAGTAAACAAAAATCATCTTCATGTGAATGAGAGTTTAAAAATGTCGACAAAGAAACGTAGACTTACTACAACAAATAACCCTAGTCTCAGTGATACCCAGGATAAAATTACAATACATGAGCTGTGAGGAAATTGAGAGAAGGATAGAGCAGACACAGATAACAGCATTTATTTTGAATCTTGTTTTACTCCATAAAATTTATTTGTTATTCTTGTAATGAGAACTATTTTGTGTGCTTCAGAACTGGCAACGTGATCTCAGTTCTATCCCATTACTCTTCCCATTGTGGTCATCAGCAGGTTGGCTCATCCTGATTTTCTTTAAGATGGAGATCATGTCTGAATCTGCTTTCATGGATGAAGTGATACTTTATCATGGCTGGGCAGGGTCTGAACAGGTCAGACTTTTTGGAAATATTGACTATTTTGATGATCTATGGTTTTTTCTATTCCAATTAGAAAACATAGTGATATACAGGCTATGAAGTTGTTTTTCTGTATCATAATGTCCTCACCTTATGTACAAATCTAAATATTGGAGAAATATACATACATACATATATGTTGTGTGACACATGCATATGTACATGACATACATATTACTGTATATATGCACACATAAATAATACATTTATATATATTAATGTTGTTGGACAGTGCTGAGGACTGAGCATAGGACATTGTGTGTCTTAAGTAAACTCTAGACCACTGAGATACATCCCCAACATTTCCCCCATATAGCTCAGTACATAGACTATTTTTCATTAAACTCATATGCATGCAGCATCAACTTTGGTTCCCAAAGTAACACTTAGAATATCACACACAAATACAAAAGTTGTGTGTATATCTGTCCTTATCTTAAGAATACAGACTAGAAGGTAATTATTTCCATGAAAGTAATTTGTGAGAATAGATAGATATAATGAATGAAGAGAGAGCTTGACTTGTAGGTAGAAGTCTTACTTGTGAAGAAGACAGGAAAAATAATGACTTGTACCTGGTTCAACTACACACTGAGTTCAAAGTCAGCTTAGACTATATGAGAATATGTCACAGAAAATAAAAAAGGAAAGGAAGAGAAAAATGTGTTCAGAATATTCATGCCTTATGAAAATTACAGTCAGGCTTTGGATTTCATAAATGAGTGACTTATTCTTAGGTATAAGAATATCTTGAAATTTACATACTCAGTGAAGACAAATTTGGTGATGCAACAATTACCTCCCTAAGAAAAGGTTTGTCGGGCCTGATGTGCTATTCCTGGATCACTTGCCCTGCCATACCTGGTCAGTTTTCATAAAGGTTAGGGAGCATTTGCTGAAGAAGCTGACCAGCACTTAGAAGTTAGGAGCGAGAGACCTCAGCAGGAGCTTATGAAAATTTCTAAATGCAAATAAATGTTTATTTATTTGCAAACAATGGGAGGCAAAAATAAATAGTTTTGGCTTGTTTCTGACACAGTTAAATGTTTAGAAAAATCTCAGCAAATTTTTAAACTTAAGCCAGACATAGGAGACAGTATGATGTGCTGAAGGCATTGAAATTACTTCTGGTACACAGCAAAGGGGAATTCAATTTACTAATCAAATTCAGGTAATTAGGAATATGACCCAGAAATTGGGGATTACCTTGCAGATACTCCTGAGCTGATCTAATAGCGCACATTCCTAGAAATCAAGGAACAGACAGGATTCAGAGGGTAGAAAAAAAGGTTGGATTCCTTGGTGTTTATTTTGAACATAGAACAAGGCATGGCAGGTCACCCAAAGTGAATAGTCACTAAAAGTTGAAAAAAAAAAAAAAAGAAAGAAAATAAGAAGAGGTCCTCAGACATCTGGGAAAGACCATAGTGCTGCTGACATCAGGACCTCAGTGCAATGGGACATGTGGTGGATTCGGACTGTTAGAATGCTCACATTTTGGGGCAATGCATTCCAGCAGGAGATTTTAGCTCATCACCACAGGTGACTGACTGAAGTTAATTCTGACTTAGGAAACCAGGAGACTCCTCTCCCCGGACCAGGAAGACAAGTGTGACATCTGCCCCAGTGCTCAACCAGAGACACCGAATGCATGCAGTTTAAAGGGCAAAGCGAAAGCAAATAAATTTAGTTTGTGGACGTACCATGAATAATTCCTGCTCATTCAGCTGGTTATAATAAATATGCTCTCATTAATTGCTTAGTTTAACTCAGAATTGATTTATATCATGTGTGTCGCTCGTGAAGCAAAGGGTTGTAATGACTAGGCCTGTAATCCCAGCAGTAGGTCCCCGCAGGTGGCCATGCAAGGGTCTCTGAGCACCACAGCCTTCCCAGACAATGAGCTGTGACTTTTGTGTAGGCCAATAGGACTTTTTCTAACAAAAGTAATTCTGAAACATCCCGTTTCACTATTACTTTAGGCAGCTGTATTTCTTTTTGTTGTGTCTTTACATTTTTAAAAATTAGTTCTTTGAGAATATCACACAGGCCATTTGTTCTTAATAAAACACTCTACAAAGACATATTGTTTCATACACTGAGAAAATGAGTTTCAAAATGTTAAAGAACTTTTAAAGGTGAAAGTGAAACGTAAACTTCAGTTTTTCTGACACCAATGATCTATTGTCATTTATTCATTCATGTTTTTGATGACTTATACACTAAATGCCATGCTTGTTAACATTTTTAAAAGTCTCATTATATGCAACCCAATATATACAATCATTGTTCCAGCATCGCCATTTTACAGGTAACACATGGAAACTTCTTTGAAGTCTTGTACTTGATGGCACAAGCAGTCAAAGCAATCAGTCAAGATCTTGGTAAACCTGGACCATTTATCTCCACCATTCCTATCTTAGGGATGTACTGTTTGAATAATTATGCAGCTGCTCTCCTGGAGGTGGTGTTCTTTTAGAAGACAGATGAAAATAAAGCAATAATCCACGAGTGTTAATGGCAGTTGGAATATGTAGGAAGAGGACAGGATGACACATGGAAGAATAACAAGGTGTCCAAAAGTGTTTAAAGAATTTAAGAGTGGCCTGATTGGGAAAAGGGGAAATGGGGACTTCTTAGAGGACACAGAGGGGTAAATACAGAAGAAGGTGGGAGGACAGAAAGGGTGACTAGCAGGATACAAGTGACCTGACAGGATTAATGGGAAAGGTGAACTTTTTAGGGTAGGGAAGGGAAGGAAGGTAAACACAGGAGAGGAGAAGGAAGGGTTACTTACTATATTAATGTGGGTGTCAGGGAATTATACTATTAACTCTAGCAGAACAACAAAACCTCTGTAATGCACTTAATTCAATGCAGAAATGTACATGTACAGTCTTAATGAACTTTCTCATCTTGGTTGATGATGTTCCCTCTAAAGGCTGAAGACTACCTAACACAACCACCAATACTGGATATGAGAAGCCTTATTTTGAGTTGTTGCCCAGGGATATCTAAGAGATTCCTCCAAAGTAACCTATTGATGATTTTTGTGCTTACCCTTGTGAGGTGGAAGCAAATCCCTAGGAAAAAAAGGCCTAGAAACCCCTGAGTTGGAACTGACCTGAGTGCCCCACCCACTCCTGAAAACTACCGTCCATATGGCATGCAAGCTTGCAAAGGAGGGGGCAATGAAGAGCCCTATCTAGCTATGACTCCCATAAAACATATCAAAATCAGCATGGCACAGTAACCCTAAAGGTGCAGTAGAGACATGCATACCTTGACAGAAAAGCTCTCCAACAGGATATATAGCAAGCCTAGTACTGGAAACCTCACTAGTTACTAGTGAACTTGTGGATTTTTGGAGGAGAATCTACACCCATTAATTTACTAAATCAACACAATCCCTAACAAACTATACACATTTGGTCATATATCCACTGACTCATATGTCTTCACCTCTCATCAGGGAAAATTCTTTGCACAACAGATGGAGAGATCAACACCTAATCAAACTGGAGCACTGTGCAGTCCCATCCCAGCGGATACATATATAAAACACTCAGGCACCTAAGGCTAAGGGAACATTGAAAAGTGGACAGAAAGAGAATAGGCAGGAAATCTGGTAGTTTTCTATGTGATTGTGTCTCCTAATAACATCAGACTACCCACAAAGTCACAACAATATGACCTATCAAATGTGAGCTGGGCGAGGATGACACACACACACCAACATGCACTTTGAACTGAATGGATGAAAGCCTCAAGTCTCAACCCTACACAGAGTACTCAGCAACTGAGTAAAGCTTGGAGCAGGAGAGGTGGCCTTCCCAGAATAAGACACCTATAGATAGGCTTATCTATATATGGACACAGATATGTATATGGATACACACACACTCATGGACACATATACAACCCTATATATATACACACACCATATCTATATAGATATACATGGTTGTATTGCTCTGAAAAACCGTGATTAACTAAGAAGACTTGGGGGTAGAAATGAACTTGGACCTTTCCTGAGAGAAATAAAGCCAATGTGAACAAAGTTACAATTAAATTAAAATTAAAGAATGGGAATTGAAACAACATAAGATTTGTAACTTGTGTTTCATTTATCTAAATATTGCTAACAATGAAATTGCATTACAAAGTTAATAGAAATTGAAATCTTACTTCAGTAACGAATTAAATGTGTCAAATAAGCTGAATAATTTCTGATGTCTTCCTTTATCCATTGGAAGAACAGCTTGGTTACCACAAGCAGAGCAGGGCTACATGCCTGCTATTTTGGTTTCATGCTCAAACTCTCCCAGCAACCCTGGTTCCTAGCAGCATTTGCTTTGGGAATTCACCCACATTCCTGATTTGTATAACACACTGTCAGTGTTAGAGCATGAGAAGTAAATTGAACTCACCCCGGCATTTTCCCTGTGTGTTACAAGTCCAGACTGTGATGCATGCTGTGCAGCTTTCAAATACTCACAAGTGCGTGTGTGCGTCCAGAGTATGTAATCAGTGAGACAGCCCCCTACCCTCTCCCACACTGGAAAGTTGATGTTTACTGCAGATTTTGCAAACTTATGATAGTAAATGATATTTCTCAAAAGTTTTGTAAAAGACCCTTTAAGATTCATATATATGTACTGAAAGTCTTCTTTTGTGAATTACCAGAAATAAATTCAAAAATAATTTTATTTCGACTAATATTTAAATTGGATCATTAAATTCTGTGCTTTGATTTTCTATTATAATTTTAATGTAAAACACAAAATGACACAAGTCAATAAAATTATATGCAACTATGGTCACAATATTGCATAAGTCATAAATCCCTTTGTAAAACACCACTTGTCTCAGATGATGATGTATTTAAATTAGTATGATCACAGCTTTCCATCCACCCCAGTTCCTAAAGGGTTAAAAGGGTTGAAAGGGTTAAAAATGGAAGGATTAACCTAACTCATGAACTATGTTATGAATTGATTGCTTCCTGAAAATGAAACAGACTCTGAGTTCATGTTATGGTGATTGTTCAAATTCATCTTAGTTTCTCATGAACTTGGATAAGGAAACCAAAGGTGGGCTCTGTGAGGACCGGGGTCTGTGAGAACCGAGATCTGTGAGGATGGGGGACAGTAGAGGAGAAGTCTTTTGATGCAGGATGATGCTAATATTCTTTTACTGTTATTATTTTTCTGATTTTACTTTTTAATTTTGAGTGCACAAGTGTTTTGCCTGTCTGTATGTCCTTGTGCCACATGTGTGCAGTATCTGAAGTCTGAAGAGAAGATTGAGTCTCTTGGGGCTGTAGTTCTACTTGGTTATGAGCCATGATAAGGGTGATGGGAATAGAACCAGCGACCTTAGGAAAAGCAGTTAGTGTTCTTAACCACTGAGCCATCTCTCCAGCCCCAACATGTTGCCAATGTTAATGTACTTCCTTTTCCTAAAGTGTTAGATATAAAATTTGTTGATGAATGGGTTTTCATGCATTAAAATTTTTGTGGAGTAATCTGTATTTTAAGATATGCAACCATATATATGAGTTTGGTGGTCTTTTGCAAATTTACCCTCTAAGAATACTGCAGCCGAATGCTCCAGTGAAGGCTATAAAACATTTATTTAATAAGAATTTGAGCTGACAAAAATCTTTCAAATGGAACATTTTAATTAGGGTCTCACAATGAGAGAAACTAAAAGCTCATTTTTCTTTCTTTATTTTGTAAAATAATTTGCATTTTGTGTTTAAAAATAGAAAGTAAGTCTAAACTGGGGAAGGTCAAACCTGGTTTTTAAGATACATGAGTTTGACAGCAGTAAATTCTTACAAAACTATGCATCCACATTTAAACTATATTTAAATAGTTTCCATACTCTTAGCAGCCGTAACAGAAATTGCTTTCATCAAGTCCTCCTGAGGGCACGGTTGACTGAGGGAGCAACAGTATATAGTAGACTGATACCGACCTACCCATACCACAATCACAATAAACCAACCACCACACACAGCATTTGACAAATCCTTCAAACCCAGCTCAGTCACAATCATTCTTCTGAGCTGTTGTTCGTTGTCACCCTCTGTCCTCTCTGACTTAGCCTCGCTCTTCTAGTAGAGGTTACGAGTATATGTCTCTCCTATTAGCTGTTAGACTGTACATCTGGCCCAGAACAAGGTGCTTTTTATACTAACTGGAAATTTTAAACTATCAGGTTTCCCATAACCCCAGATTTGCAGTTACCCTGTAGAAGAGAAATGAGTTGGTATATTTTCACCAGGCAAAACCAATGTATTTTTGAATGCAAGAGTTTTCAGTAACTAGTCAAGATCACTACCCTTCTTGTCTCCCCAGTTTGAATCCTCCTGCTCTCAATATGTTCTTTTTGCTCCCTCTTCCTATCTCTCTCTGTGTGTGTCTATGTGCATACATAGGTATATATGTGTTTTTGTGTCTAAAATCACTCCCCTATTTTTGTTATCCTAGCCTTATATGAAGTCTCCAGGCTATGGGAACTTCCCAGGTCAATTGAATGTCATTTAATATTACTTTTGACTACCTTTGTCTCTATGCCTGTACCATTTTTAACCACGACTTCTTCTTGTTCCCAATTGAAGATCACCTTTGTCAGTCCTTCTCAAAGCACCTGCCATCCTTCCCCATGTGCTCTTTGACTGTTCTGTTAATTTGTTAAATATGAAATGACTAAATGAGATCTGGCCAGAAGTGAAGCTATTGATGATTCTCCATCTTACTAATTATTTCATGAACAAATGAATGTGCCTCCACAACGACTCCTGTTCTTATCTTCCTCCAGGATGACTGGATCTCTGGCCAGGATCTAACACTGAAGGCCCTGAGAAGCATCAGAAGTTCTCCCATACACTTTCAAAGTCCTGGGGTAAGTCAGGCCTGTGTGATTGCCTCTAACTCCTTCAGGCCTCACCAGGCTTGCTTTCAAAGCTAAAGGTTCATCTACCCAATCTGATCAGCTCCTCCAGGAAAAACATGTTTTCATCCTTACAGAAAGGAGAAACCTCATGGGTTTAAAAGCTGTAGTTAAACTTTTCCCAGTTTCCTTGAAAAGTGGAGAACCAAGATTGTGTTTCTTTTTAAACACTGTTAAAGAAAAATAATAGCTATCATTATAATATTGATTACTGTGTGCCAAGTACTAAGCAGGGTAACCCATGCATTTTTCCCTATTATACCATTGAAACTCAATCCAGGTGTTATAATCTGTATTTAGATAGGTATTGACTTCTAAACTGAAGGCAAAATACTGCCAAATGGGATTAGTAAGCAAGATTCTGAGTTGCTAACCTATGTAAGTTTAATGTCAATATTCACTGGTGCTGCTCTACTTCACTAACATCTAACTTTTTTGCATCCCTGTCTATATAAGGGTAGATCTTAGCTAATGTCCAAGGTCCTTGACACAGATGGGAGGGGAACTCACTGGTCCCCACTGCCTTGTGGGATCTACTATTCTGGATGGATGGATGATGGATGGATGGATGGATGGATGGATGGATGGATGGATGGTGTAACGGGGTCATTGTTGCCAATTAGTTACCCACTTGTGAGTTCACCAGGCCTCAGTGGGTATTTTCATATCCATAGCCATGTACATGGATCTAGTAAGACTCAACAGGTCACAATCAAAACAAAAATACAGGAATATGGGAACGGAAATTGAATGGTGGAGGGGGGTTGACAAGGGTTAAAAAAAGATAAAAGGGTTGGATTAAACAGAATGTATTGCACACATGCATGAAATTATCAAGTAATAAATTTTGTTAATGAGGAAGGGCATCATAATCTAGTGGTTGATGGGAAATCTGAGAAGCAGAACCATTCTGAAAAGCTGCTGAGGATTTAACAGGGAGGAACAGTCAGGAGAGCCACCACTGGTACCGGACTAACGATTTACCTAAAGGAGAACAGACAAAAGGCACTACCACTGTTACTGAATGTTTGGGTCACAGAGGCTAGGTGGTGGATGGCCAAGGCTGGGTGTCATCCAACTGTGAGAGAAGGAGCTCTCTGAAAACAATGCAAAATTGCAGACGGACACTGGTCCTGAACGTGAATGCAAAGAGAGTAGATGACAGGTTTTTCAAAAGCCAACTTCTACCAGATGTTTTACAAATCAGAGGGATTCTCTAATAGCCCGTCAATCCTAAGTGCACTCCACAGAGCACCTTTAAAGCTCACCTTTTTCTCACAGTTCTGGCTGCACATTTCTGATCTGTCTTGTAATTTTCATGACAATGATTTTATAATACTGACTACAGAAAACACACAAAACTAAGGCTTTCTACACAATTAAAATTTGTGTTTTACAAATAGCATAAAAGTTTTTATTTTTGCTTTCACAACTCATAGTTGAAATGTCAACTAAGATGCTGGGACTATTATAAAATTCAGGAAAACCTCTAGTTGGTCTGTTTCTTTCACTCGCAGGCACACTCAGTATTTTGTTTATTGTTACAGTTCCACACACTTACAAGCAAAAAAGATGTATGAATTGTAGTTTGCACAGTTTCAATGAACATGAAAGCAAATACGTGGTGTGATTATGGTTATATCTGATCCACTGCTTGGCTCATTAAAGATCCCACTTAATATGATAATCTGATCTGACATATTTTAATGAAGTTGCTTCTAACTCCACACAATAAAATCTCCACTACCTACACTGTTTCTCCAGTGAGAGTTTAGCACATGATCCTATAATGGACATGTCTATCATGCACATATCATGATCACAAAAGGAATACTAACAATTTTCCTGAAGGCACGACTACATATCAAAATATATTAAATAGTTTAAAAGTACATGAAAATGATAATGAACAGCATACACATACATAATAAGCCTAATTTAATTTTACTCCCACCAGAGATCCCACAAAACTAGACTGGGCCCAGTCTCTATGGCAACCCCAAATGGAAGAAATTATAGAAAGAGAAGTTAGGATGGAGTAGACTTGTTTTAGCTGATTTAGGTCAAATATCTAGTTTTTTTTCTATTTTTAAAAATAAATGGAAAACTGTGACTCTTCACACGAGAGCTGCAAATTAACCTTCATAAATCTCACAGTAAGGTCATATTTTCATCATATGGTCTTCTGTAGAGCGGAGGGGTTTGCAGCTTTGTGCAAAGGGGACAGAAAGAATTTCTTAGCTTTGTCTCATAAAAAACTTGCTACAAAGATATACAATTTGTAAACATACGGATAATGTTAGAATAAAGTAAGGAACAACGCTGGTCTAGAAAAGTGGCCATTGTCAATACTGTTCTAAGGTCTATGATGTCATGAGTTCCAGGAATCTAGGATTTTGCACTAGGTCCTGTTTCCTTCCTGTTGACTAAGCCCCCAAAATATGGACATGGAAGTGTTACTTACACCTTTACACATATCTTGCCACACTGGTAACTGTCGTGGTTCATAAGTATTACTGCTGAATTGATTCCCACTATTAGCACCTGGTACAGTATTTTCAAGAACCATGAAAGCTAAATCACAGGAAAAGGCTTTCGGTTTAGGAGATTAGGGCTCAGTGAACATCACAAAAGAAGTCCAGAAAGATTGAAAGAGCCCAAATATGCTGAAGTCTGCTATGGAATAATCTCTTCTAGTAATGGTTCCATAAACCAAGACCAGAACAACAATAATATCAATGGACATGCTAACATGGAAGGTTGAATATTTAATGGGATTTCCACCTATATACAAAGAAATAAAAGTAGTTATTGGCTGTTGGGGGGAGAATTAGTCTCACACAAGAATGAGTTAATTAAAAAAAAAACTTAAAAATATAGTCATCAAATAAATGCCTAACATTATAAAGTGAAATAGTAAATGAAAAAATACACGAGGAAAATAAACTGGCCTGTTTGCAATGAGGAACAGAGAACCAAGTGCTTATACAGGGCCTTTGTTTACCCTAAAGTGACCTCACGGATTTTAGCAAGATCTTAGAGGCTTTGTGAAACTCTTTGTTCTATTCCGTAAACCAAGGCATTCTGTGAATTTTGTATTATTAATGTGAATTTCTACATCTCTGCCTTCATCCTGTCAGACAATCTTAAAGCAGAGGCATGTAAATGATCTCACCAGAGCTCTTTTAAATGGGACATTGAAACTGCAGGGCAAATACATGTCATACATGCCATACATGCAGGACAGGTGAGCAAATGTCACAAGCCACAGGGCAAAAGGGACATAGCTTCCTGGTGCAACAATTTTTTCTTGATGTTCTATATAAACCAAATGATTTCATATTGAAATAAATTCAACAACAAATGCAATGCAACACAGAGTTTTTAAACATAACATATACAGGACCAGGCTCTTGGCTTAATGGGAAAAGGCAGTTGCTGCCAGTCCTAATGACCTGAATTCTAGCCCATAGACCCACATGGTGGGAGGAGAAAATTCTTACCACAATCTATGCTCTGACCTTCACACTCATGCACGTGATACAGGCACAGCCACCCACCCACACACACATACACACAAACATAAAAACTCCAAAAGTATAAATGTTAAAAGTCCTCATGCTTCAAAAACAGTTCATCTGTAAACGTAAGACAGTTAAGACTAGGTCACACAAAGGGGTAGGTATTTCACGCATCTCTGCAGCAGCAAGAAGTAAGCCCTGTATTAAGTAAATTAGTTCCCCTCTAGACAATACCTGTGTACAGGGCTCCTAGCTCTGCTGCAGGAGTGAGTGCAGCCACTGGGAATTGTACCTGTCCTTCCATTCTTATCTGCAAAAATGAAAATCAATCGAAGAGAGTTTTATTAAACAACTTCGGTGCTCTTGGCCTTTTAAAGGGCATTGTTGGATAAAGATGGATGACTGAGTCTATTGGCTGCATTCATTCAGAGCATGCATGCTTGGACTGACAGCAGACAAATCAATGGCTAATCCCAAGCAGCTATTAGATGAAGAAAGCCAATGGGACTGTTTTGAAAGACTAAAACGCAGCTTGAATTTTCTGTGGAATAAAATGAGTGTAGAAATTCAGAGAAGTGCTTTCATTATTGGCAATGAACACGTACATAGCACAATCTGAAGAGAAACATCTTTTCTGGTAGTTCTGTTTTTAAAATATCAGCTTGTTCAAGAGCTAGAAAATAATTATGAAATGCTAGTCAGAAAAGAACATACACAAAATAATAATAATTAAATAAAGACCTCTTTTCATTTATGACTTTTATCCTTAGAATTTAGTTTTGGATTTAGAATTTGCCTTTGCTTATGGTTCACATATTTGGTTTCTTGCTGTCCACTTTATCTTCAGAGCTTGTAGTATATTAATCATTGTTGCTTCAACATTTATTATTTTAAATACCTGTGGAGTCCTCAACAAAAAATAACAGTCTTTGTTTTCAGGTGGTGATCGTTCATCAGTAGGCTGCTAACTGGGTAGAGCTACTTGTGTCCCAAGTGCACTGTATCCATTATTTAAAATTTTTGTTATTATAAATGTATTTAAAGAAAGCATGTCCATAATTGAAAAGAGAGAAAATGACAAACTGGTAAACTGCATGTGTAGAAGAGGCTAAAGTTTTTAGCCTTAAATGAATTACGCTACAGGGGATGATAACATATTCTAATCCTCTTTTGCAATGTATTTGTTTACTATTTTATTATTAAGCACTTCCCTCAATTTCTGCTTTAAAGGGTATTTGACAAAGATCAGACCATATTCTCATGTGAAGTATTTGAAAGGATTTTTTTAGCTATTTTGTAAAAACAAACAATTTAGTTATTCAAAGTCATTATTAACATTGTGACTGATTTTGTCATTTGGTTTATTCTTGTGGATAATTCAGTGACTCAATTTGTTCCCCTTCCTTTTAGACATAATTGACATTCAAGTATTCCACATCACTTCCAACCAAAGCAAAAAAGCTGAAGTTAGATTTCTTATTTCCTAGTACATTTCTCCAGTAAAAATATATAGTACAAAAACATAACAAAATATTGCCACAACATTTTTTTCCATGATAGTTTTCTTTTCAGATATGAGAAATTTGGGGTATGTTCCATTACAGAATCTGTACCAAGTAAGTGAGGACAATCCTTAACCTGTTGTTAAGGTATGTGTAACTGCACTGTTAATTGTGGGACTCATTCTAAGATATCTAAAGTCCTGGCTGAGAGCAGTGTATTGTTTGAACAAGCAAAGAATTGGCAAGACCCGTTAAGGAAGCAGGCAGCACAGGACAAATTCAAGAATACAGGCTAGTCTATAGCAAGTATTTGGGTGTGAGGCAGTCTGGCGAGAACTGCATGACTTTGATGAGTCTAAGCCTCAGAGTTCTCAGTGCTAATTCAGATTTAAAGACATATACACATTTTCTACATATCTATTTATTCCACAGCTCCCAAGATGCAGCCAGTAAGAGGATCAACAGATAAAGGTGTCGATGAAGGCTGACAAGCTGAATTTGAGCCCTAGAACACATGTGGTAGAAGGAGAGAGAGGACAAAGGTTTAATTTTACTTAAGGCCCACTCCACAATCTAGAACACAGACCTAGCACTGCCTGAATGACCTAGGGTAAAACCAAATACTGCTTTTTTTGATGTTACTATAAAATGACTAATAATGGCATTCTGCTAAACTCATAGATCAGCGCCTTGCTCAGCCATCATCAGTGACATTTCCTCCTACAGCAGATGGGAACAAATACAGAGACCTACAGCCAGACATTATGCAAAGAATGAGAGGTCTTGGAACACTCAGCAATCAAATTCCTTTATTCAGAGCTCAGGCAGCCCTGTAGAAGAGTAGGGAGAAAGAGTGTAAAAGTCAGAGGGGGACAAGGATACCAATAAAACAAGGTTCTCTAACAAGGATCAATGAACATATAAACTCAGAAATTGAAGCAACATGCATAGAGCCTGCAACAGGCCTTCACCAGATGGAGTCTGAGAGCCGAAAGGAAAAATGGACACATACCCATTCCTAACTCTGATGCTGTCTTCAACAGATAACCCCGTGCAGATGAAAGTTTAGTTTTCTCCAGAGGAGAAGCACTGAGGAACACACTGCTCTAGAGTAAGCTGCTTCTGCAGGCAATGCTCTCCAAGGGGCTTCGACCCCTTGGGCTCCCACTATTTGTCCTATCCCTTTTTGCAGGACTCATGGGGGCTCACAGAGACTGAATTGGCCATCAGAGAGCCTGTAAGGGTCTGAACTATGCTCTCTCAAACATGCTATGGGTTTTTGGTTTGGTGTTTTGTGGGTACTCCTGACAGTGTCCTGTCAGATACTAAGACCAGTACACAAGTGGAAGCTCATGCTGGCAGTCATACATGGCAAGGGGAACACTCCTCCATTGCTGGTGGGCATGAAAACTTGTATAGCCACTGCAGAAATCAATATGGCAGTTACTCAGAAAATTGGGAATCAATGTACATCAAGACCTAGCTATATCACCCTTGGACATGCACTCAAAAGATGCTCCATCCTACCACAGTGACATTTTGCTCAACTATGTTCATAGTGGTTTTATTCATAATAGACAGAAACTGAAAATAAACTAGATGTTTCTTAAGAATGGATAAAGAAAATGTGGTACATTTACACAATGGAGTATTACTCAGCTGTTAGAAATGACATCATATAATTTGCAGGCAAAATGGATGAAACTAAAAGAAATCATCATGAGCGAGGCAACCCTGACCCAGAAAGCCAAAGAGGATAAATACTCACTTATAAGTGGATATTAGTTGTTACGGATAATCACACTACAATCCACAGACTCAGAGAGGCTAAGTAACAAGGAGGGCTCTAGGAGGAACACATGGATCTCCTTGGAAAGGGGAAATATAAAAGGTTATGCAAGTGGATTTTGGAGTGTAGGTATAGGGACAGAGGGATCAGGTGGGATAGAGAAGGACAAAGTGGAATTGGGGGATGCATTTGGGGAGCAACGTGGAAGCCAAATGCACTGGAAACTCTACAGGTACCCTAGCGAGGACTCCTAGTAACAGAGGATGCAGAGCCTGAACCTGCTGTCTTCCATAGTCAAGGCATCTAGCAGTGGGACTGAGATACCAATCCAGTCACAAACCTTCTACCTGTTCTGCCTGCAAGATGTGCTGGGGCAATGATGACTCAGAACTGGTGGAAGTGGCTAACCCATGGCTGGTCAAATCTGAGGCCCAAGCCACTGATAACGAGGCCATGCCTGGCACTGCCCAGATGCGAGGATCCAAATGATGGATGGCCCAGAGACCTAGGGTAGAACCAAACACTACTGTCCAAAAGAAAGGAAAATGTCAACGAAACAATTCCTAAGCGATTCCTAATGATATTCTGCTCTACTCATAGATCAGTACCTAGTCCAATTGTCATTAGAGAGGCTTCCTACAGCAACTGATGGGAACAGATGCAACAACCCACAGCCAAACAGTAGGGAGCTCTCTGTTGCTACCCCTTCTCCACCTAGATAAACAAGTAGACCATATGCATGCAGGGACATCAATCAAAATAAGGCACAACAAGATACAATAAGACCAGGCCACAAAACCTCATAGAAAGGTTTGGCGAAGGAACTCAAAAGGAAGAAAAGGGTCCAGAAAGCTGGCAAAAGAGTCAGAGATGCCCAAACTCCCACTGTTAGAAGTCCCACAAAAACCCTAAGCTAAGCAATCACAGCAGGCATGCTGAGGACCTAGCACAGACCCATGCAGGCTCGGTGATTGCTGCTTCAGTCTTTGTGAGCCCCTATGAGCCCAGGTTAGTTGATCCTGCGGACTGTATTCTCATGGTGTCCTTTACTCCTTTGGCTCTTATAATCCTTCCTCTGCCTCTTCCACAGGAGATTAAAGTATACAATTTCTAATGTTGTGGGCAAACTGTGTGGACAGATTTCATAAACATACACACACATATATGATATTTTAAGCCATCCTCTTAAAGATTTGTGATAGTAGCATATTTTAAATAGTTATTTGTGATAATCTACAGCATATTATTAGAACATAAGACATATCATTCTATGATTAACAGTGGATGATATACTACTATCCTGTTAAGTTTCATTCTGGGCTTGAGATTTAACTACACTGGACCAAGAGATTGAAAAGACACACTAATTCCAATCAGTGTTGGGCATCCATTGGAGAAATACATATTTTTGTGATTTGGGTAACTTTTTATATGCCCTTTGGTTGCTCCATTGTTGTTTTCTACAGCAAATAACATCAGAGGATTACAGTGGCAAATCTGATCACAATACATACTTCATATTCTTCCTGTCTCGAAAACCTAGGCATAAAGTTCTTGGTAGCTCTTCAGATCCAAACCCTCTACATAATCATTAAACATTTATTAGAAATGTCTCTAGCTCCAATGGCATAATGTGCTCAGGATGTGAAGTAACTCCACACGTTACACCCAGACTATCCAATGAAGAGACACATGAAACCTTGAAACTGAATTAGAGATTGAGATTTTGAATGCTTTTTATAATTAAACTTTCAAAAAATTTAAGACATCTAAAACTGTTTATGTTATTTGGTCAGACTAGCATCTCTTTCAGAGAAGTAAAAAATTATACAGTAAATATGCAAACTCAGAAAATGTCAATTAATTCAAATATTATTAGTCTCTAGATTAAAACCAGTCCCGATATTTTGTATTATGTGCCCTCTTACATACAATGTTGCCCCCCAAAGTGATGAGAGTCACTCATTATAAAAACATCTGGATGCCTTCTTCCTTTTGTAAATACTTAGCCTCCGTGCAAGGGTGGATACTCACTGGAGTCACATAAAGTGTTGGCAGTGACTCAGACACATTGGCTCGCACGCTGCCGCCACTGCCCTCAGCTCAAAACACTGGACTCAACTACTGTCTTCAATCACCTGTTATGTTCTCAGGAAGCAACACGCTCTCCCTACTAAAAATAATTGCTTTAGTATTCTTTTGGCATTTTTATTTGTTTATTATTTATTGTGTATAGTGTGCTGTGATAAGCACATGCAAGCCAGAGAAGAACTTGGGCCATTGCGGTCTCTTTTTCCACTCCAGAAGGCCGCGGTTCTTTAGGCTCAGCAACAAAGTGTCTGAGCTACTGAGCCATCTCACCATCATATCAGTATTTCAAAAGCCAAAAAGAATTACATACTCTGAGTTTTTCCCCTGAGAAAATGGAGTCTGAGTATATACACCCCTACTAGACCTCTCCTGACTGTGTGCTGCAACAAGGTGGCCAACCCTCACCTCTACCTGCTTCAGTTTGGCTTTCTGTGACTTAGTTATGTAAAACCTATTTAATGTTGACCATGACAGTAAAAATTACTGAGTCCTATTAGATAAGTGCTCAAAAAAGAGAAATCAAGGTAATTTGAATAAGTGGGTAATATCTATGAGAAAAGTTCACAGAAATCTGGGGCTTAATAAATTGTGCATTTAAATATGATTTAAAAAATTATTTCAAATCATGTAAGGTGAAGATTTCAATGTTTGAATGGATTACAGCAACACAGATACTTAACATATATGGCAACTGTTCTTGTTTAAATATAGATACAACATTGGAATATTGATTATAAAGAGTCTGTCTAAAAGAAATCCTGCTTTTGAACTTCCATTTAAACAGAGCTAATTCCACACTCAGCAAAACATTCTACTAAGAAAATAAAGCTTTGAATAAGAAAGGCATGGGCATATGGATCATGTTATTTCCTTTGAATATTTCACCATGCTTATGTTACTATGATTATTAAATATAGGAAAAAGTCCACTGATGTGTGAGTATGTGTGTGATGCTGGAAACTGAACTGGGGGACTACGTTATACAGCTTTTCTCTGCTGTTATACAAAACACAACTGCTTTATCACTGAACTATAGGCCAAGTATTCTCCTAACTTCTTTAGTAATATTTTATCAACTCCATGATGCACAAATATCAATATTAGTCATATGTTTCTCAATGCAAGATGTCTCTAGAATTTAAATTGTGGTTTTTTTTCATATTTTTCCTTGAAAAATTTACTTTTTATTTTACATACCAACCCCAGTTCTTCTTCCCTCCCCTTCTCACCCCCATCCACTTTTCAGTGGAAGTAAGGCCTTTAGAGAGTCAACAAGATCTGGCAATACCAACTTGAGGCAAGACCAAGCTCCCCCATCTGCCATCAAGGCTCAGCAAGGTATTCCATCATAGGGAATGGACTCCAAAAACCAGTTTGTGCTCCTGGGATAGGTTCTGCCCCGAGCCACTTCCAGCTCCCCCTCCTCCCCCAACAGATCAAGTCACATAACTGTCACCCACATTTAGAGGGTCTAAACATGAAGTTTCCCTAATTGTCAGTCCAAAGTCCATGAGCTCCCATTAGCTCGGGTCAGCTGTCTGTGTGGTTTTCCCCATTGTGCTCTTGACACCCCTGTTCATATGGCCCCTCCTCCCTCTCTTCAACTGAATTCCAAAAGCTTAGCCTCTGCTTCCATCATTTGCTGGATGCAGGTTCTATGCTGACAACTGGGGTAGTCACTAATCCAATTATAGGGGAAGGCCCTTCACACATGCTCTCCACTATTGCTAGCAGTCTTAGCTGTTGGATGAAGTTCTAACTGGAACCACTGTAAATGCACTGAATACTATGGTCTGGTCTCGAACTCACAGCTACCCTCCTTTGCCTCACGTGTTCTGGGAATGCAGGCGTGAGCCATTAGCTTCAGCCTTTCTATTATTGCATTTTAGGTTATGCTTAAAGGTAGGCTGACACTTGCATCTTTTCCCTCCTTGCTTTGTCATATGCTTTTACGCAGGCCACTCGGAAAACTGAACTGCTGTATACGACACTGTATGTGCTTAATTGCCTATGTGTGGTTTCGCTTAATGGTATTTTTTGTTTGTTTGTTTGTTTTGTTTTTTTGTTTTTTGAGACAGGGTTTCTCTGTGGTTTTGGAGCCTATCCTGGAACTAGCTCTTGTAGATCAGGCTGGCCTCGAACTCACAGAGATCCGCCTGCCTCTGCCTCCCAAGTGCTGGGATTAAAGGCATGCACCACCACCGCCCGGCTCGCTTAATGGTATTTTTACACTCTAATTTTTACATAACGAAGAAAGAATTTATTTCCCACTTTACTATTTCCTAAATGTTGACTCTTCAAAAATTAAATTGCTCATGAAAAATAACATTGGTATATAAGAATTTTGAAATGTGGGTATATTTTTTTAGTACTTAAGATACTCAAAATATCAAAATAACAATTTGCCTCTGACAAAGAGACAAAATTATCAAACTCTTCAGATTTTTCATGCATATCATATTGCATTTATTTAGATTTGTGACATTATAAGCATTGAAAAAACAGTTATATGTAGTGGATAAAATACTGTAAACCAAGTAGTAGCTTCATTTGAGCATGTTACTAGAAATATCTGTGGCCAACGCCACAGAACAAGCAGATGTGTGCATTCGCATACACAACAAATGAGAGTATAGGTGATGAGTGAATGTGTTGCTTTCTTTTAAGGCTGCATAGGTTTGTAACTATGTTAAAGAGAATGTATCCTTTTGTGAATGTTTCAAATCCTAGTAAACACAGTTACAACGAAAAAGAAATGAAAACAATGCCCGCTATAAAGGTAACATGCAAAACAGTATGAGAAACAAATTAAATATTTATTATTCAAGCTTGCTCTGTTCATTTCTGCTTCTAGCATTTGAGCAATTTGCATATACTTGCAAACTACACAGTCTTAGGAGAAAGACTTGCTGAAGCTATTAGCATGGCTACATGTCAAACAAGCAAATTCCAAAAGAAAAATATGTACAGGGAAAATAGCACAAATAGAAAAAGAATATTTTAACGCAAATTAAATTTTGCATTGAGTAAATGCTGTATCAGATAAAATTGGATGTCTAATATCCATATGCTTCAGTTGGACACTGTTCAGTGCACTGTGAATTGACAAACTGAAACCCACCAGCAAATGCAGCCCTGGCCAAGGAAGTCAGCAGCATTTTGTTTTGTTTGTTTTGGTTTTTCCTTCTTTCTCTTATATAGAAGCAGAAGTTGAATATATCAAGCATTAAGTGTGTTGGTATTCATGCTGGAAAAAATGTAAAGTAGAAAATTGCTGAAGTAAGAGATACATTCTTGTCCAATTAAACTACGAATTCATAAAATGCTAGCACACGAACTAAGAAAATTTCAAATTCTTGCAAGGATGAGCACTAAAATATATGTGCTTAATAAGTGATTGCATTTACATTCAGGGTTTGGAATGCTTGTGTTCAAGTTCTGTCACATTGTTTTGGGATTATGTTAAGTCTCTTGATCATTCTATGTGTTTAGTAATCTATCACTGAGAACTTACTCTGGCTTATTTACCAGATGACCATAAAGACTCAGTAATCTGCTTCGATCATAGAATGCCTACCAAAATACATGCAGAAACCAAAACACAGAATCAAAGAAATATATGAATTACAATTGTCAAACCAGTGGAAAAATCTTTGCATACACAAGATTAAATAAAATTTCATAAAAATTAGTTCAACACAGAATGATGTTCAAAGTCAATTAAATACAGTGGAAGCAGACTCTCCTGTAATCTGTTACTCAAATTTCACATGAGTTATTATTATCTGCACAACTGAGAATTCTCAGGTTTGCTCTCTGTGAAATAGGGTAGCGTTATTTCCACATCACACATTTTCCACATCTCTAAAAACTCACTGCCCCATCGTCTTTTAGTGCTGCTAGGAGACAGTATCTCTAGACTTAGAACTCTGAGCAGGGCACTTCTAGCACTTATAAATTAAAAAAGAACTAGTCAATTGAATAGTTCACTATCCTCAACTAGAAAGTGGTATCCGTTTTTCAGTATAGATTATATTTTTTAACAAAATTCATAAGAAACATTAATGAGCCAAATTTAAAATAAGCACATGGGAATGTTAAAAAGTAGACTCAAGGTGATAAATAGCAATCCCTGAAATATTAAACTAAAAAAACTTTCACAGGTATCACAACTTAATAAAATAAAAACGAAGAATACATGAAGTTTATGTTTTCATTCCACTCAGTGACAGCAGTAATGAGCTTCAATGAGCGAGCCTTACTGAGACCTTTGTCTTTAAAGCAAGCGAAAAAAGACTGATGATCAGCACAACCTTAAAACAAGAGCCCTCTCATTTGTTTGCTGTCTCTTCTCTGTTATTCAGGCAGGAAAGAGAAACAGGAAAGATCAAAATCTGTGCTATTAAGAGAATTTAGATTGCAGGTCAAATCACATGATCAAAAAACATCTTAAGATTTAAATTATATAAATATTTGAGAGATTCACATTTTATAAAAGTATTTCAGGAAAATAATTATATTTAAAAATCCTCTGTGACACTTTATTATCATAAATATTTTAGCATTAAATTTTTAAAATATTATAATGATGAAACAAATTTTCATCTTGATCCCTTTTAAATAATTTTTTAAAATTTTATGTGTGTGTGTCTGTGTGAGTGTGAATGTGTGTGTATTTGTGTGTATGTTCCTGAGTATATGTATATGTGCATTCAGGTGCCTGTAAAGGACAGAAGATGATATGTGATTCCCCCAGAAACTGCATCAGGGTGGTATTAGTATCTAAATAAGGGTACTAGGAACTGAGCCTAGGACCTTTGCAAGAGCATCAATAATTCTATCTCTCCAGTCTCTTTGACCCTTCTTGAGCCTATTTTATGTGTCCACTAAAGACAATGAGTTTTATGTGTCCCCTAAAGACAATGACAATCCAAATGTGATCACATTCACTCACTCACATCCTCGTGTTCCTCTCTTTTCCCTGTCATCTTCCCATTCCTTCCTATTCCTCTAAACAGTTCTCTAATACTTCTGTTACACGCCCACACATACATAAACACAGAGAGACACACATATGTATGTACAGAGTTCACACAAGAGAAAAACCAATATGAAGTATTTGTAATTCTGAACTCATATATAGTAATTAAAGACAATTTTAGAGATTGATAGAAGTAATGAATGGTAATCATTTTAACCTTTTTTTTTTCTGTATCTCTTACTGTTTAATTAATTTTACCTTGTCCTATCCTCAAGTCTTATGAACAAAGCTACTTATTCAATGTTCGTCTCCACACCCTACTGAAAACCATGAGATGAGAAGACATGTAGCTTGTGTTTACTCTTCATCTTCAACACTTGGCAAAGGTTTACGCCATGAGGAGGAGCAACAATTAGTCATTAAATGAGACAGAAATAATGGTGCATATCATGGTTGCTTACACCAAAGCTGGTACATGAAAAACTGAGAACCCACTCTGCATACAATAAAGCTGAATACAGGAGAATGTTCTAACATAATATAATGTGTTTAACGTGGATGACTTCAAAGTGTAAAACTGAAAATTTACAAGAAGAAATTTGAGAGAAGCCTGATGTCATCTTTGGAATGTCAACTGAAATATTTTTAGCCACAGTAGATAAATTTTTTCACTGGTGCCAAACATAGGAATTTGCATGTCTATTTTATAACACCAATCACAACCCATTAGCAAAATTAGAGATGTCAAAGCAGAAGTGCAACACTTTTAGTGACCTCTTAAACTGTTGTTAAAACTCATTAAAGTGAACTTTGAATGTTATGGTTAGCTAAATACTAATATGTAACATTTTATAATGCTATATTTGTGTCAGTTGCTTTTCATTGTCATAAAAACATCATGACAAAGGCAAATATAAAAGAAAGCATTTAATTTGGGAGCAGACGGTTAGAGTTCATGAGCATCATGGCAGGAGCATAGCAGCACCAGGCACGGTGCTGAGGGTAGTTGAGAGCTAACATCTCGCCCACAGTTAAAGGCAGAGAGAGTTAACTAGGAATGGCATGAATCTTAAACCTCAGTCACTCCTAGTAACACACCTCCTTCATGAAGGCCACACCTCCTAATCCTTCCTAAACAGTTCCATCAACTGATTGGTATATGTATGGGGGAGACAAGGGGAACTATTCAAATTTGTAAGTCCATAAAGGCCATTCTAATCAAAACCACTGCGGCATACCAATGTAAGAATTATGGCAAATTTTTCTTCTGCAAGTTCATTGTTAACTTTTCCATAATATAAGTATTAACAATATTAATGTGGCTTCTAGTGATCAAAATTTTAGTTTTCTAAATATGAATGGCAAACGGAGAGGAAAAAAAAACAGCTTTAAACACAAGTAATTTAAACTTAGTACACAGACACCCAGACATTGAAAATAGTTTATTTCTTACCAAGTCACTATACTTTTGTGCAAATAAAATAATGAAAAGGTCAGGAGATGGACTTGTAGGTAAAAGTGATTGCTGTGTGTGAGTCCCAAGTACCCACACACATGAGGAACCATCTCGAACCCAGGAGCTATCTTCAATTGGCATTCACTTACAAAGAAAAGATTAATTTTTTTCCAGTGGAGTCTCACTGTGTGTATTAACCATGTATAAGGGTAGACCCCAAGCTCAACAGCAGATGGCCAACACAAATCCAACTCAATGATATTTTTATGTATTTCGTGTCTCATATTGCTTTGTTTGGGCAGTTTTTGTCTTCCTGGTCTTCTGGAATACAATGATTTTCAATTTTTATATGTGTGTTTATTATGCTTGCTCTTTGTTATTATTTTTTCTTTGTTTTGTTGGATTTGATTGTGTATTTGTTTTCCAAATAGTGATCAAAAGAAAAGTATGGAACTAGATTGGTGTGGAGATGGTAGGGAGGATTTTGGAAGACTTGAGGAGGGAAAACCATGATAGAATCTATTGTATAAAAATTATTTTCAATAAAGATATAAGGTAGAGAGTGATTAAGCAAGAAACCTTCTACAATAGTCTGACTACTGATTTCACACATATACCCATGTATAAACACATCTCATACATATACACACAAGTAAACACACACTGAAAAATAAAATACTTTAAAGTAAAATTTTAATTTTTGTAGTATGCTCCTATAGGAATGGGTAATATCTAATATATTTTAGCCTCTACCAAGACTATGGTAAACTGAGGTAACCTTAGCAAGTACATGATTCCAGAAAAACAGCCATTCTTAGTCTCCAGAAAATGATTATCTAGGTCTGGAAAATTTACTCATCATTTTATTTTTTAATCCTTTTAATTACTCTCTGTCTCCCAACCCCACCCTTCATTAATAGAATTAAATACAGATGTGTTGCAAGGAGGGTTTGTTTGTCCCAGTCATCCAGAACCGAAATAATCGCACAAAAACTGTATTATTTAAATTATTGCTTGGCTCATTAGCTCTAGCTTCTTATTGGCTGACTCATATATCTTAATTTGTGCATGTCCCTTAATCTGTGCATCACCATGAGGTCGTGGCCTACAAGCAAAGTTTCAGCATGTCTGTCTCTGGCAGCAGCTCCATGGCTTCTCCCCCTGACTCCACCTCCTTTATCCCAGCATTTAGCTTAGTTTTATCTGTCTACCTCTATTCACTGCATAGGCCCAAGGCAGTTTCTTTGTTAACCAATGGTGTTCACAGCATATACAGGGGAATTTCACATCACAGATGCTAAAGAGTGAGATTGAAATCAAATGCTGGATTGGATTCCTAGAGGTAACACTTCTAATATCAATACCTCTAAAGGAACAAACTAATGAAGCAAAAAGTTAGTTATTTTAAGTGATTGAGAACTCTCATTGGACAGAAGGAAGTCACTTCCTGAGAATAACCTATTCAACATATTTAAACGTCTTGTAAAATCACCTTTTTGTTTTGTTTTTTATACTGCCCTTAGAAGGGTAGAAAATGAATCAACTATTGCAAACTAGAGGTTTTGTTTCTTAAGAGCTTGGACTTTACCCATTTCTTAGGTTGCTCAGCAACTCTAGTTGCGATAATGTAATTTATGTTAGACATTAAACATTTCTCAGCTTTATTCTTTCTTTTAAAAAGAAAGTATTAAACAAAATAATTTCTTTGCATATTAAAGGAATAGCATTTTGAATTCAAGTGTCTACTAGACCACACAAATCAAATTGATCTCCACTAACATAAAAATCTCTCCTTATATTGTTTGTACTCTTGTGTCTTAACTGGGAAGATCTTTTGAGAAGTAATATAAATCTTTTTTCTCAAAACACCTGAAGATTCTTAGATGGCATCGTTATTCACACATAGCAAGAATGAGTGAAATAACTAAGGCAAAAATGATTTAACATAATTTGTAATAATTCTTAGACTTCTGTTTTTTAATTATGTCAAAAATTGCTAAATTTATAGAAGACTATTTTGGGAAATAGACAAAGGCTTTTAAATAGACTCACTTAGGAATATCTTACACCTTAAAAGTACCCAGAACTACCAATTGTATGACAACATCTTTTATCTAAAGAGTTTTCCACACACTATTTATGGTGCCTACTGTGTAATATCACTTGCAAGATAATTATTTTTGGTTCAAAATAAACAATAGGATATGCCATAATTGGACATTATCAAGTGATCTGAAGTAATCCAATTCTAGGTTAAGCTTATACTATGATATCTTAGTCTTTAGAAAACCATGTCAATAAACAACAAACACCATTTCAATTACATATATACACACATATGATACATCATATGTACACATATGATGAAAGAATATTAACTGAATAACTCAAATAACCATATAGCATTTATAATATATGTTACAAATTATGTCAATCCAAATACACTGTTTTAGTTCATGAAGGCATTTCATAAAAGACAGAAAAACATTTTTCTAAAACCATATTTCACCACAATGAGTTATATGCTTACATATTCAAAGATATTATCCATCTGTAAACATCTTGAGGTACAATAGTACTACTGATAAAAACTCATGATATATTTATTAAGAAGAGAGTGACCATTTTTATCTCATACAAAGTAACTCAGAACTCTAGTTGAAAGCAAAATATTAATATTACTCATCAACTGCCACTCTGTTCACAATAGCTAGGAATTGAAAACATTTAAATGACCTTCAGCTGATGAACAGATAATGAATGTGATATATATATATATATATATGTATATATACATACACACACACATATATAAAGGAATTTTCAGCTATAATATAAGAAGACATTGTGAAAAGTGTGGATAAATAGCTATCATCCTCATGAAAGAAGCAGAAATGGAGAGACTGTCACAGAAAGCTGTAACTAGTTAGAAGTGGAGACAAACAGAACCAGCCCAAACTGACATATGTACAATACAATTCCTACATCTACAGTTTGGGAAACATTGCAAAAGAGAAGTGGAAAGACTACAAGAAAGCTGAGGCATCTACTACAAGATTGTGTCTACTGATATGACTCAGGACAAATCACATGACTGCTAAACAAGACTGGGATAATTCCAATACCAGTTGACATCTTAACATGAATGGGATAATTCCACAGGGTGTATCCTAGATGAAGATCTATACATAATTAAAGATTTCTGAGAGAGAGAGAATTAGTATGCCCATGAATCATACCTGTTATCTAATATCAAATGGTCACCTCTAAAATCTTAAATATACAAACAAACAACACTTAATTCACTTAGCAGTTTGAGTTTATGGATATATCTCTTTCTGTAAATGTGTGTAAGAATACTAATTAAAAAGAGTCCGTGAATTTGAGAAAAAATGAAGCAAGACATGAGGGATTAAAGGAAGAGAAAGGAAGGATATAATATTTCAATTAAAAATATTTTATTTGATGGAGTCGTGGTCCCACCTACACCTGGAAGGCAACTACTGGTGCTGTGACCCGGCCTGAACCTGAAGGAGGAGAGTGTTTGGGCTCCCAGGTGGACAGCCAAGCTCTCTAGGCCCTAGCCTCCAGTGGCACCTGAGAACCAGCTCCCCAGAGACCTGGTGGAAGCCTTCCCAAACCCCCAGCCATCCCCTACTACATCAGAGACCACCAGAGTTGCAGACATGCCTGCACCTGGAGGACTTAAGTGTTTAGGTTCCTAGATGAAAGGGGCTCTGTTACCTAGACCCTAACCCCATAGAATATCCAGCCCCACCACCAACCAGTGAAGCCTCAGTGACATGGCAGCAGCTTCCCCACACCCCCAAAAATCCCCCACTGGAGCCTAGGCCCTGCCTGCATCAACAAGAGGTGAGTATTTGGGCTTCTGGCTGAATGACCTGCTTTCTAGGTCTTAGCCCCCTGGTGGCACATTCTGAGCTCCACCCCCACCCATTGAAACCCCAGAGACCTGGCAGCAGAATTAACAAACCCCCAACCATCTGTTGCCCATCAGCCTCCACCAGAGGTGTGGCTCCACCAGCACATTGAAAAGGTCAGGGTTTGGGTTCTGGCTTGACTGCCCTGCTCTCTAGGCCTCAGAGCCAGGTGGCACATTGCAAGCCCCACCTCAACTCATGAACCTGGAGGAGCAATCAGTAGAGCCAAGGCCCAACTATACTTGTAGAAAGAATGGCCACCTAAACCACAAACCTCATCTGCACCAAATGGAGGAAGAGAAAGCAGACGAAGCCCAGGCCCCACCTGCACTGATTGGAGGAGGAGATGGGTAAAAACACTATAAGAATACATTCAAAATCATGAAAGAGCAATATGGCAACACCAGACACTAATGGTTCTACAACAGTAAGACGTGAACATCCCAACGCAGATGTATCAGAAAATAAAGCTCTTAAAAATAACTTTATGAAGACTATAGAGACCCGTAAAAATGAAATAAAAAATTTCCTAATAAGTGGAGAAAAAGACAAACAAAAAATTAAAAGGAATCAACAAATCCCTTAAAGAAAGTCAAGAGAAAAAGCAAACAAACGGGTGAAGGAAACAGTTCAAGCCTTGAAAATTGAAATAGAGGCAATTAAGAAAACACAAACAGGGAATTTGGTAAGCAGAAAATCTGGGTAAATGATCAGAAACTACAGATGCAAGCATAACCAACAGAATACAAGAGTTGGAAGAGAGAATCTCAGGTGTTTAAGATACAATAGAGGAAACAAATTCATCAGTCAAAGAGAATGTTATATCCAACAAATTCCTAATACAAAATATCCAGGAAATTTGGAACACCATGAAAAGATCAAACCTAGGAAAAATAGGGATATAAGAAAGAGAAGTCCGGCTCAAACACAGAAAAAAATGTATTTAACCAAATAATAGAAGAAAACTTTCCAACCTAAAGAAGGACATATTTATGTAAATACAAAAGCTTAGATAACACAAAATAGACTGAACCAAGAATAAAAGTCTCCTTCCCACATAATAATTAAAACACTAAACCACCTACAGAATAAAGAAAGACTATTACAAGCTGCAAAGGAAAATTACAAAGTAACATAGAAAACCAGAAGGTTTCTAGCCATAAATAAAGGACATTGAGCATATAATTTGTGATCCTAGAGAAGCTAAATAAGAAAGTGAACCCAAAGAAAATCATATAGTCATCCTCCTGGAGAGGGGAAGTAGACAAGATTGCAGGGCAAAAACTGGGAACTTGCAGGTGAGGTGGCAAGGGGCAAAGGGGAAATGGGATGAGAAACATGAGAAGGGAAGGATGGGAGGAGCTCGGGGGATTAGGATGGTTGGGATATAGGAAGGGAGGATACGGGAGCAGCGAAGTATATATCCTAACTAAGAGAGCCATCTTAGGGTTGGCAAGAAACTTGACTCTAGAGGGGTTAGCAGGTGTCCAGGGAGATGACCCCAGCTGGTACCTTGGGCAACTAAGGAGAGGGAACCTGAAATGACCCTATCCTATACTGATGAATATCTTGCATATCACCTTAGAACCTTCATCTGGCGATGGATCGAGGTAGAGACAGAGTCTCAGTTTGGAGCAACGGTCTGAGCTCTTAAGGTCCAAATGAGGAGCAGAAGGAGGGAGAACATGAGCAAGGAAACCAGGACCACGAGGGAGGCACCCACCCACTATGACAGTGGAACTGATTTATTGTGAGCCCACCAAGACCAGCTGGTCTGGGTCTGAATAAGCATGGGTTGAAACTGGACTCTCTGAGCATGGCGGACAATGAAGGCTGATGAGAAGCCAAGGACAGTGGCACTAGGTTTCGATCCTAATACATGAACTGGCTTTGTGGGTGCTTAGCCTGTTTAGACGCTCACCTTCCTGGACATAGATAGAAGACCTTCGTCTTCCCGCAGGGCAGAGAATTTGGACTGCTCTTCAGTATTGAGAGAAAGGGGGAATGGTGTGGGGGGAGGAGAAGAGGAGTGGGGATTGGGGGAGGGGGCAATATTTGGGAAGAGGGGAGGGAAATGGGAAACGGGGAGAAGGTGGAAATTTTAATTAAAAAAGAATAAAATAAAAAAAAAAAGAAAACCAGAAGGTCCTGGACAGATGTATGGCATACACTAAGAGACCACATATATCAGCCCAGACTACTATACCCAGCAAAGCTTTCAGTCATCACAGATGGAGAAAACAAGATATTCCATGACAAAAACAGATTTAAACAATGCCTAACAACAAATTCAACCCTATAGAAATTACTAGAAGAAAAAGTGCAACCCAAGGAAGTTAGATACACTCACATAAATACAGGTAATAAATAATCCCATACCAGCAAATCTCAAGAAACACACACACACACACAAAATACCACCACCAACAGCAAAAGAAAAATTTATCAGAAATAACAATCACTGGTCATTAATATCTCTTGATATCAATGGTCTCAGTTTGGCTATAAAAGACACAGGCTTAAAGAATTGATTTGGAAATAGGATTCATCCTCTTGTTGCATACAAAAAATACACCTCAACTTCAAAGAAAAATATTTCCTCAAAGTAAAGGAATGAGAAAAGATTTTTCCAATCAAATAGACTTAAGAAACATAGGATATAGTATCTTGATATCTAACAAAATAGACTTAAAGCAAAAATTAATCAAAAGAGAGGGAGAAGAACATTCTATGTTCATCACAGGAAAAATCCATCAAGATGAAGTCTCAAGTCTGAGCATCTATGCATCAAATACAAAGGCACCCACATTTGTAATAGAAACATTATTAAAGATTAAATCCCACATCAAACCCCAAACATATATAGTGAGAGATATCAACACCCCACTCCCACCACTGGACTGGACTGCCAGACAGAAACTTAAAACAGAAATAAATGAACTAACAGATGTTATAACTCAAATGGGCTTAACAGATATCTATAAAACATATTCCACTCAAACACAAAAGAATATACCTTCTTCTCACCACCACATGAAACCTTCTCTAAAATAGCCCACATACTCAGTAACAGAGCAAACCTCAACAGATAAAAAAAAAAATTGGAATAACCCCCATATCTCGTCGGATCACCATGGCCTAAGTTACAATTCAATAACACTAATTGCAGATAGACCACAAAATCATGGATATTGAACAATGTTCAACTGAATCACTCCCAGGTCAAGGAAGTAATAAAGAAAGAAACTAAAGACTTCCTTGAATTCAATGAAAATGAATGCATAAAATGCCCAAACTTATGAAACACTATGTAAGCAGTGCTAAGAGGAAAGTTCATAGCACTCAGTGCCTACATAAAGAAAGTTGATAAATCTCACACTAGCAACTTAACAGCACACTTGAAAGCTCTAGGACATAAAGAAACAAATTCACCCAGGAGGAGTAGACACCAAGACATAATCAGATTAAGGACTGAAATCAATAAAATAGAAACAAAGGAAACAATGCAAAGAATCAGTGAGACAAAGAGTTTGTTATTCAAGAAAACAAATAAGATAGACAAACCTTTATTCAAACTAACCAAAAGGTAGAAAGACAACATTCAAATGAATAGAATTAGAAACGAAAAGAATAACATAATAACAGACATGTATTTCACAACATTCATGTATTTCACAACAGACATGTATTTCACAACATTCAAATGAATAGAATTAGAAACGAAAAGAATAACATAACAACAGACATGTATTTCACTAAATTTGAAAATATAAAGGAAATGGAAATTTTTCTGGATAAGTACCATATACCAAATTAAATCAATACCAGATAAACAATTTAAATAGACCTATAACCCCTAAGTAAATAGAAGCAGTCATCAGAAGTCTTCAAACCAAAACCAGGATCAAATGGTTTCAGTGCAGAATTCCACCAGAATTTCAAAGAAGAGGTACTGCCAATGCTCCTCAAATTGTTCCATACAATAGAAACAGAAGGAACATTGTCAAACTCTTTACATGATGCTATTGCTACCCTGCTACCCAAACCATACAAAGATGCAAATAAGAAAGAGAATTACAGACCAATCTCCCTCATGAACATTTATGCAAAAATATTCAATAAAATATCGCCAAATTTATTCCAAGAACACATCGGAAAAATCATCTACTATGATCAAGTAGGCTTCATTTCAGAGATGCATGGATGGTTCAACATACGAAAATCTGTCAATGTAATCCACTATAAACGTAAACTGAAAGAAAAAAAAAACACATAATCATTTCATTGGATGCCAAAAAATCCCTGAGCAAAATCTAACACCCTTTCATGATAAAGGTCTTGGGGAGTTTGAGGTTATAAGGAATATATCTAAATAAACACTATATATAGCAAGCCAACAGCCAAAACCACACTAAATCAGAGATTCAAAGCAATTTCAGTAAAATCATAAATAAGCAAGGCTCTCTCCATATCTATTCAATAAGGCACTTTAAGTTCTAACTAGAGCAATAAGATAAAAAAAGGAGATCAAGGGGATGCAAATTGAAAAGAAAGAAGTTAAACTTTGCTATTTGCAGATGATATGATACAAACAACATAAGTGATCCCAAAAATTTTACCAGGAAACCCCACAGCTGATAAACTTCTTCAGTAATGTGGCAGGATACAAGATTAACAAAAAAAAAACAAAACAAAACAAACAAACAAAAAAAACAGTGACCCTCCTATATACAAATGATAAATGGTCTGAGAAAGAAGTTAGAGAAACATCACCTTTCATAATAGCCACATACAACATAAAATATCTTGGGGTAACTCTAACTGAACAAGTGAAAGATCTGTATGACAAGAACTTTAACACTTTGGAGAAATTGAAGAAGATATCAGAAAATGGAAAGATCTCTCATGCTCTTGGATAGGAAGGATTAACATAGGAATATTGGCAATTTTATGAGAAGCAGTGTACAGATTCAATGCAATACCCATCAAAATTTCAACATAATTCTTTAGAGACCTCAAAAGAACAATATTTAACATCATATGGAAAAACAAAAAGCCCAGAATAGCATAAAACAATCCTGAACAATAAAGAAACTTCCAGAAGCATCAGCACCCCTGACTTTAAGCTCTACTATAGAGCTATAGTAATGAAAACAGCTTGGTATTGGCATGAAAACAGACAGGTGGACCAAGGGAATCAAATTGGAGACTTTGATATTAATTAGCATACCTACAAATGCCTGATTTTTAACAAAGAAACTAAAATTATACAATGGGAAAAAAGAATCTTCAACAAATGGTGCTAGAATAACTGAATGATGACATGCAGAAGAATGTAAATAGAGCCATATCTATCTTCATGCACAAACTCAAGTCAAAATGGATCAAAGACCTCAATATCCACACTGAACCTCAGAAAAGTGGCAAGTAGCCTTAAATGCATTGGCACAGGAGACTACTTCCTAAATATAACAGCAGTAGCACAGATATACTGAGAACATCAATTAATAAATGGAACTTCCTGAAATTGAGAAGCTTTTTTAAGGCAAAGGATATAGTAAAAATAACACTAAACAGAATGGGAAAAGTTCTTCACCAACCCCACATCTGATAGAGGATTCATCTTCAAAATATATGAAGAACTCAAGAAACTAGACATCAAATTACCAAATGACTCAATTAAAAAAGGGGGGGGGGTGCAGTTCTCAACAGAGAATTCTTAACAGAGGAAACACAAAGGCCAAAAGACACTTTGCTCAATATCTTTAGCCATCAGGGAAATGAAAATCAAAACAACTCTGAGATGCCATCTTACAAATGTCAGAATGACAAAGATAAAAACACTGAGGACAGCTTATGCTGGAGAGGATGTGGAGGAAGGGGAATACTCCTGCATTGCTGGTATGATTGCAAACTTGTAAATTCACTTTGGAAATCAGCATGGTAGTAGCTCAGAAAACTGGGAATTTTTCTACCTAAGACCCAGCAATACCACTCTTCGGCAAATACCTAAAGGATACACACTCATACCACAAGGACATTTGTTCAATTATGTTCATAGCAGCATTATTCTTTTTTTTTTTACTTATTTATTTATTTTTATTCTTTTTTAATTAAAATTTCCACCTGCTCCCCTTTCCCATTTCCCTCCCCTCCTCCCAAATATTGCCCTCCCCCCACTTCCCTCCCCCTATCCCCACTCCTCTTCTCCTCCCCCCACTCCATTCCCCCTCCCTCTTGATACTGAAGAGCAGTCCAAATTCCCTGCCCTGCGGGAAGACCAAGGTCCTTCTATCTACGTCCAGAAAGGTGAGCGTCCAAACAGGCTAAGCTCCCACAAAGCCAGTTCATGTATTAGGATCGAAACCTAGTGCCATTGTCCTTGGCTTCTCATCAGTCTTCATTGACCGCCATGCTCAGAGAGTCCATTATTCTTAATAGACAGAACCTGGGAAAAACCTAGATGGCCCTCAACTGAATAATGGAAAAAGAAAATGTGGTACATTTACACAATGGATTACTTAACACTCAATGGTAGAAAACAATGATATCTTGAAATTTGCAGGCAAATGGATGGAACTAGAAAAAGCCAACCTGAGTGAGGTAACCCAAAAAGACAAGCATGATATGTACTCACTCGTAAGTAGATATTAGACATAAAGCAATGGATAATCAGCCTACAGTCCACAACCCCAGAGAAGATAGGTAACAATGAGTACCTTAAGAGAAATATACATGGATTTCACTAGTAAGGGGAAATAGATAATTTTCTCCTGAGAAAATTGAGAGGGGTGATGGTGAAAGGGGAGGGGACAAAAGGAGGGAGAGGAGAACAAAAGGAAACTGGATGGATGAGTTGGGAAAAGGACAGAGAGGGAAAACAAGAAAAGAGATATCTTGATAGAGGGAGCCATTACGGCCTATCAAGAAACCTGGAAGTAGGGAAATTCCCAGGAATCCACAATGATGACCCCAGCTAAGACCCTAAGGCACAATGGAGAGGGGCACTGAACAGGCCTTCTCCTGTAAGCACACTGATGACTAGCTTAATTGTCATCATAGAGCTTCCATCATAGATCTGCTTAACTGATGGAAGCAGATGGCGAGATCCACAGTTAAGTACTGGGCCTAGCTTTCAGAGTCCAGTCAAAGAGAAGTGATAATATGAGCAAAGGGGTCAAGATCACAATGGGAAAACCCATAGAAACAACTGACCTGAGCTCACTGACTCCAGACTGACAGCGGATGATACTGCATAGGACTGAATTAGACCCTCTGAATTTGGATAACAGTTTCGTGGTTGGGGAGTTTGTGGGACTACTAGCAGTTGGATCAGAATTTATCCCTAGTGCATGAACTAGCTTTTTGGGGTCTATTCCGTATGGATGGGTACATTGCTCAGCATTATTTCCAGCTCCTAATCCCTCCTAGAACCCTGTACCCTCTCCATCTACCAAACTTTATCTTCTTTCCTGCAAAACAAAAACAAGAACAAAAATGTAACTAAAATATGGAGAACAATTTATGTCGGCCAACTGCTCCTGAACATTCATCATTCCTGCCGTGGCCATTATATACCCATGAAAAAATACTGGCTTTCCACCTCACACTTATTAATTTTTAATGAGTAAATCTTATTTATGTTCTAGAAGCCAATGATAATCCTCCTGCCTCTGTTATGTTGGTAGGTTTATACACACACAACACCCCAATGCTTGACTGTTTCCAACTCTCATAGTTTAAATGGTTAACAAGAAGAATGTGGTACAGATAAAAACAACTGGTTTGGGGTGTCACATCAATCTATAGTGTAATGCCATTCTATCCCCGTGGAAGACTGTGGAAGAAGTTATTGAGAAAAAGAATTGTACGATAGATGAAGCCAGCTTTCTTTTATAGATTTTTATTTAGTATCAGGGAACATGCATGCATTCCACAAGATTCACATGGAAGGAAAAGATCAATATCTCGGAAGTGGCTCTCTCCTCCATGTTGATCTCGGGGATTGAGTTCAGGTTGTTATCTTGGTTAGCTTGGTAAAGCAGCATTACCTGCTGAGTTCTGGGAAGAAGGGCAGAAGAAGAGCAGCCTTGGAGCTGTCAGAGACAGACATGCCAAAACTTTCCTGGTAGGCCACTGCCACATGGTAATATACAGATTAAGAGAAATGGGTTAAATCAAGATGTGAGAATTAGCCAATAAGAAGTTAAAGCTAATGGCCAGGCAATAATTTAATTAATACAATTTCTGTGTGATTATTTCAGGTGTAACCTAGCCGGGACAACAAGCAGCCCTCTCCTCCTGTAACAACTGAGCTGTCTCACTAGTCCCAGATATAAGAAAAATCAAGAAGTAAGAAAAAGAGAAGATAATGTAAGAATTATTAAGGATAAAAGCTGAATGATATACACACCTATATTCCATTCATAGTTACATTTCAGGTGGAATTTTTAAGTGAGACATGAGTACAGTGGTTACAAGTGGCTGTGCTCTCTTCACATATCAAAGTGGGAAAAAATGGGTCAAACATGAGGCAAGAGAATTGCAATATAAGATGGAAAATCAACCATCTATCTGAGCAGAGTACATAAGAATCATATCACAGAAACACAAAGTGATAAATCAAAAATCCATTATAAACAACAGACAAATGAATATTGGTAGAGAGTCTTTTCCTTTTCTTTGGCATTGACATCAGACAGTGGCTGAAAGAATGACCATGACAAAATAGATTGATAGGCAACAAATTGTGTGGCCTTAACTAGTTTAAATGTAGTATCTGGGGTAATGAATAAAGGATTTATGTGACCTACCAAAGAAATACAGACATAAAAAGTCGCTGCATGTCATCCACTCAACAAGTATTTATTGCTTTCTGTGTGTAAGGCACAAGATATTACAATGAACAGAACAGAGATTTTTGTTCTCTGTGGAGTTTGCAAATCCACCTTACTCTTCAATGATTTTTTAATTGTTAAAGGATAAAAATTAGATACATAAGATTTTAAATATTCATAATATTAAAAGAAATTTAAGATAAATTCAAAACTTTTATGCCTAAATTTAGCTATAGTATTTCATCACAGGAATGCTATAATAATGGTAAACTCTGGAGACTGTTGCAAACATTGTTGTCTAAGACACTTTGGGCTTTTTTAATAAAACATAAATTGGTTGACTTATAGAAAATAAAAATGTTTCTCTAAATTCCAGAGACTGGGAAGCCCTAGGTCACAGCACCTAAAGAGCCAGTGTGCTCTGATTAGTTTGTTAACTCACAAATTGCTTCTGTTTTCTGTGTCTTTACAGTCTCAGTGAGAAGAAAATTCTGGGTCCACATTTACAATGTCACTGAGTACATGCACTAGAGTTTTAAAGGTTGTTCCCAAGCCTGCTTTCCCCAACAGCATCACATTAGGGTTTGGTTTCAGTGTAGGAATATTGGAGAACATAAACTATAAAATCATAGCAGTTATGAAGCAAAGGGCAGACAAGAATGGAGAATGTGGCCTAAGGAAGGGTCATAGAATCCCAAGTCAGGAATGGGTATTTACTTCACTCTGTGGAAATTTTTCATGGAAAGATCTTAAAGTGCCATATAAAACTTTTATTAAGTAACTGTGATGGTTTGAATAGGTATGGCCCCCATAAACTCATGTGTTTGAATTCTTGGCCCACAGGAAGTATACTATTAGGAGGAATGGCTTTGTTAGGAAAGGTGTTCCCTTTCATGAGAAAGTAGGTCACTGTGTGGGTAGGCTTTGAGATCTCAGAAGTCCAACACAGTTTCTCCTTGCTTCATGCAGGTCAAAATGTAGAGCCTCAGCTCTTTCTCCAGCACAATGCCAGCCTGCATGCCATCTGCCATGACGATAATGCTTTAAACCTCTGAAACTATAATCCAGCCCCAATTAAATATTTTCTTTTATAAAAGTTACTGTACTCACTCCCCCACCCATTATTGCCCCAGCAAGCAAGTCTCTTGTGGTCAGGCCACTTTACTGCCATCCCCAGCTATGTCAGAGGCCTCAGAAGGCACAGTCCCCACATTCAGTGACTGGAGGGAGAGTGGAGTGGTGGTTCTCAGGCTGGCGAGCTGCATTTACTTGACTCTGAGTTGGAGGCACTTGCTGTGCCCCTTCCCAATCCATCCCAGTAACAGCAGCTTGTTAAAAGGCAAGTCTCCTGTGTCAAGGCTGCTCACCAACAGCCCCAGCTGCATCAGAGGACCCCAGAGATGCAGCCCCACCTGCACTAAATGGAGGAAGAGATTGCCCAATCACCATCCCCAACCACATCAGAGACCACTAGAGGCTCAGTCCCAACCTGCACTGATTGGAGGAAGAGCCCCAACTGCCAGTCAGCATGCAATAATACCTTGGTCGGGTCACTCCATCACCTGTCTCAGTGGCATCAGAGGTCACCTGGAGGCACAGGCTTCACCTGCAACAATTGGAAGAAGAATCAATACCTGTACCTATAATTACCCAAACACAGATGGGAAGAAGGCAGTTAAGAACACATTCAAAAGCATAAAGAGCAATATGACACAATCAGAGCCTACTGGTTCTAAAGTAACAAGACCTGAACTTCCCAACACACATGAAACAGAAGAAAGCAACCTCAAAAATAACTTTATGAAGATGATAGAAACTTTAAAGAGGAAGTAAAAAAATTCTTAGGAAAAGACAAATAAAAATTGGGAAATATCAGTAAGTCCCTTAAAGAAAGTCAGGAAAAGCATGAAATAAAAAACAAACAAACAGATGAAGGAAACAATTCAAGACTTGAAAATTGAAATAGAGGCAATAAAGAAAACCCAAACTGAGGGATTTCTGGAAATGGAAAATCTGGGTAGATAAACAGGAACCACAGCTGAAAGTATAACCAAGAGAATACGAGAAATGAAAAAGAGAATTTTAGGTACTGAAGATACAATAAAGGAAATAGATTCATCTGTCAAAGAAATTGTCAAATCCAACAAGTTCTTAATGCAAAACATTGAGGAAGTTCAGAACACCATAAAAAGACTATACCTAAAAATAATGAGGATAGAAAAGGAAGAAGTACAGCTCAAAGAGACAGAGAATACATATTTAACAATATCATAGAGGAAAACTTTACTCATGTCTATGAAGGTACGAGAAGCTTACAGAACACCAAATAGACTGTACCAAAAACTAAAAGGAAGTCCCTTCACCATATAATCATCATAATCATCAAAACACTAATCTTACAGAATAAGGAAAGAATACTAACAGCTGCAAAAGAAAAAGACCGAGAAACATATAAAAGCAAACATCAGAATTACACCCAAATTCTCAGTGGAGACTCTGAAGGCCCAAAGTCCTGGACAGATGTGTTGCAGACACAGACTACTATACTCAGCAAAGCATCATAGATAGAGAAAAGAAGATATTCCATGATAAAATCAGATTTAAACAATACCTAACCACAAATGTAGTCCTACAGAAAGTACTAGAAGATATCCTCTTCAATTTCTTTCTTCAAAGACTTAAAGTTCTTGTCAAATAGATCTTTCACTTCCTTGGTCAGAATTACCCCAAGATATTTTATGCTATTTGTGGCTATCGTGAAAGATAATGCTTCTCTGATTTCCCTCTCTGCTTCCTTATCCTTTGTGTATAGGAGGGCAACTGATTTTTTGGAGTTGATCTTGCATCCTGCCACATTAGTAAAGGTGTTTATCAGCTGTAGGAGTTCTTTGGTGGAGTTTTTAGGGTCGCTTATGTACACTATCATATCATCTGCAAATAACGAAAGTTTAACTTCTTCCTTTCCAGTTCGAATCCCCTTGATCCCCTTATGTTGTCTTATTGCTATTGCTAGAACTTCAAGCACTATATTGAAGAGGTATGGAGAGAGTGGACAACCTTGTCGTGTTCCTGATTTTAGTGGGATGGCTTTGAGTTTCTCTCCATTTAATTTGATGTTAGCGGTCGGCTTGCTGTAAATAGCTTTTATTATATTTAGGTATGACCCTCGTATCCCTAATCTCTCCAAGACCTTTATCATAAAAGGATGTTGAATTTTGTCAAATGCTATTTCAGCATCTAATGAAATGAACATATTTTTTTCTTTCAGTTTATTTATATGATGGATTACATTGATAGATTTTCGTATGTTGAACCAGCCCTGCATCTCTGGGATGAAGCCTACTTGATCATAACGGATAATTTTTTCGATGTGTTCTTGGATTCGGTTTGCCAGTATTTTATTGAGGATTTTTGCGTCGATGTTCATGAGTGAGATTGGCCTGTAATTCTCTCTTGGTTGAGTCTTTGTGTGGTTTTGGTATCAGGGTAACTGTAGCTTCATAAAAGAAATTTGGTAATGACACTTCTGTTTCTATATTGTGAAATACATTAAAGAGTACAAGTATTAGCTCTTCTTGGAAGTTCTGGTAGAATTCTGCATTAAAATCATCTAGACCTGGGCTTTTTTTTTTTTTTTTTCTTTTGGTAGGGAGGTTTTTGATAACAGCTTCTAACTCTTCACGACTAACAGGTCTATTTAAATTATTCACCTGGTCCTGCTTTAATTTTGGTATATGGTACTTATCTAAAAAAATGTCCATTTCTTTTACATTTTCCAATTTTGTGGCATACAGGCTTTTGTAGTAAGATCTAATGATTCTCTGAATTTCCTCTGTGTCTGTGGTTATGTCTCTCTTTTCATTTCTGATCTTATTAATTTGCGCATTCTCTCTCTGCCGTTTGATTAGTTTGGTTAGGGGTTTATCAATCTTGTTGATTTTCTCCAAAAGCCAGCTTTTTGCTTCATTGATTCTTTAGATTGTTTTCTGTGTTTCTATTTTGTTGATTTCAGCCCTCAGTTTGATTATTTCCAGTCTTCTACTCCTCCTAGGTGAGTCTGCTTCTTTTTTTCTAGAGCTTTCAGGTGTGCTGTCAATCCTCCAATGTGTGCTTTCTCCGTTTTATTTAAGTGGGCATTTAGTGTTATGAACTTTCCGCTTAGCACTGCTTTCATAGTGTCCCATAGGTTTGAGTATGTTGTATCTTTATTTTCATTGAATTCAAGGAAGACTTTAATTTCTTTCTTTATTTCTTCTTTGATCCAGGAGTGGTTCAGTAGTTGACTGTTCAGTTTCCATGGGTTTGTAGGCTTTCTGGGGGTAGCATTGTTGTTGAATTCTAACTTTAATTCATGGTGATCCAATAAGACACAGGTTGTTACTAATATTTTTTTGTAACTGTGGAAGTTTGCTTTGTTACCGAGTATGTGGTCAATTTTCGAGAAGGTTCTATGAAATGCTGAGAAGAAGGTATATTCTTTTCTATTTGGGTGGAATGTTCTATAGATGCCTGTTAAGTCCATTTGATTCATTACCTCCATTAATTTTCTTATTTCTCTGTTAGGTTTCTGTCTGATTGACCTGTCCATTGGTGAGAGAGGAGTGTTGAAATCTCCTACTATTAGTGTGTGTGGTTTGATAACTGCCTTGAGTTTTAGTAATTTTTTTTTTACATAAGTGGGTGCTTTTATATTAGGGGCATGGATATTCAGGATTGAGATTTCATCCTGAAGAATTGTTCCAGAAAATGGGAGGATCTCCCTTGCTCTTGAATTGGGAGGATCAACATAGTAAAAATGGCAATTCTACCAAAGGCAATTTATAGATTCAATGCAATCTCCATCAAGGTTCCATCAAAATTCTTCACAGATATTGAGAGGACAATAATCAATTTTATATGGAAAGACAAAAAAACCCAGGATAGCCAAAAAAATCTCATATAATAAAGAAACTTCTGGAGGTATTACCATTCCTGACTTCAAACTCTATTACAAAGCTAAAGTATTGAAATCAGCTTGGTATTTGCATAAAAACAGAGAAGTCGACCAATGGAATCGAATAGAAGACCCGGATTTTTTTTTGAAGATATGTAGAGCTAAATTATATTGTTACCTTAACAAAAACAGTTAAACATAGTGATTAGAACAAAACTAATAAATGAATTTTAATACAATAAAAACGAAACTATGGGACATTTTTGCTCAGCTATCATCAAAGGAGCTTGCTCTTGTAGGGGATGGAATAGTTTCCAAGAGACCCACATCTGAACAATTTGGAGAAAGTGAAAATCTTTGGGACTCTCAGTCTTAAACAGAATGTCTCCATCAGACCCCTCTGCTATGAGCTCAGAGAGCTTTGTGGAAGAGAAAAAGTTAAGATTGTAAGATCCAGAAGAGATGAATGATACCAAAGAAGTAGTGAGAAGACCCGGATTTTAACCCTCAATCATATGAACATCTGATTTTCGATAAAGGAGCTAAAAGTATACAATGGAAGAAAGAAAGCATCTTCAACAAATGGTGCTGGCACAACTGGATGTCAACCTGTAGAAGAATGAAATTAGATCTATATCTATCATCATGCACAAAACTCAAGTCCAAATGAATCAAAGACCTCAATATCAATCTGAACACACTGAACCTGATAGAAGAGAAAGTGGGAAGTTCTCTATAACATATGGGCACAGGAGATCACCTCCTAAGTATAACCCCAGCAGCACAGACATTAAGGGCAACATTAAATAAATGGGACCTCCTGAAACTGAGAAGCTTCTTTAAAGCAAAGGACACTGTCACTAAGACAAAAAGGCAACCCACTGACTGGGAGATGATCTTCACCAATCCTGCAACAGACAAAGGTCTGATCTCCAAAATATATAAAGAACTCAAGAAACTAGACCGTAAAAGACTAATAAACCCAATTATAAAATGGGGCACTGAGATGAACAGAAAATTCTCAAAAGAAGAAGTTCAAATGGCCAAAAGACACTTAAGGTCATGCTCAACTTCCTTAGTGATCAGGGAAATGCAAATGAAAACAACTTTGAGATACCATCTTACACCTGTCAGAATGGCTAAAATCAAAAACACCAATGATAGCCTTTGCTGGAGAGGTTGTGGAGTAAGGAGTACACTCATCCATTGCTGGTGGGAATGCAAACTTGTGCAACCACTTTGGAAATCAGTGTGACAGTTTCTCAGGAAATTCGGGATCAACCTACCCCAGGACCCAGCAATACCACTCTTGGGAATATACCCAAGAGATACCCTATCATATTACAAAAGCATTTGTTCAACTATGTTCATAGCACCATTATTTGTAATAGCTAAAACCTGGAAACAACCTAGATGCCCTTCAATGGAAGAATGGATGAAGAAAGTGTGGAATATATACATATTAGAGTACTACTCAGCGGTAATAAAAAAAACCAATGGCATCTTGAATTTTGCATGCAAATGGATGGAAATAGAAAACACTATCCTGAGTGAGGTAAGCCAGACACAAAAAGAGGAACACGGGATGTACTCACTCATAATTGGTTTCTAGCCATAAATAAAGGACATTGAGCCTATAATTTGTTATCCAAGAGAAGCTAAATAAGAAGGTGAACCCAAAGAAAAACATATTGTTATCCTCCTGGATATTGGAAGTAGACAAGATTGCCAGGCAAAAATTGGGAACTTGGGGGTGGGTTGGGATGGGGGTTAGGGGAAATGGGGAGAGAAAAGTGAGAAAGGGAGGATGGGGGGAGCTTGGGGAAAAGGGATGGTTGGGATAAAGGAAGGGTAGATATGGGAGCAGGGAAGTATATATCTTAATTAAGGGAGCCATCTTAGGGTTGGCAGGAGACTTGACTCTAGAGGCGCTCCCAGGTGTCCAGGGAGATGTACCCAGTTAGTTCCTTGGGCAGCTGAGGAGAGGGAACCTGAAATGGCCCTGTCCTATAGCCATACTGAAGAATATCTTGCATATCACCATAGAACCTTCATCTGGCCATGGATGGAGATAGAGACAGAGACCCACATTGGAGCACCGGACTGAGCTCCCAAGGCTCAAATGAGGAGGAGAAGGAGAGAGAACATGAGCAAGGAAATCAGGACCATGAGGGGTACACCCACCCACCGATACAGTGGGGCTGATCTACTGGGAGCTCACCAAAGCCAGCTGGACTGGGTCTGAAAAAGCATGGGATAAAACCGGACTCTCTGAACACGGTGGACAATGAGGGCTGATGAGAAGTCAAAGACAATGGCACTGGGTTTTGATCCTACTGCATGTACTGGCTTTGTGGGAGCCTAGCCTGTTTGGATGATCACCTTCCTAGACCTGGATGAAAGGCAGAGGACCTTGGACTTCCCACAGGGCAGGGAACCCTGACTGCTTTTTGGACTGGAGAGGGAGCGGGAAAGGATTGGGGGTAGAGGGAGAAAAATGGGAGGCAGGGAGGAGGCAGAAATTTTTTTTCAATAATAATAATAATAAATAAATAAATAAAGTACTAGAAGAAAAGTTTCAACCCAGGAAGGTAGCCATACCCACAAAATCACATACAATAGATAATCTCATACCAGCAAATCCCAAAGAAGGGAAACACAAACATACTACCACCACCAACAATAACAACAAAAGCAGAAAATTATAGGAATTAAAAATCACTGGTCATTAATATCCCTTAATATCAATGGACTTAACTTGTCTATGAAAAGACATAGGCTATATGAATGGGTATGAAAACAGAACTCATGCTTCTGCTACATACAAAAAACATACCTAAACTTTAAAGAAAAACATTAGCACATAGTAAAGTGTTAAGAGAATATTTGCCAATCAAACAGACCTAAGAAACAAGCTGATATGGCTATCTTAATATCTAACAAAATATACTTTAAACTATAATTAATAAAAAAGAGATGGAAAAGGACAGTTCATGTTCATCATAGGACAAATTCTTCAAGATGAAGTCTCAATACTGAACATTTATGCCCCCAATACAAGGACACCTACATTTGTAACAGAAATATTACAAAAGCTTAAAGCACACATCAAATCCACACACTAATAGTGGGAGACTTCAATACCCCACTCTTACCAATGGGCAAGTCTTCCAGAAAAAAACCTTAACAGAGAAATAAGGGAACAGATATTATGACTCAAATGGGTTTAATAGACATCTAAAAAAAAATTCCACCCAAACACAAAAGAATATACCTTCTCAGCAGCTCATGGAAATGTCTCTAAAATTGATCACATACTTGTTCATAAAGCAAATCTTCAAAGACACACAAAAAAATTTGGAATAAATCTCTGTATCTTATGGCTTAAAGTTAGAAGTCAATAAAAACACAAAAATACAGAAACCTTACAGTCTCATGGAAAAACACTCAACTGAATCACTGCTGAGTCAAGGAAGAAATTACAAAATTAAAGATTTCCTAGAATTCAGTGCAAATGAAGGCACAATATATTCAGACTTATGGAACATTATGAAAAGAGTTTTAAGAGGAAAGTTCAAAGAGCTAAGTGCCTACATAAAGTTCCCGGAGAAATATCATACTAACAACTTAAATACGCACATGAAAATTCTAGAGAAAAAAGAGGAGTAGATGTCAGGAAATAATTAAACTCATATGAAATCAATAAAATAGAAACAAAAGAAAACAATATACAGAATTAATGAAACAAACATTTAGTTATTTTAAAAAATCAATTAAGATAGATAAACCCTTATCCAAACAAACCAGAGAGAGGATATCCATATTAACAAAATCAGAAAAGAAAAGGGGGGCCACAACAACAGACACCGAGGAAATCCAGAGAATCATTAGGACATGCTTCAAAAACCTGTATTCCATAAAATTGGAAAACATAAATGAAATGGACAATATTTTGGATAGGTACGACTTACTAAAATTAAACCAAGATCATTTAACTTAAATAAGCCTATAACTCCTAAGGAAATAGAAACAGTCACCAAAAGTCCCCCACCCCACAAAAAAATAATAAAATAAATAAAAGAAAAAAAGGAAAAAGAAAAAATTTTCAGGGCCAGTTAGCTTCAGCACAGAATTCTACTAAAATATCAAGAAGAGCTACAGTTAATACTCCTCAAATTTTTCCACACAATAGAAACGGACAGAAAATTGTCAGATTCTTTATATGAGGCTACAGTCATGCTGATTGCCAAATCACATGAAGATGAAACAAAGAAAAAAAAATTACAGACCAATCTTTCTCAAGAACATTGATGCAAAAATATTCATAAAATACTGGCAAACTGAATTGAAGACACATCAAAAAAAAAAAAATCATCCAACATGATCAAGTAGTCTTCACGCCAGAGATGCAAGGATGGTACAACACATGAAAATCTGTCAATTTAATCCATCATGCAAGCAAACTAAAGGAAAAAATATCACATGATTACCTTGTTAGATGCAGAAAAAACCTTTGACAAAAACAAACACCCCTTCATGATAAAGGTCTTGGAGAGATCAGGATACAAGGAACATATCTAAACATAATAAAGACAATATACACCAATCTGACTTCCAACATCAAACTAAGTGGAGAGAAACTCAAAGTGATTATACTAAAATTAGGAACAACACAGGCTGTCCACTTTCTCCATATCTATTCAATATAGTAATGGCAGTTCTTGCTAGAGCAGTAAGACTACAAAAGACTACAAAGGACATCATAGGGATACAAATTGGAAATGAAGAAGTCAAATTTTTGCTATTTGCAGATAATAGGATAGTATCCATAAGTGATCCTAAAATTCCTACCAGCAAACTTCTACAACTATTAAATACCTTCAGATGGGATACAAGATTAACTCAAAAAAAATCAGTGCCCTCTAATACACAAATGATAAATGGGCTGAAAATAAATCATAGAAACATCATTCTTTACAATAGCCACAAATAACATAAAATATCTTTGGGTAACACTAACCAAACAATGAAAGACCTGTATGACAAGAACGTTAAGTCCCCCCCCCAAAAAAAATCAAAGAAGATATCAGAAAATGAAAAATATCTCCCATGCTATTGGATAGGTAGGATCAACATAGTAAAAATGGCAATCTTATCTAAAGAAATCTGTAAATTCAATGCAGTCCTCATCAAAATTCTATCACAACTCTTCACAGATTTTGACAGAATAATACTAAACTTCATATAGAAAAACAAAAACAAATCAGGATAGCCAAAACAATCCTGTCTAAAAGAACCTCCAGAGGCATCACCATCCCTGACTTCAAGCTATAGTATAGAGAAATAGTAATAAAAACATCCTTATACTGGCACAAAAACAGACACGTGGATCAATTAAATGGAATTGAAGACCCTGACATAATCCTACACACCTATGAACACCTGATTTTTGACAAGAAAGTCAAAATTGTACAACAGAAAAGGAAAGTATCTTCAATAAACAGTGCTGGTTTAACTGATTTTTTTTAATCAGGAAATAAGTGTTAGACTTTTATTTTTATTTTTATTTATTTATTTATTAAAGATTTCTCAGAAAATTGGGATTCAATCTACCTTAGGACTCTTAGGCATGTACCCAAAGGATGCACATTTATACCACAAGGACATTTGTTCAACTATGTTCATAACAGCATTATTCATAATAGCCAGAATCTGAAAACAACCTAAATGACCCTCAACTGAAGAATGGATAAAGAAAATGTGGTATATTTACATAATGGAGTATTATTTAGTGGTAAAAAATGATATCTTGAAATTTGCAGGTAAATGGATGGAACTAGAACAAACCATGTTGAGTGAGGTAACCTAGACCCAGAAAGACAAACACAGTATATACTCACTCATAAGCGATAATTAGACGTAAAGAAAAGGATAACCAGGCGACAATCCATAACCCCTGAGAAGCTAGGAAACAAGGAGGACCCTAAGAGAGACATGCATGAATTCCCCTGGGAAGGAGAAATAGATAAGATCTCCTGAGCAAATTGGGACAAGGGGAGGGGTATGGGAAGAGATAGGCTAAAGAGAAATGGGGAGAGAAACAAAAGGAAACAGGATGGTTGAGTTGGGGGAGGGACAGAAAGGGAGAACAAAGAGATATCTTGATAGAGGGAGCCATTATGGGGCTTGCAAGAAACTAGTTATTCCCCGAAATCCACAAGCATCATCCCAGTTAAGACCCTAAGTAATTACTGAGGAGCGTACCTGACCTGACCCTACCCTGTAAGCATATTGATGACTACCTTAATTGTCATCATAGAACCTTCATCCAGTAATTGATGGAAGCAGATGAAGAGATCTACAGCTAAACACTGGGCCAAGCTCCCAGAGTCCAGTTGAAGAGACAGAGGAAAGACTATATAAGCAAAGGGGTCAAGATCATGATGGGGAAATCCACAGAGATAGCTGATCTGAGCTAGTGGGGAGCTCACCAACTCTGGATTGATGTAGTGATAAGGGCAGCAGGGCTGCGTCCCGACACCCAGCCGACCGCGTGGCTAGCTTATGCCCCGAAATAATTACACAGAAACTGTATTCTTTTAAACACAGCTTGGCCCATTAGTTCCAGCCTCTTATTGGCTAGCTCTTACATATTGATCTAACCCATTTCTAATATTCTGTGTAGCACCACCAGCTGGCTTACCAGGAAAGATCTGATCATCACTTGGGAGGTAGAGGCAGGCAGATCTCTGTGAGTTCGAGACCAGCCTGGTCTACAAGAGCTAGTTCCAGGATAGGCTCCAAAACCACAGAGAAACCCTGTCTCGAAAAACAAAACAAAACAAAACAAAAAAAATGATGAGGAAGTCTGCTATGATTTCAAGCTAGAATATATACCAAATGTTTGTGAGATGCCGGCCTCATACTGAAGTAGTGATGATCAGAGTTCAGACTCTGGGGAAGTGACCAGAGTATAAGGCTGTGTCAGTGGCTCAGGCCATGGGAAAATTTATGGCTAAATGCACCATTAGAAGATGGTGCACTGTGCGAAAGGCAGAACAACATCTTCGGGGGATAGAGCCACACCCTTCCCTCTTACTCTCTCATCTCCTTCAGCCTCCTAGCCACTATAGGGTGGACTGCTCATACCTATCCCATGCTCCTGGCTATGATCTTATTCCTTACTACAGACCCAGAAATAGTGAAGCTACATTAACATGGCCTGAAACAAAACATATAGCCCTATGTTGACTTTTCCAGGTCCTAAAATTATCCCCTTAATTCAGATGCAGCTGATGGTCGGGGATACCAGCTCCTTACTGGACATAGTGGAGATCTGTGTTTGACATCACAAGCACACATCACTAACACAATAACTGTACAAGCTCACTTGTCTTGTTCCTCTCCTGTGTGGGGAAGAAACTGCTCTCCCTAAATTTGTTTTCATTGACTAGGTTCAGTGCTCAGAGTATAATTATATTTGGAGAGAGTTTATCTATTAATACTCCTGTGGTTCTGAGTAAGCTTTCAGAAATTTGAAATATCCTCTCCACAATGGTGAGGGAAAAGTCTTTCTACCAATCATGACCTGTTCTGAATTCGTTCTCGAGAAATTAGTAAAATAACCCAAGACTGATTTTTCTTTAGACTTTTTATGTCTTAAGAGAGAAAGACAAATATCAAATATCTTTTCTTTTTTACAGTCTGCTATCACATGTCAGCCGGCGATGCTCTGAAGTAGCTTCTGGCTTACTGAGCTTCATCTTCAGCACACATATACCCAACTTTGTTCTAGCTTTCAATTCTGGTGGAGACAAATACTTAGTAAAAGTATCAAAGTTATTATAAAGTATATAAGGTTGCAATTTTTATATAATATCTCAATATGTAGGCTAATCACTGGTTTTTTTGAAGCCTGGATGATTTGTCCCCTAATTCTTATTAATATTTCTTCCTCCATTTATTTCAAGATACATGTCTGGGGAAGGATCCGGTGTGGCCTGGGCACACAGATAGCACAAAGGTCACCAGGCTATTAACTACGTCTTCTTCCAGCCTTCTGGCCAGAAAACAGGTTACAAATCTCTCCCTTTGAAAAGTCAAACCTGTTTAATATCTGTGAATGCCATAATGTCTATCTATGAGCACACAGATCTACCTGCCTCCTATAATTCATTTGAATAAAACATCTCCACTTGATCATATGGAAGCCATGTCCTTTGGTATATTCTTCTCCATATGACACCTTCAGCACAATGAATGCTCCTACATTTGCTCAAATTTCCTGATGACTTTAGACATCATGTTTCCTTTTCCTTGTTACCAACTTTACCTGTGACTTCTATGACTTCTAGATTCATGTTCACATCTTTCATTTTTCAAATAAAAAATGATCTTCTTTCTAACTCTGCTCACCACTGGTGTATGCGGTTTATAGTCACTGCGTCATGAGTAAATATGATTATGTAAACATTGATAGTGGTCTGAGAAAGAGAAATATAAAAACAGACACAGTCTCTTCAAATAAAAACTGAGTAACTAGCACAACATAAAAGCTTCATGTTTGTTCATATGTATACTCATTTCTGCCTAACTGGGTTAGAGATACGGCTTAGTGGATAAAGTGCTTAGTGTGCATTCAGACCTCCAATGCCTACAGAAATGCTGGCCCAGCATGGTGGCCTACCTGAATCACATACTTGAATGGAGACACAGGAGCTTCAGGTACAAGCTGGCAAGTCAAATTGATGAGCTCCAGGTTAAGCAAGAGTCCCCACTTCAGTGAATGCAGTTGAGAATGCGTAAAGACAATGCCTGATGTCAACATTTGGTCTCCACGTGCACATAAAACATGTTCATGTGCACTATTAAGTCCCTCCCACATAACCTACACACAAACACAATCAGAATAAAGTAAAAATCTGGGTTGAAAACAGAAAACTATAGAGAGTTTTGCTAGTTTAAATGAATATAAATCAGCTCATGGTAAACTAATCAGACAAAAAAATGTGCTTTGGTAAGAACACAGATGTGCAGTAGTTCATCTAGTTTTAAAGGTGGGACACCTGTTTACAAGTTTCTTTAATATGGATCCAGAAGGGATCGAATAAGTCTTATCTGATCTAGGGGGCAAAGCACACATGATCAACACTCTGCTGGCACTGCCTCCCAGCTCGTGGCTTCCCCGTACAAGCTCTATTGAATAGAACCATGAAACAATCATTAGGTCCCACTCTTCAGCATGCCTCTGTCAAAACAATGAATAAACCCAATAATTTAGTTTTAAAACACCCAGAAACATAAATAAAACAAGATGCAATTACGCAATCTTGGGCATTGTGTTTTCATTACACTTTTAATGTTTTCCTCACTTGTGAAATATTTTGTCAGTTTAGAAGAAGGAATAAGAAAACTAAAATCTTCATATCTCAAGAATTCAAATCCGACTATCACTCTAAAGACGCTTTCTTTTTGCTGTATGATGGAAGTACCACACGGGTGGCCAAGCCTTTACTTTATGTCAGAATGTTTGTATTTTTTTTTCCGAACATAATAGAGAAGCAGATCATTTTTATGTGTGGACTGGAGCAGAAAAACAGTGGTAGTTTCTTCTTGTCATTATTATTGTAGCGATAATTTTTGAACCTTCAGAAACATGTCTACTTTTTCATGTTTTTGTGTGCTTAAGGATGTAGTAATACACAGTTGCATGTGTGTGAATGTACAAATATAGGTGGATATATATCTGGCATAAGCATCTGGAGGAAAAATGTTGATTTTGAGTGTCTTCCTTTTCGATGGTCTTTCATTGGAAACACAGTTTATCAAGTTTTTAGAATGTGTGCTTAATAAATTCCAGTTCCACTTGTCTCTGTTCTAGTGCTTCCTATTGGTGGTACAGTTATGTCTGTGAGCTTGACATTTTATGTGGGTGCTGGGAAACAAAGTCAGGTTCCCTTGTTTGTCAGAGACACCTCCCCAGGCACTCTTGCATCATACTTAATCTTCTGAGATCTTTGGGAATTGTAAACATTTACCATTCAATTTTACACATGATTTTTCCTAGTCTGAATAACTTATTGTTTCCTAAATTTTTAACCATTATCAGCCAATCATAGCCTGCCCAAGAAGGAAAATAAAATATTTCTTAAATGACACAGCAAACAAAACAACCTCAATGTACTTATTGTTAGGGGACGAAGAAAGTTCTGATAGGAGACGTCAAATTTATACTCATCCTTCCCTTGCAGCTGTAAGGTATCATTTTCTTGTTTTACAGAGCTTTTTGCTACGAGAAATATCATGCAAAAATGATCAGACAGCAGAATGATTCTAATTGAACAGTATTCTGGACAGGGTTGGGGCCTTACGGTATCAGCTAACTAACTAGACGTAGGAATAAAGATAACACAGCTAATCATGCAATGCCTGTGCTGTACACAATCACCAACTGGGTAGCATGCATCAAATCAGGAAAGGATATTAGCTGAGAATGGCCTGCAGGGATCCACTTAAAACACAGTGATAAAGAGATAATGAAGGGAGAACAGAGCTAAGAAATAGAGTACTCTCATAAGTTTTAAAGCAAAATTTTACATTTGGACCCCTTCAAAATAATTAAAATATTTATATGTCATGGCAAAGCCTTCAAATACCATAAAAATTAAATAAACATACCAGGAAATCAACATGGCTATAATCTTTATTTTCTCACAACCTGCATCTTACTGGTAAGCCTTCCAGTTCAGTGGATAGACTTACAGGACCAACATGGTACCATGACCTTCTGATAGAACATAATTCTCAGAGAATCCTATAAAAAGAGCATAATAAAGTCTACTATATTGATAAGGAAAACTGGAAACAGTACTAAAACTTACTCTGCTTATTTACATAATGACCTGTCCTTAGTGTTCCCAACACACGTGCAGCTTGCAGCTTCATCCAATTTGCAAAGGTCCAGCAGAGGGCTACTGTGCTCGAGGATGCAGAGAACCACAGGGGCAGGGCAGTCTGGTGTGTGGTGTACAAGGAGGATCATAAAGCAGGAACTTATATGAGCATTCAATATAAGCAGTAAATACCTGCAAACATCTTTTAACCTCTGAAACACACTTTAAATAGCAAGGGAAAGTGAGTTTCCCCCCACTTTCTGGTGTTATGTGAACATCACTCAATTAGTTCCAGTAACGCCCTGGTGAGTTTGAATAGGTGTTTTCCGTGATCCTCGAATAAAAATAACTGATGTCAATGGTGTGAATTTCCGCAGTGTAGTTTTCCCTTGGGGGTATGGAGCTCTGTACTGTTTTGCAATTACTTAACTCACATTAATCAATACAATTTCTCTATGAGGCATAGAATACTGTCGTTATAAGTATGATTGAAAATTTTCAAATGAAGAAAGAATTTTTATTGCTCTTAAATCACTCATTTCAGAATCATTCATATCAGGTGATAATTAAAATAATAATACTGCGGTAGTTTTCTTCTTTAGGGGACTCAAACCTGACTAGAAAACAATTCTAATTTCCTGGGGACTAGAGATGTTGTTCAGTTATTAATTACTTATCTATCATATAATAATTTGGGTTTAATCCCTCCTATCTTCATTTCAGCTTTACCTTGTAATCCCAGGATTCAGAAGCTGGAGGCAGGAGAACCAAAAGTTGAAGGTCATCTTCAACTACACACTGAGTTTCAACCTTTCCTTAGTTACATGAGAGATTGTCTCCAAATCATTCAATCAACCATTCAGTTCTAAAATGTCTTTATTAGAATAAAGAAAATTGGGAAGAAATAATATGAGATTAAGGCTAATCCTAAATCAGTAAGCAGTCATTCATTCTACAATATCAGGCGCCTAGCATTTCCTGAGCTCTCTGCTGTGGACAACAGTGTGCTTGGTCATCTTTACATGAAAACATAAATGTGAATATCATTCCAGAAAAGAAGAAAGTGAGCCAAGAGAAACCAAATCTCTTTATCATCAACACAGTATACACTACTCATTTCACCATTTAATTTAAAAATTATTACATATATATTTAAAATATTCCTAATGCCTACATTTATATTCAATAAACATAGGTCTGCATTCAGATATTTCACCAAACCTATTTTTATATCCTTTTGTGTCAGTGTAAATATCAAAATTTTATCATATATCAGTCAAGTGCACAAAAGTCATCATGATAGTCAAAGTAAACAAGACCATAAATATTAAAACACACACAAATATACAAAGTGACTTTTGCATGCATTCCTCCTCTGTGTTTCTCTCAGAGAGCATGCTTAATTCAAGTTTAGATTTGAACTCAAGGAAGAGCAGTGTTACTCTCTGACTCATCCCAGCTTTTGATAGAGTGGTGCTTGAGCTTGAATAAAAGCAAGCCACTTGCATGTTGAACGGAAACCAACAGTGAAAGACAGAAGCAATGGATATGTACATTCTAACTTCCTGTCAGGTAGCTAAGGCTCAAGTAAACGTCAAGTTTTGATGATAATACACACACACACACACACACACATATATATATGAACCTTTTGATGTATAAAGTCTTGTATTAAATAATGGATAAATTCATGGGTATACAGTATATGCCCAGCAAAAAATGAGAGAAGCATTCAGCTCAAACAGACCTGTATGGTCTCTGCTTGCTAAAACCTGTCACTGCACTGGTCTCCATTGTACATGCCAGGCCCATCTCCACTGTCCCACTGTATTAAACAGTGACTGCCATCTGGGTGTTCTATGCTATTCCTCCTGAACACATCAAGTGTTTGTCTCTTCACTTGTTTGCTAATTCTGTTTCCCACTCCTGCACCATCTGTTTCCTTCATAATGACTTAATCTTACCCATCCTTTAAGTCGTTTCAAATTCAGTCCTCATCATTAGCTTGTTGTTGCAAATCACCCTAATGGTGGGGGGAGGGGGAAATAGCTCCTGTGGATCTTATTCTTATTCCTCATCTTTATTGTTTTCAATATAAACTCTTACTAAGTGGTGGGGGTATAGCTGGACAATGAAAACTCAGAGGTTGAAGATACCACTTAAGAAATTTGGTCTGAATGCTCATCTAATATAAGAAAGCATTCTCCTTAATCCCAGCAGACATGCATTCATACTTCCAAAGATGAGAATTGCATATTTTATTTATTAAATTCAGGCATCCCATTTTGAACATGCAAGAGATTAATCCCAGTAATTGCAAAGAAAATTAACTGAAACTTTTAAAGTTGGAAAAAAATAACCTGTGTTCTTCCTTCCTTAGACATGGCTGAAATGTGACTATTCCCTGTCATTATAACTCAGGGTGGAATGCCAGGGTCTTCCTACAGCTATGTAAGTGGTATGATATACCTTATAATAGAGTGCAGAATGAGGAGTACCATTTTTAAGAAAGATCATTGTCTTCTGGTAAACTAATTTAATCTTTTTTAGACTTCCACCAAATACCATATTCAAAACCCCTTTGAGTCCTTAAAGAATATAGAATATCTTAGAGTATAATATCTAGAACGATGGCAGTGTGTATTCAGTGAACACTGAAAAATACAGCTAAGATATATGTTGGTGTGATTATTATAGCATTGAGATATCAGTAGTAAATAATTTTTGAAGCTATGTGGATTTGTCCCCATTAACACTAGCAGCTAGCTAGTTGTACTATTTAAAAATTGCCTTCTGTCTAAGATTGGTTTGATTTTTTTTGAGTAGTAATCTGGCACATTTGAATAAGAAAATAGATGGATTAAGATTGAACTCTGAAAATGAGAATCATATGCAAAGTCTTGCTAACAGTGGAAGGTTGGGGAAGGAGGAAGAGGAGCTAATGCTGTGGGACCACGGTTTGTGCCCTGTAAAGATTTGTCACTTGTATATTTTAATAAAATGCTGATTGGCCAGTAGCCAGGCAGGAAGTATAGACAGGGAGACCAGAACAAGAGAATTCTGGGAAGAAAAAAGGCTGAGTCTGTAGTTGTCACCCAGACACAGGAGAAGCATGATGAGAATGCTCCACTGATAAAAGATACCAAGCCATGTGTCTGACACAGACAAGAATTATGGGTTAATGTAGGATTTAAGAGTTAATAAGAAGCCTGAGCTGCTAGGCCAGAAAATTTATAATTAATGTAAGCCTCTGTGTGTTTCTTGAGACTGAATGGCTGCAGGACCAAGCAGGATAGAATCCTATGTCAACAAGTTAACACTGTAGAAATAGCTGAGTTACAAAGTTCTATATAGAGAGGATGATACCCTCAGTGAGGATCTCTTCTCTATGATTTCATTCCTTCAATTTTCTAATAATCCAGAGACATTTCTGACATTCTGACCCCTCCATGCTGGTTAGTTTTATAACTTGACCCAATCTAGAGTCATCTGAAAGGAAGGTTGAGAAGATTCCTTCAGAAGATCAGGCTGTGAGGCATTTTCTTAATTAGTGATTGATGGGGGAGGGTAGAGTCCATTTTGGGTGGTGCCATCCCTGGACAGCTGATCCTGTGTGCTATAAGAAAGCAGGTCTAGCATACCAGGAGGAAAATGCTAGTAAACAGTACTAGTTCATGGCCCCTGCATCAGCTCCAGGTTCCTAACCTGTTTGAATTCCTGTCCTGACTTCCTTCGATAATGGAGTATGATGTAGAAGTGTGGGCCAAATAAACCCTTTCCTTCCCATCTAGCTTTTGGTCTTGCTGTTTTATCACAGCAATAGAAACGCTGACTAAAATGTGTTCTCACCAGGACATAAAGAATAATTCAATTGAATGCCTCAGTATTTCTACAACACTACATATGCAGCATTGCTCAACTCTGCACAAAGTCACAACTCAGAGTCATTGACCCATTCTCACCTTTAAAAATATACTTTGAGTTAGTTTCAATTTGTTCATCAATTTAAGAGCTTAAAATCTGGGCTTATTTATAATTTTGTCACTTTATGTGTCAGAACAGAGAAAAAAGACACTAAGTGGAAAAATATTTCATAAATTGTTTTTTAATGCACCATCTGTACTTTTGTTCGACTATAAAATGCATGCATATTTTTAATCCAGAGAATTTCACTCTGCTGTCAATGGTAGGCAATCATGGTTTTTATTTTACTGTCAATACCCGGATTGTGACATCATTGGGAAGTCACCCAGTAGCTCTAGCCCATTTCCATATGATCTTTGCAATACTAAGAATGTCTTAGCAATTTCTAGAAAAGGAGACACAGAATGCCCAAAAGCAGTATTTGTAAATCTTAGCTAGGTCTGTTAGTTAACAGCATCTACTGAGCTCTCCTGTGTGCAATGGTTCTTATTAGATAATATTTGACCCAAAAGAAGGAAGTGGGATGCTCTATCTTCGAAAACTGCCAAGGGAAAGGAGACAGTTGATGAATATGCATAAGATTCAGAACTCTTAATTGTATAAGCAAATGCCTGAAACCTTTCTAATAGGTGTGCATTTTAACAAGAAATTTACCTACAGAAATTACATACTTGGATCATTTCTTAAAGAAAGACTACAGGATCCCAAGGAATGTGATTGGTTGAGAGATAAATCTTACATCTTTTTCTACCTCAGGGCTCCTCTCTGGAGTCTCCTTACTCAGGAGTCCCCTACGAATTACTGGGCAAAGAGAGCAGCTGTGCAAGATGCTCACATACCCTGCCACAGGGCAGTCTTGCTCTGAAGTTCCTATTGGATGTGGAATAGGAACTGCACTGTGGCCTCATCTCACCACTTACATTATTTTCTTTTCTTGGATATTTATCAAAAGTTCACCAACAATCTTTTGAAAAGATGAATTTTTTTTCATGAAAAAAATACAACACATGATTTTATGGTCTATTAATAACATTATTTATCATCGAAAAAGAAAGTTTAAAAAAAATAAAAAAAATAACATTATTTATAACATTAAAACTAATGAACTACTGCTATATGCTATATTGTAGCTCAACATTGCAAACCTATGCCAAGTGAAACAAATATATTATATAATAAAAAATTGTACTGTTAGTCCATTTTCTGAAATGTCTGGAATAGACACATCTTTGGTGATAGAAAATAGAGAAATGGCTGCAAGAGAATAGGATAGAGAAGCAATAATGCTGATTGCTATTGGGTATGAGGGTTTTGGTGGTTTGAATAATAATGGTACCTGCAGGCTCATTATTTGAATGTTTAGGGATTGATGTTAGGAGCTGTGGCTTTGTTGGGCCAGGTGTGGCTTTGAAAGAAGTAGGTCACTGGTGATGGACTTCAAAGATTCAAATGTCCAAGCCAGGCCTGATGATTCTCTCTCTCTTACTACTTCCTGCCAATCAAGATGTAGATCTCCCAGTTCTCTCTCCAGCACTGTGTCTAGGCAGTGCTGCCATACTTCCTGTGATGATGAAACTCTAATCCAGTTAATTGCTTTCTTTACTAAGAGTTGCCATGGTGATGGTGTCTCTTTATATCAATAGAGCACTGACTGTGATGGAATAGTAAGAAAAATGCTCTAAAATTGGATGTGGTAGTCCTCATTGTCCGCTATGTTCAGCGAGTCCGGTTTTATCCCATGCTTTTTCAGACCCAGGCCACCTGGCCTTGGTGAGTTCCCGATAGAACACCCCCATTGTCTCAGTGTGTGGGTGCACCCCTCGCGGTCTTGAGTTCCTTGCTCCTGCTCTCTCTCCTTCTGCTCCTCATTTGGACATTGAGATTTCAGTCCGGTGCTCCAATGTGGGTCTCTGTCTCTGTCTCCTATAATCACCTGATGAAGGTTAATATTCAGGAGGATGCCTATATGTTTTTCTTTGGCTGAGAACTCAAGAACAATGGCTATGGGTTTTTGATTCCACTGCACGTACTAGCTTTGTGGGAGCCTAGGCAGTTTGGATGCTCACCTTACTGGATGGAGGTAGGTGGTCCTTGGACTTCCCACAAGACAGGGAACCCTGATTGCTCTTTGGGCTGACGAGGGAGGGAGACTTGATTGGGGGAGTGGAGGGAATGGGAGGCGGTGGCGGGGAAGAGGCAGAAATCTTTAATCAATCAATCAATCAATCAATCAATAAATAAAATAATAATAAAATCACAAAAACAAACACCCAGAAAAAAAAATGGACGTGGTAATACCCTCCCTTATCCACAAGGTTTGACCACAACAAATGCAAACAAAACTCATAAACAGTTCATGAATATCTTGTGTTAATAAATTTACAAGTGTTAAACCATTAAGGCATTTAAAATCTATTTTGCTGCTTTAAAATAATGAAACAGATTACAAATGGAAGGCACCCGTCCATCCGTCACTGACAGCTGTCATTTTTCAACCCATAAATAAAGCAAACTGCTTCTAATGGTACTCAAATGGTTTACCTTGAGAGGATTCTGAAGCAAAAAGACTAGGAAACCTGGGAATATGCTCTCTTATCACTGGTTTATATTCCTTTAGGGTAGTCAGGGTATAGGTAAGCATATACCAGCAGCATTCTACCTGGGACTTCCTTTTAGGATAGGCTACCCAAAGATGCTGTGTATCCCATACTTGAGTAAAGTAAGAGGAGCCACTGAAAATAGAAGAGACATATATGAAGAGGAGGAAAGGCCGGCCCTGCAATAACTGACTGGCCCGCCTCCTTCTTTGTAATCTCTATGAAGGATCTGGCTCCTCAAGCCATAAGCCTTCTGAGAACTATGTGGTTATGGCAAAAAAGGGCTGCTTTTTCCTTAAAACTGCAACTGTCGTATTACTACAATACTGACAGATTATGAGTTGCCCTTAAAAAATTTGATTCAGATATTTGCCTCCCAGTTAGATATCAATTTAGGCAGCTATCAGCCTTGCTTCTAAGTCTATCAAAGAAGTGGAGAAAAGGGACCCAAGAGGGACAATCTAATGATAATAGGGAATGTAATGTGGAACTGGCAATGGTCCACATGGGTATCATGGATTCTGCCCAGGGTTGTTTCTACTGCCTGTGATTTTATATAAAAAGGCCATCTGCAGGTCAAAGTGACAGTAAGATGCCGTGCTCTAGATTTAGAATTGGAAATGGAGAAGGGTCAGTGAATTATATACAGGGGAGGGTAGGGAGATGTTGTAATAAGAGCGGCGGGCTACGTTCCTGGCACCCGGCCGCCCACACGGCTAGCTTTATACCCGAAATAATTACACGGAAACTGTATTCTTATAAACACTGCCTGGCCCATTAGTTTCAGCCTCTTATTGGCTAGCTCTCACATATTGATCTAACCCATTTTTAATATTCTGTGTAGCACCATGAGCTGGCTTACCAGGAAAGATCTTAACCTGCATCTGTCTGGAGTGGGAAAATCATGGCGACTGCCTGACTCCGCTTCTTTCTCCCAGCATCCTGTTCTGTTTACTCCACCCATGTAAGGGTTGGCCTATCAAATGGGCCTAGGCAGTTTCTTTTATTTATTTATTTAAGATTTCTGCCTCCTCCCCGCCACCGCCTCCCATTTCCCTCCCCTTCCCCCGATCAAGTAAGTCCCCTTCCCTCCTCAGCCCAAAGAGCAATCAGGGTTCCCTGCCCTGTGGGAAGTCCAAGGACCACCCACCTCCATCCAGGTCTAGTAAGGTGAGCATCCAAACTGCCTAGGCTCCCACAAAGCCAGTACATGCAGTAGGATCAAAAACCCATTGCCATTGTTCTTGAGTTCTCAGTAGTTCTCCTTGTCTGCTATGTTCAGCGAGTCCGGTTTTATATCACGCTTTTTCAGACCCAGGCCACCTGGCCTTCGTGAGTTCCCGATAGAACATCCCCATTGTCTCAGGGTGTGGGTGCACCCCACTGTCCTGAGTTCCTTGCTCCTGCTCTCTCTCCTTCTGCTCCTCATTTGGACCTTGAGATTTCAGTTCGGTGCTCCAATGTGGATCTGTGTCTCTGTCTCCTTTCATCGCCTGATGAAGGTTAATATTCAGGAGGATGCCTATATGCTTTTCTTTGGGTTCACCTTCTTATTTAGCTTCTCTAGGATCACGAATTATAGGCTCAATGTCCTTTATTTATGGCTAGATACCAAATATGAGTGAGTACATCCCATATAAGCAACAGATTAGAAAGAAATCACTCCCACATTAGGGAGAAAAGGGCTCATTTGAAGAGCTGCTAAGTTCACCCCCCCAAAAAAAGAAATTATTTTTACCACCTTTATTCATCAAACAAACATAAAAACATGTTGACACAGGGGCAATGAAATTGGATTAAGAGAATTTCAAAATGTCCCTGTTAAGAGACATCTGTATGCATAACATATTCCAATTGTCTTCCAGTCCCCATCACTAGCAGCATTTACTTAATATGGGACAAGCTAACAGATGAACTTCAAAAACTGTTTTTCATTTGAAACATTTGGCCTTCTAAATTCTTTACAAATATTGACTAGAAAGTTTTGTCCTAGCCCATCTTCCGTAGTTTCTCCCATATTTAACACCTAAATCTAGACATATTTGTTATTTGAAATAGGCCCTAATTTAATTGCTCAACTTCTCTAAATAAAACTGTAAGTATCAGTTGGAAAGAATTCACAACAGCTAGCACGGGCATATGTTAGTGTGTGCACTCGTACCTCCAATAAAAAGCTCACTGTTTGCCTGAATCCTCTCCAGCCACACAAATAGTCAAAAGTTGGGGAAGCTGTATTCTGAGCAATTGTCTCTGGATTCTTGGGAAGCAATCTCAAACTTAGTTCTTGCAGAACTCCCAGAAAGATACTTCAGTTGCTTTCTTTCTTTTCTTTTTTTTTTTTTTTCGGGAAGTTAAAGTGTTTATTGATGTGGTCGAGTTCTATACATTCTCACAGATCATACTAAGAAATTTGTAGTTTCAGTCTGTGCATAGTGAGTGGGAAGAGGCATGGCTAGGGCCAAGGGGGAGGGAGGAAGGGGAGGAGAAAAATCAAAGAAAAATACAAAACACAACAACAATAAAACAAAATCCCCAAACAAACCAAAAACAAAAGGAAACCCACAACAGGTTACCAGAACCTTGAGAGTAAAACAACAAAGTCCAGGTGATAAGCATCAACTTCAGATACACAAGCATTACAATTCATGGGACGGAACAAAAATTGTCGGTTGCTTTCTAAGGTAAAATTTGTTCATTGATGCTGAATGTAGTTTCGACCTACCAATTATCTAGTAGAAGTTGGAAACCTTCTTCAGTGTGTGCAAACAAGATTTTCTGCCCAGAGTAAGTTTCTTCTCTAACCAGCCCTGGAATTACTTCAGATTCTCCTGCTCTCTATTGTCAGCTGACCCTCAAGGACCAATCAATCTCTGCTCTTCTTAGCTTCTTGCACTGCTGCACTCACACTCATTCATGTGCAGCTCGTATGGCTCCCTGGGGTCTCAGCACCGCATTTGGTAAGACTACTCTTAAACCTGTAGCTATCCTACCCATTTATCTACTGCACTTCTATCTTATCAGTTCCTCCATAAATAAAAACACTGCTTACCATTCAACTTTGCCCAGACACTTTCCTTTTATTTCCAACTGTTATCACACCTTTCAGAGTTATTTTCAGAACAAAATATACCTTGATTTTCCCCAAACATCTGTCAGAATGTCTTTTAGCACTTTGCATTTATAAATCATATTTACTCCAAGATTTTTTTACAATTATTTTCATGCATTTATTCCCAGTGTTCCCTGTTTAACCTAAACTGCATAGACCACTTTGTGTCTGCATGTACCTACTACAGCAAAACACAGGAACTCAAATCTGGTCAGAATTCTCACGGGTTAAGTCTTGCAGGTATTACTATCAGTTAATTCCATTCTCTGAGAATAAAGCTGGCAGTTAAACAATCAAAATGTTTATTTTACTCAATCAATAGTCTCTTCTACTTGGATCAGTGTGATTAACAGCCCTAAACTTTCAAATCACATTTCTCTAAATTTGTTCTTTAAGGAAAACACCAATTAGCTTCCTATTATAGACAGTTTAAAAAATCTGCACACTAATTAACATGCTCTCTACTTAATTTGAATCTGCAAATATTCAAAAGAAAACTGCAATAAAAATCAGGAGGATAATACATTTCTATTTCTTTAATGCAGTGATAAATTATTCTTGAAAAAACATGAATACATATTTTCACTCTCTAAGTGATAAATTAGAAACAGCAAAGCAACAAAACTCAATGACATGAAAATAATACAGAAAAAAGAGTAAAGATTTCAGGCAAATGGAATTAATCTAATTTATTACTGTGTTTTGGAAACTTGGTAATAGCCAATAGTTCAGAAAGTGTGCATAAACTTTAATCATAATTATAAAACTAAAAGATGCTGGGACCAACTCCAAGCTCCATAGTTCTGAAGTATAAAAGGGTTGTCCTAGTGTCTGTCAACAAAGCAACACCTGATCACCTTGTTCAATTATGAATATGCATTATCTGGGTGTATTCATGCATAAATTATCTTTCCCTTATGTGTCTATTCCTCTTTTTTGGAATGAGAATGTATTTATACCTCTGGAAATTTCCACTTCTCTTAGAACTTCCACCAAATTGATTCTCTCTAAACTTTTTACAACAACCTCAGCCACTCTTGTTTTGTACTACCCTTGTTGGTATCTTTACAAGGAGTGAGATTGTGACATAGTTCATCTACCACCAAGTGTAACTGTTCTAGGTTCTGTTCAGAATGAGAGCACTGTACCTTATTCAAACAGCAATCCTATTTAGCATCCATGTCTTTCAGTTCATCTCTAGACTTTACACCACCCATACTCAGCTGCCCTCTACCTACTGGGCATTATTAGAAACAAACAGTGTCTCTCTGCACCCTAAACCATCTTTGATCTTGCATGCCATCACATGTGCATTCATCATCTTCTTACACTCAGTAACAACCATGTCCCTAACACTTTGCTGTATGTTGGACTGAACATTAATTTGGACTCAGGAGAAACCCATGTTCCATACTTCTAGGTTTAGCTCTTTCTTAACTCTTCAGATAGAAGTGAAGTTTCTCTTACCACATTGTGAATATTCTAACTTTTGTGTGTGTATGTGTGCATATATATAAATATGCTATATTTCCTCGACTAGAGAGCAAAGGTTTTATTTGCTCTTTTATCTCTTTAATGAACCACAGAGCAATTGATATGCAAATATATTTAGCTTATCAGTGACCAAAACATCAGAGCTAAACATTAAGTTATCTGAACATGAAGAAACTGAGTAATTCAAACTATGTAAGTTATAAATTCATTCTGAATTAGACAGATTCAGACAGAAATGTAATAGTGTTATAACATTTTAACATAAAGATTATGATTTCAAATATACCTTGGCAAAGTGAGTATCAAAAATATATGAGAAAACAATTTAAAGTACTTATAAACAATTGAAATGAAAACTATTTATTAAATATTATAACTCATACATTCCTCAATATAAAATACTTCCTGAATTGTGTAAACACTTTGAAATGCATTTTTACTAATAAATTCAATGAAGTAATCTTTAAAATATTACTGATTCTACCTACCCACTGATGAAAAGCCACAGAATATGCCAAGCAGTAAGCAGAATTTCCCACTTTCCAGCTTTTCAGCCCATGTTCCTCTCCCCAGTTTAACGTCTTTGTGCGCACTGAGTAGGCAGTCGGGACCACAACTGCGTCTTTCATCACCTGTTGGATCGCATTCCAAACTGGCAGCAGTTCGGGTGCAGACAAAGCCTGATATCAGGTTTCCCTCTCCTTTATTTTAAGACAGAGTGGTAACATTATCCAGAGACGAACATTACTTGTCATTTTCTAGATACAGTTCTATGCCTCTGTGTGTGACTGGGAACTCTGATTTGGATAAATATATATGCAGACAGAAGATAAAACAACTGACTTCTCATTTTCAATATAAAGTAACAGTGAAAATAACCACTGATATATTTTCTGAAGATAGCTAATTAATATCTTATATTGAAAATTTATGAAAAGCTTATAACCGTGATAAAACATCAAAATTACTAGAAAAATAAAATGTTTTACCTTCTATAGTAAGGGATAATTGTTGTGGGATATTTTCCTCTTTTGACATTTTGGGGGGGTCCACCACCAAGCTGCCAAATAAATCACACTTGGAGATTTATTGTTAGTCATGAATTCCTGGATGAATAGCTTGGCTTGCTTCTTTCCAACTTAAATTATACGGACTACCTTTGTTTCTCGTTTTTTTTTTTTTTTATCTTTCTCTGTTTCTTATTTATTTATTTATTTATTTATTTAAGATTTCTGCCTCCTCCCCGTCACCACCTCCCATTTCCCATTTCCCTCCCCCTCCCCCAATCAACTCCCTCTCCCTCATCAGCCCAAAGAGCAGTCAGGGTTCCCTGCCCTGTGGGAAGTCCAAGGACCTCCCACCTCCTTCCAGGTCTAGTAAGGTGAGCATCCAAACAATCTAGGCTCCCACAAAGCCAGTACATGCAGTAGGATCAAAACCCAGTGCCATTGTTCTTGACTTCTCAGCAGCCCTTATTGTCCGCTATGTTCAGCGAGTCCGGTTTTATCCCATGCTTTTTCAGACCCAGGCCAGCTGGCCTTGGTGAGTTCCCGATAGAACATCCCCATTGTCTCAGTGTGTAGGTGCACCCCTCGTGGTCCTGAGTTCCTTGATCCTGCTCTCTCTCTCCTTCTGCTTCTCATTTGGACCTTGAGATTTCAGTCCGGTGCTCCAATGTGGGTCTCTGTCTCTGTCTCCTTTCATCGCCTGATGAAGGTTAATATCCAGGAGGGTAACTATATGTTTTTCTTTGGGTTCACCTTCTTATTTAGCTTCTCTAGGATCACGAATTATAGGCTCAATGTCCTTTATTTATGACTAGAAACCAATTATAAATGAGTACATCCCATGTGCCTCTTTTTGGGTCTGGCTTACCTCACTTAGGATAGTGTTTTCTATTTCTGTCCATTTGCATGCAAAATTCAAGAAGTCATTGTTTTTTACTGCTGAGTAGTACTCTAATGTGTATATATTCCATACTTTCTTCATCCATTCTTCCATTGAAGGGCATCTAGGTTATTTCCAGGTTCTGGCTATTACAAACAATGCTGCTATGAACATAGCTGAGCATATACTTTTGTTGTATGTTAGGGCATCTCTTGGGTATATTCCAAAGAGTGGTATTGCTGGGTCCTGGGGTAAGTTGATCCCGAATTTCCTGAGAAACTGCCACACTGCTTTCCAAAGTGGTTGCACAAGTTTGCATTCCCACCAGCAATGGATGAGTGTACCCCTTGCTCCACAACCTCTCCATCAAAGGCTATCATTGGTGTGTTTGATTTTAGCCATTCTGACAGGTGTAAGTTGGTATCTTAAAGTTGTCTTGTTTTGCATTTCCCTGATCGCTAAGGAAGTTGAGCATGACCTTAAGTGTCTTTTGGCCATTTGAACTTCTTCTTTTGAGGATTCTCTGTTCAGCTCAGTGCCCCATTTTATAATTGGGTTGATTAGCATTTTACAGTCTAGTTTCTTGAGTTCTTTATATATTTTGGAGATCAGACCTTTGTCAGTTGCAGGGTTGGTGAAGATCTTCTCCCAGTCAGTGGGTTGCCTTTTTGTCTTAGTGACAGTGTCCTTTGCTTTACAGAAGCTTCTCAGTTTCAGGAGGTCCCATTTATTTAATGTTGCCCTTAATGTCTGTGCTACTGGGATTATATGTAGGAATTAATATTAAAACTATGAAAAAAAAGCAAGGGCATAAAGAAATTATGTATCTAGAAATAATATGATGATATTCTTTCCCCAACCTTACTCAAGGAGTCAAAGTCATCATTAGATATTTTATATACGTATATCTATTTATTTTACAATAAGCACAAAATCACCTCAACGATTAAAACTCAGATTTAACAGCAACAAAAAAGGAAGATAAGACAACTTCTGGGTAAATTTTAATGAAATCAAAGAAGTATTAATAATTTAGAATATGTCTTATTTGGGAAAAACATACTGACCAAATTTTTACCTAACACAGAATACAGTGAGGACAGACTTAAAGCTTCAATGTCATAGCCTCATATCAATGTGGTAAAGTACTTGACTCTAACTTATTTTCATATTATATAAAATGCATTTTATTTTATACACACACATATATATATTAAGAAATAGAGAGCTAGGAATTATCACTTCTTAATGAAGTGATCATATTATTTTTGATCAACTATCATTTTCAAACATTTTACCATATTCCTATTGTTCTCATATCATGGACAAAAATGCAATAATCTGCCCATTTTGTTTTATGAATGAATAGGATTAGTTCTGAAGATCACTGCTGTATCTATAGATAAATGGTAGTAAAGGAACAAGTGATTGAGTACTGTATTTGGAAGACACTCTGAAGAAAATTTGTAATTTTAATGACAGTTCAAGCACTGTTCATCTGTTATGGGTTAATATTTGTATTTTAAAATTGAAAGAATGAGGTCAAGGTAAATGCTGCTTTTCAAAGTCATCAGCAATAACTAGTATTGCATGGCTATGTGCAAGTTCAAGTGGGGCTCCATTTCACTTGAAAACCCATTTCTTAACCATTAAACTGTACTACTGTCGTCTAAGGACATTGGAAAGCACTGAAAATCATATTCCTATTTTAAAAATAATATATTTTCAAAGTAAAATCACTATCAACAAAAATATCCTCCACCAATGCAGTTTATAATCCTACAACTCAAAGAAAGCACAACAAATTTTTTAAAAATAGGTTAATGTTTATGAATGTTTTGCCTGTATGTCTGTGCACCATCTGCATGTTTGATACTATTAAGACCAGAGAGGGCATCAAGTGCCCTTGAACTAGAATTATAGATGGTTATAAGCCACCATGTGGAAAAAGGAAATAAATTTAGGTCCTCTGTAAAAGCATCCAGTACTCTAAACTGAAGAGCTATCTCTCCAACCTTGCACAATAGAACCTCACCACTAAAGAAAATAATAACTTCCCAATAACGGTTTCTGTGAACTCTACAAAGTTTTTGTCTACCTCCACCTTGTTTGAGCAATGTTTGCTAATACTGAAACATGCCCATTTAATGTCACTGACTCGCTGAGAGGTCTTGCTGGTTGGTATTGTTAAGTACAGTCCGTGGAGAACCCAAAATATCATGAGGGAGACTGACTCACTGAAATGAAAAAGCAAGGTTTATTGTGTGAGGGTTACAATCCAACAAGAACCTGGTCAGCACAGCAGTGAGAGGAGGTACTCTGCTTTTCTAGAGGGCACTATTTAAAGGCAACAAAACAAAACAAAACAAAACAAAAAAACAAAAAAAGAACCCAGAAAAGTTACATTACCATGGTGTGTGCTAGCAAGTGATCCTATCTACAATGGTTGAAACATTAAGAATTTCCCATATCACCATAGAACCTTCATCTAGCGATGGATGGAGATAGAGACAGAGACCCACACTGGAGCACTGGACTGAGCTCCCAAGGTCCTAATGAGGAGCAGAAGGAGGGAGAACATGTACAACGAAGTCAGGACCACGAGGGGTGCACACACCCACTGAGACAGTGGGGCTGATCTATTGGGAGCTCACCAAGGCCAGCTGGACTGTGACTGAAAAAGCATGGGATAAAACCGGACTCTCTGAACATGGTGGACAATGAGAGCTGATGAGAGGCTAAAGACAATGGCACGGGTTTTGATCCTACTTCAGGTTCTTGCTTTGTGGGAGCCTAGACAGTTTGGATGTTCAACTTCTTAGATCTGGATGGAGAAGGGAACACCTTGGACTTTCCACAGGGCAGGGAACCCTGACTGCTCCTGGGACTGGAGAGAGAGGAGAAGAGGAGTGGGGGGAGGGGGAGAGGGGCGGGAGGAGGGGGAGGGAAATGGGAGGCGGGGAGGAGGCAGAAAATTTTTTTTTCAATTAAAAAAAAAAAGAATTTCCATTGGATGGTCTGTTCCTGTAGTGCCTGGGTAGTCTAAGTTCATGGTCTTCTTTCTTTGCAACCAGGTATTGCCTCTGAGACACAGGCTTTTATTGAGCTTGTCATGGCTGGGTCCTATGATATCTTTTTTCAGGAATGTTTTGAACCAGAAGTGTTTCAGACTCACAATCATCTGAGTCTGTCCTAGTTTTAATTGTCAACTTGTCACTGACAAGGCATATCCATCCAGCATATACAAATCAGAGCACACAGCACTTCCGTGGTTTCTGATTGTCAAGAGTCCATCTCATCAACACTAATGGGCACTGCATATAGCACAGTGCATTGTGTTAGCACTAAGATGCTGATTTTCCCATACCAGATGATGCTGAGGTTTCCAGCACACCATTCAAGCAAGCACCAAACACAACTACACAGAGGTGACTCACCGTTTGCTGTTCCAGGATTTGTGCAGTGCACAACAATATACAGCTGTAAATGATGTTCTGTCAAGCCTCAGACTGTGGGAAGATTTCTTCTTATTTTGTGGTACTATTTAATGACATGTAACTCCTGCTTGAGTATAAACTCTCAGAAGACAGATTCTCTAATGCATGCCAAGAACCAAGTGTAATGGTCTGTTCTGTCCTCTTAAGAGAAGAGTTGCACCCATTCTCTTCCCTACCCAACAAGGCAGGCAGATCTTCCTTCTTCTTCTGGCCTGAGCTCCCTTCCTTTCTGTTTCTCTCTTGAAGAGACAACTTCTGCCTCTCTCTCTTCTCACTACTTCTCCCCTCCCCCATCTCTGCCTCTCTCTCTCTGCTCTTCTCCCTTCTCTCTCTCTCTTTGCTTCCCTTCCATAACCCATTAAATAAATATCCAACCTCACTCTGCATGGTGTGCCTATCCATCTCAGTCTCTTACCTACCACGTGGCTCCTTGCCTAAGACTTGCTGGCCCTCGTGGTCCATGGGCCACTTGGGGGCTCACTACTGGGACTGGCTGCCTTTGTGGCCCACCATGGTCTTGGGACCTGCTGCCCATAGCCTGCCACCATTCAGGGACCTGTGGTGTGGTCTCATGGCCTGCTGCCCATGGCCTGCCACCACTCCAGGACCTGCAGCGTTTCTGCTGCTGTGCCCCTCAGGGAACAGCAGCATTTTACTTAAACTATAATACTGGTACCTGAGGGCTCTCTCACCCCTCTCCTGGGGTCAGGATCTGGAACTGGGTTTTCCACAACAACTCTGTTGTCCATCTGCCTGAATGTCAACCTTTATGCACATCATCAGCTTCGGTAGTGAGTTTTCCCCTTCCAGGACCCAACTCAACTGTAGTCTTCACGGCTACAGTTGAGCCCTTTGCTGCTTTCCATAGCTAAAAAATGTCACTGGATGACCTGGAATCAGTCTTCCTGTGCTAGCACTGCACATACTGTGTGGTGCACTCCACTGGGGTCCCAGCATCCCTTGTACTTTTCTTTCTCCTTTTTTTCTTTTCTTTTGAACCACTTGTCAGTGGTCTCTGCTGTGAGAGACCACTCAGAACAGCCTCCAGCCTCTCTGGCTTCTGAGTCACACAGACCAGAGCTCATCAGGCTTTAATAACCTGCCTGTAGGGAAGAGATGTCCTTCCATAGGCCCTGCGATGTTTGTTTGCTGTTTTCATTGGTTTTTACGTTTTTATGTCTGGTATAAACCCTCACTCCACTGGTGTTCCACTGGCTTCGTTTTTCCTCAAACTGTCCCTGTCATCACTACTGCTGCCAACAAAATTGGTCGAATCCATGAGGCAGCTGTTTTCAATGCCAGCCTTTACTCCCCATCGCGGCTTGTGGCACAGCAACAGAGCAGATCATGCCTCTAGGTCTCTCTTCCATACAACATTTGACCATTGCCATTTTGACTGAGGTCAGGTGACCTTACCACCATCTTAACTGAGAGCCAGGTCAGGTGACTTCACCACCATCTTAACTGAGAGCCAGGTTAGGTGACCATGTCCCACCATTTTTACTGAGGTATTCCCTGCCTGGTTCCCAGTGTTGACTCTGTTATGTGTGCATTTTGGGAAGTAGCATGCCTTTGGTAGGTCCCACCAAGAGCATCCCCTTCCCCAATTCCTGTTCAGTTTCTGTGTGTGTGTGTGTGTGTGTGTGTGCATACATGTAACTTAAACGCAATAAGTTTATTTCATTCCAGACTATAAAACAATAAGTCTCATGTGTTAAACTGGTATGTACCTTAAAGTCTCTTACAAGAAAAACCACTATTGTCAGTTCTGCTGTTAACCTTCTATTGCAAGCAATTTTTTCTTCTGTCTTTTTAGGAGTGTAAATCTTACCTGTTAAGTTGAGAACCAGTGCAGTCAAGCTCAGACTCAGCTCTCCAGGCAGATTCTATACTGTAGTTATAACTTGTCTATACTCAGTAAATAGCCCTCATCTGCTCAGAGATCTGGGGACTATGGCATTAGTTATTTAAAAAAAAAAAACACTTTTCATAACAAAAAGAGAAATGTTGGCTCCTAGCAGCAGCACTCTATTTCCACCAAAGAAGACAGAAGGCAAATGGGCACAGAACAATATCCATCCGCAATTTGCTTCAGCTGCCAAATGCTGAACACTGGAAAAAATGTCTTTCATCTAATCTGAAGATTACCAGACAGTGGACAGAATCACTGGAATCGACAGCCTAGCTGCTCAGGTCAAGACAGGCTTGTCTTCCTACAGATTTCTTAGCCCACAGGATCTTTCTGGAGCCTGGCAGGCCGTGAACTAAACATCGAAAGGCAAATATGACCCTCAGCAACAATGGAGGACCTTGAGGAGTACTGCTAGGTGCCAAACAAGTAAGTTCTTTGTCATTTTTTAATCAATAACTTAAGTAAAATTTTATCCTTCTCAAAGACCTCGGATACAGTTTGACAGCTGAGAAGTTTTATCAGTTTAAAAGGACAATCTGACCAAAAAAAATTTAGCAAAATACAAATATAAGTTATTAAGGTGTGTACCTGTAAGTTATAAAGGTGTGAAGACAAATACAAGTTGTCAAATTTCTCTCTTATGCTGACTTCCATAGTCTTAAAAATATTTTTTATTGTTCAAAAAGTATCTGTCACAGTCATTCTGATATAAATATGCTGCTGTTTAAGCTTACATTTTTATAAACCTCAAAAATTCTTGTAAGTTAGAGGGAGCTAAATTGAAGGTCACCTTAAACACCCCTCTCAATTCCCTGATCCTAAAACTTTTTTTTCCCTAAACTTAACTTTGTCCTCTGTTCTGCCAATACCTTAAACAGGTATAAGAGAAACCAGACATTTCCATACTACAAACACTTGACAGGAACAAAGAGCCCAGCTACCCCAGGATGTGACCAGCACCCAGCTTTCTCAGGTCCCCCCTAGACAACACCCACAAATAAGCAGGAAGCAGTCTTGAGAATCTGCCACCCCAGTTCCTTTAACCTGTAGTGCCTAACCTCTGGACATTTTATTATAAAAAAGAAATGGAATGTAATGGTCTGTCCTGATCCTTTAAGAGACAAGCCCTGCCCACTCCCTCCCCCATTCACCAAGGCAGACAGATCTTCCTTCTTCTTCTGGCCTGAGCTCTCTTCTTTGCTGTTTCTCTCTCAAAGAGGAAGCTTATCCCTCTCTCCCGTCTCCCCATTTCTCCCCTTTCCCCCCTTCTGCCTTTCTCTCTCTGCTCTTCTCTCTTTACCCTCCCTCTCCTCTTCCCTTCCATAACCCACTAAATAAATATCCAATCTCACTCTGCATGGCATGCCTAGCCATCGCAGTTTCTTACCCACCACGTGACTTCTCCCTGCCTAGGACCCATTGGCCCTCATGGCCTGCAGGCCACTCGGGGGCTCACTACCTGGGAACAGGCTGCCTTCATGGCTCGCCGTGGTCTTGGGACCCACTGCCAATGGCTACCATTCAGGGACTTGCAGTGTTTTACATAAACCATAACACCAAGACTATTGAAAAGCAGGTATTTAATAAATAGTAAACACATGGTTCTAAAGGAGAACCCAGCATATTGAGGATTTCTGAAATATGACAATAATAGACACATTAGTAGTGTCCTAAGTTGAATATAGCTCATCAAGACTACCTGGAAGAAGGTGCCTATTCACGTTAAATTAGAAATAAATTAGAAATGAATCCATATCTTTGCTTATTGTCAATAAATGCACATGTGTCTCCCTCACTCCTCACTCTTCTCTGTGGCATTTCTGACGTTCACCTTATAGGAGTTTAAGCATCAGTAAAGAAAGATATGACTCAAGGAGACCTGGAGCTAGGTGGAGATCAACAATGCTTGCGGTGGTAAAGAAAACCTGAACAGCAGCAACTTTAGGGCTGGATATAGTTGGATCCACCCCCAGATGGAATAATCCCAAATGAACTACACACTGACTACCAACATAGGCCTGAAGTGAGAAAGAAAGTGACACACACAGATGATCCCAAGGAAGGGGGAATGAACTCCCTTAAGTCTTTACCTTCAACACATTCTAAGTCTGATAGCTTGAGAAAACTCCAGAATCTTTCAAAAAGCTGAGAGGTGTGCATCCCACGTGGTCCCAAGGTAGACTCCCACAATGAAAGTAAGGTTGTTTTCCTGGATTTTGTGTCTGGTCAACAACATTGCTGGCAGCTGTAACATACTTATTGCTGGGGGTACAATTGGGCTGGAGGCTTTCTCTTTCCTCTCCCTTCCTCGCTGTCACCACTGTGAGATGAGGGTATCATGTTCCTCTCCGGCAGCAGGTGTTGTATGGTGTGAAAATTCAAGTAATGGAAAATAATGTAAAAAATATCTTCTGTAATCATTTTGTCAAGATGGCATGCTGCTGAAGATGATGAAAACCCAAGCTGTGGGCAGAGATGTCCTAAACATTGCATTCAAAAATAAATACCAGTCACCCTGAAAGACGGTCAACTTAAGCAGCCTTGTCATCAGTTAGCCCAGAGAAGTGACACAGGCAACTATGGCACTTGCTCTTGTCTTTCTTTCCCTTTCTATTGTTGCAACTTTCTGCACATTTCATAATGACAGGAACTCTATTTTCTGGTGCTGTGTGGGTGAACAGAGGTGAGAGGGATAGTGCAGAGGGCAACAGAGTAAGAGAGAGCTATGATTAGTTCAGCAGCACCTCAGAGCACAAAACTCAGCATTTTCCCACACTGTTGTTAATGGAGCTTGTTCTAACCAGGCTAAGATGACACTGTGAATTCAAGTACTTCCCAAAAATTAATGCTGTTCTCATTTTAGCTATATAAATAACCATTCCATCTGCCATAGAATCTAAAATTTGGGAGCTTCAGAAATAAATGTGAATGATTTCTCCTCTCTGCCCCTCTGCCCCCATGTATATATGTGTGTCGTATGGAGTCCACATTAAATGACTTGGTTTGGTTTTATTTTCTTGGTCATTAAATTCTCCTTTCTATTATTTCCATGCTGTGAAACAGACAGAGAGGAACAGAAACAAAGGCAATAAGAATTCATCTGTACATGCATAACTTCCAAGTTTTCCATGACAAAATGTGCCTCTGTTTGTATCAGATTAAATTTCAACACACAAATAAATTTCTCATTTTTGTTCTTAGGAGTAATTTAGGTAGCTGGGTATGGTGGCACACATCTGTAATGCCAGCACTTGGAAGACTAAGGTAGGAGACGGGTGAGGCCAACTGCAGCTCCGTGGAAATACCCTGCCTCTCTATCACATATGAGTATATATATTAAAGAATATATATATATATATATATATATATATATATATATATATATATATATATATCATAGTGTGTGTGAGGGGGGGAGCTGTAACATGTGGCTTCTTTGCTTTACTTCTAAGACTCCCCAATGGAAGCTGCACATAATGACTCAAACATTGCATAGGTTCAGACTGTATTGTGTCTTGTGATTCTCCCTAAGGCTCAACACTGGGTAAACAATGAAGGCTAGGAATGGTTTTGATAAGAATTAGGGAAGAGGAGAAAGAACAGCCCCAGGACAGTTCTTACTCCACAGTAATTATTCCAGCTTGACTTTGAACCCCTTAAATTCAATGGTCCACAAAAACATGCTGGGTCAAATGATTAAGACTGCATTACCTATTTCCTCTATTTTAGCCTTGGTTTCCTCATGTAAGACACAAGGGAAGGGACATTGATGAATTAATCTTAGTTCCCAAGCATCTCAAAGGACCATGCTTCTCAAACTCTTGTGTAATTTTAACATTTTCTGTTTTATTTTTCAATCAGATTAAAGAAAAAAACAGCTGATGCATAGACCTTTACAAATCCAATTTCAACCTAAGTTCATCCTACAACCATCGTCGCCAACATTTCATGGCTATTCTTCATTTTCTACCCCATTAACACTTAGAAACACTGCACTGATGCTCCTCTGCTGCAGTCAGGAAAGAGTCTGGGATGAATGCCACTTCTACAGTTCTCTCTTTTAATAATTTGCCTCAGTGCATAAAACCCCAAGATTTCATGCTATTAATCAAGATATTCATGTATCCCTCTGAACACAATTAGAAATGTAAATTCAATCATATATTCATGATACAGTCAAACCTGTAGATAATTTTAAACATTTAATTTTATGACATCATAACATAAATCAGACTAATATTTTAGTAAGATGTTTTACAATAGCATCAAATATGTCTCCAGTTATTGGAAATCCACACAGGGACAAAGTCTTTGTTATTGATTCATTGTACAATGTCTTCATCAGTTGGACTGGGGATCTGTTTGTTGAGTCAATAAGCTTCATTGTCACAATTCTGATGTGGGATTTTCCTCTGTATGCTGTGATTAACATTGATTAGTAAAGAAACTGCTTTGGACCTATAGCAAGGCAGAACTTAGGTAGGCAGGGAAAGCTACACTGAAAGAAGGGCGGAGTCGGGGAGACACCATGGAGCCGCTGCTGGAGATAGACATGCTGAAACTTTGCTAGTTGTGGTGACGCATGCAAGTAGGATTTATTGAAGGAGGCAGAGGCAAGAATAGAGCACTACACAATCCATATGCTAAATACAAAGTTATCAATGGTATTTTAATGAGGTAGCATGATTATCAAGGAAGAATTTTAAATGCCATGAAAATATTGTATTTATATTTAAAGAAATGCCAATAAGATTATCCTAGTGTGGGTCTCTATGATTACTTCACAACACTCTGACATTCCAAATATTTCTGTCTGAATTCTTTCTTTCCTTACCTAGCTGGGACTGACCTAATTCTAAGAAAGGAATAAAGAAACGGCAGTTTAGTCAGCTGTTCTTCGCCGTTTCATTTAACAGGGCTACATTACCATGTATACTGTAAGAATGCTGAGCCAAATTCAAGTGTGAATCACTTCTACCACTGTGTTATATTAGACAAATTAGTAAATTCTATCTCCAAGTTTCTGAATTGGTTTGTAAAGAGGAAGAAAATTATGGTGAAATTGTTTCATGTGTTATTTGACTTATGTTATTTAATTTTTTATAAATACTCTAAGATTTCATATTGCAAATATGGAAATGTAAGGTTTAGACTGTTAGGACATAGTGGTAGCACAAAGCAGCTTATATGTTCTCAGATTCACTATGCAGCCCAACATCTGAGCCTTCTGTGTATAGAAGACGAGCATGTGGCCATGTTTGTGTTGGGTCATCAAATCCAAAACTGTGGCAATGCCTAAAGTAGAGTTTGCCTAAGAATTAAGGTTCACTATACTAAGAAAAACTGACTACTAAGTCAGACTTGTAGACTCTTTTCATTTTTAACTAAAACGTATTTTCTTTACCACAAATTAGCTGCAGATCCAGATAACTGAATTGATTAGTGACTAATTGGTAGGTTGCTATAAGAGCAGTTACCAATTTGCACGTTTTAGCAATGTTTATTTCATGTGTACTTATCATACCAAACATTAAAATTTGACTCAAAAGAAAGAAAAACTGAACTGAGATCGTATCAGGCCTTGCTGAATGAGTGAATAGAGAATGACTACATTGTTTGTTTGTTCTAGGTTGTCTACTTTCTTCTCTTCAATTTCTGGGTATTTATAAGGGAGAAAACTAAGACTCTAAAGCCACATTTTTACAAATGTCACAAATGGAAGCTTCATTTCATGGGGTCATGTAACCAACAAAGGCAGGGGGTGATGATGGGTGCATGGAATTGCAGAAAGACCTGAACAATCATTTGGAAATCTGAATTTAAAAAATGATTTTAAAAAAAGACCCTATAAGCAGGCAGTATTGCTATGGACACCAAAAAATAAACCCTCAACATTTAAATACTGGATAAATACAAAGGAACAATCTTCAGCACCTGAGCATTTTCAGCAGAGCATTTGGTTTCAAATGCTTCTAATGATGGATTTTAGATTATTTTTTAACTATGTAATTTTCCAGGTCCCAAAGAAAGTCAGGACAAATGGCTAATTATATCTGCCCATTTGCATAGCAAAGCACACCCTGGTCTCTAGGCTCATTCAGGCTCATTCTTCTCAGCCAGTCTCCTACCCTAAACCTGTCTAGCTCAAGGGCTTTATTCCCCTCCCCTAACTTCTTAATCCTATAAATTCTGTTGGCTCTCTTGTCTCCCTCTCTCTTTCTCTCTCTGCTCTTCTCGCTCTCTCTCCCTTTGTCTCCTCTCATGGCCCAGTTTTGTCTGGACCCTTCCAGATACCTCAGTTGTGTACTGTCTCTCATATCCATAATAAAGTCTTTCTCCTGAACCATACCCTGGACCAGTCTTTCCTTATTTCATTCATGATTTGATTCTCTTTCCTTCTATCAGTGCCTTCTCTGCCATTTTCCACACTTCACACACACACACACACACACACACACACACACCACACACACACCCCAAAATGTTTTACTTATAAAACATTCACTTACAAATTATTTTTATAACAATATGTGTCTCGCTACTATTTTCAATTTAAATATCATCAAAGAAGGTGCATTTTTGAAATTTTTATGTTGAATGTTAGATATTATTTGAGTGAGAAGTACATGCACTTACAGAATAAGTGATACTAAGTCATTTAAATTAGCTCATTATTACTATATGATGAGACCCCAAGTAAATAAGAGTGTATTTACAGAATGATTGTCTCCTCTGGCACATTGTTTTCTTTTTCTAGATAAACAAATAGAAAAACTCAACAGTATTCCCTGTATTTTTCAATATGGAGACATATTCCTGTAGATACAATGCACTTTTTAAAGAAAAGATCTTACTGTTCCCCAAGGTGATGAAAACTGGCAGGCTTGCTTTTTCTTGCCATTTAAATAAATGAATATTCCCAACAAGAAAAAGTTGAAAAGAAAAAAATACAACTAGGACAACAGAACAGAACGCAGAACAAATGTGTGTTTTTCTGCTTGTCATGACAGAGGAACACGTCTTTCCAAGCAGCTGTGAATGCTCTTGTACACACCACTTCAGCTTCAGCGATACTCAAGATTCCAGGATAGTTACGTTTAATCATGTACGCAGAAGCAATAGAAACAGCAATGCCTGTCACAGACCAGGTAGCATCACCCAGCTGTGAAGAGGTAGCTGTCTTTCTGACAAAACCAGGCTGTTCCGAGTGATACTTTTTCAGATGAGCAATTAAATTCTCCACCACAAAGAAATCTAAAACCAAATGAAAGACTATCACTCAATCTGTGACTCACTCATTTGTGTGAGCCATAGTCAGAGCTTATGCACTCCACTGTATGGGTGGATCCTTTCTCTCTGCGAAGGAATCCAACGATATATGCAATATTGGCTTATCTGGAAACTTTATCATTCGCTTAAAAAGTTCACCTGTATTTTTATATTTCCTACATTTTAGTACTGCAGATTTTTTATAGAAATACTTCTTTGCAACGCAGATGAGAGATGGCCCGTGGCAGAACCACACACTGCAGCAAGGAAATGGGGACTCAGAATGGTGAGACCTACAGAGAATGGTAAGACCTATAGAGGATGGTGAGACCTGGAGGATGGTGAGACCTATGGAGGATGGTGAGACCTATGGAGGATGGTGAGACCTATGGAGAATATTGAGACCTATGGAGGACGGTGAGACCTATGGAGAATATTGAGACCTATGGAGGACGGTGAGACCTATGGAGAATATGGAGACCTATGGAGGACGGTGAGACCTATGGAGGACGGTGAGACCTATGGAGAATATTGAGACCTATGGAGGATGGTGAGACCTATGGAGGATGGTGAGACCTATGGAGGACGGTGAGACCTATGGAGGATGGTGAGACCTATGGAGAATATTGAGACCTATGGAGGATGGTGAGACCTATGGAGGATGGTGAAACCTATGGAGGACGGTGAGACCTATGGAGGACGGGGAGACCTACGGAGGACGGTGAGACCTACGGAGGACGGTGAGACCTACGGAGGATGGTGAGACCTATGGAGGATGGTGAGACATATGGAGATTGTTCCTTGCAAACAAAAAGCACCACATGTTTTATCTACTTCATGGGAGATTAGAAGGGCTAAATGAGATGAATACATAATGTCCTGTATAATGCAAAATAATAAAGAAATAAAGTTATAATAACAAATTTCCTTTTTATTTCAAAACATTTGGATTTCATAACACAGAATAAGAAATATCTTTGTTTGGTTTTAGTGCTCTAAACTTGTATAGGAAGATAGATTTTTTAAAGATAATATTCCTATGGTACCATGAAAGCTAGTCCTCAGGAACATGGCGTCTCGGTAGTTCCCACTCAAGGGCCTTCTGGTCCTGCATTTGAAGTGCATGGTGTCTTCAGCAAAACTGGCTGTCTTCCATCTACTGGGAACAACCAAGAACTGTAGCAACAGCTTGTAATGTTTTGCGAGGCTCGTAGACAATCCTGACCAAAGTTCAAGAGATAACTTCTCACTTTGGTTGTGGAGGGTGTCGTTAGATGGACTTTGGCTCTTGGGAGGAACATTATCAGCCCAGATGAGAAAGTTTCATTTAAACTATATATATATATGATAGATATTTTCAAATAGATAGCTAAAGTACAATTCTTCATCATCTTTTCAGAAATCCTACCTATTATTTCAGCCTCTTTTCTTCTGCGTTTCATCTCCTTCCTCGCCCCTACTTACAGCCTCCCTCTTCCAATTTCCTGGACAGATCACTTGTCCCCAGCTAGTGTCCTTTTTTTCCCCCAACCCCAACAATGTTCCATTTTCACTGTCAAGGTTTCTTCATTTACTCCAAGATATTTACTCATATCTGAAGATTTGAAGTAGGTGCCTCCCATGAGACAGAACATGTGACATATGTCTTTCTTGGTCTGGGTTACTTCAAGTAATATGATCTGTGCTAGCTTCATTTTCATTTTTCTTTGTGGATGAATAGTATTACAAGGAGTATGTATATCATACTTTCAGTACCTATTCATTAGATGAAGGATATTTGTTTCCACTTCCTAGCAACCATGATTACAGCACCAATGAACATGACTGAGTGAGTATCTGTGGAGCAGATGTTGGTCCTTTCTGGGGACTGTGCCAATGAGTCACAGAGCTGGGTCATGCAGCAAATTCATTTTTAGGTTTTTGAGAATTCTCCAGGAAGGGGAAAGCAACCCATCGTCCTTCCAAGCTATGATTCTTATGTATCGCTGCAAAGACCACATTGGCATGATACTCCTAAGTGTACAACAGTGCACTTGTAACTTGGTGGTAGCCAACATCTAGTTAATTGGAGTAGAGCAAGTTCCACTAGTGGCAAACCATGCCTGGTCCTGGAAACTTGAGCAACCACTCAGGGTCAGTGGAGTCGTAGACCTTAAAGAGGAACTTAGAACGACTAATTTAGAAAACCCAGCACAATTCCTGACTACATATGAAATATTTGTCTTTATATCTACAGATCAAGGAAGCTTATTTTTACAAGAGAGGAAAATTTTCAGTGAAAACCACCACCAGTCAAAATGGGGACTTTGGAGCCCAATCCCAATGGATATATCTACAAAACAGGAAGAGGGATAGACAGTTTGGTAAAAATTAGAGGTCTGTGGTGCTGCTGTTAGATGTGCCTCCTGGCAGTGTCAGATGCTGCACCCACAAAGGCTCAGCAACACAATTGCCTAAACAGGAGCTAAACAAGGACAATAAAAAGAAACATCCTCAAGTGGACAGGGAAAGCCCACAAGGCCTCATCTCTACACAAAGAACTTCAGGCAAGTACTGAGTGCTAAGATGGAAAGAAACAATCTTCTCGAGAAAAGAGTATACCCACTGGTTATCCAATCCCAAATGATAAGTCCTAAAGGCTAAAGGATACATAGAAGTAACAGTATACAGAATGAGAAATACAGTTATGAGAGCATTCTGTATAGTATTACTTGTACGTACTCAGGTTATTAATGAAATTAATAATTAATGAAGTAATACACAATTAATGAAATAAAGAGACCGTGGGAGGGCTTAAAAGGAGGGAAAAGAAGAAGGAAATAATGTAATTATAATATTAATTTTGAAAAATATAAATGTAAGAAAAAAGATAATATTTACTCACTTAAGAATAGGATTCAGATGATGATGATGAATAAGTTGGTTCTAGCGCAGCTTTTTTTCTTGTCTATAAAGCATTTAACCCCTCTATACACAACTCATTCTTTTTAAAGAAAAATATTAAAATGTAAGGCTGAGTAAGATTTGTTTTTAAACTATACAGTATCTTTTTTTTGTATAGTTAACACACTACCGAATGTGTCTTTAGATAGCCCTGTACTGGTGGTATTTTCAGTAGCCACTAACCTTGCCTGGTACAGTCTGGGGTTGTAAAATGGCATGAAAATGTAAAGCAGGTTCTTGTTGGTGCACAGCACAAATTAGTTATATAAGGGTACGGTAGGTTTTTTTTTTTTCATCTTCAGTTGTCTCTGATGCAGCTTATATGAAGATAATTGTTCTGCTAACTGAATACCACTCTGTATTTGCAAAAATAACTGCTGCTGTTTTGTGGACATTCTGAATGTTTCTAAGCAAATACAATTTTTTATTGAAAAATAGGATTCAAATTGGATTATTTGGTATTTCGATGCCTAGTTTCTTGAGTTCTTTGTATATTTTGAAAATTAGTCCTCTGTCCAATGTAGGGTTGGTAAAGATCTTTTCCCATCCTGTAGGCTGCCATTTTGCCTTATAGACCATGTCCTTTGCCTTACAAAGCTTCTCACTTTCATGAGGCTCCATTTATTAATTGTTGCTCTCAGAATCTATGCTACTGTTGTTATATTTAGGAAATGGTCTCCTGTACCCATGCATTCAAGGCTACTTCCCACTTTCTCTTCTATAAGGTTCAGTGTGGCTGGCTTTATGTTGAGGTCTTTGATCCATTTGGACTTGAGTTTTGTGCATTGGGATATCTATGGATCTATTTGCATTCTTCTTCATGTCAACATCCAGCTACACCAGCACAATTTAATGAAAATACTTTCTTTTTTCCATTGTATAATTTTAGCTTCTTTGCCAAAATTCAGGTGTTCATAAGTATGTGGATTAATATCAGGGTCTTCAATTTGATTCTCTTGATCAATCTGTCTATTTTTATGTCAATACCAAGATGTTTCCATTACTATAGCTCCATAGTAGAGCTTGAAGTTACGGATCGTGAAGCTTTCAGAGATTCCTTTCTTGTACAGGATTGATTGGGCTCTCCTGGGAAATGGGTTACAGACCTAAACAGAGAATTCTTAACAAAGGAAGCTCAACTGGCCAAAAGACACTTAAGGAATTGGTCAACATCCTTAGCCATCAGGGAAATGTAGATCAATATAACTCTGAGATTTCGTCTTACACCTGTCAGAATGGCTAACATCAAAAACACACTTATGCTGGAGAGGATGCAGAGTAAGAAGAACACTCCTCCATTGCTGTTGGGAGTGCAGACTTTACAGACACATTGAAGATCAGTATTGCAGTTTCTCCGATAATTGGGAATCAATCTACCTCAAGATCCAGCAATACAACTCTTGGGCGTATACCCCAAAGATGCATACTCATACCACAAGGGCATTTGCTCAGCTGCGTTCATAGCAGCACTATTTGTAATAACCAAAACCTGCAAACCTAGAAGTTCCTCAACTGAAGTATGGATAAAGAAAATGTGGTACATTTACACAATGGAGTACTCAGTGGAAAAAAAAAATCTTGAAATTTGCAGGAATGGATAGAACTAGAAAAAAAACCATGCTGAGTGAGGTAATCCAGACCAAGAAAGGTATGGTATGTACTCACTCATAAGTAGATATTAGACATAAACCAAGGATAACCAGCCTTTAATCCACAACCCCAGAGAAGCTAGGTAACAAGGAGAACCCTAAGAGACACATACATGGATACCCCCGGGAATGGGAATTAGACAAAAATCTCCTGAGAAAATTGGGAATGGGCAGGGGAGAAAAGAGGGGAGAAGGGGAGAGGGAGAGGATAATCAATAGGAGGAGGAGAACATGAGGAAATGGGTTGGCTAAGATGGAGAAGAATGGGGAGGGAGAGCAATGAAAGAGATACCTTGACTGAGGGAGCCATTAAGGGGCTAGCGAGAAACTTGACACTAGGGAATTCTCTGGAGTCCACAAGGATGACTCCAGCTGGGACCCTGAGTAATAGTGAAGTGGGTGCCTAAACTGGCCTTCCCCTGTAATCAGATTGATGACTATCTTAATTGTCATCACAGAACCTACATCCAGCAACTGATAGAAGCAGATGCAGAGATCCACAGATAAGCACTAGGCAGAGCTTTTAGAGACCAGTCCAAGAGATGAAGGAGTAGTAATTGAGCAAAGGGGTCAAGATCATAATGGGAATACCCACTGAAACACCTGAGTGCATGGGGTATTGGGTGATGGTAAAGTGAGGGGAGTGGGAGGAGTGGAGGAAGTGGGAACTGGGATATATATGTAAAAAGAGAAAAGATTGCTAAAAAATAAATTTAATAAAATAAATTAATAAATAAAAAAGAAAAGGACTCAGTCAATAAAGTGTACAAGCATTAACACACGAGTCTGATTCTCAGCACTATGTAAAAATTTCAGTAACAGCATGCATTTATAAATGTATCATTTGTGAGGTGGGGACACGAGGATGCGTGGGGCTAGTTGGCAAGTTCTCCAGTCTTGTTGAACAAGTGAAGAGTGACTGTGGAAGAAACCTGACGCTGACCTTTGACCTTTCGGGAAATAGGCATCTATATTATATGCACAAGTTTGACATACATATAAAGAAAACAAAGAAAGTGTATGAGACATAATTTTGCTTCTACCTATTGTGTACCCCCTTTCCTTAAGAACTACCCTAAAACATTTTAGCATAAAATTCAATTATAGCTGTCTATGCTTCTTATACATTGACAGGGAGGCATACTATATTAAACCCATGTGGATATGAAATGAGAATTCTGTCTCCTATTAGCTAGCGAATGTGCATCTGGGTTTTCTGTGTGAGTTGTGAAGAATATGTGAGCTTCCATCCTCTAAGATCAGCCACTTACAATCCTCAACTCATTCCAGATAAACCATTGAAATTGAAATTAACAGCACGGCACTAAGCACAAACAGCTTCCATGTAGAACAATATTTGTGATAGCATAAATGTAAAAAAAAGATTTTTCTAGTTAATACTAGATTTCAGGAGAAACAAAATGTGTTCTTCTTACTAGCAAAAGGAAAAGATATCAGATACCTAGCTATGTGGATGACTTGCTGGCATATTTGCACCCATCTTTTTCTCAGACCATTTATAAAGTCTTTGCTCAATAAGAAAACAATCATGATAAACCCTTGCAGAATTGGTACAAGAGAACACTTCCTAAATATAGCACCAGTAACACAGACACTGAGAGCAACAATCAATTAATGGAACCTCCTGGAACTGAGAAGCTTCTGTAAGGCAATGTACAAGGTAAATAAGACAAAATAATAGCCTACAAAATGGTAAAAGATCTTCACCAATCCCCTGTCTGAGAGAGGGCTGATTTTCAAAATATTAAAAGAACTCAAGAAACTAGAAATCACAAAACAAAGTAATTCAATTAAAAAATAGGGTATAGAGCTAGAGAATTCTCAGCAGAATCTCAAATGGCCAAAAGACATTTAAAGAATTACTCAACCTTTTTATTATTATTATTATTTTTTTATTGAAAAAAATTTTCTGCCTCCTCCCAGCCTCCCATTTCCCTCACCCTCCTCCCACTGCTCTCCCCTCCCCCCACTCCTCTCCCCCTCCCTCTCCACTCCAAAGAGCAGTCAGGGTTCCCTGCCCTGTGGAAAGTCCAAGGACCTCCCCCCTCCATCCAGGTCTAGGAAGGTGAGCATCTAAACTGGCTAGGCTCCCACAAAGCCAGAACATGAAGTAGGATCAAAACCCAGTGCCATTGTCCTTGGCTCCTCATCAGCCCTCATTGTCCGCCATGTTCAGAGAGTCCAATTTTATCCCATGCTTTTTCAGTCCCAGTCCAGCTGGCCTTGGTGAGCTCCCAATAGATCAGCCCCACTGTCTCAGTGGGTGGGTGCACCCCTCGCAGTCTTGACTTCCTTGCTCATGTTCTCCCTCCTTCTGCTCCTCATTGGGACCTTTTTAATTATCAGGAAAATGCAAATAAAAATGACTCAGATACCATATCTTACACCTGTCAGAATGGCTAACAACAAAAGTACTGAGGACAACTTACATTGGAGAGGATGTGAATTCGGGATCATGCCTCCACTGTTGATGGAATTGCAAACTTGTACAGCCACTTTGGAAATCAGTATGACTGTTTCTCAGAAAACTGGGAATCAATCTACCTCCAGACTCAGCGATACCACTCCTGTGTATATATCCAAAAAATACTCATTCATAACACAAGAACACTTGCTCAACAATGTTCATAGTAGCATTATTTGCAATAGCCAGAATCTGGAAGTAACCTAGAATCCTCTCAACTGAAGAATGGATTAAAACATGTGGTACATTTATACAATGGAGTATTACTCAGTTGCAAAAATAATGACATCATGAAATTTGCAGGTAAATGGATGAAACTAGAAAAACCATCCTGAGTGAGATAACCCAAACTCAGAAAGATGAACATGGTATGTACTCAGTCATAAGTGGATATTAGATGTAAAGTAAAGGATAACTAGACTATAATTCACAGCTCCAGAAAAACTAGGTAACAAGTAAAACTCTAATAGGGACACATGGATCACCAGGTAAGGGGAATTAGATGAGATCTCCTGAGTAAACTGGGGGTAAGGAGGGGAGATAAAGAGAAGGGAATGGAAGATGAGAACAGAAGGGAACATGATGGTCGAGTGGGGATAGGATGGAGTGGAGAGCAATGAAAGAGAGATCTTGATAGAGGGAGCCATTATGGGGTTAGTGAGAAACCCGGTGCTAGGGAAATTCCCAAGAATCCACAAGGATGACCCCAGCTAAGACTCGTAGCAACAGTGGAGAGGGAGCCTGAATTGGCCTTCTCCTATCATCAAACTACCTTCAAAGAGTCTTTATCCAGTAACTGACACAATTGGATGCAGAGATCTACAACCAAGCACCAGGCCAATCTCTGAGAATCCAATTGAAGAGAGTGAGGAGGGAATATGTGAGCAGGGGAGGTCAAGATCATGATGGAGAAATCTACAGAGACAGATGAACCAAGCTTGTGAAAATTCATGAACTCTAGACTGAAAGCCATGGAGCCTCTATGGGACTAAATTAGGCCCTCCATATGCAGGAGACAGTGGTGAAACTTGGACTATCTGTGAGGCTCCTAGAAGTAGGACCAGAGTCTATCCCTGGTGCACGAGCTAGCCTATTGGAGCCCATTCCCTATGGTGGAATGCCATGCACAAATTTAATGGCGGGGGGGGGGGGGGCTTGGTCCTTCCCCAACTTAATGTTCCAGACTTTGTTGACTTCCCATGGGAGCCCTTGCCCGTTGGGAAGAGAAGATGGTGGGTGGGCTGGGGAAGGCAGGAGGTGGAAGGGGGGCAGAGAACTGTGGGTGGAATGTAAAATGAAATTAAAAAATTAAAATAAAAACCCTAGCAGCAAACAAATAATTAATCTCATTGAAAACTGTTTAAATTTGCTTCTCTAAAACTATAAGGAAGCTGTGCTGCATTAGGCTCTGCCTGAGCCTAAATCGCCAGCTCCATTTTACACAGACTGGACTTTCATGTGTAGCATGATGCTAAGGCATTTAGAAGTGCAGGAACATCTCAGTAGTTACACCCGGACTAGAAACAGTGGCTTCTACTGGATACAAGTTTTTCTACTTCTTGGATGATTACAAGATGGCCAAGAGGTCATATGTCTTATAAGCCAGAAGCTTCCCTTTGGTAGACATGAACTTCACTTGAGCTTTGCTTGACTGCTGTCTCGACTCCACTAATCTTCACCCACTGTAACAGGCTTGCTGATTTGTCTCCAAAACACAAGATATGGCAAAGAGAATGTTCATTGAATTGTTCTGCCCTATGGTATTGCTATGTGTTTTATTGCTTTATTTTAGATTAATTAATAAATATAAGGAAGTGTGGGATAGGGATGTCAATATATGGTGTTTTCTTTCACTAAATCAAGCTGTCACGTTGAGAAGATAAAAAATATCACACTGTGGGGAGGATTTGTTTCAATGAAAGAGAAAGTATTCTTAAAATAAAAAAGGACTGAAAATTTAAAGTTGTCTACTTTTCTAAAGTAAGGGTATTTTGAAAATAAGGATAGCTCCAGGAGAAGATCCATTTGGCCCTTTCTGTGAGTTGTGGTGGTCTTGAGCCAGTGGCTGATAAAAATATCAATGCACCTGCATTCTTCTGCATCATGCAGCTGCAAACCATGAGAGCAGAAAGGACTCAGTCACTCAGTAAGGACTGCCCTTCTCCCTTTAAAGGCCATCTACAGAGGTGGAAATCAATGGCTTTATTTATCCTTCAGGAATTCTGTTAAATCTCTTTCAGATATTTTATCTCTTGCTCATTGAGTACCATCATGTCTTATCTTCTCTCTAATGCTCCTCTGGTGCTCTCTAAAGTACATTACTGACTGAGGGGCGCCAGTCGAGCATCTGTGAGGGATCAGGCAGGGAAGTGAAGCATGAAGACCAGAGAAGGAAGAAAACTCAGTTCAGATTGGTTTCATCAAATAGGATCAGGACAAGGAAAGCATCTGACAGCAGGGGTTTCATTGCAAGCAGATTTAAACACAGCATAATTAGGAAAAAAGTTTTCATGCTGTAACACAATCCCCAGTGCACAAGGAAGCACAACTACATCGAGATTTGACCCAGGGTGCATGCCATTTCTTCCAAGAACATGGGCTCTAGAGATAGGCTACTTATACTAGCGCCAGGGCCTAGAGACGGCTCTGACTTGTCATACAAATAGTGTAGAGATCTTTGGACTATTAGCTACCTCTGGTCCTGACTGTGGGACCTCTGGAGAGTCCCTGGTTATGCAGATCATGTAAGGATCATTTAGACTATTAAGTATCTTTGGTCTTGGTCATGGAAGCTTGGAGAGCCCCTAGCTGTAAGAGTCATTTAAATTACTCCCCATCCTAGTCCTGGTTGTTGGAGCTTGACATGGTATGACCCAACATAAAACAGAGATCACCAGGTTGTTATTCAATCCAATTCCCAGCTTTCTAGATAAAAGAACAGGTTTTTGTTTGTTTTTGTTTATTTATTTGCTTGTTTATTTTTTGTTTTTTTTTTTTTTAATCTTTCCATTAGAAAAACAATCCTGCATGCTTAACATTTCTGGTTACCATGGAGATCTGTAGTACAAGGACCTTGATGCTCTGCCCCAAATAACTGACTGCTCTTCAGCTGTCACCTCTTTTTTCTATCAATTTAAGAAACACATCTTTTTGTTTCCTGAGAATATCTTCTGCCAACAAAAGCATTGTGGAACAATATAGTGTGTAGATGTAGCTCAGTGGAAAAAAACATAGTTAGCCTTGCCATTTGTGCCTTCAGCAACACACACACACATACACTCAAATGGTAGGGTTCAGACATTTGAACAGTTGAACAGTTGGTCTCTAGTTTGGAGAGATTTAATAGGCCTTTTAGGATGAAGTATGTCACTGTGGCATTGGAGGCCTTGGGAACATATAGCCTTCCCTTCCTTCCAGTTTATGTACTCTATCTCATTCATTTGGCAAAAGATGTTAACTCTCAGCTCTCTGCTCCTGCTGTCGTGTCTGCCCCTTACTACCTGGCTTCCCCACTACACTTGCTGCTCATTCCTCTGGAAACGATGCCCAAGCACAGTTACTTCTGCATGCTACTCTTCATCATATCAACAAAGGAAGAATGAATACACACACCCACAGCATAGGGACAATGGATTGGCTTGTAGAACATCTCATTTTAGCTCTGAATAGTTTATGGAAAATAAGATGAAAAAATGAACTGCTTCATTTCGCATAATCACTGAATTCCAAAATATTCCTAAGCCATGCCAAGCCTCTGGACAACTATTAACCCAGAGGCCCCTTCGCTTTGAGCTCGAGTTAAGCAGATGCTGTACTGAAGCCCCCTCAACTCTAGCACCCTTGACACACTTCCACCTCGGTTTCTTTTTTCACATGGAATAAAGGGACTTTAAGTTAGGAGGGTCTGATCTGAGACTACTGCAAATGACCTGAAAACTCTATAATTCCCCTTTCTTAGCACATTGGGTCACAAATAAGAGTGGGGAAATTGGCCATGAAACCCAATGGCATTTAAGTGGAGTCCAGAAAGAAGGCAGATTCTCTCACAGTTAATTTATACCTACTGTCAAAAGACACAGGCACAGGGTAGCTAGTCAGTGGTGGTGCACTCCTTTTAACCCCGGCACTCAGAAGACAGAGAAAGCAAATCTCTGTGAGTCCAAGGCCAGTCTGGTCTACAGAGTTAGTTCTAAGACAGCCAAGACTACACAGAGAAACACACACACACACACACACACACACACAAAGCAGACTAGAAGCATAAGAATACAAAGAAGGGAAATTTTCACTTCACTTACCATATCATGAAGTGTGTAAAAGGAATTACCAAGCATACTGGAAAATGGAGAGAGAAGATTTCCTCAGTAGTCAAGAAAGAGCTCCAAGGACATTCATGTGCACCACTGGGGAGCCATGAGAAGTCAGGGCACAAGTGAGAAGCAACAGCGGTGACATTAGCAACGGGGGACACACAGTGCAGACCTGTGCTGGGTCGGCTCTGCTCCAGACTCGATTGCTTTTGAGCGCTGCACCAGCCTCGCTCTCCTCTACACGGCAGAACTGTCTGCTGCCTGCATATATATGTGCCCAACTGGACAGGATTAATTTAATGGTTTCATCTTAATTCTGCTCTAAAATTTCTCAATTTAACTAAATAACTTTAGGATTCTCCTAGAACCATTATTTGGAGAAACTCTTAAAATGAACCATTACAAAAATTATAATTTTGCTAAAGAATATACATAGTAAAAGCCATCATTCCAGTAGATGGAGCAGAGGTCACATCAGAAGAGTCCAACAGTGTCTGGCCTTGGAAATGTAGCTCAGGTCCAGATGCTCAGCAGAACTCTGCGGTAGAAAAGGCCCATTTGAGAGCAAAGGCTGAGCAATACTGAGCACTGCTTCACTGACCACCTCTTGTGGACTTAGAAAATGTCCTTTCCTGTTCAAACAGAAGGCAAAAACAACCTTAGGCAAATACCAAAATGAATCCTTAAAGAAACATTTGTACTTTAGAGGGAGAAAGTCATAACTCTGATTTGTTTAAAAGCCTCGCTGTGGTCCTTCCCCATCCCTCCACGTAAAACAGATGAGGTTACAGTCCTTAGTGGAGCCTCTAAGTGCTCCGCTAGTTCAGTCTCCTGCTGATGGTATTATGTGTATTTCTTCCCTCACAGACTGCTCATGAATTGTGTGATTGCTTGATATGGAATTACGAAGAACTAGATCAATAAACACAGCAGGCTTCTGGGTTAAAGCCTATGCTTACACAGTAGACCAGTGAACAAATGGGTTCCTTAGAAACTGCAAAGCCTAGAGCTGGCCACACAGATCCCCCTTTGGGAGCACATTAGCAAGTGGCGTTACAAACATTAACAGATAAATATGGATAAGCAGATGTGTTGATCAGAAAATCTATTACCTAAAACATTACTGTTGGGAATCAGGTTGGCCACCTTCGGCATTTACTAAGGCCATGGGTGTGCGATGGAAACTGTCACTCTATACAGAAAGAATTGTAAGGAAAACACCCCCGTGATGAGTATATGGCTAAGAGAGAACGTGTAATTCTCTGTGTTAGATTTGGCACCCAAAGCGAGCTCTTCTGTCTGTTTATACTGGACCCATTCTGAAAAATGTCTTATACTAAACAAGTGAATAAAAATCCCTAATCACTGGGTTTTGATCCTACTGCATGTACTGGCTTTGTGGGAGCCTAGTCTGTTTGGATACTCACCTTCTTAGACCTGGATGGAGAGGGGAAGACCTGGGACTTCCCACAGGGCAGGGAACCCTGACTGCTCTCTGGACTGGAGAGGGAGGGGGAAGGCGATGGGCGGAGGGGAGTGGGGGGAGCGGGGGAAATGGGAGGCATGGAGGAGGTGGAAATTTTTTGAGTAAAAATAAATTAAAAAATTAAAAAAGAATTTCTAATTTAAAAAATTGCCACAATTTTGCACACAAAAATTATACTGTCCTTACTTTGTACTTATTCTTCATTAACAAAGGTACCACTAGTTCATAATAATTAGTTGTGAATTAAAATTTATTAAAACTATCTCATTGTATTTAATCAATCCATATCTATATAGATCTGCACAGCTTTCTTGACAATTTTAAAGAATTTATATGTATATTATATAGATACAAAGGTCAATAAAGGGTATGTATGTTTATTTATGTATAGTATTGTGTGTGTGTTTTACTAAACCCAATCTTCACACTTATCCAATCCCTTGTTATATACTGCTCCAAGGTTCAGGGTAACAATTTTTTTATTATCGTGAAAAGGATACCATAGTTAGCAAAATTCACCCTAAATAAAGAGATGTCGTACTGTCTCATGCCAACAAACCAAGCTGTCACAGATAGGAGGTGGAAATGAGACAGTGGGCACTGATTCTCACCTTTCCAGAGCCTGAGGTCTAGCAGCCATCAAGTACCAGCCCTGTTTGCTTCTGGTGGTGCCTTTTTGTGTTCAACACAGACTGTGACGTTCTTACTGTGTTCTCTCATGCCCTTTGAGTGAAAACGGTGAACCTACACTGTCTCTGCAGGACACAGCTAAGAAGGACCACTGACTACAGAAAGGCAGAATTACACACTTTTAACCTGCCCCCACACAACTTAAATCCTAATATTCCTCCATCTTTTCATTCTTTGAGGTCTTCAAAGGACAAAAACTGTATAGCTATGCTATTCTTCTGAACACTCCTAAGTTTTTCATTCTTTGTTTGTTTGTGTGTTTTTGAATTTTGTGTTATTTTTAACTGTCATTCTGAGAGGCAGCAATGGCCTATTTTCCAAAAAATCTGAAGAAGACTTCCAAAGAAAAATAATTAATTGATTTAAAAATTTAAAATTGACAGGACTTTTGTGTGTTACTTTTAAGCTCCCAAGCCAGTCAGTCTTTCCAGTCCTCCAGGGTCTATTCAGCAGCATCTCTCTCAACTCCCCATCTTTGTTTTCAATCCAAGCTAGCAGATCTATCCTTGGTATCACATCCACTGACCTAGTCCAGTCTGACCAACCCCGAGTGTGACACAGCCACCCTCCCGACTTCTTCCAGTACTCCCCCACCTGCCCCTTCGGGCACCACTTACAACAATCCAAACTAGCTAGACTTCCCATTTTCTCCTCCACATTCTGGCAGCTGGGTCTTCCTGAACTCCTCATCCATGCCTTCTCCTCAGTCTGCTGGATCTAGTCTGGGGTCCATACAGGGTGCCATGGCCTAGATTGGCCTCCTCTTACTTCACTACAAACCATTTCCAGGCTTCAACTAGAATCCTCTATTCTGATCCTCCAGGTTACTTCCATGTCACCCGTCACCTTTCCACAAAGTCACATCTACTCCAGGCTTGTAATAGCAAGCAATCCTATAAAGCAGCCTAGTCCCCTCTGTCTGCCTGACTTCATTCTACCCAAGTTATGCCCTACCTTTAGGCCCAATGTGCCCATACATGCTCTGTCCTGCCCCAAATTGCTGTGTCCATATCAGATACAGAACTAACAAAATAAGTCCATATGCCCAGACTTCATTGCAAAAATGCCAACAATATGAAAACCTGCTAGCCATGTAGAAGATTTGCCCATTTAAATTACCTATAAGAAACCTAGGATACATAAACTAAAAAAACAATGATAAGCTTCATCAAAGAATTAAAAGAGTTTAAAGAAGACACAGAGACAAAACTCAATGAAATTAAGGGGGAAAAAAGCTTAGGGAAAATAAACACCTGACTGAAGTCCAAGAAAACACAAACATAAAGCTGATTAAACTGGTGAACACAAAGGAGGACTTGAAATGTTGCTAATGAGAAGATAGAAATGTAGAAGAGAACTCAAGCTGAAATAAACTTGGAAATGAAAAATCCAATAACTCAATTAGAAAACCAAAATGAAAGACTTAACAGTAGAGTAAATCAAGCAGACAATAGGATATCAAGACTCAAAGATGAAGTAGAAATCTAGACAGAAGAGTGAGGAATATGAAAAATCTCAGAAGAGGAAGACACAGAAAATATGTAACATCAGGAAAAACCCAGCCTTTTGATTATTAACCTAAATGATAAAGAAAAATTTCAAGTCAATGCCATAGGCTAGGTCTTCATCTAGATCTTAGAAGAAAAGTTCCCGGGCAAAGGAAAGGCATACTCATACAGACACAAGAAACACACAGAATACTAAATTGACAAGATCAATTTAGAAAATCATCATGGTATAAATACATGTAACAAAAAAGTGTATTGAATGCTGCAAGAGAAAGAACACAACCAAATAATTCAAATAATAGCTGATTTCTCAATGGAAACCCCGAAAACCAAAAGAGCCTGTACTGACCAATACATTCCAAGTACTGAAAAATTTATGACAACAAATCTAAACTAATATGCCCAGTAAAAATATATGTCATAATTTAAGAAAAAAAATTCTGCTATATAAACAGCCTAAAATTTTACATACAATAAATCAAATCTAAATACATATAAAGATATTTATATCAAATAACACACATTTCAATAATAACATTAAATATCAATGGCTTCAATTTTCCAATCAAAAGACAGAGACTCAATCAATGGATCAAAAATAAAATTCATCTATCTGTTGTTTATAAAACACATATTAGCTCTAAATATAAGATCATCTGATAGCAAAAGAAGGGACAAAAATATTCTCATCAATTGGAATAGGGAATCAAGTAGATGTTGCTATCCTAATATCTGACAAAATAGACTTCAAACTTAAACTAATCAGAAGACATAAAGAAGTACACTTTTTCTAATCAAAGGAATCTAATAAAAGGAATCATTAACAGGCTACTAATTCCCTCCAATTCCCAGTCTTCTATGTGGAAAAACAGGTTATTCTCTTTTAAAAGGGCAATCCTGCATGGCTAACATTTCTGGTTCTCCTGGTGATCTCTGAAACAAGGCTCTCTGTGTCCCCAAACTATCAGATTTATTTGACTTCACACAGCAAATGGACCTAACAGAATAAAATATTCCATGCAAACCCAAGAAATACACATTTTACTCAGCAGCACAAGGAAACTTTTCAAGATTAGACTCATCATGTAACACAAAGCAAATCTTCACAAACAGAGAAAGATTGAAATCACGCCTTGTATCCTATCTGACCTCAATGAGATAAAACAAAATTGACAGCAAATAAATCTCTGGTAAATACACAGACTCTGGCAGTTTAAACAATCATTACAGAATGAGAAGTAGGTCAAAGAGGAAATCAAGAAAGAAATAAATATTCTTGGAATTAAGAAACAATGAAAACACAACAAAACCTCTGAGACTCATTGAAAGTAGTCCCATCAAGGCAATTTTTAGCCATTTAATTGTGTTCTTTCTGATTTTTGGGTTTTTTTTTTTTTTTTCGTTTTTTGAGACAGGGTTTCTCTGTAGATTTGGTGCCTGTTCTGGAACTAGCTCTTGTAGACCAGGCTGGCCTCGAACTCACAGAGATCTGCCTGCCTCTGCCTCCCGATTGCTGGGATTAAAGGCGTGCGCCACCACCGCCCGGCTTCTCTCTGATTTTTTGTATTAATGAAGAAACTCATAAAAAAGAAAAAAGCTGATCCAAAGCAGTTTACAGTAATAAATAATAAAAATGAGAACAAAGATTACTGAAATAGAAACTAAGTAAATTATACAAACTATTAACAAATCTAAGAACTCATTCCTTAAGAAGATAAACTAGAATGTTGACCCAACCAACTAAAACAAAGAGAGGACCCAAATTCTCAGAATCAGAAATGAACAGGGAAACATTTTAAAAGATAACAAAGACATTCAGAACATTCTTGGAGAATGTGTTCAAAATAGTATACTCCACTGAGTCAGAAAACTTAAGAGAAATAGATAAAGTTGTAGAATCAGCCAACACAACAAATTAAACCAAGGCTAAGTAAACAACCAAAATAGACCTAACCCATAATGAGGGAGGAGACAGAAAGAGTAATCAAAACTTTTTAGAAGAAAAAAGTTCACAGCCAGATGGAGTCACAGCCAATTTTTACCAAATATTTAAAGAGAATTTAATCTAGAGCCTATACTCCTTAAACTACTTAAAAATAAAAACAGAAGGAACATTCCCAAACTGTCTGTAAAGACAATATCATCGAATACCAACACCAGGTATAGACACAACAAAGAAAGAAAACTACAGGTCAAAGTTGAACACAGACTGAAAAATATTCACTAAATACTTGCAAACAGAATACAGAGATACATCAAAAAGATTATTAACCATAACCAAGAAGGTTTTATACCTTAAATGCAGGGATGGTTCAACATACACAGATACACAGCTAATAAATGTAGCAAACCAAATAAACTGATTTAAAGATAAAAATCACAAAATCATCTCAATGAATGAAGAAAAAGCCTTTGACCAACTTCAACTTGCCTTCATGGAAAACATCTTAGACAATGCAGGGCTAGAAGTGAAACACTTCAACACAATAAAAACTCTATCTGAGAAACCCTGAGCCTACATTCCTAAATGGAAAACTGTCTAAAGTCAGGAATGAGACAGGGATATCCATTAACCCCTGTTGAGGGCTGGGCTGATCAACAGAGCCTTTGATGAGGCCCTAATATATGGAGAAAAAAATTTTTTGATTTTTTTTCCCCTCAAATCCCAGGAATATCCTTGCCAGAGCTAATAACAGCTGGGGCCAGAACACAAGGAACTTTTTCCTGAGCACTCATTGAAAAGAAAGGAACACACCTCCTACTATAAAACCAAGAATATACTTAGCAGAGCTGCTAGTGACCTGGGCACAGGGACTATGGGAAGCTGTGGCTTTGGTTCCTGTGAACCCAACACTTTTCACCATAAGGGGTTACTTACTAGTTATCATTTTCAGGGCTTCTGTGTGTTCAGTCTAATATTTTTGAGATACCTTCTGTCCTTATGCAACATTGGTTGATTAGCTAGCTTCTTGTCAACTTTTCCCCGATGAAAGATTGGTTTTTCTGACTCTGTCCCATTGCTTCCCTTGAAATAGTAAAAATATGCTGTACTTCCTAATAACTTAATAATATAGCTGCCCCAGGTCAATCCCAACTTGTTTTCAATATTGTACTTGAAGTACTAGATGGAGCAATAAGGCTAGAGAAGGAAATTAAATGACACACATGGAAAAAAAGATACGCTATTCATCTTTGGAGAATTCATGGTATCTTTCATTACAGATCCAGAACATTCTATCAGTAAGCCTCTAAAACAGACAGAAAATTACAACATGGCAGGGTGCAGAAGCACCTTTCACAAATCCAGAAATTGGGAGCTTGCCTGCACTAACATCGAACACACAGAGAAGGACATTATGGACACACAATAGACTGAAAGGAAATAATAAAGTGAGTAATAAACCTACCCAGAGAAGGGAACGAGTTCTACAATGATGATTTTAAACCTCTTCAGAAAGAGAAACAAACAAAGAAATATAAAACTAAAACTGTTGCAATCCATGTATTGGTACCATCAGTTTTGTGAAAATGACCATATTACCAAAGACTATTTACAGATTCAGTGTAATACAGAAGACCCCATCTTATTTCTAACAGAAAAAGAAAAATCTATTCCAGAATTCATATGGAACCACAAAAGACTGGATACACAAAGCAATCCTGAGCAAAAAGAACAATGTTGAGCAGATTACCATTTCCTATATTAAGATATATTACAGAGACATGGTAATAAAAACAACATGATACTGGCACAAAACCAGACATAAATAGCAATGGAACAAAACTGAAAACTCCAAGCATGAGTACACATAACTACAGTGAGTTAATATTTGGCAAAGTTGTCAAAAAAGAATAGGTGGAAGAAAAAATATATCTTTAGCAAATGATGCTTGGAAAATGGGATGCATACATATAAAAGAATGAAATTAGACTCATTTGTATCTCCTTTCACAAAAACCATTTCAAAATGGATCAAAGGACAAAATATAAATGAAGAAATTTTGAAACTGCTAGTAATCACATTGATGACTACCTTAATTGTCATCATAGAACCTTCATCCTTTAGCTGATGGAAGCAGATATAGAGATCCACTGCTAAGCCTTGAGCTGAGCTCCTGGAGTCCAGTCGTAGACAGGGAGAGGCGATAATGTGAGCAAAGCAGTCAAGACCATGATGGGAACATTTAAAGAAACAGCTGACCCAAGCTAGTGTGAGGGCACTGACTTCAGATTGATAGCTGGAGGACCTGCATAGGACTGAATTAGTCCCTCTCTATGTGGGAGACAATTGTGTGGTTTGAGTGGATTGTGGGACTACTGGCAGTGGAACCAGGGATTATCTCTAGTGCATGAACTGGCTCTTTGAAGCCCGTTCCCTATGGAGGAATACCTTACTCAGACGTGGTATTTTTGGGGGGGAGGGGGAGGTCCTTGGTGCTGCCTCAAGTGATGTAACAGACTTTGTTGACTTTTCATGGGAAGACTCATACTCTTTAAGGCTTAGATGGGGGGTGTCAGGGAATGGAGGGAATTGGGAGGAGGGAAGGGAGAGGGAACTGGACTTGGTATGTAAAATAAAAATATTGTTTAAAAAAATAAAGAAAGAAACAGGGACTGGAGTTCCCTTAGATAGAATGGACCTGAAAGCCTCTTCCTATGGAGTGACATTCATGATAAATTAAGGTGCGCCCTGCAAGCTTCCAGAGGAAGGAGGGAAGCAACCAACACTCTTACCCGGATATAACACCTATGAATGACAACAATGACAAACAAGGCCCTGAGGGTGCATTAAGGGCAAACATGCCTTGGTAGTAGTCAAAAGTTCTATAACTGAACTTGAATCCTGCTCAGCTGTGCCTGGTACTGGAAACCTAGCTGCCTTCTCAGTGCTAATAAAGTCATGGACCTTGGAAAAGAACCTACAACTACCAACGTGTTAGACCAGCATAATCCCCAAAGATCATTTGAAAAGATACTCCTCAGTATATAGTTCTCAATAAGTATTTATACTAAAGTATCCTTGAAATTTTCTGTAGTACCATAAGAAAAAAATTAACATGGTCTAGGTGATAGAAATATTTCATTATAAAAGAGTAATTAAAGGGTATGTATTTTCCTTTAGTATCGACAATGTTTTATTAAAAGATAAACATTCAGTTGGAAAAGAAATAATCTTAGACAAAGCTGTCTTGAGAAGGAAATTATAAAATGATGTTCCAAGGACATGAGGCACTTTATAGATAAAAGCTCACTGTGTCACTCTGTAGTTAACAGGAGACTATGCATCAAGTTTGTAAGGAAATGACAGTGATTCCAGTTCCATGGAGAAACAGAAGTCACCTGGAAGGACAATTTCCAACATCAATTACTAAATTAATTGCTTCCAAGTTGATTAATATACTTAAAAGTTGATGCAGTTGAAATGTCTATCAGTTTCATAATGCTGATTATATTATCTGAGACAGCAAATATTGAATTAAATAAATGCAAAAGAGGGCTCAGCAGGTAAAGGCATACACTTGCTGTAATTTGACAGACATATTCAGTCCCTGGGACTCAGATGGTGGAAGAAGACAATGAATACAAACTGGAAGTGGTCCTCTGACTTCCACACATCTACCCATCCACATACATACATACATACATACATACATACATACATACATACATACAAACACACACACACACTCACAATTTATTCCATCTATAAACACAACTTAGCTTTAGTGGATAACTTTTTCTTCACTGTATAAATGCTCTTCTTCTGGTATGGACAGTTGTCTGTATTCTGTCAATTATGTTTTAAATAAATGCTAATTGGCCAGTAGCCAGGCAGGAAGTATAGGCAGGACAACCAGACAAGAAGTACAGGTGGGTCAAGGAGAACAGGAGAATTCTGGAAACAGGTTTCAGTCCTGACCAGCCACAGAAGAAGCAAGATGTGACTGTGTCGCAGAAAAGGGTACTGAGCCATGTGGCTAACATAGACAAAAATAATGAGGCAATGTAAGTCCTAAGAGTTAATAAGAAGCCTGAGCTAATGGGCCAATTAGTTTATTACTAATGTAGACCTCTGTGTGATTTCTTCGGGACTTAATGACTGTGGGAACTAGGGAGGACAGAAAACCTCAGACAACAGTTCTTTCAATTATATATATTATATATAATATTACAGATTTGCTTTCTGAAAGAAAAATGTCCCTAAAGAAAATAGAAACGTGCTTGAAAGGAATTTTTGATTCAAAGGTAGATTTTAGTAATGTACAAAGCATCATTCTGCCAGTAATAGTACACTAAAACTTAAATATATTTTAGTTGCATATTATAGTCATAAATACATGATAAACTACAATGAAAAAAGACTACAATTTTTATCAAAGTACATCCTAAATAATACATTAACCTTATGATGATCGTATTAACTAGAGGACCACGGTACACATGCAACTACATTGCAGATATGTAGAGAGATGATGAGCAGCACTTTATGGGTTTAAAGTCAGCACCTCCCTCTAGTCCTCAATAAACAGTAGAGTATCAGCGAGTTTCTTTACTGAAAGCCATTGGGTCTGAGACACACAGACCCCAAATGATCTAACACCATGCGCAACTCCAGATTTTACTCTCCAGTTGAATTTTTGTTTTTAGACCATGTAGACCGAATTGTTTTTCATTTGTTATACATCTATGCATAGGCTGCCTCTTCAGGGAAATAAAACAGCAAAGAGAAAATTTGGAAATAGATTGCATTTCATAAGCAGAGTAGTGAGATCCCTTCTCAAGAAAATTCAAAACTTTGGTAAGTGTTTCTACCCAGGCATGAAGAGACCCAGGCAGCATTGTGAACCTCAGACAGCATAAAATTCTGTAACCGTACCAAGCATCCCATCAATCAGAAAAGGTGGCTCCTCATTATTTTTAGTGTATATTGACCAGAATATTTTGGTTCAATTCAACTAAGCCACAACCAAATTTTTACTATTGTTATTTGGGTTTCTTCCTGAATACCCCAACTTCATTGCATCAGAACACCTTAAATTATATTTTGATAATAAAAGCATTTTATTTTAAAAAAATCAAACAATTGTGATATTCAAAGAAGTGCTAGGGTACTTTTAAACCCACTGTCATATCTTTATTTTTTTAATTCTTACACATTTTACTTCTGTGTTATTCAAAGAATGGTGATTTAATTTTAATCAAGCACTTTATTCAAAAGTAACAGCAATGAGTGTCAAGTAATGGTGACCGCATGGTAAGTGGTACGAAAACATCTTCTGCAGGCAGAAGAATTCACTCCAGAGAGCCCATGACTTCAGATCCACTGACACACCTCTGGCTACACATGTGGCTTCTAAGCACCTTCATGTTGATGCTTGGGCCAGTTCACTTTTACATTAGGAGTCATTGGGCTATGCAGCTAAAGACAAGCTGCTGTCTCTAGCTTCCCAAGTATAAAAAGATACTTTGTTCACATTTCACGCCTCACCAAACTTTTGAATATATACTTCACTGATTTACTCCGTTAAGTGAATTAAAGGTCATTTAATCATGATTATGACTCATTTGCTCTAAATTCCTTTTACTCAGCAGGATCCTGGAATATAGAGAGTGAATCAGCAGAAAGGAAAGTCTCTTTGTATAGCACCCTTTCTCTTAAGTATAGACTGGTTCTTTACAATGCACAGATCCTACACTGGATTACATACCAGGACAAAATTAAAGAAAAGATGTGGGTTGGTTCAGGGATACAAATAAAACTAGTTCTGAGCAGTGTGAACATTAACATCTGAGCTTTTCTGCTTTAAACTGGCTATCAGAGGAAAAGATAGCGAAACTATTGTGGCATTACTAGACTTCAAAGTAATGCAATGAATTTCTATTAAAATAGCAGAAGCTACATATCACAAGCAATGACACTGTTTCTTGTAATTAAGAAACCTGCTGACATCAGCGGTGCATGGCAGTGGCCCTTGCCCACAGCCAAAGCAGATCGAACCTGAAGTAGCTGATTGTGAACGGGTGGGTGGTCATGAAGTAAAAAGCTTTATGAGGCAGAGAGCAAAGATGCTAGAAAAATTCAACCGACAATATGAAGATCTCATCCTGTTCTAAGCCTCCCATTACTGGAAGGGAGCAAACGGGAGTTCATATTGTTCCAGGCTCCATTTCTTATAAACATTAAGGAAGGTCTGATTTAAATTAAGCCAAATAAAACAGAAAAGACGCTTTGAATATATTGCCTTGTCTCACTTCCCATCTTCTGCTAGGTTTGTGGCCTCATTGTCATTAGCTCCAGATGAAATGCACTGCATTCCCAGAAAAATGTAGGCTAGAGAGGCAGAAATGGGTGATTATAATAAACAAACATATGCTATCATGGTTAAAAAAAGAAGAAGAAAAAACTAAAAAACTGTGGTACAAAGTAAATTATATGAACATAGATTTGATTCTGTATGATTTATTTTAATTTAAAGAGTGGTTGATGTTTATACCAATAAACTTGAACTTTTTGTACTTGTGAAAGAATCATAAAATTATTTCCAAATAGTTATTTTTTCTTTAGGGAATCACACAGTTTCTCAGAGAAAGTACTAATTAAACAAGACCCCACTAGCCAGTAGTCTGCAGGCTAGGTAAGGTTTCTCAGCCTCTGCTCTGCTTTCCCAGTTCCTATTGCTAGGTGTCAAAATAAAACACCTCTGAAGAATTATCATGCTAGTGAACCTGCTAGTGTGAATTTTATTATTAAAACTTGCCTTGTTTCCATTTTTAGTACTCAAATTTAGAGAGAACACAAACATTCTTTTTTAAAATTATTTTTACATAATAAAACGGGGCAAACATAGGCTCAACAGATAGTAGGCAACGACTGTTTTTTATATAATAAAAATTTATCACCTTGCATTGAGTTGAAAAAGACAATAGAATTGATGCAATCCAAAGTACAAGTCAGTTAAAACCGAATTTAACCCTCCTTAAAACCACTGCTGTACCTGCCTTTCCAAATTATTATTTTTTTGTCTTTTTTTATTAATTAATTAATTAATTAAATTATTAAAGATTTCTGCCTCTTCCCCGCCACCACCTCCCATTCCCCCCCTCCCCCAATCAAGTCTTCCTCCCTCCTCAGCCCAAAGAGCAAGCAGGTTTCCCTGCCCTGTGGGAGGTCCAAGGACCACCCACCTCCATCCAGGTCTATTAAGGTGAGCATCCAAACTACCTAGGCTCCCACAAAGCCATTACGCGCAATAGGATCAAGAACACCTTAATAGACCTGGATGGAGGTGGGTGGTCCTTGGACCTCCCACAGGGCAGTGAAACCTGCTTGCTCTTTGGGCTGAGGAGGGAGGAAGACTTGATTGGGGGAGGGGGAGGGAATGGGAGGTGGTGGCGGGGAAGAGGCAGAAATCTTTAATAATTAAATAAATTAATAAAAAAAAAAGAAAAAAAAAAAGAACCCATTGCCATTGTTCTTCAGTTCTCAGTAGTCCTCATTGTCCATTATGTTCAGCGAGACCGGTTTTGTCCCATGCTTTTTCAGACCCCGGCCAGCTGGCCTTGGTGAGTTCCTGATAGAACATCCCCATTGCCTCAGTGTGTGGGTGCACCCCTCTCGGTCCTGAGTTCCTTGCTCGTGCTCTCTCTCCTTCTGCTCCTCCTTTGGATCGTGAGACTTCAGTCCAGTGCTCCAATGTTGGTCTCTGTCTCTGTCTTCTTTCATCGCCTGATGAAGGTTAATATTCAGGAGGATGCTTATATGTTTTTCTTTGGGTTCACCTTCTTATTTAGCTTCTCTAGAATCACAAATTATAGTCTCGATGTCCTTTATTTATGGCTAGAAACCAAATATGAGTGAGTACATCCCATGTTCCTCTTTTTGGGTCTGGCTTAACTCACTCAGGATAGTGTTTTCAATTTCCGTCCATTTGTATGCAAAATTCAAGAAGTCATTGTTTTTCACTGCTGAGTAGTACTCTAATATGTATATATTCCATACTTTCTTCATCCATTCTTCCATTGAAGGGCATCTAGGTTGTTTCCAGGTTCTGGCTATTACAAACAATGCTGCTATGAACATAGTTGAGCATATACTTTTGTTGTATGTTAGGGCATCTCTTGGGTATATTCCCAATAGTGGTATTGCTGGGTCGAGAGGTAGGTTGAACCCGACTTTCCTGAGAAACCGCCACACTGCTTTCCAAAGTGGTTGCACAAGTTTGCATTCCCACCAGCAATGGATGAGTGTGCCCCTTTCTCCACAACCTCTGGTGCCAACAAGGGGTTCAGTGTACAAAGACTGAAGATGGTGGGCTTGAGAACCTGAGTTTTGTCCTTCCATCCACATGGTGGAAGGGAGAACTGACTTCCACAGTGTGTCTTCTGACCACCACATATGTTTGATGCTGTGCGTTTATTTGTTCTTCATAAATGGTTACCATTTGTCCCTTCAAAATGAGTAATGAAAAGGTGACTATACACTTAGGGAATTTTCACTTGAAGTAACCAAATTATGGACTGGCAAGATGGCTCAACAAATAGAGTGCTTGCTCCCAGGTCTGAAACCTCTGTCTAACCCTGCATTCTACAATGTGAAAGGAGAGAAACAACTCCTAAGAGTTGGCTCCTGCCCTCCACTCACACCCATGGCACATGTGTGCCTGTACACACACACACACAGAGAGAGAGAGAGAGAGAGAGAGAGAGAGAGAGAGAGAGAGAGAGAGAGAGAGAGAGAAGGAAGGAAGGAAGGAAGGAAGGAAGGAAGGAAGGAAGGAAGGAAGGAAGGAAGATAAAATATAATTGGAATGTCTTCACAAGTGGTATATTTGTCCAGATGACACTGCAAACACTTGGGTTATCCATCTTACCCTTTGTCACCTTTTAAGGCACATATGCCTGTCTCTTTTGTCTGATTTTACTTAATTCATAGACCAGCAAAAAGAATACTTGAAAAAGTTGAACAGTTCATCCAGGCCCCTAAAGCTTGTTGGTGGCTATACTGGGTTGGTTCTCGGGTCTCTCGTGTCTCTGGAGATTTTCCTTTATCCACTCATTAGAAGTCTATATGGAATAAACTGAAGCAGCAATTTCAAGTTCACGCACAGAAGTGATCTCTATATAATGTATTTAAGTTACACAATAAGAACTGTCCCAGCCCACAGATTGAATTGTTCTAGAAGGAACACAAACTCTTTCTGACATATCTTCACACGGAAGCTCAGTCTGTATATCACCATATGTGGAGATATACACCACAAAGTCAATGAACCCATAGAAAATCAAAAACCATATCATATATATATATATGTATATACCAATCACAAATTCTATCTATCTATCTATCTATCTATCTATCTATCTATCTATCTATCTATCATCTATCTAATCTATCTATAATATCTATATCTATATATTATACACACAAGCATATATCACGTAGTAGATGTAAGGTGTATTTAGTAGATAATTAAAATATACGTTGTCCTGAGGTACAAATTACATTGTTAATTTGCATTGAAATCTGTGTATTATGTTAAACAAAACAGCTGGATTTAATTAGTTACAGCATTTGTAAATATATAAAGTAACTGATATACATAAAGGCCTAGAAATTGAACCAATTTCAGTAAACAAACAAATTAAAATATATATAACACTATCTAAAGAACATGAACTTAAATCTGTAAGACAGATGATAGAAGTTGAAGTTCATAAAATTCTAACATATAATGCTATTTCTATAGATGATTACCAGTCACCTTGTTGAAAGTGATTCAAGACTAAAAGTCTCACATTCCAATAAAGCATTAGAACTCACTTGAATGCTCCTAGTGGAATAGGATGGTCTTTGCTGTTGCAGGAGGGTGACAATCTGGACCCAGGGCTCCTCATCCAGATGCCTACCAGTCAAAGCTCATTGCCTGTTCATAAGTCAAAAACCAGAGGTGCTCAATTGAAATTGAAATCTGCCCAAGATAACACACCAGTTGGCTCCTGAATTTGATTCACAGAAATGTGTTTAAAGTGTTGCTTTGTCAGCTTTTCTACTCTAGAAAATTCTATTGTATTATATAGAAATCCTATAGTTTTATTTTTAAACCTAAGAATACCTACAAGCTTTAACATGCGCTTTTTTATTTATAGGATAAATTCCCACCCAAGTACACACACTTTTCTCTCTTGGTTACTTTCATGCATTTGTTTACATTTGCACCTTAATTCTACAAGCATTAATAAAATATTTACTTTCTGCCCCACAATTAATCATAATAAAAGATAAAGCAGAAGATTCATAGCTGGACAGAAAGGGATTCATTATCTCTTTGGAGAGGGAGAATGAACAGGAGAAGTGACGTAAATCTACATATTTGTGGGACTGAAAGCTGTCTCTTCTGTAGAAGCACAAGTGCAAGTGAATAATTTCTTTTAATTCTCATTTGCTTAAAAGAAAATCCATATGCAAGCTGCAGAAGTTGTTTCAGAACTAGAAATATTGTGTATAATATTCTTAGAACATTGTCCAGGCACTAACCAAATGGCTGATATTATCATATAATATTAGATAATCTTTTCAAGTCAATTTTATGTCTACTTGACACATACTAGACTGTTTGGGTAGAGGATCTCTCAGTTAAAAAATTACCTCATTAGGATTGCCCATTGGAAACCGTCTGCAGGACGGTTTTAAAACTAGTGATTGATGGGGGAGGACCAAGCTCACTGTGAGGGTTGTCAACCCTGGGCTGGTGGTTTGGGTTGCTCTAAGGTAGTCTGAGCAAGTCATGGAAAACAAACCAATAAACAGACTCTTTGATGGCCTCTGCATCCTCTCTGCCTCTAGAGACATTCCCTGTTTGAGTTCCTTCCTGATTTCCCTCAGTGAAGGACTGTTACCATGAAACGTGAGATGAAACAAGCCCTTTGCCGTCCAAGTTGCCCCCCTCCCCGGTTTATCACAACACTAGAAATTCTAAACACCAAAGCTTTGACTTTTGTTTTATATCTTCTGATGTCATTTGGCTTTCTCTATCTCTTATCAGTTGGCTGTGATATAAAGTAAGTATATAGCTGTTAGTTTCTCACTGGTTTCATAGTTACCTGTATTAACTTGACAGGTAATATTTGTATGTAATCATTATTCCAGCATGGTATTGTGACACAAACACACAATGAGTAATGTTATAATCAAGGTTGACATACATATTTCCTCAACTGTTGATCATTTCTATATGGAAAAACAGTAAAACTACTTCATTCTAGAGTTTTTGAAATTTATAATACATTTTAATTGTCTACTAAGACTACTATATCCACCGCCTCACTTATAAGCTGCCCAAGCTCGTATCTTCTAATCTGTTTCTACATTCTCTAAGCTTTGGTGGCCACTATCTACTTCCAATTTTAGGAGTCCAATTTTTTCAAACTTTTAATTTCTTTTGCTAGTATGAGCACAGTGTGTGTGTGTGTGTGTGTGTGTGTGTGTGGTGTGCATTCATATGCACATGTACGTGTGTGCATATGTAGATCAGAGGAAAAGTTTGTGATGTTATGGAGTTGATTTTCTTTCCACCTTTACATGATCTTCGTGGATCAAACTCAGGTCACCAGACTTGCTCAGCAACAACCAAACCACCTTGCTAGTCTAAGATCATTTGTTTTAAGTCCATATGTGAATTAGATTGAGGAATATCTGTCTTTTATTCCTAGTTTTCAGCTAGGATAAAATATCCCAGCCTCACTTACATTAACTCATTTCCACAGCTCTGAAAATTGCAGCCTTCCAGGGAATTTTCCAAGAATCCCTTTCCTGTGTTCACTCTCCCTTTGCTTAAGACCTGGTCTAGAATCTCTAGAACCTGGGTTTTGAGTCTCAAGTCTGTTATGGTGTGTCCCCAAACACAATTCCCTTAACTCTGAGGAGACACAGTTCCTTTGCCATTCTTCTGTCTCTCTAGAGAGCTTTCCTGCCATTCTCTAAAGTGGATTCATCCAAGACGATGTGGTTTATATATATTCCATCCAAAGTATGATGGGATACTTGGGAGGGGAAGGCAAAGCTATCACATTGATTGCCTGAGTCATCTGATCTGTCACTACATTGAGACACAGAATTTGTACAGTAAATATTATTTTACGTCCACTGGGACACAACATCCCACAAAGCATAGAGTCCAGGTTCCAACCTATAGACATAGCAGCTACAAATATGGGATTGAGCAAACTGCTGGGCACTATGGATATTTTACCTTGATTTTGTTTACTTTCCTTTCATACAGGCTGTGGCTTTCTTAGTTCTCAGAGAAGTTCCATCATTTTAAACTGACTGCTATATTAAAAAGAAAAACACTTATGAAGGACGCTATCTATGCATGTCAGATCCTTATGCCTTATGGGTAATGGGTTTGTTTTCTATTTTGTTCTTGAACATGTGTCATTTGTGTATTTGCTGAGGAAAATACAGAGTGCAGATCAAATCAACCTTTAATTTTGATATTTAATTTTGATGGTGAGCTGTCTTTTTAAGTATATTAGGAGACTAGTTTTGGGTTTTCTAAACAAAGAGCTCTATAAACCATCCAACCTAACAGAGCACACGATGCTCCTACTTTCAGAGGTTTTCTGTGGGGTTAATACAATATTATATTATCAAAAACATTTTTGTAACTTTATACTTATATTAGATTATAGAATATGATTATCTTTTATTAAGCAGCTTTATTCATACCACTTCACCAATAAAGAATTAATAAAAGCTCTTGGTTATTAATCACATAAATTTCATTTTCAGTTTGACATTTACAAGAAGGCTGCCATGAGCTATATATTCAGAGTTCTACAGCTCCATATGGAGCTGAGCTTCTCTGATACTGTAATCCACCCCTAAAACTCTCCCAAGGCAAAGCTACTGATGGATTATTCATGTTTCCAGGTCCTATAGCTACACAAATACGTAGAATGTGCACAATAAACAGTGCATGGCTTCACGATTCAAAACTTCTGCTTTCAAAAACTTTTCTATCCAAGACATGCCACACATTTTTGGAAAAACATTTTTTATCCTCTGCATGTCTATTATTTTGCTGCCTTAGCTTTCTGAGACTTGCCCTGTCTTCCAAGACTGAGTATCTACTATGTGAGACCTATTGTAGCATCGGCGTTAATCTTCTTTATGATTATTTCAATACTGTAATAAGATTGAAAATAAATAGACCATATCCGCGGTTCTGTTGTAAGCACTAGGCATGTTTTACCATTGCTCACAGGCTTAAGCACTGCGGCTACAAATATTCCAAATTCTTCCAGTTATGCAGAGTGCTCTCTAAACCCACAGCATCAGTCGTACTGGAGAACTTGCCAGAACCCCAGATATTATTATACTGGATTGCAATCTAAAGTCCCTAGAGACAGGCCTCCTTAAATTGTGTTTTCACCAGAACTTCAAGTGACTGTAATGCGCAACTCTTGCTTAGATAGGTACAATAATATTTCTTACCACCTGGCAATAATAACTTGGTGTGCCGATCACAGCTCTCATATCTTCACAAGCATTCTAAGTAATTAAAAGATATTAACTACATCTCACATTCTCTGAAATGTGATATCTTGTACCTACTGTGAAAACATTCCAAGGGAGACAGTACTGAGATGTGTGGGCTGTTACAGAGCATCCACTGAGGGCTGAAAGCCAGCCACCAAGTAACAAGTGCCAAAGTGTAAATCCAGTCCCAAAGTAGATCAAATATCACAGAAATAGAGCAGATAAACTACAGTTCTCATAGGACTTCCTGTAAAGACAAACCTTGTTCAACAATTCTCAGCAGGAAACATGGAAAAAGTGGCAAAGCCACCAAGTGTAGGATACAGCTAATCAAACATTTGTTCTAGCATAAATATCCGTAGCTAAGAGTTACCGTAGCGACAAGGTAGCACCTTCCATGACACCGCTACAGCAAAAATAAATTGTAATTGCTGCCAAATCTGTGGAGTAACACTAACACTCAGCAGAAAAAAATAAACATTTTAATTATAAGACTTCTAATATACAACTTTCACAAAATAATCTAGTCAAACTTGTGGGTAAGTTCTCATCATTTATTTTTCTCAAAACAGAGACTAGAACCAACATCTATGAATATTAGCTGAAAGGACTATAACATATCAAATAATGGCAAGTAATTAATAAAAAACAGGAACAACAAAGGTATGTCTTCTTGGGAGTCTATTGTCTTGATGAATTATAGGTGATTAAATAGGTGATGGCGACAGATAATAAGTGCTAGAAATAATTAGATAAAATTGCTAGATACATAGATAAATAGATGATAATTTCTACATTAAAGATTGCTGTGGGATAAACCTTCTGAACACTGTGAATATATGTTGCTCTCATTGGTTAATAATAAGAGCTGGTTTGGCCTATAACAAGACAAAATACATAGTTAAATAGGAAACCCAAATGGAGATAAAGGGTGAAGAAATGTGGAGTGAGAGGGAGATGCTAGTCAACCACTGGAGGAACAAGGGGTATTAGAGTGCGGGTAATGCCACGAGACACATGGCAAAACCTAGATTAATAGAAATGGGTTAATGGAAAGATAAGAGCTAGTTAGCAATCAGCCTGAACTATTTGGCCAAGCATTTTGTAATTAATAGTAAGCCTCTGTGTGATTATTTAGAAGTGGCCTGTGGGAAAGAGCAGGAGAGAGAAACCACTGATTACAGATGATTGACAGGTAATAGATAGTAGATAGGTGATAAAGATAGAAATATAGATGTGAACAGATGATGCTCATATAATCCATTGATTGATAAAGATAGATGATTGATACATTATAGATACATGATTAGATGAGAGTTTAATGACAGATGAGAGTTAGATAGCTGGATAGATAGCTAGGAAGACAGATAGATAAACATGAAGGAGAGAATTCTTTTAATCCGGAACCTGGATGAAAAGCCTGGACCTCCCTTACACATTCAAGCTGAGGACTCCACCACTGAGCAGAACTTCTAATTCTCAAGAATATATTTTCAATTATATATATTAAGCAGCTATACCAGGAAATAAAGAATAAATTATTTTATCTATTGAAGATTTTCTGCTTAGAAGTTATAGGAACTTGCCAATCAGTAAGAATAAGCAACTTACTGGCCGGATTTGAATGTTCACATTATTTCCATGAGATAAAAACTGTTGTCTCCCCACCATAGTCCAAGCCTTTCTCCTTTGAAAGTGCCATGAGACTACTACATATTTAATACAGATTAATTGTTTTATTTAATCTTTACCTAGGATACTTTTTAAATTTTCCACAAGCCCATGAGAAGCACAATAAGGGCTCAAACATTCTATGCCCTAGGATGATTTGGAATGGAAGACTTGGGTTTTAGAGCTTTGCATTTTCGAAATAATTATAGTTGAGAAGATATGTCAGAATTCTTAGTTTACATATTTAAGCCACAAGGAAATTCATGTATAACTCAGCACACATGTAGACAACATAAACCATGTAAAAAAAAAAAAAGAATGCACAATTATCCCTCTGTGGAGAAAATTCCAGGCCCTGTAGAGATGGAAAACCTTCCTCTCTCAGAAATAGTTCATAGTGGGGAATATCAGCACCTCACCAGGCAGACAGAAGGTCATGGATGCTGTGAGCTGAGGAGGCGAAGTGGCGGGGTCAGCTACATGGAATAGTTAAAACCAATTCTCTGAAGGCTTAAAAAGCGGGAAAATGAGGGTAAATGTTAGCAGCATTTTGTAGAAAGGCCATTAGCCTGCAAAACCAACCTCCAACAAAAGTGTCTCCAATTGCATCACTTACAAGCATACAAGAGCTTCTGTTATTCAGAATGCCAGAGAGGATTATGGAGTACCAGCAACACGTGTGAACTGAACTATGCTTTGCTCTTACTTGTCTCCTGCATTTGGATCTCACACCATTTCACACGCATTAAGAGACAGAAGATGGGACTCCTACAAAGGGGCTCCTCACTTTTATCTATGACAACAAATCACATTCTCTTTTTCAAAAGATGAAAAAGATGCTGGACCAAAAAATACAAGTTCTAAAATCTACTCTTGAAAAGCCAATTCAAAATAACAAATTCAATGAAAAATTATATAATGAGATGTCATGCATGTGTGTTTGTAAAATTAACAAAAAAATGTTACACCCTAATAAAACGATTAGATTCAGTAGGTCTTTTAGATTCAGCTTGCTGATCCCATTACGGCAACCCAAGCGGTTCCTACTAAGACACTAGCACACTGTATATTTCTGGGTTCCATTCTTTTGCATTCTTGCTTAATAGTTTTCTTTTACAATTTCATAATGTATAAATGAATTCTGATTACTCTCTTTCTTCATTTATCTCTCTCTCATCCCTATGTGTTATTATTTATTATGCTAATATCCATGCCAGCTATCCATGCAATGAAACTCATATCTGTGACTAGGTTTCCTAGTGACATTTCTCAAATAGATTATAGAAGCAGATTGTAAACAAAAATCTGTGTATTGGTCCCAACTTGCCACAAGGTCTGTAATTTCATGCAGTGACAATCAGGGTTCTTTTCTCATATATAATGTGGGAAAACTATAATAATCAGGTTATGCTGGGGATTAAAAGGCAGGTAACCTAAAAGGTCTGAAGTACACTAGAAAAAGACTAACTGTGTACAAACCGGAGTGATGACACTTACTTGTGCATCCTAGAATAACACATGAAACCTCCTATACTTCACTGATAAGTGCATAGCAGAGCTAATGGCTAATTTCAACTAGATAAATTGAATATAAGGTCTAGCTAATCATAGATTTTATGATTTTTCTCTTTCATTTCCTAATTTATATCTTGAGTTTGAAACAGTGACTGATTTAAAAATAAGGAAAAATATGTGCTTAATAAATAAATGAATCAGATGTTCATGATGAAACGGTACCATTGCCTTACACTGTGGACTCCAGAGGCTAGAGAAGAGTAGGTTTCACTAGCTGCTTTTGTAACAGTCTTACTGCCCACGATGAAAGTATGATATAAATAATAGCAGTGTAAAAGAATGAAAGCAACCAGGAAGTGTGTAAGCAACAGTGCATACATCATGCTGCGTGCTATTCACTGAGCACCAAAGTGTGAAGGGCCAGAAAACCTCAGATCAATCCTGGGAATTGAGCTTGATGAACAAAATATACTCACAAGCCAGCAGTGTCACCAAGAGGACACAGTTAAGACACAAACAGCAACACTAACAAAATAGCAGCCAATTCTCACTGAATGGCAGAACTATGTAGGGCTCGGATTAAGGTAAAGACGAGTTTCATGTTTTCCTTCCGTAAAAAAGGTATACATTAAAAATCAGCAATCAACCCAAACAATATTTAATTCAGTTATCTTAAATATCAGTACAAAAATTACAAAACTAGTACAAAAGTACAAAATTAGTACAAAAGATTTCATGCTAAAAATGTATCAAAACCGAAAGTTAAAGCCAGGTCTGTTTGGGGTTTTGATTTACTGTCAGTCAGAACCGTCTAGTCTTCCTCAATCTGCCCAACCTCAGGGTTCCCAAAGCAGGGAGGGTTATGGGAACAAGAGCAATGTGACAACATATTGGTCAACTTGGAAGTTTGACATTTTTGATAACAGTATTGTTAACGTTTCTACCATATTGAAAATATAAGAGGGTATTTCCTCCGACTATGGAGGTTGCACTTTTTTCTTTGTGCTTGTTGCCACAACGCTGACACCAGGAGACCTTCCATTGATTTAGCAATATGAGGACTACCAGTGATTTGGCATACGTGTTGATGGTTGTAAGGAGAAACAGGACCATAGTCTTTAAAGAGAAAATAGGGAGAAGGCATTTCAGTAAGCAGAAAAAGTAAGGTTTGCGGAGGAAGTAGACAATCCACGAACACTTACTTTAAATTGCTCATGTAGTTAAACTTCTCTACTCAAATCTATGAACCAGGAACACTCTATATTCTGGGCAAGTTCTCTATTATTGAACCATGTACCCAGTCCCAGAATTTTGGTTGTTACAGTTCTTCCTTTCTGTGCCATTTGGGAGACAGCTATGGACCATAACAATATTACACCAGTAACTTATAGTCTGAGTCAACTATCAACTAACAAAGGGTTTTAGTCATATCAGTAATGAGATGTTGCTGGCAACTACAAATGTTGAAACAACTTTGCTCCCAAATACATCCCAGGAATAATCAGATAAAAATAATTATACTAAAACCTATAAAGAAACAGGTTTTAGATTCACTTTGATTCCTCCTAGTCCTGCATCTCAAGTGTGTGGTGTCTTCAGCATTATGGACTTAGATCATCAGAGAAGCAACCAAGTGTAATAGCAATGTCCTATATTGTTTGGAGAGTCTCTTGGACTCTCCTACTTTCACCTAGAAAGATTTCCCATGCTTAGAACTGAGATTTTTGTTAGATAATCTATCGCTCTTATAGTGAGAGTTATCACACCAAGTGTTAACCATAAGTATAAATATATGTGTGTCATGACATATATCTATATATACTATATACATGTATTTGTATATATGTACACTTCTGTATTATATTTAATTTTAGATACACATAAAACAATATGATCCCTATGTCTTTTTCCATGTTATTTATCCCTTCTCTTTCCCTCTTTTTCTGCACCATCCTTCCTCCAATCTCCCCAATTAAAGCCCCCAAGTTTGCCCATTTCTCTCTCCCTAACTTCTGTATCTGATACCCCCATCTTTAGAGTACATACCTACCATCACATGTACCCTGACTCCTTTTAATTTCCTAATTTCTGTGATTGCTGCAGGTTATAAACTTACACCCGAGGATGGGAGGCTACACTCCTCGGGTGGGAAAAAACACGTGCCACATACACTCCTGGGCTTGCATCGCATCCTCAACATGCCTTCTGCTTCCATCATTTTGCCAGCAGGTGTCATTTTTCTTCCCATGTTAATAGTGCTGCATCCCTCTCCCTGAAAATTAGCTTCCAATGTATCAGATGGTGACATGCAAACTGCCACGAGAGGACAGTGTTCAATAACACCAACCAACCACAAAAATGACCAGCATGGCAAAATATCCCTAAAAGTACAATCATGACAATTATATCTTGGTAGTATCCAATAGTTGTCTAATGACATAAGGCCCATTTAATCATGCCTGTTTCAAGAAACCAGTCAATTTTCTCTAGCCATTGAGGTCATGAAATTAGGATAAAATCTACTATTGCAACCGTCTTTAAATATCATGATGCTAAAATACATTCTAAATAATTATTCCTATAGCCATAAGTAAGTGTAGCTTCTGCCCCTCTATGTATTTACATTTATATATAGTGTACATATATATGTATATGTGTATGTGTATGTGTGTGTAGTGTAGCTACAAACTGGTATTCCAATCAGTTTTACTCTATGTATATATTTGTACTAATGAAAGCTCATATTTGGGAAGAACTAATCCACATTCTCTCAGCAGTTGTTGATTGTTATATATAGTATATATACAATATTCAGAACTGTAATTACATATATATTAGCATTTGTGTATACTATATTCTGGATTTAATGCATACATTGCAATATGTCATTTGTATTATATGTTGTACATTATATATAAAACATTTTACATTATGCAATTATAATATATGCATGGGAGAGACATGGGAGGACTGAAGAGAGGAAAAGGATGAAATACCAAAAATTATGTGACTACATTGCTCATATGTGAAATTTTAAAAAACTTAATTGAGTTAAAATCATTTACAAATTTTTGTAATGAAGTAGGTTTGAAAAAAATACTGACAAAGAAAATGGATGAGTCAAACTGGGACTGACCTAAAATCCTTTATCCTGACATCTAGTCTTATGGTATAAGAAAATACTCTGTAATCTGCCGAAAGAGGAAAGCAATTTAACAGCCCTGCCTAGCCACAGCATTCACAAACCACAGGAATGAGCATCATGGCAAGATATTAGTAAAGATGCAAGAAGCATCACCGTTAGCCAAAGGCTGCCTAAATGAATTACACCCAACTCAACAGTACAGAAATCGTGTTTGGTACTAGAAACTTATCCAGCTTCCTGAGGTCAGTGAGAGCATGGACATTAGAATAAACTATACTAGACTCACTCTTAGATGAGCATGATTCTTTACTACATTCTAAATCTTATCCTTATGCTCACCGATAATTGTGAAAACCAGCCCTCACCAAAGACAGCTTTTTAAAATTTTATTTTACTTTTTCTTTTTACAGCAAATAGAGACCATGACAGGACACGAAATTGATGAAATTGGATACAATAGGTCTTGTGAAGCCAGCAGTAAAGGATACATATATACCATAATTCTTGTAATGAGGGATCAGAGGACATTAAGGAAGAAGGGACAGAAAGATTTTATGAGCCAGAACAGGAGTGAAGTCTGCTGTAAAACAGCAACCCTAGAAACTGATATATAAACAAAGCCGAAACAATGGAAAAATCAACAAAATATTAATGTTGAAGAGTTAAAAATTGTCCTAGCACTAAGCAAAGAACTACAGACAAATAATGACTACTAGGAGAAGGATAACTCTCCTGCGAATGAGCTGCCTTATTGGTTGGCCAATGCAGAGTGGTCAGCCTGAATCCGCATGGACACAAAGAACAAAGCAGACTCCTCTAGTTGTAAATTAATATTTGGGCACAGATACACATATGTGTGACTGTGTGTTGAGATGGTATATTATTGTTGTATCATATATATGAGAAAATGACTGTAAGCTTGAGAGTGTGAGCAGCTGGGAGTGGTTAGAGCCAGGAAAGAAAGAGGGGGAAAGTGTTGGAATTCTATTTCTTTTTTTTATTGTTTTTATTGAGCTATACATTTTCCTCTGCTCCCCTCCCTTCCTCTTCCCACTTCTTCAGCCTTCTCCTATGGTCTCCATGCTCCCAATTTACTCAGGCCTGCCTGTAATCTTAGCACTCAGGAGGCAGAGGCAGGACGAGCTCTGTGAGTTCAAGGCCAGCCTGGTCTACAAGAGCTAGTTCCAGGACAGACTCCAAAGCTACAGAGACCGTGTCTCGAAAAACGAAAAAAATAAAAAGATACGTGATTCTATTTTAATTAAAAACATATTTTTAAATACTTAGTTTTGATTTGAACCATTTAGTAGATGTTCACAGATGGACTCTCAGCTTCAGCCTTCTTACAGAAGAATTTTCCAAACTTAATGGAAGGATGCTGTGATTTCTTAGTATGCATGAGAATGAATATGCAAATAATATTGATGAGATAGATAAGTATTGGGGAAATAAAAGTGGAAAACTGCTAATTTAAACAGTTAAGTTAATTACCAAAAATGAAGATCGTGATTTTGTTTTGTGGTGTGAACTAAAAGAGTAAAATATCTACTGGACCAAGTCATGAATTTCCTTCTCCATTGTTTTTTCTCAAAACTTATGGTCAAGTGAGCAAAAGAGATTCTGCTGATTATGTGAGAAACAAAAAGCTGCTGCAGTGTTAGCAGGAAACTAGATGCCTGCCTGCAGGGACCATTCTAAGAAAATCCAGTCAACACAATACACAATACAGTCTCAAGTATTTGCATACTAGAGAATGAATGGGTCTCATCAATGTTTGTTAAAACTAAATTTAGCAGTTAAATGTGTATGCTTTGAAAAGTCAGATTCTAAGTCTCTCTCTACAATAAACTCTTAATGGACAGACACAAAAACCTTCATTCAATTTACAATCTAATACCATTTGCATGCAATATATCTGGAGGAGAACATGCATGCCAGAACACATATTTGGAGGTAAGAGTACAGTCGGGGCAGTCATTTCTCTTCTTGCATTTTGTGATGATTACAGGGTTAGAACTCAGGTCTTCGGGATTGCGTAACATCCGATTTATTCTTTGAGCCACCTTGCAAGTCCCAATTCCTTCATTTTTAACTAAAATTCCCCAAGTGACTTAAGGTGTGTAACTCTAAGGAACATAGAAAGAGAAATAATCCCTCCCATTTACAATATTTAATCCACTATTACTCCTAACAAGTTAGAAATGATTTCTCATATAAGTTTGGCACATAAATATGCCTATCATTCCATCAAAACTATCACATAAATACTGCAATAAGTGTTTTAAATGCATGAGATCAATAACAATGCAAGTAAAATACAATCAATAATTATTAATGAATCTTCATTATATTCAATAAATCTAGTATGCAAATACTTCTAAGAAACTGATGTGCGCACAGTATGATTTTAAAATATTTAGAGTATTTCAAGATCAAATATCTTCTACTCTCATTAGTCAGTCATTAAAATGGCAATGTTCTGCTATTAAAGACAAAATGTGTAAATATGAACTCCAGATTACCTTATTAGTAAATCAACATTTATCTACTCTAACACTCAAAAGAGTTCAGCATTTTAAAAGGTTAACTAGGAATTACCGAATTACCTCTCTAATAATCTAATTTAAAACATAAAAGCACACAGTTGTCACCAGCTCATAGTATTCATAAAACAAGCTGTCTTGCCTGCAGCCTTGGGGAGGTGAATCTCAAACAATGCTCAATTAAATGTAAGTAAGTGCCACATCATTTATTTGACTAAGTTTTTCCTATTCAGTCTCGTAAGCAATATCTACTCCTTTATGATAAGTTTTACAATCACAAGGTATACGTCCAGGCTTAGAAAAGGGAGACATGGAGAAAGAAAATCATCTTGAAATCATCTTAAAGGGAGGATCATTTCTATGCTTGATTATCATTAGTTTAAGGGAGAGTACTGTACCATTCCCAACTTAAACCAAGCATAGATGTCACCAAGTGATGAGGTATTTAAACAACAAGCATACATGCCAAACAAATATTCCTACAAATGTCTATTATATTATATGTAGTAGCTCATTCTAATTAGTTTTCCTCATCCCTTACCTATTTTCTGATTTGTGAACCACAGCAATGTCTTCTTTAAATAGATCCTGTCTGATATTAAGCAATTGACATAGCTACAACTAAACCCTGAATACTACTATAATTGTCTCATAAAATTTTTATTATGCTCACACTTTATAGAACAGGTGTCAACATTTTTTAGCATATGCAGATCTGTGTCGTGGAGACAAGGAGTCTGAAGACATGAGAGAATGGATGGAACTATGGTCTAATACTACAGACAACTTTATATCAGTTACATTCTACGTTTTTTACACAAATGAAATGAAGAAAGAAATGATCCTAGGAAGGTTGTTTGAGTTCAGAAAAACATGTAAATAAATGTCGGTAAACACATACTAAATATTATGCGAACTTTCTCAGAACAGACCAATTTAAACACAATTGCTTGGCACATACTATAGATCTATCTGGGAAAGCACAAAACAAGGCAGAAGGCCAGATCCAGATTCAGGGTACATGGACCAGATTGGCTTCTCCAGCTGGGTTCTGACATCCAACAAGAATAAACATGGCTTATAAATTGAATGTAAGTGTTTGCCACAGGAGTCACGAAACTATACCCAAGAACATCCAGGGAACAAAATGCACTTGAGGAAAAGGCCCTCTGCCTTTTCCCAGGGAGCTTCTTTCACAGTTCCCAAAGGTGTTCTTCCCCATACACTGTTCTTTTGACTGTGTTCCAACAAACAGGAGGTGGTTTACAAAGATGAATTAACTCAACCAAGGGTATGCAATTATAAGGGGCTAAACTATTAAACAGAAGGCTCACCTAACCACTCTAAGACACTTGCAGGCAAATTAAAAGACAGTAATTCTCTCTCTCATCCACATGCATACACACACACACATGCCCACCTGCATGCATGCACGCACATGCACACACACATATACACACAAACACACTTTTTCTTTTCTCTTCCATAGAACACATTTTCTCTGGCTATTATACGGAATATTCTTTGCAACTTTTTTGAGAAAACTTTTTAGAAAGGCACTGAAATTATAATAAATTCATGCATGAATTAATGATATTAACAGTTATCTAGTATCTATCTAATACAGTCAAATTTACCTCTAGAATGTCACAGATGACATGAGGCTAAAAGTCCTTTCACTTGAATCATTAAATTCATGCTTTGTGTCTTTTATCTTCAACGCAAGCTACTCAACATATCTTCAAAAATTAAAAGCAGAAATAAAAGCAATTTTAAATGAATTTATTTGTATTATACTTGCATTGTCCAATGGATTCTATGAATAATATTTATTAATTTATAATTTTTAAGGAACTTTATCAAAAAGTAAAATTGTATTTCCATGCTTTAATCATAATCCGGAAGAGTTAAGAAAATTTTGGAAATTTTAGATTTCCTTTGAATAAAGAGTGTGAAATGTTACAATGGGCATTGACTTATTCTGGATGTTTCATAAAATGTTAAGAAGCCCTAAAACAAAACCAGATAAGCAAGTCTGTGGAGGACCAAAGCTTTCATGAGATGGTGGAAGAACAAGAGCTGTACCTCTCTAACTTTCCAGGGAATATAACTGGAGAAAGTAGCAGAGAAAATTTAAAAAAATAACAAGAAAGATATAATAAGAAGAAAATGGTGACCATTGCTTCTTGGTCTCCTTTACCCAACTCATGGCTATGTTCCAGCCTCCAACTTTGGACACCCTCTTTTCAACCACAGACCACAGTTATTAGAAGACCAGGTAGTCTGCCCATGGGCCTTCTGCACTTTCTGTTCCCTGACACAATCCTCAGGTAAGTCCATAGAGCTGAAAGAGAACACCAGCTGGAGCCTCTTCATCCGCCCCATCCATCCTTCTGTGGATCCCACAGGCCATCACCTCCTGATCTCCATCCCCTAACTCCGAACTGAATCCCTGCCTCCAACAACAGCAGGCACTACCCATGAACACACCAGATAAATAGGCCAGTAAAACAGGCACCACAAAGTCAACAAACTCACTGAAAACTCGTAGAGGTAATAGAAACAAGAGACAAAATACACACCCAACAAAGACAAACCCAGAAATCAGCACCTAGACATATAATCATTCCAAATGTAGTGTAAGAACATAATCAATAACTACCAGGGCAATAAGTTTCCACTAGAGCCCAGTTATCCTACCATAGCAGGACCTGAATATTCCAACCTAAGTGAAGCACAAGGAAAAGACCTTAAAAACAACTATATGAAGATGACAGCGGTTCTTAAAAAGGAAATTAATAAACCTCTCAAATAAAGACAGAAAAACACAAACAATTAAAGGCAGTGAATAAAACTTCCCAAGATCTTCACGTGGAAATAGAAGCAATGAAGGAATATAAGCTTAGGGAGTTCTGGAACTGAAAATTTTAAAAATTTGAACAAGAACTTCAGAGACAAGCTTCACTAACTGAATATAAGAGAATGAAGAGAAAGATCTCAGGCACTGAGGATACAGTAGAAGAAATGGATACAATGGACAAAGAAAAAGTTAAATCTAAAAATTTTTGACACAGTACATTCAGGAACTCTAGGACTGACCACAAAAAGACCAAACCTAAGAATAATAACAACAGAAGAACAAGAAAAATCTTAAATCAAAGGCCCAGAAAATACTTTCAACAAAACCATGGAAGAAAACTTCTAATCTAAAGGAGATGCCTGTCAAGGTAAAAAGCATACAGACCATCAAAGAGATTAGACCAATAAAGGAAGTCACCTCACTGCATAATAATCAAACTTTAAACATACAAAACATGTAAAGATTATTAAAAGCTGCAAGGGAAAATGATCAAGTAATATTTAAAGGCAGAACTATTAAAATTATAAACATTTTATCATTGGAGACTCTAAAAGTCAGAAAGACCTACAGAAATGTCCTGCAGACTATAAGTGGCCACAGCTACCAATTTCTATTCCCAGAAAAATTTTAAATATTATAATTGAAGAAAGTATGATATTACCTGATAAAGTCAAATTTAAACAATATCTACCTACAAATCCACCAAATATAATGTGCTAGAAGGAATACTCCAACCCAAGGAGGTTAACAATACATATGAAAACACAAAAAATAAATAATCTCAACAAGCTAAACCAAAAGAAGTGAAGTGTGTTCACACGTGTGCGTATGCACATGCACATACACAAACATACACCATACCTATCATAACTATCACCAACAACAAAATAAGAGAAATTAAAAATCATTTGTTATTGATATCTCTCAATATCACTGGTCTCATTTCCCCAATAAAAAGAAATAGACTAAAAGAAAAGATGTGAACACGGGATCCATCCTTCTGATGAATATCAGAAACACATCTAAGTATCAAAGATAGATAGATGCTACCTCAGGGTAAAGGTTTGGAAGAATATCGTCCAAGCAAATGGACCTTAGAAGAAAGCTGGTGTAGCCATTTTAATATCTAACAAAATAGTCTTCAAACAAAAACTAATAAAAATAGGTAGGGAGATGATAAAGAATTGTCAAAAGATTAACTTACCATTTATCTTTGACCAAAATACTTCTTTCAATTAGTTATCAGATCATTATCAGAATTCCCCTAACAAGGAAATATACTACATATATATCAAGGGAAAAATCCATCAACATGGCATGCCTCCAACACAATGGCACCAACATTTGTAACAGGACCACTACTACAGTTTAAATCTCATATTGTCCTTCACACCCTGATAGTTAGAGACTTCAATATCCCACTCTCACCAAGAGACAGCCAGACAAAAACTAAACAGAGAAACCCTGGAGCTAACAGTTGTTATAATCCAAAAGGACCTAAAAGATACTACAGAATACTTCACCCAAACACAAAATAATACACCTTCTTCTCAACAGCTCACAGAACTTTTTCCAAAATTGACCACAAACTTGGATACAAAGCAAGTCTCAATAGATTAAAGAAAACTGAAATAACTCCCTGAACTCTGTCGCATTATCATGAATTCGAGTTGGATTTAAATAACAATAGAAAGCCTACAAACTCACTGAATCCTAACAACTCTCTACTGAATGAATGCAGAGTCCAGACAGAAATAATGAAAGAATTTCTAGAATTCAGTTAAAATGAATACACAACAGACACAATAAAAGTGGTGCTAAGAGAAAAGTACATAGCATTAAGTGCCTAAATAAAAATAAAATCAAAGGCATCTCCCACTACCATCTTAACAGCACACTTGAAAGCTCTAGAGGACAAAAAGTAAACACACCCAGATGGAGTTGTTGAAAAAAAACAAAGTGAGGTCTGAAATCAATGCAATAGAAACAAAAAGAACAATGCAAAGAAGCAATGAAACAAAGAGCTGGTTATTTGAGAAAATCAAAAGATAGACAAACCCTTATCTAAACTAACTGAAAGATAAGAAAAAGATATCCAAATTAATAAACTCAGAAATGAAAAGAGGGGCTAAACAGCAGATAATCCAGAGATACCTAAGGACATGCTTTAAAAAACCTTTAGTCCACCAAATTGGAAACCCTGAAATAAATGGATAATTTTTTCGACACATATCATTTACCAAAGTTAAAATAAAATCAGGTAGACAATTTAAATAGACCTATATACACCAAGTATATAGAAGTGGTCATTAAAAATCTCCCAACAAGAAGGAAAAAAAAAAAAAAGCCCAGAACCAAATGGTTTTACTTCAGAATTTTACCAGTTTCAAAGAATAGCTAAAACTAACACTAATCAAATATTCTGAAAAATAGAAATGAAAGCAACATTGACAAATTCCTTTTATGTGGCCACTCTTACCCTGATACCCAAACCACATAAAGACTCAACAAAGATATCAGAACATTTTTTTATGAAAATGGATGTAAAAATACTCAATAAAGTGCTGGCAAACTGAATCCAACATATCAAAAAGATCACCCATGTTTAAGTAGGCTTCATGCCATGAGACTCAGGGATGGTTCAACATAAAAAAATCTCCCAGTGTAATCCACCATATAAAGAAACTGACAAAAAAAAATAAAAACATGATTATCACATTAGATGCCAAACATCTTTTCACACAATCTAACACCCCAACATTATAAAAGTCCTGGGGAGTTTAGGGATGGATACACGTGACATATCTAAACATAAAAGCAATTTATATCAAGTTTATAGACAACATCAAATTAAAAAGAGAGAAACTCAAAGCAAATCCACTAAAATCAGGTTGTCTATTCTCCAAATCTAGTACTTCAATATAGTACTTGAAGTTTTAAGTAGAACAGTAAGACAGCCAAAAGACATCAAGGAGATACAAATGGGAAAGGAAGAATTGAAAGTACTCTATTTACAGATGACACAAGAACACAGAAGCAACCTCAAAAATTCTAACAGAGAACTCCTATAGCTGATACATATCTTCAACAAATTGCCTGGATAGAGATTAAGTTGAAAACATCAGTAACCTTTCTATATATATACAAACGACAAATTGAGATGGAAATCAGAGAAACAACACCCTTTGCAATAGCCTTTAATAATATAAAATAAGTCTAAGTAACTTTAACCAAACAACTGAAAGATTTGAATGATAAAACCCTCAAGTCTTTGAAGAAATGAATTGAAGAAGATATCAGAAGGTAGAAAGATGGGCTATGGTCATGTAGCATTAGGATTAACATAATAAAAATGGCCATTCTACCAAAAGTATTCTACAGATTCAATGCAATCCCTATCAAAATTGCAAGACAATTCTTTTCAGATTTTAGAAGGCCAATCCTCAACTTTATATATGAAAACAAAAATACCAGGGTAGCTGAAGCAATCCTTAACAATAAAAGAACTGCTGGAGGTGTCTCCTTCCCTGATTTCAAGTTTACAGAGTTATACTAATAAAGGTACATGGCATTGGCATAAAAACAGATATGTGAATCAATGGAATTGAAGACCCAGGTATAAGTTTACATACCTATGGACACCTGATCTTTGATTTAAAAAAAAAGCTAAAATACATGATGTAAAAAAGAAAGCAAATGGTGCTGGTCAAACTGGATCTATGCATGTAGAAGAATGCACAAAAAAATCCCTATTCATCATTCCATTGCCCTGCACAAAACTCTGTTCCAAGTGAATCAAAGGCCTCAACATAAAACTGGACTCATTGAAACTGACAGAAGAGAAAGTGCCGAACAGTCTTGAATGAACAGTAGATGACTTTCTGAATAGAACACTGATATTTCGGGCACTAAGATTGACAATTAATAAATGGGACCTCATGAAACTGAAATGCTTCTGTAAGGCAAAGATTCCTGTCAATGGGCCAAAGAGGTAATCTACAGAATGGGAAAAGATTTGATCAACTGCACATTCAATAAAAATCTAATACCTAAAACCTGTAAGGAATATAAGAAATTATATATCAAAGAAAACTGAATAATCCAATTTGAAAATGGGGTACAGATCTAAACAGAGAGTTCTCAATAAGGAGTCTCAAATGGCTGGGATGCACTTGAAGAAACGTTCAACAACCCTAGCCATCAGAGAGATACAAATCAAAACTGATTTGAGGCCCCATCTTACAACTCTAAGAATGGCTACAATCAATAACACAAGTGTGACTTCATGATGGTGACAATGTAGGACAAGGGGAATGCTCCTCCACTGCTGGTAGGAGTGAAAACTTGCACAGATACTATGGAAATAAATATGGTGGTGGCACAGAAAACTGGAAATCTAACTCAAGACTCAGCTCTATACCCAAAGGATGTCCATTCCATCACAAGGATACTTCCTTAACTATGTTCACTTAAGATTTACTTCCAGCTAGAAATTGAAAACAACTTTGATGTCCTTCAACAGAAGAATGGATAAACAAAATGTGTTTATCACTCAGTTGTAAGAAAAAAATGCCATCATTAAATTTTCAGACAAATGGATGGAACTAGAAAAAAATCAGTTTGAGTGATATAACACAGACTCAAAAGCATAAATACAATATATATTCACTTATAAGAGGGTACTAGCTATAAGGTAAATGATAACCAAGCTACAATTCACAGATCTAGAGAGGTTAGGTAAAGAGGAAGGTTTTGAGAAACAAACATGAATCTTTCTGGGAAGCAGAAATCGAAAACATTTTGCGAATGGAGGTGAGGCAGGTGGAGGGGTAGGAAGGATCATGTGTATATGAAGATGACATGGAAGGAGAAATTATGGGGGACAGGTGGCTGGAATTAGGGGACATGCATTTTGGGTACAGTATGGAAACCTAGTGCAATGGAACCTCCTTGGAATCTATGAAGGTGATCATAGTGAGGACTCCTAGTAATGGGAATATGGAGTCTCAACTGGTCATCTCTAGCAGCCAGGCAAGGCTCCCTGCGGTGGACCTGGGTGGCATTCAGTTGAGTTTTTGGTCATGGGGATCCTGTGGAGGTCTCCAAAGAAAACAATCCAGGTTGATACTAGTAGTACAGAGGTTTGTTCTGCACAATGTGTCACTGGGTCTCCATTGCTGGGGACAACATCCACACAGATCTTTGGCATGGGGAGTTTTAGTTGATGCCTTCACTCCTATGTTCCCATGCTCTCTCATATCTTTAATGTGGGAATATCTCCTTCAGGCTACCAGAAAAGAAACATGGACACCAACCCAGCCGCAAAACCTTTGACCAACAATCTGTACTGCCTGCAAGATGTATTTGGGCTCTGGTGTCACATAACTCTTTTGAGAGGCCAACTAATGTCTGGTTTAACATTAGAACCCATGACTGACACTGTTCTGATGGCCAGGAACCAGGGGCTAGATAGCCCAGAGACCTAGCATAGAACATAGAACCAAATACGACTGGTCTCAAAAAATTAATTGAATGATTCCTAATGTTATTCTGCTATATTCATAGACCAGTGCCTTATCCAGTTGTCATCAGCTGTCTTCTGACAGCAGATGGAAACAGAGGCAGAGATACACAGTCAGACATTGATTTAGACAGCTGGTATCTATTGGGTCCTTCCCCCAGAGCTCAGGGAATCCCTTGCAGAAGAGGAGGTGGAAGGATTGTAAGAATCAGAGGAGATGGAAAACACAGGGAGAATAGGGCCAATTGAATCAATTAAGCAGGGAATATACGGGCCCACAGATACTGAAGTGTCACGTATGAGGCTTACATGGGTCTGCACCATGCTATTAGTTTGGTGTTGTTATAGGATTCCTAACAATAGGAGCAGATGTCTCTCTGACTCTTTTACCTGCTCTTGGAACTCTCTTCCTCCTGCTAGGTTGCCTCATCCAGCTTCATTAGGACTCGTTGTGTTGTATTTTGTTTTGCCGTGTTTAGATGTTCTCTCTTGGGGGTTTGCTCTTTTCTGATGGCAGGTGGAGTAAGAGTGGATCTGGGAAAGAGGAGAGTTGGGAAGAGAGCTAGAAGGAGCAGAGAGAGAGAAAATTTTGATCAGGATATATTGTGTGAGAGAATAATCTATTTATGATTGATGATGATAGAGAAGAAGAAAAGGAGAAGGAGGAAGGTGGGAAGACAGTTCATCATGGGTCTCCTGGAAAGTTGCATTGTTGCCAAGCCCTGGAATTAGGCAGGCTGTTTACTTGGGCCATTTCTCAGCATTCTTTATAGATCTGGACACCTAGAACATAAGGGAAATGGAGACTGAAAATCTCAAGGAATCCTTGAGGGAGAGCTAGCATGTTTCTGCCCAGATAACAAAGTTGTGTAAGCGGGTCACACATCAGTATATATCTGTCAGCTCATGAATAAAGTTGAACAAAGAAGATCATTAATATGAGGCCCAATTAGGCTAGTTGATGAGCTCATTTCAGTGGTCTTCTGATGGCAGTCTTCTTCGTAAATGTTCGATCGACTACTCATTCAGCCTTCATTAGAAAGCAATCTAATGGGGGTTGGAGAAACGACACAGAACTTCCCAGGCTTCTACTTATCTGAACACCCTCAGGAGTCATGTGTGTAGGTACAGGAACTGTAACAGAACAGTTTTCAGCTCATGTGTACTGCTTTTTATTTTAGTGAGAATTTTGCTGTGATAAGCCCTGCTCAACACCTTCCCAAGGACTTTTCTCAGTAATGGGTTCATCTCGGGGAGGAAAAGTCAATCACCAGTCAGACCTCTCTCATTGCCTACTTTCTGTTCAGAATTATGAAGTTCAAGGTCTTTGCTGATTTTGTTCCTCTCACTACTTCACGTGTTTTCACTGCACTAGAAATAAGCCCGATTTTCCAGGAGGGGCTTATTTATTAATGTAAGATCTAAGCAGTCTTTTTCATGTGTTGATTTGAGAAGGAAGCATGTTTATTGGAATAATGCTAAAGATAAAAATAATGTCACATTCCAAATGGCTTTGTGTAAAAAAATGGGTATTTTTATCATTTGCTAAACATCTTCTGACACAATTTTTCTCATAGCTGTTTCCTTATTAATTGCAAGAGCTATACTTTCTTATAATTTGTGTCTAAAGTATAGCACATCTAACTTAAATGTTAGTGGGTTTACAACCATTATGTGTAAATGTTACCAGGGGGCACATATTTTGTCTTATTATTAAAAATAATATCAATGAGCTAAAAGGAAAGTGTTACTCAAAATGACATATTATCTATTTAAATATTCAATAATCATTTAAATTCAGCAACAGTTTGTTTAAGTTGACAATATTGAAATTAGTCATGTAAAATCGTCTTAAAGTCAAGCACTAGGAGCACAGACTTTGTGCACTTCACTTCATGCTATACTCTCTAAGAACTATTATAATTTTTAATAAACTTGTATCTGAGACTTGAAGCCAAATACACTCAAAAGGCAAGAGTTTATTATCCTGAAACACCCAAAGAGGCACTGAAATGTATTCCCTACTGATGAGTTTCAAAAGAATTGTAAAAACTGTATTTTACTAATCTGGTCACAATTAAAGAACAACTGCCTCCTCTGCAGCCCTAATGCTCGGTTTGTAAGAATTTCTTTTCCCATTTAAATGCTGCTGATCAACAAGGCTCTGATGGTTGAGCATCCAAGGCAAATGTGCTGTGCTTTACAGAGCAGAAGAGCCTGTATAAATTTAAATAAGCAATAATACAGATTCAAAAATCCTCTCATACCAATAAGTATATCTTGACTTTCCTCTTACAATCTAATATAAAATTGCATGTGCCATATTAACAGGTGTATGTGTCTGTATATTGCCAACACACATAAGTCACATATGATTCATGAATATCTTCCTTTTAAAAAAGTAAATACAGTGAACTCTGCTTTCATTAAATATAATAAACCAATAGTTGCCTTCAGAGAGTAATAATAAATTACAATGTAAAGGTTACTTTCATAAAAGTATAAAAGAAGAAAGGGATCCTCTGGAATCCTTTCTTTAAAGAAAAATGAAAACTGCATTGTGTTTCATAAAGCAAATTATTTCTTGATATTTTTAATATAATTACTGTCAGACTCAGAGTTCTGATAGCATATATTAGCTTACCACTCCCTTATCTAACTGTAATTTGCTTAAAAGTCTCAAATTCAGGTTTTCTTGATACTTTCATAAATTGATTTAAGGTTAAAATAAGAAGAAAATTAATCAACAATCATATTTATGACAAGCATGTTAAGCCCAGTCCTATTAAACTAGTAAATATTCTTGTTCAGGTCTCATTAGTGCTCAGACATCATGGTTGTTAGCGCACACTTAGACACCTCGGTTGCTAGCACACACTTAGATACCTTGGTTGCTAACACACACTCAGTCACCTCAGTTACTAGCACACACTTAGACATCTCAGTTCTTAGCAAATACTTAGACACCGAGGTTGTTAATACACACAAAACAAGTAGCAGAAGTCATGGACAGTATCACCTGGTTAAAGTTACAAAGTATGTTTGAAATTAAGAAAACTGCTTTTTAAAGCACTAATAGTAATAAACTCAGTTTATTGAAAACAACTACTTAATGCTTAAGGGCATTTATAAGTAAAATTTCTTACACAAATATTAACATGGATGGATAAAGAGTTAGATGATGATTCAAGAAGCAGCTTTGTTATGTTAATGTCAGTATCACCAGCACGAGACATGGTAGAAATGCTAACTCCTTATGTACTAAATGGAAACATTTGAAAGTGTATTTTCAACATATTAATAGAGGGGGAGTGGGATATAGTGGGAGGAGTTTAGGGGGAGCAGGGTGGTGGTGGTGGATATGATCTGAATACATGATGTTCATGTATGAAATTACTAAACAGCTATTTTTATGATTTCTTTTTTTTTTTTAACTTTTACTGAGTCTTTGTGGATTTTGCATCATGCATTCCAATCACAGTTAACCCCTCACCCCTCAAATCCATGCTTTGTCCTTCCAACCTATCACCCCTAAACAAAACTAAATTTGAAAGAAAAACAAAAAACAAACAAAAGAAAGAAATGAAACAAAACAAAAACAAAAGCGAAAAAAGGAGAAGAGGCTTGTCATGGAAGCTGTAGTGTGGCTCACTGAGTCACGCAGTTCACCGCTTGATCCATTCATCTTCATTCAAGTGTTCATTGTCATGAGTCATTGGTCCGGCTCAAGGCCCCTGGCACTAACACTGGGCTCTCACTGGGGTTCCTCTTGTACATCCTGTGGTTGTCCTGTGTCTTAGAGACCCTGCAGTTTTGGATCTGTAGGTTCGTCCCCTTCTCATGCTCCAGCAGTTCATGGATGCTGGGAGGGCCAACTCACAGCCCCGGTTCTAGGCGTGGATGGTAGCTGTACTGGCCAGCCCAAGCCCAACAACTTTCCCTGGTCAACATTACCTGGATGAGTTCCCGAGCCCTGCCTCAGGCATCCCACCCAATGCAACCTGCAGCAAGGAGTGGGGTCAGTTCTGCTCTCAAATCCTCAGATCTGGGTCACCCACACTCACACAAGGGCCAGCTCTGCTGTTTTGCCCAGAGGTGTAGAGCCCTCTCTCTCAATCCTTGTTTGGGGCATATGTGGGGGCGGTCAACCCTCCTGCTTTAAGACCCTCAGGGCAGGCTCACCTGTGGCCTCGACGACAGAGTCAGCTCTAGTGTGCTACCCAGGCAGGGTGCAGAGCCCACTCTCCTGTGTGCTGTAGCTGGTGAGGGGTACGACTAGTTCTGTCAGTCTCATGATCCAGGGCCAGCTCTCTTGCTTGCCACAAGTAGCTAGAGGAGCGTCGAGGAGGGAGGGCATCTTTCTCTCACCCATGCCACCACAAGGCAGATGAGCTCGGGGTTTAGCTCTGTTGCCCTCAAGCCTTTAGGGCTGGCTCCCCTGTTCCCTGAGAGATCGAGTGTGTCTAGCAGGTGCAGTGCACTCCTGAGGTAAAGGGTGGTCCCATATGAGGAGTGGTGCAGTTCTCCTGCTGCTTTATCCAGCGAGGGGCCCTTAGCAGCAGTTCAGGTCTGAATGCCAACATAACCACATTGGCAGCAAACGCCATGCGATTAGTCTGGCCCTGGGGGCAGCATGGACCTCAGACACCAACGTGGCCTCAGGTGGCTGATCGGATCGGGGTCATCTGTATAGCAGCCCTCAGTGGTAACAGGAGCCATGGACATCAAATCAGATCCTTGCTGCTGTAAGGCCATGAACCCAGACATGGTCCTAGGCAGAAGCTTAGGTCTGGATGTCACCATTGTCCCAGGAGACAGCGCTGGCCACTCAAATCAGCATGGCACCTTGATGGTATCATCCTTGGACACCAATACGGTCACAGGTTGTGGCCCAGATCCCTGGCATCAGCATGGCCTTCAGTGGTCTTAGGACAACAACACAGGCCCTGGCTTTGGCAGAGTCACATAGAATTGCTTTTAATAGATGATATTATGTCACATAAAGTGGTGTATGTTGAGGGTGGATCAGTTTTCTGAATGATTCAGGTAGCTGTGTGTGACCATACCTTACACACTGACACCAGAAGATCTCAGTCCATATGATTGTTTTTTTTTTTTTTCTTTTTTTTTTTTTTATTTTTCTTGCTGATTTTTTTATTAATTAATTAATTTAATTATTAAAGATTTCTGCCTCTTCCCCGCCACCACCTCCCATTCCCTCCCCCTCCCCCAATCAAGTCTTCCTTCCTCCTCAGCCCAAAGAGCAAGCAGGTTTCTCTGCCCTGTGGGAGGTCCAAGGACCACCCACCTCCATCCAGGTCTATTAAGGTGAGCATCCAAACTACCTGGGCTCCCACAAAGCCATTACGTGCAATAGGATCAAGAACCCATTGCCATTGTTCTTCAGTTCTCAGTAGTCCTCATTGTCCATTATGTTCAGCGAGACCGGTTTTGTCCCATGCTTTTTCAGTCCCCGGCCAGCTGGCCTTGGTGAGTTCCCGATAGAACATCCCCATTGCCTCAGTGTGTGGGTGCACCCCTCGCAGTCCTGAGTTCCTTGCTCGTGCTCACTCTCCTTCTGCTCCTCCTTTGGATCGTGAGACTTCAGTCCAGTGCTCCAATGTTGGTCTCTGTCTCTGTCTTCTTTCATCGCCTGATGAAGGTTAATATTCAGGGGGATGCTTATATGTTTTTCTTTGGGTTCACCTTCTTATTTAGCTTCTCTAGAGTCACGAATTATAGTCTCCCCCTTTCTCCACAACCTGCACTCTCATCCATATGATTGTTTTTATCTAGCTCTAAGAACAACAAGAACCCCAATAGAAAATATCGCTGTTTATTGCAGGCAAATGCCACCATCAATGCCAGTTACTGCTCTTTGAATCCTGCCTGCTACTCTCATCTGCTGACTTATGTAAAAACAATTACCCAAACCATAGCAAGTCTTTTGAAAAATGAACATCACATGTTTCTGATAGTAATTGTGATGAAAATAGCTTCTCCTCAGGCCGTGGCTGCTATCCCACAGACTTTGGGAAGCGACATTACAGACTCAGAAAGGATATGATTCAGCTTCTGAAACTCAATGTTCTGGGACTGTCATATAAACTGTTTAGCTTCTGGATGTCTGGAATATTTGTTCCACAGAAGAAAATTGGAAACCTCATGACATCCCTTCCTTCTGCATCCTGGAAGGTGGCTGGTCTTGATAAGAATCCAATACCTGTACTAATGTCATCAACACCCTTCTCAGAGACAGATTTCTATGTCCTCAATGAAGATAGGTACATGGACTCAATGGGTCTATAATGTGGAGTACTACAGGAGAGTAATCCTCTTAGATACAATACCACACAGAGAACGGAGCTGTTTAAGACATTCTGCCAAACTGAGACTACAGCTCCTTAGGTGGGATGCTATGGGGAATGTGTCTTAGAATTTCAGGAAAATACATCCTAGACCTCGTTTTCCATGGATTTCTGAAAGCACACATTTAGCCGACTAAGCTCAAAGATTAATTGGTTGATCTCTATCCCATTATCTAATTAAGATACCTTTCTTACAACTAGAAGGTCCTTAAGAAATAGTTGCTAGGTGCCTCCCAAGTCAACTTGGTCATTCCTCTTATCGTGCAGCTCATTTTCACACTTCAGCAGACAAACCAAAAGTCTCTGGTGCATCAGACCAATATCAACTATCCTGAATTAATTACTGCCTTCAATCTCAGCTCAATAATGAATCTCTCTGGGCACTGCAAGGTTAGAAAAATAAATAAATAAATCAGGAAGTCACCAGCAAGGCAGAAGCAGAGGCTGCTGTAAGCCATATTTGCTTTTCTCCCCCTTTATGTTATTAGGCGCTTTAGATTATTTAGTATTCAGGAGCAATATTCACTTCTAAGGATGATCTTTCTTTTAAACAGTTTAAGTTTTCAGACCACTGAGGGAGAAAAGCTGTTCTCAACTCCTGTACTGCAGAGCTAAGGCACTACAGTGCTATTTTATGAAAACAGATTCTAAATTCTCAGCTTCATTTTCTTTATATTGAGACTAGTAATACATACCAAGTATGTAGGGAGATGCCAACATTTATTCTGCAACCTATTCCAATAAGGATCTGTCTTCCATAGCAGGTGCTAGATTGGGTCTGTCATTTTTTGTCATTTTATTTTTTTCATTTCATTTTGTTCTGTTTTTTTCTTTGTTTTTGAGTCAGTGTTCCACTGTTTATCCACACTGGCTTTAAATACCATAATCCTCCTGTCTCAGACTCCTCACTGCTGAATACACTGATTTTGTAAATTCTTCTGCCCATCAAAATCACCTGTGTAGATTGTAATAATAATATATAAGCCACACACCTACTTTTTTAATTAAAAATGCCTTGGTTTGGCTTCCCCTCAACGAAAAACTCATAAGACAAAAATCACTAAATTAAAATACCTGAAGAAGGTATTCACTCTAAATAATCATCCATCCATTGGTATAATGTAATGGAAGCGTGGGTCTATATTTTGTTTTAACCACTAGAAGTTTATATTGTAGTATCTAAAATTATAACACAAATGTGGATTTCTAAAATCCTTTTTAGTAACAGATCTCCTTCTCAAGAAAGGTGAACTTTTCAAAGAATAAATATGATGAAATAAATAAGGTGATGGGAGGAAAGAAGAATGTAGGCTTAGAAAAGTCAAATGTGGAGAGAAGCATTTAGAGTCAGTAAGACACATGAAATGAGAATCCAACGAGACTACTTTAGCATCAGAGAAACACTGAGCCAGACTGTTCTTCCCCCTACCAACAACAAACAAGTTTTCTGAAGAAAAGCTGCCCATCTCCTGCAACTGGCATCTAGAAAACTACTGTCCACATGTTCTCACAGAGATGCCTGTGTGAAATGAAATGCTTCATCCTCCAGTTTGCTACCCCACATCCAATCGCAGACTCAACAAAAGTCTTGTGATATCTTTCACTGATCTCTCTAAGTTGGATCTTAGAACAGCCATCATTAACACACTGGAAAGGGGTAAAATAATGAAACACAGAAATGCCTCCAACATGATCTGTCTCAATCTTGAGTTATACATAGCAGTCCTTGAAATGGTTTTGTTTGTTTTGTTTTTGTTTTTTTGGATTTTGTGTGTGTGTGCACATGTTTGTGTTGTTTTTAGTTGATAATGATTCACAGGTCAGATTTAATGGGTTCCACTGTCAGAGAGAGAGAAGAGAAACTGATTCTTAGGGAAACCTGAGAGTATCTACTCATTCAGCCCAGAAAACACTTAGGACATCACCAAGATTGTCTTTGATAGTTTTCTTCCCATCAATGAATAAACAACTCTAACTTTAACTTGTTCTCAAAAGCAGGGACAGAAATCCTACTCTAGCAGTGGGGACTGCTGACAATTGCTAGGGTCCACGAGAGTCAGTTTTCCTTAAGAGTGTAGCCCCTGGTAAGTCAGACACACACATACACATACACACACACACACATCCACATGCACACACATCACACACACATACACCACACACACATCACGTACACACACACACCACATACACACCACACACATATACACACACCACACACACATACACACACGCCAAAACATACAAAGACACACACAGACACACACACAGACACACACACAAACACGCACACATACACAGATACATACATATACACACACCACACACATACACACATGCACACACTCAAACACCACACACACATACATACATTCACACCACACACACACACACCAAATACACACACACACACCACACACACAAACACACACTACAAATACACACACATACAGACACACATATACACACTCACACATCTGATAATATTTGGGCAGCACAAATGTGACTTGATGAAAAAAGAAAAAGGAGAAAAACTTGAGAAGATGGGAAAAGAGATATGGATTTGAGAAAAGTTGGGCAAAGGAGCGAAATAAGACTTAACATGTTATATGAAGGTCTCAGTAAAATAATAAGTTAAAAACATTAAAAGTACATACAATTAACAAATGTAGAGAATGATTTAAATCCTGTACATAAATAATTTTTGATTTGATGTAATATAATATCTGGTGAATCCTACAAGAGAAACAGGTTGCAAAATGTATGCCTGTGAATTTAAGAGAACTGGGTTCTTGTAAATGAATAATTGCCATACCTCAAAGAAACTGTGAAGAATGTATCTCAGGACTGATGCGCATTTGGGATTCAATTATTTTAATTGTTTTCTGGTTAATAGCCAAATAGCAAAGACTACTGACAACCAAGGACTATTTCTAGCTTTTTACCTTCAAGTCTTTTTCACCATTAAAAAGATCTCTCCCACCAACCCCCTCTTTCCCTTTCTCATTCTCCTTTTCCCCAACTTCCCCATCTCCTTCTCCCCTCTCCCTCACACCTTTCCGCTCTCCCACTCTCTTTCTGTCTTCCCCATCTTTGCTACTGGTTTAAAAGTAGGAATGAGTCTATGTATTAATAAGTGCATGGCTGTTGAACCTAAACTGAAAGTACAATTGAACCTCCATTTAAGTAGGATTTGCTTCTAGATTCCCATCCATATTGATATCAAATTCCACAGTACTTCAGTCTTTCATTTAAAATGACATATTACCTGCATATAAAAAATGTATATCCTTCTGTATACTTTAAATTAACCAAATATTTATTATCATAGCTGATATATGTATTTACTATATATACTAATATAGAGAGAGTAAAATCATACAAGTAATTGCTATTCTTTGTTGACCAGAGAATAATGATGAAAAAGTCTGTAAGCAGGGTTACTGTGTTTCCTGAATGTTTTTATTCCACGGGTACAGAACTCACAGATATGGAGGGCCAGCTGTATCATCATTATACGATGGGTTCAGAAAAGGCACAGGTTAAATATTTGTTTATTGTGTTTGGAATGATTAAACAATTGCTCGAGGATCCATTATGACTAATCAACATTCTCAAAGTAATTTTAAAGTCACACTTAGAATCAGTAACTCACGTACACTTTTTAATAATGACCTTACTTCTAAAGGAAAGACTAGGACAAAATCTTTTAGATCTATGAGAAGGAGCATTTATCCTAAAACATTTCGAGTCTGTGCACGCCAATGGAGACACTGGGAAAGCAGCCTCGTGCACAGTATTGGTCCCAGACTTGAGACTTTCCAATAAATAAACAAATAATAGTGTGCAAAGGATGCCTAGTAGGGAAATTGTTTTCAGTTTGGGGAGGGTGGTTCACTAAAGCATGTTATTAGTAAGAAAAACACTGTGCTTGGAAGCTTACTCTACCAGAAAAGAAACCAGACAGAACATTGCCGTATTTTGAAATACGCCTTCATTTTCTTGAATGAAGAAAACTGAGCCTTTCCATTACTGACAATTTCATATTTAGAGATGCATGGTGGGATTTGTTGTGAAATGAGAAGTCTCAGGTTCCCCTAGAATACATGCATGAACAGGGGAGGAGAATTTTTATATTAATTTGATATAACTTTACTCCAGTAGCCTATTCAAAATTTTGTTTTTACAGTTGCTAATCTACTGTCAGGTGCTTCATGATGGCATCAATCTGAGTCAGAGTGGCAGGGCAAAGACATGCCCCCTGAAGGGGCTATACCTCACCTCTGAAAGAGCCTGTGTGGGCACTGTATATGGTAGCTGCTGCAGCCAATTTCCTAAGAGAAAGAAAACCTGGGGAAAGAGCCATGAGGATTCCAGAGGAACACATCGAAAGAATTTAGAGATCACTCTGCTCTGGGAATTTTCAGTGATCTTGCTATTTTAGATTTATTTTTGCTGAATAACACCCTGCCACAAATATGCACTGCAAATAACACACGTTCAATATCTCAGTTCGAGATATCAAAACTTTAACAAAGGTATCGGACACAGGCTACAGTGTTGTTGCAATTGAAGTTCTGAGGAGGCTGAGTTATTTCCTAGGGGGGAAGGACCTAGGGATAAATTCCGTTTCCTCCATGAGATGTTGACTCTTATTGTTGTGCCTCAAAGTTCTGAGTTCCTCATGTACAAACAGCAGAGGGTAATTTTTTTCAGATGGTCACAGCTCATTATGATCAGATCAGCACCAAGCAGATATCTCCCAACCTTAAGGCCAACTGACTAGAGACCCCAGTTAAGTCTACAAAATCCCCTTCCAACAGTACTATGATGTGCTTGACTAGTTAACTGTGAGAAGGTATATGCCAGGACTCCAAGTTTAAATGAATTATCTTAGAATTCTGCCTACTTGCTGAGTCAGAAACTTATTTTACTATTTAGTCCAGTCATTACAAGCAAATATGCTATGAATGCTATGTACTCTGCTGTGTTTAGGAGAGTCATACTCCACTTGTGAGACTGACGATGCAGCACATTATGGAACAAATCCAAAGACATAGCTTTATCCTATTGTCTCCCATTCCTCTCGTCCTTGTACAGCTGGCTACAGAAATTTTCCAAGAAATAAATATTATTGCCAATATTTAAAGTTCTTATCTTAAAAATAACAATAAAATTTCCACCATGACCACACAAGGCATTGGTAGCTTTTCCAGCTTCAACTGATAAATTGTAATTATGAACAATGACTTAGAATCTGTCCTTTAGCTACACCGGTTTATATTTTATCTTCTTATCTTGCACCAAGGCAGATTATTACAAAATTAAAATTTGATTCTATTGCATTTACAAAGCTCCAGCAATCTTCTGAGGTCATCTTTTTGTTACAGTCCTTATTAAACAGTAGAAACACATCTCTGCAATAAACCTTACCATATCCTTTGCCAGTGTCTATAAAATTCTTCACTCCAAACATTCTTAGAGAAATAATAGCCATTTTATTTAAATAAATATTATTTTTATATAAATAGAGAAAGTTTATAAATTATAGGAATGAATTATAAGGAAATGACAAATACCTATTGCATTTTGACTGCAAGAAAATTTGGAGTCAAATATGGCATTATCCGAGAAGGGTAAATTCATATTTTCTTTCTAATTTCCACATTATTTATTATCATACTCCATTCTTCTGATATCATGAGTATCTCAAATATTGCGGCATATTAGACAATATTTAAAGTATGAATAAGTAGATTTTATATATGAAGTAGAATAATCTTTTAATGCTAATTACTAATCATTGTTTAAAAACCCAATTAATTAGATTATATTGAGGAATCATTATGAAAATTGTTCTTTCCACCTATAGACATAGCCTATTAAAAGAATATGCTTTGTTAAAAATATAAAATGATTGTTATGTAAAAATAACATGTTAAAAATTCAAACTGAAAAAAATTAGTTTTTGAATTGAATATATCCTGTTTTCATTTCTTTTCATATTGTTGTGTTATATGTTTGTGTCACTGTTAACGCAAATATCACATGGTGCATGTGTGGAGACTTAGGGTGACGTGGCTCTCTAAATCATGGGGGTGCCAGCATGTAGTCACATTCCTTGAGCCACTATGTATATCCTGACCATGAGCACTTCTGTTACGGCTTCCCTAAAGTTCAAATCATAAATCTTTAAATATATCAGTTAAAACATAGGAAAGTGATACGCACTGCTATCAATTTAAACACATTTGAAGAGTCCATTTGAGCAAACGATTGCTATGTAAGGTGAGCTAAGCACTTCATTAGGCGGAGCAGACACAGCCGAGGAGCAGAGCTAAGGTCAGCGGAGCATTTTCAGCATGTGACCCTCAATGCTCACAGGCTTCAATTCTACGACTCATAGAACAACATTAACTTCTAACTACATACTGGTGCCCGAGGCCACCAGCAGAAAATAAGGTACTTAGGGGGATAACATTTTCCCAGAACAGATTTACCAACTGAAAGTTTGCCTATCTGAATAAGATTTAGATTTTAAAAATGGAACAGGTGTTGTGTGATCCATTATCTAAATCTCAAATTTAATGAGCACATTAGAAGATAATAAAATATGTGTGTGGCTGTAACTTAAATATTATAGTGCTATAATTATATTGTTTCGTTTGTGAACAGTTTTTTAGGGAGCAGTGAATTTATTTGACTAAAATGAGCCATTTTCCACTTACATTTATTGTATCTATAGCCATCCATAATCAAACCCAGTGAGGTGGAGGGGTGGGGGAAAGGAGGCCAAAAGACCATGAACGAAGCCGTACAACACTGTTGAAAACCTTGGCCTTATCGGCAACTTTTCAAAATGTACCGAGGAATTAAACAGTCCTACCTGTTTACAAACCCTTTGCAACCCAGCCCTTCTCAGACACTTGATTTACAAATATTGTCTCCTGATATGTGTGTTGGCAATATTTTCACTTTCATGATTGTATACCGGGTAGAATTTTTAAGTTCGAATACATTGTACTTTATGTGTTCCTCATGTCAGTTCGTCACTTTCCTGTCGTCTAAGACCAAAAGTCAAGAACTCATGTTTTTTTTTTCTCTAGTCTCAGCTCTCCCTTAGACATTTAGTACACATGGTATTTCATTGTTCAGATGATCAATCAAAATTTAACTGAATATAAATTTGAGATCTCTACAATATTTTTACATTTTCTTCGTATTAATACCAATTACTCTAACAGAAGGAGCTTTCTTTCCCCTAATTATTCATGAAATGAGTCACTATAATGAAGACATTTGTTGACCAAACAGAGATGTTCTAAAAATGTAAGTGAGGATTGAGTAGGAGTCAGAATAATGAACATTGTTGAGTGAAGACCATCAAGTCAAGCAAAAGGCCTGCTGATGACCCCTCCAGCACACACATCAGTTAATTGACTTGCATAGTTTCAGGGTAGGAGAGAGTGACCTTTCCAGCCAGTGCACAGGTGTGCCTCTCAATCTGGCTGATACAGACTGGATTTTCAAAGGAATTCTTTCTTTCATACTAAATAGGTCCTGAAATAGAAAAGAATGCTGTGCATTCAGTTATTTGGAAAGACATAGTATGTTCCAACAGATTGTGCTCTTCAGAATAGCACTGTTAGGAAGTGAAGGAATGCGGCTTTTTCCAGTTAGTCTACACTTATGAACTAAAAATAGTCTCTGCATTCTGAAGTCTTCGTCTATTTCAATCATCCTCTAGGTATATAACTTTACCTTTAATGGATCTTCCTATATGATCATTTTGGTTTTATAAATATAACTATTTAATTCATAATTAAAACTCAAGTGTATAAATATTAATTTAAGAAACTAAAGTATTTAACAAACATATCACATCCAATAAATATCTTTCCTTTGTCCTCATGAATCTTCTTTGTTCAATGATAACAAAATTCCTTAATACATATATGCACTAGTGGAATATTCTTTGATGATAGTCTTTCCTAATTCAGTTATATGCAACTGTAGAAAACAGAATACTGAGACGAATTATTTCTTTCAATAGTTGGTTCTTCCAAGGTACTATTTTTATTGTGAGATTCTCATGCTGGAACATTTTTTTTCATAACACTTGAAAAAATAAAAGATGAAAAGTTAAAAAATAACACAACTGTCTTGTCAGTGACTAAATAACCTTGAGTGTGAAGCTTACCCACCTCACAGTTCATCCCATTAGAATGAGTATTTCTGCACCTTGGAGCTCAGCTCCTTTAGTCTTCTGAATACTTAAGTAAAGCATCTCTTCTTCAGTCCCTGATGCTCAGTTCAGCGTAGAGAACGCTGAGACACAAAAGGTTCCTTGGAAGAGGTCACAGGTCACACTTCTCAGTTTTAGCATGTTGTTTTTGTTGCTACAGGATGAAGCAGATGTGACAGGAAAGCGAAAGCAGAGCACAGAGCACTTTAAGGATGCCTGAGGGTTAAAAGCAAATAAACTCTTCCTTTCGACAGCTACTCAGTCCGTCACCTCCTTTCTGTGCTGAGTGCCTGGCCTTAATGGGACTATACGATCTACTGGGTAATTCTGTGTAATTAGAAACGGAACTACTAACAAATTTCTAAACTATGCATGGTGATGATTTTTAAATTTTTAAATTTTAATTTCCAAATTCTATTATTTCAATATGATGATTTATAGGATTAATATTCTTCAATTATATGCTTCACTGGTAATCGTTCACATGCATTTGAAACCCGAAGAGCTGCAAAGATTCCCTATGACGTTTGTGAGGAATGCTCACAGGTTTACAAAGCTGTTCAGCCTTCTTGTCATGGTTAGTTTTGATTCATGACTCAATGGGATTTACAGTAACCTAGGCGACAAGCCTTCGATGTACCTATGAAGGCATTTCCAAAGAAGATTAACTGCTTGGAACCTCAGCAGCACCTTGCTTTCTGAGGCCCACACAGATCAAAAGGTCAGAGGTAAAAGCAGTCTTTCCTAGTGAGCATGCCCATTCCAGTGTTCTGGCCTCTGCTATGGGCTCAGTACCAGTCACTTCCCAAGTAACTCAGGCTTTCTTTCAGTGACAGGTTGAGGTTTCTGGTCATCCTGCTTTGCAGACTAAGCACTTATTAGATTCTCAGCCTCTCTAGTGTAGAAGCAGCCACTGGGGGATTAGATATATGTTATGTGGACTAATTTTTCTGCTGTGTTAGAGAATCCCACCTAAATACAAGGCTTCTTTTCAAAAGTATTAATGAGCTGTACCTAATCCCATGAGAACCAGTGATGTGGGAGTGTCATCTGTCTATGTGTTACTCTCATTGGTTAATAAAGAAACTGCCTTGGCTTTTTGATAGGGCAGGATTTAGATAGGTGGAGTAGACAGAACAGAAGGCTGGGAGAAAGAAAGCATAGTTGCTCAGACGCCGTGGAGCCAGCTGCCAGGTCAGACATGTTGAATCTTTCCCGGTAAGCCACCACCTCATAATGCTACACAGATTATTAGAAATGGGTTAATCAAGATGTGAGAGTTAGCCAATAAGAGGCTAGAACTAATGGGCCAGACAGTGTTTAAATGAATAAAATTTGTGTGTTGTTATTTCGGGTGTAAAGCTAGTCATGTGGGAGCCGGGCAAGACGAAAAGCAGGCCTGCCCGCAGCTCATCACTACAAACCAGTTCCCTATATCATATGCTTAATGAAATCTTATCAGTTCTTCTTTTTTCTTGGTTTGGTTTGTTAAGGGTCTCCCGCATCTGAACCAGGCTGGCCTTGACCTCACTAAGTTGCTCAGAACTCACAGTCCTGCCTCAGCCTCCCAGACTCTAGATTCCAAGAATGTGCCTCTATCGACAGTTCTAAATTTGTGATTCTGAAGATCATATTCCCTCCAGTTAAGTGTGACTATTGATATGGACATATATGTCCCATGCTTTTTATTAAGAATTTATTTAAGTTTTTCTTTGGGTTCACCTTCTTATTTAGCTTCTCTAGAGTCACGAATTATAGTCTCAATGTCCTTTATTTATGGCTAGAAACCAAATATGAGTGAGTACATCCCATGTTCCTCTTTTTGGGTCTGGCTTACCTCACTCAGGATAGTGTTTTCAATTTCCGTCCATTTGTATGCAAAATTCAAGAAGTCATTGTTTTTTACTGCTGAGTAGTACTCTAATATGTATATATTCCATACTTTCTTCATCCATTCTTCCATTGAAGGACATCTAGGTTGTTTCCAGGTTCTGGCTATTACAAACAATGCTGCTATGAACATAGTTGAGCATATACTTTTGTTGTATGTTTGGGCATCTCTTGGGTATATTCCCAATAGTGGTATTGCTGGGTCGAGAGGTAGGTTGAACCCGACTTTCCTGAGACACCGCCACACTGCTTTCCAAAGTGGTTGCACAAGTTTGCATTCCCACCAGCAATGGATGAGAGTGCCCCTTTCTCCACAACCTCTCCAGCAGAGGCTATCATTGGTGTTTTTGATTTTAGCCATTCTGACAGGTGTAAGATGGTATCTTAATGTTGTCTTGATTTGCATTTCCCTGATTGCTAAGGAAGTTGAGCATGATCTTAAGTGTCTTTTGGCCAAAGAAAAACATATAAGCATCCCCCTGAATATTAACCTTCATCAGGCGATGAAAGAAGACAGAGACAGAGACCAACATTGGAGCACTGGACTGAAGTCTCACGATCCAAAGGAGGAGCAGAAGGAGAGTGAGCACGAGCAAGGAACTCAGGACTGCGAGGGGTGCACCCACACACTGAGGCAATGGGGATGATCTATCGGGAACTCACCAAGGCCAGCTGGCCGGGGACTGAAAAAACATGGGACAAAACCGGTCTCGCTGAACATAACGGACAATGAGGACTACTGAGAACTGAAGAACAATGGCAATGGGTTCTTGATCCTATTGCACGTAATGGCTTTGTGGGAGCCCAGGTAGTTTGGATGCTCACCTTAATAGACCTGGATGGAGGTGGGTGGTCCTTGGACCTCCCACAGGGCAGAGAAACCTGCTTGCTCTTTGGGCTGAGGAGGAAGGAAGACTTGAATGGGGGAGGGGGTGGGAATGTGAGGTGGTGGCGGGGAAGAGGCAGAAATCTTTAATAATTAAATTAATTAATTAATAAAAAAATTAGCAAGAAAAAAAAAAAGAATTTATTTAAGCTGTTTGCTTTGCCAAGAGTAATGGAGGCAATCTCAAAACTAAGACAGAGAGAGCTTAATGCAATAATATCACATAATCATCAAGAATAAATTATATACTTCAAAATGAATAAACAAAGAAAATATTATACTTGAGTTAAATTTCAGTTGACAATTATTATTGTCAATGGCTATTGAAATGTTGCGATGATTAATCGGTAATAGAGTCACACTCTTCACTGACACCTTCACACTACAGCACCAGCCACAGTATGAAATCTGGTAGATAATTATTCAACTGCAGTTGAAGAAACAGAAGAGGAATAATAGGATGAGAAAAAATGCAATTTTAAATGCAATGAATATGAACACCTTCATTGAGGACAACATAAAAACAATGAGGAAAAATTATTTGAGTAGATAGTAAACCACAGAAAATACTAGAAACAAATAAGTACATGGCAGCAAGACTAACATCAACAGGCAATGAAGACTTAAGAAGACTCAAGAAAAGACAAGAAAAGTTGTACCTCATCCCCAATTTGAGTAGAAGTAAGATGCTGTCAATGTGGTTGGTACAGAGTAATCAGCAAACCACACTTGACTGATGAGAAATGAAATGTTGTGGCTACTTTTGAAAATCGTCTGACAGTTTCTTACAACATGATTAACTCCTTTGCTCCCATAGATTTACCTAAGAGAAGTGCAGTCACACAACAGTCCATAAAAAGACAGATGTGAATGATAAAAATAATTTTATCCGTAGTTATAAAAATCTGAATGCAAGCCAATATACACCAAGTAAATGCCCAAAACTATAGCATAATTGTGCAGTGGAGTATGACTTAGTACCAAATGTCATGGTGTAGTGCTATTCATAGAGATGAATCTGAGAATGATTCCACGAAATGAAAAAAAACAGATATATACAGTAAATGATTCTGTTTATGTGACATTCTATTGCTGAGTGACAAAATAAATCAGTAGTGAGAGTAAGTGTATGATCACTTGTCTGGGGTTGGAAAGTATATAAGGGCCTGGGATGAACAGATTCAAGGAAATTGTCTTCAGCAATGTGAATTTTATTGTTTTGATTTTAAAAAACAGATTCACATATATGGCTATAATGTTAAAAATTCTCTAATTATATACTGCAAATATTTTTTGGGGGGAATATCATGTTTGCCTAAAATAAGCTATTCTAAGAGAAAAGTTTATAGATTCTTAGAAGCCACACATCTATACATTTTGTTTAAGAAAATCATCACAAAAAGATTCAATTTAGGGTTTCTAAGTAGCACACTGCCTCTGAGTCTTTGCATCATCTCCTAAGTAATTTGTATTACTAGTTACATGCATGTGTGAAACTCTTCCGTTTTTACAATCATAATAGATTTATAAATGTGATGCATATTTAAACAATTTCAAATAATTGTAAAATATCAATGTATTAAATTTTACTAAAAAATTATCAACTGTAAAGTAAAACATATTAATACAAATACATGAAAATCATGTATTTGTATTAATATGTTTTCTATACTTAAAATATAAATTTTAGAAAGCACTCTTTCTGTGTTCTTATATTATAAACTCTACAGCAAATTACCCTACAGTAGTTACCCTGGAAGTCCCTTCTAATACACCAAGACCAAAATGAAAACAATTTATTACCAGCATTCCCTGAAGTGAAAATGAATTTTTTGCAGAACTAACTCAAGACTACACTTTCTATTATTAAATTTGATGTCAAAGATTCACTTTCAGGAATATAGCATTATCCAGTACATAATTACTTTCATTTTACTGATTTCATGTCTTCATTGGCATTTCTATTTGTTCTATGGTTACACAAAACTTATAAACTGAGGAAATACATCTGTATTTTCAAGTTTAGAACATTACAGTAAGTTTTAATCAAGGAGTGGGTACCTATATATTTGTATTTGAATGAGACGCTGAGACTATGCTGGCATGATAAACAGTAAGTGCCATAATCCCCAGTGCCTCCTTTAGCTCCACAGTGACCTCATTTCCTGGATCAGCAGTGCCGGTGTTTATCCACTTAAGATTCCCCTTTACCTGTCTGCCATCCTATCATGTTGATTCAGCAGCTGTGGAGTCAAACAAGCCACACTCTCTCTCAAGAACCCATGGTAGTGTTACCCACAGGAGCTTTCACCTTCATCTCTTAAATCTTCTCCTGGATTTTACAGTTACAAGACCATAAATTTAATTTATAACCAAATTCTAGGCACAAAAAACATGTAAAGTCGATAGCTTAGCAAAACCTGCTATGTTGGTTAAGTGAAGAAACAAAAGTCAATTAGAATTGGCATTTCTCCAATAAAACTTGCAATTTTTTTCAAGTAAATTATTAATGTTTCCTGTCTAAGTATCATCTATTTACAAAAATACCTATTCTCGGATAACATGAGCTGTAAGTAAAAAAAAATAGTGTATTTTATCAATTATAATAATTTTTAAACACTTTTTGTGACAGGGTTGGTATTTGAAATGGCACTTGAAGGGAGGAGAGAGAATCTGTGCGTTTTAGGCTAGAATGCATTGTGAGCACTGGTCTACTTTGGGTTACAGGGCTAAGACCCTGTCTAAAAAGAACAAAATTCAATACAAAAACTTACAATTTTAGATGCCAATGTTAGCAACTCAAATTTAAATAATGAAGCCTGACATTCTGACGGAGGAAGGTCATTGGTTAATTAATAAAAAAATTGCTTGGCCTCATAGGTTAGAACATAGGTGGGTGGAGTAAACAGAACAGAATGCTGGGAGGAAGAGGAAGTGAGCTCAGACGCAGGACAGCTCCTCTCAGAGCCAGGCGCGATACAGCCAGCCGCCAGGTCAGACATGCTGAATCTTTCCTGGTAAGCGCACCTAGTGGTGCTACACAGATTATTAGAAATGGGCTAAATTAACACGTGAGAATTAGCCTAGAAGAGGCTAGATATAATGGGCCAGGCAGTGTTTAAAAGAATACAGTTTGTGTGTTCTTATTTCGGGGCACAAGCTAGCCAGGCAGCCATGAGCCAGGCTGTGGGAAGAGGCCCGCAGCTCCATACAACAACATTCTTCTCTAGATACAACTCAAAGAAAAGCGGTCACATCCATGCCCCTCTCTCTCTACTATAAGTGGTAGCATTGAGTTAGGAGGTAAATATAAAATTTGAATATGAAAGTAAATTAACAGATTAATTGGAAAAAATAATAAAAAGTTTTTTGTAGTCAAATTTCGAATTCAATATATCTACTCTTAAAAATGAAGAAAAGATGGAATTAGAAAACAAAGTGATGGAATGATTCATACTGAGGTAAAGTCTGGTAAGAAATGATCAGATAATATTTACCAACTGTTTCTCATGGCTTTCATCATATATACACATATACACATACATACATACACACACACACACACACACACCTTCAAGAAGAAAATCACTTGGGGCCTACATTTGTTATTATTAAAAATTATGTTAAAATTGAACATTTCTATTAAATTTTCTACTTTACAAATATATTCCATGTCTAAAATTATAGAGAGTACTCCTACCTCATCCTTTTATTAGCAAGCTTGGGATAAAATTAAAGAAAATAATATTAAAAAAGGCTCACAATCACCATTTAAATCCTTCTGTTTTCATTACAGTGACATTACATAAAATAGGGGTTTTGCTGGGTGTATTTCTCAGCAGATTAGCTGTCCTAATTACATTTTACTAGGCTAATGTTAAAATTAGTTTCAATTCCCTAGGCACTCATCAGTTGGTAGCAGATAGAGCAGACTTGCAACTTCCTAAGCACTAGAAAGAAACCACCTACAATTAAAGATGTGGGTAATTTAATCTGTAATAACAGCATATACAGACAGGGTGAATTAGGTACTCATCAACCTCTTAAATTTTCATAGATTTATACTATCATATAAAGTGTATTAGAACAGCATCAGAACTGATTTAAAATCATATATATTGAAAGAGAAAATACTTGGTCCTGGATGATCATTTTACTTCAGTTATAAATAAGAAGCTGTAGCTAGGCACATACCGCTAATCCCAGCAGTAGGGCAGAGGAAGGATATCTGATTTTGAGGCCAGCCTGATCTACAAAGGGAGTTTCAGGACAGCTAGGGCTATACAGAGAAACCCTGTCTTGAAAAATAAAAACAATAAATAAAACATAAATAAATAAGAAACTGGAATTTGTGACTTTTGCTCATCATTTTATAGAAAATCAAGACAAGTGATGCTGATATGCTCAAATACTGAATGAAATCGCATATTGACACTTACAAGTCATTTCTGGTGCACGGTACCTCACTTCTCTTCTGACTTCTGACAGCATATATTAAATATTAAGAAGAAAGATAAAGGTACTACATATTAAATCTATTTAAAAGAATGATAAAAGTACTGTATATTAAATATTTATAAGAGTGATGTAGGTATTACATTTTGATTCAGTTTTCTAAATGAATTCTTTGCAGGTGAAAGTTAGACTCAAGATCTACTTTGTATCAAGGTCAGGAATCTTTACTAATATTTCATGCATGAAAAAGTGGAGTAGTAGTCAATGACCAAGAAATATTGATTAGTTAACGTGAACAACATAAGTAATGAATAAGTTGCTTATTGCTCTAAATTTAGGAAATATCTTTCTAATAGTGTAGTTGTCCTAAACTATAACATACTGGATTCTACCCATTGTATTAGAAATTCAAGTTAATTCTGTATATGATGACTAACTGAACACCTGTGATATGCAAATAATTTTATGAGTCAGTTCCCTGGGAAGATGCTAAAAGGCAATAGAATCCTTTACCACATCCCTGCCATTAAGGAGCTGTGACTTAGGAGAGCAGGAGCTCTTTACCACAGAATGGATATGAGTCACCTGGAAATCTGTTTGAGGAGCACACTGAGACGCTGGGTCTTCACCAATCTTTTTGGTAATGAGCATGCTGCTGAATCATGGAGGGTTGGGGAAGCAAGGGATTTTGGTAAGTGGGATACTAAAAAAAAATCACTGAAAATCAAAATGATAACAAGAAAAGAGGAGTGGAAATAAAACTCAAAACCTCCAGATGGAATGACAAGATAAACAGAACAAGAAACAGTTAGCAAAAAGTGAGTGAAACATTCCTGGTGTTATCATTGCTTGTATTAAGATAACGCATCTATCACTTTTGGCCTGCTATAAAGACTTTTTGTATATAATATCAAATGTGTCCTTGTAAAGATTCTGTGACACTGATCTTTGATATATTGAATGCTGCAACCTGATCACAAATAAATTCTGAAGATAAGATGTTAAATATCTTAATCAAGGTAAAACAGTCAGTACTGGACTTTAAAAAAATTCTGCCCATAAAAAAAAAAAATACTCTCTTCCTTGATCATTTATAAAGTAAGGAAAAATATTCCCTGGTCTTCAGTTTAAAAGGTTGTATTCATAAGAAGGATATTCTAGTTTCTCTGTAAAAAATGCAATTATTATAACCCCATTAAATTCATACATTAAAGCCTTAAATCCTGACATTCATCAGAACAATATACAGCCCTCTCACAAACGTTATTTTTTTTCTATATACAAATACTTGTTGCAATTTCTCAATAACGTCAAATTTCTGAACTCCATACTGGCAATGAAGATAATAATAGTAAGATTCATAGAGGGTTATTTTTGTTTGTTTTGTGTTTGGGGGATTTAAGCATCGTGCATGCTGCACAGCTGCTTTAACCCTGAGTTAAGCCTCTAATCTAAGCTACTGCTATCTGTGAAAAGCCATTCTTTAAGACTGTATATATAAATTCAATGAATGTCATAACAAAACTGAGAATCAGTACTAAACCTTTTTTTTCTCTCATCTGCTTTGGCTTCTTTAAATTGTGATGCTTATTTTATGTTATATAAAGTATTAATGACATAATAACTGTAGTTTCTTGTTATTAATGATTCCTATTTACATTATTTAATGTATGTTCATAATCACATTTGAAGGAACTATTTTACTTTACCTTGTAGTACTCATTTCAGACTATTTAGAATATGATGTCTGCAAAGTGTGACCCTTAGGATGCTAAATAAACCTTGGAAAATAAACCTTGAGTCATTTGTGGGTGACAGCAAGGTGAGGTGATGAAAGGAACAAGGCAAAATGACATCTATCCAGACACTAACAGTGTATGGGGAAGCAGAGTGACAATTTAGAAACAAGTCTCCTGTCTCTTTGATCCACTGTATTCAGTGACGACAAGAGAACTTGCACCTATTCACTGATTACAATGAGAGCTTACTCAAAACCTCATTGTTGGCTTCAGTGAGGCTTCTTGCTGTGAAAATCTTCCTCTATTCATGTTTTCTTGAATGTTTTGATGAGGAATGCACATTGAATTGTAAAAATTATACATTTAACCAACAAGTGCCTGTCACATGGCAGCTACGGTCTGTAGGTAATACAATTACAGCCATGATGGGCAGGTTATCTTCAATACACCATCATGTTACTATCCCCAGAGAATTCACAGGGAAACACAGCTCAAACTGACTACAGTATGTTAAATCAGGTAAAAGCCATCCTTATTTATCAAAGTAATTAGATTAGAATAACTGAAAAGAGTGAATACATTTTATGATATCCAATTGAATTCATTATGAGTATATAACTATTCAAACTAGCTTATAAAGTAAAATACAGCTTTATCAAAAGTTAACAGACACCTATAGAAAAATTTCAATAAATAGATAAGCTTAACCTATGAATTACCTTATAAAACATTATGCATATTAGTTCTATAATTATACAAGAAATAATACATTAAATTTAAAAATCTCATTAAAGAGAAAAATATGGATCTACTGTGTACCAAGAAGTGAAGACTGTGTATGATCTTAACATGTTCAAATGTTGCCACAAATACCAGATCTAATTTAACGAGGAGCTGCTCATGAGAGTATAAGAAAAATTAAGTCCTATATATTTTAAGATGTGATGCACAGAAGACAAAAAAATTATATTAAAATTAAATTAATCTGCATGTTTTCTTTAAAAATCTAATACAATTATAAAACCCAAGCTGTTTTAAACAGTTTTATTGTAAACTCTAGCTTTGAAAAACAATGAATTCTCTTTTAACACTGAGTTCTAGCATGAAGAACATCACTTTCTAGTAGGAAAGAAAAGGACTGGGTGTCAGGTTCAACCAATATTTTCTATGTAGAAGTTACTGCTCCACATTGTTTCATTTTACAGGTTTAAAATAAATGCATTTAATTGCACTCATATATATCAAAATCTCTCTTCTTCTATTTCTCAATGTATATACATGTGATTATATCATCATAGGGACATAAACATTCATCTACATACCAGGGTTCTTCAATTCATTCTATTACCTTCTTAAGTTATCCTGATACTGTCATAATTTGTGCAGTTTTCAAATAAAGCACAATAAAACTAGATAAAACAATGAAGTAATAACAGGTTGAATTTTGGCATTTTAATCGCTTGTATAGTTTTCACTTATTTTAAATTTTAGTTAATATTTTTAAACATTTAATGCCAAGAAATTGTATTAAAATTAATCAAATATGCAATTTAAATTTAACATTTCATTTTAATATTAGCAAAATTAAACACCCTACAATAATTATAGCTTTCACGATCTCAAGTTTATTAAATCCCAATATGACAATGTGAACTACCTTAGAATCTAATTTCTACAAAATTGCCTGGCCACAGGAGAAACCAAAAACATGATAACATGATAAAACAGCAGAATGTTGATCTGTTATTTGTATGTGTTTTTATATTTTAAAATTTTTATAGAATTATAAAATGAGCATATTTTGCAAGCCTGTGAAAATCTGGGATTTGTTAGATGTTGTTTTCTGTTGTTATTCTGCTCTTTTCAAAACAAGTGTTCTTAATGATGTCAATGTGTTCGTCTCTGTGTGCATGTTTTCAGATAAAATTATACAGATATACACACACTTATTCTGTGAACATATTCACTTGCAAGTATTTAGGCTGTGTCTGCTTATTTTAAAAATGGGTGATAAAATAGTCACAGTTCTGCCTTTCCTCCTCTCAATGATAAGGGACACAAGAAAACCTCCTCTATTGGTAACTATGGTTATGACTGGTGTTTCTGACTGGGTTTTATTTCATAGTATATTGTACTACTAATTTAGTCACTAATAGGCAATCATTTTGTTTCTTAATTTCTGTTATTAAAATTGTCATGCTCTTTTTAATGATGATATAAAGCTATAATACACATATTAGTTCACTTGGCATATTTTCTTCATGTGACAAAGTCCTTGAGGTAAGATTATGAGGCAAGAGTTTATGTATTTTAATCTTAATTATTACTGTCATGATGCCTTTTTGAAGCTGATGTGATTCGTGTTTGTACCAAGGCACTATGCACCCTTCTTTGCCTTTCTGTATGGCACCTACTGCCTGCCCTTTGCCGAACACTCTCCTCCACATGTTCCTTTATTTAGAGACCTTCTTTACTATTTACCACACACATGAGTTCATTGTTCCTACTATCCTCTGCCAGCTTGCTTTATTTTTTTCAAGCACTGGCCAATGAGCCCATAGAACAATAATTATTAGATGTGTCCACTTTTACATTCTTTTCCCTTCTGCATGAGAGAAAATTCTGTCTCAAATAAAGGAATTCAGGGGAAATTATCGGTTTGGCTTCCTGGTCACTAGTCTCCAGAGTCCTTCAACAAAGTACTTTACCTCCTGCTTCAGGAAATGTCTAGTATGATGCCAAGTAAATTACAAATATCAAACACATAGTAATGCAACTAACAACACCAGAATAATCAGAAAGAGAATATGGAGTATGTTTGACATATTTATAGAAACTAAATATAAGAAATCAACTTTTATAAACCAGCATACATAAACAAACATGACCAAGGACTAAAAAGAAATTTTAGAAATGATAAGAACTAAATTTTGAATCTCATATATTGCAAAAACAGCTTAGAAAAAGAAGGAGATAAAAGTAGGAAATGCATATATGTGAAGACATTATGGTCATGTAGCTCAAAGAGATGAGGGAATCCAGCATGCAACTGAGAAGTCAATGTATGAAAGATGGAAATAGAAAGTGAAAGTGAGAACAGCAGTGTCAGAGCACGCAGGGAATGAGTATTCAGAGCTGACTAAATGCTTAAGGTTCCAAAGTTCAATGAATGCTAAGGAATACAACAAAACTCGAAGCATAGACACAGACTATCTATCACACAATGAAAAGCAAGTCATTGCTAAAAGGGTCTGGGACCAAAAGTACTTTAGTTTCCTCACCCCAAATTTTGGCATGTGTATAATTAAAAGTGGTGTCTTTCAAGAGAATGGAATCCAACCCTGAACATGAAATTCATTTATTGTGGGTACAGAGTATTCTATGTGTTATCTTTTAGAACCCTGTGTAGGACATAAGGACAAGTGTGGAATCGTATACTTAGGGCATCATGGTATCATTTTAAAAGGGTTCAATATTAAACATTTTGCATTTTGGGTTGCTAAATAGGGATACACTCCCTGTATTACACAGACTGTGAACTTGACGAGAGTTTGAAAATAACTAAAGAGTATCTGTGGTGTGTTAATGAATGTAACCATCAAGTAGTATTATACTGAGTAAACAGGCTACAATTAGGACTACATATATGTATATACATGCATTCAATAACAATTAGTGGAAAAAAAGACCATGAATTTGAAGCAGCAGGAGGAGTATATGGAAGGGTTTCAAGGGAAGAAAGAGAAGGAAAAAATGTTATAATTGTATCATAATTTTAAAATAATATATAGTAAGCAACATAATGAACAAAGATAGCTAGCATGAAAACAAAAGATAGACTTCTCAGCAAGTTGTAACCCTGTGTGTGTTTATTAACATAAGTTTATGTAGTGATAATGGCCTACAGAAAACAGGCAAAGGATTTGTTTGTACTGGCACACTGCACAAGTGGAACAGCAAATATCTTGGACTAGTACTAGACCTTTTCAGAGGTTTGGAAACAGAAATAGGCATTAAATGACTGGCATAAATGAAGTTTGATTACATCAAAGAGTTGTAATGAGATGGAACAGTTACAATACTGAAATGGAATACAAACCCTTACTGCCAATTTGAAAAACTTTCTGGCATCATAATAAAAATTGAAGAAAGAACAAACTATGGCCTGGCAAAGGAGCAAAAACATGGAGTTTGCCATTTAAGAAATGAGACATGCCTTACAGAATGACACAGCTGTTTAATAAGGTAGAGTTCAGCAATGTGTATTTGTAAGCTGTTATTTTCAGCACCCCATCTAATGACAATTAGACATGTAGTTTCTCAGGTCCCACTAAAACCCTGATCTAAAGAACTCTCTAACCTAGGCTAGACCACAGGTTAAACAAGTTTTCTATGTGATTTATCAAGGTAATGTTTGGAAAACACTAAGACCTGAAATTGTTTCATTATTTATGGTTGATTTGTGAATTCAACTCAACAAATGTTTTACAACTAATCAGCCCTTGTGGCATACAGTCATTGTTTACAGACTGGAGCAAATGTAGACTGGCTAGCACACAATCCTGAATCTTGAGTTAAAAAAGACATTCTCCTCAATTTACCCACCTCATTTCAAAAGAAAGTCTTCTTGTGGTTCGAGTCTGATATGCATGTGTGTCTGTGTGTCTGTATGTCTGTGTTTTGTTCTGCATATGCCTTACAAGCTGCTGACATATTGTTTATTTCTAATTCCCAGTAGTGAAAGACTATAATGTGCCATGTGTGGACAATATGCATATTAGAAGCCACAATCATGGAAGAGTTGAGAAGGTAGTCATGAACTCAGTAACAATAAATCAACATTACATACTAAATAAGATGCCTTCGAACAGAAATACACATACAACATAGTTACAAGTTGATTGTTTCAGGAAAATTGTGACTGTAAGTTCAGATTAATCTTACCTGTTTTTTATCTAGAGATGTTGACTTAATATTCCTTAGTTTAATATTCTCAGTTAGATATTTATAGTATAGCAACAATGTGTAATAAAAACTAAATATGTACAAAAAGACATCATAAAAACTGTGTCTACATTTAAAAATTAGGGAAAAAACAAATATTATTTTAAAAGGAAAAATCAATACAGAATATTCACACAAAGAAATAAAATGGAGTTGTGAAAATTTACCTCATGTATATCCAGTGGTGAATATTGAGTGAAAACCAATTCTATATTACTATAAATTCCAAAAGCACATAACAGTAAGCAATGTATTCTTTAAGGACAAATACTTGTAACACTAAGGATTTCATAAGCAAAAAATAATGAAAGAGTAATGTGGAATTAGTCACGCTAGTTGTAGAGGAAGACAGAGGCACATGGGTAGAAGGACATGCAAAATGGTGAAAAGAGGCATTCAGTACAGTACAAACATAAAAAAAGATGATTAACCACCCTGCTTCCTTGGCAGAAGCTACCCAAATGTGGATGGCATTATAGATCGAGAACTTGAAGACTAAGTGTATATATCAGAGATTTTTTTTTTTAGTTTTTTAAATTTTTTTATTAATTAATTAATTAATTTAATTATTAAAGATTTCTGCCTCTTCCCCGCCACCACCTCCCATTCCCCCCCTCCCCCAATCAAGTCTTCCTCCCTCCTCAGCCCAAAGAGCAAGCAGTTTTCCCTGCCCTGTGGGAGGTCCAAGGACCACACACCTCCATCCAGGTCTATTAAGGTGAGCATCCAAACTACCTGGGCTCCCACAAAGCCATTACGTGCAATAGGATCAAGAACCCATTGCCATTGTTCTTCAGTTCTCAGTAGTCCTCATTTAACATATGGAATTATATCATTTCTCTCCATTGCCTTTCCTTCCATGCAAACATGCACAACATACACACACATACACACACACACACAAATGTATATATATAAAATATAGCATTCTGAGTCTATTCCATGTCCCTTGCATGTACATTATTTTAGGGTTGAGCACTGGTATTGGGTAACCAACATCAGGGCTCCTCCCTAAAGGAAACCTAATTCTCCCACTCTTTATTTGGCTTCCCTTAGTTGCCTGTAATTCTCCACGAGACTTGCCCCTTGCACATTAGTTAGCATGTCTATTGGTGTGCCCTTGTTCGGGTCTTGTTTAGGGCAGCTATGCCATTGAGGGATCATAGGTGAGGTTTCCATGCCATTTTTAAGAGACACAATCTTATTGAAGATTTCTTTTTTTTTTTTTATTTTTTCTTTGTGTTTTGAGACAAAGGTTATCTGTGTAACAACTCTGGCTGTCTTGGAACTCACACTGTAAACAGGCTGGCTATGGACTTGGAGATCCACCTGCCTCTGGCTCCTGAGTACTGGGAGTTAAGGCCTGTGCTACTACTGCCTGGTAATTTTTTTTTTTTAGGTATAAAACATTTTATATAAAACATTTTATTTTAATCAAATATTAGATTTGTTTTACTTTATTTTCTACTTTAACACCTCAATCATCATCAATGTAGGTATAACCTGAGATTTTAAATCTATATATAAAAAAATGTTTTCTTGAGAAACTACAAGAACCAGCAGTTGGTGGCTCACACCAGTTGGGAAGCAGAGGCAAGCAGATCTCAATGAGTTTGAGGCCAGCCTGTTCTCCAAGTAAGTTAAAGTATAGTCAGAGCTGTTACACAGAGAAACCCTGTCTGGGAAAACAAAAACAGAAACAAAAAAAGAAAGAAAGGAAAAAGAAAACCTACTGTAGGGCCCAACTATGACAAGCTTCATAGGAACAGACCACCCAAAGATAGTTCTTAACTGCCAGTGGAGGACCTTGCCATGAGAAGTTTAATAGAGGCCTGAGTCTCAGTAGTTTACCATGAAGCACAAACTGAGATTACCCAGGCACTACCCAAGAACAGACCATCCAAAGGAAATTCCTAATGTTCCAACCATTGTAGATAGGATCACCAGCCAGCACACATTCACCAGGACATCCCCAGACAAATGTCAGCCAATCAGGGGTCCTGAACCTTAGAAATCACTCACCCCCACCTTTACTACTATAAAACCCAACTCTAACTGAGCTCGGGACTCTCCGAAAACTCCAGTACTTTGGACACATGGTGTGACCGGGTTTGCAAACTTGTATAAAATAAAGACTCTGTTATGTTTACATACAGGACTCGATCTCCTTGCTGGTTTGGGGGAACTTCGCAGATCTGGGCATAATACCTACAAGGAAAATGCAACTACTTTCCGTTGCCTAGGTCAATCACTACAGTTAGATCGCACATTTCAATTTTGCTAGAATTGGTTACTTTTGAAAGTATTTGTGAATACAGTTAAAAGGATTTGCTTTAGCCATCAGCATTTCGAAGTTGAACCTTGCTTCACTTCCAGTTTGTACCACACATGAACGCTTTCTAAGCTGCTTGAGGCTTTCAAAGGAGTAAAAGCAAAACCAAGATTTATTGTCCTCTGTCTCTCACAATCTCTCTGCCCATCTGACGTCATTTCCTCATCCTTAGATGTAGCAGTTATGTGGGGCAGGACTCCACAAGGATCCGTTTCTCTGCATTTCATGTGGTTTTATGCAATGATCGCCATCTGTCACAACGAGTAGTTCCTTGGATGAGGGCTGGAAGCTACATTACCTGTGAGTATAGGAGTAGTGACTCAGAGAAAGCAGGGGATTATGCGCTTTAGTGAACTGGCAGTAGTTGATTCTCCTAAGATCTGTGCTTCTCGAACTAGGGTAGCTGGCTAGGTTTCCAGTTCCAGGCATGATTTCCCTCCTGTTGACCATGTCTGAAGTACAATTAGACATCTGTTCTTTACGACCAGGACATATTTCACCTTTAGAATATCTTGCCGTGTTGGCCATTACTGTAATACATATGTTTCACTACTGGGTAGCATGCCTGGCAGCTCATATAGCAACTTCCAAGAATGCAGAAGTTAGTTTCCAGGGAGGAGATTTTCAGGTCAGAGCCAGCTTGGACCTTTCCAGCCCTGTGTCTGAAGTACTTCGTCTCTCCTGCAATGGGAATTTACCTTCAATCTCTGAGAGAAAGTCTAGGGCAACAACAAAAGTTTGTATTATTTTTGAGTCTCTTGAAATCCTGTGAACAACAATTCAAAATAACAATGCTCATGCCTGGTAATGGGATTTTTATTAGACACTTTATGATATGCCGGAATTTTAAAAGTAATGATATATTACTTAAATTAATTTCATCGTAATTTTTATAAATATTTCTCACATTGATTTTTGATACAGTATAAAATTTTAAACTAAAAATAAAATTTCATATCATTGTGCTAGGTGAATTAGCACTCAAAACTTGACTGAGAAGTTATCTTACAAATATTTGGTGAAAGACAAGGAACATAAAAACGGGTTAATATCACTAAATAGTATTCATGTATTCATATTTTTTAGGTTTTCAGACACTTCTACATATATTGTCATTCAATTCAGTCTCATAATTCTTAAGGACTATTCTTTATGGATTAATAAAGTAATATTGTTCAAATCAAGGTACAAATTTGTAAATTCCAAATTTTGCATATTTTCAATTAAACAGCTATAATGACATAATTATTGTATCTATAGTGTGTGTGTGTGTCATAAATTTAAAGCATATCTCCTCAGGTATGAATGGGTTTATATGACCTTACTGCATGAAGTTGACACTCCCAAGATAATCCCTGCAGGTTGTCATATAAAGAGTTTGAATTGATTATCATCCTCTAACTATGTGTATAACTTAAGCTTTACCATAGCGAAGCTACTGTTTTCCTTACTCTTATATATTTCATTTAAATTATTTTAAAATCATCAAAGATTTTATTAGAACAAAGTTTCAATTCAGTGAAGAGCACTCTGAATGATATTCACAATTGGTCAATTACAAAGAGTGAACCTTCAATTGCAAGTGTTTTGTATGCATGATAAATCTAAGATCAGCTTCAAAAACCAAAGTGGCTATCAACTTGATCAAATAATTAGATCATAAATCTCTAGACTGTTGCCAATCAAAATGCAAATACATTGAACACATTCAATATAACCACATCACTACGCTTGAGTAAAATTTAAGGGTTATTTTATTTCTTTCTGAAATAAAACAAATATAATATAAAATAGTCATCCAGCATTTCCAATCCTTTCCTTTTCAAGGACATTGGAGTTCACTAAGCTAAATAGCATTTTTCTAGCTAAAAGCCTCAATAAATTGCTGAAAACACTGTAGTATACAATGAAAATCAGTAGATTGAAAATATATTTTCTCTGACTAATGTGGTTATACAATGTGTCAATTATCTAGTCACTTAGAGTTCTCAGGAAGAAAGAATCAACTTTCTCTGTAGAGAATAGGCTGGCTTTCATAATCCTCAGAATATTTGCATAATAACACCGTTGCAGCTGCAAGGTTAAGTCCATTAATTCCTTAGGAACAGAACAGGCTGTTCTGGTTGGCTGTTGCAAAAATTGCTTTTTGCACTTGTCTTCTCCACCATCAAGCTTTCGCTCCAAGCACACAATTACTGCAGCAGAGCCTACATTACCAAGCAAGGAACCTTATTTAACATGGAAAGTGGTGAACACTCTACTTTCTCAAAATGAAAAAATAGTAATCTTGAAAAGCTTCATAATTAACATTTTCTCCTTCACCATTTATTTTGTAGGATAAAGTCGAGGATGTCAATTTGAAGGAAGGTTAACTTCATGAACCTATTTATACAGCATCTCTCAAGAACAAATATTATGCCCAAACAGTTTCCTTATAACTGCAAATGAACTCATAGCTTCCATTGAGTGCCTATATGCTGCTTAGGGAGTAACTGTTTCCAAAAATGCTATCCAAACAAATCATCTCTTAAATTTCATATATGTGTGTGTGTGTGTATACATGTATGTGTATGTTTATCTGTATATATATGTGTGTGTGTATATATATATATATGGAAGAACTGCCACATAGTAAAAATCAGACAATGTATACCTTTTTACAAACTCATAGCAGAAAGCATTCAAAAATGAAATGTTAAACTGAAAATGAAATTTTATTAATGTACATAATCGATAAAACAACCAAAATGAGAGATTTCATTCATCAGGGGTCACAGGAAGTAAAACCAATGATAACATTCTCAGTTTTCTTCTCTCTCTCTCTCTCTCTCTCTCTCTCTCTCTCTCTCTCTTTCTCAGGGTGTGTGTCACTGTGTTTCTCTCTGTCTCTCTGTCTCTCTCTTTGTCTCTGTCTCTGTGTTTGTGTTTCTCACTATGTCTCTCTGTCTCTCTCTGTCTCTGTCTCTCTCTGTCTGTACATGTTGCAATCACAGAAGTTTCTAGGGTGTACTTGAGCTTGAGTAGGTTCACAGAGACCAGAGGTTGGTTATCTTCCTTGATTGTTCTTCACTTACATATTTTTAAAAAGATGGTTTTGTGTTGTATTTGTTTTTGTTGTTGTTTTTGTCCTGAAGCTGAAGCCTAGTTTCAGATGGCTGGCTTAGCCAGTGCTGGGGCTGCAGCTATGCCTGGATATTTCTTATGTAAGTCCTAGGGATTTTAAGTCAGGTCCTTTTGTTTTCAAAGAAAACATGCTTACTCACTAACCCATCTCCCTAAGGCATCATTTTTTTTTATTAGAAAAATACACATTTATCTTGTTAAAATGGAAATAGGTAAAGTCAGTTATGAATGTACACAGTAGCATAGACTTGTGCTTTATCCTCAGGTCATGCAGTGTGTTCTGGAAGGAGCCCAGCCAGAATCAGACAAAATGGCAGAACAAAGCATGAAGGGGGTAGAAGTCTAGAACGAGATGAAAATGAACACCTGTGGTTTCCTGCATCTGCTCAATAGGAAGGAAATAGGCAGTACTGAGTGGGAATTGACCAGGCTTTCGCACAAGCACACTAAGTTTCAACTCGTATTGCAGAATTACGTGAGGAGCATTTACAAATACGCAGTTGTTACATATGTATGATAAACATGTTGATAAAAAAAATCAAACACTGTTTCTTAAAACAAAAAAAATTGATTTTTATCCACTATGTGTTGACTTTAATACTGACAGTAATAAGACATAATATTGACTTCATGCTGTGGAATGCCCACATCCCTGCTTTTTCAGAGTAAAAACTTCCTGGTCCTCAAGCAACTCTAATATCGGACGTATTCCTGTTCATGAAGCCACCCAGATTTCAGGGTGTGCCGGTTGCTTTTGTCAACTTGATGCAAACTGAGATGTAACTGCAAAGAGGGATGGCTTAATTAAGAAAATGCCTTAGTAACCTTGCATTAGGGGAACCTGGAGGCATTTGCTTGAATAACCACTGCCATGAGAGGGCCCATCTACTTGAGGTGGTCCTGACTGTTAAAGAAAGCAGGTTGAATAACCAAGGGGATCAAAGCGGTAGAAACATAAGACACACATTCTAAACTAACTTTCTTCCTCTAGGATCTCTGAGATTGCTTTGTTATGAAACTGAATTTGTCTCATAGCTAAATGATAAGTTTAGATGGTGCCAATTGCCTGTTAGCCTCAGACCCTGAAAAACAGCCTGCATCAACTGGACTTGTCAAATTCATTTACCAAGTACCTCGTGAAAAGTTGCAATACTGACAGCAAAGAGTTGCTGGGGTACTGCTCATCTCTATCTCCTCCACCAATACCTTATATATCATTAATTTAGGTAAGGTTCATTGCTGTGCCCTTTACTGACCCACAGACACTGCTGTCTCTTTGCAATGCTATCTTTAGTGCCTAATTCAACAATATATAAACAGCAGTGACTAAAATAAATAGTTTGTTCTTGAGGCTTGGAATCTTGTGCCTGTGTCTATCACCCGCCTCTTTCCAGGCCCCTGTGATGTCTATGACTATGCTGACTGCAGCAGAAGTCCAACAAATCAGTAAATGTGGTGAGCACTGAGGTTACATGCAACACAGTGGAAAGCATCAATATATTTATATAATTGCATGTTTTCTTTATGTGAAAGTAAATATGTTTATTTCCCTAGTTCATCAAGGGAAATAATAGAAAAAATATTTAAATGGTTGAACATATATTCCATATATGCCAACTGTCTCACATGAAATGGATATTGTCATTGTTATTGGAGTGTCCCCAACAAGACAGCAGTGTCTGTGGATAAGTAAAGGGCAAAGAGATGAACCTTTCGGGAGACAGTTTCAGGGAACAGCATTTGCTTTATTACATATGAGCAACCACTTACATAGTGGAAGCTGATTGACTATGATTGGTTAGCACATTGCTTAGGACTGTCCAGTGCGTCAGGCCACCAGGGTCTCTCTGTGAAAGAAGCTCATTAGAGGAGACAAGGAGCATGCAGGCTCATCCACAGGCTAGCCACTGGCCACTCATGCCACTTCAGACTGCAGTATTCTGACTATCTGGCTGTGGGTCACGGCTGCATTTTCTCCTACAGGATAATAGAAAACACATTAGAGAAAACATGTTGCCTATGACCAGTCTTATCTACTCCTTATTTGAATGATTTATTTTATTACCAAACAGAACCTTGCAATTCATTTTTTAAAATTAATACTTATCGTTCTTCATAATTTTCCTTCTCAACCCTTGCTGTTTGGTGCAAGTGACAAAAGCCATATAGTTTGCAGAATGATGTCTTATATAAAAAGTTCTGTGCAAGTAAAGATATTATTTAGTAGTCTAGGGTGCTTGTTAACTGTGTTTTCCCACATTTAGACTCAATTAACCTGTTTCCCTTCCTGAATTACAGCACAGCATGATATAACTCTAAAATCCAAAACATAGCATATTTTTAGAGACTGTTTTCCTTGTAAGAGCACAGCTGCTTCCCATTAATTATAGTACTTAATTACACTTTAAATTAATAATAGCAGTTTCAACTCAGTATTTTAGGAAGACATGCATTAAAGTGTAACTTTGCACCTCACAGATTTAAACAATCAATGACAAACACACGTTTTTGCAAAGCACAATGTGCTAAAGAGTAAATGGCTTGGCAAGGAGCTATGCAGTGCTCAGAGAAAGACTGTGCTCTCTTCGACAGAGTCTGAGGAGCAGAACATTTCAGCTGGATGCAAACACATAAAAGTGTAGTAGATGGGACAGAGTTCCCATGTAGTGTGTGTGGATCAAGCAGCACTACTTGGATTATCAGCCCAAAATTGAAAGAGGCAAACCTTAAATCATTGTAAACAGCACAGCTATTAGAGCTCTACCCAAATGATACAGGATGCTTAGGGAAACCACAGACTATGTTACAAAGGTTGAATAATTTCCCAAGAACACTGTATAGTTTCCTTTTGAATCTCATGTTTTTATGTTTTCTGTGGGAGCAACTTGTCTGGCCTTGTAACTGTACTGAGTTCCTTTTCTGTTGCTCTGATAAAATACCCTAACAAAAGCGCCCAATGGACAATGAATTTATTTGTGGGTCATAGTTTAAGATCACTTCCACTGTTGCAGGACAGTCCTGACACCACATGCATAGTGTTATGGTTTACATAAAACACTGTGGTTCCTTGAGTGGCGCAGTGGCAAGCCACGAGGGCCAGCGGGTACCAGGCAGGGAGCCACATAGCAGGTGAGAGACAAAGTTGGATAGGAAAGCCACACAGAGTGATGTTGGATATTTATTTAGTGGGCTATGGAAGGAAAGGGGATGAGGAGAAAGAAGGGGAGAGAGAGAGAGAGACAGAGAGAGAGAGAGAATGGGGGAAGGGACGTGGGGGAAAGAACCATGGCAGCAGCTACCTCTTTGGGAAAGAGATGGAAATGGAGGGACCTCAGGCTGGAAGCAGAAGGAAGATCTGCTTGCTTAGGCAGACAGGGGAGGGAGTAGGAAGGGCTTGTTTCTTAAAGGGACAGAACAGACTATTACACATAGAGCAGTGGCTCACATTGCACCTGTGTTTGTAATAAGTACTTCTGCTCAGATAGCTAACTTTCCCCTTTTTATGCAGTCCAATACCCCAACCCAGAGAATGCTCTAACCCACTGTTAGAGTGGGTGTTCCTACTCAATTATTGTATCAAGATAGTTTCTCACCCACATGGATAGAGGCTAAATTAATCTCAATAATTCCTCATAGGTGGATTGTGTGCCTCCTGACTGATTCTGATCCTGTCAAGTTGACAATTGCTAACAACAACAGTAGCTAACTTGGCAGTACAAATCCACTGATATAATCCTGCTCCCCTCACTTGAAAGTTAAATTTCCACACATGTACAATAGATATCTGAGAAGTTGGATAAGAAAGATGAACCATGGTTATGGTCACATAATGACTAAAACTAAAAATTCTGACAGTACTCTTTGAAAAGGAACTGATGTGAGTTGAGCTATCATGGGCTATTTCAGATGTGTTAATAAGAACATGCTTTGAGGATATTCCATGCTATATACAAAGGAAAAAAATATGTAAATCTTATAGTCCAGAAATCCAACCCAATATGTCCCTAGAAGATATAAAAATGTTCACTAACAAAACATGTATATAGATTGAATAGAAGTACCCAGAAGAGCAATCAATGTTTAAAAAAAAAAAGGCGTGTGCATTCTTTTATCATGATAATATATTGATCTAGCAAAAATATTGATCTAGATAATATTGATCTAGCAAAAATATTGCATGAATGTCAGAGACAAGCTTCAACAAGGATACTATTTACTAGGTTTAGGGGCATGGAAATTAGAAAAATAAGTAAAGAGAACAAAGACACGAGTGAAAATAACAAAACATAGGAGAGTATCAGAAGGGAGTTCCAGTAAATACCGAAACCACCTACATTTAATTTCTATTTGCTTAAAATACCCCTGACCCCAAAGGATGGAGTAAGATTTAAAAAAAAAAAAAAAGAAAAAAAGAATGGCATTAACATTATACAAGGAAAGAACAGACCAGTTGAAGATTGTGGGCTACATTCTTAGTTAAATAAGACAAGTAACACTCACAACTTAAACCAAAACATTCTGTAGGCAAACCACTCCTGGAGTGGAATCCATTGTTATCTCCCCTAAGGATATAGGAACTTAGTTGGATTGTCAAACTTTTGTTTGAGGTAGAAACAGAGCTACTTCTCAATACCTGAAATACAAGGTCTGATTATTAGCCTTGAGAGAACAGAACTCTCTGGTCTAAGTCTAGGCAGAACCTTTGTTTGAGGTAGAAACAGACAATAACCTTGAAGGAAGAGAAGGAAATTCCAACTCTGACCTTTTGATCAGGGCCAATTGGCAACAACTTTGAGCAAGCTGAAGCTCTCTGACCTACAGGCAAGGTGGAAATAGGCTCACATTTTTGGGCCTCTGCACATGAATGGCAAAGCAATAGTTTTGAATATAAGAAGCCAGTTATGTGGCCTCAGTTGGTAAATGCTCACCTCACAGGATTATCATCTGAGTTAAATCCCAAGTCCCATATAAAAAGGCTGGGTGTGGTGGTAGGAAGGCACTGTGCTACACAAATGAGAGCAGGGTGCTCTCCAGGCCTCACCAGCCAGTCACTGTAACATAACCGTGAGCTCCAAGTCAGTGAGTGAGTGGCCTTATCTCAAGAGACGTGAATGATATTCCTGAGGTTGTCCTCAGACCTCCATGTGCATGTCACAGATATCTATAAACACAAGAAAATGCATGCACACACATATGTATGTGTGTGTGTGTGTGTGTGTATTCAATTTAAAAGGCCAGATATAAGAAAACATGTTATACAACTCTATTTTTACAAAGTTCCATTGACAGGCTTCTCCAGTCCGCTGAAGAATAGTCATGGCTGCTGGAGAGAAGGAGGGATTTATAGATTATATAGTTAGTCTATCGTCTAAGGGATGAAGGACAGGTAAACGCAATTTTTTACTGTGAAGATAAGTTAAACTGAACCCTGAACTGGTGTGTGTGTGTGTGTGTGTGTGTGTGTGCGTGTGTGTGAATATGTGTGTATGTATGTGAGTCTGTGGGTTTCTCATGTTTTTATTCTTCTATTGATCTCATAGTTTCTATGAAAATGGAGTACTATGAACAAACTAAATAAAATTATTTCCATACTCCTTCACTAAATTGCTAAAAGTGTTTAGTAAAGACAAGTGTGTCCCTTGAAGGCTAGCGCTTACTAAATATGAAACAGTAGATCATTAAAGAGCTATAGAAATCATCTTCCCCAACTCAAAGAATGAGTTTAGGCAAAGAGAGAAAGGGAAATAAACTGAGGCTCATGGCAACTACTGCTACTAATGTTCTTCAAGCGGTGAATGGAGAGCACAGATTCCTGGTGGCACTGCTGCACACTGCTTGCTTTCCAGGAAATTCAGTTTTCTCTAGTGATAACAAGTTTTCTTTTCTGTTTTCCTACTAATGTTTGTAAGTCTATACATAACAGGAAAAAAGTCCTTACTTTTATTAGCTTGTGAATCTACCATTTTCTTCTAATGTGTCCTAAGAAGTATGATATGAAAATTCAGGAAATGGATGTAATCTTCCTGAAACTAAGATCCTTGAAATGAAAAATTGTACTGATATTTGGAAAATGAAAAATAGTGAGCTAATATTGTGAGCAAGGGAACAAATGCTCCACTATGGCACAGAAACACAATCAATCTTACTCTTAAGTGGTGAAGCAAAGAATGAAGACCTGGGGGACTTTATATCTCTCTTTTGATCTATGAAATAACTTCTGAAAAGCTGAAAGAATTTGCACCAATTGGCATGTATATATAGTTCCAGACACATTCAAAGCAGTGAGAATGGAAATCAATGTCGTTCTTAAATTATAACAAAAGCAGGAAACTGGGGACAGAGAACCTGCCAAAGATCAATAAGAGCTCCAAACAGAATTCTGATTCAAGTAAAACATCCAGAACCAAATGTGCAAACCATCAAGTTATCCTCTGACCCACAGGATATACAACCTCTAAAACATACATAGTTGTCTATGTTTTAAAGCACAATATCTAACCACAGACACTGACAGAATTATATTTTGATAAAGTGTTTAAAAATTAAAAATTTATGAATGGGTCAACCAATGGTATTATTTGAAATTAATAATTTAATTGTAAATATTAGTATTAGGCTAAAATGATTCTAAACCTGCCATAAAAGGTTTCTACACAATATCCATTAGCAGAGTAATAGGATTAGGAAATTCCCTAAGGTCAATGACTTGTCTAACACAGGTTCTTGGCCCCAGTTATAGTTCCAGGTATGGTTACCAGCTTATAGAGTGGTCTTTACATCTAATCATAAAGTTGTTGGCTACTCCTCTGACACTATTGCACCAAGTGGACACGTCTTGCCAGACCAGTCATTATTGTCGCTCACAAGGGTCACAGAGGGTAAGATTGGTTATTACTTCATATTCTCTGGATTCAGACATAGCATCTTCCTGCATTAATAAGCTGGAGAGTAAGAATGAAGCTTTCAGATGAATTCTCGCTTGATTCTCACTGTTCTCTGGTTCAGTCATCTGGTATCTTTAGCCATAACATCTTACCATCAAGTTCCAGAGGATAACCAGGAACTTTGTCTATAGCCTGTAATGTTTGGCTATCTCACTTGCCAATAATTTAAGAAGAGATAATCATCCTCTACACTGGGAGTTTATTTGTTAGCCTCTAGGTTTAGATGAAGCACTGTTGCCCTATTATACACTGACTTTAATTAAACTCTTTTTATATATGTCTATGCATATATTTTACAAAGTTTCTGCAGTAGTAGGATTCTATATGACTTTTTTTGAGTTGTCTTTAGTGTTCGTTCTCTCCCTACATTTTCTCTCTCTCCTGTCTTCCATTCTCAGATCCATTTAACTTTCTGTTCTGTTAGTCTTCTTTCCCCATTATGTCACTGCTTTCATTCTGTCTTTCCCTGGCAGTCACCACCTGTGCTCTCTGATCAGTATACTGACTCTGTTGTATATTCTAAGTGAAACACATATGTCTAAAAACTCAAAGCAAACATTCATAAAATGAGAGAAAATATGTGATGTTTATCTTTCTGTATCTGGTTTACCCCACTCATGAGGACGGTTTACAAATCCATTCTTTTACCTGCGAATTTCATTTTTCTTAGCAGCTGAATAATATATTCCATTGTATAAATGCAATATATTTTCAGTGTCCCATTATTCGATGAATATTCAGGCTGTTTTTTTGTTTTTCAAATTATTGTAAATAGAACAAAAATGAACGAAGATGACAAGGCATCTTTATGGTAGGATATAGAGATCTTGATACAAATGTCAAGAGCTTTATAGTTAGGTTCTATGGCAGACCTATTTCTTGTTTTATGAAGACAATTCACATTGATTTCCACAGTGTCTGCATCAACTTGGATTCCCACAAGCAGGGAATAAATGTTCCTCGATCCTACCCCTAGAATTTGTTGTCATTTTGAGTTTTTGTTTGTTTTGTTTCCATTTGTTAAACTTAGTTATTCTGATTGGGGTAAGATAAACTCAAAGTAGTCTTAATTTTCATTTTCCTACTAGTTAAAAATGTTGAACGTTTTTTAAAAATATTTTTCACAGTTTATATTTTATCTACTGAGAACTGTCTGTTTTGTTCTGTGATCCATTTTTGAATTATGTTGTTTGTTTTCTTGATGTTTAAAGTTTTGTTTTGTTTTCTTTTTCTCTTTGTATTTTCCAGATACTAGCCCACCCTCAAATAAATAGCTGGTAAATAATATCCCCCATTGTGCAGGTGGCATCTCACTCAGATAATAGTGTCATTTAAAGTACAGGGTTTTTTTTTTTTTAATTTTAAGATTCGATTTATTAACTGTGGTCTTACTGTCTGGATTATCAGGAAAGGAAGTCTTCTCCAGTTGCCAATGAGTTTAAGAGCATTCCTTACTTTCTCATATGTTAGATTTGAGGTACCAGGCCTCGAATTGAGTGTGTTGGCCTCTTTTTTTTTTTTTTTTTTTTGACTTTTTCAAGACAGGGTTTCTCTGTAGTTTTTGGTTCCTGTCCTGGAACTAGCTCTTGTAGACCAGGCTGGCCTCGAACTCACAGCGATCTTCCTGCCTTGTTGTTGGCCTCTTTATGAAAACTAAAGAGGCTGTAGAAGTTTGGAATAATAATATGTGGTTACTCATCTCTATTCTCTTGATCATTGTGTATTTTCATACTGATATAATGCTGATTTTGTTATTAGAGCTCTAAAACATAGGCTGAATCTGGGGTGGGGATAGATAGCTCTAGCAGTTCTTGTGTTGTTTAGCATTGTTTTGGCTGTCCTACTTCTTTTATGTTTCCATGTGCAATTTAAGATTTTTTTTTCAATTTCTGTGAAGAACTACACTGGAATTCTGATGCCAATCACCTCTGTAAATTGCACTATGTAGGATGACCGTTTTATATTAATTTCTCTCTATTCATGAGCATCAGAAATTCTTTTTAATCTCCTGGTATCTTCTTATGATTTCTTTTTGCAGTGTCTTAAAGTTGTCATTATACAAGTCTTTCATTTCCTTGATTAATATTATTGCAATAATTTGAGGCTAATGTGTATGGAATTGTTTTATTTATTTCTTGATATCTTTACTGTTTGTGAACATGAAGACTACTCCTTTGTGTGTATTAATTTTTTTCATCCTACTACTTTGTTGAATGTCTCTGTTAGCATCAGAAAATCTTATATAATTATATCATCTACAAATAAGAAGTGAAAGAGTAGACATCTTCATCTTGTCTGTGATTTTAGTGGAAATGATTTAAGTTTTTCTTCATTTAGAAAGAAGTTCCCTTTGGACTTTTTGAATATTAATTTATTGCACTGACATATGTCTTATCTTTTTCTATGTTTTCTAGTACTTCTATAACGTTAGGTTTTAACAAACGGATGTATGCACTTAGGAAGAAGATTTTGTGGTTTCTGGCCTTGAATCTATTTATGTGTTGGAGTATGTTTGTTGATTTATAAATGTGGAACTTTTTCTGCTTCTCTGGGTTAAAGCCTACTGGTTCATGATGTATAATCTTTTTGATGGGTTTTAAAATTCAATTTGTAAGTATTTTATTGAGAAGTTTTGCATGATTTTCATCAGAAATATTGTTTTATATTTTCATTGTTTTTTCATTTCAGGTTGGGTTTTGTAAAAAGAATTTGAAATATTCCTTCATTTTCTATATTTAGAAATACTGATGTGAGTTCTGTTTTGAATGTCTGGTAGAGTTCTTTGTTGAATCCATCTTGTCATGGACTTCTTTTAGTTTGGAGATTTTTTTTTTGACTCCTGCTTCTTTTTTATTAGATGTCATGGGTTTGTCTACATTGTTGATTTCATCATTGCTGTGGGCTGTGAAGTTTATAGCTTGACTGGTGGCTACTTTTCTTTTCTGGTACTGTGTAGTGTCTCTCCTGGTACCATGAACAATAGTCATTAGAGGCAACAGCTACAGTTAGCTGCTAGCTTGATTTCTCCAAGTTCAATGAAATACGTAAGTTTTGTATTCAGCAATATAGCCTTACCATCATTTGTGGAGAGCAACAAATAGCCTGAGCTGCTCGAGGGTTTCCATGGGGCCTTTTGGCCAAGTATACAGTTAGGTGAAACACATTTGTGGCACTGTATGTTTTTTAGTCTGTAGTTGGGGCACTATCTCCCTATCACTTGTTAACTCCATTTGAATTTATTTCACACTTGTATTTGTTTAAAGAGGATTATACACTAGCAGATTGGTAAACAGTTTTTAAGTATGTCTTTTTAACTATGTGGATTTTGCTAGTATGTATTGTAATCTCTTCCTTTTTAATCTCTAATTTTGTTTTGCTTCTGATCTATTTCTTTCTTTAGGTTAATTTGATTGATGATTTCTCAATATTGTTAGCACTGTCAGATAAATGAAAATATTTTATTCCATTATTTTTTTAGTTTATCAATTCTATATCATCAATTTAATTTTTGAGATAATGATATAATTACAGTATTTTTCTCTTTTCTCCCTCATAAATCCTCCCATATAACCCTTCTTGTTCTCATTAAAACTTATTTCCTCTTTTTGTCATTAATGGTTTTTATATGAATACATTTCTATGTATGCACATATGCATTTCTAAATATAACCTTCTCCATATGCATATTGTTACTTGTATATAGGTTTACAAGTGAGTCCTCATTTTGTTTATTTCTTCCTGTCTAATTTGGGGGGATGCTGTTTGGGCTTTTTTACCAAGGCATTCTTGTCCATCATTAATTAAATAATTTAAGATTTCACACATTTTTGCTCTACGTACCTCGTATTTTGAACTTTCTTTTTTTTTATGGAATTTCCTTAAATAGGAGCGATTTGGTGTGTTGTGTTTTCATTTTCATTTAATTCTAAGAATCTTTGTTTTCTTTTCCTCTTTCAAACTTTACCCATATGTCTTTCAGTGGTGTATCGATTCCCACATGTTGAATTCTTTCTAAAGTTTCTATTGATATTGACGTCCTGCTTTCTATAACTGCTGATATAATGCTTTATTCTAGTGTGGTCATGTAGCATGATGGGTGTGATCCCCAGTTTCTTTTATCTGTTGAAATTTCATGTGAGCCATAATAAGTGATTAATTTTTTTATAGAATTCCTTGGACTACTAAGAAGAATGTGTATTCATTAGTGGGTTGTTTTGGGGTTTGTTTTGTTTTACATTTTGTTTTTGTTATAATTTTTATGAGACATTGAGAAAATTAATGTTTTGTGAATTTTGTTATTTGCATTTTTCTTTATCTATTTGAGGGTTGCTCATTTTTGTGATCTTTGTATCCCACTAATTTGCTGACAAATCAAATGCATGAATTTTCTAATAAGCCAATTATATGATAGTTTCTACCAAATGAATATTGCAACTTCTTTCTTTCCTGTTTGAAAAACAGTAAAATAATATTTTCTCTCTTGATTTATTGCTTGGACTAAGTGTCAAGTTGGGAGTATAGGCCCCAGTTCCTCGCATCTATTTCTGTCCCCAGGCCTGGTCTGGACTCCAAATCCCAGCAGGCCAGGTCCTGACCCCTTCCTGGGGTTGGGGTCAGGACTACTCTTCAGGGTACTTAAATGATCTCCCAAAAGAGGAACACTTGGTCTCCCTTTCTTCCTCCCAGTAGTCACGTTCTTATGGCTTCCTGTTTCCCCCTCGGGGCTACCTGATAGCCAGATCTCCCATTAAACCTAGATATTTTTTAATTTGGATTGTTTTGATTCGGCTTGATTTGGAATTTTGAGTCGGCAGGGAGCTTGTGTTAAGAAATATTCTTAACACTAAGACTTCAAGTTTCATGTTAAACTAAAGTGGAAAAAGTGAACACGCTAATCTCTAACTATGTACTTAAAGACAAACTCATTGCTTATGTCTAAAGAATTAGTGTTAATAGCAGTGCTTTCTCTACTAATTCATTAATATATTCTTATAACTTTAAAATAACTTAAAATAGTAAAATCATATTAAACAATGGATTTATTTTTTCAAATTTTTACAAATTTTTACACAATGCTTTGCAAAAACTTGTACTACTACCTAATTGTTATAAGGAGGCTGGCCACCCAGACTCTAGAAATAATCACACAGAAACTATATTATTCGCAATGCTGTTTGGCCAATAGTTTAAGCATATGTATGGCTAACTCTTACATCTTTCTTAATTTAACCTATCTCCATTAATCTGTGTATCGCCACAAGGTTATGGCCTACTAGCAAAGTTTTAACAAGTCTGTCTCCAGTGGCAACTCCATGGCTTCTCTCTGACTCTGCCTTCCTCCCAGCATTCAGTTTAGTTTTCCCTGCCTACCTAAGTTCTGCCCTGCTATGGGTCCAAAACAGTCCTTTATTTATTAATGGTAATCACAGCATGCAGAGGGGAATCCCATATCACCTTATATCAATCTTCCTAAATAAAAAGGAGACAAATAATACTAATGTATATTTATGATAAAGTTTCTTGGGTAGATAGATACCCTCTTTGCCCAAAATGTGCAACATTATAAATATAGAGCAACTTAGAGGGTCCTGAGACTGCATGGCTTCCAAGGGTGTTATTTATTTTGTAAATCGGTCAATGACCCTACTTTACTAGTACAGAGACTATTAACATATAATATCCAGTGTAATGGGTCTTAGTAAACATGATGGCAAATAATTAAAGCCCTTTAAGCTAACGCGGTTTCTTCCATCATTAAGAATTTTTTCATATTTCTTCATAAGGATTTTTCTCATATTCTTTCAGATCACCTCAAATATTAAGTATCTATTTGTCTATTTCTAGAATTGTGACTTCATTCCTCTGGACTTCAGGAAAAGTACATCTCACAATAGGGATTCTGAGCTTACAAGGATTACACATTCTTTGCATCCAACATGCACACCCATCCTGTCTCTATGAGGCTCCTTCCAGTTTTATGTCACTTCATTAAGCAGTAACTAATTGGAAAATGAGCCATCCCTCAAACACATAAAGTAAAAACACCATTTGTGTTAGTACCAAGAACACAAATGAACACATAACATTTCTCTCAGTAATTATTCTTTAATTCTAATCATAAAGATAAATTCACTGACAAAGTTGCACAGCTATGAGCTGGGTAATAATACATTGCCAGAATGGAATGTGATATTTAATGACATTGATGAGAAACTAAGTAGACAGAACCTAGTTTTGATATTAAATACTTATTATCAATAGTCATCCTAAAGAGATGCCACCTGAGAAAGGAACTGAGGGCAAGGCTAAGTTAAACTTAGGGAATAATTACAGGTTTGTTCTAATCATAAATGAGCAATTTCAGTAACCACTGACTTTAATTAAGCTAAATATTTTCATTTAAGCAAATCTAATTGAGGGTAAGACCTTCATATATGTAATGATTACATTTTCCCCTATTGAACAACCATCGATAATGATTCGCCCTTATATCTGGGTCTTAAGTGTTTCATTATTGATTTTCTTGACAGCAACAAATAATTTTTCTATTAATAACCTCAAGAGAAATTACAAACCCAATGTTAATATTTCTTTTTATGATAAACTAATTATTTTTTAGAAAAAAGCCACTAGGTCAACAGATTCTCCTTTAACTAAGAATGCTATTACACTTGTTCCCAAAATGAATGCACATATTTGGTATTAATAATAGAAATATCATGGCTCCATATTTATTGAAGAGTTGCAATGGATTTTATTTCTAAATAGAATCATCAAGAGCAAATTATTATCCATTTTAAATGGATCCAGCATGATAAAAAAGGATGAGTAAGAAAAGTTAAATAATTAATGTTTAAAAATGCATATGACAATTTTGACAAATCAACTTTTCACATTCTAAATGGTGTTGCATATTGTCACAATGAAATGAGAATCAGGATCTTTAAAACTGATACTCAAAACCAAAGCATAGGATTATAATAAATAATACAATCTTGAACAAATCATGCTCTGTTTTGGTGACTTAACAAATAAGGAAGACTTCTAATGTAAACATAGTATCTAAAAATTATTTAGGAATAATGCATATTTTAACACTGAATATATTAAGTTTACTTAGTGAAAATTGAATTTTGTCTGTCAAAATGGGTTCAAAGAAAGTACTGAATACTAAGCTATCTAAATCCACAGACATATGATTGGAATGAATTCTCTTTTATTAATACTTGTGAAAAAGTAAAATAGACATTCTCTTAATATAAACAGAATTAATATAAACATGAAATTGGAAATATTTTCAAATAATAGCTAAGCAGTATAAAATAGTCTTCCTTATTAAGTAACGGGTTTATAAGCATGGAAGGCATGCTTTTTTTGTTGTCTTTTCTAACAGAAAATATTTATTGTGTCTTATATGTCAGATTTTTACATTCATTTCAAAATTTTGTCTCAAAGAGTTAGATGGAATAGTAAATGCTTAAAGGTATTTCTCTGAAAGGTGTTCACAAATAGAGATGAAGCAGAAGTCATTGAGCTCACAGTGAGTAGGCACTGGACTCGGATGGAGCCCACAAGCCGTCATGAGACCAAGGGAAGAATAACTAAGAGTTGAGAAGAATGACAGTGGATGAAGTCTGAAAAGGTAGCTTTGCTGCTATGTGACAAACACAGTGACGTACACAGGTATGAGCATCCTGACTGCTCTGCCCTTTCACCCTCTGAACACAAGCTATATCTGCATTGATGAACACAGTAGTTAGAACGCTTCACAATTCAGGGTGTTCAAGTACTATTCCACTGCATGGAGAAAGGGAGAAAGCAAGAAAACATATAAAAGGGGCAAACAGAATGCACAAAATTACTCTTTTTAACTACTAATTTGGAACCAGAAATAGAAAAAAATGAGTCAGTTACTAGCCTAATTTAATAATAGATCCTTAAAAGCTCTTTTTTTTCTACCATTCAAACATATATATGTTAAACAATACGAACAGGACATCAAGGCTGTTGAAAATGTTATGTGACTATAAGCAATATAGATAACACTACAAAGTCTTCCAAATCCTTAAAATCATAACACAAAAATTTAAACTATGAGCTTTAATTGATAAAAATTGATGACTCTTTTTATGATTGTTTGGAATTTTTTGTAGAACTAAGTAATTTTTAAATGGGAGTAGATAGAAGATGGAACCACAAGGAAAGCAATGCTTATTGTGCTATTGCAAACAAACACTCTTTAATACATCACTAATTCTTTGGGAATTTCACACAATGTTCTTCAAGAATATTATACCCTTACTCCAGATAACTCCACTCAGGTCCACTCCTATCTCATCCTAACCAACTTCATGTCATATTTTATTTTAACAACCAATTAAATCCAACTTGGACTGTCCATATATTTCTCTGTGTGGGACCATCCACTTGAGTTTGACAGTATAAGAAGGAACATGTTCTTAGAGAAAAATGATCATCCTTCAGAATCCATTCATTTTCCGTAGTTCTTAAGCCTGAGTGAGGTTTTGTGCTTGTTGGGTTTTGTCAGTGTGACACACACTGGAGTCATCTACAAAGAGCCTCAGCTGAGAAAACGCCTCCACCGTATCAACCCACAAGCAAGCCCGTGCAGTATATTCTTTATTAACAGTTTATATGTGACAATGAGTCTACGGGGGGCTGTGCCACCCTGGGCCATTAGTATAAAACCAAGCTTTGTGAGCTATGATAAGCAAGGCAGTAAGCAGTGTTCGTTGATGCTCTTGGCTTCCCTTCTGTTTTCAGGTTCCAACCTTGAGTTCCTCCTTGACCTCTATTCATTATGTAGTGTGATTGGAGCCCTTAAGCCAAGGTGAACCCTTTCTCCCCAGGTTGCTTTTGAACATAAAGTTGTATCACAGCAATGGAAAGTGAACTAGGTCAGACAGCTTGTGAGGCAATCTCCCCCACTCCCACAGTTTAATATTGCTGCAAGCATTTTAAACAGCAGTCAATATCAACATGTGTAAAGTGCCTTTAAGACACATCACTGAAGTACTGACAATACAGACAGCGATGCTTGGTGCTGACAATGCTGACACACACAGCCGAAACAGCTATGAGGGCCCTGCCACTGATAATATTAAGATGCTTGGAAAGACGCGTCTTGGTTTCAGACATGCAAAATGTGTTTAAAACAGGCATATGTTTAAATTGATGAAAGATGGTAACTTATGTCCAGCTTATTAGTGTTGTAATTTTCCCACCTAAATGTGTACATAGCTTGTTTTCAATATAAAGCAAAGCATAATGAACTACGTGACATATTCTAACTTAATGTTGTATTGATGTTAATTTTATAAAAAATTGTAGAATTTTAATAATTTGACTTAAAAATATTTTAAAGGACAAACAACTTAATAATGAATAAGACCATCATTTATTACTTATGCAAGTTCTTTGTCATTACCTTTTATGTACAGCGCCTTTATTGTCATGAACAAAATCATGTTTGTGAGAATAGCTGCTGAATCACATCATATGAGGTAGATTGTAACCAACGGCTGCATTGCTTCTCTAAGGACATCAACGGAAGTATGATTTGCACAGTTGATGCTACTATCCATAATTAATGACGAATCAAAAGGCCCACCTGTTGTTCTTTACTGCAGTTTTCCAGCATCATAACACATAAAGAAGAATTCCCCTCCATTGAGATCTCTCCAATTTTGAATTAGGAAACAATAGCAGTTTAGAGAGGACTGAAACACCAGATCCATTGTGAAAGAGCAGAGAGAGTCTTAATTTGTGGCTTAGAGAAGACAACTCTAGCTTAAGAGCACACTTCTGCGACACCCCCCCCAAAAAAATACCAAAATCAGAGTCTTTATGGTTCCTTTTTCCAGTTTGCATGTAACTGACATGTTTCTGACAGTTATTTATAGCATTCATCATAGCACTTAAAAAGGGCACTGTTTAGTGCCATGGTAAACCCTTCCAGTTAAATACCAGACATTGCATGACTCAATTTGGAATTGCCAAGAAAGTCATTAACAAAACCTCTGACTAGTCTTGATCTATTTACAGTTTTGTTTCTGTCGTCATCATTGTGTGTGTGTATATCTGTGTATGTGTGGATGCATCTGTCACAGCATCCTCAAGGAGGGCAGCAAACAACCTTGTGGAGTCACCTCTATGTGAATTCTCAGTTCATCATGATTACACAGCAAGAAATGTTTCAAACTCAGACATAAAATAGTTAAAAATAAAACTTTAACATGTTTTTGTGCTAATGAACTCATATTTTGCTCACATCCATGAGGCACTAACTCAAACAGATGCTAGAACAGCCATAGACTGAAAAGAGCTTTAGGATAGCAGTATAGGACTCAAAGGAAGGTGTTGACCATTTTCTTCTTCCCACTTTGCAAAGAGAAAATTAGCTAAAGAAACAAACGATGCAATCAATGTTTATAACAGGCAAAAGAAAATCATCCAATTACTAAATGTTTTGACAGACAGTGAGGAGGCTAGAAAAACAAATCATCTGTCTTCGTGGGAATAACCGGATGAGGAACTGCATGCAGTACGTATCTCATACAACTGAGGCTTGGGACAACACCCTCTGAGAGACTGTTTAGAGGAATGGAGGGAGAATAAAGCATGCTTTTATTTGCAGAATTTAATGTTATTAATCAATGCTTTACCAATATTAGTAGCTCAGTTCACATTTTATTGAGTTTTCAATCTAATGACATATAACATTTTAATTTTTGTTTGTTCTAGCCTTATAAAGTCATTTCTGAGTGCTCTAGCAATTTCTATATCTGTTGAGACATAGAAATGCTATCAGTAGTTCAAGAACTGTATCATCCATTACTCCCCATGAAACACTGCCTAGTGTCATCATAAAGTTTCTACTGTGCATAGATTGCACAAAGAATGTGTTTAGTCTATTTTACTTGATATTCAATCATTTACTTACACATTTTAACTCTTGTACTAAATTAAAAACTCCCAATGGACAAAAAATTTTGCTTTATTATATCTTAATGCTTACTTTTCTGACAAAAAAAAAAAACAGATGAACTAAAGCCAACAGACAAACACAAAATGAGAAACAGTTCAGAATTAAGAAGTATAAAGAAAAGAAGTTAGGCAGTGGTGGCACACACCTTTAATCCCAGCACTTGAGAGGGAGAGGCAAGAGGATTTCTGCAAGTTTTAAGCCAGCCTGGTCTACAGAGTGAGTTCCAAGACAGACAAGGCTACATGGAGAACCCTTTGTTGAAAAAGAACAGTGAGAGAAATTAGAAAAAGGTTGGAGTAAGGTTACAGCTCACAGCGTCTATTGGATGATTTGCTGTTATTTATTGATCACTTCTAGAATGTTTTGGCTGGGGTCAGCTGTGAACATTGCTGTTTACAACATTCTTGCATATGACTTGGGGAGCAAAAACAGATATGTAGAAACAGACTATGTTCCTCTAAAATGTATTTGTTCAGTTTTTCAAAAACAGTTTCATTAATGTACATATCTTCCCACACAGCATGAGTGCTTTCTCCCCCAAAGCCATGGCACTATCTATTCCTGTTCTTTTTTTCCCTGTGATACTGAGGGTGAATGTGGATTCCATGTGTTTTTTCTTACATTCTCTTGACAGTCATTGCACTGCTCACATAGTTACTGGTCATTTTGGTAGTTGGTTGTGTAGACTCGGAAAATGCTTTCTACTCTTCAGTCATACTACTGTTTTCTTTTCTAATTTGCATATATAATTTATTTTATTGTTTGTTTGAGAATTTTATGCATTTTGATCATATTCCTTTCCCCTGCAAGTCTCTGCAATTCACCCTCTTCCATGAACACCCAATTTTGAATCAACACCAATTTGTGCTGCCCAAGTATTCTAGGATATGTGGCTTTTAGTGGAGTGTTGTTGACCTAACAGGAGTTATACTTTTAGAGAAAGCCATTCCATGTTCCAGCAGCTATAGACCCCCAACAAATTGCCAGTCATGGGAGTAGGATTGTGCACCTAAGGTTCTCTCTTCTTTCAGGGATAAGTCTTACTCGGGCTTGCGCAGATTTGTATACACTGTCAAGACCACTGTGAACTGTTCTGTTATATCCAGGAGATAATATAGCCATCCACAGCCTTGGACTCTGCTACTCTTTCTGTCCTTCTTCCTCAATGGCCCCCAAGCCTTGTTAGGAGCATTGTGAACTATATTTTTCCATAAGAGCTGAACATTCTGCATTACCTTACTCTCTGCATCTTGGTCAGATGTGTATATGAACTGTCACTAAGAATGTAGAGACTTCTCAGATGAAGATTAAGAGATGAAGTGAACTTTATGGTTATTCCAAATAAAACACACATATCTGAAGATTCAAGGCTAATTTCCACAGTCAAAAATCTGTTGACTTTTATGGGCTTGAGATTCCTTACTCAGCCCGATTGTTTCCATCTCTATCTATTTATCTACAAATTCCATTTTCTTATTAATATCTGCATAGCACACCATCATGCAAATATATCACATTTTCATAACCAATTCATCAGTTGATGGACACCTAAGTTGTTACAATTTCCAAGCTATTATGAGCAAAGCAACCATGAATATGGATGAGCATGTATATCTAGAGTAGGATGTGGCATTCTTTGGGTATATACCAAAAAGTGATGTAGCTGGATCTTACAGTATATGAATTATTAGTTTTTGTGGACTACCCATACTGATTTCTAGAATGACCACACCAGTTCACATCCCATTAGCAGCAAGTAATTGTTCTCTTTTCCCACATCCATACCAATATTTGTTATCAATTTTTCTTTTGCTCTTAAACTTTAATACTGGTGTGAGATTAAAAAGTTACAGACTATATATATATATATATATATATATATATATATATATATACACATATATACAAATGTATATATAATCATTTGTGTAACATATTTTTTAATTTTTGTGAAATATATAATTATATATATATTCCTTTTATAATTTGCATTGCAAATTTATTCTCCTATACAAAGTTTTTCTTCTCTTTTATCAATATCTCTTGATTTGTAAAAATTTTCAATTGTCTGTAACATGAATAGTTTCAAGTTTGTGTTCTCCGTCATATTGAAGAAATATTTGTCAATGAGAAAGACATGAAAATATCAAAAATGGCATATTCAAGGCCACAATCTATAACTCTAGTTAGCAATCAGCCTGCAAGCCCATTTGTTGTGTTCTAAAATGAATAACATATTCAGAGGCACTAGTTTTACCACAATGACTATGTATGGCTCAGACACAAAAAGGCCCTCTAAGGGTGAAGACTGCTCTTTTAGGTGCTCAGCCGGGAATACTGTCCACACTGCTCTCCTGGGTGCTCAGCAGGAACACTGTCCACTCTGCTGTCCTGGGTGCTCAGCAGGAGCACTGTCCACACTGCTGAACTCTCTCAGATTACTTTCTGTTCAATTTTCTTCCTTCTCAACCGTTTCTGCCTGGAGCAGATATAATCATGGCTCCTGGGATGCTTGTGATATTATTTGCTAATTATGATAGAAAATGATTACAGTCTTTTAGAAAATTTAATATAATTAATAATAAACACGTTTTTATATCTTTAAAACATAATTTACTATCAACTTATGACTAGATACCACCCCTCTATTGCCAATGCCCCCAACATTTCCATCCTCACTACATGTGCTTACTCTCTTTTAATTTAACACCACCGAGTCCATGTTGGACTGCTTTTAAGTGTAGGGTTGTGGGATGATACAGTGGATGCTGAGTGGCATTTCAGAGACTGCATCTCTGAAGAAAGGGGACTCTTCCTCTTCCAGGAGTCACTTACTGCGAACAGTTGCCCAGACAGGAGTAGAATTTCTAAAGCCCTTCCCCATCCACGATGAAAGTCAGGTTGCCTTTGTCTTACAGACATTGTGTATGTAGTTCCAGCCTTTATGAGTTCATGTGTGGGACTGGGCTCTCATGCCTGACGAATACTGTTTTACATTAACTCCTTCTGGCTATTATAGTGTTTCCTGCCCCATCCTATCATGACTTCTGGACCTTGCAAAGAGGGCACATGATATAGAAGTTTCACTTTTAGCTGAGCACTCTGTTTTCTCATTCTCTTCATGCCTACTGGTTATTGGTTTCTGTATTAATCACAACTTCGGCTTATCTATCTGACAAAGGTTGAGAGGTGGTCTACCCCTCAGAACTCAACTTTGCTATTACCATAACAGTAGAATTAGGTTAATAATGGGAATATTGAATAGCTAGTCATGGGATTTGAGGGCTTTTACAAATGTCTGTGCTATGTTTCAATAAATAAGTTTAGTTTAAATGTTTGTTTCAAGACAAAGAAGGAAAATGATAGTATTCATTTGTAAGTCCAGGATTTATGAAACTGAAGAAACAGGAACATGAGTTGAAGGCCAAACTAGGCTACACAGCAAGATCCTATCTAAAAGACAGCTAACTAATTGGATAATTAAAGTAACCAGCAGCAGAAGAAGCCATTAATTCACAAGTGGGGGAGGACGAGATAATAAAATAGGGTGTGTTCTTTACATACAATTGGAAGGGTGTGAGTACTCTAGAAAAATAAAAAACAAAGGTGAAAAAATATATTTCAGTCTGAGTACTGTACCCTTTGTTAGCCATAAATTTGGTAAATTACTTCATATATCAATATCCCAGTTTCTTCAAACAATGAGGACAATAAGGCCTAATTAACTGCTTTAATTTAAAAGAAAACATAAGCATTTATGCAACCAAGCTTTACTGTGTGCTCCTTGAATGCAAAGAGCTCTAACAGAGGCTCAGAATTATTTCCCAACCTTCTATCATGGCCTCTTCCAACACTGTCCATCCAAACGCAGAACCAGTTTGCCAGTAAATGTACCAACCCAGACTTTGTCTCTGATGGGCAGTTTTGTCTAGTCATTAACATTCTGAAGGCTTATGATCCAGGGACAACAAAAAAGGCACTAAGCAACAATCATTTCTAGTCCTAAGTAAACTTATTAATAGCTTTAAGTTCATATTACAAGGGAGACCATTTTCATTCAATGAGGCATATCAACAAATTTCACAAACAACAGTTTTCATGTTCTAAATACGAGTGTAGTAGTGAGAAGTGGCGGGCTGACTGTGTCCTGCCTTGCTAGCTTAGCCCCAAAATAATTACACAGAAACTGTATTCATTTAAACACTGCCTGGTCCATTATCTCTAGCCTCTTATTGGCTAACTCTCACATCTTGATTAACCCATTTCTATTAATCTGTGTGTTACCACAAGGTCGTGGCTTACTGGCATGAGTCTAACCAACATTCATCTTGGGCAGGAGAAGCATGGCATCTGCCTGACTGCCTTCTTCCTCCCAGCATTCTGTTCTGTCTACTCTGCCCACTTAAGGGCTGCCATACTCCTACACCATTTATATGTAATTTTACTATGTTAAAGTTAAAGCCTTTCTTTTTGTTTAAACAGAAAAAGGGGAAATGGTATAGGGGGTTCTTCTTTCTATGTTTTGCTTTCATTGATCAAATAAAGAAACTGCCTTGGCCTTTGGATAGGGCAGAAACTTAGTTAGGCGGGGAAAAGAAAACTGAATGTTGAGAGAAAGAAGGCAGGCACAGAGAGCTGCCATGGAGTCACCAGAGTCAGACATGCTGAATCTTTCCTAGTAAGCCACCACTTTGTGGTGAGATACAGATTAATAGAAATGGGTTAATCAAGATGTGAGAGTTAGCCAAGAAGAGGCTAGAGTTAATGGGCCAGGCAATGTTTAAATGAATAGAGTTTTCTGTGTGATTATTTTGGGTGTAAGCTAGCCAGGCTGGATGGAAAAAGGGTCCCTACATTACAACATATGAGCACAGTGCAAAAGTGATAAAATGCTTTTTAAAAAGAACCTGGAATTAAGAAGCACAATTTGAAAATTTAGCATTGCTGTGTTCTGCTTCTGGCAAAGGCTAAAACATACAACAATTTTATTAAAGAACTGACTGATCGGTCTCCTGATAGAGATGAAATAAGTCAACAGGCCAAATGGGGAGAAAGACAAGGGGTCAGGCTAAGCAGAGTAAAGTGGTTTTATATGGAGTTCTTTTATAGGATGTCATAAAATTTCCAGTGAATGTGGATGTGTCCAGAGGAACCTCCATGGTGGCCTGGAGGGCCGAGCTTTTTGCTGAGTTCAGGTGCTCTGCCTCCTTGGTTTCTCATTGCTTGCCTCCTCTACTAATAATGCAGGGCTCTCTGTTCATATTCTTGTAATGTGAACTCATTTCTAAGGCAAGCATGCATCTGATGGACCATTTACTGTTACAGTAATTGCTAAAAAGGAAAAAAAAAACTTTTATTCACAGAAATACAAGACCTAAGAAAAGTGATGTTTAGCAACTTTACCTGACCATTGTACATGAAATAAATGGGACTGTCAGCCAAATACAGCAGGGGGGGATATTTAACAATTTCTTCAAATATTGGGCTCACTCTGAGAGCTTTTATTAATCCATTTATTATGGACATCTAAAAAGGACATGTATATTTATCATATAACACATTTGCTTGATCGCCTTTCCCATGGAATGTCTTGAAAAAGATTATTGGAATAATGATTATGGCATAAATACATAAACTCTGTCAAAACAGTTTCAAAAGTAAACATACAACTAGATTCTTCTAAGTAGAAGGAACCTTTGGTTTAATGTTTAAATCTTCACCCACTCCTTGGACCCCATCTTACCCTTGATAATGTTAGCTCATTATATAAGGTGATTTAAATGTTGGTACCACATCCATTCTTACTTCATATTCTTGCCGGTGAAATAATTCTATTTCTAGTGAAATAATTCTACTTCAGTGGCTTTTACAGATCTCCTGCATATATACGCTTTTGGCATATATAATATACAGGATAAATGTGAGCAATGCTGTTCAGAAAGAACTAGACCAGTGTCGAATCATCAGTCTTAATACTCTAACGTTTGTGATCAAAGCAGATTGAGGAAATGAGACACTTAGCTCTCAATTCCAGCTCACACATGAAGTCTTTTGACACTTGAGATGAAAAGGCTTATTTTCTGCACCCCTCGGCTAAGTAGGCAGGTGGGGTGGTGTGTTTATCTCTTGTTCTCTTGTTCTGCACCCCTCAGCTAAGTAGACGTGTAGGGTGGTGTATTTATCTCCTGTTCATCCTAACGCTTCTTAGCATATTTCTAATCATAATGTCACAGATTTCATAAGGAAGACTCACCTGACTATTTGAAGTGATAAAAATAAAACGCAAATATTGAAAACCCATGTGTTATTAGCTTCTGTCTGTCTCTTATGTAGAAAAATGTAACATACCATTACCCTACATAATATAAATGAAGAAAATATAACTTAAAAACACAACAAAGAAAAATTGGAATTAAGTCAATGTAATTGGTAAGGCGATATCAAATTAGACTTTAACATTGCTAACAAAAAAATGAACGACAGAAATATAACACAATTACCATGTTTCCATTAATTTAACCAGCACGAGCCATGAAATGTTATAAAATCAGTTTCTGCCTATACACACACACATACACACACAAGAATACACATAGATACACATAAACACACATACACACAATCATACTCACATAAACACACAATGAGTCATACACACACAAATACAGGCATATATAAAGACAAGAATGCAAATACACATAAACATATACACAAAAAGAGGCCTGGTACACATACCCACATGCAGGGATGTACACAAGTAGACACAAAAAGACATGCATACAATCTTTATGAATACAAATTTGAGAGTCAAACACACAATTTTAACTTCTAATCAGTTATACATTTCACATACGCTTATATTTTCAATTAACAGTGGCTATGAATAAAGGTTTGAAAACCTTCTGTGTCATAGAATCTAAGAATATTAAATATATTGTTAGAAGGTGTGCATCACAGATGCAGTAGACATAGTAAGCTCTGCCTGAGCATTAAACAGTCCACCCGGCATTACCGTCACTATCCAGGAAAATGATGTTACTGTATTTGAATCAGATTTTTATCAAGGTAATATGCTTTTTATTCATGAGTGCCTGCATGATTGAGCGCTATAAGGAACCATGAAATAGATGTTTGAAACAGATTTGTGATTGCCAGTGTATATGGTTAAATATACCCACCAAACTTTACTCTTTTGTATTAAGGTGAGGGTTTACATAGGAAACAATGCCTTTCAATGCCAGATTACCTATGATACTTTTCACTTTGTTTCCAATTCTTTTAGACTGTACTGAGCATTGAAAGCTTCTGCAATGAGACTTCAGGGTAAACAAATGTAAAATTTTACTTGCATAATGCCAAGTACGGGGTTGCCAGTCTTTCGGAAACACAAGTGATAGAGGCAGCAGTGAGTAAGCCAAGGGAAACCAGGGCCTAACTAAGCCTAACTGTGGTCCACAGAAGCAGCATCTGCCACAGGGAATGAGGCTTTAGCACTGCCCAGTTCACTGTAGCTATGGATTTCCCACATATTCCACAAATGAGAAGTATATAGAAACTATAAAATGATTATGCTGTCAGCCATCAGATGTTTCTTACTTTGATCAATTTAAATCAATCCCCATTAAAAACAAAATCACACAAAATTTGGATTTTGAGCTGTTTTTTGAAATCTAAACTTGGCAATCCTATGTGGAAATTTGCTCAAGGAAACAAGAAGTCATAGCAGACTCTACTTTCCTGCACATGAGGCATGCATTGCAGTATGTCACCCCCATGTCATGTGCTTGCCAACACAGACCATATGCATTCTTGGTCACGACAGGCATGCAGGTGTCTCTATCACACCATACACTTCTAATACTAACTCCGAATCTCATTCTGACCCTTACCAGTACCTCAGCCATGAACAAGTTATTTGCAATCATGGAGTCTATTTATTACATATAAAATTGAACGAAATCCCCTGCCAAGTCACAGAGTGACTACTACAACTGAAAGAGAATGTGTACATAAGTTTTCAGAACCTAAGAAGTTAATATATAAATAAGGCATCATTCATTTGTTATTGAATTTTCAGTAAGTAAAGAAATAACCATTTATAAATATATTTCTAAATGAATTTAAAGGTCCAAGGTTAGTAAGTAGGAAAAGAAATGATGAATGCTATAGTACCATCGATGTATCACTGAAAGTCGATACTCAGCGGGTGAAGGCACTTTGTACCAAGACTGACATCCTGAATTGAGTCCCCAAACACACTTGGCCCAAGGAGACAGTTAACCTCCACAAGATATCCTCTGACTTCCACACAGGTGCACACACCAGCCCCCCTTAAATGCATCAACACAACCGAATGGATTTTTAAAAAGTTGGTGATTCTTGGAATATAAGAACAGAACATATCATATTATAGGTTACTTTGTTGAATCCACTTGTGCTACAATTGAATCATTGTAATAATATTTAATCAAAATTTATGCTGTACTATTTTACTAAAATCAAAGACCTAAAACAGGCGTATATATAGACATATCACTCATTCACTTTTCACTATTTGTCTTTGAAATACATTTATTTGCTTTCAGAATATACAACATCTACAATGATTTTGAACACATTAAATATTAATTTGTCATGAAAAAAGTCAACAATGCTATGAATAATGCTATAATAAACCAAGACAACCTTTAGGATGTGAGACTGTTTATTATTATATCAATCTTGTCGTGGACCACAGATCTGTTTCAGCTATTTATTTAATTTTTGCATGTCACATTGATTTAGAAATCCATCCATTTCTTTAAGGATTTCAGTTTAGAAGAACAAAAAATTTAAGGCATGTCTTGATGATTTTCTGAGCTCTATTTGCATCCCTTGTTGAAACAAGTCATTCACTTTATTGTCCAAAAATTTAAAAAGAGAGATTATTTCAATCATTATTTCTAAAAGAAGAGATTAAAAATTAATAAAATTATGAAAATAGACTAATGGTATTAACCATAATAGGAATATTAATGAAAACTATGATGTAGTGTTTTCTCACTATAGTTATAACGTCTAATGTTTAGAAGAGAAAAGGCTGATAAGGATGTGGAGAAAGGGATTTACATACACCATTGGTGGAAATGTATATTAGTAGAAATCCCAAGCTATAAATAATTCTGATATATATATATACACACACACATATATATACACACACATATATATACACACATATATATGAATTAAAAATGAATTAAGTCATACCTCCTGATTTTCTGAGTTCTATTTGTAACTCTTGTAATGTTTTCTTTTCATATTCATTTTAGTGTCCAAATATTTAAAAGGACATATTATCTCAATAGCTATTTCTATTAAAAATAAATAATATTAAAAATAAATCTGATATATCTCCCTTGTTCCTAATTTATATATGTTTTAATTTTCTCAGATTGAGTATATGTCCAAAAGCAATGCAATTGGGAGCTAGGGTTATACTTGTGCACTGTCTGCTGTGGTATTATTATATTCAATGCTGAAATATGGAACCAGCTTTGCTACTCATCATATGAATAGGCAAAAATTATTGTATATTTATAAAATAAAATATGATTCAACCATAAAGGATAGAATCTTTCCATTTGATTAAATAAATAAAAATAAAGGTCTTTGTATTAAAAGGGCATGTATGATTCCAAAAGAACATTATTCCATGCTTTCTCTTGCTATGGACAGCAAGACCAGTGCAGTGGAAACCACGAGTGTGAGACTAAAGACTGAATGAGGACAGGAAGGTGGGGTTTGATAGTACATGCTACATGCATGCAAAGAAATGCTGCTTTGAACTCAGGTAATATGTAACTTTAGGCAATACTAAGGAAATTTATTGAATTACAGAATTAAAATCTAAATATTACTTTATTAACTAAGATTTAAAATTTTTATCTTTAGCCATATCAATTTTAATTGCCCCTTTTACTGATACTATTTTCAAATATTTTTCATAAACTCACAAGTACATGCATAAACAAACATTTTAAAAATGACCATTTGTAAGTGATTTTTAAACATAAAACAAAGAAACCCAGCCTACAAATCATAATCCCAGAGAACCTAGACAACAATGAGAACCCTAAGAGAGACATGCATAGATCTAATCTACCTGGATAGTAGAAAAAGACAAGTTCTCCTGAGTAAATTGGGAGCATGGGGACCTTGGGAGAAGGTTGAAGGGGAGGGAAGAGTCAGGGAGGGTAGCAGAGAAAAATGTTGTGCTCAACAAAAATCAATTAAAAAGGAAAAAAATGAACATTTGTATTTGTAAATATATTTTTCAAAAATAAAAATTTATTTTAAAAACATGATTTGCATTTTTTGTCTTCCACCTTTTATTTATATCCTGCTCGTTGACCTTCTCTTTTCTAGTTAAAATGATGGCTACACAGCTTAGAAGCTGTGTACTTTTGTTTGCTATTTTGGTGGTGTTATCCACACGCAAAGGAAGGGCATGTTGTTACATGTAAATATCTTCCCTTGTGAATGAACATTGCCATTATGTAAGTTTTCCTTCATTCACTTGCTGAATGGACATTGTACACCAGACCAGAATCTGCTGTCCATGAACCATTTCATAGGACAGCACAGCTCTTGTATTTCACTGGTGGATTGTCACCACGCTCAGTCACACACCACATCACTGAGTTTTGCCCGAGCTGTTAGGGGCGCATTTTAGATGCCTGTTTTCTAAAGAGAAAGAGCAAGACAGGATGTAGATTTGTATTGGTGGGGTATGGGGAGTAGTTAGAAGAGTTGGGAAAGGAACACTCATAATCAGTATATATATATATATATATATATGCACATATACATGCATACATATATACATACATACATACACATGTATATATATGAAAGAAATCCATTTTAATAAGATAATAAGAGAATGAATAATAAAAGTGTGCTTTCAAATTATTTTTATAGAAATTATATATTGCAGAGGAAATTCTAAATTATTAGTAATTGATATATTTTTCTGGCCTCTTTAACATTAAAATCTAAATATAACTTATGCTTTATATATATTTTATATTAATATTTTAAGTGTTTCACTTGCTTGCTTGTCTATAAAACATGCTCTAAAATATTCCCTTCCTGTTTTGTTTGATTTGGTCAGAAGAGTCTGAATAAAGTCCTTTATCACTATTGATAATGTCACACATTTCTTGGACTTCTACATTCCAACTAATTGAAATTTTATATACTTTGACTGACAACACCCATAGAGTTGTTGGTACTCTGATTCAACGTCCTATATTCCATGTTAAAGTTAAGTTGTAGCATGTGTTACTGTTCTTTTAAAACTTGAAATTTTTTATGATACAATATCCTCCATGTTTGTTTATATTTTTAAGCTAAATTTATTTTTGTTTAAGACTAAATAATCTTCCATTATTCATATTATATATAAATACTGCTAATTATTCACATTCATATATATATATATGTATATATAAAACAGTAGTAAGAATACTACTCTTAGGGTTTGAGGTAATGTGTGTGTTGTTTTCTATAATAATTGTATAAATAAACATTTACACCAAGAGTATAAATTTTTCTCTTTTCTGTATTTCATCTAATGTTGTTCAGAATAATCTTATATATTTTTTTTCATATTGCTATACTTAAATATGTAAACACAAAAGCCTTAAAGCTAAAAAGAGAAAGATTTTTAAATGACTTATTTATTTTTTAAGAATTGCACATATTATATTTTGATCATATTCACCCTTCCTCCAAAATATACTCCCTTTTCCAAATTAAACTAACTTTGGGTCCACAGTTTTTAAAAAATGCTGAGTCCAATTTGTGCTATCCATATACTCATGGGTGTATGACCAAGCACTGCAGTGTGGCTGACTAACCACTGAAGTACAGTAGACCTACCAGAGGCTAAAACCATAAAGAAACCTAATTCTTTGCCCCCTCTCCCCAGAAGCTGTCAATTACTAATAAATGCTTAGCTAGTGGTGGGTAATGTTTTAACATTGCCCTTTAAAGTAAATACAATTTTTCAAGCAAGAACTTTAAATGGTGAGGCACAGATAGCATTTGGTCTTGTTTAGGCATGAGGCTTATCTCTGAGAAAAGATGACTAACTTTACAAACTTCTCTTTACAATGGTACATTATAACCTCAGTTGCAAAAGTCATACTTGGATCTTCACAAAAAGAAATCTCATGATGGGTAGCTCTTGGGTGCCTTGACTATTTTTTTAATTAATTTATTTATTTATTAAAGATTTCTGCCTCCTCCCCGCCACCGCCTCCCATTTCCCTCCCCCTCCCCCAATCAAGTCCCCCTCCCTCGTCAGCCCTTAGAGCAATCAGGGTTCTCTGCCCTGTGTGAAGTCCAAGTACCACCCACCTCCATCCAGGTCTAGTAAGGTGAGCATCCAAACTGCCTAGGCTCCCACCAAGCCAGTACGTGCAGTAGGATCAAAAACCCATTGCCATTGTTCTTGAGTTCTCAGTAGTCCTCATTGTCCACTATATTCAGCGAGTCCGGTTTTATCCCATGTTTTTTCAGACCCAGGCCAGCTGGCCTTGGTGAGTTCCCGATAGAACATCCCCATTGTCTCAGTGTGTGGGTGCACCCCTCGCGGTCCTGAGTTCCTTGCTCCTGCTCTCTCTCCTTCTGCTACTGATTTGGACCTTGAGATTTCTGTCCGGTGCTCCAATGTGGGTCTGTGCCTCTGTCTCCTTTCATCGCCTGATGAAGGTTAATATTCAGGAGGATGCCTACATGTTTTTCTTTGGGTTTACCTTCTTATTTAGTTTCTCTAGGATCATGAATTATAAGCTCAATGTCCTTTATTTATGGCTAGAAACCAAATATGAGTGAGTACATCCCATGTTCCTCTTTTTGGGTTTGGCTTACCTCACTCAGGATAGTGTTTTCTATTTCTGTCCATTTGCATGCAAAATTCAAGAAGTCATTGTTTTTTACTGCGGAGTAGTACTCTAATGTGTATATATTCCATACGTTCTTCATCCATTCTTCCATTGAAGGGCATCTAGGTTGTTTCCAGGTTCTGGCTATTACAAACAATGCTGCTATGAACATAGTTGAGCATATAGTTTTTTGTATGATAGGGCATCTCTTGGGTATATTCCCAAGAGTGGTATTGCTGGGTCCAGGGGTAGGTTGATCCCAAATTTCCTGAGATACCACCGCACTGCTTTCCAAAGTGGTTGCACAAGTTCTTAGCATTAGGCAACCCTCAGACAGTTCTTTCATACTGTTCCCTCTCTCACTTGTGGCGTATCCAGCATGGCTTCTAAAGTAGGCCACATTCCCTAGCTCTGTGCACAGACTCAGTCTACACCATCTCCCTCAGCCATTCTCACTCCAAGGCTTTTTCACACTAAAATGTCGACTCCCTATGGGAAGCCTCACCTTCTCTGAGGAGTAAATGGGGGGGTGGAGTGGGGGATGTAGAGAGAGCAGGGGTGGTAACTGGGATTGCTATGCAAAGTTTAAAAACATTTTTTTCTTTAAAAACTAAATTAATTAATTTTTAAAAATTACAGAAAGGAAATTACAAAGGTTTTCTGTTTTCAAAGGTAATTTAAAAACTTCCATGGTTTTAAATGTTTTTAAAAGGGAAAAATGGCAAAAGGCAGTTCTGTATCATAACAAATACAAGAATATGGAACAACCTAAGGCCATTACGAGACAATGCAAAGAGGACGGGGTGTGTGGTTCAGTCAGTAAAAGGACTGGCTGCCGAGCACGAGTTTGATTCCTGAGACTTTTGAGGCAAAAGGAGAGAAATAACTCCCAAGGTTTTTTGCTAATATCCCCCACAATAAACAACGAATAAATAAAATACTAAACAGAAATGAGCAAAGAGTTCTAGTGTTCTAAATTGTCCTAGGAAGACATGATTCTTATGCTAAGGGCAAAAAAAAAAAAAAACCAAAAACCCTTACTTTTATATTTTTACAAACTCCAAATTCTACAGTAAGTTTAAAACTATGAGGGGGAGGCGCACATGTTCTTACACTTTGACTAATGAGGCAAGGAGAAAGTGAAATACATTTTTATCAAGAATGAATAAATTAAAGTATCTTTTCTTTAGCCTTTATTAGAAAATTCATCCATGTGGAAAAATAACTTCACCAATATTTTTGTATTCCATTAATATGTAACAGCTAAAAGCATATTCTTATCTAGTTGTTCCCTTCTGCCCACAAGAAATATGTTCCGAAGTTCTATGGGATGCCTAAATTCACAGTGTGTGCCACCCATATGCCTTTTCGGTTTCGTAAGCATTAAAGATAAAATTTAACTCATAAACTGACAGGTGATCGATTAGCTATGACTGACAACAAATAAAATAAATATATGAGTAGTGATTATAAAGTGTCACCCACAGTCTGCATCCTTCACATTTCTGGGCCACAGCCGACTACCGCAGCTTAATTCCGGAGAGTAGAAATGACGAGAAGATTCCTGCCATGTCTGCAGCTGACTTTCTTATGTGTTTTCCTCACTTAACTCTGCTGGCAGTATTCGCACGACAGTGCTGCTGTTTTAGAAAACCTTGTGTGCCTTCTGTGACATCACCCACAGTCACGGTTACACCTCTGCTGGTGTCATTCTCTGTGTGGAAAATGACTGTAACCTGGCCCACACCCTTGGCATAGCGCCAGCATCCGTGAGATGCATTTTGCTTTTTTACCTTTTTTGATAACCCCAGCCTGATTATAGACCTTCTCCCACATTGTTTTGTCTGTTTGCTTCTACTATATTAGAAAGGAAATGCCATTTTACAAAATTGGATGCTGTAAATTTTATTTTCTTTTATTATCTCCAAGGTCTACCCACCAACTTGATATGAACCAGACACTCCATAATTATGCACACGGAATGGAGGCCATGTAGAAAAGCATGAAAACCATGACACTGTGATAAAATAATTTAATAAACTCATATTGTACACTTTAGTAGGCAAAATACAGAAGACTTTATTTAAATTTATCTACAGGGCAATAAAAGGCCATCTCTTTAGAGGTGTGAAATTCAATCATCACCCAGTTACTATGATTTTTACTTGAAAATGCTACTATTAATGTAATCCATTCTTTTAAGTACACTGAACATTTTGAATATTTAGTAATTAAAGGATAACCTAACCATTTACCTTTTTCTGCCTTAGTCCTAAAGAATTACTGAGGTATTCCAACAAAGATATAGTGTTTGTGAGCATGAATTGAAGATAGCAAGTGAATAAGCAGAGAAAGACAGCTGAGCTGTATGGAACCCTCACAAACATGAATGAAGGCACATATATCTTTAAATGGTGATGCTAAGGGACACAACCTCTACCTAAACAATATGGCTGTCCCCAGAAGTGTTCCTGTACACTCTGCTCTCTTAAGAAAGTTTGCAACTGCATGGACACCTGATAACTGAGACTTGTCTAGGTAGAAGATTATTCTACTGTCTTCCAAGACACATAATAAAAAGAAAACACAGAGGAGTGCGGAAACTGGCAAGAATGCGGGTCCTTTGTGTCCACCCCAACCTCAAAAGCTGGCGCAGAGCTTGAGGCCACACTTGACACTGAACAGTTGAAGTCTGCAAATTCATTTTGTAACCAGAGATCTTTAACTCATCTGTCAAACAGTAAACTTTTATTTGCTGGGCTCCCAAAGAAAGGTGCAGGACTTCATCACATTATTTCTCTGACAGGCTCAGCTGAGTCAGCGTCACTGCTTCTGTTTCATACATAAATAAATAAACGGAGTCGCGGGACACTTGATAATTGGCTCTGAATCATACAGCTAACGAGTAGGAAAGGCAAGCAAAGATCGCTCTAGTCTCTTCCGTGCTATTTCTATTACACACCACCGTCTCCGGCTTGAAACACCTCACTCTTGAGAAAATTCTCCCTATAATGACGATTGATGACTGGAAGCTTCGAAAGAAAGCATGGGGCTTCAGCAGACCATCACATCGCATCACACCTACACCTCCAGTGATTCACTGAGGAAACGGTGGCATCTGAGTCAGGCAGCAATCACCGAGGAATTTGCTTGTAGAAGGAAGTAGTCTATTACCTCGCCTTAAATAATGCAGCATGCAATTATTACTTCCTGCCAGAGTGACAGTTTAAGCACAAGGCATTAAAAAACTGTTTTCCCCTGTTCTTGCTGTCTGTTATTTATTGCCTCATACACTACTTGTCTAGAAGTGATGGATAAATATTTGAAGGGACAGATGCAGCACTCTGGATGCTCCATGAAATTCAAGATGGATAAAAGTCAATGTTTCATGCTCATCTATTTTTAGCTGTCTTTATATAATGAGACAAAAACAAGCATTACATATTTTTTGTAAACCTCTCTAGTATCTCTTTCAGTACTAACATTTAAAGGATAGTTTTTTAAACCAATATTTTAAGAATTACTTTTGACCCTTGAACAAAAACAAATGTATCTGAAGTAATTATGTAGTCTTTCTGAACAGAAGATTTTTGAGACCGAATTCTTGATTTGGATTGTGTTTTTCCAGGACAAATGACAAGAAATACACCATGTCCAAAATGTATCAATTAGCCACAGACATTTCTGAGCTCACAGAGTACAATTCACTAAAAAGATTTATGTATCTTTAGTACTAAGTATTCAATTAACATATATCACTTAGTACTTCTGTGCACACTTTCACATCTAATTTGCTAGCTTTTCCTTTTGGAATCCAGTGTCTCCATTCACCTAATGTGAGTGTTGACTCCAGATCATGGCCTCAGTGAAGTTCCCTTCCCCTGAAGGGCACCTCCTGTGTGCGTGTCTGTACTTCAACACATGTTCTCTTTATGTGTTGGGCTTGGGTAGCATGTATCAACATTAAACATAGTGAGTATTTATAGCTGCATTCCAAAGACTGTTACCACACATTTGCATGTAAACACCATAAAAACATGCATAATTGGTGATTAATTACCACAATGTTTTAGTTCCACTGCTTGTTTCAATGTCTGTTCCATAGTTGATATCTCCATGAAGCAATCGTTTCTAAAACAGGAGCCCATTTGGTTAAATAAATTAGAGATAACTTAGAATTCATGTACTAACTGCATTAAAATATTTATTGAAATGTATAGATTTTGTGTTTAGTTAATTTTGGTGTGTATTTTTTTTGCCTGTAATATTCACTTGAATTTAAAAGTAGTAAATTAGAGATGAACATATCTGCAACTTACTGAAGTAATGAGGTCATTAAGTATTGAAGAAAGTAAATGAGCCCTCATGGTCATCCTACTCTCTTTGTTTTGCTATTGCCTGAATGACTCACTGCAACCAAAGATTGTCTCTCTGACTGTCAGCTTTGTCTTTCTTTCAGAAAACCTAGACTCAAAATTAATATGCCTTGTAAATTTCCTTCACAGTTGGCTCTCTTTCGGAAGGTCATCGTGTTGGAAAAGCCTGTAGCTCTGGAGAGGTGGTATGGGGACCTAGGATCGGCTCAGACCATCTGCATCAGGCCTGGGAATCCATGTGCTGACAGATGTCACTGTCACCTTCCTGTCTCTCTCCAACTTGAATGCCTTAAGTCATTTTGCTGAGACAAAGTACATGTAAACACATTATTTAAATTTATGTAAGGATCTTATCTTAAAAATAGTGAAAGATGACATGTGAAGTCCTCATAGCTCATTCAACAAATATTTAATACAACAACATCTTCATCTGTGACACATATTTAAGTCTTCTTTATCTTATATTTATACTTCCCTGGTACATTTTGGAAGCAAAGTTAAGTGACTCAGTATTTCTCAGTATATGAAATATTTATGTTCCATTCATTTATTTCTTATATGTTATTTTTATTGTCATTGTCATTTACTTATATAAAATAGCAGCATAATCAATCCCATTTAAGGATCTTGGTGAGGAAAGATGCATTTTGTGAAACTGAAAAACCAATTGCCTTGTTCAAGGACAGTGCCTTAGCCATGAAATCCATGTGAGGACTAGAGGTGTTCAGGATGAGTGTGTGCAGAAACTCAGTTACCCAGCAGTTCCTAATGTTTGGATAGAGTGACATTATTATTATGATTATGGTGAAAATTTTAAGACTGGAATTTTATAACTAATACAGTTGACTTTCGATCATCATCATCATCATTATTATTTTGAAACAGGGTTTCTCTGTGTATCCCTCACTGTCCTGGAACTTGCTCTGTGGACCATGCTTGTCTTGAACTCAGAGATCTGCCTGCCTCTGCCTTTTTTCCTGGCATTAAATATCCTTTATCAGGATTAAAGGCATGTGCATCACTGCCTTGCCTAGGCTGAGTAGTCTTAAATGTTGTATATTCTTTTGAATTATAAATACATCTTTATGATCCATGTAAAGTATCATAAAAGAGATCACCATACACACAAATAACATACAGCCATAAGAAGCAGAACCTAGCTAATAGAGATCATTAAAGATACAAAGGAAGTTATCAGATATGACAGAAATCTCCCTTTAGGCATTTCCAGTCAGAGCTATTTCCTTGCTGTGGAGGCCTCTGAAGCACCCAGTATAAGAAAGCACCACGAATAGACCACAGAATCCTTCAAAGGAGAAAGAAAGTTGGGTGACTTTTCTACACAGAACGATGAAATTGTACAACCTACCTAGACATAATTTGTTACAGGAAGTCTCTCATCTAGATGGAGGAAATAGCTTGTTTAATCCAGAGCTGGGTCCCTGACTGTAAGGTGTCAGGATACATTAGAGAAATGCTTTTGACGTCAATATAATTTACTTCCTTTTAAAAACATACTCTTTCAGAAACATAGAACTACTAACATGATAAAAATAATCATCCATGACCCTTCCTTACTAGCCCCTGACTTGTTTCTGTGACACTAAGTCTAGTGGCTCGGCAGCAGCAGGACATGTCAAGGGAGCAGCTTTGATGCTGCATGATGACATGCAGCAGAAATGGCAAGGGAGGAGCCCCTGATGTTGCATGATAAGCTGCAGAAGGACATGTCAAGGGAGCAACCCCTGATGCTGCATGATAGAGAGCAAAACTGTAAGCACTGAGCACTTTTCTCTCATGCTTGTGCTTTTACACATGACAAATACCAAGCAAAGTAAAACTGAGTTTTTGAAACAGGATGATATCACTAATTTATACAGGTTTCTTATTAGGTTTTAAAAGTGCTTCTAAAATTTACTTTTCACACTATAATTTGAAAGCCCGCAATAAACGAAGAGACTTGCTTCATAAGGAACAACTGACAAGCCCAGCAAGGAGCAGCTTTCGGCCCATCTCAGCAGGCCCATCCCTCTTATCTATCAAGGCACGCCACTAAATGATAAAGTCATACTTCAATAGCACCTTATTAACATTATATTTTAACCAATAAAATAAAAACACACAATAATATTTGTATTTCAGAAGTATGAGATTTCTTCAAGTAAATGTTATAAATATAATACATTTCTTCTCTTTAGGGACAGCTAATTAAAAGCAAGCACCTTACCATAACATGCTTCAAAAGTTCTTCCACTTCAATATTATGCTGAACAGGTTGTGCAATTTCCATTGCTTTCCTTATGTAAAGCGCTATGCTAATAACTACCCTTTCAACTTCGGAATTCCAGAGCTAATCAGTCACTGGTGGTCCAGGGTGAAATTCTTCATTTTCTTCCTCACTTATCAAAAAACACACACTTGTCTGGGTAGTGGTTGCGCATACATGGTATTCATATAATGTCTGTAACATATGCATAAGTAAACGAGTAAGAAATAATTATCAAAGTGAATGCTAAGCCCTTCAACAAGCACTCCTAAGAGATTAAAGACTGGCCCTAGAGAAGAGAACTTGCTTCTTATGGATGATTGACAGGCACGGTGTCAATTCAGGACCAAAGAAGATGTGTTTTCCTAGAAGAAGACTGTTTAAATGACTATTTGTTACTGAAATTGTATTATAAACATATGCCAGCATAAGATACATGCTCGAAAGTCATGTGATTTCGTGTGTGTGTCTGTGTGTGTGTGTGTAGCAATTAAAAGTTCTCCACATCCCTAAAGATAGCAAAGAATTAAACAGAATAAAATTCAAAGTCAAAGGAAAGGAGTAGGCCAATGATCCAGCTATTTATTTTCCCCTAACTGAAACACTGCTGCTGTCTTTGAAGGATAAACTGCTTTTAACAGTTGTTCAGACCTCATCTTAAGGGCATGGCAACTAAAGGTCTCACCCCTCTAATTAATCAGTGACAGACCCACTTAGCAATTCTTTCATGTTTCTAGTCATTCTTTTCACAGCAAAGAAAACCAGGGTTTTAACTGCGCCTGCTTCTAAGAAGTATCAGTGCCTCAGTGGCACACTCATTTATCCTGTGGCAGGAAGAATAATGGTGAGAAGGGCAACGGTGAGCCCACTAATTCACTAGGGAGGACGGCCTTTCAGGGCTGTTTTATTTAAAAGAATTAGACACACGTTTGGCAGTAATTGAGTTTGCAACCCTGTGCCTTTTGGTCTTTGCATTTCATCACCAAGCCCCCATGTACTGTGTGGTCAGCTATCAGAAATCATGCATATGATGTCAGGAGAACAGGAACACTGATACATATTCCTGGAACCCTTTCATGGACATAAGAATCACACAAGGCATAGGAACCAATCTGACAATACAGTATATATACAAAACTAATATACCTAAACAGAAAACATGGTTCTTCACTGCATTAGAAGAACCATGCATGTTAAAAGTTTAGTGTGAGGGACAAAATACATGATTAACCCTCACAAGTCTGCAGTAGGTCTCCAAAGTGCTGGTAGGAAGAGCATTGGCAGCTCTGCCACCTGGATGTTCAGACTACAGATATTCCTCAGAAAGCCAAAGTGTGGGTCGCTATACAACCTCTGCATTCAACTCAAAATAGGAATGTGTAGGTCATGCCACATCATTTGGTCATGAATTTCCTACATGCAAAAGTGGAGGGGTGGTAGAAACAGCGAGCCCAGAAGATCACTGTCACTTCTATGAGCCACATATTTAGACACTTGACAGATGAGGGACTTTATGTTTTAATTAGAATTTTCTATTATAAAATCCTATTTTCTTGATAAACTATCTTGAAATAATTTCTTCAGTGATAAAGTGTCTTGAAATAATTTCTTCATTGTTAATTTATTCCAGGACAAAACTATCACCGTGCAGATAGCTACCTGATACATTCGTTCTTAATAATTTGCAAGGCAGTAAGAATGGTCCTGACTCAGAATTCTGGAGTTAAAAGGACAAGAACTTCAGTGTCTGCACTAAACAGGATTCTTCATAAATTTGTATAATGTGGCTGAGTGAGCAAGAGTAAAGTGAGATGGCCATCAGTGACACTATGATCCAGTCAGCTTCGTAAACTGTTCACGATTTGATAGTCTAGGCTTTTAAAGTTATCGTAGACACAACAACAAGGTTTCCATGTGAATCGTTAGAAAGGTCTTCAGTGTTGTTTACTCCTTCCCATCCTTCCTGCTCTGTCTTCCATTCCTCCTCTCCATTTGTATTTTAATACTGTGCATTAGTTGTCCTCAGTGCTGTACATGCTGGGGCCTGTACCACACCCCCAAGAAATTCCCCTTTTAGTCCCTGATGCTAATACATTCTGTCTCCTCTTGAATGTTCTTCCTCGTGGTCCTTTAGGAATTTCTTGACCTCTCTGAGTATTCCAAATGAAACACATGTATTTGGATATTAGAAACTAGTTTCATAGATGATGTATAACATGCTATATTATTCTGTGTCTGGATTACCTTACTCACAATGACTGTTTCCATCTCTATCCATTTTACTAGTGAATTTTATAATTTCACTTTTCTTAAAAGCTTAATAATATTCATTGCACAAATATACCACATCGCATAATATATTCAGAATCTAATGCTCTCTCTCTTATACACAGACACACACAGAAAGACATACTCACACAATTAAATTGGGATTGAGCAATTACACCCCTTCTAGTCACTACAAAATAACAAATAAAAAATCCAGAGACAGTAACAGGTGACTTCTTTGAGAGTTGTAAGACAGTGAGGATGCCCAATCCCCCCAACCATTATAAGATTTTGGCATTGCTCTTGGTTATATTGTAGAACTTGATAGTAAGACCCTATTGCTGAATATATCATGTACTTGAGTCATAGAACACAGAGGAATCAAACTGTATTGAACTGAAAATTTTGTTCCTACTTGCTGGAAGCTGCTATGCAAACTACCAGAATAGAAGAAAATCAATCATCATTTTCACTGTGAACTCTGAGAGGTACCCTAATGAATGTCCAAGCAAGACATGGCCAATGGTGGCACAGGCATTATAGAGTAACCAACCACTTTCTGATTAAAACAAATTCTACTATACAAGGTAAAATCAGTACCTACTATCAATGCTGGACTGAGAACATAGAGAAATAATAGGCCCTAGAGTATAGTGTACTATTATTATGCTCCCAAATTGATGCAGTATCAAACTGACTTCTAATGTCTTACAGTTATACTCACTGATACTGTATCTATCAGTCCTCACCGGAAAAACTTCTATTTGCAGTAACTGGTGATTAACAAAGAGACTCACAACTTAACAAGGTACAGAGAATAAGGGACTGCAGAATATTCAGCTATATAGTGAATTTGTACATCAACCTTCCCCATTCGAGTTGCAGGGATTACAACGAAAGAGGGATCTAAGAACATATAAGGGACAACAGGAGGTACTGGCTACAAAGAAACATCTTCAGGACACACAGGGCAGCTGCACATCTGAATTCACAATGGCTAGGATGTCTGCACAAACCCTGGACTAGACCAAGCAGACTATATCCTAGCATACAGAGAGTGGGGTGCATAACTCCATCCCTAACCATGAGGTGATAGGTAATTGTAAGCTGTTTGGAAAGAAAATGCCAGTTTTCTCAGAGTCTAGAATCTGGCAAGTTGATTTCAGTAGAAGACCACATATTTAAGAATATTCAGGGCACAGCAGGTTGGTCTCGAAGGGGTTTAAAGGATTCAAAGTTGGGGAATGGGCAGATAACAGAAGAGATGTGGGAGGGATACAATCAAAACAAATAAACTCAAGTCTCAAAAACTGAAAATGACTTGAGAATTATGTATGATATACTTGTGTTACAGCAAACTGGATCTCGGTTATGGCAAAACTTGCCTCCAAGAGTTCTGAATAGCTACTCAACAATGTAACTAAAAATTAATCTCTTCCATATCTTGCTTCAATTATTTGAGACACATAAATTCCAGAGAAAGCAAAAGTTTTATTTGTCAAAATAACACATTAAAATACTGGGGAAGATTAGTAAATATTTTCTGTACTCTGGTGATAAATGTTTCTTAAAACCCGTTCCACATCTGCAATAAAACTTGACACCTAAACTATTTAAAAATGTGTGATGGCTGCATAAAAATATTATAATAAACAAAACTTTTAAAAGTGACTTCATTTAAAAGGAAGTTTTATTATGTGTAAAACAAAAGTGGCATAAACCAATAGATTAAAACTCAACATCGTCATAGAAAATTAGGCAAGTATATAAATAAGTTATGCTATAAAAATGAGTTCAACTTCTTAAATAATAGTTCAAATTCATTATATCCAATAAATGGAATTCAAAGTGAAATGATTTGCTCCTATACCAGGTAAATAAGATGGATAAGATTACAAAAATCAAAATTTTTAAAGTGTGGGGAATAGGACATCATGTGACATGTTCAAATTTGAAACTGACTTCAGCATCTTGACTGTTCTTTTATTACTAAATTGGCATTGTTGGGGCAAACCTTGACAAGACAGCAATGCTTATGGGTCTGTAACCGTGGAGGTGAACCTCTCTGGAGACAGCTTCAGGGAATGGCATTTGTCTTGCTGCATATGAGCAACTGCTTACATAGTGGGAGTCTAAGACTGTGATCGGGTAAGACATTAGCTTATATCGGACAGTGAGAGATCAAGCTATCAGGGTCTCTATGCAGAAGAGGCAGATAAAAGGAGACATGGAGAGAGCAGACCTATCCTCAGGCCAGCTAGAGGCTGCTTGTGCTGTTTCAGAATTGAGTGTTCTGACTTCGGGAGCATGATGTGCCATGCTTAGTAGGAGCTTCTTATTTAGAAGTGTGCCATGAAGGCTCGCTGCCAGGTCATGCCTGCATGTGTTCCGCTCTATATTATTTCATTTTCCTGAGAGCAGTTCCTCCTTAGCAACAAATAGAATATGCCAACTAAAATATTGCAACTAAAGAGATAGTAATTTAGGGAAATAGGTTTTAAGGACTATGAAAAAAAAGAGGTTATTTGGGAATGAAGTCTTTCCAAATTTTAGAATTTTCTCTTCTAAACCCATATCAGAAAACAGATTGAAGGCATTATCAAATACCTGAGGACAAAGTCCTTTGACCTCCACCCCTGTTAACTAGGAAGGGTTAGGTACTACAACCAATAGTTTTCAGCATTGGCATGAATGTACAGTAAGCAACCACATGAGCAGGAGAGATGCTAGCTGCCATCTTTGTGGTTGCTCAACTTCATCTGCTTCTTTGCTGTTATCAGTTGTCCAGGGTCTGATGAGCCTGGCCAAGACCCAGTTGGGCTGTGGTCCATTTTCTGGAAAGACACAGTGAAACCTCTCCCAGTGATTAGTAACCGGGCTGGTGGTAGCCTTTTATCTGTTATCATGTCTTTTCATGTTGCCAGAGCTGACCTCATAGATCTTGACAAAGTTGGCAATATTTCGCAGTATACAGTCTTTTGTTTTCAAAATTTAAAAGCAAATAATGCCATATTAAGAAGATATTGACGGTGAGCCTTATTCAGACCCATATTTTCCCCTGTGTACTTTACAATTTATACTTTTGATTGTTTGTAGGCTTTTTCCACTACAGTTTGATTTGGGGGATTATGAAGAACCCCAGTAACATGCTGAATTTTCTATTGGTGACAAAATGATTTCAAGGTGGTTCATATTGTTCTGTGGAGAAATGAATATCCTTTGTTGCTCCCTCTTTTTTATGTTTTAATAATTGTTGTTTTTTTTTTTTTTTTTGGTTTTTTCGAGACAGGGTTTCTCTGTGGTTTTGGAGCCTGTCCTGGAACTAGCTCTTGTAGACCAGGCTGGAATAATTGTTGTTTTAAAGTTGTATCTATATAGGGAGCTTTAGTGCTGATGAAGACCACTGCAAAGACATCCCTATTTCTTGACATGCCAGGATCTAATTATCCAGAGGGCCATCTATTACCAGACCCAGTACTGTACCTCTGTTTCTCTGTTATGACCCCGTCATGAGCAAGTTGGTGCAAAGTATGCTAGCCGCCTCTGTGCTGCACTTTCTGTTCGACAGAACCTTGTACTCAAGTCAGAAATTTGGTAAAAGGCTCAGTAGGTCCCTATCATAAATATTTGAAATTTGTTGTGTACAAGTCCTTAAGTCACACAGGAAAAGAACTTGGTCAAAATACTGAGGAGGTCCAGGAGCCAGCTCAGCAGGCAACGAGAATGCTCCTTCCCCCGGAACATCTCCACATTCAAGGTTATACCCGAGTTTCAAATTCTTTCAGGCTGAAGTTCCCAGAGACCATAATAATGTGCCATCAAAATAAAACCCTGAGGGCTCATGCAGGCTTGGGCCAGCTGTTTGCAATTCTCCAGCATGTTTAAATTCATGCTTATGGATTCTAATAATTGCATTACATACGGAGGCTGACATCCATCATCTCAACAAGCATTCCACAACTGTTGGATGGTTTACAGCCTTCAAAGACTTTAAAACTTAAGGTCATGCAGGTACCATGCTAAACGGTTCTGCGAGAGAGGATTTAAACTTGCTGGAAAAGCAGAGACTTGGGTTGCTCATTTGGCCAGCAATCATCATGACTAGCAAAAAGCCCTGGAAAGGGATCTAAATCGGTGGTGGCTGACACTCTTCATTTCCAAAACCTCAGCGTTCAAGCAATGCATTCAAGGAATGATATAAAGAGGGCAGCGCCAAGATACTTTCACTTGTGTCCTTAGTGCCTGAGACTTATTGCCAAAAGTGTTCTCTTTTATGGACAGGAATGTCTCTCAGCACCTTCTTGATTCCCTCCCTGTTCTTTTCACTGTTCTATCTCTGTCTGCTACTAGGAAGTCTGCAGTGCTTTTCTGCCCCTGCCCCAGGCAGGCACTGATTATTACCATATGGTAATAAGTATACCTATACCAATAGGATAGAAAGATTCAGACAAGGAATGTCCAGCCTCCCTTCCTCTCTCCATGCATTATCCAAATCTCTCCACCATAGCTCTAGATCAAAGAATCCCTCTGTAGAAAACCAAGGGTTTATTTGTAGATTCTCAGATCAAAATCTTTTTAACTCAAACATTTATACTTTTATCCCTGCTTGTTTTACCAGGCACTTTACTGCCTGCATTTGAGCCACTCTTTGACCAGGCATCAAATTACCCATTCTACCCTTGTATTTTGTTTGTATATATTTTTTTTTTACTAGGGGTTCTCCATCAAAGACCCCAGAAGGTTATATAATATTACCTGCGCAAACAGGAAGTGCATTGGAAGCAACTTTCAAAACAATAGGAATGACAGAGATATCTGGATGCCGCAACAGTCACCTAAAGTTCTACTGTAACATTGGGACATCCATCTTGAGCCTACAAGTCTATTGTGTCTAACAGGCTTCTCGGTGAAAGCAGAAAATTTGAAACCGTCCCACCTATATTGGCAGTTTGTCAGCCATTTTCCTCTGTGTCCGTCAGAATGTCTGGCAGACTCACTCATGAAGCAGAAATCCTGAAGGATTGTCCCATCTTGTTTTGGCAAGTTCAACAGTCATTTTTCTGTGGTTCCTGCATGTCTCATTTATACAGCATAGATTCAAGCAATCCAGGAAAAAGCAGTTTCTTGCCCAAATGGCTAGCCTTGCAACATTGAAAACAAACTCCATAAGGAGCTTCTTCAATGCCTATCATCCTCTTGAAGTAATTGGTGCTGCCAGGAGATGAAGACTGCATGTTTTTTTCCTAGCTTCCCAGACGTGAATAATTGTTCAGAAACTATATTAATTACAATACTGTTTGGCCAATAGTTTATGCATATTTCTAGCTAACTCTTACATCTTAAATTAACCCATTTCTATTAATCTATGAATCACCATGAGGCTGTGGCTTACTGGTAAGTTTCTGACTGGCGGCTAGATTCTTTCTCCTTTGGCAGTTACGTGGTATCTCTTTGATTCTACCTACTTTCTTTCTATATCTCTGTTTGGATTTCCTGACATTGGTCAAAAAAGCTTCTTTAATAACCAATGGTAATAAAACATATTCATAGCATATAGAGGGGAATCCCACATCAGTGTCTCACTGTTGAGAAAGTTTAAGTTCTTAAAACATTTTAAATACCATATTCTGTAGGTGAAGTGTTTCAAGATTACCTATTCATCTAAATTATTTCTCTGCATATCTAGAAAACCTAGTTGACTATAAGTTTGACGATTATAGATGACTATCAATTTGTATTTTTTCACTGTAAATTTTTAAATAAGCAGCATAAACATAATATCCTAAACAATATTAGAAATATACATATAGTTTAACAAAATTGATCTTAAATTTATATCAATATACAATAATCCTTTAAACCAGAATAAAAACATATATACATTGTAACAAAATTAAATTTTAATTTGTATCACTACACCAAATTCCATGTCAAAGCAAAATATCTGAGATTAATAGTTGTCTTTTTATCCTATATTCTTATTCCCCTAAATATAGCAAATACCTATATCCTACCAAGTAGCCAAAGATCATCACATCCATCCCCACACACAACTCTTGGGAATGTGGATGGCTTCCTTACGTCTGTGGATGAAGTGTCTTAAGAGACCCTGAGAAAATTTGAGATAATAGCCAAATCCTAACTGGCAAATTTTGTATGGTTGGTCCAACTCAGCCAGTAGCCTTGAAGTTGTTATGGATATAGGGTTACCTGGGCCATAGTTCCCATTGGAGACCTTTAAAAGACTATTGTTTGATCAAACCATATAAGCCTGGAAGGAATTTACAGTACTCATCTTCTGTGAAAAGATAAGCAGACTGCTTCTCCAAAGCAATGCATCTTTTAAGGTCCATTTACAAATACGTATTTGATTTATATTTCAAAGTGAAGGCATTCTTAAAATATTTAGGTTTGTAATTTTATCAGTATCTCTTTTAATCCTATGTCTCTTAGCAGCTCTCCTTTGCTTTTCAGCAACCAAAAATTTCAAAATCAAAACAATACTATAAAGGATCCTGACTCCATGTGTATTTCTCATCTTTATATGACTTTTTTTTCATGTTTTAAAGCTGATTGTTACTTTCTGTAACTGCCTATACCCATTTTCTTTCACCCTTAAGCCTACGTATTTTTTTAAAACACACTGTGACCGATTTAGAGGTTTCTTTTTGTCTGAAATCTGTCTTTATTGCATATCTGCAATCATTTTTTGTTTTGTTTCGAGATTCCATCTTACACCTGTAAGAATAGCCAAGATCAAATACTGATGACAGTTTATGCTGGAGAGGTTGTGGGGTAAAGGAAACACATATGCATTGCTGTTGGGAGTGCTAGCTGGTACAGCCCCTTTAGAAATCACTGTGGCAATTTGTCAGAAACTTATGAAACAACCTACCACAAGATCCTGCAAAACCATTTTCAGGCAAATACCCAAAAGATGCTCAATCATACCACAAGAACATGTGCTCAACTATATTCATAGAAGCATTATTTGTAATAGCCAGAACCTGGAAAAAACCGAGATGCTCCTCAACCAAAGAATGGATAAAGAAATGTACATTAACAAGATGGAGTACTACACAGTGGTAAAAAAAATATGACATTTTGAAATTTGCAGGCAAATGGATGAATCTAGAAAAAAAAACATATTGAATGGTATAACTAAGACCAAGAAATACAAATATAATACATGTACTCACTTATAAGTGGCTTCTAGACATGAAGCAAAGAAAAACCAACCTACAGTCGACAATCCTAGACAATCTAGACAACAAAGAGGACCCTAAAGGAGACATACATAGATCTACATAGGAAGGAGAAAAAGATAAGATTTCCTGAGGAAATTGGGAGTGTGGTGGTCATGGGAGAAGGTAGAAGGGGAAGGAGAGGTAGGGAGGGAAGCAGAATAAAATGTATAGCTCAATAAAAAAGCTGACAACTTGGATTGGACAAACTAATTTATCGGGGCCCCTCCCTGTAGAAGACAGAATGTCCCTCTCTCCATAGGCATTAATTGTCTGTAGCTCCTCATTTCAGGAGGGTGCCTTGTGAGATTACCTCCATCAGCACTGCCTTGCCAACTGGTGTTGTATTATTTAGATAACCATTCTATTGCCATTGTTCAGTTGGATCCTAGAAATTCAAGTGCTGAAAATGCCAAAAACTTCAGATACAGGGCTTTGAGTATCTAGCAAGAAATGATCTGGAGGTATCTGCCTCAAGAACTAGCTCGTCTAGGACCTCAAGGTGCTGTGCCACAACGACTGGCCAGGCAAGACATTCACAAGGGTATAATAATAACATTTTTATATTGACAATAATCACCAGCTGTCTAATTTGACTTAATGCCTACTCAATATGACAGAATTCATTCCTAGCTCTGTCAACCAAGCCAGTTACCTGGTATATGGAAGTTAAGGTCATGTATCCTAGTGGAGAGAACATACTACTGCTTCTTTCTTTCTTTCTTTCTTTCTTTCTTTCTTTCTTTCTTTCTTTCTTTCTTTCTCTCTCTCTCTCTCTCTCTCTCTCTCTCTCTTTCTCTCCCTTCCTTTCTCTTTCTTCCTTCCTTCTTTCTTTTCTCTTTTTGTTTTTAACAAAACAGCCCACCAAAACCACATAAGATAGCCTTTGAGAAAAAGCAGACCAATCTAGTTACTATCGACATCCATTGTACCTAGAGATAGCTATAGCTCTTATTCTTTATCCAAGAAGCTTCTTCATGCCAACTGAAATCCACACATGGTCAAAATGCCAAGAAGAAATGAGTGGAGAGTGCAACCTCAAGTGGTCCATCTACATCACAACTCCCATGCCTAAGATGCAGGGAATGTCATGGACCAGGAAGACTAAGGACTGTAAGAGCCAAAGGACATTTGTGTGACATGGTATCTTTTAAACTTCTTTTAAAAAGATACCTTGATGTTTGAAAATCAGGGTTTCAAGTTGGACCCAGTAAAATAATAAGGTAACTTTAATAATAATAATACTAATAACTTTTACTATGATTTGGTGTAAATTATAATAGTGACACAAATTTATAAATCAAAGTGCAATTCTGTTTTCCAGGAAATGCCAGTGGGTTACATTTGTAATGCTTTCTATTTAACAATTTAGTTTTCTTTACATGAAGGAAGACTGGCTCATTTCACTAATAGTGTTCACCTAATTCACTAATACAATCTCTTAACCAATTAGATAATTGATAAAACTCATTCAAAATGAACAGATTATTTTCTGATAACAAAAACTACTATAATATTAAGCAGGATGATTACAGTTTGAGAAATTACAACAGTTTTTTAAAGGGACATGTATTTGAGAAGATGCCTCAGTCTACCCATGAATGCTTATCTACGCCAAAGATTCTTGCGAATAAAATCAAGATAGTATTATGCAATCTTCTTATCAACTTAGTAAGCAGATATACTCCAACTAGAGTGAAACAAAGTCTTGAATTGTATAAAAAACAGAGAATAGAGATAAATACATATCTGGCAGAGAGATAGTTTTAGTAAATTCAGTCCATGAGTCCGACCAAGGAATACTCATAGACTTCAGAGGCAGAGCCCAGCCACTGAGTTATAACCAATAAACTATATTGAGTTGTTGGACAAGGTTTTCAGGAAACCTCAAGGAAAAGTCCTCGAGCTGAGTTTGGTAAACATCATAAATCAAGATGGGGTCATGAAAGTTCCACTCAAAGGATCATAATCTGAACACTACCTACTAAGGAAACTATCTAGATATTCTATCAGCAGAAGGCTGAACTGTCTCTGTCCCTCTTTTTTCTTCTTATTTTGAAAACCTGAACTTCTGTTTTAAACATTTTTATATATTTATTTAAAGCATGTTTATCTGATCATTTAAGATTATGTGCAAAGTCCTGACCTATATTATCTCACAGCTTCCCACTCTGCGCTTTTCTAGTTATGAAGACAAAAATTCAATGTAGTCATGAAGATTAAAGACATAATTCTAAGCAAATTACAGGGGAAAAAAAAAGGCTCACATCCCATTTGGAGGTAAAGTCACACTACCATGTCACTATGCCCTTCACACAAGCATACACAAATCTGAACATCAACTCTTGATTTCACACATGCTGGCTTCTCCTAACACTTTCTGGAACTATCTTTCAGAAGAGCTAACTCTAAGCTCTCACACAGGAGGGAGCAAACTCTACAACAAGCCCAGTCACCTTTCCGGAATTGTCAATTGTTTTGTTTTTTTGTTTTTTGTTTTTTTTTTTTCACTTAAAGTGACAGTTTTTTCCAATAAAAATGATCGCTCTAGTCAACAATGCACCTTACTGTCTCATAATCACACTTTCTTGAAAAAGGAGCTAGGGTAATACGGTTCACTATCTCAACATGTTGCAGGTCTCAGAACCTTAGGGAAGCCTATGCAGCTCGGGGTGAGGAGAACCAGAGTGTAGAAAATTGTTGTCAATCGCATCTCTCACAGGTTACGTTCACTTTCTGAAATGCTTGCCCCTCTGCTGAACTGCTGTTATTATGTGTTTTTAGGGAGACAGCATAACATTCATTTTGTCTAAGGTTAAAGACAAAAGAACAAAACATCAAGAGCCATCTTGAAATTAACAAGCTTGACAGATCATTTTTATTTAAATATAAGCTAAATCACACAATTTTATCTCTAACAGTAAATATTTTGTTCTATTTCCCAAATATTGTCATTTCAATTCAAATTTATTATTATGTTGAACCTACTTTCATCTACAAAAATTTTAAAATACTTGTGTGAGTAAAACATATAAAGGTTATTCTCTATTGGATATTCATCATTTTCCTGTAATTTTTATGGCACTTTGCTCCTGTGATCACAGAGATACCATGAATAATTTGAGTGCGCCACTCAATTTTGCTTGAAGTTCTTTAAACAGTAAAAAATATATACATATATACACACACACATATATATACATATATACATATACACAACACACACATATATGTAGTATATTGTAGACTAGAAAATCTCTCGTGTCTGTCTTAGTTGGGGCTTTTTATTGCTGTGAAGAGATACCATGATTACAGCAATTCTATAAAGAAAGCATGTAATTGGGGTGACTTGCTTACATTTTCAGAGGTTCAGTCCATTCTCATCATTGCAGGCAGCATGGCAACATGCAGGTATTCATGGTCTCAAAGAAGCAGCTGAGAGTCTTACATCTTGCATGTAGCAGGAAGTACACTGGTTGGTATCTTGAACACATGAAACCTCAAAGCCCATCCCCACAGTGATGCACTTCCTCCAACAAGGTCACACCCAAAACAACAAAGTCACACCCTCCAATAGGATCACCCTCTTTGGGGGCTATTTTCTATCAAACCACCACAGTGTCCTTAGTAATTTACATGGGAAGTATTTGTATCTTTTAATATGGTAATGATTTGAAGCACACAGACAAATAAAATGATAATTTATAAATATTGCTATTTCCCATACACATTATTGTAAAACTTGCAATGCCTTTGAACTTTTGCTGTGGTACCTAGGGTGACTCGGTGTGCACTTTGGTATCTATGATCTTAAATGCATACTATTCCATTCATCAGGGCGAAGGCTAAATTCTCTTAAGTTTTTGAAGTCTTGCACAGTGTCTGGCACATGGTTGGTGTGAATATTTGTCAAAAGACTGACAATAGAATGAACATTTGAGCAAAGTGTCAGTACTGACCTAAGGAAAATCCTGATCTTCATTTGGGTACTTTGCAGTATGGAGCACAGTGTTATAGAGTATAGGCTGTCACACATAAGTGTGTATCTTATATTCCTATGAGCCGAGAACAGTACCTACTTCATAATACTGATGGGAACTAACTCAAAACACCTAGCATAAAGCATTGTGTAATGTAGTCTTTTGAAAATATTGCTGTTACTATTACTGTTTCATGCTTTATTTCATATAAGAGAAAATTTTAATACCAAAATTTTGTCTAGAATAACATATAACTTTCACTTATTAACAAGGAATTTTTTTTTATAATGAGTTGTACTTGCAAACAAGGTAAAATGGTTAGAAAACACTACATTTTGGGTAAACATAATCAAACAACAGGATATTTAAAGCCAGGCTCAGGAAGCTAGTGTTTCTAAACTTTGTCATGTGCCAAACATAAGACAAATTCAAATCCTTTCATTTCATGGCTTGAAATTGAAGACCAAAAGCATCACTTATTTCTAATCACGTTCCTAATTACAGCGACTCAGGCTAGCACCCCTGTTGTAGAGGAGGCTGCCAGGATTTCCATTACCAGGACTGCTTTTCAGGACTGATTACTAAAGCACACACTCCAGGGAGACAGCTGGCATCAAGGATCCCAGCATGAAAGAGAACATGTTTTACAAAATTTGGCATCAACTTCTAAACTGTGAATACAAAGAGATGAAAAAGCAACAATAAAAAGTCGAAGAAAACCCAGAGAGCTAGGATTGGAAAGGTTGCCCAAACTAATTTAAAATGTGATGTGTAAATGAAAACCCTGCTCAGAATGAGGAAAGAAAACACATATTTGTATTTTCACATTTTAACCGAATATCTGCAACAAGACAGGAGAAGGAATATGACCTGCCAATCTGTTTCTTATTATTAAGAAGTGACATCAATATAATTTAAGTATCTATACTAGACTTCTCCTTCAATTCAAGTCAAAGTAACTCATGAAAATGGTACCTTATGTGATTTAGATTAAGGAATTATTAATCTTACCCTTGGCTTTTATGTTGTCGCATGGTGATTGTAACAAATAATTTGTTCCAATATATATTCATGAATTCATATAAAACACTGAGCATATGACCCATCTACATTGACCTCACTTACCTTTATTCCCCTTTGTACCAGTCTCTTTTCCTCCTTCTTTACAGTTGACTATATCTTACTGCCATGGCTTTTACTTATTTATTTATTTATGTTTGATTTTGCCTTTGGAGAAAGCTTGATTCTGAACTGCATATCTGAGCTATGCTTACTTATCTCCAAGTTTAACCACTTCCCTTTAAGTGCTATAATTCACAAATTAAATATCCCCATAGGTACATGTGCTTGTGACATTCTTCTTAGCCATGCATTCTATTTTCGAATTTATGGAGATTTAGACTAATTTCCTGACTTGCTTAGAATATTATTCTAGTAAATATTGGTGTACTATGAGTAATTTTCTTCCCTTCGGGAGTATATCAAAGTGGAGAAAACACGGCTTATAAGAAATAACTTTATGTGTCAGGTACTTTGTTTAGAAACCTGATTTGATGTTCTTTATTTAAAAAGATTTATTTTATTTATTATGTACACAGTGTTCATCCTCCATGCACACCTGCAGGCCAGAAGAGGGTACCAGATCTCATTACAGAGGGTTGTGAGCCACCATGTAGTTGCTGGGAATTGAACTCAGGACCTTCAGAAGGGTAGTCAGTGCTCTTAACCTCTGAGCCATCTCTCCAGCCCAATATTGGTTTTCATAGTGGCTGCAAAGCTTAACATTCTAACAGTCAATGTGCAAGTGTTCTTTCTACACCTCACCCCACCCACTGTATCCCCTCCAATTATGTTAGGTTTAGTTTTCCAGGTGTTAACCATTTGGACTAGGTTTGATAGAAATCACAAACATAGAATTACCTTTCTCTAATGGCCAAACATGCCCAAGTTTTTCGTACATTTAATGCACATTATCACTTCTTCTTGTAAAAACTATATAATCCATTTCTTTCCCTATTTACTAATTAGATTAATTCTTCTTGAGTGTTTAATATTTGAATTTTTATATATCCTGGGTATTAATTCCCTGCTAGATGAGTATAAAGATTTCCTTCCCTTCCTAGACCATCTTGTCATGCTAGCAATTCCTTCCCTTGCTATGTGCTTTGGGGAAGGTTTAATTCCTGCAATCTCATTTGACATGTCTCCCATGACTTCCTGCGCTATTGGCATCCTACAAAAGCTCATTAGCTCTGCTGATACCTTAATGTGGTCGCCTTTGCTTTTCCCCTGGCACTTTTAAGCTTTAGATCTGATATTAAGGCTTTTTAAAATAATTTTTGAGTTTATTTTTGCACTATTAGTGTGATCTAGTTTTCACATTGTACATGTGGATGCTGAGTTTCTCAGCAGCACTTGGTAAACCCAATGTCTCTTTTCCAATAAAGATCAAAAAACAAATACACACAGCTACAGCCATTTCACTTTGGAACATTATTTGTTTTAAGTTTTCTGTCATATTCACTAACTGTTTAATGGACTTATTTAATCTTTTAAAACCCTTGATTTGATTTGGGCTTTACTATAATGGCTATGAACTTTTAAAACTCTTGATAATACAAGAGGTTGCTATAATTACTTAAGCCATTGTGCATTTCAAACAGTTGTTATAACCAAAATAACACTTATGAAAATTGAATTGTAATGTAGCAGAAAGGAGAAGGGATTCTTTATTAAGAATTGCACTGAGTTGATCAAAACACTTTGAACTTTTCCTTAGTTATTATCACCAAATGCTATAGTAGCTATGGAGTAAACTTTAACAAACTGGGGCCCCAAACAGAAATGTGTACATTTTAAGCCTCTAACATGCACGAATTTCCAGTCTTTCCCTTTACATCTTAGTCTCTAACCCCAAGTGAGAACTGAACTCATGGGATCATACAAACCCTAACTCAGGAAATAGCTACCTTCAGTAACCAGCTTTTCCTCCTAGTGCTGCTGTGCCATGGTAGGGATATCTTCATTATGTCTGGAATACCTTATTAGGCACAGTGATTGAAAAGTAAGCCCACAAAGAAAACACCTCCTTCTACTAGAAGGAGATTATGGAGATGGGGAAGACTTTAAAACCTTCAGTACCCTACACCGAGTTCTTGCCATAATACAGCATCGCTGAATTATGAGAATCTTTATTCAGCTCTCTTTGTGAAGTACAGCAATTTGCTAAAAGTGGAGGAGCAATTGATGGAACAAATTTTGCAATAGGTCAGGAAAGCACAGAATTGTGGGGCAGTGCTAACCTTTGGAACTCATTTTTTCCATAGACTTTGGAAAATGGTTCTGCTTAAGCCGTCATTGTGGAGTTACTGTCTATTACATTCTTAAAAGTTACTTAGGAAGAAAAACTTTAAACGTCTTTAGATGCTCAGGTCTGGGTTTGATAGGTTTGAGAACCTCTTCTGCACATCTAAATTGGTGTATTCCTTGTACAAAATAAGATGATTTCAAGCTTTTTTAACTTTGGTGATTACGAAAAATGGCAATTACAATCTGTTTTAGACATATATCATAATTTGCAGTTTAAATTTTGTCTATCGAAACTACATTACAATTTCTATTCATCTTATAAGTTATTTTTCATAATTTTTTCTTTAGTATATGCATATTATTAATCAGTACTGTTCTATGAAATCTAAGAGGAATGTTTGATTTTAATCATTCAGTGAACAGGCCTAATTGTTGTCTTTTACAGAGAGAAAAACACCCTGTGTGTGTGTCATTATAATAATGTCAAGATGGCAAATAACAAGAAATTTAATTAAAATGCATCTCCAATGCAAAGGAAATAATTTTTAGAGTGAAGAGGCAATCTACAGAACAGGGGAAAATTGCCAATACATCAGACAGGGGATTACTAACTAGAATACATAAAATATTGCCAAAAAAATTAAACACAAAAATTGTCCAAACAATAAATGGGCCAATGAAGTCACTACTCAAAATAAAAAGAATGGAAGTAGCCAATAAATACTTCACAAACTTTTCAACTTCATTACCCGTCATGGAAATGCCAATTAAAACTGCTTTGAGATTTTATTTTGTCTGTTAGGAAACAAACACTAGTGAGGATGTGGGAAACAGATGTGCTTATACACTGCTGAACAAGAAGCATGAACATCGTCGGTACGAAGATTATCAAAACAAACAAACACATCTTAAGGAAACACTAACACATTCAAATGAAAATTTGAACACATAGTGTCAATCAGATTTATTCAGCAGGATGCCATAAATCACAGCAGGGCAGTCCCCACCACCACCACTGAATTTGCTACCTAATGAAGCGGTTCCTCTTCTTTGTCTTATCCCTGGTATTAGGAAGAACCGACAATGATGAGTTAGAAGGATGGCTGAAAATTCAAACTGTTATTATACTTACTGGCTTTTCTTGAACATCGAGATCAATTATGTTTCATACAGAGTATTAGAACTTCCACAAATATTCATATGTGAGTATGAACAATTAAAATTTAAAAATTGAATGTGTTACACTGAACTTTTAACTATGTAAGTATCAATAACTTTAAGATGACCCCATAAAGAAATAAGATAAGCTGCTAGTTGGAGGAGAGGGGAACACATTATTCTTTATTATTATTATTATTATTATTATTATTACTATTATTACTACTACAAATTTTCACCTCCTCCCCTTCTCCCATTCTCTCTCCCCTTCCCCTCATTCTCCCTCCCCCTCCCTTTCCAGTCCAAAGAGTAGTCAGGGTTCCCTGCCCTGTGGGAATTCCAAGGTCCTCCCCCCTCCATCCATGTCTAGGAAGGTGAGCATCCAAACAGACTAGGTTCCCACAAAGCCAGTACATGGAGTAGAATCAAAACCCAATGCCATTGTCCTTGACTTCTCAGTCAGCCCTCCTTGTCAGCCACGTTCAGAGAGTCTGGTTTGATCACATGCTCCATCAGTCCTAGTCCAGCTGGCCTTGGTGAGTTTCCATTAGACCTTGAGAGAACAATAATCAACTTTACATGGAAAAATAAAAAACCCAGGATAGCCAAAACAATCTTATACAATAAAGGAACTTCTGGAGGCATTACCATCCCTGACTTCAAACTCTATTACAGAGCTACAGTAATGAAAACAGCTTGGTACTGGCATAAAAACAGAAAAGTCAACCAATGGAATCGAATAGAAGACCCGGATATTAACCCACACAGCTATGAACACCTGATTTTTGACAAAGGAGCTAAAAGTATACAATAGAAGAAAGAAAGCATCTTCAACAAATGGTGCTGGCATAACTGAATGTAACCTGTAGAAGAATGAAAATAGATCCATATCTATCACTATGCACAAAACTCAAGTCCAAATGGATTAAAGATCTCAATATCAATCTGAACACACTGAACCTGATAGAAGAGAAAGTGGGAAATAGTCTACAACATATGGGCACAGGAGCCCACTTCCTACGTAAAACCCCTGTAGCACAGACAATAAGAGCAACATTGATTAAATGGGACCTCCTAAAACTGAGAAGCTTCCGTAAAGCAAAGGACACTGTCATTAACACATTATTCTTAATTATCTAAAATTCTCTCTTCCATCTCAGGATCATCTGACCCCAAATGCTTGGGTTGTTAGTTGGATGTTCACAAGTCTCTGAGAAGTTCCTGGACTGCAGTGGCTACATGATCTACTAGCAGGCTGAATGCTGAGCCAGTGTGTCCTCTGAAGATGAATCGACCACAACAGCAGAGACTTTGTGCCATTATATGCAGGGAAATACACACACTTCTCCATAACAGAAACACAGTTAACAGCTGAACTTAGAGACTTGAAGGGAAGAGTCTTTGACAACCATTAAAAACCCCAATTTACATCTAAATACCATTCCACACAATATATCTGCTATTCTTAATTAAAGAAAACAAGAATACATGTGAGAATTACAAAATTCATCAATCTAGCCTCAATTTCGCTTAAAACTACCCTGTATTTAAGGCGAAATACACCATGCTCACAGCCAATGCCATGTTATACAGAAAATAAAATAAATTATGCTTTATTAATATATGTTTTCTTCAGTGTAAAGAATCTGGATAAACTGCTTAGCAAGAAGCACATTTTGTATTTCCCATTTGGCCTCATAGTTTTATCAAATCATACCCTTGCCAACATTTAAGCATCAGTGCTTGGTTATATAAGCTGTGAGCATCTTGTAAATACAAGGGAAAGCCAGATATTCTTCCAACAGAAAGCAGTCACTTTGTATTTACATGGACCTCATATTATTAAAATATTGTCTAATGTGCACCATATGACACCTTTATTATGGATGAAACTGCTACGGACCATTTTTAGTTCACCCAGTAAGGCTTTTTAGGTATTATCTGCTCTAAATTCATATGCTACTGAGTCACACAATGATTTTAAAGAATAAAAGTCCTAACAAAATGAATTATTTTACTAAATTATTTAGAAAAATTTAAGTGCCTTTTCATATTAGGTACTAGGTATATACTGACTTTAAAAGGCACAATTAAATATCTATAAAATTCATTAAAGGAAGATATACAGATGACCAATGGGCACATGAAAAAAATATTCAGCATTACTAATCTCTTGGGAAATGCAAATCAAAGACACAATGAGACATTATCTCTTTCCAGTGAGACAGTCTATCATCAAACAAGACGAAGGTAGCTGGTTCTAGTGAGGATGCAGGATAGAACAGCCTTGCACACTGTTGACAGGAATGTTAATTACTACTGCATCTGTAGAAGCATAGTGAAGGTTCCTCAATCAATTAAAAATAGAAGTACGATACAGTCCATAATCTCTCCCCTGGGTATATAAACAAAGGAAATTAAGTTAGCATGTTGAAGAGACATCTGTACTGCCTGACTGCTGCATCACTGTTTTCAGTACCCAAACACTAGAGAAGTAACCTGAGAGTTCACCAGTGAACGAATCAATAAATAAAACACAGAATATATAGTGGAATGCAACTCAGCCATGGAAAATGATGCTTGCCATTTGCTTGCTACAACCTGGGTGGCACTGGAGAGCTCAGCATGAAGCTAATGGGCCAAACAGCTCCACTCTGTGTGGAGTCTGTGGAAGATGCTCTCATGAGCTGTGAATGGAATGGGAGTTACCAGATGCTGCCAGGCAGCGTGAGGCTGATCAGGAGGTACCAGCTTACATACAAGCAAGATGTTCAGCTACATTGTCCAAGTGTGGTGAATATAGACATAGCAGTGTACTGTGCATTACAGAAAGCTAGGGGAAAAAGATTTTAAATAATTTTATTATTTCCTGAAGAAATACTAAACACTAACAGGTATAGACTCTTATTTTAAAATGACAGAGATAAATAAATAAATAAATAAATAAATAAATAAATAAAATGACAGAGATATGCATGTGTATAGGCATCACACATAGCAATATTTTCATTCATCAGGTAAAATTAATTTAATTCAATTTTTTAATTAAATTTTGAATTTTATAGAGAACACCTATTACTGATCCTTAGTGTGGTTGGCAGTAAGTGAGACAGAGAAACAGAGCTAAAAGTAGACACATGAAGGAGAAGCTAAAAACAGACAGAAACAAGATTGACACAGATGAAGATTCATGAGAAGAGAAGGAGGCTATAGGAAACATGGAGGGAAGTGAAAGTAGGTGATATTCAGCGCTTTATATGTTTACCATACATAGGTAACAATCTATAATTTCTTAAGGTAGGACAGGTCTAGGCAATGCTTCTCTAGGTAAAGAAAATGTATCTCTCTTTTTAGTATGGCTTTAAAAAATATATGATGTGTGTGTGTTGTATGCATGGAGATATTTATCACAGTGTGAAGAGATATCCAGAGACAAATTTTGGTAGTTGGTTCTTCACATCATGTAGGTCCCAGGGATCAAACTCAGGTCAGTAGGCTTGTCAACAAACAGCTTTATCTACTGAATAATCCTTCTAGTCGAGGGAATATTTTCTAACATATCAGCAAAGGAACAAATGATTCAGAAAACAGCTCCGTCAGTAAAGTGCTTCAGTTGTAAGAATGAGGGTGTGAGTTTGATTCACGTTAAAAAAAAAAAAAATCCAGTACGTGCAGTAGGATCAAAAACCCATTGCCATTGTTCTTGAGTTCTCAGTAGTCCTCATTGTCCATTATGTTCAGCAAGTCCGGTTCTATCCCATGCTTTTTCAGACCCAGGCCAGCTGGCCTTGGTGAGTTCCTGATAGAACATCCCCATTGTCTCAGTGTGTGGGTGCACCCCTCGCGGTCCTGAGTTCCTTGCTAGTGCTCTGTCCCCTGCTCTTGATTTGGACCTTGAGATTTCAGTCCGGTGCTCCAATGTGGGTCTTTGTCTCTGTCTCCTTTCATCGCCTAAATGTTTTTCTTAGGGTTCACCTTCTTAATTAGCTTCTCTAGGACGGAGCCTAGGCAGTTTGGATGCTCACCTTACTAGACCTGGATGGTGGTGGGTGGTCCTTGGACTTCCCACAGGGCAGGGAACCGGGATTACTCTTGGGGATGATGAGGGAGGGGGACTTGATGGGGGAGGGGGAGGGAAATGGGAGGTGGTGGCGGGGAGAAGGCAGAAATCTTTAATAAATAAATAAACTATAAAAAAATAAAAAAATTAAAAAAAAGAAAGAAAACAGGCTCAGCAAGCCAGGGGAAGCAAATCAGTAAGCAGCACCCTTTCATGGCTTCTGCATCAGTTCCTGGATCCTGCCCTGTTTGAGTTCCTGTTCTGACTTCCTTTAATGATGGACAACAATATGGAACTGTAAGCCAAATAAACTCTCTTCTCCCCCACCCCCCGAAAAAAATCCAGGTGTGATGGTGCACTTGTAATCCCATCCCTCGAGAGGTACAGAAAGGGGGATCCCTGGGGCTCACTGGCTATTCAGCCCAGCACCTATATAGCATGTAAGAGACTGCTTCAAAAGAGAAGTGAAGAGAAGAGAAGAGAAGAGAAGAGAAGAGAAGAGAAGAGAAGAGAAGAGAAGAGAAGAGAAGAGAAGAGAAGAGAAGGTTCTAGGAAATGAATTGTTGAAAAGCTCATGTCGCTCTCACAGGACCTGAGTTTGGTACAGAGCACCCACATGGCAGTTCACAGCAGCCTAACTCCAGCTCCAGGGGTCTGCCATTCTCTTCTGGCCTCTGAGTACTCTGTTCACTTGTGCACATACAAACACATATACACATAGTTCAAGAACACCAGAGGTTGTCCTCTAGACTCCACATGAATGTGAGCACAAGTGCAAACATGCACACATACACACACGCATGCACACACACACGCACATGCCTGTGCATATACAGAAAAGTGAATCCAGAAAAGACTGCCCACTGTCTGTCCTTTGCTAGCTGTCTCTGTCAGATGATGTAGGATATGACATATACTCTCACTATATGAAGAGGCATCAAGTCTGCTTGCTCTACCCTATTCTCACTGAAAAGCCATCTTCTCCTACACAGTGTGGCACAGAGCTTTCTGCTGATGTTCAATGTGAAATCACAGTTTCAGTGATGGTTTCTCCCTCAATGCCTGCTGTTACAAAATGGACTGTAAAGGCAAGGCAATTAAACAAAAATGCAGGAGGAGGTTTAGAAAAGCATCTTCAGAGTATTGGGGACTTGGAAAAACCTGTTTCTTACAAAGCTAAGAAAAATATGACTTACTTTTCCAAGTATCCACTGTCGATATTAAGTATTTTCTTCTGTCACATGCAACAGACTTAAAAGGGCAAACAAACCAAGTACATTCTCTTCTTACTACTGAAAATAATCAGATGTCAGAATTTCCAGTGATCTTGTTTTCTTTAAAATATCAAAAAGTACTCATTTAACTTCTCTTAATATACTCCCCCACTTAAGAAGCTGAGATTTCATGACATATTTGAGCACACATATGTATACACACAGGGAATGGCATGTAGCCATATTTAAGCAGATTCACCTGTATTGTGTTTATGCCTTTTGTTCCAAGAGCCTATAAATAATTGTGCTTTGGAAAAAAAAAAAAACATCAGATACTTTGTCATCTAAAAAACCCATCTTTCTGACTTCAGAAGATGGTTGCACCCTAATTTATAGTAAATAGCTTCTTCCAAACACCTGCTTTGCAATGGTGGGCACCGTCCTGCAGTCCCTCCCCTATAGTCTGGGATCTACCTGTCTGAGAGTGAGAGCACTCAGTTTGGCCATCCACAACTGGAGAGGATTAGCTTGCTGCTGCTACTATCAGCAAAGCAGCACGAAGCAGACAGTTCATTTTACAGAAACTTAATGGAGTGTATGGCACTGGCTGTTTAATACAAGCACTGTCAAGGCATCTAAGCAAAAAGTCTCAGCTGTCACCACTGACAAGCCGAGTGGAATTATTTGTCGCAGGAGACTAGATAAGCACCATGAGAATGGGCCATGGGCTGCCACTATATATCTCCATACAGTAACTAAAGACAGCATGCTCAGGGCTGTCACAGCCAGATGACAATGGCACATTCCCAAAAGACTCCTCATGTGAGAAGGATGGCTTCAATATTGCACGCTTAGAATCTAAAAGGTCAGCAGCATATGATGGCTTGATGGCATCTCTGAGCACGTGCAGGGAAGATATAGAAAATCTACGTATTTTAAAATTGAAAGAAATTGAACACACACATGTGTACTCACACATATATAAACAGCATAACAAGGTCTGACTTGAGTTGTCTCTGATTAACTTTTATCTTACAAATATGAAAGCCACTTTGATTTAATTATAATTAAGACTGTAAAAAGGCTGGGGCAATGACACAGTGACTAATTGTGCTTGCTCTGTGCTCAAGCAATGAAGGCCTAAGTTTGGAACCCACATAAAAAGCAGGCATGAGCTTGGAGAGGACTAAGCCAAACAATTTCTTGCCAGGCAGTCCAGACAAATGGCAAGTGTCACACTGAGAGAAATAATATGAAAAATGGTAGAAGAAATTGAGGACGACAGTCTATCAGGAATTCTGGCCTCCATGTGCACCCACATACACTGGACACGCACAGAGCATTACACAAGGTTCTACAGAAGACTTGGTAAGTTCATCATGGTTTCCCGTGAGTACAGCTTCACATTCCTATTGTTCTTTTCAACCAGAGAGCTAATTACTTGTAATATCAATAAATAACATTTTTGGTTAAGAAAAATATCCACCATTTCACTAAAAATATGTCTTGTATATATATTTTAACTCTGGTAAGACTGAGGCAAATGCGGTCTTCCAGACAAAATTCAGCGTACCAAGTCTCCCCTGAGTTTCACTGACCCAGTGCGGTTCTCATTATTACTTTAAGAATTAGGCACATGCTGTATGAATGACATCTACATATTTTTCAATATTTATTTTGTCTTCAAATCTCTTTATTACTGTATGCCTGCTTTATTCTGAAATGCATAAGTCATTTATGCATCCTGTTTAAAGTATTTCTTTATTTTTTTCTTTTAACTTTCATTTTCTCAGGGTAAGCTGGTCTTTTTGTTTGTTTGTTTTTTAAATTTGGTCACTAGAAACAGTCATTCTTATGTGTACAACTGTCAACTGCATGTTGTATTTCCTAAATACAGAAGTCAGACGTGAGTATATTCTCAGTGCTATAGGACATGGGTTTTCATTCTTAGAGACAAAGTAAATAAAAGGCATTAGTAAAATGAAGAGTATCTGAGGACCCATTAGGGCTACAAACAGAAGCATTTAAATCACACAGTCAGGATTCAAATTTCAGATCCACTGTAGATGATGCCTTGACAAGGCATGAATTGGGTCCTTTAATGGGAAGCATCTAGCACAACACTGCTTATCTTAATTTAAAGCTGGTCATGTTGTTCACAATGTAGTTTTAGAGTTAGTGAGAAAACACCTTCGAAACCAAATCACCTAGAAAGGGCATGTTTAACAATGTGAGTAAATCTACAGCTAAAATACAGTCAAGATGAAAACTAGAAACCTCAGACATATTATGGCAATCACTATTAATGAGTGAGTCCTCAACCACAAAGATTATTTACAAATCTGAAAGTCAGGGTAGATACCCAGGACTCTGAAGAGAGCCAGGCCAATAGTGCACAAAGCATAATGAGACAAGATGATCATGAACTTGGAGTAGAGCGGCCCTGTAATCTAAGATCATGTACATGTTCATTGTATTTGACATGTTGACTTTATCAAAAACAGTTTCATAAAGTAGTAGTAACAGGAGTCAAATGATGAAGAGAAGAGATGAAACAGTAGAAAATGAAAAAGTTAGATTGCAGAGAGCCAGCTACTCAGCCTGTGTTTTAGATGTAAAGAAATGCAATGTAATAGGAACCTACAGTTGTTCTTAGATTGTTTTGTTCTTTTTAATAAGGGATATCTTGGTATATATCAGGATCAGGCAACAGAGGGATAGTAGCTCATGTATGTGTGAAGGAAAGAAAGGGCTGTACAGCAAAGCAAAGAAGCCTGCAGCAAAGTTTGAGGAGCTGAGCTGAGAGAAGGGTGAGAAGGGCTAGTTACTCAAATGCAAGTAATAATCATTCATTTGGATTAAAGCTTTCCCCTTAAAGTTACATTTTTCCCACTCTTGTTGTTCATTGGCCTGATAAAACAGAGATCAGTCTGTGGGAGAAAAGGTGAGAGAAAGAACGGAGTCAGAAGGCAGGAACAGAATATCAAGGAATCTTGTGTCTAAACTAGACAGACAGTGCATCTCTATTCCATGAGAGCCAAGTGCCCATACTACTTAAACATTTTACATTAGGTGCTGGAAGATGGTCAAAAGAAAATTGCCAGAGCAAGTATATTTGTATCATGGAAACAAGCAAACAACATATAGTTTTACAGAGAGTTGGTTATTAAAACTTATCAACATGCCTTAGAAATGCTATCAGGAAGCAAAACAATGAGGTGAATAACTGTTTATTCCATTAGTAAAGCTTTAGAAAGAAGAACTTCTATCTGTAGTAAATACCTAGGAAGGAGGACCTGGAGTGTCTCATAGCAACTAAGTAGCATGTGGTTTTAATTCATATATAAGCTCAAACTCAACTCCAAGATTTCCACTGTTGTCTCATCTTCAACGCTATTCAGATGTCTGCTTAACATATGCTGTTCCCAAGGTCATATGAATGAGAACTTCTAAGGAAAAGCAGAAATCTCTATGACCTCTGTAACTCAAAGTAAGAGGCAACTCTATGAGATATTAGATGCCCCATACTGCCTCGCTGGGCCTTGCTGTGATTGACTGGCCTGCATTATCAGCATAACAGAGCTTGGAGTCACAGTCCAATTCAGAAATGAGAATTGTGCACTTGGGAAGTGGTATCTGTATTAATAGGTGACATGTAATCCTCAAGGAAGAAAAGCAGTGTATAGATGCTGGGAAAAACCTGCCTAAATAACACATCATTCCCAACACATTTCTCACTCGAGTGGCCTCCGGACTGTGTACCAAAGCCACCAACCAAAGGATTTTCAACTTCTCCCAGATCTTTCCACCCAACTCTATGCTACCTATCTTTAAAAAACAAATACAACAAACCAGAAAAGAAATAAATAAAAAGCAACGTGCATTCATACATATACACAAAACCCACAAAGATTGGAAACCAAAATATAGATGCTAAGGACCATTAAAACATTCAAACAAACTTGTCCCAAACAAAGCTTTATGAGACAGAGTCTACAAAAACACCATTGAGTTCATTTTGTGTTGGCCATCTACTTAAGTGTGTTGTCCTACTTATGGAAAGACGACTTGGGGGAGGTGATTGCAACCTATTGAAGTTACATTTAGAATAAGCCAAAGAAGAAGGAGTTTAAACTCAATGCCTCCATGTTCCTACCACACACCCAGGATGTTTTCCATTATTAAAACTAAAGAAAACAAGGTTTATTGTGATTAATTACATGAATGTATTTTCTAATGAAAGTAAACTGAGTAAGTACGATTTCCCCATGTAAGCTATACTATAGAAAACTGGTGAAACATCAAAGGAAAATCCTCAGCACACTTTATTGCTTTTTTGCAATCTAAAATTCAAATACCAAATACATTTAGATTTCAATTTTCAAGGATCATCACAGTAAAATAAACATCCTTTGAACTTTTTGATAAACTCTAACAGCATTGACTATTTCACATGTCAGAACCAGCATGACTCTGTGAGAATCTATTACAAAGTGTGTTTGAGCATCAAGTGGTACTCAACTATAATCAAAGAAAAAGAGTCAAAGAAACACAGAAGGAGAAGAGGGATGGTTTCTGGGAGAGCCTGGAGAAAGAAAAGGAAAGACAGAAATTGATATAATTCCATTTCGATTTATATTATATATAACACATATATAATCAAATATATGATAATATGTATAAAAGCATAAATGTACACACACACATATATATGACATATATGCATACATATATATGAGAAACATCAATGTGATTTTCAAATGTTGCTCGCCCAGCATTATTACTTGAGCTGCTATGGTGCTGCTCAGAATAGGTGTTCCACAATAGCTAGAGCTATACTTTTGACTAACACAGACAACTGTGACACAGAGGAGGCAGAATTAGCTCACACACATAAAGGACCATGAACAAAATAATGAACTAATTCAAGACAGGGCACCTACTGTAGGAGTTCCTCCTGATCCTTTAGCCAATAGCGTTTATGATACCAGGCCACTTGGGCATGGTCTCTTATACTATAAATGTAGCTGTAAAGCCTGTGCTCACTCTTTTGCTTCCTGCTCTCACTTCTGGCTGTTAGACTCTGTTCCTTTTCCCCATTCATGCAGAGGACTGTGATCAAGGACAGTGGTCTGGAAGTCTCCCCGAAATAAATAACCCTTTATTATACATAATTCTGAACTGGTGTGGGATTATTTTGTATCTTCTGCCATCATCTGGTGCCCAAACATATGAACCAGTCCACACTTTTTTGGATTGGCACCTCAGCCATAAGGCACGTTGGGCACTGAGTTTCCAGCCTGTGACCTTAGCCGGCCCTCAGATGGAGCAAGCTCCCTGGCTCAGAACTCACATGGAAGCCCACACACTACTGCCTGCTATCCCCACTTTGCACACAGTCCACAACTCACACTGACAAAAAACTTTGGATTATTTTTCTTTATTCTGGGCCCCAACTCTCAAAATCATTTTATCACCTTAATAACTGTTGTCAATTTATTAAACAAAGCATATTTTTCAGTACCTAAGTAAGCAACACATGCTGTTCACTGCTGCTTGCATCTCTCGGCCACATGGCTGTAACCGCAACACCTGTTGGCTGATAACGATTAATACACCTACTCCAATTTGTTGTAATTGCTTTATGAAAGGTAAGATCTGAAAAACTACAAAAATGACTGATGACATCCAGGAGTTGAATAATTATTTTGTTTATATTATGGAAGGTATTGTGCAAGAATTCTGCTATTTTCCTTCCCTTTATTTGATTCTAGAAATTAGCTTTGTTTTCAATATTATCTCATTAAAAGTGGTCCAATACTATGGAAAGGGATAGCATTGACTTGACAAAATTATCTGAAAGAATTTGTCCTGTTGAATCTGTCAGAATCTGTTGAAAAGTTATGATATGTCCAAGGATGAAACATATCTTTACTGAACAAGTTGGAATCCTCAGTGAGGACATTAGAACAGAACACTGAACAGGAGATTCAGACTTTTTAAAAAGGCAGTAGTAAAAAGATTTGAAAAGACTGAGGAACTTATTGAAATTGATGTGCAGGGACAGAAGGTACAAGAACAGGATTTAGCCTCATCAGTACATGCTAGACCCCTGAATGACTTACACAGAGTTTCAACTGTATATCTGGTAATTTCCTCATAAAGACCATCTAGCACAAAGTATCCTAAAGTAGTCAAAGAATATGCATGGGAACCAATACATATGAGCAATCTAAAAAGAAATAAAACAAGCAATAGCTTCTTATGGGCTACATTCACCATTTGTCAGGGAAATGGTGAAAATGTGGGCTTCAAGCACTAAGGCACCCCACACGCTTAGCTTCAATTAATCCCAATGGTACTAAAAATGGACCCCAGCTACTTTGTCAGTGTTATTTGAGAAAAGAGGCAGAAATTTTAGAGCAAAAGGGGAAAGCAAAGGATTTGAGACTTCCAAAGATCAAATTTTTGGTGAGGGTCATTACTTTGATCCTCAGGAACAGGCTTGCTATGATGAGCACACCTTGTCCCTATATAACACAGCAACTTTAAATGCTTGGGACAGGATTCAGTAATCAGGAAATAGGACTGAGTCATATATTATGGTTAAACAGGGTCAGAGAGAAACCTTTACTGACTTTTTACAAAGATTAACTAAGGCTGTAATATTAGGAGTGACAAACCATGAAGCAAGATATGTACTAATATTTAATCCTTGCCTTCTGAAAATGCCAACTTAGAATGTAAGAAGATCCTTTGGCTTTTAAAGGTTAGATCACATACTGTTGTGAGGGAGAGGACCCGCTCGTTCATCCCGCTACCTGGTTAGCTTAGCCTCGAAATAACCATACAGAAATTATATTAATTAAAACACTGCTTGGCCCATTAGCTCTAACTTCTTATTGGCTAACTCTTCCATCTTAGTTTCTATTAATCTGTGTATTGCCACAGGGCAGTGCCTTATCAGGAAAGATTCAGCATGTCTGATTCTGCTGGCTCCATGGTGTCTCTCCCCTCTGCTTCCTTCCTCCCAGAATTAAATTCTGTCTTCTCTACCTACCTAAGTTTTGCCCTATCAGGCCAAGCCAGTTTCTTTATTCATTATCCAATGAAAGCAACATATAGACACAAGGACCTCCTACACAAACATACAATGAATGTTGAAACATTTGACTATAGTATTGAAGCTTGGGTAGGAGAAGAGATTTCCAATAGTATGATGAGACTCCAATATGCCAAATATTTTAATTGTGGAAGAATAGAACATCTATGAAGGAACTGTAGTCAAGGAATTCCTGGGAATAATGTCTCCTCTAGAAATGGCGAGAATAAGAAGACTCAGCCTTCTGGTACATATAGGAGGCATGTCAAAGGCCAACATTGGACTAATGAATGTAGGTCTACAAGAGACAGACAAGGCAACCCAACTCCTTTGGAGGGCCTCTTGTAGCTCTGATATCAAACAAGGCCCAGTCATTCCTTGTCACTGTGGAGGACATGTCTCAGCAGGAAAGTTAAACAAACCAATGACTACTGTAAAAAATCATGAAGTTCTGGATGATGGAATAGACCTGTAGGATGGATCAAAAACTCCGATAGGAAATAGGAAATGTATATTTTAGTAGACTTTTATAAATGATCAAAGACCAAAGCTAAAAGTACATATAAATGACATTGTAACTAAGAGATTACTAGACACAGGTGTGGCCACACTGGCCTTTTCAAGAGGCAGATATTCAGTTCCTAGGAACTGGAACCCTATCTCAAGTAAAACAAAGCATGATATGGGTAGAATGCATAGGGCCAGAAAGACAGAAAGGAAGAATGAAGCCACATGTACCAATATTGCAGTGAATTTAAGGGGCCATGACCTATTGCAGCAATGGAATACCCAGTTTAACATTCCTGAAGTCCTCCAAACTCATGTTTCTGAGAAGAATATTATAAAATATTATAAAAAAGGTCATCAGTTATTCAGGCTGTACAAGAACACAAAGCAACCAGCAAACCTTCAGAGGTACTAACAGCTTTGCCTTTAAAATGGTTAACTGAAAAACCCATATGGGCTAAACAATGGTCTTTAATGGAAGACAAACTGCAAGCTTTGGAACAGCTGGTATAGGAGCTCACCATATTGAAGAATCAACCAGCCATTGGAATTTTCCTGTATTTGTTGTTAAAAAGAAATCTGGAAAATGGAGAATGGTGAAAGATCTAAGAGCTGTCAACACGATTTTCTAACGTATGGGCCCTCTACAATCTGGAATTCCTCTGCTTTCTGTGTTATTAAAAGGATGGCCTCTTATAGTTTCATCACTATCCCTTTTCAAGATTTAAAGGATTGTTTCATCACCATACCTTTACAAGAAAAGAATTGATAAAAATTTGCTTTCATAGTGCCTACTTATAATAATTCTCAGCCTGCTAGGAGATGCCAGTGAACCGTCCTCCCACAGGAATGCTCAATAGTCCCACCCTGTGCCAATATTTTGCAAATTAGCCATTGGAAATATATGCAAGCAATTTCCTAAGTTATAATTTAACATTACTCAGATGACATTTTTTTTTTCGAGACAGGGTTTCTCCATAGCTTTTGGTTCCTGTCCTGGAACTAGCTCTTGTAGACCTCAGATGACATTTTTTATCTGACTCAAATGCAGATACTTTAGAAATAATGTTTGAAGAAGTAAAAAATGTTTTGCTGAAATGGGGATTACAAATTGCTCCTGAAAAAAAGGCAAAGAATAAATTCTGTCAATTACCTAGGTTACAAAATAGATTTACAGAAAATTAGAACAAAAACGGCACAAATTAGAAGAGACTGATTGCAGACTCTTAATGATTTTCAAAGATTATTAGGAGATTTTTCCAGTATATGACCGGATGTTGGGATAACACCTGACCTAACAGTTCATTTAAACAAAGCCTTAGATGGCGACAAAGACTTAAATAATCACAGAGAATTAACAGCTGAAGTGAAGAAAGAATTGATGGTCACTGAAGAGAAATTATAGGAGGCACAAGTAGATAGAGTGAATCGAAATCATAATTGTATTCTAGTCATATTGCCTTCCAGAAATTCCCCTACAGGAATTTTAATGCAGAGGGAAGATATTATCTTAGAATGGAGCTTTCTACAACATACACCAAGTAAAAAATTAAAAACTTATGTGTAAAAAGTCTCTGAATTAATTATAAAAGGAAAATTGAGACTTTTTCAACTGGCAGGTATAGACCTAGCAGAGATTATTTATTGTGCCTTTTAATACTGATGAAATTAAAAAATTATCAGAAGACAATGAACCTTGACAAAGAGCTTGTGCTATTTTTTAAAGAGAGATTAATTACAATTATCCCAAAAGCTATAGAATCAACTTTGTAAAGAGAACCACCTGGATTCTTCCATGAATTGTACATGATGCACCAATAACTGGAACTTCTACATGCCCATTTTGTTTATAGTGTATCTTTTGTTGAATATATGTCTATATGAATAATGTTTATGTTTTCCACAATGAACAGTAGATTTTCCTGCAGTAATCTTTGATGCTTCCAGAAAGAAGCTTCTAATGATGTAATGTACATAAATGTTTTCTACACAGAAAGTTATGAAAAAGATTTCATATAATTTCCTTCATGGTATACATCAAAGTTATATATGAAACTTTTGTGTTTAGATTTAGATCACCCAAACATCTCACTATGCAATGCAAATATTGCGAAACCTGAAAAATATATTCAGCATAATATACTTCTGGTACCAGGCATTTGACATGAAGCATACTCACCTCTACAGAACCATCATCAAAGAGATAAGGAATATATATGGTTTTCAGGTTGTCCCAACCAAAGAACTTATTGACTCTGACTATGAGAGAACTGGAACTCTTCAGCCCACTCATTCAGCAATGCATGCTTGCTTAAAGTCCAAGAAACAGATAACCAGAGTGATGGAGGAAGGTCATTGGTTAAAAAATAAAGAAACTGCTTGGCCCTCATAGGTTAGAACATAGGTAGGTGGAGTAAACAGAACAGAATGCTGGGAGGAAGAGGAAGTGAGCTCAGATGCAGGGCAGCTCCTCTCAGGCAGACGCGATGAAGCAAGCCGCCAGGTCAGACATGCTGAATCTTTCCCGGTAAGACTGGTGCTACACAGATTAATAGAGATGGGTTGATCGGGTTATGAGAATTAGCCAGGAAGGGCTAGAGCTAATGGGCCAAGCAGTGTTTAAAAGAATACAGTTTGTGTGTTGTTATTTCGGGGCATAAGCTAGCCAGGCGACCAGGAGCTGGGCCAGCAGGAACACAGCCCGCAGCTCCCACTACGCCAGAGAAAACAAAAGACTTGTGGGTCATTTTCTGAATTCACATGGCAAGAACTGTCTCACACAATCATATTAAAATAATTTGAGATAGTGAGATGTTTCGATGGCTAAAGGTTATTCATGCCAACTTCAATGACTTAAGTTCAATTGCTGAGATGCACATTACAGAAGGACAGAAAAACTCTTCCAAATCACATGCCATGGCACACAGGTGCATGCACACACACACACACACACATGCACAAGATGTGGAATTTCCTTCTGTATGCTGTGAATAGCATTGGCCTGTTGATAGGGCAGAACTTAGGTAGGCAGGGAAAACTAAATTGAATGCTGGGAGAAAGAAGGGTGGAGTCAGAGAGAAGCCATGTAGTCCCCCTGGAGCCAGATGGAACTTTACCTGGTAAGCCACAGCTACATGGCAATACACAGATTACTATAAATGGGTTAAATTAAAATGTAAGGGCTAGGCATTAAGAAGCTAGAGCTAATGGGCCAAACAGTGATTTAAATAATATGGTTTCTGTGTGATTATTTCAGGGTTAAGCGGCAGGAACTAACTAGTGGCCTCTTTCAACACACATGCACACACACACATACACACACATTCACAGAATTCAAAAATTTGCAAATACAATAATCTTTTGCTAATGAAGTTATAACAAGTATAACAAAGACAAGTCATAACAGACACTACAGAGATGGATCACTCCTAGCTTTCAGGGCTACACCTGCTGTGGCACTGGAAACAATGACTTCTATATAAGACATGGCAACATTGGAAGATTTCTCTTAGTGAAAAGCCAAAATATATAACTTAGCTGTCTTTAAATAATTTCTTCATGTTATACTTCCAAATATTCCATCTACAGCATTAAGTGTATATACTCACTTGTGATACCTGAAATATCACCTAAAATGTAAACAGATGTAAGAGGAAAATCTCAGGCTATCAAAGTCTATCTCTGTGAGCAAGTTCCCACCTTGCCCTATGGCTTCTCTAGTTATGTTCTCAGTTATGAGACTTTCAATATGACTCACAAGCACAACTGTCTTCTACATATTCAAAAAAGTAGCAGTTGCTGCAAAAAGTAAATTTCCAGTAGTCTACAGAATGAAAAATTCCAAGCTATCTTTCTTCATAATGTAGCATGATCCGATTGACTAACATATATAACAAAGATTTGGGAAACATTCATTATTAAATTAAATATGTTCTGAAATCTCATACACAAGTATAACTTATTAGTTTCCTTAAAGTACCATTAAATTAACAGCAAAATGTTTAAATCTTTAAAAATATGTCTGGGTGACATATTCATAAGTCTTACCATAGTATATGATGGCTAGTAAAGCTTTAAAAAATTCTAGAAAAAAATTCAACACTGTGATTCATAAGTCAACTGGTGCAATAAACAGAACACAGCAAATGAAAGAGATGTACACTGTGAGATATCTGTGCTGTGTATGCTAACACTTCATGTGGTACAGGAACTGGAATGGGCTCAGTATTTAAAGACTGGAGCTTGTGAAAGGCAGAGAAGAGAATCAAGCAGAGGAGTCCTCCCTATAACAGCTGAAGATTCCTAAAGTCCTTTAATGGGCAAGAGGAACTGTGTACTTCTGTCTTGGTCCATTTGCATATCCTAGGATCAGGCACCAAGGTGAAAAGGATGTGGGTATGTTTCATTTCCATGTTCCATCTATCAAGTGTTCTATCAACTTCAAATGACAGGCCTTCCTCTTCTCAAATCAACAGGCATGACTCTGAGTCCAATACACTGTGCTGTACAATTGCTTTGAAAGCTAATTCCGACGTGTTACTGTAGAGCCATGCAATGGGATACTTTTTACACTCTGCTGTGATTAATTTGTCATGGACTGTCTTTCTCTATTTGTCCAAACAGCAGAAACATTATTCCCTATTTGATAATCATTCTCACCTTACTTCCTAAGAAATACATACAGAAGGATAATTTGAAAACAAACATAACTGTTAGATCAACAATGGAATGAAGGCATAAGTCACAAAACAATCCCACACCAGTTTGGAATTATGATTAATATAATTCATGATCCTAGAGAAGCTAAATAAGAAGGTGAACCCAAAGAAAAACATATAAGCATCCTCCTGAATATTAACCTTCATCAGGCGATGAAAGAAGACAGAGAAAGAGACCCACATTGGAGCACTGGACTGACGTCTCACTATCCAAAGGAGGAGCAGAAGGAGAGAGAGCACGAGCAAGGAACTCAGGACCGCGAGGGGTGCACCCACACACTGAGACAATGTGGATATTCTATCGGGAACTCACCAAGGACAGCTGGCCGGGGTCTGAAAAAGCATGGGACAAAACCGAACTCGCTGAACATAGCAGATAATGAGGACTACTTAGAACTCAAGAACAATGGCTATGGGTTTTTGATTCCACTGCACGTACTGGCTTTGTGGGAGCCTGGGTAGTTTGGATGCTCACCTTACTAGACCTGGATGGAGGTGGGTGGTCCTTGGGCCTCCCACAAGGCAGGGAACCCTGATTGCTCTTTGGGCTGATGAGGGAGGAAGACTTGATTGGGGGAGGGGGAGGGAAATGAGAGGTGGTGGCGGGGAAGAGGCAGAAATCTTTAAGAAATAAATAAATTAAAATAAATAAATAAATAAAATAAAAGGGTGAAATATTTAAAGGAAAAACTTACAGATCACCGTCCTAGATAACAGCCCTAGGCATGACCAGGAAAGGTATCTAGTAGCCAGATGTGAAGTCCAAAGCAAGAGAGAAAGCGTACGGCTACTGCTGCTTTAAAATGTAGCAGAGACCACGCCCAAGTGGGCTGGTATCTTAAAGGCTATTGGCTGAAGAAGGAGCTCCTTTCTAACACCCACTTTTCGCCTGTTTGAAATGAAATTTTTCTCAGAATATTTCCTTCCAGCCAGCTGTTTGTGCTCTAAAGACCTAACTTCTGACCTCATTCATTGCTGAAGCGACTAAAACTGACATGCTCTCCCTGAGTGGCAATTAATGACAAAAGCCTTACACGCTACATAACTTTCAACCTAGAAATTTCTAGAAATGTTCTACAGAATGTCCATATAATTAGCGATAAGGCTCAGCAATGGGATCTTATTTATAACATTATAATGATAAATAAGAATTCTTATCATTTATCACTAAGTGGTCAAATCAAATGACGTACAATGAGGATCAGTAAGTTACTTTATTGTCATTTAAAACGTTAAATTAGAATATAGTTTTTGGTCCACCACCAGTGCTAAATAGTAGGGCAGTCTATAGATGAATAAATATTACTGAAGTTTGCAATGACATTTTAAATTGTTTGATGTAGGTTTATCCAACATTTGTTACTCATGAACCTGTTTAAATGTAAAATGCTATAGTTAAGAATGACCAAGAACTTATGTGCACATGACTATTCTGTTTCTGGATATTGTCATTCATTTGCTCCTCCTATCAGTTCCATGGAGAGATTATTAGGATCCCCATTCTGGCTTCTGCAAAGTAGAAGGAAGTCAGAGTCAATGACATTCACAAGGGTGTTTTCCTCGACAGGGGAAAAGTCAGTACCTAAATCTACACCATTTGTCTCTGGAGTCTGTGTCCTGAACAAATTCTCAACCTGTCTAGAAGCTTCTTCCAACAAGAATAATGTGATTACTTCTAGTTGTTAGATAATTGTTATTATTTGCTTATCTTCTTTTTATTTTCTTTTATTCTAAAAAATTAGCAACTTAATTTTCTAGAATAAAAATGAAGCAAAGGATAAAGGGACGAAAAATGAAAGCGCTATCTTTTGGATGTGGTTTATGACTGAGAACTAGAAACCCAGAGTGAGGGAGCAGATTCTGACATCCCAAACCACATGTCTTTACGTTACCAACTTGACTACAAATTCAAGCAATGGATTTTGGACCTTGACACCTTTCAGGGTAAGAGAACAATAGTGCTGTAATTTACCACCATTCTTCTTTGCTCTCAGCTGTTTGAAGTCATGTTATTGATACATATTTTCTCCTTAAGGTTAGTACAACATTTTTATACTCTGGTCTGTCTTTTCCTCAAATATTAGAATTGATATGGGGGGAGGGGGGGTTCTATGATAGATATAATGAGGCAACTGGTGCTCCTACACAAAGCCTAACCCAGTAGCTCTCAACCCTGGAGACTATTGCTGCACAGCTTGGATTGAGAGTTTCACAGCATCATATTATAGCTTGTCACACGCTGTAATACTTCACTGGTCAGAATAATACCAGAGAATGAAATTGTTTAAATGCCAGTTTCAGCGATGTGCTATGCATATTGTTATATACCTGACTAAACTCAGTTTTGCAATTCCAATCAAAAGGAAATATAAATATGAGTAATGAGATTTTTGAAGGATCACAGAGGTAAACATGTGCATAACACTGAAGAACTGAGAGAAGAGGAGTTCTCGAAGTGCATCAGCATAAGTTCATTTATCAATTGAAACTGTATCTGACACAACTCACATTGGCTTTTAAACAAGACATTCAGTTTTAATGAAACTTCATAAAAGACAAACAAACCAACATCGTATAACAAAAACTGAAGTGACAAAATAAAGATATAATATCTCCCAGTAACAATTGCATATAATTGCCACCTTGACAAATTCTAGAAACATGAGAAAAAGGAGCCTCATTGAAGGAAAATATACAAACAGCTGCATAGGGGATTTCCTCAGTCACCTAGATTGAGGGGCAAGAGCCACAGGCAGCATAGCCATTCACTGGACTTGGATCCAAGACTGCAGAAAAGAGGGGCATACACACTGACAGAAGCATGTGCACAGGCATTCTCTGCTCCTGACTATGGATGACAGCTTCAACTCCCTGCTGCCTTTACTTCCCTACGACAACAGACAAGCTGAAAGTGTGAGCCAAACTAGCCTTTCTCCCCCAACTTGCTTCAGCAGCTTATAACAACAGGAAAAGAAACTAAGACTCTTATTGAAGATGAAGTAAACAGCACAATAACATGTCGTGCAAAACACATATCTGCACTTAAAACACATAACAATCCAAAGCACTACTTGTGAAATCCCCAGAGATGAAAATGAAAATAAATTTAGAAGAAAATTTTCCCAATAAAATTTTCCTAATAAATTCAGCAGTGTGGAGGAACAAAATCCACAAACAAAATGAGTACTCCTATGTTATGCTAATAGAAACTTCCCAAAAAAGAAATAAGGTTACAGGAGCATAAAATAGAATTTGACTATATGACAATTATTTTTTATGTGTGTTTAAAAATACAAACCTACACAATACATCTCTTTCTAAATATGTATATATGATAGAGTAATATAAATATTTATATAGAGATATCACAGTATGAAATAATATAATATTAAGTAATTGAGAATAAACTTCTTTCATAGGAATATCCATGAATCTAAAGAAAATTATCTTAGGCAAAAACAAGCCAAGCACAGAAAGACACATAGCACATACCCACAGAGGAAGCTGGAGCCATTGACCGCAGAGCAGGGCACATCGCTCAGTCCCAAAGTACGAGAGTGGGGTAGGCGGGACGTTCTTTAGCAGAAATAATACAGCTGTTTGAAATAAGGAAGAAATTCTAGTGTCTATAATATCTTAGAGTGCCTACAGAAAACAATAATTTCAAGTATTTTGAACGACTTTGTCAGAAGGATAAATCTGGGTAGAAATGTGCTCTCACTCTGAGTTAACCATTATATATTTCATCCTGTGAATCTGTGATTTTCTTATTTGTGTTTAAGAATATAAATTTGAAAATGAAAATAGTAGCTCATTAAAAATGTAAAAAATAAATTTGAGGACAATGAAAACGATAGCCTAAATGAAAACTGCTTTATGTTAGAAAGGCTTTTTCACATTTATTTTGAAGTTAGTTTGTAGGAAGTTAAATTATATAAAACATCTTCAAAACATACACTATGTCTGCTTACATATGTATTTGAGTTGCACTTCCCCATGGCAATTACAATGCTCTTTTTTGTTCAATAACTTGGAGTCATAACTCAGAAGAAAATGTGGTCCGTCTGATGTGTCTATTGTGTACAAGGACCTAAAACATATGGGAAATTGTTCTTTTATCTTTAAGGACTATGTTCATTTCAACTTTTGAAATAAGTTCCAAATATTTAAATAAGAAAGAACTGAAAGTCCACTTTTCCCAACCAATTTGTGGATTATAGACAATGCTTCGAAAGAAGAAAAAGCAAAACCCCACCAGCCTTCAGCCTATGTGTATGCCAGAGGTGGAACACCGTTAGCACCAAAAGGCAATGCTGCACTCAAATGCCTCGAGACTGAACCCTGAGGAGCAGACTAAAGAGTTTGTTATAATAAAACATTTACTGTAAAAGTCTGACCTGGAATATGTTCCACACTAGAAAAATACATAATCATGTTGATTGTCAGGATATATTTAGTCTATAAGCAACACTGATGTACCTACCTGTGCTGTGGTTTCTGAGTTCTGAGATATGTTGTCCTTTTCAGTCTTGTAGAACTTCACATGTCTTACTTTTATAAGAAGTCATTGTACTTTGGTGGTGAGCCAGTATGGTGGCTCATGCCTTTAATTCCAGCACTTGGGAGGTAGAAGCAGGTGGATCCCTGAGTTCAAGGCCAGCCTGTCTACAAAGCAAGTTCCAGAATAGCCAGGACTACACAGTGAAATACCATCTCAAAAAACAAACAAAAAATAATTGGAAAATTATTCATAGACAGCACAGCATGTTTAAAACTGCATAAGCTAGAACAGGTTAAGAACACTGGCTGCTCTTCTAGAGAACCTAGGTTCGAGGCCCAGCACCCACCTGGCAGCTCACAACCATCTCTAATTCCAGCTCCAGAGGATCTGATGCTCTCTTCTCACCTCCATGAAAATTAAGGATGCACGTGATGCATATACATACATTCAAGCAAAACACTCCTACACATAAAAGAAAATGGGTAAATCTAAAGATGAATTTTACAAAAACTGCACAGGTATAACTGGGTCATATTTCACTGAGAATGAAGAACTGTAACTGATAGCAGCAAATATGGAGTCACACTCAACCAGCTATTTTTTTGGGTTTGTGCTGTCTCATATACTCCCTGCTTGGTTTGTTTTAGGTACTATATTTCATTTATAGTTGACAATCAAAGAGACACAAATGTGTCTTCCTTGCCTTCATAGCTCAATCACAATGGGCAAAGCTGTCTTAGTTTCTTTTCATGTTGCAAAAGTAACTCCACAAAGTAAAGGTCTGCTCCTGGTTTAAGAGCCCTTCTATCATCATAGGGGAGGCAAGGTGGCAGGGGCTTGGAGCAGCTTCCAGATACCTGTCTGCAGGTGACAACAGAACTCAGTAAGTTGGCAATGGAAATTAACCAATCACACTTGCAGGTTAAACTATACTTGCATTATCAGCAAGAAGTGGCTTTATATTTCCTATTTCATCTCTTAATTTAGGAAGTTTGAAAAAGTAAACTTGTTTTGAACAGTAGTGAAAGCTAAAAATAAATTATCAATCATACAAATTAAATTTATTATTTTAAAAGAACCCAAAATGGCAACAGCCCTTCCTATCCTATGAGATGCCCTAATTTTCATGCCCTGTATCTTCTATTAGTGCATCCAGACTTGTCATTTCCTCTGACACTTCCTGGGAATGCATCAGGTGGCTTTAAGATAGACACAAATGTGTTATCACTTTACAGTGTCAGACACTGCACAGTCAGTCACCTGGAACGTCACCTGCGACTGATCTCAGCATTACTAGCTTCCCTTGTTCCCTTCATTTATCCTATAGGGTGCACTTTCCTGCTTTTTCTACCGAAACATCCATGTTCTCTTGGATGTCACAAGACTTTAAGTCCTACACTAAGTAAACAATCTCTTATACAACTCATTAGCCTAGATTTATCTTTTCCCTTCTTATTTAGTACTATTCGTTAAAGCAAAATTTTACCTGCTCTATTGCTTTATTATCATAATTCTGTCTGTCTCAGCCACTACACAATTATGCTCCAGAAGCAAGCAGCTTCCAAAAGAATGGCTTAACACAGTGAGATAGATAACAATCATTCAGGGAGCTGAATGCGGCATCAACCATACAAAGTATTGCCTACTACAATGCCAGAGGGAACAAAACTGAAGAATCCTGCATCAGCATTCAAGACAGATACGGCAATCATCAGGTTATGTAAGTCGATGGCTAACATTAATCTCTACTGAAGCACAAATAATTACAAAATATAATTCCATCATGTTCCTGGACCAGTCATTATCCACTGTGGGGATAATGGCCAATGTAACAATCAACTACTCAGATTTTGTCAAATCCTGATTTGAAAAACTTCTAATCCTATATTCTTAAAGTGATCCATGCATTAACTCCCGACCAACTCCCCCTTGTCTCCTAATGCTGTTCTTTACTTCCACCACTTAAAAAAAAATATGTTCCTAATACTGAAGAACTTGCAGTCATTTCAGAAATTGGTATTCTCCTGGATGCACTAAAGATTTTGTTTGGTTTATATCCCCCAAATTAAAAGGATTATTTAGAATATTGTTTAGGGTATATCCTGGTAAAGATACAAAATAATTTTTTCTTTCACAATTCTATTGCTTGCTGCACAACTGTTAAATAAGCAATATGGGTATATGATTCCTAACTCAGTCAATACAGAGAGGTGTAGACAAGTGTCAGATTCAATACATTTTACACTTGCTTCACAATCACATAATGTTTTACTTGCAATGTGAATTTCAAGGCCACTCTGCTGATCTTTCTTCTCCATCTTCTTTCTTATTTGTTCGATTTGCCTAACAATTTTTAATCAATCAATCATAACCAGGAGGATGATATGAGACACAGGAACAGCCATGTCATCTTCCTAGACATACTCTTCTCATGTTTTCCCAAATTACTCTGCTTTACTTCAGAGCCTTCATTCACATCAGTGCCTATTATCTTCCTAGCACCTTCCTAAAGTCTTGAAAATGAATGTAATTACTGAGCATTTACTAAGACAGATATTGCACTAAGTAGGCACTGAAATTATACCATCTCATCTTTGAGAAATCATTTTTCCTAATTAATTTTATTAATTACAGAATTAGCATCTCGATTTAAAAGGTGATACAATATCAAGTTTTACTCAATATCAATAAGTTATAAACTCAAGTTTATAAGCAAACTACAGAAATATATTGTTGATCAAGATGAGGTGGAGTCTTTGAAGATTGGAGGTAAATAGCCTTCCCATTTAACCTAACGTCATCCTGACCACATATTGTTATCCTTCTATATACAGATAAGAGATTAATGACTGCTGAGTTGAATATGATAGGAATATGTCTGCATTTTAAAATACTGAACTATTTATAATGCAGAAAGTTTAGCTGTGAATTCAAGTAAATGGGGCTCTTCAAACAGGAAAGATATTGATGGAAGGAACAAACACACTTAAATTGAACCAAATCTGGCTCCTTTGTTCTTATTTCTATAATCTTCATCCATTGTCTAATCCTTTTGGTAAATTCAAACTTCAGTTTCAGTAATTTAATATTCAGTAAATTACTATCATTCTCTTTCTTCCATTATTCCTAATTTAGAACAAATTATAGAATGTATCCTTTGTTTTTGTAGAGAATGGCAAAAGATGTTTCCCAGTAACTGAGTACTTATAAAATTGTAACTAGTCATCAACAACTAGTTAGTAAAACTTATAGGTCTAAGCATTATATACCTCATTTATACAGTAGTAATTTCAATTTAAAGTAAATGAAGCCTTAACTACTATAAGACTTGAAATAATGATATTGATACATTATCAATATTGAAAGCAAAATGCTTCTAAAATTATAAAATCAAATTTGGATTATAAGATAAAGTTATGCTTTCCTGTTGCTAAATATTATTGAGTGTTGAAGATCATTATATCTATGGTTAGACCAAAGAAATCATAGCAAAAGGTAAGAATTTTGAAGGAATTTCAGTGTGTCAGCTCCTGACTGAATTCTAAAGGCACACTGTGGCAATGACTTATAAGCAGAACCATTTGGTTCCCACAGTGGAGACTATTTATGAAAGGAATTGTTGCTATGCTTCTTCTTCCCTCTGTAAGCCTTGATCACGAACAAAATGCTGCTTCTCCACATACAATTCAAATAAAAGTTATTTGACTATGAAAAGTTTATGTAAGCTCCCATAATTCTTAAGTTGCCTAAACACTTTATCTCTACAGAGAAAGCTTTCTTGTTTTCACTTTCTTTGTGTTGTTTTACTTTAGGCTACTCTCACCTTAGTATTATAATAATTACTTAGCACACTCTCCCAATAGGGAAACTCAGAATCATCTCTCTATCTTCTCCTTCTCTTTCTCATATCTGACCACACAAGGAGAAGTGGCAAGTTGCAAGATTTTTAAAATCTTGAACGCCGGTGATGTATCTACATGAAGTTTTACAAAGAACCAGAGCAAAAATGCCTATGCCTGACAAATGTTTTAAAATGTAATTAGGCTTTTGGAATTCTAATAGAACTATAATAATTTCCAAATTATGGGGGCTAAAACAATAAAACTTTAATTGTCAAGGAATATAATATAAATTTCAGTATATCAAAGTAGAAAAATTAGCTATTCTGACAAACTCAGTATAACTTTATAATATGAAATATTTAGTGTATTTTTCCCCAGTGGTTCTGGAGCACACAAAATCTGATCCAAGTCAAGTGTGGAAGCACACACAAGTCTCCTCATGCCCTGGAGGTCTGAAGCAGAAAAATGGCTGAATCAAGGTAAACCTGTTTTAACATCTTCCCTGGAAAAACAATCCATGGAAGAAAAAAAGGATGGGGAAAAAAAAAGATGTTCCATTATCTTATTTAAATACAACAGAATTTTGTGGGGTTCTTAAACTGGTCATGAACTTCTGATCATAAATGATCTTTCTGTCTCAACTGCTTAAGCACCTGGGACTACATGCATAGGTCCAATATCTGGTATTATTATTTTGTTTTATTTTTGGAGATAATGTCTTGCATCTATCAGGCTGGTCTCAGACTAGCTATGTAGACAAGAATGATTTTGAACTTATAATCCTCCTGCCTCCACATTCTAAGGGCTGAAATTGGAGATTTAGGAGGTTAGAGATTCATCCTAGGGCTTCATGCATACTAGGCAGGTTGTCTACAAAATGAGCTATATATTCAGCTTCTCACAGTATGACATTTTAAACTACAACCCTACAAGATGACACTAACTAACTTATCTATCTACTAATGTCTTTCTCCAACTTACATGAAATGCACAAGATGTGATAACCATTTTATGATAACTACGATTCCCATAAAACATGTAGATTTACATAGAAGAATCATTTATCATCACAAAAGTCATCATGTTAAGTTAATGAATTAAATAATATTTTTGAAAATAACAAAACTGAATAAACTCTTATTATTTTAAGTTCTGGAGAATTACAGTTTTTATGTATACCATATTTCAAAGCTGTGCCCATTCTCTTCTGCTGAATTAATCATTTCATCAATCATATGCATTCCCCCAGTGATACATGAACTGACCACGATGCCAAAGCCAGGTTGTTGGTAATACGCTATTGTGAGACTACAGTGAGCACTGGTAGTAAGCCATTTGGGAACCATAACAAAATACCACAAACAGAGTTGTTAATAACAACAGAGACTTCATTCGTACAGTTCTAGAGTTTAGAAAATCTAAGATTACAGCATCACAAGTCATACCTGTGACCTGCTTGCATCCCATCTCATAAAATGGGGCCTTCTCGCTGAACTGTCACACAGAAACAACACCAGCAGGTTCCTGGGGATCTCTTTAACAATATGTTAAAACCCATTTGTGAGCACAGAACCCTTAAGATCTGTCACCTTCCAATGTTTCCTCTTCCTAAGGCTATCTCACTTTGGGTAGTTTAGGTTTCCACATAGAAATCTGGGAAATGTGAAAAACATTCACCTTGATTTCAAATTCCTTCCCAAGATGATGAATCTGTCCCTATTATCCCCAAAAATAAGATTAAATATAGTAAACAAACATAAGAGTAAAACATAGAAATAGGAAATGTTCTACTTTATTTTACTGGTTCATATTAGGCTCTTACCTAGGATAAAATGGAAATATCTCAAAAGCTCTCTTGGTATCAAACATAATTTATTACTTACTTCATAATGTTTCATTTAAATATCTGCATTATAAAAAATTAGTTCTTTTAAACTTTGCCAAAGAACTTTATAATGTTCTTCTTGAATATTATGAATAATATAACAATGTATTTTATTATATAAATATAATATTTTGAAACGAACTTCTGAAAAACAATAAATCATGCATCAATAGGAAAGAACAACTTTTTAAAGAAAAAAACATTAGGGGAAATTCTGCTAAATTTTTAATTATTGGATTAATTTTATGACCAGAAAAAATATATCTTAATTTACTTATATAACATTACAATGCAATACTAAATGACCTGTGTTTTAAATTTATGAGAAAATGAGATATTAGAAGCAAATATATACTATAAACATAATTATCCCCATATAAACATAATCAAGATAACAGTATACCCAAAGCCTCAATCTAGCAGGTAAAATTATAATTTCATTTTTTATGAAAATATAATGTTTAAAAGTAAAGAAATTCACATATTTTATGAAAATTGAGTAAAAACATACTAGTTTGTTGTACTAGAAAGGTTAAGAAGATTTGTTGTTAGTGAGACAGTAAGCATAGTCACCATGCAACCATAGCACAGTTTTTAATTCCAGAACACCATGCAACCATAGCACAGTTTTTAATTCCAGAACCCATGACAAAAGCATGGACTGAGGTGACGGCTTTATGGCCAAGGGGACTATTCTCTCTCTCTCTCTCTCTCTCTCTCTCTCTCTCTCTCTCTCTCTCTCTCTCTCTCTCTCCCCGTCTGTCTCTCTCTCACACACACACATACATACACAAAAACACAAGCAAACATATACATACCCAATACACACAAATAACAAAAAAGATAAATTAAGACAAACTTCTAAGGTGAAATCTGCAATCTAAGAGTTAAAGACAACAATGGATGAATTATTGAACTTTCCAAAAAAAAAAAAAAGATTTGTCAAGTAAAACCCACAACATTTTTTTTTAAAGAAAAAAAATGTAATACAAAGAGAAAGAAGGATTTTCAGAAACAATGAACACCATCAGCGACCTGGGGGCTGACCCTGTGTGGTTAATATACTTATTTTTAGATTCCTCAACCTGAAAAAATGAGTGACAAATATCTGAGGGTTGAAAACAAGTGATGGACAAATATTCTCCAATTTTCATGAAATCTCTTAACAAATGAATATAGGAGAGGCCCAAGTGGCAGGTGGAGATGCCGGCGGGCAGGCCCAAGCGGCGGGCTGAGATGCTGGCGTGCAGACAGGGCAGAGACATTGGCGCGCAGATGCAGTGGATGCAGGATACCCCAAGCATGAAACAGTGAAACCCACACTGAGAGAAGATGGCCCCACTACAATTAAATCAAGTAGGTATTTTGGTGCCTGGCCTGCAGAGTGGTAGGCCTTTTAGTGGCGAGGTCCACGGGCGAATGGGGAGCCTGGTCCTGTCCCTGAAGACCCTCCTGAGTGGAGAGAGTGTTCTTGGCCCACGGCAGGACACAGGAAACAGAGCAGGGGCATTCCCCGACCCCTTTGACCCACGGTTAGTCTGTGAGGGCTGGTACCCTCTGCTGTGAGGTCTGGTACCTCTCTTTCCCTGACCCATCCCAGCTTGCCCCAGGGGCCTCCTTCACTCCCCCTCCCTTCTGCAGGACCGCAGGATCACCCAGTTTAGCCTGTTTGGGTGATGGGTTGGGAGCTCGGGGCAAAGGGCAGCAGGAGTTTCTCTGTTTTGGTGTCTGGCCTACAGAGTGGTAGACCTTTTGTTGGCGAGATCCCTATCAAACGGGGAGCCTGGTCCTGAAGACACTTCTGAGTGGTGAGAGGGATCTTGGCCCACGGTGGGAGTAGGAAACGGATCAAGGGCATTTTGTAAGCAGGGCCACTGGCCAGCAAGGAAACCTGATTGTGTTTTAAAAGACCCATTAGATAGCATTGATAGGAGGAGATGGGCACATGCCAAGGCAAGAATTCACCCAACAATCTGAAAAACAACATGAAAGCACCAGAACCCAATGATCTTAAAACAGAAGGACTTGAACACCCTAACACAGAAGAAGAGGGAAAAAATTGACTTTATGAAAGCAATAGAGTCCCTTAAACAACATGTAAAAAACGCCCTCATAGAAATGGATGAGAAATATAACAAAAAGTTTGAAGAAATGAGTAAATACGTAAATGATACCCTGGGAAACCAAGAAAAAACGATCAAACAGGTAATGGAAAAAGTTCAAGAATTGAAAACTGAAATGGAAGCAAGGAAGAAAACACAAACTGAGGACCAGCTGGATATGGCAAATATAGGTCAACGAGCAGAGACTACAGAAACAAGCATAATCAATAGAATACAAGAGATAGAAGAAAGAATCTCAGATTCTGAAGACACCATAGAGAAAATAAACACACTGATCAAAGAAAACAGCAAAACCAACAAATTCTCATCGCAAAAATTCAGGATATATGGGACACAATAAAAACACCAAACCTAAGAATAATAGGGATAGAAGAAGGAGAAGAGTCACAGCTCAAAGGCCCAGAAAATATTTTTAACAAAAATTATGGAAGAAAACTTTCCCAACATAAAGAAAGATATTCCTTTGAATATTCAAGAAGCATACAGAACACCAAACAGACTGGATCACACACACACACACACACACACAAAAACATCCTCTCGCCATATAATAATCAAAACACAAAATATACAGATTAAAGAAAGAATATTAAGAGCTACAAAGGAAAAAGGGCAAGTAACTAATAAAGGTAAACCAATCAGACTTACACCTGACTTCTCTATGGAAACCATGAAAGACAGAAAGTCATGGATAGAGGTACTGCAGAAACTAAGAGACCATGGATACAAACCCAGACTACTATACCCAGCCAAGCTATCGTTCACTATCAATGGAGAAAACAAGACATTCCAGGATAAGAACAAATTTAAACAATACGTAGCCACAAATCCAGCCTTACAGAAAGTAATAGAAGGAAAATCACAGCCCAAGGAATCCAACATTGCCAACACTGCCTACAATAATTCAGGCATCTAGCGACCCTTCAACAGCACAACTCAAAGAAGGGAGACACACAAACTCTACTACCAAAAACAATATGAATAACCGGAGTAAACAACCACTGGTCATTAATATCACTTAATATTAATGGTCTCAATTCACCTATAAAAAGGCACAGGCTAAGAGATTGGATACGAAAACAATATACAACATTCTACTGTTTGCAAGAAACACATCTCAACCACAAAGACAGGCTTCTACTCAGAGTAAAGGGTTGGGAAAAGGTTTTTCAAGCAAATGGTCCTAAGAAAAAAGCAGGTGTGGCCATACTAATTTCTAACAAAACTGACTTCAAACTAAAAACACTCAGAAGAGATAGAGATGGTCATTTTATACTGATAACAGGAACAATTCATCAAGATGAAGTCTCAATCCTGAATATCTACACCCCTAATATAAAAACACCCACTTATGTAAAAGAAATATTACTAAAACACAAGGCAGACATCAAACCACACACACTAGTAGTAGGAGACTTCAACACACCTCTCTCACCAAGGGACAGGTCAATCAGACAGAAACCTAGTAAAGAATTAGGAGAATTGTTGGAGGTAATGAAGCAAATGGACTTAACAGACATCTATAGAACACTCCACCCAAATAGGAAAGAATACACCTTCTTCTCTGCAGCTCATGGAACCTTCTCGAAAATTGATCACATACTCGGAAACAAAGGAAACCTCCACAGATACAAAAAAAATCAGTGTCCACCTGTGTCTTATCAGATCACCGCGGATTAAAGTTAGAAGACAACAACAATGCTACCCCCAGAAAGCCTACAAACTCATGGAAACTGAACAGTCAACTACTGAACCACACCTGGGTCAAGGAAGAAATTAAGAAAGAAATTAAAGTCTTCCTGAATTTAATGAAAATAAAGAGACAACATACTCAAACCTATGGGACATGATGAAAGCAGTGCTAAGAGGAAAGTTCATAGCACTAAGTGCCCACTTAAAGAAAACGGAGAAAGCATACATTGGGGACTTAACAGCACACCTGAGAGCTCTAGAAAAAAAAGAAGCAGATGTTCTCAGGAGGAGTATAAGACTGGAAATAATCAAACTGAGGGCGGAAATCAACAAAATAGAAACACAGAAAAGAGTCTAAAGAATAAATGAAACAAAAAGTTGGTTCTTGGAGAAAATCAACAAGATCTAAAAACCCCTATCCAAACTAATTAAATGACAGAGAGAGAACACAAAAATAAAAAGAAATGAAAAGGGGGACATAACCACCGCCACAGAGGAAATTCAGAGAATCATTAGATCTTACTACAAAAGCCTGTATGCCACAAAACTGGAAAATGCAAAAGAAATGGACATTTTTTTAGCTAAGTACCATATACCAAAGCTAAACCAAGACCAGGTGAACCATCTAAATAGACCTGTTAGTCATGAAGAATTAGAAACTGTTATCAAAAATCCCCCTTCCAAAAAAAGCCCAGGACCAGATGGTTTCAATGCAGAATTCTACCAGAACTTCCAAGAAGAGCTAATACCTATAGTCCTTAATGTATTTCACAATATAGAAACAGAAGAGTCATTGCCAAATTCCTTTTATGAAGCTACAGTTACCCTGATACCAAAACCACACAAAGACCCAACCAACAAAGAGAATTACAGGCCTATCTCACTCATGAACATCGACACAAAAATTCTCAATAAAATACTGACAAACCGAATCCAAGAACACATTAGAAAAATTATCCATTATGATCAAGTAGGCTTCATCCCAGAGATGCAGGGCTGGTTCAACATACGAAAATCTATCAATGTAATCCACCATATAAATAAACTGAAAGAAAAAACCATATGATCATTTCATTAGATGCTGAAAAAGCATTCGACAAAATTCAACACCCTTTTATGATAAAGGTCTTGGAGAGATTAGGGATACAAGGGTCATACCTAAATATAATAAAAGCTATTTACAGCAAGCCAACAGCTAACATTAAATTAAATGGAGAAAAACTCAAAGCCATCCCACTAAAATCAGGAACACGATAAGGATGTCTACTTTCTCTATACCTCTTCAATATTGTGCTTGAAGTTCTAGCAATAGCAGTAAGACAACATAAGGGGATAAAGGGGATCCGTATTGGAAAGGAAGAAGTTAAGCTTTCGTTATTTGCAGATGATATGATAGTATACATAAGCGACCCCAAAAACTCTACCAAAGAACTCCTACAGCTGATAAACACATTTGGTAATGTGGCAGGATACAAAATCAACTCCAAAAATTCAGTTGCCTTCCTATACACTAAGGATAAGGAAGCAGAGAGGGAAATCAGAGAAGCATCACCTTTCACGATAGCCACAAATAGCATAAAATATCTTGGGGTAACTCTGTCCAAGGAAGTGAAAGAACTATTTGACAAGAACTTTAAGTCTTTGAAGAAAGAAATTGAAGAGGATACCAGAAAATTGAAGGATCTCCCTTGCTTTTGGATTGGGAGGATCAACATAGTTAAAATGGCAATTCTACCAAAAGCAATCTATAGATTCAATGCAATCCCCATCAATATCCCATCAAAATTCTTCACAGATCTGGAGAAGACAATAACCAACTTTATAAGGAAAAACAAAAAACCCAGGATAGCCAAAACAATCTTACACAATAAAGGACTGTCTGGAGGTATTACCATCCCTGACTTCAAACTCTATTACAGAGCTACAGTATTGAAAACAGCTTGGTACTGGCATAAAAACAGAGAAGTCGACCAATGGAATCAAATAGAAGACCCTGACTTTAACCCACAAACCTATGAACACCTGATTTTCGATAAAGGAGCTAAAAGTATACAATGGAAAAAAGAGAGCATTTTGAACAAATTGTGCTGGCAAAACTGGATATCAATCTGTAGAAGAATGAAAATAGATCCATATCTGTCACCATGCACAAAAATCAAGTCCAAATGGATTAAAGACCTCAATATTAGTCCGAACATACTGAACCTGATCGAAGATAAAGTGGGAAGTACTCTACAACACATGGGCACAGAAGACCCTTCCTACATATAACCCCAGCAGTACAGACACTAAGGGCATCATTGAATAAATGGGACCTCCTGAAACTGAGAAGCTTCTGTAAAGCAAAGAACACTGTCACTAAGACAAAAAGGCAACCCACTGACTGGGAGAAGATCTTCACCAACCCTGCAACTGACAAAGGTCTGATCTCCAAAATATATAAAGAACTCAAGAAACTAGACCGTAAAAGGCTCATCAACCCAATTATAAAATGGGGCACTGAGCTGAACAGAAAATTCTCAAAAGAAGAAGTTCAAATGGCCAAAAGACACTTAAGGTCATGCTCAACTTCCTTAGCAATCAGGGAAATGCAAATCAAGACAACTTTAAGATACCATCTTACACCTGTCAGAATGGCTAAAATCAAAAACACCAATGATAGCCTTTGCTGGAGAGGGTGTGGAGTAAGGGGTACACTCATCCATTGCTGGTGGGACTGCAGACTTGTGCAACCACTTTGGAAAACAATATGGTGGTTTCTCAGGAAATTTGGGATCAACCTACCCCTGGAACCAGCAATAACACTCTTGGGAATATACCCATGAGATGCCCTATCATACAACAAAAGTATATGCTCAACTATATTCATAGCAGCATTGTTTGTAATAGCCACAACCTGGAAAAATCCTAGATGCCCTTCAATGGAAGAATGGATGAAGAAAGTATGGAATATATACATATTAGAGTACTACTCAGAAGTAAAAAACAATGACTTCTTGAATTTTGCATGCAAATGAACGGAAATAGAAAACACTATCCTGAGTGAGGTAAGCCAGACCCCAAAAGAGGAATATGGGATGTACTCACTCATATTTGGTTTCTAGCCATAAATAAAGGACATTGAGCCTTTAATTCTTGGTCCTAGAGAAGCTAAATAAGAAGGTGAACCCAAAGAAAAATATATTTTTCTCCTGAATATTAACCTTCATCAGGCGATAAAAGGAGACAGAGACAGAGACCCACATTGGAACACCGGACTGAAATCTCAAGGTCCAAATCAGGAGCAGAATGATAGAGAGCACGAGCAAGGAACTCAGGACCGCAAGGGGTGCACCCACACACTGAGACAATGGGGATATTCTATTGGGAACTCACCAAGGCCAGCTGGCCGGGGTCTGAAAAAGCATGGGATAAAACCGGACTCGCTGAACATATCGGACAATGAGGACTACTGAGAACTCAAGAACAATGGCAATGGGTTTTTGATCCTACTGCACGTACTGGCTTTGTGGGAGCCTAGGCAGTTTGGATGCTCACCTTACTAGACCTGGATGGAGGTGGGTGGTCTTTGGTCTTTGCACAGGGCAGGGAACCTTCATTGATCTTTTGGTTGATGAGGGAGGGGGACTTGATTGCAGGAGGGGGAGGGAAATGGGAGGCGGTGATGGGGCGGAGGCAGAAATCTTTAATAAATAAATAAATAAATAAATAAATAAATAAATAAATAAATAAAAGAATATAGGAATATTTGGGAAGCTTAAAGTCATTAAATATTAGGTAATAAACCCAGTAAAAGAATTTTTTAAGAATTCTGGCCATAGAGAGAAAATGAAAAGCTATGTGGATGTGAATAAACTTTCTGTCCAATTCTACTGCAAAAATAAAAATGGATGGAACGTTTAGTACAATGGAAACTATGTGAGACCTGATCAGCACATTAGTGAGGTTTCCTGACATATCACTAGTACAAAAGTCTGTATCTAACAGCCTGGTATTGGCAAGAAAACAGACAGGAGGACCAATGAAACCAAATAGAAGACCTGGATATTAATCTACACACCTAGAAACACCTGATTTTTGACAAAGAAGCAAAAAATATAAAATGGAATAAAGAAAGAATATTCAATAATGGTGGCTTTTACACATAAAGCAAATGAAAACCAGCCTACAATTCACAATCCTAGAGAACCTAGACAACAAAGAGGACCCTAAAAGAAACCTACATGGATCTAATTTTCATGGGAAGTAGAAAAGACAAGATCTCCTGAGTAAATTGGGAGTGTGGGTATCATGGGAGAGAGTAGAGGATAGGGGACAAAAAAGGAGGGGAGTGGAGAAAAATATATAACTCAATAAAAACAATAAAAAAATCTAAATTAGCAGCAAATGTGCAAAATGTAAATAAAAATAACACTTAGAATACCTTCAAATACAAAATAATTAGGCTCAAAAGCAGAAGAAACATAAAATATTAATATGCTGAAAACTTTAAAAAATAATCAAGAATGGCCGAAATAAGGGAAGACCAAGAGTTTATTGGTTAGAAACTCATATTGTAACGATGTAATTTTTCTCAAGTTGATATATAGATTCAATACACCAATGAAATAACAGGTCAGAGGCTTAGCAGGATCTTCTCAATTGTGCAATAATGGCACAGCTGCTTCAGGAGTAAGTAACTACTTTCTGATTGGATCTAAAGCTCCCTCCGAAGGGGACGGAACCTGTGTATAAATTACCTTAACTGCTTAAGAGGGACTTATGTGATAACAGACCTTGGGGACAATTCATTATTGGTGATTTATAAAATGACCATGTGGTTCTATTTGTATCCGAAAACTGGTGCTGCTCTTTAGCTTGATCAGAGAAATTTCTCTTTGCAGAAGTTGGCAGCTATTCCACAGACTCCTAGCTGGTCGAGAGAGAACAAATGACAACAGAGTCCTTCGGTAAACATCTACAATGCCTACTCCAAGGAGCAGCACAGATGAGAAATTAGGGGGATGTAAGCACCAATGATGAGGATATGTGAAGAGATCTGCCATCTTCCAGCTATCACTAACACACAGAAGCAGTGGCTGCCTGCACAGAGAAACAGAGACAGGAAAGACGAAGAAGGCAGACTAGTTGGCAGGAAGAAGGCTATTAGAGCAGAAGAAAGGTAATGAAAGAGGGTAATACAGGGTTAACATGATCACAATGCAATATGTAAGTGTATGAAGCTAACAAAAAAAGCAAATGAATTTTAGAAAGTAGTCCAATGTCAGACCTTGTAGAAATACAATAGTTTTTTCTTTTTCTTTTTTAATTAATTAATTAATTTATTTATTTATTTATTTAATATAGATTTCTGCCTCCTCCCCGCCACCGCTTCCCATTTCCCTCCCCCTCCTCCAATCAACTCCCCCCCCCTCAGCAGCCCGAAGAGCAGTCAGGGTTCCCTGTCTTGTGGGAAGTCCAAGGATCTCCCACCTCCTTCCAGGTCTTTTAAAAATCATCTGAAATATAAAAAACTAAGATCGTCAAAATAACTTCAGAAATGAGCAGTGATCGAGGACTACCTTTTAAAGGCTTCCTATAAAGCTACACAGAGACCTCAGTATTCCTTCAAGACTGAAAAAAAATGGATGGAAGAGACTATCCTGAGAACTTGGCCAATAGATTTATAAATGACAAAGGGGATACAGTCAACTTAAATATATGTCTGGTATGTACTTATAAAATTTATAGCCTATATAAATTCATGGGCCTTTAATTAAAACTTACAATTCATATAAAAATTAATTTAATGTACATCCCAAGCTAAATGTAATATAAAATAAGAATACTTAACAAAACAATTGATAGTTTGAACTACAAAATAAAAGTTTTCTGCTTTTATGCAAACTATTATTCAGAAAATGAAATATAAGCCAGACACTGGAATAAAATAATTTCAAAGTGTTTATCTGGCAAAGAACTTATATTCTGAATTTAGAAAAAAATTCCAAATATCAATATTAAATATCAAATAATACAATTAAAATGAGCAAAATCACTTAGACTTTTTCTCACACATAGACGGTGACAGAACATTCCAAATATTTCAACACTATCTGTGAGTATAAGGACAAAGGTTTAGGTTGTCATTAGGGATTATGCGGGTATAGGAAAGTACTGTTTGTAGTTTCTCCTCTGCTATCCTTGATTTCACTCATATTACATAGTTGGCTAGGCTTCCAGTACCAGGAATATCTAACATTATACAGAATGAGAAGACTGAATATGCAAGTGTTCATGTATATTTACATGCATAGAGGCATGCAATAACTATGAAAATGAGGACACAATTTCGAAAGACCAAAAAGAGGTGAATTGGAAGGAGGAAAGGGAAAGGAAATATTGTAATCATGTTATAACTTCACAAATTTCAAAAGTAAATATATCTCAATGCCATTATCATTGAGCATATGGATATTAAAATCACAATGCTACACCATGTCAACTACCAAGTGTCCACTAACCATGAAAGCTGGGAATTTTATTTCCTGAATAACTTGAACAGTAACTCCATAAATTATCTCAGTAAAAATAAAGAAATCATACAATATTTACATTTGACATTTAAAATCAAGCATTAAGTATTGAATTTTTCCCTTGAAGAAGAAATCTTTATGTTTCTTAGAATAACCCCCAAGATGAAGTACCACATTATAACTGACTTTATTCCTAGTTAATTCATGTTAATTTTGTAAGTTAAGCTAGAATAGAAAAGTAGCACCAGCTCCACACTGAACTTGGATGAGGGTTCGCACATATCCTCATATTAAGGTTTAACATGTACCTAAAAATGTCATTCATCTGGATAGTAGCACGTATATGCGATCACTGACACTGTGGAGATTTAAAGACAATCTGGGCTCCATAATAATGCTCTTTTACATCAAAACAAAACAATCCATTAATGTGTTATAGTTAGAACATTATACCAGAAATTGTAAATCCTGAATTAAGAAAATAAAATAGTGCACTATACTTAATTTTTCTATTTTTATTTATCCATGGATCTAGGCTCAAACTAGGGCAATAGTAACCCTGAAAATGAATTCAGATCACAGCTGTGAGGCAGATGGACTTCCTCAGAGGACTACTTCCTCCGCTGACTTCTGCAGAGGCGTCTCCATGCACAGCCACAGTGTACCCCCATGGGACTAGACCAAATTCAGACTGTGCTCGATGCTCCCAGCCTTCCTGTGCATTGCTATCATTCAGAGGCAACAACAGACCTCACTGCTACCATCCTTCCAGCCAAGTGCATGAAGAAAGAACTCATTTTTCACTGGGTATGAGTATGTTTTTATGTGAACTAGCTTCAATACATCTGGAAATATTAGATAACCATCTTCAGGAAAAACTAACTTTATTTTACTCTCAATAGGCATATTATTTGAAAGAAACAAGGTATAGGGACTTTGTAGCCTCAAAATAAGTATTCTATCTACTTAAAAATAAGTACTACAGTTATCTGAGACTCCGATCTGACTACTACCTAACACATCACTGAATGAAAAAATACATGTGCATGTCATTACTACATTTTCCTGGCAATTAAAGTTTCACAGTCCTGGGCATTACTAGGTGACATATTTATTGTCACTTTCCTCTCTTCAAAGAATTATAAGCATTATAATTGAATGAACAAACAGGTAGTGACAGGAACAAGCGCTGAGTGAGAAACATGTCCACCAGGACAGAAACACATCTCTAACCCAGCAAGTCACCTTTTGCCTTTGAGTTCTGTAGCACATTACCATTGCCAAACATGCATCTGTAGAGATCATATTTGGAAAGTTTGTATAAATGCATAAATTATCTTGAATGTCTAATTTTTTTAGCCTCATTTTTTTCTGATATCGATCTATAAGATGTTACTTTTATTAGGAGTACTTTCATTTTCTGTGCTTATTTTGTATGTAAAGTGTAAATTGTTCATTCTCATTGTGGCTACTGGAAGTAAAACTGTGTGTCATTGCTGCCTGGTCTGCAAGGCTGGCCAGTGTGACTGTTTTACTTTACTTATCTTCAGGAAAGCTGTATTTATTAAAATACAAATAAAATGCCACTACACAAATGTGGTGTTATTATAGATTTCTGTCTTCTAATTGGTGTATAATGTTCCTTGCATGCTTTTAATTCTTATTTTCTTGACAATTCATTTTATTAGGAAGTGTATATTCTAATATTTTGTCTTTTTGTTTTCTTTTTCTTATATGATTAAGCCTTCACCAAATAAATATTTTGTAAATATTTTGGTCCTGGTTGTGGTTTATTCTTTTTTCCAAGAATGCATTTTACTACTGAGATTGATCTAAAAGACTATTTATTATTCTTATAGTATACAAGGTCTTGTTTTGTTTTCTAAACTGGTCTCCAAATTCTGTTCTTTCTTCCTTGGCTTCCCACATCACTAAAGTCGCTAAAGCCACAAGCAGACTCAATCAAGAACCATCAGTGTGCTCACTGCTTAAATGTGGTCTTTGTTTTAATTCTGATCAAATCCAGTTCTTTTTATACATATAGTGTTGGTACCAAAAACAACAAAAGGGCTTTTGATGTCTTTGCATACATGCTGAAATCCCAAGACGATACTTTACTATGTAGCTTACTATCACATCCTCCATATACATCAAAGGTTGCACTCATTATAAATTCTTTCACCTTGAAAATTTGTCTTTAAATTTTCTGGGGTGCAGACGTGCTCTTCAGAATTCCAATAGCTTTTAAATTGAAAATGCCTTTCTTTTATCTTGAAATTGAAGACTGTTCTTACTAGACTAAGATCTAAAGTTAAAATCCTTCTTTTCAGCACGTTAATGAGCCCCACTGTACTCTGGCCTCCTCTGTTGAGGTCACTGCTGCCTCTAAAGTTGTTTCTTTCCAATCATATTCATTATTTTCTCTTTGAATTATATCATCACAATTATTCTGTGATTTCACTAATATTCTTTATGTTTACCTTCCTTAAATTTTACATATAAACATAAATTATTTTCATAAAATTTGAGATTCAAGAGCTCTATTTCTCCCCACACGTTTCTGCCTGATGATTTTTCTCTTCTGTCTCCTGCACAGTTATTTTACTGACTACTGAGAATATGTTATTATTTTAACCTTTTTCTTCTCTGTGTTATTCAGGCTGCAAAATTCTTACCAACTATAAATTTTATTAAGCATTATTTTCTTTATTCTAACTTGCTATAAAAACCTCTATTGATATTTTTATGTTTTATACTTTCTAAAATTTCAAAAATCAGATGAAAGTTTGTCTTCTATGATTGCCACTGTAATCTTATAGTCTAAGTATCATTAGAATTCTATCAGCTAACCTATAGGTTTGGGTGATCTCAGAGTGAAATTCTATTATTTTTAATACTAAATATCTCTGATAGCTTTCTAATTTTTCAAAAGTCTGATAAGTTGTGATTGGGGATAATATATCATGAAGAATAAATTGAAAAAATGCTGAATTATCATCCTCTTAGATGGTTAATTGACTTTGTAAAAGTTAATTTAGCAAAGTGAACACTATTGCCTTGATTAGTATGTAGAATTTCTGCAAAACCCCTTCCATACTTCTGCTACTGATGCCACCAACTCTCCTGTAGTCTAGATGTCAGAGAAGGAGAATCTTCATAGAGCACCTTTCGGAATTCTTACCATCTCCCACTCTAAGCCCCTAGATGGGAAGCCCTAGAACTGTAAACATCATCTCTAATTTCTGACCAGTTTGCTTCCTTTTAAACTCTGCTGTTGTAGAATAATACTTTTGTTTATGCTCTGCAATTTTTTTTTTTTTTTTGGCACAAAAGTGTGTTTGGTTAAATATAATTCACCTGTCTGGATGCTGAGTCAGCAACAAACTGACAGGAAGTAGTAGGGAGGAGCCAGATAAAGAAGGGTTTATTAAAAGGGGTGAGAAAAAAGAAGGAGGAGTTCTTGCGAGACATGAGGAGGTGAGCTAGGTGAGCTGCTTGCTGTTCAGCCTCTCCGGGAAGCTAGATTCTACCTCAACCTTTGAATCTTGAATTCTTTAGCGGGATAGAGTTTAGATCAGTTCTCTTAATAGTTTTGAATGAGTCGGTGCCTGAAAGAACAGAAAAGGAGTTGTTGTTGCTGACTAGGACAGCTGTATTAAAAGGCAGACAACTAAAAAGAGAACAACACAATGCAGTGCTCGTTTTCATTTACAGTGGCATCAACTAATAGATTAACCAGCACTGATTTCTGTAGAGTATCAGGAACACTTTATACCTTATTTACATTGTGTCTTAAATAAACATACCTCTAAGTTTGTATGACTAGACATTTGGGGTCTTTAATTTTTTAATACTAATTTATTAATACTGCCTGTGATATGTGAGAGATAGAGTGTGTGTACAAGAGCTTGGATGTCACAAAACATGTGAATGGCATAGGATATTTCCTGGGAGTCAGTTCTTGTATTCCACAGTTGGGGTTCTGGAGCTCCAAGGCAGGTCATACTTTTTTACCCAAGAGCCATCTTGATGACCATCAGGTATTTCCTTCAAAACACAGTAACAAAGAAGAGATTTTCATATAAATTATCCCTTTAAGTTATCCCTTTATTCAGATTTTGTAATCAAATGTGCTATACTATATAGAGTTAAGAATCTGAGCGTCAAATTTTATTGTTTTGCCTAGAAAATGAACTGCCTGGTCATGGGATTTTTTTTTTTTTTTTTTTTTTTTTTTTTTTTTTTTTTTTTTTTTTTTTTTTTTTGCAAGAGGCTTCAAGAAGAATTTAAGCTGTTAGCCTGAAGCTCACTGGAAATTTTTATATGTTTTCGAATTTTTATTTTTAAAGTTGATGGGTGTATCTCCTATTGGAAAAAAAATTCTGTATCCTGATTACACAGTTCTATATTTCACTTTTCCACACTGAGTTGAGAAATGCAATTGACTGTCACAGTAACGCAAATACCAAACCAATGAAACGAGAACATTCTCTTCTTACTTTTCTCAGAATATGAAGCAGAATTTCATTTAAGCATTGCTTAGATATATTAAAATGAACAAGTTCTCTTAAGAAAATAACAGAAAAGGCAATGAATTATCAACCAAGACCAAGAATATCTATATTTGTTTGTACTTCACATAAATATAAAAGTATATCTAACAGTAAATAATACAATACAAATTAAGGAAAGAATTTTCAGCTTAACTGTTGTGCTTTCACCAGTACATATACACAAATACAAAACCACTAAATGGTGTGTTCTGTGCATAGTTGATACATAACTGGAAGTATTTGATAGTTCATTTCTTTCATGAATTACATTTTCATACTTATGGAATTCAAAACAATCTATAACTTACAAGAGCACAACTCCATACATGTAAGAACAAAATTTATCCCTGGTCATTGATCTGACCCCAAAGTCTTTCTTCAGTATTTGTCATACAAATCAAGAGTCTCTCTGGACTAGATAACTAGTTTAAATTTTCCTTATTAGCTTATTATAACCCATATTATAGTTAAATATTACACTATATTGTTATATTTTTACTGTATATCTACATCTCTAATTTTCATTTATTACCTCTTTCATTAACCTCTTAGACTTCAGTCATCATTGAACACTTTAAAGTCCAGACCCTGTGCAGTATGTGATAGTCAGGAAATAATCACCGAGTGAATGAATAAGTGAATAAATGAATGAACATGTGTATTTTTCCTTACCTGACTCCATTCCTAATAATTTTTAACTTAATGAGAATGGGTGATTTTAGTGACAGTAATCTATGAAATCCAACAATACAGAGCTTTTTAAAAGAATAACAACTAAACCATTTACTGTAACTTCTGAACACTGTTTTACACATTTCTTCTCAATATTCATGAATGCTTAAAAATTACACCAAAAACTAACATATTCCTAGTTATAATTATTGATGACTCAGGGGTTATTAGGCTAATCCTCTCCCAATAAAGATTTAGTCTTTAAGTCTAATAGTCAAGAACCAGATGGTAGATAATTGACTTTCAGTTCTAACTGCACAGAAGTAGGTGAATGACCAATAATAAAGTTCAAGAATCACTATGTTCAGTATTATAATTTTGCCAGGGATATAATTTTACCATCCTCTTAATTCACTCTAAATTAATAAATTATCCACAAAAATCCTGCATTATTCTCATTCATCCATTAAATCCAAAATTGGAGTTAGAATAATTATAAGTACTTTGAGTGAATGTTGGTCAAGTACTTTTTAAAAATACAACAAAATTTCATAATGACTCCAGATAACTAGATTTCAGTTTCTTCAATGGTAAGTGTATATATGTCCTTATATTTGCCAATCATGTTTTCTTATACATGATCCAAAAGAAATGTAAGCACATCTGTAAAAACCTTACATCAACATTTTATTGCAGTTTTATTCATAACTACCAAAACTTACAAGTAAGCAAAATATTCCTTAGATGGGAAATACACAGATTAAAAACCTTTTTTATAAATATTATCAATCAACTCAAAATAGAATAGCAGTAACACAATTTTGATTAAAAATCATTCATCAAAATATGAAATTATATGACTTTGATTATTATATGCTCTTTAAAAGGAACCCAATGCAATCCAGTTCATGACAACTGAGTTACCTTTAATTTGAAGATAAATAGGAATTATGTATCACAAGCAACCTACTCAAGAAGTAATGAGTCATAAATGTTCTACCTGTTGGTGTATTGTTCAGCTTGTGCTGGGTACAAGAACAGGTTCTAGCCGGGCGGTGGTGGCGCACGCCTTTAATCCCAGCACTCGGGAGGCAGAGGCAGGTGGAACTCTGGGAGTTCGAGGCCAGCCTGGTCTACAAGAGCTAGTTCCAGGCCAGGCTCCAAAGCTACAGAGAAACCCTGTCTCGAAAAACAAAACAAACAAACAAACAAACAAAAAAAAAGACAACAACAAAAGAAGAACAGGTTCTACACAACTCTTCCCTACTCTCTGTTGGGTGCCACATTTGTATGTCGAGGTTGACCATGGTAGGAATATTTACACCATGACAATCTGAAAATTGTCTAAGTCAATGCTTTTTTCCACAGAGTAACAATTGCTAGGTACTTAGTAGACCATGACTGTCCAAACTATTTTTTGAATTTTTTTTAGTATTTATTTATTTATTATGTGTACAATGTTCTGTCTGTGTGCATGCCTGCAGGCCAGAAGAGGGCACCAGACCTCATTACAGATGGTTGTGAGCCACCATGTGGTTGCTGGGAATTGAACTCAGGACCTTTGGAAGAGCAGGCAATGCTCTTAACCACTGAGCCATCTCTCCAGCCCCAAAACTATTTTTTGTATAAGACAAAAATAACAAGAATTCAAATAATTAAATACATTGTCTCAAGAGTTTGTAGGTGAAATCTAGATTTCAGAGATAGAACAATAAGGTGTGCTGTGCTTTTTGTTAAAACAGACTGTGAAATGATCATATTAAAGCATAATTTTACTCCTAACACTTAGTAGGAGCATTCTAAATGTTAGGAGTTAGGTGTTAAATTATAACTTGATCAAGTTATTTAGCATTTATGTTCCCCTTTTTCTTATGCGGAAATTTATAATTATACTATTACTTAAATAATTATTTACTTTGCTTAGTTAGGAAACAACAAAGACAAAGCTGCAAAGTTACAAATAAAATCATTTACATGACATGATGCTGGGTTGGTAGGCATGACTAAAGAAAAATAGGCATGAATTAACAGATCTACATAGAAGCATTTACTTTGCCCTAATTATAATATCTCCTACATAAATTATAATTATACTATTACCTAAATTTTGAGAGCAATAGAGTTGTCCCAAAGATTTAAATTATGTGATATGGAAAGTCCTTCTGTCTATGTGCTGCTTTTATTGGTTAATGAAGAAAGCTATTTCAGCCAGTGGCTTAGAATAGGGAACAGTAAGAGTTCCAAGCAGATAGAGAATAGAGAGAGTAGGCAGAGTCAAAGAGAAGCCATCAAGCTCCACCAGAGACAGATGCCCCCACCAGAGCCCAGTGAAACCTTGCCAATAGGCCACAACCTTGTGGTGATGCACAGATTAATAGAAATGGGTCATTTTAAGATATAAGAGTTAGCCATAAATACACTTAAGCTATTGGTTAAAGAGTGTTGCAATTAATACAGATTTCTGTGTGATTATTTCAGGAGATTGGGCAGCCAGGAAATGAACAAGCAGCCTCTGCCAACAAATTGGTACACCAATGTGGTCTACTATACCCACATAAAACCTGAATAATCTTAAAAAAAATTCTAGTCACAAAAGAACAGAGTTAGGCATAAAGTAAAAAAAAATACTTCTGTAGCAGTATTTTCTCAGGAGGGCTCTGTCTGCTAGAAACAAGCAGAGGCTCAGTTCTTTTAAGTAAAGGCTTCCGAACACAGCCATAGCAGCAAAAACTGCAAGCCTCCTTTAAGAAGGCTTCCTGATTCATGCTAGTTACATGAACAACTCTGATTCTTTTGAGAGGTCCAGCTACAGAGCATGTTTGTGTGCAGAGTGCTACAGCTACAGAGCATTTAAATGGGGTTTGTGCATAGAGTGCTACAACTTGCTTAATTGGTAATACATACCTGCTACGACCTGACTCTGGATCTGGGCCAGAGAGAATGGCTCTCAGAAGCAGTGAACATGACTCTGACATGTTGGACTGGGTGAAGTCAACAGGCAGTATGGCAGAGTTAGTTCTATCCAAGCCTGCTTAGCATAAAAAGGTGCTTCTGTCACAAAATAATTACAAGTACACAATAAAGGCAGATTCAGAAAAAAAAAGACTTCTAAATGTGTCATAGTGTTAGATAAATGTATTTAGGCTTGGGAGAGAAAAGAAAAAGAATATAGACAATTATAAAAAGAAACAAATGTCTTAAAATTAAGAGGTAAAGTCTTTAAAGTGACAGAATACAGACAGTCATAAATTAAAAGGAATAAGTCATATAAGGATGGAAAATACAGAGAATCTGGATTATACATATTATTGTGTTTTCTCTGAATTTTTTGACTGGGAATGAGCTAACTACAAAGTTACATTTCCTTGTAAGGCCTGCTAAGCTAAACCAACATTTATATTTTGAAGGTATTTTGACTTCAAAATTTGGGTTCTTCTTTTGTTTCCGCAGAGTATGAGAACCTGTACATTCCTTCCAGACTAATGTGGCTTGAACAAGACCCCCTGTGAGGTCTCTGTGAACCCTAGAAATGCTTTGCCTAATAAACAACAGAAACCAAATTCCCAAATATGGTTTATAAATGTTTGTTTACATTTAAATGGGAATATGCTATAGAGATTTGCATTGGTATGGATCTTGGTCTATAGATACTATTTATTTATTTATTTATTTATTTATTTATTTATTGGTTTTTTGAGACAGGGTTTCTCTGTGGTTTTGGAGCAGAACAAATTTTCAGTCAGTTTTATTGCATGTATATTTCTGCTCTTGATTAAGGTATTATGTTTGTGCAGCTCATTTAAAAATGTAATGTATAATTAAGAAATATAAGTTAATAGATAATCATCTATAATAGTCATGCTTGTAGTCATGTTAGTTATATTTCTAGATATATAGAGATATATTTAAATTAAATAGGTATTCTTCAAACCTTTCAAAGACTAACAGAATATGGCATTTAAATGTTTTAAGAACTTAGGACTTTTCAAGACAATGAAACACATTTGCTCCTGGCATTACCAATCTAAGAGGATGATGGTGCATCAAAGAGGCTCTTTATGGAGTTGGTTAGCCATTTGGGCAAGAAACTGCGCTTTCCTGGACTGCTTGATGTTGTGCTGTATGAATTGGTCATACAGGGCCAACAGAAAAATAATGCTGAAGTTGACTAAGGAAGTTGAGAGAGACCTTCAGGGTTCCTGCTTCATGAAAAAGTTTAACAGATATTCTGCATGACAAAGAAGAAAGTGACTGACAAACTGCCAATATAGGTGGAACTATTTTTGAAATCTCCTGCTTTATGGAAAAGTCTACCAGATACTATGGGCCTGTGGGCTGAAGATGGGTGCCCAAAATGTTACAGAATAACTTTGGGTGACTCTCCAGGCAGCAAGATGTCTCTGTCAATTCTAGAGTTTTGGAAGTTGCTTGCAGTGTACTTCCTATTAACTTAGGTAATATTATATCTTAGTGGTCTTGATGGAGCTGAAGAATATAGTTATAATTATGTTTTTCTTTAGTTATGATAGAAGATAAAGTAGATATAAATATTGTTTATGTGTTGCTTTTATTGGTTAATGAATAAAGTTGTTTTGGCTAATGGCTTATCAGAATAGGGCAAGGTGGGAGTACCAAGCAGACAGAGGATAGAGAGAATAGGTGGAGTCAAAGAGAAGCCATTTAACCCCACTGGAGACAGTCACCCCTGCTGGAGCCCACTGAAATTGGTAGGCTACAGTTTTGTGGTGATGCACAGATGAATAGAACTCTTAAGATATAAGAGTTAGCCAGACATATGCTTAAGCTATTGGTCAAACAGTATTGCAATTAATACAGATTTCTGTGTGGTTATTTTGAGTCAGGGTGGTCAGGGAATGAACGGGCAATCTCTGGCAACAATTGTGTAATACATAAATTTTACAGAGAAATTCCTTGTACTTACAATATCTTAATAATTGTTAATATTTGTATCACAAAATTAGGCACCACTATAGATTGAGTCCTACAGCCTAAATATGAATGGTTTCTTTAAACAAAAGTTTCAAAGTTATAGTTTAGAGTCAGTTGCTATGTCATTCACTAATACTACTGCTATGTGGTTATTACTCTTTTATTCTTAAATACTTCTGAACTATTTCAGTAGATAGCACATTTTGTGGATAGATATCTTCTGTGTGTATATATTCAATGATTCTACCACTTTTGAACAATTCTTTTTACATTTTTGCTAACCTATTTTTTGAAGGTATTCTCACACTGTGCAGCCAGGATGGTTGGGGAACACCTTGTTCAGTCAGGATGGTTGTGGAACACCCTGTGCAGCCAGGTTGGCTGGGGAATACACTATACAGTCAGGATGGTTGGGGAACACCCTGTGCAGCCAGGATGGTTATGGAACACCCTGTGCAGCCAAGATGGTTGGGGAACACTCTGAGCAGCCAGAATGGTTATGGAACACCCTGTGCAGCCAGGATGGCTGGGAACACACTGTACCATCAGGATGGTTGTGGAACACCCTGTGCAGCCAGGATGGTTGGGGAACACACTGTGCAGCCAGGATGGCTGGGGAACACCCTGTGCAGCCAGGACGGCTGGGGAACACCCTGTGCAGCCAGGATTGTTGGGGAACACGTTGTGCAGCCAGGACGGTTGGGGAACACGCTGTGCAGCAAGGATGGTTGGGGAACACGCTGTGCAGCCAGGATGGCTGGGGAACAGAATGCAATGACTGGTACAGAATATTACCTGCTGCTCATGGTGCGTAGCTTTTGCTTGCTCTCCTGCTTTAGTTGGGGAAATGATGACAGCATTTCAGTCTACTTTCTGATATTGAAAGAAATGTCTTTGACGAAGAGATGTTTACTGTATAAGCTTACAAAAATATTCTTTGTAGAATAGAGGAAGTTACCTTTTATCAGAACATTTCAGAAGTTTCCATGATGCATCCAGACACACACACCCATCCTATTTATAACACATATGAAGAAGTAGGTACATGAGAAGACAGAAAGATATCTGGGCTGGACAAGGAAAATGGCATAGCAAATAGGGATTGAAAAACATGCTTGATTTGATATGTCAGATTTGGTCAACTGAACACATAGAATGGATAGATGCTTTCTTAGATGCATGCTGTTCTTTAGGTAGGTGACTTTAACTGAACTGTTACACACTCATGTGGTAGGCAAGGTTTTTCTCTGTAGTGAAGGCTACTTTCAAACGTAGATCCTCCTGGCCCAGTCTGCTAAGTCCTAGAAATACGTGTTCTTGCCAGTGAGTCCTTTCAGAGTGGTAAATACTTTTGGTTCTGCATGTGCCTTACAAAATTTCATATATTTAAGGAGCTATGCTTGGATCAATAAGCCCTTGTTTGGACTGATTTTGTTAGCTAATCTTGTAACCTTGCAACCTTTCCATTCTAGTAGAATTCATAGCAGTTGGAGATGCTATAAAATGATACAGCAATGATGACATATTTGGGTGAGGGCAATTCATCATTAGGTACAAGAAATTCAGTCCAATACTATTTACAATTGACAAGGTGCAGCATTTATTAAGTAATTAATTTTTGTGTAGGCATTAGGTGACACACTTGGAAAATTTCACTATAGATTGAATTCAGTGTAATTTAAGAGAAACCCTGTCTCAAAACTAACACAAATATAACTCAGAAAATATTCTTTTTTATAGGAATGGTGATAATGAATGCAGAAGAGAACTTTTTATTTTATACATATTCAGAAAATAGAAATAACTATCCTTGCCCACATGAGCCTATGTTATAAGTTTGGATATCACACTCTGCAGGTGCAGGGAAACCTCTTATGTGTGCAAACATACTTATCTACATATGAATATGTATTTACACAGAGTGTTACCAGATGTGCCCCCTTTTTCTGAATAGTTAAAGCATGACTTTTACTGTGGGTCACTTGCTATGAGTCATACATTGTCTTGTTATAGCTCCTTACCTATTGATTTCCATGCCGTTAAGCTGTTAGCAAGGCATTTATTATAAGTGAATGTTCTACAAATGCATGAGCCTGTTTTCTTCCATCATGACAAGGATTATATGTTGTGGTAAAATAATTTGGTGTGAAAAAAAGATTGTTTGGCAATGACTCAGAAAACTTGAGCTCTAATTGTAAATTGAGTTGTTTTTCTACTAACAGAATTTCCAAAAATGATGAGTAATTCATAGGACTAGGGGTGGGAATTTTTGAGGATACATTGTTAATTAATTGTCTAAAGGTCATACCAATAAGTAGAAGATATAGTACCAAATAAAAGAAAAAAATAAATTTGAAAGTGTCGATGGACACTAGGTACAAATGAATTCAGAAATACATAAACTGTTCATTTTTGTGAGATAAATACTCAAATCATCTCCACAGGTAGATAGACACTGTCTATAACATAATTACAATATCATAAATCTATACTTTCATAGCAGTTATTAATGATATGTTACCACACACAAGAATAATATGAAATAGACAGTGATCATAGTTCCAGTGCCAAGCACCAAATCCAAGGCATCATACATGCTAAGTAAATTCTCTAATCCTAAATTGCATCCCCAGGTACTTGGAATATTCATTTATATTTTAGGTTCTATCTTATGGTACAGATTTTCTATTATTTTTAAAAAAAATACTCATAAATTATATAACATAGTAAGGCACTAGTTATCTATTAATAAAGCAATAGCAAGAACAGCTGTCACAATTCTATTTTGGGGGAGAATATTGAATACTAAATACAAGGTAAGAATGTTTTTTCACTTAATGCATTTTTATTAATGTAGCATATTTTCCCCTATCTCATAAATTAAATATGTATTCAAACAAATCAAGAAATTGACATATGATCATATAGGTTTAGCTTCTTATTTTCAAAGAATAAAATTTAAACTCAGACTCTGGAGCATAAGGCAAACTGAGGACCAGAGAGGGTGCTGAGAATAAGCAGAGTTCCAACCCAAAGGAACAAATTAAAGTGACAATAATAATATTGGTACAGAGTCATTTGACTAAGGCAGACCCCATTCTGACTTAGTTGTCAAACTATTTTTCCAATCAGAAATTCAATAATTGATAAAAATAGAAAAATGCTAGTACTCTAAGCAGCAAGTATAGAACTACTGATTAGTTGCTGTTAACTAATTGTTTAAAATTAAGCACTATACATTTAAAGTTATAAACTATATCACAATATTACTTTAAATCCACATAACAGAAATATTAAACTTAAAATAATAATCAAAACTTTAGGAAGACAAACTTAAAATAATAATCAAAACTTTAGGAAGACAAAACAGCAAAATTCTAATTTCTGAAGCTTTAGAAAAGTTATTAAAATATTTATTTATTTATTTATTATAGATTTCTGCCTCCTCCCCGCCACCGCCTCCCATTTCCCTCCCCTCCCCCAACCAACCCCCCCTCCCTCAGCATTTACAGCATATCCCATCCTATGTGTACATTTCTGCTATGTCTCTCTCACATCCTGTAATAATCTTAAGTAATCATGGTATATAATATCATCTGCTCAATCTTTCAAAATGTTGGAACACTGGGAATTAGGGCAAGTCATCACAACAGAGGTACCAAGTTTGTATAAATATAACTGTGACTTAGGAGTACAGAAATGCACCCTCAGTATGCAAGATGCCTTCTGTTGTATTTTAGTAAAACGATGACAGCCATCACATAAAATTACCAATATTGTAACAGACTACTAAATTATCAAATATTTGAAAAAGAAAAAAAAAGAACTTTTAGAAAAAAATAGAAAATTAAAGAAATGTTGAGTGGTATATTAAACAGTACTAAATAGCAAAGGAGCAAAAAGGAGGACAGGTATGAAAAACTAATGGTTGGATCAGAGAGTGCTATGATTCAGACAAGCAACCGCCAAAACCAGTCGTCAGAAAAATCAGTCCGCATTCAGCCATCAGTGCTATTAAGACATGGGCAGAGGACGGAATGAGGGCCTGAATGTGGAGTCTCCTGACAGCTCTGGCAGCATCAGAAGTCATCCTTAGCATGCTTTTCATCATGCTATGCCAGTGCAAGGGCTCCACAGCACATGCCTGTGTAGCCTTGGGTTTTCAATATCCCAGAACTATAAGCTAAGGAAGATCCATTTTTAAAAATAATTTTTTTAGTTCCATAATATTTTAAATAAGGCAAAAGAAAACATTAAAATAATCAGTAAACAAGGGAGATAAAAGTGAAAGACATGAAAGACACAGTGAGCAGGTTTATGATCATTTTAATTGGAGAAGTAGGGGGAAACGTGAATAGAGAAGACGAGACTTGAAAGACTTCTTTTAAAAGTCTCATTAGTAAATGCTGCGATAACGCCTGGTAAAAGGGAAGACCGCTGGAGAAGAGCGGTAGTTACAGAAAGCAGCTGTTGAAAAGCCAAGATCCTCCTCCGCAGTCCAGCAGGTCAGACACTAATTTCAGGACTAAGAAATAGCAGCCAATCCTGAGAAGAAAAATGCAGAGTCCCCACAAATAGGTGTCCAGTTGATTTCTATTTGGATACACTGTCCTTCTACAAGGACTGTAACATACATTTCCTAAATATGTGCTTAACATAATTCTTAAATAATGAGCATATTTTATAAAGCAGTGTAATTAAAAGAAACCTAAAAATATCAAGTAAGGAAGGTATCTAACTGCATATTATTAAAAAGAAGTCAATGAAACATTTAAAAACATAAATTAGGATAACATGGATTAGTAAATAAATAAATTTTACTGGAAATTAAAATAAGTAGGAAGTAATAAATATTAAGAAAACCAGCTAATAACAGTTTCTAAGACAGAGAGAGCAGGAAGAATGATCTTCATTGAGTGACATAATTAATCTTTAATTTTTATGAGGTTATAGTACATAAAGCCATTTGGTTGTCACCAGAAAACTACATATATTCTTTACATACATTTCAGCTGCAATCTACTATGAAATTTCAAAAAATGTATCTTGAACATCATTACTGAATTTTTTTGAATATAATATTCCCTCAAACTGTATTCAACATACTTATGTATATTTAGGAGAGTAGCAATAATGTATGCCAAAGAAAATTTAATGGATAGAACTGAAGAACCTACTATAGGAGACCAGTTCAACATTAGAAACTTTTATTCAAAGAGAAAGAATATTATTCTTTATTATTTAATTTTGCACTAGGATACCCAGCATTATGTTTCAGAATAGCATATTTCAAACAAAATTGGTTTTGTTGATTTTTCTGTTTGTTCTTCTCTGACTTCCCTCGTATTCTTTCTTCCCAACAGTCTCATAGCTTCTTCCTCCTTTGCTTATTACTGTAATCCAAACAGTAACAATCATGCAGATGCAAACTATTTGTGGCAGAATAGAGGGCCATTGTAGTATATGTCCAAGAGTGGTTACAAGTGGATTATGTAGAATTCTATTTTATATGTTTATAAAATCGATATTGATGTCTCTGGTGACTGTCCTAGTGCGCTCTTCTAGCAGGAATGAATAAAGGTCTCTCTGTATATCCTTTCCAGCTTACGTTGCAGTCTCTCCTCTTGCTGATAGGCATTCTGGCTGGGGTAAGATGACTGGAGTGAGGGAGAAAGAGAGAGACAAAAAGGGAAGAGATATAGGAACCAAGGGAGTGAGGAATGAAGTCCCATGGTGTGTGCAATATTGTGTTCCTGCAAAAGTGATGCTAGTATAGGATTTGTTCAAACTGACTTAAAAATTAAGGAGCTTGGATTATATTTTATGCAAATTAAAATCATGCTGTCTTAAGTTACATACTTTAAATCACTACTATGTTATGACTAAAAGAAGACATTTCTTTTATCTAATATACTATCAAATTTCAGCCTCTCTTATTATAATTAGAAGTTTAAAATCTCTCTAAGAAATGAAAATAGTATCATAAAATGGCTTGGATTTAGGTCAACTGATATTTCAAATTATAAACTAACATTTTTTATTATAATCTTAAAACACTAAATTTGTGTGAATGAGTTTATTCTTAAAACTATAAGCTGTCTGATAGCTGGCAATATCTCTCTCCTATGACAACAAGAAGTAAAGAAATTCATAATGTATCCTAACATAACATCCAAACTCTAAAACTACAAAGATACACTTTAAATTATAGCATTAAAGCTTACATTTTCAGTTTGAAATTTTTAATATATAGTGCATATATCTTTTGAAATAGTTTAGTAGGGACTTATATGTATCAATAATGCAGTTATTAATCACATGGCATTAGGAAATATTTTGAAAAATATTAAAAATAAATTTAAAAAAATTAGAATAAGAATAAAATACATTTGTAGAATAAAATATATTCTAATCAAACATGAAGAAAATATCAGAAGAGGATATACAACGGACTGCAAGAGCTAATACAAAAGCACCATAGTCCTCTTTGGTTTATAAGAACAACTGGGCTTATTGTCTGGCAGATGGGCAACTGATCTTACTGAGAGTGGAAAATCACTTAATGTGGTCCATCAGAAGGTTGTCTTTGAAATGGTGCTATTTGGGAGTTTTTCTCTCAATAATGACTGAGCAAGGACAAAGAAATTTCTGTGTTCTAGAACAAAATGGCATCTGCGAACAGACCAGCGGACTAAGTAAAAATCATTTTCCAGGTTAGAGGATAAAAATTGGCAGAAATAAGGTAGAAACCGAAGTTTAGAGAGAACAGCTAAAGAAAGCTCCACCAGCCAAGGCCAGAACAGGTGAAGTGGAAATACTAAATGCTTTTGCAAACCCATCATCATCACAAAGCACAATATCATCACAATGAGACAAGCTTTCAAAGGGGATCATTGAGTGAAATAATGAATGAGTTGCTCCAAATTTAAATATTAAAAAAGTCTCAGCAAGCTGTAAATTGTGTTGATCCCTGGTACTCCAGACTGGACTACATATTAAACTCTCATCTCAAAAAAGACAAAATAAAAAGTGAAAGTGAATTTGTACATTCAATATTTACTGAGCTAGTCGCATGTTGCACTCAGTGAAGACCTAGCATGAAAAAGAGCAGCAGCAGCATCAATACTTCTCTAGTGTAGAGCTATACTCCACGAAGACTTACTTTTCACGTGCCATGCATCACACAGACTCACCTTTCTATGTTTTTATGTACGTACAGGTCACATAGGGACTGTGGGACACCGGTCTCTCACCTGTCTTACTGTGATTATGTGTGACATAGGGACTGTGGGACACCGGCCTCTCACCTGTCTTACTGTGATTATGTGTGACATAGGGACTGTGGGACACTGGCCTCTCACCTGTCCTACTGTGATTATGTGTGACGTAGGGGCTGTGGGACACCAGCCTCTCACCTGTCCTACCCACCATTAGCAAGGGTGACAGTACATGACTTAGTTTCTTTCTCGGGGTTTTTAATATATAATACAATTTTATATTTCTATGTAAAAATTATAAAGTGTGTAGAATCAAAAGAGAAATGACAGAAATAGAAACCTCTACTACTCATTCATAACAAAGCACTATTGGGATCCAGAAAAGGGACTCGCTTTAAAAATAAAAAGAACATAAATCCACATAGACTAGGAAATAAATCTATACTAAAGGTCAACACAAGCAAAAGATGTTTAGAGGTTATTGCTGAAATTATTGAATGTGTCTTGTTATTTTAGAATTTTTAAGGGAAAAACTCATATTTGGAAAAGTTTGATTGAAACTTAAATTGAAAGAATCAATGTCAGTGGTCGATGTAGATTCAGTGTGCAACATATTACAATTTATTGCAATGGATCAAATGTTTATGTTCCCTTCAAAACATGTAGGTTGAAATACTCATGCCCAGTGTGAAAGTATTGGGAGGTGAGCTCTTGAGGGGTAACTTGGATATAAAGTTGAAGCCCCCTTTATAGAGTTAGCAGTCTATGCAGAGACCAAAGCTCCCTCCTTGCTCTTTCCACTGTAAAGGGCACAGAAAACAGCTGTCTACAATACAGGAAAAGCCTTCATCCCAACCCAAATGTGTGGGTGTGTTGGTCATGGATCATCAGCACTGTGAAAATCACTGTCTTTATAAATCACCCAGTCTTTGATAGCCCATTTTGGAATCTCATAGTAGCATATAAAGATAAGAAATGATAGTAGATAAAATACTCATTGTTTTTGGTGGTGAAATATTCTGTCTACCTGGATCTTAACCTCTGTTGCTGTTTTCCCTTTCTCTGTTTCATAAACTGAACCTATTCATGATTCTATGTAAGCTAACATTACCTGTCATCGTGTTTGTATAAAGACCATAATTATATGTAAAAAGTTTTACCCAATGGAATGAAAGCATGAAATTAAAGTTATATGAACTGTGTCGGGATCTGCATGGATTTGGCTTGAGTCACATCGGCAAGAACTTTGTTGTTTTGTTTTGCCTCTAAATTCTTTTCCATCAGTCACCAAGACAATCTCACCTAAGAGGGATCTATTCAGCCCCAATTTTTAGAGTAATCAATCACATCACAATTTTAATTATTTAGAGAAATGTGTTGAAGCCATTGATCCTAAGCATTAAAACTTCTAAATTTGTTTCTGTGTCATTGAAAGTAATGGGTACAGTTCTATATCATACTTGATGTTACAAAAGATGAGATTTACAAAAGGCTTAGTTTGGATCTATAGAACTACTTTTATAGTTACCTGAGAACATTATAGCATCAGTGATTTCAGAAATAAAAGCTATTATTAAGTAAAATAATATTATTAATTAAAGGAAGTAATATTAAATTTATTTAATTTATAAGGTCATTTGGCCCCAAGTTGTTTAAAAACAGACTGAGAAAGCTTATGAAGAGAAAACCAGTAAGCATCTTCTTCCACAGCCTCTTCCTCCTGCCTCCAGGTTCCTGCCTTGACGTCCTTCGATGGTGGGCTGGGACCTGAGGGATAGAAAGTGAAACAAAGCTTTTCTCCAAGTTGCTTAAATTAAGTAAAATCAGGTTAACTTCTATTTGGATCAAAGGGTTTTATAACTATAAATCTGTGTATGTATACAGCTGGGTCACAGCCTGATGAACTCATGAAAATTTTAAATAGTAAAGATAAAATGTATTTAGTACAATTAATCTCTGAATGATCACCGGTCAACAACATAGCAACTTCTAGGTGTGTCTAACCTTCTGACACTGTGAAGTGAGGTTATCTACAAAGTTCATACTCAAGAACCACTCAATCAAGTTCTAAAAATAAATCATACAAAGAAATCTCACAATATTTTAGTTAAGTTTATGATTTTATGTTGGGCCACATTCATAACTCCCTTTGGGCTTGGTCTAGGATCCCAGGGTTGAACATACCTTCTAAATATGGATTTAGTGATCATGTGACTAATTTGGAGCTGTCATTCATTGTTGCTGCCCAGCCAGCATCTCATGAGATTATCATACAAAGCATGACCAAAATTGAAATTTAAAATATGAAGTACAGTTTCTTCTGAATCTGTGTCATTGTATTCTATATCAGGGTTTATCTATGTGTGAAATCAAATGACTACAACACTAGAAGAAAGCACATTTGCACATTTTGGGGTGATGATGCGTGTTTTAGAGTTTCTAATTCTACATTAGAATACCATGACCCAAAACAACTTGGAGAAAATCTTTGCTTCATTCTAACAGCCCACCATTGAAGGACATCAAGGCAGGAACCTGGAGGCAAGAGGAAGAGGCTATGGAGGAAGATGCTTACTGGTTTTTCTCTTCATAAGCTTTCTCAGTCTGTTTATAAACAACTCAGGACCAACTGTCCTGGGGTGGCAACAACTACACTAGGCTGGACCCTCCCATACCAATAATTAATCAAAAAAATGCTCCCACATGCTTGTCCACAAGTCAACCTGATGGAGGCATTTTCTGAATTGAGTTTCTCTGCTTCCAAATGATTCCTGCTTGAGTCAAGCTTACAAAAGCTAAGGAGGACAATGCCTCTATAAGCATGAGACTCAAAGAAAATAACCACGAATGGGTTACAAAATAAAAGTAGTACTGTAAATTATAGTCAGCAAATTCCCTCTCTGACCTACATTTCTCTATGGCCAGCTGATTCAAAACAGAATGGTTTGTCCTACCTATTCTGAAAGCAGCTCCCGAGACCCTGTGGCAATGGCTTCCTATCTGTAGGGAATGAATGTTACAAAGGAAAGCAAAGAAGGTCCTGAAGAGAAGGCTCTGTTGAGGAACCCCAACTTTCTATCATCAAAAGCTAACCTTCTGGTCTCCGATCATATTCCTGCATGACTGCCCATGAACCTGGAATCCTTGGTCTTGGTGTCTTCATTTCTGAAGGTTTCTATGCCATATAAAACATACATAGATTTGATATTCCTCTCTGTTAGTGATATATGCCTTTTATAATAGTGGTCTCAGTTATGAGCCCTGCATTGCTATGCTCTGAAAACTATCCCTTCATACATACAAGGTATTCTCCATCAGAGGTATTAAGAGACGGAACCTTTAAAACATTTATTTTTTAATCTCATTCTCATGCAATTATCATACATAATACATAAATAGCATACTCATTGCTTTTTTTGAGAGCACTTTTTCATATTTTACAAGAGTGAAAGAAAGATGTGAGAAATCCTCAACAATAAGCAATTATATAAATTTTCCAATTTTTTTCCACCATATGCTACTAAAATGCAGCCACTAATTCACATGGTAAATAGAGATACCATTTAAAGGTATTCATAATTTATTGTTAACTTTAAAAGTCAAGTAATAAAAGCATTAACCACATGAAAACACTTTATTTATATAAAAGGCTAAAGAGTCAAAATGCATAATAAAATAGGTATTGATATATATTCCCTTTTTCTTAGAAAAATATTTTTTAATTAAAAATATTTGTTAAATAAAATGTGGGCAGCTCAGAGCATGTTAAATAACACTGGGTTCAATCCTCAGGAACATTTTAAGAGGAAGGAAAAGAGAAAGGGGAGGGATAGCAAGAGGAGAGAAGGTGAGGGGAGGGGCAGGGAGGGAAGAGAGGTAGTATGAGCATTAAAAACTAGAGACTGGTTGCCAAATTACTTAGTTTCACAACTTTATCAACTGTGCCATTATTAATCATTTTTATGAAAAATGTGGAATTGAGTAAGTTATTAGCAAAATTAAGTGTTTAAATTTATCAAAGAATTTTTATTACATTTAAGGTCAGATAGTTGCCTAACATTGTGAGAATATACATTTTCAATGTACTGAGGGGGGAAATTCCCTGATGAAAACATTGTATGTAAAATCAGAGACCACTCGTTTTCTGAATTAATGACAAGAAGTAGAAAATACATGCACTCAAGTATTTCAGGAACAGATGAGTGCAAGAGAAGAAATCATCTTATAAATGATCTTCTTATAGCAGTATGGGGCAAAGATGAAGATAATACATCAAATGCTATTGTTGACATAATCACCATCATCATTATCATTATTATTATTACTCATCAAATTAAATCCCCACCTAAATATAAGTAGAATGAATTTAGACCCAGAGTTAAGTTTTCTGCTTTGTAAACTTAATGGATATATAAGCATTTCCATTAAGAATAACTCATATTATGTTTCCTAATTATTTTCCCATCATAGATTTTAAAGTACTATAAAATGTACTTGTTACAGTCCCAAAGCACTCGAAGAACAAAAAGACAATGTTTTACAATTCAGATTCTAAGATACTCTACGCACTTTCAGTTTTTCCTCACATACCTTAAGATTTTCCAGGAGTTTTCAATACTGAACACCTATGCCCCAAATACAAAGTCACCCTCATATGTAAAAGAAACACTTCTGAAGCTTAAATCATACACTAAATCTCACACACTAATAGTGGGGGAATTCAACACCCCACTCTCAACACTGGACAGATCTGTCAGATAAAATATTAACAGAGAAATAAGGGAACTAACAGATGTTATTACTCAAATGGACTTAATAGACATCTATAGAACATTCCATCCAAACATAAAAGGATATACCTTCTTCTCAGCACCTCATGGAACATTCTCAAAAGCTGACAACATACTAGGTAATATAACAAGTCTCAACAAATACAAAAAATGGAATAACCCCATGTATCTTATCAGATCATCATGACTTAAAATTAGAATTTAACAGCAATACTAATTCCAGAAAGACCACAAACACATGGAAATTGAATAATGCTCACATGAAGCTTCAATAGATCAAGGAAGAAATAAAAGGATAAGTTAAAGACTTCCTAAAATTCAATGAAAATGATCACACAATATACCCAAATTTATGGAACACAATCAAAGCAGTCTTAAGAGGAAAGTTCATAGCACTAAATGACTACATAAAGAAGCTGGAAAAATCCCAGACTGGTGAGTTAACAGAACACCTGAAAACTCCAAAACAAAAAGAAGCAGATTCACCCAGAAGAACTAGATGGCAAGGAATAATCAAATTGAGAGCTGAAATCAAGAAAATAGAAACAGAAAATAATACAAAGAATCAATGAAATAAAAAGTTGGTTCTTTGAGAAAAATCAACAAAAATATAAACCTTTATTCAAAAGAATAACAAAATTAATAAAATCAGAAATTAAAAGGGGAATATAACAACAGACATGGAAGAAATCCAGAAAATCATTGGGTCATATTTCAGAAACCTGTAGTCCACAAAATTGGAAAACATAAAGGAAATGAACAATTTTCTGAATAAATATGGCTTACCAAATTAAATCAAGACTAGATAAGCAAATTAAATGGACCTATAACTGTTAAACAAATGAGAGAGTCATCAAAAGTCTCCCAACCAAAAAAAAAAGCCCAGGACCAGATGGATTCAGCTCAGGATTCTACAAGATTTTCAAAGAAGAATAATACCAATACTCCTCAAATTGTTCAACACAATAGAAGCAGAAGGAACATTGTCAAATTCTTTTTACGAGGCTACAATTACCCTGATACCCATACCACAAAGAGACATTACTAAGAAAGAGAATTACAGACCAATCTCACTCATGAATATTGATGCAAAAATACTCAATGAAATATCGGCAAACCAAATCCAAGAACACATAACAACCATCATCCACCATGATCAAGTTGGCTTCATCCCAGAGATGCAGGGATAGCTCAACATATGAAAATCTGTCAACATAATCTACCATATAAACAAACTGAAAAATAAAAACTACATGATCTTCTTATTAAATGATAAAAAAGTTTTTGACAAAATAAAACTCATTTTATGATAAAGGACTTGGAGTACAGATACAAGGAACATACCTAAACAAAATGAAGGTAATATACAACAAGCCAACAGATAGCATCAAACTAAATGAGAGAAACTCAAAATGATCACACTGAAATTAGGAACAAGACAAGGTTGTCCAGTCCTCCATATCTATTCAATATAGTTCTTGAGGTCCTAGCTTGAGCAATAAGACACCAAGAAGAGATCAAGGGGATACAAATCAAAAAAGTCAAACTCTTACTATTTGTTGATGATATGATAGTTTACATAAGCAACCCCAAAAATTCTACCAACGGACTTCTACAACTCATAAACACTTTCAATAATGTAGCAGGATACAAAATTAACTCAAAAAAATCAGTAGCCCTCCTATACACAGATGATAAATGGGCTGGGGAAGAAATCAGAGAAACATCACTTTTCACAAAAACCACAAATAACATAAGATATCTCAGAGTAACTCTAACCAAACAAATAGAAGACTTGTATGACAAGAACTTTAAATCTTTGAAGAAAGAAATTGAAAAAAACACCTGAAAGTGGAGAGATCTCCCATGCCTTTTGGTAGATGGAATTAACATAGTAAAAATGGCAATCTTCACAAAAGCAATCTACAAATTCAATGCAATGTCCATCAAAATATCAGCAAAATTCTTCACAGACCTCAAAAGAACATACTCATCTTCATATGGAAAAGCAAAAACCCAGGATACCCCAAACAATCCTGTACAATAAAGGAACTTCTGGAGGGATCACAATCCCTGACTTCAGACTCTACTACAGAGCTACAGTAATGAAAACAGACTAGTATTGGCATAAAAACAGGAACAATGGAATCGACTGAAGACCCAAATATTAACCCACACACATAAAATCAGCTGATTTTTGACAAAGAAGCAAAAAATATCAAGTGGAAAAAAGAAAGTATATTAAACAAATGGTGCTAGCATAACTGGATATCAACATGTAGAACAATAAAAATATATCTATATCTATATCCATGCACAAAATTCAAGTCCAAATGGACCAAATACCTCAACATAAAGCCAGCCACACTGAACCTCATAGAAAAGACAGTGGGAAGTACACTTGAACGCCTTGGCACAGGAGACCACTTTCTAAATAGAACCCAGGACCACAGACACTAAGAGAAACAATAAATAAATGGGACCTCCGGAAACTGAAAAGCTTCTATAAAGCAAATGACATGGTCAACAAGACAAAATGGCAGTTTACAGAATGGGAAAATATCTTCACCAATCCCACATCAAACAGAGGACTGATCTTCAAAATATACAAAGAACTCAAGAAATTGGTCATCAAAAGAACAAAGAATCCAATAAAAAATGGGGTACAGACCTAAACAGAGAACTCTCAACAGAAGAATCTAAAATGGCTGAAAGACACTTAAGAAGATGCTCAATATCCTTAGCCATCAGAGAAATGCAAATCAAAACAACTCTGATATTACATGTTACACTTGTAAGAATGGTCAAGATCAAAAACTGATGACAACTTATGCTGGAGAGGATGTTGGGTAAAGGGAATACTTCTGCATTGCTGGTGGGAATGCAAGCTGGTACAGCCCTTTTGGATGTCAGTGCGGCGGTTTCTCAGAAAATTAGGAAACATCCTTCCTCAAGACCCAGTAATACCACTTTTGGGTTTATATCCAAAGGATGCACAGTCGTGCCACAGGGATATGTGCTCAACTATGTTCATAGCAGCATTGTTTGTTATAGCTAGAACCTAGAACCAACCTAAATGCCTCTCGACCAAAGAATGGATAAGGAAAACGTGGTACATTTACATAATGGAGTACTACTCAGCAGAAAAAAATTAATGACATTTACGGGCAAATGGATGAAGTTAGAAAACATCAGATTGAGTGAGATAACCCAGACCCAGAAAGACAATTATCATATGTACTCACTCATAACTGTCTTTTAGACATAAAGCAAAGAAAACCAGCCTACAAACCACAATCCCAGAGTATTTAGACAACAATGAGGACAGTAAGAGAGACAGACATGAAACCAATATGGAAGGGAAATATAAAAAGTCAAGATCTCCTGAGTAAACTGGGTGCATCGGGACCATGGGACAGGGTTGAAAGGAAGGGGAACGGATGGAAGGACAGTAGAGAAAAATGTACATCTCAATAAAATCAATTAAAAAATTCTTTTAAAATAAGAGTTTCCAGAAGTTTTATTGACGCAAAGTTGATTGCTGTGTTGGTCCTGGTTGGAAGTCCCTTGGCACTTGGGCTTCTAACGAACTTTAAAACAGCTTTTTGCACCTCTATAGTGATCATTTAAGTGAACTTTTACCCCTATTCAGCCAAGTTAAATATCTATCATGGCAAGGAATTTATCATCTTGGTCTTTGCATCTCAAATATTTACTGATAAATATAAAAATGTGTTCAGTAATTGCTGAGCAAAGAAGAATTTAGTTCAATCATGTAAAGCCTCAGTAAAAACCACAACATTGCCTTGGAAATATGAAAGGCAGTTAAATCCTCGCTGGATTCCAAAATCATCATTTGTAGCATACACTGGCAGGTGCACATGCTTACCCAGCCAGCACCCCACCCAAGCTGAAGCACATGAAAAGAGTCGCACAAACAAAAACTCCTTATAATACTACTATTTAGTAAAAATGAAACTAGCCTGTACTGGTGGCAAAGGCTGGTAGGATATGCTGAAGAGGCAGAGGCAGGAGGATCTGAGTTTGAGGTCAGCCTGAATTACATATTTGGCCGGGCAGTGCTGGTGTATGCCTTTAATTCCAGCACTTAGGCGGCAGAGGTAGGCATAACTCTGTGAGCTTGAGGTCAACTTAGTCTACAAGAGCTAGTTCCAGCACAGTTAGGACTGTTACACAGAGAAACTATCCCGAAAAAAATAAAACAAAAAAACAACAAAAAACTAATGACTAATAATTCTGATATGAATTTAACAAAAAATATAGTCCATATAAACATATTTTTCAGCACATATGTGAAATTACTAAATATCTATGAGAGACTGAAATGCCAATATATAATGAATGCAGATTCTAAGATCACAATTTACCAGTCATGACAGGGAATATCCCTGTTTATTTAGAGTCTCTAAAGAGGAATAATTAACATATCTCAATGCCTTGGGGGAACTTAAATATGTTATTTTAGAACTGTAGTTCAAAATGAAGAAATAAATAAAATAATGGAAAGTATTCATCAATTAGAAGGCAATAAAGACTATTCTAACTTGTATATCATTAATTGTTATAGATTATCAAGAATCATAATGATCTTTACTAATACACTGGATACTATACAAAAGGCACTAAAGTGCTTTATGTATATTTTATAAAACTATAAACAACTATAAAGGGTGGATATTATTTCCCTCATCTAACACAGGCTAACACTAAAGTTCAAATACATAATTTTTTTAAACTGCACAAAAAAGCGCAAAGCAAAATATAAATTATGAACTATAAATACCAAATTCTATTTTTTGAGTCACATATGAATTAATAAATAGAGCCCAGGCATTTCCCACTGGAAGTCTCTAATAAAACTCCTAAAATCAGACACCAGAAAACGAACTGGTTGTGTATCTCCTGTTTCACTAGACGTAAAAATAGCTATGGATTACACATTAACCCCAATATGCAAAAGATTTCCAAAGTACATGAAATCTATGAGAGGCAAATTGTCCTGGTAGGATAGAAAGTACTTAGAACGCCAATTCCTGATAAACACCTGCTATGTTAGCACACGCTGAGTAGAATTAATGACCAAGGCATCTGAGCGTCAGTTAGACTGGCTTGCACAAATGTGTTACGGAATATGCTGTCTGAGGTCAACAGTTGACGCTGACAGCATAACCAGTATACTCTCTCGCCCATTGCCACACATCATTTTATTAAAAATATGTTATTCTTAAATAACAGTGTCTCTAATTTATTAAAAAATATTCATTGAAAAATCCACATGAAGACTATAAAAAAAATCTGTAATCATCTAATCATTGCTAGGTCTGAAAAAACACATGGACCTTGAAGATGGTTTAGATAAGTGTGTTCTATATCACAAAGCAGCACAAACCAGCGTCATAAAATAGTGGAAAACCATATGCACTAATCTCAATTTTTAATGAAAGGAAGTCTGAAACTCTTCAGATTATTATTTTCAAAAATGAAGAAGGCATTTTTGTTTGAAACACATTCCACATGGCATGTTGAAGGCTGCAGCTGTAGAAGTAATCCGATAAACACAGAGAATGTATGCCATTCCTCTCAGTACACACATTTGGGACCATTTAAAATTCCATGCAGTTTGCATTGGATTTTATGCTTATTTTAAGGAAAACAAAGTAAATTAGTAAAGTGCCCCAGAAAAGTGAACAACACAGTTAAGCTTCTTCCTTGAAGCAGAGCACTGTGTTACATGCAAGATCAACACATCTGAACATTTCTGTGTCCCATTGTCATTGAAGATTCAGAGTCACTTTCTTGATCCTGGGTAACAAAGACCAGTGATTTAAAGACAAATATTTGCAGTATTTTCAATTTTCCAATTTGCTTAAACCACAATTAATTTAAAGAAGTTTTCTAACCAACATCTATGTCTTTGTCCTGGTCCTTTGAAATCACATTGCAACAAGATAGGACTATTGGCAACTACTTGAAAATCTTCCTTTGATATTGTCAAACTAAACATCCTGATTGATTCTGAGCTTTGAGATCAACAAATCAGAATAAAGGTCTAAATTGGATATGATGCCAGGCGAAATGAAAGCAGAGATGTCAAACTGCGCCTAAGTAGAGCCTTCACCATGCCTGACGAGTGTTCACTGTACTGGAAGATCCTCTGCATGTCACTAAAGGAGAACGGTAACTCCCATCCAGCTACAAACCAATCTACAATGGCGACCAGTCTGCATGATACCAGAGCGTGGAACTCATGCCCGAAACTACTCAGATGGCTGTAACCTGAAACTAGAAAAGGCATGAATCTGGGGGAAAGCAAAATAAAATAGTGCTGCTCTGATCCTAGAGGAAGCAAAATACTGCTGCTCTGTTAGGAAACAGCAATAAAATGACTCGTAACCGCATTCTGCTCTACCCATAGATCAGTGCTTTGCTCAGCCATCATCAGAGAAGCTTCTTCTTGCAGTAGATGGGTCCCCCAGAGTTGGGCAGCATGCAGAGAGTGAGAGACCACTGGAATCAGTCCTAAACAGTATGTCTTCATCAATCAGCTTCCCTCAGGGCTCAGGAAAGCATGTAGAAGAGGAGGAAGAAAGATTGTAAAAGGCAGTGGGGAAAGATACCAAGGAAACAGTGCCTTTCAGACAAAACAGAGCTGATAAAGAGGTGACCTCCCAGAGATTGTGGCAGCTGGCACAGGGCCTGCACATGTTCCAGTTAGATGGTGTCTCAGCACCGAGAGGGGAAGCAGGCAGTGGCTTACGTCTCTGAAAGGTATCTATAACTGACAACCATTCATAAAAGCAAAAGTCAGTTTCCTCCAATGGAGTCTTATTGGATGGACAAACTGTGCGTAAGAGCAGGTCCCATGTCCACCAGTAGATGGCCAAAACAAAACAAACTCAGTGGTATTCCTGGAGATATTTTGGCTCCTAATACTTCATTTGGACATTTCATTTTTTACTTTACTTTTTATTTACTATGGTTTGCGATTTTGAGTTTGGATGAGGTTTTTAATGTGTGTATTTCTTTATGTTTATGTGTTTCTCATGCTTTTTCTTTTTTCTGTTTGCTTTGTTTAGAATTTTTTTTTTTTTTTTTTTTTTTTTGCTTCATGGATCTTTTACTAATCTATTATGGTTTCCCAATCTGTGTTTTGTATGTGTGCATGAGTATATGTTTGTGTTTGTGTGTGTATGTTTATATGTTTGTATGCGTATGTTTATGTGTTTTTCATGCCTTTTTTGTTTTTCTTTCTGTTAATTTTGTCTTATTCTTGATTGTTTTGTATTTGCTTGCGTGTTCTCCATGCGAGAAGGCATGGAGTTGGAATGGTGGTGAGGAGGGAAGGATCTGAGGAAATCGGGGAGAAGAAATTCTGATCAGAATAACTTATGAAAACTATATTTCAAAAAATTAATGATTGAATACTTTTAAGGTTGTTCATAAAAGAATAGCACTTTTGAAAAAGACAGAAAATCTCTCAGATCATCATGATACTTCTCATTTAAGTTGTGAGAATAAAAGGTATCTAAGAAAAATACAAAACATTCAGTATAATGCCCCATCCAAAATTATAAACAAACCTTTCTAATAATCATAGAGTCAAATAGATGAAGCAGATATTTTAATCTATTAAGGATTCTAAGTTTAGAAAATCCTGTGCTTTTTATTACCATGTCATATAAAGGAAGCTGCAGAAGGCAACTTCACCTCTACTCTTCAGCAATATTTTAACAATTCTGTTTAATGATAGCAATTTTCTAAAGTTTCATTGTTATGAAAATACCAGGCAATGCATTTTACAATTCCATTTTTAATAGATTGAGTAAGGCTTTGGTTCCTGGATATTTAAAATGTTTGTCCAGTGATTACAGAAAAAGAGTTGCATAGTATTAAATATTCATGAACAGAGTGTCTATTGCCCCCTTACAAAATTTAAATATTTAATTTGATCAAATTATCTATGTTTTGAATTTAGATGTATGCATGTTTTTAAATAGTCATTTCAAAATATTCTATCATTAAAGTTATATCCATAAAACTTTCAATGCAGCTCACGTAACTTTTATTCTGAAAGAATTTATGTAGCTGCAGTTCATGGATGTGTATATGAATATATAGATCCACCTACTTCATTTCTTTTCAATACCATGCATGCATTAATTTTCATTTCATAATTGGTGAAATGGTAATTCAGGTGTTTAGTTCTCTATAATTAGTGATTAAATTATAAAAATGACCGTTTACCTAGAAAAGTTTCCAAAAGCCTAAACCAATACTAATTACATGAATTTAGATTTATTTACCTTTTTCCACTATTAATAAAATCAAGTTATGTACCTCTACCATTGTTCACATATAAAAAGTTTCACAAAGAATTATTAAATGTAGTTTTATCGAAAATCTAATAAATAGTTCCAAATAGGGTATCATTTTTATATTTGTAGTGTCAATAAATGTTATATGTATGAGAGTTTAGTGGCATATATGTGCACTGCATACATGCCTGGCACTTGTAGAAATCAGAGGAAGGGTTCAGACCCTCCATAACTGATGTAATGGACAGTGAACTATCATGTGGGTGGGGGGAACCGAATCTGGATGCTAGGTATGAGCAAGTGCTCTCAGTCACTAAGCCATGTCCCAGGCACATACATAGTCTTTAAACACACTTCAAAAACAGCAATCTTAAGACTTAAATCTCTACCCTATGGCTTCCTCATACTATATTTATGAATTCTTTCATTGTAAGAACTATAGCACAATTAATAAAAACCCAGACACAGAAATTGGGGTTCAACCTGGAGGTCAGAAAAGCAAAACAACTAGCCACTGGCTCTTATCTCTACCTCAGTGCAAAGTGGCAGTCCTGCTTCCAGGAATCTCACAATGTGAGTGAGACTGAGAACTGTCTCCTCCTGTCTTCTATTCCTCTCTAGTACTGGGATTAAAGGTGATCACCATCTGGTTTCTATGTCAAACTAGTGTGGCCACTGAGATTAAAGGTGTGTGTCACCACTGCCTGGTCTGTAAGGCTGATCAGTGAAACTGTATTGCTCTCTGAACTTCAGGCAAGTTTTATTTAATAAAGTACAAACGAAATATCACCACAAAGAACTTTTCTAGTTTATGTCTGAATATTTAATAAAGAAGCTTAACATGCTAGAGATTTGCGGTTTATCTTCATCTCAAACATCCTGCTTCAGACGAGCCTCTAAAATTAGATATCCAGGCCATGGAGCATCACCTTTTTCAAGTCTCCAGACAGAACTGCTAGAATTTCCCCAAAGAGTGTGCACACTCATATTTGGTTGGTAATTTATGAAGGGATTTTCTTTCCATCTCTAGTTTTAAACTTCAACATGATTACAGCTACAAAATAAGACAAAATCATTTTAGCTTTGCATAAACAATTTAGTTTAAATGCCAGAATTAAAAGTCTTCAGAAATCCTGTTAAAATGTAATTACAAGCATGTTGTTCATTAACTTAAAATTTAAAGAGCTACTATGGTCTTATCTGAAGTTTACCTTAATGCCACTGACATTGCAACAAACCTCCACAGGTCAAAATACTCATTCCAAATGAAATTATCAAACTAGACTGTACACTGGGACGGAACACAGCTCAGTGTCGGAGCACATGTTTAGCATGCTCAAGGCTGTAGGTTCAATACCCACACAAGAAGATAATAGGAATGAACTCCAAACTTAGAGTACATAGAGACCAGTTCTGCCCAAGAACATAGTTTTATGCACTAAGAAAAAGTAAATTCATTCCACATGACACTGAAAACCCAATTACCAGAAGGAAAGGGTGAGGTCAGAGACTATAGAATGTCAGAGGACAGAAGTAATAAAAATCATGAGTTAAAAATATTTTACAGGAGAGGAAACAGCAACAATGAAAGAGCAGAGCATGGTTAGATCTTAGGTATTCAGAGGATAACAGCAATAAGACACAGACCAATGTTTTACTTCAGAACTCTTGAACAGTTCAGCTTTAATTACCAGATGTTACATAACACAGAAGACTGAGAATGGTCATACAGCATGTGATTCTAGCTTCAAGGGATGCAGGAGAAAGAGAGTGAGTTCAAAGTCTCCATGAGTTACATAGAGAGCCTGAAGATAGTCTGGGCTATAAATTAAAATTCTGAATTACCTTCATCAATGCCAGCATCACCACAACACCACCATTACTTATCAGCACTACCACAACACCACTAACAACACCAACATCAGCAAGCACCACCACCACCACCATCACCACCACCACCACCACCAATGTCACCACCACTAACACTGCCTCCACCATTGCCACCACCACCAATGTCACCACCACTGCTTCCACCATCGCTACCAACACTAACGTCACCACCACCACCTTCACCACCTCCACCACCATCACCACTACCAATACCACCACTGCTCCCACCACCACCACCACCACCACCACCATCACCAGGACTGTAGGTATAGGTATTGACAACAGAGGAACAAATGAATGTACTAGAATAAAGTCCCTTTCTCAGATTCACACACCCCATTTCTCCACAAGAGTGGAGGTTCTTTTCTGAGACATGATGAGCCTCCTCTATAAAACTTGGTAAGGGTAACTCCAGGTAGATAGTGAACAAAAGACTAAGTCCACAGCTGAGGGGGTAGTGTCTTCTGATCTCACATTTATACTAACCAGTATCCTTCACTCGACAAAGGACAACAGGCTACACACATAAAAGACAGTCAATCTGGGTTCTGTCAGAAAGCCTGCCAGAAAATAAATCCAAACCAAGTTTTTAAGTGTTCATTCCTAAAGGATATGTTTAAGGATTAGATTTAGATATGGGAGAAATGTTTCCATCTAATAAAAGAGCAGAAGAAAATTTCAGAAAAATAAATATGGTGTGCTATAAAAATAAGAAAGTCAGAAGTAAAATAGAAAGCCACCAAACACAAAGCCTACAAACTAGGAATATTATACTAAAAGATAAAATCAGGGAACTCACTAAATGCTAAAGCAAATAGAAAATAACAAAAAATGAAAAGAAGAGCAATAAACAGAATTTATTCAGGATGACAAGAATTTTCCCAATAAGTCTTTCAGAAATAAAGAAAACAGAAAAAGCCAAATAATAACTATACTAGTAACAACATAAAATGACCAAACCTAATACGATCAGTTCGAAAGAAATGCCTGCCATTAGAAAGACTTCTGGCTTTAACAGAAACACTACAAGAATAGCAGAGCCTTTGGAATGCTTAAAAAAAGCCGCAGCTGTGTCCAACCAAAACCGTCAATCAAGCATGAGGGTGGAATACAGACGTCTTACGCTTGTGGGGAATCAAAACGCCTTTCCCAAGCACATTTCCTAGACAGCAACTGCCAGCAAATCACCCAGAACTTTAATGAGTAAGAAAGGAACGTTCCACAGAGACAGCTACCTGACCTAGAAACAAGGGTTAAAATTGGTGCAGTTCAATAAGAACACACAGGACTAGTGCTAAGCCCAAACCAAGAAGTTTAATATTCGCCTAGATTATTATACTAAGTAGAGTTGATCTGAAGCTGAGCTAGTGGTAACGAACATCAGTCGATAACACTGAAAATGAACCAGTGTTCATTCTAGGACTTCATAAAAGTAAGAAATAAAAAACAGTCCTGTCTTCTTCTACCAACATCTATGGTTATTATAAAGGTAAAGCCTGCTCACTTGATAAGAAATTTTTAATATTTTGCAATTAAAATGAAATATTCGGAACTGCTTACAGTAACAAGTTTTCAACAAATGTATGCTATCTATAGATAAAATGTCTGGAGTTATTGCGTCTGCTCATCGCTACCAAAAGAATATACTAAATCCTTGGGAACAGTTGAAAGTCATTGGTTTCCATAAACATGGGGGGGGGGGACAATTCATCCTTTTGCTTTTAAGCCTATATGATTTTAAAACTGTTAATAGCCAATAAAAATGATTAACTTAGAAAATCTACTCTAAATTTTTGCTATTTTATGAGGCAAAATGGGAAAGAGAAAAGAAAGGAAAAGTCCAGAAGAAAGCAGTGAAAAGGAGCGGAGAAAAAGAGAAATTGCACAGAGTAGAGTCCACACGGCATCTTCGAAAGCAGCCTTCTGAAAAGGTTCTTAATTAAATGTAAAAGAGGTAATCAAAGTAATTTAACCTGATTGCTAATTACCGTCTCTGGGATGAGTTAATTGTTGTTCTATATTTGTAAATAAGAAATAAGTATCAGTAAAATAAAGCTTAATTGCTTAGCCTGTATTTCTTCATTCAGGGCTGTCACTGTCCTCAGTCGGTTTACTTCATCTCCTGAGTAATGTCCACACTCACTCCTAGGCGTCTTCCTCTCTGCCAGCTCAAGCTGACTTCAGCAAGCATGCCATCATAACGGTACTCCCTTCTGTTCCTTGCCTGTGTCTAGAGCTCATTCCTGCTTGGAAGGCCCTGACTATCAGACCCTCCTTGCATTGCTTCTGTCTCCTTCCTGCACTGCCATTCTCTCTGCCAAAACCTGCTACAGGGCTGCCTCTGAACTGGGTTTGTTTGCTGATCTCACAAAGCTGTTTTTCTCTTCATTTTGCCCAATTTATGTTCACTCAACAGAGTCTAGCTCAGAACATCCTCTGCAAATTATATGATACTATTTTAGGTTTGCTTTCCCTGGACAGACATAAATGTCTGTTCCCTCCTTACAGGGCTCTAATGACAAAGTACAACTTGAACCAAGTCCAACTTGTGGAAGCCCAGCCTAACTGAGATCACTCACAGAGAATGGTGAAGGTTATGTGCAGGAGCACGGGTGATCCCAGCACAGCGGCATGACTTCCACATTGCTGCATAGCTGGACTCTTTACCTTCAGTTCACCTCCCACAATCTGTATTCTCTTCTCCTGAGACCACAAGGTCACATTAAACTAGGGCAGAATCACAGACAACTGACTGGGAGCTGCTGGTGTCTCAGGGGAGGGCTCAATGACACTCTCCACCACTATCCTTGTAGGAGAGAACTTTGACAGTCAACTAGACTGGATGTTGTGAGTCTTGAAAGCTGCCATAACTGTTCTGGTGCAGGTATTGGTTGTTTTGCTTGAGGACAGCACTGTACACAAAAATATGATAGCAGAGTCATAATTAACCCTTATCCAAGACTCAGAAGGCCGCTTTCCTGCCCCTTCAACATCTATTTAAATATAATACCCTAAGTTAGTATTAATTTCATTATTTTGTTTTCTTAGTGTGCAGGAGAAAATATTTTGAAAACTATAATTGGAGCTATGTTGATGTGTGTGTGTGTCTGTGTGTTTGCACATGCGTGTGAGTTCATGTCACTAGTGACTGAACTCAAGGTCTTGTGTATAATAAGAAAGTGCTCTACAAAGGAGTCAAGATCATGATGAGAAAACCCATAGAAACAGCTGACCCCCATCATTGACTCTGGACTGACAGCTGGGGAACCTGTATGGGACCAAACTAGGCCCTCTGAATGTTGGTGACTTGAGTAGTCTGCAGGTCCACTGGCACTGGGACCAAGATTTATCTCTAGTTCATGAATTGGCTCTATGAAGCTCATTCCCTATGGAGGGATACCTTGCTAAGCCTCCATACAGGGTGGAGGGGCTTAGTCCTGCTTCAACTTGATATGCCAGACTTTGTTGACTCCCCATGAGTAGTCTTACCCTTTCTGAGATATGAATAAGGGATGAGGTGGGGGAAGAAGGTGGTGGGGAGGAGGGGAGAAAGTGGGAACTGTAGTTAGTATGTAAAATGAGGGGGGAAAACCCTTTTAAATAAAAAAATTAAAAAAATAAGAAATGAAAGTGCTCCAACACTGAGCTCCATCACCAGAGCCAGACCCAGTTAATGCTGTTCTATTAACTGTTGCAAAAGTAGTCAAGGAATACAGTGCATTTTAGTGCACATGACATTCATCCAAACATGGGAATGAATGATTGATTGATTAACCCACTTTAAATTTATGAAGTAAACACATTGAACTTACAAAGCTGTCAGATCCCATGATTTGTAACCTTCATGCTACTTAACGATCATTCTTCATCATTCTGACAGGAAGCTATGCTTAGCCACACAGCCAGCTATGTTATCTTACATTCTAATTCTGTACTTTAGAAGAAATTATAGGATTTAAAAAGATCATTCAGATATGTGCTAATCAAGACACAGACTTTGTCATTCTGCTTTCTTCATATATAATAAATATATATTACATACATATACAGAAAGACACATATATGAAACTGTGTGTGGGGGGAGTGAATAAGAGAGAGAGGGAGAGGAAGGAGAGAAGAAGAAGAAGGAGGAGAGAGAGAGAGAGAGAGAGAGAGAGAGAGAGAGAGAGAGAGAAATTAAGGATCACATTACGTAGCCCTAGCTTGCCTAAAATTCAGTATGTAGCTCAGGCTGGCATTTAATTTACAGAGACCAGCCTACCTCAGCCCCCTAAGTGCTGGGATTAAAGAAGTGACCATCATACCCAGATACTCATAATTTATATTGCTTCCCTCTCCATTAAAATTAAATGGAATCTGAAGTGTTATGGACCAGATACTGATTGAAAGGGGCCTCAGGAAGGCTTGTCTGAAGTTTTCAGTACTGAGTGTAAATGCTTTAGTAATTTACAAATTTTACCAAGTAAAATACTTGGTGAGAGCTGAGAGTCTGGAGAATACATTGGTTCAGCTGGGTGTGCAATCTGCCTTCAGCAGACCATGCAGGTGACCAAATAAAAATGGTGTTCCAGTTTTCTTTTATTTCTCCCTTTCTGTCTCCATATAAAGCAGGATGTGTGGATGGGCTGTAGGTACCTTGCTTATTTTAGACAAATTATAAATAACTCTCAGTTTAAAACTTTCATGAAAACACCAGTCTCCAGTCAACAGGTGGTCAGAGTGGCACCACCTGACAGGAAAAGCCTTTCTTCTAAACCAAAAGAAACGCTTTTGTGTCCACTCCTGCAAATTTCAATAGCTGTATAAAGGGATGTGGTAACAAAACTGGACACGTTGGCATGAATGTAGTGAAGATTTATAGCCTTCTGGAGACAATTACAAACAATTTCAAGTTTTCCTTGTCAACAAGCCAGCTTCTGATGCTGTGTGACTCACAGGTCTCCCTGCTGTAGCGAGCGTCACCGCCGAGGCCGGCACAGAGCTGTTTGTTTTGTCTCACTTGCTCTGCACATATTTAAACAATTACCTTTGGTAACTTAAGGAGAAAAATTGGCACTGGAAGTTTGTTAAAACGTACGTTAAGGCTTCCTGCCAAGAAAACGCTATAGAACAGGTGCTGTCTGCCAGGGTGTGGAGGCAGAAGGGAAAACAGACAGACCATGCTGCAGAAATGACCCCACCCGTACAGAGCGGCACCTCACACTGTGGCCACCACCTGCCTGGAGAAGCCAGCCTGGACTGCCAGCCCAGCTGAGAGGCCTGCCCATGACCTCCTGCTCTCCTGCTTTTCTTTCTCCCATCCCTTGTTCCTTTGTTTCCATCCTTCCTCCCCACCTCCCTTCCTTCCCCTCCATTACAGTAAACTTCATTGTGTGAATTTTGAGCTGAATTCCCTAACCACAATAAATTAAAAAATTAAAGTGTTTCTTACTAATTTAGTTGAATTTTCTCTTTTATGGTAAATTAAATAATAACCTGTCTCATTTATTGACATTTCTACTTGCTGTTAAGGTTAATTCATCACTGCTAAGACTCTGTGGATTAATGGATGGTGTTTTTGGACTCTTGTTTATAATAAAGGATAGGAAATTTGACTTCACTTCTCACAAACACACACTTCTCTTGTTCTCTTGTAAAATGCTCATTTTATAGGATTTTGAAGATGGTTCGAATGCTTTCGTGGTCTCAGGGTCTAATCTGTAAGTGATTTCACCTCAACTAGCTGTAGCTGAGGACTGGAAATGAATGGCCGCTAGGGAATTTGGATAGCACAGACAGTGTGGACCGCACATGGACCTTGGCGAAGAGTGACTTCTAATGCACGTTCTTTAGGTCACTCCTGGGGGTCTTGTACTATGAAGGTGGCAGTCAGCTCCTCAGCTCCTCCCAACTTCGTCACTCTGGCTTCTTCCATATTTCAAATTTTCATTGGCCTTTTAATAAAGAGTGGGTCATTTCAGCTTTTATGTGTGAAAGATAACAAACTAAATAAATCAAGTATCATTTCTCACAGGCTGTTGCTTTCTGGATGGCAAAAAAAGTAGAAGCACCCTGCAGACAGCAAATGGGCTCTGCACATCCTGATGTTCCTCCTCGAAACTTCCGAATCGCTTGACTGTTCCGTGTGTCTAAGATAATACAAGTTTAGATGCTATTTTTCTAAGTGCTGAGCGACTCTTGCACTATTTCTTTTTTATTTTTAAATTCTTATCCGATATAATTGATCATATTATTGTCCTACTCTAACTCCCCCAAGATCCTCCTCATGCCACTTCCCACCCAACTTCATGGTTTTCTCTCTCTCTCTTTCTCTCAAAAAAAAAAAAAAAAAAAAAAAAAAGCAGCTTTAAAACATTAAAAACTGCCGGGCGGTGGTGGCGCACGCCTTTAATCCCAGCACTCGGGAGGCAGAGGCAGGCGGATCTCTGGGAGTTCGAGACCAGCCTGGTCTACAAGAGCTAGTTCCAGGACAGGCTCCAAAACCACAGAGAAACTATGTCTCGAAAAACCAAAAAATAAATAAATAAATAAATAAAACATTAAAAACTAATATCAAATAAAACAAACAGTAAAAGAAGGGAAAAATCAATTAAGATAAAAAAACAAACAAAATAAAATAAAAAATAAGTACCAATACGAGAAGTTCATTTTGTGTTGGTGAACTATTGCTGTGGATGGGGACTTCCCTACAGTGCGAGTTTTCTACTCTATTGAAAAAAAAAAATGAATTTCCCGGTTTTCAGCAGGCATCAATTCCGAATAGTGTTTAGAAGTTACATTTATCTGGGAAAAATGTTCTAAATGAAATAAAACAAAAACACTGCTGGTCTTAGAGAAACTATTAACTTGTGACTCATTTTCTCTAAAAAAATGAAATAATAAAAGCTGATATTCTATTGTGTGAATTCCAGATGAATATTCACAGGGCTTCCAGATTAGGTATAGACACACATGCATGTGTGCACGCGTGTGCACACACACACACACACACCCTCATACCTCCATATAGTAATACTGATAAACATAATACAAAGTCGTACACACATCATACATAACATGAAGCACACACATACATATACACATACATACAAAATGGGAACACGCACTTATCCCTCTGTACACAAAAACAATATCAACTTGTACTGATAAAATTTGTTTAAATAGACACCCACACACGTATACACACACACACACACACACATATATATATAAACGCAAATATATACTACACACCCATACATGAACACAAATTCTTACACCCCACAAATACAGATCACACAAAAATACCAGACACTAAACTCAAACATCAACATTCATAAAAACACATAAACATACAAATACTTAAAAATGCTCTAACGCTGCCAAATATAACATGGCACTAAACCACAAAATAGTTTATATTAAATAAATAAACCAATAAAACATACTTATAAAAAGCTCTGCAATGAAAAATATAAAATGATAAAAAGATCTGCTTTTAGTCTAAATAAACCAAAATTGTCTAGTTAGAGTGCCTAATAATATACACTCTTAAAATAATATTATTTGTGAATTAGTTATATGTTATTAAAATATATTTTCTAATTTTTGAGATTATAATTATAACATTCCCTCTTCTCTTTAATCCCTCTATGTCTTCCTATCTATCCCTCCTTGCTTTGCTATATTCATGATATTTATTTTTAATTGTAGTTACATACATATATATGTATATATGATGTATGCATATATTAAGAAATACATAAAGACACCATGATCAGTCTGTATAATGTCACTTTTATGCATGTTTTCACAGCCATCCTTTTGATACTGAATAACCAGTTGGTGTGCTCATACTTGGGGAAGACAATTTCTCCTACTCTCGGTCTTTCTTTGTCGCCTGTAGTTCTCTGTGTAGGGGTGAGGCTCTGTGGGATTTCTTCTGCCAATATTATTAGCATGTCTATTGCTGCTCTCCCTGTTCAGCTTCAGTTCAGACAGTTATGTTGATAACCCTATGGACATGCCCATGAAAGCCTCACCAACTACCTGGTGCTGGTAAAGTCCTGGGGAACCGTTTTACTACATCAGCACCATTCTTGGCTGCACTCTGCATGATTATCCTTGTTCTTATAGAGAAGTGGATTCTTCACCCCTATCACCACATGACGATTTCTCTTTGCCATAGATAGAGACCTTTAATGAAAACACAAGCAGTGAAGACACAGAGCTGTGCAGCCCAATTTCAATGTACTTAATGAACATTCAATGGACTTAAGATATTCCTGCACCTAAGGCTCAAAGAACACTGAAGAAAAGGGCAGAGAGAGACTGAGGATTAGGGACACATTTGAGAAAATTCTTACTTCATGACATAAAACAAACTCTGCTTAGGGTATTCATTATCTTACAGTATCCAATTAATGAGTTATCATTTCATATTTCTCAAGTGGATGAAATCCTTCATAATATTTTATAAATATATATATATATTGAGTTGAACAAATAAAACTAGATATGTTCATATTTCCATTTTGCAAAATTATTTTCTTCACTTATTCCAAATCATTTCCAATTTCTTTAAAGACATTCACCTGGCATATAATAAAATAGAAATTTTGCACATTGCATTTCATACTGATTTCCTCAGTGGGAACCTTCATTGCAAACTAAAGACTAAAGGACAGATATGGAAAGGAATGTGAATCTATGACAACTGACCAAGAAATCAGAATATTTGTTATAGATGGTAAAACATTGAGCAAGCCTTCCTTGGGTTAACATATTTTCTAGATTTTTTACCTGCAATTTAAGTGTTAGATGCTAGTCATATTGATACCCACTATGGGAAAAATACTGCATTAGATGTTGGGAAAGCAATGTGCATTAAACCATGTTCCTGCACACCAAGACACTGCATTCTAAAAACTGCATTTTATTTACTTAGAAGTGAAGTAAGAATGGTGTGCTTTTCCTTCCTATTATGTTCAATGAGCTGTGATGACTTCACTAGCCTGCCTTGATATCTTGGATTTCTCATTCTTGTTTGTTCCATTGTATATGAGTTCCTAAATGTGACTTGTTAGGGTGTGTCCTGCTCTCTATATGTTTAAATACTAGATTTCCTTGTCATGATTGTTTTAGGCTTCATGACCTCCTCTAAAGTCAAGCTGTAACATCTTTCAGCTTCTCTTCTCTGTCACTGCATAGGCAACTGTCCCGACAACAGCCGATTTGTCCCCTGACTTCTCATGCTGTGCCCACACTAACAAACTGTTTGACTCGTGATAGTTTCTTCCACTTCAGTGCTTTTTTGGCTGGTCTGCTGGGGACTATAAAGCATTGAGAAACAGCTTTGCTTTCTTCACCATCAGACCGTCAAGGTAAGGTACCTAGCACTTAACAGGGTGCCATGATCATTGGGTAAATGAGTAAATAAATTGCTGAAAGTTTTATTTATCTAAGAGAAACAAAAATATTGCTAATTGTTCCATTCCGTGATCTTTTGCACCAACAGTAGTAAACTAAATGATCTCAAACGACCGCACAGTCTATAACTAATTATACTGATTAACATCTCTTTAAGTATAATTATATCAAGATTTATTTTCCTTTAATTTTAATATCCATAAGAACTGCTAGCAATTACTAATTAGATATCTTTATTCCAAATCCATATTGACTCAAAATCTAAGTACCAATGTAATACATTTACATAAGTTAATTCACATGATTGCTTACCACAGAATATGGCTCAGAGCAAACTCTTGATAATGTTGGTATGGTTTGATAATACTTGTACGGGTAGAATGGCTTATAATTGCAGCAATAATTGTCTACCAGTGATGTGTCATTCAAGTTATAGAAATGGAAAATATTCAAACGGATAAAGTCAGCACTTTCGAAACACAGAAGCATAGTTGCATACCTTCTCCACAAGTTACTTTTCTAGCTGCATTTACTAGATTAACCATAACAACTTGAGCTAGCAAAGAATGTAGAATATCATTATATAAGTGTATAGCATCATCAACTATATGAGATGATTCTCCCAAATGAGTAAATATGGAGTAAGCATTTGTCATCTGAATGCTTGTTGACAAAGGCAGCATTTACAGAAGAGGGGCCGTGTATTGCTTCCATTTTCTCAAGCTGTTCAAATGGCTTTACAAATATTTACAAAAGGTAACCAATAGAGGGCTTACCTTGGGTCTCAAGGAGGAGGTCCTAAGCCATCAAAAGCAATTTCTGATGTCCAGCCAGATATCTAAAACAGAGTAACAAAGAGAATTTGTGGCAACACAGACACATAGTATTCTTGGAGAAGTAAAATCGATTGTGACATTTTTCATTTATTTGTAAATGACTCTTTGGCAGAACACTCACTCAAAAGGACAGTTGCTTCTTCCTGCATGAGGTGGGGGTGATGGTAAAATAGAGGGATCCTGACAGCTGCTTTAATGAGCTCTGCACTGGGGCTACTCGAACACTTTCACCCAAGAAGGAGCTTGTCCTTCTTTTTCAATATAAGTCAGTATAAAATGTTATCTGTATGAAAAACCAAGCCATATACTTATTAGCAGCAGTTACTCACTTTATTTTCTTATATCTGAACTAAAAGAAAGTATTCTAAATGAGCACCATTGATTATCAACCACACAGACTGATCACCTCTCCTCATTAAAGGGCCACCACAGCCAGAAGTGTGACAAAACAACAAAGCACAAGTTCTCTAGTAACCCAAATATTGGCTTGTGGATAAAGGTGAAATGATTTAAACTCCAATAATTGCCATTATGATTTTGACATTTTAAGCTCCTATGGTAAAAGAAATTATTGGTAGAGTAATATTTCATTAGTCTTTGTCAATAGATCAACTCTAAATAAAATCAGTCTAAAGAGTCCCCTTCTCTTATTTGATTGTTTGTTCACGGAAATGTCTGCTGGAAACTATGGACCTGTAGACTGAAGATGGATGCCCCAACGGTACAGAGGAACTTTGGGTGACTGTCCAGGCAGTGAGATGTCTCTGTGATTTCTAGAGTTTTATAAGTTGCTTACTTCTCATTTACTTAGGTAATATTATATCCTTCTGGAGTCCTTGATGGAGGTGAAGAATAGATAGTTATAGCTGTTTTCCTTAGTTATGATAAAGATAAAATAGATGTAAATATTGTAATTTTTACTTGATAACTGTTTTGTTATATGTAATTCTGCTATGTTAAAGTTAAAGCCTTCCTTTTTTTTGTTTAAACAGAAAAAGGGGAAATGATGGAGGAAGGTCATTGGTTAAATAATAAAGAAACTGCTTGGCCCTCATAGGTTAGACCATAGGTGGGTGGAGTAAACAGAACAGAATGCTGGGAGGAAGAGGAAGTGAGCTCAGACGCCATGCTCCCCTCTCCCGGGCAGACTCGATAGCTCTCCTCTCCAGAACAGACGCCATGCAGCTCATCGCCAGGGCAGATGAGATGAAGCTCCAACCCAGGATGAACGTAGGCTAGAATCTTCCCAGTAAGCACACCTAATGGTGCTATGCAGATTATTAGAAATGGGCTAGTCCAGGTGCGAGAGTTAGCTGAGAAGAAGCTAGATATAATGGGCCAAGCAGTGTTTAAAAAGAATACAGTTTGTGTGTCGTTATTTTGGGGCATAAAGCTAGCCAGGCGACCAGGAGCTGGGGCGGCAGGAACACAGCCCGCAGCTCCTACTACACATGGTCACAGAGGCAACTCTGGTTAAACTCGGTGGACCACAAAAGAAAACAAAAAGACATGAATGTAGGAAAGGGATTTGTAGGGAGTAGATGGGCTTGACAAGATCTCCGAGTGTGAGTAAGGGTATTAAAATGTATTAAACACACATCTGAGAAAGACTCAGAGAACAAGTTTAGTAAAAGTTACTTGACCAAACATTTATATAGTGTTTAAAGTGAAGAATAATATTCTAAAATCTAAAAGCAATCACCTGATTTACAAAGAATGCTGCTTTTAGTTGATGTTGTCCACTGCTGTATTTCTTCAGTAGAGTGCATCTTATTCTTAAGTGTCCAGACAGCAATCCTGGCTCTCAGAGTCTGTTCTTTATTTCAAGCAAAAGACTTCTTGGACCAGAAGATACCTAGGCTACTTTGAAAGGATGCCTTATTTCTTCAAAGAATCTCTTCAAAGATCTAGTATAGAGGCAAAAAGATAGATGCCACCCATACTCATCACTCGTTCACTTGTATTTCATGTCTGATAATCTCAAACACTAAACTACTTTATGTTCTCTCACACTCTTTCCCAACACTCCCCGATTCCTGTATTATTTGATGATATGTAAAAGAATGTCCCATTTTGCCACAGTTTGGTGGGCAATGGAATCTGAAGGGAATGGCAGTTAAATATAATATGTACCAGGATGAGTATTTTCCAGAAGCCAAAAGAGGTGATCAAATATGAGGAAATGGGAAGTAGAGATAACAAGATCCTTTTCTCCACAGGTCACCGAATCTTTAGTTAATTTATAAATTTATTTCTGCCATGGAAGATTTAATGCCATGGATTTCTGATGAATGCCAATGGGACTCTACATTTTGCCTAGGACAGGGTGAACAGGGCAAGGTAAAGGTTCAGGAAGTACAATAAGAAAGGAATACAGTGCTAGTGAGAAGGGGGGCAGTGATCCCCAGACTGTGTGCTCCCCACAAAGAGTGGACAGTGGACAAAGGATTCAACTGCACCTCCCTGTCAATTTGAGAGAACTGTGTGCAGCTGTTAGTCTCTTTTGTTAATCAGTCTATAAACACCCATGGATAATAGTGGGTCTTTTATGTTAAATCTTAATAAAATTCAATATGACTGGATTTTCTGTCAGTGGAAGAATGTGGCTAACGAGGTTCTTTCCTCTCCTACACACAAAGTTTCGTGAACTCCATAACTTCCTTTCTGTACTACTTAAGCCAGAATTCTCAGTAATGATAAATTCTCAGATTCTGAGTTTGGTCAGGCGCATTGTGATTCTGGAACTCTGATATAAACTGTGTGCTTGGCTAGCTTCCCACTTCACCCCTAATCATAACACACTCTAAGAATGGCTAGCTTGAGGTGACTGAGAAAGCTTCCTCAAAATACAGTATGTTGTCCATAACTTCATCCAATATTCCGAGCTCTTCTGCAGTATATTTTCCACTATGAAAACCATAAGACCTTAAAATACAATAGAAGTAGATATGTACTCTTTTGAAAAGTATTTATATCTGATTGCAACCCTCCTCATACAGCACTCCCTCATGTATAGCCACTGCTGGAGGGGGAAGTGAGACTTTCAGGAAGTCAGCCTTAATGAACGTCTAGAGACCTTCGAACTGCATTATAAATGAAAAGCTAGTGCTTGATCTATTTATGCAGAAACTACCATTATATGATACATCTATCTATCCTTTGGAGCATTAAAGTGCAACCGTTAGAGTGAAATAGTTTATTTCAAAAGTATAAAATAAAAACTGAGTTAAAAATTCTAGACGTTTGAGAGGGAGTTAGTGTCCTGTCCTGAAATGTATTTGTGGAGACAGGCCCTTACTTCTTGTGAATCACATTTTATTCAGAAAAGTATACAATATGCCTTCACAATCACTGGCATTGCAATTGTAAATATTAAAGAATGCTGCCTTGCTGTGTAGACAGGTAAGCCAGAGGCCATAGAGAGCAATAATGATTAACAACGCAGTCAAAAGGGAGCACAGATTTTAATAGCATCACTCATAAAAGCCATGTTTCAAAGGTTACAAAACAGAATCAAGTTTACCAAAGCAAATAAATCAACTTCCTTTGGGGTTTCTCCTTTTGTGGTTGATTTTGATAATAAAAATATCTCCCCCAAACAGGCAGACGAACTGCAGGAAGTTCTGAAATCTTTTTGAAGAAGTCACTTTTCAGAAATCACATTCCTAGAATATTCTGTCCTCAGTGTTCATTCAAGTATATTTTTAAAAGAGGAATAAGAGTCTGGAAAGAAATCTCAGTACACAGAGTGCTTGCATCACACGCCTGAGGAACTGAGTTCTAGTCTGAGAATCCCCCACTCCCCCAAGACAAAAACCTTAGTGTAGTTGCATATAGTTGTGACCCCAGTGTTGGGGAGGCAGCTAAGTGGTGGTGGCGCACGCCTTTAGTCTCAGCACTTGAGAGCAGAGGCAGGTGGATATCTGAGTTCGAGGCCAGCCAGGGTTACAAAGTGAGTTCCAGAACAGCCAGAGTTACACAGAGAAACCCTGTCTCAACAACAACAACAAAAATAAAAGATTCAGTCTGAACACTGAAGTGGATAATGACTAATACATGACAGGAAAAGTTGTCCTGTGGCCTCTACATACACACACTTGACTGAATATTTACATATACAGGAATGCAGAAATAAAGAGAGCCGAGCATTTTTGTGGTGGCCTGTGCACAGCTGTCATTTCTGGCAACAATGATAACTCGCAGCTCTTCTTCACGAGGTCACAGGAGTGAGAAGTAACCCCACTGTCACTTGGGAACTAGAAATATTAGTTTCACTGCTGGTCGCAAATGTGGACTCCAGTCTCACAAGAAAACTAAAGAAATCAAATGTAATTTCCAGGATGTCATGAAAACAATAACATCTTAGAACTGAAAGAAAATTCTAAGAAAATGTGAGCTGAAAGATGAGAGGAAATACTGAGAATCACTCAACATGTACAAGTACAAGAGCAAAGATTTCCGATAGCAGTGAGTTGGTTTCTTTTTAAGGACATCAATGTGAAGTATATAACTATATAATGTTACTTTTTTATGAAATAATTTTATTGTTTTTCGACATGTACTTGTGTGTGGAGGTCAGAGAGAACTTGTTGGAGTTGTTTCCTTACATCCCTCATACAGGTTCTGGAGGTCCTCTAGGTCATCAGGCTTGGCAGCCAGGGCTGTCACCTCGAGCTACTGTTGGCCCTACATTCCTCACATCTTACTGCTTGAACACATTTCATGCCATGATTTATTTTCATCTCAAACAACATAACCCAAATAAGTCCATGTGCAATAACTTTCGATGGTTTTTCAGTATGACAAAATACATAATCATCCACGAGATGTATAATTTGTTTCATCTGGTATTATAAGTCACGTGCCTTACTTTCTATGTTGGTGATATTTTGTATTTCACACAGAATAGAATATTACTGCAATAATAGGCACATTGTAGGACTTCACAATCTAAGTAAAATGGAATATACTGACATGTGAAACAACAAGCTGAAGGTAAAAATATCACACAATATAAAAGTGTTTATGGCTAAAGTAATAAACATAATTATAACCCTATAAATAAACAGAAGTTGGTAATGCTATGGCTGTTCAAGGATGAATGTCTTAAATAATGAAGCAGACATTGCTCCACAAATGACATAGAGGAGCATTCTAAATCTCAGGGTGGTTAATGTCAATGCACTGATTCTGTTTGGTGATAGAATCCCACAAGATAGGCCTCGTATTCTATTTTAAAGCATGCACATATAGTCACCCCATGATGCCATCCTGCTTCACTAGTCTAGGTTCTGTTTTCAAATCTGAACTAATCTACCATATACCTTTGTTATAGGAAAGACTAAACAAATATGCTTATATATGAGATGTAGACAAAGGTTCTATCAGAATTGATCTCTGCTTTTGAAGAGGTAATCCATGGAGCAATATTCCATGGAAATGAGGAAAAGAATTACTCATATAAAATCTGAAACTATCCAGTATAAGCAGAAGTTATGTGCCCAGGTGGTATATAGAACAGCTTATAGGACTTATTATTAGGAGCACAGAATACTTGAATTGTGGGGCCTTAGCACAAGAAGTTTCACAGGAGAAGTATTTTAGTATGTTGCCAAATGATGATTCATGTGCTATTTTGGTAAACAATGTGACTATTTTTTTGTGTTTGTCCAAAAAGTCTGCCTGAGGCTAAAGAGAAGAGTTTTGGAATAATTACATTGGCAGAGGATATCTCAAAACAGTCTAGTATAAACTCTCTCGTGTAGTTATTAGCAATAACTCTAATGAAGAGTTATAATGAAAAGGAGCAAGCCAAGCAGGTAAAAATACAAACTGTACATTTTGAAAAGGAAAACAACACCAGGAAGTGAAATGAAACTATGTCCTGTGTTCAAGGAGATAAATTTAAAAATGGAATAAAGAGAGTGGTGACCTCAGGGCAAAACACCGCCCAGCTAAAGTTTGAATTTGTGAAAAGGAATTAAAGAAAAGCTTAGAGCTGGCTGTGTTGGTGCATGCTTTAATACTAGTACTCCAGAGGCAGAGGCAGGTGGATCTCTGAGTTTGATGCCAGCCTCGTCTACAGACCCAGTTTTGGGACAGTCATGCCTAGGCAATGAGGAAAATAGTTGAAAACAAAAAGCTAGTGAAGTTGTAATTCAAGAGAAAGCCATGTTCCAGCCCCAGCAAGCAGCAGAACTAGGCACATTCAGTCACATGGTCCTGGCTTTAGATTCAAAGATAGAAGTGGGTTATGGAATCTTCCTTTGAGATTAAAGAAAGCTACTGAGGCCAAGAATGTATTCAGGTGTCCCTGGATGGAGGCCGAGAAAGGCCACTGCATGAGGCTGTAATGGTAAAGCCTGGGTTGCCTTGAAGACTCCAATATGTTGGAGATGCCAGAGTTGTGGGACACCTGCCAAGGAGATCTGTTAAGAGGGAGTGGAACCAGCTCAAGAGAAAGAAGCTTGTTACAGGAAAAAAACTTGAAAGGAATTGGAAATATGAGGAATATTTTGGCATTAGGCATGGAGATGCAGAGTCTGGAGTTTGCCCAGATGGTTTTAGGTCTTGCTTTGGTCTAGTATTCCCTCACTATCTTCCCTTTCCTCCATTTTGGAATGGAGCCCTCAAATAAATGTTCTCTTTTATAACAGTTATCTTGGTCATGGTGTCTCTTCACTACTATAGAACAATGAATAAGGCACTAACCTTAAAAATTTAAAGATATGTTTTTATTTATGAGTTTATGTGTGTTTTATGTGGACATGTAGGTAGGCGCACATTAGTGTAATACCCACAGACTTGAGAAGACATCCGACACCATGGAACTAGAATTAAAGGTAGTTGTGAATTACCTACCATGTCGGTGCTGAGTACCAAACTCAAGTTTTCTGAAAGAACAGTAATTGCTCTTAACTACTGAGATATCTATCTATGCATCCACCCAAATTTGATTTTTTTTTTAATACAGGGAATAATAACACCCTAGAATCTCAGGATCCTCCTCTCTCTATCCTCCAGTTGCTGTGGAATATTAGTTTAATATGTGTTACAATTATGTATGCTGTGGAATATTTGTTTAATGATGCAAAGATGTGTTGTATTCTTTTATGCTGCATCTGTTTAATTCTGTAAAGCTGTATTACTTTATCTATCTAAAACACCTGATTGGTTTAATAAAGAGTTGAATGGTAAATAGCAAGGCAATACAGAGGAACAAATGGGACTGCCAAGGAAAGAGAATAAATATGAGGAGAAATCTAGGTTGGAGAGAAGAGCCAGGAGCAAAAAACGATGAGAGGAAGACACCAGGGTCACTCACCTAGCCACACAGACAGTCACGGAGTAAAAAGATAATAAAGACATATTGAATAAACAAAGGTTAAAAGCCCACAAACAAAATATAGAAGAGAAATGGATTAATTTAAATTAGAAAAACTGGCTGGAAACAAATCAAACTAAGGCTGAGCATTCATAACTAAGAATATGTGTCCATGTACGTATTTGGGAGTTGGATGGGTTCCCCCAGACAGTAAAAAGGCCAACTACTCCCAATGTTGGATTTTAAGCATGTACATCTAGGCCTGGTTTTACACATGAATTTGGGGATCAAACTCAGATCTTCATGCCTAGAAGGCAAGAAATTAGCTATCTAAGTCATAGCTCCCTCCTTGAAATATTTCCAACATAGGAACTACCTGCCCTTGACCAAATGGCAGAATCAGACTTAAGATAATGTTAGCAAATAAAAACTATTACCTTCGTAAACTGAAGGACTCAATATTGGCATAATTTTGGTTATTCCCAAACTAATGTAGTGATTCCACACAATAAACAGTTCTTCTTAGAAAAGTAGACACACTGCTTCTATAATTTATGTGAACATATGTAGATATATATCCTCTTAGAAACTATACTTATAATAGAAAAACATCATCTGAATTAATATTCCTAATAGTAGGCATGGAAATGGAAATGTGAATGGTAAATATACATAACTTCCGACTGGTCTGCAGTGAGAAGGAACAGGCGAATCTTAGACACACTAGGCTAAGAAACAGCCAGGCCAAGGAGACCACCTGCTATATTATCTCAACCATATGAACTCTTCAAACACTGCAGAATAAAAAGCAAATCAACATTTGCCAGAAGCTAGTGATGAAAGAAGAAAGGTGACTGCCAAAGCATAGGAGGATGATAGAAATATGTAATGATTGGAATTTCTATATAAAAAGAATTTCCAGAAAGCTGCTGGAATTTTAAAAAAATATTAAAAGCTGTAAAAATTAGACACAATTACAAGTATTTCTATGGAGATATAACAATGCTAAAAAATCTTGCTTGCTATTTTTTCAGTTTCTGAATGTGGAATGAAGAACATATTCTGAATAATTTAAGCACCTTCAGAATATAACTTGAATATGAACTACTATAAAAGAAATATGGCAAATCAATACAAACATTAAGCTATATTGTTATAGGACATACGTTAATTTTTGCCTTAATTCACACATAGTAATACATTCTTTGTTGAATGAAATATTTAATATAAAATATTAGCAGAAGCAAACTTAAAATATTTAGTTATACAAGTTTGTCTCGTGAATGTGCTACAGCAAACTTCATAACCAGAAGACAGAAATAAAGAAAAGATCAGTAGACATTGAAGGGAAATGTAAACAAAATTAGTCAAGTACGACTGTGTCAAAAGACCCCCCCCAAAAAAAAGTTGACTTAACCAGAAATGTATATGTAGGACATTTACAAAACATAGTCCATTAAACTTGTGGACATGATATCAGCATCACTAACCCACAAGACACCACACACTCACCTAACGAGAACGTCTGTTTCATAAGAACACAACGACATCAGGGTTTCCAATTTGGCTGGTGGGGAAGTGTATGCTTAGATGATTCTGCAGAGTATTTTGTAATACGTATTAAATATCTAAATTGTGATTGTTTTCACTTTTAAATTTTACTCTGTAAACTGATCAATATCGAAAGGAATGTATATTTCAGAATTGATTAACTGGTGACTGAAAATATCCACACTGCCCATCAATTTCAGATACTGCAGACATGTGATGAAGCCACTGAAACTGAAGATGTCAAGGGAACTGAGACCGAAATGTGCATGGCTACTCTTCTCACAAGACTACATTCTTACTGGAACTCTTTATGTTTGTGATGGGAAGTCAACCTTAGTTAACCTTGTACACACTGTACAAATACTATTGCTTACATTTTTGTTGTTGTTGATGACGTTATTTTACTTATTTTCGAGACATGGTCTTAGTATATAGTTCAACCTGGCCCTGAACTTGTAATATGGTCAAAGCTGACCTCAAAATGTCAAGTTCTGGAATTACAGGCATAACCAACCATACTCAGATCTCCAGTATAAACCATTTTTTAAAGTGTTGCAATCTGGGTCAGTGCAGAGGCTACCAGTGAGGTAAAAGCATTTGCCTTACAAGACTGGCAATAGAAATTTGATCACAAGAGCACACATAAATGGAAAAATAACGAAGCAAATGTGGAATATTATTTTAAGATGTGTTACATTTGTTTCTGCTGCGAAACATTTCTTTTATTTTTATTTTATTTTATTTTATTTTATTTTTTGTTTTTTCGAGACAGGTTTTCTCTGTAGCTTTGGAGCCTGTCCTGGAACTAGCTCTTGTAGACCATGCTGGCCTCGAACTCACAGAGATCTGCCTGCCTCTGCCTCCCAAGTGCTGGGATTAAAGGCGTGCGCCACCACCGCCCGGTCGAAACATTTTTTTAAGGATGCAATGGTGTGTGGCATTCTTTTATGTTGCGTTTGTTTAACTGTGTTAAACAATTACTGCTTACTTTGCCTTTCTAAAATAACTGATGGTCTAATAAAGAACTGAATGGCCAATAGTGAGACAGAAGAAAAGATAGGCAGGGCTGGCAGGCAGAGAGAATAAATAGAAGGAGAAATCTGGGAGGAGGAAGATGGGACAGGATAGAACAAGAGCTGAGGACATCAGGGGCCAGCTAACTAGCTACTCAGCAAGCCATGGAGTAAGAAGTAAAGAAAGGTATACAGAAATAGAGAACGATAAAAGACCAAAGACCAAATGCAAAAGAGAGATGGGATAATTTAAGATAAGAAAAGCTGGCTAGAAACAAGTGAAGCTAAGCTAGCATATGTAATTAAGAATAAGCCTCCATGTGATTTACAGAGTTAGGTGGCAGGTCGCCCAAAAGACCAAAGAGTAAAGAGCTTAAGAGTAAAAATCCTAGGTTGTTTCTGGGTTCTGGTTATTACAAACAATGCTGCTATAAACATAGTTGAACAAATGTTCTTGTAGGATGATTGAGCATCCTTCGGGTATATGCCCAAGAGTGATATTGCTGGGTCCTGAGGTAGATTGATTTCCAATTTTCTGAGAAACCGTCATAATGATTTCCATAGTTTCTGTACAAGTGCTCTTTTGCACCAGCAATTGGGAGTGTTCCCTACTTCATAAACTCTCCAGCATAAGCTATCTTTTGATCTTAGCCATTCTGACTTGTGTAAGATAGTATCTCAGAATAGTTTTGCTAAAGGATAAAGATGTGGTATATATACACAAAGGACTATTACTCAGTGGTAAAAAAAAAAGTGCCTTGAAATTTGAATGTAAATGGATGAAACTAGAAAAGAAAACATACTGAGTAAGGTAAGGCAGACCCAGAAAGATGAACATGGTATGTACTCACTCATAAGTGGATACTATATGTAAAGCAAAGGATAATGAGCCTCTAATTCATGACCTTAGAGAACCTAAGTAACAAGGTGAACCCCAAGGGAAACATATATAGACCTCCTGGAAATGAGAAATAGACAAGATCTCCTTTAAAAAAAATTGGGACATGGAGGTGAGGGGAAAAGGGAGGGCAAAAGAGGAGGTGGGGAGAAGAGAAGGGGGAGGAGAGCTTGAGGGAACAGAATACTTGAGATGGGAGGACAAGGGTAAAGAGTAAAGAAAGAGATATTTTGATTGAGGGAGCCATTATGGGTCTAGCAAGAAACCTGGCACTAGAGACATTTCCAGGAATCCACAAGGATGACCCCGGCTAATAACCTAAATTGTGGAGAGGGTGCTTGAATGGCCTTGCCCTGCAATCAGATTGATGAGTATCTTAAATGTCACAATAGAAGCTCCGTCCAGCAAGTGATGCAAGCAGAAGTAGAGATACACAGTAGAGTACTCGGATGAGCTCCCAAAGTCCAGTTGAAGAGTGGAAGGAATGAGAATATGAGCACAGAGGTCAAGACCATGATGGGGACATACACTGAAACAGCTTACTTGAGCTAATGGGAGCTCACAAATTACAGTCAGACAGGGAAGGAACCAGCATATGACTAAACTATTCCCTCTGAATGTAGTTGACAGTTGCATGGCTGGGGCAGACTGAGGGGACACTGGCATTGGCACCAGGATTTTTCCCTACTGCTTTACTGGCTTTTTGGAACCCATTCTCTTTGGAGGGATACCTTGCTCATTGTAGATATAGTAGAGAGGGCCTTAAACCTTCCCCAAAGCAATGTGCCTTAACCTCTCTGAGGAATGGGGCATGGAGCAGGAGGGAAGATGGAAGGGATGGGAGGAGAGAAGGGAGTGGGAACTGGGATTGGTATGTAAAATATAAAAGGATAGTTTGTGTTTTTTAAAACAAATAAAAGCAAAAAGTAAAAAAAAAATACAAGTAACTCTATATAAAACTATATGGTGATCTCTACATGCATGCCATGCATGCCCTCTATAAACACTAATAGTAAGAAATTTTAAATATATTGGCCTTGTATAACCACTGCAGGAGCTCATCCCTGGGTAAAATCTAATTTCCCGTCTCTTTGTAGTTAATTTCTCATAGCTCATCATTTGGGAATAAGGCCCACGGCATGTCCCATATCCACTTCGGGATGGAAATTGGTATTAGAATTGTTCAAGACTTGTTTAGGCAGCCATATTTTTGCCATTTCATGAGTGCAGCTTATCCCTAAAAATATATCTATACAATTAGCACTGAACAAATTGAGCAGGTTATATTTTCATTTTTATAATCTCTGTGTGTGTAAGAAGAACTATTTTTAAAAAGATGTCATAAGTTTTAGAGAGCAGGTAATTATAGTAGAAAGGTTGAAGAAAAGAGTTGGGGAATTATGCAATTATCTTTTAATTAAAAATTTTAAAACAGAAAATGTAAATTAATACATTGTCTTTTTGTTCTCTCCTGTGATCACACATACATGTTGATACATATGTACATCAGTTTGAAAATGATACAGTAAACAACAGCATATGATATAGCTCTGAAAAGTTTATTTTCTTCTTTTGTACTTGTCTATAATATATAAATTTTTATATGTAATAAAAATGGTTTATAAAAGACTGTTTATAATATATTTTATATTGGGTAAAAGAAAGTATATTCAGGCATTTTCTGGAAGCTAAAATTCCAGCTATAATTGATATATATTTACATAGAATAAAATCTACAGTGGTTTCTTAAAACATCAGACTAAAATACTAAGAACATTCACTAAAAATTTCCTAAATGAAATGCCGCATAAGAGCTAAACAATGCCCTTCCCCGTCCTTCCACCAATACTTCACAAAAGGATGACTTTATACTGCAAATAAAAGATAGTGTAGACTTTAAGTTTTATTTCTTTGCACATTATTGCTGTGCTAGGTTTCAGGAAAAGACAAGTGGTACTGTGGATTTTGTTTCACATAAGGGAGACTGATAACCTTGGATCTCAAGCCTCCTGTGGCGCTTTCTCAGTCGTCACTAACCATGACCACGGTGGAACCACCTCATCTACAAATTACTGAGAATAATCATCTCTGAGAAGCGACCTTGGGTGAAGCAATGTTAAATTGTCCAGGAAATTTTTTTGAGGCATCACTATTATTAACTTGTAATTTTTTCATTTCATTTTGCCACTGACATCTGGCAGGTTATAGTTTCTTTTATTTTCTCACTCGGATGAAACTCTACAAGGCAGAGATTAGAGAGACAGTGGTAAGGAACTTCTACAACAGGAATCTCTTCACCCTGTGAGATTATAATACAGAATTAATCTCTGAAACAACTTATTAGTTAAAGATTCACAAATAGTCTATCATGACAACAGTGATGACCTCACTACATTTATGTTTTGTAAGCATCTTCCTGCTTCATGGAGAGTCAATATTATGATTGATTTCTGTCTTGCACAGCCCCACAGCCATTCAGCTCCATATAAACAAACAGAGGTTTAAATTAATTATAAACTGCTTAGCCTATTGTTCAGGCTTATTATTAACCACCTCTTACAACTTAAATTAACCCTAATTCTTATCTATGTTTAGCCATGTCGCTTGATATCTTTTCTCAGTAAGGCATTCTCATTTGCTTCCTCTGCTTCTGGATGACGACTGTATATCTTCCTTTTCTCTTCCCAGAATTCCCGTAGTCAGTTTATACTTCCTGCCTGGCTACTGGTCAATCAGTGTTTTATTAAGCCAATATGAGTGACAAATATTTTCAGTGTTCAAGAGCATTATCCCACAGCACTAGTGTTAGAAACCAATGAAGTAAATGTTTCCCATTTCTAGAACAAATTCATTCTCAACTGCATTCTTTTTCAAATACCCTTTTCAGTTTAAGTGAAGCATTCTCTAATCTCAGACAATTACTTTCATTATATAGAGAAAATTATTAAGTGTATACCATAAATACAGTTGCTTTAGTATCAAAAAAGATGTACTTTGCAAGCCAGATGCCTGCTGCCAGGCTAATGTGAGAGAGTGACAGAAAGACACAGAAACTCATGTCAAAATTCTGATCTCTCAGTTTGGCCCCAGAGGAAGAATATGTCCCATCATGCTCCTCTCTTTGTCTCCTTCAACTGCAAAGTAGGAAACTTTACCAAAAGTAACATATTACACTCAGCATTCCAAAAAATTAACTAAATAACCAACATCTGATTAAAAAATATTACCAACTCATTTAAAAAGAAAACAGAACAGCAAATAACTCAATTAAATGAAAGAAATGAGAGCTATAATAGAAGATTGATAAGTCAGAATCAAAAGATGATAGAAGATCCAATGATAGTTTTTTTAAAAAAAAATGAGTTATGAAAAAGATTAGAGTAACTAGATAATGGTTCGTTATCTGGAAACTAAAATAAAAGAGAGAAATATAACCAGAATGACTAGAGGAGAGTGAGACAGAAAGAGGGAGAGGGAACACATGACCAAAACTGAGAGCAAGAGGGGAGTGCTTCAAAGGCACGGCTGTAAGAGAACACTGTGGAAACAGGTATGACAGCATGCATAAAACATGTGTGACAACAAATTTTACAGCACGGACGAAATAGCAAAGGCTTCAGCTGCTAACAGCCATTAAAAGAAACAGCTACCTATACTTCGTTTGAATTTGTGACATCATTCCTACAAATACTAACCAAAGAAATTCAGACCATGTTGACTTTGCTGGTAATGTTTTTCCAAATACTCATGTAAGAAACAATGTCAAATATCAAAATCAGGCTGACAAGGTGGGTCAGTGTGTTTAGGCTCTTGGTATCAAGCCTGATGATCTGAATCCAAAGAACCATTTGATGGAAAGAGAACACCAACTCTACAAAGTGGGACTCTGACGTAAAGCAAGTGAACCATGCCATGCACACCCATACTCAGACACACATACACACACACACACACACACAAACACACACAAACACACGCACAAATGCAATAATGAATGATCTTTTAAAAAGTCATAACATAGACATAGATCACTTGCCTAACATGTCAAAAATTCCAGGTTGGATACAGCAATATAAAGTAAACCTTTAAAATAAAATCTTCCATAAAAATGAAAGAGAGCATATTTTCAATTAATTTTATGACTGCAGCATTACACTGCCACCATCACAGCATAAGAGAAGAAGAAACTTGCAAAATTGCCAAGAGAAGAAACTAGAAAAAAGCAACACTAATGGGGACATGAGTCAACAGAGTGGCGAGAGGCATATCCTGTGCAGAGGTCAACTGATTCAAAAAGTGAGGTTGGGCTTTAAACTGTTGGGGACACAGGAGAACTGAAAACACATTACCAGTGGAATTTTTATAGGAGTTTAAAATATGACTCATTTAGATGTGAGCAAAGTCCTTCCTTCAAATAAATAAAAGAGAGAGACAGAGAGGGGCACACACAGAGGGAAAGCAAACTAGCTCAAGTAAAAATGCAGAGGAATCAACAAAACAGCTTTGAAACATTTCAGCAAAGTTAGAGGGACAATTGTACCTGCTATAATGACCTATTATAAGACTATAGTAATCGATAAAGTACAGCATCAGGCCAGGGGTAGCTAAATAAATCAATAGAATAAGGGGGGATTCCAAAGAGACCCACACCTACACAGCTGCAAAGCTTTTACAGAGGAAAGAGACGATTTGATGGATAGTGGCTTTTCAGACACAGATACCGGCACAACTGGAAATCCATGTGCAAACTCAAAAAAGCAAGCTAGTAGAGTTAGGCTGTGTGAATCTGGGTTAGCGGCAGATATCTGTATAAGAACCAGTATAACAAAGGTACTCTGGATGAATCAAAAAACTAAAAGCTCTGAGATGCTCTTTCTCGGCTGAGGTGTCCCAGTCCGCAGAGCGTCATCTGATGTACATTTACATTGTCGTCAGCAATGTAATAATTACAAAATTATCTGAAATAGTTTCAGTTATGAAAGTTATAGTAGCTTGTAGCTATTTATCTCAAGGCTGTTTAAATGACTGAGCCAAAAAGTGACTGAAGCTTACTGTATTCCATGATTTACTCTGGAATTCAGTATTATTATTGGTCCAACTCAGTTCCTTGTGGTTTTAAGATTAAAGTTCCTATTTTGATTCCTGGCAAAAAAAAAAAAAAGCAAGCTAGTTGAGGTTCTGAGGATGGCTCAGTGGGGAAAGCACCCTCTGCAAAAGCACCAGGACCTCAGTGCAGATCCCCCGGTCCCAAGTAGAGTCAGCTCCAAGCCACCTGTCTGCAATTCTGGCCCTCCACTCTGAGATGGGAGACAAAGACAGGTAACTCCTGATGGACCATGAGCGGAGTTTCCGAGACACACAATGTCTAAAATCAAAGATCCTATCCTCAAATAAGATGGAAGGTGAGGAGCAACCCCAAGGTGGTCTTCCAACCTCCACATCACTGCTATAACACAGTGAAAATTCTTATAAATTCAAACCCCAGCCGGATGTGTGGTTCCTATCTATAATCCTAGTACTACAGATAAGGAAGCAGTAGAAATACCTCAAAGTCTAGGCTAATCAGATCTACAAAGTGAGTTCTAACCCATCCTGGGCTGCAGAGTGAAAGCCTCTTAAATATTTAACATAATAGAAACAAAAAAAGAACAATAAAAAAACCTTCAACACATATTTTAGCCAAAGACTTCTTATTTATCATCATAAGCAACCAGTAGGAAATGAACCTACTCTTCATTTATCAAACACATTCCTTAAGTGTTAAAGTGCATGTGAGTTAAAAGCATAAACATAGAAAAAAAATAAAAACAAAGAAAACAAGGTAAGTAAGGCTAAGCATCGCATCAAGTTTTGGACGTCATACTAGGGAAAATATATCTATGATGACAATTTTCAAAATATATAGGATATAATAAACAGGAAGAGGAAGCAGTAAGATGGAGCCAAGTGTCCAAGGAGCAGAACATATGACAGAGAATCAGATGTAACAAAAAAGAGAGAGAACTCTCTGGAGGAAGCAAGCTGTAGTTGAAGGGTAGTTACAGTGACATCACAACTGTAAGATGACTCCATGGCAACAAAGCATCCCTGTCTGCAAAGCCTGAGTCTCACCACAGGTTTCAGAACGTTTAAGCCTGATTGTGACTAGAAAATTGACTATTAGATAATGAAATTCCTTGATAATTAGGAAAGCAGGCTGTGAAGACCTACTCATTTGCATGCTATTTACATTTTTAAATGTGTATTATCGTATATGTGTATGATGTATGTCAGGGTATCAGGAGGTCAGAGGCATCTGATACCCTAGAGCTGGAGTCCAAGGCTGTTGTGATGCATGATGTTGGTGCCGGGACTCAAACTCAAGTCTTCTACAAGACAGTACGTGGTTTTATTTCAAATAAACACTTATTTTAGCATTTATAACTTGTGTTATGAAAAAGATTGAACTGACAAAATGATTAAATATTTTGGCCACTTTAAAATGTCTTGCTACCATGCATGGCTCAGCACTTGGGAAGAGACGCAGGCAAATCACTAAAAGTATAAGGCTAGCATGGATTACAAGGTGAGTTCTGGGCCAGCCAAGGCTACAATGAGATAGAATTCTTATCACCTGTAAAGTTTGCAAGAGTCCAAAGGGTACCTTTACAATAGTCATGAACATAGTGAAGACTAAAGTTTGATTAAAGCCCCCCACCCCCAAGTTCCAATAATAGCCTAGAATTTAGTAGGTCATAAATAATGATGAGGACTGGCCCTGAGGGTCTTTCACTGTTCCAGGTTGGGTTCAGTTTAGGATAGATCAGCCTAGCAGAAAACTGTTCCATGCTCACCACAATACAACATGAAATCCAGCATCATTTCTTAGTTCAAAACAACTAGCACAGAATCCTCAGAGTTTACCTCGAGAGGTGGAGGTATGCCTTACTGTGAGCCTAAGGGAGGAAACAGGCACTGAGACTTAGGAAGTCAGCCACACGTCAAAGTGTAGCAGAGCACTTTTTATGAGCCAATACTATATATATATATATATATATATATATATATATATATATATATATATATATACACACACACACACACACACACACACACACACACACACATGCACATACAACTAAATCAAGGTCTTCCACAAGAGGTAATATTCTGACAATTTTTAGTCTATTCAGTGAGAAATTTTATACTACACTTTAAATTTTTATATGTTGTGATTCTGTCTTACATACTCTTATGCCCTGAAAACTCCAGTAACATAGTGTCCTTCAAAAGAAATTGAATGTAAATTGTTTAAAGTTGTAATCAGTAAAAGGAGATCAGTCCCTCTGTCTTACTGCCTTTTTTATAGCAGTGCAAATGAGTGTTCCGGGCACATGCACCTCGGACCATGTATCTGAGAACTGCAGTCTCCCAGCCACACCACAGGACCAGAAGGTGGATCACTGCAGAGGATTAAAAATCCTAAGACTTTATTTGGGGTAACTCTGGAATTATGAAACAGTAAAACATTCCCAATGCAAATAAATAAATAAATAAATAAATAAATAAATAAATAAATAAATAAAATGTCTCACTGCTTTTTCTACTTATTTTACTATTTTTCCTCTATAGAAAACGAATTTTTTATACAATATATTCTGAGTATGATTTTTCCTGCTCTAACTCTCCCCAGATCCTTCAGACCACTCCTCCCTGACAAATTCCCACTTCTCTTTCTTGAAAATTAGCAGGCATCTAAAGAATAAAATATAAACAAACCAGAATATAACAAACAGCGGAGACAGAGCCGTCTCTCTGGTCCCCTTGCTCAGTTAAAGTTTCTATTGCTGTGACAAACCAACATGGACCAAAACAAGATGGGAGAAAGGGTTTATTAGGCTTACACTTTTAACACTGATGTTCATTACCAAAGGAAGTCAAGACAGGAACTCAAACAGGGCATGATCCCGGAGGCAGGAGCTGATGCAAAGGCTATAGAGTAAGCCTCTTACTGCCTTGCCTGCCCTGGCTTGCTTAGTCTGTTTTCTTATAGAACCCAGGAAGAGCAGTCCAGGGATGGCACCACCTACTGTGGGCTGGGTCCTCCCACATTGATCCCTAAATGAAAATGCCTAACAACTTGATCTCATGGAGGCATTTCCTCAGCTGAAGCCCTTTCCTCTGATGAGTCTAGCTTGTGTCAAGTTGATACACAAAACCAGCCAGTACACCCATTATCTATATTTTAAGATATTGAAATCTTTTTGGCAAGATAGTTGGTAAATACTGAAATACTCTTAACATCTAATGTTACAGTTGTTTTTTTAAATAAATGGCTTAAATGGATGAGTTGCTTTTTATATAAGAGCAAAAATAAAACAAGCAAACAATGAGCCTTGAACAGAGACTATATCTGAATACTAAATACTTCATTATTTTCATCACTTAGGATAAATTAATTATTGTAGTAGTGAACACACTCAGTCTAGAGTTTACTGCTGAAAATATTTTAATTTAGGTCTCCAAGGAGTCTTACAGGAACTGTGGAGGTTAAGAAGCAGAACAGTTATGGTCATGAAACATTCTAACATAATTTGGGTTTGTATGATGCATTTACTCAGTTATTTCATTATTGTTCAGAATAATACAACTGGGAATGATTACATTAAGGTTCAGAATGGCAATAAACTTTGCTATCTTGGGGAGACTTGAGATAGAATTCTGCAAGTTTTTGGCCAGCCTTGGCTACATAGCTATGTAGAACCTGCATAGAAACAAGTTAAAATGAATAAATGAATGAATGACCTGTCCTGGAACTAGCTCTTATAGACCAGGCTGGCTTCAAGCTCATAGAGATCCACGTGCCTCTGCCTCCCACATGCTAGGATTAAAGATGTGCACCACCTCTGCCCAGTTGAAAAAAAATCATCTTAATATCACCTTAACTCAGAATACTTAAAAGATTAATAATTTCAAACTTTAAAGTTGAAAGAAACTTAACATAGATAGTCAAATAACCTCTCCCTTTATTAATTCTTGCATATTTACATGAAATATGAGAGATAAATAAATTTACGTACCACAAGTTGATATCAAGGAATATATATTTTTTGTTTGTTTGTTTTTGAGAAAGATAATCTTGGCTGTTCTGAAACTCACTTTACAGACCAGGCTGGCTTTGAACTCACTGAGATCCAACTGCATCTGCCTCCTGAGTGCTGGGATGAAAGTCGTGTGCCATCACTACCTCTTGGCTTGAATATATGTCTTTAACATTTAGTTAGAAATAACTGATTTTCATAGAGTCATGAGAAAATATCTGAAATTTTCTGTAGTGGAGAGGAATTACCTTGATGAGAGCTGAAGGCATATGTTCATAGCTTTTTGTAAGGGATTCTGCTGATTTAATAAATTAGAGGAGATATATTCCTTAATAATCATGATTTTACTATCAATGAGTGGTTAGCTGTGTTTCCAGTTTCAGCTGGGAGCGGGAGAGGTAAACTTCCCCCAAAAGGGGTTTTGAGTGCCAAACAATCAGCTTGGAACACATACATACAAAGATATACTTAGGAATATGTGTGTGTATACATAAACATATATGCATACAATAAGAATTAGTGATAAAAATGGCCATGAATTTGAAGGAGAGCAGAGACGGGTATATTGGAAGGTTTGGGGAAGGAAAGGGAAGGGAGTGAGGTAATTATAATCTCAAAACTCAAACATAAAGTATAATGAAAATAAAATAAAATCTAAAAAATACTTAAGAAAGCATCCAAAAAATCTTATCCATATCTAACATCAACACAGGCAGAGCCAAAGTACTAATGGAAGTTACATTTTCTTTTTGGCATACTCATGACTTTGAGATGTGTCCAACTTTTCACAGTACATCAAACAAAAAAGCTTTAGGGTGGTAAGGAGAAAATATGCATAGACTGAGTTGGGAAATACTAGGGCTGCCTAATGAGGTCATGGAACAAATCAACACAGCTGGCCTGCGGACTATTCATTAGCCACCCCAGAAGAACCAGGGGTGTCCCAGGCAGAACAGCTGCCAAACCAAAGAAAGAATCTCTTAGAGTTGGGATCATAAACAGACAATCGGAATGTTTCAGAGCTGGCAAGGCTCTCCAGGGCCATGCAGCTCAGTGTGCTAAGTTCCAGTTTCCAACAACAACTCAGAAGCTGGATGAACTTCCTGAAATCATGTGCACACATTTTATAGGAGAAAATTTTAATACAAACATTTGTCAGTATCAAGCTACCCTGTCACAAGATTTGGTAAATGTATTTTCTCTTTATACAAAAGTATATTTTGGATACTGAATCTGTCATTTCCCATTCTTCCTCCTGCTCTTCCCTTCCTATTAGAGTTTTTATTCTAGACAGATTTTCTTCAACTTCACAGCACACAACATACAGGATGTTATGTATCTATATAAGATCTAGGAAGATCAAATGAGAGAAATGTATATTTATCTTTCTGAGACAGGCTTAATCCTATTAATATGATTATCTATAATTGCATCTACTATCCTGAAAACAACATAAATGAATTCTTCTCTGTGGTTGAAAAGTACCACTTTAAACATGCTTGCCTGCACACCCTCCACTTTTCCTCTATCCATCCTTCTAGCTTGGGTTCATAACTGTGATTATCAACAGTATTTCTATAAACATTTATGTTCAGTATCTATGATATGGTGACTTTGAATCCTTTGGGTAAACATCAAGAACCACCGATATAGTTCAGTCATTCATTTAATGTACAGAGAAACCACTCGCTGCAATTTAGACATTGCTCACTGGTACCACTAAGAAAGTAGGGCCCCTCAAGCCTGAGTTCTGCCTCTTTCCTGTCACAGCAGGCAATTTCCTTAAGTACTGGAACCAAGTTCAGTAGAAAAGCCATACAGCTGCGATCTGTCATTGTTTATTCTCGAAAAGCTTTGGCATTCCCATAAGATCTCTGTGACTTCTTTTACATGTCTTTGTCAAAGTGCCAAAGATACGAAAGATGATTTTGCAGCCATTGTAATTAAAACAATATCTGATATAAGCAGCTTGATTCTTATATATGAAAACTAAAATAGGAATCTGCCACTACACTCCACGAGAAATTGCAGGATATAAAAAGGGTGTTGTGTGTATATATAAAGGGATGTTAGGTGTGGCATGGTGAGGTTATGTCGCTACAAGAAACAACTACTAACAGTCTGTGTTCTCCAATTGTAGGGAACAATGGCAGATGTAACAGACTATTCCCAAAAAGGAAGGGTGCTTGTCTGGAAGCTGTCCTCTTCTTGTGACTCTAGAAAGAGAGTTCTTCTAAACCAGTTTTTATTACATGGGTCTAACTACATAGATTTTCTTCCATTTATTCCAAACATCTTTTAATTTACACACAGATGTCAAGTTCTTTGCAGGTTCGACAAATTAATTTAGGGCCTTTCCTGATGCTACTATTATAAAATTAGTATCTCTCCAGTAAGATATTTTGCCTAATGAATAAGAATCTCTCATCAAATTAATAACACCATTAGGTTCACTTTGGGTGGTTTAATGGTGGTCTTTGGGGTATAGTAACATATTGCTGACTTGGGCAAGCTGCCATTGGACTGAATATGAATTTGTACCAGCGAACTTCATCATAGGAAAATTCTAAAACTATGTTAAACTACTAATGTCTACATCTAAATGAGGGGTTTCCACTGTAAAACCTGCTTCATTGTGTATAATGTCAGCTGTGACTCACAGGATTTTAATCTGGTCCTCCAACCCAAAACTTTCCTAAAGCATTGCCTCATCTAAAATATCAAGTGATACTTCATCATCTACATAGCAAAAGTATTCTTCTAAAACTCAATATTTTATTTAATTCTATTTAAAATCTATCAGTGATCTCCTGCCACATTCATATGTCCCCCAAACTTTACCTCAAAATACAAATCTCTTGCTGTCAATTCCAACTACTCCCCAAACCTCTCACAAGCCTCTTAGAAATCCTGCTTTTGAGCGTTTGGGGAGCATTTCCCTTTGCTGCTATTTTGGCCATAGTTCATCAGGGGAGTTTTAAAATATTTTCATTTGTTTATCCTATCATTATAATAGGATCTTTTCACAGGCATAGACTATATTTATTTTGAACCCTTATCTGATGTACTTCTTAACACCTAAGTTTAAACAATGTTGAGGGGAAAACCGAGTGAATAAAAACCATAGAAGGACTGGGATGCTTTGTAGAGCCCAAATGATTGGCTTGTTCATGACATTGTTAAACATTTCCCTCTTTCTAGGCTTTTGAGAACGGACCATTTCGTATGTACCTCAGTAACAAATTAAGACTGAATACATTAGTTAGCAATTAGTACAACAAAACATAATCACGATGGATGTCTTAGCAGAAATGAATTTTCTCTTGGTTCTAGAAGGTTAAAGACCAAGGCAACTGTGAATGTGCCCTTCACACATTCTTCCTGCCTCCCTTCTTTCTATTTCTACTCTTCTCCTTCTCCCATCTCCCTCACTCTTGTTTGCTAACTCACCATAGGATGAGAAGTTCTGCTTTGTCCTGCATTTACTAACATAATTTGGACCACATCACAGTTCCCAAGGCCATAGTGTCACTGGATCATGGACTGCAAGTTCCACAGCAAACATTTACTATTGTAAGTTTGTTCTCTTGAGGTTGTGTTATGAAATGGAAGAACATCACATGAGACTGCCATTCAGTAGTGGGTTTGAGAGAGTGACTATGGTTGATAATATGGAAAAGTCACTGTGGTTGGTCTAATGAAGATATCTGGAAAACCTTAAAACAGTAAACCAGGAAAAGCATTCAATATTGTACATAGAGCATAGTGAAGAGCTCTGGCAATAGTTTCAGTGCCCGTAATCCTGGCAACACTGTAGAAAGTGCAGGTTATACCGAGATTTTCTTTTTCTTTTTCTTTTTTCGGTTTTCGAGACAGGGTTTCTCTGTGGTTTTGGAGCCTGTCCTGGAACTAGCTCTTGTAGACCAGGCTGGTCTCGAACTCACAGAGATCCGCCTGCTTCTGCCTCCCGAGTGCTGGGATTAAAGGCGTGCGCCACCACCGCCCGGCTATACCGAGATTTTAGATGAAAGCAGATTCTAATAAGAATTGGACCAAAAGTCAACCTGGAAATATCACGCACAAAAAGAATTAAAAACACTATGTCCATGCCCTGATACTGTGGGAAGTTAAGTAGTATTTTTGTTGTTGATTTTTGTTTTTTGCTTTGAGTTTTGAAACAGAGTTTCTCTGTGTAAGATCTCTAGGTGCCCTGGAACTAGCTCTTGTAGACCAGGCTGGTCTCGAACTCACAGAGATTTGCCTGCCTCTGCTTCCTGAGTGCTGGTATTAAAGGCGTGCACCACCACTGCCTGGTGGAAAGTTCTGTTGAGAACTGTTATACTATTTTATTAGCAAAGGGAATGTTAGAGATGTATAGCATTCAGTCTGCAGCATGGGCATGAATAGCTTCTTTTAGCTACATTTATGGTGAAAACTTGGAATAAAAAAGAGCAGAGAAGAAAGATGTCAAAAGTTTGCTGTTTGGCCAAAAAAGAAACATGTTTGCATAAAAGCACATCCAGGAACATCACAATTATAAAGGATGATATTTTTAAGGAAACAATCCAAGCGATTTTCATCAGAGCTATAGGAGATGCTTAGAAGGAAGTGAAGGAACCTGCAGAACTACCCCATTCAGCCAGACTCAAGCTGCTTTCACAGACTTTAGTAGGAATGAAATGTCCAAGAAAGCACTGAACCTCCTAGAGATTCATTTCTTCTTGTACAGATCACTGGGTAATCAGAAGCCTCTGTTGTCTTGGTTTAATTAGGCTCGTGTATAGTTTGCACCAGTGATCGACTCTGGAGCTCACAGGTGAGCTTATCTGAAGTCCCACAGACTTTAAACTTGAAGCTCTGTGCAATGCGGAAACTGTTCAGACTTTGGAGAACCTTGGAGGGAAACAGGTTGCCTATTGTGTTGTTAGATGAACATGAGATTTTGCAGGCCAGAAGCATAAGTCCCCACTTTGGATCTTCAAGTTACTTCAAGGGCACTAGTGCTGCTTCCCCCAATTGCACTATTCAGAGAATGTGGATGCTTTCAGAGGAGAGTACGAATGGTACCATCCTTATTTTCTGCCTGTCTGCTCTTGAAGGGGCTGAAGTATACTTTCTTCCTCCTCTTGTCTTCTGCACCCAAGTTCAACAAACAGTGAGCAGTTTATCTGAACTCCTCATTCATATCATTATGTGCTGCCTCACGTCAGAGCTGGAGGAAAGGGATCAACTGACCACAGGTGGACTGTCCAAGACCTCTCTTATCTAATTACCTCAAATATCTGTGATTTTTAAGAGAAGAACAATGCATAAGTAAGGTGGTTGAACTGACTTCCCCTGTCGTACACGGAATAAGAGCTCCCATGTACATGGTCTTAGTTTTCCATTAGCAATGGGCTGTGTAGGAGGATATCTAGAAAAGACTCAAGAGGTAACAAAATTCAACTGAGTCTGGAAATGTTAACATAACTGAAAACTGCGAAAGTGCAGACTCCTTAGATGAACTTTACCCTCTCTTTGAGAACAGACTAATGCTGATTTTAGCACAACCTAAAACACACCTATGGTGGGTACTCCCTGGCAAAGCCACATATTCTTTTTTTTTTTTTTTTTTTTTTTTTTTTGGTTTTTCGAGACAGGGTTTCTCTGTGGTTTTGGATCCTGTCCTGGAACTAGCTCTTGTAGACCAGGCTGGTCTCGAACTCACAGAGATTCACCTACCTCTGCCTCCCGAGTGGTGGGATTAAAGGCGTGCACCACCACCGCCCGGCTCACATATTCTTCCAAAAGGATTCAACAGGGGACATTGTAGCACGAATTCTAACTGTTCTTAATAAAATCCTGGAGTCAGATATAGGGGTTAATGCTGAAAGGTCAGAGAAGCAGAGCAGCCAAATACTAGAGAGTTCTTACCTCTACCAGTGATCAGACCAAATGGGCAATCCTGTCTCTATGAATCCTCAGACTGAATGCTGTCTTTGTGAAGAGACTGCATCTCAGACTGAATCCTCAGACTACTCCAGAGCTCCTGTCTCCTCCGGCCTTATATTCCTCTCTCTGCCCAGTCATTCCACTCCTATGTCCTTCTGCCTTCTGCCCAGTTATGTCAATTCTGACTCCACCTCCCTAGTGCTGAGATTAAGGCTTGTGATCCAACTGCTGGGATCACCTTTTTGTAACCTGTTTCTCTTTTAGTCAGATTCAATCTTGTGTAGCCCAGGGTGACCTGAGATTTACCCATAAACTGCCTTCTATATTTTGCTTTAAGTTTTTGTTCTTGTATTTTATTATATGATCCTATTTAGCTAACTTTTAGGTATGCTAAGGGTGCAACTTCCTCCCTAGCATCTGTATATCTAACCATTTGAGCCTCATCTGTTTTTTAAAAAAACCTCTTTTTTCTTCATTGCCTTGTTAAAAGCAGCTTACCACAAATATGAATTTAATAATAAAGAACCTGGGTGAAGCTATGACATGAAATAATTTAAAGAATGTTTATCATTATAACAAGCAACCACCAATGGTTTTAAAAATAACTGGAATGTTAGAGATATGTCTCAATGGCTTGAAGCACTGACCGGCTCTCTTACAGAGGACCTTAGCTCAAATCCCTGCATTTGCATGACACCTCATGACAATCTATAACTCCAGTCCTATCTTCTGATGCTCTCTTCTGGCCTCTGTAAGCACTGCATACACATGGTGCACAGATATACATTCAGGAAAAACACCCATATTCTTAAAAACAAAATCTCTAAAAAATAGCTGGTCAACATACAGATCTCAGATCCAAGGGAGTAGTAAAACACAGACTGCATTCACACCAATCCCCAAATCACAAAGGGTTGTTAGGAGGTGAACATCACAATCTCAAAAGTAGGCAGTAATATGATGTGTTTGCCATGGAAAAGGCAAAGAGTTCCAAGAGGTGGCTATGGAAAGACTTCAGGCAACTATGAGGTCTGAGAATATCTAAGAGGCAGCTGCTGTGGGAGAGGGACGTATATTTAAGTGTGGATATCAACAAATAAGCAGGATGAGATAGCCAGGTGGTGGTGGTGCACGCCTTTAATCCCAGCACTTGGGAGGCAGAGGCGGGCGGATCTCTGTGAGTTCGAGACCAGCCTGGTCTACAAGAGCTAGTTCCAGGACAGGCTCCAAAACCACAGAAAAACTCTGTCTTGAAAAACCAAAAAAAAAAAAAAAAAAAAATGCAGGATGAGATAACAGTCAGTTGACTGGTTCAGTAGATGGTTCTGATGCTCTGGAAAACATGAATCAAGAAATGAAGGCAGAAACTAAGTCATACAAACCAAGTAAATATGACAAAATTGGGGAGGGGTATTTTAAGCTGTAAAGAAAATGTAGTATATGCAACAGACTTGTTTCAGTTGTGGAAAGAAAGTTATGTCACTTTTCAGGATAATGGATTTAACTGGAGATAATCATATTAAGTAAATTAAGCAGCCTTGGTAAGACCAATGCTATTAATTTTCTATCTTTTGTGACTTCTAGAATTTACATATATATATATATATATATATATATATATATATATATATATATATGTCTGAACATATGACATAAAAGTAAACATGAACCTATGTGGAAGAAGAAAGGAAATAGTGGAAGGTGCCAGAAGTGAGCATAGTGAGGTGGGCAGGATATGCTCAATTTATATATACACTTGTATAAACATTTAAAGTTAATAAAAAAAAATAGACTAACAATTTACCTAATACATCCAAGATAAAACATTTGGAAGAGTCTTCACTTTGTGCTTAGTTAGAAAATTTTTATATTGCATGTTCTTTGAAAGAGGGTTTAAATAGGGAAGTGTATACAGGCGTAGGCAGCATGTTATAGGCAACAATGTCTACAACTATGCAACGTGTTAAGATTTGAATTCAGGGACTCTATATTAGCCATAGTCTCAGTTGATTTACATACATTATCTAACATGTTCTCATGAGTTTAATAAGAGATTAACGCCAATATGTTCCTTACAGGTGATGAGGCTGAGATTTAAAAGGTAAGATGCCTATCCAAGTTTCACAGGCATAAAGTAGATTAATGAAGATTTAAAATAAGGCCTCCTGACTTCAAGTCAGTTAATTTCTCTACAGAGGGAATTTGGAGTGAAATTGTGTCAGATCTCATCGAACGCTTTAAAGGAAATGTGCAAATTGCCTGCAACTTAGATGCCAAGAGGCTAAAGGCAGCCAGGTTCCTGATCGCCACTGTCCTTGGGACTGTTCTCAAGTTAACCAGCAATGTCAGAAACTTCTTAGCTGCCTGTGATTCCTTCACCTTTAACAGATCAGTTTTACTGAAAATACATTTTTCTATTCCCTTTTGAAACATATCTATTTTAGTTCACCGCTACACTTAATTTTGACAATTTTAATGACTTTCAAACTAATCTTCTTACATATTAGTTACTATTACACAGAGCCTGGTGATTAACTAGTACAAAATTATCCTGCAATGCAACTCTGGTCATGGCAACAATGTTTAAGGACCTTTTTCTGTTTTTATCAAATCAAAAATACTCGATTTCCCCTGCATTTTAGGCCTGCCAGAATACAGCCATTAATATAATTTCAGTGCTGATACTTTGAGCTTCCTGGGACCAAATTATGCCACTTACTTCTGATAGAAAATAACCCAAGCTTTCAGTCTTTATCCAGATAAGGAATATCTCCACGCCCATCTGCCTAACTTAGTTCAAATTCTGCTTGTTCCTGGAATACTATAATAATTCTCACAGCATAGTAACTGCCCCTCTTTCAGTTAATTCAAGATGCAGGGGTAAGTCACAGGTCTTTAGTTACTTCAAGCATTGGGAGTGGATCTAGTTCCTCATTTGGAACCTCATGTCTCCTTCACTAAATTCAATGGGAACCCACCTATTGCAGAATATTTGTTTATAAAAATATGTCTGTTCCTTGTGTGCCTTCTGATTGGTCTAATAAAAAGCTGAAGAGCCAACAGTGAGAAGGTATACACGGGACTTCCAAGCTGGGAAAGTAAGTAGGAACAGGAATTTAGGCTGGGGGTGGAAAGACATGCCAGGGAGGTACCCAGAGTCACCAGCCAGACACAGAGGAAGTAGCATGGGCAGTACGGAGAGATGAGGTAACAAGCCAGGTGACAGAATGCAGACTAAAATAAATGGGGTAATTTAAGTTGTAAGAGCTAGTAGGACAAGCCTAAGCTAAGGCTGAGCTTACATAATTAGTAATAATTCTCCATACCAATGTTTGTAAACTGGAGGTTCAAAGGTAAATCCAACTACATCCACCTGCTTTTCTGAAATTTGATCATTAAGTAGTAGTCAGCAGACTAATTATTTAATAAACACATCTATTAGTTAGAATCTTCATTGCAACAAATCACTTATAAATCATTTGGCTTAGAAAAGATGGTATAGAATCTTAAAAGTCATTTTTCCAGTTACGAATGACCAGAGGGAAAATTAACAATCCTTGCTGTTATCAGACATAACTTCACATTATTACTATCATGTACTTACTCATGCTCCATATGACACCTCCAACCCATGCTTATGCAAACAAACAACACTAATTAAACTTGCTGGGTCTCACACACAAATAAGAGATATGAACGAGGAAGGAAGGTGTTTTGGAAAGAAGGGTTCCATGGAATTGGGAGAAGGAGAAAGGGCTCTGGAAGTGTGTAAATAGTCCAAGTCCCATATATAAGTTGTATAGAATTGTCATAGAGTAAATTATTGATTCAATTTTAAAATCTCATAAAATCTCATATAAGCAACATTTTCAGATAAAACCATGGAGGTAATTACTATAAATATTCAACCACGATAACTTCATTAAAACAAAAAACAATATAAATAAAAATAAGTAAATTCAGAGGAAAATAACTACAGTGTGATGTTGCCTCATACCCATCAGAAACGCTATTAGGAAATGTCGTAGAACAATAAGTGTGGATACAACATGGAGGAAAGCCACATAGCTAGTGGAAATACAAATTAGTATAGCCTTCCTGAAAAACAAAAGAGAGATTCCTCAAATAACTAAAACGAGAACTACCTTGTGATCTGCCATCTATACTACATGATTTATACTCAAAGCAAAGGGACAAGCAGTAAAACAAGACGCTGCTTCAGTGCTTATCTGAACATGACTCACAACCACAATGATTGGGACTCAGTATTCATCAGTGGATGGATGGAAAAGAAAATAAGGTAAATGTATATAATGCAACACTCTATAGACTAAAAAGTTATGAATTATGTTAATTACAACACAGAGGAAACTCTCAGGCAGATGTTAAGTGAAAAAAGCTGCACAATGGCAAATGGCAAATAACCTTAAAGATGCATGATTTAACAGGTTTGAGTCCTGTGGTTGTGAACTACAGAGGCTGTTGACTGAGACTACTAATTTGGGAAGTTGTTAGTCAAAGGACACAAAGTTTCAGTTTGCTAAGAGGAATTAATTTAAAAGATACATTATACATTTGCTAAAAGACATTTACAAAAACATACAGTGTTCCTAAATATTGCTAAGAAAGATTTGAAGTATATCGTTCACAAATCATTATCATGTAAGACAATATGTGCTAACTAACTTATTTAGGCCCTCTACAATTTGTACAAATTTGAAAAGAACATACTGTGCATTGCATATATTTCCAAAGTATTAGCTGACGAAATTAAAATCAATACAAAAGGAGAGCTGGAGAGGGCTCTGCTTTAGGAGAAGACGTGGTGGGCACTCATATAAAGTAGATAAGAATACATGGGATGATTCCATGCAAGGAATGCAGTCTGAACTAAATAAAAATACAAAAATGGACTTGGCACTAGCTTCCTGCCTCCTGACTGTGGGCCCCTACCTCTGATGACTCAATCTAGAAACTTAGAAACTTTCTCACATGCCAAGATGTTTGTTTCCATGATGATTCTAAAACTTTTTATGTTCAAAAAAATCAAAATTATTTATTATGTATAGCAAATAATTATAGCAATGTTGGAAAATATCAGGTTTACACTCAAGTAAATTAGCTTCATAGATGCCATCATTTAACAAGTTAAATGTAAAAATAAAACATTAAAAATAAATTACATCTTATTAAAAACAGAGATTTTAGCTTAAAATTTTTAATATAAAAAATAAAATAACTTAATATATATACCTAAATAAAACTACATAAGTCTAATGAAAGAAAGCAAGAAGACAAATAAATGATAAAAAGGGCATTTAACATTTATGAAGAGGAAGATTTGATAATGTTGATATATAAGATTTTTTCAACTTTATAGGTTCCAAGCTAATTTCAATAAAAATTCATAATTTTATTTTGGAGATACTAGCAAACTGATACAAAATGTATATGAAGAATCAAAGTATCTAAAGCAGTTTTACACACCTACAGCTTAGTACAGCTCTCAGACCTCATCAAAGAAGACTTCTTTTTTTCCAGTAAAAGGAGTTTATTACAGAGAATCACAACTTGTCACACAAAAGACTGTGAAATCTCCCACCCCAAACGGAACATCTACAACACACCCAAGGCTCAGGGGACATCACAGAAAATGTAGAAGAAAGATTGTAAGGTCCATGTACCTGTGGGGTGCTGAAAAAAAAACAAAAAACAAAAAACAAAAAACGTCTTCCAGGCATAACAGGAGCGGGACATTTCAGAACTGTCAGAACTATCAACAACTATGGCTGCACACACATGACATACAGAAGACCAAACTAGCAAATATTCCAGAATGTAGGAGATTGTGTTATAAGATTCCACCCCTGAGATTCCACAGGTGGGTAACTTCTGCAAAGGGAGGGACAGTCAATTCTCTTTAGAAACTAGACAGTACATGTACTACCCATGTTCTAGTGGTCAGTCCCACCTACATACAAGTAATACCTGCTGAACTCAGAAGGTCACCTTGTGTGTGCGGTGTGTGTGAAGAAAGAAGACATGAACTTGATAGTTCATGGTGTAGGTATACAAAGAGGAGTTATGGATGTGCAGATTCGGTGTTTTGCTTGTTTCTTTTTGTCAACTGGAATCAAGTGAGAGCCATCTGGGAAGAGAGAAAATCAGGTAAGAAATTGCCTCCCTCATATTGGCCTACAAGCAAGTCTGTGGGAACATTTTTGATTATGAATCAGAATGGGAATGCCAGTCCCATTACGAGTGCCAAAAAGTAGCTAAGCAAACATGGAGCAAGCAAGTAAGCAGCACTCCTCCATAGCCTCTGTAGTAATTAAGACCTCTAGGTTCAGGCCTTAAGATCCTTCCTTAACTTCCAAAGATACCACACAGGAACCTTACTAAGCAACACATTCCAAAATGGTCATGTAAAAAGATCTCACATGTCACATGGCAAGTGAGAACTATAAACTGAAACAACAGAATAGCATAACACATTCAGTATAATGACCAAAATGCAAATGTTATAACAACAAGCACTGGACAAATGTGGAGAAGTAAGAACTTTTATTCTTTGTTAATGAGAATGCAAAATGTTCTAGGCCCTTTAGGCAACAGTTTAAAGATTTTTTACATAGTGAGAACTACTCATACCACAGCATCTAAGTATCATATTCCTTGGTATTTATGAAAAGAAACTGAATGTTTACATCTCAGCATAAGCAGGAATACATGCAGCCGTCAGATTCACAGTGGTCCATGGACAAGAAACTGAGATGTCCTTCAGCAAGCAGATGGAAAAATCCAGACAATGGAGCATCAGTTAGTATTAAAAGTAAATGAGCTATCAAACTGTACAAAGAAAAGACATGGAGGAAACTTAAATGGAAATCACTAAGGAAAATATGCAAACCTGAAAGGGAAACACTGTATACAATACTCTGGAGAGGGCAGAAATATAGGAGGATTGTAAGACCAGAGAGCAGGAGAGGAGAAAAGGAAAGGGTGCTGTTGCAAGGCCGTGAGAATTGTAGGCTTCAATTAGACAAATTAAAAACTGTGCTTGATTGTAGTTATTTGACTCTGTGTGACAGAAGCAAATTTATTCTTTTAGACTTTCCCAAACTAGCTGTAATTAATTATTTAAATTTAGACTCCTGGATCAGAGAATATAGATCACTCTCTGATATCCTTATGCTGGTTTTTAATAATATTCTTCTACTGTCCATCTCAGACCTAACCTCCTGCTAACACATTTATTTTGGTCATCTAAGTCCTGACATGCACTAAGCCTTTTCCTAGACAATTTCATTCCTTGAATAACTGGCATCTTCCTTACTTGTAATTCCCTGGCTCTCCTGTAGTTAGATGTATGTCTATCAATTCCTAATTCATAGCTAAGCCCACAATAGCTTAAAAAATTCATATCAAGGGCAGTTCTACAGCATTCCTACCACCAGGTCCTAGGAAGACACTTCTGCAAAGTCTTTGCTATGCTCACACCCGGAAATGTATTTTCAGTGTCGACTATTCATTTTGGTTGCTGTTGTCCTTCACCTTGGACACCACCTTCCTTCATGCAGTAGGAAAAGAAATAGCAGCCTACAAAACTGCAAAAGTAAACAGACACGATACGTTTAAGATCAGTTTGTTCTTAATGGATTTTTATAATGTGTTTTAAAAAATCAGTGTGAAAAGATTTATTTTTGAAATCCCCATAATACTATATCAAACATCATCTGATTAATATTTCATATTTTTAGATCTATCATCAAATATCTCACCAGCTTTGAGTTTGCTAAAGTTTTAGACACTGGAGTCTAGAAAGCTGAGAAAAGGTGTGAATAAGAATGGAATATTCAAGGTAAACTTCAAATTTTAAATGTCTAAGTAAAATCAGTCATTCCACATGCATTTCAAAGAAACTCGCAGAGTGACACAAATAAAATCATGTTTAATAAACTCTAGTGTGACTAATAAAGTCCATGGCATGAAGCTTTAATACATGATTCTAGGTAACAGAGATGTTACAGCAAGGCAGAAGGATAGAACTTATTAATCTATGTCAAATAATTCTATAAAAGCTAAAAATTACTTCAACAAAGGAAAGTCACTATAATAAAAGATATTGAGAATTTGCTTTTTAGAAAGCAGTTTAGGTTGTGTTTTATATAATATTTTTAAAAATATATCCAGGCATGATAAGATAAATTATAAAACTAAATACAATATTCGCACATGGTGATTTTCAATTAATTCTACCCAAATAATTTTCAACTGATACCTAGCAGTGTGTTGCTTTATTGTACTGATACTATCAATGACCACAATATTTTATATGAAAGAAAAATGATCTTTTCCAAGTTTCATCTAATTTTTCCTGACTTATTTGTACCACAGTTTGAATAAATAGTATCATAAACATTATTCTTTCTAATATACCATGGAGTGTTTAAATTGCAACCTCAGTCATCCCTTGGTAATCCTGTACTTGTCAAATACATAAGATTACATTGTTTGTCTAGTGCTTAGATTTTCAGAAACATTGTTAAAAGCTGTCACAAGGGGATGTCTCTTTATCTAGAGGCTAAATACCAATTACCACAAATCTCACAATGACACATATCTCTACACTAAAAGGCATCCAGGATACAACATATAAAAAAAGACAAATACTTCTCCTAAAGTTTCTGAGAGAGAGCCGACAAATATATTTTTATTTTAAATATAAATAGATTAAATATGAGATACCAAGTCAAATTAGACTTCAAGCACAAAGTAATTTAAGCATACAAATATTTTTCTTCACAGATAAATGTGGATCCCACCAATTCCCAACCTCCTTATGCTGCGCTTACAACCAGTACGTTTTCCCCATGAAATCTGTCTTTCCATTTCACACACTCAAATGCCAGTAGTTCTTTGAGAGTTCCCACAGAAATATTGAAGGATAACAGCGAAAGAGTAATTCTTGTGTAAAGCCTTATTTACATCATGGGAGGTGGGTGAGAGATCAAACTCCAAGGCTCTGAAATCTGTTTGGCTGATTTCTGCCCCAGGTAACTTGCTTATATTTGCTTCTGATAATAAGGTATGGACAGCTAAGCTACAATGTGCAAATATCTACTTGGAAGCATGTTTCTTACTTTTGCAATTGCTATTATTTCAAAAACAAATTAAACTAGGAAGTTCTGCAGAGAACCAATTAACCAATTTAGGAAACAGCTCAATGAAAGTCAATGTCCCTTACGTACCCCCAACATGATGCTTGTGACTCAGAGATGTCCGCAACACACGTTAATGGGCTTCTGTTTAATTTTAAATCCCTATCCATCCTGTAGTTTATTTCAAATGGTTTTATTCTGTTCAATACGTTAATAACATAATTGAGAAATGTATAGACATAGAACACAGAAGTAAGAATCATAAGAATGAGTGTCTAGCCTCAAGAAATATTTGACCCAGACTTGTTAAATGACAGTGACATAAAAAGATTACAAATTCAGTAATGTTTTCATCTTGAAACCAAGCTAACAAATACACATGATTTTTACTCATTTTGGTTTTTTACATAGATGTTAGTTATTGCTTTAAGCCCTTAACACAGGTGCTCAAAAGATACCTGATCCCCAAAGTCTACATTTCCCTTTAAGACAAAAGTTTACTCCACAGTGGTTTTCATTTGAAATATTTAGGTATTCTGAATCAAAGTTGATATGAATATGATTCACAAAACAACACTGGCCAATGCATAGGTGTAAGAAAAACATATGATAACAGATAACCTTGGACATTTATTATTACTTATTTCTGTCTGTTTTATATTTTTGAAATAGTGACCACATTGTCACTTCTAAATGTGATGGAAAAAATTTGTGTAATGCACAACATGTTTTATGAGTTGAGATCATTTTTGATCAATCACACACACAGGAATAAATTTAAAGTTTAAGATTAATGGAACATTTGAATTAACTTTGGAAAAATTAAAACGTTGTTGTGAAAAACAGAGATAAAACGAAGTTCAAAAACATCACAAGACAATGTGTCAAACATGCTCTTACTATAACATAGAAAAGATTACCATAAAACAAGTGCCTAGAGTCTTTTAGGGTTGATTTTCCTTCATCAAAGAAAGACAAGGAGAAACATAGGGATGGAAGAGTGTGCCATTCCTGCACTGTGAATTCCTTGGGAAACAGCTTTTGTTATTCATATTTACCATTTCATCAGGAAGTGAGGGTTACCACACATTCAGTCTTCAAATGATGTCTGCAGAATGACTGAATGTTTGATTTATAGTAGAAATTCACAGGCTATATTATTTTGACATACTCTAAAACATGTTATATTGTTAATTAGAAACACTCTTTTCACAAAGAATTCATTTTTTGTTAATTTTTGTTTTTATTGTTATTTTGTTGTTAATCCTTATAAATACATTTCTCAACTACATTATACTTATAGAGTCACCCACTTTATTATAGTTTATTGCTTTAGCACCAGTAGTCTCTGCTGTATTCCCATATGCTGCACTAACGGGTTCAAATACACTGCTTTCCACAATAGCTAATAGTCCTTCACTTCAGTGAAAACAAATATGCTTATCTAATTGTCAGTCATCTTTTTCTTAGAGGCCGGTTCTTTTGCTTTTGTTCTTGAAATTTCTTTTCTTTCAAAATATTTTCAAGTTTTTAAATGTATGTGTTCTTTGATAAATCAATACGCATATGCAAAGCATTCTGAACATGTTTTCCTCAAAACTGTCTTTTACCTCACTTCTATCCCTATGTACCCCTCTCCTCCCTACCAGCTCCTCTCTCAGATGCACGGCTTAGTTTTGTTTTGTGACATTTAGTTTAACCAGAGTCATCTATGTAGTTATTGGGTCAGAAGTATTAGAGCCCCGTACTAGTAAATAGTAAATAATGGGGTTCTCTGTGGGTACATAACTGATCTGTGTGCTCTCACCCCATCCTTTATTTATCAGTAGCAAATATTCAGCATTAAGGGGACAGGCTTCTGCCTCCTGCTTCACCCATGTCTGAATATTGAAGGGACCATTCTGGTGCAGACCTAAGGAAGACATCTACACCTGATAGGAGTAAGTAACTGCATTTTTTTTTGTTTTTTTTCTAGCTTATTAGTAGCTTGAGTTAGTTTTTAAATGTACTGTTCATTATCAAAATACTATTAGACTTAAAATTTCTTTTATATTGTTATTAGGTAAGAATTTAAATATTTTTGTATAATCTATGAAGCTTCTGAACACTATGAAGTATTTTTTACAATTTTTCATAATATGAAGTATCATGTAATGTATTTTTACAAAGAGAAGTCTTTTCCTAAGTTGATGTCTATAACAGATTGACAGTGGGGTAAGCAAGCCTGTGTCAATGTTTGGGGCTGCTGGATCCTTAATAAATAACCATTGATCATAATATTTTCTGCTGTTACACCTAGTTTGAGGTCGAACACTGGAAAAGCATATGCATCTCCCCACCCATGGTGCATGAGAAGTCCCTTGAGAACAAAGCAGTCAGGTGAACTTAGTTTCACACACCATATGCTAAGCTTAGTGCCTAAACACAGACTCACACATGATAATACTGAGTACCCAATAGGAAAAAAAGAGTGTTTCAAGGTAGAATATGGAGAATCCTGAATATGGAGAATCTTGCTGAGAAAGAAAGGATGTGGCAGCACCAGAACTCTGTAAGGAACACAACACTACCAAAGAACAGATGTTATAAATCTGCCCACACCAATTACTATGTAAGAGTTGTACTAGCTTTCAAGTAGATCCTTTTAGGGTTAAATGAGGTGGGTTAAAACTTTAATGAGGTCAAAAACTATCAGGAAAAAATGCATTTTAATTCTTATTCCATGCCATTACACACTAATCCTTCAAATAGTCTTGTTCCTTGTAAGACTTAAAACGTCACTGATACTTGTGCCCGCAAATCTCAAACTTTGAAACTTTCTAACTACTTTCAGTGATTTTAAACAAATCTTAAGTTTATTAATAAAAATTTATGAATTAATAGCCACAGAAATTTTCACAAAAAGTTACATTCATTTAGACATTATTTACAGATTAAGCAACTTCCATCAAACTGGCTATATTTTTCGTTTCTATTTTGTGGGAGTAATTTGTGTGTATGTTTCTTTTTTTTGTTGTCGTTTTACATTCATATCTGTTTAAAGTGAGAGAAAGAAAGGACATGGGGTTAGGTGGGTAAGGATATGGGGGAGGGATCTGGGAGATGCTAGAGAAAGAGGAAAGGGAAAAGTTTCCGTACCCCGATATTGGGTCTTTCCACCAATGCAATGAATTGGACAGGCCTAATTAATAAGTCCAGGTTTAATCTGAGCAAAGCATTCCCAGGTATTCCCATGGGAAGAAGAAAAAAACGCTAGGGGAAGCCATCAGGAGGAGGTTTTAAATGCCCCCTCCTTGGGTGGAGCCAACAATGGCAGGCTTTCTCAGGGGCAGGGATCTGAAATGGAATGAGTGGGGCTGGGTGGAGGCTCCCAAAAGAAAGTGTGATCAGAATATATTGTATAAGAAAGATATTTAAATTTTAAAAAGAGGCTTTAAAAACTTAACAACAATCTCCAATCATAAAACACAGAGAAATAACTTACAAGATTGAATGGAAAAGAGCTGAGGTCTCTTATTCACATGATTCTGTTCTAATAAACTGTGAAAATAGGACATGTTTTTATAAGTAACAATATAAATTATATGAAGCTGATGAAAGAATTTATCTTTAAGAGGACAGAGGCATAATTCAGAATGATCCAAGAGTCTTAAAGGAGAGAATATATTTATATATTGAAATGAAAGAGAGGGAAATGTAAAGCCTTATCGTTATGTTACAAAAATATCCATTAAAAATACAAACAACAGACAACTGTATATAAGTCATAGCACTGGTAGAGTAGCTATAGATAGAAGAACTGCTAAAGGGAACCTGGGGACTTCCTATGGAAAGATTTAAAGAGATGTTTGTTCTTCCATCCACCAATTTGCTGTGTAAGAAAGAGTGCACACACACACACACACACAAAAAAAAAACCCTAAGGATATAAAAAAATTCACTGAGTTATTTATAAAGGTCCAAATCAGAAAGAACAAAAATGTGCAATAAAATGTTAATCTTAGAACAAACTAAGATGGAAGAAGAGAAGAGACCTGCAGACACTACACAGGACATTCTCCATTTCAGGTACCTCTGGAAACAAATGACTGTAAAAGAAAGTATTCACAACAGAGGTAAAGGAGGGATCCTTATCAATACCATGCAAAACAGGATTCCATTTTGTTAACAGGAAATAACAGACTGGAGGGAAGGGAAGCAAAGGAGAAATACACTTAGCTGTTAGGCTGTCTTTGTAGGTCACCAATGAGAAGCATTCTGGAGTCTAAAAAAACACTCTTCTAAATAATATCAGAAGATGTACCATAAAGAAGTGTCACAAAGTTGAGGATATATCAACATTTTGTCTTTTCTTTCCTTTTAATATTTTCAATGATGAATAAATGAAAAATAGTATTTTTATGCACAAAACTTCTAAAAAGTACTGCACAGGTGAATATTTTAGTGGCAACAGAGTAAAGGGTTGGAAAAAAAGATTTTCTAAGCAAATGGACCTAAGAAACAAGCTGGTATAGCTACCCTAATATCTAACAAAATAGACTTCAAACTAAAGATTATCAAAAGAAATGACGAAGGCCATTTCATATTTGTAGCAGGAAAAATCCATGAGGATTAAGTCTCAATGCTGACCATCTAAGTCCCAAATACAAAAGCACCTATATTTGTAAAAGAAACATTGCTAAAGCTTGAATCACACATCAAATTCTACACACTAATACTGTGGAACTTCAACACCCCACTCTCACTAATGGACAGGTCTGCCAGAGAGCCACTTAACAGAGAAAGAAGAGAACTAACAGATGTTAAGACTCAAATGGACTTAACACCCATATATAGAACACACCCATACACAAAAGATTATACCTTCTTTTCAGCACCTCATGGAATCTTCTCTAAATTGAACACATACTTCGTAACAAAGCAAACTTTAACAGATACAAAAGAAAAAAATAGAGTAACTCTCTGTATCTTATTGGATCATCGTGGATTAAAGTTAGGATTCAACAGCAATGCAAATTCCAGAAAACTTAAAACTCATGAAAACTAAATACTGCCCAACTGAATCATCCCTGGGTCAAGGAAGAAATAAAGAAATTAAAGGATTCCTAGAATTCAATGAAAATGAATTAACAACAGACCTGAATTTACAGGACGCTATGAAAGCAGTCCTAAGAGGAAAGTTCATAGCACTAAATGCCTATATGAAGAAACTGGAGAAATATCACACTGTGAGTTCACAGAACACCTAAAAACTCTAGAACATAAAGATGCAAGCTCACCCAGGAGGGGCAGACACTAGGAATAATCAAATTGAGGGCTGAAATAAATAAAATAGAAACAAAGGGACTAAAACAAAGAAACAAAAAAAAAAACCTCAATGAAACAAAGTGTTCGTTCTTCGAGAAAATCAACAAGCTAGACAAACTTTTATCCAACTAATCAAAAGACACAGAGAGAATATCAAAATTAATAAAACCAGAAACAAAAAGAGGAACCTAACAACAGACATTGAGGAAACCCAAAGAATCATGAGGTCTTACTTGAAAAACATGTATCCCACAAAATTGGAAGATTTAAAAGAAATGGATAATTTTATGGATAGGTACTACATACCATAAGTAATTTAAGTCCAAATAAACAATTCAAATAGACCTATAATCCTTAAGGAAATAGAAGCAGTCATTAAAAGTCTCCCAATCAAAAAGTGCCCAGGACCAATCAGCTTCAGTGAAGAATTCTACCAGAACTTCAAAGAAGAGCTAATACCAACACTCCTCAAAGTATTTCACACAATAGAAATAGAAGAAACATTGCAAAACTCCTTTTACAAGGATACAGTTACCCTAATGTCCAAACCACACAAATATGCAACAAAGATAAAGAACTACAGACTAATATCCCTTATGAACATTGAATAAAAATACTAAATCAAATAATGGCAAACCAAATCCAAGAAAAAATACATCAGAAAAATCATCCACCATGACCAACTAGGCTTCATCTAGAGATGCAGGGATGGTTCAACATACGGAAATCTGGTAACACATTACATACACAAACTGAAAGAAAAAAAAACATATGATCACCTCATTAGATGCTTTAAAAAGTCTTTGACAAAATCCAACACCCCTTCATAATAAAGGTCTCGGAGAGATCAAGGATACAAAGAACATATCTAAACATAATAAAAGCAATATACAGTCAGCGAACAGCCAACATCAAATTAAATGGAGAGAAACCCAAAGAGATGCCACTAAAAATCAGGAACAAGAAAAAGTTGTCCACTCTCCCCATATCTATTCAATATTGTACTCGAAGTTCTAGCTAGAGCAATAAAACAACAAAAGGAGATCAAGGGGATACAAATTAGAAAGAAAAAAGTCAAACTATCACTTTTGCAGATGATATGATATTATGCATAAGTGACCCCAAAAACTCTACGTGGGAATTCCTACATCTGATAAACATCTTCAGTAATGTGGCGGGATACAAGATTAACTCAAAAAAGGAGTCCTTCCTTGACACAGTTGATAAAAGGGCCAAGAAAGAAATCAGAGAAACATCACCCTTTACAATAGACACAAATATAAAATATTTTGCAGTAACTTTAACCAAACAAGTAAAAGATCTGTGTGACAAGAACTTTAAGTCTTTAAACACAGAAATTAAAGAAGACATCAGAAAATGGAAAGATCTCCCATGCTCTTGGATAGATAGGATCAACATAATAAAATTGGCCATCTTACCAAAAGCAATCTACAGATTCAATGCAATCCTCATCAAAATCCCAGCACAATATCTTCACAGACTTTGAAAAAAATGGAGGGAAAGGTTTCCATATGGGGAGAGTTATATGGTCTTTAAACACAACCACTGCCTCCTAAGAATCAGGTTTTCCTCTGGGAGTCTATTATTACTGTTGCCACGCCATGCTGTTAGACCACAGCAGGTACACACCAGGATAACAGGAATGGGGGCTACCTGCTTCCTTGATGCTCTCCTTAACTGCCACATAGAGCATATCAGCTAAAACTACCAAACAGCATGGTACAAATTGCATGGTTACCTAAAATCCATTTTCATTTGTTTCATAATAGCATTTTTACTAAATAGGTGGCCTTCTAATTTCAAAGAATCTGAATTCCCCAGTGTCTTCTACAGTCATTCTCATCATGTGAGAAGACTATAACCAATAAAATGTACACATCTTGCGTGTTTGTTTTGAATGACATTGCTTGTCTTTATACACCTTCCTCTTTTTCAAATTATAATGCAAGTAAAGGAGTGACCCACATTTGTCCTTATACAGAGCATAGGAACTTGAGACCCTGGCACAACACTAGACTATGAGATCGATAACTGTGAAGCTAACTTATTGAACATGCTGGATGGTGCCACACTGTAGTGGCAGAAGAAATGAGCTCCTATCTTACTAAAATCAACGTATATGTTAAATATCTTAAATATATACTGTAGCTTTCTATCTATAAACCACACATAAATACATACACACTGAACTATATAGCTATACCTACACATAAAGACTAGAAAATGGATGTAAAAAGGTAACATTTGAAGGGATAGTATGCATAAATTATAATTGTTCTTAATAATACAAACTCAGAATCAGCTATCAGGGGCAGAAGCCGAAAGATCGGAGAAGCAGAACAGCCAGTCCCTAGAGAATTCTTACCTCTATCAATGCTCAGACCAAATGGGGGAAGCCCTGTCTCCACAAATCCTCTGACAGAAAGCTGTCTCTGGAGCTCCCGTCTCCTCCCGTCTTATATTCCTCTCTGCCCAGTCATATCGCTCTGTCTCCACCTTCTGGGTGCTGGGATTAAAGGTGTATGATCCCAAGTTCAGGGATCACATTTGTGTAACCTCTTTTTCTCTGTTAGTGATATTTAATCTCATGTATCCCAAGGTGGCCTTAAACTCACAGAGATCCATCTGCCTCTGTCTCCTGAATGCTAGGATTAAAGATTTGTGCCACCACTGCCTGGCCTCTATGGCTAACTAGTGTGGCTCTCTTTGAACTCTGATCTTCAGGCAAGTTTCATTTGTTACAGCCAAACAAAATATCACCACAAGCATGTGTACATTTAGGCATAAAGCATAAGACTGCAAGAAAGAAAAGTAAGCCTAAGCTAATAGAGTGTATTAGAGAACTGATACATTGATTCGCAGAAATACTAGAAGAAAACATCACTGATGGTCAGACACTTGTTCTTTATCCAAAGATCATTATTCATAAGAGAACAGCATAACAATTCAAATAGGCAAATGTTCAGTGAGTTATATCACAAACTAGGGGTTTGGTTAGTACTAAAGTGCTGGCCTATCACATGCACAAGGCCCTAGGCTTAATCCTTGATACTGAAAAATGTTATTCAACTTAATAGAAGTCTGAAGCTTTCATATTATCAAAGGACCACTCTACTAATTCCATGCGAAAGAGGAGTATCTTCTTCAAGTTAGTGTAAAGTGTTTTACTACAAGACACACCCCCATCTTCTCCAGAGAGTTACTCTATGCAAAAATTATAAACATGTAAAAAAATAAAAAAAAAAAACAGGGGTCTGGGAGACAGTTCGGTGATAGAAGGCTTGTCTTGCAGGTAAAAGTGTTTGACCCCTGCTGTAGAGAGGGGGGGGGGTATTAGGGGGAGGGTGGGTTATAGAAGAAAATAAACTACAATGAAACTGAACAATAACTAAAAAAATGCAATAGCAAACAACAAGGCAATCACTTCTGAGTTTAACTCAGGGATAACTTTTGAACTGTAAAATATTTTACTTCTCAAAAAATAATAAAGTTAGAAAAACAGTTTTACATGCATCATTTGTTTCTAATTTAGCTTCTGTGTGCAATGCCATGAACATGGAGATGAGAGGACAATCCACTCTCTCTTTTAACCACATGAGTTCCAGGACAGGGCTCAGGTTATCAGGTAAGGCAGGAGTCTTTATCAACTGGACCATGTCAGCAGCCCATTCTTTAAAAAAAATGTGTCACTCTTATAATCTAAAACACTTTAAAAGGACTTAATATGGACAAACTGAAGATTCTACACCCTGGGAAACTGACAATAATGAAAAATGCAAACAAATATAGCACCTCAAAAAAACATGAGATAGTTCCTAGAATGTATTCTGTTTTTATAAGTATGTCACTTAATATGTATGTAGTGTTCTCACAAAAAAATTATGACACAGTTTCCTCAACCAAGTGCCTTTTTTTCCATTCTAATTTAATCACTATTTCTTTTTTAGAACTTTTTTTATTCCCATGTATGAATGATGTGACTGTCTGTACCTATATGTGCACCGTGCACATGCAATGCCCATAGAGGCCAGAAGAAAATGTCAAATTCCCTGAAGTATAGTTGCAAAGGTTGTGACCACTGTGTGGGTACTGAGAACTGAGCCCAGAGAGTCTAGAAGAGCAGCAAGTGCTCTTAACCACTGATCTGTTTCCCCAGCCCTTTAATAGCTATTACTTGAGAAAGAACATTCAATTTGACTCCCAGTCTTTCCATTAAGGAGGACTATAAATGATCTTGTCATATAGATGGCATTTGTCATTATTCTTCCATTCTTCTCCCTCATTGGTTCAATACTGGTACTGTTTCCAGAAGGCAAGGCTTTCTGCACAGCAAGTCAAAAGCATACTGAGCGGAGAAAGTAAGCTAGACATAGTCCTGTTTGTTTTTTCCTAAAGGACCAGGTACTCAGATGCAGATTCTGTCTTCCCCATTCCTCTGCTCTGGCTCAGCAACTGACCTTTTTTCTTATCTTCACACAAAAAGTTGCTTTATTTAGCATTCTTCCAAAGAAATGCACTTACTGCACATATCTATTAGAGTCTATGCAGTATAACTATGTTTCCTTTGAAACTCTGCATGTCCCCATGGGTAAAGCCAAGAGATGCACATCAGCTCACAACCAGCTCAAGAGCACATGGCACCAACGATAACGCAGATGCTTACTGATTTTCCACTCAATGAAAGCAAGTCTATTAGCGCCTCTGTTTTATAATCAATAAATCAATTTTAAAACAAACAAAACACAAACTTGTAAGATCCTTTTCCGTCTTAAACCCACAACATGAATTAACTTAACTTTGCTAGCATCCTGTATGCTAGTACTTATTCCCAAGGTTCCTCTCTCCTTTCTACACTTTTGTTCAAGACAGCACTGAGAGCAATTACCCCTAGCTCAGGATGCATGTACTCTGACACCCCTCTGCCGATAGATTTAATTCTCTAAACAGTTTTTTAGAAATCTTGAATCTAGGTCTACTTTTATTTTTCAGAATGGGCCACACATGTAACACTGCAGATGCCACACAGGTAACACTGCAGATGCCACACATGTAACACTGCAGGTGCCACACATGTAACACTGAAGATGCCACACATGTAACACTGCAGATGCCACACAGATAACACTGCAGATGCCTCTCATCCATTTAGCATCCTCAGAGAGCTTTTCAAACGATGTACATGCTTCTTGTCCTTCTCTTCTTGGATCAATAGTCTTTCTTTATTCTCTCTTCACTGTTTTGCAAGTTGACCAACTATTTAACTTGAAACAGGGAAGAAAATGTTTCTTCTTATGTGAGTGTATCTGTTACTAACTCAAAAACTGTTATGGATTTTGACTTGATTTCTTATTGGAAAATGGTGGCTGTATCATTTTGCTCAAGTATACAATAAGTTGCTCATGATGAGTCCTAAATGATTTTTCTACAGAAAAAAAAAAACAAAAGTTCTTATAATAGTAAGTAATGACATTCAAGAAAAATTGAGAAATAGTTAAGAAAAATTCAAGAACAAAATTTATTATTTTTCTATATTTTCCCATGTGTTCTCTACAAATCAAGAGCATTAAATGACTATGTAATAAAAAGCTAGAAATATTGTTAAACTGAAAACTTTTTTAAAAAATCATGTTTTACATGAAAAATATTAAGTCATTTAACCATAAGAAATCAAAAATGAATTATTGCCACCACAAATTATTCTTCAAATGAGATGACAGGTATTTATGCATTATCATAATGTTAGATACTCAAGAAGCAATTATCTCACCCACACACAGGCATGTAAACAAATACACAGGGACTTAAGGGATCACTTGGGCAGTACTGTTTTCTTCCAAGTTATTTAGGGTAGATAAAAGAACTATTATCTAGAATTTCAACTATTATTCTAAAATCACAGGGATAAATATAGACTTTACTTAATAAACACACATTTTATATTTCCAGAAATCATTTCACCACTTCAGTGAGATGTTTTTCAAATATATACTTTTAATAAACAACAATGTCAAATAAAAATAATTTTGAGAGAAGAAATGGGTCCCAAAGATATATATGTACACATATGTGTGTGAATATATATATATATATATACATACATATATATTAGTAATCAAGTCCAACACAAAGCCATAGCATTTTCTCAATACAAATAAAAACTTCTGAAGCAGGGAGAAAATCCACACACCTCACAAAGATGCTGAAGGTCTTCTTTCTTCTCTCCATAGTTGAGTCTATAGTGGTATTCATTCTTCTATACAAAGTGATGAATTTTATTCAAAAGAATTATTATTAAGCTCAGATATGGATTGGTATCCAATAGGATGTTTAGAATATAATATGAAGAAATTGCTGTACTGTTATATCAATAAAGCATAAATTATTCATAAAAAACAATGCTAAATTCATAGAGCCTCACTATTAATGGTATGAAATACTAGTTTTGCATATAACTATGATAAAAAATGTGTGATTCTAGAAAAAAAAACCGCAGAGTGAATAAGCACAACTTCATTCCACACTTTCTATTTAAATACTTGCAAGGATTGTTCCAAAGTGTATCTCTGACTCTAAAGATGAACAAGGTGTCCTGCTGAATTATGGTAGGTTGAAAGGAGCCATGTCCTTCGTGCCTGTGCAGATCTGTGATACACCAATTCTAAGTAAGTTCAAGCTGACATAACGCTGCAAAGGACAAGAGTTACAGAATATAAAAAACAGGGAGAGAAACACTGCAAGAATTAGCCACTATGTAATGAGGGAAATGGAAGGAAGGAAGGAAGGAAGGAAGGAAGGAAGGAAGGAAGGAAGGAAGGAAGGGGAAAAGAAAAGTAAGAGTAATTTCCCCTTTAAAAATATTTCAATAGCCTCATTTAAAGAACTGCTGAGGAAAATAAATTTGCCCCAATTTAAGGATGTAAAATGTGTTGAAACAGCTTAAATGGCAGACAACAGGACAATAGATGACTATGACCATGCTGAATGATGTCATGTCATCACCAGGCATTAAAATTTAAAATGTTTATGATAGTACATATATACTATGGTTAAAAATCATTTAATTGCTAATATTGGTATAATTTTGAAAGTGTAAGAAGAAAATGCAAAAAGATGAGAAGTTTAACACAATGTTCAGAATGTAAAGGTTATTGCTGCATCATAAACTACAAGTGTGGTGTTGGGCTGAAATGGTTGCACATTTAAGAGCACCTGTTGGTCTTGCAGAAAACCAGAGTTAGATTCCCAGCATCCAGATGGGGTGACTCACAGTCCCCCATAAACACAGCCCTTTACTTGCTCCTATGGGTGCCCATACAAGTATACATTCAAAAACACACACACCAATGAATATAAATCAATTAAAAATTAAAATGTTTTGTTGTTTTCTCTTTTTTTAATAGACTTAAGGATTTCTGAATGTTCAACAACTGCAATGTCTTTTTATTCTTTTTTATTGTTTTTATTGAACTATACATTTTTTTCTCCCCTCCTAACCCTTCCTCTCCTATACTGTTTTACCTAGCCCTGCACTGTTGTAATATGAAAAAAATATTTCCTTTTCAAAAAATCTCTGAAATCAATTTTAAATAAAACTCTTTTTTAAATAAGTGAATTTTTATCATGAAATTACCCAGACCTTAAATATGTAATATTTATATGTAAATATGTAATATATATTTTAGATCATTCTATCAAAATATCTTCAGGTAGTTATTGCTATGAACCATGGAAATTCAGTAATTAAACAGTCTCATTTCATAAGATCAACCCATCAGACCCAAGGGCTTTGTTTGGAGGATTAGGCAAGATGTGAGGCATGTTAGAATTATTGCCTTGAGAATGAAGTGGCTGTTTCTGGCTGTAGATTTTTCACTGTAGCTTATCCCCTTCTATTATAAATTTGGGATTTATCTCCCACAGTTCATCACTACTTAATCATTTACGGGGCACAATTTTACCCTATGCATTTGGGGTATGCTGATTATATCCCCTAGCTTTGTGTGAAAAGTACTAGTTATATTCTCTTGCTATGTGTGAAAACTGCTAGTTATATCCTCTTGCTATGTGTGAAAACTGTTTCCTATTACCAGCCCTTTCTCCTATGTAAACACGTAGGAGAGAGATCTGCCTTCCTGCAATTATATTTATTTACAGGAATTTGGTCAGTGCTTAGGATTCAGAAAAGAGTATTCCATTTAAGATAGTCCCAGACTTCCAAAGACATAGAATTACTACATGTATAAAGCTATTGGTTCACAGCTATTCAGATAGAGAAAATAAACATATCCTGGTTTTACCCACTTATAGATAGATAAGGAAAGTGCTGACCCAAAATGAACCTTGCATTAAATGATCCCTAACTCCTCATATTCATCTTCACCTCAATTTCCTGATGATTTTAGTTTAGGGGATTTACTCTTTGTGTTCTACTCTCAGAGGTGACAGGAGAAATAATTAACCATTTGCCCACAGCCCAGAGAAAGATATCCTTCCATCGGTGGACAGACCCACACTGTCAACAGTCAGAGCAGTTGATACGCAACAAGCCCCAGACCTGATAATCTAGAGGCTTGGGTCTCATCTTTGTTTTAACCGTTGATAGCATAGGTGTAAAACAGATCTCAGGGACATTAGAGCTCACAACATTTGGCGAATGTGCTAATAGATCAAGACCATATCTTCCCATGTTTGTTTATATAGGCTGCCTGGTTAGCTGATACTCTGTATGCATGCCAGGGAAAAGCAGTGGTGCTGCATAAAAAGACAATCTTTGCCTCACTTGTGATTTTATTGAATGTAAACTTGTTAGTTCTTTATCTAACCACTTAAAAATGTAGCACAGCACACTAATCTCCCCTTCTAGTTTCCCTGATGATTTAATCTATTTCTTAATTAACCTCCTTCACCCATAAGAAGTTCATGGGATTCTCACTAAGCCATCTCTACCTTTGAGCTGACAGCAATGACTTTATGCATGTGTGTAAATCCTTATCTACTTTTATGGAACTAAGGAATTCCAGTCCTGCTCTCTGCTAGGGCTGGGAAATTACTGGTTGTAAGGGTACATAATTTGGAAACATCTGTAAGGAGAGAGAACAATAAAGAAACATGTGGAGGAAGAATGGCATGAGAGTTAGTTCATTTTTCCCCTCAGATACTCTTAGTTATCTTTCCTTTGGTGGCTGTAATGCCTTAGCTGACCTTGAAGGAGTCTGAGGGGTTGGTATCCAAAAAACTCTGTTTATCTGTAAATGCTGACTGAGTTCCCGGTCTTCCCCACACTCTGGTGTATAAACAGTACCATTAACTTAAACTGATGCTCGATTTCTTTGCCCTACTGACCAGAGAGTGAAGCACATTTAGAGGATACTGAAAACCAAGGCCCAGTGCTAACTTATTTCCAGCCTGTGTTCTCATCTTCATGCTTGACTCCTGGTGCCATGTCTCTTCTTTCTTGGAAATTATTTTTGAGTTTTACTGAGAGAGAGAGAGCAGACTACTTTTACTTTCATTTGCCTTATGTGTCTGAGCGTGTGTGTGTGTGTGTGTGTGTGTGCGTGTGTGTGTGAGTCTCTGTGTATGTGTGTGTGTCTGTGCATGTGTCAACAAAACATGTTTATGCTCCCATAAAGTCAGAGAAACTATAAAGCTGGTTTCACTTTTAATCTTATTACTGTTGCCAGTGTTAATGTTAAGGCGATTTTTCAAAACCTGTAGTTTTTTCATATCATTTCATAATTACAGAGACACACATTACAGTGTGCAGGTAGAGAACATGAGAAATAGCAAGACTGCTGCCACTGGAAGCTCTAATTCCACTTTGCAAAACTTCAGTCTGATACTATGTCAAAGACTGCACCCAAGTAAAGATGTTCTCATTGAAGTTTACAAAAGACCTTCACTGAAGACCCAAAACTCAGCAGCATCCATACTTCTTTTTTTTAGGTGAAATTTTCCATGAAATGAATAATCTATAAAATGATGGGACGAGTCCTATGCGAACCTTGAAGATAACTGGGAAAGCAAATCACAGGTCTTCAAGCTCATTTTCCTCCATCTTACATCACTGTTCTCACTATAGCTCATCCTGTGTGACTTTCCTTGCATCACCCAGCCCTGTGGCTCTAGGAACACTCTTCCCTGGGTGTTCTCTCTCTCTCTCTCTCTCTCTCTCTCTCTCTCTCTCTCTCTCTCTTCTCTTTCTCTCTCTTTCTCTCTCTCTCTCTCTCCTCTCTCTCTCTCTCTCTCTCTCTCTCTCTCTCTCTCTCTCTCTAAGTTTGCAGTGAAGATGCTTGGTCAGAATAAGACCCATAAATCTCAAAACAAACCAAGTTGAGGAGGTTGAATAGGAAGGAGGAGGGTGGGAGGGAAGGAGGATAGGAGGGAGGGAAGGTTGAAAGGAAGGAAATTGTGCAGGAAGGGGGGGTTTACTACGCTTTAGTCAATAATATTATAGGGAAAGATCTGTTACGATGACAGGACAGGAAAGTACTGTGAATCCAGGAAACAGCCTAAAGAAGGCAGGACCTGCTCCTCTGGACCACTCATTTTCACCAACCCACCAGGTCTCTAGTTTGTCCATTCTCCCTGGCTCTTCTATCTTGACAGACAGTGTGTGTGGTAGTGTGAATGCAATTGACCCCAATAATTTCATATGGAGTGGCACTATTAACAGATGTGGCTTTGTTGGAGTAGTTGTGGCCTTGTTGGAAGAAGTCTGTGACTATGGCGGTGGCTTTAAGGTCTCATATACTCAAGATGTCACCAGTGTGTCAGTTGATTTCCTGTTGCCTCTGAGTTCAGATGTAGGACACTCGGCTATTTCTCCAGCACCATGTCTGCCTGTGTGCCACCATGTCCACCACCATGATAGACAGAACCTCTGAAATGTAAGTGAGCCGCCACAATTAGATGTTTGCTTTATAAGAGTTGCATTGGTCATGGAGTCTCTTTACATCAACAGTAACCCTAACTAAGACAGTGAGTTTGCTATTTTGATCATCTTTTTGTCTCCAAGAAACATAACAGAAGAATAAAAAATATTACCTAACTTAGGAAGCAATATTGAGCAGTTCACCACTTCTATGATATTAATAGGAAATGATAATGATAATAATAATGTTTGCATATTTTAATAAAAGAGATCACAAGACTTTTTAAAAAGCATTTTTAAATTTTTTGTTTGTTATCGACTCTTTGAGAAATTCATATAATCATACAAGGTGACTTGACCATCTCGCCTCCATTCCCTCACTCCACTTCTCCCTGAGCCCTCCCTATGTAATCCTCCCAGTTTCATATTCTCTTCTTTCCCTTGTTTTCTTGTAAGGATTGAGTACCCTTACGCCAGTGTGTGCATGGGTGTAGGACCATCTATTGGACAACAATGCCTAGGAGAGACCACACCCCTGAAAAATACTGACTGACCCTCCCAAGATTCTTATCAACGCAATTGGTTCTCAACTAGGGTTAGGACCTTGTGAGTTCCTCTAATGGATTGATGTAGATAGCAGTTGAGAATGGATTTCACTATCAATTCCTCACTTATAAAATTGTCAGCAATCAAAGCATAGACCTCCCAATCTAAAGGCACCTGATGTAGGGAAAAATGAACCATAGCAGAGGGAATCAGAAGGAGTGAGACCATCTCCAGAGATAGGAGGTACTTAAACAAAAACAAAATACATTTTAAATTGATATGTAGATATCTGTCATTTAAAGAAAAAAAGGCAAAGCGGTTTTATATAATATGTAAAAGCAAAACATTTTATTTGGGTTTGCAGTTGTGGAATGGGGTCAAAAGTACAGTATTTGGTTATTTTTTCCTGTTTGTTTTATCCTATTTTTTGTTGCTTGTTTTTTCTAATGAGAAAAAAAGAATGAATGTGGATTTAGGCAGCTCTGAAAAGGGTAGGGGAAGGGAATACAATGATCAGAATGTATCATCTGAAAAAAATCTATTTTCAATCAAAATTAAAGTTATTTTCTAAAAAGTTAAAGTTAGGATTTTAGAAAGAGATTGAGCAGGGGTCTCTAATGCAGGCCCTATTAAAATCAGTCTCACTGGGTCACTCGGTGGGAGACAAAATATGAATTCACTCATGAGGCAGTGAGAGCCCCATAAACTATTAAACAGAAGTGTGATGGTGCTATACGGTTAAGTATCAAACAACATGTAAAGTCTCTGAACTCTTTCCTCTACAATGCATTACCTGCACAGACTCAAACAAAGCCTTTAGAATAAGACCTTTATCTTCCTTGGGATGTGGAAAATAACAGAGAACAAAAACAAGTTATACACTAACTACATATGATCTTACCAAGTCCTTCTCCATGACAGTGAAAAGTGAAGGAAGGCAGAGAGGGGCAGGCAAAGAAGACAGATGTGCTATGTATTAGCATTGATACTTTGTATACATTAAAATCTAGTTTCACTGCAAAACAGTCCTGAAATTTGGAGAAATAACTCTCACTGTAGACAACAAAATATAGGCGAACCAAGTCACCAAGCAGCAAATACAACATTGAAATGGGAAACTGGAATTTGAACCCACATCTGACTAACTCCATAGGCAGTATGTCAGATAGTATAGTTTTACAAATACTTTTTAAAATCATACACTATTGCTAATAATACTGAAAATAATGTATTTTACTAACACCACTTTGTAATAATTTAAAATTCTAAAAGGCAATCATATATAAAATAGTTGAACAAGGAAGAGATTCAATGCAAAAGGAAGGTGTCCAAAAAGATTCTACAAATGTTCACAGGTCAGTAGGTGGCCAACGGTTGGTCTGCCTTAATCCCCTGCCACCCTTAACACTGCAGCCATGCACATTGTTTTATAGGGTTTCTGGTACCTTTGCTTAGCTAGCAAGGACAAGCGATGCAGACGAGTTCTGGAGTTTAAATGAAGAAGCCTGCTTCCAAAAACCTACGTATGTAATACAAAAGAAGGTTAGTGAGACAGAAAAATGTCAAAAAGTATAATGGCAAGGCCATTTTTAATCAAACACTAATTTACACATTTTGTAGCTCTTTTGTTCCAAACACAGTGTGAGGGGCTTTTGTCATGAAAATGCTTAGATGAGTTCTAATCAGAAGCATGTAAAAATATCCACATTATAATACAAACACATCAAGCTTCCATTATGTAGTTTTCTGTTTGGTTTGAAATTGAATCCTTGATAATGATACAAAAAAAAAGCCCCATACAATTAAATTTTGTATTTGACATTGAAAAAAAAATAGAATAGCTGGTTTTTACATGCATCTACCAGTCAGTAACGAAGTCAAGAGTAACTTTTAGCATTCAAGAGAAGAATTGATAATGATGAGTTACTTGAATCTCAACAATGTCATTATCTGTAATTTGCAATAGATGGGAATTATCACAGAGATCTCAAGTGGGTAATATGCAGAGTGAGATGTGCTGGACCACTCGGTCTAAAATGGGGGCACCCTGTCTGAAATGGGAGCACTGTCTAAAATGGGAGCAAGCATTCTGTCTGAAATGGGATGCCTTCATTGAGCCTCTCCCCTCAAAGTCAGGGATCAATCTCTGTGGAAAAGGGGCAGAAAGACTGTAAGAGCCAGAGGTGATAGGTGACTCCAAGGGAACAGGCACTTCCAGACACAACAGGACATACCTATATGAACTAACAGAGACTGCGCTAGCATTCACAGGACCTACATAAGTTCAAGCCAGATAGGATCTCAACCCTGAGAGGGAAGGGGTGGATATGGAGTCCCACCCTTACCAAATATGGAATTTTACTATCTATTTTCAAAAAGATTTACAGCATCTCTATGATTTTTTTTCAGTCTGAAAATCTAAAATGTAAAACATCTATATTGTTATCAAATCATACCTTGTAATTAAAACTGAGAAAAATAATCACATTCTGAGTAAAACCGAACTTTGTAAAAGTGGTACATCATTTGTAAGACAGTTGCCAAGGAGAACTGATGCTGAGCTGAAGATAGGAGACTTCTACACAAGATGAGTCACCTTTTGTGTCCGCACTGTTCAGATCAAAATGTCAGAACAATTAAATTAAAATTTTGTCTGACATCAGTAGCCCATGCCACAGTGGGAAAGAGATACACTGATTTCAGGTATACCGTTTGCTTTACACTCGCACACAAGTTGAGCAATGAAACAAATTTTGCTAAGGAAAACCTGAGACAAGCGGCCAGATCACAGAGGTCAAGGAATTCATCAAGATACTGCCCATACAAACTCAGAGGAGAACAATTATCTATTCCTCATACAAAGACAAAAAAATCATAGCAGGTATTTAACTAACTACAATTAAATATAAGTAATGTCTAATAAATCACATATAAAAAGAAAGTTATCACAATGATGCCATAGGAAGATCCAGTGAATATTTCTGTGAGTTCTTATATGTTTTTATGTGCACAACAGGGAAGTGGCCCTTCAACCTCTACCTTAACAAACTTAATTCTCCCATATAGTCCATATAGTTCTTTCATCTATTTCCTTGAATACATAGTATAAAAAATACACAATTGTACATTTTTGCTCCGTGGGAAGTTTTAAATATTAACTTTAGTTATCTCCTTGCCTTTCAGAAGAAAAAAATCTTTAAAATCTAAATGCCAAAGAACTTGGATAGAGTGTTCACTGTGTTCAGAACTGAGCCTATCCTCGGGCTGTGGGGTCCTAGCTCCTAATCTTTTGCATTAGTCATACCATATACTCAGTAGACAAACTCCTGAGAACTGACCAACATTGTCAGTAGAAATAAGGCCCTTTGCAGTCTCATTTCTTATGTAGATACTGCTTTCAAAACCTCTAGAACTGTAGGAAAAAGGGAAACTCTAGCGGTTTCAAGGCATATTTGGATTTCATTGACTATTGAACTATAATGTTCATTCAGAGTTAATCAGTATCTTAAATCATGACATACAACTTTATTTGAACACAAACCTGTGTGAATTACAGTTCTTCCTGATTAGCTAAAGTTCTCTTCATGATATATATTTTTCTAAGTTCTCAATGATATTAAGGCATTAAAAATGAGGATACAGACATTCAAAAAGACTACCTGATTCCATTACTTTCTTTAAAATTTTCAGGAAGTTCTTTTCTTTTTTAAAATTAAAACATAATATAATTACATCTTTTTCCACATTGCCTTGCCTCCCACCAACCCTTCCCAAACATCCCCCTTTATCTCTCTCTCTCAAATTAATAGTCCCTAATTTCTTCGTTGTTAAATACATATATATCATATACATGTATATCATATCATACATGTATAATTTATACATGTGATATATGCAGTATATGTATAAGCCAGCTCAATCTATCGGTTGCTTCAATGTATATGCCATTAGGACTGAGTACTTGGACTGAACTGGGAAGCCCATTACCACACTCTCAGTACTCCTTAGACGTCTGTGGTTAATATAGTTATCATCACCAATTTATGCTCAGCTAGCATACTCACATTGGCGCTATCTGAATAACATGAAAGCACAGAAAAAGAAAAGAATATGGTTGGGTCCTGATAAAGTTTCATTTAAAGAAACAAATGACAGGCTAGATTTGGTCTAGGGGACACAGTTGCGCCCCTTGATATAGAATGCTCAATTAAGGTTGATAGAAGAGCAAGCTTCTAGCTCGCCACAGCCAGGAACAGAAGCAGCTCAAACTTCTACCCTCATCTCTACAGGAGAGAAGGTCTACAATACACTACCACACTGGTCCACCAGAAAATGAAATCTCTTCCTGACCCTCCCTAAAGCACACAATGGATTCTGAAGGCTAAGCAGTACTCTGGGGTTCCTGACACAAACTGATAATTACCAGGATAATTTTTAAGACCTTCAAACTACTCAGAGCTTGTCCTCAGGCATTTTTAATTACACTGGCATGTTTTCATATGCCTTTCTTTTTCTACTAGCAAGAGTAATATGAAGGCAGAGAAAATGTCATTCACATAGTGGCTATATTACATCCCCTGCTAAGACTTTATGCCACACCCTGTTTAATCTTGAGAATTCAATGAATAGTCCATATAAATACAGGATAAAAATCTTAAACTGGTAGTTTTCCAACTGCAGCCACTCTCTCGATCTTGATACCCTATCCAAGAGGAAAGTCCCCAATATTCCGGCTGTACAGCCTATTCATGCCAAGCAGTCAATTTTTGTTGTTTAAAACCCAATTTGAAGCTGGGTGGTGGTGGCGCATGCCTTTAATCCCAGCTCTCCAGAGGCAGAGGTAGGCAGTTCTCTTTGAATTTGAGGTCAATCTGGTCTACAAGAGCTAGTTCCAGGACAGACTACAAAGCTACAGAGAAACCCTGTCTTGAAAAACAAAAACAAACAACAACAACAACAAAAATCAGTTTGAAACTAATCTCTGCTAACATATTTCTCTGAATTGAATGCCACCTCTTCATAATTAAATATACTACAAGATTCAACAATTCTCTTCATTTCATCCAACTTAATGCAAGAAAAGAAAGCCAAGGGTATCAGAGTTGGGGTTGTACTTAAGCAATAGAGTGCAGACCTGGCATGGACCGATCCCCATGGACCTATTTCTGATAACTCAATAAAAAGGAGAGTGGGAACTATGAAACTAATCAGAATTTTCACAAGAAGAAATATAACAATCAACAAACACTTTTAAAGACATCATTAGCTATTAGAGAATCACAAAACCACTTTTCATCTCACTCCCAGCAAAGTGGTTATGATGGGGGGGGGTGAGAAAATGCTAGCAAGGCTATGGGGAAAGGGGAATCCTTAAACAATGCAAACTACTACAGCACTATGTGCATCAGTCTACAGGTTTCTCAACAAACAAAATATAAAACTACCATATGGCCCAGATATACAGTTCCTGGCCCATATGGCAGGACTCTATGTCCTCTTATAGATTAATATTCATGTGACATACGGGTCTATTCCCAGTAGCTAGGGAATGAAATCAACCTAGATGTCCATTAAGTAACAAATATTGAAAATGTGGTACGTATAGAAAACATAACTCTATTCATCAATAAAGGGGAAAATAGATGGAACTGAAAAAATATATTGAATGAGCAACCTAACTCAGAAAGACAGACGTTGTAGTCTCTCTCATATATCTATCCTAGTTCTGAATTGTTTATTCCTATGCTTGACTAGAATATTTCCACAGGTCAGCAAGCAAGAAAGAAGTCACGAGACTGCTGAGATCTTCAGGGGAGGGAGAAGAAGAGCACATGTGATATGGACATCTGGGTAGGAAGGAAACACTAGAGCTAAAAAGGTTTAAGCAGAGATGATGGAGGTCATGGAGGAAGCTGGCAGTGAAGGAAAAATTAACCAAAACCAAGGCTGCATGAGAAAGCCATGTAAGGGGCTACCATTTATCGGCTAACTAAAATACATAATTTTAAAAATGGGTTTTAACAGGTATACCCTGAATGGTGGATAATACTGTCCCCAGAAATCATAGGATTTTAAACAAATATAATTCTCTATGAGTTGTTTGCCAAGCTGCTCCCCAGGAGCCCCCCAGTGAATGCAATCACCACTGTTCCTGCTGCCTGTCAGAACAACAGGTACGAGGCTGTAGCTGAAGACACCGCAGACTTTGGATGGGGGACACAGGGAAATCGTCGTCCAACTGAGCTTGAAGCTTCCTTCAAACTAACTGAAGCTCATAGGGAATGTTACAAGACAACGAATCATTTTCTGATTGGAGTCCCACTCCATGGAAAAACAATGCACGCCTAGGAAACCCTAACTGGGAGGACACTAAACCCAAAGAGCTAATCTACTACTGTCGTTTTGGAACTAGAGTGTGAAGAAACTGCCTTCTAATATTTATGTTCTTAGCCTCAGAAAAAAGCTTTCCCCAAATTAGGCAGCATCTTTGGGGGTAGTGAATTTTTCGTGTGTTTTGTTTTCTGGGGTAGTAGTTAATGCAGAGACTCCTAATGGATTAAAATCCTGAGAATTAGTGACGAAAATATCTGTGTTGTAATGTGATGGCTTGGCCTCTCGCCTGAGTACTCTGTCCCTTTATGAGAGAAGCCCTGCCTGCTCCCTTCCGGCCTGCAAGCACCAGGCAATTGCATCTCCCAACTCCCCTCCAGCCCACTCTCTCCCCATCTGTCGCTCTTCTGAAGAACTACTGGCTCTCTTCCTCTTCCTCTCCCCTCTTCTTTCTCCTCTCTCCCCTCTCGGTTTCCTTTCTCTGTGCCCCCATTCATTCTCTGCCCTTCTCCCCCGCTTCCATAGCCCCTTACTCTTAGGCCCTTATTCTCAAGCAATCTCTGCATGGCCCTGTTGTCTCCTACCAACCAAGTAACCTGCATGGCCCCTCCCGGGACTGGCCTCCAATCACCAGCATTATAAATGATAACAGATTGTGTCACACACAGCAAGGCTGTAGAACACAAAGTAAGAGGGGACAAAACCTTGTGAAAGCTGGAGGAGAGGAAAGAGTGTCATGAAATGTTGACTTCCCGATAGGACATGGCTGCTGTAGTCAGGCAGTGTAAGGCATGCACATGACTGGTGCTTTGACACTCCATCATGTGCTCCTAACTCCCTCAGGAGGAGCTACTGGCACTACTGGCTGCTATAGCAAGGAGGTGTAGGTGCTATAGGAAGGTGGTCATTTCACTTTCTTCAATGGTGTAGCCGTTGCTAAGTTGTCCGAGCTCCAGGAAATAACTTCCTACCCATGTCTTATCAGGGAGCCTGTACCTCTTGGTGGGTTCAAAACAAAAGGAAAGGAATGGAAAGGAGGGAAGGGGAGGGGAGGGGAGGGGAGGGGAGGGGAGGGGAGGGGAGGGGAGGGGAGGGGAGGGGAGGGGAGGAGAGGAGAGGAGAGGAGAGGAGAGGAGAGGAGAGGAGAGGAGAGGAGAGGAGAGGAGAGGAGAGGAGAGGAAAGGAAAGGAAAGGAAAGGAAAGGAAAGGAAAGGAAAGGAAAGGAAAGGAAAGGAAAGGAAAGGATGATGGCAATAGGACTAAATATAGGAGCATAATCCTAATATGTCATACGTGTGATGAAATCATCAAAACTAACTGAAAAGGTATAAAAAACAAAAACAAAACAAAAAAAACATGAAAGACATTAGAATCTGTCCTTTTCTTGCCACAGTAAAATGTGAAGTTCTGTCCTTCCAGTAATTCTCAGAATCTGAAAATATTCTTTCAACAAATGTTCTGACAAATGGGGGGGGTTACAAATTTCTCATGAACTATAACCGTCCTTCACAGTCATCAAGAAAAGCAATTTAGAGTCCATCAGCTTGCCCACCTACATCTGTGTCCATACACTTTTAATACTATAGATACCCATTCCATGACCCCAGCAAAAGACAACTCCCCAGAATTGCATAACATACACATTTTCTCTCCTTTACTTGAAAGCACTGTACTGCACTGTAGAATCAATGTCTCAGTGGTACTTGATCTTTCCTACTAGCTTAACAATGTAGCAGTGTTTCATCCACCTTTAAAATTCTGTATCTTAGGAATCCCAACTAGCTGCTCCCAGGACAGAATGTAGACATGCAAAATACATTAATGTCCAAATCCAGATTCTTAATCCACGAGGCATACATACCTCTTGCAGTCTGCCCAGCTCAGTGGAAGCTGTTTCTAGAGCTAATCAGTGTCCCTGCTTTAAATCTCCACTTTTCTTCAGTCTGCCCCCACACAGTAACCACAGGGATGCCTTAGACACGTGTATTGGACCACCAGTTCATTTATTTTGTCAAATTTTCCACAAAGGTCTTCCATATTACTTTAAGAAATATTAGGCTAGTTCAGTATACAACACACTAAGCTGTCCCTATGAAAACAGCTGAAACCATACACATTACTTCCTCCCTAACGCCACTACGCAAACTTCTTTCCTTCTCCTTGAGCATAGCAAGAAACAAACTTCTGTGGACTTGCTATTCTGTGCCTAGGAAGCACTGGACGCAGACAGACTACGGCTTGCTCCCTCAGCTGTTGAAATACATTGCTTTCTCGTGAAGACTTCTTGTATAAGACAATTTTAAGTTGCTAAACACACAAATCTTATTCTATTTTTCATAGTGTGTACAATGGTACAACCTTATATTTTTCTTATTGCAAATGCATACCACCACAAAGTATAACCAAGAAACCACGGGCTTCTGCTTTATTCTAACGCCAAGGACAGTATTTGGCAGGTAGTAGGCAATGGCTATGTGTTAAGTACATGTATAAGCAAGAATCAAGCTCTCCATGTGACCTAGCAATGCTTTATGTAACTGATGTAACTGATAAATTATATAACTCACTCTTGCTGGAATTCTAATAAAAAAAATCTGGAATACTCTTTATGTGGTACCAGAATGCATTGGGTCATCCCTATCACGAAGCAATTGTATTTCAGAGAAATTCTGAGATCAGAGAGATAACTGCTGATTGTAAAAGAGAAAAATCCCTTAGAAATCCCGTTTTCATGAAAAATTTCTGGGGCCAGAAGGAGGTGAAGAAACCCTTTCTTAACTACTAACTTAAAATCCAACCTTTCCTGTAATCTCCTGTCCCCCACTACCATAGCACCCGGGTCTGGGATCCTGGACCAAGAGCTCCTGGAGGGCAGGGACTGACTTTTGCATCTTTTGCGGCAGGCCACTGGTTAGCTCAGAATGTCGCCGGTGACTGAATGGAGTAAACACTGCGAGTGCCTGGCTCCGGGGAAGCAATGTTCCCTAAGTTTCGTCCCAGTTTGCGGGACTAAAGTCTACGTAGTAACTTAGTTGAGGGCTGAGTGCTCCTGGAGTGAACCGAGCCCAGTGTTGGGGATGCTTGAGACCCGACCGCTCAGTGAAGTGGAGCAAGCGACCCCGGGGAGCACGGGGGCGGGCGGGGACGGGGCTCCTGCCGAGGCGACCGCTGCCGGCGTCCCAGCGCGAGGGCGTCGTGGGTCGGCTCCCCCGCGGGGCGCCCGAGGGGACGGCCCGGCCCCGCACGCGACTCCCGGGGCTTGGGACCGTGGAGGCCGGCGGCGAGCGGCGCGCACCCGGCCTCGCCACGCAGCCCCGCGGGCTCCCGCGGAACGAGGACGGGGACTCGCATTACCTGAGCGGCGCCGCGGCTCCGCGGGGCCACGGCCGGCGGGGCCGGTTTCCGGCAGCCGGAAAGCGAGGGCGCGAGGGAGGGCGGGCGAGCGGGCGGCGACCCCCACCCTGGCCGGCGTCTCGGGCCGAGCGGTGCCTCTCTTCCGCGCGGCGGGGAACGGGGGCCAGCGCTGGGCCGGCGGCTGAGTCACGGGAGCCGCGCTGCCAAGGCGGACCGAGGGCCGCGGGAGGGTGGACGGCGAGCGGCCCCCACGCGGGAGGAGGGCTTTCAGGGACGCCGCGGAACTGGACACTTGGCCCCGTGGCCACCGCCCCCCCCCACAAGCCCACAGATAGGCGCTTTCTCTGATTTCATCCTCAGATTATTGTTTAGGGCCCATGAAACCTTCACATGATTAAAAGGAGCATGGTTTTCTAACCCAGATATACGGGTTCAAATCTGTGCCTCGGTTTCTCAAATATTGCTGTGTTCTTTAAGTAGAGGAAGGGGGGCTGGACCGTGTGCGGATGGTCTAGACGAGGAGCGTGGGTTCAAGCATGGCATGGCAGAAGCCGAGATCCCCCTCACACTCTCTCTCTTTCTCTCTCTCTCTCTCTCTCTCTCTCTCTCTCTCTCTCTCTCTCTCTCTCTCAAACACACACACACACACACACACACACACAGCCGGCTTTCACTGGGGGGGAGATAAAGGCAGAAAGGATCTGAAGTTCGAGGTCATCCACTGGTCACTTAGGAAACTGATTTAAATTAGGGACGGAGGGAAGAACTGAAAGAGGAAAGGAAGGACTACAAGTAGCCTGTGAGAAACACAGGTGGGAGGGTGCACACAGCCAAGCGAAGTCTTTGCTTGCTATTTAGAAATTCATGACAAGCTTCGTCCTCCGAGGGAGGTTATTTAAATATGTAAACAGATAAACAAGTGCCTGTAAACGAGCCCCATGTGAAGACTCTTTGCTCCAATGAATGAGATCTGGCAATTCTGCAAACTGAGGCTATCCTTCCTTGAGGGGTTGAGTCATCAACCACAGCAAAATTAGTGGACTGGATTCCTGAAAGGCACGGCAGATGGAGCCTTCTGGTTGGTTTTAATAGCCCTGTGATGTTCCTCTCTGTGATTCTGTCAATTTTGGAAGAAAGGATTCTGCATACAAATTTACGAAGTGAATGTGGAAATCAAAGCTAAGCTAGTTACTGAGTAGTAGATTGTCAGCCCACTGTGAAGAACAGTGGGGACTCCCAAACAAACCAGCTCCAGCTTTCTTCCTCACTGCATTTGGCTTTATCTACTCTCTTTCCTTCTTTTCTTTCTTTCTTTTTTCCCGTTCTTTTTTTGCAGTGGAACCGCTTAGAGGAAAGGTGGTTTTAATTAATATGAAGGAATGGAAGGAATTTTAACTGGGCCTCTCTAAGCAGGGTGGAACTTCCTGAACGAGGAGATTTTTCTGAAGTTTTAATGAGAGCAAGAGTCAGTCGCCAAACACAAAATCAGAAAAGGCTTTGTTTTCAAACAAAGAACGATAAGGCTGGATGGCGGAATGAAATTGGACAGAGTGGAAATCAACCTAATTACTTGAAGAAGCAAGCACTAGAAGTGTTCTCTATGAGAAGGAAACAGCCCTTCACCATGAAAGAAGTGTAAGGAAGGACAAAGACCTTCTATCTAAAATGATTCTCTCTCATGGTCTCCTGCAGGGAAAAGCCATAGAGGCAATTTCTGTTTAAAGAGCCCCATGCTTTTTCCTTTTTTTTTTTTCAAATCCTTCAAACTTATTAAACTTTTATTCCTGTGAACCGAGGAGATAAAATGTTAAGAGTAGGAACCTCTTCACACTTCCAGATGGAGGAGCTCTAGGAAGGAACCTGGGAAATCTGACTGTATACTGAGTATCTGCGTTTACTTTCAACATAGAAGCAACACAAAGTACAGCTAAGGAGAAAAAGTTTTATCAGAATATTTGCCTGGCCTGAAAAACTTTGGTCAGAGAAGAAATTCCCACTCTTATTAAGCAAAGAAAAAATTCACCATCTGATTTTGTATACTTATTAAATGCCTGAATCCCCAAGGCACTTTCTGGTTAGACACCAGAGTCTGTGTACTGAAACTTGATTCATAGGGATGAGAGCATATTATAAGCTTACTGTAAAGAGATAGTTGCTTGTTTTATAGCTCTGAAACCAACTTTTAAATCAGTATTAAAGATGTAAAGCGGTATCAGGTTTCAATGGGCAAAGTGGGGACCGCAGAAGTGAGAGGACCAGAGTTCAGAAGCCCAGATTCACATCAAATTGGACACTGTAACATACAACAGTAATCTCAGTGTGACTTAGGGGAGATGAGAGGGAACTTCCCTGGAGACAGGAACCCCTGTCTCAAACAAGGACCATCACCTAGGTTTTCCTCTAGCATCATCTCATGCTGTCTTAAAAGAGCATCCACTCTTAAACACGTGCCCTCTCCACACACACACAAAGTTAAAACATGAAAAATGAAGTGATCAACTTTGATAGAGATGGAGTGTCTCTATCAAACTATAGTTAATGTGATTCTGAAGTTTACTATACACCTGAATTTAACCTTGTGATGCCGATGAGAGCTTCTTTTCATCACATCTTAGATTGCACTAGAAAAGGTTCTTTCAACTTCAAAGGTCTTGATTTTTTCTCTAAATAGAATGTTTGGTGAAGATTCCTTTCGTAGGTGAAACATTTTGTTACAAAGTTCCCATTTGCTTAATCACTGCAGTAGTATCAGCTAAACAGTGCAGCAGGATGAGCAAATGCAAGGCTTTGGAAACTAATTTCAGGAAAGACAGTCCTGCATGGGCATTCATATGTGGTTGCCAACCCTAATGTTGACCTAAGTGGAAATGTTGTGGTCCAAAATTTTTGGCCTGGCATGGGACAGCAGTCATTTTTCTTGTTTACATATAGGTGTTGTCCCTGTATGTAACTCTATGTACTATGTGTGTGTATGGTGCCTGAGGGAATCAAAAGACAGCATCAGATCCCCTAGAGCTGGTATTACCAATGACTGCCCTGTGAGCTCTGAGAATTGAGCCTGGATCCTCTGGAATCAGAACTAGAGCGCTTAACTAACTCTCTCTCCAGCCCCAGGAGCACAGTCTCAGAGATTCAAATCATGCTTCTTTATCTCGTCTACTTCATACATCAAATAATTCTGAAAGTTGACACCTCCTAAACAAGTCTCTTTTCCTTTCCCACACCCAGGAATAATCAACATTCTGTCTTCTGTTTCTACAAAATTTACTCTGTTTCACAGATTAGTTACTTTTGCTAATTATTTTGTCATACTTAGTATAACGGGCTCAGAGTTTTTCTGTGTTATAATTGTGTCAGAATTCCCTTCGTTTCAAAGCAGAATAATTTCCTATTTAAGGTGCATCATCACATTTTGCTTATCTATTTATCCTTTGATGGACACTTGTGCATTTAAACTTTTGTGCACGATGCTCTTATGAATGTCAGTATACACATATCTCATGAAGACCCTTAAGCCATTCTTCAAACTGAATTGCACTAATGAAAGAAGGTATGGTGAGATCCCTCGGTTCATACTCGAGTGGAAAGGGTCCTCATGGCCTTTGAAACCAGAGGAAATCACACAGGCTTGAGCAGCAAACTCATGCAACCTGACAGTTCTGTAAAGAGTTACAGAAATGGGTTAACTTCTGGGACAGCCTACTGGTCCTGAACACTTAGTGAAATCCATGAGTGTATAGCTGCACCATACAGAAGGCCTATTTTTAGATATTTTAGGAACAGCCATGCTGACTTCCACAGTGGTAGACCAGTGACTTTCCCATCAACAGTGAACAAAGCTTCTTCTTTCCCCACATGCTCACTGTTGTTTACTGTTTGTTGACTTCTTGGTGATAGCAATCTGATTGTGGTGATGTGGAATCACAAAATAATTTTCCTAGTAGCTAAACATAGTGATAATTTCAGATCAGGTATTCTAATGTCTCCATACTGTATTTCCTACTTAAAATGGATTTGATTAATCAGGAGCCTAGAGCTTCAACATAGATTTATGATTGTTTGGTTTGACTCTGCGCAACTCCCAGCAATATAGTCATTTTCGCAATATTAATTCTGCATGTTCAAGCTCATTTTCTTGTGTCTTGTTTTAAATTTTTTAATTTTTCTTCATCCCCTTTCCCCTTAGCTTCCTTTCTTAGGTTTATTCCTACTTTTTTCTTTTCTTTTTCTTTTTTTTTTCATTTTCTTTTTGAAAATGGGACTTTTATTTTCTAATTTTGTTGTTAGTTGTTCACTATTGGTATATAAAGATGTTACTTATTTTTACGTGTAGATTTTGTGTCCTGTTACAATGCTGTGTTTATGAGTGTTTTCTGGTGGTGCCAGTGTGATTTAGTGCATTTGCTGTCATTTGTTTCTTTCCTATTTATATCCCTTTTGTCTTTCACTTGTCTTATTACTCCAGTTTAAACTTTTAGGATTGCATTGAATAAGACCAAATATTGGGAGTGATTTGTCAGTTACTGACATTTGAGGAAATGTTTTTATTTTTTCCTCATTTAGCAATAATGTCGTGGTGGCTTGAGTTTTGCTTTCTAGACCCACATTACACTGAGGTACATTGATTTTATTCTTCGTTTCTTTGAAGCCTTCATTTCAAAGGGATGTTGAGCTTTATGAAAAGCATCTTCTACATCTATCAGGAGTATTTTTGTCTTAAGCTTATTTATGAACTATATAACAGTTATTTGTTTGTACATGATGAATCATCTTTATATCTTTGGAATAAAAGCAATTTTTTCATGGTGTGTTATCTTGAAAACAGAGTATTTATCCTTGAATTCAGTTTGTAGAAAATTTATTGAGAGTTTTTGTTTTGGTATTCATTAAATAATTCACTGTGTACTTTTATGTTATGTTCTTATCTGATGCCATCTGGGTGACTTTGTAGAATTATTTTGTTGTTTCCCTTCAATTTTACAAAAGTCTTTGATCAGTACTGAGTTGGCAAATTTTAAAGGTTTAGTAGAGACCAACAAGTCTGTCCCGAGCTTGTGTCTGTCAGGAGCTCTTCATCTGTAATTCCGTCTCTTTGTTGTTATGGACCTGCTTGTATTTTTCTGCCCTCTTAAATGCTGGTAGATAGTATTTGCCCAGAAATTTACCCAACTAGATTTTCCAGATATTAATATACAGATTCTCAAAATATCCATAATGATCCACTGGTTTTAATAAGAATCTGTGATTATGTTCATTTTACATTAATATTTTTAGAATTTAGGTATTCCCACTTAGTTGAATTGTCTATGGGTTTCTCTATGTCATATTTTTCAATGGATCAATTGTTTATTTGGCTATTTACTGTTATTTTAGTCTCCATTTCATTAATGTTAGCATCTATATTATTTTTCATCATCTACTGTTTTGTGTTTGGCTTATTATTTTTGGTTGTTGCTACAGACTTGAGTTTTAACATTATCTTATTTATCTGTTATATATTTTATGCATGAATAATGGACACAAATATTACTCATAATTTCTGGTAATTTGTATTTATTTTTCTTTTACTGTGATAAAATACCCTGAACATTTGCAGCTGATAGATGGAAGAGCTTATTTAGCCTTATGCTTCCAGACAGAGGGTTCAGAACGGAAGGAGAGGAATAACTGCAGGTGGTCATCAAAGGAAGCTCGCTGATCAAGTTCTCATCCAGACACAGGAGGCAGAGACAGTGAGGTGGACATGGAAAGGGCCTATGGACTCTCAAAGCCAGCCCCGAGTGACCCACTTCCTTCCTCGAAGCTCCACCTACATAAGCAACCTCAAACAGTGCCATCAGCTGCAGACCAAGGGTTCTGTTATGGCGCTACAAGAGAATTTATGATTTAGACCACCACACTTGTAGTTTTATGTTTATCTGACTTGTGCAATTTTTAAATTTCCTATCTGAATCACTCAATGATTTATGGGTCATTGAAGAATCTTTAAAAATTATTTCTAAAGCTTCTCTGGTTTCTCTTTGTATTGATTTCTAGTATTAATCCTTGATATTCTGATGAGATACAAGCAATTATTTTCATTATCTTGTGTTTGTTAATATTTGTGTTGTGACATGGAATATGATCTCTTTTAGAGAAGGTCCCATAGGCTGCAAAGAATAATAGATTTTCTGCCATTGGAGAAGTGATTCAGTGACTAAGAGCATTAGCTGTTCTCCTATAGGTCCTGGGTTCAATTTCCAGCACCCATATGGCAGTTCTGTAAATCTAGTTTTGGGGGACCTGATGCCTTCTTCTGACTTTCATGGGCACCAGGTGCATACATGGTACAGAAACATGCATACAACACTCATACTAATAAAATGACTTTAATATGTATTCTTTCCTTCTTAGATGCATATTCTGTCACTACCTGGTGAGTTTTGTTACTGATTTTAGTTTGGATGACCTATCTAAAACTGAGAATGGAGGTTAAAGTCATCGACTTTCATTGTCTGAGACTTCTGTCACCCTCTATGCTCACTAGTGTTTATCAAATTGTGAGGCCCAGATTTTGGTGCAAAAATACTTAACATTGTTAATTCTTGATGAATTTTTCTCTTTATCAGTATATACTTGCCTCTTTCATGCTTCTTACTGTTTCAAATCCACTTCATCAAACATGAAAGCAATGTATCATATTGTTTGGGCTTTCTATTTACTTGATAAGTTAATTTTCATTCTTTTAAATTTCAATCCGTGGGACTTGCTAGAGAGATATGTTTCTAGGACATAATAGAAAATTGGATCTTTTCTTATCTAGCCTTCTAGTCTGCAGCATTTTATTGATGAGTTAAGGCCATTAACACTTCATTACTGAGAGAGGTTATTATTGAGAGGAGTTTGCTAATTCCAGTTATTTGTGGTTTTTCTAAGTGTTTGGATATTATGGTTAGTTGTATGTAGGGGATAACTGATATACTGTGCTAGACATGATGGATTCATTCTAAATTTTTTTTGTTAATCTATTGGTCTCAAGATATTTACTTTATACTATGATCTTAATACTGAGACTTCTGGTTTTTAGTTCCCTCTGTCTTCTTCCATTGACCTTGTCATTGTTTTTCTCTACGTGTTTCTTCTTGTACTTAGGTATGGAAATGCTTTTAATTGTTATATCTTGTATTTTTAACATTAGATGCTAATATGTATTGCAATTTTTATTTCAATGTATTTTTATCTAAAGTCAGTTTGTATGACATTATAATCACCCATCCTTTCTTTCAATTTTTATAGACTATCTTTCTAACCTTTCATCTTCAGTAGGCAAAGAGTCATTGATGATGGAAATACATTTTGAAAAATATGTGGTTTTATGATTTTATGTAAATATTTATTTTATAGAAACATTACAGGGTAAATATCAATGGTTGATTTATATACAAAGAAATTGGCTAGGACATCATTTGGTGATGTAAACCTAGGGGAATACTATTATGGTTTCCGTCACCCAGCACTGGGTCTGGCACTTCTGGGTTCCAGGGCCACACATGTGCCAACAAGTGTGCGGGCAAATTACATAGCCACCCAGGGTCCTCAAGCCCCACATGACCTACACGCGGCATGATCATGCCACCTACGGATGACACAGCTATGTAAGACCCTGTGCGCATGTGCTAGGCAGCCTTTAAAAATTAGACATGCCAGGTCCAAGCTCTCTCCCTGCACCAACTTCCTCAGGCCTGTGTACGTGTCTTTCTCTTAATAAACTCTTAATGTGGGTTTCGTTGTGTGTTTCATGATCTGTTCTCTCTCACGCTCAGTAATTTCAAGCACTATTGTACATGTTGTCATTACAAATGAATGACTGTATTTGTATCTTTGGATCTGAAATGAGTATTTGAAGAAAATTTGTGATTTAATTTTAACCATTCTAATCTATGTCCTTTAAAAACTATTTACTCTTTTTATATTACAGATTAGATGTTTTGCCCGCCTGTGTCTATACTACTTGCATGGGTTCAGACCTGTGAAACTAGAACAGCTCAGAGCATGGCCTGCTAAAAGGGTAGATTTGAGTCACAAAACCTAGGGTTGCTAAGCTATCTTTGCAACCCCATCTTGCAAATATATGCCTTTGAACATGGAGTTTAACCCATTTATATTTAATTAATAATAACAAAGAAATTTGCTATTTTGTTTCTAAATGAGCTACACATTTTTGTTTTGTTTAGTTTCATGTGCTATGATAATTAACTTCTTTTGTGCTTGGCTGGTTGTTTATAGTGAAATAGTTAAATTATTTTCCATTTCCTTTTATGTACATTTTATAGGTTGTTTTTTTTTTTTTTTTTTTTTTTTTTTTTTTGTACCTGCAATGGAAATTATGTTTAACATGCTAAACTTGTAACATTTTTATTTTGGGTGACTTTTGTCATGCAGGTCTGTATGTTTCAGGGTAGGAGCGTGGGGATAAGAAATGTTGGGTAGGAGACCAGAGATAAGAAAGAAATATAGAGACAAAGAATAATATCAGGGGGGCAATTCAGTGCCTCCTGCATACTGAGTTCACCTGTGTTTATTTTTCCATACACTTTTATGCCCTAATACAAAAGGGGAGAAGAAGGCAAAAGACTTCTTTAACATGGATACAAAAGACAACCAGAACAGTTACTTGCTCCAATACTTGAAGGCAGTCACTCCCTAAGTCAAACCTCCAATTCCAAAAGAAAGGGCAGAACTATGATTGAATTCTCTGACCTTGGGTCAGGGTGATAGAGATCTACCTCCATGTGCCATCTTAATGTCCAAAACACCAAGTAACCACACCCTATGTCAGGATAGCTTGTTTTGTGGCTGAACCTGTTGTTAACAACTTTTGAAAGAGCAAAGATAATCTCAGACTGTCTGACCTTCAGATAAGGTGGAATAGTCTCACAGTTTTGGGTTCCCCTATGGATCCAATGGATAGAATAAACATAGATTAGAATCCCAGTAGTTGCAGAGAATTTGGGACTTTTGCAGAAAATTCTTTGTGTAAAGAAGTAATTTAGCTAATACAGTGGTTTCCATGAGGTGCTGAGAACATGTTTTATGACTTGTTGAAAGTGAAATCACATTTTAGAAGTTGTAAGATTTGCTAATGTGTGGGTGTTTTATGTATTCCTCCACCTTCTCCCCAGTTACCTCAGTTCTGCCACTATGTTCTGACTGAGGACATATGGAAAAATAATTGTAGTCATCTCTTTATTTATAGTTTAATGTTTGGAAAAATTCTTGAAGTAGAATTTAGATACCATTTCGATCTGTCTTTCATGATCAAGATGGAAAAATAGATGCTAATTATCATTTATAGACAGGAATTTGAATACCAGATTGGTGAATATATAGATGTTTATTATATGAAACTGAGGATTATTTTACTAACTTAAAGAAAATTACAACTATCCCCATAGCTGGGTATAGAAGAAAGTCTATTAGCTTGCCCCAATGACGCCTTGTCTCCGATATTCACATTCTGTGAAATACTCTCCTGTGGAGTATTAGCTGACCTAAATGTCACTTCTAATGTATGCCACCAGTATGACATATTGAGATGTCATCTTCAATACTGAGCAGAAAAAAAAATAATGTCATCTATCTCACGGGCTCTCTTTCATTCTCTTTTGCCTTAATCACTCTGGGAAAGACCAGTTAATGTGTCATAAGTCAGTGTGGTGGTGGAAGGAACATTTCTGTATCTGGGATGAAAGTCTGCTAAGAACCATTAAAAAGAGCTTGGAAGCTAACTTCTCCATTCAATTCCTCAGATGATACAGAATTCCTGCCCACAGTTTCAATGCGCCCTTGGAAACTTTGAGCGAAAAGCACCCAGATAATTGGTGACCACATTTTTGATCATCACAAAATGAAATAATAAATATTATTTTTAATGCTCTGAGTTTTAGGTAATTCATTTTGCAGCAGTAATAACAAATGTACTAGAAAATCTGAAAAGAAGAAGTAGCAGGCTCAAATATAGGAAGCCAAACAATAGCCCTGTGGGACTTCATTAATCAGCTATGTGAGAAAGGGCTTTATGTTATGACTGGCCACTCAAAGAGGTGGAATAAACTTCCCCCAAATTATAGGCAGGATGAAGAAACATATAACCATCCACATACCAGAAGAATTTAAATTAAATACACATTCTATTCATACAGGGACTTCTAGACAGAGCAGACATAGGCAGGTTCATCTGACTTTAATAAGAGTAAAAAGCAGAATTGAAAATACTTCCTTTTTTTTGCTGAATGCCTGTTTACAAGATGTGTACTTCCCACTGGTATCCAAGTCAAAGACACATAAGAGCTTTCTTCTTTTTTCTTTCCTTTAAAAAAAATTCTTTCATACAATATATCCCTACCACAATTTCTCCTCCATCCACTCTCCCAGTCCTTTCCTCCCACCTCCTCTACCCTCCCAGATCCACTCTTCCTCCATGTCCCTTCAGAAAAGAGCAGGTTTTGCAGAGATATCAACCAAAAATGGTACAACAAGTTGTATTAAGATTAGGTACATATCTCGTATCAAGGCTGGGCAATGAAGTCCAGTAGAAGGAAAAGGGTCCCAAGATCAGGCAAAGAGTCAGAGAAAACACCACTCCCACTGTTAAGAGTCCACAACCATAACATATATACAGACTCTTGCAGGTGACATGGTTCTTGCTTCAGTCTCTCCAATAACCTATGAGACCTGCTTAGCTGACTCTATGGCCATGTTCTGGATCCCTCTGGCTCCTGCAATCCTTCTCCCCCTCTTCCAAGGGGTTCCTTGAGCTCCAATTAATTTTTGAATGCTTGGGTCTGGGTCTCTGCATCTGTTCCCATCAGCTGCTGGAGGAAGCCTCTCTGAAGACAATCTATGAGTACAGCAGAATATCATAAAGAATCATTTTATGTTTTTTGTTACTGTTGTTGTTTTGTTGTTTGTTTGCTTGTTTTTCTTTTGTCAGTCATGTTTGGTTTTACTCCTACATCTCTGGGCTATCCAGCCTCCAGTTCCTGGTCATATAGGCAGTGTCAGGCATGGGCTTCCTTCCATGGTATGGGCCTCACATTGGACCAGTCATTGGTTGGCCAAACCCACAGACTCTGAGCTATTATTTCTCCAGCACTTTTTTGCAGCCAAACTAGACATGGGTCAAAGGTTTTGTGAAATGAGAACCCACAAAAGTCTATTTAACACTTTACTAAGAGGTGCAATGAAAAGCAAACTCACAGACATCAGACAAGGTAGATGTTGATCCAACTGCTGCTGAATCTTTGCTCTCCCAAGGACAGTCAGGATCAGCCATAAAGCTTGTCTCAGCTCTGATACCCAAGATAGTATTGCAACCTTTCTCCTCCATCTTTTCTGGTCATGTCTCCAGAGAACACCATGTTAGTAGCCCCCAAATGTCATTGGCTAAACTGATCAAGCTCCAACAACAGCTTGAGTTTGTGTTCAAGTCCCATCATTGAAAGACTTGCCTGGTTACAGAAGATGGCTGGTTTAGCCTCTATATCTTCCATTACTAGCAGTCCTCCTGAGGGTCACTATTATAGATTCTAGGGAGTTTCCACTGACATCACCCTCCAAATGCCCCCAATTCCAGTCTCTCCCCAAAGTGTCTCTCTCCACACCTCCCACATCTGATCCCTCCCATCTCCATCTCCCTCCACCTTCAGTCCGCTTGCAAAATTGATTCTATTCTCCTTTCCCAGGGAGATTTATGTGTCCACTTAAAGCCCTCCTTGTTACTTAGCAGCTCCGAGACTGTGGAATTTAGAGTGATTATTCTTTACTTTACTCTTAATGTCCACTTATTAGTAAGTACATATCATGTTTGTCTTTCGGAGTCTGGGTTACCTCACTCAGGATGATTTTTTTTTTTTTTTAGTTTCATGAAGATTCAAAGCAGTAGGGGTGATAAGATTGAAACATCAGAAATCAAACATCAATAAACGTAGGCAAACTGTCCATCATAGGGTGTCTGTTTGCAACTCAGGAACTATAAGAAAAGAATGCAGATAGGGATATGGCCTCCTGCTGGGAGGAGCTGGCTGCAACTCATACCCCTGAGGGAGCAAACAAGTTAGTTTTGAGAGCTAGGAAATGAAAACTAGTCAATATCTTATCATTGCTATTTAAATCCTGCTGAGAAATTGCAAGAGTCCTTTCTCAGTTCTGCCTTCTAAAGTGATTCTGTTAGCAAGTATTGGAAGGCATCTCCGAAATAAACACCTACACTATAGCTGTATATCCAACTTGGGATGTTATGCATAACAAAAATTATTTTGGAAAGTTGGATTTGTGTCAGAGTTATTGGTCAAATATCAAGCACTTACCTTTGTGATTACAGGATCTGTGCACGTTCCTTTTTATGACTAGGAACTAGAGCAACCGTCTCACACCAGTACTTTCTCAAATAGAGATATATTCACACACTCCTTACAAAAGCAAAGAAAACATAGGAACATCTGTGTAACTTGTAATCTGCTGGTTAGGTTTGGTTTCTATTTGCTCAGCTACAGCTGAACTTATCTATCGCAGAATAATGGTGTAAAACCCCCTAGCTGCCATCACCAATCCTTGTTTAAAATAATAGAGCTATAATGTGGAAAGCAATGTGTGCAAGGTTTTCTCGATTCATTATTTCTGAAGGTACTCAAATAAAACTACTTACAACGTGTCTCATTATTCATTGACTTTCCTTTGACCTCATCCAGTGTCACACTTACCAACTTGGTAGTCTCACACATTTACTCTAGGAAATCAAGGGTTCATTCATTCTGCGTTTGTTGAAATTCCAAAGAATGTGCATGCTATAGGGTAATTCAGAGACTCCACCGGCTTCTAAGTGTGATCCTTTCTGTGCTTACTATGTAGCAGCTACCTGGTTTCTCCAGGTAATGGAGATCAAGGTAATGATAATCAAGATGAAGTTCTAGTCAAAATATCACTTTTTTCTGTAATAGTTATATCACGAAAAAAATGATGAATAGCTCACAATGTTCATAAGCCAGTCTTCTAAATTGATACTGTAGAAAAGATTGGAGGTATTTCAGAAATGCACACCTATACTGTAGCTGGATATCCAACTTGGAATGTTTTGCATAACAAAATTTATTTTGGGAGGTTGGATTTGTATCAGAGACAATGGTCAAATATCAAGCACTTACATTTTGGTTAAAAAATGTTGACCTTAGTTGGTATATTCCTTTTAGTTCTTTGGAAATGAGATGACTATAGGTAAAGTCAAAGCTACAACCATCGAAGCAAGATTTTTAAACAGAAAAGGAAATGTGTTCGTGAAAAGAGACGCATTATACATCTGCCTCTTGGTTCTCTGAACCACGAGTTCTGGCTCTGAAAGATAAACATTTGCTAATTTCAGAATCCCACAATCAAAGACATGTGGAAAGATGAGTAAACGCCATTTTCTCACAACAGTTTCCTACGACACAATGCTGAGTGGGACTTCAAATAAAGAGTCCTTGGGCTCTGTAAGACCATGAAAGCGAGGAGAGCAAAACGCTCTGTGCAAATCTCTGTCTAGAATAAATATGCATTCCTGAGACCAGGCATCAGCTTCCGGGATGAAAGAATGGCATCAAGCGTCCTCGAGTTTCTCCATACAGAGATATATGAGGCAAACCTCTGAATGTAGAACGACTGGTTTGGCATTCTTGTGAGTGAAACAAATGCTAATTTTTGTAAACTATTGGAATTTGGGGATTTTTTAGAACTATTTTTAGTAGGAAATTTTGCTTCATCATTAAATTAAAAAATTGTGATGACCCATGATAGAATTAAGCTTAAAAGTAACTATTATATGGCTAGAGTCATAGCTCTATTAGCTGGCACGTATAGTGCCCTATCCTTTACACAATGTAACTAGATGTAGTGATATACATGTGTTATTTCAATATTACAGGATCAGAAGTTCAAGGTCATCTTCCTTCTTAGTGAGTTCAAAACTATCCTGGGCTTTATGAGACCCTGCTTGGGGGAAAAACTTGCTATATAAAAATTACCATTCAGCATATAATATTGTCAAATACATATAAGTCCATACTAGGTCCATTGATTTTTCTGTATATACCCAGAAATGACTTCCTCATATCTGGTGTAAAAAAGGCAACTTTAAAATTTTTATTAGTCATACCAATGATTTTTAAACCTTCAAATATTATAGTAAAATGCTTTAATTGGAGAATTATATAAGAAAAATACAACTGAATTACTTGAAAAATTAAAATTAAGGACTTCTTTGACATCATCTGTCTCTCCTGTTATGTACAGCACATCATCTTTTTGTTACTAAATGACTTATTTACTAACAGGGTAAATGTAAGATTTCCAATATCCTTTTTCATCTTGATACCACAAAATTTTTATAATATGATAGGTTTCTGAAGACACACATTTCACAGAAAATGACTCATACAGGGCTATATATAAGGTGGAAAGATTTTTTTCTTTACCTATTTTGTCAATATACCAAATATCTCAGGAAAAAGAGTATTAAATGTTATGTGCAGCCCAAGCTCTATTTCTTGGATGAATGGATGGATGGTTTAGTATCAGTGTTCATGGGGACATTTCATGGTAACATTTGTTTCTAATAGCTACAGCTATTTTGCCATAGCAAAGCATTTCACAATGTGATTTAGAAGCTGCTTTGGCACAGAAATAAAATGATTGACTAATGATTAAGAAAAGATGACTGATGGAATAAAATATTGGTTTCAATGACTGTAAGAGGAAGACAAAATAACTCATGTTAAATATGACCTGATTTTTCTTGCAGCTTTCTTCATGCAGCATGTTTTTGAGGATTCTTTTTATCTGTTAAATGGAAGATTGCATATAGTGATACAGCTTTCTTCACCCAGAATTCTAGTCTGGACCTCAGAAATCTTCCTTCCTCCAGCATTCTAGTCCGGTCTGGACCACAGACATCTTCCTTCAACCAGCATTCTAGTCTGGTCTGGACCACGGACATCTTCCTTCATTCGGCATTCTAGTCTGGTATACACCTGGACATCTTCTGCATTTATTTTTCTCCCACTAAAGCATCCTCTTTTTCAGGAAAGTGGTTTTCCCCAACCAATACACTATCTAGAAAAAGGCCCTATACAAACATAATTCTTAAAGGAGGGGGAGCTGCAATTCCTTATAAAGCCATGGCGGCCATAGGTTGAGCACTGGTGAAAGCTAGCTTCCACAATTTCTGGAGAGGCTGTAGGGGAAAGGAGAGCTAAGGCAGGGTGCTCTAACGACAGTGTTGCCCTCATCTGTGTCAACTCACTTGCCCTCACAGTACACTACTCAGATATATACTATGCATTTTAAAATGATTTCAGCTAAATTGGGTTTTGAAATGAAAAGATTCACATCCTAACATTGTGTTTCTTATAGCATTCAAATTGTATTTGAAAGTAAAATTTTCAATGTGGGAAATACAAAGCAGAGCAACTAAAAATATGAACACTACATTGCACAATATTTTTTTTTATTTCCTCCTTTCTTTTGATAAAGTGTCAAAGGCTGCTAGAAATGGCCTCAAACTCACTTTGTATCTGAGGCTGACTTTGAGATCTCAATCTTCTGGCTTTCAGTTCCATAGGCTTTGGTTTTCCATGTGCCAATGCTCTAAGGCGGTAACGATTTTCACAAATCCCAGATCAGAAGGGGGCAAGTCCAGGTCACTCTTAGGTGTTAGATAGAAATGTTGTGCTCATTCACTGCTAACATCGCTGCATTGCTTCTGGGTACTTGCACCATTCAGATCTCTAGTCCATACGCAGTGCCACATCCCTTAATTTAGCCCCCTCTCCTTTGTCTGTGTATCTCCTTGCACTCCCACATCACAATCTGCTATGAATATGGCATTCCCAGACCACTTCTTCCAAACCCTCTTTTATGCTGACCACATATCAATCTGCTCTCATAGGTCAGACAGGAGATCAGGATAGGCTTTGACTTGGACCAACTAGCCTTTACTTTGGAGAAGGTTCTCAAAGGCCTTTACAATAGATATTCCTCTCTCTTAATGGCTCTTTCTCACATTTCCCGCATGCCAACTTGGTAGATATGCTGAAAAAAAAATACTGGATGTTGTAGGGGATGGAGGATTTCCTATAGCTATACTCCTTTAAAATTTTTTTATAGTACTTTCTTATGTGTGTATGGGTATTTTGCCTGCAACATACATATGCACCATGAGCATGCCTAATACCCAAGAAGGTCAGAAGAGAGTGTCAGATATCTTAGAACTGGAGTTATAAATGGTTGTTAGCCACCATGTGGGTTCTGGCAAGCAAATCTCAGTCTTTTGCAAGAGCAATAAATCTTCCTAATGGCTAAGCTCTTTCTCTAGATTTTGCCTCTACTCTTGAAGGCTCTTCCTTATCATAACCCTGTGAATTAGGCTTTGAACAATTTACCAAAAATAGTGTTCTCATGCTAGAGTGGCTAAAGCTCATTTGTGGTAGCATGTACAGGGTTTCAGGTTCAATACTCAAAACCAAGGGTGTGTGTGTGTGTGTGTGTGTGTGTGTGTGTGTGTGTTACTGGTTCAGGCTTAGCTGTTTGCAAGTTCTTGGACTTGAAAAGAATTAAAGATGAGAGTTCACACAGGTTCACAAATGTAGCAAATTAACTTTATTTGAAGCAAAGCATAGCCCAGATTAGAAGAAGTTATACCATCATAATTGTTAAGACTGACATTGGCCCAGGTAGCAGGCTTGTCCTTTTTGTCTACCAACCAGCTCCCAGATCATGACACAGAGATTTATTATAAGTGATGAATATACTTGTTTGTTGCTAGCTTTTTTTTTCCTTTAGCTTAAATTAACCTGTTTTCTTCATCCACATTTTGCCTTTAGGCTTTTTCCCTTTCTTTTTGTGTGTCCTACTCTGTGTCTGCTGTCTGGTGGCTGCCTAGATAATCCCCAGGTGTCTCCCCCTCTTTCTTCCTCATTCTCTCCTATCTTCTCTTGCTCTTTTCAAGCCTAGATTTCTCCTTTTATTTATTCTTTTCACCTGCCAGATCTACCTATCCCTCTCTCTGCCCAGCTCTTGCCATCTAGCTCTTTATTAGACCAATCAGGTGCCTTAGGCAGGCAAAGTGAAACAGCAATACATTTCTGTATAATTAAACAAATGCAGCAGAAACAAATGTAACAATCTTTACACAGTTAAAGTAATAGTCTGCAACATAAACAAATGTGACACATCTTTACATATTAAATATTCTACAATACAGCCACGAGAGTGAGGCTACTGAAAGGCCTTGGTTAAAGCCTGGGGCCTATTTCAATGAAGTTTAAATGTTGAAAGGACTGGTGATGAAAGGAATAGCATAGGTGGCTCTCTATTTTGAATGATATATTAGGTCATATTCACTATTTGTGAATGTCCCATCCTAATGGTGCGTTAAACTCCCACCCTGTACCCTGACATAATTAGAATGTATTTGGATAGAAAATATCCAAATTTGGTGGACCCTAGAAGAGGAGAAACTTTTAAGATAAGATATTGTTTAGATAAGAACAGACAATTGGGCTAAGGGTCCAGAATGCTTGCTACCTTTTTTGGAGCTGTACACACAAGCCCACGATGTGCAGACAAGCAGTCTAGGGTACTAAGCGCATAGGAGCAAAGTGTGCATAGCAGAGCTCCACTCTACTACACTACTCCTTGTTCTGAGGTCCCTCATATATGTATTCCTCCAGCTATGGATTATGTTGTCAATACTCTGTCTCTGTGGATGCATCTCATGCTCTAGTCATAGGGCGATGGCTTACCCAATCTCTTTATCCAGATTTTTGTGGCGATAAACAAGGGTTACTTGTCCTTTTAACTTGAGTGAGCTGTTTCTTAGTCTCTAAAAAAAAATCTGTAACTGTGAAATCTGATTTCAAGAAACTGAGAATGTAGCTCAGTGGCACAACGCTGCCTGTTACACTCAGCCCCGCTGAAAAGATGATTAAAATGTTATTTAATTTTACTTAAGGTCTTCAGAAAATATAGGAACAAAAAGAAAACTAAAAACATAAAAGACAGTGGTAGTTCCAGAATGTAGCTGTTGACAATAGGGGAGCAGGAAAAGAGACATGACTCCATTCTGCTGTCCACCGCAGCTTTTGAAGTTTTCTTGAATTTTTAAGGACCTTGACTTGGATGTTAAAAAAAAAAAATTATTTGAAGGTGATCTAGTATAAACCAGAGTTGAGGTTCTAAGTAAAATACATTTTAATATGGATTTTAGGCAAGATTAAGAGAAGGAGGAAGGCACTCAAAAAATAAGACACACCCCACAGCATGGGTATGCGCTTCTCTGAGAGACAGCCCAACTGCATTGTCTTTACAACAGCCATGTACATCATGGTTTGCATACTAAGAGTAGCCAGGAAATACAATGAGATTCCAGGGTGGTGCCTGAGTGGCATATGACAGGATTACAGTTGATGAGGTCAAAGTCTTGATGAGAGGAATGGTTTAAACTGTTTGGGGAAAGGAAGCCCCACACAAGATCATATATATTCAGGACTTAGCTTGGGTCACTGCTACTTTATCACAAAATATCTATAGATGAAAGGAATATTATCATTATGTTGTCAGCAAATGATTTTTATGTTGGCAGCAAATGTTGTTTATGTGTTGGGAGTCTTAGTTCTCAGAAGTTTCATCCAGACTCTGGGATGGAGGGTGTCTTCTTTTCTTTCCATGTCCCTTAACTGTCCCTTTCCATCCTGCCTGAAGTTTAATCATATATACCCCAGTAATTCCCTCCAAATCTTCCCATATCTCATGAGCATGTACCCCTCCTACAAATTCATGCCTTTGTTTAAAGAATCCTCTAAGTGTTGATCCTGTTCTCCATGTGTACATTGGTGTAGGGTCATTAGCTGGGAAACTACCATTATATCAGTGGCCACATTCTTAAATAATGACAGTTATTGCTTCCTCCCAAGTATTAACTGTCAGTAGCACCTCAGCAATGGATGGAGCCTAGAGATAATCTACCCCATCTATGTCAACTTCCTGGTGGGCTTGATGCTATGCAGCTTCTGTGTAGTTGACTACAGCTGCTAAGAATTCATTAGTCGGGCGATGGTGGCGCACGCCTTTAATCCCAGCACTCGGGAGGCAGAGGCAGGCGGATCTCTGTGAGTTCGAGACCAGCCTGGTCTACAGAGCTAGTTCCAGGACAGGCTCCAAAGCCACAGAGAAACCGTGTCTCGAAAAACCAAAAAAAAAAAAAAAAAAAAAAAGAATTCACTACCCATCCATTGACTCTGGTATTCTTTCTTCATCTTCTTCTCCAAGAGTATAGTAAGATCCCATGCAGATGGCTGGGAAAAAATGTTGTAAATGTTTGTACCCAGCACTGGTTTCTGCAGACTGCAGTAATGACCTGCCAAAGTTGATTTCTGGTGCAACAGTTGCACCATTACGGCGTAGCTAGGTTTGTTTGACAGGATGACTGTGTTCCATACCTGTACTGTAATCCTAGTCGAAAGCCCATGGATGGCGAAGTCATAGGCCCTATGATAAAACCTACTAATGTCACTTGCTAAATGTTCATTCTGTTAAAGAGACTTACGCATGTTTATGTCTATATCCATATGCATAGGCTGTTCTCAACTTTTCCGAGAGAAGCTTCTTTTTGAAGTGAGCAACAGTCAATAGTGAGATTTAGAGCTAGATTAAGAGGCTGAGCTCTCATCCCCCAATGAGCCAGCCATTCCACCATCCAACCGTGACCACCAAGGCTCAGGAAACACATACATGTTGACCTGTGCTGCATCATGAGATCCTCCTCCTTTTCATTGTCTTCCTCAATTACAAAGCAATCTACTTGGAGCAGATACCTGTGTTCCTGAAAGCCTTTCAACATGACTAGATTCACTTGGTTGTATGTACTAATGTTGATGGTTGAGCCTAGGAATATTCTCCACAGAGCATGGGTCTGTTACTCCCCAGAAGCCCATTGATGACAATTAGTCACTGAGGGAAACAGAGGAAAGGGCATGTCAGTCTGCAGAGGACAAAGTTTATACACATAGCTTGAGCACAGCCATGGGAACTAAGAGAAATACATTTTATCACCACTCTCTATTTGATTTTACACCTGTTTCTTCTGGACAGTGAGCAGAGGGAAGCATTAAAAGAGATCTTGAGTTTCTGAGGGTGGGAGCATCAGAATCCATCCTCTGCAAGGGAGCAAAAGGGAAAGATTTGCTGTCCATTGTTCTAAAAATAAACGAGTTACATTTATAGGTGCCTTTTTGATTTTCCTTTTCAATGTCTTTAAAGACTTCTGAAGATTAAAGTCATTTCTAGATTAATAGAAAACTTTTTATATATTGTTGCAACGGTTTAAAATTATAAAGAGTCTCAAACCTTTAAGGTCTGGAGTCCCAAATTTGTTTCTACTGGTAAGGGCGTAGGGAGGTGAGGAAGGAAATGGAAAAACATATATACACAGTTGCATTTTATGAGGTTGTTCCGGTGGGTAGCTGGTACACAATTCCAGAGGAAACACCTATGAGATCAGGTAGATTGAATATACCACTTAGCAAAGGACATTAGAAAGCTACAACTTCCCACCTATTAGTGCTCCTATGTGTTAAAGACTGTTCTATGTCCTTATTCCCTGGGCTTTGTAGCTTAGTTACCCTATACACAAGTTATGTAGATTTTCTTGAACATAAAAAGTTCAGCACGACAGGATATTGGAACAAAAAACAAAGAAGAAATGTGAGTTTTTACAGGCCTATAAGTTGAGCTTCACCAACATCTGGAATACCTGGAATAGGGTTTTTCAGTCCAAATTCCACTAGCCAACTTAGAATGTTTCCACATGGCTGATTTCCTTTGTGCAAGGCTGACTGGAGCTCTGTGCCTGGATTAGACTTGATCAAAGGTGTGATTCTCTTAAGTGTGTGAGTAGACAGCAGGAATTCGATAAGATGATTGCATCAATAAGGAAAACTCATTTGAGAGCAGAAGCCTTTACCTTCCTTTGTTGCTGGGTAACAGCATCTTTTTTCTTTCTTCAATATTACATATCTTGGTTTTTGTGCTGTCCTTGTCTGGGTTTACATCCAGCTACATTATGCATCAATGTTAGCTTGAAACACCATGACAAACAACAACAACAACAACTCCTTAGGAAGAAAGGACAAAATGAGTTTATTTCAACTTATAGTTGATTTCTCATGAAGAAAAGTTAGGGCAGGAAGTCAAGGCAGGACCAGGAAGGCAGAGACTGAATAAGGGGCCATGAAGGAACACTACTAACAGGCTTGCTAAGTTTGCTTTCTTTTACAACCCAATGCCAGCTGCCCAGAAGTGGCATTGTACACAATGGGCTGGACTAGTCATGAAATCAAGAAAATTTCTCACAGACTTCCCTACAGAGCCACGCTGATGGAGGAGGCATTGTTTTCCTCAACTGAGATTCCTTTACCTTCGATTACTCTAGCATATATCAAATTGACCAAAAAAGAAAAAAAAAAGTCACCAGCACTGTATCAATCTTAGAATTCTACATTGTTAGTCGGTACACACATCTCAACAGAGGTAGTTCACTGTCTAGGACTTGGTTTGTCTCCTAAGATAAAGTTCCCCTGCATAATAATTTAGCATATAACATAGATAAGACTAGTCATATGAGGAAAAACAAACAGGATTAGCGGAATGGGAGTCTTATTGGAGACTGATTCACGGACCACCAATGAGCACGTGAGTATCTTATTTCTCCGATGTACCCACTTATTTCTGGACAATAGTCTCACCAGGAGTTAGGCACTTGGAATGCTCAGCTCTCAGGCTCTTTCCCGGGATTCCTAACATCAAGGTAAGAATGGATGAGGGAAGGGAGGAAATCCACTGTTCGCTGGTGTACTCCACTGCAAACACACCTATTGCCAGCCGGACTTTTGCTCTAAGTAAGGAACTAAGAAGCCCAATGAAACAGGGACAAGCAGGCTTGGACTTTAAGTAATCTTATGATTGACTCGTGGCTTAGATGTCACATGCAGTTCAAGATCTTCAATACCTGCCTTCTACCAACCGAAAGAAAAAATCCATTTATTCTTAGTTGGAGACTCAGAGTGGTATATGGTACTTCTTTTGTTTGACATTCTTTTTTGTTAAAACTTTGATATGGGATCATCCTTAATAGAAATATATTTGGAGAACATATTATTTGTTTTCTTTCTCTCATATATGTGTTTACCAGTGTGGAGGAATTTACATGAGGAGCCCTGGGGTTGATATTGGAACCTTCCTGAATCACAATCCATCTTATTCATTGAAACATAGCACTTCAGGTGAGTGCACACCTTGTTTACATGGTTTATAGGGTTGGGCGTCTTGTTCAGGGAATCTCTTGTCTTCACCTTCTGAGAATTGGAATTATTGTGGGCTACCAAGCCTATATAGTATTTTGAATAATTCTGGGAATCTGAATTGTGGTCACTGTGCTTTCCCAGAAATGACGCAAAAGATTGACTTAGTTATGATTATTATTGCTATGATAAAGCACCATGACAAGAGAGACTTGGGGAGGAAAGGATTTATTTGGCACTGTCTATCACAAAAGAAGTCAGAACAGGAACTTAAACAGGGCAGGAACATGAAGGCAGAAGCTGATGCAGGGACCATGGAGGGGAGCTGTTTACTGGCTTGATCAGTATGGCTTGCTCAGCATGCTTTCTTATAGAATTCAGAACTGACACAGCCACGGATTGGCACTACCCACATTCAGTTGGGCCCACCCCCATATATCACTCATTAAGAAAATGTTTTACAGTTGGCTTTTATGAAGGCAATATTTTTCAATAGATGCTACCCTGTTTTAGATAACTCTAGCTTGGATCAAGTTGACAAAAAACTAGCCAGAGAAATAACGAACCTATCCCAACACCATAACTTTTTACTAAAAAAAAATATGTGGCCTCTTACCACTCTTTTCATGGGAAAAGGGCAAGTAGCTATTAGTTATGACTTTCCATAGAGCCAGAGGTTTCACCAGGAATAGTGATTTGTTCATATTGATGATTTTAGATTTTCAGTTTAAGACTGAAATTGAAACAAAATGACAGTTGAGTAATTATGTCCCTTCATATTTGTTATGGGTATTAGATGAAATAATTCAGACAAATATCCTGAAGCTTTCAAAAATAAGATCATCTTTATAGCTATTTGCAGTTGCTGGGGGTTAGTAACAACACCTTGGTAGCCCACAGACATTCCTTTCTTTTCTGTGGGATAATTATATATTCCCACAGCAGTTTCTAGGTGAGTCAGGACAAAGTTCCCTATGGAAAGAGTGTATCCATCTGTTTTGTGCTGCTTTTCCATGTAATAGGGGTGAGATACGCTTCATTCAAGTAGAACTGCATATGTGCACTGGAGAAGTAGGCTCAGACCTACAGATGAATCATGACTCCACGCTGACATAAGTGCAAGTGACAGACACACTTTTGTTGTAGCCAGAAGATTAGCAGAATTCTGCGACAGCCCACTGAGGCTGACTGATGTCATCATTACTAATTGCCCAGAATTCAGAGCTGTAGACTGCAGTGTGATGGGGATAGTGGAACTGGCTAGGGAGTGAATGTAGAATGAGAAGAGGTGAACACTGTGGTTACCAGTACTTTAAGAATGCAGAGAAAAAAATAGATATTGCCAAAGAGAGGAAGTAAGGTTGAAAACGAATGGGAGAAATGTAGAGAAAGAACCAGACTGAAAACCAGGATCTTTCCACACAAGATGCTTACTCAGGCTTCTGTCAGAAAAACACTAGACAGCTCTAATTACTTCAACCAGGAGGGGATTTATTATAATTTATTAGGAATTTGGGAAATCATGACTAAGATTACTGCTGCCTGCGTGTTTGCAGAAGGCTTTAAAATGTGCCCACTGATTCAGAGAAAAATTAATTGATTTTTGCTTCCTTTCTGCCTTTCAAACCCTGAGATGGTTCTCTTCATTTAAACACAAGTGATTTCAGGACTCTGACAGAAAGGGGCTTGGGATATGTAGTTTCTGCAACTTGTAATATAAGGAGGGAAATATAAGGAAATATAATTATAAAGAAGTAAAAAATAGTTGATGAAGAAACAAAGATAGAAATATACCTAGTGAAAAATCAAATAAAGAAATGACTTAATAGAAAGAAAGATGTACCAATGAATCCAAAAATTTAGAGAAATAGAAAATGAAGTAATATATGAAGTGACATTAGAAATGTGAGTTAGTGGCTTATTGAAAATGGTTTCCAAAATGGTTTCATATTGATCTATATATGAAAGTTTATTTTAATTGATTAAAATGGAAGCAAAATAAAAAGTAATGGTTACTTTTTCAACCCTCAATATACTATGAATACTCTGTAAATAACTAAACAGTACTGCTTAGAGAAAAACAAGTGTAAAGTCTGTACATGTTCAATACAGAGAAGAAGGCAATTTTTGTTGTCATTTCTCTATTTAAATATGTTCAGTGCATGGGAACATTGCTTGCTGGTGCAAAAGACCAAGTTTATACTGCTGTAATTCTTCTGAGTTTTTCCATGTGATTCATGGTCAGTCATTCAAATAGCCAGACTTTGGGAGGGAAAAAGAATGTCCTTATGATGTTTCAAGGACTTTTGTTAAAGCACAAGATGCTGATGTTCAGGATCCTGTGTCACGGCCCCCTCGTCCCGCAAGGAAGACGTGCAACACCGGAGCTCTTCTTGCTAAGCAGTTTATTTCAGGACTCCATTCACAGCAATCTTTTCCCTTCTCTTTCTCTCCCTCTCTCTTTCTCTTTTCCTCACACTCTCTCCCTCTCTCTCTCTCTTTTCCTCTCTCTCTTCCTCTCTCCCAGGGCAAACCTCTCCCAGCCCTTAAGCAGGCATGGGCTACCAATCCTGGATTGCCAGGTGGGCACTGCTCATAGGTCCAGGCATATGCAAGCAGCTGACATTCATTGCGTGATAATAGCATAAGTCAGGCCTAGTTGATATTAGGAGTTGATTATCACAGAGAGCACTCGCTTTCGGAATTGTGGAGGGCGGGAGCCAGCACCATCAGGTGCGGCTCCACGCAGCTCTCTACACACAGCCATCAGGTGTGACTCCACACGGCTCTCTAAAATCCTGAGATTCTTCGCAGCTGTCTCAATTAGTGGGCCAGAGTATCTGCATAAGGACCATATCATATTGCTTCTGACTACAAATAGTGATCACTTTTCTCAGTTTCTGGATTAAAATTAGATGGATATGCTTGGTAGTTGAGAGATTCCTCCTACTGACTCATTAAACTCAAAGGAAGATCTATGGTAATAGAGTTTCTCAGTAACACAAGTTAGCAAAGGCAAAAACTATGGATTATGGCAGCTGTCCATGGACTGATTCAATTGAAGCTAGAAGTGGCCATGGTTAAGGAGAAGGATCCATGGTACACTGATAATTGAATGAGTGTGAGGATCTGAGTTTAAGTCTCCAGAGCCTTCATAAAGCTGGATGCAGAGATGTGTGCCTGCACCCTTATGTTCTTCTGGTGAGATGTTCAAGGGAGAGAGAAAGGAATGTCTATATCTTTGTTAGATTTATATTTCTGTGATAAATCAGCATAACCCAAAGAAACTTTGGAAGACAATGATTTATTTAACTTACACATTCAGAGAGGGAAATCTAGGCAGGGATGGAAAGGAAGAATTTAGAATCAGGTATTGAAGCAGGGGCTGTAGCATGAATAACAATAACCCAGAGATAGATATTGGGGTTCAAGAGGAAGATCAGAGAAGCAAATCAGCCAATCACTAGAGAACTTTTACTTCTACCATATCTTCAGATTGAATAGGTGAGATCCTGTCTCCACAAATCCTCAGACTCCATACTCCAGTGAGTTCCTATCTCTTCCCCGTCATGTTCCTTTTCCCACCCAACCAAATCACTCCTCTCTCCATCTCTCTTCTGCTGGGATTAAAGGTATGAGACTCCCAAACACTGGGATTAAAAAAAGTCACCACCACTTGGATCTGTTTCTGGATTGACCTTGTATAGTTCAGGGTTGCCTTGAACTCACAGAGATCCATTTGCCTTTGTCTCCCAAATGTAGGGATTAAAAGTATGTGCACCACTTCATGGCCACTAATGACTTAGCTTTGTAATCTGGCAAATTTTATTTATTAAAGTACAAATAAAATATCACTATAAGAGGCCATGGGGAAACCCCTTTACTAGCTGAGTCCCCATGGCTTGTTCAGTCTGCTGTCTTATAAAATCCAGAAACGTGTTCAGAGATGGCACCAGCCACAGAGTCACCCTCTCTCTTCAGTCACTGATCAAGATAATCTGACAGATTTGCCTGTAGGTCAGTGAGGTGGAGGCATTTTCTCAGCAGAAGTTCCCTCTCCCCCAGTGCCTCAACTTTGTGTCAACTGGACAAAAGGAAAAACATTTAACCAAAGCATCTTATAAGTTTGTGAATCAGTTACTGGCTTACTCAACTTTGGTCAACAAAGACCTTCTCTCATACATGGTAGAAGTCAAAGATCATCCCAAGGTTGTCCTTTGATTTTCACACAATGACACCCGTAGTCACAAATATATCATTTACACACACACAAACGCATGTGCGCACAAACACACATACACATACGCATGCACATACACATGCACACACACATATGTATGCACACACAGATGCATATACACATACGCATGTATGCATGCACAGACACACACACATACACACACGCATTTGCACACACACACCACTGACCCTATTCCCATCTAATATGCTACCACTGGTATCTTCCTACAGTAGTTTAATAGACATTTGACAAAATGGAAAAGGTGTTTCTCCTTTTACATAAAGAGACGATCAGGGTCAAAGCACATATGCTGAACTGAGAGTAGCATATGTTCATGTTTTATCTTGGTGCAATATTGATCCAAATGTTCATTGTCATGTTAGGCCCAATGGGGCCTGAATCATGTAACATATCACAATATGGTATACTGGTTCATTAGATTTGTGTGATTAGGTTAATGGAAATGGCTAATGTTCTAGATGCTTTTCCAGGACCTGTGGTCTAAGAGGTAGAAGATACACTTATTGTTTCAGAAACATGATTGTGCAATGAGAATTTTAGTGGTCTCATAATCTAGGGTCCACTGAGACATATCTTTCACTTACTAATAAATAATAAATTCTATACTTGTAAATTCACTTGTGTTTTAGAAGTAACATCGTCTGAAACTAGAATAATGCCTCAGGCAATTTATAGGATGGAATAGAAGGATGCTCACTTTGAAAACAAATGCAGAACGGGAAAGAGCTCCAAAGAATGTATTTGCTGTAGTAGGATACAGAGTTATTTGGACCATATAAGCCAGCATACTCAAAGGCACTAAGGAAAGATATGCTTGGGCTTGTGATATGGCTCTGTTGGTGAAGACACCATCATGCCTGAAGATTCAAACTCAACCCCTGAGACCCACATGGTGGACAGAGAGAGCGAATCACCTGACTATCACATGTGCAATGTGCACATTCTTCTCTCTCACCACACATACAAGTAGGTTATAGAAAATTCTTTCAGATTGTGTTCTTTTAAAAAGAGACAAACCTGATCAGCAGAGGCATGGCGTAGAGACCCCTCTGGACCTGGATATTAGTTTATTTGCTCTCTTTGCAATTTCATACCTTTATCTGCTCTCTCGTTACTGACCAAAGTCCTTTGAATGTTTCTTTTTTTAAACTTGACTCAGAACTTCTGTCAGATGGGGGCTTTGTGGGCACTACAAGGGCTCTGTCCTTCCTTCCATGTGTCAAAAAGCTTCTCATATGCTATTGCAAAGCATGTAGCTTGACCAGTTCTACCAAGTTAACCATTTTCTAACACCGGATTCCTGCAAGCACTTACAATTCCCCAGGACCTGTCCTCTTCATGCTCACTGTCTGCCATTATCCATTTAAATAGTTTTCCCCAGGTCCCTTGTTCAGAAAATCCATGGTGAATTGCCTCCAACAAGATTCCCTTCTAAACTATGTCTTGAGAAAAATGGATCCTCCTCTTGACTTCTACATCTCGACTTCAGACAATATCTGCCATGCTATGGAAAACCAGGCTCATGGGGAGCAAGGTATCAGATCTCTTCCAGTCTTGACATATTATCTCTCAGTGAGAGTGAGCTCCTTCTAGGAATGTTAAGTCTCTAGAAAAGATAGCTGTTTTTTGGGTTTGCTGTTTCCATATTGTTTTAAGTGTTCTTATTCCTTATTGTCCAACTTCTTTTTCCTCTAGCTGCACATTGCTACTAGTTCTTTATACACTTTTATTTAAAAAAAAAATTACTGATGCCTGATGAAATGGTTTGAAGGTAAGGTACTTGCTGATACCCCTGCCTATCTGATTTCGATCCCAGGGATTTACAAAATAGAAGGAGAGGTGTCTGACCTCTTCATGTGCTCTGTGTCACACACACACACACAAACACACACTTCACACTACAATAAATAAATATGAGAAAATTATTTTTTTTAAAAGATTGTGTGTATGTATGAATGTGTGTGTCTAGGTTTGTTTATGTGAATATGGTATCTCTGAAGCCAGAGGACATCAGATCCCCTCAAGCTTGAGTAACAGTCAGTGTGCATCACTAAATATGGGTGCTAGGAACAGAACTCCTGTCCTTTGAAAGAATAGCTCCTATTCTTGATTGCTGTACCAAATGTCTAGCTTCTTTTATAATTTTCACAGAGTTACATTAACAAACAATATGGAGAAAAATCTACACAGTATTCTGAAAACAGCTCTTGACAGTGCAGACCCTGACTTTTTGATAGTAAATATGTAACATCAATGTAGCAGCAATGATCCCTCTTGAGGTGATCGAAACAAACATCATAACACCTGGCAGATCTGCTGTTGCTCTGGTGGAAGTGATACATTAAAGTGTAGGCTCCAGTAGACAGAGAGAGAGAAAAAAAATACAAGGAAGATAATCCAGTATCTGTGATCCAATATGACTCATAACTGTTGCATTCACAACTTTGGGCCTCATGGGAAGAGTTGGATATTCATTGTTTACTAACAAAGAAAGACAGTTTATGCCTTGACTTCCTTTGTAAATTTAAGTAAACAATGAATGAATGTTTTACATGCTCCCTATTCAGGATGATGCCCTTTCAGTGAGCACAGGGAGCCTCAGTAGGTCCATCTGGTCATGTGTTTTGTGTGCAAAGAGTTGTTTTAAGTAAAGATATACCTGATCTTAAGCAGTGATGATGGTTTATCTGTTAAATATCTGGAAAGAAAGCAAATGTGTTTACATACGACGGGTGTAGCCAAATCGTGTATATATGCTTGTATTATCTGTGATCTCAGTGTCTGATATGCCATCTCCATCTACCAAATCATGTGCACTGTTAAATTTCTCTTAGTTTCCATGAACTGATTATATGTATGGCATTAAGACACATAGTTTCACACTCTGGCAGTGGATCCAGAGTTCATTAGGCTCAATTTTGCTTTTTATTGGCAATTATTAAAAAAAAAAGCCAGCAGAGAGGTGCTATGCTATAAGTTCCCCATTGCATCTCATCAGAACATGATGCATCTGCCTCACTGTGTGCAGGTTGAGATGGTACAAGGGTTCTCATTTACCCATAGTTTTTCATCAGTTTTTCACCTAAAATTTTTAGAGCTTGTTATTTTATTATGGGTAGTAAAGGAGTGATAATCCAATTTTAATGTTCTCCTGAATTTACTGCTTATTATTTTTCTAGAAAGAAGAAGCCCATCATTTCTTTTGAGTATTTTGAAATAAAAGTAAAAATTAGCAATATTTCCTTTTTTCTTTTAATGATCTAATAAGCTCTTAATTGAACAAGGTTTTGAAGTAATAATGTAAGTTTATCCCACACCTGTACCTTAGTACTAATGTGACCACTCCTCTGGCTTGTTTTATCTTGAGTGAAAGAGCCCAGAGCCAAAATATTATGTCTTAAAATAATTTGAAATAATCCTTGTAAGTGCAGTTATGATAAGATATATTCTTAGGGTAATTTGAAAAGTATTGACATGATTTATTTTTCTATTCTTTGATTTATTGCTTTAAAAAATGTGCATGACACTTACATGATTCTTAGTTTAAAATGGCTTCTCCTCCTGGGACATTACTTCTAGACTTTTTTATTAGGAAAACTATTTTTCTATTGCTTTTCTTCTGAACTCAAGTGGCATGATTTTCGAGGTCTTTATTAAAGATAATAATGGTCTAAAATGCATGCATTAGAAAGCACCATCCTGACCACCCTTAGGGAAAGGTTCAATTGAAAACTGAATATTAAAAATGAACAATTGAGTTGAAGGCCACATTAATACACATACCTATGAACAACTGATACTGATTTTTGACAAAGAAGCCAAAGTGGTACAATGGAAAAAGGAAAGCATCCTTAACAAATGATGCTGGCATAATTGGATGTCAACATGTAAAAAGTTGTGAATAGACACATATCTATCACCCTGCACAAAGCTAAAGTCCAAACAGATTAAAGACCTCAACATAAATCCAGTTATATTGAACCAGATCAAAGAGAAAGAGGGAAGTAGCCTTGAGTACATTGGTACAGGATGCCACTTCTTAAATATAACACCAGTAACACTAAATATAAAACAGATACTGAGAGCAACAATCAATAAATGGGGACTCCTGATGCTGAAAACCATCTGTAAGTCAAAGGACACAATCAAAAAGACAAAATAACAACCTACAAAATAGGTAAAGGTCTTTACCAACCCCACATCTGACAGGGCTGATCTCCAATATATGTAAAGAACTCAAGAAACTAGACATCAAAATATGAAATGATCCAATTAAAAAAATGGGGTACATAGGCTGGAGAGATGGCTCAATGAATTGGAGGACTGACTGGTCTTCCAGAGGACACAGGTTCAATTCAACTCATGGCGGCTAAAAACTGTCTGTACTCCAAGATTTTATACTCTCACACAGACATGCATCTGGACATAACACTAATGTACATAAAAGAAAAAAATAAATAAAAATTAAAAGTGGAGTATAGAACTAAGCAGAAAATTCTCAACAGAAGAATTTCGAAAGGCCAAAAGATATTTAATGAGTTGTTCAACATCCTTAATTTACAGGCAAGATAAAAAACACTGATGGAAGCATATGCTGGAGAGGATATGAATCAAGGGGAATACTCCTCCACTACTGGTTAGAGTGTAAACTTGTACACCCACTTTGAAAATCAGTATGGCAGTATGGCAGTTTCTCAGAACACATCTCAAAACACAGTAATACCACTCTTTGAAAATCAGTATGGCAGTTTCTCAGAACACATCTCAAAACACAGTAATACCACTCTTGGGAATATAATCAAAGGATGCTCTATCATACCACAAGGATACTTACTCAGCAATGTTCAAAACAGCATTATTCATAATATCCAGAACTTGGAAACAACCTAGATGCCCCTCAGCTGAAGAATGAATAAAGAAAATGTGTACCATTTACACAAGAGAGTATTATTCTGCTGTAAAAAATAATGATATCATGAAATTTGCAGCCAAATGGATGGAACTAGAAAAAAAAATAAAAAACATCCTGAGTTAAGTAATCCAGATTCAGAAAGACAAGAATTGTATACATTAACTCATAAGTAGATTCTAGATGTAAAGCAAAGAAAAACCAAGCTACAAACTAAAATGTTTTTCTGTCCCAATAAACTTCTCCACTGATGCAATAATCCAAATCAGACCAAATTAAACTGAATTAGAAAAAGCCCAGGTTTAATGGATACCAACACTTTCTGGTGGCCTTCCACCCTACGCCCCACCCTCCAGTGAGAGGAGACAGGGAAAGAAAGACCAGAAAGCCATGTGCTTTGTCTATGGGGTACGATTTAAATACCTTGAGCATCCCTGGGGAGGAGTCATCATTTGGCAAGATTTTTGGAAGGTGGAGTCTGGACTAAGGCAACTCCCAGGAAAGAGGCTTGGAATGGAACTTGCAAATATTCCAGACTCTTTGGAAATATGGATGCCAGGGTTTGGAGTGACACTTCCACCCAAATATCCCAGACTCTTTGAGTATATGGATGCCAGAGTGCTGGCATGAAACCTCAACCCAAATACAATCCACAGCTCCAAAGAAGCTAGGTAACAAGGAGGACCCTAAGAGGGACACATGGATTTCCCTGGGACAGGGAATTAAATGAGATCTCTTGGGTAAGCTAGGGATGAGGAGGGGGTGGTAAAATGGAGGGGGTGGGGGAAGAGAATATGAGGGAATGTGATGGTCAAGTTGAGTGTGTGGGATGGATTGGGAGAGCAATGAAAGAGAAATCTTGATAGAGAAAGCCATTATGGGGTTAGGAAGAAACCTGGTGCTAGGGAATTTCTCAGGAATCCACTAGAATGACTCCAGCTAAGACTCTTAGCAATATTGGAGAGGGTGCCTGAACTGGCCCTCCCTTGTAATCGGATTGGTGAATGCTGCAACTGTTATCATAGGGCCTTCATTCAATTCTTGATGGAACGAGATGCAGAGACCCGAAAACTCAGCACAAGGATGAGCTCCAGGAATCTAATCCAAGACAGGGAGGAGGAAATGTGAGCAAGGAATGTCAAGATCATGAAGGGGAGATCTACATAGACAGTTGAACCAAGCTCATGGGAACTCATAAACTCTAGGCTGTGTAGCCTCTAAGAGACTGAACTAGACCCTCTGCATGTGGGAGACACCTGTGTAACTTGGTCTATCTGAGGGGCCCCTGGAAGTAGAACCAGGATCTATCCCTGGTGCATGAGTCAGTTTGTTGTAGTCTATTACATTTGGTGGGATACCATGCTCAGTCTTAATGCAGGTGGGAGGGACATGGTCCTTTTTCAACTTAATGGGCCAGGCTTTAGTTGACTCCACATGGGAGACCTTACCCTTTGGGAGAAGTAGATAGAAGGTGAACTGGTGTATGTGTGTGTGTGTGGGGGGGGAGGAATCAAGGAAGGTCGGAGGAGGGGTAGAAGGAAGAACTGTTGTTGGAATGTAGAATGAATTTTTCTTAAAAAATATTAAAAATTTTAGAAACAAAACAAACAAAAAACAAAATTGCATGCATTAATAATTGTTTGGCTTGGTTTTGGCTTTGTTTTTTGACGTAAACTTGGGATACATTCCAGAGCTCTCCATAAGTCTTAACCTAACTCCCAACCTCTGAAATTCAAAACTAACAGGCAGTAGCTAAAAGCCTCTTTTAGGATTTTTTTATGTTCCAGAAGCTTATAGCCTTCGTCTGTCCTGATACCTGCTTACAGATTCATGGTATGAAAGCTTTGCAGACATTCTTTTGAAGTTTGATTTTATAAGCCTTTGTGTACTAGGCTCTGTGAATTTCCATGCGACATATCTGAACTTCTTGAAGACAGAGCATAAAGAAACATTGCAAGCTTTTTGTTAAAGAAAATGTAGGCTTCCTATAAAAGATTTTATTTGAATCCCATTATGTCCCCTTCACACATTCCTGATTCACTACAGGATTCACTACCTTTGGTTTTATTACAACTCTTCCCTTTTCTACTTTTCCCTCCTTACTTCTCCCATAGTCTCTAACTCTGAGTTTCTCAAAAGTCCCCTCAGTTTCACAAGACTCACTCAGCGTAATAATAGCCTGGAATACCTTTGAATACAAAAGCTTGAAAGCTAAGGCTTCAGTCATATCCCCACTTCCACTGTTGTTTGAGAATGTGGGTAGGGAGTTCTACCTTTGTCCAGACTGTGTCAAATTCTTCATGACCTTCCACCTAAAAATCTACACTCCTGGAAATCTAACCTTACAGAGTAATTCAAATTGCAGGTGTGATGCATTAGGTTTAGTATAATGTTTACTATTAGCACACATATAACATTATTACTCAAGTGTCCAACAATGTGGGTGTTTGAATGAATGATGGCACATATTTACACTGATTTATTAATTATTAGTAATATTATATTATAAAGATTTCAAAAGAACTTTCAAGAATTTAAAGATACACTGTTAAGTGACAAAGTATTTAAAAAGCTGAAGAAAAAAGCAACAAAACATTCACAATAGAGGTGATGTGTGTGCTTTTGAAATATTCATAGGTCAGAATAGATTGCAGACTACACACTCACCACAAAAATATAAGACTGGTACAAAGGGCCTGTCTGCAGAGTAAACATGAGGATTATGGAGTATTAGTATAATGATCTGCAGATTTGTGAATTCAAAAGGCAGCTTCCAGAGGTGGACACATAAAGCCAAGGACTGAGAAGAACACGGCCATGATATAAAGTGGAAGTGTACTTAGAATTTTCATTGGAAAATGGAAAATATATGAGTGTAACATGCAAACTTTAGTATCCATCCAAATTTCTTTGTTTGATTTTAATGTATGTAATAATGGGTACAAGTGTGACTTGGCACATATTTTTCTTACGTACAAAGGACAACTATTAATATTATTGCTGGTGGGGGCTGGAGAGATGGCTCAGTGGTTAGGAACATTGCCTGCTCTTCCAAAGGTCCTGAGTTTGGTTCCCGGCAACCACATGGTGGCTCACAACCATCTGAAATGAGGTCTGGTGCCCTCTTCTATTCTGTAGGCATACATGTAGAAAGAATATTGTATACATAATAAATATTAAAAAAATATTATTGCTGATGCATATTTTTTGTACACGTTATCAATTGGCAGGACATTGTCATACAAGTATGTTCTATACTCTATCACTTCCCTTATTCTATTCTACTCTCCTGTTCCACCCCATTCTCAGTTATCTTTTTTACTCTAGATCAAGTTCTATTTTCACAGACTATATTCCTACATGGTTTTAAACATCTATATAAAATTTAGAATTATAAATGAGAGAAAAACCTGAAATATTTGTCTATGAATTTATGTTCTTATGCTTAAGGTGGTAATCTCCTGTTACATCCATTTTTATACAAAGGACATAATTTTGCCCTCATTAAATCAGAATAACATTCCAGTGTGCATACATAACCCATTGTATACACTTGAGTTGATCCATAATTTAGCTATTTGAGTATGTCTAACTATATAACATATATGCATAAAAAACTAAAGTCATATTTTTGAACATTACTATAGAGAAAGAAAAATGGATCTCTTATAATGAGATTGAATTTACAGGGGAATAAAATTTGATAATTGGCTAAGGTTGTAAAGATCCAAGAAAGAAAGTTTTAAGGGATAGTCCACAACAAAATGGGAAAGAGCTTGAGATGGACAGGGAAGATTTTCAAATTTGAGAGGCAAGTGGAGGGTCAGAGGTCTCAAGTACACAAGTAGAAGTAATGAAATTGTCTGATACTGAGTCGAGAAGAAGTAGCAGCATCCTGTTCTGAGGAATTGTGTCAATAAACATGACTCCTGCCAGTACCTTGCCCATGAAGACAGACTCTCAGAAAGCCAAGAATTGGAGTTGAGTCAGGGACCAAAACCAGAAATTTAATCCTAGCCATGCTGCTTAACCGATTAAAGACTTATGTGTCAGAAAAAGAGATATACAATAAGGGAAATTCAGATGGAAAAAAAAACTTTCTAAATGGTTTACAGTATGTTTAAAAATATAGGTAGGCTTAGAAGAGAAAAGAAAAGGAATGCAGAATGTCCTTTAAAAAAAGAAATAAGGTAATGAAAAAAACACATAAAGGTGGAAAATGCACAGAGTCTGGATACTGTATGTTATTGTGTTGTCTTTGAATTGTTTGATTGCTGAGGAAGGAACAAGAGCTACTAGAAGACATTTGATTACAAATGATTCTTCCTTAAACCAGATATTTCAAAAATACCTTGACTTCAAAATTTAAGTCAAAAGATATGTTACTTTGGGAAAGAGGTTCTTTTATTTCTCAAAGTAACATATCTTTTGACTTAAAATTTGAAATCAAGTTATTTGAGAGGATATTTGAAAGGAAATGAGAGGCTGTGGATTCATTCTCAGTTAAGAAAACTCAGGTGTTTTTGAGGAAGACCACCTGAAAAATCTCTGATAGTAGCAGATGATCCAATATCTCAGAGCACCTCTGTTTCAGCTTTATCTGAGTTCTACATCCAGAAGAGCTTCAAGGTGACAGGTCGAAGTAAGCCAGCTTCACAGAGTGCTCCAGTCAAGATTTTAATATAATTCTAAATTTTCCCAAGGTTCTTTGAAGATTACTTGCTCCCTAAATTAGCAGGAAATAGCCTTGAAAACTATACCCATATTTCTCCAAGATGGATTATAGATGTTTATCTTTGTTTAGAGTGTTGGTTACAAGTTGTTATATCTAATATTCAGGAAAAACCTAAACAAAGAAGATTAGATTCAGGATTCTTGTTTTGAAGAAAAAAAGGGGCAAAATATTTTGGGTATAATGCTCTTATACACTGAAAAGATTTGTCACTTGTATTGGTTTAATATAATGCTGATTGACCAGTAGCCAAGCAAAAAGTGTAAGTGGAGAGACCAGGCTCAGAGAATTCTAGGGAAGAGAAAAGGCAGAGCTGCAACCATCAGACAGAGGCATGGGAAACAAGATGAGAATGCCTTATTGAGAAAAGTAAGCCACGTGACTAACATAAATAAGCATCATAGGTTATTTTAAGTTGTAAGAGCTAGTTAGTAATAAACCTAGGCAATAGACCGACCAAGTTATACTTATTATAAACCTCTGTGTGTTTATTTGGTACTGAACTTCTGTGGGATCAGTAGGGACAGAAATTTCTATCTACAAATTTACATCTATTCTGTGTGATTTAGTCCCAAACTAGACATCAGTATCAATTCATTCATGGAAACTTATCTTGTTTTCAGAAAAGGATGACCACTTTAAATATTCTCCCAAGGTATTATTAATGAAATTTATTTTAATACATAATACAACTGAGTTAATATTTCACTTCTTGAGAATGAGAACAGAAGAATCTATATATCTTCCTGAATTTTTTTAAAAAAAGCCATGTTTCTACCAAATATAATGAATGAATATAATAGAGAGAAGATAAGAGGAAGAGGAGAGAAGAAATAAAGGAAGATCCCAGTATTAAGTAAAAGTTATCTTTAAATTATTAAGGATATTTGGACCCATTAGCTAGATCCTCTCTCATCAAACAAGAAATAGTTTATTAGGTACACTCCCACAGTTCCTAGTCAAAGGGTTTAGAAAGAAACAGCAAATGCTGACAATGCATCAAAGGAGAAAAGCAGCAGGAACTCACTCTATTTTTGGCAAAAGTTCTCCATAAATAATTGCAAGGATTCAAGTCACTTTCATTCCAGACAGATGTCTGATGCTATCAATGAGTGTTATGATGAACTCCCGAACCCTTCCAGCTGAAAACAGTCATCCCCCTCCAGGGCTGGTAAGCCAGTCCATGTCACTATACAGTGACTGGGACATGTGATGATTTTCCTCGCACCTATAAACCTATTGTCATCCATAGCCATTTCAGTGCTGCAGCAAGAGTGAGTCTATTTTTTCTTATTTTACAGGCACATAGCTACTATTCTCTCATTCCCTTTTACTCTTCTATCAGAAAAACTCCTTAATAGTGGTCCTCATCTGCTCTATCATTCAGGTATTATCTAACATATATTTACTTCTAACATCTTTGGTTGGAGTCAATTTCTTGTTTAAATGCTGAACAGAAAAACTGTCAACAAGAAGATGAATTCTTTGCTGTCATGGATATTGTACCCTGGCATTTAAATAAGCAAGGCAATATTCAGTGATCTGAATGAAAACAGTCTCAGATATGATAATGAAGCTACTGTCATAATTATCTCCATTCAGAGTGTCCTTCTAATGCTCAAAGGAAGTCAATATTCATTTTAAGGTACTGAGTAGAGTCAAGCATCTTGGTAAGATGTATTCTGCTGTTTGTTCATGAATGAGATCAGACTTCCCCCTCCTTTTTCTCCTGAAGCTGAAGAGTGATGCTTCTCTTGGTACTTACACATCTAATTCTCTAGAGTAGAAGCCAAGACTTAGGGAGCAATGCTTGCTAGCTCTTTTTGTGGTTAGAGCCCCTGGTCTTGGAGGTGCCTCCACTGACCAACTGAAACATTTTATAAATGTATTTACACTTTATTTTACCACACTCTGGACCCACTGCAAGAAACCCAGGTTCTTTCCTTTTTCCAATCTTTTCTATTTCTGATTTAAAAATGTTCTCTTCTAACTGGGGCTCCTTTGATAATGATGTTGCAGGTTTAAGGAAACTTCTGCAGACATATTCTCAGGTCAGGAAAGAAGTATTGTGATGTGGGATTCCCCTCTGTATGCTGTGAATATGTTTTATTACCATTGGTTAATAAAGAATCTTCTTTGGTTTGTGACAGGGCAGAATAAAACCGGGTGGGAAAAACAAACAGAGATATATAGAGAAAATAGGGAGAGTCAGGGAGATACCATGGAGCTACTGAAGGGGACAGCAGCCGGAACCTTACCAGTAATCCAGATCCTCATGTTAATTCATTGATTAATAGAAATAGGCTAATTTAAGATTAGGAGTTAGCTAGAAATATGCCTAAGCTATTGGCTGAAGAGTGTTGTAAGTTATATAGTTTCTGTGTAATTATTCAGGTATGGGCAGCTGGGAAATAAATGAGTAGTCTCTGTCTACAAAATGGTGCCCACTGTCTGAGGCATGGATCCACATAAGTTTTAAAATAAAAGAGGATTTCTAGACTCACAAAAGCGGGAACCAAACACAATTACTTGGTAGCTGTGGTTTTTCAGATAGGCTCTGTTTGCTGGCAGTGAGCAGAGAGGCACAGCTCCTTTAAAAGAAGGATTCCTGACTCAGAATTCTTAGCAAAAACTGCATGGCTTCTTTAAGATAAGACTTCCGGATTCCTGCTGGCAGCACAAATAGCTCTGACTTTTTGGGAGGTCTTGAACTTAAATGGGGTTTGTGAGCACTGTGCTACTAGTTGTTTAATGGCCATATAGATCAGCTGCAACCATGGAGCTGGGGCAGTGAGCATGGCTAGCAGAGGTGGTGAACATAACTCCACCATGTTGGATGGGGTGGAGTCAATAGGCAGGATCATGGAGTTGACCTTGCCATGCCCATTTAGCATTTAAAAAAATGGCACCCCTGGTTAGAAAATGATTACAGATATACAATAAGGATAGAATCAGATAAAAACAAACCTATGTGTGTTTAAAAACAAACATATGCAGACTTAAGAAAAAAAGAAAATGGGTATAGGCAGTTACAGAAACAAGTAGCTTTTAAAAATAAAAACAAAGTCTTTAAAGAGATAAAAAGGTAACAAAAAGGAATATAGATCGTTGTACATTAAAGGAGTAAAGATAATAAAAACAATATTAAAATTAGACAGAGAGAAAAACCACATAAAGATAGAACATAGACAGAGAGTCTAGATATGTATATTATTGTGTTTTGTTTGAATTTTTTGACTGTAAAGGAGTGAAGTAACCAACATATATACTTTAAAGATATCTTGACTTAAAAATTTGAGTCTAAGGGGAAAAAGGTTCTGCTTTTGTTTCCACAGAGGATAGGAACTTGTGGATTCCTTCCAGACTAATGTGGTTTGATGGACAAGACCTTCTGAAAAGTGTCCATGAACTCTAAGAATACTTTGCCCAACAAACAGCAGGAAGTAGTTTGGAGAAAGCAACACCTAAATTCCCAAAATGATTCTTTATAAATATTTGTTTTCATTTAAAGAGGGATATGATATAGAGATCAATACTTTGCATTGGTATGAATTTTGGTCTATTGATACAAATTTAAGGTCAAATTTGCTACATTGTGTATATGTTTGCTCTTGTTTAAGGTATTATGTTTATGTAGCTCACTTAAAATATATAGTTAAGAAATATAGATTAATAGAGTAATCTGTAATAATCAAATTTTTAATTACATTAGTTAGATTTTCTAGATATATAGAGATGTATTTCAGTTAGATAAATAATCCTCCCTTCAAAGACCTACAGAATATGACACTTAAAATGTTTTAGAAGGTTAGACTTTTTTGACAGTGAGATAGGCTGCATCTGGCAGCACCAATCTACTTCAAGAGTATTATGGGCATTGAAGAGACTCCTTATGAAGTTTGTTAGCCATTTGGGAAAGAAACTGTTCTTGCCTGGACTGCTTAATGGTATGCTGTATGAACTAGACATGCAGGACCCACAGAAAAGTGATTGCTAAACTTTCCTAAAGACAGAATGGTTCTTCAGGGTTCTTGCTTCATGGAAGAAACTGCTAGACATTCTGCAAGACAGAGAAGAAACCAACTGATGAACTTTGCTAGTATAAGGTAGAGCATATCTTCAAATTTCCTGCTTCACTGACAACTCTGCCAGATATTATGGGCCTGCAGGTTGAAGATGGATGCTCCAATGTTACAGAAAAACTTTGGTTGACTGTCCAGGCAGCAAAATGTCTCTGTCATTTCCAGTGTTTTGGAAATTACTTACAATGCACTTGCTGTTTATTTAAGTGATATTATATTCTTCTGGGGACTTTAATAGAGTTGAAGACTAGATAACTATAATTATAGGTTTCCTTATTTATGATAAAAGGTAAATAAGATACAAATCTTTAGACTCACAAAAATAAAATTGATGATAGAATATTTCCTTTAATATTTCCAGATACAGATAAACTAAATATTACAACTGTAATTCTTGCTTGATACCTGTTTTGCTAAATGTAATTTTACTATGTTAAAGTTAAAACTTTCCTTTTTATTTAGAAAGAAAAAGGGGAGATGATGTGGGATTCCCCTCTGTATGCTGTGATATGTTTTATGCCATTGGTTAATAAAGAATCTGCTTCAACCAATAACAGGTCATAATAAAGCCAGGCAGGAAATCTGAGCAGAGAAATAGAGAACGAGAAGGCAGAGTCAGGGAAATGCCATGTAGCTCCCGAAGGAGACAGACAAAAGAACCTTACCAGTAGGCTACAACCTCATGGTGATAGACTGATTAACAGAAATGGGATAACTTAAGATGTAAGAGTTAGCAAGGAATAGGCGTGAAGTACTGGCTGAACAGTTTTGTAATTAATATAGTTTCTGTGTGATTATTTGGGTCTTGGCAGCAGGGAAACAAATGAGTAGTCTATGTCTACAGTATTGTGCAGGGAAGTGATTCTGTTTTCATTTCTCCAACGAAGAATAATTAAGTTATTTGAATTAAAGAACATTAATGTATTAAAGCACCTGCCTAGATTCACATTCCACTTCTGCCACTTACTAAATGAGTAAATTTGAATACAAACACTGAGTTAATACTTTTACCTTACTTTCTCTATCTGTGAAACAGTGTGTGTGTGTGTGTGTGTGTGTGTGTGTGTGTGCAAACCCTGGGGAATTGTGACAAAAGTAAATAGTCTAGAGTCCTCTTTTTTTCTGACTGCTCTCTGTAGCTGCTCTCTCCTCTCTGTCCCTGAGTGAGAGGGAAGAGAGATGAAGAGGTAGAGCCTACATGGACTGTTTTCTGAACAAGACCCAAAAGACATTACCTGCTTAGACTTTCTGAGCATTTGTGGCTTTAGAAATAATGGAACATCAATTTGATCCCATAGTGATAGAAATAAAGGGATAACTTCCCAGGACATAGTGAGGAAGAGCAAAGACAAGTAGAATATAATCTACAGACAGGACTGGGACAGGGTGCAGACACCTGGAGGAAGGCTGGCAGACGTGCTGCGTTAAGGAGAACTTGGCCCTCTGTCCACCCATCTGTGCTTTCACCTGACTTGTGGGTGTTCATCCTCAACAGATAAGCTGCCTGGTTTGGGTTCAGGCTTTGTCATTTTTTGGCTTCATGACTGCATATTCTCTGCATCTTGGTTTTCTCATTTAAAAACAGAACTGCAAATGATTCTCAGTGTATAACAGAGACATACCCCAGCAAGCCTACTCTAAATTGAAAATGCATTTGACAACCCATCGAGCATTACAGTTGAAGGTACCCACTTTGAATATGCTCATAGTGATTTTCACTGGACTATGCATGAAATCATTTAACCAAAAAGCACTTTGTAACACGGGGTTGTAGATCTTATGTAATTCACAGAGTATAGTACATGGTATGGCTTCTATACCATTGTGGATGTCTGACTAGGATCTGGGATTGCTATTGTTCCCAGAATTTCAAGAACACTGTACCACGTATCACTAACCTGGAAGGCATTCAAAATTCAAGGTTGAAATTTTGCATATCATGTTTGTACCACTGTAAAACTGAAAATGAAAATAGCCACATCCTGGTTCTTTGGCACCTCTAATCCTATTCTCTCCTCCAGCAAAGAGTGACTTGTGGATTAATTGAGTTGGCAAATCAAATGTACACAGAAATATGCCTGTAATATTCAGTACTGTATTGAGGAGCTCTAACATTATGCCCAGAACCTGTAAAGCTTTTCTATATATTCACAACTACAATTTAAGTGGAAGGAAGCACTAAAATGTAAAGAGGATGACAGGAGGTGTATTTCAGGTTGGTACAGTATTTGCCTAGCCTACACAGAACTCTACACTAACCTTATGTGGTGATGCACACATGTAATCATGATATAAGAAAGAGGATCAGAAGTTCAAGATCATCCTATGATACCTGATGAGTTTCAGACTAGAGTTGGCTACATGATACCCTATCTTGAAAAATAGAAAAAGAAGAAGAAAAAACACCTAAAAGAAAAAGTTCACCACTCTATATAAAGCAGCTATTTTCTTTAGTAGCTCTGTTTTAGGAGCCCCACGGAAGTCATTCTTTTAGAAATAGGATGTTTACACCTATGAAGTATGACTGACTGTGAAAACTTACTGAACCGGGGTGTCCAAGGTTCCCATTGGGTATCAGGCATAAAGGTATATAGTACCTGGGTAACTATGAAGCTGGCTTTATCCCAAAACAACAGGAGGCTGTCCCCACAAATCTCATCTCTAACACAGTTTATCTGACTGAAGTGCTGCTGTCTGGCTCAGTTCCTCTAATACACAAAAAGTCCTCTTATGCGAAAATATCCTAAGGGGTCAAAGAAACCACCCAGGAATATGTTAAGGGGTGGGCAAGAGCAGTGTGCAGAAGCAGGCCATATTTTGCATTGCATTTCTGTGTCAATGCTATTCCCTTTGCAGACTCAGGGCCATCTAGAATTTACTACGGATCTCAGAAATAGAGAGGTCCCAGATTAATTCTTACAGAAACTCTGACCATGAACTACCTAAACTTTCTAATACCCAATTCGATAAATTATGGTAAAGATACAAGCTTTAGAGTTATTCTTACTGGCTTTGGAGATCAATAACACTGTGTGACCCAGGCTGGCCTCTACTTTGTGATTTTTCTGTCTTAATATTCCCAGTGCTCTGGGTATGTGCCACCATGTCTGTGAAGACAAATGCTTAAAAGAAATTCCACACTAGCTCAGAATTGAGTTTAAAAAAAAAGGTTATTTATTTAAGGGTAGGCTCATAGATCACGGTTCTGTGCTCAAATGGGGAACCACCGAATCCTGCAGCTGAAAGAGAGGGCTACCGCGTGCTGTTTACATTGGCATTTATAGTATAAGAGGCCACACCCAGTTGGGCGGGTAACTTAAAGGCTACTGGCTGTAGGAATTCCTACAACATGCCTGTCTGGCTCAGGTTATAGAATTAAGTGTTATCTAAACTATTATTTTGAGTTTTTCATTGGAGAATCAGCTCATGAAGCATTATTTTTTTGGTATCCAGGATACAGATATCCTCAGTGTTGCCTGTAATACAGAATGTCCATGAAGGTCTCCAGTTAAACAGTCACATAAGCTAACATGTCTCCATCTCACTTGGAGGATATGAGGGATAGGAGAAAAGTTTATTCTATGGATGTATCCCTAGCCTGAGGATGCACTGGTCCATCTCTGTTACGTCACAGCCGCTCTTTCTGAAAGAACAGTGGGGCATCTCTAGACGTTGGCATTGCAGCTTCAGGGAAACTCCCTGGCTCCCCCATTACACAGCGTTGCCCACCCTGTCTGCCTCAACGCACTGAGGACTATCTGTAGTCACACATACATGTGCTCAGTGATTCTTTGCCGAGGCTCTGTGTCCACAGCATCAGACAGCCCACTCTTTGTTTCCTTGCCAGCACTCTGGCTCTGCATGGTGCCGTGTACAGATACTCAAAAACTCTGATCACGTTATGGGGTGGGTACTTGAGAATCAGTTCTAAACCATTCTATTCATATGGATCCATGTCGTATCTGTTTAAGTTTTCTATGCAGGATAGAAAACACTTGTTTGTAAAGAGATCTAGTTTCAAAACACTACTTTTATTGCATTTACATTTTTGTTCTTTTTTTTATTTTTTGAAACAATAATAGAAATACATTGTTTCTCCTTTTCCTTTCCTTCCTCCAAACCTCCCCAGATACTCTCCCTTTATATCTTCATTCTTGGGCTCCTTTTTCATTAACTGTTAACATATATAGCCACTCAGCACTTTTGCTATGATAAAATAATCTGACAAAAGCAACTTTAGTGCGGAAACTTTAGAGTGAGTCAGTTCGTGGTTATGTTCTCTCCAGGCAGGGGAACCATCCACAGGAGCTCCAGGTAGACAGTCACAGCACATCCACATCCAGGGACCAGAGGAGGAGGGATGTATGTCTCTGCTCAGCTCCCACTATCCTTTATATGGAAAACCCCTTTGTATATAACCCCTCTTTAAATAGCTCTTTTATGTATAAACTCCTTTTTATATATCTCTTCCCACCTCAGTTAACTGATCAAAGTTATCTCTCATATGTGACAGGCACTTGCCCCTAAATGATTTTAGATCCTGTCAAGTTGATAGTTTTACTCAACACAACTAGACAAAATACACAATTGTCATGTGTTTGTTGGGGTGGTTGATGAGTCTTCTTAAAGTGCTGCTGAACAGATTCAAAAGGCAGAGTTTTCTACATGGACCACATTAATTTAGTTTTTAATAATACAGAAACAATATTTAAATTTAAAGGAAAATAAAATGAACTGTGTGTTGAAACATGAATTGTATAAGGAAGAATGTTTTTGTCAACTTAATTTCACTTTCCTTAAATAGAGATGTCTAGTAGAATGTCCAACAATATTTTCATAAATTAATTGCACTTTGGCACTTATATATGTTATTGTAACATTTATTAATTTCCCTTTGTTACTTTTACTACAAAATAGAATTGGGGTGTGGTAACTAAGCAGGGATCGAAGAGAATAACATTAAACAATAGGTGGGGTATTAGTTAAGATTTTGCTCTTTCATTCTCTGTATCTCTTAAATGTGTTTATTTTATTAGTCAGCACAGAAAAGAATTATTAAAGGTGATTTTAATTTAGATTATCATTCCTAAATTATTCTGTTACATAACTGATGTGATGCAATTATCATAGAAGGTACAAGAGGCTACACAAGTTCCTTATTCTGATTTCAGATAACAAGAGAGAAAATTTTTATTCTGAATGTCACATTTACTGTGAACTTCTTTTCACTTTCTGTTTGCTTCATGGGAACAAAGGACTGAATTGCAATTGCACTCCTAGGTCACTCAGAAGCAGTCCCAAGATTTCTATTGTAGCCGGAGAGAACTGTGAATAAGCCATGTGAGTTTGTATTTAGAAGTCAAGGATAAACAGATTCCTCTTTTGCATAATAACTTTTGATTTTTCTTGAAAACTGGAATGCAGAAGCTCTTATACAAGTTTTCTACTAGTTCAAAAGAAAAAAAAAAGTTGTGAAGTGTTTCTCTTAACCATAGGATGTTTGTGTGTGGGGAAAAAGCATGCTAACAATGAAAACAATTTCAAATAGATACATAAAAGGATTTTACTGTGTACAAAGCTTTTCTCTAAATGTAACAATCTAAGGCTTATTGTGCCTATCAAAGGAAGGACCTACCTCATTATTATACCTGCCTTTTTCCTATACCTACCTTCCTATACCCACTTTATTATTACTGCCTCATCCTACCCGCCTTATTACACCTGCCTTATTATACCCAGCAAAGGAAAGACAGATGCTGGAAGCAGAAGTATAGGAGAGCCATTCCTTGCCAGAAGCTGTTGTGCCATTAAATCTATTTCTATGCTACTTCTGCTTTTTTCTACAAACTCCCCTTTTAGATAATTTTTTATAAATTTCATTTGGATATAAAATTTTTTATATACAAAAAACCTTACTCAAAAACCTTAGGTCCACAATGTTTAAGGCAACACAGAACCAAGTTTTGGAAATCACAGAATGTATAGGCCTGGCCAAAATTCTCAATAAATGGAAAAAATGAAAAGCACAACCTTGTTTTTTTTTTTTTGTTAAAAAAAAAGAGTTGTTCTCATTTTTTATGTATGTCTTTGTTTCAAATAATTAGATATCATTTTGTATATAAATTTGCTTAATGTTAACATGCTTGTAGTTTACAACTGAGAAAAGAGAATTATCTGAAAAGTGTAAATTTCCAAATACCTTACAGATGAAAACAGTAGAATGAACAAATATTGTGCTTGGTGAAGGTTGCAACTTCTCTAATAGCTACTTTCTGCATTTCTATGTGAAGACAAAAATGTCTGTATGTGCTTATTAATTTATTTCTTTATTTTCTTTTTATGAGGCAGCTATTAAATCCCAGACCTGATTTATTTTAGGGTAGAGTGGTTTTCTGAAGCTGTTTCTAGAATTACAGCTGCACCGTTGTTCAATTTCTCTCTTCTGGGAATTTAAACACATACTATATGGCACATCTCATACTATCCTTTGACTAGAAATAAATACTACAAATGTAAGCAAATCAATAGGAAGAAGAGGCCAACTGTGGCAGCACCAGCTATGTCTACTGGTTTCAGTAGGACAGTGGAATTAAGCATGCTTCGTGATAGAAATGTGCTTCAGTAGACACACCCTACACTAATTTCCTCTTTGTATTAGATTTCCATTTATATTGACCAAAGTGAAAAAACGTACAGAAAGAGGAAGCTTTTTCACATTAATATTGGAAATAATAATGTTGAAAATGTGAACTAGTGCAACTGTTATAGAAAAAAAGTAAGAAAGTCCTTGAAAAATTTAATTTGGTATAAAAAATGAAATTAATCAATTGAAGATATGTTTTCACTGCCATGTTCATCACAGTAATACAATCGCCAAGAAATGGAGGCAATTAGTGTCCACCAAACTGCGAATGGATAAAGAAAAGTTGATATGTATAGATAACAGACTGCTACTCAGTCATTAAAAATGATAAAATGTCAGGGATGGCACAGAGATTATTTTAGTACAATTAAGTTAGATACTAGATACAGAGAGATGGATACATCATGTCTCATCCATATATGGAACATATGTTGATCTCATGAAAGTTGAGAGTCAAGTGATGTAAGAGTAAGAGGGAGAGTAAGAAGGAAGGAAATGATGGGAAGACACTCATTGGTACATAATTCGATACGGTTAGACGGAGTAACTGAGTTGCTGTGTGTGGTACTTATATAATGAATTGACTACAAATGAGAAATATCAAAAAATTAGAATAAAGGATTTTGAATGCTTTAATAGTAAGTGACTGTTTGGGAGACACTTAACCTAATTTAAACTTTAAACAACATGTACATTTTCAAAAGCATCATACAGTACTCCATAAATATGATTATTTATATGACTCAATTAAAATGAGCATATGAATGTATATATGGATATAACAGGGCAAAAGAATTCTCCATCCTGTCTGAACTGAAGCTATCTTTCCTTTCTACACCTTGCCATGAAATGTCCTGTGGTAAGCATCCAATCCTGTTCTAGAAATTCATGGTCTAAATACCCCAGCTAACTGTATGTTCTTGGTTGTTGTTACTTTGATTTCTTGCTTCCCACTAAAACTGCCAACCAGATTTCAGATTTTCTATGTTCTATGACTAAAATAAAAAAAAATTGAACCTCCATGTAATTTTCATTCAGGTCTGCTCTGTGTGAAAAGTGTTTCTCTCCGGGTATCAAGAGAAGGTAAAATGCCAACATATAACAATTGTGTCACAGTTACTGTATCTCTGATCACCATTTCTCCTCACTGCCAACAACTAATACAAAGCTCTTATTTTCTATTTAGACATCATTTTAGAGAAGTGTAGAGAAGTGACAGGTATTGTACCAAATATCTGAGAAGCCACGTATTTCAAACCGAAGAACAGAAACACCATATCCTACATGACTTGGTCATGGAAACCTGACTGGGGGTCAAGTAAATGTACAGACACACAGATAGGTGTACACGACACCAAGGTCAGGTTGGTCATACTCCTTCTGATGGAGCAGCACCAACTACACAGCACCCCGGAACCTTGGGCCTTTAATATGTACAGCACAGAGGGACTAGGTAGCTAATCTATATAGGAGGTCTCTGGAGCATCCGGGAGGAGAATACTGCAGTTGCTAGTTTTTGTACACACTGGTTATTTGTATGTACTTGTGCTTGCACACTTTTTCCACACTTGCAATTGTACAAGGTGACAGCTTTAGCAGTTCAGAGCTTGAAGCATGCAGGGAAAGCTTTCCCAGTTTCCATGACTCCAGGGATTGGTCCTTCACACGCTGTGTTCATGTCAAAAATGCACATTAACTCAGTGCTTTATTTATGCTTTCCACATTCACTCAAGGCTTCCTCAGCAACCACACAGGGAACCTCATAATCTTGTGAAAACTTTTCCATAGAGATGAAACTGCCATTTGGGACTAATGTCCTCCATAAAACTCAATTCTTAGGTAAGGACTTAGGAGATTTTACATATCATTCCTCTTTCTAAGAAATGGCCATTAATGCTTTAAAATGATTTTAATGAAGAACACGAAAATATTAACAATATGGAGGATTTTATGTTTAGGGGAAAATATTGTTGGCATCTGTTTTGCTATGGAACTAGGCCTTAGGGTCAGACAACATAGAGCTGTGAAACTGAGCTCAGAAGAAAATCAAAATGGATTAAACAGTAGCTAATGAGCACTAAGAAGCATAGGATGTTTTAATTTTGAAAGTAAGACAAGTTCAAAGCTATCTTATATGCTAAGGAGGAAAGTTTTGTTAGTGTGGAAATGTCTGACTTGAGGGATATTTGGACCAATAAGAAAATGCACTTTTGTCTTATACTGGACAGCACAGAAATCCTGCCAAAGGAATTTCTCTTAAGAAACGAGAGCCAATAACGATGAGAATCAAACCAAAATATTGAAGATCTGAAATCAAAAGCAAAAGCCCTGGAATGAATATATACCTTTATAGATATCTTTTATACAACATACCTACTCACTACTGGGGGGTTCCAACTAATTCTCATGTTTAAGTTAATTTTATAAAATGTTTAAAACCTACCATTTATATATATATATAATTATATATATTTATATATATAACTGAATACATAGAAAGGTATTGCTCAAAGAATTTTCATATTGAACAAATCCCAACAGTTTTTGCCAAAGTTGAGGGGTGTTATGTTAATAGTAGCCCAGAGTTCCTTCTTCTCTTCTACTTACAGCCATCCCCAAGAGAAGCGAGAGCTTGTTGTAATATGAGCGGCAGGGCTGCTTCCCACCGCCACCCGGCTAGCTTTACCTGAAATAATTACACGGAAACTGTATTCTTTTGAACACTGCCAGGCCCATTAGTTTCAGCCTCTTATTGGCTAGCTCTTACTTATTGATCTAACCCATTTTTAATATTCTGTGTAGTACCACGAGCTGGCTTACCAGGAAAGATCTTAACCTGCGTCTGTCTGGAGTGGGAGAATCATGGCGACTCCTGACTCAGCTTCTTTCTCCCAGCATTCTCTTTTGTTTACTCCACCCACCTAAGGTTTGGCCTATCAAATGGGCTAAGGCAGTTTTTTTCTTAGTTAACCAATGAAAGCAACAGATAAAATACAAGAACCACCTCCATCAAGAGCTGATGCGAAAGTTACAAATCGTCTTTGTTATGGGGATTTAAAAGGAAAGGAGAATTCAGAGGGAAATACAGACTCACAAAATAGAGGACAAGGTGGAAGCCACCGCTGTCCTGCGCTGCCTCTCCACCCTTTCCGTCTCTCTTCACATCAATCAGGAGCCAGAGCAAAATGCGAGAAGTGAGACCTCCTCCCCCTTAAAGGAGATCACATCTGCAGACAGAAGCCACAGCCCCAAGGCAGGCACACCAACAGCTATTGGCAGAATGAATTCCCACAACACCCAAGGGTGATCATTCATCTATCCCACGCATGAGGTTTCCACATAGGGAACTTTGTAGACCTTTGTTAATCATAGATCCATCCTTTCAACTTGACTTTCATGTGAATTGCTTTTGATTTTGTTGTACGGAGGGATTTTTGTCATTCTCATTGCTTGATAATAGTCCACTGTATGAAAACACTCACAAACTATTTGTGTATTTTTGTGCTACATTAACATTTGAGTAATTTCCAGTTCAAAGAATTACAAATTACCATGAACATTCTTAGTCTTGCTTTTACTTTTTCACAGTAACATATTTCTATTCTGTATACACTTGAAAACAGAAACCTTTTTTTAACTGCCAAAATTTGTTGCTACATTTTACTAGCATGGAGAAACACTGACATCTGGTGTATGAAGCACGAATTTCATTATGTCTTTATCTGAACAATTTAAAGGAGTCTATTCTTAAAGGTAGTCTGTAATCTTACAAAAATTTATATGGAGAGTACTTATAATTCCTGTTGCAATTGTTAGAAGAAAATTCTCTTCACCTTGTAGAGCTAAAGAGTAATAAATCCCTAAACTTTTTTGAAATAATTGATGGGACCGAGTAATTAAAGAAGATTAATTTATTACATAAAAACCACTATTTTAATGCTCTAATGGCACTATTTAAATTCAAGTTAATACCTTTACAGCTGCTACATAGTGGGAGGGAGGCCTTTATGATTTTTAAACTACTGAGTTTTCTTTCTAAATTAAATTGATAAAACTCAAAAAAAGGAAAATTCATACACACAACTTGTATACCTATATGTCAAGAAAAAAATTTTAAAACAGCAACACTAGAAACCATGGGAGTTCTTTTGAACTCAGTGAAGGGAATTCTTTGTCCTTTGTCATTTTTCTGTGTACACTGACATTGAAACATCTTTTTAATTGTGCTTTTCTATTAATAAGCACATATTTATGTGCAGGTTCCTTTATTATTTTGTTATAAGATCTTCACTGCTAAAAATAGGCAGATGGCTCTGGCTAGGTATAGCCATGAAGAAACAGAATTCATGCCTGGAATTCTGGAGGAAAAGTTCAGCTTTTTCTTTGACACCATGCAGTTCATAAATTCATTCACAAACTCAATCTCTCTTCAACATTTGTTCAAAAACGCTAAGTTTAGCCTTTTATCTACTCAAAATGTGAGAACTACTTGTCTCTCTGTAAGAAGTTCCTCTTCCCTCTTTGAGTCCTTCCTTCCTCTTTCCTTTCTTCCCTGCTTCCTCTCTTTCCTCCTTCCTTTAGTCTTTCTTCCATCTGTTTCCCTCTAGCATGAGAGAAACATGAGAGAAGTAGGAGATGTCAAAGTCATGTGAGTGTGATTGTTAGAGAAGCAGAAAGCAAGAATGGGAACCTTTCTACATATTACATTCCAAATGTATCAGGAAGAAGAAGGAAAGACTGGGATAAAGTGTGGCAGGCCAGATTAAGTTCCAAGAATACTACAGAAAAGGCTTGTTAGCAGTGTGCAAAAGTTTTCTGTATTTATCAGGACAATTAGCACGAGTAAGAAAACATAAAACTTAACAGCCAAATTGAGGCAAATCATCATTTTTTTCTTTTTGTTGTTATTTTTAGAGAGTTTTAGTTTGTAACTCAGCCTGGCCAAGAACTCACTATGTAGCTCAGTCTAGATTTGAATTCATGATGAACTTTATAATTAATAAAACAAATTGAAAAAGAAAAAACTCTTTTTTTTGTTTAGATTAAAAAATTAAAATATTATGGTGTGTATGTATCATTGGGGCTGAGTTCCACAACTTTGTGTTTTGATCAGTTGTGATTTTTGTAGTGGTCACAATCTACTACAAAGAGAACTTTTTTAGAAATGGCAGAGAAGCTACACCCATGACATCTTACTAACATGGCTGCCTAAATATGACCTGAACGAGGAGGACACAATTAGAAATGGGGACAGCTCCCAAGGCCTCAGTCTTAGGCAAAGAATTGTAGCCACTAAGGAATGCTGCTTGTGGGAGAAATGGTCGTCCCTGGGAAGAGCACACCAACTGGTTGCCAATACTGTGTAGTCATACCTGGAAAAGGAAAATAGCTGTATATGGATTGAACAGGCTGCATATTTAGGAACACACACAAACACACACAGGGGCACATGCATATATACATAAAAAAGGAGGGGCATAAATTAAATGAGAGCAAGGGGAGGTGTTGGAGAAGGGAAACAGAAGGGGGAAATTTATGTAATTGTATGGTAATCTCAAAAGTTCAAACATAAACCTTTATTATTCATTATTAATAGAAAAGATACTTTGTGGTTGTCAAAATGCTCAATAGGTAAAGGTATGTACTGAGCAACCCCGATGATTTGAGTTCTCTCTGGAGCCTTTGTAACATTGGAGGGAGTAAAATGACTCCCTAAGCTTTCCTCTGCCTCCACCCGTGCTCCATGGTACATATGCCTAAACAAATGCGCCATTCTCTCTCTCTCTCTCTCTCTCTCTCTCTCTCTCTCTCTCTCTCTCATACACACACACACACACAAAACCACACACATACACTACTAACACACATACACACATGCACATGCACTCATGTGTACACAAACATGCATGCACACACACCATTTTAAACAATTTTAAAAGGAAATGTATTGTGGTACTGTCAATGTCATGGATTCAAACATTTGAGAACAATTTTCTGTTATTAAATATGGAAGTTTGGGCAGGTAATTTTATTTCTGGAAGCAATTATAATGAGGTTACTGAAAAAACATTCTATTCTACTTAAAATAATGCAACTGTAGGGGCATTGCTGACCTATTTTGGGGTACCTCCACTCCATTCTTTATATATATATATATATATATACATACATACATACACATATACATTTGTATGTATAGATAAATGTATGTATGTGTATATATGTATGTATTATTGCATATTTTTCATGTTATTGATAACATGGAGCTTATTGTTAATTCATTCAAATTAACCACAGTTTGAGTCATGAGTGAGGAGGTTTAATGTGTTAAATTACAGGTTTATTCACATCTGTTAAGGTCAGCTTCGAATCTTCATATATGTGTATTTCTTTGGTGGACATGAGAACATATCTATCTGTCTGTCTGTCTATCTATATCTATGTGTATCTATCTTTTAGGAAGCTTCTATAGCAATAGGTTCCCAAGTTTTTGTCAAAAGGTCTTTAGTTTTATTTATCCCTCTTCTACTTCCTCTTCCAACCTGACCTCCTCTAGCCCACTCCAATTTAACCCTTTTCATTCCATTATTATCATTTGAGCACTCACTTAAGTGTGCTCTGTCTCTTCTCACTTAAAGACTCATCCTCATGGCCCAGAATGAAATACAGATGTCTGAAAACTCAAAGCTGACCTTAACTGATGAGAAAATTCTGTAGTTTAGCACGTTGAGCTTCCTCACACACGGCTCAGCCGCGGTTAGTTTGAGTGGATTTATAATAAGCTCCAAGTTATCAATAATGTGTTACATTGAAAACAGAAAGCAAATAATTTCCCCATGTTCTCATTTAACCAAAAATGGGCCCAGATTTGAAATCTCTACTTCACTTTTCTGTGTCTTCCATCTTCTGTCTATCTATTGTTTATGTCTGCATGTGTGCCTGCCTGAAGGCTGTCTTGTGAATTTGTCTCTGGGTCTGTATCTTTTCTGCTTTGTCTGGGTATGTCTGTCCATAAGTGTCTGAGCGTGCCTATCCCTAACAAAGGTCTTTTCTCTTGCATTTATTGAACAGGAAGAAGGCATCATACGGGGAAGGAAGATTTTACCAAAATCTTGAACAGAGTTTTACAAAGGATTAAATCACTGACTAGCTTACTCTAACTGACTCAGATAACAAAATGTGTTGCAAACATCACTGTTTATTAAATAATATCTGTATTTTGCTTTCAACAATTTTGTTGGATATTCATTTATAAGATTTACTTTGGCTTATACTTTCTGTTTTCAACAAATAATCATAACACACATAGAAATGCACATACATTACTCTTGGTTAAGGGCATGGAAGAGTACATAAAAGATTTAACTCAGAAAAAGGTTATTTGTAAATATCTAGAAAAATGGTAGTGGATTGAAGGCAGTGGTAGAGTGTGAGCTTAGCAAACTTGGGATCAGCTAAATGGGAAGAAAAACTAGTTCTTGAATTCAAATTCACAAAATTTTTAGAAAAATACCTTACACACAATATTTATAAGCATAGTGACCATAATTTTAATGTACAATATTATAGACAGTTGTATTTCATTGATAGACCATCAAAAATTTGAAAGGACATAAAAGAGACAAGATATGTGATATTGAGCTAGTGACCTCTAAGGAATATTGTATATTGTTAGATAGGGCTTGTAGGAAGGGCTCGAGACATAGCCCACTAGTTTGAACAAACCCTGTTTTATAAAGAACCCAGGTTTGGCCGGGCGGTGGTGGCGCACGCCTTTAATCCCAGCACTTGGGAGGCAGAGGCAGGTGGATCTCTGTGAGTTCAAGACCAGCCTGGTCTACAGAGCTAGTTCCAGGAAAGGCTCCAAAGCTACAGAGAAACCCTGTCTCGAAAAACCAAAAAAAAAAAAAAAAAAAAAGAACCCAGGTTTGATTCCCCACACACAGAGGGCAGCTCCCAATCTGTCACTCCAGTTTCAGGGCACCTCATGCTCTTTTTTGGCTCCATGGATACCTGCATGTATATGATGCAATACATACATAGGGGCATGCACACAAACAAACAATAAGTAAATATTTGAGAAAACCTTCATAGGAGTTATGGTATATATATCTGAAAAGAACACAAGATTTATCCTACTATTAATAACAACAATAAATTTGGGGGGAATGTTAAACCCAAGATTGTTTTCAGAATCACCGACGTGAAATGGAGAGTGGGGAGATTGGACTCCTCCAAGAAAGTTGTGCAGACTGCAGAAACTCCATATTCCGAACCCTAAACACCACAGGCTCCAACTATTTCCTTTCAGCCCCATGAGGCTGTAGGACTTCTCTTGATTTTGCCAAAAATTCAAGAATGACTGCTGTCAGAAAGCCGAAGTGAAGATTGACACTCTCCTCAATTGTTTTCTCTTCCCTCCTAAGGAGTGATTCCTGTGCAGCTTATTGCCCACAGTCTGAAAATAGTTGTTGCCTATAAATGTCTATTTCTTTTGAAAGCAGAAGACACTGCTAGACTAGCTCATTCCCTCATGGGCATCTGAGACAGTCTCACCTAGAATTCCAGACCCAACAGATTATCTTTTAAAAATGAAAGAAAAATAATTTGTTTTCATAAAAATAGAAGCCAAGGGAATTTGTTGCCCTCAGAATTTGACACAAAGCATGCTAAAGGAAACCCTTTGAATCAAGAAAGCAGACAGAACATAGAACATCTATAGATATTAAATATACCTGTAAATACAGAAAGTCTCTAAAATTTCCTTAGACTCAAGTCATAGATTATATAATTAAAACTTAAAAACATCATATTGTAATGTTTAGAATGTATGTTATGTTTAGAAATATTTAAAGGACAGGAATGGTAATTTTAAGTTTTTCATTTTATTTTATTTCATTTTGGATACAAAATCAGTTCATTATGTTGACCATGTTGTTTATTGGCTCTATGGCTCAAATGACACTCTTGTTTTAGCTTCCAAACTAGCTGAAACTATAGGCATGTGTTATTGTGTCTGGTTCATGATGTTTTACCTCATACGTAAAAAAAATAATGATTTCAGAAAATTGTGAATAACTAAGCTTGTACATTGTAACCCATAGTGGAAATATGCTGGAAGTAAACCCTGAACTAGCTCAACGGGGAATAGAAGAGCTAGTATTGGACAGTAAGCATTGTGTTAACCAAATAGTAGACAGAAAATGAAAAGAACAAAGAAGGCTGAACAAATACACGGTAAATAACACAATGGTAGATGAAACTTCAATTATCAATAATTAATTCAGTTTTTCAAACTGCAAACACACAAACTTAAGCAGTTGTCTGCCCATAGGAGATCTACTGCAAATACAAAGACAGGAGGCGATGGAGACAGCGCCTGGGCACTGTTCATTTGACCGAAGAGTGCTGCTGTGCTACATCAATGTCAGATAAAACTGACTTCCAGACCAAGAACACCACCGGACACAGCATGGTTTTACAATTACAAATGGGTCAATTCATCAAGAAGACAAACAACCCCGAAGTGAATACACTTAATGATAATCCTTTAAGATACGTGGGGTGAATATTCACAGGACCAAAAGGAGAAATAGATAAACCACCAAAGGTGGATCTTAATACTTTTCTCCTTACCTAATACAATATGCTGAAACATAAAACAAACACTAAAATTTTTACTGTTTTTTCCCCTTTTACAAAAACTAGATTATATATATACAATATATATATACATAATGTGTATATATATATATACATAATGTGTATATATATATATATATACAATATATATCCTGATTATAGTTCCTTCCCCTTCTCCTCCCACATCTTCCCAACCACATCTCCCATCCTGATACACTGCCTCTCTGTCTCTCTTTAGAAAATAACAGGCTTCTAAGAGATAATGACCAAACAGAATAAAATAAAATATAAGACAAAACAGAAACCATCACAGCAAAGTTGGACAAGGTAAACCAATAAAAGGAAAGGAGCCAAGAGAAGGCACAAGAGTCAGAGCTCCACTCATTCATACACTTAGGAGTCCTATAAATGTACTAAGCTAAAAGCTTTGATATACACAGAAAGAGCCTTAAACAGACCTGGGCACTGTTTCCATCTCTGTGAGTTCTTATGGGCTTTGCTTCTAATTTAAAAAGCCTCATTTTCTGGTGTCCTCCATCCCTTCTGGTTCCCACATTCCTTCTGGATCCTTTTCTGTGGGGCTCCCTCAGCTATGAGGGGAGGGATTGATGGAGACTTTAAAAGTATGTGTTCCAAGGTCTCATCCTCTGTGTAATGTCTGGCTTTGTGTCTCTGTATTTGTTCCCATGTGCTGCATGAGGAAGCTTCTCTGATAATGATTGAATAACGTACAGATCTGTATGTATAGCAGAATATCATCAGGAGTTCTTTCTTTCTTTCTTTCTTTCTTTCTTTCTCTTTCTTTCTTTTATCAATAGCATTTAATTTCACTGTAAGGCTCTGAACTATTGAAACAGTGTTAGGCTTATGTTCTGTCTCCTAGAGTAGCCTTAAGTCAAACCAGACATCTGTTGGAAACTCCCCCAAGCTTTGTGTCATCATTGCTCCAATATGTTTTGCAGGCAGTGCAGATTATGAATCAAAGGTTTGTTGGCTGTGTTGGTGTTTATAGTATTTATAATTTGGTAGCCTGTGGAATACTTTCCTTCACCAAAGACATTAGAATATAGAGGTGAAGGCTCCATGTAGGCACCTGCTCAACTTCTCCACATTTAATGATTAGTGTAGGTGTGGTCTTCAGTAAAGGGGCATTGCTGTCAGTTTGTGGAGAGTAACCTATACTCTTGGCAACAGCATGTGTTATTTGAGGATATCCATGGGACCACTTTGTCCAACAACTCAAATGAATGCAACCCACTCACAATACTGGAAGCCCCAATACTTGTCATTTGGTGACAAGAAATGGCCAGTTGGGACTTGGTCTTTCTTATTATTTAGAAATTTCAAATTCTCTGCCCTGCAGGATGACGAAGGTCTTCTATCTATGTCCAGGAAGGTGAATTGCTCTCCAGTATCGAGAGGGAGGGGGAATGGTGTGGGGGGAGGAGAAGAGGAGTGGGGATAGGGGGAGGGGACTGGGGGGAGGGGGCAATATTTGGGAGGAGGGGAGGGAAATGGGAAACGGGGAGCAGGTGGAAATTTTAATTAAAAAAGAATAAAAAAATAAAATAAAAAAAAAGAAATTTCATTAGGATTATCTTCATATATCTTAGAGTATTTCCCATGTACAAGGTTTCTATACCACCCTTCAAATGTCCCTCAATTCTAGCTGTCTCTCTGCATTCCTTTCCTCAACCTCATATCTCCTCTCCTCCACATCTGATCTTTCCATTCCTGTTTTGCCCCACTCCCATTCTACCCTGAAAATCTATTCTATTTCTCCTACTAGAAAGATTCATGTGCCCCCACCACCAACCTAGTTCTTTCCATTATAAACTTAAACTCTCTGGGTCTATGGCTAATGTTCATATATAAGTGAATATATGTCATATTCATATTTTGTGGTCTGAGTTACCTCAGTCAGGATGATATTTTCTCTAATTCCATCCATATGTCTAAAAAAATTATGATGTCTTTTTTAAACAACTGAGTAATACTCCATTGTGTAAATATACTACATATTCTTTCTTCATTCTTTTCTTGAGGGACATCAAGCAGGTGTTTTCTTGATTAGATAAAGCATCCTTTTAGTATATGCCCAAGAGTGGTTTAGTGGAATCTGGAGATAGTAGACCAAATCCCATATTTTTCAGGAATCACTATACTGATTTCTATCCTTGATGTACATGTTTTATAGTATATTCTCTACTTGTGACAAGAAAGAATAAAATTGTAACTAAACAAAATATATGGTTTGATTTTATGTATATTAAATAATATTAATTCAAGGTCAGGTAGGCTAGTAGCTATGGACACACTCTGTCCACCTCTTTGGGAAGACAACCTCTGCACAACTACAGGCCACATTTGTCAGAAGACCAGGTAGGTCAAAAAACTTGCAGACTCTCTCATGTCTTCCCTGCACACACCCCTTGACCAAACATAAGCCACTGCTGACAGAAGACCAGGGATACTGCCAACCCTATACCTAGTACTCCCTTCCCTTCTTATTGACATATCCCAGACGTAACTCAGGTGGGGACTCTCTGCAGAATCAGGTCAACATAATTCCAGATAGGCCACCCTCCCTCAGACCTCTACCCTCTTGTCACTCTCCCATACTAGCCATAAATCCCTCTCCCCCCCTTGTCATATGAACCAGCTTTCAACTCAGATGGAGAATCCATGCTATATCAGTTATAACACAAACTACCAGAGGTTCAGCCAGCACCTTGGGTGGAGACTCTCTGCTCAGTCAATCATAGGCCACACAGGACAAAACCATAAAGGAAACAGAAACTAAGTAACAAGACAACCATCAAACAAATACAAAAAAGAAATCAACACCTAGATGTATAATTATGACAAGCCCATATACCTAGATAATAGCATAAGAATGCAATCAACAACAGCATAGGTAACATGTTAGCACCAGATCCCAGTTATCCTATTACATCAAACTTTGAATATTACAACACAACTAAAGCACAAGCAAAAGATCTTTTTTTAAAAAAAAATTAATTAACTTATTTAATTATTAAAGATTTCTGCCTCTTCCCCACCACCACCTCCCATTCCCTCCTCCCCCAATCAAGTCTTCCTCCCTCCTCAGCCCAAGGAGCAAGCAGCTTTCTCTGCCCTGTGGGAGGTCCAAGGACCACCCACCTCCATCCAGGTCTATTAAGGTGAGCATCCAAACTACCTGGGCTCCCACAAAGCCATTACGTGCTATAGGATCAAGAACCCATTGCCATTGTTCTTCAGTTCTCAATAGTCCTCATTGTCCATTATGTTCAGCGAGACCGGTTTTGTCCCATGCTTTTTGAGACCCCGGCCAGCTGGCCTTGGTGAGTTCCCGATAGAACATCCCCATTGCCTCAGTGTGTGGGTGCACCCCTCGCGGTCCTGAGTTCCTTGCTCGTGCTCTCTCTCCTTCTGCTCCTCCTTTGGATCGTGAGCCTTCAGTCCAGTGCTCCAATGTTGGTCTCTGTCTCTGTCTTCTTTCAGCTACGAAAAAGATCTTGAAACCAACTTTATGAAGATGATAAAAGCCCTTAAGAATTGAGTAAATCTTTTAAAGAGAGAAAAAGAAAGCAAAAACTGGGGGAAATAAATTAATCCCTTAAAGAAAGTCAAATTTAAAAAGATAAAGAAGAGAAAATAATTGATGGAAATGGATAAAATAGTTCAAGACCAGAAAATGGAAGAAAAAAAAAAGGTGCAAGCATTAAAGAAAGTACAAACTGTGGAATTCTGGAAATGGAAAATCTAGGTAAGAAAACAGAAACTACATACGCAAATATCAGCAGCACAATTCAAAAGATGGAGGAGAAAAATCTCATACATTGGATATACAATAAAAGAAATAGATATACCAGTTAAAGAAAATGTTTACTCTGACCATACAAAGAATCAACGAGAGAAAGAGTTGGTTCTCTGAGAAAATCAACAAAACAGACAAAACATTATCCAAACTAACCAAAAGGCAGAGAGAGAGAATATCTAAATCAACAAAATCAGAAATGAAAAAAGAAACATAACATATATGGAGGAAATCCAGAGAATTATCAAGTCATATTATAAAAACTGTACTCCACATAATTGAAAAAATTAAAAGAAATGGACAATTTTCTGGATAAGTATCATTTACCAAAATTAAATCAAGCCCAGACTACTATATCCAGCAAAGCTCACATTCACCATTGATGGAGAAAACAAGATATTCCAAGACAAAAATAGATTTAAACAATACTTAGCCACAAACCCAGCCTTACAGAAAATACTAGAAGGAAAACCACAAACCAAGGAAGCCAACATCACCCATAATAACACAAGCATATAACAACCCTCCACCAGCACAACTTGAAGGGAAAAACACAAACACTACCACCAGGAAAAATAACTGGAGTTAACAACCACTGATCAGGGGGCTGGAGAGATAGCTCAGTGGTTAAGAGCATTGCCTCATCTTCCAAAGATCCTGAGTTCAATTCCCAGCAACCACATGGTGGCTCACAACCATCTGTAATGAGTTCTGGTGCCCTCTTCTGGCCTGCAGGCATACACACAGACAGAATATTGTATACATCATAAATAAATATTTTAAAAAAAAACAACCACTGATCATTAATATCACTTAATATCAATGGACTCAATTCACCTATAAAAAGGCACAGGTTAAAAGAATGGATATGAAAACAGGATCCAACAATCTGCTGTTTACACAAAACACACCTCAAACTCAAAGACACACACTACCTCAGAGTAAAGAGTTGAGAAAAGGCTTTCCAATCAAATAGTCCAAAGAAAAAAGTGGGTATGGCTATACTAATATCTAACAAAATTGATTTCAAACTAAAATCAATCAGAAGAGATGGAGAAGGATACTTTATTCTCATAACAGGAACAATTCATCAGGAAGAAATCTCAATCCTGAATATCTACGCCCCTAATATAAAAGCATGCACATATGTAAAAGAAACATTACTAGAACTCAAAGCATACATCAAACCCCACACTCTAATAGTAGGAGATTTCAACACTCTGCTCTCACCAATGGACAGGTCAACCAGACAGAAACTTAACAGAGAAATAAGAGAACTATCAGATGTAATGAGCCAAATGGACTTAACTGACATCTATAGAACATTCCACCCAAACAGAAAAGAATATACTTTCTTCTCAGCATCTCATGGAACCTTCTCAAAAATTGATCACATAATTTGTAACAAGACAAACATCCATAGATACAAAGATATTGTAGTAACCACTTGTGTACTATCGGATCACCATAGAATGAAGTTAGAATTCAACAATAAGGCTACCCCAGAAAGCCTACAAACTCAGGGAAACTGAACAGTCAACTACTGAACCAACCCTAGGTCAAGGAAGAAGTAAAGAAAGAAATTAAAGTCTTCCTTGAATTTAATGAAAATAAAGACACAACATACTCAAACCTATGGGACAATATGAAAGCAGTGCTAAGAGGAAAGTTCATAGCAGTAAGTGCCCACATAAGGAAAACAGAGAAAGCACATATTGAAGACTTAACAGCACACCTGAAAGCTCTGGAAAAAAAAGAAGCAGACTCACCCAGGAGGAGTAGAAGACTGGAAATAATCAAACTGAGGCCTGAAATCAACAAAATAGAAACACAGAAAACAATCCAAAGAATAAATCAAGGAAAAAGTGGGTTATTTGAGAAAACCAACAAGATCGACAAACCCCTATCCAAACTAATCAAATGGCAGAGAGAGAACACAAAAATTAATAAGATCAGAAATGAAAAGGGGGACATAATCACAGACACAGGAAATTCAGGGAATCATTAGATCTTACGACAAAAGCCTACATGCCACAAAATTGAAAAATGTAAAAGAAATGGACATTTTTTTTAGATAAGTACCATATACCAAAGTTAAACCAAGACCAGGTGAACAATCTAAATATACCTGTAAATCATGGAGAATTCGAAGCTGTTATCAAAAACCTCCCTACCAAAAAAAGCCCTGGACCAGATGGTTTCAATGCAGAATTCTACCAGAACTTTCAAGAAGAGCTAATACCTATACACCTTAATGTATTTCACAATATGGAAACAGAAGAGTCATTGCCAAATTCCTTTTATGAAGCTACAGTTACCCTGTTACCAAAACCACACAAAGACCAAACCAAGAAAGAGAATTACAGGACAATCTCACTCATGAATATTGATAAAAAAATTATCAATAAAATACTGGCAAACCGAATCCAAGAACACATTAGAAGAATTATCCATTATGATCAAGTAGGCTTCATCCCAGAGATGCAAGACTGGTTCAACATATGCAAATCTATCAATGTAATCCATCATATAAATAAACTGAAAGAAAAAAACATTATGATCATTTCATTAGATGCTGAAAAAGCATTTGACAAAATTCAAAACTCCTTTATGATAAAGGCATTGGAAAGATTAGGGATACAAGGGTCATACCTAAATATAATAAAAGCTATATACAGCAAGCCGACAGCTAACATCAAATTAAATGGAGAGATACTTAAAGCCATTCCACTAATATCAGGAACATGACAAGGCTGTCCACTCTCTCCATACCTCTTCAAAATAGTGCTTGAAGTTCTAGCAATAGCATTAAGACAACATAGGGGGATCAAGGGAATTTGAATTGGAAAGGAAGAAGTTAAACTATTGTTATTTGCAGATGATATGATAGTGTACATAAGTGACCCCAGAAACTCTACCAAAGAACCCCTATAGCTGATAAACACCTTTAGTAATGTGGCAGGATACAAGATCAACCCCAAAAAATCAGTTGTGCTCCTATACACAAAGGATAAGGAAGCAGAGAGGGAAATCAGAGAAGCATCACCCTTCACAATAGCCACAAATAGCATAAAATATCTTGGGGTAACTCTGACCAAGGAAGTGAAAGATCTATTTGACAAGAACTTTAAGTCTTCGAAGAAAGAAATTGAAGAGGAGACCAGAAAATGGAAGGATCTCCCGTGCTCTTGGATTGGGAGGATCAACATAGTAAAAAATGGCAATTCTCCCAAAAGCAATCTATAGATTCAATGCAATCCCTAACAAAATCCCATCAAAATTCTTCACAGACCTTGAGAGGACAATAACCAACTTTATACGGAAAAACAAAAAACCCAGGATAGCCAAAACAATCTTATACAATAAAGGAACTTCTGGAGGCATTACCATCCCTGACTTCAAACTCTATCACAGAGCTACAGTATTGAAAACAGCTTGGTATTGGCATAAAAACAGAGAAGTCGACCAATGGAATTGAATAAAGACTCAGATATTAACCCACAAACCGATGAACACCTGATTTTCGACAAAGGAGCGAAAAGTATACAATGGAAAAGAGAAAGCATCTTCAATAAATGGTGCTGGCATAACTGAATGTCAACCTGTAGAAGAATGGAGATCAATCCATGTCTATCACCATGCACAAAACTCAAGTCCAAATGGATTAAAGACCTTAATATTAGTCTGAACACACTGAACCTGATAGAAGAGAAAGTGGGAAGTACTCTAAAACACATGGGAACAGAAGACCACTTCCTACGTATAACCCCAGTAGTACAGACAATAAACACAACATTGAATAAATGGGACCTCCTAAAACTGAGAAACTTTTGTAAAGCAAAGGATACTGTCATTAAGACAAAAAGGCAATCTACTGACTGGGAGAAGATCTTCACCAACCCCACAACAGACAAAGTTCTGATCTCCAAAATATATAAAGAACTCAAGAAACTAGACTTTAAAATGCTAATTAACACAATTAAAAAATGGGGCACTGAGCTGAACAGAGAATTCTCAACAGAAGAAGTTCAAATGGCCAAAAGACACTTAAGGTCATGCTCAACCTTCTTAGCAATCAGGGAAATGCAAATCAAAACAACTTTGAGATACCATCTTACACCTGTCAGAATGGCTAACATCAAAAACACCAATGATAGCCTTTGCTGGAGAGGATGTGGAGTTAGGGGAACACTCATCCATTGCTGGTGGGAACACAAACTTGTGCAACCACTTTGGAAATCAGTGTGGCAGTTTCTCAGGAAATTCAAGATCAACCTACACCAGGACCCAGCAATACCACTCTTGGGAATATACCCAAGACATGCCCTATCATATTACAAAAGCATTTTTTCAACGATGTTCATAGCAGCATTATTTGTAATAGCCATAACCTGGATACAACCTAGATGCCTCTCAATGGAAGAATGGATAAAGAAAATAGAATATGTAAGCATTAGAGTACTACTCAGTGGAAAAAAAAACAATGACATCTTGAATTTTGCATACAAATGGATGGAAATAGAAAACACTATCCTGAGTGAGGTAACCGAGACCCAAAAAGATGAATATGGTATGTACTCACTCATAAGTGGATTCTAGCCATAAATAAAGGACATTGAGCCTATAATTTGTGATCCTAGAGAAGCTAAATAAGAAGGTGAACCCAAAGAAAAAATGTATAGTTGTCCTCCTGCATAGTGGAAGAAGACAAGATTTCCAGGCAGAAAATTGGAACTTGGCGATGGGGGTGGGGTGGGGGTAAGGGGAGATGGGTTAGAAAAGTGAGAAGGGGAGGATGGGGAGAGCTTGGGGGAATGGGATGGTTGGGATGGAGGAAGGGTGGATATGGGGGCAGGAAAATACATATCTTAATTAAGGGAGCCATTTTAGGGTTGGCAAGATACTTGACTCTAGAGGGGTTCCCAGGTGTCCAAGGAGATGTCCCCAGCTAGTTCCTTGAGCAGCTGAAGAGGGGGATCCTGAATTGGCCCTATCCTATAGCCATACTGATGAATATCTTGCATATCATCATAGAAACTTCATCTGGCGATGGGTGGAAATAGAGACAGAGACCCACATTGGAGCGCTTGACTGAACTCCCAAGCTCCAAATGAGGAGCAGAAGGAGGCAGAACATGAGCAAGGAAGTCAGGACTGCCAGGGGTGCATCCACCCACTGAGGCAATGGGACTGATCTAATGGGAGCTCACCAAGGCTAGCTGGACTGGGACTGATGGAGCATGGGATCAAATCCGACTCTCTGAACCAAACAATTGGAAGACCTGTATGACAAGAGCTTTAAATCTTTGAAGAAAGAAATTGAAGAAGATACCAGAAAATGGAAAGATCTCTTATGCTCTTGGGTAGATAGAATTAGCATAGTAAAAATGACAATCTTACTAAAAGCAATTTACAGATTCAATGCAATGCCAATCAAAATCTCAGCAAAATTCTTCACAAATTTTGAAAGAGCAATATGCAACTACATATGAAAAACCAAAAACCCAGAATAGCCAAAACAATCCTGTACAATAAAGGGACATCTGGAGGCATCCCAATCCCTGACTTCTAACTCTACTACAGAGCTATAACACTGAAAACAGCCTGGTGTTGGCATAAAAATGGACAGGAAAACCAATGAAACCACTCTGATGACTCAGACATCAATCTACACACATACACACGATTGATTTTTTACAAAAAAAATGTAAAACTTAAAAAAGAAAGCATATTCAACAAATGGTGCTGGCATATCTGGATACCAACATGTAAAAGAATGAATATAGATCTATATCTATCACCATGCACAAAACTGGAGTCCCAATGGATCAAAGACCTCAACATAAAGCCAGCCACACTGAACCTCATAGAAGAGAAAGTGGGAAGTACACTTGAACGCATTGGCACAGGGAACCACTTCCTAAATATAACTCCAGCAGCACAGATACTGAGATATCAATTAATAAATGGAAGTTCCCGAAACTGAGAAACTTCTGTAAAGCAAAGGGCATGGTCAACAAGACAAAATGGCAGCCTACAGAATGGGAAAAGGTCTTCCCCAACCCCATATCAAATAAAGGGTTAATCTCCAAAATATATAAAGAACTCAAAAAATTGGTCATGAAAAGAACAAATAATGCAATAAAAATATGTGGAACAAACCTAAGCAGAAAATTCTCAACAGAGGAAACTAAAATGTCTGAAAGACACATAAGGAAATTCTTAGCATCCTTAGTCATCAGAGAAATGTAAATCAAAACAACTCTGAGATTCCATCTTACACCTGGAAAAATTACTAAGATCAAAAACACTGATGATAACTTATGCTGGAGAAGATGTGGAGTACAGGAAGCACACTTTCATTTCTTGTGGGAGTACATACTCTTATAGCCACTTTAAATATCACTATGATGATTTCTCAGAAAATTAAAAAAACAACCAACCTTAAGATCCAGCAATACCACTTATGGGTATATACCTAAAGCATATTCAAGCATACCATAAGGACATGTGCTCAATTATCTTTATTGAAGCATTATTTGTCAAAGCAAAAACCTTAAATGCACCTCTACCAAAGAATGGATAAGGAAAAATGTGGTACAATTACACATGGAGTACTACAAAGCAAAAAAAAAAAAAAAAAAAAAAAAAAAAAAAAAAGGCATATTGAAATTTGTGGGCAAATAGATGGTTCTAGAAAACATCATATTTAGTGAGGTAACCCAGACCCAGAAAGACAAACATAATTTGTACTCTCTTATAAATGGCTTATAGATGTCAAGCAATGAAAAGCCAGTCTACAATTAACAATCCCAGAAAATCTAGACAACAAAGAGGACCCTAAGAGAGACATACATGGATCTAATCTACATGGAAGTAGGAAAATACAAAACCTCCTGAGTAAATTGGTAGCATTGAAATCATTGAGAGGGTAGAGGAAGGAAGGGGTATGGAGAAAATATATAACTCAACAAAAACAATTTTAAAAATTGGACAGTTCTCATACGAGTAGTTTTATAGCACACCTGAAAACTCTAGAACAAAGCAAGCAGAGCCAAAAGGAGTAGATGACAGGAAATAATCAAACTGATGGGTGAAATCAATAAAATAGAAACAACAAGAACTCAGAGAATCAATAAAACAAACAGTTGGTTCTTTGAGAAAATAAACAAGTCAGACAAACCTTATTCTAAACTATTAAACAAAGAGAAAAAGTACTGTAGGTGACAACTGCTCATTTTTCCCCCAGCCATTCAGATCCAAAACAATCACACAGAAACTGTTTTATTTTAACATTGTTCAGCCTATTAGCTCATAGTTCTCATTGGCTAGCTCTTTTATCTTAAATTAACTCATTTGGTTGTGGCCTATCGGTAAGGTTCCATCCAGCATCTGAAGTCCGTGTCCTGGCTTCTCCTTGACTCTGCCTACTTTATTCTTCTTTTTCTGCTTGGAATTCCTGCCTTATTCTAGTCTGTGCTGCAATAGGTCCAAAACAGTTTCTTTATTAACCAATGGTATTCACAGCATACAGAGGGAATCCCACATCAAGATTCCAATTAGCAAAATTGGAAACAAAAGGCGGACATTACAGTAGATACTGAGGAACTCCAAAGAATCATTATGTAATATGTTAAAAATCTATACTCCATAAAATTGGAAAAACTAAAAGGAATGGACATTTTTTCAATAGATACCTCTTACTAAAGTATAATCAAGGTCAGATAAATTACTTAAATAAACTTATAATCCATAAGGAAATAGAAGCAATCATTAAAAGTTCTCAACTAATAAATACCTAGGGCCAGATGGTTTTAGCACAGAATTCTATTCAATGTTCAAAGAAGATTTCACACTAATACTCTCAAATTATTCAACAAAAGAGAAACAGAAAAACCATTGTTAAATTCACTTTGTCAGGCCATAGTCACAATGAAACAAAACCACAGAAAAATTCAATCAAAGAAGAGAATAACAGACCAAATTTCCTTTTGAGCATAGATCAAAATATTTAATAAATACTTACAAACTGAGTCTAAGATCACATCAAAAGATCGCCCACCATGATCAAGTAAGCAAAATCTAAGAGATGCAGTGATGATTCAATATATAAAAATCAGTCAATGTAATCTACCATATAAACAAACTGAAAGAAAAACACCACATGATCATTTTATTCGATGCTGAAAACACCTTTGACAAATCCAACACTAATTCATGATAAAAGTCTTAGAGTGATTAGAATACAAGGGACATACCTAAACATAATAAAAGGCAATTTACAGCAAGCCTGTAGCAAACATAAAATTAAATGGAGAGAAACTCAAAGCAATTTTGCTAAAATTAGGAACAAGACAAGACTGTTAACTCTCTTCATATCTATTCAATATCATACTTTATGTTCTAGCTAGATAACTGAAGGAGATTGAGGGGATACAAATTGTGAAGAAAAATGCCAAAGTATCATTATTTGTAGATAATATGATAGTATACATAAGCAACCCCAAAAATTCTACCAAGGAACTTCTACAGCTGATAAAAACCTTCTCCCATGGGCTGAATACAGTATTACTCACAATAATCAGTAGTCCTCCTCTATACTAATGTCAGACTGAGTAAGAATTTGAGAAAACCACAAACTTCAGAATAGTCAAAAACCATATAAAAAATCTTGGGGTAACCTTAACCAAGTAAGTGAAATTTTGTATAACAAAAATCTTCAATTATTTGAGGAAAGAAATTCAAGAAGATATCAGAACCATGGTCATATATTGGTAGTGTTAACATAGTAAAGCCAGTCAGTGGTGGCTCATTACTCAAGAGGCAAATGCGGGCAGATCAAATGTGGGTTTGAGGTCAGTCTGGTCTGCAAGTGCTAGTTCCAGGACATGGTCCAAAGCTACAGAGAAATTCTGTCTTGAAAAACAACAACAAAAATGAATTAACATAGCAAAAATGGCCATCCTACTAAAAGCAATCTACAGATGCAATAAAATTTCCATCAAAATTCAAACATAATTCTTCACAGATCTTTAAAGAACTACTCAAATTCATATGGAAAAAATTGAGGATTGATAAAAAAATCGTGAGCAATTTCTGTGGGTGTCTGTGGTCTGTTGGCTGAAGCCTCCTTCAGTCCTGAGAAGGCTTTCACGTCTGTGGTTTGCTTCAAGTCGAGCAGTCCTGCAAGTTGAACGCAGTAATGGACCATCTGGTCTGATGATAAAATGAACCTTCCCAGGCTCTCTTTAAAGATTTTGATCACTCCCTGGTCATTCAGCAGGGGCTGCTCCCCTCTGCTGGGGCCTCTCTCTCCCTAACCCATCCGAGTTTGCACTCAGGAACCTCCTCTCTTCTTCCTCCCTTCTGAGGGGCCACGGGATCTGCCAGCTCAGCCTGTTTGGGCGCTGGGACAGGGTGCTGAGAGCAAAGGGGCCAGCGGGAATTGCTTTGCTTCAATAGCCTGTTTGCAGCTAGGTAGGCCCTTTGTTAACGAGGTTCCTGGCCACCAAGGGAACCTGATCCTGTTCCATAAGATCCATAGGATAGCATTTGAAGGAAGAGATGGGCAGGCGCCAAGGCAAGAATTCCTCCACCAATCTGAAAAACAACATAAAAACACAAGAACCCAGTGATCAGACAACAGAAGGTCTTGAACACCCTAATCCAGAAGAAGGGGGGAAAAACTGACATTATGAAAGCAATAAAGTCCCTTAAACAGCATGTAAAACACGTCCTTATAGAAATGGATGAGAAGTATAACAAAAAGTTTGAAGAAATGAATAAATACGTAAAGGATACCCTGGGAAACCAAGAAAAAACAATCAAACTGGTAATGGAAACAGTTCAAGAATTGAAAACTGAAATGGAGACAAGGAAGAAAACACAAACAGAGGGCCAACTGGATACGGAAAATCTAGGGCAACAAGCAGAGACTATAGAAACAAGCATAACTAATAGAATACAAGAGATAGAAAAAAGAATGTCAGACTCTGAAGACATTGAGAAAATAAATGCACTGATCAAAGAAAACAGCAAATCCAACAAATTCTCATCACAAAAAATTCAGAAAATATGGGACACCATAAAAAGACCAAACCTAAGAATAATAGGGATAGAAGAAAGAAAAGAATTACAGCTCAAAGGCCCAGAAAATTTATTTAACAAAATTATGGAAGAAAACGTTCCCAACATAAAGAAAGATATTCCTATGAATATTCAAGAAGCATACAGAACACCAAATAGACTGGATCAAAAAAAAAAAAAACATCCCCTCGCCATATAATAATCAAAACACAAAACATACAGATTAAAGAAAGAATATTAAGAGCTGCAAAGGAAAAAGGTCAAGTTACTTATAAAGGTAAACCTATCAGACTTACACCGGACTTCTCTATGGAAACCATGAAAGCCAGAAGGTCCTAGATAGAGGTACTGCAGAAACTAAGAGACCAAGGATGCAAGTCCAGACTACTATACCCAGCCAAGCTATCATTCACTATCAATGGAGAAAACAAAATATTCCAAGATTAGAACAAATTTAAACAATACATAGCCACAAAACCAGCCTTACAGAAAGTAATAGAAGGAAAATCACAACCCAAGGAATCCAACATTGCCAACACTGACTATAATATCTCAGACAACTAGCGACCCTTCAACAGCACAACTCAAAGAAGGGAGACACACAAACTCTACTACCAAAAACGTAATAACAACCGGAGTCAGCAACCACTGGTCATTAACATCACTTAATATCAGTGGTCTCAATTCACCTATAAAAAGGCACAGGCTAAGAGATTGGATACGAAAACAGGATCCAACATTCTGCTATTTACAAGAAACACACCTCCAGCACAAAGATAGACATCTACTCAGAGTAAAGGGTTGGGAAAAGGTTATTCAAGCAAATGGACCTAAGAAACAAGCGGGTGTGGCCATACTAATTTCTAACAAATCTGACTTCAAACTAAAATCAATCAGAAGAGATCAAGATGGTCATTTTATATTGATAACAGGAACAATTCATCAAGATGAAGTCTCAATCCTGAATATCTATGCCCCAAATATAAAAGCACCCACTTACGTAAAAGAAACATTACTAGAACTCAAGGCAGACATCAAACCTCACACACTAATATTAGGAGACTTTAACACACCTCGCTCACCAATGGACAGGTCAATCAGACAGAAACCAAATAGAAAAATAAGAGAATTGATGGAGGTAATGAAGCAAATGAACTTAACAGACATCTATAGGACATTCCACCCAAATAGGAAAGAATATACCTTCTTCTCTGCAGCTCATGGAACCTTCTCGAAAATTGACCACATACTCCGTAACAAAGCAAACCTCCAAAGATACAAAAAAATTTTAGTGACCACATGTGTTTTATCAGATCACCATGGATTAAAGTTAGAATTCAACAATGAGGCTACCAACAGAAAGCTGACAAATTCATAGAAACTGAACAGTCAACTGCAGAACGACACCTGGGTCAAGGAAGAAATTAAGAAAGAAATTAAAGTCTTCCTTGAATTTAATGAAAATAAAGACACAACATACTCAAACCTATGGGACATGATGAAAGCAGTGCTAAGAGGAAAGTTCATAGCACTAAGTGCCCACTTAAAGAAAAGGGAGAAAGCACACATTGGAGACTTTACAGCCCACCTGAAAGCTCTAGAAAAAAAAGAAGCAGACTCACCCAGGAGGAGTAGAAGACTGGAAATGATCAAACTGAGGGCTGAAATCAACAAAATAGAAACACAGAAAACAGTCCAAAGAATCAATGAAACAAAAAGTTGATTCTTGGAGTAAATCAACAAGATCGACAAACCCCTATCCAAACTAATCAAACGGCAGAGAGAGAACATGCAAATTAGTAAGATCAGAAATGAAAAGGGGGACATAACTACAGACACAGAGGAAATTCAGAGAATCTTTAGATCTTACTAGAAAAGCCTGTATGCCACAAAACTGGAAAATGCAAAAGAAATGGACACCTTTTTAGGTAAGTACCATATACCAAAGTTAAACCAAGACCAGGTGAACGATCTAAATAGGCCTGTTAGTCGTGAAGAATTAGAAACTGTTATCAAAAATCTCCCTTCCAACTATTGGAGCCAATTACTTTGACTTGTAATTTTTGAGAAATAAGAATGAAATGCTATGCCTGTAGGCATGTATTTTCTAGATGATCTGAGGCACACATATCCTTACAAAATCCCTCAAACAGACTGTGTTCAGAGAATGGGTTAGGGGTGCTGAAGACAGTGTCTGAAAAATGCTAGTGAAGTTCCTGCCTGACTCTGAGTCTCAAAGTCCTGTCGTCACCCAAGTTTTGTTCCTATTTGATGACAGAATTAGATGCACAAGAAAGCATGTATTTCAAAGAGCCTAATGTGGATGGTCCTTCAGTGCTGAAGAACTGCATAATGACAGGTCTTATTAGTTTGTCCATTGACAATGACCATTGCTAGATCACATGGTTGCTGAGCATGAAATATATGCTCACAGACTGGCTTCATCTGCTGTGGGAAGCCTTAGGCATAACTTGAATCAAAACCTAAACTGATCATACTAGGCATGTCTTTTTTTTCCTCCCTGGTTTCAGGAACTGTGAAATGAGGATAAGAGTAAATATCTGGTAAGATTGTTAGGATAAAATAAATTGACATATAAAGTTTTGGTTGTTGCTCTGACACTGGCCACCTGTTATTAATTTTTAACTACTTTTATAATTTCTTAAAAATTCAGCCTTATTGTTTGGTTTTTCTTCAATATAGTCAACTATGTAATAAACTACATTTTATATGCGCTGAAAAAAAAATCTCCCTTCCAAAAAAAGCCCAGGACCAGATGGTTTCAATGCAGAATTCTACCAGAACTTCCAAGAAGAGCTAATACCTATACTCCTTATTGTATTTCACAATATAGAAACAGAAGAATCATTGCCAAATTCCTTTTATGAAGCTACAGTTACCGTGATACCAAAACCACACAAAGATCCAACCAAGAAAGAGAATTACAGGCCTATCTCACTCATGAACATTGACGCAAAAATTCTCAATAAAATACTGGCAGACTAAATCCAAGAACACATTAGAAAAATTATCCATTATGATCAAGTAGGCTTCATCCCAGAGATGCAGGGCTGGTTCAACATACACAAATCTATCAATGTAATCCATCATAAAAACAAACTGAAAGGAAAAAAAAAAACATATGATCAATTCATTAGATGCTGAAAAAGCATTTGACAAAATTCAACATCCCTTTATGATAAAGGTCTTGGAGAGAGTAGGGATACAAGGGTCATATCTAAATATAATAAAAGCTATTTACAGCATGCCGACAGCTAATATCAAATTAAATGGAGAGATACTCAAAGCCATCCCACTAAAATCAGGAACATGACAAGGCTGTCCACTCTCTTCATACCTCTTCAATATAGTGCTTGAAGTTCTAGCAATTGTAATAACACAACATAAGGGGATCAAGTGGATTTGAATTGAAAAGGAAGAAGTTAAACTGTCGTTATTTGCAGATGATATGATAGTGTACATAAGCGACCCCAGAAACTCTACCAAAGAACTCCTACAGCTGATAAACTCCTTTAGTGATGTGGCAGGATACAAGATCAACTCCAAAAAATCAGTTGTGCTCCTATACACAAAGGATAAAGAAGCAGAGAGGGAAATCAGAGAAGCATCACCTTTCACAATAGCCACAAATAGCATAAAATATCTTGGGGTAACTCTGACCAAGGAAGTGAAAGATTTATTTGACAAGAACTTTAAGTCTTCGAAGAAAGAAATTGAAGAGGAGACAAGAATATGAAAGGATCTCCCTTGCTCTTGGATTGGGAGGATCAACATAGTAAAAAACGGCAATTCTCCCCAAAGCAATTTATAGATTCAATGCAATCCCCATCAAAATCCCATCAAAATTCTTCACAGACCTTGAGAGGACAATAATCAACTTTATATGGAAAAACAAAAAACCCAGAATAGCCAAAACAATCTTATACAATAGAGGAATGTCTGGAGGCATTACCATCCCTGACTTCAAACTATTACAGAGCTTCAGTATTGAAAACAGTTTGGTACTGGCATAAAAACCGTGAAGTAGATCAATGGAATCGAGTAGAAGACCCGGATTTTAACCCACAAACCTATGAACACCTCATTTTCCATAAAGGAGCTAAAAGTGTACAGTGGAAGAAAGAGAGCATCTTCAACAAATGGTGCTGGCAGAACTGGTTGTCAACCTGTAGAAGAATGAAAATAGATCCATATCTATCGCCATGCACAAAACTCAAGTCCAAATGGATTAAAGACCATAATATCAGTCTGAACACACTGAACCTTATAGAAGAGAAAGTTGGAAGTACCCTACAACACATGGGCCCAGGAGACCACTTCCTACATATAACCCCAGCAGCACAGACATTAAGGGCAACATTGAATAAATGGGAACTCCTGAAACTGAGAAGCTTCTGTAAAGCAAAGGACACTGTCACTAAGACAAAAAAGCAACCCACTGACTGGGAGAAGATCTTCACCAACCCTACAACAGACAAAAGTCTGATCTCCAAATATATAAAGAACTCAAGAAACTAGACGTTAAAATGCTAATTAACGCAATTAAAAAATGGGGCACTGAACTGAACAGAGAATTCTCAACAGAAGAAATTCAAATGGCCAAAAGACACATAAGGTCATGCTCAACCTCCTTAGCGATCAGGAAAATGCAAATCAAAACAACTTTGAGATACCATCTTACACCTGTCAGAATGGCTAACATCAAAAAACCAATGATAGCCTTTGCTGGAGAGTGGAGTAAGGGGTACACTCATCCATTGCTGGTGGGAATGCAAAGTTGTGCAGCCACTATGGAAAGCAGTATGGCGGTTTCTCAGGAAATTTGGGATCAACCTACCCCAGGACCCAGCAATACCACTCTTGGGAATATAGCCAAGAGATGCCCTATCATACTACAAAAGTATTTGTTCAACTATGTTTATAGCAGCATTATTTTTAATAGCCAGATGCCCTTCCATGGAAGAATGGATGAAGAAAGTGTGGAATATATACACATTAGAGTAGTACTCGGCGGTAAAAAACAATGACTTCTTGAATTTTGCATGCAAATGGATGGAAATAGAAAACATTATCCTGAGTGAAGTAACCCAGACCCAAAAAGATGAACATGGGATGTCCTCACTCATAATTGATTTTTAGCCATAAATATAGGACAGTGAGCCTATAATTCGCGATCCTAGAGAAGCTAAATAAGAAGGTGAACCCAAAGAAAAACGTATAGTTATCCCTTTGGATATGGGTAGTAGTCAAGTTTGCTGGGCAAAAATTTGGAAACTGCGGGGTGGGGTGGGATGGGGGAAAGGGGAGATGGGGAGCAAAAAGTCAGATGGAGAGGATAGGGAAAACTTGGGGGAATAGGATGGCTGGGATAATGGAAGGTTGGATATGGGAGCAGGGAAGTATATATCTTAATTAAGGGAGCCATTTTAGGGTTGGCAAGAGACTTGACTCTAGAAGGGTTTCCAGGGGTTCAGAGACATGTACCCAACTAGGTCCTTGGGCAGCTGAGGAGAGAGAGCCTGAAATGGCCCGATCCTATAGCCATACTAACGAATATCTTGCATATCACCATAGAACCTTCATCTGGCGATGGATGGAGATAGAGACAGAGACAGAGATCCACAATGGAGCAGTGGACTGAGCTCCCAAGGTTCAAATGAGAAACAGAAGGAGGTAGAACTTGAGCAAGGAAGTCAAGACCGCAAGGGGGGCATCAACCCACTGAAATGGTGGGGCTAATCTATTAGGAGATCACCAAGGCCACCTGGACTGGGACTGAAAATGCATGGGATAAAACCAGACTCACTGAATATGGTGGACAATGAGGGCTGCTGAGCAGCCAAGGACAATGGCACTGAGTTTTGATCCTACTGCATGTACTGGCTTTGTGGGAGCCTCGCCGGTTTGTATGCTCACCTTCCTAGACCTGGATGGAGGGGGGAGGGCCTTGGACGGCCCACAGTACAGGGAACCCTGACTGCTCTTTGGACTGGAGAAGGAGGGGGGAGGGGAGTAGGGTGTGGGGAGTAGGGGGAGGGGGAGGGAAAAGGGAGGCGGGGAGGAGGCAGACATTTTTAATTAAAAAAATTTAATTAAAAAAATAATAGGAATCAACAAAAAATATGCATTTTATGAAATCTGCAGCTTAACCACTTTAAGCATTTAGTTCAGTGGTATTAAATATTTTCTTCAGGTCATGGAAAAATTGCTACTATCCATCTTTAGTGTTTTTATCTTGTAAAACACAAATCCTACACCCATTAAACACTAACTCTGGATCCCCTTCTCCCTTCATCCCCAGCAGCCATCATCGTATTTAATGTTTGTATGACTTTGTCTACTCTAAGTGACTTAGATAAATATGACCACACATGCCTCCTATAAATGACTCATTTCACTTACAATAATGCTCACAAGGTCCATACAAATTGTAGAATTTACTTCTCTCTGAAAGCCCATTATTCCATTCATCTGCCCATGGATATAGGATTCTTCTTACATTATAGCTACTGTGGATTATGCTGCTGCATACATGGTGTACACATACCTCTTCTAAACTTTGTACTGAGTTCATTTGGACATATATGTAAAGAGTCATATAACTCTATTTTTAGGGATTTTTGAGTAAACATTGCTTATCATCTTTCCATACTAGCTATATCATTTTATATTCCCATTCCAAGGACACATGACTTTTTCTTTGTTTATATTCTCACTATTATTTCTCTCCCATATTTGAGATTCTAGTGGAATGAGGTGCTTCTTCACTCTGGTTTTGATTTGCATGTCCTTATTGACAACTAGTGTTGAGCATGTTTTCCTGCGATCATTGGTCATTTCTGTCTCTTCTTTGGGAATGTTCCTTGCTTATTGTAAGATGTTATTGCTTATTTGCTTAAAGTGATTCTTTTTATTTTGCAAGTTCTCTATACATACTGGATGATTTCCAGGTTGGGGTGGTTTTTTAAGTTGTTGATAAGGTCTTTTGGTGAAAATTTATGTTTTCATAAAAAAAAATCATGAACAGTTAAAGAACTTCTAGATGTATCAGCATCCCTGATTTCAAGCTTTACTACAGAGCTCTAGTAATAAATATTGCATGGTATTATCATAAAAACAGACATGCTGACCAATCAAAGACCCAGATATAAATCCACATACTTATTGACATCTGAGTTTGATAAAAAAAAAAAGGCAAAATTATACAGTCGATGGGGAAGGTCAATTAATCACATCTGGTTAGGGTGTGGCCACCTGGAGCCCAGGTAGAAAAACTGGGGTAGATAGGTGTGTGCTCTCTCTACACGGTGCTCGCTGGACCATTTTGGATTTAGGACCTCCCACTCTTGTAGCATGAGTTCCCCCCTTTTTCAATTATTAAATTATATCTGTTATTCTTGAGCTGGTACTGACCAAATACACCAACACGTACAAATGGAAGGAAAGAAAGCATCTACAAACAAATAGTGTGGGTCTAACAGAATGTCTGCAAGTAGAATCCAAATTGATCAATGTCTACCATCCTGTACAAAACTCAAGTTCAAATGTGTTGCTGAGTCCTAATGTCTTCCTTGGGGAATGGGGTGAGAAGGCACAGTGTCAACAACTCAGATACTGGGAATCAGGTAGAAGTCATACAGCAGACTTGTTAATTTAACAATGGGAAATAAACTTACATACTCTCCTAGCAGCCAAGCATTCTGATCCATTGACATCACATGGTAATCCCTCAATGGCTAGGCATTATCAGAACCTTTGACAATACTAGGCAGATTCTAGGTTTTTATCTTTTAGCCTGATAAGTCTTAAATTTCTACATATCTATTCTTTTTGTTTATTACATAGTATGCTCAGAGAAAGCCAGAGTTCTTTGCTCAGGCCTCAGGAGGGCTCAGCAACTGGACTGTGCCTGTCTTAGGTTGACCTGCCAAATATGCTGTCATTGGCTATCAGCCCTCAAATAGCATTAATTCCTGGAGAGATGTCAGGGTAGGGGGCACTAGTTAGTAGCCTTTTGAATTATAAATAATCAGGCACGCATAACCTTCTTTGGATGACTGTGAAAAGGATGCTTAAGAGCCATTGACAATTGAAGAATTGCCTTAGTTGTTTTCTTCTGATATTGGATCTGCTGCAGGAGACATTTAAAGAGAATAAGGATTAGCAATACCACCATGCCAATTAATGCATATGTGAGCATCCAGGAGGGTTCCAATAGCCTTTTTATATTATGCCAAACTTTTTCAAAAAATGAGGAGTTAAAGACTATAATCTCTGCTCATAATAAATCAATTTGTTTGGTGGGGCAATGACAGCAAGGAAGGAGAATACATATATTACCTATCTTGGGTTATCCTCTCCTTGGTGAAAGCAGGCTGATCATGTTGGGCCATACATCTCTTGCTGGGACCCATATTGGTGTTGTGGCAATTTGAGGAAAAACACAAGCATACCCTCTTGGTTAGCAAGGGGAAGGGGGGGCAAGCAAATGCCATTGGAGGGAGATAGGATATCTCCATTTCATCAGGGGCAGGGGTATAATCCTTGAGATGCCCAGTGCTTGTAACCTGGGCTTAACTCCTTGTCATCAAAATTGAAAAAGTTCTTATGGAAAAGGACCTCAGATGACAGGCACACAGCCCAGCAGAGGTCTGAGAGTGGCCCAGAGCTTTCACTGCAGCTTGTGTGCTATGTCCTGCACTGGGGCATATGCCTATGCTGCTAACATGAAGGGAGTCAGACACAAGAAGGTTTTCAAGTTACATACTAGGCAAGGCAAGACTGTTCTCCTTGAGCCCATGTCTTGGAGTGTCACCTACATTTGAGGCTCTGACAGAACTCTAAGACCTCAGTCAAGCAGGAAGCTCACTCCAGTCACAGCTCACACACCTCAGGCCTGGCCACTACTGGCCTCCAGGCCCTCTTTTCCCATGCTGCCATGCAGCTCACTTCTCCCTGCTGAGGCAAATATGGTACTCCCACAGATAACAGATCACTCTATCCCCTGTGTCACCACCTTTCTGAGAGGGAAAGCAGGAAATTATCAGTCACTGGTGTGTGAGGACAGGAATAAAATTGTCCCACTCTAGCTCAGAATTGAATATAAGAAGGGTTCTTTATTTAGGGGGGACTCACAGATCATATTCCTCTGCAGCAACAGGCAGCAGGAATTGAAACCAGCACCCAGGTGAGAGGGAAGAGAAAGAGCATGCAAGATTTATAGCTGCTGCATTTATACTATAAGGGACCACACCCAAGTGGGCTGGTGTATTAAAGACTATTGGCTGAAAAAGTTCCCACAGCACTTCACCCTTTTGTCTAAATAAGAGTGTTCTAAGCCTAATAGAAAACTATATACAATAAGAACAAGTATCAATTATAAAAATTAGAATTACAACTAGCATAAACAATATCAAGTAAGAAGCCTATGCTAAACATTTCAATAATTATCCTATCCTAAAGAGTCTAAGTCCTGTATTAGAAATGGCTTGGCCATGTTATGAGAGGAAAGTAACTATGACTATCCAATCTTCAACCAAGTCAAAGATCTGAGAAGGGAAATAATATTACTTGAATAAACAGGAAGTACAATCAAGCAACTTCCAAAATGTTTAATAAATGACAGAGACAACTGGCTACCTGGTTAATCACCCAAAGTCTCATTTGCAATATTGGAGCAACCAACTTTGGCTAAGGCCTAGAGTAACTGACAGATTATTTTCAGAGGTAAGAGGATTTTGAAAACTGTCTTAACCTGTATTGACAAGGTTTGGTAGTCTTTTTTGGTGTATCCTGCTTGTCCTATCTGGAATCCATGAATTTTGTCAGTCATTGAAACATGAGCAGTTCTTTGCCCAAAGGCCAGTTTTGCCAAAGGGGGAAAAAAAAAAAAACAAGCTCCAAGTGGAGAGTCTTAGGTGCCCAACATTCACTCAGGAATATATTGTTGCTGCTAGGAGTAATTGTGTCTCACATCAACAGAACCCTAAAATACATAAATGTCATATTTTACAGTTTTTGAAGTGAGTGAAGATTATCTATCTATGCAGAATGTTATCTTTTTGCATCTAAGGAACCTCATTAGTCTAACTATAAGTGTGACCAACATGGATGAATAATGACCAATAATTTGTGATACCTATGTAGCTTAAAGAGTAAGATTTCATTATAGAATATTAATCTTTAAACACCCGTGCAGCAAATAAAGACAATGACCTCAAAATATAAACTATGTGTAAGTATCTTGATCACAGGTAGAAATGTATAGTGCAATAAAATAAATATATCCAAAATTGTAACAATATAAAAAATGTCTTAAGCAGAGAAAAAAGCATGCATGCATAGACTATGACAAAATAACTTTGCCTAGGTATACAAATATTTTAAACAGAAATAGAAGCATATCCAATATAATTTGAGTTTGTATCAATATATAAGTATCTATACCAATGTAATTTGCCTATAAATAATTACTCACAAGTATTCACACTAGTACTCACTATAATTATTAGTGTAAGTGAGCTTACACTAATCTACCTATTATCCCATCCAATTTTCCCCTTATTTAAGAAGAGATTCCTGAGCATAATTTCATAAATTCCTCCCCATCTGCCAACTCTATACAAGTTATCATTAACCCCTAATTGATGTCCCTAACCTTGAAGACAAACTTAGTTGGAAGAGGGGGCATTATCTTGAATTTCTTCCAACTTTCATGAGGGTAATGCTCTTTCTATGAGATCCTGTAAATGTAAAATGATAGTTACTTTTCAAGATTACTGCCTGGTATAATTGCAAATAGTCTCTGTGTATTCAGTAGTACTGTGTCCCAACCCTTATGATGATTCCTTACCATGTGCAAGATTGCCACCTCTATAGATGAGTTGTCATTTCTCTTTATCAATAGGTTTCTCTTTTTCAAAGCAAATCTTTATTATTTTTGATGGTATACATAGTTTTTTTTTTTTTGGCAACGTATTTAAATTTTTTTATGCTTTTTTAATTAATATTTCCACCTGCTCCCCGTTTCCCATTTCCCTCCCCTCCTCCCAAATATTGCCCTCTCCCCCCACTCCCCTCCCCCTATTCCCACTCCTCTTCTCCACCCCCCACACCATTCCCCCTCCCTCTCGATACTGAAGAGCAGTCCAAATTCTCTGCCCTGCGGGAAGACGAAGGTCTTCTATCTATGTCCAGGAAGGTGACCGTCTAAACAGGCTAAGCTCCCACAAAGCCAGTTCATGTATTAGGATCGAAATCTAGTGCCATTGTCGTTGGCTTCTCATCAGCCTTCAATGTCCGCCATGCTCAGAGAGTCCAGTTTCAACCTATGCTTATTCAGTCCCAGAGGAGCTGGCCTTGGTGGGCTCCCAATAAATCAGATCCACTGTCACAGTGGGTGGGTGCATTCCTCGTGGTCCTGATTTCCTTGCTCATGTTCTCCCTCCTTCTGCTCCTCATTTGGACCTTAAGAGCTCAGACCGTTGCTCCAAATTGAGTCTCTGTCTCTACCTCGATCCATCGCCAGATGCAGGTTCTAAGGTGATATATAAGATATTCATCAGTATAGGATAGGGTCATTTGAGGTTCCCTCTCCTCAGTTGCCCAAGGTACCAGCTGGGGACATCTCCCTGGACACCTGCAAACCCCTCTAGAGTCAAATCTCTTGCCAACCCTAAGATGGCTCCCTTAGTTAGGATATATACTTCGCTGCTCCCGTATCCACCCTTCCTATATCCCAACCATCCCAATCCCCCGAGCTCCTCCCATCCTCCCCTTCTCATGTTTCTCATCCCATTTCCCCTTTGCCCCATGCCACCTTTCCCGTAAGTTCCCAGTTTTTGCCCTGCAATCTTGTCTACTTCCCCTCTCCAGGCGGATGACTATACGATTTTCTTTGGGTTCACTTTCTTATTTAGCTTCTCTAGGATCACAAATTATATGCTCAATGTCCTTTATTTATGGCTAGAAACCGATTATGAGTGAGTATATCCCATGTTCCTCTTTTTGGGTCTGGGATACCTCACTCAGGATAGTGTTTTCTACTTCCATCCATTTGCATGCAAAATTCAAGAAGTCATTGTTTTTTTACCGCTGAGTAGTACTCTAATATGTATATATTCCACACTTTCTTCATCCATTCCTCCAATGAAGGGCATCTAGGTTGTTTCCAGGTTTTGGCTATTACAAACAATGCTGCTATGAACATAGTTGAACAGATACTTTTGTCATTTGATGGGGCATCTCTTGGGTATATTCCCAATAGTGGTATTACTGGATCTTGGGGTAGGTTGATCCCAAATTTCCTGAGAAATCGCCACACTGATTTCCAAAGTGGTTGCACAAGTTTGCATTCCCACCAGCAATGGATGAGTGTGCCCCTTTTTCCACAACCTCTCCAGCAAAGGCTATCACTGGTGTTTTTGATTTTAGCCATTCTGACAGGTGTAAGATGGTATCTCAAAATTGTTTTGATTTGCATTTCCCTTATCGCTAAGGAGGTTGAGCTTGACCTTAAGTGTCTTTTGGCCATTTGAATTTCTTCTGTTGAGAATTCTCTGTTCAGTTCAGTGCCCCATTTTTTATTGGGTTAATTAGCATTTTAAAGTCTAGTTTCTTGAGTTCTTTATATATTTTGGAGATCAGACCTTTGTCTGTTGCAGGGTTGGTGAAGATCTTCTCCCAGTCAGTGGGTTGCCTTTTTGTCTTAGTGACAGTGTCCTTTGCTTTACAGAAGCTACTCATTTTCAGGAGGTCCCATTTATTCAATGATGTCCTTAATGTCTGTGCTGCTGGGGATAAACATAGGAGGTGATCTCCTGTACCCATATGTTGTAGAGTACTTCCCACTTTTTCTTCTATCAGGTTCAGTGTGTTCAGACTAATATTGAGGTCTTTAATCTATTTGGACTTGAGTTTTGTGCATGGTGATAGATATGGATCTATTTTCATTCTTCTACAGGTTGACAACCAGTTCTGCCAGCACCATTTGTTGAAGATGCTCTCTTTTTCCCATTGAATACTTTTAGCTCCTTTATCAAAAATTAGGTGTTCATATGTTTGTGGGTTGAAATCAGGGTCTTCTACTCGGTCCCATTGATCGACTTCTCTGCTTTTATGCTAATACCAAGCAGTTTTCAAAACTGAGGCTCTGTAATAGAGTTTGAGGTCAGGGATGGTGATGCCTCCAGATAATCCTTTATTATATAAGATTGTTTTGGCTATCCTGGGTTTTTGGTTTTTCCATATAAAGTTGATTATTGTCCTCTCAAGATCTGTGAAGAATTTTGATGGGATTTTAATGGGGATTGCATTGAATCTATAAATTGCCCTTGGTAGAATTGCCATTTTTACTATGTTGATCCTCCCAATCCAAGAGGAAGGGAGATCCTTCCATTTTCTGGTATCCTCCTCAATTTCTTTCTTCATAGACTTAAAGTTCTTGTCAAATAGATCCTTCACTTCCTTGGTTAGAGTTACCCCAAGATATTTTATGCTATTTGTGGCTATCGTGAAGGGTGATGCTTCTCTGATTTCCATCTCTGCTTCCTTATCCTTTGTGTATAGGAGGGCAACTGATTTTTTGGAATTGATCTTGTATCCTGCAACGCTACTAAAGGTGTTTATCAGCTGAAGGAGTTCTTTGTTGGAGTTTTTGGGGTCGCTTATGTACACTATCATATCATCTGCAAATAAAGAAAGTTTAACTTCTTCCTTTCCAATTTGAATCCCTTTGATCCCCTTATGTTGTCTTATTGCTATTGCTAGAATTTCAAGCACTATATTAAAGAGGTATGGAGAGAGTGGACAACCTTGTCGTGTTCCTGATTTTAGTGGAATAGCTTTGAGTTTCTCTCCATTTAATTTGATGTTAGCTGACGGCTTGCTATAAATAGCTTTTATTATACTTTAGGTACGACCCTTGTATTCCCAAGCTCTCTAAGACCTTTATATCATAAACGGATGTTGAATTTTGTCAAATGCTTTTTCAGCATCTAATGAAATGATCATATGGTTTTTTTTCTTTCAGTTTATTTATATGATGGATTACATTGATAGATTTTCGTATGTTGAACCAGCCCTGCATCTCTGGGATAAAGCCTACTTGATCATAATGGATAATTTTTCTAATGTGTTCTTGGATACGGTTTGCCAGTATTTTATTGAGTATTTTTGCATCGATGTTCATGAGTGAGATTGGCCTGTAGTTCTCTTTCTTGGTTGTGTCTTTGTGTGGTTTTGGTATCAGAGTAACTACAGCTTCATAAAAGGAATTTGGCAATGACTTCTCTGATTCTATATTGTGAAATACATTAAGGAGTATAGGTATTAGGTCTTCTTGGAAGTCCTGGTAGAATTCTGCATTGAAGCCATCTGGACCTGGGCTTTTTTTGGTGGGGAGGTTTTTTATAACAACTTCTAATTCTTTGTGACTGACAGGTCTATTTAGATTGTTCACCTGGTCCTGGTTTAACTTTGGTATATGTTACTTATCTAAAAAAGTGTCCATTTCTTTTACATTTTACAATATTGTGGCATACAGGTTTTTGTAGTAAGATCTAATGATTCTCTGAATTTCCTCTGTGTCTGTGGTTATGTCTCCCTTTTCGTTTCTGATTTTGTTAATTTGCATATTATCTCTCCGCCGTTTGATTAGTTTGGATAGGGGTTTATCAATCTTATTGATTTTCTCCAAGAACCAGCTTTTTGTTTCATTGATTCTTTGGATTTTTTTTCTGTGTTTCTATTTTGTTTATTTCAGCCCTCAATTTGATTATTTCCAGTCTTCTACTTCTCCTAGGTGAGTCTGCTTCTTTTTTTTCTAAAGCTTTCAGGTGGGCTATTAAGTCTCCAATGTGTGCTTTCTCTGTTTTCTTTAAGTGGGCACTTAATGCTATGAACTTTCCTCTTAGCACTGCTTTCATAGTGTCCCATAGGTTTGAGTATGTTGAGTTTTCGTTTTCATTGAATTCAAGAAAGACTTTAATTTCTTTCTTTATTTCTTCCTTGATCCAGGTGTGGTTCAGTAGTTGACTGTCCAGTTTCCATGAGTTCATAGGCTTTCTGGGGATAGCATTGTTGTTGAATTCTAAGTTTAATCCATGGTGATCTGATAAGACACAGGTGGTTACCGATATTTTTTTGTAGCTGTGTAAGTTTGCTTTGTTACTGAGTATGTGGTCTATTTTCGAGAAGGTTCCATGAGCTGCAGGGAAGAAGGTATATTCTTTCTTATTTGAGTGGAATGTTCTATAGATGTCTGTTAAGTCCATTTGATTCATTACCTCTCTTAATCCTCTTATTTCTCTGTTAGGTTTCTGTCTGATTGACCTGTCCATTGGTGAGAAAGGAGTGTTGAAATCTCCTACTATTAGTGTGTGTGGTTTGATGACTGCCTTGAGTTTTAGTAACGTTTCTTTTACATAAGTGGGTGCTTTTATATTAGGGGCATATATATTCAGGCTTGAGACTTCATCTTGGTGAATTGTTCCTGTTATGAGTAAAAAATGTCCCTCTCCATCGCTTTTGATTGATTTTAGTTTGAAGTCAACTTTCTTAGAAATTAGTATGGCCACACCTGCTTGTTTCTTAGGTCCGTTTGCTTGATAAACCTTTCCCCAGCCCTTTACTCTGAGTAGATGTCTGTCTTTGTGGTTGAGGTGTGTTTCTTGTAAGCAGCAGAATGTTGGATTCTGTTTTCATATCCAATCTCTTAGCCTGTGCCTCTTTATAGATGAGTTGAGTCCATTGATATTAAGTGATATTAATAACCAGTGGTTGTTAACTCCGGTCATTTTTCCTTTCTTTCTTTCTTTCTTTCTTTCTTTCTTTCTTTCTTTCTTTCGGTAGTAGAGTTTGTGTGTTTCCCTTCTTCAAGTTGTGTTGGTGAAGGGTCATTAGATGCCTGAGTTATTGTGGGCATTGTTGGACTCCTTGGTTTGTGATTTTCCTTCTATTACTTTCTGTAATGCTGGATTTGTGGCTACGTATTGTTTAAATTTGTTTTTATCCTGAAAAATTTTGTTTTCTCCATTTATAGTGAATGAAAGCTTGGCTGGATATAGTAGTCTGGGCTTGCATCCATGGTCTCTTAGTTTCTGCAGTACATCTATCCAGGACCTTATGGGTTCCGTAGAGAAATCAGGTATAAGTCTGATAGGTTTACCTTTATAGGTAACTTGACCTTTTTTTGTAGCTTTTCCTTTGTAGCTCTTAATATTCTTTCTTTATTCTGTATGTTTTGGGTTTGATTATTATATGACGAGGAGAGTTTTTTTTTTTTTTTGATCCAGTAGATTCGGTGTTCTGTATGCTTCTTGGACCTTCAAAGGAATATCTTTTTTAAGGTTGGGAAAGTTTCCTTCTATAATTTTATTAAATATATTTTATGGACCATTGAGCTGTACTTCTTCTCCTTCTTCTATCCCTATTATTCTTAGGTTTGGTCTTTTTATTGTGTCCCAGATTTCCTGAATGTTTTGTGATGAGAATTTGTTAGTTATGCTGTTTTCTTTGATCAGAGTGTTTATTTTCTCTATGGTATCTTCAGTGTCTGAGATTCTTTCTTCTATCTCTTGTAATCTGTTGGTGGTACTCGTCTCTGTAGTTCCTGTTCGTTTATCCAAATTTTCCATCTCCTTCCTTCCCTCGGTTTGTGTTTTCTTTATTACTTCCACTTCATTCTTCAAGTCTTGAACCGTTTCCCTTACCTGTTTGATTACTTTTTCTTGTTTCTCTTGGTTTTCTTGGGTATCTTTGAGAGATTTATTCATTTCCTCTACCTTTTTGTTTGTAATCTCTAATTGTTTATGGCAGTTTTTCACCTCCTGTTTAAGGTCCTCTATTATTTTCATATAATTCACTTTTGAGTCAAATTCTTCTAATTCTTCTGGATTAGGGTGTACACTTCTTATTTCGGGATTCCTGGATTCTGGTGATGTCACGTTGCCTTTCAAGTTGTTGGGGGAATTCTTGCGTTGGCGCCTGCCCATCTCTTCCTTCAAATGGAGCCAGGAGAGGCCTGATGTCTTGGACCAGTCTTTGCTGTGACTAACTCTCTGGGTGTATCTCCTCGGTGTAGGGGCAGGAACCGTTCCCTTGCAGATGAACTCCTCAACACCAACACAGGGACGCCTGGTATTCCAATGACCAGTGGAAAGAAGGGCAAATGCAAGGGGTAGGGCGGGGTCAAGTAGAACACAGGCGACACTGCAGTACAAGCTGGAGGTGCCTGCACTTCCTTTCGGGGGTTGCTGAGGTCTGCCCGCTAGGCAGGCACTCACTGCTCTGGTTGGGTAGCCTTAGTGTAGGAGGGTTTGTGCTCTCTACCGGGACAGTCCGCCCCAGGATAGCACACACTCACCCGTCCAGATGGAACTTCTCAGCACTACACAGGGACTCCTGGTAGCCCCAATGAGCCAGGGACCCAGGGAAGTAGGGGGCAGGCAGAGCAGGTCCAGGAGAGCACAGCAGACACTCCAGCCCCAGCAGCAGGGGTCTGTGTTCCCTGGCGGGGACTTTGAGGCCTGCCCTCTAGTCCGGTACTCACTGCTCTGGGTTGGTAGCCTTAGTGAAAGGGCAGGAAGCTGCTCCACAGCAAAGGACCCTGCAGGCGAGGCAGGCTTGGGGGTGGCGGTGGGGGCTCGTGTGTAGGAAATAAAGCCCTGCAGCAGGAGCTGGGGGAGAGGCGTTTGTGCTCTCTACCAGGACAGTCCGCTGCAGGATAGCATACACTCACCCGTCCAGATGGAACTTCTCAGCACCTACACAGGGACTCCTGGTAGCCCCAATGAGCCAGGGACCAATGGAGGTAGGGGGCAGGCAGAGCTGGTCCAGGAGAGCACAGCAGACACTGCAGCCCCAGATGGTATACATAGTTTTTCTTCTCCTGTGGAAACAAGAGTGAAACCCCATCCTCAATGTGGCACATCTCCTGGTTTCCATTGTGAGGTCAAAACACCCTTGAAATATACTGGCTGATTTAATTCAGAAGTTTTTTATTGTCCAATGTCTCTCTGCACTTATTATTTCTGTTTCATTAGCATTAAGAAAAAAATCAAGGCTAATAAATCATTATGCAATATATTTCTTGGGGTATTGCTCATCCCTTTCTGTTTGTTTAACTGATACTTTATACTTTTGTTTGATTTTTCTATAACTGCTTGACCTGTAGGATTGTTTGGTATAGCTGTAATATGCTTTATATTATAATAAGCAAAAAAGTTGTTTTGCTTTCTTAGAGATATATGCTGGAACATTATCTGTCTTTATTTGTGCATGCATAACCACAATGGCCATAGCTTCTAATAAATGTGTAATTACTGAATCAGCCTTTTCTGAGCTCAAAGCAGATGTCTAGTGAAAACTTGAATGTGTCAAAGGTGTTGTGTATATATTTTAATTTTCAAAATCTGCAAAGAAGAACACATTCACCTACCAGATTTTATTATTTTGAGTACCCTTTGAATTACTTATTGTAGGTAGCAGTGTTTGATTATAGAAAAAACAAGTAGGATATTTCTTTGTAATCTCCTTATTTTGTTGTCAAAGAATAGAAATCTCTTTCTTTAAACCTTTAGATTTAAATAATATTTTTATGAAATTCTGAGGCCTTTTGAAGATTTCAAATCAATCATCAATCAATTTCTTCATTCCCTTGTGCTTGAGGACCTGGCAGACCCATATGGGATCAGATGTGTGTCATGTAGAAGGGACAAAGCCTATTCCTGATTATATCTTGAATCTGAATGAATAATGAGGAAAATTCTGTATCATCTGGTATAAATTCAGCTTTTTCAATATGCCAAAAAACTCTTTCTGCATATTGTAAATCAGTAATTATAACAAGAGGTTATAATTACTTTAAAATCCCTAAGTACCATAAGAATAGTATATAATTCTCCCTTTTGGGCAGAATTATAAAGATTTTGCTCCACTTTACTTAAATCTTTTGATTTGTAACTTGCCTTTCCTGATTTTTTGTATCAGTATAAAATATACAAACTCCAATTATTGGTGTGTCATGTACAATATAGGAAAGGATCCAAATAGTTCTCTTTATAAGTTTAATTCTATTGCTTTGGGGATAATTGCCATTAATGTCTTTTTAAAAATTAACACAAGCTCTCTGCCAGGGTCATTGTCTTCCCATAACTTTTTAAATTCTATCAGTAGTAAAAGGCACAATAATCTCTACTGGGTCTATTGCTGCTATTTGACAAAGTCTCAGTTTTCCTTTTATCATTAATTCAGAGACCTTTTACACATAAGTTCTAATCTTTTACTTGGTTTTGTGATAAAAAAGATCCATTATAAGATAATATCTTCCCTCTGCATTAAAATTCCTGTAGGGGAAATTCTGGAAGGCAATATGACTAGAACAAATTAAGTTTTGAATTAACTTGATCCACGTTTCCTCCTGTAATTTTTCTTCAATAACAGTTAACTCTTTCTCAGCTTCAGTTGTTAGTTCTCTGGGACTATTTAATCTTTTTCAACATTTAAGGTTTTGGTTTTTATTACTTTATAAATAATACCAATCAAAATTTCCACTTCCTCCCACTTCCCTCCCCTCCCTCCCACACCCTCCCCCTCCCCCTGCAGTCATGAGAGAGGGCAAGGTACCCTGCCTTGTGGGAAGTCCAAGGTACTCCCCCGTACATCCAAGCCTGTATAGACATACTGCTATATATTTTATTTATATATAACTTACACATTTAGTGAGTATTTAATCAAGGATTTTAATGAGAAAAATAGTGAACAAGGACCCCCTTTTGCATTATCAAAATTTTTTCCTAGGGCCTGGTGAGATGGCTAAGTGGATAAAGGTGCTTACCACTAAGTCTGATGACCTGAGTTTAATTCCCAGAACCTATATAGGGTAAGGAGAAAATGAATTCTTGCAAGTTGTGGTGTGACCATATGTATGTTATAGTATGTGTATTTTCCTCTATTCAAACATACTTTACCTGGATATACTGACTTTCAAGTATAATACTAGCATTTGGGAAGTAGAAACAAGTGGATCAGGAGTACAAGTTTACCATAAATGAAAGATCACTATTGGGGCTAGAGAGAGGGGTCAGAAAGTTCAGCGAAGTCCTAAGAAAGCCTGTTGCTATTCCAGAGAACCTGAGTTGGGGTTTCAGAATCTATACCAGGAGCTCACAACTGTCATAACTCCAGTTCCAAGGGATCCAATGCTCTCTCTCTCTCTCTCTTTTTTTTTTTTTTTTTTTTTTTTGGTTTTTCGAGACAGGGTTTCTCTATAGCTTTGGAGCCTGTCCTGGAACTCCCTTTGTAGACCAGGCTGGCCTCGAACCCACAGAGATCCGCCTGCCTCTGCCTCCCAAGTGCTGGGATTAAAGGCATGCGCCACCACCGCCCGGCTATCCACTGCCCTCTTGTGGCCTCCCTAGGCACCTGATCACACATAGCATACACTCACACAGATACAGGTGCATCCACATAAGTATAAATAATCTTAAAAAATAAGGTCATCATAAAAAGTGTATTATTTTTGCTGATGATTTTTTTTGTCTTGTATATCCTTTGGCAGTCTCTGAGTAGTCAAGAAATATATTAAACTTCTAATCTTTCTGTCTCTGCTTTTTGAATACTGGAATTGCAAGTATGTGCCACGTTATCAAGTTTTGGGGATGTTAGGCATCAAAACCAGCTTTTTTGCATATTAAACAAGCACTCTACTGACTGAATACATCTGTAGCCCTCCTCACCTCCTTTGAATTTAGTGTGGCCTTGAGTCCTTTGGGGCAGATTAGATGCAGGCAGAAAATGGCAGATGCTTCTTTCAGAGAGTACTTTCTGTGATACTTCATGCACAGTGTGCCCTTTCCCCAATCCCTGCTGCTACTGCAATAGCAGATGGGACTGCCTGGTCATGTTTAAAAGAACAGAGAAGTTCTCTTTTAATTATACAATAATTAAACACAAAATGAAGACATTTGATGGGAGGAAAGATGCTAGGAAAAGTTAGCCTTGGAAGGAAATAACTTTCCCACTGATAAAAACATATAGGCATCCTCCTGAATATTAACCTTCATCAGGCGATGAAAGGAGACAGAGACAGAGACCCACATTGGAGCACCGGACTGAAATCTCAAGGTCCAAATCAGGAGCACAAGGAGAGAGAGCACAAGCAAGGAATTCAGGACCGCGAGGGGTGCACCCACACACTGAGACAATGGGGATGTTCTATCGGGAACTCAGCAAGGCCAGCTGGCCTGGGTCTGAAAAAGCATGGGATAAAACCGGACTCTCTGAACATAGCGGACAATGAGGACTACTGAGAACTCAAGAACATTGGCAATGGATGTTTGATCCCACTGCACATACTGGCTTTTTGGGAGCCTAGGCAGTTTGGATGCTCACCTTACTAGACCTGGATGGAGATGGGTGGTCCTTGGACTTCCCACAGGACAGGGAACCCTGATTGCTCTTTGGGCTGACGAGGGAGGGAGACTTGATCGGGGGAGGGGGAGGAAAATGGGAGGCGGTGGCGGGGAAGAGGCAGAAATCTTCAATAAATAAATAAATAAATAAAACAAAACACCCCCTCCTCACTGATAGGGTTATTTCTAACCATTATATGTGGACCATTGTCAATTTACTGAGCATACTTAAAAACATCCTTTCTAAATGCTTTTAATCAGTTTGGAGAAGTATTGCAATTATGATGATGATTAAAATTAAAATGATGATAGGGAATATTAAATAATTTGTAAAAGTTTACAAATTAAATGTCTGGCTGCCATTCAAGCCCTAACTACTGCCTCTATATGACACAAAGAATAGAGTACATGATTACAAAGATTGTCAGGTGGGAAAAGAAGCTGAGGAAATCATACACAGGAGACTCTATTCTAGAAATACTACATGTCAGTACCAGCTGTTGGTAGCAAGGTCATTAGTGCAGTAAGAAAGTTCAAGTCTTCAGTAGAGTGAGAGAGGCTGTGATGTTTTTGACCTTGTTCTCTTTATCTATACACAGCAGGGAAGAGACACCATTGCAGTCTTACTGAGCTTTGAATACAATAGGCAGAAATCCCTCTGTAACATACTAGAGACCCACGATAGCATTCATCCAATACAGATTATCATAAGAATGTGCAACTTGAGAGCCTCTTATTTAGAAAAGACCAATTCTTATCCATTCCCAAGACCCATGCATTTCTGTGTTTCATGAGAATGTGTCATTGAAATTAATATTCTGTATTCCTGTGGGCAGGATAGAAACTTTGAAGTATATAAAAGTATTGCAATTTATAGATTATTGTCATTGTAATCTCTAATGTATTGATAACCTTGATTATCTAAAACACTTTAGATCCTCAAAGTCTAACTTGCTGGGTTGGTGATACAGCTCAATTTCCTCTTGAGGCTTTGGATTCTGTCTCTAGCTCTGATCAGAGTGAAATAGTACATGCGGGAATCAGGAATTCAAGGTGACTCTCGGCTACATAGTGAGGTTGAGTCTAACTTGTGCTGCAGGAGATACTTGTCTCAAAATAAATGAATAAATAAACAAAAAATAGAAACTCACTCATCCTTCTTACTATCTCATATACTTTGAATGGTTTTAAGGTTGCCTTCCCATGCTCCGCTACTATTCCTTTATTATGCTATGTTAGTAAAATGACATAATAATAAATATATAAAAAGTAAAAGATGGTGCATATATAAATGTTGAAACATGAGATTGAGGCAGCATATTGGAAAAAGGAAGTTAGGAATAGGAAGGCAGAGTATTTAATGCACATATTTTCTTTTAACTGTTCCTCCTTTATTTGTCCCTAGCTCCAGTACAAAATAAAAATCCTATGGCCTTGAAATATTATTTTTAACATGAAAAAGGTTTCTAATAAATAAATGCAAGCCTGGTGACTAGGATCTATAAATATATTTGAAATGAAAGAAACTTGTTTATGAAGAAATCAAACAGCCACAATTCTTAACTAACAGAGACATGTGGAACAAACACAGAAAGTGAGAGATCCCAGAAGTTTTTCTTAGTTATGTGCTATTGTGTCTGCAGCACAGAAGCACATTTTCCCACATGAGTGGGCATCACTGCAGAGTGTGTAATCTGTACGTCATGACCTTGACTGCACTAAGCACCTGTGGCTCACCTGTTCACCTTGGCATCCCAAAGGAGGCACCTAGTCTGTAGTAAGTATGTGATCTTTTAAACTTTTATAATAAAACAATAAATGCCACTGAATAGAGTAGCAGAAACTTGGGAATTATTGTATTAGGTGGAAGGATCTTAAGATCACATTCAAAGGTTTCCAAACAGAGCTAACTGATGCAACAGAACCAATAAACAGTATCAGCAACAACAACCAACAACCAGAGCATGAGAGAGGTAACAAGCTTCTTCTTTGCTCAGGCATAGCAACAACAACACCAAGGCTCCTCTAGGGTCACTCTGGGGGTTTTCCTCATCAGGGCACTCACAGAAAAATGAAAGTTGTCAGCCTTGGGAAGGCTACATCTTTGTGTCTGAAGTTCAGCATGAGAGCTAAGGAAAGGCACAGTTCTCTCCTAAGGGAGACTCATCTTGCCACCTTGCTACATCTCAGGCTGCAACTGTTCTCTTACCCTGTGCTACATGCCAACAAGTTTTATAAATAAATAAGTAAATAAATAAATAAATAACAATAAAAAAAACAGGTAAGAATGTTCTTAGTGGAAAGTGCTCTCTTGTTCTTTTGTCAACTTAACTGCTATAGAACTATGATTCTCCTCTGTTTGGGAAAAGTAGGTAAAGTCTTCCAGTTGTATCGGGGAATACCTAAGAACAGACAAGCATAAATCAATACTTATAGAATTTGCATACCATATTTGGTTGTCTCTTTTATGGTGCTATTAGTTTTCAGTAAAGGTCTAGACATGATCCTACATTCCCTGAAGACTGTATCGAGAACACCTATCATGTATATCCTCTTTGTCATTTACTACTATGTCAGAGAATATCAAGATCCTCCATATATGAAAAAAGAGTTGAACGATATGAGAATTCGTCTACACTCTCTTTTTTTTTTCATTTTTTAAATACCTTTGTCTCTTTTCTTCTGTAGTTGTTCATGATTCTAAGGTAAAAGGATCATCTTGACTTTCTTCAGTGAAATGTCAGAGGGAGTTTCCCATGGTGCAGAGCTGTTCAAGCTCTTTCCTTTGCAGTGAAATGCAATACATACACCTGAACTTTCCCTTTCTTTTTTGTCTGAAAATCTTGGATATTTGTAGAATCCTAAGTAAGCCTCATAGATATTAAAATGTATTTCCTATTGCACTTTCTTGCTAAAATATAAATATTAGAGGCTTTTGTGAACAATGAAGGTGGCGTGAACATATCCCTCAAATCTAGTCAACAATGAACTATCTTTGCTGAACCAGCAGTTGCCAAGTGAACTCACATGGGACTAGAGACTGTGAGACATGCCTTGCTTCTTCGATGACAGAGGAAAACAAACAGAACTTTTCTTTCCAGTCTCTTTAGAGACTGAGCTGCTTGATTAAAATTCTGTAAATCCTAGAGACAGTGTGCCCGTTGAAGGTTCACAAATCTCTGGGACGGAAGAGGAGTAGGTCTGGAAATTTTTCACTTATTTGCTTTATCCAGGAGTGCTACTGGCCAGGCAGTATGAATCTTTTCTAGTCCTCTACAAGACCTCAGATAATTCTAACCTTGGCACAAGCAGAATCTACAAGCAGAATGAAAGTTTTAGGATTCTTCCAGTGGGGAGGGACAACCTGGCATGAGCTAATATAGTGCAGTGCATAGTGGAGACCAGAGGCAATGGCCCACTACTGAACTTCACAAGACCCCACTTCATCCGGAACTACTGAATCAGAATTGGTGACATACTAACACACAACTGTTTGAGAGGTCTGCAGATACTGAGAGCAGCATCTAGCTTCTAAAATGTTGTTATTCCTGTTAATAGATTTATCTGGACTGAAATGCTGGGAAAATTAAAGTCTTACTTATGGAAATTGAGATATCTCAGGGCACAAGAGCACCTTCAGTGGAAATATAAGTACCTGAACTCAAATTCCCAGTACTCACATAAAGAGTGAGACAGCAGATATGGACATATATGTCTCTAAATTGAGCATTATTGGGGGTAATGACAGGGGGACCATTGTGGCTTGTTGGCTACCAGTCTAACTCCATATTCCATGAGAAACCCTTTCTCAATGTAATAACGTAGAGAGTGATGGAGCAGGATACCTGACATTCTTATTTGGTCTCTGAGTATATGCACGGTATGTGTACCTGCATACCCCTCCCCTCTCTCTTTCTCTTTTACACACATACATTATATGCATTTGGCAAAGCATCACTAATGCTGGAGAGATTGTTTAATGACTAAAGTTGAGAGATGCTCATATAGAGGACCAGAGTTCAGGTACCAGCACCACCCATGAAAGACAGCTCACAGGTCTAACTCCAGATACTGAGGGATTGTGTGCCCTCTGAACTTCAGAGGCACCTGTAGTATCATGTTTATATCCTTATAAGGAGACACACAGATATAGATAAGATTGAAATTATAAAATAATTAATTGAACAATCTCACTGATGGTGACTCTTAGTAAAGTGTTTCTTGGCACGATTGATCAAGTTTTAGGAGGTGCATATTGTATATATACCTACAGAATAAATACATAAATTCTATTGAGTAGCTTAACAATTGAACTAAAAATGTTAGATAATTAACAAATTGCTCTTTGAACTAAGAATGCTAATGAATAGCTGTGCAACTGAAACTGATATGTTCATTGTTAAAACCTTAATATCCTCAAAGATTAAAAGAAGAAACATCTCAAAATGAAAGAAAAGTCACAAAAGATGGAAACAACAAGAATGCAAAAGGCAGATATCCACATAAATTTAGAAATCCAGAAATTCAATTTATATGGGTTCTGGGGGAAATCCAAGAAATTGATACTTTAGACAGTGTTCCATATTAAGAGATACTATGATCATGGCAAATCTTATAAAAGAAAATATTTAATTGGGGCTTGCTTATAGTTTCAGATGTTTAGTCCATTTTATCCATGGAGGGAAGCTTGATGGCCTACAGGCAGACTTGGTAGCTGAGAGTTTTATATCTGGATCCAAAGGCAGCAGGAAGAGAGAGACAGTGGGCCTGTCTTTAGCATTTGAAATCCCAAAGGCCACTCAGAGTACCTCACTTTCCCCAACAAGGCCACACCTCCTAATCCCTATCAAATAATACCACTTCTTAATGATCAAACATTCAGATTTATGAGCTGGTTATTCTTATTTAAGCCACCATAGAAGGGAAAGTTCTTATAAGCATTAAGAGGAAATATCATGCTTTATAGATAAATTGTAGGATACATTTGGAAATGACTGAGTAAATGTCTTGAATGAGAAGCACAGAGAGAAAACTTATTATGATAACAATCCCAGAATTATAGACGGAAATTAGGAAAGGTTACCAAGTCCTGTAAATGAGATTACAATGAGTGTCTCTTTAGTAGGGATGTGATGTAGCTATAGATAGAGACAGCGAAAAGTGCAGGATTGCAATTCACCTAGATTTCAACTCACAGTAATATTTTCTGCAGAGATGCAGTATTGAAGGAACGCATCTCAACTTACCCATGTGAAGAAAAGACACTATCCAAGAAAGAAGTATGAAAAAAAAGGCATAAGGAAATAGATGAGTGGATAAGCAAACTTTTTTCTAAATATAAATTATTTTTCTTTGGAAAACTTCATGACAGAAAACAAACATACAAAACTACTTCAGTAAAATCTAGAACCTTGTTGATGAGGGCTATATAGAGAACAAAAATATCTAAAGCTCTTAATTTGTAAGAATAGTAAGAGAAGGAGTTGGGGAACATCACATCATTTTTGAGAAAAATAATTGCCTCTGATATTTTCCCATTTGGGAATACACATACACACTCACACACATGCAGTAATGCAGAATTTTAAAATATAATGAGTAATCAACAAATACAAACTAATGAAATAAAACTCTAAATTGGCAAGGAAAGATGGAGGGATGTTGAGCAGAATTTTAAAATATAATGAGTAATCAACAAATACAAACAAATGAAATAAAACTCTAAATTGGCAAGGAAAGATGGAGGGATGTTGAGGTAATATTCTTGCAGAAAACCTGTAATTTTCCTGCTGATGGCCATGTCAGAGGAGCAGCAGAGGGCAGTTGACTTCTGGGTGTTAGGCGTATCTCCGATGGGTGAAAATCAGATAGGCAAGGCCCAAGATCACTTGTCTTTTGCTTCTGCTGTGCCTTGTTTGCTGCTGCTGTCTTTCCCTGGTGTCTGGCATGGTATGAATGGGTGTGGGGATATCCCCACTGCCTGTAATTTACTATGCTTGTCTCATGGAAATATCCCATTCTACTGGGTATTTTTACCTGAATATTATTATGTAAATGAGTTTTTTCTTAAGCTATAATTGATCCTAAGATATAATTAATTTTTTCTGAAGCTATAATTGATGACAATAATTTTAGTTTAAATAGAGATTTGGTGAGAAAAAATAAAACAAGGAAGTGTCACACAGTGAGAACACATGAATTTCTATTAAGGAGCCTTATAGACTGTGGCTCAGGTTAAGGAATAAGGAGAATAATTGAGTCCCAATAGCCCAGATAGTTTAACCTTGAAATTGAGACATATGTTTATAGGTTTCAGAGTACATCATGGTTGGAACAAAGCTTTGAAAAAAGTCAAAGTTAGACTAAGATGTTTTGTCAAATAGCTTTGGCGTGAAAAATTCAATCTATTTTTTTTTTTTTTGGTTTTTCGAGACAGGGTTTCTCTGTGGCTTTGGAGCCTGTCCTGGAACTAGCTTTGTAGACCAGGCTGGTCTCAAACTCACAGACATCCGCCTGCCTCTGCGCCTCCCGAGTGCTGGGATTAAAGGCGTGTGTCACCATCGCCCGGCTAAAATTCAATCTAGAGTTTTGGAAAGACACATAGTTGAATGAGGAACTCATTAATGTCAGGGAACAAATATAAAGCAGCCCAATTATTGTTAGCTGATATGCTTTTCTTACAAGGATTGGTTGATGATCAAAGGAGATTATTAATTCCTTGCACCCATTTCTGTCCTCAATCTCCTGATATACAAAACTGTTGCTGAGGGGGCATATACCCTTAAGGTTTAAAGTAGAGCTGACTGATTATTTTTCATATATAAAAGTTTAGGTTTATGATTCTTTTAAGAGTCCTTATAAGATTACCTTTAAAAATAAGTAATAAACTAAAAGAATTGGCCCTTTATTTGTAACTACAAAATGCAGCCTGCCAGTAAAAGACCTGACGGAGAAGAATATCTTGTCTACATGGTTAATCTGTAATACGCTGCTTGGGTATGAATGTATGTGGGCTCTTGGAATAATTTGTTTTTCACCTGTAATAAATTAAATGTTTAATTATGTAAGGAAGATGAAAAGCATGCTTTTACCTGTATTCATTATAATCATTCACTTGAAAAATAGAATGTAAGCACATTGTAATTTCTATATTGCTTGAAAAATTTTGTTGGGGTATATATGCTTCAGGAGAAAAAAAGTATACAGAAGAAAGAATACAAAAGAACACAGAATAATAAAGAAGGATACCGTCAAGAAAAATTGTGTCTTTTCCCTTAAACCCCAAGGATAGAAAAGCCATAGTACAGCCTATGCTGTGAGTGTCCCTCTGAGCCCTGTGCTGCTGGTGGCCGGTCCCCAGGCAGTGAGTGATGTTTTCCCAGCGCCCTCATCAGATGCTTCATTGCTGCTGATAACTCTAGTTTACGGGGATCTATGTGCTTTTTCAGACCCCTTGGGCACCTGCACAGACACATGTACCACAGACACACAATATACAATTAATCTAAAACACAAAAATGTGTCTTAAAAGCTTAAGAAGGGAAAATTAAGGCTTAAAACGTAGAAAAATAAGCAACAATAAACTAAATAAAGTAACAACAATAACAACAAAGATAGCAGCAAACTGGGCAGAAAAGAAAGAAATTAAAAAGAATAAGATTATTGTTATCAGTCATTATCTACTAAATATTGATATGCTAATTTGCTAACTTTGTATCTTTTATGGTATTACCTACACCCTTTTGTCATAGTGTTTATTTGAGAAATTTAACTATTAATATCTTCCATAATCCAGAATTAGATGTTTATACCTTTGAGTTTTTAACAGACAGCTTTAGTCACCATTTTTAATATACTAATAAGGTATTAGACTAAGCTTATTTTAGGTTTCACTTAAAATATCTGGTTAAAGACTGGGCAGTGGTGGCATACAACTTTAATACCAACACTTGGGAGGCAGAGGCAGGCAGATATCTGAGAGTTCAAGGCCAGTCTGATGTATAAGAGCTAGTTCCAAGGCATGCTTCAAAACTACAGAGAAACCCTGTCTCTCAAAAAACAAAAACAAACAAAAAATGGTTAAAATATTTCATAGAAGAAATGGCAAGATTGCTTAGTGGTTAGAGGCATCTGTTACCAAGCTTAACAATCTGAGTTCAATCCCTAGGACTCAAGAAGATAGGAAGAGAGAACTGGTTTAAACAAGATGTTCTCTTATTTCCACATTCACACGATGGCATATATGCCCACATACACATTCACAAACAACTAAAAAAAAAATAAAATTTGCGAACTTCTGAATTACATGGGTCTTGGAACTATTAATAGGAAAGATGAGGGAATGAAGAAGTCTCTGACACATATATAGAACATCTGGGATCAGATGGTCTTGGCACTCAGACACATATATAGAACATCTGGGATCAGATGGTCTTGGCACTCAGATGGTAGAAAAGACACAGCAAACCAAAATAAAAAGTGTTTGCAGTGTATACATCTGAGCAAAGATATGGGTTTGTTACATACAGATAATCAAGGAAGCAGGATTATTATGGAGAGCTGAACAGATAGGCAGGATTAGCTAATCTCAGTAGAATCAGTCTCTGTAAGGGAAACAGTCTTCAGGTTGTAAACATCCAGAAAGAGAAAGATGCTCTAGACATTTTTGTGCACTCTTCAACATTTGCACTTGGACCAGAAAGTAGTTTTGTGGTGACTTTGAGTCTCAGCCATGGAAGGATTTGCCACTCCAATGAGTCAGAGGCACTGGGGTCCTCTGTCCATGTCAAACAATACTTTCAGAACTTTATTTGTTTCCTACAAAAATGAAGTTAAGAATTTAAATAAAAACAAAGATCTACTTCGAAATTCTTTCTAAAATATTACATCTTTATGTGCATGATTTTATCCATTTTACAATTTTACACTTTGCAATTTTATCACTGATTCAAGATTTTAGGTATTGTCTGATTACACACTTACTACTGACTCAAAAGATTGAAAATTGAGTATTCATTGATAATCATTGCCTCTATTTATTACTTCATTAAGATTTTTACATTTGAAGACATAAAATTAATGTGCATTATGGATATTATTTTACAGATACTTAATAAAATAGATAAAGCTTTAATTGATCCTATTGAGTAAAGTGTTATTCTAAGTACTCTCTCTACATTAATATATTTTACTTAATACCATGTCAAGCAATTAGGAACCATAATTTATTTTAAGTTTTAGATATGAAAACTCAAGAACAATATTATTAACCCAAAGTCACATAATGGTTTCCTCAATGTCCTTTCCAGGTCTTAAGGGGTGAGATGGAATTGAAAAGAATTAATCAGTTCCAGACAAATTGGGAAGATAGGCAAGGAGTTGTAAGCAAAATGATGAATAATCTTAAATTTTATATGGAAACACAAATGACCCAGGATATTTGAAATAATCCTGAGCAGTAAAACAACAACAAGAACAACAAACTATCCTGATGAAGGTATTAGCATCTCAGAGTTCAAGTTATACAACAAGAATAATAATAATAAAATTAGCATGATAGTGACATAAAAACAGACACATTGATCAATTGGATAGAGTTGTGGCACAACAATAATTCTTTATTCTTGTTGTCAAATGATTTATTTAAATATAAAGAGGTGAAAAATGTATATTGGAGATAAGGTAGTATCTTCCACAAGAAGCACTGGCCAACCTGATAGCTACACATATGTAAAAGAATTAAGTATGATCCTATGATCCTTGTTTTTCAGACTATAATAAATTTAATTTTAAATAGATCAAGTATATGATATGAGACCTGGGACCCTGAATCTAATTGAAGAGAAAGTAGGGAATACATTTGAACTTATGGGCACAGGAAGAAATATTCTGAACAAGCATAGGCTTTAAGACCAATAGTAGATGAGACTCCATTAAACTGAAAAGCTTCTATACAACAAAGACACTATCATTCAGGTGAAGATACAGCCCATAGAATGGATTAAAATCTTTATAAGAAAAACTTCTGATAGATGGTCAGTTACTTTGAATAAATTTTGAACATTTTGAAGCTTCTTATTTAGAAGTGTGCCATCTAGGTTGGCTTACCATTTCAGAAGTTTAGTACATTGTCATCATGTTTCTAACTCAAACAAAGTCTGTAGATCCAACTAAGTTCCAGTTCCCTTAAGGAGATAACTTGAAGGAATAGAGAAAAGTTCCAATATTCTGACCTTTGGTCAAGGTGAAAATAGGCTCACATTTTCGGTCCCCCACATAACATAAAACTTGTTCCTAGAATAATTGTTAGGCTAAGGTCCTATGGCTAGATTGGTCACTAGGTTAGGAAAGAACCCATTGCTATTATTCTACTAAATGAACATAGTTCTACATTAACTCCTAATGATTTATCATATTATAGTAATATTTTATTTTTGCTTGCCTAAGGATCAGGAGAACAAAGTTAAGTCACTAAAAGTCAGTCAGTCAGTGGTGGCACACAACTTTAATCCGAGGATTTGGGAGTGAGAGGGAAATGAATCTCTGTGAGTTCAAGGCCACCCTGGGCTACACAAAACTAATGCAGAAATAAATCCAGTTGGTGGGGATTCGTGCCTTTAATTCCTGTACTAGGGAGTCACATGCCTTTAATCCCACCACTAGAAGGGATATAAAATGAGAGGAAGGAGAGGCTCTGTCTGCTTAGTCGGCTTAGAAGATGATTGGCAGCCTTTGTAGAGATAAGACTTCTCTACTGGCTTGACTGCTTTACTTTTCTGGTTTTAGGGTTGAACCCCAATATCTGACTCTGGGATTTTGCTATTCATGCTACATCTTATAACAGTAGATTCATTTTCCAACATTCATTCAAGGAATTCCTATCTTCAGAAGATGGTCATTGTCCTGAATGATGTTTTTGACAACTGTTCAACTATATTTTTATTCTTTAAAACAATTTTAAATTTTAAATATATTTTTTGAAACTTTGTTCTCATCCAGACCCATTTCCCTCACCCTTTTCCTACCCTCCCAACTTTAAGTTATTCCTCAGGATACAAAAACCCAATGCAATAACAAACCCCCAAAACAAACAGAATAAAATACTACCAAAAAGGAAAAAAATCCTACCAAATGTTAAAGAAATAAGCATGAACAAACAAACAAAAATACACAACTGCCACCACTACCAACAAAACCGCTGTAGTTTATTATATGTTGGTCATCTCCTGAACATGAGACCTACCCTGGAGTGGTTGATCAACTCAGTGTCATTCATTGGAGAAAACAGATATATGAGAGCTCAGTTGTTAACCTTCATCCTAGAGGCTAAGTATTTCACTTTTTTTCTTTTGAATTTGGTTGAGTTTTATTTTTTATTATTATTATTACAATTTTTCACCTCCTCTTCTCCTCCCATTCCCCCTCCCCCTCCCTCTCCAGTAAAAGAGCAGTCAGGGTTCCCTGCACTGTGGGAAATCCAAGGTCCTTCCCCCTCCATCCAGGTCTAGGAAGGTGAGCATCCAAACAGACTAGGTTCCCACACAGCCAGTACATGCGGTAGAATCAAAAACCAGTGCCATTGTCCTTGGCTGCTCAGTCAGCCCTCCTTGTCAGCCATGTTCAGAGAGTCAGGTTTGATCACATGCTCCATCAGTCCCGGTCCAGCTGGCCTTGGTGAGTTCCCATTAGATCAGCCCCACTGTCACAGTGGGTGTGCACACCCCTTGTGGTCCTGACTTCCTTGCTCATTTTTCTCTCTCCTTCTGTTCCTCATTTGGACCTTGGGAGCCCAGCCCAGTGCTCCATTTGTGGGTCTCTGTCTCTGTCTCCATCCATCGCCAGATGAAGGTTATATGTTGATATGCAAGATATTCATCAGTGTGGCTACAGTATTGGGCCAGTTCAGGTGTCCTCTCCTCAGCAGCTCAAGGAACAAGCTGGGGATAGCTCCTTGGACACCTGGGAACCCCTCTAGAGTCCAGTCTCTTGCCAATCCTAAAATGGAACCCTTAATTAAGATATATACTTCCCTACTCCCATATCCACTCTTCCTCCATCCCAACCGTCCTATTCCCCCAAGCTCTCCTCATCCTCCCCTTCTCCCTTCTCTCCCCCCATCTTCCCTTACCCCTACCCCCAAGCTCTCAATTATTGCCTGGCAATCTTGTCTACTTCCAATATGCAGGAGGATAACTACATGTTTTTCTTTGAATTCACCTTTCTATTTAGCTTCTCTAGGATCATGAATTATAGGCTCAATGTCCTTTATTCATGGCTAGAATTCACTAATGAGTGAGTACATACCATATTCATCTTTTTGGGTCTGAGTTACCTCAGACAGGATAGTGTTTTCTATTTCCATCCATTTGCATGCAAAATTCAAGATGTCATTGTTTTTTACCACTGAGTAGTACTCTAATGTGTATATATTCCACACTTTCTTCATCCATTCTTCCATTGAGGGGCATCTAGGTTGTTTCCAGGTTCTGGCTATTACAAATAATGCTGATATGAACATAGTTGAACAAATGAATTTGTAGTATGATAGGGCATCTCTTGGGTATATTCCCAAGAGTGGTATTGCTGGATCCTGGGGTAGGTTGATCCCAAATTTCCTGAGAAACCACCACTCTGATTTCCAAAGTGGTTGCACAAGTTTGCATTCCCACCAGCAATGGATGAGTGTTCCCCTTACTCCACATCCTCTCCAGCAAAGGCTATAATTGGTATTTTTGATTTTAGCCATTCTGACAGGTGTAAGATGGTATCTCAAAGTTGTTTTGATTTGTATTTCTCTGATCACTAAGGAGGTTAAGCATGACCTTAAACTGGATATCAACCTGTAGAAGAATGAAAATAGATCCATATCTATCGCCATGCACAAAGCTGAAGTCCAAATGGATTAAAGATCTCAATATCAATCTGAACACACTGAATCTGATAGAAGAGAAAGTGGGAAAGAGTCTACAACATATGGGCACAGGAGACTACTTCCTACATCTAACCCCAGTAGCACTGACAATAAGGGCAACATTGAATAAATGGGACCTCCTAAAACTGAGAAGCTTCGGTAAAGCAAAGGACACTGTCATTAAGACAAAAAGGTAACCTACTGATTCAGAGAAGATCTTCACCAACCCTGCAACAGACAAAAGTCTGATCTTCAAAATATATAAAGAACTCAAGAAACTAGTTACAATGCTAATTAACCCAATTAAAAAATGGGGTACTGAACTGAACAGAGAATTCTCAACAGAAGAAGTTCAAATGGCCAAAAGACACTTAAGGTGGCTAGGTATTTCTTCCTTCCTTCCTTTCTTCATTTTAAAAATATAACAAATTAAAATATAGTACGATATAACAAAAATTATTGCATCAAAGCTGGACAAGACAAACCAACAGAGAAAAAAGAGCCTCCCAAAAGGCATAAAGTATTGTAGAGAAACACAATTACTGATACTATGTCTTGACACAGTTTCCAAATTAGTATATATGCATAAAATTTCCTCTTGACAGTTGTTTAGAACATTATCACCATATTTGTATATAACATAATTATTTATTTTACGTTATGGGTATGGATAGCTTGCCTTCTCTATGTCTCTGTACCATGAACATGCCTGGTGCCCTTATAAGCCAGAAGAGGGTGTCAGACCCTCTGTAACTATAGTTACAAATATGGTTGTAAGCAACTTTATGAGTTCTGGAAACCAAACATGTTCTCTGAACAACATCTACAGCCCTGTTACAATGTGTCAAATCACCTCTTCTTTGAATGATATTAAGCTTGCTTTGAAATATTTTTTCTAATTAGTTAAGAGTATATCTGTGATTAAAAGGACTTCCACACTGCAGGTCCAGCTTAAAGTGACACTTGAAAAGAGATAGGCTCAAAAGAAAACTTTTTGCAGTTCCTGAATGAATAAATAATGCCATGTTCAGCATTTTCATTTAAAATTCTATCACATTTATGATTTAAAATTTTTTTCTAAAGTTTGAACATCATAGACCAAACAGAACTCTGTGTCCATTTACTACTATGTACAGTTTTAACATTAATCCACTCACATTTTTAACTTTGACAAGAGAAAAGTCTTCAAGCCCACAGGAATAACTCACAGCACTGGGCATTACTACATATCCTGTATAGACATTTGTTCCATTTCTTATTTATTCACAAAAACCCAGAAAGCAACATTTATTATTTAGATGTACTTTAAGAATATTTTAAAGAAAAATATCATTTTAAATGAGATAGGAGAAACATGAAACATAAAGTGACTTAAAGAATTCACACATCAGTTAGGGAAGACCAAAGCCCAACTAACAAAATGCTTGAGAAAGAAAAGATGGAACCAATGCATGATATAACCCATGTTAAAGATGAAACCAATGCACAAGATAATCCATGATAAAGATTGAACCAATGCATGAGATAACCCATGATAAAGATAGAATTGATGTATGAGATAACCCATAATAAAGATGGAACCAATGCATGAAATAACCCATGTTAAAGAAGGAACCAACAAATGAGATAACTCATGTGAAGTCCCTAAGATAAAAACACTGACGAGCCCCACTATGCCTTCAAGCCATTTCCAATTTTGCTTCAACAACTTTCCTTTCACATTTATGCTGTATTTAATCTCTTCGTTGGGGCACAGGCATATACTTTAGTTCTCTGGTTTGCAATATTCATGATTTCACTCCCATTTACACTTTTTACCCCATTTCCACTGTCTTCTGGGAAATGTGCTTTACCTCTGATACTTCCAGCTATTCTGGTCTCCATCTATACATCAAAACATATATTTGATCAGAACATTCTGGTTTGTAGAACCCTTTCACTGGGTGGCCCCACTCCCTCCTGAATTCTACATGCAGGAAAATGCTTTAAACTTATTTTACTTTTCACTTGTTTCAAGAATATTTGCTTAGGTCACAGTTGTATTTTTCTCCTTTTGTTTGGTTTTGTTGTGTTAGACCGTCTCACTGGGAGGTAAGTACTTAAGATGGCCTCATACTTGTGAGCTTCTTCTTCCTGCTCTAGAGAACTGGAACAACAGACTGGTGCAGTCTAGGTTCCCATTGCTATTCTTTTTCTTTACCTTACACTTGTTTTGATTGTTTGCTAAAGCACAATGAAGAAGTCAGGATGAAACCACACATAGGTAATATGGTTGGAGCTCCTCAGGTGGTGCTTCCAGTTGTAAATTCTTCTGTCACAAACTAAGATATTTAACAGCTACGTGTCATTAGGCATCTCCCAGGTTCAGACATTAGAAGTCAAGTTGGTGCTAACCTCTTTCTTGTAGACCCTTTTGGTTTTAGTCTCTTCTCAATTCATTGTATTTTAGGACCTCTTCTTTTTATTAGGGAACACCAACTGTTTTTTTAAACTTCAGTGTCTTTGTCTTAACTGACTCTGATCCCTGAACATGACTGTCCCACACACCATTCAGGTTCCAGTATCAATGCTCCAATATCATGTATTCACCAATCCCACTTCCTTGTATTCTCTGCTTCACTATTTTGATTTAATTTGGTTACTACTTATTGCTTATTAATTTACAAGAAAATAGGGATGTAATCCTGGGACATACAGCAGTACCTCAGCAAAATCTTTATTTCCTGACACATGACTACATAACTTCATGCTTAAGTAAGTTCAGTACATTCTTTTCTCATTGTAAAAGTGATCACTGTTTCTTGTGTTGAACACAAAAAGTTGGCTGGAGTTTATAGACCATGACATAGGCACAATTTTTATCCTTAATATTTAGACTCGTGTTTGAGTGATCAAACGTGGCATTGGGGATTCATGGAAAAAGCAATTTTTTCTTTTATATTTTCTGTTTCACTTAAGAGAGATAGAAACAATCAATCCTATATAAAAATATATTCTCTGTCTGGAGCATGAATGAGAATGTAATCTATTTACATATGGAGTGACTCAGCTTCAGAGCGTCTAAAAATTGTCCCTAAGTTAATAACCTGTATATCCAAAAAAAACCAAAAAAACAAAAAAAACAAAACGTGTTGGGAGCTAACTGGCCTGATGTCAGGCTATCATGATTGGGAGCCCTGATTTCTGCTTCCAAGGAAGAATGTGAAATCTTTTTCAGTTTTAGAAGGAGAAAACTTCGATTCTATTGGGTCCACAGGTTTCTTCTGAAACAACTGGGGCAAGATCACACTTTTAAAAATCATTACACTTGAGTTGAGGATTGATAGTGACCCTCTTATAAATGAACCAATTTGTATTAATTTAATTTTTAGGGATGTCTGACTTCGCAATTTTTCTGACTTCTACCATCTTCAGATTTCTCAATCAAGATGGAAGATTTCTTATTTCTTTTCAATTATCCTGTTGAAGCATTGCCACTGGGACGTTTTTATATTTCTTCCTGAGATTGTGTCTATGTAGAGTCTTATGTAGGCATTTACTTCTGATAGCCATGAACATAAACATGTGTGTGTGAATTAATATCCAGAACTTTGAATATAAAATGAATGTATAAGCATTTCTTCAAGTTCTAATGGAAGAAGTAACTTTTGCAGGAAGTACCACATATTGCCCTTAATTTGTCCATTAATCTCAGCTCTTGCTCTTCTAGTTGGTGGTATGAACCTGGGAGAGCAGGGCCTAAAAACGAGGTGGACATCTAATGCAATAGCCAACTTTCTACAGAATACTAAACAATTTATACTCTGAGGGTTAAGAAGAATCACATGAATAAGGAGTTTAATCACAAGAACAAGCAACCCATAGCAAAATATATTTTTCCATAGAGGCATATAAAAGAATTTTTTTGAAGGCAAAGATGTTTATTAGCAACATGCAGTTTCTATACAGCAAAAAAAAAAAAAAAAAAAACATTTAAGTCAAAAGGGCAAATGGGAAAATTGGGAAAGCTTTCCATTAATAAAATTTTATTCAACTTTATTACTGGATGTATAAATTAAAACAGCAAATGAGACAGAACTTTTGCCAGAGTCACAAGACAGAAGAAAGATAGAGGAAGTGGCACCTTGGTCTCATCCAGCTGTGTCAGAATTTGAAGCATACTCCCCTAGGAAAGCTGCTACGTATAAGGTGAAGCAAAGCACAAAACAGCATTTTAGCAGTACTGTGTATAACAGAGGCATGAGAGAATGCAGTCCGAATGTCTTTGAAGGGAAGACTGAATACATTACATACAGTATGAAATGCATACTATGAATGCAATATAGGCAGTGAATGGCACATTGTTGGAAAAAAAATGAACCCATATTAAAAATATCTCAACAACATATGCATGATTACATTTATACAGGACATTGAGACTGAGGGGAAAGTTCTTTTAAAAGATACCTTTAGTTTTAAACATCCTATTTTCCAAGTCAATTAAGAACAAATAAATAATTAGACACAAAAACCTGGGTTTCAGCTATCAAAGTCCATAGCTCAAGAGATGGTGAAGGGCAGCAACCACCTGAAGAAAATGGAACTAAGGACAACCTGGTAGATATACGGTTGAAACCAGAGCTAGGCAGAGGACTTTGCAGGACAACTTAAGACATGATCAGGACACATAAAAGGTATATAAACATAGGCCACAATTATATACATTACTTGGATCCCCTGTTAAAGTAAAACCAGTTTAAAAAATATTCCTAAATGAAAAACAGAAAAAAGATACGAAAAAAAAAAATTCCTAAATGTTTCAGACAACTTTTGTTATCCTAGAGTCAGAAGCAAACCATTCAAATGAGGTGAGCTATGAAAGTAAAATGACCTTTATTGAAGAACACGCAAACAATGTATACTATGTACAGGCGGCACATGGTGCCAATCGCATTTGCTGCTGTAGTGGTGGTCTACTTGAGTTATGCATTTATCACAGCATTGGACAAATTTTGAACCAGTGTACAATTCAGCTGTGCCAGAGTGCTGATCTTGGCATGCTTGGCTGTTGCATACTTATTCTTGACAGTCATGTGCTTTGTAAGGCCGCTGTTTGCTGTGACTATGTTCTTAGCCAGGTGCTGCATAACAGGCAAAAGGGATTCTTCAGTGTAGGACAGGTAGTGCTGCAGAGTCGGTGTCCATTCACCATTGTCAAGGATCTTCAGTGCTAAGCAAAAAGCTCCAGCTGCAATTTGAGAAGGAGGGAAGTGCACCATGTTGTAGTCCATCATCGTGAGCCCCATGAGGTATTTGGCCAAAGTATGCTGTTCAACATCAACCTCTCCAATTTTAGATGCTCTATGGAGGAAGTGGAGAGGCAGAGGGTGACCCAAACTGAAGTTTAGAACTCTCAGAATCTTCATTTCCATCTGTCTGATTTGGTTCTTGGTGTAGGTATTGTTAGTCACAAAAGCAAAGTCACCTATTTCTGAAGGGTACATTACTTCATATTTACTTGCAATAAACATAGCAGTCACACCAATCAGCTGCAGCATCTTCTTGGGCACACAATTATCCTGCATGAACCGGTCAATAATGGAAATAGTCATGTACATGGTCTCCTGTAGCAGCCTAAATTGCATCTGAACCTGGATCAGCCAGTCAATTAGGATCGCTCTCATGTTTCCAGTGACTTCATGGCCCAGTAGGTATTTTGGTCTAACTGACTGTTCTTCCTCCAGTTGTCTGAGATAAGCATATATGTCTTTCACATATTCACTACAGAGGTTTGGGTCAGCTCCATCATCCAGTTGTAATAAATAATCTGAAGCAATTTTATACTACCCACCACACCTGACAGGGTCATAACAACATATTCCAAAGACAATTCTAAGTTTGTAATCAGATGCTTCTCACCCATATACCAGGTCCCAAATTGTCAGGCAGAGCTTATATTAATTGTAAGTGCCTTTGAGCTGGAGTTCTTCTTCTTTTCTCATTATTATTCTTAGGTTTGGTCTTTTCATGGTTTCCCAGATTTCCTGGACGTTTTGTATCAAAAAATTGTTGGATTTAATGTTTTCTTTGACCAATGAATCAATTTCTTCTATAGTATTTTCAACATCATTTTCTTCTGCTTCTTCTGGATTAGGATGATCAAGTCTTCCTGTTATATTACCACTGGATTCTGGTGTTACCATATTGCTTTTTAGGTTTTGAATGAATTATTGCATTGACACTCACCCATCTCTTCCTCCAGTTAGTGCCATCAGTGTCTTTGCCTCTTGATCCAATCCTTGCAGTTGCTATGTGGTCTTTGGGAACTATTCTTGTTATGCTCTGTACTGTGACTATCTGTGTCTCAGGGAGCCTCTGAGGTCTCTCTTGGTCTGCTCTCTTGGTTCACTCTCTTGGTCTGCTCTCTTGGTTTGCTATCTTGGTCCACTCTGTGAAGTCACAGACTGTGCTTCACAGGTCCTCTCTTGGTGTTTTCTGTGTAGTGGCAGCCTGTGTTTTAGAGTTCCTCTGGGTTCTTGGGGAATAGAAGGGTTTGGGGCAGAGTGGGACTTGTAGCTTACAGGGTCCAATTGATGGGATGGGGTTGTTGGAGTAGCCTCCCTGCAGGAAGCTTGCCTTCTGGCTTTCTAGGAAGTTGATGCAGGTGGGGGAGAGGCACATGGTTTTGACCTGGTATGGAGAAGCCAGATAGTGGGGTGTCCCACCGGGTGGGTGGTCATTCACCTCTTGGTCGTCTCTGTGAAGTGGCAGCATGTGTTTCCTCCTTTTTAAAATTTTTTATTAGCAGGATATCAGAGTGGTTTTAATTTGAGATGCCACAGATAAATCTAATTTGATACATGAATATCTGATAGGCAAGAAAATTATAATGTTAGAACAGAGAAAGCATTGTGTGTAGTACTCTGCCACCAAGAACAGAGATCTAAACTGCGTCTAGTACTAATTAGTTCCATTGTTATATTGATCAGAGAAATCTAGAGGAGCAGCTTGAAAATAGATCCATATTATTAAAAGTTCTGGTCTCCTATAGAACATAAGCCCCTATTTGGTTTTAATAGGACTGCAAATGTTATGATATCCCATACAAATTAAAAGTGATTTAAATCCCAAGGAAATATAAAGTACAATCTCTTTTCCAGATGAATGAGTGAGTCTATTATGGTCTCAAGGTCCCCATATAAACACAAAGACATTATGAAAGCATCTTCTCCCTTGATTTGTTCCCTTGTTTGCGGACCTGTCTTCTGATGATATGGTTGATTCCTCTGTATTCCCTTTAGCTGGTGGTTTACTATCTTTCTGGTGACTTCCTTTGTTTCCTAACCGTCCCTATTGTCCTTGATGGCCTGGGGTTGGAGGTACCCAAGAGGAATTCATAATGTTCCAATGGACCCATCAGCAATGCCAGATGCCTACCCCAGTATGATCTTCTACATCATGAAGCACAAACCACGAATGCTTCAGCCCCTTTAAGTCAACACAGTAAGTATTCTAACTGGTGCAACTTAAAGTCTCTTATTCGTTATTCTCTTTGTATCTTGAAATTCCTCATCAGTAATTTCTAGCTTGACTCTTTCAAACCATTCTGCTTCCTTTGTATGGTAGTGTCGTGGAGAGTCCTGACTGCGCTTCTCACCACAGGCAACAGTGTCCTCTTTTCTTTCTTCCCCTGTCTGAGCTGCATTTGGAGGCACTGGGCAGGCTTTCATTTGATGTTCTTCAGAACCACAAGTAAAACAGCAAGAGTCTGATCCTTTTGCCTTTACTTCTGTGTCTAGCCATTTTAGGGAAACAATGGACCAAAGCTTTGCTGACATTTGGTTATCCAGTTTCTTAATAAACAGAGGATTTTCCTTTATCAATAGCTGCCATACTTTACCTTGATAAAATTAATAAAATACGAGTGCTTCTTATCACTCCAAATTCCCCCTTTTGCTCCACATGACAACGAATTTGGTTCATTAACGATCCTCTTCTGACACAGTACTTTCTGATTGAGACAAAAGATTAAAAGAAACCTTTCCATTTAATTTCCCTATTCTTCGCCAATCTTTTTCTCTTAACTTGATATAGATTCCTATATTACTTGAATTGAAATATAGAAATTTCTTCATTGAAATACTATTCACAAATAAAAATTTTAACAAAAGTACATTTGACAGAGTTTGTTTATCAATATTCTGCTCCGTTGCGGCAGAACACTAATCTTCCTCTAAGCTCTGGGTTTGTGGTGTCACCCTCTCCTCTGCTCTAGTCACACTATGGACCTGCACTCTCCCTCTGTTATCAGACCTGTTCTCCTTCCCTTATCGCCTGCACATGGGGATAAGTGGGCTTTAGAATATCAGTCCCTTCAGTTTCCTTGTCTTCTCCTCAATACCCAGTCCCGGTGGCACTTCTCTTTATGGGTGAGCTTAGAAGTTTATGATCCAGTGATGTAAAACACTTCCTACTTCAGCAGCTAACTCCTGTAGTAAAACATCTCACTATGTTTTCTTTGATTTCGTTGCCCACTTGTTCTATATTAAGCACAGTGAATTATTGGAAATCGTTATTTTTTTCACTTTTATATTTCTCTTTTTTTTTCCAACCAAAGTTAAGATTCTTCTTAGGAAGACTGTGTTGCTAAAGGTCATATGACACCCAAATCTGGATCATGTGTTTTTTGGTTGAATAGGAGTAACTTTGTAAACATTGGTTCCTAGAATTGCAGCATTGGACACAGATAAGGCATGAGCATTTTCAAGACAAAAAACCAAACCAAACCAAAATAATCCCACTAAAAGTTTAACCTTTATAACAAATTTCTGTCTCTCTCTCTCTCTCTCTCTCTCTCTCTCTCTCTCTCTCTCTCTCTCTTATTCTCTCTCTGTGTATCTGTTTATTTCTCTCATTTTCGTTCTCTCCCTGTGTATGTGTGTGTGGCTCTCTGTCTCTCATTCTCTCTCTCTCTCTCTCTCTATATATATATATATATATATATAGAGAGAGAGAGAGAGAATCTTTTCTCCTTTTAATTCTATGATTATGATCAATTAAGGTATCCAATCACAGATCTTTCTTTTTTTTCTCTGATATTACCTAGTTGACAGCAAGGCTTTCCTTCTTAAAATCTATCAGTCATTATGCCTGCCAGGGAAGCAAATGAGCTGGCAACAGATCTTCACCTCTCTTTCTGCATCTCCAGTACCAACCCTCCTACTCTAGTCTCATCCCCAACTCTGTAGCAGAAGACCTTCTGCAGTCTCCCTTGTCTCCCAGATCCCATTCCCAATAGAACATCAGAATCTTCTCCTCCAACATTCTTTCCCCCAGTTAATCTCAGATTCCCAGCCTCCAATACCAGCAGGCAGTTCCTAGCAAAACACTAGCTGATTCAGCCAGGGAAACAGATAGGCTAACTTAGAACCTTCACTACTTCCTCCTTTCCTCTACATTCAATCCCTCAGTCTTGTCCTGATATAAGATATATACAGAACACCAAATAAATTGAAGCAAAATTAAGTAATAACCATAATAAATAAAGAATATCAAAAGATTCTAGAGAAAAACAAGCAAGTAACTTATAAACACAGACCTATTAGAATTACACTTGACATCTTAATGCAGTCTAAAACCCAGAAGGGCCTAGACAGATCTACTGCAGACTCTAAGAGACCACAGATGCCAGTCCAGGCTACAATGCTCAGCGAAACTTCTTATCATCATCGATGGAGGGAAAAAAGATATTCTATTACAAAATTAAATTTAAAATTTAAAGTATCTATGAATTGAGTCTTACAGAAGGTATGAGAAGGAAAAGTCAAATCTAATGAGGTTAACTAACACTATGAAAACAGAGAGAATATGTAATCCCAGACCAACAAGATCAAAAGAAGGGACAGACACACACACACAACTATTACCACCGCATCCACTACCACCACCAACACCACCAAACAAGAAAATAATAGGATCAACAATCATTGGTAATTGATATCTCTCGATATCTCAATTCCTCAATAAAAAGACACAGACAATAGGATGGATGCAAAAAAAGGATTCATTCTTCTGCTGCATCCAAGAAACACACCTCAATAACAAGAATAGATATAACCTCAGGATAAAGGGTTGGAAAATATATTTCAAGCAAATGGACCTTAGAAGAAAGCTGGTATAGCCATTTTAATATCTGACAAAATAGACTTCAAACCAAAACTGATCAAAAGAGACAGGGAAAGGATATGACATACTCATCAAAAGAAAAATCCACTAAAATGGCATTTCAGTCTTAGCTTCTATGCCCCAAACACACAGGCACCCAAGTGTGTAAAAGAAATAATTCTATAGCTTAAATCACATATTGACTCTCACACACTAATAGTGGGAGAATTTAATACCTCACTCTCATCAATGGACAGGTCGTCCAGACAGAAACTATGCAAAAAAAAATCTAGAGTTAATACACATGATAAAACAAAATGGACCTGACAAATATTAACATAACATTTTATGAAAACAACAAAGAATATACCTTCTTCTTAGCACCTTGTGGAACTTTCTCCAAAGCCGGCCATATACTTGAACACAAAGCAAGTTTCAGTAGGTATCACTTACAAACTATAATTGAAGATTAGAAAATAAATTTAAACATGAAACATGCCTATCATTCCCAGTAAAATAGAAATAGTCATTAAAATCCCCCCAAAACCCAGAGCCAAATTATTTTAGCAAAGAATTCTACCAGGTTTTCAATGATGAATTAATGCCAATACTCCACAGTTATTCTTCAAAATAGGAGGCACATTGCCCAATTCTTTCTATTAGGTCACAGTTACACTCATACCCAAACCACAAAAAGACCCAACAATGAAAGTGAATTATGTACCAATTTTCTTCATAACATAGATAAAATCTTTCTTAATAAAATACTTGCAAACTGAATCCAAAATCACATCAAAAAGATCTTCCACCATGATCCAGTAGGCTTCATCACAGACATGCAGGGATATTTCAACATAAGTAAATCAATAAATGTAATTTACCATATAAACAAGCTGAAAGAAAAATGCATGACCATATCATTAGATCCAAAAAAGGCATTTGGTGAAAATCAACACCCTTTCGTGATTAAAAACCCTAGAGAGATTATGATGCAAGAGACATGCCTAAATGTGGTAAAAGCAGTTTACAACAAGCCCATGACCAGCATAAACTTAAATGGAAAGAAACACAAAGAAATTTCACTCAAATTAAGGACAATGTTGAGATAATGCAGGTTGAAAGAATACCAGACTAACTCCAAGATAAACCAATTATATTTTTCTTTATTATAAGGGTCAAACTTATGAAATAGGACCCAGAAGTCCAAGCTCAGCTATGTAGTGCAGGAACGAGAGAGAGAGAGAGAGAGAGAGAGTGAGAGAGAGAAAGCCTTAGGCAGCCCAATGTTTTTCTCTGGGTACTCAAAAGGTCACACCCTAACCTGGTCCCAACTCTTAAAGATCATTGGCTGACATAGATTCCCCATCACCTCCCCCTCTTATCTAAATAAGAGAGTTCCAAACCCATTATAAAAATATATACAATAGGAATAGATATCAAGTATAAAATTAGGATTGCAACCAACATAAACAATATTAAACAAAGAACACATACTAAATGTTTAATAAACATTCTATTCTAAAGATTTTAAGTCTTACATTGGAAATGACTTAACTAAATCATAAAAAGAAGGTAACTAGCCGGGCGGTGGTGGCGCACGCCTTTAATCCCAGCACTTGGGAGGCAGAGGCAGGCGGATCTCTGTGAGTTTGAGGCCAGCCCGGTCTACAAAGGGAGTTCCAGGACAGGCTCCAAAAGCTACAGAGAAACCCTGTCTCGAAAAACCAAAAAAAAAAAAAAAAAAAAAGAAGGTAACTAAGGTCTGAGAAGGGAGATAATATTACTTGCATAGGCAGGAAGTACAAAATTTTCAGAACCATCTTACCCTTTCTTAGCAAAGTTTGGCTTTCTTTTTCCTTGTGTCATGTTTATCCAGTCCGGACACCATGTACTTTGTCAGAAGTCAAGACATGGACAGTTCCTTGCCCAAAGGCCAATTGTACCAAAAAGAAAACAAACTCTACGTGGAGTGTCTTTAGTGCTCAAAATTCTTTCAGGAATAGATTGGTGCTGTCATAAGCAGTCGTGTCTCATGTCAACCAAACCCTAAGCTATTTAAATGCCATGTTCTACAGATCCTTGAAGTAGTTGAAGATTAACTACCTAGGCAGAATACAATCTCTATGTATCTAAAGAACATATTTAATATGATTATAGGTATAATAAACATCTATAACTTGACCTATAATAGTTAATACCTGTATAACTTAAAGAATAAGACTTCATATCAGAATAATAAATAATCTGTAAGCAACTGTACAGTAAATAAGGAAAATGACCTCAAAAGGTAAACAATGTATAAGTATTTTGATCCAAGGTAGGACTTTATAGTGCAATATAAAAATATATTGATGGAGGAGGGTCATCTGCCTATGTGTTAATTTTATTGGTTAATAAAAAGACTGCTTTGGCCATTTGATAGGACAGAAAATTAGGTAGATGGAGTAAACAGAACAGAATGCTGGAAGAAAGAAGGCAGTGGGACAGACGTCATGCTCCTCTGACCCAAGATGGACATAGGCTAGAATCTTTCCTGATAAGCCACCACCTTATGGTACTACACACATCATTAGAAATGAGTTAATCAAGATGTGAGAATTAGCCAATAAGAGGCTAGACCTAACGGGCCAGACAGTGTTTAAAAGAATACAATTTGTGTGTTGTTATTTTGGGTGTTAAGCTAGCCGTGTGGGAGCCAGGCAGGATGAAAAGCAGGCCTGCCCAGCTCATCACTACAAATGGTGCACAGACATGGATAACGAATGTAGAGAAAGCCTGAGAAAGCTGGGGAAAGAATAGATAAAGCATGTTTTCTTGGTAGCAGCAATTTCTCGGGTCTGCTCTGCTTGCTAAAGGCAAGCAAGTGCTCTCATTTAAGAGAGGCTTCCTGACTCAGCTTTAGCTGCAAAACCTTGCAGCTCTTTTAAGAAGTCCTGTTATGAAATACTTAAATGGTGTTGATGAAAAGCTGAACGCATGCTTTTCAGTTTTCAACCATAGCAGGAAAAAAGCTGAAGGCTGAAGATGGATGCTCCAAAGGTACAGAGAAACTTTGAGTGACTGTACAGGCAGCGAGATGTCTCTGTCATTTCTAGGGTTTTGGAAGTTGCTTATTTCTTGTTTGCTTAAGTAATATTATATCCTTCTGGAGTCTTTGATGGAGTTGAAGAAGAGATAGATAGTTACAGTTTTCCTTAGTTACGATAAAAGATAAAATAGATATAAATATTGTGACTGTAATTCTTGCTTGATAACTGTTTTATGTAATTTTACTATGTTAAAGTGAAAGCCTTTCTTTTTTGTTTAAACAGAAAAGGGGAAATGATGGAGAGGATCGTCTGTCTAGGTGTTACTTTCATTGGTTAATAAAGAGACTGCCTTGGCCTTTTGATAGGACAGAAAATTAGGCAGGTGGAGTAAACAGAACAGAATGCTGGGAGAAAGAAGGCAGTGGGGCAGATACCATGCTTCTCTGACCTGAGACGGATGTAAGCTAGAATCTTTCCTGATAAGCCACCACCTTGTGGTGCGACACACATTATTAGAAATGGGTTAATCAAGATGTGAGAATTAGCCGATAAGAGGCTAGAGCTAATGGGCCAGGCAGTGTTTAAAAGAATACAATTTGTGTGTTGTTATTTTGGGTGTTAAGTTAGCTGTGAGGGAGCCGGGTAGAACGAAAAGCAGGCCTGCCCAGCTCATCACTACAATATATCCTAAAAATTGTATCAATACACAAAATGTCTTAAATAACGGTAGAAACATGCATGCATATAATCTGAAAAAATAACTTTTTAGGTGTACAAATATTATAAACAGAAATAACAAATATAATTTGAACTTGCATCAATATACAAAAAATATACCACTGTAAATTGTCCATAAAAAATAGCTCACACATATTTACTCTACTGCCCACTGTTATTATTATTAGTGTTAATAAATTAATACTAAATTGTCTATTATCCCATTCAATTTTCTCTCTCTCTTTTTTAAATCCCTGGGCCTCCATAGTTTACCCCAACCCTGTACCCTATAAAAGTAATAATCAACCCCTAAATGGTGTCCCCAACCCTGAAAACAAACTTTGTTGGGAGAGGGGATTACTGTCCAAACTAATGAACAGAGTGCTCCATTCAGACTCCCTTCCAAATTCTGTCAATGAAAATTTATTATCATACTTTCTCAAATAATTTTACTATTGGATGTGCCTGCCTGAAGATCATGACTACATATTTATTTACACTTCTGTGATTTTAGGACATATTTTATACTTTGTCTGTCTACTGCTCATCTGTGCACTCTGAGGAGAAAAAAATAAGAGTTTAAATCTATATTGTATATGTCTTTGAAAAATCTGTTAATCAAAATTCAGTTTAATATCTCTTTGCAATTTGTTAGAGAGCAGAGTTTCTGACCTCCCTCGGCAACTCAGGCTATCAAAAGAGAAATGTAAGTACCAACCCAGCCACAAAAGCTTTGACTTACAATCTGTCCTGACTATAAGATGTGCTAGGGCACAGAGTTTGGGGGAGTAACCAACCAATATCCAATTTGACGCAAGACCCACTCCAAAATACTACTTTAGTGACTAACAACGAGAAACTAGATAGCCAGGGACCTTGGGTAGAACCAAACACTAATGGTCCAAAAAGAAAAAGCATCAATAAAATGACTCCTAGTGATCTTCTATTCTCACAGATAAGTGCTCTATTCTGGGAATATGCTTCCTCCTGCAGCTATGGGGACAGATACAGAGACCACAGCCAGGTATTAACACAAAGATAATGTTTGGAACACACAACTAGAAATTGGATGTACCCATCAAATCCCTCTCCTCAGAGCTCAGGGAACCCTGTGGAAGAGGAGTAGAAAGAGTATAAGAATAAAAGGACATCAGGAAAACATGAACCCTGAATCAGCTGAGCCCAGCTCCTATGAACTCACATAGAGACTAAAGTAGAAACACTGGACACATGCAGGTCTACACCAAGTCCTCTATGTATATACTATAGCTTTAAGCTTAGTATTTTCATGGGGCTCCAGAGTGTGTCAATGTGTGACTCTCTGATTCTTGTGTCTGCACTTGGGGCTGTTTTCTTTCTGTTGGTTTGCCTGATCCAGACTTGTTGTGATACTTTTTTTGTTTTATTTTATTGTATTTTATTTTATCATGTTTGGTTGTTATCTCTTAGAAGCCTGTTATTTTCTAATGAGAGAGAGAGAATGGCAGTGGATTTAGAGGGCAGGGGATATGGGGAGGAACTGGGAAGAGTAGAGGGAGTTGAAACTGTAATCAAGATACATTGTATGAGCAAAGAATCCATTTCAATTAAAAAAAATGTCAATCACAGACAAAACAGTTTAGTAAGGTTTTTCTGACATCACCGAACAAGATATCCAAGAAACACCATGACGTGTGAAAAATAAATCCAACTATTTGACTAAGGGCTTTTGATAGTTTTCAGCTGAAGGACTTGGCAGCTCATTAAACAAGGGGGCAACTTATAAAATTGAATCTATGTTCAGATATTGCTGTAAGATTGAACTCCTGTTGGGGTTAGTTGACATAGAAGGCTCCATACAAGCAAGCACCAGTTTTATTGGCTAAGATCTCCTGGAGAAAATACTACTTCCTTTTCCTTCCAAAATTCACATCCTTGAGTATATACTCAAGGTATGAGATATGGTATTTAGACTGTAATCTGTACACAACAAGACCCTGGAGTTCTTGTTTAAATATCAGGCTCTTGTTGGGATGCTGAGGGAGGTCACAAACTCTGCTCCCCAACAAATTGAGGAGGAATATTGAACCAATTTTAACAGATTATTTAAGAACCTACAGAACCTACACAATGTAGATTCAACCATTTATTTCCTTTTCTTCTCAGGGTGCACAGATGAACAGTCGACAAATAAGGTATAGAATATGAAATCATATATTTCTCTTATTCCCTGTAGTCTTGGTTTGAGAATGGGAAAAGAAGTATGAATAAATATGAACTCATGATCTTCAGTCAGGCACATCCAACAGCAAAATTATTTGAGAAGGTATGATAAAAATTTTAATTGACAGAATCTGGAAGGGAGTCTGAATGGAACATTCTGTTCATTAATTTGGTCTACGGACAGGTCTGTGGAAAATGGTCCTTATTCTGTTAACTAGTATGAGAAGACCCAGTCTAAAAGTGAGCATCACCACTGCCTGGGTTTGGATCCTGTTCTGTATACAAAGGAGAACAGCATGCATGCATTCATAGCTTTCATATATTGAATATGAATGTGATGTGAACACCCCTAGACTTCTGTGGTTGTGAATTCCATGCCCTGAGATAGACTGTGTAGTAGATACTTTTATTTTGTTGTGATAAAAATGCTAATCAAACACAATTTGGGGAGGAAATGTATTTCATTTCATAATTCCCATGTCCTAATACATCACTGAGGGAAAATCAGACCAGTAATTCAAGGCAAGATTTGTAGGCAATGTCCAAGGCCACAAGGAACACAGCTTATTGGGCTTGCTCTCTCTGGGTAGCTCAGTTAATTTTCTTACACAGTTCATACCCACCTGCCCAGAAATGGCACCAATACACACACACAAACACACACACACACACACACATACACACACAAAATTTGAGCATTTTGGAAGGGAGAATGAGTAGCCTGATTAGCTCAGAGTGCTTTAACAAAATACAGTGCAGTGGAGAATTCAAAAGCAACATATATACTTACAGTTTTGAAGATTAAAAGTTCAAGAACGAAATCTTAGCATATTATGGTCCTGGTGAATGTCCTTTGCTGGCCTGAATATTTGCAGCTTCTTGCCTTCTTACAAGATGAAGTGCCGAGTGAAGCAAGTTCTGGACTTTACACGAGGGTCCTTACTCATCAACTTCTCTCACAAAGACAGCAGTCTCTTACCACATCTGCTGGGGCATGGGGTATCAACGTGTACACTGGGGCAGAGAGAAACACAGCTCATGGCCTATTGTGGCAGAAAAGGCAAGGGAGCCAGTGTTGGGGGAATTATAAGCAAATTGTTGTTGTGAGCAAATTAAGCTTAACCACACAAGCTGACTTTGGGGGTCTCTACTTACAATACCTGAGAATTTCCTCAAGAGAGATATGCGTGTTCTTCATTTGAGATCAAAGACAGGGATTGTTACTTGTGTTTCTTAGAAGCTGGAAACTTACCTTCAAAATATTTAAAGTTCCTTTCTTCCCCTTGAGTTGACTTAACATATCAATTTTGCCATGGCTTTACGTAGCCTTTTTTCTTCATAGGGCATCTCTGATGTCTATCTTTATTAAGACATAAACCAGACCTGAGTGTCCTACCTTGTGGTATTATTGAAGTTCGATTATCCTTTACAGGATCTGTTCTCAAATGCAGTCCTATGGATGCCTTAGGTGGTTCGGTATGCAGTCCTCTCACTGCCTTTGCCTTGCTTCTCTGGCAGATCTAATTTGCTACAAGGCCAAGAAACAAGACAAAATTTTTAAAAAAAGGCCCCCACTAGATACTTTTACCTTTCCACAGCGAGGGACTTTCAGTTGGAAATAAGCACTGAGGAGAGATGGATGGGAAATGTCTGTAGTTGCTCCCTGAATAGCAGGTGAAGACAATAGCACTTTTGTAAGAAATAATTTATGTGTTTCCTTAAGAAGTCATAGATATTTTCAATGGAGGGAATATTAGCTCTGTGTCTAGCTCCTGCCAGACACCACACTGTCTGTTTAAGCCCAACAGAGGACTTTGTGAGGGACCGAGGCATCATCTTGATGGACCAGAATTTGTAGTCACAGGAAACCTCTTGCCTCAATCACTGTCAGCTTTAACTGCTGAAAACCCTTCTGTCAATCGAATACAGTGAAATTTAGGTTCTCTTTATGAGAATCCTGTAGACCATTCTTAGTTTGGCAATTATAATTGGTATTATAATTCCCACTATCATCTTTTCCCAGATTTCTCTTTCACTACCTCAATAGGAGAAGCATATGGGTTATGATTCAATAATGATCCCATTAACCAAAAGTTCTTCAAAATGACCCCTTATGTCATTAATCTCCACAAAGCAATCCTCCTACATTGTTCTAGAAATATCCTTGAGCCATTAAACATAATGGCATGCTGCTCTCCTAGGGTGCACCCCACAGTCAAGACACATGGGAATTGATTTAATTTCTCACCTCAGCCTCTCTTACCCACCCTAAAACAGCTACAAATTAAAAGATGTGCAGGATGGGTCCCGAGAATTTTTAAGACAATGCAACATAGGGAGGAATGAAGATCATTTTGCTTTCTTGTGTGTAGTGCATATTTATGCTTAAATGGGGTTAACCATGGTTTACCCAGGCTATGGATAAATAAGTTCTAGGTCAGAAGATCCTCCATTCCCAAATACAAAGGAGGAATTACTTAGCTGCTTACTACTTCTTCCAGTATGATATCTTTGGGGGTTTCAATGTTGAAGCAATTCAAGTAATATTTAAGTTTTATTTTTATTCAGGTTTATTCCAGTTCTGTTTCTAATGAGATGGCCATGCATTTTTCTTTTTTCTTTCAGCTTGTTTACATTCATTGATTTACTTATGTTGAACTATCCCCTGCATGTCTGTGATGAAGCCTACTGGATCATGGTGAATGATCCTTTTGATATGATTTTGGATTCAGTTTGCAAGTATTTTATCAAGAAATTTTGTATCTATATTCATAAAGGAAATTGGTCTGCAATTCTCTTTTATTGTTGGGTCTTAATATGGTTTGGATATCAAGGTGACTGTGACTTCATAGAATGAATTGGGCAATATCTCTTCTGTTTCAATTTTGTGGAATAATTGAAGAGTATTGACATTAACTCTTCTTTGGAAATCTGATAGAATTCTTTGCTAGAGCAATTTAATGTTGGGCTTTTTGTTTCTTCAACATTTTTATTAATTATTTGGAAATTTCACATTATACACCCCAATCACACTTACTTCCCAGTCCTCCCATGTCTGTCTTTCCACTCTTGTGACCTCTTCCCCACAAAGAATTCCTCATTTGTGTTGTCCATATACTCACTGGAGCAAGGTCAAACTCCCAGTGGCCATCTCCTTAAAGAAAACTGAGTCCTTCTCCACCTGCAGTCTCATCAATTGTGGAGAGCTTATCACGGTTTTTAACAGTTCCCTTTAAAGGCTTTCTTTGTTAGGCTCTTACTTTTGAGACATGGGGTGGGGTTAGGGGTTGGTACAAAAGCCTTCTATGTCCCTTTTTTCCAACTGTGAGTCTGCAGCCATCAATACCATTGCAAAAGTCACTTCCTTGCCCCCTACAGTCAGTGGGAGCAAAGCTCATGACTGCTGCCAGAGCCGTGTTTGGGTCAGTGGTCCTGCTGTAGCCAGTAGTGGGATACGGATAGGAATATGGAAGGGAGAGGGGGATGTGTTGATATCTGTGACCCATGTTACAACTTAAGGCCATGGGGATTTCTGTGGCCTGTGCTTCGACCTAAAGGCATGTTGATATCTGTGGGCTGTGCTGCCACCTTGGCCATGTTGATGTCTACGGTCTGCCTGCTGTCTGAGGCCATATTGATATCCATGGGCCTGGAGGCCATGCTGATGTCCTTGGCTTGAGCTGCTGCTTAAGACTATGATGGTGTCTGTGGCCAACCTTTGGCAGAAGAAAACTGTGTTGACATTTGTGGCCTATACTTCCACCAAAGGCTTGGAGACCAAGTGGATGTCTGCAGTTCATGATGTTACCAGAAGACATGGTCTCTAAGCCATGTCTCTAAGCTTTAACTGATTCTCTTTCTCTAGGGGTGATAGTACTATATCAATTGCTTATCTGATCTTGATTTAATATTGCTAAATGGTACCTATTGAGAAAATTTTCCACTTTTTCTGTTTCTGTTTCATTGATTTCTGTCCTGAGTTTGATTATTTCTTGTTGGAAGCCTTAAAGTTCCAGCCTTTAAAACTTTCCCTCAGGGTTCAAAAGAAAGATACCACAATAAGCAAAAGGAACTAAAATCTGAGGGTTAAGAATTCTACTTACAACACATTCTTTCTACTTATGTCCCTTTATTATTCTCTCTTCCTTGTATGCTATTCTAATTCTCATTCTTCTGTCCTGTCGGTAATTTCTTAGCTCCAATTCTTTGTCTCAATTCTGATTTCAATTCCAATTCTCTGCTATATTCTTTTTCTTTTCTTCTTCTTCTTGATTTTCCTATCTCTGTTAATTTATGGGATACTTTTGTTCCCAATTCCGTTCCTGATTCTGTTCATTCTCTTTGTTTCTACCAACCTATATAGACTCACAAAATCTTGCATGCATAGGTAACCAGGCAACCCGCAGAAAAAGACAAGGGAAGTTTATGATCCTTGGTCCATTAGCCCTCTGGTTAAATGTTAGCAAGCTCTTAAGCTTGATGATTGTCAGAGACACCAGTGAAGGTTTGTGTTTCTCTAGATGTGGATATGTGGTTAATTATTTTTTTCCCCAGAGTACGACATAAGCAGTAAATCTCCTGAACTAAAGTCACATGTAAAGGGAGGTGAACGTGAGGTGAAATTAGGAATCTTTTAATGCAATGTTAGTTTTAGGTCATCTCTTTTCTTATCTATAAGTGAAGTAAAACCAAAGTATGCTTATTTTTTTCTATGTGAGCAGCTGTGAATTAACAGCTTTGGGTATGTAGTAATTCTATGTCTCTGGATATGTGGGAATGTCTTAAAGGAAATGCTTTAGCCTGGACCCTAAACACTGACTATTTGACTGTCAATAAAAGTAGTAGCAGGGTGAAAGATCCCTGTGTTTATGTAGAGAGGAACATAGGCCTGCAGCAGGAAACTGTTTTCACATGTAGCTAGGGCAATGTAATCAGTAAACCCCCAAAGCATAGGAAAGATAGTATTCATAAATGATCAAACACCTCTGAAATGTGGGAATTAATTCCCAAATTTGTAAGAGAAGGGGAATAGCTACAACAAGAAATCTAACAGTAAGGAACAGCCACTTTATCACAAGGCAACAATTCCAACATGCCCAGCAACTTGGTTTAAACACCCACCAAAGCTCTTGGCTCTGATGAGTCACCTCATGAAAAGATGGCTGCTGAGTAATTACTATATAATGTTGTGACTTGTAATTTTTTACCATCTACTCTTCTTGGGTGCTATTACTTCTTTTTGTTCTAAAGCTCTTTGGTGTGCTATTAAGATTCTAAGACGAGATTTCTGTGGGTTTTTTTGTTTGTTTGTTTTAGGTATGCATTATTGCTATGAACTGGCCTCTTAGAGCCACTTCTTTTGTTTCATATGTTTGGATATGTTGCATATTTATTTTCATTTGATTCTAGAAAGTCTTTCATTTTTTTCTTCTGTTGTGACCCATTTTTTTGGTTCAATGATGAATTATTTGGTTTTATGAGTTTCTAATCTGTCTAATGTTTCTGTTGTTGATATACAGTTTTATTGGTAGTGATCAGATAGGATGCAGTGTGTCTTTCTATTTTTTTGTATTGGTTTATACTTGCTTTATATCCAAAGCAAGTTGGAAAGAGGTCGCTTGGTTCCCAAGCACCAGGCTAGGTAGACCCGAAAAAATCACACAGAAACTGTATTAATTAAATCACTGCTTGGCCCATTAGCTCTAGCTTCTTATTGGCTAACTCTTACATATTAATTTAATCCATTTCTATTAATCTGTATATCACCATGAGGTTGTGGCTCACTGGGCAAAATTCCCAGCATCTGTCTCAGATACTTCTCTTTGACTCCAGCTCCTTTATCCCAGCATTCAGTATAGTTTTACCCACCTACCTAAGTTCTGCCCTATCAACATTAACCAATAAAAACAAAAAATAGGCAGAAGGACCTCCCACATTATCCAAGTAAATTGTTGGGTAAGTCCATAAAGTTCTGAGAAGAATATATATTCATTTGTGTTTGAATGAAATGTTCTTTAAATATCTGTTTAATCAGTTTGGTTTATAATGTCAGTAAAGTCCAATATTCTCTATTTTTCTCTGGATGATCTGTCTGGTGGCAAGAATGGAATATTGATGTCTCTAAATCTCAGTCAGTAAGGTTCTACATGTAATTAAATTGTAGTGGTGTTTCTTTTATAAACTTGCGTTCCCTTTTGTTTGGGTATAGATGTTAATAATTACAATGTCTTCTTGGGTGCATTTTTTTCTTTGCTAAGTATGTAGTGTCCTTCCGAATCTCTCCTAATTAGTTTTGTTTTGAAACCTATTATGTCAAATATTAAAATGCCTTACAGAAGATTTCTTCTGAGGTCCATTTACTTGAAATACCTTTCTCCATCCTTTTACCCTGAAGTGATGTCTAGCCTTAATTGTACGGTGTTTTGTTGTACACAGTAGAAAATGGATTTTGTTTTTATGTACATTTTGTTAGTCTGTGTCTTTTCATTGAGGAATGGATGCCACTGATGTTTAAAGATATCAATGAGCAGGGTTTGTTGACTCTTGTTGCTTTATTGTTGTAGTAATAATAATGGTGATATATTGTGTGTATATGAGAGGTGTTTCTCTTCTTCTGATTTGTTGGTTTGGGATTATTCATTTTTGGTATTTTCTGGGGGTATGGTTAACTTTTTTAAGGTTGAAGTTTTTATTCCAGCACCTTCCATAAGGCTGGATTTGTAGATAGATATTGCTTAAATTTGATTTTATCGTGGGATGTCTTATTTCCTTTACTGTAATCAGAAGTTTTGCTGTGTATAGACTGTGTTAACATCTGTGTTCTCTGTAGCATCTGTGGGATAACTGTTCAGATCCTCCTGGCTTTTAGAGTCTTTAGTGGGACGGTATCATTTTAAAAGTTCTGTCTTTATATGATACTTTGTTGTTTTCCCTTGCAGCTTTTAATATTCTTTCTTTGCTCTGCACATTCGGTGCTTTAATTATCATGTGCCTGGGGGAATTGACTTTGTTTACAGTATATTTGGTTTTCTGTTTACTTCTTGTACCTTGATAGACAACTCCTTCTTTAGGAAATTTTCTTTCATGATTTCATCAAAAATATTTCTTATGCCTCTGATCTGGATGTCTTCTCCTTTTTCTATTCCTATGGTTCTTAGATTTGGTCCTTTCAAAATGTCCCATTTCCCAAAGGTTTTGAGCCAGGACTTTTTTAGATTTAACATTTTCTTTGACTTAGATATTCACTTCTTCGATTGTGTCTTCAGTGTCTGAGATTCTCTCTTCCATCTCTTGTATTCTGTTTATGAGGCTTGTCTCTGACATTCCTGTTTGAATTGCTAATTATTTTCTGGTACCCCTTAGTTTGGGGTTTCCTTATTGATTCTTTATTCACATTCAGATTTTGAGTAGCTTTACTCATTTCCTTCCACTGTTCATGTTTTCATAGATTTCTTTAAGGAATGCATTTAATTAAGGACCTCTATCATATTCTTAAAGGCTATTTTAAGGTCCTTGTGTTGTGCCTCAGCTCTGTTGGAATAGATTGGGTGCACTGTGGTTTGTTGCTGGGCTCTGGTAAAGACGTATTATACTGGCTGTTAGTTCTTAGATTTTACACTGTCATTTAAGCTTTTGGAGTTGGAAAGATTATAATTCTAGGTATTAATATCAGGTGTCCCTTTCAGGGTAGATGTTTTGTTCCTTGGTTTCTGTTGCCTTCTCTTTCTCTTTTGAGAGTTAGTTGGCTGGGTGTTGCCTAGTAGGATTCTCTTTTAAGATGCTGATAGGTATAGACACTGGGAGTTGAATATGAAATACATTCTAGATATTAAGAACTGGTACTTAGGATTGGGTGTGGACTAGGGAAGTGAAGGGGTCCACAGGAAGAAGGAAAGTAGGATTTTTTTATGAATCAGTCAGCCTTCATTTCAGGCTTAAAAGTTACCTTATAGTAAAAACAAACTAGACTTATTCCTGTCTATGATTAACCCTCTTTACCTTAAGAACTGGTTACTCACCTGTAACCTTAACTGCAAATGGTTCTGTTACTGCCTGTTCCAGGAAAAAGTGACTATGCCTTCGTTTCAAAATGTTATTTTGACCACCTATAACTACCTGGTTATGGCTACCTGTTCTTCTGACTACCTTGCTATGACCACCTTGCAACCATGTCTTTGTTTCAGAAGGTTGTTACAACCAACTTCTTATGCTTCTGCTCCTGTAACCTTTCCTATTTTTCCCCAGAAATCCCCCGTACTCCCCCTATCCTTGAGTTATAAAAATCTTGTCTTCCTCATATACAATGCTGGTCTATTGAACTCTGCTTTTAGAGAGAGACAGCCCATGTATATGAATAAAAATGGTTTACTTTAACTGATCGCTTGCTTTAATTAATTTGGCTGGGATGATTTGGATGAGTGGTCTTCTCTCTTTGAATCTTTGGAATTAACAGTGTCACCATGATCTGCTCAGTCTTGGGAATGAAGAGAGAGAGAGAGAGAGAGAGAGAGAGAGAGAGAGAGAGAGAGAGAGAGAGAGAGTGAAGGCGCAAGTCATAAACAATCCCACACCAGTTTGGAACTGTGATTAATAGGGTGGTATTTATTTAAAGGGGAATAAACTTACAGATCACGGTCCCAGACAACAGCCCTCTGCGCACGCAATTAGGAAGAAGTCTAGTCGCCGGAACCGGAGCAGGAAGTAAAAAGAGAGAGGAGGGAAGTGGCCGCTTTTTTTAAAGGGAAAGATACCACGCCCCAATGGGCTGGTATCTTGGCGGCTATTGGCTGGAGGAGCGGAAGGACCTCCCGCAACACCTCCCCCTTTTATTTAAGTAAGAGAGTTCTAAACCTACTATGAAATTATATACAATAAGTACAAATATCCTATTCTAACTAGCTTAGGTCTTATATAATAAATAGCTTGGCTAAGTCATGAGTCGAAAGTAACTACATTTATATAGTCTTCAACCCCATCGAAGATCTGAGAAGGGAAATAATGTTACCTGAGTAATTAGGAAGTGCAATCAAACAACTTCTAAAACATGCAACAAATCACAGAGACAACTAGCTACCTGGGCAATCACCCAAGGTCACGTTTGCAGCGTTGAAGCAACCAACTTTGGCTAAGGCCTAACATAACTGACACACCATTTTCAAAGGCAAGAAACTTGTCAAAACTATCTTACCCTGTCTTGGCAGGATATGACAGTCCTGTTTTTTCCATTCACAGATACTCTGTATTTCTGTCAGTGGTTGAGGTATGGGCATTTCTTTACCCAAAGGCCAGTTCAGCCAAGAAGAAAGGCTCCAGGTGGAGTGTCTTTGGTGCTCAACATTCTCTCGGGAATAGAGCGATGCTGCCAGGAGCAATTGTGTCTCACTACCACAAAACTCTGAGTTAGATTAAAGGCCATTTTCTACAGCTCTTTGAAGAGGTTGAAGAGTATCTATCTATACTGAGTATAATCTCTATGTGTCTAAAGAACCTGATTAGTCTAATTATAAATGACAAACTTAGAATACTATTGATCTATATAATTCTCAATACCTATCTAACTTAGAGACTAAGACAATAAACAACTGTGAAACAAATGAGGACAATGACCTCCAAATATAAACAATGTACAAATATACATTGCAGTATGGTAAATATATATCAATACACAAGCAATATGTAAATATCTTAATCAGAGGTAGAAATGTACACTGCAATATGATAAATATATACAATATATATCAATACAATATATGTCAATACTTAAAAAATGTTTTTAAACAGAGGTAGAAACATGCATGCATACAATAGTCAATATAATTTCACTTTGTATCAATATATAAGAATCAATACCAATACATTTGTCTCAAAACAATAACTCACAAGTACCAACAAGTACCAATCTATCATCCCTCTTTTTTTTTTTTCAAATGATCCCTGAGCTTATTATAAAATTCCTTCCCCAACCCTGAACCATATACCAATTTATAATCAACCCCTAAATGATGTCCCTAAACCCAAGAGCAAACTTTACTGGGAGAGGGGATGTCGTCCTCTAGAGTTACTTCCAGCTGTCATGGGGGCGACGTTCTTTCTGGGGGATCCTGTGAAAGTAAAATGATGGTTAAATTTCAAGATCGATGTCTTTTAAAATTGCAAATAGTCTCTGAGTATTTTGTGCAGGTCTGGCCAGAATGTTGTATAAGAGGTGCACCATTTCTGCTAACAAAGTTGGGATCGTCTTGTGCAGCTGGTACCCAAAACAGGTCTTGTAGTAGCGCTATCAGTATCATGACGTCATATCAACCAGGTGGAGTCGTTGTTATGGGGCCCCATCTTCTTCCTGGAAACTTTAAATGTCACTTCAGGAAAAACTCATTGTTCATTGTGAAAAACTTAAACATTAATCATATAGACATATATACACACACATATATATATATATTCAATGAAAGGAATGATAGATATATTCAATGAAAAGTATGATAGATATGAAGAAAGGCAAAGATGTTTTCTAAACTCATATTTCTTTCTGTCCCCTGTCATGGCTCTTGACATGAGACAGAAACTCCAGAAACTCTGGGTTTTTCTCTTACCAACAGGCTTGGAATTGGAGAGGGACTGAGCCAGAGTCCAACTTCAAAACCAGCTCTATAAATTTAGAAATATGGTTTAGTATATTTTACTTACACAACTTATTCAGTTTTCTTGATAGTTCCTAATGGGCAGGTATTTTTCCATCTGTAAGTATCCAAACCTCCAGGATCCCTTGAATTTTTCAAAGATGAGTGTTTTCCTGTGGAGATAAGAACAGAACCCTGCCCCCATTCTATATGTTTTTCTTACCACCTGTAGGAATATCATCATTGTGGATGAGTTGTCATTTCTCCTTTCCAAGAGGTTTTTCCTCTTCAAATCGAACCTTTATTAATTTTGATGGTATCCACAATTTTTCTTCTCCTGTGGAAACAAGAGCAAAACCCCTTCCCCAACGTAGCACATCTCCTGGCTTCCATTGAGAGGTCAGCACATCTTTGAAATAAATTGGTTGATTTAGTTCAGCAGACTTTTCCATTATCCAATGTCTTTCTGCTGCTGTCGTTCCTTTCTCATTAGCGTTAAGAAAATTCAAGGTCAATAAAGCATTATGTAATCTATTTCTGGGAGTATTTTCGGTCCCTTTCTGTTTGTTCAGCATATCCTTTATAGTACGATTTGATCTTTCTATAACTGCCTGACCTGTGGGATTATGTGGTATACCTGTAATGTGTTTTATATTATAATAAGCAAAAAAGCGTTTCATTTTCTTAGATACATATGCTGGACCATTGTCTGTCTTTATTTGTGCAGGTATTCCCATGATGGCCATAACTTCCAATAGATGTGTGATTACTGAATCAGCCTTTTCTGAGCTCAGGGCAGTAGCCCATTGAAAACCTGAATACATGTCTATGGTGTGGTGTACATATTTTAATTTACCAAATTCCATAAAGTGGAACACATCCATCTGCCAGATTTCATTTCTTTTAGTACCCTTTGGGTTACTCCCTGCAGGCAACGGTGTTTGATTACAGAAGGAACAAGTAGGACATCTCTTTATAATGTCCTTAGCTTGTTGCCATGTAATGGAAAATTCTTTCTTTAGGCCTTTACTATTGACATGATGCTTCTTATGAAATTCTGAGGCCTGCAACACGCTTCCAATCAATAATTGATCAATCTCAGCGTTGCCTTGTGCTAGAGGACCAGGCAGACCTGTATGGGACCGGATGTGTGTTATGTACATCGGACAAAGCCTGTTCCTGATTATGTCTTGTACCTGGATAAACAATGAAGTCAACTCTGTGTCATCTGGTATAAATTCAGCAGTTTCAATATGCAAGATAACTCTTTCTGCATATTGTGAATCTGTAACTATATTAAGAGGTTCTTTAAAATCCCTTAGCACCATAAGAATGGCATATAATTCTGCCTTCTGGACAGAATTATAAGGGCTTTGTTCCACCTTACTCAATTCATCTGACTTATAACCTGCTTTCCCTGATTTATTTGCATCAGTATAGAATGTACGGGCTCCAGTTATTGGAGCATCACGTACAATTCTAGGAAGAATCCAAGAAGTTCTCTTTATGAGGTTAAGTCTACCACTTTTGGGATAGTTGCTATTAATTTCTCCCCAAAAATTAGCACAAGCTCTTTGCCATGGTTCATTGTCTTCCCATAACTTTTTTGTTTCTTCAGTAGAAAAGGCACTATAATTTCTGCTGGGTCTATACCTGCTAGTTGACGAAGTCTCAGTTTACCCTTTATAATTAATTCAGAGACTTTTTCCACATAAGTTTTTAATTTTTTACTTGGTTTATTAGGTATAAATATCCACTCTAAAATAATATCTTCCCTCTGCATTAGAATCCCTGTAGGAGAAATTCTGGAAGGCAATATGACTAGGATGCAGCTAAGATTTGGGTTCACCCTATCCACATGTGCCTCCTGTAATTTTTCCTCAATCATTGTCAGTTCCTTTTCTGCTTCAGCTGTCAGTTTTCTTGGACTATTCAAATCTTTATCACCATCTAAGGTTTTGTTTAAATAAACTATTAGATCAGGTGTTATCCCAACAGCTGGTCGTAGACTGGAAATGTCTCCTAACAATCTTTGGAAATCATTAAGAGTCTTTAACCGATCTCGCCTAATTTGTGTCTTTTGCGTTTTAATTTTCTCTAACCCTATTCTGTAACCTAGGTAATTAATAGAATTTCCTCTTTGAATCTTTTCAGGGGCAATTTGTAATCCCCACCTAGGCAAGACTTTCTTTACTTCTTCAAACATCCTTTCTAAAGTATCTTTATTTGAATCAGATAACAAGATGTCATCCATGTAATGGTAAATTATGGACTTGGGGAATTGTTTACGAATTATTTCCAATGGCTTACTTACAAAATATTGGCACAATGTAGGACTATTGAGCATACCCTGTGGGAGGACAGTCCATTGATATCTCCTATTAGGCTGAGAATTATTATAAGTAGGCACTGTGAAGGCAAATTTTTCTCTATCCTTTTCTTGTAACGGTATGGTGAAAAAACAATCTTTCAAATCAATAACTATAAGAGGCCATCCTTTTGGTAATAGAGAAGGCAAAGGAATTCCAGATTGTAGTGGGCCCATAGGTTGAATTACCTTGTTGACAGCTCTTAAATCTGTCACCATTCTCCATTTACCGGATTTCTTTTTTACAACAAACACAGGAGAATTCCAAGGGCTGGTTGATTCTTCAATATGGTGAGCATCTAGTTGCTCTTGCACCAGCTGTTCCAATGCCTGTAATTTATCTTCAGCTAGAGGCCACTGTTTGATCCATATTGGCTTCTCAGTTAGCCATTTTAAAGGTAGGGCTGTTGGTACCTCTAAAGGTTTGGTATTTGCTGTATGTTCTTGTACAGCCTGAATGGCTGGTGACCTTTTCCCATAATATCTCATCATGTCCTTCCCAGAATTATGAGTTCCTGGAACTACAGGAATGTTAATCTGGGTATTCCATTGCTGTAGCAGGTCGCGGCCCCATAAATTTATTGCGATATTGGCAATATATGGCCTTAGTCTTCCTATTTGCCCTTCAGGCCCTATGCATTCAACCCATCTTGTGCTTTGTTTTACACGAGATAGAGTTCCAATTCCCAGGAACTGAACATCTACCTCTTGAAGAGGCCAATTCGGATGCCAAGATTCTGGAGTAATGAAACTTACATCCGCACCTGTGTCCAATAAGCCTTCAATAAAATGCCATTTATACAGACTCTTAGCTTTGGTCTTTGATCATTAATAGAAGTCTGCCAAAATATACGTTTACTCTGTCCTACTGGGTTTTTTGACTCATCCTCCATGCGTAATTCATCATTTAGACCAGTAATATTTTTTACAGCAGAAATTGGAGCTTTTAATTTTCTTGGTGAGGCACGTTCTCTACTGTGACTGGGAATGACTGGGCCACTGTTGGCTTGGGGGCCTGCGAGAGGCCCCTCAAGGAGTTTCCCGATGGTATCGGGTTGCCTTGTCTGTCTGTTGTTGATCTGCATTCGTTGGACCAGTGTTGGCCTTTACCGCATCTCCTACATATACCTGAAGGCCGAGGTCTCCTATTTTTGTCATTCCCAGAAGGGATATTATTCCTAGAAATCCTTTGCCTGCAATCCCTTTTCAGATGTCCTAATTTACCACAATTAAAACACCTGGCAGTTTGATGTCTCCTCATTGCTTTGGAAATCGCTTCTCCTACCCAAGATTCATCATTATAGCTAAACGTCTCGACATTCATTGTATGCTGAATCCATTCATCCATAGGTGCTGATCTAAACTTTAAAGGCCCAATTATCTTTTTGCATTCTATGTTTGCATTCTCAAAAGCTAGAGATTCAAGAAGTAGTCGTCTAGCTTCCGGGTCTGTTACCCCTATGTCCAGAGCCTTAATTAATCTTTGCAAAAAGTCAATAAAGGGTTCTCTCTGTCCCTGCCTAATTCTGGTATATGATTCAACCCTTTTTGCTGGATCTTTAGCCTATTCCAAGCATTTAAAGCTGCTTGGTGACATAAACACAGTACTTCATCATCATAAAGAGCTTGGACCTGTGGATCAGCATATTCTCCTACACCAAGAATTTGATCTTGGGAAACCTCCACACCTTTTGCTCTTCCTTGCTGTTCCATATGTTTGGATTCTTCTCTGAAATAGATTCCAAACATCAAGGAAGGTCCATTATCTAAAACTGCAGACACTAACTGATGGAAATCGTGGGGGGTAGCTCTAGCATTAGAAGCCCAAGTCCTTATCATTTCCTTAACATATGCAGAGTGCAAGCCAAAGGTAACTATAGCTTGCTTAATTTCTTTTAGATAATTCATTGCTATTGGCATCCATCTAGCTTCTCTGACTCCCTTTGAGCCTTTAGAAGTTGACGCTTTGTCAGAATGAATTACAGGGTATGTCGCTAAAACCCTGGGTAAGCCAGATCTAATAGCTGGTGGTGGCATTGTATCCTGTCCTTGTGCCTTCTTACTCTGTTCACCAGCTCCAATAATTTCTTCAATCATTTCAAGTCTTTTTATCATTGTCTCTCTTAAATCCTGAATCTCCTGAGCTACCTGTGTTTCTAGTGATTTCACTGAGGTATCAATTTTTTGGTCCCCATTCTGCACCTGTGATTTCAAAGCTTTTGAATCCTGAATCTCCTGACCTGTATTAGTTTCTGGTAAAGATTGTATGGTTCTTAGGACCATATTTTTCCTAAATAATAGAATATTCAAAAGAATACTGAAACCTAGTAACCAGTAAATTAAGTTATCTCCATAGTCGTATAAACCTTGCACGAAAAATCCCATTGTTTTGGTAGTCAAAATAGTAAAATTCATGTTGGAAACGAAAACTGCCATATTACCTATTATCCAGCAGGTGGCGCTGTTCCCAAGTCGCGACGAAAACGGGGTCCTGTTTCAGTGTCTGTCTAGTATTTGTTAAAAACTGGGAAATGCAAGTTGCTCAACAAAGTAAATGTAATTAAATCAATTCCGTACACGGAACCATAAACCCAGAATCCAGGGGTAGAGAAGAGTAACCCGGAAGCCGTGTATGCCTCCACGTGACAGAGTCGTCCCAAGGGGTTGCAGCTTTCCGCAACCGGTAACCGCATGCTCTGGTTCGCTCCGCTTAAGAGCTGCGCTTGCAAGGGAGATTTGAAAACGATTCAGAAAAGAGCAAACCACGTGGGCAGAGACTAAGCGGGCCTGTGGAATTTAAATCCACGTAGTGAGGCAAACGATAGGCTGCGTGGGGACTTGAAATCAATCTGAGGTGTCTAAAGGGAAAATATAAAGAACTGCAGCAAGAAAAGCCACTGCGTGATGATTTATGTTAAACTGCTGGCTCCACGCACAAGGCACAGGCCGCAAGGCACAGGCTGCAAGGCACAGGCCGCGGCCGAACTGGCGGCCGGCAGCCGAGCGGGGGAAGGAGGGGTCCTAAAACCAAACGTTGGGTGCCAGATGAAGGCGCAAGTCATAAACAATCCCACACCAGTTTGGAACTGTGATTAATAGGGTGGTATTTATTTAAAGGGGAATAAACTTACAGATCACGGTCCCAGACAACAGCCCTCTGCGCACGCAATTAGGAAGAAGTCTAGTCGCCGGAACCGGAGCAGGAAATAAAAAGAGAGAGGAGGGAAGTGGCCGCTTTTTTTAAAGGGAAAGATACCACGCCCCAATGGGCTGGTATCTTGGCGGCTATTGGCTGGAGGAGCGGAAGGACCTCCCGCAACAAGAGAGAGAGAGAGAGAGAGAGAGAGAGAGGGGGGGGGGGAAGAACATCACAACATGTAGCTTGCTATAGACTTGGGAATGAGACTAAGGGATTCAATATAAAGTAGAGAGAAAGTAAAGATTTGAAGCTAGTCCACCTGATTTGCTGGCCCACTCATTTCTGGGTCAGGCTTAGCTGGTAGGTTTAGAGAGAAAGCCTAGTGTAGTTGGAGGCGGGGAAAATAGGATGGGTGGGGAAAATTGGAGTAGAACTGCTTCATGATCTTCTGGAGTTGGGGGCAGAGAGAGGACTTAGCAGGTGGATTGCTATAGAGCTGGGGGTGAGATTGTGTATTGGGTTTGAAGGAGAAGAACAAGAGGTGAAGATGTGGAGTTTGCCTCTCTGCTTCCATGGCTCCAGTGGCCCATGGGCTCCAGGAAATGCATGCTGGAGGTAGAGGCTAGGACAAAGTGATGAGTTGGGCAGAGAAGTGTGGAGGAAAAGATCCATGTGATTCACCAAAGATGGTGCCAGAGGAAAGGGAGGCTAAGGCAGGAGATCTGCTATAGAGCAGGAAATAAGATTCCCTACTCTCTTACCCACACTTGCTTCCCACTGAGTACTTTATCAGTCAATGATGCTTGGACGGATAAGTGAATGCTCCTTGCTGACTGGTACAGGAGAGGACAGTTTAACCAGGGAAGGAACAGACAGTGCGAAAAGCCAGTCACTTGCACTGTGTGCCCTAAACATTGATTTAAAGCCATAATTGGAGGCAAATTAATGCTCTGCTATCACATCAGCAAGAACTAGTTCACTAACTGGTATGCTCACTCTGAGCTCTCCAGGTATAGCGTCCTGTAGGCACAGAGTCAAGAGTTCCATCTTCTTCCCTGATAAAGCAATTTTCATCAGGTCTTGACTAAGGAAATGAAAATCCCTGTGGTCTTCACCTCTCCATCTGCAAAACTGTATTGTCAAGACGTATGGCCTCACAAGGAAACTATCACCCCAACATTTTTATAAAGGAGGATTGTATGTAGAAATAAAAATGCCAAGTCACCTACATTCTATCTCCTCTAAATTAAGGCTTAGTATGTGAATAATTTTATTTGTATTTGTCAATTCAACTTTTTGCTTGACTTACATCAGTGTGTAGGGTGTGGAACTCCTCACATAATCACGTATTTCCAACTCACAAAGACACACTTTATATCTTAGGTTACTGGACTAGAACAGGAGAGAGAGAGAAAGAGAGAGAGAGAGGACCCAGACTCAGAACCAGACACAGAAAGAAAGTTCCTTACTTTACAAGAACTAAGTTTTCAGTTATTTTAAATATAATGTATCTATTCTTTGAGAAGTTCATATATGTATATAACATATTCTGATCATACTCAATGCCCAATTCCTCCCACATCATCCCATGTCCTGTCCATTATTTATCTTTGAAAAAACAATTAAAATAGAAAAAAAGTAGTTTGGTAGATAATGAAGTTCATATTACATGATCAAGGGAAGTAAACACTAAATGGGATTTTCTACTAGAAATGGATCATCCTTTCTTATTCCCTGGTGGTTCATTTTAATTGGTTTCATTGCCAATTTGTCATACATCAGAATTACCTGAGCAGAAAGCCACATCTGAAGACATCCTGATAGCCTTGATTGACATGGAAGGACCCACACTGATTACAGCAACTGGCTGTCCGGATGAAAGATAAAAGAAGATTCCTCTTGCCACCAAGATAATTTGCCCTCTTGCTGCTGTTGATTCTTTCCCTGAGGTCAGAAAAGCATTTCTAAACTTTGATCATGGATTAGGGAGCAGAAGCTCTCAAGAATCCTCCAGGGCTTCCAGCAACAGATTAGCACTTCCCAGACCCAACACTGTGAACTGGGTTGCTTCTGTTTGCCAGTTTTCCTTCCCCAGTGTAAGACAATCATTGAAGAACACCAGCTGCTGCCACCCTGTCTGAAGGACCAAGTAGTCCCTGACCTTAACTTTCAGGTGTGATTCTGCTATTGTTACTAATTTAAAGCTCACTTAATAAATTCTTTCTTATGTTGATCCCATTGGCTCTCTTCCTGTAGAGAATCTACCCAAACCCCCAGTACAGTGTAGTAGCCCTAACAGTCTCCTGTCCTGTAACAGAGCAGTGACACTAATGGCGCACACATCACCCTTGCATTCTGCTATGCTCATGCCCGTGTCCAAGTTCAAGCTTTCTGTTTTTTTAAACAAGAGAACTATTTCATTAGCGTTTGACAGGAAACAACAAAGTAGGTAAGCTAGAAATCATGGTATTTTGTTAGGAGGAGAGCAACGGAGGAGAAGGAGGCAGAAAGCAGAGAGTTTAGCAGTGGAGGTCAGCAACCAGCTGCAAGGAAATACACAGCCTCAGGGTAGAGAAAAGGAGCACTTTACAGAAGTCAAAAAGCTTGGAACTTCAGGGAAAGCTTGTCCATGATCTTGGCTCCTGGATAACAGGTGAATAAAAAAGAGAAAATGGGATGTTATTCTGTGTCGAGTAAAGCCATGTGTTTCCCTCCATTAGTATATTAATTTATCTACATATAATATTTTTTTAATTTTTTGAAACTATACAATAATCATGTCGTTATTTTCATCTCGTTTTCTCTCTGAACCCTCCTATGCACCCTCATGGTTCTCTCTCATATTAGCAGTCTCTCTTTCTAGTTCTGGCCATTTTCCAGCAAATAGCATGTTGCTTTTTGTATGTTTGTTTATGTTCCTTTTGGAGGGGTGGAGAGAACTAGATAAAATCTCACTGTTCATGCATACCATGCTTTAAAAGTCCATCTTTTTGTTTATGGACACCTGGGATGGTTCCTAAATTTGGCTGTCGTGAGAGAAACTGCAATAAAATTGATGTGTGTATAGTTCTGTGGGGTGTTGATCCTGAGTTCTCCAATCACACACCCATCACTATTATAGCTCTATATGGAAATACTCTCCAGCTTCCTGAGGAAACTGTACTTGTTTCCACAAAGACTAACTTTCATTTTCACTAGGAGGATCATCCTTGCGGTAGGGGTACCATCAGCATCTCTTCTACTCACACCCAGACAAGTGTGTCTGCTACTTGTCTTGACTGTCATGATGATGGAGGTGAGTTGGAATCGCAGTGTAGCTGGATTTTGCATTTCTTTAATAGTTAAGGATGCTGAAAACCTTTTCAAATGTTTATTGACAATTTGTACCTCTTATTTTGAGAACTGGTTGCTCATTTTATTAGTCCACTAGGTTATTAAACTGTCTAAATCTTTGGTGTTTAATTTTTTGAGTTCTTTATATATTCTAGATACTGATCCTCTGACACTTTTATATAGTTGGCAAAGATTTTCTCCCATCCTACAAGATGTATCTTAATTTAATCAGTTGTTGTATTTTCTGTGCAGAGGAATCAACACACAAAACCAGTAGCTTTTGTATATGCCAATAACAAACTGGTTGAAAATGAAACCAGAAAATCATGCTCATTCATGGTATTTATTTTTTAAAAAAAATTGAGAATAAACAACCCTGGAAATAGAAAGACCTCTACAACAAGAATTTTAAGTCAAGAAGAAGGATGCTAAGGAAGGCAATAGAAGATGGTTGTTATAACTTTGCTGGCCTTCCCTGTCAGTACCTTGTCCGTTTAAGAGACTAGCTCTGAGCACGTGAAAAGCAGAGGCAGGTGAATCTCTATGAATTTGAGGCCAGCCTGGTCTATAAGAGCTAGTTCCAGGAAAGGCTCCTAAACTTCACCAAAAAACCCTGTCTCAAAACAAACAAAAAAAAGGAGGGAGAGAGAGAGAGGTTCTGTCCACTCCCCATTTCTTCCTCCCACCAAAGCAAGCTAATCTCTGTTCTCTTCTGTCTCTCTCTCTCTTCTGTCTCTCTGTCTCTCTGTCTCTCTCCTCTTTCTACCCTTCTTCTGAAGAGATAGTTCTCTGTCTCTTTCTCCCTTCCCTCTCTCTTCACTTCTCTCCTCCTCTCTCTTTCTTCCCCTCCCCCATGCCTTTTTTAATAAAACTTCACAATCTCCATCAACATGGGGCATTCTTTCCTGCCTGCAGTGGTCCCCCACCCACAGTGGAACCTGCCAGAGAAAGGGAGAGAGACAGAGAGAAGGAGAGCAGAAGAGAGAGAAGGACAGGTAAGGGTCAGATAAATACACCAGGCAGAGAGAGCTTAGGTTTGGAGAGTTTATTTAGTTGGTATTAGGATGGTACAGGAGGGTAAAGGCAGTATGGGAGGGGAGAAATAGAGGTACTGGGGTGGGGACGAAAAGAGAAAAGAAGAAAGGTGAGGGAACAAGACAGAAAGCTGCCTCTTTAGAAGGACAGCAGACACACAGAAAGAAAGGGGCCAAGGGGAGCTTGCCTCAGTGGGCAGAGAGACTGGAAGTAAATGGAGCTTGTCTCTTAAAGGGACAAGGTACTGACAGGAAATGTCAGCATAATCATAACAATGGTCAGACCCTTGTAATAAATAGATCAGAAGAAATTAACACAGCAAAAGTGACTACCAAGAGAAACACACTGTGTCTTTAAATATTCTAATGACATTCTGAGTAGGAAGAGGGGGTAAAGGGTTCAAAGAGCTCCAGAGACTCAGAACAATCTTGAATAAGAACTCATCTCTAGGAAAGACTAGTTCTTTTTCTGGCCTCTTAATTGCCTGTACCTCTTCAGCTGGCACAGGGCCTTGTGGGATTTCCCTCACTTACACTGTGGTGTAAACTGTTGCTGGAACTGTCCAGCTCTTGTGTAGGTACATGTGTTGAAGAGAGTCCATGTGTGGAGCTTCTCTGCTTCTCATTTGTGGTTGTAGGGTATCTCAGCAAATTCCCTGCTCCCTCTTCCAAGATGGTCCCTGAAGCTTAGGTGAGCAAAGTCTGCAGCTGATGTACCAGTTGGGCCTGGACACATGACAGTCAGTTGTTCTCTGTATTTTAATAAGGATGTGGGTTTCTGTGATAGTCTCCTGCTGCTACAAAAGGAGGCTTCATTGATGGGAGGTGAATCCACACTTACTGTGAGTATAAGGGTAAGCATTGAGAATGCAATTAGGACTTTAAGTGGCTTAGGGAAATGGCAGTAGTAGGTTCTCAAAATTCAAGAGTCATAAAGAGGTTTACAGAACCAAGCGTGATTTTTTTCCTCTTTTGTGAGCCTTGAGCCCCGTTAGACATTTGGTGGTCTCCCCCAAAGTATAGTTCCATCCTTGAGCCTTTAGGGATATTGTAGTAATATGAGCGGCGGGGCTGCGTCCCCGGCACCCAGCCGCCCGCATGGCTAGCTTATGCCCTGAAATAATTACACGGAAACTGTATTCTTTTAATCACTGCCTGGCCCATTAGTTCCAGCCTCTTATTGGCTAGCTCTTACATATTGATCTAACCCATTTCTAATATTCTGTGTAGTACCATGAGCTGGCTTACCAGGAAAGATCTTAACCTGCGTCTGTCTGGAGTGGGAGAATCATGGCGACTCCTCACTCGGCTTCTTTCTCCCAGCATTCTGTTCTGTCTACTCCGCCTACCTAATTTTCTGTCCTATTAAAGGGGCCAAGGCAGTTTCTTTATTACTTAACCAATGAAACAACAGATAGAAAGATGACCCACCTCCATCATTTCCCCTTTTTCTGTTTAAACAAAAAATGGCTTTCACTTTAACATAGTAAGATTACATATAACAAAATAGTTATCAAGCAAGAATTACAGTTACAATATTTATATCTATTTTATCTCTTATCATAACTAAGGAAAACTATAACTAACCATTCTTCAACTCCATCAAAGACTCCAGAAGGATATAATATTACCTAAGTAAACAAGAAATCCAAAATTCTAGAAATGACAGAGACATCTTGTTGCCTGGACAGTCACCCAAAGTTCTTTTGTACTGTTGGGGCATCCATCTTCAGCCTTCAGGTCCATAGTATCTAGCAGACATTTTCATCAAGCAGGAAATTCCAAAGACAGTTCAGTCACTTTTTGCTGTGTCTTGCAGAATGTCTCGCAGACTCATGAGTCAGGAACCCCGAAAAACCATCTCACCTTTAGGCAAGTTCAGCAGTCCTCTTTCTGTGGGTTCTCTGTGTCCAGTTTATGCAACAGTCCAGGCAAGAGCAGTTTCTTGCCCAAATGGCTATCAAACTCCTTAAGGAGCCTCTTCGGTGCCCATCTTCCTCTTGAAGTAGATTGGTGCTGCCAGGAGCAGACGTGTCTCATTATCATGAAAAGCCCTAAGTTATTAAAACATTAAATGCCATATTCTGCAGTCTTTGAAAGATATGAAGAATGCCTATCTAGCTGAAATATATCTATGCTCATCTAGAAAATCTAACTAACATGACTACAAGCTTTACTATTATCGATGATTATCCATTAGCAACCTATATTTCCTAATTATACATTACATTTTTAAATGAACTACACAATCACAATACCTTAATCAAGATCAGAAATACATATACACATAACAAAATTGACCTTATAATCCATACCAATGCAAATTATTTATATCTATATCATATCCCCCTTTAAATGTAAAAGAACATTTATAAACCATATTTGGGAATATGGGCGCAGTTTTTTTCTCTCCAAACTGCTTCCTGCTGAATGGGGGCGCTGTATTCAGATCTTTCATGGTGTAACCTGTGTGTCAGGGTCATCTCAGTCGGCAGTTGAGTGAAGTAATTTTCTGAAGGTGTTCACAGCAACCTTTCAGGAGGGCGTGGTCTATCATACCATATCGGGATAGACGCAATCCACAGAGTCTCATCCTCTGTGAAAACAAAAGAAGACCCTCTCCAAAGCATCATATCCTTAGACCCATATTCTGAAATCATAATACCCTTATATCCATTCTGGTTTAGCTTGGCAGCCCATATAATGAAATGTCTCTCTGCACTTAGCTCCTTTACGGTCAAAAATTTTAAAGAAAACACAATAATACAAAGAATCCAAACTCTCTGTGAATTTTCCATTTTTACGTGGCTTATTTTTCTTTATTTCTCTTAATCTATAACTATCTGTACTCTGTCTCTTTAAAGACTTTATCCCCCTTTTTTAAGGGCATTAACTTTATTCTCTCTCTATATATATTTTTTCTCTCTCAAGCCTACGTACATTCATCCAACACTGTTACCCATAGAGGTCTTTTATGTCTGAATCTGTTTTATTGTGAATCTGTAATTTTTTTTTTCCAGGAGCATTTCTTAAAATGTTAAGCAGTTCTTAAAAACTTAAGTTGCACCATGTACAGGTAATACGGTACCGCCTGTGTCCTGCTCTGTCCAAACCTTAACTGCACTGTTATTATGGTAATTACGGTAGTTCCTGCCTGAGACCAGCAGAGTTCCGAGCTGAGCTGCTCCTGCATCAGAACCATTTGGTGCCCCTGAGCCACACACAGTTCCAGGCACACAGCAGTCCACATTGCCATCAAGCAAGCCGTAGCACTTCACTCCATTCAAAAACTCTGTCTCCTGCAGGAGCCAGACAGAGATCGCAATGGCGGCACAGCCCAGAAAGCCGGCATTTTAAAACAGCCAGTTTTTTCCTGCTGCTGAGTCAGGACAATTTCTTTGCGGCACACAACCCAGAAACAGCAAAAAACTGTCTTAAATTCTCTCTCTCTCCTTTTCAAGCCCTCTCAGGTTTGACGTGGAGTTCATTATCACGCTGGGCGCCACTCTGTAGTAATATGAGCGGCGGGGCTGCGTCCCCGGCACCCAGCCGCCCGCATGGCTAGCTTATGCCCTGAAATAATTACACGGAAACTGTATTCTTTTAATCACTGCCTGGCCCATTAGTTCCAGCCTCTTATTGGCTAGCTCTTACATATTGATCTAACCCATTTCTAATATTCTGTGTAGTACCATGAGCTGGCTTACCAGGAAAGATCTTAACCTGCGTCTGTCTGGAGTGGGAGAATCATGGCGACTCCTCACTCGGCTTCTTTCTCCCAGCATTCTGTTCTGTCTACTCCGCCTACCTAATTTTCTGTCCTATTAAAGGGGCCAAGGCAGTTTCTTTATTACTTAACCAATGAAACAACAGATAGAAAGATGACCCACCTCCATCAGGATATCTTGCCGTTCTGGTCACTGTGGTTCAGAGCTATCACTTATGGGTGGGACTTACTGGTTTGCATGTCACCTCCCAGGACTATGGAAGTGAGCTGTCAGGAAGAATGCTTTCTGGTCGGTTCCAGCTCAAATTTTGTATCCCAAATGTGTGGTGTTTTTAGAAATGGGGACTTACCTTCAAGTTCTTGAGGGACAACAGACTTTATTGTTTTAAAAATCTTTTGTACTCCTCTCTTCAACAACTTAAAAATTAGTTTCTCATGTTTGATACTGGCATGTTCTGTTAGTCTGTGGTTCTTGGGAGAAGTATTATCTTGCCAAGTTATATAACTTCATTTAAACTATGTATCTATAATACTGGTGATATATATCTGTGTAGGTGACAAATAAACTTTTATTCATTCTATTTAATTTTGGGTAAATATAAAATAATGCTGCTCTATGACTTTCTCAAGCATCCTTAATGTTAATATCCCTCCAGTCCTCCATTACCTTCTGCAATGAACTCCTTAACCCTGCTCCAACTGAAAGCCTCCTCCATTTTCCCACATCACTCTTCTTACCCCCTATCCTGCATTCTTTTCTGTAGAGGTCCCCACAGTCCATTCTTGCTCTCCTGCTTTCTGCAGTTACTATAGGCTATGCACTCACATCCAAACATGTGGAGCTAAAAAACACGGATGAGAGAGAATCCGTGGTATTTGTCTTTCTGGGTCTGATGCCATACTTAGTACAATATTTTCCAGTACCATCCATTTGCCTTCAAATTTCATTTTTTTTATATGAAAAGTATTTCATTGTGTATATGCACCACATCTTATTCATTCATTCAATTGAAGAACATTTAGTTTATTTCCATTTCTTAGTTATTAAGCATAATAATATGTACATGGCTGAGTAAGCACCTGTGGGAGAGGATGTGGAAGAGGATGTCGGATTCTTCTGTTAGATGTAGGGGTTGTATAGCTGGTTTATATGACAGACCTTTTGTACCTTTTTGAGAAGTCTCCATACTGATTCCCTGAATGGCTGTACCAGTTTGCAATCCTGTCAATGGGGAATAAGGGTTCTGTTTACCCATATCCTCCTCAGTGTTTGCTGTCAATTGCTTTGCTGATCTTAAACATATTGACTGGTGTGAGAAGAAATCTCAGAACTGTTTTGATTTGCATTTCCATAAACATTAAGAATGGAACACTGTTTGGTATACTTGTTCTGTAGAACTAAGGAATGTCAACTGAGTAAGAGGAAGCTCACAGGATGGGAGGGAGTAAAAGAACAGAGAGTCAGGAAAACAAACAAACCCACTAAATAATGGAATATAGATCTGAACACAGGATTTATCAAAGAAGAAATGAAAATGGCCAAGAAGTATACCAAAACGTGTTCCAAGGTTTATTCTAAGATATTTTTCCCCCCTCAGGCTGCTATAAATTAGTTTTCCCATGGTCTCCTTTTATTTAGTGTGTTTGTTGCTGGTGCATAAAAGGCTAATGATTTTTAAAAGTTGATTTTGTATCCTGCTACTTTGCTGAGCTTCTTAATCATTTCTGCAAGTCACCTGGTAGAATCTTTAAGATCTTTCATGTATAATTCATCATCTACAAATAAGGATGATTTGACTTTTTTAAAGAAAAAAGTATACCAAAAAATCGTATTCCTTTATTTTCTGCTCTTATTACCCTAGCTTGTGCTATGTATAGTGTATTAAAAAGAAGTGTGGATAGTTGACATCTCTGTTTTGATCCTGAGATGAATGGGATGCTTCAAGTTTCTCATCAGTTAGGATGAAATTTGCTCCCGGTTTGCCACGCACATTATTCATTGTGTTGAAGCATATTTCCTCTAGTCCTATTGTATTTTGGACTTTTATCAGGAAGGCACATTGGATTGAAGGCTTTTCTGTATCTATTCAAATGATCATGTGATTTTCTTTGTCTTTAAGTTCATTTATGTAATTTATTACGTTTATTGACATAGGAATGTTGACCATCACTACATCTCTCGGATAAAGTCAACTTGGTCAAGTTATATGACCTTTTAATTATGTGTCTTTACTGAGTCTGAAAGTATTTTATTTATAAAAATTGCATCTGTTTTATAACTTTTGATTGTTATTATTTTGCTTTTAAGTGTATGTTTACCTCTTTTGGTATTAAAATGTTATTGGTTTTGTAGAATAAGTTTAGTAGAACTCTTTTTAATTAAAGAAATAATTTCAGAGAAGTGGCTTTAGATCTTCTTTGAAAGTTTGGCAGAATTATGTTGTGAATCCATTGGCCTAAGTTCTTCTGAGTTTGAAGGCTTTTAATTATTGCTTCAATATTCATGTTTCTTATTGGTCTATTGAGGTTGTTGACTTCTTCTTGGTTTTAATTTGGTAGTTTGAATGAATATATAAATTAATCCATTTTTTAAATTTTTTTAAGAGAAAGGTTTCTCTATACACAGGCTTTGAAGCCCATCCTTGCACTTGCTCTATAGTCCAGGCTGATCTCCGTCCCCCAAGTCCTGGGATGAAAGGCGTGTGCTACCACTGCTCAGCTTCCATTTCATTTAGATTTTTCATTTTAATAAAGTATAGGATTCCGAAATTTTCCCTTAGACTAATGATTTTTTGGTGTATGTTGTAAGGTTTCTTTCTTCATTTTTGATTCTGTTCATTTTGGTCATCTTTCTTTTGGTTAGCCTAGCCAAGGGTCTGTCAGTCATGTTTACTATCTCCGAGAACAAGTTCTAAGGTTTGCTGAGTCTTTGTTTTCTTTGTTTCTATTTCATTAAGTTCTGCTTCCACATTTCTTTTTCTTGCTACACCCTGAAATTGGGTTTGGTTTGTTGTGGGTTTCTACATTCACGAGCAGTGTCATTACATTATTTATTGTGCTCCTTCCTGTTTTTGTTTTTTTTTTTTATTTTTTATTTTTTGTGATAATGATTTTGTCCATTTTATGATCATTTTTTTTATTAAAAAAAATTTTCCGCCTCCTCCCCGCCTCCCAATTCCCTCCCCCTCTTCCCGCCCCTCTCCCCCTACCCCCACTCCTCTTCTCCTCCCTCTCCAGTCCCAGGAGCAGTCAGGGTTCCCTGCCCTGTGGAAAGTACAAGGTCCTCCCCCCTCCATCCAGATCTAGGAAGGTAAACATCCAAACTGTCTAGGCTCCCACAAAGCCAGAACCTGAAGTAGGATCAACACCCCGTGCCATTGTCCTTGGCCTCTCGTCAGCTCTCATTGTCCGACATGTTCAGAGAGTCTGGTTTTATCCCATGCTTTTTCAGTCACAGTCCAGCTGGCCTTGGTGAGCTCCCAATAGACCGGCCCCACTGTCTCAGTGGGTGGGTGCACCCCTCGTGGTCCTGACTTCGTTGTACATATTCTCCCTCCTTCTGCTCCTCATTAGGACCTTGGGAGCTCAGTCCGGTGCTCCAGTGTGGGTCTCTGTCTCTATCTCCATCCATCTCTAGATGAAGGTTCTATGGTGATATGCAAGATATTCATCAGTATGGCTATAGGATAGGTTCATTTCAGGTTCCCTATCCTCTGGTGCCCAAGGAACTAAAAGGGGACATTGCCCTGGGCATCTGGTAGCCACCCCAAGTTCAAGTCTCTTGCCAACCCTTAGGTGGTTCCCTTAACTAAGATATGAGTTTCCCTGGTCCCCTATCCAACCTTCCTATATCCCCAATCATCCCGTTTCCCCAAGTTCCCCTCATCCTCTCCTTCACACTTTTCTCTCTCCATCTCCCCTTACCCCCATCCCACCCTACCCCCAAATTTCCAATTTTTTGTCTGGCAATCTTGTCTATTTCCCATAGCCAGGATGATAACTATATGTTTTTCCTTGGGTTTGCCCTCTTGTTTAGCTTCTTTAGGACCACAAATTATAGACTCAGTGGCCCCCTATCCATGGCTAGAAACCAATTATGAGTGAGTACATCCCATGATCTTCTTTTTGGGTCTGGGTTACCTTACTCAGGATAGTATTTTCTATTTTCATCCATTTGCATGCAAAATTCGAGAAGTCATTGTTTTTTACTGCAGAGTAGTACTCTAATGTGTATATATTCCACACTTTCTTCATCCATTCTTCCATTGAAGGACACCTAGGATGCTTCCAAGTTCTGGCTATTACAAATAATGCTGCTATGAACATAGTTGAACAAATGCTTTTGTCATATGATCAGGGATCTCTTGGGTATATTCCCAAGAGTGGTATTACTGGGTCCAGGGGTAGGTTGATCCCAATTTTTCTGGAAAACCACCACACTGATTTCCAAAGTGGTTGCACAAGTTTGCAGTCCCACCAGCAATGGATGAGGGTACCCCTTTCTCCACAACCTCTCCAGCAAAGGCTATCCATGGTGTTTTTGATTTTAGCCATTCTGACAGGTGTAAGATGATATTTCAAAGTTGTTTTGATTTGCATTTCTCTGATCGCTAAGGAGGTTGAGCATGACCTTAAGTATCTTTTGGCCATTTGAACTTCTTCTGTTGAGAATTCTCTGTTCAGTTCAGTGCCCCATTTTTTAATTGGGTTAATTATCATTTTAACGTCTAGTTTCTTGAGTTCTTTATATATTTTGGAGATCAGACCTTTGTCTGTTGCGGGGTTGGTGAAGATCTTCTCCCAGTCAGTAGGCTGCCTTTTTGTCTTAGTGACAGTGTCTAATGTGGCAGGATACAAGATCAACTCCAAAAAATCAGTCGCCCTCTTATACACAAAGGATATGGAAGCAGAGAGGGAAATAAGAGAATCATCACCTTTCACAATAGCCACAAACAGCATAAAATATCTTGGGGTAACTCTAACCAAGGAAGTGAAAGATCTATTTGACAAGAACTTTAAGTCTTTGAAGAAAGAAATTGAAGAGGATACCAGAAAATGGAAGGATCTTCCTTGCTCTTGGATTGGGAGGATCAACATAGTAAAAATGGCAATTCTACCAAAGGCAATCTATAGATTCAATGCAATCCCTATCAAGGTCCCATCAAAATTCTTCACAGATCTTGAGAGGACAATAATCAACTTTATATGGAAAAACAAAAAAACCAGGATAGCCAAAACAATCTTATACAATAAAGGAACTTCTGGAGGCATTACCATCCCTGACTTCAAACTCTATTACAGAGCTACAGTAATGAAAACAGCATGGTACTGGCATAAAAACAGAGAAGTCGACCAATGGAATCGTATAGAAGACCCGGATTTTAACCCACAAACCTATGAACACCTCATTTTCCATAAAGGAGCTAAAAGTGTACAATGGAAGAAAGAAAGCATCTTCAACAAATGGTGCTGGCACAACTGGATGTCAACCTGTAGAAGAATGAAAATAGACCCATATCTATCACCATGCACACAACTCAAGTCCAAATGGATCAAAGACCTCAATATCAATCTGAACACACTCAACCTGATAGAAGAGAAAATGGGAAGTACCCTACAATATATGGGGACAGGAGATCGCTTCCTATGTATAACCCCAGCAGCACAGACATTAAGGGCAACATTGAATAAATGGGACCTCCTGAAACTGAGAAGCTTCTGTAAAGCAAAGGACACTGTCACTAAGACAAAAAGGCAACCCACTGACTGGGAGAAGATTTTTATTTTTTTTTATATAGGATCATAGAGTTATAAATTCTCCACACAGAATTGTTTCTAATGTGTGCCTGTGGTATTACCAGGTTGTTTCTAAATGTTTTTAGTTCCATGAACTTTTAAATCTATTGATTTATTCTTTGCCGGTTCATCATATAATACTGAGTTGCTTAATCTCCCTGTGTTTGTTTACTTATTAGATATTTGTTTGCTGTTAACTTTGAGTTTTATTGAACTATGTTCAGATAGAATACTTGGGGGCATTTAAATTTTTTACAAATTATTAATGTTTATTTTGGGTCTCACAATGCAGTATATCTAGGGGAGCTTCCATGCACATCTCAGTAGAGTTTATATTCTTTGATATTTTTTGATGTTTGGGTAGATTATTCTGTAGATATCTCTTAAGTCAATGTGATGGATAATGACATTTAATTTCCATGTAACTCTAATTGTTTATTTGTTGTCCATATTACTAGTCTATTGGAAAACATGGAGTTTTGAAATTCCTTGGGTTGATATCGACTTATCAACAGTGATACAGTGACATAGGCAGTGATGTAGGATTTTCTCCATTCATTGGCTCTTCTATCTCCCCCGCCCCCCATCATACAGAATTCTCCTGGATTTCATCATAGCAGATTTGACCTGCCAAAGTTGCTGTGGCTGATGCTGTTATCCCTGCTGCCACAAGCTGAGCATTTAACCCACAGTCAGTCCTAGCCACCTGTGTCTGTGTTTGACCACAGGGTTGAGTCTGCTCATTGACGGAAATAATAACATACAGAAAGGGGAGAAATGTCCTCCCATCTTGTGTTTACAGCAAAAACTATGACTAATATTCAAGAACATGGATAGCCCATAATATTTGCTGCATTGGAGAATGGAGGTTACTGAGCAAATTGCCAGAAATGTGTGGAGACATTGGTGTAGGAGGTCCTTCCATATTTGTGTTGCTTTCCTTGGTTTACTAAAGAAAACTGCCTTGGTCTTTTGATAGGGCAGCCCTTAGATGGGCTTCGTAGACAGAACAGAATTCTGGGAGAAAGAGGGCAGGCAGAGAGAGCCATGTGCCATGAAGCTGCCAGGTCAGACATGCTGAATCTTTCCCGGTAAGCCATGAGCTCGTGGTGACATACAGATTTAATAGAAATGAGTTGAATCAAGATGTGAGAGTTAGTCAATAAGAGGGTAGAACTAATGGGCCAGGCAGTGTTTTAAATGAATATAATTTGTGTCTAGTTATTTCTGGGTATAAGCTAGCCAGGCAGCCGGGAGCCGGGTGGGATGAAAAGAAGCCCACACCTTTCACTACAGACATAATCCTGTAAAGCCATGGTTGAAGTTTGCTTACCTCAAGAAGAATTGAGTAGAGCTGTGTGAACTGGTAGAGATCTTTTTCAACAACAATTTTTAAAAATGCTGAAGGCAAGTCTCACATTTAAGTGTTAATATAGTTCTATTAGAAATCACACTAAACTGTAGACAACCAAAATACCTGTCAGTTGGTAAGTGGATATGAAAATTGTGCCTAGTTTCTATAAAGAAATATTATTAAGTAATAATAGGGTGTGGGGTAAAGGGAACACTCCTGCATTGCTGGTGGGAATGCAAGCTGGTACAATCCTTTTGGATGTCATTGTAGTGATTTCTCAGAAAATAGGCAACAACCTTCCTCAAGACCCAGTAATACCACTTTTGGGTATATATCCAAAGGATGCTCAATCATGCCACAAGGACATGTGCTCAACTATGTTCAAAACAGCTTTGTTTGTCACAGCCAGTGCCTGGAAACAACCTAAATGACCCTTGACTGAAGAATGTACACAATGGAGTACTACACAGAAGAAAAAAATAACATCTTGAATTTTGCAGGCAAATGGATGGATCCAGAAAACATCATATTGAGTGAGGTAACCCAAACCCAGAAATGCAATTATCATATATACTTACTCATAAGTGCTTTTTAAACATAAAGCAAAGAAAACCAGCCTACAAAATACAATCCCAGAAAACCTAGACAATAATGAGAACTGTAAGAGAGACATACATATATCTAGTCTACATGGGAAGTAGAAAAAGACAAGATCTCTTGAGTAAATTAGGAGCCTGAGGATCTTGGGAAAGGGTTGAAGTGGAGGGGAGAGGCAGGAATGGGAGCATAGAAAAATGTAGAGCTCAATAAAAATCAATAAAATTAAAAAAAAATACAAAAGGCAGATGAATCTTAACTGTTTATTGTTAGCATGAAAGAAGCTCATGGGTAAAAGCTGCACAGTGTACAATTGTGTGGGGTTAAGCTAGTTTAGTAAAGGAGTAATTGTGAATTTTCTTCCAAGATCCATGATCTCATCAGCACTAAGGTATGAACTAGGTTTCTGGTACCAGGCATGATTTGCCTCTACTTGATCAGGTCTGAGGTCCAATTAGAGAGCTACTGATTCAGGACAAGGTAATCATGCCACTAGTTCACACTTAGGCTACTGCGCCGTTCTAGCCATTGATGTAGTTGACAGAACTCACAGCTGGGTAGGACTATTGGTTGCTTCCCTTTTTAGAAGCTCACATGGTGCCTTCTAGTCATCAGCAAGGAAACAAACATTCAGGTCAGTTGTAGCTCAGGGGTCTCTAAGACCTGCTTCTGAAGTGCATCGTCTCTTCAGCAACAGGGATTTATCGTCAACTTTGTGGGGATACCAAAGTCAACAGTGACCAGCCGTATGCTGTGAAAATCTCTTGGATGTCCCTGACCAACAACCAAATGAGGGCTTCTCATGGCTGGTATTAGGGCTTTGATTAGATGCCTTACATTCTTTCCCTTAACTTTAAATTTTGGGATATTTTTACTTATAAAATGCTTTGGGCCTTGTTTTTATCCAATTAAAAAAACCTGAACTCTTAAAAACAGAAATAACTTCCCACACTCTTGGGATCTTTTAAGCAAGCAAGGTAAGTAGTTCTTGGGGTTTTCCTTCCACATTAGTCCTGCTCACTTGTATTTGTCCTGGCTGTGTCTTCCGTAGTACAGAGCTGAGCTGCAGTGAGCCCAGAGGTCTACCAGGTTTGAAGGAGCAAGATCTGATGAGTGCAGAAGTGATGCATTACCACAATCAGGTTCTCACCACTGCGCAGACCTAGTGCTCCAGGTCCAGAAGAAAGACCTCCTTCATGCCTTGGTAAGGGTGGTTTGCTTTCTTAAAGAATATTTCCACTGAAATCCATCTCACTGAATTTATAAAATCTGAAATGACTAACTTTTTTTTAATTTAAAACAATTCTGTATAATCCACATTTACAAAACACAATGATGACTTGTTTCCAAAAGAAAAGATTCTTTTTGTTGTTGTTTAAAGCGTATTTCCTGAAGTTCTAAGTGATAGAAGCCTGGCTAAATTCCAAGTGTTTAAATATCACCCAAGATTTTACTTTGTTCTACAATCCTGAATATTCCATGACAAGTTAAACAACTGACTTCCTAAAAGACATAAATTTTCAGCCCTCGCTTTTATGTGTACACACTTAATGAAAGGCTAAGACATCAAACGCTGGTATTCACTTTTCATTTTGACATCATCCCATCACACTCGGGCCCAATTTTTATCTTATGCAGCTCCATCTGTAACTCAGAAAGCTTCTGCATTCATTAACATGAGATTATTTATGGATTAAAATGTAACTGTTTTCATCAACAGTAAACATGACTTTGCATCTTTCTGAGAGTGGTTTGACTTTCTAGTCTCCTGGGTATGGAACCATGGAGTGGGTTATTTGCTCTTGTACCATGTTGACTTCAGGAGAGGTCTCAGGGGCAGCAGAGTAGGGGACAGAGAAAGATACATTAAGGTTAACACATGGAAGAAAGCAGTTGGCAGGACTGGAAACCTTCCCACTGGGACTACATGAGGGGGACCAGTGAGAAAAAACCTTGTGAGTTTTAAATGCAGAAGAAGGCATGTGCCAGTGTAAAGAAGCCATAATGCTCTGGATGTTGGGGTCCAGGGGATATTGAGTCTATGACCTACCCCAGCTCTCTATCCTACACCCATGCTTGAGCATAGCATAGTCTGTCTTCATAAAAGGTCTCCATTACTGTCAGTAACCACACATTTTTGGTACAATTCATTGTTCTATGATTAAAAAAAGAAAAATCTAAAAAATCTCAGTGGGTACCTTTTGAACTCTAGTCCACACTGGTGGCATTCAATCTCTATTTATCCCACCTAAGAATAGAAATGGGGAGGGCTAATGTATTCCAAGAAAAGAAGAAACATCACAGAGCCTCCCTGCTCCAAGTTGTTTGAGTCCTCATCAATTTAGCTAATCATAGGATCATCCCCACATCCTGACACAAAGCTTTTTGGGAGGGGGAAGACTACAAATAGAGATATGTGTGATGGTGTCCTGACCCATTTCCATCCCTTGTCAGGTTTACTAGCCCATGAGTGCTGTTTGGGTAAACAGAGCGACTACTTAACCTGTAGCTCTTTTATGACATGAAACATGGTTTTTCAAATCAGAGGTGGCATTTAAGGAGCTGATTGACAATTTGACTGTGCCTCCTGTTTCTTGTGATAAAAGGCCAGGACCCATAAACTCTTCAGTAATTTAGTAGTCTGTGATTTGAATCATTGTGTTGGATTTAATCATCTTGTCAGGGTTCCAAATACAGTCTGGTCAAACTAAACATTACTCTCTCAGTGTTTGTCGTAGAGTATTACTGAATTTAACATAGCAATTCCCTTGCCCAAGCTTCAGTAGTTACGTGAACTGGGAGGTCATCTATGTCTGAACAATGCTCCTTCTTCTATCAGCTTCCGTTAGTGTGCAATGTACTTCCATGGGAATAGAGTTCCTTAAAAGCACATCATCATTTAGGAAGTTAGCATCTTAGCAGAACAAGAAAACTACACTTGTTAATCCTCAGATATATATACAGCTATATAACATAAACTCCTTTTACATTTTTCCTAGTGAGTAATAAAAAGCTTTGCAATATGACAGCATGGCAGAGGGGACTTGAGGTAGTATAGTGACATTACACAGGGGCAGACTAGGCAAAATGAAAGTCACATCTAGAACATGTATCTAAGGAGCCAGGGGAAATAACTGCAGTGTAATTTTTATTAAGACAAAGAGTTTTGAGAGGACTCCCTTTTTAAAAATATCTTTACTTCATGTGTGTGTGTGTCTGTGTGTTTGTGAGTTTTGTATGTGGGTGTATTCCTACATGTGTATGAGTGTAGATATGTAGCAGTATGTGAAGGTCAGAGGACAAGTATTGGAAGTTGAATCTTGCCTTCCACCTTGTTTCTGAGGCAGAGTCTCTTTGTGTTTCTGTTACTCTATGGATACCAGACTGGCTGTCCCATGGGCTTCTGGATGATTCTTCTGTCCTTATTGGCCATTTCATTCTAGGAGTGCTGGTATTAGAGATAATATATATAATATACAATAATTTATGTATTATAATTATAATATATTTATATATAATACATTATGTGTTAGATGTGTATGTATATATATGTGTGTGTGTACATATACACACATAAACATACATACATATATATACATACATATATATATATATATATATATATATATATATATATATAGTTGCATGTCTCATTTAACTTTAGTTCTGGGAATCAGACTGTATTTAGTTCTTCAGACTTCCATGGCAAGTGATTTTCTTCCTTTCTTTTTTTCCCCACATAGCCATCTTCCTTGACTAAGAACTGAGAGGACTCACTTTGTCTAACTGAACTTATCACATTTAAGATCCCTCTCTTCCAGGTCTTTGCTTCTAGCTGTCTAGTTGTGGTCATGCCTGGGGGGGGGGGCTGTTTCTTTGTTTCTTTCTCTTTGCCTCTATGTCTCTCTAGTTCTCTCTCTCTCTCCTCTCCTCCTCTCTCTCTCTTCCTCCCACAACCCCCCCTCCCCTCTCGTTTTTCTGTTTTCTTCCGCAAACATTTAAAAATTTTTTTTGGTTCATCGGACAATTTGCTTTGAGTGTTTTCCTTTCATTCTAGTGCCTTGTAAACGTCCATGCATTTATTTACCCAGTAATCACAGCAGGGACTTCTCTAGCATAGAAGTCTCAACCACCCCCCATCTGTTCTTTGTAACTGTTTCTGAGTCAGTCAGTGCTCAGTATTTTCACACTGTTGGACTTCTGTGCACAGTCACACCACTTCCCACATGAGTAAGCTCTCTCTGTTTCTCTCTGTCTCTCTGCCTCTCTCTCTCTCCTAACACTATTTATTCTACTATTTTTTGTTCCTACTAAGCTTTTTTCTTCTAAAAAGGTTTCTTATCTATTTCTTTGATGTCTTCTGCTTGTTTGACCCGAGAACAGAGTTTGCTGTCTTCAGCCTTCTCAACAGGTGTCTGTGCTGAGTGAACTCATCCATTACCAGGACTGCAGCTCCCACTAATGTGTTCATGAGCCTGGAATCTAAATGGATCAAAGGAAAGTCGGACTGCTTTAAGAAGAAAAAGTGGATACTTTGGGGTAATAAATGTGGAAAGGTAACTTCAGGAAGATTATGAAAGAACACTCAATTCATTTGATTACAAAGTTGATTTATAGGCTCTACCTATTTAAGAAGAAAATTAACCCAGGGCAGTAAGTTTCCAGAATGAAGAAGATAATGGAATTGCTGAAATTAAGATCAAAGAGTCAATGTGCCAGAGTTCAGAGATGGTCCCTTTCCCAGAAAAGGAGCAGAGTACTATTGCCCTACAACATCCAGGAGCCCATACAAAAGGTCTGCCAGAGAGGGTTGAGCAGGCTGTCAGACTTGCTAGTAAGGGGAACAATAAACACACAGCAGTAAACACCAGGAATTCTGGATCACTTCTAAGTTAAGTTGTTGCCCTGTTCAAAAGTATCAAGATGATAGGAGTAGGAAGAGAAGACATCAAGTAGGGTGTTCAGAGACATCCTTGCACAGCGGGTGGTGTAAACTGAGATGTTGAGGGCAAGCACTGGAAGCACTGGGCGGACTGCAGGCTGTACCGTGGCTCTCTCCTGTGGCTCTCTCCCGTGACTCCCTCCTGTGGCAAAGAGGAGCTCAGCTACAGGAAGCTACCAGGGCTGCAGGAAGAGGTCCATATAGAGCACAGGATTAACTTCCACATTGCAAACAAGAAGGAGAAAGAGAGCCTCTTTAAGAAAACAAAAGGCCTGAAGTCAAGCGAGGGTTTACTTACAGACCTGATATTAGAATTCAGATTCCTGTCTTGTGGGCCATCACAGCCGACAGCCTCTAATAACTGTGAAGGGATTAGGGAAACTGGAGAAAGCTGTTGTGTTTGGAAATTACTTTAACAACACTTTGCCCTAATTAAGTAAGCATCATTTAATAAACAAAATGCCACAGTTCCCAGGCAATGCTTGGAGTTTTCAGAAGTGGCTGACTAGTGTTTTATTTCCACATTGCTGTTTTCCTCCCTGAGTCTGCTCAGAGTTGCAGGGACAAATCACTCTTTACAAAATTCTCAGAATTTAGGGTTGAGCAGCCCAGAAAATCATTCATCACCCATAAGTAAACAGCCCCATTATTGTTCTGCAAACTTGGAAAGTCTTGGAAAAACAACTGGAGTGTGTTCTCTCTTCAAAGCCTGCTATGTCCTGTAGCCTAGGCCCCAACATCTGGCAAGGCTTCCTGGCCTCTGTTCCAGACAGCCCTTAGCTCGTTCATCGCTATCTGAGGAACTAAATAATCTTTTCAGGAGAGTTATTCTTCTCAGAAATTTCTTTTTTATTTAGATTTCTTGCAGACTTAGAAATACTTGTAATAGCCAAAACCTGGAAACAACCTAGATGCCCTTCAATGGAAGAATGGATGAAGAAAGTGTGGAATATATACATATTAGAGTACTACTCAGCGGCAAAAAAACAATGACATCTTGAATTTTGCATGCAAATGGATGGAAATAGAAAACACTATCCTGAGTGAGGTAAGCCAGACCCAAAAAGATGAACATGGGATGTACTCACTCATAATTGGTTTCTAGCCATAAATTAAGGACATTGAGCATATAATTCGTGATCCTAGAGAAGATAAATAAGAAGGTGAACCCAAAGAAAAACATATAGTTATCCTCCTGGATATTGGAAGTAGACAAGATTGCCGGGCAAAAATTGGGGACTGGAGGTGGGGTGGGATGGGAAAAAGGGGAGATGGGGAGAGAAAAGTGAGAAGGGGAGGATGGGAAGAACTTGGGGGAATGGGATGGTTGGGATAAAGGAAGGGTAGATATGGGAGCAGGGAAGTATATATCTTAATCAAGAGAGCCAATTTTAGAGTTGGCAAGAGACTTGACCCTAGAGTGGTTCCCAGGGGTCCAGGGAGATGTCCCCAGCTAGTTCTTTTAGTAGTTGAGGAGAGGGAGTCTGAAATGACCCTATCCTATAGCCATACTGATGAATATCTTGCATATCACCATAGAACCTTCATCTGGCGATGGAAGGAGATAGAGACAGAGACCCACATTGGAGCACTGGACTGACCTTTTAAGGTCCAAATGAGGAGCAGAAGGAGGGAGAACATGAGCAAGGAAGGCAGGACCACGAGGGGTGCACCCTCACACTGAGACAATGGGGCTGATCTATTGGGAACCCACCAAGTCCAGCTGGACTGGGTCTAAAAAAACATGGGATAAAACTGGACTCTCTGAACATGGCAGACAATGATGGCTGCTGAGAAGCCAAGAACAATGGCACTGGGTTTTGATCCTACTGCATGTACTGACTTTGTGGGAGCCTAGGCTGTTTGGATGCTCACTTCCTAGACCTGGATGGAGGGGGGAGGACCTTGGACTTCCCACAGGGCAGGGAACCCTGACTGCTCTTCGAGCTGGAGAGGGAGGGGGAGGGGAGTGGGGGAAGATAAGGGAAATAATAATAATAATAATAATAATAATAATAATAAGCAAATTTCATTACAGATACAAAATTGTTTTCATGTGCAGGAAGGAAGCAGAGGAAGGAGACTTGCACTCAACAAGCTTTCCCCCATCTTTTCCGGATGGAATGGTGCCACCACGGTTAAGACACTGAGAGAGAAGACAACTGTCAGAAGGACAGCCTGCAAGTTGTACAGCGAACTCAGGGATGCATTCTTTGAGACATCATTCAGTCATGCTCAGCTTTCAGTGAAGTAGTTGCCTGTAACCCATGCTATTGTGAGGAACTTCATTCCACTCACTAGCCATTCTTGGGTGGAAGTGTTTCTTGTTCTGTTTTTGGTGCTCTATATGGGTCAGTAGTCATTTATTAATGCCTTTCAGAAAACATCACACATCATACAGCAAACCCAGAGCATAAAAAAGAAACAACTTTTATAAGTAGTAGACATATAAGATCTGTGACAATTTGTGACAGCCTTTTGTTGTACATCTTACCGCATCACTGTCAAAAGTGCACCAGAGTTCACACCTTCCCGAAGAAGGCCTTCCTGTCTTTTTCAAATATGATTGCCTGTTCACGAACAATGTTCTGGTTGGTTTCTGCTATACAGATACAACTTTATTTTTTTTTAATTAACATTTGCATTAGAGATGACTCTCTGGGGTCTTCTTATAGTTTCAGAAGACTGGAAGCTTTTGAGTTACATTTAACTTAGCTAACATTGCCTTCTCAGGTATGACTAAATTCTTCTCAAGGCAACTTTCGAATAATTTTGTTTTGTTTTTGTTCTATTTCACTGGCATTTTCTAGTCTGCTACTCTATTTACTAGGTGGCCACTTTTTCCAGAGACAAAGGAGGCTGGAATGGTGTGGATGTAGGCAGGAAAGATGATATCTTTCTGGAAGTGAACAAGCCATCTGACTTTAATGACAAGCTTCCAAATCCTGTCTGATACAGAGCACCACTTTTTGACTGACCTCTTGGGATGTTACCTCTTCTACTATGATGCACAGTTTCAGAATCTTCCTAGGGGATTGTTCTTCTGACTGAGTCCTTCTCTACCTTCTGAGTGGCCCATTTGGAATAAAGAAGTCCAGGCATATCTTCTTTGTCAAATAAGAATACATTTAACATAAATCTAAAAAATAGTATTCTGCCTTCTTACCTTGTTTGTTGGTCTAAGCATGTTCTCACCCTCGGCATTTTCTAGGTGAGAAAAAGAATCACTGTCCAGATTTGTATTTTCCCAAGGACCAACCACGTGTCAGGTTCTACCAAGTAGCCACCTGGGTAAAACCCTAGTATCCCTTCACTGACATTGTAGTGTTTATGTCAATACTTGCCAATCTTCTGTCCTCTCTTAGTAAAGAATAATGTGCCTCAGCAAGGATGACAACTTTACCTTAATAAACTTCCTTATGGAGTCTTCCTTTGTGTCCTTAGGTTTTGGGGTCAGTTACTAGGTTACATCTGCTTTAAGGTAGTCCCACAGGTAGTTACCTATCATCTTTCTTCCAAATATAAGGAGCATCTGTCATCTTTTCAGTGTGTGAGCAAATACAAGAATATGTGTATGCATAGCATGTAAATAGTAGAGCACAGTCTCAGGCAATGCTCTTCAGAAGTCACGAACCGTATCTGTTGACATAGGCTAGTTAATTGACCTGGAATTTATCAGGAACTCTAGGCTAGCTGGCCTGTGAACCCCAAGAATTCTCTGGTCTCCACTTTCCAATGCTGTGATTATGAGGGTGAACCACCATATTCTGCACTATTAAATGGGGATTTTTAATGAAGTTTCTATGTTGACAATTAAGGTAGTCATCCATCTGATTACAGGGCAAGTCCAGTTGAGGCACCCTTTCCACTATTGCTTAAGATCTTAGATGGAGTCATCCTTGTGGATTCCAGGGAATTTCTCTGGTGCCAGGTTTCTTGCTAACCCCATAATGGCTCCCTCAATCAAAAAACCTCTTTACTTGTTTTCCCTCTCTGTCGTTTCCCCATCTTGACCATCCAATTCCCTCAAGATCTCCTCCCCCTTCCTTTCTCCCCTCCCCTTCCCCTTCTGCCCTCCCTTCCCCGACATGACCTCAATTTTCTCAGGAGTTCTTTTCTACGCACCCTTCCCAGGAGTATCTTTGTATGTCTCTCCTTGGGTTCTCCTGTTACCTAGCTTCTCTGTGGTCATGGGCTATAGGATGCTTATCCTTTGCTTTACATATAATATTCACTTATGAGTGAGTATATATAGTGTTTATCTTTCTGGATCTGGGTTATTTCATTCAGGATGTTTTTTTCTAGTTCCACCCATTTGCCTGCAAATTCGTATTTTTTTTACCACTGAGTTGTACTCTATTATGTAAATTTACCACATTTGATTTTTTTCAAGAAAAAACTATATTTTTCCATTTTACATACCAATCCCAATTCCCACTTCCTCCCCTCCTCCCATTCAACTTCCCCCCACACCACACCCCCATCCACTACTAAGAGAGCGTAAGGTACATTGCCTTGAGAAAGCACCAAATCTCTCCCTACTATATCTAGACTAAGCAAAGTATCCCTCCAAAGAGAATGGGTTCCAAAAAGCCAGAACAAGCAATAGGGATAAACCCTGGTCCTACGGCCAGTGGCCCCACAGTCTGCCCCAGCCATACAACTGTCACCTGCATTCAAATGGCCTAGTTTGATCCTCTGCTAGTTCCTTCCCTATCTGGCTGGATAGGTGAGCTCCTATTAGCTCAGGAAAACTGTTTCAGTGGGTGTCCCCATCGTGATCTTGACCACTTTGCTCGTATTCGAATGCCTACCACTCTTCTACTGTACTTTGAGAGCAAAGCCCAGTGCTCTACTGTGAATCTCTGCCCCTACTTCTTTCAGTTGCCAGATGAAGGTTCTGTGGTAACATTCAAGATAGCCATCAATCTGACTATAGGGCAAGGCCAGTTTGGGCACCCTCTCCACTATTGCTTAGAGTATTGGCTGGGTTCATCCTTGTGGATTCCTGGGAATTTCTCTAGTACCAGGTTTCTTTCCAGCCCCATAATGGCTCTCTCAATCAAGACATCTTTTTCCTTGTTCTCGATCTTCTCTCATCACGACTATTCTGTTCCCATAAGATCTCCTCCCACTTCCCATTCTCTCCTCCTCCTCCCTTTCAACCCTCCCTTCTCCCTCATCCACATGCTCATAATTTTTTCAGGAGATCTTGTCTATTTCCCCTTTCTAGTGGAATCTATATATGTTTCCTTAGTGTTCTTCTTTTTACTTAACTTCTCTTGGGTCCCGAACTATAGTCTGGCTATCCTTTGCTTTACATCTAATATCTACTTATGAGTGAGTACATACCATATTCATCTTTCTGGGTCTGGGTTACCTCACTCAGTGTGGTTATTTCTAGTTTCATCTGTCTGCATGCAAATTTCAAGATGTCATTTTTTTTTTTTTTTTTACCACTGAGTAGTGTTCCATTGTGTTCCTTTGTGTTTACATTTGTGTATAGGAGGGTCACTGATTTTTTTTGAGCTTATCTTGTATCCTGCCACATTACTGAAAGTATTTATTGGCTGAAGGAGTTCCCTGATAGAGTTTTTGATGTCACTTATGTATACTACCATATGATCTGCAAATAGTGAGAGTTTGACATTTTTCTTTCCAATCTGTATCCCTTTAATCTCCTTTTGTTGTCTTATTGTTCCAACTAGAACTTCAAGAACTATGATGAGTAGATATGGAGAAAGTGGACAGCCTTGTTTCATTCCTGATTTTAGTGAAGTTGCTTTTAGTTTTTCTCCATTTAATTTGATGTTAGCTGTCTGTTTGCTGTATGTTGCTTTTGTTATGCTTAGATACGTTCCTTGTATCCCTGATCTCTCCAAGACCTTTATCATGAAGGGGAGTTGGATTTTGTCAAATCTAATGAGATAATCATATGGTTTTTTTTCTTTCAGTTTATTTATATGGTGGATTACTTAGATATATTTCCATATATTGAACCATCCTTGCATCTCTGGAATAAAGCCAACTTGATCATGGTGGACGATATTTTTTCTATATGTTCTTGGATTTGGCTTGCCAGTATCTTATTGAGCATTTTTACATCAATGTTCATGAGGAAGATTGGTCTGTAATTCTCTTTCTTAGTTGAGTCTTTGTGTATTTTTGGTATCACGGTAACTGTAGCCTCATAAAAAGAGTTTGGCAATGTTACTTCAGTTTCCATTATGTGGAACACAGTTGAGGAGTATAGATATTAGCTCTTCCTTGAAGTTCTGGTAGAATTCTGCACTGAAACCATCTGCACAGCTTTTTGTTGTGTGTGTGAATAGGAAGCTTTTGATGACAACTTCTATTTCCTTGCAGGTTATAGGTCTATATAAATTGTTTACCTGGTCTTAGTTTAATTTTGGTATTTGGTACCTATCGATAAAATTATTTGTTTCTTTTACATTTTTCAACTTTGTGGTATACAGATTTTTTTGTTATATGCCAGAATGATTCTGTGAATTTCCTTGGTGTCTGCTATTATTCCCCTTTTTATTTCTGATTTTGTTAATTTGTATAGTCTCTCACTGCCTTTTGATTAGTTTGGATAAGGGTTTGTCTATCTTCTTGATTTTCTCAAAGAAACAATTCTTTGTTTCACTTGGTTTTTATTTTATTTTATTTTATTTTATTTTCTAGAGAGGGTTTCTCCGTAGCTTTTAGTTCCTGTCCTGGAACTAGCTCTTGTATACCAGGCTAGACTCGAACTTGAACTCACAGAGATCCACCTGCCTCTGCCTCCCGGGTGCTGAGATTAAAGGCGTGCGCCACCACTGCCCGGCTTCACTTGTTTTTTGTATTGTTTTGTTTCTATTTTATTGATTTCACTTCTTAATTTGATTATTTCCTGTTATCACACTCCTGGGTGAGTCTGTTTCTTTTTGTTCTAGAGATTTCAGGTGCACTGTTAAGTCACCAGTGTGAGATTTCTTCAACTTCTTTCTTTATCTAGGCACTTGGTGCTATAAACTTTCCTTTTAGCAGTGCTTTCATAGTGTCCCTCAGGTTTGGGTATGTTTCACCTTCATCTTCATTGAATTCTAGGAAGCCTTTAATTTCTTCCTTAATTCAGGGGTAGCTCAATTGAGCACTGTTCAATTTTTATGAGTTTGTAGGCATTTTGCATTGAGTGTGGTTGAATTCTAACTTTAAACCATGGTAATGCAATAAGATACAGCAGGTCATTCCTTTTTTTTTTTTTTTTTTTTTTTTGTAACTGTGGAGGTTTGCTTTGTTACTGACTATGTGGTCAATTTTAGAGATGGTTCCATGAGGTGCTAAAAAGAAGATATATTCTTTTGTGTTTGGGTGAAATGTTCTATAGATGTCTTTATGTCCATTTGAGTCATGACGTCTGTTAGTTCTCTTATTTCTCTGTTAGGTTTCTTTCTGGTTGACCTGTCTATTGGGGAGAGTGGACTGTTGAAGTCTCCTACTATTAGTGTGTGCACTTTGGTATGGGATTTAAACTTAAGTAATGTTCCTTTTATATGTGTGGGTGCTCTTGTATTTGGTGCATAGATGTTCAGGATTGAGACTTCATCTTGATAAATTTTTCCTGTGATGAATATGAATTGTCCTTCTCCATTTCTTCTGATTGATTTTAGTTTGAAGTCTATTGTGTTTGATATTAAGATAACTACACCTGCTTGTTTCTTATGTCCTTCTCATAGGAAAACTTTTTCTCAACCATTTACTATAAAGGAATGTCTGTCTTTGAGGTTGTGGTGTATTTCTATAAGTGAATTGAGTCCATTGATGCTAAGTGATATTAATGACCAGTGATTGTTGATTCCTGTTATTTTTCAGAGGTAATGTTTGTTTGTTTCCCTTCTTTGGTGTTTGCTGGTATGTGAGATTATTTACTGCCTATGCTTTTGTGGGTGTAGTTACCTTCCTTTGGTTTGAGTTTTCCTTCTAGTACTTTCTGTAGGGCAGGATTTGTGAATAGGTATTGTCTAAATATGGTTTTGTCATGAAATATCTTCTTTCTTCATTGATAGTGATTAAAAGCTTTGCTGGGTATGGTAGTCTGGGCTTACATCTGTGGTTTCTTACTGTCTGCAGCATATCTGGCCAGGACCTTCTAGCTTTCATGGTTTCCATTGAGAAGTTGGGTGGAATTCTGATAGGTATCCCTTTGTGTGTTTCTTGGACTTTTTCTTTTGCATCTCTTAATATTCTCTCTTCATTCTGTATGTTTTATGTTTCAATTATAATATGGTGAGGTAACTTTTTTGTGGTCCAGTCTGTTTGATGCTCTGTAAGTTTCTTGATTCCTCATAGGAATGATCCTTCTTCAGGTTGGGAAAGTTTTCTTCAATGATTTTGTTGAATTTTTTGTGACTTTGAGTTGTAGTTCTCCTTCTTTTATCCCTGTTATTCTTAGTTTTGTTCTTTTCATGGTGTTCTAGATTTCCTGGATGTTTTGTGTTAAGAATTTGTAGGATTTGACATTTTCATTAACCAATAAATCTATTTCTTCTATATTCTCTTCAACATCTGAGATTCTCTCTTCCATCTCTTGTATTCTGTTGGTTATGCTTGCATCTGTAGCTCCTGTTCATTTACTCATATTTTTCATTTCCAGAATTCCCTTGTTTTTCTTTTCTTTATTGTCTCTATTTCTGTTTTCAAGTCTTGAACTGTTTGAACTGTTTGCTTCACCTGGTTGATTGATTTTTCCTTTGTTTTCTTGTGTTTCTTTATGACATTTATTGATTTGTTCCATTTTTTGTTTGTCTTTTCCTCCATTTCTTTAAGGGAATTTTTCATTTCCCCTTTAAAGGTCTCCATTATCCTCATAAATTTACATTTAAAATTGTTTTCTTCTGCTTCTTTTGGGTTAGGACAATAAAGTTTTCCTGTTGTATGACCACTGGGTTCTGGTGTTACCATGTTGCTTTTAAGGTTGTTGCATGAATTCTTGCATTGACACCTACCCATCTCTTCCTGTAATTCGTGCCGGTACTGTTTTTGTCTCTTGGTCCAATCCTTGCAGTTGATACCTTGCAGTTGCAGAGCTGTTCTTGGTCTGCTCTCTACTGTCACTGTCTACGTCTCAGTGAACCATTGAGGTCTCTCCTGGCCTACTCTTTTGGTCCAATCACTTGGTCTGCTCTCTTGGTTCACTCTGTGTTATTGCAGCCTGTCCTTCAGAGTTCCTCTGATGTCTTAGGGGATAGGAAAGTTTGTGGGAAGAGTGGTACTTTTAACTTACAAGATCCAATCGAAAGGTTAGAGGTTGGGAGCACCCTACCTGCAGGAAGCTTGACTTCTGTCTGGCTAGAGAAGCTGTGGCAGGCTAGGGAGGGCCTAGAAAGTGAGGTACTCCACTGTATGGGTGATCACTCACCTCTTGGTCTGCTCTGTACAGTCACAGCCTGTGCTTCAGAATTCCTCTGAGGTTGCAGGGGATAGGAGGGTTTGGAGGCAGACTTGAACTTGTAGTTTACAGGGTCCAATCGATGGGTTGGAGGTGTTGGAGCAGCCTACCTTCAGGAAGCTTGTCTCCTGGCTGGCTAGATAAGCTCTAACAGGTGGGGGAGGAGCCTGGGATTTTGCCCTGGTATGGAGGGCCTAGATAGTGGGGTGCCCCACTGGGTGAGTGATTAGTCACATCTTGCTCTGCTCTGTGCAGTTGCAGCCTGTGCTTTGGAGTTCCTCTGAGGTCACGTGAATAGGAAAGTTTGGGGGCAGAGTGGAACTTGTAGCCTTCAGTGTCCTTTGATGGGGTGGGAATCCATTTTCTTTATTTATTCTTTGATTGAAAAGCATCTAGATTCTTTCCAGGTTCTGGATGTTATGAATAGTGCTGCTATGATGGAAGCAGATGCAGAGATCCACAGCTAGCACTGGAGCAAACTCCCAGAGTCCAGTCAAAGAGAAGGAAAAGCAATAATAGAAGCAACTATGATGGGTTGAGCTAGTGGGAGCTCGCTGACTCTGGACTGACAGCAGGGGAAACTGAATAGGTCCAAACATGGCTCTCTGAATGTGGGTGACTTTTGTGTGGCTGGGGCAGTCTGTGGGGCCACTGGCAGTGGGACCAGGATTTATCCCTAGAGTTTGAACTGGCTTCTTGGAGCCCATTCTCATTGGAGGGATACTCTGCTCAGCCTGGATATAGTGGGGAGGGACTTGTTGCTGCCTCAAAGTGATGTGCCAGACTTTGTTGACTCCCCAGGGGAATCCCTACCTCTCTCAGGAGTGGATGGGGCAAGAGGTAGGTGGAAGGTTGGGGGAACGGGAGAAGGGGAGAGGGAGGGAATTGGGATTGGTATGTAAAATGAGAAAAGAATGTTTAAAAATAAATAAATAAACAGGAATTTAGAAGAATCAAACTGTGGTCTTCATGTTTGCAAGGCAACACTTTACCAAACATCTATCTACCGAGTTTATTTATTAGCTAGTGTTCTCTTATGTAACAGAATTTATGGAATGAGTGTGTGTGTGTGTGTGTGTGTGTGTGTGTGTGAATAACTCCCGGACTGTGGCTCAGCTGTTTTAAAATAGGTGACTATGAATGGAAAGTTGAAGAATTCAGAAGATGTTCAGTTCGTGAGGTTGAGTGTCTCATCTGCTCCTAAAATCACAAAGAAGTAGCTAATGCCAGTGAAGGAATGGACTTGCTAGTAAGTTGAAAGCAAACACGAACGAATAAAGCTTCCTTTCCCCATGTCCTTACATAGGCTTTCAGCAGAGGGCATGAAAGTCTCTTTAAATTTGGGATAGAATTTTTTTATTTATTTAAAAATATTTAAGTATTTTTATTTGAATCAAGCAATGTGCTAGGTGTTGTGGGAGAAAACGAGGGATGGAATGGGTTTGGATCCTTGAGGTAATGTACAAACTGAAAGAGTGGAATATTCACCTTTAAAACATTGAAACTATGAAATCAGAGACACAAAAGACAGTAAACATTTCAAGATAGAGCTAAGCAACCGAGATAATCTTTGGCAGAGTAGGCAGAACAGAATGCTGGGGAAAAGGCAATGAGGCAGATGCCATGGAGCCAGTCGCCAGGTCAGGCATACTGAATCTTTCCCAGTAAGCCACCACCTCGTGGTGCTACACAGATTATTAGAAATGGGTTAATCAAGATGTGAGCATTAGCAAAAAAAGAGGCTAGATATAATGGTCCAGGCAGTGTTTAAATGAATACAGTTTGTGTGTTGTTATTTTAAGTGTAAAGGTAGCCATGCAGGAGCCAGGAAGGATGAAAATCAAGCCTGCTCGCCTCATCACAACAAAGGTTTGTCTTCCTACCTCAAAGAATAGGATTAGTAGATCTTCCTACTTCAAAGTAAACATTAATCTCTCACAGGTATACCCTCCATTTTTTGGATTTTAACTAATTTCAGATGTAGTCAACTTCACAACCGAGAATGGCCACCACAGAGCTGTCATTCAGTGGTCAGTAAAGATCTATAGAGCCCAAATATTACAAGCTATTGCCAATGTTCTTGAGTCACATCTAGAACTTCGTGGTAAGACATTTGCTGAAGACATGACACACTTGAGTCATAGAATGGGGAGATCACGGTATATTCACTAAAATGCTGCTTTGCAGAATTTACCTCATGAAGTTGGTCTGACTGACATTCTTCTCATAACCTGGATTAATTTAGAACATAATTATGACAGTAGAGTATATGAGTGTATAAACTGGGTGAATTGTATACAATATAACTATTTTCTTGAAGCATGATTAATAAAAGTTCAGGGTTTTAACTTTGGGTTCAACCAATTTCAAAAATCTGAAAAACTAAACAGTCAGACATTGGCTCTTACCTCTACCTCAGACCAAAATGGTGATCCTGTCTCTAGAAATCTTAGAATGAGACTGCCTGTTGAGAGCTGTTTCCTCCTATTTTCTAATCCTCTCTAGAGCTGTGATCAAAGGCATGCACTACCTAGTTTCTATAGCAACTAGTATGGTTGTTGGGATTAAAGCTGTGTGTCATTATTGCTACTGGGATTAAATGTGTGTGTTACCATTACCTTGTCTTTTAGGATGGCCAGTGGGGTTGTTTGACTCCTAGATCTTCAGGCAGGCTTTATTTGTTAAAATACAGTTGAAATGCCACTACATTTTCTCTTTCTGTTATCCTTCCCAAATATCAGATACATCTTCTGCTACATATATTAAGTCACATATACAGACTACCAGGATATCACTATTTTCGAAATTCAGTAATAACTTAAGGCACTGTTGCAAATAAGTATTAATCACATTATTCTGTTTTTTTTTCTTTTTTTTTTTCTTTTTTTTTTTTGAAGCATGTCCACTAGTTGGCCAACAGGAAACATTCTTCAAAGAACTGCTAAGTGAGGAAAGGTGTGGGTTTTATTCCCCTTGTTAGCACTACATGGCTTTCTAAACTGGGTAAATAGTTAACTTTCTTTCAACTCAGAATTCCTAATACTAAAGCTCTTAGTAAGTAATCTTTATTGCAACCAAAGGTTAACCATGCAAAAAGTACTCAGATGAACCATTTCAATGTTGCACTGAAATCCCAAATAGCCATGTAAGTCTATCACTAGAAGATAAACCCTGATGGATAATATGTCTGGACAGGCCATTGTCCTGCATGGGTTGCTTTGATTCCAATAAAGTGATGTGATTGTGTTAGCAGTTAGTTCTTTGGAATTTCCAGAGACCAAAGTGTATGCATACAAAAATAAAAAACAAGTAAAAAATAACCTAACACAAAATATTTACTGAGTATTTTATTTGCTAAACTGACAGCATCAGTTGAATGTATGTGTATGTTTGCAAATTAATCACCTCAAGTTGTTCTGAGGATGAATTCATAACTAATGAATAAATATTAAAAAACTCACTTCTTAAAGTACAGATGTATATGCATTTATTTGAGGATGAATCCCTCCATGGCATGGTGTAGGGTCACATAGCTTCTGCCTAGGTTTTCAGGTAGCTCTCTTGCATTTCTGTACTCACCCCATCCTTAAGTTTGTTCTTGCTCAGAAATGGGAGAATGCTTTCAATGTTCCATTTCTTCTCACAGTTTTTCACCATCTTGTTCTAGTCATCTATGGGGTAGCCAAGTCGTGCTAGCACTTGGACTGGCTCTATAAGTAGATGGAACTTAGCCAGGAAGTCACGATTGATGGGAGCAGGGTGAATTGTGTAGAATATCCTTTGGCCAAGACTTGCTAATTCATATATTTAGTGGCTGACCTTGATCCATAATGACTAGAGCTTCCTGCACAACTTACCTATGCCATCTTTGTCACCACCACATGGTCTCTCCACATGGTGGCTTCATTTGACTCAGCTTTTTTGTTCAATTCTCCAAGGATTCCAAAGTGCATGTGCCAATAGAACAGAAAACTCTTTCACAGCTAGTTTTAAGGGATGCAGAATGTTGCTTCTGGTTCTCTGTATTCATTAGAAGCAAGTCACTGTGTATAAACTACACTAAAGAGGAGATGAAGATTCTATTTGCTGGTGTCAAAGTATGTGGGTATATTTTCCAGCTACTACAGGTGTATAGCAAGTATCTATTATCTCTTGAAATGTACTCCAATAGTCTTCTGCACTGTGAAGCTGTTGTGTCATGTTTTGGTTTATCTATTTCCCCCTTCTGATTTTAACTGCTCCTTTGCATCTCTAATACTGATGTACCTTATGATATTGTTACAGGATGCAATTTCTACTTATTTAAATTGAGAATACAAATTTTACAAAGGTAGGGATTATTAGCATATCTTGTTCTTTAATTATGCACTAATAAAACCTATATTAAGTTTGACAATTAATGGACTGAATACAATATTTCATAATAAACATAATAGTATAAAAGGATCTTTATATATGGCAGAAAATGATCCTTTATTACTTTTCTCAATACTCACAACATTTGGCTTATGACTTTATAAAAGTAACAATTTGCTTACTATGAGTAAAAAAGTGATGGAAATCCTAAATTTACTTTTTCTTCATAGAATCATTTGCAAATAAAATATTATTGTCTATTATGGATGGTAAACAATTTCACATGGAAACATACTCTTCTTTACAAAGTTAACACTTGAGAACTGCAAAATCCACTTATAAAATAAGATATTTAAACTTTTATATAAGTTTATAATTTGAGTTGGGCTTCATTTGTAACTGTGTGGACCACACGCCAAAGATTGGATTCTCCTTGTACATGAAGAGTTCAAGGAATTGGAAAAATGTATACCACAATCCCCTTTCTCTCCAAACTCTAGTCTGCCTTAATCACAAAGCTTCTCCAGATCTAATGATGTATTGTTATTCCATAAAAGCCCTGTACAATAATGGAAGGAGGAACTTTTCCAAGAAAAATTTAAGAAGTAATGGATTAGCAAGATAGAACAGCTAACTTCCTGGCAATGTGTGATGAATGGAAAGCAAAAATTAAGCAACGCACTTCTATTGGCTTGAGATTTATATGTTTGCCTTATGGGACTTACTGGACACTGAAGTGGACAGCATTAATCTTTGGCATCTTCATTTTATCTTCAATATAAAAGCTACTTTCTAAAGGTGCTGTAACTCTTAGCCTAGATACTAAAAGAAAGGTTATTTATATTTAATTTTCCCAAGTGCCAGGTTCTTAGTTGCCACATATTTGTGTATCAATATTAGTACTTTAGATATTGAGGAATTTTCAAAGCTGTAGAGTTTACTGGCATATGTTGGGAACTCAAGATCTCTGCCACTCAGAATTAAAATTGCACAGGGAATGGATAATTAGTCTTTAAATGTAGAATCGTAGGGATGATATTTGGCTCAGAGCCATGAGTAGTTTGTTTATTGAATACTGTACTGTAGTCATTACTTCTTGCCCACATTAGAGAGACAGAGGCTGAAGGCAGCTGACATTAGGTCAGTACCTTCAACATGTGGAGCAGGCACATTCCACTTCACTTAGTTCCACCAACATTTGGAGACATTAGGTGTCATATTATTCCACCCTATAACCAAAACAGAGATTAGGAGAAAAAAAATGTTGTTTAGGAAAAATATCTGGTTATCTGCTGGTACATGATTGACGTTTTATTGAGATGAAAGCTAAAACACCTGAGGTATTACACATTTTCATTATGCCTTGGAAGGCAAAATTTTGACAATTACAATCGCCATTATCCCACTGGGGACTGTGTTCGACAATGGCCACAAGGCAGGTCTAATGACAGGAAACTGCTCCACCACTGCTCCTAAAGGCCACTAGGGCTTTTTTTTAACCAATGATTTGTTCTTTTAAAAGTGTTATGAAGAGAACTTCTATACTTATCATCTACCAGTTATGTTTGTATTTTTATATTTGAGAATGAGTTATTGTTGTAAGAGGGCGCCTGGCTGCGTTACTGGAACCCGGCCAGCTTAATCCCTGAAATAACCACATGGAAATTGTATTAATTAAACACTGCCCGGCCCATTATCTCCAGCCCCTTATTGGTTAACTCTCACATATTGATCTAACCCATTTCTAATAATCTGTATTGTCACTTGACTGTAGCTTACCAGCATGAATCTAACCAGCATCCATCTCGAAGAAGAGAGCCATGGTGTCTGCCTGTCTGTCTTCCCAGAATTCTGTTCTGTCTACTCTTTCCACCTAAGGGCTGCCCTATCAAAATGCCAAGGCAGTCTCTTTATTCAACCAATGAAAGTAACATACAAACAGAAGAACCTCCTACACTAAGTTATAATTCAAATATGTCTGCTTCTGAGAAATGATTCCACTGAAGAGCTGGATTCCAATTTCATTTTTAAATGCTTTTTAGGATTTAATTAATCAATTAACATATTTAAGTGTGTGAGTAACAGTGTACTTAATGCTTATGCACACACAAATTCAGATATTTTGGCTCATAATCTATTGTTTTGTTATTTTGTTGTGTTTATAAAGTGCTAAACAAAAACAAAATTTCATAAACCAGGTCTCTGGTGTTAGGATTCACACTCACTGTATACAAATGATGAAAGGTTGTCTCTTTACAAATCTCTAACAATCATGCCTCTTCCCTCAGTCTTTTCCAACACCAAAATTTACCTCACTGAGACAGAGGACATGCACAGCAAACAATGAGGCTGCCTCTGAGACAAGATTCCACCAAAGAGCTGGACTCAAGTTTTTTTTTCTAATTTTTTAAAGATTTAACTAATTAACATATTTTTGCGTGTGTGCATGTATGTGACAATGTCCTTAATTCTTTTTTTTTATTTTTTTTTATTTATTTATTTATTTATTTTTGGTTTTTCGAGACAGGGTTTCTCTGTGGTTTTGGAGCCTCTCCTGGAACTAGCTCTTGTAGACCAGGCTGGTCTCGAACTCACAGAGATCCGCCTGCCTCTGCCTCCCAAGTGCTGGGATTAAAGGCGTGCGCCACCACCGCCCGGCTTTTATTTTTTTTTTTAAGATTTTTTTTAAGGTTTATTTATTATGCATAGTGTTCTCCCTGCATGTGTGCCTGTCGGTCAGAAGAGGGCACCAGATCTCATTACAGATGGTTTTGAGCCACCATGTGGTTGCTGGGAATTGAACTCAGGACCTCTGGAAGAACAGCCAGGGCTCTTAACCTCCAAGCCATCTCCCCAGCTCCTTAATTCTTGTGCACATACAAAGGCCTGAAATAGAGCATCAATTTCCATGGAGTCAAAGTCACAGATGTTTTTAGGATACCAGGTTTGTTACATGTATTTGGGGATTCAAGCACCTCTGTTCCTCAGGATTATGCAGTCAGATCTGTGCAATAGCTCCAAACCATTAACTCTACCCAATCTCTCATTCCCATCTTATTTTTTGTTTTGTTTTATAGAAATTTTCAGTTGTCAGTGGATAAGTTGTTTGCATTAGAATATCTACTTCTATAAAGTTTTGTCTAGAGATAACTGAGTGAAGGAGGGTTTGGCTATGGAATATAGGCTTTGAAGATTTGCCTATGGTATGCAACACCTGAAGTTTGCCTAGGTCTACGGGGACCTAGGGATTTCTCTAAGGTATGCAAGGTCCTAAGGGTTTTGCTTAAGGTTTGCAAGGCCCTGAGGATTTCCCTAAAGTATGCAAGGCCCTAGTGTTTCCCTACAATCTACAAGGCTCTGAGGGTTTGCCTATGGTCTGCAAGGACTTGAGGAATTTCTCTAAGGTATGTAAGGCTCTAGTGTTAAGGCTTTGAGAATGAAAGCACAGGAATATTATTCATATGTAATAACAATACTCATTTAAGTCATTTTAGAGAAATGTATAAACATTTTTGAGAAAGAAGTGTTCTCCTTTGCCTTATTTATATTGATTTTCTGACTGTCGAGAGTGATATTTATTTCTGTACTATTCTAGACATTGATTCTTTCCCCTTATTAAAAGAAAAAATAAAGCTTGGTGGTGGCCATAGTGAGTTAAAATGCTTGCTGCCAAGCCTGAAACCCTGAGTTCAAACCCTGGACCCCACGTTGTGGAAGGAGAGAAATGCCTCCTGCTCATTGTCTTCTGACTTTCTTACACATTCTATAAATGCACATTTGAACAATATTTTACAAATATATAATAAATACCCATTTTGGCAACAATAATAAAAATGACTACAAAATCTAGGAAAAGAAATGGACATTGTTAAGTAATATGATTTTTCACCTTTGAGCTATCTTTTACTGTCTATTACTTATTTAAACTTTTTGCTTTGTTTCTCAAGAAAATTTATATTTTTTGAGTGTGCAGAGCCTATGTGTATTTGGTTAAAGTTATTCTTAGATGTTTTACAGATCATTTATATTTGTATTTATTTCAAAAAGGAATCATCTTGGAACTTGGGTTGCACCCTGCTTTTCTCCTTCCTTCGGGTTGTTATTTTGATAGTTAATGTTCAAAAGATCATAGTGGCTTTTCCTTTTTGAAAAACAAAATATTATGAAATAAGTAATACATTATGTTATTAGTTTAAAAAATACTGTAAAGAATCTAAACCTGGTATTTAAGCTCAGTGCTGAATTACACATGCAATTCAGTTGGAAATATAAATAAAAATGTTTAGAAGACAAATCCATACTTAGAGTATAAGAAGAAAACAACATGTGGGAAATTCTGTTTGATGGGGGAAAAAAGATGTGGATGGCTTTTTTTCAGCCCACGAACCAGCTTCCAAACCAAAACAAGAAGACTATTATCATATGTGCATGCTGGGCCCTATGCTGGGCCCTCCAGCTCTTATAACGTATTAACCTGTTTCTCTTCATCTATGTTTTGCCTCAGACTTTTTACCTTTCTTTTATTATATATGTCCTACTCCATGTCTTACTGGATGGCAGCTGCCTGGCTGGCTTTGGGCGTCTCCTTCTCTTTCTTCCTCATCTTCTCTCCTTATTTCCATACCCTACTTGTTCTCTTCACCCACCAGACCTGCCTGTCCTTCTGCTGCCGACCATCCATTCAGTTTTTTATTAGACCAGTCAGGTGCCTTAGGCAGGCAAAGCAATACATCCTTACATCTTTAAACAAATGCAGCATACACAAACATAACATACCTCTCTATAGGTAAAGTGATAATCTGTAACATAAACAAGTGTAACACATCTTTGCCTAGTTAAACAAATATTACACGGCACAGAGATTCCTTGGTATATGAAGTTAGAGTGAGTTCTCCTTGGTTGCCAAATGAACCTGGCTGCCCTAGCCTCTGGGAGACATGTCTGCATCAGGAAACAATAAGAATCTGCAGACTCTTGGCAAATTTTGAAATTACAAACAATACTGTGTGGTGTGGAAAAGAGAGAAGTTCTCAGTACTCTAGCCTTTGTCTGCAATCCCCTTCTATATTTTGAGAAGGGCAAGCCTGGAGGTGGAGTGACCTGACAGGGTCTAAGTTAATAAATAATCTAGAAAGAGATATTCAGGACTATTTTAAGAAACATAGAAAGTGGACACATTCAAGGATTCATAATTTAGGTGATTTATTGGATGTGCAGATGTGTTGGGTATAGAGTTAAATGAGGTTATTGGAAGTGATTATGTTGATAACAATTTTTAAGAAAAAATTCAGCATGATCTCTTCATGTATGATATTGTATATATTTGGATTTTTAATTAGTTTTAATACTTATTTTGCACCAGTTTTAAACCAATGAAAGATTTTGGAAAGGGCAAATAATATAGTGTTGAAGAATATGAAGCAGAGAGTAACTGTGATTAGAGACTTTTGTATCACTCAAGACTGTGTCAGTAATTATAATTATCATTGTGAACACATTGTTTACTTTTATATATATTACAAATTTACAATATTCAAAAGTTAACTTTACAATGATATGGCCTTGAATTTTATCTGATTATGTTTGGACCTCTTTGCTGTTTGTGGATTTTTACTCTATCAGCTCTTTGCTCTTTTGGGGATCCACCACCCAGCTCCCCAAAAAATCACATGGAGGCTTATTTTTTCTTATAAATGCCTGGCCTTAGTTTGGCTTATCTGTAGCCAGATTTTCTTAACTTATATTATATACTATCCCATCTATCCTTTGACTCTGGGCTTTTTCCTTTCTCTATTTCTGCATATCTTTCTTTACTTCTTACTCTGTGGCTTGCTCTGTATCTTGTTGGTTAGCCCCTGAAGCTTCCTCCTTTTCTCTCTCTTAGATCTTTTCTACCCAGATATTTTTTTCCTTTTTTGTTCTCTCTGCCTGCCAGCCCTGCCTATCCTTTCTCCTGCCTTGATATTGGTCATTCAGCTCTTTATTAGACCAATCAGGGTTTTTAGACAGACAAAGTAACACAGATTAACAGAGTTAAACAAATGCAACATAAAAGAATGCAAACATCTTTCATCATTAAATAAATGTTTCACAGCAAAAACAAATGTTACACACCTTAAAATAATATTCTACAACAGCTCATATATCATATTTTTGGTGGGGCTCTTGATATAAGTATTTAGTTAGAAGATATGCAAGTGTGTAGATTGTGCTAGTGGGCGAGACGAAGTTCAGGGCTCACAAGAGTCAGGGATACTAAGGAGCAAGTCTCTTGGAAACTGCTGAGAGTTACATAAGCAGCTTCATTGGTGAGCTTGGCCGTGTAAAGGAGAGCCACTCCGTTGTCTTAGGCTAAGCAAGGGTCCATAAGGTAAATGGATAAGTAGGGAATCAGGAGTGATGGTGACCTTGACTCATGACTTCTCTTCACAAACAGGACAGGAGGAAAGGTGGACTTTCAGACACAACCCTGTAACAAAGAGTCAAGCATGATTGTTGTCTGTTAATGAGAAAACCTCTGAAATGGGCCAAGTGCTTCACATTCTCTTAAACACAGTGAAAAAAAACAAACAACAAACAAACACAAAGAAGCTTGGTTGTCTTGGTTAATATAGAAGTAATAAGACAAGACTTGTTTAGAAAAAAAATCCGAGCAGTAGATGAAGAGTCTGGGAGCTGATGTCTGTATACATTGGGCCATATGTCCAGCAAGCAGGCTCACCAAGCCATTTTAACAAGTTTTACATCCAATAAATGGAGAATCGAATTAAATGACTTCCAAAAACCCCTTCCAATGTAAGTACACTTTAGTTAGTTTTAATTCATTTAAGACATAGTCCCAGGCTGGGCTTGCTTGAACTTGCTCGGTACTTAATGATGACCTTGAAGGTCTCCTAACTTCATATCCTGAGACCTAGGATTGACAGCATTTATTATCTTGTCTTGATCTTGTTTTAATTTTGATAAGACAAATAAAAATATAATCTTCAGCATGTGTATCTTGTCTGCACATCTTTGCATTGCTTTGGCCACCTGGGAGTAAGAGACTTAAAGTCTCTTCAGATTTGGGATAGAATTTTTTTTTTATTTATTTAAAAATATTTAAGCATTCCTATTTGAATCGAGCAATGTGCTAGGTGTTGTGTGAGAAAATGAGGGATGGAATGGGTTTGGATCCTTGAGGCAACGTACAAACTACTGAAAGAGTGGAATATTCATCTTTAAAATATTGAAACTATGAAATCAGAGACACAAAAGACAGTAAACATTTCAGGATAGAACCAAGCGGCAGAGATAATCTTTGCTCCCAGGCTGTTTGTTAATTGCCTGAGACATTTGTTGTTAATTGGCCAGGACATTTTCCAGTTCAGCTCATGTGATATGCCACTAGCTCCCTCTTGTCTCCTAAACTGTTGCCACCGTAGCCTGGAGAGATTCTAAAAGTAGTCTAGAAGACTGCACAAATGTTACTTCCCTGCATAGGAAACTGGCTTGGATACGAACCCAGGAGCAGTTTGATGCCATTTAGCTTATGGTGCATGTGATTCTTGAGCTAACTAAACTCTTGCCATCAGAGCTGAGGCTGCTGGGTGTGGGAACTGGGGAGTCAGAGGACAGTATTCTACTAGAACAGACATTAACTCAGCCTCAGCCTCTCTTAAATCAAATAAACTTCAAAATCCTTACCATCCTCCTTCCTTCCATCTCTCCACTTTCTTCTGTTCTTCCCTATGTTTCTTTATTCCTTCATTTGCTCATTGAGTCTATAAGTGTTATTATAATTTTATTGGGTCCTGTACTGGATCATAACGGCACAAAGATAGAAGTATGAGTTCTTTTCTCCTGCAATTTGTAGTCATGGGAAGAATATTTAAATAATGAGAAATAATAGATCTTAGTAACTCTTTAAGTTTTGTTCAATAAAGAGCCAGATAAGTGGTCCATACTGATTATGTATCAGGTTTTTGAAGTGTAGTTTATTAGCTCATATTCTCTCTCTTTCTCTCTTTGCATGTGCATATAGTTACTTCCTAGAAGAAGTTTCTACATGTTTAGAGTTTTCAGACAATAAAGGGCTCCACATGGAGAGAGCTAGATGAAGGTCTGAACATATTATTACCACTGCTCTACATGGTAGAAGTCATTGAGCCTCTGACCTAATTCTGTTATTTACCTGCTGAACTTGGGCTGGAATTATCCTTCTTTCTCATGTTGTCTCATCTCTCTTCTTCAAATAACACTTTAATCCAGCGAACAACTCTTCCTAAACACAGCAAATTTCTAAGCTTTTGTCTTAATCTGAATTACTAACAGAAAAAAAAAAAAAGAATGGAAATGGAAATATCTTTTGGAGAAAGGTGAGTGTGCGCCACCTCTTACTTTATTAGTCAGGCTGTTACTCATGGTAGGAAGGAGCCATTAGGGGAATGGACAGTGGTTTTAAAATCCTAGAGAATACAAGGAAGAGTGAAGGCTACGATCTTGACAGTGTAAACAGGGACAGTCTTGAGGTGTTTAATATGCTATTCTAAAATAAATGATAGCCACTAACAATGTTCAAGGACGAGAGGGGCACATTGAGATGTATGTGTTATAGTGGGTATGATTTATCATATTTCATAGGGTTCGGTAAAGCATTTGGTTTTGTTCAAAACAGATGTTGTTCTTGAGCTGAGTGATAATCTATGTCAAGTCTGATAGGGGTGGGGTTTTGTTGTTGTTCTTTGTTTAGGTGTGTGTGTGTGTGTGTGTGTGTGTGTGTGTGTGTGTGTGTGAAGTTAGCTCCACCAGATTTTAGAAGCGTGATAGTCATACTAGATAGGTTCAGAGTTTTAATTGTCTTTGTTAGAAATATCACAACCTCTCCCTTTTAGGGTAAGGACTTTAATTCCTGTGGTTTCCATAATTGTGGAGTTTGAGATCAACCAGATAGAAATTATTCATTAAAAATGCCTATTTCAAAGTTTAAAAAGTTTTAAAACCTGGATGCTGAGGCCTGTGTGAGTTCTTGTGGTGAGGATGCTCCATGCGCAGACATCACACATGGATGCAAGCAGTCGGGCATCCTGATTATAGGAGGAGAACATGACTGTGGTGAGGATGCTCCATGTGCAGTCCATCACTCACTGATGCAAGCAGTCATGCATCCTGATCGTGGGAGGAAACCATGACTGTGGTGAGGATGCTCCATGCACAGTCTATCACCCATGCAAGCATGATCATGGGAGGAGACATGAGACTTCGTGGTAAGTTCTGTTCTATGTATGTCTCTCTGGTTCATTTTAATTTATATTTGTTTCCTTTCTAACCATGAGTACAAGTAGGTTTTAAAGAACTTTATATAGCTTATGTTTTATGTGTGAGTTACTGAATCTGAGTGAATTTTGGGATTGCCTCTTCCTGATTTATAGTTTGTGTCAAAACTCAATGCAATTTGGAGACCTAGGTCTTCTAGCTTTGGAGTTGACAGGAACTGACTGTGCCTATTTGAAAGCTAGCCTTTAGAATCAGGCAGACATGAGTACAAGTCTTAGTGTGGTTCCTGTACAATCGTTGTTACCTTGTGAATCTTTACTCTCTTTATCAGTAGCAAATGCTTCTGATGATCCATCTCATCTTTTCTGGCTTATCGTGAATCCAGCTGCAGACAATGATTCGTGGGAGCTCAGCCTCACCTTGCTCTGGCAATATTCCAATTCAAGCATCGGCTGTGTGTCTGTTCTCCTGATTCCTGGACTCTAAGAGGCTCGCAGCAAAGCTGGAATGACCCAGGGCATATTCTTTAATGAGAACAGCTTTCTCATATTTTACATTACTATTTCTTAGAAGCAGTGTAGATTTTTTAGATGTTCTGATCTCTGCTGCCTTTGGCGGAAACCAGGAAGTGGGTGTTCACTTTTCTCTGCACTGATTTATATATGCCTCATACTTGAGAGCTTTCTCATTCTCTATTTTAGAACACAAACTAAGACACTATCACTAGCCTACTGTGAGGATTAAGTGAGACAATGTGTTGGTTTAGTAGTTACACAGTTTGATATTAGCAAAGAACAAGAAATAAGACAGCATCTGCAGAGGTGCTAAGAAAAGATTCATGTTAGATATTTGGGACTTCCATTGCAGATTTTTTTTTTTAAGATTTATTATCCAGGCTACAATCCACATCCTTGGAGAAGCTAGGTCACAAGGAGGACCCTAAGAAAGACATGCATAAAAGGTACTAGGAAGGGAAAATAGATAATATCTCCTGGGTAATCTGGGGCAGAGGTGGGGGAAAGAGGTGAGGGGGTAGGGGATGAGAACATGAGAGAACAGGACTGCCAAGTTGGGTGAGGAATGGAAAAGGAAAGCAATGAAAGATACTTCTCATAGAGGGAGCCATTATGGGGTTAGAGAAACCTGGTGCTAGGGAAATTCCCAGGAATCCACAAGGATGAAACCAACTGAATTCCTAGCAATAGTAGAGAGGGTGCCTAAACTATCCTTCTTCTGTAATCAGATTGGTGAGTATCCTAAACTGTCATCATAGAACCTTCATCTAGTAACTGATTGAAGCAGATGCAGAGAGCCACAGCCAAGCACTGGACTGAGCTCCCCATCAGAGGCCCTACCTTCTCTGAGGAGTGGATGAAGTAGGGAGAGGTGGGAGGAGGGAGGAGTGAGAGGAGGGGAGGGAGGGTCAACTGTAGTTGGTATGTACAACGACTGAAAAAAGGAAAACTTTGTGGAACATTTACAAAACATGTATCTGATATTTAGTCAATAAACTACCCCAGCCGGCAAAAATTCACAGTGGAACTGTGCATCTGAAGCAGCTGAAATCTGTACCTAAAACATCTGTGTTTGCACACATCAGTGAAGCTAGGAAGAAATGTTTTAAGATTAAAACAAATGAATATGTTTTTAAATTTATGTATATGTGTGTGTGTGCTTCTGTGGGGGCATATAAGTGAGTACTGTGGACATGTCTAATTCGTAAAATTTCACTATTTATTTTAAACTTATTCTGTTTGCTTTTAAATCACATTCTACAAAATTATATATATGTGTGTGTTTGTGTGTGTGTATGTATGTATGTATTTTATATATTTTGTACAAATTTTGTAATTTGCAAGTATATGTTAAAATGAGATCATCTTGGATTCAGGATATAGATCAGTGGAGACCACTTACCTAGCAAGAGAGAGGCCGTGAGTTTTCTCCACAACATGAAAACAAACAATGAAACACATGACCAACATCAGGTGAGTTGACATTGTGGGTTTATGGTATGGGATATAGCTGACAGTAAGGTTGGAACAACATGAGCCTTTCCATCTACAAGGAACCATTGTATCTCCATACACTCCTGTGATCTGAAGCTGTCATCTTGTCACCCAGGAACTCATGAGCTGTTGCTTTTCCTTGTAATAGTTCCTTTACGCTTGTTTGTTATGTGTTTAGCTCCTTGTAGATTCTTGTGATTAAAATCTGTGTAAAGGGGGAGCTGAATTAAACCTTGATCAAGCATTTTCTTTTAAGGACAGAGTTTTGGAAGAGGCACTTGGTCACTACAGGTGCCAAGCTTGCTTTTTCTATTTCTTTTAATCCAACATCCTCCTTCTATTCCCTCAAAGATCTCTCCTTGGCTTATAGAATATTACTTCTTTTATTTAGGGTGGGTTTTCTTACAGTAATTAACCTATTCTAGATATTCCCCCAGACATGCTCAGAGCTTTGTTTCCAGAATGATTCCAGAACCTGCTTTGCTTTTGAATGATCAGTGTCCCCTTCCAACTCACATTCACTTGGGACCTTATTTGAAAAGAGAGCCTTTGTAGATAGGATAAAGTCAAGAGGAGGTCCTGTGAGATTGTTAGACTTGATCTTCATTTTGTGTTGCTGTGGTAAAAATACTGACCACAGCTGGTTAGAGAGAAATGGTTTCTTTTGGATCAAGGTCCCAAACTACAGTCCTTCATGGCTGGTACCTTGAAGTGGCTGGTCACATTTGTCCACAATCAGGAAGTACAGAATGATGAATGTTTGTGATCAGTTTTTGTTTATATAGTCCTGGATCCAAGACTGGAATGTTGCCACTCTTAATAAAAAGACTTTTTCACTGGAGTTATTGTAATCAAAATAACACCACACCCCAGGAATTTCCAGAAGATTCTAGATCTTATTAAATAAATAAGAGAGATTAACCATCACAGACCTCAAATACATAAGTACTGATATCTGTGTAGGAAAAGGGAAATAGGAACATACACACAGCCAAATGACTGCCCAGGTATAGATGTGAGAAATTCTGACAATTATCAGAAGTTAAGAACAGGGAAAGAATACTCTTTCCCTAGAGTTTTCATAGACACTATGCCTCTTCAGTGTTTGTTGTAAGATGCCCACTTAGTGTTGCTTTGTTACTGTAGACTCAAGAGACTTAACAGTAAGCTGAAAAGCGAAAAGAGAGGGAATGCTGAGGGAACGTTATTGTTGAGTGTATCAAAGAAAGAGGCCCATAGTGAGATACTGACAGGTGGTGGATAGAATAAGGATGTGTACTTCTGTAAGAGATAAGACAGGTCCAGAGATGCCCACAGAAACAAACAGGCATTGTATTAGGCACTATTATTTTTCTGTTTGGTTGCTGTGACAAAAGTAGCTGAAGGTGGTGATGTCACATAGACAGGAACTGCAGGCGGTGTCTCAGATTGCACCCACATTCAGAAAGCAGAGAACGATGAATGCTAACTCCCAGCTTGTTAAGTCCTTCCCTGGGGAAGACCACCTTTCATCAATTGCCTTTATTTCTTGGTTCAGGGTTGAGCTTCATGGACATTCTCCTCCACTTCACATATCTCTTGTTGTCATCTTTGCTCAGCACAGGATTGGACATTCAGGATGGTAAGATTTGTGTGCATGGCTTCACAACAAACTCCTGATCTCTCTCACACAATCTTTGTACCCCTCTTCCTTAACATCACTGAAGCCTTAGGTGCAGGGGTGCTTTGTAGATGCACCTTTAGCACTGGACTCTACAATTCTGCATTTTATTTGCTTGAGGATTTCTGTAATGGTCTCTATCTGTTGCAAAGAGACAGTTTCTCTCAATGTGAGAAGAAAAAGACTGCACTTATCTGTGGATATATGGACAGATGTCTAGAATGCATTGAGGAATTCTACTGGTTTAGGAAAGAAGCAGTTGTAGACTCTCCTCCAAGTCTATAATTCATTAGCCTTTGGTAGCTGGCTAGGTTTCCAATACCGGACACAATTTCCATCTTGTTGAGAGTGTTGGAAACCCAATTAGAGAACTGTTGGTTACCACGAAGTTATGTGTGTCACCAAATATAGGGTCTCACTATATACAACCAAAGCATTCATTAAGTCCATGATTATCCTACTTCTGTGTTCCAAGTATTTCTGGAATTGCAGATGTATAATATCACAATTGACTTTTGAGAAACTTATAAAATACGTGCAGACAATTATACACATCAGAGCACTTCTCTGGGTGCTTCCCATGGCATGTCTACATTCTGTAATCAAAATTAAGAGGAACACTATTGCTGAAACTTGGCCCCTGAGGATCCCTTTAGATTTTCTTATTGTTACTATGAATTTGAATGTACATAAGTTTATTTTATTGAGTTCATTCCTTCATTCTGTGTTTGAAAGTTTTCCTCAGGTCATTTTGTGTCATCCATTCATAGTTATGGCCATGTCCTATCTAGTCCAGGAATGCATCATGACTAATTGTCAGATCTGCTGGTGGTTAGACAGTGGTGTTAACTTTAATTTTGTTGCTACCTTGACTGGTGGATCTTTGAATATTTCTGACATGGTTACTAGTGGAAACATGAACACACAGATTAGTGTTTTAAATTGGTTGTTGACTTGATAGGATCTAGAACCTCCTTGGAAAGAAATCCCTGGGCAAGTCTGGGAGAGGTTGTAAAGACTAGGTTAACTGAAGCAGTAAGTGTGGGTAACAGTGTCTCTTGGGCTTGGGTCCCAGACTCTATAAAAAGACAAAGCAAACTGACCACTATCATTCTCTTTCTTTGTTTCTAGACTTTGGGCAAATGACCAGTTGCTTCACACTCATGACCCCACAGCTTCTCTTCCTCGGTTGACTGCATACTCTTGAGCTGTGAATGAAAACCAACCCTTCTCCCTCAAGTTGCTTCTGTCAGGTCTTTTATGACAGCAACAATAACTAATATAATACACACACACACACACACTCATGCACACAGGCATGTACACACCCATAGATCCACAAACACACATGCAGTCACACACACACACACACACACACACACAATTCCCTTTAGATTATCTCCAGGAGTGATATTGTAGATTCATATAATTATTTCAAACTCATTTAAACCAAAGTGATGTTATTTATAGATACACAAATCTAAGGAATTTCAAAAGATAGGAACTATCAAAAGCAAGCATAAAAATTCAGAAAATACCATATTAGGGATTTAAGAAACTCTCTATTTGTCAGTAGATCCTCAAGCATTTTTAAGCTTTTTTTTTCTCAGAATGCTGCTTTTATGAGGAGTCACTAAAAGTCCTTTTATGAGGAGTCATCAGAAAAATGTTGAATTGGAAAAATATGTAAAATATTTTAGATAAAATTAGATTAAAATATTAAGATTGAGTCTTTTCATTTATTTATGTATTGGTTAGGGTTGACAAAATTAATCTATTTTATTTTAATAACTCTCCCATTGGCTTCACACATGGCAGGCTACGCTCTTGGCACTGGCTTATAAATAGGTTAATGAGCAGGAGATTCTGAGGCTTACCCTCCAGAAGAAGATGAATTACACAAATAAGACCCAAGTGGCTCAGAGTACAACTCATCACAAGCGTTTGGGGACAGTTTTGCAATGCCCGAAGTTCTGACTATTAGTTGGTTTCCATATTTGGAGCCCAAACTTGGTACGTGAAAAAAACTAACCAAAAGTATTAATTATCACACTATTTCTTCTTTAATAGAGTGTAGCATTTCAAACTTCATTTTAGAGAGTTTTTAATTTTTTTGTTTTTAGTTTTTCATTTTTATCCTCTTAAAAATCTTTTTATTGATTTATCATTATTTTTATATACCAATCCCAGTTCCCCCACCTTCCTCCCACCCTACACCATCCACTCCTCAGAGAGGGTAAAGCCTCCCCTGGGAAGTCAACTAATTCTGTCCCATCACCTCATAGAGGCTGGACCAACCCCCATCCCAGGCCTAGGCTGAGCAAGGTGTCTCTCCATAGAGAATAGGCTCCATAAAATCAGTTCATGCAAGTGAAAAACTGAATATAAACTTGAATCTTAATGAGGAAAATATTGGCTACTTACCTACCTTACCTGCTTTACTAAGGAATATAAAGAAAAATTGTGTTATAGGGAAAAGTATTTTTCATAATAACAAAAAATATTCTACTTGAGTTTTATTGGCATATTTGAATTTTTATGTAATTTAAGCACAGTTTACCAGGATTTAAAATTAAAAATAATATAAAGTATATTTAGGAATTATATTGCTAAACTGTATATACTATACATATCACAAGATACAGATAGAATTTCCATTAGATATGTCAGTCATGGCTGAGAGTACACTCAGGAGTTCTCTTCCTGGGGACCCAGGTTTGATTGTTGACACCCATAAGATGGCTCACATCACTTCTAACTCTAGTTCTAGGGCACCCAGCATCCTCTTCTGGCCATAGTGGGTACTGTCTGCCTGTGGTATGTGTTGGCTAGGTTCTCATATCAGATAGCATGTATATTTATCACATATCAGATAGCATGTATATTTATCACATATCAGATAGTATGTATATTTAGTGCATATCAGATAGCATGTATATTTATCACATATCAGATAGTATGTATATTTAGTGCATATCAGATAGCATGTATATTTATCACATATCAGTTAGTATGTATATTTAGTGCATATCAGATAGTATGTATATTTAGTGCACATCAGATAGTATGTATATTTAGTGCACATCAGATAGCATGTATATTTATCACATATCAGATAGCATGTATATCTAGTGCACATCAGATAGTATGTATATTTAGTGCACATCAGATAGTATTATATTTAGTGCATATCAGATAGTGTGTATATTTAATGCATGTCAGATAGTATGTATATTTAATGCATACCAGATAGTATATATATTTAGCACATATCAGATAGTATGTACATTTAGCACATATCAGATATTATGTATATTGAGTGCATATTATATCAGATACTACATTCATTTCATATTCACACACTTACATCATCACAGATTTATTTTTTCAAGACAGAGTTTCTCTGTGTAGCTTTGGTACCTATTCTGGAATTAGCTCTTGAGACCAGGCTGGCCTCAAACTCAGAGAGATCTGCCTGCTTTTGCCTCCTGAATGCTGAAGTAAAAGGCATATGCCACCACCACCTGGATATAACAGATGTTTTTAAATTTATTTTTGAGATAATAACTTAATAGCGATATTTCTTCCTTCCATTCCCTTTCTCCAAGCCCTCCCACACACCCCTTACCACTCTCCTTCAAATTCATTATCTCTATTTTTAAACTAATTTTTATTGCATGCATTTAAAAATATACCTAGAGCTGGGCAGTGGTGGCACATCTGAGCACTCGGGAGGCAGAGGGAGGTGGATCTCTGTGAATTCGTGGTCAGCCTGGTCTACACAGTGAGTTCCCGGACATGATACACAGAAGAAAAAAGAAAAAAAAATATGCTATAAGTTCCTACTTATAACTTGTTTAATCCATATGATGCTCAGTACTGGACAGCTAATTGGTATGTTCTGCCTTGGGGAAAGCCACCCCTCTTATTCCCAGCTTTTCTCAGTTGCCTGTATTTCTTTGTCACCACAGGTTTTACTAGAGACTTGTTTCTATGATGAACACCGATGAATTATCCTGTGGTCTATAGGTGGGTGTTTGCAGTGCTCTCCTGCCTACACCGTTAGGGAAGTAATTGCTTCTTTAGATAGGTACTTACATAGGTGACCTGGTGCTTTGTTATTCAACATCCTGTACAGAAATGTGTCAGGAAGTATAAGCAAGAACATGCTATAATGTCATTAGATAAGCATACCTGTCCCCTGGGGAGTTCACAAGGATACTGTAATAGTTAATGAGACTATATCATTGAAATACAGTTCAAAACTTAAAAAAAAAAGAAATTGAACTATGTAAATGGTTGTACCATCAAAACGACCATCAAAGGTACACTTTGGGAATTTGATTGCATCCCGCTAAAAAATTATTAAGTCAGTAAATTAACTTTATAATGTCATTTTTACTCAATTCAAAAAGTAGAGTCTCTAATTAATTTAACTTTGGTGAGAGAGACCTTTTCTAAAAGGCAGATTTCTCTCAGTTGTAAGTCTGCAAATCTAGCCCGAAGGAGTTGTACTATAAAAGGAATCTACTGGCTCAAGGAACTGAAAAGGTTGGACTGGTTTACCTTAGCCCTACTCAGCCTGTTTGGGCCTTGTAAATGGTCCCCTTCCTGCCCCTACCCTACTTAGTGCAACTGTCATGTACGTTTTCCTAAGTTAGAACAAATTTGATCAATATTACTCTCACAAACATTTTAGCTCATGGGGAAGAACAGAAGAAAAGCATTATTTTTCCTAACAGAATTCTGGAGTCCAAGGCTATGATCTCTCCCGCAATGACAGCATACCCCCACTGTAAAATAATATTAGGCCTCTGCTGGCTAGGAGTGGTATACTGAAAAATATTTTTCCTTGAAGTATGGAGGGAGTTTTTTCATACACTAAGTAGGAAAAGAAGGGCTTGCTAAAGTCAGATCAAGAGACCAAATGTAGCAGCAAAGTCAGCAGGGTTCTGTTGCGGCTATGTTTGACTGTTGTTCATTGGATTAATAATTTACTAGGGAATGAAAGCACACTTCTCGTTGTATCCTTACTTAAAACCTGAGGTCTCTGGTATGTCAAATAGTTAATAATTTCTTGCTGGATTGGTAATTTGCTGGTATGATTGGGAGGTGGGGAAACAGTGAGTGGAGCTTTCTGGAGGATGTAGGTCATTGGGTACACATGTGGTGCGACTCCTTTCCTGTCACTTCCCACATTCTCCTGCTCCTCTCTGCTGTCTGTCTGGCAGGAAGTCGCAGCCTCAGCTTCCTTCTTCAGCTGCCCTGATTTCGGAGTTAATGTGTGGACCCAACATCGACGGACCGAACACCATGAAACGGGAAGACAGGATCACCCTTTACTCATTAAGCAGTTTCCACAAGAGAATGTTCACATTATGTTCACAGCAATGAGAAATAACAGAGTTTTCTCTCTCCTCCCTTTGCCCCCTTTCCAGTTTGGGATTGGCAAGTAACAGAGTAAAAAATAAAATCTGTACCCAAACCCAATTGAGTTTTTCGTCTTTGTCAATGGTTTGTGAAACACTGGTCAGGTTAGAGACTTCACACTATAAATCCCCTCCCAGGCTCAGGGGAACAACTTTTCCTGATTCTGCTGACTGCTTTCTTCGGCTTACTGCCACAGTTTTCCTCAGTGAGAACACCACTGCACCTTTGGTCATCAGAATATTTAGGCCCCATAACTGAGCACTTAATGAATACCCAAGTTAAGGGAACACCGCCCCATCATGTGTCAATGCATTAACTAAGTAGGTGTGAGATTTCAGAGCGACCTGTGAGGGTTCCAGTGGGAAACAGCTGCACTCCAGCAACCTGACTTTATCTGTGGGCCAGACATAAAGAATCATGAAGGGATTTAGAGATTTGAGGGAAAAAAATAAAGATATTATTGGATGGCCAGGAAGAGTAGCAAGGGCAAGAAAAGTCAAATTACCATAGATGTAATTCTTGGTGTGTCATTTGGATTCTGCTGGTGGATTAACCCCAGCAGGAGTGTTTTCACATCAGCTAGCAGAGGCAAACACAGAGATGAGGACTTCTAATCATTTTATTATAATTACAAAGTTATTAACGGAGGCAGGGGCATGTGGAACTATTAATAGAAATATCCAAGGAAATGCTCATGTGGCCAGACTGAGTAATGGAAAGTAGATGTTACTTATGAACACACTAAAAGAAATAGAAAAGACTTATCCTTGAATAAAGGGAATCATGAAACTTTCTTTGGAGAGAAAAGCAATTATCCTGAGATATGTCCTTAGAACAGATTTAGAATATAGTCCAGAATCACTGACTCCAATTATGTACTTATGCCTTTTTGGTAATGAGTATATAAAGACATTAATATACTATAAACATGGAGCATCTGACATTACTTAAAGAACAATGTTGCAGCAAACTCCTCCATCTTCCGGCTCTTACAATTTTCCCCCCTCTCTTCCACAATGTTTCCTTAGGTGTAGAAGTGTTTTTGAAGGACTGTAAACTGGCACTGGGCCAACAACACGGAATTTCGATTGGTTTTGATCTTCTGTATTGGTCTCCGTCTGTTGCAAAGTAAAATTTCCTCAATGATGGTTAAAAACATAATCACATCATTTTCTGTAATCCCTTTCCTTCTTTCACCACTTCCCATGCCCCACCACCTGTCACCTGTTTTCTTTCAGATATATTGTTATATATATATGTATGTATTCTTTGTATATATATGTACATATGTGTGTGTGTTCATAAATATATAACATTCAATATTCACATTGAATATGTTTTACATATTTATGAGCATATACAATTATTGAACATGTTATATATGAATATGACACATTCAATATGTTATATATGACTATGACAAATTCACATTGTCATGTCAAATGGTATTATACTTGCCCAGGTCTATTATAAGCATCCATATTTGAGATTTCAAATATGCAGCAATTTGCCTGACATATCTAGAAGTTGATTATTCAGCAAGATTCCCAATCTTATTGTTATTATGATCTTTCTTCTCATTCTTCCAAGCTATTCCCTGAAGCTTAGGGGTAAAGGTTATGCTGTAGACACGTCAGTTGGTGTCAGTTTTCTGCGCAGTTTCACTGGTTTGGGCTTTCTGTAACGTTCTTCAGTCTGTAGTGAAAAGAAGCTTCTTTAACAAGGAAGTGAGAGCCGTATCTGTGGGTTTAAGTGCTCTTTTTAAAAGTGGGCAGGAGCAGGCTTGTGGCTGAGTTTTGTGACCACATTAGCCATTAGTGGTCGGCTAGATTTTCAGTACCAGGAATGATCTCCCCCCGTTAAGCAAATTGTGAGTAGAATTTATATAGATCTTGGTTACAGCCAAGATATGTGTCACAGTTTCACCTTTAAGAATGTCTTGTCATGCTGATTATCTCTGCGACTCACAGCTGAGCTAGGCTATTGAAAATTTTCCTCCCTTGGCAGCCGTTATGAAAGCTCGTCCTAAGAGAAGCTTGTGGGTTAGGTCCAACTTGACTCTTCTCCCTCCCTGAGCATAGGAGCTCTTTCCAGTTTTTAGTGTCTCTTTCTGTCTTTCTAAAGGTATACAAACTTTCGTTTGCGGGTGGGGCCCTTTGGCACCTTGGGCTTCACCACCTGGGGCTTCACCAGGGCCTTGATGGCCTCCGCACGTGCACTCATGGCCTTTGCATTATTTGCCTGCATCTTCTTCAGGCCTTTCTTTTTGTGCTTCTTGGCAAAGCGCATGTTCCTCAGGAACTTGGGGTCAACCCCCTTGAGAGATTCGTATCTTTGTGACCGGGGTTTCTTGATGCCGTTTCTGTGCCATTTCCGGGACTGATTGTGTGTGGTGTGGTTCTTGGACTTGGCCATGGCTGGACTGTAATCGGCGGCTCCCGAAGCGCCTGCGACCGGAAGAGAAAGAGAAAGGCCGCGGTGCAGCACGGGAAATAGGGCCGTCACCGCCGGAAGGACCGACGGAAAACATTAGGGAGTTCTTTTACCTTTTTTGGTTAGATTTATTCCCAGAACTTTTATTTTCCTGTTATAAATGGGATTCTGCCAGTGATCTCTTCCTCAGGATGCCCTGACTCTAAAAGCATTCAATAAACAGACTACAACTCAAGAAACACCATTTTCCTCAGAATCGATCAGCTGGCTCAAGTCAGTCTTATGTGGGGACAGAAGTTTCCTAGCCTTGTGATCATAGTGTTCATTATTCAATAAAAAAAGGCAATTCTGAAAATGTTTAAGATCGAAATTTGAGATAGGTTTTATCTCATCTGTGAAAATGGCAAATTGTTTTAAAGTAAAGGAACTTAGGATATGAAACGTAAGCCAGCAAAATAAAAAAGAAAAAAGCATTGCGGAGGAATTACTGTTCTCCAAGAATTCAGATGTGTCCCTTTCATTACCATCATTAAAAATAACATCTTTTTTCATCTCTGCTGTATTTTGTTAGGTTTATATTTAGCATTCTTCACTGAGCGATGTTATGAATATTTACCACATTTTGCTTTTATTCATACACAATGATGATCAAGGAACAAAGCAAGAAAGTGTGCTCTGGACTGAGAGCTCACACTGAAATGCAAGCCGTACCCTAGTATGTCACATGCAGTCTCCACAGAGCTGAAGGCTCATGAAGAGAATTTAAAAAAACTGAATAGCACTGCTATAAAAAGACAAGCACTTGGAGGAATGCTTTTTATTCAAAGAAAAAAATTGAGTGACAATCTTGACTAAGAAATAGGACAGTTTTATGAGATACTTAAATATGTCTTGTGTTATTAAATCATTTTTACTAAAATTAAATAATATATATATGATATGCTCAGAACAAATATTCTAGACTATTATCTGACTGCTGTTGTTGATTATTTACCATTACACATGTGTGTAGCCAGCTTCTACTGTAGAAATTCCTACCACCAGTAGCCTTTAAGTTACCAGCCCACTCAGGTGTGGCCTCTTAAACTATATATGCCCATCTAAAGCATGCATCCAGCCTCTTTTCCTGCAACGGGATTCAGTTGCTGTTCCCCATTCAAGCAGAGGACTGTGATCTGTGAGTCTACCCCTAAATAAATGACCTTGTATTACACTCAGTTCTGAGCTAGTGTGGGATTTCTTTTTTAGCATGCTTCTTCATGTAGCGCCCACATGGATCCGAACTCCACACCTACCAGGTAGATTGGCTAAACAGTCCATAGTCCAGAAAGTCTTCCCCCACCCAGCTTTTACCTATTAACTTTAAAAAAAACAAAACAAAACTCTGTCACAGTGGAGCTAACTGTATGTGGCGACTTGGAAATTTCCCAAGTGCACACACGCCCTCTGCCCCACTGCCTTGTCCCTGCTGTGTGGTGACTTGCACAACTTCCGGTTTATACTCCTGGCTCTTGAGATCTGGGCTTCCTGCTCTGTGTACAGAATTGATTTAATGATTTAATTGCTTTTAATTTGTCAAGCAAGTATATTTCTCAATATTTAATCAGAACCAAGGCAAAAAAAAAAAAAATCCAAAGCAGATCAGGACTATTCATGTTACCACCAGTTACATCGCTGATAGTCGCAACTTGGCAACCACGACACTGATGGACAATAAAGATTATTACAACTAAAACAATTTACCGGACCTCATAACAGGTATTTAATACATCAATAAACTTGAAACACACACATATATATATATCAGGGTTAAACAAGGCCAGAGAGAAAACTTTAGTGACATTTTACAAAGGTTAACTAAGGCTGTAAAAAATAGGAGTAACAGAACCAGATGCTAGATGAGTACTTATTGAATCTCTGGCTTTTGAAAATGTTAAATTAAAATGCAAAAAAAAAAAAATTGGGCCTTTAAAGTTAGATCAGCACCAATGGATGAATGGATCCTGTATACAATGAACATTGAGACATTTGAGTCTAACACTGAATCTTGGATAGGAGAAGCAATTTCCAAAGGAATAAGGAGACATCAAAATGTCAAATTTTTAATTGTGGTAAAATTGGACATCTGAGAGAGGATTGTAGACAAAAAATTCCTAGGAATAAAATCTTCTCTGGGAATGGCAAGAATAGGAGGACTCAGCCTTCAGGTATATGTAGAAGGTGTAGCAAAGGTCTACATTGAACCAATGAATGCAAATCATCAAAAGACAGACTAATACCATTGGGAAACTCCTTGGGGGGGGGGGGGGCTATTGCAGGTCCCCAAGTCAAAAGTGGTCCAGTCTGTCCCAGTCATTGTGGAAGACATGTCTCATCAGGAAAATTAAAAAATCCAGAGCCTTCTGTAAAAGACCATACTGTTCTGGATTATGGAATAAACATGGGGAATAAATCAAAAATTCCTATAGTAAATAGGAAACATATATTTGGGCAGACTTCTATAAATGATCAAAGACCAAAGCTAAGAGTGTTTTTAAATGGTGTTGTAATTGTGGGTTTGATAGACACTGGTGTGGATGTATTATTACTTCAGAATCTTGGCATCCAAATTGGCCTCTTCAAGAGGTAGATGTTCAATTACTAGGAATTGGAACCCTATCTCAAATGAAAGAAAACACAAGATGGATTGAATGCAGAGGGTCAGAAGGACAGAGAAGAAGGCTGGGGTCATATGTGTATAGCAGTGAATTTATGGGGTCATGACCTGCTGCAGCAATGAAATACCCAGATTAACATGAGTTTCTGGGAAGGGCATTATAAGGTACTGTACACAAGGATCACCAGCCATCCAGGCTGTAAAAGAACACAAAGCAACTAGCAGACCTTTAGAGGTACCAATGGCCCTATCTTTATAATGGTTAACTGAGAAACCAATATGGGTTAAACAGTGGCCATTAACAGAAGACAAACTGCAGGCTTTATAACAGTTGGTACAGGAGCAACTAGATGCTTACCATATTGAGGAATCAACCAGCCCTTGGAATTCTCCTGTACTTGTTGTTAAAAAGAAATCTCATAAATGGAGAATGTTGATAGATCTAAGAGCTGTCAATAAGGTTATTCAATCTATGGACCCTCTACAATCTGGAATTCCTCTGCCTTCTCTATTACCAAAATGATGACCTCTTATAGTTATTGATTTGAAAGATTTCTTTTGTTTTTTAACTATACCTTTACTAGAAAAGGAAAAAGAAAAATTTGCCTTCAGAATGAATACTTATAATAATTCTCAACCTACTAGGAGATACCAGTGGGCCGTCCATTCACAGGGAATGCTCAATAGCTCTACCCTATGCCAATACTTTGTAAATCAGCCATTCGAAATGATATGTAAAAAATTTTCCTAAATCTATAATTTACCATTACATGGATGACAATTTGATATCTGATTCAAACTTAAATACTTTATAAAGAATGTTTGAAGAAGTAAAGAAAGTTTTGCCAAAATGGAGATTAAAAATTGCTCCTGAAAAATATACAGAGTAGAGATTCTGTCAATTACCTAGGTTATAGAATAGACTTATAGAAAATAAGAGCACAAAAGGCACAAATTAGGAGAGATTGTTTGCAGACACTTAAAAGGTTTCAAAGATTATTAAGAGATATTTTCAGTCTATGGCCAGCTATTGAAATAACACCTGATCTAATAATTCATTTAAACAAAACCTTAGGTGATGATAAAGACTTGAGTAGTCCCAGAGAACTAACAGCTAAAGCAGAATATAAATTGACAATTGTTGAGGAGATATTCCAGGAGGCATATGTGGATACAGTGAATCCAAATCTTAATTGTATTCCAGTCATATTGCCTTGCAGAATTTTTCTTACAGGAATTTTAATGCAGAGAGATGATATTATCTTAGAATGGATCTTTATACCACATAAACCAAGGAAAAAATTAAAACTTTATGTGGAAAAAAATCTCTAAATTAATTATAAAAGGTAAATTGAGACTTCGTCAATTAGTAGGTATAGACCCAGCAGATATTATAGTGCCTTTTACTACTGATGAAATAAAAACAGTTATAGGAACACAATGAACCATGGCAAAGAGGTTGTGCTAATGTTTGGGAGAAACTAACAGCAATTATCGCAAAAGCGATAGACTTAATCCTATAAAGAGAACTTCTTGGATTCTTCTCCAAATTGTACATGATGTTCCAGTAACTAGAGTCCATACCTTCTATACTGGTGCAAATAAATCAGGAAAGGCAGGTTACAAATAAGAAGAATTAAGTAAGATGGAAAAAAGTCCTTATAATTCTGTCTAGAAGGCAGAATTATGTGCTATTATTTTGGCACTAAGGGATTTTAAAGAACCTCTTAATATAGTTATTGATTCACAATATGGAGAAAGAGTTTTCTTGCACATTGAAACCACTGAATTTATACCAGATGATACAGAATTCACTTAATTATTCATACAGGTTTAAGATATAATCAGGAATAGTCTCTTTCCCATATACATAACATACATCCAATCCTATATGGTCTGTCAGGTCCTCTAGTACAAGGTAATACAGAAATTTATTGATTATTGATTGGAAATGTGTTGAAGGCCTCAGAATTTCATAAGAAACATTATGTCAATAACAAAGGTTTAAAGAAACAGTTTTCCATTACATGGCAAAAGTTAAGGAGATTATAAAGAGATGTCCTTCTTGATCTTTATATAACCAAACACTGCTACCTGCAGGGACTAACCCAAAAAATTCAAAGAAATGAAATCTGGCACATGGAGATGTTCCACTTTGCAGAATTTGGAAAATTAAACTATGTACACCACACCATTGACACTTATTCAGGCTTTCAGTGGGCAACTGCTTTAAGCTCAGAAAAGGCTGATTCAGTAATCATGCATTTATTAGAAGTTATGGCCATCATGAGTATACCTGTACAAATAAAGACAGACAAAGATCCAGCGTATGTCTCTAGGAAAATGAAAGTTTTTTACTTATTATAATATAAAGCATATTGCAGGTATACCACACAATCCTACGGGTCAGGCAGTTGTAGAAAGATCAAATTGAACTATAAATAATATGCTAAACAAACATAAGGAGGTGGAAAATACCCCCAGAAATAGATTACATAATGCTTTGTTAACCTTGAATTAATGCTAATGAGAAAGCAGCAGAGAAACAATGGATAATAGAAAAGTCTTCTGAATTAAATCAACTGGTTTATTTCAAGGATGTGTTGCCTGCACAATGGAAGCCAGGAGATGTGCAACATTGGGGAGGGGGTTTTGCTCTTGTTTCCACAGGAGGAGAAATATTATGGATACCATCAAAATTAATAAAGATTTGCTTTGATAAAGAGAAATCTCTTAAGAAGGATAACTGACAGCTCATCCACAATGGTGACAACCATACTGGTGATAAGGAAACCATACAGGGTTGGGGAATGGTTCAGCTCTTGCCTTTACAGAAAATACTCATCTTCAATCATTCAAGAGACCTTGGATGTTTCAATGCTGAAAGAAGGAAATACTATCCAATAAAGATCACCAAGAAAAAGGAAAATGACTTGTAAGGACAAATAATCAAAACATATATATATATACATATATATATACATATATATATATACATATATATATATATATATATATATAGCTGGTTTTGTAGTTGAACAATGGCTCTCTCCTTCTGTAAATCCAAGCATGCTGTTAGAAGAAAAAGTCAGAGTTTCTGTCTCATGTCAAGAGCCATCTGGTATGGGACAGAAAGAAGAAAGAATTTATTTAAAAGTTTACTTTTCTTCATACCTATTTTTGTCCCTATCATACCTTTCATTGAATATATATGTCTATATAAATAATGTTTCAGTTTTCCATAATAAAAATGAATTTTCCTGCAGTAATCTTTTTTTAATTAATTTATTTATTTCTTTATTAAAGTTTTCTGCCTCCTCCCCGCCACCGACTCCCATTTACCTCCCCCTCCCCCAATCAAGTCCCCCTCCCTCGTCAGCCCTAAGAGCAATCAGGGTTCCCTGCCCTGTGGGAAGTCCAAGTACCACCCACCTCAATCCAGGTCTAGTAAGGTGAGCATCCAAACTGCCTAGGCTCCCACAAAGCCAGTACATGCAGTAGGATCAAAAACCCATTGCTATTGTTCTTGAGTTCTCAGTAGTCCTCATTGTCCACTATGTTCAGCGAGTCCGGTTTTATCCCATGCTTTTTCAGACCCAGGCCAGCTGGCCTTGTTGAGTTCCCAATAGAACATCCCCATTGTCTCAGTGTGTGGGTGCACCCCTCGCAGTCCTGAGTTCCTTGCTCGTGCTCTCTCTCCTTCTGCTCCTGATTTGGACCTTGAGATTTCAGTCCAGTGCTCCAATGTGGGTCTCTGTCTCTGTCTCCTTTCTTCACCTGATGAAGGTTGATATTCAGGAGGATACCTATATGTTTTTTTAAGGTTCACCTTCTTATTTAGCTTCTCTAGGATCACTTCCTTAGTCATATTTACTCCAAGATATTTTATGCTATTTGTGGCTATCGTGAAAGGTGACACTTTTTTGATTTCCATCTCTGCTTCCTTATCCTTAGTGTATAGGAAGGCAACTGATTTTTTGGAGTTGATCTTGTATCCTGCCACATCACTAAAGGTGTTTATCAGCTGTAGGAGTTCTTTGGTAGAGTTTTTGGGGTCGTTTATGTATACTATCATGTCTTCTGCCAAAAACGAAAGCTTAACTTCTTCCTTTCCAATACGAATCCCCTTGATCCCCTTATGTTGTCTTATTGCTATTGCTAGAACTTCAAGCACTACATTGAAGAGATATGGAGAGAATTGACATCCTTGTCGTGTTCCTGATTTTAGTGGGATGGCTTTGAGTTTTTCTCCATTTAACTTAATGTTAGCTGTCAGCTTGCTGTAAATAGCTTTTATTATATTTAGGTATGACCCTTGTATCTCTAATCTCTCCAAGACCTTTATCATAAAGGGGTATTGAATTTTGTCAAATGCTTTTTCAGCATCTAATGAAATGATCATATGCTTTTTTTCTTTCAGTTTGTTTATATGGTGGATTACATTGATAGATTTACGTATGTTGAACCAGCCCTGCATCTCTGGGATGAAGCCTACTTGATCACAATGGATAATTTTTCTAATATGTTCTTGGATTCAGTTTGCCAGTATTTTATTGAAAATTTTTGTGTCGATGTTCATGAGTGAGATAGGCCTGTAATTCTCTTTCTTTGTTGGGCCTTTGTGTGGTTTTGGTAACAGGGTAACTGTAGCTTCATAAAAGGAATTTGGCAATGACTCTTCTGTTTCTATATTGTGAAATACATTAAGGAGTATAGGTATTAGCTCTTCTTGGAAGTTCTGTTAGAATTCTGCATTGAAACCATCTGGTCCTGGGCTTTTTTTGGAAAGGAGATTTTTGATAACAGTTTCTAATTCTTCGTGACTAACAGGTCTATTTAGATCGTTCACCTGGTCTTGGTTTAGCTTTGATATATGGTACTTATCTAAAAAACTGTCCATTTCTTTTGCATTTTCCAGTTTTGTGGCATACAGGCTTTTGTAGTAAGATCTAATGATTCTCTGAATTTCCTGTGTCTGTGGTTATGTCCCCCTTTTCATTTCTGATCTTATTTATTTGCTCATTCTCTCTCTGTCATTTAATTAGTTTGGATAGGGGTTTGTCGATCTTGTTGATTTTCTCCAAGAACCAACTTTTTGTTTCATTGATTCGTTGGACTGTTTTCCTTGTTTCTATTTTGTTGATTTCCGCCCTCAGTTTGTTATTTCCAGTCTTCTACTCCTCCTGGGTGCGTCTGCTTCTTTTTTTTTCTAGAGCTTTCAGGTGTGATGTTAAGTCCCCAATGTATGCTTTCTCTGTTTTCTTTAAGTGGGTACTTAGTGTTATGAACTTTCCTCTTAGCACTGCTTTCATCGTGTCCCATGGGTTTGAGTATGTTATCTCTTTACTTTCATTAAATTCAAGGAAGACTTTAATTTCTTTCTTAATTTCTTCCTTGAACCAGGTGTGGTAGTTCAGCAGTTGACTGTTCAGTTTCCATGAGTTTGTCGGCTTTCTGGGGGTAGCATTTTTGTTGCCTTCTAACTTTAATCTGTTGTTATCTGATAAGACACAGGTGGACACTGATATTTTTTTGTATCTGTGGAGGTTTCCTTTGTTACAGAGTATGTGGTCAATTTTTGAGAAGGTTCCACGAGCTGCAGAGAAGAAGGTATATTCTTTCCTATTTGGGTGGAGTGTTCTATAGAAGTCTGTTAAGTCCATTTGCTTCATTACCTCCAACAATTCTCTTATTTCTCTATTAGGTTTCTGTCTGATTGACCTGTCCATTGGTGAGCGAGGTGTTTTGAAGTCCCCTACTACTAATGTGTGTGATTTGATGTCTGCCTTAAGTTCTAGTAAAATTTCTTTTACATAAGTGGGTGCTTTTATATTAGGGGCCATAGATATTCAGGATTGAGACTTCGTCCTGATGAATTGTTCCTGTTATGAGTATAAAGTGTCCATCTCGATCTCTTCTGATTGATTTTAGTTTGAAGTCAGTTTTGTTAGAAATTAGTATGGCCACACCTGCTTTTTTCTTAGGACCATTTGCTTGAAAAACCTTTTCCCAACCCTTTATTCTGAGTAGATGCCTGTCCTTGTGGTTGAGATGTGTTTCTTGCAAACAGCAGAATGTTGGATCCTGTTTTCGTATCCAATCTCTTAGCCTGTGCCTTTTTATAGGTGAATTGAGACCGTTAATATTAAGTGATATTAATGACCAGTGGTTGTTTACTCCAGTTATTCTTATTGTTTTTGGTAGTAGAATTTGTGTGTCTCCCTTCTTCGAGTTGTGCTGGTGAAGGGTCGATAGATGACTGAGTTATTGTAGGCAGTGTTGGCAATGCTGGATTCCTTGGGTTGTGATTTTCCTTCTATTACTTTCTGTAGGGCTGGATTTGTGGCTATGTATTGTTTAAATTTGTTCTTATCCTGGAATGTCTTGTTTTCTCCATTGATAGTGAATGATAGCTTGGCTGGGTATAGTAGTTTGGGTTTGCATCCACGGTCTCTTAGTTTCTGCAGTACCTCTATCCAGGACCTTCTGGCTTTCATGGTTTCCATAGAGAAGTCAGGTGTAAGTCTGATCAGTTTACCTTTATAAGTTACTTGCCCTTTTTCTTTTGCAGCTCTTAATATTCTTTCTTTATTCTGTATATTTTGTGTTTTGATTATTATATGATGAGGGGATGTTTTTGTTTGATCCAGTCTGTTTGGTGTTCTATATGCTTCCTGAATATTCAAAGGAATATCTTTCTTTATGTTGGGAAAGTTTTCTTCCATAATTTTGTTAAAAATATTTTCTGGGCCTTTGAGCTGTGACTCTTCTCCTTCTTCTATCCCTATTATTCTTAGGTTTGGTCTTTTTATTGTGTCACATATTTCCTGAATGTTTTGTGATGAGAATTTGTTGGCTTTGCTGTTTTCTTTGATCAGTGTGTTTATTTTCTCTATGGTGTCCTCAGAATCTGAGATTCTTTCTTCTATCTCTTGTATTCTATTGACTAGGCTTGTTTCTGTAGTCTTTGCTCGTTGACCTAGATTTTCCATATCCAGCTGGTGCTCATTTTGTGTTTTCTTCCTTGCTTCCATTTCAGTTTTCAATTCTTGAACTGTTTTCATTACCTGTTTGATCGTTTTTTCTTTGTTTCCCAGGGTATCATTTACGTATTTACTCATTTCTTCAAACTTTTTGTTATACTTCTCATCCATTTCTATAAGGGCATTTTTTACATGTTGTTTAAGGGACTCTATTGCTTTCATAAAGTCAATTTTTTCCTCTTCTTCTGTGTTAGTGTGTTCAAGTCCTTGTGTTGTAAGATCACTGGGTTCTGGTGTTTTCATGTTGCTTTTCAGATTGTTGGGTGAATTCTTGCCTTGGCACCTGCCCATCTCCTCCTATCAATGCTATCTAATGGGTCTTTTTAAACAGGATCAGTTTTCCCTGCTGGCCAGGGGCCCCACTTACAAAACTCCCTCGCTCCTTTTCCTGGCTCCCGCTGTAGGCCAAGATCCCTCTCACCACTCATAAGGGTCTTCAGGAACAGGACCAGGCTCCCCGTTTGCCAGGGACCTCGCCAACAAAAGATCTACCACTCTGCAGGCCAGCCACCAAAACAGAGAAACTCCTGCTGCTCTCTGCCCCGATCTCCCAACCCAGATCCCAAACAGGCTAAACTGGGTGATCCTGCGGCCCCGTGAAAGGGAGGGAGAGTGAAGGAGGCCCCTGGGTGCAAGCTGGGATGGGCCAGGGAAAGAGAGGTCACAGCAGAGGAGGAGCAGCCTCAGCAGCGGGGACCAGTCCTCGTAGACTAACCGGGGTGTCGAAGGGGTCGGGGAATGCCCCTGCTCCATTTCCTGTGTCCCGCCACAGGCCAAGAACACTCTCCCCACCCAGGAGGGTCTTCAGGGACAGGACCAGGCTCTCCGTTCGCCAGTGGACCTCGCCAATAAAAGGCCTACCACTCTACAGGCCAGGCCCAAAAAAGCCTACTTGATTTAATTGTAGTGGGGTGATCTGCTCTCAGTGTGGGCTTCACTATTTCATGCTTGGACTATCCCGCATCCACCGCGTCTGCCCTCCTGTCTCCGCTGCGTGCGTCTGCCCACCGGTCTCCATCCGCCATGGTTGTCTCACACCTGGCTCCATAGAGGGATGCGGCCACTCAGCTGGGGCAGGCACAGGAACTCCGGGGATTTTGGCCCGTGGTCCTGTGTCTGTGGAGGACAAGAAAACTTTGTGGATGTCTACACGACTTCGGTCCCGGGACTCAGGGGCTCCGGTCCCCTCCCTCCATCTCCTAATCTGCTGAAGCCTGAACTGGCACTGGCGGCGGCCCAGGATGGGTCAGGACTTCCAGTTGCTGGGGCTGGGATCACGGGGCTTCCCCTCTTGGCCAGAAGAAAACTCCTTCTGCACACTTGGTCCGCTCTCCTTGGAACCTTGATGGGGTTTTCTGCAGCACCGGGAAACTGTCTGACTTTTAAAGGCAGACCTGGAGGGTAATAGGTGCAGTAATCTTTTAAGTTTCCAGGAAGAAGATGGGGTCCTACAACAACTCCACCTGGTTGATATGACATCATGATGTTGATGGTGCTACTATAAGACCTGTTTGGAGTACCAGCTGCTCAAGATGGTTCCAACTTGGTTAGATGAAATGGTATACTTTTTTTTACAATGTTCTGGCCAGAACTCCAAATAGGAACCTCAGAAAAATCCTACCTAATACTCAGAGAATATATGCAATTATACGAAACAGTAATCTTGAAACTTAACCATCATTTTACTTTCACAGGATCCCATAAAAAGAACATCACCCCCATGACAACTGGATGTAATTCTAGAAGATGGCATCCCCTCTCCCACAAAGTTTGTTCTCAGTATTAGGGAAATCATTTAGGAGTTGATTATAATTGTTATAGGGTTGGCAGTTGTGGGGACAATTATGTAAGCTCAGGAATCTCTTTGAAAAAATAGAGGAAATAATATGTGATAATAGATTAGTGTGAATTAAACTAATAATAGTGATTAATAGAGTGAATACTTGTGAGCTATTATTTATAGTCTATTTACATTGGTATAGATTCTTGTATATTGATACAAACTTAAATTGTATTGAATATGTTCCTATTTTCATCTACAATATTTGTATACTTAGACAAAGTTATTTTGTCATATTGTATGTATGCATGCTTCTACCTCTACCTCTGCTTAAGACATTTTGTATATTGATACCATTTTAGGATATATTTATCATATTGCAATATATATTTCTACATATGATCAAGATGCTTACATTGTTTACATTTTAAGATCATTGTCCTCATTTGTTGCACAGTTGATTAAAGATTGTTTAATATTCTAATATGAAGTCTTAGCCTTTAAGTTATATAGGTATTAAGATTCATAGGCCAATAGAATTCATGTTTATCATATTTATAGTTAGACTAATCAGGTTCTTTAGATACATAGAGATTGTATTCTGCATAGATAGGTAATCTTCAGCCACTTCAAAGAGCTATAGAATATGACATTTAAATAACTTAGGAATTTGTTGAAGTAAGACATGATTGCTCCTGGTAGTGCCAATCTATTTCTGAGAGAATTGAGCACCAAAGACACTACACTTTGAGTTTGTTTTCTTCTTGGCAAAACTGGCCTTTGCATCCACCACTGAAAAAAATGCATGATGTCTGGACAGAACAAACAGAATACAAGAAAAAATACTGTCAAATCTTGCCAAGACAGGGTAAGATGGTTTTGAAAAATTTCCTGCCTCTGAAAATGGTCTGTCAGTTATTCTAGGCCTTAGCCAAAGTTGGTTACTCCAACGTTGCAAATGAGACTTTTGATGATTGCCCAGGTAGCCAGTTGTCTCTGTCATTTCTTGTGGATTTTGGAAGTCATTTGATTGCACTTCCTGCTTACTCAAGTGTTATTATTTCCCTTCTCGGGTCTTTGATGGCGTTGAATACTAAATAGTTGTAGTTACTGTACCCTCATGACTTGGCCAAGTTATTTACACTCAAGACTTAAACTCATTAGGATAGGATAATTATTGAAACATTTATCACATATTTCTTGATTGATATTGTTTGTACTGGTTGTAATTCTAAATTTTATACCTGATATTTTTCTTATTATATACAACTTTGTATTTGGCTTAGAACCTTATTATTTAAACAAAAAGGGAGGTGCTATAGAAATCCCTACCGCCAGTAGCCTTTAAGTTACCTGCTCACTTGGGCGTGGCCACTTATACTAAGTATGATAATGTAAAGCACACATCCAGCCTCTTTTCTGGCTGTGTGATTCAGTTGCTGCTCCCTGTTTCGGTAGAGGATTGTGATCTGTGAATCTACCCCTAAATAAATATTATACTCAATTCTGAGCTATTGTGGGATTTCTTTTTTATTGTCCTTCTTCAAGATTCCTTGTTGAACTGTCTTTGGACCATCGGCCATCAACTAATGACCCAGAGACTTATTATTAATTATGAAAGCATTGTCTTACCCAACTATGAAAGCATGGCTTTTTCCCAACTAGCTGTTAAAACTTAAATGACTGATTTTTTTTTTAATCTACATTTTACCATGTGGCTTGGTCGCCTATTCTTAGTATGATACATCTTACTTGTTCCAAGTCTGCTGGTGAAATTGCATGCCTGTATATCTGCTCTCAGTTTCTCTCTCTCTCTCTCTCTCTCTCTCTCTCTCTCTCTCTCTCTCCTCAGAATCCTTGCCTATTCTCTCCTTCCTAGCTATTGGACATTTAGCTCTTTTGTAGTTGGGAGCTGCGGGCCTGCTTTTCGTCCTGCCCAGCTCCTGCACAGCTAGCTTTATACCCGAAATAACAACACACGCATTGTATTCTTTTAAACACTGCTTGACCCATTTCTGTTCATATGTATGTAGCACCCCAAGGTGCGCTTACCGGGAAGATTCTAGCCTACGTCCATCCTGGGTCAGAGCTTCATCGTGTCTGCTCTGGAGAGGAGAGCATGGCATCTGTCTCGCAGAGGAGCTGCCCTGCATCTGAGCTCACTTCCTCTTCCTCCCAGCATTCTATTCTGTTTACTCCACCCACCTATGTTTTAACCTATGAGGGCCAAGCAGTTTCTTTATTACTTAACCAATGAAATCAACAGATTGATATGACACTCCCACATCACTTCCCCTTTTTCTGTTTAAACAAAAAAAGGAAGGCTTTAACTTTAACATAGCAAAATTACATATGACAAAACAGTTATATCTATTTTATCTTTTATCATAACAATGGAAAACTATAACTATCTATCTATTCTTCAACTCCATCAAAGACTCCAGAAGAATACAATATTACCTAACCAAACAAAAAGTAAGCAATTTTCAAAACTCTAGAAATGACAGAGACATCTCGCTGCCTTGACAGTCACCCAAAGTTTCTCTGTACCGTTGGGGCATCCATCTTTGTCCTACAGGCCCATAGTATCCAGAGACTTTTCCATAAAGCAGGAAATTTCAAAGGCAGTTCAGTCACTATCTGCTGTGTCCTGCAGAATGTCTTGCAGACTCTTTCATGAATCAGGAACCCCGAAAGACCATCTCACCTTTAGGCAAGTTCAGCAGTCCTCTTTCTGCGGGTTCTCTGTGTCCAGTTTATGCAATAGTCCAGGCAAGAGCAGTTTCTTGCCCAAATGGATATCAAACTCCATAAAGTGCCTCTTCGATGCCCATCTTCTTTCTTCTTGAAGTAGATTGGTGCTGCCAGGAGCAGACGTGTCTCATTGTCATGAAAAGTCCTAAGTTATTAAAACATTTAAAATACCATATTCTCTAGCCTTTGAAAGATATGATGAATGCCTATCTGAAATATATCCATGTACATCTAGAAAATCTAACTAACATGACTACAAACTTGACTATTATTAATAATTATCCATTAACAACCTATATACATTACATTTTTAAATGAACTACACAATCGCAATACCTTAATCAAGATCAGAAATACATATACATATAATAAAATTGACCTTAAATTAATATCAGTAAACCAAGATTCATATCAATGCAAATTATTCACATCTATATTATCTCCCTCTTTAAATGTAAAAGAACATTTATAAACAATATTTGGGAACATGGGCGCAGTTTTTTCTCTCCAAACTGCTTCCTGCTGAATGGGGGCGCTGTTATTCAGGTCTTTTATGGGATAACCTGTCTGCTAGTTTCATCTCAGTTGGCAGTTGAGTGAAGCAATTTTTTGGGGGTGTTCACAGCAACCCTTCAGGAGGGCGTGGTCTATCAGACCATATTGGGATGGAAGAAGCAATCCATAGAGTCTCATTCTCTGTGAAAACAAAAGAAGAATCTCTTTTCCAAAGTATCATATCCTTAGGTCCAAATTCTGTAGTCAAGGTATTTTCAAAATATCTGTCATGTATTAGTTCAGCAGCATTTATAAACAAATATCTTTTAGCCTCTGTTGCTCCTTCCTCAGCATTCAAACAATTCAAACAGAGCATAATAGCATATAGTATCAAGATTCTCATTGTATTTTCCATCTTCGTGCGGCTTTATTTTAACTTCTGTTTTGTTTACTTTTACTTTTATTTTATATTTTCTGTATATCTTCATCCTGGAATAACTCTTTAGACCACTGTCCTTGAACTCTCAGAGATCGTCTGTCTCTGCCTCCCAGGCATTGGGATTAAAGGCGTGTGCTACCACACCTTGAAGTCACAGAGGTCAATCTCCCTCTGCCTCCAAGTGTTGGGATTAAAGGTGTGTACTACCACACCCAACTACTCTCTTTCTTCCTTATTTTTTTAAGAACTTTAACATTTAGCCTGCATATATTTTTAAGTACACTGTAAATCATTTAAAGATTTTCTTTGTCTTTGAATCTCTCTTTACTGTATCTCTTTTTCTGACCACACGAGCCTTTAAATTACTGAGCAATATGGCTAGGATTAAAGCCGTGGCTTTGCCGGCTAGATCCAGCCCATTCCTTAGCTTTCCAGCCTCATGGCGGAGGTACCGGCTGTAGCCATGTTTATCACCACAACTCTGTGGCATTTCAAGGTCCTTGCCAGCAAACGAGCTACAACACTCAAATGCTCTCTCTGTAGCTGACCTCCTGCCTCAAACAGAGTTTGCCCTGGCAGGATGACCCAGAAAGATAGCATTTTTAAACAGCGCATTTTTTCCTGCTATGGCTGAAAACCGAAAAGCATGCGTTCAGCTTTTATCAATACCATTTAAGTGTTTTGTGGCAGGACCTCTTAAGAGAGCTGCAAATTTTTGCAGCTAAAGCTGAGTCAGGAAGCCTCTCTTAGATGAGAGCGCTTGCTTTTCTCTAGCAAGCAGAACAGAACCAAGAAATTGCTGCTACCAAGAAAATATGCTTTACTCTATTCTTTCCCAAGCTTTCTGTGGATTCAGTTGTCCACACGTTGGGGGCCATTCTGTAGTAGGAGCTGTGGGCCTGCTTTTCATCCTGCCCAGCTCCCGCACGGCTAGCTTTACACCAGAAATAATTATACAGAAACTGTATTCTTTTAAACACTGCTTAGCCCATTAGCTCTAGCCCTTAATGGCTAATTCTCATATCCCAATCAACCCATCTCTAATAATCTGTGTAGCATCAGTCTTACCAGGAAAGATTCAGCATGTCTGACCTGGCGGCTTGCTTCATCGCTTCTGCTCTGGAGAGGAGAGCATGGCATCTGTCTCTCAGAGGAGCTGCCCTGCATCTGAGCTCACTTCCTCTTCCTCCCAGCATTCTATTCTGTTTACTCCACCCACCTATGTTTTAACCTATGAGGGCCAAGCAGTTTCTTTATTACTTAACCAATGAAATCAACAGATTGATATGACACTCCCACATCACTCTTTATTAAACCAATCAGAAGGTACATTAGGCAGAGGCATATCTTGACAATATAGACTAATATTCTGTAGCTTGTATGTTTATGTTTATATTTTATATGTGGTTTTGTTCAACATCATGCTGCCTCTTTCCTTTAATTTTTGAGTCAAGTTCTCATTGACTCATTCAGGTTGGCTTCTATACTTTGATTCTCCTGCCTTAGCCTCTGAGTGCTGAGAAACAGTTACATGTCTCTGTCCCTATGGTCATTGTTACCTGTTGGTAGAACTTTTTCCCAGGAAGTAAATTTCATCCTCACATTCAAGAATATTCAAGTACCAGACATGTTCTTGATTGGAAAAGAATAATAGAACACAAAGTCGATTGGGAAGGGGAAGGTAAGGGCTGGTAGATCTTTGAAAAGTTGGGGGTAGGAGGATGACTATGATCTAAAATATTTTATACGAAATTCTCAAAAAACTAATACAAATATTTGATTTAACACATATGCCCTCTAGGGTAAGTAGAGTGATTTGTTCCTCTTCATGTCTGCTTCAGGCATTACTAATACTGTCTTTTAATCTCAGATTCCCTCTTTTCATATTTTAACTCTGTAACTCTTATGTTTTACTTAGTCTGGTTGTTAACTGTGGAAACTGGAGTTTTAAAATAGCATTTGTTTGGTTTCAATGTCCCTTAGGGTATGTACATTGTAACAATCTCCATCATGATGCTGTTGAGAGATGGGGCATTTCCTGAAGTGTCCAGTAGAGAGGGCCCATACACAGACATAGACTAGGGTCATGTGAAAAAGCTGCAGAGAACTAACCAATTACTTTTGTTCTTCCTCTCTGATAATTCCAACAGTGTGAGAACACAGTGTTTGTCCTCTCCTTTTGTCCCCTTTGCCATATGAGGACATCCAGATGGCACCATCTGTGAGGATCAGACCTTTTCCAGATCTTCTGTTGTGCTCATTTGGACTTCCTGACTTCCAAATTTATAAGAAATTAAATTTTAATTCTTTCAAAGCTGTCAAGTCTGTACTCTCTCATTATAGCTGCTCAGACAGATGAAGGCCATTTTCAGCACATTTTCATCAACTAAGACTTGACTTTGGGCTTCATCCTAGAGAAAAATCCTAACACTGTTGTATAAACCCACTCTGATGTTATCTTTGAGGCTCAAGTATATTTGTATAACTGTCATAGTTTGAATCTTGATTTTCACCTACATGATAAAAGACTTTAGATTCTTGAGCCTAACTGTTGTACTATTTTGAAGACTGTGGGGACTTCAGGAATTAAAGCCTGGACAACAGAATTATGTCAGTAGAACTAAGCCTTTTACAGTGATATTCACTCTTTGCTCCTGCTTTATTGACTGCTTCCTTATCAGTTATGGTGTGGATACATACTGCCTTGTAGCCCAACTTCTACAAATTGAGTTACTCTCACTGTCATAAACACCATAAAAAACTGAAGCTCCTCTGAGATCACAAGTTGAAGCATTTTTTTTCTCTTATCCATTGTTCTTGTTAGGTATTTTAGTTAGACAAACACTAATGTAAAAAAATGCAATAATACATCCTTGATATGGGATTCCCCTTTGTATTCCATGAATACCATTGGTTAATGAATAAAGAAGCTGCCTTGGCAGCGTTAGACAGGAAAAACTAAACTGAGTGCTAAGAGAAAGAAGACAGAGTCATGAGAAGCCATGTAGATCCCGTTGGGAACAGATGTACCAGAACCTTGACAGTCAGCCACACCCACGTGTCAATACACAAATTAATATAAATGGGTTAACCAAAGCTATAAGAGCTAAGTAGTAATACACTTAAGTGATTGGCCAAGTAGTGATTTAAATAATATAGTTTCTGAGTGATTATTTTGTGGTCTGAGAAGCCGAGAATAAACAAGCAGCCTCACCCAACACATCCTGCTCCCTTAAAGCATGAATATTTTTTTTACTATAAATATATTAATCACATTAATTAATCATATTCATACCAGATAAGTTACTTTCCCATATTATAATGACTCTTTTGCAGACTGTCCTAGTTAAACACTCCATGGAACTTTCTCCCAAATCAAGCATATTAAGACACAAAGGAAGTCTCAACAGATATAGGAAAATTGAAATTATGCTTTCATTCTGTCTGAAATGGAATAAATTCCATTATTCACCATGGAATAAAGTTGAATATTAAGGAACAGAAACTACAGGAAATATAAAACCTTATGATATCTAAACAATAAAATCCTGAAAGATAATTAGGTTGAGAATATATCTAGAAAGAAATTTAAAAATCACTAGAATTGAATAAAAATAAAAACACAGCATACCAAAATCTATAGGATGCAAGAAAGTGGTTCCACAAGGAAAGTTTATAGCAGTGTATGTTCACATCAAAAAGTCTGAGTGATTTCAAATTAACAACATAATGGTGCATTTAAAAATCTTAGATAAACATGACCAAAAAAGTAAACAGAAATAATCAAAATCAGTATAAAATTAATAAAAATAGAAGAAATCAATCAATCAAATAAATGAATAAAGAATCAATGATACAAAGAGTAAATCTCTGAAGTGAAAATAAAAACCCAGGGCCAAATGAATCCAAGGCAGAATTCTGTAAAAGTTCAAAGTTTAGATAACAGTTCTGCTCCAAATATTAGGTATTAGAAAATTAGACTATTAGGAAATGAATAAACATTCATTTTATGTAGTGAATATCACCCAAGAGAAAAACAAACAAAATCTTAGCTGTTGTTGTCTAAATCCTGATTATTTCCCAATATATATTCAAACTCTGAATACATGAAACATATTTTTTCTTCTATTTATTCCAATGGCATGTATATATATATATATGTAAGTGTGTGTGTGTGCTGGTAAACAATATGAGGGAAATGGAAAACAATGTAAACTCAGAACATTAGAACAAAATAAGGAAAATTGAAAATATTATAAAATACTTATTTTTAGCACACTTCTGGAGCAAGCTTATTTGTTAAGTAATTGTTAGGATTTTCAGAAAATATAGAGTACTAACATAATAGTGTACTACAAATCATCACATCTGATAAAGCTGGGCACCTCAAGACTTCACACGAACAAAGCTGTTACTTAATCTTGAAAAAGTAAAATAAATTCTTAAGTTCACATCACTTAGGAAAATATGGACACAAATCATTAATACATATTATAATTCACATCAACTCTATATATCAAGACCAAGTAGATATACAGAAAACTATAATGGATTTCAGGATATGACATCTACTAATACAATTCCTTTCTTGAAATTATCAATGAAGAAAATCACATAATCAATACCTATAGGGTCCAAAATATGTCTAACTTGTAAAGTCCCAAGAATACATCAAAGAAAACCAAGAAAGAGATATGCTAACTAAAAATTATATATCATCTCTACTATGAACAATGTTTATATCATACTGGATAGTAAATTATTTAGGAACTTACATTTTAGATCATGAGGAAAACAACCTTCTTTATTGGTTTTCATTTCTACAAAAGAGTGCCTAGAGCCGTGTTTTCTTATCATCTCCAGCCATCACTTGCTGATATAATTGCTGTTGCTTATCATTGAAAGACGTGACTCTCCTGTCCATTTCTATTAATTTGTCCTATGTTAGGATGGTTTTTGTTCTAATGCCATAAAATGTTAACTTTGGAATCTTAATGTGACAAAAATTTATTTTTTATTCATTATTGGCATTCAATAAGAGCTGATTACAGAATACTGCCCTACCAGTTATTGCAGGAGCTACCATGATAGTGGCATTAACACTGAGTACCTACATCAACTGCTCCATATTGCATCCTTTCTGATGACTTGGCTAGGGAAGAGCAAGAATGGAGAACCAGTTACCTGTGTTTTATTGCTTCAGTTATGGAAATCAGTTCTTTCCTTTAACTATGTGGGTCTGGGAGATAATTACCACTGAAAACTGAATGCACTAGAGTGATATAACTCAGAGAAAGGAAGGGAATGTTAGTCCAGTAATTCTTGCTTTCAGAGTCTGTGGCACCTCAAGTATTACAGTGACTCAGTTTGCCATGATATACTAAACAAACTCAGTAATTACATTTCTGGAAAATCTATGTGGGTGCTAACTTCATCTGCTGCAATCCTAGACTAGAAAGAAGGAATAAAGCGACATGATTTTTATTGTAGTAATAGTGACAACATCACAATTATAAGAGTTATTTGTGCCATTTTCTTCATACTTGTCCCTATCACAATAGGTTTGGAAAGTACTTATTTTTCACTGATGATCCCACATAATAGACATCCAAGTTTGGCTCACTTAGTTCTCTGTTCAAGGCCTCACCAGTATGACATTATCTGGGCAACATCTTTGGTTTGAGGTCCTTTGCTAAAATGACTGATTCTTGGAAGGAATCATTTATACACAGTTGAATAAGGTCCTTGTCTTTCCGGGTCTCATCTAATGACTTCTCTCAGCAAGTTAAAGACACCCTCAGGTCCTGCTCCTTGACTCCTTCTCATACTTAGGAAATCACAATTCACTTAGGTTTTGAAGCCAGCAAGAGGATTCACCTAATTTTAAAGAACCCACTTTATTCTGCCAGGCCTACTGAGTAAAATATCCCTGTAAGTTATTGTAGAAAAAATGAAAATATAAAACACAGAAGTTATATCTCATCATATTTATTTATTCCTGAAAATTTTAGATTAAGGTGGTACACATGAATGATGAGAAGGTCTGTGGCTTCCTGAGAATTTTTATTATTTTTATCTGGTGTCTTTTTGTATTAGGCATTATGGACCGTATTTTACACACTTTGTTGTTTCATATAGTAAAACTCTCGTAAATATTAAAAGACTATGGGGGAATGCATGTGTGTGTGTGCATGCGTGTGTGTGTGTGTATATCTGTGTGTATGTATGCATGTGGCTGTCTGCCTGTAGGTCAGAGATTGATATTGTACCACTTTCTCCATCTCTGTTTACAGTAGTTTCTGATTCAGGTTTCTGATTCACCCTGTCAACAGGCTAAATTGAGCATCAGAGACTGGTACTTGTCTCAGCATACCAGTGCTATAATCACAGACAGAAGCTACTGAACTTGGATGTTTTCACATGGATACGAGGGATTGATTCAGGACCCGAATGAGCCACCTCTCCAATCAACTGTAAATTTGGTTATAATAATTTATTTATAATATCTATTTATTTATAATATACGTTTTGTTATAATAATAAATAAGATTGATGTTTCATTGACTAACTTAGCATATCACACATCATATTTTCTAAGTCACGTTTTAAACTTAAGCTTGAAAGATTAAGAATCATAGGTTTGACCTATATACCACATATTTTCCTTTTATTTTCCCTCAACTTAACGTCAACTTACTGCACTAACTGTTGCCTGTGTTCATTACTACAGTCTTGGGCATTTCTGACAATGATGACTTCTGTCTAATTAGTTATGATCATTTTTTTGATGACACATTACTTAACTTTTAAATTATAATCATGGTATAACCGCCTGAAAGACAATTTGTTTTCTTAAGGGAGATTTTGATATTGCTGAATTAGCCTATTCATATTTAATAACAGAATGTAACTTATGGAATATATTTTATTTAATTATAATCTATTCTCTCATATAGGTATACAATAGATTGTAATTAAATGCAAGATATCTGTTGGCAGAGACTTCTAGTTCATTTCCTGGCTAACCAGAACTAAAAAATCACACAGAAACAGTATTAATTATAACACTGTTCAGCCAATGACTCTGGTATATTTCTAGCTAGCTCTTCCCTCTTCAGTCAACTTAACAGAAAGTTTCCAGGTCCTTCTCTTTTGACAGCTACATGGTATCTGCCTTCTTCAGCACCTACATGATGTCTCTCTGACTCTGCCTTCTCTCTTTATATATCTCTGTTTTCATTTCCTGCCTGACATTACTCTGCTAAGCCATTGGCCAAAACAGCTTTATTCATCAACCTATAAAAGCAACACATATACAGAAGGACTTCCAACCAATAAAAGCAACACATATACAGAAGGACTTCCCACATCAGATGTTGAGATAAAAGAGTTGACTTTAAAATTTTCCAATTTCTTTTTGCATAAGAGAACTATTATAGATATCATTATCTGAGGGACAAGCTTATTTTATTAGAGTTATTTATTGTAGTCCTAATCTATATCTAAAAATATGAGTTCCTCAATATTATCTTTTTGAACATGTGTTTTCTGAGTGTTTTAAAATTATTTATAGTAACTTCTCTAGAATTGACATAAAATTCCCAAGAGTCAGTAAAAATTTCACATTTACAACCTTCCCATATCTTGTAATTTACCTAATTATTACTTTTTCCAAGTGATCTTTAATTCTCCAATATAATGTTAAGAATGATTATTTTCACCACTATGATTTAAAGCTAGATTTCAATAATTACAAAAACAACAGAACAGAACACTTCTCTACTCATAAAAACAGAACACTTCTCTACTGAATGACTTTTAGGTCAAAGCAAAAAAAGAAGAAAATTAAGGACTTCCTAGATATCCAAACTTATGGGACACTATGAAAGTTGTGCTAAGAGAAAGGTTCATAGTACCAAGTACCTTCAGAAAGAATTTGGGGAGCTCTCACAGTAGCAACTTAACAGCACGCATGAAAGCTCTAGACCAAAAAGAAACAAATGCATGACAGAGAATGAGTTGACAGGAAATAAACTCAGGGCTGAAATCAATAAAATAGAAACAAAGAGAACAATATAAAAAAGTCAGTGAAGCAAAAGGGTTCGTTCTTTAGAAAATTAACAAGATATTCAAACTAACAAAAAGTCACAGAGAGAACCTCCAAATTAACAGTCAAAAACAAGAGGGTGCCACAAAGGGAACTACATGAACCATTAGGTCCTACTTCAGAAAACTGTATTCAACAGAATTGGAAAATCTAAAATAAATGGACAAATTTCTTGATATATACAACTTACCAAAGTTAAATCAAGTTAAGAGAAACAATTCTAATATGTCTATAACCCATAAAAAATAGAAACAGTCATTAAAAATCTCCCAACCTTAAAAAGGCCAGGGTCAGATGGTTATAACACAGAATTTTACTAGATTTTCAAAGAAGAACTAATATCAATACTCCTTAAACTAGTCAACAACATGGAAGCAGAAGGAACTTTGCCAAATTATCTTTTGTGTCCTAATCACCCTGATACCCAAGCTACTCAACAAAGAAATATAATTACAGATGAATATACCTCATGAACATTGACACAAAAATACTCAAGAAAATGCTCATATACTGCATCCAAGAACACATCAAAATATCATCAGCTATGTTCAAATAGGTTTCATTCCAGAAATGAAAGGATGGTTAAACATATGAAAATCTGGCAATAAAATCAACCAAACATGACTGACAAAAACAAATCAAAAAGTCAACAAATGATTCCTAATGATATTTGCTGTACTAATAATAGATTGGTGCTTGCCCAGTTGTCATCAGAGAGGTTTCATCCAGGAGCAGATATATAACCACAGCCAAACATTAGGCAGAGCTTAGGGAATCCTGCCAAATAAGGGAGAGAGAGGATTGTAGGAGCCAGAGGAGTCAAGAAAACCTACTACCAACTTACCTGGATTCAGGTATTCTATGATATTTCATGTTATGACAAATAAAGCTTGCCTGGATATCAGAAGGCAGAGCTAGCCACTAGTTAACTGTAGAGGATAGACAGTGGTGACACACACCTTTAATGCCAGCACTTGGAAAGATGAAGCAGGAAGATCAGTTCAGGGTCACTCTATGCTCTGCAAGACTGAACCATTCTATAAAAGAAACAGCCACACAACTCACACCTTTGATCCCAGCACTTGGTATCTCATGCCTTTGATCTCAGTACATGGGAGATTCACACCTTTAATTTCAGCACTAGGGAGGTGGAGACAGGAATACAAGGTGGGCAGAGACAGGATTGTGTGCCTTTTCAGTCTGAGAATTCGTAAAGGCAATATTGGCACTCATTTTGTCTGAAGATTTCATCAAGATAAGTCTCTAGTGGCTGACTACTCTACTTCTCTTATCTTTTAGTTTTCATTCTTAGTATCTGACTCCAGATTTTTATTGTTAAGATTAATTAGATTAATGCTTCCCATAGGGACTCACAGAGACTGAAAAGAAGGCCGCAGAGCCTGCCTGATACTGACCTAGGCCCTCTGCTGTATGTTCCAATTGCATAGCTGGGTCATCTTGTGTGACTCCTAGTACTGGGAAGAGGGGCAGTCTCTGACTCTTTTGCCAGCTTTTGGGACCCAATTCCTCATACTGGGTCACTTTGTCCAGCCTTAATATGAGGGGAAGTATCAAGTCTTAATACAACTTGGTATGTCATGTTTGGTTGCTATCCATAAGAGGCCTGCCCTTTTCTGAATATAAATGGAGGAGAAATGGACGTGAGTGGGGGGAAAAGTGGGGAAAGGTACTGGGAAGTGGGGAGGGAAAGGATACTGGGATCAGGATATAAAATCAATAATAATATTATCGAGAGTATCATTTAAAAAAAGAAACAAAAGGAGGTATTTTCAGAGACATTTTGAACAGGGTCATTTGTTTTTCAAAGTCTAAGTTCCCTTCAGAAGTATCCACCCTGGTAAGTCTTGCGGCTCCTCTATTCACCACTTCTGCTCTTTGTATCCTCAAGTCAGAGGAGTAGCAAAAACTCTCCTCTTAGAACAAAAATTTTTTTATTGATATGTTTTTTAGTGTTATTTAATAACAGTTGGTCTAAAATTATGAATACATTAGAGTCTGTGGTAGGTTTTTTTTTTTTTTTTCTTTCAGAAAGTGTTAACCTGTTCAGGAAAAATAGCTCATTGAAATATTTCAATGTGCATCACAAATTCTAACTGGCCTTAATAAAACTCAGAGTCAGTTATCAGGGGATGAAAACTGAGAGATCAGGAAGCAGAGCACCCAGACACTAGAGAGAACTTTTACCTCTACTGTATCCTCAGACTGAAGGGGCAATCCTGTCTCTATGAATCCTCAGAAGGCATCTGAGCTTCTGTCTTCTTCCACCTAGTGTTCCTCTCTCTGCCTAACCTTATCATTTCTGTCTCTACCTCCCAAGTGCTGGGATTAAAGGAATGTGATCCCAGGCCTTGTGCAAACTCTGTTGTACCAGTCACATTCTTTCTTAGACAGATTAAATCCTGTGCAGCCCAGGGTGACCTTGAACTCATAAAGATCCACCTGCCTTTATCTCCCAAGTGCTGGGATTAAAGGTGTGCACCAACATTGCCTGGCCTTTGTGGCTAATCTGTGCCTTAGCTTTATACTCTCATCTTCAGACAAGCTTTATTTGTTAGATCACAAATGAAATATCACTACATCAGTGAGTACTGAGTCATTACTTAAAAAATCAAAAAGAATGGTCATTATGTTGTTACTTTGATTTGGAATGTGATGTTTTGACAGTTTATAATGGTGGTGTTTGTGATTCTTTGGGTTTTGACTTTGGAAAGTTAAGACCAATAAAATCCTGAAAGGGAAATAAAGTCCAGTTTGAAAAATGTGCAGAGGCAAGCTATAGCTTCTGAGTGAGAAAGACAGACTCCAACCTGAGGCTCCCTGAGTAAGACTTAACTGAAAATGAGAAAATGGGACAGTGGATGGTTTATGGACGTTAGTCATTTAAATAGATACATTAAGCCATGAAAGTGACTTGAACATTTCATGGGGTTGTAAAGTTTCCATTTATTTTTCTTATGGAAGGAGTTGAACAATTTCCTGCTATAGTTTTTAGTTAGGATACTGCATTGGAATTACGACATTACATTAGAACTAGGAATGGGGAGAGAAGACTTTACTTTTGGGAGCCAGACTCATGAGCTCTTGTCCCCACACTTATTAGATAATTAAACTGAAGCAAACTATTTAACCTTTGTGTTTTCTAATCTATAAAATGAGAAGGACAACATCTACTTAATAGGGCTATGTAAGGATCAAATACATTAATGTCTGTCAAAGTGCTCAGTATAGTGCCAGACATGAAGTAATTAATCAGTGTTAGCTATAAACACATCACCATTGGAGTAGGAGTAAAATAGAGTCAGTGACATTTTGTGAGTTAGGGACAATCTGGGGTGGACGTTAGACTTACCACATATACACTTGAGTAAGGTCAATTTAAACATTTCAATTAGTTGTTGGTCGTTATCAACTCTCATTTTTAGGAGTTATTGAAACAAGAAGGAAATAAAGTTAGAAATGTTTCTCTTAAGTATGTTTCAAGGGCAGAGAGAGAGAGAGAGAGAGAGAGAAAGAGAGAGAGAGAGAGAGAGAGAGGAATAGAGGAGAAGAGAAGAGAGACAAAAGATAAAGTATACCCAATTACACCCTCAGTTGTCTCAAGGAAGCAAGCCTGGTTTGAACTGATTGGAAGAGGAAGGGTTTTCTCTCACTATATTGCTTTATTCCCATGGCAGAGAAACCTTGTAAAAGATAAGATTCAAGATGGAGCTCTCAGTTATTTCAATTAAACAACTGACCAAGGACTCAAGTGACTAGGAGAAAGGTAAACACAATATTAGTAAAACTGAAACCACATTGAAAAATTGAAATGTTGAGGAAGAAATAAGCCAAAATGAATAGAATAATCTTTCTGTATACTATGTGAATATATGCCATTATGATTGGTTTAGTAAACAAGCTGATTAGTCAATAGCTGAATAGGTAAAGTCAAACTATGAATGATGGGTGAGGATGTATAGAGTGAGCAAAGTCACCAGCCAGATGTAGAGTGAACAGAAGATGAATATTCAATGCTCAAAAGGGTACTACCATGTGGCACTGCATAAATAATGAATATGGGTAAACATAAAATACAAAAACTAGTTAGTAATAAGCCTAAGCTAATTGCCAAGCATTTATTAATAATATTGAGACTCTGTGTAATAATTTGGAAGCACATGCTGGGAAGGGAATCAGTGATCAGGACAGGAAAACTTTCTACTACATATGGAGTGGGAATTTTTTTATGTAAGACCTAAAAAAGCTTTAACACACAAAAAGAAACAGAGTCAAACACAGTTTCTTGGTAGCTATCTTTTCTCACAATATGCTCTGTTTGCTAGTGGCAAACAAAGGTGTGGCTCCTTCATAATATGGCTTCCTGGTTTGTGCTGGCAACATGAAAGTTTCTTTTGGGAGGTCCTGCTATGGAACACTTGATGGGATTTGTGGGTGGTAGGATGCTAGCTGACAAAGCAGAGGATTTTGTCCTAGCAAAGCTACTAAGCATTTTATAGTTTGGTTCACATGCTCAGTAAAGGATACAGATATGCAATAAAGAAAAGAATCCTCTAAATAGTTTATAATGTGTTAAAAATATACATAGGCTTTAGGCTTGAGAGAGAGAAAAGGAAGAGCATTACAGTTAAAGATTAAAAAATATAGTTTTATCATAATAAAATAAAGTCCTTAGAAGAGAGTAAAGTAATATGTTAAAAATGTTGTGTGAAGTAGGACAATGTAGAGTCTGGATACTGTATGCTATTTGCTGTCTATGAATCTCTGACTCCTGAGGAAGGAGCAAGAGCTGTTAAGACATATTGGACTATAAAAGCTGCGAAGTTAACAAACCTATATATTTAAAAAATGTCTTAACTTCAAAATTTAAGTCAAAGGATATGTTGCTTTGGGAGAGAGGTAATGCTTTTACTTCCACAGAAAATAAAAGGCTTTGGATTCATGTAAAGTTAAGGATGATCAGGAGTTAAAGTTTATCAGGTTTGATTGAGGAAGACACCTTGAAAATCCTGGCTACAAAATAAAGATATAAACCTGTTCTGGGAATTCATTCAGCCAATAGTCTTTTATATAACAGCCCATTAGGGTATGATATGAATTATTATAAGCAAAGACGAGAAACATGCGCACCCCTTTTTTTTCATTTGCTTGGTGGTTGGAGTTCAGTTCAGAACCCCAGTATGCACAGAGCAGAAGAACACTCTATGAGTGATCACCTATAAATACTTGTTATCTTTCATTGGTGGCTTTTGTGGGCCTCCTTTAATTACACAGCATTCTGGCACTCAACATCCATAAGGCATGAGGACCCCCACACATCTGCCAATGCTCCAGCCATGACCATGCAGCTTGGTTTGGTGTGCACTTGCAGCCCTGCCCATCTACCTGTACTCACAAGGTTTGGTTAAGCTGTCCCCTATCATATCTTTGTATATAACCCACAGTGATCTCACATATCGACCCACCCCACCAATACACTTGTGCTCATGTGGCTTGGCTCAACTTCCTACCATGATCACATGTCTCCCCCCACAGCCTCTCTTTTCTACTCTGCTGCCCAACCACCTCCTGAGCTCAGGAGAAAAACTGTGGCCTCTCCATGGCTAGTCCTGGTTCCCATTCATGCAATTTGTGCAGCTGCTCAGCTAACTAAAGCTGTACAAATAGGGATAACAGATACAGAAACTAGACGGGTACTCATTGAATCTATGGATTTTTGAAAATGCTAAATTAGAATGCAAAAAGATGATTGAACTATTAAAGGTCTGATCACATCAGTGGATGAATGGATCCTACACACAGCCACTGTTGAATCCTTTGACTACAACACTGAGACTTGGGTAGCAGAAGAAAATTCCAAAGGTATGAAGAGACATCAGAATACCAAATGTTTTAATTGTGGTAGAATCTGAGAAGGGATTGTAGACAGGGAATTCCTAGGAATATTGGTTCTTCTTGGAATGACACAAACAGAAGGCCTCAACATTCTGGATTATGCAGAATATGCAGCAAAGGCCAACATTGGACAAATGAATGTAGATCAACAAGAGCCAAAAAAGGCAACCTGTTACCATTGGGAAACTCTTTGGGAGACCTCTAACAGGGCCCCAGGTCTGATCATTGTCCAGTCATTCCCAGTCACTGTGGAGGGCACACCTTCCCAGGAAAAATAGAAAATCTAGTGCCTATTGTTAAAAACAAAACAAAACCAAAAACTGCTCTAGATGATAGAATTATCATTATCATGGAGGATGAATCAAAAATTTAGAAAGAAAATAAAAAAATGTATATTTTGGCAGACATATCCAAAGTTGAGAGTACAAATAAATAATATTATTATTTAAGGATTACTAGACATAGGTGCAGATGTGACTATTATTACTTGAGAATCTTGGCATATGAATTGGCCTTTTAGGAGGCAGATAATCAATTCCTAGGAATTGGAACCCTATCTCAGGTAAAACAAAGCATGAGATGAGTTGAACACATATGGCCAGAAGGACATAGAGGAAGGCTGAAGTCATATGTGGCTAATACAGCAGTGAAACTATGGGAACATTATCTGTTGCCGCAATCGAATACTGCAGATTAACTTTCCTGCAGTCTTGGAAATAAACTATAAGCCAAATCTTGTTCTGGGAAGGATATTATAAAATGTACCAACCATTCAGTCTGTACAAAAACACAGAACAACAACTGCTGAATTCTTAGAGGTACCACCTTTAGAATGTTTAACTAAGAAATCTATATGGATTAATCAATGACCTTTAACAATAGAGAATCTACAGGCTTTAGAACAGCTGCTACAGGAGCAACTATATGCTCAGCATATTGAAGAATCCACCAGTCTTTGGAATTCTCCTGTATTTGTTGTTAAAAAGAAATCTGGAAATTGGAGAATGGTAATGGTAAGAGCTGTTAATAAGGTGATTCAACCAATGGGCCATCTGCAATTTGGAATTCCTTTACTTTCTCTATTGCTTAAAGGATGGATTCTTATAGTAATTGATTTAAAAGTTTGTTTCTTTACTATACCTTTACAAGAAAAGGAAAGAAATATTTGCCTTCACATTACCTAGTTATATTAATGCTAAGCCTACTAAAAGATATCAATAGATTCTCCCACAGGGAATGTTAAATCATCTCACCCCATGACAATGTTTTCTGAATAAGCCACTGGAAATGATATGTAAACAATTTCCTGAAAATATGTTTTACTATTACATAGACAACATTCTGTTACCTAATTCAAATGTAGATACTTTAGAAAGAATGTTTTAAGAAGTAGAAAAAAAATTACCTTGTTGGAGATTACAAACTGCTCCTGAATAAAATAGAAAAAAGGATCCTATTAATTATTTAAGTTATAAAAGAGGTTTACAGGAAGTTAAACCTCAAAAGGTGCAAATTAGGAGAGAGCAATTACAGATTTTTAATGACTTCCTAAGATTGCTAGGATACATTTCCCAGCTGTGGCCCATTATTAATATGAACTTGATGACCTGATCAAGTGAAACGAAACCATAGATGGTGACAGGGATTTAAATAGTCCCAGGGAATTGTCATCTGAAGCTGAGAAAGAATTGACTTTGATTGAAGAGAAATTACAGAAGGCACATATGAATTGTGTGGTTCCAAATCTTAACTGAATTCTGGTCATATTACTCTCCAAATATTCCCCTAAAGGAATTTTAATACAAAGGGAATATATTATCCTAAAAAGGGTCATTTTACCAGATAAACCAAGTAAAAAAAAATAAAACTTAAATGGAAAATGTCTCTGAGTTAATTCTAAAAATAAAATTGAGACTTTGTCAATTAGTAGGAATAGACCCAGCAAAAATTATAGTACCTTTTACTAATGAATTTGACTAATTATGGAAAGAATGTGAAACCTGGAAAAGAGCTTGTAGTAATTTTTTTTTTGGGGGGGGGGAGATTAAAAACTATCCCAAAAGCAATAAAATTCAACTTATAAAGGATACTGATTCGATTCTTTTTCACATTGTAGAGAATAAACCAATAACTGGAGCTTTTATATTCTTTACTGATACAAATAAATCAAGAAAGGCAGCTTATAATTCAGAAAATTTGAGTAAAATGGTACAAAGTTTTTATGATTTTGTCTAAAAATCAGAATTTCATGCTATTTTCATGATAAAAAGGGATTTTAAAGAACCTTTCAACATAGTATTTTATGATATGCAGAGTTGTTTTGCATATTGAAACTGCTGAATTTATACCAGGTGATACAGAATTTACTTTATTATTTATTTAGGTTTCAAGATATAAACAGGAAGGAGCATATTCTCTTTGGCCTTTGGGAGGATGTTTATTTGTTTGTTTGGTTTTTAGTTTTTCAAGGAATCTACCTCAGTCATTAAGACACAAGACTCTTAATCCCAGGGTTGTGGGTTCATGCCCCATGTTGGGCACCAGAATGTTGTATAATTAAAGAATGTCCACAAGAGCCACCAATAAAAGATATCAAATGTTTATTGGGGATGACTCACAATAGAAAGTCACCCTGTTCCTCTGCTCTGTGGCCACTCGTGATAAAAGCTGAACTCAGACCACCAATGAAACTTCTTTTCTATGCTTATATTACCTCAGATGATGTCCTAATAAGATGGTATCAAAATGGCTGTTGACTGATTATGCAACAAAAACCTAGAAGAATTTCAATACATGGATGCATATTTTACATGCTCAAATGTAAAACTGAAAATCATCTTTGGCTTACTTATGTATGACACACATTCTATACATGTATTAGTGCACATATGCATATTACCTTTAAAAGTTTATGTGTTTTTCACAGCAAGGTGAACAGATACCAATGAAAATGGGTGACCCAGGTGATCCAACATCTCAAAATGCCACTGCCACAGTCTCCTGAATTTTTTGCATCCAGAACAGTTTCAAGGCTCTTGATGAGATGATCCAGTCTCAAATAATGCTTCTGTCAGAACTTATGCATTATCTTAAGTTTTCTCAACATCCCCCAAAGATTAACAGCACTCCAAATCAACAAGAAGTAGTCTAGAGAACTATGCTTACATTCCCCCAAAATGGATTATAGATGTTTGTCTTTTTTTTTTAGGGGGGATTGGTCACAAATTATTATAGGTCATGGAAGAAAAAAAAAACTAACCAAAGGAGTTAGATTCAAAGATCTCTTTCTAAAGGAAAAAAGTTGGATAGGATATAGACATGATAGTATAAAGGGGTATATATTGAATCTACTTTAATACAAAAAACTATTAATCTTAAATAGCGAGCACTGGCAGATGCCAACGGGGCGGGTTGGTGCTGGCCCCTGGCTCCGGAGTCCGGCACCCAAGCAGCGGCAGAGTTCCCATCAGCAGGGAGCCACACAGTAGAATTCCCAATGCAGCGGGCGCATGTGAGCAGACCCATAGACACAAAGGTAGCCATAAAACATTTATTGAGGGAGACAGGGAGAGAGAGAGAGAGAGAGAGAGAGAGAGAGAGCAAGATGGAGGAGGAAGAGGAGGAGGAGGAGGAGGAGGAAGAGGAGAGAGGCAAAACCCCATGTGTACACCGGGAGAGAACAGAAGGAGAGAGAGAGACAGAGAGGAGTGGGCGTGGCTAGGGCAGGGACCGAAAGAATAACATTTTACATTGGCATAGATTTTGTTTTACTTATATAAATTTAAAGTTAATTTAGTTATACTGTATTTATATATATGATATTGTGTTTATATGGTTCATGTAAAATGTAATATATAATTTCTTTTAGTTATAAATGATTGGCCTAGTAGTTCAGATTTCTTATTAACTCCTATAACATATATTAACTCATTATTCTTATCTATGTTAGCCATGTGGCTTGGTACCTTATTTAACGAGGCAGTCACATCTTTGCTTCTTCTGTGGCTGGGTCATGACTGTAGACTACACTTTCTTCTTCCCAGCATTCTCATTGCCCTGCCTCTAATTTCTGCCTAGTTGCCCCACCTATGCTTCCTTCCTGGCTACTGGCCAATCAGCATTTTATCAAAAATAATACAAGTGACAGGATAAAAGACCATTGTTCCACAGTACTCCTCCCCCTTTTTAACAAGAACTCTGAATAGAATCTCCTTTGTTTAGCTTATGTAATATATAATTAAGAAAAACAAATTAATAGTCATTTATAGTAGTAAACTCTAGTCATGTTAGTTAGCTTTTCAAGATCATGTAGAGATATATTTCATATAGATAGGCAATGTTCAAATACTTCAGAGATCTACCAAATATGATATTTAATATGCTTAGTAAGCTAAGATTTTTTAATGACAATGAGACACATGTGTTCCTGCCAGCATCAAGTTACTTCAAAGAAGATTAAGGGCATAAAAGAAATTCTATATGGAATTAGTTTTCTTCATGGCAAAAACTAGCCATATTTACAAAGAAACTACTCTTGCCTAAGTTGCTAATAATACACTGTCTAGACTTTCCAGGAGGATGCAAGAAAGGCAACTGCCAAAATTTTCAAGACAAGGCAAGACAATCCTTTAAAATTCTCTGCTAAACAGGAAAATATGTCAGGTATGCTTTGCCTATAGGCCAAATAGGGATGTCCCAACATTACAGGAGAAATTTGGGTGGCTTTTCCAGGCTGCCTGATGTCCATGTCATTGTACAACATTTCATCCTTCTGGGGTCTTCGATAGAGTTAAAGAACAAATAGTGAAACATTGAGTTTTCCTTAATTATGTCAAAAAGCAAATTCTATCATAAATAAGTTTAAAGAATAAAACTTTAGTGTCACCAACATAAGGTAATTGAGTATTTCTCTAATTTTGTCAAATACAAGTAGACTGGATATTGTAACTATAATTCCTAACTAATAACCCTTTGTGATATATATAATTTTACCATGTTTAAATTAAAACCTTTCTCTTTAATTAGTCAAAAAGAGAAAAATGCTGGAAATAATCATTCTGTATACTGTGAATATGTGTCATTATGATTGGGTTAATAAAAGTCTGACCGGCCAATAGCTAAACAGGATACAGTTCAGCAAAAAAGCCAAACTGAGACTGATAGAATGAGGAAGGGCAGAGTTAGAAGAGTCACCAGATAAATACAGAGGGAGCAGGAGATGAATATGGCATGCTAATAAAGGTACCACCTCATGGCAGAGCATAAATAAGGAATATGGGTTAACTTAAAATGCAAGAGCTAGTTAATAATAATAGTAAGTTTGAGTTATTGACTGAGCAGTTACAATTTATATTAAGCCTTTGGGTGATTGTTTAAGAACAGGAAGTTGGGACAGAAAAACTTTAGCTACACTGAATAATGCATTTAACCCAGGAACAAATTAAATTGTCTCATCTGATTTTTTTTTCCTCATAGAAGTCAGATCTGTACTTAAACATTCTTTGCACTACAGTCATTTCTATTTCTATCAATACTGTTTGTGGAATGTGGTAGGCTAGACTTGAGTAGCCTAAGAAGTGATGCAAATGATTAAAGCAACAATATTGATGATCACACCTATCAGAGTTTCTCCAAGTTTTTAACAGAAAACATGGAAGTTTATACCTAGTAAAGTACTTTTTGCTTGAAGGTACTTGGTGGAAGAAGTAAATCCTAACCACAAGCTTGAAGCAGAGGGCCTGTATGCATATAACAACTATACCAAAACATGTGGCTTGTCAATAATTTGTGGGTTTAATTCTTATAAGTTCTCTGACTGTTTCATAAAATCCATTTTGATTATATTCACATGTCCAACTATACTCTGGTGTGGAGGTTGTTCTGTTTATGTGTTGCTTTCATTGGCTGAATAAAGAAACTGCCTTGGCCTTTTGATAGGGCAGCACATGGGTAGGCAGAGTAAACACAACAGAATGCTGGGAGGAAGAAGGGCAGAGTGACAGATGCCATGAAGCTCCTGCCTGAGACTAACACTGGTTAGAATCTTTCCCAATAAGCCATGACCTTTGTGATGTTACACAGATTGGTAGAAATGGGTTAAATCATGAGATGAGAGATAGCCAATAAGAGAATAGAGATAATGGGTCAGGCAGTGTTTAAATGAATACAGTTTCTGTGTGATTATTTCAGGTGTAAGCTAACAGGGTGGCTGGGACAAAAAGCAGGCCCACTCTTCCTGTTACAATTCTCAGATCCACCCCTGCATCTCTACTAATCCAACTTTGGTGTTGTCATTTTTTTGTTTCTGTTTTTACATCCCTCAAGATCAATTTGTGCTGTACAAGTACTATTAGATGAATCATTTTCTACTAGAGCATGGTCAACTTACCAGGGCTCAGACTCTTAGAGAAAAGTTTCTTCCACCCTTCCAACACCTCACCACTGATCTGTGGCTAGGGGAGGCATTGCATAGCTAACTTCCCTCTTCATCCTTGAATTTGATGTGGTTTGATTTGCACTAGATTTTTAGTCATGGTGTCCCAACCACTATGAGTTCATACATGCAGCTGCTCAGACGGACCAGACAATAATGTTTCTTCTTTTTTCATCCACCTGTAGGCTGATTTTCTTTCTCACCCACCCCTTCCCAAATAACCACTCAGAGATTTAATATTACTTATAAATGCTTGGCCAGTAGTTTAGGCTAGGCTGTTTTTAGCTAGCTCTTATAACTATATTAACCCCTTTTCATTAATCTATATGCTGCCCTGAGGTTCATTTACCTCATGTACATATTTTCCATTATGCTTGCTCTATGTCTCAGGGTATCTCCCCAGACTTGGCCCTTCTCCTTCCCAGCATCCTCCTAGTCTGACTGTCCTGTAAAATCTCTTCCCACCTAGCTATAGGTAAGTCAGCTCTTTATTAACCAATGAGAGTAATACATATTTACAGTGTACAAAGATTATTCCACAGCATCCACCCCTTCCAACTCTTAACTTATCTCCCCCTTCCACAATGATCTTAGAATCACATGAGGAGGGCTGTAGTACATATATATCCTTTAGGCTCTTGCAATCTGCAGTCTCTTATTCTCTTTATCGTGACCAGTTGTGGGTTGTTGTATTAATCATCACCTATTGTGATCTGAATCGGCCTGAGGTGGTGAATTCCATGGGAGCAAAAGTGAATCCAGTCCAGGGATATTTGTGGAGGCAAGAGTGAGCCAGCGACCTGCGCCAAAGCAGATCTGAGAAAGCAAAGTCTGCAGGAGTAGGTACGGGGAGCAACTGTTGAGTGAGTGGGACAGAGCCAGAGACTGCTGCAGGTCTAGGCATGAATCTCGCACCTCTGAGGGAGTAGGCCTGAGCCACAACCTCTGTGGGTCTGGGTGTACTCAAGTCTGTGACGTTGGAGGGGGGAGATTGGAGCCAGATACCTTGCAGGACCAACCACAAGCCAGGGACCTCTGAAGGAGCAGATCCAGATCAGGGACATTTATAGAAAAAGGTCTGAGCCATCAACCTAGACCAGAGCATGCCTGAGACAGTAAACTCCACGGGAGTGGAGCAAACCCTAGGAGTACCAAGCTGTCTCCAGGAACACAGAGTGATCAACAGGGTAACTAGAATAATGACACTGACTGTACCATGAGGAACATCTATCTGAACCTTGGATCCACTGTCACCAGAAGATTAATCACAAGAGTTATAGATAGCCCCAACCACACCAATAAGAGTAAAAGATGATTAGACAAGGTAAGAACATATGCAACACCACAAAGAACAACACAATACCAGTAAAATCTAGAGACCCTACATCAGCAAGACTTGAGCAATTAAATATATATGAAGCAAAAGAAAATGACCTAAAAAATAACCTCAGAAAAAAGTTTCAGACTCTTAAAGAGGAAATGAGAAATTCCCTCAAAGAAATTAAGGAAAAGACAAACAAAAAATTGGAAGACATCAGCAAATCCCTTAAAGAAAACCAAGAAAAAGCAATCAAACATATGAAAGAAATTATTCAAGACTTGAAAACTGAAATAGAGAAAATAAAAAAAACACAAGCTGAGGGAATTATAGAAACAGAAATCATTAGAAAATGACTAGGAACCACAAATACAAACATAGCAAAATACAAGAGATGGAAGAGAGAATCTCAAATGTTGAAACTATAATAGATTCATCAGTCAAATAAAACATTAAATCTAACAAAAGCTTAACACAACATATCCAGGAAATATGGGACACCATGAAAAGACAAAACCTAAGAATAATAGATGGAGAAGAAGGAGAAGTTCAACTCTAAAATATATTCAACAAAATCATAGAAGAAAATTTTCTCAACCTAAGAAATGTTATGCTTATGAAGATACAAGAAGCGTGCAGAACACCAAATAGACTGGATCAAAAAAATTCCTTCAATATATAACAAACAAAACACTAAACATACAGAACAAAGAAAAAATAATAAGATTTTCAAAGAAAAAAGACTGACCAATCAGATTTAAACCTGATTTCTCAGTGGAGAAAATAAAAGCCAGAAAGTCAAGCATTTTGCAGATCTTAATAGACCACAGATGCCAGTCCAGACTACTATACACAGAAAATTTTGAATCACCATAGAAGAACAAAACAAGATATTCCATGACAAAACCAGATTTAACCAATGCCTAACCACAAACCCAGCCCCAAACAAAGCACTAGAAGGAAAACTCCAACCCAAGGAAACTGGCTACATCAACGAAAACACAGACAATTGATGATCTCACAGTATCAAATCCCAAATAAGGGGAAACACACAAATTAACATCATCAACAACAAAAACTAAATTAATAGGAAATAACAATCACTGTTTATTAATATCCCTTTATATAAATAGACTCAAATCACCTATAAAAAGACACAGGCTATATAAATTGGATACAAAAACAGAATTCATTCTTCTGCTGCATACAAGAAACATGCCTCAACCTCAAAGACACACATCACCTCAGAGTAAAGGGTTGGGAAAAAATTTCCAGTCAAATAGACCTAAGAAACAAGCTGGTGTAGCTATCCTAATATCTAACAAAATAGACTTAAAACTGAAAACAATCAAAAAAGACAAAGAAGGACATTTCATATTAGTCACAGGAAAAAATCTATCAAGAGGAAATCTCAATACTGAACATCTATGCCCCAAATACAAGGGCACCCTCATATGAAAAAAAAAAAAACTTCTAAAACTTAAATCATACATTAAACCCCACACACTAAGAGTGAGAAACTTCAACACTCTCCTTTCACCACTGGATAGGTCGGTCAGACAAAAAAATAACAGAAAAATAAGGGAACAGATGTTATGACTCAAATGTACTTAATAGATATCTATAGAATATTCCATCCAAATAGAAAAGAATATACCTTCTTCTTAGCACATCATAGAACCTTCTCAAAACTTGACTACATACTCGGCAACAAAATGAACCTCAACAGATACAAAAAGAATGGAATAACCCCATGTATCTTTCTAGATCACCATGGCTTAAAACTAGAATTCAACAGGAATACTAATTTCAGAAAGCCCACAAACATGTGTAAACTAAAGAATGCTCACCAGAATCATTAATAGCTCAAGGAAGAAATAAAGGGGAAAATTAAAGACTTCCTAAAATTTCATGAAAATGACCACACAACATACCCAAATTTATGGAACACAATGAAAACAGTGGTAAGAGGAAAGTTCATAACACTAAATGCCTACAGAAGGAAGCTGGAAAAATCCAACACTAGTGAATTAACAGAACATTTGAAAACTTTATATCAAAAAGAAGCAAACTCTCCCAAGAGAATTAGACTGCAGGAAATAATCAAATTGAGAGCTGAAATCAACAAAAATAGAAACAAAGAAAACAATACAAAGAATCAAGTAGACAGTTGGTTTTTCAAGAAAATCAACAAAATAGACAAACCTTTATCCAAAGTAACCAAAAGGCAGAGAGAGATTATCCTAATTAACAAAATCAGAAATGAAAAGGAAGACATAGCAACAGACTTGGAGGAAATCCAGAGAATCATCGGGTCATATTTCAAAAACCTGTACTCTACATAATTGGAAAACTTAAAGGAAATGGACATCTTTCTGGATAAATATCACTTACCAAAATTAAATGAAAACCAGATAAACAAATTAAAGAGAGCCATAACTGCTGAAGAAATAGAAACAGTCACCAAAAGTCTCCCAACCAAAAAAACCCATGAAGGGATGGTTTCAGTTCAGAATTCTACAAGATTTTCAAAGAAGAATTAATGCCTATACTCCTCAACTTGTTCCACACAATAGAAACAGAAGGAACATTGCCAAACTCTGTTTGTGAGGCTACAATTTTCCTGATGCTCAAACCACATAAAGATATTACTAAGAAAGAGAGCTACAAACCAATCTCACTCATTAACATTAAAGCAAAAATACTAAATAAAATACTGGCAAATCAAATCCAAGAACACATCAGAGCCATCAGCCACCATGATCAAGTCAGCTTCATGCCAGAGATGCAGGGATGATTCAACATACAAAAATCCATCAATGTAATCGACCATATAAACAAACTGAAAAATAAAACTACATGATCATTGTAGTAGGAGCTGAGCGGCTGCATTCCTGCCACCCAGCTCCCGGCCACCTGGCTAGCTTATGTTCCAAAATAACGGCACAAAAACTGTATTCATATAAACACTACTTGGCCCATTTCTATTAATGTGTGTAGCACCACGAGGTGCACTTACCAGGAAGATTCTAGCCTAAATCCATCCTGGGTCAGAGCTTCATCACGTCTGCCCTGGAGAGGAGTGGCCTGGCATCTTTGCTTACTTCCCTTCTTCCCAGTATTCTGTTCTGCTTACTCCACCCACCTATTTCTAACCTATCAGGCCAAGCAGTTTCTTTATTAATTAACCAATGAAATCAACAGATTGATATATGACACTCCCACGTCAGATCTTCTCATTAGATGCTGAAAAAGCTTTCGACAAAATACAACATCCCTTCACGATAAAGGACTTGGAGTGAGCACGGATACAAGAAACATACCTAAACATAATTAAGGCAATATACAACAAGCCAACAACTAGCATCAAACTAAATTGAGAGAAATTCAAAGTGATCTTACTGAAATCAGGAAAAAGACAAGGTTGTCCACTCTCTCCATATCTATTTAATATAGTTCTTGAGGTCCTAGCTAGAGCAATAAGACACCAAAAGGAGATCAAGGGGATACAAATCGGAAAAGAAGTCAAACTCTCACTATTTCCTGATGATATAATTTACATAAATGGCCCCCAAAATTCTACCAAGGTACTTCTACAGCTCATAAACACTTTCAGTAATGTAGCAGGATATAAGATTAACTGAAAAAAAAATCAGTAGCCCTCTTTTACACAGATGATAAGTGGGCTAAGAAAGAAATCAGAGAAACATCACCCTTCACAAAAACCACAAATAACATATCTCAGAATAACTCTAGTCAAACAAGTGAAAGACTTGTATGACAAGAACTTTAAATCTTTGAATAAAGAAATTGAAGAAGACACCAGAAAGTAGAAAGATCTCCCATGCTTTGGGGTAGGCAGAATTAACATAGTAAAAATGGCAATCTTACCAAAAGCAATCTTCAAATTCAATGCAATGCCCATCAAAATCCCAGCAAAATTCTTCACAGATCTTGACAGAATGGTACTCAACTTCATATGGAAAAGCAAAAAACACAGGATACCCAAAACAATACTCTACAATAAAAGAATTTCTGGAAGCATCACAATCCCTGACTTCCAACGCTACTACAGAGCTACAATAATGAAAACTGTCTAGTATTGGCATAAAAACAGATAGGAGAACAAATGGAACTGAATCAAAGACCCAGTTATTAACCCACAAACTTTTGAACACCCAATTTTTGACAAAGAAAGCAAAAAATATCAAATGGAAAAGGAGAGCATATTTAACAAATGGTGCTGACATAACTTCATATCAACATGTAGAAAAATGAAAATATATCCATATCCATCACCACGCACAAAACTTAAGTCCTAATGGATCAAAGACCTCAATATAAAGCTAGCCAAACTGAACCTCATAGAAGAGAAAGTGGGAAGTACACTTGAATACATTGACACAGGAGACCAATTCCTAAATACAACCTCAGTAACACAAACACTGAGAGAACCAATAAGTGGGACCTCCTGAATCTGAAAAGCTTCTCAGTAAAGCCAAGGACTAGGTCAACAAGACAAAATGATAGCCTACAGAATAGGCAAAGATCTTCAACAACCATCAGACAGAGGTCTGTTCTCCAAAATACACAAAGAACTCAAAAAAAAAGATCATCAAAAGAACAAATAATCCAATAAAAAATATAGTACAGACCTAAACAGAGAACTCTCAACAGAGGAATCTGAAATGACTGAAAGACACTTAAGGAAATGCTCAATATCCTTAGTCATCAGAGAAATGCAAATCAAAATAACTCTGAGATTCCATCTTACTTCTGTAAGAATGGCTAAGATCAAAAAAATGCTGATGATAACTTATGCTGGAGGGTTATGAGGTAAAGGGAACACTCCTGAATTGCTTGGGGGAGGGCAAGCTGGTACAGCCCATTTGGATATCAGTGTGGCAATTCCTCAAAAAATTAGGAAACAACCTTCCTCAAGACCCAGCAATACTATTTTTGGGTTTATAACCAAAGGATGCTCAACCGTGTCACAAGGACATGTGCTCAACTATATTCATGGCAGCATTTGTCATAGCCAGAACCTGGAAACAACCTAAATGTCCCCAACCAAAGAATGAATAAGGAAAATGTGGTACATTTACAACATGGAGAAAAAAATAATGACATCTTCAAATTTGCAGGAAAATGGATGGAGCTAGAAAACCTCATTTTGAGTGAGGGAACCCAGGTTCAGAAAGACAAGTATCATATGTACTCACTCATAAGTGGTTTTTAAACATAAAGCAAAGAAAACCAGCCACAAATCACAATCCCAAAGAACCTAGAAAACAATGAGGACTCTAAGAGAGACATACATGGATCTAATCTACATGGGAAGTAGAAAAAGACAAGATCTCCTGAGTAAATTAAGAGTACGGGGACCTTGGGAGAGGGTTGAAGGGGAGGGAAAAGTCAGAGAGGAGAGCATAGAAAAATGTAGAGCTCAATAAAATTCAATAAAAAAGACATAAAGAGAATTAGATATAAAAAATCATCACCATTTGCAAATAAAATTTTAAATAGAAGAGGGTTGAGAGATGCCTTCATCTATGGGTGTAATGATATCATTAGGAACCCATTTAAGACTATGATAATTCAGCTGCAGAATATTGGTGGCTTTTCTCCTTTGATCTATTGTCTGTCTTTCCATAAATTTTTTTAGCTCAACAATGTTGCTAGGTATAGTTTTTATCTTGGAGTGAGACAAGACCCACATCAGAAGGGAGCAGGCAAAAGCACCTTTGCCTAAGTACTGCCATTTTGTCTTCAGACTCCATTTTAACTGCAGGGTGAAATAGTTCAAGTTCCAAGCTCTAGGGGAGTTGAGAACTAGGGGAGATGACCCATGTCCATCTTAAACCATGGAAATAGACATTATTATGCCACTTTAGTTCTTTTGAAACCTTATGGGTGTTTTTAGCAAAAGAAGGAACAAATGAATCTGACTGAGTTGTACTGAGAGGCACACATTGTATGTTGGTTGACAATGATGGAACATTTAAGCAAAGTTGATGGAGGAAGGTCATTGGTTAAAAAATAAAGAAACTGCCTTGGCCCATTTGATTGGTCAGCCTTTAGGTGGGTGGAGTAAACAGAACAGAATGCTGGGAAGAAGAGGAACTGAGCTCAGACTCGATAGCTCTTCTCTCTGGGGCAGATGCGATGAAGCTCCGACCCAGGATGGACGTAGGCTAGAATCTTCCCGGTAAGTGCACCTTGGGGTGCTACACACATTATTAGAAATGGGCTAGTCCAGGTGCGAGAGTTAGCTGAGAAGAGGCTAGATATAATGGGCCAAGCAGTGTTTAAAAGAATACAGTTTGTGTGTTGTTATTTTAGGGCATGAGCTAGCCAGGTACCAGGAGCTGGGGCGGCAGGAACACAGCCTGCAGCTCCTACAACAGAATGGCGCCCTACATGGGGCAACTATATCCACAGAAAGTCTGAGAAAGCTTGGGAAAGAATAGAGCAAAGCATGTTTTCTTAGGAGCAGCAATTTCGTGGGTCTGCTCTACTTGCTACAGGTGAGCAAGTGCTCTCATCTAAGAGAGGCTTCCTGACTCAGCTTTAGCTGCAAAACCCTGCAGCTCATTAAGAGGTCCTGCCATGAAACACTTAAATGGTATTGATAAAAGCTGACTGCATGCTTGTTTGTTTTCAGCCATAGCAGGAAAAAAGTTGTGATGTTTTATTTAAAATGCTGGTCTGTCCTGCCAGGGCAAACTCTGACTCTTTCAGGCAGTCAGTCCGAATGAGTCTGATCTGTGAGCAGAATGCTGCAACTTGCTGGCACGGATCTTGAAACACCATAGAGTTGTGGCAATAAAAATGGCTACAGCTGTTACCTCTGCCATGAGGCTGGAAAGCTAAGGAATGGGCTGGATCCAGCCGGCAAAGCCACGGCTTTAATCCTACCCATATTGCTCAGTAAATTAAAGACGCATGTGGTCAGAAAAACAGAGAGAGATACAGTAAAGAGAGCGTCAAAAACAAAGAAAACTTCTAAATGATTTATAGTATGTTAAAAATATATGCAGGCTAAAAGTTAAAGTTCTTAAAAGTAAAAAAAGAAAGAAAGAAAGAGAGTAGTTGGGTGTGGTAGTACACACCTTTAATCCCAACACTTGGGAGGCAGAGGGAGATTGACATCTGTGACTTCAAGGTGTGGTAGCACAGGCTTTTAATCCCAGTGCCTAAAAGGCAGAGACAAACAGATCTCTGTGAGTTCAAGGTGTAGTAGCATACACCTTTAATCCCAATGCCTGGGAGGCATAGACAGGTGGATCTCTGAGAGGTCAAGGACAGCCTGGTCTACAGAGTTATTCCAGGTCAAAGATACAGAGAACCTGTCTCAAAAAGCAAAAAAATAAAAGTAAAAATAAACAAAATAGAGGTTAAAATAAAGCTGTACAAAGATGGAAAATACACAGAGAATATTGATACTGTATGCTATTATGCTCTGTTTGAATTGTTTGAATGCTGAGGAAGGAGCAACAGCTGCTAAAAGATATTTGTTTATAAATGTTACTGAACTAATCCAACATTGATATTTTGAAAATATCTTGACTTTAAAATTTGAATCTAAGGACATGATGCTTTGGAAAGGAGTTTCTTTTGTTTTCACAGAGGATGAGACTCTTTGGATTACTTCTATCACAATATGGTATGATAGACCATGCCCTCCTGAAAGGTTGCTGTGAACACCCTCAAAAAATTGCTTCGCTCAACTGCCAACTGAGATGAAACTAGCAGACAGGTTATCCCATAAAAGACCTGAATAACAGCGCCCCCATTCAGCAGGAAGCAGTTTGGAGAGAAATAACTGTGCCCATGTTCCCAAATATTGTTTATAAATGTTCTTTTACATTTAAAGGGGGATATGATGTAGGTATGAATAATTTGCATTGATATGGATTTTGCTTTAGTGATTTAAATTTAAGGTCAATTTTGTTATATGTATATATATTTTTGATATTGATTAGGGTATTTTGATTGTGTAGCTCATTTAAAAATGTAATGTATACAGGTTGTTAATGGATAATTATCAATAATAGTCAAGCTTATAGTCATGTTAGTTAGATTTTCTAGATGTACATAGATATATTTTAGATAGACATTCTTCATATCTTTCAAAGATTATAAAATATGGCATTTTAAGTGTTTTAATAACTTAGGGCTTTTCATGACAATGAGACAGTCTGCTCCTGGCAGCACCAATCTACTTCAAGAAGAAGATGGGCATCGAAGAGGATCCTTATGGAGTTTGATAGCCATTTGGGCAAGAAACTGCTCTCTTGCCTGGACTGTTACATAAACTGGACACAAAGAACCCCCAGAGAGAGGACTGCTGAACTTGCCTAAAGGTGAGATGATCTTTTGGGGTTCCTGATTCATGAAAGAGTCTGTGAGACATTCTGCAGGACACAGCAGATAGTGACTGAACTGCCTTTGAAATTTCCTGCTTCATGGAAATGTCTGCTGGAAACTATGGGCCTGTAGGCCAAAGATGGATGCCTCAACTGTACAGAGGAACTTTGGGTGACTGTCCAGGCAGCGAGATGTCTCTGTCATTTCTAGAGTTTGGAAGTTGCTTATTTCTTGTTTGCTTGGGTAATATTGTATCTTTCTGGAGTCTTTGATGGAGTTGAAGAATAGTTAGTTATAGTTATAGTTTTACTTAGTTATGATAAAGACAAAATAGATGTAAATATTGTAGTTTTTACTAGATAACTGTTTTGTTATGTGTAATTTTGCTATGTTAAAGTTAAAGCCTTCCTTTTTTTTGTTTAAACAGAAAAAGGGGAAATGATGGAGGAAGGTCACTGGTTAAAAAATAAAGAAACTGCCTTGGCCCATTTGATTGGCCAGCCTTTAGGTGGGTGGAGTAAACAGAACAGAATGCTGGGAGGAAGAGGAAGTGAGCTCAGACTCGATAGCTCTCCTCTCTGGGGCAGATGCGATGAAGCTCTGACCCAGGATAGACGTAGGCTAGAATCTTCCTGGTAAGCACACCTTTGGGTGCTACACACATTATTAGAAATGGGCTAGTCCAGGTGCGAGAGTTAGCTGAGAAGAGGCTAGATATAATGGGCCAAGCAGTGTTTAAAAGAATACAGTTTGTGTGTTGTTATTTTGGGGCATGTGCTAGCAGGGCAACCAGGAGCTGGGGCAGCAGGAACACAGTCTGCAGCTCCTACTACACAAAGTCCCTTATGTTGGATGATGGATAAGAGAAAACTGTCACTACTATTGTAACTGTAACTTCACAACAGATGTTTGTGAATTTTATGCTTAAAAATCCTGCTTTTATTCCTAATCAGGGTTATCAGGAGACATAAGCTCCCACGTCCTTGTCCTGTAGCTCTGATCAAACAATTGACCCACTTATGTGGTGATTTAATGAAATCTTTAGAGCCCCCAAGTGTTGCCTCTCTTCTTTCTTGTGGTGCCTAGCAGGTTAGGTGTAGCAAATCCAATCTTTTAGAAAGTAGATTACTTTCATTTTGTTCTTGCCAATATTGTACCAGAGGACTTGCCTTGGCAGGCTAATCACTGCTATAGCTTGAACAGGTAGTGATAGGCTATTATTGATGATTACTTTTCTCTTCCAGTAACTTTCATAGAACCTCCCAACACTACCCAATCTTTCTAGTAGACATGAAGCATACAGGTTAACACTAGTTTGATTTCCCCATGTTCTAAGACCAAGTATGTGAAATCTTGGACAATGGAGTCCTGTCATCAAGTTCTGTAGGGTAGCCAAGAGATAGTTGCAGATGGATATGAGAATCTCTATGGCCAACAAATCCCCCCCCCCAAAAAAAACTTCTTCCTGGCACCATGCTTTTCATTTGGTAGTGTGTATTATCCAGTGTTTGATTTTAAGTCTTCTAGGTCTTGGTATCTTTCTGTTACATTGTTAATCCTATTACTGCAATTGTAATCATTGCAAAATTTTCCCCCAATGTATCATGTGTAGAGATAATATAAATTTCTTCCTTAAACCCCATATCTAGCCTCTTTGCTGCAGACAAAGGTCATTGAAAGTACTTATTTTTATAAATAAGAATGATAATTTCTTGAAGAAACCTCATGAGTCTCCCTATAATTTAGTTCTTTTCTGAGAATGCATGCAAAATGCATAAATCACAGAACAATGGTGGGAATTAATGAACTAAAATTTATCTGGCATACACCTGTGGAAACTAAGGAAGTTAGCTAAGCAAGGAGTTGCATGTAGGGAGTGTGAGAGGAGACGGTGAGAGACTTAGAGATTGTTGCAGCATTGTGTTCAAGGTCAATGGTCTGAAAGTGTATATCAGCCATTGAGGGATACATTGTCTCGTTCATTTAGTCCTATTCTGTGTTAGCACATGCCACACATTCTTTCATTTCATTTTACTAATTTCTCATAACAACTTAAGCTGTAGCATTCTTTAGAAAACACATTTTATTCTTTAAGCTGTTTCTATCGTCTATATGATATCCATGGGATAGAGTTTTCCTAATATGTTTGATGTCAATTTAAAAAATTATATATTTGTTATAATAGTATGAAATTCAATTTGTGAATATTGTTTAATTAACTCTTTGCATTATTGAATTAAATGGACATTCAAGTAGGATACATTTCAGGTTATGTTAGGATATGAGCTCCACATTCACACATAAAAACAAAATACAACCAAAAAAGGACAAAACAAAGTATTTTCTACCTTTGTAGACAGATATGTGCCACTTAGTTTATTCTTTTCTGTCACAGTTGATTTTAGCCTAGCTAAGAGATGGGAGAGGAAGCTTCTAAACGCTATATTTCTTCACACTGGATGAGAAAGCACCACCTGTCTTTGGAAATTTGTTTGAAGGACCTTATAGAAGGAAGGCAAGAGGAGATAACTGGGAAATCTGAAGGCATAGTAGAAGAGAATAAAACAGAAATAATTCAAAACATTATTGCTCCCAATGGTCAAATTCATGCAGAGATTTTAACTGGACCAGGTTTCTCATCTTATCCAGATGTTTGAAATGTTGTCTAAAGTATACCATATTCATTGGAGAAATGTGCATAAAAGTTTGTATGTGGCTTTTCGAAGTACACAGAAAGGCGCATGTTGGAAATCTCAATTGCTTCTTGTCCTAGGATATTCCGAGACTCAGTTTGTGAACCAGATGTAATTACAGTCTCTTCCATACTTGTTCTATTTGAACTCAGAGAAAAATTATGAAAATTCAAAATTATTTGAAATCTTTTTAGAACAGTTTTAGGTTTATTAAAAATTAAAAGGAATATAGAAAGATTAGACATTTAAAAAAACTGAAAATATTCATCCAAAAGGTATGAAACATAACTACGTAGCATAACGTGTCATTGTGAAGCATGTGCAGCCATTCCTCAGTCAAAAAGTGGCAGGGCATTTAAAAATCCCCTCCTCTTTACAGCTCTGCTTCCTCCTCAGGACAAGATGCCAGTCCAAAGGTAGGATGGCCGGCCTTACCTCTGCTCTGTAAATTTATCTGTACTTTCATTATGTTTTTCCTCAAAGAGTCTATAATCTCCCTACCCACCCAACTTCATGTTCTCAATCGTTCACATATTCTTTCTCATATTCTCTCTGTCTCTCTGTCTCTCTCTCTCTCTCTCTCTCTCTCTCTCTACACACACACACACACACACAAAAAAACAAAATTAACAAACAAAAAGCAATAAGACAAAAAATAATAAACTATCCACAAACAATAAAACAAAATGAGTCTGTTTTGTGTTGGCATAGGGCCTACCCTGTAGTGACACTCCATTGGAAAAAAAAAAAAAAACCAAAAACTGATTTTTCCTTTCTCAGTACATATCAGTTGTAAATAGATTTTTGGTTAAACATGAGATTTTGTGACATCTCTGAGTCCTATTTCAGTGTTGGCTGGTATTTTGTCTGTATTAAACTGTATGGATCTTATGAATGTGGTCAGTCTCTGTGAACTCATATGTGTTTCAGTTTTGTTGTGTACAGAAGATACTGTTTCTTTGGTGTCATCCACCACAACCTTTCACAGGCTTTCAGCCTTCTTCAGAGCCTAGATCCCTGAGCCGTGAGGGGAAGATTTCACAAGGACACCCATTTAGAACTATACACTCCAATGTAACTCACTCTCTATACATTCTTCAACTGTGGCTCTCTGGACTAATTACCGCCTATTGCAAGAGGAAACTGTTCTATCAGGGGTTGAACAATGCTCTGATGTATGGCTAGAATAATGAGTCACTGGGAGTCATTTTCTTGTTGTGTCCTTTTAGCAAAACAAAATAAGTTTTTCCCCAGTCCCATGACACATCTAGGCTCAAGTTCTCAGCCACTTTATCAGTATCAAGTATGGGTTGCCTATTACCAAGTAGACTTTACATCTAATTTCAAAAAGCAGTTCGTTATTCCCATAATATTTGTGCCACTATTGCACTAATATATCTTGTATCTTGCAGATATGCTGGTCCCAGACATTGCAGCTGGGTTGTATTGATGACTGAAATTAGCCATCTTAAGAACAGTATTTTTTTCTCTTTCCAAGGCAACTACTTCTGGATTCCTGTAGTTCTGTTTCCTTGGTCCTTTAAAAAGTAGCCACTGGAAAGTCTTAATGTTAGAACAAAACCGTTTTCATTCTTAAAACTGTGGAGTCTTTCTGTATCATCCCGGCTGCAGAATGTTGAAGCTGTGACTTTGATTACGTTAATCGCTCTCTGTTTTCTGTACAGCAGTGTGATTAGCAGAAGCTGTGTATTGACTAATTTGGTCTGGCTGCTGTGGATAAAGGCTGTTGAGTTGTTTGGAAGAAAAGTTGAGGTTTGTGCTCATTTAGAAGCTTTCTGCCATCTCCCGTGTAGACCAGTCTATTGATCTCATAAACCCTGTAGATGTACTTCAAATTGTTTTACTTGTACAAACCAATCTAAGAGGAATTTAGCCCTTTACAAAGCAGCTACCAGGCATAGAAAGGCTAGGAGTTCAATGCCTAAGAGTATTTGGGGTAGGAAAAAAAATGAGGTTATTTTTCTTCAGATCAAAAAAGACTAAAGGGACAAAGACTTCAACACATTAATAAATGAGACATGACCCTTTCCGCTGATCCCAGATATTAAAGTTGCTTTTCTAAAGTAAGAGTTTTATTTTTCAAGAGAGACAGGGTCATGTGAGCAAGAAAATGATCAGAAACTGAAAAGTGATGTCACATCACAATAGTTATAATTAATATGTGCTATAGGGAATGCTGTGAGAGGTGTCAAGAAGATAATATTTTAAGTGATGATTACATTTTATATAATATGCTATTTTCAAAAGAAAACGAATTTTCAAATAAATATGTGTTTATCCAGTCAAATTTAAGTTAACTCTTAGGTGTAGGTGAAGGATTTCAGAAAATAATACATTAATGTGATTTTGTTTTAATGATAAGAAAAAATTAAGCTGCTTATAGTCAATATATTAGGAATGTTATGTAAGAGCATATTAAAATACTTTTTACTATAAGAAATTAAAACTTGTACAAAAATAGAATGATATAACTATTCCATATTTCTATCACCTAGTTTTGTTTATTTGTAATATTTTACAATAGTTATTAATTATTGATATCCTTATTAGTCTCTCTCTCTGTCTCTGTATCTCTCTGTCTCTGTCTCTCTGTGCATGTGTGTGAATGCACACATGAGTGTGGGTCACCATGGAAAGCAGGAGGGCACCAGCTTCTCTGAAGATGGAGTTCCAGCAGCTCTGAGCCACAATAAGTGTGCTGGAAAATGAACTGTGGTCCTCCATAAAAACAGCAAGTGCTATTAATCACAGAGCCATCTCCCCTGCCCCATGGTAACATTCAGTTGCTGATTCTTTAAAGCCTATTAAGTGTCTTACTTAGACAAAATAAACTGACTTGAAAGGAAGAAAAAAAAGAAGATATTTTAGAAAGTCAGACTGACAGATTCTTTATGGAATGCTATCATTAGGAAAACCTATTGGTAACATACTGTAGATTTATCTGTATATATGAACATTCATGGTAAATAGCCTCACAATTTAATTTTTATATTTTTATATTAAAATATTTTTGATTATGTCATACATGAAATTGTGTTTATATCATTTCTGCCCAATTTCTATATTCTTTCAACTCATCTCAACTTCATGACCTCTTTTTGAAATTATTATTGTTTTATATATTCTAACATACAAATATTTATACACACACATACACACACAATAAGTCCACCTTGTATTGGTGTATGTGCTTATCCCTAAAGACGTAGAACTGGACAACCTATTAGGAAGCTTTTCCTTGAAGAAAGCTGGTTTTTCTGCTCTCAATAGCAATTTCTTGCTTATCCTTCTTCAGCTAGGAGTAGGCTTTGTGAACTGTCCCCATTAGTGTTTGCATGGAATCTAGTGTCATTGTTATGCAGTTCTTTTTTAAGCAATCATATTGTTGCGATTTAATGTGTGCAGTTTCCCAATCATGAACGTCTCCGAGAAACTGTCTAGCAGCAATCATCACGGTTCTCTGGCTATTGCAATCTTTGTGCTTCCTCTTTTGTGATATTTCCTGAGTCCTAGGATTAAGGGTTATATTGTGCAAGTATCAGTTGATGATGGACAAACCTGGTTACTTATACTCTGCATTTTGACAGGTTGTGGATTGTTTAAAAATACTTTCCATCTGTTGAAAAAAAGAAATTTCTTTGATGAGGGGTAAAAGTGATTCTTCTTTGAGAGAATAGGATTTCCAAACAGCAAAAAAGTATTTTGGTTTAGGAAAATGGCAGTAATAGATTCTCATCTAGGGTCTATTGCTTCCCCATCTACAGAAAGGTGGCAAGTTTTATCATATCAGTCATTAATTCCTTCCGATTGAACATATCTTAAATTCAATTAGACAGGTATTAGTTATCATCCAGATAAAAATCTCCCATAACACCATTGGTGATCTCTGGCCAGGCTAGTCACTGTGTGGTTCACATGCTTTACAGCTTAGCAGGACAATTGATTGCTTTTCTCACTTGGCAGGTTTCATAATACCATCAGACCTAGTCCTCGGGGAGTAGGTTTCCAGGCCAGCTCCAGCTCAGTTCCCCTAAGTCCTATGCCAAAATGTGTGTTGTTTTTAGCAGTAGTGACTTCCTTTAAGCTTTGGGAGACAAGCAACGTCAATAGTAACCACCTATATGATTTTGGGAATCACTCTCATTGCCTGGCACTGGGATATTTTTGTCTATGACAATTAGTGGGGAAATATTATCCCCCTCATTAAATAAAATGTGTGTATAAAATGCATAACTATATTATATGTACATAATATATCTAATACAATATTGTATATGTATTTTGAAGTAAGCTTTTAAAATGTTTCCTTATTACTTTTTCAAAAATCTTCAGTGCTATCTCTTTTTACTCTCTCCCCTGTATTAATCCACCACAATATTTAAAATTTCCTTCGCCATTTCACCTGTTTAGTATCACCCTCTCTAGACTTGTGTCCACCCCTTTCCCCATAATCTCTTTTTTTATGAAGTGTTTTTTTTTTTTTACTTATTTATTTATTTTTATTCTTTTTTAATTAAAATTTCCACCTGCTCCCCATTTCCCATTTCCCTCCCATCCTCCCAAATATTGCCCTCCCCCCACTTCCCTCCCCCTATCCCCACTCCTCTTCTCTTCCCCCCACTCCATTCCCCCTCCCTCTCGATACTGAAGAGCAGTCCAAATTCCCTGCCCTGCGGGAAGACCAAGGTCCTTCTATCTACGTCCAGAAAGGTGAGCGTCCAAACAGGCTAAGCTCCCACAAAGCCAGTTCATGTATTAGGATCGAAACCTAGTGCCATTGTCCTTGGCTTCTCATCAGTCTTCATTGACCGCCATGCTCAGAGAGTCCGGAATCAACCCATGCTTATTCAGTCCCAGACCAGCTGGCCTTGGTGGGCTCCCAATAAATCAGTTCCACTGTCACAGTGGGTGGGTGCATCCCTCGTGGTCCTGATTTTTTGCTCATGTTCTCCCTCCTTCTGCTCCTCATTTGGACCTTAAGAGCTCAGACCGTTGCTCCAAATTGAGACTCTGTCTCTACCTCGATCCATCGCCAGATGAAGGTTCTAAGGTGATATGCAAGATATTCATCAGTATAGGATAGGGTCATTTCAGGTTCCCTCTCCTTAGTTGCCCAAGGTACCAACTGGGGACATATTCCTGGACACCTGCGAACCCCTCAAGAGTCAAGTCTCTTGCCAACCCTAAGATGGCTCCCTTAGATAGGATATATACTTCGCTGCTCCCGTATCCATCCTTCCTATATCCCAACCATCCCAATCCTCCGAGCTCCTCCCATTCTCCCCTTCTCATATTTCTCATCCCATTTCCCCTTTGCCCCATGCCACCTCACCCGCAAGTTCCCAGTTTTTGCCCTGGAATCTTGTCTACTTCCCCCTCTCCATGCGGATGACTATATGATTTTCTTTGGGTTCACTTTCTTATTTAACTTCTCTAGGATCACACATTATATGCTTAATGTCTTTTATTTTATGGCTAGAAACCGATTATGAGTGAGTACATCCCATGTTCCTCTTTTTGAGTCTGGGATACCTCACTCAGGATAGTGTTTTCTATTTCCATCCATTTGCACGCAAAATTCGAGAAGTCATTGTTTTTTACTGCTGAGTAGTACTCTAATATGTATATATTCCACACTTTCTTCATCCATTCCTCCATTGAAGGGCATCTAGGTTGTTTCCAGGTTTTGGCTATTACAAACAATGCTGCTATGAACATAGTTGAACAGATACTTTTGTCATTTGATGTGGCATCTCTTGGGTATATTCCCAATAGTGGTATTACTGGATCTTGGGGTAGGTTGATCCCAAATTTCCTGAGAAATCGCCACACTGATTTCCAAAGTGGTTGCACAAGTTTGCATTCCCACCAGCAATGAATGAGTGTGCCTCTTTCTCCACAACCTCTCCAGCAAAGGCTATCATTGGTGTTCTTGATTTTAGCCATTCTGACAGGTGTAAGATGGTATCTCAAAGTTGTTTTAATTTGCATTTCCCTTATTGCTAAGGAGGTTGAGCATGACCTTAGGTGTCTTTTGGCCATTTGAATTTCTTCTGTTGAGAATTCTCTGTTCAGATCAGTGCCCCATTTTTTTATTGGGTTCATTAGCATTTTAAAGTTTAGTTTCTTGAGTTCTTTATATATTTTGGTGATCAGACCTTTGTCTGTTGCAGGGTTGGTGAAGATCTTCTCCCAGTCAGTGGGTTGCCTTTTTGTCTTAGTGACAGTGTCCTTTGCTTTACAGAAGCTACTCAGTTTCAGGAGGTCCCATTTATTCAATGTTGCCCTTAATGTCTGTGCTGCTGGGGATAAACGTAGGAAGTGATCTCCTGTACCCATATGTTGTAGAGTACTTCCAACTTTTTCTTCTATCAGGTTCAGTGTGTTCAGACTAATATTGAGGTCTTTAATCCATTTGGACTTGAGTTTTGTGCATGGTGATAGATATGGATCTATTTTCATTCTTCTACACGTTGACAACCAGTTCTGCCAGCACCATTTGTTGAAGATGCTCTCTTTTTTCCATTGAATACTTTTAGCTCCTTTATCAAAAATTAGGTGTTCATAAGTTTGTGGGTTAAAATCAGGGTCTTCTACTCGGTTCCATTGGTCGACTTCTCTGTTTTTATGCCAATACCAAACTGTTTTCAATACTGAGGCTCTGTAATAGAGTTTGAGGTCAGGGATGGTAATGCCTCCAGACGATCCTTTATTATATAAGATTGTTTTGGCTATCCTGGGTTTTTTGTTTCTCCATATAAAGTTGATTATTGTCCTCTCAAGATCTGTGAAGAATTTTGATGGGATTTTAATGGGGATTGCATTGAATCTATAAATTGCCCTTGGTAGAATTGCCATTTTTACTATGTTGATCCTCCCTATCCAAGAGCAAGGGAGATCCTTCCATTTTCTGGTATCCTCCTCAATTTCTTTCTTCATTGACTTAAAGTTCTTGTCAAATAGATCCTTTACTTCCTTGGTTAGGGTTACCCCAAGATATTTTATGCTATTTGTGGCTATCGTGAAGGGTGATGCTTCTCTGATTTCCATCTCTGCTTCCTTATCCTTTGTGTATAGGAGGGCAACTGATTTTTTGCAATTGATCTTGTATCCTGCAACGCTACTAAAGGTGTTTATCAGCTGAAGGAGTTCTTTGCTGGAGTTTTTGGGGTCGCTTATGTACACTATCATATCGTCTGCAAATAATGAAAGTTTAACTTCTTCCTTTCCGATTTGAATCCCTTTGATCCCTTTATGTTGTCTTATTGCTATTGCTAGAATTTCAAGCACTATATTAAAGAGGTATGGAGAGAGTGGACAACCTTGTCGTGTTCCTGATTTTAGTGGAATAGCTTTGAGTTTCTCTCCATTTAATTTGATGTTAGCTGACGGCTTGCTATAAATAGCTTTTATTATAGTTAGGAACGACCCTTGTATTCCTAATCTCTCTAAGACCTTTATCATAAAGGGATGTTGAATTTTGTCAAATGCTTTTTCAGCATCTAATGAAATGATCATATGGTTTTTTTCTTTCAGTTTATTTATATGATGGATTACATTGATAGATTTTCGTATGTTGAACCAGCCCTGCATCTCTGGGATGAAGCCTACTTGATCATAATGGATAATTTTTCTGATGTGTTCTTGGATTCGGTTTGCCAGTATTTTATTGAGTATTTTTGCGTCGATGTTCATGAGTGAGATTGGCCTGTAGTTCTCTTTCTTGGTTGTGTCTTTGTGTGGTTTTGGTATCAGAGTAACTTCAGCTTCATAAAAGGAATTTGGCAATGACTTCTCTGTTTCAATATTGTGAAATACATTAAGGAGTATAGGTATTAGGTCTTCTTGGAAGTTCTGGTAGAATTCTGCATTGAAGCCATCTGGACCTGGGCTTTTTTTGGTGGGGAGGTTTTTTATAACAACTTCTAATTCTTCGCGACTAACAGGTCTATTTAGATTGTTCACCTGGTCCTGGTTTAACTTTGGTATATGGTACTTATCTAAAAAAGTGTCCATTTCTATAACATTTTCCAATTTTGTGGCATACAGATTTTTGTAGTAAGATCTAATGATTCTCTGAATTTCCTCTGAGTCTGTGGTTATGTCTCCCTTTTCGTTTCTGATTTTGTTAATTTGCGTATTCTCTCTCCGCCGTTTGATTAGTTTGGATAGGGGTTTATCAATCTTATTGATTTTCTCCATGAACCAGCTTTTTGTTTCATTGATTCTTTGGATTGTTTTCTGTGTTTCTATTTTGTTGATTTCAGCCCTCAATTTGATTATTTCCAGTCTTCTACTTCTCCTAGGTGAGTCTGCTTCTTTTTTTTCTAAAGCTTTCAGGTGGGCTGTTAAGTCTCCAATGTGTGCTTTCTCCGTTTTCTTTAAGTGGGCACTTAATGCTATGAATTTTCCTCTTAGCACTGCTTTCATAGTGTCCCATAGGTTTGAGTATGTTGAGTCTTCGTTTTCATTGAATTCAAGAAAGACTTTAATTTCTTTCTTTATTTCTTCCTTGATCCAGGTGAGGTTCAGTAGTTGACTGTCCAGTTTCCATGAGTTCATAGGCTTTCCGGGGATAGCATTGTTGTTGAATTCTAACTTTAATCCATGGTGATCTGATAAGACACAGGTGGTTACCGATATTTTTTTGTAACTGTGTAAGTTTGCTTTGTTACCGAGTATGTGGTCTATTTTTGAGAAGGTTCCATGAGCTGCAGAGAAGAAGGTATATTCTTTCCTATTTGGGTGGAATGTTCTATAGATGTCTGTTAAGTCCATTTGGTTCATTACCTCCCTTAATCCTCTTATTTCTCTGTTAGGTTTCTGTTTGATTGACCTGTCCATTGGTGAGAGAGGAGTGTTGAAATCTCCTACTATTAGTGTGTGTGGTTTGATGACTGCCTTGAGTTTTAGTAACGTTTCTTTTACATAAGTGGGTGCTTTTATATTAGGGGCATATATATTCAGGATTGAGATTTCATCCTGGTGAATTGTTCCTGTTATGAGTAAAAAATGTCCATCTCCATCTCTTTTGATTGATTTTAGTTTGAAGTCAACTTTCTTAGAAATTAATATGGCCACACCTGCTTGTTTCTTAGGTCCGTTTGCTTGATAAACCTTTTCCCAGCCCTTTACTCTGAGTAGATGTCTGTCTTTGTGGTTGAGGTGTGTTTCTTGTAAGCAGCAGAATGTTGGATCCTGTTTTCGTATCCAATCTCTTAGCCTGTGCCTCTTTATAGGTGAGTTGAGTCCATTGATATTAAGTGATATTAATGACCAGTGGTTGTTAACTCCGGTCATTTTTCCTTTCTTTCTTTCTTTTCTTTGGTAGTAGAGTTTGTGTGTTTCCCTTCTTCAAGTTGTGCTGGTGAAGGGTCTTTAGATGTCTGAGTTATTGTGGGCATTGTTGGACTCCTTGGTTTGTGATTTTCCTTCAATTACTTTCTGAAGGGCTGGATTTGTGGCTACGTATTGTTTAAATTTGTTTTTATCCTGGAAAACTTTGTTTTCTCCATTTATAGTGAACGAAAGCTTGGCTGGGTATAGTAGTCTGGGCTTGCATCCATGGTCTCGTATTTTCTGCAGTATATCTATCCAGGACCTTCTGGCTTTCATGGTTTCCATAGAGAAATCAGGTGTAAGTCTGATAGGTTTACCTTTATAGGTAACTTGACCTTTTTCCTTTGCAGCTCTTAATATTCTTTCTTTATTCTGTATGTTTTGTGTTTTGATTATTATATGACGAGGAGATGTTTTTTTTTGATCCAGTCGATTTGGTGTTCTGTATGCTTCTTGGACCTTCAAAGGAATATCTTTCTTAAGGTTGGGAAAGTTTTCTTCTATAATTTTATTAAATATATTTTCTGGACCATTGAGCTGTACTTCTTCTCCTTCTTCTATCCCTATTATTCTTAGGTTTGGTCTTTTTATTGTGTCCCAGATTTCCTGAATGTTTTGTGATGAGAATTTGTTGGTTATGCTGTTTTCTTTGATGAGAGTGTTTATTTTCTCTATGGTATCTTCAGTGTCTGAGATTCTTTCTTCTATCTCTTGTAATCTGTTGGTGGTACTTGTCTCTGTAGTTCCTGTTCGTTTATTCAAATTTTCCATCTCCATCCTTCCCTCGGTTTGTGTTTTCTTTATTACTTCCACTTCGTTCTTCAAGTCTTGAACCGTTTCCCTTACCTGTTTGATTACTTTTTCTTGTTTCTCTTGGTTTTCTTGGGTATCTTTGAGAGATTTATTCATTTCCTCTACCTTTTTGTTTGTAATCTCTAATTGGTTGTGGCAGTTTTTCACCTCCTGTTTAAGGTCCTCTATTATTTTCATAAAATTCACTTTTGAGTCGAATTCTTCTAATTCTTCTGTATTAGGGTTTAGACTTCTCATTTCGGGATTCCTGGATCCTGGTGATGTCACGTTGCCTTTCAAGTTGTTGGGGGAATTCTTGCATTGGCGCCTGCCCATCTTTTCCTTCAAATGGAGCCAGGAGAGGCCTGATGTCTTGGACCAGTCTTTGCTGTGACTAACTCTCTAGGTGTATCTCCTCAGTGTAGGGGCAGGAACCGTTCCCTTCCAGGTGAACTCCTCAACACCAAAACATGGATGCGTGGTATTCCAATGACCCGCGTAAAGAAGGCCGAATGCAAGGGGTCGGGCGGGGTCCAGTGGAACACAGGCGACACTGCAGTATAAGCTGGAGGTGCCTGCGCTCCCTTTCGGGGGTTGCTGAGGCCTGCCCGCTGCTCTGGTTGGGTAGCCTTAGTGTAGGGGCGTTTGTGCTCTCTACCGGGACCGTCCGCCCCAGGATAGTACACACTCACCCGTCCCGATGAAACTTCTCGGCACCTACACAGGAACTCCTGGATGCCCCAATGAGCCAGGGACTAATGGAAGTAGGGCGCAGGCAGAGCAGGTCCAGCAGATCACAGCAGAGACTGCAGCCCCAGCAGCAGGGGCCCGCTTTCCCTGGCGGGGACCTTGAGGCCTGCCCTCTAGTCAGGGACTCACTGCTCTGGGTTGGTAGCCTTAGTGAAATGGCAGGAAACTGTTCCACAGCTAAGGACCTTGCAGACAAGGCAGGTTTGGGGGTGGGGGTGGGGGCGGGTGTGTAGGAGAGCAAGCCCTGCAGCAGGAGCTGGGGGAGGGGTGTTTGTGCTCTCTACCGGGACAGTCCGCCCCAGGATAGCACACACTCACCCGTCCCGATGAAACTTCTCGGCACCTACACAGGAACTCCTGGATGCCCCAATGAGCCAGGGACTAATGGAAGTAGGGCGCAGGCAGAGCAGGTCCAGCAGATCACAGCAGAGACTGCAGCCCCAGCAGCAGGGGCCCGCTTTCCCTGGCGGGGACCTTGAGGCCTGCCCTCTGGTCAGGGACTCACTGCTCTGGGTTGGTAGCCTTAGTGAAATGGCAGGAAACTGTTCCACCTTTATGAAGTGTTTTATCCATCAAAAAATGCATGGCATTGAACTTTGTATGGCAAATGCCATCATTAGATTTTTGACTAATTTATCATATCTCTACAATGATTGTGTACTCCTAAGCTTCTTAGGTGTTCAGGTCCTATAAAACTGATTTGCTTAGTACTGATTCAAGAGCAAGGGTCTAGAGATCAACAACATCACAAACAAAAAGATCACCAGGAGCAGGGGTCTACCTTCAGCCTGTGCTTGTGATACTGGAAGGGCTCTGCATTCTGTTATCTACATTTTTATTTAACCATTGTAAAAATACTAGACACTTAAAAGTGTGTCCTCTGGCAATTTATTAGAGTCCTGATGTTTGTCTGACAAGTACTTCACCTCAGTGTTGACTCATGAACCATGTGATCCAATCAGCTTTGCTCTCAGACTAAGGAGAGATTATGACTCACACGAGGCTTCCTGTAGTTAAGTGTGGAAGGAGGCTGCTTGTTGGTTCCTGGCTGCTCAGCCCCGAAATAATCACATAGAAACTATATTATTTAAAACACTGCTTGGCCTATTAGTTCTATCTTCTTATTGGCTAATTCTTACATATTAATTTAATCCATCTCCATTAATCTGGTATCACCGTGTGGCTGTGGCTTACTGACTAAAGTTCTGGCATCTGTCTCCTGTGGGACTACATGGCTTCTCTCCCAGCATTCAATTTAGTTTTCCCCACCTAGCTCTGTTCCCCTATAGCTTACTGTAGGCCCAAAGCAGTTCCTTTATTAACCAATGATATTTACAGAATACAGGCAAAAGTTGTACTATGGTGAGCCATTGAACACTTGTCCAATTTTATGATGTAATCCACAGATGATCTACTAAACTATATGCAATATGAAGGAACAGAAAGGCCTACAGTAAACTAATAGAACACATCAGAGACTTTGAGTATAGTTGTAGGATAAAGGATCTCAAGTCTAATTTAAGTACCTAGACTACTCCAGTAGGACTTTTCGTGGAGCCCAGCAGCCTCCAAACAATGACACAGAAAGACTTTTAATTGTGAAAACTTGTCCTTTAGCTCAGACTTATTCCCAACTAGCTCTTTGTTTTGCTTTGTTTTGTTTTGTTTGTCTTTTGAGACAGAGTTTCTTTGTAAAACTGGCTGGTTACCCTGTCCTACAACTCACTCTGTAGACCAGACTGGCCTTGAACTCACAACAAATCCACCTGCCCCTTGCTGTTCTTTTGGAGACAAGGCCACGCATGCGCGGAAAATGCAGCCTCCCAGTGGACTGCGAATCCCAGCGGTACAATGGAAAGCCATGCATGCGCAGGACATTTTCTCCCAGACACACCTGGACTTCCCCTTAAAAACGGGAGACACCTTAACCCGCCCCCTCTTTCCTTTCGTCTCTTCACCCCCATCCCTTACCTCTTGTTCCCCATTAAAGTTCGCCCACGTGGGACCCCGCGTGTCTCGTCTCTCCTTCCCGAACCCTGCACAAATAATAACACCCCTGCCTTCTGAGTTCTGGAATTAAAGGTGTAAGCTACCACCACCCAGCCCCAACTAGCTTTTATAACTTAAGTTAACCTGTTTCTACTCATCTACACTATGCCGTGTGGTTCTTACCTCTACTCCATTTGGTATGTCTAACTCCCTCCATGTGTCACTGATGTCTCCTGAGCCTAGGCTCACTCCCCCAAGGTCTTCTCTCTGCCTGGAGGTCCTGCCTAACCTCTCCTGCCTAGCTTCTGGCCATTCAGCATTTTAATAAACCCACCAGGAGCCTTAGACAGATGAGATAAAACAGCACCACATTCCCACATAGTGTGATCAAAAATCATGAACAGACTATAGATTATGTCAGAAAGGTTTGGCCAACTGGGGAATTGATGGGAAGAAAGCAGCTGTGGAAGACAAGAGGTTAGGATTCTGTCTTTCATTCTCAAATTTGGGTGGCACAATAATGGCTTTGACTCATTTTCAACATCAGATAATATTCATGTTTCCCCACTGTTGTTCTGGTTTTTCATTCAAATTTTACTGGTTACAGTATTCTGTAACCCTGTATTTGTTTTGAACCTCTAGCTATAGGGGTGATAGTAACTTTCTGATGTTGATGGCAAAGTCGCTTTCTCATAACTCCTTTCAATGCATTTTTTCATTTCTTTCCATCACTTTTATGATTAGTATCATGTATTTGAAGTCACTTTTGAAGTATCTGAAGGAAACTCTGTTTTCCTAAATGGACCTGACCTAAAGGTTATCAATCTTATTGAAGTTCTGTGATCCAGAGTTAAATGGGTGATGCATAGATATGGGCCTCTAGATGTTGAAGGGGCAAGATAAATTACATTTTGAAAAAGAATATAATTTTAAACAGGACTTGACCAAGGGCTAATTCAGCTCCCACCAAAACCATAAACATCTCTAAGAGAAACCACAAACTTTCCCTGCCGGGTGGCAGTGACCACACCCCGGTGGCCAGCCAATGACTAACCTTGTAAACAACATCTGCTTTCTTAAAATGTCCTTGTGGGTATCTGATAACTGCTGTTTCAAAACTCCCCTAGATCCAGCCAATAAATTCAAAGGTCACCTACCCTTACCTAATTTGTACCCAATCAAGCTTATGTTTTTTCTGTTTAGAAACTCCCTACCAAACACTGTCCTGAAAAAACAAAAAACAAACAAACAAACAAAAAACCCTACCCTATCTCCTCCACCAGCTGCATTGGAGTGCTGAGTGACAGTCCAAGCTCAAGGTTGTATTCAATAAACCCCTTTGTGTTTGCATTGGATGCCAGCTCTGTGGTGGTCTTGTTTGGGAGTCTCAGGATGTGGGCACAGCTGTATAAGGGGAAAAGATGTGAGGTTGTGCCATTTGATTGATGGAGGGATCTGAAGGAGAGTCTTGGTAAATGGAACCCTGTAGGAGGAAATCACTTTTGAGGTGTTCTGGCATTTGAGCTATCAGGTGAAGGATGCTCACATTCTCCACCACACAAACCATGCTTTTACATCTTGATTTTGAATAGGCATATTCAAGAAATCCCTGAAGGATGTGATTCCCTTTACCCTCATGACTCACTGGCAGACTGCGGAGCTTGATTGTTCAATGTATTCATTTCCCCTTCAACTTATAGCTTGAGACCCCAAGCTCAGTAACACATGAAGCTTATATGTAGGCACCTATGATAGAGGGAAAAGCTGCTTTTCTAAGGCCAGCTTCCTTTTTCCATCTGGATGCTTTGCCTTCCACAAAATGTGAGACCCATTTACAGATTCTGACCTACTTGATATTCAAAGGACTGGGCTGTGGCAAGAAATGGAATAACTTAGATACAATTATTAATGTGACATAGAGATTTCAACATAATTAAAGCAATAGTATTTTTTCTATTTTTTTTCTGAAATACAGTGAAACATGATTTAAAGATGAGTAAAATTTGAATTTTCTGTTAAGGAAAACCAGTTTATTTTCCAGCCTTATTCTTTTATTGTCATTGTTTGCTGTTTTGGTCCCCCATTGAACTGCATCTAGGGATTAACACATTGTGAGCATCCATTTCTAGTCTTGAACTTAATCCTCAGACCCCTTTTATATTGCTTTTGAGACAGTCTAGTCAGGTGGCACAGGCTGGTTTGGAACTCATGATTTCATGGCACATCCTCATGAGCAGCTGGGATTATAAGCTGGCATCACCAGGCCTGGTGGTGAGGCTTTTTATCCACAGACTTAGCAAAGATTTAATTAGTGTTCATTTGGATTTTGGATTTCCTAGCCAGCGTTCTCACATGATTGGTAATCAGTCACTCAGCAACCACTTTAACCAACTTCATTATATATCTACTTAGCCCTTCTAATATGATTTAATATTACTCTGTCATGGGTTAAGTGCATGTGTGTGTTATAATGGACCAATGGTGCTACAGTAATATCCTTGAAATGGTTGAATGGCGTAAGAAACTGGATTTTCTACGCAGAGACAGTTCACTAAGAACACTGAAATGTGAAAGGGAGAGCCAAACAGTAAAAACATAGGTGAAGTTAAATGGCCTGAACTTAAATTTGTCTGAAGCTTCAGGAGAGAAGATATAAATTGCCCAGGAGAAACTTTAAAGCCCAGATGGCAAAGCCTCCATTTCTGTACAGCAGGCTTCATTTCATGCATTTTCAGCTCTAACCACAGTGTGTGTATTGGAATGGCGTTGTTGTTCCAGAACTGTTTGTGCAATTCCACTCAGGCAAACTGGGTCAGGCAAGGAGACATGATTGAAATCACAAGTCTCTCTAGCCCTCTTTCAATTCTCACTCCACTCTGCATCCTTGTCTCTACCCTATCATTTAAGGTGAAGACAGATCCCACATTTTCGTGGTTCACATTTTTGTGCTTGGAAACTCGCTGCCTTTTCTAACCTCTGGTTTTATTGTTGCCAGCCACAGTGAACAGAGAACAGTGGATATTTATTCAGAATTTTGACTCACTGTACAACCTAACATATTTTTTTCCTTCTCTTGTAACTTTCTTTATGTTGGCAGAAATCAAGAGGATAAATTATGCATGTTGGGGGAAGAACTCCTCAATATCAAATACTTATAGCTTTAAAAAAATCTCTCTCTCTCTCTCTCTCTCTCTCTCTCTCTCTCTCTCTCTCTCTCTGTATAGTTTCTCATAATCTACTTTATGATAGTTTCCCACAGCCAGACTATTCATATCAATATATTTGCAGGAGCAGTTGAGAATTTGTTTTTAAAGTTCATTAAAAATGTTTGCTAAAATAATGCAGTCATATGTTTATGGAGAACTGACATGGTCTAATGTAACCTAAAATGTCCTGTCACAGTGACTTCCCTGCAGGGTACAAGGAAGAGAGGCCTTTGATGCAGTCTCCCCTGGCGGGTATGAGGAAGAGAGGCATTTGATGAAGTCTCCCCTGTGGGGGTATGGGGAAGTGACACCTTTGGTGCAATCTCCCCTGTGGGGGTATAAGGAAGAAAAGTCTTTGATGAAGTCCCCCCTGTGTGGGTATTCGGAAATGACACCTTTGATGACATCTTCCCTGTGGAGGTATGAGGAAGAGAGTTCTTTGATGAAGTCTCCCCTGTGGGGGTATGAGGAAGTGACACGTTTGGTGAAACCCCAAGAGCCTCCACATTCAGGTCTCCCTTTGATGCCCAGGATTCAGTCGCCCTTGTCCCAGTTCCCATAATCCAAATTGCAGAGGTCAAACATCAGGTCAGGTCATCAAGTCCAGGGTGTCTTCATCTGAGAAGTCTGGTTTAGGATGCTTCCATTGCCAGCTCTTGACAAGATCTGTGTCTGTGTCACCTTCTGTGGTTGGTGGGGGCTTGCTGTCTGGACCTTGGTCCCTGTGAGAAGAATTAACACTATTACTGCCGGGAGAGCCATCTAAAATAGATAAACAGACAACACTTTCCTCAAGGGTCAGTCAGACTTGGGCAGTGGATTTTTCTTTTCTTGTGTTTGAATTTAAGGGTTGTCCACCATAATCTCTTTCTTTCTTTATTAGTCATCTTTGTCTTCCCCCATTGTCCTGAGGGGAGGGGAAACATTTTAAGTTGCAAGTGGATAGCTTTTTTTTTTTTTTTTTTTTTTCTTATTTTCGAGACAGGGTTTCTCCGTAGCTTTTTTGGTTCCTGTCCTGGAACTAGCTCTTCTAGACCAGGCTGGCCTCAAACTCACAGAGATCCACCTGCCTCTGCCTCCTGAGTGCTGGGACCAAAAGAATGCACCACCACCACCCAGCTCAACAAGTGAATAGCTTTATAGGCGTTTCCCCTCTGTTTGGGAAGACACATCCATATTATTGATCCTGTGTCAATAAGGAATCTGGGCCCCTCCATTGGTTAGTGAGAGGATCTTTCCATCTAACCTTTAGCAAGGCCTTTTTGGTAGGGATCCCCAATGTTTCTGGAATCTATTTTGTTCATCTGATTTTTGAAAATTTAAGATATGATGGTTATTATTGCCTTTTGCAGTTGGAGATGCGGGGGAGACTTCTTCCCCATTTTGTTTTATAAGGACCTCTTTGAGGTATTGATGATATCTTTTTACAATTGCTTGACCCTGAGGGTTGTCTGGGATCCTGGTAGTATGGGATATATTCCATCTCCTGAAGAATTCTTTTAGTATTTTACTTATAAAACAGGGGCTGTTGTCAGTCTTGATTTGTTGTGGTAGTCCCAACATAGCAAAACATTGTAAGAAGTGGCTTTGGGCATGGGTTGCCTTTTCTTCTGAATGGGTGGTAGCCCAGCATGCCTTAGAGTACATGTCTATGGTCTATATTTTAATTTGCCAAACAGAGGGTAAAGTGTTACATTTGTTTGCCAAATGATATTTGGTCCTAACCCTCTTGTGTCCACTCCCGGTCCTTGTAAAGGAGGGGTGCAGAAACACTGTTGGCAAAGCTTACATGTATGAACAGTTCTCTTTAATTATGTTGTGGGGATATGAGGGTATAGGTATTTGAGTCCTCTCCAGTTGGCATGAGTTAAATCATGCATTTGGGTAGCATTTTGTATAGACAGAGTTGAGATCTCTATGAGACAGGCCCCTGAAGTTGTAGCATCCACAGTAACATTCCCTTGGGAAATGAGACCAGGGAGGTTTGTTTGTCTTCTGAGATGTTGAATATATATATGGGTTTTTTTCCTATCTTTTAAGAGTGATCTGAGTTGTTATTATCAAGTCAGGAGTAGGATTAGCATCCAATCAGATATAGGCATAGGGTAAGTGTGGCAGTAGGTTTACCACATAAGAACTGTCTGATTAGAGGTTACAGGGTTCTGGGACCTCGTGTAGGACAACATACACGGCCATAATTTCCTTATATTGAGTGGATCCCCCACAAGGGAGAATTTGGTCATCTTTGGCTTAGTCCTCCCTGCAGGGAAAACTAGAAAGGCTGCCTCATTCTTCCTGCCATCTATGAAAACAGTAAATGCTTGGGGCAGAGGCACAGAAGAAAAGAAGGGGACACTCCACTGTAGTTCTTGATATAGCTTCAGTAACTGGGACTCCACAAATTGGGTGTTCAGGATTCCCAGAAATGTCTCCAGGGCGAGGCTCAATCGAGAACAATGTCTGGCTACCTATTTTAAATCCTTAATTTTGAATGGAATTATTAATTTAGAGGAATCTTTTTCATAATATCAGAGGGATGTGTCTCTGATTTTTATGATCATATCATCTATTTGATCAACTAGAGAGTATACTCTGGGAGTGCCCCCCAGGGTGGTGTGTACCCATTCTAGTGGTTTTGCCTGCTGAACAATGGCAGCCAGCATGGTCTTTTCCCTAATAATATCCAGCCTTGAACTGGAATATTAGAATTTTATCTCTCCAAAGAAGCTCATTGACAAATTGAGTGAGTGCCTGATGGCCCTCAAGGGTCAAGAAAATGATCCTGTAAGGTTGCCTCCTTTTTAGGAGATCATATAACACATCTAGTCTCCCAGTCTCTACAGGCAACCAGGGCCTTGCCCAGTTCATTTCCCCCAGTATCTTTCGTAACCATGATAAAGTGAGAGGCACAGGCAGGATTAATTGGGGTCCATTCCTTTTGGCTTGAGTGAGTGTTAATTGGGATCCCAATATATGAAATTGGGGTACCTTTCGTATTTTGTTTGGGGCTATTTTAAAACCACATTGTTGGGAGATATTAACAATAGTGGTTATCCAGCGAGCTAGCCCTGATTCCCCCAAATGCCAAATGATCAAATCATCCATATAAACATATAGGAGGGTATTATCTTTGTCAAAATAAAGAGAGAGGATAGTGTAAAAAAAATTGTGGGCAAAAGGTTGGACTATGTGCCATTTCCTGTGGGAGAACAGCCCATTTGTATCTCTTGTCAGGTTGAGAGGAGTTAACTATAGAAATGGAAAAGGCAAACTTTCACAGTCCTCCTCATGAAGAGGAATTGAGAAGAAGCAATTCTTTAGATCAATTACAGTGAGGTAAAATTGGGAGGGGATTGCTGGGACCCAAGGTAAACCCCTTAAAGGGGCCCCTACTAGCTCCATATGGGCATTGATTGTTCGTAGGTCCTGTAGTATTCTCCAGGTCCCATTAGGCTTATATATCACAAAAACAGGGCTCATCAAGGCCTTATCCATCCTTCTTCAAGCAGATTTCTTAAGCAGATTTCCTTGACCATCTTAAGTTTAAGTTCAAGTAATGGCCACTGTTCCACTCATGCTGACTTACCAGGTGCCCACCCAATGGAGGGGGCACTGGGGGCAGTGGCCTTTACTTATGGAGGTAAATCCAGGTGTCAGGGATTTGCTTGATGACATCTTGTTCATTTTTATCATCATAAAAGGCTAGGTGGTTATGGTGATAACATTATCCATTTGTCCTAACAAAATGTGTCCCAGAAGGTTTCTAGACAACCCCGGGAAGATCAGAGGTCTGAAATTTCCTTGGTCTCCATCCAGCCCCACCCAAATGTATATTCATTTCCTCCTTGCAAGGATGGAGACCCCTTATTTGTCCAATTCCCCTTCCCCATTTTATACTTTCCAGGGAGGCTGGGGGCATAAGGAGGTGGCCACTCCTCATCACAGAAAATATCTACCCTCTTTTTTGTCTTTGCCTTTGGCTGCCATATTCCTTTATACTGGTACTACTCTTCAGTAAATTGAGCCCATTTTTGATCTTCCCCCTTGTCTGTCTCCTTTTCACCCATTCTTTTGGTTATTTGGTTACTTTTGGATTCTTCAGACCTCTCTCGATCTTTGACGTTTGCTTTACCCACCATTGGGGGAGGCAGAGCAGTTGGGTGAAAACATCCCTTAAGGGCCATAATAATTGGATAAAATCCTAATGGTAGGGGTGTATCAAATGTTTTCTCCTTTCTCTGGCCAGAGTTTCTCCCCAGTTCCACATGTCCCATGAGAAAAGATTCCCAGTGAGAACCCAGAGGCCCAGGGTAGTTATATCCTCCCATTCCTGGATCTCATTGTGGTCTTACAATTTCAGACATTGAGAGAGTAGCATATATCTCAGTGCCCTAACCATTGGGTAATTTTTGTGTGAAGTTGCATTACCCATTGTGAGGTCCCACTCACCTTGACTTACTGCATTTCCCTGGGACCAGCCAAACCCCACATTGGGTGCCAGTTGCCAGGCCTCCTTAGTCTTATTCCCCAAGGAAAGGTAAGTTTGTTATCCCCCTGGTCTGCAGCCCTACAATGCAGGACAATCAGGGAAAGGAGTCTGCAGGTTCATATCACTCATAGCCTGTAGATTCAACAAACATACTGTAAACAACACTCAACATCTGTATTACAATGCACTCATCATTCAGAAAACATTGAAACTGCAATACACCATTCAACACAGCACACATCATCCTATCCACATATATTGTACACATTGCCCAACAAATAGCATTCTCACAACAAACAGCACGATTGATAACATGTGTGTCCACACACATAATGCACTTCATACACAAATATGACAAGCACAACACAGATAAAGAGAATGGGCACAAAAAAAAAATTCCATTCACCACAGAACACACACATGTAGGGAGAGCTCTTGGTGTGGAGACAATGGTATGCACAAACCTCCAGAGGATGCTTCACCTGAGAAGGCTGCAGATATGAGCTGTTGCCTACACTCACTTGGGAGCTCTGACAGACAAGCAAACAGAGTGCAGACTTTTTCTAGACACAGCACAGTATTTTCCCAGGGGAGTTCGTAGGAAGGGGACAAACAACCTGGCAGAAGGGAAAGTATGATGGAGGAATAAATACACATTTAGATGTAGATGAGTGGTAAAAGTGTAGAGATATGGATTAACATGTGGATGTATGGGTGGTTGGGTAGTGGATGGATGAATGGAAGTAGGTGTGGGTAGCTGTGTGGATAGTTTGATGAATGGGTAAGTGGGAAGATGGTTTAAGGAAGCTGTGAGTGTGTGGGAGGGCAGAATGTCTGCGGCATAAAAGATGAGTGTTTCATGTGTAAGGGGATGCTTAATAAAGAGTTGATCAGAGGACTAAAGTGGGGCAAACATCCATTTGTCTGTCATAACACAGTATGGATAATGAACAGGGACCAGTTTATGTAGACCGGGTTCAATGGCTGACTGTCAGAGTACACTCTGCTAAAGACAGACAGCAGAAAGAAGAAAGACAGAGTGGACTAAACTCACCTGCTCATTTTCAGACATGTAGTTATGTGTGTGTGTCTGTGTGTGTGTGTGTGTGTGTGTGAGAGAGAGAGAGAGAGAGAGAGAGAGAGAGAGAGTTTGTGCATGTTTAGGACTGTGACTGTACGTGGATGTGTTGGAGTACAAGCTGTTTATGAACTTTTGGGGGTGTTTATATGTCTGAACTGTGTGGGGAAGTTCATTTGCTTGCCTGTCTGGATGGTATTATGAGAGTATTTGGCTATATGTCTGAACATCTGCATGTATCTGTTTGTGTTTTTCCCCCAGCACACTTCATGTCTAGGACTTTTTGCTTTGTTCTGCCTTACTTTCTGCCAGTAGCCATCCTACATACAAATGATAAAGAAGCAGAAACATTAACTTTCACAATAGCCACAAATAACATAAAATAGCTTGATGTAACATTAAACAAAGAAATGAAAGATGTATTTGACAAGAATTTTAAGTTTTTGAAGAAAGAAATTGAAGAAGATACCAGAAAATGGAAAGATCTCCCATGGTCTTGGATAGGTAGGATCAACATAGTAAAATGGCAATCCTACCAAAAGTAATCTGCAGATTCAATACAATTTCCATCAAAATCACAACACAATTCTTCACAGACCTTGAAAAAACAATAATCAACTTCAATAGGAAAAGCAAAAAATCCAGGATAGCCCAAACAATTCTGTACAATAAAGGAACTTCCAGAGGCATCACCATCCCTGACATCAAGCTCTATTACAGAGGTACAGTAATGAAGACAGCTTGGTACTGGCATAAAAATACAGAGGCTGACCAATGGAATTGAATCAAAGACCCAGATATTAATCCATATACCTATGAACACCTGATTTTTGACAAAGAAGCTAAAATTATACAATGGAAAAAAGAAATTATCTTCAATAAATGGTACTGGCATAACTGGATGTCAACATGTTTAAGAATGAAAATAGATCCATATCTACCTCCATGCACAAAACCCCAGTTCAAATGGATTAAAGACCTCAATATAAATCACTGAACCTGACAGAAGAGAATGTGGGTATTAGTCCTCAACGCATGGGCACAGGACACCACTTCCAAAATATAACCCCAGTAGCACACATACTGAGAGCAACAATAAATAAATGGGACCTCCTGAACCTGAGAAGCTTTTGTAAAGCAAAGGACACAGTCAATAAAACAGAAAAGTAGACTACTGAATGGGAAAAGATATCCATCAACCTCACATCAGACAAAGGACTGATCTCCAGAATATATAAAGAACTCAAGAAATTAGACATCAAATTTCTAAATAATCCAATTAAAAATGGAGTACAGAACTAAACAAAGAATTCTTAACAAAAGATCAAATGGCCAAAAAAAATACTTAAGGAAATGTTAAGCTATCAGGGAAATGCAAATCTCAAAACAGCTCTGAGATGTAATCTTACATCTGTCAGAATGGCTAAAATCAAAAACACTAATGATAGCTTATGCTGGAGAGGATGTGGAGTAAGGGGAACATTCATCCATTGCTGGTGGGAATACAAACTTTTTCAGTCACTTTGGAAATAAGTATGGTGGTTTCTCAGAAAATTTGGAATCAACCTACCTCAGAATCCAGCAATACCATCCTCGGGCATATACCCAAAAGATGGTCAATCATACTACAAAAGCATTTATTCAACTATGTTCATAGCTGCAGTATTTGTAATACCCAGAAGCTGGAAACAACCTAGATGCCCCTCAACCAAAGAATGGATAAAGAAAATGTCGCAATCTACACATTAGAGTACTACTCAGCAGTAAAAAATAATGACATGTTGAATTTTCAATGCAAATTGATGGAATTAGAAAATACTTTCCTGAGTGAAATAACCCAGACCCAAAAAGATGAATATGGTATGTACTTACTCATAAGTGGATACTAGCTATAAACAAAGGATATTGAACCTATAGTTCATGATCCTAGAGAAGCTAAGTAATAAGGTGAACCCAAAGAAAAACATATATAGATCCACCTGGAAACTGGAAACAGACAAGATCACCTGACAAAATTGGGAGCATAGGGGTATAGGGAGAAGGAAGAATGGAAGGGAAAGAGGAGAAAACAAGGGGAGGGGTGAGGAGAACTTGAAGAAATGGGATAGTCATGATGGAGTAAGGACAGAGGTAAGAGCAAGAAAAGAGATATCTTGATTGAGGGAGCCATTATAGGATTACCAGAAACCTGGCTCTAGAGAACTCCCCAGGAATCCACAAGGATGACCCCAGCTAAGACCTTAAGTAATAGAAAAGAGGGAGCCTGATCTTGACTTGCCCTTTAGTCAGACTGATAAATATCTTAAATATCACCATAGAACCTTCATCCAGCAATTGATGGAAACAGGCAGAGACCCACATTAGAGTACTGGACTGCGTACCCAAAGGCCAGTTGAAGGGTGGGAGGAATGAGACTATAAGCAAAGAGGTCAAGACAATGATGGGTTCATTCACTGAAACAGTCTACCTGAGCTAAAGGGAGTTCCCCAACAACAACCAGACTTGGAAGGATCAAGCATTGGACCAAACTAGTCCCTCTGAATGAGGGTATGGTTATGATGGAAGAAAGACAGAGAGAGAGAATAAGGAAGGAGATGTTTTGATTGAGGGAGCCATTATGGGGAAACAAGAAACCTAGCTCTAGGGAAATTCCCAAGAATCCACAAGGATGATCCCAGATAAACCCCTAAGCAATAGTGGACAAGGTATCTGAACTGGCCTTCCCCTGTAATCAAATTGATAACTACTATAATTATCGTCATAGAACCTTCATTCGGCTACGGATGGAAACTTCTGCAGAGATCCACAGTGAAGCACTGGACTGAGCTCCCAAAGTCCAGTCAAAGAGAAATAGAAGCAATAATGTGAGCAAACCAGTCAAGACCATGGTAAGGATACCCAGTGAAACAGTTTATCTGAACTAATGGGAGCTCACTGACTATAGGTTGAATTCAGGGAAACCAGAATAGTACCAAATTTGACCCTATGAATGTGAGTGACAGTTGTATGGCTGGAGTAGTGTGTGGGGTCCCTGGCAGCGGGACCAGAATTTATCCTTAATGTTTGAACTAACTTTTTGGAGCCTGTTCTTTTCAGAGGATACCTTGCTCAGTCTAGATATAGTGGGGTGAGAAGTGGTCCTGCCTCAAAGCGATGTGCTAGACTTTGTTGATGCTGCATGGGAAACCTTACCCTCTTTGAGAAGTGGTGGAGGTGAGATGGGGAGAGATGGGAGAAGTGGGAGGAGGGAAGGGAGTGGGAACTGTAATTGGTATGTAAAATGAGAAAAGATTATTTTAAAAACATAAATTTAAATTAAAAAAAAAGATTTCTACTAGAACCCAAAGTGACTGTGGCTCTGAAAGAGATTTGTGATGTCTAAAGGATTTTTTTGTCTTTTTTTCCTACTCAAATACTGTACAGGAAGCCGCCAGTTTAACGTTAATGTATCAGTGTGATAATACTATTTTCCAGTTTCCAATCAGCCTCACTGCCGAATACCACCTTCTTTTTTTTTTTTTTTTTTTGGTTTTTCGAGACAGGATTTCTCTGTAGCTTTGGTGCCCATCCCAGAACTAGCTCTTGTAGACCAGGCTGGCCACGAACTCGCAGAGATCCCTCTGCCTCTGCCTCCCGAGTGCTGGGATTAAAGGCGTGCGCCACCACCACCCGGCCTAATACCACCTTCTTAAGATGAAAGAGTTTGGCTTCCCTTGGCATTTAGGAAGAATCGTGTTGCCTTACTAGTTCTGTTTATCATCATATTTCAGCTGTATGTAAGTTATGTCATAGCAGTCCCAGATTCTTGGGACAAGATTTCTGTCATTTCTTGAACAAATTCCCCTAGTTGTTCCACATACACTCTAACACCAAACATGCCCCAGCTTGTGAGCACAAGCTTTATTTATATAATTCTCATGTTTCATTGCCCATCCTAGTTTTAATGCCCACGTTAGAATGTGGGAGACTGGTAGGCATTTGTTTCTTTGCACACCTGTTGGAGCATGAATTTTCTTTACCTGTCTTCCTCCCCCAGATACATCTCAGTTGTAGCCCATTTATTCTGTCATATACTTTATGGACTGCATATCTAGTAATTCTTATATTAAATAGATATTTCGGGGGTACCTACTTCTGTATGAGTTTCTTATTGCTGCTATATAAAATATCACCATGGACTTGGGGTAGTTTAAGACACCATATTTCCTTCTTTACACTTCTGGATGTCAAAAGTGCAAAATGAACTTGAATAGGACTACTTGAAAGTATTGGCAGAGATGTGTTAGTTCTGAAGTCTACTTAAGAGTATTTGATTGCCTTTTCTATTGCTCAAAGGATGTAGTGGCTGACTAAGGAGGGCCCCAATAGGCCAATATATCTGAATTCTTAAGGAATGACACTATTTGAAGAGATTAGAAGTTGTGGCCTTGTTGAAGGAGGTATGGCCATATTGGCGACATGTCATTGGAGATGGGCTTTGGAGTTATAAAAAGTTCAATCCATATCCAATGTCTCTCCCTCCCTGCTTCCTGAAGATTTGAATGTGGAACTCTCAAGCCACTTCTCCAACACCATGACTATCTGCATATTACCATGCTTCCTATCATGCTGATAAATGTATAAAACCTTAGAAAGTGTAAGCAATCTCCAATTAAATTCTTTCCTTTGTAAGAGTTGGCCATGTGACTGTGGATTTAGTGTCAAGAATACAAGACAAGCGTTAAGGAATCTGTTTCTTCAGCTAATGTGATGGAGTTAGTTAGGTTCTGGAAATAACCAGACTAGCTAAAAGATAAAATAATTATATTTTTATCTATTATAAGGGAAAAACTACTCACAAAACAGGACCGAGAAGTCGAATCTTAGCTGTTCTGTGAGGGAACCAGAGAGAGAGAGAGAGAGAGAGCACTTGGGCTTACACCCCAATTTGGTCCCACCTTTTGAAGATAATTGGTTAACAAAGATTCCCCATCACCAAAGAAAGCTGCTGAGGTCAGTGCTGTGTCAGGTATGACTCTACATGGAGGCCCAGCGAGGCTGTTCTGTGAAGCTGTGAAAGTAAAGGGTAGACTTCTCTGGAGACCTTGACATGTTGACCTCATCAAAGCCACGGGATACCTGGGAAGGCCAGCTGCTAAGAGGCTATGGAACCAACCCAAGAAAGAGAAGTGTTCTGTAGTCAACAAAGCTGAAGAGTTGGAGATCTAATGAGAGTTCTCACATCAAACATGGAGGTGCATAGTCTGCAGCTTGCCCAACTGACTCCCTCTTGTTTGGTCCAGGATTTTCTCACTGTGCTCCCTTGTCAACCATTTGGAAAGTTTACATTTGTCTTGTGCCATTATATGTTGGGAAAATGTAATCTGCTTTTTGATTTTGATTTACAAGGAAATACAATTAAGAGATTGCCATGAGTTTCAGAAGAGACTTTGAACTTTGGACTTTTAAACAGTGTTGAGACTGCAGTAGACAAATGAGGACTTTGGAAGTTGGATGAGTACATTTTCACACTATGGTACAGCTACAAGCCTATAATGGGATGGGGGAGCAGGGAGTGGGATGTGGTTGTTAAATAAGAATGCTTTCTTAGGCTTATGTGTTTAAATGCTCAGGGAATGGCACTGTTTGAAGGAATTAGTGTCGCCTTGGAGTAGATGTGACCTTGCTGGTGGAAGTGTGTCATTGGGGTAAGATTTGGAGTTTTGAAAACTCAAACCAGGCCCACCATCTCTCTTTGCTCTCTGCAGATCCAGATGTAAAACTCTCAGCTCCTTCTCCCATACCAAGTCTGTCTACAGACTGCCAAGCTACCCATCATGATGATAACTGACTAAATTTCTGTAAGCCAGCCCCAATTAATTTCTTTCTTTTTTAGGACTTATGTGGTCATGGTGTCTTTTTGCAGCAACAGAACACTAAGACAGAGGCTAGCTACATTCCTTAGCATGGTCTTTAACCCTTTAAGGCTTCCAGTTTATTTCATTTCAATCTCTGTTTTTGTTGTCAGTTTTCCTTTTGGACTTTGCTGCCTCTTTCTTCCATGCTTAATGGATATTCCTTTATATTTCTGGTCCATTTTCGATAATGCAGGACAGTATATATTGACATATTTAACATTTAATCCATTCATATCTTCTGTTACCTTTTCTATATTGATTAAAATATGCATAACTTCTTTCTTCTGTTTAGTTGGATCAAGAGCCTTTCAATTTTGTTCTTTGAGAAGCCAAAGAACTAGCTTTTAGGTTTGTTGATTTTTATGTTTTTTGTTCATTTCTATTATGTTGATTATGACTCTGGCTTTTATTATTTCTTGCTGTCAACTGTGTTTAGATTTGGGTCATTCTTGCTTTTCCAACATTTTGAGTTATCATTAAGCAATTTTATTGTGCCCATTCTGATTTTTTTTTAATGTAGGCACTTAAAGCTATCAGTCTCTCTCAGAGGACTGCTTTCAAAGCATTCCAGATTTTCTTGTGCTGTATTTTCATTTAGTTCCAGGAAACATTTTTTGATTTCTTCTTTAACCGATTCATCATTTAGTAATGAGCTATTTCATCTCCATGAGTTTGCATCCTTCCTAGGATTGTTTGTTGGCAATTTTAAGTTTTATTGCATTGTGGTCAGGGAGTACACAAGAGTGATTTCAATCTTTTTCTACTGTAAAGATTTGTTTTGCATCCTAGAATGTTTATTTTACAAAAGTTTCCATATGATGCTGAGTATACTGAATATTCTTTGCTGTATGGATAGAATATTTTACAGTGGTCTGTTGAGTCCGTTTGATTTATGATGTCATTAATTCTGATGTTTCTCTGCCTTTTCTTTTCTTTTTTGGACAGATGACCTGTCTATTGGAGAAAATAAAATACCAAAATTAGCTACTATTAATGGATTATTAATCTGTGTCTTTAATTCCAAAGTACACTGTTGAAGGAGCTGCGGGCTGCATTTCTGCTGCCCGGCTCCTGGCCGTCTGGCTAGCTTATGCCCCGAAATAACAACACACAAACTGTATTCATTTAAACACTGCTTGGCCCATTTCTATTAATGTGTGTAGCACCATGAGGTGGTGACTTACCAGGAAGATTCTAGCCTACGTCCATCCTGGGTCGGAGCTTCATTGCGTCTGCCTCAGAGAGCAGAGCTATGGCATCTCTGACCTCACTTCCCTTCTTCCTAGCATTCTATTCTGTCTACTCCACCCACCTATGGTCTAACCTATCAGGGCCAAGCAGTTTCTTTATCAATTAACCAATGGCCTTCCTCCATCAGTACATTTTATGAAATTGGGCATACCAGAATTTGATGCATATGTTTATGTTGCTCGAGAATTGTCTGTATTCTGTCAATCATGTATTTTAAATAAACACTGATTGGCCAGGCAGGATATATAGGCGGGTCAACCAGACAGGAAGTAGAGGCAGGGAGATGAGAACAGGAGAATGCTGGAAAGGAGGAAGCCCATTCCTCCCATTCCAGCCCAGACCACTGAAGAGGCAACATGTGACCTGCCCAGCTGAAAAAGGTACTGAGAGACATGGCTAACGTAGATAAGAATAATGGATTAATATAAGTGATAAGAGCTAATAAGAAACTTGAGCTAATGGGCCAATCAGTTGATATATAATGCAGATTCTCTGATTTCTTTGAGGCTTGCTAGCTTTGGGGTACTGGGCTGGACAAAAACCCCAACAAGCAGGCTCTCATGCTACATGTTTAGGATAGCAATGCTTTCATAGTTAACGGTTTCATTAATTAGAATGATGTGTCCTCTTCATCTCTTCTGCTGAGTTTAGTTTTAGCCTAGTTCATCAAATGTTAGGATATGGACATCTGCTTCCTTCCTAGTCCAATTTGACTGGATACTTTTGTCCATCATTTCACTTTAAGGAGGTGCTATTTCGAAGCTAAGTTATGTTTCTTGTAAATAACATTTTCTTTCTTAATCCATTCAGTCAGCCTGTGTATTTAGGTTGAAGAATTGAGGCCATTAACATGTAAATTTATTGAAAGGTGTGTTGATTGCAATCATTGTGTTGTTGAACTTTTGTGTTTCAATAATTATAGCTTTGTTTTTCTACCACTGTCTCTTGGCTTTGTTCATTCCTCTCCTCAGCTGGAAAAACTGCTTTATGAATTTATTTAATGTTGATTAGTTAGATACACAGTTTTTTCTGCTGCTTATATCACAAAAGTTTTTTTTTCTCTCCTTCAAATATTGCTGACAGTTTGGTTGGGTACACTAGGTCTTAGTTTGGGTTTTATTCCTGAGAAGAGACAACATGACACCAGAAGTTCTTATGAAGGAAAGCATTTAATTGGGACTGGCTTACAGTTCAGAACTTTAGTCCATTATCATCATGGCAGAAAGTACTACAGCATGCAGATGGACACTGTGCTGGAGATGTAGCTGCAAGATGTATGTTTGGATCTGCAGATATCAGGAAGTGACTATTACACTAGACCTGTCTTGATCACCTGAGAACTCAGAGTCTGCCCCATAGTGACATACTCCTCCAATTAGATTCACTCTCTATGAAACTACAGGGGCCATTTTTTTCCCTCAAACCATCACAATTATTCTAGGCTGTCTCTTGTGGTTCTTTAGGACTTTAAATGCATTGCTTCAGGCTCTTCTGGCTTTCAAAGTTTCTACTGAGAAATGAGCTGTTACTCTGGTGGTTTCTCCTTTATATGTGACTTGCACTTTTTTTCTACTGCTGCTCATAATACACTTTCTTCTGCATATAGAGTATTTTAACTATCATAGGGAATGAAAGAGTTTATTTTCTGTTCTCCTTTTAGTTCTTATATCTTTTTATTTGGTGCTCCTTATATCTGTATGGGTCTGTCTTTTCTTAGTTTGTGGAAGTTTTCTTCTATGATCATTTTGAAGATAAAGTCTTTGCCATTGATCTGGTATTATTCTCCTTTGTTGTTCTATAATTCAAATGTTAATTATTTTTGTGGTCACCCACATTTCCTGAATGTTTCTTTAAAATTAATTTTATATTTTTTATATCTTTATCTACATCCTCTCATTTCAAGACCCAATATTCTTTCATTTGTTTGATTCCTTCTACTTGTAAGGTTTTCCCTTGAATTTTTTCTTTGGGCTACTTTTTTTTTACAATTATATCTTCATTTCAACTTAAATCTATTTTATTGTTTCAATCTAATATTGAATTCTGTTTCCTAGTCCTGAATTGCTTCCATAATTTCTATCAGTTTTATGTTTGTGTATTCTTGGGCATCACTCAGGTGTTTATTCTTTCTAAATTCTAAGTTTATTCTCTTTAAGTTCATAAAGTTATTTCTTTGTATCTTAATAAATTTGGGGGTAAAGCTTATGGTTGTTCTTTAAAATTCTGTGTCCTAGTGTTCATCTGAGTAATTTACATTGGAAAACATTTTTATAGGCTGATAGATTTGCGGGAAAAAATTTACTGCTTTGATTTTTCTTTTTCTTTTTTTGGGGGTGTTGTTTTGTTTTGTTTTTCAAGACAGGGTTTTTCTGTGTAGCTCTAGCTGTCCTGAAACTCACTTGTAGATCAGGGTAACCTAAAACCCATAGAGATCGACCTGCTTCTACCTCACAAGTGCAGGAATTAAAGGTGTGTGTCACCTGCTCCCAGCCTATTTTTCATAATTTCATAATTATTATTCATAAGTTCAATAAATTTAATTTTATAGGTTTAATTATATACCACATGAATCTTTTTATTAGTTCTGTGTCTGTTATGGACAAAGCATGTTGAAGCTGAATGCAGAGTGTGCAGGCGGGTTGGGACTAAAGGAAGGCTTTGGCTTAGGTGCTGTGCAGTCAGATAGAAGGCTGGGCTGGTGGGCAGGATACATGGCCAGGTCTAGGACTGGTGGTTAGATCTTTATGGGGACTGGGAAGGGTGTGGAGGGGAGAAACAGGCAGACTCACGTGGCTCCTCCCTCAAGAACGGTGTAGAGTAGAGAGGCTTGTTGTAGCCTGGGAGTGCTTTTGTTCCATACATTTTCTTGTGATTATGGGGCTCTACAAATGTGCAATAGTCCCCACAAATTCTTAATATTAAGTGACACCTAATATACTCATGGAAGTAGATGCCAGGGCCGTGATTGCCAGAGCCAGTGATGAATACAAACAGGATGGCAAGCAGGTGCAGCTGAGAAGCGGCAGAGAGCTGCAGTGTTCTATGGGATAGTATTGTTACTGCGGTGGACAGCAATTTAATCATACATCCCCAAATGGCTGAGAGGATTTCCAATGCTCTTAGCATGAAAGAATGATAAATAATTGAAAATATTAGCTATGCTTGTCATTAAACATTATATGCATGCATTTATATGTCACATGATATATAACTAGAATATGTAAGTTAAAGAAAAAAGTTTTTAAACTATGAATATACTTCATGATCTAAAGCTTCATGTTACTATTATCAACATGGCAGGTTCTAGAACCAAGTAGGAGATAAACCACAAAGAGTATCTTCACAGGATAAGTTTTATGAAATAAGCCTCTATGAGAGATGATCGGGATGGGGTAAATTGATAAATGAAGAACCATCGCAAACGAGGGAGGCAGCATTTCCTAAACTTAAAGGAGAAAATGAGCTGATTTCATCCAGTCTTTTTCCTCCCGACTTCAGAAATTCTGAGACAGTGGCCTCAAGCTTCTATTGCCTTGTTTTCTCGAATACAGAGGGATCTATTATACCCTCAAACTGTGGATAAAATAATATTGGATTGGGCAATTCTTTGTAAGCAAGACACAAAACCCAGAAAACACAGAAGAAATGCAAAGACATTTAAATCCTAAAATGTGAGCATTTCTGTCTCTCAGAACCCATGGATTATAAAAAATAAAAACATGGAATAGAAATATTTACAACACATATGACAAAAGCAGAGACTTTATTTATCAACATAATGCCTCTAATCCTAATAAGAGACTTATAAACCATAGAAAATAGATACAAAGTAAAGGAGTACGCTAAATATATAAAAGAAAGCAAAGGCTTATAACCACAAGAAAAGATGAATTACTTCAATTTTAAAATGTAAATTAATACAATAACTAAATTCCATTTTTATTATAATGGAAAAGATAAAAATTGATTATCACATTATCAGCTAAAGAGAAACAGGTTTTCTAATATGTTCTTAGTGGGAATGGAAATTGGAAGAACATTCTTAAAAGTCAACCAGAAACAGTGTCATAATGAAAGTATCCTGATTTCAGCCATTGATAAAAATCATCTTGTAAGCACACTGTCCTTCATGTGTAAAAACTTGAAATTGCATTCCATTTCCTATAGCACATTCTGCTTTGTTCTCTGCATTTATAATTACCATTTAGTTATAATTTTATAAATCCTTATAGGAAAAACTACAAATATTATTTTTGAAACCACACAGCCTTCAAAACATCAGATAGTTTATCAATTTTAATTTTATTGTCTTGGCTTGTCATTACCACACTTGAGTTCTCTTCTAGCCCTTGAACTATGGTCTTGGTTTTCTTCTCCTTCCCCTGCATCCATCTCTCTGTGAACTGATGCCCTACAGTCATATTTTTGTTTCGATATGAGATTCTGAGTTGATCATAACTTTTTTCTCAGAACCATGAATGCAGTGTGTTCTAAGTACTACAAGTGATGGTACATATCCCTCTGGTTCCAACCTGGAAAGCCTAAGATCTTTTCTTCTGTCTTGCTGTTCAGACATTCAGAGTTGTTTGTGTTCGTCATTGAATACTTCCCCCATTGTTTACAGTGAGAATTACAATGTTCATAAACCTGGATTTCAGTTGAAAATATTTTCATGTGATATTTTGATTTTATTACAGTCTTAATGATGTACTGCATAATATACCAGAAACAGAACAACTCTATGAATTAAGTGTTTGGAATAATACAACATTAAGAGGGGAAAATACCCTAAGTGGGGCGAGATTATCCAGATTAACCAGTCTGTTCTCCAAGACATCCCAAATGCTGTACCTATGCTCACTTCAGTCATAATTCCTTTCCTTTCCTATGCATGGTCACGTTTTTTGGAGCTGACTAGATACCTTGTTTTTCTTTGTTGCTTTATCATTAAAGAGTGGTTCCTGCAAAGCTGCTATTTTAAGTTAATGTTTTTTTTAAACAACTAAATTATATGGAAATTAGAGCAAGGTGATTTTAAATTAAAAGATGCAAGAGACACCAATGCAAATATAATTATTGAAAGTAACTAAATATTTTCCTATGACTCCCATTATGACTTCCTGTTTCTAATTGTTAGCCTGTGCCTGAATTTTCATCTTCTATAATCACAAACACTCTACCCTTGGCATTCCAATGCTCATTTGGTCTTTGCTCTCTGATGGTCATTATCTGGCCATTGTCTCAGGAAATACCCATTGGAATAACATTCCTAAACTTTACTGATAGGAGTCTCTTGAATACTGTTGTACTTGTGAAGTGATTTTATGGTTAGATCTAAGAACCATTAGTTTACACTCACATTTCCTCTTACCATTTGTCATTTCATTTTCTCCTTTCTTAAAGCAACACTTTTGAAGTCTGATGCCTCAGTGTCTAGCATCTAGCACTCTTAATGGAATAGTTGTTTTATTGATTTAGCTTTCTTTTCTCACCTGAGTTTTCTCTTGGAGGATTTTACCCAAACCTTATCTTTAGGTTCTTGGCACATGTTTGACTTCTGTTTATTCTTCTTTTCTCCTCTTTTATTATTTCTCTCTTCCTCCTTCCTTCCCTTTCATCCTCCCTTCCTCTCTCCTTTTTCACGCCCTGTTCCCCTTCCTTACTTTTTCACTTTCGCCCTTGTCTCCTATTTTTTGACTTTTCTTCCTTTAAACTTTTATTTCTTTAGACAAATTCTACCATCCTCAAGGTATTCTCTAATTTCTTTGAATTAAATCTTCACTGAAATTTTTATTCCTTCTATTTGAGCTATATTAAACAGCTCTTCATTATTCTAGCCCTGGTTTAAATTATGCTGCATTGTTAGTAATTTTAGTGTATTAGCTTTTGATCTTTGATAGGCTTCTAGAAGCTTTGGCCATTAATCTTCTATCCTGTTCTTTTTAAATGTTTGTATATTTTCCCTTTCTCATTTTTTTGTGAGGATTATAGTAAGAGAAATGATATTTAATCAGTTTATTTTCTCAACATGTGTCTTTGACTTGGTGATTTACAGCATTTTCTACTGAACACATTTAGTAGGCTTTTGTTTCTTATGTGTGATGCAAACATTGACTTACACTAGGTGCTATGTTTCATTTTGTAACAAATGGTTACCTGAAACTCAGAGATTTTAATTTTTACTTATTACTTCCCCTTTATTGTTTCATCAAATTTGTATATTGTTTACTATTTTTGACTCTACCTTAACAAAAGGATAATATTTTTATATGTGTTCTAAAATCTTTGAAGATAAATTGTCAAGATTGTATTTTCAGTCATGTAGGATTAAGTATTTATCCAGTATGGCAGTGGTATTTTTCCTTGTGTGGACAGATCCTATTTAAGGAGTTTTTTATCGGCAGAGCACTATAGACACATGCAAGGTTCTGTGCTCTTCTAAGGCTGGTCTCTGAGGCTGCTGCTGGGCTCCAGTTGTTAGTCTCTGATTGGCACTATGCTGCTCTACCAGAAAGAGCTTCAGGGGATTTCCTAAAATGTGGTTGCAAAGACGCTGATTATTGTTCTTTCAATCTTGAGAATTTTGACTGTTCTTGACTTTTAACTATCTTATGTCTGTAAACAAATAAATCATTGTCCTTTTTAAAACATCATTAATCAAAGAGTATTTTTCTCTTTTTGAGACAGGGTGTTGCTATAAAAATCACAACCTTCCTCTTGAGTATTGGAATTAAAAATGTGTGCCATTTTTATTGTGTGTCATTTTTATTGGTTAAGGATAAATTTTCGAGTTGTTTTAGTTACTTCTATCTTCCATATAAACTAGTCACATGGATACCCTCACTTTCATTCTCTCTCTCTCCTTGGTTTAGGTTGAACTCAAGGCTTCCTACATAGTACTCATGCTGTACCACTGAGCTACACCCCCAGCTTCTTCACTTTCCACTAAGCCCTCTAACTTTAAAACTATGATGAACTGACTGGGCATGGTGGCTTAGCTTTTAACCACAGCCTTCAGGAGGCAGAAAGAGACAAGGGAGAAATAGAATCATAGGCAAAAGCAGAAGCAGAGGCAGAGGAATTCTCTGTGAGTTACTGCTCTGCCAGGGCAACATATTGAGATGCTCTCTCAAGAATAAAATATACATTGAAGGTCTAAATCAGCATGTTATTATTGATGACTTGTATGAGAATTCCTTCTATTTAACCACCCACAATTTAATGTAAAGTGCCAGCAACATAGAAATCCCAAAGTGAAAATTCAGAATAAGCATGACAAAGACTACCACGGCTAGCTTTGACATACAATAATTATTTTAAATGAAAGTAAATAGATCATGCGGTGAATCTGATAATCTCTCTTGGGCTATACATGTAGTCAGAAAGACAGTTAGTTGATTGCTAGTCACATGAGAAGAGGGCTTGTACTTTTTTCAGTCTTTGATATCTGACGAGAGGTTTGTCACATCAGTAATAAGTCTCCATCTGAATTACAGATATCTGTCCCTGTTCAGACAGGCATAGCATCAGAAATTACCAAATAAGTAGTCAGAGAAGTGGGAGTGGAAACACTGGACAGAGACCAACCATATCGAAGGGTTTGTGTGTGCAATTCTAGACTTTGTACTGTCTAACATACTGCTTGAGAATAAATTCACAGAACAGTGATTGAAATGGTAAAGGATTTAGGAATTTTGGGGGTGAGGAATTTTATTTTGAAGAGAGAATGATTTATGGAAGTTGTGACATTTATCTTTACAGACAAGTTGGCTATAGAGCTCTTATAGCTATCAAAAAAAAAAAAACCCTACATAAATACAAGGACAAATTTTCAAAAAACATAGTCACTAGGTTAGAATTACAGACCCACCATGCATATGTAAAGGAAATAGTTCACAGCTACAAGCGAGGACTAAGGCAGAGGCCAGGAGGTGATGGTGAGATAAACCTTAAGCTGGCCGTGCCGTATTCTGTGATGAGTCTTTCACCAGAATATGGGTGCAGAGAAGACAAGATAAGAAGCTGGTATTAAAGGTTGCCATCACCCACTTGTGTGACAGACTTGTGCAGTGAAATTTACTTGATGGTCTAATGAAGCCAGAAAATGCTGTTCTATTATTTTGAAGCATATGAAATAGAGAAAGGGGGTAATACTGTGCTATCCTAGATAGTATAGAAAATAATCTCAATCAGTTCACAAGGTTGAATTTATTCCAAGTTTGATAACCATAGTTTAGCAGGTACCAGAATTGGACCTAGAATACAATACTTCCCAAGCAGTCTAACACACAGTGGGTATCATTTGCTAAGGAATGATCTGACTAACACCTGTTACTGTTGAGAGACTTCTACTGGTTTCTAACTGGCCTGAGAACAGAGGAAACCAGTGTCCACTAAACCTAATTTTCAGAACTCCTTCCCCCCAAATTCAACACCATTGAAGGAGTAAGCATAAACTGTACATTGAAAAGCCAGGAAACAGAAGGGTTAATAACAGCAGAAGAGACCTCTCCTCATGTAGAGGAGGCTGCTCTCGGAATGAAAGTGTGGTGTTCTCAGGAGAGATAGTAATGCCTTAGTCAAAGATCTTCAGGGTAGTGCTCCAGAAAGGAGCAGGAGGCAGTACTTACAATAACAGCATTTTACTGGAAAATATTACTTTTATATGAAAATTTAAGGAACATATTTAGGACTTTAGGGTGCTTTTTTCTATTTGAATCTCTAGTCTTAATCTCAATAGATTTATGGTTCAAATGTTCTCCTTTTCACAAACCACCACACATTAATCAAAAATTATTTGGAGACGAATCAATAATTTAAAACTTAAAGATTTTTCTCTTTCTTTATTTCCTGGTCTTTCCACGAACATTTTGTATTTGCCCCCTCTGTTTTCCTAACAGGCCAATTCCAAATTCTCCAACTTGACTTTTCACTGTGTTTCTCTAAACTCACCAAGTACTAAAGAGATCATACCACTGTTTCCAAAAAGTTAGAATGGTCCCTGTTCCTGCATCTGTGGATAACAGGATGATGTTGCAAGGGCTCATTCATTTTTGTGTGTGCCAAACAGAAGAAAACTGCCTGATGTTTAAAACAGTTCAAACCACTTGGAAACCATGGTGATACTTATTCATGATGACAAGCACATTTCTACTGAGAGCGGTGCCTATTCAAACACAGACGGAGTGGTGACATCCTGACCACTGAGGCATTCCTATTGGTGCTGACCAATATGACTTTAGATGAAATGTATAATAAACACTAAAGTCCTTTTAATTATTCCACGTTATAGCCATCAATTCTGGAAATGTCATTTGTCTGTTTGAACTTCAGCTGCTGAGTTTTTGTTATTAAATGTTTACAAGTTTCTTTAACTCATCAATTGCTACCATTTAAATCAGAGTGCAAGAGCATTGGTTTGCTGTTTGGTAGACAACAAAGTCCTGCCTCATTTGTACATATTTAGAGGACATGAAGTGCACTATGTTAGCACAGGCATCTGACAGGGCCTTTCTGTATATACTGTAGCACACAATGTGTAGAGAGTATGTATCAATAGAGGATGCAATGGGTCACTAGAAAAATTAGATATGACTTGAATTTTTGTTCACTCATAATGATTGCCTTCTTCTAAAAGAATTTTACCCAGTTGAAATAATTTTTTAGATACAAGGTCTCCCTGCCACCATTCTCTGAAAGTTTCCTAGAATTGTACGTTCTTTCTTTCTTTCTTTCTTTCTTTCTTTCTTTCTTTCTTTTTTTTTTTTTTTTTTTTGGTTTTTCGAGACAGGGTTTCTCTGTGGTTTTGGAGCCTGTCCTGGAACTAGCTCTTGTAGACCAGGTTGGTCTCGAATTCACAGAGATCCGCCTGCCTCTGCCTCCCAAGTGCTGGGATTAAAGGCATGCACCACCACCGCCCAGCTAAGTTTTCTTTCTTAAGCAGTGTTAAAATCGGATGCACAAATACCTCAATCTTTCCAAAAGAATATTTGGACTTCTTTGATATGATACAAAAATCAAATTAAAATCATGACTTCTAAATAAATTTTCTTTATTAGCAATGGATACTATAGCCATTCTATTTTATCTTTTAAATGATATTACCAGAAGGTACAAATTTAAAAAAAAAATGACATTTTCTAAATAAAACACCTGAAAGAAAAGTCACTTAAAAGCTGTACAACGTTTTTCCAGTCTGTGTTTGTGTAATGCTAAACAAATAGAATTTATTTCTGCCTTAAATAAAAATATAACTAAGTGTTAGATTAAAATGAAACCATAATTTAAAGGAAAGAGTCAAGTCAGCCCAATGATGTTTTACATCAGTTGGAAACTTTGACTTTTAAGGAAAATCTGGAGTTTTTATTGTTCACATGCCCAGTGCAGGAGACCTCCCCTTACTATAGTGACCAAGAAATGGAGAAACTGTCCTAACAGTAAAACTCGGCAAGATAATTAAATGGATGATAACAAAATCTCAGCAGGGATGTGCTCATTAATTAAATTTATGTGGGCACAAGTATAACCAAATTATCAAATTTTCACTCACATTAAAAAGTGATAGTCTATAACAGCTAATTACTGGGAATAAAAGGCCAGCAGTTTGAACCAATCACACAGAAGTAAACAAAATTACAAGCATCAAAGGACTGTCATGGTAATTGACAGTATCCGAGGAATTTCATTCATCAACTGGCTGTGTGAAGATACTTCAGTGAGACTTGCCAAAGAAAAGAAACCAGTGTTTCTGAAGTTTCAACTCTTGTAAGGCTGGGGTAGTTGCCCCATTGTCTGTCTCCTTTCTGAATATTATATGCATGTTAGGGTGACTATACCAATCAGTGAAATCATTACTGTTGGAAGTACAGGTAGAGAATTGGAGTATAGGCATTCCACATGAGTAACAGAATAACGCTGTGCACTTTGACTACTTAGAAATTCTTTTAAAGTTTGTGTTGCTACTGTTTTCCTTTCCTATGTGTCAAATGTCTTCACTAAAGTATGTGCTGGATTAACTTTTAGATTTAAAATGGATTACATAATTTCTGCTTTGAGCTAAAAATGTCTCTAAATTGGATATTTGTGATGATTCAGAAAATTATATTCCAAATGACATGAAAGGTAGTGTTCAAATTTATTAGATATTTATAGCAAACTAAATTTTATTCACATTCAACATTACATATGTTATTTAATGATATTTTAACTATTAAATCTGGCATCTCCACATTTCTAAGCTCATACTGAAAGCAACATAAATCTTTTGATGAATGTTGGCAAAATTATAGAGAAACAAAATGCCAAACAAGTTTATTTTGCCTTGACGTCTTTCTGAGTTCTCACAGTTCCGTACTTGTTTTGTTGCTATTTAATTTCAATCAAGAGAATCTGAATTGTTAAATAATGCTAAACTATTTCTTTAATTTAGTATTCTCTTTATCCACCCCCCAGGGAAATTATCTTCTAGATAAATACAATCAAACAAATCAAACACAATAGACAAAACTGAATAAAAATGCCAAATGTTTGTTTTCATTTAAAACTATATTTCAGCTTTGCAGACAGTTAATACAAGACATCATTTTATGTTCTGGAAGCCAGAGTTTGTAAAAAAAAAAAAAAAAAAACCACTAGCTGCTCACACTGTTTCCCAATCCCTTAGCCACACACCTAGAGGGCAGGCCCCAATACTGATTGCTTTGTTTGCCTTCAGTTCCAGAAGACAATCAGGCTGTGATCTATTTTCTAAAATATTCCCCTAAATGAACACGGAGCAGAAACTGTACTGTCAAAAAGTAGACACTAGAAAAATGTAGAATGTTTTCATAACAAGATAGAAACAGAGCAATCACTAAAACTTCATGGGATGAAGGAATTAATAAGCATGAAAGTAGCCATTCACAATTTATTTGCTGTCACTTCTGTTTCTGATCTCACGGTTTGCCTAATACAGTGCAAGTCAGTCTGATGACTAAAGAGTGCTTCAGAGCCGGGCAGTGGTGGCCTTTAATCCCAGCACTCGGGAGGCAGAGGCAGGTGGATCTCCGTGAGTTCGAGACCAGCCTGGTCTACAAGAGCTAGTGCCAGGACAGGCTCCAAAGCTACAGAGAAACCCTGTCTCGAAAAACCAAAAAAAAAAAAAAAAAAAAAAAAAAGAGTGCTTCAGCTGCTACCCAGCTCTTCTCGTTCGTTTGCAGCGGGCAGCTCAAAGTCTAAAGCGTGATCAGCTCGATGCCGAGTAGACTATTCTGGATGTTGCAGACTTTGCTTATGACAGAGACTGTTTGTTAAATGAGACAATTCTTAACATTTTATTGATATTTAGTACTTTGGAGTAGAAGCTATAATCATTTAAGTTTCTTGAAGTAGATTTTTATCTTTTAGTGTTAGCTCAATATCTTTCTTAGCACTTGCAAATTTTCTTGAAGGAGAGCACTTTTTAAATGTATGCTCCTCTAACCACTCCTGTATTATAGCAGAGATAACTTACTTCATGAAATATTTCACCTTTATTTCTCTTTTCTGGTAGATTTTTTCCCCTGGTGAGCAACGTAAGAGCTTGTGTTTTTAAGTGAAAGCAATGGGCACCATGTTTGCATGGCGCCTCGGGGAAGGATATTTAAAATCACAAAGGTAATGTTTTTCATGAGTACTGGAATGTCTAAGCTGGTGGCACTGAAGTTTCTGGAGTCTCATTTGAAAGGAGACCTGCTTTTCAGAATACAGTTATGTTTTCTACAGTTGCCTAGATGTCTTCCAAACCCAGACCGTTCTAGAAAAATGACTCTGAGACACTCTTGTTTCTTTTGTTTTAGAATTCTTTTTTGGAAAAACAAAATAGAAGACAAAACAACAATAAACATTTTAGCTCTTTAATGACAAAGACCATGACTCTTAGCAGTTGTCTAATTGTCATTATCCAGATTATCTTTATTTCACCCAGGGACCACTGACGTGGTCGAGATAGATACACAAAGTCCTTCCCATCAAGTAGTATACAAGTGTTTTCTTTTGTATAATAAGCTTTCAATTCTTGAAAAAGGGTAGCTGGAAAGAAAGGTTTCTGTTACTTCAGTTAGTCAGAGAAAGTCCTTTGCGTTATCTTACAAACTATCAAAATTGCTAGTCATCTGAAAAAAGGTAAAAAAAAATCACATAACTTTAGTCTAATAGAAATATAGTACAGATAAGAGAGAAATCATTTTATCAGGATGTGCTCTTTAAGTCCATCTCATTTTTAATATAAATGTACATCTGATTACATATACAAACATTTGGAAAGGTCTGTGGTATACCGATATTACTGGTAAACAACAGGGTTTCAGAGTTTCCTGTGGTCTTAGATAATTCATTTGAAATTGCACATGTGTGAAAGACGAACCCTCCAGCTGTTGACTCCCCTAGCTTCTGCACCTATGTTGTCCTCTACTGAGATCTCATGAGGAAATTCAGGTGAACCTCCGTGAGAAAGAGAAGCAGTGTGAAGGGGACTGAACTTGATATTGAATTATTAGTAGTAAACATTTTGCCATGCAACATGAGTAAATCAATTAACTGAGGACTGTAATCAGAGCGGTACTATTGGGGCATCCTTACACCCTGAAAAACTGTAACACTTCACCTGACCTAAAGGGACAAACTTCAGAGTAACAAACCCGCAGCAAATTATAGATCTGCAGCTAACACGTGTCCAATTAGAGTGTATTTCTATAAATTACTTCTATGGGGATGAAAATATCATTAAACTCAAAGGAAATTTTCTGGGACTCATATCAGTGAGTATTCACCTCTGTACCTATAGTTTCTCCATAGACTTTAATAGCTATTCCCTCTATTATCGAAACTACTGCAAATTATTTTATTGTAATTACTTTTGCCCCTTATAAAATCTTCTTTAGGTTCTGCCAATTGATGGAGGAAGTTCCTATTAAAAACTCCAATGGGATGAGAAGAATTTTAATTACGTCTTAATCAGCAGCACAGCCACCAAGCATATAAATTATCATGCACATCGTGCTAAAAATATCCAGTCTCCTTGATCCCCACGACTTAGTACTGACAGCACTTATGTGATAATGTTGTACCTGCCAGTCTGTAACTTCTTTGTTTTACTGGCAATATTCAGCATGAGCCTTTGCTATGTCATTAACAGCATCGGTGCTCTGTGTACTTATGCAAATATGGTCTACACAATAAAAGGGCTCCAAATGAAAACTGACGAAAATTATCTGACATTCCATTGGTGTGTCCCTTGTGCATATTCATAGTTGATTTTCTTTTCGTTTCTTTTCCTTTTTTTCCTTTCTTTTTTTTCTTTTTCTTTTTTTTTTTTTAAGTATTTCAGACACAGTACTTTCCTGTTTGGTGTTCCACATGCCTAACTCCAGTATGTAACTTAAATCTTCAACAAATTAATTCTTGAATGTGAATGAAAAAGTATCATTCAGAACAATTGCTTCAAGCAATTGAAATTTGTTTTTGTAAAGTTGATTTGTGTGTATATCTATATACAATTCATTTCTCAAAACCACCAAAGTTCTTGATATGTATATTCACATAATATTCCTCCTTAATTAAATAGTGAGAGTCTTCCAAGTTGAAAGCCAAGGAGTCTTCAACAATCTTTTACTGCACTCCATCAGAAAAAAAAAGCAGTTTGTCTCTCTCATCTGGCTATACCCTGGTTGTTGAATGTGAATGGGGGTGGGGGTGGGGATGGGGCAGTGTATTGTTCTGTCCTCCAGTAAATGTGTTGAATGTGTGTAAGGGCTGAATCCCTGGTATAGTGTTGGGAATCATTGTGATAGTGTTTGGTGTCATTAAAGGAACATCATCAGGTGACCTCCTCATTGCTAGGGTATAATCTGGGGGGCAGGCGGTCCGAAGAACCACCTCGTGTGGATGGATGGACTCACACTCATGATCCAAGTCAGTGTGCTTCATTTGGAGGGACATGATTTCCTCTTCTGGAGCATGGGTCAGATCGTTGGTGGCTGTGCGCTGAGGGCTACACCTCCGGTGGACATCGTGTCTCCGCTTATCCTTCTTGTAGTAAAGGGCAGCGAAAGCCAAGATGTTCAGAAACAACAGAGACGCCCCCACGGCGATGGTGACACTCAGCTCTGTGGAGTAGTCCCTCTGATCCACCGAGAAGGGACTCGGTTGCTGTTTGGGATCTTCCTGTTTGGCAGTAGGAAAGGCTGACGTGACAGGTGTGGAATTTTTCCTGGTTGGTCTGAGAGTGATGTCTGTGGATGGCACTTTCGTTGTTGTCGAGGTATACTGAGAAATGTCATTGAGATTATGCAGGTGAGGTACCAGCTCCAACCAGAGATTTACCTTATTGGCTCTGTAATGCTCTTTGACTCTTGGTTTTAAGCCAATGTGGAGATAAAGTTGGTCTTTCTGGGAATATCTGGTCCATGCTACTTCTTCAAAGCGGTTGGGCTTGGTATGAATGAATTTTGTATCTTGAGGAACTGGTTGATTTGGATCACTAGGAAAAGGGGTGGAAAGAAAAGAAAGAATCTATGAGGACACACGTTTTGCTCTTTTGCTTAGTTAGTCAAAATATTATGTTTAATGTCTAATTGAAGAGTTAACTCAGCAAAATTATGTTCTAATATTAACTTGCCACATGCCTCGATTTAGCAATTTAAGTAAAAGAGTTTCACATTCGTTGTCCCTGTTTATTTTGAGATTACCATCTAGTCAAAAGGTTCATAAGAAAATGCTCAGCCATCTATGGGTTTTCTGGACAAACCTGCCTGCATGAGTTCAATCCCTGGAATCAGTGAACAGGAGGGAGGAAAGAACAAACTCTACAAAAGTTGTCCTCTAACATCCATAAGTACAGCACAGCACTTCTTCACATGAGCACATACATGTGCACACACACACACACACGCACACACACACACACACTAATCAAATTAAGCAAAAGTTTAATTCACATAGCATGTTTGACTTTTCTTAGAAATAGTGCAACCAAAACAGCATTGCAGCAAAGAGTGAATTCAGGGTTTGGGACTGGCATATGAAGACATGGACATCAACACACTGCTTACCTACCCTGCAAAGCAATATGTATATTAAGCTGCCAGAACCTCAGGTTCCTTTCTATGTTAATAGAATCCAAGATGAATAAAATATTATGTATTCATAGAGTATTATGCATACACTATTATGAACTGGTGGGTACTAGGACACAATGTTTGTCACTGCTGAAAACTGTAATTCTACGACCAATGTAAGTGAGAAGCCAAAGTAATGTTGTCATAGAGCAATAAAATAAAGATACAAGTCTTTCTTAATATACTTTTAAGATCCAAAAGTAGTAAGGCAATAACTTTAAAACACTACAATATAAAAGTAATTTTTAATATGGGGTTTAATCCTCTATGGTGATGGAGTATGTGTTCTAGCATGTGAAAGGTCCTGGTTTCAATCCCTGGAATCATAGAACAAAGAAACAAACATACAAAGAAAAGTATTTTAGACAATTTAAGCATATATATACATTGTTCAAAAATATTTCAAAGGGCACTTGCTATTAAAATTATAACTAAGTTATAATTTGTCTGATTTGTCTGATACATACCCCGTTTTAGCAAAATTTGTCCAATATGTCATTACTACTGCACTCAGCATCACATCATTCTTGGAGAAATTGCAAGGAAATAACTCTGTCGGGCCAACCATGGGGATCCCCAGCACATAGGGAACCTCGTCTCCATGAGCTGCATCAGCCCAAGCTGGAACTTGATCTGTTTGGCAATGATGATAGAAGGCATAGAAGTACGTAGGCGAACCAAAGTTTGAGTGAAGGTCTGCTGTAGCCACAGCAGGTGCTACCCACTGATGGTCTGTAAACAAAGCCAACAACGTCTTCCTTCTGGTTTCGGGGTTATGACGATCAGCCCAGTCAGTATACATGAATTTTATGGTTTCTCTCAAAACATCTTTCCCTTCAGGATATCCGTATAAATTATCAACAAAATTAGAAACAGCAAAGTCAAAATCACTGGCTGATATACCATCATCACTATCTACTATATTTTCAACAAACTTCAGCCCTTCCCCTTGGTTAACTCCTAACATGATGTCATAGTTGAGGAACTCTCCTTGTTCCATGAGTATCTGAGGATCATCTGGAATTACATCACCATCGATCACAGGTCCAAAGGCTATGTGGTATCGGGCTGGTTGCACATCTTGATCAACAAGCTCTTTGTAAGGCTTCTTCTGTAGGCATTCCACTAACTCCACTGTATCTGACACATTGCAGCCAACTTTTGTGGCCAACATGCGAGCATATTTTGCAGGCTGGAAACTAACAGCCCAGCTGGAAAGGGCTGTTCCACTCTGAGCTATTGCTCGTTGAAAAAGTCCTATAGGGAAATCAACAAGAGTTTTTGCATGATTATTGAATAATGCTATGGTCCCAAAGTAACATCTGATATTTAAGACATGTATATAATATCCCAAGTACAACTGAAAACACACATACTTTATGTCTGACAGAAGGTACATAAAGCTATCCCCAGGGTATAAGGTACCAGTGAAATGGGCCTAGGTTTTATAATTCCAACAGAATTTTCTTTGGATTTCAAAATTTTTGCATTCTCAAGGACATAGTAAGGAGAAAAGGTGGAGTTGGAACATATGGGTATTTCAAGGATTCAAATATTTTACTTAATGAGTAATAGAGACAATCATCAACACCGACAGGATAAATCCAATTCTACCCTCTGCCTTCTCATCAGGCTGCATGGTCTGCTTGGAATTTTTCTTTTAATTTGGCTTCATATCCAGCTTCACTCAAAATGACTGTGTTATACTTGTTTTACTAGATTACATATGAAAAAATTATTGTTTGGGTCTCACACAGAATTTAAGACTTGAGACTTGTCAATACCCTGGGGATGTCACTGATAATCACACAAAACAGAATATAACTTATGACATACTATTTGTAGATCTCTCTGACAGATACCATACAATGAATATTCATCTTTCCGAAGAAGACAACCTAAGCAGTGCCTTCACTAAGTTAGAAGAAAAACATCAGCAGGAATAGTGTGAAGGAGGTAATTAAACTTTTTCTACTGTTGAATGAGTGTTGCTGTTTTTATTAGAAAACATGGCACATACATGGACCAGTTTGTTTGTTTTTTTTTTTTACTTGATTCATTTAACGACTATAAATTATGGCTGTACGTGCAATAAGAGATGTATGTTATTAAAATTTACAAATACACTTGATTCACTGGAGTATTTGCTAATAGAATTTTTAAAGGTATATAGGTTATCTATTTTATTTAAAAATTCATGTCTACTATTCACTTCCAGGTTTGGGTAAGTTTTCATTCACTTAAAAACCATGCTCAATTATTTATACATGTTAATGAGAAAATAGTTCTTTACACCAAATGTGGAAGTCTTGTGTGAATGGGTTCCAGAGCCCTCTCCATACATGCTTATGTATTTGCGTATGCTATTAATGTGATTTTTAGATAATTTTTAAAATGCTCAAAAGGACAAACAATACTGAATTATTTTTGGTTTTTTGAATACATTTTGCTTTGATAAGGCAAAGTTTACCAGAGCAAATTATAGATATTTCAGCAACGTGACAAATGGAGGGTCTGTTGATATTTGAGTAGAGACGTATTTTACTAATAAAATATTTATGACTAAAATAAAGGTGATCATTTAAAAGCAGTATTCTTTCTATCTCAGGCACTTAGTGACACTAAATATATCAAATGTTATTTATCACATTATGTTAAGTATCACTTGAAATTTGGTGACTAGATGATTCCAGGATAGCTATTTGTTTTAGCATTGGTGAGAAGGCTTTGTTAAGTATATGTAAGATTTTGGGGACTCCTGGAATCAGCAGCCATGAGAAGTACGGAACCCTTCACTGGATTTATACCCTCAAAATTCCAGGTCTGCCTTGTGGCAGAGACGATCTGAGAATTTCAGGGAATTTTCCGTGGCCATCCTAGTAGGACCAGGCAGCTCTTGGGAGGGGTTTTGAAGAAGATCAAAGTCAAGTCTGTCTCCAATGAAAAACAGATATAAGGAGTGTGGTGGAAGGTGACTCAGCTGCTTGCTGAACCATGTGCTACTGCTCACTGTCCACCAAGTGACGAGCGCCTGCTAAATTGATTTGTCTCCTTATCCAGTGCTCTTGTGATACTGGCTGACGCTAGTTTTAGGCCCACATTGGATCACATGATCCCAAGAGTTCTGTATAAGTTCCCAGTGTTAACTTTGCTAAGTAGTAGCACTCATTCCGTACTAAGAATAGGAGAATCTAATTTGCTTAACTAAAAGCTCTACCTTTATCACTTCAAAATAAGCAATTTTATTATAGAGCAGCGTATCTACTCAATTAAAACTGTTACATCTTTTTCATCGTGTTCCTTGACACCAGAATCCTACCATTGATAATGAGATGCCGTGTAAACCATGGCAATAAGTTATATCAAAGTGACATAATTACTAAGGATTGGCTGTTGTCTTAGAATTTCAAATGTTTCTTTGACAACTAAAAATGTGTTCTGAGCACATATTGACTGTTCTTGGGGCTGGAGAGACGGCTCAGGGTCAGAAGGGTGTAATACTCTATGCTCATCCTGAGGCAGAGCTCAGTGGCCAGCACCCTTCTCTGATGGCTTGCAACCCCCTGTAGCTCTTAATGCTGGAGACTCTGATGACTGTGGCCTCTGTGGGCAGTGGCATTTACATGTGTATGCCACCCCTTCACACACGTGCACACAATTACAAATTACAAAAGCAAATATTTTATTTTCGGAAGCTGAGATTCTCTATGAGTTTCACTTGACGATGACTAACTTGTTTTTCTCACGCACACAATAACAACGAGGATGCAGACATCAAAGACGCTCTCTGGTGATGACTGTTCTGCTTTCTCCTTTGTTATGTATAAATAATAGATAGAAAGTATTTGCTTTGTGAGCTCTTCTGTTCTTACATTTAATAATGCAATTGTAATCCAGTCAATAATGGGACTGTAATGAGCGACTGAATGCCTGGTAAGATGGCAGGCACTTAAGAGAAAGTGCTCAAAACCAGAAAATGGAAATCAACACATTTTGTGGACTAAAGAAGGCTCGTGCTCCATGCCACTTTGCCAGACTCTGGGAGGAAAAAACAAACTTGAGTGGAAAATAGAAAAACCACAAAACCAGATGTGTTTTTCTTTGTAGTCAAAGGCTCTATTAGTGACCTCAACGCTTTGACAATTTTGGATCACGCATGCAAACTAATCAAATATCTATTCTTTCCTTAGCAAAAAGAAGAACCACATTTCCAGACAAACTAGTTTTTGCCTGCCTCATTAGTTCCATGCCAGTCAAGAGCTGCAAGCACCGATGTTTGAAATACTTGATTTTGATTACGGATAAATGGAGAGGACAGAGTGTTGAGTATTTCTCTGACTTTCCCTCAGATCATCCTCGACAGAAAGGAAAATGCCTGCAATGCTAAGCATCATGAAGTGGACTTGGAAGAACACATTCCCCAGCTCCGTGGAAGACAGAAAAGAGCCTGACAGAAATGTAAACATGCACAGAAAGGCTAAGAACACAGCTTTAAGCAGTTACTAAGCCCAAGCTAACACTCAGTTGAAACAGAGAAGTATCTACAGAGCATCACGTAGTTCTGATGGCGGTGGCATGCAGACACCAAAATTGTCAAAATTTGCAACCTGCATAATACCTTTGGTTGAATTGCTCCAACGGTTACCTTCAGAATAATGGGATAAAGTCAGCAGGTTGACACATGAGCCCCCAGCGCCTGATCCAAACACAGTGATTCGCAAGGGGTCACCACCAAAGAACCCAATGTTCTCGCTAGTCCATCTTAGGGCCTGGATGAGGTCAAGGAGCCCGTAGTTTCCTTTGGCAGCCTGATCCCCTGTGCTCAAGAAACCTGGAAAACAGAAGAAGAAAGAAAACCTTAGGACAATTGCTTCCGTTAATATGAATTAAACATACAACAAGTTTAAGTTTGTATGAGGCTTGTCCTGATTTCCACTAAGCCAAATGCTTTAGTGAAAGTGTTTCCATTCAGAGAAAAATCAGTAATTTTAAGAAGAACAGTAATGACTGAAACCTCGAAAGCGATGTTCGTCTTCCCTCAATGCTTCCCAGCTTCTACAAAGAACTAGTCGCAGAGATGAGCAAGGGGAATGGAAAAGCCTGAGAGACCCAAAAACACCAATGTTCAGAAGCCAAATTCTGTGATGATGACAGGGAAGCATGTAGCGAGACCTGTAAGACTGTCTGCTTTGTATGAAACGTCATGTTCAGAACTCCCAGGTGGAACAGCATGTACCATGCATGTAGATAAGAGCTACTTCTTTGCAGGAGAAGAGTTTTAGTGATTTCATGAGATTCTAAAGCAACCCTTTGCTTGTGTGTGTGCCTACCCATGATTAGCATGATGGAGAGGCTCTGAGAGATGTGCTGTGGTAACATGTACTTTAGCCAATATAGAAAAACAAAAGCTTTGGAGGAGTTCTCACCCTGAGTATCTCTAGAATTCTCAAACTCTGCGAGACAATGAAGATGATTCTCTTATCATCGGAAGGTTTAAAAGGAGCTACTGTAGAACTATTTCATCATAGTCTCTTTTGCTAACATGGTAGGTTTTATAATGTGTTTATTTTGCCGTGGAAAATAGAAAATGGAAACTACTTCATAAAATATTACATTTTATAAACTGTTAAAAGTTATCCCAAACCAAAAACTAAGGGACATAGTTACTGTCTTGTTACAAATAAATTGATTAGTAAAACTCAGATACTCTCAGAAGGTTTATGGAAATGAATTTTAAAACCCAGTTCTCTCAGTTAATGCAGACAGAGTCAATTTGATGAGTCATTATGCTGAGTAAAACACTTGATTTGATTTGAAATATATTTCTATGTTTTAGAAAACAAGCTCAGAAGTCAATATTATTTGTGAAAAACAGACTATGAAAACAGTGCCTACCAAGGAGTAAATAAATCTAACATCAAAATTTTTAAAAAATAAAAATTATATTGTGTATATGTGCATATATGTTAATGCAGGCACACAGGGGACCCAGAATACATGCAGAATTTAGGGCAACTTTGGAAGTTGGTTCCTCTTATCTTCTGCCTTGTGAACACAAGGTGTCCTGTGTATCTGGTAACATGCACAATATTCTCAGAAACTTAGTGCGTGAGCTTGAAACTAACTTTCCCATCTCCACTACCCAGGTCTCTAGCCTCTAGCCTGGCACTGTAGGAATACTGAAATTACAATGCACACCACAGCATGTGGCTTCCTACATGAATATGGAGATTCAAACTCGGGTCCCTTTCTCCACAACCTCTCCAGCAAAGGCTATCATTGGTGTTTTTTATTTTAGCCATTCTGACAGGTGTAAGATGGTATCTTAAAGTTGTCTTGATTTGCATTTCCCTGATCACTAGGGAAGTTGAGCATGACCTTAAATGTCTTTTGGCCATTCGAACTTCTGTTGAGAATTCTCTGTTCAGCTCAGTGCCCCATTTTTTTTTAATTGGGTTGATTAGCCCTTTACGGTCTACTTTCTTGAGTTCTCTATATATTTTGGAGATCAGACCTTTGTCTGTTGCAGGGTTGGTGAAGATCTTCAGTGGGTTGCCTTTTTGTCTTAGTGACAGTGTCCTTTGCTTTACAGAAGCTTCTCAGTCTCAGGAGGTCCCATTTATTCAATGATGCCCTTAATGTCTGTGCTGCTGGGGTTGTACATAGGAAGTGTTCTCCTGTGCCCATGTGTTGTAGAGTACTTCCCACTTTCTCTTCTATCAGGTTCAGTGTGTTCGGACTGATATTGAGGTCTTTAATCCATTTGGACTTGAGTTTTGAGCTGGAGAGGTTGTGGAGAAAGGGGTACACTCATCCATTGCTGGTGGAAATGCAAACTTGTGCAACCACTTTGGAAAACAGTGTGGCGGTTTCTCAGGAATTTCGGGATCCACCTACCCCTGGACCCAGCAATACCACTCTTAGGAATATACCCAAGAAATGCCCTGTCATACAACAAAAGTATATGCTCAACTATGTTCATAGCAGCATTGTTTGTAATAGCCAGAACCTGGAAACAACCTAGATGCCCTTCAATGGAAGAATGGATGAAGAAAGTATGGAATATATACATATTAGAGTACTACTCAGCAGTAAAAAACAATGACTTCCTGAATTTTGCAGGCAAATGGACAGAAATAGAAAACACTATCCTGAGTGAGGTGAGCCAGACCCAAAAAGAGGAACATGGGATGTACTCACTCATATTTGGTTTCTAGCCATGAATAGGGGACGTTGAGCCTATTATGCGTGGTCCCAGAGAAGCTAATTAAGAAGGTGAACCCAAAGAAAAACATTTAGGCGATGAAAGGAGACAGAGACAAAGACCCACATTGGAGCACCAGACTGAAATCTCAAGGTCCAAATCATGAGCAGGAGACAGAGCACGAGCAAGGAACTTAGGACCGCGAGGGGTGCACCCACACACTGAGACAATGGGGATGTTCTATCAGGAAATCACCAAGGCCAGCTGGCCTGGATCTGAAAAAGCATGGGATAAAACTGGACTTGCTGAACATAATGGACAATGAGGACTACTGAGAACTCAAGAACAATGGCAATGGGTTTTTGATCCTACTGCACGTACTGGCTTTGTGGGAGCCTAGGCAGTTTGGATGCTCACCTTACTAGACATGAATGGAGGTGGGTGGTCCTTGGACTTCCCACAGGGCAGGGAACCCGGATTACTCTTAGGGATGATGAGGGAGGGGGACTTTATGGAGGAGGGGGAGGGAAATGGGAGGTGGTGGTGGGGAGAAGGCAGAAATCTTTAATAAATAAATAAACAATAAAAAGAAAAAAATGTTTAAAAAAAAAAAAACTCGGGTCCCGTGGCTTGCTCAGTTTACCCACTGAGCTATCCTCAGACCCAGATATTCTTCCCTGTCATTGTATGAAGAAATGGATGAAGTCAAGCCCTCCTGAATGTCTCTGAAATAAAAGTTGGCTAAACCTTCTTTTCATACAAGATTTAAAAAAAAAAAAAAAAACTTGTAGATATAGACATGAAATCTCGGGCTGGTGAAATTTAAGTGTGTATGAGGCTTGTGCTGATCACCCTGAATGCAGGAGAACAAGGTGAGAGGGATGCCTGTTTGAAGTCAGGATAACTACACAATGCACCACTGCAAAAACAAGCAGCCTCTCGTTCAATGCATTTTTTGCATGTATAATTGGGAGATATTACCTGTGAGTTTGGGATAAAATCTTAACAGACATATTTTGAGCAAATATCTTTCTGGTCGAACCCATTAGTCTTTTTATTGAATTCACAGAACAACTTGAGGGAATTTCTTACAGGTCTTGCTTTGACAGTTTCAAACTCTCTATTAAAAAATGATACATAAAACAAAAACCTTGCTCTGAACCCTTTTAGCTATATTAGATTTATATGAACTTTGATATAACATATAACCATTAGTTTACATTTGAAAAATTTTGCTAATATATAAAAGTAGAATGGTATGACACTGTGAAATTCGAAAACAACATTGTGGAAAGATTTTCACCAATTAGCTAGAAAGTTTTGGAATCATAAAGAATTCATATGTGTATGTATATTTGTTCACAGATTAGTGAATGCTTGTGAGTCTTAGAATGAATGAAATAGCAAAACTGAGACAGTCTAGGTAATTTAATATCTATAATTTTATATCACAGATCTGTTCAGGTAGAAAAATGAACTTTGAGTATAGCTTAAGTCACTCAATACAAAACAAAAATTTCTATTGATTCCCTTGTGAAACAATATTGAAAATCTTCAGTTGCATTCAAATGACTCTCAGTGTCCACACAGAATCGATTTAATAGCAGCGTCGTCGTTCAATGTGTCTTGTGTAGAGAACAGCTGCCATGAGACAACAGGCATCACATAAACTAAACAGTGTCCCGTCTAGTTTTCTGCTTTCAGTGTATCATGTTTACCACATTGACTGACGGGCTGTTAATTTTGTTTTTATGGAACAATACTACAAGACATATCACATATTTGAAGAGTAGCTTCTCTTTCTACACATAGTTAAATTGTTTAGTTTCGAAGAAAATAAATCAGATGTAAAAATAGTATTATTAAACTATAATGATGACAATGGAGCAAAGTATATTGGAGCAGTCAAGTTCTAGTTGCGGATTGTCCAGTCACTCTGTCAACCTGCATTGTTACTCAGTTTTATTTATGTATATTTGAGGCCATCACTATATCTACTTATCATCTATTATCAACCCATCTATACCATCTATATCATCTACCTATTAATTTTTTGAAACCAAGTAGTTGCAATGTATAATTGACAATATCACTTCATGTTTTGTTTGTGTATATAATGCTACTTTTATTTGTAGGCAATCAATTTTTTAAACTTTTCCTATTGTTTTTATTGGCTGTACATTTCTCCCACTCCCCATCTTTCCCCCCTTCTCCCCTTTCACACTCTTCTGGCCCCCACACTCCCAATTCTCTGAAGCTATGGATTATCTTTTGCTTTGCTTTATATCTTCAATCCACTTATGAGGGAGTATCATACCGTGTTTGTCTTTCTGAGTCTGGGTTACCTCTACAAGTTTAATATTAGGGAAAATGATGGCTCCTGTCACTATTAACTCCAACTAACCAGTCAATTGCATTTCCTCAGACTCAGTAGAACGATACATGTTTGTATGAGTTCTTTGATTCCTACTGCAATCATCAAACACTATCCTAGAATTAATTCGGGGGCACAAAATAAGGGAAGTTAAACAATAGATAAAAAAAGACATGGTTTGTTAATTACGAAGTGATAAACCTTAGTGATGGAATTGTTTTTATCCTGTTACCCATTGACACATGCATTTAAAGTTCTTTTTGCGTTATGTGAACTGCTACATCCTTGAGAGCAGAATAATTTCAGAGAGGTATAGCTAGAACCTAGCACTGAATGCCTGACTGTAGTCTGTCTTCAGAGAGACTCAATGCTGCAGCATCCTGAAGGCACCACTTGAATAGATTTTCCCTTGGTGGCACTTAAATCACTCATAATAAATCAGCACAAACCTCTTCTACCCTTCCCCAACATTCGTTGTCAAGTCCTGGAACATGTGACTAATGCCGGTCCTCACACAATAACACACTATTGTTTTTGATGATAGAACCACAAGAACTAGAAAATCATCTATTTTCCATTTTCAAGGAGAAGTAGAGATACCCCATCTCCATTCAGATATCTGATTTAATTGATTTATGTAAGTAGAATTCAAAAATAGATTCACTTTTTAAAACACTTTTGCAATTTTAAGACTGTCAAAGTTCATAATCGCAATTATGTTCACAATTATTTCACTGTCCATTCTAATCTACAAAGTACTTTATCAATCTGTATACACTTAATATCATATCCACTCAAAAACTTCTTCTCATCAAAAAAAAATTTTAATTGTTTTTCTGATTATTGACGACTGGTTTAACTAGTCTGGTGAGACATACCAAACAGGTCTAGCCTCAATTTGCTATTCATGAGATCCAAAACCTAACAACTATAACTATTATCAGGTATTAAAGAAAAGTCAGGCAACTGAACATGGACATAATCATTACAAATAGGAAAATCAGGTCCAGGTTAGTATAAACTATACAAGGGAAAATAAGCATAGGGCAATAATTGTTGTATTAGAAATAGTGACTGAGACTATTTCTGTTGAGAGTTCTCTGAAATCCAGGGACCATGGGGGTATAAAGGTTATTAGTGATTCCATATGTAATCAGGCCTTTACTACAAGCAAAAGAGGGAACATCTTTCAAATGTGTAGAAAGAAAAGTCTAGTGGTTCACTAAACACCATAAACAAACAAAAACTAAGTAAAAAGTCTTCAAGGAAAAACTAGGAACTCAGAAGGAAGTTTGCCGTTTTGTTTAGATGTCATCTACAATGGGAGAGATGGGAGGGGTGGGTGATTCTGCACTGCAGATGTGTGTATTCTTCTCTTAGGCATGAGACCCATATTTGAGTATCTATTGTTATTATTTTCTAGAAATATTAAATATAAAGCAATCATGTGTGAGTTATATATTATGTTCAGGTTATAAAGCTGAAGGGAGAATTTCCAATATTTGTTTCTGTTGCTTTATACAGAAGACCACACTGTTTTTTTTTATTTATTTATCAGAATGGAGGTACTGCAGAGAATTAACTAGCTAGCCTTGTAGCTATAAGACTCCTCAAGATAGTGAGATATCCTTGTAGAGACTGAAAAATATGGCCCAGAAGAATGACTCATTGAGGATTTTCTATCTTAAACATGAAAACCTTTACGAAATTATAGTAAAAGCCCACGTCCTTTTAGACATTATGAGCCCCTTTTCATCAGTTGTCAGAACCAGTCAATTCTTCCTCTGTGCTGTTTCTGGATTTTACATCAATCCCCACTTGACTGGGTTCTCCTGAGATCCTATCTGTGAGAGACTCTTTTCTTGACATCCTTCTACAAGTCTTAAAAAATTCCAGTAAAAATGCCTGTGTTCCCTTTGTCACCAGACCTACCTTTGGAAAGATCCCATTTGAGCACATGCGTGTGCACGTGCACACACACACACACACACACACACACACACACCACGCTAGCACACATGCGCTCGCACACACACAGCACTAAAAGTATATTAAGAAATGATTAGAATATTTATTTCCATTTTGTTTCCTACTAAGTGGCTGGAGAGATGGCTCAGTGGCTCAGATCACTGGCTGCTCTAGAGGACTGGGGTTCAATCCCCCAATGTACATGGCATCTCACACCTCTCTACAATTCCAGTTCCAGGGATCTGACAGTCACAGACATACATTTCTCAAATTTTCAATTTTCTTGCAAACATGCTGCTTTAAACTTCGTCAAGCTGGACATTATGGTAGTGTTAATGTGAAATAGTCTCCAGAGGCTCTTGTGTTTAAATATCAGCTCTTCTGATTGTGGTGCTCTTTTGAGACTTGTGGAACATTTAGGAAGTGGAACCTTGCTGGAGAAAATTAAGTCAGTGCCAGCAGATCTTGAGGCTTGATAGCCAAGTTCCATTTCTTGTGTGCCTTCTTCCTCTATACTACTCATACATGTGACCAGCTTTCTTATGTCCTGTTTCTTCCACAACATGATGTGGTGTACTCTCAATACATGACAGAAACTAAACCACTCCTCTTTTCAATTCCTTATGTTTGTAAAAAGAGAACTAACTAGTATAGGCATATAAAAAAAAATGCTTAAAAAAAAATAGGATCCAGACTCCATAATAGGAGGAGGGCAGTGCTTGGAAAACAGGATATACACAGCAAATGACAAACTGGATCCTTATCTTGCACCATATGTTTTTTCTAATGAATTAACTCTTGAACTTTCAGAATGAGCCAGATGAAGAGACATTTAGAACACTGGACTTGGCATTGGAGGGATGGCTCAGGGGTTAAGAGAAGTTACTGCTCTTGCAGAGAACTGAGTTGGTAATAAGCACCCATGTGGTGACTCACAATTGCCACTAAGTCCAGTTCTAGGGGGTCTTGCATTCTCTTCTGGTGTTGTGATTTGCATAAGGCCCACAGGGAGTGACACAATTGGGAGGGGTAGCCTTATTGGCTCTGTTGGAGTAGATGTGATTTCGTTGGGTTGGCCGAAGTGTGAGACAAGGGGGGGTGGACTTTGAGGTCTCAGCTCAAGCCTTAGAAGTGTCGCTTGCACTTATGCTGCCTGTGGCTCAAGGTGTAGAACTCTCAGTGATCTCTCCAGCACCATGTCTGTCTGCACGCTGTCATGCTCACCACCATGAAGATAATGGACTGAAACTCTGAAACTGCAAGCCAACCCCAATTAAATGTTTTTCTTTTTAAGAGTTCCCAGGCTCATATGGTTTCTCTTCACAGCATCAGAAACCTTAATATGTCTGGTCTTTGTGTGAATATGCATACATGTAGTTCATAAACATATGTGCAGCCCAAACACCCATATATCAAAATATAATGAGTATTTAAATCAGAAATTCAGATGTTTTTCATCATCTCAAGGTTACACCAAAGCACAAGCAACAAAATAGAAACAGATTTATGAAGGGATTTACAAATTTAAGATTATGCACACTGAAAGAAAAACTGGAAGAAAACAATTGTAAAACATATTATTGCTGATGTATTAATGTCCATCCTATATAACAAATTTCTACAACTGAACAGGAAAAGAAAAACCCTCAGATATCATAATTTATAAATGAAAAGATACCAAATCCATCTCTTTCCCTAGTTGCATTTCAGATGCAGTGATAACAGACCCAGGAAGAAGCAGCTTAGGGAGAAAGAGTTCATTTCATTTTACACTTCCAGGTTACAGTCCATGACCATGGGAAGCAAATGGAGGAATCTCAAACAGCTAGGCACATTATACTCTAGTCAAGAAGAGAAAGAATTGAATGCAGGTATGCTTACTTGCAGACAGAAATGTCAGATCAAAATGAGGAAAGCAATAACACAAACCAAACCATCTAAATCTTCAATAACTGTATTTCCGATAAGACACGGATGCCAGTTCAACTTCCTCATTTTCTGAATTTTAAATTATAATGATAATTTTGAAAAATGGATTGTCAAAGAATTCCGGTTAGTATTTCATAAAAGATGAGCATATGAGCCCTGTATCAGGGCTGTATGTTCTGCATTCCAATACATCTGCCTAGTGTAAACATAAAGACACCAGAACAGCAACCTGAGCAAACCACTAATGTATACCCAGTGCCAGCAGCACTAGCAGTTAGGTTTTGGAAATCTTGTTTACCACTGTCAAAATAGATTTAGGATAGCCTTGCATTAATTATTAACCATTTATCAACCTAGTATTAAAAGCTGGCACAATATTTTGCTTTTGGATTATGCTGAAGCTTAAGCAGCATGGTGATGCTGGTCCGCGTGATGTGTTAACAATATTTCCCAAAGCTCATCATCCCTTTCTGCACTCAACACGATCACCTGAGACAAAGTCATTCATGTGTTTTCCTGGTCTTCTGGGAGGAATTTTCCAAAGTACAACTGGCCATGCAATCCTGATGGTAACTAATGTGGATTCTCAGCTCAAATGGTCACAGAAGGAAATACTGAAACAAGTAGAAGATCAATACAGAAGACCCAGCTCTCCCCAGGATACCTCATGTTAAGCTTAGATTTGTAATTAAAAACAAATCTTTAGTGCCTGGGTGACAAGACTGAGGTCCTGTTCTGGCTGCTGTTTTCACTAAAAATTATATTTTCCAGTTTGAAGTCACCGTCTTTCTCATCAGATTTGACCTGCAACCATTATTGGATGCTGATTGGCAGTGATTAGCTATTCAAGAAAGAACTGAAACTAATCTCTCTATTAATATACATGAGGTGAAATGAGGAGGAATGGGAGTCTCAAAGGCACGGAGACGGATGCTACAAGTCGTGCAGCAAGACATCCCCTCCCAGATCCACTCACAGAATCAAACCCTAGAGAGGAAGCATGGCATTTGGCAGAGGTGGGACAAGAAACAGCTTTGTGGGCTGAAATGACAGTGTTTCAGTGTAAAGAGTTGATCTTTCCACAGAATGAAAGCAGCATTCTGGTTTTACACCACTTAACAAAATGCACACAAATACGCATTTTATGTTCTGTGTCTAGGAGCTCTTTCTGTTTTTGCTGCTCTTTGTGACAGTACTGGAATGTTCACCCTTCGGGTCAGCCTGTCTTTCAATTACCATGAAGTCTCTAGACAAGCAAAGGTATTTTCCTGTGCAGAAGTCTCTACAAGAAAGAAATATGCAAAGTCAGTTCTATATACTTTTATTGACTTGAAGTGAAATATGCTGATTTTATCTACAAATTACCCTTCTAGTTCTCAGGAAAGAAAAAAAATGAATTTAAAAATGTAGACCAATAAAATACTTTATCTTGCCTTTAAGGTTCTCTCTACCTTGAAAGAAATTCCTTTATAAATGAAATTTATTAATCTTACTGCGAGGAAAGTTTTGCCAGAACTGAAATATCTGTACAGTTTAAGGCCGTTTCCCGTTTTCACTGTGCTCTGTGAAGATAGACAACACCTGGCAGGCTCCCCTGGCAGGTACTTAAGGCGAATTCTTCCTTACACTTCAGGCTAAATAATCTCATCCTTTTTTGTCTGCACTGCATGAAACTCTTTGAAAACTTTATATAATGTATGAATAAATAATGTTGGTGATATTTGTTGATCAGAGCCAAATTAGAGTAGATTAATTTGCAATTTATTTGAATGAAGTTAATTATAACAAAGGCAATCGTATCTATTCTATACAATATGGTGTGCTTTGGGGTTTTACATGCCAAAGGAAATGTCTTTTGATCTGCTAAAAATTCTTTCCATGAAAAACAATAAACAAAAAAACCACAATAGACCTAGCTGAAGAGCTACTGACAATTGATGACTGCTGGGTCAATTGTGATTTGTAAGCTTAAAAATAGGTGTTGTATGCGAGACTATGCTGGATATTGTGGAAGGAAGTGTGTCTGTTAGTGTTGCCTTTAAAACAGTTCCATGATGGCTTAGAGACATTTAGCCAAGGGGTTGAGAACAAGCCTCAGCCAAAGGTCCACTATAAATTTGTGTATGAACAGATTTACTTATGTCTATAGGCACTGGATGAATGGCATCTACCATTTTTTACAAAGAAACAATGTATCGATGGTGTAATGGAACCTCCTGAAACTGAGAAGCTTCTGTAAAGCAAATGACACCGTGAACAAGACAAAACGGGCAGCCTACAGAATGGGAAAAGATCTTCACCACCTACATATCAAAGGGCTGATCTCCAAATTATACAAAGAACTCAAGAAGTTGGTCATCAAAAGAACAAATAATACAATTTAAAAAAACTGGGATACAGATCTAAACATAGAACTATCAAAAGAAGAATCTAAAATGGCTGAAAGACACTTAAGGAAATGCTCAATATCCTTAGTCATCAGAGAAATGCAAATTAAAACAACTCTGAGATTCCATCTTACACCTGTAAGAATAGCCAAGGTCAAAAACACTGATGACAACTTATACAGGAGAAGTTGTGAGGTAAAGGGAACACTCCTGCATTGCTGGTGGGAGTGTAAATTGGTATAGCCTCTTTGGATATCAGTATGGAAATTTCTCAGAAAATTAGGAAACAATGTACCTTATGATCCAAAGAAAGCTCAATTATATTACAAGGACATGTGCTCAGCTATGTTCATAGCAGCATTAATTGTCATAGCTGGAACCTGTAAATAACCTCAATGCCCCTCAACCAAATAGTGGATAAGGAAAATGTGGTACATTTACAGAATGGAGTACTATACAGCAGAAAAAATGGCATATTGAAATTTGTGGGCAAATGGATGGATCTAGAAAATATCATATTAAGTGAGGTAACCCTAAAAAATATAATATGTACCCAGTCATAAGTGGCTTTTATACATAAAGCAAAGAAAAACAGCCTACAATTAGCAATCCCAGAGAACCTAGACAACAAAGAGAATCCTAAGATCTAATCTACATGTATCTAATCTACATGGGAAGTAGAAAAAAGACAAGATGTCCTGAGTAAATTAGGAGAGTGGGGATCATGGGAGAGGGCAGAAGAGGAGGAGGGACGAAAGGAGGAGAGTGCAGAAGAATATATAGCTCAATAAAAACAAATTTTTAAAAAATAAATGCATATCCCTAAAAAAAAAAAAGAAAAGAAAAATCCATACCCATCTATCATTTCAATAAGCATTGTGTGGAGGGTGTTCACTTCTTAGGAACTATTTTTATGAATAGTCGTTATAAATTGTGGAATATTAATTTAAGATGTGTTACATTTGTTTATGCTAAAGAACATTTGTTTAAAAGTGCAGAGGTATGTTCCCTTTTTTATGTTGCATTTGTTTAAATCTGTGAAGTTGGGTAACTTTGCCTCTTTAAAACACCTGATTTGTCTAATGAAGAGCTGAACAGTCAGTAGTCAGACAGAAGAAAGGATAGGGAGGGCTGGCAGGCAGAGAGATTAAACAAGAGGAGAAATCTGGGAGGCAAGATCAAGCAACAAGAAAAGGAGGAGAAGAGAACAGAAGTGGCCAGGCATTCAGGCAAACAGCCAGACACTGAATAAGAAGGAAAGAAAAGATATACAGGTGTAGAGAAAGGTATAAGTCTGGGGCAAAAGATAGATGGGATAATGTAAGTTAAGAAGAGCTGACTAGAAACAAGCCTGGCTAAGGCCGGACGTTCATAAGGAACATTAAAGCTCTATGTGATTTATCTGGGAATATGGTGGTGGAGACAAAGGAGTGAAAATTCAGCAGCAACAAATACAGCATTTTGTTATTAGTATAGTTCCCTTGTACAATTAGATTTGATTGGCTTCTCTGTGACTCAGGTTGGAGTACTCCAACGCATAGTAAAATCACCAACCCCAGGTACAGATTTGATAGTCAGAGCAAACCTGGAGTTCATCACCAGGATGAGCTGGTATAACAATGTTACTTTCAATGGTATCAAAACCACCACCAAAATAAAACCCCTTTTCTACTAAAAGCAGCATGCCTGAATCTTCCCGAAGACGCCTCACTCAGAGGAAGAAGCATGGTTTGCAGGGCAGAAAGAGTGATCAATATTTGATAACCTGCACATTCTTGGTCAAAGCTCTCCAGCGTTCTTCTGAACTGGGCCACGTCTTCTTGCATCATGAATGATCATAAGTAAAGAAAGTTAACTTCCCCAACTCTGCTCCAAGGCCAGCACCAAGTGAGCCTCACTAACATAACCACCCTCCCATCCTTAGTCCTCTGCCTTTGAGTCTGGCTAGGTAGGCTTGGTCAGGTGGTATTGTTCTTTTATTTTTTCCAGAATTCAAGGACTATTTCTAGGTAGTTTATTATGCAAGAGTCCATCACCATTTTTTATTTTGAATCTGAATTCTTTCATCCAGAAAAAGAAACCTTTTTAAATTTAATAAATATGGTTGAAGAAGCCAATCTGCAGATGTGCCGCCCTAGGGAATTTTCACTCAGTGGTCAGATTCATATGCAGTTTGACTCATCAGAGTCTGTCACCTAGTAACACTAAGCTCTCAGTCAGCAGGAAAATATGCTATGATGCTCACACGATGACAGAATCACCAATGATATTTTCCTCAGAAAAAGTCTTCAACTTAAGCAGCCTGTATTTTACTGATCACTTCTGAAGAAACCCTGCTTAAATGGTTTTGGTGATACCAATCTAGTGTACAGTAATTGAAAATTGGGTGGGCTGGGGAATGGCTCAGTGGGTAAAGCATTTGTCATACAACCATGAAGAGCACAATTCAGATTTCCAGAACCAAGTAAAACCAGGGCTGTAATTCAGTAACCCATATAAAGCACAGAACTGTAATCCTCATGTCAGGAGAGAAAGCAGGCAGACACAAAAGAATCCCTGAAAGGTCGTGGGCTGGATAACCGGTCAATGCAGTGTTGAACAAGAGACACTGTTTCAAACCAGGTGAAAGTTAGTAAACATGAAATGCACATATACATCACACCAACACACACACACACACATATGAATAAATAAAAAGATAATGAGTAGACCAATGACATTTAAATTGGAGCTCATTGAGGAACAGACTCTATGCTAGGTGTGTGGCTGAGCGTCTCCTGCAGCAAGCTTCATTTGGTCTAAACAGCCCTGATCAGCACATAAGCATCTAAAGCCACCTGATATTTTTTTTAAACAAAATACTATTTAACTGTCACAACCTAGAGAATGATTTTTTTCTATGCTTCTAAGCATCTCTCACTCTTTTCTAAGAAAAGAGAAACTTAAAGTTTTTGCCCCCAGCAAATAACTCAGCTTCTATTCCTGGATAGTATAATCTTCTCTTGTCTAGAGGTCACACAGTGAATAAATGACCCATCTGGGACAATGAAACACAGCAGCCTCTTCTTATCACACAAAGGAACAATCAGAGAAGGGAAAAATAACTAAGCAGAAAAAAAAGTAAGAGAAAAAAAAAAAAGAACCCTGGTCCTAAACATCATTCCACAGAAAAGTCGCCTTTCATCAGAAGTGTTCCCACGCTAATAACCTGGGCTTTCTTCAGCCTTCATTTACATAGAATAGGTCTCATTTTCCATGAAGGAGCTACGTGGTTAAAGTGCTCACTCAATTCTCCATTAATTTCAAAGGGACTATGATGTAGCTTCAGCTGGTACGGGTTCTCTTGTCAGAGAGGCCAGCCGTCAATTAGAACTCCTGGGGACAGAACTGTCTAGTCTTTGTTCAAGAAGGACCCACATTCTCAGGCCACGCAACCTACACAGAGTAACATTGGAAGTCTGCCCCGAGTGCCCCATTCCTCATAACCTGTCCCTACTGTTGTATAGTTTTGAGGTGGAGCATGTGCCGGTGGGCACACTCCATTAATTACATTCAGAACACATCTCTCCTACCGTTCAAAAAAATTGTGTTGACAACAACAGCTACATTTAGAAAAGCACAGGAGATAAGCAGCAGGGGCATTAGAGAAATTAACATACAATATGAAAACTGCAGGTCTGTTTATGGCTGACCAGAGATGAAGTGGCGATAGAATATAAAATGGAGGGGGGTGTTCTTAATAGCTATGAAACGACCAGAAGGGTACTCCATTTATTCAGAATCTAAGATCCTACCACTAAGACACATACACAATTTTGTGATCGTAATTCTTAAATTCTCCTTAGGATGGGTCTCTTTTAGTTCTTATATAAACATTCCCAACATATGTAGGATCATTACAAGTCTGCATACAGAAAAACCACCAAGTAGAGAGAAAGAGCAAGAAATTGAGAGAATAACCATACAGACCTATTGCAATACAAATATTGTATACTATATTATAGTGTACATTTTTGGTCCAGGCAGCACTATCCACACTGACAAATAGTCTTTCAGAGTTCCTTGTCACACAGCACACTCTTAGCACACTTCCTAAAATAGTGAGTACTTGGAAAATGTTTGCTTAATTGGCAACTATGCATGATTTTGGAATTTAATAAACAGCTGTCCATTTACGTGACTCTATTGCTTATGAACACTTATGATGATTAGGTAAAAGATATATATTGCCTAGCCTCCAGCACTGCGTACTTGCATATCTAAATTTATGGAATGTGAGAACACATGAATGAACCTGGGTCCGCTTCTCATTAACCAAAGAAGAAGCTTGTCTTTGTTGTCGATCCCCCCCCACACACACACATCCACAAGCTGATGAGCTACCTGAAACCACTTTCAGATCTTAAGATAGATTCCAAGTCTAGAAACCACTGCACTGAAACTGAACTAATGGTACAGTGATTTATTAAGATGCTTAAATAGGCAAAATGACTGAGTCATGCCAGTTTTGCTGATTTTTTTAAGAGCAGGCACATAAAAAATTGTATACTGTAGGATTTTTTTCAATGTATTTACCTTACTTCACACATGTACAAAATTCAAGCCAATTTATAGAAAGTCTTAGTTCAAATGACGTCAGACACGTGGGGGAAGTGGAACTTTAGCTGTCAGGGATGAACCTGAGGATGTCTGCTCTTTCAGTCAGGGTGGTTTCTGGCTTAGAAGGCTGTGGACTATTTCCAGAGATGGAGGTGATGAGATGTTGCCGTGGCCTGTCTATCTCGTTTCTGAGATCAGGCTTCTGTATTAGTGACTGATGACTGCAGGGTGGCCTCGCTGACAGCTGTCAAACACTGAAGGGTTAGAGCTAACTCAGAGTTTAGTTCAAAGATGATAGAGCTCTCAGCAGCGCTGATGGAATCATTGAGATAAGAAGGCAGAGGAAGCAGTAGAGCCGTGAGGGAGTGCAGGAACAAGAAAGGCCTGTCACCAGGTCTTCTCTGGGATTTGAGAGACCAGTCTCACCTGAGTAAAAGAAGGTGAGTGTTTCTCTCTCAGATATTCAGAAAGACCTCCTGCTAGATGGATCAAAAAAACCCATACTGCCAGGAAACAAGCCATTGAGTGCTGAGCCTGCTGATACCCGGGCCTTTTCAAGTTTCTTAGTGAGGTACATCATCAGGGTATAACACATATAATTATTCATTAAATAAATGATGTAGTATTAACCAAAAGTGGGCACTTCTCTCAGAACCAGAGAACAATCTTTGATCTGGCCTCCAAGTAACATGTCCACACATAAAGCCATCAGAAACATTATCTGATTTCCCCAGCATCAGGACTGATTCACAGTAACTCCAAGAGGGCTAAAGATGCATCAGTATTCAGATATGCAAATGTTTCACTTAATGTAGTTTCACGTGTTATTGATTCCTAGTAATTATTCTCTTTCTTTTTTTTACGTGTCCCCAAAAATAGTGAGGTGAAGGATCTATGGACACAGGCTTGCTAGTCATTTTCCTCCAGTAGGCAATATATGCTCCCTCAGCTCTTGCTGTACCACCGTCATTGAGGCTATCTCATCATTCTTTGAGGGCTATTTTTGGTTGATCTCTCACAGAATAACCCAATTTACAGTCTTTGGAGTTCTTTTTTATACAATCTGTCCTAATTACACATTCTGAGACTAGTAATAGCTCAATAAAGGTTTTTTTCTGACTTGGTGACCAAACATATTTCCTTCATCTTTTAATTACAGAAAAAATTACCAAGAGCAACATATCTTAAGTTAGTGACATATTAACATGCATAAGCTAAGGGCAGTATGTCCTTCCAACAATTTTAAAACTAGTTGAGTGGTCTGCATGGTACTAAGTTCACTCATGTCTTCCCCTGGCCTGGGTAGGAAATCCATGCTGTATCTAGCCGATGAAAAGTAACAGTGCTGCAGAGAAATAGCAGGGGTGGTTGCTTTTTGAATTAAAAATCACAGAGCCTCTACATGGCACTTTGGGAAAAAATGAATGCCATTAATCTCTACTTCCCAAATGGAATCCAGGGAGATAAAGCCACTGCTGGCTACACATCTGTTACACAAAACAGCTGCATAAAATGGGTATAGATTAACATGGAAATAGATTTCGTAGATATTCTTTCAGCTCCGGAACATCCTTACAAAGCACCTAGTCACACAGAGCCTCTCTAATTTTCTAGCAACAATTTAAATAAATACAAGATGTCAGACAATAGTCCCAGTTCAGGGAAAAAAGGGCTTCAATTTTACTCGAGTTAATTGAGGCTCGAATCATTCCTGCGACATCCATGGCAATTTCACATTGGTGCACTTCAATTAAGGAATAATAAGAGTGCAAAGTAATTTATACTCATAGATTAGATGTCGTCTGTGAAAAATTGCTGATTAACTCAAAGGCTGCCTCTGGAGTGCTCACCACGCATTTTACTAGGGGATCCCTCTGTCACCTTTCATCCTAATATCTGGTCACAAACTAACAACACTCTGAAATTACCGTTTTAAAAAATTTCAATACACTTACTCTACATATCCATTCATTTCTTATTTCAAAAGTTTCCAAACCACAACTGTTTTGCAATGATAATAAATTTCAATCATTTTTTATTTTTAGTACTACTTTTATTATAGTGTATGGAGCATATGTCTGTGCACATGCACGCATGCATGTATGTGTATAGGTATATGTGTGCATGTCCATTTGTGTGCATGCTTTTATGTGTCAGGTTGTGTGTGTGCACACATAAGTTGAAGTTGGGGGTAGATACTAAGTGCTTTCCTCTATTGCTCTCCATAGTATTTTTTGAGACAAGGTCTCTCCTGAAACCTGGAGCTCAACAATTGGGTTACATTGCTCAGCCAGTGCTGGCTGCACATCTATTCTACATTTCCCATGATCTTCCTCTACCTGCACTGGGATCACAGGAGTCTCCTATAGTACCTGCCTATTAGGTGGGTTCTGTGGATTCAACTCAAATCCTCATGCTTGCAAACTAGACACTTTACTGACTAAAACCATCTACCCAACTATTTTTTAAAAATTATTTGCCAATGCTTTTTAAAAAATTTTTTATTCTTTAGTACTTAGCACTAAAATGTGTTTTCTTTGATAAAGCAATGTTATTTTGTAAAGTATTGTTATCTAAATCTTCCACATTTTATTCATACCCCAGTAAGCATATAACTTTTAACCATGAGAAAACATACTATAGAGACAAGATTTGTAATTTGTGTTTTAACAAAATTAAATTATAATTATTGGCTACTGATAAGCATCATGTGAAAACAAAATGTGTGTAACGTTCCCAGTTTCACAAATGATGCAGGAGGATCAGCACTTTCCTATGTCTTCTCAAGTCATTATTTTTTTTCAAGTGTCTAAAACATGGCTAGGAAATACCAAGTTTAAAAACATAACAACTGAAATAGCTTTATTGAAGCTATTAGTCTATGCCTTATCGTTAGGTATTAGCTTGAGGAAAACAAAGTGGAGCATAAAGAATCCCATAGTCTTTAATTGGAAGAAAACATGGACTATTTCCAGTGATTTCCCCTCATAAAGACAAAGAACAAAATGAAATAGGTGAACTCGTTTCAGCCTTTCCCCCGTCTCTACTGGAGTGTCAGAGAGCTGGACCTAAAGAAGGTGGAAGATTTAAGTAAGACTGTGTGTTTTCCTTCTTAGCAGTCTTTTGATTTTTGAGTGAACTCTGTGACTTCTGAAGAAGTGTTCAGTTTGGAATACTGTGATACAGAGCAGATTGAAGGTGTTGACTGTGTGTTCAAAGTAGTTTCCATTTTTGTGGGGAACTATACAAATAAGAGACTTAACAACATCTAAAATATTTTATTTCTCCTTTACTAATACTTTTTGGTCTTAAAGAATAAAGCAAACAGTCACCTATCACATCGCATGTTCTGAGAAAGGCCCCATGAGGCACTTTATTTTGCTGACATCCTAGCAGTGTGCTTCCACAAACCAAGAGTCCATTGTGATGAGACAATACGAGAAATAGTCTTAGTGGTGACTTTGTTCATCTATAAACATGAACAACTTTCTTAGGTTTGGCTCTTAAGGAACATATTAGAACAATGTACAGAGAATTTGAGGTAGAAAAAGAGCCATAAAGGAACATTTAAAAAATTTAAGAAAGAAGAAAAAATATTCAGTACTAGTAAGTTTAATGGCAGGCAAAAATCTAAGTTTACAGGGATTAAAAGGTGGTCTTGGGCCAGAGAAGCAAGCATGGCAGCTGATAGCTTGTTTATCCTGTTGAGATCTTTATTTCAACCTGCCATTGCCATAAAGACCCAGTCTCCAGCTTGCCCAATCCCAAGCCTGAAAAGCCTTGTAAAATCAGTCCATTAGCAGCAGGTCTTGGAAGGAAAACATGAGCAAAGAAGCTCTTACCATGCACTCCTTCCTTCCAGGAGGGAGATGCTGTCAAAGCACTGGAAAAGAAGTCTGTAAATGAATGTACTTCAAGGTGCCCATGGCTTAGTTCTTCTCCTCAAATTTATACAGTTTGTGATAAAAATCGTATCAAACTAAGTAACTCCAACCTATCCCTGCTTTCTGCTGTATGTGGAAAGATCCAACGAACATAGAGAAAGGTAACAGCTTGAAATGTCGCTGAAAATCAAAGTCTAGTTTAAGTGATGAGAGCAAACATGGAGGACTTGGATGGTCTTGTAGAGTTGATCACAGGGATTCCATTTGCTGAAGCAAACAAGCTTAGAGGTTTACAAATTCTGCTTCTTTCTATCCTGACTCTTTGCGATCATGATTTTACCTTGTAATTGAAAATAGTACAGCCCAAGGTTGAACATGGAAGCTCTGACATCAATGCTCATGCGTAAATTACTATGCTCTGTTGACATGAGACATGAGATTGGGGAATACTTCATAAAATGAAATGACTATGACCTACAAAAGCACATCCATATGGACAAGAACATGCACACGGATGGGCTTACTTACTCAGGGTCTCTTTGAAATATGTAGGATCACACAGAGCCATAACCATGCCAATTATGGTCTGTTATGAATAACAAGTACCAAGAACACTTGAGAAAGTAATTCAGTAAAGAAATGAAACATTAAAGTGTAGTAACATTTCAATTGTATTTAATAAATAATGCTCTCCTGCAGTCTGGGAGTAAAACAGCCCCACTGGTCAGTCTTAGAGACCAGGTAATGGTGACACACACCTTTAATTCCAGTAGCTATACTAGTTTGTCATTGCTCCAAATTGGGTCTCTGTCTCTATCTCGATCCATCGCCAGATGAAGGTTCTAAGGTGATATGCAAGATATTCATCAGTATGGCTATAGGATAGGGTCATTTCAGGTTCCCTTTCCTCAGTTGCCCAAGGTACTAGCTGGAGACATCTCCCTGGACACCTGCAAGCCCCTCTAGAGTCAAGTCTCTTGCCAACCCTAAGATGGCTTCCTTAATTAGGATATATATTTCTCTGCTCCCGTATCCACCCTTCCTATATCCCAACCATCCTATTCTCCTGAGCTCCTCCCATCCTCCCCTTCTCACGTTTCTCACCCCATTTCCCCTTAGCCCCATGCCACCTCACCCACAAGTTCCTAGCTTTTGCCCGGCAATCTTGTCTACTTCCCCTATTCTGGCGGATGACTATACATTTTTCTTTGGGTTCACCTTCTTATTTAGCTTCTCTAGGATCACAAATTATATGCTCAATGTCCTTTATTTATGGCTAGAAACCAATTATGAGTGAGTACATCCCATGTTCATCCTTTTGGGTCTGGGATACCTCACTCAGGATAGTGTTTTCTATTTCCATCCATTTGCATGCAAAATTCATAATGTCATTGTTTTTTACCGCTGAGTAGTACTCTAATATGTATATATTCCACACTTTATTCATCCATTCTTCCATTGAAGGGCATCTAGGTTGTTTCCAGGTTCTGGCTATTACAAACAATGCTGCTATGAACACAGTTGAACAAATGCTTTTTGTCATATGATAGGGCATCTCTTGGGTATATTCCCAAGAGTGGTATTACTGGATCTTGGATAAGAAACCAGGCAGTCCATGCCTTTAATCCCAGTGGTGCACGTCTTTAATTCCAAGCCCAGAAAGGATTACAAAATGGGAGGAAACAGCTCTCAGACATAGTCTCTCTCATTCTGAGATTCCTGGAGGCAGAATCGTCTTTTGGATTAAGGTTGAGGTAAGAGCCAGTGGATGGCTGTTTTGCTTCTTGGAGCTTCAGGTTGAACATCAATTTCTCTCTCTGAGTTTTTATTAGTCTTGCTTCATTAAAGAGGACTCAATGTGAAATGAGGATTGGATTGAAAAATCCAATAACTCAGCTAGAAAACTCAAATGAAAGCCTTGCAAGTAGAATGAGTCAAGCAGCTGATAGAACTTCAGGACTCGGGGATGAAGTCGAAGATCTAGACCAAACAAGCAAGGACTATGACAAGTTTACAAAAAGACAGGAACAGAAAATATAAGAAATGTGGGACAGCATGGAAAGACCAAGCCATAGGCGAAAGAAAAGAATCCTAAGTCGGCCGGGCGGTGGTGGCGCACGCCTTTAATCCCAGCACTCGGGAGGCAGAAGCAGGCGGATCTCTGTGAGTTCGAGACCAGCCTGGTCTACAAGAGCTAGTTCCGGGACAGGCTCCAAAACCACAGAAAAACTCTGTCTCGAAAAACCAAAAAAAAAAAAAAAAAAAATCCTAAATCAATGACACATTCAGATGTTCAACATGACCATAGAATAAAATTTCCCCAAACTACTAAAATACAAGAGGCAAACAGAACACTAAATAACAACAACAGAAAGGAAAATCCCCATGGTATAGTATAGTTAAAACATTAGATGAACATAACCAAGGCTTATTGAAAGCTGCAAGAGAAAAAAGGCGAGTCAAATAAATATAATGAAAATCCTATCAGAGTAACTACTGATTTCTTAATGAAAAGAAGATCCCGGAACAATGTACTCCAAGTTGTAAAAGATTATTATGACCAGTCTAGACTAACAAACTCAGCAAAACTATCTGCCATAATTGAAGGACAGAGAAAACTTTCCATAAACAGCTGAAAAATTATATCCAACATACTATAACTAAAAAAATTTTAAAACAGCATTTGTTGCTGAAGGGAGAAATGAATATAGCGTATAGCAGAAAGACTATGAAAATATGAAGCCGTAATTATTAGAATACAAAATATCACTGAAAGCATAACATAAAAAATCAAAACAAAATGACCACAATTAACACACACATTTCAATAATAACCTTAAATATCAATGGTTTCATCTCTGTAACAGAAAGACACAGGTTGGCTGAATGGGTCAGAAAACAAAATCCATATATCTGCTGTCTACAAGAAATATATTTTAGCTTTAAATATACACACTGCCTTCTAATTAAATGATGGGCAAAATATTTCAATTTAATGGGTCCAGGATACAAGCAGACCTCATTATCTTAAAATCCACAAGATTGACTTGAAACTGAAACTATAAAGAAGAGATAAAGAAGGACCCTTTATCCTAATCAAGGGACAGTTGACCAAGAAGGCATTCTTTTCCTTAACATATATACATATAACTCTAGGAAGTCAACTTCATTAAAAAAGAAAATGTACTAGTGGACTTAAAGGTACAGATTAACAACAATATATTAATAGTAGGTTAACTTAATAGCCCACTTTATTTGATAGATGAGCCATCTGGACAAAAAAATAAACAAAGAAACATCAGCAAAAAAGTTAATTGATACCATACATCAAATGGATCCAATAGTTTCACAAGTCAACTTTGAAAGGAGTTTTTGGTAGATAACTTCAAACATCAAAACATGTATAGTCTGTGATCTCCACACATGTCTATGACAAAGCTGAGAAATTCTGGCCAGGTGTTGCACATGTTAATTTACTGTTATATTGATATTTATACAAATTATATAAGTTTAGTATTATATTGATACTTGAACATACCACCTTAGAGTGGGAAGAGACAAGATTTCTTTATTTTATCAAGTTTAGAAGGTTGAGATACAAAAGAAGTCTTCAAAACAAAAGCAACATAAAGTGAACTTAGCAAAAAAAAAAGTCAGTATAGATGGCAGAAAAAGGAATGTTCTTATTCTGCATATTTTTGCTGTGTTTTTAAATTGATACAATAAACTGTACAATTTAGCTTTACATTAATTTGGAGCTAAATGATTTAGAATAGAATAAATAAATTACACATTATTTTATTCATACAGAACTGAAAGTAAGTTACTGAAAAGAATTATAAATATTTAAAGTTTAAAAGTTTACATAAAGAAAGCTATAAATCCATGTGTCCTAGGTATATGCAAAATTGAGTTAGATATGAGCATGTAGTAAATTCCAAATTTGTATTCTTATTAGATATTTTATTGGCTAGAATGGCAATACCTGATGTTATTCATCAAAGATGTCATAGCTATTGAGTAAACCACATGTCATCCTCACTAAAGTACACCTAATGCAATTCCCATATTGGCAAATCTTCCTCTCTTAAACAGATGCTAATTTCAGTGCTCAAGGGTCTCTCTGCCATGGGATTAAGGGATAGGTAACTTCAATATTATTTTATGTAGACTTAGAATAGCAAATCAGTCCTGAAAAGAAGGAACACTCAAGATAGAGCCATTATTGAGAATGGGACAACTGTGATTGCACACTAGGGCTGGCTAGACTTTGAAACAGTGTCTGGGGTTTGGGTCTCCACTGACAGTAAGGCACAGGGCCATGTGCTTCGGGGATCATGAACCCGGAGATATCTGGGTATGGAAGATAATTGCAGGGTAGACAGATGGAAAGTCAGTATGACATGGGAGGGTTTGGTGAGAGAAAAGGGAAAGGAAAAAACCATGTAATTGTATTCTAACTATAAAAATCTTACTCCCTCACTGCTACCAGCCCACAATGTCCCAAGTCATATCATACATATATCACTCCTTTTCAAATTCGTGGCCTCTTTCTCTTTAACTATCATTATTAAATATAAATATATTTGTGCATAAATACAGAAATACAGCTTGAGTCTGTGTAGTGTTGCTTACTCCTATGATTTCAGAGTTGGCACTTGGTATACTTGGTATTGGATGACCAGCTAAAGGACTAGCTGTGGAGGACTAACGTGCTCTTTCCCAGCATCCCTTAGTTGTCAATAGTTCTTCATCACTCCCATTTCAGATCCTGATTTCTTCCTTTCCTCCCATTCTCCCCAAAACTATGTTCATTACATGACCAACTGGAAAGATAGTAATACTCTCCCAATATTCAAGAAAATTTATTTCAATTACTATTTTCAGTACTTACTGTTTGCCTTGTACAGAGATCCTGTCCTTTCTATCTACTAAAGAAGCACTAATAAGAAGGAGGATCAGGTTTGCTACATCTGAAAGATTGTTTTCTCTACTTAAAGCATGAAAACTTCAAACTGGACTTTAACATAGAGAAGATACGTGATGATGTAAGCCAAAACCAACTAAACAGTGACATTGACAGTAGAGTGGAGACATGGAGGACTACAGTCAGGGTTCCCCTAACCCAAACTTCTAAATGCACAGCATTGTATGGCCACAAGAAGCCTCAGCTGAAGGATGTTTTCCTACATATATGTCCATGAAAGCTGTAGAAAAATGGACTGTAGCTGATATGGTAAAGCATCAAAGGACTCTCCTGAAATTTTGAGCAGTGGCAGAGTCAAATTATTCTGAGTGCTGCTTTTGAAAAGCAAGTGGACAGTCAAGTGAAAAGAGAGAGCATCACAAGATACTTGCTTTCTGCTGAATTTATTAAATTTCTAGCTGTATTAAGATTAATGCTCACAATCCAATCGCCGGCCAATAATTTAGGACAGTCCACTGTTTCATAGTGGCTTATGAACTTATAATCCATAGTTTTGAAAGACATTTGTATGATTATAATAGTAATGCATGCAGTTATTGGATTATAATAAAAAATAACCATAGAGGTTAAAACAATCACTACTCGTTACGACTACACTTAATTATACACTATTAAATACTAAGTAAATAAATTCATTACATTGTATTCAAATGCTTTAGAACAATTATTTGGTTTCTCTACTTCAAATTACTTCATTAACAGTTTTCCACATTATTGAAATCACTTTATAAAACCATATGGAATGGCACGAATCATATTTTGCTTCATGAAAGTACTATAATTGTTAATTATTTTTCTAATTTTGGACATATGATTGATAATATAGCTAACAGTTTCTAGATTTTTAATAGTGACAACACTGAATGAAAATCTCTGTGAATTCATGATAGATATAGATTACAAAATGTTATTCATATTTTACATTATACACCATTGAAAGCAAGTGTGAAATCCATTTCATTGTCTTTACTGTAGTATTGTACATTTGTAATTTCTGATAATTTTATGGAAAATATTAGCATTTGGTTTTGTTATTCTTTCTATTACTTTGATTTTTTAGTAAAAACTGTTGATTTTCTCATGTTGATTGTGAATACATTTAGTCTTTCTCAAAATTTCATCAAGAAAATGCAGATCCTAATTCATCTTTCATAGTTGAATGTTCTGCTTTTCCAATTTTATATTTGATAATCAAGTTCAAAATCCCCTAAGATATATGGTGAGCAGCACTTGATAAGGCTAGGGGGTATCAGGTACATATCTGTGGGAAAGCCTTTACTGCATCAAAGTAGATTACCTCATATGGGGTATAAAGCTTCAACTGTCAAAGTACACTCAGTATGTGATAAATATCTCTCTCTCTCTCTCTCTCTCTCTCTCTCTCTCTGTGTGTGTGTGTGTGTGTGTGTGTGTGTGTGTGAAAGTTGAAGAAATTTCCTGAGCCGTGTAGTGTATGCATTTAATCCCAGCATTCAGGAGGCAAAGGCAGGTGGATCTCTGTGAGTTCAAGGTCAGCCTGATCTACACAGCCAGCTCCAGGATGGCCAAGACTACCCAGAGAAACCATGTCTCAAATAGCCACAAAACAAAACAAACCCTATCAATCAAACAGTAAATAAATAGCTTTCCTGAGAGTGGAATTAGCCAAATTGAACCGAGTATTTTGTAAGATTTTTATTGCTGAAGAATTTTAGGTTCAAGTGTATTATTCTCAGAAAGAAGTGGATAGAATGCATGATAAAAATATTTATAGAAAACAGGGCTATGAAATGGCATACCCTTCCAACCAAGAGAAATATTTTCAAAGGAATGCCACTAGGTACCAATGTTCAATGCAAATCTCCTTAATGTAATTAAAAGTAAAACCATGTTTTAAAATCATTAAAAGTATTAGCATTTGTCTATCAGATGTTAATTTTTCTCTCTTATTTCTATTTAGGATTCATTAGTGAGAGACCTTTTCCCAAACCAGATATACAAGGAGAGTATTTAAGGCTGCCAAGCAAACAATTTTTAACTTTTCAAATCTAAAACAACCATATTGTTAAGAATTTATTAATTTTACAATTATATAAGTCAATATTTGATACAAATAGAAATGTTAGAAACTAGTTTGAGTAAAAGAGAGAAAATTGGTATAGATTCACTTAATTGCTGAGTTTGAGGTAGCTCTCAGCTCTATTCTCAGATGAGAAAACCAACATTTATTAACTTAAAATAAATTCACTCAATGAGTAGACTTTCATTTGAAATTTATTTCCCTCTACTTCTACCTGGTAATAAAATAAAATTCATGTTTTTAAAATTTTGTTTCCTATATATGAGATTTTATTTTGAATGCTTTAGGAAATAAAGTACCTAGTTTAATTTTCTTAAGTCTGCAGTTAAAAGGATAATTACCATCTTGCTCGAAAAGTATAGCAAATGGCAGATTCAGGAGACAAATCAGGGAGCCTGGGACTAGTCTTTTCCTGACTGACAGCACCATGATACCACTGTCCGTGTATTAGAAAAAGTCACTGATCAAATGTCCACATGGGTTTGACACTATAACCTACTTATGTAAATTAATAGTCTGTGGGAAATTATCAACAAATAATTTATAACATATATATTTCATTAATCTATTCAAAAATTAGTATTAATGCACTTTCATAGATTCCACAGAAAACTGATAAATTACACTTCATTATCATTAGAGTTATACAAGAATGCTAATTTTTGGGCAGGGTGTGGTTTGAATTGGAAGCATTTTTCGTCTGATGTAAACAAAGGGCAAATGGAATTTTATTTCCATGAACATTTTCAGAATAAATTAAAATTGAACCTATACTGTCATCCAATGATGAACAGTATGTATAACATTTTCAAAAATTATATTATACTGCTTTCTCATATTTACAGTGCAGAAACAACACAAATGTCTTTAGTTTTTGTTCTAGGCCCCTAACATGTCATAGCTGTCTTGAAAAGTATTTGACTTGAGGGATGAATTGAACTCAGTTATTCAAACAAAACAACTATTCAACTCAAAACTGGGCAAAACTTTGGTATATGAAACTGTGTTCTTCAGTTGGCAAAGCTGTTTCTCGTAACGTTACAGGAAGACACGCTGATGTTCTATCTTTTATGAGAGCACTCACTGGTAGCAAGCATTGGATGACAAGATTGTTTATTTGTCACAGTAGTGCTCCTCCAATATCAACTCTCTTAATAAATATCTATGTAATTAACTGAAGAATTCTTCTTGGAAGAATCAATTAAGAAATTAGTTCAATACAAGGACATGGCAAGGAAGGGAAACAGTAATCTTCAACATATAACTATTTCTCAACCTTAATTGTACAGAACTCCCCAAATTTGCATACAAATATATCTAGAACAACAAATAATAAGAAATTGTGTGTGTGTGTGTGTCGATGTGAGTAGTACCTGGAGTAGAAAACAGAAAAGTAAAACCCTGCTATGGTAGAGGGAGCACTAGAGAGGAGAATAGCAGGGTGCAATTGATGTTAAAGTGAAATGGTACAAAAGAAGGAGGGGGTGTTAAGTGGAGGAGGGAGATCAATATAGAAGGAGGGGAATAAGGAGGGAAATATAAAACTAATGATATTTTTAATGTCTTAAGGAGTCATATTGGTTTTCACTTGCCTAAAATCACACAGAATGCATATAACTTTACAAATATATATATTTGTGGTTTGAATTGAAAGCATATACAAAGTTGTATCCCCTCTTACTAGTTAATATCTGTGACAATTTCACAGGAATTAGGACTAATGAAATTAATTTGACTTAAACCACCTTAAGTATGCTATTAGCTAACTGAATAGCTAGTAGCTATTCAAAACAAAGCAAAAATAACAGATAAGACTTTTAATTTTCTCACGGAAGTTTTTGGGAACATCAGGAAAATTAATTGCTACTCCTTTCTATCAGTCATCAGTAACCTTGAGGAAAGTCTACACACTAATCCTTGTAAAGGTTACCAGTTATAAAACTTATCAAACTAGGCTTAGAATTATATTTAATATTATAAGAACAAAATATGAGACTGTTTACTTGCTTCTATTTCTTGTACACTGGTAATAAACCACCAGTTCTGTAAACACATATGAAATGACACACACACTCCTTTATAGCTGAGGCAATGTTTTAATATTACCTCCAGAACTGAGTCATTTCCTCAACTGCCAATTTGGATAGAATTGCCAAAATCAAGCAGAACAAGAAATTGTAGCAATATCAATAAAGGAGCATTTTGTCAAACCATTTTTCCTTTTAGTATTGTTTTAAACTTTAGGAGTTAGTTTATAGTTCTTTTCAAATAAGTGCCAGGCATATAGCACCTGGGTCTTACAAGATGGTTAAAAAATAGAGAAAGCAATAAAATTCATCGCATCACAACTGTTACAAAAATTGAGTTCAACAAAAAGTGGCCTAGAACCATCTTATATATTGTTCTTAATAACATTTCAGTGTTGCATCAACATGGAAATTCAGATACAAACCACCATGTAAAGTTATCACATTTGTACTTTGTTAATTAAAGCAGGAAAAAATCCTACCAAAATCTGAAGCAACTTCAGAAAAGATGACCCTGAAATTACAAGAGACTTATCTTTCCATACCATACTAAGGGAAAAAAGCACCTACATGCTTTGAGATATCAAGGTCATGGAAATACTTGGACAAGGTGGAGTTGCTCATGATTCCTTCTTCCTGAAATTTAGAGCATTTTTTAGTCACAAGCCATGTACTTCACTGGAAACAATAACTACTATCCAGCTTCAATGCATTCTGTGCAAGTAAGTGGATCCCAGCTCTCTGTCTACTTAGTCATTTCCTTGAACAGATTTTGGTAATCCAAAACACCTTCATGCCCATTAGTGAGTGCAGATTTTAAGCCACTCAACAACATAACGTTCAGTACAACAAATAAGACTATGGAATTCTTGCATTTAAATACTGCCTCTTCCAAAGTAATAGTCTTCTGTTCTTTTACTTGGTATCATTCTGGTATTTCTTATTTGCCAATCTTCTTCTGGACTTAACAAATTTTACTGTTGTAGCCCAACTTTACAGATGCAAACAAGATTTTTTTCTGGCCTCTTCCAAACCAAAATTCAAGAATTTTAAGATTGACTGGGCAATGGTGACACACGCCTTTAATCCCACCACTAGGGATGCAGGAGCAAGCAGATCTCTGTGAGTTTGATGCCAGCCTGGTTACAGGAGCTAGTTCCAAGACAGGCCCCAAAGCTACAGAAAAACCCTGTCTCAAAACACACACACTGAAAGTGGTCTCTTAGACTTCAGAAGGCAGCCCTTACCAATAGAACTAAATAGTTGTATAGTTACTGAGACACTTAGAATAACTGTCTATTTTCTCTTATAGAGGAGGGCAATGAGTAGGAGGGACAAGGGAAAAGCTGCTTCAAACTCCAGACAGACGTGTGAGTTATTATCTGGAAAGTTCGCAATTTCACTTTGGATTAGTTCTCAATGTGGGCCCCTAAACTGTTCCACCTTCCGGCAGTCCAGATTCCTGTTTTGTGAGAAACACATTGGATTATGTAACCATTAGCATTGCTTTATTGAATTACCTGGTATGTCCACAAATTATTTTCTTGACACTCCCAAGACAAAAGAAATGCAGCTCCCTACAGGTAGATGTAGTAAAAGGCAGGAAAGTAAAGATTAACTTCTCCAAGCAAACTGTCTGTTATACTAGAGTCTTCTTTTGGTTTAGCTCCAATTTATTTTCAAGCAGTCAGAACTACTAAATTCTCTGTGTTCTGTATGGTCTGGTCATAGCTGTTTACAGTTCCAGTTCTTTTAAGTGACTGTAGGTAACTGAGGAAAAGCCTTATTTCTCAGTCATTTCTAGAACGTTTTAATATTTTGTCTTCTATTTATTTATCAGTGCATGTCGTGGGAGGCACAAGCCATGCCACACGTATGGATCAATGTTCGCCTTCCACCATCCACATCCCCTGGGATATATTCAGATCTCTTGGGCTTAATAGCATATGCTATCGTCTGCTGCTTCTTCAGCCAACGCTACCAGCACCGCAGGAATTCATGACAATTCTTCTTTAGAATGAGAAAGATAAACAGAGATAACTAAAAATACAAATGAGACATCATTAGAGATGAGACTTCTTGAGACAAATAATTAGCAAACAGAAGAATCAAGATTTTTGTGCAATAAGTTTTACTTATGCAGTGGGATGGACAGCTGAGGTTAAAGTTGGAAGACATAGAGTACTTAACACTTTGTGAATATTCTGGTAGAAATATGGGAGACTGCAGCTTAAATTAACATTTAAATTTTTGTACTGGACCCTCATTAATATGAGAAAATGTACAGAGGAAGCAATTTGGGAGAAAGGGCTTCTTGCTAACACTTGGTGGCGCTGTGGGGATACCGGGTCACATGCCTTTTGGTGTTTCTAAGGAGACATGGCCTCTGAGATGCAAAAGTGCTTTTCCCTCTGCAGCAGCAGCTAAAAATGTTCAAGAACATTTATTTCTTAAAGATGTTTATGTAACACACTCAAGTAAAACTGTACAGACTAAAGAGGTTATACTTAGGAACTAGATATGTGAGTACGTATACGTATGTAATAAGAATGACTGAAAAAGAGGCCATGAATCTGAAGAAGACCAGGGAAGGCTCCATGAGAGGGTTTGGAGGGAAAAAATAGAAGGGAGAAGTGTTGTAATTATAATCTCAAAAATAAAATGAAAAATTTAAAAAGATATCCAAATTCAATTGCCAGATGAGAATGTTTCTGGGCCCAAGTTGAACATTTACAAAGTCAGAAAAGGAAGCCAATGTGGTCCCTATGTTGACTTGACTGTGGTCAGTTAGCTGCTAGTAGCTGAGGCAGGACAGTAGATTTAGGAAAGAGAAAGCAAGGAGGAAAGAAACTCTAGAGAATACAAACTGAGTCACAGAGACAGGTAACAAGGCTTCAAACAGTACAATTGCAGAATAGCAAAACAATGAGAAAATGTGTTTTCAAAGAAATTCTTCCATGTCTGAAAATTCAGGTCTACACTGTTGGATTCACACAACAGCCCTGGGTGGTTTGATCATCACACCCGAGAAGAAACCAGCAGAAAACGCGCCACCTGATGTGCAGACGAGGTGGCGCTCATACTTTTCAAGGATGGGTGAGTGCAGGGATTACAGAAGCAGAAAAAAACAACAGGTCTGAGTTGCCAGCTCCTGTGCACCATTGGCCTGATACTGTACTCGGCTGTGCACCGTAGGCTGATGCTCCATGCGCTCCTGTGCACTTCTGGGTTGATGCTGCACTAGCTCCTGTGCACCATTGACCTGATGCTGTACTCGGTTGTGCACCATGAGCTGATGCACTCGCTCCTGTGCACTTCCGGGCTGAATGCAAGGAGCTAGCTCAGCAGTGCCTGGTGTTCCCCAAACGTAACCTAAGACACTATTTTAGCAAAAATTGATTAGCTCAGGAGCAAGAAGTATCTTCAAAATTTAGCAAATGCCATATTCATACCATTTTTTTGCAATTTTTCAGACAATTATTTCATTTGCAAACAACATTTAAAATTTGCTTATTCCAGAAGTCATGTGCCACAGATAGGGAATCAACTTTTAGTTTCCTAAACTTCATCGTTAACTGCTGAGCCACCTCTCCAGCTCCGGTCCCTCAGACTTTGAACTGAGTTTTGTTTGGAAATCCCTCTCACCAGTAACAGAATGGATTTTACTCTAAAGCTCTTTTGTTAAATTACATATTTTATAACGCAAACCACGAAAGATAACCATACAGTCTACTTCTGATACAATTATGAAAGGGATTTGAAGTAAAAAAAGAATTTGCTACATAAGTTAACATGCTAAGAAATCAGGCACACAATGTCCATGCAGAAATGTGATCACTAATAAACAGAACAGAAACTCTTAATTTAAGCTGTTTAGCATGAAACTCACCTTACCTTGAACTATTGAGTTAGGACATGAAAATTAACTGAGCTACCTTACTGAATCATTTGACTATTGCTTCCCCATTCGCTTATAGGGAACCCCCCAGTAAGAGAATATTTAGAAATATGATCTTCCCAAAAACAGTTAATATAGAAGAAAGTTGGACTTGATTAGAGTTGGCACTGTGTGCAATGACAGGCCATTAAATTGAGAAAACTTCAGATTCAGAAGAATTAAATTCAGGATTACTTAGACAAAGATGGAAGTGTGCTTTGTAGACGCTGAAGAACACCAAGGGCTAACAGCAGGTGCCATGAAACCACAAATGAGTCAAGAAGATTGCCCCTAGAAGAAACTTAGGAAGGCGTGTAGTCCAGCCAACAACCTGACTGCAAATGTCAACCTCCAGAATTTTGAAAGAAATAAATTGCTTCTGTTTTAAGATGTGGCTTGTGACAGTTTGTTATATACATCAATCCTGGCAAACAAAACAAGCCCACCATTTTCAGAAAAGAAAATATTTGTATCTGACTTGTATAAGCTTTAAGGCTTGCCTCTTATATCAGGAAGCTGGGTGTCCTAAGATCACTCAGTAAGCCTGTTTTCATCAACACTGGAACACAAGACAACATCTGTTTGTAATCTTCGCTCTAGACACTGTATCCCTCTGCCATCTGACCTTATGAGAATAACTCTATAGAGAAATGACCCCAGAAATTCCTGCTGTCATCAGAGGGAGCAGGGTGTGAGTGGGCTGCTGCCTTCATTGGAAAGAGGGCAATGAATCCTCACACAGGCTTAGGAAACAAATCTAAGAACCCCCCTGGCTTCCTCTCCGTTGTTCTAAAATGGGACATATCCTTCAAGCTACAAAGCAACTCTGTTTGCCAAAGCTGAAAAAAAAAAGGAAAAAAAGTTAAGAAAAAACCCTACGACCCTTCTTGCTGTCTTTCAAGGTGGACTGACAAAGAAGAGGACTACCAACAGGAAAAAAGTGGAGTAATAAAGCCTAAATAGTAGGTAATAATATTAATTTGCTGTGCTGTGGTACTGATTAAGAGATTGAACAACTGCCTGCAGTTCTAATTGGATTTTCCCATGTTTTCTACAAACCCTGGGGGCACAGTCCTGATAAATCCTTGCTTTGCTTTCTGTTTGTTCTCTATGAATGACTCTGTAATGGACTTATCTCGAGAAATGCACGGAAGCCTTGTTACATAGAAGTGCTGCTCTAGTTCTCTTTTTAGACTGCTGCTCTATAGCTTTCAAAATATGAGTAATTAATATAGTGAATCACTAGGCCAATTGCTGTCTCCATTTTCATAAGCACAATAATATACAAGACTGGAGCTCAAGCCAAGGAGAGCATAGCCAGGTGTCAAGTGGTGCACCAGAAAAATGCATCATGTTTAAACAGGAAAATGGGTTTCACACATCACTGTGATGTTAACAACTTTTCAAAGAACACCACCATGTTCTCTTTCTTCAAGAATGCTTTTGTTGGTATATTGTGTACAGAAGGATCTACTCACTGGCTATGTTTCCAACTGCATACAGTTATAAAACATAAAATCTGGTCTTGTGTACAAAAAAGTGGGTAATCCATATAAAGTTGATTATTGTTCTCTCAAGGTCTGTGAAGAATTTTATTGGGACTTTGATAGGAATTGCGTTGAATGTATAGATTGCCTTTGGTAGAATTGCCATTTTTACTATGTTGATCCTACCCATCCAAGAGCATGGGAGATCCTTCCATTTTCTGGTGTCCTCTTCAATTTCTTTCTTCAAAGCCTTAAAGTTCTTTTCAAAAAGATCTTTCACTTCCTTGGTTAGTGTTACCCCAAGATACTTTATGCTATTTGTGGCTATCGTGAAAGGTGAAGTTTCTCTGATTTCCCTCTCTGCTTCTCTATCCTTTGTGTATAGGAGGGCTACTGATTTTTTTGAGTTAATCTTGTGTCCTGCCACATCACTGAAGGTATTTATCAGCTGTAGGAGTTCTTTGGTAGAGTTTTCAGTGTCGCTGATGTACACTATCATATCATCTGCAAATAACGAAAGTTTGACTCCTTCCTTTCCAATTTGTATTCCTTGATCTCCTTATGTTGTCTTATTGATGTTGCTAGAACTTCAAGTACTATGTTGAAGAGATATGGTGAGAGTGGACGACAGTCTTGTCTTGTTCCTGATTTTAGTGGAATGACTTTGAGTTTCTCTCCATTTAATTTGATATTAGCTGTTGGCTTGCTGTGTATTGCTTTTATTATATTTAGATATGATCCTTGTATCCCTAACCTCTCCAAGACCTTTATCATAAAGGGGTGTTAAATCTTGTCAAATGCTTTTTCAGCATCTAATGAAATGATCATAGGTTTTTTTTCTTTCAGTTGATTTATATGATGGATTACATTGATAGATTTTCCTATTTTGAACCAGCCCTGCATCTCTGGGATGAAGCCTACTTGATTGTAATGGATAATTTTTTTTTGATGTGTTCTTGGATTCGGTTTGCCAGTATTTTATTGAGAATTTTTGCGGCTATGATTATGAGTGATATTGGTTTGTAACTATCTTTCTTAGTTGAGTCTTTGTGTGGTTTTGGTATCAGGGTAATTGTAGCTTCATAAAACAGAGTTTGGCAATGACTTTTCTGTTTCTATTATGTGAAACACATTAAGGAGTATAGGTATCAGCTCTTCTTGGAAGTTCTGGTAAAATTCTGTATTAAAACCATCTAGTCCTGGGCTTTGTTTAGGTGAGAGGCTTTTTAATGACAGCTTCTATTTCCTCATGACGTATAGGTCTATTTAAATTGTTCACCTTCAGGAGACCTGGTACCTCTATTGTCCGTAAGTGTCTGTAAGTAGCTACACTCACAGGCCCACATGCAGACACAGATAAACATTATGACAAACAAAATAAATCTTAAGATATTAAATAAAAATAAACATACACTATTCCTGTTTTTGAGGAATTGACTTATGTCCAAGGGTAGGCATTCTTCAATTAACTCTCGTGGAAGCAGTTCTCTATGTCAGGCAACCTTCGTGATCATGTGGGCTTTCTGCTGAAGTGTCAAGATTCTGTACCCCATTCCAGATTTGGGGAACTTGCACCTTCAAGGCTGGGGTATATAAATTAGCCTCAGTAATCACAAACCTGTGAATGGGTGGCAGGTGTTCCCAGGACATTATATTGAAGACAACCCTATGAGATCATTCTATGGAGTGGGCCTGGTGATGATGGCTGGTGTATATGAAACTCTCTTAGAGACAGAGTAGAACAGGTGGGAGCCAAGGACAGCCTGCATGTTTCTACTCTTCTTGGTCAAAGACCCTCATGGCCTGATCTCATGAATCTTGTGTGAATCACAAGTTGTCTCTCAGACCATTATATCTGTTTAATCAATGGAATTACTTGGTAACTTTGACCATTTTTGTTACAATTTAAAAAAAAAAAAAGAATTATGTGGGTCAGAGTGAATTGGTAGCTGATCACAAACCAGGATCGTTCCCTGAAAGGAAAGTAAGAGTACTAATCCAATCTGACTAACACCCCAGAGGCAGTCCTCCCACACTTCTGAGAACTTACAGCATATGGCCAGGTAGTGGGGCGATAAAAGGTACTGTTTGCTACATAGCAAAGCATACTGAGAAATGTGGATAACGTCAGGAATGAAGAAAGCAAAATGACACTAAACTGGTAAGGAGGAAGCTCAAGAACCATCGGGTGGCTCTGGTGTGAGAACTTCTAGCACTGCCTTGGTCCTGCTGCTCTGGTGCACTCATTCCTTTGCAGGTCTCACTTTGAGTCTCGCCTTGGCCCCCATCCAACATGTCCTTAAAGATGATTATGTCACAGGGTAAAGGAGATTCCTAGGATGGACCTTCTTTACAATACAGTGCTGAGCTGAGGTTCTCAAAAACATGAAGCATACGTGTATTCAAACATTATCGTTCAGATTTTGGGGGAAGGAAAACAAAAATTGAAAGACAGAAAAAAGAGAGAGAAGGATAGTAAAAGGAAGTAAGGAGGGAAGAAAGGAAGGAAGGAAGGAAGGAAGGAAGGAAGGAAGGAAGGAAGGAAGGAAGGAAGGAAGGAAGGGATGAGAATGAGCCAGAGGAGTACTCATGATGAAATGATTTTGGTTTGAGTAAGAAAATTATGCAGTTGAGTATTGAACTCAGATTCAACTTATTCAAAGCATTTTTTTTTACCCATTAAGAAGCTGGTGTGAGCCATAAAAAAATTGTGTGAGGGCCAAAGACAATTTTCTGAAAAAATTACTCATTGACTTAATTTAGTTTAAATTGCAAAACCATGCTTCTAATGTTCATTTATTTTCTGGCTCAGGCAAACTCGTGAAGCAGGTGGTTTCCTTCTCCCACTACAACTGCCTGTGCTGCAGTCTGCTTTCATGTTCTCCATGTAACATTGGTGTATTCACAGACTATCTGGTCAGCCCATCCCTCCATCACTGTTGACACAGCTACCCTGACTCCATGCCTGTCTGCTGTAGAATATTACTTTAAGATGTGTCGCACTCATTTATGCAAATATCTGTTTACTATGTGGAATATTTGTTTAGTGATGCAAAGCTGTTTTACCTTGCCTGCCTAAATCATCTGATTGGTCTAATAAAGAGCTGAATGGTCAATAGGCAGGAGAGAGAAATAGGTGGCCTGCCTAGCAGAACAATAAATAGGAGGAGAAATCTAGGCTAAAGAGAAGACAAGAAGTGAGAAAAGGAGAAAAAAAGGAGAATTTTAGGGGCCAACCACGGAATCACATAGCCAGTCATGGAGTAAGAAGGAAAAAAGATATATAGAATAAAGAAAGGTAAAAGGTTCAGAGTAAAAACGTAGTTAAAGAAAAGTGGGATAATTTAAGTTAAGAAACTTGGCTAGAAAGAAGCCAAATAATGACTGGGCATTTATAAGTAAGACTAAGTCTCTGTGTATTTATTTGGGAGCTACTTGGTAGGTCCCCAAAAGAGAAAAAAAAAATACATATGCCCCTTTATGCTTCTTCCCCATTAATCTGAAGTACTTCTTACCTTCATGAAAGCCTAACTTCCTTGTTTATCTTTTTTCCCTAGGTTAAGTCTGGCTAATCTGATAAAGTTCTTCAAGTACCCGTAGAAATTATTATGTTTTCAATTGTGTCTGTCCCAAACTGTATGTTTACAAAGTCCAAAAATCGCAACCCCTGTATTCTACACTGAAATCCTAAACCCTTTTACAGGGGTCTGGACATCATTGGGAGATAATTCTATAAGGAAAGTGAAGCTCTCCTGGGAGAGTGGACCTTGTGTGTGGTACCTTTCGGAGCATGATTGTTCTGTCTCTGCCATGAGACAGTGAGTAGGAAGTCAACAGTGGGCAACCTAAGAGATTTCTCTTATTAGACTGTATCTGCAGGCTCCTTGACCTTGGATTTGCAGCTTCAGACATGTGGACAGAGGGAGAGATTTAAGGCTAAGGGTCACTCAATCAAGGTCCCCAGGCAGAGTGGAGTGAAGATGACAGCACACTGTCTTGTGGTATTCCTTTACTTGGAAATCAGGCCACTGCTGATGGCATTCTTTAACATGAGCTCAGACTGTATCAGGCTGGACCCTCAACTCAAAACAGCTATGGTGCTTATGAGAAGACGAGAAGAGACAAATCTATAAAAGGCACAACAGGGATAGTAGAAGCAGAGGGTGGAAATTTATTACCCCTGGGCCGAGGAACAACTGGGCTTGCCAAGAGCTGGAGAGAAAAACCTGGTACCTTTCTAGATGCTTTAACAAGGGACCCTGTTTGTACCGCTTCCCTCCAGAGCTAAGAGAGAAAATAATTTCCAGTTTAGAGCACTTTGTTACTATAACCCTGGGACAGAAACAAAGATGAGCTTGTTAAAATCTTAGTTCTTAGCATTATAATAAAGTTTCCAATAGACAATGACGTAGGAGAATCAATGGCACTAATTATGTGATTTGGGCACCTGCCATGTTAATTAAAAAGGTATCAAGATGGCAAAGTGTTGTATGAACAATAAGACTTTGGGTAATTGTTCAGGTAGCTGGTTTTCTCTGTCATTTCTTGCACCATTTGGAAGTTGCTTGATTACACCTCTTGTTTACTCAAGTAATATTATTTCTCTTCTCAGGTCTTCGATGGGGTGGAAGACACACATGATAAAAGGAAAGAATTAACTTACACAAATTGTTCTCTGAATTAAGCATGCATGCACACACACTAAGTCAATCAATCAATCAACCAGTAAGTGTAAAAATGAATGTAAAATAGAAGAAAGAATGACGTTAATTCCAGCACTCGGGAGGCAGAGGCAGGTGGATCTATGTGAGTTTGAGGCCAGTATGGTCTACAAGAGCTAGTTCTAGGACAGGCTCCAAAGCTACAGAGAAACCCTGTCTCAAAACACCAAAGTGGGGGGAGAGAGAAAGGAGAGATCTGCTAAGGACTCCCAAGGACTCCCATCTAGTGATCATTTTCTCTGACTTCGTAAAAGCTTCTTTTATTTTAGTAGAAAACTTGTTTGTTGATGATGTGATATGAAGAGGGATGATGACGTGTGTGAAGATGGGTGTGCCTGATGACGTGTGTGAAGAGGGGTGTGTCTGATGACATGTGTGAAGAGGGGTGTGTCTGATGACGTGTGTGAAGAGTGGTGTATCTGATGACGTGTGTGAAGAGGGGTGTGTCTAATGATGTATGTGAAGAGGGGTGTGTCTGATGACGTGTGTGAAGAGGGGTGATGACATGTGTGAAGAGTGGTGTGCTTGATGACATGTGTGAAGAGGGGTGTGTCTGATGACGTGTGTGAAGAGTGGTGTATCTGATGACGTGTGTGAAGAGGGGTGTGTCTGATGACATGTGTGAAGAGGGGTGTGTCTGATGACGTGTGAAGAGGGGTGTGTCTGATGACATGTGTGAAGAGGAATGTGTCTGATGATGTGTGTGAAGAGGGGTGTGTCTAATGATGTATGTGAAGAGGGGTGTGTCTGATGACGTGTGTGAAGAGGGGTGATGACATGTGTGAAGAGTGGTGTGCTTGATGACATGTGTGAAGAGGGGTGTGTCTGATGACGTGTGTGAAGAGTGGTGTATCTGATGACGTGTGTGAAGAGGGGTGTGTCTGATGACATGTGTGAAGAGGGGTGTGTCTGATGACGTGTGAAGAGGGGTGTGTCTGATGACATGTGTGAAGAGGAATGTGTCTGATGATGTGTGTGAAGAGGGGTGTGTCTGATGACGTGTGTGAAGAGAGGTGTGTTTGGGAGTCAATGGAAGGAATCTAACTTCTGACCTCAGCTCCACCAAATATCTAAACAACTAAGCAGGAAAGAGACTACTTGAACAGGAGTTATTAAAAGCCACAGTAATAAGAGCAATTGAAAGCAAACGGAAATACAGTAAAATTGGATTTCCAATCTCTGTACTTCCAAAATCTTCCTCATAGGAGATATAATGAATTTTCTCTGGGCTACATATTCCTCCTCTGAATATTATGGGGATTTGACTTTTTAAGAAGGAAAAAGCACAAAGCCTTTGGCTCTGTGAGGTAAGCAGTTCTAAATAGGTGAAAGAAATAAAAGGAGGAAGGGTATTGCTGGCAGACTGCAGGGAAAACTGGGAAGCATTCTTCCCTGTGGAGCAGGCACTGATTGTGTGAACAGTGGCCGCCATGGCCTCAAGTGCACTGATTGGCGCCGTGGCCATCCTGGTGGATTTCCATGGGTTTTGTGATGTTTTAATGAGTTTGTATTCCTGGCGTTTTTAAATGCGTTACTGAAGCTCCAGCCATCTATCACAGTTACAAGGCATATAAAAGATGATAATAATCACTCAAAAATTGTCTCTCTGCCTGGAAATAATTTCCCACCGCGAAATACTTTCCTTCCCAGTAGATTAGCAAAACATGTCCCCAAAGTTTCAAATAAAGAGAGGAATACAGCCTTTCAGTCCAGGAATAGGCAGCACCTAGCACTTTATGTAGGTGTTTCTGCCTCAGGGTTTATCCACAACATTCTAGAAGCATCACATTTGTATTAAAGAAACAGTACTGAAACCCTCTTTGCTCAAATATTTCACCAAAAGTTTCTCAGTTACTGTTTTGCCTATGAGAGGTTCTTGTAAAAAAAGTTAATCTTAATATAAAATAAGAAGCAATGTTGCAAAATCACTTGAATATAAATCAGAATATAATATCTTCAACTTTATAAACCAAAAGAATGTCAAGAGATATTTACTATGAAATTGTATATTTTGATATGAGATTCAATGTTTGGTAATTCAACCAAGAAAGAGATATAGTCAATAACTCAGGTACCAGAATTGAGAAGTCTTGGCTTCAGTTCAAATCCTCTGTCAATTAAATCAATGCCAATTCATAATTATTTAAATAATTATTTGATTATTCAACCTTTCTGTTATTTTCTAGATTTTAGCCTGAATAGCAGGAAGGCATTAAACCCACAATATTACATTTCTCATGTAAATTTTAGATATTTTGGACTCTAATTTTGGACATTTAGACATTTTGGAGTTCTCAGCCTTCATCAAAGAACCTTATTCTGCAGTAAACAGACTCTTACTGAAACCCACAACTAGTTTAAATGTGGCTGAAACTACAAAACAATGCCCATACCCAAGGTTCAGGGAAAATCATGGAACAAAGAGGCTGAAACATTGTAAGAGCCAGAGACTCAGGATGCCTACTACTGGATAATATCTAGACAGGACAGGGAAGTTGCTGACGGGTAATCTTAAAAACCATGGTTGGCTATACAACCCCATAAATGATATTGCTGACATGCCAGTGTGGTTTGGGAGAAATTCCACAGGGCCTCATCCTTAAATGAAGAGCTAAAGTCAATAGATGGCTACAGAGAGAGAGGGAGAGAGAGAGAGAGAGAGAGAGAGCGACACAGTGTTTTTTCAGGGATAAATTCCTTTATAAGTTATCCAATCCTGAGTGGTCAGCTCTAAACAAATGGTCTTATGACTAACACCACATGAACTCAGTAGTTTATGTGTGTACATATGTGTAACAGTGATACTAAAGAAGAGACCATAATCTGAGAAGGAGTAAGAAGCATGGCATGAGGTGGAAGGGGAGGGAAATGTTGAAAACGATATGGAAACTCATGTATGAAATTCTTTTTGCTTTCTTTCTTTTGGAGACAGGGTTTCTCTGTGTAGCTTTGAAACTTGTTCTGGAACTTGTTCGTGTAGACCAGATTTGCCTCGGTTCAAAAACTAACAGTGAAGTGCTGGGATTAAAGGTGCACCACTATCACCTAGAGTGAAATTCTTAAAATCATCAACAAAAAATCCCCAAATGGTAGGCAAAGCCTGACATTTTCCTAGGTTACTTAGGAGGGTCCAGCATAACCGGGAGAATTTTGCCATCTCAGGAATACAGTGGAAGGACTATTGTGATGTGAGCAGGCTCTGAGCACTTTTGCTGCCTTTGAAGAGGGAACAAGGGGTATATGTGAAGGATCATGGTGGGCTTCCTCCTAAGAGATAGAGAAGCCAAGCACAGGGATTCCTCTCTAATGTATCTGGCAAGGAACACAGCTCTGCTGCCTTGTTAGGCCATTATGATCTGTAATAGTCTCTAACGTACACGGTTATGAGAAAATGGTGTTGTATTGAGTTAATACACTATATTTGCAGTAACCAAGGAAATTAATAAACATCCCTATAAGTTAAAAATTCTACTTAATTCAAAAAGGCCGGCGAGCACAGTTTAGAGTAGTGGATACTGAAATTGAGCGTTAGTATGAGGAGCAAAGCAGCAGGATCAGCCTGAACTCCTCAGTTAATAACAGATACTGCACACTTCATTTTCTCTGGGTGTAGGCTATGTGCCAAGCCAAATCCTGTGACCTTTCAAGATCTTAGAACATCTAATTGTGAAAACTATGCCTGGATTCTCCTTTTCTATTCTCCCCCACTCCTGATAACACCAGTTGTGTTTATCTCTTTGATCTAGAACGATGAAGGAGAGGTTAGTCCACCAATACTTGCGTACCTACCATGTGCAAGCTTCCTTTCTCTGACCCTGGCAGCAAAGCAATGACCCAAGAAAAGAAAAAGCAGTGCAGACAAGGGCTTTCATTCCATGATTCTATGTGTCTTTCTTATTGTGGGGGAAGAAAACATTCAGAGAATAAGCATATAGATATAGATTAGATAGATATAGATATAGATTAGATAGATATAGATTAGATAGATATAGATATGATAAACTCAAAGGATGATAAATGATAGAATTTTCTAGCAAAGAGATATGTTGGGAACTGATGGCAAAATAAGGGCTTGAGTTCAAGGACACAACTGAGGAGCATTTTTTGAGTTCAGAAGTGAATGTATTTAGGGAACCCAACATGAAATTATCTGAGTGTAGAACATTCCAAAAACAGACAGTAGAAAATTGAGAGGGCTGTTCTTGATGTGTCTAGAAACAGAAAGGCAGAAAAGTCAAGTCACAGTGAGCTGAATGAGATAAATGAAAATGGAGGAAGGAAGGAAGGAAGGAAGGAAGGAAGGAAGGAAGGAAGGAAGGAAGGAAGGAAGGAAGGAAGGAAGGAAGGAAGGAAGAAGGGATACAGGCACAAGGTGGGCACTGGTTATGAGCCCGTGTGGTGAGCACACTCTTTCTCCAGGGGAACGACTCGTCTTGTCTCTCTTACTTTCTCACTGCTGCGATAAATTAATCTGAAAAAAAAAAAAAGCCCCTTAGTGGAGAGAGGCTTTGTTCCGGCATTCAGTTCCAGAGAGGATACCGCTGCTGTGGCAGGGAACACGGGGTAGACAATCAGAATAGCATGGGAACAGGAATTGGAAGCTGCCTGGTCACGCTGTAGCCGAACTTAGAAATCAGACAGTGAACAGGCAGAACGTTTGGGCTCCAAAGGCACAAGGCCGATTCCCAATGAATCATTTCCTTCAGCAAGGTGCCACCACCTACCGGCTCTATGACCTTCTCAAATAGCGCCACCGGCTGGGACCCAGGTGTTAAGAAGGAGGGGGTTCAGATTAAAATCACATTTTACGTTTAAACTGATACATTTCTTACTTGACTTCACCACTTTAAGGAGAATCTATCTGTGTGACTTTTCTTGCTCACATGTGATAGAGAAATCTGCTAGAAAACTCAAGATAGACAATATTTTAAGCTAAAGAGTATTTAGAAACAAGTGATGCCTTTCCGTTTAACACATCACTGAACATCACAATAATGAAAAACAGAGTGCTGGGGCAGTCAAAGGGGAGGATGGAGAACTTCAGTAGGCAGCAGGAAAAACATGGCAGATCCTAATTAATACCTGCCGATTTTGATAGGCCACATTGCACACGTTACTCTTACTGTAGGCACTAACACACACACACACGCACACACAGACTTCTCAGCTTTGAGTCCGCTGGTGATTGTCGTTGGACCTTGTCTGAGTAAATCAGGGTTCTCTGCATTATACTTAGTTTCTAAGATCTCGGGGCTGATAAATTATCATTCTCCATTATCTCTGCAATTCCCTGACGTTATCTTGCAAGAATGGCTCACTTTTGAAAGCAGCCTATGGATAGTCTGTCAGCTTTATACATGAAAGCTCCTTAAGGACAGCTTTGTGCTGGTGATATGGGCAACGGCTACGGGACTTACGATGAAAGCCTCCTCGTCTCTGTTATCAGACCTGGCTCTCTAAACCAAGCCTGAGCAGATTTAATTGGAGTGTTTGAAATGGGGGTCATGCCAGCTACGGTTCCAGGGTGAATCATTTACCACTTGAGTGTTTGAAATGGGGGTCACGCCAGCTACGGTTCCACGGTGAATCATTTATCCACACCTACCTATTGGATACCAACTCTTGTGTTCTTCTGGACTAAAAAGGCTTACAGTTTAGGTGTGATGGCAAGTAGATCACCTTCCACCTCTGCTTTACCGATTTGCTGCACAACCTTGCTGAAAGAAATGTCATTTGCCCTCATCTAATTCAACCACATTGCTCCCCCTCTCACAGATGCTGTTCTGTTGGGAATGAGCCTGCAAATTCACACTGCCCTTTTCTTCTGGGTAGTCATACAGAAAGCATAGAGTTGAAATGAATAAGGCTTTCAGGAATTGAATGGTGGGAGAGGAAAAGATGCTCTATGTATATCATTCATTCATGTCAGCAAAAGGTGTTCTTAAGAAGCTTCTGCTAAGACAAATTGATTTGCCGTTTGCTAAGCTTTGTTTTATAAGGTGTCAAGGGGCTTGAAAAATACAGACAGTGTTCAAAGAAAGCAAAGCAAATATATGCAGTGCTTATATTATTTACCAGTGGAAATTTGGCAAGCAGCTCTAGTTTGCATATATTTGAGTTAAGAAAAATTCATTTGTACATCTCTAATAAGACTATTAATTCAATCTTTGCTGAAGGCTTGGAATATGAAATTTTCTATGTGTGGTGCCATGAGGGATTCAAAGAGGAACATGGAGTTTTATCAGGCTCTGTAAGATACATAGAATAAGAACGAAGAGCTATTCAACAGTACAAGCAAACGTCTTTGGAGACAATTATCTCTGGCTATTTTACTTGAAGAGCAGGATACGGAAATATCTTTGAAGAATAAACTATCACTGTAGCCGAAGTCCCCTTGTCTGCCTCATTATGGAGGAGCCATGTGGATTTGGACTGCCATGTGTCTTTTTGGTTTATACTTGGTATTTGGCAAGACAATAATGGTTTAAAATGGCTTCTTATCATTGCCAATTTAATTAGAATCACCTAGCAAGCATCTCTTGGCATATCCATCAGGATGACTCCAGAGTAGGTGAGGAGGGAGTTCTTGTGTTCTGTGTGGGTGGCAAAGCAGTAGACCATGACCAGTTATCTCTGCTTTCCAACTGTGTCCCCAACACGACCCTGTGCCCTCTTGCTCCTATCACCTTAGGTCATTTTCTCTTGCCATTACCTTCCCTGCCATGCTAAACCACAGGTCCAAACTATGAAAGAAAATAAGCCCTTCCTTCCTGAAGTTGCTTTTGTAGGGATTGTGTTGAAGCATCAGGTAACTAATCGACCTTGTAACATTTAAAAAAAAAACAGCTGAACAAAAGCCCCACTTGCTTTACTGCTGAGTATCACAGATCTGTGTTCTCCTAACACAAGTGCATTCATTTGACAGATAGGGCATGGGTAAGAGAGATAGAATATTTAGCATATGCCAGATCCTGCTCCTATGTAACACCCCCATGTCGAATTTCCAAAGTTCAACTGGACTTTGAAATAAACTGTCTACATATTTATTGTTACATGTTATAGGCAATTTTCTTTCCAAATCTTTCTTATCTTCACAGATAAACTAAACAAAACAGTGTGAGATTCTTCTATATTTCCTTCTATCCCTCTGTCTGTAAAGTCTATACACGAGCACATGAGTTCTCCCAACTCTTAGACTTTTCAGAGATACTCAGTGTGAAACATAAGGACATTGGCTTTCAAGATCTCAGTACTGTGAAAGAAGAGATGAGGACAAAAGCAAAAGGAATTACAATATGTCTGACTGGATGAGGTCATTTACCCATCATGGATGTACGATATATTTAGTCATTAGATTAGGATTAGATGCAAGAAAATTGCTGAAGAAAGGCGTAGACCATGGATGCCTGACATCGTTCTTCAAAGTCAGAGTTAACAGCAGTTTAGGTGATCTAGGAGGCTCAGGTTGGTTGAGAAACCACTCTGTGACAGCCCTTGTCAGAAGCGTTTTGGCTAATCAAAGTGAAGCCCCTACCTTCACAGGGCCAGGAAGTGATTATGAGGCCTGGGTTCCCTATTCCACACATCTTCAGAGTGTGTTCCAAAGGGAAGCACAGCAAGCTGTCACCAGCAAAGAGATTGTCCTACACTTGTTTTTCCAAGAGCTGACAGGAAAGACTGTGGAGATCTTCAGAGGTCCCATGCATGGAACATTGTCTGGCCTCAGAGGACTGAAATGGACATCGTGAGGGGGGATGCTCAGACACTCACTCCTTGCTTGCTTTGGAGCACAGGACTAGCAGATCACAACTGTGGGGATGCAGATGCTTTCAGGAGAAGGCTGCCATCCAACAGACATGGCGTGATGTGAAAGGGGCTCTTCCAGCGCAAGAGAGGGGAGGGCTGCACAGGCAAAGTTTCCTTGAGCTGGCCCAATGTTGTCTTTCTAACCGCACCAGCTGGAAGCCAAAAGCCTTAATCCAATATCTCCTAACCCAGTACTTCACTTCTCTACTTCTATTGCAAATTCAAAGAAACTTTAACCACCAAAGAATGCAGTATCTCCACCAGACCCTTCACATTCCTATTTAAAAAAACATCTGTGATTATCCTAATAGCTTAAGCTTTAGTTTCTTGGGTTGAAATCAAATCATAATTGAGCGATGTTTACTTGAAGGAATGTCTTTGCCATACCTAGAGGGTTTGACCAAACTCATTTAATTACCTCTTTAGATGCATCTATGTTGAATAGATATTTAAAGAAAATCATCATGGCCACTGGCAGGCACTGAACAGAGAAGCATTTTACATGCACATATTTCATAACCCCCACAAGGATCCTATCACTAATAAGTTTTTTTAGATGTTTGTTTCTATTCTAATGAGAGAGAAAAAAAAAAAAACAAGTGTGGATTTGGGTAAGTGGGGAAATGGGGAGGAGCTGGGGAAGAGGAAACCATAATCAAAATACATTGTATGAAAAAGCCTCTAATAAGCCAGGCGGTGGTGGTCCATGCCTTTAATCCCAGCACTAGGGAGGCAGACGCAGGCGGATCTCTGTGAGTTCGAGGCCAGCATGGTCTACAAGAGCTAGTTCCAGGACAGGTTCTAAAGCTACACAGAGAAACCCTGTATTGAAAAACAAAACAAAAAAAGCCTCTAATAAAGTCTTATGACATGTATTATATAAAAACAAAACAATTAGAAAAATCAAAATGTATTTTTATAAAGAAATAACACAAAAAGAGATTAAACCTAGGATTTTGGGTGGTTTTTTTTTGTGTGTGTGTGTGCCCATCTGTCTGTGTGCATGTGGTATATACACATATTTGGGAAGTGCATACATGCACAGGACCTAGAGAAAAATGATGTCTGCTGCTGTATTCTCTTGGGCCAGAGTCTTCCCCTGAAACTGAAGCAAGACCGTCTGTCATCAATCCTGAGTCATCCCCCTGCCTCCGTCCCAAGCACTGGAGTAGCTGGCGCACGTGACTTTTTATACGGATAGATACCCACTCAGGTCTTCAGGCTTAGTGGGAAACTCCCTTCCCTGCTGAGCCATCTCTTGAGAGGCTTTCTCTCTAGAACATATTGGAGGGTGTGTTAAATTAAGACATTTTTGTGTCCTTATCTTAGGGTCACAACTCAAATACACGGCCTTTCCTACGTAGTAGTACGAAGACTCAACCATCTGCCCCAACATTTACCCTTTTTTTGTTTTTACATACTTTTATTTAATTGCTGTTGTTGTTTTCCATGAGGGTTTCTCTGTGTAAAAGCTCTGCCTGTCCAGGAACTTAGTTTGTAGAGCAGTCTGGCCACAAACTCACAGAAATCCACCTGCCTAGGCCTCCTAAGTGCTGGGAAAGCAGGCGTGACTGCCCGACTCTTCAGTATTTGCTTTACGAAGGCAAAGGAATCATAGAAACCAAGAGGAGGGCCTTATCTATAGCGACTCAGTTCATTGCTTTGCTGTTGAAAATGTTCGTTTGTACAGGTCTTGAACTAGTACAATACAAAACAAAACACAGAGGAGCCCCAGGTGCACAGAGAGTGGAGACGAAAGAGAAAAGTCCTGAGAGTCGGAAATGCTGGCCACAGCCCTCATACTCAACATGGAATATTCAATTCGGTGATAAAATCACAGGTACTTGGATTTTTAAATATTTAATGAAATTTAAATATTCATTTTGTATTAAGTTTACAAGATGTATAGGCTTATGAAAAATGCACTGAGGTAATAATAGGTAATGGGATTCTAAACATCTTCATTTTCTCTTAAAGACTGTGAGGTTTTAATATTTAGCTCCAACCTCAGGCTAATTGTATTCTGAGAAGGGAATATGACAGAATCGATGCTAAATCTTCAAGGGCTTTGTTTTGAATATTTTAGTTTTCTGAAGAGGGAAGTTCAGGGAGTTTCTAAGGGTAAAATTACTGCAACTATGCTTTGTCACTTGAGTTATTTATTGAGCATATATTTTTTACATTTTGAGTCATATCAAAATTAATTTTTAAAAATACCACAATAGTTTGCTAACTGCTTTGTCTTAAGTACAGTCGTCTAATTTCTGAATCTAGAGACTTCATAATCCCGCAGTCATATGACTCGCTTCCTAGTTCCATTTCTGCTGACTCGCTGCTGCTATCATAGTAAATCCCCCTTTAATAAACCCCTGCAGACCAGGATAGGATATCTGAAATGAGTAATCCTAAAGGATTTGCAGGTGGCATCTAATAAAAAACCTGTTTGAAGTTTAGTTGCTGTGCATTTTAATGTTTTACCTGCCTAGAAACTCCGAAGTTGGAAAGTTGTGGCAAGGGACACACTAATCTCTCTAAGAGATGAAAGACACGCCATGAGAGAATGCACAAGGTTCTCAGACCCGTAGCTTTTCTAGGGTGTTAGTCATGGAAACACCCCAATCTTCTGTAGTTTACCATGCATGACTGCAAATCCTGTTAATCAGATTATGTTTCTGATACTTCATGAGCTTATACTGTCTCAGTACTTTTACCAAACACTTCATTATTTAAAGAACAACAAACCTCTCGGATTAGTGAGGCAGATCGCAGCAGAGTCAGACACACTACCGAGAGAGAGCACACAGGACCTCAGCAAGCATCCATGGAGGGGTTTATCTTGTACACTAATCCAGTGACTCATCAGCTAGTATGCTCAATAAAGATTTTATATCAGTGGAGGCACAATTAATCCATGTTCTTGCTTAATTAATTTTGGTCTTTTTTAAGTATGTAAAAATCCTCTGGAAACAAATCTAGATTGTTGTAGCATGTTAAAATACATTCCAATTCATTGTCCATAAAAGTTAACAAAGCTGCTCTGCTTCAGAGATTATCAAATAAAGACTTGGGAAAATAGGAGGCTAATTTTATTTTTAAAAATCTTCACAACAACAAAGCCTAATGTTCTAAAGGAAAACCCTGGCATCTGGAGCAATAACCTATATTTCATTAATGGTCATCCTCTAGCTTGATTTTATTTGCCATAGATAGAAGACTGCTACCTGTTATATTTAATACAAAAATAAGAACATTCTGCTTGAGGCACTAATTCCTTTGTAAATCTGTTAATATTAATACTTTGAGAAAAATGTTCCCAATAATTTTAAAATAACGTCTCCAGTAGAACTTCTATATTATCTAACTCAAATTATAATATGTACTCAGAATATCTGTTTTGTGTGTCTGTGTTGCTATGGAAATCTTCTTCTCCCATAAAATTAAGGTGAAATCTCTAATAACAAAATTGCTATAGCTATATAGTTTAAATCTTGAAATTCAGTAGAAAATATTCTATGAAATATCTGTGCTTTCAAAACGATCCCTGCTGAAGATTGACAGTTCTTCTGTTCCTAGCCAGTCTCCACGTGTAACAGTGTCCTAGCAGGATATTGAGGTGCTGGGATAGAAGAGTGTACAGTGGTCTCTCTTCCATCTCTCCACACATTTGGGGCATCTTGGGCATAGTAGAACTATCTCTCTACAGCTGTAAAAGCAGTGTGACTGCAGATCCAGTGCTGTGTCTGAGATGGAATATTCAGGGTGGCTTGGCTTCACAGGCTCCTCTTTCTCCTAGTGAAATACACCTGTTCAGCTCAGAAGACACGTACAAGCAGTTATCTGGGGTGCTGAATGCCAGTACTACAGAGAGTAATAAATACACTTTTCCTTTCTCTATCATCTGAAATCAAGCACTCAAGAAATATTTGGTATCTGGCAGTGAGGTAATCTCTTAATAACGATCAGAATAGCTGGTATTAATTTATTAATAATTTATTATTTAATAAAATTTTCTCTACTTGTCTTGGTTATTAAAGAATGGGAGGATTTCTGTTATAGTGTCTGAAATCTAAGATGCAAGAAGACATAACCCCAAACTGTTATCATAATAGAAGAGATCATGGGGGCGGGTGATCAGCAAACAAGAATGCCACCTGACACATCTTTCTGGTTGGACATCTCCTGATGTTAAACTAACTGGTCTCCCTCCCTCCTTCTCTCTCTTCCTCCCTCCCTCCCTCCCTCCCTCCCTCCCTCCCTCCCTCCCTCCCTACTTTCCTTCCTTCCTTTTATCCTTTCTTCCTTTTTTTCTTTCCTTCAACCATCTTTCTTTTTGTCAAAGCAGCAATTCTCTGCTATAGAAAAAAGAATGGAACGTCTAACCGGAAAATAAAGACAGCTGATCAACAATTTGTTTCCCTCACTAAGGTCTGGTAATTGCCCTCCGGTGGTGTTGATCCACTTCATTGTCTTCTATTAGTGAAAAAGCACTGCCCGTCACTCCTGCTGCAGATGCTTATTCTAGAAAAACATGTTTTTCTATGACTCACACACGGTTTTCTCTTCTCCCTCACAGTAATACCAGAATCCTGTACTTGCCTCTCTGTTGCTATGGAAAAGTGAACATTTAAAAAACGCAGGCAGGATTATGAATTGAAGACAAAAATGTAATGGTAGGAGACAGATAGGACCCAGGTTGCTAACATACAAACACACCACAGCTACCATTACAGAAAAATGGCAACTTAAAATGCAAATAAATAAATAAATAAATAAATAAATAAATAAAATAGGATTCCACTAAATCTTTGACCTTCCAGGTAAAATATTCTGAGCTTTAAAACTGTTTTTCTTTTCCTTTCTTAAAGTAAAAATACACCCTCATGCTTAGGGATAAAGTAGACGGCTATTTTCTCCACCTAATATAGGTCTGGCAGAAACAAAGGCCACTGTGCACCAAACAGCAAATAATTGGATCCTTTATACCCTGGGAACTTACCAGGTCATTAGCAGACTTTTCATTTAGAAATAGGCATGGCTTTTTAAAAGGAGCAGGGAGCAAGAGTGAAATACCAACCTCTTTGCACTTAGTTTAGTTGGTCAAAGGGGTTTGCTTTTGAATGTTGGGCATTTTACCCTCAGACCCTCAAGCACCACGAACACCATACTTAGAAAATGCATGTTAAGGACAGGAAAAGAGCCAGTAGAGAGGTGTAGAGAGTACATGTCAAAAGAGTAAGTGTTGGGGAGAAAAGTTGGCTAATAGAGACAAGAAGAGAAGAAAGAGGGAGGAAAAGTGGTGGGTCTCCGTCAGATTGAGGCCAACCTGGTCTACACTGTGAGTTCCAGGATAGCCTGGACTGTATAGAGAGACCCCTCTAAAAACAAAACAAAACAAAGAACAAACAAACAAACAAAAAACAAAAACAAGAAAGAGTAAATGATCAAGAATGTGAAGCAGAGCGAAAAAAATGTTAGAAATGGAGGAAGAAGTAGCCCACTAGGGGAAAAGAACTCAGCTTTCAGCAAGAAATATTACCTAACTGTCAGGACACATTAGAGAAAGGTGAGCCAACGGGCAGTGGGAAGCGAGTTCAGGCAACTGCCCCACTCCAGGGTTCACTATGAGGCCCCTCCGCACAAGATGTACTTGCTTCATGTCCTTGGCTCTATTTGGGAGCAGAGAGCAATTCTGGTGGTAAATGCGTAAACATAAATCTGCTTCAGTGTGACTGCCTTCCTTATGGAGTTTCTTCAGTGAAATTTGCCTACGTAGAATGAGCAAAGTTCTTGGTTTTAGCTTCAACACCACAAACAAGAAAACAAAACAACAAATACCAATTTCAGCCTTTCCTTGCTTTTACATTTAATCTCTGAAGAGAATTTGAGAATTTTCTGGCATCCTTTGTCTGTGCTGGCTGAGCCTTTGTCCATTCGAATGTAACAATCTCTGTAGCTACAGGCTGTGATTTTTAACCTGCTTATCTTACGCACGGGGAGAGAAAACCTGAAGCCACCTGTCATTCTGAGCGAAGGTGGTTCGCATGCTGTGGTAAGAACAGAGGACAGACAGGGAGAAGACCTGGAATCTGTCACAGAAGTGCCACTAAAGGAAACTGAGGGAAGGCAAGAGTCAGCCAGAAACAGGCTTCTTCCCCAGGAAACACCATCTACACAATCCTGGAACTCTACTTGAAACACTGCTGTAACCTAAGACATACAGACACCCTCATTCCAGGGAGACACAGTTTGCATTTCATCTGTAAATAACAGACATGACAGAGCGGCTGTTTCTAGGTCAGCATTACAGGATGTAAATGTTGACTGCATTTTGTGAAAGTTTCCAGCTATTTGAGTTGAGAAGTTGTTATTTAAGCCTTAAAATTTGAGGCGTCAGTTTGAGTCACTAGCAGCTGCTGTTAGCCACTCAGTCTACCAAGTGCAACCCGGTCTAGACCTCCTCACTTCTTAGCCCAGACCACACATGTGTGTGCATGTATGAGTGTGCATGTGTGTGTGAGAGAGAGTTCCTCACTTCTTACCCCAGAGGCCACATACCTCTGTGTGTGAGAGAGAGAGAGAAAGAGAGAGAGAGCTCCTCACTCCTTAACCCAGACCACATATACCATGTGTGTGTGTTTGTGTGTGTGTGTCTGTGTGTGTGTGTGTGGAGAGAGAGAAAGAGAGAGAGAGAGAGAGAGAGAGAGAGAGAGAGAGAGAGAGAGAGAGCTCCTCACTTCTTACCCCAGACCACACACGCCTCTCTGTGTTTGAGAGAACCTCACTCCTTACCCCAGACCACAGGTGCTTGTGTGTGTTTGGCTCTCAGTTGAGGAAAGAAGATATGACTCCATCCAAAGGGAAAATATGAAGAAAAGCACAAGCATGTGGTTCAAGTTGGGCATTGGCTGTAAGTCTATAGCTCCCTGGCTGTTCCTACCAAGATCCACAAAATGAGTTTCCATGCTAACTTAGAGGTGAATTTTTGACAGATTAATGTCCAGAAAATGTCATTCTCAAGGTACAATGACAGGCTATGGACTGTGGAAATCCTTTCCCTCATATGGAGTTAATTTCCCATTTGAAAATGCTACTGTGAAAATAATAATGTCTCTCATATTCATATATATACGTATGTAATTATGTATATACATACTTAGCATATATGTACATATGGTTGAAATGAGGTGCTTCAGAAACTTCTTAAATGAAACCTTCACATCAATAGTGCTTAATAAATGCCATTTAAGTATAAATTTAAATAGAAGAAAGGTGCTGGGAATTGATATTTAACAAAAGCAGACAATTTCATTTGAAAGCATGCATTTGAGCATCCTCCATCTCTACGCCCACCTGCAAGCCACACACTATCAAACTGATACATTCCCTTACTGATAAAGAAATATGCTCAAGAAAATTACTATCTTGAAAAGGATGCTTTTTTTGTCTAAAATAACTATTACATTGTGTCCAGACTTTCTTCCTTAAGGCTGTCCATATATGCAAGGATTAGAAAAACACTACTTTGCTCCAAAGTTGACACTTGTTACAAATTCATTCATGTTCTTTCCAACATTAGTGGTACCAGCAATAGCAGCTGATTTCCATCAAGCACTATGAGTCAAGTGTTGTTCTGAGTGCTTTCTCCTTTCCTGACTTTACTGCTCAGACTACACCTACAAGCCATGCACCGCTGCTGTTATTAGGGTGTTGCAGACAAGGAAGGCACATCTTCGGTCCTTTGTATTCTCTCATTGCACCAAAACTAAATTGACTCCTACACAATTGCTGCTTGAAATGAGCATGAGAAAATGCAGCCCAGAACTGGGACAAGTAGATCTGACATGCATTACCTCTGCTATTAACTAAGTCTCCTGGGAACAGAACTGTGGGCACATGGGTAAACAGAATTTGGTGAATGACAATTATTGTGAAGATAAAATGGTTGATGAGACTTCTGGGGTCTTATTACCAATTGAAACAGAAAAATAAAACAGATTCAATTTTTAAAAAATTTCAAACTTGAACTAAATAATATTATTTCATGTACAGAGAACTTACTAAATAAGTGTTCCAATATTCTTCTAGGAGTGTAAAACTCATGTGTTTATAAAAATAAAATGCATCAAGTGTTTTGTAAATTTTCACATACCTTGCTTCAACAATCCCCTACAGAGTATTTATCTCAAGGAAATGAGCTGTGGAAAATATCTGTGTGTAACGATGCTCTCCAAATGTAATAACAGAGTTACAGTGAGGAATGTAACATACATCTCCAAAGAGTACCTGGGCTCAGATCCAAGCCTTGGTCAGTACTTCTTCGCCTTGGGAAGGTCTATCAGCTTGCACTTCACTTCCTGCTCTTCTATAACAGGGCTGAGGTACAACACTCTACACAGTATCTGACTCAGCATAAGTGTTCAAGGATTCCTATTTCATTTTCTTTTCCACTGCATTGTTCCTTACTGGTCTAAATGGTCAACAGTGTGAAGGAGCACTTTCTACATGACCATCTAGTTCATAAACCAAAGGTTAAGTATTCATTGTGTGCATAAAGGATAACCGGCTCAAAACAAATGCATACTACACAAAGGATTATCTCAAATTGCACAGCTGAGTGAGTGGTTACATGACTGTGAGTGTCGCTGTTTATAGAAAGGAAACAAACAGACTCTATAGTGAAGCATTGGAGGAAGATTATGTTTTCTCCAAAATTCCCACCATAAAATCAAAATCAGAAAAATTAAAATCTTATTTTAAAGCAGCTTTTGTAGTTGCTGTTTCCATGTGAGTGTCTCAGTCTTTACAATGATATTTTGGGTTTCTCTCCGTTTAATTTGATGTTAGCTGTCGGCTTGTTGTAAATAGCTTTTATTATATTTAGGTATGACCCTTGTATCCCTAATCTCTCTGAAACCTTTATCAAAAAGGGATGTTGAATTTTGTCGAATGCTTTTTCAGCATCTAATGAAATGATCATATGGTTTTTTCTTTCAGTTTGTTTATATGATGGATTACATTGATAGATTTTTATATGTTGAACCAGCCCTGCGTCTCTGGGATGAAGCCTACTTGATCATAATGGATAATTTTTCTAATGTGTTCTTGGATTCGGTTTGCCAGTATTTTATTGAGGATTTTTGCATCAATGTTCATGAGTGAGATTGGCCTCTAATTCTGTTTCTTGGTTGAGTCTCTGTGTGGTTTTGGTATCAGAGTAACTGTGGCTTCATAAAAGGAATTTGGCAATGACTTTTCTGTTTCTATATTGTGAAATACATTAAGGAGTATAGGTATTAGGTCTTCTTGGAAGTTTTGATAGAATTCTGCATTGAAACAATCTGGACCTGGGCTTTTTTTGGTAGGGAGGTTTTTGATAACAGCTTCTAATTCTTCGCGATTGACAGGTCTATTTAGATTGTTCACCTGGTCCTAGTTTAACTTTGGTATATGGTACTTATCCAAAAAAAATGTCCATTTCTTTTACATTTTCCAATTTTGTGGCATACAGGCTTTTGTAGTAAGATCTAATGATTCTCTGAATTTCCTCTGTGTCTGTGGTTATGTCCCCCTTTTCATTTCTGATCTTATTCATTTGTGTATTCTCTCTCTGCTGTTTGATTAGTTTGGTTTATCAATCTTTTTTTTTTTTAATTTATTTATTTCTTAAAGATTTCTGCCTCCTCCCGCCACCGCCTCCCATTTCCCTCCCCCTCCCCCAATCAAGTCCCCCTCCCTCATTAGCCCGAAGGGCAGTCAGGGTTCCCTGCCCCTTGGGAAGTCCAAGGACCTCCCACCTCCTTTCAAGTCTAGTGAGGTGAGCATCCAAACTGCCTAGGCTCCCACAAAGCCAGTACGTACAATAGGATCAAAACCCAGTGCCATTGTTCTTGACTTCTCGCAGTCCTCATTGTCTGCTATGTTCAGCGAGTCCGGTTTTGGTTTATCAATCTTGATTTTCTCCAAGAACCAGCTTTTTGTTTCATTGATTCTTTGGATTGTTGTCTGTGTTTCTATTTTGTTGATTTCAGCCCTCAGTTTGATTATTTCCAGTCTTCTACTCCTCCTAGGTGAGTCTGCTTCTTTTTTTTCTAGAGCTTTCAGGTGGGCTGTTAAGTCTCCAATGTGTGCTTTCTCCGTTTTCTTTAAGTGGGCACTTAGTGCTATGAACTTTCCTCTTAGCACTGCTTTCATAGTGTCCCATAGGCTTGAGTACGTTGTGTCTTTATTTTCATTGAATTCAAGGAAGACTTTAATTTCTTTCTTTATTTATTCCTTGATCCAGGTGTGGTTCAGTAGTTGACTGTTCAGTTTCCGTGAGTTTGTAGGCTTTCTGGGGGTAGCATTGTTGTTGAATTCTAACTTTAATCCATGGTAATCCGATAAAACAAAGTGATATTTTAGGAGCTTTGACCCTGCATTTAGTTCTATTTTTAATAGCAACCTCTGTTATATTTATGAAGAGTGCATTATATTCACTAAAAACAGGGTGATGGGATTAGATTAATAGATTTACCCTTTTTAAATGACAAATCTGTTTGTTTTGAGAAAGGGTTTCATTGTGTTGATCTATGGCTCTCCTGGAACTTGCTATGTCAGACTAAGCTGACCTCAAATCAATAGAGATCTGCTTGCCTCTGTCTCCCAAATTCTGGTATTACAGGAGTGCACTAATGCCTCCTGTTTTCAAGTCTTGAACATAAATGAAAACAGAGTGAAAATATTTGTAATCAGTCATCTTATTTTGGTTGGCATGACCTTTCTGGTCTGTCCTATATCACTGCATCACTTGGCTTCTGCTAGTTTTCAAACTGAGTTCTCTAATCTGACAATAATACCGTGAGTTTAAATGATGTTTAATATATTTCCTTTTGTTTAGTGGAATCAGCCTTCTAATAACATCAATAGTTACTCAACATGTTTTACTCACTAGAAGGCAACAAACACACTGAATGCTAATATTCATCCTTCTATTTTTCAACTGTATCCACTAGTAGTTTAAAATGGTATAATACATAGCTGACAAAGGCAATAACTACAAAAGGATATTTGTGGTATTTAACCTTCACTGTCATATCAGTTTGACTGGATTTAGAACCACATAAGAAATGCTTCTTGGTGTGTTTTTCAGAAAATTTCTAGAAAGGATTAAATGAGGTCATTTCTGAGGGTACCATTGTACAGGCTAGAGTATCAGATAGAATATAAGATTAGAAAATGACATTTCTCTCTCTGCTATGATGTGCCTTCTGCCACACACTGCCACTAAGTGCCACAACACTCTCTCTGCTTGTATGCATGGAACCAAATAACCGTGGCCTGAACCCTCTGAAACTATGGACCCAAATATTTCTTTCTTCTCTTGGATTGTTTGTATCTGACATTTTGATCATAGGAAGAAAAAAAAACTTATCCGGATGATTCATTCTTGCATCTCCAATAGTAGAAAAATTGTCAACAATATTGCAAAATGACAGAATAAAATCTTTATTAAAGGGGTTTAATTCCTACTTCTGTCAATCGATTTCTGGATAATCTTGGAAAGTTCATACAAAATGAATGTGGCAGCATCTCCTGTTCATAGGATTTATGTGAAGGCTGATAATGTCAACACATGTAGAACGCATAGGACACAACACACACATATAAAAGTTCTTCATCTGCTACCATGCAACATTTGCTTTTGTTACATTTTTCATAGAGTCAAGTGTCTGTAAGACTTTACAGAATATATAAAAATATATTGAAGTGGTTTTATGCTCAACAATCACTGAAAATGCTATATTATAAGGCTTATTCTAAAAGAGCACTCCAAAATCCTAAAAAACAGAAAAGAGTATTTTGTGCATGATAGTTGAGATCATTAGTAGAAAGTTATGTGATCTTATGAGACTATCCTTATTGTAGATGACAATATTCCTCCATGCATGAAGCAGATAAAATGAATAAAGACAAAATGTGTACTTTTAAAAAATTGATTTCAAATTTAATTAACAGAAAAATAAAAATGGAATTTCAAATAATTAAAATTTTATGTAAATATTGGGAGTGCCTAGGAACTTTGTCTAGAAACTGGAAACCTTCTGAAGGCGGTTGTATGTACAATGGGGGGAAATAAGGTAAATAAGATTCAAATAATATTTGCTAATTCATCAAAGTCTATAAAATTAGGTTCTGTAGGTAAGTATATTACAAAGATTTAGATTACAGGAAATTCAAACACTATTTCCAGACACATAAGAGATTTTATTGAGTTAAACAATTTTTCTTAACTATATTTATCATATTAAAAGAAATATTTTTGAAATTCAAAGTTTTAATTTTGGAATAGCCATTCTTTGCTTTATGTAGATTGAAGTCTCTCTATAGGGTACCAAAATTCCCTCTGTTGAGTGAATTCTGAGTCCTCTTTGATCCAGGCTGGAGTGGAGGAGACAGGTCTCCACAGCCAGAGACAAGCTGAGAGAGGAATGAAGTTACTCCAGCAGTGGCCTTCCAAGCCTCGTTAGTGTGTATTCAGTCCCTGTCAGTAAAGTTCTATCTTGCCTTCTCATTAATCTTCCTTTGCCCCATGGAAGGCAACTTTTTCTAAATTTCATCATGACTCATTGGTGCTCTCCAAAATTTGAACATTTTTTTCTATACTATTTATTCTTTGTTTTAACTCTATTTTGTTTTAATAGGATCTCATAATTCCCATTCTAGTCTTTGTGTAGAAAAGAATGGCCTTGAATTCCTTATCCTTATATCTACCTTCCAAATGATTCAATTACAGGAATGCAAACCAGGCATTACTTCTTCCAAAGTGTATATTGGAGATTATCTAGAATTTAGAATCCTTTGGTCCTTTTGGAAAACTATACACAATAAGCTTTGCCACAGAGTAGAAGACACAGTGCTTTATTTGCTAGCACAGTTACAGTGAAGAAGCACTGTGGTCCAGGAAATAAAACATAGCTTAGCAATGATACAGTATGGAGTGTTATTGGTTAATACATATTAATACAAATGAAAAAGAGAAGTGAGATTGATTCTAAGTTCTAGGATGACTATTGATTCATAAACTACTTTTCAAAATAAATTAATAAAACATGAAAGTTTCAGTTTCATGAGACAATACTACATAATGCAAATTTTATAAATGAGAACTTTGAAACATCAGTCCTCCATAACATTGCACAACGGTACTGATTTTAGGAATGAGAGATGGTTATAACTTTAGGTTTTCTCTTTATAGAGACACATTCCTATGCAGGCATTACAGTGCTTTTCGACAGTAGGAAGAAACAGTGTTAGTCATAACTGACTTCCTAGGAAAGGAAACTTTCTCAGTCTCTCATAAAAATGCCATCAAGTGATACAAGAGATTGAATGTGGTGGCAAGAAGCTTTTGAGTTATGACATTGACCTCTTAGAATCTTCATTTTGGTTATTTCTACATACAACCCCACAGTTCAAAACTTAGGTGTTTGTTGTTGGTTTTTGTTTTCTGTTTTTGAGCTTAAACTAATAATCTCTTGACTGCAAATATTCCTCAAGGTAGTGAATCTGAGTGCAGTTTAGAGTGAAAAAATACTGAGATGATATAATTACTCACGATGTGTGATCAGGATAATCTGGAGAACAAACAGGCCTTTCAAAAAGAAAGAATTGGAAGCTATCACAGTCAGAAAGACCCATTTTACTGGTATAGTATCTCAAATGTACCCTACATTTTTAACTATAAGTTAACAAGTTATTTGTTCTTTTCTACCAGCTGTTGTAAGTCACGTGAATGTTTATCTGTGGAAGAATTTGACATGGTAATTTGGATAAAGTTGTGTCAAAACATGAAATCACAAGTTGTCAACAGAAGCTTGTTTTTTTCTTTTTCATTAAATATTTTGCTATTCTCTATATCACCTCAACTCTATGATGTCCATTGTATTTGGAATATATTGGTGGAGTGAAAACCAAAGATCCTGCTTGTAAAGAACTTGTAAATGGGGCGGTTTTGAGAATCATATATGCAATGCTGGTTCTTTGGAGTTTGAGGCAGAGGGACTGGTAAATTCATGCTGAGCTGAGATTATTACACTGTGAGACTCCGTCTTAAAACCAACCAACCAACCAACAAACATACATACCTCCAAATTCATAATGATAACAAAAATAAAAAGAGGACTTGTATATGTATTATTTTGTTCCAGATTGATTTAAAATGTAGATGGGAATATGATTTCTCAGCTTCCTCTTCTGGCCACTATGTTTTCTGTACAAGTATGGTCTCTCCCTCTGTAGCTGTAAGACAAAATTAACTCTTTCCTCCATAGATTGTTTCTGGTCTTGGTGTTTTAACACAGCAACAAAAGAGTAACTTACAAGGAAGTTGGTTCTGAAGTGGGGTTGTTCTGAAATACTTGCCTATGTTGATTTTAAAGGAGAACTATGGGAAACTGAGACGAGATTAGAAGAGTCATTGAGTGCTGTAAGCAGTACTTAGCGCTGTTGTATTAGGAAACCCAAGACAGAGGTATTGAGAGAAGGGCAGACTGGAGAGGATGCCAGGGCATGCAACTAGACTATTAACCACCTTCCACCATGTCCTACAGACCTACCTGAGGCAACTGTAAAAGGAATGAACAAATTTCTTCTGTGGAGGAAAGTTCAAAGTAATATAATTATGACTCCTAGACAGATCTACAAAGGAAGAAATGGGAGCAAAAAGGAAATCAACAAGTACAGTTTGGAGGGGAAGCACTGGGAAGTTCACTGTTATACGAAGCCATGAGCTGAAGGAGAGGCTGCCATCATTATGATTAGCACCTTTAAAGAGAAACCTGTTCTGCCTTGTAAAGATAAGAAGGAATACCTTTTGGCAAGACCCCACTTCTGGTACCAATTTCTGTTCTAAATTGCTTCTCTGTTGCTGTAATAAAATACTGACTAAAGGCAACTTCAGGAAAGAAATTTTTATTTCATCTTACAGGTTATCTCTCATCATCAAGGGAAGCCAAGGTAGAAACTCAAGGCAAAAGTATGAAAGAGAAGCAATGGGAAATGACTGCTTACTAGTTTGTTCTTCTCAATAATGGATTGTAACATTTTCCCACAAGTGCCTTTAGTGTTCTATCTCAGTGACAAAGTAGTAAAGAAGAATACTATGTCTTCTAAATGTCAAACATCACAGATCGTCAACAAATGCTTTTTCTTCAAATATAAGAACTAATATCTATATCTGTCTATTTACATATATGATGTGTGTCTCACCAACAAGGTTAAACTGAGAAAATACTTGCAGTATCTCTCAAGAATTGTACACTTTCATTATAGAGCATGCTCTACCCTCAGTAGCGTAATTAGGGGAGTCAGCAATTAAGTGTGTGTAATAAGAGCACAAAATTGAAAGTACCACTACATTTACTCAGCCTTGATGGAAGACTTAAAATTATGGACAAAAGTGTGTAAGATATTTTTGTAACTAAGAGTTTTGTACTAATAAAGGCTCAGGAGGTACAGGGATTTAAAACATTGTGAGGAATAATGGGGACAGAATGGAAGGTTAATTGAGATTAAAAAGAATGGCCAGAAATAATTGAAAGATAGGGTCATCACAATGTTTCTAGTTAGCAAAGAAGCAAAGTTTATGGATCAGCCCACCGAGGGCAGTGTGTGACGTTAACTAAAATCTGTGAAGACTGATGAGACAAAACAACACACACACAAGACAGGTGACAGTAAATCCTGGCTGGAACTCAGGCGCCTGTATTCTTCATGTTTCTCTGGAAGCCTTGTTCAATATGAAGCCCAGAGAAGACACTGAATAAACTGATATTGAATACATGCATTAATAAATGTATTTGCTCTTTTAAATTGTTGGAAGTAAAATATACCAATTATAATATCTGCAAAGAATTAATGATTTCTACAAATTTTTCTTCTCTGTAATTTTTTCTTAGGATAGGACACTGAAACAATTACTTGACAGATAATGTTTCTTCAAAGAAATTATTAGTCAAAATGAAGGACAGCAATTATGATTAACTAAATGAATTAATTCAATCACTGCCTAGTCAGTTTAATGTTTAAGTATTCTTTAGGTTTTTATTTTTATTTATGTATATGTGTAAGTCTCTCTCTCTCTCTCTCTCTCTCTCTCTCTCTCTCTCTCTCTCTCTCTCTGTGTGTGTGTGTGTGTGTGTGTGTGTGTGTGTGTACAGATGTGTGTGAGTACCCACGGAGGCCAAAGAGGATCTTAGATTCCTGGACCTGGAGTTATGGGCACTATTGTTACCTGCCCAGTATGGATGCTGATACCTGAACACCTTTCTTCAGCAAGAGCAGTAAATACTCTTAACCACTGACCATTTATTTCTAGAGCCCCTGAAGACTTTATGTTTTCAAGATTCCATATCTCTATTTTTCAAGAATATTCTAATATGAATGATCTCATATGAGCTTTTCACATGTAGCCAATACTTCCTATCCTTCGTGCTACCAAAATAAAATACATCTGCTCTGCACATTCCACAACTGTGTGAGTTCCGAAATCCATGACTTAGTTGCAGCCTTTTCTTCATTAGTTCTGAGCAAGCCATATTGTGCTGGCTTGGTTTATACCAAAATGACACAAGCTAAAGTTTTACAAGAAGAGGGGACCTCAATTAAGAAAATGCCTCCATCTGGGCGCAGAACTTGGGGCCACTGTGGGGTGTTTTGCAGAGGCACCTTTGAGGCATGACTGCTATTGAAGATGGGGGACGTTGCTGGCATGCCTGTGGAACAGCTCTGAGGAGTCTGAGAGCCATGGAGGTTCCGAGCGGAGATGCAGTGGCGGCAGAGGCGGAACAACTGAAAAAAGGCAAATTCTGTGGGAAGATGCTTCTAAAAAGCGTCCTCAACAAATTGGAAGGAAAAAAAGAAGAGCTGTTCGGGCAAAACTAGAGGCACCATGGCTAAGGCTATAGGAGGGCGACTGCAGCATGGCCATGGCGGCAGAGGAACAAGGCACTGAAGAACCTGACTAGCCTTCAGCCTGGAGGTCTGCCATTAGCATGGGGCTGCTGGAAACACAGCTGGCGCTCATCCTGCCGGAAGAAGGGGGTGAAGGACTGCAGAGCTGTGGGCAGGCTGCAAGCACATTAGAGCCTGGTGAGTCTCGGGGTAGCCTGCAGTGATGTGGATCCTCTCCCTAGTACCCTGCCTGGCCACGAGATCACCCTAACTGTGGGCAACCACAGGATATATGAGGACAGTCTCATGATAGCCCCATATTTATGGTGCTTCAGAAACCAGAAACCTCGTGCCAGCCCAATGGTTCCTTGCAATGAGTATAGCCTGTATAGCTATTATTGCCTGTATAGCTGTTTGTTTATTATATATTACACACTATGGCACACCGCTGTTTGCAATACCACTTTGACCAATTAATATTTGATGGAGATGTGGGAAAGAGAGATGGAGGAACTGAGCCTTGCGTGTTTGGTGGAGAGAGACAGAATTAGAGAGCCAAGGACAGTGGTCAGTGTGGGAGAAGGCTGCGCTGGATTGAACATGTAGATGTTGCTATAGGGGCGGAAGGGTGATGTGTACTTGGAGCTTTCGCAGATTCGGGGCCCCGAACACCCGCCTAGGTCACAATCACCCTGGCTCTGAGCAACAACAGAATATCTGAGATGAAGACTGGATTAGACCTCCTTGGTAGACCTCCATGGTCCACGCTGCCACCACCGGCCTTGAACAGACTTCTGCCAACAATGTAGGGCCGACCTGCCGCAGAACTCATTTTCAGGATTACAGAGGAATTTACTTGAAAGAAAGAAAGAAAGAAAAAAAGAAAGAGGGAGGGAGGGGAGGGAAGGGGAGGGAGGGAGGGGGAGGGAGGGAGGGAGAGAGAAAGATGAAAGAAAGAAAGAAAGAAAGAAAGAAAGAAAGAAAGAAAGAAAGAAAGAAAGAAAGAAAGAAAGAAAAGAAAAGAAAGAAAGAGGGCCTCATAGAATTGCAAACACTTAGACGATTTCATGTGGGGATGGTCCTTTGAAACCATACGACCCTCTCAACTCTGAAAGCACATCCTCATGCCCCAAAGTCGAAGATAACCTGAGTAATTTTAATGATCCCATTTCTTTTCGGCGTAATTGTAATTTTTCAGAGCAGACAACACCTGTCAAAACTCACTTCATAGTTTAAACAACTTGGCCTGTTCAAACAAGTCTGTGAGCGCGATCAAACAACGTGTGATTTGTAGTTTCATTTTAGCAAGACACATTCTTTTCACAGGATGACAGGTCATAGATTTGCCAGCCAGCCTCACTCTTTGATCGCTTGTCAAGTGCAAAACTGGGGAGCAAAAATGGCTTTGCTCATACATCTTTTGCTTATTAGTTGCATAATTTGACTAACGGTTTAAAGGAGAGCGGTTACACTCCTGTGCTGTACTCAAGTAAACACTCAGCCTGTGCTTTAATTACATTAGACGAGAGAACAGTGGGAACGGGAGAGGGTTTAGTCAGTAAAACACTTGCCGACAAAGCCAGGAGACCCGCGTTTAAGCCACACACGTAAAGCAAGGAGCTCTGCTGTCATCATATGTGATCCCAGTGCCGGGAAGAGGGAAACACTGGAGAAATGGAACTTGCTGGCAGTCTACTGAGCCTACTTGGTGAGTTCTAGGCTGGTGGGAAAACACTGTTTAAAGAAAGCATGGCACATAGCACCTGAGGAGGCATTTATGAAGTGTTCACTGGTCTCCATAGATGTGAGCATGCACACGCACCAGTACACACATGAATGCGCATGGACATACACACATGTACACACACAAATGCACATGCTTACTCCTACTCAGAAAAGATAAGAATGCTATAATATTGACTCCTGCTTCTATTAGCAAATGAAACGGACTGAAAAAAAATCTGCTATGGTGATCATAGAGGTCTACTCCTGTGGATAAGAAAATCTCTTTGAAATAAACTAGTGGAGATAAGAAAGTAGGTTTCTAGGGAAGTCTTGTTTCATGAATAGGTCAAACAGACATGGGAATTTGGTTGTCTTTCATGATGTAGGCCATTCATACTGTGAGGGAAGGCTTATATTACCGAAGCAAATGTAGTACATTCAGAGTACAGAAAATACAAATTAATTACACATTTACATACATATTACTATCAATGAACGACGAGAAAATAGAATAACAACCAAGATATTAGAGATCACTAGCCAAATCAAACTAATGTTTGCCCTTGTAGAATAAATGTTCTGTAAGTCAGCTGATATTTTAACTATATGAAGTATCCAATATGACATTTCCTAACTATGTGTAGAAAGCTGGTTGAAAAGGGAAGTAGGTAATAAACAGTAGAAACAAAAGAAGTGGGAAGACCTACTATGGGAACTTACATAGGACATGTATCTATATATACAATATATAAGTAATATATATTAAATTAAAATGTTTAGACATATTCAAAACAGCAATTATAGCTAACTATAAAGAAGTATCTTCTTAAATGTATACATACACAAAAATGAATATATTATTTGCCCAAAATGATTTGTTCAACTTTGTGTTGTCTTATTCTATTTAATTTTAGGTAGAGACAGACTGCCATAGAGCCTGCACAGAAACAAACTAGGGCTTCTGTGGGAAACAGTTGTGTAGCTTGATCTAACTGAAGGGCCTCTGGCAGTGAAATTAGGATCTATCCCTGGTGCATAAGCTAGCATTTTTGGAGCCCATTCTCTATGATGGGATGCCTTGCTCAGCCTTGATGCAGTGGGGAGGAGCTTGATCCTGCCTCAACTTTATGTGTCAGGCTTTGTTGACTTCCCTTAGCCTTTGGAAGCAATGGGTGGGGGCTGGGTTAAGGAGAGGCAAGGCAGAGGTGGGAAGAGGAGTGGGAAGGAGAACTGTGGTTGGAATGTAAAATGAATTTTAAAAATTAATTAACTAAAAGTTGTTCAGGCTGGCCTTCAGCCCCTCATTCTCCTAAAATGCTGAGAGCACAGGAATACCAAATAGGTAAACTGTTTTGATAAACACAATCTCTATCTTAAGAACCTGATATACATATGATTAAAAAGCTTTTAGAGACAGGGTGTAAACCAATGCAAGAATACTGGCTAGCATGTGGGAGGCCCAGGCTCAATTCCCTGTGTCACAAAACAAAAGGGTTGCAATGGATGAGCAATGGATAAACCCCGAAAAAATACATTTGTGATCATGGTATCTCTCCTGTCAGTTTAAGTATACACTGCTGTAAGTAACCCCAATAAAACTCATGGAGGGGGTCACCAAGTTGGAAAAACAAAGCAAAACAAATGGAAAACAAAAAAAGGTTTAAAAAAAACAGTAATCCGACTCTTTCCATGAGGTATGTGAATAAATGCTCAACATGTCCAAGTACCATGTCATGTAAATCGAATTCATAGTGAGATTATCACCACACTCCAATGAGAATGGCTATGATCCAGATGAAAAATAGTAAATGCTAGTTAAGGCATGGAGCAGAAGGAACCCTACACTCTACTGTTGGGGTTTTAAATTATCATGGCCATTATAGAAAACAGCATGAAATATAGAAACCAAACACGCAAACAAAAACTACAGCTGACATATGATCCAGCAGCTATGCTTTTGGATATGCAACCAGCAAAAATGAAATTAGTATATTGAAGTGACATCTGCATACCCATGTTTATTGCTGCATTATTCATAATAGCTGAAAAATGGAAATAACCGACTTGCCATCAACTGATGAATGGATAAATAAAAACGTGGCATGTGTATATAATATTGTACTATGCAATACATTCATACATTAAAAGGAATGAAAAGCTGTTGCTTCTATAGAACGAAGCCATTGTGCTGAGTTAAGTTAGAAAGGCACAGACAAATCTCGCCAGATCTGTCTAAGCTAAGGGGTGGTAAGCAAGCCAAGGAAAGCCAGGGGGAAGGGGAGATGGGAATGGTCACCTGATCGGTTTTTCAGTTAGACAGGGGTAAGAGCCCTGCTGTTTATTATATATTGAAATAGATTACAATTTAAGATGGAAACGTTGTGAATGCTTTTGCCATGAAAAATTATAAATGTTTAAGGAGATACATACTATGCTACCCTTATTTGAATCGTGAGCAGTGTAGATGTGTATCAGAAATAAACTGATACTTTCAGAATAAGTGTCATTCTCAATTGCCAGACAAAAAAGTTTAAAAACTTAATAACTTTGTTTTCATTTTAAGATAATTCTATAGATGTACCTCAAAGAACAAACTTACCTTTGTGAGTAGTCAGAAAGCTGTGTGATTTTATTTACTTCTCAAAAGAACATAAAGGAATCAATGCTCACAATTTTTAATACTGAAAATTTCACAGTGGAGCAGGTGTTACCCCATTGGCAGATTCACACCCTTTGCTCTACAGATTTCTGAGACACAGGTAGGTGATATTTCTGCATTCAATATGTACCTTCCTTTGAAAACTACGGGGGAAATGTAGTTTACACTTCAAAGTGCCCACAAGTCTTATTCACTGTGCTGCTCAAATACACTTCAGTGAAGTCAGAAGGCTGTTTTCTAGGTCCCTCCACAACTCATACACACACACACACACACACACACACACACATACATATATATATATATATATATATATAGAGAGAGAGAGAGAGAGAGAGATGAGAGAGAGAGAGAGAGATGAGAGAGAGAGAGAGAGAGAGAGAGAGAGATGAGAGAGAGAGAGAGAGAGAGAGAGAGAGAGAGAGAGAGTCGTACCATAGTGCTCAAATACTGCACATTTCCCCCTCTTGTCCCAAGGCATTTTGTTCTCATCTATTGAATGCCCCTGATATTCCAGTCACCTCACAGTAAATTGGCTTCCCTCCCAGCCAAATAACTTGGAGACCTTTTGTAAAACAATTGTAATATTAAAATTCAGACAAGTGACCCAAAAATGGCCCTAGAGGGCAGGCCTGCAATTTCCTGATTCACACTTTCCTTAGTCTCTCATTTGTTAAGTTTCACGACATCAATTTTTATACTGTTGCTGTTTTATCCTGGCCAAATGGTTGTTGAATTTTAATGAACTGTCTCCCTTTGACAAATGAGTTATTGTTTGATATATTACATTAGGGACATGGAGAATAAACTACTTATGGATACTAGATATTTGGATAAAATACATTTACATAATACTAGGCTATTAGTGTAATGAGATTTATTAGTTATAAAACTATAATGCACAGCAGATTTTGAGACACGCTGGAGAATGATGGGAATATGCATAATTGAAATCCTGGTACCTCAGATGAAATGGTAATTTTGCATTAGATAACCTAACTGCCTCACCTTGTTAGAGCTCCAGGGATGCTTCCATTTCTAAGAAATGGGGGCGCTTTCTTAGGAGACGAACAATCATTCAAATAAGGTAACGCTGAAGTGTGACAGGCGTTATCAGCGATGGAAGATGTTGGGGACAGTGAAACTGTCTTCCTTCTCTTTTCTCCCTGACCCACCACAGAAGTATGCCATTCTCTTGAATGTGACAGGGTTGGCTTACGAATCTTCTTTGTTCTGTGCCTTCCATTCAGACTGAATATCAAAATAATTTACCTGGGCCATGTTACATTAAGGAAAACATTTAAAACTAACTCCCACATACTCAGAAGATGAGAGGCTCAAATGCTCAAATGCCCACACTGCTAAAATATTATCCTATGCTAATTGCATGCATAGCGATGAGGCACTCCACATCCTCAAGGGCCTTTCTAATCACTGTGAAAGAGGACGTTATATTTGCCCCGACTTTTATGTTAAGTACATGTACACTGTTTTATTCTAACTACAGTTAAAACTTACATAATCGAAATATAATAATTTTCTCCTACCAGAACATTTAATTACCATAATGTAATTATTAAAATGTGTACACATCCTTTCATATATATAGCCCACTCCCATCACATCACCTAGTAGCTCTGCATGTAGTGGTAAGAATAAAAAATTGCTTACGGCACAGTATTCTCATAGAGATTAGGAAGTAGACTGGCCATTTATCTCCTATTAGGAAATATGCTGAAATCCAGATGTTACCGCTGGGAAACAGAAAGACTCCTGAATATCTTGACTTGTTATTTCAGAGTGAGGAGGCAGGTTTAGGAGTGTACAGAAATGAATTTGAGGGCAGAAAGTTTTGGGTTCCAGTTATGGCCTTACCATTTTTTTAAATTATGACTGAGGACATTCTGAGTCTCCTGCAGAGCCTGGAATGGACAGTAGCTTCTAGAAAGAAGATGCCTGTGAAGACTCATTGGGTTCACATGTACACAGTAGTCATTGTCATTGTGGAACACAGCAACCAACCAATAAACGAGATCTATGTTCCCAACATTGTGCTAATATTTGACTGTTATTTGCTATTATTTCACATATTCATTTTCAACCTCCTGGTGAATGGATAGGTATTGCACACAAATTCACAGATACTGTATTTCCTAAACACAAAAGCTAGAGTAGACTGAGGAAATATCTAAGCGCCTGAAGGAAGAGAAAAGTACAGTGCAAACACGTGAAGCTGGAATTCTCAACACTATTGTATTATTAGATTCATTCATGGGATTTTAATTGTGTCTACAAGGCTTTATTCACTGATAAGTATTTTTAATTAAGGAAAAAACTGACATAAAGACCTCAAAATGTAAAATTATTATATAAGCCTTATTTACTCATTTAATATGATGACCAGGTTTGTTATTTTCAATAAATATATAATTAGTGGAGTGCTCAGTCTTATCCACACTCTACAGTCATCAGCCTCTCTTACCATTATCTGAAATCAAAAAGTGGAAAGAGTCTAAAACAAGAAAGGAAGAAAGAAAGGAAAAACAACCCATAGCTTTCAAATTGTATTACTCTCAGGACATTTGATAGCACCCTATTGCACTCCAGGGTCCCTTCCCCATAGCACCCTCATCATATTATGCTGTGCATGTACCAGCCACTCATGCTCCTCTCGTCACCACAGGTTTCACTCACATTGTCTGATTATACTTCAACCAAGCAAAGACTAGTGGGGCTGGTGATTTGTCTACCCCAAAGAAAAATCCAGCGCTTCCCTCTAGTGAAAAGGACAACTGCGACTTAATAAGCAAAGAACACGCCCGATTGTGCGATGCTGAGTTCTCTGTGAAGGACAAGGCTTCTGTGAAACTGAGAAGGGAAAAGCTAGGTTTGCTGCTTCTCTTTAGACAAAAGCTGAAGCCACTGTGTATGCTGGCTGGTGGTTACTATGTGACAGACTGTAGTGATAGAGGGGTCTTCCGGTCAGTAGGCATCTGTCCGCATCAGAAAGCACTGACTATTAACACCACTCTGTAAGTAAGGGATGGTGCATCCAGTCAACAGTATACATGAAACTAGGCTCTACAGTTGAAAATCTAGGGCTTTGGTCTCAGAATCCAGCTAATTCATCTTGCTTTATACCAAGCAGTGACTAAGTGTGCCATGGATAGACCCATGTTAAGGACTGAACATGTTTGACTTCTCTTGGGCTCCACCAGGAGATAAGAATTATTACTGATTACACACACACACACACACACACTTTCCATTTGGAATGAAGAAAGTAAAACAAAGTTCAGATTACTATCACCCCATATGGTATTTTAATTTTCTCACTGCTAAGACCAAATGCAGGCAATATAGGGAAGAAATGTCTTATGCTGCCTCACAATGCGAAGGGATTGTCCACATGGTAGGAAAGTCACAGTGGCAGGGACCTGAGACAGTGAGTCACAGTGAATCCAGAGAGTCAGAAAGCTTTCCAAGCTTCTCCTTTGCAGTCAGCACAGCACGATGCTCCAGGGAATGGTGTCACCCAATATTATGATCTCTCAAGTCATGGACAGAGGCTTACTAATTGAAATTGACCCTCATTTTTGTGCCAGGAAGCTTATTTAAGTGGTTTAAGTGGTTCAGAATCTTGTCAACTTGACAGTCAACACTAATTCCCACCAAAATACAGCAGGCCAGATATAACCACTGTTTTTTATGCAGCAATTGTGTTTTGCTTTGCTTGTGTTGATATATATGTACCTTCAAGAACACGCAGTTTCTCAGAGTACTCTGAGTAAGACCTTTCATGGCAAATGTTCAATAAATATCTTTGTGTTGACTAAGTATAATTTAAATCACAACAGCCAAATAAACTTGTTTTCTTATTGATTCTGAAGTTACCCAGGGGAAGAAGAGAAAGATGAACATGGTCTCCAGACTAGACATTTCTCAGGGGAAAAGTAAAAACTAGACTGGGAAGTAGCAGTAGCTGGCAAACAGAACCCAGACTTTATAAGCTATCATGGGTGATTAATTGGATATGCTAGTCAGTCAGCATGGGACGTCTGAAGCAGAGGTATCAAGCAAAACCCATGCAATTTGTTTTGATTAGTCCCTGTGACATTTTTATACTTGCATCCTGCTAACCACCCACCATGATGAAGTAAAGGAAAGTCTATCCCACTACCTTACGACAAAATAGAAAAAGAAAAGAATCAAAAAGCCTGAGACTCAAATGTTTACCAGCAAAAGCACTGTAGCACTACAGAATGTGGAGGGAGGAGGGGCACGGAGACCCTGAGGCTGTTATCGTGTCCTGGGGAGACTGTTTGAACTGAGATTCTCATGCATGTTGTCTAAGTGCACATGTATAGTGGATGCTGCTGAAGGTGTGGTTGTTGACAGACACTGCGGCCTTTGCAAAAGCTCTTTTTTTTTTTTTTTTTTTTTGAAGACGCCATTTGTCCAAGGCTCACCGGAATACATTTTTGTGAGTTAATCTTTTCATTTCTCTGAAAATTATCTGGTGCCTTCCCATGTCCTGATTCCAAGGAATTGGAGAGCAGCAGGAATAAGTGTCCCTGTTGTTTGGGAAGGTGGGGCCCAGCTTGTGAGGACTCAGATATAAATAAGGTGCTGTGAGGTACTGGGACAGATGCGGGGTGAATATAGAACAGTAGCATTTGGATCAATGTTTTAGGTAATTCCAATCTAGGCAACCACTGGTGACATCCTTTTAAAATGACATGCCATGCTATTTTCTCTTTATTTCTTACAATACTTAGTTTTTTTCTTTTAACTTTACCAAATTTTATTTATGCTCCAGAATTTCAAATATATGTATAATGTGTTTTGATCATATCTGTTTCCTCTTCCTTTCCTCTGCTCCCAGCATTTCCCTTCCCAACTTCATGTAAAAGTTAATCAAATTTTTAAAGTCACTGAATCCATTTATTGCTGCATTTATGCATCGGTCAAGTCTCACCAGAGAAGCTTCTCTTTGGAGTAGATGGCAACTAATAAAGAGATCAGTTGCTCACTGTGTTAAAATAAGAAACTAGCTAGCACTACCCTAAATGGAATATCTGTAAAGCAGCCTCTCCCCCAAGGGTAGAGGGTCACTGCAGAAGATGAGACAAACAGGCATGATGGGGCAATTGTACATATGAACTCACAGGGGCTAGAGGTGCAAGTACAGGATGAAGACAGACAAAATCCTAACATGGATGGGATAGAATCATGAAGTTCTATGCCTAGCTCAGGAATATTGAGATTGATGACTGACTGAGACAATGGGAAGCACAACCTATTCTCATCAATGATGGGACACCTCAAAGGTTACCTGCTCTCCAGTAGATAGCTCTGGCCATTAGTTATTGTTATTTGACTGTTTTATTTTTAGCTGTTTAATGCTTTATCAAATACTCAGTGTCATCCACGATGTTTTGGAGCACTCAGAATGGGCTGTTTCCATCAAACCCTCCTTCAGAACTCAAGGACCTATGGAGAAAAGGAGACAGAACTATCCTAAGAGGCAGAGGTGTTAGAGAATTCCAGAGAAACAGCATTCTCAAACACAGAGATACTAATGCAATATGACCTTGATTAGGCAGTGGCAGCATTAACAGGATCCAAACTGGTTTAAGCCAGATGGGGTTCCAGAGCTCAGAGGGGGACTAGGCACATGCTCCCTGCTATACCTAAGCACCTATCTGCAACTGGTTATTGCCAGCGAAGGAATAGTTTCTCCAGTGGAGCCTCAGTAGGCCCCATGCCAAAGAGTAGATGACCAACATAAAACAAACTCATGGCATTTTGTAGATATTTCTGTCTCATAGTGCTTAGCTTGGGCATTATTTGTCTTATTGGGTTTTTTTTTGTTGTTTGTATATTTGGGTTTCCACTTCGGTGTTTTTTGCATGTGGTTTTGTGAGTATTTGTATGTCTTTGTGTTTTGTGTTTATTAAAGAGAGAGAAAGGAAATGGTGAGGAGCATGCAAGAGGTGCTAGTGGAGGGGAAAGTAATCAGAATGCACTGTTTGGAAAAAAAATTGAATGCAAAAAAATCGTAAAATAAAAAATAGTATCAGAAAAAGTATATGCTAATTTTACAGTCTAGAAAATAGTTTGTTGACTCAATGAAATTTTAATGAATTCATCATGTCATTGACTTTGTTGAGATACATGGATAGCCTCATACCCTTGTCACTCTCAAGAAGCTCAGTCTCCAACTGTACCACCCAACATAATTAGTCATCTAAATGAGTTGCAATTAGATCAAATTAAAGCTTCTACAACGTTAGCTACAGTTCAAGGTAATAAGGGAATCTTATATTTGATAATGTAGGCATATTAGAACTGCTCTATCATGCAACATTCCACTGGAGAATATAAATTGGTGTTCATGTAGAATGAATGGTTGAAAATGGAGAATTAACAGCATAACCATGTTGGTACATGGAATAGCAGTACGTGTTCGTACCGAGAGATGTACAGTGAAGTTGAGAATATAGGAACTATCAGGCTTGGGTTTCAGTGGACAATATAGAGTAAGTTCAAACGGGCTTGAAACAGTCAGTGTTTGGGGATGGCTTAGTGGCTTTGAACACTTTCTGCTCTTTTGCAGGACCTGAGTTCAATTCCTAGCAGCCCTTTCATATGGCTTAAAACCTCCTGTAACTCTAGTTCCAAGGAACCTATGCCTTTTACTGGTATGTTCAGGATCTAAATTCAACATGCACAAAGCCATACACTACACACACACACACACATGCACACATATATGCACATGACCACACAAGCATACCTACACATATAAAAACAATTATCTTTCAAACAAAGCTAGCACAGCTGTGCAGGGAAGAGTGCCCCGGGGCCTTTGAATGAACGCTGCAGGCTGTATGTGCTATAGTTCTAAAGGGCTCATTCAGTTCTAATGTGCATATAAGGTCTGCCTCTGGCTCTGTGCTCATGCCCTTCTGAAGGGTCAAAGGATTTTCTCAAAACCGTTCAGACTAGATTTCATAGCATACTTAATTCTGGGCATCTTTTGATCTTTCCGTTCCCAGTCCTGGCACTGTATCCAGAACGTCCCTACTTTGAATTCCTATAGCAATTTTGCTGTGAATAGACACTAGCTTCTACAAATCTACTCTGACACCGTGTATTTGAACTTCACCTTAGGGCTCATGATGGGGACCAGGGCTGTCCTATTTCTTCCACATCCCTGGAAGGAGTGTTCAGTCCAGGAGTGCTTGCTCCTCACTTCTCAATACTACTCATCATTTCTTGTGCAATCTGGCAATTACTCTGAATTAGTGAACCCGAAGAGCAATGTGAAAAGTAACATAAGTTTGAAGGAGTTTAAAATTCTGTATAGTCATTTGCTATAAATTGCAGGGAACCTTATATTTAATCCTATTTACTTTGACACTACTATAATATGAATAAATTGCATTAATATTTCTATTTGGATTAATATTAAACTTTAGTTATTTTTACTTGGAGTGAGATTCATTCAGTAATTTTAATCATTTATTCATTACTAAGTTATTTTGTGTTAATGATGTGAAATTTCTGTGTAGCAACAATTGTAATAATCTAATTTAGTTACTAACTGACAGGTAGCGGTCTAAGGTTTCTATCTGTTTCCTTATAATTTTACTTAATGCGTTTGACTTTTCTGTTTCTATTAGGTGATAGTTTCAAAATATTAATTTTATTATTTTCATTTACTAATATATACATTTAAAGGGCTTCCCCTTAGGTTATAAGGCATATTGTTCATATTCCAAGTCATCTTTGATTTGCTGGCTGGTACTCAAGTTTCAGCCTCAGATTTAACTAAAAACTAATCCATGCACACTGTCTCCACTCCCAGCCATGCTATCTGGAAGTAGGAGAAACATTTGCTGTTGTCAAGACATACACTTTCATTTCTGCATCCTAGACACACCTTCCAGGACCAAGGCAAGTCACGAGGTGCTTGAGCAAGAGCCATACTTACACATGTCATTTCTTTGTGCTGTTTTGGCAAAGGAGCTGAAACTCAGTAGATCCTTCAGCATGGCTTGAATTATAGAAACTTTATGTGTACACATGGGTATGCACTCATGGAGAAGCAAAGCGTAACAGATAAGGGGTGAGTCCCTGCGTCCTTCCTTGCTGTGTTGGGATCACTTTCCTCCCTTTTTTCCTAATGTCAAATGCCACACTCTGGCCTTTGTCCTGTTTTTTAGTGTGGTTGCTAGTTGTTTTTAGTTTTTCCTTAGCAAGCAGGGATTCATTCTCTTAAGCCATAATTATTGAAGCATTTCTGCGTTCTATGTTATGACTATACCATGTCTTATGGGCCAAGATGCTAAAAACTGGATCTTCAAATGGAAGATCTAATGCACGCTGAAGATCATGGCAATCAGTGGAGGATTTGGTAGTACTTTTATGAGCCATGGTACTTAGAGAGGGGCTTATTCCTGCCTCAACCTGACATGCCAGACTTCGTGGACTCCCTATGGGAGACCTTACTCTTTCTGAGGAGTGGATGGGGGTTTGGGTGGGAGGGAAGGTGAGGGGAGCAGGAGGAGAGGAGGGAGGGGGAACTGCGGTTGGTATGTAAAATGTAAAAAGCATTTAAATGAAAAAAAGGGCACATAAATACCTGGCTTTGACTTTCACACTCAGCTGGGCCAGGGTGAGGTAGTGATACTTGTTTCTACTGCATAATGAACTCACGTGGCCTCAAACAATGGGAGTGAGGCAGCCCAGGCAAATAACATAGCTTAGGAAAAGCAGGGGTCAGCCAGAGCATGGTAAAGTCAGGTACAGGCAGGTGTGATCTGTTGGAGCTCACAGGAAGGGAGGCTAGAGCACCAGGAAGGCAGTTCCCAGAGCAGGGTTAAGTTTAGAATATAAAAAGCAGATGATGGGAAGAATGAAATGAATTTTAAGTCTAAGAGTGGCAATGGTAGCCCAGCATGATAGTCTATGCCTGCAACGTAGCACATCAGAAATGAAAACTAGTGAATAAGGAGTTCAAGACCAGTCTTGGCTACATAGTTGAGTTCAAGGTCACTCTGTACTACATGAAATCCTGTGTCAAATTCCCTGACAATACCCTTCACACACACACACACACACACACACTGGGGGGGGGGGAGAGAGAGAGAGAGAGAGAGAGAGAGAGAGAGAAAGAGAGAGAGAGAGAGAGAGAGAATGGCAAAGGCAATAGCAGATTTATATCTTGGAGAGATTCTTCTAAGCACATTTTCCAGGATGAATGTGACCATTGTGGGAGCAGGAACAGCTTGAGACTATCCCAGGGGCATCCGGAGAGGTGCTGGAGAGGAAATGAGACATAAGACAAGCCTAGACAGCTAACTAGCAATAGGGCACAGACAATCCTAGACAGCTAACTAGAAATAGGGCACAGACAAGCCTAGACAGCTAACTAGTAATAGGGCACAGACAAGCCTAGACAGCTAACTAGTAATAGGGCACAGACAAGCCTGTGAACTCATATTCCTCTCCCACCCTGAGGGTGTTTCCATCATTGCCCCTACTCCTTCTATGAAATTTGCCTGTCTTAGACCCTTTACTGCGAGGTACACCTTAAAGCAGATAGCACCCTTAATATCTTCCTTTTCCGGTGATATGGCACAAATACCTATGTCTATGTCATCTGAGAGTATAGGAAATGAAGAATGCCAACTACTGACGCTGTTCATGTAACATCCCCACATGATTCATTCACACCATGAGCTTTAGAAACATGGAAGAGCTCATGTTTAGGTCCAGAACCAGAAGACAGAGGCAGGTAGAATCTCTGTGAGTTCAAGGCCAGCCTGCTCTACATAGTGAGACCTAGGACAACCGGAACACCAAAGTGGGACCCTGTCTCAAAAATTAATTGACTAGTTAGTTAAGTAAATAGGAAGAAAATGAAAGAGAGAGAGACTTTCATTTTTCCCCTTTGTCACATTACAATATCTGGTGGGTCAGTGAGAGTCCATGTGCATGGTTCTGCTAACACCCCTGTAACTCAAGATAAAGTTGAGAGCTGTCACTAGGCAGCAGGTACTTGGTGGCTGGTTTATTTTCAAAATAAAGAGTGCTACTTTAAGCAATTTAACCAATTCAATTTCATAAACTTTTTTTGCAGCAGGGATCCCAGTTAAGAGATTACTGTAACATTATCCAGGTGAAAAATGGTGTCCTACATTAAGGCAATGACAGTGCAAAAGATAAAGAAAAAGAAACAAGGTTGAAAAGTTTAGAGGACAGGATTTGTAGGTCTCATGAGTTAAGGGCATGAAACACAAAAGGAAGAGATCAGTACAGGATATGTAGGAAACTTACAATTGCCCCATAAATGATTGCATGGCCAGTGAAAGGTTGGCTGAAATTCCAACTGTATCCAGAGACATTCCTCCCTATGTTTCTCTCTTCTCTTTTCTCAGCTAACAAGCACTGAGTCAGGACCTTCTTACTACAAAGCAGACTCTCTTCTAGGTGTTCTGATATTATTATTGTCTTTGTCTTTCAGGGATTAGAGCCCAAAGGAAGATACGGAAGGGAAACTCGAACGACATAATGTGACAGTCTGCAGTAAAGGGAGCATGCTCGGTGTGCCAGGAAGGAGTGTGTAATCTGTATTGGGATTGGACGGCATAAGCAGTGCTTCTTAGAAGCATCTTCTTGATGACTTAATCCAGGGCTGCATCAGTTTGGGTAGCTTTGTGAATGTGAGGGCAGGGGAGAAGTAGATCTCAGGCTCTGGGGAGATTACTGAGAAGCCCTGTATGATTATTAGAATTGCCACATTGACAGGGTTGAGAATTGCCAGAAGACAAGACTCTGGGCATGAGTATGAACAATAATCTACATCAGGTGAATGGCAGTGTGGAGAACCCGCCCAGAATGTGAGTGGGCAGGAACCCTGGAACACATTAAAGATAAAGGCTAACAGAGCACAGCCATTCATCTTTCTCTGCTTTCTGAATTTAGGCACAAGGTGACCACCTGCCTCGTGCATCTACTAGCATGGCCTCCCCACCATGATGGACTATGAGAACAAATAAAGACACCTTTCCCTGTGACAGAAACTACACATAGCTCCTGAAACCCTGGAGTGTGAACGCGCGTGACTCGTCAGCGAAATTTCCTTTTGCTCCACATGAAGCAATGTACAGAACCCCTGGAAATTTGATAGCTTTGACAAGTTTGTAATACAGTGCCAATCACATGAAGATTGCTGGATAATACACACAAGAATTTCTTAGAATTCAGGTTTCCCACATGAGAAACAAGACTATTTAGCAACATAGAGAACCCATCAACTAAGCATGTCTCCAAAATCTCCTTAGATTCTTAAAAATCAAATGAGGTCAATAACGGATAGATGCAAGAGTTTTTAGATCATTTTTGTCACATTTATTAATTTTTTGTTGTGGGGAGGTGGGGGGAGCAAGCGTGGCACAGCACACATGCGGAGGTCAGTGGGCATTTTGTGAGAGTTGGGTTTCTCCTTCTACCGTAGAGATCCTGGGGATGAGACTCAGGTTATGGGCACAAATGTCTTTTTTTTTTTTTTGCTCCAGTCCATCTTTTAATTTTTTTTTTGAAAAATTCCTGACATTACAGAACTAAACTGAAATGTATTAATATTCCACTCTTACATTTCCATGACAAACAAAAATTCATGAGCCAAAAAAACAAAACCCCAAAAAAAGGAAAAGGGGGGAGAAGCTTATAAAACTAAATATGGATATCTCAGAGTAACTGCTGAACAGAGAAAGAATTAAAACGCTTTTAATTAAAAAATCATGAGTGGATGATAAAGTGTGTAGAAACTGAAAATTTACAAACTATTTAAAACCTGGAATCGCTGACTGTTCAGAAACTACACAGATGGATCATGGGTGGTGGTGAACAGCAGAAAGGGATTATAGGTGAATCTGCACTGTTCTAGCTGCTCCCCATGCCACCTGTCTCCGAGGAAAGCCTGACATTGATTAGATACTGAGCCAGGCTGATGCTGGCAGCAGACCCAGTGATGGTGACCTGCCTATCAGTAGATCTTTCCACTGGGTTTGCAATTTTGATCTGCGCCCCAGACATCTGACGGATCTCATTGATTTTGGCGCCCTGACGCCCAATTATGCAGCCAATCAAATCATTTGGAATGGTGAGTTCATGAGAAGTAGTTTGAGCAGATGCATCCAAATCTGCCCAATAGCCTTTCACCTCTGGAGAGCTGGATTCAATGCCACTGAATCTGGTGTTGCCATGGGTCATGGGAAAATGAGACTGTTGCATTGCCAATTGGTGCAGCTTGGTCAAACCTGGCTGTGGAATGGCATACTGTCCTTGAATGGTATAGGCCTGACCACCTGCAAAGATGACTGGAGAACTCGAGGGCTTGGGCAGGTACGGGATGGTCACGCCCTTCGGGGGGGGGACTGGGAGAGAGTCTCCAACATGACCACACAGATCTGTTTGACACACTCAATGATGGATTGCGGGATGCCAGCAATAGTGATTGCCCGCTCAGTTAAGTTGGGGAGCATATCCCCTGCCACCTGGACCTGAGCCCCTGTACTCTCTCTTATTTCCTTGATCTTGCAACCACTTTTTCCAATGAGAGAGCCACACTGACTAGCAGGGACCACGAGCCGTAAGGTAACTGGGGGTCTGCTGACAGCTGTGCTATTGGTCATAGAGCTGCTTATGTCCTCTTCCAGTTTATCAATGATCATAGCAAAGGCTTTGAAGATGGCATTAGTCGGTCCAGCCGGTGATAATTCTCTCAGGACAATTCCCTTCTGAGATGTTGATACCTGCACCACTCTCCTCGCGCATCTTCTTAACAGATTCTCCTTTTTTTCCGATGATACTGCCAACTTCCTTTCCATGCATAAGTAGCCTAATAGTAAGAGTGACATTTAATCCACCTTCAATCACACCGGTGTTCATGTCTAGTAGTTACAGGGAGCTGGACTTTTGAGTGGTCAAGTCTTTGGTCACGGGTGGGAGTGAATGCCAAAACTGGAGGCGCGAGTCAACTGAGGGGAAAAGGGGAGCAGGCGGGAAGGGGAAGGGCGGGAGGCCGGGGGCGGAACAATAGGGGCGGGCGGGAAGGCGAGGGGGGCCCCCGCTGGCGGGCGGAGGAGGGGGGTGGAGGAGGAAGAAGGGGAAAGAGACCCCGGGGCGGGTGGAGGGCAGCGGAGGGCGGGCGGCCGGGCGGAAGAGGGCGCAGGCTGCGGCTGCTCCGGTTGCTGCCTCTGCTGGTCTGGGCCACAAATGTCTTTATAATCTGAGCCATCTTGCCAAACCTGAGAGTTCTTATTTTTCAAAGAGTTGACTGATAAATAAGTTATTTTCTAGATTTACTCTATATGAATGAAGTATGAGGGAGGAAATGACAACACAGTCAACACTCATTCAAGCTGCCAGTACCTGTAAACTCCTTCCAGAATCCATGTCACCTTTTGATATCACTATAAGACATTCTTCTGTGAACTCCTCAGGGAAAATATGCACCAGTCTATGCTCCCTTTGTTAGTCAAATCACTCCACAGATCCTTCTCATAGTAAATTGCACCAAATGCTATAGCTTGTGGAACAGAGAAAGAAATCACTGAAAACAGACCTAGTCTAAGTCATCTATAGCACTGTTTCCTTTTGCAAAGGAAGGGACCATGTCCAGTGATGTCATTGGCCTTGATGGTTTTTTTTCTCATCCCCCCCACCCAACAAATGCTAACAGGAACTTCCTTTTTCATTGTGTTTAAGTATTTTTGCTCTTTGTAATGCTTCTTTCACTCCTCTGCCTTCTCACTTAACTAAAAGAACAGATTGTGTTTGCTTCATATAGAAATGGGAGCAGTAAACATAAACAATACTTGACAGCCCTTTTATTTTATTAAAGAAAAATAAATGGTCTCCCTGCATCAATTTGGGATTATACTGCTATCATTCTGCCATTGTTTGAGAAAGACCATTCATCTTAATTCACTGCACCACTAAGCAGAGATCAGCAATGACTTCTGGATCTGGTTCTGTAGGAAATGGACATTGACTAAAGAAATTCATCAGAGGACAGCATTCTGGGCATTGTGTCTTAGAGTCAGAGAACAAAGAAAACTTCCATTCTGAAATTACTGGAGAACTTGCACAAAACAAGAGATCTTTTCTAAAGCACTATCTTTAGAAGTTATCCCTAGAAATAACCACTCACTTCTAGAGTTAAAAATACCCATTTAGGGGCTAGGGATATGGTTCACCTCGATGCAGTAGCTGAATATGCATGAGGACTGAAGACTAATCTGAGAATCCATATTAAAAAATCATGGGTGACATTGCAAACCCATAACTCCAGAACCAAGGAGAAAGATACAGGAGGATCCCTGGGACTTACTGTCCAGCTAGCCTGGATGTTCTGGTGAGCTCAAAGTTCAGTGAGATACCCTGTCTCAAAGTAGAGAACAACTGAACATGTTCCAGAAATCAGGGACAATTTCCCAATGCTTTCACATGCTCGCTCACTTGCGCTCGCTCTATCTCCCTCTGCCTACAAACAAATACTCGTCTCTTTCACAAAGAATGTTTTATGCTTGTTTTGCCACAGATTCTTGAGTTTCCAGGGTTAATACAGTAATTATTAAAAATCTATAAAACAAATAAGTCAAGGCTACATATATTGATAGCATCCTAAAATTTCTTTTGCTAACAGCTCACAAACAATATTAACAGAGTAGCAATTGCAGTCTGAGAAACTAAAGCTATTTGCCTGGTGTTTCATCTGAGCCACATCTACAACCTGCTTATGCACAAATATTTTTCATTATTCAACTATGTTGCTACACTATAATTTTTCCCCCACTGTATCCACCAGCCCTTTCTCAAACTTATAGTAGATTACAACTATCTACTCATTTTTGGCCAATTGTTGTGCTCATAGTATTCTTAAAAGTACACATGGACCTTGGAATCCCATTGTTTCCTACATAATTAAGACAACAAGGTACCTTCTAATATAGCCAAAAACTCAGTTTTATCTAAGATTTAACTTGCTAGTTCACCCTAAGAGAGATTAAACATGGATCTACATAGGAAGGTGAAAAAGACAAGATCTCCTGAGTAAACCAGGAGCATGGATGTCACAACAGAGGTAGAAAGGGAGATAGGAGGACAGGAGAAAGTGGAGTGTAGGCCCATATTTCTGTATGGCACAAGAGCCATTAGCCCCGTCTGAGCTGATCACGTAATTCTGCAGACAAGCTGTCTCTGTCTAACAATAGCCAGGATGTACTACACCTAGTTTCTTTTGTTATAAATGTAGATTACCTGAGAAAAGATGTTGGCTTAAGCTGATGACTTAAGAGTAAAGAGGTTTGGTGCTTTCTCCCTTTGTAACTTGGAGGATGTCTTATAGAGATGCTAATTCATGGCCTACCTGTCTGCTAGCATACAGGTAGACGCAGACATGACTTGAGCCCATGCACCTGGTTGCCTAGGAGACAGCCTAATGTGTTTTCCCGCTCAATTGATGTGATGATATATAAGGTGTTTTGGAGAATAAACGAGAGATCTTTGGAGAGAGATCTTGCCCTTCCATGATGACCGTGTAAACTGCGTCGGTTTATTCCTCGCGACTCCGTTCCAGTCCAGTTAAGGAATCTGTGTTGGACCCACACAGGCCCCGACAGTGGAGAAAAATATATAACTCAATAAAAAGAATAAAAAATAGCAAGAATCCATTTTAAATTGAAGATAGCATTTCCTACGGAATAAACTTGGCCTTCCACTGCCGGATATTTAAGAAATCAAATGACAATGTTTGGTTTATAACTATTATTATCATGATCCCTACTGGCAACAACCACCTCTGCCTTAAAAAATTATCTGCAAATGACGACATGGTAGCTACAGTGAGGTAAATTCTGTATTCTTGTTTTTTCTTCTCACATCTACCACAGAATGCAGTCATGACCTTGGGAAAGCCACTGAAGTATGTTTTCTTTCTCATCTCTTTAAAGATAATAGCATCTCCTTATTGTCTCCTCCAGTGATAAGTGTGGACACCAATAACCATAAAGAACTCATTGTGTTTCCTGGCAGCCAGGCTGAGTCTGAATGCAGAGTATTTATGAAATAATGCATGCTTTAAGCTTGTGCAAAGACAAAGTCTTCATAGAGTGTTTTGGATAAAGAAAACACAAAAAGCCTATAAATCATCTTTCAGTACTCATTTTTCTAAGGTACTCCTGTGTCCTCCAGATCTCTATGCTATTAGTCTGAATGAAAGACCTGAAGAAAATTTAATATTCTTGAACTTAGCATTCAGCTGTGGCTTCCCACGAAATACTTACTTCTACTTTAAGCACTGGCTTTACTGCTCCTAATGGGGGATTTGCATTTGTTCTAAGATTACAAATAACAATTATGCCAAAGCAATTACTCGTAACCTCAATTTGTAGCTCTCACTTGCAGCAGGACACTTTCATCTGTTCCATTCATTTTCATTTTCATTTTGGCCTGGAGGCATTTCTAAATAAATCAATCACAGTAGACGTTGGAATGGGTCTATTGAATAACACCTAGGCTGACTAAACAGATTGTGGGAAGAATACAGAAAATTATAACTATAATGCAAATGAAAAAAGGCATATTTCTGTGGTCAGGTATCTGAGTAAATCAAGAGAAAAAGCTTTTGCTCTGGAGTACCTAGGGAGGCCTCTGTTCTTCCATTCATAATCATAAGCATTTTATATGGAAAATAAAAAATAATGTACTGTTTATTCTATAAAGAGCATATACTGCCTTCACAAAGAACCTAAGTTGAGTACCTGGTATCTGTGCTACTTTTCTCACAGCTCCAGCTGCAGGGGTTCTGATAGCTTCTGGTCTCCATTGGCAGTGTACCTTTGTCCACCAACATATGCACAGACACACGGACACGCTGATACACACACACAGAAAGAGGGGGAAAGAAAGGGGGAAACCCTTAAACAACAAAAATATTCAGGGACCCGGGATGGCCCATTGATTAGGGAGCTTGCTTCTCTGCCCTTTCAGAAGACAGCAGTTTGATTCCAACACCCTTCATGGAGCTGACCTAGGACCTCCACATAGATGTTACAGTTGTCTGAATTGGTCTTCATGTGAGACTTCTAACAGTGAGAGCAAGGGATGTCTATGACTCTGTTGCCTGCTTTTGGGACCCATTCCTCATGCTGGATGGTCAAACCCAGTTTTAACAGAAGAGGAGGTGCCTAGTCTCGCTGCAACTTGATATACCATGACTGCCTGATACCATAGGAGGCCTGCATGTATACGAAGAGAAACAGGAGGGGAGGAATGGATGGGGACAGGAGTCGTGAGGGGAAGTGGAGGGAACCTGGGGCAAGGAGTGGGTAGAAAAAATTTGACTGAGTTGTAAAATCAATAGATAGATAGATAGATAGATAGATAGATAGATAGATGATTGATAGATAGATAGATAGATAGATAGATAGATAGATAGATAGATAGATAGACAGACAACAACAATAAAAAGAAAATAATTTATTGGAGTAGCAGGCCTACATCTAAAAGCTCTGAAATATTTTCCAAGTTTTGAATAAAGACCACACACAAAAATGCAGTTTGCATGTATCCCTCTTATGAATGATTAACTGCACTTTTCAGCAGATTAATGTACCAGAAATGCTTAACTTGTCATAGTATGAGCCTCCTGCTTTAAGCATGGCCAGATTACACATTGCTGTGTTCCATGTAAGTTAGCTTCAAGCACATTAAGGTTCAGGCAGCCCCATCCTCATCCCTTCCATTAAGGGAAGGCATTTGCTATCCCAGGGACTGTCTTTTCTGTCCACGAGTGATGTATTTAACTGTGGCTACAATGCGTGAAAAGTGACTGTGTGGCCGCATGGGCACACTTGAAAATGAGTGCTTTTAAGTTTTAGGCCAAGGTGAAGGCTTTTCCGGGTCTGTTCTTTGGACAATAGTGTTTATCCTACAGTTACTGTTCTTTCAGTGGCCTTCACTGGAACAAACAGAACATTTGCACCCTTCCTAAAAGAAGACAGAGTGAGGAGCTGAGGTGTTCTCCTTCCCAGAAGCCAGAGTGAGGAGCTGAGGTGCTCTCCTTCTCAGAAGGAAAGCAATACAGTACATAAGGGAACGTCACGTCTGCAAGGAACTGCTTTCTATAAATGCAGATACTCTTGCTCTTACCCAACCTAGAGTTGTTGTTTTAATATCATTGGCAATTTATTTTATTATATATGTGTGTGTATGTAGAAATCACATCACAGTTGCAGTAATTAGTAAAAGTAATGATTTAAACACTGAAGATAATTACTTTAAAAATCCTGGATGTTGGTATAAGCCACAGGATTAAGAAGATTTTTATATGAACATTTCCTTCTATAATTTGTATGAATAAATTTAATAAATCTCCATCCACATGGGAATTTTTCTAAAAATGATACAATTTTTGAGTCTAATATCTCAACCTGTTTTGCAAATAATATAGGAAAGCACCATATTTGATGAATTTGACTTAAGCAAACACATGGTTAGAAAAAGTAATGATAGGAGAATATGAAGTACAAAATCCCTCTTCCCAACATGGCATGGCCCTGGCAGGTCAGGACCCAACCATGCTGATATGGGACCCTCTAAAAACATCACATGCTTCTGTATTAACCCTGTCATGATCATTGAGAACAGGATGTCCATTGATTCTGTTGATACTGTCCTTGTGGTATTTCCTTCCTATGTGATGAGCCCCAAGCACCCCATTCTGCCCTAAGCATATGTTTTCCCATTAATTCCCTGTATAAATGCAGGGAGCTCAAGACAGTACTATTTTCATATATATATCTTTGAAAATCTTGCATACATCACAGAAGAATTTCACTTTAGTAAGATACTTTTGAAATTATTTATAAATTCCCAAATCTTCTACCAGGGATCAGTTCTAAGGGTTACTAGGTACCACAAGATTCTAGAAATAGAATTTTACTGGTAATTTTCAATGCTATATACGTGTCACTGAATTAGACAGTGGTCTTTTAAAAGAGCAGAGAATTCCACAGATGGTATCTGGTCCAGTGGAGAAAACCCTTATGAGTCAGTTTTAGAGTTGTGACTTTAATTTTCTTTCTATGGATCATATCAGAACCTGGAACTTCACAGGTAAACAAATAAAGATTATTATAATAACCAAAATGATTTTGAAAGACGGGAATAAAATCATTTCATGGCATGTACTCGGGACCCTGACATCTACAACACGGGGTATTGAGCCCCTAAAACTTGGGCTGAGGTCAGAGATTGGTGTGTAGAAGGAGCTGCAGGCCACTTCCCACCTCCCGGCCCCTGCACAGCTAGCTTTACCCAAAATAATTACATGGAAACTATATTCATTTAAACATTGCTTGGCCCATTAGTTTCGGCCTCTTTTGGCTAATTCTCACATCTTGCTTTAACCCATATTTAGTAATCTGTATAGCACCACAAGGTTGTGGCTTACCGGGAAAGATCTTAACCTGCTTCCGTCTCAGAGAGGAGAGGCATGGTGTCTGCCTGAATTTGCTTCTTTCTCCCAGTATTCTGTTCTGTCTACTCCGCCTACCTAATTTTCTGTCCTATCAAAGGCCAAGGCAGTTTCTTTATTAACCAATGAAAGTAATACATAGATACATGACCCTCCTCCATCACTGGGGTTAGGGGAGGGTTCTGAGTTATTGGAGAGGAAGCATTTGAGGAAACAGAACCCATCCAGTCTGGGTATGATGCAATATTGCAACTTTTAACCCTAGTGTTGCATGATTTACAATGCTGGCATCATAAAAACTTGGAGGAAATGATTGTGAACTCATTCGACCCACTTTTATTAGCAGTCTCAGAAAGGAATTAAGGGTTTTAATATTTATTTTTTCAATTCAAGGACCTTTTAATGCACATGATTAGTTATTAGATAATGTTAGGAAGAAGTTTACAAGCTCACATTCTAGGAAGTCTTTTTCTTTGCCAGTGCTGTAAAGTGTGCCACTGACTGTCTGTTTTAGCAAGCAGAGCCTGTAATAGAAATTGATGTCAAGGACACTAAATTGGGACAAAAGAAGTAACAGACTTTCTCCTAAAATTTATTTTATTATGGTGCCGTTTAATCTGAGGATAAAGAAGAGGGAATTTGGCAAATTAAATTACGTATTTAAACCTATTCAAGCCTATGCTTTTCACACAATTCAATTAAATTATTAGCTTTAGTGCTATGAACAAATAATAATATTTCTAGATTCATTTTAAAAATACCTGATTTATTCATTATTCTCAAAAGCATAATACTGTTGTACATTTCAAATTGATATTTTTTTGAGGAAAGGAAAACTGGAATTTCAAGGCTCAGCCATTTTTTATTTCACATATACTTTTATTACATACATTAAAATCCTACTGGCCATCAAATTTAAGTGTGGCTGACAGGGCTCGATTAGTTTTTCTTGACAAAATTGCAAATTTCATTTTATAATTTGCTTGGAAAATAGACACCTATATATATTTTTTAGTTCAGTGATTATTCTGCTTCCCAAACAGGATAGACCCTGCAGGATATATGGGCTAGAAAGCATAGAGCACATTACAGGGGAACAGAAGCACATGGCACAATGGGAACATTCACCTTCATTAGATTGGCCTGATTCCTTTGTGAGTTATAAGGGTTCGAGTCCCCTACCTTACAAAAAGAAAAAAAGAAATTCTATAAACAATAACACCTTATGTATAATTCAAGAAAGAGCTAAAAAGTCTATGGAGTTTTTTTTACTTATTCATATCTTTTTCATAGCATATCTGGCTATCATTGAAACTTAGAACAAATTTATGGACCAGGCCAGTTAGAAGCACTTTCTCTCTTCCAGCCTGTAGATTGGTGCTGTAATACAACAATCCACCCTGGAGTCAGGCCGACATGCTGATGGATCTCAGCCGTGAATCATCCACACACTGCTGAGCACTTAAGACACCATCCCCAAGATATAAAGCAAAACAGTGGGTGGAACTAAAGAGTACAGAAATAAGTCTGTCTGGATTATCTCCTAAAGATGTGATCAAGGAGCACTGAGGGTAAAAACGCTAATGAACTCATTAAACAAATCTTAAAGAGGCCACAGAGGGTGAAAAAATATTCCGTGTTCTAACTCATTTGCAAATATATTTGGTGTCTTAGAGATGCAATCTGAGTTTGATGAGAAAGATTGGGTTTAGAAATGTTCATTGATTATGAATGAAGTTTTATAAGAAGAATAATTTTGATTTACTTATTTAGTCACAACCAGGGGTCAAGCTGGTCAAGCGCTGAGCTTGGACCACAGAGACTGGTGGCTAAAAGTGCATTACTTCCTAACCTGCCCAGAGCTGATCCTCCAAACTCCTGATAAGTGTTCTAGCTGAATAAACAGACCACCTTTTAGTTGGTAGTAAGCCTGCCGTAGATGGTGATGTTACTAAGGACTTCAATAATAGTTTATTGTCATCTGTTCTCTATCTTAAGGTGAGGATTCACAGAACTGTGAACTCAGTGCTAACAAATAGCGTTTAAAAGGTGAGACTCTGGCCTGCACTTTATGTCTAGCGTGAGAGACAAAAGATTTCTATCCATCTTTATCTTGAGGCTGAACGTCAATGAAATAATATATACACCCCACCCCGAGTCTGAGAGAGAACATGTGACAATCAATGGAATTGGTCATCAGCAGAATTAAATGCAGTATTTTCATTTCCTTTGTCCTCTCCCCATTTAATCAGATGACTCTTCATTGAATCAATAACTATCATAGGTTCACCAGAGGTTAACTCATGGACAGCTCACATACTCACAAAGGCAGATCTATCACGGAAATATGTTAGAGCTGTCTGATTTTCCAGTGTCCACTCATGCTCAGAATCCACAGCTACTCTCTATGTGACAGCAATTCAATAACCTCCTCAGAAAATGCCAAAGTTGAGTTTAAAAGAGGGAATAAAAACTTTGACTAAATTTAATTGTAAAATAGAGAGTTGGACATGATTTAGGCTGTAGCGGTTGGTATTAGAAAGCAGAACAAAGGGTAATGGTGTTATTGACTATTTTCTTCATGAATGAGAAAGTAAGAAGCAGCTGTTGTTTCGGGGAAGCCAATTGTCATAGTGCCTAAATGGTGAGAATTTATACCACTGGAGTCAACCCATACTAAAGCACTCAGTTTCTATGTGGATGGGCCACGTTGACAGATGCATGAATGGTACCACAGTCTGGTAACTGTCTCAGATTCATAAGGACTAAGGGGCTAATCATAGCCTAGAGAAGGGGGGAAAATCCTAAGATGAACTTGAGCATTTGTGGGTAAGGAGTGACTGAATTTTTTTTTTTTTCTAAATTGTTCAAGAACTTGAGGCTGTGACATAAGAATGGTTCTGCAGGTCAAACCATTGCTCAGTTTAGAATCTAAATTGTCCAGAACTACATTTAGCTTTACTTACATATGGGTATCAAAGGGTCAGCTGGTACTGTTTGCTGAACTGAATGGAGGTGGTTCCTACTTTAAGAGATTGGAGGAGTCCTGAAAGTAATCTGGCTTTAGGCATCCTGCTGCGGTGGAGTCAGGCAGAGATGATAGGGTTATGATGACGAAAACCTTGATTCACAGTAAATCACCTTTTTGTACCAGCACATATAAAGCCACACACTTATTGATCACATAGTAGGTACTCCATGAATAGCTTGTTCCCTTGGTTCTCTGCCAAAGCGACTTAGGTCTGCACACAGTCCAGACAAAACATTCTCTTCCCTTGGGAAAGGCTATGATGTGGTGGGGATCTCTCGCAGTGGATTTGACTTTCTGGTGAATTGCTTTCATTGTTGATGTATTTCTAAACTCATTAATAAAGATGTTAGCATGGAGCTGTCTATCACAGATTGAAACCTGATAGATACCATAGTGCTTTGTCTCACTGAATAGAAAAGAGAAAAGAGCGAAGGCTGTTGGAGAAGCAGGTGTGATTTTTCATAGTGGTATGGTTGCTGGTAAGCTGATCCTGCTCTGGTATATAACAGTTTATTCATGCTTGTGCAAACAGTCTTAGAAAGTTCAGTGGTACAGTTGCACACACACACATGCACACACACACACGTGCGCGCGTGCACATCATGAAAGTCCCAGGAAGACGTATTTGGGAAGAAGGGTTTCAGTGGGAGATGACAGGTGATGAGAGAGTAACCAGAAGAAGAAAGAAAATGACCAAAATTCATTATGTACATGTATAGAAAGTGCATAAGACAAAATTAAAAATGAAATGCAAACTTGTTTAAGATTTGCTAATATCTTCTCATAAAAACATTGTGTTTGGAGGAGTCAAATATTATAAAATTGACATTGCAATCTTTAGAAGTTAGCTCGATTATGGAAATAACCAGGCTAGCTAAAAGATAAAGCAATTATATTTTTATTTATTATGAGGGAAAAACTCATGAAACAAGAGCAAGAAGTCCAGCTCAGCTATGTTGGGAAGGAACCACACAGAGAGAGGGCACCTGGGCCATGCGCCTGTTTTTTTCTCCGGTCCCAAAAAGCCACAAGCTTACTTGGTTCTACCTCTTAAAGATAATTGGTTAACAAAGCTTCCCCATCAGCAGTTATGTACTTAAGATAATGTCAATTTTAAATGTTATTATGTTGATTTGATAAGAACACTATAGAGAGCACTAATAAGAATTGCTTCTAACAACTGATTCAAAGGAAGTCAAATACAAATCCTAAAATTGTACCCCATATGATACCTTATATATTGCAAAATACTTGTGCAAATGTTCTCACTTGATGCATAAGTTCAACAAAACAGAAGGCATATATATGAATGTGGAGGACTATTTGATGTGGGAATGCTCAGGTAGGTAGGATGGTGTGTATCGGTCAGGGTCAGGAGAAGATGATCTCCATTCTGTCTGCTCAGGGAGATTAAACAATGGAAGAAACCACGTGAGCTGGCTGAAGCTAACTAAGTGCAGAGATGATTTGATGGGACTTGATCGCTGGGTAACAGCAGCAACACCAGGAATGAGCACAACAGATACGCAGTCAGGGTGCAGGGAGATGGTTCGGTTTTTCCACTGTCTGCTGCCGAAGAATGAGGACCCAAATTTGACATGTAGAACCAACCTGAAGAAAAAAAATCCTGGCACAGTTTCACTTGCCTATAATCTCAGCACTAGAGAGGCAACAGTGGGGCTTGCTGGCCAGCTAGTCTAGTTTAATTTGTGAGTCATGAGATCAGCAAGAGACTTTGTCTCACAAAATAACCCAGAGCTAAGGAGGAAAACATCCAATAGTATCTTCCATATTTCATGTGCATGAACATATGCATGTATGGACAATGCCCGAGCATGTGCACTTGCACACACAAACAAACATAAATACAAGAGGAGAGAGAGAGAGAGAGAGAGAGAGAGAGAGAGAGAGAGAGAGAGAGGTGTCTGCTCATAAATAAGGTGTCAGGAACAAGTAAAGATGAAGGTCACTTGTAAGAAGATGATATTACAATGGGGAATTGTGGGAAAACGGGAAGGAGAGAGGATTAGTATGAATTAATGCCAGCACCTTTAATCTCCTGCTGTGCACTGTCCCTAAAGATGCAGCATATCAGTAAGCACACTCAACCTCACAAAACCCTTTTGTAATACATGCTCTTGTCAGAATGATTGGATTAAGTGTGAAATGCTAAGTGTTGTTCAGGAACTTGGCACTTAAGGGACCAAATTAACCAAATCGGAGTTCTCATTGATCCTCCTGTTTATTCCCTTTCTAGGGAGGATGTGGGAGCAAACATTTAGTGAGCAAGCATACTGCTTCCAGCAGAGTGCTGGGCCTTGAGTTACCTCCAAAATATTTCTCCGAGGAATGAAGAGGAGTGTGAAGAGAGCAGCAGCCCCCCAGGAGGCCCCAGGAGGCCCCAGGAGCGGGGAAAATCCACCAGAGGAGAATGGTGTCCTTAAGGCTCTAGTTTAATGCAAATCTTTTGTAGCTGAGGGCTACTGTGCTTTTAACAAAAAGAAACAATGCCTAAACAACAGAGTAATCACTTGTATAAAATAAACATTCTTTTTGTTGTTACTGTTATTTGCTTGCTTGTTTGGTTTGCTGTTTGAGGAGAATACAGATGTACTTCAGAGATGGCAAGCCTCTAGACAGACAGGAGGGCAACTTCACAAACTGAGGGGGAACAAAAGGCAGAATGCTAGTGTTGCAAAATATCAACAGTGGAAAAATCTCAACGTTCTCCACATAATTTATAACTGCTTTTGTAAGTGTAAATGTCTGAAATTACTTGTTCCAAGAGAGACTAAAGACTTCTTTTTGGGAAAAGCATGAGAGAATGTGAATTTGGGGGTTGTGGGAGGTAAAAGAAAATCATCCATGCTAACCCTCAACAGGCAGGCTGAATGCAGGTTCTTTGCGAAATAGAAAAATCCCACAAGAAATTGATTTCATGTTGCTGAGTACAAGAATTCATGGTACAGTGCCCTGTGGCTGAGATTTAAAAGAGGGAGGCCAGTTTCCCTGGGGGCTGTCAAGGTGCTTGTTAAATCCCACCAAAGGTTAGGAGGCACAGGAGAGCTGCGGTTATTGGTTCCTGGCTGGAAAGCATGAGGCTTGGGAGGTGGTGACTCACCTTGATGTCTCCAGTGCTAATAAGCTAAGGAGTCAGAGCAGCGGCCTAACTGGGGAAGCCAGGGGCTCCCCTGCTGCTGCCTCTCTGCATTACCTTTTCTTCCAAGTCGGTTCCTCTTCTCAGGTCTTTATTTTCTTCCTCATCTTCTTAAAAAAAAACAAAGAATCTCTTTTTCCTGTCTCCCATTTCTGAACTCTTTGCGTAACTATTTATCTGTTAGTTGATTTGTATGAATCAGAAATGGAGTTGTTGCCTTCAGTGAATCCACAGCCAATCTTGTGATAGTATACTTCGAGCTAATGTTTTTTAGTGTGGTGTGTGTGTGTGTCACCTCGAGTCCTCCAGAAGTCATACTATGGCACTATTGGGCTGGACAATGTGATTTCTACTTAAAAGCAAAGAACAACTCCAGTAAGTTTAACAGTATTAAATTGTTACTACAAAGACTGATAATGCAGCAAATGAGTCAGAAAAGAAGGGAAAGAGTGAATCCAAGAGATTGTCTTAGAGACCTTGATGTTTCTCTTAGACCTTGTATTAGGCTTCCTTCACAGTGATAAAATACATTGATGTAAGCCGTTTGGGGAGGAAAGGACGTATTTCAGCTTATGCTTCCTGGCAACAGCTTGTCACTGAGGAAAATCAGAACAGGAACTCAAAGTAGAGAACTGGCAGCCGAAACTAAAGCAGAGGCCATGGAGGAGGACAGCATAGGCTTTCTCCACCTAGCTTGTTAAACCTACATTTTTAACACCCAGGACCACCCGCTCAGGGGTGGCACCAGAAATAGTGGACTGAGACCTACCACATCAATTATTAACCAAGAAAACGCCCCCTCAGGCTTCCTCACAGGTCAGTAAAGGTGATATTTTCCCATGTGAAGTTTCCACTTCCCAAAGAGTCTAGCTTGTGCCAAGCTATCAAAAGCCTAACCAGGACACCTGATATCTCTGCACGACTCCCGTTCTGTTTCAGTCTTCTTGCTTCCTCCCTATGCTGGACAAACATTAGCTAGAAGTGATGACCAGGACAGATATTTACAGGCAGGGAAAGAGTTCAGGATGCAAATACAAGTTTCTCGAAGCTTTCAGAGGCAAAGGAGTCATTTACAACCGATTTATCAAAACCCTCCAGCTCTAGATACACACATGTCTATTGAGGATGACCAAGGTACTACCTTTTTAGTCTCATTTCAGCTTCTGTGGGGTGGCAAACAGGTTACATCAGCAATTGCTTATGAGAAAGTTTCAAGCATATTTTTAAAAATGGGTATCAGAATATTCTACTTATAATACAGAAGATAGTATGATACTTTTCTAGTATTTCTGTTAAATAATGTGAATTGAAATACATGTTAAACTGAAGTATAAAATACATTATTCCTCTTTTCCCCTACTACATTTATTGTATGGCCCCATAAAAAGGAAATGCTTTAAAAGTCCTAATTACACTGGCACTTGTGTCTATTTTCTTGATTGGATAAGCATGTTGTTTCGAAACATCTGTGAGTATAAATTCTCTAAAATCTTCTTCACAGCACTTTGGTCAAATTTGGCTTTTCATTAAAGCACTGTGTTCTCTACAACACATCATATATCCTCAGGTCAATGACCTACCAAGAGCTTTTGAAAGTCTTCTATTGATTTAATATGGAATAAATATTCAGGATTCTTAGCTTGGCATGGTGGCATATGCCACCCATTCCAGTACTTGGTGTATGGAGACAGAAGGATCAGAAGTTCAAAGTCAGTTTTAGGTACCTAGTTAGCTTGAGTCCAGCTTGGGTTATATGAAACCGTGTCAAAATACTAAAGATAGAGATAGATAGATGATGATAGATAGATAGAGATAGATAGATAGATGATAGATAGATAATAGTTAAAATAAGAGTACAGTATATTTTTTATCAGAAATACATATTTTTTAAATAAACTCTACTTATATTAAGCTATATGTGTTCTTTTAATAAAACCTTAAGGGCTAGAAAGATGATTGAGGAGTAAAGAGCTCTTGCTGCTTTCTCAGCTCTTGCTGAGTTCAGTTCCTATAATCCGTGTCAGGTGCCTCTTACCAGATTCTTGCCACTGCTTTACATGGCTAGTTAGTTAAAGTTGGAGTGTTTCTTCCCATACTCTACAGCTACACTACTTAAAATCTCAGAGGCATGCCTCAAGCCTCAACTCCCCCTGTTCATGTTATCTTGGAAAGGTATTTAAAGTACTCTAGCTAACTTACAAGTAGAGATAGAGACATTCTCAGGGAAGAGACGCAGACCTCAGGCTCATTTGAAACCGCTTATGGAGAGATTGCTCTAAGGTCTACTTTGATCTCTGAAAACACTGCAGACGGTCTTTACAATAAAGAAATGAACACAGACTTCAGTTTCCTTATTTCTTTATTCATCTCAATGCTACTTTAGTCATTTTGCAAGTTCCTTCTCATTTCCATGGCGATTTATGTCACATAGGACTTACGCAATATAAAGCAACTCTAGCTAGGGAGACAATTCTTTTGTATGAAAATGAGAATTAAATGAAAAAAATTCCATCCACCCCTAGTAGCCTTGTTATTTGACATATCATTGAAACCCCAAAACAGACGAGTATGATTTTCCCGTATCGTCTAATGAAAAGTTCGCAAGCATATTTTCACTATGTATTGTTCGCAAATGCTTCAACGTCCCCTGACAAATGGTCTGTAGAAAAATCTCGAAAATCTTCTCTCGCCGTGCTACAGCTTAAAAGATTCATGCCATCAAATAATGCACCTCAAAGGCTAATGTCTGCTCTCCAAATTTCAAATACTGTAGCCTAATAAAAATTTAAAGAGTAGGAGCTCCTCCCCAGAGAGCAGCTGTCAAGACTTTCTTAAAAGAAAGAAACATAAACAGCCTCTACCTAGCGTGCTGATGTCTCAGTGTAGAGGAGAGACAGAGTGAGGGCAAGGATTTTTTAACAGAGAAAATATTCAAGTTGTGCTAGTTGATGCTAAAATAATATATTTTTAATCTCATAATAAGTATGCATTAAAAATATTCCAAATATCTTAGGTGTATTTATGAAGGGAAAATTAAAATCTTTGTGTAAATGCATATATAGATATCATACATATGCATGTCATAAATACATATAATATGCATATATTTATACCTGTAAGCATACACAGACCAGACATTTGTGCACTAACATACACATGCACTCATAACCTCTTTCAAGGCATGTAGCAGTTTCTTTTTAACCGCTTTCTTCCATGAGGACTCTGTTTTATCCTGTCCATCGCTGCACTACATTAAGTCGTGACTGCCCTGGAGACAAAACATCATCCATTTCAGCTTTATGGCATCACACATACTCTTCTCTATACACCTCATCAATGTTATTTCATTTGAATTTTCTCATTCAGCAAAATCCCTTGTAGTTACATCCCTTCAAGTAGTCTTGACTGGAGAAATTTCAAGTAGGATAGACTGAGCCACTTAGCTCTTGTTGCTCGTGGACAGAGACATGCATTCAATTGCCAGGGGTCACCATTTTCTTCCACGGAAATCCAATCTCATTGTGGCCTCTTATGGTGTAACTATACTATCACTTCATAATATAATTTATTTTAAAATCAATTTAATATCGATTAAAAAAACAAAGGGATATCTCTCTTGCTTTGGAATCTGCCTTTTGTTCAGGTTGCTTTCTGTCTACATCTACTTAGAGAAAAAAAAACATGGCCAACTTCAAGAATGATTGCCTGTGCCCCTTTTGGTCTTCTAGTAGTATAACTCTGTGAATATGTGTTACTTTCAGAATTTTGGTTTGTCAGTTCACTGATCACACACAAAATGTACCACAGATGGCCATTCCATTGTGGTTCATTCTGGTGAACTTCACAACCATACCAAACGAGAAAGCCACAGTAGCTGTGACAGAGAAAGAAGCATTCAACTGAGATGAATGAACTTATTTGCATTACTAATTTCTGCTATTATATTATTTTCCAAATTATTGTGATGATTTGACTGTATTAAAAACAATTAGTTATTAATATTGTATACATTTAAAAACCTTCCAAGTCAGTATTTCAAAATTCAAATGTAATGTAATATAGAACAATTTTAATAAAAAGTTTCAAGGTTTTAAAGTTCAAATTGCAACTTACTTTTACAAACATCATGCTACAGTTCTGGAAAAAGGGTTTCATTGCCACCATCTCACACAAGGACCAGGTGTGAGGACTTAGAATCCGTAAATCCTACATGGATGCCAGGAAGTCAGGGCAGCGTACAGTATGTGGGAGGTCCAAGCTGAGAACAACTGGAGCACACTCACAAGTTATAGTAGCCATGTGGGTAAACTTGGATTCTAACTGACAGAATACCTTGTTTTCTTTACTTATTACCACCGCAAAGCAATTTAAGAGAAAATAAGATTAATTGCCTCATAATGTCAGGTTATAGTCTGTCACCATAGAAACCACAAAGTCTCGTGGCAGCAATTCAAAGCATTAAGAGCTGAGCATGTGCCTGTACCCCTAGTGCAAAACAGTGGACACAGACACATCCCTGCCTGGAGTTGGTTAGCTGGACATTCTACCCAATCAGTGAAAGACTTTTATCTTAAACAAATGAAAACTTGAAGAATAATTGAGAAAGCCACCTAACAGCAACCTCTCCCCACTTCTCTGTCTTCTGTCTGTCTGTCTGTCTGTCTGTCTGTCTCTCTCTCTCTCTCTCTCTCTCACACACACACACACACCACTGCATACAAAACTAAGGTATTTGATAAACAAACCAACATCTATCTTTAAATATTTTGTGGCTTGTTCAGTGTCCCAATGAAGAGTCCCAAGTTTGTTAAATATTGATCAGACTAAATTTATACGTGTTGATAAAGGCATAAATACAAGCACACTCATATTATATATTCAGCAAAGTTCTGTAAAAATGGTAGGCACACACAACAATTTTAGATGAGAAATTATCTCCAAATACTCTAGATTTTGACTTAAGTAGTTTTGCTTCTCATCATTGTATCAATCAATTAAGAAAAGTTAAAGGAACAAACATTTTGTGAGGAAAGTGTTTAAACAAGGCTCTTGTGCTGGACACACAGCTACTTCAGGTAATTCTCTAGAATTGATTTTCTTTTCTATTCATATTAAAACACTGAAAACTATTAAGTGAATGTTCATGATATAATTTTCCCATCTAAAATTTAACTCAGTTTTACAGCTCTGAAATCATTCTTGTGTTCACGTGAACAATGAACAGAGGAACTCTGACAACTCTGAGGTTTATATGTCTTTGGTTCACACTGCTGGTTTGGACTAAGTCAGCCATGCAACTGTAAGGGTCAAATACCCCTGTATCCAGGCTGCTCAAAGGACATCCATCAACATAATACAAAGGTACAAACATATCTTACTACACTGTCTCATTTCCTGAACATTTTGTAAAGGATAACAGGGAAGAAATATTTTAGAGATTCACAGAACTTAGCTTGCCTATGATAGATCACAATTTATCTGGAAATATAAATGTGCTCTAACAGACATAGGAGAAGTCAATATTCTTCTTGCAAACTCTACTAGAGAAAATGGGTTAAGAAAAGTGTTTACAATTGTGAGTATATTCAGTACATTTGACGAATAATAAGCATTTCAGAGTCCACAGAAGAAACAGGATGCAAAAGGAAGAGTTGAAGGTTGTTTTAATACAAAAAAAGAACACTTCATACAATGTATTCTGATCATGATTTTCCTTTCCCACAACTCCTCCAAATCCTATCTACCTATTTACCCAGGCAAGTCCAAACCCTTTCTCTCTTTCTTTAGAAAATAAACAACCTCGAAATACCAAATAATCCAGTTTAAAAATGGGGTACAAAATTAAAAAGAGAATTTTTAACAGAAGAATCTCAAATGGCCAAGATATTCTTGAAGAGTTGATCAGCATCCTTAGCTATCAGGGAAATGCAAACCAAAATGACTCTGAGATACCATCTTACATCTGTCAGAATGACTAAGACCAAAAATGTCAATAACAGTCTATGTTGGAGATTATGTGCAGTAAGGGGAAGACTTCTCCACTGCTGGTGGGAGTACAAGCTTGAAGAGCCACTTTGGAAATCAGTATGATAGTTTCTCAGAGATATCCTGGGTAAACTGGGGCAGAGTGAGTAGAGTGACAGGGAGGGGATGGAGGAACATGAGGGAACATGAGGGATCAGGTTGGTCAAGGTGGGGGAGGAATAGAGAGGGAAGGCACTGAAAGAGGAATCTTGATAGAGCAGCCATTGTGGGGTAATAGAGAAATGTGGTTCCAAGAAAACTCCAGGAACCCACAAGGACGACCCCAACTCAGAGCCTATTAGTAGTGGAACCCACAGAGAAACTGACCTGAGGTAAAGGGAGTTCACGAACTCTGGACTTCAGCAGGTACACAGTACTGACCTAGGCCCTGTGCCTGTGGATGACAATTATGTAGCTTGGTCTATTGTGGAGTCCCTAGCAGTGGGATCAGGCCCTGTCCCTGGTACATAAGCTGTCCTTTTGGAACCTATTCCCTATGCAGGGTTCCATCACCCAGCCTTGATGCAGGGGGAGGAGCTTGATCCTGCTTCAATGTGATATGACATGCTTTGTTGATTCTCATGGGAGACCTGCTGCTTTCTGAATGGAAGAGTGGATGAAAGGGGGTAGATAGCCGGGAAGTTGGGGGAAGGATTGGGAAAAGAGAAGGAAGGAAAACTTGGTTGGTATGTAAAATAAATGAAAACTTAAAAACAAACAAACCAACAACCTAAAGGAGATGTCTTTCTCAAACTCGTACCCTCAGGGCTCAGGGAACAAGTCAGAAGAGGAGGTAGAGAGGTGTAAAAGTCAGAGGAGGTGGTGACTCCAAGGACACACTGTCATCCAGAACGACAGGGCTGGCACACGTAGGACCTCAGACACTGGCAGTGTGCACAGGCTTGCACAGGTGCAAGCCAGATGGTGCCCCAGCACTGAAAGGAAGATGTGCACATGAGCTCCGATTCCAAACCAAGAAGATATCGCTAATAGACATCTGCTTGCAAAGGAAAAATTGCCATTCTCCAATGGAGTCTCACTAGGTAGACTAGCCCCATTCAATGATAGGTCCCATTCTTAGCAGTAGATGGCTAACACAAAATAAAGTCAGCTGTATTTTTGTAGATAATAAAGTTGAAGAATACAGTAAGTAAAACTCTACCGTTATTTTAAGAGTGCCACCTTTTTGCTATTTTCCCGTTATAATATGAAAACAATTCTAAAATTTGATTTTTTGCATATGTGTGTAAGATGTGCATGTACACACGTTTGTGTATGTGTATTTGTGTGTGCATTCATGTGTGTGAATATGGGTGTGCATGCGCCATGGATTGCATAACTGTCAGAAGGCAATCTTGGCTGTCAGCCCTCAGCTTTCACCTGGATTAAGACAAGGTCTCTTTGTTTGTCTTTGCTGTACTGCAGGAAAGCTGAACCGCAAACTCCCAGGTATTCTCCTGTCTCCAATCTTCTACCACCTTACTGTAGAAGTGCTGGGTTGCAGATGCCTGGGACAGTATGCAACATTTTACAGGGTTCTGAGCACCCAGACTCAGGTCCTCACATTTGTAAGACTAGGAATTTTATTTGTTGAGCCATCATCTTAATAAGGACCACAGCCCCTTATGCTTCTTCCTAATATGTACTTTTGGAATCCCTGTTAGACCATGGGTGTACTCTCCTCATTAATATCCATCAGTGGCAGAGGACCTCATTCTTTACATAGGATCATAGAATGATGCTGTGTGCTTTACCCAGCACTGATTCACCTAGCAACCCTGCTCCCAGCACAGTCCCAGAAACAGAACTGGTTCTAAGCGAGTGGTACTCAATGAGGGGCACTTTTATTTTGTAGGACACATTTGTCAATGTCCCAAGACATGTTTGTTTTTGTAACACAAAAGTTTTAGAGGTCAGCAAAACTGTCAGGTGCTATACAGTCCACAGGACAGCCCTCCATAGCACAGAATAAACCATGAATGTCCTAAGCGCTGAGATTGAGAGCACATGGGCGACAGGCATTTGTTTCCAATCAACTTCACTGAAACTCATTAACCTCAACATAAAGAGAAGGTCGGGATTCATTCTTACAAGCGTCACTGCATAGTCACACTTAAGGGAAGAACACTGTTTATTCTGAATTCTTATTTTGGGGTATTTGGAGAAATCACTTTCTTTTGGATGGCTTTTCCAGTGAGTATGTGGTCCACGTGACTAGCATAGTTGTTTCTACAGAAATGACTACATACTGAGTATTTTGGATAATTTTAAATATAGAATATAAGACAATCAGGGCAATGTTTATGAGTTTCATCGTTGTTGTTGGTAAAGTAACAGAGGGAATACATCAAGTGTGTCAAAACTCATCCCTCAGTAAGGAAGCATATCTCAGAAATATTTATTGTAAAAGATGAATTAATAAGTCATTTCCAGGAACATGTGACTTTTTATTCAGGGTTTTTATCTTCCTGCTTGCATGTATGAAAAGGGCTCCCAAACAAACTTAATATTCTAATTTAATAATCACCTTCACTGGTGTGCTTATTTGTATTCCCTATTATAACCAATTTCTTTAGTTCTGTTCTATTTAATTATTTATTGTGTGTTGTCTTAATTTTTATTTCTAAATCACCTCAAGTATTCATAGAGATAGTTGAATTAAATTATTTAAAATTGCTTTTAGTTTGTTAAGATTTGTTCATTGACCATATCATTTTTACCGAATGGTGATAGTTTTATAGGCCATAAAAATATAAACTTAACTGTCCTTGCATGCGAAGATAGTTGCAAGTTGATATGAAACTTGATAAAATCACACTAAACAATGTTAAACAAAGAAGAACAATTAGCATGGATATAAAAATGCTCAAAATTTGTATGATTCCTCTGTGTGCAGCAGAGCTGTCTGCAGAAGAGGAGCAACAAAGGCCTGGGCTAAAGGTGGCTGCAGGGTTCTTAAGAACTCAGGAATCAGAAGACAGTGACATTCCCAAGGAGAGGAGAAGAGGAAAAGCAGAACTAGCCAATAGTAGCTAAATTCAGATTACATGGTGTTTGAGGTCTAGCAGTACTGCATTTTGCTTAACATTTCAGGTTCCATCATGATACAATTCTGTGTGTGCATGTGTGTGATTCAGTTCTGGGTAATGAAACCCTGAAAATGTGCTGGATGAATTGAATACAACTCTGAAAGTTTTGTCTTTGTATTAAATGTGACAATTAAGAACACGAGATGAGTTTACACCTGCTTAATGAAGTTATGGTAACTTTCTTGCTAGGCATTTACTTATTCCTGGTATCCTTATACAAACACACAACAGAAAAAAACAAAAGCATTTTACTGGCAAGATGATGATATCGGTGCACAGAAGTACGGAATCACATTTAAAGGGGTAATTTTCTTCTGTACGGAGTTCAGCCTGGTATAGCTTGTCCTGTGGCTGATATTAGCATGATGGTTTGTGAAAGGGTACAGTTATGTGCCATGAAGAATATCTTTTGCTGTTTTTGGTTTGTATGTTATTTGCCAAAGTATCACTTACACCTATACTGTAGCTAGGCCCATTAGTAAGAGCAAATAGAATATTTGCTTAAAATATAGAGTTATGAAGTCCTACAAATAGTTACTATGCAGATCCATTGTTGTGAATGTCATACTGTTCGTGGCCTCCTACTTAAATATCCCTTAGGTTTACATCAATTACACCTTTTCTTCTAATGGCATATATACCAAACAGAGCTGTATATTTAGGTGGAAGTAAATTCAGCTATCAGGGTGCTAGTAAATTATGTGATACTGCTCTAGTATTAATCATATGTTATGAAAACTGGACTTAAAGGAAGCGAGGCAAGAGAATTAGAAGGAAAGAAAGCTGTTAAATCAGCTGTGGGGCCATGTTGATTGGCCACACATTGCCAAATGAGCAGAATAGACAGTGCTGCAATCTTTTGTCAATCTTTTGGATACAGGGAGGTGAACCCCATCGCATACACATCTAATCTAAGGCTCCCATGACACATTGTGCCTACTTCTGAATGTAATATAAGATGCAAACACTGAACAAAGAGCTGACATATCCAAAAGTGACACATTTTTTAAGACTTCTCTTTTAAAAATGCAGCAACATCTACAAATGGGAAAACATCTATACTTCCAATACCAAGGAAGGAAAGCTAATGTTTATCCCTAACAGAATTTAATATTCATTGTTCGGTTTACTGACTGGAAACTGTGCCATGTCACATTCTTAATTGAATGGCACACATTATTTTGTCAAAGCATGTTTTTGCTAATGCACACCAAAATGTTGGTAATTGGGGCATGCAAATTTGTTCTGCAGTGAAGAACAAGAGGAGGATTTAGAAGTTATTTTAGTGTAGCGGTACATTTATCTTTAAAGTACAATAATATACATGCCATCATCATGTATTATTCATATGCAGTGTTTGAAGTGGAGGTCCTTCCAAGTATATTAAGAAACTCTAACTTACAATAATCTAATTAATTCTCACACCTTCCTTTTCTATGCTTCCAGAAACTGTGAATCGTCAGAGTGGATATTATCTCGGGATTGCAACAAGCACCTCATGGACCAGATCCAGTTCGGAACACATTTTGTTTGGCCCACATAATGTTAATTTTTTTTTAAAAAAAATATTTTCCAGAATCTGAAAATAGATTGCTAGTACCAAAAACAATCAAGATTCTCAGTCTATTTTAGTGAAGGTAGGGTATATTTTTACCAGAAAAGCTGTCAATCATGAAACTCCAGTATGGAGTGGTGATAAATGGGTCTACCCAGACAGACTTACAGGGGGCACAGATGATTTCTGATTTCACCCTGTTCCCATCATGGTGACTCCGGTTCCATTGGTCTAAAGAGGATTTCTAGAAACTGGTGTGGGAGAATTGTCTGTAATCTGTCAATCATGTTTTAAATAAACACTGATTGGCCAGGCAGGAAGTATAGGTGGGAAAACAAGACAGAAAGTAGAGGTGATGCAATGAGAACAGGAGAATTCTGGGAAGGAGGAAGCTGATTCCTCCCAGTCCTGAGCAGACCACTGAGGAAGCAGGATGTGACCTGCCAGCTAAAAAAGGTACCGAGCCATATGGTAGATCAAAATAGATCAAAATAATGGGTTTATATAAGCTACAAGAGCTAATATGTAGCCTGAGCTAATGGGCCAATCAGTTTTATAAATTATGGAGATCTTTGTGTGATTTTCTTTGGGGCTTGCTGGCTGTGGAGTACCAGGTGGGACAGAAACCCCAACAAGCAAGCCCCGGTCATGTTACAAGAAACACAGGAACATTTATTGGTGTTACCCCATGACATTCTGATACAAATCCCACTTCAGCCTGGTAACAACGGATTTAGTTGCAGTTGGCATGACTAAAATGTCCTAGCTAGATCAGGGATGCCATTTCTTAAAGATGAACAGGTGTAGAGGTTAATTTGAGCTACAGATGAGTTCCCTACGCAGCCATTTGGGAATAAAGACTTTCAAGTCTGCCTTAAAACTATTGTCTTTTGTAGACAGAAATTTTTGTCTCATCCAGTCCCCCAGTCATTCAGTCCCAAAGAAACACTTTGGGATTTATATTAATTATAACTGTTTGGCCTATTATTTCAGGCTTATTTTTAACTAGCTCTTACATCTTAAATTAATGCTTGATTCTTGTCTATGTTTAGCCACGTGGCTTGGTACCTTTTCTTAGTAAGACATTCTCATCTTGTTTCCTTTGCATCTGGCTGGTGATTAACTCTTTGCCTTTCCTCTTCCCAGAATTCTCTTATTCTGTTTTCTCATTGTTGTGACCAAATGGTTAGCAGGAACAGCTGAAGAAGGGGAGGGCTGTTTTGGCTCACAGTTTGTGGGTACAGGTCTTTCTATTTTGACTCAGTCTGAAGTTTGTTTGTCATGGGGGAGACAGTGAGCAGAAGTAAGTCAGCTAGCGACGCTGACTTCACAGTCGGGGAGCAGAGAAGATTTTTTTCTCTTTTTTGCTTAGTCCAGATTGCCGGCCTATGAAACAGTGCTTCCCATGGGTAAAGGTGAGTCTGTCCAACTTCATTAGCTTACTGCACTGTTTGGATTTCCTGCCTGGCTCTACTCTGCTAATCCATTGATCCAATATCTTTATTCATCAGCCAGTAAAAACAACACATACAGAGCACATACAGAACATCCCACATCACAGAACTACAGCACAAACAGCCTACACTTGAAAACAGGAATTTTTCTAAAATTTTCCATATTCGACTCTGAGTAAGCCAATCAGTGTAAAGAAGCATCATGGAGACTCTCTTCTAAATTCAGAAACTATGTGAGTTCTGTACCTTTGTCTTTCCAAATAGAGATGAAATATCATGATCAAGGAAGCTGCTTTTAAAATATTTTAAAAGTTCACTTGGTGACAATTGCATATTTTTGAGCTCTATAATGTGATTTATGCTGATAAAGTGTGTGTCATTCATGTTCCTTACCTTTCAGTGCTGAAGACAAACACCTATGTGTGGGAGGGAGAAGGCCGAAGGATCACAGAGAAAACCTCCTAATGGTGGATTATACAAAGTCACATCCACATAGTAATGGCAACTTTTGATTCTTTGCCATCTTGAGAGATTCATTTAATTTTTAATCATGTATATGTGGGTTAGTTTGTTTTTGTCACCTTGGTACAAACCTAAAAAAACAAAATCTCAATTGAGAAATCACCTCTATCAGAGGGCATGTCTTGGCTGCAAAGCCATGTAAGGGCTGGGCTAAGTGTAGGTGGATGGGCTTGATGGGCCTGGGCTGTTTAAGAGTGGTTTACAGCAACCAGTCAATAAGTGTAAGGTATACAACAAGCAGTCTGTAAGTGATAGGCATATGGCAAGCCGTCAGTAAGTGATAAGCGTACAGCAAGCCATCAGTAAGTGATAGGTATACAGCAAGCAGTCAGTAAGTGATAGGTATACAGCAAGCTGTCAGTAAGTGATAGGTATACAGAAAGCAGTCAGTAAGTGAAAGGTATACAGCGAGCACTTCTGTAAGTGATAGATACACAGTAAGCTGTCAGTAAGTGAAGCAGTATACATCAAGCAGTCAGTAAGTGATAGGTACATAGCAAGCTGTCAGTAAGTGAAGGGTATACAGCAAACAGTCAGTAAGTGATAGGCATACAGCAAGTAATCAGTAAGTGACAGGTATACAGCAAACAGTCTCTAGATAAGCACCCTCCCTTCCTGGGCTCCTGCTCTGGCTTTCCTGGTGAGCGACTATAGTCAGTAAGTTGAAACATTTGTTGGCCTCATCAGGTTATTTTGGTGAAAGTGGTTTATCACAGCAACAGAGACCAAACTAGAATGGCACAGGTATGTCTGTGCAGCGTGTGTGCACCTCAGTGCAGGTACCTGAATGCCAGAAGAGGACAGTAGGTATCCGGAAGCTGCAGGTACAGGAGGCTATGATCCACCCAGACATGGCTGTGCAGACTGAACCAGATAGAACCTCTGGAAGCGCTGCTCATGCTCATAATCACTGAGCCATCTCTCCAACGCTGACTCTACCAATGTGGTACAGTTACATACAAGAATTTTGCCTGTGTAGATGCACACGTGTTTGAGGGTATATATGTGTTTGTGTATAAGCATAAGAAGCTATATGTGAATTCATAAGTAGAGATATAAAACATTTTTTTATTGTTTTCAAGACAGGGTTTTTGGGTGTAGCCCTGGCTGGGCCAGAAGTTGCTCTCTAGACCAGTCTAGTGTCTAATTCAGAGACCTGCATGCTTCTGCCTCCTGACTGCTGATAAGATTAAAGGCGTGCAGCACCATGCCTGACTCAAAGTAATTTTTTATGGAATTTCTTCAATGCTTCAGACACTTGTATTATATATGATAAGTTGTTTCTTTTTGTTAAAGTGTATAATATTTAACATAATCTGAAGACTTTAAGAAGAAATGAAACTCAGATTTAGTCATCCTTTTAGGTCCACCATTTCTGGCGAGCATTGCAGCGCAAGAACTAAAAGCTATCACGGCTTTGCACATCAAGAGCAGAGCCTCCTCTCAGACATTTAGGGCACTGCGGAGTCATCACCAAAAGGTCCTTTTATTGGAATATTGTCAAATGTGCTGGAAAGTGAAAAAGCCACGTCAGGGTCAAGATTGATGACTCACAAAACCAACATGCAGTGCAGGTTTCTCTAACGTGTTCTCGTGAGCCTGTTTGCTGTATTCCATCTTTAACACCTCATTTCTTTCTGTAGACACAAAGTTGCCCCATCGACGAATCAGTTCGCATGGCTTTATTGGGCTTTGTAAGTGTCGTTTAGTCAGTAGTTAATCTCAGCCAGCAAGAATTTCTTAGTAATTCCTAAAGGTATATATGACTTAGAGGGAATAATTACACCAGTGGCTGCAATAGTTGGCAGTAGTTTCGTACTAATGCTGTATTTCTGCGATTGTGACGAGTGTGGTTTCCTGAAGGTTTCATGACTGTCAAATCCCAAGGGCATCTCAGAAAGCCAGGTCTCAGTAGATAAAGAGGTTGTGTTTTAGTGTAAACACACATTCACTTGGTGGAGACTTGGCTTCTTGAGACCCAAATTCGATTTCATACGGTAATATTATCCAAAAGTCTGAAAGTGGATGAGTATTCGTGAGCACAGATGAATGTCAGAAACAAAGGCAGAAGTAGACCCAATATAACCGTTAAAAGTAGGTATAATTAGCTCATGCAGTTTATGAAACACAGAAAGCTAAACTGTCCTTTTAGGAAGAGATACATGCTGTGAGATCATTAGGGGAACTAAACAAATGATGAACTCATAATTAAAACTTATGGCAATGTCTGAGGGGGATGAGGACTCTATGCTTTTGCTTCTTAAGCTAGATTTATAGAACCTGTGTGTTTCAGTTGTGTGCATGTTATATAGACACGCAATAAACAAGATAAATGATGGTATTAAGCCATATATTTTCATGGTCTTCATGTTTAATTTATAAAGCTAAAGCAGAAAAGCAGTCCTTGTGCTTTGGTCTTTAGTTTATTTCTATAGAACGTAGGAACTGAAGTCACATCCTTCATTTCAGTTGCGCATTCACTGTTCCATGGTCCCCAGCTTCACCCTATGTAAGTTTCACAGCCCTAGAAGTTAATCCCTTTGGTTCAGTGCTGAGGACAGGCGTGTGCTCACCTGCAATAGTTGGCACTGGGTGTGTGCACTGGATAGCCTAGTAAATCATATAATAATATATGAACATAATAGTGTGAGGGGCCACATGGTATATGCATATTTCCACTGAAGGCCAGAGAGTCAGGATATGTTTGCACAGTGTGATGTTTTCAGAGAATTAGTCAGCATTCTCAGAAGTTCTTTGCGTGGGAACCCTGCTTCCCTCATAGGCCCAACACTGACTTTGGGGCTTTCTTCACAGGAGGTATTGAGTTTGGGTAGACAGGATGAAAGACTGGAAAACACTTGAGTAAGTCCCCTCCTCTTCTCTGCCACTGGAGAGTGCAATTACTCAGGTTTCCTGAAGTATATAATCTCATCCCTGTTAACTACCTGAAAAACAATTTGCTTGTATTAAAAGAATCTCCCTTCCTTGTTAATTTCTTAATGGAAAACGGTGTAAAAACCATGACTTAAATAGCACGGAAGAGCTGAGAGTACTTAATCTATGGGAAGGCTTGGAAAGTGAACTGAACTGTAACACAATTATAAAATCAGCTAAGACCCTATTCAATGGCACTTTTTGTCCACATTTTAAAATTTTGTTTTTACTCAAGTTTATCTCATTTAAATTACTTTTAAAATAACAAATGATGATGATTATGTGCAGAGATTAAGATAATTTTTAATAGCATTCCCAAGAATTTCAGTGTGTGCGTATATATATAAATACATATAGCTTTGTGGTTTTATATATACATATAAATTTACACACACACACACATATATATATAAAACCATAAAGCTATATGTATTTATATATTATATATATAAAATCACAAAACTATATATGTTATATAACTTTTATATGAACAACTAAGGGAAATAAGTTAATTTGATCTCAGAATTTATTATTTGCAACAATATCACACATTTTAAAACTTGTGGGATAAAGAACTGAAGGACAGGTTGTCAACCAAGAATAACTCAAGAACATTGATATTCCAGAAAATAAGTGCATGGCAACAATAATTATTGTCACAATTAGCCTAGGGGTCACACTACTAGGGATGACCACACACTTAGAGTGCAAAATTCAAAAGCTTGCTTCCTCTTTGTCTCAGTTTTTCACACATATGATGGGTATGATAATTATATTTGTAATATGATATGGGTTTAGAAAAATGTAAAAGTAGAATTTATACAACGCTTAGACATAAACCTAGCTTATATTTCCTAATAAAATTTATTTCTATTTATCTAAAGTAAGAAGCTTCCAATGATATTTCTTTCAGTGTAGTGGTGAAAGTGGTAACTGAGGCACGCAAGAATAGGAGCTATGTTAGTGCCTGGTATGGGGCACTCAGGCACTAGCCTGAATATGGTATGTTAGGACCTGCTGTCCTATTGGGGGACACTCCTGCACTAGCTCGGTAACAATTCATGTAACAGCCCAGTTTCTTCCCTGGCACGTACTATGTACTGTGCACACATGCACACGTTTCCACACATCTAGCAGACTCTCCAGGCTCTGGAACCCAACATGTGTCAGGCTAAATGTACTCTTGTGTCTGGCAACCTTTCCCTAGTACAGTCAAACTTAAACAGCTTCTAAACAAGTCTATTCTCAATATATCCATGCATCAACGAGAGAAAAGCAGATCTGGCTTGAACTAGTTTTGAATATATGAGCATTAAGGTAAAATTGTATCTTCTAGTAAACATTTAGGGGGGACACAGTATTTACCACCTTATGTGTATGTATAATTAACTGATTGTGGATATGTTTACAATTAGTTACATTTCAGGAAGAAATATATGAAGTAGGGAAAATAATAATGACCTAATCTATCAAATAAAATAGAGAACTCAACTTTTTTCTTTACAGTTGTCAATATTTTGTTTGTTTGTTTTTAATTAAAAACTTTCCATTTATTTTTCATACCAACCACATTTTCTTCTCCCTCTTCTCTTGTTCCTTCCTCCCACCTCTGTTCTACCCCCATCCACTCCTCCTCCATCTCCAATTAAAAAAGGGGCAGGCCTCCCTTAGACTTGCATATGAATGCATATCTTTAAAGGCGTTCAAAGGAAAATGGAATGAACAGCATAGTGTCTTGTCTCTCTCTAACTCTAAGAAGAACAGTATTTGTTTATGAAAAGGAAAAACAAACTGAAGACAAGGAGAAACTACAAATGACTTATCTGAATGAGGACTATTATCTAAAAATAAGAATAACTCACAAATTTCATATACAAAACAAATAGTTCATCAGCAGAAGAAAGGTCTGATAAATACCTAAGCAAAGAAGACCTGCATTGGGTTAGTATGCATGTAAAGAATATGAACATAAGGTTGGGACATCATTCTGACTGTCCCATTCTCAGGATATAAAACACGTCTCATTGCTGGTAGCAATGTCAAAGAGCTCAGCTGCTTACCAAGACATTTTGGTAGCTTCTTATCAAACCCAAATAAATTTGGGTGACTCTCGCAACCCAAACTGCAAGCACATCTCTGTGCATACTTGAGAAGACGGAATAGGAGGTTAAGTCAATGCAAAGACTCCGCACACACTTAATCCACTTGTCTTTAATCATAACTGCTGAAACTTGGAAGCAATCAAATGTCCTTCAGCAGGTGAAAGGTTACACTGGCACCTCCAGACAAAGGAGCAATTGTTCGTTCTCAGTAAAATGAACTATCAATCCAGGAAAAGCCATCGAGGAAGGCTAAGAGCTTTTCACTGAGTAAAAGAATCTGCCCTGAAACTGTTGCCCACTGAATGAATCCTGAAAAGACAGACTGAAGCCGGAAGGACATAATTGGAGTCAGGGCTGAGGAGAGGAAGAGCAGGATAGACCAATGTGAAATGTTGTTAGGGCAGTGAGCTATCCCAGGGTGCATTACCTTGGGCATTTTATGATTATCCATTTGTCAAAACCCATGGATTGTACACCAAGAGTAAACTGTAGTAGGGAGCTGCGGGCCTCTTCCCACAGCCCGGCTCATGGTTGCCTGGCTAGCTTATGCTCCAAAATAAAGACACACAAACTCTATTCTTTTAAACACTGCTTGGCCCATTTCTGTTCATGTATGTAGCACCCCAAGGTGCGCTTACCGGGAAGATTCTAGCCTATGTCCATCCTGGGTCAGAGCTTCATCGTGTCTGTTCTGGAGAAGAGAGCATGGCGTCTGTCTCTCAGAGGAGCTGCCCTGCATCTGAGCTCACTTCCTCTTCCTCCCAGCATTCTATTCTGTTTACTCCACCCACCTAAAGGCTGGCCAATCAAATGGGCCAAGGCAGTTTCTTTATTAGCCAATAACCTTCCTCCATCAGTAAACCCTAAAGTCTATAGGCTTTTCGAGATAATGATGTGTCAACGGTGATCTAGTTTATCAGGATATGGGATGAAAACTTTGTGAAACTCATGCTATGTTCCTTTATTATGAACAAAACTTTGCTAAAAATTGTTAGTCATATCCTTGAGACAAGAGTCTCACCATGTGGCCATGGATGGCCCAGAACTCACTGTAGAGATCTGGTTAGCCTTAAACTCACAGAGATCTGTCTGTTTCTTCTCCCCAAAGCTGGGGCTAAAGGCAGGATTCACCATGCCTGACTTGTTACTGTTTTCAAGTGACGCTTGGTAGGAAGAGTTTCTAGAGTCAACCTCTGAGAGTGGGGGACTGTTTTCTCCTGGGACAAACTCCCAGGTAGATCAGTCAATCCCAAGTAATGTGTCATAAAAAGCAAGTATATATGAGAAACATGAAATGAACTTACTAGGGGAGGGTTTATAACTAAATAAATTATAAATAACTACTAAAAATGAAAACTCATGAATTTGAGAGGAAATGAGACCATGGGAGCATACTGAGACAGTTGGAGAGAGGAGAGGGATGATTGGACATGATGTAAATACAGTACTCATATAAATTCTCAGTTTTAAGTTAAATGTTGTTTTAAGAATGCTTCTTGTCTCTCAAGATTAATATTCTAAATTTAAATAATGTATATGTGTGATCATCAGTTATGCTTGTGTGCATTATTGCAGTTACTCACACGAGCCACAGGAGGGCAACATATCTCCCAAACCTGGGGTAACAAGAGTTGTGTATCACTTGATATGGTACTAGAAAAATAACTTAATTACTGGCAAGAGCAGTCAATGAGTGCTCTTAACCTATAAGTTATCTCTCCAGCCCTGTCACCTGCTGTTATAATATCAATTCTGTAATAAGCATAGTGTTAGGACAGAGCCTAACATTTCTATAAAATGTAACTTAGTATTGAAAACATACTTGCTCAAATTCTCTTTAGGTATGATTATAAAACAGCTAGAAAACTAAGTGTCAATAATTTTTTCCACACTTATGTACTGAAGTAAATTGATAAAACTAGATTATTCAGTTTTTAGAGATAGAGATTTACTTATTTTTATTTGATGTGAATGTTTTCTTTTCCTGTATTTATATATGTGCCCTAACCTGTGCAGTGCTGTGATATCTGCAAGAAGGGCACCAGATCCTCTGGAGCTGGAGGTACAGATGAATTTCAGCTACCTTTGGTCCCGCGAACACAACTCTGGTCCTCTACAGTAGCAAGGAGTATTCTTATCCATGGAGATATCTCCCTGGTCCCCTCTTCTTTCTCAGTAACTAGCATCTTTCCATTATGTTTTACCATTTTGTGAATAAGAAATATATGAGAAAATCTTATGGAAATAGGGAGAATTTTTAGCTATGCAGAATAAAATTAATTTTAAACCAAGAGTATTAGAAACTAAAAAAATAAAAAGGTAGAATATAATATAGCAAAAAATTCAAATAATCCAAATCCCTTTAATGTTTAAGAAGATACAATCTTTCTTTAAAACAACTTGCATAAATTTAAAAAACAGTACTTTTATCAGAAATTAAAATGAAAAAAGATTCCATATATGCATATTCATTTGTAGTATATAAGACCATTTCATCAATGCTAACCTTGCTATGTTAAGCTTACACTAAAGTCAAATCAAACCAACTGAAAATCATCTGAAGCATTGCATCGAATCCTGTTTATTAACAATAATTCCATGGGACATAGTACACATGGTGGCTCTGAAAGGGGTGTATCATCACTGCAGCAAGAGTAACTCATCCCAACCGTATTGAAGACTGAGTCTAAGGCCTGGTACATGCCTGGAGATATAGAGATGCAGCCCCAGCTGACTAGCTTGGGATTCACTATGTAGACCATGATGGCCTTCAACCCAGAGAGCTGCCTGCCTCTGAATTCCAGTGGCGGGTATTAAAGGCGCCTGGCAAGTGATGTATTTGTTCTACAATAGCAATATAAAAGGCAGAGTGGTCGTGAACCAGTGTTAATAAGTGAGGACACTGCATAGTCTGGGAACACCACATTTTCAGATAATCTGGTTTTGTTTCTTTCTCAGTATTAGGAAATTGACTAGAGCCCTACCACACCTAAAACCAAAAGCAGTAGGTTCAGTCTCAGTAATGTTTCCCTTCATGGCAGAAACAGTTGAAATAATATACATCTATAAGCATAGTCCCAAAGATTTATAAAAACTAATATATGTGCATTGACTTATTTGCATATTTACAGTTTTTTGTCATCCTTGGATACTACATGACACATAAATATTTGAGTAGAACATAGTAAAAAATCATCCCTTAAAGCTAGACTTTTACAGCTAATCCATATATATTTATCTGGAAATGTCTGGCATTTCCATCAATTCATTAAATTTGTCAAGTTTAGTGTTTCCATGGAAGAAATGACAAGCCTGAGAGCATGGGATTGGAAGGATGGCTCATTGCTTAAGAGTCCTTCTGCTCCTCCAGAGATCCAGTTTCGGCTCCAACACCCATGTCTGGTAGCTCCCAGCCAGCTGTGACACCATTTCTAGAGCTCTCTCTTCAGGCCTCTGCACTCACATGATATCTGCTCACAGACACACGCGTGCACACGTACTATCTGCACTCACAGGCTATCTGCTAACAGACACACGTGTGCACACGTACTATCTGCACTCACAAGCTATTTGCTCACAGACACACATGTGCACACGTACTATCTGCACTTACATATAATCTGCTCACAAACACGTGCACACATGCTATCTGAACTCACATGCTATTTGCTCACAGACACACGCATGCACACTTACTATCTGCACTCAGACTGTCTGCTCACACACACACACGTGCACACGTACTATCCACTCACACACTATCTGTTCACAGAGACACGCATGCACACATTCTATCTTCACTCAGACTGTCTGCTCACATGCACACGTGTGCACACGTACTATCTGTGCTCACATACAATCTGTTCACAGACACACCCATACACACATACTATCTGCACTCACATACAATCTGCTCATAGACACACACATGCACACGTACTATCTGCACTCACAGGCTATCTGCTCACAGGCACACGCGTGCACACGTACTATCTACACTCACATACAATCTGCTCATAGACACACATGTGCACACATACTGTCTGCCCTCACATACAATCTTCTCACAGACACACATGTGCACATGTACTGTCTGCACTCACATACAATCTGCTCACAGACACACGCATGCACACATACATGTACATACACTTATAACGTTTTTTAAGTAAATGAGAATCTTGGGAGCCTAAATTGCTTCTCAAAGGTTATGTATACCAGTGAAATACAGATTAAAACTAAGGTAAGAGACTTCTAAAGTAGAAAACAATATGGATAAGTGAAATTTGTAGTTTATATTTTTGTCAGTCTCCTACAATTGTGAAGGTTAAACTGCGCAGGATCATCTGTATTTTATTTGTCGGTATATTTCAATTCTATTAGATAAAAACACATATAATCCATGAAGTGTTATTCAAGGAGATAGAAATCATAGCAGGCCTTTCCAAACTGTATCCATAGCAAGCATAATTTGTGAAACACATTATTAATAAGTATTAAGGAACAAAGGAAGATCCTATGGTCAAATTCATTTGGAAAAAATGGCTACAATAGTCTGCTTTCTATTGGTTTGAAAAAATATTTGCACACGTACTATCTGCACTCACAGGCTATCTGCTCACAGACACACGTGTGCACACGTACTGTCTGAACTCACATACAATCTGCTCACAGACACACATGTTCACACGTACTATCTGCACTCACATACAATCTGCTCATAGACACACGTGTGCGCACATGTGTGTGTGTCTGTGAGCAGATAGCATGTGAGTGCAGATAGTACGTGTACACACATGTGTCTGTGAGCAGATAGTGTGTGAGTGCCAGAAATCAACTACACAATAAAACAGTGGTTTTAATCTCACAATTTCAGAGGCTTCATGATCCCTTTGATTCAGAGTTTTGGAGACACTAGTAAGACAGAGCATTGTGGCAGGGAGCACACTTTAGAAAGAAATAGCTACTCAATTTGTCTGTGAGTTTGCCAGCCTTGTGACACAGTCACTGCTCCACAATGTCGCTGGCTGTCGCCAAGCCTCGGTATCTGGGAATCTGTAAACACGTCGTCACGTGTCCACCTCACTGTTAGCACTTCAGAGTGGCTAACGTACAGGTGAGTCCTCCAGTAAAACACCTCAAGACGGTGCCGCTTGTCCTCCCACTTCTCTGCTCTGTATCAGTCATTGAGTTAGTATGTGATTGACCTTGGGACAGCTGGGTTACTTTGAAGAAAATGCAATAAAAAATTTTAAATACTATATTTCATAAAAGTTTGACTTTTCTAATTTTAATAGTTACATTATCATCATTTTAAGTACATGGAGGGCAGGGACTTTATTTTATACTTGCTTCTGTCTCTAGCTAAGCAATAATTTCTGGACTTTTAGAAACCAGTTTTAGACACTCACAACTATATTGAATTGCCATGAGGGAAATGCTATTTTTGTTGAAGATAAAAATAATACATAATCAGTTTACAGTAATATTTTAGACTGAGTCAATAAATGGGGAAGGAAAGGGATTGGCGCTCAGACTGAGGCCACTCTTTCAGAGGAGAATGCAAATGCTTCTTGCTCTTTGAGAGAATGAGAGATGAGGTCAAAAATCACCATCTGGCTTCCTGATCATCTCCCATCTCAAACACAGAGAAGGATTTCCTCCACTGCGAGAGGAAACTCAACTCACATGTCCACTTGGGCATGCGTGTGTGCACATGCACACAACACACACACACAACACACTCCTTAACCAAGATCAAAGCAAAGGATACGATAGAAGAGAAAGCAATGCAGAGAAGGAAGATGGTGCAGTGATAAAATGTGCACAGCCCTCAGGCACTGAGAACAGCTGTCTAAGATCTTCAGCAGGATTAGGGCTAAACCAGAATGCCCATGAAGACAGAGACTGAAACCCCTCTGGCACACGATGCCTGAAACTTGGCTAATGCTGAATCAGTGGACATTTTTAGTAAAGCTGATGAACGAATGGACCGTGGGTCCTCCCCTCTTAGGTGTGGCCCTGCGGTCTCAGCCCATCAACTGATGCTAAAATCCGAAAATATTGAGATATGTGAGTTCAGGGTCACTGTTTATGAAGAACAGTTGGAGGATGTGCTTGGATCTGACTTATTCCTATAGTTTCTGAGTAGATATAACAAAACGCATAAATACGGTATGTATGCGTCTTACTTCCCCACTCTGTGTAGCAATGTGAAACCCCCTAACGTCTCAATGACATATATTTTTAGAGCATACAGGCATCTGCCGTGTCCTCGGGGACAGGCTGTTCCATCACTACGTACTCTTCCAATCTTGCAGTTTTAAAATAATTTCCAAATGAAGCAAAGATCAAAGGCTTCCACATGTGTGCACATCTTTAGACATACCAGAATAGGAAGAAAGCCGGGTTTCAGAAAGAAATAGAGTTTGAAAATGTAAAAATGGTTCTTTGCACACAACATATGCTTTCTGTGTTACTGAATTGTGACTTCTGATGATACACTAATAATTTCCATTTCTGCATTTTATAAGATCTAGGTCTGAATCTTAAAAATCATTTTCCTATGAGCTAGTTTTCAAAAATAATTAAGAATTCCTCAGTCAAGACAGTTCTTAATTTTTAAAGTTGAGCCCCCCCCCCCCCCCACTCAGTGCCATGGTTTGAATTCCAGATCTTCCCAGACTGAGGTCACGATTCCCTAGCTGATGGTTCTATTTTGTGCTGCTGGAAACCTTAGGATGGAGGAGCAGGTTGCTAGGGAGATTCCTCTGCAGGACGTCAAAGCACTGATCCTTCCTGTCTCTCAGCTTCCCCACAACTGTGAGGTGAGCTGCTTTGTTCTTAATGTTCTTCTCATCACAGCAGGCAGCCTCATCTCTACCCCAAGAGAGATGGAGCCAGGCTACCCCAGACAGTCTGAGCCTAAAGAAATTCTTCCTCCCTGAAGCCGCTCCTCTAACTTCCTGATCCCAGTCATGACAAGCTTCCCTCATGCACTTTGGTTATTTTAAGAAGAGCTAAATATTAAGTAAAGCACAGTAACCATCAAAGCATTTTAAGTCTGGACTTCCCACAGACCATATTCAAGCCTGTGTCTGCTCAGGTTCTGGCAGTACTGCTCAATGGTATTGCATCTGCCTAGCATGCGAAAGGCCTGGTTAAATCCCTAGCATTGAAAAACATGTGATTAGACATACATTCTGCCCCACAAGATAAGCAAAGGCTAGAGTATATATTAATAAATCAGAATTCTTAGAACTTTAAATATATTTATCTAGAAAAAGACTGAACATGAAGCTTGCCATCTACAACGTTTAGCTAAGTTATTAGCAGAAATCATTAAAATCTCCTAGCTGGAAATACAACTCAGTAGAAAAATGTGTGCCTAGCATTCACTAGGCCCATCGTTTCAGTACCTAGTATACACATGAACGTGCACACGCACACACATATACACAGACACCACATATACACAGACACCATATACACCATAAACACACACATCACATGCAACATTAACACACACTACCCACAAAGACCATACCACATACATACACACATACACATCAACTATCACACCAAACTCCCACCACACATATGACACTACACACACACACACACCTTTAAAATCTTTAGACAGTTTGAATCACATTTGTCTCAACGCGCATCTTTTCTGTTGACTGTTGGCTTCCTAGCATATGTCCGAGTGACTCTTTACCTGGAAATTGCCCCGTGTCCTGTTTGCCATTCAGACTTACTAAGCTAAATTCTATCATAGACTCTAACTCTTAAATATTCTTAAGAATAGTTTTAAAAATTGAAACTGTTTTACTTCATGGATTTGTGCAGTATTTTCAGACATTTACCTAATAAACATTTTAAAATAAATATTCTGAGAAATATCTGTGAAATTGGCTCAGTAGCTTAGGAAACCAAATTTCTGATTAAGACACATTAGAAGTCTTAAGAAACAATACTCTGTGTGGGAGGATCAAAATGATAGCTATTATGATAAAGACATTAGGGGAATGGTTTAGTAATCCCAGAACTTTGCTAGAACATTAAATTGTCTTTTTCTATAGCGCAAGTAGCTAAAATGTTTTCTGCAAAGAAAGCTGAAATATTAGGAAAGTGTCTCTCCTCATGGGACACACCAGCGGGCACGGCCTTTGGTCTGTCTTGCATACTGTTTGACAAGTTGCTGTGTATGTGGGCAGACAGGATGCCACATTAGCCTTGCTTTGACTGAGGGCCCACTGTAGCTTCCCTGGCTAGAATGTACTCCATCACTCCATATGATCCGGCTCCCTCATCCTCGGGTGGCATGTTTGCTGAGACCGCCACAGTCCACCTCACCCAGCTTCGCGTTATTTCTTCGGAAGCTGCAGGGTTCATTTGCAGCTATGTGGAAACATTAGAGTGAAACAAACATCTTTTGCTGCTTTACACCTCCACCTCTCTATGTGCTGTCCTACTGGGTGGCATTAGAGGGCTGCTTTCTTAGCCTTGAAGTCAAATGAGGTCAGAACGCAGACAATATTTATTCATCAGGTTCATAATCCTCTCCTTCAAGCCTTCAATTCATTTTAAATTACAAAACTTGCCAGAATAAATTTTATGTTTTTAACTATACATAAAAATTCATACACATAAAAATACTGAACTGGTAGCACGGATAAGATCATGCTTTTTCCCATTTCACGTCAGGATTTCACTAAATACTGCCGATTCTGCACCAGCCAATGCTCATACCTGTTGGTTCACTCTTTTCCACACTGACTTCCATGTTCTCTGCATCCTGAAATGATCCATTGTGCCAGTGTGCCTTTAGCTCTGGATACTGAGCCAGGATCCTGCTTCTGATAGTGCAACCTCACTACCTTTTGTCTTAGGGCTACAATAACGCATATTTCATTCTTCTCCCTCATCTCCAAGATCAACCCTGGGAGGAAGAAGTCCCTGCCTAAAAAGCTGACAGCACTTGATCTTATTAGCCAGAGCCCCACAGCTTTGTCTTGCACTAGAAATGATAAGTAGTAATCCTTTCCTTCTTCGAAAGGGTCCCCCAAAATGCCACTGGGATTAATAGCAGGGAAAAGCACTTCACTGATTTGTGTAACCAGGGAACTCAGAATTTCCCTCAGTATCTGTGGAGAGTCTGGTACTGGATCCCCATGGACACCAACACCTCTCCATAGCAGAGCCATTATGGGAAGCTCATAGTACTTGGACATAATCCAGGCAGATTCTTCGGTACACTTTTCAGCATGTATATACTACCTATAATGTAATACAAATGTTATATAAATCATTACTGAAGGTGAGGGTGGGTGAAATGTCCAAGTTTCTAAAGGTGTTTTTCCAAGAGAAGCTTAGATAGCAATAAAGAAGCTGGGCAGAGCTGTGATTCCTGCGATGGATCAATAACCTGCGCTGCTCGGCGACTTCGGTGTCACACTTCTTTCCTCTGTGCGGGTGCTACTGTTATCAACCATAGGCTATTTGCCCTAGGAGAACAATGGATACAAAAGGGTTCTGTGTTTTCATGTGCAGATCTAAGCGGAAGGCAAAGATGACACAAAAACTCAAGAACTGAAGTCACCATGGAGACACGCTCCAATACCATTAACATGAGAAAAGGGTGAGGTGACCATGAGAATCTATGATACCCAGAAATTGCAGCAAGCATGAGGAGTGTATTGCATCCCCCATAGTATGGGGGAGAGGGGTTGAGTCTTGTTAATGCATGGCTAAAGAGTAGAGAGACTGTATCAGGGTCCTTGGCTGACAAGCACGTCCGGTAGCACCGCCACCTCAGTGGCTGACTGCCATTCACTGCCATGCTTGCCAGAGCAGCCTTGTACCTGGGATGTATCCAATCACTCCTTGGATTGAATTTCCTTGTTGAGATCACATAAAATAATCTCATTACCGGATAAAGAACAGAAACCCTTTGCTGACACCCCAGGCAGTTGCAAAGTCTCCCCTGAACGCTGTTAAGCCCACTGTGACTGGGAGAGCACCTTGAACTCTGGGAAGTGCTTAGTAAATGTTTATTGATGATTAATCCAAAAGGTTCCTGAAGCTTTACAGGAGGTTATAAACAGACTGAAAAAAATCCATAAATCCCTCCAGACAGGGCCAGACATTCAAGAGTAGTCAAACTGTTTTGTCTGAAGCAGTTTTAATAGAAAGAAGCCATGAAGAGGCAAGTCTGGACGCCCTATCTTAATGACAGGAGTTCTCCGATGCAATCAGAATGCCGAGGAGCCAGAGAAAGAGCCTGGAGGCAATGGATTTGCTGTCTTGTTTCTCTCATTTTGTTAGGAACAATTTCAGATAAGAAAAAGGTTGGAAAATAGTAAAATCAGACACGTCGTCATTCCTACTAAACTCAAGACTATTCATCTTTCCTGGTAAGCCAGCTTGTGGTGCTACACAGAATATTAGAAATGGGTTAAATCAATATGTAAGAGCTAGCCAATAAGAGGTTAAAACTAATGGGCCAAGCAGTGTTTAAAAGAATTACAGTTTCCGTGTAATTATTTTGGGTAAAGCAAGGCGGCCAGGAGCTGGGGCGGCAGGGAAGTGGCCTGCCACTCCTCACTATATTTTTCTTAGTTTGGATTATTGTTAATATGATATAACAGCATTTAAAAAGCTGCTTGGGGAGGAAAGGATTTATTTGGCTTACACTTCCTTATTGCTGTTGCTGTCAAAAGAAGTCAGGACAGGAACCCAAACAGGGCAGGAACCTAGAGACAGGAGCTGATGCAGAGGCCATGGAAGCTTCTTCCTGGTTTACTTCCCATGGCTTGCTCAGTCTGCTTTCCTATAGGACCCAGGACCACTGGCCCAAGGGATGACAATGAACTGGGTCCTACCCGTTCAATCACTAATTAAGAAAATGCCTTCTAGGCTTGCCTGCATCCCGATCTCATGGAGGTATTTTCTCAATTGAGCTTCCCTCCTTTCAGATGACCTCCACTCTTCCTCTTCTGGTTTAGATATCTCACGCTTTTATACTGAACTGGTAGCTTGTAGAGTAATAACATGGAAATCTGCACCTGCTCTGTTGTTCATGGTAGAGGAGGTCATATGCGTTTTCACTGTAGAAACAACTGTAGGATCAGATTGTGGCTGCTCAATAGCACAATTCTGCCCTCATCTGCCGCATTATGGGTTTAGTAGCCATTGTGCATTGTTGAACAAATGCTTCATTGGTGGTACACAGCGCTTCTCCTTTCTATGTGAGCACAGTTAGGTGATCACGAAGAAATACAAGGAGGAAACCAAGTCAAAGCACTAACGCCTGCGTTTTGAACTTCTTTTGATGCTTTCTGATGAATATTTAAAAAATAGACTGAAACATTAGTCATTGTAGAACTTCTAGGGGACAGATAGACAAATGAACTGATTGTTTAGTACATTGGGATGATCTTTACCTACTGTTACTGATAGTACAAAGACTCTGGCACAATGTGTCTCACAATTAATATACCTAATATACAATCAGTACATTTGATTCTGTGGAGAGCTTTACAATGTGGCCTTACCCTGCAGTCTGTCTTCCTCCTTGCACTGCTTGCTAACAAGGGCCCAGACTCTTTCCCTTTAATTTCCAGATGTGGCATTTCCCCAACAGCCCCAAGAGGAGAAGGGTTGTAGACAATACTTCTTGATGCCTACTAACGAGGCCCATAGTTCTTCCAGAGTCCCTTATCCAGAAACGCCCTCGGTGCCCTTTGAACATGTGTATCAGCGACACATTCAAGAAACCTCGTCTCTAAGTCTAATTTGGTGAGGTCAGCTAACGTTGGGCCCTCTTCCTTGTGCGCAGAGTTGACTCCTTTCCTTTAGCCCACTGCTCTGCCTGACTTCCTAATAACCCCAATGCCTGAACATCCATTCATCTTTAACTCACTCTAACCCTCTCTCAAACCCAGTTTAACCCAATAATTTTGAAAAGATCAACATCTCAAAATACATGGAGTTAACAGGATCAGTCAACAGTTAGCACCAGTGAATTGGGTAAGAATGTCGCAGAAGTATCCTTTGAGCATCACATCAATTAAGACACCAAGCATTGCCTCTAAATGGAAGGAATGACTTTGTTTCTTGCATGCAAGGCATTTCCACACTTTTTCCCACCATGAAGAATTGGAAGCTAAGAAACAAGAAGTCGTTAAAGCACAGCTCATGTGAAAATATGAATGTGTGAGTTGGTCTCTCAAGTGATTTTGTCATTTTCAGCATCTGAAAGCTTATTTTCCAATTACATGATGTGGAATATTTTTAGCTCATTTTTCTGAGAGTTAAAGTTATATAGGCCATTAGCTAAATCATGGAAAAATAGTGATCATCTCTAATAACAGCTTCCAGAGATACTTTGTAAAAATAATTTAGTGTATATTGTTCAGGACAATTTCCTGTGTTTATATATGTTAAAAAAAACACAAAGAAATATATATATCACTGATGAATTTCTTTGTCCTGTTAGATAAATGGCTAATGTGGCTAATATCTTTCTATGTGAGCAAGGCAGCTCTGCAGCATTCCTGTAATGGTGGGAAGGATTAGGCTGCTGAATATTCTGAATCTGTCCCATTTGATTTTGTAAAACTTAGTTTTTAGAATATATATATATATATATATATATATATATATATATATATATATATTTTGGTTTTTCGAGACAGGGTTTCTCTGTGGTTTTGGAGCCTGTCCTGGAACTAGCTCTTGTAGACCAGGCTGGTCTCGAACTCATAGAGATCCACCTGTCTCTGCCTCCCGAGTGCTGGGATTAAAGGTGTGCGCCACCACCGCCCGGCAGTTTTTGAATATTTTCTCATATTATTTTATTGACCTAGCTTCTATCAAATACCCAGAAAGGTAGATGTACACTCACATAGCTGTTTTGTAAATATTTTTATTCTTCTTAAGCAGACACATATGAGTAGAGAAGCACTTTATTCTCCCACAGGCAGTGCTCAGCAAGCAGGTCCAATGTACTTAACATCCTGTTCCCTAAATAAAGGGACCTCATCCCTCATCCTTCCTGTTCTCAGGGACACTGAACAAAAGCATGGATGGAAATTCTGTTTTTTTTTTTTTTTTTGTTACAGCCTAAGAATAAACAAGAAGACAGGGCTGTTTGCTGGGTGATCAGACATCAAGATGTCTGGGAAATGAGGGTAAGTACCAAAGGCAGAAGCAACCGGGACTGTGAGTCTCAATCAGAGTGTTGGTTCTCCTGAGATTTGTTTTTCAATTTCACAATGACTTGTTTGGGAAAAAAGCAAAAGTACCAATTCAACATTACTAATCAATGACAACCCACACTCACCCGTCATTTCACTAGAGATCTGCTTCTTATGCTTGGCAAACTCTGTGATTATTTCATTAATAATAACTGAATAATAAACAAAGTTGTGCATAGCTATCCTTAAGTAAAAATTGATGTGGGTTTTTGTATGCTGTGAATACCATTGGTTAATAAAGAAACTGTTTTAGGCCTGTGCAGGCAGAATAGGTAGGCAGGGAAAACTAAACTGAATGCTGGGAGGAAGAAGGCAGAGTCAGGAGAAGCCATGTAGCCATGCCAGAAACAGATGCCAGAACTTTACTGGGTAAGCCACAGCCTTGTGGCAATACACAGATTAATAGAAATAGGTTAAATTGAGATGTATTAGTTAGCCAATAAAAGCTAGAGCTAATGGGCCAAACAATGGTTTGATTAACAGTTTCTGTGTGATTGTTTCAGGGGTCTGAGTGGCCAGGAAACGAACCAGCTGCCTTCCTACTATAAATTGGCATGCCAACATGGTTGACTAAATCCACTTTAAACCTGAGAGATCTTAATAAGGAATTCTAGACACAAAAATACAGTGTTTAACACAGCTTCTTGCTGTTTGCTGGTGGCGTAACACAACTCTTTTAAAAGAGGTCTTCCTGATTCAGCAGTAGCAGTAAAAAATGCTGTGCAGTTTTGAAATGGTGGCTCTCTGGGCTGTGCTGCCAACATGAACTCTGGCTTTTTCAGGAGGTTTAGCCTTTAAATGGGGTTTGTGGACAGCATGCTTCAAGTTACTTGGTGACAGTATGGGCCAACTGGTTATCAGAGTTGAGTTGGTAAGGACAGCTCCCACTCAGCAGTCTCAGAAGCAGTGAATGGACCTCTGCCATGTCAGACTGGGTGGAGCAAGTAGTCAGGGCTAGATTTGCCCTAGCAATGTTGCTCCTTAGGTTTTTAAAGAAGCACTTAGCATTTTAAGAAGCCATCCTGGTCAGAAAAGGATTACAGATAGGCAATAAGGACTGATGCAGACATAAAAGACCTCTAAATAAGACACAATGTGTTTGAAAAATGTACGTCGGCTTGGGAGAGAAAAGAAAAAGAGTAAAGAGACCAAAAATGTAATATAAAAGAATACAGACAGTCATAGATTAAAGAAGTAAAGATAATAAAATATTAAACTTATAGAAAAAATAATAGAGTAAGAAAAATCAGCCATAAAGATGGAATATACACAGAGAGTCTGGATTATATATACTATTGTGTTTTCTTTGAATTTTTTGACAGTGAAGGAGCTAAGTAATCAACATATACACTTTAAAGGTATCTTGTCTTCAAAATTTGGGTCTAAGGATATGTTGCTTTGTAAAAGAGGTTCTTTTGTTTTCACAGAGGATAAGAACCATGGTATCCTTCTAGGCTAATGTGGTTTGATGGACCAAGATCCCCCAAAAGGTCACCATGAACATCCCAAAAATTACTTTGCCCAACAAAAAACAAGAAGCAGTTTGGAAATGCTCATATTCCCAAATATTGTTTATGAATGTTTGTTTACATTTAAAGGGGAATATGTTATAGAAATTTGCATTGGTATGGATCTTGGCTTATTCATACAAATTTAAAGTCAATTTTGTTATATGTATATTTCTGCTCTTAATTAAGGTATTGTGTTTGTGCAGCTCATTTAAAAATATATAATTAAGAAATATAAGCTAATAGATATTCATCTATACTGCTCAAGCTTGTAGTCATGTTAGTTAGGTTTTCTATATATATATTTCAGTTAGATAGGTATTCTTCAGATCTTTCAAAGATTACAGAATGTGACATTTAAAATGTTTTAAGAAGTTAGGACTTTTTATGATAATGAGATACATATGCTTCTGGCAGCGCCAATCTATTTCAAAAGAAAGATGGGCATCGAAGAGGTTCCTTAAAGAATTTGCTAGCCTTTTGGGCAAGAAACGGCTCTAGCTTGAACTGCTAGATGTTTTACTATATGAACTGGACATGCATGACACACAGAATAGTTGTCTAAAGAAGGTAAGATGGTCCTTCAGGGTCCTTGCTTCATGAAAGAGTCTGCAAGACATTCTGCAAAACACAGAAAAAAGTGACTGACAAACTGCCAATATAGGCAGACCTGTCTTTGAAATTTCCTGCTTCGTGAAAAAGTCTGCTAGATACTGTGTGCCTATGTGCCCCAACAATACAGAAGAACTTTGGGCAACTCCCCAGGTAACAAGTTGTCTCTGTCAATTCTAGAGTTTTGGAAGTTGCTTACAATGTACTTCCTGTTTACTTACCCAATATTATATCCTTCTGGAGTCTTTGATGGATAGTTTTCTTTAGTTATAATTAAAGTTAAAGTAGAAATAAATATTATAACTGTAATTCTTGCTTGACATCTGTTTTGTTATATGTAATTTTACTAATGTTATAATTAAAACCTTCATTTTCATTTAGGCAGAAAATGGAAGGTGATTTGGGATTCACACCTGTGAATACCATTGGTTAATAAAGAAACTGTTTTAAGCCTGTGTAGTGAAGAATATAGGTTGGTGGTGAAAACTAAACTGAATGCTGGGAGAAAGAAGGTGGAGTCAGGAGAAGCCATGCAGCCATGCCAGAAACAGATGCCAGAACTTTAACCAGTAAGCCACAGCCTCATACAATACACAGGTAAATAGAAATGAGTTAAATTAAGATGTAAGTGTTAGCCAATAAGAAGCTAGACTAATGGGCCAAGCAGTGATTTGATTAATACAGTTTCTGTGTGATTATTTTGGGAGTTTGAACAACCAGGAAATGAACAAGCAGCCTCCTACAACAGAAAATCCTGCTTCAGTTTCTTCAAATATACAGGAATATATTGTATTTGTCCAGATACACACACACACACACACACACACACACACACACACCACTACATTTTATATTAGAGTCTTTAAAAAGTAAATTATAATCACATAAAATAATCTTTAAAAAGTAAATTATAATCACATAAAATAACAGTTTCATATCATTGGCATTAATAGTATTTCCATATTCTAGATGAGTCATTGAGCATCAGAGATCTTAAATCATTTGTTGCAAACCATCCAACCAATGCAAAAAACTCCACAGTTGGAAGTCATGTATGTCTCTTCATAATTCATTTTTAATGCAAATTATGTAACTTTCGTACCACTAATTGAGAAACATAGAACAAAGAGAAATATATGAGGACACACACACACACACACACACACATATATATATATATATATATATATATATATATATATATGATTTGGGATAATGAAATATATAATGCATTCGTTATGATTAGTTTGAGCAATACAGAAAGATCCCCAAGTGTGATAAATGTCTACATTAGATTTGACAAAAGGCAAATCCATCATGTTATCTTCATGTGGATTACATGCCTCAAATGTGATTAGAAAAATGATGATGCTGGAGAGTGAGTCATTTACACAAAAGGTGGATAATGTTTAAGGACTTCCTGGTGACTTGGCTTAATGTAAGATGACAATTAACAAAGAATTTACCCATACATTGTCTTGTTTTAAGGAAAAGGATGTTTCATATTGGATAAGTTTGGTTACAGGCAATAGTTTGGTCTACATGTTCATAATTTTCATCATTAAAGTCAACTTTCTAAGCCTTCCTATATCTTGATTTTTAACTGATCCTCTTCCTTCTCTGTCTGCAGCTGACACACAGCTGCCCCTGCCTGATCCCCCACGTCATCAGCTGACACACAGCTGCCCCTCTCTGATCCCCCTCTGTCTGCAGCTGAAACACAGCCGCCCCTCTCTGATAAGACTTGCATTTTTCTTTCCCTCTTGTCTGCTCCATTTGTCTCAAACTCCACAAGCCATCTCCTAGTTGCCGTCCTCCAGCTCATCTGTTTCCCCTGTCTTGCCTGTACACCAGTCCTTTAGACTTCATAGAATACAGACTTCCAATCAAAGTTTCTGTGTCCATTTAGGTTTCCCAGTGTTCAGGGCTTCTAGGCACTCAGGAATTGTTTTGGCAATGGATTCTAAAGGAAACACTTTAGAATAATACATGTGATATTGTTTGAGAACAGCACTACTTGCTTTCTGCTGAGATATTACATCTTTTCTCTGGTATGAATGGCACCAGCATTCTGGATACTAGCAACAGACTGATGTCTGTGGAGGCTAGTGGTCATAAGAAAGCTACAAATCTAGAAGCCAACATTGCTCTGGAAGTAGTTTACCAACATATTACTTAAAACTTAGAATTACTAACGTGTTCAACAGATAGCAAAAGAAAAAATGTGCTTGGAATTCACAATCACTTAGCTTACAGTCAGTGTCTTATTTCACAATGCACACTAACTACTTCTTTGCATGTCTTTAGAAAGCTATTATCATATACAATGGCATGGAATTAACTCTAAGTACTGGGTTTAAAATAAACCTATGTAATTCCATTGGCTGGAGTATCCTATTCAGCAACACAGCTAAAGTTGGGTCAATGAGAATTTAAATTACCCTTCAATGTATATCTAAAGCTTGACGCAAGTGTCTCCTGTACCCTCATTTGCCTTTAGTGACTGTGGGAAAATAGTCATACTTTCCTAAAAGTTGAATATCGTTTATAGACATGGGCACATTCAGCCCCACTGGATACTACATGCCACAAATAAACAAATAAATAATAATAACTGAAATAAAGAAATGAAAAATGGAATGAATGAATGAGTGTGTATGTGTCTATGTAGTTGTGTTATATATTTGGAGAGGAGTGAAATTGCTGTATTAATATGAAGCACACTTATTTCTCAATTCTGGGTCATGTGCTTAACAGCTTAGTATTTGAAATTCTGAAGCAAACAATAGGCTGGGCCACAACACTTCCAAATCCTCACAAAAGAGGTCAGTACAATTCCCCTGGAAGTCAGAGACTCACAAACCCAATTATGATCAGTCAAGCCAGGCAAGCCAGCAACGTTTGCATGACCCTTGCCTGCTGATTTAGGTCACTTTTCTTCCAACTTAACAATAGTCTAAGCATACACATTCAGACGTGTTCTAATAAAAGTCACATCTTCTAGGCAGTGACATGAATCAAAGACACACAGTGAGCTGCATTTTCTCTCCTGTTGCCCCCACCTGATATCTTCCCTGTTTCTGTTTTGATTTCTGAGAGCTGCTGTATTTGACAGGCAGATACCCCTTTCCAGTTGAGGTGGACGGAATAAGCCCCTCAGTATTCGCTTTATGGTGTCTTTTCAGGATGCATCATGCAGCACTGTATCTAAAGCGCCCAGTTTTCATGAATGTCCAGGCAGGTGGCTCTTTGATAAAGTCCACTGAAATAGCTTGTCCCAAAATGGACAAGCTACAAGCTACCAGCTGAGCAGGCAAAAGCCGTGTGCTGTGGCGTCTTTGAGGTCAGTTGGGTTGACTGAATGTACAAATAAGAGAACCACATGGCCTTGGGGCTGTTTTTTAAGCAAGTCAATAGCTAATAGCCATTCAGTCAGAACTCTCGGGAGAGGCTGGAAGTTCTGAGTCACTAAGATGGGGACAAAGCAGCTTCCTACAAGATTTTTATAAGGGCAGAGTGAGAGTGAGACACAAATGCTCGGTGTAATTTCTACCTATCTCACGCATTATTGTTTCTGCTATTGTTTTACTATTTTTCATAACTCTAGCCAGAGAGTATCTGAAAGTAAATCTTAAGTTATTATCATTTAAGAATTATTAGATACTCATTATCTATTGGACAAAATGTATATAAAATGAATAGAAAGTAGTTGGCACACAGGCCAAGCTTAATCTGTAGATCTATTTGTCAAAACAGACTTCTTATTGAAGTGAATAAAAAAAATTCATAGTATTTTAAACTAAGCTTTTATTTCAGTTCCTTATTAAAACATTAGTAGGCTTGGTAGCATTAACTCATTCATTTATTCATCCAACAAATATAATGGCAGGAAGGTTTCTAGCTCTGAGAAAATGAGAGAACAGAATCTAGAAAAAAGTCAACTAGAACCAGAAGGTGCTGTGTAACACAAGATGCACTCTAGCTTCTCAGAGTTCACACCACCTCTGCATCACATTCTCCATAGTGCACCCCTTTCTTTTTCATTTCTCGTTTGTGTTTCTGTCAGTTCTTACAACGCTCCCCAGTCCTTTGTCCCAGTCGCGCCAATGCCAAAATTGCAGGCTTGTGTCACCATGCCCAGCTCTTCTCCTTCCATTTAACTGCCACATCCTTAGAAACAAGTGTGTTTGAAAGGCCTGAAATCTATTTTTACACGTATTCCCTCAGTTTCTAGATGGAGATTTCAAACGCTATCAACTCATCATGTCTAATATAGTATATGAAAGTTAAAGTGAGTGTATACAACCACTGTTTGTTCTTATAGCCGACTCTACTGAGCATCCTCACTGTGTGCTTTCTTTTGTGCTGTGGTCCTGAACCTGAACTGTGAAGAGTAATATATGGAACAGTAGGGATGCTGGAGAGGGGGTAAAATTGGCATGCTTGAGAATGATAAAACTACAGACAAAGGGGCAGATGACCTTATTTCTGATCGCTGCCCTTGACACAAAAGGAGAGGTGTCCATGTACCTTTTCCAAAGAACCAGTACTGTGGAAAGGAAGTTTTCTAGAAGAGAGGAGTAGAGTCAAGTGGTTTTCAATCACTATGTTTTTATAATGTGTAAATAAAACCAAAACCATTGAATATTTGTCAAGCTTTAAAAATGAAAGAATGGACATTTTCATAGTCTTTTAAATGTATTTGAGCTTATTAAGTTTTTATATATTTGGGCATTGTTGAATTATTTACATAATATGTTTCAGACAGAACTGCAAAATGCTAAGTTTGATGTGTCATGATCTTAAAAAAAATATTTATTATTCTTTGGCTTCTGTACAAGAACTATTTGCTTCCTGTGTCAAACATAAATCCTAACATCATCTTGTCCCAATATTGTTTGAATACCATTTGAGTATATGTACAAGCTTCCTATAACTAAATACAGCACACAACAAGTTTAGAGTAGTAGTTAAGAAGCTAGAATTCAATGCGGATGCACATGGCATTTTGTAATTTCAGATAGAAAACTTCTAAAGTCTTTGGAGACCAAGAAGTCTCCTCCTCATCAACATCAACTTTATTTATTTTGTTTTGATAAGCATTGGGTAAATACCATGGCTCGTGCTAGATTAGGAACAATACAGAGGCAGCTTAGAGAAATCACACCACTGTCCTCGGGAGCTCACTGTTTTCAGGGGTCTAGCTTTTCAGTGTGGCATTTGCACATGTTTGGAGCCTCTGATCTTTTTTTCACAGTCCCAAGGCAAAGCAAGACTTTATTGTGCAGTGTAGTTGACTCCCAAACCATATTAGCAATTAGGATAACAATTAGCTGATGAAGAACATGTCAACACTTATATCATATAAGGAATTAAGTCCAATAATATTTATTTAGTATTACTCTCTACATTGTGCTGGGCTAAAAGGAGTGTACCAAAAAATACAACTCATAACCACTAAGCCCTTGGTGTATACATACCTGCAACATTGCTCAGCACTTAGGGACCATATTACTTTTAGTCTATCACCCACATCTGTCAGTTTGGATAGTCTGTTTTCTTTCCCAGTTCTGATGTCTACTCTTACTAAACTCACAAATCCAACAGTGCGATAGGCTACTATACACAGAGCAATATAAGAATAAACAGAACCTAGCTCTGTGGCCTTGATCCTTTTAACATGCAAACACACAAAGAAATAAATAGAATCTACATGATCAATTCAGGGAAGAAGAAGTTTGAATATAAGTTACAAAGAAAAACGCTCAGGTCACTATGTGTAGCATGATACAGGAGTATGAGGTCAGGCTTACTTCATCCCTCCAGAGTAAGAGACTTTGAACTCTCATGCTTTCTTTTGGAACTGGTCCATGTGCTTCCAGGGTTCCCCTATGACTATCTCCCATCCTACTCTAGGAGAACTGGGATTACAGACACAGGCTTCTGTAACCAATTTTACATGGGTCTTGGGGAATCAGCAAGCCACCTCCCCATACCCTCTGTTACATTATAAGCTAAGTGTGCATCTCACTAGTTTCTTCTCAAGGTTGGTCTGTGGCATTTAGTGTTCCTCACCTTTCAGTCTTGTCCATTCTAAAATTTCCTGAACTCCTTCCTAATTCGTCCTTCTACTTCTATGTGGTCAGATCCTGAGCAAACTTCAGTTGGATTTATATTTCCTCTGAGAACTTATGTTTCTACACGTTAGCAGTTAGTACAATCATAGTTACTATCTCTCTCTCTCTCTCTCTCTCTCTCTCTCTCTCTCTCTCTCTCTCTCTCTCACATACACACACACACACACACACACACACACACACACAGAGAGAGAGAGAGAGAGAGAGAGAGAGAGAGAGAGAGAGAGAGAGAGAGAATATGATGTATTTATTTCATTTCTGTAGTTCCCCACATCATACACAGGACTAATCCACAGAGCAAGAGACACTCTTGTAGTTTTACTGACAAATGCCAATGTATTCCTGTTGTCAAATAACAGGCCTTGCTGAAAATGTGTGCTCAAGAAAAATATTATTGTTTGAATTTTTCTTTCTATGTTTTTAACTGATATAGAATTGGAGTACTTACCCTACTCCCTTTCTTTTCACCCCTCCCAGCTCCCATCCCTTGAATCCCTTCTAGGCCCCTCTAACACTCTCGTTGATAGCCTCTTTCTCGTTTTTTATTTGTTATATACATGTATGCACAAATATAAATATAACCTGTTGAGTCCGGTTTTGTTGTTAGTATGTATATGGCTTATCACTATGTAATATTTATAAATAAAAATAAATATAAATTAAAAATGCTTATTTTATTTTATCTGTATGTGTGGTGTCCCAGGAGCTAGAGTTATGAGGCAGTTATGAGTCACCCAAGGCAGGTGATAGAAACCAAACACATGCCCACTGGAAGAGCAGCAAGAGTTAATCACTGAGCATGTCTCCAGTGAATTTTAAATAAATTATTGGTCAATTTGTCTGTGTTCATCAAGTAATGTCTATGAATAGAGCTTTGGTGATAACACTAGTTGCAGTAGATGACAGTTGGATCTATGTCACATGTCATCAGCCTAGGGCTTTGGTAACAGATATTTATTACCTCATAGTTCTGAGGCTGCAATATCTATGATGAAGTTGATGACCATTTTCTTCTTTGGAGAGCCTGTCTCTCTAGATTGTCAATGACCACATTATCATGTTCTCTCTCTCTCTCTCTCTCTCTCTCTCTCTCTCTCTCTCTCTCTTTCACACACACACACACACACACACACATACACACACACACACGGGGGTGGGGAAGAGGGAGAGAGGGAGGGAGAAAGAGGGAGAGAAAGAGCTTATTTTTCCTACTTTCTCTCAATGCCTTCCTGTTGGATCCAGGACCCTCCCTCCTCATTTAAGTTTCTTTACCCACTAAAGACACCACCTTAGGAACAGTGTCTTAGCTACAGTTTAGTTTTATTGCTGTAAAGAGAGACCATGATCATGGCACAGCTTATAAACGAAAATATTTCATTGGTGCTGGCTTACAGTTTTGAGGTTTATTCCGTTATCATCATGCCAAGAAGCATGGCAGTAGGCAGGCAGACATGGTAGCTGAACTTTCTACATCTCAATCCATAGGCAACAAGAAGTCAACTGGCTTGAGATTCTGAGACCTCAAAGCCCATCCCCACAGTGACTCACTTCTCCAGCAAGGCCACACCTCCTAATAGTGCCACTCCCTAAGGACCAAAAATTTTAACATTCTAACAGTCTGTAGGGGTCATTCCTATTCAAATCACATGTCAATAACTTAGGATTAAAGTTTCAAATTCAACACTGTTTTCTGTTTTGTTGTTTTTCAAGTACACAATGTTTTGAAAAGGAGAGATGATAGAAAGCAAGCGCAGAGTGAGGTGAGAAAGTCTCAGAATGGCGCTGCCTATTAGTAGAACTTTCTAAAGGTTGAAGAGAGTCATGGGTTGTTACAGAGAGCCTTAAGAAACCACATCCCAGATATCTGAAGCAGTACTTCTTGTAGGAAAGCTGGTGTGCTGTCTGCAGATAGACTGTCAGACAGGGAGATCTTAGTATGGATGTTTGCCTACACATGAGGAATGGGAGCAAGAGATTCCGCACCGCAGTGTGAATCCACAGTCAGAGCCATTTTAGGAGAAATTACAGCTAAGCAATGCATCCTTAAGAATACAAAAAAAAAAAAGAAGAATATTTATGAGTCTGTGAAATAAGATGATAAAAACAAGGTAAGAATGAGGAAATTGTAAAGGTAGCTGTTTTTTAAGCCAAGAGAGAATCTTCCAAGGCAAGGTAATAAAAATACAAAATAAAACAAAACAAAATGAAAATCATACATTTGGCAAAACCCTTAGCTTTAATTAACTCTCAGGCAGAAATCTTTGACTCCTCAGAAAACCCTTAGTTATTTGTCCATGGCAGGCCCTCACTAACAGATCTCAGTTTGTTTCCTGCCCAGGCAGCCATTGCTAGCCTGTCTTCAGACACTGCTTTTCATCCCCCATGCCTGGCAACACATAGCTCTCTCTTGTAGCTTTTTGAGTTCCCATCATTCCGAGTTGTAGTGCGTGCCAGAGAGCCTCCTGTTAGGCAAATTTACATTAAATTAAGCAATGAGCATTTTATTTGCCTTTTACCTAAAAGTACAGCTGCTGGCATTTGGTATTGCTGTTCTGGATGAGTCCAAGTCACGCCCAAATATCAGTGCATATTTCATATAAGCTCACCATCTGTGAGAGCTTTCATGGGCAGAAGTGCAGAGTAGGTCACTGACAAAGTGCCCACCTAAAACATATTGGGGCCCTTGCTGTGAAGGCACATACTGTTAAAAAAAAATGCTTTCTTATCTCATTTGACACACACACACATTAGCATACTTCTTAAACTCTTTTTGGACACTCATTATAAAAATACCTAGTTACATAGATTTAAAAAAAATCAGGCCTCTCTATTGTCTTTGTTATTTCAAGCTATAAAAGTGATCAATCATAAGAATACACAGTGAAAATGTTATTTGCTTTTGGTCTACCCCTGGTCCAGGACTTTGGCTTTAAGCACAATGTCTTTGTCAAATCCAAAGGGCAAATTTGCTTCATGATGATCATGGGGATGGCATAAATTGCATTCTTTCCTTCTCTCTGAAGAGGTTATTATGGAACCAGAATTATTTTGAAAATGTCATCAGAGAGATAGAAAAAAAGACTCTCACCCTCTGGGAAGAAGATAATAAAGGACTAGCAGCTTCCGGTGGGTTTTCAGCTCACCAAGGGTATAACCTGACTTTCAGTCAAAGCAAAAAAAGACACGGCAAGGTCATTCGTATTCATATTCATGGATCCATTATTTTTATTCTGTGGTTAGGAAGCTTCTTGGAGAACGAACAGTCTTTAAAATGGGTTACAACTTTATGTGCAAAAATATTTTCCCCTCAGGAAGGAATACTTCTCCAAACAGGAAAGAAAAGTAATTAGATGCAGATAGCATTAAACAATTTGCAGTCTTTTTATGGACACTGAGTATCTTGGGAAACTTGTTTGCTGGAATTGTGTCCTTTGTTGTATTTCCTTGACTCTCCCATCCATCTCAAGGCAGCCTGCAGACAGTGCAAAGGTTTCAAAGAGGCAGAGACAGACGCCTGTCCTATTGGAAGAGGGGACTGATTTTTACACATAGGAAGCAGGGTGAAAGAATAGATGTAGGAAAGTGTGGGTGAAAATGAGAGACAGAAATGTCTACTGGATGTAAGGCAGGAAATGACAAGTGCAGGAAGAGTGAACTCCACGTTCCCTTTATATGCTCGTGTAGGCTCAACCCTACAGAGTTACAGAGACTGGGAACATATGTTCTGCTTGCTATATTCTAGCTTGTGATTTTGTCCCCATAAAATCCTTAAAGTAACTTTAAATGATGGATAGTTTAAAAGATAAAAGGATACTTCTCGTTGTGAGACTCTAAGCGGTATAGGGATTTGAAGGTAAAAATAACTTGTTTATATTTGGTGAAGAAATCAATGTTTAAGAACTGGATGTTTTAATATCTCGAGTGGATATTTTCATAACTATACTTTATTGTTATGAAGAAAATAATTCTTTTTCTTTTCCTGTGCTGTCAGCCTACCTTAAAATTCTTTTCTGTGGCCATTTGAAACTCATGTCCTAAGTCAGTGTGACTGCAGTAGCTAATTTTGTCCACTTGCTGACGTGTCTAGAATACAAATGTGGATCAGTGTGGCAGAGCCGCCCTGCGCCCGCACACAGTCCTCGCACACAAAGCACAGGTCACTCCACTGGTTGGCAGTGTGTCTTGTCAGTGATCTCAAAATAAAATGGTGCTGCCAACAATGGCACTCTCAAGCAAATTCAATTCACTTAGGACCTGTGGACAGAGAGGAGGTCAAGTAGAGTTGAAAAGGTCAAGTGGCTCTCGTCCAGAACTCCCTGCTTTTGTTCTTTCCAATGCTGTCACTAGTCACTGTGCCAAAGCAGCAGAAATAATGAGCATGTGGGTTTGGCCTGAACTCTTGATGTTTTACCAAATGTAGGGCACATGCAAGGCAACTCAGTTGACTCTAGAGGGATCATTCAAGCTGAACTTGAAGGTCTCTGGCACTAAGGTAATTCTCAGTGCATAAATTGGAGTGAATTGAAAGCTACAGACTTGACAGTTCATTTGAAATCAGTAAAATAACACAGCTTGTTAATACCAAAAATGTGGATTCAGATATATTGAGAATTTCAAGGATTTTTGAACTTACAATGTTGTATTTAGGAACAGACCTCAACCGGTGTAGACTTAGGTCTAGTAGCTCCTAATTAGAATCTAGGATCTAATGGTTTAACGTATACTATTTTGGCCCAAAAAGTTATATATTCTAAATGTAAAACTCCATCAATGACTTAAATTTTCTTGTGTAATCCAACCTCCATACTTCTGAAAGAAAGAACAAATCTCTAAACCAGCAAGAACTACTATGGCATATCTTGCTTTAAATCATATGTTTTCTCACGCTTTAAGATAAAATGCACACCGACATGTGAATAAAGCACAGAAGACAGGTTTTCAAGAGTGAAATTGCAAATGTGTCACAGACACAACTAAGCATGTGGAAAGAGCAACGGCAGTGCTTGCTGATAGTTGCTGTGTACCATGTCTGTCTGTCATTATGTCCTCTCATCATCTCTCAGAATCCACAGGGCAGTCTCACCCTTAGCCATGATGCTGCTGGCTCAGTTCTTTCATGAGAGTTGGGTTTAGTGGTCAGGGTTATTTTAATAATAATAGACAGTTTATAAAGCAAGCACTTAGATTACTGATTTTCAAACCATGAATAGTAATAGTTCAGGCATGAAGCCATGCTTTTCATACTTTACCTTTACATTACATGGAGGCTTTCAAACTACAGATAGTGACATTTCAGGCATGAAGATACTATTTTTACAATTAAGATGTCTCAACTTAATTGTCAACTTCATAAGACTTGGAATCACCATGGAAAAAAATCTCTGTTTGTAGTTGTGAAAATTTATCTGGATTAAGTTACTTGAGGTGGGAGGACAAAGTGAAGCATAGGTGACATCACCCCATAGCCTGGAATTCCAAACAGAAAGGACAAAGCCAGCCAGCTGAGCATTGTCATTCATCAGTCTCTGTGTCCCAACTGAGGTAAAACTGAGATCAGCTTCACCCTACCACTACCAGCATTTCCTGCCATGCAAGATGGACCCTCAAACTGTTCAGCAGAAAAAACAACTCCTCCCTGAAGCAGCTTTCATCACAACAATAAGAGAACTACTGAATACACATCATAGGGAGTTTAGGACTAGTGGAAGAAAGTGCTAGGGAAGCTGAAGATAAATAGGAGTTTTTTTTTTTTTTCTACAGAAACTCACCTTTAAGTCAAGGAACTATGAGTAGTCAAAGGGAAATAAGGCAGACACACATTATTTTGAGGAAGGAATTGCTTCGGGTCAAATATCTCTTATTGTTTACCAGTATTCCAGAGTACAGATTGGGATTTTGGATCTAGAAAAGTCTAGAGTGAGTCCCTGTCAAATATTCCCAGAACACTCCCAGGCAAGAATGCCTCACTATTCTGACCTAGAGTTCAGCTTCTAAGTAGATTATATACAATCCTACTATCATCTGAGAATAGACCCAGGAGCTGAATCTGCATTAGAATTCCTAGCAGCAACAAGCAGAAGAAAACACAGAACTCTTACTAAAGTTCTCAGAATCATTAGACACATTAAAGAGCTTTCAAAGATTTATACAAACTAAGAACAGTAAGCTTATTTTACTGGGATTGCACAATTTTTTTTTATGAAAGTGGGGTTTGAAAATAAACCATAGTAAATCCAAAACGCCAGCATATTCTGAGGTGGTTAAAGCATGGGGCAAACATGTGTGTTCTACAAGAAATGCTGTTCATGGCTTATTGTTAATAAGAAAAAGGAGGATTAAAAAAAAGATTGCAGAAAATGCATTATATTCAGGTTCATTTATTAAAAACACTTTTAATTCATAGAGATATATACAGAACACTACAGCGGGCCAATGTGCAGAGACTGATAGACTCTAGAATGCACTAAACTGGAGACCCTCTTTTTCTAAGGCTCAGGAGTCATTGTGGAAGAGAGGGAAGAAAGACAGATACAATCAAAAGACACAGCAAATGTGAGATGTAAGAGCCAGACGTGCAGATCAGTATACAAAGACAGTTTTTCAGAAACAGAAGGGTAGTTACACTTACATAATGGACTCAAAGGAGTTGAGATAGCATGCATAAATCCTGTGCAAACTTCAGCCTGACAAAAACCCTACAATGGAGATTGGAGGTGTGTTCAAGTCCAACGCTTAGCAAAGGACCTATTGGAAACTGGTACCTACTGGGAGGGAGAGTAGTTTCTTTAAGGGTGCAGCCTCTGGTGGGGTGACCAGGCTCCAGCGGATGGCCACACATCAGCAGTATATGGACAGCACAAACTATACTTTATGGGTTAAGAAGGAGTACATAAAGTTGGGTGGAAAGGAAAGGGTGAGGGGCCTGGTAACAGTAAGTAGAAGCATGAATTTGATCAAAATAGAATGCACAAAAATTCTCAAAGCATTAATTAAAAAGAGAAAAACAATCTCTTCATGGTATATTACTTCTGAGTATATAAACTGAATGTCTGAGATGTGGGTAGGAAAATATTTGGCCTCTCATCTACTACACTTAGATTTCCCGAATTTTCAGCAATGGCACCCATTATTTTTGCAATGCAATCAGGCCTAATGACCACAACGAAGTATAAGAACTGCACTGTTGTGATGTCATCTCTGTGTGGGCATTAGCCAGTGTACTGACGCAGCCTCGCCACATCTCAGCCCTCATTAAGTGCGTTCATGGATGCGATCAAAAATTACAGCAAACACAAGATGTGTACGGCTGCTGTTACCATAACAAAGCAAATTGTTTGACAATAAACTTTTATAAGTAGAACACTCTAAAATATTGGTAAGAGCATGCAAAAATAAATACATGCTCCAATAAAACAGCTGTTTGTTATTATAAAGTGCTATGCATTTCACCTAATGATACATGCTGTATCTTTATATAATTTGTATAGCAAAAAATTTCTTTACAGCAGCAACACCAAAACATATAATTAATAGATATGGGATGGCTATGGAGTGAGTAGGCAATAAGAATTTCTCACCTTCACAAAAATCCTAGGAGTCATTTGTCAGGAGCCGTGTCCCCCCAAAATTTACAGGAAGCACCGTCGTGAGGAGTTTTTGCAGAGAGCTCTACTTCTCAATTGTATTGAGAATAGTCTTATTGACAAAGCCTATCTCACACCCAAATTAACTGTTAATAGAGAGCTATCTGTTAACGGAACCGGCCTCACATTCCAGACTATCTAGAGAACTAGGTGGGTCAACTTGTGACTTCCTGACCAAGGAATCGTGACCTGACCAATGGTAACCCCTTGGTCTATGTGACGGGCATGGACCACGTGGCAAGACCCCGTGCCCCAGCCCCCCAAGCTCCTGATCCAGGGGCTATATAAGCTGTAACCATGACTCTAATAAAGGGAGGCTTCGACAAATCTGCCTAGCCTCCTTCCCCTTATCAGCCTATGTCTTTCAGGTGGTGCCTCTCCGTGACCCTGGAATAACTGACCAGCCAGGCGGGTTACAAACCCTAGACAGAGTAACCCATCAAGGCGGTCTACAGTCATTGGTGAGCCAGATGTTACTGTGTGCCATATGACTATCTTATTGAGCCATGGATATTCTAGTGTGCATGGAAAACATACCCTAATGACTTTTTCCCTCTATGTCCTCTGCTCAGGTACTAGCAGATACTGCTTTTTAAAAACGTTACAGTAAAGAATATTGTAGCAATATTTCATTTGTATTTTAAAAAATAAAGCTCACCAGAAGTTCAGAAAATAAAACAGCTGCACTGATCAGCCTTGCAGACCAAGCAATGGTGACATACGCCTTTATTCCCAGTAGCCACACTAGTTGCCGTAGAAACTGGTGGTAATGGTGTCCACCTTTAATTCCAGCACTAGAGAGAAATATAAGACGAGAGGGGACAGCTCTCACTCACAGTCTCATTCCGAGATACCTGGAGGCAGGATCACCATTTTGGACTGAGGTTGAGGTAACAGCCAGTGGCTGGCTGCTTTGTTTTTCTGACCTTCAGACTGAATCTCAATTTCAATCTCAGGGTTTTTATTAATTGTGCTGCAGAATACAGAGAGTCTAGGAACATTCGGCAAATCATCAGAAGAATGGCAGGAAGTGCTTACACAGGAGTGTGCATTCTACACAAGTCAGGGATGCAAAGAGAAAAGACATTCCACTGCCTTTAGTGAACAAGATAAAGCTAGCAACCCTCTGCTTTAGTGTATCCTACTTGTGGGTGACACCTGTGTTCCAGATCTCCCACAGATGCTCAGACTTTCTTAGGCCTTTCAGAGATTCAGGCAGGCAGTAGAAACCCTCTTCCAGTTCCTCAGCTTAGCCCATATGTACATGCTGAACAGCCAAGAAATGTTGAAGAATGACCAAGAGTTTTCTTCCAAAATGTTCTTTTCTATACATATGAATGAATAATGATTGAAAACACAAATGCTTGGGGTAAATGGGATGAATATTCTATAATTGCATTATATACATATGTGAATTCTCAAAAAAGGCATTAAAAGTACTTTAAGAATTAAAACAGTGTTTAATTGTTAAAGTGGTGAAACTTTATTATAACATTATCTCTTATTGGTATCTTCTCTAGGACTAAAGAGATAACTCTGTAATTACAAGTTCCCAATGTTCTTCCACAGGACTCAAGTTAAAATCCCAGAACCCATGTTTGACATCAACACCTGTAACTCCACCTCAAGAGAGACAAGATATCTTTGCCCTCTGTTGGAACCTGTAGACTTGTGTACATAACCTCATTCCATACACAAACACAGTTAAACATCTATCAATCTGTCTGCCTATCATCTATCTTCCTATCTGTTCACACATCCATTTATCTATCTATTTTAAAAATTTAATAAAGTTTGAAGGTAAGAGTGTTTTAAACTCTAGCCTAATTCTATTTGGAAAACAGCCAATGGATTTTGGACTAGGATGCTATAAGCAAAACTGAGGAATGAAAGCTTCCGAGGGTTCTATGGCTGAAGCAGGCATGGCCACCTGAGCTAGAACAAAGAGCAGAATGCATGCTCATCAGTGCTGTGCAACAGAGAAGGGGACTAGGGCAGAAAGAATTCAGAAGTGCTTTCTCACATCCTCTTTTTAAAAATAAATTTGTTTGCTAGGTGGTGGTCATGCACGCCTTTAATTCCAGCACTTGGAAGGCATAGGCAAGCGGATCTCTGTGAGTTTGAGGCTAGTCTGGTCTGCAAGAACTAGTTCCAGGACAGTTTGGATTGTTACACAGAGAAATCATCCCTCAAAAAGCCAAAAAAAAAAAAAAAAAAAAAAAAAAAAAAAAAAAAAAAAAAACTCTTTAGGTTAAATTACACCATTTTAACAATTAATGTATTTTATTATTAGCACCACGCTCTAACCAACTGAGCTAACCGGCTCCGCAACAATTAATGTATTTTAAATGTGAAACTACAGAAAGGTAAAATGAAGGTTAAAAGTAGGTGACGAGAAAGGGAAGAACTTGGATAGCAGAGATCATGTGTACCATTTCCAATGCCTTGGAGATTCAGCTCCTAGACCAGAATAAAGCCCAACACATGCCTTAAATCTCGGACTCAGGAGGAAGAAGAGGATAAAAAGCTCAAGGTCACCACAGGCTACAGAGAGTTTCAGCAGCCGAGGCTACTTGAGATCATCTCTCAAAAATAAATAAATTAATTAAAAAGAGATAAAGATGGATTACGAATTAGCAAGAGTAAGTACTCATGACATTACCTTAACAGATAAAAAGTGAAAATTCCTGATGAAGTCAATTTATTACCAGCATATAGGGAGGGCTTCTTTGTTCTCTTTGGAGACAGATTAGTTCAGATTCTGAAGTATAGTATTGGAGTTGAACGTCTGTTCAGATTTCATGTTAAATAGAGGATACTAGTAACAGGCAATATAAAAATAAATCTATGAAATGTAAGTCATCCAACTTCAATGTAATCTTGGCTTGAATCAACCAAATCTTTTCATAGGTTTCAGAGCCTGCCATATGGTGGTCCAGACTAGGATGCAGTCACAGGTTTTGTGATGCTGATCCCTTCAGTTCTCTTCAGCAGCCTGAAACACAGACTCACCTATGCTAGTGAGGCTGTGTGTGCAAGAACATAAAGGACTCACTTATACTAGTGAGGTTGTGGGTATAATGGCATAAAGTACTCATTTATACTAGTGAGGCTGTGTGTGCAAGTACATGAAGGACTCACCTATTCTAGTGAGAATGTGTGTGCAGTGTTATAAAAGACTAACTTATACTAGTGAAGCTGTATGTGCAAGGTCATAAAGGACTCATATTAGTGAGGCTGTGTGTACAAGTGCATAAAAGACTAACTTATACTAGTGAGGTTGTGTGTGCAATGACATAAAGGACTTACTTATACTGGTGAGGCTGTGTGTACAAGTACATAAAAGACTAACTTATACTAGTGAGGTTGTGTGCAATGACATAAAGGACTTACTTATACTAGTGAGGCTGTGTGTGCAATGTCATAAAGGACTTGAGAAACCAGAATCTACTGTGGTTTGAAATTTCATTCTTCTCTGTGAATCAGCTTTTCAGTGTGCGTGTGTGTTTTGTATGTGTGTGCATGTGCAGATCTCCATACTTGCACATGTGGAGAAAATAGATCAGCATGGAGTGTCTTCCTCTTGCACACTCCACTTCAGTTCATAGGAAATATTCCATCACTGAATCTGGAATTCGAAGTGTGGTTATACTGGCTGGCAGGTGGGCCTTTGAGATTTTTAACACCTCCTCCCAAATTCTGGCATTACAACCGTGAACTGTGATGTCCAGATTTCTTATGATAGTGCCATGTTACAAACACATCCTTATGCTTGTCCAATAAGCAATTTACCTTCTTTTAGCCACTAAACCCAGTTTCAATAGAAGGCTATTTTAGAATAAAGGAAAGGAATGGTGAGAACAAAATAGTATACAAAGCTACAAACTGTCCTTAAAAGATCAAAAGAACCTATATCCTTGAAAAATGATATCATTGTGTTTACTTTGTTTATCCATTAGATGAATAAAGATGTATCTGATAAACACACTCTCATAATTGTCATAAATATAAGATAAAATAATATATGTGAACAGCCATTAAGCCTTATGTTATTGTATTATCAGATGCCAATGCCAGTGTATGCTTTCCCCTGGGAATAGAAATTGTTTTACATACTTTATCTATTAATTCTTCTAAGAAGTAAAATGATAGGATAAATGGAAGTCATTTAGGGCTAAAATAAAATTTAACTGAAATATGACACATATGCCCTCTATTTCAATTGCCATTATCTAAGAATATTTGAATTCTACATTTGCCCTGAGTTAATATTAAAGGCCAAAATCAGTGTGCTGGGAATATAGCTCAGTGGTGGAACATTTATCTACCATGCACAAAGCTCTTGTGTTGAACTACAGCATGGAAATTCCACAGCCCAAACTCACCAATTAAAAACAAGAACAACAAAAATATCCCTACCATGTGAGGACCGATGCAAAGCAACTGCCGTATCCCTAGATAGAGCCTATATAGTCCCTTCTCACCAGGGTTCCAATCTTACCTTCACGGGACATATGCAAAGTACTTTGCTTATGTCACAGGCAAAGGTCTTAACTACTTTGCTCACTGGTACCCTCATCCAAGCATCTCTGGGTCAGTGTAGAACACCTGCTCAGTCACCAGGTGATGTCTCACTGAAGGAAGAACTTGCCACAAGCATGCTGACCACAGTTTGGCTCTCCAGAACACATGCAAACACTTTGTAGGTATAGTGTTCTACCATTCCAGTGCTTAGAAATCAGAGCGAGCACCCAGAGCAAGCTGGACTAGACATGTAAACTCTAGGTTCAAATGAGAGATTAAACCCCAATGAGTCAGGTAGAAACTGAGCAAGCAAGGAAGAATCTCAACATCATCCTTAGGCATCTACTTGCACACATATACCTGTGTGTGTGTACTTACACACAATGCCCCCCACATGTACCAGCACATGCGATATACCAAAGAGAAAAAGAAAAAAAGAAAAAGAAAACAATCACCATAAAACCAGCAAAGTGACCAAAATGACAGGAATTACTACTTGTATTTCAACAGATTTGAATATTAATGGTCTCATTTCTCTAATAAAGGAAACAAAACAAACAAACAAAAAAAAACAGTGCCTCAGGTTAGCACACATTAGATTTGAAAACAAAATTCAGATTTCCATGGTTACATTATCTATCAAAATAAGTAAATACATTTTAAAAAGCTTCCAGTGAAAAGATGAAACAAGGTATTAAAAAAATGGAGCCAAGAAATAAACAAATGTCACTGTTCTAATATCACAAAATAAACTTTAACCTGACCAGAAGAGACTCATGCTGATCAAAGAACATTAAGAGAACATTATGGTTCTAAACATACCTGTACCAAAGTCGGGCATACCTAATTTCAGGACAAAACACTTCCAATCCCTGGAACATTCTTATTTTTGTATTATATGTAAGATGAATAATCCTATGCTTCCTTCCTCTCTATATAGTCCATAAGTGACCCTTACTACACTTTCTCTTGTCATATACCCAGGATAGAGTTTTCTCCATGCATTGCTATCTTAGTGTGGATTCTGACATATGGATGTAAATGCCTGTAAAGTAGAGAAGGCGAAGCCGGGCGGTGGTGGCGCACGCCTTTAATCCCAGGACTCGGGAGGCAGAGGCAGGCGGATCTCTGTGAGTTCGAGACCAGCCTGGTCTACAAGAGCTAGTTCCAGGACAGGCTCCAAAACCACAGAGAAACCCTGTCTCGAAAAACCAAAAAAAAAAAAAAGAAAAAAAAAGTAGAGAAGGCGAATAATATCCAGAGTCCTGCTGCTGTGGTTCACATAGGTGCACCTAATCACACAGTGCTCCAGAAACAATCCTATTTTCCTATTTTATATCAATAATGACAACCAAGGTTCACTGGCTGAACTTATACAGTGCAGTCATCTCATTTATTCCTCTCACTGACAAGCTCCAAATGCCTGAATCACCCCCAAGGTCACTAAACTATCAAGGAGCTATGCTGCATTTAGCTAATGCCAACTTCAGTATATTGCTCTGGTCGCATTTCTTTACTGACTTTTAATTTGTAATTTTCAAGTGCAACAAACAAAATTTAATTAATTTTACAAAAAGTGCTGAGAGTCACAGGCCCATTATAGGTGTCCATGTAGTCAGTATTTCTTTGGGAGCCAGCGTGTGTGCACATTCCTTCTCAGATCCAGAGATCTAGGTATTAGCACAATCGCTATTCTTCATTGGATGCATAGCCTTAAGAAAACAATTCTGAGATTCAGCTTTTGATAGAAAAAATTATGATGTGTACTGTTCTGTGGTTTAGTTATGAGACTGAGGAGTCAGAAAAGTCAGATTCTTGAGTCTTGGAAAATCCTAGTCTTTTGAGAAAAGACTTTGCTAGGAACCATTGAGCTAAGGTAAAAACACACAGCAAGAAGGAAGATGTGTTTTCTGTGGACATCTATCAGACAGATAATTTTAAAATCATCTTATATTTTGTACTTTGATGTCTGTTTTTGGGGTTCTTTATATATTTTTGAACATCAGCCCTGGCAGAGCTCCAGGAATCCAATCGAAGAGAGGGAGGAGGGAATATATGGGCAAGAGAGGTCAAGGTCATAGTGGGGAAATCTACAGAAACAGCTGAACCAATCTTGTGGAAACTCATGAACCAACAGCTGTGGAGCATCTGTGCGACTGACCTAGGCCCTCCATATGTGGGAAACAGGGGCGAAGCTTAGACTATTTGTGAGGCACCTGGCAGTAGGACCAGGATCTATCCCTAGTGTCTGAACTAGCTCATTCCCTATGGTGAGATGATGTGGCATTCCCTTCTATATGCTGTTAATAAGTGTTATTGCCATTGATTTATAAAGAAGCTGTTTTTGTCCAATGGCATAACAGAATATAGTCAGGCTGGGGGAGATATATAGAGAGAGTAGGTGGAGTCAGGGAGATGCTATGTAGCTGCTGAAGGAGATAGATACCTGGGAACCTTACTGATAAACCATGAGCCACATAGTAATATAAAATATAAAATAATAGGAATGGGTTAATTTAAGATGTAAGAATTAGCTAGAAACATGCTTAAGCTATTGGCCCAACAGTATTGTAATTAATACAGTTTCTGTGTGATTATTTAGGGTCAGATTGGCCTGGAAACAAACAAGCAGACTCCGCCAAAAGTGGGATGTCATAGCTTTAATGTAGCAGGGAGAAATTTGGTCCTGCCCCAGCTTTGTGCCAGACCTTGGTGACTTCCCATGGGAGCCCTTACCCTTGGGAGAAGTGGATAGGGGATGGTGTTGGTGGAGCCGCGGGGCTGTGTCCCTCCACCCGGTTAGCTTTACCTGGAATAATTACACGGAAACTGTATTCTTTTAAACACTGTCTGACCCATTAGTTTTAGCCTCTTATTGGCTAGCTCTTACATATTGATCTAACCCATTTCTAATATTCTGTGCTGTTATTTCGGGTAAAGCTAGCCGGGGCGGAAAACAGCCCACCGGCGCTCTTACTACAACAGGATGGGCTCAGGGAAGAGGTGGGGGAGGGAGGAGGAGGCAGAAGGTGGGAGTACTATGGATAGAATGTAAAATGAAATTAAAAGAATAAATTAAAAAGTACAAAAAAATCTTACAATGTTCTAGTGTATACAAGTAACATAACTTTAATGGGGCATGGCCGAGTGTGGTGGTCTGAACGAAATTGGTGCCCATGGACTCATAGATTCAAATGCTTGGTCACCAGCAAGCATGGAGCGGAACTATTCAAAAGGATTCAGACCTGGGACTTTCCTGGTTGGAGGGAATATGTCACCGGGAGTGGGCTTGGAGGTTTCAAACATCCACACTAAGCCCAGAGTCTCCCTCTTTCTGTTGTCTGTGGATCTGGATGTAAAACTCTGACTACTGCTCCAGCACCATATGTGGCTGTGTGCCACCATGTCCCCACACTGACAACGAACTAAACCTCTGAAAGTGTAAGCAGTCCCAATTCAATGTTTTTCCTTTAGTAGAGTTTCTGTGGTCATGGTATCTCTTCACAGCAGTAGAACACTGTTAAGAAACAAACATAGCTAGAATTTGTTGTTAAAATCATGGCCTCCTAAACTTGTGACTTAAGAGCAAAGAGATCTGAGAGGAAAGGAGAAATTTTACAGTTGTTGTTTTTGACAGATTAATTATTATTATTATTATTATATTTTTTATTGGGTTTAGTGGAAACTTAAATTCTCACTGAATTAAAACATATACTTTAAAATATTTAAAGCTGTGGAGTTTTGAAGTTGTTTACATGCCATTTAAAACTATGAAATATTCAAAATGATAGAAGAGGTCATTTTTACAACTTCAATCTACTTACAATAAGATATTAATACATCAATATTTTAATGAATTACATAAATCATTCTCCTTAACTTCATAATACATTTGTTCCTGCAAACTGTATACTGCCTGACTACTTCTAAGACTCTAAACTTCACCTGATAAAGAGATACAAGCAGATGAGATCAAATGGCATGAAGACTGAAGCCTGTGTATACACTACAAGACTGAAAAATCAGAAATAGGGTGTAGACGTCTATATTCCATAAGGGGATTCACTCAACGTGTATGGACATTTCTATCTAACCTTGTGACACATTAAAAATGTTGAAGAGGAAGGTAAAGTTAGAAGCAATAATATCTATTAATTTTTAAAAGCATTTTAATTACAATAATTCATACTATTGGTGTGTTTTACTAAAGTTCCTTCTGTGCTAATGTTAAAAATTTCTGTTTGTAGAGAGCTCTAGTTTGGCTATATAGAGGACTTACACTTTCAAATAGTCTGTAGTTCTTATTTTCGTTCAGAGTGAACTGACTTATCAGAAAATATATTTTAAAGCACAGCAATTAAATAGTGGACACTGTCCTAAATCTTATACAAGAATAAATTTTAAGTCACTATAAGATGTCCTTGATGGAAGTGCTATTTCCGGTCCCATTTTTAACAATTAATAAATAGAGTCAGAGAAATCTCCTGAGTACATCGAATCTACATAACTAATAAACAGTCAAGCCAGGGCACTGATACCAGGGGACTGGGGAGCTCACTGGAACTAAACAGCAAGGAAGAAGTCAAGCTTCTTAGTTCTTACTACCACACTGGGAGCAACGCATACTACACCCATCAATGCTCCACCAAGAAATGTTTGAAAAGTTCTTGGGACACAAGGGGCTTAAGCTGATTCTTGCTGAGGGACTGGAAGAAAGAGGAGAAAAGACTGGTTCTACAAAGGTCATTCTTTAGCATCATGTCCCCTAACACAAGAACAGAATATATCAGAGTTGCATAGCAAATGTGTCTCCGAAGGTTGCCTCACTTTGGAAGCAAGACTTCCCTTTATTTTGGAACTGCTTTCATTTGACCGCTCTTTCCCAGAAACACTGAGAGCTCAAAACCACCTTAGGCTGTTGTTCAGTTCTCTGAAGATCAGCTTTGAAAATGCATGAAATTAGTATCTGAATGTACTGGTGTGTTCAAATGAGTCTTTTTGAAGAGCTTGTGTTTTTGATGGGTAAACACTCTCAAAGAATATGCCTTCAAGACTAGAAAAATGTCAAATCCTCAGTCATGATAAAGAGAAGGAGAGGCAAACGTTAAAGTGTAACATGTGCAGAGTGTACACAGAGCCCTGGTTTTGAGTACTTTATTCATCTTTTCTTCACTAACCCCTTTTTATGATAATAGTTTTGAAAATAAGAACATAAGAATTGGCAGGGTACTTTGGGCATGTGAGTATAGGTGTTTATATACAGATAGTTTAGCACATGCATGACTGTTCCTGATTAACATAAAGATTGTTCTTTGAATCAACTTAAAAAGATCAGTTATAGGTCAAATCCAAATACATAAATTAGTTTATTCACTGGCTTCTACACACTAAGTGCCTACTATGCACTGAGCACTTTCTTAATTAATCCAAGATTAATGAATAACAACCGTATCAGAAAAATGAATTATACTCACATTTTATCCTAGCATACCTTTTAAAAGGTGACGATATTGGCTCATAAATCAGGATCCCTAAATCAATTTCTTCTGTTCTTCTACTGTTCAAATCTATTATTTTCATGGAGAAGTGAAAGTAATGAGTGACATTTTAAAATGACTTTTCAATACAACTGAAGATATAGAGTACATTCTGTGTCCAACCTGAGCAGTTAATCTGTGTCATGGATCTATTGAACGCTGAGGAGAATAGAGTGGTATTAGCAAATATCACTGAAATGGCACTGACTCAAAATGAAGAAGCAAAAATTGAGTGATCAGCTCAGAGTAATAACAATAATAATAGTGAATCTTCTTATAGTCATTTCAATGGTTATAATCACAGGTCTCTAATTCTGCCTTGTGAATTACTTCTTATCTTCACAATACACTAAAACAGAATGAGGTTTTATTTTTAATTTGTAGATATGGAGATATGTTGATAGAGAAAAGGAACTAAATTTATTTCCTTCAATGCATATTTACCAGTGACTTTTTAATAATAAAAGAGCAATCAGGCCCTGTATTCACATGGAGGCAGAAACTTACTCATAACCTACATACAACAGCTCGTTCCTTCCCACAGCCCATATGATTACCAGTCTTGTCTTTTGTGTTTCTTGCTCCTTTGAATATTTCCTGTATTATACACATTTATTAAAAGTAAATTTTATGACTTTAGCTTAACAAAAAAGCACACTAAGACTGCAGTGCCTTCATGTTTCTCTTTAACACTTGTTCATTTAGCAAATGTTTCACTGCGATGCATCTGGGATTAACAAACTTTTATACTCATTTTTTTATTTTGCTATGGTCTTAAAGCATGTGAAATAATCACTAACACGTAAGACCAGAGAAGAGGGAGTATTCACAGATCCGGCAATCTAGTCCATCCGCAGTAACAGTAAAACATGGAGAGAGCTGTGCTCTTCTGTGTGACAGGACTGAAGTAGAAGGGACCTCGGCTTGCCTGGAGACTGGGCTTCCTGTACCACAGAACTCCCTACAGTTCAGGCCCAGACAAGCCACGAGTCATCACTGTACTGCGGACTGGCTACTGAAGCTTCGCCCTTGAACTGCATGATGAGTTAGCAAAATGTGAAGTCCAAATATTGCAGAACCTCAACTCTTGAAAATACCTTTGAAGAAGTAAGTGTTAATTTAAAACATCTCTGTTCACTAAGTACAAAGTCCTTAGGTTTGGGTGATACTCTAGTGTGTGCAGAATGACTGACAGATATTTCTCAGTGGTCACCTTGGGTGTTTCTGAAGGTGACATTGAAAAAGCAGCGGTAACTTTTTGCCAAAACACATAGAAGGGTTGTCTCAGGGACAACTTCTTACTTAGTACTTTGAATTTGTTCAACTGGTCTTTGCTTTATCCCAAATATTCCTGGATTAAAATAAATTGTTCTAAGGTTCTATGTTTGCATAATCAAAATATATTGAAAACTTGAGACATTTATCTAGAAAATTTAGGCATTATGTTGGGAGAGCAGTCTCTCAAGAAGAATCCCACATGCTGACTATCTCTATCGAGGACATTCTTTAGCCCTCGTTTTTGTTTATCGCTCAGGTTCTGGAATGCTTTGTGAGTAGTCACAAGAGCTGCTTCTCAGTTCCTTACATTCTAGGCCTGTAGAAACACCACCAATAAAAGATAGAGATGTTTTGTCATAATGGATTTTGTTTTGCTGATGTTAGTTTTGTTTTTCACTTTTTTGTTTCTATTTGCAGGTAGGTTGACAGAAAGGAAAAATATGAAATCAGGTGAGGAGAATCTGGGAGAAGTTAAAAGAGGGAAAATAATGTGTATTTACATTGTGTTTACACCATATGTCCAATCTCAAGATAGCCTAGCCTATAGTATTCAGAGGGATGCCTATGGGTTTTACAGAACTTTACAGAAGAACTAAGGCATCTGAGAATTAGGTGGCCATGTAGCTCCTGTAGTCAATCCATATGGATGAGAAGGAACGCCTGCAGATGCTGGAACTGCCTTTATGGTTAGTGTCAGAATAGCTTACTTTTGATAATGGACATTAATTATTTACCATATATTTAAATTCCCAAAATATTACACAATCAATTAATAAAGAACACAATTATCTATTTTATTAGCTCCAGATTTTCTGAATACTAAATCCTAGCAACAACAGTAATAATATCTAATCTTACCTGAAAAATACAAAAAAAGCAAGTAATAATCCATTTAAAACAGCTAGATAAAAATAAAGTTCAGATACAGCAACAGTGCAAGCAAGCAAGCAGAATACTCTGATTGGAAGGTAGAGAAGTGGAGAGGCAAGCCAACACCTACAGGGAAATGTAGTACAGCCCCAGCGGAGTCAGAACTGAAGAACAGCAAATCAGGGAACCGTTCACTGAGAAGCCACACATGTGCACATTGGTAGTGTCAGCCTTAACAAGGTAGAAAAGCACACGCTGGGAGAGCGTTCACTTCTGAAAATGACTAATCAAGTTATGCCATGCTGAAGACAAAAACAGAGGAGGAAAAATAAGAAAGAAAGGAAAATGTACAACTTCCAACAGAATTCAATGAAGACACAACTTCCAACAGAATTCAATGAAGGCAGCAGTCAAGTTTGTGCGGTTGTTTTTGATGTCTTTCATTCATACGGGGACCTGTTTAAGTGACCAAGTCAGACACAGTGTAAGAATTTGTGGACAGGTTTTGTTTAACTTTGCTTTAGATACAGATTCTACAACATCAATACATCTTGACTCTAAGTTTAAATTTCTTAGTATTTCTTTTTTAAGAGGAACCCTAAAGATAAAGCTTGGTAGAATCCTTAGATATCTCAAATTTCCTCACATCTATCCTCAGCATAAGACATCCCAAAGAGCTGCAGTCCAGCACAGTCAGTGTTTTTCCTTTCTGGGAAAAGTTCAATTGAAGCAAAATGTGGAGAGCTGAAAGCACATTTTTCATAATGAATTTCTTTATGGAGTCGTGAGGTCAGATAGGAAGAAAGCATGTCATTAAAGGAAGAAAGAATCTTAAAGTTAAATAAATAGATAATAAAGCAGTACACTGATAAACAAGAGGAAGGATCCTCTTAATTCAGACTTAAGAATTGAAAAAGCCTCTCCTGCAAATTATAATGGACACTTGGTAGCATGCAATAGTGACTTTTAAAGATGCTTCAGCCCAGTCCTGGAAGTGGAGTACAGCACATAATGTCCAGTCAGCAGGAAGCCATTAGTGCAAAAAAAAAAAAAAAGTCATCTGGGAATTATAGATCATTATTGTTTTTAAATTCCTTCAGAGAGAAATGTCATCACAAAATATAGTGATGACTTTTTAAAAATTATTAGAATGCACTTATCTTTAGATTACATAATTAATTCATTTTATTTCTTACTGTCTAAATAGACCAGATAATTCTACAGGTTAAACAAAAAAAAGTTAATGAAAACAATTCAACACATTTATTTGAAATATTCACGGTGCAACAATATAGGATTTATTTTTTTTCTGAATTTATAGGACACTTTTCCATAAATATGTCTAGTGCAGTATGTTTGCAAAACTAAAAACTTTAATCAGTGTAAGAGATGCTCCATCATGGCACATGGGAGATGTCAGTTGTGGGAATGAAAAGAAGACCACCAGCCCTGGAAAAACCTTCTTATACTGGTCATAGTGGAGAACACGCCTCCACCAGTCAATTGTGGTCTCCCCTGAATTCTTAGTGTCTGCCGTTACCCATCCACATTACCTGGTTCTATCAAGAACTGTAACTATTTACACAATGGCTTCAAGCCAACACTGTGTGTGTCAGCTAGTGTTTCTGTTAACGTGACAGAAGCTAGAGTCAGCCAACTGAAAGGAGAGCACCTCAACTGAGAATTTGTAACCATAATATAGGGCTGTAGGCATTTTCTTAGTTAGTGATTGATGTAAGGGAACCCAGATCATTGTGGGTAGTGTTATCCCTGGATTAGTGGTCCTGAGCACTATAATAAAGCAAACAGCATGAGCCATGAGGAACTAACCAGTAAGCAGTACTCTTCCATGGCCTCTTCATAAGCTTCTGCTCCAGGCTCCTGTCTGGCTTGAACCTGGCTTCAAGCCTGGTCTTCTCTAAATGGACTCTGACTCAGGATGTGTTAGCCAAGTAAATCCTTTCTTCTCCAGGCTGCTTTTGGTCACATTGCTTCACCACAGCAAAACTAACCACCTAAAACACTGCTGCTAACATATTCTGCCATTAATTTTTAAAAGTTTTTATTAGTGTGTTGTAATAGTGAAGGTGGTAGGATGCATTAGATACAATTTTAAAGTGTGAACCCATTAAAAGAGTCAAAGAGAGTTGTATATACCAAAGAATGAGTGGACCCCTCAGGAAAGTGATGATACTTGCCTAGCTGAAAATGATCAAGCTAAGATAACCAGAAAACTTTTGTTCTAACTCCCAAATCTTTTCCCCTTCTTGCACACTACACAGTCAGATCTTACTTCCTATCTTCTTTCTTGCTCCCTTTTGACTTGGCTCTTCCCTGCTAGCAGAAACACAATTATTTTCAACTATTCTTATACAATAGCCTTTGTACCAAACTTTGGACCAAACTGATGACTAGTACTTTTCCATTTGGCTTCCTTCCATATGAGAGCACAATTTATGGTCCTTCCTTTCTGTGCTTAAGAATTCCAGTCATAACTACCTCATTAGAAGAAATCTGCATTGGCTGCTCACTGACTGAAGAGTGATATCTTAACATTTCAGCATGACACATTACACCCTATGGTCCTGCCAAAAGAGACTACTGACCCAACTCTGATGACTCACACACATCTCTGTGGTCACGAACATCTATCTATTTCTCCTTCACTTAACTAAGATTCTGCTCATTGGCCAGGCTGCTCACAAGCACTTTCAAAAAGCCCTTTTTATACCAGACTTAGAGAAAAGCAACCCTCAGTTTCTGTGCCAACAAGTCATCAAACAAATGTTTATTGCAATTCTCATTGTTTCAATGATAGTTAAATTTCTCTTGCATCAATTGTGTACTACACGTGATTTTTATAAAAATATAATATACTTGTAGGCTAACTATATTCCCGAATGCTCTAGACCACAAAGCACATAAAATAGTGAAGTATCAACAATTCATAGATCATTTTGAATAAACAAATAGAAGAATTCACTTATCTGTATAATGGTATAAATATTTCCTACATCAATGTATTAAGTAAATATTTGGTAAAGGCATTGAGCAAGATAAATTTGGCGAAAATAGCACTATAACATTATTGAAGTTTTGCAATATCTCCATGATATTCCCTATCAAACAACCAAGCCATCCAACTGAGACAGAAGGGCAAATAACAAAACAACTGCAGAAGAACCCTGGAAACAGCAGGAGATTAAAGGAGAATGATTTTCAGTCTGAAAGGAGAAATGAGAAGCCACTATGAAAAGTCTAATAAATGGGAAATTATATTAACTATGAAAGTATAAACAAAGATAAAATATTACTGTATATGATGGGGTAAAAAGCTAGATTTTTTTTATCTTTACTCAAACAACAAACTAGTAAATGTTATCAATGGCCAAAGAAAAACACTTTGAACTTGTTGCATAAAATATATAGTGTTAAGTATCATTGACAAATAAATAAATATAGGGTGTATGTTCTATAAATGTAACAAAAAAACATACAGTATAAATTGCTCAAGAATAAAAATCAGGGTCCTGGAAAGATGACTCCATACTTCAGAGAGCTTGTTGTTCAATTATTCAACCAGACTTTTGATCCCAGCAATCAGGTAACAAGCTACGCCTCTAGCTCATGCCTGTAACCCAGTCAGTTCTAATGCAGGGTAAAGTCAGGAAGGCCCCTGAGTACTGCTGGCTTCCAACCAAATGGAAAGACATGAGCTCTGCAGCCAGGGAATGATTCAGCTTAAAGGAAAAATCCGAGAGTATAGTGGAGGAGAGATGAACCTTTTGCATCTATGAACAGGAGTCTGCACATACGTGAACTTTGGTGAGGAGGTATACGGTGTGATTCTAATGTGCATTATCATGTTCGTTCTAAGCCAGTACGACACGGCATCATGACCAAAGGACTTTTATTCAAAGACATAATTGGTTGTAAAATATCATTATGCTGCTTCACTAGACTATGATGGTATGTTTAACACATTAAATAACAACCCACTCACCAGTGAGTCCATTGCCAATAATGCCCTATTTTCTCATTGGTGTGTTTAAAATAAATCCAATCCCAGTTGCAAAAAATTCCGACGGGACAACTCTGGCTCAATCTTTCGTATAAGAGAAAAAGTTGACATTTGAAAAGGCAAGAAAGAATCTTTATCTATAAAATTAACGACTCTGAAAAAATTAAGAACGTTTTTGAAATTCAGACAGCAATTATTACTCATTAGAATGTCCCCTCTTTACAGTCCCAAATTTTTCGGAGGAAATTGCTTTTTATCTCTAATCAGTTTTATGCTTAAATCAAAAGCTTTCTTGAAACATTTCAATGAATATGACACACCAGAAACTTCTCTGTGGAAAAATGAAACTGAAACCAGCCTCGGGATGACTAACTTCTAATGCAAATAAACCCAAATGTCAAAACAATGCTGGAGCTATAAGCCCAACTGTGAGCTGAGGAAGCGATTTATAGTGCTTCCTAGGCCAGCATTTATTTTACAGCTGCCATATGAGATTTTATTTCTGGATGAAAGCTGCATTGATAAAGAGGTTTAATTGTCTGTCAGTATGCCTTATGGTAAAGTTGCTTCATTTACTCCAAGTCTGAATCTCATTACCGGTTCAATTCTCCAGACTCCCCTCCATCGGAAGGCGGTGCTTAATTACTGAAGCCCAGTGATGAAGGCACACTAGGCATGCTTTCTGTTCCTCCTGCTCCCCTGATGAATCTAATAGACTATTGATTTTCCATCCTCAAAGAGATCAGACACCACTCAATCATGATATTAGTTGTCCATGAACTTCAGTTCCCCACTTTCGTGAGCTGTCAGCTTAATCAAGAAGAGCCAATCAACCATTCAACAGTCAGGTAGTGCCTGCAGGTGGAAATGTCTTTGAAAATTATGCTAAAATCCAATTCTTTGTTATTTCTTCCTCTAAAAGGGATTCTATTCCTATCATCAATTTTTTTATTTAGCATATGAATAAAGCTTTCATTTCCTAACAACTACACTTGGAAAGAGGTGCTTGCATTTGAAAGGTTGATTGTGTTATCTGCAGACAAGCCATAATTTTACTCAAAACTAATTCTACCCTTTTCCCAAGTCTGTAATATTTTGAAAATAATCCGACACTATAAACAGTTAGAACTTGTCAAAGCAAATAGATCCTTCTAATTTTAGCCAAAAGATCTTTATTAATTTCAACTGTAGTCCCAAGAGATGATTATTATATTAAAAGGCGAAGGGGAAAACGAACGTCTTATATCCTTTGGTTTTACACACATGCGCGCGCGCACACACACACACACACACAATTTTAGACCAAGAAAGTAGGGGATATCTTAGCTGTTATTTCTTTTATTTATGAGGCTGCACCTCAATAATACTTTCATCTCCAAGAAGAATGACAACCATGTGTGCTTCTTTAGAGGATAAAAACATTTTCCTGGCAGTGGTGGCACACGCCTTTAATCCCAGCACTTGGGAGGCAGAGGCAGGTAGATCTTTGTGAGTTCGAGGCCAGCCTAGTCTACAGAAGCTAGTTCCAGGACAGGCTCCAAAGCTACAAAGAAATCCGGTCTTGAATTGAATTTTTCATATAGTTTTAGAAAATAAATATTCACTATGCAGAAAAAAACAAAACAAATTATATATGCTTTCTGGCCTGAGTGTCTTCCCTTGTCACAGGCTTCTCTTTTGGGTGAAGTCTTCTTAAGAAACATTGGCTCTATTGAGATCCTAGTCTTCCCCTTGGAAACAAGGACAGTTTCTCCGTGCCCATCTTTTCCTCCATCTGTTAGGACACTTACAATACAGAGAATGACTGTCTGTGACATCATCCTTCATTGACGATAACTGATACGTTTTCCTCCATTCTCTCAGTCAGCCATTCTAGTCATGCATGGATTTGTTAATTATGCATTACACATCTACACGGTGAGAAATATCATGCCAGGGACCAAGAAAAAAAGAAAAACAAGCACAAGTTCTTGTATTAAAGAAGTAAACAGACCAATTAAGAGAGCCAGAGATAGTTACAACACAGGGCCATTTTTTAGGTAAAGCAGAAGCATTGAATGACTAAATGGTGATTAAATAACTAGTGGAAGGTCACTAATGTGAGATGATCCCAGCTCTGTGTGCTTTGACAAAAGCGAACCAAAACCTAGCTTAGTGCATAAGTGAAATACAACTTGATTAACCTATCAGAAATAACCTAAGAAAAGGACTTTATGATTCTACACTAACCAATTGAATATTTTATATTGCCTTTGTCTTATTTTCTGGAATGTCTAACCTGATGTTTTCTCTGATCTACCTTAGTTAAAATCCCAAATGCTATGGCTCTTCACTGTCCAACTCATGTATCACTGCCTGCTAAAATCCTGGAAAATTTGACTGGGTCTAAGGCTGTGATCTGAATCTATGATGTCCTACTTTGCACACATGATCGAATTAAGAATACAAACTAACACAAGTTTGAAATCATCTCCCCAGTTTTATAGGTGAGTAAATTATAACCTACAAAATTCAGTAATATGGACAGGTTAGACAGCTCAGTCAGTTGTCAACATTGACAACCCAAGTTCATTACCTAGGATGTGCATGGTGAAGGGAGAGAATCAAGTCCAGCAAGTTATCCTCCAAGTTCTATGGCATACACATTAAAAGTTTCTCTCTAAATAACCTAAGTACCTAAAATGTAAGGAAACTTACTCAATTTAAAATGCACTGGTATCTATGTTTATATCACACAGTTGTTAGAAAGTAGAAAACAGTTTCTAACAATACCTGGCTGATTGCAAAACAGACATACTCCAGCCTTCTTGCTTGCTGTATGGAGGGATGCTGCACAGGGCATGGAGAAAGAGGCTAGCCATGTAAGGTGTTAGTCAAACAAAGTCATTGTGAAACAAAGTCATTGGTAGGGAAAAATGATATCAACCATATGGAATCTTGAGAAGTTGACAATTTGGAATTGTTCTTGATAAATAAGGAAATATTTCATTCTTTCTAGAATGGGGATTTGGAAAACAAGAGATGATATTTTACATGATTTCCAGAAACTGTGGAGAAAGAAGCAAAGTGTTCTTTGGACCCAACTACAACCTGTATAAAAACTTGGTTCAATGGGGACAAACAGCCTGATGGAGGAAGCACTTCAGCTTCCAGGCTAGTTAGAGCAGATTTCTTGGCAGTGTTGGAACTGGCTTCTCCATAACTTCTACTTGTACCCACCAGAATTCACTTTTTGATTTATACATTTAGTTTTAAACTCTGTTTTGTGTTTTAATAGAAATGTCCAGTTTTAATAAAGTCATTTATCTTTGAAATGATTCATATCAGAATTTCACAGCAGGGAGACCAGCTCATTTGGTATCTTCACTTGGGAACATATTTTTTCGTTTATTTAAGTTAACAAAGCTAACTTTCCTCAAAAATGCATAATGTGTTTCCTAAGAAATGTATTTTCTAATATAATGGGTGTTTCTGAGGTATTACCCCCCTCTTTTGCCTTCAGATAGGGCACTCGGTTCTTTAAACTGGATATAACTCCAGTTCTTTGTAATTTCATATGCACTCTTACTAGCATGATTATTAGATGGTACAGGAGTCCTTGGGAGAAATATTTGAAACTCAGAGAAAACTTCTTTTTGTATTTCTTCAACTAGAGTTGGAATTCAGATTCTCAGGTGACTGGGATGCATGAGAAATCTGAGAAGCAGGGCTCACCTTCAATAGCTCCAAGGTTAGGGGTATGGAACCTTAGCTGAAAAAATTATGAATCACTTCAACATCCTCAAAATTTAATAATGATCACTACTGTGATTCTAACTCAAAGACAAACACCAAAATAATATGTATTTTGTAAATTCTTGATACAAAGCAAAATGCAAGATGCCTGAGAACACTGGGAAATCATAGTTGCTGTCCCGACACACCACTTGCTGAAGAAACCAGGAGCTCCAGCGGAGGAAAAGCTCCAGCGGAGGAGGAGCTTTGCAGTTCTCCACAGGTACTTGTAGGAGCTGAATTCAGTAGCTAGCATTAGCCTACAAATCACTGCTGTGAACCCTTATTCCCATGGTTAGTTTTATGTCACTTGAATCAGTCTCACAGCTTTTCATGTGCTTACATTTTTCTCAACAAGCTCAGTGCTTGTTCTGATAAAATTGTATTTTTAGTATATTTAATATTTTTTATTATTATTGAGATTATAATAAGATTACAATGATCTTTCCTTACTATCTTTCAAACTCATGGTCTTCTTTTTCATTAATTATTATTGCATGTGTCTAGATGTATATACATCTATATTCTTAAATATAACCTGCTCAGTCCATATCATGTTACTTGTACATATGTTTTTAGGGGTGACTATTTGGCACTGGATAACATATTGGTGTACTTTTCTCTAGGTTAGACCATCTCTTTCATTCCCAGCTTTCTTCATGTTGCTGATAGTTCTTGTGTAGCTTTGAGGCCTCGAAGGTTTTCCCTGTCCAGTTTAGCAGTGATGTCCACCTGTATCACCCTTGTTAAACTCATGTTTGGACAATCATATTCAGGAGACTTTATGGATTTAACCTCTGATGTCACCAGGAGACACCAGCTCACAGCAAGTCCCCTGATTGTCTGGCTTTTAGAAGCTGCCTCTCCCCTCTACGGCAATGTTCTCTGAGCCTTTTATGGCAGCAAATGATAAATTGTGTTTATTTTATGCATTGATGACTTCACTTTTTTGTTTTGATCTACCAGTGCTACACAGTCTGCAAGCATTTTTTTCAAAACATTTCAAATTTCAAGAGAAAAATTCAAATGTCCTCATTTTTGTGAACCTTGCCGGCCAAAGTTGTGTCATTCAAGGGCTATTGCTCCACATTCTGGCTAGCAGATCACTCCCGAGGAGGGCTACAGAACGATGACACTAACAGATGCATGTGCCTGACATATTTTCCCACTATCTCATGAGTTTTCTGAATTCTTTTTGAAAGTTTATTAAGCACTTTTATTTTTCTACACATCCAGGCACCAAATCTGAATTTTCTAAGAAAATTTAGCTACTGACCGTCTTTTAATATTCACTAACCAATGTACTAGATCTCTCAATCTTTGTCTTTCTCACACACACAAAGTATGTATATGGTATGCTATATAAACATATACTTATCAAACTTTTGATTGTATACATAGTTACTTGGAATTTTTTGGGGGGGAGACACTAACTTCAAAAACTATGAATTACAAGACATAAAATACAAATAATTGAGTCTAATAAGTACACAGCACAAAGGAAGGAAAAATATTTGGGAAAGCAAATCAAACTCTCAATGGAAACAGGGCTGATCTTGACTAATCTTATTAAGAGCTTTACTGCAAGTCGCAGCAAATTAGCAACATTATGAAGGAGATTTGTATGCAAATTTTCCTTTTACTTTCTCTGGGAATATGTTTGCTTTGGTCCAGCACTTATGGGGAAAGGCTTTGATTTTATCAGATGACTGTTAATGCCAGCTCAGTGATAGCAGCGGCAACGATGCCCTAGGGGAATTGATGGAGGACTGTTTGAGGGAATAGCAAATCCAGACTTAATGCTTAGAGCCCCGCAGTAGGCACTGCAGGCAGCTACATTTGTAACATTCCAGGGCTAACCCCAGCCAAGAATCCCCCGCTACCTATGAGTGGGTGTCCTCATCTCTAATAAGTGTCTGTCACGCCTGATGCAGGATAGAAAAACAAGGAAAATGATAGGGTGGGGATGAAAGAGGAACTCTCCCCCATGAGTCTGGCTGAAGGCTTTTGTCCCTTGGGAATTAAAATGCCAACATCTGTTTAAGTCCTTTTTCCTTTTCCATCTGTAAATCTGCAATTTGACATGAGTCTAACCAGAAACCCACTTTACATGAAAATGAGGCACCCTAGCTTCTTTGTACAACCATAGCAGCTTTGGCTTCAGGGTTCACTTGATGAGCCTTGATGAGTCCTATCTGTAGCAATCACACAGCGATGCTTTAACCCCACGTATTGAAGAACGAGGGAAGTTTTTCATCACCTTTTGAGATGTAACTTGAAAGCTACCCAAATAGCTATGATTAGGCCACTTAGGTATCAGTCCTTCTTCTCCATGAAGCTCCTGCCCCTGCTCTGGCATAACCTTTCCTTTGCTTTTAGCACATAAACTACAACTCAGCTTTACCCTGGTTCAACCTGAAATTCTTTTCTGCACTGAAGAGAAGGATCTAGCTTTAATTGAGCTGACATCTCTGAACGACTGCAGGAACTGGTCAGGCTGCTGCATGGCCCAGAGTAGAGCTGTGCGTCTATTCCTGTCCTGCCACACTCTATTCACGCTGTGTGAACTCACTCTTTCCGTGGATTTCTAGGGGCTCCTTCAGAAGCTCTCCATAACTACTTCCATCGCAAACCCAAGAGAGATAGTCCCGCTTATATCGTGTTTTCATATACGGCTGCTTACACTGGCTCCAAAGACTACGTAATTCCACGCAATGCACTTATCAATTGAAATTATGTTGAATTAAATGATTTCCTACTTTAAAAGGTTGAGTAACTAGTAGAACTATGTTTTTTTTAACACAAACAGTGGAAATAAATCGCATATATTAAACTGGTATATAAAAAAATCATTTCTTTTGTACACTTAAATCCAAGTAACTTGAGAAGCTCCTATATAGGGGACAGGAATATTCCAATTGACAATTAGCACTGATCAGATACATTGAACAACTGCCAAATTTTCAGTTTGCTATTTGATGTGTAGGCTGTTCAATGGCTGCATATCCATTCACTAATTTTTATCTGAAAAATATAAATATGAATGATATTTAAAGATGATTTGAGCTATAAGCCAAGTTATACTTAAAATTTTGAATAATAACAGTAATGAAGTGATTAAGTATTTGAAATCCATTGCCATGAATGGAAATTTCCTATCTGTATTTATGAAAGCGTTCATAAAATTAGATAATTATAGTCATTTACATGTAGCTAACATCTTTCTACAGTGGCATCTATAACCTGTTTCACGTGACTCTGAAAGTGTTCCAAGTGGGAACTAATCAAAGCCCTTTGACTGTTCTGTAGTGGCAAAAGGCAGAAGTCATTGGCTTAACAATACACACGCATACACACATGTACACACACACACGCACACACACACACACACACACAGAGACAGAGACAGAGACAGAGAGAGACAGAGAGAACCTCTTTTGTTTCTTCACTTTCGGCTGTTAACTCAAGAACCCTCTCTTGCCTTTGAGGCATTTTAGGAAAATTTCAGAGTTTTTAAACCTGTTGCCTTAATTTCTGCAAATTCAATCACACTTAAAAACAACTTCTGATAGCCATTCTTAACTAAGAAAGTTAAAAACTAAGAATATTCCTGGGAGTATCTATTTTAATTGAAACTCTCAAAAATGATCATACCTAATAAAAACGTAAAAAACATAAAAAAGCAGATGTTTTTTAATCATTACATTATCATTTGTTATTTTCTTAAAGTCACAGACTGCTAAAATATTTTAAGTCAAAAATTTATCATTAGCCAGCTAGACATTTGGGGGCAGCATTGCTGTATTTAAAACATAATCAGTTTCAAGGTGACCTTCTACCTACTTTTAAATATATTGGCATAGTACCACTGAGATAGGATTGCACTTGATCAAGCCACCACTTGAATAAATAAAGATTATTTAAAATGTACATAGTTACTGCAAGAATGAAGGAGACCTAGAATGTAAATGAAAGATTGTTGAAATCAAAGCCTGCTTATGAATGACCGTGTTATAGGTTTATCAAATGATCTATAACTTGGCATCTAGTTTGTAGAAGCAAAACTAATGAAGAAAATAGAGGTGATGGTAGTAAGTTCTAAGAACTAACTTACTTATTCTCTCCTTTCTTCCATTCCGTTATTCCTTTCTCCTTCCTCTCCCATCCTCATGCTTACAGTTTGTCTCCTTATTTCCTTGTTCCTTCCTTCCTTCCTTCCTTCCTTCCTTCCTTCCTTCCTTCCTTCCTTCCTTTCTTCCTTCCTTCGTTCCTTCTCTCCTTCTTTCCTGCCTTCCTTCCTTCCTTCCTTCCTTCCTTCCTTCCTTCCTTCCTTCCTTCCTTCCTTTTATTTTCTTTTTCTTTTTTTCTTTTCAGTTCAGGGAATCAAACAAAGAATGCACTTGAAGCAAATGCTACGTTTGTACCTCAAAGAACTGGCTTTCTCAACAGTAGTTATCATGGAACTGTGGGGTGCCTCCTCACCCTGCAATGTTAGTTTATAAGTGCATAATTTGATTAAAAACAACTATGTAAAGAACTTGTGCCAACTCATTCCTTATGGCATTTATTTGAATTCTCATTTCAAGGACTGTTACTTGTTGGCATAATCTAAACTTAAGCATTCTGAAAAACTGATTAAGAAAAATAAATGACAGGAGACTTTTGGACCAAAGGCTGTATTAGATGCTGAGCAAACAATTATGACATTGCATGGTCTCTTAATTTAAGGAGTCTGTAGCTGTTCAGCAGCACATAGGAATTCCTTTGATGGTTCCTTATGTCCTAAGCCAGTTTTCCTAATTGTTGTTTAAGTTTCAACAATACAGAAGAAAGAAGGCAGTACCTAGTGGTACCTGGCTGGAAACCCACTTTGAGCAGATTGAGAGAATTCCAGCCAATCAATGAAGCAGACATCAGTTGTGATCATGTGAGAGGGAATTCTCTGGAAAGGAATAGAGAGATGTGAACAAGGAAGAGAGATCAGAGCAAACACTTATCAGTTTGGGAAGAGGTTTGCTTACACATTTTTATTATTTCATAATAATTGCCACATAAAAGAAATTTATTATAATTACATATAGATTTTGAAACAACTCATTTGCAATATTTGTTAGTGCTAATGAGTAATGGCAATAATTAATCTTATCTTTGAAATTATTTCTTATTTTAAAAATATCTTCAAAATACTGTGACTCACAAGAGCATGCTACATGTAGTGACTGAGAGAACAAATGAGGGCAAATCTCAGTGAAGCTACTCAGGTTTCCATGTGGCTTCTGCGGCCACATGTCTGCAACACACGGATTTCTGATAAGTGATATATCCAGACTAGGCCATCTGTCTTGCTTAATTTATTTCCAAATATGACTATCCTGTTCTACTATGAGGCTCCATCCTCAAACTTCTTCAGGAGAAAGCTACTGAAGACTGAAGAGTGCATTTAGTTCAGCACAGGACGATTTTTTTTGACTATTGCTTGGACTTCTGAGACAAAGAAAGCAGGCAATGAGACATACAAAGATCTTTTTCAATGGGGTGAACTGTGATAACAGGGGAAATTGACTTCACTCTTGAGTTTAGACAGTTTCAAACCTGAGAACATTGAATGTTCATCGAAGTAAATATAGGAAAGGTTTCTAAAGAACAACACACTTGAGTATTTACGAATTATTTAAATTTAGCTAAATTATGATAAAGATTGGGTGTTCTGCCTTATTTGTCCATTTTTTTATTTTAAACTACTTTGACCTAAACTTTGTCTAAACCAGGGATTCTTGTGAGAATGCAAACCACCTAGGTGACTACCTAGTCCAGAAAAAATGGAAGGCAGTCATCATATATAGAGAAGTCACGTGATCTCCACTGCCCATGCCATCCTAGGAAAAAGTATACTAACAGTAAGTCACTGTGACACTCAGATAACTTTGATTTATCTGAGTAAATTATCTGATAAATACTGAAAAATCTTATATTTTTGACTTAATGTTTGCAAAAAAATAAAACAAAGCTTGCAATCTTATATAGAGATGTGCTTCTGTATCATATATTGATGGGGGAGAGTCTTCTGTTTTGTGTTAATTTCATTGGTTAAATAAAGAAACTGACTTGGCCCTTTAATAGGACAGAAAATTAGGTAGGCGGAGTAAGCAGAACAGAATGCTGGGAGAAAGAAGCCGAGTCAATCAGTCACCATGATTCTCCCACTCCAGACAGACGCAGGTTAAGATCTTTCCTGGTAAGCCAGCTCGTGGTGCTACACAGAATATTAGAAATGGGTTAGATCAATATGTAAGAGCTAGCCAATAAGAGGCTGGAACTAATGGGCCAGGCAGTGTTCAGAAGAATACAGTTTCCGTGTAATTATTTCAGGGCATAAGCTAGCCAGCCGTGCGGGAGCAGGAACGCAGCCCGCAGCTATATACTACAATATATACTATTGCTCTGGTGATATATTACTTAACTGTATTCTAAATAGTTTTACACCATTGCATTATATTGAGTGTATCTATACATGAAGAAATCAGTCCATTCATTGTGGAAGATCTTCTGTAGCCCCTGTGGGATATAGATTAGATGGGAATACCTAGGTCTATAGGGTTTTCACTCATTCCCCATCATGACTACCACATCTGTTTCCATACCACTTGCACATGTGTCCCTAAACATATGTGCGCTATACATGTAATTATTATTTTAATAATTAGTTTTATTTAACTTATTTTACTTATTGTATTTATTTAAATATTGTAATAAAATGATTCTACCTTTTAAAAAAGTATATTAAATCATTGTGCGGTTAGTAGAGAGTATTACATTTTTAAATGTACGTGTATATATAACCACATATATAGATATACGAAGGCTCCTCTACAAGAATATAAGAAAGTGACTCCCTTACCATCTGTGTGAAATCTGATTTAGCATGCTTCATTCCAATTGTTAGTGACTTTCTGGAAAAGTAATCTATAAGATGTGTGAGGAGCGCCCTTAATTTGATTTTTATTGGCTACCTATCTGTGACTAAAATTAGATTGTTTATTCTTCTTGAACTAAATCCAACTCCAAGTCAATGTAATTTATTTCCACAAAGAACCTTTATAACTCTTACTTTTGAAACTTCAACATATTCCAAATCTATTTGTTTGTTGACTTATTTATTTCAAATTTTAAAAGCAGTCTTTAAAATGATTTTATGTTGGCTTTTATGACTGTTTAGAAATATCATGGAAAGGTAGGAAGGGATTCATCTAATCCTAAATATTTCATTTTTCATCTACAAATTCCCCCAAAGAAGGTGCCTAGGACATTCAATAGGGTGCATGCATGCTTGCTGAACTCTCATGGGCTCTTCTGAAGTCAGAACAGGAAGGCTAGGTGTTATGTGGTCTCTGATCAGCATACACCTTGACCCACTTTTCACTCTGATCAGGACCATTCAAAAATGAGGATCTGAACTCTTCCAAGAAAATATTGATTAAATTATTAAAAAGAATTGTGACGGTCCCACCATGGTTGTCAGTTCGTCTGCTGAAAATATATGCTTAAAAGTTACTGATGCTGATCATGAAAACAATTTATTTTTCCTAGAAAAAGAGGAAGAGAGTATTTACCAATGTTTTATAGAATATACTATGGCAGTCCCGAAGAATACTATGGATACTAGTGTTTTCAATCTCAGAGGAGACTATTTTAAAGAGAAGGAAGACTTGGACGTGGTGCTATCCTCATGATAATAGTGGAATGATTTCCAAATTAGAACTAATCTCTAGGCTGAGATGTTAGAATATGATTTTTAAAAGCAACATCATAAACATGACATCATTTTTCCCATTAAACTTGGCTAAGAAAATACCTGCAGAAACTACCAAATAATGTGATAAGCTAATAAGCACCAAACATGTGAGACCATTTCAACACAGTAGGAATTAAGACCATTAAATGGATCTCTCCACCCTAAAGTTTAATGATTTATCAGAGGACATGAACATTATAGTTAAAACCATGAATGTAAGCTCTGGCTATATGGGGACCATTAAAGTGGTAATATAGATTTTAGGTAAGAGATACATGTGTGCAAGGAAAGAAGCAGTAAGATAGTCTTGAAGGGAAATTTAGTTGCATATACATATAAAATGATGTCAATAAAGGATCTACACGTGATGCCAAAGACAAATTCTAGACTTAGAGGTGGATAGGCTCTTTAGAAGGGACAGGTAGCACAGAATAAGAAGCAACTGAATGTTTTCCTTTTAAGAGTTGCCATGGTTATACCGTCTCTTCACAGCAGCAGATATCCTAACTTCAACAGTATCTTGGTATTAGATACTCTTGAAGGAGATTGAAAATGCAAACATGGCAACCAAAGGCCTCCCAGAGTTAAGGTTGTTGGAAGATACAAACAACTAATAACTAGATAAGCAAACATGACATTACCATGTTAGATCAGTGCATTTGGATAAATTTACTTTATATATATCTCAATCCTTCTTTCCATTCTCGCTTACAAAATTGTGTTTGCTGAAAATCCGACATCACGTTGGCACAATGCCTTTCTATCTAATGCAAATAAATGAGAGGTTGTGTTCTTTAGCTCTCTGATGTGCCAGGCAAGGTTAAAGTTCCATTCTCAGAAGAAAACTGAGCTTTTTTCAAGAGCTTCCAGAGTTTGATTTATTCTTTGCTTTTACTGGTTTTAGGTATGGCCCCTGGGAGTGTCTAGTCCCAGAGAATAGCAATGAGCTTTCAGGCTGCTCTTCTCCAAAGCCCTGGTGAGAATCCAGTTCATCTTGATAATGGCTTAGAAAATTTAAAGACCTGATGGAGTAAAATAAGAGAAGATAGAAAACACATTTGAAGTTAGATTCCATAGTCTGCATTAGAATAGGCAATCGCCCATAACATCTGAATGCCAATTACGCTGAACATTGGCATTCCCTTTAAGGACATTGGATGAACCAACTGTATATCCTCAAAAGGTCACCAGAAGCTCCTTGCGTGGAAATGTTATTGTGGCAACAGAGATCTTCCTTCCTCTCTGAAGTGAAGAAAAATTAAGGAAATATTATGAATTGTACCACTCACTGACTTGTTTTTAAAATGTGTTTTTATGAATATGACGTTTATATTTTCTGTCTAAGTTTCAAGATGATAACTCAGAGTGGCATGGTTTTGAATTTGAAGCAGATGCTGGAGTGAATAGGAAGAAGAAAGAGCAAGCACACAGTGAGGATGAAGCCTGCTGCTAATCTCATCGCTCTCCTGCCCGTTCATGGCTCTCCAACTGGCTGATGGCTCTCTCAAGGCTCTGCTGCTAAGCTCCTGGTTCTCGAAAGGACTCATGGGTCTCCAAAAGTACTCATGGCTCTCAGAAGGACTACTGGCTCTCCGATGGGCTTATGGCTTTCAGAAGGACTCCTGGCTCTCTGAAGGACTCCTGGCTCTGGGAAGGACTCCTGGCTCTCCAAAGGACTCAAGGTTCTCTGAAGGACTTAGGGCTCTCTGAAGGACTCCTCGCTCTCCGATGGGCTCAGGGCTCTCCCATGCCTCTGCTCTAAGCTCAAGACTCGACCAGCGCTTCCTGCACCTCCTCATATACATGTGGAGCCTGTATGATAGCAACTCCCTCCTTCCTCTCGTCCTTCTCTTTCTCTTTTCTGTTCTATTATTTGTGCTTTCATAACGTGAGAGAAGAGCATAGGGATGTTCAGAGGCTTAGTTGTATTGACCATGCTTCAGACGAATATCAGTGGAGCACTTTCAGAGACTGCAGCCAAGGCCTGTGATTCCTCTTCACCAGGTGCCTCGTCTCTTCTGGGGAGGCTTAGGCTGGAGAGAGATCATCTACATCTATTATTCAGAAAGAGGCAAGGAATCCAGTGTAATCAATGATTGAGAAGTAAAATATCTTGTAGAAGATGCAGAAATCTATATTTAGGTTGGTTTTGATGTAACATTTTACAACATCTTAGTTGAAAAAAACCTTGATGGAAATCAAAATCAGTGGCAGACATACACATTCTATTTCCCAAGGGGGGGAAATAAGAAGTTCTACAAGGAATATTGAAGGCAGATTTTCCATAAAAAAACACTGTAGTACTGCAGCAGGTCCATCTTCACAGAGCAAGCACAGGACATGCTCTACTCTGCGTCAGTTCTGTGGTCATCAACAATAAACTGTATTTTTTTCTTTTTAAAAATTTGTAGATGGAGGCTGCTCATTCAGTTCCCAGCCACCCTGAACTGAATAATCACACTGAAACTACATTAATTACAACTCTGCTTGGGTTATACGTATTCATAACTAGCTCATACATCTTAAATTAAACTATTTCTATTATTCTGTTTATTGCCACGAGTCTGTGGCTTACCGGGCAAGGTTCCAGCATCTGTTTCCTTTTGGCAGCTACATGGCATCACCTTGACTCTGCCTATTCTCTCTCTAGGTCTCCTTTCAGATTTCCCGCCTGACTTTACTCTCGTACATCATTGGCCAAAATAGATTTATTCATCAACCAATAAAAGCAACACATATACAGAAGGGCATCCCACATCAAAAGAAAATTTATTTTATTTCTTTTTCTAACATACTATTTTTGCTGATTTGAGAATTATTTCGGAATTTTGCATCATGCACCCTGATCACACTCACTTCCCAGTACTCACAGGACCACCCCCACCCTTGTGATTTCCCCTCCCACCAAAACAGGAGGAATTATAATAAAAAAAAATCCACAAGTCTAATTTGTGTTGCCCATATACTCACTGGAGTGTAGCTACATTTCCAATGGCCAGCCCCTTAGAGATCACTTCGGTCCTTCCCCACTGCACCCCTAGCAGAAGCCCTCAGGTGTTGAGGGCTACACTTTGGCTCCCTTATCCCATCCTTCTCACAATTTTTCAAGAGTTCTCTTGGCTGGTTTCCTACCTAAGCTGTTATGTTTGGGTGATGGGGTGGGAAGGAGGCCTTCTATGGATTTCATCTGTGAGTCTGCAGTCATCGATAGCACAATAAAAGTAGCTTTCTTGCCTTTTACAGCCAGCAAGAGTACTGGTCCTGTGTTTACACATGGTTCCTGGTGACAGCACACTTCACGGATATCCACATGGTCTCTAGAGTTGGCATGTGTTATGGACCTCAGCATGGTCTCCAGTGTCAGAACAAAGCACTTATGTCAACTCCACCCTCTGTTGGGGCCTGGGTCATGGACTCAATGCCATCATAGCCCTCAGGAGCAGCACAGGCCGAGGGCATCAACATGGCCTCTGGTGTAATATCTGCCAAGGGTGTCAACATGGTCCCTGGCAGCAGCCTGATCCACGAACATCAACATGGCCTCAGGTGACAGGAGACCACCTGTAATAACATGACCCATGGCAGTAGCCTGGCCCACAGACATCAACACGTCCAGATGGAGCAGGGCCATGGACCCCAACGTGGCCCTAGATGGCAACACAGACCACTCACACCAACATGGGTTCAGGTGGCAGCCCAGGCTGCAGACATCCACACGACTCTCAGTGGTAATGTGTATGAACATCAACATGGTCCCTAGAGGCAAAAGAACCGTGAACCTCAACATGGCAGTACAGGCTACTCACATCAACATAGCCTACAGTGTCAGCCTGAACCACTGACACTAATATGACCTCCTCCTGTAGCACAAACTGAGGAAGTTCACCTGGCCTCCAGTGGTAGCAAGGGACTTGGACATTGACATGGCCACCAGTGGTTGACCAGACTGTGGAGAGTCAGGCTTCAACACAGCCTGGGGCAGTTCACCAGAACCACATATACCAACATGACCTTTAGGGGCAGCACAGACTACAGATGTCTTCCGAGGAAGTCTAGTCCAGAAAATGAACTCTTCTTCATGTCTGGCACCAGGGTGATCATGAAGGTGTGCAATTTGTTCGGGGCCTGCGTCTGCACAAGCTCCAGGCTCCACAGCCCCTTGTTGGCCCTACTCAACAGCATCATGTTCCCCTGCTCACTGTAGCCTTTTCTCCCACCTGTTACTCCAGTTCCATTCCTCTCCGCCACACACACACAGCTCCAGTCCTCCTTCCTTCCTATCTCTCTATGACGTAATCATTAATCATAGCTGACTGGCCTAGGACAGGCCCTATTCAGCAATGAAATGTTTCCGAGGGAGCACCAGGTCACTACACACCACCCAGTCCTCTGTGCCAAGCCTTGGGCACAGTCACTGTGCTTGTAGGCTGCGGGCAGTATAGGTGCCCAGAGCTTTCCTTCTCTCAGCAGGGCAAGCAGGACCGGCTGCAGCCAGGACAACTCCATGCTGGGAGGCAGCTTGTGGGACTAGGGCCCGAATCAGTATTGACCTGTTTTTACAGGAACTCCAGGAGGCAGAGCATCTCTGCCCTGGTGCAGGCAGCCTCATGTCTTACCAGGCATAATTTCTGTGCTTGCCCCCTGATGGCTGAGGCTCAGGTGGGAAAGGGCGAGATTCAGCAGTCTCCACTTTAGTTGGCTCTGTTCTGCCGTCTTTCCAATTCTGTGAGTCCACCTTTCAAAAGCATCTTCCCAGAGATCTGACTTTGTTTTTAATTGTTGAAGAGCTACTGGCTACCCAGACTCCTTTTTTCCTGCCATGTCACCCTTTCAGAGCCTCCACGGGTCTCTCAGATTCCACAGAGCAACATGGAATATCCTTGTTTTTTTTCAATACACTGCATTTTCATTGCTTCTTTTCTTTTTGATTGATTATTGTTGACTTGTTTTGTTTTATTTTTATTTAGGGACAGTGATGAGAACTGCACCTTGGAGCATTGCATTCTAGGTAAGTACTCTATCACGGAGCTACAGCCCTGGCCCCTATTGTGCATTATTAAAACATGGAATTCACTATTTATAAAGTTCCACTCTGCATTTTACATTTCTGATCCTGCGACAAGCCACAATCATAAACAGTGAATCTGTGTCCTTGGGGAACTGTAGGACAATGGTTCAGGTTGTTGATATTGACAGAGTCTTTCTGACTTCCTCATATTCTGCTCACTACCCAAACAAGCTGGAACAAGTTCTGTAATTTGTCATAATCCATGACCAATTTCTAAAATAGAGGTGATAGTACCAACTTTATAGTGCGGTGAGAATAAAGAGAAAAAACAAATGTAATACCAGTACGTAATAAATACTGTTATTTATTTATTTATATTTCTCTCGGAGATGTTCTATAAATGTTTGACTATGCTGATCCAATAGTGATGTTCAAGATAATCTTGAAACAGAAATATAAAACTCACTGAACTAGAAATCAAAAGTTAGAGAAAAAAAGGCATAGGCATGGTGATAACAAAAATTGGTGAGCATCTACACAGAGCTAGCCAATAGAGAAAGAACCTGAATTTGTTTGGTTAGCATATACTTAGAGTTAGCCAATAAAGAAAACCAGAATTTGATAGTCCATTGTAGTGAGACAGTAAGAATTTATCCTTCCCTGAATTTCCAACTGTGGTTTCTTTTCTGAATAAGTCTTCACCAATTACATCAAAATTAACTGGTACTTAATTGAGCCCTTAGGAAAATCCCATGATTGACAAGCTCAGATGAACTTTTTCATGCAAGTAACAGGCCAATCTTCTGATACATGAATTTACCTTCGGAGTTACCTGGGAAAAAATCCACCTAAATAGAATCCCAGAAACTGGATTTCACTAAATTATGGACAGCTTTGTTTCATCCCCGGGGCCTCAGAAACTGAAACATGTAGGCTGTACTTCCATATATAGGGTATAGCTGATTATTGTTTCACCAAGTGGAATAAAAATACTGAATGCACACAAGGCCAGCAGAGAAAGCACAAGGAATTGCCTCTCCATCTTTTTGGGAATAAGAACAAAGTGTACATTGATACTTTCTAAGAGATAAAGAAGACACATGTACAGTAGGTTTAGAGGCAAGCTAGCTAATTTGTTTGGAATTTTCCTTTTTAGACAATAGAAAGGTATATCTAGGCATTAGTTGGAAGCATAAACAAATTAAAGGATCTTAAAAATAATCCTCAGAGCAGATTGTATCCTAAGACTGTTGAATACACAAAGAAACTATCTGCTGATCAAAATGAAAAAAACTATACGCACAAAAGGCCATTTTCAAAGATTATAGCAGTGATGCTCAATATTCAAGCCTGGCAATCATGAGTTCTCCAGATGGACTTGGCAATCATTTATACTGTTATCTCAGGAGTCTAACTCCACATGTGTTTCCTTCAGGTTGCAGGTCATTCATGTTCAAACACTGGCCCATCAGGTCAGCAAAGAAGACAGGTAAAGAGAACATCTACCTCATAACCTTAGCTGTTTGCTCCTACAAGGTTCAGCTGAGGACCAGCCAACTGGGTGTCAATGTCTCAATGCTACTTAACAGCCGTGGAAAACCAGTATGGGTAGCAGCAGATACTGCTGAAGGCTAAAGATTATTCACCTAACTTGAGATTAAACCAGGATATTCTGGATGTTTCAGGATGAGGTCTGAGTTTCCATGGCTGTCCAGCTCACTGCTGATGTGGAGGATAATGGTCTAAGGACCAGAATTTGAGCAGGAAGGAGAAACACATGTTTTCTGGAATATTATCATGATATCATAGAAAATACAACCAAAGCAAAAACAATGAAATATTTGTTCTTTGCATTTCACTCTGTATCCTACATTATGTCCTTTGAATTTTGATTCTTCTTGTCTTTATTTTAAGTTTTGCTATTATGATACATAGATTTTTTCAGTTTTATTCTCTAACAACACACTCTCTCTTTTATAATTTTTTTAATTGATTTACTTTTTTGACAGTTTAATAATGCATATTGATACATTCTGGGAATGACCAATCCTCTTTCTCTTACCTTACTCTCAACCTCAAATTTTCCTCTCCTGATGTAAAAGTATCCATTCTATTTTCATGTCTTTTCATTCTTTTTTGTGATGTGGGATTCCCATCTGTATGCTGTAAATATGTTTTATTACCATTGGCTAATAAAGAAGCTGCTTTGGCCTATGACAGGGCAGAATAGAGCTAGATAGGAAAACGAAGCTGAACGCAGGGAGAAAGAAGGCAGAGTCAAGAAAATGCCATGTAGCTGCTAAAGGAGAAAGACACCAGAATCTTACTGGTAGTCCACAGTCTTGTGATGGTACATAAATTAATAAAAATGGGTAAATTTAAGACATAAGACCTAGCTAGGAATACACTTGAGCCATTGGCCAAACAGTGTTGTATTTAATATAGTTTTGTGTGATTATTCTGGTCTGGGTGGCTGGAAAATGAATACAGGAACTCCAAGCACAGTTTTGGTTTTGCTTCATGACCTACTGAATTCAACCAGAGAGACATTTGTAAATGGATCCGAAGATCTCTGCTTGCATGTGACTTTCTTCCCAGTGACTAAATCATTAAAGAAAATGACTCCCTCTTCTGTCATTAGCACCCTAGTTAGGGCCCCATGAATGAGGAAGAGGAGGAAGACAATGAGAAAGACTGACTATTAAAAGATTTATTAAGTCATGAAGTACATTACGAACAATAGCTGCAACTACCTGGCTGGTGCCTAAAGAACAATGAGCTAATTAATTCTGTATTTTTAGGAGCTGGTACTCCTTTCCTTGAGGCTTCATTGCAGTTTTACTAGAGAAAAAAAAAACAAAATGAAAAATCACTTCTCTTTCTCTTTTTCTTCCTCCCTCCCTCTTTCTCTCCCTCCCTTCCTTCTTCAATTATTTTTTTTTCATTTAAAATTTGAACATAGACAGTTTCCTGCCATTTCACTAAGGCTACCAACCCAGAGCAGTGAGTCCCTGACTAGAGGGCAGGCCTCAAGGTCCCCGCCAGGGAAAGCGGGCCCCTGCTGCTGGGGCTGCAGTCTCTGCTGTGATCTGCTGGACCTGCTCTGCCTGCGCCCTACTTCCATTAGTCCCTGGCTCATTGGGGCATCCAGGAGTTCCTGTGTAGGTGCCGAGAAGTTTCATCGGGACGGGTGAGTGTGTGCTATCCTGGGGCGGACTGTCCAGGTAGAGAGCACAAACACCCCTCCCCCAGCTCCTGCTGCAGGGCTTGCTCTCCTACACACCCGCCCCCACCCCCACCCCCAAACCTGCCTTGTCTGCAAGGTCCTTAGCTGTGGAACAGTTTCCTGCCATTTCACTAAGGCTACCAACCCAGAGCAGTGAGTCCCTGACCAGAGGGCAGGCCTCAAGGTCCCCGCCAGGGAAAGCGGGCCCTTGCTGCTGGGGCTGCAGTCTCTGCTGTGATCTGCTGGACCTGCTCTGCCTGCGCCCTACTTCCATTAGTCCCTGGCTCATTGGGGCATCCAGGAGTTCCTGTGTAGGTGCCGAGAAGTTTCATCGGGACGGGTGAGTGTGTACTATCCTGGGGCGGACGGTCCCGGTAGAGAGCACAAACGCCCCTACACTAAGGCTACCCAACCAGAGCAGCGGGCAGGCCTCAGCAACCCCCGAAAGGGAGCGCAGGCACCTCCAGCTTGTACTGCAGTGTCGCCTGTGTTCTACTGGACCCCGCCCGACCCCTTGCATTCGGCCTTCTTTACGCGGGTCATTGGAATACCACGCATCCATGTTTTGGTGTTGAGGAGTTCACCTGGAAGGGAACGGTTCCTGCCCCTACACTGAGGAGATACACCTAGAGAGTTAGTCCCAGCAAAGACTGGTCCAAGACATCAGGCCTCTCCTGGCTCCATTTGAAGGAAAAGATGGGCAGGCGCCAATGCAAGAATTCCCCCAACAACTTGAAAGGCAACATGACATCACCAGGATCCAGGAATCCCGAAATGAGAAGTCTAAACCCTAATACAGAAGAATTAGAAGAATTCGACTCAAAAGTGAATTTTATGAAAATAATAGAGGACCTTAAACAGGAGGTGAAAAACTGCCACAACCAATTAGAGATTACAAACAAAAAGGTAGAGGAAATGAATAAATATCTCAAAGATACCCAAGAAAACCAAGAGAAACAAGAAAAAGTAATCAAACAGGTAAGGGAAACGGTTCAAGACTTGAAGAACGAAGTGGAAGTAATAAAGAAAACACAAACCGAGGGAAGGATGGAGATGGAAAATTTGAATAAACGAACAGGAACTACAGAGACAAGTACCACCAACAGATTACAAGAGATAGAAGAAAGAATCTCAGACACTGAAGATACCATAGAGAAAATAAACACTCTCATCAAAGAAAACAGCATAACCAACAAATTCTCATCACAAAACATTCAGGAAATCTGGGACACAATAAAAAGACCAAACCTAAGAATAATAGGGATAGAAGAAGGAGAAGAACTACAGCTCAATGGTCCAGAAAATATATTTAATAAAATTATAGAAGAAAACTTTCCCAACCTTAAGAAAGATATTCCTTTGAAGGTCCAAGAAGCATACAGAACACCAAATCGACTGGATCAAAAAAAAAACATCTCCTCGTCATATAATAATCAAAACACAAAACATACAGAATAAAGAAAGAATATTAAGAGCTGCAAAGGAAAAAGGTCAAGTTACCTATAAAGGTAAACCTATCAGACTTACACCTGATTTCTCTATGGAAACCATGAAAGCCAGAAGGTCCTGGATAGATATACTGCAGAAACTACGAGACCATGGATGCAAGCCCAGACTACTATACCCAGCCAAGCTTTCGTTCACTATAAATGGAGAAAACAAAGTTTTCCAGGATAAAAACAAATTTAAACAATACGTAGCCACAAATCCAGCCCTTCAGAAAGTAATTGAAGGAAAATCACAAACCAAGGAGTCCAACAATGCCCACAATAACTCAGACATCTAAAGACCCTTCACCAGCACAACTTGAAGAAGGGAAACACACAAACTCTACTACCAAAGGAAAGAAAGAAAGAAAGGAAAAATGACCGGAGTTAACAACCACTGGTCATTAATATCACTTAATATCAATGGACTCAACTCACCTATAAAGAGGCACAGGCTAAGAGATTGGATACGAAAACAGGATCCAACATTCTGCTGCTTACAAGAAACACACCTCAACCACAAAGACAGACATCTACTCAGAGTAAAGGGCTGGGAAAAGGTTTATCAAGCAAACGGACCTAAGAAACAAGCAGGTGTGGCCATACTAATTTCTAAGAAAGTTGACTTCAAACTAAAATCAATCAAAAGAGATGGAGATGGACATTTTTTACTCATAACAGGAACAATTCACCAGGATGAAATCTCAATCCTGAATATATATGCCCCTAATATAAAAGCACCCACTTATGTAAAAGAAACGTTACTAAAACTCAAGGCAGTCATCAAACCACACACACTAATAGTAGGAGATTTCAACACTCCTCTCTCACCAATGGACAGGTCAATCAAACAGAAACCTAACAGAGAAATAAGAGGATTAAGGGAGGTAATGAATCAAATGGACTTAACAGACATCTATAGAACATTCCACCCAAATAGGAAAGAATATACCTTCTTCTCTGCAGCTCATGGAACCTTCTCAAAAATAGACCACATACTCGGTAACAAAGCAAACTTACACAGTTACAAAAAAATATCGGTAACCACCTGTGTCTTATCAGATCACCATGGATTAAAGTTAGAATTCAACAACAATGCTATCCCCAGAAAGCCTATGAACTCATGGAAACTGGACAGTCAACTACTGAACCTCACCTGGATCAAGGAAGAAATAAAGAAAGAAATTAAAGTCTTTCTTGAATTCAATGAAAACGAAGACTCAACATACTCAAACCTATGGGACACTATGAAAGCAGTGCTAAGAGGAAAATTCATAGCATTAAGTGCCCACTTAAAGAAAACGGAGAAAGCACACATTGGAGACTTAATAGCCCACCTGAAAGCTTTAGAAAAAAAAGAAGCAGACTCACCTAGGAGAAGTAGAAGACTGGAAATAATCAAATTGAGGGCTGAAATCAACAAAATAGAAACACAGAAAACAATCCAAAGAATCAATGAAACAAAAAGCTGGTTCATGGAGAAAATCAATAAGATTGATAAACCCCTATCCAAACTAATCAAACGGCGGAGAGAGAATACGCAAATTAACAAAATCAGAAACGAAAAGGGAGACATAACCACAGACTCAGAGGAAATTCAGAGAATCATTAGATCTTACTACAAAAATCTGTATGCCACAAAATTGGAAAATGTTATAGAAATGGACACTTTTTTAGATAAGTACCATATACCAAAGTTAAACCAGGACCAGGTGAACAATCTAAATAGACCTGTTAGTCGCGAAGAATTAGAAGTTGTTATAAAAAACCTCCCCACCAAAAAAAGCCCAGGTCCAGATGGCTTCAATGCAGAATTCTACCAGAACTTCCAAGAAGACCTAATACCTATACTCCTTAATGTATTTCACAATATTGAAACAGAGAAGTCATTGCCAAATTCCTTTTATGAAGCTGAAGTTACTCTGATACCAAAACCACACAAAGACACAACCAAGAAAGAGAACTACAGGCCAATCTCACTCATGAACATCGACGCAAAAATACTCAATAAAATACTGGCAAACCGAATCCAAGAACACATCAGAAAAATTATCCATTATGATCAAGTAGGCTTCATCCCAGAGATGCAGGGCTGGTTCAACATACGAAAATCTATCAATGTAATCCATCATATAAATAAACTGAAAGAAAAAAACCATATGATCATTTCATTAGATGCTGAAAAAGCATTTGACAAAATTCAACATCCCTTTATGATAAAGGTCTTAGAGAGATTAGGAATACAAGGGTCGTTCCTAACTATAATAAAAGCTATTTATAGCAAGCCGTCAGCTAACATCAAATTAAATGGAGAGAAACTCAAAGCTATTCCACTAAAATCAGGAACACGACAAGGTTGTCCACTCTCTCCATACCTCTTTAATATAGTGCTTGAAATTCTAGCAATAGCAATAAGACAACATAAGGGGATCAAAGGTATTCAAATCGGAAAGGAAGAAGTTAAACTTTCATTATTTGCAGACGATATGATAGTGTACATAAGCGACCCCAAAAACTCCAGCAAAGAACTCCTTCAGCTGATAAACACCTTTAGTAGCGTTGCAGGATACAAGATCAATTCCAAAAAATCAGTTGCCCTCCTATACACAAAGGATAAGGAAGCAGAGATGGAAATCAGAGAAGCATCACCCTTCACGATAGCCACAAATAGCATAAAATATCTTGGGGTAACCCTAACCAAGGAAGTAAAGGATCTATTTGACAAGAACTTTAAGTCAATGAAGAAAGAAATTGAGGAGGATACCAGAAAATGGAAGGATCTCCCTTGCTCTTGGATAGGGAGGATCAACATAGTAAAAATGGCAATTCTACCAAGGGCAATTTATAGATTCAATGCAATCCCCATTAAAATCCCATCAAAATTCTTCACAGATCTTGAGAGGACAATAATCAACTTTATATGGAGAAACAAAAAACCCAGGATAGCCAAAACAATCTTATATAATAAAGGATCGTCTGGAGGCATTACCATCCCTGACCTCAAACTCTATTACAGAGCCTCAGTATTGAAAACAGTTTGGTATTGGCATAAAAACAGAGAAGTCGACCAATGGAACCGAGTAGAAGACCCTGATTTTAACCCACAAACTTATGAACACCTAATTTTTGATAAAGGAGCTAAAAGTATTCAATGGAAAAAAGAGAGCATCTTCAACAAATGGTGCTGGCAGAACTGGTTGTCAACGTGTAGAAGAATGAAAATAGATCCATATCTATCACCATGCACAAAACTCAAGTCCAAATGGATTAAAGACCTCAATATTAGTCTGAACACACTGAACCTGATAGAAGAAAAAGTTGGAAGTACTCTACAACATATGGGTACAGGAGATCACTTCCTACGTTTATCCCCAGTAGCACAGACATTAAGGGCAACATTGAATAAATGGGACCTCCTGAAACTGAGTAGCTTCTGTAAAGCAAAGGACACTGTCACTAAGACAAAAAGGCAACCCACTGACTGGGAGAAGATCTTCACCAACCCTGCAACAGACAAAGGTCTGATCACCAAAATATATAAAGAACTCAAGAAACTAAACTTTAAAATGCTAATGAACCCAATAAAAAAATGGGGCACTGATCTGAACAGAGAATTCTCAACAGAAGAAATTCAAATGGCCAAAAGACACCTAAGGTCATGCTCAACCTCCTTAGCGATAAGGGAAATGCAAATTAAAACAACTTTGAGATACCATCTTACACCTGTCAGAATGGCTAAAATCAAGAACACCAATGATAGCCTTTGCTGGAGAGGTTGTGGAGAAAGAGGCACACTCATTCATTGCTGGTGGGAATGCAAACTTGTGCAACCACTTTGGAAATCAGTGTGGCGATTTCTCAGGAAATTTGGGATCAACCTACCCCAAGATCCAGTAATACCACTATTGGGAATATACCCAAGAGATGCCCCATCAAATGACAAAAGTATCTGTTCAACTATGTTCATAGCAGCATTGTTTGTAATAGCCAAAACCTGGAAACAACCTAGATGCCCTTCAATGGAGGAATGGATGAAGAAAGTGTGGAATATATACATATTAGAGTACTACTCAGCAGTAAAAAACAATGACTTCTCGAATTTTGTGTGCAAATGGATGGAAATAGAAAACACTATCCTGAGTGAGGTATCCCAGACTCAAAAAGAGGAACATGGGATGTACTCACTCATAATCGGTTTCTAGCCATAAAATAAAAGACATTAAGCATATAATGTGTGATCCTATAGAAGCTAAATAAGAAAGTGAACCCAAAGAAAATCATATAGTCATCCGCATGGAGAGGGGGAAGTAGACAAGATTCCAGGGCAAAAACTGGGAACTTGCGGGTGAGGTGGCATGGGGCAAAGGGGAAATGGGATGAGAAATATGAGAAGGGGAGGATGGGAGGAGCTCGGAGGATTGGGATGGTTGGGATATAGGAAGGATGGATATGGGAGCAGCGAAGTATATATCCTATCTAAGGGAGCCATCTTAGGGTTGGCAAGAGACTTGACTCTTGAGGGGTTCGCAGGTGTCCAGGAATATGTCCCCAGCTGGTACCTTGGGCAACTAAGGAGAGGGAACCTGAAATGACCCTATCCTATACTGATGAATATCTTGCATATCACCTTAGAACCTTCATCTGGCAATGGATCGAGGTAGAGACAGAGTCTCAATTTGGAGCAACGGTCTGAGCTCTTAAGGTCCAAATGAGGAGCAGAAGGAGGGAGAACATGAGCAAAAAATCAGGACCACGAGGGATGCACCCACCCACTGTGACAGTGGAACTGATTTATTGGGAGCCCACCAAGGCCAGCTGGTCTGGGACTGAATAAGCATGGGTTGATTCCGGACTCTCTGAGCATGGCGGTCAATGAAGACTGATGAGAAGCCAAGGACAATGGCACTAGGTTTCGATCCTAATACATGAACTGGCTTTGTGGGAGCTTAGCCTGTTTGGACGCTCACCTTTCTGGACGTAGATAGAAGGACCTTGGTCTTCCCGCAGGGCAGGGAATTTGGACTGCTCTTCAGTAACGAGAGGGAGGGGGAATGGAGTGGGGGGAGGAGAAGAGGAGTGGGGATAGGGGGAGGGAAGTGGGGGGAGGGCAATATTTGGGAGGAGGGGAGGGAAATGGGAAATGGGGAGCAGGTGGAAATTTTAATTAAAAAAGAATAAAAAAAAAATAAAAAAAAAATAAAATTTGAACATAGAGTGACTGGTTTTACTGAAATAGATTGTTTTCTGGTTCATGTGCATATATGCCAAGGGACAGCCTATATGATCATGCGATTTTTATCTATTAATGTATGTATGTATTTATAGAATAGTGACTCTTTAACTTTCAAGTGCTGTCTGGTATTCGAGAAAAATTTCTCTCTCCATCTTTTGCCTCAAAATTTTGATGCTTTTAATAGAAACTTAGATAGTGAACATACAATATCAGATTAATAAAAAAGGCTCATCTTTTCATTTGAGCTGACCTTTGAACGGCAAATAAATAATGAGTTAAAGAAAACTGGTCCGAATAAATACAGGAATATGCCAAAACAAAACCTGGGGCTGCCATATATGGTTTTGAAGAGTCAATATTTCCCGTCTCCAAGGCAAATATTCTAGAGCTATCTGAATGTATCTCTGCATTTGCTGTAGAAATTCTGGTTTTATTGGTGAATTACTATTTGAATTTAATTGGACCAAATGGATCTCATCTGACTTCATGTGAATATTGCATACTCTCAAACTACTTATAGATGATAATACCTTTCATAATGAGAAAAAGCTAGTAAAGGAAGTTTGCATTCAAATGTATTAGTTACTTTATGATTTCTTTGCCTTTATAAAACAGAGATTGGATTTAGTAGAAAGGTTTGGAAACAAATGGTAAAATAAGAAACTTTCAGGTACTTGGGAATGTCTATGTGCCCATAAGATTGTGTGCTCTTTTAAACTTACAAAATTCAGGATGTGAATTTATTTTTTCTAAATGCTCTTATTTCTAAATGTTGGTGCCATTTTCTGATCTCATATCTTAAAACTGAAAGCAGGGATGCCAGTTTTCCCGATCTCTGGTTCAGGTTGTAGCCGTGAGAAGTAAAATAGCGATGAAGGGCCAGACTCCAGCAGGAGCACAGACAAGAGCAACTGGAGACGTTTCCGGAGTAAATACTTGAAGCAAACACCAGGAAAGGTTTTATGATTTTTGTTTGTTTTTTGAATGAGGGGAATTTCTGCATCTTCTGTTATGTTATGAAACAAGTGAACACTGATTATGTTTCTATCCCTGGAACTATAAAAATAAAGGAAAAAGAGTATGCATGGATGTACGATATACTGACTGTGCCAGCAATAGCAGCATTTACATTTTTCCTTTGTAATAGAAGTCATTGTGTGTGCTCAGGATGGATTCCTGCTCTTTATTAATCTCAGCAGTATGAACATTTGGACTTTAAAAGGCTATTGGTATTTAAAAAGAGACCATATAATGTCCTTAACTTCTATTTAAAGTTGTCACAAAATCAAGGTTTTCTACAAATAATAATTGCATTTGAGGTATCTTCTTTAATATTTTGAAATATATGAACATTTGCTTGTAAGAAATTGAAGATATATTTAATTAATGATTTTAATGTTTTTCTCTCCTTGGAAGAAATTAAAAATATTTTTAATTAATGATTTTAATGTTTTTTTCCTCTCTTTCTTTGGAAAATTTGATAAATGGAATCGTCTGTGGTAGTAATAAATTTTACATGATAGAACCATGTAACGAGCCCTTCAGCGCTGTGTCACCTTGAGGTCTCTCTGCCGTCATTTTCCTTCCTTCTTCTTTTGTTCTTACTTGTCTATGAATCTAACTACCTTGCTTTCTATGGAATTGGAAACTTTGGGTGCCTGGAATGAATTACCTACCCTTCTTCAAACTGTTTGCTTCTGTTGTCATTATCAAAACAAAATGAATCTTGAAACAATCAGAATATTTTTCATTATTGTATGATATTACTTAACATTATACCTTGAGATTTGTGATGAATGCAATATATATTACTGAGCAAAAGCTTACTGCAATTTTATTGCACTCAATATGTCTTAAGTCTTTGCCCCAGCAGCAAACTGTTCCACACAGAAGGATTACAATGGGAAAGATGGCAATAAAAGAGCATACTCATTTATTTGTGCCCTTTCATGAGGAATTTAAGACTTTGCAGCATTGCATTTCTCACTGCAACCATATCCAAGTATTAAAATGAACAAAGGTTTTGACCTTTATGATCAGTGATGAAGAAGAGTAGAATAATGTGGACAAACATGAGTGCACCCACATGAGTCTTGTGGAGGCCACAGGAGACACACAGCTCTGCATTCCATTGAATGGCTGAAGTAGAATATGCAAAAGCACACAATTTAGGTTTGGATTTGAAATAGGAAAGGTGAAATGGCTATGGTTACTTAAAACATGAAAAAAGTGTGTGTGTGTGTGTGTGTGTGTATTCATGTTCCCTCTCTATATAAACACAAATATTATTTTTGCACTGCCTTTTGACTTAATAAAAGGGCATTGTTCACCTTCTCAGGGCAATATAAGTTACATATGAACTGGTAATTTTATAATTTTATGGTTAACTACCTTGAAAATTTATCAACTTCTTTACAAGACTAAATATAATAAAATGACTATATGGAAACAGTACTTCAGACAGACACCCCTCTATTTATTTGAGAAAAATATAAATCGTGTATATACCAAAAAAAAATAAAAATATCTGCCAGGAAAAATCTTATACTACATATCCAGTTTAATGATATTTTCTACACTAAAAGGAACTCTGGGTTTTATCTTTGAGATAAAATAAGGAAGATGAAATAACACTTTAAAACCTGAGTTGATTTTATAGACTCTGTTCTAATCTTTTGATCCATTAGGAGGAAAATGGATTTTTATGTATCATTAAAGGTTGCTCTATTCAAATCTTTACTTTAAAAGTAGTAACACTTTTAGAACTTTAAGAAGTTTTAGGATTCCCAGAGGAGAGATGGGGCTAAATATTTCCATGTGCACAGCTGCTAATGTACAGATGACACTGAAACACTTTTGCTTTCTCTCCCTGCTGCTCTCGGTATATATGATTTATAAAGTTACTAGTACTAATTTTAAATTACTTTTCTTCCTTCTTTTAAAATATTTTTTATTATTTTATTTATTATGTATACAATATTCTGCCTCCGTGTATGGCTGTATACCAGAAGAGGGCGCCAGATCTCATTATAGATGTTTGTGAGTCACCATGTGGTTGCTAGGAATTGAACTCAGATCCTCTGGAAGAACAGTCAGTGCTCTTAAGCACTGAGTCATCTCTCCAGCCCCTTAAAGTATTTTTCTATGCTTTTATTATTACTGCAATTTATATTTCTACCAAGATTTAATCAGATTATTTTAAAGTTCCTAATGATTAATTTTACTTATGTTATTTTTTCTGAGAGTTATCTATTCATGTTATAAATAATTGAATTAAAATACTAAAATTTATTTAATGATAACCAGATGATACAATGCAGCATTGTGCATGCATACAAATATGTATTGCATGTACATATACTTTATTAAATATATTTTAAGAAGAAAGCAATTTTCTTTGTAGCATAAAATTGGTGAGGTGTTTGGTACTTTGAACAGAAAATAATTGTGCCTACACACAGAGTTTTTGAGTGAATATTATCTATTTTATCACAATTCATTGGGTGATAGTAAATTAATAAACAACCATTTCCCATTCTATAGTAATTTGTCATCTTGGACAGGGTGCGAAGGCTCTTCCTCCAGTGTTCATAGAGTCAGAAACAGGACAGGGTAGCGTGTGGGAAGGGTCTCCTAGGCAACTTGCTCTGAGTGAAAAATGTAGAAATGAGGAGAGAGGACCAGGGTGGAAGGTCATCTGAACATTGCTAGTAGGTAAGAGTGGAAACTACTTAAAAGGCACATGCTGGGTGAGAAGTGATTTCAATTCACTCTCATTTATCCAGGTTCAACTAAAAGAAAACATATTTATAAACAAGTGATAGTAACTATTCATGGAAAGTAATGGAATGTTTAAAAAATGCATTTTTTCTTAATTTAAATGAGAATTTTTAAATAGCCTTACTATAAGAATCACACTTGTCTGGAAATTCTACAAAATCCACTGTCAGGTCAAGAGAAGGCTATAATTCCTAGGTAGCTCCTCTTTATACCTGCACACTCTCTTTCCCAAGCGTTCAGCTACCACCAAGAACAAAATTTAATATGTAATTTTTAAGTTCTTACTATTGCATTATTTGTGAAATTGAAGCTCACTTTGCCCAAAATGTGTTTAATAATATGCTTATTTTTCTTTCAAGGATTGTTACTAATTTGCTGTTGACTCTTACAATAAAATGTGGAATCTTTGTAGAAATTGTCTTCATTTGGATGGGAAAAAGAATTAAGATTCAGAATATGGCTAAATTTCTCTTTTCAGTTTTCTAACAAGACGTTTCAAATTTTTTGAATTTTTGGAATTAACTCTATCAAGTTATCAAGTTTGAAGCACATCATCACACTGTAAAACATCAGTCATGGCTGAACTACCAAAGAGTTGACTTTATAGCTTAATAAGGTCTGTAGCAAAGATGGCAGGGGGAATGTGCAACGTTAGTGTTAGAACAGCATTTTCTCAAGAAATTTTGAGCAAGTTGACATCGCTGCATCTTCAGGCCAGAATAATTCCCTTTTCACCAATTTTGTGAATATTGAAACCTGTTTAATATAATTGTAACATCACCCTAAATTTCCATTTTCTGGATTCACTGGCATTTTGATGTTTTAGAAGACAAAGGATATAAAAACAAGATATTCATGTTAGCATTGTGCTCATGCCCCCTTTGCGACTTGTCATAGCTTCCCTAAGACTAGAAAGGTATAGATAACAAAAAATGTCTATGTGAAGAAATGCCAATTTAATTTCCATCTACTCACTAAGAAGTTTCTCTTGTTACTCAAAAACTACTGCTAAACTAATTGACCACAGCTATATCTTAAATGTCTTTGCAATAACATAAAAATCTGTCGGGAGCTCCAAAGCGGAGTTTGAAAAGAACATCCAATGTGGAATTTTTGTATTGGTACTCAATTATCTGAGGTTGTTAAAGAAATCAGCTACTTCATGCAATTATATCTTCCCACCATCATCCTACACGAGAGAACTAAATTAAAAAAGTCTAAAACGTGTGAAAAATGTTCCTAGTCTCTGAAATAGTGAGTTCTAATTATAACAATGCTAATAACTCCACCAAGGCATCACCTTCTGTAACCACTGCATCACCTTCTGTAACCACTGTGATGAGACAGTGCACAAGGGTGCTTCACTTTCAGAGCGGTTTGTCTCTTCGCAAAATGAAGGGTCCTTGGGTTTGTTTAGCTTTTCCAGGATATACCGTTGGGCAGTGTTCTCGCCACTTGGACACCGGCTCTGCCCTTACTCCTGTCAGAGATGGTTTCTAGTACACTCTCCTTCCAACAACTCATTTCTGTTATTAATGCAGTGGAAGCCCCCTTAACAGGAGTTAACTTTGGGGATATGAGCAAGCTGTTTCAGTGAGAACCTGAGAATATTTTAAAACAAATTACATAAGCATCAATCCTTAAAAATCTCCATTTGTGACTGCGCACTAAACAGATGAGCGAAGTGTTGTTGTACATCATAAATAAAATTACAGATTTTAGTGTTTTAGTTCTGGCTTTGATTTTCCCTTCCTTCCTTCCTTCCTTCCTTCCTTCCTTCCTTCCTTCCTTCCTTCCTTCCTTCCTTCCTTCCTCCCTCCCTCCCTCCCTCCCTCCCTCCCTCCCTCCCTTCCTTTTTTGAGACATTTCCCCTGATTATCTCAAACTGGCCTGAGGTAACTCTTGTGCTTGGACTGTCTTCCAGCATGTTCACCACACTTGACCAATCTGTTTCCACAAACCACTGGATGCTTGATTTCTTCAATGTATAGTGTGACTTCAATGATATGTTGAGTCATTATAACATATACTGAGTACGTATTGGGCACTATTTTAATTTCTTCACATCACTTTCTGTTTTTCACAACAGATACGGTTTCCAACTTTTACATGACGAATTTCACGCTAGAAAATTGAGACAGCTCACTGACAAAAAAATGTCATTTACATTCAGTCAGTCTTAGTATAAAATCTGTATTGTTAGTGTTGTGCTATATTATAAAACATCACATATAAAGAACTAATGTGCTAAATTATGATTATTATATATGTGTGTGTCACCTATTGCCAGTGTTAATACATAAAATGTGTTTATTTTGCTGGGTCAAGAGGTAGGTTGAACCCGACTTTCCTGAGAAACCGCCACACTGCTTTCCAAAGTGGTTGCACAAGTTTGCATTCCCACCAGCAATGGATGAGAGTGCCCCTTTCTCCACAACCTCTCCAGCATGACCCAGCAATACCACTATTGGGAATATACCCAAGAGATGCCCAAACATACAACAAAAGTATATGCTCAACTATGTTCATAGCAGCATTGTTTGTAATTGCCAGAACCTGGAAACAACCTAGATGTCATTCAATGGAAGAATGGATGAAGAAAGTATGGAATATATACATATTAGAGTACTACTCAGCAGTAAAAAACAATGACTTCTTGAATTTTGCATACAAATGGACGGAAATTGAAAACACTATCCTGAGTGAGGTAAGCCAGACCCAAAAAGAGGAACATGGGATGTACTCACTCATATTTGGTTTCTAGCCATAAATAAAGGACATTGAGACTATAATTCGTGACTCTAGAGAAGCTAAATAAGAAGGTGAACCCAAAGAAAAACATATAAGCATCCCCCTGAATATTAACCTTCATCAGGCGATGAAAGAAGACAGAGACAGAGACCAACATTGGAGCACTGGACTGAAGTCTCACGATCCAAAGGAGGAGCAGAAGGAGAGTGAGCACGAGCAAGGAACTCAGGACGGCGAGGGGTGCACCCACACACTGAGGCAATGGGGATGATCTATCGGGAACTCACCAAGGCCAGCTGGCCGGGGACTGAAAAAGCATGGGACAAAACCGGTCTCACTGAACATAATGGACAATGAGGACTACTGAGAATTGAAGAACAATGGCAATGGGTTCTTGATCCTATTGCATGTAATGGCTTTGTGGGAGCCCAGGTAGTTTGGATGCTCACCTTAATAGACCTGGATGGAGGTGGGTGGTCCTTGGACCTCCCACAGGGCAGAGAAACCTGCTTGCTCTTTGGGCTGAGGAGGAAGAAAGACTTGATTGGGGGAGGAGGAGGGAATGGGAGGTGGTGGCGGGGAGGAGGCAGAAATCTTTAATAATTAAATTAATTAATAAAAAAAAAGACTGAAAAAATGTGTTTATTTTAAATTAATGTTCAGTAAAGAATTTAGAAATAGGAAGTGTTGCAAAAAGTGACGAGGAATTCTGCCCTATATATATTAATAATATTATACATATATGCTCTTTACCTTCATAGTTGGTGCTCTTTAAGTTTTTTGTTGACAACTTCATACATGTATTTCTGCTTCTGTTTCATTTTACTCCACTCTCTTACATGTCTCTCCAATCCATTCCATCACCACCCAATTTCCATGTTTTTTTGAGACCCACCAAAGTTTTAAGCCACAGTATTTTAAAACAAAGCTCTGATTTTTCTTGTTGTATTATATATTCCTTTATGCTGTTTACCAATTTATCTCCAGTTCTTCACCAATCTGGTATGGTCTTTTTTGAATATTATTCTACAATGGATGAATAACATATTTCAAAGAGTTTATACTTAAACTGTTCCCATTTGAACAAAAAGTGACAAAAGTGAAAGGTAGCAAAATTATACAAAATATTTATAATTGCTCTCTAAATTACTACTCCTTTAGTTTTTCTAAGACTAGGCCTCATAAGCCCAGGTTTCCCTGGAAACAGGAATGTAATGTGGAAGCCAAGCTGCTTGCTAATATGTGCTAGAATGCTTTCAAGTGCTGGGATCTGGTGTGTGCCACCACACCTGGCTTGAATTATTACTTCTTTTTGTTCTTATTTGGTGTGAGTGTATGTGTGCGTGCATGTGTGCACACTCATGCGTGCAGCATTTGCTATCCAGATACAAGTAGGGTGCTTCCCTTCAGTAAGACCAAGAGAGTGGAGCTGTTCCACAGACTTCAGTGTTCTCATGGTGCACTAAATCCCTGTGAAGTTAGCCAGGCTGTCTAGGCTGACACACGTGGGTCCTAATGAGCCCACACTCTAAGTAGTGTGGTGCTTCTTTTCCTCCTTCAGGGTTCACATGTCATCTCACTTTTAAAGTAGAAATAGGCTTTTTCTCCAGAAAATATTATTTTTCTCTAGAATTTGTCACTTGATAGGAAATTGACTTTGGTATGTGTGTGTGGTGTGTGTGTGTGTGTGTGTGCGTGCTTGCGTGCGTTTGTGTGTGTAAGATCCAGAAAAGTAAAGTGAGTTATGGGGAACTAACTAGACAGCTAGAAAGGTGCTATGTGTCAACACTGACTACAACCTCAGAGGCTCCATAGCGAGAGGAAAGAACCATGTCACATACGTGTTCCTGGTCTCCACACATGTGTACTGAATAGGTGAGCCCCTCGCATAACCTTTACAATAAGGAGTGAGCTGAACATCATGTTTAGAAATGGAACCTGGCAGGGGAGAGGATCAGATAAGATCATAGGATGGAGACTCCATGCCTCACATGAAGAAAGACCAAGGACACACACACACACACAAACACATTCCTTAACATGTTGTATCCTGTGCAGCCTAGGACTCTTCTCCAAGAATATAGCACCAGATGAGACTTCTTAATCTTGTACTGAAGTCACAACAGAAAATAAAATTTCTCTGCTACATTTTCAATCTGTGGTATTGCAGTACAAGCGACAGAAAACAGAATCACACAGTTGGCATACAGGGATAAAATAAATCTGAATTATATAAGAAGCATTGTCAGTATTTTCTAAGGGTTCAAAACAGTCTCAACCATGTGAAGTCATTCTGAAATGCAGCAAAGTGCATCTAAAACATATTATCTTTTGGTTTTATCACCTAAGAGATTTAAAACTATGTGTATACTTGTGTTTGTGCATGTGCATATGAGTCCAGATGCCCACAGAGACAAGAGCAGGGCACCAGATCCCCTCGAGTAGGAGTTACATGCAGGTATGATTCACTCAGTAATGGTACTAAGACTCAAACTTGCATCCTTTGCAGGAGCAGTGCCTGCACTTAGCTCCTGAGCCATTTTTCCATTCCCCAACTTTTCTGGTTGTCTTGCTTGATTTTGTTTTCTCTTTCTCCCTGTTTTCTTTCCTTCCTCCTTTTATCTTTTTGTGTTCATTCTTGCTTGCTTTCAGAATACTAAGTATTCTATCGTATTTGTTTCTGATATATTTTAGAGGGTAACATCTTAGAACCCTGATCTAAGAAATTTCATGTATCTCTCATCAAAATGGAAATTAATGTCCTTTAATATTAATCACAAGAAGTTCTTATTTCTAAGAAAACCTGTTACAGTATAACAACTACTGCACGTACTGGCTTTGTGGGAGCCTAGGCAGTGTGGATGCTCACCTTACTAGACCTGGATGGAGGTGGGTGGTCCTTGGACTTCTCACAGGCAGGGAACCCTGATTGCTCTTTGGGCTGAAGAGGGAGGGGAACTTGATAGGGGGAGGGGGAGGGAAATGGGAGGCAGTGGCTGGGAAGAGGCAGAAATCTTTAAGAAATAAATTAATTAATTAAACAAATCTTTGTAAAATAAAGGAGAATATATATACAAAGAAAAATAACAAATTAAGAATCATGAAGTGAACTGTACTGACTTACCTGTTAACATGATAAAATGATATAAAAAGAAAGATTTCAAATATGTCAAACTCTGTCAGGTAGATATATTTACTTGAATTTAACATATATATGGATATATTTATTTTGGATCAAAAACATTAAATTGATTATATAGGTTAAAAATCCAACTTAGGATTTGAACCTTGAATTTTAATTTCAACTTTATTGCTTGCTCTTCTCTATTATATTGCATTTATTTTTAATCTTTATAACAACTTCATCCTATAAAAATTATAAATAGTGCATGTGAAGAATGCAACAACTACAAGACAGAGAATTGAATGTTTCTAGTATGTGATCTCAGCAAGACCCACAGAGATGCCATATCTTACTGAATACTTGCTGGAATTATGTTAGACACTGAATAAAAATCTATGAAACATCATTTATGAATTAGCAATATTTAACTGCCTGAATGATGATACATGGGAAGATTCTTGTAAAATAAAGTAGTTTTTCTTAATTTTATTAAAATTCAAATCACACACATAGTGACCAACACGACAGCAAAAGACTATGCCCTTAGCATGAAATTACCTTTCCCTTTGCATGAGTTGATAGAACACAAATTTGTCATGACAATAATCGATTGTTTTCAGTTTTACTGAAATTTATGTTTGGATACTATTATCTGCAAGAACCAATAATCATATGTAGATTATTTTACATCCTGTTTGTTTTACTTGGTAGCTCTAGTGGTTAAGGTAAATATGTTAAACTGAATCATATGGCCACTTAGGAGACTGTCATTGCAAACTGAAAACAAAAAATGGCCATAGTAATATGGAGAAGTATCTGTGCTGTGTGGCGACATCACACTCCAATTATAAGCTGGACACCCCAGAGAAGTCACCTGTCAACTTGAATATTAGAGACAAAATTTGATTCATTTAATAACATTTTAAATCCTGTCTGGAATTTAGCTTGAAGATCATTTAATCAAAATTATTTCAGATACATGGGCTAGGATTACCACCTCAATGTATTTACTATCTCCTGATTCAGGTTCACAGTCGGCTAATACTTTGAGGTTTATCTTTTGTTGCTGGAGAGATGGCTCAGTGTTTAACAGTACTGTGTGCATTTGCAGAGAACCCACATTTGGTACCCGACATCCACCGTGGGTGGCTCAAGACTGCCTGTATCTCTAGTTCCAGGGCAATCAACACCATCTTCTACCCCGCAAGACATCTGAACATATGTGGGTCAAATGGTGTACAAATGCCTCCCCAACACAAAAATACAAATAAAAAATTAAATCTTAGAAAGTTATTACTATCTCTATAACTTTGATCGAAGTAACTGCCTTTTAGATCCACTAGAAAAGCAAAGTTGTACAATTATCACCTATCACTCATTCCTGCTCCTCATGTGCTATTATGACATGTTAGCCTTGACATCATCAACAAACAAGTGAACATTAAACATACTCTACACCATCTAGGGATTTTTAAAACTGGGACGAATTAGTTATTTTCTTTTAATGTTTATGTTATACTTACTATCATCACAATTAGTATGAACCATATTTGCAAATAGTACATAAACCACAGAAATTAACCTATGATAGTAATATACCAACATCTTTGCCAATAGAAATGGATAGCAATTGTGACTTACATGATCTGTTTGATTCTGTTAGTTTTCATAGTTGTCTAATGAGTCAGTTTGCACATTAGCATGTAGGAGTTTCAATGGGACATTACCAGGTTTCATTTGGAATGCCTTTCTAGTAGTATTTTTTGACAAATCCACCATTTCCATTAGCTGGCACCAACAGTATACTCATTATCTCATTCGACACACTAGGTATATAGAAGTGAAAATTATTACTTTACTTAGAAATATATTTTTAGTGAAAGGATCACATTGTTTTTTACCCTGTGGATCTTATTTCTTGAACCATTTTGACTATTATTATGTATTTTTGTGGAACTAGGTAGGCACTGTGGTGACCAGGCAAGCAATGTAGTTAAGGATATCTGATCCACCACTCATGTCTCAGGAAACTGAGTGACATTACAACAGCTAATCCGAATTTATGGTTAAAAAATTTATGATCCTCATTTATGAAAATGTGTCCTATGTTACTTTCAATGTTCAATCATATATGAAGGAGTAAATTAAGGAGTTCATTAGGATTCCCAAGGTAATCTTCCAGGCTTCAGTACTCCACATGAAGAAAGAGAAATGGAGCAGAGGCAGTGCTTTAACCAAAGAAGTGATTTTAAGCTTTAGAAATTTCCCAGCAGTGCAGGAAATAATTTTTGATTAATCACATCACCTCTATGCACAAAGAGATGCTTTTAAGATTCCTAATGATATTGTTTAGAATTGAAAGAATCTCTCTGAGAATTTTGAAGTTCTATGTTTTTAGTTTTTTTGAGAAAACATAAATATATAAAATATAGTATATATAAGCATAAAGGGGTTAATATTAAATACAATAGTAAAATAGCTAACATTTGTTTATATTACTGAATGTTGGGTAAGATGCTGTCTAACATTGAAGGGACATTTCTTTACTCCTAATACAAAATGATTCCGTTTTCCATTTCTAGTCTCTTTCCATAAAAAGTTTGAATTAAAATATTCTATGTTCAGCTTCAGTGATATATAGGATTATTGGAGGCATAAAATCTAAAAATATTTATCGATTTAGAAAGATGAGACAGTTAATTTATACATTCTATGTTGTTGACTAAAACCTAAGAAATCACACATACAATGAAGCCAGCTGCTACCTAGAAGAAATTCCATTCAGGACAGTTCTGCAGAAGGATGATCCACTATCCCTGTGTCAACAGTATGATGGTGTACATGGAGGACAGCAATGACCCGGTGTCTTCAGGTGGAGTCATTTTCCCTGCAAAATCCCTCACAGGAAGAGCATCTTAACCCTGGTAATGCTTTAGCCAGATCCTTTGAGGTCCAGCCCTAAGGCCCTCTTCAGGGTTCAGAACTGGACACTGCAACAAGCAAAACTGACTTTTTCTCTGGCTATCTGAGGGTGAAAAACAAACTCACAAGTGCCTTTTTGATTCAGTTTCTTTATTGTTCTTCTTCTATTCTAATTCTCCTGTCCTACTTCTAAATTCCCCTAGCTGCTTCTCCTACCTTCTTCTTCTCCTAACCTAAAAGCTCGCTTTTCCCAGGAGCCTTGAAGCAATAAAGAAAATACAAGAGTCACCTCTCATTGATCAAAAGTACACTCCTAGGGCAAGCAAGCAATAAGGAACTGAGCCATTTACCATGGCAACACAGGAGTCCATGATGAGAGGGTGGGGGGTACGGTGCCCAGTGAGATAAGATTTGAAACACAGGTCTTTTGTTAACATATTGGCAAGCAAAGAATTAGCATGCTTTTCTTAGGGTGCTTTGTGTAATCTTGGTTGGACATCTGCAGTTCTGACCTTGTGAATAGCTGTAAACTTATGATCTGTTTACAAAACACCTTTAGTCTAGTTTAAACTTGCTCTGAGGTAAAAGTGAGCTAATTGTATGCAGTTTGTGTTAGACTGAGGAAAAATTGTTATTTTTGATATTAGTCTTAATAAAAAGTAACAAAACAGGGTTTTAAGTGTCAATACTTCCCATGGGGGAAATGGATCTAGTTATGAAACATGTCCAAATATATATTCTATATTTAAAAATTATCAAGGCAAATGAAAAGTCATCTTCCTGACCATTCACAGATATATGTGTCCCTAAGATTTGAGATGTAATAATACTACAGGTATTGGGGAGACACCAAAGTACTTTGACAAATGTAGGCGAAAGTTCCCAGAGTCAATGGTCCTGCAGACTTTGCCTGGACAGGGTTAACCTCCATCAGATAATTATTCCTCCGGTGGTTTGACATCTGCACAGCAGTTGTTCGCTGCTGTAACTCTCATAGCCCTTGACAGAGACTCAGTCCAGCACTCCCTAGTCACTCACAATCCCTCTGTTCTCATGGCTGCTCTTCCGTTTACTGCACCGTCTTTTTCTTCAGGGAGCTGCACATCCAGCCCTGAATCTTTACCTTGTTAAACAGCTAACTGCTCTGTTATCTTGTCACCCATAGTCCCACAGTGTAAGCTTGGTCTCTTCCTACCCTGAACTGTAAAGTTGCAAAGTGGTTTGTGTGTGTGTGTGTCAGCCAAAGGTCAACACTCAATGTCATTGCTTATGACCTATCCATTTTGATTTTTTTGAGACATGAACGCTCACCGGTTGGCACGTCCCTATTCAAATAGACTGGGTGGCCAGAAGTTCCATGGATCCACCTCCTGGGATTGTAAACTCATGATATTACACTCAGCATTTCACATGGATTCCTAGATGCAACATTTGCAGAAAGCTCTACAGATCCAGTCTGGGTCACGTTGATATTGCTCAGTTTCCACTTGCGCCTGAGCCTGGTCCTCTAAAATTGATGGGACCTCCATTTCCTCAGTTTTGCCACCATGAAGAGTGAGTTTCTAACACCCAAGTCTACACATTTCCTGTCTTAAATGGAATATCCTCTTAGTTTTGGTACACACGCTAGTAAACTATTTACACTCCTGCTGAAGCCAGTTCTCTGTTGGTGTCACAGGTCCCTGGTTCATGACATCACTTCAGCTACCAGACATCAAAATCTCCTAGTCTTTGTCCTTTTCCTCAAGGATTTAAAGTTTTCGAGCTCAGGAGACTTCCATCAAGTCTAAGTTACCTTAGGAAACACCAGTGAATTATCTGACTCTCAATTTCTTCCTTTGTATAAAGGAAAAGTGGTAGCCAACTAAACAAAAATAGTACTCATTTTGAGAATAAAAATATTTGCTTAGCTTAGACTGGCTTGCAGATTTTCTACTGTATTTGCAGTCTTCTTCCATCTAGCTGGTGTAAGTATTTTTATTTCTCCTCAGTCACCTAGTACCTAGTGCAGTCTTTTACCTTGATATATATAAGAGTATCTCACTCTTTTGCCCAGGCTAGCCTGGGACTCACTGTGATTCCTATCCTAACCTGGAACTCCATCCTAGTCTTGGTAGCTAAGAATACATTCTTTATAACATAGCCCATCCACCTCATGGGAAGTTGTGTGACTCATGTTAAGCTAATCAGAGGGTTTTGTTTGTTAGGTAATACCATCTGGAGAGGGACATGTTATCCAAGCTGCACTAATCATGACTCTTCCACAGGAACTCACAGTAGTCCTGCTGCTTAGCCTTACATATATCATGCCTGGCTTTAAATGTTTGACACTTTTTGTTTTGGTGTGTGTGTGTGTGTGTGTGTGTGTGTGTGTGACAGAGAGAGTTGGGATGGTGTTTAGGGTGTTTAGGGTTGCCATGCATATAGCTTTACACTGCAGAGCTATTGTGTATCTTCTTTTCCTCTTCTACTTGGTCTGGTCTACTGTATTGTCTTCACAATCTCTAATTTCCAATGCCTCCTCCTTCTGAAAGTTTTCCTGATCTTTCTGTTAGACATAGTACATGTGTGCATGTGCTACTTGTGACAATTCAACCTGTATATCTTTGACCTGTATATCCTTGGCCTGTATATCCTTGGACTGTATATCCTCAGTCTGTATATTCTTGGCCAATATACCCTTGGCATGTATATTCTTGTTCTGTATATCCTTGAACTGTATGTCCTTGTCCTATATGTCCTTGGCCTGCATATCCTTGGCTTGTATATCCCTGACCTATATGTCTTTGAGCTATATGTCCTTAGACTCTATACCCTTAGCCTATATATACTTGGCCTATATGTCCTTGACTTGTAAAATCTTGGCCCACATATTCTTGGTCTGTATTTCCTTGGCCTCTATATCCTCAGCCTGTATATGCTTGGCAAGGTTTTTTCACAGACAGCTTCTGTTTGAGAAGCAAAGGATTGAAATGAGAATATTTGTGTTCATACTCACACTTTAACATGTTTATTTGATATCATCTTATAGGGAGAGCTTCTTCCTGTCACAGGACATAACAATTGTTCTATTTGCCTATGACCTTCAACATTCAGGCAGCATTTCTCTATTTTCCTGGGACAAATTTTCAGTCACCTTTTTAAAAATTCCCAAAACTGACTCAGTAACAAAAACACAAAACCTGTCCTAATTCCCTCTTTTCACCCCATGTGGCCACCAGATATTTCCAATGCTTTATTCATATTTTCAGTTGTTCAACATTTATCTTTATCTCTTCAATTAATGGATTCACATTTATAGAAATTTGTCAGTATGTATACTCAGCCAGTCCTGGTGGTCTAATAAAATCGTTCTAAAGCTAAAGAGTTAATACTTATTACATAGATTTTACAGTAAAATATCAGGAAATATAAAGCATAAATTACAGATTATCTGCAAAGCATTAATCAGCTAAAATGCACAGTAATAGGCATGTGTCCTTAAAGGAAGAGAATGATTTTTGATAATCTTCATTCCAGGTTCCCTCCAGCTTAGTCTTGTATTACCTTCATTTTCTTCTTGAGATAAATAATAACAAAAAGATCGTGCATTGCTCCAGCCTGTCTTACGAACCATCACTGCCCATCTTGTCCGTTTCATGACTCAGCATCACATTAGCTGCAATGACTGTTTACTCCTTAGTCATCTTACCCTGCCCTGCCTTGGGTATTTATATGAACTGACTCATTTATGGCTTATCACCACTTCACAGGGTAAGTTTGGTTCTGTCATTTCCACCTGACACATAACGATGCAGAGATGCAGGGATCGTTAAATCTTTCACCATGTGTTACACAATTAGCATGTTTTAGAGATGGAAATCAAACCTCTGTGTTTCTAGCCCCACTCCACAGTCTTTCCAGAAATACCATCAAGACCAGGAATCCGTTATTATCACGGCATGAGTCTCATGTACTGACATGGTTTTCAAATCTTGTTTTGACCTCTAGTCTAGAAGCTGCCCAGACAGACGAATGATCAATGACATCTGCCTACTGCCCCTGGGTGTTCTAACTTTATAATTTCAGGCCCAGCTATCAATCTTTTCTGTTTCTTTTCCTTCATGGCATAGCATCCATGTGTGCTAAAGAACACATAGTTATAGAACAAGGCTCGTTTTTCTCTATAAAAAGAAGATAGACCCCACCAGAGAGTCCCTCATTCTCATGTGCTATATTTAAACAAACTTGAAGCCTCATATGTCAAACTACCTCCCAAACTACTTGTTTCTTTTTCTCCCCCCTATGATCATCTGTTGGTCAGAGAAACCCCTTCTCACTAGTGTTTCTCACCCAGTGTGTGCTCTGCGTGCATAGCCTAGGTTCAGAGAGCAGAGTTAAATTTCTATATGCCACACTGATCATGTCACACTCTTTCAGATCTGAGACAGGTGAATCCTTTCTATGCATTTAGCAATCTCTCCATGATTTTTTGTTTAAGTTCAGTTTTTTTCTTTTGTCTTTGAGGGTGAGTATACACATGTGTATGGCTACATATGACATTTGTACCTATATATTCACATGTATGCACATCTGTATGCATGTGTGCTGTGGAACAATCTTTGCACACTGTAAATATGTCCTACTCTCATTGGTTAATAAAGACATGACTGACCTATAGCTGGGCAGGAAGAGATTGGGCAGGAGAGCCAGACTAGGAGGATGCTGGGAAGAAGGGCAGTGTCTGAGGAGTCACCAGGAGATGCCATGAGATGCAGAGTGAGCAGGATGGGAAGTACATCTGTGAGGTAAATGACTAATAGATTAAAGAAATAGATGAGTAGAAATGGGTTACCTTAAGTTATAAGAGATAGCTATAAACAAGACTAAGCACTCATAATTAAAATGAATTCTCTGTATGGTTATTTGTGGGGAGTGGCTGGCTGGCAGGACAGAAAAGTTGGGCGACACATGTGTAGGACAAAGACTACATCGAACATCGCTCTCTGCTACTTTCAACTTTTTCTTATTTTGTGCGTCAGGGCCTTTCCCGGAACATGGAGTTCATCTGTTTGCTAGGTGACCTGTGATGTGAGCTCTGGGAATCTTCCTGTTTCTGTCCTCCATGGCCTCCCTCCAAAGCTGGGGTTACAGACACATGATCTTGATTCTAAGGGTTAAACTCGGGTCCTCTCCTCTTACTTTTGCAATAGGCACTTCGCCAACTGAATGATCCACAATCTACTATACTACATCCATTATTTTAGATAAAAATCGTGGTAAATGTGTCAAAATGAAGTAGAATGTGATTAAGATTATTGTAAAATTATGGCTCAGATAACTTTTTTAGATATGGAAATATTTTCTAAATCCATAATATTTAAATACAAAATCTCAAACCCTACATGTAAAGTCATCTTAAGGTAAATATGGAAACGTTCCACTAGATGACTATGTGTCGCATACAATGTCTGTATTTCATACCCTACCTTGACTTTGCCACCTAATTCATCTTGAAGTTAGCAGGTGCCTGTTTTGAGCAGATATAGCTTGCAGCTGTTAAAACACTTTCCCTGTCACTCAGCTTCCTGTCCCTTGAAATGTGCATCTTCAGGAGCTAATGCACAAAGGGCCAGCTAAAATGCAAATGAACATTCATTGTTAGAAAGAATAACACAAAAGGGAGTGAAAAGGGTGGAAAAAAGAAAGAAAAACCTACTAAAATCTTATCCACAACTGTCTGCCTTAGGCTAAAATGCTGAGGGGAAGTCCCAGGCTTTAACATAAGAAACTAGGGAATAATCTTTCCTGAGCTAAAACTAGAGCCCTCTCTGATTAAGCACTTCTACTTTTGTTTCTTCATTTATATCCTTTGAAGTTACCCAAACTATTTACTTCAAATAAAGGCACTTGATCATACCACTTTAAAATGATGTCTAAGTTTAGTGATCTGGAGGTCCAGGTATCACCTGTAACAGGTGATGTCAGCCAGGGAATGGAGCTGATTTGCAGAGACTCCTAACAACTCTTCAAGGGAAATGTCCTCTAGTGAAACACCGTGTGCCTGTCTAAGCAGAACAGACCTAGGAGCAATTATTCCAACAAGTCTGTTCAGAGCTTGCCCACCTTAGCAGCAATTAAAACCTCATCTAGTGCTGTCCAGCCAATGGGAAGGAAGACACCGCCTTCCTCCGTGGACTTGTCAGGCACATTTTCTAAAGAAATGATGTCATCAATCTCTCCTTTAATTTAAAACACAAGAAAATCAATTCTGGATATTGAATTTGCAATTATTGATCTACTGTTTCTAAATAGAAAGAATAAAATGTTATCACAACTCAGAATGTCTCTACAATCGGTTTCAGACACCTCCCAAGCATCCCAGTTTTAAGTTCTTTTCACATTGTTCTAATTAAGGGACTAGCAGGGAAGGAGAGGAACACATCTATCAAGGCGATTTCAGTCTCGTAGCATCAGAAGAAAGGATCATCCATCTGTGGTGACTTTAAGTATAATATTACTTGTCTTCCTTTGTGAACTTCCTTAACTACAATTGACCATTTAAGGTAGCTTCTTGGTGAAGTAGTTACAATGCATATAAAGCAAGGAACTCAAAAATAAAGGAAAGTAATTGTTCTGATCAAAGCAAAAATTTGTTAGACATACACATAAGCTCACTGCTCCCAATTACTCTAGAATCTACCCCACATAGCCTTTACATGAAATGAGTACTAATGGTAAGCAAGAATTCAGACAAAACCACACAGCCAGCCATGGAGTAGATGACCGATTACTCATTATGTTTCAATTTATCTGAACAAATATCAGATCTCATGATGCAACTTAAATTTTTGCTCTCATCAAGAAAAGTATTTTTTTTTAAAAAAAAATTTCAAATTTTAAATTACTAAAGTTGCCTTAGTGAATTGATCATCTGATTTCTGGTAAACAAAAGAAAAAGACATAAAGAATCCGTATCTTCTGAAAATTTGCAGTAGTGAGAATATAAATATTTAGAGTGCCAATCACTTGTGGGGTCGTGCATTTGGCACTGAGTCTATTAAATCTGTTGTGGTGACTGACCCTTTCTGTTATCTCAAAAATGGAATCTGAAAGGTAGAGCACTTCTAAACCATCCCGGGCTCTGTTCCTGATACCAGAATAAGAAAACCTCAAAAAGATCATTAAGGCATCCACCTCTCATTTGTTTTGATTAAAAGATCATGCATGTAAGAAGGACTGCATTAGAAATACCATGTAACACATCTGTCCAACGTTTTCTCTTTGGTTGTTTTCCAGTGTCATGAGAATTTACTATTTGGAGCATATTCACCCCTCCTCATTCTATTTTCCACTGCCTATTGCTTGTCCACACAACTCTATCCTTTTTTCCTTCCTTATAACTACTGACAGTTTTTGTTGTCCATATGCCCTTCGGTGTATAGCCTTCCAGTGGAATGTGTTCTGTCAACCAGGGGGCTTCCTCGCCCATTCTTACCAACTGTCAATGGCTCCCTAGCTAGAGATGGGAGTGTCATCCACTTCTCTCATGCTGGGGTTTTTCTGTGAGTCTGAGATTTTAGGGCTTTAAACAGTTCTTACAGGATTTTTGAGAAAGAAAATTTTAGTGCATTTTAAAACTTTGATCCATTATTATAGTTTTATTTTCCTCTGTTGAAATTTATTAACTATACCATTGTAACAACTTTTAATTCTTTGAGTAAGTTTATAATAGCTGTCTGAATGTTCTTACATTGTCAAGTATGAAGAGGAAAATAATGGACCTTCATGAAGGAAGATATTTATTTATTTTACTACAATGGAATTCTTGCTGTCTTAAAAGTATCAAAACTGTGAGGCACACACACATACACACACACAAACACACACACACAGAAAGAGAGAGAGAGGTTCTTTTCATTGACATTTTGTTGTATATAGCCAAAGTTTTGTTGTTTCTTTACAAGCATGACATAATTTTTTCTCGTAAATGTTGGAGATAATATGTTACTTGGAGTCTAAGTAATTTTAAGTTTGCCATTTTTATTTAAAAATATATACTGATAGTTACTTTTTTATTATCATCCATTTTATGGTTGAATAAGTACTTCATTTTGTGAATGTATTACTGGGCATGCATTATTTCCAAGAAAAAATATCCACGGTCTCAAATCCATGTTGTCCTCACTAGCCTCTATTCAGAGTTTGACAAAGCAGGATCATGACCTTTGATTGTTTTTATGTCAGTAGATACTTTATCTTATTTCACTTTGACTTTATTCTTTTCTTGCCTTATCACTTTTATTATTGTTCTTCATGATGAATACTTTCCTCATTTTAATGTTTATTTCAATATTTTGATATTTAAAAAATGATATTTACTGTCTTCCACTTTTACTCAATTAATGTTGCAAACATTACTTTTATGTTCTTCTAGTTCAATTTATTTTTCTGACTATCTTTAAGTGGTAAATTTATTTCTGTCCTATTTCTTTCATTTATATCTGTTTTTATGAGAATTTCTCTGAATGGTACTTTATTTATATCCTGTAAGTTTGAATGTAGTATTGACTATACATTTCTGGAAATTATGAAAGTAGGATTTGCAATTCCCTTTTTTCCGCAGATGCCTTCTTGTGTGGTATTATGTAGCACAATGACTATATATAATGATAATATGGCATTTATTTTTAAAAGTTTGGAATATTGTTTACCACAAAGAGGTGGAGAAGAGAGATAGGTTGACTCTGCTTTAAACATTACACGATAATGTTTAAAGGCTAAAAACACAGGTTACTACAATTTTTAATAAGATTGATATGTATTATTTGTCTATGTGTCTGTGAGTCTGTGTGTAATGTGAGTATGGTCACTGCAGAGGATGGAAAGGGTGACAGATGCCCCTGGAGATAAAGCTTCCAGTGTTTGTGAGCTGCCTGATGTGGGTATTACTAACAGAGCTTGGATCCTGTGGAAGAGTAACAAATGTTCTCAACTGCTGGGCCATCTCTCCAGCCTCCACAGATGGAACTCTCAACAGAGGAGAGCACTTGTCTCTAATGTATGGGGCCTTAGGTTCAATTCCTAGTGTACATTTGAAAGAAAACAAAGAGACTAGAAAGCAAAAAGCATTGTATAATGTATACTTCAAAGACATGTTTAAAATTCATGCTCTATAATATGAATTTCAGTATGTATTTGTAATATACCTCACTTATTGCATTATTTAACTATTCTTTATATAATTATCTTTGAGTGAGGTTGATGTATTAATGTAATTATTGCCCTGTGTCTTAGTCACTGCTCTATTACTGTGAAGGAACACCATGACCAAGACAGCTCTTATGAAAGAAAGTGCTTATTTGTGCGCTTCCTTTGAGGTTCAGAGGGTAAGTTCATCAATATTATATCTGCCTTGGGTTGCCACTCAGATATGGCTCTGGAGATGTAGATGAGAGCTTTACATCCCGATCCACATTCTGTAGGCAGAGAGGCAGAGGAAAAGCAGGATACTTGGCCCGGCCTTTGATATCTCAGTGTCCACCCCAGTGACTTACCTCCTTAACAAAAACAACCTTCTAATCTTTTCATTTTATTTATTTATTTATTTATTTATTTATTTATTTATTTATTTATTTTTGGTTTTTCGAGACAGGGTTTCTCTGTGGTTTTGGAGCCTGTCCTGGAACTAGCTCTGTAGACCAGGCTGGTCTCAAACTCACAGAGATCCGCCTGCCTCTGCCTCCCAAGTGCTGGGATTAAAGGTGTGCGCCACCACCGCCCGGCCTTCTAATCTTTCCAAATAGTTCACCAACTGGGACTAAGCATGCAAAGATATGAACCCATGGGGCCTTTCTCATTCAATGCCCCCCCACCCTACCATTGTAGTCTGTAGAATTTAGAATCAAAATAAATTTTTAAGAGTTGGCGTGCCAAAAGTTGAAGGAATTTTGTGATGAGCTCAACCTTTCATGTCTTTCTTAACTCATCGCAGGATACCTCATTGGAATCTACATTCTTATATTGATTTCAAACACTGTTAGCTTTAGACATTTGTAGGTTTATTTATGTGTATATATGTTTATTTATTCTTTGTGTATTAAATACATAATGTGTATGGACTAGTCTGCAGAAGTCAGCTCCCAGGAAGTGTAGTTACAGACTGCTGTGAGCTATCATGTGGGTGCATGGGGCACACCCTGGGTCCTCTGTGAGCACAGAAAGTGCTCTGCTCTGCTGAGCCATCACACCATCTCCTAACTGGTAGTTTTCAGTCCTCTCCATTGGATTACCTTGTTACTCCCTTTCATTTACAGAAGCCTCTTCAGCCCTCCTTTCCCAATACTGTGAAGGCCCATCCTAGTCTATTAACAGAGACAGTTTTTCCATGCCAGGTTCCCAAAACGTCATTAGAATTTCATGTAGTTCTCTGTTTCAGTTATTATTGTGTGTCTGTGCCTGTCCTATCATCTGTGAATGTGTGTGTGCACACATGCCCATCTATGTTTTGTGCATATGGTATGTGCACATGTACATGGTTGAGTATGTCAGCTTATGGGGTCAATATCTCCTCTATTTCTCTCTATCTTGGTTTTAGAAACAGTGTCTATCAATGAATTAGGAATTCATATATTTGCACATGATTCTGATAGTTCTAGAAAACTGTCCACAGGTTGAGCATTCCTGATCCAAACACTCTAAATACAGAGATATTTTGAGCACTGATACAATGTCACATGTATTCATTGCAAATAAACTTTGATATATACACATATATACAAACTATTAAAACATTGCATAAAATTACCTTGGGCTATATGTGCTAACCACAAAAGGTTGAATTGTACATGAGAACTGTAGTCCCTTCCTATGACAGCTCATTATACTATGCACCCACTATTGATGGAAACTATCAACCAATCACATTCAGTTAGGGTGTGGCTATCTGTAGCCCAGGTAACAAAACTGGTAGGACACAGGTGCTCTCTCTCTCTCTCTCTCTGCACGGTGCCCATCAGACCGATTGGATTTTAGACCTCCCACTCTTGTAACGTGAGTTTCCCCTTTTCAACCATTAAAAAAATAACTGTTATTCTTGAGATGGTCTGGTTATTTACCGTACTTACCTAATTTGTCAACACACTAATTTATACTAATTTAGTATGACACATCTTAATGACAGCTTATCCTTCTCTAGGACAACGTTGCTTCCTTTTTTAACTCCCAGAAAAAGCCTATGTGTGCATCCAGGGGACATGTTTGCTAGCTTAATGGAGTAACTATGTTTCCTATTTACTCTGAGGTAAATTTCAGAGAGAGGACTTGTGTCAAAGATACTTGGGGGCTTGTTTATGGAAGAGACTGTCTCATTCTGTAAACAGTTCTGTGACACATGACACAATGGCTGTTCTGGCAATCCGGTTTCTAGAATCCCGCTTTAAGATGCGTTATCCAGGCAAAATTCAATGGTTACCCATCAATTTCTGTGAGTTTTTTTTCTCTGGTAGAGCAACCATGACAGTTCTTTCTTCCCTTAATTATTCTTTTAAATGAACTAGTTTGAAGATGTTACTATTTTGATGTTATTCTTACCCTAAATTCTTTTAATTAATTTTGTTGGTAGCTATTTTAAGCATTATAATAATCTAAACTTGTAACTATTGACCGTTGAAGCTAACACCAGCTTTGTATATTCTTTATAGAATTAAAGCAATTACTTATGCAAAGCTTTTCTGAGGTAGTAATTTCATATTGCTTGACAATGTCTCTTACATTTCCACACTGGCAACTGGGAAGGCAGACAGGTTTTATCCCTCTAGTTCTATTCTCCTTTTGGCTAGCCCATCCACAGAGCATTTACCAATCCACTGGCTTTCCTCTGAGTGTAATGACTTTCCTTGTACTCTGTTAAAAATATATCCCCACAAATCAAGGAGGAGCAGATTCCAACTAAGTGGCTGAGAAGATTTACATTCTATTGCTAACCCAGTTATTACTCTGCTGAAAACCCCATAGCATCAATATAATGAATCCCTCAACTTCCACAGCAAGCACAATTTTTCTTCCCAACCTCATTGGCTCCCAGCTTTCTGCTTGACCTTTTCCAATCTGCGTGCAGCAGAACTTCATTACAACCTTTTAATGATGCACAAATGGCACACCACACCAAGGTCACAGAAGACCCCGAGTGAAAGCCTTTCAAACACTGCCAGAATAGATGAGACCACGTTTACAACGAGAACAACCTAATGGAAGAATCAGACCTTAGGATTCCATATGTCTCCCAAGGGCTGCTAACACAAAATATTGACAATGTGGTAAGTTGAATAACTACTTTCAGTGAGCCTTTTCTTAGAGGAAAGGAACCTGATTTCCCAAGCTGTACATGGCTAAGGGATTCTAAATGGATCTTTCCCTGTTCTATCTCAGTGCTAGAAGGATAATAGCTTTTGAGTTCAACTCAGACAGGTTTCATTATGTAGCTCACTGCACTGATGAAAACTCAAGAAGCCAGCGCTCATATATTTTTCTTTATCAGCTTGAGCCAGCAAAAGGTAGCTCAGAGTCATTGTTACCCAAGTTGAGCATGTGAAAAGCAGCAAATTACAGTATTGCTCTCTACATGATTGACTGACTGGAAGTTGAAAAATCCGAAGCCATAGGAATTAGGAAGTTGAATTGGAGGGCAGGCTGGGAAGGGAGAAAGAAGGAAGAAAGTAGGATTTGATTCTGATCAGCAGTCTCCTTCAAGAAAATGAGTATTTGCTTGGGAAAGGAGAGAGGAAGATAAACGCTAGTTCCCTTTTCTTCAAATTCTGTTCAAGGAGGAAAAGGAAGCTGCAAGTCCTTATTCTTCTGTCTACAATATTAAGCCACGAAATGTTTCCTATTTTCTCTTTGCCTGTCCCCATTCTTTACTTTAACTTGAAAAGCTGAAGTCACATAGCTTGGGCTATTGAATGCATTAGCTAGGAGATGGAATGCTCGATCAGTGGCACATTCTTTGGTGAGCAGTACCCATTCCAGTTCACTCACCACCCCACTGTCTCTAACCACTCCATCAGTTTCTACAAGTTACATTCACTACAGCTATGTAAACATGAGCTGAACAAGGAGGGCACCATAGATGTATGAAGGCACACAAAGGAATGCTAACAAAGCCTCCATACTATGCAGACAGCCACAGCCAACTATGAAATGCTGAGCGTGGGAGAGATAGTCTTCCCCAGGGATGAGCCCGGCATTGATTATCTAGTGCACAATGTTCATCTCTGAAAACATACACACAAGTAATATTATATAGACTGAGCATGTTGTATTTCGGTATTTAGGAAAGAGCAAAGAGAGGTAACTGGGAAAATTTAAAGAGAGGAAATGAGAGGACGAAATGATAGTTATATTCTTAAAAATAAAATTTCATATTTATTTTCACTTATTGTTATGGGAACATGTAGAACACATAGTGTCATATTAAAGAACAATGTTTTGAAATTTCATTATATTTAAGTTTGTGTGTATGTTGTGTTATCACGAATGTGGGTGCACATAAATGTGTGTGCGTATATGCTGGAGGTCAGAGGTGAAACAGTAGTGTTATGCCCCAGGAGCCATCTTAGCTTTCTTTCCTTTTGAGATAGGATCTCTTTCTGGGTTGTACGGCTCTTAGGTGTTCCTTGCTAGTTAGTCATTGAGTCCCGAGGATCCTCCTGGGTGTGATTTTTAGTGCTAGAACCATGAAAGCCTTACACTTACTTAGCTCTTTCTTTTATTAATGGAGACAAAGCACAGGTCCCCTTATGTATGGGAAATACCCTCTTAACTGATTAATTTCTCTAGTTCCATAGCTTTATTTGTTGGTTTTGAAGCTTCTCAATTGAAGACCTCTATAGAAGGGCATCGCCAATACTCTTATTGTCTTCAGTAAGTGATTTCTGTGACTTTCCTTCCTTCAACTCACCTGGACTTCTGAAGGACAGAGGGAGCATGAGAAATCAGTGCCGCAGCTGGCAAACTCTTGACTTTTGTACATGCAACACAGTAAGGGTGTTGGCAAAGTTAACACAAGGTAACTGTATCTTAGAAGCCTGCCAGACATCAGAATTCAGCCCGATTCCTTTCCTCCCATAGATTTCTGTGCCAGTCTGTTGATAATAGTTCTTAATACACAATATAGCTAGAAGGATTAGATACCATAGTCTCTTGCTCTAAGCTAACCACTTCACAGATCTCAACCCATTATAATTGTGCTCATCAAAACACCTCTGATTTGGTTTTGACATTGAGGAGAATCACAAATGCCCATATTGCTAAGAAATTTCAAAATAACGGAGAAATATCTATTAATTTAAAGAGTATATAGGTTTTTCTAAAGGTTTTGGCAGAGAAGGGCATTTGGTAGAGCTTGAAATATTTGACACAGTATAAAGCTGAGACCAGAGATGATTGCGTTTAACATTCTAGTCACAGATTTGATCAGTTAAGACCTTCTCTCCACAAGCCTTTCATTTATAGTGGTTTTATTCCTAAGTCATTCCACCCTCCTGGCATTACGGCACTGGTAAATGGTGTGCTGATAACTATCTTCCCTGTGAAGAGTTGTCTTAAAAGCCGTGGCAACCACAGCTTTATTTCATGATCTAAGCCAACGCCAGGAATGGAGTGATCTGTTTACTGGATTAACTAGCTGGGCTAGCTTGGGAAGAAATGCTAGATTGTACCATTTACTGTGTCGGGCTCTCTGCCATCAGCCTCGGGGCCCTAGCCGTGGACGGCTGGCAGCTTTGGGAGAGAGCACAGATGGAGAATAATTGAGGTGCCCAGTTAGTACCAGGAACACCATGGAAGCTCAACAAAGTATTAAACACTGATAGAATCAGTTTCTTTTCTGCCCGCATACAGCTGTTCTGCTCCCTCCTGAATGTATTGGTACGATGGATTCCTGACACTGCATCCTGATGCCTGCAGGGTTGAGTTTAGAACTGGCATTTATTGTAAGAGTTCTCGGTACTTGTCCAAGGAGATACTGAACCTAGGACAATAGAAATTAAATATAGACAGGGAATACTGACAGATTTACTGCTTTATGTATTTAACTATATTAACTCCTCTAAAGCCATCTAACAGTACAGGGTAGAATACTCTAAAGTGTATTTTGTGCAACTACCTGAAGAATGAACCTTTATAAAGCTGTCCTTGTATATAAAAAACTAAGGCCACCGAAAGTTAATAATTATATTATCATTATTATTTTTTAAACTTATAATCAAAGTTAATTATGACAATACAGAAGTGGCTTTTGATAGCACTAAAAAACAGCAAGAAGGAAACAAGATGGAAGGCGAGATCTCTCTATTTGTGTCACAATATAGCACTACCAATGTTCTTTTCCCAGCTCTCTGGAAGCAAGATTCTTCTGTGACAGATTGGGAAGTGTGTCCAATTCACGCAGTTCCATATAATTCAACTGAAGCAGGCACTCTCCAGGCTAAACGCTTTACCTCGCCATAAAATCTCATTACACAGTGTGTCACAACAATGGAAAAGCAAATGGAGTTAAAGAAGCTAAGTTTTCATAATTCCAAAAAGTCAACTGTGAAATAAAAACTGACTCTCCAGCTAATTTCACATGCATACACTGCGTCTTCGTGAAGAACGCTATAAACGGCTCCAGACTCATTCACTTGACAAAGGAAGCGCAGAAAGCGCTGGTAAACACATTCTTACCTGTCTCGTTACCACTTGCCATCTGTATTGTGACTGCATATCCAGTCACTCCACTGAGAAGGAAAAGAAATTGTCTTAGCTACATCTGTCTCCTCGCTGGAAAGCACAGGAAATGCGCGGAATAGCGCCAAGTCTCCATTTTCCGGACTTCCTTCACTATGTGACTCTCGGAGGCCTTCTCAGCCTCGAAAACTACTTTTCTGCCACTGCAGAGCGCAGGATTCAGGAAATTAAACCATACTTGTGTCAAGAAGATCTAACGGTTAAAAGTTTTTCTCATGAAACTCACTAATTTTAATTCCCTGGACTACATACGTTTTCTTTTCTGAGGGAAAGGTCAGCGCTCTTCTCATTGAGTTTCAGGAGAGCCTGGAGGGCCGAGGGATAAAGGAACCATTGCTGAGTGTGTCAGATTCAAGAGAAATCAACTGAGAATCAATTACTGAGTAAGTGTGGCCATCAAGGCCCGCCCCACATCTGTTTTAGGTTCCTTCGCTTTTGGGTTTAGATGCATCTGCCAGAATAAAATACAGGCAGAAGGCTAGAAGGCTTCCTTGAGGGTCACATCCCCCAATCCCCGAAATCAAATATACTCTGTTCTCTCTCTCTCTCTCTCTCTCTCTCTCTCTCTCTCTCTCTCTCTCTCTCTCTCTCTCTCCCTCCCTCCCTCCCTCCCTCCCTCCCTCCTTCTGTCTCTCTCTGTATTCTCTCTGTCTCTCTTTCTCTGTTTCTGTCTCTTTCTGTCTCTTTCTCTGTCTATCACTCTCTCCCCCCTCTCTGTGTGATAGCACATCATTACTTTTCTCTGTCTCTGTCTCTGTCTCTGTCTCTGTCTCTGTGTGTGTGTGTGTGTGTGTGTGTGTGTGTGTGTGTGTCTGTGATAGCACACCCTTACCCTTTCCTTCCCGCTGGCTCCTAGAGACTCAGAACTGTGAAGGCAGTATGGGAATCTCCTACTGCCGCCTTCAGACTCACAAACATTTCTCAGGTGCTGTTCTTGTTCTTTCTACGATTGCAGGAGTGTTCGCACACATCTCATTATGCTGCTTTCTCCTCCCCTAACAAAAACAGTATTCTGAGGGATCTGCAACTCTAAATTTTGTTGTGATAAAATTACTCACGTTATGACTTACTTCTCTTCTCCTCTAATTACAATTTAAGGCCAATTTAAAACCAATTAAGTTCTTGAGATTTCCCTCCCTCAGTCTGCCATTAATAGGTCCTAAATTACAAGACTATCAGAAGGCTGAGAACATTCATTCACAGTCACAATGCTTTCAGTATGAGTTGTCATAAAATTACAGAAAGCTATGGGAATGATTAGATATGATTAGGTGGGAGGAAAATAAGACCCAACTGAAAATGTCAACCAGCAAGTAATTAATCATAATGTAAAAAATGAAAATATATAGATATGTGTTGCTTAAAGTTAGAATATAAAATTATAAAACAGTATCCCCAAGGGAATTGAAGTAGAAAAGATGAATTAGCAGCCCTTTTAGTAAACTGATTGAGTTCCTATTTACCATAATAAGTGACAAGACTTCTCAATTTATTAAAATTGTCTGAAAGGAGACTGGTTTTCTTAAGTTTAATATATAGTGTTGGAGTTTATTTTCAAATGACATACAGAAATTTAATGTTTTTAAAATAATTCATTGCAGGGAAAATAGCAGGAATAGCCGTTTATCTTTGAGGAGCTCTATGAAATCCTATTATGTCTGTTGGAAGGAGAGATAATTCTAAATTGGAACTTTGAAATCTCCATGCTGAAAATACCTGCCCCAACGAAAGAATCAATGTTCTGCCATTGTATAATGGCATTATAATCCTGAGTTAATACAAAATAATAAGTTGGCATATTTGCCAGAGTGACATGAGGATATAATGATTGTGTACTATATAAATCTTGAAACGGAAATATTATATTTAGGTTTTGCTTGAACAGAGACAATTGGTTGTAATCTACTTCTAAATATAATAAAGAAAACAAATTCAGTGTTCATCTTTATTGTGTATACATACATAACATTAAAATGCTGTTAATTTCAGAGTTAAGATTATAGCTCACTGGGTACGAAGGCTTGCCATGCAAGTATGTGTATCTGAGTTCCAATCCTCAACACCCATCTAACAGCGTGATATGGTCACATGTGAAAGCATGAGTACATGGGTTCCAATCCTCAATACCCATGTAGCAGCCTAGTATGGTCGCATGTTTTTATAATCTCATTGCTGTGTGGAGACAGTCAGATCCCTGAAGGCCGCTGGTCTGACAGCTTAGCAGAGATGGTGAGTGTCCAGTTCACTGAATCGATATATTAAGGCATAAGGTGATAAACAATAGAGGAGATGACTGAAATATTCCTCTGACCTCCAGATATATGGGTATGTACACACACAATACACATACACACACAGAGATAGAATGATTAATTTTTATAACATTAAGGAATAATATGTTTAGTATTGGGTAGTTATTGACGTTTATTGAGTGCTTATACTGTGTCAGCTATTATTGAGTGTGTTTTAAATGTTTAGTTATTTAATTCATAGTGCAGGCTGTGAGATAATCCATATGGTTTTTGTTACTCTATTCTAGTAGCTGTTTGAACAATCTAAGTATTGTTTCAAGAGCATTGTTTCATTGCATTGTACCCAGTTAATACATAGGTGCTGTGGACTCAACACATAACCTGGGTTTGCCCCCCCATCAGCTTCAGCATTTGGGAGAGTGGCAATGCCTGGACAACGCAGGAGAACTGGCCCTGAAGGTGTAGGTGTGGGAGAACTGACCCTGATGAAATGAAATGGGAGAACTGGCCCTGCCCCTTGCTCATCCCTGCAACTGGTGAACTAGTCAGGACAATGCAGAAGAGCTTACCCTATGTGTGAGGATAAGAGAGAGATGGCAGGCTGACCAACCCTACAACTATCCAGACCCAGGATCAGGATTTTGAGTTGGCCCACCCAAACATTCACCCCATCTGTGATCTGTTGGAGCACAGGTCTGGTCCTGCAGACCCAAAGCTGCTGTGGGATAATGCTTTTGCACTGTAAAGATTTGTCATTCATATTGGTTTAATAAAATGCTGATTGGTCAGTAGACAGGCAGGAAGCATAGGTGGGGCAACCAAACTATGAATTCTGGGAAGGGAAAATACAAAGACACAGTCACCAGCTAGAGACAGAGGAAGCAAGAAGAGAATGCCTCGCTGAGAAACAATACCAAGACAAGTGGCTAAACATAGATAAGAATTATGGGTAAATTTAGGTTATAAGAGCTAGCTAATAATAAGCCTGAGCTAATAGACTAAACAGTTTATAATTAATATACTCTTCTTTGTGTTTCTTTGGGACCAAATGGCTTTACACTGGGAGGAACAGAAACTTCCATCTACAAATGGCACCCAAACGTTTGGCAAGAATTTCCAAAAAATCCTGAGAAAGCTTTAAAAGGAGAATTGTAGACAGACAAGAATAGAGTCAAGCACATCTTCTTGATGATTGTCTTTACTCTAAGTAGGCTCTGTTTGCTAGTGGCAAGCAGAGGCAAGATTCCTTTAAGAAAGGCTTCCTGACAGCATTAGCAGTAAAAAACCTCACAGTTCTTTTAAGAGGCTCTACCATGAAACACTTAAATGGTGTTTATAAGAAGCTGGTATCAGGCTTCTTGGTGGTAGTATGGACCTAGTAACTCCACAGAATGTGGCAATAAATCTCATTCCCACCTATTTCTTCACCAGGAAGCTAGACTCTCAAAAAGGAATAGGGTGGAGTCGCCCACTGAAGCTGCAGCTTTAATTCTAATCATAATGTTTAGCAGAATAAAGACTCATGTAGTCAGAAAAAAGATAAAGATATATAGTAAAGACAGATTAGATAAAAAAGAACATCTCTAAATGGTTTACATTGTATTTTAAAAATATACATAGGCTTGGGAGAGAAAAGAAAAAGGATGGAGAAAGTCTTTCCAAAAAAGAAATAAAGTAGTCAGGTATGGTAGTATATGCCTTTAATCCAAACACTTCAGAGGCAGAGGAAGGAGATCTCTGTGAGTTCAAGGACAGTCTGGTCTATAGAGTGTGAGCCAGGACAGTCAAAGATACACAGAGAAATCCATGAATTAGACTTTAATAATTACAAAGAAAGCCATGTTTCTAAAGGAACCAATGGTTGCAATCCAATCAATTTTCTTCTCTAATAACTAGACTTCCTTTTGGTGGATGCAAAACTGGAATAAAGGAAGTGGCAAAAAAGAAAATGAGGACAAAGGGGAGAAAGATTAGACAATAACAATAAGAAACGTAGAAGAGTTTCTTAGGAAGAAATGCATATTTAAAGAAAGGATAAACAAATGCCATACATTTGTCACCAAGGTTAGTGGTTCATGGTGTTTTACTGGCTTAATTCACAATATTTCAAACTAACAGAAACAAACTGAAGAAAATGCAAATGTGAAGTCCAAATGACACAAATGTGTCAATTACAGAGGTTGCATTGTAGTCGGGAAAATACTGTGCTCATGACAACCATCCTCAGAGATGAAAAGACCCAGAGACGGCAAGCTGTCTTGATTGACAATTTGAGTATATGTTTGTCATTTTCAGTCCATTTCATTATCATAACAGTCCAGAGATTTGAGTGAAGAATGGCAGTGTGACCCCATTTTAGTGAAAAGCACTCAGAACTGTTGAGAGCCTGACCTCGAGTCTCATGACCTTAATGAATCTTAAACATGGCAGACTCACAAAAAATTATTTTGTTTTGTTTTTTCTTTTTTCTTTTCCCTTAAACTTCTGGAGTTCCTCCTTCCAGTCAGGACTCTCATCCTAGAATGTTAGTATAGCTGTGACAAAAATGTGGTTCCCTAAATCCACCCATCAAAACCTGTGCATGTGCTGTACAGAGAAGCAGTGGAAATACCCGCATGTGTGCTGGCCCTCACTGGACGTGGTAGTGATTAGCTAGCTCTCAAACATTCACGGCCATGTCTCCTATTTAGAGACATTTTTGGTAAAAGGATCATTGCTGTTACTTGCAAGAAGCAGTTGGCACTCCTGATTAAGCCAAATTGAGCGTCCTCTTACAAATCTATTGACTGTGAATTTTGCTGTCAATTTTCCAGTACTGAACACTCACACAGACCCCTGCCAGGACTGCCACTAACAAACATGCTGATGCTGCAGATTCTGAGAGGAGGTCCATGAGCCTCACTTTTGTCTTATTAAAGATGGATGAGAGGAGAAGGTAAGTAAATGTTACAGTAAGATATTGGCCACAAGGCTCCTATCACAAAAATGTAACTAGTTCCATTTGATTTTATTGCCATACTTAAATACAGCTGTTTATCACTCCCTTTAATACATAAAGATATACCTGACACTAAGAAATTACTATTGACTAAAACAGGTTCAAATTAGAAAACGAGAGGTTGCATTCAACTTTGACTAGTGTAATTTTTTTACGTTCACTCTGTTTATTATCTTAAATTATGTGTTCTCAATATATTTCTTGCTTAAGTAATGTAATCTCATCAATTGTCTTATGAGCTCTTCAATGAAATCTCCAAATGAAGTGATTAATTATCTTGTTTTGCTTTGTTTTTACAAAAGAAGTCATATACTTTTTTTGAAAAATGAAACATTACCAGAATCACTTAAGCATGACCAACATCAGCATTTCAGAATGACACTTAAGCAATTGCCTCTACTGAGCTCCTGCCCTGGCGTCCTTCTCACAGCCAGGGGACAGTCCCATTTTCTGTTTCCCACTTGGCTCCCTTTGTGAACTGGTTCTGGAAAGAAGCAAGGCCAGCTATAGAAAGCTGCAAGGGAAACAGGAAATCAACATTTGACTGAAGAATTGCTGTGGAGTTTATAAGCCAGAGCGAAGTTGAAACTGATTATGCTAGCAGAATATCTCAGTCCTCTGTGATGTTTTCTCGATACTGAAAAGGCAGTGAACCAACCGTTCACAGCTATTACTGCCACAATACAGATCATACTTCTCTTTTCATTTATCTCTCTATTGTATCTGTATTCAGACAAACAGAATTTAAAATGGAGCAAAAGCACAGAAGTCCTTCTGCCTGCCAGGTATAGACTTTTAATTTCTGGGTAGGTTAAGTAAAAGTTATAATGGTACAGAACTAATTCTGCTGCCCTTTTGAAGCTTGCCTACACGTTAACATTACCTTCTGCCAGGAAACATTCTCCCTTGATTAGTTTGGTCCCAGCTGTTTCCTCCACAGCCCTGAGTACTGTAATTGTCCTCTGTTGATTTCTTGGTACTTTATGGGTTTTAGGGTACCATTCATATCCTCTAATGCTGGGAGCATCCTCTCCATCCATGCACAGCTGACCACCGTATAAGTAAAGCTAAAAAAGTCTGAGATGCCCTAAGAAACTTAACTGGCAATCAGCTCATACTATTAAAAAAAAAAAAAAGACACAAAGCAAAGGGTATATAATCTGTTGCAGGAGGGTCGCTTAAATCACTGCTTGGCCCATTAGCTCTAGCTTCTTATTGCCTAACTCTTACATATTAATTTAACCCATCTCCATTAATCTGTGTATTGCCATGAGGTTGTGGACTACCAGCAAAGTTTTCGTATGTCCGACTCTGGCAGTGGCTCCATGGTGTCTCTTCACCTTCCTTTTCCCAGCATTCAGTTTAGTTTTCTCCACCTACCTAAGTTCTGCCCTATCAACAGGCCAAGGCATTTTCTTTACTCATTAACCAATAAAAACAACATTTAGACAAAAGGACCTCTCATAATCAGCTGATTAGCTCAAAAAGCTAAGAAAGGAATCACATCATCGGTGAATACTTGGGCTTGGCAATGTTCAGCTGAAATTAAATTCTTTATCTAATACCTGTCTCTGGCTAAGAAGATGGAATCCCATTGGGTTTCTTTTCTTACAGATCATTCTTATTTCATGGCACATACACCCTAGTATAGGAAAGATCAAGTGGATGATCTGAGTTCGTGTTTCCTCCTGAGTCCCAGTGCCTTAATCTGAGAAAGTACTTTATACTTGTTGAATGAGGATCCTAATGAATAGCTACTGATACTAGCAGAAACTCAGCTGAGATGTAATACATACCTGTAATCCCAGCATTCAAGAAGTAGAGGCAGGAAGATCATGAGTTTAAATAGAGACCATCATGGGTTCCTTAGTAAGATCATGTCTCAATAAATAAGAAACAAACACAATTGAAACTAAGCAAAGAGCTGGGTTTGATAGAATGACATCAGGGATATGTCAGACTGCTGTGTGATGTCAAAACATCCACATCACAGCACCTGTTGTCAAATGGTGGCACAGTCTATTTGATTCCCAGTGATTTTCCTAAGAGCTAACCATGCACTCCATCTATAATAAATACTGTGTCAATTCAACCCTTAATTCTAGACACAAAGAAGCAAAAGATATTGTCTGAAGATTAAGTTTCACTGTAAAAATTCTTTCTTTATCTTGTTTAGTATACAGGTACTCGCTAAAAGCTTGATGGCAACCTAACTCTTGGGCTCTGAGCATCTCCCAATGTCAGTCCCAACTCAGCCTGTAACTGGGACCATTCTTCCAAGAGAGGGCTGGAGAAGGTTGAAAAGACCAGTCTAGTTATATATATTTTTTCCTTTTTAAATTAATTTTTACTGAGCTCTACATTTCTCTCTGCTCCCCTCCCTGCCTCTCCCCTCCCCTTCAACCCTCCCCCAAGGTCACCATGCTCCCAATTTACTCAGAAGATCTTGTCTTTTTCTACTTCCTATGTAGATTAGATCTATGTATGTCTCTCTTAGAGTCCTCATTGTTGTCTAAGTTCTCTGGAATTGTGATTTGTGGACTGGTTTTTCTTTGCTTCATGTTTAAAAACCACTTATGAATGAGTACATGTGAAACTTGTCTTTCTGGGCCTGGGTTACCTCACTCAAAATGATGTTTTCTAGCTCCATCCATTTGCCTGCAAAATTCAAGATGTTATTTTTTTCTGCTGTGTAGTATTCCATTATATAAATGTACCACATTTTCCTCATCCATTCTTCAGTCAAGGGGCATTTAGCTTGTTTCCAGTTTCTGACTATGACAAACAATGCTGCTATGAACATAGTTGAGCACAAGTCCTTGTGGCATGATTGAGCATCCTTTGGCTATATACCCAAAAGTGGTATTACTGGGTCTTGAGAAAAGTTGTTTCCTAATTTTCTGAGAAATCACCACACTGATATCCAAAGGGGCTGTACCAGCTTGCATTCCCACCAGCAATGCAGAAGTGTTTCCTTTACCTGACAACTTCTACAGCGTAAGTTGTCATCAGTGTTTTTGATCTTGGCCATTCTTTCAGGTGTAAGATGGAATCTCAGAGTTGTTTTGATTTGCTTTTCTCTGATGGCTAAGGATGTTGAACATTTCCTTAAGTGTATTTCATATATTTTAGATTCCTCTGTTGAGAGTTCTCTGTTTAGGTCTGTACTCCTTTTTTATTGGATTATTTGTTCTTTTGATGACCAATTTCTTGAGTTCTTTGAATATTTTGGAGATCAGACCTCTCTCTGATGTGGGGTTAGTGAAGATCTTTTCCCATACTGTAGGCTGTCATTTTGTCTTGTTGACAATATCCTTTGCTTTACAGAACCTTTTCAGTTTCAGGAGGTCCCATTTATTAATTGTTTCTCTCAGTGTCTGTGCTACTGGGGTTATATTCCTAGTTTTGATTAAAAGTCAACTTTATTGACTTTAACTCTGTAACAATAGGGGTTGTATGGTATAAATTTATCCTGTGTATTTCAATGTAAAATATTACGTAATGCTTAAATCTTATTAAACGTGTATTGCTCAAACTTTTTTCTTTCTGATTGAAAAAATACAGAGAACCCTTTGGTCTAACATTTTGAAGTATATAATACTTTATCACCACCTGTTGATGGAGCAGCGGGCTACATCCCGCCACCCGGCTAGCTTTACCCTAAATAATTACACGGAAACTGTATTCTTTTGAACACTGCCTGGCCCATTAGTTCCAGCTTCTTATTGGCTAGCTGTTACATATTGATCTAACCCATTTCTAATATTCTGTGTAGCACCACAAGCTGGCTTACCAGGAAAGATTTTAGCCTACATCCATCTGGGGATGGAGAATCATGGCGACTGCCTGACTCGGCTTCTTTCTCCCAGCATTCTGTCTGTCTACTCCACCTACCTAATTTTCTGTCCTATCAGGGCCAAGGCAGTCTCTTTATTTACTTATTTATTTTTATTTATTTATTTATTTATTTATTTATTTATTTATTTATTTTTGGTTTTTCCAGACAGGGTTTCTCTGTGGCTTTGGAGCCTGTCCTGGAACTAGCTCTGTAGACCAGGCTGGTCTCGAACTCACAGAGATCCGCCTGCCTCTACCTCCCGAGTGCTGGTATTAAAGGCGTCCGCCACCATTGCCTGGCAGTACCAATGAAATTAACACAAAACAGAAACCTCTCCCCCATCAACCACCTACAGCCATCATTCTGTGGGTTGTACTTGAAAACAGTTCCTATCTAAGTAAAACTTGGTTTGCTTTGTTTGACTTTTGCCCATCATGTCCTCTCCCACATTTGGACTTACTTTCTAAAATAATACGTTATTTTATAAAGCTGTATATGTGTTGATTACTTGTGATTTAAAATTCAGAATGTACACCTACATAATTAGCTGTTTTCATGTCCCTTTTCAAAAATCTAACAAGTGACTTTAAATTTTAATTTAAAGCATTTTCTTATTACTTCTTGATACTGAACGGTGAAGCTAAAGTACATTTTCTCTTGAAAATTTTTATATACATAAACCATATGACCTTCAATCTGCAGTCCTAATGCCGAAATTAATGCATTCTTCTCTTTCATCTATTTCCCTCTTGTTCATCATTTTCTGTTGGTGTCTTCAGAGGTCCACATTAAATACCATATTGATTGCCTAGCTTCTTTCTGTCTAAATATGCTTTGTTGGCTGAGCACATCCATCATTCTGCATTCCTCTTTTATACATAATGAATAATCTTATTTGCATGGTGTCCCTCTCCAAAGAATTAAAGCACTTTAGATTATTTCAGGGAATTACGTGTAATGGATTCTGACAGCATCTCTCTCTGAGACAGGTAGAAGTAAAACACCATAAACCACTTTACTAGCAAGAAAGATGGCACCAGAATGAGGAACTAGCCGAGGGCACACTGCCATGTCCTGGGAGTAATAAACTAACAGCCAGGTTTGTTGGCCCTCTTTATCTTTCTGTTTCCAGAGTGACTCCCCCAAATCTTGATGTGAGGACTTTCTACAAAAAAAATCCCACCTAGGTCCCTCTTGGTTGCAGGCCTACTGTCCGTGTCCTCTGTCACTATTCAGTGCATGGGGCATGAAGAATCTCCACCAAATTTCCAGCATCAGACATATTAAATAAAATCCTTTCTCTGAAGCAAACATTTAAGCAGTATAAACAGTCACTGCCTTGCTGTAGCCACATATTGTCAGATAATTTTTGTCATCTGTGAACATATGTCTCAGTCAAAGCACCTTCTTTAATAAAGAGCTGAATGACCAATAGTCAGGAGAGGGTAGGCGGGACTTCTAGAAAGAGAGAGGAATAGAGAAGAAGACTCTGGCATGAAAGATTCACCAGCTAGATTAGGAGGGAGTTGGACATACATTATGGAGGAGAGAGAAGGAGCCACATGGCAGAACAAAGATGAATGTAAATGGGCTCATTTAAGTTATAAGAACTAGTTGGGAACAAGCCTAAACTAAGGCCAAGATTTAATAATTAATAATAAGTCTCCAAGAATTATCTAACTACAGTCACAAAGTTCTTAGCTGTTCTTGAAGATCCAGGATCAAACCATTCTCAATTGGTTCACATTCACTTGCTTCCCCATCCCTGGTTTCATTGTGCCTTCATTCCTGGGGAATAATTTTGAAGTTCTGTGCTTCTTCCAACTTCAACCTGGATCTGCTAAGCAAATAAAACCTCTCTTTTTCAATATGCTAAAATCTTTGCTTATCCTTTATTGTTCATATTCACTTGTTCTATGGCTATTAGCTATATAATGAATTTTACAAACTATAAAGTGTTTTGAATATAGTAACTATAAATAAATCACATTGATATTTTCTTTTATCAATTTTGGCTTCCTTGTTACCTTTTGATCTTCAATTTTGGCATTCTTGAGTAGTTTTTTTTTTCTTTTGTTAGTCTGTATATTCTAATCAGGAGGTATCCCTTTTGCCCTATACATGAAATTTTGATGTATGACACTGGCTTGTAAGACTTTACAGTTTCAATTTCAACCTGTTGCTTTATTTTTGGTCTCCTTAAGATTTAATATCTTCTTCCATAGCTTCTCTGCTATCATACACACATACTGAGGTCCAATCAATCTTATTTCTTTATTTTCAGCTGATAAAACAAAGGGTAAGGTCAGGTACACTAAACTTCAGATCAGATTCATGGTCAACCAGCAATCCACTTGAACAGGTGCCATGACAGCAATGCTGTAAGAGCCATACTTTATGTCAATGATATGAAGAGATATTGGCTCATTTACATAGATTTTAGCGAGGGTAGAAAACATTGCTCATCTCCCGAGTAGTTAGAAAATGAGGCCTTTTTTGGGCAGTTGCTTTCTTTACACATTGCAAGCACCAAACCTAACCAGATCTTCTTTATTTTGTGTTTTCAAAGTACATACCCAAACATATTGTCTATCCAAAGTAGTAACCGTTTAAGATACCACAAGACCATTATAAAATCTACAGGTTCTTTTGCTTTATATGACTTTTCTGTACAAAATCTTTTTCTTTACTTAGACTCTATCAATTATTTTTGTCTTAAACTTTGCTGATTGTATCTAATATTTGTACTGTTTTGAATATTTAAGGGATTAAAAATGTTTGGCCTACCAAATAAACTAGTAATAGAAGTAGGGCTGGAGGAAGGCTTTCAATAGCACACTGTGCCTGTTTTCTGCATATTTTCTTGATACACATTATGTACACCCATGTAGTCACACATACTACGCATTGCTGTGTGCACCTGCTGCATGGTATTGTATATTCCTCTGTGTAAGCCTACATGATATACATTACTTTATACAACTGTGAGTATGCCTATATGATATGCATTATTTTGCATACCTGTATGAGTCTTTATCTATCTGATACAAATACCTGTGTGTATATCTACTCGATACCGGTTGCATGTAACCCTGTGTGTTTATACATGTTACTATATACACACCAACGAATCTGCCACTGCATCTCTCACATTGCATTGTTTTAAAATGTCTCTATATTGTTCTCAAACACAGCACTCACTGAGTAGGTCTGAGTGGCTCTGAGCCTGTCTGCAAATTGTTACCCTTTTGTGCTTGAATATGTTAAGTATGAGAAACAAACTAAACCTGGCATGATGGCCCACACCTGAATCGCTCCCTCCACTGGGAGATGGAGCTAGAGAAAATTTTGTGAGCTCAATGACCATGTGGGTGATGTAGCCAGTTCTATCTAGGCCAGCCAATGAGGGCTTCACCATTTTCTTCTCTTAAATTCCAGGAGACAAAAACATTAAAAACCTTAAAATTTAACTTACTTATCTTTGATAAGCCAACTTTGCAATTTTTAATATGAATTTCATGTACATTTATCTTTAGTGTCTCAAAATTTAAAAACTCTCTCCAATGCACTATAAAATTTTCCATTCTCTTCACTTTGGTGTCTGTAAATTTTCTTGAATGAATGATACAATACTACATATGTATGATGCAGGATGTCTTTCTGTACATGTGTTGTTTTTATTGATCAATGAATAAAGCTCTTTCAGCAATGTCATAGCAGAGTAAAGCTAGGCAGAAAGTTGAAACAAAGATATACAGAGAGAAAGTAGGCAGAGTCAAGGAGATGTCATGTAACTGATGAAAGAACAGCATGCCACATTGCTAGACCACAGCCTCGTGGTAATACACAGATTAATAGATATGGGTTAACTTAATAGTTAGAGCTAGCCATTAAAAGCCAAAGACATTGGCCAAACAACTAACTGATAATAAGCTTTCATAAGTGTCTGTAGAAACTAGCAAGGGGGACCTGGTGGATAGAGAAAACTTTTCCGGTGGGATCAGACAAGATGGAGAAAAGAATTGTACTTATAATTAACAATATTCAGTAGGAGAAACTATCCAATAATATTTAACAAATATGCATCCCTTTTGCTTGTTATCTGAATTTTTGGCATTAAATAGGACAGTAATGGGCAAAATTCATAAGGTTAAATCTTTAGGAAAAACATATAAAATGCCCTGAAATTCTTTTTTTCCTCATATTTATTAGCTCTTTGTAAGTATATAAAATTCACTTTACTGGGATCATATTTATCTACAATAGCAACTTCCCCAAAAGCCAACCACTTGCCTACTCAACCAACTTCATGTTCTCTCTGTGTGTGTGTCTATTTTTTAAAACCACCAATTCAGTTTGTGCTCCCCATAGATGGGCATGAAGCGCCATCAAAGCCAAGGAAACAGAGGTGAATGAAGCTGCTGGGAAGCAAGAGTCAGATTCCTTTAAGGTGCAGTCCAGTGAACGAAGGCAGCCTTCAGTGAAGGCCACACATCCAAAATAGGCTCAGATCCTTCCTTTCATACTATGGGCTCATAGATGATGCATCTGTGCTGAGTATCACAACCTGATCTCATGGACAGGAGGTACCTAAGCCCTGCACACATCACACTGACAGGACTGACCTCAGAAAATCAAAAGCAGTTTCCAAAATTCTGCACAGTTCTCTCTCCTCTGCACCAATACAGAGCTGTGAACAGTAAAACAAAGAAAAGAGGTTTAAAGCAATGCCTACTTCTTCATATGGGAGACAGCAGTGCCTGCTTTTAACAAAACAGGGAAAGTAAGTTGCCCTGCTAAGGCTCAGTTTTCCATTATTATGTAAAGAACAAGGTCCTTGTATACAAGTCCATTTGAGGAAACACTGTTGTCACCTTTGTGTATAAAAAAGCAATTTCAGGTTGCCACTAAATTACGTGAAAGAAAATATAGTATGAAGCCTAAATTATTCACATGCCTATGCAAAAGTATCAGGTGCAGTTCCGCTTGCTAATATGCCCACAATAAATCTCATACACATTGAGATAGCACTCCTCTCTTTAAGCCATTGCTGAAATGCTTAGAGTATAATGACCAAATACTTCCACACAACAGTAATGTAGTCGTCACCGTAGCATAACTCTAACATGCAAAGCCTCTTCTCAGAGGTCTTTAAACTAAGTTAATCTGACTTGAAATCGGAACTCTCTGAAATGCTTCAGCATTCTGAATGCCTGCTTTGTTTCCACTGAGAAGGAAAGAGAAATCTTGAAAGCTCGGCTTTTCATATTTATTCTCAGTCACATTTCCAAGCAGATATTCAAATGCTGTCAGTCAGTTGTAAAGGATAAAAACGTAAGTCACTAGAGACAGTAAGTTACACTTGGAAAAAGAGTAGCTTAAAATTCCGGGGCTTTCAAGGTTGTTTGTAGGTCCCCATATTCCCATTTCTTACACAGTAAAAGCAATTTTAACTAAAACCTTTCAACACATTGATTTTCATTGTCGGGCAATAAAGTGCACTGGTTGAGAGAGAGCAATTTCCAGATTCAGAAAGACCTAGGGTCAAGTTTTGTTTCAGTGACTCGTGAGCTGGATAACCTTCACACTCTCCCCCAGCCCCTTCCTCATCCCACTGTCAGCATCACAGAAATGTTTACCTAAGAGGATTGTTCCGGAAAGGAATGCAATAACCTCTGCTAGGGCACTTAGCACAGTGGCTTCTAATTTTTGAGGACTATATGCAGAAATATCTTGCAACAACAATAAATCGCAAAATAATACAAAATGGGCATTTTGGTCAAATGTGAATTTGAAGTTTTGTGTCTTTTGATACAATAAAATATTTAACAAATATTAACATTCTCTTTATTTCTTTACTTTTATTTATGGGGATTATATCTCACTATAGAAGAGCAGTTGGCCTTCAATTTTTATCCCCCTGTCTCAACCTTGATGTGTGATACTTTCTTGTCTGTCTGTCTGTCTGCCTGCCTGCCTATCTAGTCACTTGAACTTTTTTATTGTTAAGATTATAATAAATTTAATGTTTCTCTCTTCCCTCTCTTCCATCCAAATCATCCCATATATGCCTTGCTGTTTCCTCCAGGTTCATAGCCTACTTTTCACACACATACACCACACACACACACACATACACACACACCATGCACATATGTATACTACATGCACACAAGCACACCACACATACATACACCATACACATGCAAACACGCACATCATACACACCATACACACATACCACACACACACACACACACATATTTTAATGCCTTTAAACCATTGGATCTCAACTTTCCTAATGCTATGACTCTTTAATAGAGTTCCTCATGTCATGGTGACTCCCAACTATAACATTATTACATTGCTACTTCATTACTGCAATTTTGTTACAGATGTGGGATTTCCCTCTGTATGCTACTGTGAATATATTACTATTGATTAATAAAGAAGCTGTTTTGACCTCTGGCAGGGTAGAATAAAGACAGGCAGAAAATCTGAACAGAGATATATAGAGAGAGAGTAGGCAGAGTCAGAGAGACACCATATAGCTGCCAAAGGAAGAAGATGCTGGAAACTTACTGGTAGGTCAAAGCTTCTTGGTGATACACAGATGAATCAAAATGAGTTAAAGATGTAAGAGCTAGCTAGGAATATGCCCAAGCTATTGGCCCAACAGTGCTGTAATTAATATAGCTTATGTGTGATTATTTGGGTCTGGGTGGCCAGAAAACAAACAAGCAGTCTCTGCTTCCATGTTACTGTTATCATAAAGTAAATATGTGATATATGGCTCTGAAGGGATCATAACCCATGTATTGAGAACCACTGATTTATTATTATTCCTTCAGTAGTTAAGAGAACTGGTATCTATTCCAGAGAATCTGGGTATGATTCTCAGTACCCACTTGGCTGCTTACAACCATCTGTAACTCCAGTCTCCGAGCCTCTACCACCATCCTCTGCCTTGCACAGGCACTGAATGTAGACCATGCACACACACACACATGCTAGCAGAACACCCATGCACATAAAATAAAAAAAGGTCAAAATTAATGTTAGAAAGTAAACTATAATTTCCTTTCCTTTCCTTTTTTTTAAATATGTATTTATTTATTATGTATACAATATTCTGTCTGTGTGTATGCCTGAAGGTCAGTAGAGGGCACCAGACCTCATTACAGATGGTTGTGAGCCACCATGTGGTTGCTGGGAATTGAACTCAGGACCTTGGAAGAGCAGGCAATGTTCTTAACCGCTTTCCTAATAAATAAAACAAATTGTCAAAGGAATTTTTTTTTAAGTTTCTACTGTTTTATCCATTACTTTACCAAGGAAATTTCTCTCAAAATGCTGTAGGATCACCCAAGTTTCTCATCTTTGAATCCTTACTCCCCCTGGACACAGTTATAAGCAGTCACTTACTTGATTTCTTTGAAAGAGAACTGTCTCTTTCTCCTAGCTCACACACTAAAGAACCAACTAGCAGTAGATTCCTGGGGAGCATTTAGCTTTTCTTAAATTCTATCCTTTTTTTTTCTGAAGTGAAATATGAAAACTATAAGATAAGAGAAGAAAGTATCTCTCCATACATAATATTACTGACACTCTTTGGTGGTGAGCAGTTTTGTCACGCATTATGACAAGTCACCGAAAACTGAACAGAAAAGAGTACCTTTGGAGGGTGAGAACTTTCAATATTGAACCCAGAAGGAAACTTTAAGGGACATAGTCAGGACATCATAGAACCAATCTCATTTCTATTCCAGACTTATCAGTTAAGCTTTTCAGCTCCTGTTGTTGCAACTTGAAGGCCCTAGTTATTCTACTTTTCCTTTTCAGTTTTCTCGCATTCATAGGCAGAACATTGTCGCCTCTCCACACTCCTTATCTCCTGGAGCACAGGCAGTCTTGGACCTCCAAAGGCGCCCTGGACACAGATGATTGCAGCACAGATGCTACCCCACCCTTGCTACAGGAGCCTGTCGGTGCTGTGCCCAGAAATCACTCAATTGCTCTCACTTCTCACGTGTAGATATTTTGTCCTCTGTGGAGTGAGATCGATTTGCTTTACAAACTCCCTAAGTCCTATCTTCCTTACCTGATGTTTTAAAATGTCTCATCCTCACAGTGGAAGGGGAAACCACTGAAAACTAAGACAAGAACATTGTAGATATAAAATTTCACCAAGAAATCTTAGGCAGCCCTTCCCATTGATCACTCTTTTTTTTTTTTTTTTTTTTGTAAAGTGGAGTGATTTTCATGTTTATTTAGTGTGGTTATAAAAAGTAGGAGATAAAATATATAGGAAAGTCTTCCAGAAGAGACTAGCTAACCTTATTTGGCACGGTATTGAAGGGGGATTATTTATTATCTAGGAAAAAGGATAGGTAGATTTAAACCCATTGATCACTCTTATTTAATGCAAGGAACTATATTATGGACCTGAAAATTAAAAGGGTATTGCAGTTGGTCCTTTGATCAGGATAGATGCTTCCATACACGACTCCTAAGGAAATCTCTTGTATTCTAATGCCCAAGGAATCTCAGGCTATGGGTATTGTACTTACTATGTATGTGTATCCATATGCTTGTTAACATGTGCTAACATGCACATCCAGGTATGTACATGTGTATGTGGAGTCAGTCAAACATGAAGTTTCTTTTCTATTACTCTCTGTCTTATTCTTTGAGACAGGGTCTCTCACAGAACCTGGAACTCATTAATTAACTATGTTTTCTAGCAAGCATTTTCCAGGGATCCTCTTGTTGCCACTCCCAGAGCATGCAGGTCACAGGCACAGTCTGTAGTATTTGGCTTTTATGTGGATGCTTCCAACCCAGAATCAGCTCCTTATGCTAGCACAAGCACCTTACTACCAGGTCTATCTCCCTAGAACCCTAGAAAACTTCAACTGAATTGAAGTAGCTAATACTTTTATATTCAATAAATTTTTGATGTTCAAGTCTATAGTGGGTATTCAAGGGCTCCTCAGCAGGAAGTACCCCAAAATCTCCTCCTCGAGAATTATACACATGACACAATTAAGGAAGAATTCAAGACACAAAATAGCTGAGCATTACTGGCTACATTGAGAATGGAAGAATAAGACTAGAACACACACAGTCCCTCAGGTCTTCAAACCTCTGAAGGAGAATGGCGACTGCTTTCCAGAATGTATGAGGTTTATGAAAGACCTGTCCCACGTCCAGTGAATAAACATTTAGAACTGCTATAGACATATAATATATTATCCCCAGTTACTTAACTCTCTGTAGCCACCCCTCAGTATATTTGGGAGGAGGAGTTTCCTTTGGTCAACCTGTGACTAATTTAAGTTGGACCCACAGAAGAAAAGCTCCATTAAAGAAGGAGATGCAGAGCCCTTCTGGATTAGAACCATTCTTTCAAGCGGAAAGGTGTGAAAGCTTGTCACTATACCTCCTCCTTCCCTAAGATAGGGAAGGCTTACTCCAAAGAATATTTGTTTTGGTTTTTGAATACATATATGTATAGTGTGTATGTGTCCTTATTTTCAGATGTGAATAAGAATGCATGTTTATAGGTGTATGGGCATGGTGTGGAAGCCAGAAGTTCACACCAGATGTTTTCATAGGTTTCATTATACTTGATATATTGAGACAAGGTCTCTCCCATGAACCCAGGCTTGGCCAATATAGCTAGTCTAGCAAGCTAGCTTGCTTTAGGGGTCCTGTATTTGCCATCTGAACACACAAGGATTCCAAGTGAACTTCTACACCCACCAAGCCTTTTTATGGGGTTCAGGGATTCAAACTCTGGTCTTGAGACTTGCAGTGTAAACAACTCCCCTCAAAAAAACTATTTCTGGTAGCATCTATGCCCTTGTCACACAAACACCATATGAATGAGGTTCTTTGTTGATAAAGTGAACAAGTTATGAACCAGGGAGAGATGGAATGGTTAGACATCTGAAACAATCTGTTGGCATACTGAGTTAAAAGTTATTTGTCCACTGGCCTTAGAGCAAATTGATCTGATGTGAAAACATTTTAGTTTTTGTCCAACAGTGAAGTTTCGTGGCTTGATCACAGAAAATAGCTGAGATTTACAGAATTCAAAACAGGAACCTGGTCCATAGTGTGCAGATTTGCACTGGTGACACATCGCCGCTTTTTATTCCTTTATTTCAGTTAGCGTCCTTTAGACAGCTTAATGCCTCATGGCATCTTTTGTATCAAAAATGAAATTTTTTCTCTGTTTTCAAATTAATCTTGTCATAAAATTCATTCAATGTATGTTTATCATCGCTGGAGGCATGAGCACCACACAACAATCCTCCCCTTAGTTCTTTGGTTCAACACCATCGTCCTCAGCCTGTTAAACCATAGGACTCACGAAACCATCTTCAATGGTCTGTCTTACACATTGTCACCTGTGCTTTACTGCTGATATTAGCACCCTACTGCAAAACTCAAAACAACTTTCCAGGTCTTCATTCGTGACTATTTCGTCCTCTATGTTTACTGCATAGACAGCAAAAGGAAGAAAGCCATGGAGACCTGTGTCTGAAATATGTTTACCCTCAATTAATTCATACATTATGCAATCAAGCCTGTGCTTAGCTACAAGCCTTTGTAAGGTTTAAGTAGTTTTGTGTTTTTCTCGATGTCATTGTCAGTGGTAACTTATATACTGACACTTTCTTAATATTCTTGATATTGGAGCATATGATATTATCAGAACTTGCTCTGGACTGGAGAGATGGTTCAATGCGTAGATGTGCTCGCTGCTCTCACAGAAAACTGAGTTTGGTTCCAGGATCCACATAAGGAGGTTCAAAACTTACTGTGCCTGCAGTTTTAGGGTGTCCCGTGCCTCTTTCTCGCCCCTCAGTGACCTATATGCACATGTGAATTTGTATAAACACACACACATACATACACACTACAAAAATAAATTTAAAAAAATCTTAAAAAAATAAAGACTTGTACTGAGACACAGATACTTTTTGTTTGTTTGTTTTTGTTTTTCAAGACAGGATTTCCAATAGCCCCGGTAGTTCTGAAACTAGCTCTTGCAGACCAGGCTGGCGACGAACTCACAGAGATCCACCTGTCTCTGCCTCCGAAGTGCTGGCATTAATGGCATGCGCCATCACTGCCCGACTTGTCCTGATACATCTTTAAGATGACCCCTAATGACTTTGTTGTTATATTCTTAGATCAGCACACCCTTCAGCTCTCATCAGTTGGCTGCCAACACAGAAGCCTCAACAGGTCAAGATCAGAGAACTCAATGTGCTCAGCCCTAAATCAGACATTCCCATCTTACCACAAGATTCATGGCTCCCCTAAAAGAGGGGCAGAAAGATTGTAAGAGCCAGAGAATATAGATAACTTCAAGGAAATCGTGTTTTCAAGACCCAGCAGAGAAGATACACATGTGAACTCACAGTGAATGTGACAACATGCACATTATTTGTGCAACTATAGCTAGACAAAAATCATAGCTGAGAGTGGGGAAGGTAAACGCTGAATCCTATCACTGGCCTAGGAGATATTTTTTACAGCTTCTAGGAGAAGAATAGGTAGTTTTGTTTAATTATGTGATCCCTGGTATACAGATCATGTATCAGAACAGGACCAAATCCGAGGGTTAGAGTTGGGAGCGAAACTCCATCTGCCTACCACAGCAGCAAGCACTGCATTTCCACTTCCTACTAAATAGCATAGCCCCATTTTGTGAATGGATTATGTATAAAGTCTGTGGTTCAGCGGTCCATCTAACCATGAGTGAGGTTAGTAGTGTTAAATGCTCATGTAGAGAGTGGTGATAATGGATGTGGACTCACTAGCATGTGGCATCTTTAGGCTGTTTTATAAGTAATATCATCAGCCCCTTTTATTGCTAAATGGGATTGCAGATCATTGGCAACAAGACCCTGGGAGTCTAGCCAGCCCAGCAGCCCAGAAGTCATGCTTTGCAAGATGTGATGTTTGTGGTGGATAAACGATAGCAGGACACCAAGACAGGGGATACAGTAAGTAGAACAAACTTAAAGTTGGCCAGCAGATCCAATGTGCTAAGCACATCAGAAACCATGTATCAATGTATGTAGTGAGGCAGTGAAACATTTGTAAATAGGAGAAATTATCAAACGCATTGAGTGAGGGACCACATGGCATCATTATCCCTTTGAAGAACATGGTCACAAGCCACACAAGACAAAAGCCTGGTGTGCAGGGAACAGCTGGCCATGCATCTTCCTGGGTCTCTTGTCTACCTGGACACAATTATAGTGTCAGCTCTTTGGATAAATCCTTATGACAACAACCAACGTAATACAGTATTAATCAACATAATTGTATTGAGCAAGCGAACGTTTACAGCTTTCAAATATTGATTGTCTTTTTTTGAGTTTTACTATAATTTGTGTAACAGTGACCAATGTGCAATGGTATTCTGACATACAATAATAACCTTGTATTCAAGTATGGAGTAAATGCCACTCAGCAGTTGGAGTTTTATAAGGAATGAATAACTTAAGATAAATGAAAAATCTAAGTTTTAGACACACAGCAGGTGTGTCATACCAGTGTCCATTTCAATCCAGATAATCTTTGTTCTCATGCTGGCTTCCTCTGAAATTAAAACAGCACTCGATTTTGTTGCTGTTATGGTTAGCATAGCAAATCTTCCTCTCTCCCATAATTTACAACCCACATTTTTGTATTTAAGTTGAATTTCATAGACACATTTTAAATCCTTTTATATCATTATAAATCATGTATCTTTTCATTCGTATGTTTATGCCATTCACAAAGTGAACGCTTAAATATGTAAACCGATATCCACCTACTTTATAGCTCTTCCATATTTGTATCCACTTTTCCCTACACCTAATACATTTTTCTCCTCTAGTTTTAAATAAACATCTTATTTGATTCTATTGTATGCCCTCTTAATTAACCAGTTTTATTTCCTCAAATAAATTTATTGGTCACACTAGAATTTAAGGTATATATGTTATTTTTCATGCTCGGTTATTTAATATTTTTTGAGAATTTCATACATGAGTACTAAATTTACATCATCTCGTCCCAAGACACCCACAAACTTTCCTCTTTCAATCTTCTCCTTTGTCCCTGAACATTCTATGAAGTCCATTTGGTACTGCGCACATGTGTTCAGAGATTACCATCTGGGATTGCACAATTTATCAGGGCAATGTATGTTTTAATTTAATACCTTCATTTTCAAGCGAGGTATCTCTTCCTATACAGTGCAGGTGATTAATATCAGAATAATCGCAACATTCCAAGCCATCCATTCTTTATGTTATTTCTGTTAATCATATAACTTATCCATGTGTTGTCCACCAAGGTTTAATTGCCACTAGTGTTTGAAAGAGTGCTCTTTCAGAAAATTAGGGAAAGGAGACATAGTGGTTTCTATTGTATTGTTTTTTCTCCCTTTGACATCTATCTATCTATCTATCTATCTATCTATCTATCTATCTATCTATTTTATTTATTGGTTTGGTTGACCTGTCTAATGCCTATCAACTTCTCAATGATTGAAGAAGCTTTTCCAATGTTCCTTAAGAGAATATATTTGCTAAATATAAACTCTATCAGCTTAATCTTTCTGGCTCACCAGAAAGATTACTTTTTCAACCTTCAACAAACAAACTTATTTTGTATAATTAAAAGTTTTCATTAGTGATGTGATCTTCCCTGTCCCCTCCTGCAATTTCTCTCCTATTTGATGTTCATCTTGTTTGTGTGGTAGGAATACTCATGAAGCTCTTAGCTGTGTTCCTCTCATTGCCAAACAGTTCTCTATGGATCATTTCAAAGTCTTCTCTACAGACAGAATAAGGCATACATGGAAGTTTATTTTATTATTAGCTATGTTAATCATTTTACAAGATTAATTATTCAAATAATACATTATATATACATCACATTGTATTTATATTTTTTCCTGGGCACATTATAGTGTTTAGAAATGCATATATATTAGAAAATGATTGAATCCAGGTCATTATTTCTTTATAGTGAGAATATTTCAAATCTCTTCCATATAGTGGGAATTACAAAATCCATTATTATTAAGCATTTTACTGTGTTGTACAATAAAACAAGAGAACACATTTTTCCTTTCTGACTAAAACCTGGGATCTGTTGATTAGCATCTCTTGTTCTCATGTTATCCCTATTCCAGCCTTCAGGAGGCACAATTCTCTACCTCTTCACTCTATGAGTATAACATGTAGACTCCGCATACAAGACTATGTAAGATTTGCAAATCATACATTGGTACATTTATCTTGGGATTCTGAGACAGTCCATATTGTCATAAAAAAGGGATTTGCTAGTGTTTGTAAAGGAACAACTGCTTCTCATTCTGTAATGGTGTAATGATGGATATTTGGCTTGTTTGTATTTTTTATAGCAATTATAAACAGATATAAGAGAACTCTCTATGACACAGTGATTCCAATTCTTTGGTTATATCCCCCAAAAAAGAGAGTTCTAGATTATCTAGAAATTCTACTTCACAGTTTTTGAAGAATTTTTAGAGTGCTCTAATTTACAAAACCAGCCCATATATAAAAGTTTCCCTCGTTCCATATCGTTACTCCCTCACCCTTCCGATAATAACCTACCCAATATAAGTGAGAATTTGTTTCATTCCAAATGGAATCTGTGTTTTTTGGTGCCTCCCTAGCACAAAATCTCCTTGGTGATGAGAGGCATTGAACATTTCCAGATATTTGTTATGCATTTGCATGTATTCTTTTAGAAATGTCTTTTAAGTCATTTTCTCAAATAAAAAAAAAACAGTTTCACTATTTACTGTTATATTTTATTGAGAAGTTTGTGTTATCTATTTTGGTTTTCAGACTATTGGCCAATGATTTGCACATATTTTCTCTCAGTCTGTGCGTTTTCTATTTATTTGTCCATTTTCTTTGCAATACAGAAGGTTATTAACTTGATCCATTTTTGTTTATCTATTCTTATTTTCATTGCTTATGCTTTTAAAATATTATTTAAATCATTTCTCTGATTAAAATTATGGAGCTCTCTCCCTGTTTTTTTCTCAGTCATTTTATTGTCTGCACATGCCTTTCTACTTCTAGTCCTTCAGTGCCAAGGTACCAGTCTCTCCCCAGCTCTGTAGCAAAATACCTGCTGTGGCTGCCCCTCCCTTCACGTTCCCATTCCCAGGGAATGACTTCCTCTTTAATCTTAACTACCTTCCTTCCTACCAGTTGTCACTTTATCCTAGCTACCAGCATCTTCAGGTGTTCTCTGGAATCCTAAGGCTACTCTTGCAAGGGAGGAAGGTAGGCTGACTGCAGATCTTCACCTCCTCACGCTCTCCACCAAATCCAATCCAACAGGCTCATTCCCCAGCTCTGTGGAAGAAAGCTTTCTGTGGCTTCCCTTTCTCCCCAGCTCCCATCTTCACCTGATCACTCTGCATCCTGCCTGATCACCACGCATTAAAGCTGGATATCATAAACAGGAGAAACAGCAGAAAACATGAAAACTCGTGGAAACTCAACAACTCAATTTTGAATGAAAAATGGGTCAGGAAAAAAATCAAGAAAGAGTTTAAAGACTTTCTAAAATTGAGTTAAAATGAATATACAGCACACTCGAACATAAGGGACAAAACAAAGGCAGGTTCTAAGAGGTAAGTTCTTAATACTAGATGCCTACATATAAAATGCAGAGATTTCATACTAGCAACTTAACAGTATAATTGAAAGTTCTAGAATAAAAGAAAAAAATCACATCTAAAAAGAGTAGACAGCAAGAGATAAACTCAGGGTGGAAATCGATTTTATAAAATCAAACAACAACAAAAATACGGAGAATCAATGAAACAAATAATTCTTTGAGAAAATCAATAAGATTGACAAATCTGAACGAAATTAACTCACAGATAGAAAAAGAAGGTCCAAATTAACAAATTAGAAATGTAAAGGGGACATAACAACAGACTCTGAGAAAAATCAGATATTAGTAATGACATACATACTTTAACAACCTGTACTACACCAGAAAATATATAAAAAACATAAAACTGATATATACCACTTACCAAAGTTAGGCCAAGATCAGGTAAGCAATTTAAACAGACCTATAACCCCTAGTAAAATACTGGCAGTTATTAAAATCTTCATTCCTCACACCCCGAAACAACATCAAGCCCAGATGGTTATAGTGCAAAATTCTACCAGATTTTCAAAGAAAAGTTAGCACCAATACAACTTAAATGATTACAGAAAACAGAAACAAACGGAACATTACCTATTTCATTTTATGAGAATATGGGTACCATAATACTAAAATGACATAAAGGCCAAACAAAGGAGAATTACGCACCAATTTCCTTTATGAACAGAGATGCAAAACTTCTCAATAAAATATTTGCAAACTGAATCTAAAAACATATTAAAAATATCACCCACCATGATCAATTTGACTTCACCCCAGAGATACATGGATGGTTAAACACATGTAAACTAATAGGTGTAATGTATTATATGAACAAATTGAAAGAAAAAATCATCTTATTGTCTCCTTAGATTCAGAAAAGGCCTTTGAGGAAATTCAACACACTTCCTTGACAAAAGTCCTGAGAAGATTAGGGGTATGAGAGACATTCTTTTTCATAATAAAGGCAATTTACATCAACCACATAGCCAACATCAACTTAAATGGAGACAAGCTCAAAGCAATTCCATTAAAATCAAGAACAAGACATGGTTTTCCACTATCTCCAAACCTTCTCAATATAGTACTTGAAGTCTTAGGTAGAAGAATAAGACAACTGAATGGGATCAAGGGATACAAATAGGAAAGGAGGAAGTAAAAATATCTCTACTTGTAGATAATATGGCCATATATATATATATATATATATATATATATATATATATATATATAAATGATCCTAAAAATTCCATTCAGAAACTCCTATAGATAATAAATACATAGTAAAGTAGCTGGATACAAAATTAACTCATGAAAATTAGTAGCCTTTATTTGTACAAATGACAAATGAGCTGAGCAACCAATAGAAATAACATCTTTCACAAAAACCTCAAATAATATAAATATATTAGGGTAACTCTACCCAAGCAAATGAAAGACTTTCATGGTAGGAAACTTAACATAATGAAGAAAGAAAATGAAGAACGTATCAGAAGACAGGAAGATCTCCTATGCTCATGGATCCATAGAATCAACATAGCAAAAATGGCCAACTTTATCAAAAGCAAGCTACAGATTCAGTACAATCCCATCAAAGTTGCAACACAATTTTTCACAGATCTTGAAGGATAATGTTCAACTCCATATGGAAACATGAAAAATATATGGATGCCTGAAACAATCCTGGATGGTAAAAGAACTGCTGAAGTTTCCCCAGTCCCCAGTTTCTTGGAACAAAACAAGCATGTTGATCCATGGGCTCACACTGAAGCACCTAATATACATGCAAACACCATGGTCTCGCTATTCTTACTAAGGAAGGCAAAAATACACAGAGGAAAAAACATCCTCAACCAATGTTGCTGGTCAAAATGGACAAGTGCACGTAGAACAATTCAAGTAGATCCACTCTGCCCAAAACTCAGCTCCAAATGGAGTAAAGACCTCAGCATAAAATCAGATGAGCCGAAGATGACAGGAGAGTAAGTGGGGAGTAGTTTTGAATTCAATGGCACAGGAAGAGACTTTCTGAACAGAACATGGTTAGCACAATCACTTATAACAACAATTAATAAACGAGGCATCATAAAAATGAAAACCTTCTTAATGGCAAAGAACACCATCATTTAGACAAGGTGGCAACATCTAGAATGGGAAAATAATCTGCTAACTATACATTCAATAGAAGGATAATATAAAAATATATAAAGAACTAAAGAAAATGGATATCAACAAAACATATACGTATTAAAAATGGAGTATAGATCTACAGAGAAAACTCTCAAAAAGTGACACTCAAATGACTGAGAAATACATAAAAGCAATATTAATTATCCTTATTTATCAGGGGAACATAAATCATAACTACTTTGAGATTTTATCTTACACACATCAGAATGGCTAAGATCAATAAAACAAATGACAGCTCATGCTTGCGACAATGTGGAATAAGGGGAACATTCATTTATTGCTAGTAAGAGTGCAAACTTGTACAGCACTACGGAAATCTGTGTTGCAGTTCCTCAGGAAGACAGGAATCAATCTACCTGAAGATCCAGCTATATTACTTTTAGGCCTATGCACACGGGATGCTTCATTCTACTACAGAGCACTTGCTCAAGCATGTTCGTTGTTGCTCTATTCATAACAGCCTGAAATGTTAAACCACCTAGATGTCCTTCAAAGATGAAGCGGTAAAGAAAATATGGTGCATTTAAGCCATGGAATATTACTCAGCTGTTAAAAAAACCCACTAAATCATGAAACTCACAGGGAAATGGCTAGAACTAGAAAAAATAACCCTGAATGAGTTAACACAGTCCCCAAAAGACAAATTAATAAATATTCACTTATATGTGAATATTATTTCTGAAGTCAGTGATAACCAAGCTACAATCCAAAGAACCACAGAGGTTAGGTAGAGATAGAATAAGGGACTAGGAGGGACAAATAGACCTAGAAAAAAGAAATAAAGGAGATAGTTATGAATGGATAGAGGAGGAGCTGGAATGGGAGGATCCAGGGCAGAGGAGGAGGGAAGTTGTAGGAGGGGTAAGACAGGGAACACAGACATTGGGAATTATATCCATAGACTAATGTTTATTTTATGTGGAGGTTGGGGACCCAAAGTCAGGTCCTCATACTTGGGTAACAAACATTCTACAAACTGAACTGTTCCCCAGCACTAGTCTTGTTCCTAAGCCCACTCTCTTTCTACTTCTGGAGTCTCTTTTACTGAATCCTAGACATGCATTCCATGACTCCCTGTTTGTTTCAATAGAAACTAAATGCCTGTCCATGCCACATTTTAAAAATGTTTTATTATAGTATGATATTTATTTATAAAATGCTGACTTGTAAATCAACATTTTAGAATATTTTAAATTTTGAGCTACTTTTAAAATTTCTGATGATGCTTATTCTGAGAAAATATGTGATAATCACTTAAAAAATCCATGGTAATTCTGATTTTCCTAACAGGTGATTATTTTCTTCAGAATTTAAAGTGTAATGACCCAGTCTGTAGAAGTCCTTTCTCCATCTTCAGGAACTGTGTACTTGTTTTCAGCTGAATACTTGTGTTCTAAAATATCCTTTCCTTTTTTTTTCTTTCATATTTGTGGTTCTGTGATTTTGATGATTATTCATTTTGATGATTATTCTACTTTCTCTGAAATTTTTTCAGCTATATATTTGGAACATAATAAAATTCATTTGCTACTTTTTTAGCTTGTATCCAGAGGCTGTATTTCTTCAGTAGTTTTGTTGTTGTTGATTTGTTTGTTTGTTATTTTTTTGAGACAGGTTTCTCTGTAGCTAAGGAGCCTGTCCTGGCAGTAGCTCTTGTAGACCAACCAGGCTGGCCTTGAACTCACAGAGATCTGCCTGCCTCTGCCTCCCAAGGTCTGGGATTAAGGGCGTGTGTCACCACTTTCCGACATTTTAATAGTTCTTATAATTTTGGTTTTGTGTTGGAAGAATTACATTTTCTTATAGCTCTGAATATATCATCAATACATTTTATGTTTTGATAGTTTCTAAACTGTCTACTAAAATTTGATTTCTGTTTTCAGCCTCCTTGTTTGTTAAAGTTTTGACAGGAACACTCACCTCAGGATGTCTGCTGGACGTGGCCTTTACACAGTAACAGAGACTGAAAGTTGATGGGACGCTCAAGGGATTTTTTTCCAAGTATGGAATTCTATTTAAGATAAGTCATATATACGACAAAGCTCCCACCTAGTATACCATGCCTCTTGATCTAAAATTGCTTAGATCCCTCACAAAACTGATACTTTAACTTTCTTTCTAGGGGATCAAAAACTTGACTGGCAGTATTGGGTACAGCAAGCCAAAGGAGTGTCAAGGGTCTACATGGGAGCCTTTCCTTAGTCTGGATCATCACTCTGGCCTAGGGAGAGAATGTCAGAGGAACAAGAATGTGTGATACAGACAGACGCATCTAAGATGCCCGTAAAGGTTTGTCATTACTATTTTTAACCAAATTAAATTTCCCCTCACTTCTCAAAAACTTAATGTTGGTAATCTATTGATTAATTGGATCATGCAAAGTAACTTGAGCTACTTCTTGTCTTGTGACTCAGGAAAAGATATGTTTTTTTTTTTTTTTTTCCAGAGGTTAATTTCTTGAGGTTTCAAGATCCCAGACAATTCCCAGTTTTCTTTTCCTTTCTGCCGCCTACTTGCAGATAAGGATTTAAGCTCTCAGCTATGCTCCAGTACCATGCCTACCTGCCTGATGCTTTGCTCCCTGTCATGGTGGTCACGAAGTCTCATCTCTGGAATCATGATCTTCAAATTACATGCTTTATTTTGTTTTTTTTTTGTTTTGTTTTTTTTAATGACATTTTTTTTAATTTATTTATTATGTGTACAACATTCTGCTTCCCACACACCAGAAGAGGGCGCCAGATCTCATTACAGATAGTTGTGAGCCCATCATGTGGTTGCTGGGAATTGAACTCAGGACCTCTGGAAGAGTAGTCAGTGCTCTTAACCTCTGAGCCATCTCTCCAGCCCCCTTGTTTTGTTTTTTGTTTGTTTTGTCACAGCAATTGAAAAGTATTCAAGACACCTGTCCCTAACTATAAAAGCTATGTGCAATTGAGATGTGTTAAGTAGAGAAAGCCAACTGGCTGTAAAGAATGCCATCGGGCATGCAAACCCGACTCCATGGCAAACTCCTTGCCAAGAAACTCCTTTCCAACACAAAATGGACTCCATTTTGTTTGTTTGTTTGTTTGGTTTATTGCGTATTGCTTTTTTAAAATCTTACCTTTTGTGTTTTTGTTCTTTTTCTTTTGAGAGAGCAAGAACAGGAATGTGGGCAGGTAACGAAGTGAGTTGACTTTGAAAGTATTAAGGAAGGGGAAAGAATATGATTAAGACATATTCAATGAAATAAACTTAAATTTAAAAAAGCATAACATTTGAAGCCTTACACAAAATTTCAATCTGAACTCCTGCCTAACGTCTTTTAGATAATTTACCAACTCTATTTCCTTTTCATAGGATACCATAAGATATATAAAGATACTAATAAAAAAAATTGAATGAGAGGGTTCATGATTTATCCAGTTCCATAAAAGTCTGTTTCTGAAAATGACTATCTCTAGTGATCTATGAGTGAGATACAAGTCAGTGCATGAATATGATTCTTAAGTACATAAAAACATTCATTTTATTTCCAGGATCCAAAGCACTGTAAAAACTTTAGAGGTCCAGTTGGATAGGAAGACTTAACTCAATCTGCAGACAAAACTTGACCCAGAATGATGCTCCTGTCCCTAGTGTGTACATTCATTTCTTGTGTAGAAACTGCAATTCACTTTCTCTGCACTAGTTCCTCTTGATGTATTTGTTAAGTAACAAATTTTGCCCTAAACCTTGAAAGTTCAGAATTTCAAAATTAACTTGATCCCAAAGGAACTGCAGCCTTGTATATGTATTTGTAACCTTTCTGCTAAGCAATATTTACTCACCATTTCTTTCCTGAAAATAAAATTAAAGGAAAGAGTTACAGAGCTCAAAATGATGAACAGAGTTAGTCATATTACTTTGCACATATACTTTGCATATATTTAGTGTATATTACTTTGTATAAGAGTATGAGAAAGAAGATGAGAATCTAGATGAAGAGGACACAAGATATGAAAGCCAAAAGAGGAAGAAGAAATTTATACAGGGGGATTTCACAAGATGACAAAACAAAGAAATTTAAATCAAGAACACATTTTAGAATTGTTTTGGTGGGCTTACTTTCCAGTGCTTAATTTTCCTTTTAAAATTATCTTTAAGGTGAAAGCAGACCAAGCTTACCCAACCTTTATTTGACTTATATCAATGATCTTATTGAACATCTAGGACAATCAATCACTTCCACTTAATAAATATTTTAAGTGAATCATAATAATAATAGAGCATATGTGCTCTGTAAACAGTCAATATCTAAGAAAGAAGCCTGCATGAGAAGACAAAAGATAAGGAAGAGGAAATCTTGCAGCAGTGGTTTAATTTCTGTCTTTCCGTGAACCAGTTGTGTGATGGGACAGGTTTGTTAGCTTCTTTGAGCTCAAGTGCAAAGAGTTAAGCTGGGTATCACTAGCAGCTCAAGTCACATGATCATGAGAAACGTTCACAGGTTTCATTAACCCTTACTTGATTCCCTCTTATGCTTTTAACTTTTAAAAATTGTTTATTGTTTCAGTGTGTGTGTGTGTGAAAGGGAAAGAGAGAGAGAGAGAGAGAGAGAGAGAGAGAGAGAGAGAGAGAGAGAGAGAGAGAGACTGTGCATGTGTGTTAAGGCACATATATGAAGGTCAGAGAGTAGAGTTGGGTTTTGCCTTTCACATAAAGAAATGGGATCCCTCTCCTTTTTTTGCTGCTGTGCTGGGTGATCCAGGATAGCATGCTGATAAGCTTATGAAAGATTCTCCATCTTTGCCCCCCATCACTCAGATAGATGCTTACAGATTATAGATGCATAGCACTCGCTTCCATCCACTCCTGCCCTTTACACGGGCACTGGAGATTGAGCTTGGATGCACAGATTTGTTAGATCAGTGATTTTACCCACTGAGCCTCCTCAGATTTCCACTTTATTCCTGATTGCCTCCCCCATCACCACTCTCACTATATGTCCCGAGTAATACATGTAAAATAAGGAGTAGCATTGCAGCTTTATGTTTTTGTGTATATGTGTGTTTGCTATATTCTTCATTCTGGTTGGAGATTTTATACTCACTATATTTAAGATTATTTATGTGTATTTTGATACACACATGTGTATATATGTATGTATGTACATACATATATGTATTTATATATTCACATACACACATCAGTTTAGATATAGGATTTCTAGTAACATCTTCATTATTTTTTCATTCATTTATTCATCCAAATTACTTATTAGTATCAAATGCATTCAATGAATTTAATTGCATGAATGTAATGTTTGCTTTCTGGGATCAAAGCCCTAAAAATTTATTATGTTTGAAAAATATTGCTAATTTAAAATTCTATAAAAGGTTCTGAATGGCCTCATTATACAGGTGTGTTTCATTTCTAAGTTATTCAAAACATTACTCAGAAACATAAATGTTATCTATTGTGGTTGTTTGTTGTTGCTACTGTGGTTGTCATTCATTGGTTTTCTTTTCTTTTTTTGAAATAGGATCCGATTGTGTCCCTGGCTGACCAAGAAGTTTATATGTAGATCATTCTGGCTTTGAACTTAGGAATCTTACTGCCCCTTTCTCCCATTGTACTAAGACTAAAGGCCTGCACTACCACACTCAACCCGTGTTTTCATTTTCCAATGTAAGAATTCACATATCTGTAAGTTCTGTCATGTGGCCAATGTAATGAGGCTGTCATGAACGCCTTGCTAAGCTGGATGTTGTGGCTCACAAATGTAATCACTACAGTAAGAAGCTGAAGCAGGAGGATTGCTGCATGTGGCTAACCTGCAATATCTGGAAAGAGTAAGATGTTATCTACAAAACATTAAGCATCTCTTCGTTGACTTCTTTTTCCTGGAAGAGCTAACCCAGACATACCCTTAAGAATGGTGCATAGCACTCAGTTTTGCAACACTGACAAGTCTTTCTAGCTTTAGGGATGTGGTTGGTGGGGAATTCTGCAGCACACTGATCATGTTTACTCTTCCTAATACATACTCTAAATACCACTAACACTTGTGTTCATTTGGCTTTCCTTTCCATGTCTTTAATTTCATAATTTATTTTTCCTTGGAGTTCATGGCATGATTGTTACTGATTTATTCTTATCAGCTAACATGTGCTGCTTCCAAATGCTAGATTTGTCTTCTGTTGAGCTTCCAACTTCCTATCATTTTTGTGGACGCTTGTTAAACAGCTTGGCTTGAGATTTTTGGACACAGGAGACCACTTCCTACATATAACTACAGCAGCACAGACATTAAGGGCAACGTTGAATAAATGGGACCTCTTGAAACTGAGAAGCTTCTGTAAAGCAAAGGACACTGTCACTAAGACAAAAAGGCAACCCACTGACTGGGAGACGATCTTCACCAACCCTGCAACAGACAAAGGTCTGATCTTCAAAATATAAAAAGAACTCAAGAAACTAGACTTTAAAATGCTAATTAACCCAATTAAAAAATAGAGCACTGAACTGAACAGAGAATTCTCAACAGAAGAAGTTCAAATGGCCAAAAGACACTTAAGGTCATGCTCAACCTCCTTAGCGATCACGGAAATGCAAATCAAAACAACTTTGAGATACCATCTTACACCTGTCAGAATGGCTAAAATCAAAAACACCAATGGTAGCCTTTGCTGGAGAGGATGTGGAATAAGGCGTACACTCATCCATTGCTAGTGGGAATGCAAACTTGTACAACCACTATGGAAAGAAGTGTGGCAGTTTCTCAGGAAATTTGGGATCAACCTACCCCAGGACCCAGCAATACCTAAGAGATGCCCTATCATATTACAAAAGTATTTGTTCAAATATGTTCATAGCAGCATTATTTGTAATAGCCAGAACCTGGAAACAACCTAGATGCCCTTCAACGGAAGAATGGATGAAGAAAGTGTGGAATATATACATATTAGAGTACTACTCAGCGGTAAAAAACAATGACCTCTTGAATTTTGCATGCAAATAAATGGAAATAGAAAACACTATCCTGAGTGAGGTAACCCAGACCCAAAAAGATAAACATGGGATGTACTCACTCGTAATTGGTTTTTAGCCATAAATATAGGACATTGAGCCTATAATTCGCGATCCTAAAGCAGCTAAATAAGAAGGTGAACCCAAAGAAAAACATACAGTTATCCTCCTGGAAGTAGACAAGATTGCTGGGCAAAAATTGGGAACCGGGGGGTGGTGTGGGATGGGGGAAAGGGGAGATGGGGAGAGACAAGTGAGAAAGGGAGGATGGGGAGAGCTTGGGGGAATGGGATGGTTGGGATAATGGAAGAATTGATATGGGAGCAGGGAAGTATATATCTTAATTAAGGGAGCCATTTTAGGGTTGGCAAGAGACTTGACTCTAGAGCGGTTCCCAGGGGTCCAGAGAGATATCCCCAACTAGGTTCTTGGGCAGCTGAGGAGAGAGAGCCTGAAATGGCCCGATCCTATAGCCATACTGATGAATATTTTGCATATCACCATAGAACCTTCATCTGGCGATGGATGGAGCTAGAGACAGAGACCCACATTGGAGCATTGGACTGAGCTCCCAAGGTCCAAATGAGGAGCAAATGAGGAGCAGAAGGAAGGAGTACATGAGCAAGGAAGTCAAGACCGCAAGGGGGGCACCCACCCACTGAGGCGGTGGGGCTGATCTATTGGGAGCTCACCAAGGCCAGCTGGACTGGGACTGAAAATGCATGGGATAAAACCGGACTCTCTGAATATAGTGGACAATGAGGGCTGCTGAGAAGCCAAGGAAAATGGTACTGAGTTTTAATCCTACTGCATGTACTGGCTTTGTGGGAGCCTAGCCTGTTTGGATGCTCACCTTCCTAGACCTGGATCAAGGGGGGAGGACCTTGGACTACCCACAGGGCAGGGAACTCTGACTGCTCTTTGGACTGGAGAGGGAAGAGGAGGGGAGTGGGGCGTGGGGAATGGGGGAAGGGGGAGGGAAAAGGGAGGCAGGGAGGAGGAGGAAATTTTTAATAAAAAAATTAAAATTAAAAAAAATTGAAAAGAGAGCTTCTCACTTACAGAAGAAAAAAAAAACAGCATAACCCTCCAGTGCACGGAATTATGGCATATTGATCATATATTCTTGGGGATGTTTGGAAGATCAAGCACAATGTTTATCCTATGAAATGAATGGCAGTTTTTCAGGGGGATTTGTGCGGTGTGTTCTGAGTGGTTATAGACAGACAAGAAGCCTAAAAAGTTGCAGTCCTGGTTACTTGTTCATCCTTTCGATATGAGCCCCTCTGCCCAGCAGGGGTCCTGTTCTCCTGTAGTCCTTGTTGCCCATGCCCTTCCTTTCACATGTTAAATTCACTGCATTTAGTTCTTGCTTATCCTTTCCTGATAGACATTAGATAGACATCTCCTAAACTAACTGACAGATTCCTTATTGGCAAGAATCATAACATCCTTCTTGTTTTTTATTCACCCCAAACACCATAATCCCCAAAAAACCCAAACAACAAAAAACCCCACTTACTTTGTTATGGATGAGGAGTGGCGTAGGCCATGGCTGTTTCCTGATGGTCTAAATGCTCAGCTCATAGTGGTTTGTTAACTTCAGGAAGCCGTGAGGTAAGTGTTAACTTCAGGAAGCCGTGAGGTAAGTGTTCTGGGCACGTCTCTGTTGTCTGTAGGGGTTCCTGCTATGCATTCCCACTTTCTCTCCTCCAAACTAGCATCCACCTGTACCTACTGATACCCTGTGATTTTACAAGTGCGCTATATTTCCTTAGCTTCTGCATATGGTGGGGGATATACAAGGCGTGGAGAAATGCTGAACAATATGGCCCTGAGGTTCTGCTGGCAGTTAGCTCTTCCTATTTTCCAGATCAGCCTGCCCTTCCCTTAACACCCGCAGCTGCTGACTGCAGGGCCTGTCGCTGCTACCAGTTCTGCTTCTTCATCACATAGTCGCGTGACTTTTTTTGCTCAATCGAACTTACCCCAGCTCACATTGTTCTGTTGGAGTGGCCTAGTGTTGCTGCGATTTCCCAGCTATTAACACAGACATTACAGCGTTCTAAGCACTCAAAGGCTGCAACAACATGGCCATCCTGGATGGCAGCCACTTCAGGGAGATCTTAGACAGATGGCTGTTTGCAGAGGGCAGAGAAATTAGCAGCAGTGTCTCTCCACAGTGATGACGGATTTCCACCTCAAAGGAAGGGATGGGCTTCAATCCCGCTGAAATTTCCTGAGACCCATTCTATGCCAAGCTGCACATATCTCACGGTTCATCCTTGTAAACTGTATTTACCTTTTGGAAGCTTCAGTATAGGTAAACCCCACAATTACCAAGACAGCATCATAGCCTGTTTTCACACAGGAACTAGATTTTAAGAAAGCATTTTAAAACACTGAATTCTGTTTTTTTTTTTTTTTAATAAACAAAATAAAGAAGACACATTTTACTTCATGGGAGAAGTAAGGAGTGATGTGTATATAAAGGCTGCATATCACTGGTGCTCAACAGATGCTTGGGATGGTGAATATTAATTTATAGCTTAATTGGACCAAAACACGAGAGCTAATAATTTGTTGAAGTCTGCTCTAAGGTGTCTGCAATAATGTTTATATATATGATTTGATCATGAGGGCTATGATTGGGTGAATTGGTTGGTTGATCGTACAATGGCATCAATGGGAACTAGCCAAAGGAAATATATCACTGGGACATGTTCTTGGGGCGATATCTTTCTCAGAACCTACCTCCATTTCTCTCTCTTTGCTCTGCCATGTCCTCCTTACTGTGACTGACACCTTTAATTTATGAGGCCAAATAAATGTGTTTTTCACCATTACGTTGCTTCTGTCAAGTGTTTTGGTCACAGCTACACAAAGTCATTAGCACAGTAAATAACAATATGCACGGCAGATAACAAGTAGTGACATTGGCAATCATCTCCTTCTTCCTTCATCTCCTGCCTCCAGTTTCTTGTTTTTCGTCTTTGCCCCTCAAGAAATTCTTTCATTAATTTATAGACATTACTGACAATAAATTTTAAATATTATTGTGATTTTCCTATTAAATAAAGTTGCATTTAAATATGTTGGCAACAAAAGCATACAAACCAGAAGTCTGTATGTTGACTGACTGATGAAATAACACCTACATCAAAAGAGACCCTTGCCAGCATAATCAGAAATCCTCCTTCTGCCCCTTTCCGGGTTCTCCAAGATTTTTAAGGACAAGAGTAAGTGCCCAAACCGAAATGATTTGAAACTCTGTACTAAACATTAAAGAAATACTCTGCACTGAAGAATATTTTTCCAGAAGGAAAGATCGGGAATCACCATTTCCGGAGTTGGTGACTTGCTCTCCTTTGATATCTAATGCTGTGACTACTGACCTGAGGATTCCCTTCCTGATTTCCTAAGTCAGAATTGCTACCTATAGGATGGACCATTAACATGCAAGATGAACCACCATTGGCTAAAAAATAGACCTCACAGTATTCAATAGACAAGGATTCTGATATGGACATTCTATACCGGGCAAAAAGAATCATCTCTGAACATTATAATTTATTCGTAAAAATATTAAGAAGTCCATGATGCATAACTCACATGAGTCAGCACAGGCAGGCCTTGCTTTAGGTCCAGTCTGTGGTATAATCAGTGACGGTGAGTGAAAAGTAAATCTCAATGACTGCTGCTGGACATACATGATAACCAAGTTAAGATAGATGAGAGGATGCTTTAATGTTCTAAAACTAATTGCTAATTGGTTGCATTTTATTTGAAGACTAAGGTGCCTAAAAATTATGTATCACCTTAATAATTATGCTTGCTAATTTTCCTTTGAAATATGATTCCCCCTTTATCCAGTAACGATATGAATTTATAGTCAATTTTCTGCATGACTTACTACCAATTGTACATTTCTTATACCTGAACTAAGAAGAGCTTATACTTTAATTGATCTCAAAATGATAAGTGGTTACAGCATTGGAAAAACACAGAAAGGGAAGGAGGGAATCAAAAATAAATACAGGTACATTTTAATAAAGGAATTCCCAGGATATTTTCTTACTCTCTCCAATATATGAAAATAGTTAAAATTGTGCACAACTTCAATCATATTTCTTGAAGTATTTTTGTGCTGAGGGGTACTCATGTATTTTTTACTTTGCCGTTTTGGTATTCTGAAGGATGTTTACATTATAGTAACAAAGATATGCTGAATTTCAGCACAGTTCCAGAGCAAAACATTTACACACACTCAATAAAGAAAAGGAACTGTTTGCTCCCTGCTAAGGAGATACCCAGGGGCAGTCCACACGCTGGCAGGGAGTATTGAACATTAAAAAGAGATTTATTCTAATTAGAAATTGGCTACACATACTTGAAGAAGCATAGGGAGATAATGGAGCATCTGAAATTTAGGAAGGTGGTTTAGAAATTCCCCATTACAGGCCATCTGCAGAACTCTAGGCAACAGAGTCTGAAAGGAGTACAGAAGCCACAATAGAACTTTCCTGTCAGTCACGAACCATCCTCAACAGGGTGCTGGTGCCATAATTCCACTGCATTTTCCCCTGCAGGCTGGGCAATTTGAATGAAAATGGTCAAGGGTCTTTCAGGTAGCTGGACTGTGTCCTGTGTCCTTCCAGATATTTCTGGACTGACATAAAGAAAAAAAAACTGAGCTAGAAGTGTGGTGGACTTTGTAGAACTATTCTCTTCTTTGCTCTATCATCTGTTCCCCTCTTATTTACCCCCCCCCCATCACTATTTCCATCTCTATCTCCATTCATTTCCATCTTGGAATGTGCTCCATGAGTCACTGCATGTCCCAGAACCGCATGCAAATCTGAAAGTCGAGGGGAACTTTCTTTCTTTCCTTAGTTTCTATCTTCTTTCTCCAGGATTATTTTTACTAGTAGATTAAATAAAACTGTACATGGGAACCCAAAGCAAAATTTTTATCTTTCTGTTTTTCCAAAAGTTATGCTTTAAACAAAACCACTTGCTTTCCATTAACACAATGTTTTCTTCACAAAAAAGAATGTTATTTTAAACTGTAAAAAGTGAAAATTTCATTAACACAAGAATGAAATATTTTGTTCTTGTCTATCTCTTTTTGTTTCACAGTCCACACTGACCAAAATAGCCCTTCACATGCTGCTGCCTCTGATAGTAGGTACTGAATGGTGACTTGATGGGATTTATAATTCTGGAACTAAAATCCATGCATATAGGAGAGGAAATTTCTGTATTAGGTTGAGGCTGTAAAACACATCTTAACTGTGTTCAGCACCATTCTCTTGACTGAGATTTTGGATGAATAATTCGGAGAATGTGAGCTGAGTATCAACATTCATGGCTGTCTGTTTCCTGCCTATGCATGCAAAGTGACCAGCTGTTCCACGCTTCATTCACTGTGACCTCCCACAGGGATGGATTACACCCTCAAATTGTGAGGCAAAATAAACCTTCCTTCCTCCCTGCCATAAATTGCTTGTACCGGGTATTTTGTTATAGTCAGAAGACACATAATTAATATTTTATCTTATTCATGTAGTAGCCTCTTACCAGACACCACGGCCAAGATACGTCTATCAAAAGGCAAAAGTTGATAGACAAATACAAAAGATGAGCTAAAATCTTTAAAAGGATGTGTTCAGTACCAAAAGTATCCTAAGCAAAAGTATGAAACTAAAACTACTCATTTTTTCTTTGGACTATGAAAATTTAAATTCTCTCCTTCATTTGAATCTGTTCTATGATATAAACCACAGATGGCACACCTAAAATCTTTGCTGTAGATCAACTAGAGAACACAAAATAACTTTTAGATTCTAAATACTCATATAAAATATACATATTAATTCGTGGGTATCATTTTCCTACCCTCCTCGTATATTTAAAAATACAATGAGCTCATTAAATTGAAAGCTCTTCTCTACCGCTGAAGGGCATAATACAGACCATATATATTCAGTCACACCACACCAAACCAAGCATTTGCATTAGTGAATGACTCAGGTATAATATACAATTAAGTTGTCACAAATTTATACTGGCTTTCTCAAAATGCTACTGTCATAGTTTTTTTTTTTTTTTTTTTTTAGAACACACTTAATTACATCATTTAAGAAGACTGGTATGTCACGACCTAGATATGAGTCCTTTAAAAATTAAGTAAAAATTACATTAAACAAGAAAAAAATAAAATGTAAAATAACATGAAAATCATGTATATAATTTTCAGTTTCACAGAGAACTGAAACAAATTTTCATCAATCATTTGGTAAGACTTTGTCAGGAAAAATATTTGTCCCTTCAAGGCAATACAGTTTTTGCTCACTCAAAGCTTAATATCAAATTCTTCTTTGCGACCAAAGAAAAAAATCATATCTGATTGATTCATTTCACTTTCTCAAGTGTCTACTATCCACAGAATCAATTAAATGTGAAGATAATTGCCAACTGTAAAATTGCTATTTGAGACAAATTACTCATGATGACATTGTAATTAGGGTAAATGCTAAGTTCAGAGAGATGGCTGACCTACGAACATGTTATTCAAGAAAAATTTTGAGGAACACATCAAACTACAAGAACAGAATCCAATAAAATACAATATGCCATAGCACGAAAATGTAGCCAGGGGAAGCAAAGTGTCTACCACTGCAAATTGTCTCGCAGACCATGCAACACCGCTAGCCTCATCATTACCATCTTGAAGACAGTGAGTCTCAAGGTGTAGAAGTGGTTTCTAGGAGGCTTGCTGTTTCAGGACCATTATCCTAGCAACAACATGTTCCAGTACAGGTCCATACCAACAGTTTAGACCAAATCCAGAGGAATAGAGATTCGTGTAGTACTTTCTCATTATAAAAATAATCTCTCCCATTATCAATAATCAATAACTAGAGATATGTAGTCTCTATAGAAAAGCAAACACTCAAGAATATAAACAAAGATGCAGATAAGCGTACCATCTACTGATACAAGTGCCGGCAATGTTGTTGTTACCTGAGCATTTCATATATTCATGAAATGGAGTTTAGTCATTTTTACCCCCAGTCCCCTCCCTTGTCTTCTCTATCCCACTCTAAGTTTTTCTCCCCCCCCCACTCTAAGTTTTTCAACAACTCCTCATGGCCCCCACTCCTGCCTTCTGGAATGACACACACTGAGAGTTAATAAGACCTATGCTTGAGCATGGGTGAGGTGAGAAATTATTTACAGTGGCAAGAATAACATATTTATGGCTACATCACTGAATAAAATCATACCCCCTTCCATAGTACCCTACATCAATGTAAACTTCCATATGAGAAAGTGTTTTTATTTGACACAAAATACTACAACATGGTTTTATAATATAGTTACGTTACATATGTTGTGAACATATTGAGATTCAGTAATATATACCTTATTATGTATTTAATCAGCATTATTCAGACAAGATAAATTAATGTTACCCATTTGAGATGTTTGGAAATTACCTTTTTTAATATAAAAATATTATGGTTATCTATGAGCACATTTATGCTTATAGTAGGGGCCATTTCTCAATTCTTTTTATTTACATTACAAATTATGTATTTGGAGCTTGTGAGGAAAGAGCAAAACATATAGATGCATCTTTCTTAATTTTGTTCTGTTTAATAAGATAATATTAAGGCTAAAATACACAAAACCTCACAATGTAATGATCTAGGAGAAACATTTCTCTATTTCTCTCCAACTGTGTAATATCTAGGTTGTAACACCTGCAGTATGCCTTGGCAGGCACACGTCCTCACTGCCAGCATGGGGACCAGGACTCACACAGTGGAAAGAAAGACTTCTTCAAGTTTTCCTCCCTCCTCCTCACACTTGATACAGAAATTATGCATGTATACACACGCACATTTATGTATACATTTGTGTACACACATAATTAAGATGTAATTTTAAAAGGAAAAAAATGAGGTTGCAAAAGAAAATGAAAACTAAGAAAGCAAATGATCAGTGCTGGCCTGTTTTACTGGCTTTCAAATGGAACAAGTGATGGAATGATTCCCAGACAGTTTCCATTTCTGCTTGAAAAACTGCATGTGTGTGTGTGTTGATAGAATAACACTACTCAGAAGCCAGATAGAACCTTCTCAAGAAATGTATTGTGTAAAAACAAAAGTATTAGAAAATCTTATTTTTCTACTAAAACACAAACCAAATGGGTGCTTCCAAACATAGTCTAGAAAATACACAGACTATTGGAGAAATAATGTACCATATAGGCCTTAACAACTATAAAATATAAGCTTATGTACCCATAATTTTCAACAAAATGATAAAAATAAGCGTATTTTTTGGTAAAATCCTCAAAAATAGTCAAGAATGAGTAGTTTTTGATCAGTCACAAGAAGTTTTCTAACATCACAAACCCATGATGTAAGTTCTGGTGTTACACAGAACAACAGGATGGTTGAGACATCACTTACAATGTATTATATAAATGGCTGGAAGAAAGGAGTTTGAAAGCTCACAATGGGAAGAAATAATAAATGCTTAAAGAGATGGAAATGTTAATTATCCCATTTTGATCATTACCCATTGTATATAGGTATCTGATTATCACACACATCCATAAACACAATTCTAAGCTAATTATAATGAAAAAATAATAGAAAAGAATGATCTCATCTTTTCATCTGCTCGGCAACATCATCCTTGAAAATATGAACAACTATGTTTACAAAATCCTTTAACAATGAGCTTTGTAGAAGTTAATTGCCTATTGATTAGATTTTGTCTAATGTTTATGGAGTTTCTCTAGTGTTAACACAGGATTATATATTTTTATCAATAGTTAAATCTTTTCTATTAGCATTTTCCATGTTCTTCACACTAAAACCTACTTCTCTTTCCTCTTTTGTTTGTCTGTCGTCAGGGTCTTCTGTATCACAGAACTAGCTATGTAACAGAAGATGACCTCCGTCTCCATAGTGCTTATCTTGTTGGTAAATTCCACCACACCTGCTTAATGCAGTGCTGGGAATTGAACCCATGACCTTGTACATGCCAGGCCATCACTCTAACAACAGAGACATGTCCCTTGCACTTGCTTTTTTCTACATTTGTCCTTTTCAATACAATTCAGCAGTGAAAACAACTCCAGCAAGAAGAGATTTCTACTTTTTTCTGTGAAGAACACATTTACTCTGTTACATGACTTCAGTTATTTCCCCCTCTGTTGCCAAGGACTTCAGGGAGGGTATTCTTTGTAGATTTGAACATGAGAATTACAAGCTCAATCACAAATCCCCATGGAGTGCTTCCATTTCTTCTGGAAAGCTCCATATTTGCAATGCCTGTTTCAGAGTGTTGCTCTGTAAGCCAAGCAATGGAGCTCCAGTCATGGGTGCTGACCACAGTACTGCTGATATCCTGGGAACTCAGTGTCTCATGGTCACTTGGATGGGACTGCTCTTTGGGAATTCAATTACTTTTACTGCTATGAGACTTAGGCACAGCTCCATCAGGAATTGCTTGTACGACAGTCTGAATGATGGCTGCTGGGTTTTCACTGACATTTTACCCACAGGATCTCTCTGGCCCACGTTCACCCAATTTCTTCTACTTTATCAATAGTTACAACCCGAAAAGTTTTCTTAACCACCACTCTGTCTTTGCCCTCTAGTAAATTAAAACCTCCAGGCTTCAAATTATTCTGAATTTTCTTAGGGAGAAAATGTTTAAGCTCAAATTAGAGCCTATTGGGGACACAGTATAACAACCCAAGGGTATCTATTCCAATTCCTAGGGTGTTCAGGATGCTACTGCTTTTAACAAAATTCTGTGCCATCTGCTGTTCTTTTCAGATCATTTTGTCTTACAGACAAGATTCTGTTTTCAATATGCCATTAGCAGACTCATGTTCAATCATATTTACCTCTCTCTTCCTTTTTTTTTTTTTTTTTTTTTTTTTTCTCTCTATGTATGGCTTCTCAGCAGCTTGTGCAGAAGTGTTACTCTGCCTGGTATTTATAAGGGGAGAAGACTAAAGAAACTTATCAAAGAATTTTAGGAATTCTCCTTTTTTTGTTGTTGTTGTAATGACATTAGGGAAACCATTGAACCCCTGTGTGCTCAGCTTTCTCAGTTATAAAGTAAGGATAAAAATTAAGTCCTCTTAAAATTTTTAGTTATACTACATCTGTGATTGAACAGGTGAGTCTCTTTATTATGCTTCTATAAATTAAACTGCCAGTACAAATTCATATATTGAAATATAGCCCTTTGTGAATATATCTGGGGATGGGAAGGTGGGAAATACTTATGTTTAAATGATATCTTCATTATTTTCCTGTTTTTGTAATAAAGTACCCTAACTAAAGTACCTTTATTAAAGAAAGATTTCTTTTGGCTCACAGTTCTGGGGTATAGTCCATCATGACAGAAATGTCATGGTGGTTGGAGTGTGGGGTAGTTAGGAAGTAGATAGAGATGTAAGATACTATTCAGCTTCTTCTCTCTTTTTAATCAGTCCAAAACCCCAAACCATGGAAATGGTTAGTGGAAAGCTAAGATTGAACATACCAGTTTAACCCAATCTAGACAATCTGCTGTGGGCATTCCTACCTCAGATTTTATTTCCCTAGGTGGCTCTAGAGCCTTTCAAATTGGCAATTGATAACAACCACACAGATGAGGTTCTGAGGCCAGAGCTACCATGGTAGGATTAGTGTCTTTTTAACAAGAAAGGAAAGGAGGCTATACTCACTTTGCATAAGCACACTTTGCGATATCCTTCTGTATGCCTGCAATAATACCCTCACCAGAAACCAACCAAGCTGTTTTCTAATGTCGAATTGTAAGAAACACAATTCTGCTATTCATGCCATCTCAGCAGTGGATTCTACTATCATAGTTCAAGCTAAAAGATGTGTCGTGTGTCTTAGCACATGATGTAAAATATCATATGAGATTTCTAAACTATAATCAGAAGAATAAAGTGATGGCACAGATGCTCATCATAAATACTGCAAATCTTTCAAAATATAATTTGTGAAAATAAAACCACAACATGAAGGCAAGAGCTAGCACAAGTGTGTTCATTCATGAACAAATACATAGCTGTCTTTGTTGGGAGAGTTTCTACAAGGGAATAGTTCCTTTTTTCCCTGACCTCATTTTCTGTTTTGTCTTGCACTACCAATGAACTGGAAATTGTTCTCTCTTTCTCTACCTCTTCCTCCAGAGTAATGATCACCGTTTAAAGCACACACTTAAAAGAATTGGGCCAAATATGAAATGTTTGACATGGATTTTCAGTAAATTTCCATTAAAAGAATGAAAGATATGCTATTGCCTTCCTTTTACAGATAAGCAAAAGGAAGATCAAGGAGATTCAGTGATTTGCTCTGGAATGCATTATTTTTGAATTGAGATAGCAATCCTGTCTTATTTGACTATGAAGCCTGTGGAGTTTGAATATAATTGCTCCCCTATACTCATAGAGAGTGTCATTATTAGGACACTAATAATGGTTTTTTTTTGGGGTTTTTTTTTTTTTTTTTTTTGAGTGGCCTTGTTGGAGGAAGTGTGACCCTGTGTGGGTAGGTTTTGCAGTTTGTTGTGCTTAGGATACCACCTAGTGTCTCAGTCAACTTCCTGCTGCCTGCAAGATGTAGGACTCTCAGCTACTCTTCTAGCTCCATGTCTGCCTGCATATTACCATGCTCCCTGCCATTATGATAGTGGACTGAACCACTGAAACTGTAAGCAAGGCCCCTCAATAAAATGTTTTCCTTGTAAGGTTGCTACAGTCATGGTTGTAATAATTTGTCCTATCACCTGGGTGTCCTATCCCTTTAAGAGACCATCCCCACCCACCCACCCACTCCCACCACCCTTCCACATAGTGCTCTCTCTCTCTCTCTCTTCAGAAGAGGTAGCTGCTGCTGCTGCTGCTCCTCTCCCCTCTTCCCTCGTCCCCTTTCCTTCTATAACCTGCTAAACAAACTAAACCCAAACTTTCTCTACATAGCCTGTCTATCCAGCCCCTCTACACAGCTTCAGGTCATTCACAGTAACCCCTCATGGGACCCACTGCCCCTCATGGTAAACCATAGCAATGGTGTCTCTTCATAGTAATAGAAATCCTACCTAAGGTAAAATTTCTACCTTTTGTAGGTTCTTAAGGTTTAAAAATAAAACTACATGGTCTCTTTCTCTGAAAAATCACAGTGCTCCTAGTGAAATATATAGAGAGTGTACATTATATTTAAATGAATTGACAATGCACATATTAATATAAGTTCAGTAGAGGAAAATATTGAGGGTAGGTGATCATTTCTTCCTAAAGTGATAAATTTAAATGAAGTCTTCAAGAATGCATTGATTTATGATAGAAGTGATAAAATGATATGTACAGACTTAAAAGCAGTTAGATGTGGCTGAAGATCAAACAAAATCTGAATGATCTGAACATGAAGTTTGGGTGATAAGTATAAAAGCTAAGATAGTGTTTTAAGTAGCCTGGTGTTCCTTATGTAAGGAACAAGCAATACAGTTTACAGTTTTTCTAAAATACTTCGAGTCTATTTGTCTATTTTTCTACATTTATTCAACAGGACTTGGGAGTATTTACAACTTTGAAATGTCTGTTAAGTGATTGTTTGTTTTTACAGGACTTGCAAAATTATGGATTATATCTAATGTGCTTAAAACTTTAGATGATATTTGACACTACTCAATAGGGTCTTTAGAAAACACCATAGTTTTTTTATATTTCCCATGCCCAGGTAGTAGCCAAATACTCATGAGCATTTGGAAGTATTGGACTTAAGTGAAAGAAGAAGAGGAAGAGGAATATGAGGAGGAGAAGATTGGAGAAAGACATGGATAGTTGGGAGTAAGTGGAGAGTGGGAGAGAAAGATGAAGGGTAAAAACCATATTTCATTATAAATACATATCAAATTCTCAAGAATAAAGACAAATATATTTTGAAAACAAGAAGAAAACAGATTTAAGATACCAGTATAGGGGACTGGAGGGAAGGCTCAGCAATTAAGACCACTGACTGTTCCTCCAGAAGTTGTGAGTTCAGTTCCTAGCACCCACATGGTTGCTCACAACCATGTATAATGGGATCTGATGACCTCTTGTGGAATACAGGCATACATGCAGACAGAGTCTTCATACCTATGAAAAATTACATAAACAATAAAGATAAAATGTAAAAGATTTGTCTGATGCTCTCCATAGCTTAGAAATGTTTGTGAGATGCCATGTATGCCTGCGTTTTATTCATCAACCTCTAATTTTACATTCTATTCTATCTCCAGTAATTTTAAACATTTGTTAGGTAACCTAGCAGTTAACTTGAAATAGACAACATTGTGCCAATGTTGATTCTGAAGATAAATTCTCAGGCACTGACATAATTTCCTCTAAGTGGTTAGAATAAACTTCACCAGAAAATATTATTTTATGCTTTATTTGGTATATTATTAAAACTTCTCCCAATTGTTTTGATATTAGTCTTAATAGTAACTATGTTGTTGTTGTGAGGGCATGAACTATTATTTGCAAAGCATACATTAGAATTATTCTAGAATTTTAGAATGAAACATTAGCAGCGAAAAGATTAATTGAATAAAGTCAGTTCAAGAACACATAACATTCTAAGTAGGTATTATCTCCCAATGAAAATATTCCGCCAAGAATTGGACTCTCTCAAGAGGTAAGACATTACATGAAATCTGAGGAAGTTATCTGGAAGGCCTCAAGTGTCATAGGAATCACAGTATAAAGTTACTCTTATTTTGTAAATTTCTTATGCACTCAGAATTTTGCAAAACCTATTCTTCATATTTGGAATGACAGTTTTGATAGTGGGTTTTCTCATGTATCTATCAATACATGAAAAGCCTTTCCCTCCTCTCTAGTTTATCCACTTTAGCTGCTCTAAGCCTTTTGCTCTTCTAGGCAAACTAGCATCAAATCGAAAGTCTCAAAGGAATGAAAAACTCATGGCTAACTCATATCCATATCTCATATTTAGAGTATGCTGTTTAAATTGGCATCTATAACATCAATTTTATTACAAAGAAAACTGTCTAGTAAAGCAGTAAGGTGGGGGGGGTCATCTTGATTAGATCAGTCTAAACTTCTAGACCAAGATTGTCCAACCTTTTGAACTAAAATCTACGGTGTCATCTACAAATGTGTTCAGCCACATCCACAGGTATGCTGGAATGCACACAGCCTACTAGCCACAGATTAGACATGCCTGCTACAGACAATCTACTACTCCAGTTCAAGGCTAGGCTAGGATCAAAACTTGGTCCTAACATCCTTAATACAGAAACAGTGAGAGTGGATTGCATGGTTGTTTATATGTATATTAAATAAGATGTTTGTTTCTAAAACTAAAAAGCTGAGAAAAAGAGAGCGGAAAGAACATGCAAAAGTTTCCACTGTGAGGGAAAAAAGGGTATGTGTAAGCATTAGGTCTCCCTCACACAGAGTTCCTCAGTGTCTGTGATACGGGACAGGGTGTTGCTACTAATATTTCTGTCAGAAGCTGAGAGTAAGGGTACTTGTCTCTGACAGGGAGATGACTGTCCTCTGAAGCTGAGACCTAATAGGCAGGAGATGAATGGAAGCAAGCCCGGGTAAGCTGCATCTGTGTCTTGGTCTTCCGTCAATTAGAAGTGAGAGTCTGTAAACGTGAAACAATGCCAACACACTAGCAGGGAAGACATGCTGACACACTAGCAGGGAAGAAATGCTGACACACTAGCCGGGAAGACATGCTGACACACTAGCAGTGAGCATGCCTACACACTAGCAGGGGAAAAATGCTGACACACTAGCAGGAGACAGTGCCGATATTCTAGCAGGGAGCAATGCTGACACACTAACAGGGAAGACATGCCGACACAATAGCAGGGAAGCCATGCTGACACACTAGCAGGGGAGCAATGCTGACACACTAGCAGGGGACAAACGCACTACAGCTACATTTGTGCATGTTCTTTTAGCTAGCTGCTGTCACCCTTTCACATTATTCAAAATAAATCTTTTTGAAGGAAGGTAGACATTGGGAACTTGAAGCTAAAGTCCCCCTGCCAAAAAAGAGAAACAGAAAATATGTACCCTTTAGTTATCAAACAATAAACTTACTTTTATTTTCCCTTCCCCAGAAGGTACCAACTGCAAAAAGCTTCTCGGTTAAGGATGGGACTTTTCATTCATTTCCTCCTCTCTGTGCTAGGGCTTTGTCTGGTTTGAACCTGTGAAGATCTTAGGCTTCCTGGCACAGTCTGTCAGTTCATGTGTGTATCAGTGCTGTTGTGTTGAGAAGATACAATTCCCTTGGAGTCATCTACCATCTCTTGTTCTAACTATCTTTTGCCCCTTCTTCCATATAGATTTCTGATGCTTGAGGGGAGAGTTTTGATAAAGATGAGAAGGGGAGAAGGGAAGAAGGTATTTAGGTATTTTATATCTCACTCTCTGCAGATTATCCAGCCATGGGTCTCTGTGAAATACAATATACTAGAAGAAAAATTTCTCTGATGAATAGTAAGTGATGTACTTATCTATGGGTATGCCAGTATATCATTAAAAGATATTTTATAGCTGAATAATAGTAGCATGTTCTTCTAGGGCCATGACCTGTTTACTACAGACTGTCATGAGTATATGAAGCATATTCCAGGTCAGGTCTTCTGTCCAGGAGTAGTTGAGCAACACAAAATGACCTCCATATTTTTTGTCATTTTCCTTGTTTGTTAGTTTCTTTAGTAGTGGTATTGTATTGTTTTTTGCTTGTTTCTTTTTCTTTTTCTGCTTTTCAGGGTCTTAAACATCTAGAAAGAATTTTATACACACATACATATATGCATACATATATGTCTGTAAGTAACTAAATAAAAATTAAAAGAAAGAGAACTCTGTCAGGTCAGGAATTATTAGAGATACTTCATGATAGACACCAGACTCTTTTCTCTTTAACACCCAAAGCAGTGTGTGGGAGGAACCTTTAAGACTCCAATTTCTTCTTCCTAGACTCAGATAAAAACTACTCTGCAACAGGTTGCCTCTCCTCAGGAAAAGGCCATCTAGCCTGCCTTGTATTTGAATTTATACATACTCTACTCTTTGTTTCTATACTTTGTATAGATCATAAGTTGACCTAAGGCTGTGGGAGGAAATGAGAATGACCCTTCCCACTGTAATTTGGCCAAAGTATAAGGAAATCCATTTTATTTTGTCAAATTCTGATTTTTATTTTCATAAGAATACAAGAAACTGAAGTGATGTGTATGAAAGTACATAGGTACGTGGTACTAGGAAATCATACCAGTATTTTACTGCTGTATTGCCTCGGGAACAGAAGACCCTCCTGTGAGATTCATCTTGCTGTCAGAACAAAGGCACCATGGTATTTTCAGCGCTGACAAACAGGTGAACAAAAAATGTGTATCCTCAAGGTACCCTGGCTTCACTAGCATCTATGTGTAGGGTTTTGCAGAATCAAGGGAAGAAATATTCTAAAAGGGAGAACCAGTTGACCATGATTTCAGAGAAAAAATGGTCATGTTGTCCCATAAATAAAATGAAGAACTATTCCTCATGAATATTCATAAGAAAATTTTTATTATTATTTATTATTTATTTATTTATTAAAGATTTCTGCCTCCTCCCCGCCACTGTCTCCCACTTTCCTTCCCCTCCCCCAATCAAGTCTCCCTCCCTCGTCAGCCCAAAGAGCAGTCAGCGTTCCCTGCCCTGTGGGAAGTTCAAGGACCTCCCAACTCCTTCCAGGTCTAGTAAGGTGAGCATCCAAACTGCCTAGGCTCCCACAAAGCCAGTACATGCAGTAGGATCAAAACACAGTGTCATTGTTCTTGACTTCTCAGCAGTCCTCATTGTCCACTATGTTCAGCGAGTCTGGTTTTATCCCATGCTTTTTCAGACCCAGTCCAGCTGGCCTTGGTGAGTTCCCGATAGAACATCCCCATTGTCTCAGTATGTGGGTACACCCCTCGCAGTCCTGAGTTCCTTGCTCATGCTCTCTCTCCTTCTGCTCCTGATTTGGACCTTGGGATTTCAGTCCGGTGCTCCAATGTGGGTCTCTGTCTCTGTCTCCTTTCATCGCCTGATGAAGGTTAATATCCAGGAGGATGACTATCCTGAGTGAGGTAAGCCAGACCCAAAAAGAGGAACATGGGATGTACTCACTCATATTTGGTTTCTAGCCATAAATAAAGGACATTGAGCCTATAATTTGTGATCCTAGAGAAGCTAAATAAGAAGGTGAACGCAAAGAAAAACATAAGAAAATTTTATAAAAAATAAATCAATTATTTTCTGTAGTAATGCTGATCTAATCTCTCTGGAGTATTCTACAGTTAGGCAGCTATTCAGAAATGAACAGGCTGGAAGGTCGTGAATGGACTCCTTCTCATAGACAGTGTCAAGCTCACCTCCTGTGAACCTAGTAAAAATATTTTTACATGTGAAAAAATGGATAAAAGACAATTAAAGTCAGACAATTGCCCCTTTTAGGAATAGAAATACCCTGAAAATAAGAAAAAAAAGCTTCATGATTCCCACACCTTACACTTTACAATACCAAGAGATGCCACCAGAATAGAAAAATGGGAACAGAGTGCAGGTGGTCAGGTTCTGAGTTCATCAAGGCAAAGCTATTTCTTCCTGATACAAATGGAAAAGTTTATTGATTTCTTTCCTTTTCTTAATTTTTAATGTATTCTGCTATATGAGTTTAACTCAAAATAATGGAATGTTCACATTTGTGACCCTGGGTGGAGATGTCACTTAGTGGAATGCCAGGAAAATGTGAAGATTTAGGACGAAGCTTTCTGATAAAGTTCTTACCACTGTCCCTTCAGTTAAAGAGTCAATTCAAATGGCCCTCTCTACCTGCAGTACCAAGACAAGAATGTGGCCCTTGGGAGAACTATATCTCATAGAGTCTTAGAAAACCTCTAATGCCTGTGTTACCACACAGAGAACTCAGCTTTGCCCATTGGCTGCCCTACACCATGACAGTACTGTCCTTCACAATGGTCTCCCAGGCAGTTGCTCACTCCCATCCTGTAAAAGTGCTTTAAATTGCCCCAATGGTCTTTCACTGTCAAGGACCATGCTGTGAGATTGATGGATTTCTCAATGGTCTCTTTGATCACTGACTGCTAACTCTCACCCCATAGCAGTGGTTTCTACTGCAGAGATCTCCTTGTTTTCTATCTACCTCATTCCTTGAGAACACTGTATCTCACTATATAATAAACACTATCTTCCACACTACTATGCGTGTCTAATGTAAATTCATTCATTAGAAATCACATGGGCCTGAGAGCTGAGAAGAAATCGAGATTCCTGTTACTTGGCTTCATTTTTCCAAATAAATGTCTACTTTAACTGTGTACTGTGGTCTAACTTTTTCCTTCAAAGAAACAAGGACTGAAAATTTCAGCCCCATGTAAAAGCTGTATATATTTTCCACACTAATTTAGTGAAACAGACAGATACATGCAGACAGAGAGAATGCATCAATCTGAAACAGAGAAAATAAGAACTACAGAAATGGACCTCATATAGCTGGATAGAAATTCCATGTCTATCTACTGGTGTTTGGGCATTAGGATGGCCATTTGCTTGTGCTAGCTATAAGCACAGGGGACAAGTGGTGACATTGAATTCCCTTCTGTAAGCTGTGAATACCATTTGTTAATAAAGAAACTGCTTTGAGCCTATAGCAGAGCAGGCAGAACAGAGCTAGGCAGGGAAAACTAAACTGAATTCTGGGAGAAAGAAGGGCAGAATTAAGGAGAAGCCATGTAGCCCCACTGGAGACAGACACCCAAACTTTACCCCATAAGCCACTGCCTTGTCCAATACACAGATTAATGGAATTGGTTAAAATAATATGTAAGAGCTAGCCAATAAGAAGCTAGAGCTAATAGGCCAAGAGGTGTTTTAATTAATACAGTTTCTGTGTAGTTATTTTGGGAGTCTGAGCAGCCAGGAAACAAACAAACAATCTCTTATATTTTGGTTGTGAGCCTAGCCTTTAACGGCTGAGCCATCTCTCCAGCCCCAAGCAATCTCTTACAGCAAATTGGCATGCCAACATGGTTGTCTAAAATCTACTTAAAATCTGAGAGAGTTTGGGAAGAATTCTAGGCTTTAAAAAAAAGAGATATGCATGGCTTAGTGCCATGTCTCCTTTAAGAGAGGTTTTCATGATTCAGTAATAGCAGAAAAAAAAATCAGTGTGGTAGTTTTCTGTGCCATGCAACCAGTTTGAACTCTGGCTCTTTCAGGAGGTTGAGCATTTAAATGGAGTTTGTGGGCAGTGTGCTACAAGTTACTTAGTGACAGCATGGGCCAACTGGTTATCAGAGTTAGACTTGGAGAAGGTAAATACACTATCTAAGTCCCATTATGTCAGACAGCAGATGATGAGTTTGTATGAATACGATCGTCTTTATTCTAGTTATGTAGGTTGACCTATCACATCAGTGTGCAACCGCAAGCAGATGAACAATAGAGCACTCCAAACTGAACTTGAGCCATAAATGAAAGTTTGTTCTAACTCCAAACGAGTTTCAATGTTGTATCCGTAGTTAACTGATAAGAATGAAAACCCTGACTATATTCCTATTTTTTGGCTTTCTTTCATTAATGTGAAATTGAAGCCATTTTCCCTTCAGTCAGGCACATTGGACAACACTGCAAAGTAGATTGATCAAAAGGAGGGAAAAGCCAACAAATGCTGAAGATAATCCATTACTCCAATAGGTCTCAAGGCAGGAATTCAGTGGGAAGTAGATTAAGATTGAAAAGAATAGACTTGTGTCATTCTCAAAATATAAATATGAATGTTTTGAGCATAGAGATAACAGAGTATGTTGTTACAGTGACTGGTAATTGATGGAGGTAGGGACCTGTACTTTGTCCTGCCACAGCAGAAACATAGCATTTGAGTGGCCTTATTCATACATAAATTGTGTTTAATGGTTTCTTGTTAATGTGTTCTATTTCTATACTGAGAGTCCAGCCAAACTGTTGGAGAAATGATTGTCAGTCCTATACTGCTATAAAGTCAACCTCTAATTGAAACAGTCAAGAACTGGCTTTCTGACCTTGAAGGCTGAAACTTAAATTTTAGCCTTCCTTCCCATCATCTGATATGAGAGTAGAAACAGTGTTAAATTTTTAGTCTTTTATATTTTATACAGTAACCTAATGGCACAAAGTAAAATGTGCAGATGCAAAATAAAATGAACCATCACACACTCACAAGTTTTCCTTCAGACAAAAGAGATTTTGATGAACTCCAAGTTGAATTAAAAAAACTCAAGGTTTTTTACTTGCTATAAAACACTTAGAAAAGAGAAAGCTATATGGAAGTCTAGTCTGTCAAAACAAGAATAACGAGTATGTGTGTGTGTGTGTATGTGTGTGTATGAGGGGGGTTTTTATTCCAATCAGAAAAGATGCAGAGCATAGGACGGGGAGAAGTATACCTAGATGCCATGACAGAATTATTCCACAAACATTTCAATAAGCACTAATTTGGCAGAAAGTAGTTTTATATTTACATGTCATTTTGTGGTAAATTCTAAAAGTCAGGTCACAGTTTTTTGATAAATGATGTTAATATTTGTGATCAACGTGTTGAAGGGGCTATGCATTTATGTAACTGAAATCATCTTCAGGCAAATATGGATTATGCACAGTTGAAAATTACGAGGGACATTAGAAAGATCCACCCTCATTTCAAGAAAGCAAATGACTAATTGTACAGTCCATACTACTACGTGTACTACACCTGTAGCAAGCCACCTGCACTACGAGACTGTTTGCGAGTCTAGGGCAAGGTCCTGGAGATTTAAACATACACACACAGTGACTGTGAGACACAGGTCATCCTTGGAACAAGAACATCTCTTTATTGTATTCCAGGGCTGCTTATATAGGGATCCTTAACTGATAGCCACGCCCCAGACAGACCCACCAGAAATCACTCCCCTGCCATCAGGAACTCTAAGGATCTTGTGCTCAGAGTAGCTGCAAACACAGAAAAACAAGTTGTTTTGCTCAGAGCAGCTGCAAGCATAACAAGTTGTTTACAGGAAATTCAAGGTCTGGGGGTCCACAGTCCCCAACAACTAATTGCATTCATGTTCATTTGAACTTCAGAGTCATTCAGTCCAAAGCAAAATGAAATTTGTCTTCTGAGGGATGATGCTTTAATTAAAATATTATTTTAGAAGTATAGTTTCTAAACCGTCCTCAGCACTGTCATTGGGCATTTCCTGGACTGCCCATAGAACCCTCTCTGAATCAGATGGGTATTAGGTCTCTCTTGATGGCACATATGTCTGATTCTCTAACTGACTAAGATCTTTGTGATTCCATAGAATCCTCTCTGAATCAGATGGGCAGTAAGTCCCGTTTGTTAGCACATGTGTCCGATTCTCTAACTAGCTAAGATCTTTGTGATTCCATCATTCCCAGTCATCTGGGCTTTCTCTCTCCCACGTGCAGGGCTGCGTCAACCTTACTTTGGCCAACTGTGAAAGCTCTTTGGGAACTCAAGCTCATTCTTGCTTAGACTGAGTGGAAGCATCCCAAGTCCTCTTTCTATCCCCACTGGAAGCAATCTGTCCTATACTTCTCATTTCTATCACAGAACTCAAATTATGAATATATTGTTTTCTATTTACTTTTATTTAACCTTGACATAAGGGTCTTGGGAAGTTATAATATTATATACATAGCAATACAGAGTTAGATCCAGAATCTCAAAAATCCCAGACTGATGTGCCCACACTAAAGATTTCTGTCCCAGTAATGTGACCATTATGTGACTTCTCCTAGTCAGTTTCACTACTTTAAAAGAATAATATTTACTGCTCAAGGGTTTGAATAGATAAAATAATACAGAGAAACATTCACTGCTGTTAGCTATCTTTATTAAAAGGCATTACATGGATGCTTGGATTCCATACTTGATTCTTCTATACGCTAAAATCTGGTGCCCTGATGTGACAGTGTGAAGAAGGGAGACTTTTGGATGTGACTAGAATATTCATGAATAGAATTCTTAGACATCAGGAATCTGAGGAGGGCTTCTTTCTTCTCTCGGCCAAGTGAGGGTACAATGATTCGACGGCTGTCTATGATCCAGGGATCAGCTCTCACCAGATTCTCAGTCACCAGGAAAAGATGTCTTGGTCTTGACCTTCTAGACTCTATAATTGTGAGAAATAGAAGCTCACCCTCGCTGTTACCTAGCACAGTGCATCCTGCTACCCCTGCCATTACCCAGCACAGTGATTCCTGCTACCCTCGCCATCACCCAGAACAGTGTATCCTGCTACCCTCGCCGTCACCCAGAACAGTGTATCCTGCTACCCTCGCCGTCACCCAGAACAGTGTATCCTGCTACCCTTGCCATCACCCAGAACAGTGTATCCTGCTGCAGCAGGGTGAGCTGAGTGAGACAATTTCTTAGTGTCATTCATTGTCAAACACAGGGGAGGTGTTCAATCTTGTAAACTGAGAGACTGAATTAATCAGTGAAATTAAACCAATGCAAATAAACAAGAATCTCATCTGAGAAGGATTTTCATTTCCAAAAGGCAGGAGGAGATGATTCAGTAGGCAAAGTGCTTGCTGAACCAATAAGAGGACCTGAGTTCAGTCTCTACCATCCACATAAATGGCTGGGCAATGTGGTGAGGACAGGAGGAGACAGGACAGGAGGGTCTTCAGGGATCACTGCCAGCAGGCCTGGGCAAACTGGAGAACTTTAGGTTCAGTGAGAGACCCTATCTTAATAAAAATTAAGAGTCTGATTGAAGAGAATACCTCTGGTCTCTGCCTGACTGTGTGAGCACACCCATCCATCCACAGAGTCACACAACTATATACATACCACAAGACAGACAGAAACCAGTAAATTCTGTTATTAGGTTACACTTAGACATGACCTTCAGTATTATGAAAACTTTTGTTTTCTCTCTGTATAGGAGACTGTTGGGAAAGCCCTTTCCAGGTCTTTGTTCCTCCCACAGTATGTTATTATGTGTTTCTTCATAAGGCCACAGAGTAAAATCTGTTGTGCAGAGTGAAGACCAGGATTTAAACACATGCAGGTCTTACTTTGCTCGGGGAGTGGACATCCTTGTAAAGGCGAGCAGAAACCCCCTGTGAAGAGCTCAGCAGGAAGTACTCTAGAGCAGTGTAGGCAAGAACCCCATGAAGAGCAGGCAGGCAGAGTGTGCCCAGAGAAGTGATGGCGTGCGAAGAAATAGAAACTGAGGAATTGGCTCTATCAGTCTTCATGGTCACTCATTTGCTTCAGAATAAACACTTGTCGATGATCCCTCTTAAGTGTGGGAAGAACACTAGGCTCTGCCCTCTGACATCAGACTTTGAATTGTGCTGCTCTGTGGCTACCAGGATTTTAGAAATAGTGAAACTTGCCCAGTAGAACAGAGAGATGTCTTTGCTTTCCTTCCTTCCTTCCTTCCTTCCTTCCTTCCTTCCTTCCTTCCTTCCTTCCTTCCTTCCTTCCTCCCTCCCTCCCTCCCTCCCTCCCTCCCTCTCTCTTCCTCCCTATCTCTTTTTCTTTCTTTCAAACTTCCTTCCTTGCTTTTTTTTCTTTGATTCCTCCTTTCTTACTTTGAATCAGAGCCTATATTTGTAAACCAGGTTAACTCAAAACTCATATATAGGCTGAAGCTGGCCTCAAACTCATCCTGGCCTAGAGTCCCAAGTGCGAGGATTGCAGCTCTGAGCCGCTAAGCCCATTTCTGAAGAGAGAGCACCAGGAGCCACTGAAAACACCCGTCCTTGATGCTGTCCCTCTTCCTGGCACATGCCTGGCTGTGATGAAAGAGACACAGCTAAGCTGTAGCCATTGTAGTTAGAGGATGGATTCTCTTCAGGTTATTGCTGCAGAACGTCCTGTGTGTGTTGACTGAACCCTCACTCAAAGTTCTGTAGCAGATATCTGAGCTACCATTCACCAGAAAACATACATACGACTTACATGCAGCACAGACATACCATATGCCACACATACAGCTCCTCACACATAACGTATAAAAACCCACTTACAGCATATTAACACCACACACACACACAACCTAAAGACTGGTCGGTCTGAGCTAGATCAGTTAATTCTGAATAAGTCAATATATATCAAACTTTGCACATCTAACTAGTTCAATTTGTTTGTGCAAGTTCACATGGTAGAAGCACATAAGTACATGTATTTTGTATACATGTGCATACATATACAAGTAAATATAATATACAACAGATTTAAGATATTATACATATAAGTTCATATACAATTGTAACTTCATGTCTGGCTAAACACTATGAGATGATATGGCCACCACTCTCTCCAGTTCAGAATATTAATGAGGCTTCAGACAGAAGGAGTACATGAAGGTTGCTTTTGTTTGCTTGGTATTGCATGAATACTTGTTCTCTATATTCTGCTAAGGACAGAGGATAATACAAGCTTATTTTTCCAGGTGTATTTTCTGTGATCTAGATGTCACCCAACCAATGTTGATTTAAGCAAAGGTGACACAAAGTACTTCAGTGAGGGAAGATTCAAGCAGTGTCCCCAAGATGTTTTTACGAGAAGACTTTAATTAAGGGAAGAGAATCACAGCATTTGAGATAAGAAAATGCCAAGACCTCAAGGATAAATTGGTAGACTGGCTTCCAGGAACTTCAGTACTTGGATGTCAGAGCAGGTGGATTATCAGAAGTTCACGAGCAGCCTGGTCCACAGAGCAAGTTCCATGCAAACCAGGGCTACATAGTAGGACCCTGATTTAAAAACCCGGAAACAGAAAAGTAAAAAGTGAAGGATATTAATTTTCATTAATTTTAGTTAAAGCAAGGGGTTGTGGGGGACAAAGGGTAGCAAAGCGTCCTAGAACAGACAGGATGGTTTAAACAATCATTACTTTTCTAAACTTTCTGGAAGCTGCTGTTCTAAGACCAAGGTCCCAGCAAGTTTGTTTTCCTGAGGAGTCAGCTTTGGGCTTGAGTTGGGCACCTAATTCCTCCATAGAGATCACACCTAGATTTACCTACCTCATACACACACCAAGATGTATCTAAAGATCTCACTTCCTTTTCTTAAAGAAGGTACTCAGAATGAAACGAGACTCACTACAGCAGCCTTATTTTAACTTAATTTCTCCTTGAAAGCCGCTCACCTTCTGTAGTGACCTGTGCCGAAGGGTAGACTCAGCAGTTCAATCCACAAGAAGATAGATAGAACAAGGTAGAAACTTTTCAGTAGCCATGCAAGACCAAAAATCTGTGATGAAAAGTAGAACACAGTTGTGTTTCTGTGAGTACAGGATTAGGAATAAGAACAAACAGAATATCAGTATGATGGAAATTCGGGATAGGGGCAGGAGACGGCATTGTGCATAAAGAATTATTTTGTGCTAGATGACCATATTCCAATGACCACTAAACAAAGCAAAAAACCCACAATCCCTTTGAAATGAGTAGAATACCAGAAAATAGAAATCGAATCTTTCAGTGGAGTCTGAAATGGAGGGGAAAACTTTACAGTGAAGAGTGTGTTCTTTATAACTGTGGGTGGAACAACACAGGTGAACGTGAAAAGAGATCAATGAACCTGGCAGGCAAATGAGTATAGCTAACCTTATCAAGTAGTCAGAGGAAAGACATGGGCAAGGTTTGAAAGGGTAAACTTGAGAAACATCATGGCCACTTGTTGGCCACTGACAAAGCAAGTCGACTTTCTATATTTGGACCTAGCCATCAGAAGCATATTCTAAGTGAAAGGGAAAGGCATTTTACTTCTTTTGTACATTTAATCAATGAATATGTTTTTATCATTTACTAAATATTGGAGATTATGGTAATGAAGAAAAACAACACTGGTGCAGTCCCAGAATTACAGACATTCTATGTGCTAATACTTAAGCAACTGATGAGTGAAGGAAGTGGCCATTTCTATCAGGGGTTATGTGTTATGATAAACTGTATCTGCACTACATGAATACATACTTCTGACATCCCACATTCCTCCATCAGAGAACTAGAGATCAAATTATATCTCCACATGGAAAGCGCCTTTTAGAGACAGAGCTGTAATAACAAGTGAAAATGCACACAGGAATCTTTAATAGGAGACTCTTATTTTTACTAGGGAACATTAATTAAATTTGACACAGGAAGACTTACTATTTTAAATACACTGAACAATCCATAAAGGGTCTATCACCTTTTCTAAAAGCAATGATGGCATAATTTGTAAAATAAGAAGTTAATTAAATAAATAACTCAAGAAAGCAATGCTAGGATTGAAATTTAACACCAACATACTTTACAATATTGCTATGACTCCTATAGTAAATGCACCTGTCTGGACTTCACTAGACAATGGTTTGCTCTGATCAAACCACAAAGGTAAATTCACTGACTGAGTTGTGTCCAGATTGAACATATTGGTGTAATTCTGCATGTTTTAAGACATGGTTATTTGTATTCTAAATGTTAAGTAGAATTACTATTTTCCTATTGCTTATTGAATTACTATCTTTGCATGTAGAAAATATGAAGTTGAATAGCAAACATTCTGGCATAAGTTGGAATACCATACTTTCAACCTCATTTCTACATTAATCAGAACAAGGATATTTCGACTTTAGCAGAAAGTTCTCTTGGTTTGGAGACTTAGTCAATCGTTTGATAGAGTGGGGGAAACTGGAACTGAGTGTGAAAATGGCCCACCTGATGGAAGCCAGGCTGCTGGGAGAATGAGAGAAGCAAGTGTAAACTTGTCTTTAGAAATGCTACCAGACTGGTCTCAGAAAGCAACCAATCACATAAAACTCACAAGGAAGTATTCTCACAGTTTGATCAACTTATTAAAATGTCTAAATATTCTTAATGGCAATAAAGTGATACCCATGTCAATATAAATCTGGACCATACAACACAAAACACCAGTTCCAAATGATGAGAAGGCATCAGTTATTGAAGTTATTTTCTGTCTGGAAATTTATTCAACATCATAGATAATATTTTTGATAAAGTATATCTATGCAAAGCTAAAGTAATTACAAAATTTATGTGAATTATTTGAGATTGCTGAGAAAGTCTACTCCAGGATGAAAATTCTGTAACTCAATACAAAATATGAATGTCAGTCTAGTCTACTTATAATAGACAAATCCCATTAAAGACAAGGATTAGTCTATGATCTTAGCAAGTACTTCTAACATCTGATTTTTGTATTGAAATTATTTTTATTTTGATAACTTCAATTGCAAACCAATATCATTCCTGAGCATATTAACTCAGGAGAAGGATCTAATCATTTTCATTACAGATAAAATAAACAGTCTGAGTATGCTTGCTTGCCCATTTTTTAACAAAAACATAATCTTACATAAATAGGTTATAATTTAAAACCATTCTTATTTTTGTAAGAAAACATACCAACAGAAAAAATTTCATTTTCCATTTTAAACAGAACTTATAAAGGGTTTCACAAAACATTCCCCCCCCCCCCAAAATTCTGGACCCTATAATTCAGAGACATAGCTGTCAAATTTTAATGTGTGCATAACACACATGCAGATCTAGAGTGGCCCTCAAATTATTCACTTCTGGAAAGTTCTGTGGTGGCGGTCATTCTGTTTGGGCATGGGCCCCTTATTGACTAGCAAATCTCTGAACAACCACACTTAAATGATACTGTAGATGATATAACAAAGAAATCTCAAATAAATCAGAGACCCCCTAAGGAATGTAGGTATTTTCAAAACAGAAAAGGAACTTTGCCAAATCCATTGCCTTGAAGTTCCTTCATACTTCAGACACTTATTTTGAATATTATAAATATTAATCATTAGAAAGTGAGACATTTGCTCATCCACCGCCCATGGCAGTGTGTGTACTGTTTCCGGACAAGAGCTAACAAACTTTCCTGTCATCAGAGCCCTGCAATGCCCTGTGATGCTCTGCGGACACCCTGTGATGCCCTGCAACACTCTGGCACTCCATTTCACCCCCTCTCGATTGTCTTCCTTTTGGTTTTACTCTCTACTCATTTCTACAGGTGTCTGAGGTTGCAATGGTTAATCTTCCTTGTTGACTTCACTGAACTAGGAGTCACCTAGGAGACACATCTCTTAATGTGTCATTGAGGGTGTTGCTAGAGGTTTACCAGAGGAGGCAGAATTCTCTCTGGATATGGGTGATGCTGTTCCATGGACTGATCCTACCCTGAACACAGGGGAGACTGAAGAAAGCTAGCCGAGTATGAGCATTCATTTATAGCCACAGCTTCAAGGTATCTTATCGCAATTATTCCCCGTCATTACAGACTGTATCACGTGAATCAGGAGCCAGAACAAAACCCTTTCTCTTCAGTTGTCCCATGTCAGGTATTTGTCACGTCAGTGAAGGAAGTTAACTAATACAAGGTCATTTCTAGATTTCTGTAATTTTATGTTATTAAAGATACTAGTCAGCAAGCATGGGGGCACAAGCCTTTAACCCAAACCCTCGAGAGACAGAGTCAGGTAGACCTCTGTGAGTTCAAGGCCAGCCTGATCTATAGAATGAGTTCCAGGCCAGACAGGGGTATTACACAGGGAAACCCTGCTTCAGAAAACAAAACAAAAAATAAACAAACAAAAAGATGCTAGTCTATGTAATAATTTACACTTACCATGAATAGTCTGCAACTGGAAGAAGTTTCCAAACGACAGATAGAATTTTTCACAGTACCAAATGGTCTACTTGATTACCTATCTACTTCTCCCCCAAGGCCCTTTAGTGGGTGGTAAAGAATAAATTCTGTGTGCAAAGAATTTCACTAAAAATTCACTGTGGGCTTTAACAATTTGTTGCTTCCAGAGAATGCAATTTCAAAGTAAAATTTTACATGCTGTCTCATGTGTCTGTTTTTTATCTATGCTGGTGGTTCTCAGTTTATGGTAGAATTAGAATCACATAGGAAATATTAAAAATGACTGATTCCCAAAAGTGTTAAATACACAATACGCCACTCAATAACTAATTATCAGTTATCATAAGTAAAGTCACTCACTTATTATTGAACAATATTGCATCTGAGACCCCCCCCACCTCCAAGATACTTATTCTGGTAGATGTTGCATGAATGTTGCCATTACAAAAACTCACCTATCATTAAAAAATATTGAATCTGAGATCATCAGATTCTGGTAGATGTTACCTGAATGTTTAAAATACACAATCTAAATAATTTTCTATATAATATTCTATTTTGATGTAAGATCATCCCATCTTCACTTTTACAGTATTTGTGTACATATCTTAGCATTCCTTCTAAATAGTTATTTCTTCTGCAGCTGGTGGAACTACTCAGTGGGCAAATCATTTGCTGTACAAGTCTAACAATCTGAGTTCAGATGCCCAGAACACACGAAAAGCCAGAAGTACAGTAAGGGCATCTGTAATCCCAGTGTGTTTACACTAGAGGTGGGAAATGGAGATAGGGAAACTGCCAGAATTTTGGCATCCAGATACCTGGCACAAACAGGGATGACTAGCTGTGACCCAAACTCCAACAATGTAAAAGGTAAAAATCAGCACCCAAGGCAGGTCTTTGACCTCTACAAACATGAAAGTGGTATGACATATGTGTTCCCATACTTACACACGTAAACCACATGGGGACACACACAGCACTACCACCACTGCAGCAAATATCACCACCGCAGCTCCATGGACAGTAGCATGGATAGCGATTTTCTACTAAGGAAAATTTGCGTCATAAGACACTTAGTTTGTCATAGCCAGAATCTGGAAACAACCTAAATGCCCCTCAACAGAAGAATGGATAAGGAAAATGTGGTACATTTATACAATGGAGTACTACACAGCAGAAAAAAAAATATAACGACAGCTTCAATTTTGCAGGAAAATGGATGGAGCTAGTAAACATTATTTTGAGTGAGGTAACCCAGACACAGAAAGACAATTATCACATGAACTCACTCATAGATGGTTTTTAAACATAAAGCAAAGAAAGCCAGCCTACAAACCACAATCCCAGAGAACTTAGACAACAATGCGGACACTAAGAGAGACTTACATAGATATAATCTACATAGGAAGTAGAAAGTAGAACAAGACAAAATCTCCTGAGTAAATTGGGAGCATGGGGACCTTGGGGGAGGATTCAAGAGGGGAGGGGAGAGGCAGGGAGGGGAGCAGAGAAAAATGTAGAGCTCAATAAATATCAATAAAAATGTATATAAAAAAGACACTTAGAAACATCTTTGCCCTTGGTACCCACAGTCTGCACGTGGAGTCAGCTGAGCTGTATGTGTTATTAGCTAATGGTTAAGGTGCGATACTACAACTGCAGAGTCCTTGCTGGCCCCTAGCATGTCCTAGGCCCCAAAGGGGACAAGGGAAAACCCATGGTCATCCATCACTGCCATTCTCAGTATCTTGTCATATTGCCCACTGCTAAGCACACCTGGCATGCTTCTTCATGGACCATTACTGCCATATCAAGTGTTCTCAGGGCCAGGTTTTCACTTCCCCTCTCTAGAGCATGCACTTCGTAACGCACTGAGCTCATGGCTCCTATTCTGCACACTTTCTCACAACAGCCCCCAACTTCCTTTTGCGTTTTACGCCCTGTGCACAACATACACACTGAGTAATTAACATATTTTTAACTTAATTTTAGATTAATTTCTTAAATGGAATACTGGGAGTTTCCTTTCTTCTTTTTAGTGTGTGTGTGTGTTTGTGTGTGTGGTGTGCTTGCATGCCCCCAGGTGTGTGAACACATACCCATTAGTGCATGTGTTTGGATGTCATTTGACCAAACACAGATGCATATACAGCTAATCTCCCATGCAAGTTTTCTCTGGAATTGCCTTGTCTGGGTCAGAGGAAGTTGCCTAAAAAGGCAGGCCTCGTCCCCCTGGAACTGTGTGAGTCCTGAGAATTGAACTCCTGTCCCTTGTTTGATTAGCCAGTGTTTTAACCTCCGACTCATTTCCTCAGTCCAGGGTTTTCTTAATTAACCTTGATTGAATAAATACCATAGACTAATTGAAGCTCTGCTACTTTTGACTGCTCTCCAACATCACCAGTTTGGGGGAGGAGTTAAATCTGTTCTGATTCACAGGACTCACTTTCATTTCAACACCTGGCCGATGTTGTTTGTGACACTGCCTATACAGCTGGACTTGGTGATGCGTGTAAGTTAATTATTATTCCTTATGCAAATACAAATAACTAAATAGAGTCTCTGTTCTGAAAAAAAAACTGAGTGTGGAAAAACACGCTACTATACACTAGATTTTATTGTTCATCAATTCAAGTAGTGAAGAATGGTCAGTGCACAAGTTTCTTTAAGATTATATTCCACCTTATAGAAACAAGAGTGTGAAACAGGAGGTGAAATCATTCTAAAGAGAAAACACAAGAGGCTTCCTGGAAAAAGTCAAGGAATGGTAAGGGCATTGGCCCGCTTGCAAATTTTGTACTTTTAAGGGACAACACATGGGGAAAGAACACATACAGATTGAGTTTTTCATCCTAACGGTCTCTCCAGAGACTAACCACGCCAAATAGAAGTGTTCTTCTTTCTTCAAATGAACTCTAGAAGTTGAGTTTAAAATACGTTTCCCCTTCTTTTTTGGAAAGATTTTCATTGTATAAAATGTTTATTAGCAAAGTGCTTGTTCTCCCAGGGTGGATCCCCTTCTTTGGAGGCTGTTAACTCTCAATGGAAGAGCAGATTAACTTCTTTGGAGGCTGTTAAATGTCAATGAAAACTACTTCTCTGCATAGAACAGCAATTGTGCTGAGCAATTAGCGTTGGGCAAAAACAAGGTGTAATAGAAAGAAAATTGATCTCTTTGTCTTTAAATTGGCTCTAAAGGCAACTGAAAAGCTAACTTTTCATAGTGTTTATAAGGAATTTAGAAGTGGTAGGAGAAAACAAGTTTCAGCTATAACTTATGCATACGTTACATTAATTCTCTTAATCACTGTTATTTTCATGTATGTCCAATGAAACTTCTATTCTGTGCCCTATTTCTCTGTATATTTTTCAATTATTACAAGATGGATAGTTGGAATTACATTTCTAGTTTTTTTTTAAAAAAAATACTGACTCAGAGACTGCAAAGGTAAAACCATCTTGAATTCCTCTAATGTTATTTATGACCAAGTAATTCAAATAAAATTTGGTTTCCATGTTGTATAAACCTTGTTGGGTGGATGTTAGGAGGGAGGAAAACATTCCCCTAAAAGCTTTCTTAAAAATCTTTGAAACCACTTTGGGGGAAGATGGTACTTGTGTTCCAGGAAATCCACCAGTGAGTTCTATTATGAAAAGTCACCTCCTTCAATAGGAAATATGGCAGTCAATGTTAGTCACAAGGAGCTCAGCTGCTCTGTGGCACCCAGGAGAGGCTATTTTAAGGGAGGAATTTAGAATTGCAAGTCATTCCTGAAGATATTTCTTCCTATAGAGAATGTTGGCAGGAAATCCTGCTTTGGACATGGAGACCACTGTCGACACTTAGAGAAGGAAGCAAGGGTGTTTTGTTGTGACAGGGACCACTAAGACTCTGGGCTCTAAAGACATAGAGCATTTACAAGACTGGATAATGGGTAGCAATAAATGACAGTTCTCAGCACAGGCATGGAGAGTATGGGATGAATTGCATTCCTTTCATCTTCATTTGGGGTTCAGAGGCCTCCCAGCAACTCCGAGGCTGACAAGTTTGAGTGCCCTAGTATCAGTATGAGCACTGATCCAGAAAGGGATCAGAACAGAGTAGATAGGAGCAACACAGTGCTCAGAACAAATATAAACAGACTTAAGCTCAGACACGTCAGTATTCCTGGAGAGTGATCATGTGTCTAAATAACTAAGAAATATTCTTAACCAGTCTGTCTGCTTGTCTTCTGTTTTGAATATAATCAAACTTAGTCAGAGGGGATTAACATACTGGAAATTTGCAACCCCATCTCTTAACTGCAGTTTCAATAGCAAACTTAACATTTTACTTAACCAATAGTGGTCTAATTATCTCATGCTCTGGTCACCTGTGTTTCCTCTGGAACAAGTAGAAAAACGTACAAGTTCAAATTCAGCTGGATATTCTGCTCAAGTATAGCTGGCACCAGACATTCAGAGCAAGATTGTTACATCTTTTACAAACCACAGGTAACAGATGAATGAACTAAATGGATGAGTTGCCCTGGCCACAGATAAGGAAATACAGGAACGATTAATTCTTAAGATTATTTATATGCTCCTGTGACACATTTAAGATATTTCTATGAAAATATTATATCCCTTGAATATGGAATTACAATTGTATATAGGTTGGTCATTATGAGAGCATTAAACTATGTCTCAGTGATATAAAAAAAATGAATATGCCTGTAAGATGTTCCTCTTCTATTTACTTTCATATTTTAACAAGAAATAAGAATAAAAAATGATAATAGAAAACTGTGCCTTGGGGACTGAATAGCCTCTTGTCCTATTGTGGCACACTATCATTAATTATAATTGCCTTTAATATAACCTATGTGGGCAAAATTAAGGTCCATTCAACAAGAGGAAAAATAAACCATAAGATTTCTATAAACACCATCTTTCTTAGGCAATTTTTCAAAATATAAGCACAAATATTACTGTATTACTTGGCATAAGTATCTATATTAAATATTTAGGTTCCTACAATGAAAAGAACTATAGACTAAATGTATACTTTAAATATTGTATCATTTTTTTTCTGGTCATATAAAAATGAAATACAATCAAAACAGCATACCATACCATGAAAGTGTGTTAAAATGACTCATTTACTGCTCAGCATAAAAAGTCACTATGCTATGTATTTTGGAACAAATTCAACATTGTGCGTAGAAGAGATAAGCCTATTTCACTGATAAAAATAATTCTTTCATGGGACATTTATGCTTGATTTTTATGGCAGTTAGACCATAAACATGCAGTTTATATGTGAGTTACATAAATGAAAAATAAAAGATCCAATGCATTTGTTAAATTGGAAACTTCCAAGATATGGTCCACAAGATTTGGTTACACATTCTCCCTATTGCTTCTGCAGGGGCTATGTCTAGTTGCGGGGCCTGAATCCACACCACATGGAATTTATTCATTTGAGTTTTCCTTTTTTATTTGGTCATGGGTTAGTTTAATAGATCACCACCAGCTTTTTTTAAAAATAGAATAGATCAGAAGGTGATTTATAAGATCATAGTTCATATAAAATATGGCAATATATTTTATGAAAATTTTACATATAAACACATGTATTTTTATGTGCATGAATATTAACAATAAATTTTCTCTTACTATGAGGTATGAGTAAGCAGGTCGAAAATAGATTTGCTCCTCAGTTTTCTGGTGAAATGCTGCTACTTGGGACAGGAAATCAACATGTAGGAGAAGAAAGATGTTTCTCACAGTGTTCCTTTCACGCCACCTCTGTCACAATCACCTGACCCTGGAATTTACCAAGAACAAGTGAAAGTTCACATCTGTTGCTTCGGATGATCATGAGAGTGGACATCCAGCTGCATCCTCTGTGACCTAAGTTGAGGACCAATGAACTTGATTATTTCACACTCTAGTTGGGCATGTTATGAAACAAGAGATATTCTTTCTCTATTTTCTACCAGAATTTTATTATGCTGTGCACATGTGCTTGCATGCACATGTGTGGGGCTGTGCATTTAGCACTACATAAAACTGAAAGCCAGAGGGCAACTTGTAGCAATCAGTGCTCTCCTTCCACCATGCTGGTCTCAGGGGATTGAACTGAGGTTCTGCTGGGCATCAGGTGCCCCTACCTGCTAAGCTTTCTCACTGGGGTCCCCTCCTTCTATTGAGAACATTTTCTAAAACTATGATTTCCCACATGATTGCCACTTGCCAGATGTGGCTATTTAAATTAAGTAGTTTAATTAAAGAATTCCCCATTTAAAATAACCACATATTAAGTGTTCAAGACACATGTGCAAAGTAACATATTCAAGAGGAAAACATAGAACACTTCTATCATCACAGAAAGTCTGATTACAAAACCCGGCTCTGGAGGCTTTCAGCAACTGCAAAGACAAATAAACTGAACACAGGGCACTGAATTACATGCAGTACATGTATGAAATATGCATAGTATGGAACTTATAGTCAACTATATCAATTATTAAAAGTTTTATAATTTCAAAAAGATGTATATGTAGAGACCAAGGGAGACGACTCTATAAACAATGTTCTCATTAGCAAATTATAAGAACTTGTCATCTAAGGATGTCTGTCACAAGATCCAGGCAAGATGACATACAACGCATGCACAATTCTAGAGCTAAGTAGGTGGAGACAGATAAATCATTGGGGCTTTCTGGCCAGCCAGCTTTGCTTATTTAGCAAGCTTCCAGCCAGTGAGAGGCCATGTCTCAAAGGCAAAGGTAGAGGCAAGGACAAATGCTACAGTGGGCAGGGACACTTGCTGGGTGAGCATAAGTACCTCAGAATTCACATGAAAAATGGGCCTAGGAAACACATACCTACACCCTGGCACTAGGGTGGACGCCTTTCTATCTGCACGCCTAAGTCAAAATATTGCCAAGTACTAGATTTAGTATGAGACCCTGTCTCAGGACAGATCTATGGTGCCTATGAAATGACGTAATGGTTTTTCTCTGGCCTGCACGTGTATTTGCATTTGCACAGATTAATATATAGGAAAGGGAGAAGGTGGTGTTTTGAGGGACATAAGGATGCTCTGCGGAGTTCTGCAATGCTGAACAAATGTCATCAAGTATATGTCCCACTCAGGACCAAGGGTGATCCCTCAGCTCAACTATGGACTTTGCATGGAAACACAATGCCAGTGTGAGTGTCCTGACTCTCACAAATGTGCAACTCGGGTGGAAGTGGTGGAAAAAGAGGAGACTCTGTGCCTATAAAGGAAACTGTTTTTTCAAAATCTGCTTATCACTCTTCTGAAAGTCTATTCATGGCTGACTTAGTACAACTTGATGGGTACAAACATGAGTGTTCAGAAGACAATATAGCAACCTACTTAGCAGAACCAAGATAATCCTTCATTACAGCCTGTGGATTCCTCAGCTCTGGGAGAGAAACACATCTCATTGGACCATATAACAGAAGAACATCAACACAGGAGGGCAGCTTGTTAACTTTCAGTGGTAGAGGGAGGATGCTGAGAGAGAGGAATTGGGCAGGAAAACAATAAAAATCATTTATATAAATGCATGAATGTGACAGCGAATTAATTTTAAATAAATATATGTTTAAAATATCTTGAAACAAGAGATTAGAATACAGACTCAAAAGACCAAGTGTTTTATATTCTAATACCATCGACATTTTAAAAGTAAAATTAATAGAGTTTATGAAGATAAAGTGTTTATGAATATTTATAACTACCAATGCAGATTTCATATAAAAAATCTGAGCTGTTTACTAATTTTCCCTCTAAATTATGACATTCCTCCCAAAGGCACACATTACTTGAACTGCCATCGCAAAATGGAATAATAAAATTGCCAATAGAGCGACTATATTCTAGGATAGTAGTGCCACCACACAATACTTAAAAGAGACTATGATCTTATGAAATGTTAAACAGATAGAGCACTCAATAAAGTTGAGTAAGTCACAAAAATGTATTTTCTTATTTCTAAAAATCTTACACCAGATAGAGTGTCAGTATGTTCAAATTCAACAAAATTTATTCTTTTTCTAATAGTACTGATGGCTTATTCTGGTTTTAATCGACTCTACCTAAATTATATAGAGTAATAAAATAGTCAACAAAGATACAGAAAGGTAAATAAATAGTAAGTGGGAAAGTGTGAGGTGGCCTGTAGCTTTAGCAATTAGATATAAATTTCTGTTTTGTTTGGAGCGTATCTGCACACCCATCGCAAGCACGTGAACAGCTGTACTGTGCTTTACTTGCTGAAAGGCTATTGTATTTCGTTTGTTAACAGATACTTAGCCTCCATCTTACTCAGGGTAGACACCATGAAGCCTTCTACCCTGCAATATTATTCCTCTCTTTTTATACCATTAATTTGTCCATAGGTAAATTGTGATCCAAGTCTATTCACAGGTAAAGTGGAGGGCCAAGGAACGGTATGGGCCTGGGTCTTATCAAGAACCATTTCAAACCTCCCCATTGTTCTATACATTCTTATCCAATGATTAGGCCAACACATAAAAATGCTGAGATCCCAGCCAAAGCATCGAGTTGGAGGAAAAGGAGGAAATAAATAAATAAACAAACAAACAAACAAATAAATAAACGAATGAATAAATAAATAAATAAATAAATAAACAACACAACTTTTATAATATAATTGAGTTTGGTATACTGGAGTTAAGGTTGTAAACTCAGAGGTTCTTGTCAAATTTCCTCATCATATATTGCACTCTAAAAGAAATGTTCTGTTCAGTTTGCCCAAACACATTGTACTACTAAAATCAGAGATATATAAAACCATTTAAGTGTTGAGGAAACAGATATGACTGTATCTTGAGTAAACTTATCAGTATAATTAAAATATGTCTGTTAAAACATGGAAATGTAGACAAAAGAAAAAATATCATAGAAAATTAAATCCTGGACTGGACTACAGAGTGAGTTTCAAAATAGCTAAGGCTGCACAGAGAAACCCTGTCTTGAAAATGTAAAGAGAAAATTAAAGCCTGACTTTCCCACTTAGGTATTGTCCAGAAAATGGAAATGGGACAGTAAATTTGAGCCGATTAAATTCACCTTCCCAGAGGACAAGAGCTTTTCCTTAGCTGGAGATTATTTCTAGACAGAAGCAGACTCAGGTTGTCATGGTACAGGCAAAGTGATGGCTACAGGGGAAGGAGTCTTTCATTCAGAGGATGTCTGTCCATGCTCTTGTGAATGCTCTCCTCCCACTGAGACAATGGATTTTAGAGAACAAAAAAAAGAGGAGGGTACAAAGTTCTCAAAGAACAGATTTGAAATGTAGAAATGTTGCTAGATGGAATATAGGAAAACAGTCAGAGAGTAAAGGCAGAGAAAGGGTAGCTTTCTTATAGGCAGCTATGTTCCAGCTTGAGTTATTTATCACTGTTGGGATAATCTTTTGAATATTTACTTATTTTACATACTGATCACAGTTTCCCTTCCTCCTCTCCTCTCCTGCCAGTCCCTCCTCTCCACCTCCTTCTACTTTTCTACTCCTCCTTCTTTTCTGTTCAGAAAAGGGCAGGCCTCCCATGTATAACAGCAAAGCATGACATATCAAGTTGCAGTAAGACTAAGCAACTTCCCTTGTATTTAGACCAGGCAAGGCAATCCAGTAGGATGAATAGGGTCCCAAAAGCCATCAAAAGAGTCTACTGGATAGTTGGGATAAATGTTTTTATCAACACAGTTAGCTTGCATGAAATGGATTAGGCCCTGCATCTTGGTTCTTCCTTTGATATCCAAGTAACCTGATTTGTTTCTTTGTTCACTTAGTAGCTGGACAGAAACAGAGACTGCTGAAAAACTTAAGGCAGAGACACAGATTATCATTTGATCCCCAACTCAAACAGAACTTGCACTCACATGGAGAAAGGGCATTCGACATAGGGTCTGCTGGTTGCTCAACTAGTACCCCACATAATGATATCAAGTGTGTGTCTTTAGGTCTCAGCTACCTGAGAAGGAAGATTGGACTGTGTGTGTGTAATCTGTTTTATTCTTTAAATTATATATATATATAACCTTTATATGAATATATATAAATATATATTTATATATGTATATTGATCATATTCTTTAACTTCTCTAATTGCTCCCAGATCCCCTTACCCACCTTACTTTATATTCTTTTTATCTCTCAAGAAAACCCCACAAAACTGAAATAAAAACAAATCAACAAACAAAATTCAACATCCCTTTATGATAAAGGTCTTGGAGAGAGTAGGGATACAAGGGTCATATCTAAATATAATAAAAGCTATTTACAGCAAGCTGACAGCTAACATCAAATTAAATGGAGAGATACTCAAAGCCATCCCACTAAAATCAGGAACACGACAAGGCTGTCCACTCTCTCCATACCTCTTCAATATAGTGCTTGAAATTCTGGCAATAGCAATAAGACAACATAAGAGGATCAAGGGGATTCGAATTGGAAAGGAAGAAGTTAAACTGTCGTTATTTGCAGATGATATGATAGTATACGTAAGCGACCCCAAAACTCTACCAAAGAACTCCTACAGCTGATAAACACCTTTAGTAATGTGGCAGGATACAAGATCAACTCCAAAAAATCAGTTGCCCTCCTATACACTAAGGATAAGGATGCAGAGAGGGAATTCAGAGAAGCATCACCTTTCACAATAGCTACAAATAGCATAAAATATCTTGGGGTAACTCTGACCAAGGAAGTGAAAGATCTATTTGACAAGAACTTTAGGTCTTTGAAGAAAGAAATTTAAGAGAATACCAGAAAATGGAAGGATCTCCTTTGCTCTTGAATTGGGAGGATCAACATAGTAAAAATGGCAATTCTACCAAAAGCAATCAATAGATTCATTGCAATCCCGATCAAAATTCTTCACAGACCTTGAGAGGACAATAATCAACTTTATATGGAAAAACGAAAAACCAAGGATAGCCAAAACAATCTTATACAATAAAGGAATGTCTGGAGGTATTACCATCCCTGACTTCAAAATCTATTACAGAGCTTCAGTATTGAAAACAGCTTCGTACTGGCATAAAAACAGAGAAGGAGATCAATGGAATCGAGTAGAAGTCCCGGATTTTAACCCACAAACCTATGAACACCTGATTTTTGATAAAGGAGCTAAAAGTATACAATGGAAGAAAGAGAGCATTTTCAACAAATGGTGCTGGCAAAACTGGATGTCAACCTGTAGAAGAATGAAAATAGATCCATATCTATCACCATGTACAAAACTCAAGTCCAAATGGATTAAAGACCTCAATATCAGTCTGAACACACTGAAGTTGATAGAAGAGATAGTGGGAAGTACTCTACAACATATGGGCACAGGAGACTACTTCCTACATATAACCCCAGTAGCACAGACATTAAGGGCAACATTGAATAAATGGGACCTCCTGAAACTGAGAAGCTTCTGTAAAGCAAAGGACACTGTCACTAAGACAAAAAGGCAACCCACTGACTGGGAGAAGATCTTCACCAACCCCGCAACAGACAAAGGTCTGATCTCCAAAATATAAAAAGAACTCAAGAAACTAGACTTTAAAATGCTAATTAATCAATTAAAAAAATGGGGCACTGAACTGAACAGAGAATTCTCAACAGAAGAAGTTCAAATGGCCAAAAGACACTTAAGGTCATGCTCAACCTCCTTAGCGATCAGGGAAATGCAAATCAAAACAACTTTGAGATACCATCTTACACCTGTCAGAATGGCTAAAATCAAAAACACCAATAATAGCCTTTTCTGGAGAGGATGTGGAGTAAGGGGTACACTCATCCATTGCTGGTGGGAATGCAAACTTGTGCAACCACTATGGAAAGCAGTGTGGCAGTTTCTCAGGAAATTTGGGATCAACCTACCCCAGGACCCAGCAATACCACTCTTGGGAATATACCCAAGAGATGCCCTATCATACTACAAAAGTATTTGTTCAAATATGTTCATAGCAGTATTATTTGTAATAGCCAGAACCTGGAAACAACCTAGATGCCCTTCCACAAATCAACAAACAAACAAGCAAAAAAATAATGAGACAGTAAGTATCAAAGCAAATCAAAGCAAAAAGCACACAAAGAAACATGGGGTTTGTTTTCTGTTGGTCGATTGCTTTTGGCCAATGGTCTGGCCTATGGTGTGGTTGCTATCCAGGGATGCTCCATTGGAAAAATTGTTCTTCCATTTCCTAACAGGTATCAATTGCAAATAATTTCCTCCATGGGATGCAGGGGACTTTGAGCCCATTTCTCCTTTTCTATATGCATCCAACTTTATGTCCCCCAGTCTATTTAGGAATAATGTACGGGTTGCACTCTAGGAACTACAGCTCCTTCAAACAGTGGCCTCATAATTTCTTATTTTGTATTTATTATTTATTTATTTATTTTGCAGCAAAAAAAGACGAGCTTTTCGGCTATTTCTTTAATTAGTGTTCAAGTCACATGACCAAACTGAACTTTATAAGATATAAGAAGTGATTAAGAAAAGTCCTAGTTGTATTTGAGTGTAAAGCCTTAATCACAGTTGATCATTTCATTAGTTAAAAATGCAAGTGAGAATTGGGAAGTGTTAACCTCCTTTTTGGAAAAAGCAAAAATATGCAATGAGAATTAAGTCACTTGCTAAATCCAGCTGAAACATTGTGTAGACTGTTCCCAATGTTCTAGTAAGTAGCTACTAGGCAAAGCTGGTCTGCATGGTTCATTTTGCACAGCTTCCAGAGGGCAAGACCCTGATGACTGCTGGACTGTGAAAATGAGGGATGTGTCGATGGTGTGATACAAAGGATAATATTCTGCCAAGACAAGCTGAATTAATACAAACAGAAAGGAACTTTAAACTGAGGAAACAAAAATAAAACAAACAAAAAATTTCAATGGTGTTCATTTTCACAGATTTGGTTGGACGTGAAATACATGAAATAGTTATATTTCATGTATTGAATCTGAGCTTTGTGAGCAGCAGAGACTGACCAGTTTTTTTCTTTGTTTTTTTATTTTATACTATTTTATTTTTTATTTTTATTTCCAAGACAGGGTTTCTCTATTTAGCTTTGGCTGTCCAAGAACTCAATTTGTAGACAAGGTCAGCCTCAAACTCACAGAGATCTGCCTGCCTCTGCCTCCCAAGTGCTATGATGCACCACCACCGCCTGATCTGTGAAGCAGAGACTGAGTGTGGACACTAAGTTCCTTTGCTGTGGCACTATCTAAATGGTAATCTAGTGTTTCCACTGGGGAACATTCACAGAGTTGATTCCCTCAGCTTTGGATTTCTTGATTCAATCACAGGACCAAAGTCAATTTGAAGTAACATCTGAACTAATTATCAACAAGAGTAATTTGACTCTTCACTGTCGTGAGAGCCACTTAAAATCTCTGACCTCTCCTCGGGAGGATGAAGCAGTATAAATTGCATTAGCCTATCCTCAAAGAACAGATGTAATGGTAGGAGTAATTTTAGGAAGATTCATTTCAATTTTCTATATTATCTGTTTTGAACATCCACTTTAAAAACCTAGACAGTTTTGCCCAAAATGTTGTTTGGCTAACCTTACAGGATCTTATAAAGTGTGCTTCAGGGTAATTTCCTTGCCTTTTATCTTTCCAAATATTTGTAATTTCTTCCAATCTTTGCTTATTATGGTTGAAGTAAAATATACTGGAACAGTAAAAGCAGGGTCACCAAAATGTTATTAAAGGTTCTGCTGTGAGGTCACAAGAACTCGAGGAAGTCATCTGAGGGAGACTGTCCATAAACTGCTTGTTGTGTCAGTGATGGCTCGGACAGCGCCAAATCTGAAGGAGAATTCTGTCTGGCAAATGGACAGGTGCCTACCCAGCATCTAACGTCCTCACTTCCACATTTAAACCCTATATAAATCCACTTGTGTTGTTTAAACCAAAGACCACAGACTGGGAGGTCCAAAGAACAGAAGTTTCTTGTCTTGAATTTGTGAATATGAGCTGCACAGCATCGAAGAGTATGTCCGCAGGCTTGTCTTTTTAGGAAGACTAAGGTGTCTGGGTAGCCACATCCATTCTGGATATCTTCACAACATCTTATATCTGCATGTTTGGTTTGACATCTAAGTTTTGCCTTTTTTATGAGGACATTAATGATTTTGAACTGGGGACCCACTAGATTCTTTTAAAAGCACATGCTAGCCAGCTTAGTTAGCTATCCTAGTGTGGTCTCATTTCCAGAAAGTCACATTTTGAGGTAAGGGAAAGAAAGAGTTTTTGTCCAGGTGGATCTCAGGGAAGAAAGGTCTAGTTGTCTTAGACCATCATGGCTTCTTTTCTAAAATCACGGTCTTAACACATGCCTGATTTAGGGGCTGCATAATCTTTTTGAGCATAATCATTGAAGTAATTTGCTATGTAGTTATATCAATGATAGTAAAGATAAAAGGGACTTAATCATTTTGCTCTCTTTTTCTAATCTATATTATTTATAGACAAAAACAAACAAAAGTTAAACTTCTAACTGCTACAGAGTAGGTCCCTGATAGTAGGAGAAGCCTTTTCTGAACCCCCACCTTCAGTATTTCTAAGAACAAAGATTTTTCCTGATGACACTAGAGGTAATGAGTCTAATCTTAGCTAGAAGAGTTCCAAAGCTTGCTGATGCCAATAGGGAGTAATATCAGAAAAGAAAATATTAAGGATTAAGCAAGCACATTTTGATTTTTTTTCTAAAGAATCCCATGGGGGACTAAAGTTTCTAGAATGGATGGTATAAACAGAAGACATCTTTCGGTTTATCTAAACCAGTGTTTCTCATACTGAATTTTGCCTTTATAGTTCTGTTCAATTTGTGTTCATAGTTATAGGAGTTTGAATGAGAAAAGACCTGCAGAGGTCTCCAGCTGTGGGCACATATGGAGGAACTATGGAATCTTTAGGAGGTGGAACATTGCTGGAGGAGAGGATGTAAGAGTGGACAGCCCTGGCAACTGTCAGCTTGCTCCCTCTCCCTCATGTCAATCTTTGAAGATGTGCTCCCTCTGCTTCCTGCTCTGGTAGACTGCTGCTATGCCTGGATAAGACAAGGTAGTGCACTGCCCCTCAACTACAAGAAAAAAATGAAGAAAAGTTAGCAAGATTTGTGAGAGATATTCTAAAGAGCTTATCAAGAATAGCAAAGGGTAGAAGTTGGAAATTTATTTTTCTATGTTTAAGAATTATTTGTTCCAGAAAATTAACAATACAAACCAATGCTTTATGAGACAAATGTTGAACTTCCCGCTGAGTTACCAATAGATGAAACTGAAAAAATATATAAACATATTGGGACTATCTAACACTATTGCATTATAATCAGTTGTTCCATGAAGACTCAGTTTAATTTATGAGTTTGTATATCAAAATTATGCCTCATATTCACTATTATTTCTAGCTGAATATCTAATAACTAGTTACATTATGAAAGTGAATGTTACCCTATAACGATATAACTTTTACTTTGCTTCCATAAGCATTCAACTTTGAGTAAACAAAAATAAACAGTTTATGTTACCGTATTCAATGTAAAAAATGTAGAACTTCAGTAGCCTTTTCCTTATTGTTATTTCCATCATTACCTACGGATGACAATCAACTCTCCTTTCATTTGTTTTAATCGTCAATCCCTTTGGAAGATGGATGCCTGATATGGGACCACATCATATTTTACAAGCAACAAAGGAAAATATGTTTGGCAAGAAGGAAGATGATGTACGACCCTAACTTTGGGTTCTGTTGGTTATGAAGTAAGCCATAATAAAAATATAATGTCAAAAGAGAGTCTGATTATTGATAAGGTACCTAAATGCTTTCATACTTGTCAGCAATTCTTTCACTGAAACAGCAGCAATAGAAATGCAAAGTGAATTTCCCTCAACAGAGCAGCAGACAGCAAGCAGCCTGCCTCAGAAATTGATTCAAGGTAGGTCTGGCTATGAACGTCAATCAATTCCTACGGTTCCTTTTCTCTCTCTCTCTTTTTTGAATGATTGATAGTTCTTCACTTTGTAAAGTGAACCGCCCTGCTTCTGAGCTTTTCATGCCCATGTTTTCCTGTTGCTACTCATCTGCATATTCTTTACTGCCATGGTCAAGTTACAGGAGGGTGAACTACTGGAACTCCATAGTTTTATGTTAATAATAATGTCTTTATTGCATCATTTATTTATTTGTTGTGTGTACACCACAATACAATGTGAAAGCCAGAGGACTGCTTCCAGGAGTCAGGCTTCTCTTTCAACCACAGGGCTATCAGGGATCAAGTTTAGACTGTAATCTCTGCTGCAATACCTTTGCACACACAGCCATTTCACCGAGCCACTATTGGAAGTGACATTAGTAGATTCTGTAAGCCTTTTTCTTTTCTACCTTAACAGAAAAATGGCACTTATAGAATAATTGAATGTTAAGAATAAATAATTGATTTATTTTTATATTTATGTTATTTTAAATGTGTGTGTGTGTGTGCGTGCGTGTGTGTGTGTGTCTATGTGGGGTTATGGGGTTATGTGTAAATCAGTGAGTGTGCCTAAGAGGCCAGAAACATCTGATTCCCGGAAGCTGAAGTTGTTGACAGTTGTGAGCTGCCTGACAGGAGTGATGGGAGCCAAACCTGGGTCCTCTTGCAAGAACAGTATGTGATCTTAACCACATAACCCATATTCTAGCCCCTATTTTTTGTTATTTCATTAAAAAAATCTTCTTGGCATGTTTCTCAACAGAATTTTCTGCTTTCTTTCAATTAAAAAAAAAAAAACAGATCTCACCTCTATCTTGGTATGTATACAAGACCAAAGTTCAACAAGTTTAGATGCTAAGAACAAAGCTGATAGCTAGTCAAAAGGTTTCTAAACCCATTTTACCTTACATTCAGGTGATCATAGGGAATTACATTTAATACCTTGGGATCTCAGTTCTCAAATTTTAAGTTAGTGATATTCATGTCTTTCCTCATGAGCTTGAGTTGAATATCAAAAGAAATACTTTCTCAATCTGTGAGGGTGCTTGAAAAAGCATAAATATAGTAAAAAGTGGCAGCTATTAAAATCATTTTATGCTAAGGATAAAGAAAGCAGCATGACAGTTGATCACTGTTATGACACCCATACATGTATATGCAACATTTATTAGCCAAAGAGAAAATGAATGCTTGTTAAGTTGCTTTTCAGAACTCCGGAGTGCTACATGAATGGATGATGGTTATAGAATATAATTATATGGAAGAAAATATGTTGGTTCCAAGATAAATACAAAAAAATGTGTTCTACATTTTTTTGTAGAAGCTTATTTTATACACACATACAGAGCTATTTAAGAGACAACTCCAACAATGCTAGAAACAGCAGGATATCACAACATGTCCATAGAGATCCGTACTATCCATTCTGGAAGCAGAAGCCATATTCACTAAATTCCAGTATAAACCAACTGAAACACACTGCATCAAATGAGATATTTGTGTCAAAATAACAGAAGCTGGAATTAAGTGCTGTCATGACACTGGGGAACAACAGCCTTGATCTCCACCATTTATAGCTTAAGCACATTCACGTTTATATGGTTAGTATTCTTATTGAAGAGTTTATTATTCCATATCTTATTCCTGCAATGAAAAATACCTGTATTAGTTAGGGTTTCTATTGCTGTGAAGAGACACCATTACCATGGCAACTTTTATGAAGGAAAACATTTAATTTAGGTTGCAGGGATCATGGCAGCATACAAGCAGACATGGTATTGGTTACATCTTGATAAGAAGGCAACAAGAAGTGGACTGAGGTCACACTGAGTCAAGCATGAGCAAAAGTGACCTCAAAACCAGCTCTTACAATGATACACTTTCCCCAACAAGGGCACATCTCTCAATAGTGCCACTCCCTATGAGATTATTGGGTCAATTACATTCAAACTACCACAGTCTCTAAATGCTAACAACTAGATTTTTTTCCCAGATAATGAAACCAAGAGTTCAGGTTATCAACAAAACAAGCAGAGAAGAAACTTTATTTTTACAAGTCTACTGTGACTGTAGTGCCCAAACTTGTGGCCACCAATGTATTCTAAAATAGAACAGAAAGAAGAGCATTGCTTTACAATTTATGCAATGAAAATTTTATATAGAACTTTATATAATAAAACTGAAACTTCTTATATGGACTAAACACCATAGACACTACCCAGACTAGAACAATCTACAGATCAAATGATAATATGCTGTTTCCTTACAAGGGTTTAAATTTATAGCATATAACTGACATCTTTAAAACTATAAATGTACAAATGCAAGCATTGTACTTCTGCAAGATTATTGTTATTAATTAGAAATTACTCTATTCAAACAAATGTAAACAATTGCCATTTATATATTTCCATATATTCTATGTATGGGAAAAATATACCCAGTGACAGAAAAGGTGGAATGATTCTGAAAGAGACATTATGACATTCTACCACCTTTTTTGAAAGAATATACAAATTCATAGAAGTGGTTTTAGCTTTTGATCTAGGAATGACTGTCATAGGTATATATCTTAAGGGAAAAAACCCTACACTGATAACTATATCCCCAAAGATGTTCATTAACCATTAAAATGAGAATAAAAGTTGAACTAAACTATGTGTTAACCAAAGAGGAATGGCTGAGAAAGTTATCATGTATCAATTTAGTGATAGTTTGTGAGAACACTAAAAATAAGAAGGACTGTATTATAACTTTATGATATAATAAAATGAAGTAAGGAATGCTTTATTGAATATTAAATTATGAATGAGTACTTAATATGAAAATAATGTATTTTATTAAAGTGTTACTTTAGTTCAATATATTTCTTTTTCTTCTCATATAACAGATGAAAAAACTTATATTCTACTAATATAGATTATATTACTAATCTATTCTTCTATGATTTAAATGTGCTCAAGATGTATAGCTAGTAAGTATTAATAAAAGTTGGTCTGGACAGGAGACAACACTTCATGTCTTTTATATCTGTAAGATATCATGCCACAATCCAGAAGATAGAATCAAAGCAAATTTATGTTTTGATGTGTCCAGAAACTGAAGGTCATCAGCGTAGTTATGAATAGAGTAGTAATTAGCTAACAAAATGGAAAATCTCAACTCACTCCATTGTAGAAATGGGGATCTTTGTTTGTAAGACAATTTGGTGGGTTCAGAGATACTAGAAAGGGGTGTTCCCGGGGCTCGTAAACCTAGACAGGTTCAGAAGCCAGGACACTATGTCAGGTAATAGAAGAAACATTCAAAGCACACAGCAGCAGCAGCAACACACAACTGAATACTGAGTGCCTCCCTCTGGTGACTGACGCATTCCATAGCAACCTTGGGAAACTATGTACCAAGTTCAGCATATCTATGCTGATTCAAAACTTACACCTCAGAACTTAATGCCGTGACCACATGTTGCTCTTCTCACTGGGATTCTTACATTGCAATCTCTGTTTCCTATCAATAAACCTGATCTTACTTTTATACCATTTATTTGCCTTTAATTCTAGCAGCCATTATTTTTAACAAACTATACGTCTAGTGGTCCTCCGACACTATATCATGTACATGTATCAGGTACTCTTAATTCCATTTTTTATGTTTATTTTCCTCTATTTATCTTTGACTTCTTTCTTCTTTCTTGAAAAATTATTCATATTTTATTAAATGTATTTACTTAACTTGAATAGTTACCTGTTTATCAATTTTTCCTCCAACTATGTTTTTTTCCATTTTTAAAATATTCAATTCTTTTCCAAGTATTAGTGGTTATTTGTCATTCTCAGCTTCTTTATCTTTTCCCCATTCACTCTTCGATTGACTGTGATCTGGGTTAGTCTTTTCCCTCGGCCTTCCTTTGTTTCTAGAACATCAGTAAAATACCTTGACCATCTCTCTTTATTACTTTATCTCCACAGATCATCACATTTGGGGGGAATTTTCTTTATTATTCTTTCCTTCTACATCTGTTTCTCTTTCATTTTATCTTTTTGAGGTAAGTTATTTGTATTGATGCTCCCCAAATGTTTCCATCTAATCATTAAAAAGATGCTACTGTATCTCATTTTGTTGAAATTTAGGACATTATTATTATTGCTGGAAATCTAAATATCAAATGGACATGTGTATATACAGTTCTTTTTCTTATGGGAGTTTCCAAATCAGATATTAACTTTAAGGGATGCTGCAAATTAGCAAAATAAATCCTCAAAATAACACAGTTCATATTAAAGAAACCAATAATGAACTGAAATAAAACAAAAATGTTAATGACTCATATAAGATGTCAAGGATGGCATAAATTAGAAACAACCATTTAAATTGCATTTCTATATTTATTTAAAAAATGAAGGCCTAACTATAATATAGTATCATGTTATTGGTAGAGACACTATTAACTATGTGGTACTGACTTTGAGGTTTTCATATGAGTTTTTGATGAATTTTAGTGTTAGTTATCTCTCTTCACACTTCTTCCTCCACCTCCCCTCTAATCCTACCCCTATTTAATCTTTCCGGCCCCCTTCTTTCCCTTTTCACTTCACCCGTGCTTTATTATCCATCTCTTGAAACATATCATGCCCCCATATTAGTTTTCCTACACATACCTAAAGACACACATGAAAGTTTTCAGAGCCAGCATCCACAAATGGAAGAGAATATGTAGGTGCTTGGGTCTTGGTCACTTTACTGAGATGCTTATTTCAAATTCCATCCATTTATCTGTGAATTTCACAGTTTCATTTTTCTTCCCAGTTCAAGTCCACTGTGCACATGCACTGCATTTCTTTGTTACACATTATGTGCCACTTCTCAAACTTGGAGTCTTTTCGGTGCTAATGCTACTTTATCTTCACCTTACTTCTCTTCACAGGCAACCCAGGCACTGCAGGCATGAGAGTTTTGTGTCATAGCTGTCATTGCCACCTTCTTTAACATCTGTGCATGGATGTACACATTTCTCACTAGTGATAACCTTCTAAAGCATAAACAAAACATGACTTTCCAAAATGGTTCTTTGCTCATATTATTTTCCCTAATGAATAAATACAATTTGTAATCAGTTGTACACATTGCAACCTAAAATCTAGCTCCAATATTTGTTTACTACCCATTCACCTATCTAGTTCATCCCAGATGAAGATAGGATGCAATCTAAAGGAGGCAGAGGAGAGACACACTGTCTTTTGTGACAGTGCAAATGGGACCTTGTAAGATGCAAATGCTATTGGTAGGTGTTCCAATTTCCATAACCAATAAATAGATTCATGGATTTTGCAGAACAATGGTCATGATATACTATGCTTCACTATGTCATAAAAGTTGTCACTGCTGATGCTTCCTCTTCCTCCCTAGGTTTCCTTTCTGTCTTTACCTCACTGTGTAATTTACTGGCTTGATCATTTCTTATCAAACCACAAAACGTTGACTCAACCCTTTGATTGTTTCTCATTCTCTTCTTTCTCACTTGAGACATCCATTCTAGGGACCCATGCATGTATGTGTGCGTGCATATGTGTGTGTGTGCGTAGGTGTGTGCACTTGAGTGTATGTTCTGTCTACTCCACCAGTTCAGAACCCTTCTAAAAGAAGTTGTCTGATTACAGGACTGTAGCTTCAAAACCAGGTGCATTGTAAGCCTTCGGTCAAATATAGAATGACTAAATGAAAGAATAATGAATGGGTAAGATTTTATTGTACTTAAAATCTTACAATACAGCATCAGTGCCTGGACACAGCAAAGAAATTGGCATTATATTAACTAAAATTTCAAATTATCGCAAGCCTGAAAACTATCTGTAAGAAAAGATGAAAAACTTTCAATGTTTATATGAGAAATGAGTTTGGAATTGTTGACTTCTGACATTGCAAAAGTGAAAGAATGCTCAAATAAATAGCTTAATGGTAAATATCAAATTTTTATAAATACAAAACAAATAAATCAAATCTTGTGAAGAAAAGAAATACTAAACAATATAGTTAGAAATAACAAAAAATTCTGAACAAAAAGTATAAAAAATGAATGAAATAAATAATTAGTTCCTTGAAAAAATTGAACAGAATGTCAAAGCCTTCATTAAATTATCTGAAAGTAAGAGATGATCCAACTTTTAATTAGACATGTACAAAGAATATCACAGTAGATACAGTTGAAAGACAGAATATAATTAAAAATTATTTTTAAAGCATATTCAATAAAATACGTAGTATAGAACAAATAATTTATTGATAATAACTGCTAAAGTTAATAGCCAAAAGACACAATCTATAATGAATAATAAATAATGAGATTTATGAAGTCTCCAAACCAAAAAAAAAGTCTAAGAGTAGACAGTTTCATTGCTGAACATTATCAGAGGTTTAAAGAAATATCACAAAATACTTTTTAGATTATCCCATAAAGTAGAAAGATAAGAAATGCGTCCAAAATGTTTAAGAATCCAGTATCACCCTCTCACCAAAACTACAGAAGCACGACCTGGAAAGAAAACTCTAGACCATGTTCTCGGTGCACAGTGATGGAAAAATATTTACAGACCGTGATCATAGGCTGTGGAAATCATTCTGCCTGTGGCCTTGGGGCACCAGTCCTAGGGCAGGGTCTTGTCTGCTAAGTGACAACTAAAGAGGTGGGGGAAGGGTCTTTCCTTTTTTGCTCTCCTACATACTTGGAAGGTAGAAGCAGAACAGGCAGCTTGTTGTCCGTGTTCTTTCCCCCTGGGCGGAACAACTGCAGAGACATCTAACCTGTCCTGTATCAGGAAGTGTTTACCCCTATTATACATCTAAGTGAATTCTTTTGAATCTCTCCCAGACTCTTGTGGATTCCCGCTATAGTCAGTATTGTAAGAGGAGCGCAAGAAGAACTTAATACATGAAAATTAATTAATGTAATGTTGAGCATAAGTGGTATGATAGATAAAAATCGTATGATTGTTTTGATAAACATAGAAGAAATATTGGATTAAATCCATCATCCTTCCATGTTTAAAAGTCTTGAAGAACCAGAAAGAAAGTATATTCCTCTATAATGAATACCATGCATGTAAGAAACCTGTGGCCAAACTCACACTAAATTGTGAAAAACAGAAAATGTTTACTTTATGATTAGAACAACAGGGATCTCAATTCCAATCTGATTTGTACAGTACAGCATTTGAAAATTTATTCACAATGAGAAAAGGAATAAAAGCAATACTAAGAAAGAAGTCAACTGATTCTCTTTCAGATGATATGATCCTCTGTTGAGAAGACACTGATAGTCCACCAAAAGATTTTACATTTAATAAAATAAATTATTAATGTTGTAGGATACAATATCAGCATAAAAATCAGTAAAAATTAATAAAAATCTACAGAGAAGCAAATAATACAAACAATTCATTTTGTAATCTCAGGAAGAATGAAGACACCAAGGAGCAAATCTAATACGTAGCTGTTTAACCTTTATAAACTACTAAATATGAAAGAAATTGAAGCTAGTACAAGAAGATTTAAAGACATGGAACAGCATGATCAATACTGTATAAACAACCATACTACAAAAGTGATCTGTGGTCAATTCTGCATAAAAATCCCAGTGATATTTTCAATGAATTTGAAAATATAAACCCAGAATTCTTATGGAAGCAAAATAATCCTGAGAAATAAGAGCAATGTTGGAACCACAGAAATAGTCATTCAGTTAAAGCCTCTGACTCCTCTCCACAACATCCAAACACACATTCAGAAATGACAGCCTCTTTAAGAAACGGTGCTGGGAAAACTTGATAGTCATGAGTAGAAGACTAGACTTAGACCCCTGTAGCTCACCCTTCACAGAGACCTACTCTAAATGAGCCAAATTCTTTAAGATCTAAAGGCAAAAGTTCTAGAGGAAAAGACGAGGAAACACCTCAAGGTATGGCTATAAGTAAGTATTTTCTTCAAATCTTCATAGAATCCAAATAGCTTATGAAATGTCAGCACAAAGTGAGAAATGACATCACATAAAATTAAAAAAAAAAAGCTATCACACAGTGAAGAAAGCAGTCATGAGAGTGAAAAAACAGGTACAATGATGCAAGGGAAGCTGAGCCAGTTGTTTATCTTGGAGATGTTAATAATAAATAGCACAGGCATTTAAATACCAGAAGAGTAAATATTTCATAAGTACGTGAGTAAATGAACTAAACCCTTCAAAAGAAGAAACACAAATCTCTAATAAATACGTGCAAAATGCCCCAAAATCTTTAGCCATTAGAGACACATGAAGTAAAAGTACATTGAGGCGGGATGCAAGTTAATCAAATCATTATAAAAATATATGGAGGTTGAATTGTTTAATAGTGTTTAGAATAATGATAATAATAATAAGGTGCAGAAATCAACTATTTTTGCATTATAGTTGAATAAGAAACTATAACTCATTATTTTGAGAATTCGGTTTTTTTTTTTTACATTATCTCTATAACTTGTATTGCATTCAATGCCTGTCTTATAGATAGAGGTAGTTTGATTTGTTACCACTAAGCACACTCATAGATCAGTGCCTTATTCTGCCATTTTCAGAGAAGCTTCTTCCTGTGCAGATGGGTAAAAATACAGTGATCCACAGTCAGATACTTTGCAGAGAGAGAGAGAGAGACCTTGGAACACACTGTTCTAAAGGGAATGTCTCCATCAAATCCCTTCCCTCATAACTCGGGGAACTGCCAGAAGAGGAGGAGGAAAGAGTGTAAGCGCCAGAGGGGATAGAAGATACCAGGAAAAGAAGGTCCTCTAACCAACTGAATAAAGCGCATATGACATCACAGAGACTGAAGCCAGATGCATAGAGCCTGCAGGAGTCTGCTCTGCATTTACCGTACAGAATTCAGTGTACTATTTTGATGGGACTCCTGAGTGTGTTAACAAGGGGAACTCAGATTCTTGAGCCTTCTCTTGTTCTCTTTTCCTTTTGTTGGTTTGCCTTGTCCAAATTTGGCTTGGTAGTTTTACCTTATTAATATTGTATTTTGTTATATTTCATTGTTATCTCTTAGAAGTTTGCTCTTTTCTAGTGAGAAACAGAAAGGGAGTGGATCTGGATGGGAGGGGATCCAAGGGAGAAATTGGAAAGAGTAGGGAAAGGGGTACTGTAATCAGGGTGAATTTTCAATAAAAGGGTGAAAAGACCACACTTGACATAGTAAATGGATTGTCAGTTAATAAATGCCCATTATGAATGTTCCACTACTCCATTTGTGGGCTATACAATAGCAAACAAAACATGACCATGCCCTCCTGTAGAGAGAAACAGGAAAACAACTCACCACATGAGAAAACCACTAGTCTAACGATAAGAACCAGAAAGTACTACAAAGATGATTGTAGACACGAGTGGAGATCAAGAACCGAAGGAGGTGGTAGAGTAGGCAGGGAAGGCTGGGGCTGGGCTTTAGGGAAAGTGAAGTATTACAGCAATCTGGGTTATGTCAAAAAGCTTATGAGGTCTGTGTGGTTTGGGGAAAACCATTATCTATGTCTGAATCGCCCACCGTTCATTTGTTGACAGACACCACTCTCATCTTCATACTGCAGAGACTGTTTTAGCATCAAGTCCTTTACTTTCCTCGAAAACCTCCTAGGTAGCCTCTAATCATTATCATCCCTCAGTGTGCACACCAAGACTCTGTCACCTACTACTACCATGTTCACTCTTGCCTTGTCAAATTCTCAAACACAGTTTCCTTTCCCAGCCACCTGCTCTTCACTGACTGACAAGAGAGGTGGCACAAAGCAGTGGACAGGAAGTGTGGGACAGATGCCCAGTGATAAGCTTCTTAGACCACATGTCCAGGTGACCCTCACTCCAGAAAGGTGGAACACAAACTAGAATTTACTTAGCCCAATGCACCAGGGAAACCAAAGAAAACCTCTAAAGTGGCTGAGGTCACAGCACACCCACTTCCAACAGTGGTCATTACCCATTCTCTAATGCTGACAGCGCCTCAAATCCTGATTCCACACACAGAGGAACCTATTAACCGGGCTGTTTTGTTACCTAAAAATATGTGTGGATGGATTGACTATAATTCAAACTGCTCTGTGTGGCCCTGAGCATAGATTATTGCCTCCTGAATCAAGCTAAGAGTTGAGAGGCCAGTGTTTGTAATTTATAACTTATTGTTTTCTGTCCAGCTTAATTCTTCTGGGAAAGAAGGCAATGAGATAAAAAACCAAATACACACTGTCATTTATGAAGACAGTATTATAGGGTTGAGTACAGGAAGTATAACAAAGCAAAAACACTTCCAGATTTAAGCACATACAATAAACTCTTCAAATTTATAAAGTTTGGGAAGTAATTAACAGTATCTCTGAATATTCAAAAAGTAACCATTTCTTCCTTTAACTTTTGTGAATCTACTTTTAAATTATCTCTTTTATTTTTCATATTATAATTCTGCTTCATTTGTGCTTCGCTTTCCCCTCTTTCTTTCCTTAACTGTCCAGAAAAAAAAAAAAAAAAAACTTTTCTATTCAAGTTACATAATTTAATTTTCCACCAGAAAGCCATGCCAGAGGCCAAGGTTCCTGGTTCATTCTCCACAGCATTTCATCAGTTAAAGCGAACATGTTGCAAAAAATTTACCATAAGTCACAAAGATCCCTACAATAAGCATTTCTTAAGCAATGTCATAAAACATACTTGAAATAATCTTCTTTAAAAATGCAATTATTCCATAATGTTAGAATAGAGATTTTACAGAATGCAGTGAGTCTTTCATCAGATGTGTTTTTAAAACTTTACAATCTTATCTTTCAGCCTCTCTTAATCCTAATTGCACAATAAGACTTTTATTAAGTCTAATTGCTCTTTGATCAGACTTTTGATTATTTACCCTGAAGCTACATTGTAGATTTCAAGTTGTTCTGCACAGCTGTAATTACCATATGTTTTCATTAATCTAATTCTGTTAGCTGGCTGTTTACTGAGTAGTCTTAGTGTCAATCAATTATCCTGCTAGCCCATGCATCAAAGCAATTAGGACAGGGTTTAGTTCTCAAGGTGCAGCCATGAGGGTATTTTATTACACATTTACAGCCTGTTAGAGAGAGTAGCCAGAAAAAGACAAATAGAAGATTGAAAATTTTTTTTCAATACCACTAAGCAGTGAACTGCTGGGAACTCATCTATATGGTTAATACCACTATGAAAGTATGTGGGCCATAAAAATATTATTAAAGTACTTGAAAAATAAAACTGTGTAGAGTTAAGTAAATTCTACAAGAATCGGTGTAAATCGAATTTTCTTTCAATACACGGGAAAACAGATTTTTAAAGGTGATACTGAGATTGTCCTTTACCTGAAAAATAGATTTGATTAGGTTTTAATAGAAATATTAAAATTATGTTTGAAATAAATAAGAATAAGTTACTATTCCTCAAAAATTAATTGCCATATATTACTCAAAATTTATATAGACCCTGTCCAGTTCTATAGGCATGGTTTTCAACACAAATTGTTCTTTTCCTTCATGTTTCTCTTTTCTATTTCTTCCACCAGCATGTACCTCATGCCGTGGAAAGCTGTAAAACATAGGGGTGGGCATATATAGGACTCCTGGGCTGACAGTCTCTGCTGTGGACCTAAAACAAAGATTCCTTGCCAGTAAAGTTAATTATGACATCACAAGGCAGCACACGTAATAGAACTACTGGCTATTACAAATTATCTTAACGTTTATTCCTTCTTGCCGCAGTAATCATAATACTTAACAGCCTGGGAGCAAGAGATGCCTTTAGTCGTGCAGAGGGTTATAGGGACAGATGATATGAACACTATTATGTAACATCCTTTAACAGATGTACGACAAACACAGAAAGGATAATTATCAGCCAAAAACAATTAACAACTGTGTTCTATAATTTATAAACACACTCTTCCCCCGACCCTGGAAGTTTATCGAAGATATGAACAGGGGTGCACACTTGTGCGGTGTCAGGGGAGCACAGCTTTGCTTGTTGTCCTTAGTCCCTCTCCTCCATGACAGCCACTGTATCCCCTGTTCCAGGGCTGGGAATGGAAAGTCTGTGTTGTCTCATGTATTCTTTTCTCAATAGGATAGTGCAGCTGATCCTTGCTAGTTGATTTATTTTAAGATGCTTTATTACATATATTTCTATTATATCCTTGAGCGACACTCTTAAGGACTTCTGGGGGTTCTCCAGCTGAACTCTCTGGGTGTGGTCAATGGATTGTGTTTTGTTGGCTGCTGGTTCTCCCAGAGTCCTTATCTGCTTGTTCTCTCGGGTCATTCATTTGAGCAAGAGTCAGAATGACTGGATGACAGTCTGCATGTAGTTTAGAAATAACTTCCCAAACATGGTGAGTCTGGCAGATTCTGGGAAAACACACTCTTTCCATGCCCAGAAGAAGCTGTGTACTTCCTCTGAAGATTGTTAGTGGCTTTCTGCTTGTTCATCCTTGTGGAGATGTCACAGCCTCAGCAACGCTGACATCTCTTTGGCAATCAGAATTACAAATGACTCTCATTCTGGAAATATTTGACATAAAAATTATTATGATATGTGTGTAGAAGATGGGGGTCCATGCTCTGGCACATGTGCATAAGTAGTGTGTGTGCACACATACATGTGTGTGTGTGCGCGCGCACATATGTGTATGTGCTCATGTGCATGTGTGTGTATCTCTGTGCTTGGGAGTAAGTGTGTGTGGGGGTCAGAAGACAACTTTGTACAATCCTTTCATTCCTTCCTCCTTCACTTGCAGTCAGGAATTTAAGCCAGACGTATACCGTCAGATGTCAAAGCCTTCACTGGCTTGGCCAGCTCACTATCCTTAGCTTTTAATTTTATGACTCTACTTTCTCATACTAAGGGCTCTCTTTCTCACACAGTGGTTTAATATTCTTTTACTAGACGTTTACTCAAATATTAGCATGTGTACCAAGCTTGCTACCTTTGACCTTATGTTGTATATATCATTTTTCAGGGTAGTTAGCTCATTAATGTACATATTTGACTACTCAAGAAAACAAGTTGGAGAGGTTGTGGAGAAAGGGGTACACTCATCCATTGCTGGTGGGAATGCAAACTTGTGCAACCACTTTGGAAAACAGTGTGGCGGTTTCTCAGGAATTTTGGGATCCACCTACCCCTGGACCCAGCAATACCACTCTTGGGAATATACCCAAAAAATGCCCTATCATACAACAAAAGTATATGCTCAACTATGTTCATAGCAGCATTGTTTGTAATAGCCAGAACCTGGAAACAACCTAGATGCCCTTCAATGGAAGAATGGATGAAGAAAGTATGGAATATATACATATTAGAGTACTACTCAGCAGTAAAAACAAGGACTTCCTGAATTTTGCAGGCAAATGGACGGAAATAGAAAACACTATCCTGAGTGAGGTGAGCCAGACCCAAAAGGAGGAACATGGGATGTACTCACTCATATTTGGTTTCTAGCCATGAATAGGGGACGTTGAGCCTATTATGCGTGATCCTAGAGAAGCTAATTAAGAAGGTGAACCCAAAGAAAAACATTTAGGCGATGAAAGGAGACAGAGACAAAGACCCACATTGGATCACCGGACTGAAATCTCAAGGTCCAAATCAAGAGCAGGAAACAGAGCTCGAGCAAGGAACTCAGGACTGCGAGGGGTGCACCCACACACTGAGAAAATGGGGATGTTCTATCAGGAACTCACCAAGGCCAGCTGGCCTGGGTCTGAAAAAGCATGGGATAAAACCGGACTTGCTGAACAATGAGGACTACTGAGAACTCAAGAACAATGGCAATGGGTTTTTGATCCTACTGCACGTACTGACTTTGTGGGAGCCTAAGCAGTATGGATGCTCACCTTACTAGACCTGGATGGAGGTGGGTGGTCCTTGGACTTCCCACAGGGCAGGGAACCCGGATTACTCTTAGGGATGATGAGGGAGGGGGACTTGATGGGGGAGGGGGAGGGAAATGGGAGGTGGTGGTGGGGAGAAGGCAGAAATCTTTAATAAATAAATAAATAATAAAAAGAAAAAAAATAAATAAAAAAAAGAAAACAAGTTGGGTCATTCACAAACTGATATGAATCTACTTGATCCCTCCTTGTCATGCTAAACATATAATATATCTAAAACAGAGAACTCTCCCACACATCCTTTACCCTCTATCCCTAGTCAATTTTCCATACATAGTTTACCCTGCCATTTTCTATGATATCCAGTTTACAATTACACTGCTCAAGAAGTGGGAGTAGAAGCCAGCAGTAGCAGCAACAGCTTCCATTTATTGCACAGTAACAACTACACCAGGCAGGTATTTTGTAGATAAAGACATTTACGTTTAGAGGTTAAATAACTCACCCAACTCATAACTCTTAGTTGGCAAGCCCAAGATTTAAACCCATTCTAGACAGGTCTTCTTAGGCACTGTGCTATACTGTGTGCTCCTAATAGCTCTGGGCTACCCTTGCTATAAATCCTACAGTGTTCGTTCATGTCTTATCACTTTGGATGGATTCCAACTTCTTTCCTGTTGAAATCAAAGCCCTTCATTATCCAGCTCCTGAATCCCTTCCTACTTAATGTCCACCTACTACTTGTAAACCATCTGGACACACAGGACACTGAACTTCCTGCCTTTGCTTCCACTATCCTTAAAGTGTCCCCCTTCCAGGCAGCTCGTTCTTCTCCTGACTAACAACCAAGTGTCCTTCAGGACTCAGGAGCAGGGTGGCCATCCTCTTGTATCACAAATACCATGGAGATTTTCTCTTGTGTCACTCACTCTGAAATCTTCCTGCTCTGAACTCATATTTTGGCACCTTTTCTTGTGAAAGCCAGAGTTATGTCTTAAGTTTTTTTTTTTGTAGACACGCCATGATTTTTAATTATTGTTCCTTTTACAACAGTACTTACTAAATAAAGGTCCTTGCAAACATCATCACACAATATTCCTCTGTGTATAATTTAGAAATAGGAGATGTTAGAATGGACCCAGAATTCCTTGAAAGGGGTATTAGCTAGACTGATCTGGCTGCTAATACCATTTTCCAACTTTCTTCCACTACTGTTTTTTATTTATTTATTTATTTTTTATTGCTGAGAAGCCAAGAACAATAACACTGGGTTTTGATCCTACTGCATGTACTGGCTTTGTGGGAGCCTAGGCTGTTTGGATGCTCACCTTCCTAGACCTGGATGGAGCTCAGAGGACCTTAGACTTGCCACAGGGCAGGGAACCCTGACTGCTCTTTGGGCTGGAGAAGGAGGGGGAGGGGAGTGGGGGAGGGGGAAGGAAATAGGAGGCAAAGACAGGGAGGAGGCAGAAATTTTTAATGTCTTAAGTTTTAATCACAGTGCCTAAGAGATCCATAAAATAAAATTGCCTCGAACCTATAAGCCCCTTGTGCAAGTACAAATACTTCCTGGAATGATGGGGGCTGTTGTTTATGGAAGATAAAAAGCTACATGTTTTGCTCCCTTAAACAAGGTTGTTTGATCCAACTGCTCAGATTTGCTTGATCACATGTAGGTGGGAGGGGCATAGACAGGAAATACATTAGGATGTAAGCTTGACCCTGATTGGATATAGGAGGGAGGTCCATAGGTAGAAAGAATTTCAGGATGTATGTTTGTTCCTGACTGAACCTGATGGGAAACACAGTAGCCTTATGAGTTTGCCTTTATAAGCCTCTGCAAAATGTGACTCCATTACCTTTTCTGGGAGTCCATGAATGAACCTGGCCAGAGTCCATCATCCTGGCCTCTACGTCATTAAAGCCTGCTTCAAGTTTGATTCAATAAATGTGGTAGTTGTCTTATTCTCTATACTAGTGGTGGATTAACAATCTTCCACAAAAATGGTACTTTTAGTTCTTTATCAGCTATTAGACCGTGCATTTTACATCTCAGATGTTCACTTAGGTACAATGCATTTATAGTTGCTACTATATCAGGACAATATCAATCTTAATTGCTTTAATTGCTTCTTATGTACTAAAATACAGAAGTTAAAAACAGAATTTGGTTTCTAGCCATAAATAAAGGACATTGAGACTATAATTCGTGACTCTAGAGAAGCTAAATAAGAAGGTGAACCCAAAGAAAAACATATACGCATCCCCCTGAATATTAACCTTCATCAGGCGATGAAAGAAGACAGAGACAGAGACCAACATTGGAGCACTGGACTGAAGTCTCACGATCCAAAGGAGGAGCAGAAGGAGAGTGAGCACGAGCAAGGAACTCAGGAAGGCGAGGGGTGCACCCACACACTGAGGCAATGGGGATGATCTATCGGGAACTCACCAAGGCCAGCTGGCCGGGGACTGAAAAAGCATGGGACAAAACCGGTCTCGCTGAACATAATGGACAATGAGGACTACTGAGAACTGAAGAACAATGGCAATGGGTTCTTGATCCTATTGCATGTAATGGCTTTGTGGGAGCCCAGGTAGTTTGGATGCTCACCTTAATAGACCTGGATGGAGGTGGGTGGTCCTTGGACCTCCCACAGGGCAGAGAAACCTGCTTACTCTTTGGGCTGAGGAGGAAGGAAGACTTGATTGGGGGAGGGGGAGGGAATGGGAGGTGGTGGTGGGGAAGAGGCAGAAATCTTTAATAATTAAATTAATTAATTAATAAAAAAAATCAGCAAGAAAAAAAAAACAGAATCTATAACTGTCAGAAATACACTTATATACATCTGTTAAATTTGTTTATATAAAAGCATAATTTAACTTATAATAATATAGTGATACATGAGAACCACACAAGATCAAGCCAGTTAAAGTTCCAGCATGGATAAGGAAGGGGCTCTCATACAGGGGCCTTGATGGCTGCTAATGGAGCGTTTAGCTATTTTCCTTTGAGAATATGGCCATCAGTAGGTTGCCTATGCAGCAAGGAACAATCCAAAATAGATATAGCCAGCACTAATTGGACTCTGGGCTATTAAATAACAAAAATAAATACAGGACATGAAGTCTGAGGAGATAGAGTAAGAGGAACTGGATGGAATTGGAGGGAGGTATTGGCAGATGGGTATGATCACTATACATTGCATGAAATTATGGATCTTTTAAAGAATAAAATACATTATTAGAAAATATGGGGATGTAATACATCCAATGAAAAGCTGCTTATTTTGTTGTTAGATTTAAGCCCAAATAACCTCTTCCATGTTTATGAGAAAGTTTGGGATTTCAAAAACTAAGTGTACAATTTACTTTGAATAAGCCAAAACTCTTATTATTTTGGGTGTGGGGGCAAAACCATTTTAATACTATGCATAGACATTCTTCTTTGTGAATCTGCAGTCTGGAGAAGCAACAGTTCTGAACAATTCATCACAGAATCCATCCCTCAACCAGCCAAAGACTAAAGCTAAACCAAACTCCCGAAGCCAAGGAGACCTGAGATATGCATCTCAGAACACAGGGATGCACTCTGCCTGCTGTTTTCTACGTGTTGCTAACTGATCACTTAAACTCATAAAGTACCAAGGCTTTATGCTGGTTTTATTTATTTATAAGGGATTGATTCTTAGTGTTCAGGCAGAATTAAAATTTCCCACTTATTCTCTAAAAGATTTTTCACTTTCAGCAAAATATATTCCCAAGTATATCACTCAAAAAATCTATGTACAGATTTGTATGATAAATTCCATCCAGAACTAACAATAGGAAATGGCATATTTCTCCAGGGGAACTGAAATGCTCCTTATGTTACTGATTCGAACAGCATCAACAGCTCAGAGAAGTCTGTGATCGAGGAAGCTAAAATGCATTGGTTTCTGTTTTGCTTTCTTTAATCACATGTATCTTGAACTCTTCCCCAAATAATCTTAGTAATAAACAGAAAGTGAAAATAAAATACATATCAACAAGTAAAACATAATAAGAAAAATTTCTTTTTAAAACTTTCTTATATATTTTACTTAATCTTGCTAATAATTGGCAATGTTGAAGATTATTTCACCTAAGTCTATGGTATTAGGAAAGTAAACAGATGTCAAAATAGATTCTGTAACAGATATCCAAAGTTTAGGACTCGGTAAAGGGTTCATTATATGCTTTCTGCTTGGAAGGGCATATTTCTTTTCTAGTGCTTCTTTTTAAAATTTCAGGAATATTTTCTAAGTAGGATTATTTTTCCCACTTTTTATAACTTCCAGATTAAGTCTATAGGAGCAAAATTCTTTGAAAGGTAGATATAGAAATAAACAGAGGTGTGTTTCTTAATCAGTTGTCAAAAGAAATATAAGTTTAATCATTTCTAATTACTTAAATGACAATAATTCTGTAGCTTGTGTGGAAAGTAAAATGGTATATTAAAACTGGGTCACCATTTAAAATATTTCATGCTACATAAAGCAAAATGTATCCCAGGTCATGACTAACCATACTAGATATTACAGATTTGAAATCTGACAACACAGGTTATATAATTTCATTTTAAACCAAAACTGAAAAATTTTAAGAAGTGTAGAATTCTCACATTTTAAATATACACTTTTAGTAATTAAAGAAAATCAAAACACACTTTTTAGGAACAAAGTTATGTTTAAAACCCTCTGCAAGTTACAGTGTCACATTTTAACTGTTTATTTTTTGAGACGGGTGTTATTCATCATCAAAGCTTATAAGGCCCTCAGGTCACTTGCTTAATGAGAGAAAAATGTACTTGAATACGCACTTATCAACTTGGCTGCCATCATGCTGAGAATGAACTTGATAACAAGTTTCTAAAGAAGAAATTGTGAGCTTTTACAAAGCAACAATGGGATGAACTAAGATTTGGTAGACCTTGGCTTTATTTCCTAACTCCTGTGAGACTTCATGTTACTGACAAGTTCACAGACAAAAGAAGGCAGAGGTAATGGGAGAAAATGCACTTCAGAACAATGGCGAATAACAGTAGACCTTGAGAGCAAAAAGTGCAGCTTTTAAATAACATGCTGAAGGACACAGAAAGTATTTAAAATTTTCCTGAGAAGCTGAATTATGCAGCAATGTAAAGCCTTAAAAAGAGGTTTGAACTCTGGGAACCATAGGAGTGAGCAAAACATGATAGAAGAATGCCACATTCTAACAAGATCTATTTTAGTGAAAACGTTACTTACCTTCAAATCAGTGCAATACACATCTTTTTCGGGGTAACTCAAAGAGAAGATTTAGTTCTGCATCTTTGAGATACCTCACCATGGTTCAGGCAAGGATTCTACAGTGTGCAGTACATAGTCATGAAATGAAGATCACAAATTCTGATTGCCCCGCAGCAGCAGGAACTGCTCACTGCTTGCTATCAAGGTCCAGCAGGCAGAAGTTATGCCCCGTTGCTTAAAGGCCTCAGAGTACTTCCTTTGCCTACTGTGCTTACAATCCCTCCATTTCAGCTCATCTGTCAGCTGCTTCTCCACCCTGCTGTTATCTATCTTCCACACTGGTCCAGCCCAGTAACTTTGAATTTCAGTGAGCTTGACTCCCATGCTGATGTCCTAGGAGCCTTCTGTTGTTGACCTTGTCCTGCTTTGAGATGGCAAATTTGACTTGTGGGCAAAGCTGATGAAAACAGTCTAGACACTATCAAGGTGCTTTTTTGGTTGTTTAGCTTTCTGTTTGTTTTGCTTTTACTCTTGTCTCTCAGTTGATTTACTAAAGAAATTTGTGCTTGGCAAACATTTTGTTCTAGACTTCTCACTTAAAGAATTTAAAAGCTGAGCTCACCTCTCATTGGCTGGACACTTATGTTAAAACCAGAAGAAAAAAAAAGAAACCAATGAAACAGAACAAAACGCTAATATCCTTTAAAAATATTTTTCTTAATATCAATATTAATAGAACTTGTGAGCATTATGGACAAATACACATTGTTTATTTTTCTATAGCAGTTAGGTGAAGTGCAAATATCTCTTTTGCAGGGGAAGATAGATAATAACACTGAGCGTGCCAGGAAACAATTTGGATTGCAAGAAAACAGTGCTGTCATTTTAGATATTCATATGGTCTATGCTCTCTCCCAGAACAACTTTGATTATTGTGCAGAAGAACAACTCTATAATCCAACATTTCGAAATTCTGATCCACTTCAATTTCAGTCCCATCTTAATGCACTACATAAAAATGTTGCTTTTTTCTTTTCTTAGTTTCTAAGAACCTTTGTACATAGTTCCAAAAACATATGAGAACTCTTTGAATACAAGAATGGGAAAATATAAGACTATCACACAAAATCAAACTGACCTATATCTGCCCTAATGAGTTTTTAGACTCCATTATGAATGAGTCTCAAAGACACACCCATGCAGGGTTCAGAAGTAGAATGGGCTTAGAAAGTGTTTCTGAGGCTCTACCTCACACACACAGAGAACCAGATGTTGAGGATGCTGGCATGAGCACTGACATTCTATCACCTCAGTCTTTGTTTCTTTTATTGCCTTTTTGATTAGGAACAAGAAAGGGATCTGGGACTTACCTTTAGCCCTTAATAGCTATCTGAGCCCAAGCAAGTTCTTCACCCTCCTGAATGTATTCATATATCATAAGCGCAAGTTCCAGAAGATAATACTACAAAGTCTTTTCCTCTTGAAATTATAATTAGGTGACAATATAAGATCCACAGTTCAGGTGTTACTTTTTAGCATTTAAAAGATAACAAGAATGTGGGAACTTCATGCTAAAGTTTGGGCTCTACTAGCAAACTTTAGTAGAAGCTTTGAAAAACACACACCTATTTGAAAAGATGAATTACAAATGTTGTCTTTTCTAAATAGTCAAAGTAGTAAAAAGTTTTCTTTTTGGAATGACTGTTAACAGCACCCTGTCCTCTAGCCTTACAATGGGGAAATAATGTTGGCTTCCAGAATGTAGTACTGGCATTATTGCCCCATTAGAGGACAGATCCATTTTAATATTTTATATGTATGTTCAATACTTTCTTTAATATAGGTATGTTGCAGTGAATGTAATAAATAAACATATAAAATAAAATGTGAAATAAGACTGTGTGTGTGTGTTTGTGTGTGTTTCTACAAACTCTTCAAGCTACAATAATGACAGGTGTGGCAAGTTATATCCAGTGGTGAAATAGTATCAAAACTCTCATGGGATTAATTAACCACTTCTGGTTGTATTTAAGCTTTGCTCCACAAGACAAAACTTGCACATATCACCATTATCTATCTAAGAGCCTTTGGCAAGAAAGGTCACAGGGCTTATGGGAAAAGTCCCTACTAGTGTTTGGTAAATGGGCATAGTACTAAACTGATTCCAAACGATTTATTTTTGTACCCAAAGATTATTCAACATTCATCAGATAAGGTTTTATTTGTATTAGATGGTGATTATCACAGAAAACTACAACATGCCAATGCATAAAACAAGAGACCGTGGAATGGAATATATATGCTGTGGCTCCTATTCCTATTTATCAGGAAGCATTGTGCGAAATGAGAAAGAAAGGATTTAAGAGCCATAGGTTGTAGGTTACAAAAAGGAAACAGTGTCTTTCAGTAACAACAGGGCAGCTACACATATGAACCCCTAGAGGTTTTGAGAACATGCACAAGTCTGTGCAAGTCATAGCCAGAGAAAATACCAGCAACAGAAAGGAGACTTGGACACAAAATCCTTCCCCTAGTCACAGAGCTATTGGCAATTATTAACTTCTGTGGTCCCCAGTAACCTCCTGTGGAAGGCCACACATCCAATATTTGGGCATCACATATTGGAAAAGATAGGGAAAAAATAAGGACACAAAAAGTTAGGTGGATGATGAAGGAGAGTGGTTCTGGGAAGCGCTGATGGCGGTAGGGAAAGGTAGTGAATATTACTAAAATGCACATGACGTTCTCAAAGAACAAATGGTTTCTTTCCGAATGGAATAAAGCAATTCTGAATTCCCATGCCTTCTACCTTCTCTGGATTCCATAGTTCTCTGTCTCTATACACCATGTAATTGCAACTCTAATAATTCTTAACATGGTTTCTCATCCTGACCTTCACCCTCCATAGCCTGGAGACCACTGTTCCCACCAATGTCTTCACCTGCACATCTCCATCCATTCTTGGATGCAGGAGAACATGGCCTTCCAAGCTTGGCATCACCGCCTGCTCACTAGAAACAGGCATCTCTATTTCTACCAGTTGGCAAAACAATACTAATTCTATCCAGCTACATTGTGCTTGACTGGCAAATTCACGTTTTTAGACATGTTTTTTAACAACAAATCTCCACTGTATTAGTTCTGCTGATAATATGTTGCTCTAATTCTCCTGTCAGCTCTAATTATCATTGTTTCAAAATCTCAGTGTTTCCCAAATTCTATCTTTGATCTCTCCATAGCCCTGTGTCTGAAGGATAATAGTTTCTGAATAATTGTTACTCCTCTTAAGTATAACTCATGGAATGTGAAATAAGTCATTTCATTTTCTTCTCTTCTTTCATGTATCTTTCTATATATCCTAAGGCACTTCTATACTATAACATCAACTGGGAAGTGTACCATTATCATCCCTGACATAATGTTTTAAGGTCTCGGATGCTCCTGTTTTCTACAGACCCTCCTGCCCTCCTGTTCAGCACCCTGGTTCCCAACCTTTCCTTAGTTACATTCTTTTTCCACTTCAGCTGATTCAGTAGCAGAATTGAAATGGTAATTCTCTCAAGCAGAAGTGGCATGAGCTAGATTAGATCATGCATTAAAAGGGCCTAGAACACAGCAGGAGTATAATAAATAGTAGAGTATTATTATTGTTGGAATTATTATTTTTATTACTGCTAAGATATGAGGTCCTATAAATTACAGCTGGACCATAACTACCAGTAACTTTCTATGTTATAGTAATAATAACTAAATATTGAACTTCATCTGAGTTGCTAAATTACCATTTTTGAACGGCAACCTCGCTGGGAAAGGAAAAGTTTGCAGATTAATTCAACATAAGAGGCCCAAGCTCAGCTTAGAATTGCACACAGATATGGCATAATGAACACCGACTTTCAAATGTTTAATTAGAATGTGCCCTTAGGTTATCCGGTATCTTAGGATGGCTCTCTACTCTCTGGCTAATCCAGGAATGTGTCTGTTGGTTAGTGGAATAAAATTCTGTGTTTCAAAAGGGAGTTTGCCAGCTTTGTACAGAGTAAATTCACTATCCTTTCAGGTCTTTGATCTTTCATATTAACTTCCATTTAAAGTAATAAAAAGCTATTCAGGAAATACTAAGACACTATACCTTTGTTTTAAAATTCATAACCAAATTCAAATAATAAAACATCCACATTGAAAGCTTGGGCTACAGTGTCAGCCCTTCGCAGTTTTTTGCACCAAGCACACATTCCGGGTGGCTAAGCCCAGCTTGAAAAGGATGTTTGACCTAAGACATGGTGCTATAAAAGAGAGGGCAAAGTTCTGTCTTCATGTGGTTCGCAATTTAAGATGGTGCAGGCTGGGAACCATCTTGCCTGACCTCTCCACAATGACTTCTGAAATACGTTTGAAGACAGAAAATAATAAAACTCACCAATACCCAGACGAAGGCTAATACACAAATTGCCTGACTATAGGAGGGAATTCTGCCAACTTTTGATGGAAGCAGATCAGAAAAACACTGTGCTCTGAACTTCACCTTGTTGTAAACCCTCTGCCTTGTGTTTGATTTTCAAAGTCCAAATCCATTTTTAAGGCTTTCTTCTGAGTAAAACCTGTTCATGAAGTGAGAATAAAGATCCAAGCTTCTAAAAACAGCCCTTAGTGATTTTCTGTCTCCCTTTTACTTTGTGCTCAGAAACCAGCAGAAAGTTAAGAATCAGGAGGCAGAAACGATAGTGTGAGTAAGATATTCATGTCTTGCATGTGGCACTCGGGCTAGCCAAGCAGTCGGTTGGTTCCCTTGGTTCCCTTGGTTACAGTGCAAGGCACAAATGGACAGTGAGGGATTTCTGACATGGAGTTGCTGGTGTGGCACTGTCTCTCTAGTGACAGCTTTAAAGGGTTCATTAGAATCATTAGACTCTGTAGTCATCACCCCTCCATCCAACATGGGGTCAGCTTTCTCTAGCCTCCAATAGGTACCACGGCCATTTTCTGAAGTACTTTACATCTTCTGCCTTGACATATTTCTGTTTTTTTATGTTTCTAAAAATAATTATAGTTACCACATATATAGTGTCTTATCCAATCCAATAGCTGTGGATCTTTACTTATCATCAGTCATATTTAATAGTTTTCCAAAGCAAACTCCAAGATTATGTATGAATATATTCCAATATAAGTTTTTAAACAACATTTTCAGAGTACTCATAAATCAGCCCAGGGATGGAAGATGAATTTAATTATATATTGAAGTTGGTAAAATTGGAAAAACTTTGGAAATCCAACTATGCTTGAGTGTTCAGGCAATGTTCTAAATAGTCATTATTTCCAGTTTCTTCTTCAATTGTTTCTACCATAGTATCAGTAGGTATAAAGAAAAAAAAGTACCAAGTGAGTCAGAAGATAGAGATACTGTAACACAGACATGTGATATAGCTATTTGTGTACACATACTTTACATTCAAATATACATCTGACAAAAGAGTAACATATAAGAAATGCTGAAGAACTTTAGAAAATAGGTTAACAGACTGGTTTAAACAAATCAATCAAAATGCTACTTAGATTTAAAGACTGAATTGTAAGGAGATTAGAAAAGGTAAGTGATAATGGTAAACTGAGTTCGTTGTAATGATGGGGATCACAGCACGCAGGCAAAACCTCCAAAACTTAGTGTGCTGATTCAAGCTTATAATTCTTACTACTCAGGAGACTAAAGCAGAATAACAAGGTAGAGAATAGGTTGGAGCACTCTTTTAAGAAAAAGGGTCTCCTATAGTTCTTCCTGCTATAATATTTTACTACCTTTTATACATAAAGAAAATAGATCTAAATTGAAAAAGACAAAAAAGCAAGATAAGATTTAGACAATCACAATAGGTTTGTGTGGGGGTTGCTTTTGTGTGTGTGTATGTATGTGTGTGTACTGCATGCACATGTGTGTGTGTGTGCATGCGTGTGAGGGTACACATTTCATATTCAGCTATCATCTGAGGAAAGGGTGAGTATGTTCCTCAGCAGTAGACCACTTGACTCTAAGATGTGGGGCTCTGAGTGCAATGCTTAGCAATGATTGCAAAAAATTCCAATAAAAATTAAATTGAACTAATATTTGGAACTATTTTGTTCTTAAGCATTTCGAGGAAAGGAGACAACAAAAATGAAAAATATACACATAACTGCATAAGTAGTCAATCAGTTAATCCATTAATCATAAAGCAGAAGAGTCATGGAAGGTTGTTTGACAAGACAGCCAAACAAACTTTTGAATTTTGTAAAACAGAAAGAAGAAAGGAAAGTATAGAAAGACCTATCTTCATGTATTGAGAGTGATAAAAATCCAAAATATTGAGAAAATATTTTATAATGTAATATATAAATATGTGCAATAAAACAAAAATATCAGCATGACAATTTTCTGAAATTGATGATAAATGAATTAGAAAGACTTCAAATACCAATAACTACAGAGGAATCTGAAAAATACGCAAAAATATTAAGACTAAAGTGGCTTTAAGAAATTTCTTTTAAACTTTTAGTAATTAGTATTTCCTTGACATACAAACGGGAAGGATGTGGAGGCTTTTGAAGCTATTACATAAATACAATATAAATAGGATGTCAAACTCATTTTAATACAAAAAGACTTTTCTGTATTTACATAAACTATATAAACAAAACAGTAATTTTGAGTTTACTTTCAACTTGACTGACTAAATATTAGTCTAAGAATTCATGGTGCTCATTCATTGAATAGCAATATTTAATATCCATGTAATTCTTCCAATTATGAAATAAAGAAAAATACTGTATAATAACTTTGATAAATACAAAATTTCCAAGAGAGGAAATATAATCTTAATATTTATTTCTTATTTCTTTTCCAGTTTCAGTTCAGGTTTATGTGTTGAAAGCATGGAAACCCCAGAGCCTCTGTTTTGCTTCAGATATCCCCAGGAATGTCTGCTTTTGATTGAACAAGGATGACATGATTCCACAGCACCACACAGGCTCACAGAAGGAAGGCAAAAGTGATACTGTGGTCTCATCCCTTCTTTATTGAATCCAATTGGTCAAGAGGAAAGCAATACTACTGTATGTGGTCCAGCAAAGAAGAGCTGTGTGTGTAATCCACTTATAGCACTGGTTGGTCTTCCATAGACAATGATGTAACTTTAACTAAAATAGCCCAGGTTCACAGATTAACAAATAAGAAATAACAACAGAACATAAACAGGAAGGGTAGAATACCTAATAAAAACAAAAACAGCTTCAGTAAGAGACAGGCAGACCAGAAAAACAACAGCATCTCAGAGAATTCCAGACTATAGCTTCCTAAACTTTAATATCCCCTTATATTTATACTTGTGTGAAGACGTACAGAGTTGGGGCATCTGTTTTGGAGACAGATATTGTATAACATTGCCTACTTTGCATTAATGCAGACTATGATAAATTAGTGTTGACTTGGCCTAATCAACTTACCCAAACAAATAAATGTAACATTTATTTTTCTCAGAAATCCCTGTGCTTTTATTGCTAAGAGACACAAAGTTTGCCATAAATAGTACTTGGTTCTCATTAAATCATGTCACCTTCTCAACAATTATTTTGTTTGCGATTTTACAGCATGAATCATAGATCTGTAACAACACCTCTGTTATATTTTGACTTTGATAGCTTCTCACTACAAAGCCCGGAGCCACCGTTTACTAATGCTTGCCCTATTATTAACTCATTAAAAACATGCAGCCCTGTAGGAAGCAGTGTGTTCTCTCTAGCGAAGAATGGCTACCATATGTTCCCATCAATGTGAAAAACTGATTTCCTAACCCTATGGTATCTGTGTAATGCTGACTATGTGAGATATATTAATGGTCTTTAGATTCATGGGCAGGACAATTAACGGTAGTGTTATTTGCCAACAAATTCTGACAACAAGTAACACAACATTTTATTCTTCTATTCAAAAAGTTTACAGTGATAACCTCTTAAATAGAATTCACATCTCCAAATATATAAACTGTAACTTAAAGTAAGGTTCTAATGTCAGAAATATTCAAATGTATCATCAGAACTACCATGTGAAAGGGAGGAAATATCTCATAAAATACAATTTAATTTTGGCTTTAATAAATAGTTTTTCAGAATAGCAGTGACTACAAAAATACTTAAACTTTTTTACTTGGCTTATAAGTGGTATAAGTGGCTTATTGAGAAAGAAGCAGAAGTGTGTTTGAGGGAGAGGGACAGAGTAAATGAAGAGAATTTTTTTTTTCCGAGACTCAAGACCTTATTTATGGCCAGTGTAGAATATTAGTATTGGTTTGATCAATCTTTCTAGAAATCAAACCCAGATGATACCACTCTAACATGCTACATCTCTATTTCAAAGTGTTATTATCTGCCTTCCTTAGTTCAAAGATGTGTTTCTTATCCTTCCTTTTCTTTTCTTAAATGAAGGTTTTAGACTATATGTTTCAATAATGTGTTTCAACTCTGTTTCATGGAATTTGGATTTTTTATCTTAATACTATTCAATAGCTATATAAGCTCTGTAAAACTTATTTACTTAGACTTGTACTTGGACTTAGGGGAGCTGGAGACCCAGAGTGGGAACGTTTAAGATCCATATATGCTAGAAGATATCCAAAACTCACAGTGGCTTCAGCTGGAAGTCTGGGATTCAGTGTGGGAACTGAGTCTGAATTGGGACAATTTAGCTCCCAACCTTGGTCGGAGAAGCTTCTTTTTACAGTAGACAACAATCAAAGGCAGAGACAAACGACTGGACGAAGTACTATGAAAACGAGGAGTGCCTAACTTCAAAGGGAATATCTTCATAACCCTCTACAGTCTCTGGCAAAGCTTGGGGAAAAGCATAGGAAATAAAATGGAAGATGGGAAGAGAGTTGTTAAATATTATCTTCCTGACATGACGTTGGTGCTGCTCTCATGAACTCCTACTAGCAGTGTCTAGCTGCATAAGACTTGCGGAAGGTCAATCCTGTCAAAATCCTGCACAGACAGGGAAGATGCTTTCCGGACCCCACCTTTACTGAGGATCTATTGACAGCTGAAAGCAGCTGGGGAAGAGCGAATCCTTCTTCTTTTTTTTTCTTTTTTTCTTTTGCTTATTTTTTTTTTAGTTGTTGAAAAAAATTTCCGCCTCCTCCCCGTTTCCCATTTCCCTCCCCCTCCTCCCACACATTGCCCCCTCCCCCACTCCCCTTCCCCTCTCCCCACTCCTCACCCCCTCCCCCCACTTCATTCCCCCTCCCTCTGGAGACTGAAGAGCAGTCCAGATTCCCTGCCCTGCGGGAAGTCCAAGGTCCTCCCATTTTTCTTTAATGGTTTGGCCATTGATAGGTTCCTTAATCTCCACTAGATGGGCCAATGTAGAATATCAAACAAAAAGAAGCAGAATTTAAAAAGTAATATGACATGAAGTTGGGAAAAGAGGTATTAGAGGGGCAGGGGGCAGGGGATGATTGAGTATGGGCATGATTATGTTGCACTGAAAATTGTATGAAGTTTTCAAAGAATTTTCCAAAGCCCAAGTTGTAATCTGTTATTTAAAAGTGAGGTTAATTGAAAAATAAAAATGAATTCATTTTACTAGAAAAGTAACATAAGTTCATTTTTGCTAATCGATGGAGTTAATGTAAGTTTTACATTTTCATTTGATAGAGCGTATTTATTATTCAGTGATCTCAAGAGTATCTAATTATATTATATATAAATGATGTTTCTAGAATGAACTATTCAGACAAATAGTAAATTGAATGATATTAGACATTTCTAAGGTATTTTGTTCTAGAGCAGCTAGAAAAGGGATAATTTTAAAACAATCCCTATGATAACTGCTATTCCATCTATATATTAGTTTGTATTATTCTTTATCATGTACTTCTACCTAAATCTTAAATTAGACGATTATTCTTGATTTTCTGTGTATTTTCCACATTCAAAGTTATCTATCAAGACTATGACTATGCCTGAGTGTGAAGTCACATCTATATAGAGTGTATTTTGTTGGCAAGGAACTTGGTTGGTTACACATGAGGCTAAAATCATATCTCTCCATAATAAATAATTCTCTGACAAGATGTTTGTCATGGATTTTGTATGTAAACACCAATTAGAAACTCAATAAAATTTACTCTTGTGTAGCCCAGCGTGGCCTTGCACTCACAGAGCTCCATCTGCCTCTGTCTTCTGAATCCTGGGATGAAAGGTGTGCCACGAGTGCTTGACCTCTAGTGGCCTCGCTTTGCCCTTCTGATCTGTAGGCAAGCTTTGTCTATTAAAACATAAATAAAATATCACTATAATTTTCTTCCTGATTAGGTATGGTATACTTTTTTACATTATACCAGTCTGCCAACTGGTGCCAGCAGGCCAACTCCTGCTTATGTCTGCACAGTCTGTAAGTTAAAATGGGTCATAGGGAAATTTTTATTTCATGACTTGTGATAATTAAATAAAAATTTTGATTGGGGATCAAAATTAAGCATCGTTGGAACACAGACACATTAACTAGTGAACTTTGAGCCAAGACTGCTTCTTTTCATGTACCACTGTGATAGAATAAATGGATGTACAACACACCAAACATTTACTGTTTCTGGAAAAGCTTGTTGGGAATTTCTCTGTGATCCAGTGATAAGCAAAGGACTTTAATTGATCTCATATGTGATGCAACAAAGCTTACATCATTAATGAAAACTGTCATATTTGTAGGTGAGCCTACTATTATTATATGTATGCACACATACCCGACAAGTAATCTAAGTAAAGTGATAGAATTATACATAGGAACTTGAACCTGAACTTGGTTTTGCTTTTTTCTTGTGTCTGAATTCTATTTCAATGGCCATGTCAATAATATGACGCACTAAACCATCAGACATCTTTTTTCTTAATGTCTCATGAGTAGGTTGCTTGTACTGAACAAGTGTGGAAGGCAGAGCGAGATAATACACAAGTCTAGAAGTGACATTTGGAATGCCTGGTGATCTAGGGAAATGCTCATTCCTTCCTATGAAGCAGGGAATTTAAGAATTAAAAATCAAATGTACCTTGCAAAGAAAATTACTCACACAATTTAACTATAAGTTTCTAGTGGCAATGAATAAGTGTCTGTATATTCGACAATAATAACAACAATAACATTTTACCTTTCTCTTGAGACTCAGTGTAAAGCAGCCTTAGTGGTGAGTGCTGATGTATGTCATTAGTAACAATGTTTCACTCAATATGTTCTCTGTAGGATTCAGAGATAAACAGGAACCACTATTGTTTCCAAGCCATCAATGCATGCATTTCTTTCATTATTTTTATCAATAATTTGTAGAAACATACACTGATAGTGTTTCACGGTAGATTTTACAAATCTATTCCATTTACATTATTTGTGATTATATCCTGTTTCTCTATCACTTGTTATGAGAAAGGCCTTAGGTGGTCACCATTAAACATAGTTCCTCTATAATTTCACTTTAGGACATCTTGGCTGGCCACAGCTGGAGTGAACCCATGTTTTTTCTCCAAATCTAGATGCTTCTGGCATCAAAATAGGGCATTGCTGGTTAGCATGGGGATTCATATAAACTGAAAGGGTTCTAGGTAGTTCAGGATATTTTAACTGTTACCCAGACCATATTGGCCTTGGTCTGCCATGAAACAAATACCTCTGCGTCTCTAACCCTCTTACTGCTTGAGAAAATAACAGCACTTTCAGTTATTTATTTACTTACTTATTTCTAAGACAGCGTCTTGGTGTGTGTGCTTAGCTGGTCTGGAACTCCCAGTGTAGACTAGGATGACCTTGAACTTGTACTGATCACCCTGCCTCCTAAGTGCTGGGATTGCAGGCTGTGCCACAACTCCCATCTATACTTTCTCCTGTTAAACTAGTGATTTTGAAAATACAAAAGAAAAGTAAAAATAAAACTTGTAGAAATTTTTAGATTTCTTTTGGCAAAACATTTTAGTAGTGAAAAGATTTGCTCAATATTAGGTAAGGAAATCTAGTTCAATAATCTGATTTATAAGCATCAATTATTTTTCTCCGACAGCTCCTCATACGTTTAAATATAATTATATTTTGTTAAATTACACTCCTAAGTGATTCTGAATTTCAATGAATATTATATAACAAAACATAAGAAAATATTTTAAAATAGTTTAAATTGAAAGAACAAAATGCACATGGTTAAGAAGGTAGGCATTTGCCTAGCATGTTACAAGGTTTGATTTCTAGTCCTGAAAATAAAGGAAAGTAAAAGCAGCAAAACAAACAGGGGGGTGGTGGCACATGTCTTTAATTCCAGTACTCAGGGAGGCAGAGGCAGGCGATATCTGTGAGTTTGAGGACAGCCTCGTCTCTTGAGTGTGTTCCAGTGCAGTCAGAGATACACAGAGACACCCATCATGTCTTGAAAAACTTTTTAAAAAGTAAAACAAAAATAAAAACAAACAAGCAAAAAGTAAAAGCTGGTAAGACAATGGATACAAATTGCAAATGGAGTATGCTTTTGCTTTCTCAGCTACCCAGTCCTGCTGTATAAAATTGGCAGTTTCTCTGTACCATCTCATCCTGCAGCTGTTTCTAAATAATTAGTTAGAGGATTAATATTAATTACAGAATTCTTTACCTATAGTTAAGGCTAATTGCCAAACAACTCTTACATTTACATGAACCCATTTCTACTAATTTATGCATTGCCACGTGATCATAGTTTTACTGGTCTGTGACATCTTGCTTCTTGATTGGGCAGCTGGCTGGAATCTTCCAAGATGACCCTTCTGTTTCCCTGTATTCAGTTTGGCTTTCCTGTATATCTATATTCTGTATTGCTATAGGATAAAGCAACTTTTATTATCAACCAATGAGAGCAACATATATCACAGCATACAGAAGGGTTATCACAAAGCATTTCCCCCTCCTGCCTAGGCAAAAAGAAAGGTTTCAACTTTAACACAATAAAATAGCAGACAATAAACCAGTTTTCAGTTAAGAATTACAGTTACAGTATCTAGTCTATTTGTATTTGACAAAATTAAAAAGCATTTAATTATCTATCCTATCTTGAGTTAAAATTTTATATCTAATTTATCTTTTTATCATAGCTAAGAAAAACTATACTTATAACTATCTAGTCTTCAATTCCATCAAAGACCAAAGAATAAAAAATGTTATTAACTAAGTAAGAAGGAAGTGCAGGCAAATGACTTCCAAAAACATGAGAAATGACAGAAATGACAGTCTGCCTGGAAAGTCACCCAAGTTTTCTCTGCAATGTGGGTATCTGTCTTTGGCACATAGGTCCAGCATATCTGACAGACTTTCTTGTGAAGGAGGGAATTTTGAAAGACTGTTCTACCTTGTCTTGGCAAAGTTTAGCAGCTGTCTTTTTTTTGTGTGTCCTGCTGGTCATAGATTGGACAGTGACTGCCAGCAATCGAGGCAAGGGCAGTTTCTTTGTCCACAGGGCTAGCTTTTGTCATAAAGAGAACAAACTCCACCTAGAGCTCCTTCAATGCCAATCGTGTTTTCTGGAGTACATTGGGGCTGCCAGAAGCAGCTATGTCTCACTGTCATGAAAAGTCTGCTTTATTAAAATATTTTAAATACCATATTCTGTAGGTTCTTGAAATGTTTGAAGAATACCTATTTATCTGAACTATATCTTTATATAACTAGAAAACCTAACTGACTATAAGTTTGACTATTAAAGTTACTAACTGTATTTTTGTAAATTTGTATTTTAATTTACATTTTTAATTGAGCTATATAAACATAATATCTTAACTAAGAGTAGAAATATACATGCAGTATAACAAAACTAACCTTAATTTTGTACCCCAAATTAAAATCCATAACAATATAAAATATTTTTAAATTAACAGTTGTTTTTAGATTAAAGTAGATTCAACAGTCTACCCTTCCCCCATTTCTAAATCAACTAATGCCTTTTTGTTAGGTAATAAGAATATGGAATCTTTGAAATGAATACCAGTGTAGTTATACATATAGGCTGGTTTTTGAAGGAAACACCACAGAACATCTGTTAATTCTGATCCTTTGCTTTATAGGTAAAATAACCACAATGCAGATTATTGTATTAATAAGTTTTCTTTGGTTTCAAGCACTGCAAATTCAGTTAGTTTAATCATCAATAAGTAAAAGACAACTTCTTAGATGGGAAAAGGAGGAAATGTAGGGTAGGATTAAATAAAAATGTGAAAATCTTGAAGATTTGAAAGATGTCACAAACACAGTCCCTTGTTCCACATCTTACAACATTCTCAGACAGGATGTTTCTCTCCTCTTGGGGTCATGGATCTGCCAGGACCTTTGGGTTCACATTTCCATTCTTATTCATTCATATCAGATCACATACCTGCATCTGGAACCTGAAGCTCATCAGCCTTGATTCAGGAATATGCCTATGATTCCTGCTCTTGTCTGATGGGAGCAAGCTATTGACAGACTTTGCTATGTGCTCACTTGTGAACAGTCAGAAAAAAAAAAATCTGTCATGTCTGATACATGCAGACTTCAAGAGTGAAAAAAAAAAACCCTCAGTTTTCTATCCATATACCCCATAGTAAAAATAGTTTTCTAACAAAAACATGCAATATCAGGGTCAAGGTTGTTAAATGTCTGCTAAAATATCATTCCTCAAGTGTTTTCCACTTTGATCTCTTCCAGTTCCCTGGAACTTCCTGATTCTGCTAGGATGTCTAGTTGGTAAGCTTCAGGGATTCGCTTGTGTTAACCCCAAGAACTGGGAATCTAAGTGCTTGATACCACATTTGGCTTTTGGCAAGGGTTCTGGGAATCCAACTCATTATGGCACACATTTTACAGTCCAAGTCATCTTTCCCTAGCACTAACTGTATTTTTATGTCCGCAAACATGTAATTTCTGTAAGGGAGAGAAAACAAACGTGTTCTAGATTCGTCACAGGGATAAGTGTCGATATATTTCTGAATGCTTCAGTCATTTGTTCAGTAGTACTGAGAAGTCTGTCAGTCACAGCTCCACTAACTATTAATTGAAGAATTGGTAGATGATAAAGAGATAATAGTTATGAAAATGGCTTATTTTTCTGAGATACAAAATTATGTCATCTCGATCTACAGTGGTCATATTTCTCTATTACAGGGTTAAAGTATGAAAGCCTACAGTTTTCTTAACTTTCAAATCCTGACAGTCAACTAACATCTCTATAAGGACTTCTGAAACATATAAATAGACTTTTCCCCCAAAGCAGATGGACAATTATCCATCAAATAAAAAGAAAAAAATATGAGAAACTATATTGATGGTGCAGTGCAGACAAAATGGTTCTGTCTGACATTTAAAATTTACCATCACTACTAAATATTCTAATAGATACTTTCACAAGTTCAACTTTTACTTCATCTTCATCTTGGAATTATTGCAGTATGGTGTTTCCTTTTCTGATATAGTTTTATGCAGATAATTTTGGGTATTTTCAGACTGAATGCTTATTGATGCCTTCATTGTTAAGGCGCGTGTGCACTAACTGAAGATTATTTAAAATTCCATCATACTCAATTGACTAAGGTCTCAAAAGTACAATCCAGATTTCTCTTTTACCTCCAGTTCTGTAAATTGACATTTATGGCATTGGTTATTAAGGAACTATTCTGAAAATATCAATAAGCAGAGGCAGATGACTTGCAAACACCCCAAGTGACACGGGAAGATTAATCTTTTCCATTACATTGATCTACTGCTTCTCTCTTTTTTGTCTTGTAAAATAGAAAGTTTTGTACTCCTTAAATGTATTATTTCTGCACAGACGGAAAAGTGACTAATGGCAAAAGCTACTTTCCTAGTAACCAAAAATGACATAATTAAAAATGTTCTTTGGAGAAATATTTGTATTTATTTTTGTTTATAATACGAGGCATCTGACATGCTGTTGGTACATAAAGGTCTTTGTGTGCTGAGAACTGGTCAAGTGTTGATTCTCCAAAACACTTACTTAGATGGATTATTACTTGATTTCTTTTTTATAGCTAATTATCTTTTACATAAATAAAATATTGTTAAAAGTAGAGTGGATAAAGGTACCTATGTTATAAAGGCACCCCTCTCGGCATATAACAACACAATTTCAAAAGGATTGGCAGATTGAGCCTTCCAAAAAACATTTCAAAAAAGTTATCTTTAAAGTACATCGCATTAGCGATTTCCGTGGAACCTCCTAAGTCAATAATTCAACCAAATTTAATCCACTCCCACCACTGGAAGCCCTGCCTGGCTATAAAAACAACAGAGCAGACTTTGTTATCTCCATTACTAGGCGTCTTCTCTAGGGTCACCCTCATAGATTCCTGAATGTTTCCAGCCCCCAATACCAGCTGTCTACTCTGGCACTCCCTCTCCCCTACATGATCCCTCCTGTTTTTGTTCCCATCCGCCCCCATCCACTTGCAAGAATCTATTCTATTTCCTCTTCCCAGGGAGATCCGTGAGTGCCCATAGAGCCCTCCTATGTATGCATCCTCACTGGGTCTGTGAATTGCAGCTTGATTCTCATTTAGGCTTTCTTCTGCAGCAGATGGGAGAGGGTGCAGAGAACCATAGTCAGTAAAAGAATCTAAATTGGAGGTGTTCGTTGAGTCCCCCACGGAAGAGGGGTAGAGAATAGAGTAGGAAAACCAAGAGAACATGGTCCACCTAACTTGGCAAAGCACGGGGTCTATAAGGGTTTGCATCAGGTCCTCTACATATACGCTACTGCTGTTATCTTGGTGTCTTTGTGGGACGCCTGACCTTGGGAGCAGGTGTGTTCTCCTTTGCCTTCTCTTATGACTCTTTTCCTCTTATTGCAGTGGTTCTCAACCTCCCTAATGATGTGACCCTTTTGTACAGTTCCTCATGTTGTGGTGACCCCCAACAATAAAATTAATTTGTTGCCGCTTCATAACTGTAATGTCACTACTGTTATGAATCACATTTTAAGTATTTGACTTGCAGAATATCTGACATGAGACTCCAAAGGGGTCTCGATCCACGGGTTGAGAAACTACTATCATATTGAGTTGCCTCACTATGAATGAGGGCTTTTACCTTGTCCCATTGAATGTCATTTTGTTGCTTTTGATTTTTGTCTCTTGGAGGCCTGCTTTTTTCTGAAGGAAAATGGAGAAGGAGCGAATCTGTGGAGAGGGGAGGTGCAGAGAGCTTGTAGAAGTACAACAAGAGGAGACTCTGGTCTGGGTGTATTGTGTGAGAAAAGAAACTACTTTTAATAATAAAAAATGTGTTGTTTTAAATATCCCCAATTCCCTTTATCTCAGCTCAAGTCTTTCTGAATGCTACTAAACTTAAGTGCATTGCAATTAACTAAAACTTTCAGTCACAAGACCATTTAGAAATCAAGCTTTAGAAAAACTGAGGGTGGAAAACATTCATGCTACACATTCGTGAGCACAGGTAGGTGCTGAAGTTTCAGAACAGTAGACTAATATGCTATACATATTGATGCTCCTCTCCGAAGCCATCTGTTTAGTATGTTCCTGTTACCATGACACTGGTACCCTCTCTTCTCCATAAGATGCCCTCTCCATGTATTTGTTCCTACTCCCTTTTTCACTCTTACAGGGCTGCTGGCATTTATAATTTCCATTTCTATATATTTGCTTGCTCTTAATTGAATATCAAAGAAAATATTCCTCAAAGTCTGACCTTTCTTTAGAGTTTTAGATAAGCTGTCTACCTGTGTCCTGCTCATTTCCATGTGTGTATGCATGTTCTTGTGCATGTATGTGTGTATGCTTGTGTGTGTTTAATGGGAAGATGTTGCAGAATTAAATCTTGAGAGATGACAAATTGGATGACCTGAGGTTGGCTATGATATAACTATAACTATATATATATGGCTATGATATAACTATACACACACACACACACACACATATATATATATATATGTATATATATATATATATATATATATACATAAAACAATAATGTCAGCAGTCAGTCTTGACAATATGCCTTTTGTGCAGTCTCTTTGCTAGGTGGCTGATATTTCTTCTTCATTCATTCTTCCTTACCCTGTAGCTATACACTCTCATTTTATAAATAAGAAATTATGCTTGGAAAATTCCAATTCCCAGTACAGATAATTTGAAAGAGCAGATTAGACTTTTGGAGAGAGGTTGCTCTGTCATATCTCAACTCTAGGCCATCACCTATGCCCCCACAGAACCATGTGTGTTGTTACTGTCTTTAGAAGGGAGCCACCATTTCTGCTCAAAGCCAACTGTGAGATCATAAGGAAGGGACTGAACAGAGTTAACGATTTCCACCTTCAGTTGGTCCACCTTTTGTAGCAAGGAACATGATGATTAAGCAAAGTACAGAAGTCAATGATTCTTTAACTATTGGGTGGGTTATTATCTCTGTTGGTTCAAATGGCTGCCTATTTGCATTATTCTAGATTTTATTCAATTTATATGTTTCACTTATATTTATACAGAATCAGCAGTATGAAGAGGATTATTAACACTAGATATTTCAGTAATTGAGAATTTTGACTTATGTTAATTCAAAAATAATTTTAAATTGTTCCTTATGTTATATAATGTGTGTGCTAGATTTATAAGGGAATTGAGTTAATTTGAAGATATTTTATTAAAGTTACTTTTTGTCTGTAATGTTAGGCTACATGTTCTTCTAACAGCATATAATGCTTAGTGTATAATAATGACAAGTATACCATGTCTGTTGAAAGCTGATTATCAGCCAAACACTATGCTAAGAACTTTATGCATGGCTACATATTTCAATAAAAGCATAAAGTACTAAAAGAAGTTTCTAGTCCAATTTAAGTATAATGGATATGATTAAACTATTATCACTGTTATTATATTTTCTTTAAAATATATATCCATGCATGTGTAGACATGTGCTAGTGTGTTTCATGTATGCATGTTGTGTGTGTATATGGGTAGATATGCCCATGCATAAGTGCAAAGGTCACAGGGAATCTTGGGTGTTCTGCTCTGTCAATCTTCCCAATAATAAGTTGAACAGGGCCGCCCACTGAATCCAGAGATAGGCTGGTGGCCGCCAAGCTTCAGAAAGCCTCCTTTCTGCAACTGTTCTCCACACCATGGCTCACACAGCCATGCTCAAGCTCTTACATGGGTTCTGGATATCTGAACACATATCTTCACGCTGGCTCACTATACTACTCAGATAGTATGCTATCTTAGTCATATCTGCAGCATGCTTAACATTATTTTAGGCAAGAATATATGAATTTTAGCAATCATTAACTGTATTAAAAATCTGATAACTTTCCAACCATGGACAAAGTTTCCACTACTGACCACATCCTGTGGCTAAGGAAATTCATGGTGCATATAACTTGGTTGAGGAGCCAGGTCATCTGTCTCTAGAGAGCCCCTCATAAACATGCCCTGAAGATGCTAAGTGAGTTAAATTTTTTATTTTATGTGAAGTGATAATTTAATATAAGCATCAATGTAAGAGACATATAATATATATTATAATATATATAATGTACATTTATATAATGGAAATAATAAATAACTACATGCAGATACACACATGTGCACAACTTTATACAAGCCTTGTATAAAACCCAAAGAAAAATCAATGAATTACTAAATTCATTTTCTCAGGATGTGGATTAGGAGGTGATTTTGGATCACTGGATAAAGTTTTAATCACTTATCTGAGTTGAAGTGCATGACTTAAAAAAGTAAACATACCCTTTAAACACTAGAATTTAACAAAAAGACAAATATGAGGTAGGGTTTTCCCTGCTATATCAAGGTGGATCAGGATACAATTGTTCAGGAGTCCAAGTGTACAAGAAGCCGACAGCATCCCTAATGAAAAGGGCAGGATTAACAGACACAGAAATATGTGCTCAGCATCAGTGTGTGGCACTAGGTAGAAACCATACTGTATTTGATTCAATGTGGTATTGCTAAGGGGTCACCGCAACAGCTGAGAGAGACCTCGGTCAGAAGCCCAGACTGCTTTCAAGGGTGACTGCAATCATCCGAGCCCCTTCTTCACAAAAGTATCATATAAAGTAGAGGATTGACAGCTTGTTAAAAGCTAATTAGGAAGAATAGGACAGAAGCAAGCCTTGTGCAGCCAAGTAGGCACATTTTCGTCCTCAATTATGCTGAGCTGCTCCGAAATGCAAGTGGGGAAAGTGCATTTTATATACTGAACATCTCATGTTAATATTTGAGTTCAGAAAAAATTAATATATGTGTAAAATAAACAATGTTGCATTGACATTGGAAATATGTGCATACTTTTTACAGGGGAAAATGGCATTCCAGCTCATTAAATTATGTGAAGAATCATAGCTGAAGCTCAACACAGACTGTCACCAAGCATCACGCAAATAGAATGGCATGGGCTGGCAGCTGAATACTACAGACTGTGCAAACAGTGACAGGAAAGCCTTTATTCCTGCACCACTTAGTGCGGATTCCAGGCAGCTCTGCACACTCGGGAGGCAAGAGCATTATGCACAGGGAAATTAGGTTTACACCCACATCAAAAAGTGCATTTGTCAGTAGATGGTGAAGGCGGAAATGCAGTCGCTGTACAAATGCAACCAAGGACACCAGGGAGCACAGTTTTGGTTCCTTTTCCCCACCTGTCCTCCAAAGGGAGCCCCAGACATGATGGAAAATACCCACACTTTTAACATTTCCAAAGATTTGTGAAATCAAGCAGAAGAGGCATAGATTAGAGCCTTCTATCAGACTGTGTTATTGACTTTCAAATCAGGTCAAATGAAGCCCAGATTGGATGAAAGCAATCCAATCAAATTTCCATTTAAGACCAGGTAAAGGGGGCTTAAGGACCTAAATTATTCAGAAAGTGGCCTCCGTCTCATTTTGCTGTACACCATCAAAGTTCATCAAATATAAAGTTATCCACAGTACTCTAGCCAGACAGAGCAAATAAAAATCTTTGATTAGGAAAAATCTTTGATTAATGTTCATCTCTTTATTATAAACCTTTTATCCAAATAATCATTTCTGGACACTAAACCTAGCAACTCCTATGAATTGAAATAAACACATCTTCAAGAAGCTAATGACTGAGCAAGGGCAAAAAGATACAATATAAATAGTTCAAATATAGATTTAAAATGAGCAGACCAGAGATGTTTGAAGGGAGAAGATCTGTAGCCTCATGGTAAGCAATTACTGAAAGGGGGAGCCTCCCCAGACACCCCTCCTTTCCAGAAGAATCTAAAGCTATGGCTGGAAGGGCTCTGAGAGTTCCCCCTTCCCTCTTTCCCTGCCATATAACCTCTTCACTTGATCATAAACAGAGGCAAATTGACAGTGGAGGGCGGAGAAACAGTGAAACTTCCCTTTCCGTCTCTCCCAGCATTGCCAACACAGAGAACAAGTTGATGTAGCAGTCAGGGTTGCTACTGACATCACAGCAACTGTGGACAGACAGCCTTGGCTGGAAGTTAAATGGTTATTCTGTTCTGGTATGGTGTTTTCCTCCATATGTTCATTCATGATTCATTTGAAACGGAATCAATTTGGGAATATAATAAACCATGAAAACATAAGTCTGCCTATTTCTAAGAAAGTGGTAGAATGTTTATCTCTTGGATCCATTTCAACACTCCTCACATGGGGATCAAATTTCACAGGGCATTTAAAATGGGATTTTTAAAATAGCAACAATAAAATATTTTTTTTTATTTTTCTTTTTGCTTTCTCTAGTGCAAGCTGGCACTTGTGTGTATGTCTGTCAAATAGTCACTCATTATCTGTACCCCTGCTACCCTGCTTAGAAAACACAAGCAAACATATTTATTAGTAATAACGTTAGGAAAAGACCAGTTTTCCTCTGTTTTACCACATAGTGAATAATTCTTTAGCAGCTGCAAAACATTAAATGCTAAGTAGAAATACAGCGCTGCTTTCTGAAGTGGTTCTGGAATAACAAAATGTTACAACTTCACACTTTGGATGCTTTGTTGGGCTCCCTAAATGCAGCTCTTGCAGTTATAAGCAAGAAAATCAAGAGCTGTGGAAAATGGCAGTGAAGGGGATCTCTCTAAAGTACAGCGGTCATATCTCTCAAGCATACGCAACTGAAGTCCTCTGATGGCTTCAGCCACAAGTTTAAAGCTAACCTCCAGGACCCTGATATTGGTAGTGTGTGACACTATTACATAGAGAAGAGCAGACACAACTTGAAGATGGAGAACACAAAACAAATGTAATTTATGTTGGATATGAATGTTCATCAAAGAAAAACAAAAGTTGAAGCTCTAGGTCCCTAGCAAACTGGTTTGTATGCACAATCCCTGTGGCTGTACTGGAGCCTGAAGGACTGCTTCATTCTGAAAACCAAAGGAGCTCTTGACACCACAAGGACTATTTGGGGACAGCAAGTTTGGAAACACGCTCAAAGGCTCAAGGTTCTCCATATGACCGATAATGTGGGACTCCAAGGAAAATGGCAAGAGGATTTAACATGCTTTATCTTACAGTACTCCTTTCAGGCCATCTCACAAAGACAATAAAGAAAAGCAAACTGCAGTATGATGGAATTGGTATACGAAAATTGGTTTACTGTAAATTAAGTCTTACTGCAAGATGATATTTGAGGTGACAAATGAAAGACATAAGAAAACAAGTTCAAGTCTCTTCTTCAATGGGTATAACAAACTTGTTACTTCAATTTCTTCTTGAGAAATATGTGTTTTCCTCCAAATACAAATATCAAATTAGCTATATTGTTCATGGTATTGTTTTAATAAGTTCTGGTGACAAGCTAAGATCTGGAGATGATGGGACAAACTTGACTTATGCTACAGTGATCTGAACCAACCAATTGTACTGTATTTCATATTATAATGGCTAATGTGCTAGGCACCATGACTTCACATTAAAAGTTTTGGTCCTACATCAACCTAGTGCCGTTAGAGTGGGACTCTCTTGCCGAGGATACTTTATGAGTTCGTTAAATAGATGGATTCTAAAATTGAGTGACCATAATTATTATCTAAGAAACCATAGAACCAGCACCAGATATTCTTAAAAGTATAGACACCACTTCACTAATTCTCTCTCTCTCATGTGTGTGTGTAAAAGCATGTTTTCCAGTAAAATACTGTAAACTTAATACAATATTCAGCTGATGAACAAGAAGAGTCCATATCCTACATTCAAGGACAAGTGAATCTCTGTATTCACTCTTGAGTATGAGCTTTCTAACTGGGAGGAGCCAGGACCCTGCAACATCTGTGTCACTTATTCATAAACAGGATGCTTCGGTGGTAGATGGTAGACATGGATCCATGGGGTGGTATTAAGTGGCCAAAATGGGAGTCAAAAGTCTGAGTAATTCATTAAACACACACAATTACAGGTCCAGTCCAGTATCAATTTATTTGGAAAGAATATAAATAAAAGCTATGAGGGACATATATAGGAATAAAAGTTTATTATGCATCATTTATCTATTCATCCACATATTCATCTCCAACTACTTATCTAAACAAATCCTTAAAAGCTTTTGGACTCCTGTTTATTTGAATATCCTGCATAATAATATGTTTTGATTCGCTTAATGTAGTGTATGGAAGTGAAGTCATATGCAGTCAGCCTCTTACGCCAATTGTTTTGTCTTAGACTTCCAATCACTGGGGGGTCCAGGAGGATGATCAGAGCTGTCAGTCGAGAACATTTAGAGATGCCTAATTCTAATTAAGCATATCAACTCTGATGGCTGACTTCGACGAGACAAAGGGTGCCATCAATTTGGGAAGACTCTGCTAAGCAGGGTTTAAAATTAATTCATAATTTCTTTTATGTTTGTCATGTGTTGTGAAAATGAACTGTCATTCAATTTTTCATAAGCCATGCACAGGCAGAAAATTTAATTTCAGACAGTGTTCTGGAAGGCCTGAGTAGTTTAGGGAGAACATTATGATTCCATACTGTGATCTTTGGATAATTGGAGCAGCAAGAATACTGTCTGGCATGCAGGCACTGACATCCGCTGCCAGTCAGCTACACAGGCTTAGAAATTAGACAACTACACCTGATTGTCCCTTATACTTAACCCCTGAGAGCCACCCCAAAGCTAATTTATTTCATTCAAAATGCTAAAATTGTCTAATTACAATATCGTTTAAAAGACATGAAGTTTTGTAATCAGTGAGAATAAATATTGACTTTTAATCAGTTCATAGGCAGTACCCAAATAATAGAAGTTGAATTGATATTTACCAATGTCTATAGCAAGAAACAGATGTCCGACCTTGAGCTACCACCTTAATATACTCAAGAAATTCATTTTAGTAGCAAATGTCTGCTGGGGAGAAATTATATGATCACCTTATGAAGTAAGAAAATAATGGGATCTAGTTCTGGGAGGGGCTCACAGACTCTTCGGAGAGCGTTTCTGCCTTCCTGTTGAGGTGTTCTTCAGTTGGTTACTCTCCTTCCTTCTTGGAACTTGGACTGAAAACAAGCTTCATTCTGTTACTTGATTTGCAAAAGGAAGCAACAAATCTGCCCATTTGCAGAAACACTGAAGTATTTGAGGTATTTGAAGAAAAATCATGTCATGTTCAGGGAGTGAATGAACTGCACAGGAAAATGGAATTAGCATAGACTGTATAGTAGGAATCGAGAAGTAAGTATCAGAATATGAGAATTGTAAAGATATGATTCAAATGATTTATGACTTAATATTTTTCTACACAAATTTCAATGCATTTTAGTTTATTATAAGCAATACTCATTCGTTTAATACCAAACTATCACTTTTTAAATTGAAGATATATTGAATTGCCAGATGATTCAGTATGCCTCCAGTCTGCTAATTTCAATTTCAGTCACACTTGTAAAATGCTAAACTAAATATCATGCATCTATTTATTTATTTATTTTTCTATTTTTATTTTTGATGACTGAAATGGACTCTTGACTGGACACTCTAGGCATTAGAAAGACAACAAATACTAATATTCTAAATATGATAAAAAGATACTTTATGACTATTTGGGTAAAAAAAGAATTTTCTATTAAAAGAAAATTTCAATTGACTTTCATTTTTAATATCATTGTAACAATACAAGAAAGATGAATATAAAAACCAAATGTCAAAAACGTTTTCCTTCCAGCTGGAAACCCTTATGTCTGTTTTGCCAGTCCCAGCACACATATACAGACTGTCACAAAAGGAAAAATCTTTCGGTTTCCTCTCAGCAAGATCATTCTGTGACTTTCTTATTGATTGCTTCCTGTGGTATGTATAATCCCCCTCATGGATCTCTGCTATCCAGGGAACTTGTTGTGTGTAAACAACCACAGGTGATTAGCGATCAATGGATGATTTTAACCCGAGAGATAAATGCAGTAAGACAGAGACCTTCATGGTGAGGCTGTTTGGCTTTGATTCCCCACAGATTTAAATGGACTCCTCCTTCCAGTATAAGGGAAAGCAACATGGGAAATCAATGTAACTATGTGAACTCAACAAATCTAAGCTCTGTTGAACTGCTTTGGTAGGCAAAGGTTTTCATTTGAGATCTCAGTCTACACTGCTCTTGCTTTGCTTATGCATACATTGTATTTTGGGATATTCTAATAGTTCATTGTACACACGCACTTTGTATAACTTATACTATGCATCCTGAGCTAAATGAAAAGAGAAGAAGTTTAGAGAAAATCCCTAGTCAAAATTACTTAATCATCATGATGAGATATATGGATGAGAATATATATTCATATAGAGACATATCGGTGTCAGTGAGCGTTTTCCTAGACTCATACCCCTACAGACTATTAGTAACCCACTACAGGAGCATCCCATAAGATGGTCATCACAATTATCTGAACAACTTAAATAGAAGCATTTGGTGTTTTTTCTCCATTTGGACTTAGACTTATGAGAGGTATATAATCTAGTCTCTTAAAAGATTGCAATATATTAATAAGAAAAATATTACAATATCACAAATAGATCCAATTATACAAACAGGACACATTAGAAGTATAAGAGACAGATGGATGGATAGATAGATAGATAGATAGATAGATAGATAGATAGATAGATAGATAGATGATAGATAGATAGATAGATAGATAGATAGATAGATAGATAGATAGATAGATAGATGAAGGGATAATAGGTTGATAGACATATAATAGAATCACATGGTACCTATCTAAATGTTTATCCACAGCCATCTAAAGTCCCAAAATATCAATTTATATTACCCCTAATTCAGATTCAGGCTTGCAGTCTATCAAAGAGGATATGGTGCTTTTTATTTCATGTCCAGGTGAGACTTTCACTTCTATTATCTGTTTAATAAAATACTACAGATTTAAAGTACGCTGATCATCTAAGACAAAGAACTACTGATTGAGCAGCAGAAAATAGCTGTGATTCAGTTAGGAGGGAGAATGTTGCCTTGGGGGTAGATTATCAACTCTACACTGTGGTCCTACTCTCAAAAACATCTTTCAAACATCCCTGATGCTGGAAGCCAAAACTGATTCTTTTTCTTAGCCTTTCTTCCTGAAGGAGTTGCTCAGTGAGATGCAGACTTCGAAAGGGGGCAGAAGTAGGAGTTTCCTCTAATGTAGAAGGCATTAATGATTGTCATGTGGTAAGAGAAACTAAAGTAAATAGTAAAGCTCTCACTTGATTATCCGTACCAAGCTGGCACTATATTCACCAAACATTCTCCTTTGAACCTCCTCGACATTTTTTACATTTTTTACAGTAATAGCCAGTATAGGCCACTTCTTTTTTCTTTTCTTTTTTTTTATTTTTATTGAAAAAAATTTCCGCCTCCTCCCTGCCTCCCATTCCCCCTCCCGCTACTTCTCTCCTCTTCCCCCCACTCCTCTCTTCCTCCCTCTCCAGTCCAAAGAGCAGTCATGGTTGCCTTCCCTGTGGGCAGTCCAAGGTCCTCCCACCTCCATCCAGGTCTAGGAAGATGAGCATTCAAACAGGCTAGGCTCCCACAAAGCCAGTACATGCAGTAGGATCAAAACCCAGTGCCATTGTCCTTGGCTTCTCATCAGCCCTCATTGTCTGCCATGTTCAGAGAGTCCGGTTTTATCCCATGCTTTTTCAGACTTACTACATTGTTGTGGTATATTATTTTAACTACTTAAAGATGTGCTGCATTTGTTTACATTTGCAGAACTTTCCTTTAAATGTGTAAAGGTGTGTTATTTTTGTTTACACAGTATTTGTTAAATTATGTAAATATGTGTTGCATTTGTTTACCTTGCCTGCCTAAGGTGCCTGACTGGTCTAATAATGAGCTGAATGGGCAACAGCTGGGCAGAGAAAGGATCAGCAAGGATGGCAGGTAGAGAGAAAAATAGGAGGAGAAATATAGACTAGAGAAGATGAATAAGAGAAAGAAGAATGGGAGAAGAAGAGGAGAGAATGAACAACACACTTGGAGCAAGAAGCCAGGCAGACACCAGAAGACACACATAGAGAATCAGTGAAAGTAAGACATACAGAAGTAAGAAAGATAATAAGCCCCCAAGGCAATAGGTAGATTAAGAGAAACAGGTTAAGAGCTAAGTCAGAAATGAACCTAGGCTAGGCTGAGCATTCATAACTAATAATAAATCTCTGTGTCATGATTTGGAAGCTGCTTGTTGTTCCTAAAAGAAAAAGCCTGGTATATTTGACTCCCAACATGGGACTCTAATTTTCACATAGGGCCCAAGAAAGTTAAAAAAATAAAAAGGTTCTGGCTTATTTAAAAGGCTCTGCCATACAGTGAGTACTTGGGACCAGTACCTAAGTAGAAATGGCAGCAGAGTAAAAATACCTACTGCAGCATGAGGACTGGTAACCTATACCTGGTGTGGGGAGGGGATGAGTTGAATGCAGTTCCTGTTCAGGCACCTCCAAGCAATATCTTGAACTTTAGGCTTGGTTCTTACAGACCTGAGAAGGGAGTGGAACCGGTCACCAAAGCCATGGCAGAGAACCCAGTGGTAGTGGAGCAGTTTAAGATTTTGCTAATCTAGATGATAAAAGGCTAGAGATATGCAATAAAACAGGTTTGGTGGAAAAAATACCCTCTAACCTGGTTCCAGTGTGTTCAAAAATGTTCATGAGCTTAAGAAAAAATAAGGGGGTATAGACAGTCATAGAAAAATAGTTTTAAAGTAATAAAGTCCTTAAAGAGAGAAGTAAAGTAATAGAAAAGAATAAGCCACATAAAGATGAAAATACACAGGGAGCCTGGATCATGTATGAGGTTGTACTGACTTTGGACTTTTTAAATGCTGTTGTGCAAACAACATCTTCTGGGAGACATAGGACTGTGAAAGGAACTGTTGAAGTAAACCAACCTAGATACTTTAAAAATGCTTTAACCGTAAAACAGAAGTAAAAAAAAAAATTTCTTTGGGGAAGAGGTTATCCTTTTGTTTCCACAGGAAGTGAGAAGCTGTGGATTCATCCAAGGTTAATACAGATCAGAATTGAACAGGAAAGACCCCCATGAAAGTTCTGACTACAGATGTAAAGAAATAAACTAATAAAACCTTCAAGAAAATGTGTATTTTCCTGCTCTAACATAAAACAAAAATAATCACTTTTGGCTGGCTTGTGTACAAAGCACAATCCATACTTCGTGTTAATTCATATATGTATGTTACCTTTGGAAATACATTAGTTTTCAGAGAAAGGGGATTAGACGCCAATGAAAATGAATGGTCTAGGTAATCCAATCTCTTAGAATGCCCCTGTTGCAGACTCCTCATAATTCTGCATCCAGAACAGCCTCAAGGTTGCTGGATGAGATGGTCCAGCCTCACAATCCTCTAGCCACGATTGCAAATAAGACTTGTGCTTTCCCATTAAACAAAGACTAGACAACAAATGTGATAGCTGGTTTTCCCAGGACTTGACCATTATTCTCAGAGTCCTTAAAAATATGTCTTCACCCACATTCCCAAGAAGGAGGGTGGGTGGTTTGGGGTCATTTTGTGGGTTACTTATGATTGTATTTGTTTAGGGGGATATAGGAATATAGGATAAATGATGACTATTAGCCTCAAATATTTTGTATTGGTTTGAATTTTTACTGATACAAACTTAAGGTTATTTTTGTTGCACTGTATGCAAGTTTCTACTCTCAGTTGGAGTATTGTGCTAATGCAGCACATTTAAAAATGTAATGTATCATTAAGAAATGTAGGTTAGTAGTTAGTTATCTATAATGATCAAACTTGTTATAATAGGACACTTTTTAAGGTTAAACAGATATATGTAGATAACAGAGGGTATTCAAATACCTATAGAATATGGCACTTAAAATGTCTCATAACCTGAGGCTTTTAATAACAATAAGACACGACTGCTTCTGGCAGCACCAATTTATTTCAGACAATATGATGAGGATTGAAGAAATGCCATATGGAATTTGTTTTCTTTATGGCAAGATTAGCCACTGGGGAAAGAAGCTGTTCTTTCCTTGACTGTTGTACAAACTTGACAAGCAGGGCACAATAGAAAAGGGATACTGAACTTTATCTAAACAAAGCATGATAGTCCTTCAAATTTAATGCTTCATAGAAAAATCTGCCAGATATTCTTCAGGACATATAGGAAAGTGATTGGTAAACTTTTCCAAGACTAGGTGGGACAGTCCATCAAAATTTCTGATTCATAGAAGAGTCTGCCAGATATTCTAGGCCCATAAGTCAAAGATAGATGCCCCAAACATTGCAGAGGAATCTTGGGCATCTCTCCAGGCATCCAGATATCTTCTCATTTTGGAAGTGGCTTGCACTGCACTTTCTGTTCCCTCAGATAATATTGTATCCCTATGGGGTCTTTGATGGAGTTGATGACTAGGCAGTTATGATTATAGTAATCCTTAGTTATGGTAAAAAGTAAATTAGGTACAAAATCTTGGACTCACCAACATTGGACAAATAATAGAGTATTTTCTTTGAATTTGCCAGATTCAAATGGAATGGACATTATAATTTAATCCTTACTTGATAATTGTTCTTGTTGTATATATATCTTTACTATGTTAAAGTTAAAACTCTTCTTTTTTATTCAGACAAAAAGGGAAAATATTGTGATATATTATTTTAACTATGTAAAGATGTGTTACATTTGTTTATGTTGCATAATATTACTTTGATGAGTAAAGGTTTGTTATATTTATTTTTGCTGCATTTGTTGTAATGTTGTAAGAATGTGTGTTTAATTATGTAAGTGTGTGTTTTACCTAAAGTACCTGATTGGTATAATAAAGAGCTGAATGGCCAATAACTAAGTAGAATATAAGATAGGTAGGGATGGCAGGCAGAGAAAATTAATAGGAGGTGAATATAGTCTAGAGAAAAAGAACGAGAGAAGGAAAAACAGAAGGAGGAGGAGAGAAAGAGGGACACACCCAGAGCAAGAAGCCAGGAAGACAGAAGCCAGAAAGACACAGAACAGTTAAAGTAAAATATAAAGAAGAAAATTAATAGGCCCTGAGGCAAAAGGTACATAAAGAGAAACAGGTTCATTTAAATTAAAAGGGATAGCCAAAATGAACCTAGGCTAAGCCGAGAACTCATAACTAATAATAAGTCTTTGTGTCATGATTTGGGAGCTGCTTGGTGGCTTTAAAAGAAAAAACCTGGCATACTACACTAGAAAAACAATCAATCCCCAAATTTCAGCCTTAGAAGGACAAGTGAACATTCCTAATCATTTTGTATGCCTACCACTGTCTGCCAAAAGCCCTCTGTCATTGTCTTCATTCAGTCTTTGAGGCTATCATTCACGGATCCTCATATTCCCAGACTCAGGTTTGCAACCTTGAAAGAGGCTTCTGTTGATTCCTGCATGAGATCTTTGATTTTAGCTCTATGGTGATGTACATTTGCTCACTTAGAATCATCTAAACAGTCTAATGGCCACATCTAACTTCAAAAGACAGGGAAGTATGATTCTGCAGGGACTTGGAAAGCATAGAACTGGACTTCTTATGGGGAAGTCAAGCACTCGGTACTACGTAACTACAGGTAAGAGAAGATACATCTGTAGTTGCTGTTTTCTGAATTAGAATGTTAGGAGACAACTATCTTCTTTGAAATATCTTTGTACCTCACGCTTGATGACTACAAGATGTTCAATATGTGATAACTTAAGGACCTCACGATATTCATTAGGAGTATAAAATTGTTATTATTGTGTGTATGTGTGTGTGTTCATGTGTTTGTGTTCATGTGCATGCACTTGTGCAACAGCATGTGTGGGGAGCCATAGGACAATTGTCAAGAGTCAGTTGTGTGTAGAGATGAAACTTAAGTCATCAAGCTTCTGTGACAAGGGCTTTTACCTGTTGTGGTAATTTAAATGTAATTGTCCCCCCTAAACTCATAGGGAGTGGCACTATTAGGAGGTGTGGCTTTGTTGGAGTATATATGGAATTGTTAGACGAAATGTGTCGCTGTTGAGGCTGGTTTCAAGGACCCATATATGCTCAACCCATACCCAGTGTCTCAGACCATTTCCTGTTGCTTGTGGGTCAAGATGTAATAACTCTCAGCTCCTTCTGAAACACCACGTCTTCCTGCAAGTCAATGTTTCTAGTCATAATGATAATGGACTAAACCTCTGAACTGCACGTCAGTCCCAAATAAATGTTTTGCTTTGTAACAGTTGCTGTGATCATTGGAATCTTTTTTTTAATCATAAGTGGGTTTTTATTATTTTTTCTTGACCTCCTTTTCTAATTTTTATTGCTTTATAAATAATACCATTCAAAATTTCCACTTCTTCCCCTCCTTCAATTTCCCTCCCTTCCTCACCCTTCTCCCTCCCCCTCCAGTCCTGGGAGAGGGCAGGGTACCCTCTCCAATGGGAAGTCCAAGCCCCCCACTTCATCCAGGCCTAGGAAGATGTATATCCAAACAGACTAGGATCCCAAAAAGCGAGTACATGCAGTAGAGACAAATCCCAGTGTCATTATCATTGGCTTCTCATTCAGCCCCCATTGTCAGCCACATTTAGAGAGTCTGGTTTGATCTCTATTTCAAATCTTCACAGCAATAGAGACCCTAAGGAGCCATATTGATGGCCCAATTATCAAGTATTTTACTCACTCACTTTCTATTAACCAAAGAAACATTATTTTGAACACTAGAAAGACTATATTGAAACACATCAGCAAATACTACAGTTTAATTTTTTAGATATTTTCATTTAAAATATTTTTTTCCAAAGCAATATTTTTTGTTTATGGTTTTGCTACCCCTACTAATTTTTTTAAATGTTAACAGGACATCTAATATTAGCTTTCCAAAATGTAATACTGACATATATTGTCTTGAACAATTGTCCAGAACAATTATTTTTCCTTTTTATATCTTTTAAAAATATTTTTATGCTAATTTAATTATATGTTAAGCATTAGGTGTATACAGGCACACAGAGAGCAGAAAAAAAGTAGTAACAGATGATTTTTTGTTTGTTTTTTTTTTGGTTTTTTTTTTTTTTTTTTTTGGTTTTTCGAGACAGGGTTTCTCTGTGGTTTTGGAACCTGTCCTGGAACTAGCTCTTGTAGACCAGGCTGGTCTCGAACTCACAGAGATCTGCCTGCCTCCGCCTCCCGAGTGCTGGGATTAAAGGCGAGTAACAGGTGATTTTAAGATACTTGATGTAGATACTAGGAATCAATCTTGGGTCATTTCCAAAAGCAGCGTTATTAGCCAGTGACTCATATCTGCAGACTCTTCCTGCCTTCCTTCTGTCTGTCCTTCTTTCCTTCCTTCCTTTCTTCCTGTCTTTCTTTGTTTTTTTCTTTTTGTTTGTTTTTTGTTTTTTGTTTTTTTTTTTTTGTTTTTTGGTTTTTTTTTTGATAGAAGACATTTTTCACACTACCCAACCTTAGACTAAACCATTTCAGAGATCCAAACAAAGACAGAATGGGTGATGTAATAACATTTTCCGGTTATTAGTAGCTATTGAGGATTCTTATATAATAACTTCTTTCTAAGAACACAGGCAGATAAAATAAGTCATTTCATATTTACTTTCTCCTGCTTGCCATCCCTGTGTCTTTCTTTTATTTCAATAATTTTTAAAAGATTAATAATGAAAGCATTTGTCTCACTAGTAATGAATTGCTTGTAATATAAAGACTTGATCAAATCACACCTGCTATTTGTAGTATCATTATTTTCTGGACACAAAGGTCAATCATGTCTTCTAAATTTAACCATTATTGAGGTTAATAAAATGTATTGATTTTAGTCTCTGAACCATAGTTTCTGCTTCACTTTCATATCTCCACAGCTCTCATTATAGACTCTGTAATCTGAGGGCCAGTTTATAATTAAGAAGCAAACAAAATATGTATCTAAGCAACTAATACAGCATCTAATTCCAATAAAGTAATTCATCCAGAGACAATGGAGAATGTATCTCCTAAGTCTGATCATACTTCTAACAATGAGTTTTGTTATATTGCTCACCAAATGGTCTGAGAGCTACAGGATGTAATCATAGGGAACAAATGGGAATTAAGGAAACTTATTCCCTCCAGTGTTTGAAAATTGACATTCATGTTAGTGCTCTGTGCTATATGTGCACATGCGTGTTCTTTCACTCCCATGAGATGTCCTTAATGTGTCTTATACAAGATTTCCCCCACTGTTTTGTAAACAATAGAAATAAAGTTTTAATATAAGGTAAAGCTAATTAGAACCACTAAAACTTCTACAGTCTGTTAATATACTCATTGTCTAACAGATTGAAAAACAAACAAGACTACCAATTTCAGGATGAAACGGTAAGGTAAGGAGTTCCACATCTTCAGGTAATAGTGTTGTAGCAACATGGTATAACAAAATAAGGCACATCTTCTGAAGAACAGAAATAGTAGAATCAATGTCATAGTTTATGAAAGTTTACACAATTATTTCATTTTATATTGATTTTTATTGAGCTCTACATTTTTCTCTGCTCCCCCTCTCATTGTTAAAGGTCTTTTCTTCCGTCTTGCCTTAGCTTTTCAGTTGAGAATTTCAATTTAGGAACTTGTGAAAATGTTGCAGTAAACTGTAAGAATCTTATCTGTGGGCTTCCATCTGCCAGTATAACCCTGTCCAGGCAGACTCACCATGGTGTCACACTGCTCAGACATAATTACTCTTATAATTCTTGCAAACAGAAGAAAATTTATATTGCATTTAGTAAGCTGAAATTTCTAAGCTTGGTGTAGCAAACAAAAGAATGCAAACCAGACAGCAAACTTTTACTATGTGACACTTAGTAGGAAGAAGAGTATACAGGCACCTACATGGCCATACTTGTAATAAACGTGTGCCCTGAAGGAGAAGGCAGAGGTGGAGATTGGATTTATTAGCCGCAAATGCCAGATAAATCTTTAAAACTATTCAATATAATTATCGGAACAGCCATTTACTCATGGGATACTTTATGTGAATCCTTCTATAGAGTTACATGGTACATGTTATTTCAATGTTATAATATCAATGATTCCACCCAGCACTGGAGCATACACAAGAAAGCAGAATAAAATTCACTGGCTATTAGGAGGGAGAATAATATATGCACAACTTGAATCATTATCTTATTCATACGTTACAACATGTTGTCTCCATAATTATTTCCATTCAATACATGAAACAGAATTGGCACAGGCATTTGAATCAAACTTCATATTCTTTTGAGGAAAATAATTTCTTTCCTTTTAAAAATTATACTTCAAGAATCTTTTTTTTTTCCAACAGTGGCTTCTGATGAAAAACTACACACAAAAAAATGGTTCTTTTATTAATGTCTTTAAAATCTTTGATGGCTGAAGTCACCAGTTTTATCGGTATAAGAGTATACTAGATCTTGAATGAGAGAAGGAAAAAGCTAAAAAGTTTTTTAAAAAAACTGCTAAACCAGGTAGTGGTGGTGCACACATTTAATCCCAGCACTCCAAAAGCAGAGACAATGGTTTGACTGTGAAATTTCCCTTCTCAGCTCAAACATTTAAATATTCAAGCTCCATCTAGCTATTTTGGAAGATTGTAGAGCCTTCACTAAGTGGGAGGAGATGACCAGTCCATCCCCACTTCCCATCCTTTCTCCATTTTCAGAGTATGGATGTAACTCAAAATAAACTATTTCTTTTTCTTTGTGTCAGCTGTTTGATCAAATCGACAAAGAAAGTAACTAACATAGTTATAATTAATGAATAAGTTCACAAAAGAATGAATGTCACTGAGGAAATGGAAAAATCATTGTCAAGGATATGGCAACCTTAACAACAAATGCAGGGTTGTGAGATAGCTGAGGTTAGTTCAATATCTTCCATGATAGTTTTTAAATTTTTTTAAGATTAAAGTATAATCACACCATTTTTCCTTCTGTTTTATCCCTCCAAACCCTCCCTTATATCCCTCCTTGCTCTCTTTCAAAATCATGGCCTCTTTTTAAATTCACTGTTGAGATATATATATATATATATATATATATATATATATATATATAATCTTATTTATATATATATATGTAATTGTATACATATATTATATCTATATGCATTCCTAAATAGTAATACAACCTGCTCTGTCTGTATAATGCTATTTATTACATTTGTTTTCAGAGCTGACTTTCTCTTTTTTGATAACCCGTGGTGTTTTGAAAGATAGGCCCATAGGAAGTGGCACTAATAGGAGGTGTGGCCTTGTTGGAGTAGGTATGGCCTTGTTGGAAAAAGCAGTGATCCCTGGGTATGAGTTTTGAGGTCTCAGTTGTTCAAGCTACACCTGGTGTGACAGTCACTTCCTGCTGCTGGCAGTCCCAGAGGTAGAACTCAGCTCCTTTTCCAGCACTACATCTGCCTGCATCCTGCCATGTTTCCTGGCATGGTGATGATAGACTAAACCTCTGAACTATAAGCCAGCCCCAGTTAAATGCTTTCCTTCATAAGAGTTGCCAAGGTCATGATATCTCTTCACAGCAATAAACTTTAACTAAGATAATAACCAAACAGTGTTCTCTTCCCTGGGGAAGACTATCTCCCACCCTCAGCATTCATTAGTTGTCTGTAGTTCTGTCTATACAGCTGAGGCATAACGGGCTTTCCTCTACCCACTTGGGCATGCTATTGGTGCTAACCTTGTTCAGGTCATGTTCAAACAGTCATTTTGGTGAGATTTTATGGGTGTAGCTCTGACATTACTAGGAAACACTACATCAGAGCTCACTCCCCGGTCTTTTGGCTCTTACAGTCTTTCTGCCCACTCTTCCGTGTTATTTCTTAAGTGTTATATTTGAGTAAGAATTTTAGATTGCTCAAAGGGACTGTTACCCTTGAAGTCTCCAAATCTGTACTAGCACCTGAGTTTCTCAGGCTATGATTCAATATTTTCTGTTAGTTTACAATTCTAATCATTCCTGTGCCTTTACGAGCTTAAAATGATGCTTAATTCACTTATAATTTGATTAAATAAGTTTAAATATATATACAATCAAAATAAAACATTTAAACAAAGCAGCTAATTTTTGCAAATCTATTTTCCGATTTTAATATATTATTTTCCTGATTTATTTAAATAATAGACACCTGTCTTATTTATTATTCTATTGTTACAATAATGTATTCAGACAAAAACAACTTACAAGAGAAAGGCTTCCTTTGAATTCATGGTCCACCATGGCAGGAATGGTTAGGCAGCTAAGACTGAAGAAGCTGGTCACATTATACCCATAAGCAAGAAACAGAGATGATGAATGCATGCTGGCACCTCTCAACTTGAAACAGTCTAGGTTTCCTTGGCAGACATGGCTCCAACCAAGATTAAAAAGGATCTTCCCATACCAATCAATATAATCAAGAGAATCCTCACATACATTCCCTGAAGCTAACGTCTATCTAGACAATCCATCACAAGTATACCTACAGACCTGTCTTCAAGATGATTCTAGATTACTTCAAGTTAACAGTTAATACCAACCATCCCATGTAAATGTGGTCATACACATACATATCCAGATGCTATGACCATTTCATATTCTCATAACAAATGAAATCAGCTACTAAGAATTTCCAGGCACTAGAATTGGCTAACTTTGTGGACAAGCAGCATTATTGAATTTTCTGTTTCTATCAGGTACAAGAAAGCCAGCACCTATTAACCTTTACAAAAACTACATTTTTATTCTGTACTATATAAAAGAAAAGTTGTAGGTTAAGCTTCAGGTATTGATTCTTGTTCTACGATTTTACTTTAAATTTACTACTTTCATTTCCCAAGTTAAAGTTAAATCCAATTTGGGTTTTGAAGTGACCAATCTTTGACAAGTCTCTGAAATTCTATGACCCTCAGAAGGTTTAACTATACACTAGTTGAAAAGGAAAGATCATGACAGGATTTGGTGACTGGAGAACTCATGTGGGTTTGATGGGAAGGGATGGGGATCTGAGTTCAGGCATTAGGAATAAAAAAGAAAGATTAAGGGAACCTCAGGAGGAGAGAAATAATCACAAATATTCATACTTGTGACTGGTTTGAAAAGGTTGATTTCCCTGTGATCTATGGATGGGTCTTAGAAAGGATGCAGTCTTCAGAGGATAGGAGTACCAGTGCTGCTCTCCCAGAGCTGTCAGGGCATCCAGTGAGATGCTGTAATACAATTTCTAGAAGGGTAACATCTGCTGTGGTGAATCCATATAGATATTCAGGACCCCTTCTCTCATTGTTATGGAGATGTTAGAATGCTTTTAAAATCAGCCTTCCAGGATGATGAAGCGGTGCCATGCTGGTGACCAGGCCACAGCCTCATCCCACCATTGATTTAGGCCACATTTAGGAATAATCTGTGATTAGGCAGATCCTTGAAGTTCTCTGAGGAAATACTTAGAACATATTGATCAAAATAGGGAGATAAAGATAGAGAAACTAATATCAGTTCTACAATGTACATTTTCAGTACATAAAAGAGGTTCAGTAGGTTACCTGTCTCCTGCACGAGAATTAGGACTAAGTATAGGTCTTCAGCTCCCAGGTAGAAGCTGACTATGGTGTACTCATCTGTAGCCCCAGGACTGGCACAGGGAGTGTGACAGAGAAAAGGAATTCCTGGAGCTCAGTCATTAGCCAGGGAATCTCAAATGATGAAGTTCAAAGTTAAGTGAGAAGTCATGTTTCAAAATATAAAGTGGAAAGTGAGCAAGGAAGATACCCAGTATTAAAATTTGGCCTCCACATGTATACTTGCACTAAAATATACATGTGCCCAATAGCTACATGAACATGTACATACAACACACACACAAACACATATATACACACTCACACACACTCACTCACACATATTGCATAAACATAAAAGAAAATCTTGTTACTAGAAATACATAATCGTGTAATATGAACTTGATATCAAGAAAAGAATATAAAGGCATGGAGTCCAGCAAAGGACAGCTGTGGAAAGTAGCTCTTATTGACATTAAAAATGAACATGTACACCCTGATCTGACCCTGTGCCCACAGGCACATCCTGCCAGAAACAACAAATGTAACAAAGCCCAAGGAGTAGAAACCATGCTCCCATGTGGCTTATGTGAAAGAGGAAGGGATATCTCCCTCTGAAATTCCTGTCCCTGTTGCCACCCTGCCCCCATTGCCATCTTAAGAATGAGAGGATGACTTTGGCTTCATCTACTTTTCAAAGAAAACTTTGAAACCCAATACTCAAATGATCCGTCCTCCACATCCCCCGACCCGCCTGACCAGACAACTTAGATGCTCAGTCTTTCTTTTCCCTGGAGGTACCTGGACCCCTTCCAAGTCCTTTCTCACTGAAATCACAATCATCTGATTAGGCATCACATTGCTTCTTCACACAGAAGCCAAACATGATATTTCTAAAATACACATCAAATCTTGTCACATTTATTCTCTACACCACTGAGGGGCTACCTTGTTTCTATGTATACATTAGAAAACATAAAATTTTCCCATAATCTCGTCCAGATGGATGATATATAGCCTCCTATTCTCTAAATCTATTTACAGAAAACTCTTTTCTACTCTGTCTGAGTCTCACTGGTAGCCTATGAACAAACAGGGGATACTCCTGCCATAGGACTTTCACACTTGCAATTCCTCCACCTGCATGGAAACTTCTAGATATCCGCAGGATTTGTTTACTCGTTGATTTTAAAGTCCATCTTCAAATCTTTTTTCTTGTTGAGATTTCCTTGAACAATCTCTTTTGAAATTAAACTCATTCTCAAGCCCTATCTTGTGCCCTTGACTTCTTCCTTGTTTCCCATTCCTATTTTACCTTCCCTCTACTCTCTATATATTTTTATAACATGCTATCACTTTAATTTTCATGTAATCATGTTAACTTCTTGTTGACTTCCCATTTATTGAAACTTGAGTTCCATGGAGGTAAAATATGTTGTTCTGTTTACCAATTTATCCTCGGGGCCTATAACTATGATTGAAAAGTCATAGAGGTTCTCATTGAATATTTATTGACTGAAAAGGTGATGAATGTAAAAAATGTCAGAGGAAGCAGGCAATCATAAGAAAATTAGGCTCCCTAACTATATTGAAATTAATATTAGGAAGTTGTAACAATGGATAATTTTGTGGTGTTTCTGATGGCTAATTTCAATTGTCAACTTGATGGGTTTTTTTGTTGTTGTTTTTCGAGACAGGCTTTCTCTGTGTTGCTTTGGAGCCTTTCCTGGAGAGGGCAAGCTTAGCTGCCACCCCCATTACTCCTGGCTCTTCCTGTGGGTGTGGTGTTGTCTCAGACTTCCACCATTGTGCATTTCCTTCCATGATGGATTCTAACCTCAAACTCAGCACCAGAAGAAACACTTTCCCCCTTTGTTAGGGTATTTTCTCACAGCATCAAAGAAAAGAAACTGTCCCAGTAATGCTAGTTCAGAGAATCTTTCTACACACTGACATGCATGTCTTAACATGTTCAAGGTAGGAATCAGTATCACACAATTTGCCGATTTCCTGAAGGCTATGCAGAGTTGGAAGAGCAGGCTCCCTTGAGTTCTCTAAGTCATCTTCAGGAAATGATATTTTTTTCCATCTTCTATGGGAACTTTTTCTAGGACAGTCATTTCCTGAATTCATGATATTTTTAAAAGCACTGTTTTCTCCTGTCATATGAAGATTGGACTTTGGAAACATTGGTTTAAATTAACAGTTGCATTAAAACTCCAGTTGATTAATTCCTATCTGGTGTTTTGAAAGACATTTGCTGTTCTATTCCTTTTTCTTGGATTACCTCATCCCCTCCTGCTTCCTTAGTGATGGTGAAATAGCTTCTCACCTCCTTGTTCGGCATTACCTCAAGTACTTAAATCTCACTTTCAATGAAACCGTGCTTAATGAATATTTATGAGTATGTCCCTGCAGTGTTCACTCGATGTGTAGACTTTCCCTCTCAGCAGGTTGCAGCGTTAGATTTTGCTGTTTATTGCTAAAATGTTAGCCATACAAATCGATGTCACTTAGGAAATAATAATAATAAAAAAAATAGTCTCTCCTAACCTGGACATTTTCACCAGAGTTACCACTACTGATAGTGCTGGAAAAATAATAAATAATTATGATTAGAATAATGATCCCTACTTGGAGCAATATGCAATTTGCACTTTTTGATAGATGGCATTAAAATCCAACTTAGTGGGAAGAGGGCTTCTGAACTAAAACGTTCATCATGCTTGCAGCATCCAGTCCAGATGCTGTGACCCAGGGTCCTGTACCCCTAAGGTGCCACCGGGCACTCTTTAGACACCATCTAAAGCATCTCTAGGGAGAAACACATTGGAGAGAGCTTACCGTGTAGGCATACACTTATGCTGCAAAGATCTGTTTCTTTGTCAAAGATCTGAGAAAATTTGAGCTGCTCTTTCTCTGCCTCTCTCTTTTCTTATAAATGACAGTGATCATCTGTAATGTTCTATTCTAACTACGGAATCAAAAGTCAGATCCCATCCAGTCACTCAACAAAAAGTAACTCCAATTAAATCTCTCAGTGGGTGGCCTAATTTATGATATTGTGTGGGCGTGGCTGACAGCCCGCCTTACTCTTCGAATTCCTTTAAGGTGAATATACAACTTAGCTGGTAATTTGCAAGAAAGAAAGAATATGCAAGAATGCAAAATAAATGACACCAACCATATGGTGCTGATTGTAAAGCCCTGATGACAAGAGTTGCTCATCATGCAGCTGGGACTCTCTTCCTCCCTCTGCTGCTCCTGGGAGCCACTCAACTCTGCAAGTCATCCTTTGCTGCTTTCCAGAAAGGAGAACTTCACCGAGCTTTTGAACGAGCAACATTTATTAAGTGAGATATTTCTAATTGATCAGCTTGTTTTAAAAATCTGGATTCAATTAATAAACCTACCTCCTCAGAAAATGTAACAGCTTTTAATAGCAGTATTGTATAATAATAAAAATGATAAGATTATTTCCTTTTTCTCCCAAAAGCTAACTATGCGTCATCTATTTTATGGGCACCTCTCAATTGGCATTTCAACTCCATATAAAGGGTATTAGCCATTCCTGAGAACACAGTTCTCAAGACATGACATAGCCAACTCTTCACAGAGTAGGAAACCTTTGCTGTCACTCACCTTTCCCCAACATTAGCTCTCCAGTAACAGAATGTGGACAGCAAGCCATAACACTGTCTCCGTGATACTAACATAGCAACTCCTTTTTCAAATGATTTTATTTAACTGGTTCATATTGCTGGGCGTTAAACTCAGGACTTAGGACATGCTAGGCAGGTGTTCTATTACTAAACTATTCTCCTTGCTCTAAGGTGGAGCAGTTCTTGAATGAAGTCACCTAGTGACAGTGCGAGGGCTATTCTCCTATTTTCCTGTCCTTTCTGTACGTTCCTCCACTTGGAAATCTGAAGCAGGATCACTGTTGATAAAGAGTGTTGACCATTCCTAAGGAAGACCAGGAGAGACACAGCTTCCACCCCGTTTCTGCATCTAGGCCTAGCCTGAATTAGAAGAGTGGGAACCTAGACCAGATGAGAATTGTCAACTGTAATGTTAAACAATATTGCACTTTCAAACAAGATTTATTATATGGAATTTTATGTCTAGGTATGTGTAACACATGTACAGGTGGTGACAGAGGCCAAAGGAGGGCACCAGGTCCCTATCAACTAGATTCTCAGCTGTTGTGAGCCACCATGTGGGTTTTAGGACCCAAACATGGGGCCTGTGCAATAGCAGCAAAAGCTAGGAACTACTGAGGCATCTCTCCAGCCAAATGTTCCAGATTCTGTCAACAATTCAATGTCTACAACATGACAGGTCAGGTTCTTGACCACAAGAGGGAGGCTGAGAACTACTGAGGCATCTCTCCAGCCAAATATTCCACATTCTGTCAACAATTCAACGTGACAGGTCAGTTTCTTGACCACAAGAGGATCTTACTAATCATACCTACCACTTATACATCATATAATGTTCTTTTCCATCCCCGTATGTATGTATACATACATATATATATATATATATATATATATATATATATATATCCATTTTAAATCATGCTGTTCTCTATATGCTTCTGGAAGGTGAGGAATATATCCATGTTTGAAATCCTAAGAATCTAAATTCTATGTCTGGTATTCGTTAGGAGAATAGCATGAAACATGATCCATCCTTACATGAGTCGTAACATTAATCCACTACTGGCAAAGCATGAGATAACACGGTCATTCCCACAATGATTTTGACAGGGCATGAGCAGACACCAGCAACATTCTTCCTAATGCTTTTCTTTTAAGCAGCTTTATGGGCATCTTTAGGTTTGTTTGTTTTTTTTTTTTTTCCTACATGACTTAAAAACTATTCAAAGCCTTTCTAGGCATTTTTTGAATTAATAAATCATTTCATTTTTAAAATATTTAAAAGTCTAGCCTAGGAAAAGATTGGAGTTGTCAGCATACTGTGTCTAATAAAAATGATGGCAATAAAAATGAGTGAATGACAGTTGGAGACATATTAAATAACATAATTTTAAAAAATTCTTGCATTAATTGAAATGAGAGAAACCAGAAAAAGGGAATGTGCATTATTTTAAAAAGAAACAAACATTTAAATGTAACATAATGTGTCATCTAATCTATAGATTTATAATTTAAGATATACACATACAACTTCCTATGATTTGTTCTGTACCCCAAGTCTCAGAAATGGCACAGTCCAGGAACTGTCCAAATTGTGCAGTTGACAGCATATACCTACGTGTTCTGTGGCACTGGCAGGTAGAGAAAGCACCTGGGCAGTTGCATTCATTACTGTTCCACATTGGCTCTCTATGGCTGTCCTTACAATAACTCTAAAAAAGCAACTCCAGGCTTCAGAGATCATTCAGTGGGTAGGGGCATGGGAGCATGAGGATCGAATATTGAGTCCCCAGTAATTTTTCTTAAAATCCGGAAGTCTAGCCCTGAAGAAATGAGACCAGAATGTCACTGGGACTTGCTGGCCAGCCTGTCTAAAAGGGATGGCTCCAGCCCCAGAAAAAGGCTGACTCAAAAATAATATAAGGTCGAGGAGACCGAGAAAGACCTGGCAGAGACCTTTGGCTCACACAGCACACAAACAGATAAACAGAACAAAACATAACAGCTCCTGCCATGAATTCTCTCCTTCTCCAATTTTATGGGGCTGCTGTGTCAGGTAGAAATTCCTACTCTCTGAAAATAATGAACTATTTTTGTGTGAAAATATTTTAATGCAAAATTCATATCAAAATACCAGCATTCTCAAAGAACATCAATGGCTTATGTTCATTATCCATATACAATTTCCTAAAATGTCATATTTTAATTAAGTACTTAAAATGGATTACATTATTAACATCTACAAAAGGGAATTTTCTAAGTCATAAACAGTGTCTTAAATAATATCCTTGTGTTTTCCCTTCTGCTTTCTTCTCCATCCAAAAACCAAAATTTTATTCCATCCCAGATGTTTGTGTATTTGTGCTCTAATTTATTTTTAAAGAAAAATATTAAGTGGCCAAAGAGAAAAAAATTCAAAATAAATCTTTAAAGATTGTGTACTAAATGTTCTAAAATCAGCTCTGTGTTATTCAGCAAAATGTCCTGAGTGCGAGCATGCGGTGTTCAATTTCATCATGGCCACTGATCTTAGAACAAAAAGTTTCCTTGGAAGCTTTCAGAGTTCATGGCTTTTAACCCTTTACCAATGTGAATTCTGAAAGAGCATTTTTAAAAGTATGTAGCTTTGTATTCTTACTATGTAATATGTACATTTAACATTTGAAAAAATTATAATTACCAAAATACTGTAGACATAGGGGCACTATAGTAATTTTTAAAATTATCTTACTATTTGAGCTAATTGATTCTAAAGATTTATATTAATTTAATACCCAGGAACCTACAGTGCAAAATAAAATACATCATTAGGTTTGTGCCACTAAAATATTTATACATTGAATTGACCTATTGTTTTAAGTTTTTCCATGGCATTACATTTTAATAAAATAAGTACTTTTAAATTTAAAGTAAATCTACGAATAATCTCTTTACAATTTTCCCAACTAGATTCATGCATACGTGCATATGTATGTAAATATATGTATACATACACAAATACACATGCATATATGTACTCACATATATACTATGTGTAATATTATATATATGAGGTTAAGAGATTCATATTTTATGAGACTCTAAATGCTATTATGCATGCTCTATGTTAAGGTTTCAGTTTAATCATTATGAATAAATTCTTCAAAATTCTAAACTAAAAATTTGGCACACTTGATAATTCCTTAACCTAAAAGTAGTACTGGAAGTAATATATTAATGAGATAGATATTTGTTTTGTTTTCGGTTCTTATACTCATGATTGATTTTTTAAATTCTTATAAGATGCTAGTAAGCATAAACTACACAGGTCGCTTTCATTTTTATAGGTCTCAGGCTTCAGAAAATGACTTGATTCAAATGAGGAAGAGCACTCTTACATGAATAACACTTGATTCTTTGAACTCCTTCCTTATGCGCCTGAGTCACCAGAGAGTCCTGTGATGGATGACTCAGCAGTAACTGTCCCTCATCTGCCCCCTCAATTCATACTACCTTCAATTTGGTCAAAGAAGAAACTAGCAGTTCACTGACTTGCAATGGGCTCATTTTGTCTCAGCCATCCTTTCTCTTTTAAACATAAATGTCAATGCTTTAAGTTTATTTTTATTTAGTTTACTGAAGATTTTTTGTTTCAATTTATCTCTTAGAATTTTCCAAAGATTACTCAAATGCCTTGAAAATGATGGACAGTCCTGTTTCTCACTGAGAGGCTGGGCTACCCTGCAGTAAAGCATGGCTTCATAGGGAAAAATGGGGCAATCAACATGAGGAAAAGGTGAGGAAGGGTGTAAAACCAGTGCAGAATTCACAGGAGCTGAGCAGGTGTGGGAGTGTCATATCAATCTGTTGCTTTCATTGGTTAATTAATAAAGAAACTGTTTGGCCTGATAGGTTAGAACATAGGTGGGTGGAGTAAACAGAACAGAATGCTGGGAGGAAGAGGAAGTGAGGCAGACGCCATGCCTCTCCTCTCCAGGTCAGACATGCTGAATCTTTCCTGGTAAGACTGGTGCTACACAGATTACTAAATATGGGTTAGGCAAGATTGTGAGAATTAGCCATTAAGAGGCTAGAACTAATGGGCCAAGCAGTATTTAAAAGAATATAATTTGTGTGTTATTATTTAGGGGCATAAGCTAGCCAGGCGGCCGGGAGCCAGGCGGCAGGAACGCAGCCCGCAGCTCATACAACATCTTCCTATAGTAGAATCTTAGCACAGAAGCCAGTACTACAAACTGAACCCGGTAGTGATATTTCACTTGTATTTTAATAAGTAAAGCGTGCCTGAAGATCAGAGAATAAAACAGAACAGTCCCACTGATCAATCCTACAGACACAGTGGTGACACACACTTCTAATCCCAGTAGCCACTAGTTTGCCATACAAACCAGGTGGTAGTGGTACATGCTTTTAAACCCTTTAGAGAGGAATATAAGACCAGAAGGGACAGCTCTTAGATACAGCCTTATTCTGAGATTCCTGGAGGCAGGATTGCCATTTCAGACTGATGTAGAGAGGTAAGAGCCAGTGGCTGAGTGTTTTGCTTTTCTGACCTTCAGATAGAACCCCAATATCTATCTCTGTATTTTTATTAATAGTGCTACATTTGGCACTCAACCTTGTCAACACTCAAAGCAGAGGATACAGCAAGAACTCATCAATATTTTAAGCATCTATCTTTTGAGTTTGTCAAGCAACAATGCATTAGCTGCCCAGGTAATGTGTTCTTTGTTAATAGTAGGTCTCTGACTCTCCCTATTATGACTTCTAGATCACCAGTCTATGTTGCAAATTAATTAGCCAGATGGACCACCCGATTTATCTATTATCTAGAAATAAACATCAATACCCCATATACAGAATCATGAAATTTTAGAAGTCATGAATGCAGGATGGGACAATTACAGAATAAAGTGAGCATCCAGCATGGGGAGGAAGGGTGAGAGAGGAGGGAGGGAGGAAGGGTGAGGGAGGCGAGTGGAGAGGAAGGAGGGAGGAAGGGTAAGGAAGGAGAGTGAGTTGGGAACACGACAAAGGTTTGCTGTGTACAAGTGGAAAATTATCATTATAAAACCCATAATCCTAAAAAATTAATATATGCTTGTAAAAGTTTCATAAATGCCTGTAATATTGCTTGAGTGAGTGGTTTAAACTATTCTAATGATGATATTATCTGAAATAAGAGCTCAGGCAGCAGAATATAATTTTCCATGTTAAACTTTTATTAATAGGCTAGAACATGTAATGCATTAATATTTTCAAAGTTGTTTTAATTTGCTGACCTCTTCATGGGCGTTTGTTTTGTGCATTGCCAAATGACAGACATTGTTCATTTTTTTCTGTTTTCTTTGTGATAAAAAGTGCATTGAAATAATTACCATGTTTTTCATCTTTCTCATTTCCTCTTGTTTCTCATATTTTCGTCAATCTTGCCCTAAATGTCCAATTCATAAAAACAGTTTCTAAAATTATTAAATTCCTCTGTGATACAATCCCTCTAAAGGTTTAGGCTTGGGCCTTAGATTATACATTTGCAGGTTTCCTGAAAAACATTTAATATATAATTCACTTAAATTTTTTGAGTAAATTCATATCTACAAATCCATTTACTTATTTATTTATTTTTCTATTTATTTTATTTATTTATTACTTTTTCAGGGTTTCCTTGTGTATCTCTAGCCATCCTGGAATTCTCTCTGTACACCAGGCTGGTCTTGAATTCAGAGATCGGCTGCCTGTGCCTCACGAGTGACAGGATTAAAGGTATGTACCACCATTGCTCAGGAAGAAGTTTATTTTTCTGTATTAGTAACAATGATTATTCTCAGTTATTATTGAATCATCTTCACTTTTATTTAAATCCCAAGAGTTTATTGATGAAAATAGATCAAACATGGATCTACACCTGGTCTGGCTATAAATGGGAGTAGTCACTTCTGCCTACAGTCCCAGAATCAGAAGGCAGGGGCAGGCAGATCAGAAGAATGTACTGTGGGTAACACAGTGAGACATCATCTCATGGAAGCAAATAATGATAATGATTATTTCTAAGTATATTAACCTGGATAAATGTGTCTGTGTTTTAAAAGCATTGTTTGTAAGTGATAAACTCAGTGAATAGTTAAGAAAATCATCTAGATCCATTTAAAGACGCTGCCCAATGGTCAACCCTCAAAACAATTACATGCAACTAATGTTAGACAGAACAGGTTGTATTTATGTATTTAGGAACAGATATGTGTGTACATTCTTTACATATACATGTACACATAAAAACATAAAGAGGCCGTGAATCTGAATGAGAGACAGGAGGAAAAATCGGAGGATTCGGACTGAGGTAAAAGAAGAGAAAAATGACGGAATTATAGTATTAAAAGATAAAGGAAGCAGTGGCTAAAAGATGAAATTTTAAAGAAACTAAGTAAGGTTTAGGGCATGTATTGCAATACTTGCTTGCCTAAGGTTCTGAGTGTGACCCTACTGTATCTGGGGAAATATCAAAATGATACAGAAAACAAACAAAAATTCATTCTGATTAGAAAATAAATGGCAGGGATTACGACACCTGAGGGTTTGTTTCAGAAACCAGTAAGAGATGCGAATCTCCACCAACACCACAGTCAGCACAGCCCTGTAGCACTGATGCTTTTGTGGAGCCGTTCACTAAGAGTTGCATCACCACAGTCTTCTGCAAAGAGAAGAACCTATGGAAAACACCTATGGGTTGCCTGTTTTTTTTTTTTTTTTAATATTACTTTTCTATTTTGACATTTGCTTATTTTATGATTTGGTCCAGGTCACAAAGTTCAGATTTTGATCATTTTCTTCATAGAGGATAACGCAATACCATTGGGGAAATTTCTTGATTATCCCTGAAGTGCAATGAAAGTTAATTCTTTTAAGTTCAATTAAATTTGAGTTTAGAAATTATTACCTTCCTGGAGCACAATCAAAACAAATTAAGCCTTCAGTGGATAAAATAACCAGAATGTCTCCAAACGCATTCCTCATACCAAGTGAGCCTGAGCACTGAAGGAGGTCACTGCATGACAAACAACGGGTGCACAGTCAACTGTATTATCTTCCCTTGTACAGATGGTAATGCCAAATGGAAATCCAACCCATGACAATGAATGCCACATGAATTCCAAACTACTTTGGATGGTTTTAGGATGTAATTCCTTTAAACTCTCAAAACTTAAACATCTTACAAAGTCAGCTGGGAAAGTAAGTCATTGCAAGGCAGCAGAGATCTTGAAGCTCCTGCCCTTCTGTTGCATTCTCATTCACTTTCAGGTGTGGCTTGCTCACTTAAACTCAATATTTGGTACTACACGTTCTGCAATTTTCATCCTGTTCAGATATCCCTCTCTCAATCTATTTATCTATCATCTCTCTCAATCTATTTATCTGTAACCTCTCTCTCAATCTATTTATCTATCATCTCTCCTTCCCTCCCCACTCTCAACTCTTCCCGCCCTCCATGGCTCCCCTCTCTCCTTGTTTGTCTTTTTTCTATTAAACAAGTAAAGAAATGAAATGAAATTATTTGCTATCACAGAATGTGAATATGGAACAGAAATGATATCTCTTAGTCGAAAATTTATGACTGTGACATTGGGACAGGGGTTGAGAACCATATAGAAGTACTTTTAATGATATCTCCTTCTTTGAGCTTTAATGCTACTTACAGGGTATAAAATGGCCACTACACAGCCTCACATATGAAGAAGAAAACAACCAAATGAATGGGTTGTTTCTTGTTCTGACAGTTTCTGCCCTCCAGCCTATTACATTGGCACAGCCTCTGTGCTATTCTGTGACTTTGGTTTCTCTTGTTATCCGGACATCTGAATAAGACCTAACCCAAATGTGAAGGTAACAAAAGCTTGGTGTTCATCTCTAACTCAGATAAGTTATTTTTTCATTATCAAGGGAGTGCTATCAATGCAAAGTACTGTTATATTTCCCCCTACTTTTGATTCACTGAAGGTTAATTCATTTACTGTCAATTTTTCTGAATATAACAGCATAGTAGGTTGTTGCATAGGTTGGATAGAACACATGATAAGTATGGAGTAAATTCTACTCATCATTTGCTTATAGTTTCATATATATATGTATACAATATATATATATATCATGCTATGTCATATATTAAATTAAGTACTGGAGTACGATTTATATGTGTGTGTTTAGTTATTTGTGGGTGTGCAGAGGGTGCTGGTATGCATGTCAGAGAACAGCCTTGAGAAGTTGGTTCTCTTCTAACATGTGAGACCTGAGAGTCAGACTCAGATGGCAGCCAGTACCTTTATTCTCTGAGCCATTCTACCCACCCAGTCACTCCTTTTATAGATGATGTGTGTTATCACATTCTTTTTTTCACCGACTCAGCCCTCTTGCTAGAATTAGTCTTTAAACAGCGTTTACATCCTTCTGTTTCTAAGCCCTTTTCTCTCAATTAACTACTGGGGTAGAAATTAATTTCTGTGAGTGTACATTAAAGTTAAAAATAAAACAGCCCCAAACACCAGTACTGACACAAAATAAGTTTATTGTTTGACCCTCTATCTTTGAAAGTTCGGTACAATATTGGAAAAAAACTTGCAAAAACTGTCTCGGAGCATTTCCTTTTGGTTTTGACACTCTTCGTGAACATTGTTTCCTCAGTCTCACAAGGCCAGCTGATCTCATGGATGAATGAGAACATTGTGCTAAGTTCTAGTCTGGTCAAATTCAAGTGCTCTAATGAACACACAACCTTGTCTTCTCATTTCACAAATTTTCGGTGTGATCTTTACTAGCATATGTGTCTCCTTAGATTTACGGTAAATAAAAATAATATTGAAAAGCCATTGAACTGACACTGCTACATTGATGGCAGTATGGGTCAACTGCTCACCACACTGGATGTTTTCCAAACATTGTTTTTGTATTATGACAGTATCTCTAAGAAAGTTTTACATGCATCCAATTATTTTGTGATAACATAAGATTTTCTTACAATTGTATGTCCTGACTACATGTCTCCTGAAGTAAGACTTATTCTTGTCTCAGGAACTTGAGATAGATCAGAAGTTCAGTGTTATCTTTTGCAATGTAGCATGTGACATGCAGCTTGGGTACATATCACCCTGCTTCAAAGACAATAACCACAGGAGTATAGCCTGTGTTTTAAACTATACTCTACATTGGAGACCACTCATCAACCACAGCAACAGTGGGTGGCTGAAGGTAAGCAGATATAAACTTCTCAGAAACTTATGAGAGTAAGAAAAGCCGGCAGCTGACTTTCACTGTGTGCTACACAGTAACGCTGCAGCATTTATATGATGCACTTCTCAGATATTACTCTCACAGGAAACCTAAATGAAAATGCAAAGTCATTATGAAAACTTAGAGACAGAAGTTCTGAGAGCCAAAAATGCAAGCACACTCGTGATCACTTGTGTGGAGCCTCCTGCTAAATCACCACTACCCAGAACCTGCCACATGCTCTCACAACATTGGCTCACTGGAAAGAGAGATTGCAATTCACAAGAAGAAATATGAGAAAGATGGAAAAGTCTGGAACATGCTTCAAATGTGAACATTAACCTGGCAGTAGAATTTTATGGCCCTGCAAGCTATCGAGTCTAACAAGTGGTAGAACATAAGTCCTGTGGTCTTGGAAGAAAGAAAAGGCCTGTGAAAGCATGACCAGGGGAGTGGCAGATGGTAAGAAAGGCTGCCAAACCTGAGCCTGGAAACTTGAAGGTCACCCTATTATTCCCAGCAAAATCAGTTCACAACAGTTATTCGTGTGGCAAAATTAAGAAATCAAACTTCTCCCCTTGATTACATTTAATAGTTAATATCAACAACCATGAAATTGACTCCAGAGTTTCATAATTTGCTAGAAGGAAGATACAATCTGCCTTCTTCCTTGAATGCTCTAAAAAAATGTTGAAAATTTCGATTACATGATATTCAAAAGTAATAAATTTCCTGCCTGCTGATACAGACTTAACTCCACAGATCTAGCAAGTGTAAACAATATTTCTGTTGTAGATATGTTTTCATGACATTCCTGTAGACAGTTAATTCAGAAAATGAATGAATTGATTATGACTTCCATATGCAAAGATGCGAGTTTCTCATGAAATGTAAGCCATGAAATTCGAGAGTTTTTTTCCCAATAGGAAATCTATTTCCATTGATTTATCCACAGACTCTTAAAAAATGTATCATGAGATGAAAAGACAGCTAAAAAATTAGCAGCCTGGGGTTAGAAATGCAATCTGTAAAATCTGTAATTATGCAATGGTAGCAGGTTAGTGATGCCTCATGAAATTTGCATTTGTGATCCTGACCTTGTTAAGATGGTACCCAAACCAGCTAATCTAGTAGGAAAGAGTCAAACTGAATGGATGTAGCGTGTGTGTGTGTGTGTGTGTGTGTGTGTTTGTGTGATGTGGATGTGGAATGTTCTTCTGTATATTTGTTTCTTTTATTGATTGATGAATAAAGTTGTTTTGACCAATGACTTAGCAGAAAATCTAAAGATACAGAGAGATATAGGTAGAGTCAAAGAGACACTATATAGCTGCTTAAGGAATAACAAGCTGCATTGTTAAGCCACAGGCTGGTAGAAATGGGTTGTTTTAGTAGTTAGAACAAGCCAGTAAGGAGCCTAAGACATTGGCCAAATAACTGTAATGAGTAATAAGCCTCAGAATGGTTATTTCACAAGCCACTGCAGGAACTAGTGAGCCAGACCCAAAGGGTGGAGAAAAACTCATCCAGTGGGACATGGCGAGACAGAAAAGGCCTTCCATCTACATGTATGTGTGTGTTTGTGTGTGTCTGTGAGAGAGAGGGAGAGAGAGAGAGAGAGAGAGAGAGAGGGGAGAGAGAGAGAGAGAGAGAGAGAGAGAGAGAGAGAGAGAGAGAGAAGAGAGAGAGAACACTAGCTATTATCAATTGAAGATAGGTTATGTAAAGATCGAAGAGAAGGCTCCACACATTTTCAGAGGAACAGGATTTGACTTCCATTATTCACTAGACTGCTAACAACAAGCTTTAACTCTAGTTTCAGAGGACCCTTTTTCTGGCCTGTGTGAACACAATATGCATGTAGTAAATATTTACATGCAGGTGAAACAACCGAATACATAAAATGAACCTTAAGAAATTTAAAATCACCATGATTTTCTGTCATTTATACTATTCTAAAGCTGGCTCATCATATGATCAATATCACCACACGGTAAAGCACTTTTAGCTTCAGGAAAAAACAAACACAACGGAAGCAACTCTTGACTCAAGAAAGAGCACTCCTAGCATTAGTGCATGGGGCTGATAAGAGCGCACTCATGTTATGACAGTCAACATGGTGGTTCAGAGGATATTGACTCATACTGCTGTAGTCTCTCACCATTGATCTTTACACCTCTGTGCTCTCCCTGTTACATAGCACAGCCACCATTTCCTTATATAAACACTCAGACATACTCCTATAAAATTCCCATCATGTACCTTCTTTCAAGAAGAGACAAAGGGAATCCAGAAGTTGTACAAGAATGGAGGATTCCCTGGGATTCAGAAATTATTCCTTGAAGCATTTGTCTATGGATAAAGTAGCTATTATAACTAGGCCACATACATGGACACTCACCCACATGGCTGGTATTTTGTGCTGTGGGTGGGATAATGCTTTTGCACACTGTAAAGATTTGTCATTCATATTGGTTTAATAAAATGCTTATTTAGCCAGGTGGGAAAGCAAAGGTGGGGCAACCAGACTAAAATAATTCTGGGAAGAGGAAAAGCAGAAACACATTCGTCATCCAGACACAGAGAAAGCAAGATGAGAATGCCTCACTGAGAAAAGTACCAAGCCATGTAGCTAAACATAAATAAGAACTGTGGGTTAATTTAAGTTGTAAGAGTTAGTTATCAATAAGCCTGAGCTAATAGGCCGAACAGTTTGTAATTCATATAAGCCTCTGTGTGGTTCTTTGAGACTGAATGACTGTGGGACTGGGCAGGACAGAAACTTCTGTCTACAATTTGGTGTATCAGCCTTCACTGGAGACCTACTGAGCTGCCTTCATATATGCATTTTTCATTCCTTTCAGGAGGTGAGCACTGAATTTGGCACTCAGTTATCTGCCACTTAAAAGGACTCAAGAGGAAAATAATATGTTTTTAGTTCCTGTGGTCATTAGTTCCAGCTTATAATGAGTTTTTACCATACTAAAAGTATTATACTACAAATCTAGCTACTCTTTGAATATTTCAGGGTATGAAACTCAGAAACCCAAAATTCAAATAAAATGAATTCATAGTGTAAGCCATACCATTTGATCAACTGAGCATCACTTTCACTTTCATGGTCTTTCTCTGCTTACTTTCTTTGGTGAATACACTGGCTGTCTTCTGTACCTAGTCACTCTTTCTACACCGCTTCTGTTATGCACAACATTGCTCACATGGCACAGAAAGAATGCACAAAATTCTCAGTTAAGTTACACTCCAGTTTAACTTAATCTGTGTTCTCAATCACTTTTGATTAAAAAAAAACCTATTGTTTTATTTCTCTCTCTCTCTCTTTCTCTCTCTCTCTCTCTCTCTCTCTCTCTCTCACACACACACACACACACACACACACACTCACTCAAGTAATCTCTTCTAGACTGGACTTTATCTCTCCAAGAACTTCTGATCCTCTTGAGTCCACTTTCCACATAGTGGGAATCACAAGCATGATGTATGAAACTTGCTTTATGTGGTACCAGGAAACGAACCAATGATACTCAGGCCCTTTACCAACTGAGCTGTATCTCCAGACCTGGAATTGGTGCCCTTGAGAAAGACAAAACAGGCTTTTAAAGGGTTTCTTAATACTAATAGCTGCTTGTTGATGATCCAAGTCATCAAAGATGAGGCCCTTATATATAGTTAACCACCATACCTTTTCTTTATTATGTTTCTTTAAAGTGGTAAAGGCCACATAATTTATTAAAGAGATATTCTATTTTAGCACAACTCTATGGGATTATATTATTTATTTTCTTTTACCTTTTTTCTAATTGTACCTTCTTAATCTATGAACATTTTATGTAATAATTGTGTCAAAGTCTGCAACTCTACTTCTGGTATTTGTCAGACACTTTAGTTTTTACATCACAGAATTATAGGTATTCATAGTCCTATTCTGAATCACAATTTTAAGTGATTGAATAATAGTGAATTCTGTAAGTGCATTTCATTTGCCAGCTCTTATTTCTAGTTTGGTGTACACATGAATTCCATTCAGTTATAGATGACACTGTTCTAAGAAGTAGCACACAGTAAGAGCATGGCAGGATACATGAGATCTATGTGCCAGTACTCAGCACATGTGACTTATAAAGGTTCAATTCACACACAAGACAGATTTTCTCAGGTGTTTTTTTTTTAATATAAATTTGGACATTAGAAATCCATAGATGTATAAACACATCCCTACGGGCACTCGGCAAGCCAAGTGGCAGGGGTAGGATGTGAAATTCATACATCTGACTCCTAGTTCATTCTTTCCCATGTTACAAACTGGTTTTCTTTAGTGAAAACTCTCCATGATAAAGTCTCCAGTGTGGAATCGTTGATCTAAGCACATGACTACCTCTATGGCCCTTGTTTCTTACCCATTAATGAAAACAATAGTGAAAAGAGACAATGAGAAGAAGTATGGGTACAACTACTACCTAACTCCCTTCCCTAAAGATAACTTTATGTCTATGATCAGAGGGAGCATTGTCACCCTCCATCTACTGTGGTCTTAGGGAAATAACAGAAAAAAAGAGCTATACAAAACATAGCACCTTATAAATAAAATATTATTATGATGAAAAAAGATTTGAATATTTGTTCGCTGTTCAATCAGGAAAGATGAAATCCTCAATAAACAGAGGAGCATATATTTAATCTGTGAGTAAATAAAGAGCCTTTATGTAGCAGAGAAATGGAGGGATCTCTTTAGCCAGAATAAAAACAAACGTCAAGGAGACAAAGAGCTGCTTTCATGGCTTGAGATACACTATTATTATTATGTCTTTTCAACAAGTATCAATGCTCCTTCTTCCTCTTCATGGGAAACAGTGCAACCTTTGCTGAACTGACAGTCAGTTAGAGCCAGTCAACAGAAACTGCTCTGAGTCACGTGACACCCAGAGCCCTGTTGCCATCGCAACTGCACTGTGATAAATTAGCCTGTCTTCACTAAGCACTTGGTTTGCCTACAAGCCCTAGAAGGTGCCGATTTGATTCTCGCCTTGACAGTTTTGAGCTAATCTCTCATTCAGTCTTTCAGCGGGCTTGCTAATATTTACATATATTGAAGGAGAAAAAAGGGAAATTAATATTTTGAGACCTTAGGTACCTTTGCCAGTCTTTCTGGATGATTATCGTATCCAAGGAGTGTTCTTATATTCTCATAAGGTTTTGTCATTGTTTAGAGTCTATTCTGTGTAAGATTAATATTGATTCATTTCTCATTTGGGCTACATACTTATTATCATCACTTGATAATTGAGACACACCTAGGTTTTGCAAAATTGGAGAAAACAATGTTAACTATAAAAGCACTGCATCTGTAATATATTAAATAGTTACTTTAAAAAAAATCTCAATTTTATTATCTCAAGGTTTCCTTTTAAATATTATATGTGAAGATTGTAAAAAAAAAGTTATTTCTTTTAAAGGTACAGTGAATTTAAAGACACTTTTCTAATTTCTTCATATATATTTACATTAATGAGACACATATACCGATGTATGAACTATAGTAAATATTGTGATTTTAGGCAATGTCTGTATTGTTAATGGATAATTAATATTATAAATTTTATAAAGTGCTATCAAATTATAAAGATGTGTTACAATTTTTTCTTTGAATTCTTAATGTCCCTTATTTGTTATCATACTCACTTTATGGTTAAGGAGGTCATTTGTGATAAATAAGAAAACTGTCAAATTGAAAAAAGAAACAGACCCTTCCACTGTATAAATTGATATTCTCTGGTGTTGTGTCAGAGCTATTGAAAACATACATCTGTGGGTAACAAAATTATAAATCATAGTAATGAACAATACACTTTATTGTTTCATTATAACTTGCATGGGATAAAAATAAAAGGACAGTCCCTTTATAGCAGAATAATGTAGCAGAAACATCAAAAGTTCAAATTTCAGTCCTGGAATATTCTGGCTACTAAAATGGTCACGGAGGCTGTTAACTAGCTTACTCTTAGGTCAGAGTGTCTTTCTTCCCTATTCCTAAGTGTTTGTCTGTTTTCTCATCCTGTGCTATTCAAAGTAGAGTTCACCACTATGCAACAAAACCAGTATCACAAAGGGCATGATGAAGTCCTACCTTATCTGTAATGAAGCAGAAACTTCTTTCATCAAGATCCCAACCTGCTCACTCCTAAATGAGATCACTGCCCACTGGAGCTTCTGTCTTCTGTTCCAGAAACAGAAACAGGACAGCATACTGCAGTGATGGAACGGATACCCCAGTGTCCCAAGTGAAGCACACTGCGACCTCACAGTTCGATACGGGAGGTCCAGCTCCGACAATGTCTTCTGTATGCTAAATGTGACACATGAGGATGAGGGGAGGAATCTGGAAGCTCTGCTTGATAATTCTATTTGTAAATGTCAATGTGGAATAGCATAGAATGAAACAATGCAATTTACCAAAAACTTTTAGGATTCTTGAGTAAGATGATTGCTTAATTATAAAGACCACACAAGACAGAGGTAGATTGAAGGCAGGACAGGGACTGGGGAATGGGAGGAGATAAAGGATGGGAATCTGTGGTCAGTATGTAAAGTAAATGAAAAAATGTAAATTAAATAAAATAAAAAATATTAGAAAAAGACTGTTTGAGACAATAATCTCTATGAAACTGAGGTCTTTACTTGGCACAGTATACATACACACACAGACACATACACACACATAGAATTTTGGATTGATTTTGTTGAGAAAAAAAGTCCTCAACACGAGATACTTCTGCTTAAGACAGTCCTATGCTTAAGGACAAGTCACTTAAGCCCATAGTTACAATTTATTGCCAAAGAAGAAAGGATCTGTAGTTCCTACTTTACTACTTAAGTGCAAGGTTAAATTAATGTTTTCTCAACTCTTCTTTTCCACATGCCAAATATCATTATATTAGACATTTCTTTGTCTTAACTATACTACCGCTCTTCCCCAACCTGACTCCACTGGGCTCATTTGTTGAGGACTACCTGATCTTGTGACTGGTTGACACAACAATATACCTGCTAGTCATTTTATGAAGGTGGGTAATATTAATATTGGGCATGAGGAAGGAAGCCCCATCTGCCTAGTCACTGGTGAAAGGAAGAACTTTATGACAGAGAAGAAAAATAGAGACAGACTCTCAAGGTCCTGGGTTGAGTCTGCTTGGTGTTGGCCTGTCTGTACAGTTGCGTTCGTTTTTAGATAAATTAATAAACCTAGAAGCAAGCCTTCAGTTTGCCAATAGTCCTCACTAAAATGTCTGGAGAGGCATTAAAATTATGTTAGCAGAATTCAAAATGAAGCAAAGATAATTATTGTACAATCATCCTGTGTCAACAAACCAAATCATTTTCATTTCTCTCTATTCCCTTTTGGTCATTTACAAGTAGAACCTTTTTAAAATATAATTTCAGTGATGACATCAATACTAATGGCCCCTGACTTTGCCAAGCCCACTAAGAATCAAGAACATTGCCAGTAATCTGCTTCTGCCTGGCGTTAGGGCCAGCATTGTATAGATAGCCTTTAAACCAGCATAAGCAGGTGGTGTTATATTAGTGGGTGTGAAATGATTGGCAGAAACCATTATGTTCCCTTTCAAATATTCAGACTGTTAAAATAAAAGGTGTAGTAAATTACACAGAACTCTTCCTATATGGATTTTGCTATTGTTAATTTATTCTTGAATATGATTTAGTAAAAGTAAATCTATGAGACTTACAGAGACAAAATTTCTGTGTTGCTCTTTAAATCTATTATACAAATTATTTTCAACGCACTATTTTTATGCTCCATCACCAAGGATGATGGATGGGAAGGTAAGTTGATACTATAGTCTACAGTTCTAAATGAGAGCTCAATAAATTAGCATAATATTCCAATTGTAATCAAGCCAACTTTAGCATCAAAATTTAAACATTTTCCCATCTTCCTATATATATTTTTCCTATTCATATACTTATCTATATAGTTTTGACTAGCATACATATGTCAGTATTTTCTAGAGAAATCCCATGTTGTCTTTGATTTCTGGTAGGCTGAAAGGCCAAAGGTCAAGGAGAAAATTAACATGATGCAAACCTAAACATCCTCTAGGACGCTGCTTAGCTTCAGGGCCACTCTGATTTCCCTGGATGGAGGACAGAGAATATCAGTAAGCTTGAAATTTGAAAGATGGAGGATTGGGAAAGTCTGTGTGTGTCATTGACTCTAAAGAAATTATCTATAAACTCTGGACCCTGCAGATATCATGAATAAACTCAAAGAAGTTTTAGGAATTTAAGACATGCCTCAGAGTAAGAATGGATCAATTGCCATAACATTTCAGTCTTGGCAACAAGGCATCTCTGGCCAGTGACTGCTGCACTAATGTATCCTCTCACAAAGGAATGAACAGAGGGCCCTTGGTGGCATTTCTTTTTAATGAAGCAGAACTCTGGACTTCTTGGGTTTCGCATCATTCCTGACTGCCAAGCTTGACCAGAGGCAATAACATGTAACTATTTCATGCATCAATTCTACTTTTACAGGTTTTAATGATGTCTATACTCAGAAGATAGCCAAGACCTGCAATTCTTCCTAGGGGAGAAATGCCAGGAGCTGCAGGAGAGGATGGTTTACAATTTTCTTAGTATTTGAAGCTTTCAAAGACCTTTTCAGGCAGTTATTAATTATCAAAGACAGCCTTAGCAGGGTGGACATTGTTAATATTTAATAAAGAAGAAGAGGAAAAAAATACAATGTTGTCAAAGAGGGGAAGATTGAAATGGCCTTAAAAACCAGATACTTTTTGCCTTGTGATAGAAATAATGAAAAAAGGCATGTTAGTTGGATGCATGCAGCTGTAAGATAATCTGAATTTTAAGGAGAGATGGGTGATGTATCCCTTATATCTCTATACTCAGTTATAAAATTGGTAACATAAGAGATGGGAGCTTATCAACCATTAATGTATAATAAAGCCCTTTATCATATCCTTAATGAATATAAAGCAGCAGAGATGTGCGTGCAGTTCATTGAGATCGATATAAAGGCAGTTAACTTTCTTAGACTCGTGACACTGAAAATGCCCTGTCCATCGTTTTACTATTATTTAAACTATTTGAAATGATAGCTTCATCCTGACTGAAGATTGAACTGTAAGGCTGGGATATGGTTCAGCAAGCAAAAACACATGCCACCAAATCTGAAAACTTGAGGTCCCTTCCTGAGACAAGAGCACCCACCCTCTCCCCATCCCCGGCACACACAGTGTAAAAGAAATTCAATATTATTTTTAAATACTTTGGGAAAAGGGAACACTAAAGTTTTCATATTAACATTCCACCAGAGATCAGACTTTAGTAGAACATGAAACTCAGTGGCTGAACTGGTTAGAGAAGCAAATACATATAGTTTAAAAGAACAATAAGGTCTAGTACAAAGAGCACATAAATTTTAGCATTAGGTGGTGATGGATTCAGGTTCTGATTCTCTGCTAAACAAGCTTCATGGTTGTGATTTCAAACACATTCCCTAAACTCTTTCTGTTTCAGTATCTTAGTCTGTTAAAATGATTTGTACTGGGATATGAGCTAGTAATAATTTGTTTCTGTTGGAAATAAAGAGACTTATCTGTTTAGGGTGCTTCACCTTCCTTAGTTAGAAGGCAGCAGTAAAGGAACTGAGGCCCCTTGTGCTGCTTTCGCACTATGAAGATTTTCATTCTATACTCTATTTACAGAGCAAAGCTTAATTTCCTGAGTAGACTTCAAGGCAACAATCCCCATGATTAAATTACATGGACAATCCATCAGCAAATGAAGAAGATTTTTATTTCTTTGGGGATAAAAGTTATCAAAATCCTACAGAGTCTGTAACACCATGCCCATGGCATTGGCATCAGTGCCCTCCGAGGAAAGGTTATGTCTGGGAATGCCTTTGCCAGTTTCATGTCCCAATACAGGAAGCATGATGGAGTGCCACTGCAGGAACAGCTGCTTTGCTGTTGCCAAAAATTTTTGCACTGACCTGAAATACTCCACGAGATGGATTTCTTATGAAATCTATCAACACTTTCAGAGTTGGTAATGTAACGCACCACTAGAGTGCAAGTGGCCCTTGTAAACCCAGGACAGAGTCACATGGAGTCTTGTCATCTTCTCTTCTATAGATTTAGGATAATGCCAGGACAGGAATGAGCAGCATCAGGACCACATGTCCCTCTTGTCTAAAAATGCATCATCAGGACAGAGTCCAATCTCACTGCATAATACCCGGTACTCAGGGCTTCACAGTGTCTCCAAACTACATGAAACTCCGAAGTTCTGAGTGGGTCCTCCCCTCAGGAAGGCAGCTGGACAAGCAGTACCTGGGTCACCGTGGAACTGAGAAAGCAAAGCAACATTGCCTTGTTTCTGTGAGGATCAGCACAGCATCTCCAATTCCACACCCACTCCATAGCAAATGCCACAGTAAGCATGTCACTGGCCTACCACAGAAGAGCTCACTGTCATGCTGTGTGGGCAGAGAGTTTCTGCAAAATTTCTTCATTGTCGTTGAGATGATATCAAGCAGAGTCATTGTACAACATGTGTTCATATTATCAGAGCAGAGCAAGAAGTGGACTTCCCCAAAAGTAGAAGCAGCGAGAGTGGATATAGGGCCCACCTTCTTCAGCAATCATGTCAAGGAACAGAGCTCTCAATGGGAGTCAATGTCATTTATTTGTGCCTGTCTGCATGAAACTAAAGGGAACAGACAACCGCAGGTTAATAGCAGAAAATTGTCCATTTGGGAAAGAAAGCAGGAATAAGAATATAGAGAACAGGAAGTTTGTGTCATAATGGGAAACAGGAGGGAAGGGAGCCCAACACTTGGCAGCGGAGGCAGTCATTTTCCTGTTCCAGGGTTGGGATGGGCCTTCCCATCACTGTCAGTGGAGCAGAACCCAATGAGAAGAGAGAAGCTTGAAAGGAGACATAACAGACTAAGGGAGAATCTTACTCCACTCTTTTATTTTTAAAAGGCTACATAATGATGAAAACCAGACATGATATCTAAAGATATTCCTAGACAAACTGAAAGCCTTATATTTGAAAAAAAATAACACTGACAGCCTGAAGTCACATAAGTTTAATATATTACAAAGTTCTTAAAAGTTTAAATTGCACTGTTAGACATAAGTCCTCTAAAATGTCTCAGAAAAGTAAATCTCTACTTCTATACTTCAAAAAATAATCTTTTTACCTGCATAGAAATAAAAAAAAAAGTTCTTAGTGTTTGTTCTTAGAGTTCTTAGAGTTTGTGCTATGGGAAAAAAAGGCTACAAGCAGTTTAAAGCCCACTTCTAGAGAGCATGGAGGATCTGAAAGGCTGTAATAAAAGATCTTTTCCCAGTTCCCTGAAATATCTGACAGGATTTCAAGGAATTTGCCTGAGACTGACACAGAGTCTCATTTGAGACTTTAAAATAGAAGACAAACTGTCCCAGCTTTCAGCAGTCTCTTCATTGTTTTAAGAGGCTCTGCATCACTCCTAGCTCGCAGGCATGCTTCCCTACCACCTTCTACATCCTGCCTCTAGACAGCAGCACTGACAAGAAGAAACCATCCTCATCAGAGGCAGCCACCGACCCCTCCACTAAACACACAGAAATCTAGAAGCAGAAAACTTAACTGGGAAGAGTACAATAAACCTCTTCTTACTGAATATTATGACTATATACTGTATACCAAATAACATATAATATCAAAGGATAATGACTGAATCTTTACGGGACTGAAGTTCCTTCCTATGAACACACATGTATAGAAAAGGACCACTTAGTTGTCTTTGCCGCTGTAAACTTAGCTACCCAGGCTCTTCACCATGTTCAGTCATAGCAAAAATCAGTTTGTTCACTGTCCATACCCTCTGTTCTGTCTCATTCTGGGTTCTCTTTCTTGGATGCTATCAACATGATTCGGAAATACTACAGATCTGAATGACCAGTGCCTAGCATTCCTGAAAGCCCAGTGGTAGTTTCCCTGATTCTCGTATGAACTACTAGTATGAACTTCTAGTAGAACACACAGTGCCTCTCTTTGACCTGTTCACTTTTTGCCTCACAAGTCATTTCTCTTCACAAAACTTGCGTGTACTACGTACAAGAAACATGATCCCTTGAAACCAAGGGTTTAGTGAGGTGTTAAACCCAAAGCTCCCTACAGTTTCAGCAGAGCTGAAACATTGATCATTCTCTTCTGTCACTGCTGCCTTCCACCTTCTCCTTTAAACTATTTTCTATCACCCAGTCTCTTTGTTCAACCTTTCAACAGTGTCTGGCTCATTGTCAGAAAATGTAACTTTGCTAAACATATGCTCTGATATCACCATTTGGCTTAATGCTGTAGACTTACAAAATAGTTAAGAGTTTCATATAATTGCAATCATATCCTTTCTTGGCCCAGGCACAAGTCGATATGCACTAACCCTGACCTGTTTGAAGGTTATGCACAAGTAATATAAAAGAATAAGATTAATAGTTTGTTGAAGGGATTTTAGGATCTAATATTCCAATATAATTGACAGAGGCTTACCAACTTTAAAACTGGTTTAACTTGTTCAAAATTCATCTGTAATCACAAACAATCTTAAATTATTCTATCTTACAGAGAAAATTTACTGGGAAAAGGTGACATTATGAGATGTCACTAGGCTCTCCTGAAACTTTGACTTATCACATTTTTCTTTATTCTTACACACATTCTCTCAAGAACAATCTTTACAGGACCCAAGGAAGCTGTTCCCACATCAGCAGCAGAGCAGAAGTGTGAAGACACTGACTGCATATGCATGTGTTCCTCCTAAGGGGAGAGATCAAGACGTCCCATGCAAAAGCAATAACCTTTGTGAGCTTAGTTATTCTTAGGTCTTACACCCAAAAATTCAGGGTAGCCCCAAGATTTACAAAAGTGAGAAACTAACCAAGCTGAAAAAATTGAAAAGACTGGGATTAGAGGAAATCATGGAAGAGCAATGGTTTTCTTGAAGAAGTGTGTGTACTGCTTCCTACCTCTGAATCACACTCTCCCAAAAACTTTATGTGTAAGAAGTCGCATTTTGGTGGCAGACTGAGCATGTATTTGCTATAATATATCACATATGAAGATATCTGATCCTTTGCTTTTACTGGCTTTTCATCAAAATTTAAGTATAGAAGTTGAATTGTAGACAAGCAAAAAACATATGAAATCCCAATCCAAACTGTAATATTCAGAACCAAAAGACTTCTACTCTGATGAGATCCACCACAGTGCATCCTTTCAATTCAGATGTCCTGAAGGGCAGTGCGGTGATTCTCTGAGTAAATCAATAGATTCCACAGCACCAGTTCTCTCTCTCTCTCTCTCTCTCTCTCTCTCTCTCTCTCTCTCTCTCTCTCCCTCTCCCTCTCCCTCTCTCCCTCTCCCTCCCTCCCTCCCTCCCTCTCTCTCTCTTTTTCCCTCTCTCTCTTTTTCCCTCCCTCTCTTTCTTCCTCCCTCTCTCCCTCCCTCTCTCTCTCTCTCTCTCTCTCTCTCTCTCTCTCTCTCTCTCAGTCTGTCTGTCTCTCTGTATCTCTAGTTCTCTTTCTGTGTCTCTCTCTCTGTCTCCCTGTTTCTCTCTGTCTCTGTGTGTGTCTGTCTGTCCCTCCATCTGTCTTTCTCTCTTTGTCTCTGTATCTGTCTCTGTCTCTCTCCCTCTAGCTTGCTTTCTGTATCTCTCTCTGTCTCCCTGTTTCTCTCTGTCTCTGTCTGTCTGTCCCTCCATCTGTCTGTCTCTCTGTCTCTGTTTCTCTCTCTCTCTCCCCCCTCTCTCTCTCACACACTCAATTAAACCCTCTGTGTAAATGTAGTTCATCTCCCATTTCCAATATGAAATAATCAAATCAGAATTTGTGGAGACCTGGGAAGAAGGACATGAGCATTTTCTAGCGTACACAGTCAGATGGTTTGTTACTTACAGGGAATCTGAAGATGAGCATAATACACACCTAAGTTTCACACACAGAATATAAATCCTGAGAAAGAACAATAAGAAATGGTTTTGTAACAGATAGTGAACACTGATTGAGCACAATTTCCCAATTATTTATATCTAATTCAAAATAGACACACCAAGCCACTTAGAGAAAATATACCTTAAAACTTAACAAAAAATGACAATAGAAAAATATTCACTTATAAACATTGTGTTTATCTCTATTCCTATGCTTTTTGATTAAGGATTTTTAAAAACAGCTGAATGTGTTGAATTTCTTTACTGTAGCTGGCTGCTCAGAACACACATGCATACTAGGAAGAGGACAGGCATGCAAATTGCTAATACATTTTTTTTATCACATTCTCTTCATTTAATACAGGAAAGGACAGTCCCAAAAATAAGTCTAGACTTTAATTTTGATAAATCAAATTCATTAAATGAGCATAGTTTAAATTGGAGTTTAAATTCTTCTAACTCCTAGAGAAATTATACGTAATTTTTCTTGAGATAGGTGATCTTTTCTTGAGGATTTGTCCCCAGTGGTCTAAGTCCAGAGCCATGATATCTGCCTCTAAAACAAGGCTGCATTAGCCACTTGTAATGTCCTTGAGAAGTTAGTTAATATTTACCAAGTTCTCTTTGCAGCAACTTGGGGGAAAATGCTACCTACCTCTCCAACAGAGCTCTTGAGGTAAAAGCCACATGATTGACAACTAACTGTGCCGTTAGCTCATGCTGTATGGTTGTTTTACTGGTGAAAGTGGACACTGCCCATCTGATCATTGGCTACAATCCCCATTTTAAGATTGCTTTTCCTTGGAAACCCCCAGATGGTTTGGAATTTGAAATAATTATTCCAGTTAAATAATTGCTTTTAGAACAAGGGAATCAGATTATTCCATTTCTATGTGAGTCTTCGTGGTAAAAAAAAAATCTACGTAAGATAGAAATAGAGGTATATAACACAAAACCATATTTAATAAATCAAAGAAATATAAAAGATTTGTGGGAAAAAATCATGAATTCTCAAATTTGTGTTCAGATCCTAATCTTCGGATACTTGTTTCCCCTTCTTGTTGGTCATATGCATCTCTATATCAGCATAGTATTAGCAGGAGGGCATGCTCACATCTCCATGGTATCATATACCCTCAGAACCAGAGACAGGCCCTACATAAGTCCTGTTAACTCTCGATATCTGAGACACGGCACACTGCAGAACAAATCATGCTGCAGAGAGCCGAGAAAAGCTGGATCTATTTTAAAAGTCTAAATTTGACAATTAATACTTTTTGGACTCAGAATGGATGATAAAATTATGAGGTTTCATTTTTGTTTTCCATGTCTTGAATGTTATTCTCCTAACTTTTTTGAATAGTTCCACATAACTGTCCTTTTGTCCTTTTGTGCTGGTGAAGGGAGCAGGAGGTCCATCGGGGGCTCATGGGTCTTTCAGGAGAAGACTGAGAAGCAGAGGAGAGATTGGAGCAGGTAATCCTGGAGGAGCTCTGTTACAGGCAGCTGCGTCGTTCCTTTCCTTCCCTTGGTTATGTGTTTCGTAATTAACTCATGTAGACATTTGATATGTTTCAATAAAGATGTCCTGAATTTGATCAAGTCAAAGGCATAGAATGAAACTGTGAATATACAAAAGTGTGGTTTTGTGGATGAATAACTAAGTGTTTGAGGGAACAAGCAAGGACTGTTTTGGGCTTTTCAGGCAGTAGCACCCCTGTGGCAAATGCTCAGTTCGTCCCACAGTCTGCAGAAGAGTGGAAGAGGCTGTGTTCCTGTCAAGGTTATTTTCATAATCCCCACACATCCCCAAATATGCTTCCTCTCTGTTTACCCAACCACTTAAAATATAAGAAGTATTTTTATCTAGGGACACATAGATCAGGTATTAGCTTGATTTCTTCTGTGGGAAATTTTTTTTCTATCCTGGTTTCCCTAGATAATGCAGTTTAAGTAGATTCGTGGAAAATATAATTCAGATGAAAGATTTTTTTTTTCCAAGACAGGGTTTCTCTGTAGCTTTGGTGCCTGTCCCCGAACTAGCTCTTGTAGACCAGGCTGGCCTCGAACTCCCAGAGGTCTGCCTGCCTCTGCCTCCCGTGTGCTGGGATTAAAGGCGTGCTCCACCACCACCCGGCCAGATGAAAGATCTTAAAATTCAAAATTCACTTGTTTCCAACAAAAGCTTTCATAAAAAAAGATGTTTCAAGATTTATTTTATTTTTTATTAACATTAATTTAGTCTAATTATGTTAGTCATTCTGACATTTTTGAAAGTGGCAGGTTAAAATTTTTTAATTATGTAAATTTTATTGGTTAAAATGATCAATACAGATACTGTTCAGAGTCTACATTGAATTTGCCAAGCTTTCTATTATCTGATAACTTCACTGTATTATTCAACGATATGTATTCCCAAACTGCTAAAGATGTCTGTTCCCTGGCTGGCAAATAGGACTGTAGTTTGATAGAGGGGGACCCATAGCAGCAGAGCAGATATAGAGGACTGGACCTGCCATTGAAACTTGTCATTGTGATGAGAAAAGTCTCAGAGGTTATGCATGTATTATTGTCTCTATAAGATGAACACTATTTTAACAGAATAACTTATAATGCTAGAATCTTCTTGGAAACAACTCTTTATACTCCTTTGATTAAACCTGATTTTGTTACTTTCAATGCTTTATTTCAACTCTACCTGACTGGGCCATAGGACACAGGACAATTTCACTTTAAAGCTATTGAGGCTGCACAGGAACGCAGGTGTTCTTTTTTTTTTTTTTTTTTTTTTTCTTTGAGACAGAGTTTCTCTGTGGTTTTGGAGCCTGTCCTGGAACTAGCTCTTGTAGACCAGGCTGGTCTCGAACTCACAGAGATCCGCCTGCCTCTGCCTCCCAAGTGCTGGGATTAAAGGCGTGCGCCACCACCGCCCGGCTTTCGCCCGGTTTTTTTTTTGGTTCCTGTCCTGGAACTAGCTCTTCTAGACCAGGCTGGCCTCGAACTCACAGAGATCTGCCTGCCTCTGCCTCCCAAGTGCTGGGATTAAAGGTGTGCGCCACCTCCACTCAGCTCTGGAGAGATGGCTCAGAGGTTAAGAGCACTGACTGCTCTTCCAGAGGTCCTGAGTTCAATTCCCAGCAACCACATGGTGGCTCACAACCATCTATGATAAATTCTAGTGCTCTCTTCTGGTGTGCAGACATACATGCAGGCAGAATGCTGTATATATAATAAATAAATCTTTAAAAAAAAAGAATTTTGTTAAAAAAATCTTATTCAAAAAAAAAGCTATTGAGGGAAGTTTGTTTTAGCTATCTAAGAGTGTTAATTCTGCATCTGCTAGTCCATTTATTATAATGAATATCTGTGGTTAGTGCTTTGTCATAGTATTCAACCGTAATACTAAAAACCCCACATTTACAGTGGCAGGCTTATTGCAGAATTTGTTAGACACTAATTAACTGTAAAGCATACACAAATATCCAACAGGAAGAGCAGGAGTCAAAACAGGGAGTCTACTAGATTCTCCAAAGCTAGAACCAACTAGACTCTTCCACAGGAATATGTTCAGAATGCAGCTGGATTCTTCAATGAAGAGTAAATGCAGTAATTACAGCGGCAATGACACATCATTAGGGCAGGATGCAGGCTAAAGCTCTGCTGTGGCCTTTGCTGTGTGAGTTATCTCACCAGGACTTTTTGGAGCTGTAAGTGTGATGTCTCTAATACAGAAGAGAAAAGGAGGAGGGACATGTTTTGGTTTCTTTTAAGATGTATGAGTTTGCGCAGAAAATCACTGGCTCATTTCTAGACAGAGAAACTGTTGTGACTTTTCTACTGATACCAAAAGACAAATTGCCAACCCAAAAGAAAAATATTGCAAAACACTGAATTAAATTCATATTTACAAGAACCTATAAATATATATTGTGAAATCAGCAAAATGTAGAATTTGTATGCAATAAAGGTGAAATCTAGAAAAGAAATAATCATTTCTAAGGGTCAGTGAAAACTGATTTGTAAGACATAACTTTAACTATTTTATTTTTCTACTCTATCATAGCAATTTAAATAATATTTTGAAATTAATTTCCTTTATGTGTGGCTTTTAATTTTTGCCAGTTTTAACTTTTGTTGTACACTGTGGTTTTTATGAATGCAAATCCAATTGATTGCAATGATTCATGTACCCCAAAGGGGGTAAAAACACCATGCTATTCTATTAGTATTGATTTGTTTCAAGAGTGTTGTATATTCGTAGCCACGAAAAAGAAATCCATGTGCTCACTTGCAGAACTATGTTCTAACGCTCATTTATTTCAAAGAACAGACTTTTATATTTATGTCTATTTTTCCTTCACTACTTAGAGAAGATGCTTTGTTTTGTATTCAAAATACTGTGTTATAGATTCCTGCCTAACCTGGATAGAGTGAAATCAGCATGTAGATGTCCAGTAGATTAGAGATAGAAACTGCTAAAATAAAAGTATTAGGATGAAGTCTGCCTGAATAGGTTCATGTCTATAAGCTCAACATCTCACCCCATCTTTAGTGATTTTATTGCTGAGCTCTTGAAAGTTCTAGAAGTCTCTAGAGCATATACAGGCAGCAGATCATCAGATTTTCATGGGCAACAAGAGTACAGCAGCAATATGGAAGCATACGTTATGAGGGAAGTTATCAAATTTTACTACCTCACATGGATTAGGTGGTTATTTAGGAAGGCAGTAGGTGTTCATGGTTTTCTTGCTAAGGCATCCATTCTGGTGAATACCACCATCAGAATTTCACAGAAGGAAAAACACTGAAAATTAATTGTGAAGAATCATACTGTGAAACAAAGAGGAAAAAACAAAACAAAAAACCTAACAACAACAATAAAAAAAAACAATGAGTTGTTCAAAATGTCTTGAACCCAGATTAGTCAAAATTCATGAGGTTCTAGAGGAGAAGTCACCAATGTGAAAGGGAATTAAGATACTCCTGGATAAAAGATAGTTACATTTGACCAAGACATTGTTAGTGGATCTTCAATGTACATTGGGTAGGAAGTAAGAAGAGTTTATAGTAAGGGAGTTGACAGGTTGTGTTTAGTCATACAGTTTAGAACAGAGTCACTTTGAAGTTAATTACTAATTGACAAATTCAATGATTGAAAGCAGGAAGTTTGGCCAAGGAAAGACTTTGTGATTAAAAGAAATAAAGGTTGACAACAAAGATCTCTATTTGAGGGTGGAATTGATGGTATGGGGAAAAGGATTGAGAAGGATGCTGTAAAGATGTTAAGGGCCGGAGATTTCAGGCTGCATGATGTCTCATTGCAAAGCACATCCATGTCCATAGGGTAAGCATGAGGGCAGGAGAGGATCTACTAGGGAGGGAAATGAGGATGAAGTCAAGTTAGGGAATATAGGCTAATGGGGCATCCTTGGCCCTAGATGTTCATATTTAGCAATACATGATGTTTCTTTTTAAAATAACAATTAACAAGAGATCCTAAATATGAAAGGGGCTAAAGTGTCATCTCAGCAGGATATCTCACATTGCAAACAAACCTCAAGTAGTTTACTAGTCTATTTCTGGTCTTTCAAGATATCTCACAGCAAGATACTCAGATGACTTGATCTAAAACAAGATGCTTGACTCCCAGAATCAGTAGGTGTGCGTCTTATATCGGGACCCTTCCTCTTCCAGCTAGGCAGAAATAATTTGGCAGGAAAATTCCTTCTTAGAATGGGCATGACATTATCCTGTGCACCGGTGAGTATGCACAGGACCTCATGTGACAAGAAAGACTTAGCCAAATTGGGTATCTAGGTACAGCCCATTTAATCGCTTGAGTCCTGAAAGGGTTGTGACCAACAAGGGGCACGAGAAATGAGCAGACAGAATGCATTTCTAGGAAAGGATCTACAAGCTGGGATGAACCCTTAGTCCAATACTGGAGAAACACTGAATTTGATAAACATTTCTTCAAAATGATGATTTCAATCACAGCCCAGTAAGACTAGTTCAGAGTTTTCAGTACTCTACTACAGACAAACAAATAATAAGTTGCAAATTCATGACAACAATTGAAAACTCATTCATTGTAAGACCCTGAAGCATCTAAAAGAGTGTATATACAGCAAAGATCAAGGAAAGAAACACCAGTTTCCATTGTGTCTGCTTCCTATATAGTTATGTGTCTGAAGATCAAATATGGTTGGTGATTATTTAATGTGTTTCCCATTAATTCTTTTTCCATTGGCTCCCCTGAGGCTGCTAAGATTAGTCATTAACTAAAATTAGGATTAACCTAGTTATGTAGTATTAATAAATGAGATGATGATAATGGTAGTAACAGTAATATTTTGCTAAATCTTTACCAAGGGTAAGAATGTATGAAAGAGAAATTAACTACATCACCCCATGGTACATAAGGAAAGAGGCAGAAGTGTTGTTTCTGAGATTGCATATGGTAAAAACAAATTTAAAATTTGGAAGACTGGAGGGATATTTCAGGCAGATAGGAGAACATGATGGCATAAAGAAATAAAGAGACTGGAATTTTCCCACATCTTGAAATAACAAGGGAAGTAGCAGGGGTCAATGATATTGCTAGGTGGCATAGCAGGCAGGAAAGGCTGGGGCGTTAAAACAAGCACAGGATTTGTAAATAATCAGTATGCTGCTGCAGAATTTTTAGGCAGAGGAAACTAAAAGTGCATCTCTCCTTCCTGAATGACGTGAAGGACAAAAGGAGGAAGGCTGAGCAGAGGTGAAGAAACAGGCTTCAAGCCCACAGAGTAATAATTATACAAAAATTAATTAAGGCTTCAGGCAACATGTTAAACATAAGGTGAAGATCGAAAGTACTTAGAGAGAATGTGTCAGATGGGTGAACTTTTAGGGGAACAGTAGTTGTGGAAAAGGTCAAGGATCATCTCTAACCATTATGGTCGTCTCCACCAGTAGTTTGTGCTGAGCCTTAGTACTTTGGTACTGCTGAGAAAACGCTGTTCTTGTTTGGGTAGTGACATTCAGCACACAACTACGAAGGCAAGATCACTGGTGTAGCTATGACTCTGATGAAATACGCACAACTAAATCTTCAAAAATCCAAGGAGCCTGGAGGTCCATTGAGCTGAACCCACACTGCAAGTGATCACGGATTCTACTTCCTCCTAAAGACACGTCCACTGTCTCTCCAAGCTTAAGCCAAGTTTTTTTGCTGATTGAGTGAGGTGAATTTCATTAGAAAATTCTAAACAGAGATGAGTAGCCAGAGGGTAAAAAATCTTTAATGTGTGAAACTCGGAGACCTATGAGACATCTCAGTAGGCCGAAAGCACCTGGAATCGTGGGTCTGACTTTGAATGGTAGGAGATACCGTCTCTTGTCTGCTTCTCATGCTGAACCCAAAGTTTCTGTAACTAGAAAGCATATAAGAGACAGAGGAGAGGCAAATCAAAGCTATTATGCAGATTAATTTTAGATTTAAAGGGGGAAGAAAAGTGTCTCCCATTCTTCAAGGTAATGCAATATCGCCACCTACTGTAACTGTTGCCAAGAAAAACACATCTTCCAAGACAGCTTGGAACCTCTGTGGGGCTTTGAAATATGCCCGGATTCCTGCCTTCACCCTGTTCTCTACCTGCTACAGAACAATGCCTCCATTTCCCCCGTATACCCTTTGAGCCAGAGTTAGGATTCACAGCTGGCCAGGAACTCTGCCATGCTCTATAAATTGGAAGTCAGATCTCTTAGTCTTTGTTTCTTACCTGCCATTGCCCTCCTTTGGTTCGCTTTTCTCTGGTTCTGAGTTTAGACCTGGCACTTGCTGAATTATGGGAAGAAACATGCTGCGGGGATTCAGTTGCTCATGTGTAAACTAAAATGACTGGTGTTATCTTACACCGTTATTCTGCCAGTCAAAAGAGAATGCAGATATGAAACTTATGTAACAAAATCTTTAAAATGTTTTCTTCATCTCAGCTAAAATTTATAAAAGATACAATACATCTGAATAAGAAGATGACTAAGAAAATGCGTAAAATGAAGCTTAAGATGATTGATTAGTAATCTAGAGTGGCATGCATGAAGAGCTGGGTTCAGTCCTGGTACCCAATAAACTAGATGTGCTGCCTATGATTCTAGCATTAAAGTAGGAGAGGCATGAATACTAGACATTCAAGGAAGCCTGGGCTGCATAACAAGCTACAGAAAATGGAAGAAGCAGAGAACAGAGATGGCAGGAAGATTCAGGGAATGACAAAGAGTTGTCAAGGAAAGTTTTTAAGGAGCAACCTTCTATCATCAGCCTGGGTTGTTTAGGGATCTCCATGGAGTCTTTTCTATGAAAAACTCATCAGAATATAATCCAGTCCAAACACTGGGAGACTTGCCTAGCTATAAAACATAGCCAGTTCAGACTCAGTATCTTCCATTATAAGGTGTCCAAACTAGGGTCACCCTTAGAGATTGCAGCAAGTTTCCACTGCACTAGGTTTCCATACCACCCACATGTCCCCCAATTCCAGTTGTCTCTCCCATAATCCTTTCCTTCCTGTTCCTATGGAAACTCCTTTTTCTACACTCATCTACCCCAGGAGATCCATGCTTCCCTACCTGCAAAATGTGCTGGACAAGGGTGACACAGAACCCATGGGCGTGGCCACCAATGTTTTCTTTAACTTAAGGCCCATGCCATGAAAGGGAGTCCATGCCCTACACTGCCTGGATGGCCAGGAGCTAGAGAATGGGTAGCCCAGAGACCTAGGGTAGAACCAAATAAAACTGGCAAGACAAAATGAAACAAAAGAAATCAGTGAAATGCTTCCTAATGACATTCCTAATGGTACTTTGTTAAACTCATAGATCAGCGCCTTGTCCAGTCATCATTAAAGAAGACTTCCTGGGTAGCTAATGGGAGTAGAAGAAACATCCAGACATTGTGGAGAGAGAGAGAGAGAGACAGAGAGACAGAGAGACAGAGAGAGACAGAGAGAGACAGAGAGAGAGAGACAGAGAGAATATAAATTGGAGGTCTCCATCATGTCTCCACCTCAGGGAAGAGGATGAGGAAAGATTCTAGGAGTCAGAAGGGATGGAGGACACCAGGAGAACATGGACAACTAAATCAAGGAGAGTCCTGAATCAGGGCTCATATGGGCTCCCAGAGACTGAAGCAGTAACCACAAACCACGGGCCCCATGGATCTACATCAGGTTCTCTGAATGTATGGTAGGGCTGATAGCTTGGTGTTTCGTTGTGGGACCTCAACAGTGGGAGCAGGAGTGTCTCTGACTCTTTTGCCTGCTCTTGAGACTTTTTTTTCCTGTTGAGTTGCCTTATCCAGCTTCCACATGAGGATTTTTGCCTTCTCATATTGTACCTTGTTTTCTCCTGTTTGGTTCTTTTTTGGAGGAGGGATCATTTCTGAAGAGGAAACCGAGTGGGAATGGATCTGAGCAAGAAGGGAAGTAGGGGAGTTGGGAACAGGGGAGGGAGGAGAAACTGTGCTGAGGAAACATTGTATGTGAAAATAATCTGTTTTCAATAAAAAGAGAAAGGAACGAAACTAAAGTAGACACACTAAAAGTAAAATAATAAGATATACTTAAATACACAAGCCCAGCTCTCAATGTTTTGACATTAAACATACTTTAGAGAAGTAAATGCTAGAAAGATAGATGATTTCTCATCATTATGAAGTTTCCTTTATAAATACCACTGAGGTAGCCAAGAATATGAATAACTTAGAAACCTGGGCCTCCACTTGTCTGTTCACACACCCTTCTTTGAACCATAGCCAGAAAAAATTTGGAAAGCTGGGACATGCCTTGCTCCTGAGCATTCAGCTGCACACAGTTGACTCAGGGCAGTGGGGAAAGTCTAGGGAGGAGAGGAGAAGGAGCTGTCCTGCCAAGGCTAGATATTGATGCCTGCCAACGAGGAAGGCAAAACAATGCTGCCAAATGAACATGCAGGGAGAATCTCTGATTTGCTACTTTATACCTAGGTAAATGATTACAGAAGATGCATTATGGGAAGTGACAATCACAGAGCAAAATAAGGTTTTATGTATAATTTGATCTGTCAGTGCAGATGGAGAACCACCTAAACCGTGTCTCTTAGCAGACAAAGCCCTCTTTCTTTTGACTCCATGGGAGGAAGCTGGGAAGGAGCAGTTTTTGAGTATGGCCACTCATGTGGCAGTTGCCTGTCTTGACAGTGCATTTTGGCTTTGCTCTGAGTGAAATCACTCTTATATTTGCAAATCTGTGTAAGCTCTTATATTTTAGCCCTCCGGATGAAAGAGCTGAGGTCCCTCAGCTGGGCCCACCAGTAATGCAGCCATCATATTCATCCATGGACTTAGCACGGTGATTCAGGAGATGGCCGCCTCGTCCTGATGCACAGTTACTCTGACCTTGTCTGCAGGTGAGCTCTCTGCCATTTAGGACACTTCTGACATAGTCATTCATCAAGTATTTATTACGCACAGCAAGGTGCGAGGAGTTGAGCTAGAAGCAATTTTGTCTTTTCTGAATGATGGGCATTATTGTGACTGGATGAGGACAGAGCTACTGGGTGTATTTTGGAGGGGTATAATTAGATTTACTTTGAGTCACATAGTGAGCAAGACTCAGCCTTTTTAAATTGGAATAAACTTTGAGACGAGGTCTAAAGAGGTTCCCCCCACCAGCTGTCCTTGTTGTTCTAAGAGTAGAGTTGGCAAATGCCTCCAGACATGGCAGCAATATTATCCTTATGGCTCAAGGCTGGTGGGCATCCATGGCAAGGAGATGGATTTAGAAATTATAGAGACAAACACGCAGGTTAAGGTCGGTATATGGGGAGAGTAGTGTCCTGAAAACATTTGTAACATGCGGGAAAAAGTTCAACAATTTTAGGATTATAATTTGACTAAATTAAATTCTCTGAAGAGATTTGAAAACCCTTGACTTTGTAAATATCCAAACAGTTTCTGACTATGAAGAGAGCTATAAAATTAACACTGATACCACAACAAATTAAGGAGCCTCTGAGGAGATACTCTTATCAAAGTCACAATGCTTCCAACTAGGAATTTAAAGTGACTTTTGATTATTAGGGCAACTTTTCACACAAAAGAGAATTTAAATGATGGTCAAGGCACAATGCTATGACATGTAATGCTACAGTTGTCTTTGGAGTTTGTATTCATGTGCGGGCATGGCCCGCCAACCTTCAGGGTATCTCTGTATAATGCAGCATCTGGAGCCCTGTATCTCTCTGTTCCATCACAGGATTTATTCTGGACAGTGAACTGCCCTGACTGGAATAGGACCGCGTTTCTGCCAAGACTAAGCATGGCAAGATCATGCCTACTTGATCTCCACTATTTTCTCCTCCAATATATACTTTATTCCCTTCAAGACAGCATTCAATGATGAAGGTTTCACTATTTAATTTCCTTCAGCTTTTCCTCCAAGATCACTTCATTGAACTCTAATGAGAGGTGCAATCAACTCTTCCTTATTTTGTAGCTGAAAACTGCCAGAGCACACAGATTCCAACCATATTTAATGAAGCATTTTACCCGAGCAATGGCTTCTGTTGCCACATGTGAGCAAGGGCTCGGGGTTTCCTTCAGAAGCCAGAGTTGGAATGGGTTTATAACTTGGAAGTAAACCTTTTCGTCAGGTTGAAGTAGGGCAAAAAAGGTTTTAGCTTTAAGAGTACTTTGTTATTTCATAATAATAAATCAATTTTCCCTCAAGATCAAAGTGCAATAACAATTTTCTTCCAATGCTATCCGCTTGTATTTCTCCAGTATATATAAATGACCACCTTTCACACGTTCATATCTAGAAAAAGCTTTTCCTTTGGGTCAGGGAAAAAGGTTCAAGAGAAAGGCAGTTGAACATTTGTGCACAATGCTAATGCAATATCCATAAAGGACAGTTAGGCTCGACACAGAGAAGAATCTGTGTGGCCAAGGCATCGGCTTCTCACACAGAGAAGCAGCCTTTTCTCACGCAGATTCCATTGGCCACCAGTGGACTGCACAGGTGTGAGAGGCTCCTGCCAATCATCTCACTAGAAAATGGAAGGCAGTGAAGGGCAAGCATCAATATGGAGATCTGGACAGAGGAGAAATGATTTCCTGAGAAATGGGAAAATTGGTATTTAGGAAGGAAATTCTCCATAAAACTAGTACATTAAGAAACTTGGGTACCTTTGGTTTCAGATTCCCTCTATACAGCTCTCACACTCATGTGGTGTAATAAAAACTATTACCATCTCCAGAAAATCCTGCAAGGCCTAAGAGGACTCAAGTGACTTTACACACACACACACACACACACACACCTCATCATTTTTTGAGAAATAGCTACCTCTTTCTACAAGTTGTTACATATTCACCCATAAAGTTGAAGAATTTGAGTTTTTTTCTCTTTTTTTCTGAGTTATTCATGATTAGAGATAGTGATTTTTTTGGAAAATAATTCTATCATAACTCATCTATTTATCTATCTATCTATCATCAATCTGTCTATATATCATCTGTCTGTCTGTCTATCTCTATCTATCTATCTATCTATCTATCTATCTATCTATCTATCTATCTATCTATCTATCTAACTATCTATCATCTATTGTTCCTCTGCCTGTGCAGGCACAAGGATAAATCCCAGTGTGTCTGGCAAAGTGGAGATCAAGGACAATTCATAGGAATAGGTTCTCCCCCTGTTGCCTAGTGGCTCCTGGTGATGGAAGCGAACATCAGGATCCACAGCTAGCACCTTTACCTGCTGAGCCACCTCACAGGGCAGGTGACGGTGGTGCTTTTTAGACTTCACGTACCATAATTCCTTTGCAGGATCTGTGTTTTATTGGATGAGTCTCAATTCAATGGCTTCTTGCCCAGTACAGCTAGTCTTCCTGTTGCTCTGAGCAGCCGAAGAGCCCTCTGCAGCTGCCAGACCTGTTCACAGTTCTCTTTTACTCCCTTATATGTACCTTTCAGTCGCCACCATCCTAGGCGCCTTCTTCAACATAGATTTGATCCAATGTTTAAAACATCATTTAACAACATCAACAAAACACTTTTGCTTCTTAACAACCCAGAGAAACGGATTCTTCTCAAAGAAGACAGGATGCCCTAAAAACAGCATGTTAAAATTACTCAGGTTGAAGGCTTCAAGATGAAAGCAGCAAACCCTCAGGATGCTGCCCCTGACCTCCCTTTTGCTCTCTTTGTCCAAGTCCCGAGCATAGAAATGGCAAGAAGCTAACTCAGTGGCCACTGCTAAGAAAGACAGATCCGAAAGACAAGATGGTTGCAATGACTAGCTAATTTATCTCTCCCGACTCAACAATGGTCTTGTCAGATTGCTGATATGCCAGGCTCTGCTTGCTTATATGAAGCTTGGGAAATTATGCTTATTATTGCCATGATCTCAAAAAGGAAAATTATTATTATTATTCCTTCCCATGGCCTACTTTCACACTGAGCAATTATGACTTCAGAAGAGAAATAACAGTTTCATGTCAAAATGCTCATACATTTATGGAAATACATAGCTGTCATTCAGCACAAAATTAGAAGCCTTCAATTTTCATCTCAAAATCATTCTGCATGCAAATACTGAATACAAACACCAAAATTTTATAGCTGGTTTGAAACGCAGCCTTCTATCTTGATAACGGAAAGTTTCCAGGCTGATCAGTTAATTAATGACGACGTCATGACAACCCTGCCTTTGCATATGTCTAGTAAACTATGTACGCCAATAGTTCATATTCAAATGACAAGGAGGTTAACCTCTGAGCTTTGATTTTAATTGGAACCTTGCATTCTGAAATACTGCTAAAACACTTAATAATTCCATTAGGAGTTAAAACAAAATACACGTGGGCACATAATTCAAGAGTGAATATTTTCCCTAATCTATATTTAGACAAAAATTATTCAGGCAAATTTGTTTAACGTAGTCAAGCCTAACGACCTGAGTTTGATCCTTTGGACAAACATGATAGAAGGAAAAAATTGACTCAATGGGTTCCCGACTGACCTTCGCACGCAGCAGCACACATGTTTCCCTCCTCCATCCCTTACCCACATACATGCATACAGAATAATCATATAAATACCTGTAATTAGCCGGGTGGTGGTGGCGCACGCCTTTAATCCCAGCACTCGGGAGGCAGAGGCAGGCGGATCTCTGTGAGTTTGAGACCAGCCTGGTCTACAAGAGCTAGTTCCAGGACAGGCTCCAAAACCACAGAGAAACCCTGTCTCGAAAAACCAAAAAAAAAAAAAAAAAAAATACCTGTAATTTTCAAAAGTTTGAAGATTTAGTTATTCATATTAATAACATATATAACTTGAAACAAAATGTATTTGGAATAGCATTTATATTGATTAAGTGCTATAATAAGACACTATGTAATCAAAAGATTAATATTAATAAAACGAGCACAGTATAAAAACCCGATCACATTTTTATTTTATGATGCTTTCAAAGTTCATTGTGTTGAGCATCTTATTGTGCTTTAGTTTATCTATTATTAAGTCAATTATTGTTTAACTAGGAAATTCTGCTCTGCCTATAATTGAGAGTCCTGGGAACAGAATAAGAAGAGTGTTTAAGATTTTCTATCTGCCTCACTATCATATGCTGTGAGCCTTTCTTCATGATACACCTGTAATATTTAAAGATTAGATATAATTAGAAAATCAGTTAAAGCCGGTTTATAAAATTTCAACCAGTATAAATCTGTTTGTTACTAGCAAGTGATTTCTGTTTGAATAAACTTGTAGTAGTCAGAGTAATTTTCCTTACTACTGTGTATTTGGTTAACTCTTCTGACTGAAGTCTTCCAAAGAGAATTTGATTGCTTTTCCTGGAAACAACCTAGATGCCCTTCAATGGAAGAATGGATGAAGAAAGTATGGAATATATACATATTAGAGTACTACTCAGCAGTAAAAACAAGGACTTCCTGAATTTTGCAGGCAAATGGACGGAAATAGAAAACACTATCCTGAGTGAGGTGAGCCAGACCCAAAAAGAGGAACATGGGATGTACTCACTCATATTTGGTTTCTAGCCATGAATAGGGGACGTTGAGCCTATTATGCGTGATCCTAGAGAAGCTAATTAAGAAGGTGAACCCAAAGAAAAACATTTAGGCGATGAAAGGAGACAGAGACAAAGACCCACATTGGATCACCGGACTGAAATCTTAAGGTCCAAATCAAGAGCAGGAAACAGAGCTCAAGCAAGGAACTCAGGACTGCGAGGGGTGCACCCACACACTGAGACAATGGGGATGTTCTATCAGGAACTCACCAAGGCCAGCTGGCCTGGGTCTGAAAAAGCATGGGATAAAACCGGACTTGCTGAACAATGAGGACTACTGAGAACTCAAGAACAATGGCAATGGGTTTTTGATCCTACTGCACGTACTGGCTTTGTGGGAGCCTAGGCAGTTTGGATGCTCTCCTTACTAGACCTGGATGGAGCTAGGTGGTCCTTGGACTTCCCACAGGGTAGGGAACCCGGATTACTCTTAGGGATGATGAGGGAGGGGGACTCGATGGGGGAGGGGGAGGATGGCGGGGAGAAGGCAGAAATTTTTAATAAATAAATAAAAGTTCTTAGAGTATAGGAAAACCTGGAGACATCCATCAGTGATGGTCATCTTTGGGAAAATAAAGATGTTTCACTAGCAAATATAAAAACTACATTTTAAAACTAACGATAGAAAATTAGTGATAAGAGTACTGTAAGAAACAAAACGCTCCACTGATAACACATAGCAAATGACTCTAACACACTGGTGCTTTCCTGCAGGACTCAGCCTCCAATTAGAGGCTAAAATATTTTAATATATGACTGATACACAAAGTAGAACTTAGCATTTTAATCATAACCTTTAAAACAATTATTTGACATTTACAATAAAATTTACCAAATCTTGAGATAGAGAGAACCATCTCTACTTTTAAATGGCATTTCTAAGATTTTGAAAGAAATAGGACTTTAGGATAAGAGAGGGCAAGCAAGACACACACTTTATCTCAGTAGGAATGGAAGTGCTATGATGTAAATTAAGTCATTAATGATTTGATAAACACTGAGTGTGGAATTTTTGCTTTCATATCAAAAAAAGCAAATCAAGTAATGACAATGAAATGTAGACCCATTCTGCTGTTGATGCACTGTGAAATCCAGCCAATGAGAGTCATTTTTCAAGATAGATTTTTCATCGAACTCTGTGTGTAGTATCATCCAGTATATGACAATCATTACGCAGAGCAATTGTGGAATAATGTGTTGCGTTATGTTTATTGCCTTTGGTAGTCTCTGCTCATGCACACTTTATTCCCCTACTGAGTCAGGAGAAGACTTTTTGTAAACAAAGAATTGCCTGAGTAAGAACAGAAAAATAATATTTATAAAAGTGGAATATTTGTCAATGATAGTGATAATTTCTACTCAATTTTAGTATAAATTTATTACCACAATACCATGTTAGAATTATTTTGCCTTAAAATATTTGAGTTTATAAATGCTGTACAAACCAGCGTAGACACTGATTACACCTTAGAACCACAAACACCAGAAGCAGACCAGTCTCCCCTTGTTGCTTTTCCATCCATAAGAAAAATAACAGTTACAAAACAAACCAAGAGGAATATTGACTAAAATATAGACTGCCAAGCATTTTATGTTGTTAGAAACTTTACTTCGTTTTTATGATTCTTTACCCTCTGAGAAATTTAAAGGAATTATCCAATAGTAGTAAATTCGAGACAAACATAAATAAGAAAATTATTGATCAATTTTCACAATGCAACTCATCTTACATTCTTGAAATATTCACTTTCATTTTAATTTTGCACATCCTCTTATACAGCTGTGCACATTGTTTCTTACAGTTTAAAATAGAATTTCCACTTCGGTGTATAACTAATTATAACAGTATATAACTGTGGTTATTTGTGCATAGCATCATTGTATATGCACAAGATTCTGTATACATGTAATGTAAATTATCTAAGAATTTCTATCACAAGGCCAGCATGGGCTATGTCTGTTTTTAAAACAACTGATACAAATAACCAATGATGTGCATTCTTCATGTTTCTGATTCTTTTATTAAAATGTTAAGGAAATATGCATGCCATAATTTTATCAAGGACATGCTTTCTAATACATATCTACAATTAATTTAATTTTTTCCAATAAAAAGGCATTTAAAGATATAGTTATTATTTTAATTAGTATATATTTAAGGATTAAAAATATTCAGTGTAACCTCAATTTACACTTTGTAATTCAAGAGAATTTCAATATTTTGCATAATTGTTTATTTACAGTGCTTTTTCCAATTAATGTTATATCACTTTATGTTATATCTGATTTTGTTGTTCTGTTATTTTTTTTACTACTAGTTTTGGGGATTTAAGAATGTTTTAGGCTATAAAATGTCTTATTTTCCATTGCCTAATACAATGTCGAGCTAAATTTTCTTTCTGTTAATTTGTCTCTTCTATTATTTCCCCCATTTCTATTGAGTGTTGATGTTTAGTACACTAAAAATATTCTGTTTAACTGAATGCCTTGCAAAAAATAATGTTGACACCATAAATTTTGTTACCTTTAGATACTTATTCATTAGCTACCTATTGAATAGCATTCTGTTTGTGCATGGTTAATAATTTACTTTGCTTTGTATTTTATGTATTAATATATCAAATTTACATGACAATAGTCATCTCGAGACTATCCATTTCACATTTGCTAATTTAATTATTACATTTTTCCAGCATCTTACTGTATTTTTCTGGCTTTTATATAACATGGTACTGCCAGTAAGTGATTCAAAAGGAATTCTCTCTACATCTCAATCATCCTTGCCATCAAGCAAATGCATTTTATGTTTAAATTAAATGGAATCCTTTGGAGGAGCCATATAGATACAATGCACTAAAAAGCAACACCTAGTTTGTCTTCTAAATTGTGAATATCTCATTATAGAAACACACAAGGTGACAGATGCAGGGATAGCAATGCAGCACACATTATGCTTTTATAGTCATGGGTTAATATTTGATTGATTTCCCAGGAAATAACAGAGAGATCTGTAGAAATACTGACACTCAGGTGAATCTTTCTACACTGCTGTGGTCAGAATGTAACCTCCAGCATGAACATGTTGACGAAGTATATCAACATGCCGAAATTAGTAGGAAGATACCTCAGCTATGATGAAGCTACAGCTTAAAATAAAGTTCTGAGAAAAGTCCTTCTGTCCCTCTCTCTTCTCTTCACTGAGGTCAGAACTGTGTTCTTGCCAGAAGACGGCAGCCATCTTTGAAGCCATCTCAGAAAGAAAAACCAGCCTTCATCAGACTCTAAATGTGTGATCTTTGAATTTGAAGTATTCAAACACGGAGGAAGTACGTCTCTATTGCTCATCAGTCATCCAGTGTGTGGTATGTTCTGGGAGTTATTTGAACTATATTACAGCTGGGTTATATTTATTTATCTGAATTTAACTCACTAAAGATAAAATCAGTATAGACAGACTTTGAGGACCTGCATATAGGGACGTGAAAGGAACTCCCTCCTTGCATTGTTGGTTAATGTCAATGTTAAAGTTTCACCTGATCGCCAAGTATATAGGTCATTACCAGGAACCAGAATCAACAGGCCCTATCACTCACTGTCAACAGTGATTTAGCAGACGACCAAAGGAATTACATTTATTCTTTGTTTGATGATCATTTTGAACAGATGTAGGGCACCTCATGAATCTGAAACTGGCTAAATGTTTTCTGCACCTCATTCGAAGTATCATCAGTGAATAATACTCTAGCACCAGGACAAGATGTTTATTTCAGCTGGTCCTGAAATAGAAATGAGATGCCAAGGAATATAGCTAGGAATTGCCACTGATGTCTTCCATCTGATATTTCTGTCTTACTGTAAAAATTTTAAACATCTATTTATAGTTTCAATTCCCCGAGAGAATTCCTGCCAATTATGAGCACAGAACTCCTTTCAAAAGCAATGGGAGTTAGTGAAGCATCACATGGAGTCTGGGGTTAGGATTCTGAAGGGCAAGCAACACTGAGATGATTGAGTGGCTAATGATTCTACTGATTAAAAGAAAATGTTAATAAGAAATGTTAAGTTTTCTCCACCCTAAGGGCAAAGGGGAAATGACTCATTTTATTGGATGTTGTCATCCAAAGAAAGAAACGCCCTCAAATGCTTTTCCTCATTCTAAATTATCAATGTGCTTGTGTCTCCATTTTCTTTATTATGAGAAATGACTTTTCTTCGTAAGTGTAATACAATTGTATTTTTCTTTATTTTACCCAAAATCAGGGAAAGAATTATTATGACAATATTATTATCTTCAATATAAATGTGAGCAATTGCAAGTAAATACACAAAATATAGAAATTTAAATCAAAAATAGGATGACAAAATATATGTGTATTTGTAGCATATACTGCATACCAACAAATGTATACAATTTGTATTATTCAAAGAAAATTTAACAAATAGAAAAGGATAATGTTTACAATGAATTTTAACATTTAGGTTGTAAAACACTGAGGAGACTGAGGGTGTAGCCTAGCATGGAGAAGATCTGGGTTCATAATCACAATACTGATTAAAAGAAAAACACTCACAAAATTGATGAATAATCTCCGTGCTTCTTCACTTATGAACATTTCTAATATTCAATTTATTAGTCATTTACATAAATTCATTTTTTAATATTTGAATTTCAGAAGGAAGAAAATATTTGAGTTGTTATACATACACTTATAGCTTAAAACTGAGAAAGGCGGGAGAGACATGGTTCAGCAGTTCTGGGTCCTTCCCACCTTTGTAGAGAACCTGAATTCAGTTTCCAACACTCAAATCAGGCAAATTAAAACCAGTTCCTCCAGTTCCCAGAGCTCAAACACTCTGTACTGGCCTTCATAAGCATCTCACATATCCATATACAAACACCATGGGTACATGCAATTAAAAAGCAAAGAATTTTTCTACAATAGGAAGGAAAAAATCTATATTCACTTACAGGATATACATAAAGGATAATAAAATTAAACAAACACTAAAGAATTTATAAACTGTAATAATGCATTATCTGCAAACTAATTCTTGGAGAAACATCCTCACCTTATATAAAGGTATGCTTTTCATTATGGTATGTGACGTCAAAGGGAGCAACTGTCCATGAACCAACATCTACAGAATCTATAAAATGCACAGACTATGTGAAGACGCTAGACAAAAACTCCAAACAGGCAGAATCCAGAGGAGAAGCATGATTTAAAGATCATGAAAGAATCTTTGGTTTTTCAAAACATTATTGTGATGGCCAGGATCTAGCTCAACATCCATTGAAACATTAATAAAATAAGACTGATATTAACTTAGTAGAAACTGATTTTAAAGTGAGCCAGAAGTTCAAATTAGTAGAGCAAGTGTATAAACATGTATGAGAGCCCCACTCAAGGATGAATGGGATGGTGCTAAGCATGGCTTCGACAGTGTATGTAAGAGAAGAAATAGATAGAAACCTTCTCAACAAAGAACACTTTAAACAGACATTTCAACGTCTAAAATAAAATTTTGCGGAATAAGATTGACAATAGAATAGAGATACACTGTACTTTGTGAATTTGGAGATAGCACACTAGTAATTACTTAATTGTAGGAATATAAGACAAATACTAAAGAACAATTGTCTAGGTAGCTCCACTCATTTCTGATAGACCATTAGCTGCTGTCAATTCACATGACAATGTTGTAAGTTAAGATGTATAAAAACCCATTTTAGTACTGACTTGGCAATTCCTCTTCCAGGAATTCATCCTAAGAAATAAAGCAGCAAAGGAGAAGGGATAACATTTATTTTCAAAGCAGGTAAAGCAATGTATGACACACACAGCATGAATTTATAAGTAGTGGGAATTGACAGGATAATACATATATAAAGACAGCAGAACAATATTGTTCCCAATAAAATTAAACCAAATGTACACCAACAGGAAATTAACTACATATATAAAGATCATAGAAAAATATTGCTCCCAAGAAAATCAAACCAAATGTACACGACTAGGAACTTGACTACATGAAGTCCCAGAGATATACAACTGTTTATAACAAAAGCGATAGAAATGAGTTTTTATGGGCAAAAAAAGAGAGTCATTATGACTTTTTCTTCTGTATGCTTGTCTTGTCCAATCCGATGTGATATTTTGTTTTATCTTATCTTATATTCTTTTGTTGTATTTCATTACTGTCGCCTAGAAGACTGTTTTCAAATAAGAGATAGATAGAAAGGGAGTGGGGAGGAACTGGGAGGAGAGGAGGCATAAGAAACCATATCCAGAATATTTGCAAGAGAAAAAATAATACCTATTTTCAATAAAAGGAAGAAAATATACACATTATTGTTTTACTGTCATATAGCAAAGTCCCAGCACCATGGCTAACTGCTTGGTGACCTCAGGGCTAACTCATCCATTCTTCTCCTCAGTTTTTTATCCACAAGATGATAATATAATAATAGAAAATAATAAAAGAATATAAATAAGTAAATAAAATAATAAACAAGATAATAAAAGAAAAACTTCTAAGTATTAATTTGTAAAAATGGCATATTTAAGTAAATATGAAGACATTAAAAACAAACAAACAAAAGCGCGTGGTACACATTGCTGGTTAAATGTCAGCCATTGTCTTGCAGGTATGTTTATTTTATAATGAGAACTGTTATTTGTTAACATTTTGTATTAATTTTAGATTTTATAGATGAGATCTAAACTTACAGAGTTCTCAAGTATCCTTCATCCAGCTTTCTTTTGTGTGATGACCTACTAGAACCACTTATCAAAACCTCAAAGTCCAACAGGGCAGCACCTTGAGCCATAGTGCGGCATTGTAAGCAAGTTGGAGTAAGGAACTATTCAGATCCCAGAAGCTTCTGGTCTAGGGCTTTACCTGACATGGGATTCCCCTATGTAGGTAAGAATATGTTTTATTACCATTGGGTATTAAAGAAGCTGGTTCAGCCAATGGCTTAGTAGAGTAAAGCCAGGTGGGAAGTCTGAACAGAGATATAGAGAGAAAGTAGGTGGAGCCAGAGACGCCAAGTAACTGCCAAAGAGAAAGATATCAGCTGCCAGACACAACCTTACCGGTAGGCTACAGTCTAATGGAGATACACAGATTAATAGAAATGGGTTAATTTAAGATGTTAGAGTTAGCTAAAAATATGCGAAAGCTATTGGCTTAACTGTATTGTAATTATCATAGTTTCTGTGTCAATATTTGGGTATGGGGAGCCAGGAAATGAACAAGCAGTCTCCACCTGCATTTTTCCCTGCTCCTATGCCACCTTTAATTTCTTCCTCCTTTCTCACTGTCAATTTATGACACTCCTTCCATTTCCTTTGCGCGCTATGGCCTTGGTCCTTAGGGGAACCGATAGTCAGGTTTTCATAGACAGTCTTGTGCTTTGAGTCTGATCTGTGGTTGAAATGTGAGCAGTCTGAGGTTTTAATGAGAAGGAAATGTGAGGAATGATATCTCATTCATATAGCACATCAAAAGCTGGCCACATTAATTCATATCACTTGGTCCAAGCTTTACTGTCAGGACTGGGTAAGCTGAGGCGATTTGCTTGACTGTGAATGTGCATTTGGAGAGATGATACCTTGATATCAGGCAAAGGCTCTGTTTCTCTGTATGTTCTCACTCATCAACGTCAGTATTCGTGCACTAGTTAGAGTCGGTGCACTCACTGCCTTGTTAGTGCAAGCATCTGTGTCCCGAGTCTCCAAAGGATATTGTCCCTTTCGTCCCAATTAAATACTTTTTACCTGTATTTGTATCAATATATTCATAACATTTATTTAATCATAATTAAAAGTATTTTATTTTTATGTTTATATATTTTTGCTGTTACATTATACAGTTATTAAAAATGTGGCCATTGAGAACCCTTAAACCTTTTTGATACGCCCGACTTTTAAAAATATGCTTTCATTTCTTTCCTAAAATAACATGAAGTTCCATTATTTTCCGTTTTCCTGTTCCAGATCTAGAATATTCAAACCAGATACCAAAATCATACTGTTCTAAAGTGTTCTATATTTCTCTCATAGCAACATAAACTAACAATGCCCTTTTAAAAATATCTCATCACTCTGAATCCTCTTCGCTAATTATTTTGAATTTCAAGGGGTTGATTTAATTTAATGATGGCAAGCAAACAAATCCATGAACATTATTTTAATTAATTAGAATTAATGAATCCCTGCTAAATTTTTAAGATAAACTGAAGCATAACCAAAATTTGAAACTATGATTATATAAATATTCAGTGGTTAAATTCATTTAGAGGTGAAAAAGAATTTTGTTAAAGCTAATTGACCTGTTTGGAGTTTGAGCCAGTGCAACATCACTGTCAAAATTACCACTTCCTCAGCAGTCATAGCCACTGTTCAAAGGTTACACTTCCTATTTCTCTAGGATGCTCATCAACAGAATGTTTTTGGTATGTTCCTGCCTCTAGAGCGAATCAATTTGATATGGTTTCCATTCTTTATCAGCATGCTATATTTAGAATTTCATCATCTTCATCCATTACTATCTTCAGTTTTAAGTTTTCTCAAGGATTTTTTCAAGAAGGTTTTAATGTATATGTTAAGCTTTTAAATCTCTTATCTGCTGCGGAGGGACCTGCCGGGACCTCTTTGTAGGTAATTCCCAAGTCCTTACTGAGTAGTTAGACTTCAATCACTAAGTCATTTCCTAGGTTTTCCCTCCTAAAAGCATAAAGATAGAAATATGCCATTAGATTAGATAAAATATTCAGTTGAAGTACTAAACTCTTAAAACTAACATGAAGAAACCTCCCAGGGTCTTTATCCTCTGAATATGATGAGCAGAAAAAAACATTTGAAAATACAACTCTATATAAAAGCATGGCATTATTAGCAATGCTTCAAAGGTTTAAAATTAGAATACTGTCTCTTTCCAAAAATTAGGCTTGGCTTTTGTTTTAAAAATGCCTTGAATAAATAGGATGTCTTGGGAACATTAATTTCCAGTGGCTGGCACAAGATCCAGTGTTTACTTTTACTATTACACTACTGACTGTTTGCTTTGTGTTTCAGGGCTTGTATTTAATGACTTTTATACATTTGATGATTGAAAAGGCTTTTTAGTAAGTAAAACAGAGCTGGGAAGATCCCTCAGTAAAGCTTTAAGCATGAGGACTTGAGTTTGAAGCCTACGTAAAGCCATATGCAATAGTTTGCTTGTAATCCCAGTGTGTGTAAGGCATTTGGGAAGCAGAGAATCCTTGCAAGCTCGACGTCAGAGTACAGGATGTAGAGGGTCCTGAGCTGGAGGCTAGCACACAGGGTGCAGAGGTCTTTTATAGAGTACCCTGTCTCAAGATGCAAAGTAAGGACTGACATCTGAATTTGTCCTCAGGTCTCTGCATTTGCATGCGTCATGTGTCCTTATTCACATGAAGAAGCATGAACACAACACACACAAACACACCATCCACAAGATTTTTTAAAGAAAAAGAACTATTCCTATTATGTTTATTTTATAAATGAATAGGGTAAGACTGAAAGAAATACACCGTGAAGCAGCAGTGTCGAAAACTCAAATACAAATCTTATGGACTCCTGAATCATGTCTTGCCTGAGCATCGGGGATGGGCGGGCATGAGAGGAACTGGAAAGCCACGTCACGTGTAAAGCTGGTGAATGCCATGGCTGCATCAGTTACTACACTGACCCAGCCAAACACAGACTGTGACAACTGCGTTTGGCAACCTTTTATGCTGTTTTTTTGCAGTGGCCATGCTCTGGATGACAAAATCTCTCAGGCAGAGGCTTGTGTGGTGGTGAAAAGCGGGAAGCAACAATGAAAAACAAACAAAGTAAAACAATAGCAAAAACTTACTCTGCCATAGGGGTAACAAGACATGTGCTTCACAGTCCCCATTGCTGCCTTGCTTTGGAAAACTAAAAGATGTCTCTGAAGTCACTGATAAGGAGTTGTATGCCTGCAGCACACATCCTTCCAGGATGGCTATAAAACCAAATTTGCTCTAGTGAACATAGGGAGCTCAAGTTAGGCTTCCTACCTTTGACTACTGGTTTATTCACTCCTATGAACACTCTGAAAAAAAAAATCACGCTATTCAGAAAAGGATCTGTTTAAGAAGAAATGAACAAATCTGTTGCCCCACAGCATAGCCTGCTTGGGGTCTAAAATCTTAAGCTTGGAAATCATGCATTAGTTTTATTTCTTTGAGCCTGAGATTCTGAATTTCTGCTCTTAAACTTGGACAAGAAAAAGTTATAAGTTCACTATCTCGGCCAGTTTTATGTCAATTTGACACAAGGCTAGAGTAATATGAAGGAAGGAAACCTCAGTTGAGAAAATGCCTCTGTAAGATCCAGCTATAGGAGGTATAGGACATTGTCTTAATTAGTGATCATGAAGGAGGGCCCAGCCTATTGTGGGTGGTGACCTCTCTGGGCTGGTGGTCCCAGATTCTATAAGAAAACAGGCTGAGTAAGTCTGTAAGCAGCACCTTCCCCCATGACCTCTGCATCAGTTCCCGCCTCCAGCTTGAGTTCCTGTCCTGCCTTCCTCTAGTGATAGACTACAGTGTGAAAGAGTACACCAAATAAACCCTTTCACCCCCAAATTGGTTTTGGTCATGTTGTTTCATCACAGTAACAGATACCCAAACTGAGATAATGACTAACACGAACCCTTAAGAGAATTTTGTATTTTTCTCTATTTTGATACGTGTTGTTAAACTAGATCAGTGTTCATCACTGGAAATCACAGATACTTTCATTTGGCTTAACTATATGAATCACTCTGACTCCTGCAGCATATTAAACTCCACAGTCCTTTAACATCAAACCTGTTTGCTAGATGTCAGGGTTTACTATATCCACAATGATGTCCACATCGTCTTACACCTTTTATGGAAATAACATATCTCATAGCACTGACATACATACATACATACATACATACATACATACACTCACATACACATATACACATATATACACACATACATATACACACACATAACACAGAGACAGAGAGACAGATATATATATATATATATTGTGTACTTGAAATGACATTCTAGGAAGAGATGTGCCAAATTCATCAGCCTGACCAAGACTGTCTATTCATAAGATTCATTCAGAATTCAGTTAAAAGAGAAAGGTTGTCAGTGATGTCAAGAGTGGGAACTTAATTTGATTGTTTAGTATAAGAAGATGGTCACTGTATTGCTCTACCAAGACCTAGTCCATGGGCTTAAAGAGCACAATAAAATGTCACTTTCCTGGAACTGACATAGACATGAACAAAGTGTATTCATGGTAGGTGGCATGTAAGGCTTTCTCTCAGAGTTTTCGTCTAATTGCACTGACTGAAGCCTGGTGATGATAAGCAAGTCACAGGCTTCAGTAGATGACAAAACCCTTTTAACCATCCAAAAACTACTGCATGTTCTATTATCCATTACAAGTAGGATACTGTGCATACTGATAATTTAAATAAAATTCTTGTACTTAAAGAGCAAAACCTCTACATTTCCAAATTATCTTTGTATATAAAGTTTAAATAACTATTTGTTAGTTAACCATTTTTTTTCTGTTTTCTTTTCATCTTCCTCCCCCTTTTAATTCCTTTTGTAAAAATATCTTCATTGTTTTACAATGTTTCCCACTGTACAGTCTACTCTTGAGGGATTTTTTGTTTTGTTTTTTCCCAAGACAAGGTTTCTCTGTAGTTTGGGGGCCTGTACTGAAACTAGCTCTCGTAGACCAGGCTGGCCTCAAACTCACAAAGATCTGACTGCATCTGCCTCCAGAGTGCTGGGATTAAAAAAGTGCACCACCACTGCCCAGCTACCTTTTAGTTCTTAATCTTCCTGATAGTGACAGAATTAATAATATCTTTCTGTTAGATATGAACCATCTCATTAGTAGGTCTTTTTTCTTCATATATACCTAAGCTGTTTTATTTTCTTTCATTTTTGTTCTCAGTCTCTTTATCTGTTTATCTCTTTTTCTCTGTCTCTCTGTTTGTCTCTCTGTCTCTGTGTGTATTTTTGTATAAGCGTGTATATATGTGGTGTATGTGTATATATGTATGTGTGTTTGTGTGTACATATATGTGTATGTGTGTGTATGAATATCGGGACATATGTGCCGTGGAGTACCTGTGGATGTTGGAGGATGACTTTCAAGTGGGTTTTTTCTTTGCACTGTGTTCCAGCTGGATCCCCTGTCTTGTCTTTGTCACAGGACACGTGTCCTCCAGGCATTAGCTAGTAAGCTAATTCTCCTCTTCCCAATCCACACCTCTTCGTACGTAGGACATGTGGGAGTACAAACGCAGGCTGCTGCACTCACATTCAGCTCTTTATCTGGTTTCAGAGATTGTACTTAGGTTGTCAGGCTTGTACAGTAAGAAAGTCTGACACCTCTTTCATCTCCCGAGCCATCAAACTATTTTATTTTATTTTATCTAAAGATCATATTCAGAGCTTGAAAGTAAAATATCTTAAAATGTCTCCACATTTAGTAAAAAATTATTCATTTTTTTTGGAGGACGGAGAGGGTTTCTTTGGCTTTGCATGTCCTGATCCCAGTCCACCATTGAAGAAAACAAAGGCAAGAACTCAAGCCTAGTGAGAACTTAGATGAAGAAACTGAAGCAGTAAAATCAAGAAGGCTCAATCTCCCCAGCTTGCTCAGTTTTCTTTGCTTTCTTATTCATTCAGTTGATTTTATTGAGCTATGAGTTTTTTTTTCTGCTGCTCTCCCTTCTTCTACCCTCCCCTTCAACCCTCTCCTCTGGTCCCCATGCTCCCAATTTACTCAGGAGATATTGTCTGTTTCTATTCCCCATGTATATTAGATTCATATATGTCTCTCTTAGGGTCCTCATTGTTGTCTAGGTTTTCTGGGATTGTGAATTGTAGGCTGGTTTTCTTTGCTTTATGTCTTAAACCCACTTATGAGTAAGTACATTTGATATTTGTCTTTCTGGGTCATGATTACCTTACTCAATATGGTGTTTTCTAGATCCATCCATTTGCCTGCAAATTTCAAGATGTCATTATTTTTTTCACTGTGTAGTACTCCATTGTGTAAATGTACCACATTTTCTTTACCCATTCTTTGGTCAAGGGGTATTTAAGTGGTTATCAGGTTCTGGCTATTACAAATAATGTTACTATGAGCATAGTTGAGCACATGTCCTTGTGGTATGATTGAGCATCCTTTGGGTATATACCCAAATGTGGTATTGCTGGGTCTTGAGGTAGGTTGTTTCCTAATTTTCTAAGAAATCATTATAGTGATTTCCAAAGCAATGAAGGGGGTATTTCCTTGATCCCAGATCCTCTCCAGTATAAGCTGTTTTCAGTGTTTTTGGTCTTGGCCATTCTTACAGGTGTAAGATGGAACCTCAGAGTTGTTTTTATTGCATTTCTCTGATGGCTAAGGAGGCTGAGCATTTTCTTAAGTGACTTTCAGCCATTTTAGATTCATCTGTTGAGAGTTCTTTGTTTAGGTCTATACCCCCATATTTTATTGGGTTATTTGTTCTTCTTAAGAATAGTTTCTTGAGTTCTTTGTATATTTTGGAGATCAGCTAATGTAGTGTTGGTGAAGACCTTTTCCCATCCTGTAGGCTGCCGTTTTGTCTTATTGACTATATCCTTTGCTTTACAAAAGCTTCTCAGTTTCAGGTTTTTGATCTCAGTGTCTGTGCATTTGGGGTTATATTTATGAAGTAATCTCTTGTGCTAATGTGTTCAAGTGTACATCCCACTTTCTCTTCTATGAGGCTTAGTGTAATGGGCTTTATGTTGATGTCTTTGATCCACTTTGACTTGAGTTTTGTGCATGACAATAGATATGGACCCATTTTCATTCTTCTACATGTTGATATCCAGTCATTTCTACGCAATATGTTGAATAAGCTTTCTCTTTTCCATTTTATATTTTTTGCTTCTTTGTCAAAAATCAGGTTTTCCTAGGTGTGTGGATTGATATCTGGGTCTTCTATTTGGTTCCATTGGTCATCCTGTTTGTTTCGGTGCCAATACCAGGCTGTTTTCATTACCATAGCTCTATAGTAGAGTTTGAAGTCAGGTATTGTGATGCCTTCACAAGTTCCTTTATTGTACAGAAATGTTTTGGTTATCCAGGGTTTTTGTTTGTTTGTTTGTTTGCTTGTTTGCTTGTTTGTTTATTTTTCATATGAAGTTGGGTATTGTTCTTTCAAGGTCTGTGAAGAATTTTGCTGTGATTTTGATGGACATTGCATTGAATCTGTAGGTTGCTTTTGCTAAGATTGCCATTTTTACTATGTTACTTCCAAGAGCATGGGAGATCTTTCCATTTTCTATAATTTCTTTCTTCAAAGATTTAAAACTCTTGTCATACAGGTCTTCTGCTAGTTTGGTTAGAGTTACTCCAAGATATTTTGTGTTATTTATGACTGTTGTTAAGGGTGATGTTTCTCTGATTTCTTTCTCTCCCCATTTATCATCTATATAAATGAGGGCTACTGATTTTTTTTTAGTTAATCTTGTATCCTATTACACTGCTAAAGGTGTTTATGAGTTGTTCTTTGGTAGAATTTTTGGGGTCAATTATGTAAACTATCATATCATCAGCAAATAGTGAGATTTTAACTTCTTTTCCAACTTGTATACCCTAGGTATTTTTTTTTAATGCCAACCTCTGTTGGCTCAGGCGTTGGAGACATTTTATACCAAACACAATATCTATATCGTCAAGCTCTATTTAGGCTCAGGTGTTGGAGACATTTTACATCAAAGGCTATGTCTCACACAGTATTATCAAGCTCAAAGACCTTTGACTTCCTTTTGATCACTTTTCAAACATTCCCTCAGAGCCTCCCCATGTGATAGACAGACAGCATAAAACAAAGGTAACCAAGAACCTAAAAGAATGGGGCAGGAGCAGTGGGTATTATTCAAATCAAATCTATTATGTTTAGCAGTAACAATAGATAGTGAGAGTAAAAGATTTAAAACTCATTTCAAAACTGTGTATTTTGTTAAACCAAAGAGAAGCTGACTTGAAATTGTTGAGGCAAGCTTCAGGACCTCAGTGAGGAAGGAAGCTCCCATTCTGTCGCAATAACTCTGAGGCTACTGTGGCTCACTTTACACTGAATAATCTCATGAAATGTAGCCTCTGTTAGCCACTGGGCATCTTGATGTGGAAGGAGGCATGCACGGGCAAACATGCACAGACAAGGAAGATTACTTTTTAGTTTAGATTTTAATATTTTAGTTAGTAGTATTAGATATTATTATGGCATTTTAAGTATGCTAGCATGTATTCACCTTTCTCTCCTGTAATTTCCTGGTGTACCCATTACCTCCTTGTTGCCTTTCCAGACACAGTCTTTTTCTCTTTCATATTCCATGTGTTCTTTTTCACCTCCTATTCCCTCCTTGTCACCTATATTTATTCTTTCTTGGTCTTCTTTTTAATTTTAGAAAGAATTTTTAAAATGTAAAAACAGCAAAAATGCAAATTTACTTAAAGGAAATTTGTTGGGACAGCTTTGATCAATACAGCATGAAGCATTATCCTTGTGGCTGATGATATTAAGGGTGATTGTCAGACAGGCTGTCTGTGGCTCTGCTCTGTTTTCCTGTTCTAATTCAGCCGATCTCAGTCACAATTTCTCAATGACTAGCCAGCACTGGAGTCATACTACAGGTCCTCCCATTGCCTACACACCCAATTTACACTAAATGCATAATCAGTTAGCAAGAGTGCTATCAAATTTCTTGTCCTGCCTAACTTAGACATAGGCCAGCCAAAAACCAAAGACCAAGCCATAACATTGGCCACCGTACCAATCTATGGAAACTTCCTACCATTTTCCCCATCTATCTGGACCATAACTAGGACAATGGATCCACCAACCATCATTTATTTGAGTTATAAATTGAAGGTGTCATTCAATAATTTATTTCTCATGAATTCTATTTAAATGCTGTTTGTTTGAAATTGACTGATCTATGAATAATAAATACTTTATATTGTGTTTGAATGCCACCCAAGTTTTCATAAGCTAAGCAACATCCTACGTGATCCTGGAAGTATGAGGGCAATGGACAGACAATCTCAGTTATTACCGAAAGCTGTTGTGGCCTTGGTCTGTGTAGTCCTGCTAACGAAGTAACAGAAACAGGGCTGCAGAAAAAGCCTCCAACAAGAGGGAGTTTATTTCCATAGTTGCAGGCACCATTCTATTTTTGTTGTTGCTGTTGTTTGTTTTTTTCATATTCCATGTCTGCTTTGTTCTCAGTCACAAGCAGAACCATCCTATCTTTTGGAGGATTGAGAATAGTGAACCGTCTGCAATTCAGTTTTTAATTGAGACATTTTAATTGATTTTCAATGGGAAAACATTTGCTGAACTCTTCTTGTGTGATGGGTATTTTGTTGAGTCCAGGGAGAGCAAAGGGCAAGAGATTCTTTTACTTTTAGGGGATTCTTATTGAAAAATCTTCACTGCGTAAACATTTAGTTTCACGTATTCTCTTACTGATGGCTAACACAAGAAGAACGCAGATTATTTATTGGGCTTTTAGAAATCCTGTGTTCTCAACTCTATTTCTCTTTTATACATTCCTGATTTCAGGTCACATTGATTTCTCATCCCAAGTTTCATTTTTTGAGGAAGAATTAAAAGAAGCCAACATTAAGTTTCTCATTGGAATGTCAGATAACTCAATTTGAGAAGATACATTGTAAGGCTAATCTAAGAATATTCTCTTTTTTCACACTCTTTTCTACCTTCTAAATGATGTATTCCTTGTTGTGTCTTTGTAAAGATGTGGACATATGTTCATGAATTTTATAGTTTTAAAATGTTGATGCATGGACAAATGCACAAAGTAAATCAAGTTAAAATCTATAATTTAAAATAACAAGATTCTGACAAAATTCAAATTTGCAATAAAATGTCTGAAGAGATAAATTGTAACAGGCCCATTAATTGCTTAGTAACTGTTGACCAACATCAGAATCTGTGTTGAAACCAAGGACAGGTATTCTGACTACTCTTTTTGATAATTTTTCCTATCTCATACACAGTGCTACATTTATCCTATTTAACATTTCTTCCCCTCCAATGTTACAAATATCAAGTAAACCAGAGATTTATAGAATAAAAGACTTTCTTTCAAATGTTTGCACAATTTATCTGAACTGGATGTTTCTGGTGGATGGAATTCTTGATGCAGCCTCTAAATATAATAGTTTATCATTCAAACATAACGGAAATACCAGCCAAAGAGAAAATGAATCAGAAGTCTTGTTTATATGCTTATTTGTGATGTTCAAGTTTACATATATTATGGATTTATTTATAACAACATATAGTATATACATGTATATCAATTCCAACAAAAGTTGATAAGTACTGAAATGCCCTATGCTCTTGTTCATGCCTTGTATCTCCTTTGAGAATTTCTATACCAAAATTCAAGGTCCTTTGTTTCCACCGTGTATATTAATCACCAACAGCACATGTAGCTTTCTATGAATAGTTATTTTCAATTTTAAAAAATGGGGTTTTTATATGTTACTTCTAGGATTCTGGTTTTTAAAGAAACTTCATTGTTTATTCCAATAAAAAATATTGCTCATGGCATTTGGGAAATAGAAGTTACCTTCCCACAGGCCTTTAGACAACCACATACATAACTTCCTGTATTATAATTACACTATGCTAAAGATACTAATGCTCATTTTATTTACAGATTTTGTTAATATTTTGTATGTAGAGCTTATCATAAAGGCATTATTGATTTTCACATTGAATAGAAACTTAAATATAAGCAAGTGCTAATGGAAAGGAATTACTTTTATTCTTCCTACATCTGTTAGCAATCTCGACAGCAGAGAATGATTCTGCCATTTAAAGTACAAAGTTCAGATATAACACCATTCACCATTTACTCTCCCTCAAACAGTAATGGCACAGCGGAATTGACCCTCAGCTGCTGAAGTTAACTTTCAGCAATCCATTGCTATGCTCCTCAAAAGTCTGAAATATCACCTAGTAAAAATATACCCAGAATATGATAAGTGACATTTAAGTAGAGAAGAGCCAGTGCTTTGTCCTCATTGTGGCTCTTTTGACAGCTTCTGACTTTTGGTTTAAGGACACTTCAAGGCTCTGCTCTTCCTGCTGTTTCCCCCTTGTTTCTTTTTCCTGTGTGCTTCTCTTTTGTCTGACCTCTCCCCTCCCCATCTGTGATGGGAGAGCCCCTTTCTACTTTAGCTGCATTGGAGTTACATGTAAGTTGTTCCTGGCCTATCAAAATAAAGACCAGGATATTTCTGCACATATGTGCACTAGTGAAAGACCTCAGCTGAATTTACTACCACCGATATTATGTTTTTGAGACCCCTCCATTGCCTTCTGTATAGAAACTTGAGAAGAAACCTCCTAAAAGCGAAACTAAGTTCATCACAAATTGGGAGAAAAAGGGTCAATAAACCACAGTGAATGTGGCACATCTCACTATTATCCATCAGGGCTTCTTTGAAAAACACTAGGGAGATGTACAGAACTTTATCAACTGACTACCCACCAAAGCCTGCAAGTTATTCTTAATAAGTACTACACACACATGCACATGCATACACACACACATACACACTTATTATATTGGTTTGTTCCTTAGAGACAGAGGCTGTGTCTGGTACAACTTTCAGTCATAGTCTGCTCTGTGTGTGTGTGTTTGTGTGTGTGTGTGTGTGTGTGTACTATTCTTTCTAAGTGGACTTGAAATTCCTCAACCTTTCTTTTGTCTCCATTATTTTACATATTTAAACATTTTTTTCTAGAAATTAAAAGTCAGTTTATTACAAGTGAACACAAAAAAGTGTTCTTCATACCATCACACAATAATAATGGACATATTTGTTAATTTTTATTATTTATCATAAGTTGCCTGGCACTAATATTAACTAATATTTTAATTTACTAAACTCTATAAGATGAAAACATAGCCCGCATATTTCTTTAAGTACTTATAGTTTTATTTAACATATGAAAATAGATCTTCATTATTGAGACATAAAAACGTCTTCATAAAACAAATTATCATACAACTCAAATTATCTGTTGAAGATGGACAAATGCCAAGGCCGTTTTGTAAGTGACACAAAATTGAAGTGCAAGCAACTTGGTAAATTAACCTGTGCAAAGAATTCTAACTTACAAAAATAAAAAAAAAATGCTCTGTTCTTTACAGTTAGTTTACTGGATGGATGAAACCAAGCTTTAGATCAAAATTGCTCTGCTTCAGGGCAGGAAATCATTTGCTATTGAGTTAAACTAAATTTAGGAGACAGTGTTGATTATCATGATTGGATCTGATATCAACTCTGCTAACTGCAGTTAGGTGGTTATTTAAAATTTTATATAAAATGTTTACAGAAATCTGGTTTTGCAATGCAGGAAAGTGGTGAGCTTTTCCCTATAATGATGTAAAGACTGAGGCTTAATCATCACAGTGAAGGAAAAGGAACAATAACAATTATAATAATAGAAAAAGGAATAAGAAAATTGTTTTAAGAATTTTTAACTAGGGTTGCAAGATGTCTCAGTGGTTAATGGCACTGGTCACCAAGCCCGAAGCCTTAAGCTTGAGTCTTGGAACCCACATTGTAAGAGACAAACTCCCACAAATTTTCATCTGACCTTCACATGCTATAACACATATGAGTACACATGAAGACATGTTGGTCCACACACAAGTGCATATAATAAACAAATGTGATTAAAATTATAGATAAAAACAAAAAGAAAGATTACTTGGCTAGAGAAATGAATCCCAATATATTGCTGATAAATTACTAGCAGGGAAAGCAGGCTTCAGTGTGTCACAATGCAAACATACAAGAACTATAAATTGAAGATTCTGGTTATGGGGCAAGATTGGCTAACAGCACGCTTGGAGCTGTAGGATGCTCCAGGGAGCCTGAGAGACCCATGGAGGCTTCTCGGAGAGATGCAGACACTGAGGAGGAGTCTACAGAGTGCATAGTATCTCTGCAACAACTTAAAAAGGCAGGACATCTAGGAAGATGCATTTAAAAAGTGGTTTTATGAAATTTTGGATTGAGGGAAGATGGTAGAATGAAGAGGTTCAGGCCATGGCTGCCTGAGAGCTGCAAGCACTATGGCCATGCCTGGGTACCAGTAGAAGAGCTAGTGCTACTCATGGCAGAGTGATGTCCATGATCAGAGCCATGGCTTGAAATATGTTGATGTCCATGATCTATGTTGCTGCAAGCTGATATGGGTGAGGAATTTTTTTTTGTTTGTTTGGTTTTTGCAGTGGTATCAATGACTCAGAATCACAAGTGCGAATGAGAAACATTAATGGTTTCTGAGACAACCCCACAAAAAAGAAGCAGTCGAAAAAGGAAGCTATTGACAAGTGTTCTTAAAAATTGTGTGGAGTTCGAGGCCAGCCTGGTCTACAAGAGCTAGTTCCGGGACAGGCACCAAAGCTACCGAGAAACCCTGTCTCGACAAAACCAGAAAAGAAATTGTGATAAAGATGATGAAGGGTTGCTCTTCACAGTTGACAGCTTCTTGTGATAGAGTGGGGCATACTCAGGTTTCTTTAACAGTTATCGAGAGTGTGACCATGTTCTAATGAGTATAAGGGCAACACAAATTTGATTTGGTGGGTTTTTTTTTACGAGTAAGTGGGGGAGAGTGGACGTGGGAGGAATGAGAAGCAAGTCAAGTGTGATTAGGGTACATTGTATGAAATTCCCAAATAACTAATAAAAAGTATTCTGTTGTACTGAATAGTATCCTAATTTTTAAATATTTTCACCATTTTTATAATACTCATTGTACCAATCCATCAGAAATATCATACGTATTTATGAACTAATTTAAACAGAGTAATGGAAGAGCAACTATGTTCAGAAGTTTGGGGATGAAATTAGAACCACCATATAATTCCCTACTAGCAAGAAAATGTATATATTCTTGAATCAGAAAACACAAATATATTGAAAACCAGTCTCGCAAAGAAGTGCATGTTATATACACAATATTTTCTATGAGATCCCTTCTTCACTAAAACCAACTAATCAATTGTATGCTATTGATGTCCAAATTTGATATTGACTGAAACTTAGCTGAAAATACAAAATTAACTGTATATAAGTCAGTTGTTAAAAATTAAATTTCTGACATACTTTTACTCAGAATAGATTACAGTAAGATACATGGATAATTATTCATCGAAATGCTATTATTTTTCTGTCATTCATTCAACAGAGACATAGACCTCCACGTAAATGATGGCAGAAATAGCCATCTGCTCCTTGAGTCCTTCCTCTATTGTTTGCAAATGCTTTCCTGTCGCAATCAGGAATGGTCAAGCCTTTCCATTCTTGTAAGGTGATCTGCACAGATATTCTCAGAACTAGATATTCTCCAGCTACAGCAGTTACAATGACTAGGTTTCAGGCCTCAGGAAGGAAGCAGATATCTGCACGGGTGTTGGTTTGAGCGGACTTTCAGCTGTGCTGGCACGCTGATCTTGGGTAAAATGCACTCGGAGCAGGAGCATGTAATCCCCTAAGCTTCAGACCCCAGGGCTACATGGTTCACAGATGACAGTTCTTACTTATTTTTAAGTGAAAATTAGTAAGTAGGAATAGGCTGCCTTTACATCTTTTTGTTTGTTTATTTGTTGCCTAGGTTCACTTAAGAGAGCCATTTATCTTCCATAGCACGCCTAAAAGTCTTCACATAGTTTTCGAATGTCACTGACTGTGAAGCAGACATAATGTTTCATAGTCACATCCAGGCAGTGTCACGATGCCACCTGGATGGAAACCCCACTGTCCCTTCTTTTAGTATAGTTCCTCGGTCAAGTGTCTCTGTGTTTAGCTTGTGTGACTATGAAAGCATCCGTCTGGTTGTCCTGTGCTGAGGAATGAATCATACCCTTGCTATATGGAAAAGTGTTCCTGTGGTATACTCTGCTCCAAATGCTTTAGCTCTTACCACTTGTCTGTAAGACTTAAGGAAAATCACAAAGTATATTGGAGGTGAAGAAATTATCCTAAAATAACTGAAGTTTGGGAGTAGCTATATGATTACACAATGTATATTGTCTTTAAGATAGATGAGAATTAAAAGCACAGTTGGGTTCAAAATTAAGATTTTTAAGCAAATGGGCTTGGGAACAAAAAGACAAGGAATGAATGTGAAGAAACAATCCAAGCAAGGTTAGTTACTCCATTCTGAATGTTTGCAACCACGCTGAGCTGTCATGCACTCTGGGATGGCATTCACTTTTGATGAGCGTTACGCCAGATTCATCAACTGGCACTAAGATCACTGTCTCCCCCTTTCTGCTTCAGTCTATTCAGAATTCATTCACACAGCTTCATCTGTGAGGCAGTGCGACTCTTGCGAACTTCCCCTGTCTCCAGAACAGAGACTCCCACAGGTTCCCCCACAAATACTTCTTTTTATGGAACCGCTTGTTTGAACTTCATGGAAAGAGCGTCCTATGACTGTGATGGGACCGCAGGAAGGACCAAAAGAACGAGTTTATCCCCACCCTGCACTCAGCACCCAGAGGCACACAAAACTAATCTATCCAAACATTACATAGTATGACTCCAAATTTTATGTCCAAATTAGCTGAATGAAAAGGTAAGGGTTTTGGGAAGATAAATTTGAAAATATCAGCCACTTAAAGCTGTTTTGTTTTTTGTTAGTTTCTTGCAGTATGTCAAGAAGTCCAATAGTTAAAATGAGTACAAATATGATCTCCCCCTCCTTCAGATGCTGTCTTGATAAAAACTGCCTTATGATAAATAAAGATTTTTTAAGGGAAGAAATTTGTCACCCATGATGTAAATAGATTGAAAAATATAGAAGATTGTATTCTAATTAAAATAATGACAGTAAATGACAATGTCCTAAGCAAAGTGCCAATATCTACCATCTATTAACTGTCATATCCATGGGCCAGAAAAACTCAGAGCTGTTAGTTATATTTCATTTTTCAAAGTGATATGGAGGTTGTTTTTACTGTCATTATGCCTGGGAAACTAAGGGGTGTGTTGTCATAATTCTTGAATTATGTACTTGAGTTCAGCATGTAAAAAAGCCACTATCTACTAGTGAGTTGATAATTTTATTTATAATAAAGCAAAACATGTTTTTTTTGTTTTTTACTTGATCATAAATATTCCAATAGAGCCCCTTTTTCTTCCTATTTTCTTCTCACCAGCATTATTTGATACTGGGTGCTGCTATATCAGACACACAGTGGGTTCCTCCCTTACTTCTGGCTTTCCTTTCTTATTGGGTATGTGTGCACTATGTGTGAGGCACTGTGCATGTATGTGACTCTGCACATGTGTGACTCTCAGATGAAAGCACTGAGGAGCTGGTTCTCCCCATCCATCTTTACCTGTGTTCAGGAGATCACACTCAAACAGCAGGCTTTTGAGGAGTGTGCTTACCCCAGCCACATGCAATGGCTTTCTACAGGGAGTTGGCTGTGTTTGTAGGGAGAGACTGCCTCTTACTTTTGGTGGAATTGAGATGAAATACTACTGACTGCTGACCAAGCTCTCTCCTACTGCAACTCTTCCAGAACCCACTTCTCAGATTCCAGATTCCATCATGTTTATAAAGATATTTCTACCAACAGCACAACTGATTTGCATAGCCTGTCAGAACAACGAAGGAACGCAAATATTTTTTAATTTTCTTTTGCTTTCACTTTATTGAAAACCCTGAGGGGAAATGTAAACTCACCAGAATTGCATATCAAAGCAGTCTCTTGACTCAAGAACATTGTCGGTTAAAAATCGGATGAGTTCTTTGACAAGTTGGGTTGAATCAAGGAAGTAAATCCCATTATACACAAGTGCATGCTGCAGGGTTGTGTCGTACATGGACCTATAGAAACCATCACCTTTGCCTATTAAAATTCTGAACTCTAAAAGTAAGCACAGATTTCTGTGGTTGCTTTACTGATATGAACAATGATAATGGAAAAACTCAGGAATTTGTTATCAATTTTGTAGAAATCCGGAGTAATTATAAATCATAAAGCAAGGCAGGTGCATGCTCTAAAAACAACAAATAAAATGTTCACAGGAGAATGGTCTTCTCTAATCATGAGCCAAAAAAACATCTGGAGTCACTTTCATTAATAGTCATTTACTTTTTTTAAAAAATGTAATATTTAAGCAATTCAAGAACTAAGAAATGTTAAGAGTGGGAGATATAAACCTATCCAGAGAGGAGCACACCAGCTGCTGTCCAGCACCAAATGATGAGCCCTGAAAACATAAGTCCAAGTAAGATTGCACAGACTGAGCAAGGTGTGTCTATTATGGGACATATTTAAAGAATTCCTATTTAAGGCTGTTTCCATGCACTGATTAAGCAGGAGCATGTAGGTGTACGTGCTGGGATGACTTACATGGCTTATAATAGATGTAGACATATGTTTATCTCATTTGCTTACTGAAGAACTTCACTGATATTTCCCCATCAATATATACAGATCTTGCCAGTTATTTGTCTTAACACCCTATCTTTGCCTGAACTATAAGTCTTTGCTATACTAAATGTTTTCTACCATGGAAAGAAATATAAACTTAAAAGTTCAGAAGCCCATTCTCATATCCCACCATTACTCTGTGAAGATTTTCTGTTTTTAATGGTCCATTGATAAATGTATTCATTGGATGTATATGTACGCTGATGTTGCAATTCTTTTCATTATCATCTGCTAATACCATCCATTACCAGTAGGAACAGTGAAGAATTTAGAAGAACAAATTCTATATTTTTCTAACTCTCCAAATATAATCTGGAATAATTGCTTTACCATTTTTATTTTTAAATTTTAAAACTGTTAACATAGGACTTCTTATTTCATCCATTTTTCTGCTTTACTAAATATGACTTTAGAGGATAAAGATGAAGGAAAATTAAAAGTGCGTCTTTCCTTTATTTCTATCCAGTCTTATTCCTTCTTCACCATCCAGTTCTGTTAGCCATGCAATTGTTGTTTTTATGTTGACAATGTGCAATGCATGTGTGTAAGATTTGAACTACATGAAATTGCCTCATTAATTAAATTGCTTTTGTAGACCTAAACAGCAAATTATCAATCATATGACTGAAAACAAATTATAAGCCAATAAGCTCATCTTACATCCTTGCCTGCCAGTTTACATTCCTTGCCTGAAAATAGGAGCTGTAAAAGGTCTGCTACCAACTGAAGGTGATCGGACCTGTGACCACCATAAGGTAATTTGAGATCAACTGTAGCTATTCCCAGCAGTGTTTGCCATATTGGCGGTACAGTTACACTGCTGCCTTGATCCCAACAGAAACGTGCATACTACATTACTGCATGCACATCACAGTACATATCACCCACAAATGCACAGATACCTCTTGGCTCAACTTTGCAACATCTGCATGTTGCTATTTTCCTGGAGGAGTGATGTTTTCCGGTCTTGTAAAAAATGAGCTATTTATTGAAAACAAAAGTCTAAAAAACATTTTCTTTGATCAATCTTCAGCATGTAAGTTGAAAATTAGTTTATCTCTGGATTATACTCTATTAAAATTTTTTGAGAAAAAAATGACCTTTGACTTTCTGACTAGGTTATCATAAATGTCTTTAAATGAAGTATGGCTTTAGATGAGTACAAAATTTCCAAAAGCTTGCATATGTCCCTAAACTCACTTTTGCCATTTAATACTGTGTATTCATGCAAACTGATACTGTCATCATTGACAAATCTAGAATCATTTCTATGAAGATTTTCTTTCATCTTTAACAATGGTAAATTATAAATAATGTTTATATATTCATTTCTTTGTATATGTAAAAGAGTTATTTGAAAGTAAGTTTTTTATGAGTTACTATCAGTAAATGCTTGACCTGTATACATTTTAAAATATATCTGTGTTCTCCAGGTTGCTTACAATTTACTGGACAAGGGATTTAAAATGGAAGAAGTTTCATAAGGTTTGGTATACACCACTGGCATGGATTCCGCTCACAGTCCTAAGTCCTTCCCTCAACAGGATATTTCTCAATGTCTCGTTTAGACAGAGGTGTGCATAGACATGTCTATGGGCAGCCTCCATATCAATTTGTTAATACAAAATAGACAGAGGCAGAATGTGTTCATAACTAACAAAGTTGTCTGAATTTAAATTGTTGCATTTTATTTTGTAAGAGAATAATTATTTATGCAGAATAGAAGCTGAGGCCCAAAGGCCCTGTCTTCTCAACTCTTCCATGAATCAAAAGAGACTCCTTGTTCATTAGGGAAATATCTTTGCTCTTTTAAACAGGTTTTACATGATCTTCTCATGTTTCCCATTTTTCTATTGTAATACTTATATCTAAATCTTGATTCATTTACTTTAGAAATCATTTTTGACTCACAGAGTAAAATAAGTATTTTTTTCCTAACTACAACTAGCTTATAAAAGAAATATAACTGAATATGTTGCTAGTGTTAGTCTATAATTTTTATGAAACAACATAATTGGATTGGGGGAGTTAAATACAGGGCATTTCTTTGTAGCCCTGGCTGTCCTGGAACTTTCTCTGTAGATCAGATTTGCCTGAACTCTGATATCTGCCTGTCTCTGCCTCCTGAATGCTAGTATTGGAGGTTTGCAACCCCACTGCCCACCTTATATTTAGAAATTTTTAAATAGCCAAAAAAACTCATAAAGTAAAAAAATGTTTCTAAACCAGAACACACTTTTAGAAGATTCAATAAGAGATGCCTCTATATATACAGACCTAAACAACAAAGAGATATTGACTACAAAATATGTGACATATATGTAAACAATGCTTAGGAAAGATCTATGTTGTCAAACTCTACATTGAAAAACAAGAAATAGGATGGCAGGATGATTCAGTAAGTGAAGGAACTTGCCAACAGGCTCTATAACCTGAGGCTGATGCCAGGCTCCTTATGGTAGAATAAAAGAACTACTCACCTGTCCTCCATACTAGTGCAAGAGAGTAGCTGCATATTGTTGTTAATACACATGCTCATGTACACGAACACACATACACACACACATACACACACACACCAGCAACAGCAACAACAACAAATGAATAACTTTTTAAATAGATAATTAAAAGTAATGACTTAAAAGTTCTAAAACAAATTGTACAGTACAAAATGCACAACACACTAACTAAATCTCAAATAATAATCAGAAAGAAAAATGAAGACAAATATAAAAGAACTTTAAGGAAGGAAATATGAGTAAAATAGTAACAGATTAGTAAAGATTTCATAATTTGAGGAACTGAACAATTTTGTGCCAGAATTTTTACACTATAATATGCATGTCTGAGTATATGCTGTATGCACATCAAAGAAGATTTTAAGTTTGTAGATGAAGACAGTACATGCCAACAGTACCTGATTCATCTCATTGCACATATGAAAATAGAATCCTGGAGGGAAACATCACTTTTACAATGCGAAGAAAGTCTGTTTTATTAACTGATATTTATAATATCAGTAAGTTAAAAGACTATTATCCAAACATCCCTTCCATGAAAGAAGATTCCCAGGGCGCTTCTGTCTGTGGTCTCTACAGACAGTACTGGACCCTCTGAATACCCTGGGTGCTTCCTGCTCATGGAAACCTCAGAGCATCAACTGCACCAGCACACATCCATGGTCACAGTTCTATCTGTCCATTAGAGTCACCATTTAGAGAGGAAGACAATGGAAGTTTGTATAAGCATAACTGGATGATGAGCTGTGATGTGGATTTGAGATGGTTAGTTATAGGTCAATGCTCATAGCAGTAGACTGCATGAACATTGTTAAAGCCCTTAGTCAGGAGAGCCTCTGTTCTTCTTTCTTTTTGATTTACATCTTTAAAAGTGTTTCCAGCTTTGTTGCCATATAAAATGATGATGAGGAGAAACATTATTCATTCTGCAATAGTATCCCATATACAGTTTTAGTGAAGAAAAGCAAAGCAGGAATTTATGCAATGACCTCAACAGGTCTAAAACTGTAGAAACTCTGATTTTAGAGAAAAGCTGTACAGACATTTCCAAACTATAGCATGATCCGTGATTTCAACTAAGCACTGACATCGCTGGTTTCCATGGTGGAGAAGACAAGAATAAATGACTTGAAGAATATTTTCTGAACAAAGGAAAGCATTTTTTCATGAAAGTGGAAGTAATGATAAATCTACAGCTTCCTGTATCAACCACCCATGTGATTTAGTCCTACTAATGAATAACAAGTCTCATATAAAATTTTCATTTGCATATAGCACTAAAGGGTTAAAATTGACATTCCAAATGAATGGAAGGCAAATGTTATGTGAGTTAGGAATTACCAGGGGGACTCCTTCTGATATTCAAGTTGTATGTTTACAGTGTAATAACCAATGAGAGAATCATGACACATTTTAATCAAGGACTGTGATGAGTAAGAGAATTCGGAAACAGAGAACTTACACACAATGCAGTGCTTCAACCCCAGCAACTGATTATTAGATTATAATTCTAAAACAGAAGGTAGGTGTGCTTTTAGATCTTGGGAACAGTGTCTGAAATTAAGCATCTCAGAGCAGGAAGTGACAGATGAGTCTGCCCTTCTCTTTTGTCTGGTGTGTAGCTGGAGAGAAAAATATGACTCGGTGGAAGGCAGAGACGTCTGAGAGAGCTCATTTTTCTTCACTCATGCATCTTTACAGCCTTGCAAAGTATTATACACTGAGAATTCAAAATGGAAAAGGATGGGCAAGAAGTCTCTCCCAGACTCCCTGTGCACGTGAGGGTGACAACGCAAAGAAGGACGTTTAGATGGTAAGGGAAAAAATAGCTTTGCTAAAGAAGGATTTTAATATAGGCAAATGCTGAAATATAAACAAAACATTTGTGTCTTAATTATTAGCTCTTGGTCATGGCTGATGAGTGTGTTCTTTAAAGAAATGTGTGCTTAAGTCAAAGAGTAAAATTGTTCTAGACATCTTAGAAAATTAATAATATACTACTAACCTCATAATGCTATTCATTGCAGCTTAAAAGGTGGGCTCTCTCAGCAATCATCACTTTTCAAATTTTTGTTATTTATTTTTATGTGTGTGGAATTTTACTTTTTGCCCAGATGTATGTTTGTGTAACACATACCCATGGAGGCCAAAAGAGATGATTAGATCTCTCAGGAGTGGAGTTACAGAGAACTGTGAGCCACCAAGTACATGCTTGTGCTTGAAACCAGAGCCTTTGGAAGAGCAACCACCGAGCTATCTTTCCAGCTCCAACAGTCACCTTTTCAAAACAATACTCTGTACTGTTTTTTTTCACATGGTGGAACTGTGTGAATGTATGCATACGCACTCACAAACGAGTTCTCAAAGCTTGCTTTAGTTACTGTCATTTCAGAAGTGTTTGTTCCATGTCCACAGCACAGGAATGGAAGGTGGCAGAAATAACATATCTACAGCACAGGATCAGAAGGTAGCAGAAATAATGAAAGATTAGTTGAGGTGATTGAAAATTAATTGGGCTTTGAAAGAAAAATAAAGAAAATAATAAAATTACAAAGATTTTATGAGCATGTTTTCAGCCAAAAAAAATTAAAACACTAAGGGCAGCTATTTAGGGTATAAAGAAAATACCAAGCAATCTAGACTTTTAGGATTTTGACATTGAGTGTGAGAGGCCAAGGCACGGAGGAGCAATCAGTGGGTGAAATCAGATAAAAAGTTCCTGGAGAAGTGGCTCAGCAGCTGAGAGCACTGACTGCTCCCCTGTCATACCCTGGTTCAGATCTCAGCAGTCACACCGCAGCTCAGAACTGTTTGCAGCTGCAGTTCCAGGAGACTGGTGCTCTTTTCTCGTCTCAGTAGACACCGGGTACATAGGTGGCAGATAGGCAAAACACTCATACACACTTAATATTTTGTTTAAAAAAAGACAGCATAAAAACAGTAACTTTGGGTCTAAATGGCCCGCTCTGGCTCCTCTTCAGGAACTTTGTAATAAATTATTAGTAGTTTTTAAGGGAACACCACTTATTCTAAGAACAGCACTTAAAGAGGAGCTGAAGATCAGTGACATCCTTTCCTTTGTGAAAATTAACTAATTCCAACGTGGATACTGCCACTGTTGCTTTAGCTGCCCAGTTCCTCGTGGTTAGAAAGGACATTCTTGGTGGAAGGTCATGTGCCTTTGTGATTCTGTCTACCTCTGACCACCGTGACTGTTAACTTGAAGTCTGTTATCTGTAGCCCATGTTACCTGAGACGTCTATATTTCCTTCTTTCTTCAACTATGAGGAGTTTTGACTTGGACTTGGAATTACTCATAGAGACTCCTTAAACTACTGTACTGACTCCCCACCACCACCAAAAAAAAAAAAAGATAATATCATTCAAACCACCGGAGGTGTAAAAGATTAAATGAGATAGCTCCTGTAAAGTACACAGCCTAAGAACTAACACGTGGTAAAGGAGCAGGATTATTTTCCTAGTAATACTGTCGCTAGGACTGCAGTGACCTGCACGTTTACAACATTGGTTCCTACAGTATTCAGAGAGTGGAGTCTGTATTCGATCTCCAGGAGAAAGGGTGCAGTGTACTTGACAAAGTCCCAAGAGGGACGCTGCACAGTCCTGGTACACAGCCCCGCCGCTTAGAAGGCGGCTCTGGTGCCACAGAAATAGCTTCTTTGCCTCTTGCTCTTAGGGCAAAAATAAGATCTGACGAGGAGGATCCAGCAGAGGGAAGATTCCAAGAGGCAAACTACTCTTGTCAACTAAGTATACACATACAACCTGTGTATGTATGACAGCCCGCGCCTCAGCCAGGAGACAATAAAATTTATAAAAGGCTCGCCATATCTCTAGCAGAGCTGAAGCTCTGCGATGTTTTCCCTCATCTGGGATGAAGCATATGCTTACATGCATACCTTGCAATCGCATAGCGACCATCAGTTAAAAACGGCTTGATTTTCAAATCGTGTGTTGAGCAACCGAAAGTGTGAAAGGGAGCTACTGTGGATGGCTTGAAAACGGCCATGATCATTTTCCAATTTGCCCTTGCTTTGTAATTTAAGATAAAACACAAATGTGACTCTTTCTGGAAGGCAGGAAAATCCATTATGCTTTCATCAAAGAAGCAATAAGTCCTGGTTTATCCATGTGGGATTCAATGCTATGTAATATTTCTACCCAGTGCATCGTCTCAAAGACATTAAAGTTTAAAAGGAAGCATTTAGTCAGTTTACCAGATTAACAACCAATTATCACAAATATTAAATATTTGGATGAGTAATCTCAAATATAGTTTTAGTTTAGGTGCACGCATTTTGTTGACATGATACAGACAGAGAGAAACCAGCACAGACACAGGAAACGCTCAGGCATTTATGGTTCTGCAGAAATCCTTTAAAGGATTCAATATGGGTTAATAACTGGTGATGGCATAAGTAAGGCTAAAATATAAACTGTAACTACCACTACCTTTATTAACATAAAAGTTAATTCTTAATGCTCTTAAAAGAATTCACCGATGTCCTGCGAAGACTTGACATTTTGAAGACTCTAAAAGTTATCATAAATACACCCACTCTTCATTCCTTTAAATAGTGCAGTATTAAGGCAGATGAGCACCAGAGAGACCGTGTCTTCTCAAGCTAACAGACCGTAACACTTGTGAACGCAATACCAGCCCTGGGAACCTGTACAAGATTTGCAGTTCACCAAGCCAATCAACACTGCAGCAGGGAGGAGTGCGTACTCACAAGAAGTTACTAAACTGACAGATGCTGGGGGAGAGTAAGTGTTCTTTAAGTCTGTGGTCACTCATAGTTAACCACATGCAGTGGATGCCCATGACTAGAGGGACCATAGGGAGCACAAATCAGATTTGATATGTTACTTAATAAACGTGGTGGTGGTGGTGGTGCTGGTGGTGGTGGTGGTAGTGGTGGTGGTGGTGGTGGTGGTGGTGGTGGTGGTGGTGGTGGTGATGGTGGTGGTGGTGGTGGTAGTGGTGGTGGTGGTGGTGATGGTGGTGGTGGTGGTGGTAGTGGTGGTGGTGGTGGTGATGGTGGTGGTGGTGGTGGTAGTGGTGGTGGTGGTGGTGATGGTGGTGGTGGTGGTGGTGGTAGTGGTGGTGGTGTGTGTGCATGCTTGCATGTGTGTGAAGTTAGAAGGAGGATCTAAGGGTGGATCTAGAAGTAATTAGAAGGAACTATGAGAGGACGAACAGTATGAAAATGACTGTCTGTATGTATGATTCTCAAAGAATTAATAAAATATTTTTAAGTGATACATAAATGAGTTATTTATTATCTTGGAGATAAAAAGTTAGATGTCTCTTCTGGTTTTACTGAAAGAGATGTTATATGTCTAAGCCACAGAAAGCTAAGAACAGATACATATGGAATTTCCCCTCTTATTATTTAATAATGGTCTGAAAGAAAATAGCTTCCCCAGTAAAAGCTTGAAAGAATTGAAGCTTATAGCTTATATTCTCTCTGTTTATTATTTTATATACTCAAATCGAAGAATAGTTATAAGGCATTTACTTTAGATAGCAAATAAATGATTATTTTAATTAAAATGAATTCTTAAGTAGCTATCATTTTATAAGGTTTCATTGAAGTTCTTTGCAAGGAAAATAGGTATTTGAATTATAGACAAGTTTTTTTCTATCAATGAATGTTATTTTAAAAATAAATATAAAGTTCTGTAGTAAAATTTTGTAAGAATAAGCAAACTTCCTCTTCATGTTTATATATTTTGTTGATTTTTTCATATTTCTTAAATGAGTCAGTGTTTTGTTATTAGCTTTCATAGATGCACTAAAGATACAATGATAATTTCATAAGTGGGACAATATTAACTGCATAGAAGAGAGCTAATGTGTCTCCCGTCTCTCCTAAGGGCAGACAGAGCCTCAGTCTTTCAGTCTGCTCTGAACTCTCAAGTGCTCTGTGTGTCACTTCCTGCCTTTGCATCAGAAGGTAGATCCAGGTCACATGGGGCATTATCATGGTTGTCCTCTCTCCGTATGGATATCCCCTAGTTCACATCCCTTAGATACGGGAAGAAAATAGGATGCAAGGTGAGGAATTCATGTGGATTCCTCAATTGAGCTGGCACTAGGCTAGACCAGAATCTTCCCTTACAAATAAGAAAGAAAGAAGGGAGGGAGGGAGGGAGGGAGGGAGGGAGGGAGAAAAAAGGAAGAAATAAAGAGAAGTAGAAAGAAAAAAGAAAGAAAGAAAAGAGAAAGAAAGAAAGAAAAAGAAAGGAGAAAAGAAAAGAAAGGAGTAAAGGAAAGAGGGAGATTTGGTCATAAAAACATATATATATTTCAAAGTATAAATGTCACAGCCTTGAAATCCTAGCCCATAGGAGATGGAGAAAGGAGAAGCAGGAATTCAAGGTCAACCTTAGGTATACAGTGAGTTTGAGGTCAACTTGGGTCACATAAAACCCTGTGTCAACAACACACACACACACACACACTTGCTTTGTAAAAATATTGGCTTGTTAATTTTAATTAAAACTCAAAGAATTCTGGTCAAGGCGGTGTAAATCTATTTTCTCACCTTTAGGCAGCTGATATAGTAGGAGACTGAGTTACTGGTCAGCCTGAGCAATGACATGAGACCCTGTAAGAAATTAACCATGCCACAAACTCATTAAAAATAAACTTTTAAAATGATGACAACTTTGTAACACTATGAAACATTATTCTGTTTTGAATCTGGACTTTCTGAAAAGCACAGGAAATCTTGAGGAAACATGACACAGAAATCCCAGTTCTTATAGTCACACTAACTTGCTGAAAAACAAGGGCAAAGTCAAAATCAGTATATAAAAACTACTTCTGTGAATGTTACAGGAAATTCTGTTCTTGTTTAATTCAAACTACATGTGAAATTTACCACTTATCCCATCACAATAAATGTATTCTATTTTCACATGGTTGCTGACATTTTGGACACTCTACTAGCTTTTTTTTATTTTTATATTGTACCTAATGCTTACAAGCATACAATCCTTATATCAGCAGAAGATCAGAGTTGGAAGAGTAAGAAAAAAGAACTGAAATACCATATCCCACGCAGTAACTACATTGTGTGAATACAGGATCAACTTACAATGCCTTATTATCAGATGTACTGAAGATTTATATAAGAGGCAAAAAAAAAAAAAGGCTGGGATGAAGGTGCATGGAAGGGCATTTTCCTAGCAAGTTTGAGGCATGAAACTTATTGGACAGAACCACAAAAATAAATTAGTAATTTAATGAACATAACTTTAAAACATAGAAACTTTATACACACTAAAATTTATTCTTGATGAAAGGTGAATACCATACTTATCTGCGGGTATTAGGTCAAATATTTATAGATTAATGAAGAGATTATGCTGTTTTCATAACTTAGTGGTTATGATTTCATCTCCTAGTAACATCAGAAGCTACACCCTTAAACTCTCATGAACACAATGGCCCAAATGTGAGCTGTAATTGAAAGACACCTCAAACCAGCCAAACTGGATGACAGAAAGCCCATGAGGCAACTAAGGAAAACTGGAGCAGGTGTGGCCCTGCCCACAGAAGAGCACACACTAGTTGCTCTGTGTCCAACTATCAGCCCTGAAAACATACACACAAATAGCACTATCTGGAATCAACAGGTTCTATTCAGAAATATATATGTGTAAACAAATATATACATGCATGCATTACCAATTAATAAAATAAGGAAATGGATTTGAAAGAGAGCAAGAAGAGATGTACTGGGAAGATATGGGGGATGAAAAGGAAGAAAGAAACATTAAAATCAAGTTGTAATCTCAAGAAATATGATTCCTCTCTTTAAACATTCAGAACTATCAATAGTAGAAACAATACAGTACATAAAAGAGATATTTCTATATATTTCTTACACAAACACTACCTGTTATTTTACAAAAGTATCTCCTTATGCTTGTCACCATCGTGTTAAAGGCTTTCACACAGATTTGAGCAGTCTAGATTATCTAATGGGAGGAGATGAAAGCAATGGTTATGTGGGGTCCATATAGGAGAGAAGAATATCAATGTGTAATCTATTTAGTGTGCTTCTCCAAAGTCTGTGTGCAGTGCCACTGAAGTAGATCTCAAGACTACAAATAAACTGTCAGAAAACATCTTTATCTTCGATCAGCCCCATAACAGAAAAGCACAGCTGACTTCAAAGCAAAGTGATATTATTCCTACTTAAGAAGATCCTTCATTCCGTCTTATGAAGTTACTGTTGATAACTTCAAAAATGTAAAACATTTTTATACATGTAAGTAAGACAATTCAGCATAATTGGAATACAGAAAAAGTAGGAAAGGAAAGAAAATATTCAGTTTTTAAAGGTTTTATACATGCAGTTGGGAATATATAATATATATAGCTGGATACATAATATTGTTAATCTATAAGGCAGTGATTAGCATTCCAGGACAATAATTAGCAGTCCAGGACAAACTAGTATGCAGGACTAGTTAGGTCTTTAAATGTTTTTTATAATTGACGAGAAAGTGTGCCGTGATTCTGAGGTTGACATGCTCTCAAGTTGGTTTATTTTTTCATTCTCCTAAGCCCTCATTGGCAGCTTATATGTCCTATTCTAAATATAACCACTTTTAATCACAATTTATATTCATAATTTTTTATCAAAAAAGGCTGCTTTTCAAATTGTATCAATGCAGGTCCCTAAAAACTGTCTTATCTACGATGATAATAAGTGAAAAGAAAAAAATGACATCAAAGTTACATATCATTAAATTGAAAACTCTTTTTAATAAGAATCTGAGAATGTAAGAAATGAAACAGCAGTTCTTTAACATTTCACTGTGTAGTGTTAATGTTGTTATCCAAGCACTGATGTTAGTTTAATAAACGGACTTGTTGGGCATTTTGTGAGCCAGTTGAAGGAAGCTGCCCCTCCCTTGTTTAATCCCTAGCAATCATCACTGCATATGATCTGAATTCTTATCTGAATACTTTTGGGCATCTCCAGGTAAAGTGGAGAACCTTGACCACACAGCACTCCTTTCTCTGGACTCTGCAAGCTTTCCACTCGAGAGAAAATGGTAACATTTATAATATGTTTAAATATCTCAGCTGTTTCCTGGGTTGATTTTTGAAATAGTCTTACAGTCCAGGCTAACCTATAGAAAGGCGCTGAAACATTTATGAGACTTGAAAATTCAGGAGGCATCGTCTTCCAGATGATGAATTAATGCTGAAAAATCATCATCAAACTACACAATTAGATAATACTAGCATGATTTATAGAAAGCTGAATTTGGCTGAAGATTTTAAAATTTATCCCAAGAATGAATTTTGAAAATAGCTAGGAAAAGCATAATACCTACTACATGGGAAGTACCAGTGAGTCACTAGATATTAAACTGCGCTGTAAAACTGAATCAAAATATCCCATTGTGAACAACATTGAAAGAAACACACTAGAAAAGGAAATCAGGGAATAGACACAAGTAAGAGTAAAACATTACATTTAATATGTACCTCACAGGAATATTTGAATTCTGTATAGGAATTTTTGAGATAAGTTTTGATTCAACAGAAGATGAGCTGATGGTCCATTTATTTGCACTGGGTTTCTCTGACTCTTCTTTCTCAATTCTAAAAGGATCAGGTATCACTGATTTGCTCAGGACTGCTTTGGTTCTCTGGGATTTTTTTATACTTCCATATTTATTGTCTATGTCTGTGAAGAATGTCATGGGGTTGCATTTGGTCTCTACTTGCTTTGGGTGGGATGGCCATCTTCACAAAATTAACCTACCACTCCATTAGCATGGGAAGTATTTTCATATTTTAGTGTCTTTCTCAAACACCTTTTCCAGAGATTTAAATTCTCATTGTATAGGTCTTTCACTTCCTTTGACATGATTTCCTTGATATTTTATTAATTTCTTAAAAGCTGTTGAGAACGGGAGAATTTATAAGATTCTACTTCAATGGGCTTGTTATTGGTATAGAGAAAGTCTACTGATTCATGTCATTGGATTTTCTTTCTATCATGGCCCTTTGCTGAAAGTGGTGATCATTTGTAAAATTTTCCTGGTGAAGTTTTTGGTATCTCTTATGTATAATATATAATCTGTAAACAGGTTTATTCTTGGTTTCCTTTCCTTATTTGTATACATTGAACTCCTTTTTCTTGTCTTATTGCTATAGCTTCAATTACTATATTTAAAAGAGTGGAGTAGTAAACAGTCCTGCTTATTCCTGATTTTAATGTGTTTGGTTCAAGTTTTTCTATTTAGGATAATGTTCGCTATGGATTTGGCATACATAACATTAATCATGCTGGAGTTTAAACCCTCCAAGTTCGATACTCTCTGGGGTATTTATTGTGAAGACATGCTGAATTTTCTCGAATGCTTTTTCTGCTTTATTGTGTAGACATGTGAATTTTGCATTTGCAACCATTTATATGATTTTCTATATTTATTACTCATTTTCTAAAATTTATTTTATTTGACAAGTTTGGTTGTTTTGTCTGAATGTACGTTGGTTTACCTGGTGGCTGTGGAGGCCAGAAGAGGGATTTGACTTCCACAAACTGGAGTTGCATAGGGTTGTGAACTACCATGCAGGCTCTGGGAAACAAACCCAGGTTTACTTGAAGAGTAGCTAGTGTTCTTTACCATTGGACCATCTATCCAGATCCACAACTATTGACTTACTTATGTTGGATCATAAATGCATCTCTGGGATAAAGCCAACATGATTATGGTGAGTGATAATGTTGATAAAAGCTTTTATTTGTCTTTCAAGTATTGTATTGCATCTCTGTTCATCCAGGATATTGACCTACAGTTAATTATAATTAAACACTGTCTTGTCATGCACCTATACAGACAAAGTCTACAAAGGAATTCCTAGAAGCTTTGTATAAACATCTTTTAATTACATGGTGAAGAAGATCTAATTATAGCCCAGAAGGAACATTACAAATATTCTTACAAGTGGATAGAAACTTTGCATCAGAGATTTGTCATAGTAGGTTAATTTTGTGATATAAGGAATAAACATTACTGGAGAAAAATGCCTCAATTCTCAGCAAATATGTACTCATACATGTGTACAATTCAATTGCATAAAAAATTATACCTTTGTATGCATGAATTCAAGGATTGATGAGTGGAAGAATTTCCATGAAATTTTTCACAGTGGCTGCCTATCAGAGGCGAAACTACTTATGGACTTTTTGATACTTTATTTTCTTTCTGAATTATTTATTATTTATCTATCATATTTTATAGGAAACATGCATACTTGTAAGTAATTAAAGCAATTAGATTAAGAGAAAACAGACAAGTACATTTTATTTTAGTGCCAAAGCTAGTATATTTGAACTAAAAAACCAATTGTTTACAATTAATAAATCATACTTACAAAAAAACCTATTAAATGTTTAGTATTTTAATACTAAATGTTTAGTATTTAATATTTAATACTAAATACTAAATGTTTAGTATTTAATATTGGAGAATTACATCATAGTGGAGAAACATGAGGTAGTGGCTGTGTTTAATAAGTGTGAGTCCTAGACAGTGTAACTTGCCAAGGTTCTCTGTTAAAGCTGATGCAGGACAGAGCTTCCAAACTGTCCTTTCTCTGCATTACAATTTTCTTGCAAAGTTCCCACCAATGTCTCTTTGTCTTTGGACATGGAAAAGTAATGACCATTGGCTCAGAAAGTACCTACCATTGGCTCAAACAGTAACTACAATTGGCTTAAACAGTATTTTAAGAAAGCATAGGACTCTTACCTAAATGACAGAATTATTAATGCTAAGAACAGCATTTCACATACCAAAGATTTTATAGAACAAGATAGAAGGTCTCTGGGAATTAAGACAGTGAGTGGTGGGCATAGCACTTTATAGCACTTTAATAGACTGCAGAGGGCTCTGGGTCCAGCTCTAGCCCCATGAAAGCACAGAAAGAATAAGATGAAAAAATTCAGAAATATATATCAAATAATGGACTGCCGTGTTTACCAGGCACACAAGCATATTCAGATACTGCCCTCTATTGCTTTTGCTAGTTTGTTTGTAATTTTTAGATTGATGGCTTCTTGCTGAAGTTTGGTTTCTCGGTATGTCTGCTCATCAGGGGGTCTATTAAGTCTTGTGTTCTTTAATGTCTTGATATCTAGTAGAGTCATAGAAGTGCCTAATGAATATGAATCAAAACTGAGTGAAAACCTACCTGGCATCACATAGTACAGAAGAGTAACTCAGACCAAATGTCTACCAACTTGAAGCAAAGATTTCACTTTCTCCTACAGAATCACACCTTTCTTCTTTATGCTCTATTACCTCACAGAGGATACAAGATAGTTTGAGGCTCATTTATTGATAATACATGAGATGTCTAATATTCTGAAGCATCAGCAAATGAAAATTAAAGCTTCATCCCATCACATCCTAGTGATAATGGCTATCAACAACACTGTACACATGTGAAGTGGGAAATAAAGACCCTTCTACAACACTAATGGGTATATGAACTAGCAATCATTCTGGCGGAGATATAAATAACCAAAGCAAAATTTACCTTATACCTCCTATAAACCACTAGGTGTACACCAAGAAGTGTCTACATCAGCACATCACACAGACAATCATCCATACAGTTGGTGGCAAGGAAAGGGGACCAAGATTCTATCATCAAAGGAATGGATAAATGTAATTTGGTTTATATACATGGTGAGATTTTATTCAGGAGTAAATAATGAAAGTATGTCATTGTAAGAAAAATGGATGGAAGCAAAAACATATCCTGAAGAGCAAATAAGCCAGATTTATAAAACAAATATTACATGGGTTTTCTCATAGATGTGTACTTATAGATAGATGAGTATGATAGCTGTTACATGAAATTAGAGGGCCAACAAAGTTCTAATGGGAAGGGAAAGAGGGGCAAGAGTACCTGGTAATAAAGAAACACAATGTCTCTCCTGCTGTCTCTGCTCTATGAAATCTAGATTTAACTCTCTATTGATGCACCTATATATTGTCTGTCTGCCTATAATTTATCTAACATCTGTCTATCACTTGACATGAAAGCAGAGAGGAGACAATTTGGGGAAAAACAGAGGTCAATGCTAGAGGTAAAGGAAGATGGGATGATTGGAGCCAAATGTGAAAAAGATATCATTATGCAAATATACTAAATGTCACAATGCATGTAAATAAAAACAATATCTTAATAAAATATATCCTTGTGACAAGAAGCATTTTAAAATCTGTTGTTTGGGGCCTAGTTTGAAGACTGCATAATGAGACAATTGTGCCAAGTTCAATTTCATATAGACTGTACACAGACAGCCTAAAGGTAGCTTTATGCAATATTTCTGGCATATCAAATTTTAACTGCAGCAATTTTATGAAATCAGGTATATAATTTTTAAATGTAGCCCCATGTTTGTATTTTAAAAGATTTGAATTCTGGAGGCTGGAGTTCTTTGTTCAGTTCCCAGAACTGACTCTGGTGAGTCACAGCCATCTCTGTTTGGTCCCAGGAAATCTGTCACCCTCCTCTGGGCTCAGTAGAATTGTGTATTTTAAAAATGAATGCTATTAGATCAAGAAAAATTTATTATAATTTGTATCATTAATACATTCTCCATCTGTAACGCACTTTAGAAAGACTAAAAAGTTTCAATTCCTTCCTCATTGCATATCTAGAACTCTGCTTTCACGGAATATATCTTATGCCTAGAAAATTGCTTTCTGATTCCTTTTAAGTTTTGTTTAAAAATGGAATATGTGGCACATAATTAGAGTTAATTATTAATGTTGATAGATACCATTAATTCTATAACAGGAAGACAAGAAAACAGCTCACATCTCCTTAAAATCTAGTAGAAGGGAAGTCAGTTCACATAAAGATTAAATGGAACAGCTCACAACCCCTTAAAACCCAGCAGAAGACAAATCAGTTCACAAATAGATTAAATAAAAAAATTTAGTCAAAAAAATTAACAAAGCATTCAAATTGCAGTATGATTGTTCCTGCTTTAGTAACACAGACCAACACTGAAAAGGACCAATGCATATTTCAAATGCTTCCTTTCTTCTTTTCTTAGAAGGTCATAGGCAAGGGCATTGAGTTGGTGTTTTTAAAATGCTAGAAAACAATAGAGTTTTTAACATTCACAATAAAATGATAACATTAGGAAAAGTAAGAGCATCTTCATTATTACTACCTTATAAGATAAATGGCATGAAGCTCTCTGAATATTAAAACTGCCTTGAAGTCCTGCTGGAAGAGGTTAGACTAGAGAGTGTTGATTTGAATAGGAACAAATCCTGTCTGTGCCCTCTATGTGGTAAAATAACTCTGCGTTCCCCTATGATCCATTGTCTGCAGGAGATTTCAGAGCCTCCCTCGTGAATTCAGGACAGGCATTTGAGTTATTAATAGCTTATATTGATTTCATACTTAGTGTGTGCCAAGCACTCTTTTAGGATCTTTACCCTTGTCAGTTAATTAAATTATCATACTATATTAGCTACTGTAATTAAAGCAATTTAACAGAAAAAGAAATAGAGGTTAAGTAACATTCACAGTTAGTAATTGGAGAATCTGTAACCTGAACTCTGGTCATACAACTCTAGAAATCATTCATGGTCATTACCAAAAGATGTCAAAGAGGAAATGCCCAGCAGAAGAACAACTAATACAGTGACAAACTGTTCTTTCTGGGGACAGGGGACTTTGAAAAGCCATACTTACTTGTATATTTTATGAGTGTTTTACCTGCATGTGTGTTAAGGTCAACACGTGCATGCAGTGCCTGTAAAGACCAGAGAGAGCATTTTGAGCTGCCCATGAGGATGGTAGGAGCTCAACTTGGGTCAAGCAGTGTGTGATCAACATATTGAACCATTTCTTCCTACATAAAACTTTTATGTTTCTGACAACAACAACCTTTAACTTTTTTGTCCTTTGAAACACTTTTATTAATAATTTTGATACTGTATTCACATAATTTCCTTCAAATTATCAATGGATTTTTATTCAATTAAAGTATAGTTAGCATGGAATATAGGATTTTCTGCTATTTTATCATTAATGGGATGAAAGAAAATTGGAATTACTCTTAAGGGTAATCAGTGCCAAAGTTGAATTTATTATTATCTGCTTATAACAGACTCCCAAAGCCAACTGTATGATGTAAAGAGGTATAGATATGCTAGAACACATTTGAAGAAGCAGAATTCCATCATTTAATAAATTTCATGGTATATGTTGTTATATATGGATACGGACAGACATTTTTAGGAATACTTAAAGACAGTGGAGTCATGAAGCTTTTGGAAAGCTCCTCATTAAGGCTGAAATTGTAAAGTAGTAGTCAATGTTTATTTGAAGAATTGAGGACTTATTGTACTCTTTTTGTTTAATTTGTGTTTATGAAATAGTATTTTTAAGAATATTAGTATCTTTAAGTTGTGAGAAAACTGATTTGAGAGATGAGAGCAATACAAATAGCTGAGAGAGAACACAACACAAAACTTAGGCCAGTTGTCATCTTGCATGCAGTCTGAACACCTTTTAAACAACCTTGTCACTGCACTACAGTTTAAAGGCCAGAATATGTGTGACTGACTATTTTACTCTATTAAGCAGCGACCTGTCCAACACTTCATCAGAAAAAAGAATACATGCAAATGATGCACCTTTAGCCAATGTTTTATTACAAAGACCCATGGGTAATTTAATTTTCTTTGTTAGTGTCTTTATAGAATAGTAGGAAACAAGGCCAGCACTGGCTGGGAAGACTTTGAAAATTCAACTGATATTTCAAATAAATAAACATTTACTACAGTGACTTCTGGGTTATAGTAAACCTAAAATCAATATTATTCACTACTTACTTGGCTCTTATAGGAAAGATTTCCACAAAGAAGGCAAAGAAATGAACTAGTGTGAGTTATGTGTGACACATGGAAGGCAGAGCTACACACTGGCATAGAAACTGCAATCACAATCCATCTTCCGAGAAATACAATTTAGTCTTAATGGTAGCATGGAGAAGCAAGAAACTCAAGCAGCCCATGTCTTTCTGAAAGACATTGGGAACTGACACCTCTGGTTGAGAAAGAGTCAGTTTGCCACTTTGGATCCTCATAGGATGTCTCTACTCCTGTGAATGGTGCTGAACACCCATGCACTGAGAAGCAGCACTAATTGGACTCGGTGCATTATAAATGAGACAAAAAGAAGACTTGAATTTGGGAAGGATGGAAGAGGTGATCCATGAGTAGATGGATGAGAACAGTTTGCAGGGCTATGACCAAAATATATTGCATCCACTCATGTATAGAACTACCAAAGAACAAATAAAATAATTTAATTGTATAAACCAGGTCAACCTTACAAATGTTCCACAACTACATACAAATCACTTTCTTATATGCTGAAACATTCTTTGATCTTCATATCTTTTTTAAATTTTTAATTGATTTTATTGAACTATATATTTTTCTCTGCTCCCCTTCCTTCCTCTCCCCTCCCCTTCTACTCTCTCCCATGGTCCCCATGCTCCCAATTTACTCAGGAGATCTTGTCTATTTCTACTTTCCATGTAGATTAGATCTATGTATGTCTCTCTTAGGGTCCTCATTGCTGTCTAAGTTCTCTGGGATTGTGATTGGTGGGCTGTTTTTCTTTTTTTTATGTCTAAAAGCTACTTATTAATGACTACATATAATAATTGTTTTTCTAGGTCTGGGTTACCTCACTAATACGATGCTTTCTAGCTCCATGTATTTTTCTGTAAATTTCAAGATGTCATTATTTTTTCTGCTGTATATTACACCATTGTGGAAATGTACCATATGTTCCTTATCTATTCTTCAGTAGAGAGACATTTATGTTGTCTCCAGGTTCTGGTTAAAATGGCGCTGGCAGAAAAAGATATCAAAATGTAGAAGAATGAAAATATCTATATCTATCCATGCACAAAACTCAAGTCCAGATGAGTCAAAGACCTCAACATAAAACCAACCGCATTGAACCTCATAGAAGAGAAAGTGGGACGTACACTTGAATGCATTGGCACAGGAGACCACTTCCTAAATATAACCCTCATAGCACAAACACTGAGAGCTGAGAGCAACAATTATTAAATGGGATCTCCCGGAACTGAGAAGCTTCTGTAAAGTAAAGGACACGATCAACAAGACAAAATGGCAGCTACAGAATGGGAAAAGATCTTCACCAATTCCACATTGGTTGAGCTCCAAAATATACAAAAAACTCAAGAAACTGTTCCTCAAAAGAACAAATAATCTAATAAAAATATGTGGGTACAGACCTAAACAGAGAACTCTCAAAAGAGGGAATCTAAAATGACTGAAAGACATTTAAGGAAATGCTCAGCCTCCTTAGCCATCAGTGAAATGCAAATAAAAACAACTCTGAGATTCCATCTTATACCTGTAAGAATGGCCAAGATCAAAAACATTGATGACAACTTACTCTGGAGAAGATATGGGATAAAAGGAACACTTCTCCATTGCTGGTGGGAGTACAAACTGGTACAACTGCATTGGATATCAGCAAAGCGATTTTTTAGAGAATTAGGAAACAACCTGCTTTTCTAAGATTCCAAACACAGAGGTCTTTTTACTTTGTGAGGACAGAATGTATTGCCTTAACAATGTGAGCTTCAGTTGATTTGTTCTTTCTTCTTCTCGGTCCTCACTCTCTCAATCTCTCTCTCTTAAATCAGTTTAGCTATATAAAAATTATTGCCCTCAATTAAAAAAAATTAAGACTGGAACATAAAAGTCAAAAGAACAGCAATGATCCATTCATTCAGTTGAAAATATTTGCATCAAGGCTCTCACACAGCATGGAGAAAAGAAGCAAACAGACAAATAACCTAACATAGTAAGAAGTATCTTTAGTTATTATGAAAATAATTCTTAGTTCAATAAGCAGTTTTTTGTACTAAAACATACTTCACATTTTCCTATAAATTATTATTGGTTGATAAATATGATAACCTGTTAGTCAATAAACATGGAATTTTTGCAATACTGCAGCTTGTAAAAGTACAAGCTATATAAATTTGTAAATATAAATTACCCCAAGTTTGGGGATCAGTATTTTATAAGATTCAGATAAATCTAATGTTAGAACAGATAAAGATAAAATTTTGCTATTAAATAGTAATTGCCTAATTATTGTTTTCAATGTCCCTGGTCAAAACAGCAGGTAGAGCTGGATGCACAGAGTTTAGTTTTGCAACAAGGTAAAATACCTAGAAATATCAGACAACAATATAAAGGAAACAGTCCTGATATGCATAGGCTTCCAAGATTTTTCTAGACTCAAATATGCAACAAGGTGCTTCCACCAACCTATGCAACAGCTTTCTATGCTACAAAATCAAAATTAAGCTAGCAAAATTCTTTTTCTTCATCTCTAAAAATTCCTATTGTAAACTTTGAAAAATCCATGCTGATTTAATGGATAGACCTGCATAGCTGGATAGAGCTTCTTTTTGTCTTGAGCTAGTCTCTCTGCTTTGCCACTCAGCTTACCCTGCTGAGGTGCCTGTCACAGTCCATGGAACACACATATTGTCTGTCTTGTATTTTCCTATAGTTTTAATAGTTTGTAGCACTTCAAAACAATTTATGATGAAATGTGTAGAAAACACTATGTGATACAAAGTGCTAATTAGTAGCTCAGTATATGGATACCAATGAGGAAAATGGGATATAGGGTTATCTAATTTGCATGTTCTGTTAAAAATTATGGCCAGAGAGTCTACAAATGTCCTGTATTCCCTTCTTTCAATTACTGCATATTAGTGAGTATCATTATGGAACAAAAGGCTTTTCAGAGTCCTTCAACACTCTTATAATGATGTTCTTTTAATATTCAAAGTGCCACATCAAAGCAAAGGCGTGTTTATGTCATTGTCCTAAACAATCGTTTTGCTTTTCTATAATTACTATAGTTACGTACTTAAGCATAGATAAGCAGAGTTATAAATTAATGGGGATGCTACTCTGAAAGATGTGCATGATTTTTTTTTACTGTTTTATGTATAGGAGGAAATTTAGAAGCATTTTTTTACTTGTAAAAAAGTGACAATATGGTGATGCAATGAGATGATAAATGGAAAATGAACAGTATATTTTTAATTTCCTCTCCTCATTTTTATGCTGAGTTTGGGAGAGAAGAAGAAAATTGTGTCTTCAACAAAGAATTTAAAAATTATTCAGTCCATTATGTAAATACATAAGAGGGATTCGGAAGTTACTAAAGACATATTAACATCTATTTTGTAAATATTTTTAGATGATTTTCATAACACATTTTATATTGTTTTTCAGAAATGAATATCATGATACCCAGTAGATCAAGATGGAGATTTTAGATCAATTTAGCAAGTAATTATATATTCAAGTTCCATATTCTCATGTGTGCACTATCATTTTCTTGATGGCCTTAGAAAAATCAAAACCAGAACTGTTCATTTTAACTTGAAGTTGTATGAAATAAGCCTTAATAACTTTTGATTCTATAAATGGTATTGAGTCTTATTGTCTGACAGTAGGGAATTTATGACACATGGATGCTGAAGAGGTTCTAAAAACTTTTCTTTCTCAGCAAGAAAAAAGGTGGAAGTTGATCTCAAATGTCCAAGAAGTTTTTAAATATATCATAATGTCACTCTAAAGTGTGAAACAAAAGGCCATTTATGTTTATGCTACCTAGAATGAATTGTGGAATAAAAATTTTTTAAAGTTAAATTTCAAGGAGTTTTGATTTCTTTCTAAATTTATATTTTCTATCTATTTAAACATATTACCAGCATTCAATATATTATGTCCTTAGAAAATAAGTTTAGGTGTTCCCTGGTTGATGGTCAAAAGATTAGGATTCAGCAGTTAGATGCCACAGGTCTGAGTCCTGGTCACTGAAACCTGTCTTCCTGAGGCTAGAGCAACAACTCAGCAATTAAAGGTGATGTCCTCTCTGATGACTTCAGATTCATCCCCAGCTCCCACAAATATCATCCTCTGCCTTCAACATATGCGTCATGGCACAAATGCATGTACACAGAGACACAAAAATAGACAAATGTGAAACATTGTATAATAAAAGTAAAATTAAACACTGATCTTACAGTTCATGAGATGGGATCTATTGATCCATAAACTATTGCTGTTTCAAAACTGACTCTAAAACCTGCAGCAGTAGCAGCTCCTTGCAAGAAGCACTGTGGAAAATGGTGATTTCACAGGACTCTTAGACCACTGCAGAGGCCATCACAGTTGAGATTTGCTCTCTGAAACATGAGAGAGCCATGCCTCCCCCAAAGCAGTGTCTGTGGCAATGATGATGAGCTACATAGATGTTACAGACTCATTTTAAGTTAAGCTTACATTCATTCTTCCTAGAGAGTCCTCAGTGCTCTGGCCCTGACCTGTAGTGACTAGCTGGCCACCAATTTAGTAAACCTCACTGGGTCCCCTAGATTCTGTACTCAAAATGGGATGATTTACACTAACCTCACCAAGGTCAAACATGATTTTGTGGATGTCAGATAAAACAAGAACTGAGAAAACCGTTCTGAAAAGCCAATGTGATGTGTAATTTTTTCTAATTAGTCCCCATCCATCTTTTCCTCCCCCACTCTTCCTTATAAATAACCTTACTGTACTCAGGAAAGCATTTAGACTTCTTCAGTCTTCCAAGTATAGAATTTCACATTATTTAAGCTACCCCTCGAGCTCCCACAACTTCCCCACTCCACGGATTTTCCTGAGCTCCAAGGGAAGGGCCCTAATGGAGACCTCAAATCTCAGTCTCTCTCTCTCTCTCTCTCTCTCTCTCTCTCTCTCTCTCTCTCTCTCTCTCTCTCATGTGTGGCTATGGTTATCTGCATATGCTCCCATTAGCTGTTGTTCTCTGATGACTGTACTACAGGCACAGATTTCTCCAGCTTCCCGTTACTAGCCATCCAGGCAGTCTCAGGAATGAACCCATCTCATGGTGTGAGCCTCACATTAGACCAACCATTGGTTGGCCTGGTCCAAAAGTTCTACTTCATCATTGCCCAAGCATGCCTTTCGGGCAGGGAAGATAGCAGATGGAAGGTTTTGTGACTGGGTTGGTGTCCCAGCTTCACCACTGGGAGCCTTGCCTGGTTACAGCAGATAGACAGACAGTTCAGGCTCCATAGCCTCCATCACTAGAAGTCATCACTAAGGCTGTAGATTTTAGGGAGTTTCTACTACAGGAAGTTTCCACAGTGCCCTCCAAATAACCCCCAATTTCAACCATCTCTCCCCTCCTTTCTTCTCCACCCACCACCCCTTATAATCTGCTACCTTCTATTCCCATCCCCACCTGCCCCCAGTCCACCCTCAAAATCATTTCTATATTCCCTTCCCAGGTAAATCCATACATTCTCCTAGAGTCCCCTTGTTACTTGGCTTCTTTGGGTCTGTGGATTATGCATAATTATTTTTACTTAACATCTATTATCCAGTTGTAAGTGAGTACTTACCATTTTTGTATTTCTGGGTCCAGGTTACCTCACTCAGGATGATTTTTTTTCCAGTTCCATCCATTTGCCTGCAAATTTCATGATGTCACTCTTAAATTGCTGAGCAATACCCCACTGTATAAAGGTAGAACAATTTCTTTATCCATTGTTCAGCTGAGAGACATATAGGTTTCTTTCAGTTTCTGCTTTCTATAAATAAAGCTGCTTTGAACATAGCTGAAAACAAGTCCTTGAGGTTGAATTGAGTGTTTTGGGGGTGTATGCCCAGGAGTGGTATAGCTGGGTCTTGAGGAAGATCAATTCCCAGTTTTCTGAAGATCCATCATATTGATTTCCATATTGACCACCAAAGTTTGCATTTCCATCAGCAATGAAGGAGTGTTCCCCTTGATCCACATCCTCACCAGTATGAGCTATCACTTGTGTTATTGATCTTAACCTTTCTGATGTATGCAACATGAACTCTCAATGTAGTTTTGATTTGCATTTCCCTGATTTCTAAGGATGACAAGCATTTCTTTAAGTGTTTCTTAGCAATTTGGAATTCCTCTATTGAGAATTCTCTGTTTAGATATGTACTCCATTTTTAAATTGGATTGTTTGGTTTATGAATTTCTAGTTTCTTGAGTTCTACATATAATTTGAATAAGCCCTCTATCATGTGTGGATTTAGAAAATATCTTTTCCGATTATGTAGTCTGCTATTTTGTCTTACTGATGGTGTCCTTTGCCATACAGAAGCTTTTAAGTTTCATGAATTCCTGCTTATCAATTGTTGATCTTAGTTCCCATGCATTCAGTGTTCTGGTCAGATCATTGGCTCCTTTGCCTGTGTTCCAGGAGATTCCCCTCTTTGTCTTCTCTCACGTTCAATGTATCTGGCTTTATATTTAGGTCTCTGATACACTTGGACTTGCCTTTTGTGCAGGGTAATAAATATGGATCTATTTCCGTTCTTCTACATGCAGACATCCAGTTAGAACAACAATATTTGTTAAAGTTGTTTTCTTTTTTCCATTATGTATTTCTGGCTTCAGTATAAAAATATCAGGTGTCCACAGGTGTATGGATTTGGATCTGGATCTTTGATTCAATTCCATTCATTAATATGTCTGTTTGTATATCAATAACTTGCAGGTTTTATTACTGCAGTGCTATAGTAAAATTGAAGTCAGGGATGCAGATACATTTGGAAGTTCTATTATTTTTCAGGATTGTTTTTAGTTCTGTTTTTCCATATGAATTGAGTATTAATCCATTCAAAATATGTAAAGAATTATGTTGGAACTTGGATGAGGAATTCTTGAATCTATAGATTGCTTTTGGTAAGATTGCCAATTTTACTACATTAACTCTCCTGATTCATGGGCCTGGTAGATCTTCTGATAACTTTTAAAACTTCTTTCTCCAAACCATTGAAATTTTGTCTTACAAGTATTTCACTTGTTTGGTTAGAAGTTACCCTGTTACCCCAAGATATTTTATATTATTTGTGACTATAGTGAAGGATGTTCTTTACCTGATTTCTTTCTCAGGCATTTGCCATTTATATATAGAACTACTGATTTTTTTTATCCAGCTACCATGCTGAAAGTATCATCTGTATGAGTCCCATGGTAGAATTTTTGGGGTCACCTATGTATATTGTCATATTATTTGCAAATAGTGAGACTTGGTTACTTCATTTCCAATATATCCCCTTGAATATCTTCAGTTGTCTTATTGGTCTAGCTAATATTTCAAGTACTGTATTGAATAGTTGTGGGAAGACTGGACAGTCTTGTCTTCTTCCTGATTTTAGTGAAACTACTTTGAGTTTCTTTCCATTTAATTTGAGGTTGGTTATAGGGTGCTGTAAATTGTCTTTATTACACTTTGGTATGTCCTTGTATCCATACTTTCTCCAAAACTTTTATCAAAATCATGTTGGATTTTGTCAAAGGCTTTTTTTTTGGCATGAAATAAAATGCTCATGTGAGATTTTCTTTCCTTTTAAAATTGGGTTACATTTTTTTATTTTTATGCATTGAACTATTCTTGCTTCTATGGAATGAAACCTACTTGGTCACGGTAGATGATGGTTTTGGTGTGTTCTTAGATCCAATTTGTAAGTATTTTATTAAGTATTTTTTGCATCAATGTTTATGAGAGAGATTGGTCTGTAATCTCTTTTTTGTTGAATCTTTGTGTGATTTGGGTATCAGAGTGACTGTGGAATCATAAAATGAATTTGGCAATCTTCCTTCTGTTTCTATTTTGTGGAGGTGTTACTACTTTGAAAGTCTTCACCAAGAAAATTTTAACAAGGAAAATTTTATCCATTATGCTAAATATTTTTTATATTAATCTCAATCTTCTTTTTCAATCTTCTCTACAAAATATCAAGGTTTAAAATTTCTTATAAAACACAAAAATGAGACAATAATTACATGTGAAGGTGCAACACATTATAAAATAATGTCTTAAAGCAATATATTTTTAAAGTTTATAAATTTTTAGAAAAATATTTGTAATGTCCATTGTCAGCTGCAAAGATCATTGCCAAGTTCAAAATAAATTGTGATTATATAAATGACATGAATGATGGGGAATTTTCAATATGCTGCCATGAAACAGTGCCTGTTATGATATACTTAGAGAAATTATTTATCATAAATTTGGGTTAGCATCACAGAATTAAGTATCTGATGCAAGTTCATAGTTCAAAGCACAGAGGCCTTTCTTCAGGATGTTTTCTCTCTGATGCAGTGTAGAGCTGCGCCTTTTATTGCGACACCTATAGAAAGTGTTTGCCGCATCGCCTGCTTGATCTTATAAATACTGCCCTACCACATCACCAAAAGGGTGATTAGAAAGAAACAATTCCATTGTAGCTTGTCTAAGCTCTCCCTAATGTTTCTGACAGGCTTTCCCTGTTTGCCTGCATGTGGTGTCAGGATCAAGTGTGGTGACATGGGGAACGCTGTGGCAGAGTGACTAGAAAGGACACTGGTCTCCCACGGTTGCCATCATCGCATTAGAGAACATAAAAGAATTCCTTGTAAAGGAGAAAAGTCACTAAATAGTCTTTCTGGAATCAAGTGGTTAAAATGTCTTCTTTCTATGTAGCAAAATTATGAAAGTCATTTCCTTCCCAAGTAAATGTTTAATTAAATCCCAATAAAATGTGTTAATAGTTTATAACTAGGTGAACTGATTTTTAAAAAGATCAAAGATTTCTGAAAAAAAAAGCTAAAGAGTAATAAGGTACAGAGAACCTCATACTCTATATCAAATTATTGTATAATATAACTAAGTTATATTATATAAGTTTCAAGTAGGTATGTGACCTCCAAATAACACAAAAGACAGAGCACCCTTCCAGAACACAGTGCATGTGAGCTTATTATAGATTTAAAATTACAATATTTCCACTGTAGGCGATACATGAGCTAATAAGTAAATGACAACTACCAGGAAAACTTGGAATTGAGATGAAACTTGATCCTGGCCACAATCTCTCTTATTCCTAGTCACAAAATAAATCCTAGACCACTTGTACTTAGTTACAAAAATAAAAGGCCAAAAATGATTAAGATTCAGAAAATAATTTCAAAGTAATTTGAGAAGTTAGAGTAATCTTGACTTCAGATTTAAAAAATAATATTTCACATTTTATATATCATAAACATTGAAAGAGAACAAATTACAAAGGTTTGTAGCATGTTTCAATGAGACTAAGAGCTATTGAATACAATGTATCTTTATGTTTTAAATATTAATAGCTATCTTAAAAATAGACCAAAGTTATAAACAGTAGGCTACAAAAAAATCATGCTAAATTCTATATAGACCGATTACTTTTCATCATTAAAAATAAAAACCAAGCAGACTTTTAGGCGAAATATTATTGTGTATCCCAGTCAGAAACATGTGCTGAGTTCATCTCCCACAAAAGGTGAGTTCTCTTCGCTAGTTTCTGACATCATAGAATTCCACTTCTAAATGGTAATATACAGGAGTGCTTGTTACGTGACAGTTGAGAATTATCCGTCTCATCCCCTCTTACTGCTGTGGGAGCGATGTGGGTCTATACATACTAGCCGAAGATGGAAAAACCTTAACTATGTTTCATTCAAGAACATGGCACATGCCGGGCGGTGGTGGCGCACGCCTTTAATCCCAGCACTCGGGAGGCAGAGGCAGGCGGATCTCTGTGAGTTCGAGGCCAGCCTGGTCTACAAAGGGAGTTCGAGGACAGGCTCCAAAGCTATAGAGAAACCCTGTCTCGAAAAACCAAAAAAAAAAAAAAAAAAGAACATGGCACAGTGGTTATTAGTGCAAGAAGATCATGGAAAGAAAAAAGCAAGCGAAAGCAACACAAATTTTCCCTGGAAAGTCCTGGGTACCGACAGGGAAGGAGCCGATGTTTCCTTGGAACTCTTTTCAAGTTCTTGTTTCCTCTTGTTTATTTTTACTAGTACTGGCATTACTTTTAATGTTTGAAGCAGACTGAATAAAATAATTTGTCTTATTATGAGATAAAACTAGCTTTGTACTTTTGAATAAAATAATAAAATTGAGTCACTAAGAAAATAGATTGATGCCTAGTGACAGACTTTTATATTTTGCAGAAACATAGTCTATCTATATAAAAAGGGAATACTTTATAGATGACAATTTGATCTTGATACCCATGTAAACTCTGCCAAGTATTCACCTGCAGTCCAGACACTGAAGTTTAAGGATGAAAATGCAAGGGTAAGCACAGCTAAAGAAAGCCCTGGTCTGGTAAAATAATAATGAAGTTATTAAGGGTTCAAAATTGTGAGATTATTACTAATTGATATAAATAGAAAAACTGAGAATACACAAGATTGCCATAAAAATAAGATAACTTCAGTGTTCCAAGAAATAATAGTTTTCTTTAATGCAGCAAGTATCCACCACTGTGTATGAGTTACAAATTTTGTGTTTGGTCTAGTTTTTTGTTTTTGTTTGTCAAATTTTGTGTTTATATTATTTCAAATTGTACCAAGACATTTAATTTTTCAGACATTGACAGTATCCAATGGCAATGCCAATATCGATCTGAGCCTCCAACTCAGTGCCCCAGTGTTTGCCTGCCCTGCCCAACTCTGCAGCTGCTGTGTTCATGTGATCCTCGAGGCAGGGCCACCAGTATTCATCTCTTAGGACATAACCCTTATACAAGGCTTGCGCTGTCAACCTGTATTTCTTTCTTATCTTGCTTTCTTTGTTTCTTTTAACTTTAAATAGGAAATTAGGTTGAAATTTTTTGACTTATATTAGGATGTGCAATTGTGAAATACTACCTTTCTAGGACAAGTTTGATAATTACAAGATGTTTCTTTGGAAGGCAACACAATTCTGCATTAACTTGGAAGGAGACAGCTATTCTTGCTACAGAAGGCACGTATTTATTATGTATTGATAGTAACTTGTGTTAGTCTCTGAAAATCCTGAAGCAATCCTCCATAGGAATCCTGATTTATTAAAGACTCTGGTTATAAATACAATGCAAACATGGAGAAGTTACATGTAGAACGTGCAGAAATACTGACCAACATTTACGTTCAGTCAGTTTGTAATTAGTACCATTTTGCATACAAACTATACTATTTAAATAATTCCAGAATTTTTGATTTCTATAACAATATATTATTTTTATAAACTTCAAGAATCCCAAATGATTCAATATTTTTAAAAAACAGCTATTTTGCATTTGTTAAATAAAATGGATTTTGACAATATTTCCTACTTATATGGTATCATCATATTTCAAAAATATCAAAGCAACCATTTGCTTTAAGGAAATGAATAGTGGCAATCCATTTTGCTGGTGAGGACATAGAAATGGGAACCCATTTTATAAAGAACTCGCTGGCTGTGTGCTGTAGTGGATGCAGCAGGCTCCCGAGCCACTAAGCTATTGTTTATTACAGATCCATTTTGTCATCTTGATAGAACAGATTCAAGAATGGCAGTCCTCCTTCCTCGCTCTGCTTCACTGGCTACATGATCTCCCTTGGCTAATACTATATCAAAATGTGAATGTCATTATCTCATGACGCTCTGAGAGCTCAGTGGGAATCCTATTAGGTGACCTATGAAATTAGAGAGTTATAAATATCCACAAACACAGCTTGGGTTGTTGGAATAGATGACTGTGTAAATATTTCTTTAACACATAGAAGTAAGCCCTGATAAACATGACTTAAATACATGGAAAATATTGGTAAACTGATTGAATTGAAAGCTATGTTTTAAACATATTTCATATTCCCAGTAATTCTATCACTGGCTGGTATTCCACAAACAGATAGTACAATAGCAATAACCACTGAGAAAAGCATTGTGGGATCAATTAGCTATTTACCTTGAGGAAGAAAAAAATTACAGGTAAATTTAAAAACCATTATAGACATAATAAAAAACTAGATGATATGGATGAATGCTAAGGCTTTCTGACACCCAATGGGCCTTGCATCCGCTGTCTACTTTCCTATCAGCATTCGAGCCGGCTGAACTTCTGCCTGTCAAACTCTACTTAGGGCATATTAGAGCACTTTTAGTACCCAGCTCTAAACTCATCGACATTCCTTCCACAAATCAATTTATACAATTTGTGAATCACCTGGGGAATTTAATCACAACAACAAACCCCAGTGTCAGTATCAATATTTTGTACTAATTAATGTCGTCATTCTTGTGAACAAATATCTGAGAAGAAACAGCTTAAAAGGTTGTGGGAGGAGTGACAGTCCCTCATAGTGGGGTAGTTCTGGAGGCAAGTCATTCCAACCCATTGGGTTGGGGTAGTGAGGGGATCAAGTGTGGCAGAACTGTGAGACAGCTTCCCGAAATCTCAGCAGATAAGGAGATGGAAGCTTTTGCCAAAAATAAGGTCATAGTATAATTTTCATTCTCATAATCAGTAGATCCACAATCTTATTTTCACCAGCTAGCCTTCACTTCCAAATATTCCACAATCTCCCAAACATCAGTGACAGCTGGAAACCCCACATTCAACCTCATGAGACTGTAGGCAACATTTCATTCAAGCCACAGGAGACCGTTCCCTTTGCACAGAAGCCTACTAGGTTGTAGGACAGTTAATATGTGAACTTAAATTGATAGTTAAAGGAAGATGTGTTAGGTTGTCTTGAGTTGAATGTCTTGTGGTTTGAGACATTCTGTGCATCAATGAGCTTTACTTATCACTGTCACTGTGGTCAGGTTGATATAGGACACGATCATCATGGTGAGAAGCACATAGTAAGACACAGAAGTTCAATGTACAGTGGTCAAGATAAAGTAAGATGAAGAAACAGAGCACAGGACCAGGGTCCGCCATGCCCCAAGTGTCCTACTTCATCCTATCAGTCTCCACTGTCTAATAGTTGATTTAATTATGAATGAACCCACTGCTAAAGTCATTGTTATCATATTCCAACCCCCTTTCAGAAGCACTACTTGAATTGAACCATGTATTTAACTTGTAAGACTTCTGGAGGAAGACCACCCTAAACAGGACCTACCCTAGTAAGATAGTCCCTAAATATTTTTTTTAAGATAACTACTAAAGAACACCAAATACCTTGGACAGCTCTCAACATTTTGTCGTTTAGTCACTTAGAATGTAATCTCCAAATCTGGTCATATACTTCAACTCTACTATTTATAAATTCTCCTATGTTTTTAAAGTACCTGTAAACTTATTTACAGAAAGAGATGCTTTACAGGTCTTACAAAATAAAAGAAAGTCTGCAAAACAAATGTTTAGATAAATAAATATCCACATCATATGCTTGTTTCCTGTTCTTTACAATTATTTATTTTATGAATATATTATTTAAAGTATAAGAATCAAGTCCATTATGTTTGTAAACTCAAGATTTAATGAATCTTTTAATCTTCTTTGCTTTAAGAAAACAATATATTGATTTTAATGTATTTTCCTGCCAGTATAACTGAGTTAATTGATACCCAGATGAGTGATAAAATATTTCTTGGTGTTTCTATGACCTTATACCTAGAGGAGACTTATATTTGATCAGTACATTCAGGGGGAAAAAATCTTCCCTCTCTGCTATGGTTAGCATCTTCCAATGTTTCTTCAGTTATATAAAAATATTTATTTAAAAAATTATAATATAATTATATGATTATAGGATCCCACTTCTTCCCATTCTTCCTTCCAATTCTTCCCATGCTCCTTTGTTACCTCTGAAAATCATGGTCTCTTTTTTCCTTAATTGCTACTGTTACATAAATATACAGACATATAATGTATAAATACAACCTGCTAAATCTGGTTAGTGTCCCTTGTAAGTATATGATTTCAGGGCTAGCCACTTCATATCAGATAATTTTAAGACTTGCATAGAATGAATAGGCAAAAGCAGCTGCTCCAGCTGAGTCTTTCCTCTTTTGGTCTGGACTTCAACATTCCTGGATAACTAACCTTGAGACTCAGACCAAACTATACCATCAGCATTCCTCTTTATCTAGCTCAAACACGATAGAAGGCAGACTTAGCTTCAGTAAGCAAGTTGGTGGTCATTTACTATAGTCTCTCTCTCTCTCTCTCTCTCTCACACACACACACACACACACAAACTCACACAAACTCACAGAGAGAAACTGGATGAAAATGGAGAGACACATAGAGAGAAAGACAGACACAACACAATACACATACTAACAAATGAAGTTACAAAATCAATATGCTTATGTTTTAAACATGCACCATATACATATTAGTCTCTTTAACAATCTATCTGGTTATCTAATTTTACAAAAGAAGTGTGTGTGGTAGGGGGCTCACTTAGCTCACATAGTTCTGAAGGCAAAATTCTATCACACTAGCTATGTTGTGATGGAAACCATATTCTAGGGATACAGGCCTGAGGAAGTGAGCATCAGCTATACAGGAAGCCAGAGGGCAATTCACTGTTCAGGCTATGGGTCTTATCACATTCTCCAAATAACTAATTCAGGATCCAATAAGAAGGAAGGTACCATCCCCAACAGGCCCCGAGGATACCCCATTGAACCCAAACTTTTAAAGATAATACTAATTTTCTCAACAGCACAGAGTACACTACATCCCCAACATATGAAGGCATAGTGGGAATAGGGAGACCATCTAAATATTAGCAACATTTTTATAGAGCTTTAAATCACATTAATTTGTCAGGTTTTGAATTAATATGGCCTCCTAGGGCTGCATTGAGAAAACTGGGATGTTCGTAACCTTTATAATTGATCCTGTCTATTCCTCCGTAGTCACTGCGGACAAGCTCTGTCTGGCTCTGCCGTAAGACTTGTTTGAATACGAGGAATCACAGATGGAGACTAGACTCTTGCCTATTCGACAAAACATGCTTTGCACTAAAAGATTAGCAAACATTCACTTGGGAAACCTAAACATTCCAGGACAAGTTGTGAAAGATAAAACTGTAGAGTGTGGAGATTTTAATTTTCTATTTCTTAGACCTAATCTTCCAAGATCCCCTTCTCATTAGTGCAAAAGAGCACAGAACACCGTGTAAATAAAAATCAGGTTAGACACGGACCAGCATCCAGCTAATGTGGCCAGGACTTCTTGAGCTTTTGAGAACAAGGCGTAAACATCAATTATTTTTCAATAATAAAAGACCTTATATGTTAGTGAAATACAACAAAAGGTAAACTATTAGGAAAACACTCTCTTTAAATATGCCAGATATGAGCAATGGACTTAGCTGTCACCTGCTGGGATGGAAGGAAATGGCATGCATTCAAAGTTTCTCAATACACCTTTTCACTTGCTCATGATTTTCATATAAAAAGAAGTGATGGGGCTAAGGTTGGGATAGGAGAGGGTATTGCTCTGGTCATCTATGCCCAAGGCCATGGGTTCAATCCTAATGTTGAAAAAGTGAAGGAAGACCAGCAAGATGGCAGCGAGGATAAAGGCAAATGCTAGACACTTGAATTTGTTCTTTGGAGATCATGCTTCAGAACCAATTCCAACAAGTTTTCCTCTGACTGACCTACACACACACATACACACAGAGAGAGAGACACACACACACACAAATAATAATACACAAGTAAAATGTGATAAAAAGAAAAGACAGACATAATTTTATCTCATTTTTATTTTTAAAAATAAAGCCCTGCCATGAAACCAACACTTTAAAAAACCCATTAAGATGTTAAATTGTCTTGACCGGTGTTGGTGTTTCCAACACCTTCCCGAGACCCTCCTAAATGAAGATGAGCAAAGCCACGGCTCTAATTCTTTAGGAAGTTAATGACAACTAAAGGACAGTTTTTAAAACAGGGCTTGTAATCTCTGCACTATGCTCTGTGTCACATGGATGACACAGCTTCTGTGCTGTCCTCTTGTGAACACTTTCAAGCCATCAGAAGAGCCATGGGCCACTCAATGCCTGCCAGGTGCTCAGATGGTCTTTAGAGTCATAGGTCTGAAAAGGTTATATAAATCCAGGCCGATAGGCGGAAAAATGAAACACAGAGACTGCAATAGTTACTGAGAGGGACTTCCTCGTGCCACAGCATTGCCATTATCAGTGCACCATGTTGGTCAATTAATTGAAATACACCTGATAATGAACAACCTGTGTCAGTCATACTGGCATGCTGATGAGATAGTGCCAAAGTGGAAAGAAAATAGCAATATCTGTAATTACATATACTGAAAAATATATTATCTTTCAAAGAATATATATACATATATATAATATTGAAGCCTTGTCTGCATATGCAAATAAAAAAACATCATTTGCCAGTTTCCCCGCCCCCAAAATACACACACACTTTATTCCTGGTGCAGGAGGACAGAGGGGACTTTGCCCATAAAAGTTCTGGCCTACTTTTATGGTGACAAGGCACGTGAACCTAGTTAAGTGGATTTACTGTCTATGTTGCCTAATTTATTAAAACTGGCACTCACAAGGGACAGGCAGTTTCAAAGGAAGCTTGCAGATAAACCAGAGAATGAAGATTTTATGAAGACCAGAGTCACAGAAAAATGACAAAGATGACAGGTTTTTTTTATTCTTTCTGCTCTTTAGAATAAGCTTGTATCCAACAATGTCACAAAGTAGAAACCATGATGACTTAGTCCTGTTTAACAAGTATTCAGCCCTCAGAATTATCAAGATGATTATGTAGCTTTAACTATCCAGTGATTAACAATGCACTGCTCCTTAACTGTGTTATTGCACCTTTGTGTTTGTGAGTCTTTTTTTTTTTTTCTGCAACAGACATTAAAACCAGGCATTAAATCTGACCTGAGGCCTCCAAACCCCTGGAAGAAAATGGAATACGAATTCTTAAGAAACAGGAAGGATTTCTAACCCATATGTTTGAAACTTATTTTGTTTCATTTTGAATATTAGTAATAAAATAACAAATGTCCTTTATTCTCGTCTTTCTCTTTGGTATGAAATGGGTTTGTTTGTCTAAGATGAGGTCTCCCTGGAGTATTTGTATTCCCCTTGCCTCTGATCCCAAAGCCTTTGATGTAATAGAGTGCTCAGCTTATATCTTCTATGCATTTAACTATATAAGCTATTATAGCACAATAAATATACAAATGAAGAAAATTAATGGATCTTTGAATGGGGAGTTCTTACTTTGACTATTCCATTTAACAATTACGTGTTTATAGGGTTCACTATAAGTATACAAAGACATGCTGTCCATGCTGGTAGTCACTGACTTCAGGAGACTACTGGGCACTTGGCATTTGGCTCATATTATTGATGTCCTTAATTTTAATCAACTTCAAAATCAACCACAAAACTAATGTTTTCTGTTGAATGTGCCTTTATTGTTTCATAGAATTATAAATTATTATGAATTATTTTATGTGCTGTAAACTTGGAGACTGAATTGAAGCATTCTTAAGTTTCAACAAAATTGAAAATATTAACAATTTGACATTGATGCAAGTTAGAAATATTTATATGTACTAGAATACAAGAAATAAATTCTACTTGCTTATTTTTATGTCTTTTCAGTGATGCTAGTTGGTAGTTTAAGACTGCATGTGTGAAGTGCAGTTGATTCTTGCCAAACCATTTACAAGAGGAGAATTTGCAGAACTTATGAAGACTGGAGACTAGAATACTTGTTTTTATCTGTTTTTCAAGTATAAAATTTGCACACAAAGTTTAAAACAAAACTCAAGGCCATTTTAATGGAAACATGTTGATCTTAAGGCAATTAAAAATTTCTGCTAATGTCTAATGAGTAACAACTGAGCTAAAAGAAAATAACTACCCTGAGTATTGAACATCATCATCAAATTTTAATTCTAAGTTTGAAAACCATAAGACTTGTCAGTGCTTTAAACTAGAACAACAAAGTTAGAAATCAGCATTAAAAGTAAAGCAGAGCAAGTAGACCTGAGTAGAAGAGGAGAAAAACCTTGATTTCTTCCTCATATAACGCCATTTCCAAAGCTAAGCCAACTGTTCTAGCTATAGATAGACAAACTCGGCTAACAGAAAGACTGCACACTCTTGTCTGCCCACATTAGCGGGTCAGCAAAGTGACAGTCATCATCTTTGACAAAATAAATACTTCTGAGAACAATTACTTATATAAAGCACACAGAGAAACCATCCCAATCTAAGGCTTTTTTTTCAATTCTTTCTTTTCTTTTTGATAATAAAATCTAATTACTCCCTCCTCTTTCTGCCTCCAACCCTCCCTGTGTATCCTTGTGCTTACTCTTTTTCAGATTCATGGCCTTTTTCTCTGTTTGTTGTTACATCCACATGTGTGTAACCTGCTCAGTCTCTATACTGTTACATGTATGTATTTTTAAAACTTATCCTTTAGAATGAGATAACCAAATTTGTTACCCTCCCTTGTTGAGATTCTGGGCCAGTAGAGTCTTGGAATCAACCAAGTGCCCCTTCTGGAATCAACCTATGGGAACAGGTGGAGGAACAAAATCGGAGCTCATGGGAGAATGGACCCTGGGAAGCTAAGTCCAAGTCTGAACTTTGTCAACTTTAAAGCCCTTAATGCATGACAGAGCATTTTCACAGTTTAGAATGTACTTGATATTTCTGGTGACTGGTTAGGAGGTTCACATACCTTCTGATCTCAAGGAATCAGTACGGGTTGGCAAGACAGACCACTGGGTAAAGGTGCTTGCTGAACAAACCAGAGGACCTGGGTCTGGTGCCTGCGATCAGGGGGTGAAAGGAAAGAACCAATCCCTGCAAGTTGTTCTCAGAGGTCTCTCTGACCTCTACATGCCACAGGCACACATGCACATAAACCACATGCACATGTATGCAGACACACACACACATGAACACATGCACACGCACACACACACACACAAATAACTGTACAAAAACTAAGCAAAAAAATTGCTGGTAGAATTTAAGCTGAAATTCGTCAACTCTGGAAGTGTTTTCAGACATTTAGTTTTCAGTGCCTTCTCATCTCTTGGCACACGTTATTCACAATGGCCATCCTCTCAATGCATAGATTCTTACAAAACTATAGCTAGGAAGGTCCATGAAAAGGGGTCGTGATGTTATGTAAATGAAGGATTCACTTAAAAAGTTAATTCCCCAAAGAAAAATATGCATGATAGAGGGAATTGTCACTAAGAGGTGTAAGAGAGTAAGTAGATTTTTTTCTAATCTAAGAAAAACATTTAGGCGATGAAAGGAGACAGAGACAAAGACCCACATTGGAGCACCGGACTGAAATCTCAAGGTCCAAATCAAGAGCAGGAGACAGAGCACAAGCAAGGAACTCAGGACTGCGAGGGGTGCACCCACACACTGAGACAATGGGGATGTTCTATCAGGAACTCACCAAGGCCAGCTGGCCGGGGACTGAAAAAGCATGGGATAAAACCGGACTTGCTGAACATAATGGTCAATGAGGACTACTGAGAACTCAAGAACAATGGCAATGGGTTTTTGATCCTACTGCACGTACTGGCTTTGTGGGAGCCTAGGCAGTTTGGATGCTCACTAGACCTGGATGGAGGTGGGTGGTCCTTGGACTTCCCACAGGGCAGGGAACCCGGATTACTCTTAGAGATGATGAGGGAGGGGAACTTGTTGGGGGAGGGGGAGGGAAATGGGAGGTGGTGGCAGGGAGAAGGCAGAAATCTTTAATAAATAAATAAAAAAAGTGATAAAAATAAATAAATAAATAAATAAATAAATAAATAAATAAATAAAAGACAGATTAGTATATAATCACAGCCTGCCTGTAACCCTTCTAAACATCTTCAAATTGAAAACAAACCAATTCTGAGCTGTTCATAACCATCTATTTTAGTCAATGTCACAGATTAATTTCCAAACAACAGCAACAACAAAGTTCCATATATATGCTAGAAAGCAAGTTTCTTGTGATTAGGGGAGAACGAGGTGTCATGTCTCATGGGAAACTCTCTAACAACACAGATTTTTATACTAAAAAAAAAGAATAGAACTCTCTTAAAGTTTATCTTCATATAAAGTCAAAAAACCTAAAGAATTGTAGCATGATTAAAATAATATAAAATCACTACATCTCTTTTTCTGTCAGAAATAATTGCTGCTAATTATGGCAGTGTTACCACAAAGAATTCTTTTCAATGGCTTAAGTCAGTTTGAGTGTGTTGAATTCACCAAGAAAAGGGGAATTTTCTTTACAAGATGTCATTTTCCCAAGATCAAACACAGTAATCCAAAATCTATAACACAAAAATTAATATCTCTTGGATGCATTTTATTTGAGGGCATTCTTCTGTGCTATACAAATGTGGAAATCCCTTCAGAAACATTGCTTCATCTGTGTTTCAGGTTTCTTCTTAGAGTAAATCTCTGGTCCTCATGCCACTTACTGGTCCTAGAGCTGTGTGTGTAGGAGGGCTTTCAGAGACAACTCTGTGTAATCTCTAGCTGCACACACCCTTAGCAAAGTTCAAGGTCTCCCATTTCACCCTGCTTTTAAGATCTGCAGTTTATTGTATCTGTAAATACATGAGTTATTTTTCTGTGATACTGCACCTGATTTCAAGGATCAATATTTACTACCGTCTTGAGGTTCTTTAGTATCAGTGTTTTCCATCACCTCAAACACAGAGCAAGTGTCTGAAAAACACATGCACTAAGTTCATGGCAATGTAGAAATAACTCATGAGTTTTAATCAGTTATATCTTTCATGCATAAGAGTTCTTGGATAGGAAACATTTGGATCTAGATATCCAGGGAGCTTTTTTGCCTCTGCTAATGGAGCACACTGTGTTTATCTTTAAAAAGCTCCATCTCATTTACAAGGAATATAAAATGTGCCTTTTACATGCGGTTGCTGCTCTTTCCTGCCAACAGTCTCACCATCAGCCCCAGTTCTTTATTCCCCGTACACCTACCCTAGGAAAAGCACAGTGCATTCAATTACAGGGTTAGTGAAGACTTTCTTATGCATGCAAAATACTTTTCCAGGCTTTGAGGGTTTGGGAAACTTGGTAAGATGTTGGAATTATATTTAATTTGTACAGTAGAACTTATACCCCTGAACTGTTTATGTACACAACAATACCACTAACCACTATGAAGAACAGACTGGCTGGGCTATGGGAGCAGAGGGAAGACAAGAGCCAACATGATCTGAATGATCTCTAACAAGATGAACTTGACCCTGATGACTGAGAAGTGGGGAATGTGTAACAATTTAAAAATGGTCATGACAGGGCTGGAGAGATGGCTCAGAGGTTAAGAGCATTGCCTGCTCTGCCAAAGATCCTGAGTTCAATTCCCAGCAACCACATGGTGGCTCACAACCATTTGTAATGGGGTCTGGTGCCCTCTTCTGGCCTGCAGGCATAGACACAGAGTATTGTATACATAATAAAAAAATAAATAAATATAAAAATGGTCATGACAGATAATAGGACGCATGGCCTGTCCTAAGTGGATGACACTTCTTTAAAAGTCTGCAGAACTCGTGATAGTTTGTATCTTAAATGTACCCCAATGTCCATATGTTAAAAGGTTCGTCACCTGTCTGTGGTGTCACTAGGAAACAGTGACACCTTCAGGAAGTAGGGCTCAAGGGAGGGAAGTTAGTACATGGCCAAGGACCCACATGACAGGAGAGAATTGACTCAACTCTCCGTCTTGTCCTGTGACCTGAACAGACACACACAGCATGCACAGTCAGAGCCTCACACTCCTCTCTCCTCATATGCATAATACAGCAGTGAAATTAATAATTGTAAAAATGAAATAATATGTCTTTCTTAAAGCTTATTTTCACAGGGTCAAAAACTTAAAAATTCTAGAATAATTCAATGCATTATGCAACTACATATCTTTTCTGTCATAACTAATTGCTTCTAATTTTGGTAACGGGGTATGTCACTAAATGGAATATTGGTATTCTGTCTTTTCTCTGATACCTACCTTCTATGAACATTATTCTGTGCTGGTCTGTGTACTCTCATCAATGATGTTGGTTCATCCACAGGTAGATCAAAGTCATGGCACCAAGAACACATGAACTGAAAGCTCCAAGATTATGTTGATTTATCCAGGTAGTTTGTCATGGGAACAGGAAAATGATCTACATAGAGGGCAACCTCTACTTATAAAATAGCAATATTCTTTAACAGACTTGAAAATTGCAGGAAAAGCAAGCAAGAAAACAAACAAAAACCCCTATGGAATGTACTCAAGAAATTGTGTTAACTGTTGAGAGAGAAGAACTGGGAGAATCACCGAGAGAGAGAGAGAGAGAGAGAGAGAGAGAGAGAGAGAGAGAGAGAGAGAGAGAGAGAGAGAGAGAGCCCTGTTTCATATTTAAGGGACTCTGCCTGGCTGGAATGTGTGATAGAATTGCATGTGAGTTTGGAACTGGATGATCTAGGCCATCTGGAAAACCCAAGATGAGGAAGCACGGTAACAGTAGGGCTCAAAGAAAGGCTCTAGCACCCTGACTTTAATTTTTAAAAAAATGAAGTGGGATAATTCAGAATAAGAAGACAATGACAGAAGGAGTAGTACCCAGATGTCTGCAGAGTCGGTAGTACACGGGAAGACGTGGAGACATGCCCAGATGTTTGCATATTAGGTAGTCGGCGGGAAGACCCGGGGACAGCCGCGACAGCAGAAGAACTACATGTGTGTGCAAATGAGATAGTCTATTTCTAATACAAGTCAATGAAAGGGAAGAAAGGGGGCCAGGCCTTCAGGTTGGGGTAAGCAGGGACTACAGAGGGGGGGAAAAAAGCACAATTCAAAAGTCCAGCAAAATGTCAAGACTCAGGATCCAAGTTCTCGTGTGTTTGGAATATAGAAAGAGCTATCTTAGGTAAAGACTAATATCATTTTTTAAACAGCAGCAGTAGTGTAGTTTTTTAGATTGAAATTTTGAGATGTATTATTTGTGGTGAGTCTAATTGCTAATACTTCCACATTTCTATCTGCTTCTTTAAACAAGTCAGTTTGCTTCCAATGCATTTAGAACTGTTTTGGAATATTTTTTCCTGACTCTAAATCTTTACCTTTTTGAAGGCATTAGAGAAGCCTGACCATGAGAGACAAAATGATGTCGTTCTCTTTTTATATAGTTCGCCTCCACAGACAACTGCAGAGATGATTTCTTTTTCAGAAACACAACTTTTCAACATGTGTGTTCATATCAACATTAAATGCCTTTCTCCCTTTCTTACCATGACCTGGAAAGAGGACAGATTGAGTCTGATTTGTCCACGTTTGTGACCACATAATGAGAGTTTTTTGAGGGCACTTTGCAGATGTGTGTGGAGCTCATGAGTGAACAGATGAATGGATTAATTAAAAGAGCGGCTACCAACTGTGGAAACAGGGACTAGCAACTACATTCTAGCCCCAGAAAAGCCTTGCCTAGGGGTGGGAGAATCTACATTCTATGTTGTTATTTCTAAATCATTGATCTGAATAAATAAGAAACTTATAAGTCACATATTTCACTTATTACCAGTATTTGAACATTTTTTGAGAATTAATAAAACATAATACATTCTTTTAAGACAGGTCAGAGCCTACATGTGACCATATTGGTTAGTAAAAAACAATATAAGATTAGGAAGTTATCAGTATATCTTTTATTTATTAGGCTCGAGAATAAAATTGATAATACTGAGTCTTTAAGCCTTCAAATTTTAACTTAAATGTTAAATGTTTTTCCATAGTACAGTTTTGGTTATTCTCATCATCAAAACATTGACAAATTTGATAAAATCTTTGATAGTGTGCATAAAAGAAATATTTCTAATTCCCCCTGGAAACTCAAGGGCTCAGCTCGTCCCTAGCAGATATGACTGTGATTATTATTGTTGTTGCTACAGCTACCAGCCTAAGCTAGTTGTCAACACGAAATGAAGAAACCTGAAAATTCCACACACATCAGCCATGTTGAGTTGAAGAGATTCAGTATAGACCAACACAAAGAGAATGACTTGCCAGAATTTTCTAGAATTTAATGGAAGTCTTTGCTTTGTAGAAGAGACACATGGTATTGACAAGGCAGTGATGCGTCCCTAGGGGTCACCTATTCGGGAGCCTCACAGAGCATCTGGTCTCAAGGACATTTCTCTTCTAGAACCATGTCTAACTCAGAGCTGACGATGAGCTAAGCTGCTGTCTAGTGAACATCATATGCTGATTTCTGTTTACCTGTTGCATCTCTCACATCCCTTACGGCAGCAGATGGAATGTTTATAAAGCCCTCAACAGTTAACAGAAGTCTGTGCAGACCACCACACAGTTTACAGTGGATAAATCAACAGAGATACCTGGAACACGTCTTACAGAAACTCTCCTCGTAACTACATTAACTGACAATTACTTGTCATTTGGGACTTACTGACAATTTTCTAACCTACATCAAACACATTGTAGGTAGGATGTAGAATAAAAATAACAAACACGCAGCTTATTGTTCAAAGTTTCAGTTAGCTTGGTTTTTTTAAAAAGTTTCCTTAAATAAACAATCTCTCTCCTCCAGGGTGCTCATTCTAGCACTCAATCAAAATTGATTACCACCTACACTTTATTAAAACCCAGCTGAAACAACTGGTATGTTACAGGACAAATCTATGACCACCATAAATCTCTGCTTTTTGAACTGCAATTTAGGTTTCAACTTTGATAACTAAAATCACCAAATATCTTGGCTTACTGGGTTTGGTTTGCACTTTGTTGAATGGCACTGTAGAAATCCAAGCATTTACTGCTAAGCTGTTGGATTTACTGAAAATTGACACAAGAACTATACTGATTATAGTTTCACATTTTCTAGTAACATAATATCCACTCAATTCTATTATTACTCTATGTTGCAAATAAAAATAATACAGCTCATATAATCAATTTCTCTGTAGTATAATGTCAGAAAAATTACTAGTGTATCATTTGATTATTATTCACCGTACCTTTGCATGACAGTGGTGATTAAGACACGCAAAGCCTTGCCCTTTAAAATGCTTTTTGAATAATGGGGCATCCAATTCTTTTTAAGTATTTAATTTTCCAAATATAAATTGCAGCCTATTTGTTATGTCTCTAGTTGTCACAAATTTCTTCAGTTTTTTAAGGCAAGAACAATATGGGAAATAAACAATAAAGAAATGATGGTATGCTTTCTCCTTTTCAGTAATTCAGGGTCTTGTCCAAAAACTAGAAATCCATAAAGAGAATCTGAGGTGAAGAGCAGAGTAATTTCCTTTGTGTGATCCAATAACATACACGGACACAAAGTAGGAAATCAACAACATAAAATTTGGCATGTGATTATACATTATTTTTGTATATGGAGCTATTTTTATTTTTGTTTTAGAGATTTGTTTATAATTGCGGCAGATGGGAATGAAAAAATAAAAGACAAGCATTTCTCTATTTAAAAAAATTCAAAGTGCAAAGTCGGAAAATGGTTCGCTTTACTTTTTTGCTTTTATTTTTGAGACTACAATATAATTACCGCTGTCCCTACTTCCTTGTCTTTCTCTGAACCCTTGTTTGCTCTCCTTGTTCTTCTTCGAGTTCATGGCCACTTTTTCATTAATCGCTGTTGCATACAAATATGTGAATGTACATTATACCACAGACTTGGTGAATCCCCTTGAGCTGAATCTCGTAGAGTTCAGACACAGATCATTTTGAGCAGTCCTCATCAACCCATCTCATACGTTTTGTTTCTATTCTTTTAAAGTTCAGGTTTTTAGTTTTATATATACCATGCCTTCAAAATAGAAATTAATTTAGATGTTATCACAATAAAGTATATAAATTACTATCCTCTATCATTCAATTCACCTTTCCCTTAATAAAACATTTTTTAAATGACAATGTTGTGCCTACTTTTCATTCTTCATAACAATGAATATTGTTAACTTGAGTGGTGTTGGTGACAATTGACCATACTAAAGCAATAGGTATGTATGCATTCTCTCTTATAGTATTTTAAGCTTTACTATAGTTATAAAAATCATCAACTCTCAGTAATCAGGCTGAACAGAATAAAAACAAAGTTTATTAAAATTGATTTGCAATAAGTTAAGAAAAATTGTTTTGAACTATATAACCTTTAGTAGCATGATAAACTAATTATAATTATTTAATACAATTATATATAATTTACTTCAATATTTTCCACTCTAAAGGCTTATGCAAAATATATATTTCAAAGTGAAATATTTAATCAGATATTTTCCCAAAATTTGTTTAATTTCATACAAATTTTGGAGGTAATGAATCCTGGATGCTTCAGCCCTCTTGGCTAGCTTTCATATTGCTAGAAACTCCATGTAAGATACTGGAGAAGAAAGACAGTCATCACTCAGTCATACCTGTCTATCAGTCATCACTTGGTCACACCTGTCTATCAGTCCTGAAAACTACAGGATCCACCATCCTTGGAGGTGTGCACATTGGTACAATCAGCATCAACCAGCCTGGGATGTGTGCACTGGTACACTCAGGATCCACCAGCCTAGTAGGTATGCTCAATGGTACAATCAGGATCAGCCATCCTGGGAGGTGTGCACAATGGTACAATCAGGATCGACCAGCCTGGGAGGTGTGCACAATGGTATAATCAGGATCGACCAGCCTGGGAGGTGTATGCATTGGTACAATCAGGATAGACCAGCCTAGGAGGTGTGCTCAATGGTATAATCAGGATTGACCATCCTGGAAAGTGTGCACAATGGTACAATCAGGATCAACCATCCTGGGAGGTGTCCGCACTGGTACACTCAGCATCGACCAGCCTGGGAGGTGTGTTCACTAGTACATTCAGAAATGATCAGCCAGGGATGTGTGTGCACTGGTACACTCAGGATCGACCAGCCTAGGAGTGTGAGCAATGGTACAATGAGGATTGACCATCCTGGGAGGTGTGTTCAATGGTACAACCAGGACTGACCAGCCTGGGAGGTGTGCGCACTGGTACAATCAGCATCGACCAGTCTGGGAGGTGTGCACACTGGTACAATAGTTGCATGAATTTCAAGAAAATAAAAGCTACTTTGCTACTGAATTTAAGATCTACTACACGAGCCAAAATCCTTATCTAGCAACATTTTGTTGTTGTTTTAGAACTTATAGCTGGGAAGTTCCTAAATCATAGGCGAGAAACTACTGCTATTATGATGCTAATCATACATAGTAAACAACTCTGAGTCGTTGTCATTGCACCCATAGACTATTCATCTCGACATTAATCTGAGATAGCCCTTTTTGTAGCTGATGGCAGCTCACAACTGACCACAGTTCGGTGAATAAAAGTGTAGAATGCTCAGACCTAAAGGGAACATATATATACCAAATACAGCCTCTCTCATGTCTCAGGGATCATTACAGGAGAAGGGGGCATAAAACATGTAAGATCCTGGGCTGATGAATGACTCCAAGGGAAGATTTTCTTCTGGATTCAGCAGGGTAGCTATGCATATAAGTTCACAGCAGTCATGAGAACATAAATCCTGTACAAATCCTAACCATATCAAATCTCAGCATAGAGAGGGATAGAGCACACTATTTCACCACAAGACACCGAGCTATTGGCAACTGCTAGCTGTCAGGAGAGAGAGAGACAGCTTTCCCTAAGAGTCTACCACTTGCTAAGTCAACCACGCACAGCGGAAAACCACACATTCACTAACAGTTAGGTGACATAAATTAACTGATCTTGAGGCACTGACAAAGAAAAGACAGAAACAACAAGGAAAGGGTACAAGTTATATGGTTAGGAAAGGGGATTGAGTTTAGAAAGTGTTAGAGGTAGATCAATGCACTTTGTGTGTAAAAAGAAATAACAAAAATAAATATAAAAATTAATAATATTGGCTAGAATAAAGATGTGCACAACTACCTCTAGCAGGTCCTTATCAGACAAAGATAGCTTTTTCTACCAGAGGACAAATTTTACATTGACCTAATTTAAATACTATTGCATTGAACCATTCATTTTATACTAAAAGTAACATAAATTTATTGCAATTTTAAAATAGTTGAAACTCATTGAAATATTAAATTGCCTACTGTATTTTATATTTTGTGAGGTTTACAGATACATTACCATTTTAGTGTTTCCATTTTCAAAAATGTGAATGTACTGCATCTTTCACAGTGAACAACTTATTTCATCACAATTTTCAATTTTTGGCAATAAAAATACACATTTACCCAGGGTACAATCTAAATATTTTAAATAGATTATTTTCTCCTACAACAAAACATAACCAAAGCATTTTTCAAATAACCAAGTTAATAAATTTTAGTAACCATAAATTAAAATATTAAAATGCAACCCAGTAAAAATTATTATATACTCAATTCCAAGATCTATGGAATAGTGCTTTAAACAGCAGATGCTAAATGCAGCAGAAACACAGCCAGCTACATCACAACTGCAGGAGTACGAAACTGTGAGCAGGATCAAGCTCCCGTCTAGATGCTTATTGTCTGATACACGGTCCCCAGGAACTGACAGTTGATCTGAGACAGTGAGGGGAGAACCAGAGTTCTACCTCCTCCCTCTTGTTTGAATTGTCAACCTTACTGGCCGTTAATCTTGTCAGCACACAGCTGACTATCTCATTGGGAAAGGCTATCTGCAGTAGTCTTCAGTGAGAGTATGTGCCACTCTTCCAAGGACACCACAGAAGCTTCTTAGTTCAGGAAGTTATGCCAACCATGGACTCCCTGAATGGACTGACATGTTTAGTTTTTCTCCACGCTGCTCCTAATTGGTAACGCACAAAATACTTTTTCACACAAGACGATTTAATTCTAGAACCTTGGTTACCAGATAGTCGTATGAATTTTATACCTGAATCATTTTTACTTCACTACTAACCACAAAAAGAAAAAGCAAAACAAATATAATAAACTCAAAGTGGCGAAAACGTGCTCCAAACACAGGCTTGGCTGCCAATTGCCACAGATCAACAGAACTATAATTAGCCAGTTTTCACTGGTTTCCCAAATTCATCTTCACAACAAAACACCAGAATCAAAAGACAGCGTAGGACTTTCTCTGATATGAAATCAACTTTTTAAATCAAAATTTTAAACCTGATTTTCAGCATTTACCTCACAGCAAACTGGACCACCGTTCTTTTGGAACCCATGCCTAAGAATCCTTGGCTGACCTTGTTGTTAGATGAATATACACAACAAACACGCGAAATATTCAGTCCTCATTGTCATGGCTCAACACATGACTGTTGCTCTGGTTTAATGTGACGCTTGTGAGAAGGATGCCATAACACATACTCTGATAATTACTTCTGTTATCTCATTTTAATACAATCCCAACAGTTTTATTTTAAAATCCAACTGACTCTAGGATCAATACTTTAAAATATGCGTTCGAGCAGTGGTTCTCAGCCTTCCTGAGGCGGCAACTTTTTCACACAGCTCCTCATGGTGTGCTGACCGCAACCATACAATGATTTTGCTGCTACTTTTATGAAGCATTGTGTATTCCAGTGGTCTTAGGCCCGAAGAAAGGTTTATGTAAAGAAAGGGTTCGTGACCCTTGGGTTGAGAACCATTCCTTTACACAATTTCACCAACAAATTTTGATTATTTTTCATGTTAAGAGTTTAATAAAAAGCAGCCTCAGACTAAATATGATTACTGCTTACGGAATAAAAGAGCCAACTGAAGGCTGAACTTTGGGATTCAGACAGAGCAAACTAAACCTCGAAAGTCCCATCCTCCATGGCAGCAGTGCTGGCTCTGAGCCAGGCAGACAGTGAGATGAGTGAGTGTTTCCTTCCTTTAGCTGCTTGATCTGTTATGCTGAAACCCAACCACAATGTCGTTTCTTAAGACAAAATGTGACCGTGCATGGAGGATTCAAATCAGATCAATGTGAAGTCCTTACTAAAGACACAATAGGAGAGAAACAGAAAGCCTGGGGTAAAATTTCTATTAGCTTCATCACAAAGCTCATCATAGAGAGTTGTGCTGTGACACACTAATTGTCAGCCAAGACGCCGTATGCTGTAGCTACAAGCACGAACTCCACACTTGCAATTTCTTTTAGATTTTTCAGTCTACAAACATGTCACTATATGGGATTTTCAACAGGAGAAATTTGGAAAACAATGAGAATGATAGTTATTAAAATGAGTGAATTATAGAAATAGTATAAAATGTAAATACTACAAAATAAAAGTGGTGAGACATCAACAAAAACCGTCATCTGAAAATGTTTTGTAAGATACTTAGAGATAATTATGAACACTTCCTTCTTTGTCTTCTAATCTGCAGAGTTTTCAGTGGTCAGAAGCATTTTCTAATGCAACAAAATGATTCTAACTGAAGAATGCATAATTATACACCCTGGTCAGCAAAATGCCCCTGTGCACTGGGCTGCAGAACTAAACTCTACCTCCACTGATAAAATATGCCCATTATAGCATCATCCACTTGACTCCACCACATTGTCAAAATATCTAAGGAAGATGAGAAAGTAAAAAGCCCTTATTCTCAACATGGCAAAAACATATGTATGATATAAAATAGTATACAACTTAGCATTTCTCCTAAATTTAGAAAACAAAAATCAGGAGTAGATTATCCCTTTATCTACAGACAATGATTCTGAGTCTTGAAGTTGTGGTAAAAGTTTTAGAACAGCTAAGATTTAAAAGTGAAATATTTTGCAGATACATTTTATTTTCAATCAAGTTACATTAACATACCACAGATAACTTTGATTAAATACTATTTTCTTCATCATTGCCAATAATGTGACCTACTTCTTAAATTGGTAGAACAGCAAGCTATCTTTTTCAAACTTGACTATTAAATTAAGATATTTTATGAAGAGTAAAATTCCTCTATATTTTTATTCAAAATGAAGGGTCCTGGCTTAGACTCTTGTCTTCCATCTGGAAACAATGGAGCAGACTGAATTGACCTGACTGTCAGCTTAAGCAATGACTGTATGCTTTTTCAAATTAAGTCATTCAATAGAAATATACCAAGAGAAAATATTCTTAATCAATTTGGAATCGCAAATAAATAGAAGCAAGGAAACGCCTACATGACAATGGTAAACAGAAACTTCACCAAGTTAGTCCATATACGATTCTAGAAGGAAGTCTAAACCTGTATCTGAGAGCAACCTCAAGCATATTTTTAGCACTGCTCCACCAAAGAACAACAGAAGTAAATATTTGTCCAGACACTTGTTTTTTTTTCTCATTTTGAAGACTTTTGCCAGTGTCAGCTTTCATGCTTCTGTGGAGTCAAACCACGATGTACATCTAAACAATTAACGCCTCTATTACCTTTCTGCTGCAAATTTGAATCTTTCCCAAGTTGGCTGAACTTATTGTGTAAACATTTAATGAGCTCATAGAACCATTCAAAACTTTAGGTTCAAAAAAATTCCATCAGGAAGCAAAGAAGAAAGCAAAACAAAGCTATGACGTTCTTTATGATGCATGGTGAAAGACGCAAGAGATATCTTACCAAGTACCCCAAGCCGATAGTTGACTGTGATGACGATCACGTTGCCATAGCTTGCCAAGACACTCCCATCATATAGATTTCCGGTGCCTTCCATGTAAGAGCCACCATGGATGTACACCATCACTGGCTTGGGACCCCCACTATCCCGAATATCTGTAGAAACAAATAGTTGACTGTTATTCTTACCCCCAACAATACATACAATGAAACAGCACATTTTTATGATTTTAAATTGCTGCTTTTCTTAAAGTGTTTCTTAAGCAATTCTTATTAAGAGTTATTGTAGAAAACAGCAACAGGCACCCATTATTTTCTGCCTAAAACTTTGTTTCCAAGAGATGGGCATGGTATTCACAAACTATAAAGTAAGGACAGTGGTTCATTTCTATTTAGAGCCAAGGAATCTGCCCCTTCCCCTACTTACTATGGAGCTTTGTATCAAATACAACATGATTACATTAAGTCATTTGTGCTCTCATTTGTGAATATAATTATGCCATTATAATATTCATTTCAGAGTTTAATTTTACTGCTTAAATACTGTCAAACGATTGTTTAGACAGTAAAATTATGTGCATCTGAGCACCTGTTGTGATGCATTTATTTGAATATGTTTGTAGAAAAGCCACAGAGTTCACCTACCAAAGCAAGCATAGTGTTTGGGAGAAAAACAGGACAAACTTTTATTTGCACTACTCCCTGTAGCTGATGTGCTCTTCCTAGGCCCACTCTATTGCCATATTTTTCATTATGGATTACGATAAGGCCAAGAATGGAGAAATGTCGGGTGGCATTAATATGATTTTCTCCCATTCTCAATTTCATTTTATTTTGCTAAGATACACAGACAACAACTATGTGGTTTTCAACAAGAATGAGGAAGTACCATATAAAAAGTGATTTTATCAATATTAAAAATGTAGTAATTTCTTTTAAAAAGGTTAACCTGTGGTGTTGATTCAGTCTCAAACATTAAAATATCAACATATGACTATAAGTAAAAATTACTATTTAGAGCAAGTTGTGGCCCTTTCTTCTCATAAGTAACCTTATATGGAGTATGTTGTTGTATATTAATTTTATCACTGGCTTGAAAGTGTCATTTGAAGATATAGTTTAAGTTCTTTAAATGTTTTAATCAAACTAACTTTGCCTACAAGCTTTCAGTCATGATGTCAGCATTTAATGGAAGCATAAGATAGAAATCACAGGAAAGACTGGTGATGATTTGGGATCTGTTTGTCCTCCCCTAAAAAAGGAATGATCGATTTAAATGCCCCATGTCTCAACTATTTTTGACTGTGATAAATGATTTCTTTGACTGAAAACTCATTTTCAGATCAAAACTTGCAGTTTCTCTTGTTTATTCAGACTTCCACGTTGAGGAAGTGGCTCATGGCACATCTTAGAGTCTCCCCCACCTGTGTTTTTAGATAATGAACATGTGTTATTTTTTAATAGTCTTCATTTTTTATAGTTGAATTTTAGTTTAGCATAAAATTAATGGGCTCCATTTTGACATTTTTGTACACTAGCCATTACATTTGTTCTTGGGTGTCCCCTTAAGAAAGAGCAATTTAGAAGGACTAGCTGCCTGTCTGTGTGTGAGCATCCTTGCTTGCCTCGCAATGGATGTGCTTCCCGAGAAGATCCTGGGTTCGAGCAGGGAGAACAGCTTTCCATAGGAACTGTCTGCTAGGCATAGTCACCACATATGCCCTGCAGTTCTTTCACAGACAAAATCATTCTCTTTTATTTTAATTTTTTTAAAGCTTATTTTATGTGTATGTGGTGTGTTGCCTGCATGGATACATGCATTCCTAGTGCCGAACGTGCCAGAGAGAGTCCACGATCCTCTGGAGCTGGAGTACAGACAGTTGTGAGTCGCCATGTGGGCCACGCTATTAGTCGAACCCCGGTGCCACCACTGAGCCAACTTTCCAGCCCATGCTCCCTCTCATATCAAGATTCAGGGGACTGTGGAGGTGTTAGATGGAAACGGGAAGGGATCCCTTCAAAGATGATTAAACTACACACCTAAAAGGCCTGCTTGCTGCATACAATTTTAGCTTCTTATTTTTTCTTGTATGGTTGGCATTGAAGAAGCAATAATAAATTATTAAACTGAAATCATTAGCCGAGCTGTTCGCAGCAGACACTGTACTCTGCTAATTGTATGCTTGGAGGTAGCGCAGAGGGAGGCTGTTTCAGAATTCTCCTTTAATTAAAATTACATAGAATTACAAAGCCCCCACTGTGAACAGTAATGAAGTCTTGGCAGAGCCATTCTGTTCACCTGGAAGACAATACTAGCACACATGGGAAGACTATTCCGCACCTTGCGGCAGACCCACATGGGCAATGTCTCAAAGGACAATCCTGTCTGAAGAATCTAGGGTCTGTGCCCAGGCAAGTTCTTCTCTCTTCTCTCCTCTTCTCTCTTCTCTCCTCTTCTCTCTTCTCTCCTCTTCTCTCTTCTCTCCTCTTCTCTCTTCTCTCCTCTTGTCTCTTCTCTCCTCTTCTCTCTTCTCTCTTCTCTCTCTCTCTCTCTCTCTCTCTCTCTCTCTCTCTCCCTTGAAATTTATGCATAAAAGAATAACAGATATTTGGGTAAATTATTTCTAATTCAATTTTTCAAACTTTTCAAATCTTTTGGTCTTGCCTAAGAAGTTTGAATATTGAGCTCTTCCTTGTAAAAATGTCAATCAAATTATAATGCTATGTACGAATTTTTTCTTTTGAAGTGATTCTGGACTTAAATACTATAATGTGTGTTGATAACTAAAATTTCTGAATGTAAATTAATTTACTATTTGGAAACTTTTGTAACACATTGGAATCCTCCAACATAAAATAACTGGAAGTCGTTGTTAGTGGCCTATTTTTTATACGAGTGACACATTTTCCTTTGTTTGCTTAATCTCTAAGTCTTTTTGTTGTTAATAAAAAGCAGTTAAAATCGTAACTATTTAGTTTGTTTTTTAAAACAGACCAGGATATTAATAAACGGAATTGATATATCAGATACCATAATATTGATTGCTATCTGATCACATTTTGACAGTATCTCTGTTTTATCTTCAGTTCCTGTACTAGAAGTTTATCAGTAGTTAATATTGAATGGTTTAGAGCCACAGTACATTTAAACCTCTATTATTTCATTTTCTAAATAAAAATGAAATACAGGAACTTTATGCTTTATCTACACTTTTTTGTTTTGAATAAATAGCTAGCTCAGACTTTACTAAAATTGGCATTTCGTGGGCTCTTAAAACACCAGCTTAGTTCTAATCAAAATGTAATTTTCACAAGCGTATTTATAATTCTTTTGCTTGTTTTAGGCCTTGTTAAACACATGGAGATTGAAAGGCGTGGAATAGTAAAGAAAATCCTATGATGAGGATCATTTTCCTATAAAGTGTTAAGAAAGAACTCTAAGTTTTTAAGGTTAATGAAATAATACATTTGGAATATTAACCTTTAGCCTTAGTAACTATGGCATCCTATTTACAAATATTTTAGGCCAAAGTAGAAAATGTCAACATCATAAGAGAGTCTGTGCTTGGCGAGTGTGACTCGGCATCACAGGCCCTTTCAATGGCCAGTGATCAACTGGTAGGCAAATTCTTTAAATGTGTGTTTTGTTGCTTTTTTAAGGACCGTGGACTGGGTAATTGTCCGTATTTTAGAGGTTTTGGAGATTTAATAGTTTCTAACTTGTGAAGCATTGCTGTAATTAAATTTTTGTCTGAGACATACAAAGAGACACTTGAAAACATGTCCATGCCTTTCACTCACTTTTATGGGTGCCAGATAGCTTTCAGAACTTCTAATGCAACATAGAAAGTGTAGCTTAATCTGTTCTTGTTAAACAAAACAAACATTTGTTTACAAAATAAATGAGAATCTAAAGATCAATGTTTAGAGAACTTGAATCTCTATGGAGATAATAAAATTGTCTAAATGTTAAAATGATAGTATTGGGATATTCTTGGCACAATTAAATATATCTCTGTAATCTTGTAAGTTCCTAGACTATGTTGAGAGAAATGTTGAATACTGTTTTGAAACATTTTTATGACTTCAGATTAGGCTATAAGACACATACTTCTTTTGATTATTATAAATCATAAATTAAAAATGATGTGATTGTGTTTGGTCTAGAGATGACTGCAGCTGGGGACTGAGAAGTCACAGTCTATAATGCAGAGAAATCTGCAGTGCATCTAAGGAAATAAAGGACAAAGGGCAGTGAATGTCAAAAGGGAGCTCAGAGTGCAGTGGCTGAGACAAGCCAGGGAAGCAGGGGTCACAGGAAAACAGTGGAGAATGGTCATAGAACCTGGATCCAGCATGGGAGAGAAGCCTTACTCCAGTGACTTTTCATCCTTTGCTCTGTGCCCAGTGATGCCAAGTCAACATTCGCCACAATCCAAACTGCTTATTAGATTATTTTGATTTGCATTGCATCTACAAAATAATTCTAAGAGCACTGAAGGGGAGATCATCAGACCTTCTGCACGTTTTCTCATGGGGTATCTGAATTATCTTTCTTGCTTTGAAGTAATCACCCAACGCAACAGAGGAGTGGATTGCAATGGAACCGAGTGCTGGAAAAGCACACAGCTTCCAACATTTAGAAGAGAAGTGTTCCTCAACTTGGTAGCCCTGGTAAACGGCTTCCCGTGCCTTGAGTGAGACCTGACATTTTAACCAGTGCTTATGCTAGTTTTAATAATGAACTATAAATGGTAAAAGGGATTCAAAGGTGATCTGTAAACTAGATATAGCTGCTACAGGGCTTAACTCACTACCAATACTCAAAGGTACCTACTCTAAGCTATCGTTCTTAATGGAAAAAATAACCTGATTGTTTCAACACCTGAAAAATTTTAAACTAGAGTAATGATTTATTCTAGTTTTGAGACTATATTACTAAATTTTGGACTTTACAAAATGCAGGTCTCTATACTATGTATCAGATTTTAGATTTTTAGGAAATTTTATATATTTTACAATTCCCTAAAGCATAATCTTAGAACACTACCCATGTCCTACAATAACCTAGAAATATTCTGAATCTTTGAGTATATCTGACAGCATAAGTTTATACTTTAACTATTTAGCACTGGAAATTATGTGTCTTGGGCAGTGATATCTAACTACTTAATATTAATAGTAGTGATTAGCTTGTGTTTAATGCCTACTTCTACATTGGGATCCATGGTAAATAAATAAATAAATAAATAAATAAATAAATAAATAATCAAATAGTAATAACTACACTGTAGCCACAATTCTTTTTTAATTATTTATTGTGTGTGTGTGTGTGTGTATGTCCAACCACACACCCAGGAAATTTGAGGGGATGGGGAACGAGACCTCTTGTTGCTGGAATAACCGAGTTTGTGAGCTCCGTCGGTAAGTGCTGGGTTTTGTACTTTGCACCTCCAATAAAGCAGCGAGTTGGACTGAATGGGATTGGCCCCCATAGGCTTACATATTTTCACATTTCCTTCCAGTTAAAGGGCTATCTAGGAAGGATTAGGACATATCGGCCTTGTTGGAGTTGTGGCATGGGGGTGGGCTTTGAGGACTTATAATCCCAGGCCAGGGTCAGTGTCTGTCTGTCTCTGTCTGCTGCCATTGATCCAGATAGAGAACTCTCATCCACTTCTCTTGCATCCTGCCTGCTTCCCACCATGATAATAGACTAAGTCTCTGAAACTGTAAGCAAGCCACCAAATAAATGCTCTTTGTAAAAGTTGCCTTAGCTGTTGTGTTTCTTCCCAGTAATAGAACACTAAGATAATTAATATGTACTCTTAAGTTCTGAGACATCTTTCCAGCCCATTAATAATCCTTAAATGTTATAAAATACAAATCTGAAGATACAACAATTAAGCTTTCTATATGTTACCCCTAACATTTAAATTTCTATTGTAGAAGAGTTTGTTGAATATGTATCAAAAAATTTAAAATAAATGGATTCAAATTGTTTATGAAGGTGATTTAGTCATAGATTTCTTCAACTTTTGAGGGTAGTAGTTCTGCTGACCTGGGAACAGGTAATTTTATTTCAGAAATTCCTTCCTACATTCTTATATTTTTGAGATCTAAAGGCTTGAGGGAAAATGTAAAATTGTACATTGTATTAATCGCCTCTCTAAAACTTATAATTAGTGTAACATGCAAATCAAAAATCAAACAAAATGCACATTAAAAATAAAATCCTGAATAGAAAGAAGATGGGCTAAATTAAGCAGTAGTCTCTCTAGAAACATAGTTAAATATCAGGTAGAAAAACATACTTCAAGAGAGGTAGCAGGTGCTTAGATTTACCAATTGATCAAAACTGAATGCTGTAAGAATAAAGAAAAAAGAATTCCCCTATTAATGAAGTAGAAAATCTTTCATTATATGAGGATGATGATACTTTGAATGTTAGAAAATTTTATTTCATATTATTAGATTATATAAAATATATTCCCCTTTTGAAATGAAAAGACATACCTGTAATCTTGGTTTTTAAATGAAAAAATATATCTGTAATCCTGTATCTGAAATACCTATTAAATTTATTAAAATATTTACAAGGTGTATTTTTAGTTCATAATAATATATGACTGCACATCTGTGTTTGGGTGTGAATGTGTATGAGTTCAGGTGCCCAGGGTGGCCAGAGGAGAACACAGAACACTGAGTTACACCTCACATGGGTGCTGGGAACTGAACTTGGGTCCTGTAAGAGGACAGACAGTTATTCACCCGTGAACATGTGTCCAGAATCATGAATCAACACTAAGGGACCAGGGGCTATGTGTTTGCCCTTTATTACTCGCCTAACAGTTGTGGTGCCTGTGGTGTTTATGTAATACCATTTAACTGATGTGATATTTAAGAATATCAACACAAAACAGGATTTTTAAAAAAACCTAAATCACATTGCTCAAGAAACACTTTGTATCAGCGCCCCTCTCCTTTAGTAGAGCAAGGAGTACTTTTGAAAAGGGAAGAAAAATGTAAAAATGATATACAGTCAAACTGACCAAAATATTTCCAGAGATTAGAGCACATGCAATGGGCACAGGGACTACATGTTAGATTGTTAGTTCAAGAAATGTGGCGGTTCGTCAAAACAGGGATGGAACATATCAAAAGTCAGCTCAAGAAAACCAAAAAGGAAAAAAATGCCCCTCTTTCTAAAACATCTTAATGGTTGGCATCAAAATGTAAAATGTAGCAATCACTTTAAAAAAATTTAAAATGCATATTCATATGTAACAACAAGCAAGAAGACAAAACACATCAAAAACAAGAATTAAAAAAAGAACTCTTCAAGAAAAGACAAGAAGTAAAAAAATAAAAAGGAGTGGGGAAAGTGATTGGAACCCTGGTCATGCAAATAGATTTGGTGGGGGAAAAATACCTTCATCTTCAGCACCGTCATTATCACCTAAATCATCTGTCTGTTTCTTTGTAAGGGGACCTAGGATTGAGAACGGAGAAATGGAGGGAAAAAAAAAGACAATTCAAGAATAAACAAGATTGAGGGGGAAAAATAAATGTAAATATTAAAATTATCAAGAATATTTCAAAAAAAGAGTGGGGACGTGGTTATATCACAGTTGATTAATTTTTTAAGAAAAAATTCCCCTGCCCCAGAATATCTCATTGATTTGGTTTCTGAACGTTTTCATCATTCAAAATATACTATGACTTAGTATTTGAGTCATAGGCCAAGGGAATGATTTCTGTAAAAAATACCACTGCATATAAAAAGTAAACAGTTTAATTAGTTGAATATACTTAATCTATTCAATGTCCTGTCTAATCAAAATCTGTGACAGTTATAAAGATATAGCAGGTCAGACTATTCTTTAACTTGGGACCAGAGAATAACTCTAGAAAAAATAAAAGACAGAAACTTTTTGTAAGTTGTTCTTTTTCTGCTTTTTAAAAATTGTCTTCGTATGTTCATTATCACTTGTATTTTACACATTTTTAATTTATACATTTAAAAAAACTGTGACTTTTTAAAATTACTTGTCATGACACAAGTACTCCCCCGTGTGTTTTAATTTAAATGTTAGTTGTGGATTTAGGGCAATTGTCACATGCATAAATATATCAACAAATAATTTTGTTACTTAACAGAGAAAAGTACCATTAGTAGAAGTCATGTTTAGCTATGGAATTAGTTGAAGAGTCAGGAATAATACTTCAAAATCAACTTTATGAAACAATGGGATCATGCCATTGTGCAATTTCATGTCCAGTATACTTATTTATAATAAGATCGTGTTTTAGAAGAATGACTGTAGAAAACACTGTGAACATTTAATACATGTTTTTATTATCCCTAACAGTGTTAATCTGTTAGCAGAAATGAACACACCAAAGGGGGAAGTCAAAGGCCACATGAAAGTAATTTTAAGTGTCACACAATTGACATACTCAGCACACAAATAGCAAGTCAAGCCCCAGAATACCTTTCTATTTTCACAACCATTTCATTTGTATGACATTTCATAATCTTCATGCAAAGCAGTCACTACAAACACAGTACACTCTGTATAAAAAAGACAGCCAGCAATAATCAAAAGAATTTTGTCATGCATAATGTAAGAGTCTTAGAAAACAGTGTGAAGGAATGGACAGTCATGGCTTGATTCCAACCACGTGAATCACAGAGCAAGCAATAACTATAAGCATACAGCACAGGAAAGCATTGATAAACATTTGAGAGAGATTTGTCCACCTTTTCAGAAAGGACTTTTCATTATGTTTGCAATTTAAAGCAAAACCTATCATAACGTCCCTCAAAGAATAGAAAACACCAAACCAAGAACAGAAGGGAAAAATAAGATACAACAAGATTTTATTTTTTCAGGTCAGAGAAATACTACTGCAAATGTCAGTCTCTGGTGAGGATCTAAACTCTGGAAAACTAAAAACTGGTGATATAAAGATATTTCAACTACAAGGTCATGGTTTTAAGGTCATTCAAAATAAAGACAAGAAACTGCAAAAAAACAATATGACTGTGCTTTAATAAACACATCTGTAAATATCATTCTATTGAAAAAAAACCTAGATAAGTAAGAGTCCATGCTAATTGTTTCTCAGTGGTAAGTTAACAGATATCCATACGTAATAAGATCTTGTTCAAATGCAAAAAAGCACAAAGGGTTATCTGACACTTATTAACTTAATAATCAGTTCTTTAAAATACAAATATTTTTAAATTCTTTATATTAAAATTTTAGAATTGGAACATTTGAAACATTTCCAATTCAAAATATGCTTTAAATATTAAAATAATATTTATCTTCTTAAATATCACCATAGAACCTTCATTCAGCAACTGATGAAAACAGAGGCTGAGACAAGCTTCAGAGCACTGGAATGAACTTCCAATGTCCAGCTGAAGAGTTGGAGGAATGAGAATATGAGCGATGAGGTCAAGACCATGATGGTTGCAACTATTGAAACAGTTTACCTGAGCTAATGGGAGTTCACCAACTCCAGCCAGACTGAGAATGAACAAATATAGGACCAAACTATCTGAATGTGTGTGACAGTTGTATGGCTGGATTTATCCCTACTGCTTGTACTGGCTTTTTGGGAACCTGTTCTCTTTGGATGGATACTTTGCTTAGCCTAGATATACTAGGTAGGGCCTTGGACCTTCTGCAAAGCAGTCAGCCTTACCCTCTCTGAGGAGTGGATGGGAGGTGAGGTGGGGAAATAGGCAGAGGGAATGGGAGGAGGGAAGAGAGTTGGAACTGGGGTTGGTATATAATGAAAAAAGATAGTTTGTTTACTTTCTTAAAAAAATAAAAATAAAATAAATAAAAAATACTTTTCACATTTCTGTTTACTAAGATGATATTATATATATATATATATATATATATATATATATATATATATATATATACACATACACATACATATGACTTACTTATTGGCTAGCAACCAACACAAACTGAGAACAATGTTACTTACTGCTTATAAATCTCTGTCAACTTTCCAGTTTCCCCTAAATTACTCAATTTTCTTAATTCTTGAGTTTCAAAAAATTAATAAAATCAGCTCCCTTTTTACTGACTCATTAGTCTGATAATATTTGAGGGGAAATTTAAATCCTGTCACTTTGAGATTACTCCTCTTATCTTGAGCAGGCTCTGTGCTAATCTTTCCCTTAGACAATTTGAATGAAAACACATTGGGGTATCTAATGCAACTTCTACAGTCTATATTGAAAACCATTTAGGTTAGACAGCTCCTGAGTTAACAATTTCATATGCCTTGCTTGCAGACAGGTTCCCTCAGGAGGCTGAGTGAGATGCAACAGTCAGAGAGTGTTGTTAAACAGTTTCTTCCACCGCCTTGCATGTGAGGATTAATTCGCCATTGCTATGTAGTTAAGTAGAGAAGTCATGAAAATCATTTTAGGTGGAGGTTGGAGAAGGTTTAAGGCTAGAATGCTTAACTGAGTTTTTTCTGTAAGTTGCTGAGCTATCCTTTCCGTCCTCAGGAAGCTGTGTGCCTCTTAATAGAGGACACTGTTTACATACCTACATACTACAGTCAACCTGAGTACCGCAATCAGACATAGATACTTACTCAGTATCATAAATAATTGAAAACAGCATCAGAGGAAGATGAAGTTGAATTATGTCAACTAAATTCTTATTTTTAATATATTAAATAATACCATTTTATTATGTTATCAAATTGTTACTCCAGTACAGGTTATATGTGTTTTAATGAGCTGAACATAATGGTACTTTCTTATCCTCAAAATTTTCTATCTAATGTTTTTCTAAAGTTTAAAAGTAACAGTTCAAAACTGTCAAAATAAAACAGATTTCATTCAGATCTCTGCCTAAAGATACTGAGAACAAAGTAATCGGATCCAATAGAGAGCTCAACTGATTGGTTTCTTTAAGGAGACTTGAATGGAGAAAAACGCAGCCTGGGGTTCACAGTGGCTCTCCACATGATTTTAAAGGTCCCTAAACCAGTGTTAGAAGCCAGCATCCACTGCCTATCAGCAACTCTGGTTCTTGTTTCCTTATCCTAAAGTATCAGAACTTATATACTCATTGATTTTTAATTTTTTTAACAGAAAGATTATATTGTAAACACATGAGTGTCCTTGTGACAGGTGGGCTTTCACCCTTCAAAGAACATGCATTCCTAAAAAGTTTAGCATCCTGATTTCCCCAGGGTACATTTCTACCCTTTGAAAGGAATCAGAGTCACTAACAACATTCTAAGCACACCTTATGCTTCTTTCCAACAGTAAGCAGGGCAACCTCAGCCTCAGCAGCTTTAAACAGCCATCTCAAAGCATCAACTATAAAGCAAATGCTACCACTCCAGCCTGTGTGTAGAAGTGATTTATTTTACCTTGAAACTCACTGGGTCTCTACTCCCAGAGGAATGCACACATAACTCTCATTAGAGTTAATAGGAAAGTAGACCTCATGTCATTTTGAAAGGGAGTAAGAGTAATTACTGTATTTTATATCTCCTATAGGCAATAAATAGATTCAGAGGGAAAGCAACAGCACTTAAACTAGCTACAGTGAACACCCAACCATGAACTTCAAACTCATTTAATTTCAAGAGTTCTTTTGTGATTTCCATAAATACAACTAAAGTCCTAGCCCGTGTGGAGGGCAAGCAATGCATTCTCACATTTTGGAATCTGACCACGGATGCCTTTTATTTTTTAAAGAGGAATAAAAATATCAGCATTTCTGCATAGTTAACTGGAGAATAATTATGAGCTCTGAAATAATTACCATCCACCCATATTAATGTTGCTTTTTATCATTCTCTTTGATGAAGGGCTAATACACTTTGGTTCTCAAATACATTAGAACTGATTATAAATTCCTTCATTATAGCTTCAATTCATCTGAAATTAGCCAGACTTTGAGTCACACAGATTGACATAGGCAGGTAGGCTGGCGGTATTATTCTATTCGTGGTGGCTGCCTTAGAAGGTTGGCCATGAGAAAGGCCTCTCTCCAGGGAGGGGTCTCTGGAGTTCTGAGGTTTATTTACAGTTCCAAGCCCCTTCAGGTCACAGAATGACAAAGAGAAGGCTAATGACCTTGCTGTCTTGCCTCACCCTCTTGACCCTGGAGCCTTTAATATAAACTGACTATGAATAATTTTTATGGCCATGTACACAGAATGAAAGCATTTAAGGGCGCTGACAGTGTTCTTTAACCATGAGACAAAAGCCAGTAAATAGGAGTTGGATCAAGTTTTTGAAAAATCTGTGTGTTCCATAGGAAAAACTATGCTAGAACTTATGAGCAGCAGAGTTTATTATTCAACATTTTTTTCATGTATCAAACTGATAATCACTAAAGCATAACTTGTGTAAACTAGTATCATTCTAGTGGTTGTTAGGTTTTAGGCTCCTGCACTGACCTGCTCTGAGGTCCCCACAGACAGGTCCTCAGCTGTGGTTACTAAAACACCTCCTGTGTATGTTTGGTGTGTTCCCTTTAGAAAATGGGCCTTGCCCACCTCTCTGCTTGCGGCAGCCTCTCTGCCTCTCTCTTCTTTTCTGCTGCCCCTGTTCCCAGAAGTGGGTGTCACCTCTCCCCTCCCTCCTTTTTCCGTTCCCTTTTCTCTAATAAAATAACCTCTCTATGTGAGCTCTGTTGCATGGCTTCTTTCTCTTGCGCCATTTTTTCTAATCTAAACTACATTAGTTCCCCAACTGGGAAAGGCACTTCCTCTTGTCTACTGGCAGTTTGATGCATGCCAGGTCTCTGAAACAGGGTCCTTATACAATAGCCTCGCTTCTCTAACTAAGGAATCTCTGGGCCTCTCTATCTAACACGGGCAGGATTGGTGAGCCTCTTTTTTCTGGCCATTACACATGAGTAAGGCTTCTTTCTCATCTCCTGGTCCCCAAAATCCCTCAGACCTAGACCCTTGCCCCTGCCCTTTAGGAGACAACAGGGTGCCTTCCTCCTCTCTCAGACAAAACATCCTTCAGGGTCAGCCCTTGAGGCCCCTGCCTTCACTGGGTGGCTCATGCCTTTCTTGTCTGAGACCTAAGTGTTCGTCCTTCAGGCTCAGCCCTTGGACCTTCCTGTCTTGTCTTTTGGACTCATATTCTTCCTTTGAGCCTTGTGCCCTGGCTCTTTTTTTTTTTTTTTAATTTCTTGCTGATGAGAAATGACATGGCTTGAGCCATTATCATTAGATCCTTGCTTGATAAAGCTGTTGGATCTCAATTTGTCCCCCAGTCGAGGTAATGGCGAGGTGGTAGCCGCTTACTGGCACTTTGTATTTCACCTGACCTTTGCAACTTTTGCCAGTGATCTGATAGTTGGAAGTGTGTACCATACAACCCCAAGCTTTTCTGTTCTTTCTCCTTGTTTCTAATTGGCTTTTTATATTTACATACCTCTGGTGCGGGACAATTCTGTATTCTGTCAATTGTGTTTTAAATAACATAAACATGAAGGAGGACTGTTGACATTCAGGCATTTGTACTAGCCTGCCCTTGAGATCCTGACAGTCTACATCCTCAGTCCTCAGCAGCTGCTACTGAGAGCACCTTCTGCATGTTTGCTATGTTGCCTTTTCAAAGGTGGGTCTTGACACCTCCAGTCTCTCTCTCTCTCTCTCTCTCTCTCTCTCTCTCTCTCTCTCTCTCTCTCTCTCTCTCTCTCTCTCTCTCTCCCGCTGCTCCTGTCCCCAGAGGCCAGTCTCTCTTCTCCCCTAGCTCATTTTTCTGTTCCCCTTTCTCCTAATTAAAAAAATCGCCCCACATGAGTTCTGTTGAAAGGCATCTTTCTCTGTCTCGTTGCCGTTTCTAAATCACAACAGTGATGACTACTGCAAGTCCTACTAATTCATATCTCTATACTGATTGAACAAAAGTTATTGCATGTCTTAAGTAGTTCATTATTTATGACTAGACATAAAGAAATTATAGTTGAAAAAAAATTTCCTTCCTGGAAAAACTTTAAAGACAGTCAAAATTTGTGAACAAATCCCTAAATATACATTATACTAAAATAAAAATGCATTATAAATCAGTGTGATGGGTTACTAAAAGCAAATTTTGAAATAATTTATAATCTCAGAAGAGTCTAAATATGTGCAGTTCTGGCATGTGACAGTTTCTTGGTGAGCTGCCTGTTGGTTACTAGCTCATATATGTATATTTGGAAGAGACCATGTTCCTCCTCCTAAAGGCAGTAGGCATGCTCTATGTTTATCTTTGTGTTGGCAGAAAACACCTACAAGAACACAGAATATATTTTCCTCAGGAGTTCTTCAGAGTTATAGAACAACTTACAATGCAGCTTTTGGGAGGAGTGAATCTGTTGTCCAAAATCAGGAAACAAAAAAAGAATTTTTTCCTAACCTAGAATATTGACATAGAAAAATCTTTGTTTATTAGAAAACCACCAGCTTTTTGTAAAAGTACCTGATTACAATACTTTGAAGTTCAAAAAATAGCAGATTCTTTCTGGAATTAATAGGATCTAGCAGATAAATCCATATTAAAGCAAGCAAACAAACAAACTGAGCTCACCTTACATTGAGGATCACCAAGTTTGCATAATGCTTTTCTTTAATATTGTATTTGCTTACTTTAAAGGGAAGCTGTATTATGTAATAATGCCAAAACAGCATTCCTTTCCCCTCTAGCCTGCTTCTCTGTCCTGAATAAAACACTAGCACTTTGTGATGGCTCATTCACCATTTTCCCAACTTTCCATATACCATCTAGAGATCCTCCTGTGGTAGGCATGGAGGAGGACACAGGTGTTAACATGAGTTAAGGCGCCGGAGGTTCCAGAAGCCTTGAGATATCTCGGTAATGACACATTTATGATGGTAGCAGTCATTTGGCCACTCAGGCAAGGCCCTAGCATTCACTCAGCCATCCATTCATTCAACTTGTTCTGCTATGTGCTCAGAAGTTGTGGTGCATAAAGGAAGCTATACGGCTTTTCTGGAAAGAGCAAAATCTTGTAGGAAAAGCGATAAACCAGCCATCACATACAGATAAGTTTACAAATGAGAACACATGTCAACAAAGAACACCTTGGGGTTCTGAGAAGTTATTTCTTCAGGGTTACCTGATAATCTATAGGGTCCTCATTGACTAAATGAGGAATAGGAGAAGACATCAACAGGGAGAAAGTTTGGGGATTAGGCAAGGACTGGCAAGAAAAGTTTACCTGTAGGGATTGCCATGCAGAGAGCCCCACAATGACAGGAGGCCCTGCAGTCTTTATGGCTACCAATGGAGAAGAAGAGAGAGTCGGGAGATGAGGAAGAGAGCTACATGAACATCTATGAAAGAGACTGAACCTCAGCCTTTGTCTGAATCCATAAAGCAATGGAAAGACATTCACAGGCTTGAAACACATCCTAAAAGACTCTGACCTATTTCAATCTTATGCAAAAACATCAGAAGAAAATGAAATTATTTTAGGAGATGCAGCAGGAGTATTTTGCACTAAGGGCTGCACCTCATTCTTTTGAGACAAAAATACCTTTCTTAGGATGAAACTGAACAGCATTCCTGACTGATAATGAAAAAAGAAATCACCAAAAAGAAAATACAAAATTCTAGCAATTCTAGGACTTCATGAGAGTCGATAATTGTGGTTAACCATGTATTTGAAGTTATCAACATTGCTTTAGAATTAACACGCCAAGAGTTCACATGTCCAGGATTTTACCTTCCTACCAAGACAGACTATTCCAGACACTTCTGCTGGGGTGCCTCGGCCTCTCTGACAGGACAGCATTGATACCTTTCATCTCTGCCATCAAAGCCAATTTGACCTCTCAGCATAGCTCTGTTCTCAGAACTTCTTAGCCTACAGAAGTACGCTGTTTGATCTTATCAGACCATATACATTTTCCAGAGGGAAACCTCAGCTCTTATACTTCCCCCGTATCTAGACCTCTTCTGTGGCCACCATTGTCCTGTGCTTACTCATTACTGTCACCATCACTCACACTCTATGCTGCTTCCAAGGCCACGTTACATACCATAAGTTTTGAAAGTTGTACATAGAGTCACGAAAATTCTAAATGAAATGAAAAGATTTGATTATTTTATATCAGCACCAACTAAACTGCATACACAGTCAGCTCCTGTTAAGACTAAACTTGCCAGTGCTTTCAATAAACAGAAATGTAAGGGCTACCTCACTTGGATATGGTGAATCTTATTCTGTGTGTTTTAAAACAGCTGTAGCAAGACAGATTAATGCTAAATATAATATAACATCAGTTTCGATGCTTTAGAAATCCACGAGCAAAAATAAGGTATTTTAGATTCTGAATGGAAATATCACTTAAAATAGTTTTAAATGCAGTGTAGATGAATGACCCTGAAAATGACTGCCATTGTGCCTCTACCTTGCTTAAAATTCTTGTAGTTCTTTGTTCCTCTTGGCTTAAAGTGAACTGTCCCAGCATGGCCTGTGGGACTCCTCACTAATTCAAGATTTGATCTTCCTCACATTGCTCTCCAAAATATATTTTTCTGCTCTGAAACTTGTCATTTTTTCTCAAAAAGTAATCTGATACTCCCACCCTGTGTTTTATTCCATATGGTTCAGTCTTTGAGGTTCTAATTATAATCAGCTCACCTCAGAGAGAATGGGAACTGGACTTAGGGAACCACCTACAGAAAAACATGTGGCTTTTTTTTTTTAAACTCTGGTGGGAGGGGAGGAAGGAGAGGTTATTACCTTTTTTACCCGTGATTGCTATCATGGAGATAAAAATGAGAGATGTAGTTCTGTATTGTCCAGCAAGACCTAATTGAGAAGACATCTTAAAGTGCAACATTATTCAATTCCATGGAACCACTAACCACAAGGTCTCATTTTCTGGGGTGTCTAAGTAGTATCTGTATAGACACAGGGAATAAGGTCAGGTTCTCTGATGGAAGAGATCTCAGGAGGGCGGACGCTGCAGGAGTATGCTGGGCAATGACCCCTTGAGCATCCACTGTCACATGTGCGCAGCCTTCTCTCAGTTCCTTACCTAAATAGGGTGATTTCACTGTCTTCATTCTGTGTCCTTTCCAGCCAAGCAGACTGGAACTTGTTGGGGACACAATTCTGCGCGTACCCCTTTCTCATCTGATTCAACAACCAATAGGCACACACTCATTATTATGGAAGTCCTTGTGAATTGAGAGTTAAATGCCCAGACCCACAGGATGGTGTGGCTAAAAGAAACCCTGCAAAGAAACTGCTAAATCTTCTTCTACTCATAGTTAGAAAGTGCATGTAGAATATTTTGCTTAGGAAGCAAAGCTATCTGTCATAGTTTAGTGGTTCCTTTACAAGTCAATAAAAGACAGGCAGGAAGAGGAAAATGTGAATGATGGGTACTGATGTAAGAAGGCATCTGATAAACTCTGTGTCACTCATTCCATCATAATCAGACTTAAACTACAAAGAGTTTAAAGACCTTCAATACAACACTTGATTCAGATGAGATTAATGTTGTAAATGAAATTAAAAGAAAAGCATATAAAAGTTCCTTTCAAAAACTGAAGCAAATAAAACTAATTTAAGATAATAAATTTAGCCAAATAAAGATTCAAGAATTCAAAGCAAGTGGGTAGTGTCAATTAAAAGTGATAATTTCTCAGTAATGTATATCATTTGATGTGATATTAAAATTTAGAAAAAAATGAACAATTAACTTCCCTTAAAAACAGTAAGACAAGATGGAAAAGAGCAAGAAAATAATGTCACATTCTGGTAGGGCAGTACATAGGTCTAAGCCAGAGTCATCAGAATCCTTCTCAATATTAGAACATCTGGGCTCAGCTCACTTCTTAGGATGGACCACCATAACATAATTAATGCATTAAAGAGTGAACATTTCACATGGCAAGGGTTAGTTCACATGGCAGGGGTTAGCAGTCACCAACAGTGTTCTTATTTGCCCTCTAGAACTGATATTAAAACCCTAATACTAAAATACCATGTGCGTTGGTTTCAGGACACAAGCAAACAAGATAAAACCGAGGCAGAAGCTCTTTTCTGCTAGCTATGGTTCATAGTACCTGGTGATGCCGTGACAAGTGCTTGGATAGGAAATAACCACATGTGGGTTTTTTGTTTGTTTGTTTTGTTTTTTTTCTTTTAGCTATAGACTGTGTGTGCTATAATACTTTGGGGCTGCCAGGCAACATACTCCTTCTAGGGCTCTGAACCACTTCCTAATGCTTTGACCCTTTAATACAGTTAATTACATTGTGATGATTCCCAACCACAAAATTATTTTCATTATTACTTCGGAATTGTAATTTGCTACAGAATTGTAAAGTAAGTATTTTTGGAGACAGGATTGACGCTATTCTAGGGTAATAGTAGATTGCCAATTAGGGAACACTGTCTTTTGAATGGATTTGAGACCTGCTCCAGGGGAAATGATATTTTCTGCGTGCTTTAAAGCAGTAGAAACCCTATATCTATGGAGGCCACGGGTCCTAGGATGGAACCAACTACTGTTGTTCTGTTTAATGGATGTGCTAAACTGCATTCTAGATATCGGTTGGACCCATAGACTAGTGTTACTTTCTTCGGGCAGACATTCTCCTTTTGGCAGTAGGTGAAGGTTAATGCGGAGTCTTATATCTTGTCTTTGTGCTGAGACAAATGACGTGGCATGCTTATCTGTAAACAGGGGATCTAGGTCAACATTGCGGCCACCAGAGAAATATTATAGAAAATTTAAGGCGGGAAAAATGTAAGATCTGGAGGATGGAGGGGAGTTCTGTGAAACAATCTGATACAGCACGGTGTAGCAATAATGAAGAAAAAGCAGTTATGCCTGCCTACATAAGCCCTGGACAAGATTTGGGCCTTTCAACATTCCATCATAACCAGGGGCTGCAGTCGTTTCTGAGGAACTACTGGAAACTACCGGCTGCTACAGAAGTCAGGAGAGGGGGACAGCATCATCAACAGTTGGGCCGCCTGTGAGCTGCTCAATATCCAGAAAATAGGCCTAAGCAATCCTAATTATTTCGTGGAATGAAAATCCTGAAGTGGTATGGGAACTCCTTATGAAAAGGGTACAGACTGAATTAGGGGCATCAGAAAGAGTGCCAGAGGTGTTACATATGAGATTAAATGCTAAAGTAGTTTTTTCCCAAATAAACAGTTCTTTAAAAAGGACAAAATAAATTAGATAACATTTAAAAGTTAGGAAGGAAAGGATATTTTTAGCGCATTTACAAAAGAAAAGACTTTTGTTGGCCATTTTACTATTTAAAATTTAGTCATTATAAGTTTAAAAATTGATCATTATAAGTGAAGATCAAAAATAAACAGTATTGTGCTTTTTTGGACAAAATGGCAAATTTGAATTTTTCACATTAAAGAAAGTTTGAAAACAAAATGCCATGCTGTCTTTTGTTCTCATTGTCAATAGTGAGAGGGCTGGATTGAAATAAGGTTCTAATGACTTAAAAAGGTAAAATGTTAAAGCCAAATGGCACTGAAAGACTCATAGTTCCAATAAAATCAGAGCCATACAGTTTTGCCAGTTCTCTTCCTCGGTGATACTATGGCTTTTCTTCCTCGTTTGTGCGCTGCATAACAGCACTTCAAGCCATTTGTGCTCCCAGCTCTGCCAAAGCAATCACGTGAAGAGGGTCCTCTCACAGCACACTCTTGGTAGGCTTAGCTTGCAAACATTTTCTGCAGGAAAGACGGTCACTGAAAGCTAACCTTCCTTCCTGTGTTTTGGAAACCCATGAGCAAAATTAAGGTATTTGATCTTCAAAATATAAACAGACCATCTTAAAAGAGGCTTATCTCTCAAGTATTTAATGGCTGCTGGATTAGGGGAATCAATACAGGATAAGAGGCCCATGCTTTATTGATTTCTTCTTCATTTTCATTCTTCCCAAGAAGCTACTAAAATGCCCCAAATCAAGCAGCTTTTGTAAGACAGTTCAGAATAGTATTATCAAAGATAACATATTTAATACTAATATTTGGCCACTGGCAGTCAAGATTGCCTTTGAAGAAGAATATCTTTACTATTTAAGTGCTTTTCTATTCATTTGTCTCCATTTTTATAAGAAGGTGCTTTTTTTAATATGTGAAAAATGTCTTCGAGATTTTAAACTACCTTTTCTTTATACAAAAATACTTGTATTGAATATCATAGATATTTTCTATCTTATGTGACTAGTTAGAGATAACTAATTAAAATTTAAAGCATTAAATATTCAATACAATCTAGCCAAGAATTGTTTCAAGCATTTATATATGAATCAATGATAATTTTAAATACACTAAGAAAGGTAACAAGATGAGCATCCTTTGGCAAGTTATTTGGAAAGCAAAATTATCACAAGAGAACAATCATGTAGTCTCCCAAATATTGGCTCCCCCAATTTTCAGTTCACAGGAAATTAAAGATATACACTATAGTTGTTTTTATTCTTTTTGCTCTTTGGGGGGTCTACCACCCAGTTCCCAAATAAGTACATGGAGACTTATTCTTATTTATGAATGTCTGGGCATAGCTTGGCTTGTTTCTTACCAACTTTTCTAACCTAAATTATTCCATTCCTCTTTTTCTATATTTTGCCTCTGGAATTTTTACCTTTTTCTTTTTTTCTATGTCTTTTCTTCCCTTCTTTTTCAGTGACTGGCTGGGTGGCCAGGTAACTGGCCCCTGGCATCTTCCTCTCCTCATTTTCTCACTCCTCCCTCTTTTGTCTTCCTAGATTTCTACTCCAATTTTTTCTATCTGGCAACCCTGCGTATCTCTCTCCTGCCTAGCTGTTGGCCATTCAGTCTTTATTAGACCAATTAGGTGTTTTAGGCAGGCAAAGTAGCACAGCTTTACAGAGTCAAACAAATGCAACATAAAAGAATGCAACATATCTTTGCATCATTAAACAAATATTCTACAACATAAAAGAGTATAACACATATTAAACTAATATTCTACAACAATACACTTAGTAGAAAAAAGACTCATTTTCTAACATTTGTTAAAATATTGTCTATTATTTTGATTGCATCTAACTAGGCTAGAATTTTTCATAGACTATTACAGATGAGGTTAGGGATTAGTTTATAAATATAAGTATAAATATTTATATATGTTTGAAGATACATGTCTGTACAAGCATGACATATGGTTTGAATTAACCTTTGAGATCCACATAAAGATAACTTTACACAAAGAATGAATGATCCTCCTATTTGGTTGAAATTTGTTTCTGTAGACAGACGGATTATCTAGACACTCTTTTATAAGCCAAAGGTCAGTAAAAAATAACAGTAGCAAGACAGAACTGGATATAAGAAAGATAAAACATTCCAGCCATGAATAAAAAGAAGAATGTAGATGAATAATGCTCATAAAACATTTCAATGTACAAAAACCAGAGTTGGTGCATTTTCCCAAACCACCCACCCTTTGCATTTGATGGTATCCTTTGGAATTAATTACTGTTCAAAATAAAAAAATAATCAATTGAATTTTGTTATCTAGACAGTGGTTCCCTGGCATGAAGGAGACAGAGAAACCAAGGGATTTTATTAAAAATGACTATGTTTAAGCCTCTTTTCCCCAGAGAAGGGCAGTACACAGCCTATAAGTCAACACAAAAAATGACAAATGAGGTCTATGCACCACGATTTGAAATAAACTCAAGATCCAGAATCTTCTATTTATGGATCTTGGCCTTTTACTACTTAAACTGTCACTGAAGTCTGAGATGAAAAGTAGCCTGTGGGTGTGTAAGACTGACCAATCAGTACACCCTCTAAACTGCAGCATGCCTTGACCAGAAATGTAATCACAGGGTGAGCTCAAAACCACGTTGTTCTCTTTAATAGGAAATCTCTAAAGGAATGTGTGTTCTTTTTGCAAAGATTTTTATGATAAGCATTTAAATGAATTATAGCTAGATCCATGTATACATAGAGAGACACACCTAGATACACAGTATCATGGGTGTGAAAATAAAACATGAGCCATTAAAAATTGAATGGCTCTGTTATTCTGCTTTTGCATCGGAAAATCTAGCTAAGCACTGGAGAGATGGTTAACAGCACTTGCTATTGTGGAGAATTACGTTCGATTCCAGGCACTTGCATAATAGCTTGTGATCATCTATGATGCTAGTTCCCAGGAATCCGATGCCCTCTTCTGACCTCCGTAAGTACCAGGCATGCATATGTGGTACTTATGGGAAAAGAACTCATATACGCATGAAATAAATCTTCTTAAAAATCTAATCAAAAAATAACTTCTACCCCAACACATTTTTTTTTCAACTTCAGCTAAAATTACTTAATGCTGAAAATATACTAAAATCTCTGAGGGCTTTCTATAAGAAAGTATATTCACCTAATATCATACAGCTTTTACTAAAAACAAAGGTAGGGATGAGAATCAATAGTTATACAAATCAATGAATCCAACCAAATTTTGAGCTTTTCAGAAACATTCAGTAATACAAATTTAAATGTGAAAAGTATCAATAAATATCCAAAAGGAATGAGAGAGAGATAGAGAGAAAATTTATTCTATAAACATTAAACAATAAACAAAACCCAAAAACACAAGAATAGCCACTTTGATATAAGGTACAAGAATCTTGAATGATCTCATGCAAGAGTCATGAAACACAGCCACTTGTAAACTATCATTATAGTATGAATAAAGACCTTTAGTTTTCCTGTCTTCATGTTCTTCTCATGTACAACTCTCTTCTCATATGCATACGCTTGTCGTGTGTGTGTGTGTGTGTGTGTATGCACACGTGTGCATGCGCATGTGTGTGATCTCATTTACATGAGGACTACAGGGTGGGTGTCACAGTGTGCCCCTATGAAGTCTCCACTGAACGTGCCTGTGGGGTGGGGAGGCCAGCAGGAAAGCCTCCATGAACTACCTCTTTTCAGACTATAAGTACAAATACTAGAGGAAATGAGGCTGTCATTAGGGACTCAAGGCAGAGATGCAGTAGCTACATCCACGGAAAGATGGTGCTTTCTTCTTATGTATTCTGATGCATTTGCATGAGATTCAGTTTTATTCGTTGAATACCTACTCTGCATTTTACAGGTCCCTAAGCCTTATTTTCTAAAGTAAAATTGTGCATACTGGAGGATTAGAGTAAAAATTACAAATATTAAGCTCCTAGCATATTATAATACCTGATCAGTACTGTGGACTCATGTACATGCTGTGGTCAGTACTGTGAACATGAAATCTGATCAGAGCACACACATCAGCTAAGATTTTATTCAAGTTCAGCTCCTCTGAGAAGCCCATATATATATATATATATATATATATATATATATATATATATATACATATATATATACATACATACTCAAGTACTTTAAAATTTTTATTTACTTATTTTTATGTGTACATATGTATTTCTGAAGATTTTATGTGTGCCACATGCATATAGGAGCCTGCAGAGATGAGAGTTTCTGTCTCCTGGAAGAGGAATTACAGGTAGTTATGAGCCCATGTGGATGCTGAAAGATCAGTAAACTCTCACAACCACTGAACCATCTCTACAGCTCCCAACTCTTTTTAAAAGCCCATTTCATGGAATGTTTGTACCTTTTTTTTTTTTTTAATCAACCAGAAGACCATTACAGAACAGACTTCTTCAAGGAAAGGTTATAGCCACATTTGGAATGGAACACATAATCACATATGTTTTCATGATACTCATGAGCTGTTACTAATCTGACAACTCCAGTTTATTACAATATTAGATCAACTAAAATGGCAGAGAATCCAGCTCTGTAGAAACTCTGGGAGGATCAGATGAGCATGTAAAGTTGAAATAGTATCTCAAAAGATCCATAAATGATTTGTAGATAATGTCATACTTCATTGAGGACACTGAGGCCAGATGATGGATTGCAAAGAATGCCCAAGTTACATACAATAGTAACAACTCTATATAAATCCTCCATGTTCAGCTTAGAGTATAGCTTGTTTCTCAGATGCTGGAGGTCCAGATTGTAATTTAAATTTGTAATTAAAATTACTTTAATGTGTAGTTCATTCATAAAAACTGAAAACTCCAAACAATAAATTTCAGTGCACATTAAAAAATATATTCTGAATTCATTCATCCCAAGCTACCTTGTCCCAGGTTGCTCTCTGCCCAAAAGGAAGGAAATAGCTACATAGATATAAACAATTACATGCTATATTAATTTCAATTCTTTTTCCATTTACACAAAAGATACATTTTTCACTCATCTATTTTTTTACTCAGTAATATATCTGAGATATCATTATAATAATAGCCATTCTTTATTCATAGCTGCATAATGGTATTTTTTTTCTTTCTTTTTTTTAAAAAAACAACCTCCCTTTTCTCATTTTACATCCGAATCCATTTCCCATTCCCGCTCCTTCTCCTCTCTCCTCCCTCCTCTTTCCCAACCCACTCCCCCTTCCACTCTTCAGAGAGGGTAAGGGTTCCCATAGGGAATCAACAAAGTCTAGCACATTGTTTGGAGGCAGAACCAAGGCCCTCCACACTGTATCTAGGCTGAGCAAGGTATCCCTCCAAAGAGAATGGGTTCCAAAAAGTCAGTACATGCAGTAGATACATCCTGGTCTCACTGCCAGTGTCCCCATAGTCTGCCCCAGCCATATAACTGTCACCCACATTCAGAGGGCCTAGTTTGATTCTATAGTGATTCCCCCGTGGTCAGGACAGAGTTAGTGAGCTCCCATTACCTCAGGTAAACTATTTCAGTGGGTGTACTCATCACGGTCTTGACTTTTTTGCTCATATTCTCATTCCTCCCTCTCTTCAACCGGACTTTGGGAGATCCGCCCAATGGTCTACTGTGGTTCTCTGCTATGATGACACTTAAGATAGCCATCAGTGTGACTACAGGGCAAGGCCAGTTTAGGCACTCTCCAGAATATTTTCTAAAGAAATTAATTTTTGTAACATTTAGTTCAAACTTGGGGAAATGAAACCTGCTCAAGACATCAGAGTGTGTTGCTTAATACTGACTGCAAAGTTGACGGGAATAAGCCCTCCTAAGAGACAGTCCTCTAGACAAGCTTTTGAGGAGTTTCTAGATTGGGTTTTCATCCGGTGAGAAAACTCACCCTAAATGTGAACAGTACTACTCCATGGGCTGGTTCCCAAATAAGTAAAAAGGAGCCTGCACCCATTTCTCTGCGTTGCGACAGCAGATGCGACACGGTAGCCACCTCAAGTTCCCGCTTTGAAGAATCCCCGGTCACCACATCTGGGCCGAAGCCGGCACGACTTGTCTTTAGTTCCTTCTGTTGGAGTTTTGTTGCAGTGGTGATAACAAAGCAAATACACAGGGCACAGTTTGAAAATTTTCGATACCAGTTTTAAACCAGGGTGGCAAGAACGGACAGAGAATTCCTCAAGCTTGAGAACACAGCCAGGCTGCCTCTGCCACCTTGCTGCTCGACCTGTAGCTACTTTGTTATTCCTTTGAGGAAAAAAATAACTCCACAAAATGTAAATAATATGTATTAATAGGGACTGTTGTGGAGAAATTTAATATTTTGAAAGGGTAGCATATCAGTTTATAAAAACATGGGCATGACATACAGCACACATATACATAGACACGCACACACACACACAAGCACACGGGTGTTTATTTTTTCTGGTGACAAAATGTGATTACTTTACAGTACAAACAAAAGATATATGTGAAAGTCTTATATTTTGGCTGAAATTCGATTGCCAACAGCTTTTCCTACCTTGCAGTTAATTTGCTCATCATGTTCCTCCCAGGAATTAAGGCTTTTATGCCAGGAGCCTGTCAGATTGTTTCCACTTGCAGTGGATACATTTTTTCCTTCTCCTTTTTCAGCTGTCTCTCTTCCCTAGATTGCCCCAAAGCAGCAAAATTAGATTTCCTGTCTGATTTGCCTGATTCCTCTGCAGCTACAATACACATTAGATGTCGATAAATGAAAATGTGGGAATCATCCCTGACAGTAAGATTGGTTTGGTGGCACCCACAAGACCATTTGTCATGAAAGTAACTAGAGAAGTAAAGACAGATAAATTCATCTACCACTCCTTGCCTGTTGTCTCCCGAGATCGCAACCTCTCCTAAATCTCAGATCAACTGAGACTTAATGAAATAAAATTACCTTAAGTCCCTTTGTGATGACTGAGTCACTCAACACTGCTTGGGTTTGCACTCATGGTTTCTGGTCCTACAGAGAGCAAGGGTGTGCAAAGGAGTTTAAGGGCATTTCATAGCTTTCAACACACTTGAGCGCTGATTGCTTCACTGGGAAAGGCAGCTGCTTTGTGCATCAGGGCTCAGGTGCCCCCCTCGGACATGTCCTTCTCACACAGAGTCTCACATGCCTACAGCTGACTGCTCCTGTCTCATCATGACACCACTGGCAGTAGCTTGCTGCTCCTGTCCTGATCCATTACTTTCTAGGACACTCAACTTAGTCTATCCTGAGATACAAAGCCAACAACTGCCTTTGACAACCAAGTGCTTCCCTGTGATCCTGTAAGGAATGAGTGTGTTAACTAAGCTATCTATCCACTGACCTGAACTTCTTGCAGTAAACCAAGGCAACACAACATTGTCCAGTAGATAAACTCAATGAAAACATGTGTGTACATTCTAAAGCTGTGCCATCTAACAGCTTCCCTGAATAAGGCGAGCAGGAAAGCAGTATTAAAAGTGTCCTGCTATGATGTGGGATTCCCCTCTGTGTGCTGTGAATACCATTGGTTAATAAAGAAACTGCCTTGGACTGTTGATAGGGCAGAACTTAGCTAGGCGGGGAAAACTAAACTGAATACTGGTAGAAAGGTGGCAGAGGGGTAGAAGCCATGGAGCCACTGCCAGAGACAGACATGCTGAAACTTTGCTGGTAGGCCACCTCGTGGTGATGCACAGATTAATGGAGATGGATTAAATTAAGTTGTAAGAGTTAGTTAGAAGCTAGAGCTAATGGGCCAAGCAGTGTTTTAAATAATATAGTTTCTGTATGATTGTTTTGGGTCTGAGATGTTGAGTGGCTGGAACAACCAAGCAGCCTTCTTCCTACATTTCTGTTTCTGTAGAAAGAGGTTAAGCACACACTGTTTTAAATACATACTAGTGTAGGCTTTTCCTAAAAGAATATCTCCTAAGTCTTTTCTGGTAAGGATTGAGTATTAAGTGTGATATGAAGAAATTGGATGAATTTTACTGAATGTTATTTTATAAGAATGTGTGTATATTGTGCTGTGTATGTGTGTATGTGTGCACCAGGCCAGAGGACAACCTTGGGCATCATTCTTCTACTTCCTTTCCTGCTCAGGGACTTTTATTGGAACACCAATTAGATTAGATTGGCTGGCAGGAAGCCCAGGAATCCCCCTGTCTCTGCGCCTGCAGTGCTTGGATTACAAGTGTATGCCATCACTTCTAAGAACTTATGCGAGTTCTGGGACCTGAACCCAGTGCTCTGTACTGGAGAAGAAAGCACCTTGCTGATTGAACCACATTGTCATTGTTCCCAAACTATGAATCCAACAATTGTTGATACAATTTAAATTCTTGTAGTTTGAATATTGATTTGCTGTTAAATACAGGGCAGATGAACTAAATACATGGGAGAGACCTTTACATGTCTGTTTCTCTTTGATTGATTTCTGCTCTTTGAAGCTTTGACACTACCTGCTTAAATCTCTACTGATAATTATAGCAAATATTTAACTGCTCCAATTATGTACAGTACTCTACTGAAACAATGGTAGTGGAGTTTGGCCTCATTAGTAAAATGACCCCTCAGCTTTATCTTCTGATTGGGTTATCAAAACATATGGTCTTATCTTGATCACCAGGGTGTGTGTTATTAAAGTGCAACTCAAAAGTGTTTGTTTCTAAAACTTTAAACTCTGGTTCTTTGCATCGTACCAGTATTATTTCACTTAAAAGTGATTTAAGATTCATTGTTTGGATAGAATGATTCAATTTCTGATCTATTCATAACCAAACACAGGCATATGCAAGCAAGCATCTCACCATGGAGTATATAGACAAAACATGTTTGAGTTCTCATTAAATACACGAACTAGCTTATAGCATGTCCAGTGCAGATTAACACATCGTTTTTGTGTGGGCCCGACAGCATTGCAGTGTGAACTAAGGACAGACTGTCGAGAGTAGACTTAAATAAGGATTTTTCAAATAACAAATTACATATTTCATAGACAGATATCCAGAATATGTACAGCATTTAATGCATGTTATTTTCAAATCCTATTTATGTATCTTAATTTCCTGACTCACAAACCTTATAGAGAAATGGGTAAGATTTGTTGTCAAAAATAAATATATACATAAAATTGAAAATGTTAAAATGCTGTGTGAAATAAGTTGTAAAATGCAAAGTCAATTTATGATTTTTTCAAAGTATATAAAACTATAGTTGATATGAAAAAAATTAACAAAGCCAACCTCATTATTTTCCACATCTTCTGCTACATTTAGGGAATAGTGTATGAGTTCTACACAAAAGTCTGGTCTCAATGTGTGTGGTGTGTGTGTGTGTGTATTCCTGTGCACACATATGTGTTCTTTTGTTTGTCTGCGCATATGGAGACTAGAGGTTGTTGTCACGTGTCTTCCCTATCTTGTTCCACACTTATTTTGAGACAAAATCCCTCTTTGAACATGGAGCTCACCACATTAACCAGAGTAGCTGGATAGTAGGTCCTAGGGATCCTCTGTCTCCTCCTCCCGGTGCTGGGGATAGAGTCAGGCACTTCGTATATGGGTGCTGGGAATATGAACTCAGGTCCTCATGTGTACATGGCAAATACTTTTTGGTTGAGCTATATCACCAGCCCTAAATTCCATATTAGTTCAAATAACAACTCTTGTCCCCAGTCACTCTCTGCTGTGAGGTTTTTGCTTGCTGATTTCTTTGAAGAGCCTCAAACATCCCATGGAAATACATGGCAAATTCACCTTATACTTAAGATCCCTGCCCTGGTCCTATTCTGATATATTGTAGGACTGAATAAATAGTTGTCAAGCAAATATTGGGAGAGTAATGCCTGTCAAAACATCTGACTTGTACAGAAGGTTATTCCTGTGTAAAAATCCAGAGCTAAGGATTCGACAAAATCGCCCCTTATGTATAACAATAGTTGCCACCAGTATGATCGTAACTGATACAGAGAAGGAGATACAAGGAGGACATCTCAATAAATTAAAACTAAAACAAAGGGTAACTGTGTTCAGCAGACTATACTCATTAGGAAAAATCAACTATTATTCTCCAGAAACATCATGAAAAGGTGTTAAATCAAAATTGATGTTGAGCTAATATGTAATAAACCACAAAATCCAATCCTAAAAGTTGTCCAGCTTATCAAAATTTTTTTACAATACCTATATTTTCCACAGACTTGGCTATAGCATAAATTAATTGCAATGAACTCTTATTTAAAAAATATTTTATAGCATAAATTAATTGCAATGAACTCTTATTTAAAAAATATTTTATTCTTTAAAGTACTTAGTATTTTTTAAAAATAAAGCATTAGAAATTTGTCCTCCTACTCTTTTTAGGTATTTATTATAGCAAGGACATAATATATATGCAAATTAAATTGCATAAATTTGTACCTACTTTTACTGCCTTAGAAAATTTAACCACTATAAATTATGAGCTAAACTATTTGAACACCACTCTTTATCTCAACTAATTAACCATATTATTCTTCATAATGAGAACTCTTAAACTTTACCTTTTATACATTTGAATAACATGAAGTGATTTAACTTTCTTATGGTGAGAATATAAGCTGCCAGTTAAATTGATTTTTGCCATTTGTTTCTGTAGAATTAACCTTATTGTTAATAAGGGAACAGCTCAGAGACAAAATTTATTTGGCAACTATATATTTATCTATCTATGAATATATATTGCATCCACAGAAAAATATCTTAATAAGAACTTTTGCAAATTAACTAATACAAATAGATATTAATAGACTAATAGCAATAATTCATTTTTAAAGAAAATATTTCACGATTCTTATATTGTTAGTGGAAGGAAGACAAGTTTATTGGCTTCCCTCTGCTCTTATCTCCTGCCAACAAGAGCCCCCTGCAATAAGAGGAAAACAGTGGCATGAATAGGAAGTTTAAGTCTGCTCCTGAAATCCATTGCCTCGTGCAGTCTGGTACATCAAAGTCTTTGGACTTGGCAGTTTTTCTCATATTTGCCAATTGTAGTGAGTGTGAAGATATTTTTATTTATTTTTAACTAACAAAATATGTATTTCTGACCCTCCTTGTTATTTCTCAAATATGCACATATGTATTAGATATCTACATATACCCTGAGTAATATTTAAATCAGGACAACTGGCTGGTTAGTTTTTGTCATCCTTGCAGAAAGTGAATCACCTGGGAAAAGGGAACCTCAGTTGAGGAATTGCTGCACCAGATTAGCCTGTAGGTATGTCTCTAGGACAGTCGTGACTTATTTTCTTCTGGATTCAACATGAGTGGGACCATGTGTTGGCCTTAGTATTTTTTGACTTTTTTCACTTAACATGATAATTGCAGTTCCATCCTCATCACAAATGACAGGATTTCTTCTTTCTATGGTAGCATAGTAATTCATTGCACACATGTATTAATCTAAAATTTTTATTTCAAGTTAAAAGGTATCTAAAAATACAAAAATTACAGTGATGCTACAAAAACAAAATACTCTATAACATTAGTATACAAGTAAGGCAACAATAATAAAAAAGGTGATTAGAAAGAAAAGTACACTAAAGTGATGCAATGTTATTTTAAAATGCAATGGAACTCTAGTCCAAATATTATAATTAGCATGTTAGATACCAGGGATGAATTTTATCATTTTCATTGAAATGTATCGTTCTCATTTTTCGTAGGATTACTTAAGAATATATTGGAAAAGTGATGAATCACACTTAATCACTACAGATTTGATTATTCAAATATAAGATGGGCCAGATGTTTTGAAATAATATTGAAACTTTGGAATGATATTTGGAGAAGAATCAATGATACATGTTCTTTAGAAGTCCTCATTTCAGTGTTCAGTGGTGCAGTCTGCCACTTATACACACTGATGAGCTCATGGATGCAGTGCGAGCCCTGGACACTTACAGCACTGTTTTACTATACTGTGTAGAGTCCAGAAGATTGATTGATGGGAAAAGCTTTTGGCATGCAATCCTACATGTGTTCAAATCCCCAGAACACATATCGGGCTCAACATAGGAGCAGAAAGGCATTTGTGTTCCCGTCGCAGTTATGCTGAGATGGAAGATTGAAGCGGGAGGCTCCCCAGACACACAAAGGAGAGAGCTTGATGAATACAATAAGTGAAAACAGATCCTGCCTCGACAAGTTGGAAGCTCGGAACCAGCCCTAAAGCATGTTCTCTGACCACTGCAATCCATTCCGTCAAGAACACACACACACATTCACATACATGAACACATACACACACACAAGAGCTGATGTTGACACATTACTGACTACTCTCCAGTCATCCAGCAGGGGAAAACATCCTATGAATGATGTAAGAGATATTGTCTTCACATCATAAGTGAGGGGGAGAAACTACATAAAAAGATGACACAGTTTACCAAAAACAATGACTGAAGCATCTGAATGGAATTATTTTTTCTTCATGTGGGTGTATGTTTATGTATTTATAAGGGTGTGCACATGGGTGCCCTCAGAGATCAGAAGAGGGCATCAGGTTCCCTAGAGCTAGAGTTCTAGACAGTTTGCCACTAACCCTGGCTGCTGAGAACTGGGCTTAAGTTCTCTGCTAGAGGAAAATGCATTCTCAACAGCTGAACCTCCCTCCAGCTCTAAAGTAATTACTGTAGATCTTGAGCTTTTAATCACCATTTCAGCTTTACTAGTTATATGGTTACTAATTTTGGAGTTTTTCAGATTAAATTAATCAGCATCCATCACTGAATGCTTATGTCTTGTACATTAATGAAGTCAAGGATACAGGTGTGATTCATGTTTAGTTTAATAGACAATGAACTATGAAGGACTATTCTGTTCCTACCCAAATCAATCTACCCAATCTTATTATAATAGCTATTTTTTATTCAGTAATATGGGAAAATGAAAGCTCTTGCCATTGATTTCAGTGAAATCTGTCACACTGATAGAGAATTACTGTAATTTCATGCACTCTATTTTGATACATAAAACAAACTAGCTGAGCCACTCATGCTACTCCCTTGGGACTCTAATTTACAACAGAGGGCAGAAAGGTACGAGAAGATTCCTTTAATCACTTCAGTGGTTTCTCCTGCCTTGCGAATATGATGACTGAGGCTGTTTCTCTGCCTGATCTTAGAGCACTGGTTCTCAACCTTCCTCATGCTGAAACCTTTAATATAGTTCCCCGTGTTGTGGTGACCCCCAACCATAAAATTATTTTTGTTGTGACTTCATGACTGTAATTTTGCTATTATTATGAGTGTAAATATCTGCTAGGTAGGATATCTGCTGGGGTGACACCCAAAGGGTCAAAACCATAGATTTAGAATTGCTGTCCTAGAGCGTCTGCAGCTCCTAGAGAAAGCTAACTATGGAAAGGGTCCACACATGCTGATGGAGGATCAGCGCAAACTAATCATGTATATTAGTGCAAAGGTAACCAAAACCTCCACAAATAATTAAGAGTGCTAAATATTTAAATGACACAGGTATGATCTTGCAATTATAATTTCTAGAAAGCAATGCTTTTTAAAATGTATTACATATAATTCATATTAATTACATACAATTCACTTTCTTGTTGTCTTTTATCTTAGGACTCCTGAAAAATAGCTCATAGAGATTATATTTAAACAGGGAGACTAAACATAAAGGTTTCTAGATAAAAAAATAAAAAATTGAACTTATTTTAAAAGGAATCCAGCTGAAACTGCAGTGCAAGGAAGACCCTCAGTGGAGAAAAGCGGGATGGTGCAGAATGATGAGAGGAAGGGCATGTGCAGAAATAACACAGGGGGAGTGAAGACGGGGGTAAAGCGGTGCAGAGTTGTGCACCCCTCCAGGAAACCTGGACTGGAAGAGCTGATATCTGTGTATGTCGGTGTTAAATACCTGCAGTGTAGGGCGGTGCTACCATGTGATGGCTATGTCCTTCTCTAACTCCTTTATTTGGTGACTGTAGTTTGGTGAGATATTTTCTTTTCATCTATATTAACAATTTCTTGCTCTTTTAATTTGAATACTGCGTTCATCTAATACTTTATTTTTTAAGAATTAATTCTGTGTCTGCCCTCACTTTTAGAGTACCGCCAGATTAAAGTCCTTAAACCACACAGTCAATGAACGGTAATGCCAATGGAGCTAAAGGAGAATGAGTCGGAGAACACAGAAACTACGGGCTCACTCCTTCACTCAGCTAAGCTGTTTCGAGCTCAGTTCCTTCATTCTGATGGGTAAAAGAGGAGTCGGAGAAGAACCAGAGTTCAAATCCAAGTCCATTAGTTTTAAAGACCAAAGCCGATAGGCAATACAACAGAACATTAACAAATTTGGAGGTTCAGAGGAGAAACACAAGCATTTTCCAACTTGCAAGATGAAGGAAGGTGTTCACGTCATGAGTTAAGCCAAATCACAGAGCCCAAGCATATAATAAAGATTTTTGTTTTAAAGAATTAAGTTCTTGCAGTTTTGTATTTTGTCACAATGTAATTCAGACTTAGAAAGTCCAAAATTTCTCATAAATCCTAAGATAATGCAGGTATATCTGAGGACATAAATTTAATTTATTTTTAAAAAGAGGGAAAATTAGGAAATGAATTGCTCTCTTGATTATAGATGGTTTCTCTCACATTTCATATATTTAAAATTTTTACAAAGAAAATAATAGGAAATAAAGAAATCTAACTCAGAACATCAAATGATGGAATAAAAGCAGGAAGCAAACTGGACTGATTTGGGTGAAGAGACTGCTAACAAAAGTACTCAGGAAAACAAAACAAAAAAAAAATGCAAGGAAAAACCTAAAACACAGCATGAAGGAAAGAGGACTAGGCAGGAAAAACCTGTTCTAGAAGTAAAACTGAGTGCAGAACCCACAACAAAGCTAATTAAGGGAAAGTGGGAAGTACACTGGAACACATTGGCACAGGAGTCCATTCTTAAACAAGATATTAATATGAACATTCTCTATCTAAATAAGACCAAGAACAATACAATCACCAGGTGAGCTGGAACCCCTCTGTGTAAAACTTGCCCAGAATCCGGAGTGATCCCAGTCCAATACTAGACATACTTGAAAGGGCACATAGAGGAGTTTATTTTGAGATGAATTTCTCTGGAGAAACTGTGTGTTGATGTGCATGTGCCCAAGGGAAGACAGAATGACATTTCCCTTCATATCCAGGTGTTTGGACTGTTCGGAACTCTAGCTAGGGACTTGCTGTGTGAGAGACACTTGCTAAGGACTGGGAAAGAATTCTCAGCAGTTTGGATGAGGCAATGAAAGAACGGAGAAGTAGCATTGGTAGCTGGACTTCCCTGGTAAATGGGTTACGATATGTATTCCAGGGGTTGGACAAGAAGCTGCTATTACAGAAGCTGACCAAGGGATCCTTGGAAAGAGTCTATACAAATGAATGGGTTTCTGGCAGAATAAGAGTGCTTTTCCATAAAAAGCTGAGAGGATGTTCTGGGAAACACAGGCTATGATGATCATAGTTTGCTGGCTGAAGGAAAGGGAACTTCATTTGAAGGAATTACGCATTCCAGATAGAAGAAAGAATGAACTTCCTGAGTGGGGAGAGATGGTCACCTTCAAAGAGCAGCATTGATGGGGAGGGAAGAGGCCAGCATGCCTTCTTGGCTGTAGGTTTCGAACAAAAGCCAGTCCTGGGAGCAGACACTCTCAACTATGAATGAAAAGTGGCACCTTCATCACGAGAGTGATCTGTGTGCTTCTGTTACCATCGAACTGCTGACGCCACTTCAGTGTGACAAGCCAATGCTGCCATTCGATGGATGGTGGAATGTTTACACTCACCAAGTGGAACAACAGGTCCAACATGGAGTGGGGGTTCAGGGCGAAGTGAGGAGGAGAGTTCCCACACCACAAGGAATCCCTGTCACTCACTGTGTTCAAAATGAAGGAATTTTATCACACACGTGCACACACACACGCATATGCACACATGCACACATACACACACACACACACACATGAGTACACACAGACACACCATAAAAAAATAAAGGAAAAGAAAAAGCATATGTGAGCCTACTAAAAACAGAAAACAGTATTTTCTTTTTTTTTTTTTTCTCCAGCTTCTCAGGATACAGTATTTTCAATATGTAAAGTAAATACGAAAAATGCATGGAGTACTCAAGAGAAAGCAAATCAAACTGTAAGAATGACTCGAATAGGTTGGCAGAAAAGCTAGCACTTCAGCAAGCCTGCAAATTTATGAGAAAAAATGGCACCAAAACAGCGAGATGAATCAGTCTACGAAGAACTGCAAATGTACTGGAGGTACAAATACTAACTTACTAAGTAGGAAAAATGGAAAAGTAGGAAAGGATGGTGATATATGTAAAATACATTTTATAATGTGTATAAAATGATATTGTGATTGCATAATCAGGCATTGAGATGTGGAGGAAATGGTGGCAGATACACCGATACACTGTCGTTTCTGGAACTCTGGAATTAAGTAGGAGCCAGTGTCTTTAAATTTAAGTGATGTTTGTATCCATGTATAATCATATTGTCTCTATATTTAAAACTTTGCAACACTAACATAAATTGTGTATTTTCAAGTATATTAAATTGCTGGAAAATGAAATAATTTAAATGTAAAAATATTTGATATAGTATGAATTCAAAAGAAGAGTGATTAACTTTGCCTTACTAATTTTTTATATTTCATTTTAAATCAGAACACCTACTAAAATTCCACTATGAAATATAAAAACAATTCTGGACACATTTGACTGTTTTACATCACTATAACGAAAAACCACCTTTCAAATAAAAATGATAATGTTCTATTTCACAGTATTTAAGGCAAGAATAGAGTCAGAAATTTGATTAACAGTCACATTAAGGGAAATGGAAATGAGTCAATAACCTTTTAAATCTTTCACTTCTCCATTTAAATAATTAAAAAACACATTTATGTAACTAATAAAAATGTGTCATGGATTTTGTTCCTTTTATGATCAATAGTAATGATCTGTATATCCATCACAGTGGTTATGACATTGTTTTTCATTGAATTCAAGTTAATAAGAGTGCAGTTAATTACAACACAGAAAATCTAAAACATTGGGATACCCTAAGGATGTCAGAGTGTATATACATTTTTTACAACAAAATTATACTGTAATTTGTTTCCCCACATATCTCAGAAGCATTTCATAAGTCAACACAGCAAACTACCATTTCATATAATGAAAAATAAATTAGAAAGTATCAACATGTCAGTTAAGAAGTCTGATAATAATACTGATACTGTTATGTTTTCTTTTATTTATTTTTTCCCATTTTGCATACCAAACCCCAATTCCCCCTTCCTCCCACTTTCCCCACCTATAGTGGTATATTATTTGTATTTTAGTAAATAAATCTTGCCTGAAGACCAGAGGCAAAGATAAAACCACTAAAACCACTTACGGGTTAATCCCAGAATTTGGGAGATAGAGCAGATGGATTTCTGTGCGTTCAAGGCCACCCTAGGCTCCACAAGATCAGTGCAGAAACAGATCTAGGTGGTGGTGGCCCATGCCTTTAATCCCAGTACTAGGGAGTCATACATCTTTAATCCCAGGACTATAGGGAATATAAAATGAGAGGAGAAGAGAGGCTTAGTCTGCTTGTGTAATTTGAACTCAGGTCCTGTGCAGGAGCACCAAGCACTATTAACTGCTGAGCCATCTCTCCACTCCTAATGCTGGGTTTGAATGAGATTGAGCTCTTGAAAGATAAGAATTAACAGCCCCTAAAATCCCAGAATCCTACTGATCATGAGGTATTCCAATAGAATGTAAATACAGAAATGTAAAAACACACACTTCCATTTTCACTGTTTACTAGCTCATTTGAAGAATCCAATGCCACATGAAACCTAGTGCAATTCCCAGCATTCATTATTCTCTCAATGGCTTTCTCATTCAAGGAGCATTCATTTACCCTACCAATTAAAAAGGATTAAATTTATCATTGCTCTTTAGTCAGGAAAATTGCTTCCTCTACATTTTCCTCAAATTATTCTATCCTTCAATGTGCTAAAATCCCCTAATCATCACATCTGCATCCTGATTTTCTAGATGTGACTTCAAGTGACAACATACAGTTGCAAAATTATGGTGAGTCACAAAACCATGACTTCCTCATTTTCTTTTCACTTGGTTGGATTCCACAGACTTTGCAAAGAAAGAGCCTACTATGTCTGAGAAGTGTGTTCAGATGCTCACAGATTTCATTATATCCTGAGCAGAAAGACATGGAATGTGTTAGAGTTAGGATGGGTGGAATCAAAGATTTGAGAGCAGAAAGTCCTGTGGGCTGGGAGAGAAAGGCAGGTTTCTAAGTGAGCCCACAGGAAAGGCTTTCTTGTAGAAATCCATAGGAATTGAACCTTGAAGCGCCATAGGGATTTGCAGTGAAAAACACCTGAGCTCTGCAGGCTAAGGAGGCAGCAAGGAAGGACTGCTACTTTGTAGTTGAAAGGCCACTGACATTTTGGTTTTGATTCATGAACTCTACAAAGTTTCCAGGCCTCCTGGCAGCAAAATGACAAAGTGATGGGATTTTCCTTTTTCTCTCTTTTGACTATTTACTGTTTTTGTTGGTTTGTTTGCTTGCTTGTTTGTTTGTTTGTTTTGGGTGATAGTTTTCAGACAGAGTTTCTCTATAGCTTTGGAGCCTGTCCTGGAACTAGCTCTTGTAGACCAGACTGGCCTCGAACTCACAGAAATCTGCCTGCTGTGCCTCTGGATTGCTAGGATTAAAGGTGTGTGCCACCACTGCCCGGCACTTAAAAGACTTTTGGGAAAAGAATATTGTCTTTTCCACTTAACAGAGAAGAAAACTGACTTAAAAAGATTAATTTGTTTACTTTGTTATGAATCTAATTGTTGGTTTCTATGCATGATTCCTTGTGTTTGTTTGTTTTGTTCTGCTTTGGGCAGTGGTAAGATTTGAACTAGGTTCTCATGCCTGCGAGGCAAGCATTCTACCTCCATGTTGGGTGCCTAATAGTGCAGATTCCTCATATAAGTAGAGGACTAGAGCAATTAATGAAGTATATCTACCGGTCCCACCCCTTTGCCTTTGCACAGCTCTGACTTTCAAATGAAGCAAGACTCCACAAGGAACGGCCCAGAGCTAGACTTTCAAATCTATTCTTTGAAGTACAGATGTATTTTCTTCTACCAACAGAAAAATAAACATCAAGTGGTTTAAAAATTTCCATCATATCAATTAAAAGAAACAAAGGTCAAAAGTTGGAGCAGATCGTATGTGCCTTGCTCCTTAGAACACCATTACATACTTGAACATGTAATGGGAAATCATCTTATCTCATTGGCCTGAAATACGTATTTTATGTGTGCAAATATTATGTTATCTAGCATTATTTCTGTCTGAATTGTGCAGCATCTGGGAAGCAGCGTGCTGACTTTACTGTTATGGCAGTACTAGTATTTCCCTTGTACACTCACCCATGAAGAACACAAGGTGTGCCTCTTGTCCAAACTTGTCCTAGGTCTCTTAGCCTCTGTAAGGATTAGCTTTGTCAACCTGACACAGTAGGGAATATGACAAGGGAGTCTCAATGAGAGCTTGTATCAGGCACGTTGTTCTGTGGGTGTGTCTTAGGGTGTTTGTCTTGATTCTGTTAATTGACTTGTAGAAACCCACCTACTATGGGGACACCATTACCTAGACTCAGGCTCCTGAACTGTTTAAGAGTGGAAAACGGTACCTGGGCATCAACACACATGCTGAATTCACTTCTCTGCTCTTGACAGAGGATGTAAAGTAAATACCTGCTTCAAGTTCATACTGCCTCGACCTCCCTGCAATGATAGACTGCAACCTAGAAGTATGAGCCAAATAAACTTTTTCTCCCATAAGCAGCTTTCTCATAGCAACAAGAAATGAAATTGGGACACTTCTCTTCCAACTCAGGAATCCTCTGTATTTGAGTGTACCATTTTCCCGTCCTCTAATAAGACAATCTAACTTCAAGATTCTCTGTCTTTGGGTGGCAGCTGAGGCATTGTCAATATTCTCCATGAGCTTTGAATTAACGATTCCCTGTGCATAAAACATTTAAAAATGCTGGAAAATGGCTGTCATCTTTTGGAGGTAAATGTTCCCTTTTAGCTATTTCCAACAGTGTGAGTTTAGGCAAGAGCATTAAAGAAGTTACCAGATTATCTCCTTTTGTATAGGAAACTCAAGTAAATCAAATGGCAAGGCCTTCCCCTTGCATTTATTCATCCGCATCCGAGTGAAAAAAGCTATTAAGTTGATTGATTTAAAGTCTACACTCTTTTTTTGTCAATCAGTACCTCTGTCTGTAGCTTTAGTTCTTACCCAATTCTGTCTTCTGTTATTTGTATCCGGTCCTGTTTTAATTCTTTAAACATTGACTAACCTCCTCAGGAGGTAATACATGAAAGGGCAAAGTGATACATATATGTGTTCCACATATACACACACATATGATGTGGGATTCCTCTCTGTATGCTGTGAATACCACTGGTGAATAAAGAAACTGCCTTGGCCTGTTGATAGGTCAGATCTTAGCTAGGCAAGGAAAACTAAACTGAATGCTGAGACAAAGAAGGGTGAAGTCAAGTGAAGCCACATAGCCATGCTGGAGACAGATGGTAAGCCACAGCCTCGTGGCAATACACAGATTAATAGAAATGGATTAGATTAATATGTAAGAGTTAGCCAATAAGAAGCTAGAGTTAATGGGCCAAAAAACAATTTAATTAATATAATTTCTGTGTGGTTATTTTGGGGCTGAGTGGCCAGAAGCACGGTCCCTTACAACATAAAACACAAAGATTTGTCAGGAGAACCACGCAGAGAATTTCATAAGTTTTCTGAGATGATTTAAACAGCTAGAAGGATGAGTGTGACTCGCAGGTTCCCTTAGTGTGTGTCAGGAATGTGGGTGTCGGAGAGGAAGTGTGCTTCCAATAGTCATAGCAGAATTCCTCATACAGGTGTTATGGCTCAGACTGTGATGGCAGGGGAGCAGTTACATGCCTTTGTAGGCCATGGTATTTAGGTTGGTCTTTTCCCTGGAGGACATTGTAACTCTTGGAAGAATTCTTGACATTTTTGCTTTATGGTAAGTACAAAATTCTTATGGTTTGTGAAAAGACAGGTCCTAAGGGAATAAGAGTTCACCATTAACGACCTTCAAACTGTGTCTCCTAAATAGACTTTCTGGGTCTAGAAGTTTTTCAAGGTACCAAAACCCCAACAAGATCTTTGAAAAGGACACCTGTGGTTTAGGGCCTGTTTTGCTTTTGGTAATAATTTAGTAATAACACTACATACGTCAAGCTTGTTTTCCGATTGACTTCATGTTTTTAACTGAAAGGATATAAATGAAATTAGAAAATTTGATTTGTTGGAAAGATTATTGATTGACTATTTCATACACAATCTTCATAACAATTAATAGAAATGCATTCTTGAGAAAATATTTAGCATATGCTGCATGTAAAGTGAGAGGTAGTCATTTCATGTACTTGAGTATTTTTTGAAAGGATTCTTCTTGAGATGAAAATCTCATAATCAATGGCTAATTTATAGAGTGCTTTATTGTGATATTGATTTATTAATTATCTCCTTATATAGCAGTTTTTATCTTGGCTACTACTGTATTATCTAAGAAACTGGCAACTGATGAGTGAATCCTTTCTTTCTTAGATGAGAGCTTCATACGGTCTGTCTCTTTGCTTACTTACATAGTAGGAATCAAATCCTGTGTTTTCTAAAATTTAATTTCTTACTTTTATATAATTTTAAATTGAAATCCCTTTTGGGTTTTTTCTTTGGTTTAATCCCAGTGAAAACTGGGAATCTACCTCAAGATCTACTCCTGGGCATATACACAAAGGATGCAGAATTATACCACAAAGACATTTGCTCAACTATGGTCATAGCAGCATTATTCATAATAGCCAGAACCTGGAGGCAACCTAGATGCTCCTCAACCAAAGAATGGATAAAGAAAATGTGGTACATTTGCATAATGGAGTATTACTTAGTGTTAAAAAAAAACAATGAAGTTTTGTAAAAGAGGACCCTAAGAAGAACACACATGGAGGGTCCCAGGAAAGGGAAATAGTTAAGATCTCCTAAGCAAACTGGGAAGGAAAGTAGAAGGGGGTGGAGGAATGAAACATGAGGGCTCCAGATGGTTAAGTTGGGGGAGGGATTGAGGGGAGAACAATGAAAGAGATATCTTGATTGGGGTTAGGGAGAAACCAGGTGCTGGGGAAAGTCCCAGGAATCCACAAGGATGACCTCCGCTAAGACTCCTATCAATAGTAGAAAGGACGTCTGAGCTTGTCTTCCCCTGTAATCAGATTGGTTACTACCCTAATTGTTATCATAGAACCCATATCCAGTGACTGTTAGAAGCACATACAGTGATCTTAGCCAAGCACTGGGCTGAGTTCCTGGAGCTTAACAGAAATAGGGAGAAGGGATCATATGAGTGAGGGCAAAACATCAAGACCATGACTGGGAAAACCACAGAGACAGCTGACTCAAGCTAGTGGTTGTACTTTTGTTTGTTACGAGCACATAATCAATGAAAAAAAGAAGCTGATAATTTGAGAGCTAGTAGAGATATGGGAGGACTGGGAGAGATGGTAATTAGGAGGTGTGAAGGAGAGGAAAGATGGGGAAAACTGATGTAATTCTGTTTCAATTAAAACATATTTGAACAATTGCTGTTAAATATGTTTTAATTGAAATAGAAAAATAATAAATAATTTTAAATTTACATAAAAAGCATATTTCATATAATACACACACACATCCACACACACACACACACACATATATATATATACACACACACACATACACACACACACACATTTATAGATGAGATGACTCAGAGGTTAAGAATACTGACTGTTCTACCAGAGGTACTTAGTTCAGTCACCAGCACCCATATAGTGGCTCACAACAATCCATGAGATCTGGTGCCCTCTTCTGACATGCATTCAGAATACTGTATACATAATAAATAAATCTTTAAAAAAATTAAAGAAAATAGAGCCCATGAATTTGAAAAAGAACAAGAGGTATATGAAAGTAATAAAAATACAAGTATAGTATAATCTCATAAATAAAAGAAATAGCAGTCAGGGTTCCCTGTCTTTTGGGAAGTCCAAGGATCTCCCACCTCCTTCCAGGTCTAGTAAGGTGAGCATCCAAACAGCCTAGGCTCCCACAAAGCCAGTACGTGCAGTAGGATCAACACCCAGTGCCATTGTTTTTGACTTCTTAGCAGCCCTCATTATCCGCTATGTTCAGCGAGTCCGGTTTTATCCCATGCTTTTTTTAGACCCAGTCCAGCTGGCCTTGGTGAGTTACCGATAGAACATCCCCATTGTCTGGGTGTGAGGGTGCACCCCTCGCGGTCCTGAGTTCCTTGCTCGTGCTCTCTCTCCTTCTGCTCCTCATTTGGGCCTTGGGATTTCAGTCCAGTGCTCCAATGTGGGTCTCTGTCTCTGTCTCCTTTCATTGCCTGATGAAGGTTAATATCCAGGAGGATAACTATATGTTTTTCCTTGGGTTCACCTTCTTATTTAGCTTCTCTAGGATCACGAATTATAGGCTCAATGTCCTTTATTTATGGATAGATACCCATTATGCGTGAGTACATCCCATGTTCCTCTTTTTGGGTCTGGCTTACCTCACTCAGGATAGCGTTTTCTATTTCCGTCCATTTGCATTCAAAATTCAAAACGTTATTGTTTTTTACTGCTGAATAGTACTCTAATATGTATATATTCCATACTTTCTGCATCCATTCTTCAATTGAAGGGCATCTAGGTTGTTTCCAGGTTCTGGCTATTACAAACAATGCTGTATGAACATAGTTGAGCATATACTTTTGTTGTATGAAAGGGCATGTCTTGGGTATATTCCCAAGAGTGGTATTGCTGGGTCCTGGGGTAGGTTGATCCCAAATTTCCTGAGAAACCGCCACACTGCTTTCCATAGTGGTTGCACAAGTTTGCATTCCCACCAGCAATGGAGGAGTGTACCCCTTACTCCACAACCTCTCCAGCAAAGGCTATCATTTGTCTTTTTGATTTTAGCCATTCTGACAGGTGTAAGATGGTTCTCTAAGTTGTTTTGATTTGCATTTCCCTGATTGCTAAGGAGGTTGAGCATGACCTTAAGTGTCTTTTGGCCATTTGAACTTCTTTTGCGAATTCTCTGTTCAGTTCAGTGCCCCAATTTTTAATAGGTTAATTAGCATTTTTATGTCTAGTTTCTTGAGTTCTTTATATATTTTGGAGATCAGACCTTTGTCTGTTGCGGGGTTGGTGAAGATCTTCTCCCAGTCAGTGGGTTGCCTTTTTGTCTTAGTGACAGTGTCCTTTACTTTACAGAAGCTTCTCAGTTTCAGGAGGTCCCATTTATTCAGTGTTGCCCTTAATGTCTTACTGCTGGGGTTATATGTAGGAAGTAGTCTCCTGTTCCCATATGTTGTAGAGTACTTCCCACTTTCTCTTCTATCAGCTTCAGTGTGTTCATACTGATATTGAGGTCTTTAATCCATTTGGACTTGAGTTTTGTACATGGTGATAGATATGGATCTATTTTCATTCTTCTACAGGTTGACAACCAGCTCTGGCAGCACCGTTTATTGAAGATGCTCTCTTTCTTCCATTGTATACTTTTAGCTCCTTTATCAAAAATCAGGTGTTCATAGGTTTGTGGGTTAAAGTCCGGGTCTTCTATTCGATTCCATTGGTCGACTTCTCTGTTTTTAAGCCAGTACCAAGCTATTTTCAAAACTGTAGCTCTGTAATAGAGTTTGAAGTCAGGGATGTTAATGCCTCCAGACGATCCTTTATTGTATAAGATTGTTTTGGCTATCCTGGGTTTTTTTGTTTTTCCATATAAAGTTGATTATTGTCTTCTCCAGATCTGTGAAGAATTTTGATGGGATTTTGATGGAGATTGCATTGAATCTATAGATTGCTTTTGGTAGAATTGCTATTTTTACTATGTTGATCCTCCCAATCCAAGAGCAAGGGAGATCCTTCCATTTTCTGGTGTCCTCTTCAATTTCTTTCTTCAAAGACTTAAAGTTCTTGTCAAACAGATCTTTCACTTCCTTGGTCAGAGTTACCCCAAGATATTTTATGCTATTTGTGGCTATCGTGAAAGGTGATGCTTCTCTGATTTCCCTCTCTGCTTCCTTATCCTTAATGTATAGGAAGGCAACTGATTGTTTGGAGTTGATCTTGTATCCTACCACATTACTAAAGGTGTTTATCAGCTGTAGGAGATCTTTGGTAGAGTTTTTGGGGTCGCTTATGTATACTATCATATCTGCAAATAACGAAAGCTTAACTTCTTCCTTTCCAATATGAATCCCCTTGATCCCCTTATGTTGTCTTATTGCTATTGCTAGAACTTCAAGCAATATTGAAGAGGTATGGAGAGAGTGGACATCCTTGTCGTGTTCCTGATTTTAGTGGGATGGCTTTGAGTTTTTCTCTGTTTAATTTAATGTTAGCTGTCAGCTTGCTGTAAATAGCTTTTATTATATTTAGGTATGACCCTTGTATCCCTAATCTCTCCAAGACTTTTATCATAAAGGGGTGTTGAATTTTGTCTAATGCTTTTTCAGCATCTAATGAAATGATCATATGGTTTTTTTCTTTCAGTTTATTTGTATGGTGGATTACATTGATAGATTTGCATATGTTAAACCAGCCCTGCATCTCTGGGATGAAGCCTACTTGATCATAATGGATAATTTTTTCTAATGTGTTCTTGGATTCGGTTTGCCAGTATTTTATTAAGAATTTTTGCGTCGATGTTCATGAGTGAGATTGGCCTATAATTCTCTTTCTTTGTTAAGTCTTTGTGAGGTTTTGGTATCAGGGTGACTGTAGCTTCATAAAAGGAATTTGGCAATGACTCTTCTGTTTCTATATTGTGAAATACATTAAGGAGTATAGGTATTAGGTCTTCTTGGAAGTTCTGGTCGAATTCTGCATTGAAACCATCTGGACCTGGGCTTTTATTGGAAGGGAGATTTTTGATAACAGCTTCTAATTCTTCGCGACTAACTGGTCTATTTAGATTGTTCGCCTGGTCTTGGTTTAACTTTGGTATATGGTACTTATTTTTAAAAATGTCCATTTCTTTTTCCCCAGGAAATATATAACATACAGAAAAGGAATCTCCCAGAGTTAGAGTTGGTGTAGGGTTTTGATTGTATTTTTCCAGGAGAATAAAAGCATCCAACTAAGAAATATGCAGACCCCAGTACAAGTGAAATCTCTGAAGGAAAAGGACAGATCACTAAGAGAAAATATTTCAAGAAAAGGGTAAATTGGTCAAGTGGTATTGTCCACCTCCAGCTAACTGGCCTGAAATCCCAGCTCGGATCTCCAGACTAGCACCAGCATTTATGCCACCATGTTACCCAAGCGGATGCCCCTTCTTCTGGACAGTCATGTGATGTTCTGCCCAGAAAGTGGACAACTTTGAATTGATGATATGTTCTACCTAGCCAGGATTGCCACTAAGCTGACAAACACCAGTCAAAGGTCAGCTTCAGACTACAAACTTCTCAGGACATTCAAATTGCTGAGTTTGTATGAGAATGACATGAATGTTTTACATTTTTTAATCCAAAAAGTGTCAAATCCAAGCAGTCTGGACATGGGGAAAGCTAGTCAGAAATACTGCATTATTGTGAATAGTTCTACTGTATACAAATTTAAAACCTTTTTATTTAGACAAAAAAGGGTTAAGAGTATTAAATAAAGTCAACCATAGATCAAGAAAAAAATAAAAATATAAAAGAAATAATCGAAAGGATATCGTAAACAAATAGGTTATACAGTATAATGACTATAACAATAATTTAAATAATAATAGATTTCTGATGGAAAAATCTGGATTAGGCAGTGCACTCAGCTAAATAAGTCTTTGCCGTTACTATTTTATTTATCTCTAGTAAAAATGCCTATCACTCTAGAAGATAGCCTTGTAACTTTCAAGATTCCACTCATTATTTCCACATATAAAGAAAAAAATCAATCCATAATTCATTTATAGTGTGCATCACTTACATATTTACCACAAATTTTTAAGTCCCAACTATGTGTAAGCTAAATGTCACAGTTTTCTTACTAAGAGCAGCAGCCAAAAGTGTCCTTCAGTGTACGGAATCCCACTAGACAGAAGCATCTTTTGAAAGTAAGAATTCTACATTTCTACATTTCTAGTGCAGTGTTTACTAGAAGACAAATGTTCATTATTGAAGAAAAATATGTCAGTTCTTTCATTTGTTTTCCTAGGTTTTAATTTATTCTCACATTGTAATTGCCCATTAAACATTCACCACTACTTAGAGTTGATGTTGTCAAACAACCACTGAGGATAAACTGCAATTACTATTTATTTTATTGTTACTAATCTAAAAACTGACATATAAATGAAAAGATATTTTAATGGATAGAACAGAGAATGTTCAACCAAAATATCTAAATACATTATCTAGACACAAACTTTATAAAAATAGCCTTTGTATTAGTTCTTGAGTTAATAAATGATGTTATCTATATAATATAATAGTCACAAAACTTCTTGTAATACAAATCTAGCCTAACTTTATAGCCTTATTGCTGCATTACAAGATGGAAATCATTTAGAGTTATGTACATATGCAAAACAAGCTACTATTTGAAATTTAGATATTTACTAAAATCTGTTCTCTCAACTTTACAAGTCCTGAATATTTAACTTGCAATAATAAAGAGTCTGAGAATCATTCAGTGTACGGGGTCTGCTCTTCCAACCACAAGACTTAGCCTTTTTGTTTGCACTCACATAAAATGTGCAAAGAATACAATTGTAAAGCTACTTCTGAGCATTGTACATGAATGCTCGATGTAAAGACATCCCTGACACATTGTGTTTAATCGGCTGAAGAGACTGTGTTACTACTGCTATTACTAGTAGGAGAGCCAGCAACACTGCTATGTGACTGTTGATAGGAAATGGAGAAAGGAATTTAATAGAAAGTAAGCTCCTTGGTGTTCTTGTCAGTATAGTAAATGCATCATTATTTAGAAACAGAACTATCTCCCTAATCCAGTGTCATCATAAATATGAGCCTTATATACCTCCAAAGGACATGAGGGTAGTTGACGATGGCAACAAACTGGGGAAGGAGTAACACGTAGCAGGAATTATAAAAGAGGTTCTTGAACCACGTGAGGATGCATCAGGATAAAGTGATTGGAAGGGAGATGTCAAGCAACCTGCTCTTCTTTCCCATTGAAGCTAATCATAAAAGACTTTGGTTTGTATGGCGGGACATAGGCTTCTCTACCTACATTGTATTGTTGCTAGCAGCTGATCCAACATCACAGGTATTGAAAGGAACTACGGACGCTTAACGACCTAGACAGGGCTATGGCATGGGTGTCATGAAGAGAACTGTGAAGTCGAGTAAGGGGATGCTCGACTTCCCATGGCACTAACCGAAATTGCTGGTGTTCAAATAAGAGTTACAGTAGGATAGCATCTTAGTTTCTTTTCTGTTGTTGGGGTATATGAAGGAAACTGTATATTTAGAGTTATAGTTCCAGAGGGTATACAGTCTGTCATGGTGGAGAAGGCATGGTAGCAAGATCACTAGGCTAGCCTCCACTCTGAAGACAGAAAACAGCGGAATTGGGCCAGGCAACAAAATCAGAATCTGGGGACACTTCTTTCAGCAAGTGTCTTAGGGTGTCTGTTGCTATGAAGAGACACCAAGACCTCTTCAACCCTCGTAAAGGAAAATATTTCATAAGGTGGCTTCCAGTTCAGAGGTTCAGTTCATTATCATTGTGATGAGACATGATGCTGGAGCTGAGAACCCTACACCTTGCTCGGCAGAGAACAGGAAATGAACTGTTGGGTGTTACTTGAGTTCATATGAGACCACAAACCCTAGCTCCACAGTGACACACTTCCTACAACAAAGCCACTCCTGTTCTAACAAGGCCACACCTCTTAATATTACCACTACCTTTGGGGGCCATTTACTTTCGAACAATCACATTCCATTCGCTGGCTTCCAAAGACTTGCAGCCATATCATAATGCAAAAACGCATTCAGTCCCAACTGTAAAAGTCCCCAGAGTCTATAATAGTCTCAAACTTATTTAAAAGTCTAAAGTTCAAAGTATCTTCTGAGACTCATGCAACCTCTTAAGTATAATACTCTGTAAAATCAAAATCAAAAAGCAGATCATATACTTCCAATATATAATGGCACAGGATAAACATTACCATTTCAAAACATAGGGAAGAGAGCACAGGTAGGAGTCACTGGACTGAAGATCAGCCGGGCAAACTCCAGACTCTGCATCTCCATGTCTGATGTCCAAATGCTCTTCAGATCTCTAAGTCCGTTCAGCTCTGTTGACTGCAACACACTTCTCTCTCTCAGACCGTTCCCACTCCCTGTTAGCAGCTTTCCTCACAGGTATCCCATGGCTCTGGCATCTCCAACATCTTGGTGTCTCCAAGGCCATCCAGGCTTTCACTTCACAGCTTCACACAATGGCCTCTGTAGGCCTCCATTCAGAGACATCCCAGACACATGCCTGGCCTCAGATCCCATATGCCTTTTTTCTATCCTTGACTCTAAAGTCAAGCATATGGTCAATGCTGCCAAGTTCTGCTGCTTTCTGGGGCTGGGACATGGCCCCCTTTTTCAACTATACCCTCACCAGCTCTGTTTTCATGGTGTCCTTTACTATCTGAATTTGGCTGTTTTGGAATTTGCTCTATAGACCAGGCTGACTTCAGACTCAGAGATCAGCCAGTTTCTGCCTTCCCAGTGCTAGGATTAGAGGCATCCACCACCACACCTGACTTTAGGCTTTTCTTTACTTCTTTTAACAATTTGTAGACTTAGCTGTATGGCATCTTGCCCTAAGATCTCCACTCCCTTTATTCCATCACTTAAACTGTTTATCTCCTTCAACACAGGACTTAAGTACATTCCACTGCCTGGTTCTGCTTTCCTACTCAGATTGTTCTACATGTTGTATTTTTCTTGCTCAGCTTGCTTCTTTACACTATACATCTTAATTAGTGTTTACTACTAATAACCATATGACAGAGTCTCTACTAGCCTGTTTTGGGATTTCCTCTGCCAATGGACTTAATCCTTAACTCTTCACTTTAGCCTCTGGCCATCTTTTCTGACACAGGTTAAAAAAGTCACTTTCTTCACCAAAATATCACAAGAATGATCTCTAGGAAGCATACTAATTTTTTCCTCATAATTCAAATCACACTCAGCACCACTGTCTTTCATGATCCTCCTAGAATCATGTTCTATCTTCACCAAACCCAAATTTTTATGTCTCTTCTTTCTTCCTAACTTCCTTCTACACTTCCTTCTCTTATCCCTCTCTTCTCCTCTCCCATGCCCCCTTCATGAATCTAAAGGTATGTCATGACTTCATATTCTAGCTCTGGATATACAGCTTCTTACATTGATGTGTATATACACTCAATAACCTGTAGAATTTCTAGTATATTCATTTTCCAAAGATCAAGTTCTAATCGTTGATAGAGATATTTTATTTTAAATAAGTCATATCTATCACTCACAATAAAATACAAGTTGATATTGACATTACATAAAAACAACACATATCTAAGGGTTTAATGACAAATATTTTTAAAAATATTGTACTGCTCATTAAATATAAATATTCATTTTATAGATCAAAATCAGAAATATTGTCTCATAGTAGAAGATAACAAATTCTCTCTTAACTCTCTACCTGATGAAATGATCTTTTCAATGATATTCACACTAAGTCATTCTCAAGGTTTACCAATTGTGATTAGTGATAATTTACATAAAATGTTTGAAGCACCTAGATTTATTGTAGATTTTAGTAACCATGCATTCTTTGTGGGGAGCTAGAATGTTCTCAGTCTTTCTGTTTGACATCAGGGGGTCACAGGATAAACTGTATGTCTGCCGCCTGCAGAATTTAGTTTCGGGAAGACTGGACATTTTGATCTACATAGCTCTATTGTCATCAGTGGGTTAACCAATAAGGGCTGCTGATCACACCTTTCTAAAAGAGTGATGATCTATATGTACAAGACCTGAAAAAGAGGTATTCATATAGGATATGATCATCCCTTTGTCTCTGCACACATTTCTCCAGTAGGAAAGACCATATATGGTTTTTCAGTAGCCTCACCAAAGTTCTGAAGCATTTTAAATACTCCTGTCAATCTTTTGCTTAAAGAGCTATGGTCAAATGCATCCTTGTAACTTTTTAAATTCATATGTAAAAATATAAAAATTCCACCAACTCATTTAAAGATTGACAATCTTAATAAAATAATAAAAACAATGTAAGTATATCACCACGTAATTTCTCAAAAGCCATTATTCAGGTATCTGTTTTATTAAATCCAGTAAAGATTTTGGTATAAATATTTGGACATAAGTGATTATTAATATGCAAACTAATGAATGAAAGTTTGAGATTGATAGCTTAATGGTTATATTTTATCTCCTTTAGATATTGCCTTTGATACTTTTCCTCATTTGATAATTCTTCCTTCTTTGTTTGTCCTCCTTGAGAATTTTTTTCTTCAAATCTCTTCTTATCTCTCATATAATAAGCACTAAAACAAAAATCTCCATTTACATTAACTATACTGTATATACAAGTTAAACAAGGACATTTAAGGTTAAAAGAAAAGATTTAAATGTCTAGAAATAGTTCACAACAGAGTAAATAAAATTATAAATGCCTTATCAAATTGTTTCTAAAACAGAAAAGTAAAAGTCATGAATTTCCATTGTGTTATCTAATTTTTTAAAAACTATTCTCTCTTTCTTTTGAATATATTTCATGATTCTTTGTTGTGTACTATGTCAATAAAATATACCTGATGATAAGATAGATTCCATAAAGTGGTGAATATGTATAAAGTCTCCTGCTTACCAGCAGAGATAAAGAGGAGGACGCATCTTTCATTTAATCCTATGTTGGGATGATAGTTGTCTTAGATTTCTATTGCTGTGATACAGCACTCCAACCAAAAACAACTTTCCTAGAAAGGGTTTATTTTTCCTTACAAGTCTCAGGTCACCCTCCATCACTGGGGGTAACCACAGCAAGACTTGGAGGCAGGACCTGAAGCAGAGAAGATACTCTGTATTGGCTTCCTCCTTATGTCTATTTTAGCCTGCTCTCCTATATAACTCAGGACCACATGCAAGGAGATGACGCCACACACAATGAGATGTGCCCTCTGACATCAACCATTAATAAAGAAAATGCCCACCATACTTGCCTATAGTCCAATAGGATGCCTTGTCTCAATTGACAGTCTTCTTTCTCCAAAACTCTCCCTTCTGTCAATTCAATTAAACACTAACCAGGACAACAGCCATGAAGCAGTCAACAGAGTGACTCATCTCTCTCCTTCATGGTCTAAAAGAAACAGGAACATTTTCTGACCTAGTAGTGTTGTGGGTGGAATGTGAAATATTTCTTTAAACTCCTGTGTTTGAACAGCAGGCCCCAGCTGGGGCACTGCTTGGCAATACTGGGAAGCATTTAGGGGATGGAGCCTTGTTGGTAGAAATGAGTTGCTGGGGGAGTGGGTCTGTTGACTGTTCATTACTGCTTTCAGTCTACTCTCTGTTTCCTGACTGCGGCCTCATGCTCCTTTCACCATCCTCCCACAATGAAGGGGTGTTTCTCCTTCAGCTGTGAGGGAGATTAAATTCTTCCTTAATTCTGTGGCTTTTGTCAGATTCTTGTTTGTCAAAAGCAGTAAGAAACATTATAAATGAGCAGGTTTAACAGATGGGGAAGAAATAGGAGGAAACAAGCTCAACAAGCCTTGTTCGGCAATTACAAGCATTTAATTGTTAAGACGTAAAGGTGGAGAATGGCTTCTGTCTGGAGAATCAAAAAATTGCATTCCTTGTGCTTTCTAAAAGCATATTGAAATATTTAAAGGACACTGATGAAGATAGAGATGATATATAAATAACAGGTGACTGACCTGAGAGATGACAGATTGATAATGAACACATTGATGATAGATAGATGATACATAAATAACACATGCACACAACAAAGACATTAACATACATATATAATATATATGAATCTCTACACTATCATAAAATTAGTGTTAAAAATTGCTGTTTGAATACATGTATCCTTTGTCCTGTTCTGTGTATGGATCCTGATCAGCTTCAACCCCATTACATACTCTATCTTAATCTTGGCAGAATCAGCATTAATGAATAAGCAGTCACTTTCCATGTCTAAGTTATTCTCTTGGAGTGAGCTAAGCACTTAAAGAGATACATTAACTTCCAGGCCACTTGGGTACTATTCAGAGTAATGGTTTATAACAGTTAATAATGTATAACATAACTAGGGAATGCCTTAGGCAGGCTCATTGTGTAGTAAACATAATAAAGCAGTTTCTTTTTAGTATCAATTGGAGGTCCATTATTTCCCCCACCATTAAGACCCAGTAAATGAAGAAAAAAGCCCATATCATTCCCATATTTTACATAGCTCTTGCATATTTCATCTCACTGAGATTTTGAGTACTGAAACACTAAGTCATGTATATTTTCTCTGTTCAATTTTAAGAGAAAGCCCATAGATTTGCTGTATAACGTTAAAGAGGAGTCACCTATTTGTACACGCTGCCATTCGTTTTACTTAAGAGCAAATAGTACTAAATTAACAGAGAGGCAACTTGGCCTCAGAAAGTTCAATAGAAGTTAGGATTCTCTGGAGCCTGCCACCAACACAGACTTCTTGTCCACACAGTCACCTCTGCCTTTCTTCTCTGAGTTCAAAATAGCCTAAGATACTTTTGTCTTTATCCTGATATGCAATGAAATAATCAGATTGAGCTGGAAAAAGACCTTAATAATGCTGAGCAGTGCTGAAACCACGAGCAGCTCTGCGATTGTCACTCCTGTTACCTCTTGCCTGTTCATTTGCTTTCTTCACCTTGAACTCAGATGTTTCTGTCTGCTTATGGGTAGAGCTGAACTGAGGACTCTGATGTTACAGTGGTGAAACCTGGCTGATTTTTATTAGGTTAGACTTACATAATTCATTTTATTCTGGTAGGAAAATTCTACTCTGTCTCAATTGAAAACTCAAATCAGAGGGGAGGAGTGCTAAGAGAATGAGCCATAGCTACTGCCCACACAGCGGAGGCCAAGGCATGTCTGCCATTTCAGAGAATCTGCCCCCACTCTACTGGAACTGTTTTTGTACGATGCAAGACCAAGGTTCATTAAAACATTAATGTTAATCCCATGAATTCAGAGTATTGTGATCAAATTAGTAAACTGCTTCAGGAGGAGATGCCCCAAGCAGACAAGTAATGTGTACATTGTGGCTGCTTTCCATGCATCATGCCTATCTATCGCCTCAGCTGACTCTCTCTGCTCCTTCTCCACTGCAATACTTTTCAGCAGGTCTTCTTTGTTGACCCTGCTCCCTCTGCCACTGACATGGTACATCTTATACAACTGATGTGTCTATTTTGTTCCTAACTTTTGCTGTCCACTGGGGAAACAGCTTCATTTCCTATTATTTGAAATAGAAAATAATGGATCACTCCTATAGGCTCTTAGTTATGTCCTGAAATAAGGAAATTACTTGCCTCCCCCTTTTTTTTAAACACAAAGGCTGCATAGCTTGAGAACTCTGTCATTTCCTGCTAATTTGAGGATTAAAAGGCCACCACACACAGATTTATATGCTGAGCATAAAGAGGGAATATTACAGTGCAAAGGACTGGACTGAGTCAGCTCAGGATTTCTTGGTGGATGACACAAATCAGCTAGAAATTAAGAAGTCTTTCTTTTTATTCTACCTGGAGTCAATGACATTGAATGTTTGGGCAAATTTTTACAGGTCCAAAGTTAGAGCTTAGTGATGCTAGGTAGCTCTAGGTTGTCTTCTTAATAGCGCCCTCTTACTAACGGGGATGCCATAGTTTGTGTGATTTCATGGCATTAATCAGTGAGCATGCTACACAGGAGTGCCATCTGCATTACAATATTATGTCAAATGTACACACCAAAAGCAACAACTAAGGACAGAATTCTGGGAAACTATCTTTTCTTTATTTGGCTGAAGTCAAACAATAAAATAAAAAGCTGTATCTTGCCCATAATCAGCATCACTTCAGGTTTCTAAATATTGTCTAAAACTGAGAGTCTTCCCAATTGGGGTTTCAGTGCATGTGTAGTCATGCAGAGGTACACACACAGTTATGTAAAGATTCATTAGTACACACATTCACTGAGTAACTTTGTAATTTTTCAAATTGGTTAGGAAACTGTAGGGATTATAAAGTTATATTAGATGTGATCCTTTTCTCCTTCAAGAATTAAATGCCGAAACCGAGAAACCATCTATACATACATATAGAACTGTAATTCAAGATAGGAGAGCATTATTTCAAGAATAAAAACCAAAATTTTAGGACACTACAGCAAAAGGAGATTGAGCTTCCAACTAGTAAAAAACTAGATGTTTCCAGGAATGAAAAATTTTAGGGCGATGTAAGAGACATGCACATGGCTACATAATTGATGATAATATATTCTGGAATGTGATGGATCACTAAAGAGGTATTTTAATTCATTTGTGAAGGATGGTCTAATTTAGTAAATGGATGTTATAACTGACTATGCATTCAAAGAAAATACATTGCATCCCTGTCTCACCCAATTCCAATTGATTAAAGACATAATTATAAAACAATAAAAAACTTAAAAGGCAATTTAGAGATTATATATATGACATAGATAATGGGGATGTGTCATGAACAACACAGCATTTTAGACGCTATGAAGAAATTTATTATATAAACATTTAAAATGTGTAGAGAGAAATATGTCTTAAACAGTCAAAAATAAATAGTGACTTAGGCCCCTGATATTTGTAAAAGAGAAAAGATGTGATCAGGTAATATACTAAAAAGAAGCCTGATTCCAAAATTGGTCGAGCTGGTTGAGGCTCCTGGTGATAGATTACATTCTTACTTGCAGATAGCCGCACTCTTATGGGTCCCCACATCACCTTTGGTAATTGCATGAGTAGAGAGAGAAAGGAAATCTCTCCAATTTTCCTCCTATGTTTATAAAGTGACTAACATAAGCAAACAAGAACTACAAGCTGCATCCTCATGGCCTCTAAAAGCACTTGTCTGTACGTAGTCCCCTGGGAGATCAGTGTTCCCACAAAGAATCTGAACTACAGAAACAGGTCCATTCGTAGGAGTCCTCTTATAACTTCGGCAGATACCAAGGTTTGTTCCTTTTACACAGTGTATTCTAATTCTTTGTTGTAAAGTATTCTCAAAACAAATAGCAAAGCATCACATTATAGGTGCAGGCAGCTTACAATATACAATCCTGAAATACATGTTGGTTATGTAAACAGTAGGCCATCTCTCCAGCTAATGAAAATGATAGCTGTCACTAATGACTTACTTTGAATTTTTTCTCTTTTTAAAAATGTTTAACATCTATTCTCTCACATATTGAAATGTTATTTTTTTGTTCTTTTTTGAGCAAAGAAAAAGACAAGGTTATGTCTTGTCATTGATGGATATTTTACATTTTGTTTGATGTAATATATTTTCCCATCCTTATTTCTCTGTCTTAATTAAGCTTAATTATGAAATTTGATTGATTTCTGGAAAAAGTTCTGTAATTTAAATACATTTTTTAAATTTACTATTTTGGACTTTTATGTGTTCTAAAGTTGTCTGTTTTCTTACACCATCAAATAAATCTAAGCACTTGATTACATCCACCTGCAAATTTTTCTTTTTCACAAGCTTATTTCTGGGCCCATAGGGTGCGCTAGCTGATAAATGCACTCATTGGCAAGCCTGGTGACGTGAGTTTCATCCCTAGAACGCACATTGTAGAAGAGAACCAATTCCACAACTGTGTTCTGGCTTCTGCATATGTGCTTCCATGCACATACACACAATAAATAAATAAATATAAAGGATAAATAACATCCTATAAATGACTTTGTGTATTTTGCCTTACAAAATATAAGACCCATATGTTCATTATGACCTTAATATTAGCAGAGCTTGTGAATCTCAATGTGTTCAGAGGGTTAATATGGTGACCCAGATTCCCATTGACTTTTCTTTCATTGGCTTTATTTGTTAATGATTAGTGCCTTAACCGAACACTGAAAAAATATTATCCTTTGTTATATCATTTTACATGGCTTATACACAGGATTCATTATGAACACCTTTCTTCTTAGCAAGTCTACATCTTTAATTCTCTTCCTTATGTGACAGGAATTGGGTGAAGGGCTCAGTGTCCCACTTACAGTAAGTTTTGGGTTTTACTTTCCTTCTTATGTTCCCTTGTCAGGGCAATATCAAATCCTTTGATTTTTTTTTTTAACCAATTTGAAATGTTTGTAGTAAGTATAGTGGACAAAATCATTGAGTTGAATAGCTTCCATGTACATTTTGGTCTTTTATTACAATGTTTTTCATGTATTTCTGCATTTTCAGTGCTTTTAAATATTTATCTATTGATTCTTAATGCTTCTTTACTTTCTGGCACAATGAACATCCTTAAATTATTTTGTGTATTTCTTTATTCCTTTTAATTAAAATATATCAATTTAACATAATAATGAGTTTCATTATAAAATTTTCTTAGATGTATGCAGGTAGTTTGGTGATATAACCTTTTATTATACTCTAGATTAGACACGAACTCCCCCCAGGAATAACTGTCTTCTATTAATAAGAAGAGAACTTTTTTGTGTGTTTTTGTGGCTTCTGCTCCTGTGTGTTCTAGGTCCTCTTGACACACAAGCCCCTGAACATGTATAATTGATACTCTATACTGTGGAGATAAAAATTTTAAAACTTGCATAGTCTTCCTCTTATATTTTGCTTCATATCTGCATTAGTTAATTGTTTTTCCCTTTAGTTAGGGAATATATGCATAGAAAAAGAGAAAAGTCATGAGCTCATATTTGTCTATAAACAACACAACTTTAAAATTTTATACTTTGCTTTTTATCATTTTAGCATATTTTTTAAAACTAAAATTCATTGTAGTAGAATGCAATCTTTGCTTCAATGCGTACTGATGGATTCTTTGTTAAAAATAAGGTGGCTACAGGATTCTGGGTTTACCTGTGGGTCCTCCCTTCTAATGCATTGATCAGTTAGTTTGAATTAATGCCAGGACCATGATATTTCCATTACTGTATTTATAATTCTCTGGCATCTGCTTGTGTGCTTACATGTGTATATATACAATGAATAAATAAAGATAAAATAACATTTCACAAATGACCTTGTGTACTTCTCTTTATAACTACTGTTTTAGAATATAGAGTATTTTACAGAGAGTACAGAGAGGAAGCAAGATCTCTCATTTATCTCCCTTGTGCTATAGAGTACTGTGATTATAAACTTCCAGTGTGTTTGTCATAGGCCTTTCATACATGTATTGAGATGATTGTGTGGTTTCTCTCTTTTATATAGTGGACTATAGTTATTGATTAATGGATGTTGAAGTATCCCACCACCTCTGAGTTGAAGTCAATTTGATAATGACAAGTACTGTCTTGGATAATGGCTTTAATTTGGTTTTCTAAATTTTATTGAGAAATTTTACTTATATATTCATAAGAGAATTTGGTCTATAATTTTCTTTATTGGTATTTTGGTTATTGGTTCTCTGATGTTAGTATCAGGGCAATAGTCTTCTTATTAAGGAAACTAAGAAATGTTCCTCTCTTTTCCATTTTGTGAAATCATTTGAAGAGTATTGGTGTTATGAGTCTATTTAAATCTACCTCAGCTTGATTTAACTTTAGTAGGACACACAGACACACACACATACACACATATATGTGTGTATATATATATATATTTATATACAATTGTTATATACAACATATTCAATCTCTTCACAGGTCCACTCCTCCTGCCAGATTTGTGCCAAGGCCAACCCACAAGGGGCCCATCAGATATGCCATTCCCTTGCACTATTTCCAAGGACACTAACTGGGTGAGTACTGGCAGGCTGATTTCACCCACATGACCACTCATAAAAAGGGTCCATTGTTTCTTAACTCTTCTTGACACCTGTACAGGATAGATGGAGGCACTTTCCACCTTCAGGGGAAAAAATAGATGTGATGGCTCAGGTATTCCTGAACACATCATCCCCTGATTTGGCATGCTATCCCCTGATCTCCTTAGCCATTGCTGCTCGTACCACCTCTCCAGGTCCAAAATGACCCAATAAGTGGCATATCTACCCTTGTATCTGGCTCATTCACCCTTTCCTCTTCTGTAAAACCAGGGAACTTCTCGACTTAATTTTTTCTGGCATTTATCACTCTTTCCATGGCTAAATTTGTTCATAGGCTAGTGTTAATAGTCTATATTTTCTCATAGCAACTTGCCTCCTTTGTTCCCTCAAGGAAGAGATGTTCAAGGACTCCTGGATGGTAGCCAACCAAATGCTTCTTCACCCACACCTTCCCTGAATGTGAGCCCACTGACTGCTGACTTCACCCTCCCCACGTCATCCCTTGCCAACAGGAAGTAGCCAGATTTGAACGGGTGCCCATATATAACCAGGAAGTTTGGGATGTTGGGAATCTGCACTCTGATCTCACTCAACTCTTCCAAACCACACCATTCTTAGAAAGTCCACCAAGGGTCAGCTCTCCCCTCACCAAAGCTCCTCAGGTTTCATTGTTTTATCATATTGATTTGGACTGTCTCACTCATCTTTTAAATTAGTTTGGGTAAATGATTGTAATTCTTGTTAATCTTTTTAAAGCACCTACTGTTTGTTTCATGGATTATTTATATTGTATCTTCCATTTATATTTCATTAATTTCAGCCCTGATTTTTTTTATTTATTTGTTTGTTTGTTTGTTTATTGGTTCATTTAAGACAAGATCTCTCTATTATGTAGCTCTGGCTATTCTAGATGCTACTATGTAGACCAAAGTGGTATTAAACTCACAGGTATTTACTTTCCCTGCCTTCCAAATGCTATGATTAGTTATGAGTCATCACGCCTAGCTGTCCCTGATTTCATTTATCTCTTCCAATCTATTTTTAAGGATGCTGAATTTTCTTCTTCTTCTAAGGCTTTCACGTGCATAGTTATTTCCAGTCCTTATACATAGGCACACAGTGCTGTAAATGTCCTTTTAGGACTACTGTGTCCAATAGATTTTGGTTCTGGTCAAAGTAGACAGTTACATTTAAAAGAGTGAAACTCACTCCTCTTCTCCTACCTTGCAGAAAAATAAACTCTGAATGTATCAAGAGCCTAAACATAGGACAATGATAGAGAAGAAAGGGAGAAATATGCTTGTACTTACTGGTACAGTCAAGGACCTTCTGAACAATATCCCACAGCACAGACATTAGGAGTAACAACTGACAAATGAGACCCCATGAAACTAAAAAATTATGTACAACAAAGACACCATCTCTTGAATAATGAGACAGCTTACACAATGACAAAGAAAACCTACCAGCTATACATCTGATGGATAATTAATACCTAGAATAATAAAAACAAACAGAAAACAAATGATTTAATTAAAATATGAAGAATAGAATGAATCATAAATTTTTCACAGAATGAAATACTAATGACCAAAAGCCACATTAAAATGTTCAAAGTGCTTTGACATTAGGAAATGCAAATTAAATCTTGTTTGAGACTTAATCTCATCCAAAGTAGAGTGTTTTAGAAAAAAGATGACAAACGCTGCTGTGGATAAGAGGAGAGGAGGGAAACACTTATTCACTGATAGTGGGAAGTCAAACCAGTATAGCAGCTGTGGAAATCAGTGTGAAGTGTCCCCAACGGTGAACATAGATCTACCAGTCCATTGAGGTATGCCACTCTTGAGTATCTACCTAAAGGAGTCTGTCATAAAAATATTAACATAAACATTGGCTTCCTTTAAATGGCCATGTGTGGTAGAAAAGCAAAGAGTGAAGAGAAAGAAAAATATCAGTATAGTACATGAAGTTTATAGTTCAACATAATCTTCCCTTAATCACAAACAATATCCTTCAATAATCATTTCCTTGCATTCATTGAATTTGTGAAAAAATTATTATTCATTTCCTGCAAATCTATTCACTAATTTATGAAATATATAATGAATACTTCTTCTAGGCTAAGTACTATTCTAAACATAAGAAAAAGCTATATACAAATGACCCATAATATAATATTAATAGAATTATCACAAAAAAGGCAAATAAGTGAATTGTGTGGTGTCTAGGCTGGTCATAATACCACATGGAAATACGCAGCGGAGAAAGGAGATTAGGAGTTCTGGGGACTGTGCGTAGCAGATTCATACAGCAGAAGGAGGGAAGGTTTGGGGAAGATTATGGGTAATATTTTGAGGAAGCTTTTAGGAAAAGTTTAGAAAATTGAGAGATTAAATCCCACAATTTCTAAGTCAAAGTGCTTTGGGGAGGAATGAAGATGTGAGTATGGTTGGCTCATCACAGGACACAGAGAACGGTGACTGAGTAAGGTTGGGTCATCATAGGACACAGAGAACGGTGACTGAGTAAGGTTGGGTCATCATAGGACACAGAGAACCATGACTTACGAGTCCCTAGGACTAAACCAGGCTGAGAAAGAATATGTCATGAAAAGGTTTGATTAGAAATATACTGCCTTTAAAAAATTGATTAATTTATATTTTTATGTGTCTGTGAATTCATGTGCATATATATTTTCACCATGTGCATAAAGGTAACTGCAGAAATCAGAAGATGGCCTTTTGTACCTTGGGTGCAGGAACCAGAAACCAGGTCCTCTGTAAGAACAGGACATTTCTTAATTGCTGAGCCATCTCTCCAGCCCTGGGGTTCTACATAAACAATTTTAAATTATTTTATGTGTATATCGTTACTTTGCCAGAACATATGACTATATGCCCTTCATAAGCTTGGTACCCATGGAAACCAGAAATGGACATTTAGTTGCCTGAAACTGGAGTTGCCTAATGTTTGTTCAGAGCCGCCATGAGGGTACTGAGAACCAAAGCCTCTGGAAGAGAGCAGCAATGCTCTTAATAGCTGAGCCACCTCTCTAGCTCTCAAAATTTGTTTAACTAACTAAATTCAACCATGCACAACATATATCAATGGGCAGTTATACACTTTCCAATGTATTTTAATCAGCTTAAATGTGTCTCCCTCCTCTCATATTGTTACTTATTTTAAGGATTTTCAAATTTTGTTTATTATGAAGCTAGATTTGTATAATTTCTGGTTAAGGAGTTTGGGGTAACTTTTAACAAAGCACTGGAAACCAAAAGGAAGGAGCAACCTGAACCTTTGAACCTTGACTTTATGGTGACTACTCAGTGACGAAATAAAGCCATCGGAAGAAAGGCACGTGACTTAAATGTCACCATTGTAAGGACAGGGTTTACACAGAAGCCTACAAGTCTGTGTAAGACAAATAAAGGAATAGATACCCATTTAAAATGAGAAATTTAAAGCTTGAGATTTGTAATGTGCTTGCATACTGATTTGGTTGCCTTTCTCATTGTGGTAACCAAATAACTGATAGGGAGTATAAGGAAAGAAAGTGGATTCTGGCTTTACAGTTCAAGGAGGTCTTCCCATCACAGTAAGAAGTCATGAAGCCTATAGGGGAGGATCTAATGTTTTCCTCTGATCTCTCCCCACACACAGGTGCTTAAACCCCCACACATATACATGAATAAGCACACACATACACACACACACACGCGCACACACTTTAAATAAATAAACAAAGCTTAACAACAAAAAGAAAACAGGAGCTGCAGGTAGGGCTTGGAAGAGTGCTTGCCTCCAATGCATGGGTCCCTGGGCTCACTCACCAGCGGTTCATAAACATCACACAGCAGCACACACAGATAGTCCCAGTACAGTAGATAGAGACAGTTCAATGACATCCTTGTATACATAGAAACTCTGAGACCAGCCTGGTTTACAGGAAACTACAACTATGATCCACAAAGACATTATTAATCTGAGAGAATAACTATTGTGTTTCTCTACTGTGTCATATCACTAACTGTAAGACGGTGTTTTAATAAACATGTTCCTTCAAGTCCTAGTGAAACTCAGCGCACAGTTCCATGAGCCATTGGCCGTGTAAGCTATTTGTGTACTCAAGGGATAGTTCATAAAGGAGAAATAGCTCAGCACATTGCCGATAACTATAACTGTACTTAGTAACTGTTATTTTAGCTCAGTCTCAAATCCCCTTAAACCAAAGTATTCCAGGACATGTATTGTGTCATCTTTCCTAAGGCTATGAAAATCTTTTTTTTTCCCCACATATATTTATTTTATATTATATATAATTATATATGTATCATGTGATATATAATTATATTTATTATATAAACAAACAAATTTTATCACGTCTTGGCCTTTCTTTTAGAGGTAATTTCAGAGGTAATTTTGTTTCCATCTATACTTTTTTATGTGGTGTCTATTCTGATTTTAAAGAGCATGCTAGCCAGGCGGTGGTGGCGCATGCCTTTAATCCCTTTTATATGAAAAAAAATCACTTTTTCTCTATGGAAAAATTCTGGTACTAACTGGATATATCCATTGTTTTAGACATCGTGGTCTTGGCTCATCTTAGTCTTACTCAGGAGGCCAGTCTAAGTGGCATGGGTAAATGGATGCAGCACACACCCTTTTAAGGGGATATAATATATAATATTGTTATGTTAAGGCACAGAAAAATAATAGATCTCTTGTGTTAAGTCAGCAACTTAAGGTCCTCATCTTTTAAGTAAATTGGAAAATCAGTAAACATATCTTTTGTTTTTATCATTCTTGTATAAACACCCTTTGTATAACAGTTGCAAATGATTAGGTCATTTGAAAGTGAATCATGAAATTGTACTATTGAATTTTCAAAGGCAAACTACCCTTACACAAGCCTTACTGTAGCTAGTTTTATGTGTGCCTCCTATTCAATGGATCTTACTGTCATGACTTCAGACTTGGAGCAGTATTTCTGAAGTGTGTGTCAAGAATTCAGTGTTTCAAGAAATGTACTGATACAAGAGTGAAGATTTGGGCTTCTAATTGCCTTTGCCATGAGCTCTGAAGCAATTTGGTTTAATATGGATTTTTGCCACAACTTCCATAGTTAGCTTTGGTAAAGCATTTCAGTTTCTATAGACATGTACGGTCTGAGAAATATGCCAGTGACCCCAATGTTAAGATCATTGCAAAGGACTTTGTGGCTTTGAATTTTCTTACACATATCATAACTCCTGTGGAGCTTAAGCTTCAGTGTTAACTGCCGGAAGATAGACATTTCATCAAAGTATTATGCATTACCCAAAGGTAATACAAGAAGTTGATTTATCTGCTCTTCTAAAGCAATAAACCTCTACTAATCACTATTTCTGCAATGTACAATAATAATTAGTGTTTTAATGACTCACTTGAAACACAAAAAATAATCCAAATTCTGAACAGATTAACAATTGTTTTAGTATGTGTCTACTGTTTATACCATATTGTGCAGTCCTTCTTAAAAAAATGGGTAAAGCCCCTTAGTGTTTAAATTAACATTCTACTAAGCATTATAAAGTACAAAACTTAATATGCAAATTATGCCATGAAAATGGGGCTTCTATCTTAGTTTAGTAACTTCCTGCATGCACCAGTAATGTAAGCTGGTGATACACTCTTACCACAGACTTCAACAAATAAAGCAATGGCATAGCCTATGAAATATGAAAACGGCAGCTTTCCTAATAAATTATGGCTACAAATGGAGTAAAAAAAACTTTCACATTGTCTTGACAATACAAAGTAGATTTCAAAAATGTCCAAAGCAACAAGCTACAAAGAGTCTAGGTGAAGATAAGTCTGCCTATGAGAAAAAGGGCCAAGGGCAAAGAAAGACTGTGTTGGTATGAAGCCAATTAGGCCAGGAAAAGTTAGGCATTCTTGAAGACTTCTGTAATGAAATGGCAGAAACAATTCAATTTAGGTCATTATATTATATTTTTTTATATTGTATTTAGAACTCGATACTGGAGATAAATAATGCCAGTTCATTTTGGTTAGGAGCTGCTTCTCTTGCTCTAAAGAATAAACAAAGATACAAATTTCACCAGGAATACTACACTGCTACTCCCCTACCCCAGATTCTTCAGACAATTCAATTCTGGTTTGAAGATTTTATTGCAATCTAGCCACCCTGTTAAAACGGGAGTTAGTCCTGGGGAACTTAGTAATGGGAAAACACTTGATTCTAGGTTTGTTTAATAATACATAACAACCATCACTCAAGAGTCTCCATAATAATTAGGAATAATGAGTTTTAGAAATAAGACATCCTTAACATACATGTAAATATAATTTAATTTGGGGGATGGATAGATAATATTCCTAGTTAAGGGAATCATATCTTAAGTCTGGAATAAGGATTTTTAAGATTGACTCAAATTGAAAAGCTGAGGTCTGTTTGGAAGTTCTTTCCAATAAACTAATGAAATAGTTACACTCTAATTGGCAATCAAATTTGTTATCTCTAGTGCTTAAAAATTTTGAGCAATGTGTCAAATTCTAAAGCTATGTAATTGCATATAAAGAGGAAAAGATTCCAAATAGAAAATAAACAATTCATTTAAAACAATATAATTTTTCCTAAAAGGCAACTAAGGCCCACTGAGAGAAACTGACCCACCCAGCATCAAAAATACCTGTTCAATTGTCTGTTGATTGAACTATTTGATCATAAAGAAAAGTGACTTTATAACTGTAGCAGGCTATACCTCATTTTGTCATTTTACACTGAGACTTGTCAGGTTTCTAAATTACAGCAAAATGGTACTTATTTTTAAAAAGAGGCAGAAAAAAAATAAAAACTCTTTCCAAGGTAGGTTATATTTTTGTCCAATTATAGAATTCTGTACCTTATACTTTCACCTTCACTTTTAAGTCTTGGAATAACTAGAGCAAATTAGATATATAATAAAATGAAGTCCAGTTAAAGAAATTTACTTTCTTTTCTAAAATATGTTTGGTTTATAAGAGAAAGATATTCATGCAAAGAATGCAGATGAAGAAAGACAGGAGAATAAAGTGAACAGAGAAATCACCACAGACCAAGTCAGATATGAGATCTTGCAATTTATCCAGAAGAAATAAACCAGATTCATAAACCAGAACTGTTGAATATGTCAAAGATGCATAAATGCTTGATGAGAAGTGGTAGCATTAATCATGCGGAAGACTTTCATATAGGTAAGTAGGTACAAGAATGTAACATTTGAACATATTTGTTTTTATTATACATATGAACTCACTCACACTATAAGCATTTCATGAATTCTCAGGGGTCCCTTAGCAACTGAGTTCTTTATAACTTGGATTTGAAAGTAGCACCCCTATTAGCCTAATCAGTCTTTCTTTGCTGCAAGCAATATTCTTAAAGGAAGAACAGCCATACTCCAACTACAGCTTGATCTACATGTGTAGTTTTCAGTTACTTGGACACATGTATTTTACATTTGCAGATATGTAGATGTCTACAAAGTGAATATTCTAGCTGGAAAAAATCCACAAAGCCCATGTTCAGGCAGTGTTCACTTGAGAAGAAAGATGCTTCTATTATTATATCAGGATGTTATATTAATATGTACAGCCACAAGAACAAATTATTACATTAATCCTTTCCCAGTCCCCTTATTTATCTATGGAAAGGCAAGCAACTGTGGTCAGACTGAGACGGAAAATTCAACCAGTTTCTTCTGTCACACACCAGTAGACAACTCTAGGGCAGATAATATTGACACTTTCATCCAATAAGCTGCTTTGAGGACTCATTCCTTCCTTTGCAATTATATGAATGCATTTCCTCTATGTAATATTATCTGCCTTGTGCAACCAAACAGAATAATGTTTACCAGGAGAAATCAAAACAAGGTAACTAGTGTATATCCAAGGGTTAAACTGTGTTCTTTTCTGTTGTCCTTGAAATTTCCTATTGATTCTACCCTTCTAGATGAAGCTTTTCTTTTTTTAAGAGCAAAATAAAACAGTGCAGTTTTATTTGCATCTTAACTGTATCAAAATGCAATATGTGTTTATGCTCTTAAATGTATGCTTTCAAGAGAAAGATGATTTTGCTTTATAGTCCTCACACATCCCTGATGTTTGCACCTATCCCAAGAATAGTCTCAAAATGAAGGAGAGTTAGGATTGCTTTGGAACAAAGAGTATATTATTTAGTTTTGGATACTCAGTCTTAGTCAGCAGGTAACAAGAAAATGCATGTCATTGAGTGAATGAGTATATATAAAAGATGCCTTCTAAAAAAACAGAAAAGAAAATGTGTCCTTGAGTTTAGAACAGAACTGCTTGCCAATATGCGGTGCAAGGACAAGCTATTCTCACAGAGACTCATTCATTTATCTGGACAGAATAATTGCTATGTTCACTGGCTTAAATATGCACCCGGCTCTGTTTTAGGGATAATCTATTGAATAGCGACAACAATATAAAACATGGTTCCCATTTCATGGAGGTTATATATTACCTTCCGGTGATAAAGAGTGAGACTAAGTAAATAATTACAGAAGTAAGTACACGGATGTATCTCTGACTCTAACAAATAAGCCAGGGCATACAAAAGAGAACAGGACAAATTAGATACTTGAGACTAGACAGCAATAAAGACAGTTTTGCAGAACTATAAGATTCAATCCTGAAGAATAAGTCAGAATTAGCAAGGGTGAAGGATCATCATGTAGAAGTCTTAAATATAAGATAGAGACAAGGGCAATGATTTTAAGACTGGAACCCAGTAAGTGGAGGAAAGTATATTAGGAGTTTAATCACAAATGCTAAGGGGAAAAGGCCAACTCTGTAAGGCTGTGCTAATACTATTTATAGATCGAAACTTATATGAAGACAAGAGTAGAAAAAAAGAAGAGTTTTGATGTGAGTTACCATAGCCCAGGTTCAATTTCTTTTTCCTCTCTCACCTTTAATGGACATCCCCATTAATGGTGGGCTTAGCAGGGGTACAGGTGTCCTTAAATACGGCCCTCCCGGCAGGCCCTGCCCTGCCCCCTGCCCCGCCAGGTTCAGTTTTTAATGACTAAATACAAACCTTCTTTTGGTTAAAAATTAAAAGCCAAGCTGCTGGCTAGGTGGTGATGACGCACACCTTTAATTCCAACACTTAAGAGACAGAGGCAGGTGATATTAGTGAGTTCAAGTCGCCTGGTCTACAAGAGCTAGTTCCAGGACAGGCTCCAAAGCTACAAAACAAAACAAAACAAACAAACAAAGAAAAACAAGCTGCCAGTCTTCAGAGAGAAAGTCTTTGTAATTATCTTCATAATCTACTGCCTCATGTAGAGTTAGTCCCAGAGAGAGCATTCATTGGACACCTAGCCAGTTTTGAGTAAACCCAGTGTCCTGACAGCAAATTAGAAACGGACTCTTGGATAAGAAACATTTTTGAGCCAGGTTTAGCTTTTCTATCTATGAAGCAAATGCATCTCATCTGCAGCTGCTTGGAAGTGTGTTTGAAATAACAGTCCAATATTCTAATCAGTCTCTGTCAGAGGTAAATAAATGAGAGAAAACAGCCCCCTTCCATTTGGAATAGCTGTTGTCTGGGATGAGCAAACTGAATCATTACTGGTCCTATCACACAGAAAGGAAACACCTAGCCTAAAACTTCCCTAGATTCTGACCATGTAATCTGAGGCAAAACCAACCATCTTATCCAGAAGTGTGGACTTGATGTTCCCTTCAGTCTTCAAATAAAAATGCAGAGAAACCTATCACCCTTTCTCTAGCTCGGGCACAATTATTTGCCTGAACTTACCTATGTCTAAAATGAGAAGGTACACATATAAACAGTCAGGAGCTCCATTTATGCTTATGTAGAAAATGAATTAATCAAGGCATTTAACAAATTATATAAAGACTATAAAAATCACTAATCCAATTAAGCATGAATTATATAATATCTCCTCTTAAAATTTGGTATTTGGCAGAGTTTTGGAATGAGCACTTGAGATAGAAAATGGCCAAAAATGTTCTTTTGTTTGGTTGACAAAAAAGGCAATCCACTCATCATTTCTTTTTTCCTTTAACTATAAAAAACTTTAGCTATATGAAGACATCAGTTCCAAAAAGACACCCTGAACACAGACAGCCTGGCAAAGAGCTAACTTGTTATGTGCTCTACGGACATTGCACAGCAGATGATGGTAACGGCCATGACACTCAGATACTGGTTTGCCACACATTGCCCATATGTAAGGCCCATATGCCCTAGTTAGGAGCCGGTCATTAGGAAAATGTGCTAGTGATTCAACTGTAAATCCCAGTTCAGTTTAGCACAAGGAAAGACAGGTGGCCTGCTCCCAGTGCTGAGAACATCTGCAGCTGGCGACATGGACAAAGAATGATTGATGTGAATTTGCTGAAGGATAGAGGGATGTTTTAATTGGTACATTAGTAGTGGACGGAGATAGATCAGGCCAATCCCAAGAGAGCAATGAAGAAGTCAAGAGATGAATTATGGCCTCTTCAGCACACTTATAACCCACTGCTTCCACAATAGATAAAATTCATTGAGAAAAATATAAAGATGAGCCGAGGATATAATTAATGTCATGAAAAATCCAGATTTCAGAGTTCCTGTAGGCTTATTCTGTGGACTTCTCTTGCTTATGAAGCTTATGGTTCATCCAATCATGATCTACCTTAATGATAATCATAACAGAATAATAATGTCGGTTCCCCATCCCTTTTGCCTGTTATTTCCTATCTGTCTCTCAGAACACAAGTCTGGCCTCACCATTCCTAGAAAGTCTTATCAAAACATTTTGACAATGCTGGGCTTCCAATACATGCTCTCACTGGTCTCTCCCTCTTGGTGTGTGTGCCGAAGAATGTATGCCTCTATTTGTGATTGATTCTTCTTCTTTTTGCTCTCCTCAGCAAATAAGATACTTCTGGTGTGCAGATACAGCATCCGTTTTTGCTTCTTTCCATCCGGCTAACCCAAAACATAGTGCTAGGGCTATTTTCCACCTACTCCAAAGAATGTAAACCATCAATGCTGCTGATAATGGTCCTTACCCGCCATACTGTTTGCACAAAGTACAGACCATATAAATAGCCAAGAAAAAGAGAAATCAGAGACCACTCAAATTGACTTGAAGAAAAGAATACCAGTTCAGCTGCTGGGAAGAGGCTCAGGTCACCCCTCTAAGCTGCCTCCTAAGTGTGCACTGATTCCTGGTTTCCCCACTTCTGTAAGCTGTCCCCAGTGCTGGGGTGTTCTTTGGAGATGCAGCTGTATTTGATTTATTTCTGGATCTGTAAATACCTCTCACCTGGAAAGTGAGCATCCAAACAGACTAGGCTCCCACAAAGCCAGTCCATGCAGTAGAATCAAAACCCAGTTAGCCTTCATTGTCAGTCACATTCAGAGAGTCTGGTTTGATCACATGCTCCATCAGTCTCAGTCCAGCTGGCCTTGGTAAGCTCCCATTAGATCAGTCCCACGGTCTCAGTGGATGGAGTGGGGAGGACCTTGGACTTCCCACAGGACAGGGAACCCTGACTGCTCTTAGGCCTGGAGAGGGAGGGGGAGGACGGAAGTGGGAGGGAAATGGGAGGAGGGGAGTAGGTGGAAATTTTTAATAAATAAATAAATAGATGCACAGCAAAATAAATCTCAGTTCCATTAAGCACACACACACACATAAAAAAAAAATACCTCTCACCTGTACTCCTGAAATTCATATCTTTGAAACGATTGATTCACTAAGTTGGACCCTGGTGGTATCTATACTTCACTCTGCCTTTGGTTCCCTTTCTGGGGTGAGCTAACATTTGCTCACATCTCCCCAGAAAAAGTCTGTCACACAACAGGAAAGGGAAGAAGGAAGTGAGAGTCAGTGTAGAAAAAGAAAGGAAGAAACAAAAGCAAAGGAAAATGTACAATAGGTAGGAAAGACAGCAATAGAGAGGGAAGGTTTAAAAACTAGAGGAAGGAGGAGAGAAATCGAGAAGGGGAAAGAGGGGGAAGAGGGAGCAAGAAGAAACAGGAGGAGGGTAGGAAAAAAATCATGTTTGTACACGTGATCACAGTTCTCCAAGCAGTCCCTGGAGATCACTGTTAACTCATTAAGCCTGGAATTCAGAGATCAAACTCAGTAGTAGGTTCCATGACTGCCAGGGGGGAACACAGGTATAAATGGTTATCAGTCTAGAAGCTATCAGTGCATATTCAATAGCCCTACCACACCATGTCATCTGTCAACATTACAGAAGCCAGCTGAATTCTTCTTAGACAAAACTGGTTCTGCAAAAGTACCACCTGGTCTCTGACAATTCCTTCACCAACATGTTTTACTACAGGAAGTGGAAAAATTTTGATAAATGAAATCCAAGTTTGTTTTTCGGAATATTAAAATCTGTAACCAGGAGAATCAGCCCTTTGAACTGGAGTTCACCACGAAGGAGTGTGAGACTACCCAGGAGGAGGGCATCCCAGTCAACTGTAGACATCTTCCTCTGATGTCTCATCAAACTGTCCAATAAAAGACCAACTGATTGCTGTTTTTGCTGTTAATTCCTTTATCCCCAGCAGGGAAAAATGAAAAGGCAAACAAAATAAAAAAAAAAATAAAAAAAAATTCCTTAGATACAGCAAACAGAATGTTGGTAGTACAAATTTTAAAGATTAAAAATAAAATAGAGTAAATTACAACAAACCACAACAATCTACTTTTCTTATTAAACTATGAAAAAGAAAAAGATTTGAGTAAACAATATGATATATCATACAGAACATATCAGGTCCACAGAGGAACATAATAATAAGTAGTAGAGGAAAAAAGAAGGAAATATAATATGGTAGGGTAATTGGCATGTGTCTGTTCCCAAAGCTGGTGAGTTCCCAGCCACATGACACTGTCCTTGCAGAGAATATAATTTAAATGACATCTAGAACAAGTTTCTTGGGACTCTAAATATGAAATGACAGGTTAGGACTAGAATGATTTTAAATATTAATGCCATTATCATTTATTAATAATAAAATGCATTAAATATAGACAATAGAAATTAACTCTTTCTGTATGGGACTAGTTTCAGTTTCTTGTGAGTCTTGAAATGTCAGCTGCACCAATGGCAGATTCACAGAAATTTCCCGGTCACTATTATATTCATATATAATAGTCAGAGCATATGGGATGACCAATTGCTGATCTTCTCTGCCATAGTTTAGCCAAGCAAGTACCATCAAAACAAAGGTCTATCTGACAATCAAATATGGGGCATAAATTCATCTAAATAGAAATGTATAAGAATAATTAACCCTGTAGGCATAATAAACATAACTTCCTCAAATATGCAGTATATATTTAGTTGAATCATAATTTTATGAATTTATTTCATGTTATTTTATGGCAGTGATGACAACTGGAAGCATATTTCAAAAACAAACAAACAAATAAACAAACAAATGAATAAAACAAGGAGACCAAGAGCTACTCTCATGGTTACAAAATCATACCTTCTGCTGTTTTACATAACAGTAAATCACAAATCAAAATTGGTGGAGAAATATATGCAAGAATTCCCAAGGGATTTTTTTCATATTAATATCATAAATAAAAAATTAATTCTTCATTCTTAATTTTCATAAGCATCTAACAATATGTGATGAGGAAAAATACAATGGTTAAGACTTTGTGGTTCAAACTCTCATTATATCTAGAAAGAGACACATGAACATTCTGTCTCCTCACCTGTGAAATTTTATACACTGTCCCTTTAAGAAAACCATCTCTGAGTTTAAAAAAGACATGCATATAGAATACATAGCATAGAAGAGGTTTTGTAAAGTATTTCTCTCACTTTTTATTTTCAATAAGAACAAGCACTTTGAAAAGTGCTTATTACATTTACTAAATTGAGGTAAATAGATAAATTACATACATTTATAACCAAATAGAGTGACATCAACCTTATGACTGAAGGAGAACCTGATTTCTTCTACTCGTATCTGCTCTTCCTTCCCTGTGCCCTTGATGGTTGGATGAGTCCTAAGTTTCAAAATAAAATTGCCAACAGACCCTCATAAAGGGAGATAGATTGCACATTCCTACGATTTAATACAGCTATCCTTGGAGAGAAGGAATGGAGAAGGATGGATGAAACAAATCATTCTGGAAAGGATGGAGAACACTGCAGGATGAATCACTGTTTCCATGACTTAGCTGATATGAAACCTGAACTGAGTCTGGTCCTTCTGGATCACCAGTGGACCCAGAAGGACTGGGGATGGCAAGTTCTGAGGACACAGAATACAGATAAATGCATAGCTTCCATCAAAGGAGCAAACACTGGTTTCAGTACACACACAAAAAAATCCAGAGCTCCAAAAGGAGGGCAGGCACTGTGGGCAGTACACTGATAAATGTCACCTCCCATCAAAGGAGCAGGCACTGTGAGCACATCAGTAATAAAGGCACAGGTTCCCTGGGAAATGGCATTGCCATTGTTTGCATTTTCATAACTGTTAGGATTGGATGGTCTGAAATGACACCCTAAGAGGAGATGTCCCCAAAGCTGTGTTAAAACTTAGTCCACTGCAGAGCAATGTTCTCAGTAAGGTAAGTATTCAGATCATAAAGGCTCTGATCTTTTCAATAGGTTAACCCACTGATAGATTCAAAATGGATGAACTTTGAAAAGATGGTAGAAATACACTGATAGGGAAGCTAACTGGGAGAAGGGACAGTCCGTCTGCTGGGGAGTTTGCATATGGTATGCTTCGGCAGGGTCTCTAGTTCTCCAGTCTACACTCCCTCACCTGCTCTCTGCTTCTTGCACATCTTGAGAAGAACAATTGACCTACACCAAGCTTCTCTAACATGTGGCTTTTCCCTTACTAGAGCATCAAAATCAACAGAGCCAAATAAATAATGAAGGCCTGAAATCTCTGAAATCGGAATCCAAAAAAATATTTCCTCCTATACACTGATGCCCTCAAGTATCTTTTCCACAGAGACAGGAAGCTAAGATAACTAGATCAAGAGTGTGTATGCAAGTTGTAATGCTGGTATTAAAGACTGTAGTATGGAAAGTGATAAAGGAAGATTCCCAATTTCATCTTTGAGTTTTCACTCGTACATGCACATATATTCACACATATACCTCCACACTCTGCATCCACATATGTGAACATTCCATACACACAAATACATACACACACAGAAGAAATACAAATAAATAAAAGACAGTGGTAATTTGTGTCATTTCAAAGACTGCCAAACATCAACATATGTCTTTTGTCAATACATAAAGAGAAAATATAAAATATTTCTGGATCCAGGTAAATAATATATGCTTGTAGAGTCTATGGAGTGGAACTTACTAATATATTGATTCCAGAAATAGCTGTTGACTGTTATGTGTCAGTCATTGTCCAAGCTCCAGGCCACTGCTGTTACTTAGAGTAAGTCAATTACCGAGTTAATGTAGTTTCCTTGCGCTGATTCTGACCATAGTTAAGATACCAAATAAAAAATGGGGTACAGATTTAAATAGAGAATCCTCCACAGAAGAATCTCAAATGGCCAAAAGACTCTTAAGAAAATGTTCAGCATCATTAGCCATCAGGGAAATGCAAATTAAAATGATTCTAAGATACCATCTTAAGCAGTCAGAATGGCTAAGATCCGCAGCACCAATGGTAGCTTATGCTGGAGAGGATGTGGGGCAAAGAAAACACTCATCTGTTGCTGGTGGGAGTGCAAACTTTCAAAGCCACTTTGGAAATCAGTATGGCGGTTTCTCAAAAAATTGGAAATCAATCTACCATAAGACCCAGCAATACCACTATTGGGTATATAACCAAAGAATGCACTTCATTCCAAAAGAACATTTGCTCAGCTGTGTTCATAGCAGCATTATTCACAACAATCAGAACCTGGAAACAACCTAGATGCTCCTCAATCAGAATCAACTTGATGACTACGTTAACTGTCTTCATAGAAACTTCATCTAGCAGCTGGATGGAAGCAGATGCAGAGATCCACAGGGAAACACTTGGCTGAGCTCCCAAAGTCTACTTCAACAGAAAGGGGTGCGATAATATGAGCAAAGGGGTCAAGATTATGATGGGGATACCCATTGAAGCAAGTGACCTGAGCTAATAGGAGCTCACTGACTCCAGACTGACAGCTGGGGGCGGGATCTAGTAGCACAGGACCAAACTAGGCCCTCTGAATAGGAATGACAGTTGTATGGCAGGGGCAGCCTGTGTGGCCACTGGCAGTGGGACTAGTATTTATCTTGAACTGTCTTTTTGGAGCCCATTCTCTTTGGAGGGATGCCTTGCACAGCCTAGATGTAGTGGGGGAGGGCTTTGGTCCTGCCTTAAAGAGAGGTGCTAGACTTTGCTAATGCCCATTGGGAAGCCCTGCCCTTTCTGAAAAGTGGATAGGGGTGGATGGGGGGGAGGTAGAGAGAGTGGGAGTAAGGGAGGGAGTGGGAACTGGGATTGGAATGTAAAATTTCAATTAATAATAATAAAAATTGTACTAGGCACTGACACGTGCCTTAATTAGAATATGTTAGTTTATAAATTGTTGACTCAACTGCATTGCTGTGTGTTTAGTCACAGTTGTACTTTAATGGAGTTATCTTTGCTGAGTTTTTATAAATCTGACAGGATATTTTCTGCATGCTAATATGAGTTTTGAAAATTCAAAACTAGGTCCTTTGTAGATAGTGAAATTTTCACAGAATATAGTTGGGTTCATTCTTGATTTCTCCTTACATCCACTATAATTTGGCTCTTCCTCATCTTTGGCATTTCTTCAGATGAGTTCACTGAAGGAAGTGATGCATCTGGTACCCTAGCATTTATATAACTCCTCAGATCACCTTAAGGCACGATTAGATCTAATATCTACCGACTTACAAATCCAGATGCTGAGTTTAGGGTACATCCAGTATCTTCAGTTGCTTGACTTCTATCACAGTCTCTAGATGCAAAGTACTGCAGATTAATTTACCTAATTTCATGTTGTATATGTTTATCACAATTGGTTGAACCTATCTGGATGATAAATTGCATTTGAATATTAACAGTCTTTCTTGGATTAGCAGTTGTATGTGTTCTCTCTATATCTCTCTGTCTCTATCTCTCTGTCTCTATCTGTCTCTCTCACTCTCTAGCACTCACTATTTCTCTCTCTCTAGTCTGCATGTTTGTCTGTCTGTCTCTGTATTTTTTCTGTTTTTGTCTGTCTATATGATATTCTCTCTCTCTCTCTCTCTCTCTCTCTCTCTCTCTCTCTCTCTCTCTCTCTCTCCAAACAGAAGCAAAGGAAATTGGAAAGAGTTGACAATTACTTCTTACCCCAACTTACTTCAAGCTCTCCGATAGGAAATATAACATGGGTGCATCGGTTTATTAGATTATTGTCATCCCATAAATCCAGAATTCACAAACTCCACCGGGAGTTCAAGAATTTCCAGACATTGTCTAGCCTGACAAAGTTAAAGAATATCAACTCTTTTTTTTTTTCTTGGTTTATACAGAATTTACTTACTGAGGCTAGCTGATTGAACATGCAATCTACTGTGGTCCATTTTTTTCTCATAAGGCATAAAAATATTTTGACCAAACCTTTGTATTTTGTCATTTTCCAAGTGGAATTATTTTTTCCTGCTGTCCTGGCCACAGTGTGACATTTAATTATGTTTTCTCCAGAAACCTTTCCCTGAGGTCTTTTACACCACAAGTACCTTTTCCAAGAGAACTCCAGTGGTGTTTTTCTTCGTGGTAGCAGTTCCCTATGGTTTAGTTTGCTATTAAATCCTGGGTTAATATAAGCAAGCTTCTTCAATTGACAAGACAAACAGTGCTTTTGGAACATTTTGTTTAGAAAGGATCCCCAAGTTCAGGTGTCACAACCTAGACTCTACCAGGTAACCTTTTGGGGGAACTAAAATCTTTTCTTATATTCTCCGTCCAGTTGATTTTGAAGCTAATAGTAGCACATCTTCAACGCAACAGAGCAGGGCCCCTGCAGGACCTTCTGGGGTCAGGCTAAACTTGCACACTAGTGTTCCTAGTCCCTTTAATAACACGTCCCTTACAGAACTTTGCAGTATCATAGTTGAGATTTTCTTTCACATTATTTCCAGTCAAGCTAACTACCAGATACTTGAGAGAAGGGGTCCATGAGGTTCTCATCCTGTCTCATTTAGCATTTGTCACAAAGCTTTCCTTTTCCTGAATGGTTATCAGTATTCTGCAACACAGTCTGATAAGATCCTGTCCAACCTCAAGGTCTACGTATACTTCATGGGTAGCCTCATTTTGTATATATTTGTATTTTCCTTCTTAACAGCTAAATTTCCTTCTTTTGTAATTGCAAGGGATTCCATTATGCACATTTTATAGCAGGCATGTTATGTTACTCTACATTATAGCTTTTACTCTCTTAATACTGAATTTTTGCTTTTTCTGGTATGAAAATATAATTCTTTAAAAACAAAAGTTTGTTGCAATCATTCCTGATTTTCTTGCAGAACCTAAAACATGACATTCCTTAAATGTTATATTTTAATTATATTGATAGATATGGAGAAATCTGATTTATCCCTGTTTCTATATCTTTCCATTTTCTATCCTTCATTAGAGCTCTTAAGGTCCAAATGAGGAGCAGAAGGAGGGAGAACATGAGCAAGGAAGTCAGAACCACGAGGGGTGCACCCACCCACTGTGACAGTGGAACTGATCTATTGGGAGCTCACCAAGGCCAGCTGGACTGGGACTGAATAAGCATGGGATGAAACCGGACTCTCTGAACATGGCGGACAATGAAGGCTGATGAGAAGCCAAGGACAATGGCACTAGGTTTCGATCCTAATACATGAACTGGCTTTGTGGGAGCCTAGTCTGTTTGGATGCTCACCTTCCTGGACCTAAATAGAAGTGGGAGGACCTTGGACTTCCCGCAGGGCAGGGAATTTGGACTGCTCTTCAGTACTTAGAGGGAGGAGGAATGGAGTGGGGGGACGGGGAGGGGAGTGGGGAGAGGGGGAGGGAAATAGGAAACGGGGAGGAGGCAGAAATTTTAATTTAAAAAAGTACAAAAAAAATTATAGATGTCCTTATGGTCTGTGGAAATGCAGATAAAAATTATTCAGGCTTTAACTTGGTACTTGTAAGAGACATGTTTTTCATAGTTTATGTTTGTAGTTGGGCTACTAACATTTGTGTGTTCACATTTTAGTCTTTTCATTCTTGTGATTAATGCTAAATATATTGAATGAAAGTAAAACAAAAGTAGATGAGTAGTCTGTTTATGAACTCTCTTTCAAGATGGTTTCTTTGCCCATCCTTTGCCTTCAGAAAAATGCACATCAATTCTACTTTAAGATTTTATTTTATACCTGTCAGTATGACTACAATCAACAAAACAAGTGACAGGTGATGCTGGTGTGAATGTGGAGTAAGGGGAACATTCATCTATTGCTTCTGGGAGTGTAAACACATACTGCCAATATGGAAGACAGCCATATTGCAATTTGCTTGCAATTATCTAATAGATTTAAAGATAGATTACTAGAAATTAAAAATATACATGCATTATTCCATCAACATGGAATGTCCTGATCAGTAGTAGAGACATAAATTAAACTAGTGGTTTCACAGAGTCTAAACAGGCTTGGGTATTCTGAAGAAATGCGTGGTGGCTATCGGTCATACTGGCTCTCTTTGGAATGAAGAATGTGCTAAAATATTATGATTTGAAAGCAAGGAGACAACTGAGTAGGTAAAGGTAACTGACACAAACCTAATTGACATGGTGACTTAAACTTGTTCAAATCCTACATACATACATACACACACACACACACACACACATGCACACACACATGGGTATACACACACATACACAGAGAGAGCACTAAAAACATCCTATGCTGTTACAAGTTCAGTGATCATTTGTGGGACTGATAGAATGAGAGGAGAGAACAGAAAAAATATTCTCCCTGCATGCACAGAAATCAGTGAGCAATTTCAACAGCGTAGGAGAGGGGGGAAACAAAAGGGAGGGCAGAAAGAGTTGAGGGTAGGTAGAAAGCAATCTCACTTTCATAGATTGTATTAATAGCCCATAGAAAGCCTAAAAGGTATCAAGATAAATCCATTTTGACTCTTTCTACAGTTTAGTATGTCTAAGTAGGCCATTGATTTCCTTCATTCTCTGCCTGTCTCCTAAACATAAAGTCTTCCAATGTTTCTATGCTTCTATCTACCTGGTGTCTGCCTCAGAAAGAACTTTCTAAGAACTAATCCCAGTGTGTGTGTGCGTGCGTGTATCATGTTGCAATGATTCACAACACAGTAAAGCATTTCAAAATGCCACCTGTAATTGGAAAAATAATATTTATATAAAAGAAGACATTTTTAAAAGTCATGTGGACGTCACCTTTCCCCTGGGCTAGCTGAGTCAACTTTGGCCCAACAGTAATAACACTTACTGGATTGTCAATCTTTGATGTTATTTTAAGATCCTGGAGGAGAAAATTATTATACAGCATGCTGTGAAAAATGAATAACAAAAATAGCAAAAGCAAATTTTACCCGCAAAGGGACTTTTACTCTTAAAAGAAGACCCAGCCTGGAGTGCAAGGGACTGTCACCTGAAAAAAACAGCCTTCAATGGGAAAAACTGAACACATGTCACAAGCTGATTAGGAATTTTAGTCTTTCTTCCAAAGTAGCAAACTGCATCTTTTCCAAGTTATTTTGATGTCAGGAGGAACCGTGTCACCAGTATTTTATATCACTCTGCTAGATTTGCAGTGAACTCAACTGTTCAAAGTTATGTTTCAAAATGAGAATCTGTCTCACCATTTCTGATGTGCATGACCCTTAAGAATACTAGACATGAAAATAAGTTCCCATGTAAAACAGCAAAAGCAAAACTAGTCACTATTGGATCGTTGTGATGGTTTACTGTTGATTGTCAATTTGGCATAAACTAGAATTATCCAGGAGGTGGACCTCTGTGCAACCTGTGTGAGATTATCTTGTGAGCATCAGTTGAGGTGAGAGGATCCACCAGTTACATGACACCACCTTCTGCCTGTGATCCTGGTCTGCGGGAGGGCAGGGAGGATGTTGAGCTGCAATGAGCATTTGTGACTTTTCTTCCTGACTGTGGATGGGATGTGACCAGTTCCTTCAAATTTCTGCTTCTCTGATGCTTCTGTCCTGGTGAACTTGACTCTTGAACTTTGACCCTCTAGAAGGTCCTTCTCTTTTAGATTGCATTTTTCCAAGTATTTTATCAAGACAACAGGAATAAAAAGTAGGAGGGTACAAATTGCCAGGGTTTGGGTTGTGATTTGGTCACTTTGTTGCTGTAGTTTGCTACAGAATCTGAAGGAACTACCAACTCTGTGTATCCAGACAGCCACAACAACGTGGACACTGAAAGAGCCTTTTAGCCCACCAGTCATGCATGACAGCACCTTTGGACAGACAGACCCATTGTCTTTGTCAGAGCCCTAGCAGCTCCCAAGCACAGGCCTTCATTAAAAGCTGACAAACTATGCAGTAGCTGTAGTAGTATAAGGAAAATCTATGTAGACAGTGGTATGATGTCATGCTCGTCACACATATGAAGAAGGGTACACAGTCCTAGAGGAAAGAGGGATGGCTGTGTCGTTACTTCGCCACCACTGAAGCCAGTTGGATTGATCCATTCGAATCAGAGTTTCTGCAGAAAACCACTGCAATAACTAGCTGAAGATACTCACTCTGGCAGAGAAATTCATGCTAAGGAAAAATAGAAGAGAAGGGACTATTCTCTGAAGAGAAATATGATTTTCTCTGATAGCTTCTTAAAATGAAATAACTATCCACCTAACTTGATTATCTGATATAATTTACAATGGATTTGAAACAGCACACCTATTACTTTAAGAATATAAAGCATTATCATCCTAACTAATGTCAGAAATACAACTTCAAATAAATTATAGTTTAGGGCCTTCCCAGTATTATAATTTTAAAACTATCAATATTGCAAAATGAAATGTTCTTTAATGAAACAACCAATTGAGAAATTCTCTAAAGTAAAGAAATATAGTTATAAATTTCTTTCCAGTAATTTCTGTCATAATGTGAGACATCACAGTATTTTTAGGTTTAAAAAATCAAACTATAATATCAAAATATATTTGATACATTCAGAGAAAGAAATGATACTTGATACCTGGGAAATCTATCATTGTCTCTTACTGGAGTTGGAATTCTTACATCTAAACACAAATGCATAATTTCTTAAAAATGCATGTTTTCCTGTTGAATTCGGCCAAATGGGCATTACTTTCTATAGAATTCAATGAAGAAATGCCATTCCAGCTACAGAATAACTGTATTTTGAGGACCTAAAAAAAATCAAGTGGCTGTTACGAGGTCTGTATTCTAAGGAGCAGAGCGTAGACAGGAAAGACTCAGGCACAGAAGGGCAAGTGGGGCCTTGAAGACGCAGACGATTCAAGATGGAGTTAAAGATCTCCTGAATGCTGCCCAGGTGAATACATATTTCCTACAGTTCTTAGGAAAGCCGAATACAGAAATAACCTGCTTCCACTCCCACCATGCAGGTGCTCAGCTTGAAGAAAAAAATCAGCCTTCTGCCCTTCTACACAACCCACAAAATCTACTGCAGAACTGTTAGGAGTGGTTAGAGAGAAGGCAGAATAGAACACACAGAAAGGAGCTGCTCTGTCCAAACTCAGTAATAATCCCAAAGTCCTTAATAGTATTTTTCATTCCAAAATGTAATCAAATCTACAGGAGAAAAAAGTAAAAACATCATTTTCTGAAGTGTTTAAAATTTAAAAGAAACAAAAAGCAAAAACTCCATTCTAAGTGCACTTGAAACTCAAGCACCACCTGCTGGCTCAATCCAGATCTTCCCTCTCAATACACAATTCCAATTTTATGTGCATTCAAATCAGCAAAGAGGGCAAATTATCCTCCACCAAGCCCTTTGGAGGACTATGGCAAGAGAACAACTGATGTTTTAAAAGAAGACAATTTACTTTTGCTAAAATATATAGCTAGTTTTATATTCCCAGATCAATAATTAAGCAAAAGTTCATGGTAAAGTATGAACAATATACTATTATTGAAAAATAACTTGTTAATGTGATAAACACAATAACCCAGACATAGACTATTCAAATATGTGTTTCTCCAGCAGTACCGAAGCTCTCATTAATTACCGTTGCAAACATTTTTGCATATTATATTATACTTCCATGTTAATATATTTGAGACTTTCAATGTCTTAATAAAAACAAGCTGTGAAATGCTCTTACCACAGACTAAATAAGCATCTACCATCAGGAGGCACTATTAGATGATGTTCGTAAGAATGACTCACTGCGATTTAGCTAGTTAGCTTTCCCAATACTGCAACAACCAATATTATATTCTTTGAGAATGTCTTGGAATTAGGTCACTGAATCAATTTTGCATTTGTTTTAAAAACAGTTTCCACCCGTTTCATGGAGAACTAAGGCAAAAATATAAACAGCCATTTTCCATATTACTACTCAAATATACATCCAATTATTTCATTAATCAAAATGCTCACCCCACTATGGAACTGGGTTAAATTTCTCCAATTTATTAAAGGCAACTGTGTGCAGCACTTACAGACATGGCCTCAAAGCTTAACTGGTACCAGCATCTTAGGGCTACATTAACTGTGTATCCTAGGCAACCAAGTCATGGCTAAAGCAGCACAGTGTTTGTTTAAAACGTGATGTGGAAAGCAATCAGAAGAGCTTCAATACCAGAGAAATTCTTTTTCAATGTAAGCCTGAAATTAGAGTACTGCTATTCGTACCATTATAATTAAGAATGTGTCACCATGTTCATTATTTTCAAGGGTTTGTTACCGAGCTGTAAAAAATTAGTCACAGTAATTAAAAGATAGAAAACATCGAGTTATGCTAAGAAGCACTACCAGGGCATTTAAAATCCCAGAAAGGGGGGCTTAAACAAGTGAAATGATGTAATATTTTATATTAACTAGATCAAAACAACATAATGTTACATTGGTAAAATGAATAAGAAAATTACAAATATTTTTACTATTTTTTGCAAAACTGTAATATATATTATAAAATTATGATTACTGTTTAACAAATTTTTTTGTCAATACTTCCATGACTTTACTGACTTGATTACTCTGTTAGCAGTGGGCTGATAAGAGCATTAGGCACAGGTCATGGCTAAAGCAGCACAGTGTTTGTTTTAAACGTGATGTAGGCTTTTGTAATGCTGCAAGAACGGAAACCTGTGCTGTTCTGTACATCTCTTCTATATTTAAATATGTATCCTATGTGCAAATATATGCCTCCATAAATTATAGACACAGAACATTGTTTTGATCTATTATTTATTTTTATCTATTATACTTCCTTCAGTAAGAAGAAAAATAAGTTTCTTCTACTATTTTCAGGGTTTAAAAAAAACCACTTGATTTTGAACAGGAAAAGAAGCAATACTTGGGACAAAAGAGCAAGTGTGATGAGTGTTTCCTAGAACCTGCTGGCCATGGCACACAGTGACGGGCCACTCGTTCCTCCTTCCCTCTCTCAGGAGCTCTGTAGGGGCCCAGCCTTCCCATTCAGCATGAGAACTGTCGATGCTCACAGTCCAGTGAGACCCGGGGTCCGCAGCACGTACATTTCTGTACTACTTGTGCTTGTTCAAAGAAAACACTCAAACTGAACATGGTCCTGAAATATTAACAGCAAATTATAAAGCCACTTGTCTCTGTTTACACTCAGCGTCACTGTGATGTTTACCAAACATAAAAGCTCATTGAAAACTAAAGCTAAAGGAAAAGATTTGAGGAAATTAATTTTCTTTTAAAAATCTAAAAACAATATAAATTATGTATAATGAAATACATATATCTTTCAGAGAAAGGAAGTAATTGTCATTGATCTCCCAAATACCAGAATGTAAAATAAGAGCAGTCACAGGCTTTATGATATCACCTTGTAGATGTTCTCCAAGATAAACTCCAACCCCAAGGTAACTGGGTATTCTAGTTCTCTCAGGAAAGATATAGTTTCTTTGACACTGTTCTCAAAATATGTTTTTTCATAGTTATAAATTCATAAATTATTATTTGCTTACTTGTTTCAACAGGAATACAAAATAGCAATATTTTGCTCTATATTATTCAAAACATAGCTGAGTTTACACCTTGCTCTTTATATCACTTTCCCCCATTTTACAAATGAGTTAGCGATTTCTTCCATTTTAAAGGATTAAAGGAACATTGAATCACTGTCCAACGTAGACACCACTAGATACTTGTGGCTGCTGAGCTGGAATTAATGCAAACTGAGCATGCAATGTTTTGAAGCATTTATTATATTGTTCATTATTATTCATGTTATTATAGGCCATCTATGTAGGGATTCAATAGCCCAGATATTTATACAATGAATAATGTATAATCAGAATTGCATTTAGTGTACACAATAATGCTAGAAAAGGTGTTTCCAAGCTGCTCCTTACTGCTGGCAAGTTTCTCCATTAAGAAATGATTTATATGAATAAATATATATCCATATATGCTTATAACAATTAGTGAAAAAGAATGCATTTGAAAAAGAAAAAGAGGGGCATATGGGAGTGTTTGGAAGAAGAAAGGGGAAGAGGAAAATAATATAATTATATTAAAATCTTAAAAACAAAATAAGTATTTTTAAATGCTGATTCCTTTTCAGAATCATCCTTCATAAGTAGCAGTGACTACAAGGTAAAGGAATGGATTCTACCAAACACTTATTGTCAGAAAGGATAATCAGGAATGATTCCAAATATTTTTCTTGTTTTTTTTTTTACCATAACTTGAAACATATGAGAGTGTGTATATGTTAGAGTATCCACATAAATTCTGTCATTAGGCAAAATAATTTTGGATATATAAAAGTCTTAAGACAGCAAACCCAAGAGAATTAGGGAAGGCAAATACCAAATGAGTCTTTTGTATCCACCTGACACTTGAGGATATACGATTC